>NC_139012.1:47304459-52293367 GCF_964374135.1 Grampus griseus
CCCCAAACAGGGTCCTTCTGGGTTTCATAAGGGTCATAATATTGCTGCCCCAAATCTGGGTGTGCCTCTTGGTGGGTGTCAAGCCAAAAGACACAACCAAGCCAAAGATGGGGAGAAGGAAGGATGTATTATGTGCAGCAAGTAAGGGGAACACTGGGGATCTTTCCCAAAGCTGTGTCTCCCTGAACAGCAAAGTTGGGTAAGTTTAAGCTAAGGGCACATGGGTATTCATGAAGGGGCTTGAGCAGAGGAGAAATCAGCATAGAATTGGGGCAAATGTTGACATAGTCCAAGCTTTAGTTGATTGAAGTCACAAGGGCCAGAAAGGGTTAACATCATCATTCCTAAGGTTCGACCAGTCTGGGGTCTCAGCAAGTAGTTACCATCCTCCACCTGGGTGGGGCCTTAGTTCCTGCAGAACTCAAAGATATGTATCAGATTGTGCGGCATATCCTTTGAGGAGGAACTAGGACTCTGTTTTATACCACTGAACCATTGTTTCGTGACTGCTTTTCCTTTTTTCCTGCATTCTCTTAAGATCATTAATTACTGAGATCTGTTCAAAGGCAAGCATTGTGACCAGGCTTAGATCACAAAATGACTTAAGCCAAAAATGGCTTCTCTTATGTTAGGAAAACCATTCCTGGTTCTTTCTCAGGAGACCTACTAACCTAGACAGAATAACCTACTATTACAAAATGATAGTATTCATTCCAGAGCCAGGTCCACAAACATTTTCATATATTCATAATTTTTAAGCCCCCTCTAATGATTGCTTATATGGTTATATAAATATCTGGTGGTTTAAAATTAACTTTATTTTCATGTTAGCCCATAAGTTAACATATTCTTTTCCCAAATGAATAGGAATTATAACAACTGTCTGCAAAGAGTGTTTACAAGAATAAGAAAAGGTAGAATTTGATCCAACTTACTTTGCATACTAATCACATAATTTGGAAATCTTTGCATTAAAAAAAACACACATTCTTCCATTCTGATTAATGTTGATTTCACTTCCAGAGTCATCTGTGTTGTCAAGACTATGGAAATTGAAAACTATCGATCCCAGTTTATCCACATGTACTTGAGAAATAAAATCTGTCTCATTTCTAACTTTTTTTTTAATTCATGAGCTTATATCTGGCGTTCAGTCATGCAGGACTGTAATTTGTTACTCTTATAGTCTCTTCATTTTAAAGTCAGCTTATTTGACTCTCTGATGTCAGAACAAATGTGTCCAGAGTTCCAAAGCATGTACATCACCCCTTTCATTTCACAGAGTCCCAGAGAAGTCTAGATCTGAAGCTACTAAGAAAACAGATTGTGCTGACCCCAGGCCAGTGGGTCATGGTAACCCTCATGCCCATGGATCAGAGACAAATGGATCTGTAAAGCAGAAATACAATTATATTCATGTCATTATTTCTGTGATTCAACTGATTTAACTTGGCATTTTATCACATTTTTCATTTGTTCCAACAGCCTTTTGGTAAATAACAGAAGAACCTTGGATTTCAATTAGCAGGAGAAATTCTTAGATGGCAAAAAGAATGAAGAGAGAAATGAGGGAAGGATGCAGTTCAGGATAAGGATAGAATATTTTTAAAAGAAAAGAATGAAGGAGGGGGGACAGAGGGAGGGAGGGAGAGAGGGTAGGAGGGAGTGAGGGAGGGAGGAAGGAAGGAAGGAAACCAAGGACTCCTCCAAAACCAGCTTTGTGTTTATTACATTTTCCCATGTTTTTGCTGCCTCTCATTTCCTAGCCACTACTGTGCTAGGTAGTTTTCAGACTCTGACTAGGCTGACTTTGTGATTTCTGTCCATTTAATCATTCCCTTTTTTTCCTATTAACCCTCCGAAAGCTTTGAAACAGATATGTTTGCCTATTGACCTAAACATAACATTTTGATCTAAGCAAAAATACAGAGTGAATAGCTGATTATACAATTAACAGCATACACCATTTTAACCTCAAGATTACCAGGGGGTCCTTCCCAAACTCCGAAAGAAGAAGCAGGTTCCTCCTAGTCAGCAAGAGCAACAATAAATCTGCAATCTTATGCTTGGGCTGCTATATGAGAATAAAACGTGTTTGAACAGGGAAGGCTGCAGACTGGTATTGTTAAACTAAATTATCCAGTTAATTGCACAGTTCTTCATATCATTACGCTATTAGCAGCTTAAGCTGATATAGGCATCGACCAAGCTAAAGGCTTGTCTGCAATGCTAACTTTTTATTCTGCTTAGGTACAATCATTGAGCTTTCCTATGTTCTTTTTTAGTCACTAGACTTAAAAGTAAGGAAGAAAAAAAGCTAGAAAGAAGAAGGAAAGATGAGTGATTTGATCATCACAAACCCCAGAACCCTGTTAAAAGGTATTTGTACTTTAAAAAGTCTTTTTTGCTGAAAGCTTTTTCAGGAGAAATAAATTATACTGACACTATATAAATAAAAGCAGAAAGAGCAAAGACGAACATGAACATATATTACCAATGCCATTCATCAAATAGAGTTGACACTTCAATCTAATCCAGCAAATGAAAACACAGAAGTTTATAGAGTCATAGGAAGTAAGCAATTTAAACAGACCAGGGCATGAGGTCATCTAACAACACAAGAAGGAAGATGTTCCCTTTTCTTTTCTGTTTTTCTCTTTTGCATTCTTCCACTTCTCTCAGATACAGATTGATATCCATGTTTCTTGCAGGGTAAGGTGCTCTTCAAATCATATAATTAATAATAGCAGTCCAAATGTTCCTGGACAATCCACCGTCCTCTAATGTCATAAAGTAAAAGGACTTTTCATGCATTTCACACCATCATTATGGTGCAAGGTTTCTCTCTCCATAATAAAGTAATACATTTCTTAACTAATTAGGCCACTAATTTTAAATGTGATTCCCAGTAAAAACTCTTGGAGATAATTAATCTTTCTTAAAGTGTGTGAGGTTGTAAAAAACAGTTCCCCAAGCACTGTCACCACCAATCATTAATGGTCTGAATAGGTGAGGAAATACAGAGCTGCAAAAGCACATCTCATTTGTTTTTGAAAGAAAACTTCCAAGGCCACTTTATAACCAGAAATCATATCCACGTCATGAAGATGCTGTGGTAAACTTTACAGTTCCAATTAGGAACAGACAGTTCTCAATGCACTGTTCAAATGCTTTGCTAGTCTATATGTAAATACTTCACTAAAACCACTGAACGGTGATGGTGTTCAATATTAATATCACAAATTAAAGATGACATCTGAATGCCTACTATCCAGAATAGTGATCAGAGCTCATGGCAAGGCAATAATCAGCGGCTTAAGCAACTTTCAGGCACCAAGGGGGAAAAAACAAATGTGATGGAACTTGGAAATTGCACCGGTGCATGAAGAACATACCATATTAAAGAGCAACTGCCGATTGACCTGGTGATGAAGTGGAGGATACGACCATATGCTGCCATAAAGGACATTTGGAAACAGCTTTGAGATTGTCCCCCGAGAGCTCATGACTATTACCTGGTGGATTCCCATTAACTGACAATGTAAACTTTATCTGTAACTATGAAATAAGCTGTCAAAATAACTGCCTGTCCTCCTGGGAGGAAAAAGTTGCCTGAATAATTATCACGCCCAGCACATTTTCCCGACAGAAATACTGAAGGTTTATGATGTCTGGATTTACCTTAAGCTCTGTAGTCATTGCCTTGGAGAAAGAAATGGTTTCCACTTCTCTTCATTCCACGGATAAACTGGATGGGGAAAAATAGGTATGTAAACATGGAAATAGAAATATAAAGTCATAAGAGAGGTAAGACACAATCAATGAAAAGTTTATAATCCCAAGCACGAGGCCCTTTGCCATATGCTAAGGATACTACTCTGGGCCTGCTTCCTTTGGTAAATCATGTTTTACTTATAGAAACCAATCATACAAAGCAAGTAAGGGAGTAGGCACTGATGGTCCCAGACATGAGGCCTAAATCCAAGAATCTCCCCAAAGGAAGCTATGAATCTCCCAAGACACTGCTCCCCCATTTCGTCCTTCATGTTGGGAAAACGTCAAGAAGTGAAAGTGAGCACAAATGTAAATAGACATTATTTTCTCATGACAGTGTGTGCTGGGGTCACAAGAACAGACTCTGCGGGAAAGGCTGCTGGAGTTCAAATCCTGGCCCTGCTACCTCCCAGCTGTGTGGCCTTGGGCAGGTTCCTTAATCTCTCTGTGCTTCAGCTTTCCTCTGTAAAATGTGGCTACCTCACAGACCAGGGCCTGCTCTATGTCTCATAGCTACTACCTCTTATTATTGTCTTCCTGAACCTAGAACAGTGTAGGGACATGTTGAGAGAGCAAATAAAGGATCAAAGTTTGTTCTGGCCTCAGTTCATCCTCTCTCTGCTTCAAAAATGAGAAAGGGAATTTTTTTTTTAATGTCCAGTGGATGAGTTGGGTTTTTTTCTTTTGTTAACTATTATTGTTGGATTCCAAATTCCATTTATTTATTTACATACTTACTTACTTATTTTTGGCCACACTGCAGCATGCGGGGATCTTGGTTCCCTGACCAGGGATCAAACCTGTGCCTCCTGCAGCGGAAGCGCAGAGTCTTAACCACTGATCGCCAGGGAAGTCCCAAGAAGGGGAATTCTGAGGCTCTCTCATGATTGCCTTTGCTGTGTCTACTGGAGAATCCTCACCCTAGCTGCTGAACCTGGACCCAGGCAGGGATGTTCCTCCACAATACCCTTTCCACCTGGGCAGAGACCTGGATGGCTGGCCCGGACCACAGTCACCTCTTCTCCTGCTGCCCTTCTCTGCACTCTGTCTTTCCACGACTCCTCTACTCCCAAGCAGGGGGAGACAGATCCAGCACCATGTGGAAAGTGGGGCCATCCCACCACTGACACCTGTTTCCCCCATGTCCCCTACCACTATGGGAAGCTGGAGTCGTCGGATTCCAAATGGCACCACCTCCCCTGGCTTCCTGGGGAAATTTGCATTAGAATCCTTGTCTCAGAGTCTTCTTCTGGGGAAACCCAAACTAAGACCCTCAGTGGGTGTCTTCTGGTGCTGTCACTAGAGTGTGAAATAGGTTCGGGAACTCCAGCGGTTCTGATTTGGATGTTACAGCGGTTCTGATTTGGATGTTACAGTTACTGTCAGCAGCAACCACGAAGCAGGCACCTGTGAACAGGTGAACAAAGTAGGAAATGACCATAGACACTGGCATGCTATACTAATCCTCATGACTTTTGTTTGTGGCCTACTCTTTTTCCGAATATCCTTTTGTTCCAAGAGGCTTTCAACTAGGAGTATGAAAAGAAAAGAAACGGGATACGGAAACAGTACCAAGAGAACTCTGCTTTACGCTATAATTGCCGTGAGCAGAGAGGCTATGAAGAACAGATGCCATGTCGGGTTGAGATTCTCTCCCCTGCACCTTTTCCAGGAGGCTGACGCAAATGGGAGGATGTGACACGAGAGCAGTGTCCCTGTAATAATAATCTACCATGACTGTACAATCCATAATAGCTGTAATAGAGAAAGCAACAGTAATAAAGGCACATTACCTTGCCTCTGTGAGATCAAACAATGCTCAGATTGATGGAGGGTACACTTTGATGTCTCCTGAAAAGTCCATATTTCTGGATATCGCTGAACTACCAAGGCTTTTCCTAAGGTAAGGTTAAAAAAATAATTGTGGTTTAGGCTTCTATTTCAAAAGGAGAACAAACTGCTATTTAAGTTCTGTGTGAGAACAACAGAGACCCCAAATACAGACAGTGTCTCTGACCCGCTGTGCAGCAGAAGAATAATAAAGCTGGGCCATCCATTAATACCTGCCTTGAATTCAGGAGTAGTTGGAGTGGATAGAATAGGCAGGAGGTATTATCACTTTACAATGGCTACTTTACCAGAGATGTACACATGAGCATTCTTCTTGGGGAAAAAGCTCCTATTCTCTAAGACACTTGTCACTCTTCAATTAAAAACATATTTATTGTCAAGGGGTAGTAGAATATTGGTTTCCTTCCACCTCTATTTTGTCTATTGTTGAAAATCTTACATAAAGAAAAAGTTAGACGCCGAGATGAGCTTTTTCTAAGTCCAGAGTGGGGAAATACTGCCACTTAAAAAATACCATTTCTGAAAGAAAGCAGAGGTGTCAGAGACAAAGAGAAAAAAGGGGAGATGTGACAGTCAGTCAATAGTCTTTATTGAACACTCACTGTGTGGGGAGAACACAAAGGGCGTAATATACACCGTGCTCGTTCTCCAGGAGCTTGGAACCAGATGGAAGGACAAGCATTAACACGAGGAAACACGCTGAAAACATACGACTAATTGAAACTTTAAAGAGTTGTGTGTGAGTGAATGAGTGTGAGAGTGTATATGTGTGTATGTGTGTGTGTGTATTTAAAAGGAGCTTGAAAATAAGACACATAGTAATGAAATCAGAGAATAAACACCATTGAACATAGGAGAAGTAATACAAGAATACAAATCATCCTGTAGTACTTTTGTCTTTCAGTTGACTCTTCCCTGTGTGTAAATCAGAAGTAGAAATATAACACAAGGTACCTTTCTTGTCATTGGGATGTCAAGTAACTGGCATCCTCCCATGTCTGATAGCTAACGCTTCAAAGATATGCATCACATGTATTACTGTTCCACCTCACGGAAGTGACTTGACTTGAAAATGCAATGACAGGGAGCCATATTGGGGAACAGAAATTGTTTACATAATTGCTCGGTCTGTTGGTGAATGCAGGCCTTCATTTATAATTCATTATTTTATAAACTGCACAAAGGGATTTCCAAGTTGTCAAGCTTGGTTTGTAAAAAATAAAATAAAGATATGATAAAATGTCTGGCACCAGCTTTTCTGACTTTAATTTTTTTTCCTCCGTACTATTCGTCTTCCCAGTTATAGCGGGTACTCCATCAGCTGTGATAGCTGCTATTTTCTCTGGATTTAGATCAAACAACCTCAGAACATCCATCAGGGCCATTTTTACCTCCTTTCTCCTTTGATGCCAAACCCCAAAGATTCCCCATCACGTAGAGTCTGAAAGTTGTTGGACTGACAAGCATTAGTAACCTTGGAATGTCACCCAGACACCAGCTTTCATACTGGAGAAGGCTAATGAATTTTGCTGCAACCAGCTTGGTCTTGAAATGATTTTTCTTTAGGTCACCTTTCATAGTTAAAATAGTTTGCTTTCTCATAGTTTACTTTTTGTCTGCCAAGTGAAGGTGGCAGAGAGGACTGAGCTGGAGGAAAGAGTCTGGAGCACAAAATTCTGCTAACATGCTTTTAAGACTGTATATTTTTAAATCATCTCAGCAAAACCCTAATTTCTTACACACATATATCAAAATTATATTAAATGTATGTATACTACCTGCTTTTATTATTACTTTTTGCGGTACGCGGGCCTCTCACTGTTGTGGCCTCTCTCCCATTGCGGAGCACAGGCTCTGGACGCGCAGGCTCAGCGGCCATGTCTCACGGGCCCAGCCAATCCGCGGCATGTGGGATCTTCCCAGACAGGGGCACAAACCCGTGTCCCCTGCATCGGCAGGCGGACTCTCAACCACTGCACCGCCAGGGAAGCCCTGTACGCTTTTATTTTTAAAGGAGATCTTATGCTTAAAATATTGAAAACTCTAAAGTGTGGACTATACTTTTATAATCATATTTAGCAGATGAGGACCATCTAAGAAATTTAAGTTTTGTCCAGATGATTAAAAAATACAGTGTTAATAGCACATATCAGAATTTTGTGCCCCAGACTCTCTTGTTCTGGGGCTCAGTCCTCTCTGCCACCCTTACTCAGCAGACAAAAGAAAAAACTAGAAGAAAAGAAAATGATTTTAAGTGTGAAAAATGACCTAAAGAAAAATCATTTTACACACACGCAGGCACACGAGACTTTTAATTGTCAATGCAATTTTGGCATGCATAAAAATTGGCATGTCCTTCAAAATAACTGAGTTCCACGGGTTTGAGAACCACTGGTCCAGGGCTATAATATGCACAACTATTTCTGGTCTATAATGTACTCACATAGAGAAAAGTGCCCATGTGGCCAAGTCAAGAGTTGAAGCTCAGGATTCACTCTTTTATGTAATTAATAATATTTGTTGAAGACTAACCACATGCATTTCATCCACCATTGCTCAGGGCAGAAGAGGCGCTCAAAATTTCAATCAAAATAAATTAAAGAGTATATGTAACCTAAGTTTTCTTCTCTCTCTCCAGTTTCTAGCTACTAGCCAAGTTACCGGAATAACGGGTTCCTGCCCTCACCACCGTATAGCAGGCCTTGGGCCACTTGAAAGACCCACCCACCGGCTCTGTTTTTCTGCGCCTGCGCCCTGCGCGCGGCTCCCACGCGGAGTCCGGCCCTTGTCTCGCTCAGTGGCTCCCCGGGTCCACTGGAGGGCGCCAACGTGCTCTATCAGAAGAAGCACTCGCCCGGCTTCCAAAGCCGCAGACTGGTCATCTCAGAGGATTGTCGCGTTCTTTGCATCACACTTTACCTGCTAGGCATCCAAAGAGGAGATGTCTCACCTAACCCCGCGTGAGCACGGCTCCCACAGCTTTGCCTGCAGCCAGTATCCCACGAGCGCATGAGGAATATCTGAGGAACCCAGATCTGAAACTCTCCGGAGCTCTCCTCCCTATGCCCACCCCCTCCCCCTGCTGCCGCTTCTGGGGCAACTACAGCAGGGCATCGGAAGCTTTTATGCAACTCCATCACCTGGGGATCTCGTTAAAAAGCAAATTCTGATTTAGTAAGACTGGCCTGGGGCTGCATCTATCAGGGCTGGGACTAGGCACAAAATTTAAGGGAGTGACAAAAAGCTTAGTAATCAAGATGGATATTTTAATGCAATAGTAATAGTATTTAATGCAATACTTTGAAATATATTTATTAAAATTAAATCTTGGGCTGCCCTGGTGGCGCATACGTTTGTTCTCTACATCTGTGTCTCAATTTCTGCTCTGCAAACTGGTTCATCTGTACGATTTTCTAGGTTCCACATATATGCATTAATATACGATATTTGTTTTTCTCTTTCTGACTTACTTCACTCTCTATGACAGTCTCTAGATCCATCCACGTCTCTACAAAGCCCCAATTTCGTTCCTTTTTATGGCTGAGTAATATTCCATTGTATATATGTGCCACATCTTCTTTATCCATTCCTCTGTCGATGGACATTTACGTTGCTTCCATGACCTGGCTATTGTAAATAGTGCTACAATGAACATTGGGGTGCATGTGTCTTTTTGAATTATGGTTTTCTCAGGGTATATGCGAGGCAATATTGATCTGACCACATTTTTAGCAGCAAGGCCCCATAGTCAAAAACATGTTGATTTCCTCCAAGAGGTAACACACACCCCACATTTTACCAACTGTGTACCGATCTGCTTAATTTGAGCCCATGCTAGGACCACTGATACCTATACAATATCTGTCTCATCCTTATAACAACCATGTGAAGTGGTAACTACAACTAGCTGAGGAAATACACTCTAGAGCAGTGGTTCTCAACTGGGGCAGATTTAGCAGTGCCTGGGAACATTTTGGGTTGTCACAGATCTGAAGGGTCTACTGGCATCTGGTAGGGAGATGCCAGGGATGCTGCTGAGCAACATACGATGCACAGGACAGCCCTCCACTGCAAAGAATAACCTGGCCTCAAATATCAGCCCCGCCACGGCTGAGAAACCCCGCTATAAAAACAGTATACCACATGTAGATTACACCCCAGATAATAGGGGGCATAACTGAGCTTGAACTCAATTTTCTGACTTTTAAATGTTTTTCTCCTCATCATCTCCGCTCTCCAGAAAGAAAGCATTTCTACTTCTGACACTGGACATTGAGTCAATAAATAACACCTCTTTATGTATAAAGGGACAATGTAAGAAAATTAATACTCTGGAAGTTTTAGGGGAACAGCCCACTGGATAAAAAATAGAAGAGGTTAGGAAGAGTTGCTACATGTTACTAATTTAGAGCCAATTAAGGATGCAAGCTCATTGTGGTCCTGTAGAAAGTTGGCTTCAATGATGCTTAATGAAAGTAAATCTTGAACCAAGTTCTCTGGTGTGGAATTGGGAAAGCTTAACCCTTCCTGAAATTTTGTAGCATGTTATATTTGAAGCCAATAGAAACTCATTTAACTTTCTAAAATGCTGTTGTATCTGTCAGCTGATTCATAAGATCAGGTACAAAAAAAAGTTTAGAAACATAATTTAATATATATGATATATAAATATTATATGTATTATTGTATAATATATAGTTATATATACTAATTTATATCTAATACATAACCTTATTTATAATGTTAACAGAGTATTTTCATCTCATAATAATCTTTTAGGAGTATTACAAATGATGCATTTAACCTTACTCTGTACCCTTGTGATCTCAAAGCTCCAAGGCATAAAACAACTACAACTGGTTTTAAAGAGTCTTAAAGTAAATTTTGTCTGCTCTGTACAAAAATCTAAACACAAAGGTACTATATTAATTAGTGATTATTGCAGAGCTCTGGACTGGTGATTTGCATACTGTCTCTCAGCTCCAAAGCCACCTTTCTGTGACCTGCTCTGTGATGCTGGGGCTGAGATTCTATGAATGGCACTTCCCAGGCTACCCTGGGTCCACCTTCTGTTAGGTTCCCTAATGGAGGCAGGAAGAAGGGAGAAGGTATCTATCTTGTTCTCCAGCTCCAATAGCCACCAGTCTAGCCTCAGGCTTTTTTGGCACTCCCAGCACCTCAGGAGACCAACACCAGCTGTGGGGTGAAGTGGAGGCCGCCCCTGAGGTCCTAGGTCTTGATGATCCCCTTCCCCTCTCTTTTGTTCCCCCAGGCCTAGGGATGGTAGCTGCTTCCAGAGGTTACTAACCCTAGGGCTACTTCAGCATTTTCTCTCTGCTCTTTTAGACTTCAAACTCGTGTAAATAATTCCCTGTATGAAATTCCTCTGCTTGAAATACTTATTCTGGCGTCTATTTTCCTGACTAAAAACTAGCTGATATAGGCTATTTTAACAATAAAAATAGGGACTATATAAGATACAACAACAAAATGCATGCAAGTGTGACCTTTTCAGATACAGCTTATCAATTGTGCATTTCTCAGTGACCCTACTAGAAATAACATATGTAAAACATTACATTGCATGCTTGGAACAGAGGTGTTCATAAAAGGGGTATATTTCTTTGCCAATTGTACTGTCTTTTTTCTCCACCAGAGGAAGCTGAAGATTAGGCAGATCAAAATTATTAAGAAAAAAAAAAAAAAAAGATTTCCAGCTGTTCAACCAAAAAAAGCAATGTCTGGAATGTATTTCAATAATGTACCTCAACCAGATGTGAACTAGAGTTTTCTCCTTTTTAAAGAGCAACGATGCCTGTCCAAGAGGAAACACTTTAATCATCCCACTCTCCCTTTGGGACTGTGGAAAATTGTTGCTTGCAGATGCCACAGGCCTCATTGATCATGTGTGGGTATATGTAAGTGACTGTGTATAACTTCCATTACTCTATTTCTGACTTGCCTGTTTATTTTTAACAAATACTTGTCCACTTTTCTATATATCCTAGATGTCCTTAAGTCTTAAGGAAATTTGAATATTTTGGCAGCCTGGCTTCAGTCATTTAAATTATACTATGTACAACTGTGAATGTTTTTCCTAAAATACAGAATCCTAGGAAAGTTGAAATTTTATGAATATTCTGACAATCATTTCATTCTATGCAAACACAGCAGTTAGTGATTTTTATACCACTAACTGTCATTTTATAATGACACTTGGTAAGTAGGTAGAAGATAAATAAAAAACTGCATTTTTATAAAGCCAGTTAGACATCTTAAAAAATATAATACTCATTATTTGTAATATTCCTGTTAGAGGAAAATGGTTTTTTGCCTCCATCCACATTGACTGAATTGAGTGAAGTCTACAGTTTTATTTATATGGCCACTTTCTGCAAGTTACCAGTGGTCCAACACCATAAACTATCCAGTGAATGTAAAACAACATCTTGGATGCTAGTAGGAGTACCAAAGGGACATAAGATATGGGCCCCTCTTTCTTAATCAATAGTTTCCAGCAGGCATGATGGGATAACCGTGTATCTTTATATCAGTGTGGTAAACTTGGTAAATATATGCACATGCAGAGGGCTCTTTGTGCTGCACTGAGACATGCTTAAGTGATAGATAATTCATGGAAGAGAGGCCATGTGGAACTTAGGGGAATAATTACAGTGACCTGGGATGTTTGCCTGTAGTCTTAACCCAAGTTCCTCCTAGGAAAACAAAGCCTGAGCCCTAGGCTTTTGTGCAGGTAGTTTATTCTGTTAAGTGATCGTAGGGACCAAGAGTGAAGGACCAGGGAGAGTGAAAGCAGGAAGGAGGAGAGGGCAAATCAAGTGTTCATGACTCAGTTGGTCACAACTCCGGAGTATTACCCTGAGGGCACCTCCTGAGTAGCTGAGTAGAACGGTCCACCTGAAGGATCACAGCCTTTATCCACTGGCTCTAGGATCTCCCTTGGCACTCCTTTGGTTGAGAGTTACCCACTGGGAATTAACTCCTTCTCACACCCGAGGCCGTAGATGTCCCACACCACAGGCAGGGATCCCAGAGCAGGTGAGAGAAGAAATTCCTTCAGCATGAGTCAGAGCTTGTGCAGACCTGTCCACAGTAGCCATGGCTTCAGCGGGAAGCAAGACAGAGGACACGGGGCAGGGCTCAAGGGGGAGTCTGATAGGGCCAAGGAAGTCTCCTACAAAAGAGATTTCACCCTCTATGCTACAGTAAGTGTTTTCATCATAAGTGCCTATCAGTAGGTCCTGATTTACATTTTCTTTTTTTTGTAAAACATTTTATTTTCCCAAACATTTCACTACTAAGAATTAATTTACTTCTTAGCTCCTGTGTAAGTGATATCTCATCAACTTTGAAGAAGGGGAACCATTCTTGTCTTCTTTTAATCTGGCTAGAATTTTAATTCTTGTTGTTTACCACAGGGCCATCCCTACCTTGGGATGGGGGGAGGCAAATTTTTTTTCAAAGAGAAGCTGTCTGTATAAACAACTTGAGTTATCCAAAATCAGTCTGGCAGCATCATTCTGGTAGCCCATACATTCCTTTGACAGAAAGACTGAACTTTCTGCAAGAACAATTTGCTCACGTGGCTGCCCTCCAGGAATGGGCAACCAACCTCAGGGCCCCAGGACAAGCCTCACCAACGTGAGTCCAGCAGTTCCCCAGAGCATCTGGCTGACCCCACACTTGGGGGCTGGGAGGTGAGTATTGGAGAGCACCCCAAAGAGGAGCGATGGAGCCTGGGGCCCACACAGAGTGGTCTGGGGCAGGGCACCCTGCTGGGATGGCACTGCCACTTGGGCTGGTCACAGCCACCAGAGGAGGACTTAGATCGTTTGAGGAGGTGCTCCAAGCACAAGGCGGAAGGAAGAGGAAGCAGCCGAGGTCCCCTGGCCCAAAGCCCAGCGCTTTTTGTCCAGGTCTAAGGGCAGAACTAGTTTTCCTAGTCACCTGCTTTTTCAAAAGTATCTTTTCTTGGGACCAAACCACTGTTATCCTGGAAGCCTAAACACTTGGAGAAATGGACTTTTCCTTTGTGTGCTAATGCCAAGTGTTTATAAATTGGGCTTCATGCAGTACAGAAATATGTATATATATCGGGAGCCCATTTTTATCTGCAATACAACCAAGGGAAACTCATTAGCAGTATTGAAACACCATCTTCATATGTTACTCTCCAGGATTCACATTACACTTAGAAGACGTTCCTGGTTTGAACAGAATGGAATGTATCTCATTTTCATTTGATCTGTAACAGAATCTATAAGTGACACTGTATATTTTCTTCTTTAAAAGATGCCTCTTTGTTATTTTAACACTTGGTTAATATTTCTTCCAACCTATATTTATATCATAGATTCTACAGAAAACACCATTATCAAGGTCAGACAGTGCAGATATTATCACATACACCCTTTCTTAAGAAGACAGCATCAATGCTCCTGTTATTGTTGAACTGTTTCCGATTCATGAGGTTAACATATAAAAATGTATTATTCATGAGATAAAATGCATTACATATATTTGCCAATTGCTACTATTGTTCTAGAGGGGGAAATAAATGAAAATGGTGGTAGTTGTAGAAATGCATCCTTATTAGGAACTTAATATACAATACCAATTTAGACTACTTACCTTCTTCAACTTTACATCTTCCATTAAACTGTAAAGCTTGATGTCAGCTAAACTCTATAAATGTTAATTTAAGGTCAAGGTGCTCCTGGGAAGCATCTGAATGCTTAGAGCAGGGCCAAAGAAAACTTCTTTTCAAAGATTTATGGGATGATATGGCTCCTTTCTGAAAAATAGGAACTCTATTTCTACTTTTTCTAATTACTTTCTATTTCAAGCTCTAGGACACACTTTCTTTTATGGACCTTTCTTAGATGTTTAATAGCATCCTGGAGATGTTAAAATGCAAATATTTTCCCATGTGTAAGGTATAGAGTCTCTTCAATTTAATCTTCAGTAAGTAATGGCAAATGCTCTGTATAGTAAGGAATGAATCATCCAAAACTCAGGAGCCCCTTCGTCCATAAAGTAGCCAAGATACAAATGCATCATTTTCAATATCTAAATTATCATGAGGTAGGGTTTTTAACCAGTAGTCTCTTTTTCTGAAACTAAATCACATACCAAAATGCATTTAAGGTTTGGTTCAAAGAGGCCCAGGGTCCATTTTTCTTTGTTGCCTAAGTTACTAAATGAAATAAAGTTGGGCACACAGGAATCTATACACGTTCCCCCTTTTTAGCCTACCAAAGTTTCTTTCAACCGGGATCCGGAATATTTCTGGGGGGTGGTCAGGGGGAGCAGAACGGTTTATTATTTGCCTGGAAGCCTTGAGGTCACTCCATTCTATGCGTGAATGCAGGCTGCTGAGAGGGAGGAGAAGCAACATCGCCTCATCCGCACGGCTTTTTGGGATTCGGACCAGACAGGCCACGTTCACTGCTCTCCTAGGAATCACACCCCCTGCCCGTGCCCCGCCACAGCCACCCAGCTGCTGGTCAAGGAAGGCAAGTCTCGATGGTCCCTTAAGCATTTTATATGACATTTTACGTAGCACACCATCTCCTAGAGCAAGTGACGGAAGACCAGCAAATATTCAGGTTCCCCAGAGGTTTATTAGGTGGTTTGACACAACAGCTTTCTCCAAAAAGGGATAAGGCAGGGCAATGAGATTTTTCTCTCAGAAATTTGAAAGTGAAAAAAGCAAAACCCAGAACTGAGCAATTAGCAGAGGGGTTGGAGGTGAAAGGATACACAGAGAAGGCTGTTTGGAGAGGCCATGAGGGCAGTAAAGGTTGTAAATAAGCAGAAGCTCTAATAATGCCAGAGTCATAAAGCAGAAAATGGACATTGGAGAGAAATTCCTACAAAATACCAGAAAGCAAACCGTATCCATGAGGCCTAGTTGTAAACCTTTTCTTAATTCCCTGAAATACTCGTTGTTCTCATTCCCTGTCTTTCTTGTTAATTGAGATGACCTGAATTTTTTGCTCAGGACCAACAAAAGGGGGCATGCAGATAGCTTAGGGAGCTTCCAGGTAAAGCTTGGAAATTAACTAAGGAATCTTTATCTTCTGATGGAGGACTCTTGGAATTACATGACTGACAAGAGGTTGAATCATGCAGACTTAACAATAGTCAGTGCGTTCCTGAGGAAAGTTCTGTTTAAGTAACACCTCTTTGCTTGGTGGGGCTGCGGGCAGCTGGGGGTTGGCATGGATGTGACTGCCCACAGCAGCTACAGGAATCTGGAGACGGCAGAGTAACCAATACCTTGCAGGCCTGGGGAAAGGATGCCATCCTAGACACACCCTAGTTGACACTATGAGGCCTAGCTTTCTAGATAAGAGCACATCTTGCAGCCTCTCTTGGTTATCTGAGAGTGAAAGAAAGACTCCAAAATGAAACAGTCTCTTGGAGGCCTTGACACTACAAATTTGCTGCAACATGCGTGGGCTGCCCATTAGGAACTCGTTCTCTCAGGGAAAATCTGTTCTATGATCAGAATCAAGAGGGTAGGAGTGAAATTCCAGTGACCTCATCCAGCCTTGTTTCTGAGGTTGTGGGATGTGGTGGAAAGAGCACTGGGGCGAGAACTGGGAACACGCTTGGAACTGAGAGCGCCTCACTGCACTTCTTGGGCCTTGGCTTCATCACGGGTACACTGGGTGGTGGGATTAGATAAACACTAAGATCCCAGTTCTGAGGTCTCTGATTTGACGCTGACACCTCCACAGGTTTTAGAGTTCTGTTCACTCTCCCTGGCACAAGCTCAGGGCTGGAAAGGAATATTTTTCTGCTAAGAGCTTTGTAATTGCCGGCTTTCATTACTGTACGGTAACTTCCAAGGTTGTAGACAGGTATGTAACTATTGATCCATAGTCAGCTCAGACTCTACAGTATTTTGGCCTAATCAGGTTTGAAAGATACATGAATATGAGAAAGGGTAGAGTTTTCTTTAGTAGGCAACATAAACGGCTGACCATCACACAGGCTAGAAGAGCCGGGGAATTGATTCCCCTCTTGAACCCTCAAGCAAAGTCTGACCAGAGCTGGTATACAACTGCCCCTCAGGTAGGATAACTTTAAGGCACATGTCCTGCCCTGGGTCCCAGAGTTTTCCTGGTGAGATACGGCTCCAGCTGCCCACAGTTTAACCACTTCTGTAAACCTGGCTCGCTGAGCCAGGGTCCACCCCCAATCTCCTGACTGCCCAATATATCTGTATGTGTGAAATCTGAGGGCAGGTTAGTTAGTTTCAGAGAGAGAATGCACATGTGCAGAGGCCCAGGGCACAGAAAGAGATGGTGAGTTAGGAACATGGCAAGTAGATCATCGTAACTGGAGCTTAAGGTGGGAAGAAGTGAGAGACGAGATCAGATATGGAAGCAATGGCCAGTTATGCCTAATAAGCCAGACTGAGGGTTTGAATTTTAGTATGTGGTAATGGGGAGTGACTGAAGGCTTTTTAGGGGGGAAATGACATGACCAATTTTCCTTTTTGGAAAACTGCTCTGGCTGCAATGTGGATAAACAAGAGGAAGCAGCAAATGGGAGACAGGAAGACCAGCCCTGAGTCACCTGGAGAAGTTTAGATGAGAGACCCTGGGGTTTTGGATGAGGTGGTGGCAGTGGGAATGGAGAAGAGTAGACTGCTAGTCAAGCTTTCTTGGCACCCCCAAGCAGATACAGGTGGGCTTCCTCTATTCTCTCTTTGAAAACTATTCGTCTCTCTGTGTTTACATTTAACGTGACCAATTATAATTGTTTGCTTGCATGTCTATTTCGTCACCAGACAGTAATTTCCTTGAGGTGAATAAATGCTTATTTTCATCTTGTGTCCAGTCTGCCCACTCTCTGCCTGGTACAGAGTAGTTTCCTAGATGTTTGTTGAAGGAGAAATGTGTATCCCTTATACATTCCACCCAATTTTCTAGTTCTACCAGTAGGCAACTGTAAGGAATATATTTAAACCCATTTTGAAAGATACATGCACCCCCTATGTTCATAGCAGCACTATTCACAGTAGCCAAAACATGGAAACAACCTAAACGTCCATTGACAGATGAATGGATAAAGAAGATGTGGTATATATAGACAATGGAATATTACTCAGCCATAAAAAAAAAGAAATAATGCCATTTGCAGCAACATGGATGCAACTAGAGATTATCATACTAAGTGAAGTAAGCCAGAAAGAGAAAGACAAATACCATATATTATCACTTAAATGTGGAATCTAAATATAGCACAAATGAACCTATCTATGAAATGGAAACAAAATCACAGACATGGAAATCAGAATTGTGGTTGCCATTGGGCGGGGGGGGTGGGGGGGGTGGGGCTGGGAAAGAGGAATGGATTGGGAGTTTGGGGTTGGTAGATGCAAACTGTTATATTTAGAAAGGATAAACAACAAGATCCTGTTGTATAGCACAGGGTATTATATTCAATCTCCTGGGATAAACCATACCTATTTGCAGGGTAGGAATAGAGACATAGACATAGAGGATGGACATGTAGACAAAGTGGGGGAAGGGGAGGGTGGGACGAGTTGGGAGATTAGGTTTGACATAAGTACACTACCATGTGTAAAAAAGATGGCTAGTGGGAACCTGCTGTATAGCACAGGGAACTCAGCTCTGTGCTCTGTGATGACCTAGGTGGGGATGGAAGAGAGGGGCAGGAGGTCCAAGAGGGAGGGGATACAGGTGTACATATAGCTGATTCACTTCATTGTACAGCAGAAACTAACATAACATTGTAAAGAAATTTTACTCCAATAAAAAAAATGGGACACACTAGCCCCTTTTCAAGTGCCACTACCCACACATTGGAGGTTCAGATAAAAAATAATATCCCAGAGCCCTGAACCAAGATAGCAGAGTAGAAGGACGTGCTCTCACTCCCTCTTGTGAGAACACCAGAATCACAACTAGCTGCTGGAAAATCATCGACAGGAGGACACTGGAACTCACTAAAAAAGATACCCCACATCCAAAGACAAAGGAGAAGCCACAGTGAGATGGTAGGAGGGGCACAATCCCATAACTGCTGGGTGTGTGACTCACAGACTGGAGAACAGTTATACCACAGAAGTCCACCCACTGGAGTGAAGGTTCTGAGCCCCACATCAGGCTTCTCAACCTGGGGGTCTGGAAACAGGAGGAGGAATTCCTAGAGAATCAGACTTTGAAGGCTAGTGAGATTTGACTGCAAGACTTTGACAGGACTGGGGGAAACAGAGACTTCACTCTTGGAAAGCACAAACAAAGCAGTGTGCACGTCGGGACCCAGGGCAAGGAGCAGTGACCCCAGGGGAGACTGAACCAGAACTACCTGCTAGTGTTGGAGGGTCTCCCTCAGAGATGGGGGGTGGTTGTGGCTCACCACAAGGACAAGGACACTGGCAGCAGAAGTTCCGGGAAGTACTCCTTAGTGTGAGCCCTCCCTGAGTCAGCATTAGCCCCACCAAAGAGCCCAGGTAGGCTCCAGTGTTGGGTTGCCTCAGGCCAAACAACCAACAGGGAGGGAAGCCAGCCCCACACATCAGCAGTCAAGCAGATTAAAGTTTTACTGTGCTCTGCCCACCAGAGCAACAGTCAGCTCTATCCACCACCAGTCCCTCCCAACAGGAAACTTGCACAAGCCTCTTAGATAGCCACATCCACCAGAGGGCAGAGAGCACAAGCAAGAAGAATTATAATCCTGCAGCCTGTGGAACAAAAACCACATTCACAGAAAGACAGGCAAGAAGAAAAGGCAGAGGGCTATGTACCAGATGAAAGAACAAGATACAACCCCAGAAAAACAACTAAATGAAGTGGAGATCGGCAACCTTGAGAAAAAGAATTCAGAATAATGATAGTGAAGATGATCCAGGACCTCAGAAAAAGAATGGAAGCAAAGATTGAGGAGACAAAAAAAATGTTTAACAAAGACAAGGAAGAATTAAAGAACAAACAAACAGAGATGAACAATACAATAACTGAAATGAAAACTACACTAGAAGGAATCAATAGCAGAATAACTCAGGCAGAAGAACGGATAAGTGACCTGGAAGACAGAATGGTGGAATTCACTTCTGTGGAACAAAGAAAGAAGAATGAAAAGAAATGAAGACAGCCTAAGAGGCATCTGGGACAACATTAAACGCAACAACATTTGCATTAAAGGGGTCCCAGAAGGAGAAGAAAGAGCAAAGGACCCAAGAAAATATTTGAAGAGATTATAGTCAACAACTTCCCTAACATGGGAAAGGAAATAGCCACCCAAGTCCAGAAAGCACAGAGAATCCCACACAGGATAAACCCAAGGAGAAACATGCCGAAAAACAGTAATCAAACTGGCAAAAATTAAAGACAAAGAAAAA
Organism: Grampus griseus; assembly: GCF_964374135.1. Classification (NCBI taxonomy): domain Eukaryota; kingdom Metazoa; phylum Chordata; class Mammalia; order Artiodactyla; family Delphinidae; genus Grampus; species Grampus griseus. Next base: position 47,324,486 of record NC_139012.1, read on the forward strand.
TTATTGAAAGCAGCGAGGGAAAAACAACAAATAACATAGAAGGGAACTCCCATAAGGTTTACAGCTGATTTCTCAGCAGAAACGATACAAGCCAGAGGGAGTGGCATGATATACTTAAAGTGATGAAAGGGAAGAACCTACAACCAAGATTACTCTACCCGGCAAGGATCTCATTCAGATTCGATGGAGAAATCAAAAGTTTTACAGACAAGCAAAAGCTAAGAGAATTCAGCACCACCAAACCAGCTCTACAACAAATGCTGAAAGAACTTTTCTAAGTGGGAAACACAAGAGAAGAAAAGGACCTACAAAAACAAACATATAAAAATTAAGAAAATGTGGGCTTCCCTGGTGGCGCAGTGGTTGAGAGTCCGCCTGCCAATGGAGGGGACATGGGTTCGTGCCCCGGTCCGGGAGGATCCCACATGCCGCGGAGCGGCTGGTCCCGTGAGCTATGGCCGCTGGGCCTGCGCGTCCGGAGCCTGTGCTCCGCAATGGGAGAGGCCACAGCAGTGAGAGGCCCGCGTATCGCAAAAAAAAAAAAAATTAAGGAAATGGTCATAGGAACATACATATCAATATTTACCTTAACCGTGACTGGATTAAATGCTCCAACCAAAAGACACAGGCTTGCTGAATAGATACAAAAACAAGACGCATATATATGCTGTCTACAAGAGACCCACTTCAGACCTATGGACACATACAGACCGAAAGTGAGGGTATGGAAAAAGATATTCCATGCAAATGGAAATCAAAAGAAAGCTGGAGTAGCAATACTCATATCAGATAAAATAGACTTTAAAATAAAGAATGTTAAAAGAGACAATGAAGGACACTACATAATGATCAGGGGATCAATCCAAGAAGAAGATATAACAATTATAAATATTTATGCACCCAACATAGGAGCACCTCAGTACATAAAGCAACTGCTAACAGCTCTGAAAGAGGAAATCGACAGTAACACAATAATAGTGAGGAACCTTAACACCTCACTTACACCAATGGACAGATCATCCGAAATGAAAATAAATAAGGAAACAGAAGCTTTAAATGACACAATAAACCAGATAGATTTAACTGATATTTACAGGACATTCCATCCAAAAACAGCAGATTAAACTTTCTTGTCAAGTGCTCATGGAACATTCTCCAGGATAGATCCCATCTTGGGTCACACATCAAGCCTTGGTAAATTTAAGACAATTGAAATCATATCAAGCATCTTTTCTGACCACAACGCTATGAGATTAGAAATGAATTACAAGGAAAAAAACACAAACACATGGAGCCTAAACAATACGTTACTAAATAACCAAGAGATCACTGAAGAAATCAAAGAGGAAATCAAAAACTACTTAGAGACAAATGACAATGAAAACATGATGATCCAAAACCTATGGAATGCAGCAAAAGCAGTTCTAAGAGGGAAGTTAATAGTTATACAAGCCTACCTCAAGAAACAAGAAAAATCTCAAATAAACAATCTAGCGTTACACCTAAAGGAACTAGAGAAAGAAAAACAAACAAAACCCAAAGTTAGCAGAAGGAAAGAAATCATAAAGAACAGAGCAGAAATAAATGATATAGAAACAAAGAAAACAATAACAAAGATCAATAAAACTAAAAGCTGGTTCTTTGAGAAGATAAACAAAATTGATAAACCATTAGCCAGGCTCATCAAGAAAATGCGGGAGAGGACTCAAATCAATAAAATTAGAAATGAAAACAGAGAAGTTACAAAAGACACCGCAGGAATACAGAGCATCCTAAGAGACTACTACAAGCAACTCTATGCCAATAAAAAGGGCAACCTAGAAGAAATGGACAAACTTGTAGAAAGGTATAACCTTCCAAGACTGAACCAGGAAGAAATAGAAAATATGAACAGACCAATCACAAGTAATGAAATTGAAACTGTGATTAAAAATCTTCCAACAAACAAAAGTCCAGGACCAGATGGCTTCACAGGTGAATTTTATCAAACATTTAGAGAAGAGCTAACACCCATCCTTCTCAAAATCTTCCAAAAAATTGCAGAGGAAGGAACACTCCCAAACTCATGCTATGAGGCCACCATCACCCTGATACCAAAACCAGACAAAGATACTACAAAAAAAGAGAATTACAGACAAATATCACTGATGAATATACATGCAAAAATCCTCAGCAAAACACTAGCAAACAGAATCCAACAACACATTAAAAGGATCATACACCTTGATCAAGTGAGATTTATCCCAGGGATGAAAGTATTCTTCAATATACGCAAATCAATCAATGTGCTATACCATATTAACAAATTGAAGAATAAAAACCATATGATCATCTCAATAGATGCAGAAAAATCTTTTGAAAATATTCAACACCCATTTATGATAAAAACTCTCCAGAGACTGGGCTTAGAGGGAACCTACCTCAACATAATAAAGGCCATATACGACAAACTCAGAGCAAACATCATTCTCAATGGTGAAAAACTGAAAGCATTTCCTCTAAGATCACGAACAACACAAGGATGTCCACTCTTACCACTATTATTCAACATAGTTTTGGAAGTCCTAGCCATGGCAATCAGAGAAGAAAAAGAAATAAAAGGAATACAGATTGGAAAAGAAGAAGTAAAACTGTCACTGTTTGCAGATGACATGACACTATACATAGAGAATCCTAAAGATACCACCACAAAACTATGAGAGCTAATCAGTGAATTTGGTAGAGTTGCAAGATAGAAAATTAGTGCACAGCAATCTCTTGCATTCCTATGCATTAATGATGAAAAATCTGAAAGAGAAATTATGGAAACACTCCCATTTACCACTGCAACAAAAAGAATAAAATACCTAGGAATAAACCTACCTAGGGAGACAAAAGACCTGTATGCAGAAAACTATAAGACACTGATGAAAGAGATTAAAGATGATACCAAAAGATGGAGAGATATACATGTTCTTGGATTGGAAGAATCAATATTCTGAAAATGACTATAATACCCAAAACAATTTACAGATTCAATGCAATCCCTATCAAATTACCAATGGCATTTTTTAAGGAACTAGAACAAAAAGTCTTAAAATTTGGATGGAGCCACAAAAGACCCCGAGTAGAAAAAACAGTCTTGAGGGAAAAAAATGGAGTGAGAGGAATGAGACTCCCTGACATCAGACTATACTACAAAGCTACAGTAATCAAGACAATATGGTACTGGCACAAAAACAGAAACATAGATCAATGGAACAGGATGGAAAGCCCAGAGATAAACTCACGCACATATGGGCACCTTATCTTTGACAAAGGAGGCAAGAATATACAGTGGAGTTAAGACCGCCTCTTCAATAAGTGGTGCTGGGAAAACTGGACAGCTACATGTAAAAGAATGAAATCAGAACACTCCCTAACACCATACAGAAAAGTAAACTCAAAACGGTTAGAGACCTAAATGTAAGACTGGACACTATAAAACTCTTAGAGGAAAACATAGGCAGAACAGTCTTTGACATAAATCACAGCAAGATTATTTTTGATCCACCTCCAAAAGTAATGGAAATAAAAACAAAAATAAACAAATAGGACCCAATGAAACTTAAAAGCTTTTGCACAGCAAAGGAAACCATAAACAAGACGAGAAGACAACCCTCAGAATGGGAGAAAATATTTGCAAATGAATCATTGGACAAAGAATTAATCTCCAAAATATATAAACAGTCATGCAGCTCAATATTAAAAAAACAAAAAAACCAATCCAAAAATGGGCAGAAGACCTAAACAGACATTTCTCCAAAGAAGACATACAGATGGCCAAGAGGCACATGAAAAGCTGCTCAACATCACTAATTATTAGAGAAATGCAAATCAAAACTACAATGAGTTACCACCTCACACCAGTTAGAATGGGCATCATCAGAAAATCTACAAACAACAAATGCTGGACAGGGTGTGGAGAAAAGGGAACCCTCTTGCACTGTTGGTGGGAATGTAAGTTGATACAGCCACTATGGAGAACAGTATGGAGGTTCCTTAAAAAACTAAAAATAAAATTACCATATGATCCACCAATTCCACTACTGGGCATATACCCAGAGAAAACCATAATTCAGAAAGACACATGAACCCCAATGTTCATTGCAGCACTATTTACAATAACCAGTCACGGAAGCAACGTAAATGTCCATCGACAGAGGAATGGATAAAGAAGATGTGGTACATATATATATTGTAATATTACTCAGCCATAAAAAGGAATGAAATTGGGTCATTTGTAGAGACGTGGGTGGATCTAGAGACTATCATACAGAGTGAAGTAAGTCAGAAAGAGAAAAATAAATATCATATATTAATGCTTATATATGGAACCTAGAAAAATGGTAGAGATGAACTGGTTTGCAGGGCAGACATTGAGACACAGATGTAGAGAACAAACGCCTGGACACCAAGGGGGAGACCAGTCAGGGGGTGGTGGTGGTGGTGTGATGAACTGGGAGATTGGGATTGACATGTATACACTGATGTGTATAAAACTGTTGACTAATAAGAACATGTTGTATAAAAAAATAAATAAAATTCAAAATTTAAGAAAAAAAAACATTATCCCAGAAAGCCCTGTTAGATAGCACTGATGCTTCACATGTTTGTCTATTTCATCAGTGAAGGCAGTGCTCTCTGTGATTGGATTTTTCAAGAAAGTTATTCCAACTTTATGTTAAAAAAAAAAGGAAAATAAAAAATCATAATGAAAAAGAATATTAAAATACAATGTCTATATTTGTATAACTGAGTCAGTCTGCTGTACAGCAGAGATTGGCACAACATTGTAAATCAACTATACTTTAATTTAAAAAAATTTTTTGTAATAACCCATTTTGTATTTAAAGTCTCTTCAGAGTTCCCCTTTCCTCTTCCAGGTTCAACAACCTAATGCTTTCAATGGTTCAGTGTCTGACTTGGTTGTGAATCCTTCACCATCCTAGATCACCTAATTATGCTAAACTCCTAGGACTGGGCATTGCACTTCTGGAAACTTGAAAGAGAAAAGTCATGCTCCAGAAGATAAGTGAAACTGAAGACTCCACCCAGTACTGCCCTGTTGATCACTGTCCATGTGCTGCCTGCATGATCATTTTCTCCAAGGGCCAAGCTAGAGACTAAAGTGAAAAGGAAGTGAACTTCCCCAGGGAAGTGCTCCCCATGGAAGTGAACAATTTCCCCATGTATTCTACAATATTGTCCTTCATGTAAAGATTGGGGAGGGGTGGGGAGACTGTAGAGGAAGGGTCAGATGGGCAAGAGTGGATCTAGCCCCTAGCAAAGAGGACAAGGACAAACAGCCAGTTGAAATAAGAACCCCAGGGGGTCTGTGTTGCAGTTCATCCCTTTGAGGCCAAAGCACAGAGCATCAACTTCAAGCCCACTCACAAGTTACCAACCCTCTCTTTCCTACAAAACTAAAGTATTTAACACTCCTTGTCATTTTCTTTTAGATATACAGGTACAAGCACATACTTTTGACAGGAGAAAGAGAGAGACAGCAATATTGAAGAAGAGAAGTTCCATTGTTCTGTTGCTTCTAAAGTAAATGATGGAAAATTATAAGCTAATTTACATGTGGGAGATTAGCAGAGTATCCCTTTATTCCTATTAATATATTTTCTCTTCCTAATTATAAAGATTTGAATCTTTTTAAAACAACTTTATACAAAACATTTGTGTGCATATAAGAACTGCATGTTAAATGCTAATTCTGGATGAGTTATTTGCATAATCTCCCAAAGGAGCTAAATTGCTTGTATTTAATAATAAATAGAGAGTTTAAAAGGATTGTGGATATCTTGAGAGAATGTGAAACAGAGAAAGAATTTGCTTCTATTTTAAGATATAGATTGTTTTTTACCACTTTGAATTTAAAACTACTTGCCGCCCTCTAGGGAAAACTTGTCTTAACTTTTCGATAATCTTAATATTTCAAGGCTCCAACAACATAGCAATTCAAATACATTGAAGGTGAAGGGCTAATATGTTTTAAAATGAACATGGATAATTTTCAAAAGATAATAAATTGCATCTAAAATAGCTCTACATTTGGAAAGTGGAGACTTTTGAAGACTGTAGATTCTGTGTATGACAAGAAAATGGAGAGAATTGTAGAAGTTATCCAGAGAATTCAGGGAGAATCAAAATTCATGAAGAAAGAAAAGATGGGAGACTTTTCTTTAAAGAATGTGATTTGACAGTGTTATGACTCAGCAGTTGTTATTTCTGCAGGTGAGCAGGAAAAACATGTTAGCAGGTAAAACACATGAAATAACAGATGCTAAATATATCTAATTTTGCTTTGATGTTTATGCTTTTTGAAGTCAAGAACCAGTCTTGGTGGCATTCAATACAGCAGACCATTCATCTTTCTCCTTCTCCTCCTCTCCTCAACTCTTTGTTTTCTTGGTTTTCCTTCTGTCTCTTTGCCAATTCCTCTTCGGACTCTTTTGCAGACGCCTCTCTCTCTCTTTGACCTCTCATTCAGTCCTAAACCCTCTTTCCTTTTCTCTTATACCCCTCTCTCTTGGTGATCTTTTCAGTTTCCATGGCTTTCAATTCTATATCTATGCCTCAAATACCAAATTTACATCCTAAAACCTGTCCTCTGAGTCCTGGTTTACAGATGCTTGTCAGCCTCCTCGTTCAGATGTCTGCCCGCATCTCAAATGCAGCAAATCAGTTTAAAACTACACTCTCGATGTGGCCCACCACCCGTGTCTCCTCAGTCTTCTCCACTTCAGCAACTAGCACCACATCCACCCAGTCTAGCTGCTTGATATCAACACACTTTCTCTGTCATTTCATTGAAAAAGCATGTCAAATCCTTTCACTGGTCTTCATTTTCACCACTGTCACCATAGTCTAAGTCACCATCTCACGTAGACTATTTTGTTGGCTTCTCTGCTGGTTACTGACGCTCATGTCTCCTCCAACCTGTTTTTTCTCCAACCAGCTTTTCCCACAACAACAACAAAAAGTAATCATTATATGTCATTAATTATTACCAGCTGCCTTTCCTTAGAATTAACAAGCAGATTCTATAGCTACTGTAAAATAGCTACTCTGGGTTGCCACAAGTCTGACCTGGTCTATGAACATGTCACTTTTCTATTAAAACCCTGTCAGTGGCTTCCTATTACATAAGAATAAAATATAAACTCCTGACAATGGTGTTATATGCCGAATGTTTGTATCCCCCCAAAATTCATATGTTGAAATCCTAACCCCTAACATGATGGTGTTAGGAGGTGGGGACTTTGGGAGGTAATTAGGTCATGAGGTTGGAACCCTCATGAATGGGATTAGAGCCCTTCTAAAAGAGACCCCAAAAGCTTCCTCCCTTCTGTCATGTGAAGACACAGCGAGTAGATGGCCATTTGTCATTCAAGAAGCTGACCCTCACCGGACACTAAACCTTCTGGCACCTTGATCTTGGTCTTCCCAGCCTCCAGAACCATGAGAAATAAATGTTTGTTGTTTAAGCCACCCAGTCTATGGTATTCTGTTATAGCAGCCCAAATGGACTAAGACAAATGGTCTACAAAGATCCCATGTGATCTAGCCCTTGCCTATCTGACAAAATTCATCTCCTGCCCATCTACCTTTCTCACTTTCCTCCACCCACACTGACCTTTCAACCCCTCAGATGTTCTGTGTTTTTTCCAGTCTCAGAGACTTTACACATGCTGTTCCTTTACTGAGAATAGCCTGTCCCCTACTTTTTATGTAACTGACACTTTCAATTCTCAGCTTAAATGGCACTCCCTCAAAGGTCTTCCCTGCCTACCAGTCCTGAGTAAGCCCTTCTCTACAATGTACCGTGTATCACTCTACCCTCTTTGTTTCTTTCAAAGCACTGATCATAAATTGTATTTTATATTTTTTTATTTACTTGTGCATTGACATCCTCTTCTACTAGACTGCTAATACCCTAAGGACAGGGATTGTACATGTTTTATTATCTAAAGAGCTTAGTACAGTGCCTGTCACAACCTAGGCCTTCAATAAATATTTGTAGAATGAGTGAAGAGTAAATCAGTGAGCTGAGGGCAATTACAGAGATAATGTTTTCTATAAAAATTTTTAGTGAGTGAGCAAAACTAGTCAGCTGCTCTGTATCTGAAAACTCAGTGGTGGATGGCTGTAGTTTGCTACCTGAAAACTTGATATATACTTTCGACACAGCGATCTTTCCATGTCTGGAGAATATTAAAAGTTTTGGGAAGTAGCCTTTCAAAATGTCAAGTGCCTATTGTATTGAGGTTTTTAATGTTTTCAAATGATTTAAGCTAATTTGCATTCCCATTACTTATTCCCCAAGCACTTGCATGGCCTGAAGGAATAGAGTCAAGCCCAACAAATGAAGACACAGGGAGAGCACACAGAGACTGAAGTGGGCCATTTGTGCCAGTCTCAGACTTCCCTGAGAGGAGACGTAGAAACACCACGGCCAGGTGACTCTGGAGTAGAATTACTCACCAGTGTGGGTTCAGACCAAGTGGCTTGAACTCTGAGAGTATGTGATTCAATGACTCTCAACATAGTCAACAAGTTGATATAGCTCCTTGGACTTCTATGCTATTTTCTCTGTTCCAGTAAAGTTTTTCCTTGAGTTTTAAATATTGCTTCTGTAGTTACCTAATAATTACCTATGCAAGGATGATGTAAAATCCTTGGCAATTCCAAAAAAATGTTTTGCAACCTGCCAGGGAATAGCCTCTGCCCTGCTGATTCCACTGAGTGACATTTCAAAGCTGATTACTTAGTCCTATTCAGATAGATATCCCACTGCAATCAACATTCTTCTTGTGTTTACCTCAATAGGGATTTTGCCTTAATAAGAAATATAGAATTGGGTTCTTAGTGATAATTATGATAATAATTTTCAAAGGACAAGTCTTTCCCTTAATAAATAATCCTTCTCTAAGAGCAAGCATCCTTGAATCTTATCTCTGCTGTTTTTCAAATGAACATTCTTAAAAATCAATTTTGATACTTGAGACTTATGCAAGGATAAGTGGAACTCATAAATGACAGATTCTGTTTTCATGTGGCTATAGATGTTTTTCTAATGCCAACAGTATGGGAAAAATAAACAAATTTGTTTATTAAGGTCCTCTTTAATCTTTCACTGCCAAAGATAACCTCAGATTCATATTAAATAAATATTTCACCATTGTCCTAAATTAATTAATTAAAATCAACAGAGGCTGCCATATCAGCATATTGTTATCATTGGAGTTTAATACAAGGCAGGCAACGTTTGGATGGCTTGAGGCTATTTAGCACCTCCTATTTCCATCCATTATCCCCATCCATCTCCAATAATATATAATTAAGTAAAAAGAGAGCATTTGTTAGTGTTTAATTCCTCAGCCCTCCCTTAAATTAACACTGCTGCCTCGAAGCTGTTCATATGTGGGAATTATGGACCCATCAGTGAAGACAGTAATATAGTGAGTTAGCTAAGACCATGTAAAGGTTCTGAAGGAATACGTGTAAAGTAAAATACGTGGCCAGGAGACAGTGGGAGTCTGTACAGGATTCTCATAACACTGTCTCTGCACCATCACAGTTCAAGGCAGATGACTACATTTCATTGTTACAATGGTGAGAACACTGAACAAAGAGTTGAGCAAGCAGGAATCTAATTCAGTTATGCCACTAGTAGCTGTGGATCCTTACCCAAGACTTCAATTTCCTCATTTTTAAAATTGAATGTATTGTATTTCTGCTCCTGGGAACATAGAGTAAACATCATTTCCCTGTGTGTCATATAAAATAAAACTTTAAAACCCTGAACATTTTATATAAAACACATAGGATGTCACTGAAAGGTAGAGAGAAGAAGGCAGAAAAACAAGACTTTGGAACATGAGACAAAACATGGTGGTGGGTTCTCTAAGTTTTCTTTTAACTTCATATATCCAGACCTGGAGCTGAAGAAGCCAACAATATGGGAATGCCAATGGAGGCAAGGAAAAAAGCCACAACAAAACCTGCTTTCTCTAGCCAAGCAATAAAAAAAGGGCAACCCATCAAGACAGAAAACAATAAAAGCCAAGCACCATAGAAAAGGCTGTGGCCCTACTAAACTCATGCTGGCAAAGACTGAGTGGAGTGAGGAGCTGGGACTTCCACTCACACACACTATAGCAAAGTGCCCCAACACCGCTACTAAGGGGATATCTGAGAAGGCCAAGCAGGAAGATGGAACATTTACCCCTGCTGGCCAGTAATAAGTCCCCTCTCTTACACAATATTCCTGGAGACCATGTAAGAGTCTGTAGTTCCACCCCGGTCCAGCAATAATTAGGCACTCCTCCTCCTCCCTGTTAGGGCAGTGTCAGAAGAAGTCTAAGGAAGTGTGAGGACTTTCACCATCAACCAGCAGTAACAAGGCCATCTCCACTGTGATATCAGTGGAGATCGCAGCTGAGCTGAAAGTCCCACTCATCCAGCGAAATGAGGATCCTTCCGACCAGGTGTCAGCCGAGCCTGGATGGCCACAGAGGCTACCTCTATCTGGCATTAACAAGGAAGTGCCCTCCTCTTTCCCCAAAAGAACAAGTGTCAGAGAAAGAGAGTTAGAATAAGAGGAGTAAATAAGATCCAGAGTCTTATAACAAAACACAAAAATATTCAGGTTTCCACTGAAAATTACTCATCATACCAAGAACAAGGAAGATCTTAAAATGAATTTTAAAAGACTATTGATAAATGTCAATGCTGAAATGGCAGAGATGTTAGAATTATCTGACAAAGATTTTAAAGTAGCCATCGAAAAATGCTTCACTGAATGATTACAAACACTCTTGAAACTTTTGAAAAATAGAAAGCCTCGGCAAAGAACTAGAAGATATAAAAAAGAACCAAATAGAAATTTTAGAACTGCAAAATACAATCACTGAAATAAAGTGGACAAAACAGCAGAAAAGAGGTGACAGAGTAAAGAATCAATGAACTGGAAGATAAAACAATAAAAATTACCCAATTTGAACAAACAGAGAGGAAATAAGCTAAAAAAATACAATGAACAGAGCCTCAGACACCTGGGGGACTATAACAAAAATCTAACATTTGAGTCCTCCAAGTCCTGGAGGAGAGAAGAAAACGATGAGATTAAAAAAGTACTCAAAGAAATAATGATTGGAAACTGCCTAAATTTGGTAAGAGACATAAAACTACAGATTGAAGAAGCCCAAACAGGAAAAACTCTATGAAATCCATGACAAGACACATCATCATTAAACTTCTAAAAGCTAAAGACAAAGACAAAATCCTGAAAGCAGCCAGATAAAATAACACATTATCAATGAGGGAAAATAATTCAATGACAGTGGATTGCTCATCAGAAATCATGAAGGTCAGAGGAAAGTGGAAATCGAAAAATACAATGAACAGAATGAAAAGGAAAACACAACATAAAAGTTTTGTGTGACACTCCTAAAGCAATGCTGAAAGGGAAATTTATAACACTAAAATCTCTGTTAATAAAGAAGAACATTCTCAAATCAGCAATTTAACATCTCACCTCAAGAGCCTGGAATAAAGGGAGCAAAGTAAATCCAAAGCAAGCAGAAGGAAAGAAATAATAAAGAACATAAGTTGGTAAAATTCAAAACAGAAAAACAATAGAGAAAATCAATGGAACAAAGAGCTGGTTCTTTAAAAAGATCAATAACATTGACGAACCTTTATTATGACTGACAAAGAAAAAGAGAGAGAAGAAAAATTATCCATATCAAGACTGAAACAGAAGCTGTCACTAAAAACCCCACAGACATCAAAAGATAATAAGGGAATGTTCATCAACAAATGAATGGATAAAGAAGATGTGGCATATACATACAATGGAATACTATTCAGCCATAAAAAAGAATGGAACTTTGCCATTTGCAACAACATGGATGGACTTGGAAGGTATTATGCTTAGAGAAATAAGTCAGACAGAGAAAGACAAATACTGTGTGATATCACTTACATGTAGAATCACAAACTAATGAATATAACAAAAAAGAAACAGACTCACAGATATAGAAAACAAATTTGTGGTTACCAGTGGGGAGAGGGTAGGGGGAGGGGAAAGATAGGTGTAGGGGATTAAGAGGTGCAAACTACTATGTATAAAATAAACAAGCTACAAGGATATATTGTACAGAATAGGGAATATAGCTGATGTTTTATAATAACTATAAATAGAGTATAACCTTTAAAAATTGTGAATTACTATGTTGTACACCTGAAACATATAATATTGTAAATCAACTACACCTCAATAAAAAAAGAGAAAAGAAAAATAAATAAACATTTACCACCCCCACCCTGAAAAATAGCTCACCCTTGAACAACATGGGTTTGAAGTGTGCAGGTCCTCTTATGCATGGAATTTTTTCAATTGTAAATACTACAGTACTACACAATACACAATAGGTTGAATATGCTGATGTGGAATCATGGATATGGAGGGCCAATTATAGGTTATACATGGACTTTTGACTGCATGGAGAGTTGGTGCTCCTAACCTCCATGCTGTTCACAGGTCAACAGTACTAAAAACAACTCTACACAAATATATTTGACAACTTAGAGAAATGGACAGATTCCTCAAAAATCACAGATTACTACAAGTCATCCAATATGAAATAGATAATGTGAATTGCCCTAAAGCTATTAAGGATATTGAATTCATAATTTTTTTAATTACCAAAAAAGAACTCTGATCTTCGATGACTCTACTGGAGAATTCTACCAAATGCTTAAAAAAAAAATTATCACCAATTCGACACACAAGCTCCTCCAGAAAATAGAATACCAAAGGATAGCTCCCAATTCATTTTATGAACTAGTATTACTCTGATACCAAAGCCAGACAAAGACAGTAAAAAACAAGAAAACTGCACAACAGTACAACAATATGTCTCATGAATATAGGTGCAAAATCTTTAACAAAATATTGGCAAATAGAATTCAGCAATATATTTTAAAAAAAGAATTATATACTATGAGCAAGTGAGATTTATTCCATGGATGCAAGAAAGTTCCAATATTTGAAAACTATTCAATGTAATCAATTTGACATAATCTACTATATTAAAAAAAGAAGAAAAAATAACATGATAAAATCAATCAATGCAGAACAACCATTCAAAAAACTTCATGAAAAATAAGAATAAGGGGAATTTACACAACTTGATAAAGAACATCTACAAAAAAACCCTACAGCTAACCTTATGCTTAATGATACATGGCAAGGATATCTGCTTTCACCAATGTTATTCAACGTAGTGCTGTAATTTCTAGCCAGTTAAATAAGGCAAGAAAAGGAAATAAAAGACATACAGATCAGAAAAAAAGAAATAGAACTGTCCCTATGACAGAAGACACGATTGACTTTGTAGAAAATTTCAAATTCTACCAAAAAAATCTCATAGAACTGATAGGTGAATGCAGCAATGTGGCAAGATACAAGATCTACATACGAAACTTGATTTTTTTTTATACACTAGCAATGAACATATGAATACTGAAAAACACAACACTTGTACAATAGCTTTAAAAAAACCTTATGTGTAAATCTAACAAGACATGCATAGGATTTGTATGCTAAAACTACACAATGCTGATATAAGACATTAAGGATTTAAATAAGTCGATAGAAATACAGAGTTCAAAATCAAAAAAAAAGAAAAAGAAAACACCAGGTACATAATAGAAACTATCTTATTAACATCCATGAACAGTAGTTTGATTCCTATAAAGTAATTGCATAAGAAAAAGAGGGATTTCCCTCATGGTCCAGTGGCTAAGACTTCACCTTCCAATGCAGAGGGTGCGGGTTCAATACCTGGTGGGGAGCTAAGATCCCACATGCCTCATGGCCAAAAAACCAAAACATAAAACAGAAGCAATATTGTAACAAATTCAATAAAGACTTTAAAAATGGTCCACATCAAAAAAAAAATCTTAAAAAAAAAGAACAAGAAATACAGTGTTCATGGATTAGAAGAGTCAACATAGTAAAGATATCAATTTTCCCTAAAGTGATATACAGGTTTGACACAACTCCTATAAAAATTATAACAAGATTTTTTTGTGAGGAGATATATATATATATATGTGTGTATATATGCATATACACACACACACATATATATATCTCCTAAATTTTATGTGGAAAGGCAGAGGAACTAGAATAGCTAAAACATTTTTGAAAAAAGAAGAATAAAATTGGTGGAATCAGTCTACTCGGTTTCAAGATGTATTACATAGTTACATCAATCAAGACTTTGTGGTATTGATGGAGGGGTAGACAAACAGAATAGAGAGCCCCGAAATAGATCCACAAAAATATGTCCTATAGATTTTTGACAAAGGTGCAAAAGTAACACAATGGGAGACAGAAAGTCCATTCAACAAATAGTGCTAAGGAAAGTGGACATCATCTGTAGAAAAAAAAAGACCCTTGGCCTAAGTGTCACACCTTGTTCAAAAAAATTAACTCAAAAGGTATAACAGACAAATTTAAAGCTGTAAAAAATTTAAGGAAAAAACTGAAAAATCTTGGATAACTAAGACTAAGCATAGACTTCGAGTTGATGCCAAAATCATGATCCATAAAAGGAAAAATTGATAAATTAGTCTTCATCAAGGTTTTTAAATGTTTGCTTTGTGAAAGACCCTGTTAAGAAGATCAAAGGACAAATTACAGCCTGGCAGAAAATATTTTCAAATCACATATTCAACAGAGGGTTAGTATCTAAAATATATAAAGCACTCTCAAAACCAGAGAGCAAAATTCCTATTAGAAAATTGACAAAAGACATGGAGAGGACTTCCCTGGTGGCGCAGTGGTCGAGAGTCCGCCTGCCGATGCAGGGAACACGGGTTCGTGCCCCGGTCTGGGAAGATCCCACATGCCGCGGAGCGGCTGGGCCCGTGAGCCATGACCGCTGAGCCTGCGCGCCTGGAGCCTGTGCTCCGCAACGGGAGAGGCCACAACAGTGAGGGGCCCGCGTACCGAAAAAAAAAAAAAGACATGGAGAGACATTTCACCAAACAGGATATAATGTGGCAAATAAACACATGAAGAGCTGTTCAACCTCATCTGCCATTAGATAAATGCAAACTAAATCACAGTTAGATATCACTATATACCTATCAGAATCCCTAAAATAAAGAATAGTGATAACACCAAATGCTGGTGAAGATATGGAGAAACTGAGTCACTCATAATATTACTGGTGGGAATGTAAAATGGTACAGTCACTGTGGAAAACAGCTTAGCAGTTTCTTAATAAAGTAAAATAAACATGCAACTACCATATGTTCTCTAGTGGAGAACAGATTAGTGGTTGGCAGCCGTTAAGGAGAGGGTGATAGCGGAGGGGACGAGCGGTGAACCTATACAAAAGTAACATGTAGAATACTTGTGGCAGTAGAAGTGTTCGGCATCTTAGTATTTTGATTGTGACATTGCATTATAGTTTTATAAGATGTTACAACGGGGAGAAACTGCATAAAGGGTACACAGGATTTCTCTGCATTTTTTCTTACAATGTGAATTTACATTTATTCTGCATGTGAATAAACTGCATGTGAATTTACAATTATTTCAAAATAAAAAGTTTAATTTAACAAAAGAAGGTATAGCTGGGTAGTTTCTCATATAACTTCTCAATTCTGAGGGACTGTCTCTCAGTTATCATTTTAGTTGAACGATTATAAATACACAGAAGTGTAAACATAAGACACAAAGCTAATTTAAGCTAATACATTTTGGCATTTATGATTGAAGTAGAAATAGGTCACTAAGTTGAAAATTAATAGACTATATTCAGAATGGTAAATTCTTGCATATTTATCTCAGGTTGAGGATAGCAAATATAGGGTCAGCTTGTGAAATACTATTTGGAATAACGCAAAAATCTCATGTTCATTTCATATAATCCTGCAAAAAGCCTGCAGAAAAAAATTCTATCACAGGCATGTGGCCTAGGGTTAGACTAAGAAAGAATGAAATGACAATTTCCCATTCTCCACAAAATGTCATTCTATTTTATTTTTATTTATTTATTTTTTTGCGGTACGCGGGCCTCTCACTGTTGTGGTCTCTCCCCTTGCGGAGCACAGGCTCCGGACGTGCAGGCTCAGCGGCCATGGCTCACGGGCCTAGCTTCTCCGCGGCATGTGGGATCTTCCCGGACCGGGGCACGAACCCGTGTTCCCTGCATCGGCAGGCGGACTCTCAACCACTGCGCCACCAGGGAAGCCCCCACAAAATGTCATTCTAAAGAAACACAAGGTTATATAAATACTGTGTTAATCTGGCAAAAGCAAAGATAAAACAAACTCTATACATCAAAACAATATAAAAATAAAACAACGACCTATTTCCACAGTATAGCTTTCCCTAAACATAATCCATCCACTCCTGACTGCACTCTTCTCTTTCATTAGCCCAGTTTGACTAGAGGGACTGAGGACCAAGGAGCTCACGGTGCTCTCTGTCTAGTGCTGAACTGAGGTCAAGAATCGGCACTCAGGGTCAAGATTAATAGATAGAAAGTCAGGCAGGCAGTCTAACTGGTTTCAGCTCCAGAGCCCAAAATGAGAGGCCAAGTCCAGATGTGAGACAGCAGGTAAGAAACCAGGGGGAGCAGAAATTCCATCCAGAGCAGAAGAAGCCTGGAAAGACTCTCCACATCATCGGGGCAAAACCGAAGACACGTTTACAAGGTGCCTGTGCTTTCACTACAAGTGAGAGAACTGCTAAAGGTTCAGGTCAGTTCAGACACATTTATTCGACAGCTATTTACTAGGAACCTCCCTGTGTGCCTGTGCCAGGCTTTGTGCTAAGTATTGAGGGAGCAAAGGCTTTTAAGTGCTTACAGTTCAGTCGAAGAGAGGGATAAGGTAGCAATGACCAGGACCTGTGAAAAGATGGAGTAAGCACTGGGTGAGGTGGGTGCCCCCAAAGAGGCATTTCTGTTGGTCTGTGGGTCTGTGATGGTAGAGGGATGGAGAGGGGGGCAGGCCAGAGAAACTGTTCCTGAGATCATACCACCTGAACTGGGTCTTGAAAGGACTCATGTGAAGGAGAGAAGGATTGGGAAAGAAATTTCAGGCAGAGGAAAGGAGAAGGAATCTGTGTGAGACACCGAGGCTTGAAAAACTATGATGCCACAAGAAATTTCATTTCTGAAGAAATCGACCACGTTGGGGACTTGGGGGACACTAGACAGAGATCCTGATGAGAGTGAGGCACAGAACCGAAAGCAAGGGCATTAAACTGCACAAAGAAAGGTGGATCTTCCAGCCCCACTCTTCATGCAGAATGCCAGCCTCTAGGCTCTTTCGCACGAGGGAGAGGTTCATTCAAACGTTAACGCATGGACGTATATACAGTACCAAATGTAAGGTAGATAGCTAGTGGGAAGTAGCCACATAGCACAGGGATATCAGTTCGGTGCTTTGTGACCGCCTGGAGGGGTGGGATGGGGAGGGAGACGCAAGAGGGAAGAGATATGGGAATATATGTATATGTATAACTGATTCACTTTGTTATAAAGCATAAACTAACACACCATTGTAAAGCAATTATACCCCAATAAAGATGTTAAAAAAAAAGTTAACGACGTATGATTCTCTAGGGGATCTTGCTGAAACGCAGACTCTGATGCAGTAGATTTGAGGATGGGCCTGAGATGCTGCATTTCTAACAGGCTCCTGGGATGATGCTGATTCTGCTAGTCCATAAACCACAGTATGAGCAGCAAGGGTTTAGAGCGCACTAGTCTCCAGAGTGGACATGGAAATGTTCCACTGGAGTGAGGGAAGGAAATGTCAAGACATATCTATAGTCTTAATCAAAAAAGTAGGAAATTAGGAGAAGGCTGTGGTGGTGCAGCTCCGGAGGGCACAGTTGCGATGCTGGCTTTGGCCCCAGCAGCACCATGGTGACGCTCGCTGAGCTTCTCGTGCTCCTGGCCGCCCTCCTGGCCACGGTCTCGGGCTACTTCGTCAGCATCGATGCGCACGCAGAGGAATGCTTCTTCAAACGGGTCACCTCGGGCACCAAGATGGGCCTCATCTTCGAGGTAGCTGAGGGCGGCTTCCTGGACATCAATGTGGAGGCTACAGGGCCTGAAAATAAAGGAATTTATAAGGGAGACAGGGAGTCCAGTGGGAAATACACATTTGCTGCTCACATGGATGGAACATATAAGTTTTGTTTTAGCAATAGGGTGTCCACCGTGACTCCAAAGATAGTGATGTACACCATTGATAATGGGGAGGCCCCCTAAGGACAAGACATGGAAACAGAAGCTCACCAGAAGAAGCTAGAAGAAATGATTAATGAGCTCGCAGTGGCAATAACAGCTGTAAAGCATGAACAGGGGAGTTTGGGAGAGAATACACAGAGCAATCAATGACAACACAAACAGCAGAGTGGTCCTTTGGTCCTTCTTTGAAGCTCTTGTTCTAGTTGCCATGACATTGGGACAGATCTACTACCTGAAGAGATTTTTTTGCAGTCCAGAGGGTTGTTTAAAAAGCCTTTTCCTGATGAGCCCAAACTCATAATTCACTGTTTACCAAACATCTTGGTCATAATAATGTCATTAGTTTCTACGTTTTTATTTTCTGAACTGTACATTCACAGCTTCTTTTTCTTTGTGATTAAGAGATATTGGGGGAAAACACTTTTTTAGGAAAGTTATAGTGAAGTTTGACATGTGATTGGCATGATTTCATATTTGAATTCTGCCTTCATTATACAGGTCCTTCCAGAACTCAAGCACTGTAAGTGGAATATAGGTGTATAGTCCTTATTATATCTTCTTTCCTTTTGTTTTCATCATAAAATGCAGTTTGTTCAGGATAGTACTTTACTAAAATGACTGCATTCTTGGGATCCCTTATCCTGCAGTTCAAGTCATTAAAGATTCATTTTGTTGAGTCCTTATGAGAAACAACAATCTGAATCTTGACATTTTCTATCCAGCCTAATGGCAGAGCTCTGTGACTAGAATATGCTACCAGGTTGGTACTTTTATACCTTGCCTATCTTGTTTTTGCTTTAAAGATAAGACTTAAGCCAACAACCTTTTTCCCCTTATAGTTTTACTTTGAACCCTAGACCTCAATCACCTCCACTTAAAATTGTTGACACAAGCAGCTAATGACCCTTGTTTTGGTTTCTGCCTAACCTTGTAAGAAGTATCTATTAAAGCCAATTCTCTGGGTGTTGCAGTGAACGATAGTTCTTTTTCTTTCTATGCTGGCACATCCACTTTCTCTACTCTTGGCACATAGGAGGTATGCGTTCAAGTAATTGGAAAACTCTGGATTTCTGATGCCAAAGGGTTAAAAGCCTCTTGGATTTCTTTGCAGTGATATACAGCCACTGTTTTATTTTTGATCAGTGGCATTTGGCCACTGTTTAAGTTAGAGTACTGAACATTACTGTCAGTATTAGGATTTCTGTTTTTGTTTTTCCTGGGTCTTTCTTTTATGGCACATGTGAATTTTGTTTTGTATAAAATAAAATGACTTTCTCTTGGTCTCTGATGATGGGTTTGTACTTTTTTTTTTTTTTGGATCTTTGCAAGGGGAAAACTACAAGTAACGAGGTTTATATAACTAATTTAAATTTATTAAAAGTTTTTATGTTCAGGATAAGCAATTTTTCAACCTTGGGTGAAAATACTTGCAACAGTTTAAGGTGACTGTGTTTTACCTTAGGACAACTGTTGCATGCCAATTTGTGTGCATGTGTGTGTGAAAACACTGCAAAACTGAGTTAAAAGATATAAATTTAAAATTGGTTGTGTATCTAATCTGCCCAAGGTTCAGTAAATAAACAATTATTTTTAAAAACAAAAAACAATAAGAACAAAAGTAGGAAATTAAATGTTGTACAGTAATATACAGATCAAATCTGGTACCTTCACTCACTCTGTCTGATGGACAATGGCTTGTGTAATATGTAAGAAATCCTGTGGGGTGGTGGACATTCTGTAACTTGGAGGAGTTGACAATGGCACCTTTTCTCCTATGTCAAATTTCAACTTATAGTCACATACTGCAATTGTATTACTCAGTGGATTTCTGGATTATGTTACCTAATGTTAACTGAGCTTCATAAAATGGACAAGTGGCTTAAAAGGATTCCTACACACAAACAACTGATCAAGAATTACAGTAGGAATATAAATACAGGTGAACAATCAAGTGGCAGTGATAATGTTTCTACTATTCCTGGAATGAGGTCTTGGTAGCTACACAGTAACATCAAAATAATGATTCCAAGATCTGACTCCAAGTTTGTTAAAAATAAATCTAAATTATGAATAAGACTATTTGCACTATGTGTTTACGTGTACAAGTATTAACAATTAACCCCACTATGACTGTATATTATTCCTTGGGATATTAGTGAAGCCATCATGATTAGCAGGACTTTTCAAAACAAAGCATTTCCATGGAGCAAACCTGTACTATTTTTCAGCTACACTTAAAGACATGCAACTCTCAATCTGGTACAAAATTTTATTAAATTTGATGTTACATTTTTAGAAACCACTTTTGCATTTTCTTACATAATAGCGGAGACAAAAAGTCATGCACTGGGGAGCGACTTAGTCTTTCTGGTGTATTTCACCACCAAAAATGTACATGAAAAACAGTATGGTAACCAACACATAGAATACCAACAGTGTCTCAAGGACTCCCCATCCTCTAGGTGCCAGGGTCATCTCCGTTCAGCTAAAAGTTGAGAATAGTACACAGGATTTTTTTTTTTTTTTTTTTTTTTTTTGCGGTACGCGGGCCTCTCACTGTTGTGGCCTCTCCCGCTGCGGAGCACAGGCTCCGGACGCGCAGGCCCAGCGGCCATGGCTCACGGGCCCAGCCGCTCCGCGCCATGCAGGATCCTCCCAGACCGGGTCACGAACCCGCGTCGCCTGCATCGGCAGGCGGACTCCCAACCACTGCGCCACCAGGGAAGCCCCACAGGATATTTTTGATGGGCCTAAAAATTGGCTTACATCACTTTTGCTCAGTTTCCATTCACCTGAACTCAAAACTTGACTGCAACCAACTGCAAGAGAGACTGGGAAGTATTGTCTACCAAAATTTTTAAAAGAGCTGTGTTTGAAGCCAGTATCTCTGGTGAGTAAGTAAAGCTGAGAAGAAGTGAGCCAAAGAACTATTGTATATCATTATACTTGATGGTTAAACTGTGTGCATATTGGCTTTTTGAAAATTATTTCAAAAAATAAATAAAAACAATAATAAAAGTATAAAATAAATGGGCATCCAGTCAGACATTTAGGACTAGCAGCCAATCTGATTTGTGTATGTGATTTTCTTTTTCAGAGTTTTGTTTTGTTTTTGAGGATATAGCAGTGTCTAGCCCTATTTGAAAAATGTACATAAAGAAACAAACAAGAAAAAATGCTTAAGGTCAGCTAGCATCTTATTCAGAATACATATAAATGACTTTTTACCAGATTCCTACAAAACTAATGACACATTAATAGATATTAGGGTGTATTATAAAGACTAAACATCAAAATGTATGAATCTAGGCGGGTTTACTTTCTTTTAAAATTAGTCTATAAACTAGTATATAAAATATACATTTCTGAATGCTTAATTGGTATCTAATAATATTCTCTAGAATTTAGGGAATTAATCTAATTAATTTTGCTAGGCTGACAACAAAATCACAGAAGACAACTCAAGAAATGCAGACCATATAACAGATGACTGTTCTTATTATCTCTGGATATAATAGTCCCAGGGAAGATAAAACATTCATTATACTGTTGTAAAATGAATGAAAGCTGCAAATTAAAATTCCAAATCCTGATAACATAACTGTACAAGAGGGAAAAAAGTGAAATTTACAAGGAACAATTATAAATACTTAGGTTTTCTAAAATTATTTTATAATGTATTTGCTGAGCTATTAAGATTTTTCTCTCATAAAATTACAATAAATTCTAGGCAGTCTGAAAACTCTATCAGCAGGAAGCATGTGTCTTTTTTTTAATGCAATGTGGCTTTAAAATGAGCAATTCCCAATTATTAACCTTAAAGCATCCCAACAGACAGAAATAGAGATAAATGCTTTGTTTTTCTAGAGCCTCACACCACGCATTTTCATCCTCTCCTCCTTCCTTCATAGGAAGCAATTAAATCTTTTCATAGAAGATTTACAAGTCTTTAGAAAAGCAAAATCATTAGAACAAAACAATGTGGCCATTTGAAAAGCATATCAGGGTAGGTAATAACAACTGAACTTTCAGTTATTAAAGCAATAAATTTTTTAATCAATTTGGGAAGTATGAGTATCTGAAATCTTTACTTGGCATTAAATGACTTTTCTCTCCTAAGACAATCATTCTGAGACTGACCTCTTAAGGTTTCTCCAAGACCTAACTCAATTATTATTTTTTTCCTCAGACTTTCTAAAGAAATAATGTACTTTTGAAAATCAGTATGGAACAGAGTAGTAGTTACCAGAGGGAGAAGGGTGTGGAGGGAGGGCAAAATGAGTAAAGGAGGTCAACTGTATAGTGATGGATGAAAGCTAAACTTTTGGTGGTGAGCATGCGGTAGTGTATACAGAAGTCAAAGTATAGTGTGGTGCACATGAAACATATAATGTTATAAACCAGTGTTACCTCAACATACTCATTATGGTATTTGTTTTATTTTGTATAATTCTCTTTTTTCTTTTTTTTTTTTTGGCAGTGCCTTGTGGCATGTGGGGATCTTAGTTCCCCAACCAGGGATTGAACTCATGTCCCTTGCAGTGGAAGTGTGGAGTCTCAACTACTGGACCTCCAGGGAAGTCCCTATATTGTGTAATTTTTATAGAAGTTAGCTATCATATAAGTCTTAGGATATTTATAAAAACACTTCTCCTTTTTAACCTGATGCAACATTTAGAGTTGCTAGAAGCAAGAGCACCATCATTTATTGCTCTAAGCAGAGTTAAGGTTAATACATGATGATGTTTGGCAGGTCATAGTTGATGACATTATGGTGAGATGGTCCCAGAAACAAAGGAATGAAGCAAGGTACTTCAAAGGCCCAGTTTTAATGTAAGCATACTTGAGGTTGCAGACAGGAGCTCAGAAACCAAGACTGGAATTTGTTTCAAGTCTCCCGGGAAACTCAGCTAAAGAGAGTGCAAACACACACACACACACACACACACACACACACACACACACACACACACAAATCTTTCAGTTGTTGAACAGCTGAGTGCTGATGAATGTACACCTGAAGGGCTCACACCAGCAGATTTGCTGGATGTGGTCCTGTTTGGGGGAGTCAGCACAATACTATGTACTTACGACCTGCCAGAGTCTAAGGATGGGCCATAGCCCAAAGATATGGACAGCAAAAGACACAGTTCAGAAACACACGACCATGAGTCAAGACCAATTCAAAAATGCCCCAAAATATTTTCAAAGGGATAGAACCATTTATTTCATGGTTACTTTTAAGAAACAAATAAAAATCCTGAAAATACTGCCTCTATCTTTGGCCTGACCTGTATTGGTCTAATTTGTTTTGTTTTGTTTTTTAATTTATTCATTTATTTATTTTTGGCTGTGTTGGGTCTTCGTTGCTGCGTGTGGGCTCTCTCTAGTTGCAGCGAGTGGAAACTACTCTTTGTTGTGGTGCATGGACTTCTCATTTTGGCGGCTTCTCTTGTTGTGGAGCACAGGCTCTAGGCACCCAGGCTTCAGTAGTTGCAGCATGCAGGCTCAGTAGTTGTGGCTCATGGGCTCTAGAGTGCAGGCTCAGTAGTTGTGGCACATGGGCTTAGCTGCTCCGCGGCATGTGGGATCACCCCGTACCAGAGCTCGAACCCGTGTCCCCTGCATTGGCAGGCAGATTCATAACCCCTGCGCCACCAGGGAAGTCCCGTGTGATTTGTTTGTATCCCCCCAAGCTCATATTTTGAAATCCTAACCTCCAAAGGTGATAGTACTAGGAGGTAGTCCCTTTGGGAGGTGCTTAAGTCATTAGCTGGAGCCCTCATAAATGGGATTAAAACTCTTATAAAAGGAACACCACAGAGTCCTTAGCCCTCTTCCACCACATCAGGACACAACAAGAAGGCACTGGTCATGACCAGGAAGAGGGCCTTCACCAAAACGTGACCAAGCAGGTGCCTCTAGAACTGTGAGATATAAATTTCTGTTGTTTATTAGCCTCCCAGTCTGTGGTTCTTTGTTATAGCAGCCCAAACAAAGACAAACCCCTTATACCTCTTACTAGGATTATTGATGCAGCTCCTTATCGCCTTCAGTCTCTTCCGTGACTTCTCAAATTTGAGTGTGAGCTCTTGCCAAGCTAGTCTTCCTAAAAATATATTTTCCCTGTTTCCTTATCTTTTCACAACATCTGTACCTCAGTGAGGTTGACCCATGTGGAAAACTGTTTACAAAAATGGCCACTCCAGGGGGCTTCCCCGGTGGTGCAGTTGTTGAGAGTCCGCCTGCCGATCCAGGGGACACGGGTTCGTGCCCCGGTCCGGGAAGATCCCACATGCTGCGGAGCGGCTAGGCCCATGAGCCATGGCTGCTGAGCCTGCGCGTCCGGAGCCTGTGCTCCACACGGGAGAGGTCACAACAGTGAGAGGCCCACGTACCGCAAAAAAAAAAAAAAAAAAAAAATGGCCACTCCTTGTGGTCCACACCCTTTGCCCAGTGATTTTGCAGCTCTTCCTATTAAGAGGAGTGTAATTCCCCACCACTTTAGTCTGGCTTTGTGATTTGCATTGACCAACAGAACGTGGCAAAAATGATAGTGTGCCAGGTGTGAGTCTGGGCCTTGGCATACTTCTGCTCTTCTCTTCTCCCCTGTACCCCTACCAGGTGGGGAGGAGCATGGACTAGCCAGCTGGAGTATGAGAGACCACCACGTGGAGACCAGCCATAGCCCTTCAGACAACAGCCAGCAAGCCTAACATGTAAGTGAGTTTTTCCAGACTAGCCAGGCCCTAGCTGACCTCTTAGCTGAATACAAGCCTAAGTGAGATCCACTAGGCCTGGCCCAGATCAGTAGAACAATAGGCAACAGCAAATGACCTAAAGTTGGGAGGTGATTTGTTACATAAGCAACAATGGATGAATGTAGCCCCCACACATCCATGCTTATTTCCACCTCTTTGATTCTATCCTTACATTGTTCTTCCTAGAATGCCTCCTTCCCTGTCCTCCACCTTCAATCCGTCCAAACACTTCTAAGACCCAAGTCAAGTGCTATCTCACTAAGCCTTCTCTGACTACTTCAATCTATACACATATCTCCCTTTTGTTTAGTAAAAAAAAATTTTTTTTCTCCCTAATATTTCATGTAGCCCATATTCGATTATACAGACCCTGAGTTACCCCAGTCCCTAACACAGAGCTAGCTCATATTGAATGTTTAATAAAAATTCACTAGCTGAAAGCAAACAGATCTGATAGTCTTTCCACCCATCCAACCTGTGGCCTGGTTTAGGCATCAATATAATTCCCTCAACTGACCGTGTCTTGCAACTGATTAACAGGTGCAAAACTTTCCCTGTTGAAGCTCTTTATAAAGAGAATTGATGGCTACAGTTTACTTAAACCATCAATTTCCTTTAAATAAAAGAACTGCGTAAATAGATTTTTCATATATATGTATATAAAAGCTTAAGGAAATTCCTCCTTTATTAGGGCTATCAGTTTCTGTTTCTGCTTATTAAGGATGTACTTCATATTCACTTTACTTGACACTACAGGAAATTGTGCATGTCTCAGGCTACATAATTCTGAGCTTACTTCTGAAATGCTTTGTCTATTATTTCAAACTGTCACAAGGCCAGTTGACTCTTAACATATGTCAGGTAAAAAAAGAAATATGTATATACATACTAATTTAAATTCCATAATAAATTCCTATATTCAGTATTATCCATGACCAACTCATGTTGTAATATCACTTATTTTTCAGAATATATGATACTTACACAAGATACTGCAAAAGTTACAACATTGGAGTTTTAGTGCAATAAACAATTATAGCATATTTACCACTTTGGATTCATTCATTACCTCAATACAATTCCAACAGTGAGACTGAGTAATTTAACTACTTAAAAACTAATTTCTTTCAGTATAGTTTTTCTTTTACTGGCTTTTTCTTAGAAATCAAGAAATGCATGCTCATTTCTTTTTTTTTAATAAATTTATTTATTTTATTTATTTATTTTTGGCTGCATTGGGTCTTCATTGCTGCGTATGGGCTTTCTCTAGTAGTGGTGAGCAGGGGCTACTCTTCGTTGCAGTGCACAGGCTTCTCGTTGCAGTGGCTTCTCTTGTTGCAGAGCACAGGCTCTAGATGCATGGGCTTCAGTAGTTGTAGCACACCGGCTCAGTAGTTGTGGCGCACAGGCTTAGTTTCTCCGCGGCATGTGGGATCTTCCCAGACCAGGGCTCAAGCCTGTGTTGTCTGCATTGACAGGAGGATTCTTAACCACTGCACCATGAGGGGAGCCCAAGAAGTGCATGCTCATTTCTAAAAAACTGGTCTCAGCTCAAAACTCTTATGATAAGATTAGTGTTAAATAATGATATCACTGAATATTATATAAAGGCCCCTCAAGAAGTCAATCTAAGCCAATTTACAGTTTACAACTTAGCTCATGCAGAAATAGTCATCTGTTAGAAGTCGTGCTAGTTGGAAGGAGTAAGAGTAGCTCTTTCTAACTTGTGGCAACAATTTACTGAGTATTTACTATGCGTCAGGTACATGGAAAGAACTTTAGTTTTATAATCTGATACAATTCTCACAATAATCCCACAAATAATATTAGTCTCATTTTTGCCAATAAGGAAACTGAGGTTCTGAGAAGTTAAGTCACTTACCAATAATCACACGGATAATGAACCATGTTTTTAATATTACATTCCTCCCAAGTTGCTCTTGTTTTCCAGAAGTCCAGAACTATCTTTAAGTTTCCTCTTGAGATCATTGTGATGGCAAGTTTTCTTCCTGTTTTCACACCATATCCCCTTTATCCAGGTAACTGCTGCCTTCTGTGCACAACCAGCCCACAAGAGTGGGTCTGCTGCACATGTAGTTTCTTTACACATATAATTTTAATTCTTATGTCTTGATATGAGTCTGCTAAACTCAGTGCTAAATTATTAGAAACTTAAGTATTAAATTTTGAAAAACACTTATGTTTTAAAAACACTTATGTATTCAAAGAGGAATTGCTTATCCAAAGGAAGCCGTTGCTAGTAGTAGAATTTTAGGCAGCTGTGAAGATGTAGGAATAGATCAGTGGTTCTCAGTCTTGGCAGCACATTAGATCACCTGTAGAGATTTTTTAAAAAATCTTTATCCAGTAATCCCCAGAGGTCTGATTCAATTGTTTTGTATGGTAGATTACTAGGTAGCAGTCTATTTTATAAAAGCTTCAAAGGTAATGATAATGGTGAACCAGGGCAGAAAACCAATAGTTGTATAAAGAGATCACAAAATACCTACATATCTGAAAAGTTGGATTTGGTCTTGGTTTTCCTCAAATGGTGTGTCAGTCTGTGGCACTGAACTTGCTCTCCCAATGAAACACAGATATTTTACCAACATTTGGGTAGGTGCACTTCAGGATTTAAAAAAAAACTTTTTCTATAGTGCTAGAAAAAAACACGGGGAGAAATGTTTGTAATGCTGAAGTGTGAAATACCTGAGTTAGACATGAATCCCAGAAGCCAAGACAAAAAATTGATAAAGCTACAATACGAGCAATTATTTTTGCATAGGCAAAATAACCATAGATAAAGTCAAAAGAAAAACCTCAAACTAAGAAAAAGCATTTGCCACATGTTGACAAATGGATAATTTCTCAAAATATAAAAAGCTTGAAAGAGCTGAGAGTGCTGTGAGCAACAACACCCCAACAGTAATGAACACACTTGGAAACCAAATATTGGTTTCTAAATACCATCCTCCATTAAAAGGATCTAGGCTTCTTAGAGAAATGGCTGATTCCAGCACGAGAGCAGCAAAAGGATGAGGTAATCCCGGAACATTTTTGTGCCAGAAAGTAAGGAAATGTTAAAAGAACTTTGATGAGATGTCAAAAGGACAGAGGAACCAGCTGCAAGAAGATCCCACTGGCTAAATCTGGGACAATTTGAGTATCAAAATAAATACAGTAACTTATTATAATCCATTTAATAAAATAGGGGCCCACAAGTCCATGCTGAAATGAATGAATGAATGAATAAATAAATAAATAGAAACTTAGATGAGGAACAGGATATTTTTGTAATCTTAAATTATCTCCCCACAAAATACTTATTAATTAAAAAGGGAACCTGTAACTTTACAGACACCACTGTAATCAAATGATCTAAGTTAACATCTTCAGTAATGAGATAAATCAAAATCACATTCCATCTGATAGAATGCAAGGAGAACAGAGCTCTGTTCTGTGGTATTCCTGCCAAAGATGTGTAACATCAATCTTATCATGGGGAAATAAAATGAAGGGGATTCTGTTAAAAAAAATTAAAAAACAACAACAAAAGCCCCACAAAAATCTACTGGATTGTAATCTTCATAAGTGTCAGGATCATGAAAGTCAAGAAAAGACTGAGAAACTGTTCTAAACTAAAGGAAACCATGGATACATAACAACTAAATGCCACACTTCATTTCCTACCAGATCCCTTTTCTATAAAGGACATCATTGGGACAGTTGGAAAAACTTGAACGGGATCTGAGGACTAGATGGTAGTAAAATATCAATTTTGATCTCCTGACGTAGGTACTTGTTGTTATATAGGAATATAACCCCTAAAGTATTGGGGGGATTTTAGGACATCAGGTCAGCAGCCTAAGCTCAGTGGTTCAGAAAAAAATCTTTGTACTGTATTTGCAATTTTTCTGTAAGTTTGAAATTGTTTCCAAAAAAATCCAATGCTGGATTCCAATGCTGGAATTTATTAGGAAAGCTCAACGAGGTAGAGATGTGAATCTACATATTTCCCCCCAAGAAAAGCAGGAATAATAACAACTCTCTAGATACTAGTTATGGCTAAACTATAGAGAATTTTCTGGTATCAAAAATCCTATCTTGAGGTTCCACCAGTGATCTTACCTTGCCTTCTAACATTTAGGACTGCTGGGAGTAGAGGGATTTCTTGTAAAGGAAATGACTTTTATGTCCTTCTCAAAATTCAGTGGAAGAAGGAAGGAATCTATAAAGAGAAATATATATAAATAAATAAAGCCCCAAAGTTCCATAGTCTGAACATTTATGTAACTGCGGTTTTTAAAAAATGTTTTTTTAAGTACAGACACTTATGAAGTTTCAACAAATATTTCACGAGTACAATTTTTTTTTTCAGAAGTACACTAAGTTTTTTTAGAATGCTACCTCTTATCAGAGATAAGAAAAACATACTGTTCATTGAATTAGACCTTAAAGAGACCTCTGGAGCTCATCTGACCCAAATACCTCCTGCTGGATTATAACCCCCATCACTTTGCTCTGTCCTGGTAAGAGAACAGATAGAAGTCATCCTCTGATCCTGTGAGCTCTGGGGTCTGCAGGCAGAGAGCCTGCCCCCTGTGCAGACCTGTGCAGGCTTCAACCATGCCTGATTCCCCGCGGATCTCCTCCAGCCAACGTCGATATTGATGTTTCGTGGTTCACAAGCTCCACGGGCAGCAACCTCTTCAGAACAGCAATGCTTACCTCCCAGCTGGTGTTGTTAATCTTCTTGAACTGTGTGGCTTGTGGACTAAGCTAAATGCAAAAGGGCAGAAACTGCCTTTCATTAGACTCTGAGGATATCTATGGGACACAAAATGGTCATATTTCACCCCTTCCCAGAGTGTAATCATCTTTCAAACAAGATTGCTTCTTAAAGTTACCTGTCCAGCTTCTCTTCCCAGACTTCACATACCCTGCAAAGAGGACGTGCATTCAATCTCATGTTCCTCCGTCCTTACCTATCCTTCTGTAAGATGTATTAACCAGTCACCCATCAAGTGGACTGACTGAATTATCCCTACATTTTTTGCTGTCACCTGATAGGAAATGAGGGCCCAATGTGGAGAGCACCACAGGAGAGGGAAGCCAAAGACAGAGATAATGCTAAAAATAGAGAAATAACTGGGGAAATCTGTCCCGGGGAAATCTGTCCCTGGGAAATCTGAATTCAAATGTTTTATACCTGAAATAAACCACAGGAAATCAATGAAGCTTCATAAAACCACAGAGTGGGAAAAGACTTTATAGTCACTTGTTCTGGCTGAATCCTGTTTACCATGGATATTTACAGTTCTTGAGCTATAATCTATACTCTTCATTAGCAAAAGCTTTTTTCTTTCCTCTTTAGATCCAGAAGAAGCAAGTTTGTGTAGTGTGGCCTGTCCCTATAATTTATTAAGTCCTTAACTTATGCCTGGATAAGGATGTATAGATTCTATATCTCCTAAGCCTCTCAACCTCCTTATGAATTAGGAGCTACTATTTTCCCCTCTTTCTCAGATGAGAAAATTGATTCTTAGAAAGATGAAGTAATTTATCCAGGGCTACACAGCCTGAGTGGCAAGGCCAGGATTTGAAGCCAAAACTGTCTGATTCTGACAAGTTATTTTAGTAATCTCATTTTGAAAAGTAATTGTACTATATGATAGGCATAGAAGAATATATGTGACATATTTATAATATTCTGGTTATTTATTGCAAACCATGTGGCTTAAAACAGCAATTTATTACTATGGCTCACAATTCTGAGCATTGATTTAGCTCAGCAGGGCAGTTCCCACTTGGAGTTCTGCATGTAGTTGCAGTCAGGTGGTACCTGGGGCTGGTGTCATCTGAAAGCTTACCTGTGCTGGGCACCCATGATGATTTCTTCACTCATGTATCTGGTGCCTCAGCTGGGACAGCTGGTCAGACATCACCCTGTCTCTATGCAGCCTCTCCTTGGCTAACTTGGGCTTCCTCACAAAATGGTTGTCTTGGGGTAGTTGGACTTCCTACATGGTGGCTTGCTTTCCCGGTGTGTGTGCTCTAAGAGGCCAAGAAGGCAGATACAAAGTTTCTTATGACTTCGGCTTATAAGTCACATAGTGTCACTTCTGCTGCATTCTCTTGATTACATCCCCAGGTTCAGTGTGGGAGGGGATTATACAGGAGCATGAATACTGAGAAGCATGGTGCATTGGAGGTTCATCTTTGTAGACTAGTTACCAAATATAAGTCATAATGCATAATCAAAACACCAACAGCCATCAAGCCACCCTTCAAATAAAGAAGCAAAACATTACTAACACCATTGAAGCTATTGTTTGTTTCCACCTGATGCATCCTTGCGCTCTACAAGTGGTAAATACTATTCTAAATTGCTTAAATTTGTCTAAATTGCTCTCTTGCTTGTTAAAAACAAAACAACAAAAAAACAGTGTGTGTGTACAAACTGTTTAATAGTGCTCACCTTAAAACTATTTGAATGGTATCATATAATGTGTAGCTTTCAGTTACTTGCTCTTTTAGTCTCAGAACTCTATTTGTAAGTTTCACCTATTCTGCTGAATGTAGACAATACTCACTCATTTTTACTGTTGTAGAATATTCTGTTTTTTGAAAGATATCACAATTCATCCATTCTCTTGTTAGTGGATATCTGGGTTGTTCCTGTTTTTTGCTACCACACACATCACAGCTATGAACATTCTTGTGCTTGTCTCCTGAGGTACATATATTGGATGTTTTCTCAGACACATACCCAGGAAGGGATACTGGGTCATAGATCACTGGAAAGATAGTCTTTCAATCAGTTTCCCTGTCCCCAGACTCACGCCTTTCTAGTCCATTCTCTACACACATGGTACAGTGAACTTTCTAAAATACAAATCTGGTGTTATTTCCTTATTTCAGGACCTTCAGTGGATGCCCACTGATGATACCAGTTATTCTCAAATTTTGTGTATGTTGGATGCAAACTTTGTGTATGTTGTCAAAAACATTAGTGTCCTGGTCCTGCCACTGAAGAATCTGATGCCATTACTAAAGGGAGACACGTGTGTTTTAACAAGCTCCCCATATAATTCTGTTGCATATCAAAATTTGAGACTCACTGGATACATGATAAAGTCCCAACTCTTTACTATAATGTTAAAACCACTCCACAATTTATTTCCTGCCTACGACTCCAGATTTATCTTTATTCCACCTTGTCAAACTCTCTCAAAGCCAGCCAGACCAAAGGGCTTAAAGTTCCCAAAATGTCTCCTCTTGCCCCAATCCCCATCCCATCTATTTCATATTGTTGCATCTGTAATTCTACAGTGTGATTATTTTTACAGTCTCTCTTTACTAAGGTGAAAGAACTTGGAAATCAAGGAATCTTACCTATTGCCAAAATATCTCCAACATTGTGTATAGTATCTGGGTGCTTACGGAATATTTGTCAAATTCACTGATTTTCTCAAGGTCACAAAACCAGTTAATGGTACATCTGGAACAAGAACCTAGAGGTCTTCATTTCTAGTCCAACGATATTTCTACACCATGTAGTCGATCTTAATGACCAAACCGCACATTATCATAGTGTTCCTGGTATCTGGACTAAAAGAATGGTGACATTCATCCCCATTCTTAAGAAAGGACTGCATATTCACTCCTGAAGGAGTATATTGAAAAGAGTATGGGAATCTATGTAAATCCTCAGACCTCAATTTCTTTCCCATAGACTAAATTATGATTCTCCAAATCACAGGAAAGTTTGGTTCTATTAGCTTTGGTAAATATTTTACTTTTGAAAATTTATCAGTGCTTTTAAGGTTGCTTTTAGAAAGGTCCTATCTGCTTATTTTATCACCTTATACATTTATCTGTATTATTTATAGTTGTTCCCATCATTTTAATAAAAACCCAAGTAGACAGGTAGGACCTATAGAAAACTGCTCATATTTAATAATGCATTTCAGGGAGATGCTTTTTGGAGATTCCCCATAGAGCAGAATGTGAATGGAGTTGTTGATGTTGTTGTTGTGTTGTTATTGATTTGGCTTCTAGCTTTAGGATTCTCTCCAAATGCTTTCTCAGTCAGACTTCTTGGTTCTTCTGTAATTTAGTGTTTTCATGTTTCTGAATTGCTGCTTTGTAGAAAAGCCATGCTGTATGCAACTTCAAAAAATATATAAACAACAAAAAGATTTTTCTGAAAAATCAGTTAAGGTGATTTACTGGTTAAATGAGGTTAATTCCATGCTGAAATAAGCCGAGATATTTCCCTTTATCGACAGGTCCTATTTTACTAATATGAATTCTTGTCCTGACAGTGAGCCACAGAAGACAATTTGAGACAAAAATAATTAATTAAAAGATACATTTCACGAAGCAGATGACATTGACAGAGTAAGAAATGAACAAAGCAGAATTCACAATCTGAAGATGAGGCACTAAAAAAAATTCAGCCCTTTCAAGTTGTATAGGTATTTTCTTCTGATGCACAAAAATGCAGAAGGCAATTCAACCCTTTAGAGGTCTGTTTTTCATCAGCTTTGATCTTAAAATTGAGACAAGTGTTTGGAGTACTGTCGCTGATAAGGAGCAAAGTGAGGGCTGGAAGCACACTCGAACAGAATGTGGTTACTCACACCCGGAACGATTAAACACTCACGCATTTTTTTAAAAGCGAATTCCACAAGTCACACAGTTTCAGAAATCATTACTGAGAAAAAGAACACCACACACAGTACTTTCATAAGAGCAAAAACTGTCATGACCACAGAATACCAAAGCATAAGCTCTGCACATATTCCCAGTTTCAGCTTTAGTTTTTCTTATTTGTTTCTAGATACTGTTTTCTCTGCCACCGACAGTGTTTACAGTCCCTGCCTGTCACATAATGAAACAGAAGCAGAAAGCCTTACTATGGTGCTAGTAAGGCTTTAGAAAGATACCAACATAGCTGGGTATCGGATTTCCTTTGTTTTATTTTATTATGTTTTAAATTCTCTCTCCTGGCACATGCTATTTTCTTGAGTTGAGGATTCTGAGGAATCCTAGGTCAGCAGGATTTTGGTAACTGAAAGATCACGTTCATAGTCAGTTGCATGGTTGAGATGCAATCCGGTGAGAGACCTAAATTATTAGTTTGTCCCCTAGAAGAGGAAGAGACATCCCATAAGCCAACCCCTCCTTGAGTTCTGAAACCTTAGTGACCAGGCAAGGGGTAGATTGATACAGAGTGGAACTTCCTCAACTGTCCATTTCATTCAGTGCCCCTCTCCATTTCAGGGAGGCAATACTTCATACTCCACAGCTGAAAAACAGAAACTTCTCACTTAGCTATTGAGCTTTAGTTTCCCGTCTTGCATTAGCAGAATGTGTGAAATCTCTTAGTGTTTGTACCTTTTCGATATTTGTGCTAAATGTGCATGTGAGACAAAGAAGTATAATTCATGAAATCATTTAAACATTACTCAGCACCCACCATGCAGCAGATACTGCAAAGCTCTGGAAGCACAAAGGGGAATATGACATAACATGTCAGGCCTCGAGCAGTCAAGGTCTAGTCAGGGAGACAGAATGGCAAACACCTAATTACAACGTAGTAACAGAAAGTGGGAAATGCTATCATAGGGCCTATGTGGGGAGACGGAGGAGCAGAGAGAAGCATGAACTCATTCTGCTGAGTTTCAGGGAGAAATGAGCCCGGGACACTGTGACAGAGGAAGGGATGTCTTTATCACCTGAGCTGAGCTCTCCAGGAAGAGAAGGCATAGAAAGCCATTCCAGAAACAGCAACCTACAAAAGCCAAGGCTAGTTGAGTGTTTGAAAAGGTGTGTGGGAAACAATTCGTTTGGAAAGTTTGTTATCAAGTGACCTTCTCGGGTAAGGGGAAACCTTGGAGAGAAGAACTAATTCCAGTCTCTAACACTGGCATCCAGAGGAAAGCAGACAAAATTGACATTAGAGTTGCTTTGAAAGGGGAAAGAAGAGGTAGAGATGGTGCAAAGAGGCAACAGGCGGTGTGAGAGGGAGGGAGGGAGGAGTGTAAGAGGAGGTGAAGCTGGCCCCAGGCCAGTGCCTTTCTGTTTACATACTGTTTCCATGTCCAGACCTTTATCTGGCGGATTCTTAAATTTATTTATTTATTTAGTTAGTTAGTTAGTTAGTTAGTTAGTTAGTTATGGCTGCGTTGGGTCTTCGTTGCTGTGCGGGCTTTCTCCAGTTGCAGCGAGTGGGAGTTACTCTTGGTTACGGTGCGCTGACTTCTCATTGCGGTGGCTTCTCTTGTTGAGGAGCACAGGCTCTAGGCACATGGGCTTCAGTAGTTGCGGCACGTGGGTCCAGTAGTTGTGGCTCGCAGGCTCTAGAGCACGGGTTCAGTAGTTATAGCACACGGGCCTAGTTGCTCCGCGGCATGTGGGGTCCTCCTGGACCAGGGCTCGAACCCATGTCCCTTGCATTGGCAGGCATGTCCCTTGCTCTCTCCCACTGCACCACCAGGGAAGCCCTATCTGGTGGATTCCTTTTCATTTCTCCACACATTACCCTAGTGATGTGGCCTCTGAAGCAGCACTGACCCCACGAGTGACTGGAATCAGAGATGTTCCTGGCTTTGCCATATCCTAGGGACAGTGCTGTCTAAATCCTAAGAGAGACCTGTAGGCTTGAGGTCTCTTCAGAAGAACAAAAATAGAAGAGAGACAAACACCACCTCCATAGAAGTTGGGATCCTGAGGAGATCAGCTCTTTGGTAGAACTGAGCCTTTGACAGCAGTGAAATTGGGGAGAAAAGCAGAAGCCTGTTACCTGAATGACCAGGAACACTCGGCCAGACTTACTACTGATGATGGGAGGAGTGACTGAGGAGAAAGAATTTCCAATCCAGTGGGGACTCACCAAAAAGATTTGGGACAGATTGAAATTTGAAAGGAAGAAAGACACGTTCTCACTCATCTCCAGGTCTCGTTACTCCTTCTACCCCAACTGACACTGTATTACTGGTTTTTGTAAATTTAAGTTGTATTGAAACACAGCCATGCTCATTCATTTAAACATTGTCTACTGCTGCTTTTTCCCTACAGTGACAGAGTCGAGTAGTTGTGACAGAGCTTTGTAGCCCATAAAGCCTAAAATGTTTACTATCTGGCCCTTTCCAGAAGAAGTTTGCCAACCCCTGCTCCAGATCTATCTTACAATTTTCAGGAAATACAGTGGATATAAGATCAAGTTAAAATGGTACAACAATGACGCAATCAGCCAAATCCAGACTGTGGCACATTCTACCCAAGTTTCTTCAAGAAATAAACTGCATTAAAAAGAGGGGAGGGATATTGTAGTACACAAAAGACTTAATGAACACAAGTGCTTAATGTAAACAAGAAGGAATGAGTGGCAGGACCTAAGTGAATTCAAATGCAGTTTTCTAAAAAATGTAATGGACCCAACAAAACATGTTGACTGAATTGCCCAGGCACAACTTGTGAGCTGTTTGTGTAAGTGATGAATGCTCCTTAATGCAGTTGATTATTATTATTCATTTATTTCTCAAGCTTCTTCAGCTTAAATATCTGTGATTTTATGGTATTAGTTATTAATAGGTCTATTTGTCACTCCCAAGCCCTGTAGAATTTTATCCACTTGGATTTCTTTACACTTGAAATACTAATGTTTTCCCACAATGAACATTAGTTGGTGTTTTCCCAAGATTAATCACGTCATGATTGTTTACCCACACGTTTCTAACCTTGTTTGTTCCATATGTACCATGTTCTATTCTTTCCTCTGTTGAAAACATCTCATTTAGTACAATCTGCAAAGTTTAATAAATTCTTTATTTATTCTCTCATAAAACTAATAAGAATATTAAATGAAACCTTTTAAATAGTAACCAGAATTTTCACAGCTCAGTCTTTGACTCTGTATGCGATCTTAGTAAAGCTGTTTAATCTCTAGGTACTTCTCCATTTTGGTACTTTTCACCATTGCTTCATGTTTTCCACTTATTTTATTTATTACCTTGAGTGCAATGATTTCTGAGGCTTTCTCCTGCTTTTTATAAGAATGAGTGTCAGAATTATAGAATGGACAAGTTGATATACCTTCTTCCTTAAAAATAATTTTTCATTTGTTCTCACTAAGTAAATATCTCATGAAGGCATTGCATGAGAGAGTCGTGCATGAATTTGTTTCTTTGATTCTGCTGTTGTCATTTAGCCACATTGTGATCAAAATGTGTTTGTAAAATGCAAACAGTATAACTACAAAAAAATATGCAAAGTGCTGCTCTAAATTCCTTCTAAGGGAAAATATGGATTATATAAGTTAAATAAAACTATATAAGATAAATGAAAGTTTATCACATAAGCATCAGAATGTGTACAGAATTTCAAATGACACACCTATAGAAAGAAGCCTAAATTTCCCCTTTGAAAATTGAGGAATAAAGGACTAAGAACTTTGTAGAAAAATGGAGAAAAGACACAAACACAATTCACCAAAAAGATATAAAAATGGTTCATAGTATATGAAAATAAGTTCAATAAAAATATAATGATATTATAAATATTAATTAATTGTTTTCCTCATAATTAGAGAAATTCAAATTAAAACAGCACTTGAGATACAAGTTCTCACTTATGTAATTGGTGATATTAAAAAGTATGACCGGGCTTCCCTGGTGGCGCAGTGGTTGAGAGTCCGCCTGCCGATGCAGGGGACACGGGTTCGTGCCCTGGTCCGGGAAGATCCCACATGCCGCGGAGCGGCTGGGCCCTTGAGCCATGGCCGCTGAGCCTGCACGTCTGGAACCTGTGCTCCGCAATGGGAGAGGCCACAACAGTGAGAGGTCCAAGTACCGCAAAAAAAAAAAAAAAAAAAAAAAGTATGACCAAAAAATAAAATTAAATTAGAAATATGACAAAAAAAATTAAATTAAAAAAAAAAGTATGACAACATATTTTGTTGGCCTAGCTATGGAGAAATAGGAACTCTCATACATTGCTGGGAGAAATTAAACTAGTACAACCATTTTGGGGGGAATTTGGCAATTTCTAACAAAATCATATATATGCTTACTTTTTGACCTGATAATCCCACGTCTAGGAATTTACCCTGATGATATATCTCCAATAATATGAAAAAGTATACTCACACAGCTATTAACTTCAGCATTATTTTTAACTGCAAAATATTTGAAACAACTTATGTGTCCACACACCAAAGGGTGGTTGAATAAGTATGGTATAGCCACACAGTGAAGTACTATGCAGCTGTAAAAAAAAAAAACGAGGAGGATCTTTATTGACTGATATGGATTAGTTTCCAGGATATACTTTTTTTAAATTTAATTTTATTTATTTTTTTATACAGCAGGTTCTTATTAGGTCATCCATTTTATACACATCAGTGTATACATGTCAATCCCAATCTCCCAACTCATCACACCACCACCACCACCTGCCACTGCTTTTCCCCCTTGGTGTCCATACGTTTGTTCTCTACATCTGTGTCTCAATTTTTGCCCTGAAAACTGATTTATCTCGACCATTTTTCTAGGTTCCACATATATGCGTTAATATGCGATATTTGTTTTTCTCTTTGTGACTTACTTCACTCTGTATGACAATCTCTAGATTCATCCACATCTCTACAAATGACCCAATTTTGTTCCTTTTTATGGCTGAGTAATATTCCATTGTATAAATGTACCACATCTTCTTTATCCATTCCTCTGTCGATGGGCATTTAGGTTGCTTCCATGACCTGGCTATTGTAAACAGTGCTGCAATGAACATTGGGGTTCATGTGTCTTTCTGAATTATGGTTTTCTCTGGGTATATGCCCAGTAGTGGGATTGCTGGGTCATATGGTAATTCTATTTTTAGTTTTTTCAGGAACCTCCATACTGTTCTCCATAGTGGCTGTATCAATTTATATTCCCACCAACACTGCAAGAGGGTTCCCTTTTCTCCACACCCTCTCCAGCATTTGTTCTTTGTACATTTTCTGATGATGCCCATTCTAACTGGTGTGAGATGTTACCTCATGGTACTTTTGATTTGCATTTCTCTAATAATTAGTGATGTTGAGCAGCTTTTCATGTACTTCTTGGCCATTTGTATATCCTCTTTGGAGAAATGTCTATAAAGGTTTTCAGCCCATTTTGGATTGGGTTGTTTGTTTTTTTAATATTGAGCTCCATGAGCTGTTTACATATTTTGGAGTTTTTTTCCATTGATTTGTTTGCAAATACTTTTTCCCATTCTAAGAGTTGTATTTTTGTCTTGTGTGTAGTTTCCTTTGCTTTGCAAAAGCTTTCAAGTTTCATTAAGACCCATTTGTTTATTTTTGTTTTTATTTCCATTACTCTAGGAGGTGGATCAAAAAGGATCAGGCTGTGATTTATGACAAAGAGTGTTCTTCCTATGTTTTTCTCTAACAGTTTTATGGTGTCCGGTCTTACATTTAGGTCTCTAATCCATTTTGAGTTTATTTTTGTGTATAGTGGTAGGGAGTGTTCTAATTTCATTCTTTTACATGTAGCTGTCCAGTTTTCCCAGCACCACTTATTGAAGAGACTGTCTTTTCTCCATTGTATATCCTTGCCTCCTTTCTCAGAGATTAGTTGACCATAGGTGCGTGGGTGTATCCCTGGGCTTTCTATCCTGTTCCATTGATTTATATTTCTGTTTTTGTTCCAGTACCATATTGTCTTAATTACTGTAGCTTTGTAGTATAGTCTGAAGTCAGGGAGTCTGATTCCTCCAGCTCCATTTTTTCCCTCAAGACTGCTTTGGCTATTTGGGGTCTTTTGTGTCTCCATACAAATTTTAAGATTTTTTGTTCTAGTTCTGTAAAAAATGCCATTGGTAATTTGATAGGGATTACATCGAATCTGTAGATTGCTTTGGGTAGTATAGTCATTTTCACAATATTGATTGTTCCAATCGAAGAACATGGTATATCTCTCCATCTGTTGTTACCATCTGTAATTTCTTTCAACAGTGTCTTACAGTTTTCTGCATACGGGTCTTTTGTCTCCCTAGATAAGTTTATTCCTAGGTATTTTATTCTTTTTGTTACAATGGTAAATGGGAGTGTTTCCTTAATTTCTCTGTGAGATTTTTCATCATTAGTGTATAGGAATAAAAAAGATTTCTGTGAATTAATTTTGTATCCTGCAAGTTTACCAAATTCATCGATTAGCTCTTGTAGTTTTCTGGTGGCATCGTTAGGATTCTCTACGTATAGTATCATGTCATCTGTAAACAGTGACAGTTTTACTTCTTCTTTTCCAATTTGTATTCCTTTTATTTCTTTTTCTTCTCTGATTGCTGTGGCTAAAACTTCCAAAACTATGCTGAATAATACTGGCGAGGGCTTCCCTGGTGGTGCAGTGGTTGAGAGTCCGCCTGCCGATGCAGGGGACATGGGTTCGTGCCCCTGTCAGGGAAGATCCCACATGTAGCAGAGCGGCTGGGCCCGTGAGCCATGGCCGCTGAGCCTGCGGGTCCGGAGCTTGTGCTCCGCAACGGGAGAGGCCACAACAGTGGGAGGTCCGTGTAACACACACACACAAAAAAAGACAATACCTACTGAATAATACTGGTGAGAGTGGACATCCTTGTCTTGTTCTTGATCTTAGTGGAAATGCTTTCAGTTTTTTGCCTTTGAGAATGATGTTTGCTGTGGGTTTGTCATATATGGCCTTATTATGTTGAAGTAGGTTCCCTCTATGCTCACTGTCTGGAGAATTTTTATCATAAATGGGTGTTGAATATTTTCAAAAGATTTTTCTGCATCTATTGAGATGATCATATGGTTTTTATTCTTCAATTTGTTAATAGGTATATCACATTAATTGGTTTGCGTATATTGAAGAATCCTTTCATCCCTGGGATAAATCCCACTTGATCATGGTGTATAATCCTTTCAATGTGTTGCTGGATTCTGTTTGCTAGTATTTTGTTGAGGATTTTTGCATCTATATTGATCAGTGATATTGGTCTATAATTTCCTTTTTCTGTAGTATCTTTGTCTGGTTTTGGTATCAGGGTGATGGCCTCATAGAATGAATTTGGGAGTGTTTCTTCCTCCACAATTTTTTGGAAGAGTGTGAGAAGGATGGGTGTTAGCTCTTCTCTAAATGTTTGATAGAATTCACCTGTGAAGCCATCTGGTCCTGGGCTTTTATTTGTTGGAAGATTTTTTTTTTAACATCTTTATTGGAGTATAATTGCTTTACAATGGTGTGTTAGTTTCTGCTTTTTAACAAAGTGAATCAATTATACACATACATATGTTCCCATATCTCTTCCCTCTTGCCTCTCCCTCCCTCCCACCCTCCCTATCCCACCCCTCTCAATTTCATTACTTGTGATTTGTCTGTTCATATTTTCTATTTCTTCCTGGTTCAGTCTCAGAAGGTTGTGCACTTCTGAGAGTTTGTTCACTTCTTCCAGGTTGTCCATTTTATTGGCATAGAGTTGCTTGTAGTAGTCTCTAGGATGCTTTGTATTTCTGTGGTGTCTGTTGTAACTTCTCCTTTTTCACTTCTAATTTTATTGATTTGAGTCCTCTCACTCTTTTTTCTTGATAAATCTGGCTAATGGTTTATCAATTTTGTTTATCTTCTCAAAGAACCAGCTTTTAGTTTTATTGATGTTTGCAATTGTTTTCTTTGTTTCTATTTCATTTATTTCTGGTCTGAGCTTTATGATTTCTTTCCTTCTCCTAACTTTGTATTTTGTCTGTTCTTCTTTCTCTAGTTCCTTAGGAATGAGATTAGATTGTTTATTTGAGATTTTTCTTGTTTCTTGAGGTAGGCTTGTATAGCTATAGACTTCCTTCTTAGAACTGCTTTTGCTGCATCCCATAGGTTTTGGATCTTCATGTTTTCATTGTCATTTGTCACTAGGTATTTTTTGATTTCCTCTTTGATTTCTTCAGTGATCTCTTGGTTATTTAGTAATGTATTGTTTAGCCTCCATGTGTTTGTGATTTTTACATTTTTCTCCCTGTAATTCATTTATAATCTCATAGCATTGTGGTCAGAAAAGATGCTTGATATGATTTCAATTGTCTTAAATTTACCGAGGCTTGATGTGTGACCCAAGATGGGATCTATCCTGGAGAATGTTCCATGAGCACTTGACAAGAAAGTTTAATCTGCTGTTTTTGGATGGAATGTCCTGTAAATATCAATTAAATCTATCTTGTCTATTGTGTCATTTA
This sequence comes from Grampus griseus, assembly GCF_964374135.1. Classification (NCBI taxonomy): domain Eukaryota; kingdom Metazoa; phylum Chordata; class Mammalia; order Artiodactyla; family Delphinidae; genus Grampus; species Grampus griseus. The sequence goes on from NC_139012.1 coordinate 47,366,800, forward strand.
AAGCTTGTGTTTCCTTATTAATATTCTGTTTGGATGATCTGTCAATTGGTGTAAGTGAGGTGTTAAAGTCCCTCACTATTATTGTGTCACTGTCGATTTCCTCTTTTATAGCTGTTAGCAGTTGCCTTATGTATTGAGGTGCTCCTATGTTGGGTGCATATGTATTTACAATTGTTATATCTTCTTCTTGGATTGATTCCTTGATCATTATGTAGTGTCCTTCCTTGTCTCTTGTAACATTCTTTATTTTAAAGTCTATTTTATCTAATATGAGTATTGCTGCTCCAGCTTTCTTTAGATCTCCATTTGCATGGAATATCTTTTTCCATCCCCCCACTTTCAGTTTGTATGTGTACCTAGGTCTGAAGTGGGTCTCTTGTAGACAGCATATATATGCGTCTTGTTTTTGTATCCATTCAGCAAGCCTCTCTCTTTTGGCTGGAGCATTTAATCCATTCACGTTTAAGGTAATTATTTATATGTATGTTCCTATGACCATTTTCTTAATTGTTTTGGGTTTTTTTTTTGGTAGGTCCTTTTCTTCTCTTGTGTTTCCCACTTAGAAAAGTTCCTTTAGCATTTGTTGTAGAGCTGGTTTGGTGGTGCTGAATTCTCTTAGCTTTTGCTTGTCTGTAAAGCTTTTGATTTCTCCATCGAATCTGAATGAGATCCTTGTTGGGTAGAGTAATCTTCGTTGTACATTCTTCCCTTTCATCACTTTAAGTATATCATGCCACTCCCTTCTGGCTTGTAGAGTTTCTGCTGATAAATCAGCTGTAAACCTTATGGGAGTTCCCTTCTATGTTATTTGTCATTTTTCCCTTGCTGTTTTCCATAATTTTTCTTTGTCTTTAATTTTTGCCAATTTGATTACTATGTGTATCGGCGTGTTTCTCCTTGGGTTTATCCTGTATGGGACTCTCTGTGCTTTCTGGACTTGGGTGGCTATTTCCTTTCCCATGTTAGGGAAGTTTTTGACTATAATCTCTTCAAATATTTGCTTGGGTCCTTTTTCTCTCTCTTCTCCTTCTGGGACCCCTCTAATGCAAATGTTGTTGCATTTAATGTTGTCCCAGAGGTCTGTTAGACTGTTTTCATTTCTTTTCATTCTTTTTTCTTTATTCTGTTCTGTGGCAGTGAATTCCACCATTCTGTCTTCCAGGTCACTTATCCGTTCTTCTGCCTCAGTTATTCTGCTATTGATTCCTTCTAGTGTAGTTTTCATTTAATTTATTGTATTGTTCATCTCTGTTTGTTTGTTCTTTAATTCTTCTAGGTCTTTGTTAAACATTTCTTGCACCTTCTCAATCTTTGCCTCCATTCTTTTTCCGAGGTCCTGAATCATCTTCACTACCTTTATTATGAATTCTTTTTCTGGAAGGTTGCCTATCTCCACTACATTTAGTTGTTTTTCTGGGGTTTTACATTTTTCCTTCATCTGGTACATAGCTCTCTGCCTTTTCATCTTGTCTATCTTTCTGTGAATGTGGTTTTTTTTCCACAGGCTGCAGGATTGTAGTGCTTCTTGCTTCTGCTATCTGCCGTCTCCAGGATATACTTTTAAGTGAAAAGGCCAGGTGCAAAACAGTGTCATAGTATGTATAATATAGTGTGAGAAATATTCCCATATTGTCTCATTCGTGCAAACAGAAACACAGGAAGCATAAACAAGAACTAATTAATTTGGTCACCTAAAGGAGGTGGGTGGGCCTAGATGGAAAGAATAGGAAAATGCGGACAGAGGAAAGGCTGAGGGAAGAATGACACTGCTCTGGGTGTAACGTTTTTTGGTTTTTTTTTAAAGCTTTGACTTTTGGCATCATGGTAATTCTAAATGTAAGTTATACTCAATAAATAGTTAAAATGAATCAGGGAGTAGAGGAAACTCAAAGTACACACAGCAAAAATTTGGAAAACAGTGTTTGGACTATGTATTGTAAGGTTAACTACAAAGAACTGAACAATAGTAAATATTGTTACTAAATTAGTTTTTCACTGAGGTATTGGTTAGCAATTCAATAACTTCTTTACATGCCTTCCAGAATTGATTAAATAAATAAATATGTTGTGGATAATGAGAGTCTGTTTTCTCACTGCTGGAGAAAGAAATGAGGCAGGCTAGGGATTTGGAATCAGAGGTATCAGTGTGAATTCACAGTTTTTAATATATTTAGAGAGAGAGAAAGGTAGAGGAATGTGTGTGGAATGTATGTGTTAGGCACACATGTATTCCTTATCTTTTATCCCTACAAGAGCCTAGAAACAGTGACATCTCAGCAGTGAGCCCACCTGGCACTCAGATCTTGGTTTCGTTTTTAAACCATTGTCCAATAAAAGCAGCGTGCATATTCCTGGCTGATTCCAGGACTGAGGAGGCAAGAAAAATGCAAGAGGAGCCTGAAGTATATATTGTGGTGCCAGAGAGTGAGGAAGTGCCCCAAAACTGATGGGGGCATGTGAAAAAGACACAAGAGTTCACTTGAGGGAGCTCCCCTGACCAAAGCTCGGGAAAGCCACAAAATAAATAATGAGACTAATAGAATATAACCTATAGAAGAAAATAAAATACCATGATCCATACTGAGAGAAAGAAATCATTAATATTTTTATGTGGACCTTTTTTCCCCACAATATCTTCTTCTATAAAAATAGGGCTAGAAATATTTACCTTGCAGTATTGTTGTGAGGATTAATTGAGGGACAGGGTTTGAAAGAACAGTTCAAAATACATGAAAGGTGCCTATAAATTACTTTATTTTTCTGCCTCATTTTCTTTTTACACAGAAAACCAGAATATCACAATTTTGAAGTTGAATAACTGTAGTTTTGATTCAGTTGTAGAAACATAGTCGTAGTCTATTTTTTTCTTTTAGCAGCTTCCTTCAAAATGGAAGCATCTACCTATTGACTTGTCAGTGATAGATAACCTATTGTAAAATAGTCTTTAGGAATTCATCGTCATTTCCCTGTGCATTCTGCTCCAGCTGCTTCATCCCTCCAGGTGAATTGTGGAAGTGATGCTGAGACTTGAACGGTCAGAATGCTGTGATTCTGAGGCATGCCCTGGACAGCTGGCCATTAGGGAGCACTGCAGGCTTAGAAGAGGCAACTTGTTCCCTGCTTGGAGTTCCGCTCACTAGGTAGGCAGCTGTCATCTGAACAAAGACGCTGATCTCCCGCGGAAGGAGTTTCAGCTTGGCTGGAAGAGGCCTTTTTCTGTCCTAATATTTGGGTGGTCCACTTTTAGGGTTGTTAAAAGGAGTTTGATGAACATATATTTTCTATGCATGTCATCCTGTCCTTGAAGTAAGATAATCCTTGAAGGCAGAGAATGTTTCTACTTTTCTTTGATAATCCCTTAACATCTAATTTAATAATCTGCACACTGGACTTGATGCTATCAATCCGGTTTTGGGTGCAAACTAATCCTAGGAAACAGATAAAAATCCAATCTTCCTTCTGTTAGAAGGAGATAACACTACCTGCTTTTTACATATTATATAGAGGTGTGTGGTAGCATCATTTCTAAAGTTAGACAAACACACTGTGATTTGTGAATAAGTGCTTTGGACTCTGGCATAAAGGCAAATAACTCACTGAATACACTATTATTTCACTTATTCAAAATTATATTATTATTCAAAAATATTTACCAAGCTTTCATGATACCCCTGGCACTGTTAAGTAGTGAAGATGAATAAGACTTAGGGACAAATAAATGACAGCATCTGCCCTCAATGGACTTGCAGTCAAGTAGAGTGTGATGGTTGTGTAAATACGTGTAGAAAAGTGCTGTGGTATACGTGTCATGATAACCACCTGTACAAGATACACTGGGACACAGGGAAGGTCCAGCAATTCCCCTGAAATTATTGAAAAAGCTTTCACAGAGAAACTATCAATTTGAGCTCTGTTGGAAAGATAATCTAGCAACAGCATGATGAACAGTTAAAAGGGAGGCTTGACTGCAAGCAAGGAGACCAGTGAGGGGAAATGTGCAAGAGTCCAGGCCAGAGAGAGTGAGGTCTGGAGCAGCAGATGGGTGAACACCAGCACTGTGCAGGGCTCAGACGAGGGCCTGAGTCAACATTTATAGAATGTGTGAAAGGGGAAACTAATAGAGACAATACATGTTAAAGTAGACGTGACAGGAATTAATCATTCATTTATTTAACAAATATTTACTATGCATCTACTAAATGTCAGACACTTCTAGGTGATAAGGATATAGAGTTTATAAAACAGACTCTGCTCTCAGGAAATGTACATTCTGATGGGGCAGGTACAGTAAACAGACAAATAAGTATAAGTCAGGTGTATATAAGTGGTGTGACGAAAAATGAAGCAGGATAGGGCACTAGAGGATAGCAGGGGAGTGAGTTGCTGATTTTATGTCAGGTGAACAGGGATGGCCTTTCTGATGATTTTTGTATCAGCAGAGAGCTGAGGGAAGGAAAGTGGGGAGTCATGTGAGCATCTGGGGGAAGAAAGGTCTGGTGGAAATAAGAAGGCTAGTATTTCTGGCACAGAGGGAGTGAAGTGGAGAGAGGCAGCAGATGAGGGCAGAGAGGAAGAGTGGGATGACCTGGGCAGATCATCGTGAGATGTCCTTGCAGGAGCACAGGAGTTCTATGGGTCTGTGCACAGATATTGAAGGGGATCCCTGGGGGCCTCTGCTGGCAGCTCCATTGATGGTGAAGGTGGCATCTCCTAAAGAACATGGGGCTCCAGAGCCCTAGGCCATTGAAAGGGAAGACTCAAGGGTGACTTCTCCTTCTTTGTTGGATTTTAGTGCCATTCAACCAGATATATAATATAGGAAAAGCAGACTGGGAAGATGGCAAATGATTTCAATTTGGATATTTTGAGTTTGAGGTTTCTAGGGGACAGCCAAGAGAGTGAGTGGGTGGTTTACGTAGGAATCTGTAGCTCAGGAAAGACTTCAGAGCTGGAAAGGAGAGTCATGTGCTTATTAGTGATAGTGATCTCAGGGGAGTTATGTGGTCACCGAGGGAGGGAGGAGAGGAGAGTGAGTGCTGGTGTCAGACCTCGAGGATTATCAACATTTTAAGACAGGGCAGGAATAAATGAGCCTGCAAACAAGTCTGAGAAGGAAAGTTGGAAAGCAGGAGGGGGATTGTGGCATCATAGAAGTCAAAGGAGAAGAGATTCCTCAAGAAGACAGGAATAATCAACATTGTCCAGTGAGCAAATGCCAATGGGAGGTGAGAACACAAAGACATTGAGCATAGACTCTTTTTCAAGAAACTTTGGTATAGGGACTTCCCTGGTGGTGCAGTGAATAAAATTCTGTGCTCCCAATACAGGGGGCCCTGCATTGGGTTTGATCCCTGGTCGGGGAACTAGATCCCACATGCATGCCACAACTAAGAGTTCACATGCTGCAGCTAAGGAGCCCGCCTGCCACGACTAAGATCCAGCGCAACCAAATAAATAAATAAATATTTAAAAAAAAGAAAAAAGAGTTTCAAAATCAATATTAAAAAAGAAAAAGAAACTTTGGTGTAAAGGGAAGATCAGGGAGGTGCCAGCTGTAGCGGAGTCAAGGCAATTGAGGTGAGGCAGTCTTAGCTTTGTTTTTATTTTAAAGGTAGTTGACACTTAAGCAGTTTGTTGGCTTTGGGGAGCAAATCTTCCTTAAGAGGAAGCTGAAGATCTAGGAGAGAGAGGAAATAGCTAACTGGGCAAATTCTCACGAGAGACATGAAAATGGGAACAAGAGCTGTCCACTTGGAAGACTGGTTTACAAGTGAGAACACCCACTCTTCTTACTAAACAATAATGCTGTCATTATTTAAAATTTGGATATTTCATAAATTATGGATTTTTGCATTAATTTTGATACCTTGAAACATTGCATTAAAATATTATTTATCTTGATTATGAAGTATTTTGAAGTTTTTTCTTGCCCCTTAAATTTTGCACCAGACGCAAGTCCACTTGCCTCAGCCTAGTCCCAGCCCTATTTGAAACAGACACACCTTATCTACCAAGGAAAATGTTGTTAGGATTAATCATCCAGGAAAGAAGTTAATTCTAGAAAAGCACTGGGGAATAGGGATACATTATGGACTTAGGCAGAGATGGACACTGTCTGGGATTCAGAGGTGTGAAGAGCTTGGATTCCAGGAAAGCAGAAACGCTCAATTCCATCCCTAGAAGGACACTATACAGAAAGGCACCCACAAAGAACCCATCCCCCCACATACAAATGGGCCTGGCTTTGAATGTGAGCACATATGATAATAGCCATTAGATGTCCACTAAATCATTCTTTTATGATCTAACCCTTCTAACTTCAGTAAAGTCTTCTTTCTACCTATGACAAACTGTTTACTGCCCAGCAAAAATATCCCAGACTCTAGCTAATGAGTTCACATTATTACCAAATTATGAACCCATGCAGTACATTTCTTTCTTTTAATACATTCCTTTCCTTTCACACAACACAATTTATGTCCTTCCTCTTGTGATAGCTTCTTCTCCATCTCTGTCTGATATATTCACGCAACAGATTTATGAGTTTCATATCTTTACCACTTTTCTAACAGTATAAGGTGCTACCCACACAGTTGATTGGTGTAGTTTTTATTTCTCGTTGAAACCTAACTTAATTCTTTACTGCTACTGATTTACAGTGTTCATTGGTGAAAAAGAGAGAACAAGGGACTCCACTTGTGACTATCGGAGTTCACAGCATTATAAAAATAGCTAGTTGATGGTGAAATGTCCCACTAGCTAGTCATGTAAATTTAACTCAGTGTTTTGTTGGGCATCTGCAAAGGAATAGACATCCATTCATACTGTCTTTGCCAAGAATGTGATGGCAAACATTTAACAACTAGCTATCCAGAAAATTTAAAAAGCCCTAATTTTGTTGTGTTCAACAATTTCCATGGTATAAATGTTCTTACCATGATTGATTTCAAGTTGCCAACCTGACATCACTGAATGTAGAATGGGAAAGAGTCACAAAATAGCATAACTGTCTATGAAATTTCCACCATACGCATACAATGAATGCATAAAAGTACAGGTAGTTGTAAAATAACTAGTAAGTGATGAATTTTGAGTGTTTATTCGTTTAAAAAAAATTGCTTAGTTCTAAGTTTGCACAATTTAATTTTTAAGAGTGGCTTGCAAAAATTTTGAAAATTTAACAGTCAGCCCTAATGAGCCTTTGTGAGAGAGCTCCAGGACAACCCTACTCCTTACTACCCTTAGTGAAAAGGAGTAGGTTATGAGGAGACAGACCTGAAGCAAAACTTCCTTATTGATAGGACTAGCAGCAGCTTGGAGGGATGGTGGCTGCCTGCATTGAAGGAACAATGGCAGAGGAAATGCAAGACTGAGGAAAAGGAGCTTTTCGATGCAAGGGTTCAAGAGTAAGATACATTATCATGACTGTCTTACCCTCTGAAAAATTCTTGATGCTTTGACATATCGAGTTTTGTGCTGCACACGTAGGACCATGCTACTGTATCTGCCCTACTCCACTAGTCTGCTGGGTAACTTTGTTTAGAAACTTGAAAAAATTTCCCCTCTAGGTTTATAAAAACCAAGGATCCCACTCTGGAGTTGGAAAATGGGAGCTCATCATAAAGATGGTTAATTTTCTCAAAAATAATACAGGGGGTTGTTATTATAAAGTAATGCCTCTAGGATCAAAGCTCCTTTTAACGAAATAAGATTTAACATCCTTGGGTTGAGGAAAAGTTCCATTCTCCCCAGTTTTATGTCAAAGTCAGAGCAGTTTAGGAAAATGTCTTTGTACCATCTCTGCTAGAGGTTCCTTCCAGATGGGCCATAATCTGGAACCACATTTCCAGTGATCAGTCACCTGGATTGAAAGGCTTGGTCCTAGGACATGTACAAATTCTGACTACTGGGGGGATGCTCACTCAGGAGAGAGGCAAGAGAGCCTACTGCTTATGTTATCATGGGCTGTTCCAGAGCTCCAGCCCGTCACACCTGAGGGAAAGTAGAGAATGCAGACTGGAAAATGCAGTCTTGAACCTGCAGCCATTTCTATTCCTAGTGGCAAGGCATAACACTGTAATGCAACTTTTTCATAAATATAGCTATTATATTTTATTATGTTCTATTTATGTGCTACTTAACAAATTTCCATACTTTGAGCAAATTACATTTTGATTGCTTCTCTATTCTGGCTATGAAATCTGCCAGTCAAACAAAGCATTCTTAGCATAGGGTAGTGGTTTTCCAATGATCTTCCTGATAGCAGATGCTTCCTGAGCAGTTCCTTTCGGCTGTTGAGTTCTGAGTAGGGTTTTATTTGATAAAAGAGTTTCCTCAGCTCAAAAGTCAAGTCAGAAACCACTGGTAAGCAAGAAAAGAGTCTGTACCTGTGTTACATGACAAAAGTAAGAAAGAATTAATCTGGAAGCATTGGAACGTCATTGTTGGAATTTAGACTATGATACAAGCCAGTTGGTTTAAAGCTAAAAGAGATGTGAAAAAAGCCCTCAATATTAAATTGAAGATTGTTGTCCTGATATCATTCTTACTCTAGGACTATTGATTTTTTTTAAAAATCAAACTGTTTAAAAATGTTGTGCTAAGGATGAGACCATATTCAATGACAAATGGACTGCATAAACTGTCTTCCTGGGGCCTTATCAAAACTTTTCACATGGTGCTTGGATGGTTTGATGGGCAGAATCTGAGTCGTTCACCCTTATCTGGCTTCATTATTATGGATATGAGAGACTCTCACTGGTTCCACAAAAGGAGATTTTTTTAAAAGGCAGCCCGATAAATTCCCCATTCAATAAGAGCTGAGAACCGTTTTATTCCACTGTACTGCAGTTTAAAGGCATGTGACCTGAGTTTCTGTAGGAAGTTGTTTTCATAGGGAGAATATTTAGGTTACAAACCTTGACTATTACTCTCCCCACCTTCTCCTCCTCCAAATCTGATTTAAGTGCTTTTCCCCCCACATTTATTTATGCAGGAGAACCTGGAATGAAAGAAAGGGATCAGGAAAGAAGGAATTGAGAGCCCTTTCAAACACCTGGAAAAGCATTTTAGAGGAACCTCCAGCTCACTTCATCGCTGTATGAATTCAGATCCATCCAACTCACTTTGAAAAAAAAAAAAAAAAAAGATTAGTTTTTGATCTGAAGCCCCACAGGACCACATTTTCTACTACTGATGCTCCCCAGTTTGTGCTATTGATCTCTTATGTTTTTTTCATGACTCAGAAGTTGAAAAGGACTTAAGTTGTAGGTCAGGAAAGAAAGAAGCCTGTTACTGGGGTGAGTAATATCAGGCAAGGATATTCATTACAGGCTGGGTATTATGCAAAGGTTATCTGATTTGTTTCTTATAACAACTCCAAGGAAGGAAACCTTATTATCTCTACTTTGTAGAGTAGGAAATTGAGATTTAGAGAGATTATATGATTTACCCAAGGTCACTCAGCTAAAAAAAGGATGTGACACCCCTAGCAGTGGGATCCCAGTTCTGAGCACTTCACTGCAGATCCTACCACAGTGGAGTCAAAGGAGATGGAGGAGGAGTGTGACTCCATCAATGCAGGGATTAAGAGACAGCAGAAGAGGAAGAGCAATTGTCCTTTTCCTCGTAGGGGCTACTTTAGGCCTTGCTTCTTAGCATTCATCTATGCACTAAAATGCTTTTCATTTCCACACATAATGCAAAATTTTCTGTGTCTCTAAAATTTTATTATGTGCCTTATGTAATAATTTGTATAAAGTCAAATTTGCATAAGTTGAGTGTTGAGCAACCCAGTGAACATCTGTACAACATTATGTGTAACTAAATAGAAAGGGAAAGGAGAAAGATGGGTAGAATAGGTTTTTTATTTGGAGGCTGAGAGAGGGAATTTATAGGGAATAAAGAAGTAGGGATGGAGAGGAAAACAGAAACTGTGAGAAAGGAACCGGGTTGAAGGGGAGAACGAAACTCTTACTCAATTATAAACATGCACGTGCTAGCCGTGATCCTGCTCATTTCTTTCTCCTTCCCTCCCTCCCTCCCTCCCTCCCTCCCTCCCTTCCTTCCTTCCTTCCTTCCTTGTTTTGTTATTAAGCTCTTTCAGATTCTCAGGAACATAAATGTGCTCAGGGCATCTCAACTATGGTAGTTACTTGTAAGAATACTGGAGAAAATAAGGAAATAAGAAAAAAAGGGACAAGTCCAGCATTTAAACTACCAGGTCTTGGGAATAATAGCCTTCCTTTCACAGAGTCAGACCTTGAGGAGAACAGGAACAGCGCTCGCTCGTCTACTCGCTGGGTCGCATCTCATCATCTGCCCTCCCCCACATCAGCAAAGCCTCTGGAGTCTCTGTCTCAGCGTCTACTTCTCTTGCAACCACGTATTCTACTTACTCTCTTCCTACCTCATGGCTTTTTCTTACTCTTGACTTTGACTGCCTCATGGCTTTGTCTTCCTTCTGTATATATCACAGCTTTTGACAAACCATACAAGAAAATCTAGTTTACTCATTCTTTTATTCAAAGAATATTTAGCATGAATTAGACACCTCGCTTATATGTTCCCTTGACACCCATTTCTTCCCTGTATTAAATGCTTTTTAGAACATCTGACCAGTTCACAAGAATCCCCTTAACTATCTCATCTACCCCCTTGTGGACCCAACAGTCATTTTGAACATACCTATCAGACAGACCAGTCCCAAGATCAGCCAATCAGAGTTTCTTTTCTGGCAACATGAAATAGGAGCAAAGAGAATGAGTCTCTCCAGGTGGCTGGGCCACTAACTTGTGTAACTTGGCTGTCTTCCTCTTGCCTATTCATGGACTGTCTCGTTTTGCTCCAACCCAGACAGAACTCAGCTCTCTATCACCATTTCCATTACAAGTATCTGGTCATTGAGTATCTTTTAACTTTTGTAGTCTTTGTTGTTAATGAGGTGAAGGGTAGAGAGGTCATTCAGTCTCTTCTCTAAACCCTCTCCTTCCTAACTGTCTCTCCTGGGTCACACCCATTCTTCTTGTTTTATGCATAGAGTTGACAGCAATTAGCTTGTGCAACTCGAGCATGCCCTGAGGGCTCACCCACTCAGCCTACCAACTTATCCAAGGATGATTTCAAACTAGATATTCCTCCTCAGAGGAATTCTGGTCAGTTTGATTATCTTCCTCAGACAGGTTTGTTCTTGGAAGCTGTGACCAGCTTTATAACTGTGACCAGTGCTTTAGAGTAGCACTCAAACTGGGGGGCAGTCTTTGGGAAAAGATAAAGAGAAGCAGAGAGGAGAGTCAGAAAGAGCACTACTGGGTGGACAATGTCTCTCCAGTTCTTGTCCCTGTCCTCACTAAGGCTAGGCTGCATTCTTTCCCTTGGGTTCTGTGAAATAGCCCGTTAGTTAATAATTCCCTTCTTTGCTTAGATTAGCTACGCTATTTGTCACCTAATAACCCTAATTAAATACTCCTCTATCAAGCATCACTTTTTATTACCATTGCCGGGTTATATCTGTGCTCTCTCTGGAATGAAAGCTTCTTAAGGGCAAGGACTGCAATTGTCTTGCTCACTGTTTTATTCCCAGCACTAAGCATGTTTCCTGGATACTTAATAAATGTATTTGGAATGACTCTGCAGTTATTGATTACCAACAGTACCAAGCACTACTTCACGCACTGCGATTATAAAGATGAAAGACATGATCCTTGACCTCACATTGCTCAGAATCTAGTTACTTCCAAATCAGTCCAGTTCTACTTCTACTTTAAGTGTCCCTTGTATTAGTTAGGACTCTTTGAGCTTTGGTGAAGGGGGCAGGGTTGGCTCAAGTGACCAAATCTCACAAGGGCCAAGGATAAAACTGGGCCATGGGAACAGCTAGAACCAGGGACAAATGTGGTCAGGACTTTTCTCCCTCTCTTGTTTCTATCATCTGTGGGTTGACTTCTCCACGTCAGACTTATTTCCTCCTGAGTATGGAAGAGTAACAACCAGCAATTTTCACTCTTACGTTCTTCCAGCTTTACCATGATTTTCCATGTTTCCAATTTGAAAAATCCTGGGGAGGCCTTCCAATTGGCTCAGATTTTGTTAAGGGTACTTCTCTGGGCCAATCACTGTGGAGAGAAGGCACCAGGATTATTTTACTTTGGGTTTCCATCCCTACACCAATCAGAATCAGCAGGACCTGTCAGATGGTGGCATGTTCCAATCTTAGCCACATGAATGGGGCCTGGCCAGAAAGGGGATGGGAACTCTTCTGGGAAGACAAACTAATAGATGTCTGCCTACTCCATCTCCTTAGTCCCACATGCATCAACTCCTTTCCCTGACTTTAACAAATATCTATTAGATGTTCATTTAATGCAAAGCATTGTGCTAGGCTCTTAGACTAAGCATTTACATTTTATGTATCAAAATTAATTTTTTTAAAGGAAAGCAAACATCTTTCCTTAGTCTCCACAGTCATAACCCAATCTTTCCTGCATTTATTTTTCAGAGTCACAGTATAGCAAAACCTTCAAGCACTGGTTTATTTGGACCATCCCAGTGCACATGAATCAGGTGATTTTTATCTTTTGTTCCTATCCTTGCCACCCCTAATCTGTCAGGAAGTCCTAATCTATACAATCAGGCTTATTTGTTCTACTTCTCTATCCTTTTATCATGGTTCCATTAACTCACATCCAAGGATGTCAAGAGAATAAATAGCCCAATAAAACAAAAGAATATACTTCCAGGTTTGAAAAGAAAGAAACATATAAGAAATACATAAATCATACTGTATGACAGTAGCCTAGAAGATTGCATGGGAGGATTTTCGTGTTTTTTATAGAAGAAAAGAAAAATGGAATTTTCATGCCTTGCATCAGCACTTGACAGCTGTATATTGGACACTAAAAGGAGGGATGGGCATTAGGAATAATTTTGCCTGAAATAAGCACAATTCCATGGAGGATGACTGCACATTTTCTCTGGTGATCATCTTATAACTCAGGATAATTTAAACATGAGCCTAATTTTGTCTAAGAAATTCTTAATCATGAACATTTCCTCCTCATAAAACATGGTCCCTTACAACATGGGCTTGGCATGCCAACTTCCTATCACTTAATGTCACACCTACGTAATGGACACTCATGTCTCAATGAACTCTTCCCAGATAAGCAGAAGGCTCTTGTCCAAGAGTAATAAACACCTGGTACACAGGTTGCTAAGAGCACAAATAAAGATAAATTTGTTAGTCTGACCTAAATGTTCTCTGGATCTCAAATTAATCTAATGTTATCTGACATTTGGCACTTTCTCTATCTATCCCAAAAAGACCACTCTATTGTCAGGGTCATCACTCTTTTTCAAGAAGTAATTGTTCTTTTGCCTCCTGGTGCTTCTCTGCCGCCTCAGTGGGGTACATTGTGAGCTCCAAATGTAGCACCCAGATTCAAGCAGAATATAATTCAAGGTTATTCAAAATCAAATGTTTGGTTCCTGGAGTCAATGCTGTTGTAAGGCTAAGCCTAACATCTAAGGGGAATTTTTTTTCTTTTTTGAGATTCTCTACATGGCTTGAATTAGAAATAAATTATATCAGCATTTAAACATGCACTTTAGCGTTCTCAATTTAAAATCATAGTTTTACAGTTGAGGAAACTCAGACTCCAAGATCTAATTTCCCCAAGGTCACACAGACCTTAGTGAGTGCCAACTTATGTTAGAACATTCAAAATATGTTCTATACATCTTAATATGTTTAGTTATGACAAACAAAGAAATTTTCTCTGTCAGTAGAAAGCTGGATTGGTGAGCAGCCAACAAGCTTACATGCCAGCTTCTACAGATTCACAAGTCAACAATTACTTTGCCTTTCTAGGAAATAAAGATTCTGTACACCAAGTTCTGAGAAGAAGAGAATGCAGAGGCGAGAGGACCCACTGAGAAGGTCACCAGCTGTAGGTACAGAAAACACATGCCCCAATCTCCCCATTAAATAAGAACACACTTACACACTAATATTATTACTACTATTACTATTTAACATAATCTAACCTCTGATGTCCTCCCAGAGCAAGCTCCGAAATGTGGTTTATAGCTCTTAGGAATTGATTCTCCTTTTCCAGCCTACGTCTGTTAGCTGTAGTCTGAAAGCCTGGTGTTTGAAAACAGCAGCTTACTGACAGCTAAGACTGAAATGAAACCTTTTCCTCATCACTTCTATTTGAACCTAATCTAATCTTCTGCCTGAAACAGGCAAGATGGCTGTACAATAGGACAGAACAGACCACTGGAGTCACACTGCATGTGCCTCAAACCCACAACTCCAAAGGGCCGTGTGATCACTGTGTGCTCCCTGCAAACCCTCCTAGACTTGCAAATTTCCCTTGTTTACCACTTTGGCCAACTGGTCAATCCCTCTACTTCATGGTTCTGCCTACCCTCTCCACAGGATTATCATACAATGCTACAGATGTTCCCAAACATCTGTCCTTTTTTTTTTTTTTAAGACAGAGCTTGTTGTTCCTGCTTCTTACTTTTCCTGCTTTTATTTTTATTTATTTATTTATTTATTTATTTTGCGGTACGCGGGCCTCTCACTGCTGTGGCCTCTCCCGTTGCAGAGCACAGGCTCTGGACGCGCAGGCCCAGCGACCATGGCTCACGGGCCCAGCCGCTCCGCGGCACGTGGGATCCTTCCGGACCAGGGCACGAACGCGCGTCCCCTGCATCGGCAGGTGGACTCTCAACCACTGCGCCACCAGGGAAGCCCCATCTGCCCATTTTATTTATTCAGAAGCAACAGCTCTCCAGCTGACTACATCTGACGTCTTATCAAGACCAAATAGTCTTAGGGAAATTCTTTTTATATTATTTTAAACTTCCTCCTCTTAAGATAGTTTATTTAATCATGCATGTGTTTAACATCAGAGTGAAATTTAAATAAAAGGAAATTCGTTAGCCTTTCTACATTCTGCAGGAGGCAGATTACAGGAATTGTAAATCCACATTGTAAATTGACAATACTACACAGCACTGAAACAGAATGGATTCTAGATACATGCATATCATGGAGGAATCTCCCAGATGTAATACTGAGCAAGAGAAGGGAGCACAAAAGAGTACATCCTGAATAATCCCGTATTTGTCAAGTTCAAATGCAGCAAACCTAAGTCTATGGTGATACAGGTCTGATAGTGGTTGCCTTTGGCTGGGTTATCAACTGTGAGTGGGCACCAAGAGCCTGCTGGTACTGCCAGAAAAGTTCTGTCTTGATCTGGGCAGTGGCAAAATTAACTTATACTTATGTAAATATCCACCTAGTTGTAGGCTTGAGTTGTGTACTTTTCTATATGTAAATATGTATGCAATATGCTGTAATATTAAAAATTGTAAAAACATGTTATATCTTAAAAACTTCTGTTTAAAGATCCAGTGATGTGCTCCAGTCTCTGATTCATATAAGGAGCATTCCTCAAGGCCACTATTCCTGTAATTATAAATTTCCTTTCCATAGTACACAGTCTGTTGTCCTAGCCTCGGTCAGTGGGAAGGCCCACATCTCACCCCCCCGGTCTGGCTGCACCTCCAGGAGACAATCTTGGCCAGGCTGCTCTGCAGAGGATGTAGGCACCCCACCTCACTGCACTTGGCTACATCTTTCAGTGTTGCTATGATCCTGGTCAGAATCATTTTCTAGACTGACTATCCACACATCTTTCTTTATATGCTAGACATATCCAAAGGAACACTCAGAAATCCTCCTTCAAGTATTTTCAAAATGTTTTAGATATAAAGACATCACAATACTAAGGAACATTGTGGTTGATTCATAATCTTCATAATTAATGCAATTATGAGGAGGAGTGGGATACCAACGATTATACCATGTTAGTGAATCACTTGGTTTCCTGTGTCCATGTTCTTTGTCCATCCTTGTATATATATAAAAATAATTTAAAAGATATAATCATATATTGGCATTAAAAATAGGCACATAGATCAATAGAACAGAATAGAGAGCCTTTCCAATTTGAATTACTTTTATTTCATTTTCTTGCCTACTTGCTCTAACTAGTACTTCTAGTACAATATTGAGTAGACGTGGTAAAAGCAGATATTCTTTTATTATTCCTGATCTTGGGGGATCTAGTTTTCCATCATTAAGTATGATGTTAGCTGTGGATTTTTAGAGATGACCTGTATTAGGTTGAGGGAGTTCCCTTCTACTTTCAGTTTATTGAGTGTTTTTTTCGTGAAAGGGTACTGGATTTCATCAAATGCTTTTTCTGCATCTATTGAGATGATATGTTGTTTTTTCCCTTCATTGCATTAATGTGGTATGTTATATTTACCCATGATTTTTTGAGATAAAACCTACTTGGTCATGGTGTATTATATTTTTATATGTTGCAGGATTTCGTTTGCTAGTATCTTGTTGAAGATTTTTGCATCTGTATTTATAAAACATATTGGTCTGTAGTTTTCTTGTGATGTTTTTGTCTGGTTTTGGTATCAGGGTCATACTGGCCTCATAGAATGAGTAAGAAAGGGTTCCCTCCTCTTCTATTTTTTAGAAGGGTTTGTAAAGGATTGATGTTAATTCTCCTTTAAATGTTTGGTAGAATCCACCAGTATATAATTTCCTTGACACATTTAAATGGTACGGTATTAACACAATGTTATTTTAACTGGAATTTCTTTGGTAACTAACAAGGTTAAACATTTTCCCATATGTTTGCTTGCTAATTATCTCTGTTGGTATGTCCTGTTTGTTCATATCCTTTGCTCATTTTTATATTGGGGTCTCAGTGTTTTTCTTATCAATTTTAATGAGCTTTTAGAGTAGTAACCCTCAGAACATTATATTTTAATCTACTAATTTTTCATCATCCAGAAATGTTAAAGTATTTTAGGCACAGGGAGGATAAATCAGGTTTTAGAAGCACTTCTGCTTACAGTAATTTTCTCACAACTTTATCCTGTTGGCATGCAAAAGTATTCCATATTTAATGGGGAAAACAGGAGGTCACAAATCTAATTAAAAATAAATTTAGATTCCTTGATGCCCAAGCCAATTTTTTAAAATTTATTTTCTTGAATATTTATTTGTTTTTACTATGCCAAGCCAGGCACATATATCAGACATACCCAACCCATAAGGTTTTATCCTCCCTCTGATTTCTTGCTGTTGGTTCCATTTAGTGAGTCTGACTTACTGAGTATCATGCCTACAGGCTCAGTTCAGCATCTAATTCAACTTCCCCAACTTTTTTTACCCCAGGAAAACATCAAAATGAGAACCAATTTAACCAATAAGTACCTTGAAAAATTATGTCTGTTCACTATTCTAATGAAAAACTAATGAAGAGGATTTGATGAGTCTCCTATAGTGTCAAGCATTTGATTAAGAAGGCCAGTTGGCATAAGGTCTGCTTAAAGGATTTTTAGCTAAAATATCATTCCTTATAAGCCTATCACAATGCCTGGACATCCCCCATTAGAAATGTATTATTTGTGATTAGATTTAGAGAAGACTTAATCTATATATATTTTGTGGGGGTTATGTGTGTGTGTCTGAGGGTGAGTGGATTGTGGGTGTGTGAGTTTAAATGAAGGAAAAGGGAATAAAACACACAGAGGCTCAAAGATGTATTTTTGCTAGCACAAAGTAGGAATCAAATCACTCTTAAAGTCAGCCTCAAGAAAGTAATTTAAACTACCTAGTGTAGATTTTGCTTGGCTCTTTGCACTGTCATTGGAAACAAAACTGCTGTTTGTGTTAGGAGATTTTTATCTCCTACTCTCTTGTCATTTTAGATGAGCACACAGACTGTTATACAATGTCTTTTCATTCCAAACCTATAGAAATAATACACATGCTGAATATATGGAAGGTGTTTTCATCATTCTTGGGTTTTTCACTCCTCTTTGGTCCATTTCTTGTGATCATAAATTGATGCTATTCGTATACATTTTATTCCTTGAAGAAGTATCCCCACATATTTTTATGTGCAATTTAATAAAGTATAGCTATCTCTAGAAGCTTGCTAGACAATGTATTAAATAAAATTCTACTTTTTATCCCTAAGTTATCATTCTCATTCCATTTTTTGAACTATACAAGGCTGCAAGCTCTATCATTTATGTCTATGTGATCCTTGTACAAAGTACCTAACCTCTCTGGGTCTCAGTTTCCCCATTCATAGTAGGATGATGACTCTTTCAAGATTGTTGAGAGGTTCTACCAAACTTTTGCTCCAGCCATCTTAGCAGATGTTGCAAGAAGAGAGGACACTGTCCAAAGGGCAGCAGCATAGGACCAAGGAGCATCATCAAGGAAAAAACCCTGTCCTCTCTGCTGTCCAGATGATTCATAGTCCTTGCCCATTAACTGAAAAATCACCCTGGGTGAAGGGAAGGAGAAAAGAGAGAAAAAAAGTGCTGTGTCTAGGGCAAACCATGAGTAACCAAGAAAACACTGGACTGACTGAGTCCACCATGAATTGCCCAGATTGACTTTTCTACATTAACCTGCAGTGGTGAGGCACCTTCCTTAGAGACCAATAAATACCAGCAGTCTATTGTCTTCAGTCACAGCTGGATCTAGTTTGACAGAATGGTTGGAAGATTTGGGAAGGAGTTTAATTAAAGACTGTTTCTGTAGCCTTTCCTCTTATTATTATATCTTTCATGGATATCCTATCCATTACTAGATCCGAAGTGTTGACATTAATACATAGATACCCGCTTCTTTTTGAAGCAGACAAGTGTGTGAGTCACTGCTGGAAGACTTTTCTCCAACCTTAAGTCACGAGGAGCTTCAAGACAGCGGAAGAGTAAGACACGGAGATAGACCTTCCTCTCCACAAATACATCAGAAATACATCTACATGTGGAGCAGCTCCTATAGAACACCTACTGAATGCTGGCAGAAGAACTCAGACCTCCCAAAAGGCAAGAAACTCCGCATGTACCTGGGTAGGGCAAAAGAAAATAGAAAAAACAGAGACAAAAGAATAGGGACGGGACCTGCACCAGTGGGAGGGAGCTGCGAAGGAGGAAAGGTTTCCACACACTAGGAAGCCCCTTCACGGGTGGAGACTGCGGGTGGCGGAGGGGAAGCTTGAGAGCCACGGAGGAGAGGGCAGCAACAGGGGTGCGGAGGGCAAAGCGGGGAGATTCCCGCACAGAGGATCGGTGCCGACCAGCACTCACCAGCCCGAGAGACTTGTCTGCTCACCCGCCGGGGTGGGCGGGGGCTGGGAGCTGAGGCTCGGGCTTCGGTCACGTCGCAGGGAAAGGACTGGGATTAGCTGCGTGAACATGGCCTGAAGGGGGCTAGTGCACCACAACTAGCCGGGAGGGAGTCTGGGAAAAAGTCTGGAGCTGCCAAAGAGGCAAGAGACTTTTTCTCGCTTCTTTGTTTCCTGGTGCGTGAGGAGAGGAGATTAACAGCGCTGCTTAGAGGAGCTCCAGAGACTGGCGCAGGTGGCGGCTATCAGCACGGACCCCAGAGACGGCATGAGACACCAAGGCTGCTGCTGCCGCCACCAAGAAGCCTGTGTGCAAGCACAGGTCACTATCCACACCTCCCCTCCCGGGAACCTGTGCAGCCCGCCACTGCCAGGGTCCCGGGATCCAGGGACAACTCCCCCGGGAGAACGCACTGCGCGCCTTAGGCTGGTGCAACGTCACGCTGACCTCTGCCGCCTCAGGCTCAACCCGCAGCCGTACCCCTCCCTCCCCCAGGCCTGAGTGAGCCAGAGCCCCCGAATCAGCTGCTCCTTTAACCCCGTCCTGTCCTGAGCGAAGAACAGACGCCCTCAGGTGACCTACTCGCAGAGGCGGGGCCAAATCGAAACCTGAACCCCGGGAGCCGTGCAAACAAAGAAGAGAAAGGGAAATTTCTCCAAGCAGCCTCAGGAGCAATGGATTAAATCTCCACAATCAACTTGATGTACCCTGCATCTGTGGAATACCTGAATAGACAACGAATCATCCCAA
Organism: Grampus griseus; assembly: GCF_964374135.1. Classification (NCBI taxonomy): domain Eukaryota; kingdom Metazoa; phylum Chordata; class Mammalia; order Artiodactyla; family Delphinidae; genus Grampus; species Grampus griseus. Next base: position 47,386,795 of record NC_139012.1, read on the forward strand.
ATTGAGGACGTGGACTTTGGGAGCAAAGATTTTTTTTTTCCCTTTTTCTCTTTTTGTGAGCGTGTATGTGTATGCTTCTGTGTGTGATTTTGTCTAGATAGCTTTGCTTTTACCATTTGTCCTAGGGTTCTGTTGGTCCATTTTTTTAATTTTTTACTTAAACATTTTTTTTCTTAATAATTATTTTTCATTTTAATAACTTTATTTTATTTTATCTTCTTTCTTTCTTTCTTTCTTTCTTTCTTTCTTTCTTTCTTTCTTTCTTTCTTTCTTTCTTTCTTTCTATTTTTTCTCCCTTTTATTCTGAACTGTGTGGATGAAAGGCTCTTGGTGCTCCAGCCAGGAGTCAGTGCTGTGCCTCTGAGATGGGAGAGCCAACTTCAGGACACTGGTCCACAAGACACCTCCCAGCTCCATGTAATATCAAATGGCGAAAATCTCCCAGAGATCCCCATCTCAACACCAAGAGCCAGCTTCACTCAATGACCAGCAAGCTACAGTGCTGACCAGCCTAAGCCAAAAAACTACCAAGACAGGAACACAAATCCATCCATTAGCAGAGAGGCTGCCTAAAATCATAATAAGGGCACAGACACCCCAAACAAACCACCAGACATGGACCAGCCCACCAGAAAGACAAGATCCACCCTATCCACCAGAACACAGGCACTAGTTCCCTCCACCAGGAAGCCTACACAATCCACTGAACCAACCTTAGCCACTGGGGACAGACACCAAAAACAACGGGAACTATGAACCTGTAGCCTGTGAAAAGGAGACCCCAAACACAGTAAGTTAAGCAAAATAAGAAGACAGTAAAACACACAGCAGATGAAGGAGCAAGGTAAAAACCCACAAGACTTAACAAATGAAGAGGAAATAGGCAGTCTACCTGAAAAAGAATTCAGAATAATGATAGTGAAGGTAATCCAAAATCTTGGAAATATAATAGAGAAAATACAAGAATCGTTAAACAAGGACCTAGAAGAACCAAAGAGCAAACAAACAATGATGAACAACACAATAAATGAAATTAAAAATTCTCTAGAAGGGATCAATAGCAGAATAACTGAGGCAGAAGAACGGATAAGTGACCTGGAAGATGAAATAGTGGAAATAACTACTGCAGAGCAGAATAAAGAAAAAAGGATGAAAAGAACTGAGACAGTCTCAGAGACCTCTGGGACAACAATAAATGCACCAACGTTTGAATTCTATGGGTGCCAACAGAGGAAGGGAAAAAGAAAGGGACTGAGAAAATATTTGAAGAGAGTATAGTTGAAAACGTCCCTAATATGGGAAATGAAATAGTTAATCAAGTCCAGGAAGCACAGAGAGTCCCATACAGGATAAATCCAAGGAGAAACATGCCAAGACATATATTAATCAAACTATCAAAAATTAAATACAAAGAAAAAATATTAAAAGCAACAAAGGAAAAACAACAAATAACACACAAGGGAATTCCCATAAGGTTAACCGCTGATCTTTCAGCAGAAACTCTGCAAGCCAGAAGGGAGTGGCAGGACATATTTAAAGTGATGAAAGTGAAAAACCTACAACCATGATTACTCTACCCAGCAAGGATCTCATTCAGATTTGAGGCAGAAATTAAAACCTTTACAGGTAAGCAAAAGCTAAGAGAATTCAGCACCTCCAAACCACCTTTACAACAAATGCTAAAGGAACTTCTCTAAGCAGGAAACACAAAAGAAGGAAAAAACCTACAATAACAAACCCAAAACAATTAAGAAAATGGGAATAGGAACATACATATCGATAATTACCCTAAATGTAAATGGATTAAATGCTCCAACCAAAAGACATAGACTGGCTGAACGGATAGAAAAACAAGACCCGTGTATATGCTGTCTACAAGAGACCCACTTCAGACCTACGGACACATACAGACTGAAAGTGAGGGGATAGAAAAAGATATTCCATGCAAATGGAAATCAAAAGAAAGTTGGAGTAGCAATACTCATATCAGAAAAATACACTTTAAAACAAAGAATGTTGCAAGAGACAAGGAAGGACACTACATAATGATCAAGGGATCAATCCAAGAAGAAGACATAACAATTGTAAATATGCACCCAACATAGGAGAACCTCAATACATAAGGCAAATACTAACAGCCATAAGAGGGGAAAACCACAGTAACACAATCATAGTAGGGGACTTTAACACCCCACTTTCTCTGATGGACAGATCATCTAAAATGAAAATAAATAAGGAAACACAAGCTTAAAATGATACATTAAACAAGATGGACTTAACTGATATTTATAGGACATTCCATCCAAAAACAATAGAATACACATTCTTGTCAAGTGCTCATGGAACATTCTCCAGGATAGATCATATCTTGGGTCACAAATCAACCCTTGGTAAATTTAAGAAAACTGAAATCATATCAAGTATCTTTTCCAACCACAATGCTATGAGACTAGATATCAATTACAGGAAAAAAATCTATTAAAAATATAAGCACATGGAGGCTAAAGAATACACTACTTAATAACCAAGATATCACTGAAGAAATCAAAGAGGAAATCAAAAAATACCTAGAAACAAATGACAATGAAAACACGATGACCCAAAACCTATGGGATGCAGCAAAAGCAGTTCTAAGACTGAAGTTTATAGCAATACAATCCTACCTTAAGAAACAAGAAATATCTCAAATAAACAACCTAACCTTACACCTAAAGCAATTAGAGAAAGAAGAACCAAAAGAACCCCAAAGTCAGCAGAAGGAAAGAAATCATAAAGATCAGATCAGAAATAAATGAAAAAGAAATGAAGGAAACGATAGCAAAGATCAATAAAACTAAAAGCTGGTTCTTTGAGAAGACAAACAAAATTGATAAACCATTAGCCAGACTCATCAAGAAAAAAAGGGAAAAGACTCAAATCAATAGAATTAGAAATGAAAAAGGAGAAGTAGCAACTGACACTGCAGAAATACAAAGGATCATGAGAGATTACTACAAGCAACTCTATGCCAATAAAATGGACAACCTGGAAGAAATGGACAAATTCTTAGAAGTGCACAACCTTCTGAGACTGAACCAAGAAGAAATAGAAAATATGAACAGACATATCACAAGCACTGAAATTGAAACTGTGATTAAAAATCTTCCAACAGGGCTTCCCTGGTGGCGCAGTGGTTGAGAGTCTGCCTGCTAATGCAGGGGACACGGGTTCGAGCCCTGGTCTGGGAGGATCCCACATGCCGCGGAGCGACTGGGCCCGTGAGCCACAACTACTGAGCCTGTGCGTCTGGAGCCTGTGCTCGGCAACTAGAGAGGCCGCGATAGTGAGAGGCCTGCGCACCGCGATGAAGAGTGGCCCCCACTCGCTGCAACTAGAGAAAGCCCTCGCATAGAAATGAAGACCCAACACAGCCATAAATAAATAAAAAAAAAAAATCTTCCAACACACAAAAGCCCAGGACCAGGTGGCTCCACAGATGTATTCTATCAAACATTTAGAGACGAGCTAACACCTCTCCTTCTCAAACTCTTCCAAAATATAGCAGAGGGAGGAACACTCCCAAAATCATTCTACGAGGCCACCATCACCCTGAAACCAAAACTAGACAAAGATTCACAAAGAAAGAAAACTACAGGCCAGTATCACTGATGAACATAGATGCAAAATCCTCAACAAAATACTAGCAAACAGAAGCCAACAGCACATTAAAAGGATCATACACCATGATCAAGTGGGGTTTATCCCAGGAATGCAAGGATTCTTCAATATATGCAAATCAATCAATGTGATACACCATATTAACAAATTGAAGGAGAAAAACCATATGATCATCTCAATTGATGCAGAGAAAGCTTTCGACAAATTCAACACCCATTTATGATAAAAACCCTGCAGAAAGTAGGCATAGAGGGAACTTTCCTCAACCATAGAGGTGACTTTCCTCAAAAGTCACCATTTATTTTTGACCTATTGCTAATGGAAATATTCTACCCAAAGTCCAGGAAAAATATACCCTTTATTCACCTTACTCACATAATCATCAAATTATGAAAGTATCTACAGTCCTAAGCATATCAACATTGCCAATAACTTCAACTAGGTCGTCAGAACTTGAAATTGATAATAAGCATTATCACCAGCAAGAGCCCATAAAGCAGAGGTCAAGAGTTAGTTAGGTTTTCATACAAACTAAAGGCTTCTAAAATCTTTAGCATAGGAAACTGTTTATCAGCTCTTTCCATCCAGTGACATGGATATGCTTTATTCATCTATGGAGTACACATTGATGCTGTGAAACAAGCACTTCCTTCCCTGTAGACAACTTTCTTATCACCATCAGTGATGAATCTTCTGTTAACACAGTGTCTTCACATTATCTCTTTCTACAACTGTGAGCCCTTCTCAGCACATCAGCAAGAGCAGGAAAATGAAGAGCAAATGAAAACCTGAAAACAAGTTGGAAATGGAAGCACCTCATTTAATTGAACTGAAAAGTTCTTCCGAAACTTGCTGCAAACTCACTTGGCAGCAAAGCCTGAACTGATATAAGACTGTTTAAAGACTATTTATCCTACTTATAGTATGATTATTCATTCAGTTTTCTGCAGAAATAACAATACGGTTGATTATAGGGCACAGACCTGTTGGAGAGATTATATTACATATCAGCACATTACATAAGTTATATGCATTTAATTACCTTCTGAAACTCAAAAATCTCTGAATTCTAAAATACTTGTAACCTCAAAGCTTTTAGATAAGGAAGTATGTACTCATTTTTCTAATTCGGTTATACAGAATTATTCTAGACACTTTTATTTCATATGGCAATATACTTGGTCCATATTCCTGATTCTAGTTTCCTCATCTGTATCCATAACATATCTCATCTTAACTGGAATACTAGGTAATTAATGATAGCTAAGCACTTAACATGATAATATGTGTATATACATATATAAAACAGATATATGTTTATGTGTTTTCAAATACACACACAGAACTGCTATGGAAATCACTTCAAATTTAGTAAACACAGGTTTATAATTGATACTTTCAATCAACAATCTATTTCTCAGAAGCAAAGCTTAAATCAAGAACCCTGGCAGTGATAGGATACCACTGAAATGTCTGGTTTTAAAGAGGCTATCTTCAGGCGGAGAACTCCCAGATCTCTCTTCAAATTGCTGAATACCTTAAAGGAATTTGATCGTCATACTGGAAATCAATCTATCTGTATATTGTTTAAAGAGCTTCTATGTGACATCCACATCTACACTTAGCACTGCAAGCATTTCTTCTTGATTATATTGCAGGAATAGCTTAGGTTTATATTATGTTTTTCAAAGAACTGTAATATGTATTTTCTATATTTGATTTTGTATAATGAGGGTAATAATAGACACAGGGGCTTCCCTGGTGGTGCAGTGGTTGAGAGTCCGCCTGCCGATGCAGGGGACACGGGTTTGTGCCCCGGTCCGGGAGGATCCCACATGCCGCGGAGCAGCTGGGCCCGTGACCCATGGCCGCTGAGCCTGCGCGTCCGGAGCCTGTGCTCCGCAACGGCAGAGGCCACAACAGAGAGAGGCCCGCGTACCGCAAAAAAATAAAATTAAAAAAAAAAAAATAGACACATCAAGAGTTGTTTTGAGGGTTAGATAACACATTAAACGTCAAGCCCAATGCATTCCACATGGTACCACTGTGAGGTAGTATAGCTAGCATCATTGTCCCCAGTTTCCAGATGGGGCCCCTAAACTGTAGGTGGCTTATTCAAGGTCACATGACTAGCATACTGGAAAACTGACACTTGATCTCATTTTGCCAGCAGCTAGTTTAGTGTTCTATCCACACCGTCTCATTATCTAAAATAAATGATAGTATTTTTACCATAGCTTTTTGCAAAATGGAAACAGCTTTGTTATTTTTGCTGATTATTCAAATAATACATGCGCATTGCAGATCTAAAATTGGATAGGTGTAAAGAAAAAGAGTACAGAAAAATCACATCCTCCAATCAGCCAGAAAGACCCATGTTTAAATTAATTAGGAGCATAAACTTTAAATGTTTTTCTATGCATAAACACATGTAAATACAATATAGCAATTAAAATAAGATAACATATTTTTATAGTGTGTTTTCTCATATAATAAATTATAGCTTTATTTACATATTAATAAAGGTAAGTTTTAGTTATTAATTTCAAAATATTTACTGAAGTGTATGAAACTTACAGTAAAATACTGCTTAATTTATTCTGAAGACCCACAGCTAGTAGAAAAGTCAAACTTGGCAATTCATGGTGGACTCAGTCCACTGTTTTCTTGGTTACTCATGGTTTGACATAGTCACAGAACTTCAGGATTTTTTTTTTTCTCCTTCACTTCACCTAGGGTGATTTTTTGGTTAATGGTCAAGGGCTATGAATCATCTTGGCAGAAGAAAACCAAGGTTAGATCCTTAATGATCCTCCTCTGTCTTATGCTGCCTTTTATCTGCCCTTTAGGCAGCAGTTTTCATTCTTGTCACATCTGGTCAAAGGGTTGGAATCATTCCTTGACATCTGGCTGTCAGATTGTACATTCTCCATCCACTTTATACCAAACACAAGGTCTCTTCAAGTCTGCCCACCAACCCATCTTCCTTAGCCTGCTATATCTGAATATACTATAGACTGAGTGGCTTAAACAATAAACATTTATTTTTCACAGTTCTGGAGGCCGGGAAGTCCAAGATCAAGGTGCCAGTAGATTCAGTGTCTGTCAAGAGCCCACTTCTTGTTCATAGACAGCTGTCTTCTCACTGTGTCCTCACATGGTAGAAGGGGCAAGGCAGCTTTCTGGAGCCTTCTTTATAAGGGCACTAATACCATTTATGAGGGCTCCACCCTCATAACCTAATTACCTCTCAAAGGCCCCACCTCCTAATACTATCACCTTCCGGGGTTATGATTTCACAGATGAATTTCGAAGGGACACAAACATCCACTGCTTAACATCACCTGTGCCCTGTCAGCTTTTCCCAATGCCAAACTGACATTACCCTTGGGACCACCTGCTGACACATCTAATACAGTCATTTCTATTCTACTGCTAGTGTACCATGTTATAATGGCCCCCAAAGATATTCATATTCTCATCATCAGAACTTGTTATTATGTTACTTTACATGGTAAAAAGGACTTCACAGGTGTGATTAAGTTAAAGATCTTTACAAACAGAGATGATATTGGATTCTCTTGGTAGGCCCAACATAATCATAAGACCCTTATAAAAGGGAAGCAGGAAGATCAGAAGCTGAAAAGGAGATATAATAATAGAAGCAGAGAGAGGGAGAGGCTGGAAGATGCTACACTGCTGGCTTTAGAGATGAGAAAGGGGTCTTGAGCGCATGAATGTAGGTAGCCTCTAGAATCTAGAAGAGGCAAGAGATAGATTCTCCCTTAAAGACTTCAGAAGGAATGTAGCCTTCCCAACAACCTTGATTTTAGCACACTGAGACTAATTTTGTTCTTCTGACCTCTAGAATTATGAGGTAATAAATTGTATTGTTTTAAGTCATCAAGTTTCTGGTAATTTGTTATAGCAGCAATTTGAAACTAATACACGCACTAAACATAGAGTTTCTTTAAAAGACCTGCAGTGTCCCTGGGGTGTACTTAGAGAAGTAAAACCTAGGTACCCTCTTCATTGGTGCACCTTAAGTGAAATTGGATTTCTATTCTCCCCACTCATCCCACTTTCAAAGCTTAGTCAACAGGAATGCAGAGAACTATATTCCTTCTCAGAGACCACTGATAGCAGCCAAGTTTACTACTCTACTCTATGTCTGTGAAAAATAAACTTGTTTCTTTGCCCAGAAAGGAGAAGAAACTCACCGGACAATCATCCAAATCTATCATTTCTTTGAACACTTCAGAGCTTTGGCTTCTAATATGCAAAGCCAAACTTTTCAAACTAAACATCATTCTCTCACAAACTCCAGCTCTTAAAAACCTAAACTTTTATTTTTTTCCTTTATTTTATTTTAAACATCTTTATTGGTGTATAATTGCTTTACAATGCTGTGTTAGTTTCTGCTGTATAACAAAGTGAATCAGCTATACATAAACATATATCTCCTCCCTCTTGCGTCTCCCTTCCACCCTCCCTATCCCACCGAGCTGATCTCCCTGTGCTATGTGGCTGCTTCCCACTAGCTATCTATTTTATATTTGGTAGTGTATATATGTCCATGCCACTCTCTCACTTTGTCCCAGCTTCCCCTTCCCCTTCCCCGTGTCCTCTAATCCATTCTCTATGTCTGCATCTTTATTCCTGTCCTGCTCCTAGGTTCTTCAGAACCACTTTTTTTTCTTAAGACTCCATATATATATGTTAGCATATAGTATTTGTTTTTCTCTTTCTGATTTATTTCACTCTGTATAACAGTCTCTAGGTCCATCCTCCTCACTACAAATAACTCAGTTTCATTTCTTTTTATGGCTGAGTAATATTCCATTGTATATGTGTACCACATATTCTAAAACCTAAACTTCTTGATTTAAGTTTAAAATTTCATTCACATACATATGTATTATGTTATATTTGCCCTCCTCCTGAGCCACTAAATGCATTGCTTCAATGATAGGTGGAGAGAGAACCTGGGTTAATATAACCATAATTTAACTCTGTTCATATAAACCTCCATCAACATTTTTTTTATTGAACTATAGTTGATTTACAATGTTGTGTTAATTACTGCCATACAGCAAAGTGATTCAGTTTATATATATATATATATATATATATATATATATACACTATATATATATATATATAAAATATATATATAGTATATATATTCTTTTTTAAAATATTCTTTTCCATTATGGTTTATCATAGGATATTGAATATAGTTATCTGTGTTATACAGTAGGAACTTGATGTTTATCCATTCTATATATAAAAGCTTACATCTGCTAAACCCAGCCTCTCACTCCATCCCTCCCATAACCCCCTCCCCCTTCACAACCACCCATCTGTTCTCTATGTCTTTGATTCTGTTCCTGTTTCATAGATAGGCTCGTTTGTGTCATATTTTAGATTCCACATGTAAGTGATAGAATAAGGTATTTGTCTTTCTCTTTCTGACTTACTTAGTATGATAATCTCTAGGTGCATCCTTGTTGCTGCAAATGGCATTATTTCATTCTTTTTTATGGCTGAGTAGTATTCCATTGTATATATGTACCACATCTTCTTTATCCATTCTTCTGTCATCCATCAATATTTTTAATGATAGTAGAATATTCTCTATTATATGGTTACTCTGGAATTTATTTACCTAATTCCCTTTTGATGGACAGTTTGATTGTTGCCAAGTGTTTATTAATATAAAAATGCAGGGACTTCCCTGGTGGTCCAGTGGCTAAAACTCTGTGTTCCCAATGCAGGGGGCCCGGGTGTGATCCCTGGTCAGGGAAATAGGTCCCACATGCCACAACTAAGAGTTAGTATGCTGCAACTAAAGGTCCTGCATGTCTCAACTAAAGATCCCACATGCCACAACTAAAGATCCTACATGCCGCAACTAAGATTGAAAATCCCATCTTCCATGACTAAGACCCGGCACAGCCAAACAAATAAATAAACAAATAAATATATTTTAAAAACGCAGAAATGAATTCTGATCAGTTATGAAATCATTTATTTAAAAAAAAAAGCCTTAGGAACAGATTTTCTAGGTCAAAGTGTATGCACATTTTACACTTGGAAACTTGTTACCAAATTGATTTTCTTTTATGGTGGAAGTAAAAATGAATTGTCCCTTTCATTGTACCAATTTTTCTTTTGTGTATACCCAAGTGTATGAGAGTCCTAGTTTATCCACGCTCTGTCCAATCACAGGAGTTAATAATTTTTCTTTATGCACAATGGATCAACAATAATATCAAATTGTTATTTTACTTTGTATGTCTTTGATTATTAGATTAAATATTTACTGGTCATTTTTATTCCTTCTCTAGATTCATCAATCATATCCTCGGTTCATTTTTTTACATTGCCTTCTTCATATAATCCTTTACATGCCATCACAACAGTTTTCCCCATGCTTGTCACTTATTTTTTTCCTTGTATTTATTTTTACTTTTCAGTTTACTTTTATGGTTTCTCTGCCCCCATGAGATTGTCAAGTATGTCAGTCATTCTTTTAAATGTTCTGATTTAGCTAGTACTTCAGCTTTTAATTTTAGTACTGTTTGTGATTTGCAGAATGTGATATCTGAATGGATTAGGCAGGAACATTTAGAAATAAAAACTTTTCCTTTTTTTCCCCCCAGAGAATATTTATTTATTTATTTATTTGACACAGTTGCATTTAGGTCTCCAATCTTACTATTACTTACTTTTAAAAATTTAATTATAATTGACATACCATATTATATTAGTGTCAGGTGTACAACAGAGTGATTTGATATTTTTATATATTTCTAAAATGATCACCATGCTAATGTCCAGTTACCATGTCACCATACAAAATTATTACAATACCATTGACTATATTCCCTATGCTGTATACTATATCCCTATGACTTATTTATTTTATAGCTGGAAGTTTGTACCTCTTAATATCTCTCACCTATTTCACTCAACCCCCTACCCTTCTCCCCTCTGACAGTTTGTCCTCTGTATCTATGAGTCTGGTTCTGTTTTGATTCACTTGTTCATTTGTTTTGCTTTTTAGATTCCACATAGAAGTGAAATCATATGCTATTTGTCTTTCTCTGCCTGACTTACTTCACTTAGCATAATATTATCTACATCCACCTATGTTGTTGCAAGTGACAAGATTTCATTCTTTTTTATGCTGAGTGAAATATTACATATATATGGAATATTATTTATTTATTATATATATACACTACATTTTTTTTCCATAGTGACTGTACCAATTTACATTCCCACTAAAAGTGCATGAGGGTTCCCTTTTCTCCACATCCTCTCCAACACTTGTTATTCATTGTCTTTTTTTTTTTTTTTTTTTCTTTTGCAGTAGCGGGCCTCTCACTATTGTGGCCTCTCGCATTGTGGAGCACAGGCTCTGGATGTGCAGGCTCAGCGGCCATGGCTCGTGGGCCTAGCAGCTCCACGGCATGTGGGATCTTCCCAGACCGGAGCACGAACCTGTGTCCCCTGCATTGACAGGTGGACTCTCAACCACTGCGCCACCAGGGAAGCCCTCGTTGTCTTTTTGATAATAGCTATTCTGAAAGGTGTGAGATGATATCTCATTGTGGTTTTGATTTACATTTCTCTGATAATGAGTGGTGTTGAGCATCTTTTCATGTGTCTGTTGGCCACCTGTTTGTTTTCTTTGGAAAAATGTCTGTCTGGATCTTCTTCCCATTTTTTAATCAGATTGCTTGCTTTTTTTTATGTTGAGTTATGAGTTCTTTGTATATTTTGGATACTAACCTGTTATCAGATATATTGTTTGCAAACGTCTTCTTCCACTCAGTACGTGGTCTGTTTGTTTTGTTGAGCGTTTCCTTCATTGTACAAAAGCTTTTTAGTTTGATACAGTTCCATTTGGGTTTTTCATTTGTTTTCTGTCTTTTGGGGTTTTGTGTCTCTGTGTGTGTATGTATGTGTGTGTGTGTGTGTTTGCTTTTGTTTCCTTTGCCTGAGGAGATAGACTGAAAAAAAATTGCTAAGACCAATGTCAAAGAGCATACAGCTATGTTTTCTTCCAAGAGATTTATAGTTTCAAGACTTACATTTAATTCTTTCTTTCATTTTGAGTTTATTTTTGGATATGGTGTGAGAAAGTAATCCAGTTTGATACTTTTGCTTGTAGCTATCCAGTTTTACCAATGTCATTATTGAAGAAGTTGTCTTTTCCACATTGTATATTCCTGCCTCCTTTGTCGTAGACTAATTGACCATATAAGCATTGGTTTATTTCTGGGCTCTCTATCCCGTTCCATTGTTCTATATGTCTATTTTTATGCCAGCACCATACTGTTTTGACTACTGTGTCTTTGTACAATAGTTTAAAATCAGGAAGCATGATTCCTCTAGCTTTGTTCTTCTTTCTCTATTCTTGTTTCCATAAAATTTTAGAATTATTTGTTCTAGTTCTGTGAAAAAATGAGTTTGGTATTTTGAGAGATATTGCATTGAATCTGTATTTTGCTTTAGGTAGTATGGTCAATTTAACAATATTAATCGACCATGAACACATTTTCAACATCTTACAGTTTTCCAAGTATATGTCTGTTACCCCCTTTGTTAGATTTATTCTTAGGTATTTTACTGTACTTCATGCAATTGTAAATGGGATTGCTTTCCCAATTTCTCTTTCTGATAATTCATTGTTAGTGTATAGAATGCAATAAATTTCTGTATATTAATTTTATATCCTGTAAATTTGGTGAATTCATTTATTAGTTCTAATAGTTTTTGGTGGTGTCTGTAGGAATTTCTATATATAGTATCATGCCATCTGCAAACAGTGACAGTTTTACATCTTCCTTTCCAGTTCGGATTCCTTTTATTTCCTTTTCTTATCTGATTGCTGTGGCTATGACTTCCAAAGCTATGTTGAATAAAAGCTGTGAGAGTGGCCATCTTTGTCTTGTTTCTGATCTTAGAGAAAATGCTTTCAGCTTTTCACTATTGAGCATGATGTTAACTGTGGCCTTTATTATTTTGAGATGTGTTCCCTCTATACCCACTTTGTTGAGAATTTTTGAGAAATTTTGAATTTTGTCAGAAGCTTTCTCTGCATCTATTAAAATGATCATATGATTATTATCCTTCAGTTTGTTAATTTGGTGTATCACATCAATCAATATGTAGATGTTGAACTATACCTGTATCCCTGGGATAAATCCCCACCTGATTATGGTGTATAATTCTTTTAATATATTGTTGAATTCAGTTTGCTAATATTTTGTTGAAGATTTTTGTATCTGTATTTATCAGTGATGTTGGTCTGTAATTTGTGTGTGTGGGTGTGTGGGTGTAGTGTCTTTGTCCGGTTTTGTTATCAGATAAGATGTAAATTCTGGCCTGGTAGAATGAGTTCAGAAGTTTTCCTTCCTCTGCAATTTTTTTGGAATAGTTTGAGAAGGATAAGTGTTAACTTTTCTTTAAATGTTTGGTAGAATTCACCTGTGATACTTTCTGGTCCTGGGCTTTCATTTGTTGGGAGGTTTTTTTGTTTTATTTTCTAACTCAGTTTAATTCTGTTCATATTGTGTATTTATTACTGACTCAGTCTTAGAAGATTTGTAAGAATTTATCTATTTCTTCTTGGTTATCCACTTTATTGGCATATAACTGTTTGTTGTAATCTCTTATGATACTTTGTATTTCTGTGGTGTTGGTTGTAACTTCTCTTTCATTTCTAATTGTATTTGGGTTCTCAATCTTTTTTTCTTGATGAGTCTGGCTAAAAGTTTATCAGTTTTGTTTATCTTTTCAAAGAAACAGCTATTAGTTTCCTTGATCTTTTCTATTTTTTTAAGTCTTTATTGATTCGTTATAATATTGCTTGTTTTATGTTTTGGGTTTTTGGCTGCAAGGCTTGTGGGACCTTAGCTCCCCAATCAAGGATTGAACCCACACCCCTTGTATTGGAAAGCAAAGTCTCAACAACTGGACTGCCAGGTAAGTCCCTCTATTTTTTTTTAGTTGCTATTTCATTTAATTCTGCTCTTTATGACTTCTTTCCTTCTATTAACTTATATTTGTTTTTTTCTTTCTTCCTTTAGGTGTAAACTTAGTTTATTTGAGATTTTTCTTGTTTCTTGTAGTAGGCTTGTATCATGATAACCTTCTCTCTTACGTGCTTTTGCTGCATCCCACAGATTTTGGATCATTATGTTTTTGTTTTTATTCATCTCTAGGTATTTTTTATTTCCTTTTTGATTTCTTCAGTGACTGATTTGTTGTTTAGTCATGTATTATTTAGCCTGCAAAAGTATACACACACACACACACACACACACACACACACATATATATATATATCATTGTTTATTATATATATGTAAAACAGTTAACATTATGTAATGTCTTTTGTGTCTTATAATCTTTCTTTTTTAAAGTCTATTTTGCCTATTATCAATATTCCTACCCTAGCTTTCTTTCCTTTCCTTTTGCATGGAATACCATTTTCCATCCTTCACTTGCAGTCTGTGTGTCTTTTTTTTTCCTTTAGTCATGCCACATAGCAGGTAGGATCTTAATTCCCCGACCCTGTGCTTCCTGCATTGGAAGTGTGGATTCTTAACCACTGGATGGCCAGGGAAGTCTCCTGTGTGTCTTTAGATTGAAGAGAGTCTCTGGTAGCACATATATGGGTCTAGTTTTTGTAGCCATTCAGCTACCCTATATCTTTGGATTGGAGTATTTAATCCATTTACATTTAATTATTCATTAGGTATGTACTTATTTTCATTTTGTTACTTGTTTTCTGGTTGCTTTTGGAGTTCTTCTCTGTTTCTAGCTTCTCTTCATCTCTCCCATTGTGATTTGATGACTTTCTTTAGTGCTATGTTTGTATTCTTTTGTGTATCTGTTATAGGTTTGTGGTTACCATGACATTCATATATACAAGCATATATGTGCGTGTGTGTGTGTATATGTATATCATCAACTTAAAAAAATTATGCATATATATACATAATTGTATTATACAATTATATATAATATATATTATGCATATGTCAATATTATTATGTACATAATATATTATATACACATATTATGTATATTTTATATGTATATTTTATATATACATATATGATATATATTAATTTATATTTACATATATTTTTATTATATGCAATTATATTATATATATAATATATGAATAATATATTACATATTATTTATAATATATTATTATAATATATTATTTATAATTATATACTATACTATATATATTAAAATAATAGTATACTATATATACAAAAATAATATCATTTTAATTACATAATTATATATATTATATATAACATTAGATATTCATATAATATATGATTATATATTATTATATGTTATACAATATAATTATATTATTTTATGTATAATTATATATATCATATATATTAAATATAATATATAATTTTAATGTTATATAATATATATAGCATAATATTAAATATATATTACACATACATAAATATTTTATATATAATGCATACTTATATATAAATATTATATATACAATATGTTTTGTATAATATATTATATATATTATATATTATATTATACATTATTATGTATTATATATAATATACTGTAGGTAATACAGTTTTTAAAATATATAGTATTGGGCTTCCCTGGTGGTGCAGTGGTTGAGAGTCCGCCTGCCGATGCAGGGGACATGGGTTCATGCCCCGGTCCAGGAAGATCCCACATGCTGTGGAGCGGCTGGGCCCGTGAGCCATGGCCACTGAGCCTGTGCGTCCGGAGCCTGTGCTCCGCAATGGGAGAGGCCACAACAGTGAGAAGCCCGCATACCGCAAAAAATAAATAAATAAATAAATAAAATAAAATATATAATATTATATAAATATTATATATTAAGTATATTATTTATTAATATATTATTATATAATATATTATAAATATAATGTTTACATATTATATTTCATAATATACAATATTGTATAATATTATTATGTTATATATTATGATATATATTATATATTACAATATATAATTATATATAATATATATAATATATGTTATAGTATATATAATATCTATTAAGATATAATATCTAATTTTAGTGTATATTTAATTTTTATTATTTGTATTATTAATATTTATAATATAATATATTAATATATAATATATAATTATTACATTATAATGTACATAATATATAACATCTATGACATTATGCAATATGTATAATATATATAATATATATTATTACATTAAAATATATATTACATATAGTTATATGTAATACTTCATATTATTTATAATATATTATAAGTTAAATTATATTATAATATGTAATTTACTTTATTATACATAATTTATACATAAAAATGTATAAATGCTTCAGAAATTATATATATAATCTATATAATATATATAGATTATATATATAATTATGTATATAAATTATATACAATTTACTCCTTATATATAATTATATATGTAAATTATATATAATTATATATACTTGATTATTTTCAGGTAGTTATTTCTTAAGGTTGAACAAACTCTAACAACCCTGCATTTTTACTCTCCACCTCCCTATGTTTAATGTTTTTTAGTTCAGATTTTAATGTTTTGTGTATCCCTTAACTACTTATTGTGGATTTAGATGATTTTTTTTTTTTTTTTTTTTTTTACGGTACACAGGCCTCTCACTGTTGTGGCCTCTCCCATTGCAGAGCACAGGCTCCAGATGCACAGGCTCAGCGGCCATGGCTCACGGGCCCAGCCGCTCTGCGGCATGTGGGATCTTCCCGGACCGGGGCACGAACCCATGTCCCCTGCCTCGGCAGGCAGACTCTCAACCACTGCGCCACCAGGGAAGCCCGATTTAGATGATTTTGCTGTTAATACTTTGTCTTTTAACTCTTCTACTAGCTTCCTAAGTGGTTTTTCTACTACCTTTATTATATGTTTGCCAGTGAGATTTTTTTCTTTTCATAATTTTCACATTTCTAGTTGCAGTTGTTTATGTTCAGCGAAGTTCCTTTAACACTCTTGTCAATCCAGTTTAATGGAGCTGAGCTGTTTTAACTTTTGTTTGTCTGTAAAATTCTTCCTTTTCTTCAGAGCTGTATGATGGCCTTGCTGAGTAGAACATTCTTCTTATAGATTTTTTTTCTTTCATTACTTTTATTATATTATTCCACTGCCTTCTGGCCTGAAAAATTTCTCCTCAAAAGTCAGCTGATAGTCTTATGGGAGTTCCACTTTACCAAAATAGTTGCTTTCTCTTGCTGCTTTTAAGATTCTCTCTTGATCTTTAACTTTTGTCATTTTAATTAGAATGTCTTGTTGTGGACTTCTTTGGGTTTATCTTATTTGGGATTCTCTGTGCTTCTTGGACCTGGATCTTGTTTCCTTTCCCAGTTTAGGAAAGTTTTCAGCTATTGTTTATTCAAATAAGTTCTCTGCCCCTTTCTCTTTCTCTTTCTATTTCTTGATATTTTAACACACTGTTGCCCTTGGTTCTCTGAGGTTTGTGTATGTGAGTGAGTTTGTGTGTGTCTGTGTGTATGTTGGGGAGATGCAAGTAGTAAAGAGAGAAATTCAAGCATGTAATTGTTTTATAGATAAAAGTGTTTTGACATGGGATTTTTTTTCAAATATCAGTAACTCCTTCAAAGACAGTCTTGATGAACTGATATGAATAAACAATTATCTAAATAAATACTACTATAATTATGTTCCAGATAACTTACATGTCCCTACTTAAAATAACTAAGTAAACGATACTGTAGAATATTACATAGCTATTAAAAAGAATGAACATAAATTTAAAATTCATACTTGTTGAACTTTTTCCCTCATGTACGTCTAACAATTGAAACATACTTCAGCCAGCTGATAAACATATTCAAGAATTGTCAAGCTGTGAATGGAAACAAATTGCACTTATTTTTAAAAAAATAACTTTGACTCAGAAACTATTATATTGAATATTTCTAATTCAATCTAATTGAATTTCTAATCTAATTTCTATCTTCAATACTAGAAATCTTTAATTTAATTTTGCTAAAACAGCTTGGTTAAAAATTGAGTAGTATGTTTTTTCCACTGATAAATTCAAATAGTTTGTATGAAAACTATCTGATATATTTTCATCTTATAATCTTTACTACAGACATTCAGAAAGCTTTGATTTCTCTTGGCCACATTCCATCTAAATCAAACTCATTTTGTCCAATAAAACGTTCAGGAAGGCTGCATGGAAATACTATGAATGTTGAAATACCAGACATTTTCTAGATAATTCTATAGAAAGAAAAGATAATTCTGAATGGGATTTTTTTTATCTTGATAATGTGCTGTTATTCATTTTTCTTGGAACCATTTTTTTCTAATACATAGTTTTCCTCCTGTAGTGGTGAAACCATTATTTTGTTAATAGTTAACAATATATCTCCCAGATGGTCATTTCCCCTGCTCTGGTTCTTTGACCTTTCTCTTCAGCAGTGAAAAATTCTTTTCAACAAATTCTTTCCAAAGATATCCACTAGCTTTTTTTTTTTTTTTTTGCAGTACGCGGGCCTCTCACTGTTGTGACCTCTCCCATTGTGGAGCACAGGCTCCGGACGCGCAGGCTCAGCAGCCATGGCTCATGGGCCCAGCCGCTCCGCGGCATGTGGGATCTTCCCGGACCGGGGCACAAACCCGTATCCCCTGCCTCAGCAGGCAGACTCTCAACCACTGCGCCACCAGGGAAGCCCTATCCACTAGCTTTTAACAATGAGGTTTGCAAGGAACTCAACAAATTCTGTCTAATTGCTTTTCACCTCTGACCAGCCAGTCATTTTTGGCTGCTGATTTATATGTGTCCAGAATACCTAAATTCCTTATCATGCTTGTTATCACTTGTTACTTTGTTTCATACTTGTTATCACTTGTTACTTCATTATTTCTAAATTGCAAAAATTCCTCTTCATTTTCCTTGTTAAAGAAAAATTAAAAAAAAACAATTTCAGTGTCATAGGACATAATTGATTTCATGCTTGTCCTCATTTATTAGTAAGCTTGCTTCCTTTCTTTGTAATTCCTTCCCCCGATATATTTGTTAACACCCTGCTGATTAGTGTTAATCCTTTATATTATTAGAATATTTTGCTTGCTTGCAAACATATATCTTTTCAACTAAAATTGTCTCCTTATGTGTTTACTTTGCTTCCTTGTCATCTCATTTCCCAAATAGATTTCATTCGTCAAAATCTTTTAGTGGTATGTGCTCAAGCCACTTGTTCTATAGAGTTCTTATTCCTTAAGGAGTTAAATGTTAAGCTGGGTTTTCATTAAAATCTCTTAGATTGAACATTTCCTTCACACCTCTTGATTTTAACATATTTTTTTCTCTGCACTTGGATTAGTTGGGTATTTTTTTTCATGAATTATTATATAGTCAAGTCTCTACTGTTATACTGGAGTTGTTAATTTTCTCTACTCGTATCTGCTTTTATATCCATAATGTTGTATAAAATACTTATATTTCAACAACAGTATATCTTTTAAAAATTCCTGAAAAGACAGGCATTGTCCTCCATCTCTTCTGTAACACCTTAAGAATCTAAAATTTAAGATAAAGAACTAATTTAAGAACATAATGATGCATCTGAGGATTATTTGGATTTAAACTGTTGAAATGGAAAAATCACAAAATCTATTTAAAAAAATGTTTGAGTCTTAGTACTGCAATTTACTAACTATTATCTTGGTTGGGTTACATAAGTGATCTGTGTCTAGTCTTCATCTATAAATGTTAATATGAAGTAATTTTGAGAATAAAATAAGCACACGTTATTGAAAGAGCTATGTAAGTTGCAACACATTCTACATAAATTAAGTTTTATTAACACTCCCTCATTGTTTATGTAAGGGATCAGGAAATCTGATGTTAATTGATTTATAGGTAAAGGTTTGTTCTGGGGGAAAGTGTACACATTAAAATAAGATTAGGTGTTAGTTACTGAGGTTAGAGAAACAAGGAAAAAGAGAGGCTTTCCCTTCTTCTTTTGAAGACTTAGTTCTCTTTTTTTCTCTTCTCAGTAGTTAAAGTTAATTAAGAGACCTTCTCTATTCTCTCCCACTATCTCTCTTTTCTACCTAGCCCATGTCTCAGAACAGCTGTTACCTCGAGCTGGAGAATGCAGCCAGGGTATACTGACTGTATAGGACAGGGTGTCACTTTCCCTGCCCCAAAGATCCTTTACATACATTTTATACCTAATCACTTCTCCCACATGAAAGTTTAGTAGTACAGATTTAGTGTATATCTGTTTCTATACTGTGGTCATTTAGACAGCCACAAACCATTGTAACTAGTTAAATACTTTTTTGCCCTTATGTACCAATTTTCACCCTCTACAAGGTTATTATTGCCTCTGTGGAGAATTTGTGCTATGGGGGACACATGGGAGGATCAGTATTTCAAGCTCATCCTCCCCCTTCTGTCCATTCTCACAGTAAATCTCCCCTTAGCTGAAAACAACTGAAAGCCAGGGGACAGACGAGTTCACAGATATAGTTTATGCAGGTCACCCTCCTAGGGCACAGGGCTGGGTAGAGAAGGGTGATGAGTAGACCTGGATGGGTGAATAGAAGATATTAACACAGACAACACACCAGTAGCCATGAAATACATCTTCTATGTGTGGTGGCTTTGAGAACAGGCAAAGTCGAAAGTCAGAGGAGGTGTGTTCTGAAGGAGACAGAGCAGAAAGGCAGTCAGAGTAATAAAAAGAGAGCTTAACACAAAAAACAAGCTAACAGAAATGGCTAGGATATTTCAAGACCTAGTTCTTCTTCCCAAACTTTAAATGCATGAGTCCTTAAGTCTCATTCTAGGATTGACACTCTCCTGCTCTTGTCTTGGGCTCTTAGTTCATTAAGGTTCTGTCAGGGATGTGGTACAAAAGGGTTGAGTACAACATTTCATTTAATGAAAGGATTAATGAGGCTTAAGAGAAGATGTGATGTGGAAGAATTAGAACTTTTGTCTAATCTCTAATAGATCCCAGGACCTTCCTGGTATATCACATTATACCACTACATTTCTCTAACTGACCCAAATTTCCCAGCTCCCTCCCTTCTACTTAATTCTTTCCCATTTCACTTGACTTCTCTTTAGATTTTACAAATAGTATTGACAGTTATAAACTTTTATGTTGGGAAATTACGCCTAATAAATTATTCTCAAGCATTCACACATTTGACTTTTTCACTTATCACTAATTATGAATGACCTCAAATTTGCATGTCATATAATAATTTGTCATTTTGCTGCAGGTGTTATTTTTAGTTCTTTGTCTTACAATGTAGCTGTCCCTTAGCAAGTAAGTAAGGCTAGCTTACCAACCCACATACACATTTAAATCAGCCTTGTGTTTAGCAACTTTCAGGGCCACCCACAAAGTGATTCATAAACACAAAACATTTGTGTGCAGTGATTTATATATTCATTTTCTGGTACAAATTATGCATAAAGGTGGTTTTTAGAAATAGAGCAATTTGCAAAGATATAGTGAGGGTCCACTACAGTTGAAAATCTAAGGTTATAAAACAAAAAAGAATGAGATTTCTCACAGGATTTTAATTTTGTTATTTTTTTTAGATGGCACATAAGAGAAGTCTTCAAAAAATGTAGGTAGAAAGAAAAAAGGAGAGAGTCTTAGTCATTATTCTCTTTCTGATAAAGTCCTAGAACAAACAGAGTTTTCTCAATTTATCTAACACTCTTTATAAGAGGCACAAAAATGAAACAAATGGTAATTTTAAGAGAATAAATACTGACTCTGTTCTGCTTAAAATAAAATTACATATTCCCTTGTAAAAGAAAAGATGTCAGAGTTAGCACAGAAGAATGAATTCATGTTATTAAGGATTCACAATTAAAATATTAAAATTCTGACATTATAAAAATGCTCATAAACCCACAACCATCTTTTGATGTCAGGATGATATTATAGTCATTAAAAAGTAATATTACCTAGAAATTCCATCTGAACAAAGAAATTACACAGAAGAATTTTATTAAATAAAATTAGCATTCCTAAAGATGTTTGAAATCTACTTTGAGTAACTTTTATGATTGTGAACTGTAAATATGAGTATTAAGTACATATTTCAACCTGGTGAGGTACAATCACTTTTTATTTTGATTACATCTTGAGATCTGCAATTTGTAGGAAATACTAACAAACTTATATTCAGATCAGCTTTCAATGTTTATGAGTGTATTTAAACACGTTAAAGGTACATTTCTTAGCAATGTGACACCTCAGTAGGCACTATATATAGTGAACTTAGCACTACGGGTGAATTTTATTCACCTATATGCTCATCAGTAAAATACAGAACATGCTTATTTATTTGTTTTTGTCTGCATGGTACAGTAGCATTGGCAGATGGTCAACCTTTAAATGAAAGTCTGAACCTATCCTTTAGCTTTACTTTACCTGGCATTAGAAGCAAGAATTGATTAGTGAAACAGTTTATACAGAGTTGGAAATATGTAATATAACTGCAAACTTATTTACTAACACAAATGATAGTATAACAACAATAAATGGACATTTTAAAATTATATTTTTCCCTATGCCATGTAAAATAGAAAAATTCATCTACAGACCATTATGAAATTTCATTTGCCAAGTTTCCTTCCATTCTGTGCTGTATGTATTAGCAATGAAATTCTCAAAATTTGTTAGTGGAGGTATTTTTCTGTGGAAAAATGTCTTTTTCCCTTACGACGGAGAAAATGATATTCACCACTTCACAGAATATGACACTTGGCTTTATCATACTGCAAATGTGGAAATAAGGATTTTATGATTTTAGGGGATGGTTAATTTTGTATAACAAAATTATCATTTTCAATATACTCCAGTAAACTGTTATTTTCACTATCTTCATACATATATTGACTCTCTAAGGAAACATATTTGAAATCTCAGGGTTCATATATTCAGTTTAACCAGAAATATCTTTGCAAAGCTTACCAAATTAATTTTTTCCATGCCTACTTTTAGTCCTAGTAGTATACATTTCTTTGAGGTAACTATCTGCCTTAATTTGTAAATGAGACAAATTTATAAATTCTGCTATAAGAATATTTTAGTTACTTATAAGTAAAATATGCGAGACATAGGACATCCTGTCCCCAGTTATTTATTCTACCTCTATGATTAAGAATTAATGTTCTATGCTTTCATTTTCATTGCCACCTACATAATACCTTGCTCTGCTTGGTCAAGTATATTCCTCACCTTCTTCACCGCCTTACTGAAATCATATTGAGGCAGGAGATAGATGGGCCCCAGGTTAGACATTTACAACTGCCCTTCTGCTTATATTTCATGGGGCAGGAAAAAGTGGACTTCAGGCCAGACACTTACAACTAGTCTCCTGTTTGCATTTCCTGAGACAGGAGATAGATGGTCTCCAGGTTAAACATTTAAAATCAGCCTCCAATTTACTCTCTGAAATGGAAGCAACAGAGACAGGGTAAATAGCCAGGCTTTGTCTCTTATGGATGCCTTAATATAACAGTCATGGTAAGAACAAAGAGGAGGCAAAACCTTGTTTGAGTAAAGGATCAAGGGCTCTCCGCTTCCCCCCTCCTTGGGGCAAGGGAAGCACTACATATGCTCAGAAAGGCTCCTCGGGGGTCAAAAGTCAGGGGACAACACCAGGCCATAACGAGTCTTGCTTCCCCCAGACTCCTTTGCATTGAGATCCATCTTGGCTGAGAAGTGCATGTGCACCTAAGGGAAGGGTCCTGAGACAGACTAGGCAGGGGAGACAAATCAAGATGATTGGCCAGAAGGAAGACAATGACCCGGAAAACTGCCCCCTTATAAAGGATTTAAACTTCCCAAAGGCGCGACTCTCTAAGTTCGCCTGTGTGTCTTTCTGCATGTACTTTGCTTTTCCAATAAACTTTTTACTTTTCTCTTTACCTTCTGCCTCCTTGCCTGAATTTTTTCTTGACAAGGCAGGCAAGAACTGGGGATCCAGGTCCTAGTCGCTGGCCTCTGTGGTTTAGTGGTTAGGATTCCTGGTCCGGGAACTAAGATCTTGTTTCCAGCTACTGCTCCCTGTTGCTTGTGTGCATACGAAATCACTATCACACTTCCATAAACTTTTTCCAAAACTGTAGAATTGTACAATTGCCTTTCCTGATAAATGGCAATGGGTATTGACCATTGTGGAAGGCAGAATAATGGCCCCACAAAGATGTCAATGTTGTAATCTCTGGAATCTGTGAATATGTAAATTTACAGGGCAAAAGAAAATTCAGGGTGCGGATGAAGTTAAAGTTGCTAATCAGCTGACCTTAAAATAATGAGATTATACTTAATAATTGGGGTGAATCCTTAAAAACAGAGGACAAGACTAAAGAGTCACATGACTGCACATGACAGATGTGATGACACATGAAGAGGCAGGTGAGATCTGAAGCATGAGTGGGACTTGATCTGCAGTTACTGGGTTTAAGATGGAGGGAGAAGGCCATGAGCTGAGGCATGTGAGTCGTCTCTAGAAGCTGGGACCAACCTTCAGTTGACAGCCAGGAAGAAATGGGAATCTCAGTCTGCAACAGAAAGACATGAATTTTGCTAACAATTTGCATGAGTCTAGACATGCCTTCTCCTCTAGAGCTTCCAGAAAAGAATGGGCTCTGTTGACACCTTAATTTCAGCTTAGTGAGACCTATTTTGAACTGACTTCCAGAACTGTAAGATAATAAATTTCTGTTGTTTTAAGCTTAGTTTGTGGTAATTTGTGTGATAACAATAGGAAACTAATACAATCACATTCACCTCCAACCATTAATGTATTAATTAATTTAGTTATTCTACAAGCATCCATTAACTGTCTTGTAGATAGATAGGGTTGGTTCTGTTCCACTGTGACCAACTGGGTAAAGGGATTTAGCTCCTATTCTTCCCAGAATTCTATTGAAATATTAGTAAAGAAGCAAATAGGAGAATACATTCATTAAAGAATCAAAAAGAAGAGTGGGAACATCAACAGATAAGAGAGTTGAGAAGACAGAGAGCAGTTTGGAGCATATTTATGAGTAATCTGGACTGGAAGAATCTACAGACCAATACCTGCACAGGAAATCTTATAGGGGGAATGAGTATGGTTATTTCCTGCTAAGTAATGGGAGACTTCAGATTCTGTATTGGACAGTTTAAAAATAAAGTGAGACGGAAATCAAGGTGATTATGTGAAGCAAAGTCTATAGAACAGCTGTGCAATTTTCCTCATTTGCATCTCTAGGTTAAAAATAAATGGGGTAACCTGCCAAAGGAGGGCTAAGGATCTAGTGTGGGGATTATCCACCAGAATAAGCCTCCCTCAGACTGAAACATGGGAGAGAAGAGGACTCCCTGCCTATTCTTTCCCTTAAAGTGAAGAGAGTCAATAGATGTAATTATATTTGTCAGGTAAATGTTATAAATGTTGACAATGTAAAGACAGTAGTCTAAATGATAGAAACGGCAGGGCGGGGCGCTGCTGGGAGAGGTGGAAGGAGCTAATTTCCTCGTTTTACGGTAGTTGAGAGATGTCATCTAAAGATGCTGAAATAAGAAACAAGATTTAAGTATGCATATTATTTAAAATTATGAATGTAATATATTGTGGTAGGCAACCTCTAAGTAGCCCCAGTAATCCCTATTTCCTGGTATTCACATCTTTGTGTTATCTCCTAACCTTGAGTGTGGGCTAGGGTTATTGATTAACTTCTAATAGAATACAGCAGAAATGACAGGATGTGAATTTGAGATAGATTATTAAAAAAAGAATGTGATTTTAACCCTGAGTGCTTCCTTGGATTGCTCAGCTGCCAGGTTGTGAGACAATGTGGTAAAAAGTCCTGCAAGTGATCCTTTCCCCATCAGTGAACCTTCAGACAACACTGATGTCCTGGTTGGTAATTTGACTGCAACCACAGGAAAAATTTTAATTTTTGTATAGTCAAATAGATCTCATCCTTTTTGCCAGAAATTTTATTTTCTTATCCATAGATTATACATAGAGTATCGAAGGTTTTTGTGTAAGAATGTTTTTTTAGTTTTACAGCTATAACTTTAATTCATATGAAATTTATTTTTTGTCTAGAAGAGTTTCCAATTTGACTTTTCCTGTATGCCTAGTCAGTTTTACCAGAAAAATTTATTAAATAATCCATCATTTTGCCACTTATGTAAACAAATAAAATAAATTTAATCAATTATCATATGTACTTGGATTTGTTTTTGAAGGCTATTCTGTTATGCAGATCTATTTGTTTCTTCCTATACCAACCAATATCTTACTGATTTGCTGAATGCACATTCTAGCTAATTAGTAAAGCAAGTTCTGACCCCATCCAAATTGCTTTTCTTTCTACATTTTTTGGCTAGTCAAAATATAATGTACAAAGAGCTCAAGATGGACAAGAAAAAGACACCTCAATTTTTTAAATGACCAAAGAACACAAAAAAAGTTTATTTACAAATAGCAAATTCAAATGACCAACAAACATAAAACTCTCCAATATTCAATAGTAGTCAATTAAATTAACAATAAGATATAACCTTACCTTATCTGACTGACAACAATTTAAGAGTTCTAATTTCTATTTCCAGTGAGAATGCAAAGTAAAAGAATACTTACCTTAGTGACAAGGGACTGAAATATGCATTGTTATGGCCTTTGGTGAAGCTATCTCGATATCTAAGAGTATACATTTGACCTAGCAATTCCACTCTTGGGAATCTATATCATAGAAATAAATCAAATAGTACTTAAGACTATTTCTACAAAATGTTTATTCAGCAATGATCATTGTGGCAGAAAGCTAAAAACGTTTTTCATGACCATTAGTAAAGGCATGGTTCAAGAAATCATAGTACATGTATATTATGAAATTTTCAACTATTTAAAAAGAATCTCTTACAATTATACTAATCAATTTAAAGATATTTCCACAAAAAAAAATGAGTGAGAAGACGAAAATGCCGAAAAGTGTAGGTAACATGATCTCAATTTTGTAAAATAAACAATGACCAAAAGAACTTCTACAGTATCATCTCTTTGCATGTAGAGTAAGACCATAAAAAATGACTGTGCAAGCTGAAACCATACGCATTGGTTTAATAATCAACAGAGAAAACTAAGATTGTTCTGAAACCCTTAACAAGTTTAGTCAAAACATTAAAATTGCTCTTACTGTCAATTAGGTATAGAGAAATTAGCAAATGTAAAACGATATATTTAGTACACTGTAAGTTAAAACATTAGGAGCATTAAGAATTAAATCGTTTTATTTCATTGTAAAAAACTTATAAAACAAACTTATCAAGGATGATGGGAAGACTACTGCCTTCTCCATTGGATAACTTACTATATGGAGTAAGTATCTTTTCTATGCCTTAGCAAATTATCATTCTTCTTTTTTTTGAATTTTTTTCTTTTGGCCATGCCGTGCTGCTTGTCCTATCTCAGTTCCCTAAACAGGGATTGAACCCGGGCCATGCCAGTAGGCCACCAGGGAACTCACATCATTCTTCTTTTTAAGATTGAGTCAGCTTCTGACATTTTATCCTTTCAGTGTTGTGAAATATCTCCAGAAATGCTTTTAACGTGAAGTTTTTTTTATTGGCATCACTTCCTCAGGGATATCATTCTTTTTATTACAATCACTTTCCTTATTTATGTTGATAAGTTCATCTTCACTAAGTCCTTCTGGCTGCACAGCTAGAGTCTCTTGAATGGCAGCAGTGTCAGCATTTCCATGGCCAGTTATTTCTTTCATAACTCGATTTATGTTCAGTTGGAATTTCACTACCAGCATTATGACTTTTCCTTTTATGGCTGCACTTTGATCTTTGTTGCCCATTTCCATTTTTGATTATTCATTTTGTAAAATGTCGTGTAGTTTTATCATGGGGAGACAAGGACACAACACACTACATGCTTTGCTGTCTGTGCATGACCTGAATAAAAGACGTGCAGTGACCAATCAATCAACAGATTTTGAAAAAAGTGCCATGACTGGTTATGATCATGGTGTACATTTGTTATTTACAAGATGGTTTGTAGACTGACAAGTTAGCAGTGAACTTTGTACTTTTTTTTATATAAAATTATTTATTTTTGGCTGCGTTAGGTCTTCGTTGCTGCTCGCGGGCTTTCCCTAGTTGTAGTAAGAGGGGGTTACTCTTTGTTGCAGTGTGCAGGCTTCTCATTGTGGTGGCTTCTCTTGTTGCAGAGCATGGGCTCTAGGCGTGTGGGCTTCAGTAGTCGTGGCATGCAGGCTCAGTAGTTGTGGCTCATGGGCTCTAGAGTACAGGCTCAGTAGTTGCGGCACATGGGCTTAGTTGCTCCCTGGCATGTGGGGTCTTCCCATACCAGGGCTCGGACCTGTGTCCCCTGCATTGGCAGGCGGATTCTTAACCACTGCACCACCCGGGAAGTCCTGAAGTTTGTACTTTATGCAATCATTCACAGTTAATATACTGTGGCAACTGAAATTTAAACCATGTTCTTGGGAGACTGGTGTTATTCAATTGAACTGTGGTAAGTGAAATTTGTTTATGTAGGAACTGTGCAAAGTGAAGACTTCCTATATATGAACATATGTGTATGATTATATAACCATGTATTTTTAAAATTTCTAAATTTTGGTAAAAACACATAACATAAAATTTACCTATTCCAACCATTTTAAGTGTGTAGTTCAGTAGTGTTAAGCATATCCACATTATTATACAATAGATCTCCAGAAATTTTTCTTCTTGCAAAACTGAAACTCTATATCCATTGAGCAATGTGTATGTTTTACATGATTATAAAATCATGAAGAAATATCAAAAGATTCTTTATAGGCTGTAAACATTTGTTAATGGAAAGGGACTGTGTTTCTGAATAAAGGGAGGGAAAATTAGGCAAAAAAAAAAAAAGAAAGAAAAAACTGCACTAAGATAAAAGATATACTATATTATCACATTTATGTATTATAAATGTAAAAATATTTGTGTATATATGTAAATAAAAATAAAGGTAACTAATTAAACAGAAATAAAAGTTAAATTAGCAAACCTTGGAGTGAGGAGGTAGCAGAAGGGGTAGGGGTAAGCTAATTTTCTCATCTTTCATAATAGAGTCAGTTGATACTGTTGAGTACTTATAAATTGCGAAAACAAGATGTAAGTGTAATATTCAGTATAACAAAAGTAATGACCAAAGGAACTTGAAATAAAAACAGTTAAATGTGGTTATCTCTGCTAAACAGAAGTAGGAGTAAAGAATGGGAGATTTTTGCTTTGTGCTTTATAATCTTCTGTAAACTGGATTTTTTTATTACCATATTTATTTTATTTTTATAGCTTAAAAAAATGGTAAACTGAGTACATATGCTTTGGGTGATTACCATCAAGTTACACACCACATAAGAATTAAAGTACCACACACGGCAGTAATCATTCAACTGCGTAATTATCTGTTTTGAAATATGTATATAATATAATCATTTTTTCTTAAGAAGTGAAGTTTAGTAGCAGCATTAATGAGGAGAGAGGAGGCACTACATCTAAAACTTCTGTGATCATTATGCAGACAGTAATGTCCAACACCATAAAATTCTAAGATAAATTAAGGTAAGTAGCAGGACAGCAGTAAGAACATTAACCTAAAATTTGAAACCAATTTAAATATTCTATGGTCAGCTCTACTATATAATGGAAAACCGTGTCAGTTTCCTCATTAAGTGGATCAAGGAACTTTAGCATTACTACTATTGGGCAGACATAACAGAAAAATGGGTCCTGATCTAAAAGGTTTTCTAAAACATGCTTGATGTTGAGTAATTTTAGTAGAAGTCATTCATTTCATTCAAAACTAGTCACATTTAAATCATGGCTTTAAACATAATTGTGGGCAAATTTCCAGACTTCCAGAGAATGTGTGAATATGCATGAATATGGTGGGGGTTGGGAGAGTGACTGAATTTGCCAGAATTTATGAGTAAAAATAAGATAAACTTTTATAGATGTTAAATACCTTGGAGAGCATGATAGTGTGATAGCAGCTGTGTTTTTTTGCTTTGCTGCTGCTGTTCTTTGAAGGGTGTGTGTTGGTATTTCTGTATAGAGCTAAAGAATAAAGATTTTTTATTTGTGCATGATATAAAGTTGTGGTTGGTAACAAACATTCTTCTCCCTAAGTTTTGGCATTGAAAGATGACATATTAATGTGAGAAATTAGATTTTGTTTTTCAAGAGGAGCAGAAGAGGGCTTCCCTGGTGGCGCAGTGGTTGAGAGTCAGCCTGCTGATGCAGGGGACACGGGTTCATGTCCCGGTCCAGGAAGATCCCACATGCCGCGGAGCGGCTGGGCCCGTGAGCCATGGGTGCTGAGCCTGCGCGTCCAGAGCCTGTGCTCCGCAATGGGAGAGGCCACAACAGTGAGAGGCCCGTGTACCGCAAAAAAAAAAAAGAGGAGCAGAAGATTCAGTTACACTTTCTCAATACTCATTTTCAGAATGGATCGTGTAAATGGACAGAAAGAATGAAATAAATTAGCAAACCACATGTAAGAAAACATCTGTTGTCTAATCTTATACATGACAATTAAGGCAAATAGACTATTTGCTTGGTTGGTCCCAGCTATCTCTGAATGCATGTGAAAATCCATCTTGCAGCTATGACTGTTGCTTTTCCAGAACTATTACAAAAGCGTTGACTCCTCAGAGTTTGAGAGAGAGAGAGAGAGAGAGGTTGGTTATATATGTAACATTTAGCATGATTTCTTCATGAAAAAATAAAGGAGTAAATATATACAGAGGAGGTTCCATGAACCAGTGCATATAAAACTCTATATTTTCAATTATATGATTTATTTTGCAACCACACACACACAAACCTACTAATCACCTACCATGATTGAAATTTTTTTCCTTCTTAGTTTAGTTCTCAAGATATAGTCCATATTAACAAAAGTAAAGCAGAGAAAAGAATCAAGTTAGTTAAATAGATAATTTTCAAAATGTTTAGCTTTTAAGATGACTGGCTATTTACATTAGTGATTGTGCAGTTCTCCTTGTTATCCTGACTATGTAACAAAAACAAAATGTTGATTCTACCTTTATGTTTTTCTTTTATTAATTCTCTTGTCTATAATAAATTCCCTATTCAGCTCTTTCTAGAAATTAAACTTAATTCCTTGCTCTCTGAGAGTGTGAAGAGCCTCTTTCTATTCTTCATAAACTTTCAATAATGCATGGACAAAGGTGTAGCCAGTATACCCATGTGTAAAAGAAAGGAAACTCTATATAGTTCAAGAGCTGAATGAAAAAGGCAAAGAAATGAAACAGTCTGGATACCTGAATAGGTAATGGCAGGTAGGGAATGTCTATAAAAGAGATTCTTAGGATTCTTAGGAAAGTTATACTTGGTAAATTTTAAAAATTCCCTCTTGTTATTTCCAAATCTTCAGAAGAGATTTGTTTATCATGGCAGACTGTCCATCCGTACTGAGGGGAATTAAGGGACAGATCAAATCTTTACAAATAATGTGCACTGGCTCTACTTATGAAACCTGCTCTGGAGAAGAGTAATAGTCTTCACATTGTAAACACAAGTTTCTTGTCACTGCCCTTCCATTTGTTCTCCAGCTTTCTCTCAACCGTTTCTTTTTGTTGTTTTTTTTTAAATTTATTTAGTTTATTTTTGGCCTCATTGGGTCTTCGTTGCTGTGCGCGGGCTTTCTCTAGTTGCGGCGAGTGGGGGCTACTCTTCGTTGCGGTGCGCGGGCTTCTCATTGTGGTGGCTTCTCTTGTTGTGGAGCATGGACTCTAGGCACACGGGCTTCAGTAGTTGTGGCACATGGGGTCAGTAGTTGTGGCTCGCGGGCTCTAGAGCGCAGGCTCAGTAGTTGTGGTGCACGGGCTTAGTTGCTCCGCGGCATGTGGGATCTTCCCAGACCAGGGCTCGAATCCATGTCCCCTGTATTGGCAGGTGGATTCTTAACCACTAAGCCACCAGGGAAGCCCCTCAACCATTTCTTATGTGAGTTTTGCAGAAAAGGTTTAGAGCCAGCCAGACTCACTGTGCAGTTTATCTTTTTATATATAAATCCAAAAACTGTACCACTATCCCAAATTAATGATGACATTTTATACCCTGTGATGCACACTTACATTAGAGAATGTAAAATAAACTAATATTTACTGAATGTCCATACTATAGTATTAATCATCTCACATAATCTTTACACTGTGGATCAGAAAGATTAAAAAACTACAAACAATAAGGATGACAAGTCAAACCCAATGGGTTTTAAAACCCATTGTGGATATTTCAGTTTTGCCTACTCAGGATACTGTTCCATCTCATCTTTATTAGTGCAAGCATCCCAATTTTCTTTAAGGAACTCCACAACAATTCCTTGTGATTTGAATGCATCTGCCCACCCCATTCTCTCACTTGGGTAACTCCACCTCTCCCCTGCTGGGCCCCCTCAACAAACCTAGGCATTTCACTCAGATATGACCAGTCGGAAACCTCTCTAAACATTATTTGCTTGAATTAGCAAAGAAGACTGGCTCAGTCATTGCAGTAGGAAAGAATGAGGAAAACATGAAAAAAGAAACAAAGAAAAGTGAATGTGAGAGATGTCAGGGAGAAAGAGAGAAGGAAGGTCCTGGTTGACTTGAATCTCTAGCACACCATCTTCATGGGCATACAACCTGCATGTCACACAGGATTCTGAACTTGGAAGGGCCTCACACATAATGTTGACTGCTCTGCTGTAGTCATCTTGAAATTCTTAATAATTTTTAAACAGGGCATCTTGCTTTTTCATTATGCAAATTATGTAGCCAATCCTGATCTCCAGGCCCAGCTTCTGAGATCTAGTTCTTTTTATTATGTGAACTTCCTTAGTATTTTTTTGTTATACGAAAAGACATGCCCTTCTGTGCTTCAGCTAGTCTGAGCTGAGAATTGGTGACTTGCAACGGAAACAGTTGTGACAAACATACCTTCAAACCTGCACTTTCTATCAGTCTTCAGGTTGTGATACCATCAACCCTTGATCATATGTGAAGGGTAAGGTACTCACTTATGAATGATTTATGACACAGTTTTAACACTAAGTGCTGTTTTCTGGCCATCTGTCATGCTTTCAGCTAGCTTCAAAACATCAATTTGATAGTCCATGGAATGAAAACTAATGTTAACAACTCCTAAAAATATATATGTTTCATTTATATAAAATATAAATACTTAAAATATATTTTAAAAAAAGCATATCTGATACCTATATAGCATGTGGCAAATACATGCCAGGGAAAATTATAATATATATATACTTTAGAGTGATTTTCAACTTATAAAATGTTTATACATATAACATATTACTATAAGAAGTTCTCTATTTTGAATAGAGCTACTGGGCCTATTGATAGGTAAATTATTTTGCATTTTAGTATTTTAAAAACAAATAAAAATTGTATCCACTGCCTTACAGAAGCATGGTTTACCTACATCTGAAATTCAGTTTGTGGTACTGGTAATTATAAGTTAGTAAAGATTTGGACAAGTAGGGAAAAATTCATCTATGATCAACCAAAACAGCTGAAGGGGTTGGGTGCTGCTGTACTGAGACAAGAACTCAAAGACAGGAATTCTTTCAAGTGGAAGAGAGAAAACTAAGAGAGGACATGGTCAAAATACACGAAATCATATATATGAATTAGATCAAAAAGAACATGTGCTTTACATTCCGAAATATTAAAATGAGGTCCTGTCTTCTAAAACCTCAGTTTAGAAAGTTAGGTTGAACTAGAAGTACTACTTAATTTCAAAAAGCATTTGAGCAAATTTATTAAGGACAGAGAAACATGTGGTTACTAAAAGTAAACAGACTAAGACTGAACACTAAGGTTTAACACAGGTTTGGTGGAGGGCTAACACATGTTTCCATAGCCCTGTGGTTTTATCTGTCAAAAATATAAAAATTAGGAGAAAAAAAATTTCTGGGCTGGAGTCCCCTGTGTGTCCATCCCACCTGAAGACTTTAAGAGGGCCTGGTGTACCCAGCTGTCTGTTCAGCCTCCTTCTGAGCTCTCCTCATTTCTTCCTTTGCCAGCCTAATTTGTCCTTGCTCAAGACCACTTTTCAGGAAATGGGTGAGGTGCAGCTCTTCCTTGTCATAGTGTAAATGAAGAGAGGATGTTTTATTTTGCTTACAACAGTTCACTCCCTCCTGGTAGTAAGAAGTGAAAATTAGGTCTAGGGAATCACATAACTGAGAGAGGTGAAAATAGAGTTAGAGAAATGGCAGGACCTTAAAATGAATTCAGGATTTAGTAACCATCTGAAGGACAATAACAGATGGTAAGTTTAGAGGTGTACAAATATAATGGGAAGAGGTCAGATGAATTTCGATAGCAATCGCAGGAGAACTGCGTGATAGTTTTGAGGAATAAAGAAGAGAAGAGAAACCATACGGTGAGATGATAATTAGCCTCCAGCATTTGCCTTTAAGAAAAGAAAAATCTTGGAAACTTATTTATGAAGACGTAACCTGGGGTAAAGGTAAAGATTTATCGGAAAATAGAAGAAAGAGAGATGACATTATGAGTCTAAATTGCAGAATCTTGAAGAGATTTTACAGTAAAATTAAAACTAGGAAAATAAGTAAAGGAAAAATAGTAATATAAACGACACAGAGCTATGAATCAGGCTTCCTAATGATAGAAAGAGTAGAATAGTACTGAGAAATTGAACAGAGTTCCCGAAGAAATTTTTTTTTCTTTTTCTTTTTTTTTTTTTGTCGGTACGCGGGCCTCTCACTGTTGTGGCCTCTCCTGTTGCGGAGCACAGGCTCCGGACCCGCAGGCTCAGCGGCCATGGCTCACGGACCCAGCCGCTCCACGGCATGTGGGATCTTCCCGGACCGGGACACGAACCCATGTCACCTGCATCGGCAGGCGGACTCTCAAGCACTGCGCCACCCCGGAAGCCCCCAAGTTTTCTTTTAAGGTCAAGAGAAGGTAGATGTTTCATATCAGGAAACTAGTTAAAATGTTTTTCAGCTGCCCATTCTCCAGTCAAGGCAATGCGTATGCCACATTGGTTTATGGCAGTTTCTGCTTGAGAGGTTTCCAGTCTTATTCTTCTGAGGTATCAGAGAGTTGTGATAGCTGGAGGAGCTGGATTTTAAACCCGAGGAGAAATTAGGCAATCAGATAACCTTTTCAGAGAGAGCTCTGTGCAGCAGCCTCTAGGATACACTGGTGGGACCAGAGCAGAGTCTGAGAAGGCAGTCAGAGGTTGGTTCAGCCCTGCAGGAGAATAGTGTCTGAGGCAGGGCAATGGTGTGGAGAGAATGGATTTGAGGCGTGTTAAGGGCTAGGAATTGACAGGATTTAGAGACTGGATGCCAAAGGGAGCAGGTTTCTGCTAAGGTAAGTGGGTAGGCCGTGTTGCTATCTGCTGAGGTGACTTGACTGGGTGAGAGGCAGGTAAAGAGACAAAGATGTTGATTTCACTTTTGTATGTGTTGGATTTTAGGTGTCTATGGGATAGTCTCATTTTTTCCCCTCTCCAGTTCTGACTGCCCGCCTTCTGATGAATATTTTTCTTTACATGGAAGTCAAAGTTATCAGTCCTTTAACGTAGGAAAAAACCCAACAATTTCTGATTATATGTTAATTTAATTAGTTTGATTATCAGAAGGGCAAACATTCCTCCTTTTCAGATTTTGGGGTGGTGCTCACTGTTCACCCTGTACCACCGTGACTTGGGTGTAATTTGTCAAAGAGAAGAAACGTCAAAGAGAACTTTCAGGATTGCTGTCTGGAATATTGAAGAACAGCAGTGGTGCTGGCAAACATTAACAACTGGGGTGGAGATTGTGAGAGGTTCAGTTTTGTTATATGCCTAAATTGGGAATATACTAGAATTGAGATATCATAGAATGTCAACATGGATGGGACTTTCAAGGAGAAGGAAAAATAACATTGAATATATAATATGTACCTAGCACTTTGCTAAAACACTTTTGTGTATGTTACTTCAATTAATCTTGATAATATGCTTGTAAATTATTTCTCCTGTTTTGTAAATGGAAATAGAGATTCTCAGAGGATAGTAAGTAGCTCAAAGTGACCCAGTTAGTTATGTAGTGGATTATTTAGAGCATTTAGAGGATGGGAAGGGAGCCGATATCACCCTTGGTACCTCATGTCAAAGGTATGAAAACTGGTTCTTAGGGGGCAAAAAAAGGTCTCTCTTTATGTCTAAAGCACTGATAAATACATGGCATATCTAAAGTATTAAAATTTTACTGGGAGGCAATTAGGAAAAATGTCTACGAAGGCTCCTTAAGGGAAAGATAATAAAAAAAAGATTGAGAAAAACTGATTTAGACTCCATTTCATTTAATAATTTTTTTTACTTTTTTCCAAATCCTTTTTTGTTCCACATGAAACCTCTTGTTGAAGAATTCTATGTACAAGTAAAAGCAGTGTTGGTTTAAATGTCTCTTGGGAGAGGGCCCAGAATCATTCCATTTCCTTTTCCCTCCCCTTCTGTGGTGGCCCTGGAGGTACTGATATGAAAGATTAGAGCTCTGAGCATCTTAGTTGGAATATCTGAAGAACAATTTAACCTCTTCATTTTTCAGATGAGTAAACTGAGGCATGCATGTACCGCAGAAGCATGAATTCCACCAGTCATTTGTTATTTGGAGGCTCTGCAAAAAGTGGAACTGAATTAGGTTTTCTACCTTGAGGCATACTATAGGGTGAGATGCTATCCCGAGCAAAGGTCAGGGAAAGAATGTTTAGAGAGATGATGAGAGAAATAAGCGAGTAGAGATGTTGAAGAAGGATACTCATCACAAGAAAAAAATTTTTTTTGTAACTGTATAAAGTGACAGATGTTAAGTAGACTTATTGTGGAATCATTTCAAAATATATACAGGGGATTCCCTGGTGGTCAGTGGTTAGGACTCTGCTCTCACTGCCAAGGGCCCGGGTTCAATCCTTGGTTAGGGAACTAAGATCCCACAAGCCACGTGGCACAGCCAAAAAAATAAAAATATATATATATATGTACAAAATCAAATTATTATATTGTATACCTGAAACTAATACAACATTATATGTCAAAAAAGAAAAATAAAGAGAATGCTGTTATCAATGGCAGCAAATGGAGAGGTGATCAAGGATTGAGACCTGACAGCATAAAATTTTGTGGTCACTTGTGACTGCAGTTTCAGAACAGTGTGCAGGCAGAGCTTGATTTCACAGGAAATTGTACATATTTCAGACATCATAGGCAAAAAACCTAAGGATGCTAACTTTGCTAACCATTGCAACTAATTATACAATACCCTCTCATGACCAGATAGAGACATCAATAGATTAATCACGGCAAACTGACAAAACTGTATTTATTCTATTGTATTAGGATGGGCTCAGCTAAAGAATTAGAACCAAAGCAAATAATACACACAAAAGAATGCCTTCAGGAGAGAGCTCAATAAAGACAGGCTTTATGTACATTTGATTTTACAGAATGTCCAAAACACAGAAATTCATCTGAGGTTAAAAAAAGAAAAACATATATGGTGATGAGAAAGAGACATTAATGAAAGAAAAAGAATATTTGAAAATCTCTATAGGGTACCATAGAATTCTAGCTTATTTTACATGTATTTTTAGCTTTGAGTTACGTAGTTACTATTTGCTATTGTTAGACAAATTATTATCCAAGTGACTCAACAAATTATATGTGGGTGTTAGTAATTGTGTTTTAATATGAAAGAATTAAACTGTAATCTTACAACAGTCTTAATGATTTCTTAATTCCTTTTTGCTACTTATTTCAAATATTGGGAGTGTGATCTGGTAGTGACATCTAACACTTTCAACTGAACCTTAGTTAAATGTTAATATTAGTTAATGTAAGTTAGTTAATATTAAGGAATATTCCTGTTCCCTTTTAAATGGCTCTATCATCTACAAACATGGGTAAATTAATTTTCTAATCAAAATCTGATAGTTTCTAATCCCAGGAAACTATTAAGCATGACATTAAACTGTGTTAATATATTAACTATATTCCCTATGAAAAATTTCTATCTGAACTTACAGCATAAGGCCCTGGAGAAAACTTAGCAGAGCACAAATTACTTAAATGTGTTTTAAGAAGAATCACATATCTATATAATAACTTTCCTTTTCACACCTACCTTGAATCAACTGTTCTCCACAGTGACTCATTTTGGTAGCAAGATCTTCTTGGCCTTGCTAAACAGACTTAAAAAAAAACTGTTAAAGCCTGTGTAAATGTGTAATACGGCAAAGGGAAGAATGTGGCTCTATCATGAACATTTGTCCAAAATTAATATTTGCTTCTTACTGGAATACTACTCTCATTGAAGAAAAATAAATAACCGAACAAAACAAATTGTGATACACCAAGGGGGAAAAATAATTTAGCAGGGGTCAGAAAATATTTTTCTGTAAAGGGCCAGATAGTAACATTTTAGGCTTTGCAGGCCATATGGTCTCTGTCCCAAGTATGCTACAGTTGTAGAGCAAAAGCAGCTATAGACAATACGTAAAAGAACAGGCATAGTTGTATTTCAGTAACATTTTTTTTACAAAAATAAGCAGCATATCAAAATTACAATGAGATACCACTCCACACACACTAGCATAGCTAAGTTCAAAAAGTCAGGTAAAAAAAAAAAAATTGTTGGCAAGGATGTGGGGAAATTGGAACCATCCCTGCTGATGGGAATGTAGGATGGTGCAGCTACTTTGGAAAAGTCTGACAGTTCCTTAAACTGTTAGCATATGACCCAGCGATTTCTCTCCTGTGCATGTATCCAAGAGAAGAAATACTTTTGTCCACACAAAAACCTGTACATGAATATTTATAGCAGCATTATTCATAAGTCAAAAGGTAGAAAAAAATCCAAATGACCATCAACTGATGAATGGATAAACAAAATGTGCTATATCCATACAGTGAAATATTCCTCAGCCCTTCAGGGATACTTGGCCATGCTTGGGGAAATTTTTGGTGACAACTAGTGGGTAAAAGTCAGGAATGCTGCTACACATCCTACAGTATATAGGACAGTCCCTCCCATAACACGGAGTTATCCAGCTCCAGAAGTTAATAGTGCCGAGGCTGAGAAACACTGGTGTAGACACATACATCATATAACTGTATCAGTGGTCATTCTGAGGATGTGATTTGCTTTTTTCTCATCTAACATTCTATTGTAAAACAGAAGCAATTTTAACCAAGACGGACAAGCATGTGGAAAGTGTGGAAGAAGCCATGCCTCATATCCCGTCCAGGAGGCAACACTGTTTTATCTTGTCATTGAGGGTTCGGAATGAAAGCGCAAAGTCGGTGCTAATGGCCAGACAATTATTTGAATACACTGTCATTAAGCACAAAATGCTACAGAATTTAGGTACAGTGAGGCATTCCTCCACTGTAGTCAGGTGGTAAAGCAATGATGAAAATGATAAAGTTAAATTACTTAGGCTTGAATTAGGCTTGTTATTAAGTGGTTCTTGTTTTAATGCACTGACCACTTGGAAAGTATTCATGGCAAAGAACTGAACTTGTAGTTTAACTGAAAGAGGGAAATGTAGCAGTTTTCCTTGTTCCCTAGCTCTCCACCTCTGTGCTAATTTAAGGGAGAGAAGGGAAATTCACGTGAGAAGAGAAGACAGAAAAAAAAGTGGAAAGGCAGGTGGAGGAGGAAATATGACTGATTACTCAAAATTAAAAAAAAAATTAAAGTCATCCTAAAAGAAAATTAATTTTTCCTTACATGAACTTAATAGCTCATTGTGGTCTCAATGCCAACAAACTAAAATTTTCTGAAGGAATAGGAAGAGTTAAGGGAGCTATTTCTAAAGTTACTTTATTTCTGTTAGCTTATGTATTTTGTTAAAAACCTTATATATAAAAAACTTATTTTCAACCCCCCAAAAACCCTTAATATGAAACATTTCCAATAAACAGAAAATTACAGAAAATAATAAAAAATAAAATAGACGCAAATATACCCACCATTGAGATTAAATGTGTTAATATTCTTCTAGATTTACTTCAGATGTTTCACTTTTAATAGATAAAAACATTTACCGATACTTCAGCTATAACATTTCAGCTTTAATTCCTTCCTTCTTCTTTCTTCCTTTCCTCTTTGGAACTAGATGACGTTGTTGTGTTAATTTCCCTCGTGTTTTTTCAGTGTTATAACGCACATACACATTACATTTATATATATATATATGTGTGTGTATATATATATATTTTGCCACTTGATTTTCCTCTTTATTTTTGAGATTTATCCAGATATTCCCTGACTGCAGGATGGCTAAATGCTCTACCCTTTTTTGCTCTTACAGATGTTCAGGAAATACCTTTGTGCGGTATCTTTGGCCTTCTCCAGGGAGACTTTAGACATGGAATTGCTGGGTCATAGGTACATGTACCTTCACCATTACTAGGTGTTTCCAAGTTGCTGCCCAAACTGGCTGTACCAGTTTTGCACTCTTATCATCTACGAAGAAATCCCTACATCTTGGTCAAAACTTGGTGATGTGGAACTTTGTAATATTTGCCAGTCTGATGAGGGTAAAATGGTATCTCATAAAATTGTTTGTCACTAAAAAAAAATTTTGAATGGGAATGATCCATCCCTTCCCTCAACTTTTCACAACTTTCTCTCTTATATAGTCATTAAGAGTGAACCCTCACAAGGATTGCATTACTAATTGTCTAGATGTTTAGAATGAACAGACATGATAAAGGAAAGAAACATATTCCTGGATTCCAAGCTTCTCCAGGTCTGCCTTTGGTGCCATTCAACTTTGTCCCAGCCCTGGGTACCAAGGCTGGCACAAGGTAGCACTTCCAAAATTGTTGACTCAGTAGGGTATATCATATCCTTCTTGTTGGGGCATCAGAATGAGGGGCAGTGCATGCTGTTGCGATGTCTAAATAATAAACACATATAAAATGCACTTTAAAAATGTGAAATTTAGACAAATGTATTATTTTCACAGGTGCATTGTGGTTGCAAAGAATTTCTATGAGAAAAATGTCAGAGTGCTCTATGTAAAGCCTGAAAATCAATTATAACAGCTCCTGCTTATTTATATTTAGTTCCATCTACATGCCAAGGACCTGAGAAAGAAAAAACCAGCCCTTGACATGAGGGAACTAGTTGCCACTTCCAGCTGGGCCTCAGTGTTTTTAGAAGCTGGCCTGACACTCACAGATAGGCCCTGTTGTTCTTCTCAAGGAAATAACCCATCATACAGAATAAGGTCAGTGGGCAAATCACTAAATACCAAACCTCTCGAGACTATCAATGACTGCTCCTCCTTTGTCAGTTACAGCTTTAGCCTCATTCTTTAGCCTGCCATCCTTCTAGATAAGATTTACTAAGCTACACACTCATCGAACTGTCCCCAATCCCTGACAGCGCTGAAATTCAGAGTAACCCTTCTCATTCTTTTTCTGGACTCTTACTGAGAAACCCCATCCCATAGTGCATGTCCTCATTCTTTATGAGTAACAAACTCCACTGGTTCAACTACACATGTTCCTCCTGGTGGTCTTTGGTGGGAGAGGCTTTCACAGACATTTCTAAGAACTTTACATATGCTACCTCATTTAAGCCTGACAACACTGCTTGTTAGGTATTATTATCGTCCCCTTTTGCATATGGAAAGGCAACAGAAAGAAATTTTAACATCACCTCCAACATCACATAGCTAGTAAATAACGGGAATAAAATTTGCATCTGGGTCTAACGGTCACCAATACATAGGAACGACTTGCAGTTCTCCTGAACTTTCTGTTCTCCTGGACTTTCCCCTAAAAATAAGGTGATTTTTGAGGACAGAGACTGGGACAGAAAGTTTGGTACAGTAAACAAATATAAAAACAAATAAACATAAAACAAACAAACAACCCCCCCCCCCCAAAAAAAAAAACTGTAGTGTGAAGACTTACTTGAAACTAAGGCCCATTTTCTCAACCTCTGTGCTAATCTCCTGAGTTCTTAGAGTTGTTTCTTGTACCCAAATCAGTACTGCATGTTTACCCACACCACCACCATGGAGTCAGAAGATGGGTAGCTTAAGGAAATAGTTCAAAGGGAGAGATTGCTTTTAAAGGGGAAAGAAAACACGCTTATGTGTGGGAAAACCGCTTTGGCCTTGTATCTCGACCTTGGCTATACAGAATAAACTCTTCGGAATGGTTTCGCTCGAGGCCCTTCATTACATGCCCTTGAAGTTTTTTCAACTCTTTGATCTTCACTCCTCTTGGCCTTGCTCCTGCCTGGAACGTCTTTTATCTGAAAGTCCTGCCACTCTTTTCTGTTCAGAGAAAATCTAGGCATCCTTCCTTTCGTCTTTCCAAATCCCCTCCTTCAGAATTAATGTCAATTCCTCTCCCTTTTGTTCTCAATGAACTTTTAAAATAACTGCTATAACATTTACATTATTTTGTTATTTGTGTAAGGATTTGTGAAGGACATTAGACTGCGAGCTCCCTAAGGGCGTGGCCCAGCGCTGATATTTGGTGGCCGTCTCTGCCACCCTGAGCGGGCTCGCAGTACTCCGGCACTCAGCAGGCATTTTGACAATCTGTTGAGAAAGCATCCTTATGGAGCGCCGTGGGCGCTGTGGTTCTCTCCCGCTTAGCACCCCTTCAAGTACGGGACCCAGAACTACTTTTCTCAGTGGCCATCGCACCGAGACCTCCCGAGACTTGCAGAGAAGGTTAGCAGATGATTTCACATCCCAGCGTTGTTCATATGGTGGTGTAGGGCGGGTCTCGCCAGACTCCCAGATTAGCAAGAACCCATTCTCCAAATTCCAAATACACCCAGACAAGAGACTTCCCCATAAATTCTCCACACTTCCGCAAACCCAATCCCGCCCAGTTCCCTTAAGGTGGGCTGCCTGGACCAACAGAAGCTTGAACAGCGAAAAGAACGGGCGGAACAGCCAATCACGTTTATTTTTTCCCGGAAGGGGCGGCTCCCGGGACCGTCACTGACCGCGCAGCGCGCGATTGGCGGCTCCCGGGCGGTCAGCGGCGGCGGGAATTTTCGGATGTGTTGGATGTGGCCCGGGAGGCAGCGGTTGGGCTGAACCCAACTGGCGGCGTGGGGGGCGGAACCGGGAAGGCGAGTGCGCCGCAGACCCCTGGGCTCCCGCCTGTGGCTTGTAGAGCTCCCGCCTTCTTTCTTCTCCTACTCCGCCGGAGCTGCGGGGAAGCATGGATCGGTACCGGCCACGGCAGCACCCCGCGGCGCAGGGCTCGGCCGCCGGAGCCCCCTATCCCTCCTCCGCCTCGTTCCGCAGCTGCCGGGACAGCAAGATGCCGCGCAGGAAGGGCCTCCAGCACCCTCCGCCGCCCGGAGGCCCCGAGGAGCCTGGAGAGAAACGCCCTAAGTTTGTAAGTTAGGCCTGAAGCTGGGGGGTGGGGCAGCTCCCACAGTGCCGGTAGGCTGCGGCTCGGTCCCGGGTCCTTCAATGTCATTCAGCTCTGACCTGACTGACAGCGTGGGTGGGACCACAGGGCCTAATTGGGGGCTACATTTTGTTCTAGATTGTCAGAGCTGCCAATCTCTTCGTAGACTTATGACGGCAGGGTCCAATTCTATTTGGATCCTTTGACAAATACCCTGATCAGTGTGTTGCCCCAGAGTTTTTAAGGCTGACGTGAGAAGCAGTTCAAATGTCTGAATATTGACGTCATTATGGACTTCACATTTTTTTAAGTTAAACTTTTCCTTTCCCCCCCAGCATCTGAGGGTATGAGATATATCAAAGTGAACTTTTAGGTGATAGTATTTCTTTTTCTGCTTAATATTTAAATTCCAAGAAGAATTTTAAAAAGTAGATAATGATTTTCCAAGTTGAAACAGCTCGTTTAAAATTGGCGGGTCATGTGGTCACTGCTAAAGAATGTTTTGTTTAGTTTGGAAAGAAGTCTAAGTATTTGAAACCTGCTGTTCTGGTTGCTTCTCTGACTCACTTCAACAGTCAAAGGAAGTGTCATGATTAGCGCCTTGTAAATCTTTCTGTTGGCATCAACTAGTGAAAGAATAGACAGTGAAGATTGTTTTGTTGTGTGTGTGTAAATAAATCACAAATTAATCACATAGAGAGTGGATACATTTGGGGTGGGACCAACGGAATTGAAAATTTAATACTAACCCCTCCATTTTACTTAGGAATATGGAAAAACATTTTAGTCATAGGTGAAATTTTACAGCACAGCATGTGCCTTCTGTGAACAAATGAAAGTTGTTAGGAATGTAAGTCAGGATACACAAATTAAGGGAATAAAGTCTTCTGGAGGAGGAGTGAGTAGCTACATATAACAATTAAAAATGATAGATGAATAAAACTGAGAGCAGAGCTAAGAGATGTATCAGAATACTGAAAATGAGGGA
The DNA here is from genome assembly GCF_964374135.1 of Grampus griseus. Lineage (NCBI taxonomy): Eukaryota > Metazoa > Chordata > Mammalia > Artiodactyla > Delphinidae > Grampus > Grampus griseus. Next base: position 47,431,033 of record NC_139012.1, read on the forward strand.
CAACATGGATTAATTACACAAAATTAAGTATCAACATGGCCATAGGAATGGTGAAATTTCACAGGAGGATCAACTATGTTGTTGATTGTTATCTTGACAGAGCTGAGGAATAAATAAGATAGGGTTAGACTGGCAATGAAAGATTCTATCCCATATGAGAAGAATCCACTGGGCAATGACTTTTCTTCCTTTTACAGTTTACCATCTGGGTTAATGTTGTCATTCCATTTTGTCTCCGACTTCTGTGCTCTGGAATACATGAAGTGTAATTTGCTGTGACTCATTCCAGAACGGAGGTCATGAAAACAGAACCTAAGATAATATTTAAGTTTAGTTTCCTTGAGAAAAGTATCAGGTGATGTGAGTTCTAGGGTCTGTGCTGTTTTTCATTTCTTAGGTATTTTGTAAAGATGAAAAAAATGTCTGAAGACAACACTTTTAAGCCTTAAATTTAATAAACACATCTAAAATACTGTGTGTGTTTTTAGATAGGGGTCTGATTTGAATCAAAACTTTAAATTAATTTAGAAGTAATTTGGATTCTTTGTAATCTCACAAACTAATTTAGATTCTTGCTTACATGGTAATTTCTTGGTATTTTACATTTCACTAATTTTGTTATCAGCTCTGTCTAATCTATTTAAGTTGTGAATATGTGTGTTATCAATTATTTTTTATTTCTGTAAGTTCCATTTGCTTCTTTTTCCAATCTGCCTGGTTACTGTATTCCTGATATTCCTTGTTTCATATTCCTTTATTTCTTTAGACAATTCCTACTTTACTCTTTTTATTCTTTATTTGGAATTCTGGTATGTGCATCTTTGAACTGTCTGACATTGACTTGCACCCATGGTAGCTTGGTCTCTCCCTCTGCGCTTGTTAAACTTTGTATTTCAATAATTTCAAATTCAATAATTTCATTGCTTTGTCTTAAACCTGTCTTCTAGGAGGCCTAACCGGGGAGGGTTTTCTCTGGAGATGATCTGAGTCTGTTTCCACCAGGAGCCTGGGGGTGCCACCTCCCTATTGAACTGGACTCTTAGAGGGCCTGGGGTTCCAGGCTCAGCTCTAACTCTGTCCTGGCCTAGGCTCAGTATCCCAATCTCAAGGTTACCTTCTGAGCAGCCCTTCCCAGTCTGCCTACTTCTCACTGTTCTCAGTCCCACTCCAGTAACACTTGTTAATGGGTTGGAGGGTGATCTTTGGAGACCACCTCTTCCTCATGAGATCTCTGCAATGCCTCAAAAAATGATTGTTCGGTTGTTCAGTCTGCTGTATTGCCAGACATCAAGTTGGTTCTTGGCTTTCTCTTGATTTGGGATGAAGTGATGCTAGCTAGCCTGAATCTCTTCAGGTCACCTAGTCATTAGGTCCTGTAGTTGCCTGGGGCAGCTGCTTTTGACTGGAACAAGTAGTGCGGGTTGGTGATGGGACAGGAGTAGGGATAATGTAGGTGCTTGGTGTTTGCAACCACAAAGCTACAGACTGGTAGTGGAACTCAGGGCTAGCCTGGCCACTGACTCCTGTCTTAGTGTAAGAAGGTAAAAGTGTAAAAGTGTAAAAATCCTGTTTTACTTTGAACCTGGATAAAGCAGACAAACAAATCCTTGTTTTCTACTGCATGTTTGGTTGTGGGCCTCAAGTTACTTCTGAATTGTTTATAAACATCTCTAGCATAGAACTTCTCCCCATAGATGTGTGTAAATAGTAGAAGTCTGTCTATTATAAACGTAGGATAGTTTGGCTGCGTAATGAATCAACTTCTTTTGGGCTGCTTGCGAACTAACCAACTTGGTTTCAGCAGGGAATATGGCAAGCAGTGTTTGTATATTAAGTTACTGGGATAGTTACTGGGAGATGGCTTGCAACCAGTGGAGGCTGGAAGGACAGTGCAAGAACCTGGGTGAAGACTGTGAAGGTGAATAGAATTCAGTAGGATCATTAAACTTGTACCTGCCCTAGGTCACAGCGTCAGTACCTGGACCCGAGTCCTATTTCCCTTCTAGAACAAAACAAAACAGTTTCTTACTCGTCATGAAAAGCCTGTCAGTGATTCTGGGCATTCCATTCTTACCTCCCACTATTAGAAACACACAGTACGCACAGTGGTGGCTACCAGATCCAGAGTGAGAGCAGGACTTGTGGCTTCTGGAGAAGTTTCCGTCCCTAGGATATGTGCCAGCCCTTTGAAAGGGGGCCAGTAAATTCCATGATCCAAGCTGGAAGAGTAGCTCTTCTTTTTCAATTAGGAATATCCTTTAAGTTCTCACAGACTTTAGTGTAAATCTGGCATCTATCTAATCATGGTTTCCATTGTATAGATTGTTACTGTCCAGTTATGTCATTACAGTACCATCAGTTTTGGTTGTGAGAGGTTTTTCACCATGTCCATTAATATCTGTATGTCTACTATGTTTGGTCATTGTTAGCAATAACAGTTAACCTTAGTGAGCCGAGCACTGTTCTAGGTGTTTCATAACTTTCAAGTGCTTTAATCCTTATAACAAGCCTATGAGGTGGATAGTATTAATTAGCCTTGTTTGCTAGAAGGGGAAGCTGAGGAACAGAGGTTAAATTGCCTTTGGTTGCACAGCTGCCAGTGGGTGAGGCTGGGATTTGAACCTAGGCAAGCTGGCTTCAGAGTACACATCCTTAATCCCTATCCTGTATTACTCTCCCATGCTAGTGGGAGTTTTACTTTTACTGTTTTACTGCTTCTTTTTTCATTCAGGAACCATTAACAATAGTTAGTAATGCCTTTCATGAATATAGAATTAGTGATTTCCTGATTATAGGCAGATTGTGAGGTGGGAAGAGGTATCAGGTTGGAGAACTTTTGCTTATTGTTCTGGGAACTTGAGAGTTGAAATCGTAGTGGGCTTGGTGAGAATAGTGCCTGCTCGCCTTATTTCCTTGGGCTTATTTGGAGGCAGGTGTGGTAGGCTGAATAATGATCCCCCAAAGTTATTCACGTCTTAACATTCACGTTAATTCCTGGAACCTGTGAACGTTACCTTATGACAAAAAAAGGACATTGCAGGCATGATTAAGTTAAGTTTTAAAAAATGGGGATATTTTCCTGGATTATCAGGGTGGACCCTAAATGCAAACACACTTCCTTATGAGAAGGAGGCAGAGGAAGATTTGACTACAGAAAGGGAGAAGGTGAGGTGACTACAAGGCAGAGAGATTGGGGTTGCAGCCACATGCCAAAGAATGCTGGCAGCCATCAGACACTGGAAGAGGCAAGGAACCCTTCTCCCGTATCGGGAGATCGGCCCTGCTGACACCTTGATTTTAGCCCAGTTGAACACATTTCTGCTGTTTTAAGCCATCAGGTTTGTGGTAATTTGTTACGGCAGCCACAGGAAACTAACAGCAGTTATGAGGATGACCACATTGAAAGTTTTGGTTTCACAGTTTATAAATGTATGTTTTAGGAGAACCGTCAGATTCATTTAAATCTCTTCCTGTGGTATCGTTTATTTTGGAAGATTTGTGATTTGAGCGAATATTAGATAACCACAGTTTGGTTTCCTGGAATAATGACTAGAACCTTCATTCATCTTGCTGTGCTGTATCATTATCATAAAGCAACTATGATAATGATACAGGTGATTTCTATGTGCTCTTTTTGAATTTATTTCTTCATTGAGTCCTCAGTTAAAGTGATTGCTCTCAGTTGTCCTAGAGTTACACTGTCAAGAATTGGAGATGGTGTTCTTAGTTGAAGGCTTTAGGCACCTGAGTTTTATTCATGTCAAAATTCCACCTAACCTAGCAGGCACTGAAACCTTCATAAGGTAAAAATCACTTTATTCAGTCCAGTCTTCTAAGTATAGTCGTCCTTCGTTATCCATGGGGGGTTGGCTCCAGGACCCTCCTTGGATACTAAAATCCATGGATGCTCAAGTCCCCTACATAAAATGGCATAGTGTTTGCATATAACCTATGCACATTCTCCAGTAAATCATTTCTAGATTACTTATAATACCTAATACAATGTAAATGCTATGTAAATAGTTGCTAGTGTGCGGCAAATTCAAGTTTTGCTTTTTGGAACTGCCTGGAACTTTTTTTCCCCAAATATTTTTGATCTGTGTTTGGTTGACTAGTCAGATTCAGAACCTGCGGATACAGAGCGCTGAATGTAAATTGCTCTGAATCATCCCAGACTTTCTTTTCTTCTATCCTTCTAACAGGAAAAATAAGTTTACTTTTATTTGTTAATAGATGATTTATCAAGAGAACAAAATATATCAAGTGGCTTTTGGGGAGTATATTTAGCTGCTGAAAATAGATAATATATGGTATTTATTACTTCTGGATCACTCTGGATCTTTTCTTTGTGAGTAAAAAGGGGTGGGAGCAGGGATAATTGTCTTAGATTTAGAGCAAGGCTTAATTGCTTTTTTCAAAGACTTGGGTCTTTAATTATGAAGAAGCAAACTGACATACATTTATTGCACTGTGAAACCTTGCATCTCATCTAGTCTGTCTTGTAACAATTGCTTCTGAACAGATGTTACCTGAAATACCTTTGCGCAGTTAGTAGAATGTGAAAATTTGTCATGTTTTTATTGTTGTCTTAAATTAACTCTACTATACGGCATAACTTTATTGCTGTGTCCTAGAATCTTTATATATTTACTGCCTTATAGATTGGATTTAAAATTGGCTTTTTACATAGAATGCAAATTAACCTGTGTGTAACTTGTTTATGCTTGCAGAATAATACAAGAAAAAACTGCTATGTATTACACTAATGTAATTGTCTTTAACTCAGCACATAGTATTCTCCAAACTAGGAATGAAATGAATGCTACAGAATATGCTTACCATCACACTCTGCTTGTTTATCCCAGAAACTAATTTGACTTTTAGGTCTATAAAATATAGATTAAGCATAACCTTTTACTTTATGAGATATTAAGGATCAAAACACCAGCTTTCTTTGAACAGGATCTACAAAGGTAACTTTCTCTCAATAGCAGCAGGGTGGCATTGAAATACCTTACCATTGGGAGTAATTTTCTCAAATAGCAAATCACATAATCATTATTAACTTAGAGGAGAATTTAAGAGTTTCAGTAAGTTAAGTTTTGGTGCTGGAGTATTCAAGTTTCTATCTAATTAATGAAAAGTACTCGGAAATGCTTTGCCATAGATTTTATTCTTCAAAGGACCCACTGCCAACCTTTCTCACAGTTTTTTGTAGAAGAGGCATTATGAATGATGTTTACAAGCAGTGACTTGTACCATTTTTAGGGCTTCGATTCCAGCTATGTCACATATTAGCTGTGTGAACTTGGGTGAACTTAGCCTCTCTCTGTGCCTGTTTCCTCATGTGTAAAATGGGGTTGTTGGGAAGATTAAAAGTTAATGTGATGGGCGGAGAACAGGACCTGTAACAGCACTGTAACCTCTAAATATTTACCGTTTATAGGTTTGTTGTTGTCATCATTAGTAGTAATAGTAGTAGTAGTACAATTTTGGTCTAGATTTTAGGGCATTGGGGATGTTACATTGGATATTGGAATAACTTTCTTATACTGGGAAATCTTAATTGGAGCAGACTTTTTCCTCATGTTGAGGCGGAGGCATTCTGTTCCCAGGTCTTATCCTGGCAGGTCAGGTGGTGACATGTGCATTGATGCAGACTTCTGATTCTTATTACTGAAAGGTCAGAGCAAGTTTCTGGAGCTTTCTGAGGGGTATGTTCTTATTTGTAAAACGAGCTTTATGCAACTATGAAACTTAGGTACCAACGAAACTTACAAAAAGAAACTGGCAAAGGAAATGACCTCAAACTTAGAAAAAAAAAATTCTTGTGATACTCCATTGTGGATTGAATGATAGTAAAAATGTTACTTATATATGTATCGATATAAAACCAAGTATAACTCTTTATGCTTATGGCTCTTTTACAAAACAGATTTACATATAAAATCCAAAACAAAGGTATCAAACCCATAAAATTTAAATTAACAACATTAATGTGATTGATAATTATTTTTGTTGAAATTAAGTCATCATTGTTGGATTTAATACGGGAAAGTTATGTGTGTGGTTTGCTGTTTTCCTTTTTGTCAACTTGACTCTTGGACAGAAATGGAATTCCAGAGCTGAGGAGGCTAAGCACAGACTGATGGCTCCAAAGATCTGGCTGCACACTGTTGGTGGAGGCCTGTTATCTAACATCCCTGTTATTTTCACAAGGTCTGGACTTGAGGTTCTGGGTGAAGTAATGAACTCTTATGATAAAAAGAAAAGAGCCATATGTAAATTTTTTTTTTTTTTTTTTAGTAAATTATATGAAACTGTTGATAAAGAGCAGAAAGAATTGGAGCCAAGACCACCAGCCTCTATATTCATTTTTCTCTTGAAATTTAACTTTCCATAGCTTTGGGTATATCGTTCCTTGAATAGTGTCATTTTGGAATTAGAACTTTTCGAAACTGAATTCTTCTTAAGTGCAGGAGCTTGTGAACTGTACGTGGCATGATGTCCATGTTGTTGGGCCTGCTGATACCATATTGGTAGAGCACACAGATGCAGGCATGGTCACCAAAAGTGCCTGATGGAACGTGGTTCTAGAGGGGTCATTCAGATTGTACAGAACGTGCTTGCTTTATTTCTAACGTTTAATATAATCTTGGAAAAATACAAAGTTTCAAAAGTCTGATAGAATCGGAGAGTCTGTGGAAGGGCCCTGCAGACCTCAGTTTGAGGAACCTGGAGATGCCGTAAGACAAGACGTTAGGAGAGTCCTTGAGCAGGCAGAGGTTTTGCACCTTTGTTTAGTCTTTTGTTTCGTGAAAAGCGAAAAGTGATTAGTAAGTATTTATCAGTAGTGAAGGATGCATACAATGTGCTTTAAAACAGTTTACCTCTAAGTGCTTTTCTAAGGGTCAACATTTCCCTTGCAATCTTTAAACAATATACTTTATCATACAAAAGAGATACAGAACACAGTGTAACTGCTCACCAGTAAGCTTCAGAAATGAAACATCATAAATTCTATTGAAATGTTCATTTCTTCCCTTTCTATTTATATCTCCTTATAATATTTACTCTTCATTTCTTTGAAGTAAGGGCTTACAGGATTTAATTTTTAAAAAATTTTGATTAGTATTTTTGTTGTTGTTGTGGGGGTTTCCAATATATCTCTCTCTCTTTTCCGTGAAAATAGATACATGAATGGAATTAATACCTAATAACCTTCTAATCCCTCCATCTTTTAGCATCATAGCCCATCTTAAATACCAGAAAAAAAGGGTATTTTTCCCTAAAAATAGATCCATGAATGGAATTAATATCCAATAACTTTCTAATCTCTCTATCTTTGAGCATCATAGCCCATCTTAAATACCAGAAATAAAGGGGGCACTGGGATTTAATGTATCAAACATGTACTAAGAGCATCCTGTGTGCTGAGGGCCTTGGGGTATACCCAAGTAGCTGTGGTCTACGTCAAACCTTCATGGATTAAAGATGGCTAAATAACCTGCTCAAAGCTCTCCAAGGAAATTATTGCTAATTCTAGGTCATTCTAGATGTTAAAAGAAAAAAAAAAGTATATGCCTTTTCTGGGGTTAAGGTGTAGAATTTCTTGAAACTCTCAGTAAGATACATGGATTAATCTAATTGTAAGATCTGTAATGTTACATTTCTTTAGCTAATTTTATTGTGAGGTGTCTTCCCAAGATGCGGGGGAGTTTATCCTATAATTGCTGCATTTTCCTGAGGCAGGCTGTTTATTTGGGTGTCATAAAAATGAAACTTTGTAACATTCAGTTTTTAACCAGGATTTACAAATTGGTGACATTGATTGTGGACTGTACTGTAGTATTAAACTGTTTTTGTTTATCAAAACATTGGATAGAATGCACTTCATAAAGACAATTACAATTCATTTCTAATGAAAAATTGACAGCCCGAGAAATGAACATGAAAAATAGAATGCACATAATCTACATTCAGAAACTCAGTATGACAGTTTCATTTCTTTATAAAAGGTGATGGTCTTCATTAAAACCATGTTCTAACTGCACTCATCCTATCTTCTGAGGGTATCATTTTGCTCTTATTGATATGTTATCTCGAGCCTGCTTTCAGTTGCTGTATGCATATGTTTGTAAGCTTTTGGAAGTCACTTTCTCTCATGGTGCTACCTGATATAGGCTTGAGCTTATGATGTGAACACTTGGCTAATTGAAAATCTATGCAAAACTACTCTTGTAACCTTACACCACCTGGTTCATTAATCTATTCATGATTAATTTTAATTTAAATAATATTGATATACCCTAAATGTCTATTTTATTTTTAAAAAAGATTGCAGTGGTGGTGGGTGAGGGCATGTAAAGACTACCAGAAACATCTGGGTCATTGGAGAACTGAACCTGCCGACTCAAGCTCCTCCAGGGGCCTGGCAGCGTGGCTTTAGAACACCCCCTCCAACTGGGGGTTTATCACAGTGGTTTATCACCACTGTGATAAAGAGGGCTTGGGCTGGATTCAAATATGGCTGTATGTCCTTGGGAAAATTAACTTCTGTGCCTCAGTTATCCTATCTGTAAAATGGAATAGATAATCGTAGTATTGTGACGATTAGTTGAGGTAATGCATGTTACAATAGCTTGGGCACAGAGCCTAACAGTTAATACATGACAGCTGTTATTCCAGATCTTTCTGGATTTACCATGTGGTTGGGACCCAGTAAACCTGTTGTAAGTTGAAAATATAATCAAAAATGCATGGAATATGCCTAACTTACTGAACATTACAGCTTAGCCTAGGCTACTTTAAACGTGCTTGGAAAACTTAACATTGGCCTATGGTCAAGCAAACTCATCTAACACAAAGCCTATTTTATAATAAAGTGTTGAATATCTCATGTATTGAATACTGTACTGAAAGTGAAAAACAGACTGGTTGTGTGGGTCCAGAGTGATTGTTTCTCTCGTGATCGCATGGCTGATGGGAGCTGCGGCTGCTGTCTGCCCAGCATCACGAGGGAGTATCCTACCATCTATCTATCACTAGCCTAGGAAAGGATCAAAATTTAAAATTTGAAGTGCAGTTTCTATTGAATGAGTATAGTTTTCACATCATCGTAAAGTTGCAACTTTGTAAGTGGGAGACTGTAGTTTTATTCTTTTGGTTCCTGAACCCCAAAATAGGGGAGATTCCACCTCTGTAGTGTTGAATTCTCTCAGGCTGGTCATCTTGAAGGGCATGTGACATGATCTCAGTTATTGACAGTATTTTGACCTTTCTTCTGCTTCCCCCTTCCCTCCTCCTTCCTCCATTCCGGCTGGACACCTGCATTGTGTCCAGGGACCTGACCTTAATTCCAGTGGGGAACATGCCAAGAGGCTTGGTCCCTGGCCATATATCCCCTCCTTTCTGTTTCATCTAGACCTCCATCCCTTGACCTTGCCTCTCTTTCTTTCTCTGTCAGCCTCCTGCTGACAACACTTGCTCTACACTAAACCCACACCCTATGAAAGTAACCCAGGGCTTCCTTTTGAACTAGGATGCCTTTACGTTCCTCGCCTCCTCAAACCTGCCATAAGGTAGAATATAAATAAATAAAGCAGCTCTGGCCTTCTTGTCCACTTGCCTCCTATCTCCAAGCCTGGAACAACCTGATAGGCTTCTCTGTGGCTGACCCGTGCTGCTGCATCCTGGTGGAAACCCCTCCAGCTCTGTGAACTGACGCCCTTAGACATCAGGAATCTACAGACTCACTGATTAGCAGGGTCTTCAGAGATGTTGATCACAGTCATCATCATGATAGCTATGCTTATTCAGCTCTCTTGGTGGGCTGGATACTCTTTTAATCACTTAGTCCTAATACAATGCTTTGAAGTAGGTACCCTTGTGTTACACTTGATGGAACTGAGGCAGGGAGAGAGGTTTGGGGATGGTCCTGAGGTGCTGCAGCTGGGAACAGGGAATGATGGATGTGAAAGCAGCCAGGCTGGGCCAGAGCCCTGGCTTTGAACTAGCTTTTTGGTTACGTCCTTTTTTACTTCTCTCAGCATTTATGCTGAGACTGTATGTATTCACTCTTTTTACCTTCTCTATGGGCCTGATTCCTTTTTGTTGTAAATCGTTTTTTAAATTGAAAAAGTAATGTGTGAAACTCTTAAAAAGCCCAACAGTGTATGAGTTCAGAGTGAAATTCACTAAGACTCCCTTACATCCTAGACCACCAGTTCAGATTTTCCCCATACAGAGGCAATGATGACTTTTATTATTTTCTTTTGGATCCTTTAATGATATTCTCTGTGTGTGTGAAGCTCCCACTTGATACTGCACAGGAACATGCCACAGCATTTGCTGAAATGATCTTAGAGATGGTTTCTCCTGACTCTTCACACTCACCTTGACACATTCTTCAGAGAGAAAATAAAGGCCGTACTGCTTGAACTGGCTCAATTTCCTGCTACTGCTGCTGTAATCTTCTATATCTGCAACTCTTCATCCTTTCTCTTCCAATATCCACAGAAGAAGTGTCTGTTTTTCTATTCAAGGTTAATCCCTTTGCCACTGATCTTGATCCAGTCCCATTCCATGAAGCTGTTTCACTCTTCACAGGCTCCATCCCGTAAGAATGCTCAGATATCTTCCATTCTGAAAGAAAAAGCAGAAGCAAAACCAAACAACCTCCCTCTCCAACTTTCCCATGACCCTGTGACCCACTCAATACCATGCTGTTTCCTTCCCTTATAGCCAAATTCTGTGAATTAGCTGTTTTCATTTATTCTGTAAATATTTGAATGGCCTTTAATACCAAGCATAGCACAGGTGGGTACAGTTTGGTTCTTGACTTCAAGAGGCTCCCATTTAGTCTGGCATGGAGAATAGTGGTACAGACCAAGTGTGTGGTATTACCAGGGAGTCCATATTGTGTAATTTTAAAGAACTCGGGCCCTGAAGTTAACCTGGGTTTAAGTCCTGGCTCTGAAATTGGTAGCTGTGTGACCCTGGGAAATTACTTTTGTTGTTGTTTGTTTCTTCATCTATGATGTGGGAACAGTAGTACCCGTATTATAGGTTAGACATGATGTTTCAATGTGTTATAATGGGGGTTAACATGTAAGTACTAAATAGCTCTTAGCTTGCTGCTGCTGTCATGATGGCATCGGCCAAGGGTAGGGTGCGCTCATAAGGGAGGGATTCAGACACCTCCCATAGGCTCCTCAACCTGTCTTTGCTTCTGTCATTCCACTGAAATTGCTTTGGCAGGTCAACAACTGCCAACCCAGTGGCCGATTTTCAAGCTTCGTCTTACTAGACGTCAAGGTATTAGCACTGATCCCTCACTTCTTCAAACCTTTGATGTAACTTATTCTTCTCTTCTAATCTTTGCTCATCCCTCTTCCTACCCTCTTAGTGTTCCCAAGTACTGTCTCTTTGATCTTTTACTTTTTTTACTTGATACCTCCTTCCAGCATGAGCTCATTCATTTCATTAGCTTTTACTACCACCTAGATCAGTGCTGTTAAGTACAACTTTCTGTGATGATGGAAATGTTGTGTTCTGCTGTGTCCGATTTGATATTCACTAGTCATATGTGGCTAATACTACCAAAGGGCTGACTTTTTAATTTGAATTAACTTTTGAAATAGCCATATGTGGCTAGTGGCTAATGCTAGACTTTGGCCCACAGTCATGTTTAAATGGACTGCCTGTGGCCTCAGGCACAGGCCATCTACAGGTCAGACTGCCTTCCAATGATGTGACAGTTTATTCCTGCTGGATAACTTGTACATCTTGTTCAGGCAAAGATGATACGCTTTCTTAGCCTCTGAAGCTACCCTCAATGATGGATTTATGAGCAAAACGACATCAACAATGACAGAAACAGGCATGGGATCACACCTGTTAGAATGGCTGTCATCAAGAAGAGAGAACAAGTGTTGGTGAGAATGTGGAGAAAAGGCAACCCTTGTGCGCTGTTGGTGGGAATGTAAACTGGTTCAGCCACTATGGAAAACAGTATGGAGGTTTTCCAGAAATTAAAAACAGAACTGTCATATGACTCATCAATCCTAGTTCTGGGTATATATCCAAAGGAAACGAAAACTGGACCTCTAAAAGGTATCTGGACTCCCATGTTTATTGCAGTATTATTCACAATAGCCAAGATATGGAAGCAACCTAAGTGTCCATCAACAGTTGAATGGATAAAGAAGATATGGTATATATATATATATATATACACACACACACACACAATAGAATGTTTATTCACCTGTGAGAAAGAAAGACATTCTGCCATTTGTGACAACATGGTTGGACCTTGAGGGCATTATGCTAAGTGAGATAAGCCAGAGGGAGAAAGACAAATACTATATGATATTACCTATATGTGGAATCTGAAAAAGAAGGGTGGGGGAATGTGTTAAGGGAGATGAACTTTGGGGAGATGAGTTAAAGGGTATAAACTTACAACCAGAAGATAAGTTCTGGAGATCTAATGTATAGCATAGTGATTATAGTCAACCATACTGTATCATAAACTTCCGAGTTGCTAAGAGACTAGATCTTAAGTGTTCTCCACACAAAAAAGAAATGATAATTATGTGAAGTGATAGAGGTGGTTAGCTAAAGCTACTGTGGCAATCATATTGCAAAATATAAATGTGTCAGATCAACACGTTGTATGTCTTTAACTTACACAATGTTATATGTAAGTTATACCCGCAGTCCTTGGTCATTTGCAATAGGTTATTAGGATCACTGGGGGCCTTCCCGTGCCTCTTGCTGTCAGCTGCTGACTTCCCCATAAACCTTGTTGACTCATTTTATTAGTGTGTTTGAATCGTGCGATGATCAATATGAAATGTGAAATTATGAATATGAATCAATATGAAACTGTGTTTTCAGAAGTCCTTTACAAATATACTTGGGTTATTACTAGAGAGTCATCACTGAAGTCTCCTTGGTGTTGTTGGAAGATTGCCAAGGGCAGTTTAGGCTGTAGTTTCTTGAGCCTGCAGCTTGACTACAGAAATTGGTGTGTTCAAAACCTAAGTTGTGAGATAGAATTTTATGTGTTGGAATTTCACTATGTCATCGTGTGACATAGTGTAAGTTTGATATAGTATTGGACTGCTCTGTATGTAACCCCATTCAAGGATTTTTCTCTCCAAATTCCCCAAATTTCTTTGGGTGAGAAGTGCAATGAAAAGTATTAAGGTGAGGAACCCATGTATTTCTGTGTGTGTAGCAGTGGCATGATGGTTACTTATGTTACATTATTTTTGAATCACTGAAAAGGGAAAATAAGTGACCCAAGTTATTTATGTTTTCCTCTAGAACCTATTGAATTGTAAACTCCTTCAGGGCAGGTGCTGTGTTTTATAGTTCTTTATATACCAGGCCGGGCATGATGTTTTGTTAGCTTAGATGCTCAATAATGATATCTGGCTTGGTTAGTATTTCTAAGAGATGTAAAACATAACCACATTTTATGTATAGCACTGGGACTGCATGTAAGAGCTGGAATTGTGCTCTTTTTCCTCCTTTTTCAGATATTAAATTTGTAAATATGCAATCACCTTTTTGACTTAAGTGACAAACCAATTTAGAGGGTAGTAATAAAAAGTAGTAATCAAATTATGCAGGAAAACTTAGTGGTGATTTAATTATTTAAAAAAGAGTTTAAACATCAATAATTTAAAAATTAAATTTTCTTTATTTAGCTTTTGCCCTGTAATTAATTTCTGACAAGTATGTGTGTGTGTTTTTTTGAATGAGATTTTGAAATGTGGATATTTTTGTGGCTCATGTTTAGTCTGATTTGGAAGGACATGGTGTATAAGGCTTGTGGCATGTACTAACGCTTAAATTCTACAAATAAAAATATAAAAACTATTGATTACATTTCTATTTTACACTTAAGCAATTTTAAAAAAAATAAAGGGGGAAACTCCCTAGCAAAACATATATTTTTGTGTTAGTCAGTTTTCAGAAATTACAATCCCCCCAGCTTCTTATCACCTCAACTTTTAAGATAAGACTTTGTACTCAGTGTTATAACACTTAATAACCGTTCAATTGGAATTATACTTATCTTTCTTTTTATTTATTTTATTATTTTATTTTATTTATTTTTTTGGGCTGTGTTGGGTCTTCACTGCTGCGCGTGGTGAGTGGGGGCTACTCTTTGTTGTGGTGAGTGGGCTTCTCATTGTGGTGGCTTCTCTTGTTGCGGAGCACGGGCTCTAGGTGCATAGGCTTCAGTAGTTGTGGCTCGTGGGCTATAGAGCACAGGCTCAGTAGTCGTGGCTCACGGGCTTAGTTGCTCCATGGCATGTGGCATCTTCCCGGACCAGGGCTTGAACCTGTGTCTCCTTCCTTGGCAGGTGGCTTCTTAACCACTGCACCACCAGGGAAGCCCTATGCTTACCTTTCTTGTTAAGATTTCATTTCCAATTCCTTTGCCTCATAAACAACTCAGAAACTGCTTCATTTCTACTGTAAGTCTTCCTCCCTAGGTTTGAAACAGCTGCTGTCCCACGGAGTGGCGAGGACTGAGGGAAGGGAAGGGAAGGGAAGGGAAGGAAATTGAGCCTGGGTTTGGGGTCACAGTGACCAAGGTTCCATTCCCAGCCCGGCCACTCATCCGCTCTGGCAGATCACTTTTGTGACACTCAATTTACTGATCGGTAAGATGGGATAATGGCTGATGTTTAGGATTGTTGGGTGTATTAGTAACTATGGTAATGCTCAATAGGTGACGGTGGAAATGGTGATGATGTGGGCTATATGATATGGGTACCTAGGGATCTATTTTGCAGTCTCGGGTTCTGTGTCAGTCAAGGCCTCTTTTGGCTTAAAGGAACATAACAATATCTAGTTTAACCTTAGAAAGGGCAGTTGTAAAGATGCACAGGGCTATCTCCTGGGATCAAGCACAGTGAGTTTAGCTGCTTCACTTGGATTGGAGCGGAGAACTGAAAACGGGCAGCTTGTCTCATTCCCTTTTCTGGGATCATACATTTTTGTGGTGCTTCTTACCAGGCATTGCTCCACTGTTGTATCTCTGCATTGTATCGCTTCTGCTACCTTGATTTTCACACAGCCAAGCCCAGAGTCTCACAGTTCCAGGTATACATATATGTTCTTGGTCCTGATTCTCATCTCTGAATCCCAAGTCCACATTTCTGGGAGAGTGAGGATTTAATTGGCTTTGCTTGGATTTAAGTGTTGAGCTCTGCTCACCTCAGCTGTGGCAGGGCTGGCTCACAAAGAATGATGAAGATTGCTGGTCCCACCCCTATGACATAGAGAAGGGATTGTGTGCACGAGACAGATAAACCCAACAGGTGTCTGCCATATCTGCACATGTGGGACTTTGGTGATGCTAGGCACTGGAAGACTGAGCTTGCCCAATTTAGTTGTTTCTAACCCTGGCTGTATATTAGAGTCACCATGGGGGTAGCTTAAGTACTTATGGCAGGCCCTATCTTTGGGTATTCTGATTCAGTTGGTTTGGGATATTACTCAGGTATTTGTATTAGGAAAAGAAAACAAAAGCTCTTCAGGTGATTCTCATATTCAGATTGAAAAACCACTGGCCTAAATGTTCCCTGCGCTGTGGTATGTCTAGGAGTTCAAAGATAAAGGAAACAAGGTCCCTGCCACTTTTAAAAAAAAGGAAAGAAGAAAAAAAAGACAAACCCACAAACTGCAAGACAGTGAGTGATCAATGACCCAAAGGAATTTTTTTTTTATATACACAGAACATTTTTATTACAGGATAGGGATATAGCACAGCAATAGCAGAAGGATATGCAGTGAAAGGGGTCTGGCGATCTCAGGCATAGGCTGACACACAGGACACGTGCTGTCCACAGGTCTTGAACCACCACCAGCATACATGCAAAGCATTTTGGTACCAGGATGCCCCAAGTCTGTTCATGCTGGGGGTCTCTTACCTACATGACCAGCTTCCCCATTACCACCTGAAAGGAATAAGAGGGACTCAGTGGGTCAACTCCTTTTTTTGGGTAACTTTTATTTATTTATTTTATTTTTGGCTGCGTTGGATCTTTGTTGCTGCATGTGAGCTTTATCTAGTTGTGGCGAGCGGGGGCTACTCTTCGTTGCAGTGCCCGGGCTTCTCATTGCGGTGGCTTCTCTTGTTGTGGAGCACGGGCTCCAGAGTGCGGGCTCAGTAGTTGTGGTGCACGGGCTCAGTTGCTCCGCGGGAAGATCGTGTGGGATCTTCCTGGACCAGGGCCAAGGAACTGTAAACAAAAGGGCTATGGGGGACAGAATTGGGATCTTCATTTCTTGATGATACTGAACGTTCACCCACCCTTACTGTAAATTTATATGTGCAATACCTACTCAGTCTGTTTTCTTCCCTCACATTGTATTCTCCCCTTTAGCTGTCAGTCTCCTGAGGCCCAGGCAACATGCTGGCTGTAGGGATGGTGCTGGGAAACTGCCACTGCTTGGAGTTCTCAGCCCCAAAGAAAAATCACAGCATGTGAGAGGCCCCAGCAGCTGAAAGGAGGGTGGTCCAATACAACTGACACCCAGCAAAGCAGAGCTGCTGGCAAAGTGGATTCAACTGTTATTTACTAGTTAAGTTGATTACTTATAACATGTTTTTATACATAAACATTTGTGACTGTTCTGTTAGAAGAATAAAAGCCCATGTCCTTAAGATGGCCTGGGATGGATCTGCCCCTCCTTCCTCTTTGATTTGTTTCATGTTGCTGTTGCCACACTGGCTTCCTCCTTCCTTGAACCCTAGAGGTGCTCTTTCCTAATGGCCTTTGTTCTCCCTGCTCTTTTATCTGAAACACTTTCCCTGATTCCTTAGTCCACTCCAGTCTGCTCAGATGCCACCTTCCCATTCAGACTTATGCCTACCCCAATTCCCACGTTTTAAATTGCAACCCTGCTTTCTGGGCCTGCCTTACTTTGTGCTAATTTTCATTTTTAGCAGAGCTCTCATCACCTTCTAACATCCTCTATAACTTATTAATGTGTTTGTTGTCTGTTCCCCAATAGAAGGTAAGCTTCTTTAGGACAGGAATCTTTGTTTTATTTACTGATGGTTCCCTTGTCAATACATAGAAATGTTTAATATTTGTTGAATGAATGAATGTTTTAGGAATCTGTCATTGTGTAAAAAGGACAAATTCTGTACTACCAGTTTTACCTAAATCATGGCTTAATTTGACTTTAGTTTTAGATCATTGCTATAATGTTTGCATGTTCCTTAGCAAGTATTTATGCACATATGATTAAAAATGCTGCCTTTTCTTCCTGTCAGCATTAAATACCTCTGTTATGGTGCTTATCCCACTGTCTTGCATTTTGGTTATTCAGCTACTTGTCTTGCTGCTCCTTTGGTTGTAAGCTCATAAGAGCAGGGACTGGGTCCTCTTTATATATATATATATATATATATTTTTTTTTTTTTGGCCCTAGACACCCCCCCATCCCTTTTGTCTCTGACTCTACCTCCTAGCACTCTTCTTCTTTTTTTCTTTTAAAATTTATTTATTTATTTATTTATTGGCTGCAGCAGGTCTTAGTTCTGGCACGTGGGATCTTTTGTTGCAGTGTGTGGACTCTTTGTTGTGGCGTGCGGGCATCTCTCTAGTTGTGGCGCTCAAACTCCGGAGTGCACGGGCTCAGTAGTTACGGCACATGAGCTTTCTAGTTGTGGCACATGCCTTCTCTCTAGCTGTGGTGCGCAGGCTCTTTGTTGCAGCATGTGGGCTTGTCTCTAGTTGTGGTGCGTGGCTTTTCTCTAGTTGTGGTGCGTGGGCTTCTCTCTAGTTATGGCGCTCAGGCTCCAGAGTGCATGGCCTCAGTAGTTGTGGCACGTGAGTTCTCTAGTTGTGGCATGTGGCTTCTCTCTAGTTGTGGTATGCAGGCTCTTTGTTGCGGTGTGTGGGCTTCTCTCTAGTTGTGGCGTGTGGCTTCTCTCTAGGTGTGGTGCGCAGGCTTCTCTCTAGTTGTGGTGCTCGGGCTCCAGAGCACACGGGCTCAGTAGTTGCAGCGTGTGAGCTCTCTAGCTGTGGCACGTGGGCTCCAGAGTGCATAGGCTCAGTAGTTGTGGCGTGTAGGCTCAGAGCGATTGGGCTCTGTAGTTGCAGCATGTGGACTCTCTAGTTGTGGCACGCAGGCTCAGTAGTTGCAGCACGTGGTCTTAGTTGCCCTGCAGCATGTGGATCTTAATTCCCTGACCAGAGATCGAACCTGCGTCCCCTGCATTGGAAGGTGGATTCTTAACCACTGGGTGGGTCTTCTTTGTATTTAATATAGTGTCTTGCACATGTTGGCAGCCTAATTGTATTGCGTAGTAGAAAAATAGGGTTATGAGGGACTTCTCTGGTGGTCCAGTGGTTAAGAATCCGCCTTCCAATGCAGGGGACGTGGGTTCGATCCCTGGTCGGGGAACTAAGATTCCACATGCCGCAGGGCAACTAAGCCTGTGTGTTGCAACTACTGAGCCCCCGCACCCCAACTAGAGAGAATTCCGCATGCCGCAACGAAAGAGCCTGCGTACCACAACTAAGACCCAACACAGCCAAATAAACAAACAAACAAATAAAAAAATAAAAGAAAAAAGAAAAAAAGGATTATGAGACTAGGTCTTACTTGAACAATCATGTCTTATTTCTTATACTTTGTTATCATGTCTTCATTTGCATTGAGTTATCAAGTGAGTGGTATTTACCTTAGCTTTCTTTTTTCAATTTATTTATTTATTTTTGGCTGTGTTGGGTCTTCGTTTCTGTACAAGGGCTTTCTCCAGTTGCAGCAAGCGGGGGCCACTCCATCGTGGTGCGTGGGCCTCTCACTATCGCGGCCTCTCCTGTTGGGAGCATGGGCTCCAGACACGCAGGCTCAGCAGCTGTGGCTCACGGGCCCAGTTGCTCCGCGGCATGCATCTGGGATCCTCCCAGACCAGGGCTCGAACCCACGTCCCCTGCATTGGCAGGCAGATTCTCAACCACTGCGCCACCAGGGAAGCCCTACCTTAGCTTTCTTAAGATGGCATGAGATAGTTTACATTTATAATAAGGAAAAATGATAGATTTCTTTTATTTCTGACATTAATAAGTGTCAAAGTAGAAAAATAAAGCTAAGTCAATATATTATTGTTGCCACAGAAATTGAATTTGTGTCAAAAGGATTTGTGCTTGTGATGTAGTGATTCATATAGTTTTCTTGGAATTAAGTCTCTAGCAGGTGACAACATCAATAATTCACAAAACCAAGGAGACTTTTGAGATTGGTTAATTTATATATGTGGATTAGAAAACAAATGAATAACGTGCTTAATGTATTCTGACGTATTTGAAAATATGCATTAAAAATCCAGCCTATTAAAAAGTCTCTGTTCACAGTATTTATTAGATTTTTTAGATTTTTATTTCTTTTACTGTCTCATACATACATTTTTATTTGAAAAGGAACAAATCTATATTTTCTGTTTAGTGTAAAAAGTAATATCCATAGTAATTAAAAGAAACTTTTCTCATTATAAAAATAAATATGCTCATTCCAGACAGCTAAGAAAATACAGAAAAATGTAAAAAAAAATTGTTTCAAATCCCACAATCCAGATATATAAAATTAACAGTGGTTCCTGTCTGTTTTTTTTCCATAAATGTGTATATTAATGAAGTTAGAATTATATTGCAAATGCAATTTTAAATACAGCTTTGTTTCATGTAACATTATATTGTAAGCATTTTTGCTATGGTAAGACTGTAATTTAATCTTGCACGTATTCTGGGAAGTTTTAGGTTGATTACAATTCTAGCTATTTAAAATAATGCTGTAGTGGTATATATCTATGTATAAGAATACTTGATTGTATTTCTTATTTCCTAAGTATAGATTCTACAAATAGAATTACTAGGTTAAAGAGTAATTACTAGTAGAATTACTAGGTTGAACATAGGATTTGTTTCACCAAATTGTTCTCTCAGAAGGTTTCACCAGATTTATTTCCTTATGGTGATGCTAAAATGTAAACAAAACCCTTCTCAAATATAGAGCAGTGTGATGCGTGGTACTATATAAGTCTCAGGAATATCCAGTCTAAATTCGTGTCTTAGACATGACATCTAAGAGGCTGAGGCACTCTCAGAAATAACATAGTAATTAGATAAACTTCAGGGTGATTTTGGAAGCTCTGGGACCATTTAAAATCCGTCTACAGCTAATATCTTACTTTTCAGCCTTCTCCAGATAATGAAAAAGGTCTTGGGTTCTGATGACCTCGAACCAGACCTAACTTGTAAAGGGGTTCAGGGATTTGAATTGTCTTTTCCTGGACCCGTTGGAGAAGCGTTTTTGATCTGGTAATTTAGTGAAAGAAACTGGAACAGCTGAAGAGAATATCTTAAAATAGGTATGAAGGCTGTGTTACTAGGATTAGTCATTATGTTTTCTCTTTGAAAGAAAAGGAACACTAGAGTTCTGCTAGAATAAAAAATGACTTGTTAGGTGTTCAGCCCCTGTGATGTGTAATTCAGGTGAGAGTTACAAGTAGCAATTTGAGAATTGGTTTTTCTGGAGAGGTGGTTGTTTTCGAGCAGTTATGTGGTAGACTTTTGATCCTTTTGAAAACCTTGTGCCCTCTTAGAAATGAATCTTTTCACGTCTGTAAATGGTTGAATGATGCCTCCTTCTGAAACCTGGTCTTTCACAAAGAAGGAGTCATGGAGAAGGCAGGTCTGGATTCTTGGATGCTAAGGTGCATAAGCCTTGGAAAATGGGTAGTGGACAGGTGTTTATCATCCTAAGATGGGCAGGATTACAATTTTGAGTAAATGAACAGATTAAAAGATGCTGGTGAGCTTTTTCTGATTCTCACCTGTTCGTAACATCTCTCTCACTTTTCTCCACCTCAAACTAAAAAAATGACCACATGAAGAGCGAGGCAGCTTAAAAGCTTTACTTTATAGTATCAAAGAGCCAGCTCTACTCTTGTCCTCAGAGCTGGGAAAGCTTCAGTATTATTTTTGGACCCTCCTGAGCTGTTAAATCTGGAGCCCTTGAAGAACAATATTTTCAGATCTAGGTGTGTTGTGTGGGTGCTGGGGAGATACCTCTTCGACCCATCCACAGGTGTGTTTAGTGTCACAGTTGCTAGTAGTATTATTTCACATTGCTACAATCTTTATAATTGGCATTGATATTAAAATAAAGACAGGTGTGTGGATAAGAAATGTTACTAGATTAAAACACATATTTATAAGTGTATTAGTGGAAGGGAATAAGCTGGACTTTAAAACAAAACTTTGAGCAGATTATAATTCTGATTAAACAGATTACGATTAAGAGAGGACTGAGCCTGGCCCTTTCTCCTTAAGGTGTAACTGTGTTCTGTTGATCAGAACCTGTCACCCGTTTTTTCAAGCAAATAGTGTCATGTCGTGGTTTGAGATAATGAACAATTTTTGATACTTAAGTACTAAATATATGCTTATGAGATTGAATTATTGTACCTTAGAGAGAGACTAAGTATTTGAATAAGTGATGCAATTGGTGATTCATCCTGCACTCAGAGATCGTTGAATTTTCTTAAATCAGTGCTAATTGGTGCCAGTCACTTCAGGGCACTAAAGCCTGTCCCAACCGTACCAGCTCCCTGTCTCTCACTTCTTTAAAATCCTCTGTGCTTCCTGTCTGCACCCTTGTTTTCATTTGTTTCTGCGACATAGATTTTAAATGAGGCACGTGACAGACGTTGGTCTGTGTGCAGCCCAGGGGATGTTTAATGCTGATAGTGGTGGAGTGTGGTCCCAGACTCGCTGCAGCAGCAGTGCCCTCGAGCCCCTTAAGTGTACAGGTTCCTAAGCCCCACCTTAGACCTACTGCACCAGGATCTTGGGAAGCTGAGGTCCTGCCATCTACTTTTACAAAGAAAGTCTTGGTGTTTTTCTTGTGCACACTAATAAGCTGAAAACCACTTGGTTTGGAGGGTCTAGTTTATGAGAATTGGGTCCAAGTCACTTGTGTTTGGAGGCTTTAATCTTTTTAATTTTTCCTCTTGTTGCTAATTTCTCATAATGACCCAGTTAAGTGGTGTAAACTTAATAGAATTAAATTGCAACAGCTAAAGATTATTCTAAAATATTACTGTGTATTGCCTCTGCTGACAGTGATCCGAGCCTGCTAGCTTGATGCCTGGTGGGCCTTCACATGTCTAAGGACATCAGTGGACAGAGCCTTTGCTGTCTGCTAATCCACATGTGCCAACCAATGAAAGAAAATGTAAAATTTGCTAAAACGCTTAGGTTACAGCTTGGAATCTTTTTTTCATTGCATGTGAACCTCAGGGGTTTGTATGTTGCTTTGTATTATATAATTTATTTGGTCTTTGTTACTTATTTGTCAACTAAGTTGGTGGTGGTGTTCTCCATACCTCGATATTGACAGCATTTTGCACAGTGCTCTGTAAGCTCTGGATCTATTTTTTGACATTATGTACTGTCTTCAATAAAGGTTTTGATGCCTTGCTTAAATGGGAATATAGAGGACGATGTTCTGTGTTTCTGTCAAAACTGCCCCCCCCCTTTTTTGATTCTATGTTCTTTTGAAGAAAAATCTATAAAGACTTGTTCTCTCTTTCAATTCCAGAGTGATCCTCTTGACCATTCATCCTAGGAACTGTCATTAGCACAAAACCTGTCTACATGTAGAGCTGCTTTCTTTTTAGGGAGAAATAGAATTAGCAGTTTGAGAAACATAGGACCACAGGAAGAAGGGTGAGGTTTGGCTTGGGAAAAGAGCCCCAGTGTGCTTTAGTACCACACCTTAGCCAATTAATTACCAGTGGTCCTGTGTTCAGAGTTGTTTATATTTTGATATTATCACCACTTTTATTCTATCTCATTGTCATAAAGCATTAACACTATAGAGTCATAGGCCAGATAATGTAACTAAAGGTCACAAAGTCACATCTAGGTGTAAGTGTTTTAATATATCTAAAATTGTATACTTTTAACTTTTCTCCCCCCTGGCAAATATAACCCTAATGTTGCTATCAGGTTGTTATTTTTAAGAGTGTTCCTATTTGATTCCATTTAATAGTGGTTTTATGATTCTGTTTCCTACTTGGTATGAATGTTAGCAAATTCTACCCATGAACTGGATTGATATGGGCAGTTTCTGTTTTCCCCAACCAGACCATATAGTAAAGAGCATGCTGGTAGCTATAAAACAGAAATACTTCATTTTTTTAAGTGTCTTAGTTAACCAGACATTTGAACAGTATTTCAAGTACTAGTATAAAAGCAATACTTTTTTATAATAAAGTTTTTTTTCTTTTATACATTAAGGATGTCACCCTTGTAGTTTTGTATCTCCAAAACCAAGACCAAAATCCCACAGAGTTATCTGAGGATTTTATGTCAGTCGTTCTCTTCTCCCTTTCCCTCCACTTTTTAGAAGTCTGTAATCTAAACAGGTAGGACTTTGAGATAATGTAAACTTTACAATAAACTTGAATTAATATTAACATTCAAAGATCCTACAAAAGGATGCCACTTGATCTAACCTTTACATTTTTTCACTAAATATTTAGTGTTTCTTTCTTATTTTTCCCAATCATATTTGAAGTGGACTGTGATTAGACATTTAAGTTTGTAGGGGAAATTACTCACACTTAGATCTACTCAAATTTTTTAATGCTAGCTTGTGTTTAGTGGTTTCTTTCAGATTGCATGTGGGTAAACAAATACCTATGTAATCTCTGTTTTCTGAAAGCTGAATCTTGAATTGAAACTTATTCTGTCTCTACTGTTTGGATATAGAAACCAACATTTTTAGATGAGTTTTCCAGCTGTTTACTCTGTTAGTCAACATCTCTAGTTCTGTCATGGGCCCTTGAATTTGCTGTCATCATGCCCTACTGGCTTATCTTGCTGGTGGTAAGAATTGATAGATAAGTGTTTCCCAGAAGAGAAGGAATAGTGAACCTGACCTTAACTTCTTGCTTGTCTCTCAGACTGTTAAACTTCCCATGCTTACATCCCTTTGAGTTTTCTTATTTTTCTATGTAAGCATTATAATTCTGTTGTAATTCATTGCGTGTTCTTTTTTGTGAAAGATTGTTATAATAATATAGCTTGTAATTGGACTTACATGCATGCCTATATAGTGTTTAAAAAACAGGCCAAGCATTTAACAAATTAATTGAGTTGCTAGATCCTCAATGAAATAGTTTAAGGATATTAAAAAAAAATTAAAAAAATACTATGACCAAAAAAATGAATCCTTATGTGTCTTGTTTCTACTCGAGTGACTACTCTTTTTCTGTAAGTTATGAGTCCAACTCTAATTTAAAAGCCTGTCCTATTTTAGGCCATTGAAGGTAAATAAAAATGTTCCTCTTGGTTATTTACATCTTCTGAATTTTACATCATGTAACCTACATTCCCTATGTTTTCTGTATAATACTTTCTGTATCTTCTATGCAGTTTTTAGTTCATAAATCTTACATAGGCCCTAGTGTCATTTCTCTTAAAATTGTTTGTCTGCTTTCATTGTTTCTTTTCTCTTCTTTAACATCACTTTATGGCATTTTCCTCAAGGCAACTCAAACTGGCATTTTGGAATATTTCACTTGTGTTAGTACATGTTTTCGCTTTATTGTGGCATACTATTCCAAGTAGGATTTCTGCATGATACTTTTTCATTAGCCTTACTTTTCAAGCATTAGGCCACTTAGAATGCTGTTGTGTCAGAAGTTGGCTCTATTCCTTTTTCCTTGTCAGAGGAACTTGAAATTATCCCTTTCAGGTGTGATGTGAGTTGTGACTGGGGCGATACCTCTGGTTGGAGAGGGAGAGAGCAATGTGGTTAACCAAATGCAGTGGACTGGAAATCTCTACTAGTGGGAAAGCACACAGACAGTAGCCATGTGGGTTTGGGTTCAATTCTAGTCATGGTCTCTGGGATGAGATTGTGACCCTAAGTGCCTCAGGATCACACCCACTCTCACGGGCCTCTGTGCATACTTGTTAATTTCAACTGCTGAAGTTAATAGTGATTAAAAGTAAATTTTACAACCCAGGATTCAACATTAAACTTTGTTAATCCAGTATTATTATTTCTTTGCTCCTAGGTCAGCATATGTGGTCTACTGATCACGTAATTCAGTCTAGAACTGGCATGATCACTTATCCAGCTGCATTCTCTTTAGTATAAGCAAAGCTCATGCTGTGTCCCTCCAGTTACTGTTTTTCCTGCCGTAGAAGAAGGAACATCTTCTCTGAAAGGGTGGAGAATCTGGGATAGTGATTTACACTGTACAAATTTTTAACCTGGATCATCATCGAGGTAGATTCATGAGCATAAAAGTGCCATCATCAAAAAATCTACAAACAAATGCTGGAGAGGGTGTGGAGAAAGGGGAGCCCTCCTGCACTGCTGGTGGGAATGTGAATTGATACAGCCACTATGGAGAACAGTATGGAGGTTCCTCAATAGAACTACCATATGACCCAGCAATCCCACTACTGGGCATATACCCTGAGAAAACCATAATTCAAAAAGAGTCATGTACCACAATGTTCATTGCAGCTCTATTTACAATAGCCAGGACGTAGAAGCAACCTAAGTGTCCATCGACAGATGAAGGGATAAAGAAGATGTGGCACATATATACAATGGAATATTACTTAGCCATAAAAAGAAACGAAACTGAGTTATTTGTAGTGAGGTGGATGGACCTAGAGGCTGTCCTACAGAGTGAAGTAAGTCAGAAAGAGAAAAACAAATACCATATGCTAACACATATATATGGAATCTAAGAAAAAGGAAAAAAAAGGTCATGAAGAACCCAGGGTCAAGACTGGAATAAAGACGCAGACCTACTAGAGAATGGACTTGAGTATACGGGGAGGGGGAAGGGTAAGCTGGGACAAAGTGAGAGAGTGGCATGGACATATATACACTACCACATGTAAAATAGATAGCTAGTGGGAAGCAGCCGCATAGCACAGGGAGATCAGCTCGGTGCTTTGTGACCACCTAGAGGGGTGGGATAAGGAGGGTGGGAGGGAGACGCAAGGGGGTGTAGATATGGGGATATATGTATATGTATAACTGATTCACTTTGTTTTAAAGCAGAAACTATCACACCAGTGTAAAGCAATTATACTCCAATAAAGATGTTAAAAAAAAAGTGCATTCTAGTTACAAGCATGAATGATAAATTTCATTCTGTCAATAAATATTGAATTTATTGATACCTATTTGCCACTTATTCCATTAGATGATGATTGCTAACACATATCCTTTTATACTTTTCATAGACCTGACCTAATTTCCTGTTTAGGAAATGTGCTTGACACTTTCTCTGCCCTTTTAAAGGTCTAATGCTACAATGAATAAGAAGAAGGAGAATTGGAAATTGATTCCAGCTACTTAAATACAAAATCTTCCCCAGCTCCAGAATTTATAAAAACTTGGATTGTTTTTCCCCCCAAATGCTTAATTTTGCTTTCAACTCCACTTTGCAGGAAACTAATTTATTCACTTTCTAAAGTGGCCTTGTGTATGTCTAGCAAGGAAATTGGCAAAAGGGTTCTCAAAGAAGTAGCAATGAAATTGAAAAGTGTCTACTGTCAATAACTGGTGATAAATCAAACCAATGTTAAAGATGCAAATAGTCATTCTAGTACTCTCTTCTCTTTTATTAGAATTGTTTAAGTTAATTAGCCAGCAAAGTACTTCATTATCTATTATGCTGCATACTAATGGTAGATTTAAAGTTTCACTTTTATAATTTGAACACTTTTCTGAAAATCTTATTTAAACCCGTATATCCATTGCATTCTAAGTCTGTATGGTAGCTAATACTGTTATTTGGGAGAATATATTTATTGTTCTACAGTGAGGTTTCTAGTTTGTGAGGTTTACAAAGACAAGAAATTTTAGGAGACTATCACATTCAAGGTAACTTTTGTCCATCTTTTTGAGAAAGTGATTAAAACAATATATAATGCATTTTTATCAGACTGTCAGAAATTGAATTACATTCAACTTAGCGTTGTAGAATTTTAAATGTACTCTATTAACTAATATTAAAAAAGCTGTTATAAATTACTGATATGATTGGTTTCTTTCATTTGCAGCATTTAAATATTAGGACACTGACAGATGATATGGTAAGATTATCCTTGATATTTCCTTTGTTGTGAATCTTAACTAACCATGTAATGTTGATGGTGTGCTGCACTAACACCTTTGAAATTGCTACAAACTGCATGTTTTGGAAATGGGACTCTCTTTATAGTGCTAAAGTAAGAGGTAGAACTGGTTGTGAAATACATTAGATTGTTGCTTTCAAATAGTAAAAGGGACTAGTCAATATGTTCATTTAAAAATTTTGTTTAATCACAAGTTGTTAGTCAACTTGGAATCATTCAAATCATCTCTCTTTCTTTGAGGGTGAATCGCACACTTCAAAAAGAGGTACAAAGGATAGCTAAAGACGTGTCAGCTTTTCAAAAATATGTAGTTGCTAATTAAAGTAAACCAGACTAAAATATCACACATATAGTTTTTAAAAGTTTTGTTTAAAAACGAGAGAACTAAGCATGCCTTATCCTATATTCTGCATGCTGAAAATAATCAGCTTTCTTATAAGTACTTAACATTTTATATCACTGTTACAAATTCTTATATATTCAAATGAATTTTTCTGAGAAGTATATTTTTGAATGTAACTCTTGGTTAACGGTAAAAAATAACAATGAGAATAACAACAAGACCCAAATAAACAGTAGCACCAAAAACACAGAAGCATGATAAGGAGGACCAAGCACAGCACTTCGATAACTAGGATTTGAATTCAGCTTCACTTTATGTCAAATATGAAACAGTGTCTAGAACTCACTGAGCGCTCAAAAAGTGTTTAGCACCCCCAATATCCAAAGTAACATCTTAGGCACGTGGTTTAGGTGGGCATAAAAAGATGAATGAGATGTAGATCTGGACATGCACAATTTAAAAAATTGAATCAGAACGCTGTGTTTTATTCCTCTGGATAGTATCTAAGAAAAGGATATTTATGTAAACTTTTCTGGATAACATTTATTTCTCATAGGATAATATTCAGAAATGGTAGTAATATTGAGCACTTATGCAGATTATGTATATAACTTCTCACCCTGCAAGGTGGGTGATGTACTTATTGTAGTGCGGAGTGCATCGGGGCTCAGGCAGCCTAAGTAGGTAGCTTACCCAAGTATGCACAGCTCTCAAGTGGTGTAGCTGTGGCTTGAGTCTTGTTCCATGTAGCTCCAAACCCACACACTTGCTGTGCTGACTTAGCCTTCAGATGGCTCCTAAGGCCAATAATAAAACCATGTGCAATTATTAAGTATTAACTTTTATGAGAATCTACAGTGGTATATTTGCAAAGCCTTATTGAGGTATAATTCACATAGCATGTAGTTCACCCATTTAAAGTGTATGATTCAATGGTTTTTAGTATACTTGCAGAGTTGTAGAACCATCACCACAATCAATTTAAGAACATTTTCATTACCCAAAAAGAATATATATATATATTCTTTTTATATAGAATATACTATATAGAATTTTTATATGAAATATACTATGCCTGTGAATAGTCTCTCCCGAATTATTCCCAACTCGCTCAGCCCTAGGCAATGTCCAGTCCACTTTCTGTCTATAGATTTGCCTCTTCTGGACATTTTATATAAATGGAGTCTTACGTGTGCTTTTGTGACTGAATTCCTCTACTTGGCATGATGTTTTCAAGGTTCATCCATGTTGTGGTGTGTGTGAGTGCTTCCTTTCTGTTGCTGAATAGTATTCTATGTTATGATATTCTTGAGGTTTGTTCATATTTTGTGGGCACTCTACAGTTTTTTTTTTCCTCTTTTCATTCAGATCCCACCCTTACCTTTGTTTCATGACTCTGTCTCTGCACTTTGCCAACACATAATCTCTATTCCAAGTTCTAGAAACAGACTCATGTTGTGGAGTGGCTTCAGTGGGCCACTCTGGAAGCCATCGTGCTCTGATCTTACATTAGTAAATGGGTTCCTCCTCAGTGAAGACTTTCTCTGTCCATCCTGTCTCCATTCCTTGCCTCTCCCCTCATCCTTGCCCCTGGGCTTGGTAGGGTCAGAACTTTTGGGTTTTACCATAGTGCCCTGTGCATATTTTTATCAAAGCAGTACATGATTTATGGTCTGTCTTTTTTTTAAAATTTTTATTGGAGTATAGGTGACTTACAATGTTGTGTTAATTTCAGATATACAGCAAAGTGAATCAGTTATATATATACATATATCCATTCTTTTTCAGATTCTTTTCCCATATAGGTTATTACAGAATATTGAGTAGAGTTCCCTGTGCTATACAGTAGGTCCTTATTAGTTATCTGTTTTATATAGTAGTGTGTATATGTTAATCCCAATCTCCTAATTTATCGCTTCCTGCCATATTTCCCCTTTGGTAGCCATAAGTTTGACTTCCAGATCTGTGAGTCAGTTTTTGTTTTGTAAATAAGTTCCTTTGTATCATTTTTTATTAGATTCCACATATAATATCATATAATATTTGTCTTTCTCTGTCTGACTTACTTCACCTTGTATGATAATCTCTAGGTCCAACCATGTTGCTGCAAATGGCATTATTTAGTTCTTTTTTATGGCTGAGTAAAATTCCATTGTATATATGTACAACGTCTTCTTTATCCTTTCCTCTGTCGATGGACATTTAGGTTGCTTCCATGTCTTGTCTATTGTGAATAGTGCTGCAGTGAACATTGGGGTGCATGTATCTTTTCGAATTATGGTTTTCTCCAGATATATGCCCAAGAGTGGGATTGCTAGATCATATGGTAGCTCTATATTTAGTTTTTTAAGGAACCTCCATACTGGTCTTCATAATGGTTATACCAATTTACATTCCCAATTTACAGAGTAGGAGGGTTCCCTTTTCTCCATACCCTTTCCAGCATCTATTTGTTTGTAGATTTTTTTTTTTTTTTTTGCGGTACTCGGGCCTCTCACTGTTGTGGCCACTCCCGTTGCTGAGCACAGGCTCCAGACGCGCAGGCTCAGCGGCCATGGCTCACGGGCCCAGCCGCTCCACGGCATGTGGGATCTTCCCGGACTGGGGCACGAACCCGTGTCCCCTGCATCGGCAGGCGGGCTCTCAACCACTGCGCCACCAGGGAAGCCCTGTAGATTTTTTTGATGTTGGTCTATGGTCTGTCTTTCTCACTGGTTTAAACCGTTTGAACACAGAGACAGTGAGTTGTTATTAATACTTCCAGGCATGTTGTCTGGCACATGTTAAGCATTTTCATAAATTAGTTCAACAAATGAAAGAACGAGTCTCTTTTTTGATAACCTGCCTGGTATTGTGGTTTCCTGGGATCTGGGCCTGGCTTGGTTCTGGTCAAGCTTCCTGGAGATGGAGTCTTGCCTTTGCACAGAGTAGAGAAGCTTTGACCAGGACCTGATGTCAGCCTTTCTGACCACCTGGCTGGATTTCTGACTGTTGCCTTGACCTACCTTCATCTTAGATGTTCACATGATTGACTGTCCTGGATTCCTTGCTACCCTCTCCTTCCAGGGAAAGATTGAGCAGGCAGTCTAGTTTAGGCAGCTGGCCCATTGTTGTGGAGGTCAGAGAATAAGCACGGCTCTCTTGAACAGGAGACACTGACAACTCAGTTCTTTCTTGGTCATTGTTGATTGATGCCGTGTGGAAAGAGAATTGGACTTGGAATCAGAAGACTCTCGTTGGAAGACAGAACTTCACCACTTCTTAGCTCTGTGACCTTGGCAGATCAATTATTAGATTGTTCACTTGTCAGTGAAGCAGGACTAATTTTATGCCTTCTCTGCCTTCCTCACAGGGTTTTGGTGAGTCTCATTTAAGCTCAAGTATCTTGACTACTGCATTCAGTTCTGTCCATTTTTACCCCCTTTAAAAAATACTTCCCGATGTATGGACAGAGGGGTGGTGTGACTGACTTATTTGCAGTTGACCCTTACAGGGTATGTGTGTTACAGAGCAATGCAGAGATTTGAGGAGGGAGAGGATAGCTGGATATTTTGAGGGCTCTTTAAACTATTTCTGGTGAGTCAGAGCGCAGGGAAACATTTGCCATTATGCTTTGATGTGTGCTAGCGATATGTTTTGTAATTAAAGTTTGCCACCCCTGCAACATGTGTTGCATGTGTGCTTTTAATTTAGAACTTCCTAAAGTGAATAGCCTTTTTTGGGCAGGACTTGAGAGAAGAAATGTAAGAATGGCATCTGCTGTAGTCATATGTTTGAATAACAGTATTTTAAAAACATTAAATTGAAACATCCTGGGAAACATTAATGTTAGAAACCCATCTCTTTAGGTTGCTTTGTTAAAGGCCTGCAAAAGTACTTCACATTTCAAGGTTATTTCTTAAATTACTGTCAGAATTTAATTTCATAGGACATTGTTGGGTTAAAGGAATGAAGTATTACTGTAGCCTTGAGGCCCCTAGGCAGATTTAATATACTTTAAACAGCGTTTGCTCTACGAATATTTGGGCACCCGCTAGGTATAAAGTGCTGTCCAAGGTGCTAGGGTAATATAAAGGTGAAAAAAATCATTTAGCTTACAACGCTTCATTGTTTATACCTGGGTTGAAAGGAAAGCTTTCCTTGTAGAGGCAAAAAGGTTGGGAGGAGGACAGTGAAGGGGGGCATGTGTGAAAAGGTAAGCTGGACAAAATTGAATGTGGATGTCACAATGCTGAGTTTTCCATCAAAGTGTCCACTGGGTGTTTCTGTGGGGCAGGCGTTATTTTTGACCTGCTTTTTTCTCCCTTGTTCCTCACAACTATTTGCCTAAAGTACAGCGCTCCTGCTGATCTTCATCTCTCCTTTCATCTCTCTGCAGCCAACGTTACTGTCGTAATCCCTTGTGTGGCCTGCAGCGATGGTTTTCAAGCTTTTTTGACTAGGACCCACAGTGAGAAACACACTTTATTTTGTAGCCCAGCACACATACAGAAATTCTCTCTGTCAAAACGAAAGTTTTTTTAAGAACCAATATTTAATGTTTCTAAGCATAATGAACTCTAATCATTTTCTTTTCCTTCCTTTCTACTCCTTTGTTTGTTTGTTTGTTTGTTTGTTTTGCGGTACGTGGGCCTCTCACTGTTGTGGCCCCTCCTGTTGCGGAGCACAGGCTCCGGACGCGCAGGCTCAGCGGCTGTGGCTCACGGGCCCAGCTGCTCCGCGGCATGTGGGATCCTCCTGGACCGGGTCACGAACACGTGTCCCCTGAATCAGCAGGCGGACTCTCAACCACTGTGCCACCAGGGAAGCCCCTTTCCACTCCTTTTTACTCCTCTCCATTGCATGAAAAAAAAGAAAGGTGATCCATTCCACTAAATTGACTTCAAGACACCAGATAGTCCACAATTACAGCTAGCAAAACAGACATCGTCCTATACAGCAACTAGAGGAAGTTCTGAGATCTCCATTAGTGTCTGCTCTTCATTACACGTAGGTGAATGTAGGGGAGCGGGGTTCGGGTGCCAGCTCTGCCATGTACTAGCTTTGAATGTCATTTAGCTTTTGAGCCTTGGCATCCTTGTTTACAGAGGTTTTTATAAGAGCTAAATTAAGTAATATATACTAAAATGCTTGGTAAACCATGCATTCACAATATTAGTGATTAGTAATATGCACTTTTAAAAATTGAGGTATGATTTACATATAATATAATGTATTAATTTTAAAAGTGCAGTCTGAATTTTGACAAATGTATACAATCATGCATACACTACAGTTATATAAAACATTTCCATCACCTCAGAAAGTTTCCGCTGTGTCCTTTGCAGTCAGTTCTCTTCCCCCTTCCAGCTCTTGGAAAATACTGATCAGTTTTCTGAACTATACAGTAGTTCATTTTCTAGAATTTCATATAAATGGCATTACATTGTATTTTGCCATTGTGTCTGGCTTCTTTTACTTAGCATAATGCTTTTGAGACTCATCTAGTGATTGGGTGTATCAGAAATTTGTTCTTTTTGTTACTGAATAGTATTCCCTTGTTTGATAATACTAAAGTTGGTTTATATATTCAACAGTTTGGGTTGTTTGCAGTTTTTGGCTGTTAGGAAAAACTGCTATGAACATTTGAGTGCAGTTGTTTTTGGACATATGTTTTCATTTTGGAGGGCGAGTCATGTGGTTTTAACTTTATAAGACACTGACAAATTGTTTCCTTCAGTGACTAATTATGTTGGGCATCTTTTCATGTGTTTATTTGCCATTCTTATCTTGTTTGAAATGAAATGTCTATTACTAAATATAGGACTATTCAAATTTTCTGTTTCTTCTTGAGTGAGACCTGGTAGTTTGTCTTTTAAGGAATTCTTTTCCATATTATCTATGTTGTTGAATTATGAATTATTTGTGATATTTCCTTATCTTTTTAATGTAGGATCTGTATTTATTTCCCCCTTTTCCAATTCTGATATTGATAATTTGTCTTCTGTTTTTCCCCTGATTAGTTTGTCTAGAGGTTTGTCAATTTTATTGATATTTTCAAAGAACCAGGTTTTGGTTTCACTGATTTTCTTTATTTTATTTTCATTTATTTGTTAATCTTTATCATTTCTATACTTTTGCTTTATTCTTTTTCTGGCTTCTTAAGGTGGAAGCTTAAATAATTGAGAACTTTGTTTTCTAATAAGAATTTTATGCTATTAATTTCCTTCTGAGAGCTGCTTTAGCTGCTAATCTTCTGAATATTCAAAAGAGTTTTAAATTTCCTGTTGATTTCTTCTTTTGCCCATTGATTATTTAGGTATATGTTGTTTAATTTTTAAATATTTGAAGATTTTCCTGATATCTTTATGTTACTGATTTGTAATTTAATTCCCTTGTGGCCAGTGACCATACTTTGTGTGATTTCAGTCTTTTTCAATTTGAGTCTTGCTTTCTGTCCCAGAATGTGGTCTGTCCTGGTGGATGTTCCATGTATATTCTGCTTTTGTTAGAATTGGTCCATAAATAGTTAATAGGCCAAGTTGGTCGATAGTGTTGTTCACATCTTCTATATTCTGATTTTCCGTCTGCTTTTTCTAAAAATTATTGAGGAGTGTTGAAATCTCCAAGTATAATTTTGGATTTTTTAATTTTTCTTTTTAGTTCTTTCAGCTTTTGCTTCATGTTTTATGAAGCTCTGCAACTGAGTGCATATACATTTTGGATTGTTGTTTCAATTTATCATTATAAAATAATCCTTTTTATCCCCAGTGATATTCATTACTTTTTAGTCTTTGGAAGTTTAATGGATTTCTCTGCTCTGCCTGATACAGTTATTTCCTTCCTCTTTGAAAAACAAAGATTTCTTGGCTTCTGTGGCACCAAACTATAGGTTTTCATATCCCTCTGATTTTTCCTTTTCTATCTGTATTGTGTGTGTTTTTCCTTTGCCTATCTTAAAACTATTGTCATTTCTCAGGTTGCTTTCCTGAAGCCATTGCTCCTTTCCTGTGTATATAGTACTTGACTTGGTATATCTTTGTGTATATCTCTGTCTATGATCTTTCCCTCAAGTTGAGACATTCATGCATTGACCTAGAATACCTTCACATGGATGTCTCATTTGTACTTGAAACTCTGTGTGCCCCAAATTAAACGCTTTACTTCCCTCTTAAACACATTTCTATTCCTATATTTTCATAGACGGTAACTTCACCCTTCCAGTGTTTCTGATTATTTCTTGAATATATTCTCTTCTCTCAAGTCTTCTATGACAGCACTAGTCCCTTTATTATCTCGTCAGGACTCTCACAACTTTCTATTGCTTCCTAAAAAGCCAACTTCCTGCACAGAAACCAGAATGACCTATCTAAATTGCATGTCTGACCATATTTTATCCTATTTGAAACTGCTTAATTGCACCTGTTATCTATAGGTCAAGCCTAAAGCTTTTTGACGTGGCACATAAGGCCTCCATGGTAGAACCCTGCTTCTCTAACTTGGTATACGTCTCTCAGTCAACATGCAAGAATCTTCCAGGGAATAGAAAGATGTAAGATAAGTTGCTGGAGAATTTACTTAGAGAATGTAGAAACACAGCTGCTGATTGGAAAAAGGAGTGTTATGTGATGGTAAGGACAGTTAATTACTAGCTATGTGCCAAGTAGCATTCCAAATGTTAGCTTTATAAACACATTCAGTTTTCACAACAAGCCTCTGAGTGGGCATTATTATTATTCCCTTTTTCAAATACAGAGAAACTGAGGCAAGAGATAGTATAGGTAACTTGTTCAAAGTCACATGAGGCAGCTGGGAAAACTGGCAGACTGGCCCCAGAGAACATGATCTTTACCAAGAGAGTTATACTGCCACTTAAGTCCTATCCCTTTCTCCACTCAGAGTGCCAGTGTAAAATCTAGACGTATTCAATATATCTCCTTATTTTCTGCTTTTCTCTTGCAGCCACCCATATGAGACTCTGACCTTGAAACTGACAAGGGAAAGTTGTATCATAGCCATCGATCTTAATCCTGAGAAAATTATAATTGTAAAGACATAGTGTATCTAAGAATTTTTCTGTGATAAGAAATGAACTGTTTTGAATATTTCTAGTAAACAAAACTGAAAAAGGTCTGTCCGAAAGGAATAATGATATGTGTGACTGAGAGATGGCAACAGGTAAAGGATATAAGGTTTCTTAATTGCAAAGGGCGTAGAAAAACTTCTGTATGGAAATCACAGATCTAGCAACAATGGCAGCCTGCTGCCAGGTATACGTGCAGGCTTTCCTGGTTCCCCTTGGGAATGGGGTCTTAGAGACGCTGAGGGGTTCATGGTCTGGGTGTGCATTCTGATGGGTGCTTTGAGATTTCTCTGTTCTCCATGGGCCTTCAGACTCACTCAGTATAACTAACTGCTGCCAGACCACTCCAGCATATTCCTGGGTGTTTTCTGTGAGACTGGTTCACTCGAAGATGAGTTTCCAGATGGATGTGCCTGACAGGCTTGGATTTTGTCTACCTGCAGAGTATTCCTGTGCCTACCTAGATGTGCTGTGTCTTGTGGGATATATGTTAAATTAGATGTCATACTTATGAAAGAAAATAAAATGATTTTGATTATCTGAATTTGTGTCTAACTCGCAAGTACGGTCACGGGACCTAAATCATTAACTTTACAAAAAATGCTCAATGGAAAAGAATAATTTAAAATAATTATATTGGCCTAGTAAGATATAAAGCTTTCTGTACTATAATTTGTTTATTTTGCATTTTTATTCTTATTTTTCCTTTTTAAGTTAAAAACGAATGATAAAGCAAAAAGTATGATAATATATTCAATAGCTTTTCTGTAAAACTATATATTAAAAATATTCTGTCTGAAGTAGGTATACCAGCATGGACTGGGACAACTGAATATACATGAAAATAAGTTCTATAAAACTTAAACTATTTACTAAGTTGGGTGGGCCTTTCTGAGTCCATTAATATGAGTTAATTAGAGCTTCCTGTACTTAGATTTTCAGTAGTAACACTTAAGTGCTATCTTGGACTTTTTAAATATTTATGGACTGGTTTAGAGAGCTCCTCTTCAAATCAGTAGAAACTTGGGAATAAGATCAAGAGCTCTCAGAGTTGAATATGCTAAGATGTAGTAGGGTATGCAGACTTGTTTATTCATCCTTTTATCCATTCATTCATGAAGCCTTTATTGAGGGCTTAGTACTAGTATAGGAATACAGAAATGAATAATCTGTCTCTGCCCTCTGGGAACAGTGGGGAAACAGATGTGTACACAACCAGTGTACAGTTGTAGTGCAGTGATATGGGCTGGAATGGCACAGTGGTGTGGTCAACTTTGGTCTTTGAGAAGACTTCATAGAGAAGGTGACTTTTCAGCTGAGTTTTAAAGGACAGGTTGGA
This sequence comes from Grampus griseus, assembly GCF_964374135.1. Classification (NCBI taxonomy): domain Eukaryota; kingdom Metazoa; phylum Chordata; class Mammalia; order Artiodactyla; family Delphinidae; genus Grampus; species Grampus griseus. The sequence continues at coordinate 47,468,001 of NC_139012.1, forward strand.
ATACAGGCTGGCAGGAGTGGTAGTAATTTTTTTACCCTGTAATAATTTTACTTCCTGGATATCAGTGGAATGGATTCCTAGTGGAAGTGTCAGGTTGGCAAGTAGAAAGCCATTGTTGATGTCTTCAGATAATTTTTGTGTATGGGTAGTATTGGTCTATGTCTTAAAAATAGTCTGATACTTATTTACAGAGCTAATTTATATTTCCTTTCAAGCATATAGTATTATAATATTTGAATATATGCAATTAGAAACTATTTGAGTAGATGTGGGTATATATAACTTTGAGGTATTTTGAATATTAAATTCTTTTAAAATGTATTTGTGCTCTTTTCCTTTGAGTGGGTATTTTCCTTACTATCTTATACCATGGTATTAAATTACAGAAATTCATACTTGTTTTTAGTGTAGGGGACTGCACTTTGAAATAACAGTGTTGGGAAGAGTCTGGGTTTTTAAATTTAATATATAAAAGGCATAATGTCTGGCATTCTCCGTGATATGCTGTGTTAATTATTCCTTATTTAAAATATCGTTGAGAAGGATTTAGAAGTGTAAGATGCAGTAGCTTGTGTCCTGGGCATGGAAGGTAGGAAGCTCTTCATTAATTAACCCAGTTAACAAATATTAATAGAACACCCACTACATGCTTAGGACCATGCCAAGTTCCAGGAACATTTAGTGAATAAAATAACAATTCTTGTTCTCAAGGAGTTAAAGGTTTGTTGAGTAAACATATGTATGATGAAAGGCAGTTTCAGAGTAGTATACATATAATATAATGGAAAGCACTAGGTCTGTGGGCATCTAATCCAGTCTTGAGGTGTCAGAAAGGCTCCTATGTGAGATGTAGTTCAAACTGAAAGCTAAAGATTGAGTTGAAATTAGCCAGATAAAGGGGATGGGATAGGAGTTGTGGGTGTGGATAGGTTCTAGGCATGAGGGATAGCTTGTGCATGTGTAGAAGACTCTAGGTTATTCATTACATCTAGATCATATAAGGGTGGTGGAGTAGTGAAGAGATTGTCTGGAGAGGAAGTAAGATTTAGATTAAAGTGGACCTTTGAGCCATGGTAAGATATTTGAGGGTCATCCTCTGAGTAATGGGGTTACAAAGGCTGAAGGTTTTAAGCACCGGAGTGAGGGACATGATTTGATTTGCGTTTCGGTAAGATCAAATTGACATCAGTGCAGGGAGTAGCTCGGGGAGGGGTAGAGGTAGGGGGCAGTGAAGACACAGGGACAAGTTAGGAGGCTGCAGCAATTGCCCAGGTGGCCTGAACTAGGGTAGTGGCAGTAGGGGCAGAGGGCAGAGAGAAGATAAATTGAGAAGATACAGTCCACATGGTTTGATTTATGTTTCCTAGTTAATTTTCATTAAAATTATTACAATTAAAATCACTTTTCTACTGACCAGAGTCAACATCAGAAGTCATAATCAATCCACATCTTCACTAAGCACCTATGTGCTTCTCCCTCATCCAGGTCTGTTTATTTTTCTAATCTGACAGTATCTCCCAACTTCTCCAGCCTTCGAAAACCCTCCTACTTTGTTCTTTGGAACTCAAAGCCTGTTATCTTTGAATGTTTGCTTTCCTCTTGCTCTACTTGAAACCTAGGGGTTATTTGAGGACTTTATTTTCCTGGTAGCTCTTCATTCAAAAACTTCCAGCTCTTCTTGAGCATTTTTATTTCATTTCTCCATGTTGGTCTCAACTGTAGGTCATCTAGTCCCTCCCATTGATTCACTGCAAGCATTAGAACTTGAGTTGCTTTCTTTTCCACCACTATTTCTGTTATTATTCCATATCTACCTACCAGGGACTCTTAACCTGTGGTCTATGGACTACCAAGGGGTCTGTGGTAGAATTCATGGTGTTATTGAACTTAATGGAAAGGATTAAATCTTTTTAATTAACCTTTAAGTGAAACTTAGTATTTAAAAAAATTATAAACATAGGCAAAACATAAAAACAAATGAGCAACCGAACACATGCACGCTAGGATTGGACTTGTGACTTTATCACAGATAAAGAAAGACTGAGGCCTTCGTTCTTCCCTACGTGGGCATTTCCATTGGCTGCTCTGCACATGGCACTTGGCTGTGGAATTCGTATTGCATGTGGTAACTTATTTTCAAGAAATTTAAAGGAATTTCAATAATATAATGTTTTTCATTTAATAATATTAAAATACTATATGAAATCTAAATGTGAGCAAATCATTGTAAGTAGTTAATTTTTTGGGGGGGTGGTACTTTTTCATCTTTTCAAAGAAGCGTCTGGCTAAAGACCTTTTCATAAATTTCAATAATACAAGTTAAAAGTGGGAAATGCCCATTTGTAATATTTAGGATTTTTTGGGGGGGTGGTACTTTTTCATCTTTTCAAAGAAGCGTCTGGCTAAAGACCTTTTCATAAATTTCAATAATACAAGTTAAAAGTGGGAAATGCCCATTTGTAATATTTAGGAACATTGAAGGTAGAATGAGGTAGTTGGTGGGTTTGCGGGAATTGTTATTGGGTGAACCTATGACTGGGGTGGTTAGCTTATCACACCTGAAACAATGAACGGCCAGTTTTCCTCCCCACGACGATGTCTCTCTGTAATAGTGATGTCACTTGCATTTTAGTAAAGACCATGGAACAACGCAGGTATACTGCTTAGCTCGTAACATGCACCATCTCCTGTAATTCTCATATCAGCCTCACCAGATTCCCTGTGTATCCCCTTTCCAAAGCCTCTCTTGAGGTTCCTTCTCAACCCCAGAATTAATCGCTGGTCTCTATCTGTTGCTAATTTACTTATGATTTTCTTGAGGGCATTTACAATACTTTATTTGTAATTTGTTATTATATTTTTCCCTTAAGTGGTAAACATTTGTGGGATGGCACTATGTTTTATGTGTTTTATCTCTAGTAATTGCTTATTTATCCATACCTTCAAGTACTTATTGACTGCTAGCTTTCTGCCAGCAACTGTTCCATAGGCTGAACACACAACAGTGGCTGTAACAGTTACCTGCTGCTCTGTAACAAACTAAGCCAAAACAGCAAACATTTATTATCTCATATTGTTTCTGTAGGTCAGGAGTTTGGAATTTGCTTAGCTGGGTGGTTCTGATTTGGTGTCTCAGGAGGTTTCGGTGAAGAGGTTGTCTAGAGCTCTCATATCTGAAGGTTTGACTGGGGCTTCTGGGATGGCTTAAGCACATGGCTGTCGGCAAGATGCCTCCCTGCTTCTCTGGCTTCTTTAGCTCAGTTCTTTGCCCTTTGGGCCTCCCCCTAGGTCTTCTTCAGTGTCCTTGTGATCTGGCAGCTGGCATATCTTAGAGTGAGTGATCCAAGAGGGAGCAAGACAAAAGCTGTAATGTCTCTTATGACCTAGTCTTGGAGATGACACTCCATAATTTTCACAGTGTGCTGTTGGTTACACAAGTCAGGGGATCACTGGGGGCTGTCCTAGAGACTGGCCACCACAACTAAGACAGTTGATGGTTTGTCTAGCATGGAACTTACATTTTGGTGGGAAAGAGGCAGAGTCAACAATTACAAAATATATGAAAATTATAGGTTTTCGTAAGTCATATGTCAGGACGTATGAAGGAAATAAACCGTGTGCTGTGACAGAGAAAGGGGAGTGGGTGAGCTCATGTTCTACTTTAGATAGAGTGGTCAGCCTTTTAACCCGAAGCTGAAAGGTGAGAAGTAGTTTTATTTCCTATTAACAACTCACTGCCATATTAATTAAGTATGGTGTACCACCTCCGAATAGCACTATAATAGAATTCCCTCAGTCTTCTGTATATCTAACCAGTTCTTCACCAAAGATACTATCGTGGAAATTTTAAGTAGTTTGGTTAGGGTAACCCAGCAAGCAAGGGGCTGGGCAGGATTCAGAAGTCAGACTCTGGAGCCATGTTTTTAATCAGCAAGTTGCCTGGTTAGTAATAAAGATAATTAAAAAGCCAAGTTATTTTAGCTGTTAAGGTTTTTCCTTCTCTTAAATGTAGTACAAGATTGCATGAAAATTGATAATTTTAATTGATATATTTTTCTGGATTTCAGGTATATGTGTTCAAATAGAACTTTAAAAAAATATTTATTTATTTATTTATTTACTTGGTCGTACCCGGTCTTAGTTGTGGATCGCCGGCTCCTTAGTTGTGGCATGCAAACTCTTAGTTGAGGCATGCATGTGGGATCTAGTTCACTGACCAGGGATCGAACCCAGGCCCCCTGCATTGGGAGCACAGAGTCTTAACTGCTTCGCCACCAGGGAAGTCCCTCAAATAGAATTAATTCATTACTTAAAATGAACTGTTATTTGCTTAATAATTCTCCTGCGTTGCATGAAAATAATCCCTTCTGGGTTCTAAGGAAGTATGTTTATGATCACAAATAGTTTTTCTGACTTTTCAAATTCTAAGATGACTAATAATTACATATCTTCCTTTTTTTTAACATCTTTATTAGAGTATAATTGCTTTACAATGGTGTGTTAATTTCTGCTTTATAACAAAGTGAATCAATTATATACATATGTCCCCATATCTCTTCCCTCTTGCATCTCCCTCCCTCCCACCCTCCCTATCCCACCCCTCTAGGTTGGTCACAAAACACCAAGCTGATCTCCCTGTGCTATGCGGCTGCTTCCCACTAGCTATCTATTTTAAGTTTGGTAGTGTATATATGTTCATGCCACTCTCTCACTTTGTTCCAGCTTACCCTTCCCCCTCCCCGTATACTCAAGTCCATTCTCTAGTAGGTCTGCATCTTTATTCCCATCTTGCCCCTAGGTTCTTCTGACCATTTTTTTCCTTTTTTTTAGATTCCATATATATGTGTTAGCATACGGTATTTGTTTTCCTCTTTCTGACTTACTTTACTCTGTATGACAGTCTCTAGGTCCATCCACCTCACTACAAATAACTCAGTTTCGTTCCTTTTTATGGCTGAGTAATATTCTATTGTATATATGTGCCACGTCTTCTTTATCCATTCATCTGTTGATGGACACTTAGGTTGCTTCCATGTCCTGGCTACTGTAAATAGAGCTGCAATGAACATTGTGGTACATGACTCTTTTTGAATTATGGTTTTCTCAGGGTATATGCCCAGTAGTGGGATTGCTGGGTCGTATGGTAGTTCTATTTTCAGTTTTTCAAGGAACCTCCATACTGTTCTCCAGAGTGGCTGTATCAATTTACATACCCACAAACAGTGCAAGAGGGTTCCCTTTTCTCCACACCCTCTCCAGCATTTATTGTTTGTAGATTTTTTGATGATGGCCATTCTGACTGGTGTGAGATGATATCTCATGGTAGTTTTGATTTGCATTTCTCTAATGTTTAATGATGTTGAGCATTCTTTCATGTGTTTGTTGGCAGTCTGTATATCTTCTTTGGAGAAATGTCTATTTAGGTCTTCTGCCCATTTTTGGATTGGGTTATTTTTTTTTATTTTTATTTTTTTGCGGTACGCGGGCCTCTCACTGTTGTGGCCTCTCCCATTGTGGAGCACAGGCTCTGGACGTGCAGGCTCAGCGGCCATGGCTCATGGGCCCAGCCGCTCTGCGGCATGTGGGATCTTCCCAGACCGGGGCACGAACCCCCCTGCATCAGCAGGCAGACTCTCAACCACTGTGCCACCAGGGAGCCCATGGGTTATTTGTTTTTTTGATATTGAGCTGCATGTGTTGCTTGTATGTTTTGGAGATTAATGCTTTGTCAGTTGCTTCATTTGCAAATATTTTCTCCCATTCTGAGGGTTGTCTTTTCATCTTGTTTATGGTTTCCTTTGCTGTGCAAAACCTTTTAAGTTTCATTAGGTCCCATTTGTTTCTTTTTGTTTTTATTTCCATTTTTCTAGGAGGTGGCTGAAAAAGGATCTTGCTGTGATTTATGTCATAGAGTGTTCTGCCTGTGTTTTCCTCTAAGAGTTTGATGGTATCTGGCCTTACATGTAGATCTTTAATCCATTTTGAGATTATTTTTGTGTATGGTGTTAGGGAGTGTTCTAATTTCATTCTTTTACATGTAGCTGTCCAGTTTTCCCAGCACCACTTATTGAAGAGGCAGTCTTTTCTTCACTGTATATTCTTGCCTCCTTTATCAAAGATAAGGTGACCATCTGTGTGTGCGGTTATCTCTAGGCTTTCTATCCTGTTCCATTGATCTATATTTCTGTTTTTGTGCCGGTACCATACTCTCTAGGTTTCTGTTGCTTTGTAGTATAGTCTGAAGTCAGGGAGCCTGATTCCTCCAGCTCCGTTTTTCTTTCTCAAGATTGCTTTGGCTATTCCAGGTCTTTTGTGTTTCCATACAAATTGTGAAATTTTTTGTTTTAGTTCTGTGAAAAATGCCAGTGGTGGTTTGATACGGATTGCACTGAATCTGTAGATTGCTTTGGGTAGTAGACTCATTTTCACAATTTTGATTCTTCCAATCCAAGAACATGGTATATCTCTCCATCTATTTGTATCATCTTTAATTGCTTTCATCAGTGTCTTATAATTTTTTGCATACAGGTCTTTTGTCTCCTTAGGTAGGTTCATTCCTAGGTATTTTATTCTTTTTGTTGCAGTGGTGATGGGAGTGTTTTCTTAATTTCACTTTCAGATTTTTCATCATTAGTGTATAGGAATGCAAGAGATTTCTGTGCATTAATTTTGTGTCCTGCTACTTTACCAAATTCATTGATTAGCTCTAGTAGTTTTGTGGTGGCATCTTTAGGATTCTCTATGTATAGTGTCATGTCACCTGCAAACAGTGACAGCTTTACTTCTTCTTTTGTGTTTTGGATTCCTTTTATTTCTTTTTCTTCTCTGATTGCTGTGGCTAAAATTTCCAAAACTATGTTGAATAATAGTGGTGAGAGTGGGCACCCTTGTCTTGTTCCTGATCTTTGTGGAAATGGTTTCAGTTATTCACCATTGAGAATGATGTTGGCTGTGGGTTTGTCATATATGGCCTTTATTATGTTGAGGAAATTTCCCTGTATGCCTACTTTCTGGAGGGTTTTTTTTTTTTATCATAAGTAGGTGTTGAATTTTGTCGAAAGCTTTTTCTGCATCTATTGATATGATCATATGGTTTTTCTTCTTCAGTTTGTTAATATGGTGTATCACATTGATTGTTTTGTGTATATTGAAGAATCCTTGCATTCCTAGGGTAAACCCCACTTGATCATAGTATATGATCCTTTTAATACGCTGTTGGGTTCTCTTTGCTAGTTTTTTGTTGAGGTTTTTGCATCTATGTTCATCAGTGATATTGGCCTGTAGTTTTCTTTCTTTGTGACATCTTTGTCTGGTTTTGGTATCAGAGTGATGGTGGCCTCGTAGAATGAGTTTTGGAGTGTTCCTCCCTCTGCTATATTTTGGAAGAGTTTGAGAAGGATAGGTGTTAGCTCTTCTCTAAATGTTTGATAGAATTCCCCTGTGAAGCCATCTGGTCCTGGACTTTTGTGTGTTGGAAGATTTTCAATCACAGTTTCAATTTCAGTGCTTGTGATTGGTCTGTTCATACTTTGTATTTCTTCCTGGTTCAGTGTCAGAAGGTTATGCATTTCTAAGAATTTGTCAATTTCTTCCAGGTTGTCCATTTTATTGGCATAGAGTTGCTCGTAGTAATCTCTCATGATCATTTGTATTTCTGCAGTGTCAGTTGTTACTTCTCCTTTTTCATTTCTAATTCTATTGTTTTGAGTCTTCTCCCTGTTTTTCTTGGTAAGTCTGGCTAATGGTTTATCAATTGTTTATCTTCTCAAAGAACCAACTTTTTACTAAGGATTTTTTTTTTTTTTTTTTTTTTTGCGGTACGTGGGCCTCTCATTGTTGTGGCCTCTCCCATTGCGGAGCACAGGCTCTGGACGCCCAGGCTCAGCGGCCATGGCTCATGGGCCCAGCCGCTCCGCGGCATGTGGGATCTTCCTGGACCAGGGCATGAACCCGTGTCCCCTGCATCGGCAGGTGGACTCTCAAGCACTGCGCCACCAGGGAAGCCCAGAACCAGCTTTTAGTTTTATTGATCTTTGCTATCGTTTCCTTCATTTCTTTTTCATTTATTTCTGATCTGATCTTTATGATTTCTTTCCTTCTGCTAACTTTGGGGGGGGTTTTGGTCTTCTTTCTCTAATTGCTTTATGTTTAAGGTTAGATTGTTTAATTGAGATGTTTCTTATTTCTTAAGGTAGGATTGTATAGCTATAAAGTTCCCGCTTAGAACTGCTTTTGCTGCATCCCATAGCTTTTGGGCCACTGTGTTTTCATTGTCATTTGTTTCTAGGTATTTTTTGATGTCCTGTTTGATTTCTAGAGTGATCTCTTGGTTATTAAGTAGTGTGTTGTTTAGCCTCCATGTGTTTGTATTTCTTACAGATTTTTTTTTCTGTAATTGATATATAGTCTCATAGTGTGGTTGGAAAAGATACTTGATACAATTTCAATTTTCTTAAATTTACCAAGGCTTGATTTGTGACCCAAGATAGGATCTATCCTGGAGAATGTTCCATGAGCACTTCACAAGAATGTGTATTCTTTTGTTTTTCGATGGAATATCCTATAAATATCAATTAAGTCTGTCTTGTTTAATGTATCATTTAAAGCTTGTATTTCCTCATATATTTTCATTTTGGATGATCTGTCCATTGGTGAAAGTGGGGTGGTAAAGTCCCCTACTACGATTGTGTTACTGTGGTTTTCCCCTCTTATGGCCGTTAGTATTTGCCTTATGTATTGAGGTGCTCCCATGTTGGGTGCATAAATATTTACAATTGTTATATCTTCTTCTTGGATTGATCCCTTGATCATTATGTAGTGTCCTTCTTTGTCTCTTGTAATAGTCTTTGTTTTAAAGTCTATTTTGTCTGATATGAGAATTGCTACTCCAGCTTTCTTTTGATTTCCATTTGCATGGGATATCTTTTTCCATCCCCTCACTTTCAGTCTGTATGTGTCCCAGGTCTGAAGTGGGTCTCTTGTAGACAGCATATATATGGGTCTTGTTTTTGTATCCATTCAGCCAATCTGTGTCTTTTGGTTGGAGTATTTAATCCATTTACATATAAGGTAATTATCGATATGTATGTTCCTATTACCATGTTCTTAATTGTTTTGTGTTTATTATTGTAGGTCTTTTCCTTCTCTTGTGTTTCTTGCCTAGAGAAGTTCCTATAGCATTTGTTGCAAAGCTGGTTCGGTGATGCTGAATTCTCTTAGCTTTTGCTTGTCTGTAAAAGTTTTAATTTCTCCATCAAATCTGAACGAGATCCTTGCTGGGTAGAGTAGTCTTGGTTGTAGGTTTTTCTCCTTCATCACTTAAATATGTCCTGCCACTCCCTTCTGGCTTGCAGAATTTCTGCTGAAAGATCAGCTGTTAACCTTATGCGGATTCCCTTACGTGTTGTTTTTCCATTGCTGCTTTTAATATTTTTTCTTTTTAGTTAATTTTTTTTTTTTTTTTTTTTTTTTTTTTTGCGGTACACAGGGCTCTCACTGTTGTGGCCTCTCCCGTTGCGGAGCACAGGCTCCGGACGCGCAGGCCCAGCGGCCACAGCTCACAGGCCCAGCCGCTCCGCAGCATGTGGGACCCTCCCGAACCGGGGCACGAACCCGTGTCCCCTGCATCGGCAGGCGGACTCCCAACCACTGCGCCACCAGGGAAGCCCTCTTTTTGGTTAATTTTTGATAGTTTGATTAATATGTGTCTTGGCATGTTTCTCCTTGGATTTATCTTGTATGGGACTCTCTGTGCTTCCTGGACTTGATTAACTATTTCCTTTCCCATACTAGGGAAGTTTTCAACTATAATCTCTTCAAATATTTTCTCAGTCCCTTTCGTTTTCTCTTCTTCTTCTGGAACCCCTATAATTCGAATGTTGGTGTGTTTAATGTTGTCCCAGAGGTCTCTGAGACTGTCCTCAATTCTTTTCATTCCTTTTTCTTTATTGTGCTCTGCAGTAGTTATTTCCACTGTTTTATTTTCTAGGTCACTTATCCATTTTTCTGCCTCAGTTATTCTGCTATTGATCCCTTCTAGAGAATTTTAAATTTCATTTATTGTGTTGTTCATCATTGTTTGTTTGCTCTTTAGTTCTTCTAGGTCCTTGTTAAACGATTTTTGTATTTTCTCTATTCTATTTCCAAGATTTTGGATCATCTTTATTATCAGTATTCTGAATTCTTTTTCAGGTAGACTGCCTATTTCCTCTTCATTTGTTAGGTCTGGTGGGTTTTTACCTTGCTCCTTCATCTGCTGTGTGTTTTTCTGTCTTCTTATTTTGCTTATCTTACTGTGTTTGGGGTCTCCTTTTTGTAGGCTGCAGGTTCGTAGTTCCCGTTGTTTTTGGTGTCTGTCCCCAGTGGCTAAGGTTGGTTCAGTGTGTTGTGTAGGCTTCCTTGTGGAGGGGAATGGTGCCTGTGTTCTGGTGGATGAGGCTGGATCTTGTCTTTCTGGTGGCAGGTCCACATCTGGTGGTATGTTTGGGGTGTCTGTGGCCTTATTATGATTTTAGGCAGCCTCTCTGCTAATGGATGGTGTTGTGTTCCTGTCTTGCTAGTTGTTTGGCATAGGGTGTCCAGCAGTGTAGCTTGCTGGTCGTTGAGTGAAGCTGGGTCTTGGCCTTGAGATGGAGATGTCAGAGAGATTTTTGCTGTTTGATATTATGTGCATCTGGGAGGTCTGTTGTGGAGCAGTGTCCTGAACTTGGCTTTCACACCTAGTGGCCCCACTGTGATGCCTGGCTGGAGCACCAAGAGCCTTTCCATCCACATGGCTCAGAATAAAAGGGAGAAAAAATAAGAAAGAAAGAAGAAGATTAAAATAAAATAAAGTTATTTAAACAAAAAATAATTAAGAAGATAAATTTTTAATTAAAAAATATAAGAACAACGAAAAAACGGACAGACAGCACCCTAGGTCAAATGGTAAAAGCAAAGCTATACAGACAAAATCACACACAGAAGCATACACATACACACTCACAAAAATAGAAAAAGGGAAAAATATATATATACATCGTTGCTCCCAAAGTCCACCTCCTCAATTTCGGATGGTTCCTTGTCCATTCAGGTTTTACACAGATGCGGGGTAAATCAAGTTGATTGTGGAGATTTAATCCACTGCTTCTGAGGCTGCTGGGAGAAATTTCCCTTTTTGTTCGCACAGCTCCCGGAGTTCAGGTTTGGGTTTGGCCCCGCCTCTGTGTGTAGATCTCCTGCAGGCGTCTGTTCTTTGCTCAGACAGGATGGGGTTAAAGGAGCAGCTGATTCGGGGGTTCTGTCTCACTCAGGCCTAGGGGAGGGAGGGGTACGGTTGCAGGGCGAGCCTGCGGTGGCAGAGCCATCGTGACATTGCACTAGCCTGAGGTGTGCCATGTGTTCTCCCGGGGAAGTTGTCCTTGGATCTCGGGACCCTGGCAGAGGCGGGCTGCACAGGCTCCCGGGAGGGGCTGTGTGGATAGTGACCTGTGCTTGCACACAGGCTTCTTGGTGGCAGCAGCAGCAGCCGCCTTAGCGTCTCATGCCCGTTCCTGGGGTCCGCGCTGCTAGCCGCGGCTCGCACCCGTCTCCTGAGCTCCTTTAAGTGGCGCTCTTAATCCCCTCTCCTTGCATACCAGGAAACAAAGAGGCAAGAAAAAGTCTCTTGCCCCTTCGGCAGCTCCAGACTTTCCCGGACTCCCTCCTGGCTACCTAGGGCGCACTAGTCCCCTTCAGGCTTTCACACAGCCAACCCCAGTTCTCTCCCAGCGATCGGACCGAAGCCCAAGCCTCAGCTCCCAGCCCCCACCCGCCCCGGTGGGTGAGCAGACAAGCCTCTCGGGCTGGTGAGTGCTGGTCGGCACCTATCCTCTGTGTGGGAATCTCTCCGCTTTGCCCTCCGCACCCCTGTTGCTGTGCTCTCCTCCGCGGCTCCGAAGCTTTCCCCCTCTGCCACCCGCAGTCTCCGCCCGTGAAGGGGCTTCCTAGCGTGTGGAAACCTTTCCTCCTTCATAGCTCCCTCCCACTGGTGCAGGTCCCGTCCCTATTCTTTTTGTCTCTGTTCTTTTTTTCTTTTGCCCTGCCCAGGTACGTGGGGGAGTTTCTTGCCTTTTGGGAGGTCTGAGGTCTTCTGCCAGCGTTCAATAGGTGTTTTGTAGCAGTTGTTCCACATGTAGATGTATTTCTGAGGTATTTGTGGGGAGGAAGGTGATCTCCACGTCTTACTTTCTGCCATCTTGAAGCTCCTCCCCTGCCTTTTGTTTTTAAATTAAAAATAATTACTGCTCTGTTAGCATTTAAAACATTGTAACAGTAAAAACTGTTTTTTCACTCTTACAGTGTTATACAATAGCTAAACATCCAGATAGAGTTTTAAATTTTTTAAAACTGTCATTACTGATTATCAGTATGAGATAATACTCAGTAGAGTGCTCATTTACCTTCCCCTGAAGATAAGTGATATTAATTTACAAAACCCAGTACACCCCAGACACAGCTGAAGCCATATTAATTGTGTTGTGTACCACCTCCAAACAGCATTATAATAGGATTCCCCGAGTCTTCTGTGTATTTAACCAGTTCTTCAACAAAGGCAGATTGTGTACTTCACCTGCTTGGGTTGTGTTTCTAGCTGAACTTTAAGAGAATTTCAGGTGAAATTAGGAGCAGCAGTCCAAGTGCACATTGTAAAACACATACACGTGCAGTGAAATTGCCAAATTAAATAACAATCGACTTACAGTTAGTATGATGGGGATTTCTATCGTGTTTTTATGTACAAAAGTGTTTTAAAAGTTTGCTTTTATGTTCTCTTGTGTCGTGTTTAAGCAAATTGTATGTGTAATTCCATGAAAGATAAATTAGGAGTGGTTTTTTTCCCCCCCATTTATGTGTGGAGTCATAGTATCATCCCTTAAAATAAATGAAACTTCTTTAGAACATTTACACTGATTTGATAGTAATGTTCACTCTGTACCTAGCTTGTAATAGTGCCCAGATTATTTGGAAACTACTTGTAGTGCTCAATAGAGCATCACATACCTGGGAATGCTTTTACTTTAAGCCCGAGGTATTCAACAAATTCAGTTTACTGTTCTAATATAGACGGATTGTATTTATTTTTCTCCCACGGCTCCTTCCTTATTTTGTCTTTCATTCCTTTCTAATCAGGGAAAATAAATAAAAGCATTGAAATTATGAAACACTGATTTTTTTCATCTTTATAGAGTTAGAAGTTAGAAAAGGAATATGCTAATTTTTCCTATCTTGCCTTTATCTAGCTAGGCTAGTGGTCCAGTGCACATTTGTTTTAACACTTGGATAGAAGGCAACCCTCCTGCAGAGTTTAGGTGCTAAGCATGTGGGGGAGGTGTGCTGATTTTGTATTATTGTACAAATTCTGGTATTGTTTATTGATACAAATGCAGTCCTACATCTAAAAACATAAGGGGTTGATTTTTTTTTTCTTTATGCTATTTTTTATGCTAAATACTATGGCATTTTTATGTTTAAAAGTGTTTTGGAGCTTGTTCTTTGTTATTTAAACATATAGTTTCCTCATTGAAGGATTAAACAAATACATTCAACCTGATGCTTCATTTCAAGCTCTTAGCACAGTGTGTCGATATAGAAGGGGCTCAATAAATATTAGTCATTGTTATTTTTATGACTTTCAGAGATTTTTATTTAAAAAAATTGTGACTTGGTGAAAACTAAAATTTTGAATTCTTCTACACTGTTGGAAGTTAAGTATTCACAAATTAGCTTGTGAATTGCTTAAACTTACTATTCCCATTCATTGACATGTTTACATTTATAATATTGATGTTGCATTAATGATGTTTTGCTTAATTTCACTTCATTATAAGTTTAGCATATTAATTAACTTTTTTTGTGTGTGTGTGTGAAGAGGAGTTAGCGTAGTTTCTACACTCAAGAATTGATGTTACATGTATAGAAATGATGGCAATGAAGTAGTGATTCAGAAGACAGACAGAGGAACCAGCCCCATTTCTTAAAACAGCTGTTGGGTGTCCCTAGTTTTTTAAAACAAGTATCAAGGATTGGAGTACTGATGTACATAGAGACATAACTTCTGGACATATATTCATGTGGATATAATTTTATGTTTCCGGGTTATTTCAAAGCAGGGAAAGTTTATGTTGGTGAGTTAGAGGGCCCTCTTCTTTGCTACTGTGATACACTGTATACACTTCTTGCTACATTGTCTACATAGCTTTATAATTACCTGTCTATGTGCTTGTCTCCTCCACTGGACTGTTACTTGTTATTTACGTTCTAAATAGCTCATTTATCTTTGTATCGCCAACTTCTAATAGAGCAACCTCTCCATTGCTCTTCATTTCTTTTTGTAAATATGGGATTCCATTTCCATCAATTCTGTCTGAAAAGCTTCTTTTGACACTTTTTGTAGAGGAGATCTGCTGCCGACAGATTCTCTAGCTTTTGTCTGTGTGGAAATGCCTTTCTTTTGCTTCTATTTATGAAAAGTATTTTTACTAAACATAGAATTCTAGGATAAGGGTATTTTTCTTTCAGTACCTCAAAGATGCCATTCCATTGTCTTTTGCTGGCATTGTTTCTGGTGAGAAATTTTCATTTGTATCATTTTTGTTTTATATATAATGTCTTCTTTTCTCTGGCTGTACTTTTGTGGTTTGCCATTTATTTTTAATTTTCAGCAGTTTGACTATGAGGCTCCTAGCTGTTTTTGTTTGTTTGGTTTTTGTTTGTTATTTTAGTATTCTTTCTGGGATTTGCTGAGCTTCTTGGATCTGTGAATTGATATATGTATATGTCTGTCTGTCTATCTATCTATCCTCTCTCTTCTGCTTCTGGACCCCAGTTACACTTGTGTTACAACATTTAATATTGTATCACGGATTGTAGTTACTCTATTCTTTTTTTTCCCTTTTCCCATTTTTTTTTTCCTTTTTGTTTCAGTTTAGATTCTTTCTATTGATATGTGTTTAGGTTCACCAATTCTTTCCTCAGCAATGTTCAGGCCATCTAATGAACTCTTCATTTCTGATACATTTTTCATTCTAATAGTTAAAAAAAAATAGTATCCATGGTTTGCTGCTGAAATTCTCCATCCTTCATGCATGATGGCCACTCTTCATTATATCCTTTAGCATATTTTTATAAATCTTATTTTAAGTAGTCTGTTTAGTAATTCTACCCTCTGGGCCATCTCTAGGTGATTTCTTTTGACTATGGGCGCATTTCTCGCTCCTTTGTGTGTCTAGCAATATTTGATTGTATGGTGGACATTTTATTTAATTACAGTAGAAATTAAATAATATTTGCTTCCAAGAAAGGGCATGCCCTTCTTTCAGGCTGTTGGAATGGGGTCTGAGTCACTGTGATCTCTAGTTGAGCTGCATTTGGTTTCCTGCTGCTTCGGTTTTTTATTCAGCTCATCTGTGGCCTCAGATGTTTTGAGGGCTTAGGATCTGAGTGCTAATGAGATTCTGGAAATCTGCTTTTTGACATTACAACTGAACTTTAGCTTTGAAAACCGTGGAATATTTCTTTCTGCTTTAAAGTCCTGATGCCCATCTTTAGGGTTACTGTAGCATTCTCTTTTTTGTTTTCAGTTCCATTGCTGTCTCTCTGTTTCTTCAGAGAGACCTGTTATCCTGCTCCCAGCCTTCGTGTGCTCTCTGTCAGCTGTGCTCAGCTGTTGTGTGCTCTCAGAAGGCCTAGATTTCTCTCAGGTCTTCTGTCTGGTCCAGAGCCTTCGGAGAGCAGCTCCTTTGCATTGGGAGAGACCTTTCATGCTTCAGGGAGCAAGCATCCCGCTCAGCTTTCCTGCTCTGCCCCCAGCCATTGGCCTCCTACCCCGTGTAGCTGGTGAAGACTTGAGGGAAAGAGTTGGTAGGAGGGTGCAGACTTGCTCCATGGTTGGGGCTTCATGACCGAGGCCCTTGGAATTCTAATCTCTCATGCCAGTACCCATGCAGCTGTCAAAGTTCATAAAAAAGACTTGGCTGGTTTTTCTTTACCTTTATTTTTCTTCAGCTGTTCGTCAGGGATAAAAGCAGTTTGTCACGTCCCAGTATTTAGTTCTCACAGGTTTTCTTGTTTCCTCAGCTTCCTGATGGGTTGAAAACAGTAGCAAGTACAATTTTGTAGGGTATCTGGCTTCTTTTGTTGTTAGGATGAGAGCAGTGGTGTTTTGTGACTACTTTGTAATCCTGCCAGAAGCTGTCATATTGTTAGTACTTTAATGTTTAGTTCATGTTAGATGGACCATGTGTGAGTGTATAGTACATGGTGTTTTTCCTAGGGATTATCTCCAAAGTGAACTTCAAGACCTATTTTGAAAGATAAACATTATTATCTTTGCATATCATTATTTGAAAAAAGTCCTATTTCTTTAGTGAAGTGAATAATCAATACTGTGACTTACTGTCCTTTTAAACAGAATTTTAAGTGTTATATTTCTTTAATGGGCTGTAGTAGCCCTATCCAGTAGAACCTTCTGTCACGATAGAAAAGTACTTTGTGTGCTTTGGCCAATACGGGAACCACTAGTCTCTTGTGGTTCTTGAGCACTTGGTATGTGACTAGGGCAACTAAGGAGCTGAATTAAAAAATTTAATTTACATTTAAATAACCACACATAGCTAGTAGCTACTACAATGAATAGTACAGGACTATGTACTACACATATATATGGTGAAAATAGTAGCTTAATGTGTGTACAGTTATGCTGAACAATTCCAGAATCATTGTGCTTTTTAAGTACACACTTCTTTACCTTTTTTGCTGGTTACCACTTGAAACACTGTATGTGTCTGGATTCTCTGTTAGGAATAGAACTTGTGAAATTCAAGCAATTTTCAATGAATGAACAATTAACTTTGTAAACTAGTCTATGCATTTTCAAATATCCGTGGACTATTTGATGATATAATTGTAGAAGAAATCTCATTGCAGCAAAAATCCAGTTTTATTTCCCGAGGCTTTAGCTACTCTATAGTTGTTCATGAAGTTCAAATACAGACCAACCTGAATAAAGAGAAATGTGATGTCTATCAGGCCAACAAGTTATGGAGGTGTAAGTAAAAGTCAATTTTTAAAATGCCTAAATCATGCCCTGCTCCCCCACCTCCCCACCCCATAGTCTGTACTATGAAAAGGACACTGGATGAGGGGCTGGGGGGCAGGACACTGAGTACTAGTTAGAATGCCAACCACTAAATTAGCTAAGTTACCTTTGTAAAAATGCTTAATTTGTTAATCTGTAAAGCAAACGTCACTCATTAGACTCTTAATTCTATAATCTTAAGATTAGAAGGAATCTTTTGAGGTTGTATATCTCTTCTGCCTTTAGACAGGATGGTTATGAAGACTCTTATTTTTATATTTATTATTTCTTTTAATTTTAAAGATTAAGTGCTGAATTAATTGAAAGCCTCCTGATGAAATCACAGTGATAATGTAATTGACCCTGTTTGTTTTTTCATTTTGGGAATTAGGTAAATAATGTTGGAGAAGAGAATACTTACGTGTGTGCTATTTATTTTATCTTTCTTCATAGCTGGACAGATTTGCCAGCATAAGAATTCCAGGGAGCAAGAAAGAAAGGACTCCACTTTCCAACCTGAAGACTGCATTTTCAAGCAATGATTGCTCTTCAGAGATGAATGAAAACATTCCAAAGCCACTGTCAGAGAAGGAAATCTTAGAGCTATTTGAAAAGATGATGGTAAGAATTTTGATTCCTTATATAACGTTTGATGTAAAAAAAAACCTTTGCTTCGGCTCATGTTAATGGAACCACACATGTCTGAAACTCAGGTTCCATAGGTGATTTCTGATGTCACTAAGATAGTACTTAAGGCATAGAGAGTTTTAGGATTACAAAATTAAGAATCCGAAGAAAAATGTCATACCAGTTGTTTTACACAGAAATACATAAAAACGTAAACCTCTAAAGTATCAAATGATATACTTTTTGCCTTAAATGGATTATCTAAGTGGTCTGTCTGGGTCGGTTGCATTTAAGAATGACGGTCACAGCTCTCTGCTGTGTGCATTGTTAAGTGTGCTGATTTTTGGACCTTGTTTGAGTCCTTTCTCAGTTCTCACGATAACCAGGTTTGCATAGTACTGCAACAGTTAAATCTGCACTTGAACTCACTGAATTTGGGGTGTGCCTTTGTAATTCTTTTATCACCACAAGTTGATATAATTTCAGTCTAGAACAAAAGAACGTAACCATTTTTGCTAGCCTTTGCATCTGTCAATGAGACTTGTATAAGGTAGATTTTTTCAAGACTACCTTTGAGGACTCACGATAATAAAGTGCCCCCTCATTCACGTATCATATGTGGAAGCACTACCTAAATTATCTGTGAGATTCTGGAATGGTACTTTTTTGGTTCACTTGTGACTACCTTGTTAAGAAAAATTTTTCTTTTGGTTCATAGTTGCTGGTGTCATCTGAGTAAGTAAAGCAAGTAGGCCAGTGATGTTAGACATTTATGCAGGCTTACCGCAGCTAGTAGTTGTTAAAGTACAACTACCTAGGAAGTACAGAACATAGTTGATGGTATTCTGTTCTGAACATGATGACTTTAGAAGTATGTTTCTCTTAGTCTTTCTTACCCTTCTCCTAGCTAAGAGTATCAATTTTAATTGTATGAACAGGGCAGATGGATTTTGGCATTTTTGAAGTGTTTACACATTTTAATAACTGGGTCAGATCACTTGCTAAAATCTTTTTTTAAAAAATTTTACATTAATTAATTAATTTTATTTATTTATTTTTGGCTGTGTTGGGTCTTTGTTGCTGCCCACGGGCTTTCTCTAGTTGCGGTGAGCGGGGGCCACTCTTCGTTGCAGTGTGCGGGCTTCTCATTGCAGTGACTTCTCTTGTTGTGGAGCACGGGCTCTAGGCACGCGGGCTTCAGTAGTTGTGGCTTGCGGGCTCTAGAGCGCAGGCTCAGTAGTTGTGGTGCATGGGCTTAGTTGCTCCGTGGCATGTGGGATCTTCCTGGACCAGGGCTTAAACCTGTGTTCCCTGCATTGTCAGGTGGATTCCTAACCACTGCACTACCAGGGAAGCCCCACTTGTTAAAGCTTAAACAAGTCTCCTTGTTGGCAGAAGACCTTTTGCAGTCAAACTCACTTTACTCAGCAGAAGTAAAATGAATGATTGCTTTCTCAGGGCTGCCCAATTTGCTAATGAGTGAGTTTGTCACAACTAAAGACTTTAAAAAAAATAAAGGTTTTTTTTTTTTTTTTTTTCTCCCTTTCTGATACCTTGACCATATCACAGTGGTCAATGCAGGGAAAACCTGCTGGAGATTCTAAAGCTGAGAAGGGTCTTTCTCCTTAAATGTGGACTAGTGATATTTCTCAGGCTTGTCAGGTGGGATACCACATCTTTGACAAATTTAAAGCTGTTTTTATATCTGGGGAGGATGCTAGATTTAGGTTGGGTTTTATTTTTGGCTTGCACCTATCTGTACCATTTTTATTAATAAAAATTCTTTTGAGGAAGCAACATTGAATAATCTGCCATTTTCATTTTTTGGCATTTGCCAAAATGAGGTTTCATTTAGAAGTTGTATCTAGATTCTTTGTTTTGGCATTGTACAGTTTAAAAAAATCTTGTTTAACGTTATCAAAGGTACTTAGATGATTTTTTACATGAAGTAAAATCTTTGTTTTGAAGAACACCTCTTTTCCCTCCTCAAGACGGTCCTTTGAAAGACAGTGTGTTGACTTGATTACTTAATGAATGCGAAGTACAGTGTAATCCTTCAACATTTGTACTCATTTCACTTTTATTTAGGAAATTAATTTAGTTGGTCGCTGGGTAACATTTTCAGTGCACTTTTTAAAAGTAGTGATGAATTTTTAGTTATGCTACTTCTTAAGGGCTTTTTTTCCTGTTTGTCATCCAGTGAAAGCAGAGTTTTTATCTGAAAGCTCATCTTGGTTTCTCTTTAGATCTTAGATATGTGAAATAGTTGTGTGAGCATTGCTGTGTATACAGCTTTGATTTATGGACGTCAAATTTCAGTGGTTGCTCTTGAACTCACAGTAGATCTGTGTAGCTGGCTTTTTGACCGAGGTGAACATGGTAGGTACAGATTGAAAGTGACTTGTTTGTTCCAGCCATTGCCCCTTTAAACCAGCTCTTTCAGCTTGTTCTTTCCTGCCCCTGGATAAAATTCACCGTAGGTCCCAGAGTTTTCTGTTTGCTTTCAGATAATGAAAACCCTAGTTTAATTTAAATAAGTTAACTTTTATCCAGAGAAAGCCTCTCACTTTCCCTCTTTCAAGGCTGCTCCACTTAAAGCCTCCAGTGCAGGCTGTGGTCATGGTCGTGGCCGTGCTTGGGGCTGTGGTCAGGCCCGTGCTTGGGGCTGTGGTAGTGGCTGTGCTTGTGGCCGTGGTTGTGGCCGTGCTTGGGGCCATGCTTGGGGCCATGCTTGGGGCCGTGCTTGGGGCTCTGGTGGGCTCTGCTCTGTTTCCCCACACTGCAGTTCCCTTCTTTCCTGCTCTCCAGACTGAACCTATCTCCTCCAGGATGACATTGGAGATGAGGGGAGGAGGAATAAAAATAATTTGCTGGCTGAGGGTATTTATAATCTAGCGCTGGTGCCGTGGGATGTTGTGTTAGTTTTATTGCTGGCCGTGACAAATTGCCACAGATTTGGTGGCTAAAACCACACCATTGTATTGTCTCATAGTTCTGTAGGCTGAAGTCCAGGTCGACTTAGCTGGTTTCTGTAGGCTGACAAGGCTGAAGTCGGTGTCAGAGGCTCTTATCAGAGGCTTTGGGGAGAATCCTCTTCTGATTTCATTTTGTTGGCAGAGTCCAGTTCCCTGATGTTGTAGGACTGAGGTCCCAGTTTTCTCCCTGATTGTCCTCTGGGGGCTGCCTTAGCTTTGAGAGGCCTCTTTCCTATCCTTCACATGGGCCCTTACATCTCAGATACATCACATCCATCTCACACTTAGAATTTCTCTGAATTCCCCTTCTGCGGCATCTCTTGCCTCCATCTGGAGAAAGTCCTCTGCTTTTTAGGGTTTATGTATTAGCTTGGGCTCACCCAGAAAATCCAAAATAATTTCCCTGTTTTAAAGTTTGTAACCTTAATTACATCTGCAGAGTCCCTTTTGCCATGTCATTTGACGTATTTACAGAAGCCAGGGCTTAGGGCATGGATATCTTTGGGGGACCATTTTGCCTGTCAGAGGTTAGGGGATTACAAATGTGGATTCCTTTCTCCTATGGTATTTTCATGGCTCCCCTGCTCCCAGTCTGACCTATAATTCCCTTGTCACTGGTGATGTCTCCTTTGGCCTTCTGCCCCAGGCTTCCATGAAACCATTCCTCTGGTGGGGTTACCTTTGGGATGCAGTATCTCTTAGATGGCCCGGGCCTGCTTCTCCCTGGGATCCATATCCTGTCCATGGGAAGCTCATGTGTCCTTTACCACAGCTCCTGTCCTTTATCTTGTTCCATTCAGAGCCTGTCCTCCACAAAGAATAGTTTACTCTGGCTCTTTCTACCAATAGCTTTTCATTTTTGCTGTTGTTTTGCTGTAGATGTTTACCCCTCTAACTGTAAGTGGCTTTCCAATAATCAGATCCTGTTTGCAACATGTAACACAGCACAGCTGACCTCTTGTTTGTGTTTCTCTTTTTCCTTTGGGTACCGTGACACTTTTTTCCATTTCCTGATTTTTCTCCTCTCTAGCCAATTCATACCAGTTTACTTTCCATGCCTCCTCTTCTTTTTATTTCCTCTGAGTGTTGCCTCTGTCCCTCTTGTCTTTTCTTTATCAATTGTTCCCTACACACTCCTTCTAGGGGATTGGAGCCCTTTCATACTGTAGAATATTCCCTATATTCTGACCCTTTGCTGTGTCTTCTACAAAGAGCAGCTATAATCAAGCTCTCTAAGAGATGTTAAACCTCAACAAACCAGAAACTGAACTTATTTTCTTATTTTTTCCAGTTTCATTGAGATAAAATTGGCATTTAACATTGTGTAAACTTAAAGTATACAATGTGATGATTTGATAGAGGTATATTTTTTAAGATGATTGCCACAGTAAGGTCAGTTAACACGTCCATCACCTCACATAATTATCATTTTTTTCCCTGTGGTGAGAACTTTAAGGTTTACTCTCTTAGCAAATTTCAACTATATAATATTTTTTTAAACTAGAGTCACCATTCTGTACATTACATCCTGACAATTTATTCATTTTATAACTGTAAATTTGTATCCTTTGAAGTGGAATTGTTGGATCATATGATAGTTCTATTTTTAATTTTTTGAGGAACCTCTGTACTATTTTCCATAGTGGTTATAACAATTTACACTCCACCAGCAATGCATAAGGGTTATTTTTTTCACATCCTCCCCAGCACTTGATATATATATTTTTGAAAACAGCCATTCTGACTATGTGAGGTGATATAACCATTGTGGTTCTGATTTTCATTTCCCTGATGATTAATGACGTTGAGTCCCTTTTCATGTACCTATTGGCCATGTGTTTAACCTTTTTGGAAAAATGTTTATTTAGTTCTTCCCATTTTTAATCAGATTTTGTTTCTTTGCTTTTGAGTTATATGTGTTCCTTATGTATTTTGGATATTAACTTCTTACCAGATATGTGGTTTGCAAATATTTTCTCCCATTTCATAAGTTGCCTTTTAATTTTGTTGATTTTTTTTTTTTTTTTGCTGTGCAGAAGCTGTTTGATTTGATGAAATCCTTCACGTTTATTTTTGTTTTTGTTGCTTGTGCTTTTGGTGTCATGTTCAAAAAACTCATTGCCAAAACCAACATGAAGGAGCTTTTCCTCTATGTTTTCTTCTAGGAGTTTTAGAGTTTCAGGTCTTAAATTTAAGTCTTTAATCCATTTTGAGTTAATTTTTGTTAGTGGTATAAGGTGGAGTCCAGTTTCTTTCTTTTCTTTCTTTCTTTCTTTTTTTTTTTGCATGTGATTATCCAGTTTTTCCTCCTTTATTGAGGAGACTATCTCTCCCCATTGAGTATTGTTGGCTCCCATTTCAAATATTAGTTGACCATATATGCATGGGTTTATTTCTGAACTCTTGATTCTGTTCTGTTGTTCTTTGTGTTTGTTTTCATACCAGTACCATAATGTTTTGATTACTGTAGCTTTGTAATATAGTTTGAAATTGAGAAGTGTGATGTCTCCAGCTTTGTTCTTTTTCAAGATTGCTTTGGTTATTCATGGTTTTTGGTGGTTCCATACAAATTGTAGGACTGTTTCTATAAAAATGCCATTGGAATCTTGATAGGGATTGCATTGAATATATAGATGGCTTTGAGTAGGATGAACATTTTAACAATACTAATTCTTCCAACCCAAGAACACAGAACATTTTTCCTTTTATTTGTGTCTTCTGCAGCTTTTTTCATCAGTGACTTACAGTGTTCAGTGTACAGATCTTTCACCCCTCAGAGCTGCTTGTGTATAAATCCCTTGTGTAATTTATCCTTTATTTATTATTTTGATATGTCTCTCTGCTAGATTAAATCCATGCAGCATCATCCAACTGGTTTATCATTGCAAATAACTGCCTGTTGAATTAGGTGCATCTTTCTAACTTTTAAGATTTCTAAGACTTTACATTTCTTTTCACCTTCAATACTGTGTTTAGGTGGAAATTAGCTTTAATTGCCAGTTTGCTAAATAACACAAAAATGTTAAAATAATGAATAGGAAGAGAGATTTCATGCATTCATATCTTTTTTTTTTGTTTTCTCACTTTCACTATCTGTTGAGAGAACGAAAGCTGCAAGAAAGGTCATCTATCAAGATGTGATCATCAACAGGCATTAAATGAATGCCAATGATGACAGAATTACTCTAACAAAAATTATTTAAATTCTGGACTTCCTGTCATCATTTGTAAGCATGGAAGAAATGGTCTAATAAAGTTGCACGAATACTTAAGTATGAATAGTAATGATCTAATCTTTTCTTGGGAAGATGTTTACTGTAGGAGGGAGCACATTTATAAAATGCCATCAGCATTATCTCTTAAGCATGTGTTTGAAGTGTTTATTGGCATTAAGAGCTTAGATGACCTACTATTTAATACATATTTTAGCTTTTAGTGTGGGGAAACATAGTATAGATAATCCTAAAGGCATTCAAAAGTTAATTTTGAAACAATTTTCAGTATGTACTTTCAAGTTGAATCTATTTTTGTTCAGTGGTATTTTTAAATAGGGTATGTGAGGTATACAAAAAAGGATAGAACATATATAATTAATTGAAATACTTTGTGTACTCCTTTCAATCACATTCTTCTTTAATTCCTGAAGGTGAACAATACCCTGAATCTGTTGGTTTTATTCCTATATGTTAAAAAAAAAAATTTTCTGTGTCTTAATGATAAATGTACAGGAAAAGACTTTTTTTCTGAACTACTTGCTGGTAAGTTGCTGACTCAATGCCTCATAATCCCTTAATATTTTAGTATTAGTCTACAAAAAAGGACATCCTCCTACTTAACCACAATATAACCACCACCATCAGGAGGCTAACACTGATCAATTTCTGTCAACTAATCCTCACGCTCTTAAGTTTTACCAGTAGTACCAGCAGTGCTCTTTATAGCAAAAGAATCCTGTTCAGAACTGTGTGTTGTATTCAGTTGTCATGTTTTAAAATCTCCTCAGTCTAGAAGAGGTCCTTAATCTTGTATCTTATGAATTTGACACTTGAAGATTCCAAGTGATTGGAATTAATTTGTAGAATGTCACTGAGTTTGCAGTGGTATAATAAGGCTTTTTAAGTTTTGAAAGTCTGTTGGATATAAACAGGTTACCTAATACTTTAAACATTTTTTTTCTTTGATCATAAGTGAG
The DNA here is from genome assembly GCF_964374135.1 of Grampus griseus. NCBI lineage: Eukaryota > Metazoa > Chordata > Mammalia > Artiodactyla > Delphinidae > Grampus > Grampus griseus. The sequence continues at coordinate 47,492,890 of NC_139012.1, forward strand.
GTTGAACATTTCTTGACACACTTATTGGCCCTTTGGTTTACTCTTCTGTGAATTTCTTGTTCATATCTTTTGCCAGTTTTTTCCGTTGAGGTTTTTTTCTTTTTCCTATTGATTTGTAGAATTCATCACATATCCTTAATGCTCGTGTCAGTTTATGTGAGTTGTAAGTATCTTGTCCCAGTCTGAGTCTTGTCTTTTTACTTCCTTTTGGGGGTGGTAGGATGGATGAAAGTATAGAAATGTAAAAATCAATGTGGCCAGATTTATAAATCCTTTTATGGTTTCTGCTTTTTGTATTGTTAACCAAAATTTCAGAAACAGAGACCTGATTGAATAAACAGGTGTTTATTTAGGGTTTGTTAGGATTGCAGCCCAGGAGATAAAGATTCAAGGACCATTTGAATTGTGTTCCTTTGGACCACAAAATTGGGGAGGGTTATAAAGGCAAAAAACCTGCAAGGTTATTTACATAAGTTGTCTGTCAAGAATTAGGACTGGAGTTAGAAAGAAGTAAGGGTGCTTGTTAATCAGGGATTGGCTGGGGTCTGAACTGATTACATAACTGTGAAGGGGGACAGACTTTGAAACTGTTACGGAGTCCAAGCTGCTAACTTGCTCCTTGCATGACAGGCCAATAAATGGAGAGACTGAGGTGCTGGGGCAAAGAATAGTGACTTTATTCAGAAAGCCAGCAGACCTAGAAGATGGTGTACTAGGGTCCCAAAGAACCATCTTACCCGAGTTAGAATTCAGGCTTCTATACTAAAAAAGGTGGAGGTGTGGCTGGTTTTGCAAACTTCTTGGTGCAGGAATCCCTTGTTCTTGCAGCTGTCCACTTAGGTCTGATCACAATGTTCCTGTAAATCTTCAACAAGACAAATGTTATTTCTGTTCCGGAACTTTTTATCTCTGTAGGAATGAAAGTTTTATACCTTAAAGGTCAAGCCTGGGAGGCAGACCCTTAAGAATGGGCTATCATGTATATTTCAGGCTATAGGCAACTTCTTTTACAAAGGTGCACAGTCAGCATGACTAAGCAAGGCAACAGAGCACAGAGGTTAGAGCTAAAGGAATAGATACAATATGGAGTCAGGTTTGTTCTTCTCTGTTAGAAAACTACAAGGGTGCAGCTAGCAGATACTAGGAGATATTGTTTTGAAATGGCTGGTCCTGTTCTTGAATTTGATACAGTTCAGAGAAAATTCAAGTTCTTAGAGATGCAGGAATGTGTCTGAAACCACATCAACAATGGTCTGGCTCCATTTTGGATGCCTGAGCCATAGTTGCTCCATTTTGATTTTTGAACGGTCTTAAATATGTCATAAGTATATTATTTAAGAAATCCTTCTCTATCCTGACATTATAGATCTGTTCTTCTACATTCCTAAAATTGTTAGAATTATGATATCTTTATGTCTGACGTGAGAGATTGGATCCAATACTTTTCCTACATGGATAACTAGTTTTTCTAGCAGAATTTATTGAATAGCCATTCTTGTCCATCATTTGTAATAACACCACTGTTATACATCAAGGTATTGCTCATATGTAGGTTTGTTTCTGAGGTTTGATTTTGTCCATTGGTCTGTTTGTCTAGCTCTGCATTTATATCCACTGTCTTAATTAATATAACTGTATAATAAGCCTTCATATCTAGGACCCCCTTCCCTTCTTCAAAACTGTCCTGGCTCTTCTTGGCCCCTTTGTGATTTTATATTAATTTTACAATCAATTAGTTAAGTTTTATTATAAACCCTGTTGGGATCTTGACTGGAATAGCAATAAATTTATTGATTTAGACAGGATAAATGCCTTTGTGATATTAAATTTTTCTGTGAACGTTGGATATCTTATATCTATTTATTTATTTCGATTTTCTCTGTTCCTGAACTGTAAAGTTTATAATTTTCTCCCTAGAGGTCGTGTACATCTTTTATGAGCTTTATTCCTTGGTTTATTTCTAAAATATAACTAGTATTTAAAAAAAATTAACATTTTTACTAAGATTATTAATTTGTGTGTTGCTTTTGGTATTCAGTAATCTTATTGAATTCTCAGTTTTTATTCTTTGTAGAGTTCCTCATAGTTTTCTATGTATGTAATCAGAATATCTGTGACTAATTTTTGTATCTTTTCCTATTCTTATTCCTTTCTTTTTCCTTTCTACTCCTTCTGGAGTAGAAAACCCCAGAAAAGAGTTATTATTTTTTTTTTTCCTGTTCCTGAAGTATTTGGTAAAGGCCTTTTTTTCATTTTACATTTCAGTTATTTGTATTAAGTTGGCTAGCCCTTCACTAGACTCACCTTCCAATGAGGTTGACGTGTAGTTCTGCTAATTTTTATCCTTTAAACTGAGTATATCCTCCATTACTGATTAAATGAGTGACTATGTATGATACATTTCTGTTTTCTTTTATTTATTATGTCATTAGATCAGTTTTCTAATCTTTTCATAAGAACTTTATTTTATTGGACTATGAACATTTAACTTTATTCATCTTTGTTCCCTTCATGTCTTCACAGTGCATACTTCATGTATTGTTGAATGAGTTAGTCTGTTTCTTCTGCTTTGGTGAATACCATGTCTAAGCAAGAAAAGATATAAATTAGTACACATAGAGTTAAATACTGAGATGTCTTTGTGTTCTTTGCTTTGTAGTCAACTCAGATATCTTTGAAACTAAGGTCCAGAGGAAGAAAGAAGAGCTCAAGTGAACTGATAAAATTGAATTTGATTCTTTTTGGTACAGTTGGTGGGAGGAGGGTTCTTACTGCTATCTTTATTCCACATTGCCACTCTTTGGGTACACGCTAAAGATAATTTTTCTTTTTTCTTTTTAAATCTTTTTTTCCGCTTTCATTGTTGGTGTTAAAGATTTATGCATAGCTATTTCTTCAGTCAGACAAATGAACACCTATTGTGTTGGATGTGTAAGTGATGTCTTAAGGGTCACCAGGAGTCTGAATGAAACACCAAGGAAAACTCGTTTGTGTTAGGTCTTTAAGGGCTAATTGACTGCTATAGATTCCTACTAGCAGTTCGCTCATTTCAAGTATTAGAATTTTTTACAAATCTACTTTTCCGTATCATGGGTGTTTTTTATTTCTTATAAACTATAAAAGTATATTTTGGGTTGACCAGATAAAACGAGAGAGGTTCTATGGTAATGCTTTGTTCTGATCTATTAGTTGTCACCCATCTCCCTCTCCTTCAGGTAGAAATTGAAAAATTCAGGGAAAGGTTGTTTAAAAGCAATCCAAATAATAATCCAAATGGAGGAGGAGGAAGAGAGGATAGAAGTGTAAGGCTATTGTCAACTTGATTCATGGGTTGTGTTTGTCAGGGGGATAATGTCAGTGCCTCGTTGTTTCTTCTAGATCCAGATAAATGAGAAAATAAATGATTTAGGAACCTTAGATTTTGCCTGGTGGGAGTTCGTGGAACCAGTCAAATGATTAGAAAGGAGAGTTTTAAAAGGATAAAGGTTATGTTAATGTTTAAGCTTGCTCTTTCACTAATTAGGAAGTGTGCAGGTACAACCTTTACAAACGATGAAGGCTTTTTTTAATTCTTATTTTCTTCTCTAGAAAAGTCAGCCTTTGTGCTTTGTGAAATAACCATTTTATCCTTTATGTAATTTATGAAGGAATGGCCATTTGTTTAGAAAAGTTGAAAAGCAAATAAGTGAATGAAGCCCTTTTTATAAGCAGCAGTGTTCTTTTCTGCTGGATTACGTAACAGTTGCCTGTGATTGTAGGTGCTTATGCATAAACTTGAACAGTTTCAGCCAGATTATAATTCCAAAGTAGAGTTGTGCAGCATGCTGCATATTCATCTCATTTCTTGTCTATTCTGCTAAAATTTATAACATGTGAGAAAAAAAGTGATATTTAAGTTTCTTCTCTGTTTGTTTATTCCCTGATACTGGCATTAGGTTAAATTGTAATTTGGTTTCAAATTGAAATAGTTTGCACTCTTTCTATAAGCTCCAGTTAGAATATTCGGTCGAATAACAACGTTTATGAGTTTGTTGTCAATCTCTGGGTAAATGCTATTTTATGGCTACTGTCCTGTTAATGAGCTAGCTATCTGATTTCCTGTTAATTTTAATTGGGATTGAGTAAGGACATTGTGGATAGAACAGTGAATCCAACGCCACTATTGGTGAAACCAAAAAAATCTGACCTCTTTATAATCAAAGTTATGTAAAGGAAATGAAACGATTATATAAAGGTTAATATAAGAACATAGTAAAAATGATGGACAAAGAAAGATAAGCTGTTTTATAGCTTTAGCATATTTATGGGCATCTTCAATATAAAGTCGTAATAGGGCTTCCCTGGTGGCGCAGTGGTTAAGAATCCGCCTGCCAATGTAGGGGACACGGGTTCGAGCCCTGGTCTGGGAAGATCCCACATGCCACGGAGCAATTAAGACCGTGCGTCACAACTACTGAGCCTGCGCTCTAGAGCCCGTGAACCGCAACTACTGAGCCCGTGTGCCACAACTGCTGAAGCCCGTGCACCTAGAGCCCATGCTCTGCAACATGAGAAGCCCGTGCACCGCAACGAAGAGTAGCCCCCGCTCCCTGCAACTAGAGAAAGCCCACGCGCAGCAATGAAGACCCAATGCAGCGGAAAATAAATAAAACAAACAAACAAAAAATAAATTTATTAAAAAAATAGTAGTAATAAAGTTAATTCCAAGTTCCAGGGTTTTGGTTGTATTTATATTTTACAGGTTTTCTAATTTTACTTAAGCCTAATCTAAGAATACAATATATTAAATTGCAGAACTACATGAGATTCAGTTAATGTGAACTATTTGGAGTATATAATTACCTGGAATGAGATCATGAAATCTTTGATGTTTTTATTTGGCACTAAACCACTCATGGTAGTAAGAACATTCCTCAGTAGTGATACACATCAGCAAGACCTTTTGACATTGTGTGATATGGAAGATGAATTCCAGTGTGGTTAAGGACAGAATTATACTTTTAGAAGAAGTATGGGTAAAATTGCTCTTGTAGGATGTTGAGCTCTGAGGTCCCAGGAGAAGTAATTAGGGGATCACTGTGGACCTCTTAAAACGTATAACCAATTTGTGGCTGTAGTGAAAAAAAACATTAGCAAAACTGCTACCAAGAACAATTATTTTGGCTTTAACCCATGAAACAAAGCATTGAACACTACTGAAATGAAATGATAGCTGTTGACAATAAGAATGTTTGGTTTTGATATTGCTGTGCTTCGAATTTTTACCTTTTAATATTATGCTTATTGATCCTTATGAATGTTTTGATCCATTATTGTACTGTTTTTCCAGGATCTGTTTTATAACTCTAGTCGTGCTTCTGCCTGTCTGTAGTGTTTTTCCTTTCTGGGTAAATTTCCTCACACCTGACCATCTTCAATTTGCTGCTTGTATATTCACTTAATTCTCCAAATAAGTCAATCATTTTAAATTTAGTCTGACTCTCCATGGCATTAACTATCCCACTCAACTTGATGTATGTAAATTTAATGAACATTCTGTCTTGTAAAATCCACATCCATGAATGAAAATAGTGAGTCTAATGTTTGTAATTCAGTTGAAAAAATGTCCACTCTCTGTTTGCCATTCTCTGCTTGATTACACCTTGGTGCTCACTAGTTGCATGTATGTGCATGAGTATTAAGATTACATCTTTTTTTCTCTCTCAGTTTTGCCAGAGAAGAAGTAGAAGGTATTTATTTTGTGTTGGTATTTTATCAGCCTAGGATGGAGTCAAGGTGTCTAAAGATAGTAGCAAACTTGGATTTTCCTGGTTTGTGAGAACTTCTGGCCCCATCTGACACATAGGAAAAATCCTTTGGAGCATCTTAAAAGCTGCTGGCTTGACTACATGTCATTGACCTGGTTTCCAGGTCAGGGCCACAGCTACCCATCTGGTGTCCTTGTGCAAGTTAGAAAAATGTGTACACCTTCTTTCCTCTGAGAGGACACAACACCACACAAAGTCACACAGCCTGGTGAGTGAAGTCTTGGTAGGATCTCAGTGCTATTCACCTCTCAAGCAGGTGCTGCTTTGCACAGCTCAACCACACACTGACGGTTCCAGGTCACAGAGGTTGTGTGTGGTTCTGCTAGTGCTCCCTGAAGACATGATGGATTTTAGCTTGGCCAGTTTTACCCGTGCCAGTGCCACTGCCTGGAGACCCTGCCTCTGGAGCTGGACTTTGTTTCCATTACTCTTCAAGGCTGGGGCTGTGAGTGTTATCTCTGGCTCCATCTCCATTTCCCAGAAAATTACCTGCATTTCATGTTTGTTCCAAAATAGGATTAGCAAATTCTATTTGGGAAGTTTTGTTATATCTCATTTGACAAATATCTAAAAAGTATATGCAATGTAAAAGAGACAGCAAGTGTAGAAAAAAGTTCTTTTAAAAATTATTTGTGAAGGAGGAAAAAGAAAGGCATATACAAAGGAGAGCTAGGGTTGAGGGGAGGCTTTTTTCTTTTAATTTTTAATCCATTAAGGATTAACATGTTTATATACTGAGACCCAACGAACTGAGAAGAATTTAGTGAAACGGGATTAAAACAGGGTAACTGATGTGCAGTGCCCTTTTAGGAGGTGAAAGGAAAGAGGATCCAGAGCATAAATGAATGGGATTATCTTTGGATAGAGGCAAGAGTTGGCATAGAAAAATTAGCGTGCAAATAAATTGGTAATAGAGGAAACAGGAAATTGAATTATAGGTTCCTTTTCATGGAGGAAATTAAAATTTGCTTACTGAAAATGGTAGGTAGAAGCAATGGTTTCATAGCTCCTGGAAATGGCAAGTTTGAAATGAGTACTCTAGGGAATGTGAGGAGAGACCACTAGGATTTTCCATCAATGTTGTAGGAAGTGATGGACCATAAGAGACTAATTGGGAGAAAATGGAGGGGGTCACGACACTGGAGGTTTTATTGAGGTCAAAAAATAGGTGGCTTGGGAGTGGGAGAAGTGAAAAGATAGAAGATTGAGGTCAGAGAAAAGGATCTTGGGGATTATGATGATACTAGAGGTGGAACAGTTTTTAGCTAATGAAAAGGCCCAGGTGTGGTCATGAAGACCGAGGCTGAGGAAAGTGGAAATGAAGATTGCTGGTTGTGGGTGTGAAGGCATGGACTGGCAGAGGAGTCAACACAAGGTGTTGGCTGCCGAGCATGTCAGATGGCATTAGGCCCAGAGGAAGTAGGATTTTATTTATTTTATTTTTATTTTAATTTTTTGCGGTACACGGGCCTCTCACTGTTGTGGCCTCTCCCGTTGCAGAGCACAGGCTCTGGACGCGCAGGCTCAGCGGCCATGGCTCATGGGCCCAGCCGCTCCGCAGCATGTGGGATCCTCCCGGACCGGGGCACGAACCCGTGTCCCCTGCATCGGCAGGCGGACTATCAACCACTGCGCCACCAGGGAAGCCCGGAAGTGGGATTTTAGATAATGAAGATAAATAATATGGAAATAAGAATGGAGAGACAAATCTAAGCTACAGGACTGTGGCCAACTTACAGGATTTCCCTAAGTTTTAGTTCTCTCATCAATAAAGAGAGGATAGTACATACCTCAAAGGGTTATTACTGAGTATTAAATGAATTGTGCTTATAAGTATTTTAGCACAATGCCTGGCTCAGACTTAACCGTTATTTAAGATTATAGAAATACCAGGTCCTTGTGAAAAGGTGTAGCAAGTGTTGCTTCGAGAATGAATGAGAAGGATGGTTCAGAGAGTAGATTTGGAATGAAATTGGGAAGACATGTGAGCAACTTGAACTTTGTGTTTTGGAAAATTCCGAAGGATGCCTGACCTTTAAAAGATTTTGAATGGGCTTCTGTTACCTGTGTCTTAACTCTTCCTCTCGGTAGCCTCAGATTTGTCTTGATAGTGGTTTCTTTACTTCCCTCCCCTCCATCAAGTTTGTGTGTATTTATTGCGGCCAATACACTACAAACATTTACTTAGTGGACGTTTAAAAAACTACTGTATTTTTAAAGAATGTAAGATGTTCCATTTTTCTTGTTCTTTTCAAATTAGTTTTTTAAAGCAGAAGTTTTATGAATATTTTAATTTAGTTTTTAAAAAACTTTATTTTGAAATAATCTTAGACTTACAGAAGAGTTGCAAAAATAGTACAGAGAATTCTTTTATACCCTTCACCCAACTTCCTCTAATGCCAGCATCTTATATAACTTTAGTGCAATTATTAATACTAAGAAATTAATGTTGGTACAGTAGTTACCAAACCACAGACTTTATTCAGATTTTAGCAGTTTTCTCACTGATGTGCTTTTCCTGTTCTAGGTTACAGCCCAGCATCACATCTTATGTTTGGTTTGCCATGTTTCTTTCATCTCCTGATCAGTAGTACTTCCTCATCTCTCATGACCTTGACACTTTCCAAGAATCCTGCTTATTTATTAGCATGCCCCTTAATTTTTTTTTTCTTCAGTATTTCCTCCCTGTATTTCTGAAATCTGCCCCTAGTGCCAGTCAGACTCACATAGTGAAGTAGCACAGTGATTCAATTTAAGTATAGTTTTTAATTAGAAAGTAATTAACTAGAGGAAAATTACTTTTTGATGCTGCGACTCCCAATTTCCCCAGGCAAAAAACTGTGTTTAAGCATGTATATGAAGGTAGTGCTATAAGTGAGTTAATTCATTATGTATGTTGCTAAGGTATTAATAGAACTTTCACAACAAAACCAATAATTACTCTTCAGATTGACAGACACTAAAGTTTTGATTGATGACTACTCAAAAAATATTTTTAAATGAGCTATATTCAGTTAAATAGCCAACTGATAAGGTTTTTCCATTTAAAGAAATAGAACTTATCTCATACCCACTGAAATATTAGCCTCATTCAAATCATTCCTCAGGCCTTGTACAGTTATGTGTTCTATGTATTTGCTGTTTATTATTTTATTTATTACAGATATTTATTGAGTTACATATATATCAATGTATAGATATATATATTGAAGTAAGCTGTTTTTCAGGGCTGTTATAAAATCTGTAGCTACAGTATCATTCCATATCCATACAGTGTACTACATGTCCTGACCTGTGTTTGAATGGAAGAACTGGTCAACACACAGAGGTTTATATTGCTTGTGTAGGCCATAAATGTGGGTTTCTGTATTATTCAGTTCTGCTTAGAAAGAAGCCTTATTATAATATAAAGTAAGTTATTTTCAAATGCTGTAGTGGACACTGTTGGTGCCCCTCCAAGACCCCCTTCACCAGGCTGGTTACGGGCGTACCCAGGTGTGAGTGTTGGCTCCTGGTGGTTCACATCTGCCCTCTTAATCCAGAGATTTGGCCTCAGGGAACTGGGGTCCTGCAGCTAATGGCTGACTGACTTGGGTGGTGTCAAGGCTGGCCTCTCCCTCCAGGTACTATCTACTGCTGTGCACTTCAGGCTGAAGCGAGAATCCAGCTGAGGCCACATTTTCGAATGTCCCTGTCTCAGTCCCCTTTTCCTGAGAGCATCCCCCTCATTAATCACCTGCACCTGCATCCCTGTCCCAGGTCTGCCTCTAGGGAACGTGCCCTAAGACAACGGAAATGCGATATGATCATACTAACCAGCTGTGAACTCACTAATGTGAAAACTGATGACTTGCTCACAAGAGACCCTTTACAGTTATCTGGAAACTGCACTAGACTGGGTGTCTGGGCTCCAGTTCTCAAGCTTCTAACAACTAGATAACTCTGAAAAGTCATTTCATTTCTCTGAGCCTGTATTTTCTGTTGTGTAATACATACATGGAGTTTAGACTATGTGATATTCAAAATCTCATGCTGAAGGTTTTGCCTTAAGGCAGGGGCTTATTAAATAGAGATGCTTGGCTCCCGCATTGCCGCCGACCTCCAGGTTCTTGGATAGCCTTGGAAGATGTTCAGCTTAACTTGAATTGGAACTATAACATAAAATATGGATGTGCATTTTCTGGGAAGAAGCTTCCAATACATTTCACTAGGACTCTGTGACCCTCAGAGGTTCAGTGCCAGCGTCTTGTAGAGTTTTCTTCTTTTTTAGCCCTGTTCTCCACTGATAAAGATTCAAAATCCATTCTAAAAATCCTGTACCCTATTCCATAGATACGTACATTTTTTTTTTCTTTCCATCACTCCCTTATTTCTCTTTTTCCTTTTGTAAAGGGCAGAACTTTTCTTACTCTTTCGAGTGCCATTTCTTCCTGGATGTAAAGAGAAGGACCATCTGTTAGATGAAGTTACGTACCTAGTGAGTGATCCTGGAAGGTTTGTGCGATTATGTAGGTGATTCCAAACTTCTCTGTAGTATCATTTCTTCTTTGTTTCCTCTTGTTTTTAAGCAGCCACTGTCATTAAACTTTCGTTATGGAGTTGAGTGTCATATTTAGACAAGAGAGGTGGGGTAAGCCAGAGCAAAGAAGTTGGGAGAACTCTGGGTTTCTTCCTTAATTCCAAACATACAACTTTTGTGTATAAGCTCATGTTATCGTGAAGATGCCTTTCCAGAAAGAAAGCAGTAGTCTTTTCTTTCTTACAACTCTCCACCTTAAAATTTTATTTTGATTTCAGCCACAGCTAATGGGTTTTCTGTTTTTTAGTTTTCTATATCTGTTAAGTATTTTAATTTGCTGGTTAAAGAGGCTGGGTCACATTTGGCCATTAGACAGAAAATAAAAAATACAGTGAATAATTTAAAACAGATGTTCTCTGTGCTCTTAGGTGCCCCTCACACACACCTTTTATAGCAATTGCTCCTTAACTTCCTCATTACTTTTTCTTAGTTCAATTCTTTATAGATTATATAAACTATCTCCACTCATAATTTTAAAAAAATCAACATATAATGCCTACTGTACTATATAATAAAACAGTATGTATTTCATTGTAAACAGTTGGCCATCGACTACTCAAGAAGGCACAATAAAGTCACATTCTGGAGTCTTTGCCTCATGCCACTGTGAGTACAACAGCTACGATGTAGGTTGATATAGGTGTGTTGTTCTGTTGATTCAGATACCACAAGCAGCATTGTCCTGGGATACCTAAATTTCAGAAATGGAACACAAATGATGGTAAAGCTTAAAACAAAAACAGTGCAACTATAATTTACAGAGTAGTTGGATTCTTGGAAAATTCAATGTATATTAAGTTACATAATATATAAAGTATTAAATATGTAACAATTTACAACTTCTGTTGTACATCTAATTTCATTGAATTAGAGTCTAGGCGTAGATAATTATGATTTTCCCTCTCTCGTTCTCTCTGTGTATCTCTCTGTGGGACACAGGACAGTTTCTTATTGTGTAGGATTAGCTCATGTGTTGCAGAATGTCTAGCACACCTTTCCCCTGTAAATGCTGGTAGCATCACCTCAGTCACCATGACAACCAAAATGCCCCGAGACATTTCCGGAATGCTTCCTAAGTGGTGTTAAGGTGTATTGAAAATCACTGGCTTAGAGAAAAAAAAAAGAAACAAACTAAACCATTATTCACATAATAGGATATTTCTAACCAGAATAGCCAAGAGTGACATTACTAATTGCTACCTTTTATTGGAGTATCAAACGGGACAACTTCTAAGATCTTAAATTTTGTATCAAGGTGAAATGAAGGGAATTTTGACTTTTAATTGCTTCACAGTTTTGGTAGCCAAAAACTGAGTCAGCTAAAGGCATAAACTACAGTGTCTGAATTGTAGAACCCTTATAAAACTTAGAAGAAATTTAACTTTCTGGGCTCCCTGGGTGATCCAAAGTCCTGATTCTTATGGGCACGTTTCTGAGTGGATATGTAGTTTATATACATTAAGATGTCCTACATTGCACACAGATGACCCAAGGCTAAGATCAGGAGGAAATCCATTTGAGCTGCCCTCTCCTTCAGCCATTTTTGTCTTACCTCAGCCTCCCTTCCTTTGTCAACTGAGCTGATGGATTCTGGTCGCAATTCATATCTTTATGTGGATATTATTGACTTGCAGTTTTTAGTCAGAATTAGGTCTGTAGCAAGATCTAGCTTACCTAAACCTTTATTTTGATTGGTGCTGTTGAGAAATGTTAGGTTTTTAGGTGGTACTTCTTTTTATGAGTGCCACTTTTATGTGATTTAGAACATGCAATAAATTAATTAATGAATATTTTTGATAGGGGTGGAGAAGAGACAGTTAAAACTGTAGGATGCTTCACCTTTTGCTAGGATCAGTATTAGGTATTTGGTATGTGCTTGTAGCTTATCAGAATCTGAAAAGCGATTGGCTTATTTACCTTTTAATTCTTATGATATATGGAGGAGCGCTTTCAGAATGGTGCAAGATGGCTTCAGGTACAGCTGCTGTAAAAATATGTTTATATTTTAAAATATATTTATATAAATTATAAATATTATATATTGACTATAATATATATAGATAAATATATTTTTATATGTAATATATATATTTCACAATTATATATAAATTGTGAATCCTAATAAGCTTATGGAAGGCAGAAATCTTCAACTGTCTAATTATCTATAGTGATGTGAATGTAATTTTACTAGCCTGCTGTGAATTTAAAAAGTTTTTCTGGTAAGTGTTTTACCTGCTAAAATGATCTAGAATACTCTGTTCTCTGTATCTCCAGGTCCTTTCTCTTTTTTCTCCTGGCAGAGCTACATGTAAATCATTCCAAAACAGTTAATGCTGCTTTAGTCACAAAGTATTGATTTTCTGTTCATTGTGTATGTAGAACTGTTGCTCTACTTAGATTCTAAAACGAGGCTTTTTAATTGTGTTTTCCAGGAAGATATGAATTTAAATGAAGATAAAAAGGCACCATTGCGGGAAAAGGACTTCAGTATCAAAAAAGAAATGGTGATGCAGTACATTAATACTGCTTCCAAGACAGTAAGTAAAACTGTCAAGTTGAGAAGTACTGCTGAAGCATGTTGTGGTATGGAAAACAATACATTAGCCTAATGAAGTGCCTAAGTTTGCGGGCAACTGTAATCATAGAGCTTTTGTATGTATAATTAAAGGTACAAGTATTATAATAAGTTTGTTTAATTTGAAAGTATTTCTCACCTTATAACTTTTAAACTGCTTTTGCTGTTTGGCCACTCACACTGTTAAGAAGCACTGTGGTTGCTTGGTCCACTCACTCTAGGACACCCCTCCTTGTTAGTGAATTAAGATGGGTATTGATTTCTAATGTCACTTATAAACTGGGATAATACTTGTATTGTAGAAAAGTGAGACTGATTTTACTCTAACTACCTAAATCAGGATACATAATAGTGGCTTAGAGGCCTATCTTTAATGTGAGTTTCCCTGTGGATAAAATTAGCTTGTAACAAATTATAAATGTAGACACTGCAAGGAGCATTAAGAATCCACGTGGCTGCCACTTTTCTAGGGAAACATGAAATATGTGGGTGGAAGTAATAACTAAATGTCTGAGAAACATGACCAGCACACAGAATCAATTATATTTATTTCATGGAACAACAAATGAGCTTTGTTGTCATAAAAAAAATTACGACTAAGTGGATTGGATGAAAAATATAAGATGGAAGCTAATGAAGAAGCAAGGCTCGGTAGAAAGACAGTAGAAAATGCTTTTGGCTGAACATAAAATAGAATTGGATTTGAGAAAAATAACTAAACACACTGTAGTTTTCACTGGATACTTTAACCCAAGGGCAGCTTTTAAGAATGTAAGTTATTTATACTTTAACTCCATTTATCTACTAGACCAGTCAGTGATTCTGAGGTATTTCTTTTGGAGGAAAGACTCAAGTGATGTTTAATTTTTAAACATGTCTCATTTTTTGGCTGCCTGATGTTCAGGTGTAGAATTCACTGAGTACTGTGCTTTTCCCAGTTCTTTCTATGGGCTCTGTATCTTACCATTGAGATGTGAATTGCTTTTGTCCCTTGATGATACTTGGCCATCACAAATTAACAGTGGGGATTTAGGAGTCAGAGCTCCGTGTTTTGGATTGACTGTTTATTCTCTGTTTGATCTTGGACATCTTATTTTATCTTTCTGATCCTCAACCCCCTCGTCCATAAGATGGGGCTAATACGTACACCATAGGCTTGTTGTTAGAATTAAATTGTTTATTCTGTGATTAGAACGTAACAGATTTTTAACTGGTGGCTGCCTCTTGTGGTAGCAGTGGTTGTAGTAGCAATTGTTTGTTTTTTATTTTTCTTTGTGATTTACTGTTGAAATTCTTACTGTTGAAATCATTACACCACAATTAAAAATATAAGTAAATGTACCTTAGTAAAAATACAAATTTCTTATTAGTGAGTCTACATTTCTAAGACGTTCATTTGTTCACTCAACACATTTATTAAGCGTCTGTATGTCGGGCACTTAATAAAAGTGTCTGTATTTAAGGCCCCGGCGACTGAGCACCAAGATAGTGTGTCATTATTTCCTATGGAGCAATGAGACACACATGACAGAAACACACAAACACATGTAATGGGAGGTGAAATGTGATGTGGGGAAAAAAATGCAGGGGGAGTGGAGATGGTGTACCTGTTTTATGTAGAGTCATCAGGGCAGAGTCTCCTGTTAGGGAATTTTAAATCCAACAAGCGTGAATCCACTTAATATAATTACAAGAGATAATACATTAGTTAGAACTGGTATAGAAAACCCTAGCATAATAGTGCAGTTTAATTCTGGAATTTCAGATAAACAGACTTTTTTATAGAATAAAACATTTTGAACTTCTTCACAGTGGATCTGTTTCAGCTTACATTCACTGATTTTAAAGTTTAATACTCTATTTTGGACTTGGGCTGGAATTTATTTACTAGAATTAAGTAATTAGGTTATCAGGATTGAAATAGATTAGTTATCTAAAGTATGATTCAAGCATTTAATTGGTGTGTGGAGAGTCATGGCTTTTCCTAGGAGGGTTCTGAATAATTCAGCAAATGGTTAACATTGTAGAAAGTTCAAACTGACCAGTCATCTGTTTTTGCTCTGGAAGTAAAAACACATTTTATTAACTCTAGGATATGGACTTTGTTATGCCAGTATATTTAGGTCAATGAGTACTGAAAAAGTTTCTCTGAGAAAAACAAAGTTCATAGATAGGTTGTTCTAGAGAGGATGTGGGGACTTTGTCAGATGTTAACATTTTAGCCTTAGAATTTGCTTTGAGATTCTCTTTTGTGGGTAAGCATTAATATTATTTTTTGGAAAATAGTATTGATGCCTACAGTTGATTTTTTGAAAACACTTCTGAAATGTTAACATTCAAACTAGCCCTAAAGTAGATCAGCTTGGTTTTAAAATAGAAAAAAACAAAAAAACAATAAAAACCATCGATCAAACTAGGTTGTTTCCAAGATCTTAGTAGGTTTCAGTTTAGGTGGCCAAATAGTAAGACTGAATTTCTTCAGTTAGGAAAGATTATTAAAATTTACTAAGCAAATATCATACTTGAGGCTAAAAATGCCAGATTCACGTGTTTCTAAGTTCCTAGGGCATGGGTATGTGATCCAGGTTTGGCCAGTACAGTCTGATGGCCAGGTCTGGTGGGGGCTTCTGAGAAAGGTTTCTCTCCCTCATAAAAGGGTCCAGAGCAGGAAAGCTGCCATTCCCTGCTACTTGTCGTGGCTGTGAGGGGGTGTGGGGTGCTTGACGCCTGACGTCATGGAGCTGCTGCTCTGGCCCAGTGCAGTCCTGCCTCCCAACTCTTCCATTATATGAGGTGATGCCAGTTCTTATTGAAGCTGCTTTAAGCTGGGTTTTTGCTTTACTGCTGTAAACATCCTGATAGACCATCCAGATACATTTTGGCCTACGTGGGCTATTTCTTTAATTCACTCTGGAAATTTCTTTTTCCATCCAAAGGAGTATCTTAAAAGATCCTCCCCTCACCCAGTATACTCAGAGCATAGATGGGGAGGCACTACAAGGCCAGGTGCCCATCCCTTGGTAAATGACTTGTGCTTAGCAGCAAGTTTATTGGAGAAAACTTCTTTCAAGAAAGAACGATACAGATTTTACCTATGTACTATGACTTGCTGGAGGGTAAGACTATTCTGCAATTAGTGGTAAGGACCTTATAAGTAGGATGTGACATGATAGTCCAAATGGAAGAGAACCCACAGTTCCTGAACAAGGTAGGATGAAGAAAATTCTAGAAGAAGAGAGGATCTCTTAAACCACAGTTGCCAAAGAATTTTCCTATTTTCTAAATGGAAGTGAGCTAGAATTTAAAATACAAATCTACCATATAAATGTATTTAATTATGCTTATCCCAACTGTGAGTATAATTCTCTTTTATTACGTGTGGCTCAATTATTTTTAATCCTTTTTTTCCTTAAACATATTTTAAAGCCCCCTTCAGATATTAAGTGATGATTTTTGTAGTCAAGATTCTTTTGAGTGGAACCAACCAAGCTTGGGAGATATATCCTAATAGAGTTGCTGCCTTCACCAAGTTTTCCTTTTCTTATTTCTTCTTTGTTTAGGTGTACCATACCCCTTATCTGTGACATCAGTGTATATGTTGTGTTCATTTTCTGGGTGTATTTTGTCTGGGTAATATGGAAGTCTCCCATGACAGGGTTAACAGGAAACCATGGATTAATTTATATGCAACTAAAGAATGTGTTAAAGAGGATAGCTGTAGAGAGTAGGATTTAGATCAATGAGTTGCCTACACCCCCCTACTCCCACCCCAACGCATTGCAAAGGATTAGTAAAAATAAAATCTCTTTTCTGTTTGTTGAGAAGAAAAAATTTGCTGTTCCACTTCTAGGCTTTTTCAGGGTGATGCGTGGCAATTCAAAACTAGAGACAACTTAGAGAGGCCAAAACCTATATCCCAGAAAGTGAAAGGAGGAAGAGGAGAATCAGCCAGGCGTGTTTGAGCGATAGGACAGGAGAACCAGAAAGATATCTGGTCCTCTGTGGGGAGGTGGAGTTTCAGGGGGAGAGAGAGAGAGACATTTAAAGAGTTTTGAGGGACATTTTGTTTTATGCTGTGTAGTATAACACCTTTATGATGTCTTTAAGAACGATTATGTCTCTAAGAACCATTCATCTTCTTTTTTTCCTAATTTATTTTTATACATTGAGATGACGACACTGTCCAGGAAGTTTACTTCTTTACAGACTACAACCACTACAACTATGACTTATCAGCACATGGTCTTTTTTGGCTGTACCATTAGGTGTGGATATAATGCTTTAAAAATCTCTCTTCAAAATGCATACTTCTAGTTCCCGAGGATTGCACTAGGTTGGAATCCAAAGTTCTTACAGGCTCCTTGACATCCCCCGCCGCCCCCCAATATGTCATAGGAAACTGTATCCCAGCTGCAAGTAACAAGCTCATTTTAGGTGGGCTGACATGAAATAAAAAAGGCCTAATCTCACATTTCTAAGGTGCATAATTATAACATCCATCCTTTATTCCCTATTTGTATTTAGTTTTTTCCTTTTTGATTTCTTTTTCCAGGGAATGAAGCAGAAATCCTCTTTTATAAGTGCTCCTGGAAGTTTACTAGCTTGCTTTGACTTTGTTTCTAATTTTTTTCTTTCCTAGTCAATCTAGACTGCAGTCAAGTGACTTCAAGGGCTCCTCCGAGGCATTTGTTAGAAAAGTTTGGATGGCGTTTAGCTTTACTCCTTGAATCCTTTCTTAAGTATTTCTGTAGTTCTTGCTTAGTCTTCTTTAACAAAAAATA
This sequence comes from Grampus griseus, assembly GCF_964374135.1. Lineage (NCBI taxonomy): Eukaryota > Metazoa > Chordata > Mammalia > Artiodactyla > Delphinidae > Grampus > Grampus griseus. The sequence continues at coordinate 47,510,632 of NC_139012.1, forward strand.
AAGTTAAATAACAAGTATTATAGAACATAATTTTAAAAGGCACATAGAAAGATTGTAACAAAAGTTTCTCATGATGAAATGACTGAGTGTAAATTGAGTTCGTAAGTGCAGGATTATAGACTTTCACATATGTGTATGTATGTAGGTGTGTAGATGTAGTGTTAAAAGTATTTTGAAAGGTATCATCACTTGTTCTAGCTCAGTAGGTCGTGGTGTTCTCAAACATGGAGGACAGAGTTTTCTGCAGTATCAGCCTTCTAGGCATATTTTGATCAGAAGAGAACTGTGTTTTGAGAAAATATTAGTTGTGTGTTCATTTGTATGTATGAACGTTTTCTCCAAGTAGAAAATCTAGACTTGATTGAGGGTGTTTTCATAACTTTCAGTGTGTGTTTTATTTTTTAGATTTCAGTTTCATATGTAAATTTTGGAAACATTGTCAGATACAGGTAAATCAAGTTGTTGTTGTCCTTGTTTTATTTCCTCTATTTTTTGTCATCGTTGTTATTTAAAAAGCTTATATATTTTAACCACTAGAAACTTAGATGAACCATAAATAGTTACACATTCTTGGTAAAATAAACACGGGTTATTTTTTGGCTTACATTTCAGGTTAGGGATTTGATCAAAGCATCCCTGCCACATAAAAACTTGGTAAAAGGGGCTGGAGCTCAGTATTAGACACTTACCTGTTTATCATCAGTACCCTTACAATACTTTGCCTGTTTGTCTCCACGTCTTGCTTGCTGACTAGGAGAAAATTTCAGAGCCTCAGGGCAATGAACCAACTTCTTCTTGAGAGTATTTCCTAATCTGTCTGGCATTTTAATTTCCATTTGTGCCTATATAGGACAGGTTTTATTTATGTACAATTAAAATTATCTTCTAACAGCTCAGATTCATCCAGCTTTCTTACACGTCGTTCTGAGCAGCACCAGTGGTGTATAGTGTTCTCTGATGTTACTGCATTGTGTTTTTGTTTAGGCAGGAGATGAATATGAAGAAAGCAGTCATCTTTTCTTTTTTTATATAGGATGAAATTATATTAGGTTCAAACTAGAATTGTGTATTTTGGGTCTTTTAAAAATGTTATGGCTCGTTAAGACATCTTTTCTTTCATTATAGCACTTTTTAAAAGATTCGCCAGATATAGAAACATTGTTAGTTACTAGTAAAATTTACTAGAATTTTAGAGCCTGAGAGGGCCAGTGGTGCTTATACCAGTTGCGGCATTAGAGGTCATCTGAGGTTGTTTTCATCTTGGTTATTGAGTTGTTTCTTAATCTAAGATATTTTTCTATGTTCATGCTTACTTTTTAGACTTTAATGAATATAATTAAGCTTATTTCTGATAACTGCAAAAGTAGTGAAAACTTTGAAAGTTCCAGAAAGAAGAGGCATGTGATTATAATGGAGATGAAAGTGAAGAGCAAATATCCATATGGAATGAACCTTTTGAAAGAAGGAACAGTTCTGAAGGAATAAGTGAAAAATTGAGAAAAATGCTATGTATTATGTACAGTTGTTTTTCAGTGAATTTATGGAAAAGGTATGTCAGTGGAAATAATCAATAAATGATCTATAATGGAAATAGAAAAGAGTTTTATTTGAGCCAAACTGAAGACTATAGCTTGGGAGACAACCTCTCAGATAACTCTGAGGAACTGCTCTGGAGAAGCATGGTTTTCAGCACAGTTTTATGTCTCGTCAGAACAAAGAACATCAAACAAGTCAGGGATATATTCCTTCAGGGTTTCAAAAAAATACCCAAAACACAGATCAGCATGTACACAGTATGGCCTTGGCATCTGGGGAGGGAGTCTTATCATTTAAGGAGTATCAGCATTGGCCTCCCAGGTAGGGAGGCATTTAATCTTTATTTTTAACATGGACATTCTTTACTCCTGGTCAGTGCACACTTTCCTTTAATGATTAAAGCAATTGTACAATGTATGTTTGATAGGCCACAAACAGACTGTTTTAGTCAGCATAAAATACAAATTAACTCATGTATAAACCAGAATAATGTCCCCGTACCTCAATATGTGAAAATTTCTTCTATTAGGTAATTGAAGAAATAGGAAAAAAAGTTGCCAGGAACAGTAGCGCTCAACCTTGATATCCATTAGAATCATCTGGGGAGCTTTAAAAATCTTGATATCTGGGTGCTGTCATTTACAATTAAGTCAGGTGGGCCCCAGGCATCAGTATTTAGTAATGTTCTCTCGGTGTTTCTAGGGTACAGTCAAGGATGAGAACTGGGCTGGACAAGATGAGAGTCTTTTAGTGTAACGTTAATTGAGCCAAAGACTAGAAGTTAATAGGATTGAAAGGCTGAACATGGTGAACATTACTCATAAAACTGTTATCAAGCCATTGTGGGTTCCACGCTAGTTTGCACGTGCATAACGTCAAAATGAGTGTTCAAAGGGCATACTGTAGCTACGAAGAAATTCTCCGACACTTGGCCTCTTGTAAAAATCATCAAAGGGGGGAAGGTTATCTACTGTAACAGATGGAAGAACTTGGTCTTTTTTGGAAAAGGATGCCCAGTAGAAGATGTATGAACAAGGAGGAGAAGAGTGTGTCTGGTTTTAAAGCTTTAATGGTGGCAGTAAACTTAAACCCCTCTTTATTTTGGTTTGTACTTGAGAGACATCCTTTCAGTTCTTATTCCTAAAGAGAATAAATTCTATACATACTTTAAAAATCCATAATGGGTTAATCATCTTGATGTACAAAAGGTATTCATTCCTAATTTCATGCTTCCCTGATTTACTACCATTTCCTAACTGGTACAATATAATGGTTTCTCCCCCACCCTCAAGAAAATAAGTGTGGTTGGTATAGCTTCTTACCCTCAATGTAAAAATTATTTCAAATTCTTTTACTGTCAGAAGTTTTCCAGGGTAGTTTACATAAACTGGGAACCCTGCCCTTGGGATTCTTTGAGGTATGAAAATAAAATTGTCCAAAAGAAACTTCAGGCAGTCTTAGGTTTTGTCTACTCCTTGTATATTATTACTGTTACGCTAGATTTTTTTTCTTTTTTCTTTGGTAGCCTTTGGGAAAGCTGTATTGCATTGTTTTGGTGAGTTAAAAATCATCTTCTGGCTTTTTTTTGTTAAGGATGGCTTTGTTATACTCTTTCATTTAGTAGAGATTTTTGTAGTTACTGAGGTGGGTTTTTTTTTTTTTTTGCGGTACGCGGGCTTCTCACTGTTGTGGCCTCTCCCGCTGCGGAGCACAGGCTCCGGACGCGCAGGCTCAGTGGCCATGGCTCACGGGCCCAGCCTCCTCGCGGCATGTGGGATCTTCCCGGAGAGGGGCACGAACCCGTGTCCCCTGCATCGGCAGGCGGACTCTCAACCACTGCGCCACCAGGGAAGCCCTGAGGTGTTTTTTAATTTATATTAGGTCTGGAATTATCTTAGAGCATCTCTACATTTTGCAAATGAAGTGTGCAACAGCCCCCAGTTAGTAGCTAGGACTAGAAACCAGGGTTTCTGATTTTTTTAACTTTTGATTTACAAAATGAAACACAGTTATAGAAAACACCAACAAATAAATATGTAGCTTAATAAGTTTTCATAAGAACACCACCCAGATCAATAAAGAGAACCTTGTCAGCCAACTTAGAAAGCCCTCCATCTACCCTGTCTCAAATCTTGCTTTTTTCCTAAATCACTACCTTGACTTTTATAGGAACTACTTCCTTGACTTTCTTTAATTTTATCTCCCAAAATTATACCACTAGACATCATAGTTTATTGTTGCTTATATTTTAAAATTGGAATATCTTTAACTTTTTTTAATCTTCAGGTTCCCTTTATTTTATCTAAGGCAGTCTGTATTTTGCCGATTGCATACTCGTGGTAGAGTTAACATGTTTCTCTTTCCTTTGCATTTCCTGCAAAGCCGCAGCTAGATCCAGAGGCTTGATCAGACTCAGGTTTGATCCCTTTGGTAAGACCGTAGGAGGTATGTTCTATATTAGGGAGTACTTCATATCCAGTTTATCATTAAAATTCTGTAATTTTATTTTCATTTATTAGTTAGAATATATTTAAAAAGAGACATTTTCTCACAAATACTGATTACCTTATGATATAGGAAATTTAGGATAAATGCTTGATTCTTTTATTTGCCAGTTTTCAAGATATTGAATTGGTTCCCTATCATCCTCTAAAGGTGATATATTATTGTTAATATTATTATTCTTAGTGAAGCTTAAATTGTCCCATCTGCAACCAGTGGTTCCTTGTCCAGTTGGCTTCTAGTCATTTTGATTGTCATGGCCCTGTTATTTTACATTGTTTTATTTCTATCTGGTAAGGTAAGATTACGCAGACTCCCCTCTTTTCCCACACTAGACCTGGAATCTGTCATTTCTTTTAGTGGGAAATGATATTTCAAGAACAATCTGGGGGTCAAGGATACTTATTGCTATTGGGTTAATCACTGTTTGTAGGCCTTTTCAGTGGAGAGAGAGCAAATGAAAAAAGTATGCGTATGTATTTATGTGTATGTATTTAAAATTTTTTTCTTTCGCATGTGCTGCCCACATCTCCAGCTGTTGTTTTTCTTTTTGTACTAATGGAGCATATAGCCATTACATTTTATACTCCTTTAGCATTTACTAACTGTGTTTAACCCCTATTTAGTCTTTAATTCTCTGAATAACTGTATTTTAATGCTCACAACCAGTCCTTTTGTTAATATTTCTCTTAGTCATTTTGTTTGTCTGAAGTTTGTTCTTTAGTAGATTTGTCTGAAGAGGTCATGGAAACAGTATTCCTTGAGTTTTTCATGTTGATAACAGTATTTGCCCATTATTGTTTAGACAGTTTTACTGGATATAAAAACTTTGGCTCACATGTTTTTTTCCTGTAGGATCTTAAATTTACAATTTTTTTCCCTTTTCTTTTTTTTTAAATTTTATTTTTATTTTTGGCCTTGTGGCATGTGGGACCTTAGTTCCCTGACCAGGGATTGAACACATGCCCCCTGCAGTGGAAGCGCAGATTCTTAACCACTGGACTGCCAGGGAAGTCCCACAATTTAAAAATTTTTCTAGCATAAAGCATGACAGCATTGCTTTTTTTTTTTTTTTTTTTTTTTTAACATCTTTATTGGAGCATAATTGCTTTACAATGGTATGTTAGTTTCAGCTTCACAACAAAATGAATCAGTTATATATATACATATGTTCCCATATCTCTTCCCGCTTGCGTCACCCTCCCTCCCACCCTCCCTATCCCACCCCTCCAGGCGGTCACACAGCACCGAGCTGATCTCCCTGTGCTATGCGGCTGCTTCCCACTAGCTATCTACCTTACGTTTGGTAGTGTATACATGTCCATGCCTCTTTATTGCTTTGTCACCGTTTACCCTTCCCCCTCCCCATAGCCTCAAGTCCATTCTCTAGTAAGTCTGTGTCTTTATTCCTGTTTCACCCCTAGGTTTTTCATGACATTTTTTTTTTCTTAAATTCCATGTATATGTGTTAGCATACGGTATTTGTCTCTCTCTTTCTGACTTACTTCACTCTGTATGACAGACTCTAGGTCTATCCACCTCATTACAAATAGCTCAATTTCGTCTCTTTTTATGGCTGAGTAATACTCCATTGTATATATGTGCCACATCTTCTTTATCCATTCATCCGATGATGGACACTTAGGTTGTTTCCATCTCTGGGCTATTGTAAATAAAGCTGCAATGAACATTTTGGTACATGACTCTTTTTGAATTATGGTTTTCTCAGGGTATATGCCCAGTAGTGGGATTGCTGGGTCATATGGTAGTTCTATTTGTAGCTTTTTAAGGAACCTCCATACTGTTCTCCACAGTGGCTGTATCAATTTACATTCCCACCAACAGTGTAAGAGGGTTCCCTTTTCTCCACACCCTCTCCAGCATTTATTGTTTCTAGATTTTTTTGATGATGGCCATTCTGACTGGTGTGAGATGATATCTCATTGTAGTTTTGATTTGCATTTCTCTAATGATTAGTGATGTTGAGCATTCTTTCATGTGTTTGTTGGCACTCTGTATATCTTCTTTGGAGAAATGTCTATTTAGGTCTTCTGCCCATTTTTGGATTGGGTTGTTTGTTCTTTTGTTATTAAGCTACATGAGCTGCTTATAAATTTTGGAGATTAATCCTTTGTCAGTTGCTTCATTTGCAAATATTTTCTCCCATTCTGAGGGTTGTCTATTGCTCTTAAAAGGTCTGCAGATAACTAATTTTCATTCCCTATAGATTACTAGCTCTCTTTATTTATATGTCTGACTTGGGATTATAAAATATGCAGATACCCTTTCATTATGTACTTACTTTGGTTTTCTTCCTCATGGATCCTATTATTGGTATGTTGGATTTTTATATATCTTCAATATGCCACTTTTTCCCAAATCCTTTTACCTTATTCATTTCTTTTTGATTTTTTTTGAAAAAAAATTCTGTATTTCATTTCTAAATCTCTTATAATATGATTTATTATTTTTTGTTCTTATATTTCTTCTAGTTCAAGCTTCATTTCTGAAGTGATTTATTTCCATTCTTTTTCCTGAGTTTGCTCTCCTCACTTGTCTGAGTTTTTCTAATTCTGCTTTAGGTATTTGTTTTCATGTTTTATATATTTTTTAAATGTCTCTTAGTTCATTTTGAAATCGTAAGTGACAGTTTGCTGTGTTTTATGGTTATGTTTTTGTGGTCAGTAGGAATGTTTAGCTCCTTGTTGATTTCACTCTCAACACTTTCTCCACATTGTGGGGTCCTGTCCTGGAAGGGAGCCCTGACCTCAGTGTTGGGACTCAGAGGACATTGACAGTTCCAGTCTCTTCAGCTCTTTTCTGCTTCCTGCGCTCACCCACAGCTGGTGTGGGCCAAACCCCAATCATTTTCAGCTGCTGTTCTCAAATTGCTAAAGAATACCTCTGGGCTACTTTAGAATTCTCCTGTTTTCACATCATCAGACATCTTGTTTATTTCTCTGCTTCTTTCCACACAGACTGTGATGCTGTGCAGATCTTGTGACTGTTAGTGGTTTCTCTCCAGCTGCTTGTATTTTGAGGATCATGGAGATACCTTATTGCTCAATATTGTTAGGTTTTGGTTTTGCTATTTAGTTGTTTTGTTTCTTTTTCTGTGGAGATCCAGGCACTTTCAGAAACTATGCTCCTGCTGCCATCTGCCCAGGTCCTTTAGTCTTCTGATTTTTGAATTATTTTCCTCATTTTAGGTCAGTTTATATGTTTGGTTAAAAAACCATTTCTGGATTGTTGGTATTCTTCCTCTTGCTCTCCCCCAGCCCCTCTTGACTTTCAGTGGAGAAAATGATGATATATTAATTCATGACTTTTTCCTATATAATGTCAAATGATAGCTCTAGATTTTGCTGTTTATTTTACCGGTAAACTGTCATCAAACCTCTTAATGGTCCATGACCTACAAATAGAATTAAATAAAACACTAGTTTTAGTCTTAATTTCTATATTATGTTTGTGCAGTGCTATCATCTTATATAATTTAAATAAGTTATGCAAAATGCATTCTTTCTTATATCCCACTGATAGTTGGGAAATTCAGACTGCCCTTCAGTACTTTAACCCCACCCCTGGAAAAATAGGTCTCATCTGCTTGTGTGTGTCTATAAATTAGTGAGTGTGTTAAATCTATCACAGCATGAAATCACTTCAAGTGCTGAAAGACTATCTTAAAGAATTTAAATTGATTGCAGATGTTGGTGCAATTAAGCAGGACTGATGAGCCTCAGAATCATGTTTCTCAGATTTGAATATGAATGCATTTAAAAAATTATAGTGATGTACTCCATGTAAATGGAGTTCATAGGCATCTGAGAGTTTCTATCACCTTGTGCTTTAAAATGGTTTAGCAATGTGAGAAGTGATGTGTGACCCCTTATGCAGATACCTATATTACTTAGAATGAAAATGTATTATTCATCTTACGTATGTACTTCCGTGCCATCCTTAACCAACTAGAATTGACTTTGAATGATTATTTTCCTTCGTTATTCCATTTGTCTACCAATTTTTCTACCTTTTATGCCTGTAATTCATTTGAAAATTATTCTATAGACAGAGAAGGAAATATAATGTTATTTCATTTGCATTTTTAAGAAGAAAAAGAGTATAACAAGCCGGATGTGTTGGTTTAGATAATAAAAGCATAGGACTTTTTTTCCCCTTGAGGTCAGATCTTTTGACTAGTAGGACTCTTGTTACCTTTAGTTGCTTTGGCTTTAAATTGCTGAGATGTAAAAGAAAGTTTTCTATTTATTATTTTAAAATATAACCTACTGGGTTGCAAATTAGGAAGTGAATTTTGAAACAAGTTTGTAACAAGATTAAGTAGAGTGTATGGCATGCTCATTTTCAATTTATTTCAAATTGATCTGTGCACATTAAGTAATTAAACTCATCAATTTCTGTAACACATTGTAAAATGTTATGGACATTAGGACTTTATTATATATATAGTAGTAAAATAAATTACAAAAATGGTGAGTATATTTAGATACTATTTTTAAATACTAAGAAAATTACTGAAATAGTATAGTAATATTAATGATTTGAAATAGGAACAAAGAATACATTATATTTTTTTCGGGATAGTGTGAATTAAAGCTGTGTTCTACAATATTTTATAAAAGGTTATTTTATTCATCACGGCACACTATACTTTGTTTTTAGGAGTTGAGAATCCAGCTTTGCTACTTCTAGCTTTGTGATTTCAGAAAATTCATTATGCCTCTTGAAAACTTAGTTTACCAAATAATAAAATTTAGGAGTGTTTTTATGAGAATTATGGTATGAGAAGTAGGGCAATGATTAAATAAAGTCTCTTATGTTATCTTTATCTTAAATCTCTTGATAAGTCATCTTATCAAAGTTTAAAGTGTAAAATGGGACTGTGTGAATGCTACAGATGAAGCATTCTTAAATCTGATTATATTGGAATAAAAAGTTAAATTCAAATTATTAAAACTGGTCATCATAAAAAAATACAATCTTTTTTCTACTTAGAGCATAAAATTATATATTCACATCTCAGTATTTGAATACAGAGCCAAGCCCTTTTCTTTGAGTAGGAGTTGTTCCTACTTTGATTTTTCCTACATAAAGCATGAAGCATCATCTGTGATCACCACTTGTGTATTTTAATTCAGCCAAGAATTTATACTTGTAAAAACAGTCTAAGTTCAGACCTATGAGAATTTGTATGATTTTTACAGTGAGATCTTTTCAGTTCTCTTGATCATACCTAATTTGAAAACAAATTTTTTTTAAAGCAACTCAGCCTAATCTTGATGTTTCTAAGCATTAATTTGTTACAGAAACAACTCTTTTCATTCTTGTATATTATTACATTAACAAGAATGATATTATCATACTTCATAAACAGTTTGGGGTTTATTTAAAAAAATCACTTCTTGGTATTTACAGAATTTGATTCATAGGAGTAACTGTGTCGCCTACAGCATACTTTGGGCATCAATCACTCTATTACAGACTAGTGGAAAGCCTGATACTGGATGTCTGTCTCTAGCACCTTAAACAAGTCACACTCCGGTGAACTTTATTTTTTTCTTCCCTTTATCTCTCCAGTGGGGTCGTAAAAATACAATTTTCTGTAACTCGTTTTATTTGTTACCCTATGTGAATGTTCTACCCTCTGTTAGAAGTGACTGACTCAGCTCCAAGTGACTCAGAAAAACAGGAACATGTTGGTTCCTGCATCTGGGAAGCCCTGGGATATGCTGGCTTCAGGCCGGCCTGGATCTAAGTTCTCAGGTGACGTAAGGACTCGGTCTTCCGTATCTCTTAGCACTGTTTCGCTATGTCTTGGCTTTATTCACGCAGGTTCTTTCCATGGTATATCTAGATGGTTAACAGAAGCTTCTGGCTTGTTTCCTGTATTTTAGGTCAGTAGTCTCCAAAATTTTTTGATCACTTACCCTATCAATTTAAAAAAAGCCGATCATATATGCCACTAAGCCAATAAATGTTTATTATAAACATGTCCATTGTATTAATACTTCATATATATTACAGTAAGTCCCCTACATATGATTGAGTTCTGTTCGGAGAGTGCATTCGTAAGAGTCCAATTTGTTTGTAAGTCCAACAAAGTTAGCCTAGGTACCCAGCTAACACAATCGGCTATATAGTATTCTACTATAGTAGGCTTATAATACTTTCCACACAAATAATACATTAAAAAACAAACACAACAAATAAAGAAAACATTTTTAATCTTACAGTACAGTACCTTGAAAAGTACAGTGGTACAGTACAATAGCTGGCATACAGGGGCTGGCATCAAGTGAACAGGCAAGAAGATTTACTGACTAGAGGAGGGGAAGGAGGTGGGAGATGGTAGAGCTGAAGGATTGTCAGCAATAGGAGACGGAGGGAAAGCTGCAATTTCACTCACACCTTACGTGATTGGACATGCGAACGCACATTTGCATCTTTGAAAGTTCACAACTTGAAGGTTCGTATGTAGGGGACTTAGTAATATAAATTAATGTATTAATATTTTATCCCTAATATATAATATGAATTGAAGATATCATTAAGATTTATAAATCAAAGTTTTAATAATTCATTAGAAAATTTTGCCTCATTCACAAACCCATTTGGTTTTTCTTTTTTTGTTTAGTTTTTTTTTTTTTTTTTTGCGATACGTGGGCCTCTCACTGTTGTGGCCTCTCCCGTTGCGGACCACAGGCTCCGGACGCGCAGGTTCAGAGGCCATGGCTCACGGGCCCAGCCGCTCCGCGGCATGTGGGATCTTCCTGGACCTGGGCACGAACCCGTGTCCCCTGCATCGGCAGGTGGACTCTCAACCACTGCACCACCAGGGAAGCCCTTTTGTTTATTTTTTATCACACTTTAACTATACTAGATTCATGACAAACAGATAAATATGCCTTTTTTCCCTACTCACATATTTTTGCACAACCTACAAATTACTTGATGACTTGTTATTTTCAAGAACTATACAAGTTTCTGGGCTTGGTGCCTTTTTAAAAGTAAACTTTTAACTTAAAAATTTTTTTTTTATCAGTTTTCTAAAAATTATACTCTAACCCCCAATTTTAAATCTCCTTTTAAATTTAGTTACCCATTATATTCATCCTCTTATAATGGAATCTATCATAGCCATTCAGGAATGTTCTGGGAGCATGTCCAAACCTGCAGTAACCTTTGTTCATGGGGAAACCTTTGTTCCCCGAAGTTCCTGTTGACTTCCATCTTGTCCACATCAACCCTTTTTTGTTCTTGCCTGTACCAGTTCCTCTATTCTTGTACCGCTATCTAACTCCCATCCTCCACTTAGCCACATTTAATTAAAGACTCAGTTTGTGCTGTTTTGACCTCAGTACTGCAACTCTCTTTGCCAACTTGGTTAGTGCTTGAGGGCCCAGAGAAGGTACAACGTGCCCTGGCTCTGCCTTTGTGTATTGTACTTGGAGGAAAAAGACAGACGAGAGACATGCATCGAGCTCATGAGTTATCTGGACAAGGTAGATTCCTTTGTGACAGTATTACCTTTGTGAATTCATGACTGTCTACAGGTGATGGATTTTGAAGCCTCACAAACTTGACTGGTCAACATTCTAAGACTCAGTATGTATTTTGTGGGCAGATATACAATCTAAGCTAATAGGGACTGATGTATTAAAATCCAAATATCACTTTAACAATCCGTAATCAGAAATACTATTATTAAGGAGAAAATTCTTATATTTTCTTCTCTCTTTTTAGGCTAGTCTATATTGGATGCCAAATGACAGAGAGTTGCTTACTTGGTTTGTCGATGATCCACTATGAGGATAATGGGGTGTGTGCCCATAGCATCATATGCTTTTCCTATCTGAACTGTCCTCATACTTCATGTATAAATTAAATTAGTTGAGTTAATGTGATGGACTAGAAACCCCATGAAGGCAGGGAATACATGATGCAGCACAAATTAGATGATTGTGTTAATATTTCTGGCACCCCTTTTCCTGGGGAGTCTTAGTGGGGCTCTCTGAAGAACTCTGGGTCTCTGGACATGTCTGCAGGTAGGCCTGCAGACTGCTTCCTCTTATAGCACATACTCACCACTGTTAGAGTACCCTGCAATTCTGGAGGCCATACTTTTTATTGTAATTAAAATAAATTCTTGATCTTGATGCACATGTGTAATCTCTTGGGTCATTTTAATATGAGGCTAATTATCTGTTATATTTTGATTTTTCGTAATTCATTATCTGAAGTCAGTTGTAATTTAAGATATGGGGGTATCTTAACAGTTGGTAAAATGTACCTCCCTTGAGGTTCACTTCTTAACTCCTTTTAGAGGAGAAAGTGACAGGAACTGGTGTCCTCATTTTACTCTTTCACTAAGAATTTTTATTTTTATAGCTTCTGATCTTTATATATTTCCCCCTGTCATTTAAAAAAAATTTCTTAGGAGACAAAGGCTGTTTAAATAATCAAAATGATTAGAAATTCTAAGATCAACTTATTTAGTAATCAAGTAACATTTTAAGTGTCATTCATTTATTCAGATGCTCAAATTTTAAATTATTAAAATCAAAGATACATCTTAAAAAGCTACAGAGTATCACTTAATGAGGTAGTCTTCAACCCATATGGTACTATCCTGTTGTTTTGTCTGTTCTTCCTTACTGAGAAAAGTATATGATTTCTAAATACTTTTCACATTAAAAGTTCTGTAGAGGCCTGGTTTTCTTGTGAGATGTGATCAGAATTCAAATATCATCTTAAAACAAAATAGAAATAAATAAATGAATGAATAGAATGGCTGTAAGCAATTATTTACTTTTGTATAAAGCTTATTTAAAGTTAATAACAAAATCTAAGTTAAGAATGTGACTAATGGGGAATGGACTGAATAAAGGTACTTAAACTGTAACAATTTTAACAATCTTTTTTTTCTTATTTCAAAAATAATGCATTGTTACAGAATATTTAGGAAGTATAAGACATTATAAAGAAGGAAAGAAAAAAAATCTATCAACCCAAGATAAGGCATTCAGCTACAGTATTAAGGCTGTTTTGATTCTGAAAAAGTCTAAAAAGGAATTATTATAACAGTAAAACTAAGGTTTCTATAGCAGAAATATTTAATGTGACTTCTACTGTGTTAGCATTTTGGCAGAAGTACAAAGGCCAAGGATAGCAAGTGGGCTAATGATAGCAGATACCAGAGCAGTGTGGCCATGAAAAGTGATTGTGAAATGGATTGTGCTACCATTAGCTCATTCAAATCCAGGCTCTATAAGAATAGGTTAACAAATATGTAAAAAATAGAAGATTGATAGAGGCTTTCTTTGGAGATACAGGTGTCAGCTATGGCATTATCTCCGACACCTTTTAAGGGAGTAGAACCAAATGAGTGGACATTTGAGAGAAGCTGACTGTATCCTTTCCAATTTAAGGACATAGGAATTAGAAACTGGCTCTAAAGGTAAGGGCTATGTGAAGTGCTTTGGTGGCAGAGCGAGGAGAACGGCTTAGACCTATTGTTGGAACAAGTTGAACTTGTACCAGAACATTGACTGGATGTGGATCTCTCCGAAGGGAGTTGACTTTGAGTTGTCTTGGAAGGAGTTTTGCCCAAGGGGCCCACCTGCACATGCAATGACCCCCAACAGAGAGAGTCTATGTGGAGTGGACTGCCAAGTCTCAGCAAGGGAGTCTGAGTAACCCACATGCGCATCCCACAGAAGGAGGCAGCATTTGCCTATCAGCCATATCCAGAGGACAGTGGCACCAGCGTGTGACAGTGATACCTGATTACAGCAGTTTTCTACATCTTAACTTTCTTTCCTCCCTACTCTCTCTCTTTTCAACCCTGAAGGTGTTGGAGGAAACGTGAGTAGCGATGATGGAATTGAAGGACAAGGTGGGAAGATAGTGAAGATCCACAGCCCTGTCCAATATTATAGATTTCCTAGTCCGAGTGAGGGCCACACTGAGGAAAGGGGAACTTTAAGTTAGTTAAGATTGAAGTTTTAAGATTAGACCTATCTCTTCAGTAAGAAAAACTCATCTTTGCTAGGCTGGGTAAGTTATATGAAATGTGGAATATCATTCTGGGGTGATATTACTAAAAATAATCTTGGAGTGAGACAGTGTTTTTAAGCAAGTTTAAATCCAGAAATTGTATAGGAAAAGATGGGTACATTTGTTAATATAATAACTCAAAAATTCTATATGGGCAGTGACAGGGAGAGGGAGGGAGTAAACAAAGTTAGAAGACATAAAAAACTGGAAGAAAATAGTTGCTAACGTATCACTAACGTGTAAAGAACACCTACAAATCATTAGGAAAAAGATGAATAACCCAATAGGAAATTTTTTACTTAGTATGAGTAAGCAATTTGCCCAAGGAAAATACAAATGGCAAGCAGCCACTTGAAAAGATGTTCAATCTCAATATGTAAATTAAAATAGGTATGGAGAGCATTTTTCATCTGTCAAAATAGAAAAGCTAAAAAAGAGTGCTGACAGTAAGTGTTTGGTGAGGGTGTAGAAATATAAAGCAATTCAACCTTTTGGGAGTATAATTTGGCAGTATCTTTCAAAATAAAAAACTTGCATACCCTACTGATCTAACAGTCCCAGATTTTGAGTCTGCTTTTATCAATATCTTTAATATATAAAGATCTATGTATGAGGTTGTCCCTTGTAGCACTGGGTAAAATGTCAAAGAAATTTAAAATAACCAAAATAACCATCAATGGAGAAATGATTAAGTAATTTATAGCACATTCATGTAGTGATCGATAATACAGCTATTAAAATGAATGAGTTTATGATTTGGAAAGTTAGCTGATATAGAAAATGGTATAGAAGCACATGTATAGTATGAACCACTTTTTGTTTGAAGAAAGTTGTGTGAGGATGTACATGTATATGTGAATGAGTTGGTACCTGTGTGTATTTATTCATTTAAAGGAAAACTCTATGTATTCTAACCAAACTTGTTAAAACACTCACAGTTGTCTGTCATTTTGGCCTAGAATTGGAGAAACTGAGGAAAGAATTCCCATTTCCTCTCATATTCAAACAAAAAGGAGTAGTGGAATTATGGGTGACCTGTTTTTTGATGTTTTTGTGTATTTCTCAAGATGAACAGGGCTTTTTTTTGGACAAAAAGCAAAGAGGATGATATGGGGGGAAGAGTGGGACAACCGTCTACCAGATTATATCAGACTGTTGCATGTTGCCAAGTGCTTGCTCCTTGATTTTAAGCTGTAGTGATCTGGTCTTTCTTCTACTACATGCGAGAAACTTGGAGAAGCTAATGTCAGTTAAGACAAGGTCTCAAGTACATCAAGGAGCTCACAGTTTAGTAGAGACAAAGTGTATCGGCAGGTGAAACGAGTACAGTGGAATACATGGGCCCTAAGTGCATGTTAAAGTGCTGGATTGTTGCCTGCAGCCATGTTGAGAAGGCCTCATACTCTGTCTTGGGAGGGTTAGTGGGGAGACCCTGGACTCTCCGCAGTCTCCTACGGGCTGCTCCTACTGCGGCTTCCTTTATCCAAGTTTTCGGTACTGGTACCAGAAACTGTCTTTTTAGAATAATATTTTCTTAGCAGAAACAAAATCTGATGTTGTTGCTAACAGAAAATACCATTTTTATCTTGTTTACCAAGTCATTTTGCCATGGCGCAGATGGCCTGATAACACGGACCACATTTCAATTAGGAAAATAAAAACAAATCAGCAGAGCTAATAGTATGCTGTTTGCAGAGCTTTTAAATGTAACTTGGAATAGCACACAGATTCATTTTACATTCTTGTAGTAAATTGGCACTCATTTAATAATCACTTTTATTTACAGAACTTACGTTTTGGAAACATCTGGATAAATCTATGAATAATTTAAATGTTCAGTTTGTGATCATTGCCAAATAGTGTTTATTAAGCACTTACCTATGTGTGACAATGCTGGATGATGCAAATACCATAATAAATGAAAAATATAGGAAACCTTGGAGACTTGACTCATAAGAGGTGTATTACTACATTAAAATATATGAAAATAATTATTTATACTTGAAGTATTTCATGTGATTTTTCTGTCTGCCTTAGAATTTATTAAGTATTACTAAAATTGATTTTTTTTCAATATGAAAAATTAGGGGGATAGATCTGATAACATCTAAGTTACTTTTCATTTCTGAAAATTCTTTGATTCCTTCCTTTACCAGGAAATGTTTCTCAGTTAGATTTCCTGCTTTCAAAAACTTGATGTCTTCATCTTAATATGTTTCAAAAGTAATATATAATCATTGCAGAAAATACATATAAACCAAAAAGGAAAAAATGAAAACCATCCACAATTTCTTCACTAGAGATAACTGTTGTTAAACATTTTTGGTTACTTTTATTCAGAATGGAAAATGTGGTTGAGAATACCAACCTCAAGATGTAGTTGTGGGAAGAATGAAATACGGAGTGTTATTACCACACACATGGTATCTGGCATATATGTTAGGTAAAGCATCTAGTAGTACTAATGAAAGGTATATTCTTTGTTTTCTAAAGTGTCAGCATTATTTCTGATGTTTTTCTTTTTTTTCTTTTAATGTTGTCCTAATTATGTTCCAACTCCTTTTGTTCTGAGACTGGTTAGAGACCCATAGTAACTGTAATTTATAGTAAGTAGTATAAGATACTCTTTGTAAAAAATACATTTGTCCTCTAAGTGTTTTTTGGCATTATCCAATGTCCCATTTCAAGAAAATTTTAGTGTTTGTGTATATAGAAGTTCAAGAAGTACATATTTTTTCCTGAAATTCATGAAATTGGTCATGGCATGTCAGAAATTGGTCATGCCAGAGATTAGTTTTCATGTTTCTTGGTAAAAAGACATGGTTGAAAACTTCTCAATGAAGTTAACTTAGAAGAGACAAATGATGGAACCATTGTGAAAGCTTCTGTTAAGTGGATAGAGGAGGAGATTCTGGAAAGGTGCTACAGCTGTATCTTCATCTAGAGATATGATATAGACAGCTAGAGAAGAATTAGAAGGGATAGTCTAGGGAGAGGAGGGCTCAGATCGGAAAATACAAAAAACGTTTTGCTTCAGGGAGACTAGCAGAGGGGGACCGAAAAGAGACATGGATTAGGAGTTCCCCGATGGTCATTTGTAAGAGAAACTCTGGGAGAGGGCTGATGCGGGCAGAGGTAAGCAAATCTATGAAGGCTTAAGAAGTGAATGCATATTGAGGAAGGGGGGAAAGTGAATACACACCATACTTGTCAGTGTTTTAGTGGTGATAGAAAAAAAGAAATGAATTAGTAGCCTGAGGGGAAGCAGAATTGAGGGAGGTTTGGGTGAGAGGGTGGGTCTGGTTGAAAGGTTTGTAGAAAAGGAATCACTACAGAGAAAGAGGGAAATAAGGACTGGGATTAGACTGCTGGTTTAATGTTAAAAGTCATAAGAATAAAGAAGCACACATGTTTTTCTGGGCAGGGAGTCTGGTAAAGATAGAAGAAAACTGTTTCCTTGATGGAAGAGGAAAGTTGAGTCAACTGCCTAGTTTCACTGTTCTTAGTGAATTAAGGGGAAAGTCATAACGCTAAGAATAGGGCAGAGACAGGGATAGAGCTTTGAAAAGAGCCGATGGGATTTAAACAGGTATTGAAGGAATGGAATATGAATAAAAATATCTGAAAGCTTCTTGAGGGCCCATGTGAGGTTGGAAAATATAAACAAATACTAATGAAAATTCTCTTTAGTGTAAGAACCTTTTTGTGACTATATAGTCTTATATAGCTCCCTCACTACTCCCCCATCATATCTCAAAAATAAAAGTGGATCTGTTCTGTTGAAAAAGAGTAGTGGGCCTTAGAGGCCATGGTTAACCCTCCTGTGGTCAACTCTGACCACATCTACAGAAGCCTAGAGTTCCAGGGGATACAGTATAGACTAACATAGCCTGTCCTGATAGGGGACAAGTAGAAGGCACAGTAAAGGAAGATGATAAATTAGAACCTTGATATCATCTTCCCTTTGACTACAAATGGGCCAAAACAATTCTGATCCGGCAAATAGCACCAATTCAAGTGACTCCCAGGTTAAGGCCAGGCTGAGGAGCAAGTAAATACCAGAAGTTCAAGTAAGAAGCTAGAATACATGCCTAGGAAATCATCCAAAGAAGGAAGCAACATGTGGTTCTGAGGGGTTCATGTTAAGCAAGTGCTTCCAGAAGTCTGGGAGTCAAAGGGAAGTTGTGCAGAAACAGTATAACGGATGAGGTCAGTACTGAGTGACTGGCCGTCATCCCATCTTTGTGATACCACTGGGTATGGATAAGTCTGAGTGTGGTGTTGGTGTTGGGAATGAGGTCTGGGGACTAAAGACAAATGTTGCTTTTGGATTTATGTTTGGCCATTGTTGAGAGGAGGTGTCTGGAGGCTTCCTCAATATCCCCTTGCGTGGGTGCTACAAACAGCGCTCAGTGCTTCCGTGAGTCTGCTGCTGCCTTGAAATGTGGCTTGTAAAGCTCAGGGAAGGCCTTGCAATAGCCCATCAAGTTGTGTAAATGCAGTGTGGGCTTTATTAAAACATCCTGGAGATCTTGATAAGGGTTCATGGCTCTGTTTTTGCCCAGATTCAGAGCTCCTGTGTGCTGAGCCTGCGTGTCTGAATTCTCACTCCTTTCCTCCCAGCACGAGAGGATCTCAGCGCTGGGTATTTGGGGCAGCAAAGTGTTGACATAAATTTTGCCTTATGTGGTTGTTATTAAATGGTTATTATGTAGCCCAAGTTTCTTTTCTCATCTTCCTCTAATTGTTAAGAGGAAGAATTGTAGAATTATATATATAGGAACAAGGCCTTCAGGAATCTTAAGTTTTAAAATGAGAACAGCCATGTAAAATTGTACTTTCTAAAATTAAGGATTAGGCGTCATATCCATAACTTTCTAGCCCAGTATCTGGAAATGAAGCTTACTTCACTTATGGTATAAAAAGATAAGATTCAAAGGATAAAAATTATGTGAAATTGTGTGCTAAGAAAAAGACACATTTTTCAAATGGAAACTCTGAGTGTACTTTTACTGTAGTTCTTAAGGGTAATTTAAATAATACTGTCAATTATATATAAATTTCAAAAGCTTTAGCTGTTGTGCATTAAGAAATAATTAGATTCATTTTTCTTAAACCATGTAGTGATATTTTCTCTTTATAAATATGTGGAGACTTAGGAACATTGACATGGGTAATGAGAATAGGAAATAATTGATATAGTACTGATTTTCTGGTACTGTCATAAAACCCACATTGTGTCAAACTTAGCAGTTCATTTGGGTAAGAACATTGCAGTATTAATCAAATCTATTTTAGTTGTCAGTGATAGAAGCTTACCTTGAACTAACTTGAGCAAAAAAGGCAATTTACTGATTTATTGACTCCTACCTGGAAGAGAAGGGATGGCTAAAATGAAGATCTAATGCCAGGACCTTCTCTTCCCTTTCCCCTTGGCCTCTGAACATTGGTGTTGTCTTCTGACTACAGAACAGCTTTCCCCCAGAAATGGAAACCTTGAAACTAAAAGAAAACATAGGCATAATCAAGTGTTCAAAGAAGAATTTGTATAGCAAACTAAGCATAGGTAAAAGACAATAGATGTAGTAAAAAATATTACTAATGATTTTGACAAAGGGCTAATATCTGTTACCCTACGGTGAGCTTTCATGAGTTGACTAGAAAAAAATCCAATAGAAAAATGGGCTAAGGACAATTTAAGAAGAACAAATCCAAGAAGATAAATACATATGTAAAGATTTGTAGTTATGGATATTCAAATTAAAGTAACTATATCCATCAGATATTTACTGTTTAAGTGGGAGTGTGGGGAAAAAGTACCTTCATATGTTGCTGGTGGAGCTGTAAAATGAATACAGCATTTTTGGAAAGCTATCTTAAATATTTATGAAAAAAGGAAAATATACATGCTCTTTGACCCAGGGATTCCACTCCTGGGAATCTGTGAAGAAGGAGCAAAAGCACTAATAGATGAGGACATATGCACAAGGATGCTTCTTTCATTATTATTTACTAAGTTAAAAACCTGGAAACAAAAGGCAATGGCTAAATAAATTATGGGTAGCCATACTGGGGAGTATTATGCCAATATTAAAAACAATGAATTAAAGTTATACTAGATAATTTGAGAAACTTCCATGAGGTTTAAATCACAGAAAAGCAAGATGCAGAAAATTATGTAACATGAGGCACAGATAGCTCTCCCTACTAGGAAATCTTTCAGTGGGTGCTGGGACCTGCCCTGCTGGCCCGGGAGGGTGCGGATAGGTGCCCCCACTAGGAAATTTGCCCAGAAGAGGGGCTGAAACCACAGCTGAGCCCCAGGGGCTATGTGACTAAGGAAAAAGAGCTGAAATCTCTCCTTGTGGCTGCATGAACTGCAGAGTTACACCGCTGCTGATGGCTTCCTAAATTCAGCGGCTGTGAAACATCCGAAAGGACAAGTGCTCCTGCAGCTGGGACGGGTCTGGCTTTAGCAGCTGTGGGCTCTGTGGGCGCGTACACGTGGGGGTTGGGCCAGGCCAGAGTTCAAGTGGCCTCCATAGCTCCCACAGCGGGTCCAGGTGCATGACTAGTGCGGCACTGGGACCTGACCTCAGTGGACCTGTGCTGGTGGCCGAGTGAAAACAACTCCTGAGGGTCACCAGGGCCAATTGCCGGCCTAACCCCAGTTAAGGCAGGACTGAGAGCAGTGCCAACACCAGTGTACTTTGTGAGCCTGCGCAACAGGTGAAAGCGGACACAACAGAGCGCATTCACAGGTGAACAGCTCCAAAGGGAGAAAACTCAGTAGCTTCTCTCCTAGTGGGAGTGCTCCAGTCCCACTTACCTCACACCGTAGATCAGAATCACAGCTGAGAAACAGATCCGGGGGCCTCAACTGCAGCAACTAGGGAGCAGCCCCTGCCCCTGACAGTGACAACCACAGAACAAAGGGGAGGTCCCACTCAATCTCTAGGGCAGGCTCTGGTCACCACAACAAAAACCCCCTGTCAAGGGGATAACAGCACAAGCCTCTGGACCAACCTCACCCACCAGGGGGCAGACACCAGAAGCAAGAGGAGCTGCAGTCCTGCAGCCTGTGGAAAGGAGACCACAAACACAGTAAAGTTTGACAAAATGAGTTGATAAAGAAATATGCTGCAGACAAAGGAGTAAGATAAAAACCTACAAGAACAACTAAATGAAAAGGAGATAATCAATCTGAAAAAGAATTCCGAAGTAAAGATGATTCAAGATTTTGGGAAAAGAATGGAGGCATGGATTGAGAAGATAACAAGAAAAGTTTAACAAGGACCTAGAAGAACTAAAGCACAAACAAACAGAGATGAACAAGACAATAACTGAAAAGAAAATTATGTAAGATGATAACATTAAAAAATAAACTTTCTGGGCTTCCCTGGTGGCGCAGTGGTTGAGAGTCCGCCTGCCGATGCAGGGGACACGGGTTCGTGCCCCGGTCTGGGAAGATCCCACATGCCGCGGAGCGGCTAGGCCTGTGAGCCATGGCCACCGAGCCTGCGCGTCCAGAGCCTCTGCTCCACAACGGGAGAGGCCACAACAGTGAGAGGCCCGTGTACCGCAAAAAAAATAAATAAATAAACTTTCTACCTGTATAGTTCTGTGTGTGTGTGTGTGTGTGTGTGTGTGTGTGTGTGTGTGTGTGTGTATGTATGTATATATGTATGAAATTATGTGAGCCTGGGTTAAAATATGGAAGGTTATATATACCAGGCTTTTTACATGGGTTACCTTACAATGGGAAGGTGGGGAAAGAGCAGCTAGGTAAAAAATTTCACTTTTATGGATTTATGAGAAGTTTTATATATATGTGTATACACACACACATGAATAAAGAAATTAAGAGTTTTAAAAATTATGAAAACCTTATCAAGACGGCAATACAGGTTTGGTTATACTCAGAAATTATACTAAAGGATTACAGAATGTCACATTTATCAATAACATGTTTTACATTGAAATATAGTTGATGTACAATATTGTATTTCAGGTATACTACATAATGACTTACATTTGCATACATTATGAAATGATCACCATGATAAGTCTAATAACCATCTGTACCCATGCAAAGTTATTACAAATTATTGTCCATATTCTTTATGCTGTGTATCACATCCCCATGACTTATTTATTATATAATAATAACACTGGGGGTTTGTACTCTTAATCCCCTTCACCTACCCACCCCCACCCCCCAGTTCCTTCTGAGAATGCTATGTTTTAAATCCCACTACTCAAATTAAAGAAGTTGAGAAACATTGAAGACCCTGATCTTTGGGCATAAATTGAAGATGACTAATAGATTTACTGTGAAGGAAATAAACTTGAGGCAGTGATATATCTTAATCACTTTTGTATCTTCTTATCCTAGCAAGGGGTCTGCTATCAGTGTATATATGTATATCTGGCATTTAATAAATGTTGAATAAAGGAATGTGTATGCCGGGCTTCCCTGGTGGCACAGAAATGTATATGCCTAATGAATCTCTCTCTCTGTCTCTCTCTCTCTCTCTCTCTCTCTCTCTCTCTCTCACACACACACACACACAAACACACACACACACACACACACACCAGGCATGCTCATGCTCCCCCTCCCCCACCCCATATATAAAATGCTTAATAATACTGGTTGAGTAAATGTATTGGAAGATGCAAATTAAAAGAGAATCAGACTTTTAGAAAGAAAATAATTAAAAAAATATAATTTAGAGTACTGATTACATACATGTAATAAGCATAAAACTCTTAGGAAGAAATCTTTAATTCATTGTCACTTTGCTATATTTAGGTTAACTTGTTACTTAATATTGAGACAGGATGAAGTGAGATTGGTGGTTGAGCAACCTAAAATGAATATTAGCTGTTGCAAATGTGAAGATGAAAGAAATATGTTTGTTTTAGATTTTTAAGTAATTTGAAATTACATGCCATTGTGCCATTCCGATTTTCACAAGAACTCTAATTTCACTGAAGGCAGGAATTGTGTAATTTTTATCATGCCTCCATGTACAGTAAGTTACTGATGAATAAATCCATGATTTATAAGTACAGTATGTGCCAAACACAAATTAGTCTAGCACAGTGTATTTTTCACTGGTGGTCTAGAGCCAGTTTCTCTGTCACATTTGGTGGCATTGCATTTGTTGCTTGTAATCGGCCATTTGGGAGTACTTACATCCCATACATTGGCAAATACTACCAATAAGTTGTTTTTCTTTCCCTGAGAGATGGTTGTAAAACATTTACCAGCAACGTCACTGTATTTAATTATAAGTCATGACCTGTGAGGTGGTAGCTGTAAAAAAGGGAAAACCAATTATATATTCCAGAATTTAGTTTTTTTATCAGGAATTCAAGTGTAACATGTTTATAACATACAGGATATTTGCTTTTCTTATACTTAAAACTTTATAATTTTGTTTTATGCATTCTTACTTAAAAATTCAAGTGTGAATTTATTGCTTTTCCATTAATACATTTGGGTGTGGTAGTACTTCAATGATAATCCCAGTTTATGCTTAGTAAGTGACCTATGCTTATGATACATATCAGTGAATGGAAATGGCATTAAAATTATATTCCTGTAAATTAATATTATCTACTTGAATTTTCTTAGCCTGTTTATCAAGAAATATGTTTTATTAAAAGTCATATTTTATTTTGCTATTTAGTAATAATTTGTAGGGAATGTATAAGTTTCTACAGATCGTGAGCATTATTCATCATTCTGAAATATATCAATCAAAGCAGTGATTAAATAATGCCTTTTCAGGACCACTGTATTTTCTCATTGGTTTTCTGTTGACAAATTAGATACTTAATTACCTTATCTCCTTCCTATACGTGAATGTGTACAGTTCTTTATGGAGCACTGTGTTTTGTTGCTCAAAGCTATGATGAGTGGATTTACCCTTCTCTTGTGTTAGCAGTGATGACAGTACAAGTTAATGACAGGGGCTGGGAAGGTGGCCTATTTATAAACCACCCAGGGGATTTTTGAAAAAAAATTATTTAATTAATTTATTTTTGGCTGCATTGGGTCCTCGTTGCTGTGTGGGCTTTCTCTAGTTTCAACGAGCAGGGGCTTCTCTTTGTTGCGGTGCCCATGGGCTTCTCATTGTGGTGGTTTCTCCCGTTGTGGAGCATGGGGCCTAGATGTGTGGGCCTCAGTAGTTGTGGCATGCAGGCTCAATAGTTGTGGCTCGCAGGCTCTAGAGCACAGGCTCAGTAGTTGTGGCATGAGGGCTTAGTTGCACCACGGCATGTGGGATCTTCCTGGACCAGGGATCGAACCCGTGTCCCCTGTATTGGCAGGCGGATTCTTAACCACTGTGCCACAAGGGAAGCCCCGAAAATTGTTTTTTAAGATCCAGTCCAGAGATGAAAAATGTTGATGGATTGACACAGGGCTGGTCTCCAAGTCATGATCTTTATTTTGAGTCATTATAGTACCAGTGTATCTCTTAGGATAATAGAGATGTTTAACTCTCATTCATTCGTCCATTCATTAATTCATTTTCTTTTTTCTTTAAAGAAATACTGCTCTGTGCCCGGCACTGTTCTAGGCAGTAGGGTTATTGTGATGAACAAAGCTGACCATATCCCTGCTCTCACGTAGCCTGTACTTTAATAGAGGAGACAGATAATCAATAAATATGTAATATAAGGTCGGGTCTGAGAACACGAGGAACTTGTATTAATTATTTTTTACTAGTAGTATTTATGTTCATATTCTTCCAGACTACCACAGAGTTTGAGAATCTGACATGTTTATCCTTTCTACCAGGACAGATATTCTTATTTATCCATAAGGTTCATGAGGGGCAGTGCTTGGTAGATACCTGAAGGAAAGGTTTAGGAGGTAATTGAAAGGAAATATGCTGAATCACTGTCTAAGTAGTAGTGATACTGGAACTACTCTGGGAAGGAAAGAATTACCTACCAAATAGGTAAAAATCTCAAGAGTATATTTCCAAAACTTAATAGGAAGTTTTGATGGTTTTGTTCATTTCACCATTTTTAACATATAGAACACTGCCTGCATGTAATAGATGCTCTGCAAATATTTTTGAATGAATGAATGTGTGTAACTATTGTTTTAACCAACTGCCCTAATGTATTAATAGTTTTGATGAAGGTAAGATTTTTAAATTTCTTAAATGGTTTGAGTTCCTGTTTTCTGGGATGCATATAAACATAGCTGTAGGAAACACACCGGCAAAGATGCATGTATGTGGGGAAAACTGTGATGTGCACATGTGGATGGGAATTTGTTCTTTTGTCTTCGGTGAAGTTCCTATGAAAGAGAACAGTGGGATATGGGGTTGAAAAGGTAGGCTTGGAAAAATATATATATTTTTTCTTTGGTAGAGCATTGAATATTTTTGAGAAGAGTGGGATGTTTAGAGAGAAAGTCCTTTGTGTCTAATTACAGGAGAAACGATTCTTCCTGTATTTTGTCTCAAGTGCCTTGGAGACCGAACGTGTTAGGTCTCCTTAATGTGAGGTGAACCCACTTTTGTGACCAACTCTAGTAACTCATTCATTCATCCCTCCATCCTTCCCTCTCTCTCCTTCTCTCTGCTTTTCTGTCTGTCTGTCTGCCTCTTCTTTTTAAGGTTATAATAGAGCTGAGAAGATGAGTTCTATCTTACAAGTTCTGAACTGGCCTTGTCTCTCTAACCTTATAAGCGTTCTAGAGGCTCACATTTCTGCCTTCCTCACTATTGCCAGAGTATCTGTCTAACATACAGCTTAGTATTTTATTTCCAATTCTGCAGTGACTTCCTATTATATGTGGGTGAAAGTCTGCTTTCCTTGGTGTGAAGTAGGCACCTTGTGTGTTCTGGTTCCTGTGTATTTTCTGACTGCATTCTCTCTCCTCCCTACACCACCAGTGATGTATGTAGACATGTAGTTCCTGAAAGGCACTGGCTCTTTCACCTAACTGTTGTCTGTGTTATTCTACTTTGCATTCCCCATCCTTTAAGATTTGGTTCTTGAATTATCTCTAATAGGCAGCCTTCCCTGATTATCCACATGACACTTGGGACATCCTCCCTTCTGCTTATTGAGAATGGATTCATATCCAGCCTCCCCCATCTTACAACTGTTTAGATGCTCTTTCTTGCCTGATGACGAGCACCTCATGGACAGGATTTTCTCCTAACTTGATTTTGAGTCTCAGTGTTCATAATAATGGTTGGTACATAAAAGATACAGATGGTTATTATTGAATCAATTCTTAGATGGATAGATAGGTTTTATAGAACATCCTAGAAATTATAAACTTGTAAAATTGTTACCGTGCTACTATCAAAGTTTTTAACCTTTTTTGGATGTTGTTAGCAGGAGCACAGAAGTTGCTCAGTCAATTCAGATCCATTACCCTCTTTATTTTCTCATTTATTTAAGAAGCATTTATATAGTATCTGCTTAGAACATAATAAGGCCAGGGATTCTGGGAAATACTAAGAAATTTGAGACAGTTTCAGCCTTTTCATATCTATATACTTAGTTTCAAGGAGGGTGAACATCTAACCCCTTCTGGACTTGAGTTGTTTCTCCTCATTTTGATGAATTCATTAGTTCATGTGGCTCCTTCTCTCACCCACCCTACAGAATGTGAGTCCTTCCTTCCTTTCCTTTGCTTTGATCTGTATATACTGCACAGCTTTAAAACTTAATTTAAGAGAAGGGAATATTTGTTTATTATGACAAAATCAGATAATACAGGTATATTTCAAGTGTGTTTCAGTTGCACAGCTTCCTCCACTCTATAAGCACTGTAAATATTTTACACCGAGGAAATCATAGGTCACGGTGGAATGTGATTCTGATGCAAAGATCTTGTTTCTTCATCTCTGCTATTTATTTTTATCCTATATTTAGCTGTTAATGTTATTTATAAGAAGAATAATCTCAGAAGTGTATTAGATTTTGTGCTGTTATATGTTTTTGAGCTTTTTACTAACATAAACAGATTAGATTTGTAGGCTAGCATGTATATATGAAGAGGCAGGGTGGTTTTCTTCTATAAATCAAGAAAAAGAAAGAAGAAACAAAGGAAGATGGGCTTACACTATAAATGTGACAGTGACACTTGAAAGTAGTATTCAGAATTGTGGAGGCAAATAATTGTGTAATTACCTGGAGGGGTGGAAAAACAAATTGCCTAATTTTAAAGACTGGAACAGCTGGTGTTTTCTAACCCCTCACCCCACTACAACCGTTTTCGGTAAATGCCCAATGAAGTTTTGTTGTGTTTTTTCTTTCTACATAAACATAATCAACACAGTAAAGAAGATAAGGAACCAATGACTAAGAACATCAGCACATTTTTTTCTTTCTGTTCAGATATGCCAAATAAATCTTTATCCTTCATTGAACCATCAAATAGAGAACAAATTAGAACATCCATGTTTATTTAATCAGCTCCGTCCACCCCCAAATTTGGGCTTTTTTCCCCCCAGTTCCAAAAAATATACTGAAGATGCTAAATAAAAACAAGTTGGCCTTATTTGACTTAGTGTAACTTTTTTCATTTAATTTAATGTTTTAGCAGGGAAATATACTATATTCTGTTTAAAATATTTTAAATGGCATTTTTTTAACATCTTTATTGGAGTATAATTGCTTTACAATGGTGTGTTACTTTCTGCTTTATAACAAAATTAATCAGCTATACATATACATATGTCCCCATATCTCTTCCCTCTTGCGTCTCCCTCCCTCCCACCCTCCCTATCCCACCCTCTAGGTGGTCACAAACCACCAATCTGATCTCCCTGTGCTATGTGGCTGCTTCCCACTAGCTATCTGTTTTAAGTTTGGTAGTGTATATGTATCCATGCCACTCTCTCACTTGGTCCCAGCTTACCCTTCCCCTCCCCGTGTCCTCAAGTCCATTCTCTAGTAAGTCTGTGTCTTTATTCCCATCTTGCCCCTAGGTTCTTCATGACCATTATTATTATTTTTATATTCCATATATATGTGTTAGCATACAGTATTTGTTTTTCTCTTTCTGACTTTACTCTGTATGACAGAATCTAGGTCCATCCACCTCACTACAAATAACTCAATTTTCTTTCTTTTTATGGCTAATATTCCATTGTATATATGTGCCACATCTTCTTTATCCATTCATCTGTTGATGGACACTTAGGTTGCTTCCATGTCCTGGCTAAATAGAGCTGCAGTGAACATTTTGGTACATGACTCTTTTTGAATTATGGTTTTCTCAGGGTATATGCCCAGGAGTGGGATTGCTGGGTCATATGGTAGTTCTATTTTTAGTTTTATAAGGAACCTCCATACTATTCTCCAGAGTGGCTGTATCAATTTACATTCCCACCAACAGTGCAAGAGGGTTCCCTTTTCTCCACGCCCTCTCCAACATTTATTGTTTTACATTTTTTGATGATGACCATTCTGACCAGTGTGAGGTGATACCTCATTGTAGTTTTGATTTGCATTTCTCTAATGATTAGTGATGTTGAGCATCCTTTCATGTGTTTATTGGCAATCTGTATATCTTTTTGGAGAAATGTCTATTTAGGTTTTCTGCCCATTTTTGGATTGGGTTGTTTGATTTTTTGATATTGAGCTGCATGAGCTGCTTGTAAATGAGATTAATGCTTTGTCAGTTGCTTCATTTGCAAATATTTTCTCCCATTCTAAGGGTTGTCTTTTTGTTTTGTTTATGGTTTCCTTTGCTGTGCAAAAGCTTTTAAGTTTTATTAGGTCCCATTTGTTTATTTTTGTTTTTATTTCCATTTCTCTAGGAGGTGGGTCAAAAAGGATCTTGCTGTGATTTATGTCATAAAGTGTTCTGCCTATATTTTCCTCTAAGAGTTTTATAGTGTCTGGCCTTACATTTAGGTCTTTAATCCGTTTTGAGTTTATTTTTGTGTATGGTGTTAGGGAGTGTTCTAATTTCATTCTTTAACATGTAGCTGTCCAGTTTTCCCAGCACCACTTATTGAAGAGGTGGTCTTAACTCCACTGTATATTCTTGCCTCCTTTATCAAAGATAAGGTGCCCATATGTGCGTGAGTTTATCTCTGGGCTTTCCATCCTGTTCCATTGATCTATATTTCTGTTTTTGTGCCACTACCATACTGTCTTGATTACTGTAGCTTTGTAGTAGAGTCTGAAGTCAGGGAGCCTGATTCCTCCAGCTCTGTTTTTCTTTCTCAAGATTGCTTTGGCTATTCAGGGTCTTTTGTGTTTCCATACAAATTGTGAAATTTCTTGTTGTAGTTCTGTGAAAAATGCCAGTGGTAGTTTGATAGGGATTGCATTGAATCTGTAGATTGCTTTGGGTAGTATAATCATTTTCACAGTGTTGATTCTTCCAATCCAAGACCATGGTATATCTCTATTTGTATCATCTTTAATTTCGTTCATCAGTGTCTTATAATTTTCTGCATACAGGTCTTTTGTCTCCTTAGGTAGGTTTATTCCTAGGTATTTTATTCTTTTTGTTGCAATGGTAAATGGGAGTGTTTTCTTGATTTCACTTTCAGATTTTTCATCATTAGTGTATAGGAATGCAAGAGATTTCTGTGCATTAATTTTGTATCCTGCTACTTTACCAAATTCATTGATTAGCTCTAGCAGTTTTCTGGTAGCATCTTTAGGATTCTCTCTATATAGTATCATGTCATCTGCAAACAGTGACAGCTTTACTTCTTCTTTTGTGTTTTGGATTCCTTTTATTTCCTTTTCTTCTCTGATTGCTGTGGCTAAAACTTCCAAAATGATGTTGAATAATAGTGGTGAGAGTGGGCAACCTTGTCTTGTTCCTGACATTAGTGGAAATGGTTTCAGTTTTTCACCATTGAGGATGATGTTGACTGTGGGTTTGTCATATATGGCCTTTATTATGTTGAGGAAAGTTCCCTCTATGCCTACTTCCTGGAGGGTTTTTATCATAAATAGGTGTTGAATTTTATCAAAAGCTTTCTTTGCATCTATTGAGATGATCATATGGTTTTTCTCCTTCAATTTGTTAATATGGTGTATCACATTGATTGATATGCATATATTGAAGAATCCTTGCATTCCTGGGATAAACCCCACTTGATTATGGTGTATGATCCTTTTAATGTGCTGTTGGATTCTGTTTGCTAAGTGTTTTGTTGAGGATTTTTGCATCTATGTTCATCAGTGATATTGACCTGTAGTTTTCTTCTTTGTGACATCTTTGTCTGGTTGTGGTTTCAGGGTGATGGTGGCCTCGTAGAATGAATTTGGGAGTGTTCCTCCCTCTGCTATATTTTGGAAGAGTTTGAGAAGGATAGGTGTTAGCTCTTCTGTAAATGTTTGATAGAATTCACCTGTGAAGCTGTCTGGTCCTGGGCTTTTGTTTGTTGCAAGATTTTAAATCACAGCTTCAATTTCTTTGCTTGTGATTGGTCTGTTCATATTTTCTGTTTCTTCCTGGTTCAATCTGAGAAGGTTGTGCAATTCTATGAATTTGTCAATTTCTTCCAGGTTGTCCATTTTTTTGGCATAGAGTTGCTTGTAGTAATCTCTCATGATCCTTTTTATTTCTGCAATGTCAGTTGTTACTTCTTTTTCATTTCTAATTTTGTTGATTTAAGTCTTCTTCCTTTTTTCTTGATGAATCTGGCTAATGGCTTATCAATTTTGTTTATCCTCTTAAAGAACCAGCTTTTAGTTTTATTGATTTTTGCTATCGTTTCCTTCATTTCTTTTTCATTTATTTCTGATCCGATCTTTATGATTTCTTTCCTTCTGCTAACTTTGGGGTTTTTTGTTTCTTCTTTCTCTAATTTTTTAGGTGTAAGTTTAGGTTGTTCATTTGAGATGTTTCTTGTTTCTTAAGGTAGAATTGTATTGCTATAAACTTCCCTCTTAGAACTGCTTTTGCTGCATCCCATAGGTTTTGGGTTGTTGTGTTTTCATTGTCATTTGTTTCTAGGTATTTTTTGCTTGCCTCTTTGATTTCTTCAGTGATCTTTTGGTTATTAAGTAGTGTATTGTTAACCTCCATGTGTTTGTATTTTTTTTTACCGATTTTTCCCTGTAATTGATATCTAGTCTTATAGCATTGTGGTCGGAAAAGATACTTGATACAATTTCAATTTTCTTAAATTTTCCGAGGCTTGATTTGTGACCCAAGATGTGATCTATCCTGGAGAATGTTCCATGAGCACTTGACAAGAATGTATATTCTGTTGTTTTTAGATGGAATGTCCTATAAATATCAGTTAAGTCCATCTTGTTTTATGTATCATTTTAAGCTTGTATTTCCTTATTTATTTTCATTTTGGTTGATATGTCCATCGGTGAAAGTGGGGTGTTAGAGTCCCCTACTATAATTGTGTTACTGTCGATTTCACCATTTATGGCTGTTAGTATTTGCCTTATGTGTTGAGGTGCTCCTATGTTGGATGCATAAATATTTATAATTGTTATATCTTCTTCTTGGATTGATCCCTTGATCATTATGTAGTGTTCTTCTTTGTCTCTTGTAATAGTCTTTGTTTTAAAGTCTATTTTGTTTGATATGAGAATTGCTACTCCAGCTTTCTTTTGATTTCCATTTGCATGGAATATCTTTTTCCATCCCCTCACTTTCAGTCTGTATGTGTCCCTAGGTCTGAAGTGGGTCCCTCATAGACAGCATATATATGGGTCTTGTTTTTGTATCCATTCAGCCAGTCTATGTCTTTTGGTTGAAGCATTTGATCCATTTACATTTAAGGTAATTATCGATATGTATGTTCCTATTCCCATTTTCTTAATTGTTTTGGGTTTGTTATTGTAGGTCTTTTCCTTCTCTTGTGTTTCCTGCCTAGAGAAGTTCCTTTAGCATTTGTTGTAGAGCTGGTGCTGTATTCTTTTAGCTTTTGCTTGTCTGTAAAGGTTTTAATTTTTCCGTCAAGTCTGAATGAGATCCTTGCTGGGTAAAGTAATCTTGGTTGTAGGTCTTTTTCCTTCATCACTTTAAATATGTCCTGCCATTCCCTTCTGGCTTGCAGAGTTTCTGCTGAAACATCAGCTGTTAACGTTATGGGGATTCCCTTATGTGTTATTTGTTGTTTTTCCCTTGCTGCTTTTAATATTTTTTCTTTGTATTTCATTTTTGATAGTTTGATTAGTATGTGTCCTGGAGTGTTTCTCCTTGGATTTATCTTGTATGGGAGTCTCTGTGCTTCCTGGACTTGATTAACTGTTTCCTTTCCCATATTAGGCAAGTTTTCAACTATAATCTCTTCAAATATTTTCTCAGTCCCTTTCTTTTTCTCTTCTTCTTCTGGGACCCCTATAATTCGAATGTTGGTGCGTTTAATGTTGTCCCAGAGGTCTCTGAGACTGTCCTCAGTTCTTTTCATTCTTTTTTCTTTATTCTGCTCTGCAGTAGATATTTCCACTATTTTATCTTCCAGGTCACTTATCTGTTCTTCTGCCTCAGTTATTCTGCTATTGATCCCTTCTAGAGAATTTTAAATTTCATTTATTGTGTTGTTCATAACTGTTTGTTTGCTCTTTAGTTCTTCTAGGTCCTCATTAAACGTTTCTTATA
The DNA here is from genome assembly GCF_964374135.1 of Grampus griseus. Taxonomy (NCBI): domain Eukaryota; kingdom Metazoa; phylum Chordata; class Mammalia; order Artiodactyla; family Delphinidae; genus Grampus; species Grampus griseus. The sequence goes on from NC_139012.1 coordinate 47,543,330, forward strand.
TTTTCTCCGTTCTATTTCCACGATTTTGGATCATCTTTATTATCAGTATTCTGAATTCTTTTTCAGGTAGACTGCCTATTTCCTCTTCATTTGTTAGGTCTGGTGTGTTTTCGCCTTGCTCCTTCATCTGCTGTGTGTTTCTTTGTCTTCTCATTTTGCTTAACTTACTGTGTTTGGTGTCTCCTCTTCACAGGCTGCAGGTTTATAGTTCCCGTTGTTTTTGGTGTCTGTCCCCAGTAGGTTAATTTGGTTCAGTGGGTGTTGTAGGCTTCCTGGTGGCAGGGGCTAGTGCCTGTTTTCTGGTGGATGAGGGTGGATATTGTCTTTGTAGTGGGCAGGTCCACATCTGGTGGTGTGTTTTGGGGTGTCTGTGGCCTTATTATGATTTTAGGCAGCCTCTCTGCTAATGGGTGGGGTTGTGTTCCTGTCTTGGTAGTTGTTTGGTATAGGGTGTCCAGCACTGTAGCTTGCTGGTTGTTGCGTGGAGCTGCGTCTTGGTGTTGAGATGGAGATCTCTGGGAGATTTTCCCCGTTTGATATTACGTGGAGCTGGGCGGTCTCTTGTGGACCAGTGTCCTGAACTTGACTCTGCCACCTCAGAGGCACAGCCCTGATGCCTGGCTGGAGCACCAAGAGCCTGTCATCCCCTCGGCTCAGAATAAAAGGGAGAAAAAGAAAGAAAGAAAGGAAGAGAAGATAAAATGAAATAAAATAAAATAAAGTTATTAAAGTAAAAAAACATAATTATTAAAAAATATTTTAAAAAAGTAATTAAAATAAAAACGGAGAGACAGAACCGTAGGAGAAATGGTAATAGCAAAGCTATACAGACAAAATCACACAGAAGCATACAGATACACACTCACAAAAAGAGGAAAAGGGAAAAAGTATATATATCGTTGCTCCCAAAGTCTACCTCCTCAATTTGAGATGATTCATTGTCTATTCAGGTATTCCACAGATGCGGCGTACCTCAAGTTGATTCTGCAGATTTAATCCGCTGCTCCTGATGCTGCTGGGAGAGATTTCCCTTTCTCTTCTTTGGTCGCACAACACCTGAGGTTCAGCTTTGGATTTGGACCTGCGTCTGTGTGTAGGTCACCTGAGGCCGTGTGTTCTTCATTCAGACAGGATGGGGTTAAAGGAGCAGCTGTTTCTGGGGCTCTCTCTCACTCAGGCCGTGGGGAGGGAGGGGTACGGATGTGGGGCGAGCCTGCGGTGGCAGAGGCCAGCGTGACGTTGCACCAGTGTGAGGCACGCTGTGTGTTCTCCTGGGGAAGTTGTCCGTGGATCACGGGACCCTGGCAGTGGTCGGCTGCACAGGCTCCTGGGAGGGTAGGTGTGGGTAGTGACCTGTGCTTGCACACAGGCTTCTTGGTGGCAGCAGCAGCAGCCTTAGCGTCCCATGCCCGTCTCTGGGGTTCATGCTCTTAATCTCCTCTCCTCGTGCACCAGGAAACAAAGAGGGAGGAAAAAGTGTCTTGCCTCTTCGGCAGCTCCAGACTTTTTCCCGGACTCTGTCCTGGCTAGCTGTGGCACAGTAGCCCCCTTCATGCTGTGTTCAGGCAGCCAACCCTAGTTTTCTCCCTGGGATCTGACCTCCGAAGCCCAAGCCTCAGCTCCCAGCCCCCACCCATCTTGGCCGGTGAGCAGACAAGCCTCTTCGGCTGGTGAATGCTGGTCGGCACCGATCCTCTGTGTGGTAATCTCTCCACTTTGCCCTCTGCACCCCTGTTGTTGCGCTCTCCTCTGTGGCTTCGAAGGTTCCCCCTTCCACCACCGCAGTCTCCGCCTGCAAAGTGGCTTCCTATTGTGTAGAAACCTTTCCTCCTTAACAGCTCCCTTCCACGGGTGCAGGTCCCGTCCATATTTTATTTTATTTTATTTTTGCGGTACACGGGCCTCTCACCGTTGCAGCCTCTCCCGTTGCGGAGCACAGGCTCCGGATACACAGGCCCAGCGGCCATGGCCCAGGGGCCCAGCTGCTCCGTGGCATGTGGGATCCTCCTGGACCGGGGCACGAACCCGTGTGCCCTGCATCGGCAGGCGGACTCCCAACCACTGCGCCACCAGGGAAGCCCCCTTCCCTATCCTTTTGTCTCTGTTTTTCCTTTTGCCCTATCCAGGTATGTGGGGAGTTTCTTGCCTTTTGGGAGGTCTGAGGTCTTCTGCCAGCATTCAGTAGGTGTTCTGTAGGTGTTGTTCCACATGTAGATGTATGTTTGATGTATTTGTGGGGAGGAAGGTGATCTCCACGTCTTACTCTTCCGCCATCTTGAAGCTCCTCCTAAATGGCATGATTTTTAAATGTAAATTAAAGATTTAAAAGGAATTCTATTTGCATGTACCTGTCTAACCTTAGAAATAGCATAAGGCATCAAACTTAGCAAATTTGAAAATGGCTTTTTAGTACTCTACATTCATAAAGTCCACATATCTTTAGTCTAGTGCTAGATAAACTATTACAGAGTAAATGCACCCATGTAATCAGGACTCAGCTGGAGAACTAGGACTGCACTAGCAAGCTCCAGTGTCCCAGTCATTCCCCTTCCTCCTCCCCAAGATATTTCCTGTTCTGACTTCTAACACAACAAATTTATTTTTTTCTGTTTTATAAATTTTTAAAAAGTTTCTTGTGGTGATATAAAATTCATCATTTTAACCATTTTATAGTGTACAATTCATTGGCATTTATTATCTTCACAGTGTTGTGGAACCATTGCTACCATCTAGTTCCAGAACATTTTCATCAACCCCAAAGGAGACCACATGTCCTTTAAGCAGTCACTCTACATCCCCTACCCCCCCCTTTATATTTGACCAGTAGAAACCCTTTCAAGCTGGTTCTTCTGTCCTTCGGCATATCCCCTTCATTCTTTGAGCACTTCCTTACTGTCTTGCATAAAATCTTCCAAGATCATCTTGTTCTGTCCTAGCCCTTATCCTTTTTGTGGAGAATGCAATTTAAAAACCATTATCTGGGTTCTAGGTCTTCTACTAATAGGATGGCTTTACTTCTAGGCCCTTCAGACAGAGCTAGGACATAAACATGTGTATGTATGTGCATGTAGACATACATACATACATGTATATGCTTGTATGTATGACACGTATATATAGTGTGCATATTTGGATATTGCATATATGTATGTATAATGTGTACATATATAATATATGTATATCCATATGTGGAATACACATGATATGTGTATACAGACATGGATCTTACATATATTTCATTCTCTATCTTTATCTATTTATGTATCTCTCTGTCTCTGTATCTATCTAAATACCCCCCTCCCAAAACCACACCTTCAAATTTCATATTCTTGCTTATTTCTCTGCCATTATTATCCATTTGAAATCCATTTGTATTTGGATTCATTTCATTTTAGGATTTTCTTCCCATTGTTCTTGATTTTTTTCTTTATGAGTATATGAAACATCACCATAGTTCCAAAAATCTGAACTATACAAAAAGGTATATTCTGAGACTTGTCACTTACTGTCCTTTCTCTTAGGTGTCCTACTCTCCCATCTTATCTATGTTCCCTTTCACCCCTGGAAGGGATAGTCTCATTAGTTCCTGGTTATTCCTTCCTGTGTCTTCCTGTACAAATAAACAGATATATGTATATTTTCTTATTTCTCTTTTATAATATACAAAGTATTATACTACAGATATTCTTTTATAATTTTTCCACTTCAAAATATGTTCTGATAAGCATGCCATGTCAGTTCATAGTGATATCTTCATTCTTTATAACTGCATGTTGTATTTCATGCTATGTGTTCACGGTGTGTGGTGCTATAGTTTTTGCGGTGTGTTTGTGGGGTATGGCTCACCGTGGTTTATTCAGTAACTATTCTCTGGTAGAAGCAGCTGACTGTTAACTGTTATGGTATATCCTTTTTGAGGCTTAAAAGCTAAAGAACACCTTAGTTCTGGTCATGGTAAGCAGGTGGAAATGTTATAATGCATTCAGCAGTTGGAGCAACACTTTTTAAATACATAAAATTGTCTAAATAGTCGAGTGTCTTTTGAAGGCAATGGGCCAGCAAAGGAAAGCTTTCCTTGTGAATGGAAGGGAAATGGATGCTAGTTAGGTATTGATGGATAATAAGAGAAATATAGTGTGTTGAATTTCTTTTATTATTTATTCAAGTTAACTTCTTAGTGACTAAAATTAGTATGGGGTCAATCAGTTTTTTTTTTTTTTCCTCTATAAAGATATTTTAGAAACTGACAGGGGGAAGAGCAGTAGATTTTCTATATTTTATCATGTTCCTTTGTAAAATGTACTTGGTAATTCTAAACTTTTAACATATGTTATTTTTACTGTACACTAAAAGCAGCTTTCAAAATTATAGGCAGAATTTTTGGTTCATAATGGTGTTCATTAAATGCTTATGGAAAAAAATAACTCGTTAAGGGAGTTCTTTGCTAAACTTAATTTTGTTAGTGAATGCTCCTTTCTGCAGTACTTTTCATCGCTCATTGTTTCTACTATGAAACAATATCTTAATATCATAATATAGCATAATAGCACAATATCATCTCTGAATGACAGGTTTTATTGGCAGTGGAGATCTATTGGGATCACAAATGTTCTGAAAACAAGTAATTCATACTGCAGTGACAGGTTGGTGTTTCTTTTGATCAGTAACATTAGAGATGCTAGAAATCATTTGAAAAATGCAAGGAAATTGTCACAATGCATTTTAATAGCAATATACATGATAGTAATTTAGATTTTAATTACCTGCTTGGCAGCAACTGTGCCACCCCTTTTTTGTACAGTGGTGACTCTGCTGTTTTCTTAAAATGTCATTATCAATGCAAACTTTTTCTTTAAATACTCTCCATATTTCATATTATCTTATTTATCTTCACAAGTCTCATCATCTGAATAGGTACCAGGAATTTGGGAATTGCAATGCTAAAGAGAATCTGAGGCAGTTAATTTGTTACTGACATAAATAAACAGACATAGAGATAGACATATACACACCCATGCAAGAGTACACATACTCAATACTATGAGAACTTAGGTGTTTTGACTATCTTGGCTTTTTGTTTATGGAATTTTTCTGTATTCTGAAGTTAACCTGCTGAAAATTACAAAGTGAATATCATGGAGAAGGATCTTGAGTCTAGTAACTCTTCATATCTTCATACAAAAAGCACTTAAATCTTCAGTCTATTCTTACAGTCCCCCAATATTTTAATTTTTTAATCTCTAGAGACTATATTTTGGGTCTTCATGTTAAGAAATGCTGATTTTTCTTGATAGGTTTAGGTATAATAAAAAAACTGAACAATTCCCTGCAGTTGGAGATGCTGCACGGTGAATTTTGGTATAGGCTACCTACTTTCTGAGAGGAATAAGATATGATTTAACAAGTTGAGCAATAGTTTACAGTGATTGGAATAGTATTTTAAGGATACAGTTCCTGAATTCTGTGATGTCTCAGATAATGTAGGCAAAGTTTTGCTTAAAGCAACCTACCATGTGTTAAACACTCTACTAGGGACTAAAAGGCCATTGTCCTCACCCACATGGGCATTATGCTGTGTCAGCTTCCTGCAGAGCATGCAGACTTTCTAGATTTAGCTTTTTCCTTTTATTATTTTAAAAATCAGGTCATCATTAAGTGGTGGATTCACCATGGTTGTATAGAAATAATTCAGTTATTTGAAAAAGGAAAGAAAGCTCTTTAGTACTTTTCACTAGTAACTCAGAAATACAACAAAACAAAATACAATACAGTATTTTTAATTTGTCATAGAAATGGTATTCCAAATTACTCTCCAAACAAATAAATGAGACAGAATAATGAAGAAATATGCTGAATAAGTCTTACCCCTAAACTGAGATGAAATGCAGGCATCGAGGCAGGTACAAATGAATCTGTTCTAAGACAGGTCAAAGGAAATGGTTACTATTACCTTTAATAGTTACATAGCAAAAGAATGAATGTTTGATTTTAGAGAAATAGAACAGGTAAGGGAAATAAGTTGTGAAAGGGTATATTACTTTTTGTACCTTAGAATATTTTTTAATAAAAAATGACAAGAGTAGTGTATGTACTTTTCTTTTTATCCTGCATATGGTATTTTAGAGTAAAATTTACTAAGGGATTAAAAAAGGTTTAAAAACTATGTTGGATAAATATCATTCTAATTTTTGTGATGTCAGGCGGACATCCTTCTCTCGTTAATGTGTTTTGATGCCACGGGATAAAGCTTTCTAAGTATTTTCATTTTCATGGCTAATGGACTTAGAGATAGGCAGACGTGAGTATCCTCCTCTTCCTGGCTGCCTGCTTCCTTTGAAGTTATGTAAAATGAAAGAAACACTGGAAGGGCTTTGTTTGAAAGGAATATTTCTGATTACTCATGTAACATAATATTTTCTCCCCTCAATTTCCTTTCTTTTGTACCTGTATTTTGATAGTAATATAATAAAAGGGGGGAAATGGTGCTGAAAACTAATCTCCCAATTATCTGGTCTATTTCCTATGTCTTTACATTGAAATAGTCCTTTCTAGCTAAGCATTCATTCTTCAGAATTTTTTTTTGGTGTGACTTATCTGCCTCTCCTTTCTTGTTGTAATCCTTAGTCCATGTGTGCCTTCCATTTTATAACCTCATTCATTCATTGAATGCTAGGCACTTTACCAGGGACTGATGACACAGTGCTGAATTAGGCTCCCAGAAGCAGACGCTGCCCTAGTAGATGTGTTCTAATGGAGAAGATGATACCACACAGAGGTGCTGACTATTCCCAGGAGGTTTGCTGACCTAGCTTATTGCTTTTCTTCCTGCTCCCTCCACTGTCATCATCCTTCCTGACTTGATCATTCACATAGATGATCAATCTAATACTTCATCCTCTTATCTCCTTGACTTTATCACTCCCAACAATCTTTGTTTTTCCCCCCAATCTCACCCACCCATTTCCTTGGATAATATTGATAAAATACCACCTCTAAATATGGTTTACAATCTTCCTTTCCTGACCTACTTACTTACTTAACATTCCCACGTTAAGAATTCTATAATCCTTTTAGAACTGCTAATCTGTTGACTCTACCATTTTTTCATGTCCATCTCCTCTCCACCCTCACCATGCTCTTACTTCTTGTCTTATTGACCTTAGACACACAGTCCTTTGTTATCTTACATAAATTTTCAGTTCATTTGCCTCTCTGTTCATATAACCTCTGCCCTTGGTTAAATGGAACTTCCCACTTCCTCTGCACTTGCACGTCAGCACAGCATACATCTGGGAGGAAGCACACAGCCACACTGACTAGTGTTTTCTGAATGACCACAGTTGGCAAAGCGAGCCTTTAACAGATTACGTTAACAGATATTCTACCACATGGCCTTTGTCAGTGTGCTTTTTTACTTTCTGAAAATGATTTCATATCTCCTCTCATACCTTTAGCTCTGCATCCTCACTTTTAGCTGGTTATATTGCCGCTTCTATCACCGAGACTGTTGATGTAATCAGAATAGAACTGCCGTACCTTACTTCCTAGTCACCAGATCTAACAAGCTACCTGAATCTGTTCCCTTAGATTCTGCTTTTGCTCTTCTTAGAATGATCCACTTTCCCTGCAATTGTGTAAGGTCAATCCTTCCTCTTGTATAGTAGGTCACATCCTCTGTCACCTACTTAAGGGTTTTTTGTTGTTGTTCACTTGTTTGTTTTCCTGCATCTATACCTATGCTTTTCATCATCAGTTTCTTCCTCTTTGCTTGGTTATTCCCATCAGCATGCAAACATGTTGTGGTTTTCCCCCCAACACCCCAAATCACACTGCAGGTTCCTTTCTAGCTACTGCCCTTGTTCTTTGCTCCCATTTACAGAATCTTCTCAAGAGTTGTCCATTCTTCTTCTTGCTTTCTCCCTTGAATTTCTGTTCAGGCTTATCTCCAATCCACCATTCAAGCTGCTCTTGTCAGGGTCACAGTAATCAGAAGATGGTGACACCATTCCCTTAGTTGTTGAGAACAAAAGCTTTGTCATCATCTTTGAATTTTAATTCTATCACACCTCACTCCTCACATCCAAACTATCAGTAAGTCTGATCTGATCTTCCTTCATACTGAGCAAATCTGTGCCTTCCATCACTGACGTCATATACTAGGCTGCTGTCAACTCTTTTTTTGTTTTCTTTTTTTGCGGTACGCAGGCCTCTCACTGTTGTGGCCTCTGCCATTGCGGAGCACAGGCTCCAGACGCGCAGGCTCAGCGGCCATGGCTCACGGGCCCAGCCGCTCCGCGGCATGTGGGATCTTCCCGGACCGGGGCACGAACCCGTGTCCCCTGCATCGGCAGGCGGACTCTCAACCACTGCGCCACCAGGGAAGCCCTGCTGTCAACTCTTGACCAGACAATGTAGAAGGCTTCTAATTTGTTTCCTTGTTTCACATTTTGCCACTTAGAGTTTGGTGCCACACAGTAGCTAGAATAATCTTCTAAAAATGTTTGCTCTATCTTATAATTTCTATGCATGTTTTTCCATCCACTTAGAACACAAGCTAAAGTCTCTACCATGGTTTTTAAGACCTTATCAGGGGCCAGTAAACTTTTTCTTAAATGGCCAGATCGTAAACATTTTAGGCTAGGGTGTTATGTATGCTTTCAGTTGTTTCTGCTGCTGTTTCTTTCTCTTCTTTCTCCGCCTTCTCCTCCTCTTCTTCTTCTTTTTTACAAGCTTTCAAAATGTGAAAACCATTCTTAGCTCAAGTCATACAAAAACATTTGGCTGTGGTTTGTCAGTCCCCTGCTTCCAGGATTAGATGTCTGCCTGTCTTATCTGTCCTTGTCATCTATAACTCTTTGTCACACTCACTGGGATTTAGATGAATTTTCTTGCTGTCCTTCAAATATGCCAAGTTCATTCCTACCTTAGGGCTTTGTATTTGCTTTTCTATTTGCTTGAAATACCCTTCTTCCAGAATGCCCATGTTCCCTGCTTTTCTTTATTTTGGTCTCTGCTCTGATTTTATTTTCCTAGACAGAAAAAAATGTCATTTGATCAAACTTATGACTTTTAAATAGCTGCTTCCTCTATTACTCATTCTTTTTCTTCCACCTTTCCCATTTAAGTAGTTAGCACTACATTTTGGCTTAGGCCCTAAACCTAGGAGTCATCTTTGACTTTTATTTCACCAGTGTAGCCACATCATATAAACAATGTCGGCACACAGTAGGTACTCAATATATCCTTTAAGCAATAAATAGCAATTAAAGTTATTACAATACAGAGTGGTGAGTGTTTTGAAAAAGAAATCCATAGATGGGGTGGGGGGGACTCAGTTTGTGTGGCTTATAAAAAAATCCTTCCGGGAAGTTAGTTTTGGCCCAGATCTAACTGATGTCTGCGAGTAGCCAGCACGAGGAACCTGCATAGTAGTGATGCTGCGGGTTTGGGTAAGAGGGGAGGGTGTTAAGGCAGGAATCTCAGGTGAAAATGCAGAGACCTTTACACAGTAAATGTTTCAAACTGGAAAAACCTAATATGGTTGAAATAAAGAATTATTTTTTGCCAGTAAGTTTATTCTTTTTTTCCCAGTGTTTATTGGGAAACTACTTGTTGCCCCATTTAAGATGTTGTCTGCGTTTACCTTCATTCTCTAATCAAACACACAGATAATTAACAGCTCAGCTTCTATGTCTTGAACCAGAGTGGCCCCAGAGAAAAGATTGACAGATTGGTCTCGGTCTTTCCTATAAAGGGAACCATACATTATGCTCTATTTTTTGTTTTGACTTCTTTAACTCAGCATAGTTTTTTGGATTCATCTATCTTGTTGCATTATCAGCAGTGAAGTTTTTTATTGTTGCATAGTATTCCATTGTATGGATACACAACAACTTGTTGATGATGGCTTGCATTGTTCCCAGTCTTTGGCTTTTATGAATAAAGCTGTTCTGAATGTTGTATGGATTTTTTCCCCTCCTGCTTAACACCTAGTTGTGCACTTGCTGAGTCAGTGTATATTTAACTTTAAAAGAAATCTCTAAACTGTTTTATAAGTGGCGGTACTGTTTTACATCTCCACTAGTTGTGTAGGAGAGTTCCAGGTGCTTCACACCCTCAGCATTCCAGGAGGTATGTAGCATTATTTTGTTTTTGGTTTTATTTTGCATTTCCCTGATGACAAATGATCTTGAACATCATTTCATGTGCTTATTGGCCATTCATACATCTTCTTTTGCAAAGTCTGTTATTCATGTTTTTAAATGGACTGTTTGTCTTATTACTATTGAATTGTAGGAGTTCATTAAATGGTTTCATCTGCCGCTCCCCATCACTTGCATTACTGCCTGAACCATCCCCCCAAGCCCCTCTGTCTGTGGAAAAATTGTCTTCCACGAAACTGGTCCCTGGCGCCAAAAAGGTTGGGGACTGCTGTTTATGAGATATATTTATCGTTGGGAGAGCCAGTCTACCATGGGCCCTGGATATCCCTGTATATTCTTTCTGGTTATGCCAACATGCAAGGCCTGACCATTCTTTATCCAAGTCATTTCTCAGGACTGCATTTACAGTGAAGCAACTTTAGAGATGAAGTTGTATCTCTGTGGATAATGAGTGGGTTTGTTACTGTTCACTATAAAAGTGGTGATTGCCCGAAGCTCAGTGTTCTTCCCTTGTTATACAGTCCACTGTGTGTGTAGGTATCCGTCATTCATCAGGGATCTCTGCATCATCCCTGTGGGTTGGTGGGTTAGGGAACCAACATGTATAATAGAGTCCTTTTGTCTCTAACTGAGGAGTCCTGTGTTTTCTGTCAGAATTCATGAAATAGTAACAGGCTAACTTAGCTTGTATGTAGGGTAAAATCTCAGCCTCTGTACAATTCTTGACACATATTGCAGTGTTTTCTCAGTCTGTGGCTTACCTTTCATTTTCTTAATGAAGCTATCTTAATAAAAAAAGAGGTTTTTGAAAAGTGGAAGGTTTACATTTTGATGAAATCCAACTTTATAGTTAGTGCTTTTGTATCCTAAGAAACCTTTGCCTTCCTCAGGGTAGTGAAGATTTTCACTATGTGTTCTTCTAGACATTTTATAATTTTAGCTTTTACATTTAGGTCTAGCATTTAGGTTCACATTCTTTCATGTGGATATTCAATTATTCTAACACCAGTTGTTGAAAAGATTCTTCTTACCCCATTGAATTACATTGAGATCTTTGTTGAGAATCATTGACTACATAGATTCAATATATTTCTGTACTCTCTTCTGTTCTGTTAATGTTCCATTAATTCTACTTTGATTACTGTAGCTTTTCAGTAAATCTTGAAAACAGATAAAGTAAGCCCCTAACTTTATTCTTTTTCAAAATTGTTCTATTGTAGGTTCTCTGCATTTCCATATTAATTTTAGAACCTGCTTCTCAATTTCTTCAGAAAAGCTTGCTGGAACATTGATGGTGATTATATTGAATCTATAAATTATTATTTTTTAAATGTATTTATTAATGGATTTCTTGATATTGAGTCATCTGGTCCAGGAACATGGTATAGCATCTTCATTTATTTAGGTCGTTTTTCTCTCCACAATGTTTTATAGTTTTCAGTGTATAGCTATTTCCCTTCTTTTGTTAAAAATTTTCCTAATGATTTTGTATTTTTTTGATGCTGTTAGAAAACGATATATTTAAAAGTTTTATTTTCTAATTGCTGGTAGTAGTTAGAAAAAAATTGTTTTTCTATATTGAATTTTATTCTGTGAGTTTGCTAAATTCATGTACATAATCATCTCATTTGCTAATAGACATATCTACTTCTTGCTTTCTAATCTGTGTGTCTGTTGTTGCTACTACATTACTGCACTATCTAAGACCTTCACTACAATACTGAATAGGAATGGTGAGAGCTGACATTTCTTCTCTTGTTCCCAATTTTAGGGGGACCAACATGTTGATTTGACCAACATGGAAGTTATAATAGCTGGAAGACTTTACTAATAGGGACATACTGTTCATTAAGTGCCGTATTCTGGGTCATTAAGGCAAATTATTGTTAGGGTTTTTGGATGCCTGAACTCATCTCTTTAGGAACTTTGCTGTAAGGATCCCATAGAATGTGGATTCAGTTAGCTCCCATTTCATGGAATGGCATATTTTTCTTTAGTAAATTATGACTTGCTATTTATGAAAATCACCTGTTTCCCAGGACTAATTTGTTTTGCATTATTGGGAATGTTTCCTTGTGCAATGCTGTAGCAAATTAATAAAAACAAAAAGAAATGAAAAAATACATCTAATTTCCTACCATCTCAACTTAGCTGCTTTTGGGCATGTACAGTTCCTTTTCTTCCCATTAGATTTGTAATCTGTAATTTAAATAGATATAATTCTGGAGTTTATTATTAGTTGGGCATCCTCATCATTTCCCATCTGGACTATACACATACCTTCTCAACAGGTCTTTCTGCTTCTGATGCTTCTGATCTCAGAGTAAAAGTCAAGTTCTTTGGTGGCCTGTAAGGACTGCAGTCCCCTCCATCACAAATTTTTTCCAGATATCTGCATGTTTAGAGCTCTCACCTCCTTCAAACCTTTATTCTAACATTCAGGTTTGAGGCCTTCAGAGTCTTTTCTGTGAGACTTTATTTTTTCTTCGACCACCCTCTTTGAAATTGCATCCCACCTCCTAATGATGCTTATTCCTCCTCCTGTTTTTATTTTTCTCTATAGCACTTAACACTACAGTGAGATGTATGTTAATTATTTTACATTTATTGTCTGTCATTCTTTATTCTTCCCTGTGGAGAATAAAGCTCCGTGCAGGTAGGTATCTTCGTCTCTTGTTAACTGGTCTTTTTTCAGCACTTAGCACAGCGACAGGCACTTAGTAGGGAATTAATGTTTGTTGAATAATGAATGAACTCCAGCTCTTCTCATATGTATTTCATACTGCTGCCAGTGTGATCCTTCCAACCCCCCTGGAAAAGCTGTTTGTGTGGTAGTGCTTTACCACTCCAGGACCTGGCGTCTATCCTCAGTTATATGTGCTATGTGCTTTTGTTTTTCTTTTTGGGTGTGTGCTTTTGTGTGATGTTTTAGCCTGAAAGGTATTCTTGTCTAAGTCTTTGCCTCCCTCTTACTTACCTTCCCCTTGGCTTCCCTTGTCTGTTCTGCCAAGTTGGGTGTTCCTCCTTTGGTCCCTTGGTGGCATGTTAGAGGAATTAGACTGCTCTGAATAGTACTGTTTCCTTGCTTGCGTTTCTCCTTCCAGACTTAGGTTTTGATAATCTCTGTGTCTGTATTGCCTAGAACTAGGTGCTTAAAGATTTACAGCTTTTTCTGTGTTGCTTGGAATATTAATTTTAATAGGGTCATTCTTGTATTAAGTTTTGGTTTTTATTTTACATGTGCCTAAAACACATTGGTATATTTTCAGATATTTCCTATGTTTTCCACGATAGTCTGGATTTGACAAAGCAATTATTTTAATTTGAAAACCTTTTGATATTATGTTGCTATCTTTTGTGGATACCATGGATTATGAATTTATAAATTTATGGGCAGAAGTAAGGAAATCATCCTCTCAAAGTAATGCTACTCAGAGTAGTTGTGTGCTGCTGTTAATATGAAAGGTGGGATTAATGTAGTTACTATTTTAATGGATAATCTTCACACAACATGAATTAAAAATTTTTAACTTATTTTACAGGGAAGTGTTAAGAGTAGTCGACAGATCTCACCTCAGGAATTCATCCATGAACTGAAGATGGAGTCTGCAGATGAAAGGCTCTTCACGTGCCTGGAATCCCTCCGCGTGTCTTTGACGAGTAATCCCGTGAGGTAATTCGTCTTTCTGAACATGAGGGCATATTACTGAATTAAACAGATGCCATGATCTGCCACTTTTATGCAGTACTTCATGGTGCCTGTGAGTAAATAGGTGGTCTACCTCAACAACTTCTCAAGGTAAAAATTGAATACATAATTTTTATATGCATGTGGAAATACAGTCTCAATAGTACCTTTTGTGTTTATTACTGAGTGATATGTAGCCTGTGGACTTTTAAAAAAGTCATTCTTTTTTTTTTTCTTAGAATTTTTAAAAACTTGAGGCGTTTTTCAAAAGAGAACAGTCATCAGAAACTGTCAATTTAATGGGGCTGAGTTTCACTCTGAATTTTGGTATTGTACATATATATTGGCTCATTCCTGTTTGATATACAAGAAATACCATTAATTTATTATTTCCTTTATTGGAATTGGTATCTTTGTAGGAGCCCATAGGAGGTTAGCGTTGTCAGACTTAGCAAATAAAAATATAGGACGCCCAGTAAAATCTGGGTTTTAGACGTAGTTACGCTAAAAAATTATTTGTTGTTTTTCCAGAATTCCACGTTTAACTGGGTGCCCTGTATCTAGCCACACTACAATAGATATCTTGATAAATCAGTTTTTAGACCTTTTAGTCCAGCATATTCTTGAAAAATTTTAAGTAGGAATTGTTATAAAATGTCTGAACAGTCATAGAATCAGAATTTCTGAGCTGCAAGAGTCTATGGTAGATTAGTTTTGATTTCTTATTGTATAATGAATGCTTATTTCTGCATAAATATATATGAATATTTTCTAGCCCTCTCTTTATATACGTATATATATATATATGCATATATGTGTGTGTGTGTGTATAAAATATAGACAAAGGGCTAGAGGGCCAGAATGAAAAACTATGATTGGAGGTTAATGATATATAAAAGACTTTTTTTGGTATTCTGATATTCCGAATGTTTCTGAAGTTTGGCTACAGTATGATAAAGATCCTTGACAGTATAAGTATTTGAAATAAAAAGACCCTACCTGCTGAGAGACATGAAAGTGAGGTTTAAGTAAGGAGCATGAAGAGTAAACAAAGAATCTCTATTATTTCAATTTTATCTTTATTTTTCCATATTTTACCACTTTCAGTGTGTTCTCTAGGCTGTAAATTAATGGTGGGCATGAGACCAGGGATTTCATATGTCTTATATACCTCTCTTTACCAGGCACAGTGCTTTTAGCACATAGAAAGTGCTCAGTGAAGATTTGATTGAAACAATTTTAACCTTCTTCAGTTTTATGTTGGCTATTGCTAGAAACTAAGTTGAATTAGGAGTTTGTTTATTTGACAGGTATAGTCATACATGAAGAGCTCTGGTCTCCATCTTAATCTTTACCTATTAAATGTTTTCATTTAAAAAATGGTTATTGAGCACTTGCTGTTTTCCAAGTACCAATGTTTTGTTTCCAAGTACCATCTTAGACGTGGGGCTTGAGTAAATAGCAAAGCAGGTCCAGGCCCTGTTCCTGTGGAGTTTAAATGTAGGAAGAGGGTATTTTAGGGTCAACTGGGGAGCTACAGTCATTTTTCAGTTTATCCGGCAGCTACTGGACACTGGAAATAACCATGGAATTTCAGTATAATAAGAAATAGACCCTGCCATTACCTCTTCTAATTTTTCATATTTTGAGTAGATGAACATGATAGTGAAAGAAAAACTGTGAGAGGATTTTATGTATGAATTCAGGCATATTACAATGGATACAGTTATTTATTGTGATTCCATATAAAGACAGTGGGAAATAATGCTGTATGTTTCTTTCATTTGAAAGAATAAATATTTCAAAAATAATAATTTGTGGAATTATTTCCCTGAGAGTGGCCAGTTCTATTGAGCCAATATACGTACAATAGAATATATTATCAGCAATTCACAAGTGTTGCTGTTTCCTACGAAGTAGTCTTTTTAATTGGAAAGAATAGAAAACCATGTCATTGGAGAAATTTTTCTGAAATCATGGCACTTTATGTAGATAGAAAATTGAGACATGAGTATTTCTGTGCCCAGTGCTCCAATTAGAGGAATGACTTAGCTGAACATGTAAAACTTGAAGCTATTTCTGATCAAATCTTTGGACTTTGCAGTTAGTTATGATGTGTCTGCTGATAAAGTCAGTTTTCATATTTTCTTTTTTATGTACAGTATGTGACTAAATTTCAAGAGAGAAGGAATTCCAACTTTTTGTAAGCTTTTGAGATTATTATTAGATCTGTAGTATTATTGAGAAAATCAGAGTGAAATTCTTTAATGTCTGTGAATACAATTGAAAAAGAAGCAAGTGAACTAATTAATGACAGTTCTCCAGTGCTGGTTTGGGATCAGGATTTATTTAAATCAAAAATCAAGGAGGGCTTCCCTGGTGGCGCAGTGGTTGAGAGTCCGGCTGCCGATGCAGGGGACACGGGTTCGTGCCCTGGTCCGGGAAGATCCCACATGCCGCGGAACAGCTGGGCCCGTGAGCCATGGCTGCTGAGCCTGCGCGTCCGGAGCCTGTGCTCCGCAACGGGAGAGACCACAGCAGTGAGAGGCCTGCGTACCCCCCCAAAAAAAAAATCAAGGAAAAAGTAGAGCACCCCTGCACCACCCCATCCCTGATATGCAGTATTTTAGAACCATTCACCAACCTCTGAAAGTCTGCGTAACGATTATGAGACATGTCATCCTTTGACTATCTGCATAGTGAATTATGTGAAAACCAGCACTTTAAATGCCAAATTATTGGCCTTGTTTTATAAAGACTTGATTTGAAGATCACATAGTTCTTCTGTTTGAAGTTTTATTGATTATTCAACATCAAGGACAGTTTTGAGCTTAAAGACATAGAAGCTTTATTTTTGGAACACAAGTGAAAAGACCAATTTCTTCAAATTATCAAACATAACTTTTAGTGGATCTCAACACAGTCAACAGTTATGTTTGAGCTTTCAAATACGTGGAGGTAGAAACATAAAAAGGTAGACACTAACATCATTATGATTGATATTAAGCGTTTTAGTCCATTACTCATCTTTGCATATAGCAAATTAGTTATAGAATGCATCTTCATTTGCTCAAGTTGATGTGGTCGTCAAGGATAAGGTTTCTGTCTCAGAAATACCAGTCTTCTTAGATTTTTGTGTTTTGTGATATTAGGCATTATCTTTTTTAAAAAAATTATTTATTTATTTATTTTTGCTGTGTTGGGTCTTCGTTTCTGTGCGTGGGCTTTCTCTAGTTGCGGCAAGTGGGGGCCACTCCTCATCGCGGTGCGCGGGCCTCTCACTATCGCAGCCTCTCTTGTTGCGGAGCACAGGCTCCGGACGCGCAGGCTCAGTAATTGTGGCTCACGGGGCTAGTTGCTCCGCGGCATGTGGGATCTTCCCAGACCAGTGCTCGAACCCGTGTCCCCTGCATTGGCAGGCAGATTCTCAACCACTGCGCCACCAGGGAAGCCCTAGGCATTATCTTCCTTTACCCATGCTTAATGTGTGCATTTTGAAGTGTACAAGAGATATTTTACAATTTATCATTTTGTTAGAAGATTTCTAAGGAGGTTTTGGAACTAGATTTGATTAAGTTAACTGTAACTTCTAGAAGATCACTTTAGAAAATTTTGCAGTAAAATATATGTTTACTGCAGAGCAAGTAAGCAGCCTGTATGTGTCATTATTCCATTTAATCAGTGCTATGTTTAGAGTGTAGTTTTCCTGCATTTCTGGGCTTGAAAACATAAAGCTGGTAGGAGAGCTTATCTTTGGATTGCTGAATGTTTTGTGCCACGTACTGCACATGAGGATAGAGACAGGAGGCTTGTGGCAAGCAACGAGATCACTGTATTCCTTGATGTCAACCTGATCTGAAGAGAAAAAGTCAAGACAAAAATTTGAAGTTACTAATAGTTTGACTTACTATAAAAATTATTTTTATAAACTGTTAAACATATAAAAAAAGGCTGTTTGTCATTATAGTGAAATAAGTGCCCACTCACCTACTAATGAGGCTAGCATATAGATTACTGCCTATAACTCTGAAGCTTCTATGCCTCCCTCCTTAATTCAGTGTCCTTTTCTTGCACTATTCCGTGGTGACCACTGTCATGAATTTTGGATTTCTTTGCATTATAGATTACCATATATGTATTCCTAATATATTGCTTGGTTTTATATCTTTTTGAACATTATTTAAATGGCATCATCTTCTATGTGCTCTTTGAAGACTTGCATTTTCCTCTCAGTATTTCATATATTTATGTATGCTGTGTGCAGCTACTCACATTTTATCACAATTAATCATTTTTCATACCTTGTTCTTATATTTTAGGAACATCCATTGTAAATAGTACATGGATGCTTTTAAAAAAAATCTTGTCTGATAATCTTTGTTCATCTCAATTGTAGAAATATATTGGGATTTATATGACATTCCATTTAAAATTTTCAGTTTATGCTGCTTTTCCATGTTCCTCTTCCTCCTCCTCCTGCTCACCCCTCCCCCATTCTTTTCTGTATTCTTCCTTCTTCTTCCTCAAATTCTTTTGATAGATTTTAAATTTCTCATTTCATTTTTCCTCATTTACTAATTTGGAAGACATTCTCTTTGATCTTAAAACAGAAGAGAAATTTATCATGCACACGCTTAAAAAGGAAACTGTACATGCGTGTACTTAAAAGGGACACAAAAAAGCAGTCTCTCTTCCTCTGAACCTAAAATACGTTAACACCAATCATCCTCTCTTGATTTGTATGCTAGTTCTGTGTGATATTTTAATTTTCTCTTTTTTCTTTTTTTGTATTGTAAATTAGCTATTGTTACTACTGAGATATACTACAATATGTATTTATGTATATGTGTTTATACACATACATACTCATCCTTTTTTGGTTCTTGCACATTTTTTTCTGATTTTACTTTTAGCTCAAGTATATCATTACATTCCTGTAGTGAGGGTCCTTTGATGGTAAAACTTTGTTTTATTTGTTTGAAAGCGACTTTATTTACCTTTACTTTTGAAGAATAGTTTTCCTAAGGGCATGAAATTAAGGTTTTCTGATATCTTTTCTTAGTCCATTGAAGATATTATTTTTTCTTCTGTCTTACATTGCTGTTTTTGAGAGGTAGGCTCTTTTATATAAAACTCATGCTCTTCTAGGTAATCTGCCTTTTCTCTCTGGTTTTATTATGTTTTGTTTTTGGTGTTCTATAGTGTGTTCTATGTGTCTAGGTGGAATTTCTTTCTTATTTGTTTTTACTAGGGATTTTTTTGGACTTCCTGAATATGATTAGTGTCTTTCATAAGTTCTGTGAAAATTTCAGCCATTAACTCTTTGAATATTGATTCCCCCCTCTCTCAGTTTTGTATGTGTTAGAGCTTCTTACTCCATACACCATTATTTCCTAATCTCTTTGAAGTTTCCATCTGTTTGTCTCTCTGTACTGTATTCTGGGAATACTTTGTAATATCTTCTAGTTTCCTAATTCTTCACCATTGTCTAATCTGCTATTTAATTTATAAGTTGTATTTTAAATTTCCATTATTATAATTTCATCCTCATAATATTTTTGGCTGTTTCAAAACTCCTTATCTTTTTTCATGATTTTTCATAATACTCCTTGCTTATTTTATTTTATTATTTTATTTTTTTGGTATGCGGGCACCTCACTGTTGTGGCCTCTCCCGTTGCGGAGCACAGGGTCCAGACGCGCAGGCTCAGCGGCCATGGCTCACAGGCCCAGCCGCTCCGCGGCATGTGGGATCTTCCCGGACCGGGGCACAAACCCATGTCCCCTGCATCGGCAGGTGTACTCTCAACCACTGCGCCACCAGGGAAGCCCCTCCTTGCTTATTTTTATCCTGTTTATTATTTCTCTAAACATATTAAATATTTTATATTCTCTGTAATTTTAGTAAATAAAGGTTTCCTAGGCCTACTCCTGGTGGTGGTTATTTGTTTATTTACTGTTTTCACCTTTACTCATTTCTTGTTTCTTTGTGTGTTTTGTAATTTTAGAGTGTGACCTCCTATTCCTTGGAACTTTTTCTTTGAGATTTATTTTGAAGATATTTTGCTAGAATGAATTAATGCTTTTCTACTACTAGGAACGTAATGATCCAGGGCTGCCTTAAACTAAAATGACCAGTTTGAGGTTTTTGTTTTTTCGTTTTTTTTTCCTCCACATATGTGTGTGACTGGGTTATGAATTATCAGAAGAAATTTGCCTTGATGTCCTCCTTTACGGGGCAGGTTTATTGCTAGGTCACCTTCTTACTTAAGGTGTGGCCCTTTGAGAGCCTTGCTTTTTGCCGGCGTTTCTCAGGCTTCAGGCTGTAACACTTGTTCTATTCGCTCTGCTCAGCTACCACAAAGGAGATGTTGGGTTTCCAGGGCTTCATGTTTGTCCCCCAGAGCAGATGAGGCTTGAGGCAGGCTTACCTGTCTAAATTCCTCTCTCTCTCTCTTTAAATTTTGCTTTTGAGGAGACTGTACTTTCTTGTCACCTCAGACACAATTTTAAAATCATGTCTCAGTGACTGTTGTTGGAAGGGTGGTCATGGATATCTAGTTTAATACCAGGAAAAAGAAAGTTGGATAAGAAATTTTAAATTATAAAGGCATTGTATTCTTATGTCAAAAATCTGAATTTCTTAGACGGGTATAACCAGAAAAGAAAAAGTCTTCATCTCTTTTGTCATTTGATTGTCAAAGCCTGCTGCTCAGTGGTGAACTGTTAATAGGGTCTTGTGTGCCTTTGCCCTAAATTTTTAATGCATATGTTAGTATTATGTTATTTTACCTTACTGTTGCTTGCTTTTTAAATTTTTATTTTTTAAAGATAAACCCCAGAAGTTGCAGGTTTATTGCCCTGCAGGATATTAATTAGTTTTATATTTAAATTATTGTTCTTCTTCTACTATCCTTTCTTTAAGTCATTATATATCTTCTGATGTTTTTCCAATTCTTTTTGAACCAGCCTCACCATCTTGCTGGTTCTCTCATTAATGTGGTAAGTATTTGACACTGCTGGCTTTATTGGGGTGAGCAGTGTTTTTATCTTTCTGAAAATCATACTTTGACATTAGACATTTGTGGGTGTGTTAATATTCCTCAGAAACATCCAAGAAATTCATGGAGAGAGTGAACCCGGTAAAAGTCTGGGTTTCCTACATCCCCTTTCCCTCCCATAGTTGAGGGAAGGGACAATGAATATGATGTAGAGATTGGGTGTTACTTGAGTGAGGAAGGCTTCTTGTCCCTCCTTTATTATCACTGCCAATCCCCGCAGGCCTTCACATCCTTCAACCGTGCCTGCAGAGTCCCTCGTCTTGGTCAGTGGATTCTATCAATGACATTGTGGTGGGGTAAGGGTGGTGCAGGCTCTTTAGAGCACTCAAACTAAAACATCTACAAGTCAAACGTTTCTCTTCTTAAAGCTTTATTATACCATATTATGATTCTTAAAGAGTTTCTGTTCCTTTCCTTGTTCTTACCAAAGATGCTTTCCTAGGAAGAAGTTGGAGATGAAATCGGAATCAAACTGTAATGCACATATATGTATATGTGTGTATTATACATGTTGTCAGGGTCCTGAGAGGAAAACAGGAACCAGAGCGCATGCTATACGCTTTTTAAAAAAGAAGTTAATGCCAGAAATTGGTTAAATGGGTGATGGAAAGACTGAGAAACCAAATAGGGAGCAGTGAGGTAGTGGAGGTTCGCAACAGCCGGAAGTTGCTCCACCCCTGTGCTGGAGGGAAAGGCAATGCTCTGGAAGCTCACAACCTGGTGTTGAGTGGAAGAAACTGGATCCATGGGGAAGATGCAACTGTTGCAGAGAAACTGCCAAAGGAGAGAGAGAGGCCTTGTTATTCTTTCTTCACCTTCCCTCTGGTCAAACCTAGCAGAGAGCAGTTGATTACAAAGCCTGGGAACTGCAGCCTGCAGGTTCAGCCCCTTTGAGACAAGAACAGAACAGAATAGAGGTGGGGAAGGGGAGTGAGAAGAAATGGGCTGAGTACCAGTGCATTATTTATTGGGATACATAATAGGTCAATAAGTGTTAAATTTTTGTTTCTTCCAGTTTTTAGTTTCATTGGACACTTAGGTTCTTTATTTTAGTATTAGAAAATGTAAACAAAAGTGCTTTTATAGTGTGCCTCAGGACTTGAATCAGGTCAAAAACTTTCTAAGATACAAAGGATTACCCTGCTCTGAATTTCTTGAAACGACCTCTACTTAAACACAGTCAACTTGGTCAAGTGAAATAAACAGTCATCTCTCAGGTCCTGCATTTGCTTCAGCACTTTTTCAGTATCTTTCTTTTGCTTGGCCTCCCAAAGTCTTCTTTCTCTATGACTCACCCCTAAATCCCACAAAAAAGAGACCTGTTACCATTTATTCAGTTTCCTGTAATTCAACTTCTGTCCTGTTTGACATGTATACATGCAAAATACTGGGTTTTATGGTGATGCTAATTACACCGTCTTTTTGCTTTTGCATTCTGAAATACATTTAAAAAGTAGATACAGAAGCAGGGTAAGAAACAAAATCAGCTGTACTGCTGGAAAAGCTAGAGTGAAAAGCAAAACTGGGGCTTGAAGGTGAAATATACTTCTTCTTCCCACTGAATCACTTATCATGTAGTAATAGGTAGAGAGAATAGGTAACTGCAGGCCAGGTTCCTATGCAGGTAGGAGCGTTCTGTTTTTTTCTCCGCTTTCACCAATTGGATAAAGTAATTTTTCCTGGGGGATATTCCAATAACGAGGTAGAGGGAGTGACCAGAAGTAACCCCCAATGTTGCTTTATGGGGAATATAGTAGGAGACCTCTCCCTTTGTAGAAATGAGGGAAGGAGGATAATGTTCTTTAATAATATGCTCCAGTTTATTTTTATTCTCGTGGTGTTTTGGAATTTAAATTAAGACATGAGATAAAAAGTTTTTTTTTGAAAATCAGCCTTAGAAAAACTAGCAGTTTATACATATTTACAGTGATAATTTCTGAATGGGCAAGAGGAGTAAAGGTGTTCCTTGGTAATGTACATTCTTGTAGTTTTCATCTTTCCTTTTCCTTTCCTTTCTTTCTCTTTCTTTCTCTTCAGTAATGATGTCAGGAAGGTTAGTAATGTAGATGACTCTGTGTTTTCTTTCCTGTGCTGCTCAATACAGTAGCTACTAGTCACTTGTGGCTATTTAAATTTAATTAATTAAAGTTTAATGAAAAAAAGGGCAACATTTCACATGCTCAGTAGACACATGTGGCTGTGGCTACCATATTGGACAACACATACATACCATTTCTGTTATATTTTATTATACAGTGCTGCTTCAATGCCTTGGTTCTTCTGAGTAGCTGCATATTTCTTTGATATATTTATTGCATGATTATTATTTTCTCAAAGTTATATTCAAGACTATGAGAATACATATGAAGTTAAAGTCTTAAAGACTAAAGCTTATATTTTAAAACCTCCAAGGATGAGTAGACATTCATATCAAGAGAATCAAAGAGTGATCTAAGGGAGGCTGCCTATGGCAGGGACTGTAGTCTTGGTGGGATAAGGCTAAGGGAGTGGGCTTCATACCAACTATAAAAAGTAGGAAAGGAAAGGAGAGGCTGGTCTGACAGAGTGCTATAGCTTTGGTCCATGGTGGCCTTCACTTTGGCTACCTGTGGTCAGGATGAGGAAATAGGCAATATGGCACATCATAGAAACATCCCCTTTGGTAGAGTAAAAATATTAGTGAGGTTCGTGGTTTTTTTAAACAGAAATTTCCTCAGAGATGTGCTTACTTTTACCTCTTACAAGCATTTTTTCCAGGTTGTTTTCCAGTAAGAAGTCAAAGCGTAAGGTAGGATGTTAATATTCTTCTTTACCTCTTTAGACATTGCCATATATCTTGGGATATGCCTTGCATTATTTATGTGTAAATTATCATTCAGGATTTGTAACTTTTATGACAGTATTGCTTATTAAAGAAATATTTGTTGAGAATTACCTCTAATTTTAGGCCATTTTGCTTGCTGTTCTTTCCAAAGTGCTTTAAATGAATGAAATATTAATAAAACATGCCCTGGAAGAAAATAGTTATTAATGTTTTCAAGTGAATACTAACTTGATATTTTTGAAGGGCAAGCCATTACTTTCCAATGCATTTTTCACAACAGCTCCAAAGCTGGTGTCATTTTTCTGAGAGATTCTCTAGAAGGTTGAATGTTCCCCACTAGTTGGGAGGCTTTCTCCTTTGTGTATTGTCATTCATACTGTAGCTTGGCTTTGGCTCATAGATATATTAAAATGTATTATAATTATTTGGTTTCAAAGTTAACTTTACCTGTATCTTAAAGCTTTGACTTTGAATGCAAGGTTAACAATAAAAGTAGAGTACATCGAAAATAGAGTAATTGCTTTTAACAGAGAAATACATATTTTCTGCAAATGGTGAATAAGAGCTATATAGCTCAGTTTATACTTGACATGAAAAGTCCTAGAATTGTAAAGTGCTGCCAATCTATTTTAAAATATATGTCTCCCAGTCTATTCAAAGTGAAATATAAATTGCTGTTTGAATAGCCAAGATTAATTAAAAAAAATCCTATTCAAATATAAAGTCAGTTACAATGTAACATAGAGTCGCAAATTTTTGCTTTTAAAATAGAGTAGTTTGATATTCAGGCATAAAAGGGAGAATATATGAATGAAAACTATTTGAAAAGATTCGATTACTGCAATTTGGGAAAAAAAACTGCTGTTAATCTTAAACAATTTTTTATGGATGTAAAGGCAAAATATAAGAAACTTTCTTCTTTTCGGTGATAATTGTCTGCATTTTCAGAAATGTAAACCTTCTGTGTTCAAATCTATAATAGCTATCAGTATGATGTTATTTACTGAATACTTTGGTTTCTTTGGTAAAGATAAATATTTTCAGTGGAAAAATTATTTGTACTGCAGGCACTAAAGCTTCTAGTTATTTGGTATCCTACAAACGAAAATTTATATAGTTTAATTCTGAGACTAATTTTTTGGTCTTGACATTATGTGTTGAGTATATTGCTGAGTGGGTTAAGTAAAGAATTTAAGTAAGTTGATCCTTGTCTTGATATTCTCTGACATAACTCTACATAGAGAAATATAGAACTATAAATAAAGAAAGGCCTTAATATTAAAGGAGGCACAATATATTGGCAATAGAAGGAAGTTTTAATTTCTTAGATTCAGAAAATCGTATAGAGTAAAACTCAATTTTATACTGGCCACAGATTTCTGTTTATTTTGTTACAGGTGTAATGTACATCAGAAAGAAATAGGTATACTTTTCATATGTTAAACATCTTTTGTATGTTAAAATTTATAAAAGGTAACAGAAAAGAAACACTCACATTAAGCTTAGAACCAGGAAGGTCACCTGGAGTGTCTCTGCAGGGCCAAAGAGAAATTAGGCTCATTTGAACAGAAGTCCAGTAACTTTGTACAGCGATGGAAATGCTCTGTGTCTATGGTGTTTCGAACTCATCACAGGTGGCTATGAAGCACTTGAAATGTGGCTACTGTGACTGAGCAATCAAATTTTAATTAATTTAAGTATACACACGTCGCTAGTGGCTACCTATTGGATAACACAGTTGTAGAGATCAGAAATTCATGTAATTTTCCTTGTGCATTTGTTTTGAGCCTTTTCACTCTTGAGTCTAGGTATGACTGCTTCCTCTGTCATGCTGTGAATTTCTGAGGAGGGGGACAAAATGTTCTGTTGTTGTAGAACCTTAATATGGGGCTCAGAAGAGAATATCAGAGTGCAGGTTAAATGAACTTAAATAGTAAGGAGAGAATAGGGAACTTAAAGCATGAAATGAAGTGATATGCATGAGCCTGTCTTCCTCATTCTTCAGGGTAGAAGGCCAGGTACTTTAGTGCCTATATGGACCTCCCTGTTACAAAACTAGAAGAGGTGCAAGCACTTCTCCTGGTCCTCACATTGCTCAGATTCCATTTGGAGAGAAATGCCTAACAAACACTAAAGAATAAATGTACCACCAGCTCTTATCTAATTAAGTCCTTAAGTATGTGTCATGGATAACATGCCACTAGAGTACAGCCGAGGGTGTAATATTCTACCTGTGTGAGGTACCACAGTAACAAGAGGCATACTGGGGAAAGTCATAGAAAATAGAAGTAAATAAAAGATATCATCAGTTCAGTCAAGAAAATGTATGGGACCAACAGTAAAGCATAGAGAGCTTTTAGATGCAAGCTGGTCAGAGAAAGTCTGAGATGGTGAAGTTTAAGAGATCAGGAGGACAAGGAACTAGATAAGAGAAGCTTAGGCATTGGTGCTGGTCCTGGAGCATCTCCTGGGCAGCAGAGACCTGAGGTGGAGAAACAGTGGCAGGCGGATGGGGCCGTCAGAGAGGTAGGCAGTGGCCAGGTCATGAGGGTCTTAAAGTCATGGTAGGGAAATTGGATTTTTATTCTAAGTAAGTGGGAGGCTATTAAGGAGCTTAAAGCAGGAAGTGATGTATTCTAACTTACCTGTTTAAAAAGATCACTCCTGCTCTGTGGAGAGAATAGATTCAAGATGGGACAGAGTGGACAGGGAAAGCAGAAGGGAGGCTGTGGAAGTAGCCACAGGAGGGATGAGGGGACTTGGATAAGGATTGTAGTAGTGGGCGAGGAGCTGGGTGGATTTTGCAGATAAAGTGAAGTAGAAACAGTAGGACATGTTGATGGATTGGATGTAGGCTGTGAATGAAAAGGAGAACCCAAAACCTGGATTTTTGACTTGAGCAAAGAGGTCGATAGCAGTGCTGTTAACTGGTGTTGACTGAAAAAAAATTGCACAACCTAAAAGTTGAGAGTTATGTTTTATTTAGCAGACTTACTGAGGACTTAAGCCCAGGAGACAGCCTCTCAGATAGCTCTGAGGGACTGTTCGGAAGAGGTAAGGGAGGAGCCAGGATATATAGGAGCTTTTGTAAAAAAAAAAAAAAAAAAAACCTAGGTAGTCAGAATATCTAAAAATTACTGCTAATTAAAGAAAACCAGACATCTCAAGTTAATGAATTTAGCAGTTTTCTGTGTACGGGAAGATGCAAGAGTCTGGGCTTGTCGAAATTGTTCTTTGATATGCACCTTAACTATCCAGGGCCAGTATCATGTTTTTCTCCATCCTGAATCCCCTCAAGGTGCACCATTGGGGGTGGCTACAGAGGCTGATGTCTACAACATCCTTTGTGCATGGCAGGCGACATTCGTCATCCATGCTGGGAGAGAGGAAAATGATTGTTACTGATTCCATGCATTTTGGAGAAGAAAATCAAATATCTCTTTTAAACATGTTAAGTTTGATATGTCCAAGAGTTTCACAATTTGAGATATCGGGCAAGGAGCCAGATATGTGAGTCTGCAGCTCAGTGGAGAACTGTAGAGTGGAGATATGTACTGTTGTTTATATGTGGATTGTACATAAAGCTCTGAGAATGGCAGAGATCCAGGGCTGGGGTGTGTGTATCTGTGCACATGCATCTGGAAAGAGAGCAAGGTACAGAAGAGTTCCTGGAAGAAGCTCTGAGGAACTCAGCAATTATTTGTGGCCCAGAAAGGGAGGAGAAGCCAGGAAAACAGATTGAGCTCTGGCTGGTGGGGAGGAGGAAAAACCAGGAGGCTGATTTCCTGAACCTAAGAGAGGAAGAGTGTTTCAAAAGAAGGGGGTGGCAAACCACATAGAATGCTGCTGAGGTAGGGCAAGGTAATACAGTGGGAATTAGCAAGGGGAGGGCTGTTAGTGACCTTTGAGAAAAGTAATTTTGTGGAGTCTGCGTGGCAGAAGCCAGATTGAAGTGAGATGGAGTGAATGGATGAAGATGTACTGATTACACCTGTGATGAAATCATTTGAGACCTTCTGCTATAAAAGAAAGGAGAGAAATAAATGGACAGTAACTGGAGGAATATCTGGGATCACGAGAATGAAACCCTTTGAGCAAATGGAGAAACTTAAATTAGTGAGAGTTCAAACAAGGAGGAAACTTGAACTGGCCCTTGAAAGATGAAATCGTTTCATTGGTTAGAGAAGAGGTAATTCTGTGCAGGGGAGCATTATGAGTGCAGCTAGGAATGAACTTGACAGAATTAAGGGCAGATTATGGACTTAATAATTAAATTTATGGACTGATCTGATCTGTTGGACTAGTATTGGGCAGTAGTAGCAAGTATTTAGGGTGGGAACAGATGGTGGAAGGCCTAAAGTGTGATGACAATTTTTCTTTCCCCATTTGTTGGCTGTCAAATTAGTCTGTATTTAAAATGAATAATTCAGTTAATGCTTTCTAAAGTAATGATGCATTTGATACTAAGAAATTTGCTTACTAATACTAAAATGAATAATTCAGTTAACGCTTTCCTAAAGTAATGATGCATTTGATACTAAGAAATTTGCTTACTAATACTTAAACTATTTAATAGTTTTAAACTGTTTCAATTTCTGCAATGTGTTACTTTTAATAGTAGGCTTAAGTTTTCATTAGAGTGCATAGTGATTATGTTATTTTAAATCTGTAGTTCTCCTACTATCTTTTTATCTAAAGATAAAGAACTCATGTTTCTTGTATAAAGTGCTTTGTTTTTCGTCATTGCAGTTCATCTGGTTTTCTTTACATTTTATTTGGAATACTTTCTGTAGACATTTTATACCCTTGAATATGTTGTAGCTAAAAAGTAACTATGAGAACGGATTATTCAGTTTGTTACTTCATTATTTCATCTAATATTAGAGGGGGGAATAAATAGCTAGTTTTAAATACATAATTTCTTTAAAAGTCAATTCCTAGAAAATATACGTTAATGGTTGTATTTTGAAGTTTGGTAGATTTTACAATCAGAACATTATTTAGTTCCTAAATTCCCTATCCGCCTGTATAATTTAGTGTCATTTTTGTGGATGGCCTGTTGAATGGGATGTAGGTGTATGTTTGTTTTGCCCTACAGAGCATGTTAATTGCTTTGTACTCTCCCCAGAACTCTTCATCTTAAGTAATTAGTCACCTTGCTAAGAGTAGGTAAAAATGAAAGCTTAAAATAAGCTATAATTATATTCGGCATTGGTGATATATTGCTCTGACATGGGAATGTAAATTGGATCTGGATATTATACATATTAAAGCTGACCTTCTAAGTTTAAGGTCTGAAATTTGTTACTTTGTCACATGTGACCGGTGATGTATTTTTTCCTCTTTCAAGAAGCTCCTTATGTTGATTTTTAGCAAAATAACTTTGTGCTTCCCTAGGCGTTCATGTAAAATTATTGTTTTTCGTAATTAAAAAATGCTGTCTTACTATTAAAAATATAAATTCATGGCAGGAAAATAAACAATACACAAAAGCAAAATGAAGGAGAAATGAATAGCATCACCTACTTGGACACTGTAACTTCTTGGGTAGGAGTGGGTGTGTGTGAGGAGGTTCTCTTGTTTACCTCTATTGTTATTTATTTGAAAAAAGTTGGTTAAAGCAGGGAATCATAAACTAAATGATTCACATATACCCTTTTTTTTTAAAAGTTCAAAACATAAACATCCATTTTTTTCTGTAGATATTCGATGTGGAACCCAGAGCTGTTCTTGGAGGAGACAAAGGCTGACTGCATAAACCATAGTCATGATGCGTTGTCGCCCTCATGATGGTGTTTTACTGGGGAACAGGAAAGTGGGGGCTCTACAAAGTAACCTGAGAATAGAATTCTTACTCTTTTAAAAAAAGTCTTTTTGATGATCTCTCAATATATTTACGCTTGCGTCTACATCTACTTCTATAGCACTGTTTAAATGTCATCTTTTAAAAAATGTTTCCAAAGCATTAGACTTAATTTTCATAGGAACAACAACACTTTTCCCAATGATATGTTGTCTGTTTATGTAGTTTAAATTACGTAATTATAGCAATAAGTACAACTGGCAAAAATGGATTTGGAAACCAATCCATCTGATTCTTGGTGGGAGCAGAAGCATGTGGATGTATGAGAGAGTAGAACACTTGCCTGGAATGCTCATTTTGCAATGGATGTTAGCCAGTGTTTCATACATGGATTGGAAACCAGCAGGTAAATGAGTGAGCTGATTAGGTAGGAGATAATTAAGAATGTGTATAGCTCCGCATACGTGACACATTTCCTATAAAGGAAAAAAAACACATATTTTTGAAAAAAAGTAGAAATTACCATATTACCATATCTGCTTTTTAAACTGAAGATATGTTAGCATCTTTCCATGTGAAAATTGTAGGCATAAAATTTTCTTTGATTGAGGATTTTTTTCTAGCCCCTGCCACATTAGGTACTTACCTTACCTGCTTCTTTAGCATCCTTTGCTTACGTTTGTCCTAATGCTTGTTATACCCTATTTTAATTATTCGTTTGTTTACCTCTTCTTGTTTCTCCTTCAGATTTTTCCCATCAAATCTTTATCCCCTATTACATTTATTATGCCTATTCTAATCACCCTTTTTCTTTTTTTAATTCTTCTGCAATCAGAATTTTACTATTACAGAGTTATTTATAAACTGGTCTTGAATTCAGCTTTTAATGGTTCTTTTCAGTTTTTATTTGACCTCACTTCAGCAGTTGGCCCTTGACTCTTATCTATTTTCTCTCTTCTTATGATTTGTTTTTTTTAAAAAATTATTTATTTATGAAGTATTGATTTACAACGTTGTATTAGTTTCTGGTGTATTCCTTAAGATTTGATGTCATCTTCACTGCCTTTTCTCAGGTGCCTTGGTTGGGAGTTTCTGCCGATTCTCACATGTTAACTGTAAATGTTTCAAACTTGTGTTTCTAAGAAGATGAAGTAGACGTACTTTTACCTATTCCTCACTAAGCACAACTAAAAAAATAAGACATTGTATATGAAATAAATACAAAATGGCACGTAGGCTAGGGAACTTGGGACCCAAGGAACAACATGGTGGTGAGTTCTGTGAATTTTCTTTTTGCCTCTTCGATCCCAGATTTGGACCTAAAGAAGTCAGCAACCTAGAAATACTAATAAGCGTAGACAAAATCCCAATAAAAGGCTACTACTACTCTTAAGCCAGGGGACCATGAAAGGGGCAGCCAGCAAGACAGAAAACTGTGACAGTAACCAGTGTATGCCTACCAAATACCACAGAAGAAAAATAGTGCCCCATCCCCACCCTCACCATCAAAGCCTAGTAGGGAGCCTGGACTTAGACCCCCAGACAGCAATAGCGAGGAGCTCTTCCCTCTCCCCACTGCGATGGTGTCATAGGGCACCAAGTAGAGAGTCAAAACTTGCACCACAATCCATTGGTTAACAAGATAACCCTCCTCCCTACCTCCCTTGTTGGTGCCAGTGGAAGTTCCATGGTGAGCATAATGAGGCAGTCCTATCTTTCCCTGCCAGGGAGGTACCATGGTGGCCAGGTGGGGAGCCCACACACCCACCATGTCCACAGTAACAGGGAACCTCTCCTCAGAGATGTGAGTGGAGGCCAGGTGCAGAACCTGGACTTCTGTTCCCACCTTGCAGTCTTGATGTGCTGCCTCTCCCTCCTCTACTGGAGCAGTATCACAAGAAGCCAGCTTAAAAATAAGAGATTTAAATAGGTCCAAAGTCTCCTAGCTTGGTACCCAAAATTTCCAGGAGTCAATATAAAAACCTGTCATCCCAAGAAGCAGGAAGATCTCAAACTGATAAGATAAAAAAGATAATTAATAGATGCCAGTATTGAGATGATGTAGATATTAGAATTATCTGACAAGGATTTTTAAAGCAGCCATCATAAAACTATTCTAATGAGCAATTATGCATATGCTGAAACAAAAGAGAAAATAGAAAGCTTCAGCAAGGAAATAGGAGAAACTTTATTCTTCTTCTTTTTTTTTTTCCTGTATTCTTCTTTAAAGATCCAAATGGAAATTGTAGAAGTGAAAAATATGGCAACTGAAATTAAAAAAAAAAAACTTACTGAAGGGGGCTCAATAGCAAAATGTAGGAATGAGAGGAAAGGATTGGTAAACTGCAGTATAGAATAATAAAAATTAAAAATTACCTAATCTGAACAATAGAGAGAACATAAAAAAAAAAAAAAAAGAACAGAGCCTTAGGGGCCTATGGTACTATAACTAAAGATCTAACATTGCTGTCTTCAGAGTCCTGGAAGGATTTGAGAAAGAGAGCAGGATATTAAATTATTTGAAGAAACAATGGCTGCACACTCCCCAAATTTGGCAAAAGACATCAACCTACAGATTCAAGAAACCTGAATGAACCACAAACAGGATAAACCCAAAGAAATTCACGCTAAGACAAATCATAGTAAAACTTCTGAAAGCTAAGATTTTTTAGAGAGAAAAATCTTACAAGCAGCAAGAAATGACACTTTAGTTATGTGAAAAAGCAATTTGAATGACATTGGATTTCTCATCAAACTATGGAGGCCAAAAGCCTCATTAAAAGTTTTCAAATGAAGAAAAAAAAGAACAGTCAGCTCAGACTCTTACATACTGTGAAAATATCCTTCAGGAATGAAGGGTAAATCAAGACATACTTAGATGAAAGAAAACCAAGAGAATTTGTAGCCGGTAAACTTAACCTAAAAGAATGACTAAAGAACATTTTCTAAACAGAGGAAAAGATAAAAGAAGGAACCTTGGAATATTAGGAAGAAAAAAAGAACACTGTAAGTAAAGATAAGGGTATATACAATATACTTTCCTTCTCATGATTTCTGTAAATTATGTTTGATGGTGGAAGCAAAATTTATAATGCTGTCTGATGTAGTTCTGAATCCATGTAGAAGAAATACTTAAAAAACAATGATTCTATAAATGGGAAGAGTAAAGGGAGAGCTGTCATAACAATATACTACAGACTGGATGACTTAAACAACAGAAATTTATTTTCTCACAGTTCTGGAGGCTTGAAACCTTAAGATCAAGGTGCCAGCAGGGTTGGTTTCTTCTGAGGCCTCTTTCCTAGACGTGTAGACGGCCACTGTCTTACTGTGTCCACACTTGGCCTTTTCTCTGCATCCCTGGTGTCTCCTACTCTTGTAAGGACACTCGTCATACTGGATCAGGGCCCTACTCTTATGACCTCAGTTAACCTTAATTAACACTTTAAAGGCCGTATCTACAAATATAGTCACATTGTGGGTTTGGGTTTCGACATATGAATTTTGAGGAATACTTTTCAGTCCGTAACAGGAGGCAAAATTTCTATAAATCACTCAAACTTGTGAAATGGTGACACCAATAAACTGTGACATATTATGACATAATATCTAGAACAAACACTGAATAGGCCATACAAAGAGATATACATGAAAAACACATTAGGTAAATCAAAATGGAATTCTAAAACATGTTGAAGTAAACCATGGGAAGTCAGGAAAAAGAAGATAAAGTGAACAAACAAAAACCAAAAAAAAAAAAGGTTGACTGAAACCTTAACATATTAATAATTACATTAGGTGTAAATGGTTATATGCTAATTAAAGGAGATTTGCAGACTGGATTAAAAATATCACTAGTTATATATTTTCTATTAGAAATTTACTTCAAATATATTGATATAGGCAAATGGAAAGTAAAAGCTTAATAGACATATATACAAATGTTAATCAAAAGAAAGCAGTTGTGGCTATTTTTAATATAATTTAGACCTCAGAGTAAAGAAGTAAAAGAGATTGATTCTATATAATAAGAGTCAAACCACCAAAAGCTCAATCCTAAATGTGTATGTGTCAAATCACAGATATGCAAAACACATGAAACAAGAAATAATAGAACTGAAAGGAAAAATAGATAAATCCACAATTAGATATGGAGACTTAACAACTAAGTCAACAATTGATACAACATGTGGACAGAAAATCAAAAAGGGTATAAAAAATTCAACACCACCATCAAGCAAAAGCATATATTTATAGAAGAATCCATCCAATGATAAAAGAATACACATTCTTTTCTTATTACCACAGAACATATACCGAGACAGACCATATCCTGGGCTACAGAGCAAACCTCATCAAATTTAAAAGAATTGAAATCATACTAAATGTGTTCTCTCACCAAAATGGACTCAAACTAGAAATCACTAACAGAAAGATAACAGGAAGACTTCTGAACATTTGGAAAGTAAACAACACACTTCTATCTAGTCCTTGGGTCAAAGAAGAAGTCTCGAAAGAAACAAAAAATATACCAAGCATAATGAAAATGAGAATACCACATTTCAAAATTTGTGGGACACATCTAAAGCAGTACTATAGCACTAAACACATACATTAGAAAAGAGGAAAAGGCTCACATTAGTAATTTCAGTTATCACCTTAAGAATCTAAAAAAAATAGGGAATTCCCTGGCGGTCCAGTGGTTAGGACTCCGTGCTCTCACTGCCAAGGCCTTGGGTTCAATCCCTGGTCAGGGAACTACGATCCCGCAAGCTGTGTGGTGCCGCCAAAAAAAAAGAATCTTAAAAAAAAAAGAAAAGAAAGTAAGCCCAAAGCAAGCAGAAGGAGGGAAATAATAAACAGCAGAAATCAATTAAATTGAAACCAGAACAACAATAGAGTAAATCAGTGAAACAAGGAGCTGGCTCTTTGGAGAGATTAATAAAATTGACAAGCCTTTGTTAATATTGATGAGGAAAAAAAGAGAAGACACAAGTTACCAATATCAGGAATGAAACAGAGAATATCACTATAGACCCTACATCAAGAGGGTAATAAGGAAATGCTACAAACAACTGTAAACACACAAAATTGACAACTTAGATGAAAAAGACCAATTCTTTGAAAAGCATAAAGTACTACAACATTCCCAATATGAGATAGAAAATTTGAATAGTCCTCTATTAAGGAAATTGAATTACTAATTTGAAACTCCTTGAAAGATCAAGTACAGATGATTTCACTAGAGAATTTTACCAAATATTTGAAGAAAAATAATATCAATTCTACACAGTCTCTTCCAGAAAATACAAGAGCAGGGAACAGTTTGCAATTTATGAAGCTTGTACAGATAGCAAAACCAGACAAAAACAATAACAAGACAAAACAAAAACAAACCTGAAAGCTCCACCTTTACAGAGCAATGTCCATCATGAATATAGACAAAAAAACTTATTGTAATATACTATATGGACAAGGCTAGAGAAGAACAGTCGCCTGATCATATCAATTGATGCAGACAAAGCATTTGATAAAACT
This sequence comes from Grampus griseus, assembly GCF_964374135.1. Classification (NCBI taxonomy): domain Eukaryota; kingdom Metazoa; phylum Chordata; class Mammalia; order Artiodactyla; family Delphinidae; genus Grampus; species Grampus griseus. The sequence continues at coordinate 47,578,406 of NC_139012.1, forward strand.
TAACCCCTATTTCATGATAAAAACTGTCATAAAAATAAGAATAGATGTTATGGATTGAATTGTGTTCCCCAGAAAGATATGTTTAAGTCCTAACTTGCACCTTAGAAATGTGACTTTATTGCAGATTAATTAAGATGGGATCATAGGGAGTAGAATGGACTCTTAATCTGATATAACAGGTGTCCTTATAAGAAGAAAAGAGACATCGGGAGCACACAACGTGATGACAGAGGTATGGGAATCCTAGATTAACAGCTACCACCAGAAGCTAAGAGGAGGCAAAGAAAGATTCTATCCATAGCCTCAGTGGGAGCCTGATTCTGCTGACAGTTTAATTTTGAGCTTCCAGACTCCAGAGCTATGAGAATAAGTTTGTTGTTTTAAGTCACCCACTGTGTGATACTTTGTTATAGCAACCCTAGGAAACTAATACAGAGGGGTACTTTAACTTGATAACATGAACCTACAAAAATCCTGTAGCTACTATGGTATATAGTGGTGAAATACTGAATGCTTTTCCCCTCTGACTGGGAACAAAGCAGGGACTTTCCCTCTTAACACTCTTAACACAGTGCTAGAAGTTCTCGCCAGAGCAATGAGGCCACAATGAAATAAAACACATACGAATCAGAAAGGAAGAAATAAAACTGTCCGTATTTACAGGTGACATAGTTGTTTACACAGAAAAGTTCAAAGAACTTTTTGAACTAGAACTAATCACTGAGTTCAGCAAGATTTCAGGATTCAGGATAAACAAAAATCAATTGTGTTTCACAAGACGAAACGTTTTAGAGCTCTGTTGTACAACAGTGGGAATGCAGTTGACAGTACTGTACTGAACACTTAAATATTCAGAGGGTAAATTTATATTATCTGTTTTTTACCTGAACAAAACGATCAATTGTATTTCTATATTCTAGCAATGACTTTTGGAAAACAACACTATTTACCACTGCTCCAAAACAAACAAACAAACAAAATACTCTGGTGTAAGTCTAAACAAATTGTGTATAGGACTTTTATGCTGAAAACTACAAAATCATGGTGAAGGAAATCAAAGAAGGTCTTAATAAATGGAGACATGTTGTGTGTTCAAGAATGAGGAGACTCAACCCTGTTTGCTTGATCATTTGGGTTATTAGCAGAATTCAATTCCCTGCATTCGTGAGACTGGCATCCTGTTTCCTTGCTAGCTGTCAGTTTAGGGTTGTCTCAGCTTTTTAGATTCCACCCACATTCCTTGGTTCATATTCCCCTTCCTCCATCTTTAAAGCCTGTAAAGGCAGGTTGAGTCCATCTCATGCTTTGAATCTCCTTTCTTCCATTTCATCTCTCTAACCCACCTGGGAAAGGGTCTCAGCTTTAATGAATTACGTAATTAGATTTGGTCCATCTGGATAATCTAGAGTAATCTCCCTATTTTAAAATCATCTGGTAGCAACCTTAATTCCGTTTTTAATTCCCCCTTTTCTATGTAGGGTATTCATAGGTTCTGATGTTGAGACGTGGCCATCTTTGAGGGGTAGGGGTGGGATTACTCTGTCTACCACGTATGCCTAACCCTGTAGTGGCTTCTTATTGCCCATGGCATTGTTCAGTCATCCCTTGGTATCTGTGGGGGATCAGTACCAAAATCTGAGGATGCGCAAGTTCCTTACATAAAATAGTATAGTATTTGCATATAACCTATGTACATTCTCCTGTATACTTTAAATCATCTCTAGATTACTTATAATACCTAATAATGTAAAGGCTAGGCAAATAGTTGTAAATACAACAGAAATGCTATGTAAATAGTTGCTGGTGTGTAGCAAGTTCAACTTTTGCCTTTTGAACTTTTTGGAATTTTCTTTTTTTCAAATGTTTTTGATCTGCAATTTGTTGATCCCATGGATATGGAGTGCTGACTGTATATAGGTTTTTCACAAGCTCCTTCCTACCTGTTTGGTTTTTTATCTCAGATACAGCCACTTGTGCTTAGCACAGGCCATGCCTTTCATATTTAATGTTTTACATGTATTCCCTCTGGCTTAGCGACTTCTCTTTCTTTCTGTGACTTATCCATCAAGACTGAGGGCAGACATCAGCTGCTTTGTTCCCAGGAGAGGTAGGTGCTGCACCTTCTTTCTGTTCCCTTAGCACCATGATTATAGCATGTCTTACATTATGGAAATAATTTTGCTCGACATTTGTTTCAACCAGTAGTCTGTGAATTTTTTCAAGGGCAGAGAACATGTTTTATTCAGCTTTGTATTTCTCATCCCTAGTGCAGTATCGAGCACACAGTGCGCCCCTACTAAAGGCTGACTGACTTAGTTAATGAGCATTTGTTTTAGTAGTGGTGAAACATCATCCTTTGAGCAGCAGTCAGTCAAGTCCTAAAGTGTGATGTAGGACAGGGACTCAGATTTATCCTTCTTGGTTCAGTATGTATAAGTACCAGTTCTAGAATCAGAATTGATGTTTCTGGCATGAAGATTGAAACAGTGTCAGTGATGTTGCGTGGAATGCGTCATCACTTGGTGCCTTTTTCTAAATATATAAAGTTAAGGTCATGAGCCAGGGCATGCATCGGCAGACTTAGTGCTATTTCTAAGCGACCTTAACTTCTCTCTGTGTCCCTTTCCTTATACAGTTGACCCTTGAACAACATAGGTTTGAACTACATGGGTCCACTTATAAGCAGATTTCTTTCAATTGTAGATACTACTATACTACACAATCTGAGGTTGGTTGAATCTGAGGATGCTGAACCGCGGATATGGAGGTACTGCAGATACAGATGTGGAGGGCTTACTATAAGTTATACACCGATTTTTGACTAAATGGAGGGTCAGTGGCCTTAAGCCCTGTGTTGTTCAAGGGTCAACTGTATATAAAAGTGGAAGGAGTTTCACTTTCATTCCAAAACTATTTTGGTGCTTAATATGTGCTAGGTGCTGGGATTTAAAGACAAATAAGAAATAGTCCCTGTCCTGCAGGTGTATGTAACAGGTGAGGTTGCCCTTATGATCTGGTAGGTTTATTCCAACTCTGACAATCCATGATGCATTTGTCTTTCTCTTCCTTAGAGCACACTTGGGAAGAGAGGTAATAACTTTAACTTTAGTCTATGGGAAACATATAGATGGTGATTTGTTCCTTTGGCCAGGAAGTAAATTTGAGACCTGATTACCATTTCTGCTTTATGAAGTGACTGTATTTGCTTCATAAACCCAAAATTACACTGTAAACCACTCTGCACTTTTGATTTCGTCCTCTGTCTCTGGAAGCAATAACAATTTCCAATCCTAAGCTGCTTTGAACATTTGAAGGTGGTTTGAACATTTAATCCTAGAGACCAGTTGCCCCTCTCCCTCTTTTTATTTCTTCTGTCACCTTTTCACCTCTTTTTTTCTCCTACATTGAGACCCCTACTAGGAAGTGCTAAATGGTAATACACTTAGTTTTTCTTGAAGCAATTAAAAGAGAAGGGTTTGGTATTTCCAGTTATGGAACTTTTTTTTTTAAACATCTTTATTGGAGTATAATTACTTTACACTGGTGTGTTAGTTTCTGCTGTATAACAAAGTGAATCAGCTATACATATACATATATCCCCATATCCGCTCCCTCTTGCATCTCCCTCCCACCCTCCCTAGGCCACTTTTCTAGGGGGTCACAAAGCACCAAGCTGATCTCCTTGTGAGATGCAGGTGCTTCCCACTAGCTATCTATTTTACATTTGGTAGTGTATATATGTCAGTGCTGCTCTCTCACTTCGTCCCAGCTTACCCTTCCCCCTCCCCGTGTCCTCATGTCCATCCTCTATGTCTGCATCTTTACTCCTGTTCTGCCCCTAGGTTCGTCAGAACAATTTTTTTTTTCTTTAGATTCCATATATATGTGTTAGAATGTTGTATTTGATTTTCTCTTTCTGACTTACTTCACTCTGTATGACAGGCTCTAGGTCCCTCCACCTCACTACAAATAACTCAATTTAATTTCTTTTTATGGCTGAGTAATATTCCATTGTATATATGTGCCACATCTTCTTTATCCATTCGTCTGTCGATAGACACTTAGGTTGCTTCCATGTCCTGGCTATTGTAAATAGTGCTGCAATGAACATTGGCGTGCATGTGTCTTTTTGAATTATGGTTTTCTCAGGGTATATGCCCAGTAGTGGGATTGGTGGGTCATATGGTAGTTCTATTTTTAGTTAATTAAGGAACCTCCATACTGTTCTCCATAGTGGCTATATCAATTTACATTCACAACAACAGTGCAAGAAGGTTCCCTTTTCTCCACACCCTCTCCAGCATTTATTGTTTGTAGATTTTTTTATGATGGCCATTTTTACTGGTGTGAGGTGATACTTCATTGTAGTTTTGATTTGCATTTCTCTAATGATCAGTGATATTGAGCATTCTTTCACGTGTTTGTTGGCAATCTGTATATCTTTTTTGGAGAAGTGTTTATTTAGATCTTCTGCCCATTTTTGGATTGAGTTGTTTGCTTTTTTGATATTGAGCTGCATGAGCTGCTTGTATATTTTGGAGATTAATCCTTTGTCAGTTGCTTCTTTTGCAAATATTTTCTCCCATTCTGAGGGTTGTCTTTTCGTCTTGTTTATGGTTTCTTTGGCTGTGCAAAAGCTTTTAAGTTTCATTAGGTCCCATTTGTTTACTTTTGTTTTTATTTCCATTTCTCTAGGAGGTGGGTCAAAAAGGATCTTGCTGTGATTTATGTCAAAGAGTGTTCCTCGTAGCTTTTTCTCTAAAGAGTTTGACAGTGTCTGGCCTTACATTTAGGTCTTTAATCCATTTTGAGTTTATTTCTGTGTATGGTGTTACAAAATGTTCTAATTTTATTCTTTTGTATGTAGCTGTCCAGTTTTCCCAGCACCACTTATTAAGGGCGCTGTCTTTTCTGCGTTGTACTTTGCTGCCTCCTTTGTCAAAGATAAGGTGACCATATATGCATGGGTTTATGTCTGGGCTTTCTATCCTGTTCCATTGATCTATATTTCTGTTTTTGTGCCAGTACCATACTGTCTTGATTACTGTAGCTTTGTAGTATAATCTGAATTCAGGGAGCCTGATTCCTTCAGCTCTGTTTTTCTTTCTCAAGATTGCTTTGGCTATTCGGGGTCTTTTGTGTTTACATACAAATTGTGAAAGTTTTTGTTCTAGTTCTGTGAAAAATGCTAGTGGTAGTTTGATAGGGATTGCATTGAATCTGTAGATTGCTTTGGGTAGTATAGTCATTTTCACAATGTTGATTCTTCCAATCCAAAAATATGGTATATCTCTCCATCTGTTTGTATTGTGTTTGGTTTCATTCATCAGTGTCTTATAGTTTTCTGCATACAGGTCTTTTTTCTCCTTAGGTAGGTTTATTCCTTGGTATTTTTTCTTTTTGTTGCAATGGTAAATGGCAGTGTTTCCTTAATTTCTTTTCAGATTTTTTTCCTCATTAGTATATAGGAATGCAAGAGATTTCTGTGCATTAATTTTTTATCCTGCTACTTTACCAGATTCATTGATTAGCTCTAGTAGTTTCCTGGTAGCATCTTTAGGATTCTCTATGTACAGTATCATGTCATCTGCAAACAGTGACAGTTTTAGTTCTTCTTTTCCGATTTGGATTCCTTTTATTTCTTTTTCTTCTCTGATTGCTGTGGCTAAAACTTCCAAAACTATGTTGAATAATAGTGGTGAGAGTGGGCATCCTTGTCTTGTTCCTGATGTTAGAGAAAATGGTTTCAGTTTTTCACCATTGAGAACGATGTTGGCTGTGGGTTTGCCATATAAGGCCTTTATTATGTTGAAGTAAGTTCCCTTTATGCCTACTTTCTGGAGAGTTTTTATCATAAATAGGTGTTGAATTTCGTCAAGAGCTTTTTCTGCATCTATTGAGATTATTGTATGGTTTTTATCCTTCAGTTTGTTAATATGGTGTATCACATTGATAGATTTGCGTATATTGTAGAATCCTCTCATCCATGTGATAAACCTCACTTGGTCATGGTGTATGATCTTTTTAATGTGCTGTTGGATTCTGTTTGCTAGTATTTTGGTGAGGATTTTTGCATCTATGTTCAACAGTGATATTGGTTTGTAGTTTTCCTTTTTTGTGACATCTTTGTTTGGTTTTGGTATCTGGGTGATGGTCGCCTCGTAGAATGATTATGGGAGTGTTCCTCCCTCTGCTATATTTTGGAAGAGTTTGAGTAGGATAGCTGTTAGCTCTTCTCTAAAAGTTTGATAGAATTCGCCTGTAAAGGCATCTGGTCCTGGGCTTTTGTTTTTTGGAAGATTTTTTTAAAAAATCAATTTATTTATTTTTGGCTGTTTTGGGTCTTTCATGCCGCCTACAGGCTTCTTGTTGCGGTGGCTTCTCTTCCTGTGGGGCACGGGTTCTAGGTGCGTTGGCTCAGTAGTTGTGGCTGACGGGCTCTAGAGCATAGGCTTAGTAGTTATGCCACACGTGGCATGTGGGATCTTCCTGGACCAGGGATTGAAGCTGTTTCCCCTGCATTGGCAGGTGGCTTCTCACCCAGTGCGCCACCAGCAAAGCCCTGTTGGAAAATTTTTAATCACAGTTTCAATTTCATTACTTGTGATTGGTCTGTCCATATTTTCCATTTCTTCCTAGTTCAGTTTTGGAAGGTTGTGCCTTTCTAAGAATTTGTCCAGTTCTTCCAGGTTGTCGATTCTATTGGCATAGAGTTGCTTGTAGTAATCTCTCATGATCCTTTGTATTTATGTAGTGTCAGTTGTTACTTCTCTCTTTTCATTTCTAATTCTATTGACTTGAGTCTTCTCCCTTTTTTTCTTGATGAGTCTGGCTAGTGGTTTATCAATTTTGTTTTTCTTCTCAAAGAACCAGCTTTTAGTTTTATTGATCTTTGCTATTGTGTTCTTCATTTCTTTTCCATTTATTTCTGATCTGATCTTTATGAGTTCTTTCCTTCTGCTAACTTTGGGGTTTTTTGTTTCTTCTTTCTCTAATTGCTTTAGGTGTAAGGTTAGGTTGTTTATTTGTTTCTAGGTATTTTTTAATGTTCTCTTTGATTTCTTCAGTGATCTCTTGGTTATTTAGTACTGTATTGTTTACCCTCCATGTGTTTATGTTTTTTACAGTTTTTTTCCCCTGTAATTGATATCTAGTCTTATAGAGTTGTGGTGGGAAAAGACACTTGATATGATTTCAATTTTCTTAAATTTACCAAGGCTTGATCTGTGACCGAAGATATGATCTATCCTGGAGAATATTCCATGAGCACTTGAGAAGAAAGTGTATTCTGTTGTTTTTGGGTGGAATGTCCTATAAATATCAGTTAAGTCCATCTTGTTGAATGTGTCTTTTAAAGGTTGTGTTTCCTTATCTATTTTCATTTTGGATGATGTGTCCATTGGTGAAATGGGGTGTTAAAGTCCCCTACTATTATTGTGTTACTGTCAATTTCCCCTTTTTTGGCTGTCAGCATTTGCATTATGTATTGAGGTGCTCCTATGTTGGGTACATAAATATTTACAATTGTTATATCTCCTTGGATTGATCCCTTGATCATTATGTAGTGTCCTTCTTTGTCTCTTGTAATAATGTTTATTTTAAAGTCTATTTTGTCTGATGAGAATTGCTACTCCGGCTTTCTTTTGATTTCCATTTCATGGAATATCTTTTTCCATCCTCTTACTTTCAGTCTGTATGTGTCCCTAGGTCTGAAGTGGGTCTCTTGTAGACAGCATATATATGGGTCTTGTTTTTGCATTCATTCAGCCAGTCTATCTATATCTTTTGGTTGGGACATTTACTCCATTTTCATTTAAGGTAATTATTGATATGTATGTTCCTATTACCACTTTCTTAATTGTTTTGGGTTTGTTTTTGTGGGTCTTTTCCTTTTTTTGTGCTTACTGCCTAGAGAAGTTCCTTTAGCATTTGTTGTAAAGCTGGTTTGGTGGTGCTGAATATTCTTAGCTTTTGCTTGTCTGTAAATGTTTTAATTTCTCTGTCAAATCTGAATGAGATCCTTGCTGGGTAGAGTAATCTTGGTTGTAGGTTTTTCCCTTTCATCACTTTAAATATGTCCTGCCACTCCCTTCTGGCTTGCAGAGTTTCTGCTGAAAGAATAGTTGTTAACCTTAAACCTTATGGGGATTCCTTTGTATGTTATTTGTTGTTTTTCCCTTGCTGCTTTTAATATTTTTTCTTTGTATTTAATTTTTGACAGTTCAATTAATATGTGTCTTTGTGTGTTACTCCTTGGAATTATCCTGTGTGGGACTCTCTGCGCTTCCTAGACTTAACTATTTCCTTTCCCATGTTAGGGAAATTTTCAACTATAATCTCTTCAAATATTTCTCAGACCCTTTCTTTTTCTCTTCTTCTTCTTGGACCCCTATAATTCGAATGTTGGTGCATTTAATGTTGTCCCAGAAGTCTCTGAGACTGCCCTCAATTCTTTTCATTCTTATTTCTTTATTCTGCTCTGTGGTAGTTATTTCCACTATTTTATCTTCCACTTTGCTTATCCATTTTTTTCTGCCTCAGTTATTCTTCTATTGGTTCCTTCTAGAGAATTTTTAATTTCACTTGTTATGTTGTTCATCATTGTTTGTTTGCTCTTTAGTTCTTCTGTGTCCTTGTTAAGTGTTTCTTGTATTTTCTCCATTCTATTTCCAACATTTTGGATCATCTTTACTATCATTACTCTGAATTCTTTTTTCAGGTAGACTGCCTATTTCCTCTTCATTTGTTTGGTCTGGTGGGTTTTTTTCTTGCTCCTTCATCTGCTGCATATTTCTCTGTCTTCCCATTTTGCTTAACTTACTGTGTTTGAGGTCTCCTTTTTGCAGGCTTCAGGTTCATAGTTCCTGTTGCTTTTGGTGTCTGCACCCAGTGGGTAAGGTTGGTTCAGTGGCTTGTGTAGGCTTCCTGGTGGAGGGGACTGGTGCCTGTGTTCTGGTGGGTGTGGCTGCATCTTGTCTTTCTGGTGGGCAGGGCTGTGTCACATGGTGTGTTTTGTGATGTCTGTTAACTTATTACGATTTTAGGGATTCCCTCTGCCTAAAGGATTGTTTGTTTTCTTGCTAGTTGTTTGGCTTGGGGCATCCAGCACTGGAGCTTGCTGGCCATTGGGTGGAGTTGGGTCTTAGGTCTCTGGGAGAGCTCTCACCGATTGATATTACATCGGGCCAGGAGGTCTCTGGTGGTCCAGTGTCCTGAACTCCACTCTCCTACCTCAGAGGCTCATGCCTCACACCAGGCTGGAGCACCAAGACCCTGTCAGTCACATGGCCAGGTACGTGGGGATTTTCTTACCCTTTGGGACGTTTGAGGTCCTTTGCCAGCGTTCTGTAGGTGTTCTGTAGGAGTTGTTCCACACATAGATGTATTTTTCATGTACTTGTGGGGAGGAAAGTGGTCTCCACGTCTTACTTCTCCACCATTTTGAAGGTCCACCCTAGCAGTAGTTTTTTAATGGATAGTTCCATTGTGAAATCTCTAGAAAATACAAGTTGCTCACAAACCACAGGATTAACATCTGAATGTCCTCTCTGTGATCACCCTCTCTGAGGAATGGGGACGGTAGGCATCCCTCTCTCTTCAAAAAGAGGGCTTCTAATAGTAGCTGCTGTCCGGTTAAGGTGTCCGAGAGAGTTGTTGTCAGTTTTCATTTCTCAGATTCGTCCTTGATGGAATCAAGACATAAAGTTTCCTTCTAATTTGCTGCAACATTCTTCCAAAGTCAACGCTTTCTGCCGATCCTCTTCCTGTGAAAGAAGTTGTGTCTGATGTACTGCACCCATATCATTGAGCTCTGTATCTCGATCTTTCAGTTCTCCAGTGAGCAGCTGTAGCTCATTTCCGTTGTTTCTCAATAGTGGAAATCTCACCTTCTCCCGTTATGGAATTTTAAGAGGTAGATTTTGTGTTAAATTAGTACTTAGCACATTACTTTCTGATGTTTTAAAGCGTTTTTTTTTTTTTCCATTACACGTCATACTAATCTCTGTCATTTCTATTCACAAATAAAAAAACATTTGCCCAGTGCTTATTCATCCATGAATGCAGGTGTTTTAGTTAAACCACATAATGCCCTATGGCACTATGCTGTCATGCACAGAATAAATAGCATAGATTTTGTTTCCTGAATATTGATCATTTATAGATCAGTTGATAATTTTTTTCCAGGTTGCTTCTTACATTGATGATGAGAAATTTTTCACTTCTGTAGAAAGCTATCGATTTTAATAAACCTCTCTCAGCACTGCAGACCTGTCTACTCAATATCACTTTTTTATCTTGAACATCTTTTCCAGAAGAGATAGGAAATGATATTTGCTCCTATTCTTAAAAATCACATTGCTGAAAATAATAGGGGTGAGGGCAAGGGTTTTGAGAGAATGGGTTTGTGAATGATAACTTGTTAATACAAGAATATGTTGGCCTTGCAAATTTTTAAGAAAAACACGGAAACTTTTTATGCACATTTAGTTTGTATTATAATATTACCTTTTCAGTAAGTATTTTCATCAGCTTTCTTTTTATGTTTACATATTAGTGTTTCTTTTGTTATCAAGAATCTTATCTTCCTTTCCCTGCACCCTGTCTGACTTTCCTTGTTATTGATATGTTTTATGATGTAAAGTATAGTCTGGCTTTCAGAAGGCTGTTGCCAATCTCTCTGATATTATCATTGTCAAGAAATTAATTCCCACCGTGAGTTAAAAGGTTGTAGTGTAAAGTAACTGGGTATAATGCTTCTTTACATTCAACCTTAGTAAGTTTCTTTTATAGAGAATTAGTTCATATGTAATATGCATGAGTGGACATAAGTTTTACTTTAATGACTCATGTTCTGCATTGTAGAAGAGAGTTATTTAGTGGGTCCAGAAATAGTTGATTTGAGAAATTCTGTGGATCTCAGTATTGTGTAGTTAAATAGTTGTTATAATAGGGTGATAAATCTTCAAAATAGCTGTGTTCTATTATTTATTACTCAGACTTGATTTACCTGGATTGATATGCTTCCTGAATTTTATAGTGGGCTCCAACATGAGCATATCATGTGCAAGAAAATCTTTTTGTTACATTAACATAATTTTAAAATACTTTGTGTATTTTGTTATAAGGCAGTTTTAGGAATAGTAACTTTATTCTGTATGATGATTGAAGGTGATAGCAGTATGAAGAATCCTAAACCATTTATATTAGCTTTACGATATCTTAATGGATATACTTTTGAATATAGAGATTGTTGAGAAACACTTCAAACAAAATACTGAAGTCTTACTGTGAGGTACTAAGACAGGAGGGTCTGATGAACAGTCGGTCCACACATCTCAGTTCCAGCCCACCAAAACGTTCAAATTACTCCTTGCATGTTTGATTTCAAGCTTCGCTGTTGCAAGTGAAATAAGAATAAATACAGAATTGGATGTCAACAAGGCAAACAGTTAAGTGGGATGCTGTAGGCGTTTACATGAAATATGAAAGCAAGATTTGAAATGCCTACAAGTAATCTGTGCGATGCTGATAGTGGAGAGTGAACTCTTAACTTTTGAAGTAGCATCCTGGTTTGAAAACACCAACTTATATTGAACTTTTTTCTTCACCTTAGCTATAATAGTGATCTTCAGTCTTTTCTTTTACATGGAGTATCTTTCCTGTTTAAGTGCATTCTTGAATTAGTTATTCTGTGGTTTTCATAGAGAAGAGATGAGTAAAATAGTCTGAGATGAGTCTGCCAATCTAAATGGCAAATTCTTTTCTTTGTGGGAGGGTGGTTAAAATCAGAAACTCTGACTGTTTGTAGGTGATTAAGCCATGTTCACAGAAGTGTACAAGTGAAGAAGAGGGAATTTTTTTTTTTTTAATTTTTGGCCACACCATGCCAAAAATGTGGGCTCTTAGTTCCACAACCAGGGATCAAACCTGCGCCCCCTGCAATGGAAGTGCCGAGTCTTAACCACTGGACCACCAGGGAAGTCCCTGGAATTTTTAAAATAATATTTTTATTTTTCATGCAGATATATTACATTTGGTGTTTACTCTTATTTTCTAAGGAATTAATATTGTGTCTTAAGTAAGAAAATGGCATTATAAGCTGGTATGTGACTTAAATTTTTTATTCTTTATATAACATCCTGCTTTTGATTATTGGATGAAAGTTTGTTATTAATATTCCATTTTTCAAAGGCTACACACAGACACACATACACACATAAAATCATACATACAAACAAATATGTATACAAGCACATATATACAAAGAAATACACATATATAGCATATTATATCTTTTTCTTTCCTCTACTTTTTGGAAGACTTATTGTTAACATTATTTTATTTATTGTGCTAGGCTTTCCAAATCAACACTGATTTGTCCTAAGGTGGTTTTCCTATAATCAAGGTGAGCTGTTGTCTATTGGCACTGCTATCCTAATTGCATACATACTTTGATTATATTAATGGGTTTAATGGAATAGAGGTGGTTGGGTCAAGATGAAAATATTTATTTAAAAATAATGATAGGGCTTCCCTGGTGGCACAGTGGTTGAGAGTCCACCTGCCAATGCAGGAGACACGGGTTTGTGCCCCGGTCCGGGAAGATCCCACATGCCGCGGAGCGGCTGGGCCTGTGAGCCATGGCCGCTGAGCCTGCGCGTCTGGAGCCTGTGCTCTGCAACGGGAGAGGCCACAACAGCGAGAGGCCCGTGTACCGCAAAAAAATATAAATAAATAATAAATAAAAATAATGATAAAGCTGTTTTTAAAAGTGCAACTGAACGTTGAAATTTAATAAATTGTTAACATTTATAAAGATGTATTTTAGTGGTTTGGAAAATTCTCCTAGAACATGCTTTTACAATATTTTGACTAATTTTTCCAGTAATCTTTTTCTTTATGTAGACCGGAATCTTTTCTCTTTAAATATTGCTCCCTTGCCCAATTTCTGCTCTTTGGAATAGTCCAGAGTGAGGCTTATCCAGTGGTGTGCTGTTAAATGTTTAACAGCCAGCTCTGGGTGAGGGGATACTCTGATTGGCAGCATTTGCTGATTTCTGTAGTGTCAATACTTCCAACATGGCAGGTTTTAAGCTACTAACATGATGTCAATGGACATGGGGCATGGAAGAGCTGGGCACACTCAGCTCTCACAAGCCAAGTGCAAGCTGGGTTCAGCACATCACTGGCTTATCACATCATCGCTCCTTTTTTCACAAAGATTATGAATCATGAATGATTTTACACATAGTGTTATTCTTTTATTGTATTTATGACTAGAATATAACAAGTGCAAAATATTTGTGAGTATATAGCGTTATTGTGATATTCCAAACTAGAATACTGACTTAATATATGACTACCCTTTCTTCTGTTTTTCAGTTGGGTGGAGAGCTTTGGACATGAGGGGCTTGGATTATTACTGGACATTTTGGAAAAGCTGATTAGTGGCAAAATGTAAGTATTGCTAATCATTATTTCTAATTAAGCTACATTTGCATGTCCAGTGATGATTCCAACATTGATATCTTTTATGCAGACAAGAAAAAATGATAAAGAAGAATCAGCACAAAGTCATACAGTGTCTAAAGGCCTTGATGAACACCCAGGTATGTACATAGGTAATTGTAGTTGTTCTTTATCAGTTCTTACAGAAATTCTTATGAAAGAAGAGTTATGTAATATAGAATTTGCACTAAAGTGATGCATTGCTTTGATAAGCTCTTCAGTATACAATGGAAAAAATATTGAAGTATTGATTTCTAGTTTTCTGTCAAATCAACTCTCTCAACAGGAGAAACTTGGGGATGAATAGATCCTCTTCTGGTGCTTAACCCTTCATGCGCAGATTAATTTTCTTTTCCTCCTGTCCTTCCTCCCTACCTCTCTACATCCTTATCTGTCCTCTTTTTTTTCCCTTCTCTTTCTCCCTTCCCTCTTCTCTTTTAATTTTCAGAAGTATAGCATGAATCAGCTTTGAAATCATAAACGATTATTAAATGTGGTCTGCAGTAATACTTATTACCAAAGAATTAAGTTGGAAAGACTTCATTTTTATAGTCTAGAGATTTAAATTTTTAATGAAATTAATGTGAACAGATATGAACAGGTCCCAGAGGTGGAGGAACAATGATGCTTAATGCAAGTACAGTTGACCCTTGAACAATATGTGTTTGAACTGCACTGGTTCACTTATATGTGGATTTTTAAAAATAAATACATATTTGTACTGTAAGTGTATTATTTCTTCCTTCTGCTTTTTTAAAATAACCTTTTCTCTACCTTTATTGTAAGAATATAGTATATAATACATATAACATACAAAATACGTGTTAATCAACTCTGGGTTATTGGTAAGACTTCTGGTCAAGAGTAGGCTATTTGTAGTTAAGTCTTGGGGGAGTCAGAAATTATACTCGGATTTTTGACTGCATGAGGAGTTGGTGCCCCTAACCCCTGTGATGTTCAAGAGCCAACTGTAATATTGAAACCAAATATAATATGACAGGTCTGCAGTTTGAATATTTAAAGAAGATATATTAGAAGAGAGAAATGGTTTATGCTCTGCACTGAAGCTGGGTTTATCAAACTGTGTTTCCTTTTTTTCATACTGTTAATTGCAGAAATTAGCTCTATTCCATGCCATGTCTCTAGCTCTAACATCTAATCATATCTATCTCATGATGTGTGCAGTAATGATAGGTGTTTTCATTCATTAGACAGCGGGAGAGGAACTTTTATCTATGTTGGGTGATGATTTGTGTTTTATAGCAAAACTGTATTTCTGATTAATTTTAATTTTTAATATTTTTGCCTTATCCTTATTTATTTATTTTTTGAAGATGTTGGGGGTAGGAGTTAATTAATTAATTAATTTATTTTTGCTGTGTTGGGTCTTCGTTTCTGTGCGAGGGCTTTCTCCAGTTGTGGCAAGCAGGGGCCACTCTTCATCGTGGTGCGCGGGCCTCTCACTATCGCGGCCTCTCTTTTTGCGGAGCACAGGCTCCAGACGCGCAGGCTCAGTAGTTGTGGCTCACAGGCCTAGTTGATCCGCGGCATGCGGGATCCTCCCAGACCAGGGCTGGAACCCGTGTCCCCTGCATTAGCAGGGAGATTCTCAACCACTGCGCCACCAGGGAAACCCTATCCTCATTTTTAAAATAAACTTTTAGAGAACTTCGTATTTAAGTACTTGTACTTAAATTATTGACATTTACATTTCTTTTTATTAAATTCAGCAAATATTTATATTTTATAATTATTTTTTAATTGAATTATTTATGGATTTTTCATCATTTTCTGGAGTTTTCTATTTTTAACCAATGAAATATTTTTCACCTCCCTGCTTCCTCCAATCAGATACGATTTTCAGGGAAAATATCTGATGTAGAAATCACAAGTACTTTCTGTACTGAACTCACTGTTTTGTGAGAATTCGATTTTAGATATATTATGTAACCTTTGTAGAGTATGTTTTAAGAGTGAGTGAATAAAGGAATCAAATTGCTCATAGGGAGACATCTTTTCACACTGAGTATATAACACTTGCTTTCAGGTGGAGTGGGGGGCTTCTAAAATAAGAATATAGCAACTGGAAATTTCACTGGTGATGGGAAGGCTAAGAGCAGCGAAAACCCAGGAACATTTTTCCAAAACAAAGGGGCACGGGGTATTTGGATCATAATTTGAATTTAAGAATGTCATGGTTAAAGTGAAGTGGTATATAGAAGATAATATTCCTACTTGGTTTAAGACTGAATTGGAAAGGGAGTAAACTTTATGTGTTTATATTCTAATTAATATAATGTGATTTATTGTTAAATAATGGATTATTTTGTTTATAGTTTATGTGGAGCTGGAATATATTCCATTTGCATTTATTACTGTCATGCTGCTATGAATAAAAAGTTACTGATACTTGGAATTATAATGTCTGAATTCTAAACATAATTATATGTGAAATTTTTTGGTAAATATATTTTTTCCAGGATTGGTTGATGGTTTTTCCTCTACCTTACTGTGCAGTCTTTATAAAAGTTCATTGAATGATGAAAAATATAGGCTTTAAGAGAAAAAAATGTATGTACTAGTACCTTATTTGGTACTAGTAATTAATCATATAATTGATATTATGAGTGAATCTTATATCATTGTATGAAATTGAATTTTTTTATAATACTAAATTGAACTTTATAATAGTGTTTAAATAGAAGAAGATTTTGAGTATTTATTAGGAAGAAAATAAAAGTTAAGATGAAAAGTTAAATACCTTTAAATTGAGAGGTAGTCAAAACAGGGGTTTCTTTTTGGCCAGTTAACCTTTTATGTTAAGGTGTGTACCCCCAGCGAGGGTGCCTTTTTCCTGAAGCCAGCCCCCTCCCTACGTTATCTCTGCTGCTGGTATTAACTCAACGTGGGTAGTCATTCAGCACCAATGTTCATGTAGGGCATCTGACACAGGGATTTAGGGTATTCACCTTTCCCTGCCTAACACACCTTCAGTGGCCTGTAGTTCTATGAGGTAATAATAGGCCTCAAGTAGAATGCAAAGGGAACCTATCACTGGTCCTCAGTTTAGAAAATTTGAGTTTTCCTAAACTCTGGAGTGGATCCTTGACATTCAGTGGAGAGACAGACCTTCCAAAATTGGTCACTATCTCTCTAACCTTGTAATAGCCTTCATTTAATGCACTTTAAGTGCCAGCACTGGTAAGTTGACTATTTCTCTCACAGAGTCAACGGGTTTAGTTTTGCTTTGTTTTTTTAAATAATTGAATGATTAATTTTATACAAGTAGGCAGCAGTTCAGTCTTTAATTCTAGATACAGTAGTGGTAACCTGGCCTCATTCCAGTCTCAAAATGAGCACCGTACAATTTTCCATTAGTGAAGTCAGAGAATATTGCCAGTGATGCAGCTTTGAGTTCACAGGACACTGGTCGAAACTAGGAGATCAGAGAATGCTCCTGTTCCACTCTTGACACATGGTTTAGGGTCAGAGGGCCTGACAGAGAAGGTAGGTGGTATCCCTTAGAGGAAATCAGTATGAGTTGCTTTGAATGGCTGGAGGAGCCACAGGATTCTGATTCCAGAAGGGCAGGTGCTGGCTCATGCCAGCCCAGAGTGGGGGAAGTGAAGGAGGAAGTGCTGAAGGCAAGCTTTACTCAGTCTCAGGTTTATTAGGACAGAGGTAGCCCTTTGGTACTTGGTAATCATTGGGTGATTGACTTTTTGAATTGGGTCTAAGTGGTACATTACAAAACTCTGACAATTCCCTGGAATGATTGTCGAGGCATATTGTAGTCTTTGGCCCCATGCCTGCTTTTCTTTGTTTCCAGTTATGAAACAGCCCAGAGTACCACAAAAGTGAGCATTTCCTGGTTGGTTTAGCTGTTTCCTTGTAAACGTTTCCCTGTCACCAACAGGACAGAGAAGTCCCTTCAAAAATCATACCCTGGGGCCCTTGACCCTTCTGTTTGTACTTCCTCCTTTGTACCTGTGTTCTTTAGATAGTGGTTTAAAGCAAGTGCAATATTTCACCACAGTGTGTGAAGCTTCTTTACGTAAATGCGATATACAAGACAGGAAACTTATAAATAAGTTTTCATAACATTCATAACATTCAAAGCATTTGGATTTAAGCTTGTTATAGATTTTACTTTGATACCAATACCTAGTGCTAATTTTGAGTTCGTAGGTCTGTAATTGAGATTAAGTTCCTTTTTAGTGCTTAGTAGTAATTCTAATCAACTAAATTCTCACTCTTTAAAAGGATCCTCTGGGATGTATGGTAGATAAATAGTACTGTTTTATTGCTTCTATTCATCCTCTGTTATTTGATACTTATCTTCCATAAATTGTGAGTAGACCCTAAGAGATGTATACATCCTTAAATCAAAACACTAAGTCATTAACATAACTCCCATCTTCCAATTGAATGTGACATCCTGGCAGTAGCAAACTTTGGCCTCATTCAAAATCATTCCATTTATATAATGTGTTTACAACTGCATTGTCTTTCTGATAACAAAATATCGTTCAGATCAGAATACACATGTTCTTATGGCAGTTTCTACATGGTATCAGCCCGAATCACCCTTCAGCTTTTGCCTGTTTATGAACTAAGTGTTACTATCTAGGCCCGCACTGTGTAATGTGGTTGCCACATGTGGCTACTGAGCCCTTGAAATGTGGCTAGTCTGAACTGAGATGTGCTGTAAGTGTACAATACACACTAGATTTTGAATACTTAGGAAGAAAAAAAGTAAAAATATCTCATCAATAAATGTTCTATATTGATTATATGTTAAAATGATAATATTTTGGGTATATCGGAATAATTCTATTAAAATCAGTTTTACTTTTTGTTTGAAATTTTACATTGCACATGTGGTTCACATTATATTTCTCTGGGACAGTGATCTGTGCGTTTATTTGTGGTACCTCTTACCAACCTTCCTTCCCAGTAGAGCTCCTCACGGCCTCAGTGTCTGGTTCAGTATCAGTCTGTTCATTTTGTGTGTTCCTGTTGGGAATCTCAGTATTCCTCACTGCTTCTCTCTTTCTCTAGTTGGCCACTTATCTATCTTAGTAATTATCAGTCATATTGCTATAAAATTACCTTTGAGGGGTTATCTATATTTGATTGATTCTCATAGTTCTTAATGTAAAGGGAATACTTCTATGAATTTTTTTAGGATGTTATGCATTCTTTATATTTTCTGGCTTTACTACATGTACACGTATATTATCTTATAAACATTTTAAAAATAACTACATTTCCTTCAGGGCACTATTTTTTCAACTAACCACTAAAATTTAACCTCTTATTTCCAAAATGTTGTAGTATGGCTTGGAAAGAATTATGAGTGAAGAGAGGAGTCTTTCTTTGTTAGCCAGAGCCATTGATCCTGAGAAGCCCAGTATGATGACGGATGTGGTTAAACTCCTTTCTGCAGTGTGCATTGTAGGGGAGGAAAGCATGTAAGTCTTCTCAGCTTATTTCTCTCATTACATAATAATTTAATACAGTTTGAGTCATATAATGTTTTCATTATTCTATTTTAGTCTAGAATTTACTTTAAAAAAATGAACTATACTTAAGCAGGTGATTTAGATTTATATTGGCTGAACGGAAATGTTTGAGTAGTAATTTTTTTCTCTTAATCAATATAGTAGTTATGGGCTAACATGTTTCTATGAAAAGTGGATTTCTTCATTATATTTAAACTGTTCTGAACTCAAAACCTAAATAAATATTCTAAATGGAGACTTTGAAAAATATACAAATTGGTTCTGTTTCTTATTTATTTATTGGATAGAATTAATTCAATAATAAGTGTGTAATTGATAATGTAATGGTTGAGGGTGCAAGGTCCTTGACAGTAAAGTACATACTAAAGTTTTAACTTTAAAGACATTATCCACAATTGCTAGAGCTGTAACTAAAAGACCATTATATACATATTAAAAGATAAATAAAAATAAACCTGTTTTTCTTTTTAAGGAAGATTAGTGTTCTTATTACAAGAAAGCATTTAAAATTTATTTAAAATACTTTTTATAAATGATAAAGATATACAAGCTGAACAACCAAAAGAACAAACAGAAATGGCCCTCCCTCCTATAAGGGTAGGCAGAGCCCTGTAAGTGAAACCTCCTGCACACATTTAAAAATTGTCCATGTAGAGGTCCTGTGGGGCCGATGACTGTTGCGCCGCTCAGTTTGGACTTAGTTGGAGAGTCAACAGGCAACACTCAGCCCCGGCCCTCTGCCCCCATATGTAGCTATAGTGTGTATCCCTGGATGAGGCCGTGCCTGCTGCAGTCCCAGCTGCAAAGCCAGGCGTACAGCTTCTGCACTTTCCCATTTTAAAAAGGCCATGTTAATTTTGGTGCAGAAACCTAAGTGTGAGTTTAATGTCGACACATAAGATACTTCCTGTTCTCCCCCAACTCCTTTCTGCTCCTCCTCCATCCTCCTCCCTTGGCTTCCCTCCTTCCTCTTCCCCCCTCTCTCCCTTACTTCTTGTTTCTTCTCTTTTCTCTTCTTCCCTTTTCCTTCCCTATCCCTTCCTCCCTCCTTTCCTTTCTTCTTGTCCTTCTCCTTTACCTTCTCTTTCTTAATCCTCTTCCTCTTTTTCCTCCTCCCTCTTCTACTCCTCCTCCTCCACTTCCATATTATTTTTATTATTTCTTGACTTCAGGATAGGTCATCAAAATGAGTAAATAACTCTTAGGACTAAAGTGTCTACGTCCACAAACTGTGTGAGCTTTTACAGTATGCTGGGTGCTGTTAGCATAAGCATTCTTTAAAGAAGTAGCAAGTATACTTCTTGCATAACCATTATTCTTTATATTTGACTGTAATTCCTTAGTACTATATGTTTTTGGGCACCAGAGCTTCATTTATTTATACTCAAGACAGAGTAGGGTTATAGTGGTTAAGAGCATTTATATAGTGCTCACTACACAGGTTTATCATTTAGTAGACCTGAGACCCTAGACAAATGGCTTAACCTTTTTCTTCCTCAGTTTCCTATCCTATAATATGGGATAAAAATAATTATCCCATATTATAGAGTTCATAGAATTATATACATTAAAAATGGTTAATATTTGTAAACCGGTTTAAATAGTGCCTGATGTGTAGTAAGTACTATATAAATGCTTGGTAAATAAACATGATCATAGGGTTATTATGAGGAATAAATGAATTAAAACATGTAACATAGGTCATGCTTGATATGTGCTATATGATCAGTAAGCTACTTTTAAAATGTTATTGGTTGCCTAGGAGTAGTCACTCTGGAGTTTAGTAGATTAAGCTATTGTATTGGGTTATTTGCTGTTTGTAATTTACTTTATAATTTCAAATTTTCCAATAGCCTTGAAGAAGTTTTAGAAGCTTTAACATCATCTGGAGAAGAAAGAAAAATTGACAGATTTTCTTCTATTGTGGAAGGTCTTCGGCACAATTCAGTTCAATTGCAAGTAGGTTTCATGTTTATCATTCATACTGTTTTTTGTAACTGTTTCCTGATTGACTTATATTTAATACTGTAGTATGAAACCCCACATGCCATTTAATATTTTATAGCATTTTAAATAAATACAGAATTCTAACATATCATAATTTATCTTATAGATACAAATTTATGTACACCTATAATTATTTCCTTAGGTTCCTAGAAGTTGACTTACTAGATTTCTCTGTGAAATATATAATCATAGTCCATGAATTGTTATCTCAATTGTTGATTTTTATAATTTTTTAAGAAGTCTAGGCAATTGAGTGAATTGTGGCTTTTCGTTGTATTAGTTTTATATCTGAAAAGTTGAGAGTGTCCATGAGTAAAAAGACCAAGATACACTTAGAAAAATCCTTTCAAAGATTTTTTTTTCTTTCAAAGATTTTTAAGCACTCCCAAAAAGTCACATTTAGACTTGAAACACTATAATACCCAAGCTGCATGTCTAATATTCATTTAATTTCTCCCTTTTTTTTAAAGACACAAGAATTTTATTGCTGGAACTATTGTTACAATCATTGCTAATCAAACCTAAGTATTTTTAAGGAATTATCAATGACTGATTCCTACCTTCAAATTAAAAAAAACAATAATTGGTGTGGTTGGGACCTGGCTATTGGGATTTTTGAAAGATCCTCAGGTGATTCTAATGTGCAATAAAATTTGGAAACCAAGGTGCTAATAGCTATGAAGTAAATCTGTTTCACACTTAATAGTAAAATATTATAGTTTTAATTTTTACTTGAAAGCTCTGTGTACTTTAGCCATTTAATTGTTTCTCATTGTGGTAGGAATGGAAAAGCCAGATCTTAGTGTTAAGTTAATAAAAAATAAACATGGTATTTGATGAAAAATCAGAAAATGTTAGGGACTGTCATATTAATAATTTATTATGACATTTCTGAAGACGGTATTTTGTGAATCTGCTTCTGGTGACAGTGTTTGTGAATGGTGGTGAGGAACCCTGTGTGACTGGTTTCTCGGGACAGTATGCAGACTTGAAGATCTGAGTACGTGTATGGTCACTATTGCGTGGGTCCAGTTCCTGGAGCTTCTGGAAAAGAGCTCCTCCTTCCACATCTGGGAGTGGGGGCCTGGGCTTTGTGTCCACCGCTGACCTCAACCCTGCTCCTTCAGTTCCTCGGTGGGCTGGGGTCTGTTAATCCATTTACCATTACCCTCATTTCCCTTTCCTTCTCATTTCTCATTGGCCCCAGATTTCCTGTTCACCACAGGACTAATGAAGAGTGAGCCTAAAAGAAACTGTGTAGAGAAAAGCTGAACAATTACTTTATCTGGGTTTTCCTCTAGTACTCATGTAACTTTTACTTGCACAGTGTTTGTGCAAATACCATTAGGTTATTAGATTAATTTTGGTAATTTGTGCAGCTTATTAGAAATTATGTCTAGTTTAAAAATCTCACTATGAAATGTAATAGTCCCATGTAAAGTTTATTCCCTAAGTAAAGACCTTTTGGTTCTAATGCATACTTTTTGTATTTAATGACACACATGTTACAGGAATGATGAAAACAATAGAGTTCTGAGTCAGGCAGGCTTGAATTTGAGTCCCAGCTCTTCACATCGTAGCTTTAGTGACTCTGGATCAGTTCCCAAATCTTTTCTATACTTCAGTTTTCGCAGTTGTAAGATGGCAATAATCTCAGTACCTAGCTCACTGTTGATGCAAGGATTACATAGGATATAGGTTTAAATGCTTAGTACGCTGCTTGGTTCATTAGCAGAAACGTTCAGTAAATGCTAGCTTTAAAAAGTAATTTTGGTAAATTAAAAAAATAAAGTCAGTGGAGATTAAATGTGATCTTCACTTTTTAAAGAAACATTACCAGTGTTGATATTAAAATTGATACTTTACTATACAACCCAGCATTTAATGAAAACTTGCTAATGAAAACTTATGTTCACACAAAAATGCATGCACAAATTTTTATAACAGGTTTATTTGTCATAGCCCCACACTGGGAACAACCCCGTGTCCCTCAACAGGTGAATGGTTACACTGTGGTACACCGTACATATAATACTATTCCACATCAAAGAGGAATGAACTACTGACTTAACGCAACTTGCGTGAATCTTCAGAGAATTATGCAGATTGAAAAATGCCAGTCCTAAAAGGTTACACACTGTTGAAAAATGCCAGTCCTAAAAGGTTGCCCAGTGTGGTTTCATTTATATAACATTCTTCTTTTTTTTTTTTTTTTGCCGTACGCGGGCCTCTCACTGTTGTGGCCTCTCCCGTTGCGGAGCACAGGCTCCGGACCCGCAAGCTCAGTGGCCATGGCTCACGGGCCCAGCCGCTCCGCGGCATGTGGGATCCTCCTGGACCGGGGCACGAACCCGCGTCCCCTGCATCGGCAGGGGGACTCTCAACCACTGCGCCACCAGGGAAGCCCTATATAACGTTCTTGAAATAACCAGATTATAGAGAACAGTTCTCTAAGAACAGTTTACTGCTTTACTGGTTGCCAAAGATTTGGATTGGGGTCCGGGAAAGTGTTGGGTGTGGCTGTAAATAAATAGCAGGAAGGAGTGTCGTGCAATTAAAGCAGTTCTGTATCTTGATTGTGGTGATGGTTACACAAATCTATACATGTGATGAAATTGCATAGAACTGTACATGCATACACAGATGAGTGTAAAGCTGGTAAAATCTGAAAAAGCTCTGTGGATTGTACCAATTTCAACTTCTTGGTTTTGGTATTGTACTATAATGATGCAGGATGTTACCAATGGGAGGAATTGTGTGACGAGTACTCAGGACCAACCTGTACGTATTTTTTTTTTTTTTTTGCAATTTCCAATGAATCTATAATTACTTCAAAATAAAAGTTTAAAAAATCTTGATAAAATTGGGGTTCCAACTTTTTTTACAACATTATTACATCATTTGATGTTTGAAAGCTGTGAGGGAAAGGATAAAGAAGGGCTCTTTAAGAACAAAGTCAAGTTTTGCCTAGGTAAATGACAGGATTGACTCTAATTGGAAAGTTTGACTATTGCAACCTTGAAATTCTTGGTTATTTGGCATATTAAATTTGTTTTGGCTACCAGACATTAAACTAAATCTATCTGGTCTTTTAAAATCCTGATTACTGTATGAACTTGAAGGCAAACTACATGAGTCAAAAAAATTCTTGGGTAAATTTATTCATTTCTATTATGGGTAGTTAGTCTGATTTTACTGAAGGTGCTAAGTTATGGAAAAATAACTTTATAGTTACGATAAAATATGATAAAAAGAACTATTAATTAAAAACTATAAATTAAGATTACTATTCCATAGAAGACAGTAAGACTTGAAGAAATGAAAATATATTCGTCTAGAGAATTGATATAATTTTGAAATGATTTTTTTAACAGTTTTATTGAGATAAAATTTATTCATTTAAAGTGTACAATTCCATGTTTTTATGCATATTCAGAATGGTACAATTTTCACCACAATCAATTTTAGTACATTTTCATCATCCCCAAAAGAAAGCCCTCATGCCTTGGCCGTCACCCCTCGGTGCCCTCATTATCTCTAGCTGTAGGCAGCCAATACTCTACTTTCTCCCTCTATAGAGTTTTGTATTCCAGATGTTTGGTATCAGTGAAATCACAGAGTATGTGGTCTTTTCTTCCTTCTTTCACTTAGCATAGTATTTTCAAGGTTCATCCATGCTGTAGGATGTATCAGAGCCTCATTTTGTTGTGGTTGTTGTTGATGCCATATATGATGCTGCTGTATGGTATCCGGCATTTCGTTTATCAGTTGTCAGGTGGTGGGCATGTGGGCTGTTTTAAACTTTTTGGTTATTGTGAACAATGCTACTGTGAATATTTGTGGGGATGATTTCTTTCTTAATGACGGCTTATTTGCCATATTTAGTGTTAAGGCATTAAGGGTGGAGAGGAGGGGCTAGCAGCAGCCTCTTTCTGGACAGCTGTGGAAATTGCTTGAAGAATTTTTATCAGGATACAGGTGGCTGATTATATTAGTTTTTATGAAACTAATTGCTTAAGTTGTAATTAAGTATATTTTCTGTCACACTTAGTAGTGTCATTATTTTTTGATGTCCTATAAACACTATAATTTCTTGATATAGTTTTTAAAGTTTAATTTTCAGTGAGAAGTGAAAGGTCATTTTAGCATCATTTAAATTCATTTCTTGTGAATTGTTCTCAATTGAACAATTCAAAGAATTGTTCTCAATTCTAATATTCCCTACTAAACCATTTTGTTGTGTGTTTATACGCTAATGGATGTTTCTTCTTCCTGTTAAGTCAAATGTATGAAATAGCTAGCAGGTAGCAAGCTTAAGTTAAGAGTAAAGTTATTGTTTTCCTGATAGCTAACTTAGGGGGAAAAAAGTAAGTAGATTCTCTTTTCTGGGGTTGCTAATTCTATTTCCTTTAAAATGATCAAGCAGTACTTTAGTAATATCTAAATACTTTTCTCTCTGGGTGTTTCTAAAGTTAACAAAAATAAAAAAAATATTTTAGAACTAGCTGATTATCAATTTTCCCATAAAGCTATTGCTCTAAGTACCCATTTTATTCCATTAGCTATTTAAGTTGCATTTATTAAAATGTACTAGTCAGGGGTGATATTAGCAAATGAAATTAAAAATAAAACTTGTTTGTTTGTCTCTGAATAAAATAGAAACCAATTGTTTGCTTTTAAATTGGAGAAAATGGGAGATAGTAAAATTAAAAAATTCCTCATTTTTCTCTTAGTGCAAAGTATATTTATTTCAAAGTACTTTTTAAGGGAGGATTGTTACATTTACTTAAGTCTGCTAATAATAATGATGAAGATAATGTGACTACCTCTGATTCTGATAGGGTCCAGTCTTCGTGTGTGTGATTAGCTCCTTGTGTTGCCTGGGTCTTCCTTAGAAGAGGGTTGGAATAATGTGAGTGCACCAATCTCTAGTATCTGTCACACTTTGATTTTCATTGTTATTTTCATTTCTATCCTCTTATTATTATTTTTTCTTTCTATGTGTGTCTTCTTTCTTCTCTTGTTAGAGCCATACTTTGCTAGAGTGTCTGAAGCATTATCTAGATCCTAAAGAGTTTGTTCAAACCCATGTTGTTGGGCATAGGGCTGATGGGATTGTGGTAGATTTTTGTCAGGAAAGGAATCAAAGTGTGGGAATCCTGGAGTTTTTGGGGTTGGCTATTTGACTTTTCCTCTGCATCTGTGTCCTCAGTGACGGCACGCTGTACCTTCCCTTCCTATGGTGTCTTCCTGGACTCCTGGAGTGTCAAGAACACAAAGAATCTGTGGTTTTATGCTACTTGTAAACTACTGTGTTAGTCTGCCACACTTGTATGGGTGCTGCTGTCAAAATACACAAACTCCTAGGTCAAAAACAAAGGACTTCAGTTACCCACAGCCATAGCAGTAGCTCAGGTATCAGCTTTGTCAACCCCAGTTTCCAGTTTCAGTGGGTTGTGTTATAGGGACGACACCCTGAGCTTAGAGAATCCAAGTCTGGTATCATGGGCAGCAGTTACTCTGACTGATACAGGCTGTGATGAGCTCCATTCCATTTGTCTCCCAGAGTATTTAATTAAGCCTGCTGGTCAGCAGTGCTCCAAGCAGCAGGTTGAGGCTGCCCTGCAGTACTGACCTCAGGCATGCCTTCCAGGTCCCAGATCCCATCAGCTGAACAAATCCTGTAAACCGTCAGGGTCTATCTTAGGACACCAGGAGGCTTTCTTATCTTCTTCTGTTGCTCTTTCACTCGGCCTGAGGTATTAATGATTGCACAGACTTCTCTTTGTTCAGCAAGGAGGACATCTGGGGCAACTCTTTCAACTGTAACAACCCTGCCAGTGAGTGAAAGCTGACCTGAGTGCCTTGCAAGGCTGCTGCAGTGTCACTGATTACTTCAGCTAAAACCAGGGACACATTTCGTATCATCTGTTCTAATTCAGTGACTCATCGTAGGGATAACTGTCTGCAGGTGCACGTATGTAGTGATCAGTGTTCTCTCCAGGAAACTCCCCAGAATAACCAAAGTTCGCCTGGGTGTGGAGAGATGGCCACAGTTGTCTGAGGCTGTACGTGTGCTGATACTGTTTCCTCACACACCTGAGCATCTCTTATGAGCACCTCTGTGGTGTAAGTCATGGTGTTTTCGGAGAGAGAGGCATGTTAATGCCTGGCTTCCCCACAAGATACATAGTTTTGAAGGTGCATATGGTGTTCCTGGAAGGAACATGTTGTTTATAGTTGTTGGGGACCCCCAATTGGGATCTCTATCAGTTGGGGCTACCAGGTGACAGTGCTTTCAACAAGGCCTCCCAGCCAGCTGATAAATTTTTGGGTTCTCAGTTCAGGAAATAATTGAGTTCAGTCTTTATTTTGGAGGGACTGTCTGAAGACATGGCTGCAATGGCAGGTCGTGTTACAGGAGCTTGGAGAACACAGATCTTTCAGAATGGGCTGTGGGTCTGCCTTCCCTTTTGCTCTGGAGGGGAGATGCTGTCTCTGTCTTCCAAGATGGTTTGCTATACAGACATCCTTGTCAAGGTCTTGCAGAAGAAAACCATCTGTACCTCTACTTGCAATACATGCAGAGACACAGAGAGAATTGCCTGGCAGCAGAGAGCAGACCGTTGCACCTCCTTCTGTCACCTTTTTGGCTTCTTTTCCTTCAGCCTGATGCTCCTGGTGTTGTTCCTGTATACACAAAGGTGTGCGTTTGTTGTACCTTGATGTTGAGTGAATGGAACAAAACCTTCACTAATTTCGGTTCATATGATATTACAGAGTAGTAGTACAAAGTACTCTGTACTTTGAAATATGTTACTTGGCAATAATCGACAAATACGACATTGAAACAAATCAGTTACAATGCCTTTTTGAATTTAGCCAAGTTTATTAGCTTCTGTTTGTTTTGTTTCCCTTACCCCTTAAATGCTCAAAATGTACCCAAGTTTAATTTTGCACGAGACCAAACGAAGGTCTTCCTATAATGAATAGTCATATCTTGATTTACTGTTTCTTTTTGTTTCAAGTATCTCCTACCCCCTCACAAAAGTCAATGTTAACTAGAGTTATTTTTAATATCAAGTAAGTCGTTCGCACATTTAATGAAGGATACAGAGTGTAGTAGAATGTTTATCTTTAGGATCACTGTTGGGGCATTCCAGAAGGATGCAGAGATCAATTTATTTTAATTCCTCTCTTTTTTTACCACTACTTTTATTGAGGTTTGCAGCAGTTTGGTTACTGTATCTATATGAATCAAACTGTTAAACATATTAAAATGGACTAGTAAATAATATGCCATTAAGCTAATAAACATTAAAGAAACAGTAAAATAATACACCAACGTGAACTCATATTGTCATGTGGAGCACACACCTACTAAACTAAAAAAAACAGTTTTGTCCTAGAGTATACTGCCAATTTTCTGAGTCTGTGTAATACATTTTTTCACTTCTGCTACAATAGACCACCAAAAAGATACACTTAATTCATGACTCAAGGTAACTGCAAAATTTCATAATTAACCAGTCAATTAGTTAATTATTCAGAGATTGCCGTTCAGGGTTCTGCTAGATATTAGAACTATAAAGATGAATGAAATACACTGCTTAAGTCCTTAAGAAGCTTATACTCAGGAATTTATAGCTGGCTAATGTTTCATATGAAAATTGCGATACTAGGAGTTTCAACAAAATGGGAGAACACAGAAGAAATTCATGATGTCTCAGGGGGAGTGTCTGAATAAACCTTTAAAAATCCAAGTTCTGTCTTGAATCCAACTGTTCCTGTTCATATAAATTAGGGCCTCTTGAATCCTTCAGTTTATTTCTCTGCATCTGTATGAGATATATGCAGTTACCTCAAGCTCTGACTTGTCCTCTTACTGTGTTCATTTACCGAATATTTAATTGGAAATATAAGTAAAATTATAGGACTTTATATATGCTGATATACTTCACTCTTTCTGTGTTTGTCTACATAATGTAGTAGTCTATTTTAGTTTATATTCTGAATTAACACATGAGATTTTAAAATTCTTTGGAGTTTCTTTAGTTGCACTGGAGGCAAGATATTTCTCTATAAGCATCATTTACTCATTTTAACTTGATAATGTAGAATTTGATTGTGCAAAGAGAGACAGATGATTTCTGCTATGGGGTAGAGAAGATGAATAGCGGTCTGACCTGTGTCTTCCAGGCCCAGATAGTAAGTATTCACAGATTCTGATAGGATTTTTATTTAAGTACTTTACTGGTGCTTGTTTCCAGTCTGAATTTAGCTTTGGAAGCTGATATGTTTTCAGTGTAGTATAGCCATCATTTTACATGTGAAAACATGTTATATTCAGGATGAATATGTTGACCAAGTGTGAACTTTCTAAAGAATGTTTGCTTTTGCTGTTTGTTGGATACCTTTTCAATTCCTTCCACATAATCGTGGAGAAAGCATCTGTGTTGGTGGTCTTTGCAAAACCTGGACAGGCCTGTGTTCGAGGCTCAAGCATCACTGCTGTTAGTATACCTGGCATTTTGTACTTAAACTTGTTTGTCTGAAAAGGGTTGGAAACCAAAGGTTAAAGATGCATAAAGTGTTTATTTTTTCTCCTGTTTGTGTTGCACATAGTGATAGACAGCAGTAAATTAAATTGTGTGCTAGAGGAACTTTAGGTGATGCATATTCACATGTGAAGAAACCTTCTCACTTCATTTTCAAGGGCAGAAAGCTGCTTTGATGATTAAGTGATGTCAATTCCAGCATGTGTCTTTGTCTTGCTGTTTAACCTCTTTCTACTTCTAAAGATTTTCCTTTGATCATTTGCCTTGTTCTTAAGATTGCCTTTGACAAGCTCTATCCCTCATATTGAATATCTTTGAGATTTTTGCTTACAGTTTATCTACTTTGTCCCCTGTTATATGTCTTTGCCCCTCTAGTTTACAACATTGCTGACATTTGTCCCACTATTTGTAATTACTGTTTTGTCTGCTTATTTTCCTAATCCTTGGCTATGTGGGGTTTGCTGGTCTCAGCTTTTGTAGGACATTTTCTGTCTGTTGCTGTTCTTGAGGAAATCCTCAACTGTTCCGAATTCTAGCTGGATATGTGTGTGCCTCTGTGTGCAGACACATCTTTATAGCTAGAAGTTATGTTAAAAATACCTTTTCTCATGTAAGGCTCCTTTTTGATAATTGGGGCAAGAATAACAAATGAGGTTACAGCATTTACTTTCCATATCATTAGAACTGAGTACATATCTAACACCTAAAGATGTGTCGAACTTATAAGCCTTGTTTAAACCAAAGGTTAATGAGCAGTATTTCTAAAGTATAAAGGTACATTTGGAGCAAGGAGAATATTTTAGAGCCAATTTTAATTGTATGCTTTCATTTACTGGTTGCATATGGTACATGTGAGAAGAAAATGTTTTCCATGTGCAGCAGCAGTTCTGTCCCTTTGTAGAAACTTCTCGTCAAGTCACCAATTTGCCAGATGCAGTGGTAATTATCTTATTTGACCTATTAGAGCATTTGACACAGTTGATCACTCTCCCTGTTGACACACTTTTCTCCCATTCTTCCAGGACACCACAATCTCTTCATTTATCTTCTACCACGTTGACAGCTTTTTACTTTTCTTTAACTCATTTCCTCAACCTTCAAATCAAAACCTACAATTGAAATGTCCCAACCAGTTCTTGTACCTCCTCTTCTCTCTCTCTTTACTACTCTCTCGGTGATTCCATCTAAGGTCTTGGTTTTTACATACAAATGCTATGGTAATCTCTTTCTCCAACTGGAGTCTCCTATATCCAATTTCCTTTTCTAGTTTTTTCGATGAGGATCAATAATAGACAATATTTCCAACTTAACATCTCCAAAACTTAAGTCCTGATCTTTCTTCCCAAGCCTGTTTCCTCTGTTTATGCTGATTTTTTTTCTAGCTTAATAAATGTCAGCCTTTGAATTGCCCAGGCAATTCAAACTGTGGATTCAATCTTGCCTCCTCTCTTTCTATAGTAGTGATTTCTGTCTTTTTCATTTCATAGCTGCATCCCTAGCACCAAGAAGTGCTTAGTAGACATCATTAACAGGCTTGGAAGGAATGAAATGCATGAGCTAGTAAACAGAGAAGGTCTGGTGCCCAAAGATAGAACCTTCAGATAAGTTAGGATGCTCCCAGGAGGGCAGAAACTCTTGTTTTCTTACCCTCGTCAGTTCCAGAGGAAGGTGGCTTTTGCCTGCTGTTGAAACTGTTAGTATGGCATAATTAGTGCAAATTAATGGAGATCATATATGCTACATTTTGGGAACATCAAACAGAACATGGTGATTAATTCTTTATGATGAATAGCACAATTTCATTATTTTCTTGAGCTTCTGTTAATATTCCAGCATTCACTAATTTCTTAAATGAATGTATGATTCCTAATGTACATTTCAATCTCAGAATTTTAGAAGCAGGATTTATCCTATTCTCCTGTGAAATTTGTTTCTTTCCTTGCATTTTATGTCTCCGTTAATGGTCCCACCTCCTATCTAGTTGAACAACAAAGGTGGGAGGACTTGTAAATTCTTTTCTTTTGCCTCAACCACATGTTCACCCAGCCATCAAATGTTTTTCAAATGTTGTTCAAGACCTCCTCATCGCTCAACGAAGCTACCTGTATGATAACTTCTTAACTTGAATCTATTACCTCTATTATCGCCGCTCCTGCATAAAATCCTTTATAATTTCCCCTATTTCCAGCTGAGTCAGAAAGTTCCGATTCGGCACATGAAGCTGTGCCTCCTCTGTCTGGCTTCATCTTTATTGGGTCCTTCCCCTGTTCTCCCACTTTCCGCCTTACAAACTGCTCAGGAAATCTGAATTCCTTGTAACTCAGCAAAAGAGCCCAGATCTTTGAACATGTAAACTGCTCTGCTTTAAACATCTTGGTCCTCCTTTTCATCTGGCTGTCTCCCTATTAATCCTTAAGAGTCAGTACTGTTCCTCAGCTTTCCTTGTTTTTATTTACTGTCTCCACATTCTCATCATATACTGAGCACATCTCTTACAGTACATAGTATATTTGTGTTACTGAACCTGCTTATCTTCACTAGGGGAGGCAACATGTCCTATTTTACCTTTTTAGTTCCTGAGCCTTTTCTACTGTCTCTAGGAATTGAGTTATATGGGATAGATGCCAGATTGGCTCCCACTTATGCTGGTATGCTATACCAGTGTGAAATCATGTGATAAAAAAGGTCTAAATGTCTCAATATATGTATTAGAAACCTAGAAGGAACTCTTTGGTCTTTATCTTGATTATAGAATTTTTTATCTGTAAGGATGTAAATCAATACATTTTACTGTATGTAGACATATGTTTACATGATATAAATTAATCAAAGAGTGGTTGTAGGTCATGATAGTGGCAAATTACTGTTACAGTTGGGAAGGGATCCTAAAGAATTAAATTCATTCTTTCGGCTTAAGTCAGTTCCTAGTTTTCTTTTTATGAAAAATTGCCTTTTAAAATGTTTCCTGGGAATAATTTGGATGATTCTTTTCCCTTCTTTCTCCTCAATTTCATGCTAATATTATTCTACACATATCAACTTTCCATTTAGGTGATATTTGCTGCTAATTTTTATGTTGTTTATTTTTGCTTCTTTCTTTGAGTTGTCTATAATTTGCATCTTTTCCTGGAAACCTGGTGGCTAATACTAATTTAATTTCTCTGAACGTAGAGAAATTAAATTAGTATGCTAATTTAAATATTTGTATGCTGTTTGAGATCTTTTAAAATGCTGAAAAAAACATTTGTGGTATTGGGTAATGACTGGCAAGGAAGTGGAAAGAAAGCATTTTAAACTTGACTTTCTGACATGAACTGGTTACAGCTGAGTGAACGTGTACTGGAAAGGTAGACGCTGTTTTAAGTTTTTTCTTTTTTTCTTTTAAATATGTTTTCCTTTTCCCTCTCTTTCAAGTTTTGACAGTAGAGGCATGCTGGCCAGATTTTAGTGTTTAGATATCAAATAGAACAATTATAATATATTTCAACCAGCAGGAACTGAGACCCCTGTTGGTGTCTTAATCCCAAAATGGCATTTTAAATTCATATAAACCTTGCCTTAAGGGATGGAAAAAGGACAATTTAGGGAACAGCATGAGGTTAAACACATTGATCAGTAAGCTGGTCTTTCTTGTTAGATTTTGGTAGAATGTGGACTTAGAAAAATAACATCATCAACAACAGCAGAGAATTCTTTGCTTCTCTAGAAGCAACCTCTTTTGCTTCCATTATATAGATTTTGGATAATGAAAGATATAATTCAGCCAGGGATTAAAAAAAAAGGAGATCCAGGTTGAAATTTGGAGTGTTAAATATGAATGGGAAAATACAGCGATTTTTAATTTTCATCATTTAAGTTATAAACTAAAGCATTTAGTTAGCTATGTTATTTCTTTATGTCTTCTTAATAAGCGTAACACACAGTAAGCTGAATTTTTGTCAAAGTGTAGGAACCATTGCCTGATAAGTTAACTTCTAGTAATTAGCTGTGTAATGTTCATAATATAATTTTTGGTTATAACAACCCCATTAACTAGTTTCAGGCCTTTGCTAACTCTCATTGACTTAAAGTCTTTGGGTTTCTCTTGATGAATGAGAAATTATTTTATCATCCTATTTTAGGATAGGATCTATCTAAGGATATTTATAGTTTTTCAACTAGTGTGTGTTCAATTTATGTCTTATGTGTATGGAATGATATTTTTGGAGAAGAACTTAACTTTTGGATGGAGTGAATTAAAAATTCCCCTGAAACTATATTTCTTGTCTAATTTATAATTGACTAAAATATTTTACATACAAATTATCGTTTTAATAGACTCACCTGTGAAGGAAGATATTTGATAATACTTGGAACACAGCCTTGATGTTTCAGTTCTATTACTCCTTTAATGTCAGAATCCAAGTCTAAGTCTTGCTGTGTAATTTATTGTAGGTAGCATGTATGCAGCTTATCAATGCCCTTGTTACATCTCCTGATGATTTGGACTTCAGGCTTCACATCAGAAATGAATTTATGCGTTGTGGATTGAAAGAGATATTGCCAGTAAGTGCCCTGCAGACTCCTTATTAATATTTAAATTAGAGAAGTACTTGAGTAGGGGGAAATTTAGATAAATTACCTTCAAGAATAATTTATCTGTGGGAAAAAAGGCTTGAGTATAAAATCTATTTTTGAAATAGATGATAAGGTTTGAGTATTATTTAACACTTTAAGTGTTTGAAT
The DNA here is from genome assembly GCF_964374135.1 of Grampus griseus. Lineage (NCBI taxonomy): Eukaryota > Metazoa > Chordata > Mammalia > Artiodactyla > Delphinidae > Grampus > Grampus griseus. The sequence continues at coordinate 47,612,730 of NC_139012.1, forward strand.
GCTGTAAATCAAGTTGAATGGTTGGTTTATTGTTTATGTTTTTCATTAATTTTTTGCATCGTTAAAAACAAAACTGTTCCTTATAACTCCTATTTAATATCTCTAGAATTTAAAGCGTATTAAGAATGATGGCCTGGATATCCAACTTAAAGTCTTTGACGAGCATAAGGAAGAGGATTTGATTGAGTTCTTCCATCGCCTCGAAGATGTTAGAGCTGAACTTGAATATCCTTTTGTTCTGAAGTCTAATCAAATATGTAAAATTACTGCTTAAACAGTAATTACTGCTTAAACAGCCCCCACCCCATAAAATATTAAACTTCTGAAGCCATTTCTAGATAAATGATATAAAATCAAACCTTTATTGAATCAGAAGGATGTTTGTATAAACCTTTTTTATTTTATTAGTTTATGTGCGTTTTTGTGAATACATGCATATGCAAATGGATGTTACAATCTACAAATGGATGCTTTTTAGACAAGCCTCTTATGTATACATGTACAATCTGTTCTTTTTGTTTGGCACCTCCCCTCCCCCTAGTCCCTTCATCATTAGGAATAGGTGCCCTTAGCCTGCTGGTTAGTTCCTACCCTGTACCTTGGGTGTATCCTCATACGGGCCTTTGTTAATTCTGTGCATCTGCAGATGTCTGTGCTTGTCCAGAGATCTGCCACCTTTCTGTCTTCCACTGGGGCTGCTCCACGGTAGGTAATGCCTGGCACCAGCCCTCTTGGTCAGGGCTCCCCCAGAACCCAAAGACTTCATTCACAACCAGCTGCCCACTACTCTTTCTGCCAGCAGTATCTTGGCTCAAGAGAGGAATATTGGTTGGAGTTGATTGTGGAGGAGAAGCCAGGAAGTGTCAGGTCAGGTTGTCATTTGCACATAGTTTTCCCTCTATTCTCATTCCTAACTACATGTGTTTTATTATATGCTGAGTATATATGATGTCTATTTTAGGTTAAGATACACAGTAATCTTTCGAAGCCTTACAGAGCAGATTCCGTGTCACATTATTGCAGTTGTTCGGTATAGAGGATAAATAAATCCACATATTCCTTAATCAGTTTACTGAAGCGAATGATCTTCACAACATGGTGTGGAACACAGTTAAGGAAACCAGAGCAGAGGGATATTTCATTTCAATTCTGCAGCATCTTTTGCTGATTCGAAATGATTATTTTATAAGGTAAGAGGAAGCTATATTCTAATATTTTCTTTCATTAATAAAATTCTATTAATTGTGAAATTCACCTGATGTTTGATTTGGGCAAGCAAATATTTTTAAGTTTTGTATTTCTTTCGTAATATTGATTCATAGAATGCACTGTTTCCTCTGGGCATATATTTAGGTAGAAAATGGTATAAAATGATATTACTATTACTTTCTAAGCTCCAGCAGATTCTTGGTTACAACTTTTCAGCTGAATAAAAATGCAAACTAGCAACAAATTACTAGTTTACTGCGGATGAATAATGTTTTCTGGTTAGTCCCTAGGCAGTAGGAATGGCAGATACTAAACATCACTTTTATTAGTGTTTAAGTAGCTATCAAGTTCCTTAATAATACAGTTGTGTTTAATGTTGCTAATGTATCAGAAAGCTAGACAAATGACTTCTCAAGTTTGATTATATCCTAGACATCTTGAGCGTAACAAATTGTTTAAAGAAAATAATTGTTTATCCATGTTTATCTGTAGTTATATATGGATAGTAACACTTAAGCTGCTGGACTGTTATGAAGATTAAAATGGTAACATGAGTGAGACTCCTAGCCAAATATCTGGCATATGGTGTATGCTCAATAAATGTCCTCTATACCCTCTTAAATCTTTTATTACTGTTTTATGAAGGAAGCTGAGATCTTTGAATATAAAACCACTTTGGTCACCTTTAATTTAATTTTGCTGAAATTCATTCTCAAATACTATGGGTAGTATGTCTTTTCTTACTCTAATTTCAAGTAGAAGGAGTTGCTAGACAGTCTCATTCAGGCTGTGTCCTCTAGGTGATGTCAGAGGGTGCAATTTATGTTTTTGATGTACCTAACAAGTGAATAGAATAAAAGTCTAAACGTGGTAAAACTTTAGGTTCTTCGAGATGAGCACAGATCATCCACCCTACCTCTTTCCTTTGTAGAATTTGGAAGTCCCAGTGATATTCTAAAATAGGGTTCAGGAACCTGTTTTGAGACTTCATTTGCTTCTTTCTCATATTTTATTAAAATAAGACACTTTAAATATTTAACCACTCTATAAATGCTAGATAAAAAATACTAATACTTGATTAATAATATTTTTAAGTATCATAGGTACCCCACTAATTGTAATACTATACTCTCCTGAAGATTTACCTAAAAATAAACTTGGAACTTCCATTTATTCTAAAGTAGCCCCATCCTTTTCTTGATACCTGTGTGGTTGGTCCTGTCAACCTCTGATTTTTTGCCGCTTGAATTTCCAAGAATTTAAGACTGCTGTTTGCTTTTGAAGCGTTGAATGTGTCTACAGTGTTACAAAGGGAGTTATTTAATCCCTTCATCTGTGTTCCAGGGAGCATGTGGTTGTGTCTAACTTCAAAACAGATTAAAAAGCACAACTGTAGTGGGGCACACTCAGGCGAGCCTTTCACTTTAGTGGAATCAAGAGTCTAAAGAAATATTACATTGTAGCATTACCAAAGTGACATTAGTGAGGCATAGAAGTTCATCTAGTTTGGTCATTTTTTGAGTAGTACCTTTTAAGTTTGATACTCGTCTATGTTGCCTTCTTTCTTGGCTCTTTAAGCCCGAGGCCCTTGGTCTTTGTTCCAGATATGGTTGCTATGAAGGCAGAATTCTTCCCATGACGGCCGTAGTGAAGATGATCCCATCGATTCTTTCCTATGTTCCAAAATTCTCAGTTATTTATTACTATTATTGTTGTTGTTGATTCTTATAGTGAGTATACATTTATTACAAGATAGAGTCAGAATTGTGGTCACTTACATAATATTTTTATTATATATTCATCCTTTTAATTAACATACAGTAAATTTTACTCTTTTTGCTGTGTGGTCCAAGATTCATAAATCTTGTTCTTTTGGTTTTACCTTCATTTTTCGGTTTTACTATCTCGAATGGACCTAGATTTCGCCTTTCAGAAATATTCAGTTATCTGAACATTTTTGACTGATGAACATTTAAAATTAATATTGACATTAATAAATACAAATTTTGAAGTTTTTTATAAGTTAATTTTCATTGTAGAATGCAAAATATTGTCATTTAAAAGAATTAGTGGATAGGAAAATTAAAATCTTTGCTTACTTTCACATCTGGAACAAAAGGAAATTTTACTGAAATGGAACTTGATTGGAGAATGTACATCAAAGGTCCCCAAGAAAAATCAAATGCAGTAAGATAATTGGAAGGTGGATAGAAGATCAAATTCAATTCTGTAACAAATTACTAATGGCTTATTGTGTGCAGAATAGCATGTTAGTTGAATGTGCATGGGAGATAATTTCTGATATTTGGTAAAAAAAAAAACTGCAGAGAAAGTGAAGGTGATTTCAAAATATTCTCCAACAAAAATGACTTTTATTAATGAAGTAATGACATTTATGTTTATCCCTTAATTAGGTTGTTTACATATTCCTTTGACATATTCACTACCTTACCAATATCACTCATAGAGATTATTTTCTAGATTTACATTTCTGAATTCCAGACGTACGTTGTTCTTTACTAGTATTGCCTTACTGTAAGAGTTTTTGCATGAATTTTCAGCTACATTATAAATGAGCTCATAATTTAGGGTTGTGGAAGTGAGAAAACACTTAATGACTATGTTTTTTAAAAACATTATACACAATAGCTGGTGTTAATTTAAGCCATGTTTTTATTAAAACAACATCAAGATAACATTAAAAAGAGTAAAAAAGGGACAGAGTGTGTCATCTCAGTTTTTAAATGTGATAGCTAGAAACGTGTGTGCAATTTATGTACCTCAAGTGTAAATGTGGTTATTATAGCTAAAATATTAGGGAATGGGAGATTATTTCATTGAAAGAAGTTGAGAAAATTGATGAAAGCATTGATAATACCTTCTTGCTTTAATTGGTATCCAAGAACACTAGGTCTTGAATATTTTTACTCTATGACAATTAATGAACATTGTCTTATTTGCTAATGTTAAGCTGTAGTGAATTTTATTCAGCATAATGGATGGTTTATTAGGTACCAGGTAAATAGGTCCAGGGCAGTAGGTCATAGTATACAGGGAAGGAAGTCTCAAGTAGCTGGAGGCATCATCACATACGTGGTGAGAAGGGGTTGGAGAGGAAAACTGTGCAAAAAGTCATTGAGAAGAAATAGTCCTAGGTGGTGGTTCGGATGGAGGACTGTATTCATTAGAATATTACCCACCCTCTCTATCACTGTCTCTATCACTGTAGTTTGGTTTTGTTTGTAAAATCTTCTGGATATTTCTTTCACGTTTGTTGGCTTGAGTTTTAAGGGATGTATTTTAACTTATTACTAACACAGGTGGATTGAACTTAATTGTACTAACACATGAAGGCTATTTGGGGATTTTAATTAAATTTAAATTTTGGACAAAAATTGTTATACTGAAGTTTTCTAGCTTTCTTCTGAGTAAGGAACATTCATTTGATATTGTTTATAATTCACAGTATCACAAACATTCTAAAAACAGTGAACTGTATGTTTTTAAGAACCTTCCAGATAATTTTTTAGAAAATATATCTTTTGGTTTGTATTAATAAAATGAATTAATGGTAGCTCTTTCAGTATGGTACAGTGATAGGTTGATGATCTCTGCTGAGGACTGCTTTTAAGTACATATCACTTCATTTTAATATTCTATTTCTTACTACCTACTAATTAAGTCAAGATTCTGACTTTTGCAAGAAAATGATCTTTAAAGCACACTGTATTTATAGCTAAAAGATCATAAAAAATGTAGTGTGTTAAAATCATTAGAAGGAAAGTGGCAGTTGTATTTACTCTCACTCTCATGTTAAATCTATATGTCAACTGTTGAACTATACAGTTGTATATTATTGAAGTAGAAATCAAGCTACTGAAATGTTTTGATGTAAAGTTACACTAATAGAGTGTACATTTATTCTTTTCCTTGGTTCTAGGCAACAGTACTTCAAATTAATTGATGAGTGTGTATCCCAGATTGTACTGCATAGAGATGGGATGGATCCAGACTTCACATATCGAAAAAGACTAGACTTAGATTTAAGTCAGTTTGTTGGTGAGTGTTTCTCTGTTATTTAAATGAAAATACCTTATGTCCCTTACCCATGGGTTAGTGCTAGAGTGTTGTTTCTCACAGTGTGGGCTGTAGACTCCAGAGGGTCCTGGATACCTTTTCAGGAGGTCCTAATAGTCAAAATTATTTTCATAACAATACTGAGACAGTTATTTGGCATTTTTACTCTGTTGGTATTTTCAGAGCAATATTGGGAAAACTGCTGGTACTTTGTTGTGAATCAAGGCAGTGGCACCAAGCAGTATTAGTAGCCATGGGATTCTTTATTCTCAGTAAAACAAAAGAAATGAAACAAAAAAAGTGCCATTTTTTATTTAAGAATGTCCTTGATAAAGAACTAAAAAAAGTTAATTTTATTAAATATCTACCTTTGCACACACATCATTTCAATATTCTGTGTGAATATATTCAATATTCAATATATTGTGTGTGTGAATCACTTGTGCTGCAAACCAGAGTCCAATTGGAAATACTTGTGTAATCGTCTGAGCTGCCAGCTGAAATGCCTGCTTTTTTTTTTTAACTTTGAAAAAAGGATCGTCATACAAATTGTGGCTACTCAGATGTGAGTGTTTGGCACACACTTTCCTAAAAATGAAATAAAATGTGTCTGTAACTTCAATGAAAATGATAGAATATGTTACCAATGATAAAATTGGAATATTCAGGTAAATATTTGAGTTTTGGAAAACTTGTACTTGCTACCATCATCTTGGCAGCTTTGCGGTCCTAAATTTTTTTCTGATGAGATCAGTGGTGGTATTACCCTATCTGTTTATTTTGATATTGTATGATGAGATGTGTCACCATTTGGAGGATCTGCATGACTCTGCAAACCACTCTTTCCCAAATGACCAGGGCTTGATGTGACTAAATGATTTAAAAGTAACAGTACAAAATGGTCATTGACATCATACGCGATTCCACATTGTAACTAATGTTTAAGAAGTTACCGTATGTCAAATCTTGGTTTAGCATTAAAAAGGAATATCTATTATTTGCATGAAGTTGTTTTTTCTTCATATAATATTTGAGTTCAGGAAGAAGTGTGGAATGTATAGAATGAGAAAGGAGTAGATAATACTAGTGAGACTGATAAAGTGAATACTTGTTTCTCTCTGCAGGAGAGAAGAAATTAGGAGTTCTTGGGGGTGGGAGGGACATAGAAATGAAGAAAAATATGCTCTAAATATGTAGCAAACTAAAATGTGGAATGATTCTGAATAGTGTCTGAAGAGAAAACTTTTTCTACCTGGACATTAGGAATATTTTTTCTTGAGTAGGTGAGAGGTTTTGACATTGAATTCTTGAGAAGGAAATACTATATAATCTTTGAATACTTCTTGGCTATATAAGTGAAACATGTTACATAGTTATAATAAGTCCATTGTGTTTATTTATTGTAAATGTTTAGAATAAACTTATAGACACAATGCAGAAGACTTAAGTACAGAAGAGAGTGTCCCTGTATTTACACGCTTAGGTGAGAGAGGACAGTAGGGGAGACAGATATTGGAAAGTATAGGGCACAGATAACTCCATATATTAAAAGAGGGATTCAAAAGATGCTGTCTGTGCAACAGGAATCAGAAGATTAAGTATTAATTTAGTGTTACAGAGCCAGCAAAATGAAAGTAAAATTATCAAAAATTGGGATTAGTTGGGAAACAGTGTTTTCTTATTTCATAGTAGGAAATTATCTACAATGTCCTAAATAGTTAAATCAGAAAATAATGGTGTACACACTTTATTTTGAGTTAGGAAGCTAACCACCAGAGCTGTAAGAGGAAGCATTTAGGAAGTGGGACTGAGTTTTGGATGCAATGATTTGGTTGACTTTTGCTTCTTCTAACTTGTTCTGTGGTATATTTTCTTAAACCATGTTCATTATTACTTTCATTAAAAAAAGAAAGAAGGGATACAGTACATTCATGAGACATCCATAATGAATTCATTCATAATATGAATTACTTCTCCTGCCAAGTATCCCATCATGTGGATACATATCAGAGCTTATTAGTCAATCTATTATTGGTGGACATTTAAGTTATTTGCAGTTTTTTGCTAACATAATATTTTAATGAATATTCTTGCTTAAAGGCGAAGTCCTAGAAATACATTACTGGGTGAAAGAAAATATTAATTTTAAGTTTTAGTACATATTGCATCGTTTCTCATCAGCAAAGTTCCTTAATTATACTTCCACTGTTTTTAGGAGAGTAGGGTTCCCTGTGCTATCTCCAATACTTGACATTAGGGATCATTTAATCTTTGCTTATTTCTCATTAAAACTTTTTTATATTTTCATATTACTAGGGAAAATCAAGTATCTGTTCTTATGATTTAGCAATTTTTAATTTTTTTATTCCTAATTTTCTGCTCATTACTATTGCACATTTTCCTAGTTGGTATTGACTATCCTCTTCTCTTTTTTCAAAATATTTATGAATTGAGGATAGCAACCTTTTAGTATTGTATGTTACAGTTGAACTCCCTTCTCCTTTTGCCTAATACAAGGTTAGAATTGTAATTTGGTTTATCTTTCTCCTTAAATTTTGTGACCTTGGTATCATGCTTAGAAAATCCTCCATTCCAACATTATATGTTTCACCATTTTGTTGATTTTATTACTGACACTATTTCTAATTTTTCTGTTTTTTTTCTTTTTAAACTTTTAAAGTAACAATGAATTTAATAAAAATTTTGTCATTGCAATTTTAGATATTTGCATGTATCAGGTGAAACTAGAAGAGTTTGAAGAGAAAGCATCAGAACTTAACAAGAAAGTAAGTAATTTGACTAACTTTGCAAGACTATATGGGGGCTCCTGCAGCTCTGCTTCTGCCTCATGGACTCTGTGCCTTCTTCTCACTTCCTTCTTTACCTCCTTCAGGTATTTGCACAAATGCCATTCTCTGAGGAGGACTTCCTGGACCATTATATTTAAACATTTAAACTCCCCACTCCCATCTCTGACCCTCCCTGTGCTTCTTTTCTTGTTTTTCTACTGTTGTATTTATCACTATCTGATATGTTGCACAATTCAGGTATCTGTGTGTGTATATGGGAATGTCTTGTTTATTTCTCCCTCTGGAATAAACTTTATGAGGGATTTGTGTTTGCTTTATTCACTATCCTGGCACCTAGAACAATTCCTGGACTGAGAACTAAAACATATTCTTTGAATGAGTTGAATGAATAAATGATTGACAATGTATAGAGTCAGCATTTTAAGATTGAAGTATTTCTCAAGACATCATATAAATTCAGGCCCTTAAGATTGAAATTATGTCTAAAAATTTTAAGAGAAAAAGTTTAACTTGCTTTCTGTTTTGATTAAAGTTACTTCATTAGACTAAGAGGAACCACATAAACTTATCATTTTCATAGATAAAAAATATTGAATGTCAGCAGTTTCATTTGTTTCTGGCCAATAGTACTGCTGACCATCTAGCCATTCCCCACTTTTCTTTAAGGTACTGTTTTGTGCTTTTATCTCTACTTAATGGGTATCTATTGGACTTTTTCTGTTTTTAAAATTTTACTTTTAAATTTTATTATTTTTTGTTGTTGTTGGATTCTTTACATTTTAAGTAGTCATTCTGATTTGAATTCTTAGGGCTGGTTCCTCACATTCAAAGAATCATGGTAATTACTGCTACCACCACCTCAATGAACACATACAAAAGGAACATTTACACTGAGTTAGGCACTATTCCAGAGAGTCTACATTTTTGATGTGTCAGGCCCTAAATGAATCTTGAGAGAATTGTACATTTTTTATAGACTTTTAAGATAAAACATAACTTGCAAATGGTAGACACTTTCATAAGTTATTTGTAACTTATGAAGAACTTTGTAAGTATCCTGTCCAAGAAGTCCTAAGTTACATCAAATACTTAGTGAGAGGATATTATCTCCCAGGCCTTTGGCTGTAAGCTTGGATTACAGCTGTGGATATATCACCATTGCTGCGAAGCAACTTAGTTTACAGGGGGAAACAAATTATTAGATCCTTTAAATTAAGTGTCATAAGTGTTCCAGTTGATAAATGTTTGTGTTGTATGGTGACCTTTCACCCCACTGACTCTGTATTCCAAGCTCAGTAAATACTTCAATTCATCGTGGGAAAGTAGTAGCAAACTTTCAAGTGTTTGATTTGAATGCATCCCAGATAGTTTAAATTTCCTTTTTTTAAAAACATCTTTATGGAGTATAATTGCTTTACAATGGTGTGTTAGTTTCTGCTTTATAACAAAGTGAATCAGCTATACATATACATATATCCCCATATCTCCTGCCTCTTGTGTCTCCCTCCCACCCTCCCTATCCCACCCCTCTAGGTGGTCACAAAGCACCGAGCTGATCTCCCTGTGCTATGCGGCTGCTTCCCACTAGCTATCTATTTTACATTTGGTAGTATATGTAAGTCCATGCCAATCTCTCACTTCATCCCAGCTTACCCTTCCCCCTCCCCATGTCCTCAAGTCCATTCTCTAGTAAGTCTGTGTCTTTATTCCCATCTTGCCCCTAGGTTCTTCATGACCATTATTATTTTTTTTTAGATTCCATATATATGTGTTAGCATATGGTATTTGTTTTTCTCTTTCTGACTTCACTCTGTATGACAGAATATAGGTTCATCCACCTCACTACAAATAACTCAATTTCGTTTCTTTTTATGGATGAGTAATATTCCACCGTATATATGTGCCACATCTTCTTTATCCATTCATCTGTCGATGGACACTTAGGTTGCTTCCATGTCCTGGCTATTGTAAATAGAGCTGCAGTGAACACTGGTACATGACTCTTTTTGAATTATGGTTTTCTCAGGGTATATGCCCAGGAGTGGGATTGCTGGGTCACATGGTAGTTCTATTTTTAGTGTTTTAGGAATCTCCATACTGTTCTCCATAGTGGCTGTATCAATTTACATTTCCACCAACAGTGCAACAGAGTTCCCTTTTCTCCACACCACCTCCAGCATTTATTGTTTGTAGATTTTCTGATGATGGCCATTCTGACCAGTGTGAGGTGATACCTCATTGTAGTTCTGATTTACATTTCTCTAATGATTAGTGATGTTGAGCATTCTTTCACGTGTTTGTTGGCAATCTATATATCTTTTTTGGAGAAATGTCTATTTAGGTCTTCTGACCATTTTTGGATTGGGTTGTTCATTTTTTTGATATTGAGCTCCATGAGCTGTTTGTATATTTTGGAAATTTATCCTTTGCCAGTTGCTTCATTTGCAAATATTTTCTCCCATTCTGAGGGTTGTCTTTTTGTCTTGTTTATGGTTTCCTTTGCTCTGCAAAAGCTTTTAAGTTGCATTAGGTCCCATTTGTTTATTTTTGTTTGTATTTCCATTTCTGTAGGAGGTGCATCAAAAAGGATCTTGCTGTGATTTCTGTCATAGAGTGTTCTGCCTATGTTTTCCTCTAAGAGTTTTATAGTGTTTGGCCTTACATTTAGGTCTTGAATCAATTTTGAGTTTATTTTTGTGTATGGTGTTAGGGAGTGTTCTAATTTCATTCTTTTACATGTAGCTGTCCAGTTTTCCCAGCACCACTTATTGAAGAGGCTGTCTTTTCTCCATTGTATATTCTTGCCTCCTTTATCAAAAATAAGGTGACCATATGTACGGGAGTTTATGTCTGGGCTTTCTATCCTGTTGCATTGATCTATATTTCTGTTTTTCTGCCAATACCATACTGTCTTGATTACTGTAGCTTTGAGTATAGTCTGAAGTCAGGAAGCCTGATTCCTCCAGCTCCGTTTTTCTTTCTCAAGATTGCTTTGGCTATTCGGGGACTTTTGTGTTTCCATATAAATTGTGAAATTTTTTGTTGGTAGTATCATCATTTTGACAATGTTGCTTCTTCCAATCCAAGAACATAGTATATCTCTCCATCTGTTTGTATCATCTTTAATTTCTTTCATCAGTGTCTTATAGTTTTCTGCATAGAGGTCTTTTGTCTCCTTAGGTAGGTTTATTCCTACGTATTTTATTCTTTTTGTTGCAGTGGTAAATGGGATTGTTTCCTTAATTTCACTAACTGATTTTTCGTTGTAGGTGTATAGGAATGCCAGAGATTTTGTGCATTAATTTTGTATCCTGCAACCTTACCAAATTCATTGATTAGTTCTAGTAGTTTTCTGGTGGCATCTTTAGGATTCTCTATGTATAGTATCATGTCATCTGAAACAGTGACAGTTTTACTTCTTCTTTTCCAATTTGTATTCCTTTTATTTATTTTTCTTCTCTGCTTGCTGTGGCTAGGACTTCCAAAACTATGTTAAATAAGAGTGGCGTGAGTGAACATCCTTGTCTCGTTCCTGATCTTAGTGGAAGTACTTTCAGTTTTTCACAATTGAGTATGCTACTTGCGGTGGGTTTGTCATATATGGTGTTTATTATGTTGAGGTAGGTTCCCTCTGTGCCTACTTTCCGGAGAGTTTTTATCATAAATCGGTGTTGAATTTTGTCAAAAGCTTTGTCTGTATCTGTTGCGATGATCATATGGTTTTCCTCCTTCAGTTTGTTAATATGGTTTATCACATTGATTGATTTGCGTATATTGAAGAATTCTTGCATTCCTGGGATAAACGCCACTTGATCATGGTGTATGATCCTTTTAACATCCTGTTGAATTCTGTTTGCTAGTATTTTGTTGAGGATTTTTACATCTATGTTCATCAGTGATACTGGCCTGTAGTTTTCTTTCTTTGTGACATCTTTGTCTGGTTTTGGTGTCAGGGTGATGGTGGCCTAGTAGAATGAGTTTGGGAGTGTTCCTCCCTCTGCTGTATTTTGGAGGAGTTTTAGAAGGATAGGTGTTAGCTCTCTAAATTCTTGATAGAATTCACCTGTGAAGCCCTCTGGTTGTGGGCTTTTGTTTGTTGGAGGATTTTTTATCACAGTCTCAATTTCAGTGCTTGTGACTGGTGTGTTTATATTTTCTATTTCTTCCTGGTTCAGTCTCGGAAGGTTGTACTTTTCTAAGAATTTGTCCATTTCTTCCAGGTTGTCCATTTTATCGGCATATAGCTGCTTGTAGTAATCTCTCATGATCCTTTGTATTTCTGCATTGTGAGTTGTTACTTCTCCTTTTTTCTTTCTAATTCTATTGATTTGAGTCTTATCCCTTTTTTTCTTGATGAGTCTGGCTAATGGTTTATCAATTTTGTTTATCTTCTTAAGGAACCAGCTTTTAGTTTTATTGATCTTTTCTATTGTTTCTTTCATTTCTTTTTCGTTTATTTCTGATCTGATCCTTATGATTTCTTTCCTTCTGCTAACTTTGAGGGTTTTTTGTTCTTCTTTCTCTAATTGCTTTAGGGGTAAGTTTAGGTTGTTTAATTGAGATATTTCTTGTTTCTTGAGGTAGAATTGTATTGCTATAAACTTTCCTCTCAGAACTGCTTTTGCTGCATCCCACAGGTGTTGGGTTGGCGTGTTTTCATTTTCCTTTGTTTCTAGGTATTTTTGATTTCCTTTCTGATTTCTTCAGTGATCTCTTGTTTATTATTAAGGAGTGTATTGTTTAGCCTCCATGTGTTTGTATTTTTACAGATTTTTTCCTGTAATTGATATGTAGTCTCATAGCGTTGTGATCGGAAAAGATGTTTGATGCGGTTTCAATTTTCTTAAATTTACCAAGGCTTGATTTGTGACCCAGGGTATGATCTATCCTGGAAAATGTTCCATGAGCACTTGAGAAGAATGTGCATTGTGTTGTTTTTGGATGGAATGTCCTATAAATATCAATTAAGTCCATCTTGTTTAATGTATCATATAAAGCTTGCGTTTCATTATTTAGTTTCATTTTGGATGATCTATCCATTGGTGAAAGTGGGGAAATTTTCAACTTCCCTACTATGAGTGTGTTACTGTCCATTTCTCCTTTTATGGCTGTTAGCATTTTCCTTATGTATTGAGGTGCTCTCATGTTGGGTGCATAAATATTTACAATTGTTATATCTTCTTCTTGGATTGATCCCTTAATCATTATGTAATGTCCTTCTTTGTCTTTTATAATAGTCTTTATTTTAAAGTCCGTTTGTCTGATATGAAAATTGGTACTCCAGCTTTCTTTTGATTTCCATTTGCATGGAGTATCTTTTCCATCCCCTCACTTTCAGTCTTTATGTGTCCCTAGGTCTGAAGTGGGTCTCTTTTAGACAGCATCTATACGGGTCTTGTTTTGTATCCATTCAGCCAGTCTGTGTTTTGGTTGGAGCATTTAATCCATTTACATTTAAGGTAATTATCGATATGCATGTTCCTATTACCATTTTATTAATTGAATTGGGTTTGTTATTGTAGGTCTTTTCCTTCTCTTGTGTTTCCTGCCTAGAGAAGTTCCTTTAGCATTTGTTGTGAAGCTGATTTGGTGGTGCTGAATTCTCTTAGCCTTTGCTTATCTATAAAGGTTTTAATTTCTGCATCGAATCTGATTCAGATCTTTGCTGGGTAGAGTAATCTTGGTTTTAGGTTTTTCCCTTTCATCACTTTAAATGTGTCCTGCCACTCCCTTCTGTCTTGCAGAGTTTCTGCTGAGAGATCAGCTATTAACCTTATGGGCATTCCCTTGTGTGTTATTTGTTGTTTTTCCCTTGCTGCTTTTAATATTTGTTCTTTGTATTTAATAGTTGATAGTTTAGTATGTGTCTTGGCATGTTTCTCCTTGGATTTATCCTGTATGGGACTCTCTGTGCTTCCTGGACTATTTCCTTTCCCCTATTAGTGAAATTTTCAACTATAATCTCTTCAAATATTTTCTCAGACCCTTTCTTTTTCTTTTCTTCTTCTTGGACCCGTATAATTCGAACATTGGTCCATTTAATGTTGTCCCAGAGGTCTCTGAGGTTGTCCTCAATTCTCTTCATTCTTTTTTCTTCTTTCTGTTCTTCAGTAGTTATTTCCACTATTTCGTATTCCAGGTCACTTCTGCATTCTTCTGCCTCAGTTATTCTGCTATTGCTTCCTTCTAGAGAATTTTTAATTTCATTTATTGAGTTGTTCATCGTTGTTGTTTGCTCTTTAGTTCTTCTTGGTCCTTGTTAAACATTTCTTGTATTTTCTCCATTCTATTTCCAAGATTTTGGATTACCTTTACTGTCATTACTCTGAATTCTTTTTCAGGTAGAGTGCCTATTTCCTCTTCATTTGTATGGCCTGATGGATTTTTACCTTGCTCCTTCATCTGCTGTGTGTTTCTCTGTCTTCTTATTTTGCTTAATTTACTGTGTTTGGGGTCTTCTTTTCGCAGGCTGCAGGTTCGTAGTTCCCGTTGTTTTTGGTTCCTGCCCCCAGTGGCTAAGGTTGTTTCAGTGGGTTGTGTAGGCTTCCTGGTGGAGGGGACTACTGCCTGTTTTCTGGTGGATGAGGCTGGATCTTGTCTTTCTGTCTTGCAGGACTGCCTCTGGTGGTGTGTTTTGGGGTGTCTGTGACCTTATTATGATTTTAGGCAGCTTCTCTGCTAATTAGTGGGGTTGTGTTCCTGTCTTGCTAGTTGTTTGGCATAGGGTGTCCACTACTGTAGCTTGCTGGTTGTTGACTGGACCTGGGTTTTAACGTTCAGATGGAGATCTCCAGGAGAGCTTTCGCTGTTTGATATTACATGGAGACGGGAGTTCTCTGGTGGACCGATGTCCTGAACTCGGCTTTCCCATTTTAGAGGCACAGGCCTGACACCTGGCTGGAGCACCAAGACCCTGTCATCCACACGGCTCAGAAGCAAAGGGAGAAAAATAGAGAAAAATCAAATCAAATCAAATCAAATAATTAAAAAAAATGATTAAAAATAAAAAAAGTTAAAAAGTAATAGAAAGAAGAAAGAGAGAGTAACCAAACCAAAAAACAAATCCACCAATGATAACAAGCGCTAAAAGCTATACTTAAAAAAAAAAAATGGACAGACAGAACTCTAGTAGAAATGGTAAAAGCAAAGCTATACAGACAAAATCCCACAAAGAAGCATACACATACACACTAAAAATAAGAGAAAAACGAAAAAAATATATATATCTATATATGAAAAAAAGAAAAAAAAGGAGGAAGAGTGAAACCAAATCAATAAACAAATCTACCAATGATAATAAACTCTAAATACTAAACTAATATAAACGTAAAACCAGGAACAAATTAGATGCAGAAAGCAAACCCCAAGTCTACATTTGCTCCCAAAGTTCACTGCCTCAATTTTGGGATGATTCGTTTTCTATTCAGGTATTCCACAGATGCAGCCTACATCAAGTTGATTGTGAAGATATAATCTGCTGCTCCTGAGGCTGCTGGGAGAAATTTCCCTTTCTGTTCGTTGTTTGCACAGCTCCTGGGGTTCAGTTTTGGATTAGCTCCGCCTCTGCGTGTAGGTCAGCCTCTGGCGTCAGTTCTTCGCTCAGACAGGAAAGGTTAAAGTAGCAGCTGATTCGTGGGCTCTCGCTCACTCAGGCCGGGAGGAGGGAGGGGTACGGAATGCGCGCAGAGCCTGCAGCTGCAGAGGGCTGGGGATGTTGCAACAGCTTGAGGCGAGCCGTGTGTTCTCCCGGGGAGGTTGTCCCTGGATCATGGGACCCTGGCAGTGGTGGGCTGCACAGACTCCCGGGAGGGGAGGTGTGGATAGTGACCTGTGCGTGCACACAGGCTTCTTGGTGGCTGCAGCAGCAGCCTTAGCGTTTCATGCTTGTCTCTGGTGTTCGTGCTGATAGCCGTGGCTTGTGCCTATCTCTGGAGCTTGTTTAGGTGGTGCTCTGAATCCCCTCTCCTCATGCACCCAGAAACAATGTCTTGCCTCTTAGGCAGGTCCAGACTTTTTCCTGGACTCCTTCCTGGCTCACTGTGGCCCCCTAGCCCCCTTCAGGCTGTGTTCACGCAGCCAATCCGTCCTCTCCCTGGGATCTGACCTCCGAAGCCTGAGCCTCAGCTCCCAGCCCCTACCTGCCCCGGTGGATGAGCAGACAAGCCTTTCGGGCTGGTGAGTGCTGGTCGGTACCGATCCTCTGTGCGGGAGTTTGAGCAGACAAGCCTTTCGGGCTGGTGAGTGCTGGTCGGTACCGATCCTCTGTGCGGGAGTATGAGCAGACAAGCCTTTCGGGCTGGTGAGTGCTGGTCGGTACCGATCCTCTGTGCGGGAGTATGAGCAGACAAGCCTTTCGGGCTGGTGAGTGCTGGTCGGTACCGATCCTCTGTGCGGGAGTCTCTCCACTTTGCCCTCTGCATCCCTGTTGCTGCGCTCTCCTCCGTGGCTCCGAAGCTTTCCCCCCGCCACTCCCCGTCTCCACCAGTGAAGGGGCTTCGCAGTGTGTGAGAACTTTTCCTCCTTCACACCTCCCTCCCAGAGGTGCAGGTACTGTCCCTATTCTTTTGTCTCTGTTTTTTCTTTTGCCCTACCCAGGTACCTGGGGAGTTTCTTGCCTTTGGGATGTCTGAGGTCTTCTGACAGCATTCAGTAGGTGTTTTCTAGAAGTTGTTCCACATGTAGATGTATTTCTGATGTATTTGGGGGGAGGAAGGTGATCTCCAAGTCTTACTCCTCTGCCATCTTGAAGGTCTCCCCTACGTTTGCTTTTATAATCATTTTTATGTATACAGTATTCATATATGACTGGTGTTAAACTTGATATCTTTCTTAAGACATTGTTTTAAAATTGTATGCTTTTCATGTAAATAGAAGAAAGAACTTGTTCAAGGTTAGTTGTCTCCTTTTAGTCAGCAGTTATATGTGTTAGGTATATTCAGAAAATATTTTTTGCTCCATAGAAGATTTCTATTGCCACATCATTTTGTATGTGTCAGCAAGAATTTTTTTCTGATAGCTTTATAAGGACACATGTAAATACTTTGCTTTAAGCAGGAAGCTATCATGGTTGCTAGACACATTCTTTATTTTAGTGCATAAATTTGAAAAATGAAGACCAGAAATGTCAGAAAGTACATAGAGTATATTGAGTTATCCACCTTCTTGTACAGATGCACTAATACATTTACCCTAGGGAATGAAATTAAGCAGAGCTTCAACCTTAACTGTGTTTCTTGACATTTTTGCATGTAATTTTGTAAGCATAATACTGCTCTGCTAACTCTTTTGGAGAAGAAGGCTATCATATCAGTTTTTATAAAGTACGTCTTTAATGGAGATTCATTTTATCCCCAAGGCTACTGTGATTTGACTATAGATATAAAAATGCTAAAGCACACTTTATATTTCGTCCGATCGTTTTATAGGGGAAGATGTAGAAATTTATCTCTTTGGTAAGTAATACAGATACTCTCAGTATGGTCAAGTTAATTTTAATAAGTTTTCTTTGAGTGTACTAATTATGACTGGTTGTTTTTATAGTTTTATTTTTATTCCTATAAATAATTCTTTTTCCTTTTGCATCTTATTGTAAGGCCTATAAGATAGGATAGTGTACATATTGATATTGTGAAAAAGACTTCTTCATTCTTAATCTCCTAAGAATTTAGTTTTTTATTTCTTGCTAAGTAGCAGTAAACATTGGCTGAGCAGTTGTATAAAGGAGAGTAGAGAAAATGACCTCTCAAAGATTTTTGAGGCTGGGAGATTGAGGACCTAAAGGTATATATGATATTGACGTGGTTATACAACATATAAAGGAAGGTGTGACAGAAACAGTCTCATGACTTCACTCAACGAATATTTATTGAGTTTAATTATAAGTATAAAGCTTTGGAAAGGTGGTGAATAAAATAGAAAAGGTTCTCACTATTAGTGAGCTTCCAGGTTGGTGGGTATTATTGAGGTGTGTGATACTACATTTTGATAATTTTGTATTACAGTGTGATAATTGTTGTGGTAGGAAAACCCTATGTGGTTTGTAAGCCTATAGATCTTGTGTGGCCAGGGAAGACTTACCCAAGGAAGTAAGAGCTAATGTGAGCCCTGATGTATTAGTGTGAGGCAACAAGGTGAGATGGCCAAGGAGGAGGCATATATAAATTTTTTCTTTTTAATAAATTTATTTTTTTATTTTTATTTTTGGCTGCATTGGGTCTTTGTTGCTGTGCGCGGGCTTTCTCTGGTTGCGGAGAGTGGGGGCTGCTCTTCGTTGCAGTGCACAGCCTTCTCATTGCAGTGGCTTCTCTTGTCGCGGAGCACAGGCTCTAGGCACGTGGACTTCAGTAGTTGTGGCACGTGGGCTCAGTAGTTGTGGCATGTAAGCTCTATTGTGCAGGCTCAGTAGTTGTGGCACACGGGCTTAGTTGCTCTGTGGCATGTGGGATCTTCCTGGACCAGGGCTTGAACCCATGCCCCTGCATTCGCAGGCGGATTCTTAACCACTCCGTCACCAAGGAAGTCGTGGAGGCATATATAAATTTATTTTGAATTTCCCATAAGTATCTGAAGCTTAATACCTTCAAAACCAAATTCATCGTTTTTGCCCATAAGTATGTCATTCCCTCAAATTATAGTACTTTGTTGCTGGCTTGCAAAGCAACAGAACAATGTCGTGATCTTAGGTATATTCCCCTCACTCATTTCCTTTGTTCAGTCAGACACTAATATTTTGGATTGTGTTTATATATATATATATATAAAATACATATTTTTTTCTTTTCTTTCCGTTACCCTATTTTCTACCTTCATTTAGGAAGGGCTTCGGTTCTTGCTTGGATAACTTCAGTAGCTCTACACTCATTTCTGTGCCTCTAGTATTTATCTTTCAGTCCATTGTCCACACTGCTGCTGGTTGGGTTTTCCAAAGTGCAAATTTGATTATGTTGTTTTCTTATGATAAATACTCTAATAGCTCTCTACAGTTTTTAGGTTTTACAAAAAAGAAAAAGCTTCTTGGTTTATTGTGAAATTCCTTTCAACAGTTTCACTCCTGTCTACCTCCAGCTTCATCCTGTGCAGTTTGTTCTCATACCTCCTTTTGTGCCCCTTACAGGGGATGGCTTGTCATTCATGTACACCCTGTGCTAGTCACTCTATTTGAAATGCAAGCTACACTTCTCAGCTAATGACTCAAGTTCTTTAAACCTGAGATCAAGCATCATTCCTCCAGGAATGATGCACATGCCTCCAGTCTTTCTCTCTTTATTGCTGGTAATTTTCATAGATTTTGGGTGGTTAGTTTGCTTTGACTTTGCCACCAGACACTATGCTTACTAAACACAGTGATCATACTCTCTTAAACTCTGTACCCCTAGTCCCTGCTACTCTGAGAAACACATAATAGTCATGCTATTAGATATTTATTGAATAAAGGAAAATGATGGTATGGGACCAGATATCAGGGGATACTTAGATATTAGGGTAATGAGTGTGGCTTTTATAATGAAGCCACTAAAGGTTTAAGAGCAAAGGAGTCATGATATATGCGCTATACTTTAGATGGAACAGCAGTATTCAAAAATCGAAGTTTGTAGAGAAGATGATAATATTGGCTTTGAAAATACTGGAATGCTTTCTTAGTCTTGAAAAATGTTCATTAAGTTGGAAATATATTTATAGACTGGTTTACATTTTGGAGTGCAGATGTGAAGCTGAGCTGGTGGTAGGGACTTGGAAGCCGTCAGTGTATGGAGTCCCTAATCCTAACCCTGAGCCCAACCCTAACTCTCTCAAGGCTACATTTGTGAAATATTTGTATTTTCTTAAATGATTATTATTATTTTTTATTTTTAAAAGGCAGTCAAATACTTGTTCTTGATTATGAGCAGTACTCTATTTGAATTCACTCCTGCTAGTAGAGGTTTTTAGTCATGATGATGGCGAGGTGAAGGTGTTTGAATACAGGATGGTAACTTGTGATGAGTGGCTGTATCAATTAGAAAACTCATTCGATTCACCAAATTTTATTATTTGCCTTCCTCCCACAAAGTGTTGCACTAAGGACTTTGAAAGACTAATTTATCATTAATTTCCCAAAGATTAATGATAAATAAAATGGACTTTATCCTCTTAAAATGTTGTTGAAGGTTAGAGCCTGCATCAGGTCCTTAAACCTCATGATGTTGTAGTAAGAAAAAAGAAAGTAATTGATGCATTTACAAAGTGGAGTTATTTATTAATAAATAAATATTAAAGTGGAATTCTTTTAAATCATGTTGATAAACTTCAGACAAGTTTCAAGTATAAGTTTTTGCAGGTAGGGGTCAGGGAATTCAGTACAATGCCTAGCTCTCTATTATTTTACACAAAGTTGCAATGATATTTAGGGACTTTTAAGAAAAATGCCAGGGTTCCGGATAACTGTGGGCCCAGTTTGTTCTGCTGAGAGGAGATGGTCACAGATTTCATTTCTGGCTTTGTCTGCTCCTTTGCAAATGAATGATTTTGGTGGGACCTAGAGGGACCTAGAGAAAAGCTGTGGGTGACTTAGCAAAAATCTATCACTCCTTTCATAAAAGTTTATGTTCTACCAACAGATCATTAGAATCAAATTTCTAGATGAAGAATAGTGCTTTGTATTTTCATCTTACTCTCTTTCTTGTGTGTTTTTGTTTCTTTTTCTTTTTTCCTTTTCAGTTTGAAAAAGAGTTTACCGACCACCAAGAAACTCAGGCTCAATTGCAGAAAAAAGAGGCGCAGATTAACGAGCTTCAAGCAGAGTTACAAGCTTTTAAATCACAGGTAAAATACCATCTACCTGGAGTGAATTTGGGTATTGAAAGCTCACCAGGGGAACAAAGGTCGTATCATATCTTCATAGCATCAAAATGTTGAAACTTTAATTTCCCTTGTATGTTTTCATATTATTGTTTATATGTATTTCTATTCCGCTGTGTTTATTTTTAAAATGATTTTGCCCCTTTTTTTCTGCTTGCATTTTTAAGAACGTCTAAACTTTTACTAATCTATTTCCTTATGTTTCGGTTGGGTTTTGTACCTGATGTCACGTGTTTGCTAGGTAATTAAGCGTTAAGGGTAAGAAAGTCTTTTATTCTTAGACTTGTCATTCATCACTGATCTTTATCCCACTACAGAAAATTATTGCTCAAGCTATTTATTTTTTGAAAACCTTCAGCCTATGGGTACCTTGCAGTGAAAGATAACCTCTAGCTGAATGAGAACATTTTCTGATAATTTTTCAATTTCCAAAAGTAAACATTTAAAACATGACAAAAAAGAGAGCAAATCTGGATTATGGAGCAGATAATACATACACTCACATACGCTCTCTACACATAAAGCATTTAGGTAGCAAGAAATATATCATCTGCATGTTTTAAATGGATGAAAGTAAGGAAGTAGAATTTTCACAGCTAAATTTTTTCATGTAGATTTACACATAAGATGATGAGCAATAAGTATAGTTTTGCTGTTTTCCTTTCATCCTAATTTCTGGTTATGTTGAAATAGTCTTAGGTATACTATTTCTTATGTTATTTTGAGAGTTTGTTTTCTTTTATACTTTAGTGTATAGTTTTGTTGCAGAGTCTGTCTGAAGATACCCTAAGAGCTATATGTTAGTGTTCAGTTTTGGAAAAAAAAAAAATAGAATCTATCTACAAGAAAATTCTCACTGATCATCTTTCTTTAGTGCTGCAAGAGAAGGTACCACAATTTATTGAAAGTTTTCATCTTTCTTATGTGGCTCCTTGTCTCTCATATTAAAAAAACATTTGTGTTTTTTAATTTCAGATTGAGTTATAGACAATGACTGAAATATTCATGAAAAGTTTTTCCTGGTCTGGGCTAGTATAAATTTAGACTTTCCTTTCTTTTTAATTTTTCCCAGTTGAAGAATTACTCGTAAATCTACTCTAGAAAATTTCAATTTATAGAAAACATATTCACCATCTTTGGATATGTTATTGCTGCATGTGCTTTTATGTAAAATGGGAATATATTTACATTTTGAAGCAGATTAAATCAAGGAATCTCCTGTGTTGTTTTAAATTGTGTACAGTGATGACCTTTGTTTATGTCTATTAGAGGAAAGCCTGTAATTAGAGACTTGACACTGGCCACAATTATTCATTTTTGAATAACAACTGACAAATACTTCCTTTGGATAAGTTTGTATTTCTCATGAAATCTATGCATTTGTCTTAATATACTTCTCTTTGATCAAAGCTATGCTGATTATAAAGGTTATGAATAAAATATGTTTTATTATCTGTGACTTCATTCCTTCAGTCACTTAACAGCCAAGTACTGTTAGGTGCTGGGGATAGAATGGGGGGCAAGGTGGTCACAGTGTCTGGCCCCATCAGTGATAAGTCTTTCACACCCATCAAAATCTAGAGCAGAAATTCAACCATACCTTTGTTTTAAGACATTAATTGTTAACCATAAATGTATACTGAGTGTGAGTATAATGTACATACATCCTTAACATTGAGAGGGCTGTGCTATTCATGATCACAGCAACCCAGCATAACACTAAAGTGATTCTTCTTTATACTTAATGTTTTTGATAAGGCATGTTTTTTGACTGTGGTTTCAACTTCTCTTAAATACTTTTTCTTTGTGCTGACCTTGGATATCGATTTCAAGCCTTTATACATGATCTGTTTTCCATAATTGTGCCATAAAACTTTTAAATGATTTATTAATACTCCTATAGCTATATGGCTCAGAGTTGAAGTTAGTAATTTCAGGAAATAACCATATCACAAAAAATTATTTATCAACCCAGATCACCTTTATGATAGTAAAAATGCATCTATTGTTATTATGCCATGGAAACATAAGGACAGAAGTGCCTAGTGGTCACAGGGACCAGATCGTGAGATGCTCTGAAGGTCCTACTAAGAATCTTAGATTTTTTTTCTCAAGGGCAAAGGCACGATGTGGCAATATTATTTACCTCTCTTTTTCTGGATCTTATTTTTTTTTTACTTACCACTTAAATGCTGGTGTCCTGTAGAATTCTGTATACAAACCTTTCCTCATGCTGCATACTCTGGGTGAACATATCTACACCCATGCCTTCTTCAGCTGTCCTGTAGAGACTGCTGACTTTCAGATCTTTTAGGCCCGTGTTGCCATTTGCCTCCTGGACATCTCCACCTGGTTGGCCATAACTACCTCAAAACGGGGAGTAATATTTCTGACAATTACATTTTTATGAAAACAAAAGCTATAATATTCTTAAATTGGGAAAAAAATCTTTGAAATTTTGTTTTTAGGTTAAACCACATGACGTTACTGAAATTCAGTTGTTTTTGTTTTAAAATAATACCTTATTTTTGAGAAAAGTGTACTTTAACATGTTTTATAGAGAGTTCTTTGTCATATTTCTTTTTCTTTCCCCTATAGTTTGGTGCCTTGCCACCGGGTACCTATTTGCCTTCTTCAAAAGAAAATGGAACTGGCCACGCAGCACTTCCTCCACCGCAGCCACTGCCCTCTTGTGGAGGCTTGCCCCCTCCCCCACCACCTGCACCCCCTCCCCCCCCACCTGCACCCCTTCCCCTTCCAGGAATGCCCATGCCATTTGGTGGTGGTCCTGTGCCTCCACCACCTCCCCTGGGATTTCTCTGTGGACGAACCTCTCCCCCACCACCAACCCTGCCTTTTGGGTTAAAACCAAAGAAAGAATTTAAACCGGAGACCAGCATGAGAAGATTGAATTGGTTAAAGGTAAAACAGAAATAAATAGAGAAATAATACTGTTACCTAGATTAAAACTTAAATATAATTGTATTTAGTTTCCAATGGGATCCCTATTCAAAATGACATTAAATAAACAGGCATTATTTTAAATAAAAATGTTGAGTCAAAGCCCTTTGCTATTGACTAAAGATCTCTGGTTTATAAATTGGGTAGGAATTGATGTTAGTTGTTACAATGGGATTTGATTGTAATTAAATTGCCAATTCAACATTATTGTGGTTATACTCTGTATTTTGAAGTGTTTTTCAAAAGTACAAAAAAAATAGTATTCTTAGGAACTTTTTTATATTGATAGCTATTGGGAAAAGTATTACTACTTGTCAGAAGTGGTTAGTTGAGACATAGGAATTCTGAATCCTGCAGAATGATGGTTCCATGGTCACATAAATTGAGCATTGCTAAAGACTAGGAGAAGTATAATTGAGAAGAAACAAACTTCATTTCATTCAACTTCAAATTCCCAACTATTTGAGAGCCGAACCTTTTTTTTTTTTTTTTTTTTTCTCCCTAATAACACATTAACTTCCTGCAGAACTTGTATTTCATTGAACATACTTTGGGGAAAAAATCTTACAGAGATTACTTCATAAACATCTACTGGCAGGTCTGGGGCACTGGGTGTATACATGGTGATTGGGTGTGGGGGACAGATGAAACACTCAACTGTGTGTGAATCTGTCTTCTCTCTGGCTGCAGATCAGACCTCAGGAAATGACTGAAGACTGTTTCTGGGTAAAAGCAAATGAAAATAAGTATGAAAATGTGGATTTGCTTTGTAAACTTGAGAATATGTTTTGTTGCCAACCAAAAGGTAAGTTTAATATCTTGGTTATTTGTTACTCTTAGTATTTTAATATTGTAACTTTTTATATGCTTACCTTTAGAAAGTATTATTTGTGTCATATAAATGGTATTTTTTTATGTTACTAATGGATAAATGAATAATCCAATGAATAATCTGAAGTTAATTTTTTATATAGAGTATCAACTGAACAATTTTTAAAATAAGGGATATTGGCTCGGTGCTTTGTGACAGGCTGGAGGGGTGGGATAGGGAGGGTGGGAGGGAGGGAGACGCAAGAGGGAGGAGATATGGGAACATATGTATATGTATAACTGATTCACTTTGTTATAAAGCAGAAACTAACACACCATTGTAAAGTAATTATACCCCAATAAAGATGTTAAAAAAAAATAAAATAAAATACAAATGATTTAATACAAAACTTAAAAAAATTTCTTTATAATACCTTCTTTGAAGATATTCTAAATTAGACTTTCGTAAAGGAGGGTATTTTCAGAGAAAATTTTGGTGTGAAAATTCCCTGTAGTCAATGAGAAATAGAAAAATGAAAACAAAATGTAACTCTTCCTCTAGTCAGAATTTTCCCACCCTTTAATGTTATAGTGGCTATCACATAATTAATTAGTATGACTCACATGGGATAGAAATATCAAATTTATAGAGCATCTTGAAAATTAGTTTGAAATAGAGTCTATGAGTAGATTATAACATCTTTTCATTAAATGCAATGGAATTCATTTTCAAAAGCCATCACAGATAGCTTTTACCTGTGCAGTGTGATTTTTCTCTTTTTAACAATTATATTTAGGAATTACTCTTGTCTGAAATTTGATTTTTTCTCATCCAGTGTCATGGGCCTACCACTTATGTTTCAGGGCTGATATGCACATATACTGTTCAGTTCATTTTTAAGTAACACATTTTAGGTTTGTAGTACAAGGCACTTAGGTCAGTCGTTATCTTTTTTTGTTTGTTTTAATTATTTTTTAAAATTATTAGTTTTTTAATTTTTGGCTGCGTTGGGTCTTCTTTGCTGTGCGCGGGCTTTTCTCCATCTGGATGGAGATGGGAAGGCTTGGTATAGACAGAAGAATTGATTTCTTAAAGTGCCCACCGTGTACTAGGCACCATGCTAGATGCTTTATATACGTGATTTAACTTGATCATCACAGCAACCAAGGGATGTTGGCAGATAGCAAAAAAATCATTTGCTTTCCTTTGAAATGCTTTCTAAAATATAAATTAAAAACTTAAAAAAAATAATTGTAAGTTAGAAACTCTAAAAGGTAATTGTAAATTATATTTCTAGAATTTGTGTTAAATCCAAAGGCTTTATCAGATATTTTGGAACACCATTGGTCTTGACCAAAATAGTAAAAATGATATATTTTGATCTTTGAAAAACAGGGGCATTTTCTTAGCAAGCTTACCATAGGAAAACTTGTGAAGTAAGCAGATCTTAATTTTATCTTTTGATTATGGAGAATCAAAATTTTCTTTGAATAAGATTAGTGCACTCTTCAGGCAATCAGGGAAAATATATGGCAGTTAAAGTGTGTATTTACATGTAAAATACTTCAGAATTTCAGATTTTATAATCTGGAATTGATTAGTTTTCCCTCTGCTTTTCTAGTAGGTAGAAAGGGTGGTACCTAAAAGCTATTTAAGTAATTCTGGGATCCAGCTTCTCTATTTTTTTTCCCTCTTTACTCTGATTACTTTCTTAATTAATGAGGCTCAAAAGGGAAACTTGTTAGCATGTCTTTAATTTAGCTGTAGTGTTAGCCCTAAATGAAATAATTGGACCTTTAAAAAATTCTTGTCATCTAACTTTAGTCTTACGATTTAAGGTTGAAAAAAATCAACATATTTGCTCAATCTAATACTAGTTGTAAAGGTTAAGGTGAGGAAATAATGATCCTTTTCTGAATATTCCATATATTAGTGCCTCTCTGGATTGGTGCATGCATCCACACTGCCCTGAATCTCTCCTTGGTTTGACTTAGAGGCTGGCAGAGGCTATGACTTCTTTTCTCTCAGCTCAAATGCTGCTTCCTCTTTTCTGGGACCAGTAGATGATATTTCCATAATCAACAGAAAGATAGGGAAGCCCAGGGTTGTAACGCGGGGCAGTGCCAACATTTCACAATGCCAACAGGTGGCGAGCTGAGAAGGTGACTATTTTTGGTTCGGATTTTAAAGAATAATTCCTAGAAAGCATTATTTGAGGAGCCTTAAGTGTTCTTTTTGGCATTATTAGTATTTCATTAGAAAAGGCTATTCATTGCTGCTTTCAGAAAGACAGGATTTCAGTAGATATTTTATAGGAAAGGTCAGAAAGGAAGGTAAGAGAAAGGTGCTTAGAAAACTTGGACAAGACAGAGGGCTGGTGGATAGGTTGCTCCTTGTCTCTTTATTCGTGGCCTGGCTGCGAATATTTGCCTGTTTCACGTGACACCAAAGGTTACTTTGAATCAATTTTGTCATTTCTGCAGAATTCAAAATTAAACCTATTATTCATTGTTGAGTTCCAGGTAGAAATGTAGTTGCTCTCCACTCTCTAGCAGGCAGGGGGAGATAGAGGCACGGGCTACTAGTTGATTGTCATCATTGGCTTGCATCACAACTTGGCAGGGAAGGACAAAGAATTCAGATTACTGAAGACTTGTGGATTTTTAGAGAAAATATTTTTTTTTACTTTTTTTTTAATTGAAGTACCTGTTTGGACTAAGAACCAGGGCTCTTTCTCTGACATAGTTGAATGTTCCATTCCAGGCATTTTAAATGGAAGATGCCAATCTTTGTGCTTCCTAAGCATTTGAAATTGGCAGAAAGGAAAAAGAAAGAAAGGAACTGAATCCAATAATCTAAAAAGAACCTTGGGATTTTCTCTCATGTTCTTTATTTTTTGTCCTAAGTATGGCTATTTATTTTACACTGCTTTAGGTTTATGAGACGTTTAGGTTAAGATTGTTGGGTTTCAGAGGTCTCATAACCTGGGAGTTGGAAGAGGAAGAGGAACTAATAATAATCCCTATTGAGTACCTGTGGTATACCAGCCCTGAGCTGGGTCTTCTTCATGTGACTTTGTTTAAACTTTACCACATCTCTGCTGAGGTTTTTCTCTTGGTCTACGATTGCAAAACAGTTCTAACTCCCCACAATAGCACCCTGCCCCACTGACTCATAGATGGAGCAAGATGTTACTGGTAAGCGAGTTGGACGTTCCCTCTTAACTCATATTGCCCTTTATTATATTTCTTCCTTTTTTTCCAGTTAGATTTTACTTACTTTGCTTTCTAAACTAATCCCCTCCCTGTGACTTTTATAGCATTGCTTCAATGAAGCGTGCCTCACGGCATATCTTTTTTTTTTTTTTTTTTTTTT
Source organism: Grampus griseus (assembly GCF_964374135.1). NCBI lineage: Eukaryota > Metazoa > Chordata > Mammalia > Artiodactyla > Delphinidae > Grampus > Grampus griseus. The sequence goes on from NC_139012.1 coordinate 47,640,810, forward strand.
GCGGAGCATAGGCTCCGGACGCGCAGGCTCAGCGGCCATGGCTCACGGGCCTAGCAGCTCCGTGGCACGTGGGATCTTCCCGGACTGGGGCACGAACCCGTGTCCCCTGCATCGGCAGGTGGACTCACAACCACTGCGCCACCAGGGAAGCCCCCTTGTGTCATATCTTAAGGAGTACGGAAACCCCCCTCTAAGCCATTTCCTATGAAATCAACATTTTTTTTCTGATTCAGTAGTATCATTTTCTTTTTTATACTTTATTTCCCTATTAAGTATCTCACTTTGTTTTCCTTGCTTCTCTCCATCCTGAACTTTTGAGATACATCTTAGCTTTCCATAGTTTAGATTCTTTTGAAAATAACATGTAGACATTTTTCCTGATCATCTTTTTCTTTTATTTTTCTCATCTGCCTCTTTAATTTCTTCTGCTTTTTCTCTTTATCCTATTTGGCTACCATTGTTCAAGTCGACAAGTATTTACAGGGGACACATTGAATGTGAGGCCTTGTGTTTAGCACTGGGGACACTGTGGTGAGGGGCCCTGTACTCATGTTACTCTGTGGCCTTGGTGAAGCGCAGTCAAGTTCGCAGGTGAAGTCTAAGAACAAGGAGTGGGACAACCAGTACTGATCTTGATTGTAGAAAAGACTGCCATGTTTTACTGTCTCTGGCTTCTGTTAAGACTTAACAAGGTTATAAAAGAACATTGTTTGTATATCTCTCAGAAATTTAATCACAATGTTCATATACTATATTGAACATTTGGTATCATAAAAATAATGCTAATGGCCTGCATATTTTTTACCAGAGTGGAAGCATCTGTTGGTTAATTTTTACAGGCTGTTGGAAAATGGATTAACGTATACTAACGGGTTATTGGTGTTGGATTTATCGACTAAAATTAATATTAATTACTTTCATTATTCACAAACTGTTAACTTAATAGGGATTAAAGGGCTTTCTGAAAGTATATGAATAGTCTAATTCTCATAGACTGATTTATTATGAAAATGTGGTTCCACAATTGTTAGCTTTCTGAAGTAATCAAATTTTATAACAGGTGCATCATATTTGCCAGATAGGGCCAATAAACTGGTTTATAAATAATTTCTCAACTGAACAGTTATGGCATATGGAAACAGTTAATGGATTATGTACTTAAAAACAAATCAAGCTTCGATTTCTGACATCATAGTTCCGTGGACAAAGTATTGGGGTAGGAAGTGATAAACCATGGAGTATCCCTGTGACTTGGCTGTGTTCAGTTTGTTGCTTTGTATCTGAAACACAATTTATTCCTCTGTATGAACCAAAGTGTATAAAAAATCCTGAACTACCTCAGAAGCCTACATTAAGGTGAACAATATAATTTATAACAGAAGTATGGTTCTTGAGAGCATGTTAATATAGAGATGATGCCAAAATGAATGTAACATATCTTCAACATCTTAAAGGTTTCTGAAAAGACATTTGACAAACACTAGTTTGGGAAGATTGGGGAGGAAGTCAGTGGCAAATTAAATATTCCTCTAGGGATTTATTTTGGTTCTTGTCTGTGGCTGAATCTGGAAAGAACTTAAGGAAATTATGAGATAGGTCAGGAATGTTTTGCTTGTTTCACCATTAGAGAGTATCTCATTGTTACCAATTATATTCTCTGTTGGGTTGCAAAAGAAACAGAAATTTATTCTGAAAGCTTTAGAGAAATAAAACCTATAGAGAGAGCTTAAAGAAAGGGGTTATTTAGGTTGGAGCCACAGGCAACTTTCAAGTCCACAAAATGCTTCAGTTACACACTTAGTTACCCAGCATATCTTTGGCATGGTGTGATAGAAGGTTTAAAGGTCCCTGTAAATAGGCATGTTTCTTATATATTGTACTGATGCTATAAACAGAAAAGGAGGAGGCTTGGACTTGTATGTATTGTATTGGGGGGGGTATGCCCATAAACATGGCTTTTTTTCTTTCCTTTTTTCTATTCTCTTTTTTTCTTCTTCCACTGGAGAAAAGAATGGTATTAGGGCACTGGATTCAACTAGTGTCACTTGACTAGTGGTAGATTGGGGGATGCTGTCTCCCTTCCGTATTACAAGTAGCTCATCGTGGTATTTTAATTCTGGTAGCAGTTTTCAGTGGTGCGCCTGTAGCTGTCAAACCTTAACAAAATTGTAAGGTCATTACATGCCATTGTCATCGCTTAGGATTTTGTCTCTTAGGATTTCTCTTCCATTTCCTGCATTTCCTTCTTCTGTCTTCTTCCCCATTTACCCTGGCATCTCTTGTTGCCCTCTGATTGCTCAAAGTGCATTTTTCGACTGCCTTGTCTGCAGTATGTTCTATCACTCAGGACTCCCACTCATAGTTAGTGCACACCATTGTTCTTCTGAAAATATAAATGAGGCTCCTCCTTCTGAATGTGCTATTTTAATCTTAAAGTAATATTTTGTAAATCTGGCCATTCACTTCCTCTCTTCTCTACTCTCTCTGACCCCCATGCCCTCCTCCACACACACCACTTGCCAGGCTTGGAAGAGAGAGAATCACATGGAGTTAGCACTGTACCTGGATCCATCCCTGGAGCACAAGGAGGGAGTGGGATCGTGGTAGGAGAGTCATAAGGAGATAAGCGCTTCTTGCTGGATTCCATGCTATAGGAATTCGATATTAAATAAACAGTGTAGTAAATTCTTTTGTAACAGAAAAAAAAACTTTCTGTGGAAATAACTTTATGGTAATTTTATAACTTTGAATTTCATAACTTAGGTTTGGAGGTGATTATATATTCATGTGTTTAGGTAAGCTGGGTGTTGTTGTTGTTTTCTTGGTCCCTCAAGGTTAGGTCATTTGGGCATATGCTCTGATACCTTGAACATGTTCTGTGTTTACCACAAGCTTTCATGGCTGTCATGGCATCTGAGGAGAATGCCAGTTTAGAGACCTTTGCTTATCACAGCTCTGACTTGTCTGAGTAGGTGTCTGTGCCTTAAAAGAATGGATATTTCAAAGTCAGACACACACTACACCAGGAGTTCTTAACTTGAGGCCTATGAACTTGGCTAAGAAAAAAAAAATTTAGCATCATCACTTTCATTAACCTCTAACTGAAATTTAGTTTTTCCTTCAATGATAAATATAGGCAACAAACACAGCAGTACCTATGTCGTTTCTACCTGTAAGGTTCATACGTACTTTCATATCACATGAGAATTGCTTCAGGTACATTGAAATATCATTGAAACTCATCACTACTTCAAAATTAGAGTAATTATTAGACCTGCAGCTAGACCTTGTTACTTAAGACATTAATAAAGAAGCATATTTTGTCTGTTGGGTCCTCCAGGAAGCAGATGCTGAGATGTTGAAGTGCAGGAGGGTTTTTTTAAGGGGCAAGGGATGGGTTATGTATGTGAAAGGTAAAGGCAGTTGAGAGCAGGACTAGACAGGAAGAACCTGGGACTGTGATGCAAATCTGAGAAATCTTCTCAGCCAGCGCAGCTGGGAGGGAGTGCTGGAGCCCAGAATGCCTGTCAGAGGAGTCCCAGGTTGGGCCGTGATGGCCAGGCCTGGTTACTTCTGCCGTGCTCAGTCCTTGGCTGGGGCTCCAAAACTGAGGAGGGTCCTGAGGGTGCTCATGGCTTGGAGCCTGTCAGCTAAGTGTGTTCCTTTGTAACCGAGTGGAAAGTTCTTTCCTAAAGGGAGATCTGAGCAGTCCATCTCCATGGTTGCCATACATGTTTGTTACCAGTCCATAAACAGTGCATTTTAATAACTGCGTTCGAGAACAATTTGCTTCCTTTGAAATCTTATGTATTTAAATTATACATTTAAAAATTATTCTGAGAAGGGGTCCACTTCTCTGATTGCCCGTGGAGCTCCATGGCAAAAAAGGTTAAGGACCCTGCTGCAGCATGTAGAGGTGGGAGTGAGGTGGAGGTCAGGGGCCTCGCCTCAACTGCTGCCTATTCACAGGTATGTGGTTTTTGGGTTTGTTTTGTAATTTAAAGGGCTAGTGTGTTATTTGTAATGAGATATTTTATCCAGCTTAGAATAAGTTTTTATGGTGGTTCCAACATCTGGCCATCCATTTTTTAAATCCATGTTAACAGGCCATAATGCATTTGTTAATAAAAGCATATATCAAAAATGGAAAAAAAATAGAAAACTTATTCCCTAATTAGACAGTAATAAAACAACAGTATTAATAATGTGTCTTTCTTTTTAGCAGTTATGTTTACTTCATTTATATCGTTTTATTTGCTCCTCAAAACAGTTCTGCAAAGGGCCCCAGGCAAATGTTGTATACATTTTATCAGTAAGAAAAAGTTGTGCTCTTCAAGTGAAGTTCAGCTAAAAGGAGCCGCCACTGTGAATGGAATACAGATATGAGTGTAAAGCCATTGCTCCTTCTGCTATGCCATGCTGCTTCTCTGATTAAAAGAAATCCTATTATGTTTTATTTAAAGTGCTCTTCTTTGATTTAAAATAATTTTCCTCTCATCTCCTGCCACCTTACCACTGCCCCACAGCAGTTCATCCTCATCCCACAATTTATATTAAAGGCTTTAAAAACCTGCCGTTTTTTATTAAGACCATCTTTCATCATTTGGTACCTCTCTTTACTTCTGTAAGTATTTGAACTGTAAATACTAACATCACGCTGTGGAGTCTGCAGGAGAAGTGAGGCACTGTGGAATCCACCTACAAGTGTGCGACCCCAGCCCTTACAGCTGTAGGTCTTTCCTCTCTAAAATGGGGGAGTTAAGATCCAGCTCATAAGTTTATTGTGAGGATTATATGATGAATATTTTAAAACATATTTTGCAATGCCCAGTTCATTGTAGCAGCAGTTGTGGCTCGCAGGCTCTAGAGTGCAGGCTCAGTAGTTGTGGCGCACAGGCTTAGTTGCTCCGTGGCATGTGGGATCTTCCCGGACCAGGCCTCAAACCCTTGTCCCCTTCACTGGCAGGTGGATTCTTAACCACTGTGCCACCAGGGAAGTCCCTGGCCTTATTTCCAAATGAAGCTTTCTAAACCATGAAACTGCTCTGTTAATGGACCTATGTTAATAGCCACTTAGGAAGACTTTTAGAATACTGGTCTATACCTCTTGTTTCTTGCATTTTTGTGTACATCTTAACTGTCAAATGCTTTATTAAGTTTCTGTAGAGAAGGATCTGTTGAATCAGGAATAAATGTAAAGACCTGTTTGGGATTTTATTTCCCTCTTTTTTTAAAAGTTTTTCTGTGATGTTTTTTCTTTCTTTCAATTTATGTCGTTAATGGAGCTGGTGCCCATTAATGGAGCTGGTGTGTAATTTCATGAACTTTAAAAATTGAAAAATTTAACTTTGTTTTTCTTGGTGTGATTCTGTTTTAGAGCATTGAGCTGATGATTCGAGAGTGATCTTGGAAAGCTCATTCAGTTCTTTATAAAACCTTACTGGATCGTGTCAATAATTCCTTTTTTTTTTTTTTTTTTTTTTTGCGATACGTGGGCCTCTCACTGTTGTGGCCTCTCCCGTTGCAGAGCACAGGCTCCGGACTCGCAGGCTCAGCGGCCATGGCTCACGGGCCCAGCCGCTCCACGGCATGTGGTATCTTCCCGGACCGGGGCACAAACCCGCGTCCCCTGCATTGGCAGGTGGACTCCCAACCACTGTGCCACCAGGGAAGCCCAATAATTCATTATTTTTGACACTTATTTACAGTTTCAACCTAATGAGGATGGTACGGACGGCTTAATGTCATTGTGGAACTGGGGTGCATTAAGGTGTAGGGAACCTTTAGTTGATAGGCAAATAAGAGTACCAAGTAGAGCTGATGGCCTAAATTCCCCCCAGGGTTTGCAGAAAGGATGATAACTGTTCATTTTCTTCGTTTCATAGAGTGTTAGCATGATGTTCACAGGAGTGATAATTTCTCAAGAATAGGTTACTCCTCCAGCTCTGTGATGTAAGCTAAAGAAATTATTTAGGTCAACTGTATACAATTGTATTTTATACATATGGTTTAGCCTAACTCTTGTTTCCTGAACTGGTGACAAATTAAGGAAATACATGAACAGATGTCTGGAACTTAATTGAAAATGGGTGTTGGTATTTCTTCTTCTCTGACAGCCTGTCTAGTAATAGATAGGGGAGGCAAAACTCTTGAAGTGAAAAGTGTTTATCTCAGAATGACTCACAGCCCCCAAATCTAAGATTGGATGATGAACTTAGAAACTTACATGCTGCATTAGTGTATGTAAATCAATCTTTTCTGGTGACTCTGTGAGAAAGTTTGCCTGCGGGAGACAGTACCCAGTTAAAAGTGATTTAAAAGGGAAGTCTGGTGGTTGGTAGTCCCAGAGTTAGTTAAGTTCAGTATCCCAGTGATGTCAGGACTCTCAATTGGCTTCTCATCCGTTTTCCTCTCTTTCCCTCCAGTTTCAGCATAGTTTAGCTGGCAAAGGTGGGAAGAATTATTATGCTCACAGGTGGGGCTTTGTCTTAGTTTTTTATTGCTGCTATAACAAATTACTCCAAATTTAGCAGCTTAAATAACGCAAATTTACCATCTTACAGTTCTGTAGGTTAGTCTCACTGGGTTAAAATCAAGGGCTATGTTCTGGAGGCTCTCAGGAGAATCTGTCCCTTGCCTTTTCCAGCTTCCAGAGGCTGCCCACATTCCTCAGTCTGTGGCCTCCTTCTAGATTCTTCAAAACCAGCAGCAGTGAGCTGAGTCTTCCCCACCTGATTTCCTTGAGTACATGCTTCTCAGATTCTGACCTATGTCAGGAGAGGTTCTTTAAAGACTCATGTGATTAAATTGGGCCCATCTGGATCGTCCAGGAGACTCTCCTAATCTCAGGGTCTTTAACCTTAACCACACTGGCAAAGTTCCCTTTTCCATGTAAGGTAAGATATTCACAGACTCCAAGGATTAGGACGTGGACACTTCTGACAGAGGACGGGGTTTGGGATAACTGGATGCCATAAAATTGCAGCATTTCACAAGGTACTTGGCCCTGTTGATTCCGCTCATTAAAATTATGCCAGTCTCCTTTAGCCCTGCATTCCCTTTATAGGAATGTCATTTTTGGGTCCTGGGGCATTTTGGCTTAACTGTTTAAATCATTTGTTCTGTTCACTAAATGTTTATTGAGCTTTGGATCTTTACTAATCACACCAACATATGTTTTTGTTACCACAGCCAAGTGCCTTTCCGGAGTTTTAGGAAAAATCCTCATATGTCTAAGTGCCAGGAATGATTTTTCCTCTTCTTTATTTAAATATACTATATTAAATTAATGTGAAAAGGTATCACAGACTACTGTATATTTTCCAGTTTGTAATGTATACTATTAATTTCATTTTTTCTAAGATGTTAGTAAATTCTGTATATATGTTTTTACTTAATTTTTTTTTTTTCCAAGCCAGAAATACCCTTCAAAAAGCTAGGGTAAAGAACCACTGTTATTTAAAAACAAATTGGTTCTTGACTTTCACTTGTTACTACGTAAGGAAGAAAGAAAGACTGGTTCTAATTTAGAAAAAGAAATGTGTTATATTTTATACATTATAAACTTATGGGAGATGACTGTTTCTATATTGCCTTGTTGAAAAACTTAATTCCCTCACCTTAAAGTTTAATTATATTTTAAAATACAGATTGTTACTCTTGTTTTATGAAGTTTCACAACATATTTTTATCTGAATCATTTATTATATTTATGTAATATTTATATATTTATAACTATTTATATAATATTTATATAATAGGGACTTCTGGAAGAGGGACCTTTTCCTAGTCCAAATATTACTCAGACCTAATATGAACATACAGTTTCATTACAGGCTGGGAAATGTTATTATAATTGCATATTTCACTGGATAATTTAAATACAATATATAAAAAGTTTATTTTAATTGGAAAAATTTCACCACTGAGGGATATCACATTTATCAAAAGATCTAATACAACCACATTTCACACGAACTAAGCAATTTATTTTAATTTAATTGTTGGCTCAGTTACTTGCCAGTCTACTCTTCTGTCATCGTATTGTCTGAGACTTTTTCCTCCTGAAGCAGGGCTCTTCTCCCTTCTTTAATCTTCTTTTCTTTTTCAATTAGAGAACCAATTATTTTTGAGGGTTTCACAGGTCACAATGGGATAGTTTGGCATTCTTGGTCCCGTTAGTGTAAGATTCAACCCAGAAGCGTTGAAATAGCCAGTGGGATAATTGTGTTTGTTTTTAAATGATGGACATTAGTTTTTAGAGCTTTTAAGTTTTTGTTTAAAAATTATCCTTTTTCTGAATAATATTTTTTAATTTTCCCAAGTTTTATTTAACTTCATTTAAAATCTTATCTATCTGTAAAAGTGAATATGAGTTTTTAAAATTGACCAGTCATTTGTATTTCCATTAAACTTAAGCAGATTTATCTGCTTTTAATACCAATAGCAAGGAAAACAGCAGTTTGTATCAACTTCAGTGTGGTAACTGTACTTTTGTAATAGAATTTACTCTATATGTGTGTATACATACATATATGTATATGTACACATATATGTATATATCTGAAAGAATACTGTTCTGTAGACTAGGCATCCAAAAATGACTAATCAGTGGATTACTGGTTTTTTCTTTTTTAGCTATCATTTTTCCTCAGCAGGATTGTTGAGTGCAGAGAATGAAACTGACATGATGGTCCCATGCCCACTTTTGTATCTCTGAGGTGTGCTTTGTCAAAAGAGCCATTTTCGTCAGTGTGTTCTTGATGAATAAGCATAACCTACAATCTCAGTAAATCAAAATTTCTCATTATTCTTGATTATTCTAGAGTTATAAGAAGGCCAGAACAGCTGGTGGAAGCAAACAAGAATAAGAGAAAGGAACTGACTTACAAAGTAAAGGAGAAGTGGGTGTTTGCTCAGCTCCTAACTGGGCCTGGTCTTCACATTATAAGAGTTAGTGTGAGAAGCTGTTGCCTGGAGAAGTTAAAAATCTAATCCTCAAGGTCGCATCATTAGAAAGAAGTTGAAAGTCAAGGGTTTACTTCTTAACTTCATGCCTCACGTTCGTTCCTCTGTCTCCTGTTGGGACACTAGAGAAAAGGAGGGAGGGAAAGGCGTGGGAGCATGTTGGGGGGAGCCTGGGTGGAAGTCGATACGCATCGGTGTGGAAATGACCTTGAGACCAGCTACCGTGACTAACAGTGCAGCATAATGACGTATCTTCTGTTTTGGTCCTTTAAACTTTAGAAGCCATGATAGCCATTTCACTCATTATGTACTTTCTTCAAATCTTTTTTTTTTTGTATTGTTTTCTCATAGTCTTTCTGTTTTTAAGACAGTAATATAAACTGTCTTCAGATTTATCGTCCCTACAGGTCTCCCACATGTGCATTCATTCTAAGGGATTAAAAGAAAAAAGGCCTTCCCTGTCTGGCATTTGTAGCCTTCTGCATTCAGGTCCAAATTGTATTTTTAGCTGTATACTTCTTGCTATTTTTCTATTCTACATACCATTCTCCGGTAAATTTGGTCTACTTTTTCCATTAAATTTGACCATGCATTGCATTGCCTCTCTCTGTGTCATCACTTACTCTGAATGTTTTAATTTGCAGTCCCTACCCATTCTTTATCTCCTAGGAAAATTCCCCATGGGAGCCTCTGCTGCCTTGCTGCCGATGTGTCCTTCACCAGGTTAGCACTGGAGAGCCTGCCTGGCCTCCACCTCTGTGCAGCCGTCCCGTCTGCCGTTACGTGGGCCAGCCCTTTCTGCTGGGAGAGGGCTGAAGCTTTGGAAACCACTCTCACTCCTGCTCCTCTGCTTTCTCACTTCCTCTGCTACAACCTTCGTCTCAGTTCTTTCACTGCAGTCACACTGGAGAGCCTCTTTGATTCACCTCAGACATACCAGGTAGACTCCTGCCTTGGGCTCTTTCCTGCCTGGAACACTGTTATTCCAGGTGTCTGCTCGAGTCAGCCCCTTACCACCTCCAAGTCTTGATTTAAATGTCACCTTCTCAATGAGGCTCCTGTACTTACCCCCAGTTTAGTACTGCCACACTGCCTGTGTTCACCCACAACCTCTCCAACCCAACTCTCCCTACCTTGTTTTTCTTTTTTTAAAATACCATTTATCACCTTCTAACATATTGTTTATTACTTATTTAGTAGGTATGCATTTGTCTTTTTCTCTCTCCGCACCAATTGGAATTTAAACTCCTTTAGGAGAGGGATCTTTGTTTCGTCCTAAGTACCTAGGGAACTGCCTGGCACCTAGTGGGCACCAAATTAATGTTGGCTGAAATTAATGTTTTTTTATTCCTTTAAAGCAGAAATATAATAATTTCAACCTCCTCAAGCAAACTGTCTTTTTTCATTTTAAGCAAATAGGAATTTTGGAAGGAGAGTAGAATTATTTAAATGATCTAGATTCCAATTAACTCTACCACTGATGACTTTAGCTCTAAGTGAATAATGGGCTAAATTAGGTAAAAAATTCAGAGAATAATGAAGGTGGTTGAGAGTCGGGTAAGTTCAGAATCTAGATGCTAAAATGCTTCACCTTTTTTTTCCTGTTTTAGCAGCAAGAATCTGTATAAGAAGGAGGAATAAGTTTAGGTAAATTCTGTTATCGTTGGATGGACCTTGATTTGATGTCTACAAACCCCAGGAATAACTGTTAGCAAACAGATTGTAACACATTTTATTGTTCATAGTTTTTTTTTTCCTTAAAATTGCTCCTTTGTTGAGTATTGATTTTTTTATAGTTGTTGTTAATTGAGGTGCAATTCACATCACATAAAATTAACCAAAGTATACAATTCAGTGACATGTAGCACATGTGCCACCACCCCCTCTATCTAGTTACAGATGATTTGCATCAGTCCAAAGTAAAACCCTGTACCATTAACCAGTTTCTCCCCATTGTCTCTTCCCTCCAGCCCTGGCAACCACCAGTCTGTTTTCTGTCTCTGAATTGATCTAAGCTGGGTGTTTGATTTAGATGGGATCATGCCATACGTGGCCTTTTGTATCTGGCTTCTTTCAGCTATCAGTTTTGAGAATCGTCCACATTGTAACATATATCACTACTACATTCCTTTTAATGGCTGCATAATATTCCCTTGTATGTATTATACCATGATTTGTTTATCCATTCTTTCTTTGATGGATTTGTGCTGTTTCCTCCTTTTGGCTATTGTGAATAGTGCTGCTCTGAACATTTTTGTACGTGTATTTGTTTGAGTACCTGATTTCAACCCTTTTGGGTTGATTTTTTTGAGTGGAATTGCTGTATCCTATGGTAATTCTATGTTTAGTTTTTTGAGGAACTGCCAGCTATTTTCCAAAGCAACTGAATTACTTTATATTCCCACCAGCAACATACAGGGGTTCCAGTTTCTCCACATCCTTGCTAATATTTCTTTTTCTTTTTTTTTTTGGATACAAATAATATTTAAATATAACAAATTTATTGAGTGAAATGTGGTATAGGATTCAAAGGTATTATAACTGGGAAGCTTGCAATTTTACATGAAAGATAAATGTTTTATGGGTTATTCTGTATTATAACTATAAAGTATTATATGTGTGTTAGTAATCAAGCAACAAAATATTACTTACGTTTTTATTAAAATTATGTAAAGATAATTCACTTAACTATTTAAACGGCTATAAAACTATTATGTTAGAGAAAATTTAGAAGTGGCTGAAAGAAAAAATACTACCCTAAACTCTACTACCTTACTTGAATTAATTATAGGATTTGACTGTATTTCCTTTTATCCTTTCAACATTTGTATATGCAGTATAATTTTTTGTTACTTTCATACATACTTTCTATGCTAAGTAGCTTTTATCATATCTTGACTGACCGTATTACATCAAGTCATTATATCACAACTATTAGACATATTTAAAAATCGTTGATTTACACTGGGGTAATTAGAAAAGACCTTATGAAGGAGGTAGCTTCACCTTGCTGACTCCATACATAATTCATTTCTTGACTTATGTGTCATTTTCTTAGAGATATGCCTTCTCTAACTTCCCAGATTAGGGTAGATCTCTTTGTAATTCAGTCCCACATTGCCCTTTGTTTTTCATTCATTACACTGGTTTGTGATTCAAGTAAAATTCATATCTGTTTGTTTATTTAATGTTTCTTTTCCTATTAGATTGTAATCTTTCCATGCGCAGATACATGTCTTCTCCCTACTACATTCCCTTTACTCAGGCCAGTGTCTGATGTTAATTGTGCTTTATAAGCCAGTCGGATGGATGAGTGAATGAACACACAAGGAGAGGGAGCTGAAACTGTGAACATGTTTGCTGGGCACGTTTGGCAAATATGTAGGCTTGGAAGTTAAGAGTACTGATGGAGTGTACTTCAGTCTCTGTGGGGATGGGGAGATGGATGGGGCAATGATGAACCTGGAAGATGAACCTGGAAAGAGGTTCATGTCACTCATTTATATATATTAAGTTAATAATTTAAAATATTAAATATATTAAATTCTATCACAAAGCTTAGACTGTTTTGAATAAATGTATAACATGATATAATCTATGCTTTGGCATGAAAATTCAGTATCGAGTTGCTCTGTGACATAGTAGAAAGTCCAGGGGCTGGAATATCAGTTAAGAGACTAATTTAATTACCAGGGGATTGGTGATGAAGTCCTGAATCTAGGATACTTCCATGGGAATGCATACATAGGAGAGAGATTTGTGGATGTATAATCAACCAAGTTTAGATAATCATTAGCTGATGGACTTTGGAAAGAATTGTAGAACCATGGGGTAATTTAGGTTTATAGCATGAATTAGGCTGGTGTCTATAGATTCTAGGCTGAAGACAAATGGGTTTTTATCCAGTTGACTTGAGATGCTGTTATGGATCTCCAGCATAGGGTGGCAAAGCTTTTCTATAAAAGGCAAAATAGTAACTATTTTAGTCTTTGTGGGCTTATACCTTCTGTCATACTTATGCCCCTGTGCTGTTGTAGTACAGAAGTAGCCACAGACTCTATTTTAACTATTGGTCATGGCTGTGTTCCAGTTAATAATTTGTTTACAAAACAAGTGGCAGATGGGCCTTAGCCCATGGGCCTATAGTTTGCTGATCCCTGGATTATGTTACTGAGGTCTTATTTTATATCATATTGAATATTATTAAAGCATAGTGGTTCCCAATGTAGGTTATGTGATTTCCTTCAACAAGGATCACTAATTGGAAATAGGACTGCAGAAACAGACATTGTATTTACTTAGGTTTGGTGATCCACCTCCCAGACATTTGTGGTTAAATGTCAAATAAGCAAGACGGAAAAGACATAGTAGGAGCTACCTTAAGAAGTTTGATCTGGAAATCTAAGGTGGGTGGTGAAAGAAATAAAGGCTGGTGGAGTGTCAGAGGGAAACTAGGTAGAATTACAGGGTTAGAGATTTTATGAATGCTAAGAGCAGGTTTCTTGGACATGAGAAGAGTAGAAAACTGTGGAACATTAAATGCAGTGTCTTGGAATGCAGTTAAGTCCCCTACATACAAACCTTAACGTTGTGAACTTTCAAAGATGTGAACGTGCATCTTGTTCCAGCAAGGAACCAGAACCTGTGCCATCAATGTCAGGCGTGAGTGAAATCGCAGCTTGCCCTCCGTCTCCTATTGCTGATGATCCTTCAGCTCTACCATCTCCCACCTCCTCTCCCTCCTCCAGTCAGTAACTCTTCTTGCCTGTTCGCTCAATGCCAGCTCCTGTATGCCAGCTGTTGTACTGTACTACTGTACTTTTCAAGGTACTGTAAGATTAAAAATGTTTCATTTTTTGTGTTTGTTTTTTATATATTATTTGTGTGAAAAGTATTATAAACCTATTACAGTACAGTACTGTGTAGCCAATTGTGTTAGTTGGGTACCTAGGCCAGCTTTGTTGGACTTAACGAACAAATTGGACTTAAGAATGAGCTCTCAGAACGGAGCTCGTAGGGGACTTACTATAAAAACCTTGCAGAGATAGGTCTAATTCTAACAATCGTGCAGCCAGAATGTTAAAATGAAATAATGGAAATAGAAACAAGATTCGAATGCAGAAATTAACAGTGAAAACCTTCAGTTTTTGAATCAGACTGCCTGATTGGAATCCTATCTCTGTTTTTTTTTTTTTCTGTTTGTTTGGGTTTTCTTTGACTTTGGATACATTTTCACTCTTTTTCAGATTAACTTCAATTTTCTCATTTGAAAAAGAAGGTTAATAGCTTCTTAAAGTATTATTAAGAGACTATGTCTATTGAATACCTAGCATGATACCTGATTCACATTACTTCATAACTGGCAACTAATTTATCATTATATTAATTTCATTTTATTTGTATTGCATCATGGCAAAGAAGTAGAGTAGCTGTTGAAGCTTTTATTAATGGGACATTGGACTGGATATTCTCTAAGTTTCCTTCTATATCTAGGATTTCTTTTTTATTGATATCATTCCAGGTTTCTTCAGTGGTATTAATTTCTCTGAATTCACTTTTTTTTTTGCCATACGCGGGCCTTTCACTGCTGTGGCCTCTCCTGTTGCGGAGCACAGGCTCCGGACGCGCAGGCTCAGTGGCCATGGCTCACAGGCCCAGCCGCTCCGCGGCATGTGGGATCTTCCCGGACTGGGTCACGAACCCGTGTCCCCTGCATCGGCAGGCGGACTCTCAACCACTGCGCCACCAGGGAAGCCCTGAATTCACATTTTTAAAGCATAGTATTTAGTCCCACTTTTTTAAATAAAGAATAATCTTATGAGATTTATTACAAAACAATGTTATTAGAAAGATGTGAAACTCTTCCTTCCCTCTTGATAGTCTTTAACTTAGATCATAGGTTTAGATTATGTCAGATGGTACTGCATCAAAATTATTGCTTCTGTTAATGCAATGGTGCAGTAACTGGGGTCGATGGCTGCCACTGGTTTATTTCGAAACAGTAAAGTGTTAAAAGAACCAGACAGTGGGCCATGCAGAGTTAAAGTTAGGATCACTGTTTTTGCTAATGACATTTTCTTAACTGTTTTTGAAAACTATTGAACATGAGCATATGAGTTTTTATACTAATTGTAATGCATTGCTGTACCCCATAATCTATGAGAGTGTTCACCTCTGCACTCTGCCTGTCCAGCTGTTGTCTTGAACAATTATCAGCGAATTATTATTCTGGTATGAGCTGTGTCATGCTTGAAAGTGGTATGAAAAAAATGTTAATGAGTGTGCATGAATGTTGGTTGATGAAGGTTAAGTGGTTGCAGATATGCTCTCTGCATTCTTTCCTGTGAATGTTCAGACTGAGGCAATGGGTTCTGATGAGGAATTACAAACAAATGGTGCTGATTGACAGTTTTTGATTGAACATTATAGTGGTATATAAAGGCAGATTGTGTGTTTCAGCTGAACAATAGACACAGTGTTGTTGACCCCCAGTGCAGCACCACACTTCAGCCATCAGTTTTATTTTATAATTTCCATTTTTTTCTATTGTACTAGATTTTCACATTCTCTCATTTTATATTACACATTATTTTAAAGATGTGCCTGGCAGTGGTGGTAATAAAAAAATAAAAAAAAAAATTTGTCGTTTAACAAATTTTTCAACATTTTTCAAATTTTTCAACATGTCTATTATGTACTTATGTTTTTTTAGACTAATAACTGCAAATTTAAGTATGATCAAATTATTGTATCCAGTAGCTGTTCATGTTGATAAGCCTGGGCCAATATTCATCAGCAACATGTCCTTTCCTTTGTGTCTGTTTGCCTGTATTTTGTTATTTGTGTACTAATTAAAATTAGCTGTGTATATATTCTTTTGGAATCTTTCGGGTTGATCTTTGCGAACATTGCATTTCATATGCTATATATTGAACAAGAACTGTACTTTTTTTTTTTTTAAAGAAATGACAGTATAAGGAACAATATGAAGTAGTGTTGATAGGGCTTTTGTTTCCTCATCATTTTCTTCATTACTGATAAACTAGAACTTGATGTTCCAACTGGAAACTATGCTTTGTAAAGTGTAAAACGTTATACAGATATTTGTTTTTAACCTTTTTAGCCAAAAGGACCACCCATAACGATCATAGTGCTTTGCATCTTGTAACAGAAAAAGTAGGAATGTTTGTTAAATAAACATTAACTGGTAAAGTTAATAGGATCTATAGTGATCATTTTATCATTTAATAGGTGAAAAATTTGATGGCTAAACATAGTAGACTTAAAGCCTTTGCCAATAGAACCGTCATTGGATGCATTTGGGTTATTTGTTGATCACTGAGAAATATTTTCTTTCTTTTTTATATTCTCTATAATTCATTGCCTACTTAATGTAAGAGATTTTAATAATAACCCAGAAGGTTATTCTTAATTTTTTTATATAAGCATATTTTTAATGTGTAAAACTTGCTTTTAAAAATTTAATTTATAGGTTTAAATAAAAATTAATTCATGATTATTATAGAAAATACTCATGCACACACCCTGAGTTCTGAAAGAAACAGGACAGGAATACCCACCCGTACCTCTTGGCACTTGTTCCCACATCTATTCTGCGGATCGATACTCCTCTGCAGAAGAGGGGCCTTCTTATCTCTAGCCCAACAGCTTTGTGCTTAAGGACTATTTCTCCTCAGAGCTCTGTAATCCTTATTGTATTAAGTGCTTAAGTTTTCGCGCTCCTGTGGCTTTTTTTCTGTCAGTGAGTGAAATTGGATATACAAATCATACTCCCTCAGGGCTAGCTACTTCTTAATTCTGTGACTAGGATTGCAGTTATCTGCCATCAGCAAGCAATGGCTCTGGTTTTGGTTATTGAATAAATCATGGCAAATCATGCAGCTCAGTCGACCAGCCAGCTGACCAAACAACCATTCAGCCAAACAACAAATAATATTGGATGTCTCCCCTATAAAAGGTACTGTGCTATCTCCTGAGATGCAGTGCTGAGCAAGACAGATACAGATCCTGCCTTCGTGTAGTGTATTTTCAAATGGAGAAGATAGAAAATGAATAGGTAGATAAAGAAAAATAACCATAGTTTTTGAATGTGCTCTGAAAGTAATGAGCAAGTTGTGATAGGTGCTGGATTGGAGAGGATGGTCATGGAAAGCCTCTGAGGTCATGACATTTAAATGGAGACTCAAAAAGAAGTAGGAATTTGCCAGGCAAGGGATCAAGGGACAAGATCTCCAGATGCAGGAAATCGCACGTTCAGAGTTCCTCAGGTTGGAAAGAATCTGTAACCTAGGATCCGTCAAGTTCAGTATGGCTTGGGCACATTATGTGAAGTGGAAAATGGCAGGAGATGAAGTCTGAAGCCTGGACTGTTTGGAGAATCTGAGTTGTTCTGAAGGATGACTATGATTTTTGAAAGCAGGGAGGAAGGAGAACGCTGTTCCTGCAGAAGGAATGGTGGGGGCAGAGGAAGAACTGACACACTATTGAAATGCCTGCTAACTTAGGCATAGGAAGGTAGATGGTGATGATGATGGCATTGCTGGCCAGGTTGGATGGTGGTGGTGTTACAAAGCTAGGAAGTGGCCTGCTACGAGCCTAGAAAGATTGATGCTAACGGCAAGTTCTTTTTAGAGGCTTTGCCTCTCTTAAAAGAGGTGAAAAGGTCTATAGCCCCTTTATTTCTAACACACAGAAAAGTTTGGTTGAAACTAATTAGTATTTGAGTCAACTCTGCATTAATAAATAAATATATTTAAATAAATAAACTATCAAAAATCCCATTGCATACCAATCATGGTGTCCATTGCTTTAGTTGTGCTTTCCTGTAAGGATTGGTTTCTCTTTTGTCTCAGAGATTCACGAGGAGTTCATGTATGATGATAACTCTTAAATTAAACCCTCCTGTTCTGCAGCTGCCTTAAGTGGAATAAGACTGGAAACAACCGAAGCTCTTGCCCTTTGGATTTGTTTCTTACTCAACTTTCCTTCTACATTCTATAGAAAACTTATTCAGGACTATATTTTACTATATTGTGTGTATATACAAATTCATATATTTATATACAGAAAGCGACTATTTATGGGGGTGAGAGAAAATGAATGCATTCTAGTCCTGTCTATTCATCTTTTAAGGCCCACATCTGATACCCCTTGCTCCATGAAGATTTCCCTGATCAGTCTGGCCATATGTTATTCTTTTTGCTTCTCTGAACCTCCATGCATCTTTTTCTTGATTGGCCTCATTTCTTTTAGTCATTCAAAATTTTACTAATTTTTCAATAAACTCTTTTTCTGGGCTTTTGATTGGTTATGTATCAAATGATGCTGACTTCTCTAAAACTTTCCACTTTATGTAAGTGATTGTATTATTCTATAATTTTATCTCTGCCCATCTTATTGCTCCAACTTTAACTAAAATTCTTTAAGGACAGGAACTGTTTTACTTTCCCAGTTCTTCTGTGGATAGCCTCAGTGCCTTCTGAGTGAGTGAGTGAGTGAGTGAAACTTAAGATTGTCTTTATAGTGGCAAAGGCATCCTTGGGGAGCTCCATACTGACAACCATTACAGGTACAGCAAAGAAAAAAAATTAATCTTCAGGTATCATCTCCAGTTATTATCTGGCTCTACTTTCTCTGCAGGGTAGAATGACTCCCCGCCTTTAATTCTGTTCACTTCTCACATCATCACTGCTCTGACAGGGCTCTCTGCCCTGGATGTCCTCTTCCAGGAAGTGGAGTATGGTACAGTGAGAATGGCCTAGAATCAAGCTGGATTCTTGTCTTGAATCTACCACTAGGTAGTTGTATGGCCTTAGAAAGGTTAGTTCTCCTGGCCTCAGTTACATATCAGTAAAATCAGAGTTAATTTTAGTTTAATATTTATAAGCTACCAAAATAAATTTTAAAAAATCTGTTTTATCCAGGTAGCAGAAGAACTGTGCTAATAGTGATAAATTGACCATACTTCTTTTTTTCATATAAGGGAATGAGATTATCACTTAGGCACAGTTAAAAGCAGACACAAAAAAGCTTATACACATAGGAAAAAATATATGTATAAGGATGTTCACTGTAATGACATTTTTGATAGCAAAAGTTTAGAAACAACTTAAATACTCACCAATAAGGAAAATAGTTAAATTATGATATTGTTGAATTATGGTACCTAGGAGATATACTATGAAGCTGTTAAAAAGAATGTGGTCAATCCATAAATATGAATATAGAAAAATATTAAGGGTTTATTGCTTTGTGAAACAAGTAAAATATAAAATATTATATATGGTAAAAGCTAATTTGGTTAAAAAGAAAAAAAAACCTAAAATGTAGTTTGGTATGCACGTAATATACATCTGTTTGTGTTTATACTCATACCCATTTTATGTGTAGCCTTTTAGAAGACTACCAGTAGCAGTTTTTGTTACCAGTAACTATCATTACCAGTACTCATTATCTTTGGGGAATATTTATAGTAACGTGTAAAGGAACCTTCACTTTATGTACTTTTATACTGTTTGAATTGTTTTATAATGAATTTTAAAATTAATTTCTTTTTCCTAGAGAACAATTCCAGAATAATTTGGCAATTAGCTGGAATTTTTATGTTCAGTCTTTTTTTAAAAAAAATTCTTATATATTTTATATGTGTATTGTTTAACCAGAAGGTAAAAGGGTGACTTTGCCTTAGTCAATGTAAATGAATCCCCAAACTTGTAACAAGATATGTAAGTCGTTTGTTTTATTTTTAAACAGTCACAGCTTAGGAATGACCTTAGGTTTCTGAAGTGGAAGAAATTTTTTCAAGTATATTACATACACAAGGTTCCATTAATTCAGTAAACTGCATTCAGAAGGCAATATATTTGATAGTTAATTATTCCAAATGGTGCCAGTGATCAAAAGAGACACCCATTTGTAATACAGGGAATCTGTGTAATGGTTATTCCTGAAGAATGTTTGCTCACCTGTGAGGACAGAAGTAGTTGATGAAGTGAAAAGTTGCATATATCTTCCTCAGGCTTAGAAGGAGCAGTTTGTGAAAAGCTGAGAAAGCATTGTGAGTATTCAAGTAACCTAGGAGGACTAAGTATTGGGATAAGATTTTAAATTTGATAATTTGAGGTCAAGTTTTATGTGTCAATAGAAAATTATATTTTACATGTTACTTTACTTTGGGGCATTTGTATGTACATTGGGAAGAAATATTTTTTTGCAGTTTCTCTCACCGACTTAGTCTTTAAAGTTTAGAATATAATATTTACTGCTAGTATAGATTGTTTTCCTATTAGAATTGCAGGGGAATTTACATCCAGTGTGAGTTTCTCAATCATTATTTGAGAAGTCTAATGTAGTAGAGCACATATTTCTGAAAATATGTCTACTGATGCTTTAGCACTTGCACGCCCCTGTTTACAGAGCAAGATACTCTTACAGGCGCCCTCACTGTCTAAATGTGTGGGCGCCATTCTTCTCCAGAGCTTGCCCTGTGTTGGTAAAAGGCCACTGAGAGACAGTCTGCTCTGAGGTTTCCAAACCCTCTTTGGTGTCTCTTTACTCCCCAGGCCTCTCCCCCAGCCCACTTCCATCTGTGGCAGGAGGAGGGGAACACACCCTCCACAGTTGGGTCTAAAATCTGATCCCCTACAAATTCTCCATTGGCCCAAGAAGGGTTTTTTTGTCTTCCCTGTGTCTAAGACTTCGTGCTTCCCTTACATTCTGCATCTTTCCTTTCCACTGCTCGTGGGATCCTGTCCTCAGTTTTATGTAGTTAAAGGAAAATTCTGCAAATGCATTAAAATTTTTTTCCCTCTAAGTACTCAATTCTTGCAATTGAACCACTAGCTTTCAAGACTTTTGTCTCACTGTAGATATTAACAGTAATCTAATTTTATACTCAGTGTTGAGGGATGACCTCTTATTCTAAGTGTTATCTTTACCCCAGAGGAAATAAATGCCATTGATCCTGAAATGGCAAGGCTGTGGGAAAAATCTCAGCAAAGAAAAAAAATTAATCTTCAGGTATCATCTCCAGTTATTATCTGGCTCTACTTTCTCTGCAGGGTAGAATGACTCCCCGCCTTTAATTCTGTTCACTTCTCACATCATCACATTTGCAGTTTCTACTGATAGGTAGACTAGATAGGTTTCAAGTGGCCAGGATGGTAAAATTTCCAGTGGAATAAGCACAAGAAACAGGAGTCCGGAATCCTGATGTGCATTTGTCAGACTCTTAGCCTCACTCTGCTTTAGTTTTCTTGTTGTAAATTGAGATTTTTATTAGATGATTTTTTTACTATCCATTTTAATTGGGGGAAAGAAGGATTTGAAGCTTTCAGAAATTCAAGTAATCATTTGATATATGGAGTTGATGTTTCTAGCATGAAGTAGAATAGTCTTAAGAATAGAAATACAATATATTAAAACATTTTAAAGGTTAGGAATTTTGGCATGCACCAGAGAACCCCAATTAATAGGTGTTCCTAGATGTCAAAATTGTTGTTTTGTTTAATATTTCATTTCCTGTTCTGCATTGGCTTGTTGGTATATGTCTTTTGTTCATTAACTTATAATGTCTGAGATTTTCATACAGCATTTAAACTAGAGATAGTTTTTAATTAGTAAGTTTAGATAGTTTACAGTAAGTGAGTGATGTTTCAGTTCCTGTAGATTCTTCCCCACTAAGATGTTAATGCTTCTCTGCTCAATTGTCAGGTGGCCCTACATAATTGTGAAGTAATTGAGTTTAAAGTGAGATTCTCTAATAAAATTTAAGCCACTGCATTCCCATTAATGAAAGGTTTCTTCCCTTCCCCTTTCACAGAAGGGTCTGTTAAGTAGTTTCTTTTTTCCTTCTAATAGCACATTTGGTTAGTCTACTAAAGGTAAGATGGTTTTCAGGAGGCAGGCTGGAAGACATTGGGAAATTATGATTTAAAAACCAGTAACTCTAAATATAGACATTTGGAAGGAGGTGGAAATTATGTTCCTCTTAAATTCTGAGGAATTTTTGTTGGGCTTGGAGATTATAAAGCATCAGGGGTTTCTGAATCCAGTCTTGGATCAGCTCTCCTTTCTCCTTTTTATGTACTAAGATATACCCGTAGGGATCCACAGCACAGGAAGATAAAACCATTTTATTACAGTGGCTTTTGTCTGAATATGCTAAATAGGACTCTCTGGCCTCAGGTAAGTGGTTTGAGGCTAAGAACCCATGTAGCAGCTGCCTAGATGGAGCAGCAACCAAGGAGATGAGAGGGTCAATTCCAGTGCTAGAAAATGTCAGGCTGTCTTACCTGTACCAACTCTTAAGCAAGGAGGGAATTAAAAGGCGGGAGGACTACACTGTGTGCCTAACCTCTTAAAGTGGAGGGATAAGAAGAAGTGAGAAGAGGAATTAGATCTCCTTTTGTATAAAAATCCACCCTTGTTTTCTCACTTGTCATCTCTAATTGCAGAGTAGTTGACATAGGCTACCATATTCTTAGAAATCTGAGAGCTGGGTTGTGACATTCAAGAAAATGGAAATATGATTAGGTACTTAAAACACTGAATCGCCCAAGAATTAAATTCCTTGTACAATTTGAAGAGATAATCCAGGGTGAAGGGTAAGAGAGGAAGGATTCTTTTGTAGCAGTATTTTCTGTGTCATCAGAGAAGTAGTCAAACCACTGTATATGTGTGGGGATATTGTGCAGAGTAAGTACCATCTTGGCCTCACCACTTCTTGGGAAAGTGGGAAAAACCATACGCATTTTAAGTGATCCCAGCTTGGTCTGGTTCAAGAATTTTGGAATCACTTAGATTTCTGTTTCTTCTATTTAAAAAAAAGTTTGTACTCATTCCTACATATATTTCCAAATCAAGAAGAGGTCAAATTAATATTATTAAAAAAATGGTTTGAAATCTAGCCTTAATAAATAGTTTTCCTATTTTTGAAAATTGTGGTTAATTTACATAACAGAATTTTACAATTTAAATTATTTTGAAGCACAGTTCTATGGCATTAAATACATTCACATTGTTGCACAGCCATTACCACCATCCATCACTAGAACTTTTTCATCTTCTCCAACTGACACTCTGTAACCATCAAGCATTAACTCCCCAATTTCTTGTCTGCCAAATAAAGATCATTTTTAGAACAGTTTCCCAGTCACAGTATAACATGTACCCTCCTAGTGCTCCCTTAACCACTTCCCTATAGTGGAAAGGTACATATGGAACACTTGGGTTGCATCAAAGGAAGGTGATGCACGGAAAACAGGTGTGTACATGAGCCAAAGTTCAGGTGGTTATGGGAAGGAAATTAGCACATAATAGTTGATTCTAGAAAATAGCCCAGACAAATAATGGAGCTCCATTTTAGGTAGAACACCTGGAGACCAGAATGGTCTAGAACATGGGCAGTATCCTGGAACACAGAGGAATAAAGATTCAATAACTGAGAAATCAGGCAAATAACTTGAATTTTTAACGGAGCTATCGGAGACAGGAATATAAAATCAGAGGGACAGGATAACTACTTATCAGAAAGGCTGTATAATTAAGGTTGAATTGAATTGAATAAACATCCAGGCATTGTCTCCATCTCTTCTTCCCTATACTGGCTCCTGTGCACACAACACACACACACACACACACACACACACACACACACACACACACACACACACACACACACACACTACGGCATCTTTTTGATCAGAGACGACATATATACCCCTTTCCCAGGGCAATGCCAAGCCCATAGTTGTAGAAAAGTCCAAGGTTTTTATGATAGAGTACCAGAGCTTCATTTTTCTTTTCCTAACACTAAAATGTTAATGTGAAATTTGTGTGTATCCTCCACACTCTGATTAGTTTTTTGCAAAAATACAAGATCCTGAAGAATGTAAGCATGCTGTCATTGAATAGAATTATGTTCATTGTAAAATTGCGGTACGTGGGCCTCTCACTGTTGTGGCCTCTCCCGTTGCGGAGCAACAGGCTCCAGACGCGCAGGCTCAGCGGCCATGGCTGACAGGCGCAGCCGCTATGCGGCATGTGGGATCTTCCCGGACCGGGGCAAAAACCCGCGTCCCCTGCATCGGCAGGCAGACTCTCAACCACTGCGCCACCAGGGAAGCCCACTGCTTCTTAAACCTGAAATTCTTTCTCAGTATTTTGGAATAATGGTCATTTTAATGTCTGATCACATTTCTCCTACCAAGCTTTGGATAGTCTTGCAGGCCACTCTGATGAAACTCTGTATTGTTTTCCCCACACACTGATACATCAGGGATGACCTGCTCCCTATTTATTTATTTATTTATATTACTGTTTTTCTTTTCTTTTTTAATGCTTACTTCTAATTTTTTTTCTTATTACGTATGCATTTTATACACATCAGTGTATACATGTCAATCCCAATCTCCGAAGTCATCACACCCCCACCCACAGCCCCTGCCACTTTCTCCCCTTGGTGTCCATATGTTTGTTCTCTACATCTGTGTCTCAATTTCTGCTTGGCAAACCAGTTCATCTGTTCCATTTTCTAGGTTCCACATATATGCGTTAATATACGATATTTGTTTTTCTCCTTCAGACTTACTTCACTCTGTATGACAGTCTCTAGGTCCATCCACATCTCTACAAATGACCCAATTTCGTTCCTTTTTATGGCTGAGTAATATTCCATTGTATATATGTGCCACATCTTCTTTATCCATTCGTCTGTCGATAGACACTTAGGTTGCTTCCATGACCTGGCTATTGTAAATAGTGCTGCAATGAACATTGGCGTGCATGTGTCTTTTTGAATTATGGGTTTCTCTGGGTATATGCCCAGTAGTGGGATTGCTGGGTCATATGGTAATTTTATTTTTAGTTTTTTAAAGAACCTCCATACTGTTCTCCATAGTGGATGTATCAATTTACATTCCCACCAACAGTGCAAGAGGGTTCCCTTTTCTCTACACCCTCTCCAGCATTTGTTGTTTGTAGATTTTCTGATGATGCCCATTCTAACTGGTGTGAAGTGATACCTCATTACAGTTTTGATTTGCATTTCTCTAATAATTAGTGATGTTGAACAGCTTTTCATGTGCTTCTTGGCCATCTGTATGTGTTCTTTGGAGAAATATCTATTTAGGTCTTCTGCCCATTTCTGGATTGGGTGCTTGTTTTTTTTTTAAATTGAGCTAAATGAGCTGTTTATATATTTTGGAGATTAATCCTTTGTCCAATGATTCATTTGCAAATATTTCCTCCCATTTTGAGGGTTGTCTTTTCGTCTTGTTTATGGTTTCCTTTGCTGTGCAAAAGCTTTTAAGTTGCGTTAGGTCCCGTTTCTTTCTTTTTGTTTTTATTTACATTACTCTAGGAGGTGGATCAAAAAAGATCTTGCTGTGATATATGTCAAAGAGTGTTTTTCCTATGTTTACCTCTAAGGGGTTTATAGTGCCCGGACTTACATTTAGGTCTCTAATCCCTTTTGAGTTTATTTTTGTGTATGGTGTTAGGGGGTGTTGTAATTTCATACTTTTACATGTACCTGTCCAGTTTTCCCAGCAACACTTATTGAAGAGACTGTCTTTTCTCCATTGTATATCCTTGCCTCCTTTGTCATAGATTAGTTGACCATAGGTGCGTGGATTTATCCCTGGGCTTTTTATCCTTTTCCATTGATCTGTATTTCTGTTTTTGTGCCATTACCATATTGTCTTGATTACTATAGCTTTGTAGTATAGTCTGAAGTCAGGGAGTCTGATTCCTCAAGCTCCGCTTTTTTCCCTCAAGACTGCTTTGGCTATTCGAGGTCTTTTGTGTCTCCATACAAATTTTAAGACTTTTTGTTCTAGTTCTGTAAAAAGTGCCATTGGTAATTTGATAGAGATTGCATTGAATCTGTAGATTGCTTTGGGTAGTATAGTCATTTTCACAATATTGATTCTTCCAATCCAAGAACATGGAATATCTCTCATCTCTTGGTATCATCCTTAATTTCTTTCATCAGTGTCTTTTTTTTTTTTACATCTTTATTGGAGTATAATTGCTTTACAATGGTGTGTTACTTTCTGCTTTATAACAAAGTGAATCAGTTATACATATACATAGATTCCCATATCTCTTCTCTCTTGCATCTTCCTCCCCCACACCCTCCCTATCCCACCCCTCTAGGTGGTCACAAAACACTGAACTGATCCCCCTCTGCTATGTGGCTGCTTCCCACTATCTATCTGTTTTACGTTTGGTAGTGTATATATGTCCATGCCACTCTCTCACTTTGTCACAGCTTACCCTTCCCCCTCCCCATGTCCTCAAGTCCATTCTCTAGTAGTTCTGTGTCTTTATTCCTTTCTTACCCCTAGGTTCTTCATGACATTTTTTTTCCCGTTAAGTTTCATATATATGTGTTAGCATACGGTATTTGTCTTTCTCTTTCTGACTTACTTCACTCTGTATGACAGACTCTAGGTCCATCCACCTCATTATAAATAGCTCAATTTTGTTTCTTTTTATGGCTGAGTACTATTCCATTGTATGTATGTGCCACATCTTCTTTATCCATTCATCCGATGATGGACACTTAGGTTGTTTCCACCTCCGTGCTATTGTAAATAGAGCTGCAATGAACATTTTGGTACGTGACCCTGTTTGAATCATGGTTTTCTCAGGGTATATGCCCAGTAGTGGGATTGCTGGGTCATATGGTAGTTCTATTTGTAGTTTTTAAGGAACCTCCATACTGTTCTCCATAGTGGCTGTACCAATTCACATTCCCACCAGCAGTGCAAGAGTGTTCCCTTTTCTCCACACCCTCTCCAGCATTTATTCTTTCTAGATATTTTGGTGATGGCCATTCTGACTGGTGTTAGATGATATATCATTGTAGTTTTGATTTGCATTTCTCTAATGATTAATGATGTTGAGCATTCTTTCATGTGTTTGTTGGCAGTCTGTATATCTTCTTTGGAGAAATGTCTATTTAGGTCTTCTGCCCATTTTTGGATTGGGTTCTTTGTTTTTTTGTTATTGAGCTGCATGAGCTGCTTGTAAATTTTGGAGATTAATCCTTTGTCAGTTGCTTCATTTGCAAATATTTTCTCCCATTCTGAGGGTTGTCTTTTGGTCTTGTTTATGGTTTCCTTTGTGGTGCAAAAGTTTTTAAGTTGCATTAGGTCCCATTCGTTTTTTTTTGTTTGTTTGTTTTTATTTCCATTTCTCTAGGAGGTGGGTCAAAAAGGATCTTGCTGTGATTTATGTCATAGAGTGTTCTGCCAATGTTTTCCTCTAAGAGTTTGATAGTTTCTGGCCTTACATTTAGCTCTTTAATCCATTTTGAGCTTATTTTTGTGTATGGTATTAGTGAGTGATCTAATCTCATACTTTTACATGTACCTGTCCAGTTTTCCTATCACCACTTATTGAAGAGACTGTCCTTTCTCCACTGTCCATTCCTGCCTCCTTTATCCAAGATAAGGTGACCATATGTGCGTGGGTTTATCTCTGGGCTTTCTATCCTGTTCCATTGATCTATATTTCTGTTTTTGTGTCAGTACCATACTATCTTGATTACTGTAGCTTTGTAGTATAGTCTGAAGTCAGAGAGCCTTATTCCTCCAGCTCCGTTTTTTGTTCTCAAGATTGCTTTTGCTATTTGGGGTCTTTTGTGTTTCCATACAAATTGCAAAATATAATGTTCTAGTTCTGTGAAAAATGCCATTGGTAGTTTGATAGGGATTGCATTGAATCTGTAGATTACTTTGGGTAGTAGAGTCATTTTCACAATGTTGATTCTTCCAATCCAAGAACATAGTATATCTCTCCATCTATTTGTATCATCTTTATTTTCTTTCATCAGTGTCTTATAATTTTCTGCATACAGGTCTTTTGTCTCCTTAGGTAGGTTTATTCTTAGATATTTTATTCTTTTTGTTGCAATGGTAAATGGGAGTGTTTTCTTGATTTCACTTTCAGATTTTTCATCATTAGCATATAGGAATGCCAGAGATTTCTGTGCATTAATTTTGTATCCTGCAACTTTACCAAATTCATTGATTAGCTCGAGTAGTTTTCTAGTAGCATCTTTAGGATTCTCTCTGTATAGTATCATGTAATCTGCAAACAGTGACAGCTTTACTTCTTCTTTTCCAATTTGGATTCCTTTTATTTCCTTTTCTTCTCTGATTGCTGTGGCTTAAACTTCCAAAACGATGTTGAATAAGAGTGTTGAGAGTGGGCAACTTTGTCTTGTTCCTGATCTTAGTGGAAATGCTTTCAGTTTTTCACAATTGAGGACGATGTTGGCTGTGGGTTTGTCATATATGGCCTTTATTATGTTGAGGAAAGTTCCCTCTATGCCTACTTTCTGCAGGGTTTTTATCATAAATGGGTGTTGAATTTTGTCGAAAGCTTTCTCTGCATCTATTGAGATGACCATGTATTTTTTCTCCTTCAATTTGTTAGTATGGTGTATCACATTGATTGATTTGTGTATATTGAAGAATCCTTGCATTCCTGGAATAATCCCAACTTGATCATGGTGTATGTTCCTTTTAATGTGCTGTTGTATTCCGTTTGCTAGCATTTTGTTGAGGATTTTTGCATCTATGTTCATCAGTGATATTGGCCTGTAGTTTTCTTTCTTTGTGACATCCTTGTCTCTTTTTGGTATCACGGTGATGGTGGCCTCGTAGAATGAATTTGGGAGTGTTCCTCCCTCTGCTATATTTTGGAAGAGTTTGAGAAGGATAGGTGTTAGCTCTTCTCTAAATGTTTGATAGAATTCGCCTGTGAAGCCATCTGGTCCTGGGCTTTTGTTTGTTGGAAGACTTTTAATGACAGTTTCAATTTCAGTGCTTGTGATTGGTCTGTTCATATTTTCTATTTCTTCCTGATTCAGTCTTGGCTCGTTGTGCATTTCTAAGAATTTGTCCATTTCTTCCAGGTTGTCCATTTTTTTGACATAGAGTTGCTTGTAGTAATCTCTCATGATCTTTTTTATTTCTGCAGTGTCAGTTTTTACTTCTCCTTTTTCATTTCTAATTCTGTTGATATGAGTCTTCTCCCTTGTTTTCTTGATGAGTCTGGCTAATGGTTTATCAATTTTGTTTATCTTCTCAAAGAACCAGCTTTTAGTTTTATTGGTCTTTGCTATCATTTCCTTCATTTCTTTTTCATTTGTTTCTGATCTTATCTTTATGATTTCTTTCCTTCTGCTAACTTTGGGTTTTTTTTGTTCTTCTTTCTCTAATTGCTTTAGGTACACAGTTAGGTTGTGTATTCGAGATGTTTCCTGTTTCTTAAGGTAGGATTGTATTGCTATAAACTTCCCTGTTAGAACTGCTTTTGCTGCATCCCATAGGTTTTGGTTTGTCGTGTCTCCATTGTCATTTGTTTCTAGGTAATTTTTCATTTCCTCTTTGATTTCTTCAGTGATCACTTCGTTATTAAGCAGTGTATTGTTTAGCCTCCATGTGTTTGTATTTTTTACAGATCTTTTCCTGTAATTGATATCTAGTCTCAGAGTGTTGTGGTCGGCTAGGATACTTGATACAATTTCAATTTTCTTAAATTTACCAAGGCTTGATTTGTGACCCAAGATATGATCTATCCTGGAGAATGTTCTATGAGCAGTTGAGAAAGATATGTATTCTGTTTTTCTTGGATGGAATAACCTATAAATATCAATTAAGTCCATCTTGTTTAATGTATCATTTAAAGCTTGTGTTTCCTTATTTATTTTCATTTTAGATGATCTGTCCATTGGTGAAAGTGGGGTGTTAAAGTCCTCTACTATGAATGTGTTACTGTCGATTTCCCCTTTTATGGCTGTTAGTATTTGCCTTATGTATTGAGGTGCTCCTGTGTTGGGTGCATAAAGATTTACAATTGTTATATCTTCTTCTTGGATCGATCCCTTGATCATTATGTAGTGTCCTTCTTTGTCTCTTCCAATAGTCTTTATTTTAAAGTCTATTTTGTCTGATATGAGAATTGCTACTCCAGCTTTCTTTTCTTTTTTTTTTTTTTTTTTTTTTTTTTGCGGTACACAGGCCTCTCACTATTGTGGCCTCTCCCGCTGCGGAGCACAGGCTCCAGACGTGCAGGCTCAGCAGCCTTGGCTCACGGGCCCAGCCCCACTGTGGCATGTGGGATCCTCCCGGACCAGGACACGAACCCGTGTGCCCTGCATTGGCAGGCGGACTCTCAACCACTGTGCCACCAGGGAAGCCTCCCAGCTTTCTTTTGGTTTCCATTTACATGGAATATCTTTTTCTAGCCCCTCACTTTCAGTCTGTATGTGTCTCTAGGTCTGAAGTGGGTCTCTTGTAGACAGCATATATATGGATCTTGTTTTTGTATCCATTCAGCCAGTCTGTGTCTTTTCGTGGGAGCATTTAATCCATTTATAATTAAGGTAATTATCGATATGTATGTTCCTGTTCCCATTTTCTTAATTGTTTTATGTTTATTATTGTAGTTCTTTTCCTTATCTTGTGTTTCTTGCCTAGAGAAAATCCTTTAGCATTTGTTGTAGAGCTGGTTTGGTGGTGCTGAACTCTTTCAGCTTTTGCTTGTCTGTTAAGGTTTTAATTTCTCCATGAAATCTGAATGAGATCCTTGCTGGGTAGAGTAGTCTTGGTTGCAGGTTTTTCTCCTTCATCACTTTCAGTATGTCCTGCCACTCCCTTCTGGCTTGTAGGGTTTCTGCTGAGAGATCAGCTGTTAATCTTATGGGGATTCCCTTGTGTGTTATTTGTTGTTTTTCCCTTGCTGCTTTTAATATGCTTTCTTTGTATTTAATTTTTGACAGTTTTATTAATATGTGTCTTGGAGTATTTCTCCTTGGATTTATCCTTTATGGGACTCTCTGTGCTTCCTGGACTTGATTAAGTATTTCCTTTCCCATGTTAGGGAAGTTTTCAACTATAATCTCTTCAAATATTTTCTCAGTCCCTTTCTTTTTCTCTTCTTCTTCTGGAACCCCTATAATTCGAATGTTGGTGGGTTTTATGTTGTCCCAGAGGTCTCTGAGACTGTCCCCAGTTCTTTTCATTCTTTTTTCTTTGTTCTACTCTGCAGTAGGTATTTCCACTACTTTATCTTCCATGTCACTTATCCGTTCTTCTGCCTCAGTTATTCTGCTATTGATCCCATCTAGAGTATTTTTCATTTCATTTATTGTGTTGTTCATTATTGCTTGTTTCATCTGTAGTTCTTCTAGGTCCTTGTTAAATGTTTCTTGCATTTTCTCTATTCTGTTTCCAAGATTTTGGATCATCTTTACTATCATTATTCTGAATTCTTTTTCAGGTAGACTTCCTATTTCCTGTTCATTTGTTAGGTCTGGTGGGTTTTTATCGTGCTCCTTCATCTGCTGTGTGTTTTTCTGTCTTCTCATTTTGCTTATCTTACTGTGTTTGGGGTCTCCTTTTTGCAGGCTGCAGGTTCGTGGTTCCCGTTGTTTTTGGTGTCTGTCCCCAGTGGCTAAGGTTGGTTCAGTGGGTTGTGTAGGCTTCCTGGTGGAGGGTACTAGTGCTTGTGTTCTTGTGGATGAGGCTGGATCTTGTCTTTCTGGTGGGCAGGTCCACATCTGGTGGTGTGTTTTGCAGTGTCTGTGGACTTATGATTTTAGGCAGCCTCTCTTCTAATGGGTGGTGTTGTGTTCCTGTCTTGCTAGTTGTTTGGCAAAGGGTGTCCAGCACTGTAGCATGCTGGTCGTTGAGTGAAGCTGGGTGTTGGTGTTTAGATGGAGATCTCTGGGAGATTTTCGCCGTTTGATATTACGTGGAGTTGGGAGGTCTCTTGTGTACCAGTGTCCTGAAGTTGGCTCTCCCACCTCAGAGGCACAGCAGTGACTCCTGGCTGTAGCACCAAGAGCCTTTCATCCACACGGCTCAGCATAAAAGGCAGAAAAAGTAGAAATAAAGAAAGAAAGAGGATAAAAGAAAATAAAATAAAGTAAGGTTAAAATAAAGTTATTAAAATAAAAAAAGTAATTATTAAGCAAAAAAAAAATTTTTAAAGTAGAAAAAAAAAGAAGAAAAAAAAAAAACGGACGGAGAGAACCCTAGGACAAATGGTGAAAGCAAAGCTAAACAGACAAAATCTCACACAGAAGCATACACATACACACTCACAAAAAGAGGAAAAGGGAAAAAACCATAAATCTTGCTCTCAAAGTCCACCTCCTCAATTTGGGATGATTCCTTGTCTATTCAGGTATTCCACAGATGCAGGGTACATCAAGTTGATTGTGGAGCTTTAATCCGCTGCTCCTAAGGCTGTTGGGAGAGATTTCCCTTTGTCTTCTTTGTTCTCAGAGCTCCCAGGGCCTCAGCTTTGGATTTGGCTCCGCCTCTGCGTGTCGGTCGCAGGAGGGCGTCTGTTCTTCGCTCATACAGGACGGGGTTAAAGGAGCCGGTGATTCGGGGGCTGCGGCTCACTCAGGCTGGGAGGAAGGAGGGGCACGGAGTGCGGGGCGAGCCTGCTGCTGCAGAGGCTGGCGTGACGTTTCACCAGCCTGAGGCGCGGCCTGCATTCTCCCTGGTAAGTTGTCCCTGGACCAGGGGACCCTGGCAGTGGCGGGCTGCACAGGCTCCCCGGAAGGGAGGTGTGGAGAGTGACCTGTGCTTGCACGCAGGCTTCTTGGTGGCGGCAGCAGCATCCTTAGCGTCTCACGCCTGTCTCTGGGGTCGGCGCTGTTAGCTGCGGATTGCACCCGTCTTTGGAGCTCCTTAATCCCCTCTCCTCATGCACCAGGAAGCAAATAGGGAAGAAAAGGTCTCTTCCGTCTTCGCCAGGTCCAGACTTTTTCCAGGACTTCCTTCTGGCTAGCCATGGTGCACTAACCCCTTCATGCTGTGTTCACGCCACCAGTCCTCTTCCTGTGCTCCAACTGAAGCCCGTAGCCCGAGCCTCAGCTCCCAGCCCCGCCCGCCCCCGCCGGCGAACAGACAAGCCTCTTGGGCTGGTGAGTGCTGGTCGGCACTGATCCTCTGTGCGGAAATTTCTCCGCTTTGCCCTCTGCACCTCTGTTGCTGTGCTCTCCTCCACGGCTCCGAAGCTTCCCCCTTCCACCATTCGTAGTTTGCGCCCGCGAAGGGGCTTCTGGTGTGTGGAAACCTTTCCTCCTTCACGACTCCCTCCCACTGGTGCAGGTCCCGTCCCTATTCTTTTGTCTCTGTTTATTCTTTTTTCTTTTGCCCTGCCCAGGTACGTGGGGAGTTTCTTGCCTTTTGGGAGGTCTGAGTTCTTCTGCCAGCATTCAGTAGGTGTTCTGTAGGAGTTGATCCACGTGTAGATGTATTTCTGATGTATCTGTGGGGAGGAAGGTGATCTCCGCGTCTTACTCTTCCGGCATCTTCCCCCTCTCTCCCATCAGTGTCTTATAGTTTTCTGCATACAGGTCTTTTGTCTCCCTAGGTAGGTTTTTTCTGAGGTATTTTATTATTTTTGTTGCAGTGGTAAATGGGAGTGTGTCTTTAATTTCTCTTTCAGATTTTTCATCATTAGTGTATAGGAATGCAAGAGATTTCTGTGCATTAATTTTGTATCCTGCAACATTACCAAATTCATTGATTAGCTCTAGTATTTTTCTGGTGGCATCTTTAGGATTCTTTATGTATAGTATCATGTCATCTGCAAACAGTGACAGTTTTACTTCTTCTTTTCCAACTTGTATTCCTCTTTTTTCTTTTTCTTCTCTGATTGCCATGCCTAGGACGTCCAAAACTATGTTGAATAATAGTGGTGAGAGTGGGCATCCTTGTCTTGTTTTTGATCTTACAGGAAATGCTTTCAGTTTTTCGCCATTGAGTATGATGTTTTCTGTGGGTTTGTCATATATGACCTTGTTATGTTGAAATAGGTTCCCTCTATGCCCACTTTCTGGAGAGTTTTTATGTTAAATGGGTGGTGAATTTTGTCAAAATCTCTTCCTGCATCTATTGAGATGATTGTATGGTTTTTATTCTTCAGTTTGTTAATATGGTGTATCACATTGATTGATTTGCGTATATTGAATAATCCTTGCATCTCTAGGATGAATCCAACTTGATCATGGTGTATGATCCTTTTAATGTGTTGTTGGATTCTGTTTGCTTGTGTTTTGTTGGGGATTTTTGCATCCATATTCAGCAATGATATTCGTCTGTAATTTTCTTTTTTTGTAGTATCTTTGTCTGGTTTTGGTATTAGGGTGACGGTGACCTCATAGAATGAGTTTGGGAGTGTTCCTCTACAGTTTTTTGGAAGAGTTTGAGAAGGATGGGTGTTAGCTCTTTTTTAAATGTTTGATAGAATTCACCTGTGAAGCCATCTGGTCCTGGACTTTTGTTTGTTGGAAGATTTTTAATCACAGTTTCAATTTCATTACTTGTGATTGGTCTGTTCATATTTTCTGTTTCTTCCTGGTTCAGTCATGGAAGCTTATACCTTTCTACAAATTTGTCCATTTCTTCTAGGTTGTCCATTTTATTGGCATAGAGTTGCTTGTAGTAGTCTCTTAGGATGCTTTGTATTTCTGTGGTATCTGTTGTAACTTCTCCTTTTTCATTTCTAATTTTATTGAATTGAGTCATCTCTCTCTTTTCTTGATGAATCTGGCTAATGGTTTATCAATTTTGTTTATGTTCTCAAAGAACCAGCTTTTAGTTTTATTGATCTTTGTTATTGTTTTCTTTGTTTCTATTGCATTTATTTCTGCTCTGATCTTTATGATTTCTTTCCTTCTGCTACCTTTGGGTTTTGTTTGTTCTTCTTTCTCTAGTTCCTTTAGGTGTAAGGTTAGATTGTTTATTTGAGATTTTTCTTGTTTCTTGAGGTTGGCTTGTATAGCTATAACCTTCCCTCTTAGAACTGCTTTTGCTGCATTGCATAGGTTTTGGATCGTCGTGTTTTCATTGTCATTAGTCTCTAGGTATTTTGTGATTTCCTCTTTCATTTCTTCAGTGATTTCTTGGTTATTTAGTAACGTATTTTTTAGCCTCCATGTGTTTGTATATTTTATGTTTTTTTCCCTGTAATTGATATCTAATCTCATAGTGTTGTGGTCAGAAAAGATGCTTGATATTTTTTCAGTTTTCTTACATTTACTGAGACTTGATTTGTGACCCAAGATGTGATCTATCCTGGAGAATGTTCCGTGCACACTTGAGAAGAAAGTGTAATCTGCTGTTTTTGGATGTAATGTCCTATAAATATCAATTAAATCTATCGGTCTATTGTGTCATTTAAAGCTTGTGTTTCCTTGTTAATTTTCTGTTTTGATGATCTGTCCATTTGTGTAAGTGAGGTGTTAAAGTTCCCCACTATTATTGTGTTACTGACGATTTCCTTTTTTAGAGCTGTTAGCAGTGGCCTTATCTATTGAGGTGCTCCTATGTTGGGTGCATATATATTTATAATTGTTATATCTTCTTCTTGGATTGATCCCTTGATCATTACATAGTGTCCTTCCTTGTCTCTTGTAAGATTCTTTATTTTAAAGTCTATTTTATCTGATATGAGTATTGCTACTCTAGTTTTCTTATGATTTCCATTTGCATGGAATATCCTTTTCCATCCCCTCACTTTCAGTCTGTATGTGTCCCTAGGTCTGAAGTGTGTCCATTGTAACCTGCATTTATAGGGTTCTTGTTTTTGTGTCCATTCAGCAAGCCTGTGTCTTTTGGTTGGAGCATTTAATCCATTCACGTGTAAGGTAATTATCCATATGTATGTTCCTATGACCATTTTCTTAATTGTTTTGCGTTTGTTTTTGTAGGTCCTTTTCTTCTCTTGTGTTTCCCACTTAGAGAAGTTCCTTTAGCATTTGTTGTAGAGCTGGTTTGGTGGTGCTGAATTCTCTTAGCTTTTGTTTGTCTCTAAAGCTTTTGATTTCTCCATCGAATCTGAATGAGAACCTTGCTGGGTAGAGTAATCTTGGTTATAGTTTCTTCCCTTTCATCACTTTAAGTATATCATGCCACTCCTTTCTGGCTTGTAGAGTTTCTGCTCAGAAATCAGCTGTTAACCTTATGTGATTTCTCTTGTATGTTATTTGTCGTTTTTCCCTTGCTGCTTTCCATAATTTTTCTTTGTCTTTAATTTTTGCTAGTTTGATTACTATGTGTCTCGGCATGTTTCTCCTTGGGTTTAACCTGTATGGGACTCTCTGCACTTCCTTGACTTGGGTGACTATTTCCTTTCCCATGTTAGGTAAGTTTTTGACTATAATCTCTTCAAATATTTTCTCGGGTCCTTTCTCTCTGTCTTCTCCCTCTGGGAGCCCTATATTGTGAATGTTGTTTCACTTAATGTTGCCCCAGAAGTCTCTTAGGCTATCTTCATGTCTTTTCATTCTTTTTTCTTTGTTCTGTTCCACAGCAGTGAATTCCACCATTCTGTCTTCCAGGTCACTTATCCATTCTTCTGCCTCAGTTATTCTGCCATCGATTTCTCCTAGGGTATTTTTCATTTCGTTTATTGTATTGTTCATCTCTGTTTGTTTGTTCTTTAATTCTTCCAGATCTTTGTTAAACAATTCTTGCATCTTTTCGATCTTTGCCTCCATTCTTTTCCATAGTGCCTCATCTTCACTATCATTATTCTGAATTCTTTTTCTGGAAGATTGCCTATCTCCATTTCATTTAGTTGTTTTTCTAGGGTTTTATCTTGTTCCTTCATCTGGTACATAGCCCTCTGCCTCTTCATCTTGTCTATCTTTCTGTGAATGTGGTTTTTGTTCCAGAGGCTGCAGGATTGTAGTTCTTGCTTCTGCTGTCTGCCCTCTGGTGGATGAGGCTATCTAAGAGGCTTTTGGAAGTTTCCTGATGGGAGGGACTGGTGGTGGGTAGAGCTGTCTGTTGCTCTGGTGGGCAGAGCTCAGTAAAACTGTTATCTGCTTGTGTGCTGATGGGTGCGGCAGCGTTCCTTCCCTGTTGATTGTTTGGCCTGAGGCTACCCAGCACTGTAGCCTACCTGGGCTCTTTGTTGTGGCTAATGGTGGACTCTGGGAGGGCTCACGCCAAGGAGTATTTCCCAGAACTTCTGCTGCCAGTTTTCTTGTCCTTTGGTGAGCCACATCCACCCCCGCCTCTGCAGGAGACCCTCTAACACTAGCAGGTAGGTCTGGTGCAGTCTCCTATGGAGTCACTGCTCCTTCCTCTGGGTCCTGATGCGCTCACTACATTTTGTGTGCCCTGAGCGGAGTCTTTGTTTCCCCTAGTTGTGCCGAAATCCTGCAATCAAATCCCACTAGCCTTCAAAGTCTTATTCTCTAGGAATTCCTCCTCCCGTTGCCAGACTCCCAGGTTCAGAAGCATGACGTGTGGCTCAGAACCTTCACTCCAGTGGGTGGACTTCTGTGGTCTAAGTTTTCTCCAATTTGTGAGTCACCCGCCCAGCAGTTATGGGATTTGATTTTATTTTGAAAGTGCCCTTCCTACAATCTCATTGCGGCTTCTCCTTTGTCTTTCCATGTGGGGTGTCTTTTTTGGTGAGTTCCAGTGTCTTCCTGTCGATGATTGTTCAGCAGTTAGTTGTGATTCCGGTGTTCTCGAAAGAGGGAGTGAGAGCATCGACCTTCTCCCTATTTAATATGGCATGGCTTTATATCTGTCAGTTAATATAATTTATTGTTACTTTTTCTGTTCCCAGGTTACTTAGCACTGTGTGTACAAATACTAATAAGTTGGCTTATTAAATCTTTCCATTCTACAGCATGCTAGATATCCTGAATTACCTGTGTCCTCATTTGGACTTAATCCTTCTTTTAAATTAGGAATGTACACTGAGTTCTCATTCTTTTCATAATAAGGTTCTTTTCCCCTTCAGTTGATTCTCTTGTGTATGCATTAGCATGTCATACATTAACTTTTATTCTTTGCTTTGTAATTTCTTTAGCAGAGGTATATTTCTACTTTGTAATATCATCAGAGGATATATGGGAGTAGCTTGTACTGGCAAAAACAATAGTTAGAAAAATTATTTTTTATGAATACACATATTATTCTATGAATGGGAAACAGCAACATTCAGAAATAATTCATAGGGGTAGGTTCTAGAAACATTCCTTATAGTGCGGAGATTTTGAGGATACAATTTAGGGATGTTTTTATAAGAAGTTGTGATGAGCCAAGAAAGATCATGTGAGAATGGGCTTCATTCTCTGGTAGCTGAGTGATTCCTTTTACTTTCTTCCCTCATACCTGTGGTTTATGCAATCAGAACTCATCTCAATTTGTAACTAATTTAATTAAAACAATTAACACTAAGATATACATGATAAATAGGCTTAACTGTCCTAGGGTTATTTTTCACCCCAGCAAAGCTTGTTGAGTTAAAAAAAGTTGTTGAATATGTGATTTTGAAGGGTGTTGATAATTTTATTTGGTTTGAACTCCTGTTTTTTTGCTATTTAAGTCTTTGGTCATGAAGGGGTGTTCACACAAGGGAACCTGAAGAAAGTGGTTCTTTTAGTTTGTAGTGGTAATACTTTTGAGATGAGCAATATTGGTTATTTCTGTGGTTGCAAAGGTCCTTAGAGATGAAGTAGTTTCTATAACAGTTTGTTTTGATCAGCTTGTTTTTTCATAAAGGAAAAAGAGACATAGAAAACAAAGTGCTTTTAGTTAAGTATGTAGAAATCATGTGATCACTTTGAAGTGTATGTTTTAAGTTTTTTATAAAGTGTATTCTCAATGCCTTAATAATCCTTTTGTACATCGTTTAAAAAAAAAATCTACCTACACCTCTAGTTCAAGGCTTGTTAAGTAGTGAAATCCTTCTCCCTTATCCATATAGGACTTGAGTTATAGAGAAAAAGTCCTTCAAGAAAAGTTGTTTTATACCCTTGTCTTCTAATTGTATAGAGAAATGTGCATTTATTTGCTATACTTTTGATCGTTACTGATGTTGAAATCATCTATTCCATAAGATTTTATTTAGTGGTTCAACTAGTCTTCTTATATACTATATAATTCTTAGCCTTGGGTTGCCAAACAGATATCTTTTTGCTAGTAAAATGCTCTGATTAGTTATGGCAGTCATATATTAATATTTGAGTAAAAAAAAATCTGTTTCTGCCCTATTTATTTTCTTTGCAGTTAGGCACATAGCCATTTATTTTTGTGCCTAGAAATATTAAAACTGGGTTTGACAGATCAAACCATTGACAGATATGACTAAAGCTATTTATACAATTATAGTTTTCAGTACCAAAGTGTTTACTTTGATATTTTGCCAAGGGGATAGTGCCAACTTAAAAAATGCTAATTTATTCCAAGTTTTCACTTTTTTCTATGGATTTTGTATGTATCTTCTATCTTCGAGCTGCCTAAACCTTCCTTGAAACCATATCGTCCTATCACAACTCCAGCAGTACTAACTCTCAGAAATCTGCTTTCTTTTCTCAACCATTCACCTGTTCTCAATACCACCCCTAAGACTTCCATTCCGTTTACCCCACATAGCTGAATAACTGAGCCTCGTCCAAAGGGAGCCACCATGTGAGAGTAGTGATGGTGAATTCTCAACTTTCCCTTTGGAAGTATAGTTTTTTTCCATAACTTTAAATTCTGTTCATTGTGTTCAGGAGACCAAGCATTTCTCTTCCTTCCCCGGGTCCACTCACTGCCTCACCTGCTCTCCCAGTAAACATGTGCAGCAAGGGAAAATTCCATTACCTGAAAAAGCAACACTTGGGGAGTTAACTTTCTCTTATGAGCTTGGTTGCAGACTGTTTTCCTGCTGCAGATTCCCTGTCCCAGAGCTGCTCTGGGCCTGTGATGCAGTGGTCAGTGTTCTTGTCTGGGATCTGGTGACAGCTGAGGCCTTTGTGTGACTTCGTGCAAGTAACTCATATTTTCTCTACTTAGGTTTCCTCACTGATAGATGAGGTAGTTAAACTTCATATTCAAGGGCTGTTTGCTTCTAAATTTCGGCCCAATAAATTTTTGATACTCTTTATTGGCCTCTTAGAACCTCAGTAGTTAGAAAAGTCAGGAAGAAAAACAACCACAATTGTGCAAATAATCTCTAGTTTATAGCTCTCTCCCTGCCCCCACCTTTCACCCTATTTGAAGGTTGTGGTAGGCCTCAGTTTTCATTTCCTAATCATATGATTTATGTTCGCTTTATTTCTGTAGTTGAGATGATTTTTATTGGCTTCTTTCAGTGTCATAGAGAATGGTTATTTAATCATTCAGTCACTTCCTTTTATCCTCTGAAGGCTAGTGCTATAATAATCTAATGAACAAAAAAAAGGTAATTTATTTTAAACATACAACATGTAAAATTTAATAGCACTTGTACTAAATGAAAACCAGAAAAAATTAAAATGCTTAGTATTTTAAAAACGTTGTCATAAGATAGTTACCCAGGAAGCTCTGACAAAAATAGAATAAAAAATTATTATTCACATTTACTGATTTAAAATACTCAACTGTGGAAAGAGAAACTATAGTATTTATTACATTTTGTGCTTCTACTAGGTACTCACACGTTTAGAATTGTGAGAATTGTGCATATTCTAGAATTGTGCATATTCTAGAATTGTTTGCAGTGGTTAAATAATGTACTGTAAAATTTATGTGGAATCCTATTCCTAGAAAAAGGTCACATTTTTAATCAATCTGATTAGAAAATAATGGAAAATGAACTAGAGTAAGATGTATAACCATGTACCATGGAACTGTGATATTTAATGGAAAATTTAGTATGAAAGAAAAGATTTTGAAAGGAGATTCTTTATATAATTTTGCTGCTATTTTTGAAACTTTGAAAATAGGAAAAGAATAAAGAGAAAATGTAATTAAAAAAGACTTTTTCAGTTCATAGCTCTCGGCAACAAAGAGTTTTGCCATCTTTGACTTCTTTCTGACATAAAACCCTCATGAAATGCGGCATATGCTGTGTTAGTGATCAGAACCATTCTTGAACAGGATTAATCTTCTCTCGGAAGAATGTAGCCTTACTCAACATCTCTAGGAAGTAAGGTTAAACACGGACTTCTAATGGCAGAAAAGCTAGATCACAAGTACAGATGGCACTAATAATCTGACTTTATGACTCATACTTGAGGAGAGCTAGTCTTTTAGTGAAAATGTGTTGGTACTGGGTTTAGAATAGGAGCTCCACCAGTGGATGGGATGAATCTAAAATGTGCTCGCCTCTGGGCTCCTGAGCTGTGGTCAGGCACTCTGTTTCTTATCCCTTTTTTCTCTGTCACTGCTGAGGTAGGGGATGGTTTCAGGAAGGTAAAGATCATTTCACTTCATTCTCACAAGTCCTTAGAGGGCCAGTGTCTCCAGGTGAGGGATGTAAGCCACAGTGGACTGTGTCTGGTACTCTGTGGGGCCAGGATGGCAGAACGTGGCATTGAGATTCCAAGCCTGAGTTCCCTGCAGGACCCTGCATTCTCCTGGCTAGTATTCCACAGAGATACTGTCAGCATGGGAAACTGAAACAGGATTTTGTGAAAAAATTTCATTCCCGCTAAACAGCCTCCTTTATTCTTATTCCTCTTTAATGCATCCCTGTTGTTGTCAACATGTATTTTCTGCTTTATCAGTGACATTTGCATAAACATTTTCACTGGTTTTACTCTGATTTGAGGCAGTCCATTATCTGGCTGTGTTTTTTCCCCAGCAGTACTTTTCATTATTTCTCAGTATGAAAGATTTTAACCAAATCAGTCTGTTTGGATAATAAACTGATTATCTGGTTTCATATCTACATAAGCATATTTCTACCTTTTTTTTTTTTTTTTTGAATCTTGTTTTCTGTCTTAGAAAACTCTGCTTCTTCCCCCCTTTACCCTATTTCCATTCCATCTTTCCCCAGCCATCCTTTGACTATATGGAGCAGATAAGAGAGGAGAAAGCCATGATTTCATTGCATTATGGGTATGCTGATACATTAAACTCAATAAGAGTCTAATTTGTCGTTTTTATAAAAAAGCCGAATTGGTTAAAATTGCTTCAGTTTCTGATTTGCAGGTTAAAGTGGTCAAGATTGCTAGATAAACTTTTTTCTTTTTTTTAATGTGACACCTAACATATTTTACAACTAGTGGAAAGAATATTAGAGTCAAAGTGTAGTGACCCTTATTCTTTTATCAGATCTGTTGCTTTTAAAGCTACTTACCTTAAGCATTATCTTTCTCATCATGATTATGATGATGATGATAGTAGTCACAGAAATAGTATTACTCTTATGAGAATTATATAAGCAAGTGCAACAGAAAGTGTTCAGTGCAATGCCTAGTAGATGTTCAGTCAATATTATTTAAAATTTAAGGTTATTCGTTTCTTTGACTTTTTTCTTTATGTAGACCAGAAAATGTTTCAGAATGTGGCAGGTTACTGCTGTTGAGAAATAAACTGATTTTTAAAAACTTAGAATCAGCCTTTTTCTTGAGGATAAAGATAGGAAAATAAAATGTATACATTTTCTAACGAGTAAAGGATTGCCATTTGGTCAGGTTGAGGAAAGGAAGTTCACTAATAAAATTTTTACTCACCTTCATCTAAAAATTTTAACCAGTATAACAAGACAAGGAAAAGATTTCAATACTAGGAATAAGGAGACAAATGTGTCATTATTTGCTGATACCTGGAGAACCTGTGACAGTCAGTAGAATAATTATTAGGACTGATACCTGTATCACTGTTTCAGGTTTCTCTTCTGTACATTCAGCTGCCTCTTGTACATGACTATGTGGAGATAAAAGAGCTCCTCAAACTACACATGTTTAAAACTGGACTAGGTCAAAACTGTTCCTCATTTGTTGCTGAATTAAATAAACAGCACCATCATCATCTGCCTGGTTACTTAAATCCTTCTTTCTCCTTTAGTCTGCAGGTACGTACATACCTACAGACATTTACTGAGCTTCTGTTATGTTCCAGGCTTGATGCTCAGCATACAACGGTGAACAAAGTTCCTGCCTCTAGCAACTTGCTTTCTAATGGGAGAAGAGAGACAGTATCAGAT
The DNA here is from genome assembly GCF_964374135.1 of Grampus griseus. Classification (NCBI taxonomy): domain Eukaryota; kingdom Metazoa; phylum Chordata; class Mammalia; order Artiodactyla; family Delphinidae; genus Grampus; species Grampus griseus. Next base: position 47,683,758 of record NC_139012.1, read on the forward strand.
TTATGATATGTGAGGAGTAAGTGCTTTGGAGGAGAAAAAAGGCAGAGTGATGTTGATAGAAAATACTGGGCGGGGGTTGGGGTGCTATTCTGTATAAGGAAGTGAGAGAAGTAAACCTTTTCTGTTAAGGTTTAACAGGAGTCTTTTGCTGCGTTGTGGTGAAGAGACTGCAGTTGGTTAAACTTGGAAATGGGGAGACTAGTTAGAAAGCAATTGTGATCCAGGTGAGAAAGGATGGTAGCCACAAGCAGGGGAGTATAGTAGCCCCTGCTTATTTTAGTGAATATTAAATTTTAAATTTAACACTAAATTTTAGTGAATATTTTAGAGTTAGAATTGATGGGGTTCACTGATGGACTAAATGTAGTTTTGGGTTAATGGAAAGAGGATGACTTCAAGCTTTGTGACTTGAGCAATTGCAATAAGAGCATTCCCATTTCTAAGATGAGGAAAATTCCAGGAAGAGCAGCATGGAGGTGTGTGAATGTGGGTTTTGGACACGTGAAGTTGAAGGTGCCCATTAGACATCCAAGTAGAGGTGTGAGACTAGGCAGTTGGATAGTCAAGTTGGAACTCAAGAGATGGGTCTGGACTGGATTCTGCTTTGAGGGCTCATCTATTCTCTCCATCCTGGTGGTCTGGGTGAGGTCCCATTTTTTTCTCATTTGGATTACTACAACTCCCTTCTGTCTTGCCCTTCTACAATTATTTTTGCCACTCTTTCAATACACCTTCAGTAAGCTGAGTTTTTTCTATAATTCAGTTCTTTTGATGTCTCTCTCATGCTTAAGCCTTCACCGGCTCCATGTTGCTCGGAGGATAAAAGCCAGAATTCTTATCATGGCTTAAAAGGTCTTGCATGATCTGATGTCTGATTAATTTCTGGTGTCATTTATTTACACCCAATATTCTTTGTTCTTCTTCTTTAATTAATTAATTAATTTATTTATTTTTGGCTGCGTTGGGTCTTCGTTGCGCGCACGGGCTTTCTCTAGTTGCGGTGAACTGGTGCTACTCTTTGTTGTGGCGTGCGGGCTTCTCATTGCGGTGGCTTCTCTTATTGTGGAGCATGGGCTATAGGCACGTGGGCTTCAGTAGTTGTGGCACGCAGGCTCAGTAGTTGTGGCTTGCGGTTTCTAGAGCACAGGCTCAGTAGCTGTGGCGCATGCACTTAGTTGCTCCGTGGCATGTGGGATCTTCCTGGACCAGGGATCAAAGCCGTGTCCCCTGCATTTGTAGGCAGATTCTTAACCACTGCGCTGCCAAGGAAGTTCAGCTCTTATTATTCTTTTTTTTTTTTTTTTTTTTTTTTTTTTGTGGTACGCGGGCCTCTCACTGTTGTGGCCTCTCCCGTTCACAGGCTCCGGATGCGCAGGCTCAGCGGCCATGGCTCATGGGCCCAGCCGCTCCGCGGCATGTGGGGTCTTCCCGGACTGGGGCATGAACCCGTGTCCCCTGCATCGGCAGGCGGACTCTCAACCACTGCGCCCCCCAGGGAAGACCCCAGCTCTTATTATTCTTAATTCTTTCTGTGCCCTTCAAGTTCTTGCAGAACCTGAAACACTATCTTTCCGTTATCTGTCTGTGTCCTTCCTTCCCGCACCCTAAAACTTTCTCACCTGACTAACTTCTTTTCGCTTTCTAGCTGTTGCTTAGATATCATTCATTCCATGAAGACTGTCTCTGGCAAGTATAGGTTAATTTTCTTTAATATCCTGTGGTTCTTACCCAAACACTGAAGATATATCTATGTACTGTAATTGCCATTTACTTTGCAGTCCTCTCTATTGGTCCTTAAATTCTTTGAGGTCAAGACATCTCCATTTTGTCTAGCATGGTCTTTTTTAGTTGGTGCTTAATAAATACTTCTTACTTGAATGAAAGAATAAATAAGTAAAGTGAATGATTATAAAACATATATGTAAAATTCAACAGTTTCTGTATTCCAGCAGTAACTAGTTGCAAAGTATAGTGGGGAAATGTAGAATTAATCAGTACCCCCAGGAGTATAATAGGAGTGTAATAGACATACTTAGGATACCTAACACTAACAATAAATGTACAGGATGCCTACGCAGAGTACTGTGTTAAGTTAAAAAGTTATAGACACATGTCATGTTCATGATTAGGAAGTTTAGAAATTGTCAACGTATCAAATTTGCCTGAATCTGTTTACAAATGCCTTGCAATTCAAATACAATTCAAGTGGATTTTATTTTTGGAACTTCGGAATTACTCTAAGGTTCCTGTGGAAAAATAAATGAGAAAAGTGAAGCAAGTTTAGAAAAGGAAGAAAAGTAATTTGAACAGCCAATTATATAGTAAGATATATCATAAATCCTATAGTGCTTAAGACAGAATGATAATAGCACAAGAGTAGTACATGGAACAGTGGAGCAGAATTAGAAGTCCAGGAAAACACATAGACTAAAAGTGTAATATAAAATCAGTTGAGAAAGATGGTTGATTATTCATAAAATCATAGAGATAATTAGTTAATAAACATTTTGAAAAGTATAAAATTTGATCCCTATTTCACACTGTGTACCTAAACATGTAATTATAATGCTTTTCTGATATACAAAGAATTTAATTATAATGTGCTATCTTGTATGTGAAGATTGTTTTCGAAGTTATTCTTCCTCAACATTTGTGATTTATTTGTACGTATCTAACTAAACAGTTTGATCCGTGTTCTTTGTTATCAAGATCCTAATTTTGTAAAGATGACTTACGTTCATCAGAAGTGCTGTCAACGTATGCAAAAGAGACGAGAGGAAAGATGACAGGATCGCTTTATAGGTTACAGCTGTTAACCTTGACTCTCACGTGCTGTGCTATAATCACAGTTCATATATTGTTGTTTAGCATGATGTATTTATTCTCTTACTTATTTTTTAGCAAAGACAGAGAGGTTAAGTGCATTTGCTGAGTTTTAAAAGCTCAGATACAGTAGGTTGATTATCAAAATTTGAATATTTTTCTAAGATTTGGAAAACGAATTGTAAACATTCTACTCTTCAAGTTTTACATGAGCTGTCTTTTTAAATGAACAAGGTATATCAAACGTAAAACAGCTAGGTGTTTGTCTTTGTTTAGCGGTCTTAGAGCTAACTCCTTAACCTATCCTAAGTGTAATACATTTACTTTTATAATTGTGTACTGTACATTGTTCAAAGGAGCTAACTGTACTTATTCTTCACCTGATAGCATTGGTTTCCATAGTGCACATCAGCTTTGTTTTTGTTTTTGCTGTTTAGACCTCTAAATATTTACTCTTAGTAGTTTTTCTAGGGAAAGAGCCGCCACTCCCTATCTGAAATAGTTTAGGTCTTGGGATATCTATTATTCTATTATTTTTATAACTGATTTAAATGATTTATATCTTTTTTTAGATTCTTTTATTACAAAGTTCATATCCTGTCTTTTGGCAATTGAGTGCCTACCACCCTTAACATGGATCTGTCCTTGATTTTACAGAGAGAAGAGAAGAAGATTTTGAAGAGAAGAAAGCTATTAAGAGAAGAATTAAAGAACTTAAATTTCTAGATTCTAAAGTTGCCCAGAACCTTTGTAAGTATCAGATTTCAATACAATTAAATTAGTGAAACACACCACTGAACACACTGGTTCGTTTAAATTATTTCATTATCTTTTTGACTTGCTTTTCATTTTATGTTAATTTTATTATTATTTATAATAAATTCAAAGATAATTTTCCTTTTCTTTAGGTAAATTATGAGTTAAATTCTTCAAAAGATTAATGCATATTAGAAGATAAAACTAAGAAAGGGAAATATATTTCCCGTAACTGAAAAGAGACCTACCCTTTAAAGTCTTTCTTTTAAGTATAACAGTAAAGAATTATGGAATTTAGGTGATGACATAATATTTTGAAAAATATTGGTGGTGGATTATTTCTTGTATACCGCTGAATCTCTATTATTTGTGATACTTGATCACACACAAAGGAGGTTGGAATGTTAATGGAAATAAGGATGATGATTAAAATGAATTCTGTTATCCCAACTGAGCAGTTCAAAGCCTTTCCTCAAAAGTACTGACTGGAAATATTTTAGATTTAATTATTGTTACAGGAGCTAAATTCTTAGTATTGAATTGTTTTCCTGACTGAATTATTGTGGGAGAAGAGGGCAAATAGTTTTGCTTTTGACTGATTTCTAACTGCATCTTAAATGCATCAAAGATAGTTCTATTTGGAACTGAGATAGTATGATCTGGATATATTACTTTTCTGATGCTATAAGAGGGATAAAATGTGGAGAATCTAGAGGCATGAAGAGCTAACATGGCTTTTAGTCTGCTTTTCAATTATTACATTCCTCAAGTGAGCTTTTTGCAAGTATTGGGACAAAACAATTCTTGATGAGAGGATAAAGATCCATGCTATTGATTAAAGAGGGAGTTAAGTTAGTGTACAGAGAAGGCAGAGTTGACATTCCTTTTGTGAAATGTTTGGAACCCTCTTGTTTTGCAACTCATTATGGCAGAGGGCCATCTCTTGTCTGCAGTGTAAGCCTGACAGAATCCCCACGGGCAGTGTGCAGACATTAGTGCTATTGGCCAATACACAATTTTCTATTTCTGGGCACATACCTGCCCCTTTCAAGTTAGGTGGTACCATGTGACCTGCTTGGGCCAATGAAAATATCAATGGGGATGAGGTAACTTATGTGTGGAAGCGTTAATTGCTGATGGGAGCAATGCTCTCTGCTCCGCACCCAGAGTGGTGTTCATCATCCTGATATGAGGATGATAAGTAAAAGAGCCTGTCTTCCTGGTGTGTGATGGACATGTAGTCTGAATTAGAAATATGTTTTGCAGGGGAGGTTAGACCAGTGAAATTTTGGGGTTTGTTATGTGATACAGATATTTCAGGGCATTTCCCTCTTAAAGGAACATTGTCTCTGTTAAAAGCATTAGTAACTTAGATAATGTCAAAAAGTTCTATACTCTGTGATTTGAAAGTTGATTTTTGTCTTGAAAAATGTTTATGACCTGCGTTACAAATTGTCTTGTTAGGTAGGTGTCCTAAAGAAATATCATTTTGAGTATAATTCTTTTTAGATGGGTTAGCCATGATAAGATAGCCTAAATAGCCATCTCAAAGTTGAATACTTGACTTGTTGAATAGGGTTCTACTTACATATTACACACATGTGCTAAATGGGATTTCAAATTTAATTGTAATAGCTGGTGTGCTAGTTCTGTATTTAGCTCTTTAACCTTTACTACAGTCTCATCATGTAGGTAGTAGTATTGACATTGTAAGTAGGGTATCTGGTGGGTGTAGCAGTTCAGTGACTTGAAAAAGATTGCTGATTTTGAAAATGGCCAGTAGGTATAGGGCATATTTATTCCTGTTTAGAGATAACAAAATTATATTATCATAAAGAAGGATATTGTTGTCTGGGTTGCTGTATCTAGGGCATATGTATTCATTCATTTAATTGTTATACATGTTTTAATGTATAAGATCAAAAGGTCAGAATTCATACCAGGTCATCATATTATGAGGTAATCCATCTCAGATTATTCTTACCCTCTCTGATTGTAGCAAGTGTTATGATTTAAGCTTTAAGAAGCTTTAGCAGCCTATAATCTTTACTGTAATTATAGTCTGATTCACAGCTGGTTTTTGTCTAGGAAATTCAGAGTCTTCTGAGATACTGAATTCTGAGAAGAGTCTTGTGATGGTGACAAGACTCTATCATATCACTTAGAAATCTAAGATACTTTCTCTTAGATTTCCCTTAACTGAAATATTTCACAGAGTTTTGCAGAAAGGATCTAAAATCCACAGATTTATTTACCTATTTATTTAAAGGTGGGTTGGGGTCCCTATATTTTGAGTTTGTAAAGGTTTTGGCAGACTCTGGGCTCAGTTTAAAAGATAGAATTCTAGCCATTCTAGGATCAAGAGATGGCTCAGGAGTTTTACAAGGTTCATATGCTTTACCAGATTTTTTGGAGTGGGTAGTAGAGCTATAAAGGGAGGAACCCTGAAACCTAGGACTTAATGTAAAGGTTTACATATTTGTAAGTTCCCTTGCAAAAAACATGTGTGCCTGGTTCCAAAATCTGCACACTTTACACTCCTTCACTGCATTCAAAGCTTCCCACTGGGGTCAATATAATCACATTTTGAAGGATAAAATGCATGCTAGTACAAAGATTCAGTTTAATGGATATTTTTTAAGCTTTAAATGAGTATCTCATTATTCTCAATAACTTAAAAATTTTTTTAAAGGTCTATGCTTATTTTCTGATTTGTGTTATGCATTAGGCCATTTTCAACTCTTCTGTAGTTTATTTGCCCTTAGTTATAGCAAATGTTTTCCCCAAAACTTATTCATAAACTATAAAAAAAACATAGTTCAATCTTTATAAATATATCTGTTTAATATATATGTTAATTATGGAATAATACCTGAAAGTAGTGGATGAATTACAAATATAGAAGAAAGTTAAGGAATAAGTTACGTCTGTCTGCAAAGTAGATTTTTCTATTCACATTTAATTTTTTCTTTCATGTATAATTGTATGTTGTTAAACATGTATTATTAATTGTACATTATGTTATTTATGTTTATATAGTTACGTAATTGTATAAGTGAGATCATATAGTTGTTTTATTTGCAAAGTTAGGGGGTCCCCAAGACTACCTTCACTTCTGACACCAGTTGCAAATTTGGGGGTCCCCAAGACCACTCTTAAGTTTGATAATTTGTTAGAAGGACTCACAGAATTGACTGAAAGCTGTTTTACTCATGGTTATAGTTTATTAGAGCAAAATGGTACAGATTAAAATTGGCAAAGGGAAGAGGCATGTGGGGCAGAGTCCAGGAGAGTTGTAAGCATAAAGTTTGTAGCTGTCCTCTCCCAGTGGAGCCATGGACAGTAGTAGCTTCTCCCAGCAATGATGTGTGACAGTTCTCACAGATTATTGCCAATAGAGATGCTCACCCTAGCCTTGGTGTTCAGAGTTTTTACTGGGTCTTGATTATAGCTGAACCCCCATATGATGGCCTTAGTTCCCAGCCCCTCCACAGTTCAGGCTAATATTGTGTGACCCAAAGCCCCCACCATAAATCACATTATTAGCATAAACTGTCTGGTGTGGTCCAGTGAATGCCCCCAGTAAACAAAGACACTTTTTTCGCACAGGGCATTAGGGCTTACAGAATACCTCATAGGAGCCAGACCTTACTTGGGTAAACTTAATCCTTTACCACACAGTATGTCACCATTTTCCACCAGATGCATTTTGTTTTCATATTATTCATTTAAATTTGTTTTAAATATATTGTTATGATGTATTATACATACGAGAGAATATATGAAATGCATGATATATAAATCAAACATTCATACCTAAAGAAATGGAACATTACTGATACTTAGGGACTTATATATGACCCTCTCTAATCTTATCCCCCTTCCTGTGAGAAGTAACCTTAACCTGAATCTTGAGTTAAATATTCCCTTCCTTTTTTCTCTACAGTTTTACCAACCACATACATGTTCCTAAACAATAAGTTGTTGGTTTTGACTAATATTGAATATTACATGTATAAAATCATACCATGTTAATTCATCTAGCTGTAGTGTATTCATTTTCATTGCAGTTTAGTGTGTATAACATTCTTTGAATATTATACTTTATTTCATTCGACCTCTGGGTTGTTTCCTACTTTTGATGATATTAAGGGTGTGGCATACTATAGTTCTCAGGCTAAATGTCGTCCATTGCCTGCTTTTTTAAACAGGTTTTATTGGAACTTAGCCAGGGCTGTCTTTTACATATTATCTATGGCTGCTTTGGGGGCTGCAATAGCAGAGTTGAGTAGTTGCAGACAGACTCTGCAATAGCAGAGTTGTGTAGTTGTGACAAACCTAAAATATTTACCATGTAGCCGTTTACAGAAAAAGTTTGGCTTTTCTCTAAGTATACCTCTACCCTAAGTATATATACCTGTTCTGCATTCGTACCAATTTTCTCTTCCAGTATCAAAGCTTGAGTGTTCCCACTGTACAAACTCTCCCATGCTTGGTGTTTTACAAGAAGCTAATGTAGCTTTAAAGAAAAAATTATGTTTAGGACTTGTTGAGCCTCCTTGTTCTGATGATTTGTCTCTCTCTAAAATTCTGGAAAATGACATTTTCTCTTTAAATATCCTTCTTCCCTGGTGTGTGTGTGTGTGTGTGTGTGCGTGCGTGTGCGTGTGCGCACGCACGCGCGTGCATGCGTCTGTGTATGTGCATGTGTTCCTTTTGGAACTCCAGGAAGACATTTTTAGGTGTCCTTACTCATCTTCTATGTCTCTTAACCTAGTACTTTTCCATCTCTTTGTCTTTGTGTTTTGGGTAGCTTCTCTGCCTATGTCACCAATTTTCTCTTTATCTGATGTCTAATCCATGTGAGTTTTCCATTTCAGTAGCTAAATATATATGTTTTTATTTTTAAAGTTTTTTTCTCCCTCAAATCTTTGTTTCTCTTTCATAATGTTCTTTTCTTTCCTGTCCAGTGTTTCAAACTTTTCTTTCATTTCTTTAAGTAATTATTTCATTTTCTCCAGGATTTCTATTTTCCTTTCTTTCACTAACAGCTCAGAAATAGATTTAAGATTAAGATAAAAAATAACTTTTAAGAAATATTTCAAGGTTCTCTGTCTACTTTGCCATGCTGCCTGAAATACAAAACTATAATTTCTTTCTCTCAATTACTATATTATGCCTTGGTATAATTCTTTCCTTTTAATCTTGCTATTTAACATTATAACCTTTTCTACGTTTTGTTATTGTGTCCATGGTTAGGTTTCTTGAGTAGAATTTACTGTCTCTCAAAGGGAATTTTAAGGATTCTGATTAATCTTACTATCTTTCTAAGTTTGCAATACAGGTACTATCTTAACAATTTGCCTTCTCAATTTGCTTACTTCTGATGTTTAACATATTATTTATTATTTTTTTGTAACTTTTTTCTTATTCCTTTGCGTTTTCATACATTTTTCTCATTTTCCTATTTGGACCTCACTGTTTTCTAAATGAAGTGGGAGAAAGCCCTCTGAATTTTGAGGCAGGTTCATCCCCTCAATTTCCTTGCTTTCTAATTGTTTTAAGCGCTTTTAATTGTTTTAGTGTTTTCTTTTTATTTTGTCAGATATCAATCTTTTCATATGTTTTTCACTGATTTTTATGATTAAGAAGTTCTTCTCTAACCATAAATGAGCTAATTTGCCATGCTAAATTTCTTTTAGTATTCCTATTTGTTAATATTTATATTTAATCCTACAATCATATGCAACTTGTTTTATACATGATGTACAGATTTAGATTTTATTCCCTATCAATTATTCATTGATTATCTCTTTGAGATCATATATATATATATTATATTTTTGTGCTTTCTAATGTCTATAATGGGGTTATCCTTTTATAATTCCACTAATCTCTATCTTTTACAATATCATTTAGCTCCTTTGTTCCATCTTATGCTTGGGATATTGAGGGTTATACACATTTATAATTTCTAGCACTATTATCCCACATTTATGTGTGAGTTCAAAATGTGTGAATGAAGCTGATAATAAGAACACAGATGGTGCTCTCGTTGTTCGTCTGCAATTGATCCATGGTATCCTCAGGAATACAGCCTTACTCCAAGAAAGATCATGTTTTCTCTGTCTTATGTAAAATAGTGTTTTTATATGAAAATACCTACAAGTGAAATGATATGTTTGGTATATAAAACAAAGTAGTAGGTAGTGGTAGCAAGGTCTGTGTGTGTTCAAGAAGTGACATCTGTCACTGGACAGAAGAAACAATAATACTAGTCAAATAAGGGGGGAAACAGTAAAAGCATTAAATCTAATGCTATGAAAATATTCTTATATACTTTTGAAATCATTGTGTTTTAACATAAGATGTATGAGGTATAAAAATGGAAATAATGTTGAAATTCTCAGTAATAACATATTATCCCATCTAGTCCATTTGGACAGTTTTCCATTGAAATTTGTGTTCTAATATTGCATATTTAAGCTTTAGTTACATAAAAAAGGTATTTCTCTGGCATATTGTCTACAATATTTCTGAACAGTGAAGTGCTATTATAACTTGGAAAAGTGTTAATGCACTGCTTAGCAGTTTTCTTAAAAAAAATTTTTTTCTGAACTATTTAGTAAGGCCAGAAGACATTATGCAGGCTAATAACACACATGTGTAGATAAATATTACATGTACATATTGAGGTTTTATGGTTCTTTTCATTACAATGTGATATCTCTATAGTGTTCTAAACATATTTCAGTTTTCTAAAATCACATCAAAATTGGCACCATTCCTATGTTAGGCTAATAACTAAGCATTAAAAATCAACCTCAGAACCAGCATAATAATATAGGACTGTTGTTTAAACACTAGTTCTAAAACTGGAGAAGGGTATAAAATGTGCTAATGAAAGTTTCCCCCACAGTAATTATATTAAATAATTAAAATCTCTCACTTTATGAATTATTTTTGATTTTATATATAGAACTACATCTCAAATTGTTTTCTTACCTTCTTCATTATTAACCTTTTTTTTCCTCTTCCTCTTAGCAATCTTCCTGAGTTCTTTTCGGGTGCCATATGAGGAAATCAAAATGATGATATTGGAAGTGGATGAAACACAGTTGGGAGAATCTATGATTCAGGTAAACAAACAGGCAGAGAACTTAAATTCCAATATTTCATTGCAAGCTTCTCATTAAATAGAAATCTGTAAGTGAAGCAAAATTCTTAAACTAAATCATTCAACTGGAAAATCATTGCTGCATAATTAGTTTGAGCATAACTTCTGCATTGCCAGGAGATAAAGCTCTGCATCTTCTCTTAACTGCAAACTAAATATAATGCTATCAAACGATTACATTTCAATTATTTCAAATGACTGTTTTTGAAAGGCAAATTGTTTACTTTTATATGTACGTTTATGTTACAGTTAAGACTAGTAATATGCTAATTTAAATTTATTTGTATAATCCTTATAGAATGTATTTTTCTTGGGCTTATATGTCTTATAAAGGTATATTATTGTTTGGTATAGAAGACTGAGGGAATTTTCTCTTTATTTAGAGTTACCTTGATTAACAACCCTTACTTGAGTCATTTGTGTTCCCATGAATTCTAGAAATTTGTTTGCATGGTATTCTGAATCATTCAGAAGGCTGGAAGATTTTTAAAATATTTTCTACTCACAGGATTATTTAACGAATGCTAGTATGGTTTCAGAATTACTTGCTGAATTCTATACATAAGGTACAGTAATGCATGTCTTGACAGAATTTAAAGTTGGAGAAGCAGACCACAAATCATACAGTGAGAGAATAATATCTTCAGTTTGCTGTCTTTTATTCTTATTAGTTATTTTAAAAACTGATTAAAAATATTCTAGATGTTTTAATCCATTGTTAACAACTGATTAAAAATATTCTAGATGTTTTAATCCATCAGTAAGTGGTATCCTTGGAAGTTCTTGGTTTTGTCTGTCCCATCTTCTAAGTGTGGTGGTAATATATAATCCCATCAGTGATTTGTGCTGAGTCTCAGACTCATAAACTACCTAATTCAACAAACCTTTTTCAAGCATTTGTTTTTTCCTCTAGTAGTTTCTCTTTACTACATTTTGTCTTTATTCCTGTTGATCATGAATGTGCTTTGTTCTTGAGAGTAGATTTCCAAGTCCCTTCAATAAAATATTTCTACTTAATGCATATGTAATTTTTACAATGTATTTGTTAAATATTTACAGAGTAGCTTTTAAGTTGATTATATGAATATTTTGGATGATCATGTGGCTTTTGTTGTTTGAGATGGAAAAAAGTTTGCATTTTAAAATTCATGTCCTAAGAACATTCAGTTCCATATAATTTATTAATATATTAGTTTACTATTACTGCTTTAACAATTTACCACAAATCTAGTGGCTTACTATAAAACAAATGTATTACATTTTTGTAGAACAGAAGTCTGGTGTGGGCCTTACCGTGCCAAAGTCCAGGTGTCAGCAGACTTGCATTCCTTTCCAAAGGCTTCAGAGGAGAGTTCATTTCTTTGTCTTTTCCAGCTCCTCATGGTTGCCCGCATTCCTTGGCTGGTCGATGCCTCCCTTTAATTTCGAAGCCAGCAATGTTGCAGCTCTCTGTTCCTGTCTTATATAGTCATATCTTCCTCTTACTCTGTTATTCTCTCCCTCTTCCACTTTTAATGACCTTTGTGATTACATTGGGCACATTGGATAATCCAGGATAATCTCTCTAGTTTAGGGTCAGCTGATAGCAACTTTAATTCCATCCCAAACCCTAATTCCCTTTGTCATGTAACCTAATATTTCACAGGTTCTGGGGATTAGGTGTGAACATTTTAGTGGGATTGGGGCATTATTCTGGTTATCACACTTGCTAAATATAAAACCAATCTTATGAATTTAAAATCTAAAAATTTAGTTTGGACATATGCAAAGTCTTCAAATATTCATTAACAATAAGAATTTTATGCTATTTGAAGTTTTGTTTTTAATTTTAAAAATACTTTCTAATTGTAAAGTGAAGAACTTGCCTGTTTTGAACAGGGCATGGAAAAAGCATTACTTTGTAATAATCATTATTTTGGTAGGCTTTGTTCATTGTCATGATCTTATTATGGCATATCTAGTTATTTATTCATATATAACAAGATGTCAGTATTGATGTCATCTTTGCATGTTATTTTTCCACCTCATTGTTACCCATTTACCTTTGTCCCGTCAGTCTTTAATTAATTAATTAATTTAGCACGTATTTCATGGTGCTCACCATGTGCAGGGCATGGTGTTAGGCTCAATCGGACATAGACTTTACCTTTCTGGAGTGGCAAGGGAGATGGCATTTATATATAACTATAATACAGGATAAACATGGCTGTGTTGATAGAACTAGGTAATGTGCTAAGTGTGCGTATCTGTGTGTAAGTGTCCTTAAAGGTTGAATATGGCATGTATGTAGAAAAGAGCAGAGGGATCCTGTGAGGGAAAAGCTGGGTGTGTGGGGGCAACTGAAGAATTTAGTTCGATAGGAGCTTAGGATGGGAAATATGATAAAGGGAGAGACAAAGGAAGGTCGGGCCTGTACTCTTATAAATCACAATAGTTTCATTACTTTAGAAAGCAAAAATAATGAAGTGAAAAATTAATGAATTTGTGATGAAAGATGAAAACTTAAGTATATATTAACTAAAAATACTTAAGGGGATATGATGATTATCTGAAAGGATGCTGAAGAAATTCAGAAGCCCAATGTAATAAATAGATCAGATGTCAACTAGAATGATTAAAAGAAAATATTAATAACCAGGTGTTTTGATCTCAGGCAATTCTACTAAGGGAAGCTTCTGTTTATATGGGAAAATCATATACCTTTATTGTTTTTATTCAGTTTGATAGTATTAATGGTGAATACTTTCTTTAGGGATGATCTTAAATTGCCACTTTTTTGTTTGTTTTTGGCCAGTCAATCAAGTTTATGTCCAAAGGTACACAGTGAGTCAAAAACTTGTTCTTTGATCTAACTCTTTGATATGTAACATTCTCTAACATTATTTTTTAACTAATAACACCTTTGGGGTTTTTTTTTCCTCCTTAAATATATTCAGCATGATGTAGGGTTAATTATAATTTGTACTTGACTTTGGGCTTGTACAGAGTTTATAGATGGTGTAATTTGGAATTGTGAGCACCAACCACTCTTTTCTTTCTTAATTTTAATATCCGTATACTAACTCGCTATAATACTATTATAGTCGATTATATTTTGATTATATTTTGATACAGAGGATCTATATAGACTTTGTCTAAGGGATGGTTTAACAGAGAAGCATAATTATATGTATTCCCTTGGTCTTTCTCCATTGGGAGTGTTTCTGTTGTCTAAGTGTGTGGCTTGTGACATGTTGACATGTCCTGAAATGGAAGTGATCCATTTCTGTGGCTGTGCGTGGACAAAGGAGCCAGAACAACCAAATGAACCTGTGGTTTCTGGGCTGCAGATGATATAGGCAAAGGGCTGTTACAGCCATGGCACTTAAGTTCTCTCTATATGCTTTCATCTGCAAGGTGTATCATCCTGTGTCTTCAATGCCTTTTCAAATTTTCTTTTGCATCAGAAAAGTTACTTTGTTTTAGAGATGTCTTCATTTTTATTATTAAAACTGTAATCATGTTGGTTAAATCTTGCAAATGCTGTCATTACAATTCCCTTGATTTCTTTTCCATTCTTTACCTTGCCTATTAATAGCAATATGATGATTTCTTTTATCCCTGTGAGTGAAGTGCTAAAATATGTTTGGCTTTGCCTGAAATTTATGACATTTAATTCCCTAAAGCTGAAATGTAATTGATCACATTTATCCAGGTGAGAAAGCTGTTCCTTTGGTGTAGGTTGAATTCTTCTTTCTCCAATATATAGCTAATCAAATAAACATTCAGTAGTACTTGATTTGAATATATAATAACCCTGGATAGAGAAGAGGAAAATTGGTTGCTTTCAAGATGCAGAGAATGTAGCTTAAGGTTTAGTATTAGGGAGGTTACCTAGAAATAAAACTAAAGATTAACTTCTTCAATGATTTCCTTCCCATAGTTTATTAAAAATTTTTCCTAGAATTTAAGAAGCAAATTTAGTGAAGATATTTTCTTTTGGTTTTAATTTTTAGAACTTAATGAAGCATCTTCCTGATCAAGAACAGTTAAATTCACTGTCTCAGTTCAAGAGTGACTATAACAACTTATGTGAACCCGAGCAGTTTGCTGTTGTGGTAAGTACTGTCTCTCAGTGTCAGCTCTCTTTGGAGGGGATTTTTATACTGTGCAAAAACAGAGAAAAGGAAATGTAAGGCTTTTCACATCATCATTGCTCAAAAACATTTAATGTCCATCTTGCATTTTTTTTTAAACCTGAGGATATTTATGGGAAATTATCTTGATTTTAAACTATATATTGAAATTCTAGCCATAAATGAAGTCCAAGGATTTTTTTCAAAAGCATAAACATGATTTTTTTTAAGTTCTCTTTTTAATGTCAAAATATAAAATGAAACCTGTACTCCTAAGACTAGAGAGTATATTTGTGATTTATTCTAGTGCTGTGTATTCCAACATATTGCAAGAGTAGCTTCAGTTTTTCGTTCTAATCATTCACGTCAGTTCATCTCATATTTTAGACTCTGAAATTAGAAATATAGTCTCTTTCTTGGCAATGAGGGTGAAAAATGAATACATTTTAGAAAATCTTCAAGACACCTTGATAATCACCTTGTTCCGGCTTCCTACTTTATAGAAGTTGGGGTCTAAAGAGGTGAAAAAAGACTTTCCAGTGTTATATATTAGTGATATTGTAACTTTAAGATTTTTTATCAAGCTTTCTTTTCTCCTGCTCTTTCCTTCTACCATTAAATTATCATTTTGAGATTGGTTACACTCAGCCATCATGATGATATTTTAAAGTAGTATTTCATTTTTTTTAATATATAAGATTATTTTTTTCCTGCAGCCTTCAGCTATATTATTACCAACTTCCAGGGACATGATGGAATTGTATTTGATATAATTTTGAAAATTTGGATTGGATAACTAAAGGACTACGTCTACATACTATATTTGGCATGCTGTCGACGTTTGCTCTTAAACTCCTTCCTGTGTCTTCATGAACCCATTCTACTCAGCCCTTCCTACAGCACCTCCCCTCCTCCCTCACCCTCCATCCTGAACCCAAAGTTCACAAACTCAGAAGAAAAAAAAGCACCTTTTTCCTGTTCACAGCCTTATAATTTTTATTATGAAACTTTTAAATTTATTATCTTTAGAAAAATGCTTTTTTTTTTTACCCAATTCTCCAGAGTACTCTTTCCTCCTCATCTTGTTTTTCTCTTTTCTTTTTTTTTTTTATTTCCTTATTTATTTTCTTTCACCTGGTCACTCTGTCGTTCTCTTGATCCCTGTTTGGCATAATATCTTCCATATGAGACACAGGAGAATTTGCATTACATTTTTAACCACAGACTACTTAGAGTTTTGATTTTTGCCCATCTTTTTTGACTCTTGAATGAAAAGCATAACATGTAAAATTATAATTTTGAAATATTCCCATCCACATTAAGCCTGAAACACATACAAACTTATGTGAAAATGTCTATTTAATGAGTAACCTTTTATGTTGCATATCATCACAGAGATTTAAAACTATTCCCATGTTCTTTCTAGTGATTGTCACAGAAGAATGAACTCAGACTTGCAGATATTTCAGGTTTATTTAAATAGCCAGGTTATGCCCGCCTTTGAAAACGAGAGTTCACATCAAAGAGATATGATTTACAAGCAATGTGCTCAGAGGGATCAGAAAGTTAAAACAATTATATTCCCAGATACCAGGGCTAGAGGTTATAGTTTTGATTTTAAGACAGAAATGGATCGCTTCCATTTCAGGACATGTCAACACAAACTTGACCTTGACTCTCCACATTCCATGCTGGATCATACCTGACTACAAATGGAATATAATGAGAAAGGAGTGACGCTGTTGAAAACCATCTGCTATGGAAATATAAACAGAGCTTCATTACCTGTTGATTATGAATATTCCTAAAAATATTGTTTCAAGTTCTGGTTTGTGTTGTACTAACATTGTAAAATATAATTGTCTTGGTGAAGAAAGCAGAAAGACAGTTGAAGAAAAAATGAAAACTTTCTATATACTCTTTTTTGGGAGAGGGGGTGACAAATGGTAATGTTCTTCAACTTCACCTTTTTTTCCATATCAATTATTCACCATTTCCAATCTGGCTCTCCCTACTTCTCAAACTCCCGCCCATCCCCCAAAAGACAGGAAAATTTGCTTAGAGTTCTCAACAATACTTGAGAGTTACCCAAAAAATGACGAACAGCATGGAATGCCTTGAAGTTTTCTGTTCTCCTTTCTGGATTAAAAGCTCAATAAGTTCACTAATTCATTAAAGAGTGATGTGTTTTCAATTTATCAACATTGTATAAATGATATAAATTTGGTGGTTTTAGGAAACTGATTATAATTACCAGGTACATTTTTAAAGATTCCCATAATGCTGTTTTATTTTTATTTTTATTATTATTTTTTTTGCGGTACGCGGGTGTCTCACTGCCGTGGCCTCTCCCGTTACGGAGCACAGGCTCCGGACGCACAGGCCCAGCGGCCATGGCTCACTGGCCCAGCCGCTCTGCGGCATGCGGGATCCTCCCACACCGGGGAACGAAACCGCGCCCCCCGCGTCGGCCGGCGGACCCTCAACCACTGCGCCACCAGGGAAGCCCTGTTTTATTTTAAAAGTTATATGCTTAATGTAATTGTGTATATGTCAAAGACGGGCTGTTATCTTGAGGTAAGCTAAACTGCAGATTCCTACAAGACTTTTCTCTTGTAGAAAAGCCTTTACTTATTGACTAAACCTACAGTGCTAATCATTTCTAGATGAAAAATCATCACAGAGTCATAAACAAGGAAGAGTCAAAGGTTGGGATAGCCTTTGCACCCAAATAGGGCCAAAGCTTGCCTTTTTATTTGTTTTCACTATAGATAGACTTGCTGTTAGCTCTGTTTCATCTTCAGGTTCTATACACTGATATTGTGATTTCTAGCATTGTTTTCATGTTAACAAAAATCAGTTAAAACCCTGCAGTTATGTTACTTGCCAGTCAGTTTACATTTTTCTTTTATCCAGTTATGTAAATTCATTAATTTGACTCATGTGAATTACAGAAGTATTCTTTTTAAATAAACACTCAAATTTGATACAATCGATAAAGTCACTAAGGTTGTTTGCATTATATAATCAACTTTAATTCCAAACAAGAATTATGTAAAATAGTAAACAAACAAAATGCAGCTTACCTGGACATCTGTGTTTGTTTACATTATTTCTCTTTGGTAGAAAAGCAGTGTTCAAAAGTAACACATCTAAAATGCTAATAACGAATGTCAATTAAAGACCAAATAGAATGTATAAAATATAACATATAAATTAGAAATATGTTCTACTTTTGTCATGTATTACATACAGCTATCCAGGGTTCTATGTCCTATAGAGTATGGTATACAAATATAGTATTCAGAAATATGTGAATATCCATTAAGTTGTACATCCTTTAAGCTTTCTTTCAACCACTAAACCATTTGCTATGTCTATATTCTTTCCAGGTTTCCTGTAATACAGAGTTTCATATCCACTTTTATTTATTTCTCCCTTGAAATTGGAAGCAAAATTCTTTAATCCTGATATTATCTCTATTCTTTAAAAAGCAGTCTTAATGCAGGTGTAGTAGACCTGGGTACTTCTATGGTTCTAAGGGTTTAGTCACTCATCTGTTATTACTGGTAACTCAGAATCTTAAGGTATCTCCCTGAACTAATTCTCCCTGCAGCCCTTCTGACTCGGGCATTGGCCAGTTTGAGCAGGACAGTTCTCATTTGTTCCAGAGCTGGCCCTGTCTATGCCTTGTAGTCTAGTAGTGGTGTTGACATGGTGGTGGCTGGTACCTTTTAGAACTGATATCCAGTGCTGTGAATTCAGGACCTAGTAGTTTAATGCTATTATTGACTTGTTTTGTGGCTGATAGTGTATTTATATGTCCTTTGTTTTCCAGGGGATTTTGGCATAAGAAAAACAATAACCCATCAAAAAGTCTGAACAAGCTGTCATTTAATGTTGAGAGACTAAGTGTTCTAGTCAAATGGTATTTTGTTATTTTAGAGGAGCGTTCTGGGAGGTGGTTCATCTCTATATCTTTCTGTGTGACTTGAAATGAATGAGACCGTTTACATGCTAATTTTATTTGTTGGTTTAGGTTTTGGGCAGAAGACACTGAGTACTAACTGATGTGCTGAAGTTGAAATATTCTTTTCCCTGGATAGTCCAGGACACAACTTTTTGCTGAGAAATTGGTTCATATTTGGCATGTCCTTGCCTCATGCTTTATTCAACTTAATTTTCTATCAATAAGATTTAGAAATGAAAATATTCTTTCTAGAAACTCTCACTCATTGGATCAGTTACCTGTCTCTTTTCTTGGATTCTTCCCTTCCCTCTTTAGCCCCAGAACCTTCTCATTTATTTCCCCAAAATATTGCCTACTTACCAAAAGTTGGTTCCCATTGTGTAGAACCTGATTTTAGTTACGTGACTGTATTTTTATATTAGCAGTGATCTTCTGATCAATAAGCCATTAGGTAAAATCACTGTGCTCACAGTAGCATGGTTAACTGTGTGAGAAATAAGATATGTAAATATTCAGTGGGATCACAAGATTTAGCTGAAGTTTAGAAAGAGGCCTACAATTTGCATTTGAAACTTGGTGTACTAGACTTTCTTTGATTAAAAATGCTAGGTTTTTGAGTATTTGTTTCCACATTATTTAGTTCTGTTAAGCTGCCAGTTCTTCAAAGGAATCATAATGTTTATAGGAAATTGAATTAAACAATGTTCTTTTTGTGTACTGTATTTTGATCTACTACCATTTGGTGTCACTGCAGGGCAGGACTTTTAAACTTTGTGCAGTAGAGACCTCCTGTTTTGTTTTTTTTTTTAATCAAAAAATGTTGTAGGAAGTTCATGCAAATTTCCCTGCATTAAAAATGCCTCATTTTAAAATACACCTAAATATTCGTGTTATAAAATATTTAAATAGCATATAAAAATATTGAATACAATGTAGAAGCTCCTTGTTTCTCACTACCCACTGCATTCCATATAAATGATCATTTTTAACATTTTGTTGACTTTCCGATCCTATTTCTTTGTATTTACAAATGTATGCATGTTCATATGCACATTGTTCTGAACGTTTTCACCGTGAAATATGTTTTGGAGGCTTTTAGTTTTATAATGTGTTGTTTTGAAATTCCTATGTGGTATTTCATGGTCCCTACTATGACTTTTTCTGTAACTATTCCCTTAATGAAGGATAGTTGAAAGAAAGCTTCAAGGACGTACAATTTAATGGATATTCACATATTTCTGAATACTATATTTGTATACCAAACTCTATAGGACGTAGAACCCTGGATAGTTGTATGTAAGTAATACATGACAAAAGTAAAACATATTTCTCATTTACATGTTATATTTTATATATTCTATTTGGTCTTTAATTGACATTGGTTATTAGCATTTTGGATGTGTTACTTTTGAACACTGCCTTTCTACCAAAGAGAAATAATGTAAACAAACACAGATGTCCAGGTAAGCTGCATTTTGTTTGTTTACTATTTTACATAATTCTTGTTTGGAATTAAAGTTGATTATATAATGCAAACAACCTTAGTGACTTTATCGATTGTATCAAATTTGAGTGTTTATTTAAATAGAATACATCTGTAATTCACATGCGTGAATTGAAGATCCACATTACTTACCTAAAGGAACGTTCTGTGTTTTGGGAGAAGCTTGGTTCTTTGCACATAATAGGAACGTGATAAAATAGCAGTTGATTAAGTCTTTCGTTTGATTGTGTGGAACATCTTGTAAAGTTGTGAAATAAGCAATGAAATGCCACTGACCATCCCTCACTAGCTCCCTAAACTGCTTCAGTTGCTTCCCATAACTTTTACATGGATGTCTAAAATTTTTAGAATAGCATTAAAGTTTTAAAAACAAACAAACCAACAAAACTTCATTGAGCTATAATTGACATACAGTAAAATGCACATATTTAAAATTTGCAAAATTTGATTAATTTTGACATAAGTACACTCATGAAACCATCACCATAATTAAGATAATGAACATACCGATCACCCCCAAGTGTTTCCTCAGACTTCTCCATAATCCCTTCCTTCCTAGCCACCCAGTCACCCAGCATTAGGTCTTTAAGGAGGCAATTCCTGCCCCGTCTGCTGTCTTACTTTCTCCTTGTGCTTTGTCTTTCCTCCACAACTTGCTGTGCTCTCAAGGCACCACACTCAGGGCTGTCAATAGGCTGCTTTTCCTTTCTTTTTGCTTTGAGGAAGCCCTTTCTGGAATTCTTTCCCTAGCATTTCTGTTATTCCCTGTAGAATTCAGGATCCTGCCTCTTTGCTACCATAATGCCCAGTGTATATATCTAAATGGTTCTTATTACCCTGGAATATAGTCATAGTATTCATGTATGCTTGGAACTTTTTGACATGGTATACTACACAGACACATCATAATTGTCCAAAGTCCATAGATTACCTTAGGGTTCACTCTTTTTTTTAACATCTTTATTGGAGTATAATTGGTTTACAATGGTGTGTTAGTTTCTGCTTTATAACAAATTGAATCAGCTATACATATACATATATCTCCATATCTCCTCCCTCTTGTGTCTCCCTTCCACCCTCCCTATAGGGTTCACTCTTGGTGTTGTGCATTCTGTGGATTTGGACAAATATATAATGACATGTATCCATCATTATGGTATAATACAGAGTATTTTTTTTTAATCACATTTTGAAATGAAAATGTTAGATAGTTTTGAGATAGTTTTTTTGTTTTTGTTTTTGTTTTTTGTGGTACGCAGGCCTCTCCTGTTGCGGAGCACAGGTTCCCGACATGCAGGCTCAGTGGCCATGGCTCACGGGCCTAGCCGCTCCGCGGCATGTGGGATCTTCCCGGACCGGGGCACGAACCTGCGTCCCCTGCATCGGCAGGCGGACTCTCAACCACTGCGCCACCAGGGAAGCCCTGAGATAGTTATTTTAATTTTTGTTAAAATGGGTCTCCAGACAATTATTTCTCTGGGTAAGAATGGGTTAATTCAAAAGTAGACCAAGTACCCAACACTTTTGGGCATAAAAGTATAATTTCACACTTTTTTTCAAAACAGAATATAATCACCCTATATGATTCTGCCACCTAACTTGTAAACTTGTCACAGTATTCCACTTTTCTCCTGGTACCACACCTACGTTGGACCTTTTCCTGATCCTTCTTTAACTCAGAAGGCCATGGTGTTTAAGTCTGTCAATACTCAGGTACTCAGTGGTTGTATATTCTAAAAAGTGTTGAGGAAATTGCGATTTGGTATAAGAATCACAGCTTATTGAAACAATTTAAGAAAAGACTGATCAAGATTGGTGAGGGACCTGAAAGAAGATGTCCACTGAGCCATCGCTTTCCCATATTTAAAATATCCATCTCTCTCATTCCTCAAGTGCTGATTATTTTGAGTGCTTTGCAAATGTCCAGACAAAAAATCATTCATGTTTCACAGAATTATCACTTTAAAACTTAACAAAAGACATGGAATTAGTGTAATACAGTGTCTTCTTCAAGGACCCACTTTGGCTTCTTATAATTACTATTTCCTTTACTCTTTAATAATTCATCTTCAGTCTTGTCTGTCAGTGGCATAAATCTTGCCAGTCTCTCCTCCTGGAAAATACGAAGTTCTGTTTGTCTTCAGTTGCTGCTTTTTGGTACCTGTCCAGTTGTCCCAGGTCCTTCATATTCCATGATGTTCTAGATAGCACTCTGGCAGTCTCATCTGCAAATCTACCCAGGAGGACATTTGTTTAGAATAATAAACTGTTATAACTCTATCCATAGCTATTTAAATCTTAGAGGTCTGCTTCTCTTAAGATCACAAACGTTCAGCTGTTGTTCAGTTATTCTTGTCACTTTGCTTTGCAACCTTCTTGACATGCTTCTACCAGGATCCAGGACTTAATATAGGCTCACTAGCGCAGATGGCTTTTCTTCCACCTAGTTTAGGGCTTATTAATTTAGCTTGCTTTCAATTGTCATTGATCTGTAGCCTGAAATTCTTCAGACATGTAATACTTCTGTCATTTTCCTTATGATCTGATTTCTGCTTTTCATCTCCTTTAGCAGTCTAAGTCAAAATGATCACAGTGCCATTTGAATTTTTAGTGAAACTTATAGAAATTCTGTTGGTTTAAGTAGTTAAACATCAGTTGTCAGCTAATGTCTGTTGGTTTAAGTAGTTAAACATCAGTTGTCAGCTAATATCTGTCTGGCCCATCGTAGTATTTTCTCTGAAGATCTTTTCTCTCACAGATTTCTTCTTAATTCTGCCTACATATGACACAATGGGGGTACATGTTGACAGAACTCTTAAAAGGCCATTTACACCTTTTTCTTTACATGTTTAACAGGTAGTATAAAATGTGTAACAGATTTATCGATTTAGGCAAATATACTGAAATTCACAGAAAATTAGAGGCTTTTTTATGGTGGAACTTAACATAGCTTCACTGCTGATAGATTGAGTATATTTAAGAACATCTCTGGTATTGATCTGAGTTCTCATTAGATGCTTCTGAGGAAATAGCTTCGGGTCCATTAGTGTTGCCTCAGCCTTTTGGTGTTACAGGGGTCTGGATTACCAGGTGTTTTATGGATGAATTTAGACCTTGAGATTATATTGGTAACTGTACTGCTGTCTCATGTGTTTTATTTCAATACCCGTCTCCTTGGTTCAGCAATGATTCATTCGTTTGTTCATTTATTTGGCAAATATTTATTGAACACCTACTGTGTGCTGGGCATTGCTCTGGACTCTGAGTTTGTTGCAGTGAACATGTCTCTTACTCCTTCTTGGTCTTACATTTTGGTTGAGTATAGTAACAATATACACAGAAACAAAAACGTGATGTAATATCAAGTAATACTAAGTACTCCTCAGGAAGTGGTGGCATGAGGGCGGTGCATACGTGTGAGATTAACATGGCTGGGGAAGGCCTCTCCCATCTGAGCAGAAGCCTGTGTGGCTGTCTTGGGGAAGCATGTTATAGACAGAGGAGACCACAAGCGCCAGGCTTTGAGGGATATGTGAGTGTGACACAGCTGAGGCCGGGGCTGTGGCAAAGTGAATGAGGGGGTGTGGGAATAGGAGGGGACATCAGAGAGATGCCACCAGGACCTTGCAGCCATGTTGTGAGGCCCGTGGACATTATCCTGAGAAAGCCATTGGAGAGTTTTAAACAAAGAAGTGAAATTATCCTATCTGTGCTTTAGATTTAGATCAGATTGATTATTCTGGCAGCTGTGTGAGGAACAGATTGCGGGCTGGGGCGTAAATTGAAGGCAGTGGCCAGTTAACATGTTATGACAATGATTAAGGTGAGACATAGTGGTGGCTTGACAGGCTTGATGGCAGTGTCTCTGGTGAGAAGGGCAGATTCCATATGTATTTTGTAAGTAGGGAAGCCGGGATTTCTGACAGATTGGATTTAGGGTATGAGAGGGAGCCAAGGATGACTCCCAAGGTGCTTGGCCTGTATAATTTGAAAGATAGGAGATCCTGTTTACAGAGAAGAGGAAAAGACTTGTAAGAGAGACAGACTTTGGGAGGGAAGATCACTTAAAACACCTATAGACATCTAAGTGGACCTATGAAATATGTAGTTAGGATGTAAGCTGGGAGTTCAGGGCTGGAGGCATAAATTTGGGAGCCAGTCATGTACATGTGGAATTTAAAGCTGTGGGACTGGATGAGATCAGCCAGGGAGTGAATTAGAAATGTAACACAGGAGACAGTGAAGGGTAAGGCAAAATATGCAAAACTTACTGGTTTTCTCAATCTTCTCCTTTGAGAGAGACTCATCGTCAGCAAGGTTTTGTTTGTTTTTGCTGCTGGTTACCACCTCTCTGAGGAAAATTGCAATCCATGGTCTAGGGAATTGTACAAGGTGATTTTATAATGTGACACTATTGCAGTTTGTTTCAAAAACTAAGCATGAGGAAGGGTGAGAGGGCTGTTTGGCATTTGTGGAATATAATTCATCAGGGACCTTTGGAAAGAAGCTAGTGGTCATGAGAATGTATATCTGTGGAAAGGAAGAAAAGACTACTTTTGCCTCTAGATTTTGCTCTCATATGAAAGAAAATGGAATGATCTCTAATATATCATAATAATAAATGTATAGCGCCTATATTATGAACTAAGATAAAGTTAAAATGCCAAAAGTGTGCAGGCATATTCTGTGATAAAGTCTTAATCAAGGGATTGAGTTCATTTAGTTCAAATCTACATCAAAATAGTAATATCAAATCCTGCCATTAATGGAAAAAAATCACTTACATACTACCAATTGTGCTCTCTGTAGAGTGGGAGGATAAGTGGAATTGAACTCTGAATGAATTCTCTTATGAGCTTTTGTTACCTTTGTTCCCCTGAAATTAGTAGAATGTCAGCTATATTAAATAACTTTGCAATTCTTTAATTTATTAGAATGAATAAAAACACAGCATGATCAGAATGATATGCTATTTCATTGAGTTGCCAACTCTAGTGAGTTTCTCAAAAACTGAATTTTCAATTGTGATTTATATTGATCTTACCCCTTTTTTCATGTGGTGGCAAAAGGTACGCAATTTTGTTTGTGTTCTATCTAACATGAAAGTAAAATGTAAAATGTTGTGAAATAATTTGATAATATTAAGTGATATCTATGTCAACTTATCTATATCACAGTCTGTTCTTAACACAGCAGCTAGTGACATAAGGCAGATAATGTTCTGTCTCTACCTGTAACCTTATACTGGCTTCCCACCTCAGAGGAGGAGCCTAAATCCTTGCTATAGTTGACAAGGTTCTGCATATGTGCCCCTGCCTCGCTGTTTCGTGCCTCATTTTCTACCACTCTCCCCTAACTCAGCTTTAACCACGTGGCCTCTGTACTGTTCTTCAAACATGCCAGTCACATTCTTGGGAGGTTTACATTGGCTGTTTATTCTCCTTGGACTTATTTCCTACATATATCCAAATAGCTTGCTTCCTCATGTCCTTTTGATCTTTCTTCCTATGTCAACTTTTGGAGGTCTTCTCTGAGTACCCTATTTGAAATTGCCCATAACACTTCTTTTCCTCTTCCCTGCTTTATCTTTCCCTCAAGCACTCATTACCTTCTCATTTACTATATTAAGTTCTGTCCATTAATCTGTCTATTAGTTTATCATAAGAATGACCGTGATCATGGCAGGAATCATTCTCTTAGACACCTACTGGTGAATTTCTAATGCCTTGAACAATACCTGGCATGTAATAATCACTAATAAATATCTGATAGATGGATAAATAACTTTCCCTAAGGTGCTTTATGGTTTATTTTAAATACTGAAAAACTAAAACCATTTAGCTCTTGGCTTACTTACTGAGACTTGCCTTGCCACATGTTCCTAGTACTGAAACACAAATCTGGGTTAAAATGACTTTGTCTTGGTATTCCAGGTTCCTTCAAATATCCTCCATTGCATTTCTAGTCTAATTAGACAGACTTGGGTTTGAATTCTTAAAGTACCATATACTGGCTATAAAATTTGGGGGAAGTTTCTTAATACCCCTCAATTTAATTTTCTTTATATGTAAAATGTATGTGAATTTAGAGCCTATCTCATTAGGTTGTAGTGAGATTTAAGGGAGAGCGTGCATGTGTGGATTCAATAGTGAATAATAAGTGCTCAATTCTGTTAGCTGTTTCATACCCTCCTCTTTCTCAATGATTTTATTCACTCCACAGTTGTTTTCTAATAACTCTCTTTGACCATTTTTTTAGATCTCCCAGACTTTTTTGTACTTTGACTTTTAAATATACACAATTTAATGTCCAAAGCAGCAAAGGTCATGGGTTAGGAGTGTGGCCTAAAGGCCAATTCTGACTCATGAACCATCTCAGTTATGATCAGCTATCATGACTTCCAGGTCTCATGATGAGATATGGTGCTGGAGTATTTATTTTCTGTTCGTGGGACCAGTTTTCAGGGGGACAATTCAAATTACTGAAAACCTGATTAGGATGAACGTCTCGTATTAGTGACACGTGTTGGAGCCAGAAATAACCTCTAGCTCTCTGACTAGGTATATCCAACTGAGGGTCTCTGCCTTAGGAATCTCCTGAAATTAAAATCACCCAGTTGCATACAATAATAGCTTGATGGTTATTATAGAAGGTGTGCTCAAGGACCAAAAAATACTCCCAAATTCATTTTAATTATCTGAGATATTATAATATAGCAGGTTAACCTTCCGCTTGTAAATCATGTCATGCAATAGGAGAGCTAGAGGAGATTAAAAACTTACTCTACATTAGTTTAGTCTGATTATTTTTTAATATGGTTTCTGAGACTTATTACACTTAGAAGACGAGAGTTTGGATAATAGGAGCAAGGAGAGAGATTAATTTTGGAGTTTCAGGTCAGTGACATAGGTATTGTATCAAATTAGCAACTATACCACAGTCAAGTAATTACATGACAATTATATTATTTGGCTTTAGTGATGCACAGTTCACAAGGTATATTTGTATACATTGACCTGGTAGATCTATCCCTCTGATACGACAGCCTCTTAGGCTTATAAGAACTGAAACTCATATAGAAGAGGTGACAACCCAGAACCCTCCCCCCCACCTCATAAACAGAAGAGAAGGATTCAGACTCAGGATTTCTGACTCCACATTTCCATATTTTATTTTGTTTCCACCATACCATGTTGCTTCTAAATACAAGGTTCCTGATCTATTGGTAAAGAATTGTATATATACGAGAGGTGGGAAAGGCTAATGAATGCAAAGGGAAGGTTTTTAAAGGTAGACTTTAGCCTACATTATACTTGTGCTCAGGACTAGTCCCATCCCTGCTTTTCTTTGTAGAAACTAAATGCTAACCATTTTTTATCTTTAGAAACTCAGGGCCCAAATGGGAGGGAAATCTTCTGTCCTTCCTTGAAGAGCCTGGAATATAAACTGCCTTATCTGGCTCCATCACTCTGTGAGCACTCACATCACTTGAGAAGCCTTCTCCTCATTTTCTGTCCCCTAGTTGACAGGGAATTGGTGTTAAGAGCCCTTGAAAATATCTTTGGGATACCCAGAACCTCAACTGCGTAAGTTTTATTCATTTTAATTTGCTTGTGGCTCCTGGCACAGCGGATGGCGGTGTTTCAGTCCTGTGTTTATTTGGTTCTTTACACACTTGTCTGGGCTTCAAAAACTTTTTTTGTTGTTGCTTTTTGGTTCTTTTCCCTCTTTGCTTATATTTTTATTTTGTATTAAATTGTATGTTTCATTAAACATCCTTATCTTCCATACCAGACTTGGCTCTTTTGAAAGGATAAATGTATTTGTTTTCTTTTCTCTAACATTGGGTCAAGTTTCTTGTCCTGAAACTTAGCTATTATCCGTTATTAATGCTATTTTTCTTTCTTTACCAAGAATGCCAATTTTGTATCCAAGTTGACACATTTATTTAAGGAATAAGATGGGGAACAAAGTAATTCTTTTCCCCTTTAGTGAAAAGCTAAGGTTAACTTCCATACCACCAATATCACTGCTACCAAATCATTTGACTTTTATTTTTGTCCGAATTCCCATCTGCTAGAAATATCTAATTCTGAGTGTGTGTATGTGTACTGTACCACTTATTGACTTAACGTTATTGACCACCACTGACTTACATTAATATATTAAATAGTCAATTCAGTATAAATTTTAATATGTTTGAGTTCTCATAGTTTGTGGCTTTATGCTGAAACTGATTGGACTAGTATTCTGTCAATGTTTTGTTCATTGGTGTCACATTATGGGTTTCTTCCTGTAGAAAGAAATTCAGGATTTTTGAGTCCACATTTCCATATTTTATTTTGTTTCCTCCATACCGTGTTGCTTCTAAATACAAGGTTCCTGATCTATTGGTAAAGAATTGTATATATACGAGAGGTGGGAAAGGCTAATGAATGCAAAGGGAAGGTTTTTAAAGGTAGACTTTAGCCTACATTGCATTTTTGCTCAGGACTAGTCCCGTCCCTGCTTTACTGAAGTTTTGTGCTATGGGCAAGTAGTCTTTCAGTCCTCTTTTATCAGTGTTTACTTTGTAAGTAGCTCCACTTGGAACTGCTCACCACAGTAAAGCACCTCAGTCATTCTGATCAATTGAATGCTGGTATATTCTGAAAGGATTTAAGGTTCCAGTAGCTTTGTATTATGGGTTTCCTTGACACTATCGTTATTTATGCTTTTTCTAATTTCTGACCCAGAATTTTTTGAGGCATTCTCTCTCTCTCTCTCTCTATATATATATATATATTTTTTTTTGTCAGTAGGCGGGGCCTCTCACTGTTGTGGCCTCTCCCATTGCGGAGCACAGGCTCCAGACGCGCAGGCTCAGCAGCCATGGCTCACGGGCCCAGCCGCTGCACGGCATCTGGGATCTTCCCGGACCGGGGCACAAACCCATGTCCCCTGCATTGGCAGGCGGACTCTCAACCACTGCGCCACCAGGGAATCCCGAGGCATTCTATATTTTGAATGCAATTAAGAAGAAACTAGTTCAGTTAGCTTCATGACAGTCCTTTCCTTTATTGCTTAATTGTCTGTTTGCTATTCTGTTCTCATTCTATTACTTTATGCACTCTTTTTGCCTTTTTTTTTTTTTTTTTTTTGCTTTGCTTGTTCTTAGCCTCTTATTTCTTAGTGGATTTTTATAACCTCCTTTGGAACTCTCATTCTGACTGTTGGCTTTAGTAATTACCTCTTTTGCCAGTTGAAGACTACTTTTTCCCCTCAACTTTAACCACCCCAAAATTCAGGTTTCCATCTATTTTTTTCTAACCACGGGTCTTAGCTGTAGCCTAATCCTTTGTTAGTTATGTGCCTTGTCTAAATCCTGCCTTCACACTTTCCTTTGTCTTACCACACCTTAGTCAGTATCCACATAATTCTCCCATTTTGCCTGAAGTGCAGATCACAGACCTGGGCCCTCTGGCATCTTCAGACAAAGCAATAGACATACTTTATTACTGAAGGACAAAAGAGTTGCCTGAAAAATGTATCAGGGTGATTTGATTTGAACACTCCCAAAACGCACCCACCAAATCAATGGCTTGAACTGAAGCATGAACCCAAACACTGAATGAATTTCTGAAAGGCCATTGATTTGCTTTTAGAAGCCCCTGAATGAACTGTATTTGTCCTAATGTAGAAACAGAATAAAAACTGCAAGCAATCAATACTAAGAAATGCAGCAAGGTGTCATTCCTAATGGGTTTCAGTTTGGAATAAATACAGAAAAAGCTTTGCCATTAATATTCTGGTATTAGAGAAGGAGCAAGAATTTGTAAAATGGCATAGGAAAAAATAAAGTCGAGGCAAAGAGTAGATCATTTAAGGGTATTTTGAGGACAGTTATTATTTTAAAATATGACTCAGATAACAAATGTTACCGGAAAAGGCCCTCTTATTCTTTATTACTTTTGAGTAAGCTAATCTATGCCATAGTTTTTCCTGTGTCACTTTCTCTTACTTCCACTACCCTGACCCTGCCACCCTGAAGTACCACCCCAAACTTTAGTGCCCGCTAGTGAGGTCAGCTTCTGGAGATAGAGATAAAAGGGTCAGCTGGCTGGCATCGCATCCAAGGATCCGAGTTCGACTTTTTGATGCCCAGCTCCAACTTTCCCTTTTACTCTGTGACTAACCTTTACCTGGTCCACTGATTAATCTTGAACATGTAATTAATTAACCACTTGTGAGTTTAGGGGATTTAGCCAAAGTGCCTCTTGAATGTAAGTATCTTGTTTATGGTATTTTAATGATTTCTCATAATCCCTCTTTTGTTAAATGAAATTCTGAAAGTCAGGCAGGGGTTGCCACGCCTAAGGTGCTTTTGTTTCATACATGTTAATGAATGGCAACGGGAAGACAAATTTAAAGTAGAATAAAGCATGGGTATTCATTTTAGAATAATATTGTTGAGAAAGGATAAAATCTCAGGGGTGGTAATGCTGGGTCAGCCCATCATAACTGTATATATTTTTGTGTTTGCCATTTGTTGATAACCTATTGTGTTTCAGGCCCTATGCCTCATGTTTTGAATGCTCTGTCCTTTTCCACATAGCAGCTAGAGATCTTTTAGTATAAAAGTAAATGTGTGCTTCCCTGGTGGTGCAGTGGTTGAGAGTCCACCCGCCGATGCAGGGGACGCGGTTTCGTGCCCCGGTCCAGGAGGATCCTGCGTGCCGCGGAGCGGCTGGGCCCGTGGGCCGTGGCTGCTGGGCCTGCGCGTCTGGAGCCTGTGCTCTGCGGCGGGAGAGGCCACAGCGGTGAGGGGCAGAGTCTTAAAAGTAGATGTGATTATGTCACTTCCAAGCTTAAAATACTCTAATGGTCTGAAGTTTACTTTGTGTTATATTAATATAGCCAGTCCAGCTTTATTTTGATTAGTGATAACTAATTTTTGTCCTTTTCCTTTTAACCTACTGTTGTTACAGGCAGCATATTAGTTGAGTATTGCTTTTTTTTTTTTTTTTTTTAAATCCAGTGTGATGATTTCTCTTTTTTAACTAGAGGGACCATTTTCTGTTAATGTGGTTATTAATATGGTGGGATTTGAATCTCCCATCTTGTTATTTATTTTCTATTTATCTCATCTATTCTTTGGTATTCTTTTTCTCTTGGATTGAGTATTTTAATAACTTTATTTTTCTGTTGGTTAATTAGTTATTACTTTTTGTTTTATTTATGGTTGCTTTAGGGTTTACATAATATATTTTTAACTACCTTCAAAGGATATGATACCACCTTAAGTGTGGTGTGAAACCTCACAACAATGTTCTCCCATTTTGGGCTGTGTGCACTTGTTATCACACATCTTACCTTGGCGTATGTTTAAACTCATAACATTTTGTTATTTTTACTTTCAGCAAATCAGTTGTCTTTTTTATGTACATACTCCAGCATTCTTCACTCTGTTGTGTACATCTTCCATCTGGAATCATCTTTCTTCTGCCTGAAAAATTGCCTGTAACATTTCTTCCAGTGCTAATGAATTCTTTCAGTTTTTATATGTCTGAGGAAGTCTTTTTTAACCTTCATTCTGAAGTGTTTTCATGGGTATGAAATTCCAAGTTGATAGTTCTTTCTTTCAGCACTTTAAGTATGTTACTGCACTGTCTTCTTGTTTGAATTATTTGGGCAGGAAATCTGCCATCACCCTTAACTTTGTTCCTCTGTACATGTTTCTTTTTTTCTCTGGTTGTTTTTGAAGATTTTCTTTATCGCTTGTTTTGAATAATTTGATTATGATGTACCTCGGGTGTAGTTTTCGTCATATTTTTGTCCTTGGGTTTCATTGAGTTTCTTGGATCTGTTGGTTTATAATTCTCTTTAAATTTGGAATTTCTTTAGCCATTATGTTTGTCAGATATCTTTTCTATACCTCCCTTCTCACCTCTATATCAGAGACTTAAGTTACACATGTATTATTCTATTATTACATATATGTTAGGCTTCTTAAACTTGTTCCACAGCTCATTGATGCCCTTTTTATTTTCTTTTTCCTCTTTTTTCATTTTGGACATGCATTCCAGTTCACTAATCTTTTCTTTTATGGTGTTTAATTTGCTGTTTTTCCTATTTAGTCAGCTCAGATATCATAGCTTTCTATTCTAGAAATTCAGTTCAGGTATTTTTGAAAAAATACCTCTCATGTCTCAGCTTAAAATCCTTGATCTTTCCTCAACCTTCTCAAACATATGAAATATAATAACTTTAAACTTTGCTGTCTAGTATTTCTATCATCTGTGCATTTGTAGGTCTGTTTTTATCAAATTTTTTCCTCATTGTTTGTATTTTCCTGATCCTTTGGGCTCCAAACAAAAATTTTACCATGTTGTACTCTAGATACCTTTGTATTCTTATAAATATTCTTGAACTTTGTTTTAGGAGGCAGTTAAATTACTTGGAAACCGTTTCAGACTTTTATGGCTTGTTTTTAAACTTTGTTACATGGTATCAGAGTAGCCTTGAGACTAGACCTTATTTTTCCCCACAACTAAGGCAATACCCTTCTGAGTACCCTACTCAATGTCCCATGAATTATGAGGTTTTTCCACTCTGCCTGTTGAGAACAAATAAGTGTTCCCAGCTTTGTCTGAGAATCGGGCACTATTACCTCCAGTGCTTTTGACTGATTCTTTCCCCAGCCTTCAGTAGTTTTCTCACATGTATGTGGTGGATACTACAGTTAAAGACATGAGCGGAAAACTCTTGAGATCTCTGGAGCTTTCTGTCTGTGCTACTCTTTCCTTTCTGATACTCTGTCCTGAGAACTCTAGCTGCCTTGGCATTCCCAGACTCTCACCTCCTTCTCAATCATGGACACCTCCTGCTCCACCTGGGTTCCTTCTTCCTGTGCTGCAGTTTGGAAACTCTTTCTAAACAGTAAGCTGGGACGGTCACAGGGCACACCTGTTTCGCCTTTCTCAGGCACCACCATCCCACACTGCCTGGAGTCAGTGCCTGAAAACTGTTGCCTCAGGGCAGCAGGGGGAAGGGAGATAAGTCCAGTCCCTGTTTTTCCATCTTTGGCCAGAAGGGGAATTTCCTTCTGGTCATTCTAATGGTTTCTACTTTCATTATAATTTGTAAGATAATCTTGTGTCTGTTTCTTCAGTCTCATATTTTTTTTTTTTTTTTTTTTTTGCGGTATGCGGGCCTCTCACTGTTGTGGCCTCTCCCGTTGCGGAGCACAGGCTCTGGATGCGCAGGCTCAGTGGCCATGGCTCGTGGGCCCAGCCGCTCCGCGGCATGTGAGATCTTCCCGGACCAGGGCACAAACCCGTGTCCCCTGCATCGGCAGGCAGACTCTCAACCACTGCGCCACCAGGGAAGCCCCAGTCTCATATTTTACCACTGCCTTCATTGTCCGCTGTGTCTCAGCCACATTCGTTTTTTGCTCCCACCTCAGATTTGCACTTACTCCTGCTGCAACCTCTGCTTCAGCCCAGGTGCCACTTTCCTGTGGTAGGGCTCATCATCCTGGTGTCCCCCCCACCATCATCCTACTTATTCATAAGCACTTATCCTTAACTACAGTGATCCTGTCTATTTGTTTTATTGTTTTTCTGTCTTTTTCTCTCCCTTTCTCCATCTGTTTACTTTAGTACAGCCATTTGGACCAGGTCCCTGTCATCTTATTTTCAGTGTGATTCCCCAAGGCCTTAAACAGAGTTTGGTACATAATAAGTATTCAGTAAATACTCTGATACATAAATAAATGAGTAATTATATCTGACTCTCACATAACTCCAGAAATAGGCATTACCATTTCAGAGCTGAGGCAACTTGTTCACTCAACTAGTAACTAGTACAGCTCAGCTGTCAACCATAGTTTTATGACATTAAAGGATGTCTTTCATATTTTATGGTGGCAGTCACTCTTGTGTGTTTGTTTGCTGTAGGTGCCCACTGTACTCGAAGTTGCTTTTAGCACTGGTTTCTGTATGCTTCATCACTGGAGAAAATTTATTTTTGATATTTAAAGATTAACTTGAGTTAATAATAAGTACAAATTACTTAGTATGTTTATGTAGGAGCTTAAATTATTGGGTTGTTGAACTTGAAATTAAGTTTTAGGAAATTTTGTCAGTTACTCCTTTTTCTTGTTTGGGATTTTAAATCTTCTAAATAGGCAACTAAAAAGTGGGGCATTGGGCTTCCCTGGTGGTGCAGTGGTTGAGAGTACGCCTGCCGATGCAGGGGATGCGGGTTCGTGCCCCGGTCCCGGAGGATCCCACATGCCGTGGAGCGGCTGGGCCCGTGAGCCATGGCCGCTGAGCCTGCGCGTCTGGAGCCTGTCCTCCGCAACGGGAGAGGCCACAACAGTGAGAGGCCCGCGTACCGAAAAAAAAAAAAAAAAAAGTGGGGCATTTGAGTCCATAATAGGAATTATGGTTGTTTTTTGGTATAGAAACATGATGCTTTCTAGTTAGACCATCTATGTAGTATTGAAATTTTATGGCACAATCTGCTTAATGTGTTTCATTTGCAAAAATGAAACAAAACATCATTATAGTCACATACTAATTACTAGCCATGCATCATTCATTTGAAATAAAGCCTAAAGCATTTTGTAGTTGTAAGCAAAAAGGTCTCTTATGATTCATCACTTTGCAAACAACATTGTTTTAAGGTTGCTTTTTAGATCTGAGTATCATCTAGTGCCTGAGAAGCATTTCCTGTATTCTGCAAATCTCATCATACAGGTCTCGATATTCTCTTCTAAGACGACTTTGGAAACATAATGGAAAAGGGAGACTGGACTAATGAAACTAAGTTACTATAGAGTTAGGCAGTTTTATCACAGTGGTGGCTTAAGGTGTAATTGTTGTAGATATAGACTGGCTTATTTTATATCTCATTCTTGACGCCATCTGGAAAGGTCTGTAAAGTGCATTTTTAATAAAGTTCAGTAAATACTATAACCAGTATTCTACTTAATGGCTCTCCCCATTAACACAAAGGTGAAAATTTGATGAGAATAAGTTGTATGCATACTATATTTATATAGTCTCAAAGCATCTTCCTATAAGTAACGTTAATTATATAGGGAATATGTTGTAACTTTACATTGATTGGAAAAACTGGTGGACATAACCTTAGCTAAATATTTATGTATTATATTATAGTATATATACACATATGTATTTCCTTTATAATACATATATGTGAAGAGGAAGAGAGAGA
The DNA here is from genome assembly GCF_964374135.1 of Grampus griseus. Classification (NCBI taxonomy): domain Eukaryota; kingdom Metazoa; phylum Chordata; class Mammalia; order Artiodactyla; family Delphinidae; genus Grampus; species Grampus griseus. The sequence goes on from NC_139012.1 coordinate 47,719,325, forward strand.
ATATGATGGAGCAAATGATACAAAATGGAAACACTTGGTTAAAGAGTTTTTTGTATTCTTAAAACTGAAATTGTAATAAAAAGGTTTTAAAATTCCATTTACAGTAACAAAACTATAAAATACTTAGGAATACATTTTTAAAAAGCTGGGTAAACCACTAACAATGATAAAATGGATAAAATATTCAGGTCCTCCATTTTAAGGCCATAGACAACAAGTAGAAGAAAACTGCAAGCTTTGGGAGAATAGAAACTGCATGAACTTGTGAATGCCCAGCTTTTGGTCTGGCGAAAGTTTTCCGATAATAGCACAGAGAGCTGGGGTTTGAGCAGAAAGTATGGTTTTCTCTGGAGCTTGGAAGCAGGGATCAGACTTTATAGCAGTTGAAACAGGGCAGGCCATTATAGGGGAATGAACTGTGCAGAAAGGGACTCCAGTTTTCCTTGTGGGAGTCTCCCTGGAGTCTGTGCCTGGAGGCTGAGCTGTTCATATACTGAGCAAGATTTGCCAGATAGCACCTGCTGCACAGTGAGAGTAGAAGAGAGATACTAGGGGTCCACATTCCTAGGAGGCGTTGGAGTTCTGGCCCTGCCAGAATAGAGATAGCTTCTTGACACCTCATTAACTTACTTGGTATTCACTCAAACAACTGGAAAGGTTATACCTTAGGAAAGAAGACCAACATCCTAAAGGAGTACCTACTCTAGACTCACCCTAAGAAAACCTAAAATCAAGTCTACAGGCTTCTCTGGGAAGAATGAGTCCTACCAAGTTAGAGGGGCTAGAGAAACAACTCCCACTTTCCACAGAGCCACACTAACAAAGTGTGAGCTCAAGCCTATTAAGCCTCTAAATAAGCCTACTGAGAAATTTAAGGTGATCACCCAATGACTGATTTGCCTGCTAAAACAAGAAGGAACATTCTTCAAAGGAATATTACAACTCAAGAGTGGTTGTAACATTTCATCATTTCATTAAGAAGTAAAGATTAATAAAATGGGATGTATTGTAAAAAACAGTCAAATAAACAAGACAGCCCAGGTTTTAGATTTCAAATGCAAAGACTTTAATGTGCATATTATAAATATGTTCAAAGAACTAAAGCAAATTATCTTTTAAGAATTGAAGGAAAACATGATCTTAATTAAGGAATTTTTGCAGGGAAATGAAAACTATAAAAATTTGCCATATGGGAATTCTCAAACTGAAAAGTTCAATAACTGAATTAAAATATTCAGTATATGGGTTAATAGTATATTGGAGATAAACAGTATAAAACACCTGTAATTGTAGTCCCAAAAGAAGAAAGTGAGATTGTGGCTGGCAAAATATTTGAAGAAATATGGGCCAAGAAATGCCAAATTGAGTGGAAAATATAAACTTATGGTTCAAGAACCTCAGCAAAACCCAGTCAGGATAAATATAAAGAGAAAAACATTTTGGCACATTCTAGTCAAACTGCTGAAAGACAAAGACAAAGTCATGAAAGTGATTTGAGGAGGGGAAAACATGTAAGAAAACGAGGAGAGAGATTTAGCTGCCCTTGCAGAAATAATGGAAAGCAGAAGTCAACATTAGGGTGTATTTTAAATGTTGAAATAAAGAAACTGTAAACTCAAAATTATCTCTTTAGTAGATAGTCTTCCCAAAATAGGGTAAAATAAATACATTTTTAGTTCTGTGAAAACAGAGTTTGTGACCATCAGACCTGCCCTACAAGAAATGCGAAAGTTGTCCTGCAGGCCAAGTGGAAATGATACTAAATGAAAAGTGATATCCACAAAAAGGAATGGAGACCATGTGAAATAATCAACGAACTATGTTTTCTTTCTTCTCATAATTTACTTAAAACTAATAATTAAAAAAATAACATTGCAGGATGAGGTTTATATGTATATAGAAGTAAAATATATGATAGTAGCACAAATGATTGGGTAGGACAAATGGAATTATGCTGTTGTAACATTATACCACACATGAAATGAACCAGAAGGTGGGAAGTGTGAGTGAAATACTGGAAGGGGGAGGCAGGAAATGAAACCTACGAACAGGCACAATACTGACTTAATAGTCACTCTAAGTAGACTACATAAAGAGGCATATTGGTAGTCCTAGAGCAGCCAGGGAAATATAGTAAAGAGATATAGTTAAGAAGCCAGTAGAAGAAATAAAATGGAATACTAAAAATTGCTTGATAAACACAAAAGCAGGAAGGGATAAAAGAGAGGTAAAACGCAGAAAGGACAAATGGAAAACAGATACTAGACAATAAGAAAAGTAGCATAGCTTTGTATATTTCAGAAAAATGTATATTTCAAGACAAATCATATTATAAGAAATAGAGGCATTACACAAGGATACAAGGAGTAATTTACAAGAAAGTCATCTTAAATATGCATGCACCTAATAAAGAACATTAAAATTCATGAAGCAAAACCTGTAGAATTAAATGGAGAAATAGATAACTTCACAATCATAATGAGACCTTAATGCCCCCTTTCAGTAAATTCTAGAAAAAGTAGATCAAGAAACAAATCAGTAAATAATTAGAAAATCAAGACAGTTCTATCAACCAGCTTGTTCTAATTGGTATTTATAGAACATTGCCCATATAACTGCAGAATATACATTCGTTTCAAATACACATGGAACATTCACCAAGGTAGACTATATGGGAACATAAAATAAGTCTCAGTAATTTTCAAAAGACTGAAATCTTGTAGAGTATGTTTTCTATGTAAATTGGAATTAAATTGGACAACAATAATAGAACATCTCTCACTGTTTGAAAATTGGATAACATAGTTTTAAATTATTTATGGGTCAAAGAAGAAATAATTTTAAACCTAATGAAAATGAAAGCACTGAAAAAGAAAACTAAATTCTCATATTTCCATCAGGAATCAAAGAACGGAATCTACTACAGAAAATTAGAGACCCATATCATACATAAACATATATACAAAAATTGTCAAAATATTTTTGTATCAAATAGTGCAATGCCTAAAAAGGAGAGTGTGTCATTACCAAGCTGTGCAAGGTTGGTTTAACATTTGAAAATTAAGGTAGTTGACCATATTATCAGAAAATAGGGAGAAAAATCATATAATTATCTAGATACAAAATAAAAAGCATTTGACAGAATTGTATCTTGTTTATGATATATAAAAACTCTTAGCAAGTAGAAAAAGAAGGAAAGTTTCTCAACCTGATAAAGGACATCTATGGAAGACACGGAGCTATCCTCATACTTAGTTGGGAAAGATTAAATTCTTTGTCATTTATGATTGGAAACCAGGCAAGGATATCTATTTTTATCACTTTTCTGCATTATAATATATGTTCTAACTTGTGTAATAAAAAAAAATGAGATAAAAGGCCTGTACATTGGAAATGATGTAAGTGAACTTATTATCTATGTAAATACATAAGGAATCTGTAGTAAACTTTGTTAGAAGGTCACAAAATAGTCACTGTACCAAAATCAGTTGTATTTTTCTCTATAAGCAATGATATATCGGAAAGCACAATAAAATAGTACTGTTTTCAATAGCATCAAAAAATGTGAAATACTTAAGGATGCGTTTCCCTGAACATACGCAAATTTTCTACACTGCAAACTACAAATTATTGGTGAGGGAACTTGAAGAAGTTGTAAATAAATGGTGATACATACCGTGCTCCTGGAGTGGAAGACTCAATTTGTTAAGACCTCATTTTTCCCTCAAATGATCTATAGATTCGTAATACACATACGATACACATCCTCAATCAATCCCAGCAGGTCTTATAATAGTAACTGACAAGATATCACAAAAATTCATATGGCATGCAAAGGACCTGGAATGGACAAAATCAATTTTGAAAAACAAACTTGGAGGACCTAGACTACTGATTTGATATCAGGACAGTAAGGTTTTGGTTTAAGGATATATAAATGTTTTTCTCAAAAGTATAGAGATAGATTTACAAAGATACCATCAATTGATTTTTCAACAAAGACTTTAAGGCTAGTGAGTAGAGAAAGGAACTTCTTTGTACCAAATGATGCTGCGAAACTTGGATATTCTATTGACTAAAATGAATCTCAACTCCTTCATCACACCACGCAGAACAGTTAATGAGGGATGGAATATAGACCTAAATGTTCAAAGATAAAAGCTTCAAGAATAAAGCATAACATTGGCAAAGGGGGCGTAAAGTGTCATAAGCCACTTTGTAAAAAGTTTGACAATTTCTTGTAAGGTTAAGTATGCATTTACACTATACTATTTAGTGGAAATGAAAAGACTCATACGAGAATATTCATAATATCCTGTATTAGTTTCCCTGGGCTGCCATAACAAATGTCCACAACGTTAGTGATTTAAAACAACAGTAATTTATTCTGTCATATTTCTGGAGACCAAAAGTCCTACATCAAGCTGTTGGCAGGGTTGGTTCCTTCTGGAGACTCTGAGGAAGAATCTGTTCCATGCCTCTCCCTTAGCATCTGGTAGCTGCTTGTAGCCTTTGGTATTTCTTGACTTTTAGTATCACTCCAGTCTCTGCCTCCATCTTCACAGTCTTCATGTTGCCTCCTCCTGTGTGTGACTTTCTCTCTCCTTTCTTGTAAAATGACATGGCATTAGATTTAGGGATCTCCCTGAATCCTGCATGATCTCACCTGGAAATCTTTAACTTAATTACATCTGTAAATACCCTATTTCTACATAAGGTCACCTTCACAGGTACCTGGTTTAGGATTTATCCTTCCAATGCCTATTCATTCCAACCCACTACACAGCGCCAAACTGGGAAGAAACCAAAAAGTCCATCAACTTTTTGGTTTAGGAAAGAGGCTAAACAAATTTTGGTGTATTCTTGCAATGAAATATTGCTCATTCTTGCAATGAAATATTAATAAAAAGGAACACAGTACTCAATCATACTAACATGTGTGTGAATCTCAAAGTCATTTTATTGAGTGAAAGAAGCCAGACACCAATAGTGTTTCCTGAAAGTTTCATTTATATAAATTTCAAGAACAGGCAAAACTTAGTTATAGTGATAGCAATCAAAACACTGGTTTCCTATGTTAGGGTGGGGATCGTCTGGAAGCAGACATGAATGAATTTAAGACACCAGAAAGTTTCTGGGTTTTATGCCAGCTTTTTAATTCATCAGATATGAAACTTATGTGTTGAGTGTTTGCTAAGACTGCCAAATTAAATAAGAAGTCTCTCACTCTCTAACTTTACCACTTTCAGATCCTGAGTATCTGTGGAACTCATTTGGACCTCCTGTGAAATCCTTCGTGGTCCAGAATTGATAAGCATTTGTAGACAAAGAGAAAGCATATCTGATGTCTATAGCTAATTGTCTATTTCTTGACTACCTGGAGGAATATACATTTTATCCTTTTTTTTTTTTTTTCTTTTTGTATAATTCTTGGCTTTACCTTGCTCCTTTGGAAAAATGTAAAAAATGCGACTTTGGGGCTTCGCTGGTGGCGCAGTGGTTGAGAGTCTGCCTGCTGATGCAGGGGACACGGGTTCGTGCCCCTGTCCGGGAGGATCCCATATGCCGCGGTGTGACTGGGCCTGTGAGCCATGGCTGCTGAGCCTGCGCGTCCGGAGCCTGTGCTCTGCAACGGGAGAGGCCACAGCAGTGAGAGGCCCGTGTACCACAAAAAAAAAAAAAAAAAAAAAAGTGACTTTGCCATAGCAAAGTACAAAAAATGTACTTTGCTGTTGTGTAGTTTTAAAAAAAATAATTTTAGCTTATGAGTTTTATTATCATAAGAGCACATTTATTTTAAAAATACTCTTGATATTCTAAGCACTACCCAGGCATAAGGCACTTGAATAGCTATGTTTTTGATGCCTTTCCTAAAGTGAAATGAACTTTTTTTTCTGAGAATTCTGGAGATTATGAAAATATTGGCCAGCTAACAGTAAAGGGAAGACATTTTTCATATAGTTTAATTAGAAAAATCAAGTTCAAAACTTTTTCCTAAGTGTCTTAAGTCTGTTGTTAGATCACCTTCCTTTCTCAGATGTCACTTTTCTCCCTCAACCCTTTGTTGTTTTCTCTAGTTTTGTCTTTCACAAAGATGCACTCGTTTTTTCAGTCTCCTTGCTTCTCACACCTCTCTTACGGGGAGTGGAAGAATTAGCAAATATGGAAATAAGAGTGGAGAGTGCAGTGTAATGGGACAACAAAAGTGGATCTGGAAACATACAGGGGTAGTTAGGTATACCAAGAAGAAAGGAAAGAAATATGAAGTAGTAGCAGGCAGAGCTCACAGCAGGGTCAACCTGTCTCCATAGTGATTTGTCTGATAACTACCATGGGGAAATTAAAGTCTCTTCCTACTCATAGGAAAACATAGTAGAAGTATTGATAGTTTGAGTATCAGGTGGCTTTTAAGTTGCGGTTATTAATTTCCACATTGTGATTCTCTGAGTGGCATGCACAGTTAGTTGGCAGCAAGTTAGCTCTAGGCTCATGCCCTACTGTCCCTGTGCCCTTGAAGGAGTCATTTAACCTTACAGAAATGCCGTCCCATTATTCCTTATAATTATGTATTTACAACATGTATAACGTAAAGGTTTAGAGTAGTAAATCAATTAAGACTCAAGCTAGTAGCTTTTCAATCAGCAGGTTACTTGTATTAGAAGGAAAGTTGAATGATTAATTAGTCTTACCACAACTTTAGGGAAGAATAATGAAGATATAGAGGATGTTCTCAAATTTCTTTTGAGGTGCGCCTACACAAGGCTGCAGGCAAGAAGTGGGGGAAAACCCAACAAGTTTTGAATAAGTTGGCTCCTGAAAATCTCATATTTATAAAAGAAACTGAATAAAGAGGATATAGTGTTAAATGTAGTTGGTATAAAAATGTCAGATGGATTCTGTTTTTTCCCCCTGTGAAATAATGGATAAACTTAAAATTATATGAGAAAAAGATAACCATAGTGAGATTATGGGAGAGTACATCTCCCTGAAGACTTTTTCTCCTTTTTGCCCTTTAAGACAGATGGAAAGAATTCAGTGATACAAGGGCAGCAACCACCACTTCTGTGCCTTTTGCAACACTGAGTGGGCACCCAGTCAATGCTTTTTGGTTCACAGATTTTCTCAAGGTCTTTTCATCTTACTTTGTACCTGCTCCAACAATGTGTATATTGCCAACAAACAAAATTTTGAAATAAAAATTACCCTTAGTGTTCTGGATATTGTTTGTTGATTTTATCCAGTCACTGTTCTTAAGGTGTTTTCATTCAGGCCCATGACATCTGCGGTGGTGTGATGGGGTGGTTGCCGGAGTACTGCTGCCTGCTTTCAAAAAATAGTAATAAAACCAAAATATTTTAACTTTCTTTTTTATGCCTTTAGGTTGGTCTTCAGACTATAACTCATTATTGTCAGATTTTGGTGCTATGTGTTTACATTGCTAGGACTCTGTACTAATAAATGTAAAGGATACCTCTGTAAAAATGAATTCTAATTTCTTCTAACATTCTAATTATTAACTATCTTACAGTTAAACTTTTGCAGTAACCCTTCCCTTCTTTATCTCTTTTTTAATGACTTTCTGTTACAATTGAGAATATTATTTGAGCATCATAGCTCTCCATTTATGCATTCAGTCTAGTCTTTGACAGACAAGTCATAGTTCTAGATTCTTGGGCAAGCAAACAGAATGCAAATGTCCAGTGTTTTTGTTTTTTAAATATTTATTCATTTGGCTGCATCGGGTCTTAGTTGTGGCACATGGACTCCAGAGGCGTGGGCTCCCCAGTTGTGGCACGCGGGCTCCACAGTGCACAGGCTTAGTTGCCCTGCGGCACTTGGGATCCCAGTTCCCTGATCAGGGATCAAACCCACGTCCCCTGCATTGGAAGGCCGACTCTTAACCACTGGACCACCAGGGAAGTCCCAGCAAATGTCTAGTGTTGATAGAATATGTGAGGGGGTGAAGAAACATTCTTCAGGATTTAAAAAATATATAATATTTTCCCTTTTTTTACCTTTTTTCTTTGATCCCATCTGAAGAAATAGAGTTTGATTTGCCCAGTGAGAAAAATAACTCTGCTATTACCTTCATAGATTACAAGATTTAGATCTTAGAACATTAACTTTCATTGACTTTTTTTTGTTTTTTTTTTTTTGTTTTTTTTTTTTGTGGTACGCTGGCCTCTCATCATTGTGGCCTCTCCCGTTGCAGAGCACAGGCTCCGGACACGCAGGCTCAGCGGCCATGGCTCACGGGCCCAGCCGCTACGCGGCATGTGGGATCTTCCCAGACCGGGGCACGAACCCGTGTCACCTGCATCGGCAGGCGGACTCTCAACCACTGCGCCACCAGGGAAGCCCTGTTGTTGTTATTTTTAAAATAAAAGGGGCAGCCGTTTGGCCTAGGAGATTAGCGTAGGCTAAATGGTAGACCCTGGACAGGATCTAGTTCTGGTGATCTCTCAAATTCCTTTCCAGTGCAGTAATTTTGTTCACTAAAATGCATTTGTTTCTTATCAGCCAAAATACTCACTTTTTCAAAATTTGGAAGAAAGAACAATATGAAAAGGACATCTAATTTAAAAAGGTGTTCAAAGATCTGTTTAGGTTACCCTTCCTGACTTGGCTTTGTCAGGGTATTTGATAAACTCAGCACTTTGTTCTGCATTACATCACAGACTTACTCTATTTTTTCAAGGTACCTGTCCCTCGTGCCAGGTAGACTCATTACTCATACAAATCTAGGTTATATTTTTCTAGGAAAATTAATTACTTTGTACTGGCTACATATGGCTAGCTTGTCAGCAGGAAAGCTTTAACATACTTCAGGGTAGTTTTTTTTTTGTTTTTTTTTGTTTGTTTGTTTGTTTTTTTTGCTGTACGCGGGCCTCTCACTGTTGTGGCCTCTCCCGTTGCGGAGCACAGGCTCTGGACACGCAGGCTCAGCGGCCGTGGCTCACGGGCCTAGCCGCTCCACGGCATGTGGGATCTTCCCAGACCGGGACACGAACCCGGGTCCCCTGCATCGGCAGGCAGACTCTCAACCACTGCACCACCAGGGAAGCCCCAGGGTAGTTTAATGTAGACATTTAAGTAGTCTTTTTTCTCTTTGCACATGAAGTGGTACATTAATATATGTTAAAATTAATATATTTCGCAATACTAATGTTTTGCATAGGGTACTGGAGAATTCTTCTCTTGTTATTGCAAAGTACCAAATACCTGATTTCATAATCATGATTGAGGGCATAGGCTGAAAGCAGAGATGCTGTGGGCCCATCATACACCTTCTGAATGGCCATAACTGTATGAGCTCATGTGAGTGTTCCCTTATATGTCTTAGTATTCTAAAGGATAAATTAAATGTAACAGAGCATGGTACAGCCTTGGTCCAGTATAATATGAATGTGTGTAAATATTACATTTGTAATATTTAAGTAAGGGTACAAGTTCCAGGTAAGTGAGTCCATTTGGGAGCATTTTAAAACAAATAAAATGACTTTATCAGAAGTAATCACTGCTTACCTCTACTTTGTGTGCTAGACATACAATGTCCAAACAATGATTCATGCCCACTAAGAATTGGTATTCTAATAAGGTCTCACTTTGTCTTTCATAAATTTTTATATTACTAAAATATATTTTATAAAACCATCATTAGTAATGTTTCTTTGTACTTTAAAAAAATGTCATTTTTGAGCTTACAGTTTCTTTACTCTCTTCTAGGAGAAAAAAATTTATTTTCTCTAGATGGGATTTTGAAGACGTTTCTTGAATTCAAGGAATTTTAAGACATTCCTTAGAATACTTGTAGAGGAGACTTCTTACTAATTATATTAGTTGAGCTCTTAGAGTCTTGGTTGCATACACATAAGCATTTAACACGTCAAGTTGCTGGGGAGAATGCTTTATGTAAATTAGATATATTATTTGCTGAGAAACTATTTAGTGACTGTAAGAACTTGGTTCCTCTGAAGATATTCTCTCAGAGGTATCTACTGAGAGCTCTTTATTGCTCCGATTTTGTTAGATGAGTAAACTGGGTTATGTTGTTAAGTCATTAAAGCAGTGCCTGTAGTATCCTATTGGAATCTAATAAGTTCAGGCTTTTGTATGGTACAGTTTATTTTAAATAACAATCGTTATATTATGAGCAGATAGTTTTTAACAGAAATCCTATAAGCTTCATGTGGCATTGTTTTTTAGCTTTTCCTTGAGGGTCAGTGATTAACAGAACTATTCCCTATTTTGATCCTATCATGTTCTGTCACTGTTTTTTTTTTTTCTGACCTTGCCTCAAAGTGCTTTTGATGTTTATAATCGTTGTTGAAGTTCACCTGTTTTACCACTGCTGCCCCATCAATCTGTTTTAAGTCTCAAATTCCTAACATGTTTGGTCAAGGAATTCACACGTAACTTAAATGTGGTATGTCTCCAGCCTTCAGGCTCTACCCCCTCACGTGTGTTGCTAGCACATGGTTCGGGGGTAAATTTAAGGCAAGAAGTTGCTGACCCTCTAGCCCTTTTGTTCTTTCAACACTTTCAACCCCCTTTATACCCAGTAAGGAAACACAGAGTCCCAAACGGGGCTAACCTGGCACGTGGTAGACCTGTGGCTTTGCACCGCTTCTGTCTCCTGCTCTGCCCATGTTTTCTAACTCTGACTCTGCTAATTTAGCATGTGTCAGGAGTCATTCTGCTGTCCTGTGTTTCTGAAGAAAGTCAATTTAGTACAAATTGGGACCTATTTACTCTCCTTCAATCTAACACATACTGTTAGTCAGCAGGGCTCCTGTGGACATCAATTGCTATTTGAAGAAACAAACCCTCTTTAGACCTTTCTGAATATGTTTTAAACATGACCCAGCATATTTCAGTATTGAACAAAAATTAAAGCAGTGCTATGAATGCTTTGTAATTTGTTGCCTCTGTATCCTGTTACCTTTTAAAAATTCAGTTTTTTAAAAAAAAAGATATATGTACTTTATTTCTTAAACTTTGTCATTTAAGTAAAGCTCTCTTTTCATCGAGCATCTAAATTTTTAATGTTTTCTTTGAGTGATGACTCAGGATTCCTCACAAAAACACGCAGGGCTTTTCTCTCTTCCTGCTATCAGTTTCAGGGGACATATTGCTTTTTCCATACTGTCATACCAATAAATCATCCCAGATTACTTGCAGCCGCACAGTACTAAAGTATACCATGCATTTTAAAGGAAATCTGCTATTTTCTTTTCAATCAGATGAGCAATGTGAAGAGACTACGGCCACGGCTCAGTGCTATTCTCTTTAAGCTTCAGTTTGAAGAGCAGGTGAACAACATCAAACCTGACATCATGGCTGTCAGTACTGCCTGCGAAGAGATAAAGAAGAGCAGGAGCTTTAGCAAGTTGCTGGAACTTGTGTTGCTAATGGGAAACTACATGAATGCTGGCTCCCGGAATGCTCAAACCTTCGGATTTAACCTTAGCTCTCTCTGTAAAGTGAGTTTGTTTTTTCAGAACATATAATTTGCCTGAACACTTATTCTTAAATGTCAGCCCTGATTACATTACGTATTTTTTATTTTGATGTGCTCATTGTCAAGAACTTAAACTGAACCATCAACCCAAACCCAGAGTGAACTGAGCTCAACTCAGCCTCTGAACTAAATCCAAATGTTAATTTTCTCTGATTTGCAAATTCAACTGAAGAATTTTGTTTAACTGCAAAATTATGTTGTAAACCTGTGCTTTCTCGAACTGATGAAATGGAACATCAAAATATTATTTAAATCTAATATTCATTCAATATAAATACGTGCATATGACAGTATATATATTGAGCATTACTTGGAATTGCCACGAAAATCTTTACCTTTAACTATTTAAGTATCTCTTTGCATTTTTCTTTTTTGAAAGCTGACTAAAGGGAGAGAAAAGTGAGACTGCTTTATATAAAGGGAAAATCATTATATTAGGAATACACATAACTCAGATGTTATTAATTATTTTGAAATGTTTCTATCTAAATATAATTTTAGAGGAGATGAAAATTGAGTAAGTTTAGAGATTTTTTTTCTTCCAGGTTCTTCCATAGTTTAAATTTTCTTACAGCAAATGTATTCAGTGTTGTATATAACAGAGCTCTCTGTCTTAAGAAGTGGGCCATAGTAACAGTGCTTTATTGATCAGCTTACAACAAATTCTTCTCAGTTACACATCACAAGAAAAGCTTTCTCTTGTTCTTGACCTTGTAACATCTACGCTCCCTGATTAAGGAATTTGATTATTGCGATTACCGGTTAGATTGGAAGGTGAGAAACAAGTTCAGCTTTAGCTATGGGTTTACTGAACAGTTGATCTCTTCGTGCTTTCATGGCTTTTCTTACACAATTTCCCTGGCTTATGCTTTCTGTTGGTATCGGTGACTTGTGAGCTTTTCCCCTCTCCCATCTCCATCTTTTTATTTTCCTCTGCTTGCTTTTCATAGCCTGCTGTGTCCAGTTAAGATTCCTAGCAAGTATTATGATGTGATTCATAAGACTGCACATTTACAGAGTGCTTACTCACCCCTGTGCCAAATGCTTGACCTGATCATCTCATTTAATGTATGTGATTAATATTTACCTGGGATAATGGGACTCATATTTTTCACATGTAAACCATTAATTATGCTTAGATATTTTAATGGCGCTCTATACTAAAGTTATGGCAGCAGAGTTAAGAGAGAGTGGCTAGCTTGGCTAAGGAAGGGCAGTTTCACACTCAGAGAGGATCAGGAATTTGAGCTGGATCTGGAAGGACGAGTGGATGTTCCCTGAGAGGAAAGGGCATTCTAAGCAAGTGTCAACAGTTCACATTAAGGGTTATATCATGGCACAGTTGGAGCCTGGATGGAAGAGGAGTGGAGAAAATGGAAATGTGATAGTAAATGGGTCTAGATGGTGAAGAGCTTCAAATGTCACACCTTATACTGAAGGTTTTATGGAGACATGTTACTTCTGTAAGTCAAGTGATATTATCATCTGTCTTCCAGGAAGATAATTCTAACAGCAGTATGGAAGAAAGGTAAGCTGCACTTCCCAGTACTGTCACCATTAGCCATACATATTTAAATTTAAATCAATTACTATTTAAATAAAATTAAAAATTTAATTCCTCACATTTACCATGTTTCAAGTGAGTCAGTGTCCATACATGCTGGCAGCAAATATGGCACATTTCATCATTGCTGGAAGTTCTATTGGACAGCACTGGGTTGGGGGTGGGGGTTATAGTGGGGAGAGACTCGGTGATTGGCTGACCTGTGTCATGTGACCTGGGAGGATGCCAGAGGAAATGGAGCTGAGAAGATAGATGGGAATGGTGAAGGAAAAAGGGAGGGGTCAAAGATAACTCCTTGCTACTGACATGTTTGAAGTAGTTGCTCAAAAGAGAAAAGAGTTCAGGCTGATTTTGGTGTGTCCTTCTCCTAGCTTACCTCAGTGTCTTAGAAGGCATCTGACTGAAGCTGCCTTATTCAAATGTTTTACCAAATATTTGAGTGTCCACTATGAAACTGTCACTGTGCTTTGAGATGTTGGAGGTCTGAGCTAAGGTAGTGGTAAAGGCGTTGAAGGGGAAAGGGGATGGAGGGAAGTGTACACATTTAAGGAACATCTAGTTATTGTCAGGGCATGGTGATTATTAACTTGGAGGCTGAAGGATAAGGAGGCAAGTAAGACTGCCAGGTTCAGGCTTTCTCTAAGAAGGGAAGCAAAGGAAGAAAAACAGGATGAGGAGCGAGGTGGGGGAGAAGTTAATTCCACACGTACAGACCTACTGGAGTTTGTTTCATAGTGCCAAGTGTCTGTTCCTCTTTAGATTTTGCATCTCAGAACTACAGCCAACTCACAAGAAGTTGACCACATACCCTCCCTTATTTCTGCCTTGAAAGAGAAGTGTAGACAAGAGATTAGGTCTGATTAATGAGGTAGAATTCCCTAATACAGTACTTGGTACATAGTAAATACTGAACAAATAGCTGTTGAATGGATAACAGTGCAGTGGACACAATGCAGTACATACAGTGTTGTGTAGAGACAATGTTATTATGTAGCTGAAAATAGAAATCCTCTCATGTTTATATACAGTCACTGATGCATAGTGATTTAAAACCTCTTACAAATACAATGCATGCTGCTACGATTTCACTATAGTCATGCTGCAAACCAGTTAATCTGTCTCCAGGTAATAGAGTTGACTGTATTTTCAGTCAATGGTACTGGCTAGTTTGATCATCCCTATAAGGAGCCTTATGTTGTACAAGAAACAAAATAAATACTACAACTTCATATTTTTTTATTAGCCTACATGTCAAGTAGGCTATATAAGCCTATATTGAACAAGATGATATCTCATCATGTTTGTCATCAGAAGTAGCAGCTTGATTGTTGACGATTGTGAATTTCACACCGAGTGTAAAGCATTTGGTTTGATAATAAGCCCACACACAGGGAATTCCATATTTATTTGACAGTAGAAAGACAGGGTAATATTTTAATCTGTTCGAACATGCTGGGTAATTATATGACATTTACTATTCTATATCCAAAATCTTTACTTTTAAATGCCCTTTATAAATTTAGCTTAAGTATGAACAGTGTGTGAAAATTCATATTAAATTGTTAACTTTGCGTTGTTTAGAAATAAATACATGAGTCATGAATCCTGTATGCATTGTAGTTTGGTTTTAGGGTTTATATTATATATTTGTATACATTTGTAATTGAGATGACTAACTACAATAAATGAGTTCAGAGAGAAAAGATTTTACTTTCTTTTACTTAAAGATTCGATAGGGTCTGTGATAAATAAATATAAATGTTAAATATGAGATATAAAGTAACCATAGACTAGAATGTATTAAGATGTAAACATAAATTAAAGTAGACGTATAGGTTTGAGGTTTTCGGATGGAAAAAGTGAAGTGCAAAGCATGGTCATGAAACTTTTCATGAGCTAAAAATTGTGGTTTCTCTTATTAGCCAAAGCTGAACTTCACGAGAAATTTTGCGTTTGTGTCATTATAAAGGGAAAATACAGTGTTGAGCAGTGTTCCTTTAAACAGCAAGTGAAAAAATCCATTTCATGAGGTTCTTTCTTTTAGAACCACCTCCCCTTGTCTCCTCCATCTTCCCCTCCCCTCCCCTCCCCTGACAGATATGTACTCAGATCCTCTTATGAGGTAGCACTCCAAGAGAACCCTCATAGTAAGATACATATGTATTTTTCAGTTACAGTAATGCTATCCCTAGTTTAATCAAAATGGTGTAAGTATTCAATACCTTGCTTTCTGGCGACTTGGCTTTTTAAAAGGATAAACCTCAGACTATATAGAAGAATGGACAGACTGCTTGTCATTCATAAAATCCTCCAAAGATATTACTAAACTTTAGATAAATTTGGATAATAAGCAGTTTGAGATTATATTCTTTTTTCAGGACCTGTATTGGTTAATTTGTATCCTTAGAAATACAAGCAGCAAATAGTAGGTGCTTGCCTGACCAGAATGCCCACCTAGAAAAATTTTATGTCATTAGTGTTGAAATTAGTAATTTTAGTGAATCTGTGCGTAGAGCCAAGTAGATCAGCATTCTAGCAAAAAATGAGTTGACTCAGCCATCAAAGTTCAACACCATATTAAATATATGAGATGATTTTAACTTGTTATTTAAAAAGCAGACGTTATTTATCCATGCACAATGACTATAACATGTGTTTGATAATGTTTACTAATGTCTACTGAAATGTTTGATTCCTGAGTAACAAATCATCTCAATCAATACAACTGGATGATGGAGCTGTAAATTGTAGCTCTTTGTTCTGTATAACTAAATAAAGTGACTACCTGTATTGGGATAGTAAATATAAATTTTGAAAGAGTTTACCAATTGTAATAACTTATTTCTATCAGTTTATGCTGTTATTTGGGGGGAAATTGCAGAAAAATTCACTATTGATTTCCTCTATAAATTTATCCATATCATTACTTTGTAGGAAATTTTCTGTTATCAGTAGAATATGCAATTAGTTCCTCTCAAAGTTGAAATTATCAAAGGATACATAGTAATGGGGCTGTTGGTGTTGGGAGTTAGGTGATAAAAGGCAGTGGTGGCAGGTCAGATTGATTTTTGTCTAAGTTATCTTTTCTAGTGCATGAAATTCTTATCTGGTCTGTATATTTCTTTCACGAGCACAGGCTAACCAAAAGTAGAATAACTTCACCAAAGCTGTGATGGGGAAGATTTTTTAGAAAAAATGTTTAGTTTCCTCATTCTTTAATGCTGTCACCAACTCTAGTGAGTGATTTCTTAAAGTTGTGAACAGCTCTCCTTGTGGGACATCAATTCTCAACCCACAGTGCCCTTTAAAAAATACTGATGCATCAGCCTCACGTCAGATCAATTACTTCAGCATGTATGCATGTGGATCCTGTTTAGTGGCATTTTTAAAAAGCTCCCCCAGGTGATTTTAATGCACAGACTGAACTGAAAATCACTTTGTCTGTCTTCTGCCCTGCTTACTTATCCCAGAATGAAAACCAAATTGGTGGCCTGGAACCAACCAACCAACAAACACACAAAAGCAAAACCTAACCAACACAAGAACAAAATCAGAAATGAAACAACTCTACTTCCTCACTTAAGGATGAGCGGTGAAAATATTTCCAAAACTGCTGCTTTTCTTTCATGCCACGCTGGACATTATTCTGAAAGGAAGAAAGGGAGTGAAAGGAGTATGAATCTCAGGCACGTGGTGGAACTGAAATAAGTTGATGGTCAGTGTTCTGAGTTATTTTGCAGGACTTGACCTTGGAAAGTAGAGTTTCAGTGATTATGAAAAGCAGGAGGCAAATCCCTCTGCCTGTCACAGACAGTTTCTATTTCATAAGCCTGTCACAGTCACGTGGGTTGCCACTGTGAATCTTTGTGAAATTTTGATTCTTGTATATCACCTTTTCCTTTACTCCATGAAGTTATTTTTAAGAAAGACTTCTCCCAAACAAATCCATTGTTCCATCTGCATTTACTGTTTTATAAGGATTTTAGAGGGCTTTTTATTCTTTATCAGATTGGAAAACCACCCTAGTAAGTTTTGGCACCCTTCGAAAATAAAGCAGTTTTTGGCCAAAGACTTACAGATAACAAATGCCATTCTTATTTTACATCCAGCCAATTAAATCACTGAAAAATACTGACTTCCAAAGCAATGTGAAACTTTTTAGAGTCCTTAACCCTCTTTGACTCATTCGTTAACACATTTAGTCTATAGCATTTTCCAGGAATTATTTAATTAGCTTTACTAAGTAGTGTTTTTGGTAAATTTATTCACATTACCTTTGTTTTTTCAGTTACTATTAAACATTGTAAATTAGAATTATTCCTTTAATCAAATTATAAAAGATAAGTGGCTTTGCTCATGAACAGCAAATGCACTGCTTATGTGCTGTCGTCTCACCACTCTCAAAACCAGCATTGCTAATCTGTCAAACTTCCTTTCCCTGAAGCAGACAGCCTCAGAATCCTCCTTAACACCATGCTTAGAGATAGCTACTACCCATCAGAGGTAGTAATGAATCTTACCAGCCATCTTTGGTTCAATCTAGTCTCCTGTTTTTACACATTTTATAAATGAAAATAAAAAATTAAACAAGATACCCCATTCCTGATACTCTAGGAGACTTTCTTTTATCAAAGGTCTGGATCAGAGATAAAACATACAACACTATTATCTGTATAGTAATACTTAGCCAATAGTATTTGTGAACATATGTGCTTATGTAGCAGGGAAGAGTCTGATGATGAAATGAGTGCACACCAAAACCAGACAAAGACATTATAAGAAAGGGAACTTATAGACCAATATCTCTTATGAACATAGATGCAAAAATCCTCAACAAAATATTATAAATCAAAGCCAACAATATGCAAAAAAGAATTAGATACCATGACCAAGAGGGATATATTCCAGGTATGGAAGGCTGGTTTAACATTTGAAAATCAATTAATGTAATTTATCAAATCAACAGGCTCTAAAGGAGAAAAACCATTTGACCATATCAATATATGGAGAAAAGACAGCTAATCAAGTACAATACCCATTCATGACAAAAACTTTCAACAAACTAGAAATACAGGGGAATTTCCTTAAGTTGATAAAGAACATCTATAAAAACTACAGAGAGCATCATACTTAATGATAAGAAACTAAATATTTTTCCCCTAAGATCAGGAACAAGGAAACATGTCCCTTCTCACCATTTCTATTCAGCATTGTACTGGAGGTCCTGGCT
Source organism: Grampus griseus (assembly GCF_964374135.1). Lineage (NCBI taxonomy): Eukaryota > Metazoa > Chordata > Mammalia > Artiodactyla > Delphinidae > Grampus > Grampus griseus. The sequence continues at coordinate 47,737,640 of NC_139012.1, forward strand.
TAATGCAACAAGACAAGAAAAGGACATAAAAGTATACAGATTGGGAAGGAATAAATAAAATTGTCTTTGCTCATAAGTAAAATGATTGCCTATGTAGAAAATCCCCCAAAATTGATCAAAAAAAAAGGAAAGAAAGAAAAACACTTTCTGGAACTTAATAAGCAATTAGAACAAAGTTTCTGGATATGAGATTGGCATTAAAATGTTGACTACTTTTTTAATATCAGCAATGAAAAATTAGAATTTGAAATAAAAAATGGAATATCATTTACTTTAGCACCAAAAATTTTCTACAATATTTGTATGAGGAAGATGACAAAACTTTGATGAAAGAAATAAAAAAAAATCTGATAAAGAAATAGATATCCCATGTTCATGGAAAGGAATATTCAATATTGTTAAGGTGTCAGCTCTTCCCAGCTTGATCCATGTAGTCAATGAAATTCCAATCACAATCTCAGCAAGTAATTTTGTGGGTATTGACAGATTGATTCTAAATTTTTTATGGATATGTGAAAGACTCAGAATAGTCAATACAACACTGAAGAAGGAGGAAGAAAAGGAGGAGGAGGAAGGGGAAGGACTGACTTCAAGACTTACTATAAAATTACAGTAATCAAAACTGTGGTATTGGGGGGAAAAAGATATAGTCAGTGGGACAGAATAGAGAGCCCAGAAATAGACCCACACAGGTATAGTCAACTGATCCTGGACAAAGCAGCACAGGTAATTCAATGGAAAAGAATCGTTTTTTAAAGAAATGATGCTGGAAAAACTGGACATTTATAAGTTAGCCATTATTTGAATTTAAAAACTTCTGCTCTGTGAAGTGAAAAGACAGTCCATAGAGTGGGATAAAATCTTTGCAAAACACCTATCTGACAAAAGACTTGTATCCAAAATATACAAAGAACTCTAAAACTCAACAATAAGGAAACAACCCAATTTTTTTAGAAAGGCCTGAACAGACATCTTACTGAAGATTTACAAATGACAAATAACTGTATGAAAATATACTCAACATCATATGTCGTGAGGGAATTGCAAATTAAAAAAAATGAGACACCATTACACATCTATTAGAATGGCTAAAATCCAAATCACTGACAGCACCAAATGCTACTGAGGATGTGGTACAACAGGATCACTCATTCACTGATGAAAGGAATGCAAGATAGTACAGCATCTTTAGAAGACTGGCAGTTACAAAGCTAAACATAGATTTAACATAGGATTCAGTTATCACATTCCTGTTTACCCCAAGGAGTAAAAAGCCTGCATACAAGTAGCAGTTTTATTCGTGGTTGCCAAAATTTGGAAGCAACTCGAGAAGTCCTTCAATAGCTGAATGGATAAAACCCACTGATATAGTCATACATATAGTCATACAATAGACCAGCGATGGGGAACGACAGGGGGTGGCAGATGAAGCTTCGCTTGCTCACCTCCCTGCTGCTCACCTCCTGCTGTGCGGCCAGGTTCCTAACAGGCTGTGGACCCATACTGGTCTGTGGCCTGAGCGTTGGGGACCCCTGCAATAGACTATTAAATCAGTCATAAAAAGAAAATCTCTTAAACCAAGAAAAGACATGGAGAAATGCATAATACTAAGTGAAAGAAGCCAATCTGAAAAGCCTCCATACTCTGATTCCAACTATATGACATTCTGGAAAGGACAAAATTATAGAGATAGTAAAAAATTCAGTGGTTTCTGGAGGTTTGGGGGGAGGGGGAAGAAGGAAGAGATGAATAGGTGGAGGACAGGGGATTTTTCAGGATGTTGAAACTATGCCCTATGACTCAGTAATGGTAGATATGTGACATTATGCATTTGGCAAAACCCATACAACTTTAGAACACAGAGTGAACCCAAAAGTAAACTAAGGTTAATAATTAATAATAATGTATCAATATCATCAATAAAGGTACATAAATTTTAACAAATGTAACACATTAATGCAAAATGTTACTGATAGGGGAATTTGTGTATGTGGAGGGGAGAGTATATGGGAATCTGTCTTTTCTGCTCTATTTGTCCTAAAGTGAAACTGCTCTAGAATATAAAGTCTGTTAATTAAAAAAATTAAGGAGTATAAAAACCATTTAATTTAAAATTAATGTATTTGAGCCATTTATATTAACTAAAGAACACTGAGTTATTTTAAATCTCTTGTGAAATAAGGGAATAGTGTAAATAATAGAACATTGAACAATATAATAATGCAACAAGATAAAATTTTACTAAAATGCAAAAATGCTTTTCATGCTGAAGTGCTCACTGAAATCCAAGAGAAATATGTTTAAAATATAATTCAGAGATAGTGTGTCTATGGAGATATAGTAGAAGTCAGTTTAATTATAGAAGCTGACATCATTTAAAGCATTTTCTTCCTTATTTAATGTTTCAACTCTCATCATTTTAAAATGAAAACTAAGCAATAAATATGTTTTTTAATATGTGAATGCTATAAATTTATCTAATATCTATTTTACCTAATATTAGTTTATCGCTACCTATCTTTAAAATCACTATGAAAGTTTTATTATAGGTATTAATAGTGACGGCAGTGACATAGATGATGCAAAGCATATTGTTTAATTTATGTTAAGATTTTAAATTTCCATTCATTTTGGAGGGATACACAGTATTTTTAAAAATTTAATCAGCACAATGATTGATTTTTAAAAATGTATTTATATATATCAGGAAACAGTTCATTCTATAGTTGTAGTTGGTTTCACTAGTGAATTTGAACCTACGCATTGACTTTTTGAGCTTCATATCTGAGCAATTATGATATATTCTTTGGCAGTTCATATTCACACATCCATTTTCATGTGGATACATGTAACTTACACTTAGAGATGTTTCAAACATATACAAAGCACCTTATTCTGCAAATGATTTAAGATGGAGTATGATGTTAGTAGATATACTTGGTTGGGTCTGTTAAAGATGAAACTTTACAGTGTCATTCAACCATATTTTTATCATATTTTGTGAGCACTGATCTATTAGCAATATGGAAAGACTTTGCATTTGAGGTAAGATTCAGGTAGCATTTTATTAATTGTATAGATAAAACAATAGAAAGAATGCCATGCTTTTAGAACTAGAAGTGACCTCAGGATAGGGGTGTAGAGGCTTTCCAGGCTAGAATTAGCAGGTTATAGGGCTTCAGTGTTTTAAATTGCATTAATGAACACTATTTTACTGTTTTACTACTATTTTTATCCACTGTGTTTTTGAGAATTTTGTTTCTTTTGATGCATAATAATCTATATTAAATAAAGATTTTGTAGAGGAACTGCATTTTATAGTGGTTAAGAGCTTTGGATTCACACAGAAGTGGGTTCAAATAAATCTTGGCTCTACTGGATAGTAGCTATGTGATCTGGGGTATGCTACATGATGTTTCACATCTCTTTTGCCCTCTTAGTACCAGTTCCTTCCTCATAAGGATGGTGTGTGTTTCAAGCACTTAACAAGTTTGTATTATTTGGCCAATCCCTGTCTCTTAGGAAGTGCCACACAAATAAGAGTGGCTGCTGTTGTCCTCAGCATTCATACTGTTTACAAGGTAGGGTCTTCTAGAATGTTCATGGAGCCATTACAGACCCTCATAATTTTGTCATTTTTCTGGTGTTCAGCAATGTCTACAACATCCAAAGAGTCAGTGCTGTCTGGATAACGTAATTGAAGTATAGGAACATGATAATGGGGAACAGCTACTAGTTTAACAATATTCTTAAGATAAAGTTTTATTATTCAGAGTGTAAGGGGTTGTAGTTCTTTGGATTCTGAAAATCACCAAGACGATACTTAGTTTTTATTTTAGGAATTTTCTTTCTTGTGACTAAAACAATGGAATTTTCTTTAAATGTCATCCAAGTTCATGCTGAATAGATTAAAAATATTCCCAAACCTTGCATTGTAGCTACAAAGGAGTTCTATCCAGACTGACAACTAGGCCATGATTTATTACAGGATCTGCTTTTAACATTATTTTGTCTAGAATGAAAAGAGCGGTTGAAGAAACTCCATCCATCTTTTTGTTTATTTGACATCTATGCCACATTAAATGTTCCTTAAAGAAACAATATATAAACAAGAAATTCTCCTTAACAGTGACGATTACTCATTAGTAAGATAAATCTCTTGACAGTGATACCAAAGGAATCCTGTCAAGCAATGTCGGTGAAAATTTTTAAAAAGCATATTTTTTAAACTTAAGAATAAATTTTTAAGCCAGATATTTTAGCTTCATTTTCTTTCCAAGAGTTAGCACTACAGAGTATGCTCAAGTTGTTTTTTCTCTTCAACAAAATTAGCACCATCTCTCAAGCTTTCCTTGTTCTAGCTCAATTGCTGATTATGTATGATATGAATAATTAGTAGAAATAGAGTGTGCCCTTTTTGTTGTTAATGTTTATCAAAAGGTGAAAAAATATTGAGCAAGTAAATGAAGACTGTGATAAATATATTTTGCTCTGCTTTCATATATTTTCATGTGCTTTCTGGGAGGGTTTTTTTGTTTGGTTTTTGTTTGGGGTTTTTTTTTTTTTTTTAAAGTGATTTGGGGGAAGGAAAGAAGGAAGGAAGGGCATAGAGTAATTGAGGCAGGAAGAATACCTTCCCAGCACTGTGCAGTTTTTCCTGAGAACGTTAGGAACTGAATGAAGAATCTCTGTCCTGGAATTTAGAGCAACTAGTAGTTTGTAAGTACCCGTGCATTGTCAACAAATAGTCACTCTCTGTGTTTCTTAACTTCTTATCTTTTATTAGGTATATTTTCAGATTTATTTATTTGGGAATTTGAGTGTTTTTTTTTTAAGTCTCCTGGTTGCTAAATATAGATTCTGTTCTGGAGGGATGGGAGACTTCTATTTATTATTCAGTGAGTATATTTTAAATATTAGACTGTGACCAGTATGTGAGTTGCTAACCAGTTGATGTTTTCAATAGTACAGCCAGGATAGCAACCTCCTCCATAAGTTAGTGTTTAGCTTTATGATTGTCTCTAAATATTTGAATCTGTGTTTGACCTGCATCCTTAACATTTATTAAATTGGTAGATGCTATATAGGTTATAGAATTCTAATTCTGAATTCTTATTGCTCATGAATAAAGATCAAGATTGATCCAGTTGCTTATTGTTGGATCATAGAGATTTCTTGATATATTAATCCTAGCAATTGCTGGCCATTTAGCTATATCACAAATAGCGCCCTGGAAAGCTCTTTCCAGGTGCTTGTCTTAATCAACATTCCACACAGGACATGTGTCTAGTTTCACATGAACGGAGCATGATAAGAAAGGTGTAAATTGGTGACAGTCAGGAACTGGGAGTCCACCGAAGGAACGGTATTCTCTAGTCATTGCTATAAAGAGGGAGGTGGGGGAACAGAAGAGTTAACCATTAGAGTGCTTTAAAAAAATAGCAAAATTAAAATCAAAGGACAGTTTTTATACTGACTGATGGTTGTACCAGGGAAAACTATTATATTTGTGAAAGTTTGCTACTTTTACCCTAGCCTTATCCATTAAAGATGATAGTACGAATGAAATTGTAGAGTTGAAAGGTAACTTTTATAAATCGGATTAACATTCTCAGTGTATGTGAAAGCTGAAACTGAAAGATTTTAACTGACCCAAGCATGCAAAAATAACTTCTGGACTGAGATTATAACTAGGTTTCTTCATTTTTATTCTAGTATTTTTTAAAAATAGATTTTGCAATGTCTACTAACACAAGTCCACTGTAAAGTATATTTAATATTTTTGGAGTGGAAAGTGAATTTAGCGTTTCCTTTTCCTGTCCAGTTCCATATTCTCACTTTATTTATGTGAATCTGAGGTCCAGTAACTTGCCCAAGGTGGCATAGCTAGTTAAAGGCCAGTTTTAGTGTTATGTTTTAGCTGGTCGTTCACACGTTAGTGGCAATCAGTCTAGCTAGTGATCAGAGTCAGTTTTTGAGGAATAATTTTTCAGAACACCCAGATGAATGTTGTGATTTATGTTCCTTTTAAGAGGCATCAAATAATGGACTCTGTTCATATCAGTCAGTTTTTAAAGTGCCAGGAACAATTGCTGCTGAATGGTTTGCATGCCGAATAGGCCAGTGCAGCATTTGAACCTGTTATAAGAGTAATCATGTGAAAGCCTGGCTGTCTATAGTAGGGTAGCTCTGTGTTTCCAGGGACAAGATAGTTTTTGCATTAATAAGTCATGTTAATATTTGTTAATATTTGTGATGGCACAGAATATCTCCTTCTGCTACAATCGGATAGTAACTTTCATTTGATATTTTTCTGATAGTGATATAATACTTAGTGACATAGAGTTTGAAAAAAATACATATGGATATATATGTGTATGTGTGTGTATACACTTATTTTAAGGTAGGAAATTGTTGGAAAGGAAGCAATAAGGTTGTGCACAGTTAAGTATACCAAGAATTTCCAACTCTAAATTAAATCCTGGTGTGAAAAGAGTGATTTTTTCTCCCCTTATATGTGTATCTGATCTGGATGATTACTCATTTGTAGGGAACACTATCAGATTATGTATTTGCCCTGTGTTCACACCCAACACCCCCTACCCCCATCACTCACAAAAGCTAAGCTGACCTCTATTTGTACCTAGGTTGTAGCCTAGCCTTTCTCCCTTCTAATTCATTCCTCGGCCTTTTCAGATTAGGATTGGTCCATCCTGGCCTTCTCTTCAAGCCTCTGTTCTCCTTTCTTTTATGCTGTGTACTTATTTGTGTTTATTTGGTCAACGTTTTAGCTTTGGAGGCTAAGAGCTCACAAACCGATAATCCTAGAATAAGTTCTCACTATGTATTCTCTACAGTTTATCACCCTCAAGGGATGGAAAATTGGTTCTCGGGGAGCAAAAATATCTTTCCTATCTGCCTGTGTTTTTATGTGTAAAGCACAGATGTACATGCAGTACATAAACAGGTATATAGTATATGTATCATTTTAAAATTTCATAGGTGCAAATGATTCGGAAAAATACGCCTAAAAAAACTTAGCCAGCAATAATGAAATAAAGGTTGAGAACACTGTTCTACACCTATATATATCTATATCCTTTCCCAGCGTCTCCACTTAGATGTTATTCAAAAACTTCAAGTTCACTTGTCCCAAACTGAAACAATTCTTTTTTCTCCACCCCACCCAAATCTTTTTCTCATTCTTTCTGTCCCGTTTCAATAGATGTCATCATGTGGGTTTCCATGCCCACCCTGTCCCATTATCTCATGCCTAAGGCATTACCTCATCTCAAGGCTGTTTTCTTTCCCTGCCTGGATTATTGCTACAGCTTTTACAATTATTCTTCCTGCTCTGTTTTTACCCTTGCTCTAATCTTTTATCCACACTGTGCTACAAGGAGCTTTCTAAAATGTACGTCTGATTAGCTCTCATCTAGTTTAAAACTTCCCAGTTCTTAGGGATCAGAATCCTATATCCATAGCATGGTCTGCCTTTCTTTTAATTTTCTGGCCTTCTCCTCATATTTCTTTCTACTCTCCCTACTTCCCCCTCCCCGCAACATGTACTTTTATTTTGGAGTCACTTGGACTCCTCTAAAGTGCCACTTTCTTCCTCATCTACGGTCTTTTTCAAACTGTGCCTTTGAGTTTTTTCCTTCCCTTCCTCAACCCATACAACTTCCTGCCTGCTGGTGTTCAGTTCAGGTGCCCTGTCCTCCTAGGCATACTGTATGATTATTTTTACTATACTCTTTGTCACACAGGGGAAATGCATATTTTCTGGGGTTTCCCCCCCGCCCCACTAAATGGCTTCTTGAGGAATGACTTACTGGTGTTGCGTCTCCGACTCCTGCCGTACCTAGTAGGCATTCTATAAATCTGTGCCAAATGAAAAACTGAGCAAGCATGTGGGATTGTTTTAAGTGTTGATATTATATACGTTCCCAGGTTGTCCTGTTTTCCTGGGCATTTCACCATATTTTTTTTTCCCCATGAAACATTGCATACTAGATTGAATTAAGCTTATTCCTTCTTTACAGTAAATATTAATGACTTAGACCAAACAACAGTATATGAAGAGTAGCTTTTCAAGTGTTTAAATAGTGGCTTTTCAAAAATAGCATTAACTAATTTTACAGCTCATTTATTTCTTATCTGTAAAAAACAGTATTAACATTATTTAAGTAGGGAGACTATCAACATATTTTTGACTCTGTATTTTTTCTCCCTCTCATTCTGTTTAGCTAAAGGACACAAAATCAGCAGATCAGAAAACAACACTACTACATTTTCTTGTGCAAATATGTGAAGAAAACTACCCTGATATCCTCAATTTTGTGAATGATTTGGAACATTTGGACAAAGCTAGTAAAGGTTTGTACTTTTACAGAAAAGATTTTCGTGCTCTGGGTCTTCAGTTGGTACAGAAAATAATGTCTTTTATTTGAACATACTTGCCACTTTGTCACTGTGTTTTCATACTGAATATGCCATTTTAAAAATAGAAAGTTGTAGGACATTTACTTTATCAATTGTCATTATTGGAGCTATGACTTTAATTTTTTGACTGGATAGTGAGGCCCTATACACAAAAACATATAGGTTTGCAGTTTTTTTTTTTTTTTTTTTTAACATCTTTACCGGAGTATAATTGCTTTATAATGTCATGTTAGTTGCTGCTGTATAACAAAGTGAATCAGCTATATCTATACATATAACACCATATCTCCTCCCTCTTGCATCTCCCTCCCACCCTCCCTATCCCACCCCTCTAGGTGGTCACAAAGCACCGAGCTGATCTCCCTGTGCTCTATGGCTGCTTCCCATTAGCTATCTATTTTATATTTGGTAGTGTATATATGTCCATGCCACTCTCTCACTTTGCCCCAGCTTACCCTTCCCCCTCCCCATGTCCTCAAGTCCATTCTCTACCTCTGGGTTTTTATTCCTGTCCTGCCCCTAGGTTCTTCATAACCATTTTTTTTTTTTTTTTTTAGATTCCATATATATGTGTTAGCATATGGTATTTGTTTTTCTCTTTCTGACTTACTTCACTCTGTATGACAGACTCTAGGTCCATCCACCTCACTACAAATAACTCAATTTTGTTTCTTTCTATGGCTGATTAATATTCCATTGTGTATATGTGCCACATCTTCTTTATCCATTCACCTGTCGATGGACACTTAGGTTGCTTCCATGGCCTGGCTATTGTAAATAGTACTGCAATGAACATGGTGGTGTATGTTGCTTTTTGAATTATGGTTTTCTCAGGGTATATGCCCAATAGTGGGGTTGCTGGGTAATATGGTAGCTCTATTTTTAGTTTTTTAAGGAAGCTCCATACTGTTCTCCATAGTGGCTGTATCAATTTACATTCCCACCAACAGTGCAAGAGGGTTCCCTTTTCTCCACACCTTCTCCAGCATTTATTGTTTGTAGATTTTCTGATGATGGCCATTCTGACCAGTGTGAGGTGATACCTCATTGTAGTTTTGATTTGTATTTCTCTAATGATTGGCGATGTTGAGCATCCTTTCATGTGTTTGTTGGCAATCTGTATATATTCTTTAGAGAAATGTCTATTTAGGTCTTCTGCCCATTTTTGGATTGGGTTGTTTGTTTTTTTGACATTGAGCTGCATAAGCTGCTTGTATATTTTGGAGATTAATCCTTTGTCAGTTGCTTCGTTTGCAAATATTACCTAAAGGACACAAATTTCTCCCATTTCTCCTATTCTGAGGGTTGTCTTTTCATCTTGCTTATGGTGTCCTTTGCTGTGCAAAAGTTTTTAAGTTTCATTAGGTCCCATTTGTTTGTTTTTATTTCCATTTCTCTAGAAGGTGGGTCAAAAAGGATCTTGCTGTGATTTATGTCATAGAGTGTTCTGCCTATGTTTTCCTCTAAGAGTTTGGTAGTGTCTGGTCTTACATTTAGGTCTTTAATCCATTTTGAGTTTGTTTTTGTGTATGGTGTTAGGGAGTGTTCTAATTTTATTTATTTTACATGTAGCTGTCCAGTTTTCCCAGCACCACTTATCGAAGAAGCTGTCTTTTCTCCATTGTATATTCTTGCCTCCTTTATCAAAGATAAGGTGACCATATGTGTGTGAGTTTATGTCTGGGCTTTCTATCTTGTTCCATTGATCTATATTTCTGTTTTTCTGCCTTTATCATACTGTCTTGATTACTGTAGCTTATAATATAGTCTGAAGTATGGGAGCCTTATTCCTCCAGCTCCGTTTTTCTTTCCCAAGATTGCTTTGGCTGTTCGGGGTCTTTTGTGTTTCCATACAAATTGTGCAATTTTCTATTCTAGTTCTGTGAAAAATGCCATTGGTAGTTTGATAGGAATTGCACTGAATCTGTAGATTGCTATGGGCAGTATAGTCATTTTCACAATGTTGATTCTTTCAATCCAAGAGCATGGTATATCTCTCCATATTAACAAATTGAAGGAGAAAAACAATATGATCATCTCAATAGATGCAGAAAAGCTTTTGGCAAAATTCAACACCCATTTATGATAAAAACTCTCCAGAAAGTAGACATAGAGGGAACTTACCTCAACATCATAAAGGCCATATATGACAAACCCACAGCCAACATCTTTCTCAATGGTGAAAAACTGAAACCATTTCCACTAAGATCAGGAACAAGACAAGGTTGCCCACTCTCACCACTCCTATTCAGCATCGTTTTGGAAGTTTTAGCCACAGCAATCAGAGGAGAAAAAGAAATAAAAGGAATCCAAATCAGAAAAGAAGAAGTAAAACTGTCACTGTTTGCAGGTGACATGATACTATACATAGAGAAAACTAAAGATGTTACCAGAAAACTACTCGAGCTAATCAATGAATTTGGTAAAGTTGCAGGATACAAAATTAATGCACAAAAATCTCGTGCATTCCTATACACTAGTCATGAAAAATCAGAAAGAGAAGTTAAGGAAACACACCCATTTACCATTGTAACAAAAAGAATAAAATACTTAGGAATAAACCTACCTAAGGAGACAAAAGACCTGTATGCAGAAAACTATGAGACACTGATGAAAGAAATAGAAATTAAAGAGGACACAAACAGATGAAGAGATATACCATGTTCTTGCATGGGAAGTTTTGCAGTTTAAACCTTCTGAATACCTGCCAGCCCCACCCTCTGCTGCTAAGCCACTTCCACTGTGTCCAGTGCAGTTCTCTTTAGATGAGTCATTCATAAGCACCTGGGATGATTATGCATCTGAGCCAAGCACCTGTAGTCAGTGTCCCCCTTGGCCTGATTCTGAATCTCCATCTGCCTACCTTGCAAGTAGAGCCTGCTTCCTTTGCCCCAGTAGGCACCAAACTGCCATAGATTCCAGTCACTCCTTCCTAATAGCTCAGTTTCTAAGCTCCTTCTTAGCCCCTGCTGTGGGCTTAGATCTGGTTACAGAAAGGGTCAGAGAAAAGATAGTCCTATTATTTATATTTGGTTTGAATATGACTTATGCAGTTTTTTGAACATCTGAAGCATCCAGGTTATATATCACATCAGTTCTGTGGGAAAAAAACTTTACTTGCCTCAAAAAATAATGAATTTACGAATACACATTTGTGTGAATATATACAAATGTATAGATATACATTTTGGAAGACATCTCATTTGGTCTGGGAGAGTATCTCTATTCTTTTTGTACAGACCAATGGTCATTTGTCAACTTAAAGAAAGATACTTTTTTCCGGTATTATAGTGAATTTTTCTTTTAAATTAAAAAAATCACTTTTATCATTTCATACCCTGTTTTTTTTTTGAATTTTATTTATTTTTTTATACAACAGGATGTTATTAGCCATCAATTTTATACACATCAGTGTATACATGTCAATCTCAATCTCACAATTCATCGCACCACCAACCCCAACGCCCACCGCTTCCCCCCTTGATGTCCATACGTTTGTTCTCTATGTCTCTGTCTCAATTTCTGCCCTGCAAACCGCTTCATCTGTACGTTTATCTAGGTTCCACATATATGCGTTAATGTACAATATTTGTTTTTCTCTTTCTGACTTACTTCACTCTGTATGACAGTCTCTAGATCCATCCACGTCTCAAAAAATGACCCAGTTTGGTTCCTTTTTATGTCTAAGTAATATTCCATTGTATATATGTACCACATCTTTATCCATTCATCTGTCAATGGGCATATAGGTTGCCTTCCATGACCTCGCTATTGTAAATAGTGCTGCAATGGACATTGGGGTGCATGTGTCTTTTTGAATTATGGTTTTCTCTGGGTATATGCCCAGTAGTGGGATTGCTGGATCATATGGTAATACTATTTTTAGTTTTTTAAGGAACCTCCATACTGTTCTCCAGAGTGGCTGTATCAATTTACATTCCCAGCAACAGTGCAAGAGGGTTCCCTTTTCTCCACACCCTCTCCAGCATTTGTTGTTTGTAGATTTTCTGATGATGCCCATTCGAACTGGTGTGAGGTGATACTTCACTGTAGTTTTGATTTGCATTTCTCTAATAATTAGTGATGTTGAGCAGCTTTTCATGTGCTTCTTTGCCATCTGTATGTCTTCTTTAGAGAAATGTCTATTTAGGTCTTCTACCCATTTTTGGATTGGGTTGTTTGTTTTTTTAATATTGAGCTGCATGAGCTGTTTATATATTTTGGAGATTTATCCTTTGTCCGTTGATTCATTTCCAAATATTTCTCCCAGTCTGAGGGCTGTCTTTTCGTCTTGTTTGTGGTTTCCTTTGCTGTGCAAAAGCTTTGAAGTTTCATTAGGTCCCATTTGTTTATTTTTGCTTTTATTTGCATTACTCTAGGACATGGGTCAAAAAACATCTTGCTGTGATTTATGTCAAAGAGTGTTCTTCCTATGTTTTCCTCTAAAGGTTTAATAGTGTCCGGTCTTAAATTTAGGTCTCTAATCCCTTTTGAGTTTATTTTTGTGTATGGTGTTAGGGGGTGTTGTAATTTCATACTTTTACGTGTAGCTGTCCAGTTTTCCCAGCAACACTTATTGAAGAGACTGTCTTTTCTCCATTGTATATCCTTGCCTCCTTTGTCATACATTAGTTGACCATAGGTGTGTGGGTTTATCGCTGGGCTTTCTATCTTGTTCCATTGATCTATGTTTCTGTTTTTGTGCCAGTACCATATTGTATTGATTACTGTAGCTTTGTAGTATAGTCAGAAGTCAGGGAGTCTGATTCCTCCAGCTCCATTATTTCCCCTCAAGACTGCTTTGGCTATTTGGGGTCTTTTGTGTCTCCATACAAATTTTAAGATTTTTTGTTCTAGTTCCATAAAAAATGCCATTGATAATTTGATAGGGTTTACACTGGATCTGTAGATTGCTTTGGGTAGTATAGTCATTTTCACAATATTGATTCTTCCAATCCAAGAACATGGTATACCTCTCCATCTGTTGGTATCATCCTTAATTTCTTTCATTAGTATCTTATAGTTTTCTACATGCAGGTCTTTTGTCTCCCTAGGTAGGTTTATTCCTAGGTATTTTATTCTTTTTGTTGCAGTGGTAGATGGGAGTGTTTCCATAATTTCTCTTTCAGATTATTCGTCATTAGTGTATAACAATGCATGAGATTTCTGTGCATTAATTTTGTATCCTGCAACATTACTGAATTCATTGATTAGCTCTGCTAGTTTTCTGGTGGCATCTTTAGGATTCTCTATTTATAGTATCATGTCATCTACAAACAGTGATAGTTTTACTCCTTCTTTTCCAATTTGTATTCCTTTTATTTCTTTTTCTTCTGAGTGCCGTGGCTAGGACTGCCAAAACTATGTTGAATAATAGTGGTGAGTGTGGACATCCTTGTCTTGTTCCTGATCTTACAGGAAATGTTTTCAGTTTTTCACCATTGAGAATGATGTTTGCTGTGTGTTTGTCGTATATGGCCTTTATTATGCTGAAGTAGGTTCCCGCTATGCCCAGTCTCCGGAGAGTTTTTATCGTAAATGGGTGTTGAATTTTGTCAGAAGCTTTTTCTGCATCTATTGAGATGATCATATGGTTTTTTTTCTTCAGTTTGTTAATATGGTGTATCACATTGATTGATTTGCATACATTGAAGAATGCTTGCTTCCCTGGGATAAATCCCACTTGATCATGGTGTATGACCCTTTTAATGTGTTGTTGCATTCTGTTTGCTAGTATTTTGTTGAGGATTTTTGCATCTATATTGATCAGTGATATTGGTCTGTAATTTTTTTTCTTTTTTTGTAGTATCTTTGTCTGGTGTTGGTATCATGGTGATGGTGGCCTCGTAGAATGAGTTTCAGAGGGTTTCTTCCTCTGCAATTTTTTGGAAGAGTTTGAGAAAGATGGGTGTTAGCTCTTCTCTAAATGATTGATAGAATTCACCTGTGAAGCCATCTGGTCCTGGACTTTTGTTTGTTGGAAGATTTTTAGTCACTGTTTCCATTTCATTACTTGTGTTTTGTCTGTTCATATTTTGTTTTTTCCTCCTGGTTCAGTCTTGGATGGTTATACCTTTCTAAGAATTTGTTCATTTCTTCCAGGTTGTCCATTTTATTGGCATAGAGTTGCTTGTAGTAGTCTCTAGGATGCTTTGTATTTCTACATTGTCTGTTGTAACTTCTCCTTTTCCATTTCTAATTTTATTGATTTGAGTCCTCTCCCTCTTTTTCTTGATGAGTCTGGCTAATGGTTTATCAATTTTGTTTATCTTCTCAAAGAACCAGCTTTTATTTTTATTGTTCTTTGCTATTGTTTTCTTTGTTTTTATTTCATTTATTTCTGCTCTGATATTTATGATTTCTTTCCTTCTGCTAACTTTGTGTTTTGTTTGTTCTTCTTTCTCTAGTCCCTTTAGGTGTAAGGTTAGATTGTTTATTTGAGATTTTTCTTGTTTCTTGAGGTAGGCTTGTATAGCTATAAACTTCCCTCTTAGAACTGCTTTTGCTGCATTGCATAGGTTTTGGATCGTCGTGTTTTCATTGTCATTAGTCTCTAGGTATTTTCTGATTTCCTCTTTGATTTCTTCAGTGATCTCTTGGTTATTTAGTAATGTATTATTTAGCTTCCATGTGTTTGTGTTTTTCACGTTTTTTTCCCTGTAATTGATATCTAATCTCATAGTGTTGTGGTCAGAAAAGATGCTTGATATGATTTCAGTTTTCTTAAATTTACTGAGACTTGAATTGTGACCCAAGATGTAATCTCTCCTGGAGAATGTTCTGTACACACTTGAGAAGAAAGTGAAATCTGCTGTTTTTGGATGGAATGTCCTGTAAACATCAGTAAATATACCCGGTCTATTGTGTCATTTAAAGCTCGTGTTTCCTTATTAATTTTTTGTTTGGATGATCTGTCCATTGGTGTAAGTGAGGTGTTAAAGTCCCCCCCTATTATTGTGTTAATGTCGATTTCCTCTTTTATAGCTGTTAACAGTTGCCTTATGTATTGAGGTGATCCTATGTTGGGTGCATATATTTTTATAATTGTTATATCTTCTTCTTGGATTGATCCCTTGATCATTATGTAGTGTTGTTCCTTGTCTCTTGTAACATTCTTTATTTTAAAGTCTGTTTTATCTGATACAAGTATTGCTACTCCAGCTTTCTTTTGAATTCCATTTGCATGGAATATCTTTTTCCATCCCCTCACTTTCAGTCTGTATGTGTCCTTAGGTTTTAAGTGGGTCTCTTGTAGACAGCATATATATGGGTCTTGTTTTTGTATCCATTCAGCAGCCTGTGTCTTTTGGTTGGAGCATTTAGTCCATTCACGTTTAAGGTAATTATCAATATGTATGTTCCTATGACCATTTTCTTAATTGTTTTGGGTTTGTTTTTGTAGGTCCTTTTCTTCTCTTTTGTTTCCCACTTAGAGAAATTCCTTTAGCATTTGTTGTAGATCTGGTTTGGTGGTGCTGAATTCTCTTAGCTTTTGCTTTTCTGTAAAGCTTTTGATTTCTCCATCGAATCTGAATGAGATCCTTGCTGACTAGAATAATCTTGGTTGTAGGTTTTTTCCCTTTCATCACTTTAAGTATATCATGCTGCTCCCTTCTGGCTTGTAGAGTTTCTGCTGAGAAATCAGCTGTTAACCTTATGGGAGTTCCCTTGTATGTTATTTGTCGTTTTTCCCTTGCTGCTTTCCATAATTTTTCTTTGTCTTTAATTTTTGCCAATTTGATTACTATGTGTCTCGGCGTGTTTCTCCTTGGGTCTATCCTGTATGGGACTCTGCACTTCCTGGACTTGCTTGGCTGTTTATTTTCCCATGTTAGGGAAGTTTTCGACTTTAATCTCTTCACATATTTTCTCTGGTCCTTTCTCTTTCTCTTTCTCTTTTCCTTTTGGGACCCCTGTGATGCGAATGTCATTGCGTTTAATGTTGTCCTAGAGGTCTCTTAGGCTGTCTTCAATTTCTTTTCTTTCTTTTTTCTTTATTCCGTTCTGTGGCAGTGAATCCACCATTCTTTCCTCCAGGTCACTTTTCTGTTCTTCTGCCTCAGTTATTCTGCTATTGATTCCTTCTAGTATAGTTTTCATTTCAGTTATTGTATTTTTCATCTCTGTTTGTTTGTTCTTTAATTCTTCTAGGTCTTTGTTAAACATTTCTTGCATCATCTCAATCTTTGCCTCCATTCTTTTTCCAAGGTCCTGGATCATCTTCACTATCATTATTCTGAATTCTTTTTCTGGCAGGTTGCCTATCTCCACTTCATTTAGTTGTTTTTTCTGGGGTTTTATCTTGTTCTTTCATCTGGTACGTAGCCCTCTGCCTTTTCATCTTGTCTGTCTTTCTGTGAATGTAGTTTTTGTTCCACCGGCTGCAGGATTGTAGTTCTTCTTGCTTCTGCTGTCCTCATACCCTGTTTAAATTGTTTCTTCTATAAAGTGGGGATTGTAGCACGTTTTTTTTGCAGAGAGGCATGTGATTGGATGAGATGTTCTTTCACACTTTTTCCTGAGATATATGTTTGTTTGAAGTGTATATCTCATATAGTCTGTTGAAAAAAAAATTGGAAACAATTAATATGGATTTTTAAGCCAAAAATAAGTCTTTTAACTTTTCACTCTTGCATCCTAATGTTCTAATGGATTACTCCTTACTTTGCCCTTGTGTACCTTAAAATGTTCATGGCATAAGAAGATAATGTCCCTATGTATAGTTGTAAGTGTTTTAAGGGAATTTAAGAAGGGAAAATAATCCAAATCATCTTCTCATATTAAACAATGTGAGACTGGACAAAAAGGCACAGAGGAAAAGAACATTAAAAATAACTCACAGAGGGCTTCCCTGGTGCACAGAGGTTGATGGTCCGCCTGCCAATGCAGGGGACACGGGTTCATGCCCCGGTCCGGAAAGATCCCACATGCCGCGGAGTGGCTGGGCCCGTGAGCCATGGCCGCTGAGCCTGTGAGTCCTGAGCCTGTGCTCTGCAATGGGAGAGGCCACAACAGTGAGAGGCCCACATACCAAATAAATAAATAAATAAATAACTCACAGATACTCGCAATAGCTTTTACGTGATTAGTTCATTAACTCAAGGAAGGCACCTTTCTTATAATGAGATTTCTGGAATTCTGGAATAAAATTTAAGTAAATGGGATGAAAAAGAATTGAAAATGCGTGTTCTTGATGAATATTAAGCTTGATAAGCAACAGAGTATTAGGTGAAGAAGTGCTACCTTCAAGTGCCTTGAAATATAGAGCAATTTCTTTTTCTGGGTAAAAGATGGTTGAGTAGTTAATAGCTTACATCAGCATTAGGTTTTTAGCAAAAATAAAATCAATGTGGGCATTTTCTCATAATAGCAGTTTGAATTTCTGGTCACTTTACTATTTTTCCTACTAGTTCTTAAACAAAATAGTAAGCTGGAACATACTTCTCTTTCAGATGTATTTTTTATTGTATAATACATTTTCTAGCAGTTTTTGCTATGAATTAAGATAAATGTCATTTATCTATTTTGACTCATTTGATTGTACTTAAAATTCTGTATAAATATTACAATATTTTGCTTTTGAAAAGTATGTAACTTTCATATGAGTTTGCTTGCAGAGTTGTAACTTGGTAATGATATTCTTCTGTTTGTTTTCTTTCTTGGTGTTTCTGGGGGGCATTTTGGGGCCTTTAGGGGTTTTAGTTTCCATCTTTTATAGCGGAGGCATGCATATGTGTATGGGCCAGCAGATACTGAGAATGTGTTTCACAGGGAGTAGCCAACTTCATATTTGAAATAGAAAAGCCATCACTGAGAGATTTTTTTTTTACTGTGTAGGTGATTGTTGAGCTAGATTTCTTTTCATGAGTTTATTACCCTATTAATGGATGAGATTTTAGAGGAATTAATGTAGTCTTGGATGAAATAAGTCTTTGTTTTCTTTGGAAAATTTCGGTGCTCTTATATTATACATCATCATTTGAAAGTTTCCAGATTTGAAATCTCCTCAGTGAGCTATCACATGAATTTAAAAGTACCTTTGTTTTTGAGACATAACATATCCTGGCCATTAGGTACTCCTGGATCAGCAGGGGGAGCTTTCATTGTAACTAATGAGCTTACCCGTATGACAGTTTTCAAGAATCTACTTCATTAGGGCTGCTTCTTTGCTAAAAGATAACGGCTTACAGCTTTTCTGTTGTATTTCAGTGAAAATATTTTTTGATCATTATTGTATTTCTGTATACCATTGTAATATTTCTTTCCTTTATGGACTTCTAAGGGTTGAATACATTTTTCCCTTGTCTAAACAGTTGAAATTAATGAACCCTAATCTATGATGGTTTTATTGATTATTCACAATAACCTGTTTCATATTAATTTGGAATGGTATTTTATTAATGAATAGAAAATATGACCAAACTTTGGGGGGGTTTGGAGTGTATTAAAATAAAACCAAGGTAAATTTACAGTGTCACCTTGTTCAGCCCATGTCTTTTTTAAGGTATTATAGCTCTTCCATATATTTCCATTTTTCCCTAAATAGTTAACTCTGAATTCTAGAGATACCATGCTAGTCTAATCTGTAACTCACTTGTTCACTCATTCATTTAAGAAGCATGTGTTGTGTGATTACTGTGTCAGAAACTGTGCTCTGTCTTGCTGCTTGTCCAAGGTGTGGTTTCTGTGTCTTGGTGCAGCCCTGGTTACCTCACTCACACCTGACTTCTGTCCCAACTGTCTCCTCTCTTTATATACGCAACTTCCTCCCCTTTTTCTATGCACCCTCTAAGTATTGCTTATATTATTAGCCTAATACTGAGTCCTTCTCTTTTTTCTCTCTGTTGCTTCTCCTTAGGTGATCTCTTTAGTCTCCAAGGGCTTAAATAGCATCGTTACATTAATGACTTACAGATTTATATCCCAGACTTCCTTCTGAGCTCCACACTTGCATATCCAACATCTTACTTGCCATCTCCAGCTACACTTCAGTGTGTAGATCATGATGTGCTGTAAAATGTGGCTCTTGGGGCTTCCCTGGTGGCGCAGTGGTTGAAAGTCCGCCTGCCGATGCAGGGGACACGGGTTCGTGCCCCGGTCCGAGAAGATCCCACATGCCGCGGAGCGGCTGGGCCCGTGAGCCATGGCCTCTGAGCCTGCGCGTCCGGAGCCTGTGCTCTGCAACAGGAGAGGCCACAACAGTGAGAGGCCTGCATACCACCAAAAAAAAAAAAAAAAAAATATGGCTCTTGATTCCTACTCCCTTACTCTGTCCTCCCCAGATTTTATTTACTTGAGAAATGTCCTTTTTGGCTCACTTTCTTCTGATTTCCTTTTTCTCATTTCCCCTGCCTCTAGCCTTCAGCACGTCAGCTGAGAGCTGTGTGGTAGGTTCTGTGGGAAGTGGCAGCTGTGGCCTAGAATGTTGTCTAGGTCTCTCCTTTGTCAGGTACCTTAAAGCAAATGTCCCTTTCCCTTTGGTACTTTTTCCTGATGCTTGCTGGGAACCTCACCTAAGTTTCTGTGTATTCCAATCTTTCTTTAATGATAAATTCATAGGTTTTCCAGAAAATCTTAGACCACTATTCAAGAACTACTACTCTAGATTAGAGACTATTCCTGGAACTGCTGGGAATGAAATTAGCTTCTTGAGAAAGGACAATATTCAGTGTATTATCAGAGTGGATTTAATGATTGCCCATTATAAATTTTTTTCACTTTTACCATTTCCACATTTTCACCTTTCAGGAGCATTCTTTGATGTTTTATATTTGAGTTTTTGTTTGCTCTGTTTTATAGACCTCTCTGCTTTTAAGACTGTTTGTTTGCTTTTAGCTAGTAATACCTTGGTCTGGCCCAAATATTTGTCTAGTCAAATACATCTCCTGGTTTTCAATTCCTCATGACTTTCCAACATTTTATGATAAATGCCTTACTAAATACTGAATGCTTGTCTTTTATTCACCTACTGTGAGCACTTAGAACGCTTAATTTCCAGGTGGCTGTCACCTGGAAATGCAGAGTGTTTGAAAATTTCAAATTCATCTGCTGTAACAAGCAAAAAGCATTTTCAAAGGCTTCCATTAACCTCCTTATACTATAGACTTCCAAAAATGCCAATTAAAATGTATTAGCAAGTTGGATATGTATTTTAGATATTCAGTATTAGTTATTAATTCAACTGCATTTTATATTTTAAGTGTATATTGTAAATATATAAAAATGTTTATTATGCAACAAAATTAACAACACAACCAACATGGTGTTAGTCGGAACCATTAAGTCATGGAGATTAAAGTTGGGGCCTCATAATTTTGCAAGATAAATAAATTCTTTTGGTATTTTAAACCAATTGTAAAGTATTAAGAGTTTTATGAAAATACACATTCTTAATGTATATTTCTGACAATACAATGAAATAATTTGACAGGACACATTGTTGTTGGTGGGGGCATTTATAGTAAGATAATTTAGTTACAGAAGACAACCATGTAGGATATTGCTTTAATTGTCAATAAAGAGCACAAAATATATTCTGTTATGGGCTGAATTCTGTCCCCATATATTGAAGCCCTTTGTTTGTTGAAACCCTGACCCCTGGTACCTCAGAATGTGACTGTATATGGAGAGAGGGTCTTTAAAGTGGTGCTTAAGTTAAAATGGGACCCATAGGGTGAGCCCTAGTACAATCTGACCTATGTGCTTATAAGAAGAGGAAATTTAGACCCAGAGAGACATCAGGAGTGTGCATACCAGACCAGCCATGTGAGGACACAGAGAAAAGGTGGCTACCTGCAAGCCAAGGAGAGATGTTTCAGAAGAAATCAAACTTACCAACATTTTGAACTGTGAGAAAATAAATTCTATTGTTTAAGCCACCCAGTCTGTGGCATTTTGTGATGGCAGCCCTAGCAAACTAATCCAATAATTTAAGACATTCTTCTTGCTTAGTTTTTTGGCTTTAGAATAGAGTGGCCTATACTGCATGATTTTTTACTTTATCAGATAATTTGAAGAAACAGCCCTAGACCTGCTGTGTTGGATGTTCACTAGTAATCAATTTAGGAATAGCAAAGGTTCTTACACAAACCATGAATTATCACATGATTTTAAATAATTCCAAGTATGCCTCAATTACTTTTTTTGAATAGACACATAAATTAGTACATGTATGAGGAAATATTGAGGCATTCTAAATAAATATATTCATGAGCATTTACATTTAATTTTCAGGGTGAGATCTGTGGCATCCTGGATCTTATTTTAAAATTCATTCATTTACACTGAACTAAGTGTACTAATTTTTTGTTTGTGTTATCATGTCTTTTACTCATTATATCCCTACATATATTTCTTTACCACTTCTCCCTGTTTTGCTACTTTAATAGTTGTAATTTTCTTATAAGCAAGTAGCTAACAAAGACTAGTAACACTCTGAACTATCTGTTGACAGTTTTCTAAATGTGAGGTATGAATAGATGGTTTTACCTTTTTTTTTTTCATTGTCCTGTGGAAATAGTGAAAGTATTCGATGTCTCCTACTTGTGTACCATTGATTCCACATATAGATGAAGAGTAAGAAGCTATGTCTGGAAAGCTAGTTTATGACTCCTGTGTAGTTATATCTCAACTACTTTGACTGTCTGTAGCCATCTAATACATATACTCAGGGACTGTAAAACAATTTTAATATTACTACAAGCTAAATATAATTTAAAAATAAATTTATTTTTAAAAGGCAATTCATATGTAGGTTTCCATATACTTACTAAAAGGACTATATATATAAAATTTTACATTCAGCAAATTAATACTTTTAACATAAAAAGTTATGATGAAATATAACTGAACCATTCACAAGGTAATTGCAGGATTTATGAAAAATATTTCTAGTGTACTGGGAGTGCAGTGTACTGGTAAAGAGCCACTAGGTCCAAGTTGTTTGATGAGCAACATTTTATTTAAGTCCTGCCAGTTTATTTCCAAGGATTATCTATGTAGATTGGCATCAAAAGTTTAAATTGGAGACCTGAGTGTGATAAGGTTGTATTACACTATTTTATGGTGCAAATGTAAACTATTTTGGAAGGCAGCAGAAAGGAATATAGACAGAACATGGCCAGAATCTCTAGAAGGATTAAGGATTCTTTAGAGTGACGTTGAAGAACACTGACATGGAGGAACTACTTGCAGCTAAAGATTGCTTTTTAAGATACTGAGCTAGGAACATTTCCTGAATTGGCTGCTGCTTGGGCTGATAGATGATGATGAAGAAGAAAACCACACCAGGAAGACCTCTGTATCTTTTTTGGAGGTTAGCAGACTGAAAGTGGCATCAATACAGCATTAATCTTTTCAAGAAACTAACAGTTTACAGTGTTTGCAGATTTTTGGCCAGCTACAGATTTGAAATAGCTATTTGGATAGTTCTATCAGTGTCACCTATGAGCCATAGCTAACATCAAGTAACAGGACAGGATCAACAGTGATGACCAAGGTCTTATTCTTAGACTGCTGGCTGGGAAGCAGTATTTACTGCACTTCAGTTTTGCAACATGAAGTGAGAAATTACAAACCAGGTAGATGAAAGAAAATTTTCCAGCATTTTGAAGGATAGCTTAACATAACAAATTTGTATACTATAAAGAAACCTAAGCAGTGGATGGAGCAAACACAGTTATGGCTGTCTGTTGAATCTCATTGCTCACAAAACTGACATGTTACCAACTGGGTGAAGAGGCATGGAGCTGATAAGATGCCGAAGGTAGAATTGCCAACTGCTTCCCAAAACCAGACTGTGTTTATATAGCTTGCAAAATCTTGAATTAGTAGTTTTAGTTTCCTAGGGCTGCCATAAACTATCACCACATACCAGGTCACTTTAAACAACATAAATTTATTCTCTAACTGTTCAGGAATACAGAAATCTGAAATCAAGGTGTCGGTAGGATTGGTTTCTTCTGTAGTCTCTCGGGAGAAACCATCCAATGCCTCTCTCTAAGCTTCTAGTGGCTGCCAGCAATCCTTGGCATCTCTGTGCCTCTATTTTTATATTGCTTTCTTCTCCATGTCTTTGTATCCTCACATCTCTTTTTAATGAAAGCAATCACTTGATTTAGGGCCCACCCTAGATCCAGGATGGTTTCATCTTGAGATCTTTAACTAATTCTCTTTGCAAGACCCTGTTTCAAAATAAGTCACTTTCTGATGTTCTGGGTGGACATGGAGTTTGGGGGACACTCTTCAACCCACTCCAGTCATCCTTGTCATCACTCCTATAAGTGCATGGAGGCAGCACCATCATCTCTGAGTATTATGAAATAGTTAAGGGTAACTGCACTGCTAGCTTTATATATAGAAAGCGTTTATATTGTGAAATGTTTTGGTGTTTAAGGGTTATTGTTGATGATGAGCTTCGAAATACCTTTTTCTTATATCATCATATGCAAATACTGAAGCAGTTAAAGCTGAAATTCATAATATGCCACTGAATTTAAGGAGTTTTTATTGACAGGCAGTGACAATTACAGTAATTCCAATAAATGATTTCAGTGGGTGAAATAAAAACGTGATAGAGGCATTATATTATAGGAGAGGCTGTTATTACAGTCATGGACTCTGGAGCTAGACACCTGGGGTTCAAACCCCAACTCTGCCCATTGCCAGAGGAATAACCTTGGATGAGTTTCTTATCCTCTCTAGGACTCAGTTTTCTTGTATATAAAATGGGGATAATAGTAGTATTAATTTAGAGGTTTGGTGTGAGGATTAAATAGGTTTGTATGTGTACATATTTATAAAGCTTGTATGTAGCACCTAGTAAGCACTATGTAAATATTCTCTACATTTGTTGTAGTTGTTTTTCAGTGGTTCTTTCTTTTTTTTTTTAACATCTTTATTGGAGTATAATTGCTTTACAATGGTGTGTTAGTTTCTGCTTTATAACAAAGTGAATCAGCTATACATATACATATGTCCCCATATCTCTTCCCTCTTGAATCTGTCTCCCTCCCACCCTCCCTATCCCACCCTCTAGGTGGTCACAAAGCACCAAGCTGATTTCCCTGTGCTATGCGGCTGCTTCCCGCTAGCTATCTGTTTTACATTTGGTAGAGTATATGTGTCCATGCCACTCTCTCACTTTGTCACAGCTTACCCTTCTCCCTCCCCGTATCCTCAAGTCCATTTTCTAGTAGGTCTGCGTCTTTATTCCCGTCTTGCCCCTTGTTTACACACATCTGCCTATGCTGTTATTAATGATGCAGGTAAGCATGGATATAATATAATATTATAGAATTTTAATATATATTCTCGAAAATTGTTTGAACGGATTCCAACTGTCTTGCCTAAAAATCATGCAAGCTTTAGAGTACAAAGGCCAAGAATTCTGTAGATTTGTGTTATTGAAAAACTGTTGTACTTTCTAAAAATTAGATAATAATATACATAGAGGAAATTGTACAAATCATAAATGTACAGCTCAATGCATTTTCTCCAATTGGACATAATAGCATAAGGAATGGAATATGGAAAATTCTATTTACTCTTCTGTGCTTCAGCCTGACACTATTATTAATTCATATTTTGAACTTTGATATAAAATTTCTTTTGAAAAAGGGTTCCTACTACTAAACAACCTTTGAAAACAACTAGTCTCCAGCAACTCTTCAACAACTTATAGTTATTTTTTTCCTGGAGGTGTTTGCATGTTATGTAAAATCAAATTTATCAGCCCAGAAATATTGAGGAATGCCATATGGAAATATGAACTAATACTGAACATAGATGATAGAAGTAATAGAAACATCGAAACAGATGTTTACTCTCCTTCATAGGAAAACCTAAAGAAAATGTCTTTTTAGTTAATCTTCCCCTCTGTCCTCAGAAGCAAAGATTTAAAACTGATCCGTTGGGAGACCCTTGTGTCATGTAAATATGTCTGTCACCTGGATGGCAGCTTCTCAGTAGCTGTCTGTCAAACTACATATTTTACGGAAAAAAGAGCTAGTGCTCATTAATAGTTTTTGATGTTTTGACCCTATAAGGAAAGAATTCTTTCCAAAAAGTTTATCGAACTCTTGCTGCATGGTAGACACTGTCCTAGGCACTTGTATTAATAAGGATTAGACAAACACACAAAAAAAAAACCAACCAAACAAAAAAGAATAAGGATTAGACTGACTTTGAGTGACAGAAAAAAAAGTAACAGTGGCTTACATAAGATTCATTCATTCAGTATTTCGTGAGTTGTTTTCTGAATGCCTCTTCTGTCTCAGGTTCCATTTGGGGTACTGGATAGAGTAGTATATGAACACAAAGGAAAAAGTCTCTACTCTCTTGAAATTTACATTTTAGGTAGTGGATACAGAACAAAGAAAGAAGTCAATGTATATTATGTCAGGTGGTTAGCTGTGGAATCCTAGGCCCGGTGTCTTTTTGTTTGTTTTTTGGAATGTAGGTTGGGAGGTCAGAGAAGGCCCCATAGAGAAGGCCTTTGCGTGAAAGCCTGACAGAGGAGTGAGGAGGCATGACAAGGTGTGTGAGAGAAGCACTCTAGGCAGAGGGAAGAGCAGGTGCCTAAGCCCTAGAAATGGATGTGAGACTGGATCAGAGGGAGGCGGGGGTGGGGGGGGGGAGGGCGTAATGGGAGATACGGTCAGAAAGGTAGCAGATCCAATAGGACGTTATTGGCCATTATAAGGATTTTGACTTTGCTCTGAGATGGGGAGCCATTGGAAGGGCTTTGAGCAAAAGAGTGACATCTGGCTTGCATTTTCAAAGGATTGCTTTGGCTGCTTCTTTGGGGAAAAATGTAGAGGAACAATGGGCAGATGCAGTGAAACCAGTTTGATGCTGTAAGAATAATCCAGGGGAGAGAGCATGTTGGCTGGGACCAAGAGGTTGTAGCAAGGGAGGTGAGAAGGACTTAGGCAATGCACCTACACTGAAGGTAGAAATCAACAGCATTTACTCTGTGATTGGGTGTGTGGGGTATGAGGGAAAGAGAGGAGTCATAACACCAATCATTTACTGAGGTGCAGGAGCAGATTCCAGAAGGAAGATAAGTTCCAATTTGAAAATGTGAGTTTAAGATGCCTATTAAATATTAAGTAAAGATACTCAATGGGCAGTTGGAGTTCAGGGGAAAGATCTAAGCAGGAGAAAAAATCTGGAATTTTTCAAATTTAGAGATATGCATGCAGTCCAGGGCTTGTTAGGCTGCATGGTCTCCAATATCCATACATGAAAACTCATCTCATAATTTGCATGTCAGTTAGTCTATATTTATCATGGGCCACATTAAAAGCAGCCACACCTCCCTCCCACAAACATGCACACAAAACCATTATCTTGAGGGAATATTTTGAATATTGTTACGAACATCTCTATTACGGGCCTCTTTTCTTTAATATTTACCATTTTCTTGAACATCTTATTTGCAAAAAGGAGTTTTCAAATTCTTATAGGTAAACATGATTTTCCATTAGATAGGCTTCTCCCACTAATATTGTTTTCTCTTGTAAAAAGGTTGTTATGCCTTTAACACCTTCTTTATAGTCAGAGAGGACAAAGCTGCCTCTTTTCTGCCCAGAGTGGGGAAAATGGGTCAGCAGAACCGACTGGAGCCCTTTCACTGGTTGTGCTTGTCATTTCCTCTGCTTGCCTTCTGCCTACCTGTCCTCTCTCCAGACTCCATAACAAATATAGGCAATTCCTTTGCAGTGTGATGTATATAAAAAAGGTAACAGCAAAACCGTCATTGCATGTATAGATCTTCCTTGACTTATGATGATGTTACATCCAGATAAACCCATTGCAAGTTGAAAATACCATAAGTTGAAAATTCATTGAATACACCTAACCTACCAAAGTTCATAGCTTAGCCTGGCCTAACTTACACGTGTTCAGAACACTTACATTAACCTATAGTTAGGTAAAATCATCTAACACTAAGCCTAATTTATAATAAGGTGTTGAATAGCTCATGTAATTTATTGAATACTGTGCTGAAAGTGAAAACCAGAATGGTTCTTTGGGTACAGAATGGTTTGTAAGCGTATCGATTGTTTACTCTTGCATGGCTGACTAGGAACTACGGCTTGCTGTCCATCATCACAAAAGTGTGTACCACATATTGCTATCCTGGGAAAAGGTCAGCATTCAGTATATGAAGTATGGTTTCTATTGAATGCATAGCTCTCCCCACCGTCGTAAAGTTGAAAAATTGTTAAGTGGAATGTAAGTCAGGGGTCCTCTGTAGTACTGGGTTGGACAAAAAGTTCATTCGGATTTTTCTGTAACATCTTATGGAAAAACCCAAACGAGCTTTTTGGCCAACCCAATATAATAAGTTAATTAGGGGATGCAAATTATAATGTATTATTATGTGGAGTTCCATCAAGAATCAGAACAATGGGAAGAAGGAAAAGCTGAGCAGAAGACAAGCTGAGGGTGACTGGCCAGTCACTTAGCATTGCTTCTTTCAGTTTACACCTTTGCCTGTTATAAACCAAGCTGCAATTTATTTTGAGTTTCTGCTTTTTTTACCATCTTATTTCAGTTTTATGCTTTTCCATCAACATAATGAATGTTATAATGATACTGTAGATCTTAGATTTTGTTCTAGGCCTATTTAATGTTAGGGATTTCTTTTAATGGTACTGAGGTTTTTGTCCATCTTGTCCATTCATTTTATTATTTTTAATGTGCATTTGTGAAATATTCTTACAGCTTTATTAATACCTTTATTATTACAATCGTCTAGGAAAAATCACTATGTTGAAAGCTTGAAATGCTATAGGCTCTAGTTTCTCTCACAAAACAATTGTGTCTAGGAGCATAGGGAGGGTAATTTAGTTTGAATGTTTACAGTTTTTTGTTAATAAGTTGCTGTTTAAGCATTCTTTAAAGGAATCAACTTCCCTGAAATGTATCATGCTATGTAAGAATGACTGTGACATTTCTTAGTAAGCTTGTTATAAAATAATGACCAATACCTCCATGAGATATTCATAGACAATTATTATTTAATTACAGAGATTACTTAAATGTATATAATTTCTCCTTTTTTATTTGAAATCTTAACGTGGTAAATCATAGAGGGCATCATATTACAGAGAGCCTATATTCATGATTTCTGTAAATCTAAATATTTATGGTTGTGATTTTGACTTTTATTCAGAACTTTTCTAATACCTCTAGTGTATAATTATCATAATAACTAGGCACTTGGAGAAAAGTCTGTGTCTTGGATTTTAAGGTTTTAGATATTTAATCTGTTATATTTTCCCATTTTTAATGCTTTTATCTCAAGAGGTTAAAATTAAATACAAAATCCATTCCTTCAACAAACATTTGAGTATCTGCACTATGTTATGTAACCCCAGGTACAAAGATGAATAAAATATGGCTCTCTTCCCTTAGGAATCCCCAGTTAGTTGGGAGAGGAAGACACATAAAACGATAAAAGTAATAGAGTGTAGTAATTGCAAAGATAGAGATAATTACCAGGTATGACACGTAGGGAAGGCATGTCACCAGGGGCCTGACCGGGGTTTTGGACTCATATTGTAGAGTATGAATAAGAATGGCTTGGGTGGAGTGGGCAAGGCAAATAGACACGGTACTTCCATCATCAGGTACGGAATAGATGAAAGGGTTTGGGAGGAAGGGAGCTACGAGCAGGACTGTTGACTTGGGAGTAAAGTGTGGCTGATTAGGAGGTAGAGCCAAGTTGTGGGTGGAACTCCGATGTTGTCATGTAAACAGTTTATTGTCTGGTTTTTAAGCAGGGAAGGGACATCTTTAAATTAATGTTTGTCTGGAAACTTCCATGTACAGTGTGGATATGGCTCTGAGAGAAACAGTAGGAGACAAGAGGGCAGAGAAAAGTGTTCCAGATGCCTTGAATAGTGTTCAACCTAGCAAGGAAGTAGGTCCTATTTGTCAAGTAAAATGTGAGGAATGTCACGATCCTTTGGATCTGAGGGTTCAGGAGAGGGAAGGGTCAAGACTAGCAGGTTTCTAGCACAGGAAACAGAATTTATGGTTCTGCTGCCCACTAACGTGTGGAGATTACAGATGGGCAGTTAGCTGGGGACAGAGATACATGGTATCTGAGGTGACATCCCATCTGATTGAATATTGAGTAAAATGCAAAAATTGAAATTGCCTTAAAAAAATCTAGTGAATTCTGTTTGATGATGGCTATGTTTTGTTACTTCTAAATAATGAAAAGGAATTAAAAATAAAAAATAAGATTAATTTCTTGGTCAAGAAATGTGACAAAGTTGAAAGATAAAATTCATACACAGGTCAGATACAGAGACACCAGTAAATTAACACTTCTTTGAGGGTGTACAATTTAAAATTCTCTGCTCCAGTTGGGATTTCTAATACAAAAAATTATAGTCACTGACCTCAAAAAACTTGACACATGAGAAAAGTGTGGCTAAATGATGTTCACGGATGTATAAAGGTGCTATCTTTGTAAACATAATTGCTGAAAAAGAAAAACACCAAAGAAATTCTTAAATACTCTTTAGTTTTACCCATCAGATGGCCCCAAACATTGGATTGTATTTTATTCTCCTAGAACTTGCACACACATTTCTTTCTTTCAGTTGTGCTTTGGTCTTCATTTAAAAACCAGCACTGCTGGTTTCACTAAAAGTTGATCAATCACACTTAAATTCTCTTAACTATAATACATAAATGTAATCAGATAGTGCTGATGAAGCTTAAGTAATGGCTTAATGGGATTTCTATCTGTAGAGTAGCCACAGAACCATTTTTTAAGACAACCTGCTTACTCCTTATGATGTCAACCTTAAATGTTTGAATATGCCCCAAAGCTTCCTAACATCCCAAACATTTTGCTCTTGAAATTAGCAACTTTTCTTTTTAGCCTGAGTTCTACAACACTGTTCCTGGCATGTTGATGATGATGGTGATGATGACGATTTTTTTTTTAAGTTTCCTTAGATTCTAATATTACTGACTTTAATCTTTAAGGTCTTCATGTCTTACTGAGTTCTAAGAATAAGAGTAACATCTCATAATCCATTTTATTTAAAAAAAAATTCTTCATCCTATATCATAGCATTTGATCTTTATGAAATAGCAGTGAGGTAAAGGTATGAGGCGAGATTCTTCCTATTTCACTCATGTGGAAATTGAGCCAGTGAGAAGTTGCTTCATATCACAGTGATAGAATGTAGTCCCTGACCCACTGCTACCAATGAGTTGGAAGAGGCTCAGAGGATCCCCTAATAAGCCTTTCATCTGAACCTGAAGCCCTTCTCTCTTCCCACTGAGAAGCACTCACTCACTGGGATAGCTTTATGTTCAATTACAAGCAGCTGGTCTCCTCTGAGGGCTGCCCAGGCTGTTAGGCAGCTCTGAGGGTGACAACTCATAAATCAAAAACGTACTCATCTTATACCTCCTCACAGGTACTGGAGTTCTGCCTTCTGACCAGACATGCACTTCAGTGTCCATGCGGGAGAGTAAAAACTATATATTGGGTCTTATTCCTGATTCCTAAAATCTTTCTTAAATGATGAGAGTGTATTTTGTATGCTACTGAGATGACTCAAGGCAGATGGGGAGGAGGGCCAGCTTAGGGAACTTCAGAATGGGGGCACTGGTTGACAGAGGTACCAACCATGTGATTAGAGGGTTAGAACTTTCAGCCCACCCTCTGAGCTCCAGTTCAGTCACCAATCGCCAGTGATGTACTCAATCGTGCCTGTGTCATGAAGCTGCGATGAGACTGAAATGACGAAGCTAAGGGAGCTTCTGCTGTAGTGAGCATAGGGACATGCTGGGAGGGCAGCGTACCTGGAGAGAGCATGGAGACTGTGCTACCCCCTCCCTCCCCATTCCTTGCCCTATGCATGTCTTCCATTTGGCTATTCCTGAGTTATATCCTTTATAATAAAAACTGTAGTAGCAAGTATAGTAAGTACTTCCCTGAGTTCTGTGAGGGAACTCACATTATAATTTTTCACATTCTAAAAAATAAATGGGTTGGTGGGGAGGGCATGGGAACCCTTGAATTTATCATTGGTTAGAAGTATGGGTGATCCCTGGGACTTGTGACTGTCCTGTGAAGTGAGGGCAGTCTTGTGGGACTAAGTCCTTAAACCTGTGGGTTCTGGGCTAACTCCAGGCAATGCATGTCAGAATTGAAGTGAATTGGGAGACACCCAGTTGGCGTTGGAGAATTGGTAGCTATTGGAATGAAGTATTAGGTGTCAGAAAAAAACAAATAATCCACCTATGTTCCTTCCCAGTGTTTGCCTTGTGCGTTTTGTTACATGGGAGTTCCTCAGATTTTATTTGTCTTTTCACTAGGTGTTTCCCAAATTTGATGTGTGTGTGTAATAAAATTTGATCAGCAAACTTAATTATAATGTTTTAAGTATGTGATTTTGTCCAATGGTGTGCTAACACATTCAATTTAAATGTTAATTAAAAATTATAGTATATCTCTCTTCCATCCAGCCATCTATCCATCCATCCTGGGTTTAGCTGTATGTGAAATCACTTGTGATTTGCACTGGGCAAGAATGTACACAAAAAAAAATCTTTATTAGTTAATAAACACAGATTGTCCTCATAGTACCACTAAAGAAAGTTTGACATTTGTTTCACATGTTATTCAGATAACCCCTGATACCTTTTCATTCCTGTCATGGGAGACCTTGAACAGAAGAGCATACTTTCTCCATGTTTTCCATGTATATTTTATTTTTCCCTCTCAAAAGATCATGATTTTGAAAAATGCTAAAATTATATTGAAATAGTTTTAATTTTAAAAACAATTGTCTTTCTTTGCCTTCTTTTTCTGAATAGACTGTTTATTTTGTTTTGTTTGTAGAGGTCAAGGACTCTGATTTTCAACAAAAAGTATTTCTTGAATGTGGTTTGTACATGTGAGCTTTTCCTAAATTTCATCTTCTGTTTTAAATAATCTTTTATTAAATTTTCTTCATTTCTGGATTTAAAAATCAAAAAATTTAAATGAAATTTACCTTTCATTTATTTTAGTGGATTTCCATTATTATTTTAAGGTTTTTCACAAATGTTTTGTTTCTAGAGTGTTTTACTTTTTTATATTATAATTTTGTCCTTCTAATGCGTATAATATTCTCTCTCTTAGTTTCTGTAGAAACGCTGGAAAAGAATTTGAAGCAGATGGGAAGGCAGCTTCAACAGCTTGAGAAAGATTTGAAAATCTTTCCCCCTCCTGAGGACTTGCATGATAAGTTTGTGACAAAGATGTCCATATCCTTTGATATCTAAATAGCTTAAGTCACTAGTCAATTAGGAGTACGATTTACTTAACATTTTAAGTATACTTGCATAACCAGAGATCACCCTACAGAGCCAAGAGCCAAATTATAGAAGGTTTAACCTTTGCCTTCTTGCAAGGAAATTTATCAAGGCTTTTACCTATCAAGAATAATATAGAAGTTTATTGATTTCAATCCTTTTTTTCCTTTTTATTAATATGAATAATATGTTGTCTCATCTTTTTCCTTCCATATGCCCTATTTCCTTCTGATGTTCATGGTAAACTGAAAGGATAGGAAAACTCAATTTGAGAAAGTTTGAATCTAATGTCATGTTGTGATTTAGATACTTTTGAAATGTTTTAGGAAGCAGATGAAGACTTTATAAACTGTTGTGACTAGTCAGCTTAATTTCAAGAGTTGTTATATATTAAAAATTAACTCATATTCAAGAAGCTTTAAAATCTCCTTTAGAAATACGACATGGTTCCAAAATCAGAACCGAACCTATCCCAGTCACTACTGGTGTAGGTATTCTCTAGACCCAAAATAACATTGACAAAATATGTGTGTGTGTATGTTTATGTGGAAGTGTGTGTGTGGATATACATATATACATAAAAACTAATAGCATTAGGATTGTGTCCTGCTTAATTTAAGGTTCCTTGATATTCAATTATCTTCGGTTTTACTAAGTTTGTCAGTTAATCTCTAATGAGTGATTGAAGTAGTAAACTTTTTTTTTTATTTCCAGAAACTAATGTTGAGTTGCTTTCCAAACCATTCTGTGAAATTAGATGTCTTTTGCCTTCTAATAAAGTATTACTACTATGCATTATCAAAATTCCATATGAACTTCAGAATTCTATATGAAAGGATAACCCACTTCTAAACGAGCTCTTATAAATAGATACTCCTAATATTTTATTTTAAACTGAGATACTTGAAATAAAGTAACTACTTTTCCTCTTTCTATCTCTTCTCCCCTGAGATTTGTCAAATCACAAAATTATTACCTGGCTTGTCATAGATTTTATTGTATTATATACTTTCAGCTTAATTGTTAATTAGTTCAATTTTAGCTTTCTTCACTGTCTCTTTTGGGAGATATCATAAAAATGCACTCCAGCAACAATCAATTCAGGCTAATGTGTTTGTTTCCTTTCATATGTTTCCTATCCACCCAGTTTCTTCTTTTATTAGGCAGGATGCCTTTATCACTACATTTGAGAAGGTTGTTTTTTTAAAACTAAAATCTGTGTTTATCCATCAAATATATATTTGCCACACCTTCTAATTTGGCAAAGTATGCTTTTTAAACAAAATTTGTTATTGTAGAATTGTATCAGATTCATCATTCTTAGCTTCCCCCCCAATTTTATCATATTAAAATATTCATATGTGACAATTTATTATAATCATTAAGAACTGTTCACTGAAGCACTTTTTATTGTTCCCTATAGATAGAAAGCATTTTATAAAAGGTTTTGCTTGCATACAGTTTCTGGTAATATACTGTATGTGTACTAATTATGAAGCTCAGTTACCTGGAACATAGGACCTGAGATAAATTCCTGAGCTTAGAATACAGGTGGTAGAATCCTGCTCAGCAGGTGATCTCAGGACCTATGCATACTTGTGTTCATATGACACAGAAGCTGAATGATGTCAGCTTCTTGAAAGGTATGTAGCTCATAAAAAGCAACGAGCAGGAAATCAGAAGTGGGAAGGATGAAGCTTTGCTGGAAACAATTTTTCATTCTGAGTACAATTACACTCCATGGACAAGAAAGCTTCTACATCCTGTCGCTAAATATCACAACCTAGAAGCCTCTAATGAACTGATTAGCATTCATGTATTTCTTGGAAGTCAGATATATGAACAGTTGGTGCACTTTGCTATTGACAAAGCTTATAATCATAAATATTCTTTGCTGAGATTAGATTGTACTCGTTTGCTTTTCATCTTAGTTAGACATACTAGTTTCAAAGTAATTAAATTCATTCATTGCAAAGCTTTGTTTACTTTAATTAGGACTGACAACAAGTCAGATTTTGAATATTAAATGCATTTATACAGACCTTATTAAAATGGCAAATTGTGAGCTTCTTACATCTTAGAAACTGGAAGAATTTGGAAACTAAATGCACAATGAATAAAAATGTGTTTAAAGTTTGGGTTGTTAACACTGGAATTTTATGTTTTAAGTATTAGTGCTTATTAGCTAAAGCACATATCAAATGTTTGGATCATCAACAAATTCTGAAAGCATATGTGTGTTACCTAAGTTGTTAAGGATGCATTTTTGCAAATAGATATTTACGTTAAACAATCATGATTTAGTGAGCTTTTAATCTGTTAACTGAATTGTTTTAAACTATAGTGTACAATTTTGTTATAATTTTACGAAATGAAATTTCACGAATAGCACTCAACTATAGTATACTGTATTTTTATTCTGCGAGTACTTGCTTTCTTTACATACACTTCTTAATATTAAAAAATACAAATTTAGTACATTCTTTAAAAGGCAGGCACAATTATTTCATATATATCACATTGACTTTTTAGTAATAATTATGTTACTTTTCGATTGCAAAGCCTGGTCAAAAGTATAATTAGAGTAGAGTAGTTTCACTGTAAATATTTGCTTGAAAATGTGTAATGTGTTTTGTGGTAGGGTCACCAATATTGTTATATATAAAGTATTATATGTGAGGTATACACATTTATTAAATTCTTTATCAGTGAGAAAATTAGGAAAATGCCAGGATTGGTGTCATGCGATGCTTTTGCATTTCTTCTGAACTTTACATTCTGGAATATATGTTATTTTGAGGAAAATAACAAATAGATCCTAGAGCATCACCCTTGAAATTCTCCTTGCACAAGGCTTTACCTTTCTCTTTTCTCCTCATCCTACCCCCTCTCCCAAGTCTCTTAGAAAAAATCATTTTGCTAGACATTTCTATATTTTTGTATTTGTCACACAACTTACGTGACACGTTATTCAACTCTTCTCCATTTTATAGTCTTTAAATTTCTTCATTGTTATCGCACTTTATTTTCACTTTCTTTTTTGTTATTACACTGTATAGCAATATTTTGGATGCTCCTCAAATTACTATGTAGATGCTAAAACTGAGAGAAAGACTTACATCTTACTTATATCTATATTCCACACTGCATAAAGCACAGCATTTTTCAGGTAAATGAATTCAGTACATTTTTATTTAATTGAACTGTGGTTAGGAGTAAAATAGAAGAGTAGAATGGGTGAGATGTAAACTAGTATAATACATGGTCCATTTGCAAGAGTGGGAAGTTGCGTAATTGAGTGATTTGTAAGAGGAGAGTTTTTCTTTTGAATTAGTCTTCTTTCCTCCCTTGCCTGTTTTCTCTCTCACCTGTTTTCCATTTAACCCATTCTTAATAAACTTTTAAGTCTCAGATTAAAATATCCTGCTCAAGAGCCCTTCAAGATGACAGAGGAGTAAGACGTGGAGATCACCTTCCTCCCCACAAATACATCAGAAATACATGTACATGTGGAACAACTCCTACAAAACACCTACTGAACGCTGCCAGAAGACCTCAGACTTCCCAAAAGGCAAGAAACTCACCACGTACCTGTGTAGGGCAAAAGAAAAAAGAAAAAACAGAGACAAAACAATAGGGACGGGACCTGCACCTCTGGGAGGGAGCTGTGAAGGAGGAAATGTTTCCACACACTAAGAAGCCCCTTCGCTGGTGGAGACAGGGGGTGGGCAGAGGGGAAGCTTCAGAGCCACGGAGGAGAGTGCAGCAACAGGGATGCAGAGGGCAAAGTGGAGAGATTCCCGCACAGAGGATCGGTGCCGACCAGCACTCACCAGCCCGAGAGGCTTGTCTGCTCACCCGCCGGGGCGGGTGGGGGCTGGGAGCTGAGGCTCGGGCTTCGGAGTTCGGTTTCCAGGGAGAGGACTGGGGTTGGCTACGTAAACACAGCCTGAAGGGGGCTAGTGTGCCGGGAGGGAGTCCGGGAAAAGTCTGGAACTGCCTATGAGGCAAGAGTCATTCTTTCAGGGTGCGCGAGGAGAGGGGATTAAGAGCACCGCCTAGGGCTTCCCAGGTGGCGCAACAGGAGAGCCCACAACAGTAAGAGGCCCACGTACCGCAAAAAAAAAAAAAAGAACACGGCCTAAACGAGCTCCAGAGATGGCACGAGCCGCGACTATCAGCACAAACACCAGAGACAGGCATGAGACGCTAAGGCTGCTGCTGCAGCCACCAAGAAGCCTCTGTGCAAGCACAGGTCACTATCCACACCTCCCCTCCTGGGAGCCTGTGCAGCCTGCCACTGCCAGGGTCCCGTGATCCAGGGACAACTTCCCCAGGAGAACACACGGTGCACCTCAGGCTGTTGCAACGTCATGGTGGCCTCTGCCGCCACAGGCTCGCTCCACACTCCGTACCCTTCCCTCCCCATGGCCTGAGTGAGTCAGAGACCCCGAATCATCTGCTCCTTTAACCCCGTCCTGTCTGAGCGAAGAACAGATGCCCTCAGACAACCTACAGGCAGAGGCAGGGCCAAATCCAAAGCTGAACCCCAAGAGCTGAGTGAACAAAGAAGAGAAGGATCTGCCAGCAGCCTCAGGAGCAGCAGATTAAATCCCCACAATCAACTCAATGTACCCAGCATCTCTCGAATACCTGAATAGACAACGAATCATCCCAAAATTGAGGCAGTGGACTTTTGGAGCAACTGTAGACTTAGGGTTTGCTTTCTGCATCTAATTTGTTTTTGGTTTTATGTTTACCTTACTTTAGTATTTACCCTATATTATCATTGGTAGATTTCTTTATTGATTTGGTTGTTCTCTTCCTTTTTTTTTTAATATATATATGTATGTGTGTATATATATATATATATATATACACACACACACACACTTTTTACTTTTTCTCTTTTTGTGAGTGTGTATGTGTATGCTTCTTTGTGTGATTTTTGTCTGTATAGCTTTGCTTTTACCATAAATCCTAGGGTTCTGTCTGTCCTTTTTTTTTTTTTTTTTAGTGCTGGTTATCATTTATGGCTTTGTTTTTTGGTTTGGTTGCTCTCTTCTTTCTTTCTGTCTTTTTTTTCTTTCTTTCTTTCTTTATTACATTTTAATTTTTTTAATCTTTATTTTAATAACTTTCTTTTCTTTCTTTTCTTTCTTTCTCTCTCTCGCTCTTTCTTTCTTTCTCTTTTTCTTTCTTTTCTTCTCTTTTTCCCTTTTCTTCTGAGCCGTGTGGCTGACAGGGTCTTGGTGCTCCAGCCAGGTGTCAGGCTTGTGCCTCTTAAGGTGGGAGATCTGAGTTCAGGGCATTGGTCCACCAGAGACCTTCCGGCTCCATGTAATGTCAAACAGCGAAAGCTCTCCCAGAGATCTCCATCTCAACTCTAAGACCCAGCTCCACTCAATGACCAGCAAGCTACAGTGCTGGCCACTCTATGCCAAACAGCTAGCAAGACAAGAACACAACCCCACCCATTAGCAGAGAGGCTGCCTAAAGGCAAAATACTTAACAGACACCCCAAAACACACCACTGGATGTGGTCCTGCCCACCAGAAAGACAAGGTCCAGCCTCATCACCAGAGCACAGGCACCAGACCCTCCACCAGGAAGCCTACACAACCCACTGAACCAACCTTAGCCACTGGGGACAGACACCAAATGCAACAGGAACTATGAACCTGCAGCCTGTGAAAAGGAGACCCCCAAACACAGTAGGTTAAGCGAAATGAGAAGACAAAGAAACACAGCAGATGAAGGAGCAAGGTAAAAACCCACCAAACCAAACAAATGAAGAGGAAATACGCAGTCTACCTGAAAAAGAATTCAGGGTAATGATAGTAGAGATGATCCAAAGTCTTGGAAATAGAATGGAGAATAAACAAGAAATCTTTAACAAGGACCTAGAAGAACTAAAGAGCAAACAAACAATGATGAACAACACACTAAATGAAATTTAAAATTCTCTAGAAGGAATCAATAGCATAACAACTGAGGCAGAGAACGGATAAGTGACCTGCAAGATAAAATAGTGAAAATAACTACCACAGAGCAGAATAAAGAGAAAAGAATGAAAAGAATTGAGGACAGTCTTAGAGACTTCTGGGACAACATTAAACACACCAACATTTGAATGATAGGGGTCCCAGAAAAGAAGAGAAAAAGAAAGGGACTGAGAAAATATTAGAAGAGATTATAGTTAAAAACGTCCCTAATATGGAATAGGGAATAGTCAGTTAAGTTAAGGAAGCACAGAGTTTCCCAAACAGGATAAATCCAAGGAGAAACATGCCAAAATACATATAAATCAAACTATGAAAAATTAAATGCAAAGAAAAAATATTAAAAGCAGCAACAGTAAAACAACAAATAACATACACCAGAATCCCCATAAGGTTAATAGCTGATCTTTCAGCAGAAACTCTGCAAGCCAGAAGGGAGAGGCAAGACATATTTAAAGTGATAAAAGGGAAGAACCTACAACCAAGACTACTCTACCCAGCAAGGATCTCATTCAGATTCCACAGAGAAATCAAAACCTTTACAGACAAGCAAAGGCTAAGAGAATTCAGCAGCACCAAACCAGCTTTACAACAAATGTTAAATGAACTTCTCTATGTAGGAAACACAGGAGAAGGAAAAGACCTACAATAACAAACTCAAAACAAATAAGAAAATGGTACTCGGAACGTACATATTGATAACTACCTTAAATGTAAATGGATTAAATGCTCCAACCAAAAGACATAGACTGGCTGAATGGATACAAAAACAAGACCCGTATATATGCTGTCTAGAAGAGACCCACTTCAGACCTAGGGACACATACAGATTGAAAGTGAGGGGATGGAAAAAGATATTTCATGCAAATGGAAATCAAAGGAATACTGCAGTAGCAATTCTCATATCAGACAAACTAGACTTTAAAGACTATTTCTAGAGACAAGGACACTACGTAATGATCAAGGGATCAATCCAAGAAGAAGATATAACAATTGTAAATATTTATGCCCCCAACATAGGTGCACGTCAATACACAAGGCAAATGCTAACAGCCATAGTAGGGGAAATCAACAGTAACACAATCATAGTAGGGTGCTTTAACACCCCACGTTCACCAATGGACAGATCATCCAAAATGAAAATAAGGAAACACAGGCTTTAATTGACACATTAAACAAGATGGACTTAATTGATACTTATAGGACATTCCATCCACAAACCACAGAATACACTTTCTTCTCAAGAGTTCATGGAACATTTTCCAGGAGAGATCATATCTTGGGTCACAAATCAAGCCTTGGTAAATTTAAGAAAATTGAACTCGTATCAAGTATCTTTTCTGACCACAATGCTGTGAGACAAGATATCAATAACAGGAAAAAAATCTGGAACGAATACAGACACATGGAGGCTAAACAATACACTCCTAAATAACCAAGAGATCACTGAGGAAATCAAAGAATACCTAGAAACATATGACAGTGGAAACACGATGACCAAAACCTATGGGATGCAGCAAAAGCAGTTCTAAGAAGGAAGTTTATAGCAATTCAATCCTACCTCAAGAAACAAGAAACATCTCAATTAAACAACCTAACCTTACACCTAAAGCAATTAGAGACTGAAGAACAAAAAAAAAAAACCCGAAGTTAGCAGAAGGAAAGAAAGCATAGAGATCAGATCAGAAATAAATGAAAAAGAAATGAAGGAAACAATAGCAAACATCAATAAAACTAAAAGCTGTTTTTTTGAGAAGACAAAAAAGATTTATAAACCATTAGCCAGACTCATCAAGAAAAAAAAGGGAGAAGACGCAAATCAATAGAATTACAAGTGAAAAAGGAGAAGTAACAACTCACACTGCAGTAATACAAAGGATCATGAGAGATTGCAGCGGGCAACTATATGCCAATAAAATGCACAACCTGGAAGACATGGACAAATTCTTAGAAAAGCACAACCTTCGAAGACTGAACCAGGAAGAAATAGAAAATAGAAACAGACAAATAGAAATAGAAAATATAAACAGACCAATCACAAGCACTGAAATTGAGACTGTGATTAAAAGTTCTCCAACAAACAAAAGCCCAGGACCAGATGGCTTCACAGGTGAATTCTATCAAGCATTTAGAGAAGAGCTAACACTTATCCTTCTCAAATTCATCCAAAATATATCAGAGGGGGGAACACTCCCTAACTCGTTGTACAAGGTGACCATCACCCTGATACCTAAACCAACAGAGATGTCACAAAGAAAGATAACTACAGGTCAGTATCACGTATGAACATATATGCAAAAATTCTCAACAAAATACTAGCAGACAGAATCCAACAGCACATTAAAAGGGTCATACACCCTGATCAAGTGGGGTTAATCCCAGAAATGCAAGGAGTTTTCAGTATATGCAAATCAATCAGTGTTATAAACCATA
Organism: Grampus griseus; assembly: GCF_964374135.1. NCBI lineage: Eukaryota > Metazoa > Chordata > Mammalia > Artiodactyla > Delphinidae > Grampus > Grampus griseus. The sequence continues at coordinate 47,778,856 of NC_139012.1, forward strand.
TAAACAAATTGAAGGAAAAAAAATATGATCATCTTAATAGATGCAGAAAAGCTTTCAACAAAATTGAACACCAATTTATGATAAAAATGCTCCAGAAAGTAGGCATATAGGGAAATTACCTCAACATAATAAAGGGCATATATAACAAGCCATAGCCAACATCTTTTCAGTGGTGAGAAACTAAAACCATTTCCTCTTAAGATCAGGAAGAAGACAAGGTTGTCCACTCTCACGACTGTTATTCAACATAGTTTTGGAAGTTTTAGCCACAACAATCAGAGAAGAAAAAGAAATAAAAGGAATCCAAATCGGAAAAGAAGAAGTAAAGCTGTCAGTGTTTGCAGATAACATGATAATATACATAGAGAATCCTAAAGATGCTACCAGAAAACTACTAGAGCTAATCAATGAATTTGGTAAAGCAGCAGGATACAAAATTAATGCACAGAAATATCTTGCATTCCTATACACTAATGACGAAAAATCTGAAAGAGAAGTTAAGGAAACACTCCCATACACCACTGCAACAAAAAGAATAAAATACCTAGGAATAAACCTACCTAGGGAGACAAAAGACCTGCATGTAGAAAACTATAAGATACTGATGAAAGAAATTAAGGATGATACCAACAGATGGAGAGGTATACCATGTTCTTGGATTGGAAGAATCAACATTGTGAAAAGACTATACTACCCAAAGCAAGTTACAGATTCAGTGCAGTCCCTATCAAACTAGCAATGGCATTTTTCACAAAACTAGAACAAGAAATTTCACAATTTGTATGGAAACACAAAAGACCCCGAATAACCAAGGCAATCTTGAGAAGGAAAAATAGAGCTGGAGGAATCAGGCTCCTGTACTTCAGATTATACTACAAAGCTACAGTAATCAAGACAGTATGGTAGTGGCACAAAACAGAAATATAGATCAATGGAACAAGATAGAAAGCCCAGAGATAAACCCACACACATATGGTCACCTTATCTATTACAAAGAAGGCAATAATATACAATGGAGAAAAGACAGCCTCTTCAATAAGTGGTGTTGGGAAAACTGTACAGCTACATGTAAAAGAATGAAATTAGAACACTCCCTAACACCACACACAAAAGTAAACTCAAAATGGATTAAAGACCTAAATGTAAGGCCAGACACTATAATACTCTTAGAGGAAAAATAGGCTGAACACTCTGACATAAATCACAGGAAGTTCCTTTTTGAACCACCTCCTAGAGAAATGGAAATAAAAACAAACTAATGGGACCTAATGAAACTTAAAAGCTTTTACACAGCAAAGGTAACCATAAACAAGATGAAAAGACAACCCTCTGAATGGCAGACAGTATTTGCAAATGAAACAACTGACAAAGGATTAATCTCCAAAATATACAAGCAGCTCATGCAACTCAATATCAGTAAAACAAACAACCCAATCCAAAAATGGGCAGAAGACCTAAATAGACATGTCTCCAAAGAAGATGTACAGACTGCCAACAAACACATGAAAGAATGCTCAACATCATTAATCATTAGAGAAATGCAAATAACAATTACAGTGAGGTATCACCTCACACCAGTCAGAATGGCCATCATCAAAAAATCTACAAACAATAAATGCCGGAGAGGGTGTGGAGAAAAGGGAACCCTATTGCGCTCTTGATGGGAACGTAGATTGATAGAGCCACTTTGGAGAACAGTATGGAGGTTCCTTAAAAAACTAAAAATAGAACTACCATGTGACCCAGCAACCCCACTACTGGGCATATACCCTGAGAAAACCATAATTCAAAAAGAGTCATCTACCACAATGTTCATTGCAGCACTATTTACAATAGTCCAGACATGGAAGCAGCCTAAGTGTCCATCGACAGATGACTGGTTAAGCAATATGTGGCATATATATACAATGGAATATTACTCAGCCATAAAAGGAAATGAAATTGAGTTATTTGTACTGAGGTGGATGGACCTACAGTCTGTCATACAGAGTGAAGTAAGTCAGAAAGAGAAAAACAAATACCGTATGCTAACACATATATATGGAATGTAAAAAATATATATATATTGCTTTGAAGAACAAAGAGGCAGGACAGGGTTAAAGATGCAAACATAGAGAATGGCCTTGAGGGGGAAGAGTAAGCTGGGACAAAGTGAGAGAGTGGCATGCACATATATATACTACCTAATGTAAAGTAGATAGTGGGAAGCAGCCATATAGCACAGGTAGATCAGCTCGGTGCTTTGTGACCACCTAGAGGGGTGGGATAGGGAGGGTAGGAGGAAAACACAAGAGGGAGGAGATATGGGGATATATGTATATGCATAGCTGGTTCAGTTTGTTGTAAAGCAGAAACTAACACACCATTGTAAGGCAATTATACTCCGGTAAAGATGTTAAAAAAAAAAAAAAATCCACAAGCAGTAAATGCTCGGGGGTGTGTGGAGAAAAGGGAACCCTCTAGCGCTGTTGATGGGAATGTAAATTGATACAGCCACTATGTAGAACAGTATAGAAGTTCCTTAAAAACCTAAAAATAGAACTACCATATGACCCAGCAATCCCACTACTGGGCATATACCCTGAGAAAACCATAATTCAAAAAGAGACATGTACCACAATGTTTATTGCAGCTCTATTTACAATAACTAGGACATGGAAGCAACCTAAGTGTCCATCGACAGATGAATTGATAAACAAGATGTGGCACATATATACAATGGAATGTTATCCATAAAAAGAAACGAAATTGAGTTATTTGTAGTGAGGTGGATCACCTAGAATTTGTCATACAGAGGGAAGTAAGTCAGAAAGAGAAAAACAAATAGTGTATGCTAACACATATATATGGAATCTAAAAAAAATGGTTCTGAAAACTCTAGGGGCAGGACAGGAATAAAGGTGCAGACGTAGAGAATGGACTTGAGGATATGGGGAGGGGGAAGGGTAAGCTGGGACGAAGTGAGAGAGTGGCATGGACATATATATACTACCAAATTTAAAATAGATAGCTAGTGGGAAGCAGCCATATAGCACAGGGAGATAGGCTTGGTGCTTTTTGACCACCTAGAGGGGTGGGTTAGGGAGGGTGGGAGGGAGATGCAAGAGGCAGGAGATATGGGGATATATGTACATGTATAGCTGATTCACTTTGTTATACATCAGAAACTAACACACCATTGTAAAGCAATTATACTCCAATAAATATGTTAAAAAATTGTATATACTTCTCATCCTTTATGAATCCTCAAGTCTATGATGATCTCTTTCTTCTCAGAAATCTTACTACATTTATAACGTCGTGTTCACGGCTTCTTGACAGTCATGCTTCAGTCACTGTCACCTTCTCTGCCAGGACTTCCCTGACTACGCAGCATAAGTTAGCCTCTGTCACTGTATACAATATCACACACAAACTTTTGTTTTCTTCATCATGCTTATTATTGTCTGAATATCTCATTAATTTTCTTCTTTATTACCTGTTCACCACACTCTAGAATTCATGTTTCATGAAAGCAGGGACTTCGTTTACCTTGTTAACTACTCGTTTTCCTCATGTCTAGAAGAGTGGTACTTAGTGGTGTTTAGTGACTACTTATAGATTGGCTGCCAACCTGGCTGGCTGGCTGGCCAGATCCCGGGTACTGAAGAAGATCTATAAAATGTTTTAGATGTAGGGCTTCCCTGGTGGTGCAGTGGTTGAGAGTACGCCTGCCGATGCAGGGGACACGGGTTCATGCCCCGGTCCGGGAAGATCCCACATGCCGCGGAACGGCTGGGCCCGTGAGCCATGGCCGCTGAGCCTGTGCGTCCGGAGCCTGTGCTCCGCAACGGGAGAGGCCACAACAGTGAGAGGCCCGCGTACCGCAAAAAAAAAAAAAAAAAAAAAAAATTTTTTAGACTATAAACATTGTAGGACTGATTGAAGCTGGTCCTTGTAAGATGTTTAATGGAAGTAATAGACATCCTTGGTGGGGAAGGTGCAATAATGGGGGCAAAACATGAGAATAAATGTAGATTTACATTTAGAATAAATTTATGCTGGGTGGCTGGGTGGCTTGGGAATGAACAGTACTTGCTAACCAGGAGTTAAATCCCACATCTCATTCTGACTACTTAGTTGGCCAACACTAAACATTTTTGGTTCAATGTGTGTGAACACAGTTCTGGTTGTCATGTACCTTCATATGGGAAAATTATACTTGTTCAAGTAGAAGTTAATCAGAATTTGGCCTTAGTCCTGGTAAAGGAAAAGAAAATAGGTTTTACAAAAATATCAAGTAGTTGGATATATATCAATATTTCTGTAATGAATTTTATCAGAGTTTAATTTTGTTGTATAGCTCACCTATTTTTCTCAAGCTCTTTACAAATATAGAACTTTCTGGGGAAGAAAATAAAGCCTTATGACTACTATGGATATGGGCATTAACTTCTAGCTGGAGTTTAACAGTTGGTACAAGAACATCTGTGTTTGTTTTTGTCTTTTGGATAATGATGATTTTTTATGTGAATGTTCCCTCATCTGTTAATGAGAAAGTACCCAGCAGTAATGATGTAGAGTGCCTCATTAAGGTAACCATTTATTCCATTCTATCAAATAGTCATTTTAAACTTCTGAGAATTTATTTGGCTATTTCCAGAATTATTTCAGTTCAATCACAATTTTACCGTCTTTGTGGATAATTCCACTTATTTAAAGCTCTACTTACTTTCCTTTGGGAGCAAATTGTTTTGTAGATAAAAATGATAAGAAAGTTAACTTATAAAACGCTCTAGCTGTTAAAACAAGACCATGTAATTTCCATCGTTCTGGCTCTTGGTCTTCTTTCCTATCACATCATTTAATAGAATTTTACTGTTTTATTTAAGTATGCTCAAGCATATTTCTGATATGTCATTAACTTTTGATTCTTAACCTACAATCTAAGAAGTGTTATTGAGTAATAGAGCTTTATTTTAACCTATTTGCCAAACTGATTCCTGTGAATGGGCATATTCCCAGGTATTAGAATAAAATTACTCATATTTATTAAAACTCAAAGCCTTATAAGCAGTGATAAGGGCAAAAAAGGAGTAGCTGTAGAACCATACAATTAGAAACACCCATCATAGTAGTGCAACCTGTTGTCCAGGGTAACTACTTTTTAGGAACTCTGTTAGCTCTTAACATTACATCCAAATTGTATGTGTTCGTGTGTGTGTGTGAATGTGTATATGTGCAATTTTATGAAGAGAAGTTCCTTGACTTACATCAGACTTTTGAGGAGGCCTGCTACTCTTCCCACCGAAGTTTGAGTGATGACAGTAGGGTGAAATAAGTCATTGGCACCAATGTAGCTGCAGATGATTAGACTTAATACAGCATCTAGAAAAAGGGTTAATAATCACAGGTGATCACATGGCAAAAACAAAACACTACTAGGGGATTGTACTAGAAGGGAAAACAGAGAACTTCATTACATAGATACCTGGACTAAAAGTGCTATATATTCAGTGGAAGAAATGATCACTCACAGTTGCAGAGATTAGAGAAGGTGGCTTCATGGAAGAGGAAGAATTGAACCAAACTTGGAATGATAGGTTTGGACAAGCAAAGGCAGAAAATGATTCCTCTTTTAGGCAGGAGTTAAGGATATATAAATAATCCATGTGGATATAGTCTCTATCTGGGACATAAATTTTAGGTGAGAGTTTATAGATGGAATATATAAACCAATGTTGATTTCTCAATTTGCTAGGTAAATGAAGGGATACTTACTGCACATTACAAATCAATCACCATATGTTCCATTTAATGATAGTTTCTGAATGCATTTCAAGTGTGATTTTTATTTACATAAATTTACTTTACTTACAGCATTTCACAAATATGGATGTTTCACGAGACAAAGTATATGGAAACTTGTGACTGTATAATAATTTCTTATGATTTTGTGATGTCACTAATACAAAATCTTTTGTTCATCCAAGGATTAAAAAATGATGCTACATATAAATGCATCGACCACTGGTACTATTATGATTTAGATTCTTAGAAAGTATGAGGAGGCATTTTGCTGTTTAAACTGGCCAAAGAAAGATCCATAGATTTTCTAAGCTCATTAGAAAAAAAAAAAACTCAATTTAACCTATTGCATTAGAATCTAGACTCCTTACATTCTAGTCTGTTCTTCTAAAATACTATATATTTAATTAAGCAGAGCATAGTATTAAAAAACAAACAAACAAAAACAAGCATGGAAGGGCAGTATGTAATCTGTGGATTGACCGTAGACATGGGTACAGGTGATTGATGGGGATGCCTTGTTTCCTTGTGGGAGCAGCATTCTTCTCTGCCCCAGGTTCACCACATATCTGGCAACAGTGCTACCTCTTTCTTTCATTCTTTTTCTCAAAACAGAGGGCCTGGATCATTTTCCTTATTTCATCCTGTACTGGAGAATGCTCTGACCAGAGGAACCATATCTTTTTGAAATTGTGGACAATTTTTCTTTTTAGACATAAACATTCCATTTTTTTATTTTGTTCTCCCAGTCTGAGTCTAGTTATTCTTATTTTCTGACTTCTGAAAAAATGTGTTAATATCTGTTTATCCTTTTGTGTTAGAGACAATATAATGACTTCAGTAAGTTTAATGTCCCAGTTTAAAAGAGCCATAGATAATTATGACTGATGCTGTAGCGGAGTCGCCTTTTCAGAATGTGGTATGGAGATTTTTTATCTGGCTACCACAGCAATCTGTCACACCACAAAGGAAATTCTATTGTTTGTTTAGAAAATGTGTTCTAATGCCACCACCACATTCACAGAAAGTTAGTGTTCTCAGTCTCAGTGTGCTTTCAACTAATTGTCATAAATAAGTGAGAAAAGAACATTTCTGTGTGTGTGTGTAATCATAATTTTAAATCATGTAATTCATAGAAGAAATTGTATACCAATTTTCCAAAGAAGTTAAAACATGAATTTACTTATACAATATAAGAAGTTTTTAATGTAACTCAAAAAATTTATTGCTTTTAGAACCTTAAGTAGAGCTTAAATTGAATAAGTGGGCAATAATAAGACCAAGTATTTATATGTATTATGAAATGCCATTTTTCTAAGAACTTTGTATGTATTAACTCATTAGTCCTCACAACAGCCCTATAAGTGATGTTATTATTATTATTCCCATTTTACAGGTGACAAAATTGTGGCACAGAGAAATGAAGGCATTTGTCCACAGGCACAATACTACCAAGTGCAGGAGCTAGAAATCGACCCCAGGTTGTCCAGTGTAACTACTATGCAAAATGCCTATGTTATTGATTTCAGTATCATTGAAACTACTGAACTATAATTTTAAATCATATTGCATGATCTGATAAGATAGGCAAATTTGAAGAAAAATTTCCTTGAACTTAATTGTAAAAGAGAAATATTAAATATATAAATAACTTTTCTGATAACTTCACCAGTGTTAATTAGGAAGCACACTTAAGATTTCATCACTGTACAGTGTAGATTGAATTGTAAGAATGGTTAACTATTAGAGCTAATTTTGGCATTTTGGAGATATGTAATAATGACTAACAATTAAATTAAAACGTTGGACTTATAGGATTTTTTTTCCCCTAAAGCATTACTTTGTAAATTTCAGAATACCTTAACTGTAATATACAGCTTTGTTATCAGTGCAAAAGAACACTATGAGAAACTTTCAAAATTACATGAAAACATGGACAAGTTATACCAGAGTATAATGGGGTACTATGCCATCGATGTGAAGAAGGTGTCTGTGGAAGACTTTTTGACTGATTTGAATAACTTCAGAACCATGTTCATGGTATGTTAAAAATCTTAATTTGTTTTTTAAAAGTATTTGTATCTATATTACTATTATTATATTACTATAATATATTACTATATTACATATTATAATTATATATTATATTATATATATAATGTAATATATTACTATCTATTATTACTCTTATTACTTCATTCTACTCCTGTTGTCTGTAGTAAAATCTACCTTTTCTGATATTGAAAGTTAGCTTTAAAAATTTCAGATTTTTAAATCTATTGAAAAATGTGTTTTGTCCTTTTTTTGGCCTTCCCAACATTAAGCTGTAATCAGAAATTTTGATTGAAAAAGTGACAAATTCTGAAGCTTTTCGTAAAGACTCCCCTCCTGGCTGACTACAAAGCACTTTTGTAGTAAGCTTTTGGCTATGAATTTGTTTCTTTATACTTAAGATCAATTTGTATTTTTGTGGTATAATTTTACCAAATTCTGTGCAGTTCTTATGAAGCTTTTTTCCCCTTTTCTTAATGCATTGTATAATAAGCTACCTGCGATTTACCTTTGAATGGATTTTACATTCCTAGGGTTTCCTTTAGATACTTTAATAGGGAGGTCAGGTCTCTGATGTGGAATCCTTTCATTTAGGCATTAAAAAGATCTTTTGAAAAGTATTAGCTGATTAGATGGGGGAGAAAACCACACACGTATTAAAGTGAGAAAGCATTGTTTCCTCTAGGGAAACTGGTAATACATTTCTACAACAAAAAATTACGTTATTCTTAATAGATGGGTGAGTCACTTTTGTGTTTCAGCAAATGTTTGTGGGGATTAAAAAGTTTTGAGGTGTAAAGAAAAAGAAGGTTGAATTTAAAGAAGGTTGAATTTCTTTTTAATCTCAGGAAAACTTTATTGCTGAATTTATTGGACTTGATTATAATCACCTGGTTGTGACTAGATACCCTTTCAATAAAAACTCAATATTTTAAATGAAAACTGGTCTACAATAAGTGCACATTTGCTCACAGCTCTAGTTTATTTCTTCCACAAATTCAAAGTGATTTTTTAAATTATTTTTTCACTACCAGAAATGAATCTATTAAATATATTTATTATGTGCCTATATTCGTGACGTATAATATACTACTTTAATTTTTATAATATTTTATGAGACAACATGGCTTAGTGGAAGTAGCAAAGGCTTTGCAGTTTGAGAGAGCAAGGTTTGGATTCCACACTAGTTAATATATGACTATGATTCCTTTTAACTTTCTCGAGCCTCAGTTTCCATATTTGTAAAAGGGGATGTTAATTCCTTTCTCATGAGAGTATTTAAATATTAAATGAGATAATATATATTAAGTGTCATAGCTCCTGGTGCATGGTAGTTGCTTAATAAATTATTATGCAGTAAAGGGTTAACTCAGTGGGCTTAAGGTACTCAAACCCTGTACATTTTAGAGAAAGTAGTGGCCCTTGACTGGCTCTGGACAGAGCAGCTGTGAGCCTTGGAATATCCTGCCCGGTATGGCCTTCTTTGTATACCTGGGGCCTTGGGCCAAGCTAGATAGTTTATGCAAAAAATGTGATTTACGGTGAACACCTACTTTTGTTCACCAGGGGCCTTGGGCCACACTGTCAGTTCGTCGTCTGTGGGGTGCTGGAGACTGAGTAGCCAAGGTCATTCATGCAGGGAGTCTATATTCATGCCTGCATGACTGACCTCAATAACTCTTATTATTTATTTATTTATTTAAATTTTATTTATTTTTTTGGCTGCATTGTGTCTTAGTTGCGGCACGTGGGATCTTTTGTTGTGGTGCATGGGCTTCTCTCTAGTTGTGGCATGCAGGTTTTCCCTTCTCTAGTTGTGGCGCGCAGGCTCCAGGGTGAGTGGGCTCTGTATTTTTGGCATGCGGGCTCTCTAGTAGAGGCACCCGAGCTCAGTAGTTGGCTTAGTTGTCCTGAGGCATATGGGATCTTAGTTCCCCAACCAGGGATCGAACCCATGTCCCCTGCATTGGAAGGTGTATTCTTTACAACTGGACCACCAGGGAAGTCCCCTCAGTAACTCTTGACATCAAGGCTTGGGTAAGCTTCCCTGGTTGGCAGTACATCACACGTGTTGTCACACATTGTTGCTGGAATAATGAAACTCCACTGGAAGAAGACAACTGTGATTTTAATCTATATCCTTTCACTGTAAGAAACTGTTAACAGTGAGTGTAACAACTTTTCTGAGTTCTGTGAGTCCTTCCAACAAATTATCAAGCCTGAGGGTGGTCTTGGAGACCCATGACACAATTATGCATAAAATTATAAAATGCATATATAAAATAACAATACCCATCAGATATTGAGTATTTTGTATGAACCAGACATTTTTCCAAATGCCTAACATATATTACCTCAGTCAATCTTCATGATAATTCTGTATCTTTTCGTTGTTTCTATCCCCCTTTGGCAAATGAAGAAAGAGACCAAGGCCGTATTGTCTGGTTTTGAAACCAGATCTAATTCCACATCTTCCTGAGATCTGGTAGGAGTTCTCTGGGTGACTTGGCATTTCTGTTACTAGGTGATGGGCAGAGAGAGAAAGTGTTTGAATGGAGAAGGATTCAAGGTGGAGGGTCATAGAGTGACAGCTATACTTTGCCTATTTCACAGTTTACATGGTCCTAGAAGTAGCTGCTATCACACACACATACATATAGACACAGACACACACACACACTCATATACACATTGTACTAAATTAAAATCATTAGAGCTAAGTATAAAACACTTTATCTAAATAAGTAATCTGGAGAGGGAATTTTCTTTAGAATAAAAATAAGCATAAAGAAGACTGTAAGGGAAGTATAATTTCACACACAAATTTTTTCTTCCTTTCTTTATAGTTATACTCCTTGAATTTTGGACACTGTATCTTTAAAAAGACCACAGCGTCAAGACTGATAGAAATTACTGACAAATAGATGTCTATTTGTCAATGTCTTCTGATCTCTTAGGTTGCTATTTAATTCCATACAATTCAATTGTGGAAACCAGGCTAATTTCAATGAGTTAGTGTGAAAATATTGGGGATAGATGTGGACCTTTAATATGTTGAAGGTTTGTTCTGGAAAGCCACATTAATACAATAGGCAAAAAATATATTTTCTCTTTAAGATACACTTAAGATATGTTTACATTGTTAAGTATAGTTGATACATTAAACTATGTTTACACTATTACTTCATCCACTGACATTCATGATCCCTGGTCATGAATGAGCAGCAAACGTTCCGGTAAATTGGAGGTCCGTTTTGTATTACACATAAGAAGTTGGAGCACTGTCCTCATTCTACACCTGCCCTCCACTACAGCAGCTTACTATGGAATGTTTTCTCTCAAGTTCTGGCCACTCTGCTCATTGTTCCCTATGCCTGGCACACTCCCTCCATATTTTGCCGGGCTATATTATTGTACTCGCACTTCTAATCTGTGCTCAGAATTTCCTTCATCTAGTATCAGATGCCCCCATCTACAGTGGGTGGCATTCTCTAATAGCTAACACATATACTGCCAACCAAGTGCCAGGTGTTCTCATTCATTTTGTCGTTACAACAACAAACAGATGTGGTATGTGTACTGGATTATTCCCATTTTACAAATGAGGAAACTGAGGCTTAGATAGATAGTGACAGCTAGCAGGTGACTGAACGGAGATGCTAAGCCAGGGAGTCTCACCAGTGTTAACTAGGATCTCTCAACTAATTTGCATAGATAGAGCTGTTCAGCATCTTCCCTTCCTTCCTTCCTTCCTTCCTTCCTTCCTTCCTTCCTTCCTTCCTTCCTTCCTTCCTTCCTTCCTCCCTTCCTTCCTTCCTTCCTTCCCTCCTTCCCTCCTTCCTTCCTTCCTTCCTTCCCTCCTTCCTTTTGTCTCCCTGAGAGACTTTTTACAATAGGTAACAAAGGAACATCTGTTTCAGTCTGCTGCCTCAAGCCCAGTAGACCAAGGGGGGAAGCTTTCATGATCTTGTGGCTTCCTCTGAGGAACAGCTGTTCATTGTGACAGTTTAACTTACCCCTTTTCTATCATCTTCAACCAAATACAGCTGCCACTGATGGAATTGCTAAGACCCTGTGCTAGGTGCTCTTCATGTGTCATCCCACTTAGTCTTCACAACATTTTTATGAGATACAGAATGTTACCTGGAGGGAACTACAGGCCAGAGAAAGAAAATCCATGCCTTGGCAGACGCACTTCAGAATTGGCAGGGGCAGGATTAAATGGAGGCCTGACTGCCTGACTCCAAAGCCTGTACTTTTTTTTTTTTTTTTACCATTTCCAAGTACATTGCTCTCAGAGAGTTTGTAAGAACAATCAAAATGTAATTTTTAAGGTTTTTTATAACTTACTAGAGGGAATCAGCACAAGGCTCACCTTATTTCCTCACCCCTTGATAGAATAACTTTCTGTTTACATTGATGAGCTCACGATAGAAAAATGTTTGCAGGTCTGGTTCTATTTCAAAGCATAAAATGTTCACTTTTAAAATTATAGGCCTATTAATGCAAAGCCTTGTGGCTGGGATGAGGGTTAAGGTGAGCGGTACAGAGTCAGCACCTCTCTGTAATAGATTTTTATTTCCCATAGGACTCATGTGAGGCATAAAGTTCAAATTGGAGGTACTAGGTGGAAATGTTTGGCCTCACACTATAGGCTGAGCAAATTGGTGACCCACCAGGAATCAAACTTCACCAAATGAAATTCGTGCCTTCAGTGGTGTAGTGTTACATAGAAATCATCGTTTTCCACTGTGGTCTGGTTTTAGACTCATTGTTATATGCCATTACCAATGCACCTGTTATTAAAAGAGATAACATGCTTCTCCAGGATGAATTGAGCTCATTATGGAATTTTGGTTGGATCTTACAAAGACCCTCTTGTCCCCCTTTATATATATATTTTAACATCTTTATTGGAGTATAATTACTTTCAATGGTGTTAGTTTCTGCTTTATAACACTATATCCCCATATCTCCTCCCTCTTGCGTCTCCCTCCCACCCTCCCTATCCCACCCCGCTAGGTGGTCACAGAGCACCGAGCTGGTCTCCCTGTGTTATGTGGCTGCTTCCCACTAGCTACCTATTTTACATTTGGTAGTATATATATGTCCATGCCACTCTCTCACTTCGTCCCAGCTTACCCTTTCCACTCCCCATGCCCTCAAATCCATTCACTACGTCTGTGTCTTTATTCCTGTCCTGACCCTAGGTTCTTCAGAACCATTTTTTTTTTTTTTTAGATTCCATATATATGTGTTAGCATACGATATTTGTTTTTCTTTTTCTGACTTACTTCCCTTTATCTTATCCAACAGCTGTAGCAGGCTCATGTTTGTCATTTGAGTTTAAAACTAATTTTTGTGTCTCTCGTTGGTCACTGTGGCTTTGAAGCATATGTATGTCCTGGTCCCACCTCCCACTCATCTTTATATTACATAGTCTGCTCAAACTGCTTTTACTCCCTTGGGCCCAAATTACATGGTTTCTTCTTCAACACACTCACGTCTTATCCTGATGATGCTTCTTTTTTACCATTGGAAGGTCTTTTGCTATTTTCTTTCTTTACCCAGAATTATTAGCACAGTACAACAACACTCTTAACTCCTTGAGCAAATTTCACCTGACACCTCATTTATTTTACTTAACATCTCATCTTAGAGAAATACTTCCGAATGCTTAGGATTCCTTTGTTATTTGTCTTCTTATAAGTAACATGTTTGAAAACAAATTTTCTAATAAGTTTTACTTATTAAGAATATGTCATTTTTCTGTTTTAATTAGACATATGTAACTATGTAGACCCTTTGAGTTTACAATATTATATATTCGTGTATAGAATTGATGTGATTACACTTAAAGAAGTCAAACTTTTTTGTTCACGTAGCTTTTATCCTGAGCACATAAACATTCTCTGTTGGGATGTTGAAGTACTAGAAAAGTCACTAGACATCCTTCTTTATTAATAGGTTCAAAGACCCTGCATATCTGGACACCCCACTTTAGCGTTAGGATTTTGAGGATAGCAGAAAGCAATCCCTGCCTTAAAAGGGATTACTGTTGCATACACAAAAGGTGGGGGTGCCTTGTATTTTTTTTTTTTTTTGCACTGGGTTTAGATATATGTGCTGAAATTTGCAGTTATTAAAGTCTATAAAGTCCAGTTTGTTTCTCCCTAAATTTTGTTTTCCACATATATACCTCCCATCTGAATTGTGTGATGACAGTCAAAGAAAAATAATTTCCTCTGATTTCTTCACATTTTAAATGATTGCTGAATTCTGCCTATGATAAGCCTCACACTTTGTTTGTTTTAAATAGTGATGTTTTTCCTGTCCACGTCACTACTGGGGAGACAGCAGTGGCTGGGAGTGCAGGCTTTGGCATCCGAGTGCCTTGGGTGTTATGACTTAGGCAGATTACTTAACCTCCTGAGTCTCAGCTCCCCATTAATAACAGCATGTGTTTCTTAAGGATGTTACAGTTTGAAGATCAAATAACATAATGTTCATATACCCTCAAAATAAGTGATCTCTCTACATAGAATAGAATTAATTTTTACCTTTCCCATTTCATTTTAATAAGATCTATAGTTTAAGGATTTTATCTCTTTTTAATTTTATGCTTCCATATAAAATACTCTGAAATAAATGGCTATCTATTTTCCATCAATAGCTTTTTCTTTAGATTATGTCTACAGTTTTGTTAAAGTTATGTTTCATCTAGTTAAAGATTTATCATTCATGCTGTTTGCAGACTTTAAGTTGATTTTTGGTTCACACAATTGAAAGATACCGTGTAGTAAACAAATATAAAATCAGTTATAACTCATTTTGTCTTGCTGCATGTGTTGATCAAATACAATTTATCCTTCTAGTGAATACTCAGACTAAAGTAGTGATTTGCCAAACAAAAATGAAATCATCCAATGAGAGGGTATTTTTAGTGTAAATTTTTTTCATATAGAGTACAGCTAGAACAAAACTCATTTTGCCGAATCATTTAAATTACCCCAGTTTGATGCTTCTCAACTCTAAATGTCATTTCTGATGATTACTATATAGACCAACTGGGTGACCAGCAGGAACTCCAAGGCATTAAGCATTTTCTGTATGCTCCTTAAATCTTGTAGATGGACTCATTATACACTGTCAGAGAAAAGAAAATCATGTAAAAGTCCTGTGATTGGATGTTGAGCCAGCTTATGTAATTATAATAGGAAGTATCTTCTATCCTTGCTGATTTGGGTGAGGTTACGACTTGAAAATTATCTTCACTGGCACCATTGTTATTCTGAGATCGTACTTAGAGGTATAAAGCTTAGAGGTATAAAGCTCCAAACCTAGAACAAAATAAATATTCTAACTATAGAATCTTCTTTTCTTCTTACCTGTTAGCATCTGTTTATTTAAAGAACTAGATCAATTCCAGGTGCTGAATATTTGGGTTTGCAGCCTTGAAAATGAATTCTGTTTGGTTCTTCTAATCTTTGTTCTTTAGGCTTTTCACAATAAAAACACACCTAGATTACTTGGCTTAATTTTTCTCTTTACTGATAAGATTTATTCTTAGTATGCATTGCTTAGTGGGATAATAAATGCATTTGACTGACAGATTTCTGTATGACTAAATGACTGGTGATTTGTATATCCCTTTTACATTTTAAGTATTTTGTATATGGAAATAATATAGCAAAAAGTAAAGACTGAATTATTTTAATACTGTAATAAGAACAACAATTGATAATGGAGAAAAAAGAAATCAACTACATAACTGATACAGCATAATAAGTATATTAACCCATGTAATTGGAAAGATAGCACTAAACGAGGATACCACAAATGAAAATGAATAAAACGGCATATTCTTTGTACATCAGATATACTGGTCTTCCATGTCCTGAACAGGAGAGGACAGGGGCTTCCCTGGTGGCGCAGTGGTTGAGAGTCTGCCTGCCGATGCAGGGGACACGGGTTTGTGCCCCGGTCCGGGAAGATCCCACATGCCGCAGAGCGGCTGGGCCCGTGAGCCATGGCCGCTGAGCCTGCGTGTCTGGAGCCTGTGCTCCGCAACGGAAGAGGCCACAACAGTGAGAGGCCCGTGTACCGAAAAAAAAAAAAAAAAGAGAGAAGGACAGAAAAAACACTATTGGCTTAAGGCTACTTTTTATGTTATGTTTAAATATTACCATGTTTATATGGAATATTGTTGGACTTTGGTTGGATGTTTTCCTTGAGGAGCTGATTAGCAATAGCTAAAAAAAAAAAAAAAAAACCATGCTGTCCTATCAACAGGCCTATCTTTAAGCACCATTCTTCATGGCTGCTGTCTTGTGCCTAATCGTGCCTTTATTTAGCCTCATGATTGGCAGATAAAAAGAAAAAGAATATTTTTATAGTATATCACTTCAGAACACAAGAGAAGAGAACATATTTAATGGAAAAATCAAGTTCTACTTTGGGAAAACCTTAATTGTGAACATTTCATACTTTATTTATTAAAGACATTGTTTAATAGTTTGAAAAATCTCATTTGCTTGAAAATTTTGCAAAGTACTTGGACGAATTACAAACAAACTCATGGCATAATTATGAAGGGCCAGTAATGTTAAGTCCCTGATGGGCTAATAAGTAATTTGGTGTTTCATCTGAGGCTGACTTTACAATAAAGAGCAACTTGAAGCTAAAACTGTTTAATCATCAGCACCTGCACATCCTTTGGGACATTCTCAAAGGATAGTTTTCCATTTTCATAAGTTTCTCGGGTCGTAGAAAGTTCAACTAAAAACACTTTGTCTTGAATGTTAAGGTGATGAAGCGTTGGTGCCGGTGTATAGTATATCATGCTTTCCTGTTCTCACTGATAGCATTTTTTAATTGGGTTTGGTAATACCAGAGAAAATAATCTGATTAATTTTAACTGTCATTCTAGATTCCTTTCTAAAGCATCTACCTTATAATTATTGCAAATAAAGGTTTCTAAGAATAAACGTATTTTCCATGAAGTAGTTATAATCTATTTAGTTAAAAAAGTAATTTTGATGGAAAACTGATAAGTAGATCACATACCTTTTACATGCTTAGAGACTTATGACTGGTATTAATTATCTAAATGTTTTTTCTTTCATGTTGTGTATATACAGGAGTACAGGAATGCGTTTTTAAAGTAGTCATCAGGAATTTCTGGGAAGCAGTCATTCCATATGGCTGAGTGTTGCCTCTTAAGGTTAGGTAAAGTCCTAACAAGCATTTAGTGGGAATGTGCTGGACTCTTATGTGGTTGTTTACTTTGAGAGAATTAGCCTATGTCTTCATAGTCCTAACATCCATCTCTTTGGAAGGCATGCAGATTTAAATTCAGTTTGTCTAATCTCATTTTAGGGACTTGAGACAAAATTGAATACTTAGGCAAGAAGAAAAGATTTTTGAGTTTAGTAAAAACTGTACTAAGAGATCCCTGGCTGACATAGGTTAAATATCCATTAATGGTGAAAGAAATATAACTCTGAACAAGAAGATACTTATAAACTTAATATTTTTTTCATTTAATAAAATTGCCAAAATTTTCTGTTACAAAAATATATAAGACATTATCATATGTTGAAAAATGTTGAGTTGGACAGATTAAACTATTTAAATAGGCTAAGAATCAAATGGAGAAATGCAATCAAAAAGTGAGGATCGGGCTTCCCTGGTGGCACAGTGGTTGAGAATCTGCCTGTTAATGCAGAGGACACGGGTTCGAGCCCTGGTCTGGGAGGATCCCACATGCCGCGGAGCAACTAGGCCCGTGAGCCACAACTACTGACCCTGCGCGTCTGGAGCCTGTGCTCTGCAACAAGAGAGGCCGCGATAGTGAGAGGCCCGCGCACCGCGATGAAGAGTGGCCCCCACTTGCCACAGCTAGAGAAAGCCCTCGCACAGAAACGAAGGCCCAACACAGCAAAAATAAATAAACTAATAAACTCCTACCCCCACCATCTTCTTTAAAAAATAAAAAGTCAGGATCTGTGGAAGTCTGCTTGTGTCTTATACTCAAAATTTTATTTTACTACAATTTTATCTTATAACTTAAGGCTAATATATTTGTCAAGTAAAGGCGTAGTTGGAATATAGACTATTTCTTAGGCTTTTTTGGGAGGGGGTAATATGCACATTGATTTTTTAAAATTTTACTTTTGGGGAAAATAAAACGACTGTTGTATAATTGGGCAATATTTTAAGTTTATCAGAAAAGTCAAATTTCAAGTGAGGAATTTATCGAGGGGAAGAACACAGGAAACTAAACTCTTTTCCAGAAAAAATCTCTTAAAGTTTACCAGAGTATTAAAAACAATGTGTGTGTGTGTATGCCAGGCACTTCTGTAAGCCATTTACATGTATTAGGTCGTTTAATTCTTAAAATATCCCTATAAGCTGTGTATGTGTACATTTATACATAATTCATATATATATATGTTAAAGTTTTAGCAGTAAATAGCTAGACTTCAGGTCAAGAGTACACCTAGCTTCCATGTTTAGTTCATCTCTTTATCTTCCCTGCCAAGTAATCTAGCTGTATTGGATGCATGCTTTGGTACTTCCTATCAACTCCATGTACAATCATATTCCAACGTCTCTGGATGGAAGGAATTTATATTCTCATAAGATCTGTGAAAATTGGCATCCCCCCTTTTTCTTGATAGAAACATATAAATGATGTAAGCTAGAAATGGCTCTTCATTGATTTGTTACTGGATAAATAATTGTGTGTTTGAGGTATTTGGTTAATGACATAGTAATAATGAAAATAATTTTATAAGTTTGTAATAATATAATATTACTACTAATAATATTAATAATTGCTAACATTTATATAGGTCCTACTATGTGCCAGGCACTTCTGTAAGCCATTTTCATGCATTAATTTATTTAATTCTTAAAATATCCTCATAAAGTAAGTATTATTTTACCCA
This sequence comes from Grampus griseus, assembly GCF_964374135.1. Taxonomy (NCBI): domain Eukaryota; kingdom Metazoa; phylum Chordata; class Mammalia; order Artiodactyla; family Delphinidae; genus Grampus; species Grampus griseus. The sequence goes on from NC_139012.1 coordinate 47,797,647, forward strand.
TTTTACTGAAGAGGAAACTGAGATACAAGTCACACAGCTATTTAGTGTCAGGTGGAGATTCAAACAAAGGCAATATGACTTCAGATTTCCTCCTTCTAACCAGTATGCTCTTTCTAATATACAGTAATAAGCTCAGATAGATTTTTAAAAATAATTTCTGAAAGCAGTGAAAGGTCATATTTACTGTATTTTTTAAGACATTCTTTTCATTCAGCAAACTGTTTTGAGTGCCTGCCTAGGACTGACTTTATATGGCTGTGCAATGTTAAATTGTTTACCTTTAGATTATAAAACATACATGTATAATGTACCCAGGGAGAAATATACAGTGTATAAGAACTGCCACATTATACAAAAGTATTTAAAGATTTATTTTTCATCTTATTTATTTATTTTTAAATTTATTTATTTTTGGTTGCGTTGGGTCTTTCATTGCTGCACGCAGGCTTTCTCTAGTTGCTGTGAACCGGGGCTATTCTTCGTTGCAGTGTGCGGACTTCTCATTGAGGTGGCCTCTCTCGTTGCGGAGCCAGGGCTCCAGGCACGCGAGCCTCAGTAGTTTGGGCATGCCGGCTCAGTAATTGAGGCGCATGGGCTTAATTGCTCCACAGCGGGTGGGATCTTCCCGGACCAGGGATCGAACCCGTGTCACCAGCATTGGCAAGCGGATTCTTAACCACTGCACCACCAGGGAAGTCCCTACGAAAGTATTTAAGAAATAAAGATTATGTGTTGGTCAACCTTCTATAAGAACAAACTTTTGAGGACTTTGCTTTTCACAATATGTTAATAGGAATTCCTTTTTTTTTTTAACATCTTTATTGGAGTATAATTGCTTTACATTGTTGTGTTAGTTGCTGCTTTATGATAAAGTGAATCATCTATACATATACATATATCCCCATATCACCTCCCTTTTGCATCTCCCTCCCACCCTCCCCATCCCACCACTCTAGGTGGTCACACAGCACTAAGCTGATCTCCCTGTGCTATGTGGCTGCTTCCCACTAGCTATCTATTTTATGTTTGGTAGTATATGTAAGTCCATGCCACTCTCTCCCTTTGTCCCAGATTACCCTTCCCCCTCCCTGTGTCCTCAAGTCGATTCTCTACGTCTGCGTCTTTATTCCTGTCCTGCCCCTAGGTTCTTCATAACCATTTTTAAAAAACTTTTTAGATTCCATATATATGTGTTAGCATACAGTATTTGTTTTTCTCTTTCTGACTTACTTCACTCTGTATGACAGACTCTAGTTCCATCTACCTCACTACAAATAACTCAATTTCGTTTCTTTTTATGGCTGAGTAATATTCCATTGTATATATGTGCCACATCTTCTTTATCCATTCACCTGTTGATGGACACTTAGGTTGCTTCCATGTCCTAGCTATTGTAAATAGTACTGCAATGAACATTGTGGTACGTGACTCTTTTTGAATTATGGTTTTCTCAGGGTAGATGCCCAGTAGTGGGGTTGCTGGGTCATATGGTAGTTCTATTTTTCATTTTTTAAGGAACCTCCATACTGTTCTCCATAGTGGCTGTATCAATTTACATTCCCACCAACAGTGCAAGAGGGTTCCCTTTTCTCCACACCTTCTCCAGCATTTATTGTTTGTAGATTTTTTGATGATGGTCATTCTGACCAGTGTGAGATGATACCTCATTGTAGTTTTGATTTGCATTTCTCTAATGATTAGCGATGTTGAGCATCCTTTCATATGTTTGTTGGCAATCTGTATATCTTCTTTGGAGAAATGTCTATTTAGGTCTTCTGCCCATTTTTGGATTGGGTTGTTTTATCGATATTGAGTTGCATGAGCTGCTTGTATATTTTGGAGATTAATCCTTTGTTAGTTGCTTCATTTGCAAATATTTCCTCCCATTCTGAGGGTTGTCTTTTCACCTTGCTCATTGTTTCCTTTACTGTGCAAGAGCTTTTAAGTTTCATTAGGTCCCATTTGTTTATTTTTGTTTTTATTTCCATTTCTCTAGGAGGTGGGTCACAAAGGATCTTGCTGTGATTTATGTCATAGAGTGTTCTGCCTGTGTTTTCCTCTAAAAAAATGTGTCTGGCCTTACATTTAGGTCTTTAATCCATTTACAGTTTACTTTTGTGTATGGTGTCAAGGAGTGTTCTAATTTCATTCTTTTACATGTAGCTGTCCAGTTTTCCCAGCACCACGTATTGAAGAGGCTGTCTTTTCTCCATTGTATATTCTTGCCTCCTTTTTCAAAGATAAGGTGACCATATGTGTGTGGGTTTATCTCTGGGCTTTCTATCCTGTCCCATTGATCTGTTAATATGGATTCTTAAATATCCATCCCACTGCAATACAACAAAGCATTTTAAAACATGGCTGTTTTGTGTGAAAGCAAGGGAGATCTCTGAGGGTGAAAAGGGTTAAAGAGAAAAGGACAAAGCTGAAACTTACATGTTGAACATAACATAGGTACACAAGGGGGAAAGCCAAGCTTGCCCTGGGATGCCAAGATTAAGACCAGGGCTAAATGCAGGTTAGGTACACTGCATAAGATTTATATGCCAAGCCTAGGACAAAGGAAATTAAACTTATACAGGTTACAAATGATACCTGATTATTTACAGAAGCAAATTAAAAACTCTGTGCAAGAGGCAATTACAATTTTGATCCTCTAGATTCTTGCAAATTAAGTTTAATCAAATAAGAGCACTTAATCGCAATCAACAAACACACAAAGAAACAAGGCGTTGTATGGTGAAATGATCATGATAGAACAGAACAATAGATATAAACCCCCAAGACTCTAGATATTGAATAACAATTTTTGATGTTGAAGTAAATAACAGATGAGATTAAAGAGAGAGAAAGAAACAGGAAATTACCAAAAATGACGAAGTAGGTTTGAAAAAGAATTAAGATAGAATTTAAGGAAATGGAAGCATGATGGTTGAACATAAACATGTATTAAACAGCAGACTACATTCAGCTGAAGAAAGAAATGGTGAATTAGACAGTAGATCTAAAGAAATTGTCCAGTGCAATCCAGGGAGACAATAAGATAAGAAGTGTAAAAGACATGTTAAGAAACATGGAGGACAGGGTGAGAAGGGCTACCCCTTGTACCATGAGAGTCTCAGAAAGATAGACTCGAAGGAATGAATGAAAGACAATATTCAGAATGACGGCTGTGAGTTTTCCAGATCAAGAATCCATAGAATAGGAAGTACAGCCTATACCAAGCCAGATGAATAAAATGAAATTCACTTAACAAATATTGTAGTGAAACTGTAGAACACTACAAGACAAAATCTTAAAAGCAGCCAAAGAGAAAGATACAATCACTAATGCAACGACAGTTAGATACAGATGACTTCTCATTAGCAAAAATGGAAAATAGAAGAAAGTGAGATATTTGCAAGTGTTGAAAAAAAATTACTGTTCTCTTAATTTGGGGTATTCAGCATAAGCTCTTTATAGAACAAGGGCAAAATTAAACTAATTTCATGTAAACAGATAATAAAGGTGTTTTCTGTGAATATCCCTTTGTTAAAAGACCTTCTAAAGCAGAGATTGGCAGACTTTTCAATGGGCCAGATATTAAATATATGCAGCCTCTGTTGCAACTACTTAGCTCTGCTATAGCCATGCAAAATCAGCCACGGTCAGTAGGTAAATGAATGGGTGCAGCTATGTTCCAGTAAAACTCCATGTACAAAAATAGGTGGCCGAACAAGTATTGTAGTTTACTCACTCCTGCTCTGAAGGATGCATTTAAAGAAGCAGAATTTTTACTTAAAGAAAAAGTTGAGCGACAAGAAGGCATACCTACCGTGAAACTAAATGTATAGAAATGAAGTATACAATAAAACAATGTGTAGCTTGTTTTGCAGAGAAGGGGAGACAGAGCTTAACTATTGGACAAATTGTTAAGTAAATTGAATGATATGTTTAGAGTTCAGGTATTTTATATTCTCTGTATTGTTCAAAGGGGAGAAAGGGAGGTCAAGATATCAATTAACTTTAAACATCATTAATTTGTGTGATAAAATTACAAGTATAGTCAATAAAAAATAGTATAAGTTCCAAACTATAGAGTGAGAAATGGACTAAGAAAGACATATGAAGTAAAACAAACAGACAAAAACTACATGTAAAAGGAGGATAGATTAAACAGAATAGAAGAAATAATGTAAGTTGTGGACACAAATATTTTATAAATTATAATAACATTTTAAAAGACCATAAGATTGGACAAAAAACAAAATATAGTCTTATGCTGTTTATAAGAAACTAACCAATAACCCAAGGATATGGAAAAGTTTGAAGTAACAAAACAGTTAATGAAATACAAGGCAAATATTAATTAAAAGAAAAAGGGAAACTATGTTAATAACAGATAAAATAGACTTAAGGGAATATTATTTCATGATAAAAAGCTTAATTCACCAGAAAGATATGATTCAAAAATTTACATGTGCATTATAACATGGCATCAAAATAAACATGTAAATTATAGTAAACTATAGGAATAAGTTGACAGCATTATATTGGAAAACTTCAACAAAGTTCTCTAACTTATTCATGTGTCAAGCATAAAAATATTGCCAAAGATATGGGAGCTTTAAGCAATTCAATTAATTGATTTGATTTGATACATGTGTATAGAACCCAACCCAGCAATTAAAGAACACATATTCTTCTCAATCACAGGTAGACCTTTTGTCAAGTTAATCACATACTAGAGATTGTGAAACAAATCTTGATAAATTTGTAAGTTTCAGGTTTATTCATTGACCACAATAACATGAAGTTAGAAATAAAATTTTAAAAGGGTGACCTTTTAAAACCTTTTTAAAAAATTCTAAAAACATACTAAATAATTCATGTATCAAGGAAGAAATCATAGAAACAAACAGACCTGAAAGTACTGAAAATACATCAGAATTTGTGGGCCAAAATAATAGTCGTGTAAAGAAATTTATACCCTAAGTCTTTATATTAAAAAATCAGAAAGACAGGGTTTCCCTGGTGGCACAGTGGTTGAGAGTCCGCCTGCCGATGCAGGGGACACGGGTTCGTGCCCCAGTCCAGGAAGATCCCACATGCCGCAGAGCGGCTGGACCCGTAAGCCACGGCCGCTGAGCCTGCGTGTCCGAAGCCTGTGCTTCGCAACGGGAGAGGCCACAACAGTGAGAGGCCCACGTACGGCCAAAAAAAAAAAAAAAATCAGAAAGACAAAGTTAATAAGGTAAGCATCTGGACTTCAGAAATTTAAAAACAATTATATAATCCAGAAAAAATGGAAGGAAATGAAGGGGAAAAAATGACTTTAGAGAATTTTTAAGAACCAAAATGTGCTTATTTCAATAAGACAAGTTAATTAGATAAATTTCTGAAGAGATTAATCAAGAAAAAAGAGAAACAATATTGAGAATGTAAGGAATATAACTATAGATATAGAAGATGCTAATAAAAAGAGCATATTGTAAAAATTTGTAGGCCAGAATTGGAAAGGTCGATGAAATGGATAAGTTCCTAGGAAAAAAATTACATATTGAAACTGACTTTAAAAGAAATAGAAAGCTTGAATAGGTCTATGACTAATTTTTAATTTAATGACTTAAAATCTTCCAACAAATTAAATACTTGGCCCAGAAAGTTTTACAAATGAGTTTTCCCAAATTTTAATTAAACGATTATTCCAAACTAATAGAGTGTAAAAAAAATTATGACCAAATGTTCAAAAAGGTAAATTCTTCATGTCCAAGTTGAGCTTATCTCAGAAATGGAAGTGTGGTTTAGTATTAGAATATCCATGTCACTACATTAAGAGTTTCAATAGATTGAGAAAACATTTGATAAAATTCAACCGTTGTTCATCTTTTAAAGCAAGAACAATAAACTGGTTGAACCCTCTATCCCTAAATATGAAATGTAGGACAAAGGGAACCTTCTTTACCTAATAATGGAAATTTAACTTTTAGCTACTACAGTACAATAAGACAAGAATGAAAAGTATAAAAACTGAAAAGGAAGAAACTAATCGTCCATTATGTATTTCTTATTTTTAATAATTTTAATAATTTTCCTGTAGGTTCCTTTTTGCATTATTCATAGGAATAATTCGTAGGAATAATGCAAAAATGAACCTATAGGAAAATTATTAAAAATAAGAAATTTTATCAATGGAATGTATAGAATCAAATACATTTTTACACATTAGTTACAAAATATTGAAAAATCATAATTTTAAAAAAAATACATCATTTATAAGAAATAGGAAGAGAAGATACAGACAATAAATCTAACAAAAGATGTCCAAGACCTGAATGGGGTAAATTCTAAGTTTTTTTCAATAGACTTTTAAAAGATGAAACTTAATGGAGAGCCACATCATGTTCATAAATAGAAAGATTCAATATTGATATAAAGATATTGATATAAAGATATCAATTCTCAATCTACAGAATCAGCAATTCTGTTCAAAATCCTAATAAGCTTCTTCAAAACTCTTAATAAGTCTATTCTGAAATATAGATGACAAAGCAAAGGCCCAAGAATAGTGCAGTCATTTCTAAAGAAGAAAAGGAAGAAGAAGAAGAATATATAAGCTATCATAATTAAGACAGAGTGTTATTGGTGCAAACATGAATACATTGATCAAATGTATTAAAACAGCCCCAAAACATCAACATGTATATGGACACTTTAAATCCAGAAGAGATGGCTTTGTAGATCAGTGGGGGAAAGGATAGGCTACTTGTGAAATTGTTATGGGTCAACTCATTTTTCATATGAAAAAATTAAATTGGATTCCCAGCTCATTTTATTCACAACTGTATTCACAAATGTTGATCCCAGTTAAATAAAGTAGGTACTGAAATGTGAGCATCATTTAAAATTTTAAGAAGAAAATATGGAGGAATATTGTTGTCTTTGATGTAGGGAAGGATTTCTTAAATAATATATTAAAGGTATCAACAATAAGGGAAAAGAGATTTTTGACTACTACATAAATTTGAGAACTTCTGTTTACTGCAAGACAACATACATAAAGTACAATGACATTTACAATCCAGGACATATTTATAAAGCTAACAAAAGATTAGTATCCAAAATATTTAAAGAACTACAGTCATTAAGAAAATGATAACCAAATGGAACAGTGGATAAGCGATAGGAATAGGCATTTCATAGAATAGGAAATACAAATATTTTATAAACATGTGAGAAAATACTTAAATTAATAACATAGATATACAAGTTAAAAGCATGATGTGATACTATTATATACCTTCCATATAGGTAAAAACTGATGATAACAGTCTTGGTGAGTATGTAGGCTTTGATTATGTACTGACAGTGGGGGTGTACTTTGGCTCAAGCACTTTGAAAACACTTTCACATCACCTAGTGAGACTGAAGACAACCCTATCCTTTCATTCATCAGTTGTGCTCCTATCCTAGAAAGCAGTGGCTTTCAAAGTATTTGACCCTAACCCACATTGTAAAATAATATTTTATAATGGGACCCAGAACTCTTATATTTATATATTTTTTTGAACAGAAACAAGCAATACTTATCCTCACTGCTTATGTTATGTTCTAAAATGTTCTGTTCTCTTTCACTTAAAGAGTATCTTTCAACAATTTCTAAACAGATCTAAGAGCCAATGAGACCTGCCATTAAGAAAAACTCTTACACATATACACAGGGAAACATACAAAAATGTTTGTAACTGCATGGTTCATCATAGCCCCAAATTGGAAACAACCCAAATCCCACTGATAGGAGAATAAATAATAAAACACAAGTTATACATAAAAATATGGATGAATCTTAGAAATGTAGAGTGAAAAAAGCAAGTCATAGAAGTTTATAATAAAGGATAATGCAAATATAAAAAACTCAAAGATAACATTTATGATAATAGCCACGATTTCTGGAGGATTATACTCTAAATTTTAGACTTCTAAATTTTACATACATACACATACACACATTCATTTAAATTTACTGACTTTGGTTTATTTTGCTTTCTCTGAGAGAAAATGTGTTGTATAATGCTATAATGTGTATTTAAACTAGTTGTGGGAAAGTTCTTGTTATTACATTTAGTTATGTAGAAAACAAACTATAGGAGGAAAACAATTGTGAACTGGTGTATTTTATTTTCTTCCAAAATACACAGACATGAACACATACAGACACATGTGTATTTGTTAACATATATCTATATATTTTTGTATGTACATTTATTAATATACCTCTGTATTTTTTAGAGATATTTTAGAATTTTCTATTACCATAAAAAGCACGTGAGCCTTAGGAACCCAGGTAAATTATTGGTTATACCTTTGAAGTGAACAGTCAAAATGTGACTGACGTTTTAAAATCCTCTAGACTGGTAAGCCCATAGATCTTTCAGACAAGAGCATGTACCAGGGTGTGTCTGGAAGTTCTGCAAGCACTCAAAGAATTTCTTTTGGCTTTACATAGATGAAAGTACTTAGTGGCAGGGCAATTTATTTACCAACTGACTATATGGAAAACCAGGTCAAGAATAAGTTGATTAAAAAAGAAATTGTTGTCTTATAGATAACTATGTATATGGTTCACCCGTAACTTTCCTTTCTGGCTTCAAATTTTAGAATTGAAGTAACTAAGAGGCAATTATATCTAGAATAATGCGGTTTTCTAAACTTTTCTGTTTTAGGCTGCTTTTACTTCTCAAAATTTAGAATAAAAGAAAACTCCAAATTACTAATTGAACTGAGATAGTATTTTCAGACTAACTGCCTATTTCTGTGCTGTCTGTTGGTATTTTTCCAGCTAAAATTCTTCTAATAGTTATGTTAGAATAAGATATGTTTTCAATGAGATAGGCTTTTAAATGAAACTCTATAGTGCATTTTCCATAAAACAGAATAGCTTTAAGAACTACTTCAGACCTTATTTCTAAAGGGAAACATTATTTTTCTAGATCCTAAGAAGTAAATTTGACTTTTTATTGCCCAATGGAATATTAAAAGGGTGTGGCAATTATATCTGGTAATAGGTGATCTATTCAATGTTCTCATTGAAATGCATCCAGTCATTAAAGTAGAAAATTCACATCTGGAAATTGTATGCTTTAATAAGTTTGAAAAATAAGCTACATGATATATTTTTTATCTATTACCCGTTCCTCTTACTCATTTCCCTCAAACAAGAAATAAGCTTTGATTCCCAAATATTTGCCTAACCTTTGTCCTCCACAATCCACCTTTCCTTTCCCATCTCCCTTATACATACATACACAGGTGCACATGCACACACACATACAGATATACACACTTGTCTGTGAAACCACATGTCTTTTTTTTTTAATAGATCTTTATTGGAATATAATTGCTTCACAATACTGTGTTAGTTTCTGTTGCACAACAAAACTAATCAGCCATATGCATATACATGTCCCCATATCCCCTCCCTCTTAAGCCTCCCTCCGCTCCTCCCTCTAGGTCATCACAAAGCACCGAGCTGAGCCTATCTCCCTGTGCTATGCTGCTGCTTTCCACCAGCCAACTGTTTTCCATTCGGTAGTGTATATATGTCTATGCTACTCTCACTTCGCTCCAGCTTCACCCTCCCACCCCATGTCCTCAAGTCCTTTTTCTATGTTTACCTCTTTATTGCTGCCTTACTATTAGGTTCATCAATACCATGTTTTATTGTTTGTTTGTTTTTTAGATTCCATATATATGTGTTAGCCTACAGTATTTGTTTTTCTCTCTCTGACTTACTTCACTCTGTATGGCAGACTCTAGGTCCATCCACCTCACTACAAATAACTCAATTTCATTTCTTTTTATGGCTGAGTAATATTCCCTTGTATATATATATATATGCCACATCTTCTTTATCCATTCATCTGTCGATGGACACTTAGGTTGCTTCCATGTCCTGGCTATTGTAAATAGTGATTCAATGAACATTGTGGTACATGTCTCTTTTTGAATTATGGTTTTCTCAGGATATGTGCCCAGTACTGGGATTGCTGGGTCATATGGTAGTTCTATTTTTAGTTTTTTAAGGAACCTCCATAATGTTTTCCATAGTGGTTGTATCAATTTACATTCCCACCAACAGTGCAAGAGGGTTCCCTTTTCACCACACCCTTTCCAGCATTTATTGTTTCTAGATTTTTTGATAATGGCAGTTCTGACCTGCATAGGTTGATACCTCATTGTAGTTTTGATTTGCATTTCTCTAATAATTAGTGATGTTGAACATCTTTTCATGTGCCTCTTGGCCAACTGTATGTCTTTGTTGGTGAAATGTCTATTTAGGTCTTCTGCCCATTTTTTAACTGGATTGTTTGTTTTTTTGATATTGAGCTCCATGAGCTATTTGTATATTTTGGAGTTTAATCATTTGTCTCTTATTTCATTTGCAAATATTTTCTCCCATTCTGAGGGTTGTCTTTTTGTCTTGTTTTTGGTTTCCTTTGCTGTGCAAACGCTTTTAAGCTTAATTAAGTCCCATATGTTTATTTTTCTTTTTATTTCCATTACTCTAGGAGGTGGGTCAAAAAAGATCTTGCTGTGGTTTATGTCAAAGAGTGTTTTTCCTCTAAGAGTTTTATAGTGTCTGGTCTTACATTTAAGTCTTTAATCCATTTGGAGTTTATTTTTGTGTATGGTGTTATGTAGTGCTATAATTTCATTCTTTTACGTGTAGCTGTCCAGTTTTCCCAGCACCACTTATTGAAGAGGCTGTCTTTTCTCCATTGTATTTTCTTGCCTCCTTTGTCATAGATTAGGTGCCCATATGTGCGTGGGTTTATCTCTGGGCATTCTATGCTGTACCATTGATTTATATGTCTGTTTTTGTAGCAGTACCATTCTGTATTACTGTAGCTTTGTGGTATAGTTTGAAGTTGGGGAGCTTGATTCCTCCAGCTCCATTTTTCTTTCTCAAGATTGCTTTGGCTATTAGGGGTCTTTTGCGTTTCCACATGAACTGTAAAATTTTTTGTTCTAATTTTGTGAAGAATGCCATTAGTAGTTTGATAGGAATTGCATTGAATCTGTAGATTGCTTTGGGTAGTATAGTCATTTTCACAATATTGATTCTTCCAGTCCAAGAACATGGTATATTTCTCCATCTGTTTATGTCATCTTTGATTTCTTTCATCAGTGTTTTATAGTTTTCTGAGTACAAGTCTTTCGCCTCCTTAGGCAGGTTTATTCCTAGATATTGTATTCTTTTTGTTGTAATGGTAAATGGGAGTGTTTCCTTAATTTCACTTTCTGATTTTTCGTTGTTGGTGTATAGAAATGCCAGAGATTTTGTGCATTAATTTAGTATCCTGCAACCTTACCAAATTCATTGATTAGTTCTAGTAGTTTTCTGGTGTCATCTTTAGGATTTTCTATGTATAATATCATGTCATCGGCAAACAGTGATAGTCTTACTTCTTCTTTCCCAATTTGTCTTCCTTTTATTTATTTTTCTTCTCTGATTGCCATGGCTCGGACTTCCAAAACGATGTTGAATAATAGTGGTGAGAGTGGACATCCTTGTCTTCTTCCTGATCTTAGAGGAAATGCTTTCAGTTTTTCACCATTGAGTATGATGCTTGTTTGTCATATATGACCTTTATTATATTTAGATAGGTTCCCTCTATGCCCACTTTCTGGAGAGTTTTTATCATAAATGGGTGTTGAATTTTGTCAAAAGCTTTTTCTGCATCTATTGAGATGATCATACGGTTTTTATTCCTTAATTTGTTAATGTGGTATATCACTTTGATTGATTTGCATATATTGAAGAATCCTTGCATCCCTGGGATAAATCCCACTTGATCATGATGTATGATCCTTTTAATGTGCTTTTTGCTAGTATTTTGTTCAGAATTTTTGCATCTATGTTCATCAGTGATATTGTTCTATAATTTTCTTTTTTTGTGATTTCTTTTTCTGGTTTTGGTATCAGAGTGATGGTGGCTTTGTAGAATGGATTTGGGAGTGTTTCTCCATCTGCAGTTTTTCGGAAGAGTTTGAGAAGGATCGGTGTTAGGTCTTCTCTAAAAGTTTGATAGAATTTGCCTGTGAAGCCATCTGGTCCTGGACTTTTGTTTGTTGGAAGATTTTTAATTATGGTTTCAATTTCATTACTTGTGATAGGTCTGCTTATATTTTTTAATTCTTCCTGCTTCAGTCTTAGGAAATTATACCTTTCTAAGAATTTGTCCATTTATTCGTGGTTGTCCATTTTATAGGTTGCCTTCACTTTTCCTAACTTATGTTGACTTTTTAGCAGCTGTCGTCTTATAGCTGGTGCTTAACGTATGCTGCATCAATATGAAGCCACATGGTGGAAAAAATATAAACTGTAGATAGCTTTCAAGTCTTGCTTCTGCCTCTTACTTTCAGTGTAGTGAACAAGCACACAATCATTCTGAGTCAGAATGGAGGATGCAGATTCCATTTTGAGGAAAGGAGGGATTGCATATTAAAATATGTATTATTGCAGCTGGTATTTCGTAGCTTAGCAATAATATTTAGTGTTACTATATGTCACGAACTGTGAAGAATCTGAGAATTTATCAAAGTTTCATGATTTCCATAGTTTCGTAGATGTTGGTAAAGACAAAAGACCATGGGGTCAGAAACAAAGAATGGTTTATTACAGCACTGGTCATAGCTAGAGTAAATATTTTCATAGATTACTGATCTCAGGTTCCCACAGGGCAATGTGAAGAGGGCTGGGTTTAATACCTACACACATAGTGCTTTGTATTACTGGAAGGAAATCCTGAATTTAGGGAACCCAGTCGTTTTTCAGAATTAGTAAGACTATTTGACCTTTGCTCCAGTTTATCATACTGGACAGTAAACAAATCCATTTGCTTAAGAGGTAGACACTACCTCTACCAAGAGTGTTCACTATATAAATATCTTTGAAAAAATAGTGTGGAACAAAGGTGCTTCATTAGTACTTGTATCTTAGAGTACTTAGTTTCGCACTCTCTTACTTGAAAGTCTTTAGTTGTTTCCTACTTCCTTGAAAGAAACTCTAACCCCCTATCTTGTTCTAGAAGATCCTAAATGATCAGGCCCCAGCATATCTTCTGACCTCATCTAACACCACCATACTGGCCTCTTTCTTTTCTCTCCAACCCACCAACAGCCTTTGCATTTGTTTTTTCCCAGATCATTATCTGGGTAGGTCCTTGACTTTGAGCTTGAATCAAATCAGAAAGGGAGACCTTATGTGACCACTAATGTAAGTTAACTGTCCAGGCATTCTATCACATCATTCTTTTAATTTTTTTTTGTAGTACTATATTTATTAAAGATTTTAATTGTTTATCATCTGTCTTTGCCTCCTGTCCCACCCTATCACACAGAATGTAAACTTGTTTTAGAACTATATCTCTATTTCCCAAGTCTTTAGGTTAGTACCATTTACTCTTCAGTCTCTCAGTAAATGTTTATTGCATGGATGGATGAATGGATGAGTTTAATATTCCCTTTATTCTGTGCTTTTTATTCCTCCTTTTTTCTTTGCAATTTTCCTTTTATTGTTTTGATCAATAATACTTTATTTTGTTTTTTATTTTATTTCTAAAGAAAAACTTGCATTATCCCTAGGGTAAAGAAAAAAGAAGAATATTATAGTAAAGAAGAAATTAAAGCCTCCCCCCAAAATAACATTCCACCTACTTGCTAAAGTTTAATTATATACTTTTCTACTTAATTCTATTAGTGATAAACTAGCAATTAGATAACCTGTTTGGATTCATTGGTCCTGAGAATATGGTCTCCACAGGAGAGTGTAATATTATGCCATGCTGTTTGTTGGCACTTTGAAAAATCTGTGATTACCTGCTAATTCCCACAAATGCCACATGAGTGGCATTTCTTGATTTGCATAAAAATTAAAAAAATAAGAAAGTAACTAATCACATATCTATTGAGATCTTCTTATGGTTCACATGTCATTATTGGTTTTGATGAACAGTCACAGGACCTGACTTTGAAATGCTAAATATTTCTTTAGTCATCCTTATGACACTTCTCTCTGTATGAAAGAAATTGTTATATAATGGTTTGTAATATAAGGTAGCCATTACAAAATTTCAGCTCTTTTCTATCATTTCTTCCGTGATTATTTTTCTCGTACTCAATAGTTTAATTAGCAGAGGAGGTACGGGAGACTAATACATATTCTAGACACTCTTTTGGAAGTATGTATAGGAAAACGGTTTTGATTTGTAAATTAAATGCTCTTTTATCTTTAGTTTCTGTCTTCCTTCTCTTAGTTGATTTCACTAACATGCAGGTGTTTTAAACATAACAGTTGTATTTTTACATACATAACACATTTAACAAAGGTTCATGTGCTAATATTTTAAAAGATTGTGTTACTAATATAAGAAGTAGCCATTACTTAAAGGACATTTAATCACAATTCTACAGATTAATAATTTTCCATTTTCTTTGTGGAATCCCTGTGGTTAATATTGATCATTTTCCAAAATTTGTTTGTAATAGCAAGCAATGAAGGACAATTTCAAAAAAAGAGAAGCAGAGGAAAAAGAAAAACGTGCCAGGATAGCCAAAGAATTGGCAGAGAAGGAAAGACTTGAACGCCAACGAAAGAAAAAGCGCCTATTAGAAATGAAGACTGGTGAGTACTATCAAATTTGCTATTTATACTGTGTACACCAAGATTAATATGGCTTACTTTATCAGCAGTTTAATATACTTCTGTGAAAAAGGAAGACAAGATTGCTTATTTGTATAGCTAAACAGTAGAGCAATTCTTTCTTTTATGGGCTTTCCCCACTTTAGTTTACTAACAAGTAGTGTTTTAATTCTGATATTGGTCATAGGTGATTTTTGTCCTCTGGTGTACTATTGTAGTTCCATTATATTAGCAGTTCTTTGGCAACTACTTAAATAACCAGTTCTTTGGCTACTACTTAAATAACCAATCTGCAAGAATTTATGTCAGTGAATAAATTAACTATAGGAAACTGTGGGAAATTCTCTGGGACAAGTAACCTGTTTTCTTTAACAAAATACTCTTAAGGAAGGGGAAAATATGATGGAGGGGAAACTTACTGATTAAAAGAGACTTAAAGAGACATATCGACTAATTGTAATAAATGAAACTTGTATATACTCTGATCCAAACAAATGTAGAAAAAAGTAGTCTGAAAAATTTCAATACTTTATTTTTTCTTGTAGACGTGACAACTTTGTTGTGAATATGTTTTAAAGTCTCTTTTAGAGACTCGTACTGAAAGTTTATAGATGAAAAGATATTATATCTGGGATTTCAGTCAAAATAGCCTAGCATGACTGGAAAGTAGGCAGGTGTATAGATGACACAAGATTGGCTGTAAATATTACATGGTAAAGTTGGGTGATGGGTACTTGGAGGGTTGGATGTGTTCACTATACCATTTTCTCTACCTTTGTATTTTGAAATTTTCTGTTTTTTTTTTAAATTATTTTGTTTATTTATTTTTGGCTGTGTTGGGTCTTTGTTGCTGCGCACAGACTTTCTCTAGTTGCTGCGAGTGGGGGCTATTCTTCGTTGCAGTGCGGTGGCTTCTCTTGTTGTGGAGCACGGGCTCTAGGCACGCGGGCTTCAGTAGTTGTGGTACATGAGCTCAGTAGTTGTGGCTCACGGGCTCTAGCGTGCAGGCTGAGTAGTTGTGGCGCACTGGCTTAGTTGCTGTGTGGCATGTGGGATCTTCCTGGACTAGGGATTGAACCTGTGTCCCCTGCATTGGCAGGTGGATTCTTATCCACTGCGCCACCAGGGCAGTCCCTGAAATTTTCTTTATTAAAACGTTCTTGGGGGCTTCTCTGGTGGTGCAGTGGTTGGGAGTCCTACTGCTGATGCAGGGCACACGGGTTCGTGCCCCGGTCTGGGAGGATCCCACATGCCGCGGAGCGGCTGGGCCCGTGAGCCATGGCCGCTGAGCCTGTGCGTCCGGAGCCTGTGCTCCACAACGGGAGAGGCCACAACAGTGAGAGACCCGCATACAGCAAAAAAAAAAAAAAAAAAAAAAAAGTTCTTTTAAAAATTTAAAAGAAAACGTAGAAAAACTACTGTTTTACAGAGACGTATATGTATATTTTCTAAAGCTAAAAGTTACCACTAAGTTAGAAGCAAAAGAATTAAGTAAATTGTAGTTATATTTTTACCCTCTCAAAATTCTGTCTCTTCCACCTCCAAGCCACTAAGGATTGCAGAAAACTTTAAAAATCCATCAACTTCACTGCTCAATTACCATAGTTTACAACTCAGGGCTGCAAATTCACCTAAGGTTTCCCTGGGGTAAACCGAGATGCCTTTTTTGCCTTCTTTACTTTCACTTTTACAGGCATATTTTATCTTTAATAAAGCAAGCTGAGTATCTTAATGTATTGTACATGTTTCTTCTAGGGGAAAAAATTATCCAAGCACAATTTCTTGTTCACAGGAGTACATTTGAAATTCAGGAAGTGTTCTCAGAAGTATCTTAAAGTGTTAACAAAATGGAGATCAGGAAAACTTAGCACTGATTTTTAAAAGAAACTTCTGGACACCTTTTTAAAATAATGTATTACTGCCTAATTTACCAGACATTCTGATATTTGAACATTAGCTCATTTTGTGTTGGTTAACAAGTCATCTAGATGGGTTACTTGATGGCAGATTGGCTGTGTACTGTTTGTGGGTTTTACCTAGGGGTCTGTCACACAGAGCCTTTTTAGCAATCAGTCTGGAAAGTTGAAACCTGACAGGAAGCAAAAATTTTAATGAAACCTCACATCCAATGTAATCTTAATAATGTTTTTATTTAAATTTCTATTTCTCCTGAAGGAAGTTTTCATTTTTAAAGATAATTAAGTTTATTTTATTTTCCAATTTGAAAATAATATTTTCATGTTATAGAAAATCACCTAAAAAGTATTGGATCAAAGACCATTATCCATAATCCAAAGAATCACTGTTAATATTTTGACACATTTTTCCTTCAGTTTTAAAAGCTTGTACCTTTTAACAACGTGAGTTTAGTGTCTCACATTACCTTGCTGAACTTCCTGAATGTTTCATGTTTTACATAACTTGTGATTTTTAATTTTTAATTTGTAATATCTATGTCGTTGCCTCCACTGGATATACCATGTTGCATTTGTCAATGTGAGGTCATAGAACAATAGTTATTTCCAACTTTTCAGTGTGATATT
Source organism: Grampus griseus (assembly GCF_964374135.1). Taxonomy (NCBI): domain Eukaryota; kingdom Metazoa; phylum Chordata; class Mammalia; order Artiodactyla; family Delphinidae; genus Grampus; species Grampus griseus. The sequence goes on from NC_139012.1 coordinate 47,814,873, forward strand.
TATTTATTTATAACTAATTGAAAATATTTGTAATTATTAGAATATGGAATAGAAAAGGGTAAATATTTTTAAGACTTTTGGTGCATGTTACCAAATTGATTTCCAGAAGTATTATTCTAATTTCACCAACTTTTAACATTTAGTTAGTTTACGAATGTGTCTTAGTTGAGTATTCTCATTTTTTAAGGTTTTTGTTAATTTAATAGATTAAAAAGTTGTATTTTATTATCTTCAGTTGCATTTCTTTGAATATTACTGAATCTGGACATTTTTTCAGTGTTTATGGTGCATTTGTATATCCTCCTTGGTGAATTGTGTTGTCTTAGTCTTTTTCCTAATTGATTTATGTGTTAGTTTATTATGCATCAATATTTACCTTTTAAATAGATTTTCTCAATTTGGCTTTTTATTTTTATATCTTGACATGTGTTCCTTTTTATGTAATGTTTTATTATAATCGTTGTTTTTGTGATTTTTTTCTATCACCTTTAGGTTTAGAAAATCATCCCTTCAGCAATTTCATATTCTGCTTCAATCTTTTTTTAGTTTAAGTTATTCATAATACTATTCTGCTCCATTTACTTGTAATTCTTTCTTAATCATTCATATATTTGATGTATAATTTTTAATTTACCAGGGTCTGTTTCTGAATTCTATCAAAACTGTTCTAAAATTTGATGATCAATTATGGCTAATAGCTGGTTTATTTTGTTTTCAGATAGGTAATTTTATGTTGAGGTTGTTACTTTTCTATTCTTAATTATTAAAATAAATTTGAATATTTTTGATTTTTCAAATAAATTTAAGGAAAGTTTTCTGTTACATCTTTTGTAAATTGGAGCTCATCTTATTCGACCTATTGGATTATTTTATGAGATTTTTCTATACTATCTCTTCCCAAACATGGTCTGGAAATTATCGTAGATGGGTTTCAAATAAATGTAAGGCTCTCACTTGATGGGAGCTCCCAAAGCCTTTATATGCAGAGGTCCATATGTACCATACATTTTGACATTTTCCGGGAGAGTATTCTTCAAAGGATAGTCTGGCTAACATTGATTTATATAAACAATATTAAATAAATACTTTAATACTATATATTATGTGAATATTTTAATAGATTTAATCAATCATTTGATAAAAGATCATATAGCATTTGATACAACAGAAAGCTATGATGCAGTTCTTTTGAAAATTTTGGAAATCAACTTTGAATTATTTTCCTGTACTGTAGAATTTTAAAGAATTTAGGGCTATATCCCAAATTTCGTAGCACCTAAATATATAATTTTCTCACCGAAGTAAAAGACCTCTTCTAAAATCCCAGTAAATGATGATTATTCTGAATGGTCTTTAATTTTCCTTTAACCATAACATGATTATTAGCATAGAAAAACAAAATATTCAGTCTCAGTATTAATGTAGTGGTTATAGCCAAGTAAGTCATATAAGAATCAAATATATTATTACTATTTGTTGATACCTTTTTTCATATTTAAAAATAGTACAAATATGAAGTCACCTTTTCCTTTCCATATTAGATGTAGAACATGCTTTTCGTCAATACATTGTATTATTATGAAAAATATAATTGCTATGGTCTTCCATTATTATTTTATTGGTATAGAAAAAATTAATAGCTAGGCCACTTTTGTTTCTTTCATTCATCAACAGTTTTTTTTTCCTATGTGCTGTGATTGCAGTGGTAAATAAGGATAAATAAGGTTTCTGCTGTGATGAAGTTTATAATTATAATGAGTGAATCAGACAACCACATATGTAAGATAATTTCAGATTATAAAAAGTTATGAGAAGTAAGGTAAGACAGGATAATGAGATGAAAATAGAGACTGGCTGTGTTGGTGTGTGCTGGAGATGAAATTTGGTCTTCAGAACTAAAGAGAATATTAATGTATATCAAACTTATTCATTTAAAATATTGGTTTTAAAACTCCTTATAAACTGATAGGATAACCAGTCTCCTGTATATTTACTATGCTATATATGCTAATAGTAGGAATTTTTTAAACATCTTATTGTGAGGATCAGCTAAAACTTTATATTATTTTTCTTTCTGGGTGTTATATTTTCATACAGAATATGGTATTGCTCTAATCTTTGTAGAAGTTGTTGCCCTGGCTTTCCTTTTTTCAAAAGAATGTAGAAGGGCAAATTGTTCAATTTATTTATTTATTTTATTTTTTTTATCTTTATTGGAGTATAATTGCTTTACAATGGTATGTTAGTTTCAGCTTCACAACAAAATGAATCCGTTATATATATACATATAGTAGTGTTTTGCCACCTCTCTGGACCAGGAACTTCTTGTTTTTTCTTATTTCTGTATGTAGAACACATACCCCTGAATGATAGAGAAGGAGAAAAATCTTCACATAACCCTACCCTAAACCCACAGGAAGCTTCCTTCCGTATATTTTCATGACTTTAGTATTTTCACCATGCAAATAAGAACTGTGTTTTTTCACAGATGTACAAACTCTTGTACCATCACCCGAGGCAGTAGAGTAAATTCAATCCCTGCTTTTCTTATCCATCATAAATCACTACTTGCCCTTGGCAAGACAGCAAGCAACTATTTTCAAGTCTACTATTTATTATCACTATCATTTCAGAATCTTATTTTTGTTAGTAGAATGAAAATAAACATGGGATGGTGGGCTGTTTCCCTAAGAAGAAAAATGAAGCATTAAAAATCCTTTTGAGCAGCAAAACTAAGAAGCACAGCATCTTGTATTATGTAATGGCATTAAAAGGTCATTTGTCTCATTTTTGTTTTCTTTAAAAATGATGAGCCTGGAGGTCTCTTAAATATTCACATACGCAGTTGTGGTTATTTCTGTTGAATGATTTGGTATTACATTAAACAAACAAGCAAATTAACTACATTTTCATGATGTCCTTGTTTAATTGGTTGAATTTTGAATACATTCTCTGAGGTTGATGTTTAAATTTGAATTATTTTTATTTAGAAGATACTGAAAGTATTAAACATCTGATGTAGAAATTAAAGTGTAGACAGTGAAATTTATTTAAAGTGTGTAGCTATCCTTATGTGTGATCATTTCTAGTAAGACAAATAGTGATTTTATGTGATTATGTACAACTTTTTCAAAGCTGCACTTCTGTTTCTTAATCATGGAAATGAATAGGGTGTTTGATAATAGAATTCAAATATTATGCTTTAAGACTTCCTGAGTATGTAAGTTGATTCACTTAATTTTTAAATAGCACATCAGAATGGTCTTGAAATGGACCCAGTGTTGTATAATTATGTTTTGTGAAGGAAGTAAATAAGAGCTTATTTAATGGAGCAATAAAAACTGTATGAGCAGCTTCTATATTTTAGTCTTTAGGTTACAATTTGTTTATTATTTATTAGACTTAAATGTCTCATTTGGTACAACTTCAGTCTATTAAATAAAGAGATAATTAGCTTTTAGAAATCTGTTGTTTACCTACATGGCCAAAACTGCTCCTTTGTTTTCCATTCTGCAATTTAGAATAACTAAGCAATTAGGCCTCCATTTTAGAGGAAGTACATATTACAGAAATACTACTTGGGAATGTCTCTGCCAGTCTCAAAGTTATGCAATTAATGTGTGTACTTGCTTTCAAAGGCTTGACAATTACCGTGTCCTCTACATATATCGTAAAACTTAGATTATTTTCCATAATTGCATACATTCTAGTTTTATAGAGTAGTGTTTTCAGTTTTTTAGCATCTTTTGGCCATTTATGCATGTCAAACAGTTTTAATTATTTCTCTACTTAGAAGAATAAATAAATTAGATTGCATTGGCATTGATTATTTCTCTTTTCTTACCTTCATCTTTTAAGGAATAATAATAATAATAATAATAAAAGCAACAACACCCACTACTACTGCTATCATTACCACTACCACCACCATTTTATGTATCACATATTTGCCAGGCTCTGTATGTGTTCATTATTGCATGTAATAGTTGCAGTGATCTTAGAAGACTATTTTTATCAAAGAGTCAGTTAATTCCTTTTGTACATGGTCACAGTTTTAGCAAGAAGTGAAGCCAAGACTCATGTTTTCTGACCAGAGGTCATGTTTTTATTTTTAGTTCTTTAAATTTTTTTAATTGAACTATGGTTGATTTACAATATTGTGTTATTTCAGGTGTACAGCTTTAGATTCTTTTTCATGATAGGTTAATACAAGATATTGAATATAGTTCCCTGTGCTATACAGTAAATCCTTATTATTTATCTATTTTATATATAGTGGTGTGTAGCTGTTAGTTCCATAATGCTAATTTATCCCTCCCCCTTCTCCTTTCCCCTGTGGTAATGATAAGTTTGTTTTCTATGTCTGTGAGTTTGTTTCTGTTTTGTAAATAAGTTGATTTATATTATTTTTTTAGATTTCATCTCTAAGTGATATACTTTTCTCTCTCCATCTGACTTACTTCACTTAATGTGATAGTCCCAGAAGTCGTATTTTAACTATTGTGCTGTTATTCCTTTACCACTGATGACTTAACCATAATGTAGAAAATAGGGACCAAAACAATTTTGGTAATTGGTGACTGGCACTAGACTATACCTATGTATTGTATACGTTTGTTGAGAATTGTCTTCCCTTAAAACCTGTGAGAGGGACAACTATCTCTTTAGTGCCATATCAATGGTTTTAAACTAGATAGCCTCTTCCTCTGTCTTGGGAAGTTTTGAGAGAATTGCCAAATTAGGAATGCTTCCCAAATGCTTCAGATTCTACTTTGATTCTTCCGCTTATCCAAAGATTTGTATATCCCAATGCCTAGAACTAGCACCTCCCTGCCCCACTTTTTCTTTTTAATTTTTTTATTGAAGTATACATGATTTACAAGAGGTTTAATTTTTTTAATTTTTATTTTATATTGGAGTATAGTTGATTTATAATGTTGTGTTAGTTTCAGGTGTACAACAAGGTGATTCAGTTATACATATACATATATCCATTATTTTTCAGATTCTTTTCCCATATAGGTTATTACAGAATATTGACTAGAGCTCCCTGTGCCATACAGTAGGTCCTTGTTGATTATCTATTTTATATACGGTAGTGTGTATATATAATCCCAAATTACTAATTTATCCCTCCCCCCACCCCACATTTCCCCTTTGTAACCATAGCTTGTTTTTGAAGTCTGTGAGTCTGTTTCGATTTTGTAAATAAGTTCATTTGTATCTTTTTCTTTTTGAATTTTATTTTATTTATTTTTTTACATAGTAGGTTCTTATTAGTTATCTATTTTATACATATTAGTGTATATATGTCAATCCCAATCTCCCAATTTATCCCCCCACCCTCACCCCACTTTCCCCCCTTTGCATCCATACATTTGTTCTCTACATCTTTGACTCTATTTCTGCCTTGCAAACTGGTTCATCTGTACCATTTTTCTAGATTCCACATACATGCATTAATATATTTGTTTTTCTCTTTCTGAATTACTTCACTCTGTATGACAGTCTCTAGGTCCATCCACGTCTCTGCAAATGATCCAATTTCGTTCCTTTTTATGGCTGAGTAATATTCCATTGTATATATATACCACATCTTCTTTATCCATTCATCTGTCAATGGGCATTTAGGTTGCTTCCATGACCTGGCTATTGTAAATAGTGCTGCAGTGAACATTGGGGCATGTGTGTCTTTTTGAATTATGGTTTTCTCTGGGTATATGCCCAGTAGTGGGATTGCTGGGTCATATGGTAATTCTATTTTTAGCTTTTTAAAGAACCTCCATACTGTTCTCCATAGTGGCTGTATCAATTTACATTCCCACCAACAGTGCAAGAGGGTTCCCTTTTCTCTAAACCCTCTCCAGCATTTGTTGTTTGTAGATTTTCTGATGATGCCCATTCTGACCAGTGTGAGGTGATACCTCATTGTAGTTTTGATTTGCATTTCTCTAATAATTAGTGACGTTGAGCATATTTTCATACGCCTCTTAGCCATCTGTATGTCTTCTTTGGAGAAATGTCTATTTAGGTCTTCTGCCCCACCCTGCCCCTCTTGAAGGAGGGATTTTTCAATAGTCTAAATAGTTCTGGGCCCAGAGCTCAACAGCTCTGAAAGGGGTGAAACTGTCTTCAGTATTTTCACTGTTTGACCCACGTTAGAAGTTAAGGACCCAGGGAACTTGCAGTATAGTATTTTTGAAAGGGCACAAACACCTTAGTGTGCTTTACTGGAGCACAAATGCCCTGAGACACCCCGTCTCCACCCCCCATCTCTACCATGTGACATTTTCTTTTTCTGATGGTATTAAGAGACTGAGACCCCATGAATAGTATCAAGGGGTGTCTGGTGGGAGACTTTTCCTAGAGAGTCTCACTAATAGTTATACAGGTTTTCATTTGTGTGCAGGAGTCTCTCACTGGAAAACACAGCTTCAATTTGTGGAAACTCATTTAGAGAATAGCTTTTGTGTGCACTCATAGATGGCTTCTCTGTGTAGCTGTGCAAGGCTCACATACCATTTTCTCTCCTTCCAAAATGCCCCAGAGAAGAGAAATTAGGAGAGGAGGCTCTCAGACTTCTCTAGCACAACATATCTTGAAACCTTGATTCTTTTTTTTTTTTTTTTTAACTTTGAGCTATGTGTGTAGTTCTTTGTTAAACATCATTATGGTACATCCTCACACTGATTGGTTTACTGCTCATCCAATATTTAAAAACCAGGGCTTCCCTGGTGGCGCAGTGGTGGAGAGTCCGCCTGCCGATGCAGGGGACACGGGTTCGTGCCCCGGTCCGGGAAGATCCCACATGCTGCGGAGCGGCTAGGCCCGTGAGCCATGGCCGCTGAGCCTGTGCGTCCAGAGCCTGTGCTCCGCAACGGGAGAGGCCACAACAGTGAGAGGCCCTCGTACCGCAAAAAATAAATAAATGAATAAAAATCATTTGCATTGCCCTTTTTATGAATATTATATAATATTAACTACATGCCAAGTAGAAAATAGACTCCGTTTTTTGTTGTTTAGGTTTGTTTTGGAGTGAGAGATTAAATGCCAATCATCGGGGGAAAATCATTTAAATCTTTATAGCACAGATTTCTTTTACGAATTTTACCAAAGAAATCTTTATATTAACATCACTTATTCATAAATTTTTGTGTTACTAAGCCTAGATTCACCCTGTTTATATTCTAGGCAGAAATCATATCAATCAGTAATTCTGATCTTATTACAATATGGAGATGCTATAACTTTGATAACATCAGTTACACTTATTGTACTATAATTGAGAACTCAATCACAGTAGCATCTTCTTTGTGTATAACATTGAGTACTCCTTAGATAACTGTCTCCCTAATCAGTAGTTATTTACACAGTGTACACTTTCCAAGCCAGTGGATTGTTGTCACCATGAGCCCTTCCAAGTCAGATTGCCAGTTCTGAGTGGAATTATTATTTGTATTTGATGGGAAGTTGTTCTCTTCAATTTCAGAGATAGACATTGAATGTTATCTTATTTCAGACATAATCACAAATCTCTTTGTCTTTTAACAGACTTATCTTGTTTCTGTAATCTAATGTATTCCCTTTAAACATTTTTTAAACCTCTGTTTTTAGCATTTACCCTGAGAAACAGAGGCCTCCATAAACCTCCAATTGTTTTAGATCCATAGAAGATAGACTTTTGAACCTGGTTGTTACCTTAATAGAGTCCAACCCAACACTTTACACTATATATATATACACACACACACATATATATATGCACATATGTATGTACATACATATGTATACACGTATATGTATGTATATGTGTGTATGTATATACATACGTGTGTGTGTGTGTAATATATATATATACACACACACACGTACCAGGGATGGTATAAATTTTACCTTTTTTCCAATTGTTATATATGTGTGTGTGTGTGTGTGTGTGTGTGTGTGTGTGTGTATGCTAGTCAAAAAAACTATAGCAAACAATCAGACAAAATTGCAACCAAAACAGAATTTCTTAGGTCCTTCAAGCAGTTAAATATGTCTACATCCCCTTTTATAATTCAAAAATGCAGGATGCTCTGAAAACCAAAATTTTTAAAGTAACTTTAGTGTCCAAACTGATCTGATGCCAAATCTGACCTGAACTGATAAGAGGTTCCATCAAATGTGAATATTCATGCTGCAGAAATAATAAAATTTTTAATTAGAGGATGCTGCTCTAAGTTGCTCTGGGTGTATTATGATTTTACGGCATATACACCTTTTTGACCTTTCTGCAGTCAGAAAAACTTCAATTCTGAGATATCTGACTGAAGAGGTTACAGATAAGAGACCATGAACTTGAAATTCTCAGTGACTGTCCTCTGTCTCTGTTGAACTGGTTATACTATCCAGTGTACCTCTGGCATAGTTATTCCTACTTCTCTGAATTTATTTCTGATGTTCTGTCTCCCATAAATACCTTTTCTCTAATTCTTAACTGACTGAATCTAACAAAATGTGATTTAACAATTCTTGCATTCTCCAAAAAGTCTTCTCCTAACATTTGCTCTTGATAATAGTCTATTTTTTATAAACCATTATAGTCTTGCCATATAAATTATGTGTAGAATATTTGGTTATCCTCATTTTGTTTGCTTTAGTCCTGTGCTTCTAATAGTTTGTGCATTTTTCAAGAATATGGCCTTATGCGTTCTTCTCGTAGGACTTAGCACACTGTGTGCACGTAGTAAATACCATGGAAGGCAGTCAGAAGATTTGCCAAACAAATGATACATATTTAATTGGCTGAAAGACATCTCTTCCATTTTGTGTTCAGTTGAGCATATTGTTATTTATATGTAAAGTAAAAATGTAGATCAAACTACAGCCCTTGAGCCAAATCAGCCTGCACCTCTTTTTATAAGTAAAGTTTTGTTGGAAAATAGACACACTCATTTCTTTACCTATTGTCTGTGGCTGCCTTTTTGCTACAAGTGCAGAGTTGAGTAATTGGGACACAGACCATTTGTCCCATATTTGCTATCTGGTCCTTTACAGAAGAAGTTTGCCAACTCCTAATATAAATAATCTATAGAGACTATTCTTTTGAGTTTTATGACACAGAGTAAAAAAATTGTTCTGTTAACTTTTTTCTTATCTTCCTATAGCCAAAGCATGCATTTGCAAAATGGCTGATCTGTGTTGCAAAACGAGGATCTAGTAGTTAAATGAGTAAAAATATTGACACAAATCATGGTAATTGTTAGGGAAAACTTAATCTTTCAACACATTTCCAACAGCAGAAAAATTACCTGACTTTTAGATTCTGTTAATTTGAAATGGAAAGTTGTGCACTTGAACTTTTGAAATGCTAACAAGAGCCTGGGCTGTCAATTGTTCCAGTAACCAACCTAGCACAACCATTGTGCTCCTATCCTTTTATCCCAGCTTTTGTCCCCAGTATTTCTGTACTATTGTTTGTATATCTTTTGAGATGAAAATATCAATGTGTCAAAAGGTCATAGGGGGAGCCAGCTTTTTCTTTATTAATAGGCTGTCTCTTTTCTCTTCCTATTTTTGGTCATTTTGACATTAAATCCTTAAAGTTGAAGGAAATCCATTCAGTGGTGTTGAACTTGGTCATGAAGGTTGCTCAAAGTCTGAAGTGATTATCTTGCTGAGTAAAAGAGGAACTCAATAGTATTTGGCTTTTGATGGTAAATAAGTATACCCTAGGGCAGACTGGGAAAATTAAGCAGAGAAATTGAATATTTATGTGTTACTTGAAAGTGGTATAAATAGGCATTAGTGTTTAGATGAAATTAGACATTATTTTGTGATAGGATTTTAAAATATTGTTTCCTGAATAGCTTCCTTCCTCAGGTACCCAATGTTCTTCAAGAAAATTAGAAGCAGCATAATATTAACGAAGTCAACATCGAGGGCAGCCTTAACACAGGAGAGGATGCCCCAAGGCAGGAAGAATTTGACAGACTAGTGTAATACAGAAAACAGATGACTGACTGTTTTTGGAACAAGCAACTCTTGGGAGACATTACTGGCTAGAATAAATTGTGTCACCGTAGAACTGTCACCAGTAATTATCATTAATGGATAAAAGTGACAGTAATTTTAGTAATATAATCCTTTGAATGTTCATTTTTAAACTATTAGTGGTATTCATGCAGCAACTCTTGCAAAGTGGAAACATTGTTTGTCAAATTAGTGTTGAGTCAGAGGCTCCATCACTAACTTTCAAGAGGGTTGTGTAAAGGAAATACAGCATTAGGAGGCTGGATAGTTTCCCTCCAAAGCCATTCCCACTCTGATTCTTTGACTTGCCGTTAGTTCTAAGCTTCTAAATGTGCAACAGTTCCTCTTTTTTAAGTTAACTCAGAATAGCCTTCAAATGTCATAAAGTCAAGGAGATTGGTGAACAAAAGGGACTCTCTGTATTCAAAAGCTAAGAATTAAGAAAAAGGGGGTTTTTCTATTGCACTTCAGATATATTTTATAACTATTGATTGTGTTAGTGCTGAATTGCAGTTATTAGCTCGTTTCCAGTGGATATTCTCAATGCTAATTAGATTATATTTTCTGTTGGTTTCATGAGTGAATAAAAGTACTTTCTTTTCATTTTCTTTGCCCTCCATTATTTATTTTAAATGGAACAATGTTAAGCTCTCAAAAAAACATGGCAACTTTTGATAGTAGTCGCTCACTATTTCTTGTTTGCGTGGAGTATTTTTATTAGATAGATATTAAATCAGTAAGTAAATAAATAGATCTATTAAATGTTTTAATAGATGATTCTACCATTTTGCTGTGCCTCTATCATTATCCTCTGATTTCAACTTTGGTAGATGAAAATATCATTTATGATCATTGGAAGCACCTTTCATCCTTTCAAGAAAGACCCTAATGTTGCTCACCTTCCCTGTAGACTGCAGCCCTTGGAGAACTTTTCCATGGGATGCTCAAGGAACTTGGTCCAAGGAAACATGGGGTTGGGGTTATACTGTGTCCTAACTGATTTTCCCATTTCACTTTTCTGTGCCCAGCATTGCAGTCTGAGGAAGTGATGTTTCCTAAATCATCTGCTGGGATTGAACATAAAATGGCTTCATGTTATATTTGGAGGCATAGTAGGGAGTTTATGAACTATTTCTTCTCTGCCTGGAAAATTAGAAGAGCCCAAATGACATCAAGCTTTGTTCAGAACTACTGCACTCATGTCATAAGGGAGAGCTTGGGAAGGAGTGTTGTTTTTCCAATCTTTCCTCCTCCCGGGGAGGAAATTCCCATTTTATGTTTGGCACCATCCTATTCCTAAAGCAGTGCACTTTGGTGGAATAGAAATGGAATACCAACTCAGTTGCCATCTATCAACTTTAAAAAGAGAAAGGTAAGAAGAGAAGGGAGAAATATCTGCAACAGTGTTTACATTGTTAGAATCTGAGGAACTCTTCAAGGTAGAAAAATTTCCATCTGAGAATTACAGCTTAGCTAAGGGAGGCCTGTGTGTGTGTGCATGCTTTTAGCCTTCTCCAATCTGAGGTCAGTTAATTATGAAAATAAAAATCAAAAAATTTGAGAATTTGTTGTATTCCTCCTAAAAACTTATCAGAGGCCTCTTTGGAGTAAAAGGTTTATCTCATTTCACTAATTAGATATTTATCTTCTATAAAATGTGAAAAAAGAAGAAAATGACATGAAACATTTGCTATAGTTATTTGGAATGATACTTCAATTAATGTTCTGATTTAGCTATAAAAAATCTGCTTCTTTATACATGAAAATCAAACATACTATTATTTCTCAAGAAATCTCACAAAAATAAAATTCTTTCATACAAAATTAGTCATGTTTAAAAAAACAATAAGCCTTTCAAAGTGAGTTTCTGTTTCTAATATAGTATGTTTCCCTAGCAGGTATTCAATAAGCACTTTTAAAATATTTATGGAATTCATGGCTGCAGGACAAAAATTCCTCAATTGTACATATTCTATTTGAGCAGACTCACTTAAAGGTAAATTGACCCAATCCTAGGATGAGATATGACATCTGTCATGTTTGTTTTGTTTTGTTGCTTTTATAGTATTGGTAGCAAATAGGTATTTCAGTCAAGAGAACAAATCCATGTGTAATATTTCTATAGATGTAATAGAAATATTACACGCAAAGATGTAATATTTCTATAAATACAGTTTAATTTCTGACTCTGAACCACCAGCCTGCCTAATGGTAAACAACTTAGTCAATTCTCTGTCTCTGTGTGTTTTAGCTCAGTAATTCCAGTGTAGAATTCAGTTATTCATGTTTGAAATTCCCTGCCAAGCTCTCTCCCTAAAGGGGACCCCAAGCTTGAAAGTCGGCTTGAGGTACACATCTAAGAATGTGCATTCTTCTTGGTTCTGTTCTGTCTGGGCCCAGAACACCCTCCCTACTTCCACATAATTTCTCCTGCCTGCTTTTGGTAAAGGTGATGTCTGTTTTGCTCTTGAATGGTGATGCCGGAGATCTGTCAGATTGCTCATAGATACCTACCTCCTTTGCTCCCTGACATTGGTGATTCTCAGGAGTATATCTGTGTTCTGTGGTTGGACTTTCTCTCTAACTTCCTTTCTCCCCAGCCAGTGCCCATAGGGAGTTCCTGTGTTCCTCCCACAGCTCTCAAGTCCTAGGGGGGCTTCTGCAGCCCTCTTGTGCCTAGACTTGTTCCCGGGCCACCTCTCGGGAGCACACGGTGCATCCGCACGATGCTTCCCTGGATCCGCTGCTCTCCCAGATCTGCTCGTTGGACACAAGATGCTTCCACTCTTGGATTCCACTCTCTGTGACTCCATGGGAAATTCTGCCCTTTAGTCCCATATCCTTCTGGAATGAGGAGCAGTGTGCTGGGATCCTATGCTGCATGGACTCTCCTCATTTTCTAGTCTCTCTCCCAGAAGATGGGGGCATCTTTTTCATTTATAACCCAAGTATGGGGACTTCCCTGGTAGTCCAGTGGTTAAGACTCCACGCTTCCAATGCAAGGGGTGTGGGTTTGATCCCTGGTCAGGGAACTAAGATCCCGTGTGCCACGTGACCAAAAAAAAAAAAAAACCCAAGTATGTGGTTTGCGTCCTCTCTTATGTGGATAGGCCCTATATTTTAAAGGTCCTTTTGGCTTCCACATTATGGTGGAAGAAGGGAGGTGGGCTGACATCTGAGCAGTAGTGGTCAGACCTCTACTCATACTTAGAAATCCAGAATCTTGAATTAGGTGGATACCAAGTGAACACAAACTGAAATAAGTCAGGGCTTCCACTGAGCCTTCCAATAAGCCTTGGAATCCATGGGCTAAATTAAGACACAGAGGCATCAAATTCATATTTGGACAGCAATAAACAGTGTAGCAGGCCTGGAATGATCGTTGAGTAGAGCTGTGGGGAAAGATGAAGCTAAATTGGAAGACTGGGGAGTGTGCTGTTTTGGGTTTCTGCTTCATCCTCCAAGGGCATTGTCTTCTTTTAGAGAGATGGATCTCATGGCAAAAAGGCAGATGGATGAGTATATGTAGAGGGAGTAGAAAGACTGAGACCAGTTAGGAATCTGTTGCAATTTTGCAGGAGTTAAATGCCAAAGGCCCAAACTAGAAAGTACTGAAAACGGGAAGACAAGATAGATTGGAAAGGCAGTTAGAGGTAGTACCAATAGGCCTGTGTCGCTGATTGGGTGTAGGGAAGCAGGGAGAAACTTCCACAACAGGGTGGATTATGCCTATACTAGCTTTAGGACATGTTGAGTTTGCATCTCCAATTTAAAGCCTTTTTATTTGGGGGGTAATTTTACCTGAAAGGGCCTGGCATAGATTATGAAACACAACAACTGCACATAAATGTTAGCTTCTTTCTTAGAGGAAAGAAACAAACTTCTTTGTTAACAAAGACAGTTTAGGTGTTTTAGTAACTACACTAACCAAGAACATTTAAAAACAAATCATGTTAGATCATAAGGATAAGCTGGGGGCACCCTTCCCCTGGAGTCTGACAGAGGCTTGGGATGCCGGTAAAGTAAGACAGAGAATGTGCCCCATTCTCCCCTTTGAAGGAAAATGGGTCACTCCTCCTCCTTCCACTTCAGCTGGTATCAGCTCAGATATTCAGTTCCAAGGCTCTGGGATTCTCAGTATTAAAATTTGTTTTCTTGTTTATTTACCTGGCATATGCGATGTTTCAGTATTTTGTGATTTTTTTAAAGCATTAATCACACCTTATCTAGCATAACAAAAGGCATTCCTAAGGTTCCTGTGTGATTTGCTCTTGTGGTTTTAAATTTCTGACCAAAAATTTATAAAAATTGGCAGTGGAGTGCCTTCCTTCATTAACAGAATTATTACTGTAATGGTGAAAAATATCCTTCCTATCAAAATGTTGCCTTCATTTAACAAATATTTATTGAACACATATTATGTCACGGCACTATAAAATGAGCAAACATCCCTGCCACTTGAGGGCTTGTATCCTGGTGGAGAAGACAGTGTTTAAGATAAATATACTATAGTGTTAGAAGTCAGTAAGTTCTGAGGAGAATAAAATAGAGCAGGGTTGTGGGGACTGGAAGCGTGGGAAGGAGTAACATTTTATATAGGGTAGTTTTTTTAATTTGCCCCAGTTCACCATGTTGTGGACAGTGCTGTTATCCCCTTGGACTATGAGCAGCCTGGTACAGTGCTGAGTGGCCCAGCCTAGTGGTCAGCGTGACCAGGTTTGCAGACCAAGTAGCTTCCCAGAACAGAAGTCTTCTTATCCATAAAATAAGGTTCCTCTGGCCTCTGAAATCTCATTTATATTCTGCAAATTAATTTTTAAGTAAAAAAACGAGCCTTGTTAGAGCCCAGGCAATCAAACTTAGTTTAGTTCTCCACTCACTCATTCTACAACACTGTCCTCTATTAAAATACAAACTCTATTATGGTAAGACTCTTTCCATTTGGCAGTAAATAGGAGTCTTCTCTCCATGTGCAGTGTATTGTTTTTGTTTTGCTTCCCATTTGGTTATAGGACAAATGTATTTGAAAGTTAACCTGTTTCGAATGTTTTCTCCACATTTTTGATCAGTAAAAGAGAGACCTGAGTTTAGAAAAAGTTACTGATATGGGGAACTTAGGGAAATACGTATATATGCAGATATGTATGTATGTATGTATGTATATGGACAAACCTTTTCAGTAATGAATTGTCTCATGTCAATTACTAGTTTGCTTCTATGCTATCTTAATTTTCTGAATAGAACGTGGTTAGTATGTATGTAGAACAGAAATGAAAATGCCATTTATTATAGAATCGGTTGACCTTTTTACAGATTGACAACTTCTCATCTTGCCTGACAAATACTCAATCAGCACTTCAGTCTGTTAAGAGCAGAACTCATTAACATGCATAAACTAGCAGCCTGATCTAGTTATAATGCATCTTTAATGTGTGACTTATACAGCGTAGTGTAGGTCCTCAGTCTTGTAATAAAACGTAGAGTAGCCTCCAGTGATCAACAAGGTTCCGAGATCAATTTAACCTGGGTAAAACCTTTATCCATAAAAACTGTCATTAGGAATGACTAACATTTCACTAATTAGCTCACCATTTACAACCCATAAGCTTCTCACAGATGGTGAATGTTTATAAACACCCACAGATGTGTGCACAGCTGACTCCCAGTTATCCGCAGGAGTAGGGGACATAGATAATTTAGATTCGCTTACAATGCAAACCCCTCATTTTAGCTAGTTTCAAGCTCCTTTCTCTTTGGACTTTTTACCACAGCTGTTAATGAAGTAGCAAATTAACTAATCTTATTTCAGCTTCTCCTCTTACTGATGCATATACCCCCTGGTGAAAGCACTAATATGTACAAATGTGATCACAAGATGGCTGGCAAGAGGATGAAAATGGGAAGTTCACGCTTAGATGAATATATGGAGCATGGAAAATCATCATATACGTTTGTAGCTGTGTGTCTAGTAAGAGGTTTCAAGTTGTGAAAGCACAGCAAGGCTCCCATTTCAACAATGTTATACCTAAACTCCCAGAAATAGAAGAGAATATCTTCTTAAATTTGAGAAAAAGGAAAGGACACCATTTCCCTTTCCCATCAGGCAGTCTGATCCTGTGTTAATTGTTTCTTTTCCAATAACTCTGTAATTTGGTCTCAAGTTTTCATTGTAACTTAAGCCTCTTTATTGTCTGGTGCTGAATTAAGATGAGGAGATGTAAATATGATAAGTTGAGTACCATGAAGTTATTTATTTCCCTTATTTTCTTCAGTCTAAAGAGTCTTAGATCTTGCTCTTCTCTTGTAGGTTCTTAATCTGAAACTTTTCTTCATTCTCCTTTGTGCACTGGGCTGTATTTTACTTGTCCAAGCAGTTTAAAGGCATTGTTTGATTGAGCACACCCAGAGTCAGGAGTCATGTGGAGATAACTGAGGTCCACAGACCATTTACAGCAGTGCTCCCCAACCTTTCTGGCACCAGGGACCAGTTTCATGGAAGACAGTTTTTCCACGGAAGGGGGGTGGGGGGATGGTTTCAGGATGATTCAGGTGTACTACATTTATTGTGCACTTTATTTCTATTATTATTACACTGTAATATATAATGAAATAGTTATACAACTCACCATAATGCAGAGTCAGTGGGAGCCCTGAGCTTGTTTTCCTGTAACTAGATGGTCCCATCTGGAGGTGATGGGAGAGGGTGACACCCGAAGTCTGTTGCTTATGTCTAGTCTACTCCATAAGATGCAGCTTAATTGTCACTTGCCACTCACTGATAGGGTTTTGATATGAGTCTGCAGCTCTAAGGAGAGAGGAGAGGGTTGCCACTCACTGATAGGGTTTTGATGTGAGTCTGCAGGCAATTGATTTATTATGGTCTCTGTGCAGTCAAACCTCTCTGCTAATGATAATCTGTATTTGCAGCTGCTCCCCAGCGCTAGCATCACCGCCTCAGCTCCACCTCAGGTCATCAGGCATTAGATTCTCATAAGGAGCACACCACCTAGATCCCTCACATGAGCAGTTTACAATAGGGTTTATGCTCCTATGAGAATCTAATTCTGCCGCTGACCTGACAAGAGGCGAAGCTCAGGTGGTAATGTGAGCAATGGGGAGTGGCTGTAAATACAGATGAAGCTTCTCTCACTCGCCCTCGGCTCACCTCCTGCTGTGCGGCCCGGTTCCTAACAGACCATGGACTGGTATCGGTCCGTGGCCCAGGGGTTGGGGACCCCAGATTTACAGAATAAGCTGTGAAGGGCAACCATTTTGCTTCCCAGTGACCTGCAGGATATGTACCATGTCTTCAGGCTGAGATATTCATAAGTTAATACAAGCTGTTTCCCAGAGTTTCCTTACTCAAGAAACATTGCTTTATTTTAGCTTATTGAAGAGGAAAATTAACCATTCCATAACAGCATGTTAGAAATATCCAAAGGAGTTTAAAGAAGAAATTTTATAAATTTTATAATTTTATAATTTATAGAATTAGTGTCAAGAACATGAATGGCAAAAGAACGTGGCACCGGCATCGAGGAAAGAAATGTTGCCCCACTGGAGCTTTCCAGTAGATCTGTAACTTTTCAGATAAAAGATACATTAGTTTTTGTTGTTTTTTCATTGGGGAGAATTTGTAAGTGCTAACAGGTTCTATAGGAAACTTATTGGATATTTCCCCAGTGAGAAAAGAGACTGGGAACTCAGTGCTTTGACATAGAGAGATCCTTCTACGTATACCTGTCTTCAACAGCTGCCATCTGACTTTAACAGGTGGTGCCTTTCACTGACATAAGGAACACCAGGACAAGATGAAGTTTGGGGGAAATGGTGATGAAGTATCTGTAGGACACCTGAGTTACCATGTCTAGTGAATGATTGGGTATGGTCTAGGGTGCCCAACTCATCCCAGTTTGCCTGAGCCTTTCCCAGTTTTAGCACTGTAAGCCCTGTATTCCAGGAAACCCCTTAGTCTTTGGCAAATGGGGATTGTTGGTCACTGTAGCCAGAGCTCAGGAGTAGAGCTTGTGCTCTGGTGATGGAAACTTGGAGTTCTCAACATGCAAAGCTGTGGGAGTTAAAATGCCAGTGGAGACTGTGAGGAATGGTGTACATGTAGGCAGAGGAAGAGGAGCCAGGAAGAGAGTGTGAGAAGGAGTCGCCGTGGAGGTGGGAGGGGAACTAAGAAATTCTGGTATCATGAAGCCCAGGGAAGAGACCATTTCAAAGGAGAAAGGGTAGTCAATATTGTCAAATGCTGCCAAGAGACCATAGAATAAACAGACTGACAATTGTCCCATTGACATCAGCTCTAAGGAGAGAGGAGAGGGTTGATAAATGAGTATGGGAAGGGAGACTGAGATGTAAGAAATGTAGTAGCTAGAGGGGTTTGGTGTCGAGAGGGCAAAGCATGTGTTTGAATTTGTTTAATTGTAGGTTGGGGAAGATGAGGAAGGAAAGTAGGTTGGGGAAGAATGATACTCAATAGAGCAAGGTCCTGAGGGCAGCTGGAAAGAGTGTGGAGGATGAGATATCAGCACAGGTGGAGGAAGTTGTCTTGGAAAGTGACATGCTCTGCTAATGTGATGAGTGGGAAGGAGAAAAAGCTGGGCCCAGGTGCAGATACATTTGTAGATTTGATGGTAGGAAGTTAAGGTTTTTTTCATCAAGTAGTTTCTATTTTATATATGAAATAGAGCAAGTGCTCTGCTGAGGAAGGGTAGTCGGTTGAAAGCCTTGAAAGAAGCATTGAAACAGCCCCTCTCAGGGAGTGGGAGTGAGAGCCTCCAGGTAAAACATAGATGGTGTGTTGGATAGTACTAAGAATCCAGTTGAGGTTGGTAGCTGTGATTATGTACCAGCCCTGATCCTGCAGTATTATTTTTCACCACAGTTATTCAGCAGCTAGTGTGTAGTGCCAAGAAGATAGAATTTTCAGTTCATTTAAGTTTCACCAGTAGTCTGAGAAAGGACCGTAATGGAGGAGGAAAATAAGATATTGGCCAGTGAACCGTGGTCAAAGTGATGAACCACGGATAGGCAAGGAAGTGAAGACAGTGGGGCCAGGGTGTAGGAGATTTCCGTGGATAGATGACAGGACGAGGGTTAGGGGGAGGGAGAGGGACAAAGAGAGAGAAAATAAGGACAGATGGCTTGTATGAATCCAAATTAATAGAAATAAAATAGTTGTGGATGGTAGTAAAGTTCAGATTATGGATGTGAGGGTGGGTGACGGAAAGTAGGGAGAAAGGATTCGTCCCTGGAGATGAGGGAGGTCAAGGAACTCATTTGCTGTTGGATTAGTAGTTCACATGGAGTTGAATTCATGCAGGATGATGGCAAGACTTGACTGGCAGAGGAAGACTGAATCAGGTGACAAAGTCAGATGACAAGGAAGTATGAGAGGATGAGCAATGTCAGCTAGAAGGGGGCAGGGAGATCATCCCTCCAGTTTTCCAGTTGCAGTGAAAGGAGTGTTCATTGAAGACATCAAGATAGTAGAGAAGTTGCTTATGTTAATAAATACTGGAAGAAATAGGGATCAGAAAGAACTTATCTCTTAGATGGAGTAACTGAGAATGATAGTGGTTTGACTGGCCTCAAGGTTTTAATCCAACTGTAGCAGTTGTCCAGTAGGTGGCTTGTAGGGAGGGACCAGGAGGCCACTGCAGACTGGACTGATTCTAGTATGTCCAGGTACTCCTGGTCCTGGGAGAAGGACGATGTCTCTGGCCTTTCCCTATAAGGAAGGAGTCATCAGTGACCTGCATCTCACTTATCACCTGATTCTGGAGAAAAGTGCCTGGCTCCCAGTGAATTTGGGGAGGCCTAATCTGTGCTTGTTGGTTGAGTTCCCAGCTATGAAAGCCACTGTCTCTTTGTGCCCTGAGGCATTTCCTAAAGCAACTCTAAGTACAGCTCAACAAAGCTGAGGGTCTGAGTACTTCTCAGTTATCACACAACGCAGATGCAGAGTATCTAGAGGATCATAGTATCAGTGTGTCACAATACAGAGGGTCAAGAAAAGTGAGTGTAACGGAAAGAATGTCAGTTTCAGAATCAAAAGATTTTGGTTCAAACCTCCCCTTTGCTACCTACCTGTTGTAGGGCTTTTGGTGCATTACTTTACCTCTGCGGGCTTCAGGTTCCCTGGCTTTAAAATGGATCTGACAATAGCTACCTTGCAGGGCTGGAGACTTATATCAGAAAATCTAGGTAAAATGCTCCACACAGATCCTAGTACATGGGCATTCAATGATGTTTCCTCATATATCTAACTCACATTTAGTTTATGTTCTTTTTGTTATGCATTTTTTCTTTTCTAAATAAAATTGTTCTCAAACTTACCTAGTATCAATTTTTATTTAGGGGCTTCTGTATTCATTTTGTCAGCTTTCTGTAGCTGAGGGAAAAACTTCCATTGTTCTATTGAGAGAGTTTAGCACATTTTTGCCTCCAGTTTCTTTGCAGTCGTTAATGAGTTAATCAGAAGTTCAGTTGTCTCCCATTTTCTTTTCTTTTCTGTGTTATTTGCTTTCTCAAAGCATATGTCAATTCCTTTTCCTCCTCACTTTCCACTCATTCAGACTTGCCTTATTGTCTTTTCTGACTTCCTTTCTTTCAAAAATATGTTGCTGTTAACCTGATTAGGATTTTAAAATATCTTCAGTTTGTAATATTAATGTCATAATTCCTGCATCTGATTGGGGAAGGAATACTATATTTGTGCAGAAGAAATCTGTATTTCTCCTTTGAAATGAACTGAAAAAATAATGAATACTTAATACTTGAACCACAAATTCATATTCGAAATGAACCTAGAACCTGAATCTAGTAAAATTACTTTGGGCAGGATTGGCAGTAGTGAGGTGGCACTTGACTACATTCTTGGCACCCAAAATACAAATACACAAATTTCCACTGTTTACTGTGCTATCTATAGGGTCATGTGTTTTAAAGTACAAATAAAACCTATCTTCAGAAATTTAAGTGCAAATACAAGTACAGGTACCAAAGAATAACCTCTGAAATCATCACTGGGCAGCCATAGCTATACCTCTAACCTATTGCCTCTGTATTAAGCAATTTCATACCACTTGGCTTTCTTTTTTGGAACATTTGTCATACAGGTAGTGACGAATTATGTGTTGAAATTGCCCTAAGACTGCAAGTCCCATGAGAACAGGGCAGGGCCTGGTTTCAGTGCCTGCCACATATTCCTTGGTGCACATTTGTAAGATTGAATTGAACTACAGACTTTATAGTTTTATATTTCCAACTACTTCCTGGACAAAAGAGTTTGACTGTTCTGCCAGCACCTCAAAATCAGTTCATCTAAAACCTAACTTGTCATGTTCCACATAAAACCTGATTTTTATGTTCTCATTTTGGGTTAATGATACCACTGTTTTCCCAGTCACCCAGGCTTGACACCTTCACACTGTGCCAGCTTTAATCACAGTGAAGTCCAATTTTGATTATTTCACACCTTTCAAAAACATTCTATGGCAGTTCTTCAGCCTTGAATCCAAGCTCCTTCAGCCTCCCTTCCTGACCTTATTTTCCCCTTCTTCCAGTATGCACCATATGCTGCTGTCACAGTATGACTGGTGGTTCCCTCTGGGCCCCATTCACTCTTCCAGGTACCGCTGGTTGAGAGTGGCCTCTCATGGCCTCAAGTCCGTTTGTCCCAGCTTCTCCTGAAAGAAAATTCCTGCAAAATCACCTCTATTCCCTAGCTTAGCCTCCCCTTGATTCTTGGTATTGAATAAGCATTTTTATTTTCTCTATCTGAAATCATTTCATTCTTTGTTCAAAAACTTCATGAGGAACAAAGCCATTGAAAAGTCTTTTCAGATTTTTCTAATATATGAAAATATTAAAACAAGTTTAAAATACATCTAATATATTTTCAACAGGAAGTAAGCAATTGCCGAGCTTAAGCACTGTCAGACTAATTTCTCAGAATAAAATGAAGCTCTTGTGGGTGACAAGTTAAGCTTCTGCTTAGAATGGTGGTGTTCTACCGTGTAATTAACCTTTTCCTCTCTGGGTTACTCTGTGATTATAGGGTCATGGGTGTTCACTGTGAGTGATAGTCACATCTTGTTAAATGTCATTATCATTTCACGTCTACATATGTATGTAAATAGATACATTATTTTTCCCCAGACACTCTGTACTTTTGCATCTGAAGACCTCTGTTCAGCACACTCAGCCCTGTACAACACACAACTTTGGCAATGTTCTTTTTGCCAGGGAGACAATACTGGTTTTAAATTTTGTTTTCTTTAGTAATTGTTAGAAAAGGTCACTGTGAACAAGCTAATCAGAGTTGGTCACTTGGATACTTACATGGGAGATATTTTAACAAACACTTAACACAGAAAGAATGATTAGTTAGTGCCTTTCTTCAACATCATGTGGTGGAGTAATTGCTAAGCAGGAAGTCAGGAAATTTATCCTCTGCTTTGTAGCTAATAGCCGTGAGTGATCATAGAAAGGTCTGTACTCAATGTCCTCATTGATAAGTGATTGGCTTTTTTCACTTACTATGTTTTGGATATGGTCCATATCAACAATTTAAATATGCTTCATTATTTTTTCCTCATCTCAGCATATTTTAGTATATGAATGTCATAGTTTATTAAGTCTGTCTCTTGCAGATGAGCATTTAGGTCATTTTCAATCACTTGTTATTATAAACATTGTAATAAACATCCTTGTACATATGCCCTTGCACTCATGAGTTATAAGTAAGATAATTTTCTTAGAAAAAAATCATTTCATCAAATGGTATGTGCAGTTTTATTTCTGATACAGATTGCCAAATTGCATTCCCAAGAGGTTGCATTCGTTTTATATTTCCACCAATAATGTGTGGAATGATCTGTTTTCCAACCTTTACCAATTATCCTCAGTTGTTATTATTGCCATGCTGATAGGTAAAAATGATCTCTCATTGATGTACTTGGAAAATCTTTAATTATGAATGACGTTGTGGATTATATCCTCTATATAAAAGCCCTATTTGTTTGTCTTTATGATGGATTCCCTGAACATATTATTTGCCTGATTTATTGTTATTTTTTTATTGATTGTTGATTTTTTTTTTTTTCCTGAGTCATAATGTTCTTTATTTCAAGAAAATCAGTTTTAGGGAATACCTGTTTTCAATTTTTTTTTTCCCCTGGTTTCTCCTTTCATTGTTTATGTGTAGACTTTGTTCTTATTGTTCTTGTGATTTATAGACATTTATTATAGTACAAACTATATGACATTTGGGTATTCAGATTTTTCCCAGGAAAATCGTCTCCTTTCAGAACCAATGAAAAATATACTTTTCTATACTGTCTGCTATATTTTGCAATTTAATTTTTTCATGTTGAAATAGTTGGTATAAATAGCAGGGTGGGATCCAAATAAACTACCATCATAGTAGTTATTGAATCTTTTCTTATCCTCTACTGATTTGAAACGCCACATTTATCATGAATCATGAATTGAGTTTTCTTAGTCAATGTGAAATTCAACCATGAATTTCGTTTCAATACTCAATATGAATTGCCAAGAGCAATATATACTATACATTATTTTCCAAGCATATCTGACAGCAGAACCGCCCTACTTCCCCCACAGTACACACACATGGACACACACACAGAGCTTCTCATGGGTCTAGCGTTCTGTGGTACACATTTTGGGAAATTCTGTCTGTCTGATTGAAGTTGTGTTTTGGTGTTTTGTTTTTTTTTAATGTTGGATGTCTATTTAATACAGCACAACTAAGTTTTTGCTATAATATTTCGTAATGACAAACTCATTCATTGACTATATGGTTTCTTTAAATTTTGTGCCTTAAGTGTGCTTACATTCCAAAAGTGGTTATGCCCTTTTTATTTGAGAGGAGAATTAAGTGAGCAGACAAGTAACTTATTTTTCTGGAATTTGGTCAATTGTTTATATTAGTTTTTAAAATGAAAGAACTTTCATAAAAAATTCCAGAAGAAGGTAAATTAGATATCTTCAGGAGTTAAGCTGAATGACTATGATGCCAAAATCACTTTCTTACAACAGAATCTAGATCATAAGAAATTTGGAGATTAAAAGTTAATAACAATACACTTTGATTTATATATGAGTATATTTATTTTACCGCTTTTTCTTGGTGGTTTGTGTAATTAGAATAGAACCATGCTTTATATATGACATCCAGTAATGGATTTTTTTTTCTTTTTGAGACTGGAGAGTTCATATAAGAAAAATTCTTTATTTTACAAATATCTCTATAACTCTACTTACTATAAGACATGAAATCATTTAGATTCCAGTCTGAATACAATGTAATAGTATAATAATTATGGTTTACACATTCAAATGTATCTGCAAAATAGTTTTCACTGAAGCTTTGAAAAATATAGCCTTATATTTTATCCAGAGCAACTAAAAGAATGGCCCCGTGGTCTGTGCTCAGAGTTATGATGACTGTCACATGTCCAAGCATATTCAAGGTAGCGAGAAGGGGTAGCAATGTGCGATGGCAGCCACAGCTGTCACAGCTCCGGTAGATATTCAAGATAGGAGGAAGGGGGAGAGTGGCTATCAGCATCTGCCTCTTCTGTTTCTAGCAGCACCATACAGGTGATCACTTACACTTTATCAGTCAGAAATGCATCATAGGGCCACCCTCAGCTTCACTACAAGGAAGCTTTGGAAAATGAGGTTTTAACTTTTCCAGCTTCTGTAGTGGAAGCAGACAAAGAGAGGGTAGGGAATGGATGTGTTGCACTGGCCATTCAGCAATGTGTGCCATATTAGTGAAAAAGAAGAGTCATCATAATATTAAAAATAATAGTAATATTTATTGAAGCCTTACTGTGTGTGAGGCATTATCCTAAGCTCTTTACATGTATTAGCTCACTTAATCCTCACAACAGCCTTTTGAGAAGCGTACTATTATTATCCCCATCTTATAGAGGAGGAAATAGGGAGGCACAAGATGGTCTTTAAGGGGCACACAGCTGGCAAGAGCCAAGATTTAAGCCCAACACTTTGGCTCCTTGACTTTGCTCTTAAGTTTCTTTTGGAAAAAAGGAAAACAACCTTACTTCATTGTAAAAGATTCTACATTTTTCCTTCTAACTTGTAACAGGAAATATATTTAATTCAAGATATGCAAATAATGAAGAATAGTGAATAAAACCAGAAATACTAAAGTATTGGGTTTCTAAATATAAAATTCCACTTCTCATGGTTGAGTCAGTCATTATAATATACAAGAGAACTGTTCTAATTATCATTTTATCAGTTAAATCCCAATGAAAATTGGCTAATTCCCTTGACTCAAATAAATTTTCAGTTTCACATCTAGATTAAGACATGTTCGAAGATGTTGTTTTGTGTTATTCCTGTCTTTTTGCTGTCTGGGTTAAGTAGTATTTTGAGCTTTGTTCTAGAAGGTTAAAGACTGAACTAGGTTAGCAAGTAAATCAAATACAGCTTTGTCCCCAGAAGGTCTGTAACTAGCAGCATGAACAGTAAATTCATGTAATTTTGTTGGGGCAACTGTCTTGTGTTTCTTTTAGAAAGAGGTGGGTTAAATTCTGAGTCTCTGAATTTTGAGTATCAGCTGCACACTTTCAACAATTCTTTGGAGAAACTGAGCTTTCCTTCCCTATCCTCTTGCCAAATTCCAGGTGGTTATTATATGTCTTACTACTACTAAAGTCATATCAAATGTGATGAGACTTAAAGAAAGTGTGCCAGAGACTGTGGGAGTGAAAAGGGGAGCTCTGGAAGCACGTGCAAAGTGAACACAATGGAAAATGGTCACAGGTTGAGAACAGTTGGTTCCTCCTAAAATCCCCTTTGCATATTAGCTTGCCATGTGGCTTCCCCTCAGCTCTTTCCTTATGTCTACACACACCCTTCCTAACAGAACTCATGCTCTGCCATAACATCAGTAATGACCACAGCAAAGATTAACTGTTATTAAGTTCTTATGATGTGCCAGGCACTCTGCTGAGTGTTACACATGATTTATCTCCTTTAATCCTCCCAATAATATTGTGAAGTAGGCGCTATTATTAATCACACATCAAAGTTGAGGAAAAAATAATGGAGGTTAGTAAGGTTAAGTAATTTTCCCAAAGCCACACTGATTTCTAATTGGAAAGCCAGAATTTAAATACAGGTTGTCTAAATTCAAAACTTGTGTTCATTACCATTTCACTATGTTTATGTTCTTTTCTGTAGCTTCCAGTACGACCAGTATGCTTCTAAGTTCAACTTGTTAGTATAATTAATTCCTCTCCCCCAAGTTTTAAACCTGTGAAACCATCATCCTTCTAGACACCTTTAATCACCTGCAGTTGGATATCTCATGAAGATCTCAACATATCCAAACTGAATTCTTCTCTTGTCTCAGCCCCATTCTACCATGAAACAAAAATAATTCAGTACTTGGTGAATAATACCAACATATATCCAACTGGCCTAACCGGATACTTGGAAATTAGCCTCGACTTCATTTTTTAGTACTCACATCCACGCAGACCAAGATTTTTCTGTTTTTCCTCCTTTCTCTTTTCCTTTTTCACCACTCCTCTTCTTTACCTGATTCCCACAATCGCATTTTGCCTGGACTTAAACCAGGAAACCTGCCTTCTCCTTATTTTCCTTGCCCTTTGTCTTGTCTCTTCTCAGAGTGATCTTTGTAAAGTAGAAATTTGACCATGTTAATTCTTCATTTAAAATAAGTTAATGGCTCCCTTCCAAACTCCACAGTCTGGCATGTTCTTCAGCGCTTGGTGATTTGGCCACTACCTGTCTCCTCAGCATCACCTCTCAGTAACCCCTACTGTAACCTGCCCTCCATTCCCATGGACATGAGAATTCTTCCAAGTGTTTCATGTCCCCCGTACAGCTGTTCTGTGAACTCTGCAGGGCCTTCCCTCTTCAGGAAGCTCTGGCAAATGTAAAGACTCCTTTAAGTCTTACATCTTCAGGAGGCCTTCTGTGACGGTTTTCCCTTCTCCTTCTGCCCTATGCCAGGTGTCCTTCCTGGGTGGAGATCTCCATCACAATGCTCATCATTGTATATTGGACCATTTGTTACCTGTCTTCTTCCCCTTGTCATAGGAAAGCACGTTAAGGTCAAGAAGCAACCTCTTTCTCTCCTCTTCCTCCTTCTTGGTTGCCTCTTCCTGTCAGGAATTTTTTAGTTTCTTTGTGTGTATCAGTGTGATTTCTGCACATTCCTAAATGAAATACAGTAGGCTTATGGCAAAATAAAATACACTCTCCTTCACCATCTCAACTTCCTCCCCTTTCCCAGAGGCAACCACTTTTAATTCTTAGTGGGGTTTTTTTTCTGATATTTACCTCTTCCTTATTTCTAGATAATGTACTTAGATTATTATTTGTCAGTTTTTCATTTTAGTCATTGAGTTCCTAAGTGGTAGAAGGTTTAGTTCCCTTATACCCTCTCCCCGCTTATACTTTCCTCGTATACCCCTTCTCCTTTACCTCTGCT
Organism: Grampus griseus; assembly: GCF_964374135.1. Classification (NCBI taxonomy): domain Eukaryota; kingdom Metazoa; phylum Chordata; class Mammalia; order Artiodactyla; family Delphinidae; genus Grampus; species Grampus griseus. Next base: position 47,842,417 of record NC_139012.1, read on the forward strand.
GTCTTCACATTATAATTTTATCATACCTGATGGTCAGACGAATAGCCAGTGTTTATAATAGTTCAATGGTGTAAATATTCCTCACCCCTCCAGTTAGCATGCCATGATTACTTCCTATTGGACAACAATATTATTTCTAGGTTTATACTAATATTTTTTTTTTAAATGTGCTGGGTATTTGTGTATATATACCTGTCACTGTTTTATCCAAGCTCTCTGACAGGTCTGTGAAATAAGGAACAATCCTTTTTCCAAATGGTCAACCCAGCAGATTTGCTTTTAGTTTCTCAGCCACTGTTCTCTCCTATGGCCCAGTTGTCTCCCATGTGATCTCCTTAGCAGATCCCCCTCTGCCTGTCCTCACATCCTCTTGATTCTCCTTTAAAAATATCTCATCCCTACCTCTCCCTTCTCCATTTCCCTTGATGCTGTGTGACTTCTTAAAATACGATTTACAAATTAAACAAGGTGATATGTTATTCACACAAAGCACAGCTTTGACTATTGCAGTTAGTCTGTTTATTTAAAAGAGTTTTAACAGCAGGAGAGAGACTATAATAAATATTTTGAATATCAATTGACTTGTAGTTAAAGAAGTTGAATTCTAGTCTGCAATAAAAATGGCTAGTTTTTATTTCTCTGGTTTATATTAGAATAATGTAAATATGAGTCCTTTCAATACTTTATTGTACCTCACTTTTGTTTTTATTTATAACTTTTGCCTTTGAACCTGCTATCTCTTCTGCCAGGTATGCTGTTCCCTCCCCAGTCCCTGCCATGGTCAACTCCTGCTTGTTCACCAGGTCATAATTCACTAGGAAAACTTACATCTCCGATAGAACCCTCCCATACCTAGCACACTGTTCTACTTCTGGAGAGCTGAAAACATTTCTTGTTAATTCTTGGGATCTAGATGTCCTTCATGCCTAGTAATGTTCTGGCGCATCATAGCCCTCAATAAACATGTGTCAAATGAATATTCTAAATGCATTTTCAGCGTTTGGAAAAACATCTTCATTTTATGTCTCCATCTTACACATTGGATTGTTTTAAGAGTCTACCTGTATTTCTGATCAGAGCTTCCCTTAGAAATGATGTTATTAATCACATATGCTATTAAAGAGTTATTTAATTTATAATGGATCTAAAACAATGCTGAAAACCTAATCAGATATTACATAAACTTCCTATAGTGCACTATGGAGTTCATTTATGAATTTATTTCCCTACATTTTTTATCTCTTAGCAATTTACCACTGCTTTCATTTGTATGACCTCATTTGATCCTCTCATCAACTCTAGATAGGTATTATCTCTATTACACATGTCAGGAACATGTAGGAACATGTAGCCAGTTGACAGCTCAGACTAGAATGCAGATCTTCTTTCTCTGATACACTATTCTTTCCATTGCGGGAGTGGGGAATGAAGGCCAAGCAAAGCCATTAGCTCTGAGGGACAAGACCAAGGATAGAAGTTCCAGGTAGAGACTGATGGATGGGAGAGAAAATGTTTGTGGAGAATCACAGGCAGTTGCCTTTAGCTGAAGAACAGATTGTGATGTTGGAAACCAGAGATAAGATTTAGAAAGCAGTTGGAGTCAGTGTCAGGGCCAAGAGAAAGGGTTGGGACTTTATGTTGTGGGAAGTGAGTGATATTGAAAATTTGTGACCAGGGGATCATAATTCCGCTTCAGTGCTCTATGGGATGAATTAGAATTAGGGAGAAACGAGAAGCAACATCATTTTAGGCAACTCATGCGATATTTCAGGTGAAAAATAATTCAGTTCTGGACCACCAACATTAAGTTTAGTCAGAAAAGGAAACAATGGATCACTTCTTGGGATACTGGCATGTACATGAGCAAGGTTTGGCAACTGAATGGTTGTGTGAGCCCAGGGAAAGGAGGGAACAAAGCTGTGCTGTTTACAGTGGTGGTGGGAATGTGCTCCCGCTGGTTCCCTCCCCATCGTGACCTTTATTCTTCTACTTGGTGACTCCTTCCAGCTGACCACGCTAGTGCTTCATTTGTTAATATAGTCAACATACGTTAATGAACACTTTCTTTGCTAGGTGTTAAAGATAAATGGAAACCACAATCCCTGCCCTCGACAAACTCTCTGTGGTAGAAACCATCAAGTAAACAATATTGTAAAGGATTTATTGCTATATGTACCACAAGTCATTAGGACACAGAGGGGCAACCAGTTCAGCACACACAGCTCAGGAAAGGATTCTCAGTTATCTATCTTGAAGGAGAAGGAGTTAGATTGGTGAAGAAAGTGGGAAGGATGTTCTGTGTAAACAAAACAGCATGATCAAAGGTGTGAAATTGGGAACGTGGAACTGTGATGTAAGTTGTTTAGTGAGCCTGAACATGTCAGCATCTATCTCCTAAGAACAGTGACATTATCCTCCCTGATCATAATATAATTATCAAACTCAGGTAACCAACATTGGTACAATATAATTACTTAATACCGAGCAAATTTAAAATTTGTCTAATTATCCCAATAATGTCATCTGTGACTTTTTTACAATCCGAGAGCTAATGGAAGATTGTGTGTTGCATTTAATTGCCATGTCTATTTAATCTCCTCTAAGCTAGAATGCTGCTTCCCTAAGCTTTTCTCTCTTTCTCTTGCTTGGTCTTTCATGATATTGATGATTTTTAAGAAACCAGACCAGTTGTTTCACAGAATGTGACTCACTTTGGATTTGTAAGATGGTTTCCTTATGTTTAGATGCAGGTTAAATTTTTTTGTTGTTTGTTGTTTCTGTTAAAGATGGTTTTAAGCTTTTATTTATTTATTTATTTATTTTGGCCATGCCGCACGGCTTGTGGGATCCTAGTTCCCCAGCCAGGGATCAAACCTGTGCCCCCAGCAATGGAAGTGCATAGTCCTAACCATTGGACCTCCAGGGAATTCCCAGGTTAAATATTTTTACACAGTTTATATTGTGTCCATCTCAGTGCATCACTTCAGGAGACAATTATTGTCAGTGTGCCCCATTACTGGTGATATCAAATTTGATTAGTTGGGTAAGGTGATATCTTTGAGATTTCTCCATACCATGTTCCTCCATAACCTTACATACAATGGGTTTTGTAACCATTGATGATTTCTGCCTAATTAATTCTTACTGTGTGGGTTGTGATATGGTGAATTTTCTGTTTCCCTTATCTATCTCTTATATTAATGGAACTCGGTCCTCTTTATATCTTTGACATCTATTGGTTCACATTCTTATTTAAAGCAGAGCTTTTTCTTCCCCGATATTTAATAAATTTTTAAATTTTCAGCATCAGTATGGATGCATGATTCTTTTTTCCAGTGTGTAATAATCCGTTCCCATCATTACCCATTCAGTGCTCAAATTGTCCTAAATTTGGCCAAGGCTATCCTTCAGTCTGGCTCCTCTGCCCTTTTGATATATCCCTATCTGTCTTTGAGCACTTTCTTATTTTCTGGCACAGTAATATTTTCTCAACTCATTTCATACTTTCTTGATCTCAGTCCTAGAATCAGCCATTTTTCTAAGTATTCCGGTTCCTATTAGTGAGTAATAATATTTAGAAACCAAGATCTGAGGGCCAGCTGTGCTCATTGCTACTGTAGTGTCATTACTTCTAGGCTCTTTTGGGCCACGAAGCTAGAAAAAGCATTTTTCTTAAAGCTTGATCTTCTATGATACCTTTAGATCCAATCCAGCACTTCATGGTTCTTCCTCTCCTTCTCCCACTCCATATTTGTATCTCACATCCCACAGCAAGCATCCCTGTTGCCAACAGCATCAGCATGTTTACCCATCTGCTCAGGCTTATAATACACATGTAATACTTTCACAATCACGTCATCAGTACCACTAACAACAGCAAACTTACTAAAGAATGTTCAGTGTTTCCTTTTACTAATGAAATATATTCACAACCTTAAATATTTAGCTTTACCTGGAGTTCTTTTTAGAAAAAATATAGTTGAGTTTGAGTGTAAATTTTCAAAGATAGTTACTAATTAAAGTGTCTGAAATATTTGACATATTTTAATTAAAATAGCCATCAAGCCACTTTAGAATTAAATTTACGTGTAAGTTAACAACCTCCAAATACTCTGTTTCTCACCCACCTGTTTTTGGATTATACCTACGAGGTTTAGTACTTCTCTAAAAATGAAACAGAACCAGATTGAAAAGGGCTGACACATGTTTATATTCACATATCTGTTTATAAACTGTAAATGAATGTGTTATTTGTACTCTACTGCATTCATTTGTCATCTGTTCCCTATAAAGGGATTGCGTTTCAAAAAAAGAAATAAAAAGTCCAGAGGAAAATAGTTTTCTAGTACTTTACACATGATGGTATACCAGACATACAATTTCATAGAGAATGCCTGAAAATAACTTCTCTCTAAGGGACAAAAAAAATCTTTGGCATTTTCATGAATTTAGGTTGATCCAATAGTTTCTTTGAAGCTTTTTTTTTTTTAACCACTTCCTTTAAATAACATCATTGACAACTGTAAATAGCTATAGATTATTACAAGATAACCAGATAGAGAGAAATGACTCTATAACCACATCTTCATCAATTATATACAGAATATCAATTTAAACTAATCATAATGTGATATAATCATTTAGATTTTTGAGAGCCTCTTTTGGTTTATTTTCCATTGTAGAAGACAAACTTTTCATACATTCTGTAAAAGTTTGCAGTGATTGTTCTGTGTCACCTAAAGTCTGGGGACAATTATCCTGATATGAAGAATCAATTGTTGGGAGCACGTTCACAGAAATTAGCCTGGAAATATAATTTTGTATAAGTTTAGACAGCAGAATCTCAATAACGACAACAGAAATACTCTCCCACACCTGGTCGATTTTAGAAAAGGAGCCGATGCCTTGAAAATAACCCATTTCTACAAGGGAAATGTGATTTATGATAACCTGAGACACAGATATGACTAGAACCACCTTCCATTTAAAGTTATTTTGCCACCAGACTATAAAAGCAGTGCTCTGAAGTGAATCAGTTGAACTCGGTTCTCTTTAGTGGACAGTAACACGGACACTAATGAGACAGATTTCATTAAAAGATATTTGATTTATGAGAGAGTTAAGTCATATCATATTTTGAAATTGCTGGCTTAGTCCTGGCATCTGATCTTTTTTCCCCCTACCATACCATCACCAGTTTCTGCGCATGCTTTGACATTGCTATGGTAACCCCGAGGGCTGATGGAATTCCCTGCATCTCTTTTCACAGAGGGTGATGAGACAGGAGTGATGGATAGTCTGCTGGAGGCCTTGCAGTCGGGGGCTGCCTTCCGCGACCGAAGGAAAAGGACACCGAAGCCGAAAGGTGAACGTTACACTTGTTTCCTGTTCCTTTCTAGGGGACTATCACAAAGAACAACCCCCCCCCCAGCACCCCGCGCGCGCCAACATCCCCCCCGCCCCCACTTTTTGTAATTCTTTTAAAGTCATGTGTCAAGAATGCAGAGCTGTGGGCAAAAACTCTTCAGAAGTTTTATAAGTTTGTTTAATCCTTCCCTTGCAAGTGTCAGAGAGAGAAGCGTTCCAGTTGGCCAGTGTCAGTAGCGCATTAACAAATCAATGCACTGAACCTGGAAAAGCCTGATTAGTGTGACAGGTCTCATCTAAAGAACCATATGTACCTTATCCCAGTGGAGTTCACAGTAGCATAATTAAATGAGAAGTAAAAGTCATAACATTATTGCTTCAAGTATTTCAGGGTATTGAAGCATTGCTTTGCTTCCAGAAATACTTAACCTTGGAAATACGTCGAATACTGTTATACTTCCTGAGATGAACAGACCTCTATATTAAGATTCTTTTATATATATTTTTTAACAGATATTCGGCGAAGTCTCAGTCCAGCGTCTCAGCCTGTTCTGAAAGTTTGTAACCATGGTAATAAACTGTATTCATAAATTGCACATTCTCCTTATCTACTTTTATCCTCTTGATCTGTGATTTTAGTAGGTTGCTGTGAAGTTCTCGAGTTTCAGTATGACTAAAATAGTAAAAATGTGTGGATGTACATATTTGCGATGCGATTGTGCACTCATATTTTCCATCCTTCCATTATTGCCTTGAGGTAGTGTCGAGGATTCTTCTTTCAGGTCTCAAGTGCATGTTTTACTTTTAATATTATTATTTGAAGTTAGCTCACACATTCTGATCAGTGTTGTCCAGTGTATCCTTTCAAAAGCATTGTGCTTTCTTAGAACTATTTTAAGTAGTGGATTTGCTTTACATTAAGATACAATTTGAAATATTGAATTGTTACCTGTTTTACTGTACCGTATTTGCCAGTACAGTGTGAAACACTGTGACCAGCATTTTGGCAAAATCTTTAATACAGGTGAGCTTCATGTGATATTATTGTGGCGGGATGTGCTAGAATCACTAAAAAGAAGGTGAGTTAACTTAGTCTCCGATATTTATCTGAGACTGACTCCTTTCAGACATCTCTAACTGGCTCCTGAACACGCAACCTCATGGAGCCCTCTTCCTGTCTTCAAGATGCCATTTTGTGTTGATTGGGTTTTGTTTACTTTGGTTCCCTTTCCCTCACTGTTATGTATTACAGGGTTCTGCTTACCTTTCATGGTCAAAGTCAAATTCATCCATCGTGATTGCCGTTTATTCAGTGAGATTGTTACCAAAGTTTACCAGATTTAGAAATGAAAAGATACTTGACAGATTTTTTTCGAGAGTTGTTTTGGGTACAGATGAATTACGTTCTAGAAGTATTAATATCTGACTGAGTAGAGAAACTTAAGTAGAATTTCTAGGATAACATAAAAAAGAGTATGCGGTAAATAAGAAAAAGACATGGATGTAATGATCTTTTAATAGCTGTGTAGATCCTGACTGCTCAAGGTAAAGTATACATAATACATGCTTAATAAATGAGAGAAAAGGTAAAAATCTACACCAAAATTTTAAATAGATCTTTTGACTTTTTTCAATAGTATGTTTTTATTGTTTTGCCTTTTCCTAGTCTAACAATAGGAAGAAAAAATTGTAATAAGTCAGAAAAATTCATTGTGGATAATTAATCCCTAGCTTTGGGTTATTATTTAGAGTCATTGTGATATACTAAATAATGGCAAAAACTGTAGAGGACAGAGAAACTCAGAGAGGCTGAAAACTTTCTTAGAGTACAGAGCTTTTTAGTGACACAACCGTAATATAGTTTTGATTTCCATCATGTTTCTTGTTTGATTGAATATAGGTACTTAGATTTTTTAATTATTATTATCAATACAATATATGAAATAAACAACTCAGCCCCCATTGTAAGTCATTAAAGAAAAGACCCACAGCCATGATATGATATGATTATAATGGCATACATATACCCATGCTGTGTTTAATTTAAAATAAATATTTTGGCCATTTTGTAGGGGGAAATTATTTAAGATAAGTTTGTGTACTGGCCTTGAGAAACACAGTCCTTCTGTGACTGTAATGTTAGTAAAGTGTCCAGGCTACAAAGGTTCATCTATAATTGTAAATTGTGATACTTCTGGTCCAGATGGAAAAAGCAGGTGAGCATTACATTTCTATCTCTACCAAGGCCAATGTACTATCGTAAGTTCTAAGGCTTTTGTGATAATTAAGCAAGTAGATTATACAGCAAACCAAAGGAGATATACCCTAAAGATCAAATTCTCTGTTCTAATAAAAATGTAGTGGATTAAAATATTTTAAAAACTTATTTTCATTGATATTTCTTTTGTTTTCCCTTTATACTTCTAACCAAGTGAAAAAAATTCAAACCACCAGACTAATCTTTAAGGATTGTATGTATAAAGATAGATTTATCCGACTAGACATTGAAAAATGCAGAATTTGGTTAAGGACATTGCAACAAGCATCATGCATATTTTTTAGAAAAAGGTGACATTTCAGAGTTCATTTTGAAATCTTTTTCTAAAAATTAGTGTGTTTTCACTGAAAGTACTAACCCTACAACTGAACTATGCAACTGAAATGTAACATGGAAACCCCGTTTATTTTTTAATTTGCTTTCATGTACTTAAACAAAACTAACACCTGATATTTATATTTTCTAAAAATATATAGTAGTTGATATTATCTCATTAGTTTTAAAAGATATATGAGACTTTCTACAATTATTTTAAATTTGTTTGCATCCTAAATAAAATAATAATATTAATAGTAATAATAAAGTTAATATTTACTGTTACTTTGCTTGAGTTATTTAAGTTAAAAGCCAAGCAATATGTTGAAATGCTTTATACATATGCCATTTAATCTTCTTAATAATCCTATTAGATAGTCAATGTTTTTATCTCTATTTTATAGTCAAAAATAACCAAGGATTGAACAGGTCTGATAGTTTGTATCCAGTCCTATGACCAAATTTCAAACCCAGGTCCATCTGACTTTTGAGTCCAAGCTCTTAATCTCTCTCCCACATCGTGCTCTGAATACAACTGCTTGAATCCCTATCTTTTCCTCTTCCCATCATCTGGGTGAACCACATGTGTACATTTTTTTCTCTTGTGACATAAGTTCGAGCTATTGAGATACACCCTCACACCCTCTCAGAGGTTTTCTAGCCTCTGGTCTATCTTCTCCCTTGTTCTCAGATTGAACCACTAGATAGCATTCTTTTCTTTATCTGAGGCTTGGATTACAAGGATAAACCACCTTCTTGAATGAGGACCACTATTTATTTCTTTTAATAAACTCTCTATTAAAAGATCTAAATTAATCTAATAAGTTTATACTCTGTTAGAAAGATCATGGAAATTTTAGATTATATATAGATTATAAATATAGACTTAGACTATATATGTGTGTGTGTGCGTGTGTGTGTAGAGAGAGAGACAGAGATCATCTTTTATTGCAGAATGAGAAAATCCTGATAAAGTATCCTGTGAGACCTTGGGGCTAAAATATCACGGAATATATTTTGGCAAAAGATGACCTCAAAAGTACAATATTCTAACTCCAGAAATTGTACACACTGAATAATTCAGCCCTTGTGTTGTGCTCCAAATCTCTACCCAAAATACTTTTGTTAAAACCTTTCCCTGTTTTATCTTTTGCTTTGTCTGTTAAGACCTAGGAAGAAATTAAGTATTTGGTATTTTTCCTTGCTAAACCTTCACTCATTCATTTATTTAGCAAAATGTATTAAGCACTTGCTGGGCACTTAATATGTAGTGATTCCCTCTAAGAATCCACTATCTAGTTGGGAGACAGATGAGCAACAATTCTCATATATCTAATTAATGCCAAGATAGCGGTAATGCACAGAGCTTTTGGAACACCAAGAAGTCTGAAAGACCAATCCAGACTTTATGAGGACAATTCAAACTTGGCTTCTAGAAGGACCTGAAATCAAAGCTAAGTTTTGAAGGATAAGTAGAAATGAGGCAAAACCCTGAGGGCAAGCGTGAGCGAAGAAGCAGAAGCAGCATGCACACTTTCGCAGGAGGTCTTTTCTGAACCTTAGTCTGAACCCTGTAAAACTGTATGCTCTTATAAGCACCTATATGCTCTTACTAGCACCCTGGTTTTTCCTATTATGCAACACACATTTGCCTTAAAATGTTCTTATTCAGTGTCTGCCACACTACTCCTGAGTCCCATCAGGGTGCAGACAAGACAATAAAGGAGGGTTTCTGGCTTGTTTACTGCCGTAACCCCAGTTCTTCCATGGGTTGGTGCCCGACACATGGATATTTAGTAAGAATGTGTTGAATGAACAGACATGCTTATGTTTAGGCTTGCATAGAACAATTAGTGTACATTGAGCAAAATCGGGTCTGCGGTTGTCACCCAAATAAGTAGGACTTAGTATGCCAATTGCTAAAGCTCTATCTGTAGCTAGGAGTTATCCTTCTCATCTTCTCCCTAATATGTTATCTGTCATCAAAAGGAGATATTTGATCGTCACAGGTTTGAAGGTTGTTGCATTAGATGTGAAGGGTTAGGCTCAATCTTGATTGGATTATTTACTCCTTAGCAGTGGAGAGTTACTTATTAATTAGATTTCTTTCCCTTGCTTAATCAAGCAAAGTTTAACAACAGTAAATAAATGAAAGCATCTGCTAATGAGTACAGGGCATTATCTCATTTCTTTACTTAATACAGTGCATTTGAAATCTAAAGATTTTCTATAGTTTGTAGAAAATAGTAAGTCAAGATAATCAAAATATTTATTAACGCATTTTAATAAAATCATACCATATTTGGGTGTTGGTGAATCAGTGTTAGTGAATCACCTGGCCTGGTTAAAAATAAAGGACCAGATAGGGAATAAGTATATTGAGAGTCTGATGCCAGACCAAGAACTTGGACTACTGAGGTTTTTGAGCAGGAAAATGACAGGTCTGAGCAGTTTGTATGGAATCAAAGTGACAAATGTTAGAGAGAAGAAAGAATCGAAAGGACTTTGTAGCCGCTTTGAGCCGACATGGTTTGGCTGCAAGGAATGGGGAGAGTTAGAGAGCTGATCAAGGTACGAGGGGAGAAGCCAAGTCTAGAGCTCTGTGTTGATACCCTCACAAAGACTTGCTAACACTGCATAAGCAGATGAGTTACCTGCAGGAAATCTTCAAAGCTAGAGAATGCAAGTCAAGGACTGAGCCTTAGGAATGGACACAGGTGAGTAACAGAGTGAGTGAGAGACAGAAAAAGGATGAAGATGGGAAGGATTGCATAATAGTGGAGCCCACATTATGAAGGTTGAAAGAAGACTTTCAAGGACTTCGTATGACTCCATGTCCTTGAAATGACTTGGTATGACTCCCATTTCTTTTTCTTTGGTTGTTTCTTTCTTTTTTTCTTTATAAAACTGAGTGGTATTACCACTGAGTGACTAGTGTTTTTCAAGGTACAGTGATTTCTACTCTCTTCAGGGACTTCTTTTCCCTTGTAGACTCTGTAAAATGTTTGTGACAAAGCTTTCACAAATATGAATTGTTCGGCCACACCTTATGGTGCATCTGCCTGCAGTTTGATTGCATCTCATTAGATGGTTCTCTTTTCATTAAGTGGTACGGTGGGATTTTTTTTTTTTAATTAACTGGATATAGAGTAATCAGAAAGAATTCTATAAACTATATGCAATTAAAATCCCTAATGATAAAACTATTTAACTGTGACAAAATAAGATAAAACATAATCAAAATTTTAGGCAAACAAGGATTACACATTTTCAGTGAGCATCCATAACCTAAACAAAATCTTGCTATATTATCTTTACACCAAATCAATTCTTAATAGGCTTAATTTGGATTTGATTATCTATTTTGACTCTTCCACTTATGTATGGAGCTTTGAGAGATTTTTATAGAAGTAAGATTGTATTGCCTCCAGACACAGCTGCTCTGCCACTCCAAGACTGGAAGTCAGAATTAAATGTGAAGCTAGGTAGATATCTTTGAATTGGCATGATTTCCCACAAAATAACACTAAGGGGGGCGCACAAGACAGGCTTTGTTGTTGATATATTAAAACTTCACACACAACCATCCCCCCTCCCTGCTTCACTCAGCCTTGGGTCCCCTTATTTCTTGACCTACCTTTTTCCGAAACAGCAAGAATTTGTCTTGAGGCAGAATTATGAAATTTGTAAGGTTTTCAGTGGTGTCTATTGAGCACTAACTACCATAAGGCTTTTCTGAAAACAGTGAGGACGACACCAAACCAGTCTTTGTCTAGAAAACCTTATCTATCAAAGTAGTAAATGGTGACAACTACCATTTCCATTTTTTTAACTGTATCCTATTTTAAAGTAGAAAGACCATAAAGAATAATATAGTCAAATTATATGATTTTGCTAAATGTCATTGGCTTAATTTCTTGAGAATCTTTTTTTGTTCTCTTTCTGATGAATTTGTGCCTGCCTAAGGAAGGGAACTATTAAAATACTAATTGTTTTTGACACCCTTACACTTGGGCTTTCAAGCAGAATTAAGTACTACCTGTAAGTGTCAAAAGACTTAAACATTTTTTAAGGAGACTTTTCTAGCCCAAGAATATAAAACAATTTGGGTGATTTCACATTTTATTCAAACACCAGTCTCTGCTATTTACTATGTAGTCAAGCAAAAGGAAGAACAAACTCAGCAGGGCTCCTGCCTGTGTAAGGATGCCCTGTGGGTAGACAGAAAGGCCTTTCTAATTTATAGTCAGGGCAGGACAACCTTTTGGCTAGTCATTATCAAACAGACTCTTAAGCATGAACAGGTTAGAAAGTTCTCAAGTAGTGAGGACCTCAAGTTGTTTTAAAAGGACATTTATGCAAGAAATAGCAAATGCCTCTCATTTAATGAGTACTCACAGATGTAAGTTGAAGGCTGAGACTAAATTGAGTGAAAGGAGATAAAGAACTATTGTATAAGAAAAGTTATGTCCTTGACTTCTCTGAAATAGTTGTTATGATTAATATGTCTCTTGTTCTATTTGTGTTACACAGTGGACTATAATTGTTATCTTTAAATTTTGGGGCCCATTCTAAATCTCTCCTTTTCTTATAGCATAGGTTCAGAGTCTGGATTTATAAGGAGTCAATGGATAGACTCTAGAAGCTCCTTTAACTCTGTACTTTCATTTTAGATTTTGTGCTTGGGCATATTTTTTTTCCTGCTCAAAGGATCTGTTGATTTTATCAAATTCTCCAAAGAATAAAAAATAATTATTTTATTGTTTTATTACTGGTTTTTTACAAATTTTCTCTATTTTTACATGTTACATTTTTATGCATATATACATGACGTGTTTTCCCCATTTGTGACTACGTCAATAAGAGTCTAGTTCTCAAATGACTTTTACTGTTATTTTTTTGTCATTTGAAAACTAAACTTTCATTGACATAATCACAAATGTGGAAAACATATCAAATGGTTGGTGGATCTACAATTTTAGTGACAAATAAATTGTTTCGGATAAACAGTTAAGGTCCAGTGAACTTGTGCTACTGTGGAGGTTCACTCAGGAGGCAGGGAGGGGAAGACATCACCTGTACCCAGGACTGTCATTAGTCTTGCTGGATCTCCCAGGCAGGAAGGTATGTGTGCAGGGCTCACTGGGTTATGCAGCTGGGAAAGAGCAGTCTCCCAGAGGCCAAGAGAAGGAGCAGTCAGCAAAGCCATAGGCTTCAGAAAGGCCAGGTAAGGAAAGGATGGAGGAGCGCCCAGGCACAGATTGGATTGAAGGACACAGGTGTCACTGTTCACCTCTGGAAGAGCAGTTGTGGTAGAATAGTAGAGACTGAAGCCAGACAGTGTTGGTTAGAGTAGTGGAGGCTGTCCTTTCTAAAAGCCTGGCTATGAAAGAATGAAACAGAAGGGAAATAGCTGGAACTAGAACAGGTTGTAGTTCAATGAAGGGGTTGTGTTTCTTTGCCTTTCGTGTGGCTCTGGCTTTACTGTCTGTATTCTGAAGGGAAGGAGCTCCGGAAGGGAGGGATGAGTGTTTGGTGGGGCAGTATTGAGGGTGAGGTTGCTGGGGGATGGGATGGGAGAGCACCTGGACGGTGGAAAGAAAGGATATATGGAGAGAAGTGGATACAAATATTGAGTAAGGGAGTTTGGAGGTCTCACGTGATGAAGTCTTTTCTCTGAGAACTAGGATATAAGGTCTCCTCCTGAAAGTGACAGTCTCTGGGTGAGGAAGGAAGGCAAGGGCAGTGGAGGACGGCATGTCTCCTAGATGGATTGTGAGAGGTTACTGCTCAGGGAGATGCAAGATAATTTTTGCATCAATGGCCCAGCTGAAAAAAGAGGCTATTACTTGTGTAATAATGGCTGTCCGTAAAGTCTGAGGGAAAGAAAAGTAGCCCAGGTGCTTCACAGGCCCTGTGACAAAGGGCATTTTGTTCTCCAACTGCCTAAAAGTTCTAAAGGTTAATCTCCAGATGTAACCATAGGGGTCAGTTTGGCAGTAGGCCAACTGAGTGTGCTTTAGAGCAGGAGTCCCCAACCCTCAGGCCACGGACCGGTACCGGCCCGCGGACTGTTAGGAACCGGCACAGCAGGAGGTGAGCAGCGGGCAAGCGAGCGAAGCTTCATCTGCCGCTCCCCATGCTCTCATTGCCGCCTGAACCACACCCCCACCCACCGTCCCTGGAAAAATTGTCTTCCATGAAACTGGTCCCTGGTGCCAAAAAGGTTGGGGACTGCTGCTTTAGAGCACCAGCCAAGCAGAGTCATCCCTTTTTTAGCGGATAAGGTATTTCATGTTTTAAAATAGCGTAGTACTTAATTAGGAAAATAATGGACACTCTGTTGGAACATCTATGCCATCTAAACACAATGCTGAAACAGTGTGTTTAAGCATTGTTTGGGTGTCGTGCTACATATGAGGAAGGCACTCTAGCAGGGATGGTGGGGACCCTAATGCAGCTGGTTTTCCTCCAGGCATGTGCCAACTACATCATGTGTCTGAGATCTTTTCCTACAAAAACAACGCTTGGTGTTAAACTCAATATTTCTAAGGCACTACTAGATTTACTTTTATATTTTATTTTATTTGCCACTCATTAAAGTTCAGTCTGGAGTAGCCACAGATACAGAAACCACTTTTCAAGATTGTCATCAGTATCAGAAATAAAAGGTTTTGCCAAGTGCCTGTCAGGTATTGTAGTTACTTAAAAAATAGCAATAGCTGTTCTTACTCACTGACTATTTGTGAAAGCATAAAACTAGCCAGATTCTTGAATCCTGCTTATAGAAGCCTTGGGTGATCTGGTCAAACAGTATGACTTGAAAACAGCATGGAGTCAGGCTCGGGCTTTAGAGGCAGACAGGCCTTGGTTTGACTTCTTGACTTAATAAAAGGGTGACCCTAGCAGCTTATTTAACCTTTGGATTTCCTTTTCCTCAGCTGTAAGAGAAATTACACTATGTGCTTCATAAACTATTTGGAAGATTAAATAGGGACTATACTAAAGTACCTACAGTTGAGTAGATAGCTAATAAATTCAATAGATGTTAGTTCCTCCTCATTCTTCCCCTTCTCTGCGTACCTTCCATGATGCATGTGTCAATAGAAAGATTATAAATTCTTGAGCAAAGTGACAGTAGTATGCAGAATGGGTGTGCTAATTGGAGAGATTGAAATTAATTCTGTTACTATGAATAGGTCCTATACTGCAC
The DNA here is from genome assembly GCF_964374135.1 of Grampus griseus. Taxonomy (NCBI): domain Eukaryota; kingdom Metazoa; phylum Chordata; class Mammalia; order Artiodactyla; family Delphinidae; genus Grampus; species Grampus griseus. The sequence goes on from NC_139012.1 coordinate 47,857,590, forward strand.
TTAAAGTGCATTAATTGGTATGAATTAGTTTAGAAAAGAAAAAGACAAAAAATTAAAAGTCTATAGAGACTTTTGGTTTTAAAATAAAATAATAAAGGTATTTTTACCTCCTTTTCCCCATGGGAGTCACCACAAAGCCACAAGGAAAAGGAGTAATGAAAACCAGTGTCAACTTCTATGAAGTCAAGACATGTTTAACCTGGAACAACTGCATATAAAGACAGGGAAGCAGATATTGCGGGAGAGAGGAAATTGGAATCCAGGTGTATTCATTTCCAAGGCTACCAAACAAATTACCGCAAACTGGGGGCCTTAAAACAACAGAAAATTGTTCTCTCACAATTCCAGAGGCTAGAAGTCCGAAATCAAGGTGTTGGCAGTGTTGGTTCTTCCTGGAGGCTCCGAGGGAGGACCCATTCCCCCTCTCTCATTTCTGGAGGTGGCCGGCAGTCCTCGATGTTCCTGGGCTTGTGGCTGCGTCACTCTCATCTCAGACTCCGTCTTCTCATGGCCTCCCTGTGTGTCTCTGTGTCTTCACATGCCCTTCTTATATGGCCACGAATCATTTGGTTAGGGCTCACCCTAATCTAGTGTGACCCCACCTTAGCTTGATTACATCTGCAAAAGCCCTATTTCCAAATAAGGTCACTTTCACAGGTACCAGGTGTTAGGACTTCAACATAAATTTTGGGTGACACTGGCCAATCCCCAACAGTGGGGGATCCCAATGAGAAACAGACTGATGTGCTCCTCACAGCATCACATAAGGGCTCAGGAGTCATGGGTGCCAGGAACCACTGACAAGAGGAATGAGACACCCAGCTGAAAGTGGGGGTGATGGCAAAGGAGCAGGGCAACCTCCATCCAGGCAGCATGGCTCCCAAGTCCAGACTTGTGACCCTCCGGCTGCACTTCCCTCCCTTCCTTTCCTCCTCCCCTCCAGGAGGTGGGAGGTACAGATGTTGTTTGGAAAAATTGTGCTGGAAACTATAAATGGGGTGCAAGCCAGAGGTGAGGTGCTGCACTGGAAACAGGGGTTCCCTGAACACAGAGGTGGATCTCCAGGAGAAAAGAGGAGACGTGAATAGCACAGTCCTCTTCTGGCCCCAGCCACCACTCAGTGGAAGCCAAGCTTATACTCCAAGCAGATGACAGAAGATTTTTCTGGAGATAATGAACAGTCTTGAGAAAAGGCCTTCAGATACTGGCATTATGGGCCCCCTTCCCTCAAAAAATGCTAACTTACTGCAAGAGCATTCCACAGAGAAGCCCACTAGTTAACAAGCCTACTCACACAAATTATTTTCTCTGAAATATTAATTTGGCCCAAGGACTCATCAGCTGACATTTGAGGAGAACATTCAACATGAAAAAAGAAGGGAAACAAACCAGAGGAACTCTTAGTAAACAGAGAATAACACCATAATAATTGCAAAGATGTCAAATATTTCAATGATGAAAAGAATAGGATGATATATGTCATATATATAAGATATATATGTATAAAAGGATTAGAAACAAAAATCTTTTGGATATGAAAAATATAGTAGCAGAAAAAAACAGTACAGTATTTTGAAAAGCATAAACATACAGAGTTCTAGGGAAGATAAGGGGGAAAATGTAGAATTTACAGATAATCTGATATATCTGACTGTACAATTTTTATTATATTTGTATAACTGTATACGACTGTGTACAATTGTATAATTGTATTATAAAGCTTTGGGGACAAGTATGGAAAGAGTGATAGGCACTAGGAAAATAAGAAGCAATTGTTAATTCTAGAAAAAAGTGATGTACAGTTGACCCTTGAACAACATGAGTTTGAACTATATGGGTTCACTTATATGCACATTTTTTTTTCAGTAGTAAACATTATAATACTACACGATCTGCTGTTGGTTGAGTCCATGAATGTGGAACCACAGTTGGGAGGAACCTCGTGTATGGAGGGCTGACTATAAATCCTATGCAGAGTTTCAAATGCGTGGAGGGTCGGGGCCCCTATCCCCGTGCTGTACAGGGGTCAACTGTATAATCATGGTACACTACTGGAATTTGGCATAGCCTTGTATGCTATTTTACAGTCATAATAGTAAAAGCACTGTGGTAGGCAGATTCCAAGATGGCCCTCGGTGATCGCTGCCTCCTGTTGTTCTTTCTCATGTAACCCACCCCCCAAACATTTTCCAGCATTAGTCTGTATAACCAGCGGAATGGGGTAGAAATGATAGTATGTCACGTCTGAGATTAGGTTACAAAAGATACTGTGACTTTCGTCTTGGGTGCTGTGTCTCCCCGTTTCTTGGTTCTGGGAGAAGCTATGTTGTGAGCAGCCCTATGGAGAGACCCAAGCTGTGAGGATATTAAGCTTCAATCTATCACAATAGAAAATCAATAAGTAATGTCTATAATTGATGAATCAAGAGATAGCAGGAGAAGCATCAATAAGGAAGAGAGTCAGGGACAGTGGACTGCTGTGTTTCATTGGCAGCGTTTTGGATTTCTTCATAAAGTAACCATTAACTTTAAAGAAAGTTAAAGTTAGAAGTATGAAACATCTAAATGGGCAACAGGTGGGCAGTCAGGATGGCGAAACACCTAATGACTCAGTTTATCTCTATTGAGAATAACCAGAAGCTAAAATCTCTCGTAAGTTGTTTATCTCCTTCTTTACTAAAATACACAGATTTTACTTTTATTTTTCATTTTTCTTTTTCACTTTCTCTCTTCTAATAACTGTGTATAAAGGAGACTTCTCTCTGTTCTAGCTTTCAGCTTTTCATTTTTATGTGATCCAGAGACTAAAGTGCTCTTCACTATGCATTCTTAAAGAGTGATGATATGGGTGATGAGAGTGAGTTACGGTGGTACCTCTAGCTCAGGATAATGACTGTGCTTCTCCATATAAATCATACAGTCTTCCCACTTTTTTTGTGTCCTGTAGATAGCATTGGCCAGTGATTTTGCAGCACATATCTGAATATATTTGTCCTTTGTAATTCTTAATGTGAGAGAAAATGATGGAAATGCATAATAGAGAAAATCAAGCACGACTCTATTTTTTTTCTTTTTTTTTTCTTTCTTTTTTTGCCTTTTAGAGCAAAAGTAGCCTTCCGGTGCTGCATAAGAACTTGATGGCTAATCTGTATTCACTGACTCCTTAGGAAACAAGAGAACGGGATGAGATTTGCATTTGGAATTCATATTAGTTACAGTTATTGAGTGAGTGTTTGTAAATTAGTGTCTTAATACATTACACTGGCCTCATGAAAGCCAAGGATGTAGCTAATGTAGCTAGAAGAACTATTTGTGCTTTGGAGGGGAATGGTGGTATGACTACTTGTTATGCAGTCTAGGTAAGGAGGTAAATATTTTTCTACTTTATGAGGGTCTATAAATTTATTTAAGAAAGCATTCACATGCATTAGGAAAGCTGCATGTCCCATTGATTCCCAAATAAATTAGAAATTATTAGTGTTAACCATGATGTACGTTATTGTGATATGATAGCATTTGGCTTAAACAGTTTCACCATTTATTAGCTCTGATATTAGAATAAATGACAATGATCATTAAATGCTATGTACATTATCATTTAACTAATTATGCTCGCAATCTCCTTCTATTAGTCAAACATCTTTGGGTTAATTAGAGGAGCTGCCTAATCCCGATTTCTAGAGGAATAATGAAATAAAGGAACATTGAAGTATGCTAAAGAAAGTGTTAGCGCATCACCGTTTACCTCATATATCGACTTCATTTACCCTCACCCAGTGCATTATCGTAGCCTCAAGGTTAAAAGATTCTGGCAATTCTTTTTATTTTGAAATATGATTAGGCCGTTAAATTATATGTTCATACTTTTCCCATTAAAGCATGTATGCAGCAGAAAAGTGCTAATATGCAAATGAAAACAAAATTCTCATACCCATATTGAAAGATGAACCAAAAAACACTGTTTAGATTAAGCATTAAAAATGTTAATAACACCTTGTACTTTGATACTGACAAGCTAATAACTCCAAATCCATAGAATTTTAAGGTTACAAGTATAAGACACAACCAAGAAACTTTTATTATTAGTCCTTTTATTTCTTATTCTTGTTAATATAGTTAGGCTAAGGGATTCTTAAGCTGATGTTTGTTAAACCATGAGCAGGGTTTTATTTAATCCAAACTATATTTTATCATTGGGTGAAAAGTATAACTTCATCCCTTTGTCTTAGTCTTCCCCATGTCCCAAAGGAGGAGAAAAAAAGAGAAAAGTATCTTTTAAAATTCATTGTGACCTGTCATGAGGCAACTTCTCAAATAATGATGATGAGGCTCTATTTTTGAACGTGCAGACAGAAATAAATGAAGGGCATAGGGCGTGAAGAGGTAACTAGTACAGTCTCCCAGGCAGAGAGAAGCACCGCCCAAGAGAGCCCCTGGGATCCGTGCTACACTTGCAGCCGTTGGCAGCAGTATCCTCTCTAATAAGTCTCAAGGTTTTCATCACTTCCTGAACACTGCTCTGTCTGTTTGCTACTCATTTGCTGGAAACTGGACAAGGCCTATTACTCTCCATTCTATTAACCTCCTTTCTCTTCATTCACTGATCCCCATTCCCTTTCCTCACCTAAATATAAAAAGACATGATCTGCTCAGGGTGAGAGATAAATATATTCAGTAATGGAACTAAGTAGGCAGAGTCAGTAACCCTAGGTACTATGTCATAGTAACTTGTAATGTTTCCTAGAAATTAACTCTGTGTCTTCTACATATTTGTTTGTTTTAAAGCCAGGAAAAGGGAAGGTTTTGAGAGTAATGTTTTTAATTATTACTTTGTGATGAGTTTTCATGTCTTGCTGGTATGCTCTCTTTGTGGTAGTTTCTCTGCCCCTGGGTCCAGGCCTATCTGTTTTGAAAAATGTGATTTATTTGTTTCCATGTTGTAGACCTATAGGGTTAGTCACGTGTTCCTCTTCTAAACAGATCTGTAGTCCTACCTAGAATGTCTTTATAGTTTTACACTAAGATCTTCTTTAACCCTTCACTGTCCTCTTTCAAGAAATACCGAATACTATTTCTACTTTCTTTTTTTTAAGTAAAATTATTCTTTATTATTTGAAAAAATTTTTAATTTAATTTTTATTTTATATGGGAGTATAGTTAATTTAAAATGTTGTGTTAGTTTCAGGTGTACAGTAAAGTGATTCCGTTATCGCTTCTCAGCCTTTTGCCTAAGATCAAGTGTAGTATCTGTTCTTATTAGTATTTCAAAATCAGGAATAAAAGATTTATAAATGTACAAATTGTTGCCTCAGCAAAGCCCTCTCCTTGTTTCAGTAAAGTACTTGGCACTATGCATTTCACTGCACTGGGAAGTATTATTTAGTTTTGTTTAAACATTTCTTATCTTATACTTCTTACTGCATTTTAAATGTATACTGTATATAGAAGAATAACATATAGAAAAGTACACACTTCCTGAGTACCTGGCTTGATGAATGCTCATAAAGTAAGCTTACCTATGTAACCAATACCCAGATCAAGAAACAACATTATTAGAAACACAGAGCCCCTTCCAGATTCTCCCTTTCATAACCTCGCATCCCACACATATCCTGACTGTGACAGCAGTAACTAGACTTACTTTGTCCTTTTTATAAATACAACCTTACGCTTTGTATCCATGTTGTTGTGTGAGGTTGTAATTTGTTTGTTCTAATGGTTATTTAGCATTCCACTCTGAATATGTGAATTTTTTTTCTTTTGTTCGTGGATATTTATATTGTTTCTAGATTTGGGCTATTACAAATAGTGCTGCTAAGAACATTCTTATACATGTCTTCTGGCTCTGTCAGAAATATACCTATTGATCTGCATGAGCTGTTTGTATATTTTGGAAATTAATCCTTTGTCTGTTGCTTCATTTGCAAATATTTTCTCCCATTCTGTGGGTTGTCTTTTTGTCTTATTTATGGTTTCCTTTTCTGTGCAAAAGCTTTTAAGTTTCATTAGGTCCCATTTGCCTATTTTTGTTTTTATTTTCATTACTCTAGGAGGTGTGTCATAAAAGATCTTGCTGTGATTTATGTCAGAGTGTTTTTCTTATGTTTTCCTCTAAGAGTTTTATAGTGTCTGGTCTTACGTTTAGGTATTTAATCCATTTTGAGTTTATTTTTTTGTATGGTGTTAAGGAGTGTTCTAATTTCATTCTTTTACGTGTAGTTGTCCAGTTTTCCCAGCACCATTTATTGAAGAGGCTGTCTTTTCTCCATTTTATATTCTTGCCTCCTTTGTCATAGATTAGTTGACCATAGGGGCATGAGTTTGTCTCTGGGCTTTCTATCCTGTACCATTGATCTATGTTTCTGTTTTTGTGCCCTACAAACAATAAATGCTGGAGAGGGTGTGGAGAAAAGGGAATCCTCTTGCACTGTTGGTGGGAATGTGAATTGGTACAGTCACTATGGAGAAGAGTATGGAGGCTCCTTAAAAAACTACAAATAGAACTACCATATGACCCAGCAATCCCACTACTGGGCATATACCCTGAGAAAGCCATAATTCAAAAAAACACATGTACCCCAATGTTCATTGCAGTACTATTTACAATAGCCAGGACGTGGAAACAACTTAAATGTCCATCGACAGATGAATGGATAAAGAAGATGTGGTACATATATATAATGCAATTTATTCAGCCATAAAAAGAAATGGAATTGGGTCATTTGTAGAGATGTGGATGGGCCTAGAGTCTGTCATACAGAGTGAAGTAAGTCAGAAAGAGGAAAACAAATATTGTATATTAACACATACATGTAGAATCTAGAAAAATGGTACAGATGAACGTATTTGTATGGCAGGAATAGAAACACAGAACTAGAGAATGGACATGTGGACACAGGGGGGAACGGGAGGGTGGGATGAACTGGGAGAATAGGTTTGACATAAATACACTACCATGTGTAAAATAGATAGCTAGTGGGAACCTGTGGTATAGCACCGGGAGCTAAGCTCGGTGCTCTGTGATGACCTACATGGGTGGGATGTGTGTGTGTGGGGTGGGGGATGTCCACGAGGGAGGGGATATATGTATACATATAGCTGATTCACTTCACTGTACAGCAGAAACTAACACCACATTGTAAAGCAATTATACTCCAAAAAAAAAAAAAGGAAATATACCTAGATGTGTAATTGCTGTTTCAGTGGATAAGCGTATCTTCAGCTTTAGTAGATGCTGACCAACAGTTTTCTAAAACGATTGTACCAGTTTATACTTCCATCAGCAGTGTATGAGAGTTTTCATTTCAGCAATTCTGGTAGGATAGCTCATTGTGGTTTTGATTTGCCTTTCCCTCATGAGTAACTTGAATACCATTCCATGTTCTTTTGTCTTTTTGAATATCTTATTATGTGAAGTGCCTATTCAAGTCTTTTGCATATTTTTCTATTGGCTTGTAGGTGTTTTTCATATTGAGAATAAATAGATTTTGGTACAACTTAGAACTCCATCGTAACACTTATGTCAAACTGCCCATTAAAGGAAAGACTGTGTTACTTTTTAGTAATATAATATTCTGTATCACTCAGATGTTCTAGTGAGAGACCTTAGAATGACAGGTCTGGTCAATATATGTTAAAAGAGCAAGCATGTTGTAGACTCTGCTGCCTATTTACCCTGTTCTGTTAAATTCCCTTTGGTGTACCTGTCCATTGTCTTTTCCTCCTTGTTGTCATGTGAGAGCAATTCAGGGCCCCTCTAGCTTTTCTGACTGAACTGGGGACACTACAAGAACATTATTCTAGAAAAGCTATGTCATGGTAAAACTTCAGAAAACCATTTGTAAAATGAATGAATGAATAAATGAGTGAATGAGTGAATACATGAGTGAATATGTGAATACATGGAAGAAAGAATAAACACATGATGGCATAACTGGGTCTTGAAGTTGGGCCTTCCAATGCTAATCTTGATATAAATTCCATTATGCCCTAATATTTACTATTAATCAGGAAATATTGAGTATGGTAAACTATTGCCATAAAACCTTGTCCTCAACTTGTAACTCACAAACGTGTATCAGAGGTGAACTCTCAAAGTAACAAACTTGTGATGCATTTAGATTTAATTTTATGATAAAATTTGAATAGCTTTTTTTAAAAACTATTTTTGAATACATAGTCTATTACCAAAGAAAAAATTCAGTTCAATGCACATGATTCTACTATTGATGAGTTAGATCCAGATTAAGTGAATGAATGTATACATTTCTCCTAGAAGATCACTGTCATTTATATGTCACAAAAAAATGTATCATATCTTCCAAGGTCAAATATCAACATATTAATTAAGGTAGTTTTAAACTGATACAGAATAAATATGAAGTAGAAGCTACTCTTAGTTTTTATTTACTTTTTTATTAATTTTTTTTAAAATTGTGGTTAAAAAAACACATAAAATTTACTATCTTAATAATTTCTAAGTGTATAGGTCAGTAGTGTTAAGTATATTCACATTGTTGCACAAACAGATCTCCAGGACATTTTCATCTTGCAAAACTCAAGCTCTATAACTCATTAAACAATGACTCTCCATTTCCACCTTCCCTCAGCCCCTGGCAACCACCATTCTACTTTTCTGTTTTTATGAACTTAATTACTATAGGTACTCATATAAGTGGAATCATACAGCATCTGTCTTTTTGTGACTGGCTTATTTCACTTAGCATAATGTCCTTAAGGTTCATCCATGTTGTAGCATGCGTCAGGATTTCCTTCCTTTTTAAGGCTGAATAATATTCCATAGTATATATGTACAACATTTTGTTTATCCATTTATCTGTTGATGAACCTTTGGGTTGCTTCCACTTCTTGGCTATTGTGAATAGCGCTTCGATGAACACAAGAGTGCAAATATCTCTTCAAGATCCTGCTTTCGATTCTTTTGGATATATACCCAGAAATGGGATTGCTGGATCATATGGCAGTTCTATTTTTAATTTTTTGAGAAACCACCATACTGTTTTCCATAGCAGTTGAACCATACTCTTAGTTTTTAAATGTTGATTCTAATTTATGGAAGGGGGAAAATGATATGTAGTTTACTAAGTATGTGTTCTTAAGTTCATTACTTACCATGCTTCCTTCTCTATAAAATGTGGTATTAGACTATCCCATAGTAAGGATGGGCCCTACATTTTTAACCAGCTTCTTTAGGGTTTTACCTTTACATGGTTTAAAAATTTTTACTGTTTAATAAACAGCACTATTTATTCAGGACAAGTTAACAGATATGAACAATTTTAAGGCTTTGTTATTCATATTGCCACACTGATGTGGGAATGGTGAAGAGATTATACTAATTTATACTCCTACCAGCATCCAGTGACTGTGTCCATTCCTCAAACCTTCAACAGCACTAGATGTGTTTCACAATTTTCAGCAATTAGACAAAATAGTATCTCATTGTTTTGCATTTTTAATTAGCAATTAAATTATATCTTTTTGTCTTTTATTATAACTGACAAAATGTGAGGGGCAGGGAGATCAGAAACAGAGGAGGAGGAAAGAAACTTTCTCAGTATTTCTTTTCAAAATATGTCATCCATTAAGGAAAAACCATACATTTTAATGTTGTTATCTCTTCTGTCTTATTTCTCAGCTAGGAAGAGTTATTATTACTGTTTATTTGTGATGTTTTTCAATGCTGCTAGTCCAGGAGTAGGTTTTTTTTTTACATTTTGGTTGTTAATAACAATACATATAACCATCTCTTGATTTATTGGAGTAATGAGGTAGAGATAGAGGGATGGAAATCAGAGACAGACCTAAATCCCAGTGGCACATAAGTGGTAAAGGGAAAGCTAAAATCTCAGGGGGACTCACACCTCCTTCCCTGGGGGTTTTGGGTCATTAGGCAGCAGCTAATAGATCTGTATAGATGCTTGTGACTAAACAGTCTACTTGATGCCAGCAGAGCCAGTTGAAAGGTAAAGAAACTGAGCCAACCAACAAACTGCTTCGGGACAATTTTGGCAGCAATATTAACAGATTTTTTTTTCCACTGAATTTATCACATGAATCCTTTTAATAAAAGGTATTTCAGTAATGAAGGCATTATACATTATGAGCACTTGGCTAAAATGTGAGTTTTTAAAAATTTATAATTTATATACCTTACTTACTTCTAGGAAGAATTTGGGATGGCTTTCAAAAGAAAGCATATAACAATCCTAATTGTAATTATAAGAGAAAACAGACACTGTAAGAAAACAAGAAAGTTGACTCCTTAGCTTACAGCTTTGGTTCTCAACTTTAGCATCTATCAGAATCCCTTGAGAGGCTTAACCAAACACAGGTTGCTAGGTCTACCCCAGAGTTACGGATTCAGGAGGTTTGTGGTGGGCATGAGAATTTGCATTTCTCATAAATTCCCAGAGGCAGCTCATCCAGGAACTACACTTGGAGAACCACAGATCTTCTATCATCATGTTTCTTGAGTATTTGGAATCATGATTGATTAATATTAGATTTTTTTATTAAATAGTTTCTATTTGTGAACATATATCTCACTATCTAATCACACATAACAGCTATGTTATTATTTTCATAAGCCTCTTCATATGGATATAAAGGATATGATTGGTTATAATTTCCAGTCATTTTGAACCTTGGCTACATTAAATACACCTAGAGAGTTTTTAAATAACACCAATATAGAACCTTATTTCCACGGATTCTGATTTAATTGGTCCATGATGAACAATATTTTTTAAAACTTTCCTTGTGATTCCAAAGTGCAGCCAGAGTTGTAAGACACTGATAGGTAGAGAGAAGAATAGCCCATATTGCCAACAGATAATCAGGTTGTTTCATTTGTGGCTTGGGTTCCCCCCCCCCCCATCAATTTGCCTAGCTACTCATTCCCATTTTTATCTGTGTGGTATGCTTTTGGTTCTTAAGTATGCCATTTTGTTCTTATCTTAATTGAACTTTATCTGTTTTTGATGAACTATTTCTCTAATCTATCAAGGTCATTTTAAATTGTATTTCTTTCTTCGAAAGTGTTTAACCCCTGCCCAACTAAGTATCATCTGCCAGTTTAATGAGCAGATTTTCAATTTCCTAATTGAGGTTGTACTCATTAAGTTTTAATATTTTATAATTTTATTGCAAATTATTTCTAGCGTGCGTGTGATGCTACCTTGACTTTGCCCTGGCCGTGCACATTTTCTTCATTATCAGTGAACATTTATTTAGTGCTTACAGGTTGTGTGTTATTGAATCAAGTTCCATGACTTCTAAATAGTTGAAAATAAGTGCTGAATCTGACTCTATGTAGTTTTAACTCTAAGGAGAATGTGTATGTAACATGAGCTGCATGAACAACACAGGACATATAAGCATTTAAACACAAAAATTGAACATTGAATCTACAGTTCATTGGTCAGGTGAATGTTGTGACACTAACTGGCTGTAGAGAATAGAGGTCAAGAGTACCATCTGCCTCTTATTAGTTGTGTAACCTTGAGCAAGTTACTTGCTCCTTGTGCCTCAGTTTTGTCATCCATAAAATGTGATTCTAATCATTCCTGCCTTGGTTTGTTGTAAAAATTTGTGTCAGATAATGCATGGAAGATTCTCAGCACAGCCTAATACATAGCAACAGTTCAAAGAAATAGTAATGATTAAGAATCAATTAATTGAGGAATTGATAGTGGAAGGTATTTAAGGTTTGGTTTGACAAGACTGATCGTTAACAATTTAAGTGACACAGAGATGATTGGTCTGGGATCTGTCCCTAATCTGGAACTTTTGGTTTTTACAAGTTTAAGCATGTTTTTATGTAAGCAAATAGTTTAGATTTTCATTCTCAGTGTGCTATGTTTATTATTGGAAAGGGTTCTTTTGCAGATAATTATAACTACTGAGTGGCAGAGCCAGGATTCAAACTCAGGACTTCTGTCTACAAGATGCTAATTGCTAAATGGTAGAAACAGAGAGAATAGATTGCCCCAGACATAAAGGGTGAGGGGAGTGAGAATCTATTTCAAAAAATAAGATTCCATAAAGAATGAAGCAGCCAGTATTTGACCACTTACTACGTGTTAGACATTGTTGAGTACATTATTTGCATTGTCTCATTCAGAGGCTTAAAAAGGTTAAGTAATCCTTGCCCCAAATCATAAAGCTGATAAATGGCAGAGCTAGGAATTGAACCCAGATATGTGACAGCAAATTCCATTCTTTGAATCACTTCAATAAACTGCCCATCCTTGAACAGAATCAGATTACTTTTTTCTAGAATAGAAGATGCACTCAAAAATATGATTTAGGGTACAGAAAGATAAGGTGGAGACAAAAGTTGTGTTTACTTCCTGTTTTGTGACAGAGTAAATTGGAACAGTCAACTGAGGAATTTTGTCTTGAGTTTAGCATGTATTTAAATTGTTTAAAAATAGCTAAAAAGTGAAGGTGTCCCAGGAGAAGAAGGCTGGAGATGGCTTAGATGAGGGTTTTAGAAATAGAGATAGATTGGAAGGGGTGGGTTAGAAGCGGAGGCAATTTATGTACTTCATCTTCTTTTCTCCACTGATTTACTTAAAATAAGTAAACATCAAGAGTGATTTCTTTGAGCTTTTGAAAGCTAACACATTTTTGGTGAAACACACATTTTTATGTCACATTTACAGTTTTCAGAGGGCTTTCACATACATTCCTTTAATTTTTTTATCTTGTATTGGTGGGCACTTTTACAATTTTGCTTCTATTATCCTAAAATATCCGTAAGTACAAGAAACATTTATACCAAATTGAATGGAAGCTACAACTGCACTGAGTTTCTTTGCAGTACCTTTTTAATGTGTTTATTTCGTTATAAATGACGTTTAATTATGGTCAAATTAACGTAGGTATTATTTGGAAAATAGTGGCCATCAGGCAGTGTCATGGAGGATCTTGCTTTTCTCCCCTGTCATTTTACACATTGTTTTTCTATCTCAAAAATCTCAATACTGCCACTGCTCAAACATGTTCAAAATGAAGAAATTTTCCCTATGTAATACAGTTTTGAGTCCCAAAATATGAGTTTGATAAAAAACTATATTTTTCAGACTTCCATTACTATAGCATTTTTTATGACTATAAAAAAAGAGCACTTTGTACTGCATTTTGTCTGAAGTTTAATTATTTACAAAAACTCTTGTTTTCTTAAATTAGAATTACATAAATAAATATCTAGTGACTCATGAAAGTAGAAGCTGAATTTCCTGGAAAGTCTTCTAATATTTGCCCCTTACCATTAGATTGGACTAAAATTAGACTTAGTCAAGTTTATTTATCTACATATATAAACAATGTTTTTAACTCTAAAATTATTTGTTTTTGTTCTTTGACCTGGCATTAACTGAAGTGCTAAGTAATACTGTATGACCTGAACTCTGGAGGTATCATTTAAAAACTATAAAGCAGGATTATTTCTACCAGACAATAAAATAATCTTACTTTTCATTAATAGCTATTTACTACTAATAAAGTGTTTACTTTTTAAAATAATCTTTTATGGGCTTCCCTGGTGGCACAGTGGTTAAGAATCCGCCTGCCATTGCAGGGGACACGGGTTCGAGCCCTGGTCCGGGAAGATCCCACATGCCGCGGAGCAACTAAGCTCGTGCGCCACAACTACTGAGCCTGCACTCTAGAGCCTGTGCTCTGCAACAAGAGAAGCCACCGCAATGAGAAGCCCACACACCACAATAAAGAGTACCCCCCGCTCGCCACAACTAGAGAAAGCCCGCACGCAGCAACAAAGACCCAACGCAGCCAAAAGTAAATAAATAAATAATAAATTTAAAAATGATCTTTTATAAAATGAAAATAAATGTCTATATAAGTTAAGGGTTATAATTTCTGGTCAGATTGTTTGTATGTTTTCAGACATTTTGTACCAAAACCAGTAGCTAATATGCTCAGTGAGAGTTCATTTCTCTCTCTCTTCACACCGACTAATCCATAGCCCCAGATAATTAAGAAATCTGACTAAATTGAGCATCATTATGCTTATTATATGTACTGCTAATTTTGTTTTCATTTAGACTTTTCCCATTTTAGAATTTGTACTTACTGTTGTTCTCAAAAAAGACTGAAGCTTTAAAATTACTACATTAGTAGTTGTGGTGTAACACAATATAGCTGAGATAAAGAGAATACTATAGGATAGAACTAGTTTTGAATTTCAGCTTTTCTGCTTATATGCTGGCAGTTACTGAATCTCTTTGCACCTTGGTTTCATCATATGTCAGTGGGTGGAAACTATGCCCACCTTATAGGGTAATTGTGAAAACTGAATTTAACAAGCCATACAAAACACTGTGCATTCAATAAATGTTCACTGTTATTATTGATAATATTTGGTCCCGTGCTGACAGGAATGTTGGTTTGGGAGGGGGAAATATTTGAGTTTTGGAAATTTTAGAAAAGAGGATCGTCATCTGCCAAATAATAGCAACTAGCCTCATTGTCCCGTGCTGCCTGCACATCCTCCCCTTCATGGCTCATTAAAAAGTGCTCCTGGATCATATCCACGGAATGGTTTACATGACTATGAGTGGGGCTGATTCAATTATGTAGCTTGAATGCAGAGCCATTTAATGGTAGCCAAGGTAGCTTATTTCTGTGTCATTTAGATTAATTTTTTCCATTTTACTTGTATTACTACCAAACCAATTTCAAGATATTTTCAGCTTTCTGCTTTAAAAGTTTACTTTAAAAACAGTGATAAACAGGCTTCTGTTTGATTTTAAATGATTTTCTATAACTGTACGATTGTAGCTCTTGATATAAATTGCTTAGATATTGTTGTTCCTTCCTAAAATTACACACAGCTAAGGCTTGGTTGAATATCCAGGTGAAAGGAAGCTCCTGTTAATTTTTCAAACATTGTATACATTTCTATCATAGCAACTGATTGAGGGAAAAATGAGTTTGTAAATAACACTGTTAACAGCAATATAAGTAGGAAGGTAGGAGTATTTCCTACTCTTAAGGTAGGAAATAGAAAAATCAAGTTAAGACAAATCTAATGTGATCACCTAATGTGATCACTCTAATTATTTTACTGGAGTTTTAAAAGAATGGATCAATAATGATATTTTGTTTCAGGCTATTAGCAGCCAGAACCTTGTCTTACAAAATTAAGAAATCAGCTCGCGTTAATTAAACTTAAATATGGTGGCAGAGATCTTTGTGCCGTGAAGCGAGAGCCTGAACTCTGGCTATTTTGTTCTGTACTTGGTATAATGCAGTACACTATTCTCAGCCAAAGCCCTATGTTGTCTGGGCAACTCCCGTTGCCATAGCAATGAAATTCTTTTGCGAGAGCAGGGCGAATGCTAATTGTAGCCATTTGTTGTTCCTTCTGTCGATCCCTTAACTAGCACAGTTGTAGAGCAGCCAGAGACTCTGGGTGAACAGCACGAAGTGCCCCCAAAAGCATTGCTGCTGAAGGCAACCGGCTGCTCTGCTTAAAAAATTATTTGAGTAGCTGACAGTGCTGACAGTGCCACTGTGGGCAGAAGCACAGCTTGACTCAGACCCTGACAACTGTTGATCTGGGACTTAGAGAAAAAGAGAAGACTGTTTAAAACCTGTTGAGAAGGTACTGATGACATGGAGATTAATTTGACACCAGTCCCTCAGAGGTAGGTGGTAGGCATATCATAACAACTGTTTATCTGGGCTAAATGCAGTACTGGAATGCCCAGAGGCTGTAGGAGACAGATCAATGGTTCTTCCTTTTATTTCCATCTGAAACTGCAGTACTGTGGCCTAAGGTAAAATAATTCATTTGTCTAGAACCAACCAATTGTAATTCATATAGGTATTAGATTCAGTTAATACTGGTAACTCCCCCCTCTCTTTATAAAACCTTATTTTTAGAGACTTATGATTTAGTTGCCAGAAATGTGTTGAAACTGAAAATCAACTCAACATAAATGAGAACAGACCCCTTTTGAAAAATAAATGACCAAGTGATATCTACCAATTGTGTGGTCTATCGTGCTACTTTAATTTGAGAAAATGTTATTAACCTGGCTCATGATTCATTGTAAAGCCTAATTGTTATAGGTACTTGGGGAAGAAAAAAATATTATAATGTAAGAGAAAACATGTGAGGCACAATTATACTATTATATCTTCCCTTTAAAAGTGTATTGATCCTTAAAAATAGTCAAGTTCATGAGATTTTTAAAAGCAGCTACTGTGTAAACATAGTAATAAATTTCAAAGTATTTTTTTAGGTATAAATTTAACGTATGTGTCTCTCAATTGAATAGACTAAAGGTACATCCTGGCTGAAATGTCCTTAAAATGTAGAGGAACTAGTATCATAGGCTTGTTTTAGCAAGCTATTCCTCACTATAGCTTTATATTTGTTTGTATTGAGATGGTCAGAATTGGTATAAAGATAGCTCTATCATAACTACAGATTCCTCTTTTTACTGGCAAGTAGGGAAAGAAGGCCTTTCAATTCAATGTTGTTTTTTTTTTTCCTTGAAAGAACTCTATGTGTATTTAATAATTTTATTGCTTGTCCTGCTCTTTCCAGGGAGGCAACTACCTGAATATCATTCAGTGCCCTGAAAGAAATTAGTGTCCTATGATAGTGATCATAGTAAGTCATTTGTGTGCTTCAAACACTAAACAAATTAGTCCCATCCCACTGGTTAGATATTCAGTCCATAAATTCCAAGGAGGAAAGACTTGAAATTTACTTGTTGAAATTTTCTAAGATGTACTATTTTCTTCTTTTAATAATTTTTAATTAAGACAAGAAAATACCTATAAACTATATAATAAATACTATTTTTTTTTTTTTTTTTTTTTGCGGTACGCGGGCCTCTCACCATTGTGGCCTCTCCCGTTGCGTAACACAGGCTCCAGCGGCCATGGTTTGCGGGCCCAGCCGCTCCGCGGCATGTGGGATCCTCCTGGACCGGGGCACGAACCTGTGTCCCCTGCATCGGCAGGAGGACTCTCAACCACTGCGCCACCAGGGAAGCCCATAAATACTATTTTTTAAATGTATATATCTTTTTTGTGAATTTTATATGTAAGGTATCTCAGATATTCCTTAATAAGTTTTTTTGGAATATTCTTTTAAAGGTTATTTTTACTAAATCCTCAACTTTAAAATATTTGGTTGTACTTCTAAAACACTGCATTCTCAGTATAATAAATGAGAAGAGAGCTTATTTGTTATTAATGCTCTTAATTCCTCTTAATTCCTCAGTTAACGAAGTTCCTTACTGTCAAATTTACTACCAATCATGACTTCTCCCATAGTGTTCAGAGAATAAATGAAGTCTAACCTTACCATGAGGCTGCACATCCATTTTTTTTCTTTTATTTTTTTGGTAGAGAGAATTTATGTTAACATATAGCTTAGCAGTGGACTGGATGATAAACGGCACGGTAGATTTCCATCACGATTGGTCTACAGTAGCCCTCTGGAGAAATCAGAGTAGACCATCCATCCTCACTCAACCAAAGTTCTTTCTCAATGACCAGAGAGATGAAAGTCCTAAAATCTGAATATGGGATGAGGAGTGCTCTGATATCAAGCAGTGTTCTGAAAGCACATCGTATGAATGTTAAACCTCATCCGGAAAGCCAGCTCTTTGTGGTACCTAGAGCCCCCACCAACTTTCTTCCAGGGGCAGACCCAGACCACTGCTGAGGCTGTGTTCCAGAGCCTCCCTGTGTAGAAACCTGCAGCCCAGCTTGTCTTATTGGGTTCTCTGTAGGCCTTTGCTTTTAGCGATACAGCATGCCAACATCTTGCTCACTTGGGCCAAACAAACCAAAGCATTTCCAAACAACTTCTAGTGGACGTGACAGTACACAGGCTTTTAGAATCAGGTTCCTTGATTGGAGTGAGTCTTACAAGGACTATCACCTGGGAAGGAGGAGTTGACTATGAGGAGACGGAATCCAGGGCCCAAGCTGCTTCTCCTGGCCTCAGTCTGGTGTGGGTGACAGGATAATCACTTCCTGAAATGATAGGTCACATGTGAGATAGTTGGCCTCTTGAAGAGAGAGCGCCTGCTAGGGTGCGTGTCAGGAAACCCAAGAGGAGATAGATGTGTCTGAGCAGTCATGAAGTTAGGTGGCCCTCCATTTCAGCTTGAGATTTCTTCTGAGGAGGGTGGGCGTCAGCAGGGAAGACAGAGCCTGATGGCTTAAAAGAACCACCCCACTGGGAAAATGAGGGAATGAGTGACCTAAATTTTAAAATTCGTTTTTAACCCCAGCTCAAAGCACTCACTCCTTGTCCCTCCTTTTAAATCAAGGAGGCTCAAAGAAGGTATGTCCCACTGTGATTCTCCCTGGAAGACTGATGAACCATTCTAGCAATACATAGATGGAGGCAGCCTGACTTAAAAATGTAGCTGCAAAATCTGTACCTCATATGGATATTTATTAGAAGATTCTTGATCTATGCCACAGTCAAGTCTTCCAAGGACATTATCGGGAAGTCCATTCCTTAAGTACATACACCTCACTGACAGTCCTGAATAACGGTGGTGTTTTTTGTTTTTTGTTTTTTATGTATTGGTAATTGGTAACATGGATCACCGTAGCAACCTGTTAGATATTTTTTAGTAGTTTTGTGGTTTACAGTTTGGCTCATTTTTACAGTTATTTCTCAATTATTTTTAGCCAAACATGTCTTATTCACAGTTCAACATTCTTTTTCATTGTGCCCAGCATTTGCTCCTAAGAAAATTGGTGGAAAATTAATGATTCCACCTACTAATTATATATTCTTTTTTCTTTTTTGAAACTTAGCATGATTTTATAACTTTTGGATGATAGTTCAAGGTTAAATTTTTTAAAGTTAGACTCATTTTTCTCCTTGTCAGTCATTACATGAAAATGATTAGTCAAAAGCCAGAAACTAGCACTCTATAAATTATACATAATGAGAAAAACTATCAGTGGTTCCAAACCTTGCTGTGTGTCATAATCATTGGGAAGCCTCATTCCAGACCCACTGAAGCAGAGCCTCTGGGGGTAGGTTCTCTGTTTTTAAACAAATTTCTAAGATGATTATTGTGTTCGTAAGATACCCCTAGTTGGAGAAAGAACATTTTGGAAAAAATGGTCTGGGGGTAATCTCTCTCACCTTTTAATATCAGGATTCAATGTGAAAAAAAGTCTTAAAATGTTGATGTCAATTCCAGAAATATTCAAAACTAACTGGCTCATATTTTTCATTTTGGTTCTTTTTTGATGTTTGTTTTTCTTTAAAATGAAAATATTTCCAATATCTGATTATAACATATATAAAATTAAAAAACGATGTTAAATAGGTAATGTAAGTCTTATTGACTGGAAATAAATTTTTAGCAATACAGAACATGGACAGAATTGCTGTTTTTAAGGTATAAAAAGTTCTTTAAAAAGCACACCCCAGGGCTTCCCTGGTGGCGCAGTGGTTGAGGGTCTGCCTGCCGATGCAGGGGACACGGATTCGTGCCCCGATCCGGGAAGATCCCACATGCCACGGAGCAGCTGGGCCCGTGAGCCATGGCCGCTGGGCCTGCACGTCCGGAGCCTGTGCTCCACAGCGGGAGAGGCCACAGCAGTGAGAGTCCCGCGTACCGCAAAAAAACAAAACAAAACAAAAAAAAACACACCCCAGAGTACAAAAAAAAATAATTGTGACTGCATGAACCAATAGATTGAAAAGATTCATTTTCAATCCATATCCTTCCAGACTATTTACTTAGACTAGCTTGAAACATACTTTCAACATTAGCGGAAACTGCCAAACAAACACAACAGACATAATTGGCTGAAATTTCATTAGAAAATTTCTTCGTTTAAAAAATAATTTTTAGAAAACCCTAAAGTGTGCATTGATTATATGCATTCATTTTTAGTCAGTTTGCTAGTGACAGTTCACCTAGAGCTGAGAAGGACGACTCTAGGTCCAGCCTGCAGTTTCCGAGCTATTAGCAGCTCATTGTTTCAACAAAGTCTGGGCTATTGGGAATGGGACTATACTGAGTGACAACTTAATCTATACTTATACGTAGGTGCAACCTCATTTTTGGTTTTTTTTTGAATTTTATTTATTTTTTTTACAGCAGGCTCTTATTAATTATCCATTTTATACATATTAGTGTATATATGTCAATCCCAATCTCCCAGTTCATCACATCACCACCCCTACCCCGCCACTTTTCCCCCTTGGCATCCATATGTTTGTTATCTACATCTGTATCTCTATTTCTGCCGTGCAAACTAGTTCATCTGTACCATTTTTCTATGTTCACATATATGTGTGAATATATGATATTTGTTTTTGTCTTTCTGACTTACTTCACTCTGTATGACAGTCTCTAGATCCATCCACATCTCTACAAATGACCCAATTTCATTCCTTTTTATGGCTGAGTAATGTTCCATTGTATATGTGTACCACATCTTCTTTATCCATTGACCTGTCGATGGGCATTTAGATTGCTTCCATGACCTGGCCATTGTAAATAGTGCTGCAGTGAACATTGGGGTGCATGTGTCTTTTTGAATTATGGTTTTCTCTGGGTATATGCCCAGTAGTGGGATTGCTGGATCATATGGTAATTCTATTTTTAGTTTTTTTAAGGAACCTCCATAGTGTTTTCCCTAGTGGCTGTATCAAATTATATTCCCAGCAACACTGCAAGAGGGTTCCCTTTTCTCCACACCCTCTCCAGCATTTGTTGTTTGTAGATTTTATGATGATACCCATTCTAACTGGTGTGAGGTGATGATGCCTCATTGTAGTTTTGATTTGCATTTCTCTAATAATTAGTGATGTTGAGCAGCTTTTCATGTGCTTCTTGGCCATCTGTATGTCTTCTTTGGAGAAATGTCTAGGTCTTCTGAACATTTTTCAATTGGGTTGTTTGTTTTTTTAATATTGAGCTGCATGAGCTGTTTATATATTTTGGAGATTAATCCTTTGTCCGTTGATTCGTTTGTAAATATTTTCTCCCATTCTGAGGGTTGTCTTTTCATCTTCTTTGTAGTTTCCTTTGCTTTGCAAAAGCATTTAAGTTTCATTAGGTCCCATTTGCTTATTTTTGTTTTAATTTCCATTACTCTAGGAGGTGGATCAAACAAGATCTTGCTGTGATTTACATCAAAGAGTGTTCTTCCTATGTTCTCCTCTAAGAGTTTTATAGTGGCCGGTCTCAAATCCATTTTGAGTTTATTTTTGTGTATGGTGTTAGGGACTGTTCTAATTTCATTCTTTTACATGTAGCTGTCCAGTTTTCCCAGCACCACTTACGGAAGAGACTTTCTTTTCTCCATTGTATATCCTTGCCTCCTTTGTCATACATTAGTTGACCATAGGTGCATGAGTTTATCTCTGGGTTTTATATCCTGTTCCATTGATCTATATTTCTGTTTTTGTGCCAGTACCATATTGTCTTGATTACTGTAGCTTTGTAGTATAGTCAGAAGTCAGGGAGTCTGATTCCTCCAGCTCCGTTTTTTTCCCTCAGGACTGCTTTGGCTATTCGGGGTCTTTCATGTCTCCATTCAAATTTTAAGATTTTTTGTTCTAGGTCTGTAAAAAATGCCATTGGTAATTTGATAGAGATTGCATTGAATCTGTAGATTGCTTTGGGTAGTATACACATTTTCACAATATTGATTCTTCCAATATGAGAACATGGTATATCTTCCCATCTGTTTGCATCATCTTTAATTTCTTTCATTAGTGTCTCACAGTTTTCTGCATACAGGTCTTTTGTCTCCCTAGGTAGGTTTATTCCTAGGTATTTTATTCCTTTTGTTGCAGTGGTAAATGGGAGTGTTTCCTTAATTTCTCTTACAGATTTTTCATCATTAATGTATAGGAATGAAAGAGATTTCTGTGCATTAATTTTCTATCCTGCAACTTTACCAAATTCATTGATTAGCTCTGCTAGTTTTCTGGTGGCATCTTTAGGATTATCTGTGTATAGTGTCATGTCATCTTCAAACAGTGACACTTTTACTTCTTCTTTTCCAATTTGTATTCCTTTTATTTATTTTTCTTCTCTGATTCCCAAAATCAGAGAAGACTTTCAAAACTATGTTGAATAATAGTGGCGAGAGTGGACATCCTTGTCTTGTTCCTGATCTTAGAGGAAATATTTTCAGTTTTTCACCATTGAGAATGATGTTTGCTGTGGGTTTGTCATATATGGCCTTATTATGTTGAGGTAGGTTCCCCCTATGCCCACTTTCTGGAGAGTTTTTATTGTAAATGGGTGTTGAATTTTGTCAAAAGCTTTTTCTGCATCTTTTGAAATGATCATATATTTTTTTCTTTAACTTGTTAATATGGTGGATCACATTGACTGATTTGCATATATTGAAGAATCCTTGCATCCCTGGCATAAATCCCACTTGATCGTGGTGTATGATCCTTTTAATGTGCTATTGAATTGTATTTGCTAGTATTTCGTTGAGGATTTTTGCATGTATATTCATCAGTGATATTGTTCTGTAATTTTATTTTTTTGTAGTGTCTTTGTCTGGTTTTGGTATCAGGGTGACGGTGACCTCATAGAATGAGTTTGGGACTTTTCCTTTCTCTGCAATTTTTTGGAAGAGTTTGAGAAGGATGGGTGTTAGCTCGTCTATAAATGTTGGTAGAATTCACCTGTGAAACCATCTAGTTCTGGACTTTTGTTTGTTGGTAGATTTTTAACCACAGTTTCAATTTCATTACTTGTGATTGTTCTGTTCATATTTTCTTTCTTCCGGTTTCAGTCTTGGAAGGTTATACCTTTTTAAGAATTTTTTCCATTTCTTCCAGGTTGTCCATTTTATTGGAATAGAGTTGCTTGTAGTAGTCTCTAAGGATGCTTTGTATTTCTGCGGTGTCTGTTTTAACTTCTCCTTTTTCATTTCTAATTTTTATTGATTTGAGTCCTCACCCTCTTTTTCTTTTTTTTTTTTTTTTTTTTTTTTGGTACACGGGCCTCTCACTCTTGTGACCTTTCCCGTTGTGGAGCACAGGCTCCGGATGCGCAGGCTCTGCGGCCATGGCTCACGGACCCAGCCGCCCTGCGGCATGTGGGATCATCCCAGACCGAGCCACGAACCCGTGTCCCCTGCATCGGCAGGCGGACTCTCAACCACTGCGCCACCAGGGAAGCCCTTACCCTCTTTTTTTAATGAGTCTGGCTAATGGTTTATCAATTTTGTTTATCTTCTCAGAGAACCAGCTTTTAGTTTTATTGATCTTTGCTATTGTTTTCTTTGTTTCTATTGCATTCAATTCTGCTCTGATCTTTATGATTTCTTTCCTTCTCCTAACTTTGGGTTTTGTTTGTTGTTCTTTCCCTAGTTCCTTTAAGTGTAAGTTTAGATTGTTTATTTGAGATTTTTCTTCTTTCTTGAGGTAGCCTTGTATTGCTATAAACTTCCCTCTTAGAACTGCTTTTGCTGCATCCCATAGGTTTTGGATCGTCATATTTTCGTTGTCATTTGTCTCTAGGTATTTTTTGATTTCCTCTTTGATTTCTTCAGTGATCTCTTAGTTATTTTGTAACGTAATGTTTAGCCTCCACTTGTTTGTGTTTTTTATGTTTTTTTTTCCCTGTAATTGATTTCTAATCTCATAGTGTTGTGGTCAGAAAAGATGCCTGATATGATTTCAATTTTCTTAAATTTACTGAGGCTTGATTTGTGATTCAAGATATGATCTTTCCTGGAGAATGTTCTGTGTGCACTTGAGAAGAAAGTGTAATCTGCTGTTTTGGGATGGAATGTCCTATAAATATCAGTTAAATCTGTCTGGTCAATTGTGTCATTTAAAGCTTGTGTTTCCTTATTAATTTTCTGTCTTGATGATCTGTCCATTGGTGTATGTGAGGTGTTAAAGTCCCCCACTAATATTGTGTTACTGTCTATTTCCACTTTTATAGCTGTTAGCAGTTGCCTTATATATTGTAGTGCTCCTATGTTGGGTGCATATATATTTATAATTTTCATATCTTCTTCTTGGATTGATCCCTTGATCTTTGTGTAGTGTCCTTCCTTGCCTCTTGTAACATTCTGTACTTTAAAGTCTATTTTATCTGATATGAGTATTGCTACTCCAGCTTTCTTTTGGTTTCTATTTGCATGGAATATCCTTTTCCATCCCCTCACTTTCAGTCTGTGCACTTTCAGTCCCTAAGTCTCAAGTGGACCTCTTGTAGACAGCATTTATATGGGTCTTGTTTTTGTGTCCATCCAGCAAGCCTGTGTCTTTTGGTTGGAGCATTTAATCCATTCACGGTTAAGGTAATTATCGATATGTATGTTCCTATTACCATTTTCTTAATTGTTATGGGTTTGTTTCTGTAGGTCCTTTTCTTCTCTTGTGTTTCCCACTTAGAGAAGTTCCTTTAGCATCTTTTGTAGAGCTGGTTTGGTGGTGCTGAATTCTCTTAGCTTTTGCTTGTCCGTAAAGCTTTTGATTTCTCTGTGGAATCTGAATGAGATCCTTGCCGGTTAGAGTAATCGTGGTTCTAGGTTCTTCCCTTTCATCACTTTAAATATATCATGCCACTCCCTTCTGACTTGTAGAGTTTCTACTGAGAAATCAGCTTTTAACCTCATGGGACTTCCCTTGTATGTTATTTGTCGTTTTTCCCTTGTTGCTTTCAGTAATTTTTCTTTGTCTTTAATGTTTGTCAGTTTGATTACTGTGTTTCTCAGCACGTTTCTCCTTGGGTTTATGCTGCCTGGGACTCTCTGCACTTCCTGGACTTGGGTGGCAATTTCTTTTCCCATGTTAGGGAAGTTTTCAACTATAATCTCTTGAAATATTTTCTCGGATCCTTTCTCTCTTTCTTCTCCTTCTGGCACCCCTATAATGCGAATGTTGTTGCGTTTAATGTCCCAAAGGTCTCTTTGGCTGTCCTCATTTGTTTTCATCCTTTTTTCTTTATTTTGTTCTGCAGCAGTGAATTACACCATTCTGTCTTCCAGGTCACTTATCCGTCTTCTGCCTCAGTTATTCTGCTATTGATTCCTTCTAGTGTATTTTTCAATTCATTTATTGTATTGTTCATCTCTGTTTGTTTGTTCTTTAATTCTTCTAGGTGTTTGTTCTTTAACTCTTCTAGGTCTTTGTTAAACATTTCTTGCATCTTCTCGATCTTTGCCTCCATTCTTTTTCTGAGGTCCTGTATCATCTTCACTATCATTATTTTGAATTCTTTTTCTGGAAGATTGCTTACCTCCACTTCACTTAGTTGTTTTTCTGGGTTTTTATCTTGTTCCTTCATCTGGTACAAAGCCCTCTGCCTTTTCTTGTCTGTCTTTCTGTAAATGTGTTTTTTGTTCCACAGGCTACAGGATTGTAGTTATTCTTGCTTCTGCTGTGTCTACTCTGGTGGATGAGGCTATCTAAGAGGCTTGTGCAAGTTTCCTGATAGGAGGGATGGTGGTGCATAGAGCTGGGTGTTGCTCTGCTGGGAAGAGCTCAGTAAAACTTTAATCTGCTTTTCTGCTGATGGGTGGGGCTGGTTTCTCTCCCTGTTGCTTGTTTGGCCTAAGTCAACCCAACACTGGAGCCTACCAGGCTCTTTGGTGGGGCTAATGGCAGACTCTGGGAGGGCTCACACCAAGGAGTACTTCCCAGAACTTCTGCTGCCAGGGTCCTTGTACACACGGTGAGCCACAGCCACCCCCTTGCCTCTGCAGGAGCCCCTCCAACACTAGCAGGTAGGTCTGGTTCAGTCTCCTTTGGGGTCACTGCTCCTTCACCTGGGTCCCGATGCGCACACTACTTTGTGTGTGCCTTCCAGGAGTGGAGTCTCTGTTTCCCCCAGTCCTGTGGAAGTCTTGCAATCAAATCCCGCTAACCTTCAAAGTCTGATTCTCTAGGAATTCCTCCTCCCATTGCCGGACCCCCAGGTTGGGAAGCCTGATGTGGGGCTCAGAACCTTCACTCCAGTGGGTGGGCTTCTGTGTTATAAGTGTTCTCCAGTTTGTGCGTCACCCACCCAGCAGTTATGGGATTTGATTTTATTTTGATTGCGCCCCTCCTACCACCTCACTGTGGCTTCTCCTTTGTCTTTGGATGTGGATATCTTTTTTGGTCAGTTCCAGTGTCTTCCTTTCTATGACTGTTTAAGCAGTTAGTTGTGATTCCAGTGCTCTCGCAAGAGGGAGTGAGCACTCATCCTTCTACTCCGCCATCTTGAACCAATCTACAACACCAAGTCTTCATCCTCAATGGAGAATCCGAGGAGTCATGGTTTCAGATCCCTCTCAGCTGATTATGGTTCTTAGAGGTAAGGGAACCAAGGCTTTCCATAATCCAGACAATGCAGAGCTTGTCTTTTAGAGTACCAGCACTGGATAAATACTAATCAATTCGCAACCTCGTTTTGCCTCATATATTACATACACTTGGGAACTGGTAACCATTGGCTCACAGGTAATTCTCAGTTGAACAAGGAATATCTCTATTGCACACACCAGTGTCAACTGAAAAAGAAAAAAGAAAAGAAAGCACAGAAGCCTGCAAGTAAGAAAAGAGTTTATATGGGGTCTTAAGAATTATAATTTGGGAGACACAGATTCAGGGAAGAGCAATAGTTGGGTTTATAAAGCAATAGCCGTGAAGCGGTACTCTGACACAAGAAAGGAAATATTTGTCCTTGAGGAATGGCTGTCCCAAGTTCTTTCAGGACAAGAGTCTGATAAGTATTTTGAGTTTCTGGCTAATGTTCTGGATGCCTTAATTAGGACAGTAAGTGGTAAAAAGATGAGATTCCATGCAGACTGGGACATGTGTAAGCTACGCTTCCTCAATGGCTTCTGGCCTCCATCTTAGAGAGTTCGCTTAGCAATACTGTCTCCATTGTGAGTTTCCTTCCACACCAGCCATTAGTGAATGGCTTTACCATTTACCATTTCCCTTTACCATTTCTTCCCTTTACCCACTAAAATTATAAGAGAACTCAGTATCCTTGAACTATTTATCTGAAATACTTATTCCAAGTGCTCCTCTAGTATTGGAAGGATCACCCTCCAGATATAGCAGAAGAATTGCTAAAACCTTTTGCATTCTGTTTTTAAAAGATAGTTAACCCCTAGGTTAAACAATATTCACACTTGAAATAGTACTGGCCCCTGCCATGTTGAGTTTTGGTCCTTTCTCCCTTCTATTTCGCCATCTTTTTTTTTCTCTTGCTTTGTTCTTGTTTAACATGCTGACAAACCTCAGGCTGTGTGTTAAAGCCAGAGGAAAAAGAAAGACAAAAAAGTAACTAAGTTTTAAAATACTTACTTCCAGGCAGGCTAAAGTTGTCAGGTCTTATGAAAGCAAGTGCAGCAAGAAACCTTTCTGGAACAAAAATGCCCTGAGTTTTACAAGTTGTCCATCAACTCGACTCTACTCGTCCCTAACTAAAATACTTTATTCGCTCCACATCTTACTCCCTGAGATTCATTTTCTCCCTTGTCAGGCACATTCATCGTTTCAAAACTCTCTTTCAGATGTTACCTTCCAGGCCCACCTCCCATCCCACTCCTGGTCAAAGAAAAATAATCCCAGCTGCTCTGTGCTGCTCCCTGTGCCACCTGGTTATTTGTCGATGCAGTTGTCATTCTTACTGGAGTATGAACTCCTGGAGGGCGGGGACCATCGTCTTCATTTCCCATTCCCTAATACTTAGCAGAGTGCCCAGAAGATACATGTATTAAGTGACCTTAATGGTTATTATTATTTCTACCCATAATGTAATTTGTCTCTAGATCATAATTTTTCGGATAATTGACTGGTATCAGAATCCAGATATTGGATATTACATCTTCATGGAGTATCACACTTTTAATCATTTTAAAAGTTGAGGTTTTAGTTTTAGTTGCTGCAATTTTCTTATTTAATTTTTCATACGTGCAGAAGATGCACAAATCATGAGTTCAGTGTATTTCCTCAAAATGAACTCACCATGTAACCAGCACCCGTATGGTTTTTCAGCAGTATAGAAACTTAAAGAATTGATTCTAATACAAACTTAGTGTAAGAAATGGTTTGCCACCGGTTTACTTGATTTTGTGTGTGTGTGTGTGTGTGTGTGTATGTTTTGAGACAAGGAAGTGACAGTGATACCTGTAGTGTGTAGTTTTTCCCTCTATTAAAGTGCTTTTTAAATTCTCCCTTTTGCATTCCCTTGGCAATTTCAAAGGAAATTGAATTTAAATGTGTTTTTCTAGCTGCATTTAAATGTATGTAAATGGATTGTAAATAAAAACTTTAAAGGAAATGAAAATGTTTTACAAATATCCCATTAATTCCCCAAGCATCCCTATGAAAAGAGCAGTTGTCACAGAATCAAAAGGCTACAAGAGACCCTCCAGTAGATCTATGAGTAGCCATTACAGAAAGATAATTGGCCACTTTCTCTTTAAAATGTTCAGAAAAGGAAATTTCATACTTTTTCAGGACAGTCCTCAGTCTGGGCTGTCATGCAGACCTGTAAGTGTTGAGGCTAGGATGAGAGAGTTCTCTCCGTGGGGAGTCATTCCTCAGGCACCTCCACCACATGGTGCATCTGGAGCCTCTTATCCTACATCCTAACTCCTGCTAACCCAACCTTTATTACCATCCCTATGATGGAAACCTCCTCCCTTGCTTTGTCACCTCCACTACCACATGTACACAGCATTCGTCACCAAGTACAGTTTATCCCACTTCCATGAGGTTGCTCACACCTGGCCTTCCCTCTCTTTGAACACCACTGCCTTCTTCCCATCCATCCTCATTTCTAGATGGTTGGTTTTATTATAGTATCCCCATTACTCTCCTTCCCTCCAGGTTTCCTCCCATCCACTTCACTCCTCTGCACTACTACTACTAAAGAGATCATCCAAAAATACAGACATTTTCATGCTCTGTGTAAATGCGAGTGGTTCAGAATGTAACCCCTCACATGATCCTGCCTGTACCTCCCCAGCCTCACCTTTCTGCGCTCCATCACCGGACTCCACCACTTGGCTATACTTGAGCCATTTGCAGTTCCCAGTGTGACCCAAACTTTTCAACTTGTGCAGTTTCTTCCTGTTCTCGGAATGGTGCCTCTGTATTTCACATTCAACATTTCATTAAGATTAAAAATGTGAACTCCCACTCTGAGCACTGCCACCTTCAAAGTCTATCATTTCTTCAATTCTGAAGAATCTTGTCATAATTCATGAAGGGTGAATTGTCAAAGCTGCTTCAATATAAACATAAAATATGATAAAATAAAGTAAAAACATGACCTACTGTGTTGAGTAGACATGTCTTGATCTGTTCTTTTTCTCTTTTTTTCCCTCCTTTTAGCAGGATCTGTATTCAAATCACATGCTGCTCTTTTTAGATTACTACTCATTTGTGGATTGCTGGAAATAGTATGAGGAGGGATTGAGATGGGTGGGTGGTGACAGTGAGTTCGTGTAGTCTCAGGCTGAGATTCAAATCTCTTCAAATATTTTCTTATTGCCCTGGGTCTTCTCTTGCTTTTCAGTGTCCAGGTAGTTGTGGCTTGTGGTAATGCTTCTTATGTCACAGGCTTTTTGTCTTGGAACCTAGTGTTGTCACTGCTTTGCCTGTAACTGTCTCCCTTGGCTAGGAAGGTGGTATGTCACCATTATTTCTCCTTCAAGCCCACATTCTGTACTGTATTGTGGTGTCTGACTTGTCTCTCCTTTGCCCCAGCCATTTCTTCATTTGGCTTTTGAATCAAATACTGTTCAGGACTCTGAAACTTAAATTTAGAGAATTTGTGTTTGCTGAAAATCTGCAGGGGTATGTGTCAGCAATTAGCATCCTCCATTTCAGTGTTTTACAGATAAGCCTTTTAGTGCATTATGATTCTTTCCATTATTTCATTGAAAATTGAGGATTTTTTTACATTGTCATTAACTGTTTTCTACTTTAAGTTTTAATGTGCTGTTTCATTTTTGAACTTTTTACTGAAATATTACATACATGCAGAAAAAGGTACAAATTGTAGAAGTATATAGCTCAGTATATTTTCTCAAAATAAACATGCCATGTAACCCCACTCATACCAAGGAACAGAGCATCACCAATACCCCCAGAAGCCTCATTACTAGACCCTTCCAGTCCCTAACTCCTCTGCTCCCTCCCCCCCACCATCCCCTCTCAAGGATAACCATTCTGTGCCTTCTAAGACTATTGGGTACTGTTGCTTCTTTTTGAACATCGTATAAATGGAGTATTAGTCTGTTCTTTTTGGAATTTGCCTTCTTCCACTCAACATGTCTATTATAGTCAATCGTGATGTTACACAGAACAACTGTTTGCTAATTCTTACTGCTAATGTTCCATTATTTGAATGGTCTATAACTTGTCCATTCTGCTGTTGAAGTACCTTTGGTTGGTTTCCAGTTTGGAGCTATTCTGAATAGTACTACTATGAACATCCTCAAACATGCCTTTTGGTGCACAGATATATGCATTCCTATCAAGTAAACACCTAGGAGTAGAATTGCTGGATAATAGTGTACGCTAATGTTTAGCTTTCACGAACACTACCAGAAGATTTTCCAAATAAATCTTACTAATTTATACTTCGATCAGCAGTGAATGAAATTACAGTTGCCTCATATTCTCAGCAACACTTGGTGTTGCCAGTCTTTTAAAGTTCTTTTTTATTTTAACCATTCTACTGGTGTGTATTGGTGTTACATTGGGGCTTTAACTTGTATTTCCTTTAATTTTGTAACCTCTTTCATGAAATGCCTGATTAAGTCTTTGTCCCTTTTTCTATTAAGTTGTCTTTTTCCTATTAATTTGAGAAGTTCTGGATATATTCTGGACCCAAGTCCTCTGGTGGATATATGTAATACAAATATCTTCTTCCACCCTGTAGCTTGTCTTTTTCACTTTTTCATTTTTTTAAAACAAAAAGACCTTAATTTTAATGTAGTCCAATTAATTGAACCTTTCTTTATGGTTAACACTTTTAGTGTCCTGTTTAAGAAATCTTGCCTACCTCAAGGTCATAAATGTTATTTTCTTCTAAAAGCTTTTTTAAAAAGATTTTTTTTAATCTCCTATATTTAATGCTACTATTCAGAATATGAAGTCTTTAATCTTCTATTTTGTATTCCTTTTATTTACATCTTTATCTTGTATTTTTCATCCTTTTTCTCATATATGTATTTTTTACTGTAGTAAAATATATTAATCATTTTATATTTAAATATAAAATAATTAATCATTTTAACCATTTTTAAGTGTACAGCTCTTTGGCATTAAATGCATTCATATTGTTGTGCAAACATCACCACTCTCCATCTTCAGAACTTTTCAGTCTTCTCCAACTAAACTCTCTCTCTACTCAGTAAGCCTTAGCTCCACATCCTATGCATATATTTTAAACAATAATACTTTTAATTCTTCCCACTTTTCTTGTAACATTAATACCAGATCTGCATACAAAAACATATTTTGCTCTTAATCCCAAATTTTTACAATTCCTAACTTTAAAGTGCAAACTGTCAAAAAAGAACAAAATGTAAATATTTGAAAATTTTTTGTTGTTCATATATTTTTTACTTTACACTACATGAATTTGATTTAGCATTATTTTGTTGAAACTACATAGAGGAGGCTGAAAAATATTCTTATGTCAATTTAAGGTAGTGCTCATGACAAAAAATCAAATAAGAAACCATGAATAATTTCCCCAGTAATTTCCACAGACTTCTTTTCTTCTATTTATAAATCATGTTATATTGAATAATATTCAAAGGTCCAATTTTGGAATTGAAGAGACTTTATTTTATAAACTTTTACTCTAGGCATATTAGCTATATTTGAATTGGGCTAAAGATTTTACTCTTGTATGAAATCTTTATCAGTCTAGCTAATCATTTTTAATTTATTTAAGATTATGTAAATAATTTAGCGTTATAGAGTGGAATATATATCTAAATAAGTAACATTTTGCAACCCTGTCTCTAATTGCTAGCAATACTTACAGTTCCCTGATTACTAGCAATTCCTTTCATTGGTATTCTTCTTTCTAAAATACTCTTAAGTCTGTAATATTAAATTTGTAGTATTATGCAGATATGAGAAATTCAAGTAAGTAGTATAATAGCATAAGGACTATTAGAATTTTTTCTTTTCCCTTTATATTTACTCACATTTTCTCTTTGTGTTTTTGTCTTCCATGCACGTACTCCTAAAATATCCCTGTAATGGGAGGAAATTCAAGGAGAAAAAAACAACTTCTCTGTGAATTTCTTCTTTCCTAATTACCCTATCCCTTTTACCTATTATCTTTCTTTTAAATAGCACCTGCTTGATTTTAAATTTTTCTTTACGGTGATCATGTTTGTCTTGTCAGGGATGACAGGTGGTTAAACTGTAAAAATGACCTGTTAATGGCTAGAGTGGGGCACAGGAAATAACTAGCCCCCTTGCTCCCCTACAATTCCAGGTCACCTCTTAACCTCACCCCAGTTTGCTCACCATCCCCATTGTTCCTTTTCCCTTCCCGGCCTTAGTTGTGGATACCTAGAGCTACTCCACTATTCACCAGCTCAGAGAAAATGCCCTCCATGCTTTTGGGCTACACCTTCTCTATTCATCTTCTTGTTCCACTATCCCCTTCTCCTCTTCCCTTATAGTGTGAAAAATATGAGAGGAGGAGTAAATATATTGTTTCTCTAATATAGATCAAATGATTCTAACTTATAAAGGAAAGATAGATAAGTTATCTAATTCAAGCTCGTTAAAAGTTTCTTGAACCTTTACATACAACTTGATGACATTTTTCTCAAGATACCAAAGCTAGAATTTAACTTGCTTTCACTTTCTTCCATGACATTTTTATTACTTCTTAGATGTTCATCGTTTGCTAATTTTACAGTTTCTAGAAGGCCTTGGTCCAGGGTGTTAGACATAGCATGTGGGAAATCCCAGTACACAGGCTAATTAAATGTCATTAGTACTATCATTGTAATTAATATTAGAAGGCACCGTTTACTGAGCGTTCTCTATGTGACAGGCACTGTGTACTTACTTATCTTAACTCTTACAATGATGCTGTGAAGCAAGTCAGACTATTCCTATTTCCAAGGTAAAGAGTGGTGAAATCATTAATATATGGTCTCATAGGTAGAGTATGGTAGGGATGGATTGGAACTTGGATCTTTCTGACTCCAAAGTAGGTATCTCTTGAGTTCTGTGCTTAAAGTGTCCCTTAATTGTTCTTAGACAAGAGTATGTTTTCAAAGGAAACAAAGAAAGAATATTCTGAGATGATTCTGCAACCTAACCTTGAATAAGTAGGTGAGAAGGGTGCATACACGGTATCAAAAAGGTGCATGGTGCATGTCTGCTAAACTTCCATGATTGGCATGTAAGTACGTACACTCTTGTGTATTTTCCAGTGCCCTTGGTTGCATTTTTGTAGTGCTTAACAGGAGTCAATGTAGCACTGTGGTAAGAGGATATGCATTGGGATAAGCAGACCGGGGTTCAAATCCCAGCTTTGATATTTACTTAATGTTTACTCTCTCTATGCCTCAAGGATCCTCGTCTTTAAAATCCATAAAATGCATGTATTTTGTAGATTGCTGTAGGTATTAATTAAATTCTGTGTTTCAAAGCTTTTCACAGAATGCTTGGTCCAGATGATACTTACAGACCTGAAAAACCGTAGATGGCATTGTACTTCTGATGCTACTGGCACTGGTGGTATTGTCATTGGTCCTCTGAACAGCACCAGGAGCCACACATGCTGATATTAGTATTCCCAGTTAATAAATGAGAAAATGGGTACCCGGAGTAGTTAACTATCTCACATGGGTACATAGAGAATAAAGAATTTCTAATTCTTGCATCTAATGTGGGTTTTCTACTATACCTTGCAGCTTCCAGTAGTTCTGTATTAGAATGTCAAATACATTCAAGATTCAAATTACAATTCAGTAGATGAAATGTCATTAGTTTATTTTCATACAGCACGTTATTCTAGAGGATCACCTTCTTAACAAAATGCAGATTCAAAACTTCAAATCCCTTTAATAATCCCTCTATTAACAGTGGTCAGTTTTGATACTTTGGACCTAAGCATGAGGGAGATAGATCCTTAAAGCATGGTCAGGAGAAATGGAAGGCCAGTAAGGAGAGAATTTAAACTTCACCCCTGAAATGTTCTTAAATGTTCTTAATCTGAAATTGAATTGCTTCACTGCTGTTTGACCAAAAAACAAGGAAAGAAAAAAACTTCCAGAAGTGGGAAAGCCATTGGTTGTGAACACAGTCAAGTTTTTGTGGACAGATGATGTATTGGTAAAAATATTTCAGTATAAAAGAGACATAGGTAATAATGTTCAATTGTTGACTGACTAACTAAAATTTAGTAAGAGAAATTCAGGTCAATCTGTAACTGTTATTGTAACAGATGCAGAACTGACTTGATCTACAGAATTCCCTTATGGCACTTAAAACTATCTTCATGGGTTAGTGGAATTATAGGTTTTAATTATACAATGTTGAGGAATATAGTCTCTTGTGCATATTTTCTTCTTGGTAGTCATAGTATTTGACAGTCTGGCAAATCTTTACCAGTTGGGGGCTGCCTAACATAACAGCCCCTTCCCTTTCCAGCAGAAGGAGAGAGGAAGTGCACTGAAGGGAACACGACAAGTCTTAAGCGCCTTAGATACTGCTTTGGCAAGTCCGCATCTTCTGGGTCTGGCCAACATGTAGAGCACAGTCCCTCTGGAGGCAGCTCTGCTGAGCCCTTCCTACTTCTTCAGCAGCCACTCCAGGTGCTGAGACCCCATTCTTCACCCTCTTACTGCTGTGGTCCCTGTACTTTCGCAGGCTACCTTCTTGACGAAGATCTTTATTTAAATGACCTCAAACCATTGTTACCACGGGTACAAGTTTTGGTCAGGGAATTCTATAAATCAGGTAATTTTACATTTTAAGTGAAGAAGGTAGGTCTTGTACGTTTCTGAGGATTGGCAACTAAACTTGGAAGGTGTTTGAAGGTGAGGATTTGTGTATAAAGGGGAAGTGAAAGTAATATTTAATGAGCAACTATCAAATGCCCAGTGTTTTCTTGAATAGGTTAATTCATTTCAAACTCAAATCAACCTTTTTGAGGTAAATCCATTTTTATAGATGAGAAAAAGGCAAGCTAGGAGAGTGGCTTATCCCAGATCATGTATCTAGTTAGCTGAACTGAGATTTAAATCAAGCTTTGTGAGTACATACATGTTGGAGTTTGGAGCTGGTAGAACTGTTACTGCCTTACTCACTGCGATGCTCTCTTTTTATAACCATGGCTGCTACAACCTCTCTGGTTTGGTGTCTGTTTTGTTTACCTGTAGTCCCCGTGCCTGTGTTTTATTCATTTTTCTATGTCTGATGCTTAGTTTAGCATAGAGCACATAATAGGTTCTCAATTAGTAGTAAGTAAATGATAAATGAACATACAAAGAATATAGGCATTGAAATCAGGTTGAACTGACTTCAAATTCAGTTTGACATGCCCCTATGTCCTTTTTTGAAAATTGGAATAAAAATGTCTACCTTAGGTGTTTGAGGAGCCAATGAAATCATGTATATAAAGGCCCTATCAGTGCCTTATGTAAAATACGTCCTTAATGTTTCTTCCCTTTCCTTGTCCTCTCCCCTTATATAAATGCTTCTGTTATTATGAATGATCTTTGTTTTACTTTTATTGTGCAAGATTCCTGCAAGAATCATTCATTCCCGCTTAAATGAGCTTGCTACCTAAGCAATGCCAGATGTATCCAGGTTTTTTATTAGGTATTTTTTGATGTTGAAAATTGCATAGTGAGGTGTCACAAATTCTCAAAGTGTTCTCCAAGTTCTACAAATTCAATCAGGGTTGTTTTCTTTTCCTTCAAATAACTCAGTGTTATTCAACTTCACAAAATATTTAAAGGGCACTAGTCTTAGTCCATAAGTAATAACTTTTGCAGAAAAAATTATGTATGCATATCTGCAAAGTACAGTCTTCCACAAGCAATTAATATTCAATGCTTATTGACTGATATTTGCTTATAATATTGTATTTAAATGTTTAGTGCATTTTATAATGTCATAGCTAAATAGTAAAAAAAAAAATCTGGTTTGGGGAGATTTTGTTGAAATATTTCTTAAATAGTCATTTAAATACATGATGTCAGATCTGAAATAATCTAAAAGGAAATGTCATTTGTCTCTATTATACATAAAATTGTAGCATTTGAATCTAAAATTTCCTCTTGCAAAGTTTTAGTGGTGTTTTAGTCATTCACCTTAAAAATCAAATTAAAGAATAAGAACATTATGTGGTGTTAAATTATGAGATTACTTTCATGTAATATTAGACACTTCAAGAAATAAACTTTGGGCATTAATCTACCTTAATAGTTATATATTTTTTAAATTTGAAAAGAAAATGAGGCCAGATGGACTAAAGAGAGTTGCCAGCACCTTTCTGCCTGGTGGAATTGCTATTGATTTATGACAAATTCCAGTAAGAGCAGGCTGGGACTGGTTTGTTGCTGTCAGATGAGAACTGAAAGCAGACAGGTTTTGTTATCAATCACTGGTTGGCCGTGTCAGACAGCAATGGCTGTTATAATTGATTTGATGGCTCCGAATGACTTGAGCTTTAGTGACCAAAGCAGATTGTGGCAACTCAGCCATGCAAGACATTGACATGAAGAGGAGGTGACACGAGCCCTCAGAGGCAAAGTCAGATGATCTAGAGGGGCAAATTTACTCACCAATTCAATAATACACAAACTTTAACTTTTTTTTTTTTTGCGGTACGCGGGCCTCTCACTCTTGTGGCCTCTCCCGTTGCGGAGCACAGGCTCCGAACGCGCAGGCTCAGCGGCCATGGCTCACGGGCACAGCCGCTCCGCGGCATGTGGGATCCTCCCGGACCGGGGCACGAACCCATGTCCCCTGCATTGGCAGGCGGACTCTCAACCACTGTGCCACCAGGGAAGCCCGCAAACTTTAACTTTTGATATGAGATGATGTTGATGAGCAAAAAGAGAAAATTAGGTTTTTGTTTTTGACAGACTTTATGGTGCTTTTTGTTGGGTTAGACTAGCCTTTCATGTTTTTCTTTTTACCCCAAGACTCTGTTACCTATAAGTAATGCTTACTATATTTGTTTTAATGCAGAACATCATGTATTATATATCACTTCCATTACTAAGCCATTTGATGGGAATGTGTGCTTTAATGGGGAGCAAAGAAAGGGAGGTAATATGGACCAGATATCTACCTTCATATATGACCTTGATTCCTGAATTTGAAGAATATAAATAAGTTGAGTTTCCTTGAATAAAGCAACTTCAGGAACTAAACACAGTAGAAGGTTTGAATTACTGACTATATCTGCCTCATTGTCTGAATGAAAACAGATTTCTGAAGGCATGTATGTTATCAGTCAGTTGGGCAAACATACAGGTGTGTGTGTGTGTATGTGTGTGCATGTGTGTTGACAACCTAGTTTCCATGCCAAAGTTTTCAGACATACGTGGATTATGATCTGGGCCAGATGTGGAAAATGTTTCCTCTCAACAACCTATTGATTGGCAGTCATTTCCTGGAGCACTGGGTTGGGAAAGGCTCAGTTGGAAAGAACATTGTGCTCATTTAGTGATGTCTGTGGTGGATGCTGAATAGGGAAGGGAAACATTTGCCCTCTCTGGATGCACCTTCGACCTGTTGAGGTTAATAGTGGAAAGAGATTGGGGTGAATATTTGTTTGGAGTTTTCTTTTCCTAAGTAAACGTATGTCAGAAATCTAAGAGACCACTGATACTGCAGGCACAGAAGACTTAAATTAAATATAATTAAACCACCATATCTTGGATATCATTCTTCAAATTTTATCTGCAATGAATTCATCAGAGGTGATATATTTTTCTTTTTCTAATTTATATTTAACTCTTTTTTAATATAAATTTATTTATTTATTTATCTTTGGCTGTGTTGGGTTTTCGTTGCTGCACGTTGGCTTTCTCTAGTTGCGGCGAGCAGGGGCTACTCTTCCTTGCGGTGCACGGGCTTCTCATAGCAGTGGCTTCTCTTTGTTGCAGAGCATGGGCTCTAGGCACGTGGGGTTCAGTAGTTGTGGCACGCAGGCTCAGTAGTTGTGACTCGTGGACTCTAGAGCTCAGGCTCGGTAGTTATGGTGCACAGGCTTAGTTGCTCCGTAGCATGTGGGACCTTCCCGGACCATATATTTTTGTTTTATAAGGATGTCTTCCAGAAACCTTTCAGGATATTTTTATTTTAAACTTAAGAATAAAATGATGGAACACGCTAGTTATACACTACTTTTTCAATAGTAGCTTTTATTATTTTCTTCTCAGTAGTTATACTAGATTATGGTGTTTTAAATTGAAAATTTTTATGGAAATTAAGTTCTGGCTTTGTTTTGAAAAAAAGGAATTGCAAGGAATCTATTTCTTTCAAGTTTTACTCAGTAATGAACATTTTTTTATTCATTAATGTACTTATCTATTCGAATTTTTTAAATAGTCTCCTCTGGACAAAGTTACATCTAATTCGGGAATAGTTCTTAATGAGCAGTGATGTAAGAAAAAAGATTAACACCTAAGTGAATGCCTTAGAAATTACAGAATGTAGATACTGAAGGAACCTAAAGATCTTCTATCCCCAGTGACTTTGGAACTTTTTTGACTTAAACCCACACTTAGAAAAACATAATACAAGACCCACTATATATACATGCACACACACCTATTTAAAACCAGAAAACAAAAAGTTCAGTTTTTACCTTTACTTCATTGTGATGTAGTCTATTTTCTTTTCTAATCCAATCTCTTCTAATCTACTGTATTTCATTAAAAGTAAAATATGGGGGCTTCCATGGTGGCGCAGTGGTTGGGAGTCCGCCTGCCGATGCAGGGGACACG
This sequence comes from Grampus griseus, assembly GCF_964374135.1. NCBI lineage: Eukaryota > Metazoa > Chordata > Mammalia > Artiodactyla > Delphinidae > Grampus > Grampus griseus. Next base: position 47,896,590 of record NC_139012.1, read on the forward strand.
GGTTCGTGCCCCGGTCCGGGAAGATCCCACATGAGGCGGAGCGGCTGTGCCCGTGAGCCATGGCCGCTGAGCCTGTGCGTCCGGAGCCTGTTGCTCCGCAACGGGAGAGGCCACAACGGTGAGAGGCCCGCGTACCGCAAAAAATAATAATAATAATAATAAAATAAAATAAAATATGTCGCACCAGTCTTGATGGATAGAAACCTGATATTTTAGAAAATACTTTTCTAATTTTATTCTCTCATTTTACTGATTAAGACACTAAAGCCCAAACTGAGAGGTACTCTGTAAAAAAAAAAAAAATTAATTATATTAATAAGTTAGGACTGCCCTGATAGCGCAGTGGTTAAGGATCCGCCTGCCAATGCAGAGGACACAGGTTCGTACCCTGGTCCGGGGAGAACCCACACGCCGCGGAAAAACTAAGCCCGTACGCCATAACTACTGAGCCTGTGCTCTAGAGTCTGTGAGCCACAACTACTGAGCCCACGTGCCACAACTACTGAAGCTCACACACCTAGTGCCTGTGCTCCTCAACAAGAGAAACCACCACAATGAGAAGCCCGCGCACCGCAACGAAGAGTAGCCCCTGCACGCGGCAACAAAGACCCAATGCAGCCAATAATTAATTAATTAATTATAAAGAAAAGTTAATGCAAACCCCACAGTCTCCTGTTAAAATGTAAGAGAAATTGAGCTCCAGGCCTTCAAGGAATGTATAGACTGAAATGTAAACAGGACAAACACAATTGTATATATTACATCATTAACAACCAACCTTCTTAATATCAGATTATAACAAATAAAATTATAAATACTTAGATTATACTAACGAGAAAGCATATGGATAGACTAAAAAACTTTATAAAGAAAATGTTATTTGAACTAAAGTTTGAAGGCGTAGAGAAAGGTAATTTTTTTTTTCTGGAAAAGGACTGCTTAGGAAAGATGTTTTAATAGCATTCTGTACAGATAAAGAAAACATGACAAATCAAATTTTACAGAACAATGAGGGTCAAAGTTGGAGATTGTTAACTCACTGTTGTGGTTCTAAATTACTCTAATATCCTACAAAGTTCAGCGTAGTTTAGCACAATGATCAGAACATTGATCAGATCAATGTTCTCATAATAATAGACTTTTAAAATATTTTCAGTGACGTAGACACCAGGATTCTGACAGATGATCAGTAAAGACTATCTAGATGTTAAAAGTCTTCAAATTCAAGTAAAACAAGCAGAAAATAAGCTAGAAATCTTTCTAAATTTAGGTACAAACATTTTCATTTCAGCTAAGAAAAGGCAAGCAACCTGACTTTTTGGTTCTTCTTGCTGTTTTCCTTTTTTTTTTTTTTTTTGGAATAATTATATTGAACTATAGATAACAAGCAGGCTTGCATGGTCTTTGAATATGGCAATTAACATCTTTTGCATTGATTTACTAGCTCATTCTCTTTCTAAGCTTTTTAACTGTGGTGATCATTGTAATTACAGAGCTGCCTGTATTGTGTGAAGGTACAATTTGTAGGTCAAAAGTGTTATACAGAAGTAGGTATGGTGGCTGTCTAATTAGATTGCTTAATATTTTTCAAAATGGCACTGTTTTTTGTTGTTGTGCTTTGTTTGTCTCAGTGTTCCAAATGTTCTCTTTTAATATAATTACATGATTGGATTTTCTTTTGAACTTTATGAGACATTAATTAGCATTAAACATTTAAGCTTGAAATATGATTTGCTGTTGGACAAAATTCTACAGTTTCTTCGTCAATGTTTTGTAGTCGAATGCTGAGAACTCACTCAATAGATAGATGTTCATTGTGCAGCTCCGGGTAGCATCTGTCGTAGATGCTGGGGCTCTAGCTATTTTTGCCATTATGGACCTTACAAAGTTCACCTTCTCTTGCAGCAGCATTCTGTATTGGTGGAAATTCTAAAGTCCACACCTTGCCAGCAAACCTGGTGCTTTTTTCTTCACCATGTGAATGTTTTGGTCACAAGCTGTTCCAACTTACTCCACCAAGTGCATTATTGTGCCTTCTGAGTATCTCATGATTAGTGACGTCCTCCAGAGATTTCAGCTCCCTGGAGCTAAGAGCAGTTCAGTGAGCAGAGTCTACTCTCCTGCCAAAACACTGGTTTATCTGACCTCTTGCAGCCCTTCTTTGGAACTCTTCCTACTTCTTGCAATATATCCTGTCTTTGTGGAACTATGTTCCTTACTTATAGTGCCCTAAATAGATGCTTCTCTATTTTATACAGGTGGAGAAAAATTCACCTACATAAGTGTATTGGCTTTTTTTCATTAGGTATAAATACTTCCCTATGGAACAAGGATCAAATCCAGTTTATAAATCATATATACAAGAGATGTAAGATGACTCCCGAACACCCCATCCCAGACACGTGGTTTGTGTTGTCACTGCAGTTGGTGGCTGGGCCTCCCTTTAACATCAACGTTCAGAAGAGAGTGCATTGTATTGTTCTCAGTCAGGGACAGAATTTAGAATCTTTGGTATTGACCGCTGAAAATCAGGGCATTCGGTTGTATGCCTGATCTGACTCAACCCAGTCCCTTCTGTCACAATTAATGTTTTTTGGTTACATTAAGAGCATTAAATTTCCACAGGGCAGATTCCCATTTCAACAAGGTGTGTACAACACACTAATGATGTTCTCAAATGAGAAAGCGGTGTGCATCCATACAAATTGAGATCACACCTCCATCCTTAGAATATAGTTGTGATTACATTAAAGACACATTACAAGTCAACAACAAAAAACTTCCTTATGTATTAAATTAGTAAAAATTTATATATCTTATTATAGTCACCTGTTTTTGTATTACTTCATGTCCTATATATTAATTTTCCATTTTAATTGTCACAATTGACTACTGTTTATACATACTTAACTTATTCTACTAAGCCATGATTGTATTTATTTTATAATTAATTTCATTTTTAATAGATAGTACACTCTTATGGTCCAAAATTAAAACTTTATAAAACTTTCACTCCCACCCCTGTCCTTTATACACAGTTTCTTTTCAGAGTCAACTAATGTTACTAGTATCTTTTCTCTCTTTTAATTTTTATATATCTTACATCTCTTTATATCCTTTTCCCATTTTTGTTGTGTTATTTGGTCTTTTTCCTACTTTTTTCTAGGAATTCTTTATGTATTAGTTCATAAAGGTATCAGTCAACATTAAGTCATTTACAATAAAATTATCCATTGAATTTTTTTTAGAAATAGATAAGCTAATTCTAAAATTCAAATGGAAAAACAAAGAAGCAAAAACTAGAAAAAATATTTAAAAAAAAAAAAAGGGAGAGAGAGAGAGAGAGGCCAGTGGAGGTCTAGCCTTACCAGATATTATGACACAAAGCAACAACAAGAAACTCAGAGAATATATTTCAACTCCCAAAAGACTAATTTCTCTGTTTTCTTTTTGATGCCCAAATTGTCAGACTTGTCCAGTAAGAACCGTCTTCAAGTTTCTGTATCCTTTTAACACTGACCCAGGCTTTTTTTAATGTGTCCTTACATTTTGGCAACAAGATGCTCCAGGCTCATTTTGAGTATTTTTTTTCCCTGCTGTAGAACTTGGAATCACTTTCTTTAATGGAGAAGACTGTTAGAGACCAAAATGTGAACATTTTGCACGTCAAATTATGTACAATTGGCCCTCCATATCCACGGATTCAACCCAGTTCCAGAAAGAAAATATTTTTAAAATTCCAGAAAGTTCCAGAAAACAAAACTTGAATTTGCAGCAGGCTAGCACCTATTTATATAGCATTTACATTGTATTTACAACTATTTGCATAGCATTTACATTGGTTCAGGTATTTTAAGTAATCTAGAGATGAGTTAAAGTATACAGAGGATGTTGGAGGATGTTCCAGGATTACGTAAGTTATATGTAAATACTACGCCATTATATATAAGGGACTTGAGCATCCATGGATTTTGGTATCCACAGGGTTCCTGGAGCCCAGGGTTCCTGGTATCCTTGGATACCAAGTGACAACTATATATGGTGGTAGACTGGCTGCATAAGACCATAACCAGGCCACTTTAATAATAGACTAGACAAGATATTCCTTTTTTAAGTGCGTAAGTTCACGATGGTTTATTTTCTCTACATCACATCTTCCTAACAATAGAAATAACAGCCAACATTTATGTAGCTCTTACTATAGCTAGGTAGTGTTTTGCCCTTACATGTAGTAACTCATTCCATCATCACAAAAATCCCATAAGGCATAGATATTTATATTTGTGTGTGTGTGTGTGTGTGTGTGTGTGTGTGTGTGTGTGTATATATATATAAAAGAGGGACTTCACAGAAAGTTGTTAAATAACTTGCTCAAGTTTAAATAACTAGTAGGTGTCCGAGGTGGGATTCAAACCCATGCATTTGTCCATATTCTTTACTTGAGAAAAATGGATGAATGAGTATAAGGACTCCTATGGGAAAGAGTTCCAAATTCCCCGGTTCATTTCAGGCAAACATTTGAGAAAGAGGCTGACTGTGTGTCAGCCCAGACAAGTTCTAATAGTCCTCTTCCCTGAATATTAAATAATTGTTTACTATGCTTTATGTGACCTTAAGGATATAAGACCTAATTATTATCCCAGTTTCTTAAACAACAACCTATACCCCTAAGGATTTGAGCACCTAGCTGTTGCCAGGGGGAAATAAACACCACTTTGTTCCTGCAGGTCACACTGACCTTATAAGAAATCAACAGAGGTTGGCTTTGTTTTTGAAGAGGCTTCTTTAGATAGAATTAATTCACTGCCTCCATTGAGAGACACGGTAAAGAATAAAATATTTAATGTGAAAAAGAGACCCTCTTTCTTTGAAGGTCTTCAGTCTTTTTGTAGAAAAGATAATTTGTATGAAATTCCTTTATCAACTGAGTACATTTTATTATCATCGTTGATTTCTAGCCTCTAATCTCTTATACATTCATTGGGAGCTCTTAGCCAAAAGTCATACATTATTATTTTTAATGTGTTTGTGTTTACTTCTCTGTATTACCTAAGGCTAATTTTATTATTATTACCATCATTATTAGTAAATTGCATTTTAACACCCACTTGCCTGTTTTTCTCAAATGTCTAGTGAGGATAGTTAACTCTGAGACAGGAAGAGTCCAAAAGATCAACACTCTTATGAGTGAGGGGTCGCGAGATCAGCCATCTGAAGACTCTCACACTAGATCTGTGCCTCAGTGAATTGGAAGAAATACAGAAAGGGTTGGGGATTCCTTAGTTGGTTAGCTGGACCAGGAGGCTCAATTATCTCATGAGGCCCTGAAGTAGATATAAGGATCTATACACATAGTACAGAGCCCAGCGATGGCGAGGTCAGAGAAATGAGAGCAGGCAAATGGACCCCACCACTGCCTGGGGGTGATGGTTACCCTATCCCGAGGTGTTATGTTTAGATTAGCTAGTTCTATCTGTGAACAACATATTCACAGAAATTCAGAATCATTTGATTCATTGATTCCTGTCTTATTGTATGTGCATGCTGGAGAAAACATCAGTTACATATAAAGAATTACATATGTGTATACATATGTAGGTCCATACATATACATGCACACACAGTTATTATTTATATAGGGGTGGAAATAACTGGCTTTGTACAACATTCTTTCTATCAATTTGGTTATATGAAATAATATATGTAAATCTATACATTTAATTCTAGAATACAACACTTGTAAAGTGAAGTTCTAGTTTATGTGATAGAATGGACCTCGTAATCTGTTAAATATGGCAGCTATGTTTTCAAAAGAAATACTTTCTCCCCAAGTTAATAATAATCAAGGTTTGAGTTTTAATAAGTAATTGTAAAATTTTAGCAGAGAAAAGACATTGGTCGGCAAAGCGTATGATGCTATTTTTTTCCTGTCTTTTATCTTTGTAATAAGCCATTTTTCATAAGTCACTTTCTGCCATTGAAAATGGTAGTATTCGTGTTCTAGCAATAATTGTAGAGGTTTGAGTTATTATAAACTTTGAATATCAATTCCCCCCTTCTGTGACAGTTCTACCACTAGGGAAGTCAGGCTTGCAAGGTCTAATTACTGCAGCGTTTTGATATCCCCAGCTACAATATTGGCAGGAATTTAAGCCATGGTAGAATTCATTGGTGACACCATTGTAACTAAAAAGCACAGAATCTGTTTTTAAGCTTGTTCAGGGTGGAAAAAAGTATTGGATGATGTCAAATAGTCTTGCTGTAAGTTCAGAAGTGCCTCGGATGATTCTAATATGAAATGCTAATTATTTGCAATAGGATGTAAATAAGGTGGCACCAAGTCTTATTTGCAGTGACTAATGAAAGCTGTTGTACTGTAATCAGTGAGATACAGAGCAACAGGGCAATTCATTAGGAAAACCATAGTTGACAAGCAGTTAATGCATGCCAGTCTGGACCTTTCCTCTTGCTTCTGTTTGCTTCTATTATTTCTCGTTGATAATAATAAGTCTCATATGGAAAACATATAACAAGGATAAGAAGAAACGAGCAGCTAAATTTTGCGAAGCTAGGCCGAATATCTACAGGCTGTAAGTCTCCCTTTAGCTTTTCTCTGCCTATGAAAAACAACTGCCATATTAGGCTGATTGAAAATACAGTGATTTTCTAGTCAGCAAACTGCTAGTCTGAGAATTTTTCATGTTATCTCTCCAGACTTGAGCAAAACTTAACTATGCTGCAAATTATTTTATATTCCAGATATATATTACATTTCAAAGTTTAACCACATTTTCACTTCTCATACTTTAGCAACAGAATACTTTTAAGAAATAAAAACACAAAATTTCTTGATATACTGCTCTCTTCTCTGTGTTATCCAGTACATGCCTTAGTAAATAAAAGTTGAAACTCTGGAATAGCTTTTCTGCTCTGTACGTTCATCACAGCAGCAATAGTATAGGACACTACCCTCTTTTAAAGCTTGTATAGCCAAATTTCTAACATATAGCTATTAAAGTAAAGGAAATAATTATGTTTTATTCCCCACAGGTGGAAAAATTAGGAAGGTGACTACTGTCGTCTGTAATTTTTAGAGCTGTTTCTATCACTGATTATCCATGACTACCATAAAGGAAAGCCAGCTCATTTGATTCAGTGAGCATTTTATGGTCCCTCTCTTTTTTAAAAGATTTTAAGTTACCTTGTCTATTTAAAGCATGGAGAAGTAACTGAAAAGTCAGTACTGTGATTTATTTCTGAGCTTCCTGACAGCCAGTGGGAAGAAAGGAGGCAGAGCTGGTTCTAGAGTACCAAAACTTGGGCTGTATCCTCTGGGCAAGAGAATACTTGAATCTAGGTTCAAGGAAACAAAACCCAGGAAATACCAAGGGTCTAAGGCCAATGGAGAGTTTAATTTAGTCTTTATTCCCCATTATTTAAAATGCCATGAATTATCCACACTGAGCTCTTTCATTTTATCTGGAGGTGTCTTAAATCCTTTAGACAATCTCGGACCCCTAAGCTTGGTACAGAATAAGATCACTCTGCAGTGGTAGTGCATGCAAGGGGTTTTGCACAAGTAGGATTGCCAGATAAAACACAGATGGTCAGTTAAATTTGAATTCCGATAAACAATGAATACTTTTTTAATATCAGTATTTCCCATAAATACTTTAAAAATATTATATAAATATATCCCAAATATTATATGGGACATACTGATACTAAAGATATTGTTTGTTATTTATCTGAAACAATTGTTAACCTGAAATTCAAATTTTTGTCCTAAATCTGGCAACCCTACCCACAGCCTGCAGGCTAAGCCTCACAAACTATAATAGGGAACTGTCCCTTTATCACAAAAACTTAGTCTTTTTTTTCCTTCTTTTAACCTTTGTTGAGATATTGATGGTGATAGATAGAAAAACCATTATTTTCTAGCAAGGAGAGCTTTAAGCCGTACATGATAATCAACCCAAAAAGGAAGCTTTATCAAAGGGCTATTTCAAGTGAGCTGTGGATTGGTGGGGAAAGAACACACACACACACAGAGTACGGTTAAATTAAGCTTCCAGTTAAAATTGCCAGAGAGATAGCATCTTATGGGAAGTTGGATGTCTGCATGGTGGGAGTGTGTATAGCGTATCTCAATACCCCATTGCCTCCGGAAACTGATAGGGGCCTGCAGCTTCAGGAACACAGTCCTGGGAAGTAGGGTCTCACTGACTCTGAAAAGTTTAGTCCTTATTGTACTTACTGTTCTTTTATCCTTGGGGTTTTAAATCTTGGATATTATTCTGGAAGTACTTCTACTAACAATCTGGACACTTTGCATCAAGGAACTGTTTTAAACATTGGCCTCTCATCCTTGAACACATGTCAGTGTCACCAAGAGCACAAAAGATTCTGAGTGAGGGAGAGCTGAGTAGCATCCTTTAGTCCCTGAACATTATTTTGAAGTGCTCCCTTCCCTATAGACTTTGAACCCTGTATTCCTCTTCCTCTCCACTACAAACTGGAAATTTATTTCTTGAAAGGAGTATGTATGTGCTGGCACGTGTTTAGGTCAAGTTTCAGCTTGAGACCAGAATTCAGTTTAAGCAGAGAAGTACTGATAATGGCATATTAAATGGATTGCAGTATCATTGGGAGAAATGAAGAAGCACTCTAGATTGAGTTTTATGAATAATATCCAAAGCCAGGACACAGGCCATCAAGGCAATTGCTCCCTCCTCTGTGAGACAGAACTGCCTGCTCAATTGGGAAGCTGCTGCTCTAGAACCTCACTGCCACTCCTGACACAAAGTCCCTGTGATCTGGAAGCTACCATCATTACTGCCAGCTACAGAACTGCACAGGGCCCTTGCTGTCTACCCCAACATAGCAGATACCCATCTTCCCTTTCAGCACCCACAAAGCTAGTGACCAGATACTGGGAACTTGCTGATGCTTCCAAAGTCACATTTGTGAGCAAAACCAGCAAAAACACGGCCTCTACTTTACTTCCACCTTTCTAAGCCTTGAGCAGTTTGGAGACTAGCCAAACCAAATCATATCCAAACTGCGAGGGGATCTTTGAGATGGTTCTTAGCTTTCCAGCCAGTATAATACAGGAAGGCACTGTAGTAGGTGGTTAAAATGGACGTTGACTGTCAGTTCTCCATAACCTTGTTTACAAGTAATCGTCACATCTTATTAATTAATCTGTCCCCTACAGAAGGGAAAAATCAATAAAGACCATGTCATAAGGCTGTCAGATGCTTTTTGGAAAATGTTTCTGAGGACCTTCTGTAAGTTAGATCATTAGTATTTCTGTCTGTAAGGTCATATACCAATTCTTGAACAGTGGCAAGTTTTTTTTTTCTGACCTTGAATTCCTAAGGGCTTTGAACACAGAATCTTTGACAGGGGTAATGACATGTCTTATGTACAATGTTCTGACAACAGTTTTATGTCAAACGTAAAAGCTTCTTTATATGGTTGTATCTTTATTCAGAAGTGTTTGCCTTGCTTCTGATGCTCCTGAAAGGGCATGAGCTGCCAGCACCATTCTGGCCGTTACTTTGATGGTGCTCAGAAACTGTTCTCAGAACTAATCTACCTTGTTTCTGTTTTGGTTCCTCCAGACACAAGCAAGTAACCTGATGGGACTGGAATTCCTTCCCTTTTCACCTACTGTTATGGCTGGATTGATGCCAAGTGGGGCATACGCAAATCCACCCAAGTTTTCTTTGGTTTATTGTACATCCTCTTTTCTCTGTCATTAACCATTATTTTTTCAAATAGACCCAAAGCGAAAAGGTTCCTAAGGCAATAGTGAGAGGCAAATAGAGTAGAATTAGTGATAGTCCAGAAATACTTACAGGGCTATTTACAGGACTGGATTTTCATTTGGTAGGAATTAGAGAAACCCACATCATTGATTCACCTGGTTCTTATACAGTTGTGGAAATGTTGACAAATAACTTTAAAAGAAACATGAGTTAACAGCTTGAGTACTGAAGTATGGTTCCTCCTTTTATATTACTTGAGGAGCCATTGTTGTATAAAAATCACAGTGCAATAAATGCAATAAAAATCATCTTTATTTATCAAAATAATATTTATTACCAAGACATGAAAAAAAATGAAACTGACAAAGTAAGTTATACATTACTATCAATCTTTTGCAAGTTTCATGGATTCTTTCAGTAAAAAGGCCATACTTGCAAATTCCACTTGAGCTTTTCTAATCAAATTTTCGTATAAGTTGGTTATAATTGTTAACAATCCCTTGTGGGAAAACGGATGATTTTTTTTCTTAAATAGAACAAAAAAAGATGTGCTCTGGTATAAATGTAAAATATAATTCAAAAATCTTGACTTATGTAATGTTTAGAGAGTTATTTGTGGAATTTTTCAACATGAAAATTCAGCCAAGTATACATTTAGTAAGTTGCATTATTTTGGATTGCTTTAATAGGGTAAAAATCTTAGAAAAATAAAAGTCATGGGAATTAGGGCTAAGTTCCTACAATACTTCTTTAATAGCAACTGTATGCCTCACCCCACATAAATACTTCTTAAACTTTCATTTGGGATTGTTACATATGCTAGTCAGTCAATGAAAATGAGTTATTGGGGCAGATAAATAAATGAGCTTAAAATATTTACTTACTAGCTTAAATAACTACCAAGAACTGTATTCTGCTAAGCTTCGAAAATTCTAGTCATTTTCCTCTCTGTTTGCCTAAAGTCTTTCTCATACATTCAGCTTTATAGATAACTGACAGGCACATACAGAGGAGAACCCTTGCGTTGGTGATATATTTTATGGCATTTTATTCGTTCAACCAGCATTTTTGAGCACCAACCACATGTGGAACCTGCCTTTGTTACAAAGGTGACACAGTGTTTCCTGGCCTGATGTACTTCCGTGTTTTACAGAAGAAACTATTGAGGTTTATATTATTATACATTGCCCATATTTATTAAAATAAGTTATTTCCAGATTTTTATGAACTTTTTTCATAGAATAAACCTAAATGTTTTCATTAAATGTTAATAGTTTGTAATATTTCAGACATAGTATTTTATTAATATTTTTAGAATCTATATTTTAATTAATTTTAATTTTTGCTAAGTAAAACATTCACATGGTTCAAACTGAGAATTTCAAAAGAAGATGCAATGAACAATCCCCCTCCCCTTTGTCCTCCAACCAGCCAGTTTCCCCCTCCCCAGCAAAAATGCATATTGGTTAAGATTAGGTTCAGGTGCATATAAGAGAAAACTCAAATATCATTGACTTAAATACTTCAGTTAGAGAAATTCAAAGATGCTTATATGGAAGTTCCACAATGTCATCAGGGACTTGGACTCCTGTCTTTTTTGTTTGTAGTTTTATAACTTTATTTGACAGTGGTTAGCTCTTATCCACACTGACTGTAGATTTTTGAAGGTGATGACAGGAACATTAATAACCAACATATAGAGCTTGTTTGGTGAGTCTTCATCCTCTTTACGTTTTCTAAACAACCACACATGGATCCAGTATGGGACATTCTGATTCCTTTGGCCCAGACAGCTTTGTTGAGCCTGATGTCAATGTGCACATCTGGAGTTCCCATCTCCTTCATGGAGAACTTCTAATTTTTTTGAGTGTCTGAGGGGCAGGCATCTTGAACCCCAGTCCATGGATGTGCTTGTGAATGTTGATGGTATATTCTCTGGTCACCACTTCATTGATGGCAGTCCCTCTTCTTGCCACCCTTCTTTGCAGGAGTCGTTCTTCCAGGCCCAGGTTGGAAAGGATGAGGGTGAGGGATTATCTCCTTCGGTCTTGATGCTTACCATCTTTAACCTTTAGCTTTTAGTCTGGAGGCTGCCCCTGGTCCAGTTTGGCTAGTGGAATGCCATGTCATTTCTGTATTCCAGGGAGGAGAAAGAAGTCAATAAGAGCCAAAAGTCATGGCTCTATAAACAGCTTTCCCCAACATGAAGAAGAGGAGTTTAGCTCACAGGGTACCCATGTGAAAGAAATGCCTGTAGCAGATAGGACATGAGCAGCTTGAGAGAAAGTATTCCCTGGAACGGAACATCACCAGAGACAGCAGTGGCCAAAGGCAGACTTCACATATTTTACTTTTTTGTTTAGGACCAACCTTTTTAAATAACTTACATGTATCATAGTTTGTTAATACATTCTTCATCAAATCATAGTATCTTATTTGTAAACTGAAATTTTACCTAGAAATGTGACATGGAACTGATACTAAATGCTGTATTTGATAAATATTTTCCCTAAGTAAGAATATTGCTCTTTATTCATTCTACAGTTCAGCCCAAATTACATAAGTACCCGGGTCCCATTTCACTTATACACTGTTTTTCGAGCAGGACATTTTATTTCATGGCTTAATTTCAAGGGGAAAAATATTCTAGAAGGAAGGCATTATATGGGGTGTTACAGAAAAAGCAGCCTACTGTTTTTTGTACTAAAGAAAACTAAGGACTTTTTAGAAAGATGTGATTCTTATCAGAGGCAGACCATGAGCTAAATCTCAGGTTAAGAGATGCACTATCAGTGGTTGTCACAGTATACTTGTTTCAGATTTGGATTCTGAATATACTTTCTATAAATTATCAGTAGAGTTGGCGGGGGGGAAAAGCTTTTTATGAGGTGGCACTCTCATTAAAGTATATGAATGTGAGGTATCTGTTACTTCTCACAGAAGCTGTAATAAATTATATGGAAAACTATTCTCCAGTCTTTTTTCAGCTTTTATGAGTTACAGTTGACATATAAAACTGTAAGATGTCTAAAGTGTACAACGTAATGATTTGACATACGTATACATTGCGACAGCACCCCCATTGAGTTAATTCATGCATCCATCACCTCACATCTTTCACATATTCATCTTTCTTTCTTTTTTGGCAAAAACATTTAAGGTTTGCTTTCTTAGCAAATTACGATTATACAATGCAGTGTTACCAACTGTAGTCACCATGTTATACATTAGATCCCCTGACCTTATTCATTTTATTAATGAAAGTTTGTGCCCTTTTACCAATCCTTCCCTGTTTCCCCCACCCCCACCTCCTACTCCTGGAACCACATTTTTACTCTGTTTCCATGAGTTTCTTTTTTTTTTTTTTCTTTTTTAGATTCCACAGAGAAGTAATTCCATGTGGTAATTTCTGCCTAGCTTCTTTCACTTAGTGTAATGCACTCAAGATTCATCCATGTTGCCAGGATGAAATGGCAGGATTTCCTTATTTTTAAGGCTGAAAAATATTCCATTACATATTGTATACGTATATATACACACCACATTTTCTTGATCCATTCATTCATTGATGAGCACTTAGGTTGTTTCCATACCTTGGCTATCGTGAATAATGCTGTAATGAACATGAGAGTACGGATATCTCCTTGAGATAAGGGTTTCGTTTCCTCTCTAATTTTATTGAAAATTAAAAACCAGCTCAGAGCCAGCTCTACCCACCACCAGTCCCTGCCATCAGGAAACTTGCACAAGCCTCTTAGATAGCCACATCCACCAGAGGGCAGACAGCAGAAGCAAGAAGAACTACAATCCTGCAGCCTCTGGAACAAAAACCACATTCACAGAAACATAGACAGGATGAAAAGGCAGAGGGCTATGTACCAGATGATGGAACAAGAAAAAATCCCAGAAACACAACTAAATGAAGTGGAGATAGGCAACCTTCCAGAAAAAGAATTCAGAATACTGATAGTGAAGATGATCCAGGAACTCGGAAAAAGAATGGAGGCAAAGATTGAGAAGATGCAAGAAATGTTTAACAAAGACCTAGAAGAATAAAAACAAACAGAGAGATAAACAATACAATAACTAAAATGAAAACTACACTAGAAGGAATCAATAGCAGAATAACTGAGGCAGAAGAACGGGTAAGTGACCTGGAAGACAGAATGGTGGAATTCACTGCTGTGGAACAGAATAAAGAAAAAAGAATGAAAAGAAATGAAGACAGCCTAAGAGAGCTCTGGGACAACATTAAACACAACAACATTTGCATTGTAGGGGTCCCAAAAGGACAAGAGAGAGAGAAAGGACCAGAGAAAATATTTGAAGAGATTATAGTTGAAAACTTCTCTAACATGGGAAAGGAAATAGCCACCAAAGTCCAGGAAGCGCAGCGAGTCCCAGGCAGGATAAACCCAAGGAGAAACATGCCGAGATACATAGTAATCAAATTGGCAAAAATTAAAGACAAAGAAAAATTATTGAAAGAGCAACAGAAGAACGACAAATAGTATACAAGAGAACTCCCATAAGGTTAACAGCTAATTTCTCAGCAGAAGCTCTACAAGCCAGAAGGGAGTGACATGATATACTTAAAGTGATGAAAGGGAAGACCTACAACCAAGATTACTCTACCCGGCAAGAATCTCATAAAGATTTGATGGAGAAATCAAAAGTTTTACAGACAAGCAAAAGCTAAGAGAATTCAGCACCACCAAACCAGCTCTACAACAAATGCTAAAGGAGCTTCTCTAAGTGGGAAACACAAGAGAAGAAAAGAATCTACACAAACAAACCCAAAACAATTAAGAAAATTTGTCACAGGAACATACATATTGATAATTACCTTAAACGTGAATGGATTAAATGCTCCAAACAAAGCACACAGGCTTGCTGAATGGAAACAAAAACAAGACCAATCTATATGCTGTCTACAAGAGACCCACTTCAGACCTAGGGACACATACAGACTGAAAGTGAGGGGTTGGAAAAAGATATTTCATGCAAATGGAAATCAAAAGAAACATGGAGTAGCAATACTCATATCCGATAAAATAGACTTTAGGGGCTTCCCTGGTGGTGCAGTGGTTGAGAGTCTGCCTGCCGATGCAGGAGACACGGGTTCGTGCCCCGGTCCGGGAAGATCCCACATGCCGCAGAGCATCTGGGCCCATGAGCCATGGCCGCTGAGCCTGCGCGTCCGGAGCCTGTGCTCTGCAACGGGAGAGGCCACCACAATGAGAGGCCCGCGTAAAGCAAAAAAAAAAAAAAAAAAATACCCTTTAAAATAAAGAATGTTACAAGAGACAAGGAAGAACACTACATAATGATCAAGGGATCAATCCAAGAAGAAGATATAACAATTATACATATATATGCACCCAACATAGGAGCACCTCAGTACATAAGGCAACTGCTAACAGCTCTAAAAGAGGAAATCGACAGTAACACAATAACAGTGGGGGACATTAACACCTCACTTACTCGAATGGACAGATCATTCAAAATGAAAATAAATAAGGAAACAGAAGTTTTAAATGACACAATAGACCAGATAGATTTAACTGATATTTACAGGACATTCCATCCAAACCAGCAGATTACACTTTCTTCTCAATTGAGCATGGAACATTCTCCAGGATAGATCACATCTTGGGTCACAAGTCAAACCTCAGTAAACTTAATAAAACTGAAATCATATCAAGCATCTTTTCTGACCACAACACTATGAGATTAGAAATGAAATACAGGGAAAAAAACATATAAAACACATAGACATGGAGGCTAAACAATATGTTAATAAATAACCAAGAGATTACTGAAGAAATCAAAGAGGAAATCAAAAAATACCTAGAGACAAATGACAATGAAAACACGACGATCCAAAACCTATGGGATGCAGCAAAAGCAGTTCTTAGAAGGAAGTTTATAGCTATACAAGCCTACCTCAAAAAACAAGAAAACTCTCAAATAAACAATCTAACCTTACACCTGAAGGGACTAGAGAAAGTGAACAAACAAAACCCAAAGTTAGCAAACGGAAAGAAAACATAAAGATCAGAGCAGAAATAAATGAAATAGAAACAAAGAAACAATAGCAAAGATCAATAAAACTAAAAGCTGGTTCTTTGAGAAGATAAACAAACTTGATAAACCATTAGGTAGACTCATCAAGAAAAAGAGGGAGAGGACTCAAATCAGTAAAATTAGAAATGAAAAAAGAGAACATACAGCGACACCACAGAAATACAAAGCATCCTAAGAGACTACTACAGGCAACTCTATGCTGCTAAAATGGACAACCTGGAAGAAATGGACAAATTCTTAGAAAGGTATAACCTTCCAAGACTGAACCAGGAAAGATAGAAAATATGACCAGGGGCTTCCCTGATGGCGCAGTGGTTGAGAGTCCACCTGCCGATGCAGGGGACACAGGTTCATGCCCCGGTCCGGGAAGATCCCACATGCTGCAGAGCACCTAGGCCCGTGAGCTATGGCCACTGAGCCTGCACCTCAGGAGCCTGTGCTCCACAACAGGAGAGGCCCGCGTACCGCAAAAAATAAATAAATAAAAATACAATAAAAAATATGAACAGACCAATCACACGTAATGAAACTGAAACTCTGATTAAAAAGCTTCCAACAAACAAAAGTCCAGGACCAGATGGCTTCAAGGTGAATTCTATCAAACATTTAGAGAAGAGCTAACACCCATCCTTCTCAAACTCTTCCAAAAAATTGCAGAGGAAGGAACACTCCCAAACTCATTCTATGAGGCCACCATCACCATGATACCAAAACCAGACAAAGATACTACAAAAAAAGGAAATTATAGACCAATATCACTGTTGAATATAGATGCAAAAATCCTCAACAAAATACTAGCAAACAGAATCCAACAGCACATTAAAAGTATCATACACCATGATCAAGTGGGATTTATCCCAGGGATGCAAGGATTCTTCAATATACACAAATCAATCAATGTGATACACCATATTAACAAACTGAAGAATAAAAACCGTACGATCATCTCAATAGATGCAGTAAAAGCTTTTGACATAATTCAACACCAATTTATGATAAAAACTCTACAGAAAGTGTGCATAGAGGGAACCTACCTCAACATAATAAAGGCCATATATGACAAATCCACAGCAAACATCATTCTCAATGGTAAAAAACTGAAAGCATTTCCTCTAAGATCAAGAGCAAGACAAGGATGTCCACTCTCACCACTATTATTCGACATAGTTTTGGAAGTCTTCTCTGATTTGGGGAATCAGAGAAGAAAAAGAAATAAAAGGAATACAAATTGGAAAAGAAGAAGTAAAACTGTCACTGTTTGAAGATGACATGATACTATACATAGAGAATCCTAAAGATGCCACCAGAAAACTAGCAGAGCTAATCAATGAATTTGGTAAAGTTGCAGGATAGAAAATTAATGCACAGAAATCTCTTTCATTCCTATACATTAATGATGAAAAATCTGTAAGAGAAATTAAGGAAACACTCCCATTTACCACTGCAACAAATAGAATAAAATACCTAGGAATAAACCTACCTAAGGAGACAAAAGACCTGTATGCAGAAAACTATAAGACACTGATGAAAGAAATTAAAGATGGTACAAACAGATGGAGGGATATACCATGTTCTTGTATTGGAAGAATCAATATTGTGAAAATGACTCTACTACCCAAAGCAATCTACAGATTCAGTGCAATCCCTATCAAATTAACAATGGCATTTTATACGGAACTAGAACAAAAAATCTTAAAATTTGTATGGAGACACAAAAGACCCCGAATAGCCAAAGCAGTCTTGAGGGAAAAAAACGGAGCTGGAGGAATCAGACTCCCTGACTTCAGACTATACTACAAAGCTACAGTAATCAAGACAATACAGTGCTGGCACAAAAACAGAAACATAGATCAATGGAACAAGATAGAAAGCCCAGAGAAAAACCCACACACCTATGGTCAACTAATCTATGACAAAGGAGGGAAGGATATACAATGGAGAAAAGACAGCCTCTTCAGCAAGTGGTACTGGGAAAACTGGACAGCTACATTTAAAAGAATGAAATTAGAACACTCCCTAACACCATACACAAAAATAAACTCAAAATGGATTTGAGACCTAAATGTAAGACCGGACACTGTAAAACTCTTAGAGGAAAACATAGGAGGAACACTCTTTGACATAAATCACAGCAAGATATTTTTTGATCCATCTCCTAGAGTAATGGAAATGAAAACAAAAATAAACAAGTGGGACCTAATGAAACTTCAACTTTTTTGCACAACAAAGGAAACCATAAACAAGACGAAAAGACAACCCTCAGAATGGGAGAAAACATTTGCAAACGAATCAACGGACAAAGGATTAATCTCCAAAATATATAAACAGCTCATGCAGCTCAATATTAAAAAAACAAGAAACCCAATCCAAAAATGGGCAGAAAACCTAAATAGACATTTTTCCAAAGAAGACATACAGATGGCCAAGAAGCGCATGAAAAGCTGCTCAACATCACTAATTATTAGAGAAATGCAAACCAAAACTACAATGAGGTTTCACCTCACACCAGTTAGAATGGGCAGCATCAGAAAATCTACAAACAACAAATGCTGGAGAGGGTTTGGAGAAAAGGGAACCCTCTTGCACTGTTGGTGGGAATGTAAATTGATACAGCCACTATGGAGAACAGTATGAAGGCTCCTTAAAAAAGTAAAAATAGAATTAGCATATGATCCAGCAATCCCAGCCCTGGGCATGTACCCAGAGAAAACCATAATTCAAAAAGACACATGCACCCCAATGTTCATTGCAGCACTATTTACAATAGCCAGGTCATGGAAACAACCTATATGCCCATCGACAGACGAATGGATAAAGAAGATGTGGTACATACATACAGTGGAATATTACTCAGCCATAAAAATGAACGAAATTGGGTCATATGTTGAGATGTGGATAGATCTAGGGACTGTCATACAGAGTGAAGTAAGTCAGAAAGAGAAAAACAAGTATTGTATATTAACGCATATATGTGGAACCTAGAAAAATGGTACAGATGAACCAGTTTGCAGGGCAGAAACTGAGACACAGATGTAGAGAACAAACTTATGGACACCAAGGGGGGAAAGCCACGGGGGATTGGGGGTGGTGGTGTGATGAATTGGGCAATTGGGATTGACATGTATACACTGATGTGTATAAAATTGATGACTAATAAGAACCTTCTGTTTAAAAAAATAAATTAAATTTTAAAAAAGCAATCATATTAGACACTACAAGACCAAATATGTAGACTTTAATCTGGGAGAAATCAAAATGCTTTGTATGCTGAAAGCATCTCAAGAAAAGCTGGCCACACTTTCTCTCACTTCTGTTAGAACTAAACAAAATTATCTTTTTCTTTTCACAACTTTATTGGATTATAATTGCTTTAGAATGTTGTGTTATTTTCTGCTGTGTAACAAAGTGAATCAGCTATACATATACATATATCCCCATATCTCCTCCCTCTTGCGTCTCCCTCCCACCCTCCCTATCCCACCCCTCTAGGTGTTCACAGTGCACCGAGCTGGTCTCCCTGTTCTATGTGGCTGCTTCCCACTAGCTATTTTACATTTCGTAGTGTACATATGTCCATGCCTCTCTCTCACTTCGTCCCAGCTTACCCTTCCCCCTCCACCCGCCCCCCACAAAAAAAAACAGCTCCAAGGGTTACTGTATTGGATTACAGTCTACCGAAAGGATTTAACAAATAATCATTACTTTTTTAAAATAGATATTACTTTTTTCTGCCTTTCTCAACATTTCACTATCAAAGATGTCTCAATTACACATACTGTATAGTACATGCAGAGTTTGTCTTTAAGAGATATTATTAGAAGACAGTACCATCTGACTTTGGAAACTTGGTTATGGTGATCTCCTTTCTTCCTGGTATCATCTTAACAGTCTCATGGCATTAAGCTAATTATTTTAGCACTTCACATTCAGTAACTGTGAATAGGATTAGGTAGTCTGTTTTATTTAGGCCAGGAATACTCTGGTGTTTATAATTTATAATGCTTTTCCCTGAATAAAACACTATCTGTGTTTCTGAAAATTTGGATGGATTGTCAAGTGCTAGACAGCTTTGATTTTCCTTTTGAGCTATTCAAACATAGAATATAGAACAAGAGGAATTTAGCTTTGTAATTACAAGGACTTATCACAGTACCTTCTCTAAAGTTTTAGGACCTTGTTAGAGTGGTTTATGTTCAATAATATTCTTTTTAAAGGGAGGAAAGTTTAGTGTGAGTTTTTCCTCACCACAGGCAACATCGTGTCAGGAAGGGAGCCAACAACATAACCTTGACCTTTAAGCCTGTTTGCTCACCATAACACTGAAATAACAATTCCAACCATAAAAGATTGTTATGAGTCTGAAAATGAATATATAAGGGACCTGGCTAGTGCCTGGTATATGCCAGTTCAGTAATTATTGATTTTTCTTTCTGCTGTTAAATTTCCCTGTTGTGGTTTAGTGTTCTCTGTAGAGATGGATTAGAGATTAAAAGTTCAATATGATTAGTGACATATAGGACTGTCTATTTTAATAATTGTTTTTTTTGTTCTGTTTTGTTTTGTTTCTACCCTTGGAACTCAGAGGCTAGCACTTTGGAAGATTTATCCTTCTATACTATAATTCTCTTCATTACTATCAACTCAATGGTGGTAATATTGAGGTGGGTTTATGGTTATAGGGAAAAGTTACCAATGTTTCTCTTGCATAGGTAACTGGAAACATAATGTAACCATTTTGGGTTTTGTGGGGGGTTTAGTTCTATAAAGATAGTATTTTCGTTATATAATATTTATTATTAAGTACATGGCCAAAAAGTAAGATTTGTCCCAAAGGGTCTAAGTGAGTAGTCAGACTTGGCCTTGGTTGGACCAGGAGGAGT
Organism: Grampus griseus; assembly: GCF_964374135.1. Lineage (NCBI taxonomy): Eukaryota > Metazoa > Chordata > Mammalia > Artiodactyla > Delphinidae > Grampus > Grampus griseus. The sequence goes on from NC_139012.1 coordinate 47,917,330, forward strand.
GAGCTGTTGGGTGACAAATTAATGCAGGACTTGGAATTAGATGAAGCAACAGAGACCACAAGTTCCTTCCACCATGGATCACTGGATGGCACTGAAGGTGGCTGGCTGGCAGATGGCTACCCTCTGTGCAAACTGTAAAGTAGGCCCCTAAGAAAGTGCTTGCAGCTTATATAAATGCATATAGATTAAAAATTGAAAATTTAAACATTGTACCCCATATATTATAAACTTTTAACATTTAAATGATGGTTAAGGGTTTTAATTGTTTCACAGCGAACTCAGAGTAGTTCTAAGCAGTGTTTTTCTAAAATTATACCAACCCTTATTGATCCTATATTTTGATTACTATTTAAAATGTCAACACTCCTGGACTGTTACGTTGCAGAGCTTTTGAATATATCTTGTCAGTGGTTTTGAAAATATTACATTCGTGCTTGATATATACCGTTCTGGGTGCATTTTGTGAGAGTTACTCCAGTGTACAAAATTTTTTTAAAAAATTAAATTAGAATGTTTTTATTAGTATTACCTTTTATTTTTTTAATAGGCATACCAGTCACTAGTCACAGTCATCATAAAGAAGAGATGATGTAATAATGTGAAATAGTCACATATTCCCCTATTGGTAGATAATCTCATTTAAAACAGAATTCAGTGCAGTGAGTGAATATATTTTATAATAATTCTCTCAGACCCACTTATTTTATGTGTTAAGGAACCAATAGAGGGAATATAACATCAAAGACCAGGTTTCAAATTCAGCCTTAGCCACTTATAGTGTGACCTTATTTGAGTAAATTAAGCTATCTTAGGTTCAGTATCATATTTATAAAATGGAAATGTTAATAATAATATCTACTTCAGAAGGTTTCTGTGAGCACGTAAAGCTATTTAGATGTGAAGACTTTGGTATGTTGCCTGGCACAGAGCACTTCTCCATGAGAGGTACCTGTATTTTTGTTGTCGGCATCATCTTCATTATCATCGCTTTTGAATTAACATTTCTTGGATGTCCAAGTCCAGCATTATTCCTGTGAATGTAAGAAAAGTGGAATCATGAATATTTATGCATTTCAATATAAAAATTTTCATCAAGAGACTAATACGGCTCTAGACATTATAACCCATATATAACAGGTTATTTGTTAAATGACATATCTGTGCATTAAGATTTTTAATCTAATTGATATTAATATGGCTGGTCCACTTTACAGTGTAGTTTTTGAACACTTACTCTCATCCTTTTGCAAAGGGTGATCTTTAGAAGTGCTCAGTGGTGTCATCTTCGTGCACACCTTAAAAAATGCTTACGTGGGGCTTCCCCGGTGGCGCAGTGGTTGAGAGTCCGCCTGCCAATTTAGGGGACACGGGTTCGTGCCCCGGTACGGGAGGATCCCACATGACGCGGAGCGGCTGGGCCCGTGGGCCATGGCCGCTGGGCCTGTGCGTCCGGAGCCTGTGCTCCGCGGCGGGAGGGGCCACAACAGTGAGAGGCCCGCGTACGGCAAAAAAAAAAAAAAAAAAAATGCTTACGTGCCAGCAAGCACTGTGTGTGCTCACTTATGTTATCTCATTTATTTTTTACAATGAATGTGGCAGGTGAAGATTGTCATTCTCGTCTTAGATAAAGAGAACATCAGTCTCAGATTGTTTATAGGACTTGTTCAAAGTTTTACCTCGTCTTGTGTCACTAGGTCACTCTTAATTCCATCAAACCTCCACTACTTTTCTTTAAAGGGCCATAATTGGGACAGGCTATGGGAATTTCCTCTCTGTTAACTGGGGAACAGATTTTGTCTCACTCTAAAGGAGATCATGTTAACAGTCAGGACTGTATAATGCCAGGCTGACCTCCCTTAGCACGGAACGACCTCTTTACCAGTTGTAAGATTCAAGCACAGGCAGAATTGTTGTTTGGCAGGAATGTTATGAAGAAATTGAGGTTTATATGAAGGACTGGGTTTTGTATCTAATAAAGACCTTCCAAAGCTCAAAATTGTACCTTCTAGTGATTTATTTCCTCACCCCCTCCTCTAATCAGATGCTGTATCCTGAAGATTTTACCTTCACAAAGTTTCAGAACTCTCACAAATATTATACTAGAGAACAGATGCATTAAACAAATATTTGATTGCCTACCATGTGCTGGGAACTTTGCTAAGCAGGTAATTTGTGATGTCTTCTTAAGGTGAATTCTGAATAATTCTTTGAGGACAGAGAAAATGATGTGCTCTTACTAACATCTAAGTAATAGATGGTTATATGATGAACAGTAGCAAATATTGGATAGATGAAAGGAAGGAAAACAACCATATGCCTCATATAGATAGATAAAGGGGGAAATAGGGTCTATCCTACTTGCTGGTACATAAGCATCTCAGTTTATAAGAAATTTTCATTAAAAGAAAGAAAATTATTTCAGTACTGTCCCTCCTCATTTGTCTCCCTGTTTTCTTATTGTATTTGGGGGAGGGAGAATTTAATTGGAGAGTTTTTTTGATGGGTAGAATACTTATTTATGTTCACTTTTCATATAAAATAGAGCTGTATGTTACATGTTAGAAAATGGGATTTCGTGCTCTCCATACCCCAGCCAGCTCCCTGAGAGCCCCAGTCAGCCATCTCATGAAGCCAAGAAAGCTGAGATTTCTTGATAACTGAGATAATAAATACACCTCTTATTTAAGTCACTTTAATAAGTAATGTGTCTCTTAAAGTTGGAGCATGCTAACTTATTTGGATGGGATGAGTGGAAAAAGCCCTGTGAAGGTAAACTTTACCTTCACAGTTGAGAATATGACATCTTATTGGAGGAAGAGGGACAGGTTTAAGATCTCGACTTTTTTTTTTTTAAGTAAAACTTATTTTTATTTTGATCTTTATAAAGGCTTCAACAATGTCATCAAGGATTTGGACTCTTTTTAACCTTCCTCTTTGCTCTCCATGGCTGTTTTTTCTTGGGCTCGTCAATTTATGCTTGCAAGGTAACTGGCATCACAGCCACACACAGCCATGTCCAGAGATGTCAGGGTCTGGGAAAGGGATCTCTTCTTTTGAGTCTCTGCTTTCAGGAAGGAAAAATCTTTCCTGACAATCCTTTAACTGACTTCTCTGTCAGAACTAAAACACATGGCCATATGGGAGGCTGTCTCTGCCATTAAAAAAGGCTCTCACGTGTAGCGTTCTAATTGCACCCCTGCTCTTCCTTCTTCAAGTCTTAACACTCCTTAGTCCATCCACTGCCACCAAATTTTTCTACCTAAAGCACAGATCTGATCAGGTCATTCTACCACTTAAAGATTGTCAGTGGTTCCCCTTTAGATACTGAAGGAAGTCTACCTCCCACCCCTTCCCCATCCCAGATCACTCTGCACAGTACATGTATGATGTCAGTCCTCCATGGAGGTGGGCTAGTTTCTAGTTCTGTTTGTAAACACTTTCAGATCATACCTTGAGTGTTTGTTTTTTTTTAGGTTTCTAGAAACAGAGACCTTCAGGATACTGCAGATGATGTGTTATGTGAAGAAATAGTCATCAGTATTTATTAAGCAAATCTTTATTGTATACTCCTTCTGGGTCAGGCACTGTACTTGGAGTATAGGATTGAACAAAACAAACACAGTATTGTCTTCAAGGAGCCTGTGATCTAGAAACAGAGACTTGTTAAATTGAACAAGTAATTCTAAGTCAGTGTGACAAGTGTTAGAAAAATAGCGAGTGTCAAAAGACTCACTAACAGGAGGACCAACCCCACTCTGAGGGTGAGCTTCCCCAAAGAAAGTATTTTAAATGAGAGATGAGTAAGTCCTAGCCAAGTGCAGAAGGTGGGGCTGGAAGGCCAGCCATGTGGAGAATGGATGGAGATTGGCTGGAACTTGCCGTGATCCAGACAGGAGATGGTGGTGGGCTCGACCAGAACTGAAGCAGTGAGGATAGAGAGAAAATACAGAACACGATACGGGATTGTATGTGGGGAATAAACATGTGACTTGAGCAGATGGATGAAACTGTTGTATTCTGAGAAAAGGATTGGTGCTTGGATGGCAAAAGAGGAACCAGAAAGAGTTTAAAAGAGCACGTTGGCAGCCTCCGCATCAGTCAGCCACTTGGAGTACAGAGTGATGTTCAGGTTATTGCCATTGCCTCAAGGGTGCTGTGCCATCCAAATGATGTGTCCTCTGTCTCTGCCGCTGTTGTTACTACCAGCAGATATAATGCTTTTTACCTTTTTGGCTTATGTTTACACCGATTTTCTTGACTTTATGACTCTAACCCATTGCCTTCTCTCTTGTCCTTTTAGTGTTCCTATACTATGTGTGCCCCTCTCTATGTGTTTCATTGTCCCACAAAAGGAATTTACAGGGTGAGCTAGATAATATCAAGTCTAGAATATCCTGTCAGTCAGCATCTCCTGCCAGTTGTCCAGTGAACCATTACCACTGCTTCATGACCCAAAGCGCGGCAACTTTTATTTATCCATTCATGCAACAAATAATTTTTTAGCATTAGCTCTGTGCCAGTGATACACTAGGCCATGGTAAGAACATGTGCTTTGTAGTTATTAAAACTTTGATCTAAATTCTGGCTTTCTCATTCACCAAATACATGAACATAGGCCAAAAACGATTCTTAAGTTCTCTGTGCCTTGATTTCCTCATCTATAAAACAACACATCTCAAGTTGTTGTGAGGATTAAATGGAATAATGTAAGTAAAGGGCTTAATTTATTCATATCGATCATGAGGAGGGGTATAAGGGTAATGACGGTGGCCGTGATAGCAGGAAAGGGAATCGTTGAGGCAGTGGGAACATGTGGTGGGAATGGAGGCAAGGGTAGAGACTTTGATCATGAGAGGTGAGGGGGTGGTGATAGTTGGTTACAGGCACAAAGTATCTAAAGGGAAACCACTGCCCTTGGCTGCTTTGCTCAGAAGAGCTGTGGATAAGAAAGGTGCTCAAAGCTTCAAGGACTGTCCAGTACAAAGGAGTTTTTAAATTTAGTTGGGCTCTATTGTTAAGAAACAAATCACTGTGCTCACTTAAACTTGGACCTTGGAGAGTATATTTTATGAGTTCAACACGGAATTACTTTCACAGTTCAAGAACACTGACAAAGTGACTTAAAAGTGTACAACAATTATCTACTTCAGATGGGGGGGAAGTCTATATTAAAATGGAAAGAACAGTACTCACCTGCATGTGCTTTAAAGAGCAAGTTAAAGCCCCACTTCTTGGCCAGGGTGCATTATGGTCATTCAGTTACATCCTCTGAGCATTTTGTCTTTTTGACAGAACAAACTGATTTCAAAGTATAGCTTTGTTCTCTGTAATGAACTGTATTGCTTAAAAACTTTCAGGCAGAATTCAGAGCTCAGTGTGAATATTCTCTTTGTTTTAATTATTTTTGTTACTTGTTCATTTGAATAGCTCTGGTGAAAAAAAAACTTCTTAGGAAAAAAAACAAGGTGTAGTAAACAAATTTAAGAAATTAAATATAATGGTAATAATAGCTAATATTTGTTAAGTCCTTAGTTTATAGATCAGGCACTGTGCTAAGGTATTTACGTGTATTATGTTACTTAGTAATCACTGTCATGAGATGAGAGCCAGCCTTATCTTCGTTTTACAGATAAAGAAACTAAAACTTAGACTGCCCCATGCTCACACAACTTGGAAGAGACAGAGCCAGCAATCACACCCCATGTTTTTAACCATGTTGTTAGTTGAACATGTTCTTTATTATTCCTTCACCCTGTTTGTTTAGCAATAATTGGATAAGGATTGAGTTCAAATTCAGTAGAAGTTGGATTGTATACTTTTTTGAGAGTTGAATCACCATTTTATTATTACATCCCCAATCTCCTTCCATGTTTTAAATTGCATGCCTTTTTCAAATTGCAGTTTTGATTATCATGTGTTGTGTCATTTTTTAAACTAACTTTAAATGTAGAGAATACATTTGAAATAACAATAATGAAGGATTTTTTTTCCTTGAAGTCTGTAATAAGATGTTTGCAGATATACTGTAATTTTTTAAAGCACAAATTTTCTGTCATCCATCTGTTATTTTTCAGAAAGACCAACTTAATAAAAGTGAATCATGTTAAACTAATGCTTCTATAAAATTACAGGCTCACTCAGAAATAAAAGTTATTCAATAAAAATATGAAAGAGCACAAAATTATGTGCCCATTTAAAAACATTTTATCAGTTACTATTTTGTTTCAAATGGGCATAGATCCTCTTTATTTCTTCATAGACTTTAATGAATTTGTATGTGTATGAATATAGTTAGACCTAGGTTTTGGGAGAACAGGTGATTTATTCATTTTTATAGCCCTCATACCTAGCAGTTAAGAAAATCATACATGTCAATAAAGGTTTTTTGAATGAATGCACTTTTAAATTAGTTTTTTTTTAATAAATTTATTTATTTTATTTACTTACTTTTGGCTACGTTGGGTCTTCATTGCTGCACCTGGTCTTTTTCTAGTTGCGGTGAGCGGGGGCTACTCTTCTTTGCAGTGTGCGGACTTCTTATTGCAGGGGCTTCTCATTGCGGTAGCTTCTCTTGTGGAGCATGGGCTCTAGGTGCACAGGCTTCGGTAGTTGTGGTGTGCGGGCTCAGTAGTTATGGCTCATGGGCTCTAGAGCACAATCTCAGTAGTTGTGGTGCACGGGCTTAGTTGCTCCGCGGCATGTGGGGTCTTCCCTGACCAGGGATCGACCCCGTGTCCCCTGCATTGTGAGGCAGATTCTTAACCACTGCATCACCAGAGAAGCCCTAAATTAGTTTTTGATTGTCCACAATAAATAGAGTCCTTTTTTTTTTTTTTTTTTTTTTTTTTTTACTCTGGAAGAAAGGCAGCATGGGAGGTGGGGGGAGATTATAAAAACAATACATCTTTAAAATATTCAGAACATGCATACCAAATATAGGTCAGGCCTGTGGAGGTATAAATTTGGGAATTCTCAGTAGGCAAATGGTATTTAAACAGTGAGACTGAGTAGCTGACTTTGGAAGTAAGTGTGGGCAGAAAGATAATGTTCAGGTCCTGAGCGCTGGGACTGGCTAATATTAAGGTCTCAGGATGAGCAGGAGACACATCAGAACACGGAGCAGGAAGACGAAGCATTCTGATGTCCTGGAAGCCAAAGGACGGTGATCTCAGGAAGGAGGCAGTGATGCCTGTGTCCTCTACTGACGAGGGGTCAAGTAAGGTGAGAACTGAGAAGTGACGGTTGGATTTATTATCATGGAGGTGACTGTGCAGTGGGTAGGACGGATACCTGATTGAAATGGGTTCAAAAGGGAATAAGGGGAACTAGAAACTGAGATTATAAATAACTTTTTCTAGGAAGTTTGCTATAAAAGGAAGGAGAAAAATGGGTTGGTAGTTTGAGGAGGAATTGGGGTCCAGGAAAGGGCATTTGTCTAAGATGAGAGAAACAGTGGCACGTTTGTTTGCTAAAGAGAAGAATCCAATGACGTGGGGAGAAATTGATGGTGTTAGAAAATGGTGAGTGGGTCACTGGAGTCTTGTCCTTGAAAGAGAAGCTGTGCGGTCTGGGTTGCAGGGGATGCGTTGGCCCTGTTAGAGCTCGGACAGTTCATGGGTGGAAATGGGAGGGAAGGTAGAGTGTGTGAGACAGTGAGGTGGGTGGAAAGATGTCACCAGTGAAGGGAGTTTCTGGAAGTTCTTGTCTCACTGGTTTATAAGTAATTTTCATTTCTTCTCTTCTAGTTTAAGAATTTTATGAAAAGCTTTTTCTGAATTGTACAGTTCATATAAACTACCTTCATGGAAATATTGAACCTTGATATGAAATGTATCATCCACTCTTTTAAGTTGTAAACTGTGGGGGATTTAAACTTTCCAGAAATAACAGATTTTTACTTCAATCCCTTTGAGTCCAATTGCCTTTAATATGTTCACCCAATTTTAACTTTCTAAAGCCTTATTCAGCAGTTTTCTTCCTGATATGTTGTAACTGAGAAAGTCCATTTTATTTCTCTGAGCTTTCACAGTTAACTTGAGAAAGCCCTGTTTTCCAGATATTTAACCAGTTTCTAAATTACCAGGTGCCAGTGTACTACATTTAATGTACCAAGTAATGATTACTGATTGCTGGTCAATCCATATTCTAATTGCCTTTCTCCTCAAGGTATTGTTCTCTTGGGGGAAATTGTCAGCTGTTCAATGTTTTGAGACCAGAAACATTTAAAAATGCATGAAAACTTAAACTATGAGCTTGGTAGAAACACACTTAGCTGGCTTTACTACTAGGTTCTGATCATTTTTTTCATGTAATGAATATGACTTCATTTTGTGTTAAAGTCTGTTTTCTCAGACAGATGGATATAACCATTTTCTGAAATTATTTCCACAATAACTGCTAATAATAGAATCATAATTACTTCCTTCCATTTATATGTATGTGTCAATTCTTCTCAATCAAAATATTCCCATAGAAAATATGTTATTAATATAAAATATTAATATTTTTGTTGGTAGTTTCAATTTGAAGAAATCAATTTTAACTCTCTTACTGTCCAAAAATGCTCATATGACTAACCTAAATTATCGATAGTAATCTGCGAATGACTAACAGGAGAGAGAAGGAGGAGAAGGAAGAGAGGTGACCTCTCAGGGGACTACTTTATTTCCTGGTATTAGTAACAGATCTCTCACAGCTAAAGCTTATTTTGTTCAAGAATCTAGGTAACAAAAGAAATAGCCTCTTAAAGTGGTAGTGTGTGGCTTTGGACACTTTTGAGTATCTCTTTGTTTTGGGTCTTCTCATAGTTTATAAATTAAAATATCAGGACATTCTTCAAAGTATATTAAGAAAATATATTGAATTAACTTAAGCACCATTATTTGCAGCCAACTTTCAGCTTCATAGTTTGTATTTTACTCATGTTCTTAATGATTCTCATTTCTTCTTCTCTGTTTGATCTACTGACTCCTCAACTGAAGTTGGGAAGAGGTGGCTTTATTTCCTTACTTTTTTTTTTAATATGTATTATTGTTTAACTTTGAGGGTGATTCAGAATTGTAAGATGTAAAAAATACATGCAGACTTGTATCTAAGTGGATAACAAAGATATCAACAGTAAGGAAACCTGTGAACAGTATGGACACAGTTCAGTCTCATGAAACACAGAATTGTTAGAGACCTGCTTAGTGACACTAGCACAGCAAAGTGTTGCATTCTAAGCTGGGACATACAGACTTTGTTTGTTTTTTTTTTGTGGGGTGTTTGGTTTGTTTATTTGTTTTGCTCAATCCTTTTTTTTTGGTTGAAATATAGTCGATATAAAATATTATGTTAGTTTCAGGTGAACTGCACAACGATTTGACATTTGCATACATTGTGAAATGATCACCATGATATCTAGTAAAGGCTTTGTAAACTCTAAATAATTTCATCTAGGGCTTCCCTGGTGGCGCAGTGGTTGAGAGTCCGCCTGCCGATGCAGGGGACACGGGCTCGTGCCCCGGTCCGGGAGGATCCCACATGCCGCAGAGCGGCTGTGCCCGTGAGCCATGGCCGCTGGGCCTGCGCGTCCGGAGCCTGTGCTCTGCAATGGGAGAGGCCACAGCAGTGGGAGGCCCGCGTACCGCAAAAAAAAAAAAAAAAAAAATTTCATCTACCATAACAATTCCTAGACTTCTCTGTATTCTTAATATTTTAGTTCTTCCATGTATTCTTAATTCTTACCTTCCAATGGGCATTGTATACTTTGAAAATTATATGTTTAACCATAGGACTAAACTAATGAAACAAAACACTAAAATACTTATTTCAACAGTATTTTCACTCTTATGTATTTTCCAGTTTCTTGAAATTACCTTCAGAGCCAGTTTACAAACCATACAAGAATTCCCAGGAGCAGTTTTTCAGAGCTATCTGAAACACTGTCTCCCGGGCTGCTGTACTCATTTTGCCCCAAATAAAACTTAACTCCAAAAAAAAAAAAAAAAAAAGAATTCCCGTTTACCACACAGTCTTCCCTTCACTGATCAGAAATGATTTTATGAGTTTCCTTTTTCATCAAACCTCACTCCAAAGGGATTCTATTTTTTTTTTCTAAAGCCAAGCCTACTTTCAAGGGGAAAATGTTTTGCCACCATTGAAAATTAAGAAGCTGCTGGCCCTGAAGGCCGTTATAAAAAAATTGACAGATTGTTCTGAGCAGAATCAGAGGGACATCAAGGGAGTGAGAGTATAACTTCCCACAGAAACTTTTGAAGGAGTTGTTAATCAGGGTCCTTAGAGGTTTAAAGATTCATGGTTGCTCTCTTGTCATGCCAAGAAAGTACATTTTGTTTTTTTGGTAGGATGAATATTTCTTGGAGGGGTAAATTGGTTCGTCTTTACCTAAGAATCACTTTTATTCAGGCTTCTCTTATCTTACGAATGCAGTGGTCACAAATTCATTCTTTTATTCTTTCCATGTATTTTGAGAACTGAAGATGCAGATGTAAAACAACGGACAAAACTCCAGTTCTCCTGGAGGATACGTTCTACTGAAGCGAGAAGGTGATAAACTAAGAAAATAGAATACATAGTGTGTTAGATGGTGAAGTGTGCTCTGGAAAAAATAATAAAGCAAACCTCTGCTTCTGAGTGAGGGTGGAGCTGGTGGCAGGTCATCATCCCTAAGGCTGGAGACTGGAGGCTGGGAATCTTGCCTTGGCCCCAGAAAGAGGGTGGCTACTTCAGAGCAGCAAAACCAGCCAAGTTCTGGCAGTTGTGTGGTGCTGGACTGGCAGAAAAGGAGCCTGGAAGGTCCTCAGCACAGAGCCAGCTTCCCCTTTGTGATGTTTACTGTATTCCGAAGCTGTGGAAGGTCAGGAGTTGCAGGAGACTAAAAGTCTAAGCAGAAAATACCTTGTTGAGGACATCACAACCTGCCAGGCTGTCATTCAAAAACTCTAGAGGGCAATGCCCTAGGAACTGGGGAAATCAGAGTAGACTGAGTCTTACTAAAACTACAGCTTAGGCTGGGGTCAGTTCAGTCCCTGATTGAGTGAATCCTAAGGTAGTCACTCACTCATTCTTCCTAGGAGAGGAGAGTGTGAACCCTCAGGGAGAAGCATTATCATCAGGGCATAAGTATATACTTAACATAAAGATTGCAATAAAATGTTTCTAGTTATGACAAGAGATAAGGACGTATGAACACACTCACACTAGAAATAGATACACAGATGATCCAGACATTAGAGTTATTAGACAAAGACTTTAAATGAGATTAAAATATTCAAGAAAATAAAGGAAAAGAAAAATAGATAAGAAGATGGAGTGTTTTGCTGAAGAATTAGAATCTATAAAAAGAATTCAATGGAAATTCTAGAGTTGAAAAATACAGAATATGAAAACAAGTTGATGGGTAAAATGATGGTTGAAATGTCAATACAGACAAAACAGAATTGGTGAACTAGAAGACAGGTCATTAGAAAATATCCAATCAGGAACACAGAGAGGAAAAAAAAGGAGAAAAAATGTAATAAACATGAGACATCCAAAAATGTTTAACAGCACTGTCCAATAGACATAAGATGGCGGAATACATATTAACTTAAAGAGTTGAAATTAATTAAAAAATATATTTTAGGGCTTCCCTGGTGGCGCAGTGGTTGAGAGTCCGCCTACCGATGTAGGGGACACGGGTTTGTGCCCGGGTCCTGGAAGATCCCACATGCCGCGGAATGGCTGGGCCCGTGAGCCATGGCCGCTGAGCCTGTGCATCCGGAGCCTGTGCTCTGCAATGGGAGAGGCCACAACAGTGAGAGGCCCGCGTACCGCAAAAAAAAAAAAAAAAAAAATGTTAAAAATATATTTTATTTGACCCATTATTTAGTAAAATATTATTTCAACATGTAATTAATATGAAGATATTGTTAATCAGACACTTCACTTTCTTTTATTCATGCAAAGTCTTTGAAATCAATGTGTGTTTTACACTTGGCCACATCTCATTCTAGACTCTCCATGTGGCTGTCACATGTGGCTGTGGCTGCCATACTGGCAGCTCAGGTTTACATGTGTGTAATTAGAACCCCAGAAGGAGGAGAGGAAAGGAGTCAGAAGCAATATTTTTTTGAAGATTAGGTAGGAAAAGCGATCGAGAATGCTAAATATTGGTAGTGGGGACATGAGGAGGTATATGGTTTTAAAGAAAGAAATGAGGGAAGGCCTCCCTAAGAGCAATATTTGAGGATAGACATGAAGGAGATGAAGGAGTAGGTGGCTTTTGCAGATGGAGAAAACAAGAAGATTGAAGGCAGGGTCATGAGGCTGGAATATGCTGGCATTTTTTAAAAAAACATCAAGGGGCCTAGTATGTGATGGAGGGATTATCTGGGAGAGAGAAGATTTAGGGTCAGAGAAGCAAAGGGGGGCCGAGCATGTAAGGCTTTGAAGCCTTGATAGACTTTTTAAAGTTTATCATTTTATTGTGCTTCACGAACACTGTGTTTTTGTGTGTCTTTGGTTTTTTGGTTTTGGGTTTGTTTTTTTTTACCAATTGAAAGTTTGTGGCAACCGTGCATAGAACAAACCTATTGGCACCATTTGCTCACTTCATGTCTCTGTGTCACATTTGGTAATTCTCTCAGTATTTCAAACTTTTCACTATGATTCTATTTGTTATGGTGATCTGTGATCAGTGGTCTTTGATGTTACTGCTACTCACTTGAAGGCTCAGATGATGATTTTTTAGCAATGTTGTATTTTTAAATTAAGGTATGTGCATTTTTAAGACATAATGCTATCACACATTTAAATAGACTACAGTATAGTATAAACATAATTTTTATATGCACTGAGAAACCAAAAGAATTGTGTGACTTCCTTTATTGCTTTACTGCAGTAGTCTGGAACCAAACCCATAATATTTCTGACATATGCCTTATGTTTACATTTTTATGTTTTGTTTACTCACTTCGTATTGTTGATCTAAAATAAATAGACTGCCAGTTATTTCTCCACCAAAAATGGGTTTGCTCGGGATCAATAAAGAATTGTAATTCAGGATTTGCAACCATGGCAAGCCGTGTGCAGTTCCCACACAGCAAGGAGAGGCCTCTTTTAAAAAGGGAAAGGAAACTGGGAGGGCTATAGTAAACAAAGAGTCTATGTGAGGATTTGAGGATTTGAGAATTTGAGGTATAGTGGCTTTTCCTTGGCTGAGTTGTGATAAAACAACTGCTGTGGTAAAAAACTGCTGCTGGTAAAAAAAGAGTACCCAGATTCCTCTCAGTGTCTGAGTCCTTACCAGGCAAGAAAGGTAGTCTTTCTTCTTATTATTGAGCTCTGCTATCGTCATAGGGTGTGAGAGCTTCCCCTTTGGCCTCCCAACTCAATTTTAAGTGAGGTTTCTGTTCATTAAGTTTTACAATATTAAGGGGTGGGGGAAATCTTAAGCCTTAAAAATTGGCTTTGTTTTTTCTTCTGTTGTTAATTAAAAAAATACTTCCTAAGAGTAACTGACTGGTAATCATGTGATAGCATCATAAGTGTGCCACTAAATGTGCAGTGTGAAGAGTCAGGGAAAGCGTGTGTTTGTTTTCAGGTTGACTTTCAGAAATCCTTTTCCCCTAGTCCCTAGGATATGATCAAGCCTTGTTAGCATAAGTTTTTTTAAATAACAACTTTTCCACAGTGAATGTAATAACTAGCAAGAAAATCAATATAGTTATTCATTTTTTAAATTCTTACGTTTTGTTTTCTATTTTAAAGATTGAAAATAACCACTTTCAATTAGTTAAGCATGGATTTTTTAAATTATAAATAGCTTATTCTTCAGTATATTGTATGTTAGGGGACAGGAAGATACCTGGTTAGAAGGATAAGGCATTTCTTCTCCTGACAAATGAAGATATTAAAATGAATGATGCCTGAGTGTTATATATTGTCTTCCTGCTCAAAGAGGTGTAAGTATGTAATTCTTATAGCCAAGATGGGAAAATAAATATGAATCTTCATTTGCTGAGGTTGAATGAGAGGCTTAATTATGGTAAAGGAACTTTCTTAGACAAGGAAAACAAAAGGTAAGAAGAAAAGGTTGAGAAGTTTAAGGACTAGGTCTCTTCAGGGATTGATATTAGCTCTAGGCTTACTTAACGCTTTTATAAATAATCTGGAGAAAGACAGTTCTTGGTCAAATATCAGAGGTTTTAGAGAACGCAAAACTTTCCAGTAGGAAAGAGTCAATAAATTGGTGAGTGTCCTCAGGGAGGCCCAGGCAGTTCTGTGGAGGTGGGCAGTGAGTGTTGAAATGGGCAAATGCAACAACACAGAGCTGGTCATCGAGAGTCCTGTGTATGTGTGCGTGTGTGTGTGTGTGTGTGTGTGTGTGTGTGTGTGTGTGCGTGGCTTTAAGGCAGTGGCTTTTTCCCTTTTTGAAGAGTACCCAGATTCCTCTGAAAATCTGATTAAAGTTATGAATCTTCTCCTTAGGAAAAAGCTAATAATCCCCACAGTAAGAAGTCATGTTCCAAGGTGGTGGTCTTGAACTAGCTTAAAAATTCAAAAATAATTTTCCTTAATCTATTCAGTGTGGGAGCAAATATTTATTGAGCTTCAGTTATAATCTTGGCCCTATATTAAGTACTGGAAAGACAAACTTGGTATCTGACCTCACATAGGTTACAATTTTGGGACAGAGATAGACAATCAAGCATTTGTGCTGTAATGTGATAACTGTTCCCATCCCCATGCTAAAGGACTGTAAGAGACCCTGGAGAGGCACCTAATTCAGACGTTAGAGGAGAAACGGAGATTTCAGAGATGGCTGTGAGGGGACATCTAATTGATATCCAGGGGTTACCTTCAGTCAAAATTTCACCCAAAAAAGTCCAGAAACAGAAATTTATTATAGCTATATTGCAAACATTTAGTATCTCTAGGTCTGATACACCTCAAGATAGGTTCAATGGAATAAAGCAACTAATATGAACAGAAGGACAAGAGCAATTTTTAAGTGTGATATTTTTGGACTAGAAGGCAGAGGCTAAGTAACATGTGTATACACACACACACACACACACACACACATACACACACACACGCACATTTGAGAAAACGAGAGAGTCAATGTAATGTTAGCAAAGACTTACTTACCAAATCCCTCAATACTAGAATAAAAGATATATAGCCTTGAAACTTGATCTGGGTAACTTCCTTTACTAAGTAAAGAAATTTCTGGACTCATTATCCTAAAGATGATACCAGAAGCAAATATTAATGGAAATTAAGATTTTAGAGAAATTTTAGAATGACACGAGTACTTAAATAATCTATTTCACCTTTAACGTTGACTTACCAAGGGTACCCAATCTTTATTAGTCAGGGTAATGATGGCTTAACTGTCATAGCAAACAAACCCTGGAATCTCACTGACTTAACACAGTACAAGTTTATTTCTCTCCCACATGAGGTCCAGCATAGGTTAGGAGACCTCCTTCCATCACGTAGCTACACTCTCTGGAAGACCACAGTCTCTGCCAAAGGGAAGGAGGAAAGGAGGAGACACTTTGGCTCTTAATTGCCTCATCCCCAATGTGACACACATTACTTCAACTCATACTCAGAGACCAGAACTAGTCACATGACCCCAACATAATTGCAGAGCATTCTGGGGAATGTAGGAATGCACATGGAATATTTGGTGAGCACTGTATCTGCCACACCTTCCAATACTACATTCTTTGTGGACAGTTGTTGGCCAAAATATCACTGTGGCCTAACAAAGGAATTTGTGTGTACCTGTGTGTGCACCCCTACACACACACATGGCTCCCTCTTTTCTAGGGTTCTCCAAAACAAGAAGCTCCTGCCAGAAAAATATCTGGCTACTATTACAAAGAGTTCTACCTGAGTGATTGCTGGATGAAAGGGAAGCGGACAATTTGTTGTAGAGAAATATGCTGTTAGAATTCCTGTTTCCTCCCCTTTGTCCTTCCCCAGGACAGAACTACTGCAAGGGACTAAGCAGGAAAATGGCAGTACCACTAAACAAAAATGTCAAGGTAAGGAAGAAGAGCAGGTGTTTCTCCCAGGGAGAAAATAAGTCTGCTTTTAGACATGAGGAATTTGAAGAAGGTGGCATTCTATACACAGATAGAAACTGAGATCTGCAACTCAGAAAAGTGTTTAGCATAGAGGTGTAAAGTTTGGAGCCAAAAACCTATAGTTGAAACCATGGGCATAGGTGAGCTCTCTAGAAGAAAGTGCCAACATTTAAAGTTGACAGAGAGAATGTGAGGTTGGATCTCAGAGGATCACATGGTAAAAGAAGTGAAGAAGCCATATGACTTTAGGGGCAGCAAGGATATAACAAGAAGTTTGGAAGGAAAAGGAAGAAAAAGAATAGCTCTTTCCTTCCAATTTAGAGATTAGAAAATCCAAGTGAGGGAATTCCCAGTGGTCCAGGGGTGAAGACTTCGCCTTCCAATGCAGGGGGTGCAGGTTCGATCCCTGGTCGGGGAGCTAAGATCCCACGTGCTTCATGGCCAAAAAACTAAAACATAAAACAGAAGCAATAATGTAACAAATTCAATAAAGACTTTAAAAAATGGTCCACATCAAAAAAGAAAATCTTAAAAAAAAAAAAAGAAAAGAAAATCCAAGTGAGGCCATCATGCTAATTCCGCTCCAGCAGTCAGTGCAAGGTCACTAACTGCCCAGCGGGCTCTGCTTCCCTGGAGAAAGTCCAGCTACAGATTGTGATGGAGTGGATGACTGAAATCGCTTTCTAACAAAAACCTGGAATTAAGACCAGTCTCTGCCTAAAAGAATTCCTCAAAAGAGTGGGATGCTGGGAAATAAATTTAAAAGTCTATTAAAAATTGCTGTTGAATCGACATCTCGTGTTTTCTCTGGACCTCTTAGGAAGGAGAGCAAATCTAGTCACATCATCTGTCACGTGGATTATTGGAATCACCTCTTAACTGGCTTCCTGGTCTCCACCCTCGTCCTCCTCTGGTCTGTTCTGAACACAGCAACCAGGGTGAGCTTGTTCAAGTGTAGGTCAGACTGGATGCTCTTCATCTGAAAACCTTCCAGTGGGATAAGAGACGTACAAGGCCAAACCATCCACCCTCCTCATGTCTCTGACCTCATTTCTGCTGCTTCTGCCCTGGCTTACTTGTTAGCTGACCCAGCCACCTTGCCACCCCTAGAACACGTTAGTCTGTACCTGCTGTTCCTTCTGCCCAGAATGTTTTTCCTTCCAAAATTATGCATGCTCATCCAGTTTTCCTGCAGATCACCACTCCATTTTCTCTTGATCTGAGAAAGTTATTCTGACCGTTCTTTATAAAATAGCCACCCCAGCCCTCAGTGCATTTACTTTGCCCTTTTTCTCCATTATGCCAACCACCCTCTGACATATGATACATTTACTTGTTTTGTTTGTGTCTTATGAGCCTACCTACTGCCTTCCCCCAGAATTCAAGGTCCATGAGGGCAGGAACCTTTTCAGTTTTGCTGTCTGTTCTTTCTAGAACAGAGCCTGACCAATAATAGGAGTTTAGTTACTAACTGTTGAATGAATGAATGGATAGAAAAATGATCCTTTGTAGTCACCTATATTTCATTTTTTTTAATTGAAATGTAGTTGATTTATAATGTGTTAGTTCCAGCTATACAGCAAAGTGATTTAGTTATATATTTTATTTTTCAGATTATTTTCCATTATAGGTTATTACAGGATATTGAATATGGTTCCCTATGCCATTCAGTAAATTCTTGTTGCTTACCTATTTTATGTATAGTAGTTTGTATCTGTTAATCCCAAATTCCTAATTTACCCTCCCCTCCGTCCCACCTTCCCCTTTGGTAACCATAAGTTTGTTTTCTGTGTCTGTTTCTGTTTTGTATATAGATTCATTTGTATTATTTTTTAGATTCCACATATAAGTGATATCATATAATATTTGTCTTTCTCTGTTACACATATATTTCACTTTTAATAAGAATATTTTAACACCCCCAAGAAAAGGACATATGGTAATTTTACATTTATATGAATTTAGCTTCAGGAATCATTATTTTTGTCACTTTGCCTCAGTGAATACTTGCGAGCACTGTTGAGGACCTCTTAACCATGCCATCCTAATTCTCTTAGACCTATTAATCCTTGCCGTGTAGTATTTGTGTTGTTCATAGGAAATAAATTGCTTCAAGCTGATTTAAGGAAATAAGAATATTGCTTACTTCCTACTTTTAAGGAAAGCAGGAATAGGGCTTATTGTGCTATTCTTTTTGTCAAAATATACAATTACAATACTTTTTTATGTACTAATTTAGCAACACTTGTTTTTTGCATATTCATTCCATAATGTTTTCAAGACAAATTTTAGAAAGACGGATGAAAGGAATATTTGTTGGTGCTTTGTTATCTTTAGTATCATTAAATATTATTTTCATAGTCAAGTTGCTTCAATAACTGCTGTGTTCTAAAGTTCCGATTTCCAGATGTATCAGGTTGTCATAGAAAGTTTGTTGTTAGTACTTTTGTTTTTTCTCCTTTTCTTTTATTAGTTGTTTTGAGGCAGTAAAATAGTCCTGTGTTCCTTCATTAGAAAGACATCACTTTAAGTTATTTTAAGTCCTTGAAAAGACCACTTTACCACGGGGAATCAGAGACAGCAGACGGGAAAAGACTTTAAAACCCCATATTAAGCTCAGAGTGAAATTGTAATCAGATAACCAATTATTTAATTTTCTTAACGATGCACTTTATAAATGTCAATGCAATAACTTGTAGAGAGAAAAATAGTAAGGGTATGAAATATATTGATAATTATAAAAAGGAAGAAGACAGATCTTTGAAAGATGCTGCCCCTGTTTCAATAGTCGTAAAATAAGCTTTCTTTGTTTTATGCATATTTGGGCAAATGTACTTTATTGAACTTCCCTAGGTGTTTAATTCTTACCAACACATAACAGAATTTTCCTTTCTTTGACTACCAGCACCTAAAATATTAGTAGAAAAAAAAGCCAGGGGCATTATTTATTTCTAAACAAAATTTTTTATAGAAGTAACCATTTTATAATACAAGCACAATTAACATCTGACAATGAAAGCCTAATCATTCACTATTTCTAACCCCTTTCTTGTAAATATAAAAAGGTTAGTGTAATAAACAAGTAGTTGATAATTAGTTGGGTGATTTAAAGTTGTTTTTAAACATCATGAGCGCTTGTCGTTCTTTGCTTTAATCAAAAGGTAGTCTTTATTCATAGCTTGTATGGAAGTGAAACTCAGATTCCAGATTGTTCCATTGGTAAGCCTGAAACAGGAGTCACAGTCATGAAAGGGAGGAATGATTCTTAGATATGTCACACGTTTACAATACATGTCTGTTGAAGCCAAAGAGGCAATATAGTCTCCTAGTAGCTATGATGAATAATGGGCACTCACACATTGCCTGTTTGTGGTGATATTTAAATATACTGTGTGTGTGTGTGTGTGTGTGTGTGTATATATATATATATATATATATATATATATATACACACACACACACACATAATTATCGATGTTGGTACATGAACCTCAATTCCTTCTTTCAAAAGCCTTTCTGCCCTCTTGCCTGTTACTGTCAAAATGTAGAGTACTATGAGGAGGTATTACTAATAATATTTCACGTTGATGTGTCTGAATTTTTACAACTATCATTGGGTTATATAGCCTTAATATACCACATGCTAGTCAAGTTAAATGATTCAGAGATTTAGAATGAGATAATCCAGATCTCTTGGGATGTGATTTCTTAATCTATTTGAAATACAATTAAAAGTTTTGTTTTACAATAGGATAGAATTACAAGCCTGTACGTCTCAATTAATACATCTTAACTAATAAAATGAGAAGATTTTTTGGTTTCTTTATTAAGGGTTGGCATGAAATCAGGAGCCTACTTGTCATATACAAATAGAGAAAACATAGAGCACTGTAGAAAATTCAATTTAGCATTACAGAGATTACAGCAATGTAACAGCTCTTTATCTGTACTAGTATATAAAAGCACCCCTAACAGTGCATCAATTTTCACAGCCATTTAGTAGATTAGAAAGCAATTGTAAACAGTGTAAAACACACATTAACTCTTGTCAACATCCTGCCTTTTTGCTCAGTTATGGATTTGTTTGAAATAACAGTGAGATCTAAAGTGATTGCATCGACATCACAGATTGTATTATAAATTTGAATGAACCTACTGTAACAGGATGCATAGCACTATATGGCAGGCGTTTGTCCTCCCTATCATGGTAACAGGTTTGTGACATAAGGGAACATGGCATTGTCTCTAAGAAATAACTCCACATGTTCTCAAATGATAATCATATCGACTGACAGGTTTTCAGATTGCCCCAAATTTTGTATTCTAATATTCCACCATTACTAATCATATGTTGTTTAATGTTTAAAAATCAATCTAGATGATATGAAATCCCTTGAACTATTTCTCAAAAGTGATTATTAATTTAAATAATATGCCATTTTGATTTTAGTAGATTATCTTGATTGATCTCTGGCTAAAAGCATAAGATCAAGTAACCATCTCATCTGAATAGAAACTAGTGAATGTGATTGGGTACAGCTAAAATGGAAATTCTTTTGAGTGAAAGACAAGAGTTGCTGCATCCTTACCTTTCAAGCTTCAGTAAGGATTTAGTAAGCTGCTGTTTTCTTGTGTTTGGAAGATGAGAGTATATCATAGTCTCTGATTTTTGTTTTGTTTTTAAAGATAACCACACTGAGAGGATTTGGTGGTGGAACAAGGAATTTTTTTTAAAGCCATTTTTTCCATACTGTTAGATTAGAAGAAAATGTACCAGTGCATATCTTTTTAATTGCTTGATTCAGCTTGAATTGTCATTCTTTTTTAGATAAGGGTCATTTTATCCTACTACTTAATGTCCTTTTGTTAGAATACTCTTACTCTTATAAAAGGTTAGTACTAACTTAAGTACATCTTTTAGTCTTCAGAAAGAATAAATGCTCGTTTTAGTATCAGAACCGTGAATCTAATTGTGTTGTGACAGTTCACTTAATAGGAGATGATTTACCTGATTGCTGACCTCTCTTCTTTGTTAGGAACTTTACTGTTAAGTTTTCTGATGCTTAGCGGAGGGGGCAAGTGGGCACCTGATGGAAATATTTGTTTTGTGACTTTTACATAAGAAGTACCATGCTTAATGCTTTACATACATTCTATTATCTCATTTAATAGTCTCCTTTTAACTTGTAAATATTTGAAGGGGGGAATTATCCGAACATATTAAACAGTGGTTTATTTCCAAATACACAGTTTATTTGCAAAAGCAAGCCCCAGGAGAGAGAATATAGGATTTAGTATTACTCCCCCTGGCTTTTCTCATCCTAACTCTAGCCATCACCTGAGTTCCAGAACCAGGGAAGATGAGGAAAGCCCCACAGTGCTCATCTCTGAGGGAGAGACACCCATGCTTACCTTCAAGTAAACATCAGCTACACCCAGGAATATTAACTCCTACCTGCCTTTCCCTATAGATGGGACTGGCCACATCATATCTATGGGAGTCCTGTTCTTCAAGTTGAGACTGCGTGCACGATGAAACCTAACTAGAAACCTACAAAATATATTCACTAGACGCTATGGCAGTGGTTCAAAGTTAGAAAGATGATTAGTATATTCATTTTTATCCACTGTAGTACTTTATGATGCTTATGGAAATATTCTTGGTAAATTATTCAATCAAATAAATTTTGCATGAGGGTTTTACTAACAAGTCTAAAAAATTATTTTCAACTAAATTCAGTCAGACAGATGGATTTTGTTCTCCAGGTGCTTGCGTATTTTTTGCTTGATAACCTATTTGGCAGCACTCTTTTGAACCTGTGAATATTTATATTTCAGGGCCCTCTCAATAATTAAGAAATCCACATTCAGTACCAGATGTTGCAGATGACTAAACAAGTTTGTTTCATTCTAGAACTGTAACTTTTTTTTTACTTTTTTTGTTGTTTTTAGTAAAATTTTCCTAAAAATTGGAAACTAAGCAAGTATTTACTGAAGTCTTATATTCACCAAGAAGCTATGTTAAGGCTAATTTCCTTTACTAAGCAGAAACGTAGGTATCCCAAGAGCATTATTTATTTAACAATCAGGTATTTTAGAAGCTATAAATATCAGCTGGTTTATGATGTTTTCAGTTCTTAGGTTGTTAAAGTACCCAACTAAGAAACAAATTTAACTTTAGAAACTATGAAAATATGCTTTCCTCCAATGTATTATGTAACTTTTTGATGTAGAGCTTTACATTTTTCTGTTAGGAATTGTACTACAAATAAAAAATGACATGTCCTCCTTTCTCATAAGCTAGACAAAAATCAAAATGTATCAACTTCATAAACTTATTCCTAGAATAAAAACCCTAACCTGAGAAGAGATTCTTGATTCTTATAGCAAATAAATCTTGAGTGTCCTATGGAGGTTGGTGGTCATACACAATTCTCTGAGTTTTTGCCAGTCTCTGATTTTGTTTTACCTTGATTAGATCCATTCAAAGACTTTTCTTTTTTTTTAATTTAATTAGTTTATTTATTTATTTATTTGGCTGCATCGGGTCTTAGTTGCAGCACGTGAGATCTTTGTTGCAGCATGCAGGCTTCTCTCTAGTTGCAGCTTGCAGGCTCAGTAGTTGTGGTGCGGGCTTAGTTGCATGTGGGATCTTAGTTCCCCGACCAGGGATCAAACCCATGTCCCCTGCATTGGAAGGCGATTCTTAACCACTAGACCACCAGGGAAGTCCCAACTTATTTTTTTTAGTATTATTGAGGTTGATTATTGGTTATTAATTTCAAGGCCAAAAAATTTAATAGCGTCTCATATCTGTCTTTCTCTACAAAGGTAGGCAAATTGAAGGTGGAGTATTTGGCACCTGTGGTTTATATATAGCACCACAGGAATAATTCAGGATCAGCAAAACAAAGCCACTTATTTGAACAATCACATTTCAGGATATTGCTAAGGATTTTTCTTTATGGTGAATTTAGAATGTTGTATACTAAACAGATTGTCATTTCAGAAAGTTTATTTCAGAAAGTATTTCACTGAAAATTCACTTTTGGCCTTTTAAAATAAGAATTATAAAGATGCTTTAAAATTCAGACTAGAAAATACAATTTCTGAAGTCTGAGTCTGTTTCTGTTTTGTAACTAAGTTCATTTGTATCATTTTTTTAGGTTCCACATATAAGTGATAGCATACATTTGTTTCTGTCTGACTTACTTTACTTAGTATGATAATCTCTAGATCCAACCATATTGCTACAAATGGCATCATTTCATTCTTTTTTTATGGCTGAGTAATATTCGATTGTATATATGTACCACATCTTCTTTATCCGTTCCTCTGTTGATGGACATTTAGGTTGCTTCCATGTCTTGGCTATTGTAAGTAGTGCTGCAATGAACATTGGGGTGCATGTATCTTTTCGAGTGGGATTCCTGGCTCACAGATTTCGAAAACAAACTTATGCTTACCAAAGAGGAAAGGTGGGGGGGGATAAATTAGGAGTTTGGGATTAACATATACACACTACTATATATAAAATAAATAATCAACAAGGACCTACTGTATAGCACAGGGAACTCTACTCAATTTTCTGTAATAACCTATATGGGAAAAGAATTTGAAACAGAGCAGATATATGAAAATGAATCACTTTGCAGTATACTTGAAACTAACACAACATTGTAAATCAACTATACTCCAATATAAAATAAAAATTAAATTTAAAAAAAGAAAATACAATTTCCAATATAAATTATGCCTCCAGTTTTACTTTGCAACTCATACTCAAATTTGTCATATAATTTTGTAACAATTTCCTTTGTTTTTTAATAAAAAACACTATATAGTTTTCACTATTTGAAGATATCACATACTTTGTGAATTTTGCACAAGCTTTGTTACTTTTCTCTAAGATTGGGTTGTATGCTATTTTTGTTCTGCAGTTTGTTTTCATGTTAGATTGCAACACTAGGGTACTTTATATGATGCTACATAAAGACTATCAAAAGAGCACTTGCCTTGAATTGTTTTTACAAATAGGAGAGAAGACTTTGCACTGTTAACTCTATTCATTCTTTGGACTCAGGACATATACTTTAAAAGCTGAGTTCTAGTCGGTTATCCATTTTAAATATAGTGGTGTGTACCAACAGGGACCTACTGTATAACACAGGGAACTCTGCTCAATATTATATAACAACCTAAATGGGAAAAGAATTGGAAAAAGAATATGTATATGTATATGTATTACTGAATCACTTTGCTGTACACCTGAAACTAACACAACATTGTTAATCATCTATACTCCAATATAAAATAAAAAGTTAAAAAACAAACCTGAGTTTTATGACAAGGACCATCAGAAAAATGCACATCTGGATAGGTCACACTCCTGCTTAACATCTGTTAGTGGCATCCCATGGTTCTTAGAATAAAATTCCAGACCTCTGCAATCTCAGTTGAGTGAGTCACTCTTACTTTTGGTCACTACATTCTAACCACAAGAGTCTTCCACCCAAGGGCTTTATGTAGATCCTTCTGCCTGGAATGCAGTTCTCCCATTAAACCTGTCTCGCTAACTCTTTAATTATCTTTCTGGTCTCAAGTATTATTTTCTCACTGAAGCATTCCTATAACTGCCTTGTCTCTGAAACTTAAGTCAGGTCCCCCGTTACACTTCATAATCGCATCCTTTACTTTTCCTTCACTGCATTTACAAATTATAATTACATATTTGTTGGATTATTTGTTTAATGCCTGCCTCTCCCAATAGAATATAAGCTCTGTGATTAAAGAAAGAGTTGGAGTCAGAGGAAAGACTTTATTATATACAGTATTTCATACTTTTGACAGGTAAATTAGACCAAAATATTTCCTAGGGAACAACACACAGCCTGCAAACCATAAAATCAAGGAGCAGCTCTGTAGTGTCATTGAGGTGCACAGACTGATTTTCAGAGGCCTCAAAGAGGAAGGGGTGCTGGTGGTAGGTGTGTTTTATATGGAAAGCGTGTACCATGACTGTTCAATTGGGGCATGTCTCTTGACCACTCTGGGCTTCAGTTTCCTTGTCAGTAAAAGAAAACCTAAAGTTCCGTGACTATAATATTGTCAGCCTCAAACAGAATAGAGTGAGGCTTGGGCTCTAGTACTCTTTGGTTTCTAGAAGGTGGGTTATAGTTGGGAATCATGCTAAGGATTCCAGACAGCCAAGAATATAAAGCTTCTTGCAGGAAGGGTGGTATGTAGAAGGGCTGGAGGAGGGACACAACTAGAAACTAATAACCTCTTTGGCTCCAAATTTACAATGAGTTATTTATCATTCACACCCCTTCTTAGCACACTAGTCCTAAACCTCAACCCTCCTTTCTGTCACCAAAATTTCACTGATAAATTCTCAGGATTCGGGAAAATAGCCATGAAAGGCAGTAATTTCTCAAAGCTATGAGGAATCTGTACCAAGTAAGATGGGAAAAACATAAAATTTCATTCTGTTTTTAGTTACCAAAAACATAGAACAGATTACTAACCACTACAGCTGGGGTATCCTACATTCTAAATGCTGTGAGTGGCTTTTTAAAATGCTTTTTAACTTGCCTTAGGCTCAATGAAGTCCTAACATGTACCTTGTGTAAGCGTTACACTGAAGGGTCAAGATTATTTTTAACTAGTGTTTACAATGGATCAGTGGACTGTATCCTTTTGTTTATATTACACTTGAAAGAAATATAGTTTACTTAGTCCTAAACACTCTCCTTCAGCCCTCTGCAAATGGATCATGTACTTGAATATTAAAAAGTTCCTTGTAAACTTAAAAGGTACTTGAGCTGAAACATTCTTTCCTTTTTGTTTCTTTCTTTACCTTTCTCTAGCTTTGCTTCCTTTCTTTTGTTTACGTATATGCATTAACTAAAATTGATCTGTGTACAGACTGAAATGTTGGATGAACTTTTATTCTGAATTTTCCTGAAGCATGTGTTTACAGTGAGACAGTTTCATATAGTGAAAAGGATTATAATTTTGCTCATATAAAGAACATTAGTTTAACAGAAGGAAGCATAAGGAAATGGTTAAAATATGCCAATTTTTATTTTAAATGCTGATCCTTTATCATATTTCCTAAAACACTAAATATCATTAGGCAAGCTTTTATCATCTTTGATTGATATAGTTCAGCAAAAGATTGGTCACAGTTAATAATACAACACATGGAGTTAAAAACAATACTAATGAAATGAGTAGGTAGAAATCTCCATCTTCTGTGCAAGCCAGGGATCTATTTAACTTTCTTGATCTAGCCATCCTCTTTCCTTTAGAAAATCCAAGATGATAAGATAGTCCAAGAGGCCCCAATATGGACCAATTTTGCTTATACACTAATTTTGATCCTTTCTTTTTTGGGGGGTGGGGGTGGGGTTCACTTTTGCTAGAGAGTGAATTTTTTTCTCTGTATTTTAAGAAGTATAGTTGCTTTACAATGTTGTGTTAGCTTCAAGTGTACAGCAAAGTGATTCAATTATGCATATGTGTGTGTGTGTGTGTGTGTGTGTATTCTTTTTCAGATTCTTTTGCCTTATAGGTTATTAAAAATTATTGAGTATAGTTCCCTGTGCTTCTTTCTTATTCCCTGCACACCTTAAGCACATTTTATAGTCTGCATTTCACAGATTACCATATGTTTTTTTCTTCTTGGTATCAAGAAAAAGGTCCTTGTTGATCATCTATTTTATTTATAGTAGTGTGTATATTTTAATCCCAAACTCCTAATTTATTCCTTTCACCCCTCCACCTTTCCCCTTTGGTAACTGTAAGTTTGTTTTCTATGTCTGTGGGTCTGTGTCTGTTCTGTTTTGTATATAAGTTCATCTGTATCACTTTTTTTTTTAGATTCCATATATAAGCGATATCATATATTTGTCTTTCTCTGTCTGGCTTACTTCACTTAGTATGATAATCTCTAGGTCCATCTATGTTGCTGCAAGTGGCATTATTTCATTCTTTTTTATGGCTAAGTAATATGCCATTTTGTCAATATACCATATCAACCTACAGAATGGAAGAAAATATTTGCAAACAATGTGACCAACAAGAGATTAATCTCCAGAATATACAAACAGCTCATACAACACAATATCAAAAAAAAAAAAAACAAACTACCCTCTCCCTTTTTTTTCTTAATGAGTCTGGCTAAAGGTTTGTCAATTTTGTTTATCTTTTCAAAGAACCAGCTTTTAGTTTCATTGATCTTTTCTATTGATTTCTTCATTTCTATTTCATTTATTTCTGCTCTGATCTTTATGATTTCTTTCCTTCTACTAACGTTGGGTTTTGTTTGTTCTTCTTTCTCTAGTTGCCTTAGGTATAAGGTTAGGTTTTTATTTGTGATTTTTCTTGTTTCCTGAGGGTAAATTGTATTGCTACAAACTTCCCCTTTGAACCCCCTTTGCTGCATCCCATAGGTTTTGGATCCTTGTGCTTTCATTTTCATTTCTCTCTAGATATTTTTTTTATTTCCTCTTTGATTTCTTCAGTGATCCATTGGTTGTTTAGTAGCATATTGTCTAGCCTCCACATGTTTGTGTTTTTGACAGGGTTTTTCTTGTTGATTTCTAGTCTCATAACGTTGTGGTCAGAAAAGATGTTTGATATGATTTCAGTTTTCTTAAATTTACCAAGGCTCGCTTTGTGGCCCAGCATGTGATCAATCCTGGAGAATGTTCCATGTGCACATGAGAAGAACGTGTATTCTGCTGCTTTTGGATGGAATGCTCTATAAATATCAATTAAGTCCATCTGGTTTAAATGTGTCATTTAAAGCCTGTGTTTCCTTACTGATTTTCTATCTGGATGATCTCTCCATTGGTGTAAGTGGGGTGTTAAAGTCCCCCATTATTATTGTGTTACTGTCGATTTCTCCTTTTATGGCTGTTAGTATTTGCCTTATATATTGAGGTGCTCCTATGTTGGGTGCATATATATTTACAATTGTTATATCTTCTTCTTGGATTGATCCCTTGATCATTATGTAGTGTCCTTCTTTGTCTCTTGTAAGAGTCTTTCTTTTCTTTTTTTTAAAACATTATTCTTATTTAGTTGCTAGAATCTTCCCCCCATATTTCAGACCTTAAACTAACCTAGCACTAACCTTCTATTTTGATTCCATTGTTGACAAATACAGAGCACTCATTTTTTGATAACCACATGACTTACTCCCTTATTTCCCTCAAGTCTTTTTTTTTTTTTTTAAGTATCCAATTATATTCTGGGGTGAGCATAAAAATAAACATCACAACACAAAGTTTTAACAGACAGTTCCAGTATAATAGCTGCTGGAAGCACCAGACATTATTGGAATCTGTGGGGGTTTTTTGGGGGGGGTGGTTTTTTCTTCATTTTTTTTTTAACTTTTTATTATATGTTGGAGTATAGCTGATCAACAACGTTGTGATAGCTTCAGGTGCACAGCAAAGCGAAGAGACTTTATTTTAAACTCTATTTTGTCTTCTATGAGTATTGCTACTCCAGTTTTCTTTTGATTTGCATTTGCATGGAGTATCTTTTTCCATCCCCTCACTTTCAGTCTGTATGTGTCCCTACATCTAAAGTAGGTCTCTTATAGACAGCATATATATGGGTCTTATTTTTGTATTCATTCAGCCAGTCTGTGTCTTTTGGTTGGAGCCTCTAATCCATTTTCGTTTAAGGTAATTATTGATATGTTTGTTCTTATTCCCATTTTGTTAATTGTTTTGGATTTGTTTTTGTATGTTTTTTCCTTCCCTTCCTCTTTTGTTCTCTTGTGATTTGAAGACTGACTTTAGTGTTGTGTTTTGTTCGATTCCTTTTTCTTTTTTGTGTGCATATCTGTTGTAGATTTTTGGTTTATGGTTACCATGAGGTTTTGATATAGCAGCCTATATATAAACAAGATTGTTTTACGTTGCTGGTCTTTTAATTTCAAATGTATTTCCAATATCCTGCATTTGTGCTCTCCTCTTCTCACAATTGCTGTTTTGATATCATGTTTGTGTTTAGATGATTTCCTACATTTACTATATGTTTGCTTTTACTGGTGAGCTTTTCCAATCATAATTTTCTTGTCTCTAGTTGTAGCCTTTTCTTTTCTGCTTAGAGAAGTTCCTTTAGCATTTGTTGCAAAGATTTTTCAATATCCACAAATCAATCAGTGTGATACACCACATCAACAAGTTGAAGAATAAAAACCATATGATCATCCCAATAGATGCAGAAAAAGCTTCTGACAAAATTCTACACCGATTTATGATAAAAACTCTCCAGAAATTGGGCTTAGAGGAAACCTACCTCAACATAATAAAGGCCATATGTGACAGCACTACAGCTAACATCATACTCAATGGTGAAAAGTTGAAAGCATTTCCTCTCAGATCAGTGGACAAGGATGTCCACTCTCACCACTTTTATTCAGCATAGTTTTGGAAGTCCTAGCTACAGCAATCAGAGAAGAAAAAGAAATAAGAGGAATCAAAATTGGAAAAGAAGAAGTAAAACTGTCACTTTTTGCAAGTGACATGATACTATACATAGAAAATCCTAAAGATGCTACCAGAAAACTAGTAGAGCTCAACAATGAATTTGGTAAAGTTGCAGGATGCAAAATTAATACCCAGTAATCTGTTGCATTTCTATACACTAACAATGAAAAATCAGAAAGAGAAATTAAGGAAACAATCCCATTTACCATCTCATCAAAAAGAATAAAATACCAGGGAATAAACCTACCTAAGGAGACAAAAGACCTGTACTCCAAAAACTGTAAGATGCTGATGAAAGAAATTGAAGATGACACAAAGAGATGGAAAGATATAGCATATTTTTGGATTGGAAGAATCAATATTGTCAAAATGACTAAACTCCCCAGGGCAATCTACAGAGTCAGTGCAATCCCTGTCGAATTACCAATGGCATTTTTCACAGAACTAGAACAAAACGTCTTAAAATTTGTGTGGAAACACAAAAGACCACAAATAGCCAAAGCAATCTTGAGAAAGAAAAATGGAGCTGGAGGAGTCAGGCTCCCTGACTTCAGACTATACTGCAAAACTACAGTCATCAAAACAGTGTGGTACTGGCACAAAAACAGAAATATAGTTCAATGGAACAGAACAGAAAGCCCAGAAATAAACCCACGCACCTATGGTCAATTAATCTATGACAGAGGAGGCAAGACTATACAATGGAGGAAAGATAGTCTCTTCAATAAATGGTGTGGGGAAAACTGGACAGCTACATGTTAAAAAAAAAAAAGAAAAAATTTAGAACATTCTTTAACACCATACACAAAAGTAAACTCAAAATGGATTAAAGAGCTAAATGTAAGACCGAATACTATAAAACTCTTAGAGGAAAACATAGGCAGAACACTCTTTGACATAAATTACAGCAGTATATTTTTTGAGCCATCTCCTAGAGTAATGGAAATAAAAACAAAAGTAAACAAACAGGACCTAATCAAACTTACAAGCTTTTGTACAGTAAAGGAAACCATAAACAAAAAGAAAAGACAACCCACAGAATGGGAGAAGATATTTGCAAACAGTGCGACTGACAAGGGATTAGTCTCCAAAATTTATAAACAGCTCATACAGCTCCTTCAGCTCAATATCAAAAAGGCCAATAGCACAATCAAAAAAATAGGCAGAAGAACTAAATAGACATTTCTCCAAAGGAAACATACAGATGGCCAAGAGGCACATGAAAAGCTGCTCAACATCACTAATTATTAGAGAAATGCCAATCAAAACTACAGTGAGATATAACCTCACCCCAGTTAGAATGGCCATCATCAAAAAATCTACAAACAATAAATGCTGGAGAGGGTGTGGAGAAAAGGGAACCCTTTTGCACTGTTGGTGGGAATATAAATTGATACAGCCACTATGCAGAGCAGTATGGAGGTTGCTTAAAAAACTAAAAACAGGGAACAATATGATCCAGCAATCCCACTCCTGGGCATATATCCAGAGGAAAACATGGTTTGAAAGGATATATGCACGCCAGTCTTCGTTGTAGTGCTATTTACAGTAGCCAAGACATGGAAGCAACCTAAATGTTCATCGACAGATGAATGATTTTCTTTATTAGTCCTTTCTCCAGCAGTTAAATTTTTATGAATGAAAAGCATCTTGACAGTTCACAGCCCAACTCCTTCTGCCAGTATTCCTGCCATCATTTCCCCAAACCCACCAGACCCTTTCACATCTGGTATTTTGTTTCTGCTCCTCTTACCTGAGATGCCCTCCTCCCTTTCTTTATGTGATAGACTTGAACTCATTTGTCAAGACTCGACACAAATGTTACTTCCACCATCAGTCCTTTGGAGGCTTAGTTCCTCTGTCCTCTTTGCTCCAGCATCATTTTTCCCCATAACTCTGTTTTAGCACTTATTTATAATTTATTTGTTTTAATAATGTGCTTTTCCCTGCTAGATAGGAGTGCCTCAAGGTCTAGGACCTCCTTCACCTTTGCATTCTCAGCCCCAGCACCATGACTGGTAGGTGTGTAGTAGGCAATCTGTTACTGTTTCTTCAATGCATGAATTAAGTAACCAATTATATGAAATGTCTGAGGGACAGTCTTCTGCTTTGAAACCACTTATATTCCCAAAGTTAATTTTTAAATCTGTTGTTTTGGAACTCACAAAGCAATTTCCCACAGAAACAATGTTGTAAATGTTACAAATGGTGGGTAGGTTCCCAGGCTAGACCTCAAGAGTCTGTTTAACCCATAATGTAGCTGAAACACTATGCAATTGTAATGAAAAATAGCAGAAAGCAACAGTGGTACAAATGTGCAGTATTTTCATTACATTAAGTAAATAAATTCCTCTTCTGTGTAGAAACTGAATTCCGGGGCAAATTATACCGATGGGCAAGCGTAACGTGACCCAGCAACAAGAGCTGCATATAGGCCAAGCTTCTCTCACTAACTTGCCTCATAAGTTGCTTGACTTGACTATCCCTGAGTTTCCACATCTTTCCCCCCAGCTTGGTATTTCTTGCCTGCTCCCCCTGAAGAAAGAGCAAGGTATAAGTACATATTGAAACATATAGGGGGAACACTGTATAAATGCAATGTGTGTCATGGTATAAAGTACCTACAGACAAATGAAATTAAACTGAATTATAAACATTTAATGGAGTAAACCTGAGGTTTAAACCTCATTTGGCCTGCCCCCGAAGCTGGGAGTTGGACAACCATCATGTTACCCTCCTTCCATAATGTCCAGCTCTAGGACCTTTGAGTTAAGCTTTCTGGGCCTTAGCTTCCTCTTGGGCAAAGTGACACTGGAGTTGATGACCTTCCAGTTCTGAATGTTGTCTATCCTTAATATTATTTGGACAGAGTGGTAACTTTGGTAGGATTTTAAAATGTCCTGGAGGGCTAATAAATATGCTCTCAGTTTCTTCAATTTGCTCTTCTGTCATGGGTTTGCTTCAAGCTCCACTTTGCATACTTTATATCTTTACTGCTTTATGCAGTTGTTTCCTTAGTGTGCTGAATATGCCTACCTTAAAAGCAATGTGTTCCCCAACATCTGCCATGGGAATCTACATAGAAACTAACTTCTGTCACATAGCGTCTCCACCCAAACTTAAAGAACAGCTCTCTTCTTGTTCCTTACCCAGAATTCTGGTTTGTCCCAGGAAGAAGAAAGTTTCTCCATTGATTCTGGATCAGTAGATACATGCGCCAACTAACTGTCTAATCCAACTTTCTTCTCTATTAGGAGCCATCTGTTTGCCAATGACTACTCTGTTTGTTTTTTATTTTAGTGCAAGCCATTTTAGCTCCTTCGTCTGTTTTTACCATGCCACCTGTGCTTCCCACTTTCCCCGCTCATTCATTCCTTCATTTTGTGTGCGTGCCAGAGGGGACAGAGTGTGATGGATCAGCAGGGGTCTGCTGTCCTCCAAACAAAATGCTGGAGGCTCAACCCCTTCTCTCTGACTGGCTGGAATGCTTCCATCCTCAGTCTGTCCAAACCCTCTTCATTTTCTGCCCTATATTTAAGCTTCCCCAGAATATTTGTGGCCTTTCAAGAGACTTTCCTGGAACAAAAGAAAGAAGTTGGTAAATTCTTGAAATTTCTAACTTTCTGTAACAGGAGGTTCACATTTGTCTCTCCCTCAGTCATTGCTTTCCTTCTGTGCCTGAGGGTCCAATAGTATGTAATAAACGTGTAACCCCTTCTGTGGAAACAGTCGTTATTGGGTCAAACACCATTAGAAAAACGTTTTCTGTGTGATATTCCTGACACAATTTGATATTAAAAATGCTAGTATTTGATGACCCATGTTATGTTTTCTTGATTGCCTTCATACGTTCATCTGCATGAGTGTCACTTGTCCTGAGCCTTAAGATCTACTAGGTCGGACCTTTGTAACATTTTTTAGTAAACTTCCCCTTAAGTGGGGTGCCCTGCAAATTGTTTCTGAAGTGTCTTAAGTCCTAAGTAAAAAGTGTCTTTTTACTGCAAAGCTCAGCTGAGTCCCTGCCATTGTGAAGCCTGCCTTCACTTAAACTATCCCCAGGTACACCTCACTCCTCTGAAATCCTAGTGCGTTTGCTGTGTGCACAACTCCTCTGGTACTTCCCTAACACTAAAAAATGAGCCCAATAAGCACTTCTTTTGTCCACGGTCCCTTTCAGACCAGCAACAGTACCTTCAACTTCTTGGTAGTATGTAACTCTGTAGCTCATGCATGTAGGTGCACTGTAAACCTTCATCGATTCATTATTCAATTACATATTGACTTATTTGTTAAGTTGAAGTTTTCAGCAGATTCATTTTTTGACCTTTTCAGTTATTAGTTTTTTTGTCAGTGTTTTTGATTACTCAGTTGCATTTTTGCCATCAATAGGTTATGTCTATAAATAGAGGTCTAGAGACATTTTTAATGTGTTTGGGAAGAAGTTCAGATTTTAAAATTGCAGATGAATATTGTGTTAGTGATTAACTGTAGCAAACATATTTTGAAGCAGTTTATCTAGCTGAGAAAAAGACAACAATAGAGCCATCCCTTGTGACTAGAGTTTCAATGGCTTCCTTCAAAAACAGTCATTTTAAAGTTTGTGTTTCCTTTTCTTTTAATCTCTCATGTAATGAATAATACTTAGTTGAACTCCCAAAGCAACTGGGGAAAGAAAATCTTTGCTGTTGATTTTGGATAAAATATGAGACATTTACTTTTGTGAATTTTAATCTCAGGAGACTTGAGCACAATCTTTTGTTCTCTGGTCTCTTGGGTCATTCAAAGATTTAAATTTAAATCTTTGTGTTTTTGACCATAAGAAAGCCCACTGAAATATGTAAGTATGGCAGTTTTAGTTATTAGTATCTATAGAAGTTCAGTACTCTTTTAGTTACCATTTTAGCAACTTCCAGATGGGTAATACCTGTCCTTCTGTAGGCAGTTTATAGAATAATCATCCTAATGTTATACTATGTTGCAGTTCATTATTTCTCTGAGCTTTTTGTTTTACTCATATTTGCTTAGCAGCCAAGTTAATTGTTCAAAAATTATCATTCTGGGCTTCCCTGGTGGCGCAGTAGTTGAGAGTCCACCTGCCGATGCAGGGGACACGGGTTGGTGCCCCGGTCCAGGAGGATCCCACATGCCGCGGAGCACCTAGGCCCATGAGCCATGGCCACTGAGCCTGCGCTTCCGGAGCCTGTGCTCCGCAAGGGGAGAGGCCACAACAGTGAGAGGCTGGTGTACCGCAAAAAAAAAAAAAAAAAAAAAAAAAAAATTATCATTCTAATTAATTATGCTCTGAATCCTTTAGATGTATCATTTCAAAGCACTGAGATGTGAGATTTTGTCCTGACTTGTCAAAAGAGGTAACACTCTACTTCCTACATTTTTGACCTTATAAAGTCCTTTCTTGCTACAAATTTCAAAACCTTATTGATCACAAAGTACACTAATAGATCTGAAAATTCATGTGTTCTTTAAAAATATGTACTTGTCGAGGACATATATTAGATCAAAAGTTTTGTCAGCTGTAATTCCCTTTTATAATTGTTTTTTAAAAGTCCAAACTAAGTTACTTCTCTCTGGTTTAAACACGTTGGCTGATTTTTAGACTTGGATGAATTTCACTGTAAATTGCTGTTTGATGTGACTTGAGTACCCAGGAGCTGTCAGGATGGCTCAGTGATTTAACGTTGGTGTCCTGCAGCTTTGACTGTAATCAGCAGATGCTGTGGTATTACCATAAATGTTTTCCTAACTGCTTCTGTCAAAAAGAGAAAATTCTTCCTGCCCCGAGTCTGCTGCTTCTGATTAAATTCAGTTTGCCTTCTTTTGCATAATTAATATCCCATGATAATCTCTAACCTTTTGTTTTTAATATTGCCTTTTGGTCTAGACTCACTCTTTCTGGGGAGGCTCCACTAAGAGCAGACAAGGAGAAAGGGATGTTGCTTTTACATGAACCCCAGCACCTCCATGGCTCTGAAGTTGTTACTGTTTTCTGTACCATCACTTGTCAAAGATCATGAAAGGTTCTGGTCTCTGCAATGTTTTTCATTGTTGTGCCACTGCTCTGTTCTACTTCTGAAGGCTGTTTCTGCAATGCTTTGGTGTACATGGTTTTACATGTGGATGTGTGATGATGGAATCTGCTTTAGAATGTGCTCACCCTGGGTGTATAAACTGTGATAAACTTCTGGCACCAACCAGGCAAAAGGCTTATTAGCCTGCAAAACTTTCTGCACCTCTAACCCAAAGCAGATCAGAAAACTGTACGTGGCACAACAAAGTAAATGTCTACAAAATATAAGTATGTTAAAAATGAATGCCCTGTTTTGTCAGTGAAAGCATTCTTTATGTTATCTCAATGGGAAAAAGGTCCTTGAATTTCTTAAATAGCAGTAACTTTTCCCTGAAGAGCCCAAAGTGCTTCATCATTTTCCTGTTTATTCTTTTAGAACCTGTGAGTACTCCTGCTGGTAACCACCTGTGACTGTTTTTTCTTTTCCTAGTAGAACATTGATGTAAATAGATAGCCTTTGTGATGTTATTCTTACAGTGTAAGATAAAAAGTATACGTGATATCTCTACGGTACTAAATCCAGCCAATAGTAACTGGCAAATTTACGTCTTAGAAATAGTCTGTCATCTTATCATCTGAAATTAGGATTCTGCATGCTCCTTTGTTTCAGAAGAAAGGATAAAAGGCTGAGCTTCACATTTTCTGTGGTTTATCTACTTCTTTCTCATATAGGAGATTCTACTAACAAATATTTATCACATTATTTTTAGTATCATTTTCTTCATTGAATCAAAGAACTTTAAAATGGAAAAGGATCTTAGAAAAGCGTTCCTTTTGGCACTGACCAAGCTGAGCCTAAATGTCATAAAGCCACAGGTAGTGGCACATTTCGTTTGGGGATTTCCAACTCTTAACTATTGAAATGTTAACTTTGAATATAGATTTTTGTTTATCTCAGATTAAAAGCAAATAAGAGAAACAAGGGAATTTCAGAATAAACCTATCGATCCCCAAACAGATTCCACATAAAAGCAAGAGTTATGATCAACAAAACTCATTTTTTCTTACTCAAGCTCTGTTGCTACAAAGTCTTTAAGCTCATAGCTGCTTAGATCTCCTGAAACTCCACTATATTCTTTTTTTTCCTACACAACCTCCAGCAATACCACTTTTCCATATCTGTTCATATTAGCCAACCACTTCTACAATAAAGAGCACTTCCTTCAGCAAAACAGCTAATCTGTGACCCAGAAGACGATGGCAGGGTCTCACATAAGACAGAGAGACTTTTAAGTGTTCATTCTGCCTCTGCTTTTTCCTCACTGTGCCACTGGAGTAATCCACTTAATGTCTGGGCTCAATTTCCTTGTCGGTAAATGGAGATAAACAATAACCACCTCACAGGAGGATTAAATGGATGCCATGTGTGCTAATGTGTCCACACACCTGCTTCTTTGAGACCTGTATTTGATAGCCAAGGAGAATGAGGAAGACACTTGGAAAAGGTGAGAATATAAGAACAAGGGTGCTTATATTTAATTAGAGATTTCAATGGTTCTTCTTAGTCTGTTTCCTCATTCCCAGTTAATTCGTGAATATAATGTTAGTTACTACTCAAAAAGACAAAAAGTCACAGATATGTCTCTTTCAGGTTAGTTGAACATGAGAGTAGAAGGAAATCACTTAGAAAAGCACCAACATTTTAGAGAAATGTGAACTGTTTATCTGGCTCTACGGATGAAAAATCTCCTTTCTACCCCACACACCCCCCCAAAAAAAGCTTTTCATAATCTCTTTCTTAATAGGTAGAGGCCCTGAAATCCTCACATTTGATTCTTAAATGTATTGCTGTTATCATGCTTTAAGAGGAAGCTGCCAGCTTATTTTAAATGACAAAGAGCTATAATTCATAAGTAGTGCAGCTTCCATTCTCATGAGATATAGTCAGAATTTGGATTTCCACCCACCTATTCCCAGAAAATTAACACATAAATACACATGAGTGGATTTATGACTTTAACCACGAATTTAATGATACATGTAAGTATAGCCAGTTTGCTGATGAAATGGATTATGCTGAAAATATTAGAAATGAATTTTCATTTTTGTTTTTTACATTAAAAGACATATCTTGATCAATTATTCCAAAAGCATCTATGCCTCTGTTTTTACTCAGAGTTATATGACTTCAGGAGTATGCGTTACTAATCTTTATGCTGTAAACATCAGATAAGAGGCTGAAACACAGCCACTTTCAAGATTTGTGATGAGTGGACCCTTACAATGCTGTACATTTGTGTGGTGATCTGTCCATCTAAGAGCTTTCATACATATTGTTTTTGTCATAAATATCCTGTGTAGATTTGGCTTATTTAATCAGGGCCAGTAAACAAAGAAAGATGCTGAAGTTAACAGAGATTAAAAGAATCATTCCAGGATATAAAAAGTGAATGATAGTGCTAAAAAGAAACCCTTACAATTTTTCCTTTTAGATATAAACTAACCCCATAATAGAGCACCTTCTGACCCAAGTTATCACAAATGTGGAGTTTGCAGCTAGCCAGATGAGCCAGGGAAAATTGGTGTTGGTTCTCTTTCACATAAATCCAAAGAAACAAATCAATGAGCATACAGCTTGATAAACAAAAAGGCTGTTCCATGGTGGTAAGCTCAGTTAAAACCAAATCTGTAGAGACAGCAGTGGAAGGAGTAAAGCTAAACTTGCCTCCCACAAAAAGGCCTTTAACCTGCCTGAGGAGATCATCACAGCCTCTCCAGGAGACAGGGAAGAGTCACAGCAGCAAAGCCAAGAGCATTGTCATGGTCTGACAGATCAGTGGCTGACCTCTTGGCCTTGATTTTTTTCCTGTATAATGGGGATATCAACAACAGCTTCGGGCTTCCCTGGTGGCGCAGTGGTTGAGAGTCCGCCTGCCGATGCAGGGGATACGGGTTCTGTGCCCCGGTCTGGGAAGATCCCACATGCCGCGGAGCGGCTGGGCCCGTGAGCCATGGCCGCTGAGCCTGCGCGTCCGGAGCCTGTGCTCCGCAACGGGAGAGGCCACAACAGTGAGAGGCCCGCGTACAGCAAAAAAAAAAAAAAAAAAAAAAAAAAAAAAAAAAACATCTTCGCAGAGTGTGTGAGAATGACCTGGGGAAATGTTATTAAAGACCCCTCCAGTCATGTTTAGCACACAGAGGCATACTAAATGGTAGCAGTTTCATCATTACTATTTGGCTGAGACCCGGTGAGAGATGATTTTGGTAGAATGTAGTGGAGAAAACAGATATTAAATATGCAATTACACAAACACATCATGTTTATAGTAAGTGCAGAAGGAAAAGAACTGTGAGAATGAACAGCAGGGGTGGAGGGGCAGGAGTTAAGGAGGCTTCCGGGGGAGTGGCTTCCTGTGCCAAAGCACTTTGACCTGGTTTCAGGCTGACCGGAGAGAATGGAAAACTAGAACACCAGTGTCTTAAGAGTGGGCGAGGTGGAATGATGAATTCGGGTCATACTTCTCCCTTTTAATACAGTGTTGACAACAAGGAGAATAATAGGACTTTAACTCAAGGAAAGAACAGTGGAGGCAGCCACCATTCTCAACTACATCTGGAGCAAAAGTGTCTCGAACTCAGAACTTCTGATTACAAATCCATCTCCTTCTTCATGTGGTATTCCCCAAATCCTGCCCAATTCACCTTTTATAAACTATTCCTGATTTGATCAGCTCCTTACCTGCATTTCTACATAGGCTCTTTTTTTCCCTCCCTGTCTCTTGCCTGTCAATCCATCCTGCAAGTAGCCTAGTTCATTAGCTCTCCTTAGATTTTCTCTGATTAGGCCCTATTACCTTCAACACTGCTTCTGTTCCCTTCTTCATCATCTCCTACAAGTGATATATCCCCCTGCACCCTACGCATTCTCTTTTGAAATCTAACACACCCACAGGACTTAAACATTTGTGTTTATTATTTAAGAGGCATGGGTCCTAGTTTTGCTAAAAGCCGTAACAGATACCAAATCCAATAATGCATTAAAAAAGTGAGAGACATAATTGACAGCTCAGAACACTTTGAGCAGTTCTTGCTATTTCTCTTTACTATATATGGAAGATAATAAGGAAATATCTCTATAAATATAGATATGTCAAGGCAGTTAGATGGCAGGCTTCCTGAAGGCAGGAACCATGTCTGCTTATTCTCTGCTGTATTCCTGACACTTAGCATAGTGTGGCCCACTGTACATACTCAGCGTTTTTTGACTAAAGGAGTGAAAGCAGTTGTCCATCTTGTATCCTACATCATGCCCAAAAATGATGGAACATAGACTCTGCCCCCTTGACTCTTATGATGAAATACAACACACATTTGCATATAAAGCACTGCATCTAACACCACGAGGGATTAGAAAAACACAGATCCTACTCCCAGTATTTTATGGTCTTGTCACTCGACTCTGGCCTGTAGCAGGGACACAAAAAACTATAACACTAAGCAAACAGGATGTGTAACACATGAAAGAAGTACAGCAGAAGGCAAGGGACTTCACAACCTTTTGAGAAATCAGGAGGTAGCATTTGATGAGACTCGAGGGATTATAGATTATTGTAGGCAATGCTTAGGACAGAGGAATAGAGATGGGTAGAAGAATTGCATATAGAGTTCACTGCATAAGTACAGCTAAAAAAATGCATGTCTTAGTTTAAGGAATAGTAATTTCCTCAATTATGGATTGCTAGTAAGAGAAAAACTATATGCAAAAATTTTCTAATTTAAGATAGAATTGAGGCATTTGTGGTTAGTTCATTTTATTTTTTTAAAAAATAGAAAATTTTATAACTCTGGACTCTCCTTGGTACAAATTTGGGTAGTATCAATTAAAATGTAAAGTTATTACATGTAATAATGTCAAAATAACTAGCTTTACCTATTTTCTAATGTACTAGTGAATCTGAGCCATAGATTTTTCTTCTATGAATAACTAGTTATATTGCAGTTTTAAGTACAGGCAGTACTTTATACCATACAAGCAAAAACCCTGGAAAAGTATATTCCTGGTTCATTTCAACTAGAGAGCTCAATAAATTTTTAAGGTATTTGTCAGAAACAATATTGGTAAAAGTGAAGTGTCTCATAGTTCCTTTTTGGTTCCTTGTGCTAATATAGGAATACTGTCTGCTTCTCCTTCAGCATTTGTAGCTTTTTTTTTTTTTTTTTCCAGTTAGATAACAGTGCTATAGTTTGAAGCCTGGAGCTGAATCTGGCTCCAATTGTGCTTGAATCCTCCCTCCACCTTCACTTTCCTCCTGACCTTGGGCAAGTTTCTTAACCCCTCAACGCATCCCTTCCTCAACTTTGAAACGGGGAGAATAAATGTCACACTCCATTAGATTGTATGATGACTCATGTAAAACACCTCTTGCAGACGGGCACTTAAGTGCTCAAACACATTAGTATTGTTTTTATTATTAGTGTTTTATAAAACAAAACCTGAAGTTGGGGGGGAACCTTACATACAATTATTTTATTAATTGTAATTTTATTCATTATAATAAGATGGTGATAATGACGATATTTTTGTTAGAACTAAACCCGAGTTCCATCTTCGCAGATTGTGTTATAGTTGAAAATTTTGTTGTTGTTTTTTTTAACCAATATTTTTGGTTTGTCACATAGTAAACCTCATTGGACAGATGAGGAGTGACCCACCCCTTCATTATAATTACTTCTTTCCTCTGATAAGATATAAGATGATAAGGCTTGTATACCCCAGGAGAAAACAAACACAAGCTATTACATTAGAGAAATAAAGTCATTCATGTTGGAAGGGCCGTGAATGTTAGGGTCACCAAATGGACTTGGTAAAACTGCAGAACACAGCACTTCTCTGTTATACTCCAGAAGAACCCTTTTTATGTTGTGGGATTCCATTATTTGCAGTGGTTTCTTTCCTCTTCCAATCAAGTGAGAGCCCATATGGAAAGCTAGTACCACTGTAAAATCTAAGTCCATTATAAATAGAATAGTCAATTAGCAGACATATTATTACTATATTGTAACAGTTGTAAAAGAAGTATTATGTTCCATATTTTTAAGTCACTAAAAGTTATTCAAAGTGCTATAATACCAACTTAATGATCAGTGACAGGTGTAACTGTCTGACCTCTAGTGGCTATAGCTCATTGCTGCATCTCAGTTGATGGGTTAAAAAAACAACAACAAACTAAGACTATGGAAAGAAATCTCAGCTCCTAATAATAGAGTTATACAAGTGAGTGTATAGAAAATTTTATAACTAGAAATTATAGTTGCTCTGAATTTCTGCTGCTCTGATTTTTGGGGTGCTGCCTCAAAGGACAGAGTCCAGAACCAGCTTTGTGAATCTCTGAGTTCAGGTGCTTGAAATGTGTCAGCAGATGCTGCCCTGAGGCCTAGTAGTCAGGTTTCTCTACAGCATTTTTAATAGACATTCTGAAGTTCATAGCAAGCTTCCAGCATCGATGTTCAGCATTATTTTATAGGTTTGCACGAAATTTTTTTAGAAGAGCTATCAAATGTCTATATGAATAATATGTCTTTCATAATGTGCAGATGTTATAGGTTTATGTGAATATTTTCTGATTCAAGTTGAATAGCATTACCGTTCCTTATATACTTCATCACAAGTTAAGGATGCTGTTTGTAAACAGGAAGCAGATTGGAATCGACCAACAATTTGGGGAGATGAACTGATTATACTAAAACACTGAACTAAATAGACTTAGATATTCCGTTTAGTATGGTGCCCCAAACTGAAAAAGACTAAAAAAATTCACATTATCTTAAGACTGAATAATAAAAAATGAGAA
Source organism: Grampus griseus (assembly GCF_964374135.1). Lineage (NCBI taxonomy): Eukaryota > Metazoa > Chordata > Mammalia > Artiodactyla > Delphinidae > Grampus > Grampus griseus. Next base: position 47,959,802 of record NC_139012.1, read on the forward strand.
CATTCTGCCGTATGATAGTAACATATTTTCCTGTCTTTAACATAAACCATTTTGGAATATTTGATTTAATTTTTTTCTTGTCATACTTGGTATCTCAATTAACTGAATACTTTCATCTCAATAGTTTAATGAACTATAAATTGCTGGACATATATGGCTAGTGTGGATCTGCAGTCATTTTTTTTTAATTGCAAATACCATGTGGATTATAAAGTTCCATATACTTTAAGGCTTCTTCTGTGCCAACACTTGTAGCTCTTTTAGGAGAATATACAAGAAATGGAACAACTAACAATTGCTCCATCTTGTCCTCTGTCCATTTTCCTGCAGTCAGCACCTTCTTTAGCTTGCCAAGAGTACTGCACTCTAATTTCTTTCTTTTCTGCCTGCTGTACAGTACATTTCTACTGCTTTGTGTTTCGTGTTACCATAGAGACAGGAGGTGCTCCAAAGCCCTGGGAAGATGGGTAGAAGCGGGTCTTTGAGGAAACAGTCCCTGCTGGCTAGCGAAGCCTGAGGCAGGAATCTATAGCAGTAAATGGAAAGAGGGAATTATGTGGGCAGATCCGACTGTGCGTCCACAGGGTCTTAGGAAGTGCAGGCCCAGCCTGTGCTGCATTCAAAATGAGTTGTTTACAGAAACCAATTTTTCAGAGATCTCAATGCAGCGTGAGGTTTCATAGGAACCAAGCTTAGGGTTTTATTTGCAAGAAAATGACTGAAGTGACATTGACTTATTCCTTTTACTGTTTCCTCATTAAAAGGGAGCAGCTTCTAAGAAAGGTCCTCTTTGCCTGACTTATTTTGCCAATCAAAAATTTCACCTTTAAAATGCAGATCAATATTCTTTGACTCAGCCGAAACCATCAGAAGTCAGATTGCAGGCTGAGCACAAGGGACTCTACATCCAGCACCCAAGTCATTGATCCAAATATGCTAGTTCTAAAAATGAGTAGTTTTTACCCTAAATTGTCATGTACCCCTTCCATATTTTAGAAACATAACTTCAAGCTTTTAAACATTTCTGTTCTATGTCCTACTATATTATTTTAGCTCATACTTGTTAATATTTTTTATTTAGGAGAAATCTATAATATTTCAAAATAATATAGTTTTTTTTCTTGCCTTTTCCTTCTGATATGTATGTGGGAATTATTGTTAAAGGCAGCCTTTTTTTTTTTTTTTTTTTTTTAGTGGATAAGATCTATACTCAGAGTATTTGTTGGATTTTTGTCACATATGTAGTAGTCAGGGAAAGAATTCAGAGAAATTCAGAAAACATCAACATGTCTTCCTAGGTTACCAGTCCAAGGGCATAGTATGCAGAATTGTACTTTGGATGAAGAAGGCCAGTAATCTGTAAATCTGTAAAAAAGGAATATGGTTGAGGAAGGTCCTCTGAGGTACTTATTTCCTCAAACTGACAGTAGGAGGCAGTAGTTTACTAGCCTGAACTCCTCTCTAAGGTAATGCCAATGACTTGTGCCAAATTTTTTTTTTACTCATTTTCTAGAAATACAAGAAACCAAAATCTTAGAAGTAGTTTAAGATTTCATAATGAAACTTGGTACCATTAATACAATACATAATAATGCTGCTGGGCTATGAATAGAACAATCAAAAAAGGCAGGTCTTTCAGCCTTAATAGTGGCGCCCCTGTGCACCTGGCCCCAATGTAGGTCCTGTTCCAATTTGAATAGGAGAGTGACAAGAAATAAAGGTCATTCTCATTTTGGAAAGGAGGAGAGTCACATTTAATATGTTAGATACTTCTAATTTTCACTGATTTACTAAAATGTCTACAGAACTATGAAGTAAAAATAGAAGAGTCTGAATGGTAACCTGGTCTCCCTATGCCTTGGGGGCTAGATAAACATATGTCAAAACAGAGATAGTAGAAACAGTAGGTATGTCATTATAGCAATCAATTTCATGATTGCATTTTGAATCTTTAGCCATTGTCTGTTTTACCATTCACAGAAGCTACCTAAATCCAAATTACCTAGGAATGTACAACTGTGTCTTCCTTTCTGTATAAAACAAAATCACAGTGAAATGCTAAATTTTGGAATATTGCATTCTTTCATTTGATTGTTTTTCATGTAGCTAAAAAAATAATGTTTGAAAAGCATTTTACTTCTGTAATAACTGATTCCATTCATACGTTATCTTTCACTTATTGACCTAATCTCAATAAGGTATGTATTTTGGGATTTTTTTTTTTCCTCAGTATTAGGGTTATATTTATATCTGCATTTATTTCCCTATGTAATTCAAACAGCACATATTTATTTGGTAACTAATTATGATTATTATACAACCTGTGACCATAGAATGAAGCTAAGATTACTAGTCTGAATTACACAGGGAAATAAATTGCTGATATAAATGCATCCCTGATACTGAGGAGAAAAGTTCCAAAGTGCATATCCATATAAGGTTGGGGCCTGTGATCTTGATATTACTTATTTTTGCTTTAGCCCTGTGAACCATACATCCCTATATGGTGCCTTATAACAAATTATAGAAGTATTTTTAGTAAATATGGGGAAATGAACAATATTAATTTCCACTAGGATATGAATTATTCCAATTTGAACGTCTAACTAAAGTTTAAAAAATTATAATTCCTAAATTCTTTTTAATAATAATTATTAGCTTTCTAACAGTACAAAATCCAACTGAGATTGTTACCCATCACTGGAATTTTCTATGAAGATATCTGACTCAAAAATTTATAGGTATTAGCACTGTAGGAACTCCATGTTACTATGCTACCAATATAGTAGCCAATAGTCATATGTGGCTCTTGAGCTCTCGAAATGTGGCTAGTCTGAATTAAGATGATCTCTAAGTGTACAATACATATTTGATTTTGAAGGCTTAGTACAAAAAAAAAAACTTAAAGATTTCATTAATACATTTTTTATTTTGCTTACATATTGAAATAATAGTTGAAATTTGGTTAAGTAAAATATATTGTTAAAATTAGTTACACCTGATTTTCTTTCCCAATATTTAATGTGACTACTAGAAAATTTTAAGTAGCTTATGTAGCCCGCTTTCCTGACACTCATATTTCTATTGGACAGCGCTATTCTAGACTCAAGTCTAGGTCCTCAAGAGGCCAGAAAGCACGAAAATATACATTAAATAAAAATGACATGTAATCAGTTTGTTATTCAGGGAATGTTATTCTGAAGTGTTTTCTTTGGGAAGGATTAATATGAAACAAGGTGGTAAAATTATGCCATGCTTAGGTTCAGTCACTCAAGAAATGATGTTTTAAACACTCATTATAAAGCAGGCACTATTCTAAGTACTGTTTTATTCTAAGTGAATAAAACAAGGATTTTTGCCTTTGTGGAGCTTACATTCTAGCAAGTTAGATCAGAATTAGATGGATATGAGTTTGTTTTTCTTGCTCCTTGAACATATTACTATCTCCTGGATATAGCTAGTGACATTTATATTTAGTGACAGTCTAGGGAGAAGTAAGGAAACATTTCTATATATAAAGTCATACATAAAATTATTTCATTTAAAATCATCTTCATTACAAATGTATCCCAGGATTGAATTCTCTAATGAATAAAAACAGATAGTTTTAAGCAGCTTTTATTAGGCTGAAAATCAACTTCAAGTTTTTTCTTTTTTTTTTAATTTTTCAATTTTATTTTATTTATTTTTTTATAGCAGGTTCTAATTAGTCATCAATTTTATACACATCAGTGTATACATGTCAATCCCAATCGCCCAATTCAGAACACCACCATCCCCACCCCACCGCAGTTTCCCCCCCTTGGTGTCCATACGTTTGTTCTCTACATCTGCATCTCAACTTCTGCCCTGCAAACTGGTTCATCTGTACCATTTTTCTAGGTACCACATACATGCGTTAATATACGACACTTGTTTTTCTCTTTCTGACTTACTTCACTCTGTATGACAGTCTCTAGATCCAGCCATGTCTCAACAAATGACCCAATTTCGTTCCTTTTTATGGCTGGGTAATATTCCATTGTATATATGCACCACAACTTCTTTAATCATTCGTCTCTTGATGGGCATTTAGGTTGCTTCCAAGACCTGGCTATTGTAAATGGTGCTGCAATGAACATTGGGGTGCATGTGTCTTTTTGAGCTACGGTTTTCTCTGGGTATATGCCCAGTAGTGGGATTGCTGGATCGTATGGTAATTCTATTTTTAGATTTTTAAGGAACGTTCATACTCTTCTCCAGAGTGGCTGTATCAATTTGCATTCCCACCAACAGTGCAAGAGGGTTCCCTTTTCTCCACACCCTCTCCAGCATTTGTTCTTTGTAGATTTTCTGATGATGTTCATTCTAACTGGTGTGAGGTGATACTTCATTGTAGTTTTGATTTGCATTTCTCTAATAATTAGTGATATTGAGCAGCTTTTCATGTTCTTCTTGTCCATCTGTATGTCTTCTTTGGAGAAATGTCTATTTAGGTCTTCTGCCCATTTTTGGATAGGGTTGTTTGTTTCTTTAATATTGTGCTGCATGAGCTGTTTCTATATTTTTGAGATTAATCCTTTGCCTGTTGATTCGTTTGCAAATATTTTCTCCCATTCTGAGGGTTGTCTTTTCGTCTTGTTTATGGTTTCCTTTGTTATGCAAAAGCTTTTAAGTTTCATTAGGTCCCATTTGTTTATTTTTGTTTTTATTTCCATTACTCTAGGAGGTGGATCAAAAAAGATCTTGCTGTGATTTATGTCAAAGAGTGTTCTTCCTATGTTTTCCTCTAAGAGTTTTATAGTGTCTGGTTTTACATTTAGGTCTCGAATCCATTTTGAGTTTATTTTTGTGTATGGTGTCAGGGAGTGTTCTAAATTCATTCTTTTACATGTAGCTGTCCAGTATTCCCATCACCACTTATTGAAGAGACTGTCTTTTCTCCATTGTATATGCTTGCCTCCTTTTTCATAGATTAGTTACCATAGGTGCTTGGGTTTGTCTCTGGGCTTTCTATCTTGTTCCGTTGATCTATGTTTCTGTTTTTGTGCCAGTACCATATTGTCTTGATTACTGTAGCTTTGTAGTATAGTCTGAAGTCAGGGAGTCTGATTCCTCCCGCTCCTTTTTTTTCCTTCAAGACTGCTTTGGCTATTCGGGGTCTTTTGTGTCTCCATACAAGTTTTAAGATTTTTTGTTCTACTCCTGTAAAAACTGCCATTGGTAATTTAATAGGGATTGCATTGAATCTCTAGATTGCTTTGGGTAGTATAGTTATTTTCACAGTATTGATTCTCCCAATATGAGAACATGGTATATCTCTCCATCTGTTGGTATCATCTTTCATTTCTTTCAACAGTGTCTTATAGTTTTCTGCATACAGGTCTTTTTTTCTCCCTAGTTAGGTTTATTCCTAGGTATTTTATTCTTTTTGTTGCAGTGGTAAATGGGAGTGTTTCCTTAATTTCTCTTTCACATTTTTCATCAGTGTATAGGAATGCAAGAGATTGCTGTGCAATGATTTTGTATCCTGCAACTTTACCAAATTCATTGATTAGCTCTAGTAGTTTTCTGGTGGCATCTTTAGGATTCTCTATGTATAGTATCATGTCATCTGCAAACAGTGACAGTTTTACTTCTTCTTTTCTAATTTGCATTCCTTTTATTTCTCTTTCTTCTCTGATTGCCATGGCTAGGACTTCCAAAACTATGTTGAATAATAGTGGTGAGAGTGGACATCCTTGTCTTCTTCCTGATCTTAGAGGAAATGCTTTCAGTTTTTCACCATTGAGAATGATGTTTGCTGTGAGTTTGTTGTATATGGCCTTTATTATGTTGAGGTAGGTTTCCCCTATGCCCACTTTCTGTAGAGGTTTATTATAAATTGGTGTTGAATTTTGTCAAAAGCTTTTTCTGGATCTATTGAGATGATGATATGGTTTTAATTCTTCAATTTGTTAATATGATGTATCATATTGATTGATTTGCATATATTGAAGAATCCTTGCATCCCTGGGATAAATACCACTTGATCATGGTGTATGAGCCTTTTAATGTGTTGTTGGATTCTGTTTGCTAGTATTTTGTTGAGGACTTTTTCATCTATATTCATCATGATATTGGTCTGTAATTTTCTTTTTTTGTAGTCTCTTTGTCTGGCTTTGGTATCAGGCTGATGGTGGCCTCATAGAATGAGTTTGGGAGTGTTCCTTCCTTTGCAATTTTTTGGAAGAGTTTGAGAAGGATGAGTCCTAGCTCTTCTCTAAATGTTTGATAGAATTCGCCTGTGAAGCCGTCTGGTCCTGGACTTTTGTTCGTTGGAAGATTTTTCATCACAGTTTCAATTTCATTGCTTGTGATTGGTCTGTTCATATTTTCTACTTCTTCCTGGTTCAGTCTTGGAAGGTTATACCTTTCTGAGAATTTATCCATTTCTTCCAGGTTGTCCATTTTATTGGCAACTGCTTGTAGTAGTCTCTTAGGATGCTTTGTATTTCTACAGTGTCTGTTGTAACTTCTCCTTTTTCATTTCTAGGTTTATTGATTTGAGTCCTCTCCCTCTTTTTCTTGATGAGTCTGGCTAATGGTTTATCAATTTTGTTTATCTTCTCAAGGAACCAGCTTTTAGTTTTATTGATCTTTACTATGGTTTTCTTTGTTTCTATTTCATTTATGATCTTTATGATTTCATCTTTATGATTTCATCTTTATGATTTCTCTTCTGCTAACTTTGGATTTTGTTTGCTCTTCTTTCTCTGGTTCCTTTAGGTGTAAGGTTTAGGTTGTTTATTTGAGATTTTCCTTGTTTCTTGAGGTAGGCTTGTATAGCTATTAACTTCCCTCTTAGAACTGCTTTTGCTGCATCACACAGGTTTTGGATTGTCGTGTTTTCATTGTCATTTGTGTCTAGGTATTTTTTGATTTCCTCTTTGATTTCTTCAGTGATCTCTTGGTTATTTAGTAACATATTGTTCAACCTCCATTTGTTTGTGTTTTTTACGTTTTCTTTTCCCTGTAATTCATTTCTAATCTCATAGCATTTTGGTCAGAAAAGATGTCTGATATGATTTCAATTTTCTTAAATTTACTGAGCTTGATTTGTGACCCAAGATGTGATCTATCCTGGAGAATGTTCCATGCGCACTGGAGAAGAGAGTGTAATCTGCTTTTTGGGGATGAAATGTCCTATAAATATCAATTAAATGTATCTGGTCTATTGTGTCATTTAAAGCTTGTGTTTCTTTATTAATTGTCTGTCTGTATGATCTGTCCGTTGGTGTAATTGAAGTGTTAAAGTCCCCCACTATTACTGTGTTACTGTCAATTTCCTCTTTTAGAGCTGTTATCAGTTGCCTTATGTACTTAGGTGTTCTTATGTTGGGTGCATATATATTTATAATTGTTATATGTTCTTCTTGGATTGATCCTTTGATCATTATGTAGTGTCCTTCCTTGTCTCTTGTAACATTCTTTATTTTAAAGTCTATTTTATATGATATGAGTATTGCTACTCCAGCTTTCTTTTGATTTCCATTTGCATGGAATATCTTTTTCCATCCCCTCACTTTCCATCTCTAGTGTACCTAGGTCTGAAGTGGGTCTCTTGTAGACAGCATATATATGGGTCATGTTTTTGTATCCATTCAGCAAGCCTGTGTCTTTTGGTCGGAGCATTTAATCCATTCACATTTAAGGTAATTATCGATATGTATGTTCCTATAACCATTTTCTTAATTGTTTTTGGTTTGTTTTTGTAGGTCCTTTTCTTCTCTTGTGTTTCCCACTTAGAGAAGTTCCTTTAGCATTTTTTGTAGAGCTGGTTTGGTGGTGCTGAATTCTCTTAGCTTTTGCTTGTCTGTAAAGCTTTTGATTTCTCCTTCGAATCTTTATGAGATTCTTGCCGGGTAGAGTAATCTTGGTTGTAGGTTCTTCCCTTTCATCACTTTAAGTATATCATTCCACTCCCTTCTGGCTTGTAGAGTTTCTGCTGAGAAATCAGCTGTTAAACTTATGGAAGTTCCTTTGTATGTTATTCGTCGTTTTTCCCTTGCTGCTTTCAATAATTTTTCTTTGTCTTTAATTTTTGCCAGTTTGATTACTATGTGTCTCAGCATGTTTCTCCTTCTGTTTATCCTGTATGGGACTCGCTGGGCTTCCTGGACTTTGGTGGCTATTTCCTTTCCCATGTTAGGGAAGTTTTCAACTATAATCTCTTCAAATATTTTCTCTGTTACTTTCTCTCTCTCTTGTCCTTCTGGGACCCCCATAATGCAAATGTTGTTGCATTTAATGATATCCCAGAGAACCCATAGGCTGTCTTCATTTCTTTTCATTCTTTTTTCTTTATTCTGTTCCGCAGCAGTGAATTCCACCATTCTGTCTTCCAGGTCACTTATCCGTTCTTCTGCCTCAGTTATTCTGCTATTGATTCCTTCTAGTGTAGTTTTCATTTCAGTTATTGTATTGTTCATCTCTGTTTGTTTGTTCTTTAATTCTTCTAGGTCTTTGTTAAACATTTCTTGCATCTTCTCGATCTTTGCCTCCATTCTTTTTCCGAGGTCCTGGATCATCTTCACTATCATTATTCTGAATTCTTTTTCTGGAAGGTTGCCTATCTCTACTTCACTTCATTGTTTTTCTGGGGTTTTATCTTGTTCCTTCATCTGCTACATACCCCTCTGACTTTAATCTTGTCTTTCTATGAATGTGGTTTTTGTTCCACAGGCTGCTGGATTGTATTTCTTCTTGTTTTTTCTGTCTGCCCTCTGGTGGATGAGGCTGTGTAAGAGGCTTGTGTAAGTTTCCTGATGGGAAGGATTTGTAGTGGGTAGAGCTGGCTCTTGCTCTGGTGGGCAGAGCTCAGTAAAACTTTAAACCACTTGTCTGCTGATGGGTGGGGCTGAGTTCCCTCCCTGTTGGTTGTTTGGCCTGAGGCAACCCAACACTGGAGCCTACCTGGGCTCTTTGGTGGGGCTAATGACAGACTTGGGAGGGCTTACACCAAGGATTACTTCCCAGAACTTCTGCTGCCAGTGACCTTGTCCCCACAGTGAGCCACAGCCACCCCCCGCCTCTGCAGGAGACCCACCAACACTAGCAGGTAGGTCTGGTTCAGTCTCCCCTGGGGTCATCGATCTCTCCCCTGGGTCCCGATGTGCACACTACTTTGTGTGTGCCCTCCAAGAGTGGAGTCTCTCTTTCCCCCAGTCCTGTCGAAGTCCTGCAGTCAATTCCCACTAGGCTTCAAAGTCTGATTCTCTAGGAATTCCTCCTCCCATTGCCGGACCCCCAGGTTGGGAAGCCTGACGTGGGGCTCAGAACCTTCACTCCAGTGGGTGGACTTCTGTCATATAAATGTTCCCCAGTCTATGAGTCACCCACCCAGCAGTTATGGGATTTGATTTTACTGTGATTGCGCCCCTTCTACTGTCTCATTGTGGCTTCTCCTTTGTCTTTGGATGTGGGGTATCTTTTTTGGTGAGTTCCAGTGTCTTCCTGTCAATGATTGTCTAGCAGTTAGTTGTGATTCTGGTTTTCTCGCAAGAGGGGGCGAGAGCACGTCCTTCTACTCTGCTATCTTGGTTCCTGTCCAACTTCAAGTATTAAGTCTATATGGAAAATTTTTAAAGGTTATATTCAAAAGGATTCTCTGAGCAAATTATTCTTTTGTGTTATAGTACTGGATACACTAGTTGGATTTGTTTTTTTTCCGTAATTTTGAACTACTAAATGAATATGGTTTTGTATGTTCATAGAAATGACAGGACCCTAAATGTTTCAAGGACTCAGCACCTAGCATGGTGTATAAGTACACAGCAGGTTGAGTTGACTTAACCATAACTTCAGCTCATGATCTCTGGAGGGACAGTTGAAGAAATTATGGCTGTTTGGCTGGCAAAGATTTGGGGAGTGTGATAGCTGTCTTTAAGTATTTGAAGGGCTGGTGAGTGGAAGAGAAATTAGACTCTTAATATAGCCCTAGTGGGAAAATCAGTAGGACTAGTGACTAAGATGTCAGGGGAACAAACACTAGATAAATATAAAGTAAAACATTTAATTAGTAGAGGAATATATTGCCTTGTGAGATTGTGAGGCTATGACTGGAGGTCTTCAAACTTAGGCTAGACAGCCACTTGACAGAATGCTGAGTGAATGGAATTCAAGTATTGGATAGGTGGTTCTACCAAGTAACTAAGGGCTTTCCAATCCTGAGATTACATGATTCTATATTATATGATTCTATGAAAGTGAAATGGAGTTGAAATAGCATACATTACTCATTCAGAAAAAAAAATCTGTACATTCGAAATATCTAATAAATATTGAATTAGGAAATATAAAAAATAAAGAAAAATACTTGAAAGCACACTGTAAGATACTACTTAGAAATGGCTTCAGGAAAACAGCTTCCTTCCTGGTCATTAGCACTGGGAATAGGCCTGTCCTCAAACCCCAAAATATAAAGTGCTCTTTACCTTTCACAGTATCTTTTTGCCATGGCTTTATCATGTGCCCCCAGAGCCATGCATGGGGGAATAAGATTTGTATTGGATTTCCCAGAAGCAAATATCAAAGTCTGTGTGGCCTTGACAGTTTGTGAACTTCTCTAAGCCTCAATTTCCTCATTTATGAAACAGTTGATAATACCTATATTTTAGTGTTGTTGGAAAATCTTTTAAATAACATGTAGAGGGTTTAATATATAGTATGTGTTCAATAACTGTAATACCAAAGCATATCCCTGTGTAATTTTCCTACCTTCTTGTCCTTATAAACCACCAGACCAACCGATTATTTATAATTTATAAATAAATAAATTATTTATTGTCTGGTATCTATTAGCTGACAGGCAATTGCATACTTTAGAAACCATTTATTTAATAGCTACTAAGTCACACACTGGTGACCACAAGTGCCTGGTAGCCGAGACAACTGTCAGTGACAGATAGCAGGACTGGTAAACAGATGCTATCATTGGTTTTGGTATATTAGTATAAAGAGGAAGTTGCTTTGAATGTGAAAGTTTGACTCAAAAATGTGTTGTGTGATTATGGTAGGGCGTTTAGATGGAAATGCTGAGGTAGGCACAGTACCAAAGCTCTCCCGTTAGGGCTGGAGATGCAGATGTGGGTGTCTCCTTCCTAGAGGAGATAGTTGAAGCTGTGAGATCTTGGTAAAGAGAATGTAGAAAGGACAGAAATGAGCCACGGATCTAATCATGAGAAATGGCCACACGAAGAGAGGTATCCTTGTGTTTGGGAGGTCTGAGAAGGTAAAGTAAATTAGAAGGCTAAGAATGAATCATCAATAAGTGGAAGAGTAAGCATGGTAAAGGGCCTTGTCATGATGGAAGGTGCTAACCAGGGGTCTGAAGACTTGAGTTTTGTCTCTGGCTCTGCCTGAAAGTTATGTCTGCTGCCTCAACTCTATGTAAAACAAGGTAAATACATCCATGTCACTTATCTCACAGGAGTGTTATAAGAGTAAAATGAGTAGATGCGTGGGGAATTGCTTGCAAACTATAGCATATCTATGCATAAAGGTAAGGCGATGATACTGATGTTAAGTTATAGATAACATATAATGTATCTGTAATGTAATGACTTATTACATTGCAATTACAATTGTACATTACAATTACTTATTACAGCTGGACGCCAGCTGTCCAGAGTTAGACCAAACTTTACAAGTCACAGTCCTCTAAAAGACTACCCTTACTTCATACACTTGCTGCAAGTTTGAGGGCTCCCAAGTCCTCCCACACTTCTGACCAGCTGGGTACAAATTTAGGGGTTTTCACTATCTCCTCAGGTTCAGTAATTCACTAGAATGACTCCTAGAATTCAAGAAAATGCTCTACTTACTATTGCAGCTTTGTTATAGCAAAAGGACACAAGCCAGAACCAGCCAAACAGGTTCCAAACATAAAACTTCTGCTGTCCTCAGGGATATATTACCCTCCACCCCCCAGCGCATCAGTGTGTGACAATATACATCATATTGTCAGTGTGTGATAATACTTATTGCCAACCAAGAAAACTCACCTGATCCTCAGTGCCCATAGTTTGTACTGAGGCTTCATTACTTGGGCATGATTGATTGGCCACATGATTGAACTCAGTCTCCACCTCCCAACCCTCCAGTCACATGATTGGTCTTTCTGATTTGGCCATCCCCCATTCTGAATCACTCATTACCACAAACTAAATAGGGTCCCGTCATGAGTCACCTCATTAGCATAAATTATTAGGCATGGTCTGAGGGGCCCAGGAGTGGGAAAAGACTAACCAAATTCTTTATTACACACACTCTGAAGTGTTGCAACTGTAAGAGAAAATGAGGCATGGAAAAATTCCATTGAGTTGAGGGATTTTGAGGCTTCTGATAATCTTGTAAGGAGCAGTTTTAACAGAGAGGTATGGTTGAAAGCCAAATTAGAATTTGCTAATAACTGGGTAGAAAGGTGAGAAAGGGAAGCAAATATAGAGTGAGACATTCAATTCAGGTAATATGTTGCAAATCAGAAAGATAAGCAGTTGACTGGAAGGGTTTGCATTACTATTCCCTTTAGAGAAAAGAGCTGGATTTATCCTGGTTGTCCTGTGCCCAGGAGCCTGCAGCATCTCTAGTTCCTTCTCACACTGTGTCAAATTAGGAAGGCCAGTATAGGAAATTGTAAAATGGCAGTGCTGTCTTTAAATTTTTATTTAAAGGGCAGTGAAATAGACCAAGACTGAATAGAAGTGTATATATGACGAGTTTATGCAAAAAACCTTCTAATTTAATTGTCAATTATCTCCTTTATTCAGAAATAACTTGCATCTATCATCTCTGTCTTGTCTGTTTTGTTAGAATTAGGGGAGTAACTGCTTTGTTTTTTTGTTTTTGTTTCTACATAATTGGTTTCAATAAGAGTTTCTTGGCACTCCTAAAAAAATTTAACTATATACAAAATGCCCTTTTTGCTCTTTTTATCATTTTTATATATTTTCAATACAAAAGATAAAATAAACAGCAAAATGAAGAAAGCGAAGACAATTATTTATAGCATCAGTAAATCAACAGTAAGAAAAACCACAGGGATATGGGCTGCTGGTGGCCAGCACTAACTTCAGTTATTGCATAGATTAAAAACATATATTTGTCACACATTTTACTATCATGTAGACCCAGTAGTGCTTTAAAAATTATATTTATGGGTCATTTTCTTCTCCTGTCAAAGTAATGGCATTGCTGGGGTGAAATAAACAGCTACTTAGTAGGTCAAAGTAATAGTTAAGAGCAAAAGGTAAAGAATTGTAAGGAGAGATCAAATTTCAGGAAGACTGAATAGATGCAGTCAATTTAGAACACCAGAGTTCTATATTCTTACTCCTGTCAAAGCTGCCACAGCCTCACCATTGACCACAAAAGGCAGGAGCTCAATTTTATATGTCATCTGAGAGTTGGCACTTCTGAGAAGCCAGTGCCCATTAGAACCACAATGTGATGGAGGATCAATACCGACTTAAAGGGAATAATGCCTTTTTCTGAACCATAACTGAGATTTCCTGTAGCAGAGAGGGTTTTCCGCAAGGGCTGTCAGCCAGGGCCTTAGCCTTGCCTTCTTAGCTCAGGAAGCATAACAGCTGTTGGCTGAAATATTTTCTCATTTAGATGCCAAGTTGCATATGTTTATATTTTCGTTTTTGTCAGCAACTTTCCTGGTTCCTATGTCTTTTGTGTTACTTAAGAAACAATGCAGGGACTTCCCTGGTGGCGCAGTGGTTAAGAATCCGCCTGCCAGTGCAGGGGACACGGATTCGAGCCCTGGTCTGGGAAGATTCCACATGCCGCAGAGCAACTAAGCCCGTGCGCCACAACTACTGAAGCCTGCGCTCTAGAGCCTGCGAGCCGCAACTACTGAGCCCACATGCCACCACTACTGAAGCCTGCGCGCCTAGAGCCCATGCTCCACAACAAGAGAAGCCACCACAATGAGAAGCCCGTGCACCACAAAGAAGAGGAGCCCCCGCTCGCTGCAACTAGAGAAAGCCTGTGCACAGCAACAAAGACCCAATGCAGCCATAAATAAATAAATAAATTTATTTTTTTTTTTTTTAAAAAAAGAAACAATGCAAAAGTTAGCTCAGGATGGTGGGTTTGGGGGTAGTTTTTTGTTTGTTTGTTTGTTTTTAGCTTTCTTTGTCATCCAAATCTGTAGTCTGCCAAGGTCATATGGGATCCAGCCCCGATGTGGTTTAAGGCGTTTATTCTCTCTCTCTCTCTCTCTCTCTCTCTCTCTCTCTCTCTCTCTCTTTTAAGTCTAGTGGGTTCTCTGTATTTGAGAGCCATTCAACTTTTCAACAATTTTCAACTTTTCATTTAATTTCAGGAAAAAGCTGTTGTGGGACTCCAGAATCAATTCTTATAGTAAGAATCATATGAGGAATTAAATTGAAATAAGTGAGTTTTCCTATCTTAAAGGAAAACAGCATGTATTCTCACCCTGTTTAATATTTCCACAGAAACATAAATACAAGATGTGTGGATTGGATTCCCTTACTGACCTAGCACTAAGAAAGGCAGCTGGTCCTTGCCCATCTGTACTCCAATCACCAAGGGCCTGGATATTGGCAATAGTCCTAGATAGATCATACTTCTCTTCACAGACATCGATTATAGTGTCTTAAAGGCAAAAACAAAAAACAACCTTGGATTCAATTCATAAAATAATAGCACAAGCTTCCTATCTTTGGAGAGTTAAGCAATCATTCTACTTTGCCTTAATGTTTTTTGTTTCCATTTAAAAATGTGTATTGGTAAGGATTTGACTTGAGGGGAAATAGAAAATGCTTCTCTTTTTATTGACATCCAGCCTTATCTTCCACTGAAAGAGTCCGTGTGTCCAAGTGTGTCATCTTGTATTTGGAACTAATTTCATATAAAAAAGGTTATGAGCCCACTGGCCTCCAATTACAATTTATTTCATACCTCTGAATACCTATATAGAGTTTTCGCCAACTTGCAGGGTTGTGGTATCCCCCTGATGTTTGAAGTGAACTATTTATAAACTAAGTGCATGTTTTTGTGTAGAATTTGGGTCTCCAGTTCAACCCACATGAAACCACCAATAGTGGACTCTCAAAATAATAGTAATGGCAAAAGACACCTGGCCTTGAACCAACATTGTAATAAAATTTCTGTATAAAAGTGAACTTGCAACTTGAGAGCTTTCTCTACTTGTAAACATTTTCTCTAGTTTGCAGTGGGACAGGAGATTCATTCTCCAACCCAACTTCATTTGTCATTTCGCAGTTTAGGGTGTGACTCCCTGAGTTCCACAGTTTGGGCCTCCCAAGGCTGGGGACCCAGATAGGGGCTGTTAAGATGCTGAGAGATAAATGTGAGGGATGGAGTGAAGAAGTGTTATCTAGGAATTTCTAACAGCTATAAGCTCATTCTAAAATAAGCCCCTTACTTTCTTTTTTATTTCTTCAGTTGTCTCAGGAATGACCTCTTTCCGTTTTATACTATCTTGTCTATTGCTTCTCATGAAAGATTCTCCACCTAAAACCACAGAATAGTTACATGCCAGCTTGGGTTTTCTTCTTATCATTTTGTCCCTAAAGCTAGCCCACACCTATCTGGAGTTTTCTCAATAGGGTGGAAACACTTTTGCCTTCATTGGCCACCCATTGTTATCCCCCTAAGCATCCAAAGAAGTTCAAAGAGCAAACAGTAAAGAAAAACCCAGGCTCTGCTGGGCATTTCATCCTTGGATCTGGTATAGGTCAAGTAAAGGAGGACAAAAATATCCAAGTGTGTATACAGGTCTTGTTTTTGGCAACACTAGTTTATTAGTGACCTTGACAAGAACTGTTTCAGAAGAGTAAAGTGTCAAAAGCATGACTGGAGTGAGTTCAAGAGAAAAATGGGAAGAGAGGAAATGAGACAGTAGTATGGGCAATTCTTCTGAGATGTTTTGCTACAAAGGCAGTCAACAACGGAAGCAGTAAATGGAGCAGGATGTGGAATCAAATAGAGATTTTTTCTCTAAAGATTGGGACTGTTACTACACAGTATTTACATGCTGAGGGGAATGATTGCATGAAGAAGGAAACCTTTATGACGCAGTAGAGAGAGGGCACAGCTGCCAGAGGGATGGACAAGCTGGCACCCACCTTGAGGGGTTGGTTGTCCTCAGAGGGGAGCACAGGAGATCCCCAGGAGGGAAGAAGTGGGCGTGCCTGCAATCAGCATATAGGTGTCGGGGGCACAGGAAGCTTATGGGGGTTCTCTTCTGATTGCCTCTATGAGTGAGTGAAATGAGAGTGAAGGAGAACAGGTTGGACGTTTGATGGGAGAGAAGAAGGGCTGAAAGGGTTGTCTAGGAGAATGGACAGTGAGTGCTAGGGAACTGTAGTGAATAAAGGTCGAACTTGAAGTTCGCAGTCAGGAACTTAAGTAATACCGGGAGAGAAAAGGAGTCCATGTGTGACCTTGGAGATACAGTGCTGAGGTAGTTTACATAGGTATACTATCTGCTTTACAAAGTTATTTGGCGTATTAAATGTGTCAGAAAGCATTTTGAAGTATAAGTACAGGATATCCTTATTATGAAACTTAGCTTTGAATTACTTAGCACTTTTTCTTGGCAAAAAGCTTTTTAAATTTCTTTAAGACAGCCTTACTATCTCCAGAGACAGCATTTGGCTTCTGCCACTGATTTACTTAGTAACTAAGTCTAAGCAAATGACTTAACCTCCTTTTGCTTTTTACCTCTCAATCTATAAAATGACAGTGGCAATGTTTCAAGTGCAACAGATGCTTTAGAAATAAAGGTGCTACATAAATACAAGCTATTAATAGAATGGCATTTCAGCTCTCATGGGTATGGTCACCAGAAAGTCAGAAAGGTCAGAGCATCTGAACAAGCCTTGGGTGGTAGAAGCCTCCCTTGGAAAGCTTGGAGGGAGGTACCTCAAAGGAGTTGTCACCCACATTCTTTCCTTTAGTTCTGGTGGAGATTGATTATTAGAACCTGAGACTCAAAGAGGTTAGATAACTTGTTAGGGCCAAGGGGTTGGATTTCAACCCAGATTTACCTTAAAATCCCATGCTCTTTTCACTTTGCCACATGTGGAATTGGGCTTGATACATTATAGCCAGGGAAAGTATGGAATACTTTACTTATGTATATTACAGACCCATATTTTAGCCAATTTAATCTCTTCTCTGTTGTCAAAAATGTAATGAGAGTCGCCCAGCGGCAGAATAAACTAGTTTGTTGGAGATATCATCATGATGGAGTTGTTTACAAGAAATCGAATGACAAGAAAAGGTAGGAACGTTTTTGGGGAAGGAGCAGTAAGCTGACTAAAAATTTGCACTTAGCTACAATGCAGTTTTCAAACACCTTGGGGCAGGAGAGTGGGTGCTAGAAAATAAATAAATTTGTGCGGTCATGGAAACTGTAGGAATAGAGTGTCAGCTGTGCTTTTTTACTGCAAACATGATATGTACATTATAAACTATAGAGCATAAACAGCTCTAAGAGAAAGTCACTGAACTGTTAGTAACTTTTGAGTAACAATTGCCCACCTGATAGGGAAGGTGATGATAGGAAAAGTGTATTTATTTTCTTCCAAGAGCTAAAAAGTGATCAGACTTCTAAAACTTGTTGAGATTGTCCAGGAAAGTGTGTAAAATACTCATCCATCATCGGAAGCCCCTGGTCAGGAAATGACAGTGCAGTAAATATCTTCAGCAGTCACCTTTTAATGTACAAGCTGTTTTCGGTTGGAATTTTCAGCACTCACATAAAACACACTGTCATGAGTGACTGCTTCTGCTCCTAAGTAATCACTATTGGGATAATGGAACATCTCTCTGCAAATAACCAAAAAACTTTAAATGTCATGTCAAGTTTGTTGAAGCCATTTTCAAGCTCTGTTCAAGGTTACATGAATATTGAGGGTGTCTGTTTTTTTTTTTTTTTAATTTGAGATCTACGAGAGAGATCACTCATAAGGTTGTGCAGTGTGAGAGTCAAGTTAATTAAAAGAAAATCTGTTGCTCTTTGGGAAAGTCAATCAGCTAGCACCATTTAGCCGTTAGCTATTAAACCTCTCTCCTCACAGCCTGGATAAGTCCAGATCACTGTCACTTACCAATGAAAGAATATATATGTGTGTATAGGTTATAGGTCTGTATGAATATATGGGTACGTATTTGGCAAATTATGACATTATTTTGATTTGCTAGGAAGTTTTAACAATTTGCCTGCCAAATTCAGTATTTTTTTTTAAAAGAAAGCATTGAATTTTAAAATTCCTATTAGAAACTTTCCTCCTTAGATTTGTTTAAAAAGGAAATTAATCCTTTTATTATTCAAACTAATGCCTGTCTTGGGTCATAGAGTGTGGAAATAAATTCTTTGCCCAATGCATATTTACTGAGCATCCACTGTGCTCCACGGCCATCCTAGGCACCGACGTTACAGCAGTATTTAGAACAATGTCCTTGCTATCTTGGAGCTTACATTCTAGTGAAGAGGTAGACAACAGACAAGTAAACAAGTATATGATGTGTCTGGTGGTTATAAGTTCTGTGAAGGGAAAGATGAGTGTAAGAAGATAGAGCGATGAAAATGTGAGTGCTATCTTAGATGGATGGTCAGAGACGGCCTCTCTCGATAGCATTTGAGCAGGGACCTAAATGAAATGCAGAACTAAGCCTTGCTAATAACTGAGTGATGGGCATTTCAGGCACAGAAGAAGTAGGAAATAAGTATTAATGCTAATGAAATTGTTGTCTATTTATATTTTTAGCTTATTCTTAACCTCTGTGTGTTTATTTTATTTATTTATTTTTCCAATTCAGCAAGTATTTATTTTAAAATTTTTAGAAATTTATTTACTTTTAAAATTAGTTAATTAATTTTAATTGAAGTATAGTTGATATACAAAATTATATGTTACAGGTGTACAATATACTGATTCACAATTTTTAAAGGTTATATTCCATTTATAGTTATAAAATATTGGCTATATTTTCTGTTATGCAATATATCCTTTTAGCTTATTTTATACCTAATAATTTGTACCTCTTAATACTCTACCCCTATATTGCCCCTCCCCACTTCCCTCTCCTCACTGGTAACCCCTAGTTTGTTCTCCATATCTGTGTCTGCTAATGAAATAGTTGTCTATTTATATTTTTTAGCTTATTCTTAACCTCTGCGTGTTTATTTTAAATCTACCTTACTCTTTTGAATATTATTTAGTTTAGTCTGTCTAAGAGGACTTGTTTGTTGAGAATAATTACTTTAATGTTTCATAATGTGCACAGTGCTTTCTTATCACAGTGATAAGTTTTATGTTTCTTTCTTCCTTACTGTAGAAAATCAGAAGTTGCAGTTGACAGAAGGGTCACATTCACACTACAGTATCAATTGCAGCTCCACAAGGACTGCAGTCACCAAGGAGCTTAATTATAATCTAGACACTCACACGTCTACCGAGAGGATCAAGGCAGCTGAGAAGAAGGAAGCCTGTAATGTAGAAAGCAACAGAAAAAAGGAAATGGAACTTCTTGGCTCTGTTTCTAAAAACGAATCCATTCCCGAAGTTGAAGCCCTGCTGGCAAGATTACGAGCTTTATAAATTAAAGTGGTAAAAATGATTAAGCCAAATATAAAGCCATGCTCTAAGCTATACCACTTGAAAAAATTGCTTCTTATATAAGTGACTTTATATGGTTTTAATTTATGATATATATTAGAAAAATAAAACTCAATACATGATTGTAGTGGTTTTCCTATGTACTTGAGGTCTTGGCTTATTCAAGATTGTAATGGGCTTTAATGCTTTTTTTGTCTCCTGGTGTTCATGTGTTCTGTATTTGGTGGTTGAATTTTCATATAATGCTTTAGAGAGCAGGTAGGTGGCCATGTGTTCAGCAGTGTGTCCTTAAGAAAATACCATCTTCCCAAGTCACCGTAATTTTTACTTTAGTATTTTCCAACATTAATGAACATCAAATCATCAACCTCAAGTCTTGCTACATACCCCATGTATATTTCGTTTATGTTATTTATATAGGCCCAGGTTTCTCTTTAATTGGGATCTGTATGCTATCAGCGTAGCACGGAAAACATAAAACTGAATATAACATCTATGACCAAATGATTGGTAAGCTCATTATCATCATTGTTGAATTCATGTTAATTAGACCCTGTAGGAGACTATACAGCAATTGAACACAGTTCCAAAAATGATAAATAGGAATATATGCTCTCTTTGCAAAATGTACATGCCTTTGTATAAAGTGGGTGTACACAGTATTACAGTGCTGTGGAAACTCTTAGCCGGGAGAGCATTCCCCCCGCGCCACCCCGCCCCCCACCCGGTAATTATGACTCTAGGATCGAATTGCCATTTTGAAACTTCCCAAGTAAGGAATTTTTTTAATTTCTGTGAACAAACTAGAAATTGCAGATTCTCTGATGTGACAATCAATAACTTTAACAAAGATCTGAAGTGTTTCAAGGAAAGCTTTCCTATGCAAATGTTGCAATTTTTCCTCACTGGGGGCATAAAATTAACTCTGTTAATTCTATATCAAAGAAAATAAACTTGTTACTTGCACTAAATGAAAATAATTGCTTCTGTTTTTTTGTAATTACCATGTTCCATGGATTAGCTGGAAACAGACTGTGCTCTGCAGTCTATCTAAGCATCTCTTCTGCTTTATGACGTACGATAAGCAAGTGACTGTTCTTTTACCTCCAGTTAAAAAGCAGTTACATGGAACTAGTCTGCGAGGTCCACTGCCTTTTATTTCCATGTTTAAGTTGTCACCTCCTTTCAGCTCCAAGTTAATAAAGTTAATTAATTAGAACTCTGAGCCAGGCCCTGGTTATAGACATTGGGGAACAGAGTGTTATCCACAGCCAAGGTGGGAATAAGTTGTTCTCATCTGTATTGCTGAAATGTGCATTTTGCCCTCCAGTTGCAATTCCTGTTTTCCTGAGAGCAAATCTTAAAAATCAGGAAAGGTGAAGGACATTTAAGCAGATGGAAGACCTAACCACAAGGAAAGAAGTTAAATGAAGGAATTCTGACTGTTCTTAACATAATTTTGCAAAGACTTGGGATTTTCAGAAATAAAACTGAAATTCAACCCAGTAGTTTGGACACACCAGATGGCAGGTAAATACTGTCAACTTAGGGCCGGGGAGCAGACACAGGGGAGAAGCAGCCTGGCCAGTAAAGGGAAGTGATGATGACACAACCTCCCAGGGGCAGAGGAAGGCAGGGAAGTCCCGAAACTGAGCAATCAGCCCCCAGAGCATCTGTCTGCAGAGGCTGAAGGACAACCTTCAGGCGAGGGCCAGTAGCCGGGAACTGTACACACCTGTACTGCCTCGCCCTCGCTGAGGGAGCCTTTTCTGAACAGGCCTGAATAGGAGGCCTATAGCTATGAGGAGGAAAACACAAAACAAAGAGTTGACAGAGTTAAGAGCCAACCAAGAAACATTGGTTTCTGTTGCAGATATTTCTTTCAACAATAGACGGGGGTTATAATTAGGGTTTTAAAATTCATAATATTCCTTTAGTCAACTACAGATGGAAACTGTAGAGATGACCTTTAATTTGAAGGCGGACATTGCGGTACAAGGGTGTGTTTCTGAGCAAACAGATTTTGTTCATTTGAATTAGTGGATAAAAGGCACACTGGTCGGTGCCTTGATGAGGGTGTTCCATCCAGGCTAGTGACAAGCCCCGAATAGATTCCCTTCCCCTTTCTCTCACATCAGGGGAGAGAATTTGGCAAGAACACAGACCACTAAGTGATCACTGAGTGGTCCAAAAGCAAAGACTTGTTGCTAACAAGTTTCCCAATCAAATATTTAAAGTAATTTAAAAATAAGGGGGCAATCTAATCATATATGCATGTATGTCCTTTTGTTAACATACTTGAATAGTTAAACAAAATGTGCCAAACACCTAGTGTTTATATGAGGAAGTAAACATTTCAGTAATTTATATGAAAAAAATTCTGCTAAATCTAGAAAATGCAATTATTTATACCAAGTAACTCCAAAACTCTTTTAGTTGTTACCATACAACTAAAACCATTATTCAAAAACAGGAGTTATTAATGACTTCAAAATGTTAGTTTAGCCGCAAATGATTATTTCCTGGGTGATTCGTTCTCATTTAAAGTATCATAATCCAATGTAGATCTGAGTTTACTAGTTAGAAACTAAATCTATAATGTACATATCTGTGCTACATTTCATCTTATTAATTAAACTTTCATTTATAGATAAACGGGTGCACTGGGAGCATATTTGGTGATTAGTTTTGTGACAACCTTTTGTACAGAATGTAACTTTTGGAAAGTTGTAGGTCCTAATATAAACTGCTAATATGAATGAAAATTTTTAAAAGTGGCATTCATTGTCTTTTTCTTCATATTAAAAATTTTGAGATCCAGGAATTGTAGCTGGCAGTGACCCGGTCCTCATTTTTGTCTAGTGAATTGTTGAATGGTAGCTGTTACCTGCCCTTGCCAGGCATGACTGTTCTTAAAATACGTCCTAGGGCCAAACTGTTCAACCATTTTGCTCAAGAGCTACTGTTTAGCAAAACACGTGGCGCTGCCAAAGAACCACAGAGACTGGATGGCATTTCAGTACTGAATCCAAATCTCCCTATAAAATGAAAATAATGGAACCTTAAACCATAAAAATTCATTATTTCTAAATAGACCATTGACTTCTTTGTGTGTGTGTGGTACGCAGGCCTCTCTCACTGTCGTGGCCTCTCCCGTTGTGGAGCACAGGCTCCAGACGCGCAGGCTCAGCGGCCATGGCTCAGGGGCACAGCCGCTCCACGGTGTGTGGGATCTTCCCAGACCAAGGTACGAACCCATGTACCCTGCATCGGCAGGCAGACTCTCAACCACTGCGCCACTAGGGAAGCCCAGACCATTGCCTTTTAAAATAGGTATGAAGGAAGAGGTTACAGCTAGGGTGGGGATGGGGTTTGAGTTAGAATGAAAGTTAGCTGTGCCCCTAATTAGGGTTTGGCTGTGGTAGGCTCTTCGACTCCTACTCACCTAGTTAGAGTTGAGTGTCACATTTGTCTGCAACCATACTCTCCCTTCAGCATCTCCAAGAGACAAGAACTTAAAAGGAATCTTAATTTATTTCAGGAAACCTTAAAATGATAGATTTTTTTCCCCTCTACTATCCATTTTGAAACTCCAACCATTGGATAAAAAATGTTTTGAAAATTCCAGAAATTGCCTCCTTCCAATGAATATCACTAACATGCTCCAGGTTCTGGCAGATCTATGTTGTTATACATTTTTTAAGCTATTTGAAATATAATTTTTTTAAAGGGATTCTGTTGATGAAATTAGAAGCCGAATTTTTGGATTATCACTTCAGGACTGCCTATTCATTTTCTTTTACAACAGCCTTTTAACATATTTTAGTAAGTCTATTATTTACCTTAGTTTTTTTTTTAATTGTATCTGAAGTTTGAGACTTTACATTTTTTCTTGGCATTTTTATTCCATGTTATGTTTGGATTAAAAACCTATTTATAAAAATTTCTCCTTTTTCCTTGCTTTCTAACTATGCGTTATTAAATATTTATTTTAAACATGAATCTCCAATGACAATCTAATGTTAATATTTTATATATAATCTGACTGGGTGTGATTGATGGTCAAACATTAAGATGCCAGAATAAATTAATTAAACAGATTGAATCAAGCATTCTGATGAATTATTTCTTGAGAGGGAGACCAAGTGCTCAGATGGGTATATTCCAGTTAATTTTTCCCCAAAGTATCTGTTTTCACAGGCATGGCTGATCCTGGTGGAACAGGTCTATCTTTGCATAAAAGAACAAATATTTATGGTATATTAACCATAAATATTTAATAACATGCATATTTAATTTAATATACTTAATAACATGTATAAAGGCAAATTATTGTTGTACAGATATATTAATAATATGGATATTTTTATTTACATGCTTTGTCATAATTTTAAAGTTCAATATGTGTAAAGCATTCTCTGTTAAAATATATCACAATCTGGCAACAAAATTTAGACATCATTATTAAAGTATCCGACCTCTGAGGGAAGGTTGATTTTTAAATGAAGTATTTCTTCCCTTCCCTTCTATCAGGCACAGATGGCCCTTTCCATGCAAAACCAAGCAGTTGCCTAATAAAAACAAACAAATGCCTCTCCAGCCTGAAAAAAAACGGCATTTCTTTGGAGGGTCTCATCTTGACTCCTTTCCTTTCCTTAATGACCTAACAAGGGCCATTCTGCTGATTGTGAGAGCCGTGACTGACATCCCACACCTGTGGCCCACCCAGAGCGTCAGAGTCCAATTTGGGGTAATAAATAAAATCTTGTCGTACTATTCTAGGATGTTTGGCAAGGACAAGAATTAAGGCACTTTTATAACTCCCCAAGGAATCTGGTGATATTTCTAACATGATCTCACACATCATTCTGTCCTGCCTGACCTTCCTTGTATCACCCTCCTGAATTATAGCTTGTATCCGTTACCCTCCCCTCCTTCCACAGCCTCTCCCCCAAATAAAGGAGTGCTGACCCGAAGACAACATCTGATTTTTTTTTTTTTAACTTTATAAGAAAGTCAGTTAAAATGTCCTGGAACTCACTCCATATGTTTTCTGCAGAACATTTACTGCCCCCATTCGATTAAATGTATGTCTCACATTATGAAATGAATACTGAAGGTCTCTTAGAGATTAAAGAAGTGTCCAGAGTGTCCACCGAGAAGTGTCCAGCAGCTTCATGCCTTAGTAACTTCTGGGGTCTCGGGATGTTATAGGAAACATGTATTCACCAAGTTCACCAATGTACCACCCACTTTTTCAACGATTAGTTCCTTTATCCTGACAGTCACTTGGAAGTGTTGCCTCTCAGGCACTTTCTCATGATTCCACTTCGGGAGTTTTTTGATATGTTGTAATAGCTCTCCTCATACTCTACAGAGAAGCTTAACAGCTTCCGTCTGATGAGCCGGAGGAGAACACACTTACGTAAGAACAGGCACACTTCAAGGACACTGTTAAGCATAAAGATATTAGTGGCTCATGGGAACGGCAGCCATGCCTGTGGAGACCAGATGCCCTGTTCAGGAGGGTGACCTCGGTCAGGATGACCGTTCTCTGGGCATGCCCCAGGTACAGCATGAGGAAGGTAAGTTTGATTTTGATAAGCCCCAGTGTTCCTGAGAAGCTGGGCTTCTGCCATCCTTATGGCTTCTCCTCCTCTATACTTGAACCTCCTTTGAGTTCTTTAAAGTGTATAGTAACAGCAGTGTTACCCTTCGTTGAGGGCATATGCATTTTACATCTGACCTGTAAGGGTTGAAGGTCTACTGATGGAGAACTGAGAAGCAACAAAATGAGGGAATCTACGCCCACACATTGAATGGAACGCTGCATCCCAACTTCCCCTTGTTTCAGTCCGAATAGCATTGTCGCCACCTTCTTGTCTTCAAGGGGAGCCAATTCCCCTTTAATGCTGTGGTCAAAACATGGACAAGAGTCCCTTTCCTCCATCCTCCTGAAGAGTTGAGACAAGATAGGATTTTGAAAACACTTCACAGAGCTCTGAGTAGAAAAGCAGAGGGATAGATTGAGGCAGGAAGAAACAGAAAGGCATCCAAGTGAATAAGCAATAGTTATCCTCCACAGCAAACACATACCCCACCCCATGCCATTTTGAGGAGAAGCTGGCTGGTGGGCACAGTCCTCTGGTAGGACAGCACATGAGGGAGGGGTCTAGTGGCCCATTTCTTAGGAACAACCCAGCCCTCTTACAGCTTTGGATATCCTACAGAATGGCAACCAGATTCATTCCCAGAATTATGGCTCACATACCCATTGGGATTGTCGGCATTTTGGCCTTCCCTAAAGCTCAGAAACAAGACACCATGCCTTGCCTGAACTATGTATACAGACTCTGGGTTGACTGACATCTTTGTTGATTTGGGTTTGGGATGGTGCACTGACTGGAGGGTGTGGGTGGGAACAGAGGCCATGCACACATGTGGGGAGTTAGGAGGAGGGCAGAATAGGTCACCGAGATCAGAAGAGATTTGCTGAGCAGTGCTAGAAGGGAGGTCTCCACGGTGAGGGCTGGAAGCAATACTGACGCACAGTGTGTCTGTGTTCAGAGCACGGGAGGACTCAGAGGACAGGCCAGCTGCCTTCAAATCCTTCAAAGATTAGTATGGAAAAGATAATGAATGTATCCTGTGTGTCACCAGAGGATAGAGCAGGGGCCAACAGCCTATATGGGAAAGTATTTTAACCATAGAGCCGCCCAGTGAGAGGCTGTCCTTCAAGGTTATGAAGTCATCGAGACTTAAAATTCAAACAAGTCCTTATGAGGGACATTGGAGGTCACCTAATTCAAACCCCTTATTCTTCATCTGAGGGATGAACGGACTTGCTCCCCCATCGGAGCCCCTGTCTCCTTGCTCTTTGTACTCCCCGCCCTTATTACACAGCCTCCTTCACCAACTTACTTCAGCAAGCAAAGGCCAGTCTCTGTTTGATTGGGACGTAATGAAGGAATCTATTACTCAGGTAGAAGGTTAGCATATATGAGCCCTGGAGGATTTTATCACTCTCAGAATTTGTGTTCTGTGACTTCATGAAATCATAAGTGGGCACCCTAGCCTTGGGCTTATCACCTTCGCTCCATCACACACTCCGCTTTGCTTATCTGAGGGTCATGATAACTGTCCTGGTTTATTCATGTACCTGCACCAGGTCTTGCAACTGAAATAAATCAGCCCTATCCTAGAAAGAAGGGGTCTGGAAAGGCAAAAAGCCTAGTGGGAAAGCATAGCTGCTAAAGATCTGGGCTGGTGTGCTGCCTCGGTCTAAGCAATAGAGCAACTCATTCCCAGCATGTGGAAAACATTAATGTGGGCTAAGCACAGTTCCAAGCATGTTATGTGTCTTATCTCACTTTATGTGTGTAACACCCTCATGAAGAAGAGTTGCTTTTGGAGCCCATTTTACCAGTGAATGAGTAGAGAAGTTAAATAATTTATCCATGGTCATCAGCCAGTAAGGATTGAACTCATAATTAAAATCTAAGCATTCAAAAACTCCAGACCCTGTGATCTTAAGCTATACTGGCTCCTTTTGCGGTTCTAAAATGCCTTCTAGAAAAACAGTGGAGATGTAAGACTCAAACACCCTGCCTGCTCCATGTTTTGCAGACAGTTTTGTAGTTGCCCTTAGGGATGACTCACCACTCAGCTTCATTATTTTGTTTCAAAATGCTATGATTTCCCAGAATCTCCTATACCTATATATCAAAGATGAAAATAGATAATTTTATAAAATATTTTCTCATTTGAATTCCTGTCATCAGTGCTTCTCTTTGAGTACAGTATTGTCAAATAATCACACATAAGGTGACTAAGTTTAAACATGAACATTTGCTGCCATTGTTGGTCAAAGACAGAAATGTTGGGTCCTCTGAGGTTAGTTGACTTTGCAGACACTGCTCCCACTGGGAATGCTTTTCCTGCACAGATGAACAGCTTGTCAAGCCCTCCGTGTTTTGAAGACTCGTGAGATTTCTGTTAGTATGGTATGTACAAAAGATGAGTTCTTCGCAAACTGTTAGCCTCTCAGCAAAATAAAAATGTACATCATTTTTGTTTTTCCCTTGGCTTCCCTTTTTCTTTCTGAATTTAGGGAGAAATGGAAGTACAGTACATAAGCTGTAACTTTGATAAGACTTATTTTTTGCCAAAACAATCACTTTGTTTAAAATAGGCCTTTTAATAGTATCTAGAAAATTGAGTACATTCGAGCTTGGGGTTTTTGAAAAAATAAATTCAGAATGTGTGAAGTTTTTAAAGTTTTCAGTTCAGTCATCAAGGTATTTCTCATACCTTCGATTAGTAGTAAGCTGTGCATTTTGGATTAGCATTTTTTGAGAGGTTTCTGAATTCCATTATTTGGATGAGCAGCAATTTATGTTCCAATCATACTGAAGATAAGAGATTTATTGTACATGAACTGAACTGGGTATTGGCCTCCCATATGTATGCTTTTTCCATTCTCTAGTCAGCAATACTAGCAAATAAATAATTGAATTTTTAAAAGACAACTTAAATGAAAAGCAAACTTGCCTGTTATTACTAAAACATTCCAGTATAAAGTTTCTATCTGTCTATCCTTTTTGTTCCCAAATTTAATCCTTTAAAGTTAAGAGTTGCTGACATTATCCTTACACACAAATCTAGTGGCATACGTCTCCAGTATCTGACTTGCTTACAGAAAACAAGCTCTATGCTTTGTTAATTACCGTATCTTCAGTGTCCTGCATGATACCATAAAGCTTAATAAAATTTACTTCAACTGTGTTGCAAATAATTAATGAACAATTCATTTAATGAAAGAAAACTGAAGGATCTGTTAGAGAATGATATTGGTTTATTCTTGGACAACTCTGACCGTTTTGCTAAAGTCCAGCTGTGCATATAAAATATTAATTAGATGCAAGAGCCAATCATAAGCTGTTCAGATATCAGTCCTTACTATAAACCCACTCATTCAGTAATGCCAGGGACTCTGCTAAAAACTGGGGCCATAAGGCTCAAGAAACAGAGCCTCTGCCATTGAGGGGTGTATAAGTCACCAAGGAAGACAGAGTAAGTGTGCATGGTCTAGGAAACAGGCTTTAGGACAATGGGAGGCTAACTGTGTTGATGGGGGGTCAGGGAAGCTCTCCTGGGTAGTGACTTAATTCACGTGGAGAGAATGGTAAACTAGGCAGGCAGAGAGAGCTCCAGGTAGAGGGAACAATATAGACAGAGGCCCTGAAGATGGAAACAGCATGAAATTTTCATTTGGGGACACAAAATAAGTCTGAGGTTGAGCGGCAGGTAACCAAGCCAGCATCCTACTTTGTCTATAACAACACACAGACATATATTTTTCTTGAACCATTAGAATTTTTTTTTTAATTTGACAGGAGGTTGTATAAATTTTGTTAAGCCACCTACAAAAGGAAAATAACTAACAATTACTCATGGTATCAAACATCCTAAGTTTTATTTCATCTTCCTAAAAGCAAAATCTAACTAAATTAGGAGGCTTCAAATTTTTAATTTTACATGCATCAAGATTTATATTTGAGGTATTCCAAGGTGAACATCTGTTACTATATTAATTATGGCAAAAATTAGCCTGTACTAAATTATCTTGGTATTTAAGGCAAGCATATCACCTTCCTACCTGATATATTTTCAGTATATGCTTTCCTGTGTTTATTTTAGAAAATAACCATAGCGTTTGAGATTGTCTGTCACTCTAATTTTTTTTAAATTTATTTATTTAATTCATTTATTACTTTTGGCTGTGTTGGGTCTTCGTTGCTGCACACGGGCTTTCTCTAGTTGTGGCAAGTGGGGGCTACTCTTTGTTGCAGTGCACGGGCTTCTCATTGCGGTGGCTTCTCTTGTTGCAGAGCACAGGATCTAGGCACACAGGCTTCAGTAGTTGTGGCTCACGGGCTCTAGATCGCGGGCTCGGCAGTTGTGGCGCCCGGGCTTAGTTGCTCCGTGGCATGTGGGATCTTCCCAGACCAGGGGTCGAACCTGTGTCCCCTGCATTGGCAGGCGGATTCTTAATCACTGCGCCACCAGGGAAGCCCTGTCACTCTAATTTTTAACACTACTGGTACATGCCATTAGATCACCCACATCACTGTGGGACATACATTCTTTAGAAATGATGGGAAGAAAAATAAGAATATGTAGAAATAAGCATCTTGTCTGATTTTTCAGAGAACTGAAAAAAAATTTTTTTTTTTCTCCACAGATGCATACTTTTCTGACAAATGTTAACAGTGGTGTTTTATCTAAGATCCATGCAGACAAGATTGTATCCACTAGGGAGCTTCCCAAAGATAGTCATTTATGAACAATAGAGCAACAATGCACAAATCAGCCAACTAATTTATGCTTCATCAATTTTACACACCCAGAAAGCATGAAACTTTAATATGATCTCACCAAAGTCAAATAAACCGAACAGAAGCTACCAAAACAGGCCTGGCGCTTTTATCTAAACAAGCTCTGTCACGCGGCCTTGGAGAGCACAGTGTGTTCTGAAAGGGCAGGCCAGCCTTGCTCCTACACGCATGTTCTACTAGACGGCAGAGAACTATAGAGGACGCTCAGAGCAAAGTGTCTGGGAACCCAAGCTGATTAATGTGTAGCTTTATTTCACTTCAGGGTAAAGCACTAGAGGGAAAAAAAGACCATAAGCTCATCTGACAGCTGTAAAGGTCACAAAGGAAATGATTGTAGGAAACATGAAGTTGTCAGCGAGGCCGGGACCCCGCACTCGGAATGCGAGGCAGAGCCTCCAGGAGTGAGTTGCCAGGCGGGCTGCCAGCCAGTGAGGGCTCGAAGACAATTGAAAAGGGCAACAGAAAAATGAGCCCCCTAGAACCCCAAATTCTAGTTCGTGGCCCTCTTCCCCAGTAAGTGAAATGAAGCGAGTTGTCTGACGCTAGGATTCTCAGCTCCTAGGTCTTCAGTGCGGTCAGTGTATTGTAAGTGTCTGACAGTAAGCTTTTGCCTGCTGGGCATCCGTTTCACAACCATCCACCTCAAATTAACATATTGCCAGCTACACAAGTATGGAAGGAATCAGGCCGCCCCACCCATGAAGTTCTCCTTTGAGAAAGCCCTGCGTAACTAGATAACTGACCACTTAGGGGACCCTGTTTCTCTCTTCCTGTGATCTTATGTTTTAAATTTGCCAATAAAGTGAACCCCTGACACCCTAGACACCCTACCTTTGGACCCTAATGAAGTCAGCCCCCAGGTCCACATTCCTTCCCTCTCACTCTGTGCCGTGTACCCACCAGGACTTGTGAGTAATAAATCTTATTCCTCAATTTCCCTGACGATGTGTTACTAGAGGGCATCCTGCAGTCATAAGGACCACAGAGGCTGGTCCAGCCACCACATTGGCCCTGGTGGCAGAGGGGAGCGTTCCCTGGGGCTCACTACAAGTCCTGTGGACATTCCTAGCTGAGAACACTGCTAGCATCAGACTGGGACCAAACAGAAAAGGTGGATATCTTCTAATCTCCTGCTCTCACTGGCTCATGGAAATCAGCTTGACACAGACCTGAGGGTCACTGAGAGCTAGAAATGGTAGTGCTAGTTAATCCCCATCATTCCCTGTTGCAGAGCAAGAATTTGGACAGAGTCACAGCCATCAGAGGGCTAAGACAGGCGCTTCCACCGGTTTGCTTTTTGTCTGCAGACAAGGAAATACCCTGTTCCTTTATTTCTCTAAGTCTTCAGGCAAACAACCTGAAGAGGTACCTGTCCTCAAAGATCATATAAAGATGGACAAATGAGCCTTACACAACCTCACTTTTAGGACCTCCATAGAATGAGAGTTCTGGGGAAAATGGAAATAAACTGAACAATTCCCAGCCCCTTCTGTCAGTGGCCTGGAGCATTAGCCTCCGAAACTGGTAACTAAGAATTACAGCTGACATTGGTAGAGATCAAAGCCTCACCCTCAATTTCTGGGCCTTGCACTTCCCTAAAACCTTCCCAATTCATTTAGTTAAGGGCTGTGGGTCTGTTGGAGAACTAAGAGCTTCTTCCTAAAAAGTGGAAAGAGCATAGAAAAGAATCATCTGATCAATACCATCCCACAAAGCTCACATATCAGTATGATAGGGACAAAAAAATTAATGTGGAAGAATTCACTCACACACTCTTTCCTACCAACCCGCATCCCTTTGCTTGGATATTTCCACGGAGATCAGGGAGCTGAGTGAGGGGTGGATATTTGGGGAATCTGTAGAATAGGGTAGCAGGATTTACACTGAAGAGAACAGAGAGGGATGAGCAAAAGGCAGCAGAGGATAGAGGAGGAAAATGTAGAGATTTCCACAGTGAGAGGTGCTTTTGCAGCCACTGTAGGTATCTGGTGAAGATGGAGGGTGAAGAGGCGTCAGAAGGCATTTTTCTGTGTGTACCATGTTTGAAGCCCTGCAGCGCTCCTTCCTAAAGACCTTTAAGAAATATCCATATGATTTCTCAAGGCATCCGGTGTCAGATTTGTGGGATGTGTATAAACGGCTCAGCTATACTTGGATAACATCTGAGACAGCCTCAAGAAGAGCCATCAAAACAGGAGACGACTCTTCTGAAATTCCTGCATCCCGTTCCAGAACAGCCCATGTCGTTTAGTTTCTGTTATAATTCTAGTTTTAAACCTTTTGTTTCCTGTAAATATATGACTTGTTGCTGCTATTTTTGCACTCTCAGAACTGCGGCTTCAGCTTCCAGATCACATTTCCATCCGTAATTGTAACAAACCAAATGGTTCTAGTGGAAAATACCGCTCTGCTTAACTTTTGGCATCTGAGATGTACCCCACAGAGTGTGCCTCTGTACCACACTGAGTGAAAAGACGAACAGTTCCGCACCCAGGAGATCAAATTAACTAATGAGGTAAATCTGACATTCATGGGTGAAACACCACACAGTGTTTAAGAATTCATCTGAAAAGAACTTTAGAGAAAATCATTAGAGAACGAAGTTTCATTCTCAGGCTATTAGGAGCAACTCTTGAGAATGTGCCACTCGTTGAGTTAGGGTAGGAAGACAGTGCAAACAAAGAGACCCGAAGACTCCGGGCTCAAGACGCTGGCAGTTCACGTCCTGCTCCCCTCACAACCCGGAGCGGTTAAGGGCTGGCCTGCAGGTGGGGCGGGATGCCCCACAAGTCTTTCAGAGCCCAGGCTGGCAGTGGCTTTGCCACTTCAGCATCTGGCTCTGGGGTTGCTGCGGGTGAGGAGGTGGGGAGAGTGGGGGGCAGGCAGCTTAAGGAGAAAAAGACCATGAAGGAGGGGACACCAGAGGTTTTCCTGGCCAGGCCTGGGAGTAGCGGACACCATTTGTGTTCACGTCCCAGTGACGAGAAGCGAATCACCTCACTACAGGGAAAGCTTAGAACTGTACCGCGGCTGTGCGCCCAAAGGAGGGAAGAAGAGTGGGAAAACGGATGATCTCCACCACAGCCGCTTCCCTGATCTTCCCTTCTGCCTTTAGGGATATTATTTCCTGGAGAAATTTATTTGTATTTAATATGAACAGCTAGTTATTTGTATAAAGGAAGGGGAAGAATCATGACTCCTGGCCCAAGATATTGAAACGATGATGGTGCCATCGATGAAAATGAAAGAACTGGGAAGTGTGCACGTGTGTGGAGGGGACGGGGCATGTGTGAGTGTTGGGAGGGAGGGCTGAAAAGGATGGAGGGTAGAGGCGTTTTGGCAATGAGGAGAAAATAAACAACAGGATAGTAGTTAGAACAGGTAAAATGATCGAAAAAATATTATTTACATGTATTAATAATTACAGAAGGCCCACAATATGGGAGTCCTCTGTTGTAAGATGACATAGTTTTAAGATGTGGTTAGGGCTTCCCTGGTGGCGCAGTGGTTGAGAGTCCGCCTGCCGATGCAGAGGACGCGGGTTCGTGCCCCGGTCCGGGAAGATCCCACATGCCGCGGAGCGGCTGGGCCCGTGAGCCATGGCCACTGAGCCTGCGCGTCCGGTGCCTGTGCTCCACAACGGGAGAGGCCACAACAGTGAGAGGCCCGCGTACCGCAAAAAAAAAAAAAAAAAAAAAAAGATGTGGTTAGATGACACATTCGTGTCGCAGCATGAATGTGGTTTTATTAAAATGATCTCTTGAGAGAAGAATGATCGCTAAATACTAACCCATGTAGGAAAGGTAGTGATAACAGTAGCATAGATGGGGCTTGAGAGTTTATAAAGCACAGCCCACCTTAGGAAATTCAGTTAGAACATTAGAAACTCCAAAAAATATACTTTCAGGGTGACTTCTAGGGAATTACAAACATTGGCCCTTTCAAAACACGGAAAATTCCCTTTGTTGTGTCCTGCAGTCAGATAAATTTAGTTTCATACATATCTTAGTTTTTATGTAAACATTATAAATACAAATATGAAGAAACTGACAAATACCTGAAATTTCACTAAGAGTCATCACCACTAACATTTTGGGATGAAGGTGCTGCTGATAACTGGTCCTCATGCGCCCTCCTCCCCAGCTCTGCCCTGGGTAGTCCAAGACCATCCTGCTGGCAACTCCACTGAGCCCAGACTAGTGGCCACACTTTGTGTCCAGTCTCCACAAGCTTTCTCTGTGGGTTTTCCATATGTGTATATATTCCTAAAAATTGCATTTTAATCCTGTTCTACCCCCAACTTTTCTCACTTCATTTCTTTCCTCTGTTTGAAAGTTACACTCTATTCTTTTAGTAGTTTCCCTATTTTGATAGCTTTATCTTTAAAAGTTAATTAATTATTCTTTGTAACTGAAAAACTCAGTTTTTTTCTTCCTATGCAGGGAAAAACCCAATTTTTCACTTTTGCGTTTTCCTCCTGTGACTCTCATTTACTACTCACACAGGACGCTTCTGACACTTCTGGTCACCAAATGTGTGGGGTTTTTCCCACAACAACAAGCAAGTCTCAGACACCAGCTGGGTGTCCTCCAATTTAATTGGACCTGGAGATAGCATCATATCCCACAGGTTGAGGGCTCAGTCCCACAAATTACCACCCTCCCAAACACACACACACACACACACACACATACACACTTTAGAACTCAATCCAAAGCCCAGGTTATCACCTGCTCTTCTGACCAACCACCTAGAGATCAGAGGCTCCAATGACCCCCTACATGGGTTTGCTTAATTTGCTAGAGCGACTCACAGAACTCAGGGAAATGCTTACTATTACCAGTTTATTAAAGATGATCATAAAAGATACAGACAAATAGCTGAATGAAGAGATACATAGGGCAAGGTCTGGGAGGGTCCTGAGCACAGGACCTTCTGTCTCTGTGGAGTTGGGGTGTGTCACCTTCCCAGCATGGATGAGCTCATAAACCTAGGAGACTCCCCAAACCCCCAATTATTGGGATTTTCATGGAGGCTTCCTCACGTAGACATGATCAATTATTGACTCCATCTCCAGCCCTTCTCCTCTCTCTGGAGAAAGGGGGGTGAGGCTGCAAATTCCAAGCTTCTCATCATGGTGTGGTCTTTCTGGTGATCAGCCTCCATCCAGGAACCCACATGGAGTCACCTCATTAGAACTAAAGATGCTCCCAGCACCCTTATCACTTAGGAATTCACAAGAGCTTAGGAGCCCTGTGTCAGGGACAGGGTCAAAGAAAGACTAAATGTTAGAACAAGGGATGCTCCTTGCACTCTCATCACCCAGAAAATTACAAGGGTCTGTGCCGGGAACCACGGGCAGAGACGTATATATATATATGTATTTTTTTTTTCATTGTTTAACTCTTCTTCCAAATAATACAACTTCTTAAATACTTTAACATCAACTAGACCCTTCAAAACTACATACAATCTTTCTTTTTAACTCCATAAATTAGTGTTATCACTGTTTTACACATTTTTTTCATTTATACTATATTTATCAGTATCATTTCTTCTTTATTTCAAACTCTTCTGGAATCATTTTGCATCTACCTTCAGAATTTCCTTAAGTAAGAATCTATCAGTAGTAAACAATTTTTGAAAAGTTCTCTTTATTTCACTCTCACTCTTGAAAGATGTATTTTATGTTCGCATATTTTCTTTGAGCACAATGATGGTATCATTCCACAAATTGCATTTTTGCTATTGTGATATTGGTTGTCAGTCTAACTACTGTTCTTTAGAGCTAATCTTGCTTTTCTTGCTGAATATTTTTATATTTATCTTTGAGGTTCTGCAGTTTCACTATGACCTATATAGGTATGGCTTTGTTTTTATTTATTCTCCCCAAGATTCATTTAATTTCCTGAATTTGAACTTTGGTGTCTCTCCACAATTCTGAAAACTTCTGGCCGTTTTCTCATTGGGTATGTTTTCTCTTTTGTTCTATCATCTTTTGGAAAATTAGATATGTCCAAGATGTTGTCTATCTTCCATGTCTCTTAACTGTACTTTTGGATAATTT
This sequence comes from Grampus griseus, assembly GCF_964374135.1. Lineage (NCBI taxonomy): Eukaryota > Metazoa > Chordata > Mammalia > Artiodactyla > Delphinidae > Grampus > Grampus griseus. The sequence goes on from NC_139012.1 coordinate 47,995,909, forward strand.
CTTCCCATCTATCTTCCAGGACAGTAATTTCTCTCCAGCTGGTGTTAATCTTCGGTTTAATCCACCCACTGTTTCTAACATTAACTATTATATGGTTCATTTTAGAAATCTGTTTGCTTCTTTTTCTGGTCTGCTTGGTGTATCTAGTACCCTGCTGTTTCTTTCATATTATTATTATTATTATTTGCGGTACGCGGGCCTCTCACTGTTGTGGCCTCTCCCGTTACGGAGCACAGGCTCCGGATGCTCAGGCTCTGGACGCACAGGCTCATCGGCCATGGCTCACGCGACCAGCCGCTCCGTGGCATGTGGGATCTTCCCGGACTGGAGCACGAACCCATGTCCCCTGCATCGGCAGGCGGACTCTCAACCACTGCGCCACCAGGGAAGCCCCTCCTTTCATATTTTTATTCTCTTTTATTTACCAACACATATTAAATACATTATTTTAGAGTTTATATCTGATAATGCTGATGTCTAAACATTTTGCAAGTTTGTATCTGCTGGCTCTTGCTTCTGGTGCCTTGTTTCCTTTATTTTTGAATATGAGCTTATTTTCTTTGGACTCTTATCTCTAAGAGTTCTTTGAGGCTTGGGTTGAATTTTCATGCCTTCAGAGAGAATCTGTACTTGCTTCTGCCTGTTGCCTGGGGTCACTGCCAGCAGGAACCTTTTTGGACTAACTGTACCAGATAATGAGAATTCTGGGTGCAGAACCCCAGGAAGGCTGGCAAATCCTCAGGGTAGGATTTTTCCATTCAGTGGAAATGGACTGGTCCATGCAGTGCCAAGGCAGTGGCAGGCAAGTTTCCCTGCTCTCTCCTTCTACACAACAGGCCTTAGTTCTTGTTCACTCTTACAGGGAAAAGTATAGCCTTAGTGGTCCCAGTCAGGCCTTTGCTTTATCTTGTCCCCTTCTCCTTGTAGAAGCAACAAAAAGAGAAGATCTGGGTCATAAGGGTTGGCAGACACTCTCAGAATGAAAACTGTTTCAGTCCTCACTTATCTCACAGGGTTCTACTACAATTACACTTTTGACCTCTGGAAACTCCTTAGTTTTATCCCAGCTCAGTAATATATTTAAAGAGCTTTAACAATTTTTAATCCAGCATTTTTAGTTGTTTTCAGCAGAAAAAAAATTCAGGCTATGTATTCCACAATACTGCCAGTAAGTTCTCTATACATAGAGAATCCTAAAGATCCATCAGACAACTACTAGAGCTAATCGATGAATTTGGTAAAGTTGCAGGATACAAAATTAATGCACAGAAATCTCTTGCATTCCTATACACTAATGATGAAAAATCTGATAGACAAATTAAGGAAACTCTCCCATTTACCATCGCAACAAAAAGAATAAAATACCTAGGAATAAACCTACCTAGGGAGACAAAAGACATGTATGCAGAAAATTATAAGACACTGTTGAAAGAAATTAAAAATGATAACAACAGATGGAGAGATATACCATGCTCTTGGATTGGAAGAAACAATATTGTGAAAATGACTATACTACACAAAGCAATCTACAGATTCAATGCAATCCCTATCAAATTACCAATGGCATTTTTTACAGAACTAGAACAAAAAAATCTTAAAATTTGTATGGAGACAAAAAAGACCCCGAATAGCCAAAGCAGTCTTGAGGGAAAAAAATGGAGCTGGAGGAATCAGACTCCCTGACTTCAGACTATACTATAAAGCTACAGTAATCAAGACAATATGGTACTGGCACAAAAACAGAAACATAGATCAATGGAACAAGACAGAAAGCCCAGAGATAAACTCACGCACCTATGGTCAACTAATCTCTGACAAAGGAGGCAAGGATATACAATGGAGAAAAGACAGTCTCTTCAATAAGTGGTGATGGGAAAACTGGACAGCTACATGTAAAAGAATGAAATTAGAACAGTCCCTAGCACCATACACAAAAATAAACTCAAAATGGATTTGAGACTTAAATGTAAGACCAGACACACTAAAACTCTTAGAGAAAATCATAGGAAGAACACTCTTTGACATAAATAACAGCAAGATCTTTTTTGATCCACCTCCTAGAGTAATGGAAATAAAAACAAAAATAAACACATGGGACTTAATGAAACTTCAAAGCTTTTGCACAGCAAAGGAAATGATAAACAAGACGAAAAGACAACCCTCAGACTGGGAGAAAATATTTGCAAACGAATCAACGGGCAAAGGATTAATCTCAAAATATATAAACAGCTCATGCAGCTCAATATTAAAAAAACAAACAACCAAATCCAAAAATGGGTAGAAAACCTAAACAGACATTTCTCCAAAGAAGACATACAGATGGCCAAGAGGCACATGAAAAGCTGCTCAACATCACTAATTATTAGAGAAATGCAAATCAAAACTACAATGAGGTATCACCTCACACCAGTTAGAATGGGCATCATCAGAAAATCAAGAACAAATGCTGGAGAGGGTGTGGAGAAAAGGGAACCCTCTTGCACTGCTGATGGGAATGTAAATTGATATAGCCACTATGGAGAACAGCATGGAAGTTCCTTAAAGAACTAAAAATAGAGTTACCATATGATCCAACAAGCTCACTACTGGGCATATACCACCCAACGAAACCCATAATTCAAAAAGACACATGCACCCCAATGATCATTGCAGCACTATTTACAGTAGCCAGGTCATGGATGCAAGGTAAATTTCCCTCAACTGATGAATGAATAAAGAAGATGTGGTACATATATACAATGGAATATTATTCAGTCATAAAAAGGAATGAAATTGGGTCATTTGTTGAGACATGGATGGATCTAGAGACTGTCATACAGAGTGAAGTAAGTCAGAAAGAAAAACAAATATTATATATTAACACATGTATGTGGAACCTTGAATAATGGTACAGATGAACCAGTTTGCAGGGCAGAAGTTGATACACAGATGTAGAGAACAAACATATGGACACCAAGGGGGGAAAGTGGTGGTGGGGTGTGGGTGGGAGTGTGATGAATTGGGCAATTGGGTTTGACATGTATACACTGATGTGTATAAAATTGATGACTAATAAGAACCTTCTGCATAAAAATATAAATAAAATTAAATTAAAAAATTAAAAAAATATTTTTTTCCTCATATATATACTGTGGAGTTCTTTTTTAAGTATACAGAATTTTGTATTTTACATAACAAGAATGAAAACTATATTATTTCATATTTTCTTGACATGATTAGAAACAACCATAAACAATTGCTCCAAGATTATAAATTATGTTCTTTGAGTATTTTTATTGTTTGTTTTTTTTCCCATTAAAATCTTTGATTTCTCTGCAATGTGTTGTGATATAAGTAATGAGGTTGGGAATCCAGTGTTTTATTTTTTACAAATGGCTGGCCAGTTACCCTAACTCTTTTTACTAAATAATCATTATTTTCCCTAATGATTGGAAATACTACCATTTTCATACATTCCTGAACACTTTCCCCACATTTTTTTGTGTGGATTTCTAGACTCTCTGTTCTCTTTAATTCATCTGTCTTCTGCTCTTGCACAAGTGTTAATTGGTTTCAATTTGTGAAATATTAAAATCAATTGACATATCTGCTAAATTGAGAGCTCTTTCATTGCTTTTGCTTTTTAAATATTTTTTCAGAATATTTTGCACTATGTTCTTGAATACTTTTTCTTCCAGATGAAATTCAGATTTATTCTATCAAGTTTCTTTGGTGTGCTCCAAGGACAAAGAACAAGATAAGCTCAAAGGGCCAATATTGCCAGAACAAAAAGTTACAGGACTCCTATCACTGTCATAATGTGACCATTGCAATGTCCCAGAGCCTTCCCAAGCAGCATGCCCTGTCCCTTTCCCATCCTATATAAGGAAAGAAATTTGCCACATTTTTCTCCCGCTCAGCACACTGAAAGTATACGTACTCTGCCCAGTCAACAGATGACTTGCAGCTTCCCTGGCTATAAAAACAGACAAGCAACCCATGCTCATTGTCGACTTTCCCTGGCTACCAGGAAGTCAGCCACTGTTCTTGCAGCCATCCTTCTCTTTAATAAACTCTATCTTCCTTACATTCTGCCTTATGTCCAGATTTCCAACCCATGCTCGGACCACAACAGTTTCTATCAAGTTATTCTATCAGATTTCCCAATAGTGCTGTTAAAATTGTGACTAGGATATACATAGTTATTTCCATACTTCCCTTTACATATTTTTAAATGGGTATCATTAAAATATTGCCGTGGTCTCCTTCAAGGAGCAGTCAGAAAGCAAAGGTACCTTCAAAGGGTTTCACTGAAGAGAAGTTAATGAAAGGACTACTTCCAGAGGTGTGGCCAGGTATGAAAGAGATGGCAGAGCATGGGGAAGCACCAGGGGCAAAGGGTGGGAAGCCATTTAGTGCCCCTGAGTCTGCAGGGGCAAAGAAAGAGACACTGAGGCCCGAGCCCACAGGAGGGGTCACATGGCAAAACACAGCCACTGCTCAAACTTTGACAGGGAAAGGACAGGTACCCTGGCCTCCCTCATCCTGTCCTCTGATCTCCTGCTGGCGCCCCCTATTGGACAAGCCCAATCAGAAACCAGAGAACAAGGAGATTTGGTGAAAGGGTTTTTAAATGTCAGCCTCCTGCAGCACAGAGAAGGTGGGAAAATGGATCTGTAGGGGCAAAGGCAAATGACAGCACAGCTTAATTTACGGCCTGGTAGCTTTTATACCTGCAACACTGTAGTGTTAAAATTTGAAATGTATTCACAAACTCCATGGAAAGTCATTCTAGAGAAATAACTGACTCATTATTATGTAGCCAGATGACTTTGTGAAAATCACATACGTTGTTACCTGAATTGGTAACAGTTGTTTTTCACTTGAGGCATGACTTGTTCCAGGCTGCAAACCTTTCTTGTTAGATGGTAAAGTTGAGATTTTTCTGGTGACAGAGAACAGCAGCAGGCAGATAACCTGTTTTCTCCATCCCTTCCCTCTGCATACACAGAGCCTTACATTCCATCTATTACAGGACATGCTCTCATTAGCTTCAAATTTGAAATGCAGTTTTCTACTTTCTGATTGTAAAATCCCCAGCGACGCTGCAGAAGATTTTAATTTTTTCTTCCAAAAAATGCAGAATGGTAAATCTTTCATAAGGAGAAACCAAAGAAACTAATAAACAGTCATTTAAATTCAAGAGTACCTGGAAAGTGTGCAGAGATCAGCAGGTGAGGATAAATTGGGCCCTTTCCAGGAAAGTTTATTTTGGATCATTGCTTTCCTCCTTTTGCTAATTTCTCTGCTGGCCTAACCACATGAATCTGCAGTCAAAGGCCTTTGACTTAGAGAGTGAGAGGTAAAAAATCCATTGAAATCAGCCTTTGTCAGTCCTCTGCCAATGGACATCACCCCTCCTGATTTTAGCTGGGACCAAGAAGGATGCTGAGCCTTTGTTCTAAGAACAAACACAGTCCACTCTTCCTGGGGATGCAGGGCAGCGTGATAGCACAGTGTCAATAGGCTTCAGCTGAAGGACAGACGTGAGCTGCAGTGAACTCTCTGCTCTCGCATTATCGCCAGTCATCTCCCCTGTTATATGCCAACAGGGTGGTATTAACCACGAGCCATTGTTTTCTGTGGAAATAACCGCCTTTGGTCATGATAATGTGCTTTGGCATCAGAGTATCAAAGCAAATGCAGAGAATGCCCCTGTGCAATCCCCGGCTGCACTGATAAATCACCCATCGATGGAGTATCAGAGAGAGACGAGCAAATGAACAGATTATTGAATTTTTTCAGGTCATTTGACATATGCAAGCCTGCCTAGGATAAAGAAAGCAAATAGGTCTGTCGCTTTTCTGTGTCACGTTTGTTCTTTTTTTTTTTTTTAACCTCTGCATTTTTTAAATTAATTAATTAATTTAACATCTTTATTGGAGTGTAATTGCATTACAGTGTTGCGTATTTTCTGCTGTATAATAAAGTGAATCAGCTATATGCATATGTATATCCCCATATCCCCTCCCTCTTGTGTCTCCCTCCCACCCTCCTTATGCCACCCCTCTGTGTGGTCACAAAGCACAAAGGTGATTACCCTGTGCCATGCAGCTGCTTCCCACTAGCTATCTATTTTACATCTGGTAGTGTGTATATGTCAATGATACTCTCTCACTTTGTCCCAGCTTACCCTTCCCCCTCCCCGTGTGCTCAAGTCCATTTTCTATGTCTGTGTCTTTATTCCTGTCCTGCCCCTAGGTTCATCAGAACCATTTTTTTTTTTTAGATTCCATATATATGTGTTAGCATACAGTATATCTTTTTCTCTTTCTGACTTACTTCACTCTATATGACAGACTCTAGATCCATCCACCTCACTACGGATAACTCAATTTTGTTTCCTTTTATGGCTGAGTAATATTCCATTGTTTATATGTGCCACATCTTCTTTACCCATTCATCTATTGATGGATACTTAGGTTGCTTCCATGTCCTGGATATTGTAAATAGTGCTGCAATGAACATTGTGGTATATGACTCTTTTTAAATTATAGTTTTCTCACAATATATGCCTAGTACTGGGATGGCTGTGTCATATGGTAATTCTATATTTAGTTTTTTAACGAACCCCCATACTGTTCTCCAGAGTGCCTGTAACAATTTACATTCCCACCAACAGTGCAAGAGGGTGCTCTTTTCTCCACACCCTCTCCAGCATTTATTGTTTGCAGATTTTTTTTTTTTTTTTTTTGGCAGTACGCGGACCTCTCACCGTTGTGGCCTCTCCCGTTGCGGAGCACAGGCTCCGGACGCGCAGGATCAGCAGCCATGGCTCATGGGCCCAGCCGCTCCGTGGCATGTGGGATCCTCCCGGACTGGGGCACGAACCCGTGTCCGCTGCATTAGCAGGCAGATTCTCAACCACTGCACCACCAGGGAAACCCTGTTTGTAGATTTTTTAAGATGGCCATTTTGACTAGTGTGAGGTGATACCTCATTGTAAGTTTGATTTGCATTTTTCTAATGATTAGCGATTTTGAGCGTCTTTTCATGTGTTTGCTGGCAATATGTATATCTTCTTCGGAGAAATGTCTAGGTCTTCTGCTCATTTTGGGATTGGGTTTTTTTTTTTTTGATATTTAGCTGCATGAGCTGCTTTTATATTTTGGAGATTAATCCTTTGTCATTTGCTTCATTTGCAAATATTTTCTCCCATTCTGAGGGTTGTCTTTTCATCTTGTTTATGGTTTCCTTTGCTGTGCAAAAGCTTTTAAGTTTCATTAGGTCTCATTTGTTTATTTTTGTTTTTATTTCCATTTCTCTAGGAGGTTAGTCAAAAAGGAACTTGTAATTCATGTCATAGTGCGTTTAAGAGTTTTATAGTGTCTGGCCTTACGTTTAGGTCTTTAATCAACTTTGAGTTTATTTTTGTGTATGGTGTTAGGAAGTGTACTAATTTCATTCTTTTACATGTAGCTGTCCAGTTTTCCCAGCACCACTTATTGAAGAGGCTGTCTTTTCTCCATTGTATACTCTTGCCTCCTTCATCAAAGATAAGGTGACCATATGTGCATGGGTTTATCTCTGGGCTTTCTATCCTGTTCCATTGACCTATATTTCTGTTTTTGTGCCAGTACCATACTGTCTTGATTACTGTAGCTTTGTAGCATAGTCTGAAGTCCAGGAGCCTGATTCCTCCAGCTCCATTTTTCTTTCTCATGATTGTTTTGGTTATTCAGGGTCTTTTGTGTTTCCATACAAATTGTGCAATTTTTTTGTTCTATTTCTGTGAAAAATGTCATTGGTAGTTGGATAGGGATTGCATTGAATCTGTAGATTGCTTTGGTTAGTATAGTTATTTTCACAATGTTGATTCTTCCAATACAAAAACATGGTATATCTCTACATCTGTTTGTATCACCTCTAATTTCTTTCATCAGTGTCCTATAGTTTTCTACATACATGTTTGTCTCCTTAGGTAGGTTTATTCCTAGGTGTTTTATTCTTTTTGTTGCAATGGTAAATGGGAGTGTTTCCTTAATTTCTCTTTCAGATTTTTCATCATTAATGTATAGGAATACAAGAGATTTCTGTGCATTAATTTTGTACCCTGTTACTCTACCAAATTCATTGATTAGCTCTAATAGTTTTCTGGTAGCATCTTTAGGATTCTCTCTGTATAGTATCATGTCATCTGCAAAGAGTGACAGTTTTACTTCTTCTTTTCCAATTTGGATTTCTTTTTTGTATCTGATTGCTGTGGCTAAAACTTCCAAAACTGTGTTGAATAAGAGTGGTGAGAGTGGGCAACCTTGTATTGTTCCTGATCTTAGAGGAAATGGTTTCAGTTTTTTACCATTGAGAATGATGTTGGCTGTGTGTTTGTTATATATGGCCTTTATTATGTTGAGGTAGGTTCCCTCTATACCTACTTTCTGGAGAGTTTTTATCATAAATGGGTGTTGAATTTTGTCAAACCTTTTTCTACATCTATTGTGATTATTATATAGTTTTCCTCCTTCAATTTGTTAATATGGAATATCACATTGATTGATTTGCATGTGTTGAAGAATCCTTGCATTCCTGAGATAAAACCCACTTGATCATGGTGTATGATCCTTTTAATGTTCTATTGGATTCCGTTGACTAGTGTTTTGTTAAGGATTTTGCATCTATGTTCATCAGAGATATTGGCCTGTAGTTTTCGTTTTTTGTGACATTTTTGTCTGGTTTTGGTGTCAGGGTGATAGTTGTCTCATAGAATGTGTTCGGGAGTGTTCCTTCCTCTGCTATACTTTGGAAGAGTTTGAGAAGGATAGGTGTTAGCTCTTCTCTAAATGTTTGACAGAATTCACCTGTGAAGCCATCTGGTCCTGGGCTTTTGTTTGTTGGAAGATTTTTAATCACAGTTTAAATTTCATTACTTGTGATTGGTCTGTTTATATTTTCTATTTCTTCCTGGTTCAGTCTTGGAAGGTTGTGCTCTTCTAAGAATTTGTCCATTTCTTCCAGGTGGTCCATTTTATTGGCATAGAGTTGCTTGTAATAATCTCTCATGATCCTTTGTATTTTTGCAGTGTCAATTGTTACTTCTCAGTTTTCATTTCTAATTCTGTTGATTTGAGTCTTCTCCCTTTTTTTCTTGATGAGTCTGGTTAATGGTTTATCAATTTTGTTTATCTTCTCAAAGAACCAGTTTTTAGTTTTATTGATCTTTGCTATTGTTTCCTTTTTTTTTTCATTTATTTCTAATCTGATCTTTATGATTTCTTTCTTTCTGCTAACTTTAGGGGTTTTTTTTGTTATTTCTCTAATTGCTTTAGGTGTAAGGTTAGGTTTTTTATTTGAGATGTTTCTTGTTTCTTGAGGTAGGATTGTATTGCTGTAAACTTCCCTCTTAGAACTACTTTTGTTGCATCCCACAGGTTTTGGGTCATCATGTCTTCATTTGTTTCTAAGTATTTTTTTATTTCTTCAGTGATATCTTGGTTATTTAGTAGTGTATTGTTTAGCCTCCATGTGTTTGTATTTTTTAGAGTTTTATTCCTGTAATTGATACCTAGTCTCATGGCACTGTGGTAGGAAAAGATATCTGACACAATTTCAATTTTCTTAAATTTACCAAGGCTTGATTTGTGACCCAAGATATGGTCTATCCTGGAGAATGTTCCATGAGCACTTGAGAAGAAAGTGTAGTCTGTTGTTTTTGGATGGAATGTTCTATAAATATCAATTAAGTTCATCTTGTTTAATGTGTCAATTATAGCTTGTGTTTCCTTATTTATTTTCATTTTGAATGATCTGTTCATTGGTGACAGTGGGGTGTTAAAGTCCCTTACTGTGATTGTGTTACTGTTGATTTCCCATCTTATGGCTGGTAGCATTTGCCTTATGTACTGAGGTGCTCCTATGTTGGGCACATAAATATTTACAATTGTTACATCATCTTCTTGGATTGATCCCTTGATCATTATGTAGTGTCCTTCTTTGTCTCTTGTAATAGTCTTTGTTTTAAAGTTTATTTTTTCTGATATGAGAATTGCTACTCTAGCTTTCTTTTGATTTCCATTTGCATGGAATATCTTTCTCCATCCCCTCACTTTCAGTCTGTATGTGTGCCTAGGTCTGAAGTGGGTCTCTTGTAGACAGCATATGTACAGGTCTTGTTTTTGTATCCATTCAGCTGGTCTATCTTTTGGTTGGAGCCTTTAATCCATTTACATTTAAGGTAATTATCGATATGTATGTTCCAAGTACCATTTTCTTAATTGTTTTGGGTTTGTTTCTGTAGGTCTTTTCCTTCTCTTGTGTTTCCTGCCTAGAGAAGTTCCTTTAGCGTTTGTTGTAAAGCTGGTTTGGTGGTGCTGAATTCTCTTAACTTTTGCTTATCTGTAAAAGTTTTAATTTCTCCATTGAAGCTGAATGAGATCCTTGCTGGGTAGAATAATCTTGGTTGTAGGTTTTTGCCTTTCATCAGTTTAAATATGTCCTGCCACTCTCTTCTGGCTTGCAGAGTTTCTGCTGAAAAATCAGCTGTTAATCTTACGGGTATTCCTTTGTATGTTATTTGTTGCTTTTCCCTCGATGCTTTTAATATTTTTTCTTTGTATTATTTTTTGATAGTTTGATTAATATGTATCTCAGTGTGTTTCTCTTTGGGTTTATCCTGTATGGTACACTCTGAGTTTCCTGGACTTGACTGACTATTTCCTTTCCCATGTTAGGGAAGTTTTTGACTATAATCTCTTCAAATATTTTCTCAGACCTTTTCTTTTTTCTTCTTCTGGGACCCTTATAATTCGAATGTCCGTGCTTTTAACACTGTCCCAGAGGTCTCTGAGACTGTCCTCAGTCCTTTTCATTATTTTTTCTTTATTCTGCTCCCTGGCAGTTATTTCTACTATTTTATCTTCCAGATCACTTATCTGTTCTTCTGTCTCAGTTATTCTGTTATTGATTCCTTCTAGAGTGTTTTTAATTTCAGTAATTGTGTTGTTCATCACTGTTTGCTTGCTCTTTAGTTCTTCTAGATCCTTGTTAAATGTTTCTTGTATTTTCTCCATTCTGTTTCCGAAATTTTGGATCATCTTTACTATCATTACTCTGAATTCTTTTTCAGGCAGGTTGCCTATTTTGTCTTCATTTATTTGGTCTTGTAGGTTTTTACCTTGCTCCTTCATCTGTAACATGTTTTTTGTCGTTTCATTTTTTTTTTTTTTTTGATGGGTGGTGCTGTATTCCAGTCTTACTGGTTGTTTGGCCTGAGATGTCCAACACTGGAGTTTGCAGGCAGTTAGATAGAGCTGGGCCTTGGTGCTGAGATTAGGACCTCTGGGAGGCCTCATTCCAATTGATATTCCCTGGGGTCTGAGGTTCTCTGTTAGTCCAGCAGTTTGCACTTGGAGCTCCCACCACAGGAGCTCAGCTACAACCTCTGGCCTGGGAACCAAGATCCCACAAGCTGGTAACTGGGCATTTCTCCCGTCCCCTTAGGTGTCCATGGTCCCCAACCGGTGCCTGGTAGTTACCCTAGTTGTGAGGAGATGCGAATTCCACATCCTCCTAGGACGTTATCTTGACTCCGCCCCTCATGTTCATTCTTTAATAGAACAGAATGGTGCCAACCTTAAGGCCAGGCTCACTCTGGCTAACTTTTGTGCATCATTTCTGGTTAATTCACCATGTTGTGAATATAGTTTAAAAAATAATTCCAGAAACAGATTTGTTTTTTGTTGGTTTTCTGGACAGGAATTTGTTTGGGCCTGATTTCACCTCTCCTTGTGGAACCTTCCCTGTTTGCTTCCCATGGCCTCTGCTATCCTGGGTCACTTACTAACACTTTCTTCCTCCACTCGGTGTCTCAGTGAAGATCATCGCCAACATCTGTCTTCAGGCACCATGCCCCCACTCTCTCCACTGGCTCAGGCTTTCACCCAAGTCTGCATCCACAGCACAAATTCCTAGCTTGAACCCTAAATTTTCTCTCATCTGTTATATATCCCATTGTATGTTCTCCTCTTACCTAAACTGCACATGTGGGAACTCAGCTGGCCATTTTCCCTCAACACCAAAGCTCTCCTTCCCCCTCACTTGCCTGTTCCTTCCCTACTAGCCTTGCACCATTTTCTAATACCCAGGATGAAGACCTCAGACTTAATATTTCAGTTTCCCTTATTGCTTCATGTTCATTCTTTTCAAGTAAGGTTCTTATCATCTCTTACCTAGATTATTATTATTACAATAGACACCCAAGTGCTCCTCTCTGTGTCTCTAATCTCTCTGATTCAGGGATCAGAGGATGCTGCCAGATTAACCATACTAAAAACACCACTTTAATCACATACCTTCTTTATCTAAAACTTGTTATGGCTTTTTGGGCCATATGTGGGCCTATTACCTGTCTGGTAACTTATTGAATCCACAGTTTAGGATTCAGGGTGCTGTACCAGCCTCAAATGAATGGTAACCCTCTCATTATTCCCTGGACCAGGGGCCAGCAAACTGCAAACCACTGGCCAAATTTGGTCCATCACCTATTTTTTTAAATTAATTAATTAATTTTTTGGTTGCGTTGGGTCTTCATTGCTGCGCTCTGGCTTCCTCTAGTTGCAGCGAGCAGGGGCTACTCTTCGTTGCGGTGCACAGGCTTCTCACTGTGTTGGCTTCTCTTTGTTGCAGAGCATGGGCTCTAGGCGTGCGGGCGTCAGTATTTGTGGCTCATGGGCTTAGTGGCTCCGCGGCATGTGCGATCTTCCTAGACCAGGACTTGAACCTGTGTCCCCTGCACTGGCAGGTGGATTCTTAACTACTGCGCCACCAGGGAAGTCCTCATCACCTATTTTTGTAAATAAAGTTTTGTTAGAACACAAGCACACCCACCTGTTCACATGCCATCTATGTCACCTTTCACACTGCAGTGGCAGAGCTGAGTAGTTGCCACAGAGACTCCATGGCTCAGAAAGCCTAAAATCTTTGCTATTCAGCCCCTTACGGATAAGTTGGTGGATCCCTGCCCTAGACATATCCTTATATTAAACTAAACTCTGTTATTTGCCACGTTCCAAACAGTAAGCCCTGAATTTCCCATTTATACATTCTTCACTCTTCTGGAACGTTTTTCCTGCCCCAACTCTACCATTTCTTCAAAATTCTCATCAAATGTCACCTCCTACAGAAACTTTCATCTGGTTGCTCTTGTTCTTTCATCATTGAATCACTTGTTTGGCAAATGCCTTTATTGAACATCTATCATCCAGGCACTGTGATAGGCCATGCGGGCATTGTGGGAAATAATAGCACTGATGAACTTGCTGTTTACTAGCAAAGAACCACTTCAAACAACTACACACCTACGTGTGTGATGGCAAACTGTAATAAATGGTATAAAGAAATGTTATGGTGCTATGAAAGAATCAAGAGAGTCTTCTTTGAGTCTGAGACCTAACTGGTGAAAAAATTGGGGGTGAGAGGGTTCCAGGCTCGGGGAGTAACTGGGGAAGTGGCCTTGGGCCAGGACAGAGCTTGGCATAACTGAGGAACTAAACGTGGATTCATGTGGTTGGTGCCTTTCCAGGAAGCAAGGAAGAATATGTACATGACAAGGTTGAGAGGCAGGCAGGGGCCCAGTCAGAAGGAGATTTGAAGGCCATACTAGGAGTTCAATTATTTTTTTTTTTTCATGAAAAACCACTGTATAGTTTTGAGCCTGAAAGAACATACTCAGAATTTTTTAAAACTTATTTTGGCTTCTGTGTGGAGAATAGACTGGAGAGGATGGCAAGGTACATTCTCTGTCATCTAACTCCCAGTGCACTTTGTTAAGCCTCTTTTATGACCTCCATCACCTTCTACCTTGTCTTATTGTTAGTTGTGTAATAGTTACGTGTGAGCATGTCCTGTGGCCCTGCTAGATGCTCACAAACTGCATCCTGGATTCTCTTACCCATCTTAGAATCTTCTGCACCATCCACCACAGTACATTGCACAAAGTAAACACATAATATTTGATGAATTAGGTTGAATTAGTTGTCCAGATTGCCCTGAAGTCACAAACTTCCAAATTTTTCTGACCCCAAATTTTTAGGCTCAGCTGAATTCATTAATCTCATTGGAAAGGAACTGAATTTCTCCTGGATATCTCCATAGGCAAAATCAGGACTGATGGGGAAAAGTTATAGAGCGTCAATTTGGGCACAATATTGGGCACAGTAAGAAGACTCTTTACGAAATTTGAATTTAGCAAAGAGGGAATCACCTGCCTTGTGAGGGAAGGAGTTGCTAATCATTACAGGTTTGTGCTGTGATGGCCAGAGACACCACGGATGATGCTGTGGGTTGAATGGTGGCTCCCAAAAGATCTGTCCATGTCCTAACCCCAAGGACCTGTGAATATGACCTTATTTGGAAAAAGGATCTCTGCAGATATAAATAAGTTAAGATCATCCTGGATTATCTGGGTGGGCACTAAATCCAATGAGAACAGTCCTTGTGAAAGACAAAAGGTGAGAGGATGCAAAGCCAGTGGAGAAGACCATGTGAAGATGGAGGCAGAGATTGGAGTGATGCTGTCACAAACCAAGGAATGCCTGAAGCCACCAGAAACTGGAAGAGGCAGGAAAGACTCTCCCACAGAGCCTCTGGAGCAAACTGACCTTGCTGACACCTTGATTTCAGACTTCTGTCCCCAAGAACTTTAATTTCTGTAGTTCAGAAAAAATGAATTTCTGTAGTTTTAAAGTTTGTGGTAATTTATTACAGCAGCAATAGGAAACTAACACAGAGGGGGTTCCTGGATAGGGAAATACGTTTCCTTAGATCTATGGTTTTCAAGCAACTTTTTCAAGGTTTAGATCCTTTAGTTCAAGTGGAATATTACCTGGAAGATGAGAGGTAAAACATATAGAAATTCCCCTGCTCTAGCTGAAGAAAATGGCCAGAGTCCTGCTTTCTTGCCCTTCCTCCACCCCCAAAGGTCTGTCAGGAGCTAGAAGATTTAGAAGGTCCCGTGCAACTCTATGATTCAGTAGGAAGACAGAAGTCCAGGAAACATGGGTGAGTTAGGTTGGGTACCCCCAGAAGCCAACCTTGAGTTTATTTGGGAAATTATTCCAGGAGGGGACAACAGGGAGTGGGGAAGTGAGATTGGGAATTGAAGGAAGCCGAGACAGGGTGCTCAGAGGACAGGTTACTTCTGTGGGTGACTGGGTTGCATCCTCTAAGGGGCGTCTGAGAGATGGTATAGAATATGCCTCAGAAGTATTCCACCTGAGAGGCCAGGAGGGTGGAACGCGGATCCACTCATCCCATTTCACATCTGGTTAGTGCTGCGCCAGTGGTGGTCACTCCCCAGTGCCTCTGACATTTCCTCCTCTCAGGCTGAGCATGCTTGTGGCCAGAGGGAACCCTTAGAACCCGGGGTGCTGGCAGCATTAAACCACTGGCACAGACTGGAATGATCTGAAGTGAGAGGATATGGCTGGGGCTTGGCTGGCAGGTCTGGGAAACCCTCCAGTTGGCACCCCACACCCTGTGTGAGAAACAACACTGTGTAAGACCACCTACCCTGTCCAGGAGGGAACAGGAAGAGCAAGCCCTTTGTCTCCCCATTGTTAATCTTAATCCTGGAATGGAAACTTTCCTCTAAAATGTGCTTCTGTGCAGCTATAGTCAATCAACTATTTGTATAAATAACTCACAGAACAACTGAGCATTTGCAACACAGTGACACATATAGCATATGGGCATACGAAGAAAGGAATAGAAAATGTTAATTATCCAAATAAATACACTACCTTTGTTTTAAATAAGTTTTCAGGGGGCTTCCCTGGTGGCGCAGTGGTTGAGAGTCCGCCTGCCGATGCAGGGGACACGGGTTCGTGCCCCGGTCCGGGAAGATCCCGCGTGCCGCGGAGCGGCTGGGCCCGTGAGCCATGGCCGCTGAGCCTGCCCGTCCGGAGCCTGTGCTCCGCAACGGTAAAGGCCACAACGGTGAGAGGCCTGCGTACCGCAAAAAAAAAAAAAAGAACAAAAGTTCTCAGGGAGAAGAACTAGGAACAATGTCCCAATATTTTTATCAAAGGGTGTTGAGGATAAAACGCCCTTAAACAACAGGGGCAGCCTAATTCTAGTGAGACTGCTGGAGTGACATAGCGAGATTAATGCCTATACATAGTGGGGCTTAAAACATCATTTATTCACCTCTGTTGTTTGTAAGATTCTCAAGACTTTGGTTCTATGTTGCTCAGGGAAACACAACTGAGGGAACAAGCAGAGAGGAGATTTTGGACCTCCTGCTCCTGCAAAGGCACAGGGCAGGGGTAAAGATTTTAGGTTACTGTAGTTTTCTATCGAGATGTTCAAACCTGGGGCATAATCATTGGTTGAAAGCATGTCAAGCAGTGGCTTGAGAGCTAGGGTAAAATCAAAGCCTGTAGAAAAAGAGGAGTAACCTCTCTGCCCAGGAACATGATGTCCCGAAAGGTCTGGAGTTCCCTGGTCTGAGAGGAGATGAGTGCTTCCGGTGGGCAGGTGGCTGTGGGAGCTTCCAGCTTCCCCGACAGTCCTGTTCCGGCTCCCCAGACTCAGTCCCTGTTGCATTTTCCCAGAACATCCACATTTCCCACTAAATTTTCAAAATGCCCCCACTGTGAACCCTCCCACTCCAAACTACTGACTGTTCATAATTATTTTAAGCAGATGTAGTGGAATTAACAGAAAATCTATTTATAGGGTTTTTTTCTTGAGGAACTTGAAGATAAAATTTGAGCAATGCAGAAGTCCTCCTAGAGTTATTTCCGTACCTGCAGAAAGGTAGATTAGCAAGATGACTGTTGTCTGATGAATGGCGTGAATCGTCTTCGGGCTAAGATCCTGGTGTTTCGGTGCCAGCTGTGAGGCCAACCCCCTGGCAGGCCAAGGCAAATTGCTGACACTCACTGTGCCTCAGTTTTCCCATATGCAAAGTGGAGATAAAAATATACCTCTCCAGTGGGGATGTTCTGAGGATTAATGAAACAATATCAAGGAAGCACTTTGTGGTGTTATATATATCAAAAGGTATTACAATTATAAAAATGCACAAGGTAAGGCTCTATTTTTTACTTTGTGACTTTGATGACATGAACAAACTTCACCCTCCAGCTTTTAAAATATGATTATAAGCCCTTTACAGGAATATAGCTTTCACATGACACAGCAGGATACATAATATTTCTTATAAATTTAATTTAGAAAACGGCAGGAAAATAATGTCAAGGATTTTCCTTAAACCTACTATAGCAAGGCAGCTCCATTAGTACTGCCCCTCCATCTATAACTCCACACACTGTGCTGTAAGATGACAGTCTTCTAAGATCCCTGCTATTCTTTGGAACAATAAAGGTAAACTAGAGATATAGGACACATTTTGTCTCTGAATTTGTTTTGCTAAAGCTGCACAGTCAGATCCCTAACAACGCCCTTCAAGTTTAGCTCTTCTTTTGAAGTAGTAGGCTGAAAAGTTCTAAGGTAAGTTTCACTTTGACTTCCAATAATGGATGTTCTTCCCTTAGCATTCTGCTGCCCACCCAGGGCTTATGAATGCCTATGGCCACAGAGGACCTGGTCTGAATAGCATATGCCACAAGAGAGAGTGGAATTGGGAAGCTTTCAGCTTGTGGTAAAAGATGAGCAGGTGCTCTCCACAGAGACTGAAAAATGATTCACTACTTTGGATAAATTATCCCTGGTGGGAGGGCATCTGGATCTCCACCTCAGAAGGGACCTGTATTAGTTTTCTGTGGCTGTTGTAACAGGTGATCACAAACTGAATGGCTTAAAACAACACGCATGTATTATCTTACATGTTCTATAGATTATAAGTCCAATGTGGGTCTCACGGGTACCCACAGGGCTGTGTTCCTTCTCCAGGCTCTAGGAGAGAATCTGTCCTTGACTCTTCCTGCTGTCTGTATTTCTTTCCTCGTGGCCCCCTTCTCCCATCTTCAAAAGCAGCAGTAGGGGTCAAGTCCGTCCTATATCATCACTCTGACCTCCTCTGCAGGTTCCCTCTTTTACTGTTTTTTTCTTTTTTTTTTTTTTTTGCAGTATGTGAGCCTCTCACTGTTGTGGCCTCTCCTGTTGCGGAGCACAGGCTCCGGACGTGCAGGCTCAGCGGCCATGGCTCACGGGCGCAGCCGCTCCGCGGCGTGTGGGATCTTCCCGAACCAGGGCACAAACCTGTGTCCCCTGCATCGGCAGGCAGACTCTCAACCACTGCGCCACCAGGGAAGCCCTCTCTTTTACTTTTTAAAGATTTTTGTGATTACATTTGGCCTACCCAGATAATTGAGGATAATCTCACCTATCTCCAGGTGAGCTGATTGAGACCTCAATTCTATCTGTAACCTTAATTCTCCTTTACTATGTAATTTAACATATGCAAAGCTTCTGGGGATTAGGACATGAACAACTTTGGGGGTGGGAGCTGTTATTCTGCCTATCACAGGACCCAAGTATATTCCCCAACTGTTGTTACAATGGGTGGGCCTCACCAACTCCAAGGATGACACCATGGGATGTTTTCCCTGGTGTTGGAATGTGGGATGGACCACTGATCTTCCCCACTGCTTGAGTTTTTCATTCCATGGGCAATGCTGTCTTTCTTTTCAGTCCTTGCACCCCAAATCAAATCTTCACTCTACTCGTGTGAGCAGCTCATCAAATCCAGGTCAATGACGATATAGGCATCTCACGTAGACAATAGTTATCATCTCACAAGTGGTCTGAATGCATTTTGAATATTCTAAACACTTACTGATGAACCGAGTCCTCATGATAGACTTCTGCCCTACATTTATTGAAATAACAACTGATTTATGTTTTTGTGTTCTTGACTGAAGGCAGGTCTGGTCATTGTTAAACTCACTTGGGCACCCACTATGCACGGGGACCCAGCACCCTCATACACCTTGAGACACTCAGAATGCCTTTTTTGGTGCCCTTTTCCATCCGTTTCCCTTTATTTTTGTGTGGAATCTGTCTTAGAGCAGACTCCCGGGTTGGAAGCAATTGGTTATTTGCCTAGGAATTTCTTATCCTTGGAAAGAAGCCCTAAGGAGCAAAAGAAAGGAGTAGGGGTAGGTTCCCACACCCTGGCACTCTGACAAGAAGATGGCTTTGGTCCCCAGGGGTCCTCAAATCCTTCCATAGCGCAGCCATCTATGTTTCAGCCACAGTTCATTCCACATGGAAGAAAATGAAGCCGAAACTTCCCTTCTGTGAGATTCTATAGAATTCAAGGAGGAAAGTGAGTTAGAGTGACTGGCAACCAAAGATTAATTGGGTCTGTGTGGGTAAGTGGTTGATGGGACAAGGTCAACTTCTGCTCAGTGTCGGCTTGAAAGGGGATGTGGGGAGTGGAGTCAGGAGGCTGTGAAGGGCGGCCTCAGGGTCAGAATGACAGCAGCTCGGGGAAAGCTCTGGGCTGTGAAGTAAGACAACCACAAGTGTAAATGACCCGGGGCTCTGATGATGTGTGGCAGAGATGTTCATCCTTTTAGACTGACATTCAAATGACTGAAATATCACCTGCCTCAGCAGCCTGATCTGCGCTAAGGGAGAGTGAACTCAGATCATCGACCAAGAGTTTATCGTTTACTAAACAGAGTGTTAAAAGGTTCTGGGTCCCTGAGGTTTGAAGCCTCTGTGATAATGCCACAGTCAGGTGCAGTTAAGGCAATGAGTGGGTGGCCCATTTAAAATATTTACTTCTAAATGAGCCCATTAAATTTCTAAAAATATTAAGTCTATAACAGATATAGTTCTTTCCCCCAAAGACAGATTAAAAGAATAACACATGAAATGTCTCAGCCGGTGTCACTCCTGACCCATTTGAAGCTCAGAACTATAAAACGGCCCCAGTGATTTCTCATTCTATGCAGATATCCATCTTCAAGGGAAGATTTGGGGGAGGGAGGTAAAAGAAAAATAGAAAATTTTCAGTATTGGAAGAGTTATCATGTGGAAGAGTGATTAGATTCAAAGCACGGGAGTCCATGTGCACAACTGGGAACGGCTGTCCAGGACAGCCTGGGGTTGCTCTCCTGGGCCTGGGCCTTTGGTGCAGCCATTGGGCAGGGCCTGGACAGCAGCCTTGGAGGTCCCACACCTCTGTGTTTGGTTTTTCCCAGAGAGGAATAAGTTCAGGGGACTGATTCAAGCTAACAAAACTCAAAAGAGACTAAATGTAAACATGGTGTTATCTTATTAATATTCATCAGGAAATATGCTTTTATTGGCAGCCAAGGATACTAATGAATCAGGTATGTAGGAGGTCAAGTTAATAATCAGAGAGTTGCTTGACTTGCAGAGAATCGTATCGAAAGAGGTGGAAGCTATGGAGGTGTAGTTCATCCCACTCGTGGGGTGACATATTAGAAGTGTTCAGGTCCATAACAGAGCACACCTAATAATATCACATTAAAACGAATATTTATTTAGCATCCACACATAACAGGAAGAAAGCTGAGCAGTTTATATGCTCACAGTTATTATTCCTACTTTACAGAAGAGGAAATGATGGCTTAGCATTTATAACTTCGGCTAGATCACATAAACTGCAGAGTGACAGATTTGAGGTTAAACCCTGGTCTCCTCCCCTCCTCTCCCTCCAGTTCCTCATTCTGCCCCTCCCCTCTTTTCTAGCTGACATCATTCATCCTTTTATTCCACAAATATTTATTGAGCATTGGGTACATTATCAGGCACTGTTTTAGGCCCAACGAGATAGACATGGAGCTTCCATTTTAATGGTGGTGGACAAACGACAATCAAATAAACCAATAAAAAGGGATACCCCCAGAGTGTGATAAGTGGTATGTGGAGAATTAAACTGGTGGTGATATGGTGGTAAAGGGAGAGCTCAAAGAAGATGTCTGAGGCTATAACTCTATGCTGTGATCTGAGTGATGAGGGAACCAGGCACGGAAAGATTAGGAGGACCAGCCTGTACAAAGGCTCAAAGTGGGAAGGCAGTTGGTGAATATGAGGCACAGAAAGTCCAGTATGGCTGGGAGTGGGCCATCATAGTAGGAGTTGAGCTTGGAGAGAAAGACAGGGACTAGATCATATGTGCTTTCATAGCCCCGAAAAAGGAGTTTGAATTTTATTCCGTTCAAGGGGAGCCACTTTGCACTGATAAGTGGCACAATCTGGTTTCCTTTTTTTTTTAAATTGAGATGTAATTGACATACAGCTGGTTTCCATTTTAAGAAGTTTACTCTGGCTGCTGAGTTGGAAATGGATGGTGTGTGTGCTGGGGTTGGAAGGGCAGAACAGAGGCAGGGAACTCAGTTAGGGCTCCACCGAGGGCCAGACGAGAGGTGGCAGGGCTGGACAAGAGCAGTGACTGCAGACTGTGAGACGGTGTACATTCAGTGTGTTTTGGAGTTGGCCAAGTTTGCTTCTGAATTGGGGGTGAGAGGTCAGGGGAGGTTTGAGGTTGAAGGAAAGAGGTGAATCAAGGTTGATTCCTGCTATTTGGTCTAGGCAACTGAATGGATGTGGGGACATATTCACAGCTGGGAAAACTGAGGGAGACACTGGTAAATAAGGGCTGTAAGTTCTGTGAGGGCACTGAAAGGTATGCGAATGACATATACATGATATATGAGTAAGTGAATTATTTCACCTTCTTCTATTTACTGTATTTGGATTAGTTAATATCTCTGACTCAACACAAGTGATTGTGCACTGGTTATGTGTTGTAACATCTTGGCCATGCACAGATTATTTCTTGAGGTCAGTCCTTTCTCTATCTAAATAATCTCATCTCCTAGATTTTGATTCTGATTTTACACTTAGCATCATTGAGGGTCCTAGGGAGAGCAGGGGCTATGCTGTATTTGTTTTATCACCAGCCCTTAGTGCGGTATCTAACATGTACAGATGTTCAGTAATAATTTATTAAATGAATAAACTGACCAATGTCTAAAATACACATGAAGGCAGACTTCAACTTTATCAAACATTTTACAACAATTGGGGCATTGGGATTGCCAATCTGTCATCTCCCAAATCTGAGTTTTTTATAATAGAGACGGCTGGGTGAGGTGATAAATAAGCTTACAAAGGGATATTATTTAAAGGAATGTATTATTTACAGCAACACAAAATGAAGTTTCAAACATTCCTATGACTCTATTTATTATCTTCTCTTTTCTTATGGGAAAATCACTTGGAAACTGAGGAGGCTCCTGGGAACAAGATGATATTCTGAGCGTCCCGAGCTTAGATTTCCAAACCAATTTCAAGTAGCTCAACTCTCGTGCTCTAACGCAGAGGCTCATATTATTTCCTAATTTCTACCCACCTACTTTAGGGAGACCTTGATGTGAGGATTAACTAAGAGATGAGTGTAAACAACTTTGCCTTAGTAAGTGCTGGGTGTTACACTGTACAACCAATTTGAGCAATGTCTGTATTTATCCAGTAAAATTTGCCTTCTAATAATAAGTATTCAGTTATCCTGTGATACCAGGGCTTGGGTCATTTTGGTTACAAGTTCTAAGTCTGAATAAATACAGAAAGCAGCCTTTGTGTATTTATTGTGAAATACACAATAATAAATGTGTGGAATAATAAATTATGTGAAAGCTTTGGAGTCCAGAACAGCTTTTGTCTCCATTTTCAATAATCAGACTCAAGAAACACTTGTCTATTAAACCATCATATATTGAGTTTCATTGTGGTTGTAAAGTAGGTGGCAAAAACCTAATGAACACTTTAGGATTCAGCGTAAGCACTCTTTGGGAAGTAACAAAAGTTTAAGTTCGTTCCAAGAGTAATTATAGGTTTTTAACAGAAAGGAATGTTGAGTAAAGATTCCAGTCTTAACAAAACTTTCCCCGGGAGCAGTGACACTGAAATGACTAAAAGATCATGTAGGTAAAGCAATCAGATTATACCTAGTACTTTAGACTTATCTATAATCTCTGAAGTTTTTGTTTACTGGCAAGAAGATAGAAATCTCTGAGTTAGAGGATGTATGTGGAGACAGACTAACCAGGTGACTGGGGAATTATTTTTTTTTTTTGCAGCAAAGGAGTAAAAAGCAAAAAGAAGCAGGAGTTAACTTGTTTTCCATACAGGAAAACAAACAAACTCCTTCACTATAGCTAAGTCTTGATGATTTTGTCTTCCAACAAACCCCCAAACATACATAAAGTGCTTCAAGTGCCAGTTTGAATTTGGCAGGCAAGTTGGGCTGCAAATGATCTAATTTATCTCAATTCAAATCAGCTTAGCAGATTTGGAAGATGCTACATGAAAATAGGTAACGCGGGAGTCACAAACACGTGAATTTTAAAGTCTTTAAGTAGCAGTGACTTCCTAGGACAAGCTGCTTCCTGTTATCCTTCCAGTAAACAGTACACACGGAAACTGGGGAGATAGGGTACTGGGTAGAAAGCTTGCCTATTTAAATGCTTGGCTCAAAAATAACAATTACAAGCCACCTGCCTGCTTTTCAGAAGGAAAGAAACTTTCAAGAGGCAACAATCTAGCTGAAACCCTAGGGAGAAGTGGGAGTACAAAGAGAGGCCGCAGTGGGAGAACACAGTAATTATTCAATAATTATTGGCAGTGAATAAAATGCATGAAATGCAGGTGTAAATTATAATGCAAGAATGCCATAATATCCTAATGGCACTGCCTCCTCAGGCCAGAAAAGAGCACCTCTGTGGATTCCTTTTCCAAACCCTTTACTTTGCTAAGGGGAGCTTTAGAAAGGGCAGCAGATTGGGGTTTATAAAAGTCACAGCACATTTAGTAAGAGGATTGGGCCTCGGGTCACTGAAGAATTTTAGAACTTTACCTTCCCTTTTCTGAGTTTGGCAATTTTAGTATAAAACATAAGCAGTGAATGGGAGATTTGGTTCCTTAACCTAAGAACAATAATGAAAAACAGTAACACAGGGACTTCCCTAGTGGTCCAGTGGTTAAGACTCTGTCCTTCCAATGCAGGGGGCATGGGTTTGATCCCTGGTTCGGGGGAAAAAGGATCCCACATGCCGTGGGGCACATCCAAAAAAGAAAAAAAAAAAAAAAAGGAAGAAAAACAACAACACAAAAGAAAACTGAACCCCAAAATGAGGCTTTCAGACATGGGCAAACTGATTGCTATTTCTGTGGCAATTAGGGCCACTGAAAACCCGTGATTAGTGTTATAGAATCCCTTATGTGGTGTATTGCTTTATGGTTTACAAGGTGCTTTTATATCCATTTCCCGTGGCTCTTACAGCAACCTTGTTTTAGGTAGGAATTATTTATTTATGTATTTATTTGTTTTTGCGGTACGCGGGCCTCTCACTGTTGTGGCCTCTCCCGTTGCGGAGCACAGGCTCCAGACGCGCAGGCTCAGTGGCCATGGCTCACGGGCCCAGCCGCTCCGCGGCACGCGGGATCTTCCCGGACCGGGGCACAAACCCGTGTCCCCTGCATCGGCAGGCGGACTCTCAACCACTGCGCCACCAGGGAAGCCCAGGTAGGAATTATTAAACGAAGCAAGGGGTATGCAAGGTGTCTGGCATATACTTGGCATGTAGTTGGCACTTTACAAGTGAGAACACTGCAGGGCAGAGAGGTTAAGTGAGGAACCCAAGGTCACATGTCCTGTTTGTACCTAAACCACCTCAAATTCAGGTCTTCAGATTCTCAGCACAGACCACATTTCCACTACCTCATACTGATTTTCTGGGTTCTCAGGGCACAGAAAGAGACAACCTAAAAACATCCACTTATGCTAGAGTTTCCATTAGTTTTTCCACAGAAGCTGTTAATTGGTAGTAATGTTAAATGATTTCATTTCTTTGTCCTCTTCTAGAGGTGATGATGGGCAGAAAAATGAGCCATCAAAAGGAAAGAGGATATTTCAACCCTCAACTCATTAATCATTGTGCTCTACTGAAATAATTGCAGGAGATTCAAGACATTTTTTCATGCACTCATTCCTCGGTTATACAACCTCAAACAAGTAGTGCATTTATCTGATCTGTGAACGGTGGAAACTTTCCATCTCATACTTTTCAAAATCTTGGTGCCCATCCAGCACAAAATGAGGATGGGATTTAGAAAACATGGGATTGATTTTATCAATATATAAAACTGGAAACCATTTCTGCCTGCCCTTAAATGTTCCCAAGGGGATTGCCTTCAATTAAAGCCTGAGACTTCAATTTATCCTTTACCCAAGGACGGTGCCTTTATATGTCCCACCCAGACATCTTGTGAGCTCCAGACCCTAATCCAATTGGTCGTCTCTACTTGGATAACAAAGTCAACATCATAAATGAAACTCAACATTTTTCCCTCAAAAGTGTCTCTTCTTCCTCACTTGTGTTTTGGAAGGTGACCACACCATTTACCCATTAGTCTAGCTAAAACCCAGGAGGCCACAGCAGGGTCTGAGTGGGCCCGCAGAGGTCCAGATGCCACAGGGAATACCCAGCTCTCACCCTGCTGGCAGGATGCAGGGCCCTAGAATAACACAAACTCTCCGTGAGAATACTATTCCCACCACCCTCCTCTGACCTCAACCTGCTTTATGCCTGCAACTACCCAACTAACAGTCCCCAAAACTCATCAATCAACTCCACCTCAGGCAGGGGTCGGCTAACTACCAGTTTCCTCTAATGAAGTTTTACTGGGACTCAGCCACCCTCATTCGTTTACGCACATCTGAGGCTGCACTGCCAGAGCTGAGTGATCGTCGTGACAGAGAACTTACGTTCCACAAAACCCGTCTGGCTCTTTACAGAAAATGTTCTCTGGCTCCTGCCCTGAGAGAACATCCGACTAATCCCATGAGTGCTCAGGGTATTATCCCCATCATGGCTCCATGCAGCTCTCTCCCGACCCCAGTTCCTACACCTCGGAGCCTTAAACTTGGCAACTGTATTTTCTAGAACTCACTGAGTGTCATCAGCAAAATCCCCTAAATCCTTCAAAGTGCCTTCCACCTTCTCGTTCCTAAGGAAATCTGGCTGTCCCTTGAGGCCAGTGTTTTCCCTGTGGCTTTCTCAAATGATGGCCGTTTTCCTTCCCACCACCCCATAGACCACTGGACCTAGAGTGGTAACACTCTTCATTCCCACTTCCAGACCACCATTACCCTGCCTCCCTGACCCCACCCAATGATTTGACTATGCTATTTGGTACCCCTCTTTTTAATAATCACTTACCATCCTTCTAATCTTTTGCCTTAATTAGTTGAAGAATTTAGGCCCTGGATCACTGGAAGTTTCCCTATCACTATTCTATTATTATCCTTTGTGCTTTTATATCTATATGGATAATTTGTCCAACACGTTGTCTTTACTTCTAATGTTCTTGTCTTCCATTGCACCTTAGTTATCCAAATCCATGGTATGCTTTGTTACCCTTACATACATCTCTTTCAAAATCTCAATTTGAGGCATCCCTCTCTGATCATTACCTCCTATTTTTCCATCTCACACTAATAGCCCCATACCAATAATTTTTTATCCCCCTGAGACCTTCTATCCATTGACCCTACCTCTTTCTGCTGTCCTTCAATGCCCCATGTCCTCACTTTGCTCCTTTATATAATTTAAATGCCAGAGTCCATATTTATAATTGTTCCCTTACACACCCTCAAATTCGTTCTCCCCTTCTCTCTCCACTGTGTTCACATTCAAAACTCTAATCTTGATCAAATCCAACTTTTCATATTCTTCATTACTGTTCCCAAGCAGCTGATCATGGCTGAAACCAAAGCATGCAGGCGATGTTGCTGGCTTTAAATTAATGACTACAATCCTCAAGGGGCTCTCAATATTGCCCAGGAAACCTACAACATTTCCATAGTCAAAGCATTCTGTCACTCTCAAATATTTCACGCTTAGTTTTCTCCTGTAACACCCCCCCCCCCAACACACACACACATGGATTTAGCAATGCCCCTGCTTCTTATTCCACCAGGGAAATAGGTGCAGTGTACTGGTCTCCCTACGTCTGTCCCTTCCCTCTGGTTCTACCTTTCCCACTTGTTAATGAAGGAAGAATCGTCTCTGTTCCTATCGTACATTAACCCCTCGTCTTGTGCACTGGATCCTATTGCCTTCTTGCCCAGTCAAGGACTTTGCCTCTGCTTTTATTCCCTTCTCTTCCTGTATCACCCATTTCTCCTTCACTAGACTATTCCCACAGGCACATAGACTTGCTGGTATATCTCTAATGTGAAAAAATGAATAAAAACAAAAGCAACAACACCTCCTTTGACAATGCATTGTCCTTCAGTCCTTTTTTTCTGTTATTCTTTGGAATGAAATTCCTTAAAAATTTCTCCACATGGCATCAAAAGTAAACCTTCAAAACTGTAAACCAAGTCATGCCACACTTGGCCAATCCTCCAGAGTTTTCCCTACACACTGAAAATAAACTCCCAAGTCCTTACCACAGTTTAAAAATCTTACATAATCAGGCCCCAATTTGACCTCTCCTTTCATTCCTTTTCTCCCCAGTCATACCTTCCATCTGCTTATCTTGCTTTATTTTTCTTCATAGTAGTCAGAACTTGACTGTGGTTGGATGAATAATGGTCCCCAAAGATGTCACATCCTAATCCCCAGAATCTGTCATTAATTTTGTCAGTTTACATAGCAAAAGGGATAGAAAAACGGACTTTACAGATGTAATTAAGTAAAGGATATCAAGATCATCCTGGATTGTCTGCGTGGGACAAGAGTACTTATGTGAGGGAGGCAGGAGGATCAGAGTCAGGGAGGGAGATTAACAGGGGAAACAGAGGTCAGAATGAGGCTGTTGTAGGAAGGGGGCAATGAGCCAAGTAATGCAGGTGGCCTCGAGAAGCTACAAAAAGCAAGGAAATGGATTCTCAGAATGCGGTCTTGTTGACACTTTGACTTTAACCCATAAGATCCATTTTCAGACTTCTAAACTTCAGAACTGTAAGATAATTTATCTGTGGCATTTTAAGCCGCTAAGTTTCTGATATTTTGTTACAGCAACAATAGGAAGCTACTATACAGATATTATGTTGTTTCTTTACCTCTTATTATCTGTCTTCCCTAATATAATGTAAGCCCCATGAATTGAGGGGTTTTCTTTCTCTTTTTCACTACAGTATGCCCAGCAGTCAGAATGATGGATATTTGCTGAATTAACAAATGCCTACCTGACTATAGAAAAATGAATGAGAATCACTTCCTCCCCGGCTCAAGCATGTCCTTCATGCTTCCTTTTGGCCACATGACCGTGGTCTCTGGGACCAAAGACCACAAGAGACAACCCAGGGTACTCCTTTTACCTCCATGTTTCTGGATTTCCACACAGGGTCTAACAATATCAAAGAACAAGTCCTGAACTCTCTCCAGCACCCAGATAATTTGCCCGTGGATCACCATCAGAATGTTAAATTAAGGAGTTCATCTTATTTTCTGGAAAATTGTCCATTTCTCCTGTATACTGCCTGGTATATGAGAAGATGGATTAAGAGAAAAGGCATGAACTAGAAATTGTCTTAAACTCATTTAAACCCATTTGTTTTTCTTCCTCACTAGAATATAAGTTCATGAGGGACCAAATGCCTTATTCATTGCTTTATCCTCAGGGCTCAGAAACATGCTTAGTACTTAGTAGTCTGTCAATCAGAATTTAATGAATGAACAAGTTTTCTTTAATTTCTCCTCCCCTCAACCTCAAATGCAGGCAACCTCCAAATCCTGTAGATTATCTTCCCTAGCACATTTAAATCTTCCCTCCATGCTCCATCCCTCCTCTTTCTGGCCTTCTTTCAGGGCCCCTCACCCTCCCTACTGGGATGAATGGAGTATTCCCAGGGCTTCTGCACACTGCTGCTAGAAGGGCTGTCTCAGATCTGATCATATTAACCTCCCACGTCCCCTCTAAGACCACTTCAGTGGCTTCCCCATTGCCCATAGAATAGACTGCCCCCCTTGGTATGGCATCAACAACTGTCCATATCCTGTGCCTGACCCTGCAGCCTTATGCCATGCTTTCCTTCTATCCCCTTTCCTCAACTTCAGTGAGCCTGTGATGCCCGACGTCAGGCTGTTGTTCAGTGACCCTGTGCTGTTACTTCAGCTTCCTCCTTTGTGCTCTAGTTTCTACTTCTATGTAAGAAGCTGAAACTGCACAATTAAGATTGGGACTGGAACCCACAAGCTGGGACTCAAACCCAGCCAACACCGAGATTGGAATTTAAACCCAAGGGCTGAGACTCAAACCCACACAAAACCCAGATTGGGACTTGAACCCACTGTCTCTTAATTGAGATCACACACCTGGTCTGAGGACTTAATGAAGCACAGGTTCTTTTTTATTTTTTTCTGTTTTTGCGGTACGCGGGCCTCTCACTGTTGGGGCCCCTCCCGTAGCGGAGCACAGGCACGGGACGCGCAGGCTCAGCGGCCATGGCTCACGGGCCCAGCCGCTCCGCGGCATGTGGGATCTTCCCGGACCGGGGCACGAACTCGTGTCCCCTGCATCGGCAGGTGGACTCTCAACCACTGCGCCACCAGGGAAGCCCAAGCACAGGTTCTTGATGTCTTGTCACAGAAAGAATTCAGTGAGAGACAAAGTGATAGGTGAGAAGTGGATTTCTTTTAGAGAGATACACATTCCATAGACAGAACGTGGTCCATCTCAAAAGGTAAGAATGGCCCTGGGAGAAACATACTCCACAGACAGAGTGTGAGCCATCTCAGAAGACGAGAGGCCCCAAAATATGGGGTAGTTAGTTTTTATGGACTGGGTAATTTCATAGGCTAATGAGTGGGAGGAGTATTCCAGCTATTTTGGAGAAGAGGTGGAGATTTCCAGAAATAGGGCTATTACCCACTTTTTGGCCTATTATGGTTGTCCTCAGAACTGTCATGGTGCCTGTGGGTGTGTCATTTAGCATGGATATGCATTACAATGAGTGTATAATGAAGCTCAAGGTCTACTGGAAGTCGAATCTTCTGCCATCTTGGACCTAGTTTATTCTAACCAGTTTTTTTCATGTCCTATGGCTATGTCATTCTTTTAAAAGTTGTGCCCTGCCCCCTTCCTTCCTGTTTCAAACCACCCCAAAATACTCTGGCTTAAAAACAACAGTCATTTACACACAATTGTTTTCACTCAGGGTGGTAGAGGATGACTGGGCTCAGCTAGGTGATTCTCACCTGTGTTCTCTCATGAGGCTGAAGTCAGACAGTCGCTGGGGCTGGAGTCACCTCAAAGGTTTCCTCATTTGGAGGTGTGGCAATTCATAGTGGCTGTGGGCTCAGCCAGGGCTGACAGCTGGGGTCCTTGGCTCCTGTCCACACGGGCTCCCCCATGAGGCCTGGGCTTCCTCATAATATATAGTGTCTGGGTACCAAAAGCAAGCACCTCACACACACTAGGTAGAGGTGGCATGGCCTTTTAAAATCTGGTTTTGGAAGTCACACAGTGTACCTCTGCCCCTTTCTACTAGTTAGAAGGGGTCACTAAGATCGGCCCATATTCAACGGTTGGGAAATTAGATCCAACTCTTGATGGAACAAACATCATTTGGGTATGAGGTGGGAGGGAATTGATGGTGATGGTCTTTGGAGACTAGTGGCCACAGTCAGGAATGCTTTCTTCTCTTCCTCTTCACTTCTATAAGCAAAATCCTTTACCTTTGAAGATCCACTTCATCTCTGACTCATGGACCTCAAAGCAGAATGAAGCCCACCCTCCTTTGTAAGCCTACTCTTCCCCTGTGGGCTTCTCATTTGCCATCCACACATATTGTTTAATTACTCCTTGGCACATACACCTCTCCTAAGCACTTCTAGGAGCCCGAAATTTCTATTAGTCTTCAGGGAAGAGCTTTTATGGGCAAAATCTGGGGAGAGGGCTGCAGGGTGTGTGACTTTTTTCTGATTGGTTGGTGGTGAGGTAACAGGGCGGTGCTCCAGGAATATCAATCATCAGCCTTCTGGTTCCAACTAGTCTGGGTTCCACTGCTTGTGCTCACACTGAAGTTACCATCCAACACGTGGGTGGAGGCCCTAGTTCCTGTGTGACTCAGAGCTCTGTAGCAGACTGTTATGTACATTCTTTGAGGAGGTACTAGGACACTTTCCCCATTGCTGCACTATTGTTTCTTGTCTGCTCCTCCCTTATCTCTGCTGCCTCTCCCTTCCCTGATTAGCAACTGTTTGAACCTGCCCTTTGGAACTCAGGGAAGGTCAAGGAGGTTGAATGAAGGCTATTTCCTACAGATAAAAAAATGAAGACACCGAAAGATTTGTACTGGGAGGGCCCCACAGGGTTTTGCTCACTTTCAGTAGTTCCACTTGCCGAATGGAAAAAAAATCTGTTTGTTCTTGAGGATTAAATTAACGAGAAATATGCTTTACACAATTGGTATTTAAGAGAAGAAAATTCAAATGGAGATGCTGACAGGGGAGTCCTAGGAAGCTCATCCCTGAGGCACACATACCTGGGTCACCCTGCACATTGGGATTTCATAGGATCCTGGCCATATTTAAGATAAAAGGGGAAAAACTTACCTCAGTGTCAGGAGGTATTTTAGACTCATTTGAAGAGGTCGAAGATCATAGCTGTAAATGGAACCTTCTGTTGAAGTAAAGGGGAATTTTGAATGTCGCTGAGCATTTCAAGTGCTCCCAGGCTGGAAATGCCTTTGGAGGTAGAAAGAGCTTTAGTGCTCTTTTTTCCCCTTAGTGGACTCCAGCTGTTTGTGGTGAGTGCCCACGGGGCGCCAGGGCACCCACAGAGATAATGGGCAGGCTCTGGAGCTCCAGCTGACACCACAGCTAGGAATTATCACCAAAGTTTACCGACTGATCAAGTGCATAATAAATTAAGGAAACATTTAGCCAGGAGTGATAAGAAAGTCTAAAATACTTCTCTATTCAGATTTAATTTTCCAAGCAATAGTTTCTAATATTAACCAAGGCGGTGGAGCTCCTAAATTATTTTTAAAAATCTTTTAAGATTTCTTTCAATATCTCATTCCAGTGACTAATCAGATGACACCAAAATAGCAGGTGACTTAAATTGTTCCATCAGTATTACAAAGCCAACATTTTATGGATTCAGTCCTTTGGGGTTTGATTTCCTAATTAGCTTTTAAAAGAGAAATACAAAGGTTAAAAGCTGCTGCCTTTCTAGAATTTGAGTATTTAAAACTCCACTGCCAACCTGGAAACTTAATTTCAAAATTAAACAATCTGCCCAGAGCATCTAAATAAAAATCTAATAAAATCTGTTTATAGGTGAACCAAAGTAAGACTTGTGACAAATCTTGCTATGATCTGCTCCTTTTTAAATTCAACACTTTGTGGGCATAAATAGTGTCTTCATAAACCCTATACTAAGGCTTATTTCATGCTGTTGGCAAGGTGTGAAACAAATTTTATGTATATGTCTGATAGTCTTTCAACTGGTTCTTTAGATCAGATTAACAAGAGGTTAGAGAACCAGAGAAGAGTTATAAATGGGGAAGGGCAGGCAAGTTTGGAGACATAATGACTCATATTTTTTCAGAATCCTATCTATATAGTACATTTTCTTATTTAGTTTGACTCACCAAATTATAAATATTTTCACCCATCAAATGTATTCATCCTTTCCTTTGATTTCTTTCATGATTTTATATATAGAAAGCTCCTCCAAATCCAGATTTTAGAGCATATGCATCCATGTTTTTTTCTGTAATTTTATATACTTACATTTTTATTGAGGTGAAATTCACATAACTAATCATTTTATTATACATATTTATTATATATTTTAATTTATTATGTATATATTTTACATATATGAATAACCATTTAATTTATAAAATATATGACTTAGTATAATGTGTATGGAGCAAAACTTGCCACCCCAAAATGTGTTTCTTTGGCATGAGGATTAATCTAGGCAGGTTATTTTTAAGACCCCAAAGACTCAGGAAGAACCTTTGACCTTCTCCATAACTGCCCAGAAGAATGTAGGACTTGTTCCACCAAGGGAGCCATCACCATAGATAATATGAACTAGATAGATGTGGTCGACAGAGAGGAACCCAGCAAAGTCTATTTGTTAAAATTACTCTCTTTGTCCCACTGT
This sequence comes from Grampus griseus, assembly GCF_964374135.1. Classification (NCBI taxonomy): domain Eukaryota; kingdom Metazoa; phylum Chordata; class Mammalia; order Artiodactyla; family Delphinidae; genus Grampus; species Grampus griseus. The sequence goes on from NC_139012.1 coordinate 48,029,020, forward strand.
CTCTGAATAGCCCAGCAGACATTTGTTTACCAAACATTTGCTTTTTCATCTCCACATGAATTGCTTTCCTTCCCTTGGAAGCCCCAAATCCCTAGGCCCAACAACCTCTTTTGTTTTTAGCTAAAGATGGTATTTAAGGTGAGGGTGTCAGCCATTTTGGGGAGTTAGTTAGTTTTGGGGAGTTATTCAGTTTGGTCTCCCCCATGTATGCATGTTATTAAACTTTTGTTTGATTTTCTCCAACAGGAGAAAATCCGTCTCATGTCAGTTAATTCTTAGACCAGCCAGAAGACCCTAGAAGGGTAGAGGAAAAACTCTTCCTCCCCAACAAATATTTTTTAGGTTCATCCATCTTGGAGCATGTATAACTGTTACCAAATTAAGTCATATGGACCCCTGCTTGAGCTCTAGGCTTCTGCCTTCTTTTTCTGTTGGGTTCATGCAGCCAAAAATGAAACCAAAACTGAGATTGAAGCAATGCAAGTTTTATTCAATGGCCAGAGACTGGAGAAGTGGGAATTTATTTCACAAATCAACTTCTCTCCTTAATGGTGAGAGGAATTTATTTTAAGGACTAAGGACATTATGGGGAGGAGTGAGACTAATGATGGGGAGGCATAGGCATTAGTTTTCTGGGAGAGAGGCAGGGCTTTCCTGGAAATGGTTTTTTGGTCACTGAATTCCCATTGTGGTGCTTGTAGGTGTGTTAGCTAATGTAGTAAAATCAGTGTAGAATGAGACTCAGGGTCAGCTGGAGGTCAGATTAATCCCATCTTGGTTTTAGCTGGTTCTGTCTGGTTCTTCCTATAGCTTCCTTTCTTTGTGTACAGACCTGTGACTTAAAAATATATGTTAGCTCCTTTTCAAGGGAGGGGTTTTGCAAGGGTCTGGTGGCAACTCTGGTAACATAACCACTTCAATCCCTTGTATGAATAGTATTTCATTATATGATATACCATATATTTTTAACCATTCATCCATTGGTATACATTTGTGTTGTTTCCACTTCTGGCTATTGTGAATAGTGTTGTTGTGAACATTTGTGTACAAGTGTTTGTTTGAATATCTGCTTTTAATTATTTTGCTATATACCTAAGAGTATAGTTTCTGGGTCTTGGCATAATTATATTTTAACTTTTTGAGTAACTTATTTTTATGTTTAATTTTTTAAATTCATCTGTAATATGAGGTTCTAAATGGATTGTTTCTAAATTGTTGATGTAACCAAAATTATTTATTGAATAATTTATTCCTTATCCTATAAATTTGCAGTTCTATTGTTTCATCTGAATATTTTCTCAGAATTAGACACTTGAAAAATTATTACTGTAGCTCTGAAGATTTAAAATATCTGGTAAAGAAACCCCTCTTTTATCATTTATCTTTTTCAAGATTTTCTCAGGTAGTCTTGCTTTTTAATTTTTCAGATTAAATTTAGAATCATGTCTGTCAAATTTTTTTAAAAGTCATTGCTCTTTTAATTGATATTGTATTCAAGCTATATATATTATTTTTGAAGAAATTGAGATTAGTTAGTGTGCCTTTCCACTTAGTCATATTTTCTTTGGGATCTTTCTGTAGACTTTATAGTTTCACTTGTAGGGGAGGAAAAATCCCTCTTCCTCTGCCTTCATAGGTTCAATGGATAGGGCCTGAGATTCACACTGGTAAAGACATTAAAGAGAGAAAAAACAATTTTCATTACTTATGATGACTGATGTCCAGAGTTTTGTAAAGAAACGAGACTCAAATTGGTAGCCAGATGATTGAGGCTCTATACCATCTGACACTTAATGAAGAAAAAGGGGTTTGGGGCTTCAGGGCCAAGAGGCAAGTTATATAGGAAGGTGAGGGGAGAAAATAGATGTTAAATAAGTGTTGTCTTATGCAGGAAAGAGTCTCAGGTGATAAGGATTATCTCAGGGGTAGCTCTCTTCTGGGTGTGGAGACACCTTTACAAATGAAAATTTCCTTTATAAAAGGGGATGTTTCTACAGTTGACCCTTGAACAACATGGTTTGAACTGTGTGCATCGACTTATATGTGGATTATTTTCAATAGTAAATACTACAGTCCTACATGATCCATGGTTGGTTGAATCCATGGATGCAGAACTGTGGATACAGAGGGCAGACTATAATTTATACGCAGATTTTCCACAGCTCGAAGGGTTGGCGCCCCTGACCCCTGAGTTGTTCAAGAGTCAACTGTGGTCTATTTTTAGGCAGTTAGGGAGAGGTAAATAGATTGCCCTGCCTTTGCTGGATCTCAGTAGTCTGGCCCCAAATAATCCATATGCCAAAGAGGCATATTTTGGGGTGGCGTATTCTAGTACTCTTCACATTCATTCTGGTGTCTGCATATTCCTTGGTAAGGTACTTAGTTATTTTATCTTTTTATTACTTTATGCATAACATTTCCTCCCAATATTAATTTGGAGGCATTTATGTTTTAAATTTCACTTATTAATTCTAGTTCATTTTCAGTTTATTATCTGATATTTTCTACACAAACTACTGCCTACATAAACTTACATGATTTGTAAGTAACAATAATTTTCTTTCTCCTTTCCAATAGCTATATCTTTTTTTTTTCTTTTTTTGCAATACACGGGCCTCTCACTGTTGTGGCCTCTCCCGTTGCGGAGCACAGGCTCCGGACGCGCAGGCTCAGTGGCCATGGCTCACGGGCCCAGCCGCTCTGCGGCATGTGGAATCTTCCCGGACAGGGGCACGAACCCGTGTACCCTGCATCGGCAGGCAGGCGGACTCTCAACCACTGTGCCACCAAGGAAGCCCCTCCAATAGCTATATCTTTATATCTTTTTGTTTGGTGAGAACTTTCAAGACAACAGACTTTATTTTGTTCATTTTTATACCCCCAGGGCCAAGAAAAATGTATGTGCTTAATATATATTTTTGAATAACGAAGAGGGATTTTTGTGTAATAATTATTGTAGTAGGCATTATTGCTTCATTCAGATTTTACTAGAAATATGTACAGTATTTTACCATTGACTATGATATTACCAATTGGTTTGAAATAGGTATTCATTATAGGAAAATAGTTTTCTATTCCTAATTTTTAGAGACCTTAAAGTTAAGAATAAGAATAAATTTTTATCAAACATCTCTTCTGAATGTACTATTATATTTTCTACTTATTTTGATGTTTAAAATGTTATATTAACAAATTTACTGTAAGAAATTATGCTTGGTGAGATAATGAATTATTATTTTAATGTACTGTTGAATTTAAATCATTAGTACTATATTTGGAATGTTCATATAAGCTTTCAAAATTAGTTTGGAGGGTGTGAAGTTCAAAGGCTTGCCTCTGAGCTCACTTCCTGCCTCACTTCCCCTCAGGGTGTGGTCCATATGTTCCTGGAAGGAATGGAATTAATATCAGAAAGGATAGGATTAGCACAGCCCCGAAGGAAATGGGGACTTGGTATTGCACATTGGAAATCAATCCTCCTCGTTTTCTTCAAATTCTCGGAAGCCACAGACTGGCATCAGCTAAGGTAATGTCTGGAGCCTATTGTTAGGTTAAAGTGTTTGCACCAATCGCTCATTGTCTACAGATTTTTCTTTCCTTTTCCATGGTCATTTTCTTGAAGGAGACTCAAGCTATCATGAAAGTTGCATTTTCCCATTTCATGGGATGGTTTTATTGTTGTTGTTTCCTTGAGATAAGTTCAGCACCGTTATTTGCATACACTTTTTTGGGCATTAGGAGTCAAAACCTTTTCATCAGAAGCCAGAATAACTGGTAGAAAGAGGATTAAACAGTTCATATGCAGAGCACACCACACAGGGTAACCTGAGAAGAGTGCTTCCTGGCTCATTGATAACCATCCTGTGTCCTAACACCACAAGCATGGTGCAAGAATGCATAACATGGAGAATGCACAATGCAGTTTACCATGCAAGTTTTTGCTGCCTCAAAGTACAGAATAGTGTCAGGGCAGGGGGAAATCATCTAGTAACCTTGAAAAATGTTTTTGCTACCGACAGAACACTTGTGTCCCTCTCTCCCCCAATTCATATGTTGAAATCCTAATGCCCAGTGGATGGTATTAGGAGGTGGGGCCTTTTTGAGGTGCTTAAGTCATGAGGTGGAACCCTCATGAATGGGATTCATGCTTTTATAAAAGAGACCCACAGAGTTGTCACTCTCCTTCCACCGTTTGAGGACGAAGATTGTTTCAGACATAGTTTGTGACTAATCAGTGCTTGCCATGACAGCATTAAATCGAATATGCATGTTTCAGAACACACCTCAAAGACAAACAAAAATGATTATTTTAAATAACATACCAACTTGAATAATAGAAAATATTATTACCTCCTTGTAGATAATGGAAGGTTCATTATAATCTAGGTTCATTTCTATATGAACATAGTAGATTTGGAAAAGGCTAAAATAACTTGTGGGTGGCTAAACTTTATCTTTTTGGCCATACTGTGGGTGGAGTTGTGGAAACATTTTCCACATTCTCAGGTGGTTAGGACCTGCCTAAACAAGTTGACCTGACCAAAAGTTAATACCACATCCACCAGATACGGTGTTCACAGTGCCTGGCACATCTAGGTGTTCAATATTTGTGGACTAAATAAACGAATGGATATTTAGTCCAAAATATCCAAATATTGCAAAAGATGCAACTGATTATGTTTGGATAAGTATGAAGAAAGTGACAAATATTTTCTACCCTTTCATGTAACACTATAATTTTTAACATAAAGAACTGAGAAAAAAATTACCGATTTCTGTGAAGTTACTTTAAAGACCTGGAGGAGTAGCCCCCAAGGTTATGCATTCAAGGTTTCTGTTGGCACATCCCCTTCCCCTCATGTCCTCTTAGTAACAGAGGTGGGGACAGGAGTGGGGTGGAAATTGAAAATGGCCTTCAGGGAACAGCCATAAAAATGATGAGCAAGTGGGCTTCCCTGGTGGCTCAGTGGTTGAGAGTCCACCTGCCGATGCAGGGGACACGGGTTCGTGCCCCGGTCCGGGAGGATCCCACATGCCGCGGAGCGGCTGCACCCGTGAGCCATGGCTGCTGAGCCTGTGCATCCGGAGCCTGTGCTCCGCAACGGGAGAGGCCACAACAGTGAGAGGCCCGCGTACCGCAAAAACAAAAGAAGACACCCTCATTCTTGTAGTTTATATTCATCTATGCTAGAAACCTCAAGGAATAAAGGTTGTCTCTTGGAAGATAAAATTATTGGTTGTTTTGGGATATAACCTAGATTGTAATCAACAATAGTGAAAACTGCCCCAGAGTAAAAGGGAATTCCTTTTGCTCCAGAAGTTACTAAAGGTACTTCACAGAGAGTGCCACCTTAGGAAAAAAAAGAAAAGAAAAAGTAAACCACTGGCATTTGAACATCAAAATTTCAGGATCTGGCAAGAGATGTGGACACACAGAGTGACGATTATGATTAGGGATGCTCTTATGAGACAGCGTTAATGAAGAAATGAAGAATAGTTTGTACTAGGGAGGGTGCTATAAAATAGGCACTCTTACACTGCTAGAAAGATTGAAAAGGCTACAACCATAGTCTTTCTGGAGAAAAATTTGGCAGTGTGCATTAAGAAGATGTTCTACCTCATTAATTTACTAATTTAATTTTTTGGAACTTAACCTAAGGAAACAATCAGAGGTGTAGACTAGAATGTTTGTTGCAGTCTTATTTGTGGTTGTAAGAAATTTTAAAGCAATCCCTAATGGCCTGCAGATTTTTCACACATAGTCAAAGAAGTAAAAGTGACAATATATAAAGGATATATATGTAAAAGAAGTATTCATATATTGTTTGTAGTGCCAAAAAAACCCACAAAAACCCAAAACAACCCAAACAAACAATATCTAGAAACAAGTGAATGTCCTTCCTTAAGAGAATGGTTAAATAAACCCTGGTAATTTCATGGAATATTATGTTGACATTAAAAAGAACGAAATTTAAACCACTGTCTTAGAGGATTTTCCATAATGCATTGTTAAGTGATAAAAGCAAGATGAAAGGAAGAATTCATAATATGTTTTCATTAAAAACAACTCATCCCTATATGTGTACATGTTTGATTATATTAGAATGTATGAATGTGGAAGCAAGCCAAAATATGTGTTTAAAAAAACATGGCTATGATAAAATTAACATGCATAATAAGGCCCTGTTTATGTAAAATTATACAAATTTATGTGTATTTGTTTGTAGTAAGATATTTGAAAGTTTGTTTACTGACTGTAGTTCTCTTTGGGTTGTAGGATTTAACATGATTATTGCTTTAGTCCTTATTCTTTTGTATACTGCTTGATTTCTTTGTATAATGAGTATACAGAACATAACATTTTTTGTTGTTAAAACAAAAAAAGCCCCACCAGTGGAAGTATAAAAATGAACAGAATCCACTCTCTGTCATCATTTAGGAACTAGGAAGCAGAGGAAAAGCTGTGCTGGAAAGTATGAATGACCAGAGATGGCTTTCATAGAGAAGTGTTGGATGAGGCTGAACAGAGGGGAAGGAGTTAAGGAGAAATGGTGGAGGAGGCATCAGACACAACAGTTAGAGGTGGTCTGTGCAGAAAAGGGCTCTGAGAGCCTAGAATTGCTTGCATTCTGAGAAGAAGGAATCCATGTGCCTAAGGTCCACTGAGATGACTACACCAGCTCTGTTGGTGGCGGGGGAAGGTAAGAGTTGGGGTATTTTCAGGAAGCTTTCCTGTTGACCCCTGGCATGCAAGTTACCTGTCCCTTCTCACTGTTAACGACTCCTATTATCTACACTCCCTCGAACATTCTCCGCTCTGCCCTGCTTGTACTTCTGGACAACTGAGGCAGTAAGACTGGGAGAAAAAAGCAGGAAAGGAGATCCCTGACTCCTGAGTCTCCCTGCTTCCTCCAGTCTTGGGTCCCTGGTGAGAGGAAATGGGTTTCCCTTCTTATTCTCAATCAAACGCCCTGTAATTGGCTTCCTTATAGCGCTTACCATAGTTTCTAGTTTCTTGTCGTTGTTAGTGGAATTATCTTTAAAGTTCTTTAAGATTACAATCTGATATTGTAAGATGTAAAATTTAGGTTAAGCCCATATCCAGGGATTAATTTAGAAAGCACGGTCAAGACTGGTCAGCTAGGATGCTAATTAAGTATAGCTGAAGGGTCAGAAAGCACTCTATCAGAAAGGACCACACTCCAGAGGTAGCTATCGCAGGCCCTCCAGTTATCCACATCTCCATCAACATTGTTTCTAATTAACATATTTGATGTCAGAAATAGGTTTCTATTTGCATAAAATGCAGCCTGTTGTTTAATGTGGGGAACATTAGAAAATGAGCTGTCAGTTGTTAAATTGAGGAATTTAATATCCAATGAATGTTTAACAAATAGCATAAATAGGGTATAAGAATCCAGCAAGGTTTGTGACTGTACCCTCAGGGACTGCGCTTGAAAGGTCTGGTTTGTAGCCATGAGCTCTAGACTCTGTCAGGCTATCAGGGTGACAGAATCCTGCCTCTGGAAACTTGGCATTGTCCTAAAATGAGCCTTTCATGCAAGTTAGTGGTTAAAACATCTGAAAGGGAAGAGAATGGAGGCCTTCTCCAGTCTACAGAAGTCATAAGAAATTTTTTTTTAATACTTGCTTTGCTAATAAAATTTTAGTTAATAAACATCTATTGGTCTGACTTGTTTTAAGCATAACTTATTGTCAGGAAATGGCTGACTCTCTCTACTTGAAACTTCTTTGGTGGCCACCATTTTCTATAAAAGACCCTAAGAATTGTGCATGTGGTCAACAGGTCAGTTTGCAGTAGTTGGCATCGTGTTTGTTGTATTCCTCTTTCCTTAGTCTGTAAACTCCTCATCTGGTTTATACACTGACACCTAGTGCAGGGGCTGCTACTGTAAGTGTGTAGAAATAACTAGGTTGTGATTCAGTTGGCTGTGCTCTCTGGTGCTCTTTCCTACTCTTCTTCTATCTTCCTGCTGAAAGTAATCAAAGAAGCAGGACCTTCTGACACTGCCCAGAGAACGACCCAAAGCTTCAATGAGTTCAGTCAAGGAAAAGGGACTCTCTCCAGGCTGAGCTATGAATCTTATTCTTGGCCCTTGGGAAATATGTATAGTGGCCACATGTTTACACAAACTTCTTTTTAGGAGTGGTTGTGAAACCATGCACCTCAGATTGGGACTTGAACCCGTGTGCCAGGACTCGAACCCAGCCAAAACCCACAGTCTTCCAACTGAGATCACACACCTGGTTTCAGGACTTAATGAAGCTCAAGTTCTTAATGTCTCATGGCAGAAAGAATTCAGTGAGAGACAAAGAGATAGGTAAGAAGTGGATTTAATTAATTAATTAATTAATTTCCTTTTGGGCTGCGTTGGGTCTCCGTTGCTGCGCACAGGCTTTCTCTAGTTGTGGCAAGCAGGGGCTACTCTTCGTTGCCTGCACAAGGACTATAGTCACAGGCTTCAGTCACGTGCATGGGCTTCTCATTGTGGTGGCTTCTCTTGTTGTGGAGCATGGGCTCTAGGCACACGGGCTTCAGTAGTTGTGGCATGCGGGTTCAGTAGTTGTGGCACATGGGCCCCAGAACGTGCAGGCTTCAGTAGTTGCTGTGCCTGGGCCCAGTAGTTGCGGTGTGCGGGCTCTAGGGCGCGTGGGCTTCAGTAGTTGTGGCACGTGGGCTTTAGAGTGCACGTTCAGTAGTTGTGGTGCACAGGCTTAGTTGCTCCACAGCATGTGGGATATTCCCAGACTAGGGATCAAACCCATGTTCCCTGCATTGGCAGGCAGATTCTTAACCACTGTGCCACCAGGGAAGTCCTGAAGTGGATTTATTTAGCGAGAAACATGCTCCACAGACAGAGTGTGGGCCACCTCAGAAGGCGAGAAAGGCACCAGGGTATGGGGTTGTCAGTTTTTATAAGGGTGGGTAATTTCATAGGCTAATGAGTGGGAGGAGTATTCCAGCTATTTTGGGAAGGGGCGGGGATTTAAAGGAATTGGGCCACTGTCCACTTTTTGATCCTTATGGTGGCCTTGGAACTGTCATGACGTTGGTGGGTGTGTCATTTAGCTTGCTGATGTGTTACAGTGAGTGTATACTGAGGCTCAAGGTCTGCCGGAAGTCGACTTCTCTGCCATCTTGGACTCATTTGGTTCTAATCAGTTTATGTCATGTCCTTGGGCTACGTCATTCTTTCAAATGTTGTGCCCTGCCCCCTTCCCTCCGGTTTCAGTTGTGGCAGATTGGACAAGTGGAAATGAAATAGCATGGTCATAGAAGGAGTGGTCGTAGAATCAAACAGCCTAGTTAAACTCTGCTCCTCTTCTTCCTGGTATGATTGTGGACAAGTTTCCTCATAAAAGCAGTAGTGACTTACTTACAGGTTTGCTGGGAGGATTAAAGGAGATAATACATGTAAAATATTTAGAAAAGAGCCTGCTGAGCCTGAGGTAAGCTCTAGGTGATAATTAGCATTTCTTATTATCATCATTATTTATACCAGGAAACAGTTGTGAATAAAGTGTTTGGGTACCAGGTGCTCATTTCTCTAAGTAAGTGTTTTCAAACTGGGAAGAACATTGAATCATCTGGAGAGCCTGTTAAATATTTGGATTTTCATCCCCTGCCCCTGGAGACTGATTAAAAGTCTCTGATCTGTAGTCAGAGATTCCCCTCAGGTGATCCTTCTGTTAAGCCAAGTTGGGGAACACTGCTTTAAGTGAGTAAGGAAATGAATTTCTAAGCACCTGCAATCATCTAGTTTAAAGTTGGTTTCTGATTAAGAAACCTGCCTGGGGCCATCTTTGGTGCCTCAGGGCACCTTTTGGTAGAGAGAGCTAATTTTCTTCCTTAAAGCAATAAGAATTTGGACTTCGGACTCTAAAACAGTTGGGTTTGAATCTGTTACTGGAGTGTGACCTCAGGCCTTTCTCCACTTCCATTTCCGTGTCTGTAAAATGTAAACAATAACAATTTCCTCCCCCGGGGATTCTTGTAGGATTAAATGAGATTATTTATTTATCTACCTATCTACCTACCTATCATCATCATCTACCAACTATCTATCTATTTATTAATCACTGAGCAAATTACTTTACTGAGCAAAGGCTCAGTAAGTAAGTATAAATCATAATTAGGATTAGTCATAATCTGACCTCCCCTTCCAGTGTGGCTTGGGTAACCTCTACTGAGCCTACCCTCCTGCTGGTAACTATAAGTTCTGGACAAAACTGAAAAACCAGTGACCTAAAGGCATGAGAGAATGAACAAAAGCAGGCAGATTCTGGAGAGAAGCTGACACTTTAAAAAAGTGAACTGCATGAATGAATTACCCATTTTCCAATAGTATTTAGTCTGAGGGCAGGCCAAAGTTGGCATCAAGATGTCACTAAAACTCTAAAAGAGGGGCTTCCCTGGTGGTGCAGTGGTTGAGAGTCCACCTGCCGCTGCAGGGGACACGGGTTCGTGTCCCGGTCCAGGAAGATCCCACATGCCGCGGAGTGGCTAAGCCCGTGAGCCATGGCCGCTGAGCCTGCGCGTCCGGAGCCTGTGCTCCGCAATGGTAGAGGCCACAACAGTGAGAGGCCCATGTACCTCAAAAAACAAACAAACAACCAAACAAACAAACAAACAAAAAACCTCTAAAAGAAAATTTTCAATTTTTCTGGCCTAAAGAACCAGAGCACAAGTTTGGGCAACCACAGGTATTGACAAATGAAGAGAAAATTCCAGAGACTTTGAGAGGGAGAGCTCCAAATTCTGTTATAAAATCTTCCCAAGTCTCTGGCTAAATGTCAAACCATGCATGGGACAGATTCCAGCCAAATATTAAAGAACTGAACTAAGTTTTAAGCTATTTTCCAAGAGACAGTGTTTTCAGTTTGACTCCAACCAAATAATTGTTTACTAAAACAGAAAATTTACACTCTTCAGAGGAATATAAAAGAATTCAGTTTTTAAAACACAATACTTACAATGTTGAGGATACAATCCTGAATAACTAGACATTTAAAGAGCCAGGAAAATATGATCCGTTCTCAAGAGAAAAGACAAATTCTGAGGTGGACAAGATGTTAGAATTAGCAGGCAAAGATTTTAAAGCAACTATTTAACTATGCTTAAGGATGTAAAGAAAAATATGCTTGCAGTGAATTAAATATAGAAAATCTCCACAAAGATAATGAAAAACCATTTGGATTCTATAGAAATAAAAATACCATATCTTAAAATTTTAAAAAGTTACTGAAGTAGACTGTAGCTTAGCAGTCGACTGTAGATGAGAGAGGAAAACCAGTTAACTTGAGATAGATTAATAAAAATGATCAAATCTGAATTCATAGGAAAAAAGATTGAAAAAATTGAATGGAGCCTCAAGGTACTATGGAATGATATAAAAAGTCTAACATATGTAAAACTGGAGTCTCAGAAACCGAGGCGAGAATGAAATAAATCCTAATTCTAACCCTGACATGAGTAAAGAGAGATAGGGTAAAGATGTAGAAGGAGGCATGAAGAAATTTACCAGAACTTCGCCCGGTTGGGAAAAAGTTCTTTTAGATGTCTTCCTCTATCATCTATTATAATCTTTCTAAACTTTCAGAATGCAGATAGCATCTCTTACTTGAAATGTTGATTCTTTGAAAAGTTCTCTCTCTTTCTTTTTCTGCCTTCCTTCTTTCTTTTTTCCTTCCTTCCCTGCATTCCTCCTCCTTTTCCTTCTCCTTCCTCTACTACTACTACCTCTCCTCCTCCTCCTTCTTTCTCTCTCTCTCTCTCTCTTTCTCTCTATCCTCCTGTCAGCAAATGTTTATTGAGTTCTTAATACATTTTCTGGAGAACAAGAACTTTATCTAGTTCCTATTGCTGGCCTCCTACTGGAGAGTACCTATAAAGCTCTTTTCTTGGTTTTAAAGGTTTAATGCATGCTTGGGTTGAATTGGGGCGGGGTTCGATTCAGCAGCACTTTTCTCTTGCCTAATAGACTTTCCTGTTTTCCTTGCTCTCTGGAAATAGATCCCTTAATCTTCTCCTTTACTGTGCAACTGGAGTGGGTTTTAATATCTTAACACTGCTTTAAAATTTCAGTGGCTCCAACTACTGAGCCTGCGTGCTGCAACTACTGAAGCCTGTGCACCTAGAGCCCATGCTCCACAAGGGAAGGCACCGCAATGAGAACCCTGCACACCGCAGAGAAGAGTAGCCCCCGCTCACTGCAACTAGAGAAAAACCTGCACATGGCAATGAAGACCCAATGCAGCCAAAAATAAAATAAATTAATTAAAAAAAAAAAATTTCAGTGGCTCATAGTTACCTTCCCAACAGAGTCTAAGCTTTTTATTTTGAGATCTAGGCTCCTTGTGGCTTCCAGGCTCACCTTAAGCTCTCACCAACTCATTTATACCCCACTGTGCCCTGTTGCTTCATGTCTCCATGTTTTCTTCTTCCCCTCTCATATCTGCCTGATGGAGGCCTATCCAGCAATAAGACAACAATTGAACAAAAACATACTCAGGTATGATCTCTGAGAATCAACCCAGACCATCCTAGAGAAAGTTAATGATTCTTTCCTTTATATTACCATATTAGATCAAATCTAAAACACAGTTTTTCCCCTACATCTTATCATTTCTGAAATCAGAGAGCCTTTATATTTGCTGGTATCTTCTGATCACTGGTGGCCGGGCAGACAGCAGTTATAACATAGTTGTTGTTTTATGCACATACTTAAAGTTGGTTATTATTTATGGAAACATGACTGAACAACTGTACACCCTCATTGTAAACACACTATTTAAGGAAGGCTTTCAAAGAAGGATAATGAATCTTGTTTGAAATCTTTTGTTGACAACTTCTCCATAAAGTCAAGAAAAAAGTGGGCAAATACTTGCAGAAAGAGTATCAGCAACTTGAAAGAAAATCCTACACTGTGTTGAAAGACATAAACATGAAAAACTCTGACTCAAAAAGTAATATTGAAAAGATAAACTGAATTGGAAGAAATTTCAGGAGCATATTAATCAATTTATTTCACTTACATTTTCCTTTTAATGTACATACAATATAAATATGTATGTTCAAAATATATATGCAATGATATATAAGCTATCTATCTATGCACAAAGTACAGTGTCATGTATATAGGAGATTTTTATAAATATTTCTTAAAATAAACTAAACACAACTTGTAAAGGAGACCAAGAACTGACAAAGAAGCATTAAAAAGATCAAATGGGTCAGAAGCAGTCCTAGGTCAAATGTGCTCGAGACACAAACCTCCTTGACTAATCGTCTCATTCACTTTTTGTTTAGATTGGCATTGAAAGTCTATTATCTCCACACCCAGAACACCTGACTCTAAGACTAGCCCTAGGAAGAATCCAGCAGTGACTATGATAGAAGTGCAAATAGAAGAGGGGTTGAATCCTACAAATCCAGTGTGAGTGGTTATGTAGCCATGTGGTGGTGATAGATGGTCAGCACCCAGAGTGGTCTGGGACCATTGGGAAGAAGGTCAGGTCTGAGAGATGCTGGGCTTATGGATATGGTCTTCAAACATTTTTTTGCCCTTCTATGTATTTTTAAAATGACCTCAAATAATTTTTACCATAAGTTTAGATAATTGCAAAGGGATGCAGATTTCTGGTATTTTCTAAATATTGACATTTAAGTGTGAAACTGTTACATCACCCTTTTAGATGTATCCAGTGGAATCTAAATACCATGATTTTTTTTTTTTTTTTTTTTGTGGTACGCGGGCCTCTCACTGTTGTGGCCTCTCCCGTTGCGGAGCACAGGCTCCGGATGTGCAGGCTCAGCGGCCATGGCTCACGGGCCCAGCTGCTCAGCGGCATGTGGGATCTTCCCGGACTGGGGCACGAACCCATGTCCCCTGCATCGGCAGGCGGACTCTCAACCACTGCGCCACCAGGGAAGCCCCCATAATGATTTAATATCCATTATCATCCAGTTTAAATATTTTGCTCTTAAGTTTAGAAACTTTTATAATTTTCCCTGTCTCCTTGAACTTGAGTTTCTGATTTCAGGAAAGCAAAGTATGCCAAAAAGATTCTATCAGACTTATCAAATGACAATTAATTGTACCTATTATTTTAAAACTTATAGGCACCCTGTTTACTCAAACCCAGTGTATACTCAGAAAGGATAGGGAAACTAAATACAGTGTTAATTTTATTCCACTTTTGCCAGTATTATATTTTGATAAAATACTTCTATTTTATCATGTAGTTTAAATAGTTTTTCATCTAAAACTTAGAGTAGAAAATTTAGCTCATTAATGATTAACATAGAGATTACTTAAAAAGCAAAGGCACATTGCCAAACTGATTAACTTAACTTCATCTCAGAAGATGTCTAACTTCATTTATTTGGAAAAAAAATTTAAACATTTTTAGATCATTATAGATTCACAGAAAATTCCAAAACCAGTAGAGAGAGATCTCATGTACCCTTCACTCAGTTTCCCCCACTGGTTACATCTTACATATCAAAACGAGGAATGTTAGATCTTTTGTTATAGTCACAAATCTTTAAGGCTCTGTTAATTGTTTTCAGTTCATTTTTCTTTCTGTTGCTTAGACTGCGTAATTTCTATTGTTCTGTCTTTTAGTTAACTGATTCTTTCCTCTGTCCTCTTATTCTGGTGTTGACCCCATACACTGAGGTTTTAAAATTTCAGCTATTGCTTTTTTTGGTTCTAAAATTTCCATTTGTTTTTCTTTTTTTATATCTTCTATTTCTTTGCTGAGGTTTCTACTTCCTTCCTGAACCTTCCTATTTCTTAAAATTTGTTTAAATCATGTTCGTAATTGCTGCTGAAACATTTTTATCATGGCTGCTTCAGATAATTCTACCATCTGTGTCATCTCCATGTTGGGGTATGTTTGATTATCTTCACTCATTTGAGTTAAGATTCTCCTGGTTCTTGGTAAGATGAGTGATTTTTTTTATTATATCCTGTATATTTTGAGTATTGTGTATTAGACTCTGGATTTTATTTAAATATTTTGTTTTAGCAGACTTCCTCTGACAGCATGCTGGTGGGCAAAGATGGACACCACTCAGTTGCTGTCAGGTGCAGGTAGATGTCCAGATTCCATGAACACTCTGTGAGAGGGTGCCTTTGTTACTGTTGGACAGGGGTGGATGTTTAAGCTCCTCATGTAGCCTCCACTGGGATCTCTTTTTACCACTGGGTGGTGGTGAATGTCCTGGCTCCCTGCTTAGCCTTGTCTGACACCACCCTGGCAGCAGGAAGGCACACCTTGGGAGTGGGAGTATGGCCTTGACTTTTTTCATGGTATGTGGCTGGAGTAGGGCAGTATTGTCTAAAACTTTTCTTTGTTGCTGGGTAACCCTTTCCTGGCCCTCTGGCTAGAGAAAGCAGGCTTTGGGGGGGATTTTTTCCCCCCTGTACCTGTTGGTGTTTCTGGCTTCTCTGGTGCCCAGTCTAGAATATATAGAAGGCAAACAGAAAAACTAGGGAACTTATTGCTGTGCTGTTCCATAGGTCCCAAGGTCCCTCACTGGTCCAACTTCTTCCTTTCAGAGCCTTCTTTTTTGTTTTTTTATATAAGGTACTGAGTTTTAAGTTGTACTTAGTTGGTGGAATATAGAGAAGTGTGTCTACTCCATCTTTTCCTAGAATTGGAGATCTCTCTGACTTCATTTTTAAATTAAATAAATGTATCAAAAAGTGGGTTTTGAAGTATATAATGGAAACTCTGAAGAAAGAAATTATAGAATACATCTTATAAAAGTGATTACTAAAACTGTTAAATCAACATTTAAATGTTTTTGATTTAATACATCTAATTTATCCATTTATACTAAGACATAAAAACAAAATAATTCAATATATAGTTTCTCATTACTTAATTTGTAACAATGTAGTGTAATGTATAGGTAAAATTATGTCACCAAAAAATTAGAGATTATAGTAAAAGTCATGACTTTTCTTAGGTAAATATGTGTGCACGTGTGCATACGTGGTGTGTGTGTGTGTACATCATATTTTGGTGTCTGGTTGTTAAGTATAATTAAATAATATGCAGCTATACACATTAGTAATAACTCCATTATTTTAGTTTGACACTATGATCAAAGTTCCTACATATGAAACAAAAGAGAAAGGTATATAAACTGCTGAAAATGAATCAGTCTGGCAGCTAGCATAATTTTCTATTTTATTAATAGCAGGTAGAAATACTAAACTTTTCATAAGATGAAGATTAGAATAAATATTTCAAGATATGACTAGATAAAATAGTTTTAACTACCTTATTTAATAATACACACCAATTTCTGAAAGAAATCTTATAGAGGTTTATATGTGGGTTTTACCTAATCTATCTTGCAAAATTTGGAAACCTAGGAAACATTCCACTTACATTTAAAAGATCTATGTCACTAACCCATACTGTTTTGGCTGATGGAAAGTGCTTTTCTTTTTTCTGATGCAAGCTGCTTTTTTCCCAGCTAATAACATGTCTTAGGGATGAGCACTGAGAATAGCTGAAAAGAAGTGCTTATATTTAAATACATAAAAAGAAGGTACCATTTTTAGACTTCAATATTTCCCATAGATACTCCTTTTGCCTTACTCTCAACAGATTCTCCCTCATGCATAATGAATCTTTTGGTAATAATCTGAGTATAAAAGAAGTAAAGTCATTAAGCAAAAATGATCGTTACTTCCACATTATTTTATTTTATTATCAGCCCCACTTTATTGTATATGTGCTTTTAGAACATACAAACAGGGACCAACATTTTTCATTTTTAATGCCCGCCTTCATTCTTATCAGAAGTACATAAAAAAGAGGAAACGACTGGAAGCTGTAAGAACTTAGAGTGTCTTGCGTAGTCATGAAAGAAGGTCCTCTCCCCTGATGATTCTTACAGTGGGGGTGGGGAGTGAAGCTGTGGCTCACTTTTTGTAAAGCAAGAAAGGGGCTCTTGGTGAATCCAGGTGCATTCTCAGGCAAATCCTTCTTAGGAAAGGGTATGAGTGGAGTCTGAGAATCTGGAAATTGACTTTCTTAAATCTATAGGGGGATTCTGATTCAAGGTGGTGACATAAGAGGATCCTGAACTCATCTCCCCCCACAAACACACCAAATCTACAGATACATATAGAATAACTTGCTCTGGATAAAACCTAAAAACTGGCTACACGTCAGGCTCCTACCCATCAGGCGAATGAGAGGAGGCCCACATAGCTCAAAGCACGTAGGAGAGGCTGGGACACAATTTAGTCATAAACCCCACCATGGTAGGTATGGCAACTACAGTTAATAATACTGTATTGCATGTTTGAAAGTAGCTAGGAGAATGGATCATGAAAGTTTTTATCACAAAAGAGTTTTTTGTAACTATATGTGGTGATGGATGTCCAGTGAACTTATTGTGATGATCATCTTGCATCTTGATACAAATATGGAATCATTACATTGTACACCTGAAACTAATGTAATGTTCTGTCAGTCATACCTCATTTTTAAAAAAAGGAATGCCCAGACAACTGTAGGAATTCCCATACCCCTTAGAAAGCCTTTATACTCCCAGGGCTACGAGTATCCCATTTGACCATCCCTGCTCAGATCACTGCCTTAGCGTATGGACCTTGGGACATGAGAGGGAACAAGAGAACTGACATGATATCAAAGCCCTAGGAAGAGTGCCTCTTTCAATAGCTGTTAGATTATCAGTGTGTTTGGTGATAACAGTGACACAGAAGTTGTGAGAGATATCAGGACACACGCTGAGTTTGAGAACTTAGAATTGTTTTTTTTTTTTATTGGTTAGAATAACCATACATTCCCTTTATGAGCACTCTTGCTTATTTATGAAATTTTGACTCTTTTCATTAAAATTATATGGGGTAATCACCCATTGATAGAGGTTTACAATTAGCTGGAAGGGTACAAGGGTCACTAATTGGATTAATTAATTCAAACAATGATGCTGTCTCAGGGTTAGTAATACTGCACTATGCTCCTTTTCTCATGTGACAAGTTTGACTTTTGTTGATAACATTGGCATATGTGTATAAAGGAGACAAAAAACTTGCAAGTTGCTTGTACAGCAGTTAGAGAAATCCTTAGGATTTCTGTAGCTAGAATGAAGAAGATCTATTGGTTAGGGATCATTAAAATTGTAAGTCAGAGACTGGGAGCTGATGTTGCATAACATCCTTGAGTAGAAAAGAGTGAATTGATGTCATCATTGCATCTAAAAAGACAGAGTAGAAATTTTATGTCAGGACCTACAGGCATATTATCAGCCTCCAGGTCCTCCACATCCCCTTTCATTCAGGCTCAGTGTGGTTAGTTTGCAACTTGTCATTTCCATTATTTGCAAAGTCTGATGAGAAGCTAGATTTGAAGGTGATGTAAGAAGGAAATTATATGGAGTAAAGTCCGGGAGGCCAACAGCTAGGGTGGTCCTCACTGAAGTTAGAACTCCCAGTTTCCTGCAGAGAAATTATGCATTGGAATGCACAGTCTACGTGTCTGGACGTCACCCATTCACCCACCTGGTTCTGTATCCAGTCAAAGAGGATCACTTGGGGAGCTAAATTTCTATCCACCTTGGAAGAACCCCTCTGAATCAGGAGTGGGATGGACTACTTGTTTCTTTTTTTTTTTTGCGGTACGCGGGCCTCTTACTGTTGTGGCCTCTCCCGTTGCGGAGCAGAGGCTCTGGATGCACAGGCTCGGTGGCCATGGCTCACAGGCCTAGCCGCTCCGCGGCATGTGGGATCTTCCCGGACCGGGGCACGAACCCGTGTCCCCTGCATCGGCAGGCAGACTCTCAACCACTGCACCACCAGGGAAGCCCTTGCTTCTTTTATTTAAAGTATTCCCAGTTCTCCATTTACAATTTTGTTAGGTCCTTCATGAAAAATTCCTTTGGATAAGCTATAATTAATTTATGCCAGAAGAACAAGACAACAGAAATTGTGCTTCTTTTTACATGTCATGTCTGACTGAATTGATTCTAATCAGTAAATCTGTACATTTGAACTTAATTTTGGTGCTTTTCTCAGTAAGCCCATAGTAGTTAATGAGCTTGGGATGGAGGGTTTATGGAGATATCTTTTAATGGCCTTGATGTAAAGCACCAAGAAACTTTATAATAATTTTAATTGATAATGAGGAAGCAGAGGAGCAGAACAGAAGATAGTTTCTTAAGTGTATAGAGACCTTGAATCTATTGTTTCCTTTGCAAATTCTATTAGTAACCCCTGACAAGAAGCCTGCAAGTTCAGGTGTTTGCACTTGCCTAACCCTTCAAAGCTACTCTTTGTGGGCTCTTGATCTGGCCTGGCTGCTGGAGGCTCTATTTTATATTTATTATTTGACTGAAGACTAAATAACTTTATTAAAGAGGTATTTTCCCCATTGTGCAGCTGGGAAGTGGGAATCAGAGAGGGTTGACCCATAGGTCACAACTGTTGTCACTGTCAGAGTTGGGATTGACCTAGGTCTGCTCAACTCAGCTGGACGTACATTTTCTACTACATTTATCCTATCCACCATTCACTGAAGCACGGGCAGAGTGAACCCAGACTAAGGTTCTCAGGAGCCAGTGGACATTGTGTGTCAGAGAGGACTGGAGGCAGGTAAATCTCCTCCAGGACCATTGCCCACTCCCCACTGAGCAGTGAATCTCAGGTGGTTCCTGTAGTCCTGGCTGGTAGAAGAGGGTTGAACTCTAAATTTGGGTTCACAGGCCTAGGTCTTTGCCTCCTACCCATCCTTTAGAGCTTTGCCTAGACTTGATTCCCTCAAGCAAACCCTCTCTGGCACTCCTATAAAATGGGTTTCCAGATCATAATGCTTATCAAATCATGTTTACTTATCTTTCTCCCATTAGACTATAAGATTTGTGAGGCTAATCTGATCAGCAAACACAGCTAGCAGGTATGAGAATGTCACACGGTCATTAGAAACAGGAGAATATGTTAGCAATTGTACTTAACTCTTGAGTTTATTTAACCTCAATTAAATAAACTCAAGAAAGATTGCCCCTTAAAAAAAAAAAAAGATTTGTGAGTGCTTTGTTTACTGTTGTTTTCACAGCATCCAGCAAAACGTCCAGAGCTCAAATATTTGTTGATAAATGAAGAATGTCATTAGCTCCCTGAGTGACTTGGGAAAGATATGTGTCTAGGTCTTAATTTCCCCTAATGAAAAATGAGGATGTTTTCCTGTATGGTCTCTAAGATCATGTCAGACGTAGGGTTCTGATAGTAGCTATGCATGCTACTAGAAGATATTTGACCTCCTTGATAAATTCCAGAATGCTTTTCTTGCTTATTGATGCAGGGAGAGGAAGGGACTCTGTTTTATCCCCATTGTTTCCCAGAGCCCATGGTATAGGCTCAATATATAATCACTGAATGCATCGATCTTTAGTTCTTAATAGATAATGTCTAAAGACAACAAAATCTACTTCATCAGCATGATCATGTGGCCTTGTGAAGGCAGGATTCTACCTGTGGCTCTGAGACAAAGTCAAAATGCTCCATTGTGGCCTTCATTTAAAGATGTCTAGTTAGGCTTGCTGGGCAAAGGCTCAGTTCCACTAAGCCACAGAAACTTAGGCCTCCAGTGACTTTCAATATTCCAACAACATTTCACAGCTGAGATTTCCTTGCAACTGGAGTGATTTTTTTCAGGGTCACATAGGCCGGTAGTGGCAGAGCTGGGACTCAGTGCCAGGTCTTCTGACCCCAAGTCTAATACATTTTTAATCCCACACGTTGTTTGTAATAAGTTGATTATCTTGGCTCACCAAGACTAGCATCCTGAATATGCATGTCATTGATCACACACGAGAATGATTTACTGCAAACCCATCATCATTGCTTGAAACAGTGGCAGACACATACCCTGCCCCTTAAAAGGCCCCATTAAACAAGGATAATGTTGAGAGGGGAACATGCTCTCTGGGGCTCACAGCCCCTCTAACACCTTTCTTTGATGCTCTTGAAATTCCCATTGGCAACCAGGAATTTCCTGCTACTTCTTACCTCCTTCAAGAGGAACACCAAACTAGAGTGTTCTGTCAACAAGTATCTCTGTCTATTTTCTCTCTAGACTGTCAGATTCCTAAGGGCAGTGACCATGAGTAGTCCCTTTGAAAACTTCTGTCTATTACAATAACTATCGCATTGAGACATCCAAGCCGCAGATGCTGAATGAATGAAAGGGCCTAGAGAACTCGAAATGACTTGTCTAGATGGAATTAGCATTGAGGAAGTTAAGTAAATATTGCATTATTGAAGCAAAATAAATACTTAAATAACTGCTTATTTTTTGAAATGCCAGTTTCCTTCACCGTTAGGGGCTTCCTCCAGGCTTGCTGAATTTGACTCCCTGAGTCTGTAGTTTCATTTGCTACAATTTTGTGGATCTGGTCTTTCCTGCTCCATCAGTTGTCAAGCTGCTTCTCTTTTAATGCATGCATAAAAACCTATTTTAATAATGCATTTGTTGTACAATGAGGTCCTCTTAAATCTAGTTCTGATGGCCGTTTGGAGGCGCAATATGCTTATATTCTCAAATTTCACTGTTAAAGAAAACTGAAATCTGAATATTTTCCTATCATTCTGATAAATTTCCATCATGGACCCTCATGTGAATAGTACAATTTAGCCAATGGCCTCCTATGGATAATAGAACAATATGTCAGAATTAAACAGAGCCGAGTCCATGCATCTTTTAAAATTGTCAAATACAAAGTCCTCCTGGTCACATAAATATACATGAAAGCTTGATTGTATCACAGTCTGCAGGCGTATAGCAAGCGTGTGTTATGATAGCCACATGCCAGCATATGCTATTGATTATTAAAGTCAGATATGAATTTTTCCAGCAGGGTCTTCAGAATTTTGACTCTTTAGTTTTTTTCCTGTTGGCCACATTTTATAAAATCTATATATTTTTTCCTTTTGTATGCAGGAGGGAGGGATCTTTCTTAGGAGGCCAGGACAGTGCTTTGGGTCTAGTGGGAGGGAAATGGGTTCTCATATTGCAATGTGCTGGCACTGTGTCCTCAGCACAAGACCACCATGGTCCTTGGTGGGGTGGTCCTGGGAAGCTGGAGGAGAATTCTGCACTACTGCACTGTTTCTGACACAAGCTAGGCTGCAGATATCTTTCCATTGGTCTTTTCCAAGCAAACCCCTAAGTTTTTCAGACTACCTGTCATTACTCCTTCAACCCAACACAAATTCTGTGGAAGGGAGAATCCTCAAGTGGGGTAGGAGGAATGGGGGATTCACAGAGGTGTTGCAACAGGTACATTCACAGGAAGAATGGCTCAGATTGTTTTTCTTCCCTATGATCTCAGGAAAGGACACACTGTAGATATCAGTGGCTCTAGAATTTCTACAATATTAAGTTCAACCATGTGAAACTGTGGACATGCAACCATTCTTGACATGTAAAAAGGGTTATTTAATATGGTTCAAACTAATAGAAACGGTTTAGGGACAGCAAGTGGGTTGGAGATGGGAACTTGAGAGGCTCATAATTGGGCTTGCTAAAGAAAAAATGAAACCACGTTGTTTTACTTATATATATGTTTTTATTGTATTTTTATATGGATTGCTTAAGGGAAGCACCAGTGGAGATTATCAGTGGGTGTTAGGGGGCCAAGACCCTCTCAGGAGGCACTCGCTATGCTAGGCTTGATGGAGAGAAGGCAGTTGGGTGAAGGGCCCTGATATAACCATCAAGAGTTAACAGTAGTTCGTATTCCTCTCATACACACACTCTTTTCCTTTCCTTTGCCATTGTGGTTCTTCTATTTTTCAATTGGTCAGTGACCTGAAGAAGAGAGAAAGAGGTAATTTTCCAGAAATTAGAAAATATCCCCCAAATATATCAGCTATAAAAAGAGTCAAAATTCAGTGAAGCAGAATCAGACATGAATCATAAGCCGTGATTTTACTAGGGTAAGCACTTATGGGAGCAATTTTTCAATATGAAAGAATGTATTCTGAAAATCAAAGAAAACATACTTTAGGCACTCAATGGCACTGTATTCTATGTAGCACAAGAATCCTGGTCAAACAGACTGTAGGTGTGTGGCACTGATAGGGGAGCACTCTCCGTTTTGGGGGCTCAGTGTGTGTGTGTGTGTGTGTGTGTGTGTGACGTGGGAGACTACAAGGACATTTATAGGTGTATAAACTTCTTTGTGAGTCTCCTTTCTTTACTTCATCCCCCTCAATTTTTCTGCTTCCTAACTTCAGTCTTGGCTGTCATTTAGTAGAAGGAAAATGTCACGTGATGAGGCTGTGTTCTCAGCATGAGACCACACAAAGCCCTCAGTGGAGTGGTTTTGGGATGCTAGAGCTGTTTATTCTACAATTTAAATCCTCCGTAAAACACCAGTACCCCTAAGAAGGATAGCACACTGACTTTTCCATCACTTCCAATCTCCACTCCATTATCAAGTCCTGTGTTTTTTATTTCCTACATGTTTTTCAATTTTTTTTTCTCTTCTTGTTATATCTATCATCACTGCCTTAGTTCAGTCTCTCGTCCTCTTTGTCCTGGACTTCTACCACCACCTCCTAGTGGGGGTTCTGCCTCCAGCACTCTGGTCTCGTCCTCTTCAAATGCCCTCTCCACACTCTGGCCGGCGTGACCTCTCTGACATTCAAAACTGACCAGTTAATCTACCGTGCAAAACCCTTTCTCCACAGGGTAAAGTCTAGGTGCCAGTCATTACATACACCAGCCCCCTCCCTACCCCATGGAGTGATCCCATCTCTTGCACTGCCCCTTCTCACTGGTGATTTGCCACACAAAGCATGGTGTTTCACACCATCTCCCTTTGCTCTGCCCGGAAAAATCTCTTCTGCCTAGAATGACTTTCTCCAAACCTGGGCCCACAGTATTTTCACAGTCACGCCCACAATGAGTTGTGCTTGCTTCATTCACTCATTCTTTCTTTCTTTTTCTGCTCTGTCGTAATGGACATAAGGTTAAATCACAGGTAGTACTGACCTTACTTCTATGTCAGGATGAATACAGTAGGCCCTCTGTATCTACAGGTTCTGCATCCATAGATTCAACCAACAGTGGATTGAAAATATTTGAAAAAAATTCCAGAAATTTCTAAAAAAGCAAAACTTGAATTTTCTGCATACCAGCAACTATTTATGTAGCATTTACATTGTATTAACAACTATTTATATATGTTTTACATTGTATTAGGCATTATAAGTAATCTAGAAATGACTTAAAGTATACAGAGGAAATATATAGGCACACTTATGCTCATTGCAGCATTATTTACAATAGCTGAGATGTGGAAGCAACCCAGGTATCAATAGATGAATGGATAAAGAATACATGGTATACAAGAGGGAAGAGATATGGGAACATATGTATATGTATAACTGATTCACTTTGTTATAAAGCAGAAACTAACACACCATTGTAAAGTAATTATACCCCAATAAAGATGTTAAAAAAAAAAAAGAATACATGGTATATATATATATATATATATATATATATATATATATATATATATATATATATACAATGGAATATTACTCAGCCATAAAAAAGAATGAAATCTTGCCATTTGCAACAAGATGGACCTAGAGGGTATTATACTAAGTGAAATAAGTCAGAGAAAAACAAATACTGTATGATTTCATTTCTATGTGGAATCTAAAAAACAAAACAATAAGCAAATGTAACTAAACAGAAACAGAGTTATAGATACAGAGAACAAACAGGTGGTTGTCGGGGGTGGAGGTGGGGCATGAGAGAAATTAAGTGAGGGTGATTAAGAAGTACAATTTTCCAGTTATAGAATAAATGAGTCATGAATATGAAATGTACAGTGTGGGGAATATAGTCAATAATTATGTCATATCTTTGTATAGTGACAGATGGTAACTAGACTTATCATGGTGATCATTTTGAAATGTATAGAAATTTTGAATCACTATATTGTACACTAGGAACTAAAATAGTGTTGTAGGTCAATTATACTTCAAAATCAACAAACAAACTCATCGAAAAACCGATCAGATTTGTGGTTACTGGAGGTGGGGGTTAGGGGAAGGGGGATTGGATGAAAGTGGTTAAAAGGTATAAACTTCCAGTTATAAGATAAATAAGTATTAGAGATGTAAAATACAACATGATAAATATAATTAACGCTGCTGTATGTTACACATGAAAGTTGTTAAGAGAGTAAATCCTAGGAGTTCTCATCACAAGGAAGAAAATTTTTTTTCTATTTCTTTTATTTTGTATCTATATGAGGTGATGGATGGTCACTAAATTTACTGTGGTAATCATTTCATGATGTATGTAACTCAAATCATTATAGTGTATACCTTAAACTTATACAGTGCTATATGTCAATTATACCTTAATAAAACTGGAAGGAAAAAAATCCAAACACAGGCTTCCCTGGTGGCGCAGTGGTTGAGAGTCTGCCTGCCGATGCAGGGGACACGGGTTCGTGCCCCGGTCCGGGAAGATCCCACATGCTGCGGAGCGTCTGGGCCCGTGAGCCATGGCCACTGAGCTTGCGCGTCCGGAGCTTGTGCTCCGGAACGGGAGAGGCCACAACAGTAAGAGGTCCACGTACTGCAAAAAAAAAAAAAAAAAAAAAATCCAAACACAAATAAAATAAATAAAGTATATGGGAGGCTGTGCCCAGTTTATACACAAATACTATGGCATTTTATACAAGGGATTTTAGCATCCACAGATTTTGGTATCCATGAGAGTCTTGGAATCAAACTCCATAGGTACCAAGGGACAACTGTACTAAATTTCAACCAATGGGGCTTTGGAGCAAAAGGGGAGCAAGAAGGTATTTTGACTTAATTATCTAATATTATTCCTTAGAGATAGGTTGATGGGTTCTTAAGTTGGGCTCCATGGACCTGGTGTGCCAATGTATTTCTGTCTGGGGATAAATCCATAGCTTTATTTAGATTCTCAAAGGAATCCAAGACCCAAAAGGATTAAGAGAAGAGTGTCTGTGTGTTTGTGTGTGCATGTTCCAACTACATTTTCTTATTCTTAGAAAATTTCCTTCTATTTTAGACCATTTCTACTCATATGCTTTTTGCAATAATTTGCTTTTTCTTTTATACATTCCCATTTATGCCTCAAGTGAAAAATCCTTACTGAAATTTTAGGCAATTCTTTATCTTTTCCATAAAACTGTATTATTAGTTAAAACAGATGTCTGACAGTCAATAGACAATGTTTAAACTTGGGCCTCAAAGTTTTTGAAAGATGTCAGGTAACAGAAATAATGATTACTTTTATCATGGATCTATTACTAAAGATCAAAGTCACAAAATAAAATTTGTCAAAACAAGTTAGAAAAGGGTAAAATAACAATAGCAACACAGATAAGAAAATATCTAAAGGGGTTAAAAGTACTGTTCTTGGAAATATGTACTTAAATCTAACACAGTAAAACAAACATAGAAATATGTAGACAGATTAAAAGCCTATCAAATGCTCAGTTTAAAACACAATTATCTAATGAGACCATTGATGTGAAAGAGGGTTTTTATTTTGAAAGAAAAATTATCTTAGATAGAAATTGAAACTGAGAAAATTTGTAAAGAATGTATTAAGGAATTTGCAAACACTTCCTCTGATATCTAAATGAATAATTTTTTTAAGTGAAAGAATCAAAGCTTGAACTTTTAAAATAAAGACAAATGAGAAATGTTTCTATGCTAGGAAGAATAATTTAGTGTAGTAGTCTTAAGGTTTGTTTATTTGTTTTTTCTGAATGTTCTAAGTTACAGTATGCCTGGGGGTCAAGTGGGATAAAGGTTGCCCTGGGAAATTTAGGTAGGAATTGGGCTTCTCCCCATTTGGAAAAGACACTAGGTGACTGAAACTACAGAAATGATAAAAAATGTCCAAGGTGAAGGAGGAGAAGAAAGAATTAGTGAAAAAAGGGAGGAAGGAGAAAAGAGAGAGGGAGAGTGAAAAAAAGAATAATGGCAAAAAGGCTAAAAGAAAGGAAGGAGGGGGAGGTGGAGGGAGGGGGGAGGAGGAGAAGGATAATCGAGAGGAGGAGAGGAGGAAAGAGGGGAAGGTAGAGAGACTGGAGATACAAGACTGCTATAAACTTGGCCTCTCAGAATACTGCTGGGCTGGAATACCTTACTTGTGATTGCTATGTGATCCTGACGAATCTTGAGAATCATGTTCCCTGACCCCCTAAACTGCCTGGAAAAGGGTCAGGGGAGAACTTTGTGGCGGCAAGATCCAAGTGGCTACCCATTTGAGAAGTGTATGATGATTGCCGTTTCCCAAGGTCTTAGCTGGGGCCAGAATTTACAGAACAGAGAATTTATTTCAGAGCAAAAGACATGAGCCAATGTGCCCATGCCATAGGATTCACTGGCCCTACTGTGTACCCTGACGTTCAGAAACAGCTGGCCTGGTAGCTCAGTGGGATGGCCCATGAAGACTCAGTTACCACTCTGGTTGGGTGACAGCTCTGTGTGCAGGCTGTGTGTTATTTTCCAAGATGTGGTTTTGACCTGAGCCAGTGACCAATATGTGGTGCCGTTTCCTCCACAGCCAGAACGCAGGGGTCCTGAAACCAAGGAAGTGGGTAATAGTGGCATATTTCACTATTATCACCAAATAACTCTAACAGTGTTTACTTCCTCTCCTTGGGTTACCAAACTCAGTTTTGGCTGCTCACAGCTCAAAAGCCAATACCTGAGAGACAAGTGTTGGTAGGAATGCAAAAGTTGCTTTATTCAGGAGGTCAGCAACCAGGGGAGAAGATGGACTAATGTACAAAAGCCAACTCCCTGCTGCCAATCAGGGAGCAAGACCTTTTAAAGGAGGATTTTAGGGGTGTATAAGCAGAGGGAGGGGGCTACATGCAGAATAGCACAGTCGGCTCTGGCAATCATCTTGAAATTAGTCATGTGGTGGTCTGATCAGTGCCATCTTGATTGTTGTTAGTACAGTTAATCTTTGGATCCAGGATCAGTTTGATCCCATTTCTTTGAGGCCAGTTCTTGGAATTATGTAAGATGGAGCAACTTATGTCATGGCTGCACTCTGTTCATCATGCAGTTAACTTCTTCCACCTGGTGGGGGTTTCAGTATCTGCAAAACAGCTCAAAGGATACAGCTCAGAATATTATCTGTAACCCTTGAGGAGGAACTAAAGGTCCTTGACTTTGTTTAATAACTAAACTATTATTATTTTGTCCTGTTTGACTGCTTTTCTTTGCTTCTTCATTTTTTCATTTCTCTGATTAAATTTATTCGAAAAATCATTGCCAAGACCCATGTTAAAAAGCTTTTCCCTGTGGTTTCTTCTAA
The DNA here is from genome assembly GCF_964374135.1 of Grampus griseus. NCBI lineage: Eukaryota > Metazoa > Chordata > Mammalia > Artiodactyla > Delphinidae > Grampus > Grampus griseus. The sequence continues at coordinate 48,057,430 of NC_139012.1, forward strand.
GAGTTTTATGGTGTCAGGCCTTACATTTAAGTCTGTAATCGTTTTGAGTGAATTTTTGTGAGTAATGTAATAGAAGGGTCTAGTCTTATTCTTTTGCATGTGAATAGCCAATTTTTCTACAACATCTTTGTCCCTGTTAAATATCCCTTTTAAAAACTTCTTATTTCATCACCAGAGCTGGCTTTGTTGTATGTAATCAAGAGCTCTGCCTGATATCATCCATTGCCCGCTTACTATCTTACAAAACTAGTATTTACAAAACTAATAATTTATGAAACATTCATTTAAGTGACTAGGAAGATTCTTGGATCTTGGAAATTGTAGGCAAATGACAGTTTCTAGACATTATTATGATATCCATTTTTTATAGATGGGAAAACTGAGGCTTATAAGAGTCAAGTAACTTAATCAAGATATCATACTACTATGTGGCAGAGCTGAGGCCTGCCAATGATGTGTTGCTCTATCCTGTAATTCTTTTATCAACAACTATCCGGAAGAGATGAGAGGAGAAATTGTCAGACCTGAGAGTTTGTCATAACTGAACTGTGAGTTCACTGTTGTCAGAATGTATCAATATTCACTTGAAAGTTTTGTCTGTTCTTAGTACACTTGCTGCTGGGATGAATAACCTACCTGCCACTACAGAAGAGTTAATTCTTAGAGGACCCCAGGAATATGGGTCAGAGATCTCTTCTAAGCATTTCCTTTGATATGTGAATGGAATCTTTTCTGCTCATCCTTTCCAGGACTGGAAGGAGTTCTGGAAATCACAAGTCTTCCTTATTTGTTTGTAATGCATTCTCTTAGCTGCATAACCCTGGCCCAGAGCTCCCTATCTCAAGGCCCTCAGAGGTCTGTGTTGGTGCTACTGAGCCCTAGGGTCCTGATTTCCCTGCTCTTTGCTCACTGGTGGGCTAATGTTTTCTCTTAAACTACCTTACAATCCTTCCCACTACTTCTCCTCTTCCCCACAGAATGGGAAGTTCTGGAAGAATGTTCTTTGCACCTATCACTTAGATCTAATAGCTTTTGTGGATGGGAAAAAAGTTTCCTGATATTTCTGAAATAATGCCATACTTAACTTCATTATTTCTAGTTACAAGCCTTTCGCCAGGCGAAATAATTGTTATTCATGGTGTTTGCACCTTCCAAATAATTGCAGACTTTTCTTTAGTCTTGAAATTATAAATATTTCTCCCCATTAACTCTTTTATTTGCATCACACTTGGTGATTCTCCATTCAGCTTTGTTCTCTATTCTCAGGCTTTTTCAGATTGAATACAGGGTTCCAAATTAGACATGCTGTTCCAAGTTCAGGTCCATTAGAGTTGTAAGGAAGGGACATGGAATTTCCTCTCTCCATGAGCCAGTGCCTTCATATTTACCCTAATATAGGTCTCCTTTTCGGGGGCATGGTAGCTCTCACATAACATTACAAGACACACGTATTCTGTATTGCTATCATATTTGTATTGCATATTCTGTATCTCTTCCTTCTTTTTGCTTCCCTGTATTTTTAACCATCGCAGGTTTATTTATTACTGTGTTGTCTTCACTGGTATTAGCAACAGCTCTTAATTTAGCGTCATCTGCAAATTTCATTTAAGTACCATTTGCTGTCTCTGCAAGATCATTAATAAAGATGTCAACCATAGCACCTTAGAAAGTCACTACAACACTTCTTCATCTTTAGGAAAAAGGGAAGATGTAGAGGAAGTTTTCCCTGACATAAAATATTGAGCTCCTCTCCTTGTTTGACTTCTGAGGCCCTCCCAAGTGTCTGCTGAGAGGCGGCCACACCATTAGCAGGGACCTGGCTGCATGCTGCTTCTTGTCATGTTTTCATTGTGTTAAAATGAGTTTTCTTAAAAAAAAAAAAAAATCACTGGTTTGTATTAAATCAACAGGAGAAATGTCAAATATTTCTAAAAATTTGAAATGTTGATGTTTGGGAAGTCAGATAGGCCAAGAACGGAGAAATAGGAGATTTGATTCTCAAAAACCTGATTTTGAGCCAGAGAGTTCTGTTCTCTCAGGAGGTGGATGTGGATAGAAAGCAGCCTAAAGAAAGAAAGGGACCCATTTACCTGCCCTGGGTGTGATTTGAGTGAAATTTATATTTTTCCCTCTTTGCCTCTTCTCTGTTCTGCTCGGGGCTCCCAACACTATTCCACGTCCATCTGCTGGCCTGGGTTTGTGTAATAAATATAAACACTTCAAGCTTTATGACAGCCTCCAGGTTCTTTATCTTAAACCAGGGCAAACTTTGTGGGTTCGACAGTTAAATGAGGAACCTCTCCTTTTTTCATTGTGTCCTCTTGCCACTCTCCTTTTCTTCTCAGACATGAAAGAAGACTCAGACATGGACACATCACTTAGGTGCAGGTTAGCTGACCTTTCCAACTCTCCAAAATCTGACCAGTAACTAGGAACCAAGCAGAAAAGAACCTGCCAATTTAAAACAGATAGTCCATGTACCAAAGTACATTCATTCTGATTTTACACACAATTCCAGTAAGTTGGTGGCAAAATAAGTGATTCTTTGTGTGTGTATTTGCTGTGTTTTCCCCTCCTCTTCCATTCTAAGCAGGTAGAAATTTTGCAGGATGGAAAGCAAAGCGTGCTGAAGGCTGGAGCCTTTTCTGTCATTTGTAATGTTAGTCTGAACTTCAGGCTTTCACAATATTTCCCTGAATGTTACTGTGGGAGAGAAGAAAGGTTTATACAAAACTGGGATAGTCAAAGCAGAGCTGGAGGCCTTGACTGCAGCAGTTTTGGGACCCAATCCCCGGCAGGGCTGGGGTGGGGCTGGGAAATGATGGTGGAAAGATCCCAGAGGTAGGGCCTGTGCTGTGCACACGTGGCCTCAGAAATACTCCTGGGCTCTTTGCGCCGCCCAGAAAGCATGGAGTCTGGCACCTGGAGGAAACCTGCACCTGATGTGCAATGACAGGTGGTGACCACAGGAACTCAGGGGAAACTTTGATACAACCCTGGGAGAAGAGACCAGTAATGCCAAAGAGTGAATTTCTTGCCAGCCAGATGGCATGGGGCTTGGAGTTAAGGTTAAAGAAAATAAAGGAATACAGTTACTTTTTCCCACCCAAGTTTGTGGTCTTAGATTTCTCCTTTGCTCCATTTGACTATCTACTTGCTCAATGAACAGTAAACTAAAGTGGGTAACTGGTTTACTGACAGTCACAGAGTGTTTCCACTACTGACATAAGGAAAATAAAACCCTTAGATTTGGAGGGAACAGTTAATAAAGGATCCCTGGGGACCTAGCAGTTGTGGAAGAGTTTATTGTCCCCAAGTATCTCTTCTCTCCTTCCTTCAAGTCATAGAGCACATCCCCTCCCACTGTATTTCCCAGCCTCCCTTACAGCTGAGGGCAACCATGTGACCAAATTTTGGCTGCTGGGATATGAGCAGAAGCCACTTTGCCACACATCCTTAAAAATAAAGTAGAACTTGTTCTCTTTCCTCCTTCCATTAGGCTAGAACTGGAACATGACACCAACTCAGCTTTGATCATGCAAGAAAAAAGATAAGCTGGTGGAAGGTGAAGAACCAAGATAGAAGAAACCTGGTTTCCTGAATGACTTTTCAAAGGGAAGCTACTCAACAAGCCTACACCACCCAGGTGAGTACATGAGAGAGAAATAAACCTCCGTCTTATTGAAGCCTTTGTATTTTTGCTGTCTTTTTGTTACAGGAACTTAGCATTTACCTTAACACATATAGCAGATACCAATATTCGCTTGCTATATCTTTTGTCAAACATGTAAACAATAATGTTAGCATCTTCTATTTAAGAAGTAGAGAGTGAATTATAACAATTTTGAAGATTTGATGTTTAAGTTTTAGGCAGTACCATATGCATAAACACTAGCTTTGTCCTTGAATTTTATGTTTAATATATAATGAGCAGCTCCACCTCACCTCCCCCCACATCACCAAATATTCCCCAGAAACATTCTTTTTAATGACATAGCATCTGGATATACGTAATTTATGAGTGAACCTCCTGTTGTTAGGTATTTAAATCATTTCCAGGTTTTTCTGTTATTTGTAGTGCTACCATGAATATTTTGGTACAAAAATCTTGGTCTTTATCTTTTATAATTTCCTAAGGTTGGAGGCTTAGAAGTAGAGTATGCTATATCACATTTCCTCTTTTTTCCAGTCCTGGACCACCCAAGACCCATCTTCAAATAGCCCCAATACCAAAACTTCTCCTTATGTACCCCCAAAAGACAATATTTGAAACAATGTCTTGTCCAAACTTTCCTCTAGAATGAAATCTATTCTCTGTAACACAGACTTCAGGACCTTCCTCGATTACCAATTTACCTTTTATAAACTTATTTTTAAATTACACTTGTATATGAATACTCTGCTTCAGTTCAAAAACTCTACTCCTTGAATGCACCTTAATATTTCCTACCTTCATGCCCTTTTACTTGAATGGAGCACCCTTTAATCTTCTTTCCATGTCATCATATACCCATTCTTCAAGATACCATTTACTATTCACCTCCTCTATTGAGGCTTCTCAGAGCTTCCACCCACATGGGTATCTACTACCATGGAAACGTTGGAGCACTTCCCTTTTTACTATATATTTGGCATATACCTTACATGGCACCACTGGGGTAGCCCTAAATGCCTTTGAATGGCATGTATATATATGTAAAAAGGATATATTTGGAGGTGCTTACTTTCCACAGTCCTATAAAGCTCTAGGTGCTCACAAACCTCCAGCCAAACTGATAAACAGATGAGCTTCTGAGTCAAGGGCAAGCAATGCAGAATGACTATAATGGTAAGGAGGATCCTACCTGACAGAAATGACAGACACAATGCTGGTCACATGAGGTAATGGGCCCTAGAGTTCAGAGTCAGGGTGTGTTGGGCCATGTTCAGATATGTGAGCAGAGGAAACCAGGTAAGACAGAAAGTAATTCAGAGTAAAGGATTCATGAAAGGTAGAGTTTAGAGATCTTATCATCAAAAGAGGGAGAGTAAGTCCCTGCCTCAATTCCTAGAACCGTTCTGATTTCCAATCTAGTTTACATGAGGCTCAGCCATATTTCCTTTTCTTGTTTAAGATAGCCTTACAATAAATCACAATTTTATTTGAGTTCTCTTGAATGGGTTTCTGTTTCATATGATTTAAAGAAACTTGAGTAGAACAGGTCCAATCAGGGGTCTAGGTTCTTTAACAGTAAGAACAATACCCTATACTTTGTTATCTCTCCTGCAGCTTTGTCCTATAAATTGGTTCAAGCAATTTCTTTAAAAAAATTTTTGTCTCTTCACAATCTCTTATTTCTATCATAAATGATATCCTCTCCAATGTATCATATCATCCAAATATTCTTACAACTTCAACATTTATATGGGTCTGATTGGATTTGAGTCCCAATTCTACCATTTACTAGCTGTGAGATTTCACTATGAAGTGAAAAGATTATACCAGCAGACGGCTAGAAAGCATTTATACCACTGGGATTAGAAGCCATCATTAACCACCAGGGAAAGAAATCTGAGTTAGTGGTCTAACAATTACATTCATAATTTTCCCACTGAGCAAGTGCCATGCATGGGATAAAAATATAGCATTTTTAATAAAAACTAAGCTCATCAGCAGAGCATATGAAAATATTATGCTATTTGGGGTTGGAAGATGTAGCACTCTATTCAGATACAGTGTGTGTTTGTGTAAAATATTTAAAGGAAAACAAAACATATGTAAAATTGGAAGGTAATTGAGACAATGCTACTGGATAAAATTTAAAAAAAGAAACCCAAGACAGACAATGAGATCCTTCAGGTAATGCATTACTCAGTTTATTATGAATGTTCATTATTAACAGATATCTTTATTTGGGGAGAGTTATAGCAAGAGCTCACATTTCTGGGGTTCTTACTTTATGATCAGCATTTTACTCACTATATGTGGTATACAAATCAGCCTCAAACAGTCCTATGATGTGAATTCTGTAATAGTTTCCATTTTACAGAAGAGAAAATTGAGGTTTATGGAATAAAATGATCTTTCCAAGGATTTGAACATAAATAATCTCTTTGATTATTCACGTCAAACTATATCACTTCATTGATGACTCCCTTTTGACATGTAAGAGTGAAGAAAACAACAAAACCTTGTATATATCATGGTGTTTCTTGCTTACACCTGCTAGAGTGGGACCTCCAGAGCCTTGTAAAGTTCAGCCTAGTTACTTCTGGCAGTGTCCAGAGGGTGTTTTGTATGTGTTAATGACCAAATCTGATGGGCCACCATGGGATGCACCAATTACTTGGGGTCAGATAATTGAAAGGACTCGAAGGACTCTAACAAGGTATATGCTCATGAAAGATTGATTACAAGCAAAGGATACAGGCACCAGGAGCCAGAAAGCACAAAGCAACATTACAGAGGCTGGAACATCTGGGCACAGCTTCCAGGGTCCTTTCTCTGTTGTGCAGAATATGGTCCATCTCAGGATCATGGTCTACCAATATGAGCACGAGATATCTGTTTCAGGGAAGACAAGGCACCAGTTTGCTTGGAGATCTTTCATACCTCACTGATCACACAGCCAAAATCAGGCTGAGTGAGCAGGTAAACCAGGTGGGGAACATCAATCTATACATTGTCACTAAACAATGCAGACAAGCTGGCACTGGGCATCTCCAGGGGAATTTGGGGCTTTAAACAGCACATCATAAATCATTAGCTAGAACATTTCATTGCTATCTTGGCCAACGGTCTGTACCATAACTCCAGGCATCCCTGGAGATGCCTGCAGATGAGCTGTAATTTAATCTTATTCCTATGTAATGTGGATTTGTCGCTTCAGAAGTTCTTCCTTTGCTCTAGCCCAGTGCTAAAACAATAAACTTTCTGTAAAGATGAAAATGTTCTTGATCTGTGATGTCCAATACAGTAGCAATAGCTGTAGCAACTCGTGGCTACTGCACTCTTAAAATGTGACTAGTGTGACCAAGGAACCGAATTTTAAATTTAATTTTTGTTTAAGAGCCACCTGTGGATATTGGTGACCATATCAAACAATGCAACTGTAGTCTGTCCCTGTGCTGGACTCAGCTCTCTCTGTCGGACACCATTGTGTCTGCTGGCACCACTGTGGCTTCCATTTGGTACCGCCTTTCTATCTGGGTACTGCTTTGGTAGGCATTGTTGCTACTTCTGCTAGTATAGCTCTGTCCACTGGCACTGCTGTGCCCTCTGTGGGGTATGGTGGTGGATATTCTGAGCCACCCAAGGTAAGTGGTAGGCACTGTTGATTGCCTATCCAACCCCCCACTTGCTTGCTGGCAGAACCTGCCTCCCACTCTAGAGACTGAAAATTCTAGATTCTCATTTCCATCCCACTTTGTACTTATGGCATGAGCATGTACCCCCACCCTGGTGAATACAACCCAAAGGAACGTCTGCTTTAGTTGTTAAGGTAGGTTTCCTCTGTAATAAAAGAGGTGGATTTGAGGAAACAACTCTTTTCTTCAAGCTGATACTGGGACTGTGGCATCCGCATGGCCACATTTGCGAGGGGCAAATCTCCTCAGATTGACCCAGCCAATGCTCTGAGGATGCCCGTGTAGAAGGAGCCTGGCTCCTGGTGACAGTGTTGCAAGACTGAACCAATCCTGGAAATTGCTACTTCCTGATTTCGCGTTATGTTTAATGATGAAATTGTGCTGTAAATCTCACAGTGCTTTAAGTTATAGCTTCCCCTCTCCAAAGATATGATGGCAGGATGGGAGGAGGTAAAAAACAATTTTAATTAATAACACTATATTTTAGTCAGAATATAGTCCTACTGAGGCATAGTTACTTCAAAAACAAGAAAACCCTTAAGAGTGGATGGGAGGTAAGGAAATGTGTGTATAGGAAGCTTGATGGAGCAGGACTCTAAGTGGAGGGAGGTGTAGTCATTGCGAGGGCACATTGGAATGCTGATGGAAAGACCACACAGACAACACTCAAAACAACAACAACAAAACAAAACGGAAAAAAGAGAAGTGAAAGAAGACCCTACATGGAGGGGTGAAGTGTTGTCAGAAAAAGGAACACAGCTCTGATTTTAAAGTTATGATTGCTCTTCATGTTTATCCTTCTCTTTCTTGCATCTCTAACGTCTTCCTGATTTGTCTAACTGGATTACTTCACCTCGTTTGCTTAGGAGACATTTTTAGAGAAATAAAACATTCTAGAGTGAAGGCATTCCTGGCACTGCTCTCTGACCTCATCGTCCTCCCTCCAAGAGACCACTACATTCTGAATTTGTTGTTTATTTTTGCCACACAAGTCTTTGTTCTTTAGTACATATGTATGTATGTATAAATAAAACACAGTACTGTCTTCCATGCTTTTAAACTTTTTATGTCTATCACACTCCACATCTCTTTCTGAAGTTTGCTTTGTTTTGTTTTCTGTTCCACATTATTATTGAGCTTTATCCACCTTAAAACGTGAGTCCCATCTGATTACGTTAAGAGCTATACAAAATCTACCGATTAAATTTACCATTTGGTTATTTTCTTACTGATGGAAAAATATTCATTATTCTTAAAATTTAACTTAAAAAAATCTAAGTTTTATATACACTCGGAGTTTAAAAGGGTCGCATTGTTCCATAAGCCTTCTTAAATGACTCTTGCCACCCTTAATGCGGAACACCCTGACACAGCCATGTTCAACTTTTGCAGCTGATTCATTTGGTATTTGCCTCTAAAACTCTAAATGTTTATAGCACTACTTATTTTTAGACTTTAAGCTTTACATATGATTTGATTTTCCGCTATCGGAGACAGTTTTAGCTCTCTTTTCCACAAATACCCACCTCTCCCACACACTGCGGTTCTTACCCTCCATCTTTTCAGTATATGTAGTTCTATCATAATATTTTAAATTTTTATTAAAATTAAAAAAATTATGCAATATTTAAAGGTTACGTTCCATTTATAGTAATTACAAAATATTGGCTATATTCCCTGTGTTGTACAATACATACTTGAGCCTATCTTACACCCAGTACTTGTACCTCTCACTCCCCCCACTCCTCTATTGCCTCTCCCCCCACCACTAGTTTGATTCCTGTATCTGTGAGTCTGCTTCTTTTTTGTTGTATTCACTAGTTTATTGTATTTTTTTAGCTTCTAAATCCTCTAATATTTATTTTATTTTTTTAAATTAATTTTTATTGGAGTATAGTTGCTTTACAATGTTGTTAGTTTCTGCTTTACAGCAAAGGGAATCAGCCATACATATATGTATATCCCCTCTTTTTTGGATTTCCTTCCCATTTAGGTCACCACAGAGCACTGAGTAGAGTTCCCTGGACTATACAGTAGGTTTTCATTAGTTATCTATTTTATACATAGTACTGTAGATGAACTTATTTGCAAAGCAGAAATAGAAACATCAGACATAGAGAACAAACATATGGATATGAAGAGGGGAAAGGGAGGGTGGGATGAATTGGGAAATTGGGATTGACATATGTACACTACTATGTTGTATTTTTTAGATTCCCCATATAAGTGATATCATACAATATTTGTCTTTCTCTGTCTGACTTATTTCATTTAACATAACGCACTCCAAGGTCATCCATGTTGCTGCAAATGGCAAAATTTCATTCTTTTTTATGGCTGAGTAGTATTCCATTGTACATATATACCACATCTGCTTTATCCATTCATCTGTTGATGGACACTTAAGTTGCTTCCACATCTTGACATTTGTGAATAATGCTGCTATGAACATTGGGGTGCATGTATCTTTCTGAATTAGTGTCTTTTTTTTTTTTCAGATATATATATACAGGAGTGGAATTGCTGGATCATATGGTAGTTCTATTTTTAGTTTCTTGAGAAACCTCCATGCCATTTTTCATAGTGGCTACACCAATTTACCTTCCCATCAACAGTGTACAAGTGCTCCTTTTTCTCCAGATCCTCGCCAACATTTGTTATTTGTGTTCTTGGATGGTGGCCATTCTCACAGGTGTGAGGTGATATCTCATTGTGTTTTTGATTTGCATTTCCCTGAGGATTAGTGACATTGAACATCTTTTCATGTGCCTGCTGGTGATCTGCATTTCCTCTTTGGAAAAATGTCTATTCAGTTCTTCTGCACATTTTTTAATTGGGTTGTTTGTTTTTTTGATGTTGAGTTGCATGAAATGTTTATATACGTTGATATTAATCCCTTATCAGTCATATCATTTGCAAATATTTTCTCCCATTCAGTATGTTGTCTTTTCGTATTGTCGATGGTTTCCTTTGCTGTGAAAAGCTTTTAATTAGGTCCCATTTTAATTTTTGCTTTTATTTACTCTATCATAATTTGATTAGATCAATGTATAATGTTTATTATGACTTTGAGACCATTATCAGAGTTGAGTCATACAGTGATCAATGATTACTATTTTCTTTTTCCTGCACAACTTTTTGTCCCTTTTGGAGTTAATAACAGTCATTTTGTTTATTTGGATAGTTCTGTGTAGTTGTGTGTTTTCTGAATCCATATAAACATAGTTGATATTCTCTCAATCTCATCTTCCTGAAGCCATTTCTACCAAAACCTTGTGCTCTGCTCCAGTCTGGAGTGGGTGCCCTGTGTGCTGTATGACTTGCAGGCTTGGTATTTTGCTTTACCACAATCTGAGTTCTAAGAAATGGAAACTAATTCCTGGTTTCAGGATCCTATGTCTTTTTCTTTCTTGACTTTCTTTCTCATTTTGATGAAGCTCACTGTTGGTTAGCTTCCTGAGAAGAGGTCAGTGGGAAATAACATTTTTGAGACATTATTCACTCCTCACTTTTATTTCATAATTTGGCTGGGAGTAGAATTCTACATGACAAATACTTTTCCTTCAGAATTTTACCAACATTGAAAAATTGTCATGCAGTCTTCAGTCTGTTGATTGCAAAGTCTGATGCCATTTTGATTCTCGATTCTTTATGTAAGTTAGGGGTTAGCAAAGTATGACACACTGCCTGTTTTTAATAAACTTTTATTGGAGCACAGCCATGCACATTCATTTGCATATTGTCTATATCTGCTTTCACACTATAACTGCAGAGCTGCATAGTTTTGACAGAGATATTATGGCTTGCAAAGTCTAAAACATTTATGATTTGGCTCTTTACAGAAAAAGCTTGCCAATCCCTGATATAAGTCCTATGTTGGTTTCCTCTTTAAAGGCTTGTAAGATTTTGTTCCCAGTGTTCTAATGTTTCTTGGTCCATGTTCATTCATTGTGTTAAGTACAGTGTCCTTCATTTCTGGTATATTAACTTGAATTATCCCTACTATACTTTCTTCTCCTTCTTTTATAATTTCCTCATTTCTCTATTTTTGGAGCTTCTATTATGTGGATCATCCTTTATATTTTCTCTCCTTTTATCTTTTTTAAACCTCTTTGTCTTTTTACTCTAATTTCTGGGATATTTTTATAACTATTTGCTAAAGTTTCTACTAAGAAACTTTAAAAAGCAGAACTTTTTTGGTTCTGCTATCATACTTCAATTAAAAAATACTTTTCAGTTCTCGTTTCAATATACCCTCCTTAGTCTCTGAGGATAGTTGATGATAGTTTTTGTTTTTGACATTTTTCTCTTTCCTTTATAGCATCTGTCTTCCATGTTTTTTGTTTGTTTTTTTTTGTTTTGTTTTTTTACATTTTTGCAGCTCTTTTTTTTTTTAAACATCTTTATTGGGGTATAATTGCTTTACAATGGTGTGTTAGTTTCTGCTTTATAACAAAGTGAATCAGTTATACATATACATATGTTCCCATATGTCTTCTGTCTTGCGTCTCCCTCCCTCCCACCCTCCCTATCCCACGCCTCCAGTCTGTCACAAAGCACCGAGCCAATATCCCTGTGCCATGCGGCTGCTTCCCACTAGCTATCTACCTTACTACGTTTGTTAGTGTGTATATGTCCATGACTCTCTCTTGCCCAGTCACAGCTCACCCTTCCCCCTCCCCATAACCTCAAGTCCATTCTCCAGTAGGTCTGCGTCTTTATTCCTGTCTTACCCCTAGGTTCTTCATGACATTTTTTTTTCTTAAATTCCATATATATGTGTTAGCATATGGTATTTGTCTTTTTCTTTCTGACTTACTTCACTCTGTATGACAGACTCTAGGTCTATCCACCTCATTACAAATAGCTCAATTTCCTTTCTTTTTATGGCTGAGTAATATTTCATTGTATATATGTGCCACATCTTCTTTATCCATTCATCCGATGATGGGCACTTAGGTTGTTTCCATCTCTGGGCTATTGTAAATAGAGCTGCAATGAACATTTTGGTACATGACTCTTTTTGAATTTTGGTTTTCTCAGGGTATATGCCCAGTAGTGGGATTGCTAGGTCATATGGTAGTTCTATTTGTAGTTTTTTAAGGAACCTCCATATTGTTCTCCATAGTGGCTGTACCAATTCACATTCCCACCAGCAGTGCAAGAGTGTTCCCTTTTCTCCACACCCTCTCCAGCATTTATTGTTTCTAGATTTTTTGATGATGGCCATTCTGACTGGTGTGAGATGATATCTCATTGTAGTTTTGATTTGCATTTCTCTAATGATTAATGAAGTTGAGCATTCTTTCATGTGTTTGTTGGCAGTCTGTATATCTTCTTTGGAGAAATGTCTATTTAGGTCTTCTGCCCATTTTTGGATTGGGTTGTTTGGTTTTTTGTTATTGAGCTGCATGAGCTGCTTGTAAATTTTGGAGATTAATCCTTTGTCAGTTGCTTCATTTGCAAATATTTTCTCCCATTCTGAGGGTTGGCTTTTGATCTTGTTTATGGTTTCCTTTGCTGTGCAAAAGCTTTGAAGTTTCATTAGGTCCCATTTGTTTACTTTTGTTTTTATTTCCATTTCTCTAGGAGGTAGGTCAAAAAGGATCTTGCTGTGATTTATGTCATAGAGTGTTCTGCCTATGTTTTCCTCTAAGAGTTTGATAGTTTCTGGCCTTACATTTAGCTCTTTAATCCATTCTGAGCTTATTTTTGTGTATGGTGTTAGGGAGTGTTCCAATCTCATACTTTTACATGTACCTGTCCAGTTTTCCCAGCACCACTTATTGAAGAGGCTGTCCTTTCTCCACTGTACATTCCTGCCACCTTTATCAAAGATAAGGTGTCCATATGTGCATGGGTTTATCTCTGGGCTTTCTATCCTGTTCCATTGATCTATCTTTCTGTTTTTGTGCCAGTACCATACTGTCTTGATTACTGTAGCTTTGTAGTATAGTCTGAAGTCAGGGAGTCTGATTCCTCCCGCTCCTTTTTTCGTTCTCAAGATTGCTTTGGCTATTCGGGGTCTTTTGTGGTTCCATACAAATTCTGAATTTTTTTGTTCTAGTTCTGTGAAAAATGCCAGTGGTAGTTTGATAGGGTTTGCATTGAACCTGTAGATTGCTTTTGGCAGTAGAGTCATTTTCACAATGTTGATTCTTCCAATCCAAGAACATGGTATATGTCTCCATCTATTTGTATCATCTTTAATTTCTTTCATCAGTGTCTTATAATTTTCTGCATACAGGTCTTTTGTCTCCTTAGGTAGGTTTATTCCTAGATATTTTATTCTTTTTGTTGCAATGGTAAATGGGAGTGTTTTCTTGATTTCAATTTCAGATTTTTCATCATTAGTATATAGGAACACCAGAGATTTCTGTGCATTCATTTTGTATCCTGCTACTTTACCAAATTCATTGATTAGCTCTAGTAGTTTTCTGATAGCATCTTTAGGATTCTCTATGTATAGTATCATGTCATCTGCAAACAGTGACAGCTTTACTTCTTCTTTTCCGATTTGGATTCCTTTTATTTCCTTTTCTTCTCTGATTGCTGTGGCTAAAACTTCCAAAACTGTGTTGAATAAGAGTGGTGAGAGTGGGCAACCTTGTCTTGTTCCTGATCTTAGTGGAAATGCTTTCAGTTTTTCACCATTGAGGATGATGTTTGCTGTGGGCTTGTCATATATGGTCTTTATTATGTTGAGGAAAGTTCCCTCTATGCCTACTTTCTGCAGGGTTTTTATCATAAATGGGTGTTGAATTTTGTCAAAAGCTTTCTCTGCATCTATTGAGATGATCATAGGGTTTTTCTCCTTCAATTTGCTAATATGGTTTATCACATTGATAGATTTGCGTATATTGAAGAATCCTTGCATTCCTGGAATTAACCCCACTTGATCATGGTGTATGATCCTTTTAATGTGCTGTTGGATTCTGTTTGCTAGTATTTTGTTGAGGATTTTTGCATCTATGTTCATCAGTGATATTGGCCTGTAGTTTTCTTTCTTTGTGACATCCTTGTCTGGTTTTGGTATCAAGGTGATGGTGGCCTCGTAGAAGGAATTTGGAAGTGTTTCTCCCTCTGCTATATTTTGGAAGAGTTTGAGAAGGATAGGTGTTAGCTCTTCTCTAAATGTTTGATAGAATTCGCCTGTGATGCCATCTGGTCCTGGGCTTTTGTTTGTTGGAAGATTTTTAATCACACTTTCAATTTCAGTGCTTGTGATTGGTCTGTTCATATTTTCTATTTCTTCCTGATTCAGTCTTGGAAGGTTGTGCATTTCTAAGAATTTGTCCATTTCTTCCAGATTGTCCATTTTATTGGCATAGAGTTGCTTGTAGTAATCTCTCATAATCTTTTTTATTTCTGCAGTGTCAGTTGTTGCTTCTCCTTTTTCATTTCTAATTCTATTGATTTGAGTCTTCTCCCTTTTTTTCTTGATGAGTCTGGCTAGTGGTTTATCAATTTTGTTTATCTTCTCAAAGAACCAGCTTTTAGTTTTATTGATCTTTGCTATTGTTTCCTTCATTTCTTTTTCATTTATTTCTGATCTGATTTTTATGATTTCTTTCCTTCTGCTAGCTTTGGGGATTTTTTGTTCTTCTTTCTCTAATTGCTTGAGGTGCAAGGTTAGGTGGTTTATTTGAGATGTTTCCTGCTTCTTAAGGTGGGCTTGTATTGCTATAAACTTCCCCCTTAGAACTTCTTTTGCTGCATCCCATAGGTTTTGGATCGTTGTGTCTCCATTGTCATTTGTTTCTAGGTATTTTTTAATTTCCTCTTTGATTTCTTCAGTGATCACTTCATTATTAAGTAGTGCGTTGTTTAGCCTCCATGTGTTTGTGTTTTTTATTTATTTGTTTATTTTGGGCTCTGATCTTCATATTTGTTATCTTCCTCAAATGCTGGTGATCCTTGGCTTTTGCCACTGTGGGCTTCTCTATAAAGTAATCTGACAAGGACTTTTTCTGGGAGAAATCCTTGATAGAGGTATCTCTGTAGCCTTTTCTTTGGGGCTTGTCAGGTTTTCTAGGGAAGGCTCTTACAATATCTGGCCTGGGGGCTTAAACCTAGAGTTAAATGGGAGAAGAGTTCTGGGGGTGATCTCAACATTTAATATGTTCAGTTTTTCTAACACCCCAGTTTTAAGAATGGTCTCCCAGCCATCAGCTGACTCTAGTGCTCCAGTCAAGACACGATCTGTCCTACCCCTCATCTTCTACCCACAAGAGGAAAGGGTGATTGCTCAGTTGCACGAATGGGCAATGGGGTCTGGGAGGGACTCCGTGTTGAACAGATGTAGCAACTCAGCTTCAGTACTCTTTCTGTTCCCCCTGCTATCATGACTCTTTTGAACTCTTGCTTGTATTGGAGGAGCTAGAAGCCCAGGAACTACATTCCCAGAATTATTTGCTGGCCAAGTTCTGGATTCAAGTCTGCCAATAAGAGACACACCTACAAGAATGGAAGGCATCAAAAACGTGGAAACCATGTTATTTATTGCCCTCTGGCAGTTGTAGGGAATTTTGTGGACTTCAGCATATATGAGATTTTACAGCAGCCTCAGAGTATTTTCTTGCAAATCACCTGCTATGATGCTTCAGACAGCTGTGATCATCTTTGGCAGTTTTCTGAAGTTTTGCAACTTCTTGATTTTCTGAAAACTGACAGTGAAACTGAGAAGTAACCATGGCTTTCTCTGACCTGCACTTCTCTAGTTTTCCCAACAGTTTTGTAAGCAGCTAATTCTCTGTATTGAATCATTTCTTGACTGGTACAGAGTTTCTCTGATTCTTTTTTTTTTTTTGCGGTACGCGGGCCTCTCATCGCTGTGGCTTCTCCCGTTGCGGAGCACAGGCTCCGGACGCGCAGGTTCAGTGGCCGTGGCTCACGGGCCCAGCCGCTCCGGGGCATGTGGGATCTTCCCGGACCAGGGCACGAACCCGTGTCCCCTGCATTGGTAGGCGGACTCTCAACCACTGCAACACCAGGGAAGCCCTTCTCTGATTCTTGAATGGACTTTCAAGCAATCCTTCTGTTTTTATATTCACCTTTACCCCATGTCTAGAGGTAACTTGGTAAACTGGGCAACTTCTTCACTTTCCCCACTGCTGACTTTCTCAGAGTTGATAAATCAATTACCACTTGCTCACATGCTTTTCAGACTATAAAATTTTGATGCCGTTTGTCTCTTCTGCATCTTTCTTTGTTCTTGGGGGTTTATGCCTTTTATAAAAGATTTATTTTCTGTTTGTCATTTTATAATGAATTTGGGGAGGAAGCAAAGAAATTTAATCCTGCATTCAATTCACTACTAGTCTATATCAACTCCTCTATTCACTCTTCAATCACTCCAGTCTGGACAGTGGCCTCATCTCCAGCCTCATTTTGTACCACTTTCTCCTTTACTCCATTTACACTGACCTTGATGATATTCCTTGAACCCACCAAGGTCTTTCCTGTTTCCAGATCTTTTGCATTTTCTGTTACTTTGCCTGGTCCCTCTTCCCTCTACTTGATGAGTCTAAACTTGCATCTGTTCTTTACATCTCTCAGAGAGTCCGTCCCTGACACACTCACATATAAATAATGTTATCCCCATTTTTCTCTCATGGAACACAATTCTTTTCCTTTATTGCACTTATGTTTTATGGTCATATTTATTTGTTTATTTATTTAATGTCTATCTCTTTTACAAGAATATAAACTTTATACCTAGTATACATAATAGAATCTCCATCAATAATTGAATAGGGAAAATTATTTTTAAGAAAAATTACAGAAAAGGAACATTATGTATTGCCTGGCCTGTCTGTTGCAGTATCATTAAATAGAAAGGACATTACAAAAGATTAATTTCTTAAAAGACTCACCCTCAAAATATAAATTTCCCCATCCTCTTTTAATTCTACAAACTATCATCAAGGATAAAAGGAAAAAGGACCAATTTATAGGCTATATGGCTTAGTATCCCCATAAACCCTTTCTTTCTTCCTTTCCTTTGTTTTTTAACTGAAGGAACTCATTCATTTCCTTTTTTTCATCCCCTTAGGCTTGAGCCTGTTGGGAAAAAACTTCCTTAATAGTGTTCAAATGAAAACAAAAAAAAATAAAAAAGAAAAGAAAAAGTGATGAGAAAATTAATATAATGAAATAATCAATGCAAATGACATTCCGTTGTCCAGGAAAAAACCCTCAATCAAGTCTCTTAGAATTACAGAATCTGATGAGCAATTGTGGCTTAATCTCTAATTGTAAGATCAAGGCACATTGTCAGGAGTACTGCCAACATTAAATAGACATTTTATAGTGCTCATTTTAAGGTAGAACTTTAAAGAAATTGAAAACTATTAATCAAAAACATAAATCACCTACACCAAATATTAACTGAAAATCCCTAAGTCTGGTAGAACTAAAATTTACATTTGTCATCAAATAACACTCATCAATGCTTTATTTTTCTAGAGTCTTCAAGAGTAAGAAAAGTTTAGAGGAAATTTTTTATAATAATTTCAAACTATTTCCTTATCAGATGACTGAGTGTGAAGTGTGTCCACACAGCTAAAGAATCAGGGTTTTGGGGGTGGGGGTTGGGAAGGGGAAGACACTTATTTATAGTATTTGTTTTATGAAAATATGTAACAATGAATACATTGCTTTAGTTTTTCTTCTATGTTGTTTGGGAAAACAATTTAATAATATTTTGTGTATGCACAAGCACAGCAGTTTACAGTTTTGAAAATGCTTTCCCATGTATTACTCATTTTATAATAAGTTTTATTTTTATAATGATTTCTTAACCTCATTAGGTCTTAACAAATGAAGTGGCCGGGGTGAGCAATCATTAAGGCTTTTTCCAGCTTTTATCCTATTATGTGTTCAAGCTATGACTCTGCCTAATCACAAGCACAGCTCAGTAAATTCCTCTCCTCTGTGTGTTTCTGTTTGTCTCCGTCACTTTGGCGTTCTCCCAGTAGACACGTCGAAGGGCTTGCTGATTAAATTAGTCAAATTAACTCTTTGCCTGACTTGATCCTCATTAGGCTAATGAGCAGACTCAGGAGTACATCTGTGTGTCTAAGTTGTTCTAGGTCAGAGGTACCGTCACTAGGAGCACCAATTAAAAGTTGTAATTGGGACACTCTTTAGTTTTTAGCTGGCAGCTCATTTTCCTTCCTTTCTCAAGAGGGAGCATGTGGCTCCGCTGATAGAAGCTGTAATGTGTTGGGTGATCTCATTTTCTCTGCTGGATCATTGTAAAGGAGGGTGTAATTTTGTTTCCTCCTGCAGGAAAGAGTTTCTTGGGTAGGCAAATGTGAGAGTTGTTGAACAAGCATTCATCAAAGGGGGGAAATTCTATTACAGCCATAAGGTGCTGGGAAGTGATAGATCTTAATGATGGAGTAGCCATGCGAATAGCTACTCCATGGGTTTGTTTTGAAAAAGTGTGTGTTTGTATGTAGGGGATGAGAGGAGGTGACTTGGAGATGGGTGTGGGGGAAAGATGGGTGAGGAAGGGAAGTGGGATCGACCAGCTTTGAAGGTTGAGTGTCCTCTGATTCTAAAAGGCGTGCGTCCCGGTCCAAATGACACAACAGGACAATTTATTTGACTAAGTCAGCGGTCCCCGACCTTTTTGGCACGAGGGACCAGTTTTGTGGAAGACAATTTTTCCAAGAACGGGGGTGGGGGATGGGGGCGGGATGGTTCAGTCAGTAATGGGAGCCGCGGGGAACAGCAGATGAAGCTTCACTCACTTGCCCGCAGCTCACCTTCTGCTGTGTGGTCGGTTCCTGGGGGTTGTGGACCCCTGGGCTAAGTGACATTTCATATACATATTAAGCATGGATCTAAAATTTTCACACTGGCCAAATAATTTTCAGCATTTGGGTACATTTATAAAACTTAAAACACTGAAGGTTGATAGCAAAGTGGCCTGCACATGGTAGGTGCCAAATTCATGGATCTGAGTGGTCGGAAGGCCACTGTGAGCCACAGTTGTGTTTAGATATCACCTCTGGCGGAGTCCCACTGGGGCCTGCAGTGGCCTATACAATAGCTTCCTCTGGAGGAGCAAATAGTGTGGTTGAAGAGATAGCAATACATACAGGGATTGTGGTCCATTTATGAGGGAAGTCCTTATTGGTTTTCTAGAAAGAAAAAAAAATTGCTGTCTCTAACCTTATGAGTATTGGGTGAGGCAGAAGTTTCTCTCCTTGGGGCTCTCAGGTGAAAACTGTATCACCACATAGGCCTGAAAGTAAAAAAAAAGATGCATATACACAACCAGCAAATGTCTAATGTTCTAGAAATTATGTGAAAACTGTAAGTCCTTCAAAAACGTTTGACGATTTTTTTTTCAGTTATGGTTTGTAGGGCACAAAACCCTTTTTTCAGTTCAGATCTGAATACTTCTCAGTGTGTGACATTCTCCTGGACAGCTCAGAACATTGATCAGTAGATCCCAGAGCTGTGTTTATGGCTCTGTGGCAGCTGAGAAAGTTGTCTGCTGGGAATCATAACTGATCCGAGGAGTGCCTGGCACAATTTCTGTAGCAACAAAATACAAGTTTCTACACTTTTTGACTTTTTATTTGCCCAGCTCTTGCCAAGATGGTTAGCAACTGCAAAATATCTAGATCCATCTTTGTTGTAGGGAACAGGCATACCATAGGGACAAGTACCATGGGAAAAACAAAGGCTTTCAGTAATGGAACACTCTTGTCACCACACTGTTTCAGATTTCACCGGGAGGTTTATGTCCTGGCTCCACATTCTACCATCTGTCTGTTCTTACTGTCAGTCTCCCCATCCATAAAATGGGGATAATTAAACTACCTACATCATAAGGTCATTGTGAGGATTAAATGAAGTAATCCATGCAAAATGCTAATACTCTGCCTAGCACAGAGAAAGCATTCAATAAATGTTAGCTGTGATTACACATGTAGCCTGTTGGAGCTAGGGCTGGTGTAGTTGCTTGAATCTTTTTTTTTAATTGCAGTATAGTTGATTTACAATGTTGTGTTCGTTTCAGGTGTACAGTAAAGTGATTCAGTTATGGAGTAATTGCTTGAATCTGGAAGTATTACGGTGATTAGTGACAACTTTTTTTTTATTTGACAAAATACAGCTTTTTTATTTGATGAAGTGAAATCTTCCTAGTCAAGAGGAGATCCCATGGCTACTATGGGCCCATGGAACTAGAATGATTCTTTGAAGACTGATTTCAACATTGTCATTCTTGCAAAATGCAGAGGATGCTCTTTCTCTATTTTTCTCCATTGGAGGGAAGGGCTATGCCAGCAAAATGACTTATGCCCCACAGTCTGAGTTTGGTGACGTAGCTCTCTTAGTGAACACTAGCCTACCCAGTGCGCACAGAGGAATGGACTTTTAAAATGGTACTGAAGTTTCACAGGATATGGTGAATGTTCCAGACCGAACCGCGCTCAAAGGCCCAGAGCAGGCTGGGGAAATGTGAGGAAAAATTGTTGGTGATGCGTGACCTGGGGCCACAGTGAGGTGCAGCCCAGGAACCTGGAAAGATTACCCTCCAAGTGTTTCTATGAAACAAACACTTAATATATCAGAACAAAGATATATGATTACCTTACAGAGGCAGAACGCCTCCCAGGCTAAAATTGAAGGGAAGGTATTCATGTGGCAAAGGGAAAAAGTGTCTTAATCTGAAAGCTGATTGGTCAATAATAGGGCCAGTCAAAGGGGACGAAGATGGGCTCTCCATCTCCAGCCTTCTCCGGAAGACTGGGTGTCCTGAACCATGAGCTCAAGGTCCTGGCCTGTGCAGTGCAGGTATCTCACAGCAGATGTTCAGGTCAGGCAGTAAGCTTCTGACTCTATATCCATCAAGCAATCTTCTGGTGAGCATTGCCGTGTCTGGATCTACCCATGCAGAGGGACAGTTTTGCTATAAGTGAATAAATTGGCGCTGTGGATTCTTAACATCAGACTTGGGAGCTGGGTTGGTGTGAGTATGTCTCTGAGCCCAGTTACCTCTGGATGCGCTGACCACTGAATTTCCAACCTGAGTATCCATGATCCAGACCCCTGGTAACCACATGAAGGCTCTCCTTCTCTGTGCGAACTTGTCGGAGGCTAGTTGGCTTTTCCCAGGAAGTATTGCTTTATCTTTTTCAAACTACAGTATGCATTCAGCATAACCATAAGGGGAAATCAAGGGCTTTGTCACTGCAGTTAGTGTTAATATTGTTGTTGCCATTACCATAGAAATACTTGGGAAGGGGATTTAAAACTTGCCTCTGAATTTGGACTTCTTTCCAAAGTCTTCCAAGTACTAAAAAATGAGTCTCTACAATAGGACTTTTCCACTTACAGCAAAACAAAAGACAAGTCCCTTTGCAAAAACCATCTCATCTACTAGTTTTTAAGTAGGAATGTGTTAAGACTAAGTTTAAAAAACAATAAAATTAATATGCATGCCATAAATTGTAATGAAATTTGAGCTTTGAGCAGATGTGTAAGAATGATCTCTGGTACCATAGATCAACAAATCTATCAATGGTTTAAATCTTTTCTAAAGTTCTTTTCCTTCTTTCATATAATTTGATACTCATAACAACCCAGTGGGGTAGTAGATAAGTGAATATTATTATATTATTCCCATCTGAAAGTTGAAGAAACTAAGAGATAGGAGTTTATAGGGCTTCCCCATATGGGACATCAAGTGGCTGGTTAGCGGAAGAGAAAAAAGAGGCTCAAGCCTCACCTCGATTCCTTGGGTGTGTCCCCCCACTGCACCACGCTGTTTGCTCATGTTCACTTTGGCTGTTGATAACAATCACAGCTGCAGAAGTGATTGCAGAACAATCTCCACAGATAGTAACAATGAAGATTGTGCCATAATCCACTCATTTCTTGTCTATAGGTAGTTGCAGCCTAAGAAACCTCCAGCTCAAATAATCATTCAGATTAGTTCATGGGACTGTCCTCAATTGACATGATCACCCTGATCCTTTATTATGCGTTGTTTCTCCACAGATTGTGATGGAATCAACTCTAAATAATCAGGTCCATATTTCTAGGTCTTTTCAAGATTTTTAGCCGGGGATGAAAGTCTATTTCTTGTCATGGAAAAGTTTGATTCCCATAGAGGCATCAAATCTGTAATTCTGGTCTTTTCATTATAGCCTCAGATTAAAAAAAAAAAAATCACCTTATCCCTTCCAACACAACTCTCAAAATGGCTATTTATTCTTTTATAAACCCTTTTTACTTTGCTGTAGTTTCCTTCTGAGACTTCCTGCTTTTCACTGATTCCACTCTGGTCAGTTGAAAATGCTAAAACATTTTTCTTTTTCAGCAGATCTGTTCTCTTCAAATTCCTTTGCTGCCTTTTGGAACCACATTTAAACTTTGTGGGATTTTTTTTTTTCTTTAAGATTCCTAACAAACTGAATTTTTAAACCAATCAAAATGAATAATAACTATAATACAAATTTTCAATTTTCAGCAATAAATAATTCTGGCAATCAGAAGGAAAAAAAATTAAACTAATGAGTGCATTTCCATACTACGCTGAGAAGAATAACTGTAGGAAATTATTAGAGTCTCTTCTGTTAAGTGTGTTAGCATAGAACCTGACGTTCTGCTCTGTTCCTGCCCCCCTACCCCCCGCCCCCCAACAAAGGGTGTGAATTATCTAGTCAGAAATTTCTATAAAGGTAAATGTGAACCAGGTAGTATAAATAGAATAAGAAAGGGAGCCAGGGAGGGGAGAGAGAGAGAGCGAAAGATTGGGATGATTGGAGAAAGAGAAAGCAGTGCTTAACACAAGTTTGTGTTACGCAAATTCTCTGACATGATACTGCCTAGGAGAAGGATCCGGCAAGATTTTTCTACATCCATAGAAGCAAGGAGCTCTGACACTTTCCAGCTTCTTTAGAACAACATGTGATGGCTCTGGCTCCTACAGTTCCTGTGTTTGCCCCAAGGAATAGGAACTGATGTGTAAGGAACAACCACAGTTCACTGGAGACTCGTTTGTAATCAAATTAAAAACTTGAATTTTCATTCTTCTCCCATTTTAGAAATGCACCACTTATTGAATAAAATGACCAAGGCACTCCACAGTGCATTGTAAGTATTTCTATAGGCCTTCGTGAAGGATATTGCCTCTGGAGACAAACATGGTGTTTTCTATAAATACAGCTCAGGTCAAAACTTGTTAATCTTTTTTTAAAAAAAAATTTGGTTGTGTTGGGTCTTTGTTGCTGTGTGCAGGCTTTCTCTAGTTGTGGCGAGCAGGGGCTACTCTTTGTTGCGGTGCGTGGGCTTCTCTTGTTGCGGAGCACGGGCTCTAGGTGCACGGGTTTCAGTAGTTGCAGCGCATGAGCTCAGTAGTTGCAGCGCGCAGGCTCTAGGGCGCCTGGGCTTCAGTAGTTGTGGCTCGCGGGCTTAGTTGCTCTGTGGCATGTGGGATCTTCTTGGACCAGGGATCAAACCTGTGTCCCCTGCACTGGCAGGCAGATTCTTAACCACTGTGCCACCAGGGAAGTCCCAAGACCTGTCAATTTTGATTCACTGGTATTTCAAGCTGTGTTACCAGAAGTCCAGGGCAGGTGGGGGATGACTGAGCAGACACCAGTCAATCCTGAACCCACAAGGTATATTGAACTTGATATTCAAATACTCATGATAGAAGGTATTTGTCATGTCGGTCTCCCATCAGCAGGAATGAATGCAAAAAGCTTTAGCTTTTCAGAATTACTTTATGTAAAATGACATAAATCAGAAATTAAGTTTAGGAATAAGGACAATTTTGACAACAGTACATTACAGTTAGCATTAACTGTATTGACTGGTCTATGACAGCACCGTTTACCAAAGCAATCAAGACGCGTCTGCTCTTCTGTAACTGCTTATTTAGGTGGAAGTTTATGACGTTTCTATGCGAAGTGTCTTGCCTTAAATCTCTTTTTCTTTCATGTTGGTAAATAGAAATAAGAAGTTTTCTTCTTTATAAATACAGACCAGAAAGAGATCAATAGAGAGCCAGTAATATATTTTTAAGCTTAACAGATGTTACTAAAATGAGATAATAAAAATTGCTAATTGGATTTGGAAGGCAGAACTGTGGCAAGGAATAATTTTTAGAGGGTTTAAAAAAATTTTTCTTTTTATTCAAAGGAGGTAGATTAGAAGACAACCCTGGCGTTGGGATCTGGAATGGCCTAATTTTCTTTGGAAGGTCTCAACTTGTTGGTTTATTGAATCCTGTTTTCATTAACTTCTTCGAACAGGGTACTCAGTTTTCTTAGATTATCTTCTCTGTTGCAAAATGATTAAAACTACTTGATCTCAATGGATAATTTTTTCTCTGGAAAGCTGCAAAAAAGGCAGCAGGCAGCAATTATTTATGCATTTACTATTTCATTGTTAGTGCCCATATACCTCCTACAAATAAGCTTTTCATATTTGCCAACCTTCACAATGATACATTGGTCTTAACTACTACTGCCTTTTCATATGTGTGTATATCTGTACATATATGTCTTTGCAGAAAAGAATATCCTGTATACCGTTGGAAGAATTTTAATTAAAAATGGTTATAACTTCAATTTTCAGTTAGAATGCAAGGAAATACAGTTTTAGTTTTAGCCTATTGTCGAGATAATTTGAGGCCTAGAAAATTACAAGCCTTTCATTAATATACTTATTGGAAGAGAAATTCCTCTCTGAATATTTAGCAGGTTGAAGATTCCTGGACAGTGAATGAGTCTTACATGCCTTTTTTTGCCACAGCATCTAGTAAGAGTTCTGTAATTTGTAATCTTCTTGCTTCAAAAAAGTATCGAATGTAGATTACCACTGAAGACATGTAGAGTAGAATTGCTAAAGATAAAAGGAAAGAATTAAAATATGATAGGCAGGAAGAGAATTATATCCCAAACCTGGGCTAATATTGAATTCTGCAATTTTATCTCTAAGCTTCCTAAGACAAGAAATAAAACATAACAGATAAATATTTTTCATTATTGAGTACAAGAAAGTAAATCATTTTGACAAAAGCAACAAGCTTTCACTGGTAAAAACATCTGAAATAGATTCATCATATGGATCTGCAGGAGGAGACTACTGAGCTACATCAAGTCTATCTTAAAGAGGATTTTTTTTTAAAGCCGAAATGTTCTTGGTATGATTATTTCTTATACTGATACGTGAACAAAAATAAACTTGCTTGCCTATTATGAAGACGTAACTCAGCAGTCACCACGGACAAAAATGCTGCATGGAAAGATCGTCATATCCTCGAAATTAGATGGCTGCTTAGAGTTACATAAACAAAGAAGAGCTGGAAAGAGTTCAGCATTATAACAGCAGCAACAAAAATACACTCAGGCAAAAGCTGCACTAAACAAAAGCCTCACCCTGGAAAGCCACTGAGGGAAGTTACTCAGACCAGGCAGAACCCTTCCTGAGAAACCTCTGCTTCCTGGTTGGAAAGCTTTCCTCCAAATCCTAAGTTTTCCAGTCATTTTTTGAGAATTTTGCCCAGAGGGACATTTGTTGGGTTCCACGTCCCTCACTGCCCCCTGATCCAGATACCAGGTGAAGGAGCTCTCTCTTACCTCAGTGCCTTGGCACATACAACTTCTCTGCTAAACGCCTCCATGGCCACCTCCTCTCCCTGCTGGGCCAAAACCTACTCATCAGTTCTGGGGTAGTCTCTGCTTAAATACACTTTCTTCACAGACTAGTCCTTGCTGCCCAAATCCAAGATAGGTGTCCCCAGATCAGTGGGTCTTATCCCTGGCTACATGTTAGAAACACCTGGTATGCGTTTGAAACATGCCAAGTCCCCATCTCCATTTTCTCAGATTAAAACTAGAACACTCTGCTTTGATTGGTCTGGGTGAGGCACAGACAGAGAGAGGTTTTTTTTTTTTTTTTTTGCGGTACACGGGCCTCTTACTGTTGTGGCCTCTCCTGCTGCGGAGCACAGGCTCGGGAGGCGCAGGCTCACCTGACATGGCTCACGGGCCCAGCCGCTCCGCGGCATGTGGGATCTTCCCGGACAGGGGCACGAACCCGTGTCCCCTGCATCAGCAGGCGGACTCTCAACCACTGCGCCACGAGGGAAGCCAGAGAGAGTTTTTAAAAGTTCTCCAGGTGATACTAATAAGCAGGCAATGCTAGGAAACTCTGTTCCATATGATCTCTTATTTCTCTGACCTTCCCTATCATGACACTCACCACCAATTCAATTTAATTCAATACTAATTTATTGAGTCTTTTCTATGTGTTTAGGATAATTTGGTGACTAGTGAGTGAAACAGGCAAGATCTCTACCTTAATGGAGCTTACAGATGAGTAGGGAGACAAATACTGAACAAATTATTTATAAGGGCAATGAATAATTAAAAAGGATCAGTACAGGGTACGATGGTTAGCTGTAACAAAAAAAAGTAACCTAGTAGAGTAAATTGAATCATAGTTTGCCATTCTTGACATTCACCCTGTTAAGCAGACTATGGAACTTGGCAGTGCCCTCCCACAGTGGTCACATCCTGTTGCATTGATGCTGAGGTTGCATTGACATTGGCCATTGCCTTGGCCAATAGAAAGTTAATGGATGTCATGGAGCAGATGATTTTAATGCATTTGACATTTTGTGCTTCAGCAATCCACCATGAGGGGAGCATGCTTTGAGAAGTCTGTGTCCCAGAATGAACACAAGTGTCTTAGACCAGAACCCAACTCACAGGGAGGAGCGAGGCCCAGCCAAACTTCGGCTTGAAGCAGAATGTCTGCAGGAACCCAGCCTGGATCGAGCAAACTACAGAGAACCTGCAGACCTGTGGGCAGGAGAACACATGCTGACTCTTGTAAGCCTCCAAGTTTTGGGGTGGTTTGTTATGCAGCATCACAGTGGAACTAACTAACTAACGCACCAGTCTGGGGGTCAGACCACATTGCATTTGCTGAAATAAGCCATGTTTACTTGTTCATCATTGTTTTTCCTGTTCCTGTCACACTGTGATATGTAACAGGTGCTCAAAAAATATGTATTGAAGGAATGAAAATGTGGTTCCTGGCCTCTGTGACCTCTTAGGCTAGTGTGTGAGACAGGTCTGTGAACAAATAGTTACAATGTGAAGTAATAAATGCAGTAATAGAAGAGCTATGATCACATGGAGGTAGAAAGCCTTCAAGTGTGGTGTTACCTACACCAAGGGAAAGTGTCAAAAACCAAGCACTCAGATTTGAACATAATAAGAACCACTTACTTTATCATCAGAAGCTTTTGTTAAGCTTCCTGATGCAAGCCAGGTTACTTTAAAAGTCACATAAATAGATGTATAGTTTCTCCCAAGACTCAATAAATTGTATGTGTTTAAAGATTTCCAACATATATACTATATATATAACTATATAACTATATGTATATATAACTCTCTATATATAACTATATATATATAACTATATATACATATGTATATTTTAGCTGGGTTTGGGAAAAGAGAGGGCCAAAGTGTTTGTAGTTAATCTGCCATTTTTCAAACCAGAAATCCAAAATATTGTTCATTATAACTAAAAATCGGAAACAACCTATATTCCTCCAAAGAAGGAAGTTGTTGGATAAATTAGGTATATGTGCATGCCAGAATAACATGCAGGCACTCAAAATCATATACTGAAGATTATTTAAGGACAAGAAGAAATAGAATAGAAAATGATTGCAGAAGTCAGAATATAGAATTCTCTTTACCATGTGACCTACCTCAACTTATTCACTGACATATCAAAATAATAGTTCTTAGTGTATTTGGATGAGGAGATTGCAACAAATTTATTTCATTTATTTCAAGACATTCAGCTTTTTTAATGTTACTTTTATAATCAGAAAAATAATTTTAAAAAACTATACCAATATTTTCTCATGTCTAATTGTTTAGCAAATCTCTCCAATCTTGACTATGGATAATTTTATCTATTGGTGAATAAAGCAATCATAATCTGATTATTTTGCCATCCAATTACCAGATTGATTGGTTACATAATTTTTCAAAGCCTCAAATTCCCAAAATGTACATGCTTAAAAATAGCATTTCTTCTGGGACATTTTCCTGCTTCCCACCACTTTCCAGATGAATAAAAAAAGGTAATGGGGTTATAGAGAGAAAGGTCTTCAAAATTCAGCATTACTAACACAAATACACTTTTTCAGTCAACTACCCTTTTGCATTCAGCTTTGCACAACTGGGTATGAAAAGCATTCCCATTTCATCTATATTAAATGTTCTGAATTACATTCTCAAAAGTCCCTTAGGTGTACCTAACTAACAGTTCACTAATAATTTCAAACAGCATGACCAAAGCAGGAAGTTGCATCCCTAAATAAAGCAGGAGGTTCCGCTTAAAGCCTCACCATGGGACATTTCATTTCTTCTGAATCTGTGTGCCGTGATTTGTTCATTTCAAAATTTTCAGATTGCAAACAAGTCTTCTAGATTATAGAGGTGAGAGTACTAACATTTTCATCTAGGTTGTTACATTTCTTAGCTCAAGTGAGAGGGTATGTACGTCTATAGTCAATTACCTTAAATGTCATGATAGTTGTTTTTTTTTTAAAGTCTCTTGCCCTTGAATAAAAATCCAAGCTCCTCAGCATGTTCTTTAAGGATCTGTTGTGCAGTCTGTAAAGTTAATGTTAAAGAAATGAACAGGGTTAGTAAGGGTCTTGGAGGATAAGAGATGGGATAGTGTGGAGAACCCAGAGCTTGTGATGAGACAGAGCTTGGCTTTTTCAAGGAATGGCGAGAAAGCCGCTGTGGCTGAAGCACAGGGAGCAAGGTGGAGTGGCTGAAGCACAGGGAGCAAGGTGGAGAATCATATGGCTCTTCAACAATACAGTAGCCACCCTCCCTTATCTGCAGGGATGTGTCCCAAAACCCCTGGTGGATGCCTGAAACCGAGGATGATACGGAGCCCTATATATACTGTTTTTTCTTATACTAATGGGCAGGTGGTGTGTTCAGCGTGGACACACCAGGCAAAGGGATGATTCAGGTCCTGTGGGATTGAGGCCAGAGATCTCATCAAGCTACTCAGAAAGCAGGCGATTTAAAACTTATGAAGTATTTCTTTCTGGAATTTTCCATTTAATATTTTCAGAAAACTGTAGACCATGGCTGGCTGAAACCACAGAAAGCAAAATTTTGGATAAAGGGGGACTATACCATATTGTTCTTGATTAACCCAGATCTCTGAGTTGGCTACAGTGCCTCCTCCTTAAAGTGTTGATCCAGTGCTCTGTGTTCTCAACAGCCGACATCAAGGCCCTCCCGCCCAGCTTTGGCCCCAGCAGGCTGGCACTACAGCAGGCCAGCAGGGACACTGGGGTGCGCTCTGACCCCAGGATGAAGCCCCTAGAGCAAACTTCCCTGCTGGCTGAAGACAGCCCTAGACTTGTAGTTACTTCTTACTGACTCACAGGACCACCCTGCCTGCGATTCAGACAAGAGAGAAACTTTGAGATAAGCAGAAAATAACTTAAGAAAGTAACTATTCTCATTCAGTAAATATGCAATCCAACTTGTGAGAAATTCATGTACTTCACCACAAAGAATAGGATGAATGGGTGTGAGATACGGGGAAAAAGACTAATGTTGGTCTCTTCTTGTTAACTTCATCTGTGAAGACTAGAAGTATGCCTGGCACATGTAGGTACTAAAATAATGTTTGTGATATGAATGATAAATGGCTTATTGTAGGGCTGGGACAGGAAGGTATAAGATGAGCCTGGACCATCTTGTTATGCCAGAAGTAAGGAAGTGATCAAAAAAATGCATGGACATAACAAAAGCATAGGTAAGCCAGCTTGAAGAAGTTTTGCTGGCCAAATCTGGGACAATTTTAAGCATCACAGTAAATAAGGATAGTAACCCACTGAATAAAATAGTAATTTATGAGTCTATACCGATAATATTAATATAGTAAAAAAAATTGGAAAAGGGAGTGTTCTTCCTTTAAGAATAAATTCAGACAGATAAATGTGGATGGAAGGGCTTCCCTGGTGGCGCAGTGGTTGAGAGTCCGCCTGCTGATGCAGGGGACACGGGTTCGTGCCCTGGTCTGGGAAGATCCCACATGCCGCGGAGCGGCTGGGCCCGTGAGCCATGGCCGCTGGGCCTGCGCGTCCGGAGCCTGTGCTCCGCAACGGGAGAGGCCACAACAGTGAGAGGCCCGTGTACCGCAAAAAAAAAAAAAAAAAAAAAAAAAGTGGATGGAATAGTGGACTTGGAAATTCACCATTTTCCAATTATCATAATAAAGATTTGTTTGGGCAAGAATCATTAATGGATGCTAAATCTTGGGGGAAGAGTGTGATGAAAAGCAGGATTTTTATATATTCTTAATATGACTACCTCCAGTTTGCTTATTAGCTGTGATGATAAATTCAAAGAAATGACATGACTTTGATTAAATGCAATCTAAATGAACTATGTGATCTTAAACTGGATCCTGTGTTAGAGGTTACAAAAAAATTAAAAAGGACTTTATTAGAATAATTGACATTATTGGAATATGGACTGCTTAGATAAAAAGTATCATATCTATATTAAATTTCCTGAAGTTGATAACTGTACCAAGGACACATAAAATAATAGCTTCATTCTTAGGAAATACATACTGAAATGCTAAGGGATAAAGGGGCATGATAAATACCACCCATCTGAAAGAAGTTCATGAGGGAAATATTGGACATAACACATGCCTACAGAGAAAGGAAAAGATACAACAAATATTGCAATGTTAAAATTTGTTTATCTGTGTAAAAGGTATTATGCTTTGTATTATGTTGGCAACTTTTCTGTGAGCTTGAAATTATTTCCAAATAAAAAGTTAAAGATATAATATGGCAAATACATAAAACAAAATAAGGTCAGAGAGGGTATAATCTGAGTACTACTGCTGGTCAAATAATGGGAGGAATTTTGACCAGAGGAAATGAGAGGGCAAGGAGGTCTTTAAGCCAGGAAACAAACAAACAAAAACAAAAGACAAAAAAACTTCACAGGAGCAGAGATATGGAGGAGAAAAATAAAGGCATAGGGAGAAAAGAGTCCTGTTTAGCTAGGTGTATACGATTATAGAGATAAATCAATAATGGTAATTTGGAGATATATTGTGAGAATCTATCTTGAATGTCCAAGTACAGATTATCAACTCAAATCCAAACAACTATATTGTAAGTAATACATCCTATCTTCATATATGATGTTACAATAAAGGCCATAAAGGAAGATTTTTTAAAAGTATCATTTCAGAGAAGAAAAGATTATTTCTAGCTCTTTCTAAATCAAAATAAACGCTAATCAAACAAAAATATTGGAATATGCTGCTCACATGTTTAGTTGTAAAACTAAACCCCAAATATGCTGCTCAGAAAATTAAAAAAAAAAAAAAGTGGAGACAAGTTATTACAGTGAACTTTGGACCCAATTCAAATTCCCTCAGAATTTTCATTTTATTCAACTATTTGTTAAGTTGATGAAAAATTATTTGAAAGAAGATTTGCATTTTCTAATCATAGGCAGCTCTTTTCTTTCCTCAAGTTACTTCAGCCTGCACAATCAACACTTTCAATGAAAAAGATTCTCCTGTCAAGGCTTCTCTCTCTGAGCTGGGAGCTACTTTGTAGCAAGCAAAATATGGCGGGTCAGCTGCATGCTGTTCTGCATTCTGGGCAAAAGAACACATTCTGCCTGGTCCTTGCAGGAGTTATCAATGGACCCAAGAAGAGTGTTTCACAAGATCAAAGGGAGCTGTGAGGCCAAGGGGGCCTGGCTGGTGCAGAGGTCAGGAGGCTGAGCCCCCTGGAGGAGGTAATTGGAAGCTTTGTGTTTCAATGGAGTGAAGTGGGTAAAAGCTGGATTAGAGAAGGTCAAAGAGAGAATTGAAGGAAAGAAATTTACAGGAACAGTGTGAACTTTTAGCTAAGAGAAATTATTTAACCAAAAGAACAAAGTTAAGAGGAGAGATAATCAAAGCCCAAGGAGTCAACAGGGAATATGGTACTCTCCCTGGACAGGGCTCAGAACCTGGGCACAGTGAGTATGAAGGAGCTGGCAGTACAACCAGATGAGGGGGGTTGAAAATCAAGGTTAATGGAAAGCTACCTATTATGAAACAAGAGTTGGGAAAATCAGACTTGGAGAACTTGAATCCAACAGAGTGTGTAATAAGAAGGGCTTTTAAATCCATATGTCAGAGTGGTTAATGGATTAGAAGCTGTGAAAAGTATAAGTGGGACAAAGAAAAAAGAGGAAAGAGTGTTACTAAAGAAAAAAGAACAGAGAGAGGCTTCCAGGAAGAAATATTTTATGTTAAAAACAGTGGCTAAGCCAACAAAAGAAACTCAGCAGCATGTTCTTTTATATAGGTGTCTATAAGATTTGTTATTAAAAAAGTTTTAAGCATAAAATATTTGCTTCATAAAAACTCTACATTTAATACACATATAAAATGTAAGACGTAGTAATCAAATGAATACTCACAACACTAGCACCCTATGTAGGAACTAGCACATTACCAACTTCCTGTAAAAGGGAAGCCTGAGCTCCCTCCCCTGCTTCCCTGCACAGAGGTTATGTGGAATCATGCAGTGTGGGGCTTATCTTTTCCTTTGTAAAAATATTTTTTCCACATATGTATATATCCCAAAACATTATATTGGTTGGTTTTCTCTCTTTTTGAGCTTTATAAATATGGTAACACAGTACCACTGGATGTTATTTTATATGCTTTTATCACTGATGTTTATGCATTGTGTTAGTCAAGTTTCTCCAGAGAGGCAGATCCAATGGGAGGTAGATATATATTTATTTATTTTAAGGAATTGACTCATATGATAGTGGGGACTGGCAAGTCTGAAATCTGTAGACCAGGCTGCCAGGCTGGAAATGGAAACTCAGGCAGGGTCTCTATGTTTCAGTCTTGAGGCAGAATTCCTTCTAAAGCCATATATGACAAACCCACAGCCAACATCATTCTCAATGGTGAAAAACTGAAAGCATTTCCTCTAAGATCAGAAACAAGACAAGGGTGCCCACTCTCACCACTATTATTCAACATAGTTTTGTAAGGTTCCATGGCAATCAGAGAAAAAAAAGAAAGAAAAGGAATCCAAACTGGAAAAGAAGAAGTAGAACTGTCACTCTTTGCAGATGACATGATACTATACATAGAAAATCCTAAAGAAGCCCCCTGGAAAACTTCTAGAACTAATCAATGAATTTGGTAAAGTAGCAGGATACAAAATTAATGGACAGAAATCTCTTGCATTCCTATACACTAACAACGAAAGATCAGAAAGAGAAATTAAGGAAACACTCCCATTTACCATTGCAACAAAAAGAATAAAATACCTAGGAATAAACCTACCAAAGGAGGCAAAAGACCTGTATGCAGAAAACTGTAAAACACTGATGAAAGAAATCAGACTATACAAACAGATGGAGAGATATACCATGTTCTTGAATTGGAAGAATCAACATTGTGAAAATGACTATACTACAAAGCAATCTACAGATTCAATGCAATCTCTATCAAATTACCAATGGCATTTTTCACAGAACTAGAACAAAAAATTTTACAATTTGTATGGAAACACAAAAGACCCCAAATAGTCAAAACAATCTTGAGAAAGAAAAACGGAGCTGGAGGATTCAGGCTCCCTGACTTCAGGCTATTGTACAGTAATACAAGGCAACAGTAATCAAGACAGTATGGTACTGCCACAAAAACAGAAATGTAGATCAATGGGACAGGAAAGAAAGTCCAGAGATAAACCCATACACATATGGTCACCTTACCTTTGACAAAGGAGGCAAGACTATACAACGGAGAAAAGACCATCTCTTCAATAAGTGGTGTTAGGAAAACTGGACAGCTACATGTAAAAGAATGATATTAGAACACTTCCTAACACCATACACAGAAATAAAGTCAAGGGCTTCCCTGGTGGCACAGTGGTTGAGAGTCCACCTGCCGATGCAGGGGACACGGGTTCGTGTCCTGGTCCAGGAAGATCCCACATTCTGTGGAGCGGCTGGGCCCATGAGCCATGGCCAATGAGCCTGCGCTTCCGGAGCCTGTGATCCACAACGGGAGAGGCCACAACAGTGAGAGGCCTGCATACCGAAAATAAATAAATAAATAAATAAATAAAGTAAAAATAGATTAAAAAACTAAATGCAAGACCGGACACTATAAAACTCTTAGCAGAAAACATAGGCGGAACACACTATGACATAAATCACAGCAAGATCCTTTTTGACCCACCTCCTAGAGTAAAGGAAATAAAAACAAAAATAAATAAATGAGACCTAATGAAATTTAAAAGCTTTTGCACAGCAAAGGAAACTATAAACAAGACGAAAAGACAACCCTCAGAATGGGAGAATATATTTGCAAACGAAGCAACTGACAAAGGATTAATCTCTTAATTAATTAAGCTGCTTGTAAAGTATACAAGCAGCTCATGCAGCTCAATATCAAAAAAACAAACAATCCAATCCAAAAAAGGACGGAAGATGTAAATAGACATTTCTCCAAAGAAGACATACAGATTGCCAACAAACACATGAAAAGATGCTCAACATTACTAATCATTAGAGAAATGTGAATCAAAACCACAATGAGTTATTAGACAAAGAAGAGATCTCAGTGGAGTTGGAATAACTAGGCTCCAGTTGTGTCCATGGGCCAAGCATGTCCCCCTGTGGACCTCAGCTTCATCATCTCCAAAATGATTAGATTCAGTTCATGGGACCTCTTCCAGCTCCAACATTCAATGATCCTATTATGCCCTGACCCTCCATTCCTACCTGACTGCAGAGCACAGCAAGAAATAAGCTTCCTTCCAAATAATGACTTGGGACACCTCCACCCCTGTCCGTGAGCAGCCCCACCACAGTGCTCTGGTAGACCAGGAGAAGGTTTAGGTCCCTGCCACCCCCTCGCTGCTCCCTCTTCCCTTCCACTTTTCCCCTCCACACCTGTCTCCAGACCTCGACTTCCTGGGTCACAGTGGGAAACTCCCACCTACGAGCCGGGTTGGTTTTATTCTTGAGTAAAGAGAACAGCTGGATGATTTAAAGATGGAACTTACGACCCACTTAACTAATCAACTCTAGTTGTCAAGCCCCAAAGCTGTATTTAAGGATAGGAGTTGTGGATGTGACATGAAAGCCAAGAGGCAGTATGGGATAGATGCATACGATCTAGACCCTGGCATTAAAGACCCGGCAATATCACTGGGGAGACAGTATAATAATATAAACAACTTATAATAAATAATGTTTCTAGGCACAAAAGTCCTTATTGCTACACCACCGAATATGCTGAATGCACCTGAGCAAGGTACTTAACCTCTCTGTTTCTTGGATGCTACCTCTGTAAGAAGATATTATTTACATACACACAAATATAGGTAGTAACTAATAGAATTAAATATAAAAATTTAATATTTAGAGAACTTATGCTCATGACCCTGGGGATGGGGAGAGGTCTACAATTTACTTTGGAACTTTCTGCCACAGGGCTGCTCACAGATCACAGAGAACGCTGAGGTTCCACTGTGGCATTTACCCTCTCCTGGCCCTCCCTCAAAACAGGGTCCTTCTCTGACCATCCGTCTTTGGGGGTCTTACCTCTGATGTAGCCCCAATGTATTCCTTTGTGATAGACCCCCATACTGCCCTTACCCAAGACCTTGATAAAGGAGTGTGTTTCTCTCACTCTTTGAAGCACCCAAGGTGACAACATAACTAGTCTAACAGAGAGTGATCGGTGTTAGAAGGTGAGGGTCACAGATGAAGTGGCTCCTTGTAACCCTTTGCAAGGTTACAAGTGATTTAGCAGGTACCTTGGTGGTCTAAGCCAAAAAATGAGACAAATGATAGTAACTGAGGACTATGTCTTGAGAACTCTGACAATCCTTTAAGGATTCCTGCATTGATTCAGTGAGTCCCCTTGTCTAAATATAAACATTATGCAGTCAGGTGTAGAACGGAGCTGGGAAACCTGGGTTTTATTCTTCCCTCTGCCACAGCTGTATGATCTTGGTGAGAACTTACATCTCTGATTCCTAGTTTCTTTGTTTTCTCTGTGTGACCTATAAGGTTGTTAAGGGACTGTAATGAAATAATGTATGTGAAGGCACTGACTATAAAGAATATCACACCTAGGAGAAAAGGAACCTTCCCACACTGGTGGTGGAAATGTAAATTAGTACAGCCACTATGGAAAACAGTATGGAGGTTTCTAAAAAGCTAAAAGAACTACCATATGACCACCAATTCCACTCCTGGAGAAAAAGAAAAACACTAATTTGAAAAGATACATGGACCCCAGTGTTCATAGCAGTATTATTTACAATTGTCAAGATGTGGAAGCAACCTAAGTGTCCATCAGCAGATGAATGGATAAAGAAGATGTGGCATTTGCAGCAGCCTGGATGCATTTGGAAGGCATTATGCTAAATTAAATAAGTCAGAGAAAGGCAAATGCTGTATGATGTCACTTGTATGTGGACTCTAAAAAGAAATACAATAAACTAGTTAATATAACAAAAAAGCAAACTCACAGATATAGGGAACAACCAGTGGGGAGATGGAAGTGGGAGGGGCAATAAAGGATTAGGGGATTAAGAGCTACAAGCTATTATGTATAAAATAAGCTATACACAGGATATGTTGTACAACATGGGGAATATAGCCAATATTTTATAATAACTACAGACCATAACCTTTAAAAATTGTGAATCACAATATTGTACACCTGTAACATATAATGTACAGCAACTATAGTTCATTAAAGAAAGAAAAAGAAAAAAAAACCCACAATGAGGTATCACCTCACATTGGTCAGAATGGCCATCATAAAAAAATCTAGAAACAGTGAATGCTGGAGAGGGTGTGGAGAAAAGGGAACCGTCTTACACTGTTGGTGGGAATGTAAATTGATGCAGCCACTATGGAGAACAGTGTGGAGGCTCCTTAAAATATTACAAATAGAACTACCATATGACCCAGCAATCCCACTACTGGGCATATACCTTGAGAAAACCATAATTCAAAAAGATACATGTGGGACTTCCCTGGTGGCACAGTGGTCCCAATGCAGGGGACATGGGTTCGATCCCTGGTCCAGGAAGATCCCACATGCCATGGAGCAGCTAAGCCTGTCACCACAACCACTGAGCCTTCACTCGAGAGCCCGCAAGCCACAACTACTGAGCCTGCACACCTAGGGCCTGTGCTCTGCAACAAGAGAAACCACCTCAGTGAGAAGCTCGTGCACCACAAGGAAGAGTAGCCCCTGCTTACCACAACTGGAGAAAGCCCGCGCGCAGCAACGAAGACCCAATGCAGCCATAAAAAAAAAAAAAAAGATACGTGTACCACAATGTTCATTGCAGCACTTAGCCAGGACATGGAACCAAACTAAATGTCCATCGACTGATGAATGGATAAAGAAGATGTGGCACACATATACAATGGAATATTACTCAGCCACAAAAAGGAATGAAATTGAGTTATTTGTAGTGAGGTGGATGGACCTAGACTCTGTCATACAGAGTGAAGTCAGAAAGAGAAAAACAAATACCGTATGCTAACACATATATATGGAATCTAAAAAAAAAAAAAAATGGTTCTGAAGATCCTAGGGGCAGGACAGGAATAAAGATGCAGATGTAGAGAATGGACTTGAGGACACAGAGAGGGGGAAGGGTAAGATGGGATGAAGTGAGAGAGTGGCATGGATTTATATATACTACCAAATGTAAAATAGATAGCTAGTGGGAAGCAGCCACATAGCACAGGGAGATCATCTCGGTGCTTTGTGACCACATAGAGGGGTGGGATAGGGAAGGTGGGAGGGAAGCTCAAGAGGGAAGGGGATATGGGGATATAGGTATACATATAGCTGATTCACTTTGCTGTACAGCAGAAACTAACACAACATTGTAAAGCAATTATACTCCAATAAAGATGATAAAAAAAAAAAAGAACAGAAGCTCTCCCTAATTTCCTGGGTCACAGAAATGTTGCCATTCTCTTCAAGCCTAAGAAAGGGGGGAGCAGATGTTGAAAATTACAAAAAAAAAAAAAAAAAGAAACCTCAGTCTTTGCTTTTAAGTCCTTCAACAGATTGGTTGGGGCCCACCCACATTATGAAGGATAATCTGCTTTATTTAAAGTCTACTGATTATACATTTTGATCACATCTGAAAAGTATCTCCACAGCAACAACTAGGCTAGTGTTTGACCAAACCACTGGGCACCATAACTTAGCCAAGTTGACATGTAAAACTAACCATCACATGTTTCTAAGATTCACCCTTGTTTTGTGTAGCTTTAGTTCATTTCAGCTCACTTGCCATTCCGTTATTTTCACATTCTCTCCTCAATCAACGCTTAGGTGTGTCCATTTCTCTGGTGTTGTAAACAAAGCTGCAATAAACATTCATGTGCATGTCCCCTTGTGCACATATGCAAGAGTCCTTAAAGAGTGTAGGAATGGAATTGCTGGGTTGTAGACTATGTTAATTCAACTTTAAAGGATAGTGCTAAACTGCTTACTAAGGTGATTGCATCAAGTTACATTCTTTCAAAACATTTAATTAGGTGGAATTGTGGTTTACAAAATTCGAGTTCCAAAAACAGGTGAAGAGTCGAATTCATTTGACGATTTGATCCTTTTCCATGCTTTCTCCCCTTGTACCTCCATATCCACCTCTCAATTATTTAGAAGCTGAAATGTAGAAGTGAGGCAAGGTTTATGAAGAGCTTTTTTTTTGTTGTTGTTGTGGTACGCGGGCCTCTCACTGCTGTGGCCACTCCCTTTGCGGAGCACAGGCTCCGGACGCGCAGGCTCAGCGGCCACAGCTCACGGGCCCAGCTGCTCCACGGCACGTGGGATTCTCCCGGACCGGGGCACGAACCCGTGTCCCCTGCATCGGCAGGCGGACTCTCAACCACTGTGCCACCAGGGAAGCCCTATGAAGAGCTTTTAGTAAAGACATAGTAAGCTACTCCTTCATGCAGCAGGAACATCTGCTAAGTACCCAGCACTGTGCTGGGCATTGGGCAGGGTATGTAATGTTGGATGATGCCCCATGCATGCCTTCATAACTAAGAGTCTGGAAGGGACATAGATGTATCAATAGGCAATTGTAACTGCTAAGATTGAGTAAGTATACATATCAGGATACAGTAGGAGTACCTGTTTATAGTCTTTGAGGATTGGAGGACATTTCATAGGATATTTAACCACTTATGGTAACTAATAATATATAGGCATTGGTAGACATGGTAGATATATGCATGGGTAGATATGTGGCATTAAAGCTATTAAATATTTGAGTTGCTATATAGTGTCCACTGGAGACTGTACTAAGCCTACCTCCCTGGGGTAGTATAAGACTTCTCACATATACAGAGAAGTTCAGTGAAGGAAAATTTCAGTTTTCCATAGTAAGAAATCACTACCCTCAAGGTGGGAGAGACTAGTATTAGGGACCCCAAATTCTCCTGATCATTTCAAAGCCATCTTTGAACATTTCTTTTGGAAGCTTCTTCTTATCCCTTTGAGCAAGGTACCAAGGAAGCTGTAGAAGTGAGTTTTTTCTTTATCCTGACATGAGTGTAACTTGAACCAAGAGTTTAGGAAGAGAGCAGAGAGACTTTTCATTACCTCCCAGTGATGGCACAAGAGCAATTGCTTTTCATCTGCTTGAGTTGTAGGATGTCATTCACATAAGTTTTCCAAATGATGTGGTTTATTTCTAAATGATACTCTTCTTAGAATAACAAGCATTTATTTCTAGGGTAGTGGCTCTTAGCCTGTTGTTTCTTTGCTGCATATTTGTTAGCAAGTATATTGATTAAGAATGCAAGCTCTTTTCTTTGCATAATTCATTTTCTGTAGCTACTCTTCCTAATCAGGTCTTTGCATTCTGTAATAAGCGTCTTTATAGGAATGCATGACTATAAAAATAGGTTGAAATTCAATACACAGAAACAGTGAGCTTCAGACCAGCTAGCAGGAAGATTTATTTTAGCAATATAGCTCTATGGAGGCTGCTGCTTGGTACTTTTTGTCCAGCTTACAACACTTTATCTCCTTATGTTGGCCAGAGTTAGTCCTAAGAGTAGGATTCATCTTTAGGAAACCTTAAGTGTCAATAAACTGCATTGGTCTTGCAGAAGTCTCCAGCCCCATGAATTCTGAGAAGTATGGCATACCATCCCAGTAACATATCAGTTCCTTCAGACTCTATACTTTACCTGGCTCTTTTGTCAATTTGTCTGTCTCCCCTCTCCTAGTAACACTAGGCATCATAGTACTTGCAGTGGGTGGGGCAGAGAGCTGGAAGCAGGGCCATTAAACTGCACTAATCTATGGAATCCTCCACAGTTCACTGTCCTCCCTAATCCCTGCTTTTCTAGAATGCAAATGTAACTACACAGGACCCTATGGGGGCTTCCCAGGGCAAACCTCTCTCCCAAATCCTCTGCTTTAGCTCCTCTCTGAAGTACCTAGATATTAGAATCTGATGCATAATTCCTGAGTTGTTTTACAGATGCTAAAATCCCCACCAAATAGAAATTAACTACTTGATGACCATGAGCACATAGCCCCCAGGCCTCCTGGTGCCTTAGGATTGATAATGGTAACCCCTGTGACACCACCATCAACCAATCAGAGAATTGTACACGAGCTGATCACATACCCTGGGATGTCCCTCCCTCATCTTGTCTTTAAAAATGCTTTGCTGAAAGCCATAGGGAAGTTTGGGCTTTTTGAGCACTAGTTGTCCTGGGCTCCTTGTGTGATACCTTGTAATAAACACTGCATTTTCTTTTACCACAACCCGCTGTCAATAGATTGACTTTACGGTGTGCTTGCGAGTGAAACCACGCTTGGTTGGGTAACACTAATAGTCAGTTTTATGATGCCTCTTCGCAAAATTCCCCTGCCCCCAGGGAGGGATTAGAGAATTTTTAAAGAAACACAACTCTTCCAGAGAAGGGATCTCCACATACTGATATTTCTCTTTTACCAAAAGCCTTGTTTTCTTCAGAGCTAAACATCACCAGTTTAGCTCATGAGTGGACAAGTCATGCCCATGTGCACCACACTCGACTGACGGACAAGTCATACTCGGGAACACTGAACTTCTAATCAGCAACTTGGAAAGTGTCAGCCTTAAATGTGAATGTTCAGCCAAGGATCACTATATATTTGAGGAATGCATCCAACATTAAAGAGAAAAACAAACAAACAAGTAAAAAAGGTCCCATAAAACACAGAGACAATGCAGAAGAAAACAAACAAAAATCTATATTTAATATCTTCAGAGCAATAAAAGATACTACATCTATAAAACAAACACAAGAGGCTATAAAAAAAAATCAACGGATTAGAAAGAGCCCTTAAAATTAGAAATATGGTAGTAGAATACAAAATTCAATAAAAGGACTAGAGGATGAAGTTGAGGAACTCTCAGAAAATAGAACCAAAGGGGACAGAAAATGGAAGAAAGAAAAGGAAATTAGAAAATCAATCCAGAAAGTCTAACATCAGACTAGTAAGAGAGACATAAAGACAAAGATGAGGAAATTATAAGAGAAATAATAAAAGATTTTCCAGACATGAAAATACTTAAAAAAAGAAAAGATCTTCCCTGCTTCCCTTCTTGGGAGGCAGCTGGAAGATGAGCTCCAGCAAAATAGGGAGTAAACAAAGAGGAAGACCAAGAAAAATTGGTACCCATCTAAAATCAGAAGGAAGAAAGGGAAGCCCTAGATGTGCTTGCGGGAAGGAGCTGACTACTTGATCTAGATCAACATCTAGTTAAACAATCGAAAAATATTAGGGGGCGTTATAGAGAAAAGGAGAAACTATTAACTTTAGGAAAAATGTTGTACAAGAAAGGAAATGTAATTGTAGCACACTTCTTGACTCAGTACAGTATATATGTAGCTATGATAATATAAAATAAAGATGGTGAGATAATATTGGGAGGAGGAAGGGACAGGAAGTAAGGATGAGTGGGGATGGGGATGATGCAGGAGAGCTGAAGTCTCAGCTACCATAATAAGATCAGTATATTATGTCTATAATTAACGAATCAAGAGGTAGCAGGATAGGCATGTTATTTTAAAATACGAGTTACACATCAGAAGAAGCCTATCGAAGAGTTGAAAGAGATGGAATCTATGGAATGGGCTCTGAGATGGGAAATAGGGGGGCAGGGGTGGCTATGTTCACCATAAATCTTATAACTCGCTTCCTGTTTAAACTATGTGCATACATTCCATCGATAGAAATAAAAATTAACTTTCAAAATAATGCGATAGGGGTTCTTTCATATAAATTACTATGCATAGCTCTAATTTTTTCCTTAGGATTAATCACTAGAAATAAAATTACTGGATCAAAGGACTTGATCATTTTAAGGCCACATATATATCTATAGATCTATAATTCTCAATCTACTATCTATCTATCTATCTATCATCTATTTACGTATCTATCTATCTATCAGTTTTCTCCCTGGCTTACTGGCAATTCATAGAGTGCCTGTTTCCTCACATCCTCATCAACGTGAGATATCCCCATTAAAAAGTTTTTGCTGGTCTGATGAGTAAAACTATTTTAAAATTTGTTTTAAAATTATTTTAGTCTCAATATTTTGATTTATTTTAATTTTTGGTAGTGCCGTAGACAAACAGTGTAATACATCTATGGTAAATGATTCAAGCCTTACATAAGCAAAGATTAAACAAAGAAGCTAACCTTTCAATCTCTTTCTAGTCTCCACTCCCCTACCTAGGAGTGACCAGGCTTAACAGGTTTTAGTTTATAGATAAAATAGATATACAAATAGTTATTTTTATATAAATGGAATAATACAACCCTTGTTTTACAAATTGCTTTCTATGCTTAAGAATACATCTTGGCAATTTCCCCAAGTTAAGTTTTTAAATAATATTTGCTCATCTGCATTTGGAACAAGGCGTTGTGGTCCATCCAGGGAGGCAGGTGGACCTCCACCTCAACTGTGGTCGTGATGACATTACACAGGCATCAAGAAGGTGTAAAAATGTTTATTACTCACATAATGAGGCTCTCTGGGGAGAACAAAGCAGGCTCCCGAGCTGGTCTGAAAAAGGCTTGAGAAGAGAAGGGAGATTCTAGGGTGCTTAGGGAGCTGTGGCCGGGGAGGAGTTGGGGTGATGTTCCCCACCTCTGGACTGTGGCTTGTGTGGTTTGAACTTGGCTGTGAGCGCCAACGGCTTCCTCGTCAGCTAGCTGGGATGTGGGGCAGGGGAAGGGGATGGGGGCGCCTGGAGAGCTGTCAGCAGCCAGACATCAAAGGTGGAGTCTGACTCGTCCTTTCAAAATGTTGGCTGTTCCTTGAGAGCTTAGTTTGCACGGGTCCTCTTTACTCTGGGAAAATAATTCTCCGGCTTCCAAAGAGTAGATGGAGCTAAGAGACACACTAAGGCAATGACTTTGTGTTTGCTGTTGCTTTAGTAACCTCCCAGGCTGCCGACCACGCTCCTGATGGCCGAAGAATGGCGGGTGACGAGTCAGGCTGGCTCGCCAGCGCACGCGGCACCCACGCGGGTCTCCATCTGCAGAGGCTGAAGCGCGCTCCTCTGCTCTGGTCTCATTTTACTGCTGTGTGCGAACCCACCCACCTTGTTCTTGACAGTCCGCGTTGCCGGCCTGGCTGTGACCAGCTTCCTCATGCGGCCTGATGTTGCTTCAGGCCTGTTTTCCGCTAGCCTCTGAAGGGCTTTCTCTGTCTCTTTTATGGAAGTGAGTTACCCTAGGCTTTGGTCCCAGGAGGAGGACTCATCTTCGGCCCTCCCGCCTCAGAGCTCTGTAGGCAATGAGATTAAGAGTGGAAGGAGGGTCTACCCTGGTGGCGCAGTGGTTGAGAGTCTGCCTGCCGGTGCAGGGGACACGGGTTCGTGCCCCGGTCCGGGAGGATCCCACATGCCCCCGTGAGCCATGGCCATTGAGCCTGCGCATCCGGAGCCTGTGCTCCACAACGGGAGAGGCCACAACAGCGAGAGGCCTGCGTACCACAAGAAAAAAAAAAAAGAATGGAAGGAGGCCTAATATGTTCCGAGTCTCAGAACCACATGATTGACTGTTGTCTACTCAGCAAGTGTGAAGAGCTAAGTGAGAGTAACTGGAAGGCATGATGACTGAGGTCTAATCACTGAATTTTGAGTAAAAGCTTGAAAATGGCCTGTTGATAGTACATAATAGCCAGAACAATTGTTCTCTCCCTTGCAGAGAATTCTAATTAACATGGAAATGCAAAAGAAAAGACTGAGTTGAGAACAGAAGGTCTTAAGACATCAAGAGATTGGCTTGATGCCTTAAGCAGAACTTACAGCCCTAGGAAGTATTTAGGCCCAATTTGACATTTCAGATCGGAAGATTAAAGTCCAGGGTTTTTTCCACCTGGCA
Organism: Grampus griseus; assembly: GCF_964374135.1. Classification (NCBI taxonomy): domain Eukaryota; kingdom Metazoa; phylum Chordata; class Mammalia; order Artiodactyla; family Delphinidae; genus Grampus; species Grampus griseus. Next base: position 48,102,328 of record NC_139012.1, read on the forward strand.
TAATCCCAGCCTGTGGAAGCCACAGTTAATAATTATTTCCCTGGGCCTAGAGAGCGTTTCACAATAGAATCTCTGACCCTGGCAAGCCCAGGGTGAGTTGTGGCCAGCATTTTCCAAGCTGGCAGACAAAGGCTTGGCCTGCTCTGGGTGAAAAAGTCCTTGGCATGAAGTGCTGCTGTTCCTTTGTCCCCCGCCACTTTTTGACCACCTCTGCATCACTAATCTCTCAATTCCACTTGCACTCTTGGCACTTGAGAGTGACTTGGCACTTGGAGGAACTGGCCGGCATGTGCAGGAACAGGAGGGAGAGTTTTAATGGCTGTGCATATCAGGATAGATCGGCCAAAGGTCTACAGTGGGTCTGGATCTGTCAAGCACTTTGGAAACTTGAATTGCTGACAAACTGAAGGGTAAGGATTTGGTCCCTCACTAATGACAACAATGCAGGGTCACTCAGGATGCAAGAAGTTACCATCCAAGGCACACCCACACATGAACATTGGGTACCTGTGCTGTCCAGCGTGCTGGGCCAGATATTAGGAGACACTCAAAGCCAAGTTGGTAAAATGGCAGATAATGTGCCCAGAGGAAGGAGCTTTAAGGCAGAGTTCCGGCCATTGACTCACTGCTCTCAAACCACAGGCCCCAGCTTTGCTTTGTCATCCGTAACTGATGCACTTTTGCTCCGTTCCTTTTCCTAGAGGTAAGTCTTAGGAGACAGGTACTAATCTACTAATGATTCCAGTTTCTTCCTGGAGATGTAAAATCACAAATACCATCAACTAAGGTAATGTATATATCACAGCACTATGCTGGGGACACAGTGCTCACTTAACTGTTATCATCATCTACGCAAAGATGCATGTCCCAGTTCTTCTCTTTCATCCATTTACTTCTTCCCTTCCCTCTCATGCCTCTTCTGCATTCCCTTCCTCTCCCCTTTCCTCCCTTTGCCTGATCTTGTTATTTTTGTTGGGTATCTCTCTCCATAGATGCTCTCTCTCCTGCACTGGATTGGAAGCTCTTGAGAATAGGGCCTGTGTTTCTGGGTTTTGCTCTCTACTTCCATTGACTAGCACAGGGCCTCGCTGGTGGATTCACTTATACACACCAGAAAATGACCTGCATCTCAACCCTCGTGGAGATTACCTACTATGGGAATTGCCTACCTTATTATATCGTCACCCAGTTTAAAGCAGGGCAGGATTGGTCCCAGAGCCCTTAAGTGTTACCATAACTACTGTGTCCAGCCTACATGTATAAGATATGCAGGTGGAGAAAAGGGAAGGGAGGCAGAGGTGCTGCTAGGCAATAGCTGCAGCTCTTTTCCTGTATTTTGTGGACTTCAAAACTGACCAAGGCCACCTCGAGGAAGCTTTGTAGCAAAAGGATGGGAGGAGGATGGTTTGTTTGGGAGGCTTATCCCTGCTGCCTGAACTCAGAAGATTTTCTCAAACCGTGGCCTTTCTAGCTAAGGGATTGAACACCTGTGTGTCATACATACTTAGAGAAAACCTTAGGCAAAAGTGCCTAAGAGAGATGCAGAAATTTTCTTCCCTTTTCTGAGAAAGAAAGGAATGAAAAGGTAAAATGCTGCTAGGAGATATAGTTCTTCTCCAGAGAAGGAAGTACTGGTCATTGGTCATTATTCATGGGTCCTTAGTGTGTGGGTATCAATCACCCACCTACTCCAATGCTCTTTCTCAGTCTCTTTCCCTCCATTTCCCCACCTATTATAAATACTCACTCTGCCCCTCAGAGGCATGTTTACTATCCAGACCTTCAGATTCCACGTACCCAGCATGGCTCTGTACCGCGCCCAGGGTATCCTCCCTCATCCCATTGCATCAGTTACCTCTGTCTTCTGTCCCACTCGTTCAGGCCCTGATTGCTGACTGGAAATCCACACTTTCTTGGGCCATTTCAGGGGACAGCCTCTGCTGTCTAATGCATTATTTCCATTTAAACAAGATTCTACTTGGAACCCAATGGTTTAAATCCAAAGAAGAACTTCTGATGGTGAGGTTTTCAGGCATAAAGCCAGAGTAGTAGGGTTGGTCGATCTGAGTGGAGAAGAACACCAAACTTGAGCCCTTGGTGTTCCATTGCTCAGGTTGGAACAAAGCTTCAGTCTTCACTCGTAACGCTCAGCTACCATTTCTGAGATGTGCTCTAGTACATGTCTAAAACTATTTCTTGGGTAGGGTGTCAGAAAACCTGAGTTCCAGGTCCAGGCTACTGCTATACAGCTGTGATATTAGGAGTCTGGGTCTGAGTTTCTCATCTGTGAAATGAATGTGAAGGATTAGGTCACCTTGGAAGTTCCTTTCAGCTGTGATTCCACGACTTTCTGATACGGAACTTTGTAGGACTTGATTTAAACGTGATAGTAGGAGATTATCAAATGGTACCTGGAGAGGGAGGCTGAATGCATATGAAATGCCAGGGTAAATCTGGTCGTTTTGTCATCTCTGTGTGAAAGGCAACCCAGAAGGCAGTCCTTCCCTAAGCAGCTCTAATTTGTGTGGAATTTCTGTTGCTGAAGTAGAAACACTCATTGCTAACACTTTCAATTAAGTTAAATGACTTCATGTTGTTAAGTTCAGGCTGGCTAGGAATTTCATGACTTTTCCCTGAGTTCATTACAATAATGCTTAGCACTAGGTTCACATGGGTGATGTCTACTTGACAGTATTTTCATAATTGTGCAGCTATCATCAAATTATGTTGATTCATGGCTGGTTGAGAAATGACAGTGAATAGCATAACTGTGAAACTTCACAAGGCACTGACATTTGTGCTTAAACCACAGAAAAATTCAGCAACTAAGACTACTATGACGGGAGTGCAATTGTGAAGACTTCGTGGAAAAGTTCACGGATTCAAATGTAATTAAGCATGAATTAAACATGGTGAGCTACAGGGCTAGTTCTAGCAGTGCTGAAGCTACATTATAGAAAACCTCTTCAGAAATATGACCAGCTCCTTTTTAAACATATGTCAGATGCCTAACATATGGTCTCCTAAGGCCTCCAGCATACCTTGGGTGAGCCAGGGCAGTCAGCATATGCTTGGCACTGTTGAAGGTCTAGCTTATCAAGCCAAGAAGCCAGGGAGCATGATGGGGAATCAACCCATGATTGTCAGAATCTCACTTCTCCTTTAGAACAAATATTATAAATTCAAAGAGAAGTTTGAGCCTTTGTAGGATATAGTGCTGTGTTCCGACTTTTCATGCTGGTGTAAGAAGCAACAAACCATGAAAGTAGGCTAATGTCTATTTACAATCAGTTTATGGGGATGATAACGAAGTAAAGAGAGAAATTTCATAAGCTATGCTCACTAATGAAATCAATTGACAACTCTATACCTTGTATTGGTTGAGGGACAGAGGTAACATGGAAAACAACATCCTTATAACTATCTCTCATCCCCTGACCTCTCTCACATCCCTGTCCCCCAGTCTCCTTTGCACCCTCCTCTCAACCTCAAAGAGAAAAAGTAAGAAGCTAGGAGTCTGAAAAGCAGAATTGCATGCTCAAACCTTCCACTGACTGCCACGAGTGTGGGGGGGGTGTTGATCTGCTTTCGGGGTCACCTTCCTTATATTGTAAAATTAGGATAATTATGTTACCTTTCCTACCTCACAGGGCTACTGTGTGAATGTGATGTGATGACTGCAAAAGACCTTCATCTGTATCTGTCTGTATTTATATCACCTAAGTAGAAGATAAAGTTATGATTGGCTCTCTTTTCTGGTCATATCCCTAGTAGACTATGGGAGATAATGATCAAAATGATGAGAATAACAACAGCAATGATGACCATGTATTATATTATTCTGTGCCAGGCACCATACTAAACATCTTATATTTGCTTTGTGTATTTATAGAGAGAATTTAATTGTATAACACGATCCTTTCTGAATCCTAGAACTGTAAAGTGTAAAAAGAATAAAAATATCTAAAATGTAATAGCTAGTTTCTCTTAAAAATAACATACTTTCCTGGCTGTAATTACTGAAGTGAAATATGTTTCTCCATTATTGGCAGTGTTTTGTGGTCTTCATGTTGAAAGTTGTGGCTGCATCCTGCCCCAGTGAAAGGTTTTGGGAACATTAAGTATTTTTTAAATCATATCTCATAGTAGTACAAAGGAAGTTCCCTCCACCCAGCCCTTTGTTTTTTTCCCCCAAATCCAGGTACACAGAATGACCTTCTTTCAACTGGAAAGAAGTAAACTTGGAACTTGAGAAGCTCACTGCCCAAAAATGGTGGAGGATACTAATCACATAAACAGCTTGCAGGCCTAGTTTAGATAAATAACAATGACAGAGCATTAATGGAGGTTCAGGTGTGTCTTGAAGGTTGATGTGGAAGAGCACAGAGACATCCTTTTGCAGCATAAATTTCAGTGACTCAGACAGAGACAGGATCTGCCACCTGGGACCCTGCAAAAAATTGTGTTTTTTTTGTTTGTTTGTTTTGGGGGGGTGGGGTTCACGGGCCTCTCACTGCTGTGGCCTCTCCCATTGCGGAGCACAGGCTCCGGACGTGCAGGCTCAGCGGCCATGGCTCACAGGTCCAGCCGCTCCGCAGCCTGTGGGATCTTCCCGGACCGGGGCATGAACCCGTGTCCCCTGCATCAGCAAGCGGACTCTCAACCACCAGCGAAGCCCACAATTGTGTTTTTATGTAAAATCTTCCTTAAGGTTACAGGGGTTAGAGGCTTCTTTTGGCAAGCTTAGGTAATATAGGTGGGGAAGAGAAGAAACTGTTTATTAGCATCTACACTGTCATCATTTGATCATCTTATCATCATCAGTTACCTAAGGAACATCAGTTAGAAGTTGAGTTTCCACTGTGTGCAATATAGTTCTTGCCCTGTATGTGTCTATACTCAAAGGTTTCAAAGAAGTGAACAAGCAAAGAAGAACGTGCAAATGAATCATCCCCAACGGAACTAAAAATAAGAAACCAAAAAAGAGATCTCACAATTAATGTGATTTTTTAATCTCAAATTGATCTGCAAAACCCAGGAATGTGGTCTTTGGACCACCGAGGTTCCTAACTGGCATCATAGTAGCAGTTGCCTCCCCCTTAGCCTGGAATCTGAGGTCTGCTGTGCTCATATTTAGTTTTCTGTGCTTACAGAACACTGGGATGCAAACCACCAAATCCTCTGCTGAGTGTCTCAGTCATTTATTTATCTATTGAACATTTATTGAATTCTTACTGTAATATTCTCTAATTTGTCTGAGTACTCTCTTTGTATGAGATACTTTTCTGACCATTTTATATGTACTAACTCAATTATGCCTCACAGAAACCTTAGGCAGTAGGTATTATTAATTCCCAAATAACATACTTATTAATAGGGGTGGTAACTGTGTTCTTCAGACTGAGAATCATCTGTATGACATGCTAGGAAGTTTTGTTATTTTCCCTGTAGTATGTATTTTAAGGGACAAAAGCAGAGGAGAACTCTTTAGGATATATTTAAGGGGGAGCAGAGGAGACACAAGGAAATACATCAGGAGTCCAGTGCTACATTTCAGGAAAGTAATGACCAGAGCCTAACCATAGCATTGAAAGTGGAGATGGATGTGAGTGGAGCTGTGCAGAAGTATTTAAGAGAGACAGTCAATAAGATTGGGTGTGAAGGCAAAGGATAGGAAGAATCTCGATGGCCTCTCAGGCTCTGGGTTTGGGTGACTAGGGGTGAACTGAGAAGCCATCAGGGACAAGATGTTTTTTGTGAGGAAGCTTTATTCAATTTGAGATGTGATGAGTTAGACATAGTTCTGGGCTTTCTAAAGAGAAGCTTTTAGTAAACTCATGGACAGGGGGATTGGGAACTAAGGAGAACAGGATTGCTATTTGAAAGTCCTCTGTGTATAAGTGTTCAGCAATGGCTGGTGGGTGAGTTCTTGTAAGTAATATGTGATGCTGAGACAAGAAAGGGAGCAGAAGAGAAGTCAGCAGGAGAGACGACAAAGGGATGGAGAGATTGAGGGTTGGGGTCATAGGAGTTGCAAGAAGAGAAGGTGGCCAACTGTGTCAGATGCAGTGAGTGAGACAGACAGAAAAGTGTCCGTTGGGTTGTTGTTGATTTGGTGAGAGCTGTTTCAGTTATGCCAGGTGAATCAGAGGGGACAAAGTACAAATTGTTAAGTATAAAAGAGGCCTTTTAAGTCACCTATGAAAGTGGGGAAGGAAAGAGTTAAAGGGATAACAATTCTTTTAAGCAGGGAGAGACTTACCTGCCAAGAGTGAGTAGCACAGGAGAAGGTGCAGACAGAGGAAGGGAAGGGAGGCCATAACTGATGGAGCAGGCTCTGTGAGGACTTGGACGAAATGTGATCCTGAGCGCATGGTGGGGGGGACTTCACCATCGGCAGCAGAAGAACCACCTCTCCTTCTGAGGTGGAAAAGAAGAGAGCAATTATCCAGACACCTTTTGAGGTCAGAAAGTAGGGAGAGGAGGTTGAGGTGTTTCTTTTCCTATGGCTTTTATTTTCTCCATAGAATAGGAGGTGTAGTTGGCTGAGAGTCAAGGTGGGAATGGGATTTGATGGGAGCGGAGACAGTTCAAAAGACCCTGCTCAGATGTTAACATTTTGGGACGGCATCTGGAGAAAGGTGACTAGGTGCACCGGGAGCTCAGATTGTGGGCACGGGTGGCGATGGGGTTCGTTAATTAGGAATTGTACCATTCTACACAGTTAGGACAATTTTATCCTGAGTTATACAGTCGTCAGACCAAGTATGTGAAAAGAGAGGTAGATGGGTGAATTGATTGAGGAGGTTTTCCTGGCAGGTTCATCCAAGGGACAAAGATCAGAAGATGACTGATTAAGAGCCTGCAGATAGAATCTCAGGAAGATTCAAGGGCAAGGAAGCGTGATAAGGTAGGGGTCAACCTGGTCAGCTTTATCCTCTTTGTTTCTCAATTCTCTCCCCCCCCAATCATGAACCATTTGCTTGGCCATGGACCTTGATTCTACCTGCCTGGTTCCCACTATCTCTTTTCTTTGCATTGAATCCTGCCTGTAGCATCTTTCACTGTCCATGTCTCAGGCACCACCTGATGCCCAGAAATTCTGCCACCTGGAGATCCCTCGTGGTGTCAGCCAGGCCCCTGGGACCAGACCCCTGCATGTTGCTCCATTCCAGAGTAGGCAAACCTTCATTGCACACCCTGGGCCAGTGTTCCTGAGCTCTTGGCTCCTTCCTGGAGGTGGTGTGTCCCCTCTCCAGGTGGGTTACTCTCCTGCCTCCATGTTCCAAGGCCAGGATGTGATATTTTTGTGGGAGCAAGGAAAGAGAGGATCAGAAAGCATTACCCTTATATTTACTAAATATCTTACTAAAATATGTCACCTGGAAATGGCAGAAAGAAGAAAAATCACCGTTGAAACATTTAGTCTCCTGCTTTTTGAGACTAAAAAGATGATCGCACATTATTAGGTCATACAAGAGTGGCTGATAAATGGTCATATATTCAAATATTGGTCATATTTTCAGCTTTTCTGGAATAACTCCAAGAAATCAGCCCATTCCTTTTCTCCATCTGTACCATGTTTTACTGGACCCGAGAGGGTCAAAGCCAGAGCTGGCCTTGTATTTTATGGATGTCAACAGGCTGCTGGCTTTCTGCCCTGGAGTGTTTTCCTGCTCCCTACTTTGTATGCAGGTCATACCTGAGAGCCCTTCTATGAGGCTGCTGCAGGGTTTCCATCTGTCTTGAGCTCAGCAGAACTTCAGGGATCACAGTAGGAGATTCACATGCACTGACAGGGTTTTTATTTCACCTGCTGTTGACAGTTGATAAATAAGACAAAAGTGAAAATTCTATATATTCAGGCTATTCCTTTTCTTTCCAGAATTCATTGAATAAATATTTATTGACCACCTGCTAAGTGCCAGACACCCTCCTTGTTGCTCAGGATGCTAGAGAGAACCCAAGTAGACATAATTCTTGATAATCCAATGGGGGTAGAAGGAGAGTAATTAAATAATTTTTGAAACAAATGTAGAATTTCAGTTATAATCAGTGTTACGAAGAAAAAGCATATTGTGTTTTGACAATAGATGAGAGGTACCCTGCCTTACTCTGTGAGGTTAGGGAGGAGTTTTTAGGGGAAGTGACATTTGAGTTGAAATACAAATGATGGGTAGGAACTAACTAGGTGTAGAGTGGGAGGGATGGGTAAAGGCAGAATGGAACTGAAGGGTGGTTATGGGCATGAGTTCAGAGACTGAGTGAAGTGTGGGGCAAGATGAGTCCCCAGAAGGAAATGGGAGACTTTTAACATTCTTTAAACAAAGGAGTAATATTATTAGTTAATATTTGTGAAAGGTCACTCACTTACTGCAGTACAGAGGATGGATTCAAGGTGGGAAAAATGGATATTGGGATAACAGTTAAGGGACAGCCTCAGTGGTTCAACTAATCACTGTTAGTAGGCTGGATTAGGATTGCGACAGTAGAGACTGAAACGTGTAGAAGAATTCATGCTGCATTTTGGAGATAGAACTAATAGGACTTATTGGTGGATTAATGTGCCCCAGGGCAGAGAGAGTGAGGAATGATGGATGATTTCCAGGATCTGGCTTTGGCAACTGTAGGGATGGTGGTGACAGTTTGTGTTCAATCAGAAGACTAAGGGTGAAGCAACTTTGGTCAGTTAGGTCCTAACATTAATATAATGATGTGGGATTTTTTCCATTTCATGTAAAGTTCAGAACTCCTAAATTATTATTTTCAGTTTTTTAGAATTTGGAAACAAATTATTTGTGAAAAGTGTATTTGTGGGTCATTTGAAGTCATGATTGGAGATAACGTGTAGTCAAAGATAGAACAACTGCGTTTGCAGCAAGAGACATAATATATGTATAGAAATATGTAGGACAAAATCTCAAAAGGAAGTGGGAATTTAAGGCTCCCCATAGAGGAGTGTGTGTGTGTGTGTGTGTGTGTGTGTGTGTGTGTGTGTTGGCTGTATGTAGGAGTATATGTGGGCAGATTACAGTCAGTAGATGAGCTTATTTCCTTAGCTACCACATCTATAAATTGGCTACAGTCTTCCCCCACCTTGGTGTGTCATGAGTATAGTAGACCTTATCCTCCTGTGTAATGATAAATTGAGACAAATTTTTCCTTCTTGGTTTTATGGTTATTTCTTCTCTCTAAAATCTGGAATAATGTTTTTTCTTTAAGTTACTGTAAATAATCATTCAACTTCAATGCTGAATATTCCAGCTCTTTTTCCCCCCTAGTTCATAGCTATTGCTATTTTGTGTAAGATGGGGAACTGGGTCCAATTATAGCTTTGCATTTCATTATAAACTTTGCATATGTGTGCATTAATTAGAAGATTTTATTGCTTTGTATTTTATGGCTGGAGGTTGTGAACTATAGCAATCCAATATACCTCTTAAGGGTATAATACAAATTTAGAATAATAAAAAGAAATTTATAATGATCGTTTCAGGCATCCAAAGTATTGTATAGAAAAATAATAAAGCATAAATGCAATATACACAAGACTCAAGCCCATTCTCCATCTTTAATTAAGAGGTTTAATCTTGTAAAGAAGATATGTAAAGATCTGGCGCAATATATATTTGACACTTGTTTAGGCTAAGGATCTAAAAGTAGGACCTCAGAAGTGTGTTTAAATGTGCCTGCTCTCTAGAAGAAAAGGGATCATTATGTCAAAACCCAATGCTCTAAGGTCATATGTAAGTGAAGAAAGGGTTCCATGCCTATGAGAAGGGACACAGGTTGCTTGAAGAAGCCTTCAGTCAAGAATCTTACTGCTAGAAAAGAGTGAACCTAAGTAACTTTGTAAAAGAGTATTCTGACTGAATATTGGAAGACTAAAGACAAAAGTAACTGTATACAAATGCTGTAATCTAGTTAGTAAATGTGCTTCTAACAGGGGCATGGGCTAGAAATCCTGAAACACTTCATGTATACACTAGAGATGAACAAAGGAGGTCATATATTCACTTATAAGTAATAAAGTAGACATTAAACCAGGTTTATCATTATTGGAGGAAGGGGGAAGGCTAAAACCTATAAGATTGGCCTGGAATCAGAGGTATCAGTATAAACTCATGGACATATATACATATCTCACATATATATATATATATATATATATCTCACATATATATATATATATATATATATCACACTCACTCACACACACACACAGAGATGGATACAAAAATACAGATATGTGTGTACGCATGGGTTAGTATACACACAGGTATTTCCTAGCTCTGTCTGCTGAGAAGGCCTAAGAAGCAATGGCACTGCAATAGCAGAGTATGCCTGGTGTCCAGATCTTGGTTTCTGAACACCGTTCTTCAATAAAAGGAACCAGAGCTTCATAAAGAAGTGATTGATTCCAGGGGTAGGGCAGGGAAAACACAAGATTAACCAGGATCATCTTGCGGCACAAGGAAGTGCTAGAAAAAGGAAGCATGCTTGCTGTAAGGACATAGGAGGAGTTAACCTGAAGGGACTCTTAATGCCCAAAGCTGGAACAATTTGAGCAAGAAAATAAATAATGGAAACACTGATTATAATTAGGGTTTCCTCAGAGGGTGTCTTTGAGAAGAGCTGGTTCTAGAGACCATAAGGAATTTCAAGAAGCAGCTTGAGGATCCAGGGGAGGAAATTGGGCACAGTTGTCTTTGGTTTGGGAGGGAAGTAGCCCCCTGAAGGAGCAGAGCCTTGGGAGAGGCAGTGATGGCAAGAGCTAAGTGGGGTAAGAGGCATTATTTAGGCAGAATAGGTCCAGGTGGGAAGAAGACTCTGAGCCTGGGTTAGGTTGAGTCACAGTGTCGCAGGGTTGTCCCCCTCTAATGATTCTGGATAAACAGACCACATAGTCCCTTTGTTTTCTTTGCAAGGACAAAGAAACATTTTGGGAATGAGAGTGGGAAGGGGTTTCCAGGACTGGCATGCACAAGGTGCTTGTCAGGTATCTCTCTGCAGTGAGTATATTGGCTCCTCTCTGAGGGAGGGGCCTCCAGAAGGAGGCCTGAGAGACCTGGTGTTTCCCTCCCTTGTGGCTCTCAAGACCTCCGAGAGCAGAATGTGATGAGGAATATTATGAATTATGCCACATGCAAGGAGTAGGCTCACCTGCTGCCTTTCTCCAAACTCTGCTCAGGCTTCCCTCAGTGGAATAGTCTGAATAGCCAGACACCAGCCTAATGGCTTTCCTTAGTTCCTTTTATTGTCCCAACTAACTGCTTTAGATTATCCTGATTATTTCCAGGATAAAACCCCTTCTTATTACTATGTAAACTTTAGTTTGATTGCTTCCTCAGAATTATATGGGTAAAATATATAAAGTGTTCCAAATATTAAAGTAGCAAAAGATTAAATAAAGGTCAGTGGACTTGATAACATCAGTAATCTTCCCTTCTACCCCAAACGATGCTAGGATGCTAGGACAAATGGATCTGTGAAGAGAAGCTTCTATGAGTCTGGTCCTTGCTCCTTGGAAGATTACCTGAAACCAGTAAACCGCTTTAAGATTCACTATGACCAAAGTCTCTGTCTTTTCAAAGTTCCCCAGGCCAATAGGTGATGGTGCTGGTGAGGAAATGGGGTTAAAAATGAGGCTGTCAGTTGCCTATCTAACATTCACTGCCTATCTACTCTTAACACAAACTCACTTTTGTTCAGTACCCTGCCCACCCCACTGCAGCCAAATGGGGAAGTGGATCTTACCTCCAGCTCCAAGGACCTGACTTGTTCAAGGGGTATCACATTTGTTTAACAAATATTGAGGGAAACTTATGTGCCATGCCTTGTTTTAGGTAAGTAAGGAAGTTCCAGATCCCTGACACAATGAAGTTGATGTTATAGTATGTGTGAAAAGAAAATGTACAAATAACAGTGCGAAACACATGGTGATAAAGACTAAGGAGGAAAATAGGGCCTCGGCAGGGCCAGAAGGGGATGTAGGAAGATGGTGCTGGGGAGCAGTTGTTATTTTAAAAGGCTGATCAGGGAAGGGCTTGATGAAGTGACATGTTCTCCTTCCCATGTCCTGCTTTAAAATGAGGTCAGTTCTGCTAATGAAACCAGGGGGCAGTCTACTGGGGAACCTGTAGGAAAACGTTTCCTCACAACAAAGATAGAGACGCAGGAAGAGGCGATCTCTCTTCTTCCTCTGGATGTTACAATTGTATGTGATGCCAGGAAGAGCAGCAGACACCTTGCTACCAGCTTGATGACACCAAGAATGATAGGATGGAGAGAGAGAGAACAAAATTTGACCTCGATTATTTTTTTTGAGCCACAGAATTAACTAACCCCGAAGTCTGATCTGTGTCTGTGCTTCTTGTAACATGAAATAGTAATTTTTCATATTGTGTATGCCAGTTTAAATCAGGGTTTCTTTTTCTTGCAGCTGAAGTCATCCTAACTGATATAGAACAGGTTCTGGTAGCTCTAATTGACTGCAATAAACCAGTTTGCAAAATTTGAAGTAGAGAGGGGTAGGAACTTGTGACATTGCTCATAACACTGGCATTTTTCCTGCACACAACCTTAGAGGTAAGCTTAATAGAGTTTGAAGCAGTTGGCTAGAAAAACGACTACCTGTTAGAGCTCATTTGCCCAAGACAGTGACATAAGGGAATCCAGACAACATTCTTAAAAACCTTGTGTTCAGGGAGTCATGGTCCATATACCCTAATTTCCAACTAAGTGTGTATAAGAGCTACATAGATGGAGGAGGTGTGGGTTAAGACTACTCTAAAATAAATAAATGATGTAGAAGCACTGGAGTGGCTGTGATAGTGGTTATGGTGGGGAGGTGGCCACATTGAGAGTTTGAAGTTAGCCTTTCAAAAATTCCCATTGTAACTGAGAGCTGGTAAAGAACTACAGCCTCTGATTTCATTGCCACAGGTTGCTAACTGTGGTAGGCAGAATAACAGACCCCACCTTCCTCCAAGATGTCTACATCCTAATCCCCAGAATTTGTCAATATGCTATGCTATGTGGCAAAAGAAATTTCTGCAGATGTGATTGCAGAAGTTGATAAAAGTTATGGAGATGGGGAGATTATCCTGGATTATCAGGGTAGGTCCAATCTAATCCCATGAACACTAAAAAACAGAAAACTTTTCCACCTGGAGTTAGAGAAATGTGATGGACAAAGATGCAGGAGAGATTCTAAGTATGAGAGGGACATCACCTTGCTGGCTTTGAAGATGGAGGAAGGAGCTAAGACATGTAGGTGGCCTCTAGAAGCTGGGAATGGCCCTTAGCTGACAGCCAGCAAGGGAACAAGGTTGTCAGTCCTCTAGAAGCGAGGAACTGAATTCTGCCAACAATCTGAATGAGCAGGAAAACATAGTCTCCTCTGGGGGCTCCGATAAATGAGCACAGCCATGCCGACACCTCAATGTTAACCTGGAGACCTGTGTCAAACTTCTGACCTACAGAAGTGTGAGATCATAAAGGTGTGTGGTTGTGAGCTGCTAAGTTTGTGGTAATTTGTTATCACAGCAACAGAAAATGAATACGCCCACCTACTAGAGAGCTATGTCCTGCGCGGATGAGCATGGACCGAACTACTGGGCAGTGTGGAGGGGGAGGGAAGTGCAGCTTTGAAGCGGCCCAAGTAAGCTGGAGGCAAGGGGGTCGGTCTGAGTGGTGGGGTGGAAAAGACATGGAAAGTGATGGAGACACAGTGGGTATATATTCTGTGTAACAACTATCCCCAAACTTAGTGGCTGAAAACACCAACAGTTGCCCATGGGTCAGCAGTTAGCACAGGTCAGTTCTTTGGTTCTCCCACTGAGCTCAGCTGGGCCCTGCTGCATTCGTGGGCGGCTGCCTCTGGGTTGACTTGCGGTCTGGGGTGACAAGAGGACTGGCCGTGTGTTTCTTACCATCCAGCAGAGTAACCCAGACTTGTTCACAGGGCTGCTGGCAGGGATCTCGAGTGCAGCAAGAGACACTGTTCCAGTCTCTGCTTGTGTCATATTTGTCCTGCCCCACTGGCCCAGGTGAGTCACATGTGTGGCCCAGAGTCAGCATATTAGTTTGCTCAGGCTGCCTTCACAAAACACCACAGACTGGGTGCTTTCAACTCACGAAACACCACAGACTGGGTTTTTTCAACTCACAAAACACCACAGACTGGGTGCTTTCAACACAGAAATGTATTTTCTCACAGTTTTGGAGCCTGCACCTTCAAGATCGAGGAGCTGGCAGGCTTGGTTTCTTCTGAGGCCTCTCTCCTTGGCTTGCAGATGGCCTCCCTCCTGCTGCCTCTTCACATGATCTTTTCTCTGCATGTGCTTCCTTGGTGTCCCTTCTTCCCAGACAATTTGGATAAGGGCTCCACCCTAACGTAATCGTTTTAACATAATCACCTCTCTAGAAGCCTGATCTCCAAATGTGGTTACATTCTAGGTACCAGGGGTTAAGACTTTAACATATGAGTTTTGGAGAAACACAATTCAGCTCATAACAGTCACTATGCGGGGAGACTGCCCAGAGGCATGGCTAGTGGAAGGCACAAAGAGATTGGGCGTGGGGAGGGAATCATTACTCTAACAATTTACCATAGAAGGTTATTGAAATGTGGACTAGGAACTGAAAATTCACAGTATTTCCCAGGGTTGACTTTGTTTAAGATACAGTATTTTAGAGAAGCGGGTCTGCAAACTATGGCTGTGGGCTAAATCTGGCCCCCAAATTATTTTTGTAAATAAAGTTTTATTGGAACCCAGCCACACTCATTCATTTGTGTCTGGTCTGTGGCTGGCTGGCTTCCTGCTACAATGGCAGAGTTAAGTAGCTGTGACAGAGACTGAATGGCCTATTGACTTTTAACCTTTTCACTATCTGCCCTTTTTTTTTCTTAGTGTTTATTTTTTATTTATTTATTTTTCTTATTAGTCATCCATTTTATACACATCAGTGTATACATGTCAATCCCAACTGCCCGATTCATCACACCACAACACCCAACCCCTGCCTCTTTCCCCCCTTGGTGTCCATACGTTTTTTTCTCTACTTCTGTGTCTCAATTTCTGCTCTGCAAACCGGTTCATCTGTACCATTTTCTAGGTTCCACATATATGCGTTAATATACGGTATTTGTTTTTCTCTTTCTGACTTACTTCAGTCTGTATGACAGTCTCTAGGTGCATCCACATCTCTACATATGACCCAAGTTTGTTCCTTTTTATGGCTGAGTAATATTCCATTGTATATATGTACCACATCTTCTTTATCCATTCATCTGTCGAGGGAAATTTACCTTGCATCTATGACCTAGCTACTGTAAATAGTGCTGCAATGAACATTAAGGTGCATGTGTCTTTTTGAATTATGGGTTTCTCTGGGTATATGCCCAGTAGTGAGATTGCTGGATCATATGGTAACTCTATTTTAAGTTCTTTAAGGAACTTCCATGTTGTTCTCCATAGTGGCTGTATCAATTTACATTCCCATCAACAATGCAAGAGGGTTCCCTTTTCTCCACACCCTCTCCAGCATTTATTGTTTGTAGATTTTCTGATGATGCCATTTCTAACTGGTGTGAGGTGATACCTCATTGTAGTTTTGATTTGCATTTCTCTAATAATTAGTGATATTGAGCAGGTTTTCATGTGTTTCTTGGCCATCTGTATGTCTTCTTTGCAGAAATGTCTATTTAGGTCTTCTGCCCATTTTTGGATTGGGTTGTTTGTTTTTCTAATATTGAGCTGCATGAGCTGTTTATATATTTTGAAGATTAATCCTTCGATGATTCATTTGCAAATATTTTCTAGCATTCTGAGGGTTGTCTTTTCATCTTGCTTATGATTGCCTTTGTTGCGCAAAAGCTTTGAAGTTTCATTAGGTCCCATTTGTTTATTTTTGTTTTTATTTCCATTACTCTAGGAGGTGGATCAAAAAAGATCTTGCTGTGATTTATGTCAAAGAGTGTTCTTCCTATGTTTTCCTCTAAGAGTTTTATAGTGCCTGGTCTTATATTTAGGTCTTGAATCCATTTTGAGTTTATTTTTGTGTATGGTGTTAAGGATTGTTCTAATTTCATTCTTTTACATGTAGCTGTCCAGTTTTCCCAGCACCACTTATTGAAGAGACTGTCTTTTCTCCACTGTATATCCTTGCCTCCTCTGTCATAGATTAGTTGACCATAGGTGTGTGGGTTTATCTCTGGGCTTTCTATCCTGTTCCATTGATCTATATTTCTGTTTTTGTGCGAGTACCTTATTGTCTTGATTACTGTAGCTTTGTAGTATAGTCTGAAGTCAGGGAGTCTGATTCCTCCAGCTCCATTTTTTTCCCTCAAGACTGCTTTGGCTATTCGGGATCTTTTGTGTCTCCATAGAAATTTTAAGATTTTTTGTTCTAGTTCTGTAAAAAATGCCATTGCTAATTTGATAGGGAATGCATAGAATCTATAGATTGCTTTGGGTAGCATAGTCATTTTCACAATATTGATTGTTCCAATCCAAGATCATGGTATATCGCTCCATCTGTTGTTACCATATGTAATTTCTTTCAACAGTATCTTATAGTTTTCTGCATACAGGTCTTTTGTCTCCCTAGGTAGGTTTATTCCTAGGTATTTTGTTCTTTTTGTTGCAATAGTAAATGGGAGTGTTTCCTTAATTTCCCTTTCAGATTTTTCATCATTAGTGTATAGGAATGAAAGAGATTTCTGTGCATTAATTTTGTATCCTGAAACTGTACCAAATTCATTGATTAGCTCTAGTAGTTTTCTGGTGGCATCTTTAGCATTCTCTATGTATAGTATCATGTCATCTGCAAACAGTGACAGTTTTACTTCTTCTTTTCCAATTTGTATTCCTTTCATTTCTCTTTCTTCTCTGATTGCTGTGGCTAGGACTTCCAAAACTATGTTGAATAATAGTGGTGAGAGTGGATATCCTTCCCTTGTTCCTGATCTTAGAGGAAATGCTTTCATCTTTTCACCATTGAGAATGATGTTTGCTGAGGGTTTGTCATATATGGCCTTTATTATGTTGAAGTAGGTTCCCCCTATGCCCACTTTCTGTAGAGTTTTTATCATAAATCGATGTTGAATTTTGTCAAAAGCTTTTTCTGCATCTATTGAGGTGATCATATGGTTTTTATTCTTCAGTTTGTTAATATGGTGTATCACATTGATTGATTTGCGTGTATTGAAGGATCCTTGGGATAAATCCCACTTGATCATGGTGTATGATTCTTTTAATGTGTTGTTGGATTCTGTTTGCTAGTGTTTTGTTGAGGATTTTGGCATCCATATTCATCAGTGATATTGGTCTGTAATTTTCTTTTTTTGTAATATCTTTGTCTGGTTTTGGTATCAGGGTGATGGTGGCCTCATAGAATGAGTTTGGGAGTTGCATTCCTGTGCAATTTTTTGGAAGAGTTAGAGAAGGATGGGTGTTAGCTATTCTCTAAATGTTTGATAGAATTCACCTTTGAAGCCATGTGGTCCTGGACTTTTGTTTGTTGTACGATTTTTAATCACAGATTCAATTTCATTACTTTTGATAGGTCTATTCATATTTTCTATTTCTTCCTGGTTCAGTCTTGGAAGAATTTGTCCATTCTTCTAAGAATTTGTCCATTCTTCTAAGAATTTGTCCATTTCTTCCAGGTTGTCCATTTTATTGGCATAGAGTTGCTTGTAGTAGTCTCTTAGGATGCTTTGTATTTCTGCGGTGTCTGTTGTAACTTCTCAGTTTTCATTTCTAATTTTATTGATTTGAGTCCTCTCCCTCTTTTTCTTGATGAGTCTGGCTAATGGTTTATCAATTTTGTTTACCTTCTCAAAGAACCAGCTTTTAGTTTTATTGATCTTTGCTATTGTTTTCTTTGTTTCTATTTCATTTATTTCTGCTCTGATCTTTATGATTTCTTTCCTCCTGCTAACTTTGGGTTTTGTTTGTTCCTCTTTTCTGTTTCCTTTACGTGTAATGTTAGATTGTTTATTTGAGATTTTTCTTGTTTCTTGAGGTAGGCTTGTATAGCTATAAACTTCCCTCTTAGAACTGCTTTTGCTGCATCCCATAGGTTTTGGATCATTGTGTATTCATTGTCATTTGTCTCTAGGTATTTTTTGATGTCCTCTTTGATTTCTTCAGTGATCTCTTGGTTATTTAGTAACGTATGTTTAGTCTCCATGTGTTTGTGTTTTTTACGTTTTTTTGCTTGTAATTGATTTCTAATCTCAGAGTGTTGTGGTCAGAAAAGATGCTTGATATGATTTCAATTTTCTGAAATTACTGAGGCTTGATTTGTGCCCCAATATGTGATCTATCCTGGAGAATGTTCCATGTGCACTTGAGAAGAAAGTGTAATCTGCTGTTTTTGGATGGAACGTCCCATAAATATCAATTAAATCTATCTGTTCTATTGTGTCATTTAAAGCTTGTGTTTCCTTATTAATTTCCTGTTTGGATGATCTGATCTGTCCATTGGTGTAAGTGAGGTGTTAATGTCCCCCGGTATTATTGTGTTACTGTCAATTTCCTATTTTAGAGCTGTTAGCAGTTGCCTTATGTATTGAGGTGCTTGTATTTACAATTGTTATATCTTCTTCTTGGATTGATCCCTTGATCATTATGTAGTGTCCTTCTTTGTCTCTTGCAGTAGTCTTTATTTTAAAGTCTATTTTGTGTGATATGAGAATTGCTACTCCAGCTTTCTTTTGATTTCCATTTGCATGGAATATCTTTTTCCATCCCCTCACTTTCAGTCTGTATGTGTCCCTAGGTCTGAAGTGGGTCTCTTGTAGACAGCATATATATGGGTCTTGTTTTTGTATCCATTCAGCAAACCTGTGTGTTTTGGTTGGAGCATTTAATCCATTCATGTTTAAAGTAATTATAGATATGTATGTTCCTATGACCATTTTCTTAATTGTTTTGGGTTTGTTTTTGTAGGTCCTTTTCTTCTCTTGTGTTTCCCACTTAGAGAAGTTCCTTTAGCATTTGTTGTAGAGCTGGTTTGGTGGTGCTGAATTCTCTTAGCTTTTCCTTGTCTGTAAAGCCTTTGATTTCTCCATCAAATCTGAATGAGATCCTTGCTGGATAGAGTAATCTTCGTTGTAGTTTATTCCCTTTCATCACTTTAAGTATATGATGCCACTCCCTTCTGGCTTGTTGAGTTTCTGCTGAGAAATCAGCTGTTAACCTTATGGGAGTTCCCTTGTATGTTATTTGTCATTTTTCCCTTGCTGCTTTCAATAATTTTTCTTTGTCTTTAATTTTTGCCAGTTTGATTACTATGTGTCTCAGCGTGTTTCCCCTTGGGTTTATCCTGTATTAGACTCTCTGCACTTCCTGGACTTTCATGGCTGTTTCCTTTCCGATTTTAGGGAAGTTTTTGACTATAGTCTCTTCAAATATTTTCTCGGGTCCTTTGTCTCTCTTCTCCTTCTAGCAGCCCTATAATGTGAATGTCGTCCCAGAGCTCTCTTAGGCTGTCTTCATTTCTTTTCCTTCTTTTTTCTTTATTCTGTTCCACAGCAGTGAATTCCACCATTCTGTCTTCCAGGTCACTTATCTGTTCTTCTGCCTCAGTTAGTCTGCTATTGATTCCTTCTAGTGTATATTTCATTTCAGTTATTGTATTGTTCATCTCTGTTTGTTCTTTAATTCTTCTAGATCTTTGTTAAACATTTCTTGCATCTTCTCAATCTTTGCCTCCACTCTTTTTCCGAGGTTCTGGATCATCTGCTCTATCCTTATTCTGAATTTTTTTTCTGGAAGATTGCCTATCTCCACTTCATTTAGTTGTTTTCTGGGGTTTTATCTTGTTCTTCCATCTGGTACATAGCCCTCTGACTTTTCATCTTTTCTATCTTTCTGTGAATTTGTTTTTTCCCCCACAGGTTACAGGATTGTAGCTCTTGCTTCTGCTGTCTCTAGTGTGGTGGATGAGGCTATCTAAGAGGCTTGTGGAAGTTTCCTGATGGGAGGGACTGGTGGTGGGTAGAGCTGGGTGTTGCTCTGGTGGGCAGAGCTCAGTAAAACTTTAATCCACTTGTCTGTGATGGGTGGGGCTGGGTTCCCTCCCTGTTGGTTGTTTTGACTGAGACAACCCAACACTGGAGCCTACCCGGCCTCTTTGGTGGGGCTAATGGCATACTCTGGGAGGGCTCACGCCAAGGAGTACTTCCCAGAACTTCTGCTGCCAGTGTCCTTATCCCTTGGTGAGCCACAGCCACCCACCACCTCTGCAGGAGACCCTTTAACACTAGCAGGTAGGTCTGGTTCAGTCTTCTATGGGGTCACTACTCCTTCCCCTGGGTCCCAATGTGCACACTTCTTTGTGTGTGCCCTCCAATAGTGGAATCTCTGTTTCTCCCAGTCCTGCCAAAGTCCTGCAATCAAATACTGCTAGCCTTCAAAGTCTGATTCTCTAGGAATTCCTCCTCCCGTTGCCAGACCCCCAGGTTGGGAAGCCTGATGTGTGGCTTGGAGCCTTCACTCCACTGGGTGGACTTCTGTGGTATAAGTGTTCTCCAGTTTGTGAGTCACCCACCCAGCAGTTATGGGATTTGATTTTATTGTGATAGCACCCCTCCTACCGTCTCATTGTGGCTTCTCCTTTGTATTTGCAAGTGCAGTATCTTTCTTGGTGAGTTCCAGTGTTTTCCTGTTGATGATTGTTCAGTAGTTAGTTGTGATTCTGTTGTTCTCGAAAGAGGGAGTGAGAGCATGTCTTTCTACTCCACCATCTTGAACCAATCTCCACTATCTGCCCTTTTACAGAACAAGTTTGCCAACTCCAGTGTTCGAGAATTACAAGAAAGCCATGAATCGAGTAGAAGTAGGGTAAAAGAACCAGACAACCAGCAGCAGGACACATGCAGTCCAAGGAAGGTGGAGGCAGAATTTCCCTTGCTGACTTCTGGTGAACAAATTACCAGAGAAACAACAGGTCAGGAATTGTTACAGGCTTTGTTCCTAATGTGCTGCTTGTGAAGTTGGCTGAACTGCTTTCTTGGAATGCTGTTTCACACAGCCTTGGCCGCCCACCCATCTGCTGCCCACACAACTTAGTCCTTTCAAGTATTATCTAGAGGTATCTTGTTGTCATCCACAGAGAACAAAGTAAGAGTCTCCGCCTTGACAGGGATTTCTCCTCTTTTGATATTTCATGCTAAGCCTCATTCACACCCAATATGAAGGCAGGGCTGCTTTTAAAACCCACTTCACATTTTAAAACCAATTCTGTTAAGCATGACTTCAGCTGTCACTTCTTGTTTTTTGGAGAAGCTTGACGCTCATGGGTTTGAAACATCCCATCCATTTGTTCAATGGACTTCTGATAACTATCCCTGACCAAATTAGTATGAAGTCGACACCAATTATGCGTCTGACCACCTTCACAATAGAGTGTTTTAGAACAGCCCACGATGCTTGGTCATTCCTTATCATGTGTGGATGCATTGTGCTGAAAGGCCTTGGAAAATGGTGCCATTTTACTACTGCTGCAAGTGAAGAGTGCAGGGAGATTTTGGGAATGAATGAAAGCTGAGAGTAGGCTGAGGGCTGTCTGCTCTGCAGACATGGTCCGTAACCCCTTTGGATTCAAGAGAAGCAGGCTTTTCAAACCCTTGCTGCATAAGCATTGTTATCACCAAAATAGACCACTTGAGATGGAAGTACAGACAGATTTGCTGATGATGACAGCTCACCAGGACCCAGCTCTCCATTCAGGTACATTGATACGCATATTCGCTCTACTGGAAAAAAAAAATCTCTTCTTCTACCCTGGGATGCTGCTTCTGTAGGCTCAGATTCTGCTATTTTATACCCACCCGCTGCTCCAGTATAAGCAGCCGCAATAGGCGTCAAGCTATGAAAAGCTCTGAGGACCACTGTTGCCGTGCAAATTGCTTCCTTGCTGGGTACTGCTTGGTGATTGCAAGATGGATTGCCAGATTAGCATAGGCATGTGGTGTTTGTGTAAGGAACAGGGAGGGTGATTTTCCCCTGCTTCTCCCACCAGCTATTTCTTACCAGTCCCTTTGCTTCCTACAAAAAATGAGGTATTTGTTAATGTCATTTCTTAGTGGAAATTCAAAGGGCAGAATCACTGACGCAAGCCCAAAGTGAAACTACTCTGTTTCTTTCTGCCCTCCTACTGCCAGATAAGAGCCTCTCAAGCTACTGGAAAAAGAGGTCACTGGCCTATGCCACTGCCAGCTCGTGGAAGCTTTCAACACAGTGGTTTGCTGTCCTTTGCTGTTTTATATCATGAACTAACTAAATCAACATAGCTACCTTTCCTGAATGCAGAAGGTTGTTTCCAAACACAAAAACAAGTTGATGAAACAGGTAGAACTACAGGCGGCCTGGAGGCATGGAGGCTGCCTCATTCTTTGGGAGACTTGTGCAGCCTGTGTGGGTAATCTGTGTTAACATCTTGTCTTCAAGACGTTGACCTCACTTTGATTCAGACATTCTACAAAAGAATTCATTTCTTCTCCATTTCAAAGCTGTTTATCTGACTTAGAAAATAGCTGCTTTAAACAGAAGCCTTTATACTTGTCTGGGTAAATTCTGTTCCAATTTTTGCTTTGGCCACAAGTCAAAGATAACAGCTGTGCACTTGTGGGTTCACTGAACTCTACGTGCTTGTTGGCTGCATCACCAACCAGAGGGAATAACCAATAATTAGAACATTTCAGGTCATCTTGGGAAGAACAGAGTTTTCTCATGTTTGGAAAGGTGATGCGACCTCCCTCTGATTTTCCTGAATGTGGATCTGTCTGTGACTACATGTGGAGCTGAATATACAAGCCTGGACTCACAGCCACTGTGTCCTCCCTTTCCCAAAATATCGCCTGATAAATGGAGGCTTAAAACTATATTTAATGTTTTTCAGCTTAACTCTAGCACTGCAACAGGCCTGACCCATGATAACAAGCAAAAGTCCTTGCGTATTCCTAGTACATCAGCATTTCTCGTCATAATGATTTGTGATTCAGACCTTGAAAGCTGTGGGGTTTCTTCCTAGTTGAATCAATACAAGTTTACATAAATATATGTTTCTGTTTTCCTTTTGTTCTTGCTTCAGCATTCATGTTTCCTCGCTGGCAACAACAGACTCTGGGAGGGTGGGGAAAAGAGAAATGGAGCAGATAGAGAGACAATTCAGAAGAAATTATTTGGGCGGGTTCTAACTTCTTTCCTGATTATGATTTTTTTGTTCGTTTCATTTATGAACGGTAATGTGTTGGAATTTTCATTTGAAAAGGTAAAATATGTCCCATGTATTTAAAGAATATAATCGTACATGTCTTACATCTGATTGTAAACTAAAGCCATTCCTACACGAGCTGCTTGTGTCAAGGTGTTTGGTGTGCTAGCACTTTTCGTGGCAGCACTAGGTGTCCCAAACCATTAATCCAACAGTGAAGGAGAGGCTGGTTTGCTACAGATGCAAAGAACCAAGTGATCATTCCCTCTGTCTTCAAAATCCCCCCGGTCAAGGAGACAAAGTTGGCAAGAGATATGGTGGTTATTTTTTGCTTGCTTTTATGCCATGGATGGGAGAACTTTTCACTTTCACTTGAATAACCACAGGAAGAGGCAGAGGCTACCTTTTTGAAGACTCACCTGTGGGACAGTCCCTATTACCAGCACCAACCCATCCAGATGCCTTCTTTCACTCTGCTGTGGGAGGTGTCCCGTGCACACGGAGGCTGCAGCTCTCTGTGACTGTGCTGCTTGTGAAACATACAACAACCACTGAAGTCACAAGTGGGATCTAAAATTCAGACCCCCTTTTTCTGCTCAACAAACTCTGGGCCCACAGGGCTGCCTCTGCTCAGGGTTGGGGCAGGGATCCGTCTACATTTTCTGTATTGGCTAGTGGCAGCTCTCAGCATGTTTGTGCTCTTGGTATCAGTTTGAACCCAAGACCCTCTACTTTAATCAACCCTGACTTCCCTAGCCTTCAATCCTATGACAATAAGAGAGTAAATGAACGATTGTTGTTATTAGTTAATATTGATACAATTTCTGTCTGGGTTCACTTGGGTAAAGCCCAGCTACATATAGATATTTGTGTGGGTTATCTACATATCTCCCAGTTATTTCTTTAAGAATACTTCCAATGACATTTTATACTCAGAGAGAAACATTGGAACTAATTAGAAGGCTATGGGCATATATTATATCCACTCTATTAACCAGCATTTGACCACTGAAATAGATTCTTGAAATCTAACCTAGATCAGGATTGATATTACTGGTTGGTAGCAAGGAATCCTGCCTAAAAAGCCACAATATGAAAATATCCATAGCTTGTCTTGATTCCTGAGGTTACATACTCAGAGCACAGTGGGTACCACCAAGCCGTTTACTGGCTGTGTCCTGAGGGCTGTTTCCTAAACTGGTCCTGAGAACAAAGAGCTCCAAATGAGCCAGGACTGTTTAAATTTTTCATCAAAGATGGAACGTGTGAGTTCAACTGGAGGAGACTGGGAACCACTCATCTTCCTGAAACAAGACACAAACATGCTGCCACACTTCTGGGTCACATTTCCTGTCTGCTGGGAGCATTCTTCTAGGATTGAGGGAACAAAGAGAGGTGGGAGGGACAATTCACCGAATCTCAGAGATGTCTGTGCTTGCAAATTATTTGTGTGTGAAGATTTAGAATCTGGGGAAAGACAGGATAGTGTGCAGCAGGGACTTCTTTTTTTCCTCTTCAGCACTTCTAGCAATGGACTGATTGGTGTGAGAAATTAGCTGTCCTGCTGAGGAGTTAGGTGTAGCATCATAATCGGTCCTTCAAGTGAGCCTCTGTTTCTAGTCTTTTTCTAGTCTTTTCTGGTCTTTTAAACCGTGGGGCCTTTCCAGTAGTTTTCCTCATTACCTTCCTTGCATTGTCACACAATGGGTATAGTAAACAGATGGCGGGTCTGTATCCATTAATATGTAAAATCGGATTAATTTTTATTAATCAGTGCTTTTCTCTTTTATTACTCAAAGTGGCTTTATCTCCTTCACTTCTGTCCACGCCACCTAGGTGCTCATTTAACGATGAAAGAGGACCTCCAGAGTGTCTCCTTCTGTTGTGTGGACTTAAATGAATTTAATGACTGCAGCAGGGCTGATTTCCTCCTAACACACAGGAGTAAATTATGATTACGTTTTCTAGGGACCTAAAGAGAAAAACATAGATGTTTCTATTAAAGAAACAGAAGGCACTTTGCCTATGATCTGAAGTTAGATATTATTAATAATCATTATTATTGTCATCCTCATTTTATTCCTACATAGAAGTCATTCTTTCTGACCTACATCATGAGAAACAAATATTTGGGGAAGGAATAAATCAGTAGATATTGTATAGGCAGCAGTGTCTTAATGCTAGAACTGATTCCCTGCTTCCCATTAGCCTTTTAACCTTAAATTATTAGTCCCTTAACAGTGTTTAGAAAATGCTGTCTTTAGCTTAAGGAAAGAAGAAAGGAAATAAATCTTTTAAACAACCTACTATGTGTCAGGTGTTATGCTAACTGCTTCTTATTTGTTATCTCAGTGAATACTCATAACAATCTTGTGAGGTGGGTGGTGTTTTTGTTTTACAGATGAGGGAAATGAGTAAAATAGAACTAAGTAGTAGGTGGCGGGGGCGAGGGAGGCAGAAGCACCAGGAACTGGGGTTCCAGTTCTTAGTCATTTGGGCTCTGACTTTACTGTGCTTTCTGACCTCAGCATTACAGTGGCCCCATGTGGCATTTGAAAGGGGCAGAGCAGAGTTGTTCCTGCTGGGAGACCACAGGGGTACTTTTGGATCTGAGGGAGAACAGGATTTGTTACCCCCAAATACTCCTTTTTGGCATAAAGATTATTTTAGGCTGATTATTTTTAAGAAACAGTAGACAACGGAGAAGCTCTGAAGACTGAGTAGCACTTACCCTTTTCTAAGAGACATTTACATGCATAAGGGAACTGTCCATTTCTAAGCGTGTTTTCCTTTCTGTACCAGGAAGAAGAGGATAACCAGATCTCTAGAAACTCTTATCAATGGAGAAGGCATAACTACCATGCCCTTGTTTACTGCACTTTTCCTGGTAACGGCCTGTAATTGGCCTTCCCCGTACTCCCCAACATCTTTTGTCTTTAGCTAGAGATGGTATTTAAGGTGGTGTCTTGGGTCATTTTGGAGAATTGCTCAGTTTTCCTGGGTCTCTCCCATGTATACAGGAGGTATACATGTTGTTAAACTTGTGGGTTTTTTTTCTCCTGTTCATCTATCTTTTACAATGGGGGATCTCAGCCAAGAACCTAGAAGAGTAGAGGGGAAAATGTCCCCCTTCTTTAGGAATGAACTAACCCCAACAGGAGAATTTGCTGGCGAGAGCATAGGGTGTGGGTGCCGTCCATGCAAAGGCTCTATTTTGGTCATATGGTGACATAGCTCCACACAACTCCAGAGCTTGCAAATATTGTATAAATAATGACTTACACTTACTAAGCACACACTCTGGGACAGGCACTGTTCTAATGGCTTAACATTTCATCCTCAGAACCCTATAACGTAGATAGTAATATTATCTCCATTTTACAGAAGGGAAAACTGAGGTAGCTATTGAGTAGCAGAGAGGATAAGTCCCCTGTCAAAAGTCACAAGTAAGTTAAGTGGAAGTGGGGTTTGCTCAGAGGCAGGCTGGCTTCCGAATGATGTTCTTCACCACTCCTGCTCTTGCCTTTCACCCAGGCCCTCAGGGCTGTCCTTGGTAAGGCTTACTTTTGGAGATGAGGCTCCTGTTCCTGTGACTGTTTTTTTCACCTCCTCCTTCCAAGTTGCTGCCTTCTGACTTACTTTCATTTTGGAGGGATCTCTCCTTCTTTCTTAGAGGGACTTCAGCTCTCTTGAAACCCTGTTTTCCTATGTTCTTGCAGAGTGGATGACCCATTATTGGGTTCAGCATTTTTGGAACCCAAATTGTTAGCAATCGGTAAGATAGCTTCTTTTTCTTGGAGGGCAGGGAGAGCTCAATCTTCACATTTTCTAGGAGATGAGTAGAAATGTTTTCATTCCATCTTTTTAATGTAGCAGAGAAAAAAAAGCCAATAAAACAGTAGCATTTAGACAAACAACTACATATCCTGCCACAGAGATAATCAAAGGGTAGTTCACAGAACTATAGTAAAAACTTCGGTTTATAGCTTCACTCCTTCACATAACTAGCCGGCTATGTATAGAACCACTCCAAGTCCTTGGCTTGTCATCTATAAAACAAGTTTAATTTCTAGCTTATTGCATGGTTGTGAGAATCAGTGAAGATGTTGTATAGAAAGTGCTAATCACAGTGCTTGGCTGTAGTAAGCTTTTAATAAAAGATATTTTTATTAATTATTATTATTAAAGCCTGGATGACTAAAAAACTGGCCAAGCCTATTGTATCTTAACTCTAGAGATGTCTTGAAGACACTTACTGTGACTTGGAGTATCTTAAATCAGTTTGGGACTTGCCATGCTTTGATAACCCCTTCCTTATTGAACACTTCGCTACATGGGAAGCACTGTGCTAAGTGCTTTTTACATACTCTCTAAACTTCACAAACTAACGTCTTATGGGCCTTGTCCATCTCTAGCCTTATTTCACTTTTCCAAGCTGGGAAGGGGCAGAGGTGGGATTTGAATACAAGCTTCAAATCCTCACCATTATATTTTGCTTGTGTCCAGAAACAGAAGCAAAATGACTCCTTACTGGAATCCAAGTTCTGAGTGCAGACCCTTTGACTCAAATTCTTTTTTGTTTTAAATTGAAGTATAGTTGATTTACAATGTTGTGTTAGTTACTGCTGTATAGTAAAGTGATTCAGTTATACTTATATAAACATACTTTTAAAAAATATTCTTTTCCATTATAGTTTATCATAGGATATTGAATATAGTTCTCTGTGCTATACAGTAGGACATTTTCATTTATCCATTCTATATATAAAAGCTTACATCTGCTAACCCCATCCTCCCGCTCCAACCCTCCCCCATCCCCCTTCGCCTCAGCAACCACCAGTCTGTTCTCTATGCCGTGATTCTGTTTCTATTTCATAGATAGGTTCATTTGGTTCATATTTTAGATTCCACATATAAGTGATATCATATGGTATTTGTCTTTCTCTTTCTGACTTACTTCACTTAGTATGATAATCTCTAGTTGCATCCATGTTGCTGTAGATGGCATTATTTCATTCTTTTTTTATGGCTGAGTAGTATTCCATTGTACATATGTACCACATCTTCTTTATCCATTCATCTGTTGACGGACATTTAGGTTGTTTCTATGTCTTGGCTATTGTGAATAGTGCTGCTATGAACATAGGGGTGCAAGTTATCATTTTTAATTATAGTTTTGTCCAGATATATATTCATGCGTGGGATTGCTGGATCATATGTTAATTTTATTTTTAGTTTTCTGAGGAACTTCCATACTGTTTTCCACAGTGGCTGCACCAACTTACATTCCCACCAACAGTGTAGGAGGGTTCCCTTTTCTTCACACCCTCTCTAGCATTTGTTATTTGTAGACTTTTTAATGATGGCCATTCTGCCTGGTGTGAGGTGGTACCTCTTGTAGTTTTGATTTGCATTTCTCTAATAATTAGGGATGTTGAGCATCTTTTCATATGCCTATTGGCTATTCTGAATTTCTTCTTTGGAGAAATGTCTATTTAGGTCTTCTGCCCATTTTTGGATTGGGTTGTTTGTTTTTTTGTTGTTGAGTTGTATGAACTATTTGTATATTTTGGAAATTAAGCTCTTGTCGGTTGCATTGTTTATAAATGTTTTCTCCTATTCTGTAGGTTGTTTTTTCGTTTTATGGTTTCCTTTGCTGTGCAAAAACTTGTAAGTTTGATTAGGTCCCTCTTATTTATTTTTGTTTTTATTTCTATTGCCTTGGGCAACTGACCTAAGAAAACATTGGTATGATTTAGGTCAGAGAATGTTTTGTCTATGTTCTCTTCTAGGAGTTTTATGGTATCATGTCTTATGTTTAAGTCTTTAAGCAATTTTGAGTTTATTTTTGTGTATGGTGAGAGGGTGTGTCTAACTTCATTGATTTACACATGGCTATACAACTTAGACTCAAATTCTTGATAGCTAAGTGAGCCTAACTCCTCTGAACCTCTCTGACTCTGTTTTTTCAACTAGAAAATATGATAAGATGACCAATCCTGAAAGGCTATTTTGAAGAAACAAATGAAATAATGATCAGGGTCTGGCATGGATGTTAAATGGGCCTGATGTTGAAAAAGACCTTTGTTTCCCAGAGTATGAAACATGTGAAGCCAGATGGCTGGGGTATTTGTTGTTGCTCCACATCAGGGAAGCTGAGAAATGGGTTTACTCAGGAAAATGAAGGTACTTTAGGAAAAAGTGCTCATCTGGCAAAATAGCAGGGCAGACAGTCTACTTCCCCCAAAACTCACTCTCCAAATTGTAGGATATGACTAAGAGAATATTCTAAGTATAGAAGGCATAACCATCAATGATTAACTATCTTTTTAAAGACGAAAACTGATTCTTTTATGATGTGAGACTGTAAATTAGCTGCTTCTAGTTCAGCAGTTAGAATCATGTGGTCATGAAACTAAGGATGGGCTAGATCCAGAAGGCATGAGTCTAAGGTTAAAAGAAGTCAGTTTAGGGCAAGTGAAGACATGGATAAATTTGTAAAATATTGCCCAAAGAGCCTGAGTTTTCTACTTGTTCAGCCTTTTGATGCCATTACATGTATCATTTTGACAATAAGCATAAAACGGTGATTTGAGTAGGTGAAAATTTTGCTTCCTTGCAAAGAATTTTACTGGTTGAATTTCAAATATGTAGGAAAGGTTTATTCACGTAATTGAAATAAAAATTTTAAGTGTGACTAAGGTGGTAATGAAAAAAAAATCACAATTCTCTAAATGTCACTTCATTCAGCAGTGCCCATTGTCTGCATTTCTTCTCAGCAAGTGGGGAAATGAAAACTGTCATGTACACACAAGGTTGCCAAATTGATTTTTCTTTGTGAGTACACATCTCTGCGTTAAGAATCAAGAAAAAATATTTGTGCTTTACGTGTTTAATGCTGAATTTATACCACTTGGCCCATTTAAAAATTGCTGAGAAGAAAACAGAGGTAAGACATCAATATTTCTGTGATGTTTCGATATTTACTGGCAATGCTTTCTTAAGTATCACCTGCTCCAATGAAGCTGAATTCAGAAGGTAAATAGTAATTTTCAGGCATTATTATTTATTTTCAACATTTCTTAATAGAAAATGTAAAATGTTAAAAATAAATCAAAATGACTTGATATGTAATTTTTGCTCTTTCAAAAATGGCTTGATGTGTAATTTTTGTTCTTTCTTCACTCAGAATTTCTAAATTCACATATGGTCTTTGTTCTAAACTCTGCTCCTGTGAGAGACCACAGCCCTCAGGATAAATATCAAATATGTAATTTTCCCCCTGAGGTCATCTGTAAGATGATTCCCCAAAAGAACAAAAAAATTGCTTTTAAACAAAGGATAAACATGGAGTTTTGGAAACTCTGATTAAACTTCTTTGAAAGTTTTAAGCCAAGGCAAAAGGGGACAAGTGAGACTATAATAGAATTCATCTTGCCAGCAGCATCATATAGCATTTGGTCTCCTGCACAGTGATTTCAGCTGTGATTTATTAGGGGACCAAGTTCATGTCATTGCACCAGATCTTCAGAGACCTGGCTTCAAACCCTGATTTTACTCACAATCGAAAATGAGGCTGGTGGTCAGGTCCTAGCCTCCTTTGACATGATTGTCAGCCTGCACTCGGGAGAATGGCCGTCTGGACAAACAGGGAGTGTTAACTTGCGGGTCAGGGACTCAACTGTGTATCAGTGGAGTTTTTATCTGCAGTGAGCCTGAGAGGGGCTGTGTCTGTGGCTCCTGACCCTCTCAGTGGGAAGCTTATTAAGCTGCCAGACAAAGAAGGCTAATACAATCCTAATATCCTCTGAAGGAAGCTTTTGTTCTTTCTTCTTCTTTTTTTGGGTCGAAGCTTAAGAAAAAGACTAATTATTAAAATTTTGGAAAAGAAATAGCTCTGGGACTTGGAATGTCTGTGTAAAATCTTAAAGGCAGCCAATTTTGCTTCCTGGCATTTACTTGCCCTGTGCAGCTTATAAACAGTTTCCATGTGGCTGCTGCTTCAGTGCAGACCTCTGATAAGACGATGGGGAAATTAGTTTTGTAGAAGTCTGTCAGTCTGAGGATAATGTGTATGCCTAAGTGTAATTGTTAAAAAAGAATTTTTTTGAGGGGTCTAGAGAAGGAAGGTTATTTGCCAGCTTCTGTGGAGAACAATAGGAAAAACAGAAGATTTATGATAATTAATTTTATAATCTAAGACAAAAAAGCCAATTAATGGAATTAATTTCAATGTTGAATTTAAGAGAAGAAAGAATAAAGGATTTGACTATAGTTCAATGCTAACTTGTTATCAGATCTTGAGATCTCTGTTCCCTTGAGACCACCTCTTACTTTTGGTTGAATATCTATTTCATACAAGAAGGAGATGTTGGGCCCCACTATGGCCAGTGTCTTGGGAAAATGTATGCCATTCATTCACTGGAGGGAAGGGGACATGATTTGAATATAATCCTAGTGAATCTTTTTGGTAGAGAGAAAGGCTGCTTCAGACAGATGCTCTCTTTCCCCCAGAGAAAGGTCATTTCATCTATAGAAAAGCAGATATTATCTGGAATGAATTATGGTTCGCCACCCTGTCTTGAGAGGCATTGAATGGGGAAGGGGCTCATGATACTGACTTTTATTTAACATAACCTTTCAAAGCACTTACTAAGGGCCAAGCACTATTCTGAAAACTATACATATATTAACTCATTTACTCCTCATAACAACCCTATGAAGTAGGTGCTATTATTATCCCCATTTCCCAGATGAGGAAACTGTGGCACAGAGAGGTTGAGCCGAAGGTCCAATATGTGGTAAATGGGGAGCCAGGTTCAAACTCAGGCAGTCCATTCAGCTCTGTGGTCCTTGCTCATTCTAAAGTGCTTGATAGTGGTGAACCCCGACTAACTAGTCTTTCCCAGTGAACCAACCACAGATTTAGCACACAAGAACTTTCTACAGATGCTCAGGGGTCATCCTGACGACGGGATTCAATCCATTTTGAATTCTGCATGTGGTGCTGGGGTAGCTCATCTTGTGCAAGAACACAATAGTTTAACTTTAAATGCTTTTTCAAAATTGAAGTATAGGGTTTCCCTGGTGGTGCAGTGGTTAAGAATCTGCCTGCCGATGCAGGCGACATGGGTTTGAGCCCTGGTTTGGGAAGATCCCACATGCAGCGGAGCAACTAAGCCTGTGTAGCACAACTACTGGGCCTGTGTTCTACAGCCGGCGAGCCACAACTATGGAAGCCTGTACACCTAGAGACCATGCTCCACAACAAGAGAAGTCA
Organism: Grampus griseus; assembly: GCF_964374135.1. Taxonomy (NCBI): domain Eukaryota; kingdom Metazoa; phylum Chordata; class Mammalia; order Artiodactyla; family Delphinidae; genus Grampus; species Grampus griseus. The sequence continues at coordinate 48,134,840 of NC_139012.1, forward strand.
CCACAATGAGAAGCCCATGCACCACAACAAAGACTAGCCCTGCTTGCTGCAACCAGAGAAAAGCCTGCATGCAGCAATGAAGACCCAACGCAGTCAAAAATAAAAAAAATAAAAATAAAATTGAAGTATAGCTAATTTACAATGCTATGTTAGTTTTCTGCGTGCAGCAAAGTGATTCAATTTCATATACATATTCAAGTTTATGTATATATACAAATATTCTTTTTCAGATTCTTTACCATTATACATTATTACAAGATATTGAATATGGTTCCCTTTGCTACACAATAGGCCCTAGATTGGTTCAAAATGGTGGAGTAGAAGAATGTGCACTCACTCCTTCTGGTGAGAGCACCGGAATCACAACTAACTGCTGAACAATCATCCACAGGAAGACATTGGAACTCACCAAAAAATATATTCCATATCCAAAGACAAAGGAGATGCCTCAGTGAGATGGTAGGTGGGGCACAGTCACAATAAAATCAAATCCTATAACCACTGGGTAGGTGACTCACAAAATGGAGAACAATTATACTACAGAAGTCCATCCACTGGAGTGAAGCTACTGAGCCTCATGTCAGGCTTCCCAACCTGGGGGTCCAGCAATGGCAGCAGGAATTCCGAGAGAATCAAACTTTGAAGGCTAGCGGGATTTGATTGCAGGACTTTGACAGGACTGGGGGAAACAGAGACTCCACTCTTGTAGGGCACACACAAAGTAGTGTGCACAACAGGACCCAAGGGGAAGGAGCAGTGATCCCATAGGAGACTGAACCAGACCTACCTGCTAGTGTTGGAGCGTCTCCTGCAGAGGTGGAGGGTGGATATGACTCACCACGGGGACAAGGAAACTGGGAGCAGAAGTTCTGGGAAGGACTCCTTGGCATGAGCCCTTCTGGAGTCTGCCGTTAGCCCCACCAAAGAACCTGTAGCCTCGAGTGCTGGGTTGCCTCAGGCCAAAAAACCAGTAGGGAAGGAACTCAGCCCAACCCATCAGCAGACAAGCGGATTAAAGTTTTACTGAGTTTGCCCCCCAGATCAACACCCAGTTCTACCCACCACCAGTCCCTCCCATCAGGAAACTTCCACAAACCTCTTAGATAGCCTCATCCACCAGAGGGCAGACAGCACATGCAAGAACTACAATTCTGCAGCCTGTGGAATGAAAACCACATTCACAGAGAGATAGACAAAATGAAAAGGCAGAGGACTATGTATCAGATGAAGCAACAAGATAGGCAGAGAAACGAAGTGGAGATAGGCAAATGAAGTGGAGATAGGCAACCTTCCAGAAAAAGAATTCAGAATAACGATAGTGAAGATGATCCAGAACCTCAGAAAAAGAATGGAGGCACAGATCGAGAAGATGCAAGAAATGCTTAAAAAAGACCTAGAAGAATTAAAGAACAAACAAACAGAGATGAACAATACAATAACTGAAATGAAAAATACAGTAGAAGAAATCAGTAGCAGAATAACTGAGGCAGAAGAACAGATAAGTGAGCCGGAAAACAGAAAGGTGGAATTCACTGCTGCAGAACAGAATAAAGAAAAAAGGATAAAAAGAAATGAAGACAGCATAAGAGACATCTGGGACAACATTAAACACACCAACATTCTCATTATAGGGGTCCCAGAAGGAGGAGAGAGAGAGAAAGGACCCAAGAAAATATTTGAAGAGATTATAGTGGAAAACTTCCCTAATATGGGAAAGGAAATGGCCATCCAAGTCCAGGAAGCACAGAGAGTTCCAGGCAGGATAAACCCAAGGGGAAACACACTAGACATAGGAATTAAATTGACAAAAATTAAAGACAAAGAAAAATTATTAAAAGCAACAAGGGAAAAATGACAAATAACATACACGGGAACTCTGAGAAGGATAACAGCTGAGTTCACGGCAGAAGGTCTACAAGCCAGAGGGAGTGGCATGATATACTTAAAGTGATGAAAGGGAAGAACCTACAACAAAGATTACTCTACCCAGCAAGGATCTCATTCAGATTTGACAGAGAAATCAAGCTTAACGGACAAGCAAAAGCTAAGAGAATTCAGCACCACCAAACCAGCTCTACAACAAATACTAAAGGAGTTTCTCTACGTGGGAAACAAAAGAGGAGAAAAGGACCTACAAAAACAAACCCAAAACAATTAAGAAAATGGTAATAGGAACATATATATTGATAATTACCTTAAATGTGAATGGATTAATTGCTCCAACCAAAAGACACAGGCTCGTTGAATGGATACAAAAACAAGACCCATATATGTGCTGTCCACAAGAGACCCACTTCAGACCTAGGGCACATACAGACCAAAAGTGAGGGGATGGAAAAAGATACTCCATGCAAATGGAAATCAAAGGAAAGCTGTAGTGTCAATACTCATATCAGATAAAATAGATTTTAAAATAAAGAATGTTACAAGAGACAAGGAAGGATACTACATAATGATCAATGGGTCAATCCAAGAAGACATAACAATTATAAATATATATGCACCCAACATAGTATCACCTCAATACATAAGGCAAATGCTAACAGTTATAAAAGAGGAAATCAACAGTAACATAAAAAGAGTGGGAGAATTTAACACCTCACTTACACCAATGGACAGGTCATACAGACAGAAAATTAAAAGGAAACAAAAGCTTTAAATGACACAATAGACCAGATAGATTTAATTGATATTTATAGGACATTCCATCCAAAGACAGCAGATTACACTTTCTTCTCAAGTGCACATGGAACATTCTCCAGGATAGATCACATCCTGGGTCACAAATCAACACTTGGTACATTTAAGAAAACTGAAATCATATCAAGCATCTTTTCCGAACACAACACTATGAGATTAGAAATAAATTGCAGGGAAAAAAACATAAAGAACACAAACACATGGAATCTAAACAATATGTTACTAAATAACCAAGAGATCACTGAAGAAATCAAAGAGGAAATCAAAAAATACCTAGAGACAAGTGACAATGAAAACGTGACCATCCAAAACCTATGGGATGCAGCAAAAGCAATTCTAAGAGGGAAGTTTATAGCAATACAAGCCTCCCCCAAGAAAGAAGAAAAATCTCAAATAAACAATCTAACTTTACACCTAAAGGAGCTAGAGAAAGAAGAATACACAAGACCCAAAGTTACTAGAAGCAAAGAAATCATAAAGATCAGAGCAGAAATAAATGAAATAGAAACAAAGAAAACAATAGCAAAGATCAATAAAACTAAAAGCTGGTTCTTTGAGAAGATAGCAAAATTGATAAACCTTAGCCAGACTCATCAAGAAAAAGAGGGAGAGGACTCAAATCAATAAAATTAGAAATGAAAACTGAGAAGTTACAACAGACACCGCAGAAATACAAAGCCTCATAAGAGACTACTACAAGCAACTCTATGCCAATAAAACAGACAACCTGGAAGAAATGGACAAATTCGGAGAAAGGTATAACCTTCCAAGACTGAACTAGGAAGAAATAGAAAATATGAATAGACCAATCACAAGTAATGAAATTGAAACCATGATTAAAAATCTTCCAACAACAAAAAGTCCAGGACCAGATCGCTTCAAAGGTGAATTCTATCAAACAGTTAGAGAAGAGCTAAGATTCATCCTTCTCAAACTTTTCCAAAAAATTGCAGAGGAAGGAACACTCCCAAATTCATTCTATGAGTCTATCATCTCCCTGATATCAACACCGGACAAAGAGACTACAATAGAAGAAAAGAAAATTACAGACCAATATCACTGATGAATATAGATGCAAATATCCTCAACAAAATACTAGCAAACAGAATCCAACAACACATTAGAAGGCTCATCTCTTCATCTATTAAGGAAACAATCACATTCACTACTGCAACAGAAAGAATATAATACCTAAGAATAAATCTACCTTAGGAGGCAAAAGGCCTGTACTCAGAAAACTATAAGACACAGATGAAAGAAATCAAAGACTATACAAAGAGATGGAGAGATATACCATGTTCTTGGATTGGAAGAACCAACATTGTGAAAATGACTATACTACCCAAAGCAATCTACAGATTCAATGCAATCTCTATCACATTACCCATGGCATTTTTCACAGAACAAGAACAAAACAATTCACAATTTGTATGGAAACATAAAAGACCCTGAATAGCCAAAGCAGTTTTCAGAAAGAAAAACAGAGCTGGAGGAATCAGGCTCCTAGACTTCAGACTATACTACAAAGCTACAGTAATAAAGACAGCATGGTACTGGCACAAAAACAGAAATATAGATTGATGGAACAGTATAGAAAGCCCAGAGATAAACTCATGCATATATGGTCACCTTATCTTTGATAAAGGGGGCAAGAATATACAATGGAGGAAAGACAGTCTCTTCAATCAGTGGTGCTGGGAAAACTGGACAGCTACATTTAAAAGAATGAAATTAGAACACTCCCTAACACCATACACAAAAATATACTCAAAATGGATTCGAGACCTAAATGTAAGACCAGACACTATAAAACTCTTAGAGAAAATCATAGGAAGAACACTCTTTGACATAAATCACAGCAAGATCTTTTTTGATCCACCTTCTAGAGTAATGGGAATAAAAACAAAAATAAACACATGGGACTTAATGAAATTTCAAAGCTTTTCCACAGCAAAGGAAACCATAAACAAGACAAAAAGACAACCCTCAGACTGGGAGAAAATATTTGCAAATGAATAAACGGACAAAGGATTAATCTCCAAAATATATAAACAGCTCATGCAGCACAATATTAAAGAAACAAACAACCCAATCCAAAAATGGGCAGAAGACCTAAATAGACATTTCTCCAAAGAAGACATACAGATGGCCAAGAGGCACATGAAAAACTGCTCAACATCACTAATTATTAGAGAAATGCAAGTCAAAACTACGATGAGATATCACCTCACACCGGTCAGAATGGCCATCATCAGAAAATCTACAAACAACAAATGCTGGAGAGGGTGCGGAGAAAAGGGAACCCTCTTGCCCTGTTGGTGGGAATGTAAATTGATACAGCCACTGTGGAGAACAGTATGGAGGTTCCTTAAAAAACTGAAAATATAATTACCATACAACCCAGGAATCCCACTAATGGGCATATACCGAGAGAAAACCATAATTTAAAAAGACACATGCATCCCAATGTTCATTGCAGCACTATTTACAGTAGCCAGGTCATGGGTGCAAGCTAAATTTCCCTCGATAGATGAATGGATAAAGAAGTTGTGGTACATATATGCAATGGAATATTACTCAGCCACTAAAAGGAATGAAATTGGGTCATTTTTAGAGACATTGATGGACCTAGAGACTGTCATACAGAGTGAAGTAAGCAGAAAGAGAAAAAGAAATATCATATATTAACGTATATATGTGGAATCTAGAAAAATGGTACAGATGAACCAGTTTGCAAGGTGGAAATAGAGACACATATGCAGAGAACAAATGTATGGACACCAAGGGGGGAAAGTGCAGTGGGGTGGTGGTGGTGGGATGAATTGGGAGATTGGGATTGACATATATATACTAATATGTATAAAACAGATAGCTTATAAGAACATGCTGTATTAATAAAATAAAATAAAATTCAAAAAAAAAGAAAAAAGGATTTTACTGTCAGCAATCCATCCATGGTCATATTCAAGGTTGTGGAAATAAAACTTAACCCTCCATCATGCACAAAAAACTAACTAACTAAGTAACTCACTAACTAGAGATTTCTTCTCTGGGAGATAACAATCAAAGACACTCAAAACCAAAATAACTTAGACTCAAAACCAAAATAACTTAGACAATAAAAAGTGAGAAGGCAACAATGGACTAAATAATTCTCACTTATCCAGGCTATTTATATGTTTTTGAGGGGCATAGCTGAGTTTCCCTTAATTGTTTTTTTCTCCTCCAATTGGCTACCTGCCTATTCCTTAAGTCAAATAAATCTTCACTGTATTACTATTCCTAATAAGTGGTAGACAAATTTGAAAGTAGTAGTAAAGGTAGGAATTGGAGATATCAAGGAAAAAAAACAAAACAAAAAATACAGTAGGTCCTTGTTTACCTATTTTATATATAGTAGTGTGTATATGTTAAGGTCAAACTCCTAATTTGTCTCTCCCAACCCTCCTCCACCCCTGCTATCCCCTTTGGTAACCATAAGTTTGTTTTCTATGTCTGTGAGCCTGTTTCTGTTTTGTATATAATTTCATTTGTATCTTTTTTTTTAGATTCCACATACAACTGATATCATATGATATTTGTTTTTTGCTCTCAGAGCTGGTTAACCCTGCCTGGGCATCTCCAGGTCGACTGAAATCCTCCATCAGAATGAATTTCTAAGAACTAAATTTTGGACAGATTTTCCCCCTAATTGGTCAAGAAGCTTTTCCCATCCCTTTGTGGGTAGCTGTCCCGTATTGATTTATAGTGATAAACCTGGATTACAATGACCCTTTCCTTGATTGCCTCCCTCATATTATATAAGGTTTGTGAGACAGGGTTTATGCCTTATTTGTCTTCTCTCAACCTCTCCCTAACAAAGCACCTGATCTGCAGTAGGTACTCATAGGGATTCAGAGAGGTTTCTGACTGCATCGGACGAGCTGAGCTTTGCTGCCTGGTTTCTGGGTACTTCCAGGCTGTGCCAATGAACAAAGACTGTCTCTTCTCTACCACAGGGGATATAGTTTGTGATTGATTTTATGAAGTTAGGAAGTAGCTTTACTTGTGGCATTACTTGTCAAACTAAATTTACTGATTGTCAGAGATTTTAAAATAGAAATGGGGAAAAATGGAATTTTTTATTTGGAGAAACTCCCCAAATAGTTATTAAACATCAATTTCACAGAAGAAACTAGAGGGATTTAATTGCCTCTGGACACATTTTGCCAATGCTAAGGTGTCTTAAAAAATGAAAATAGTGCCAAATAAGAGGTTATTATGAACATAGAAAAAGTGATTTTAGAGTATAAAAGCTTCCCTCATATTTGTCCTGTTTGTCACTTGTGATATCTAGATTACAGGAAGTGGTGTAGCAATGAATCTCCCTTGACCTAAAGTCCAACATTTCCCAAGTAATCTAAGTACATAGTCTAACCTCTTAGACCTCACCCAACACACCTACTCACTCTAATTATCTCTGCCCCCAGAGTCTTGCAAGTCCTGTCTCCTCGCTGTCATCTGAGGTGATTTTCAATTTTATGTGGTCGTCTCTGCGTCCCTCCCACATGACTGTGTGCATGCATGCACACACGCACGCACACGTAGAGTGGAGAGATTTTATCTTCTTTTAGCTCTTTCACTTCTCTCCTCTCTGCAGTTTCATAGTAAAGATCATAAGATAGCAGGGCTGTTCTGTGGATGTGGAAGGAGGAGATAGTTAAAGATAAAAATTGGCTACCTCTTGCCTTCTAGATGTGTGGCATTTTCTTATCTGCTTGTAGGGGAGGGTTAAGGTTTGCTCAGCTAGTAAGGAGTTATTTTCAGGAGTCCAGAGGATTTTCCAACAGGAGTGGTTTAGACTGTTTGCTAAAGCAGCAGAGATTACAAGCAACCTAGGGAGGGTATTTGTAGTACCGACCTCCAAGCAGGGATGAGCATGTTAGCTGTGGCCTGGCTTTGAGGTTTCTAGGGCTAGGCTGTTTCTGCACATGGTGGGTACATCACTGTTGAAGAAATATACTAAACCTTTGAATAACTGCATCCTTGACAATAAGTATCCTTTTCTAAGGAGGAATGCTGCAGTTATCTAACAATGAATTACAACACTCCACAGCTGTCTGGGCAGGTAATGAAAATTATCCTGGCTATCTCAAAACGGGTGTTTGGAGAAAGTGGGAGGGTCCAAGAGTTGCTACAGACTATTCTGGATTTAGGGCGCTGAGCCTGCCTGATTAATTTTATCTCATATTACAGGGTCCTTGGCTATTAGATTTCAGATAGCTTTAAAAGATTTGAACCATCTAAAATCAAACAGCATGGTTACATAGATTCCAGACCTATGAATTAAAGTGAAAAATATGTCTACTTTTGGCAGTAGGAAGATTTCCCTTCATCTTCCCATGCGATGAATAAATTTCATTAAAAAAATTAATATCCAAGTTACCTCAAAGTTAAATGTGATGGAGCTATGACTACTGGGGTATCACTTAGTAATTATTATTCCAGAAGACAACTGGTCTTATTTTTATAAAGAATGTGATCATTGAATAACTGCTCATCCAATGGCCAATTTGTGTGCCGTCCATACCACTTCACAAAGTTGCATTTCCCAAGCACAGCTAAGATCAGACTACTCCTCTTCCCAAGGAACCGTCAATGGCTCCCCCATTGTCCTCAGCAGTGTTTTTGAAACCATAATGTGCAAAGATTCACCTGGGGATCTTGTAAAATTGTAGATTCTGGTGTGATTGGTCTTGGGTGGGACCTGGGCTTCTGCACATCTAACAAGTTCCCAGATGTTCCTGTTCTTTCTAGTGCACTCTTTTTTTTTTTTTTTTTTTTCCTTTGGCCATTCTGGGCGGCTTACTGGATCTTAGTTCCTCGACTAGGGGTTGAACCTGGGCCACAGCAGTGAAAGCGCCAAATCCTAACCACAGTACTTCCAAGGAATTCCCTCGACCAGACTCTGAGTAGCAAGGGTCTACAGGAGGAGCCCGACAATTATGGCAATACATTTGGCTTCCAACATCTTCCCAGGCTGATTGCCCTTAATATTCTTGATTCCCCACAGTCACTCTACTGTTTGGCCTTCCCAGGCTATTACTATTTCTCAGATGCATACATGCTTTCTTCTATGCTTCTGGGATGTTAGTTCCTATCCATGTCTTACTTGCCTTTATTTACCCAAAGAGCCTGCATCTCTACAATCCCTTCTCAGACTTGTCTCTACCCTGCCTATCATTAGAATCACTCTTTTCCTCTCCTACTCTCCTCTTGCATTTTAGTTGGAGATCGATTTTGCAACTTAACTACTGTCTGCCAGATTATACATATTGGGTGTGTATCTGTCTTTCTCAATGAACCGTGAAACTCCAGTGGACAACAATTTCATTCTACACCTCTCTGCTTCTTCTGCAGCATTTTGCACAATTCCCATGTAGAGCAGGTGCCAATAAAAGTTTGCTGGAATTTAATAAAATTCACAAATTTTGTAAAATCACTCTTCTAGATGGCTTTCTCTTGAAAAGCTGAAACTCACCAGCATTCAGAGAAACCTCTTCAGTGTTCTTTCCTGAGAGGGTATGTCTTACTCTTTGGTAGTTAGGAATCATTACTACCAAATAATGGGTGTTTTTAAAAAAGGTTTTGATTTAGAGGATCTATGAATGTGACTATGTGGGCTAAGCTACATAAAGGGGCAACCAGCTGAGAATCACAAAAGAAAGCTGAGGCTGCTTCCTTTGCTGACCATACAAACTGGTTTTTCCTTGTGCTATTGAGAGCCACTTATGTTGACTGTCTAACAGGATGTACCTTAATTCTTTCTCATTAGACTTCTAAAATTAGCCTTATCTTGCCCTGCCCAAAGAATGATGAGATATGCCACTTTTTCAGTTTCAGGCAGCATGATGGGAGAATTGGTAGTCCATGCCTAGAGTCTGGGAGGACATTCCTAGCTGGGCAATATTAATGAACAAGCTTTTTGAATCATAGTGACCTGGGCTCTAATTTTGTCACTGCAATGTGTTAGCTTTGTTATCTTGAACACAATATTTAGCCAATTTGAGTCTCATTTTCCTCATCTCATAATACAGTAAATCATACCCACCTGAAAGATTATTGATATTAAATAGAAGAATGTGTATAAACCGCTTGGCCCCATAACAAATAGTGGTGGGTGTTATTACAATCAGCTTTTGAACATCACCGGTCAATCTTTCAGTACTTGAAGTCCATCATCCACGTTTATTGATCACATTTCAACTATTAAAACTTGGGGATGAGAGAGGGGCTTTTTTTTTTTTCAGGTTCTTCAGGGGGCAGGAAGCCAAGAATAACACAAGTTGAGTTGGCACCATAGAAGACTGGGAAGGTTAATGGAAGGATGGAGAGAATTACCCAGTCCTCCCCCAGTTCATTTTCCCTGCTCAGGAAACCCTAGAGCAAAGATGACTATTTGAGGCAAAGAAGGAAAGGTGGTTTGATAACCTTTCCTATTATATCCTGCACTGGGAACTATTGTCTTTCAACCATATCTGGGTTTTTGATATAAAATGGTTTCTAAGATAAAATGATGATCTCAATAAAGTTTGCAGTGATAGTGAATAACATTCCAAGTTAGGAAACTTCTGTTTTGGATGTAGAAGTGAATTTGCCCAAGCAACAAGTACACTGTTCACCATTTATCTTGGTCCAGGTGGTAGATCTGTGTGCAGGGCTGACTTGCATCAATAAACGTTAACACAGTGGATATGGAAACATGTCCAGGCTTTGCTCATCCGTTCCCATTTTCATACTTCTTGCGTAGGCTGGGAAATGTGGAAGGACAGCATGAATTCAATTTAACAGTCCAGTAAGTGCCAAAGAAATGATCATATCTCTGAAACTAAGTGTTTTAAACAAGATTTTTCAGATGGTAAGAAAAGACAAATTCCTTGTTTAGTAAACAACAAACACTTTAAACATTAATCATCCACCAGACATTAAATGTAATCAAAGGTTCAATTTTAGTTCAAATACAACTTATGTTCCCCAATTAATTACTTACAGGACTATGTAGTTTGCATTTTTAAATGAATTTTCTGCTTCCCAGATGTCTTCTTATAGGGATGCTGTGACCCTTCATAGAGAGGCTGGTTCTCTTATCACAGTGTTTTCAAGGCCCTTTGGGGTGTGAAAAAATACGATTTAAGTACCACCTGCCATATTGGACTGAATAAGGAATTCGTGAAGTTGGAATGCAGTTCCTACACTTAAGTAGGTTATATTCTTGGCAAAGAGGCTGTGAGTTGAGATGATGTAATTCAAATTTGATTTTTTTCCGGAGAAACATTATTATAATGGGGTTATTTTCTTGACCAAGGGTCAAGTCTTAGTGGGTTTGCAGAAACGAGACTATCAGACTAGTAAGAAACATCACTATAATCTGGGTCAGTCCTCTTTCTTGAATCAGAAAAGTGCTATTCTCACTTTTCAGAGACAAGTGAACTTTATTTAGAGGCTAAGTGTTCTGCTAATATGCCAACTAAGGGTGGGGTTTTTGGAGGGTGAGGAAAGGATCTAGAACAGCACCGTCCAATAGAACTTTCTGTAATGATAATGTTCTATATCTGCACTGCTCAACACAGTAGCAACTAGCCACATGTGGCTACTGAGCACTTGAAATGTGGCTAGTGTGACTAGAAAATGGAATTTTCAATTTTATATAATTTTAGATCATTTAAATTTAGATATAACTAGCCACATGTAGCTAGCACAGGTAAACTAAACCTAATTTTAGGCATTTTGAAAGGCAAGGGCTAGGTAACAAAGTGAAAAGCGTAGCCAAGAGAATAAAATCTGATAACTACCTTGCTGACTGAGTTGGTTATTTCATAGTGACGTTTAAGGATCGTCAATCTGTTGGTCAATACCAAGGAATTTTAGTGGTTTATAGCATGGTAAAGTCTCAGAGTCATTTAAAAAATTTTATAGTACAGGGAGGAAAAGGCACACAGAGAATCCTAAGGGCATGGACAAGTATGGAATAAAACATTTAGACTTAGGGCAAGACACAAATGCCATAACTCATGACAGAGTTAAGAATTTTAAAGAAAGATTTCCTAAGGACAAAGGAGGGAGTTGCCTTGGAAAATTATGGAATATATTTCAAAAACCAAAACTATACATGGTTTTGACTGTGGCTGGCCGTAGGTCTAGAGGCAAAAATTACACTTCTTATAATTCCTTTCACTAGTTCGCTTTTACTTTCAATTTTAACATATACCTACCTTTAAAAAAAATTGTAAAAAATACACAAGACGTAATCTTAAATTTTTAAGTGTACATTACAGTATTGGTAATTATAAGCACAATGTTATACAGCAGATCACTAGAATTTTTTCATTTTGCATGACTGAAACATTACACTTATTGAACAACAATTCCCAGTTTCCCTCTTCCCCCAGCCCTGAAACCACCATTCTACTTTCTGCTTTGTTTGACTGCTTTAGATACTTCATATAAGTGGAACCATGCAGTATATATCCTTCTGGAGCTTATTTCAATTAGCATAAAGTCCTCAAATTTCATCCATGTTGTAGCATAAGACAGGATTTCCTTTCTTTTTAAGGCTGAATAATATTCCATTGTATGTATATACCACATTATCTTCATTCATTCATCAGTCAAAGGACATTTAGGTTGTTTCTACCTCTTGGCTAGAAGGTTTATAAACAATGCTGTAGTAAACATGGGAGTGCATACATCTCTTGGATATTCTGATTTTAGCTTCTTTGTGGGGGATAAATGCCCAGAAGTGGTTGATGCATCATATAGTAGTTCTATTTTTAATTTTTTAAAGAACATCCATACTGTTCTCCATATTGGCTACACCATTTTACATTCCTACTGCAATGTGTAGGGGTTCCAATTTCTCCACATCCTGACTCATACTTGTTATTTTCTGTTTTATTTATTTATTTATTTTTATAATGGCCATCCTAATAGGTATGAAGTGATATCTCATTGTGGTTTTGATTTGCATTTCTCTGATGATTAGTAATGTTGAACATCTTTCATATACCTGTTAGCTATATGTATGTCTTTTTTAATTTAAATCTTTTGTCCATTTTTATTTATTTTTTTATTTATTTATTTATTTTTTTTGCAGTATGTGGTCCTCTCACTGTTGTGGCCTCTCCTGTTGCGGGGCACAGGCTCCGGACGCGCAGGCTCAGCGGCCATGGCTCACGGGCCCAGCCGCTCCGTGGCATGTGGGATCTTCCCAGACCGGGGCACGAACTCGTGTCCCCTGCATCGGCAGGCGGACTCTCAACCACTGCGCCACCAGGGAAGCCCCTTTTGTCCATTTTTAAATCAGGTTATTATTATTTTTTCCTATTGACTTACAGGAGTTCTTCAAGTATTTTGGGTGTTAATCCCTTTGGAGATATACGGTTTGCAATTATTTTCTTCCATTCCATAGATTGCCTTTTTACCCTTTTGATTGTTTTGTTTACTTAGCAGAGCTTTTTTGTTTGATATAGTCCCACTTATTTATTTTTGCTTTTGTTTTCTGTGTTTTTGGTGTCATATCCATTGCCAAGACCAACATCAAGAAGTTTGCCCCTATGTTTTCTTCTAGGAGTTTTATGAGTTTAGATCTTACATTTAAGCCTTTAATCCGTTTTGAATTGATTTTTGTGTATGGTATAAGATAAAGGTCCCATTTCATTCTTTTGTGTGTGGTTATCCAGTTTTTTCAACACCATTTGAAGAAATAATGCAATCTCCATTGAGTATTCTTGGCATCATTGTTGAAGATCAGTTGATCATATATGCATGGGTTTATTTCTGGACTCTCTATTCTGTTCCATTCATCTATATGTCTGTCTATCTGCTAGTACCATATTGTATTAATTACTGTAGCTTTGTGATATGTTTTGAAATCAAAAAGTGTGAGGCCTTCAGCTTTACTCTTTCTTAAGATTATTTTGGCTATTTAGAGTCTTTTGTGGTTTCATATGCATTTTAGGATTTTTCTTCCTATTTCTGTAAAAAATACTATTGGGTTTTGATAGGGATTGAATTGAATCTGTAGATCACTTTGGGTAGTATGGACATTTTAATAATGTTAAATCTGCCAATCAATGAACGTGGGAGGCTTTTCGATTTATTTGTGTTTTCTTTAATTTATTTCAGCAATGTTTTGTAGGTTTCAGTGTACAGCTTTTCCACCTCCTTGCTTAAGTTTATTCCCAAGTATTTTATTCATTTTGATGCTATTGTTAATAGAATTGTTTTCTTAATTTCCTTTTGGATTATGCATTGCTAGTGTATAGAAACGCAATTGATTTTTATTTGTTGATTTTGTAGCTTACAAGTTTTCTGTATTCATTTATTAGTCCTTACTTTTTGTGTGTATGTGTGGAATCTTTAGGGTTTTCTACATATAACATTATGTCATCTGTGAACAGAGGTAAATTTACTTCTTCCTTTCTGATTTGACTACCTTTTATTTGTTTTTCTTGACTAATTGTTTTAGCTAGGACTTCCAGTATTATGTTGAATAGAAACAGAGAGAGTGGGAATCCTTGTTTTGTCCCTGATCTCAGAAGAAAAGTTTTGAACTTTTCATTGTTGAGTATGATGTTAGCTGTGTGTTTTTCATGTATGGCCTTTATAATGTTGAGGTACAATTTTTCTATTCCTAGTTTGTTGAGTCTTTTCATGATGAAAGAGTGTTGAATTTTATCAAATACTTCTTCTGTGTCTATAAAGCTGATCATGTAATTTTTATTCTTTATTCTGTTAATGTGATGTATCACCCACATAGATTTATTTTCATATGTTGAACATGAACATCCAGGGATAAATCCTACTTGGTCATAATGTATGATCCTTGTAAGGTGTGTTAGATTTTGTATGCTAGTATTTTGTTGAGGATTTTTTTAAACCTATATTCATCAGGAATATTGACTTTATAGTGTTTTTTCTGGCTTTAGTATCAGCATTAGCTGGCCTGATAAAATGAGTTTAGAAGTGTTTCCTTCTCTTCAGTTTTTTTGAAGAATTTGAGAAAAATTCGTGTTAATTCTTCTTTAAATGTTTGGTAGAATTTACCAGTGAAGTCATCTGGTCTTGGGCTTTTCTTTGATGGGAGGGTCTTGATTACTGATTCAATCTTCTTACTAATTATGGGCCTATTTGATGTTCTATTTCTTCATGAGTCAGTGTTGGTAGATTGTATGTTTCTAGGAATTTAACCATTTCTTCAAGGTCATCCAATTTATGGAGTATAATTGTTTATAGTTGTCTCATCATCCTTTTTATTTCTGTGGCATCAGTTATTAACTTCTTTCATTTCTGATTTTATTTATTTGAATCGTCTCTCTTTTTCTTGGGCAGTTTAGCTAAAGGTTTGTCAATTTTGTCCATCATTTCAAAAAGTGGACTCATTTTTGTTGACTTTTTCTGTTGTTTTTCCATTTTCCATTTCTGCTCTAATCTTTAGTATTACTTATCATCTGCCAACTTTGGGCTCAGTTTGTTCTTCTTTTTCTAATTCTCTGAGTTGTAAAGTTGTGTTGTTTACTTGAGATTTTTTTTTCTCTTTTAATATAGACTTTTATCCCTATAAACTTCCCTCTTAGTACTGCATTTGCTACATCTCATAAGTTTTGATATGTTGTGTGTTTTGTTTGTCTTGAGATATTTTCTAATTTCCCTTTTGATTTCTTCTTTGTTCCACTGTGCAAGAGTATGTAGTTTAATTTCCACATACGGCAAATTTTCCAGTTTTCTTTCTGTTATTGATTTCCATCGTGGCTGGAAAGATACTTGGTATGATTTCAATTTTCTTAAATTTGTTAAGACTTGTTTTGTGACCTAACATGTGATCTGTCCTAGAAGTGCTCCATGTGTGCTTGAGAAGAACATGTATTTTGCTGCTGTTGGGTGGAGCATTCTATATATACCTGTTAGGGGCATTTGATATATTTTTTCTTTTTAAAATAAATTTATTTATTTTATTTATTTATTTTTGGCTGCATTGGGTCTTTGTTGCTGCATGAGGGCTTTCTCTAGTTGCAGCAGGTGTGGGCTACTCTTTGTTGTGGTGCACAGGCTTCTCATTGCAGTGCCTTCTCTTGTTGCAGAGCACGAGCTCTAGGCATGCGGGCTTCAGTAGTTGTGGCACATGGGCTCAGTAGTTGTGGCTTGTGGGCTCTAGAGCACAGGCTCAGTAGTTGTGGCACACAGGCTTAGTTGCTCCATAGCATGTGAGATCTTCCCAGAGCAGGGATCAAACCTGCATCCCCTGCATTGGCAGGCAGATTCTTAACCACTGTGCCACCAGAGAAGTCCCAGGACAATTTGACTTTTAGTCTTAGTCAAGTCTTTTGTTTCCTAATTCATCTACTGTTTGGATATTTTATCCATTATTGAAAGTGGGGTATGGACAACTCCTACAATTATTGTGTTGCTGTCTATTTCTCTCTCCAGTTCTGTCAATGTTTGCTTTATGTATTTAGGTATATATACCTCTGGTGTTGAGCTATAATTGTTATATCTTCTTGTGAATTGACCCTTTTATCATTATATAATGTTTTATCTTTGTCTCTTTTGACAGTTTTTGACTTAAAGTCTATTTTGTCTGATATAATTATGCCCACTCTTGATTTCTTTTGGTTACCATTTGCACATAATATGTTTTCCATCCTTTCATTTGCAGCCAATGTGTATCCTTAAATGTAGAATGAATCATTGTAGACAGCACATAAGATTTTGTTTGTTGCTTTTTGATTAATTCAGCCTTTCTATGTATTTTGATTGGCGAGTTTAATCCATTTACATTTAAAGTAATTATTGATAGGAAAGGATTTACTATTGTCATTTTGTTAATTGTTTTCTGTCTTGTAGTTCTTTGTCTTTTACCTTAGACTTTTCAGGCTGCTATTAAAAAATGCCACAGACTGGGTGGCTTATAAACAACAGGAATTTATTTCTCATAATTCGGAAGGTTCAGAAGTCCAAGATCAATCTGGGGGCAGATCAATTTTTTTGTTTTGTTTTGTTTTGTTTTGTTGTGGTATGCAGGCTAGTGTATACCACAGGCATACCATAGGTATACCAGTTATACCACTGCCGTGGCCTCTCCCGTTGCAGAGCACAGGCTCTGGACACGCAGGATCAGCAGCCATGGCTCATGGGCCCAGCTGCTCCGCAGCATGTGGGATCTTCCTGGACTGGGGCACGAACCCATGTCCCCTGCATCGGCAGTCGGACTCTCAGCCACTGCGCCACCAGGGAAGCCCCAGATCAATTTTTTCATGTTGCTGATGTTACTCTTCTACATACTTGATTTTGATTGTGTTTAGTGCTTTCATCTAGGCCAAATGATTGAGAAACACTGTATTTAAAAGTTACAAATTATTTCCTGTCACTTAGTCAGGGTTCTTCAGAGAACTAGAACCTTCAGGAAACATATATATATATATATATTTTTTTCTTTTTTCTTTTTTTTAAGGACCTGTCTTATAAGATTGTAGGGGCAAACTTTAAATCAATAGGGCAGGTTGGTATACTGAAAACTCAGGTAGGAATTGGAGTCTTGAGTCCAAAACTGGTAGGGTGGTCTAAAAGACTGAACACTCAGGCAGGGTTTCTCTGTTATAGTCTTGAGGCAAAATTACTTTTTCTCTGAGAAACCATAGTTTTTCTCTTAAGGCCTTCAAATGACTGAATAAGGTCCACTTACCTTATTGAGGATAACCTCCTTTACTTAAAGCCAACTGGTTGTAAGTGTTAATCACATCTATAAAAAATATCTTCACTACATCATCTGGATTAGTTTTGACCAAACAGGTGGACACGATAGCCTAGCTACGTTGACACATAAAATTAACCATCACAATACCTTACAGTATATGAATTGACTAACCTAACCTCACAGAGAATCAAAGATGTCAGGGTAAGGACACTGAGACCTAGCTTAACAACACAGCTCTCCCTGGTGACGGCACCACAAGAAGATGGTGGAGACAAAGAAGGCACAGGGTCTTGATGTTCTGGCCAGGTGTCAGGCCTGTGCCTCTGAGGTGGGAGAGCCAAGTTCAGGACATTGGTCCACCAGAATCCTCCTGGCTCCATGTAATATCAAACGGTGAAACCTCTCCCAGAGATCTCCATCTCAATGCTAAAACCCAGCTCTACACAATGACCAGCAAGTTACAGTGCTGGACATCACATGCCAAACAACTAGCAAGACAGGAACACAACTCCACTCATTAGAAGAAACGCTGCCTAAAATCATAATAAGGTCACAGGCACCCCAAAACACACCACCGGACGTGGTCCTGCCCACCAGAAAGGCAAAATCCAGGGTAATCCACAAGGACACAGGTACTAGTCCCCTCCACCAGGAAGCCTACACAATCCACTGAACCAACCTGAGCCACTGGGAACAGCCACTGGGGGCAGATCAAAAACAATGGGAACTACAAACCTGCAGCCTGCAAAAAGGAGACCTCAAACACAGTAAGTTAAGGAAAATGAGAAGACAGAGGAAAACGCAGCAGATGAAGGAGCAAGGTAAAAACCCACCAGACCAAACAAATGAAGAGGAAATAGGCAGCCTACCTGGAAAAGAATTCAGAGTAATGATAGTAAAGAAGATCCCAAATCTTCAAAATAGAATGGAAAAAAGGCAAGAAATGTTTAACAAGGACCTAGAAGAGCTAAAGAGAAAACAAACAATGATGAACAACACAATACATGAAATTAAAAGTTCACTAGAAGGAATCAAGAGCAGAATAACTGAGGCAGAAGAACGGATAAGTGACCTGGAAGATAAAGTAGTGGAAAGACCTACCACAGAGCAGAATAAATAAAAAAGAATGAAAAGAATTGAGGACAGTCTCAGAGACATCTGGGACAACATTAAACGTACCAACATTTGAATTATAGGAGTCCCAGAAGAAGAGGAGAAAAAAAAAGGGACTGAGAAAATATTTGACGAAATTATAGTTGAAAAATTCTCTAATATAGGAAAGGAAATAGTCAATCAAGTCCAGAAAGCACAGAGAGACCCATACAGGATAAACCCAAAGAGAAACACACTGAGACACATATAATCAAACTATCAAAAATTAAATACAAATAAAAAAATATTAAAAGCAGCAAGGGAAAAGCAACAAATAACATACAAAAGGAACCCCCATAAGATTAACAGCTGATCTTTCAGCAGAAACTCTGTAAGCCAGAAGGGAGTGGCAGGACACATTTAAAGTGATGAAAGGGAACAATTTACAACCAAGATTACTCTACACAGCAAAGGTCTCATTCAGATTCGATGGAGAAATTAAATCTTTACAGACAAGCAAAAGATAAGAGAATTCAGCACCACCAAATCAGCTCTAAAACAAAGGCTAAAGGAACTTCTCTAGGCAGGAAACACAAGAAAAGGAAAAGACCTACAACAACAAACCCAAAAGGATTTAGAAAATGTTAATAGGAACATACATATCGATAATTACCTTAAATATAAGTGGATTAAATGCTACCAATAAAAGACAGAGACTGGCTGAATGGATACAAAAAGAAATCGTGTATATATGCTGTCTACAAGAGATCCAATTCAGACCTAGGGACACATACAGACTGAAAATGAAGGGATGGAAAAAGATATTCCATGTAAATGGAAATCAAAATAAAGCTGGAGTAGCAATTCTCATATCAGACAAAATAGACTTTAAAATAAAGACTATTACAAGAGACAAAGAAGGACAGTACATAATAATCAAGGGATCAACCCAAGAATAAGATATAACAATTGTAAATATTTATGCACCCAACATAGGAGCACCTCCATACATAAGGCAAATGCAAACAGCTATAAAAGGGGAAGTAGAGAGTAATACAATCATAGTAGGGGACTTCAACACCCCACTTTCACCAATGGACAGATCATCCAAAATGAAAATAAGTAAGGAAACACAAGCTTTAAATGATACATTAAACAAGATGAACTCAACTGATATTTATAGGACATTCCATCCAAAAACAACAGAATACACTTTCTTCTCAAGTGCTCATGGAACATGCTCCAGGATAGATCATATCTTGGGTCACAAATCAAGCCTTGGTAAATTTAAGAAAATTGAAATCGTATCAAATATCTTTTCAGACCACAATGCTATGAGGCTACATATCAAATACAGGAAAAAAAAACTGTAAAAAATACAAACACATGGAGGCTAAACAATATGTTATTAAATAACCAAGAGATTACTGAAGAAGTCAAAGAGGAAATCAAAAAATGCTTAGAAAAAATGACAGTGAAAACATGACGACCCAAAACCTTTGGGATGCAGGAAAAGCAGTTCTAAGTGGAAAGTTTATAGCAATACAACACTACCTCATGAAATAAGAAACATCCCAAATAAATAACCTAAACTTACACCTAAAGCAATTAGAGGAAGAAGAACAAAAACCCCAAAGTTAGCAGAAGGAAAGAAATCATAAAGATCAGATCAGAAATAAATGAAAAAGAAATGAAGGAAACGATAGTAAAGATCAATAAAACTAAAAGCTGGTTCTTTGAGAAGACAAATAAAATGGATAAACCGTTAGCTAGACTCATCAAAAAAAAAAAAAAAAAAGGGAGAAGACTCAAATCAATAGAATTAGAAATGAAAAAGGAGAAGTAACAAGTGACATTGCAGAAATACAAGGGATCATGAGAGATTACCTCAAGCAACTATATGCCAATAAAATGGACAACCTAGAAGAAATGGACAAATTCTTAGAAAAGCACAACCTTCCAAGACTGAACCAAGAAGAAATAGAAAATATAAACAGACCAATCACAAGCACTGAAATTGAGACTGTGATTGGAAATCTTCCAACAAACAAAAGCCCAGGACCAGATGGCTTCACAGGTGAATTCTATCAAACATTTAGAGAAGAGCTAACATCAATCCTTCTCAAACTCTTCCAAAATATAACAGAGGGAGGAACACTTCCAAACTCATTCTATGAGGCCACCATCATTGTGATACCAAAACCAGACAAAGATGTCACTAAGAAAGAAAACTACAGGCAAATATCACTAATCAACATACATGCAAAAATTGTCAACAAAATCCTAGCAAACAGAATGCAACAGCACATTAAAAGGATCTTACACCATGATCAAGTGGGGTTTATCCAGGAATGCAAGGATTCTTCAGTATACTCAAATCAATCAATGTGATAAACCATATTAACAAATTGAAGGATAAAAACCATATGATCATCTCAATACATGCAGAAAAACTTTTTATAGAATTCAACACGCATTTATGGTAACAACCCTCCAGAAAGGTATAGAAGGAACTTACCTCAACATAATAAAGGCCATATATGACAAACCCACAGCCAGCCTAGTTCTCAATGGTGAAAAACTGAAAGCATTTCCACTAAGATCAGGAACAAGACAAATTTGTCCACTCTAACCACTATTATTCAACATAGTTTTGGAAGTTTCAGCCACAGCAATCAGAGTAGAAAAAGAAATAAAGGAATCCAAATCAGAAAAGAAGAAGCAAAACTGTCACTGTTTACAAATCACATGATGCTATACATAGAGAATCCTAAAGATGCTCTGAGAAAACTACTAGAGCTAATCAATGAATTTGGTAAAGTAGCAGGATACAAAATTAATGCACAGAAATCTCTTGCATTCCTATACACTAATGATGAAAAGTCTGAAAGAGAAATTAAGGAAACACTCCCAGTTACACTGCAACAAAAAGAATAAAATACCTAGGAATAAACCTACCTAAGGAGACAAAAGGCCTGTAGGCAGAAAACTATAAGACACTGATGAATGAAATCAAACACAATACAAACGGATGGAGAGATATACCATGTTCTTGGATTGGAAGAATCAACATTGTGAAAATGACTCTGCTACCCAAAGCAATCTACAGATTCAATGCAATCCCTATCAAACTACCAATGGCATTTTTCACAGAACTAACTAATTTTTCACAGAACTAACAAAAAATTTCACAATTTGTATGGAAACATAAAAGACCCCGTATAGCCAAAGTAATCTTAAGAAAGAAAAATGGAGCTGGAGGTATCAGGCTCCTGGACTTTAGACTATACTACAAAACTACAGTAATCAAGACAGTATGGTACTGGCACAAAAACAGAAAGATAGATCAATGGAACAGGATAGAAAGCCCAGAGATAACCCATGCACATATGCTCACCTTATCTTTGATAAAAGAGGCAAGAATATACAATGGAGAAAAGACAGCCTCTGCAATAAATGGTGCTGGGAAAACTGGACAGCTACATGTAAAAGAATGAAATTAGAACACTCCCAAACAGCATACACAAAAATAAACTGAAAATGGATTATAGACCTCAATGTAAGGCCAGACACTGTAAAACTCTTAGAGGAAAACATAGGCAGAACACTCTATGACAAATCACAGCAAGATCCTTTCTGACCCACCTCCTAGAGAAATGGAAATAAAAACAAAAATAAACAAATGGGACCTAATAAATCTTAAAAACTTTTGCACAACAAAGGAAACCATAAACAAGATGAAAAGAGAACCCTCAGAATGGGAGAAAATATTTGTAAATGAAGCAACTGACAAAGGATTAGTCTCCAAAATTTACAAGCAGCTCGTGCAGCTCAATATCAAGAAAACAAACAACCCAATACAAAAATGGGCAGAAGACCTAAATAGACATTTCTCTAAAGAGGACATACAGATTGCTCACAAATACGTGAAAGAATGCTCAACGTCAATAATCATTAGAGAAATGCAAATCAAAACCACAATGAGGTATCACCTCACACCAGTCAGAATGGGCATCAACAAAAAATCTACAAACAATAAATGCTTGAGAGTGTGTGGAGAAAAGGGAACCCTCTTGCAGTGCTGGTGGGAATGTAAATTGATACATCCACTATGGAGAACAGTATGGAGGTTCCTTAAAAAACTAAAAAAAGAATTACCATATGCCCCAGCAATCCCACTACTGGACAACTGAAAAAACATTCCCTGATTTTATTTCAGTCTAAATAAATGAGGATGGCACGGATTAAAAAGTATATGCAGTTGACTGAATAGTCTACCACATTTAATATAATTTCTTCTTATTTAATATATTTAATTATATTATTAATTAAATTTATATTTAAAAATAATATAATTAAAGTTATATTATTTAATTATTTATATTTAAATAAATTTATTAATATTAAATATATTTAAATATAAATTATTATATTTATTTAAATTATTTATAAAATTTATATTTAATTAGTCATATAATTAAATTTATATCATTTAATTATTAATTAAATTTATATTATTTAATATATTCTTATTATTTAATAAAATTATTTAATATACTTTCTTATAAACCCTGAGAAAACCATAATTCAAAAAGAGTCTTGTACCACAATGATCATTGCAGCTCTATTTACAATAGCCACGATATGGAAACGCCCCTAATGTCCATTGACAGATGAATGGATAAAGAAGATGTGGCATATATATACAATGGAATATTACTCAGCCATAAAAGGAAATGAAATTGAGTTATATGTAGTGAGGTGGATGGTCCTAGAGTCTGTCATACAGAGGGAAGGAAGTCAAAGAAAGAAAAACAAATACCATATGCTAACACATATATATGGAATCTAAAAAAAAAAAATGGTTCTGAAGAACCTAGGGGCAGGACAGGAATAAAGACACAGACGTAGAGAATGGACTTGAGGACATGGGGAGGGGGAAGGGTAAGTTGAGACAAAGTGAGAGAGTGGCATAGACATATATACACTACCAAATGTAAAATAGATAGCTAGTGGGAAGCAGCCGCAGAGCACAGGGAGATCGGCTTGGTGCTTTGTGACCACCTAGAGGGGTGGGATAGGGAGGGTGGGAGGGAGTCGCAAGAGGGAGGAGATATGGGGATATATGTATATGTATGGCTGATTCACTTTTTTATACAGCAGAAACTAACACAGAATTGTAAAGGAAGTATACTTCAATAAAATTGTTAAAAAAAAGATATCAGAGTAGAAAATGACATGGGAGACCATACAGTCTTCATTTTACAGGTAAGGAAAGTGAGGCACAGTAAGGTGTACTGACTTAGTGGAGGCAATGTGAATTAGTAGATATGATTTGAGAGTCAGAAAGATATAAATGTAATGGGCAGGTTCATGTTTTATCAGTTGTATATCCTTGGACAAGATATTAACCTCTCTCTGTCTCATTTTTAACATTTAGGAATTATCTACTACCCTTACAGTAACATTTTGTAAGAACAGTCTGTTGCTTTATAAATGGAAATTAACTATAATCATTATTGACAACAACATGGATACTTAAAAGGTGGCTTTCCACTTGCTTAAGAACTCAGCTAAGTGGCGGAGAATCTCACCTTCCTAGATCTTTGTTCTCTATCATAATGGTGCCGTCACTAATAATAAGAAATTATATTAAATGTAGTAGACTATCCAGTCAACTGCATATACTTTTTAATCCATGCCATCCTCACTTATTTAGACTGAAATAAAATCAGGGAATGTTTTTTCAGTTGCAGATTCTCATCAGGGTTAGGAAATTCTAGAAGTTTTTCCCATTTACAGAGAAGTATTTGGAGGACTGTTCTGGTAAGGAGTCCTGGATCCATGCTGGTGAATTTCTGAGGTGTTGATCCAGGGTTGTTTGTTTTGTGGTTTTTGTGTTCTCATCATGAACACAGCTTTGCAAGCATGGGGCTTAGAGCTCACGGTGCTGTCCTCTCTGTTTGGAGTCAGAATGTCTGTTTTTGCTGCCTTGAGCCACTGGCTTGCCAGCTTAGCCACTTCCCCGTGCTTGTGGATGTTATGCAGAGAATACCTACATTGGCAGAACCTGAACTAACCCTCCCTTGTGAAGAAATCTCCATCTTTTGATCCTTTACCATGCTGTTGCTTCAGTGTCGAGAGCCTAAAATCTTTGGTTTGAATGGTAGCCAAATGTACAGGCATTCAGGACTGAGCTTGATCCTTAATCCACAAAATCAAAGGTTCTCGTCTCTCAGCCACAGGTCCTGCTTGTTACCTTATAAAATTGGATTAGTACTGTCACTGGAGCACTGTCTTTTCCTTTATCAGCCCATCTAAAAACTTCACTGCAGGTGTGCTTTTTTCTTTTATGTATGTATGTATGTATATATTTATGGCTGCATTGGCTCTTCGTTGCTGCATGTGGGCTTTTCTCCAGTTGTGGCGAGCGGGGACCACTCATGGTTGTGGTGTGCGGACTTCTCATTGCGGTGGCTTCTCTCATTGCAGAGCACAGGCTCCAGGCGCATGGGCTTCAGTAGTTGCGGCACGCGGGCTCAGTAGCTGTGGCTCACGGGCTCTACAGTGCAGGCTCAGTAGCTGTGGTGCATGGGCCCAGCTGCTCCGCGGCATGTGGGATCCTTCCAGACCAGGGCTGGAACCCGTGTCCCCTGCATTGGCAGGCGGATTCCAACCACTGCACCACCAGGGAAATATTGAGACAGCCCCCACTCCCCACAAACACAGCAGAAAAACTGCCAACTAAATCTGTCTTTGGAAGTCATTTTTCTTCAAATATTGTTGAAATTCACTTCTTAGAAATTAAAAAAAAATGCCTTCTAGTGACAGTTTTAACAAAAGAGAAAAATTAATGTTGTTACGTTAGAGTCGGAGGACATTCTTCCAGGCTTTATGGTATTTTTCCCCTTCATTTTCCCAGTTTTTCTTGGAGAATGGGAGGTGGAGGAAAGAATGGGGGAGTCAAAGCTAAGAAGTCAGACAGAAGCTGGGGGACCTGGATGGAAAGCATAGGGTAATGCTTCTCAAACTTTAATGTGCATGAAAATCTTTGGGGATCATGTCAAAGGGCAGATTCTGATTCAGCAGGTCTAGGGTGGGGAGTGAGGGTCTACGTTTCTAACATGTTTCTAGATACTGCTGCTGCGGGTCCATGCCCTGTTTTTTTTTCTTTTTTTTTTAATTTAAGTAGAGCTTATTTACAATGTTGTGTTAATTTCTGCTGTACAGCAAAGTGATTCAGTTATACATACATATACATTCTTTTTTACCTTTTCCATTATGGTTTATCATAGGATATTGAATATAGATCCTTGTGCTATGCAGTAAGACCTTGTTGTTTACCCATCCTATACATAATAGCTTACGTCTGCTAACCCCAACCCCCCACTCCATCCCTCCCCCAACATGCCCTGTGCTTTAAATAACAAGAATACAGGGAAAGGAGGAAGCCAAGGTATCAGGCTCACTCTGGACCAGATATTTAACAAGTTCTCTCAGTCACCCCTCACCACAGCCCTGTAAGGTTAATTTTTCCCTGTTACAAATAAGGTTTCAGACTCAAGAGAGTTTTGGTAGCTGAACAGAGTTGGGGTACAAATGCCGATCTAGCTGACATCAAGGATCACAGGTGGCCTCCTCTCAGCCCTTCCTGCCTTCTGCTGCTACTGATGCTCGGTCCCCAGCAAGGTGCATACAATTCTGCTCCATGGAGGTTTCTCATATCAGCTGTCCCTTTCCATTCTCACTAAACCAGGGGCTTTGGTTTGGCTACAGCCTCCTTCCCTACCTCTATCTCTTTTTCTCCTCCAAGCACTCTACACAGAGCTGGCAGAGTGATGTTTAAAATGCAGCTCTAATCAAGTGCTCTTCTGCTCCAAAACCTTTTGAATATATGACACGCTCTTTGGCTTGACATTCAAGGCTTTCCATGATATCATCCTGCCTTCCCAGGTCTCTCCTGCATATCTGCTGTGCTGCCACCAAATGGGGCCACTCCCGTTTGCTTGAATAGACCCTGAACTGCCCTGCTGCCCAACCTTTGCTTATCTGATCTTTCTCCTGCGATGCTCGACCCTCCATCTCAGCACGTTAAGATCCTTCCTGTGCCTGGTCTGTCCCCCTCAGCCAGATACCAGTGGAAGTTTCCAGAGTCTGTCCCTGATTAAATGTTTCTTACTCATGTGGTATCAGCTCATTTGTTTGTACCAATCCCATTCTAGAGTAGGATGCAAGGCAGTCTTCATAGGTGTCATCATCATTTCATACTTAACCAACCCTCACCTTGCCTATCAGGGGCCCAGGGAGTAGAGCCAGCACTAAACAATATTTCATGAATTAAGTTGCATGATACTGTGAGAGTGAAAACTGTGAATAGGATTAGATGGTGAATGAATTGTAAGTTAAGCACCACTGGAGTATTAGTTCTTAGGTTTTTGTGTTTTTGTTTTTTTTTTGAGACTCTAATGAGCTAATTAAAGCTCAGAATCAAACCTATGCATGAAAACAGAATGTAATGTGTCCAAATGCTTATTCTCATCATTATCTGTAAAATGCAATAAATAAACCCCTGGCTCTTAAGATTGCAGGTTTTTTTTTTTTTGTTTTTTTCTTTCTGAATCTGAGGCCATAGGAGGATAACTAGCACAGTGCCTGGCATATAGGAGAGGTTTACCGAATATTGATTTCCATCACGGCTCTCTAACTTAATTGTATAGGACTGTTGAAGGGATTTCTTTGATCTGGAAAGCTTGCATAGCAGTGAGAAGGGAGTGCTCGATTTTCTGTGTTTTATTTAACTGCTAGGTGTAGAAACATCTTGTGAAGGAGAATGTAGGAAGCCACATCTCCCTGGAAACCTTTTTAGTATTAGACAAATCAGAAGAGCAATGAATAGCCACTGATAATAACAATAACTCACTAAGCATCACATGCCTTTGTCTTGGTGGAATGTTTTCGAATGACTGTCAGTCTTTGAGTTCTTCCATAAAGCAATCTTCCTGCTATGATTCAGTCTGAGGGAAGACTACCCCTTCTTCACCTATGATGGAGACTAAAGAAGGAAGATAAAACACAGTACAGACACAAACTTAGTGAGAGAATTATTCAAATCACTGTACTCTTCCCTCATGTCACTAGCATTGATGTCAAGATAGAAAAGATTATTCTCTACATGTATTGACAACAGTGACCATTAAATTATAATGTGCATAAGAACCTGGGAAGCTTTTTAAAATGTAAATCTCTGAGAAATTCTGATTTAGTGGTTATAGAGTAGGACTGAAGACTCTGATGCAAGTGACTCTTAGATTACTTTACAGTGTTTATAAACAGTTGAGGAAACTGGGGGTCAGAAATGCCACGTGATTTTCCAAAGGTCACATAGGTAAGAAATATAGAACAGCCAGGATTCCAGCCTAGGTGTTTTGTTTTTTTTTTAATGCCATTTATTTGTATTACTTTTAACTCACAGTTACCTCCAATTATCTAGGGATATGCATCTCAAAAATTAATGTACATTAAGAATCAACTGGTAAACTTGTCAAAATGTAGATTCTGACACAGTAGGTCTGAGGAGGGGCCAGAGATGCTGCATTTCTAATCGCCTGCTGGGAAATGCTGCTGCTGCCTGTCTGTGGAGCACATGTTGATAGCCAGGATCTAGTACCTCACTAGGCATGGATTGAAATACTTAAGGAAATGAGAGCTGGCCATGAGCTAAAATAAATTGACCCTTTCTGACTTGTAGCCTCTATTGTGGATAATACAGGCCTGAGTAAACCGAAGGCTACTAGATAAGTAAAAATAACATTTAGTTGCTGCAAGGCCCAGGGGAATCAGTGAGCCTAAATTTAGGTGGTGGCCCTGAGCAAAACTTGGCTTGCCTCTTTTTTTCCCCCTTTGGTATAGTTTTCATGGTGGTCTGTTTCCCTGGGAAGTGAGTGAGTCTGATGAAGGCAGATGCTTTTTCCTAGAGAAATGAGCAAAGTAGCAAGAAATAGAGAAGATGCATGGGAAGAAATAGAACCCAAAGCATGGCTGGGATTAATGTGGATTTTTTAAGTTTCTGAAATGACCTAAAAACAAAAAATGAAATGAAAAATATTTATGTGTGTTCATAAGTACAGGCAACAGGTTTTCAAAAAATATCATAAAATTAGGTTGTGGAAGTAAGATTATTAACCAGAAAAAGAAAAATGGACACATAAAATTACTTGCTACTTTTTCTGAAGTTTTTCAGAAGACTAGCTGTTTTATACCTTTTCAGAAAAGGGAAGAGAAGTAAAAATTTGCATTGCAGTAGAAGTATTTCATTTGGCATAAGAGAAAAGTTCAGAGTCTCTAAAGTCTGAAAATAGTGTATTGGGGGAGGATATAGACACAACATTCCCAGAAATTTTTAGAAAGTAGTGTTTCTTCTCTGAAGAACTTTAATCAATTAAGATTTGAGTTCCTATTATGTGCCAGGCACTGGGCTGGGCACAGGAATACTGCAATGATAAGAACTGGCACAGGAGACAGGAAACAGATATGCAAATAGAGAATTACAGCACAATGGAATGAGTGCAGTCTTGGAACTGTGATCAAAATGTGGGAGATCAGTGGAGGAAGTCGCTCCATCCAGGGCAGTTAGGGGAGTCTGCAGAGAGGATGTAAGCATGGAAGAGATGGTCCAGAAAAGTTTCTTAATATTTACTCAGTAAATATTATTTACTGGTACACAATGTGGATAATGAAAGAAGATGTCCTACGGAAGCTGATAGTCTCGGGTTCAAATCCCACACTACTGCTTCTTGGTTGTATATTGGTCATATTATTTAATCTCTCTGAGCCTAGATTTTCTAATTTGAATAAGAATATGGTATGTCCTATGAGGAAATAAATGAGATAAATGAGAAAACAGTAAGTGCTTGCCTTTCAGTCTTCTAGATATGCCTGAATTCCAAGGTCAACAGATTTAGTGTCTAACTGGGATCCTAACTGCATTCCTGAACACATGATTCTTTGGAATGAGGCTGCTCTTCTTGGGTTGAATTCTCTATTCTAAGATTTCCATTTATTTCCTGGTCTAGATTCTCCCTTATGACATTTGTACTGTGTTAAATAGTGTTCCCCACAGAATTCATGTCCATGCAGAACCTTAGAATGTGACCTTATTTAGAAACCATGTCTCTGCAGATGTAATTAGTTACATTACGATCAGGTCATACTGAATTAAGGTGGGGCCTAAAGCCAGCATGACTTGTGTCCCTAGAAGAAGAGAAGAAGACACACAGAGAACCTGGGAAGAGGTCATTTAAGACAGAGGCAGAGACTGGAGTTATGCTGCCACAAGTCAAGAAACACTGAGGATTGCTGGCAACCACCAGAAACTAGAAGCAAGAAAGGATTCTTCCCCGGGCTCCAGAAAAGCCTTTGAAGGAAATGTAGTCCTACTGACACTTTGATTTTGGAATTCTAGCTTCTAGTACTGTGAGAGAATAAATTTCTGTTGTTTTAAGCTGCCCAAATTGTGACACTTTGTTACAGGAGCCCTAAGAAATGGACACAACACCTATACACCATCCACGTTCAGTTAGAATCACAAAGTCAGTTCTAAAAGCGTGTTCTTGCTCTGCAGCATGTTGACTTGACCAGGCTGGGCTGCATTTCCCAGAATCCCCCTCCTTGTATGTTTCTAATCAAGGCAGGTACAAGAGATATTTTTGTGCAAGCTTTAGGGGGCACAACTGTAACAGCAACTACCCTATTGTTTTTATGCTTGGAAGACCGGGAAGGGTCACCAGGTCCTTTTGTCACTCCTACACAGAGGTGAGCATCTGCTCATTCACTGCCAGGGTGAGGGGCAGCAGCTGGGTCTACAACTGCTCTGTCTTCTCCTGAATCCTTCTGCAGCTTCTCCAACTCCTGGCCAAGTGTGAGTTTGTCCTTGTGAGGGACTCTCCCCAGATTCCAGCTCATCCCCCCTCACTGCCCACTTTACATCCACCTTCCCTTCTGGGCTGCCTGCCCTCTGCACATCAGGCTCCAGCATCAGATGCAAAGACAACAGCTTTGCAGAGACTATTTACCAGCTCCCTCAATTTTGTAAGTCAAATCCGCACAATAAATTGCTTTTCTGATTGGACCCTCACAGATACAGGCACTCAGAGCCTCATAGTTTAGTCCCAAGGTTTCAGGCAATTTGTCCCTGTCTGCAGATGAGACGGCTGTATTTTTAAAATCCTTGCACCCGAGGTTCTTGAACACACAAGGTGAAACGCCAAATGGTGTCGGAAGTGAACTTAACCTATTGCGGTTTTCAGATTCCAGTGAATTTAGCGGCTCAGCATAAAGATCTCCTGTTTCCTCTCCCTTCTGTTAGTGACACTTCTCCTTGCTCTGCTACCACAGAAAAAGAAAATTACAGTCAGTTCCTACCATTCCCTGATTCTCCTCTTACTGGGAGCAGGAGGCTCCAGGGTTCACGTCCTGGTTTTTCTTTTTCTTTTTTTTTTTTTGCGGTACGCGGGCCTTTCAATGCTGTGGCCTCTCCCGTTGCGGAGCACAGGTTCTGGACGCGCAGGCTCCGCGGCCATGGCTCACGGGCCCAGCCGCTCCGCGGCATGTGGGATCCTCCCGGACCGGGGCACGAACCCGTGTCCCCTGCATCGGCAGGCGGACTCTCAACCACTGCGCCACCAGGGAAGCCCTGTTCTGTCTTATAAAGGCCTTTTCAGCCCTTGTTCAGGCCAACTTTGGCTCGACTCTCAGCTTGGTGCGTGGTGTCTGCAGCTGGGGCCTCAGAGGAAACCCTGCCTCTTCAGTGACACCCCTTCCCTTCAGCCTGGCTCTAGATCTTTTCCCCAAATGCCAGATAACCTAATCTGAGACATCCTGGTGCTGATGGGAAGAAGATGAATCACAATGATAATGGACGTTGACTTTTTTTTAAACTCCCATTCACTTTGTGCATAAAAGCTGGACATGACATTAGCAGCTGGCTCTACCAGCCCATTGTCCTCGTGCCAGTCCTGAGTATGCTCTCCTAATGCAGCCCACAGTGAGAGCTTCCTGCAATTATAGTGAAGATCCTGTAGTTGGATGAATGACTCCATTCACTGCAAACATAGAACTTTCTATGGAGGTTCAATTACATGAGATGCCTCCTGGATGGTGTAGAAGGGGAGGTGAAATGGTGATATCAGCTTGGGGGAGGAAGGTTAGTGTAAGCAAAAGGACCCTTGCTGTTCTCAATTCATGCCAGCATGCCAGTAGAGTGGTGTCTGCAACCTGGAACTCTGCTCCTAATAGGTTGTTGATAACAGTTGTTACTCACTGGTTTTAGAGGATCCTTCCATAGCTCCCTTGGACCACAGGACTGAGTGCCAGTTCATTAACCTAGCATACAGGCCCCTTACCAACCCAGTCCCAATGTCGTGGCTCTAAACCATTGACCATTCCTTTAGAATACCTGTGGTCTGTATATTTTTCTGCCTTTATTTACCCTATGCTTTCTTCCAGGACATTTCTTACCTCTTTTCTACTTTGGAAACTCTTACATTTTAAGAACTAGCTCAAACATTACTACCTTTGACATCCTCAGACAAAATTGAGATTTTTTTCTACTGTGTTCCTGTAGCATCTTCTTTGAGCTTATATTACTATCCACAGAACTAATCATGTAATTATTGACTTACTTGTCTAACTTAAAAGTTTTGAGTTTCTGTGGACTTAATTGATTCATCAGAATCTAGAACAGTTTCTGGAACTCATGCAGAATTAAAAGCTTTTCTTTTTGAAGAGAATTAGATAGTGTTGGCAAGAGGGAAATTGATTTCACCAAAGAGCTTTAAATTAGGGATTTGGGCACCTGGGTTCTAATCTTAATTTTGTTTATCTCCATATGACCTTATGACTGGCCATAGTTGAGTGACACTGACAACCATGGAAAGTTTCAATTTCTTCTTGCCTTGATTTCTTCATTGGTCCATTGGAGAATGTGATATTTACTTTTGCTAACTCATAGTTGTGTATTAAAAATCAAATGAAATAAAAAATATAAAAATAACCCCCCCAACCTCTATCCCCAGAGAGCATTGAGAAATACTGGTTATTTCAAATAATTCTTTCCCCTTTTCTTCAAAGGTCACTAACGCTCTGACAGTGGGCTGTTAGAACAGGCTGATCTGGACAGAGGGTTGGTTTCTCTGACAACCATGATTGGTGGGGAGGAGGTCCAGTGAAGGGCAGTGGCTTCCAAGACTTAGGAGCATGAACCTTGTTGTGTGGCCTGTTTGTTGTGGGCTTTCCTGCTCCTTCCCCCGGCTTCTAACATGTGCCAGAACCTTGGTAAAAATAGTGGTGATCAAGAGAAAAACATGAGCTTGAAATCCCAGGTCATTTAATGGACTGAACTCCCCAAGAATGATCATTCAAAGAACATTTCTTGGGAGGCTCTGGAGGGTTACCGAGGGATAGTGTAGCTCTTCAGAGGCCTTTACAAAGGAGAGACTCTTACTGGCCCAGGGCTCCTCTTATTTGAGGCTGTTTCTACCTCCTGCCCAGATATAAGCTGACATAACTATTTTCTTTGGCAGTTGGCTTCACTATAACCCAGGAAAAACTAAAAAGCAGGAAAAAGTGGCCTCTGGTGTCTTCACATCCCCTTATGTACTTTCTCCAGCATTCTTACAGGTTCTTTTCCTTTACTTTCTAGGATTCAGGGGCCTTATTTTACCCCTTAGCTGTCCAAAAGTCACTGCTCCCTTTTTTTCCTTTTCCCAAAAAGAATTAGTAGCTTATTGTTTTAATTATAAAAAATGCTCATTTTTTTATGAATTGATATATCTTTCTTCTCTGTCTCCAAGCTTTTATTGGGAGTAATACAGTACAATTTCAAAACAGACTATAGTGATACAAACCACAGAGGAATGTTTTTCTCTGATAATTTCAATATCTGTGCTAATTAATAGTTGTAGACATCTGCACATTTGATTGTGATGTGTATTGTCAGAATTTTAGTGATTTCTCTTGTGTCTATAGAGAAGAGGTGAACTTCAAACACTTTCCAAGTGGAGGCTCTTAAAATCAGGAAACAATTCATGCCTCTAGGCCAAGTCAAAATAAGACAATCATTGCGTTTGGGGGTGGGGGCAGTGGTAGATATAAGATAAAAGGAGCAGATTTTGTTTTGCTTTTGTATTAATAACACAGATGGTGACACTACTGAAGACAGCCACATCTTAATAAATTATAGTTACACTGGCAGCAACAAAGAAACCTAGAATGAATACAAAGCAAAGGCAACACACTTCTTCATGAAGTAATAAGAGTTGCCATTAACATGATGAGTTTTCAACTGGTCAGGTAAAAATACAGTTTGCTAATGAGATATGACAACCTTAAATAAGGCACACGTAGTGAATTCACATATTAGGTACAGAAAAAATGAGTTTTCTAGTTATAAACACAAGATATTTGTGTCTCATTAGCGAAAAATAAAACTTACTAATAGGTGATAGCCTTGTTATATCAGTGACATCAAGAGTGCCTTAATTGTCGTAATGCTGTAGGAGTGCCTTCTATGTCTATTAGCAAAATAGACTAAAATTATCCCCCTGTGAAAATGAGTGATTTAGTGCTATTCCCTAGACAGGAATGGTTTCATTTAAAGCAGTAATAAACACCTGGCACGTGCTCATCTCTGCTTTCTCTTTCTGTCCAGCTTCTCTCTTCATTTCATAGACCCTTAGTTGGGAAGGGTCCCCTTGCTCATCCACTCATGTGATGCTTGGATATTTTCCAAAGAAGAACAAACAGAAGGGCTTGGACTGCTCTGGTGAGTGACCTCCTGAGGTGACCCATTCTGAGTTTGGACGCCCCTGACTTCTCAGAGTCCTCCCTCTGCATCTCTTTTGCACTGACCCTGACTCCACTTACTGGGACTACACAGAATAATGCCAGCCCCTCCTGAAAATGATAGCCCTTCAAGTATTCATCAGGTCATATGGAGCCTTTTTTCCCCTCAGACTAAACATTCTGCATCTTTCTATCATTCCTCACGGGACAAAGTTCAGAGTCCCTTCACCATTCTGGCCACTTTCTTCTGGTTATCCACGTGCTTCTTAAATGCAGTATCAAAATGAAATGCAACTCTAGATGTGGTCTAACCAAGAAGAGGAGGACTATAATTTTCCTTAATTTATATTCAAATGAACATATATTAATGTTGCTTGAACTTAACCCTTTCAAAGTCATATGAGATTGACTGGTATCAGTGACTTTTAAAAAATCATAGAGCTGCTAAACAATGGCTTCACTTCATCCTGTCCTTGTACAGTTACTTATATGGATCCACATATCAGACCTTTTATTTATTCCTACTAACCTTCATTTTGGGCTTTTGATTCATTATTCCTACCTATTACACTTTTTTTCAAAATACTTTCAGAGTATGAGAAAAATGTAGAGATCATCCAATCCAACCCCAGACAAAGATGCAAAGTCATTGACCTCAGTGACTGACAGTCAGAGGT
Organism: Grampus griseus; assembly: GCF_964374135.1. Lineage (NCBI taxonomy): Eukaryota > Metazoa > Chordata > Mammalia > Artiodactyla > Delphinidae > Grampus > Grampus griseus. The sequence continues at coordinate 48,169,880 of NC_139012.1, forward strand.
TTCCTTGCATCTTTTTCTCTGTCTTGGTCTCTTGTAATAATCTCTGTGCTCTCAGCAATGTTGCCTTTTCCCTTTGGGTTATTGAATGACTGATTTTAAGAGCCCACTAACTTTCATTTGGATAACTACTGTAACGCATTATTGTGAAAGATACTTTCTCATTTCCTTTACAGAAGAAGTCCTGAGATGAAAACCATTTCCTGTCTGAGATCTGGTCTCCCATTGACCTTTTGAGATACAAAGTTAATGATCATGCTGATTGATCAGCACTTACCTCAAATTGTAATTGCTTTAATAATAATAACAATAAAAAAGATGAACCTCCTTACAGTGTTGAGATTCAGGAAATGTTCATTCTAATCCTGACAACTCCCTGGGCAAGTGAGTTCATGTCTCTGGGACTCAGTTGCTGGAACAAAAAGAGCCAGATTGTGTTTTTTGGCCTCATGATCAGTGCTTTGGCTATGTGTAGACACACCATAGTTTCTTTATCAAGGAAGCAAGTTTAAAGTTTCGTCATTAGAAATTGAGTCCTCTGCGCTAAGGCAAGAGTTTTCCATTCAAGCCTAAATACACCATGGGAAAGTTCACACATTTAAATTAGCTGCTAATACTTTAGAGTACAGCTTTGTGGAAGGTGTCCAATGGAACAGATAGCTGAAGGAAGCTCTGAACTGGATGAGATTCATGGTAGGAAAGTATAGGTGGGAGATAGCTGAAAAGGCCCACGCTGGGAAATGGAAGGTCTCATGTGCTCTATGGGGCATCTGGAGGTAGGCATAGAAGCTGTGAGCCCAATTATGGAGAGATGAAGACACATTATTGTGGGAACTGGAAAGGGAGTTAATGAAACCATCCAATTCAATCCCCTCATTTTCTGGATGATGAGACCCGAGGTTGCCCAGCTGTTAAGTGGTGGGGTCAGGTCCCTGATTCTGGTGCAGTGCTTTTCCTCTAGATCATGAAGACAAACTACACCATTTTGCCTAAAATGTCATGCTCTCAGGTTCCAGCACCATGCAAAGTGAGCAAGATTGATGAGGTGGTTGAAGCAGTCTCTCTGGGAGTAGAAAAATCCTCTCCCTGACGCTGCATGGCCATCGTCTCAGCAACGTTTGGGTAAAGGCATCAGTGTGGTCGGTCTCTGTGGAGATTGGCAGAGACCACAAAATAGAGTCCTCTTATATTGCTCTTCTGTGGAGGCAGATTGTACTGATTAATTGGACTCAAAGTCCTGGCTGAGGACATTCACAGAATGATTTTGTGGCTGAACATGTAGTCCCAGATGTAGATAAATATTACCAGGCAAACGGATCCTAGATGAGAGGAGAATGCTCATGGAATGACACGTGAAAGCCTTTAGTGGGGTAACGAGCTCCATCGTCTTTACTGTCTCCCAGGGCATGTGCTGAGTACTCTCAGTATTAGCATTTTCAGGATTTATTCCTGAAAGGTTTCCTCTTTAGGATTTCTCTTGAAGCTTCAAGCTTGCTCATTGTGGCTGAATAAACACTGGTCATCTCCTTCTACCATCCTGGCTCTCATTTTAAAGGAAAACCTCCAAGGATAACACTCCCCCCCCCACTTCCCCCCCGACCCCCCAACCTAACTCTGCAGACTTAGAACCAAGGCCAACCTTGTTTCTGGAGCAGCTATCTATGGTGGTGCTTTTCAAACACGCAGGGGCATATGAATCACCTGGGCATCTTACAATAATGCAAATTCTAATTCAGTAGTTCTGGGATGGGGCCCGAGGTTCTGTTTCTCAAACAGGCTCCCAAAAGATGCTGATACTGCTGCTCTGTGGACCATACTTTGAGTAGCGAGGTGGACCATACTTTGAGTAGTGAGGCAGAGCTCCATCTTAGCATCAGCCTGACATGGGGAGAAGCTTGTGAGGTCTGCTTAGGTGGGCTTTTCCCCACTCCATTCCTAGAAGAGTGTTTAACCTGGACTTTCCTGGGCCCAGAGGGAAAATTATTGAGTCTATTAGGCACTAGCAGTGAACACGGATCTTTGCACCTAAGCCTTCTTAATCAAATCTGCAATATTTGTGGGTGGCACTGTTTGCTTGCACAAACACCCTACACTTGCCCACAGTAATTAGGTAATTGAATTGCAAACAGTAATTAGCTGCCTAACTGCCTGCTTGTTCATGCAGGTATCCAATTTGCTTTTGAAATATAGGCTTATACTGGTGAAAATGGAAGCTGCCTTTATTATAAAGACTCCAGACAGGATTAGGAAGATCCACTGAAAAATCAATCCTAAGTTAGCAGCTGATGACTACTTCTCCCTTATATATATATATATATATATATATGTTTATTTTCTCCCTATTCTAGTTACTCCAATTACATTTTTTCTCTGTGGACTTGGAGAATCTCAATTCCATTGTATTACTTAGGAGAACGGAGAGGTGGTATTGGATGTCTGTTTTTGTGTCTTTGGGATAAAATGAAAGACTAAGTGTTGTGCAACAGAGTGACAGCTGGTTCGCTGCTTTCTTAGTGAACTGACAAACTTGTTTACTTCTCAAGAGCTTGTCTTTCTGCACAGCCCATCAGAAAACAGGTGAGGGCTTCTGCTGCCATTTCTCCCATCTCTCCCATACCTGTGGGATTCGTGCTTCAAATCGTGGTCCAACAAACACAGTTCTCTTTTAACCTGTGCTTATTTTCATAACAAAGAGAAAGCTAGAAATAAGAAACATCTGCTTCTCTGATGCAGTGGGTTAGTGTCCAGGCTTCACAAGAAGCTTCAGTGAGGAGATGAGGCGATTTCCTCCCACTCTTTCGGAATCCTTAATTCTTTTAAAACATGTCTCACAATCCTGTCATCCCACCCACTTCTAACGTCTAAGACTCAGACTCCTCTGTATCCAGGCTGTGGGTCCCTGAGCATCTGAGTGCCAAGCTCTGCTGAGGTTGGTATGGTTATCTAATTCACATCATGCTCTGGAGCTCTTCAGAAGGTGCTTCTAAGGGGTGACCTTGAACCTGCTGACCTACAAAACAGTGTTCAGCTAAGCCGGCCCATCCTTCCTAACAGGTGAAAACCTTTGGAATACACAATTATTCCAAGTGTAGAACAACAGAGAGTTTGGTTAGCATGGTGCAATCTTTGTAAATTATATTATAATAGTATTCATCTACCCACACTGAATCGTGGCTCTTTTCAGTTCTTTCATGTAGCAATAATTTTGACCAGATTTTAGCAGAAGATTTAAATTTTTAGGGGGAAATGTATCTTGCATAACTCCCCTCTTTTTAAAAAATAATTGGCACAAAGACCATTGTGTGGTCTCCAACTTTAAAGGATATATATATAAAAGAGGATGTAGAAACATTAAGTTGAAATCTATTTAGTTTTAATTTTATTATGAAGTGTACTAAAGGTCCCATGGTCAAGGCTGTTACTGAGCTTTTGGAGGTGGAAATCTGAGGTGTCATCAGAAAAAAATGAAAAGAAAGAAACACCAAAGGTGTTTTCATACTCAGTGTAACAGAATAAAATTAGAATACAGAAAACTATGAGTTTTAGAAATCATGAGGCAACTTACACGTTAAGATGAGAAAATAAAATATTAATGACTGTCGCTCCTATAAGATAAAGAAATAAGGTGTATAATTTTAAGGTTCCCCCAATTTTTTCCCCAGTATTTTTCAACAAGAGTGAAGACTTCCTAATATTCTTCTTTATATAATAGGGGCTGTGAAAATCCCCAGAAGGATTCCTTGGGGGTTCTACTTTTGCTTTGTTTTTTGACAAGAGGAGAGTAACTTTTCACAGTGTATAATTCTGAGTACAACATTCAACTTGGGTTTTCCTCTCCATACCTACAGGAGTTGCTTTAGTTTAGCCTTCATATTTCTTTGCTGGACCATGGCAATCCCACCAAATTGTCCCCTCATCTTTTTTCTCATCTTGTGCATATTGTCCACACTGTCACCAGGATTATTTCTTTCAAACAAAAAGCATCACATTACTGCAAAGGATTCCTGTTGCTCAGATATGAAATCCATTCCGTAACATATAAGGCTATGTACAGCCTGGCTCCTAACTCATTAGGCAGACCTGTCATCAGCCCTCTGCCTGGCTGTGCACCCAGCACCCTTGTCATGTTCAACTTCTCAACCTTCCCTGAATTCATGCATCTTGTTACACTCTATCCCCTGGTCCAGTGGACAGGGACTCAGACTGGGATAAAAACAGGGACCAGTTGTAGGGTATGGTCTAAACTCTGATAGAAGGGAAGAAATTATGGGTAGATAATTGGGAGTGATTGTACTTTAATCCTTTCAAAGGTTTATTGAGTAGAAAGAACACTTGTCTAAATAAGCTCAGTGCATAGCAGTTATCCATATCACATTGCTTTATAACCAACATTCAAGGAATTATATTAGCCTCCTGGCTACAGAACATATGGAAGTCCAGATGGATGTAGGTTTTTTTCCCTTTTCATTTTGTTCCACTTGTGCTGACAGTATCAGATTTTCCATCTCCAGAGTCGTAGCTTGTACTTGTAAACATAGTGGGTTCAGTGGAAGAGGAGAGGGAAAGGCAAAAAATGTCTTTTGTGAGGAGAGAACAGAGTTCACCTTCCTTCTTAATGTCTGGTAATAACATGGGTATCCATGAAGATCAGCTCCTCTCTGGCAGGAAAAATTCAAGGTTTGGTGATCTTTAGGAAAGAGTCCATTTATAACATCTGCAGCTTCACAGAGCTGAACGGATTTTTTGGTTGAGTGAAATTTTCCCTTTAGATAATCTGTAATCTGAGAATGGGAGTGAATTCCTGGAAACAGCATCCAATCTTTTATTTTGCTGCTTATTCTGTCTTCTCTATCTTGTGACACTCAGAGCAGGGCAGGGACCCTTGGTCTTCTAGAAAAGAGGAATGACCTCCATTTCCAGGAAGCTGGAGAGGGGAGGGCCAGGGGAAGCAGTGCTGGTACTGAGATTCCTCTTGTAGTTGGGAGAGGTCTCTAATGCTCGGTCCACGTTTCTTCCCCAGGAATGCTGGCAAATGAGGGGTGTCTAGGAGTCCTCACACTAGGAAACAGGACCCAGCAGGCATGCAGACTTTAAATTTGCATAGACCACGATAAAAATGCACATGGACATGGCTGCCTTTCAGTCATAGTTGTGTGACTTATTGTAAATGAGTGCATGTTCATTAGGAGGACACTTTGTGAGAAATTTAGTGAAATGGATAATGTCAGATGTTTAGTTAGAAGAAACAAAATTTACCCTGTATTATGTAAAGTATAAAAGCACATAAACCCTTACTGCCAGCTGCACTCTTGTGAAGGCCCTTCCTTGATTGCCATTCAGATGAATCAAACCAGAAGCAAAGCCAATCAATGGAAAGTCAATCCTGTTTAGAGTTGTCTCCTTCAGCTAGATAATGAGACTACATAGAGCAATGGGGAAAAAAGTGAAAACCAATGACTGATAAGCTCAGACTACCTTTCTCTCATCAAGAATGGGCAGACAATCTGAATCAGATTACTTGGAAAAGCCAAAGGCAGTGATTCAGGAAGCTTAAAACTTGCCTCACCTATGACTGTGGTAGCCCTAGAGCTGCCCCTAAAGGAAAAGGTATATTCACTCATCAACAGGCTTCAATTAGAGTTGACATTTGAACAACATGGGTTTGGACTTCGCAAGTCAACTTATTTGTGGATTTTGTCAGTAATAAATATGGCAGAATTACATGATCCATGGTTGGTTGGGTCCACAGGTGTGAAACTGTGGATATGGGTAAAGGTTTATACAGAGGGCCAACTGTAAGTTGTATGTTTTCCACAGTGTGGAGGGTTGAGTGTCCCTAACCCTCGTGCTGTTCAAGGGTCAACAGTACTATGTATCTACTACCATGACTAGAACTGGGGAAATCTAGTGAATGTGGTACATCTCTGCTCTGACAGGGGTTGATGTCTGCTGAAAGATACAAACAAGAAGGAGTATGATGGAGGTCAGCTTACTTAGAGATACATTATTCAGATAGCTCCTGATTGTATCAGACACTGTGGTAGACAAGGCTTTAAAATCTCCCAATGGACCCAGTATTCTATTTTGAGGTTTCTAAAGCCTTGACTCTCATAATCCACACTGAATTTCTTCTTTATTTCAAGAGCAGAAGGGAGAGGCTGAGAGCTTCATGTGCTGCAGTGGGGAGTGCTGCATTAACTGTCCATATTGTGCTAAGTCTTCTTTAGTCAAGCAGATCAAAGTTGTAGCTTGTGCAGTTGGATAAGATGATGCCTGGAACTCTACCCACCACCAGTCCCTCCCATCAGGAAACTTACAAAAGAGTCTAAGATAGCCTACTCCACCTGAGGGCAGACAGCAGAAATAAGAAGAACTACAATCCTGCAGCCTGTGGAACAAAAAACACATCCACAGAAAGAGAGACAAGATGAAAAGGCAGAGGGCTATGTACCAGATGAAGGAACAAGATAACACCTGAGAAAAACAACTAAATGAAGTGGAGATAGGCAACCATCCAGAAAAAGAATTCAGAATAGTGATAGTGAAAATGATCCAGGACCTTGGAAAAAGAATGGAGGCAAAGATCGAGAAGATGCAAGAAATGTTTAACAAAGACCTAGAAGAATTAAAGAACAAACAAACAGAGATGAGCAATACAATAACTGAAATGAAAATTACACTAGAAAGAATCAACAGCAGAATAACTCAGGCAGAAGAATGGATAAGTGACCTGGAAGACAGAATGGTGGAATTCACTTCTGTGGAACAGAATAAAGAAAACAAGAATGAAAAGAAATGAAGACAGCCTAAGAGACCTCTGAAACAACATTAAACACAACAACATTCACATTATAGGTGTCCCAGAAGGAAAAGAGAGAGAGAAATGACCCAAGAAAATATTTGAAGAGATTATAGTCAAAAACTTCCCTAATATGGGAAAGGAAATAACCACCCAAGTCCAGGAAGTGCTGTGAGTCCCATACAGGATAAACCCAAGGAGAAACACACTGAGGCACATAGTAATCAAATTGGCAAAAATTAAAGACAAATAAAAATTATTGAAAGCAGCAAGGGAAAAAAGACAAATAACATACAGGTAACTCCCATAAAGTTAACAGCTGATTTCTCAGCAGAAACTCTACAATCCAGAAGGGAGTGGCATGATATACTTAAAGTGATGAAAGGGAAGAACCTACAACCAAGATTACTCTACCAGCAAGGATCTCATTCAGATTCACTGGAGAAATCAAAAGCTTTACAGACAAGCAAAAGCTAAGAGAATTCAGCACAACGAAACCAGCTCTACAACAAATGCTAAAGGAACTTCTCTAAGTGGGAAACACAAGAGAAGAAAAGGACCTACAGAAACAAATGCAAAACAACTAAGGAAATGGTCATAAGAACACACATATTAATAATTACCTTAAACGTGAATGGATTAAGTGCTCCAACCCAAAGACATAGGCTTGCTGAATGGATACAAAAACAAGGCCCATCTATATGCTGTCTACAAGAAACCCACTTCAGACCTAGGGACACATACAGACTGAAAGTGAGGGGATGGAAAAAGATATTCCATGCAAATGGAAATTAAAAGAAAGCTGGAGTAGCTATACTCATATCAGTTAAAATAGACATTAAAATAAAGAATGTTACAAGAGACAAGGAAGGACACTCCATAATGATCAAGGGATCAATCCAAGAAGATATAACAATTATAAATATAAATGCACCCAACATAGGAGCACCTCAATACATAAGGCAACTGCTAACAGCTATAAAAGAGGAAATCGACAGTAACACAATAATAGTGGGGGACTTTAACACCTCACTTACACAAATGGACAGATCATCCAGACAGGAAATTAATAAGGAAACACAAGCTTTAAATGACACAATAGAGCAGATAGATTTAATTGATATTTATAGGACATTCCATCACAAAACAACAGATTACACTTTCTTCTCAAGTGTGCACAGAACATTCTCCAGGATAGATCACATCTTGGGTCACAAATCAACCTCAGTAAATTTAAGAAAATTGAAATTATATCAAGCATCTTTTCTGACCACAACACTATGAGATTGGAAATGAATTACTGCGAAAAAATGTAAAAAACACAAGCACATGGAGGCTAAACAATACGTTACTAAATAACCAAAAGATCACTGAAGAAATCAAAGGGAAATCAAAAAATACCTAGAGACAAATTTCAATGAAAACACAATGATCCAAAACCTATGGGATGCAGCAAAAGCAGTTCTAAGAGGGAAGTTTATAGTTATACAAGCCTACCTCAAGAAAAAAGAAAAATATCAAATAAACAATCTAACCTTACACCTAAAGGAACTAGAGAAAGAAGAACAAACAAAACCCAAAGTTAGCAGAAGGAAAGAAATCATAAAGATCAGAGCAGAAATAAATGAAATAGAAACAAGAAAATAATAGCAAAGATCAATAAAAGTAAAAGCTGGTTCTTTGAGAAGATAAAGAAAATTGATAAACAATTAGCCAGACTCATCAAGAAAAAGAGGGAGAGGACTCAAATCAATAAAATTAGAAATGAAAAAGGAGAAGTTACAACAGACACCACAGAAATACAATGCATCATAAGAGACTACTACAAGCAACTCTATGCCAATAAAATGGGTAACCTGGAAGAAATGGACAAATTATTAGAAAGGTATAAACTTCCAAGACTGAACCAGGAAGAAAGAGAAAATATGAACAGACCAATCACAAGTAATGAAATTGAAACTGTGATTAAAAATCTTCCAACAAACAAAAGTCCAGGACCAGATGGCTTCACAGGTGAATTCTATCAAACATTTAGAGAAGAGCTAACACCCATCCTTCTCAAACTCTTCCAAAAAATTGCAGAGGAAGAAACCCTCCAAAACTCATTCTATGAAGCCACCATCACCCTGATGCCAAAACCAGACAAAGAGACTACAAAAAAAGAAAATTACAGAACAATATCACTGATGAATATAGATGCAAAAATCCTCAACAAAACAATAGCAAACAGAATCCAACAACACATTAGAAGGATCATACACCATGATCAAGTGGGATTTATCCCAGGGATGCAAGCATTCTTCAATATATGAAAATCAATCAATGTGACACACCATATTAACAAATTGAAGAATAAAGACCATATGAGCATCTCAATAGATGCAGAAAAAATTTTGACAAAATTCAACACCCATTTATTATAAAAACCTCTCCATAAGTGGGCATAGAGGGAACCTACCTCAACATAATAAAGGCCATATACAACAAACCCACAGCAAACATCATTCTCAATGGTGAAAAACTGAAAGCATTTCCTCTAAGATCAGGAGGAAGGGAAGGATATCCACTCTCACCACTGTTATTCAACATAGTTTTGGAAGTCCTAGCCATGGCTATTAGAGAAGAAAAAGAAATAAAAGGAATATAAACTGTTAAAGAAGAAGTAAAACTTTCACTGTTTGTAGATGACATGATACTATGCATAGAGAATCCTAAAAATGCCACCAGAAAACTACTAGAGCTAATCAATGAATTTGGTTAAGTTGAAGGATACAAAATTCATGCACAGAAGTCTCTTGTATTCCTATACACTAATGATGAAAAATCTGAAATAGATATTAAGGAAACACTCCCATTTACCATTGCAACAAAAATAATAAAATACCTAGGAATAAACCTACCTAGGGAGACAAAAGACATGTATGCAGAAAACTATAAGACACTGATGAAAGAAGTTAAAGATGATACCAACAGATGGAGAGATATACCATGTTCTTGTATTGGAAGAATCAATATTGTGAAAATGACTATACTACCCAAAGCAATCTACAGATTCAATGCAATCCCTATCAAATTACCAATGGCATTTTTTTACGGAACTAGAACAAAAAATCTTAAAATTTGTATGGAGACAAAAAAGGCACTGAATAGCCAAAGCAGTCTTGAGGGGAAAAAATGGAGCTGGAGGAATCAGACTCCCTGACTTCAGACTATACTACAAAACTACAGTAATCAAGACAATATGGCACAAAAACAGAAACATAGATCATGGAACAAGCTAGAAAGCCTGGAGATAATCCCATGTACCCATGGTCAACTAATCTATGACAAAGGAGGGAAGGATATACAATGGAGAAAAGACAGTCTCTTCAATAAGTTGTGCTGGGAAAACTGGACAGCTACCTGTAAAAGAATGAAATTAGAACACTTCCTAACACCATACACAAAAATATACTCAAAATGGATTTGAGACCTAAATGTGAGACTGGACACTGTAAAACTCTTAGAGGAAAACATAGGAAGCACACTCTTGACATCAATCACATCAAGATCTTTTTTGATCCACCTTGTAGAGTAATGGAAATAAAAAGAAAAATAAACAAATGGGACCTAATGAAACTTCAAAGCTTTTGCACAGCAAAGGAAACAATAAACAAGACAAAAAGACAGCCCTCAGACTGGGAGAAAATATTTTCAAACAAATCAATGGACAAAGGATTAATCTCCAAAATATATAAACAGCTCATGCAGCTCAATATTAAAGAAACTAACAACCCAATCCAAAAATGGGCAGAAGACCTAAACAGACATTTCTCCAAAGAAGACATACAGATGGCCGAGAAGCACATGAAAAGCTGCTCAACATCATTAATTATTAGAGAAATGCAAATCAAAACTACAATGAGGTATCACCTCACACCAGTTAGAATGGGCATCATCAGAAAATCTACAAAGAACAAATGCTGGAGAGGATGTGGAGAAAAGGGAACCCTCTTGCACTGTTTTTGGGAATGTAAATTGATACATTCACTATGGAGAACAGTATGGAGGTTCCTTAAGAAACTAAAAGTAAAATTACCATATGACCCAGCAATCCCACTACTGGGCATATACCCAGAGAAAACCATAATTCAAAAAGACACATGCACCCCAGTGTTCTTTGCAGAGCTATTTATAATAGCCAGGTCATGGAAGCAACCTAACTGCCCATCGACAGACAAATGGATAAAGAAGATGTGGTACATATATAGAATGGAATATTACTCAGCCATAAAAAGGAATGAAATTGAGTCATTTGTTGAGACATGGATGGATCTAGAGACTGTCATACAGAGTGAAGTAAGTCAGAAAGAGAAAAACAAATATTGTATATTAATGCATGTATGTGGAACCTAGAAAAATGGTACAGATGAACCAGTTTGCAGGGCAGAAGTTGAGACACAGATGTAGAGAACAAACGTATGGACACCAAGGGGGGAAAGCCGTGGGGGAGTGGGGGTGGTGGTGTGCTGAATTGGGTGATAGGGATTGACATGTATGCACTGATGTGTATAAAACTGATGACTAATGAGAAAGAAAGAAAAAAAAAAGACGATGCCTGCATTCATCCTTCAAGCAAGAATAATGTGCAAAACTTTATGAACAGTAGAGTCATGATCACTGATCTCAATAGATGATCCCCATCTTTTGCTGTTACAGGCAGAATTGTTTCCCCCCATAATTCATTCATTAAGGTCCTACTCCCCAATATCTCAAAAGATGACTTTATTTGGAGATAGGACCTTTAAAGAGGTAGTTCAGTTAAATGAGGGTGTTAAGGTGGGCCTTATTCAATGTAACTCATGTCCTTATAAGAAGAGACTAGGACACAGAGAGAGACACCAGGGGTGTTCATGCAAGGAGGAGAGACCATGTGAGGACACAGCGAGAAGGTGGCTATCTGCAAGCCAAGGGGAAAGGCTTGGAACAGACCCTTCTTTTATGGCCCTCAGAGGAAATCAACTCTGCCAGAACCTTGATCTTGGACTTCCAGCCTCCAGAACTATTAGAAAATAAATTTCTGTTGTTTCAACCACCCAGTCTCTGGTTTTATATGGAAGTCCTAGCAAAGTAATATACTTGACTTTGTATCCTTTGAGTATTCTGTGGTGCAGTAACTTGACGGACTAACCTTTCAAAAGAGAGGGACTTTACTTTTCCTTAGTTGCCACTCAAACAAGGATTATTTTTCCATCACCTCCCATGGCCACCAACCTGGACTCATTATGAACACTATATTTACTATTTAGTAATCTCCCAAATACAAGGAGGCACTATTAACTTGCCTTACATGGATTGAGTTCTTTAAGAATGGAACCTGAAAAATCTGCTAATATTTGATATTTTAATATTGACATGCTTGAAGAGAGGGCTAGGAAATAAATGACCACTTCAGATCTGTTCTGGCTCAGTGATCCACAAGCATACCTTGAAAGGACTTTGATCTTCTCCAAGGCTCTATGTAAGTTCAAAGTACATAGTATTTCTAAAATATCATCTGCGACTAAAATTATTTTTCTATTGGATGTGAAAATCACATAGATAATATTTAATAATCAGGAGATTGACATGTAAATCTCCATTGTTTGAAAAAGCTCACTGATGCAAAGATGTAATTTTCTCTCTCCTCCCTAAACCAGTAAGAAAGCAAATAATAACCTTCTTGTAATCCTGTGGTTAATAGATTGAAGATTTGTGTTGGGGGATATTAGAAACGCTATTTTTCTGGAGCTTTCTGGTTGATAAAGTGTTAGATAATGCAAGCTTTTTACTGAAATTCATTTCCTCTGCTTAATGACTAATTGCAGCAGAATAGACATGGCTTCAAAATCATGTCTTTTCTATTTGCATTTTTTCCTTCTGATTCTTAGATTTAAAATTCCAGTTGTGCTAGAAATCATGATATGTCTAACACTTTTTGAAAATTATATAGATCAAAAGAGAAAGCATGTTCATAAAAAGCTTTGATAGTCTCCTTCTAATAAACCCCCTTTTAGACATTTTTAATTTATACAGAAAAGTAATGTTCCGTTGGGAAATGTCCAGATATTGTGCTTTAAAGTCTTAATTTATGTGATCAGTTTGATTCACATGGTGCACATTATCCCTAACTGTCGGCAGAGGGAAAAATTTAGCTTGATAATATTTTCTACCCTTTGTGAACAGAGAATATGCTTATTAGGGAACCCAGGAGGCAATGCTGAGCTGCTGCTAGCACAAGTACTAACCCAATGTGTGCTGAGTTGCTATGATTTGGCTAAGGAGACCTTTCCCTGTCCTTTTCTGTTGCTATAGTCCCTTAGAGATCACTAATTCCTTTCTTATTCTATAGACAAATCCAATAGCAACAGAAGACAACATCTTTGTTCAATGGGTATATTTTTGCCAGCTTACATTAAATAATTCATTACAAATGTTTGTAGGGCTGAAACTAGCCTTTATTAAATATAGAAGCAGGCATCATCACCATTCCCAGATGAGAGCAATCAACCCCTTTAATGATTCCTCTCTCCAAGTGCTATTGTAAGGACTTTACATTTTTTTTAAGCATTTCTTACCAATTTTTATGGTTGGAATTATGTCTCTCCCCCAAAGATATTGAACTCTTAAACTCCAGGACCTGTGAATTCAACCCTATTTGGAAATAGGATCTTTAGGATCATCAAGTTAAGATGAGGTCATCAGGGTGGGCCTTAATCCAATGTAACTGGTGTTCTCATTAAAAGGAGAAATTTGGACACAGAGACAGACATGCACATGCAGATGCTTACAGAAGGAGGACCATGTGAAGCCACAGGGAGAATGCCATCTACAAGCCAAGGAATACCTGTGGCTACCAGAAGCCAGGAGAGAGGCCTGGAACTAATTCTCTCTCACAGCCCTCAGAAGGATCCAGCCCTGCTGATGCCTCGATCCCAGCCTTCTAGCCTCTAGACCTGTGAAGCAATACATTTCTGTTGTTTAATTCACCCAGTTTGTGGTTCTTTGTTAAAGCAGCCTTAGGAAACTAATGTACCAACTAAGTCTACTGTACCAGGGTTAGGACAATTCCATCAATTAGAAGTCTTTGAGTAGTAACATGTGCTCCCATGTTAAATTATCCCCTCGTAAAATTGCATTCCCAGACACTTCTTATGCCCTTCTATTTTATTTTTCTCCTTAGCACTTATTGTTTAACATGCAATACATTTTATTTATTTGTTCTTTTTTCATCTGTCCCCTCACTAGAATGGAATCTTCACAAGGGCAGGGAGTGTTGACTATTTTCCTAAATGATATACCCAGCTTGTACAAAGGTGGTACTCGGATACTGTGAAATGAATGATTAAAAGAATTAATTGCTTCCTCCTCTTTCTCATCTCTCTCCATTCCGCATAATCCTCAACACCCATCCTACTATGAACACAACCGCTCCACAGAGACCACTGCCAATTAAGAAAAGGAAGAGGAGAAATGAAAGGATGCTGTCTATGAGACGCTGGAAAACTTGCCTAATCTAGGATCTATTTCATTCCAAGTCACAGGTAGTAGGAGAATAAGATGATTGTTCTTTAGGACAGATCCTTTCATCTTTCATTTCTGTTCATCCCTATGCCTTGGGGTCAGCCCATTTCAAGTCTATGAGATTTCAGTAATTTTTGAATAAGTACCATTTATTTCCTAAGGGATGGCACAGCAACTTGGAACGTCCATGTTGAAATCTCTGGTTTTTAGATTAACTACTCATAGGGAAAAGTCATGAAGTTATAACCTGCCTGGGTTCAGATTTCCATCCAGTACACTTCAGTAGGCACTATGTGTGAACAAGCAAATCATCAAGCCCTAGTTTAAGGTTCTGAGAGGGTTTCGTGTCTGTGAAAATACTGTCTTATAAAAGAGAGGGCAAGGCTCCATTACACTGGCCCCTGTGGTCAGGGAATTCATTTATCTGGTTAAGGTTACAATGTCCCAGTCTGAGCTCCTTCCTCAACCTCTTCTAACCTAGAATAATGTGGTCTGGGCTTTCCAGGGGTTTTGTTCAATTTCTCTCAGGGTTAGCCCAATATAGTTATACCTAGTTGATCACCATGGTTTTACACTGCTTAGACTGCAATATATAATTCACTTGTGGGTTATATTTCCAGTTCCAGAACAGAGAGGAGCAATGGTCTGGGATCAGAAAGTCTTACCACTCTCTGTCATGGGGTCTTGGGCAAATTATTTTGCCTTTTGAAGCCTATGAAAAAGGAATAATAGTAACTAACCTTACAGGATTATTGTTTAGAGAAAAAAGAATATGTAAGGCTCTGGAACACGATAGGCATTCTGCAAATGGCAGATTGCTGTTTCCCCTGGAGGCTGGCAATTCTGATAATGTATTTACTTAACCTATGGGCTCTGGGCTGCTCAGACTTCAGCAGAAGTATTAACAGTGGAGCTCTTCCCCACTGGTGGGGCAGGGAGGGATGCCTCTGATCGAATGGGCTCTTCTGCGTTGTAGATCTGGATGTGATTCTGTGTGGGAAATTCAGGTTGCAGGTGCCAAGGGGAGGAAGAGGAGGGATGTGTGTGAACTCTCACGAAGAGCCTCGAGGGCTCTCTGACAGAGTCTTCCATAAAATCCCACTTCGAAAACTCCCCAGGGACCAAAAACCTCTTGCTTTGATAGTCGCTGTGATTGTCCTGGGCCCAGCAGGGGCTTTGTGAGTCCACTGCTGTACCCCTTGGGCAGAAACACTCAGGCATCCTTGAGCAACAACCTCACCTGTTTTTCCAAAAAGCACTATCTCCCAATTCCACTGAGATGGTGTGAATGTTCATTAAAGCACTTCACCAGCATACAGAGAAAAAGGAAATCAAATTGAAAGATAATTGATGAGCAACACTTTTCAGTGTTTGAAAATATGCCAGCACATCTAGCAGAAGCCACTCTGGTTGTTATGGATTTTTTGTTATTGTTGTTTGTCATTTTGGTATGATAACCACCTGTAGTCATTAACTCTCCCTGTTTCTAGCACAGGGTCTCAAACATCTGCTGCTGCCGTCAAAATGTCCCTCAACAGACTTAAACTTTAGGTCCTTGAAATGGGAATTTCATCTCCCATTGTTGGAATTACGCATATGTCTTCTTCAGCCTGCAGTCTGGTGATTCTCTGTGCTCCTAAAGCTCTGTGCTCCTAAAGCAGTTTGCGCCGCCCTGCTCATCCTCGTAACTGGGCTTTTGTTTTTAGGCGTTCCCATGAGTGTCTTATCCCTCCTGCTGGACTTCAGGCTCACTTAGGGCAAATATAAAGCTTCCTGCAGTTTTATGTCTCATTCTGAACCTAGCAGAGTAGGGGGCTCAGTAAATGCTTCTTGTATATATTTTGCATGCAGTTCTGTAGAAATAATAATACTGGACAGTTGACAGATAGGAAAAAGGGAGGAAAGGGAAGAAACTAAAAGAAATCACTTTGGTTGTTTCTTTCAATGAAATTATTCCTAGAGTCATACATTGGTCTTAAGTCCTAAATTACTGCAGCAACTTGAATTATTCATACTTATGATAAAGTGTGAAAACTCTACACTGATATATATTGGAGGTTTTTGTCTTCCGCTCTAAACGTAGGTTCTCAAAATAAAGGATGCTAGATTTTATTTTCCCTGCAAATGGTTTATTCTGGAAATCCTTTTCTCCTAAGCACAACTCCGGGTATTTACAGCTGCTGCAGTTTATTGGTCTCACTTCAGTAAATTATCCTGAGAGATCACAATATTGCATCTCAGAGGTTTTAAAGATATTAACATTCTAGTATGACACTTTTTTTTTAACTGGAAAGAAACTGATGTAATTTGACCTAAAACTATGAAAATGTGATCTTCCATTCAGACCAAACAGAGGCTTCATATCTCATGGACCATATTTCCTGTAAATGTTCTACGTGTGTTCTAAAGGATGTGTTTTTCATGGTCCCTAAGTGAAACTTAAGTCGCGTGCACTCAAAAATGTTTTGCTTTCCAGAATTTCCTGAAGGCTTAAAGAAATTTAAGTATGAATCACAATATGAATATAATTTACCACCTAGGTGGCCGTTATTTTGAGTAAAAAAAAGTTTTTATTTTCTATAGATACAGATATATTATTCTTATAAATGATGAAATTATATATTATGTTAATTATAAAAAGAAATGTAGAAAATGAGACATAAAGAAAACTGCTTAAGTTAGTCTATATGTACTCAGGGGGATCCCCTGGCAGGCTGGAGTCACTGTCTTGGTCTATATACTGACTTTCTCCAGGTTTAACACAGACAATTTCTAAAAAGAAACCAGATGAAACTTAGGAAACCAAAATGTATTGGTTTTTCTTAATTTACGACATAAGCGGCCAGGACATCATCTGCAGTAGCTGAGGACAGTGCTGCCCAAAGTCCCTTGTGCTGCCTTTCCAGATAGCCCTCCTGGCACGGACACTGAGCTCAGAAACACAAAGTCTTTCTAATGTCAGGTCATTAGAAATAGAAGATGAAGGAGATTTGCAACATTTCTTTGCTGCAGGCTCAGGATTGCTGACAATGTCCAGTCTGTCAGAGAACAGAAAATAAGTGATATAAAGTAATTTTCATGAGCATTGCCTTTTGAGCTCATTTACCTCATGATAGAAGCCAGAGAATGAATGTGAGTATGTGTCAGTGTGTCGGTGTTGTGAGTGTGTGTGATGTATATATGTGTGGTTTACATGTTGTATGTGTGCATGTGGTGCTAGTGGGTGTGTTCTGTGCTATGTTTGAGTGTATATGTACATATATGTATATGTGGGATATGTGTGAATGTCTGTGTGTGGTACATATATATGTGCCTGTGATGTGTATTTGTGTGTACATGTGTGTGTTTGTTGTGTATGTGTATGCATGTGTACATGTGTGTGTTTGGAGTATGTGGTATATGTGCATTTACGTGCTGTGTGTGGGTGTGCAGTGTATTATGTGAGTTTTGTGAATGGTATGTATGTGTGCACAGGGTTATCTATAAATATGTTTTTGTTGAAAGAAAAGTCCCTCCAAATTTTATCCCTTTCAATCCATGTTCCTCTTTGCTTCAGGGTTATCTTTCTAAAGCACAAAGCTGAGTTGAGCTTATCCCTGCTCAAGAAAAAAAAAAAAAAAGGAAAGAAAAAGGAAAGAAAAATATGGCTCCCCAGAGCCTAGAGAGGGCAATCGAAGGAAGGCCTTTCTCAGCCTGGCCACAAGGTGCTTTTCCAGCTCTCCTTAGACAGAGGGAATGATAATAGTACCTTTTCTCCTTGAAGAATGAGGATGTCACTGTGAAGATGAAACAAGTTAATATATAGAATGAACTTAGGACTGTGTTGGGGCAGCGAGTGAGTGCATGTAAGACTCAGTGATTATTTGTCTCCATGCATACTAGTCTCCATGTGTACATTTTTCCCTTTGGAATGCCTTTTCCTCTCCTACACATGTGAAATACCTTTGGGAATCAGCAGTGTTAAAGGAGCTTATGTATGGGAACAGTGTAGTGGAGCAGTCCCCTCCACTTTGGATTCCTTTGGCATTTTTTTTTCTGGATGCATACACCCAATTATCTGCCTTGTGTTATCCTTACCTTAGTGCATGTCTAGATTGCATCAATTATTTTTCTTTCTCTCCTTTGACTAGTACAGTGTTATGTTCGTGATACACCCTCAAAAAATATTTGTGGAATAAGCCAATAATGAGAATGAAAGAGGAATCAGAAAGTGAATCATGAGTTTCTAGGGTCAGCCTAAAAGCCATTACTGTAAGAATATATAACGATATTGATAAACATTCAAAGAGCTGCCTTTAAAAGTTTCACAGCTCAAAGAGTCCCTGAAATCTTTGGAAGGCAAAAAAGACTTTTAAGAACATACTTTAATTTGTTTTCATCCCCATTTCTTTTGTTGTCATGTGGTGAAGAAGGCTGATTCTCAGGGTCATAGCAAATTGATTTTGTGCTGTGCACTTAAAAACTGAAGTGGGTTCTTAGAGTTTTGTTCACTGTTATTGCTCCTAAGGATTCTCATGCTGATCATTGATTTAATTTTTTTTCGGTAATAGCTTTTTGAACTACAACAAAAAATTATTTTAGCAAAAATATTAGCCCTGTGGATAATTGTTAAGGGACTTTTTTGGGTGTTGTAAATATATGTGTAGAAATACTGTAAATCATATGATTTTCAAACATCAAATTTGTGGAGTGCAATAAATATGGTATGTTTCTGGTAGTTATATTTTTAAGTGCCTTTAAAGGTCTTTTTATAATCTGTTATGCAAATGTTCATGATCTGTAGTTGTAGTCAAAATGTGGACGGTAAGAGGGAATGTGTGTAAAATGTTATATTTTATCATTTTATTATTTGTATACCTCTCTTTGAGTGTTTCAAAACTGCCATTTCTTAATTTTTCTCATTGTACTTGAAAAGGGCTTTCATACTGCCTGTTCTAACAGTTTACAGCAGAATCCAACAATCACCTTTGTAAATTTCAGAACTGGTACATAAACTCCAGAGGGACCAATCTTTAGCAGCCCGAATTGATCACTAGGAGATTGATTTTATGAATTGGTATTCAAAGTGTTTCTTGCTTTAATAAAATGTAGCCTCTTCATCCACCTGAATAGGGTTCTATAATCCACTATTTTCTCAGATTCTTCAGCTGTTTTTTCAAATAGTATTCTTCTGGGAGGCTGTGTCCAACCATCTTACACAACAGTAATAAATGGACTGTTTGCCCTTTGCTGTGGTTTTAGTCAGCACCTTGGAGAGTAGAGGTTAAACCTTAAAAAAAGGAAGTGATGGAAAATAAAAAGGGAAATTTCACAAGGTGATAAAAAAAATCATTCCAATTATAAGTGGGTGATATATACAAATGCTCCATTGATGAAATGGCTTTCCTCACTGTGTGTAAATTAAAGAATCCTTGGACCCAAACCCCTTTAATACCCCCAAATAAGACTCCTGCCACACCAGGAAGTCAATTATCTCCATGGCAACCAAAACAAATAGTGAATATTGCCTTAGCAGACAAGGTGGATAAAAGGCGCATCTAAAATTAATTTATGTCTTGGGATTGGATGCTTGCAATGAGAGAACTGGTCCATAAAGTACCCAAAAGGAGCTATTAAAAGAGAAACAAAATAAGTCCCTTGTTGAGTTCCCAAGAGAGCTGTGGCTGAAGCATATAAATCCTTTTTGCTCTCTCTTTAACTGGGGAAGTTGTCAATATGTCCCCATTTACATGGCTGCTTTGATGATGGCCCCTGTAAATCTCAGGCCTGCCAAAGAATGTCTATTAAGAAGTGCCTTCAGGAGTGATCTCTTAATCCATCCTCTAGTACAGTGGGGATATTTTTTATTATTATATACATCAATTCTGAGATGCAGAGATGCTCCCAAAGATTAAAGTTCAGAAGATTTTGAGTCTATAAAAATCTTGCATTAAAAAAATAGGAAGAAAGAAAAAAGTTCTTTCACAAATACATAGAATCCTCAGAAGCAAACGTGGAGCTGTAAATTTTTCATTAAGTGCAGAAATTATAAACAGTAATTAAATCACTGTTTGGAAAATAACTCCAAATATTGAAAGGAACTTTTCAGGGGGAAAAGTGTCTCTGCATTTCTGTGCCTGGAGCTGTGGCTCTTGAAGTCAGGGGAACTCAGGTGGGTACCCGCTTAGTGGGGAGTCCATTTCTTACCCTAAGCATGGACATGAAGGCTGAACAGGATGCTGACCCCAACCCCTCCCTGTTAGGGCAGAGCTGTTCTTCCCAGACTGGAATCACACTTAATGCTTAACCTGACTCAGCCTTCCTCTTTGTAGTAGATTTCATCCCGTCCCACCCCTCTACCATTTCTCTAAGATCACAGTTTCCTCTTTTGCATGCAACTTTCAATGAATCCCAGAGTGCAGCTGTTTCTTTCTTCCTGAGACTTCTTGCCAATTTCCCTTCCTTTCTATCCACACTTATTATTGCACAACTGGATGACTATAATAGTCCCCTAATTTACTCTGCCATCTTCTTGCCCTCCTCAGTCCTATCTTTCCTATACACTGGTTGGATTCATTCAGAAGATCATTTTATTATTCACTCGTTCTAAAAAACATAATGACTTCCTGCTGCCTGTAGAATAAAACTCAAATTCCTCTATGTGGCATTAATGGTTCCCCACCAGCTGACCTTAATCTGTATTCTAACATATCTTCCCACTAATTGCTTCCACAAATCCATTGTTCTAATCATTATCATTTACTACAAATGCCTTATACTTTCCTGAGTGTCCTTACTTGTGCAATTCTTGTTACTAACTGGAATAGCCTCCCGCATGGGCATTTATTTCTTCCTCCCCAACACAAAGAGCAGGTCTCATGCATCCTCTTAAAAGCCAACTCCTGTTTTATATCCCTGAACACTTTCCAACCTCCCAGTCTTCATTATCTCATTTTCCTCTGAACTCCAGTAGTACTTAATACCTGTGGTAGGCAGAATAACCTACAAAGATGTCCATACACTAATCCCTGGAATCCATGATGTGTGACCTTATGGGGCAATAGGAATTTGGCAGGTGTAACTAAAGTTACAGACCTTAAAATAGGGAGGGTATCCTGGATAACCCAATCTTATCACCTGTAATAAGATTGATAAGGGCTTAATCTTATCACATGAGCCCTTATAAGAAGAGAACTTTCTCTGGCTGCAGTAAGAGAGATGGGGCAGAAGAGTAGCCAGGTGAGATGCAGCAGAAGGAAAAGTTAGATATAAGTGTGAGGACTATTTCATGTACTGTTGCTGGCTTTGAGATATAGGGGCCCACATGGAAGGACTGGAGAGAGGCTTCTAGGAGCTAAGTGACTCCAGGCTGACAGCCATCAAGAGAATGAAACTTCAGTCCTTCAGCTGCAAGAAACTGAATTCCTCCGACAGCCCAGATGAACTAGGAAACAGATTCTTTCCAGAACTTCCCAGTAAGAGCCCAGTCTTCCAAGTACTGACCAGGCCTGACCCTGCTTAGCTTTTGAGATCAAATGAAATTGGATGCATTCAGGATGCTATGGCCATAGACAACATATAGAATGAGAGAAAATATTTGCAAATGACGTGACAGATGAGGGATTAATCTCTAGATTATACAAATAGCTCATAGAGTTCAATATTAAAAAAATAAATAACCCAATCAAAAACTGGGCAGAAGACCTAAATAGATATTTATCCAAAGAAGACAAACAGGTGGCCAACAGGCACGTGACAAGATGTTCAACATTGCTAATTAATAGAGAAATGCAAATCTAAACTACAGTGAGGTATCACCTCACACCAGTCAGAATGGCCATCAACAAAAAGTCTACAAATAACAAATGCTGGAGAGGGTGTGGAGAAATAGGAATCCTCTTACACTGTTGGTAGGAATGTGAATTGGTATAACCCCTATGGAGAACAGTATGGAGGTTCCTTAAAAAACTAAAAATAGAGCTATCATATGATCCTGCAATCCCACTCCTGGGCATATATCCAGAGAAAACCATAATTTGGAAATATACATGCACCCCAATGTTTATTGAATCACTGTTTACAATAGCCAAAACATGGAAGCAACCTAAATGTCCATTGATGGATGAATAGATAAAGAAGATGTGATATGTATATACAATGGAATATTACTCACCCATAAAGAAGAATGAAATAATGCCATTTGCAGCAAAATGGATGGATCTAGAGACAATCGTACTAAGTGAAGTAAGCCAGACAAAGACAAATATCATATGATATCACTCATATGTGGAATCTAAAAAAAAATACAAATGAATAAATCCATAGACATAGAAAACAAACTTATGGTTACCAAAGGGGAAGGGGTGAGGAATAAATTAGGAGTTTGGGATTAACATATACACACTACTGTATATAAAATAGATAACCAACAAGGACCTATTATATAGCACAGGAAACTATACTTAATATTTTGTAATAACCTAAAAGGAAAAGAATCTGGAAAAGAATATATAATTGAATCACTTTGTTGTACACACCTGAAACTAACACATCATTGTAAATCAACTATACTTCAATTAACAAAAAAAAAGAGCTTAAAAAAAATAGAGGGCTTCCCTGGTGGTGCAGTGGTTGAGAGTCCGCCTGCCGATGCAGGGGACATGGGTTCGTGCCCTGGTCCGGGACGATCCCTCGTGCCGCGGAGCGGCTGGTCCCTTGAGCCATGGCCGCTGAGCCTGCGCGTCTGGAACCTGTGCTCTGCAACGGAAGAGGCCACAACAGTGAGAGGCCCGCATACCGTAAAAAAAAAAAAAAAAAAATAGAGCCCAGCCTTTATTTTGGTTTTGTGAAACCTGGAGCAGAGAAACCAGCCAAGGCAACCCAAGCTTCTGACCTACACTACTGTGAAATAATACATTTGTATTGTTTTAAGTCAATATCTTTGTGGCAATGTGTTATGTCAGCAATAGAAAATTACTGCAGTACCCTAACAGCATTTCACAAACTGTGGTGTTCAAGAGAATGGGATTTAGATTTGACTGCTTGGGCCTGCATTCTGCTTCAATGCCTTCAAACAGCATGACCTTGGTCAAGTTACTTAACCTTTTAGGTACTAAGGTTTCATCATGTGTACTAATAAAACCTATTATCACTCAAAATAATTCATAGGACTATAATGAATACTAAGATAGATGATACATATAAAGGCATTAGAAACTTGCCTCACACATACCAGTAAAATAATGCTATGTCTGGTGGCAATTTATACTTATGATTTCTGCAACTAGATTCTAAGTTCCTGAGATAGGGAGAAGTGATGGATTAAAAATGATCACCAACCCTTCACAGCTCTTTCCACAAAGAGATGAAGCCTCTTTTTCCTCATCACTTACATCTGAGTGGGTCTTTTTCTCCTTTTGTACAGAAGAGCATAATAGACTTGATGCTGTGGAAGTCTCAAGGAGACTGCAGATTTTGGTTTTGCTCTTGCTTCTTTGAAATGCTCTGCCATCACGTGAAGAAGCCCAGGATGAAGGATCAAGTAGAGAGAGGTCCAGCCATCTCCGTTACCTTAGACATTCCCACTTAGACCCCAAGCCATCAGAGCACCCAGTGCCAGCCAAGCCACCAGCCTACTGCAGCCCCAGAGTCCACTTGAGATCAGCAGAACTGCCTGGTCAGTCCACCAAGGGGGGAAAGTGGCGGTGGTGGCGGTGGTGGTGGGATGAATTGGGAGATTGGGATTGACATATATACACTAATATGTATAAAGTGGATAACTAATAAGAACCTGCTGTATATAAAAGAAATAAAATAAAATTCAAAAAGAATCCTGAAATATAATAAATTGTTGTCTTAACCTGCTCAGATTCATTTTTTGTTTTGTTTTGTTTTTTTTGGCAGCAATACATAGCTGATGCTGGAGGTTACCTTAAATTTCTTTGCATTTGCCCCATTAGCCTCCTTAGAACTTAGCCCAGCACCTTGTATATTATAAACACTCAAGTGTTTGTTAATGCAATTAGTACCTGATTTTTTCTTGATCTTTTAAAATATTCAACCTATTGAATTTTATTTAATTGTTTATTAAGTTAAAAGTTTTAGTTTACTCTGGTTATAAAGAAGACTGACCACATATTTGCAAACTAGTTTCATAATTTGAATAAAAATAGACTTATCTTTAAACTGTGTAGACAGGGTAAGGCAAGTAAGAAAGGTATCCCTGACTATAATAACTGGATAAATGTGTGAGTTGCATATCTTTGATTTATGCTGATTTTGCATAAGTCATATAACTTCTTGGGCCTCAGTTAGCTTGTCTAAGCTGGGAGGCCTGGATCAGAGGATCTCTACCATATTTTCCAAACATTCTATTTACAGACCTGACTTAGATAGTTGTGGCCATAGGGGCAAGAACTGCTGATTTCATTCCAAGTTTAAAGTAGTTGCCAAAGAGGAGAAACTGTTGCCTTTGGGGTAGAAGCCAAGACCCAGTGGTCACCAGTTTCATGATACGTTTTGTCATTTGTTGGGAAGGAAATTAATTGGTGATCCTTGTCTAGCTCCCTCCATCTACATCATAAAATACATCACAATTGGCAGGTGGCTGGCAGCCTCAGCAGGGAGAAGAGAACACGGAATGATTTTAAGAATGAATGGGCCTCGGAAGGAAGGCTTTGTTCCTGCAGATTCCAGTGCCTCATAGCCGACCTGCTACTGCTTTCCCCTGGGTACTGGGTCAGAAATGATGAGTTGCTTTGACCTTCAGGAAGGATTGGATACAGTCATTCTTTAAGCTAACCTGTTGGAGGTGTCCTGCAAGGTTGGACATACGAGGTTCAAAAGAGGGATCTGGGGTGGAGATACAGATGAAAAGAGTCATTATCATACAGAAGAGATGGATCCCATGTCACATTTACCATGTAGTACTGCAGTCTCAAGCTCTTTTACATTAAAAAGAGCTGCCAACCAAGGAGCCTCAATTTATTTGAACCACATTCAAAGTACTGTGTATTGAAAATGGCTTCCTAGTTCTCTGCACTCAATTATTCTAACAACAAGAAAGATCTCTCTAAAGACAGAGTAATGAAGATAAACAGCAGACTGCGAGAAGCAGTTTGTGGGACCTCCCATACATAAGAGAGAAAAGTCAACAATGGTCTGGTCATGGGGAGGAAAGGAAGTTTCACAAAGCTCAACGAAGAGGAGAGACAGGAACAAAAAGGCAACCAGGCACATTTTCTGACTTATTGGTCTACAAAACTGAAGCCTAATTTTTCCATTAGTCCAAGATAAATACCAACTTAACTTTGGTGGTAGATTCAAATTACTATAGTCTACAAAGGAATACTCAGACCCCCTGTCTTTTCATAGCTCCACTAGGTCAGCAGACTTTGTTGTAACCGAAGGCTGGCCACCCCGGAAAGTCTCGGACAATGACATGTTTCTTGAGCAACCCTAAGAAGTAAGGAAGGTAATCTCCATTTTACAGAAGTAACAGAGGCTCACGGGGATCCAAGAGCTTGTCCATGGTCATCCCTCAAACACCCTCGAGTCTGTCTAGTTCCTTTGTCCACACTTCACAACCAGGAGAGACTATGCTAGATGCATTCCAAAAGCCAGTTAACTAAATGCTAGGAGAGTGAATTTTATGTTGTCCCTTAGTATCCTCGGGTGATCAGTTCCAGGACACCCTCAAACACCCATCCCCGTGGATAACAAAATCCGGAGATTCTCAAGTACCTTATGTAAAATAACTAGTGTCATTGGCCCTCTGCATCCATGGGCCTGACTGTACATTCCTCCACAGGTCTACATTGAAGTTTCAAGAATTAGAAAATAAAGTTCATTGATATACTGTACTATTTCAATCTTTTAAGAAACCATCTTGAGTAATTGCCATGGCACAAGGAATATCACAGAAGTAATGTTAACCATGATTTTAAGTACTTCAACAATCTCTAAATTAATCTGACAATTGTAAATTTCTTTTCCGAATCTCAGAATAAAAATTCAAAAATCAAAAAAAGAAAAATAATGAATGGGCCTCTTTCACCTTGCAGAGTGGCAGTTTCTTTCACATTTCTGTTGCAGTAAACATGTTGCAGCAGTGCTAGAAGATGCCAAAACTTGTTCTATGTCTGATCAGTAAGAGGAAGTAAAAAGATAATTTTCTTAATCTAAACTAATCTAAATAATGTCTTATGCCTTAGGGAGATAATTTATGCACACAAATTTCTTTTCTGTTGTTGTTGTATAATTACTGCTCTCTCTTAGTAAATGCGTGCTGCTGATCACAACAGAATGAAATGCTCTGTCCCTCTGGATGAAGTATTTAATGCCCACTAATGGAGGGACAGAAATTGCTAGATTACAAGCTGTTCCATCCACTCTCAGGTCTGAGGATATACAAGCTGCTACCTCTAACCTCCTGCTCTCGAATTCAGACCTTCTTACTGTGGCTGGTTTCTCTGGTCTTCATTTCATAGCTTAGGAACCTGAATACTTCATTCTTCCTCTTGGCCATTCCCACCTGCCTCTCCTGGTTCTAGCCCAGAGACCTGCAGTTTGAGAGCAACTGACCTCCCTCCTCTGAGCCTAGTCCACATTCTTGGAACTAATACCTTATCCGTGTTTTGGGAAGGAAAGATAAAACATCTTTCAAAGTTTCATAGGACTAGAGACAAGTATAAAAGTTCTCTTTATTTCTAGCCTGTCTCATGCAGATGGAATACATCTCCACATATGAGATAGAAATAACTTCAATGTCAGTCACGAAACCCAGCAACTTCTGGTTCTTTCATTGTGGATCCTGTTACAGACAGTCATGTGTCACACACCTGCACATTGTCCATAACTTTGGTTCAGTGTACTTCCCACAGCATTCTTACAAGTAATTACCAAATATTTTTAGACTTAAAAATAAAGTCAGCATTATAAAAATCAATGGTCACCAGGCCACCTGCAAAATGTTAATATAGATTAAAAATTATAATACTTAAAAAATTTTTTGATAACCCTCTCTTCTAAATCGGTATAAATTGAGGTATATTGAGGAGCTTGCCGTATTCACTGAACTTTAAACATACAAACACTAGAGATAAAAATACGTTTCAAAACTCTTGCAAGTACTTCTTCCAGCTATAATGGAACACAGGGACCAGAACTACCCTCCCTTCTTAAACTACTAGAAAACTGGACAAAACATATGAAAAAATGATGTTCACCCATTGGAAGATAGGTACTTGGACAGTGATTCCTGGAGAAGGAAAACAAATGAGGTATTTTCTGTAACTGACCCAGTTTACTGACTGGAAAGGGTGTTCCAGCTACACAGCAGGGAGGGGGAACCAAAAGCAAGCCTGTGGATCCACTGACTTGAGGATACAGAGTTCAAAATTTAGGAAGGACAGGATCAGGGCCAGGACTAGTGTGAGGAGAGTAAGCCACTTGTCTCAAGCACAAGTTTAAAGGGATGCCAAAAAACTAAGTAATCAAGATAAATACTATTTTAATCCCATAGTTTAAAAATTAAAACTAGTATAAAAAGTTCATGATGAACAAAATATCAAACTTTTAAATAAAGACAGAGACTGACTCTGAACGTGCATGATTTGGCTGCTCTTGCCTCACCCTGATCCCGGCTCTGTCAGAGATTTTTAATTTTGATGAAGTCCAACTTATCAATTATTTTTTGTCTTCTGTTTATGAAATATTTACCTATATCAAGTTTACAAAGATTTTCTCCTATGTTTTCCTCTAGGAATTTTATTGTCTTCTCTATTAAATTTAGGTACGAATTTTATCAAATTAATTTTGTATATGGTGTCAGATGCGGTCAAGATTCATTTTTTTTTTTTTCATACAGGTATCTAGTAGTTTCAGCACCACTTGATGAAGTGAATATGTTTCTTTATTTGATGACATTTTGGCTTTTGTAAAAAATCAATTGGCCACATATATGTATATCGGTTTTTGGACTCTATTCTATTTCTATGATACTTTTGTCTATCATTACACCATTATTGCATTGTCTTGACTAGTGTAAATTTTAGTAAGTCTTACCATGAGATGGTGTAATTATTATAGCTTGTTCTTTAATTTTAAAATTGTTTTGACTATTCTAGGTTCTTTTATTTGTATATCAGCTTTTGAATGAGCTTATTAATTTCTACTGCTGTGACTTTTAAGTGAGATTGCTTGAATCTGTAGTTCAAATTTGGGGAGAATGAACATCATAATATCAAGCCTTCCAGTTTATGAACTTGAACTTGTAATATTGTATATCTCTCCAGTTAGTCCACTGTAATGTCTGTCCATAATGCAGTATAGTTTTTAGTATAGAGATCATGTACTTTTTAAATTAAATTTATTCAATTAATTTTAACTTTCCAGTTTGTTGTTGGTGTATAAAAATACAATTGATTTTTGTGTATTAAATTTTGCTAGCTAAATTCACATATTAATTTCAAAAAAATTTGTAGATACCTTAAGAATTTTATGTAGAGAAAATCATATGGTCTGTAAACAGAGATAATTCTGCTTCTCCATTTCTCTTTTCAAATCTTTATGTGCCTCCTCCCTCCCTCCCTCCCTCTCTCCCTCCTTCCCTCTCTCCCTTCCTTTCTTTATTTTGTCTATATCTATCATCTATCATTTTCCAATTGTAACACTTGAGACCTCTTGGGGCTCTGTTCATTTTTCTTCAGTATTTTCTTCTTTCTGATTTTCAGATTGGATTATCTCTCTTCATATATCTTGAAGATCACTAAATCTTCTGCCAACTCTAATATGCAGTTAACCCCATTTTCTCATTTTAGTTGTTCTACTTTAAGTTGTACAATTTATATTTAAAATTTTTTAAATTATCTTCTGAGATTTTCTACCTATTTACTTATTACGACCAACCATATTTTCCTTTACTTTTAAAACAATTTTTCTTTACTCTTTGAACATATTTATAGTCGCTGCTTTAAAGTCTTTGTTTGGTAAATCAAACATATGAGTCATCTTGGGAATGGTTTTTTTTTGACAGCTTTTTTTTTTTTTTTTGCGGTACGCGGGCCTGCCACTGTTGCGGCCTCTCCCGTTGCGGAGCACAGGCTCCGGAGCCATGGCCGTGGCATGTGAGATCTTCCCGGCCCGGGGCACAAACCCGTGTCCCCTGCATCCGGCAGGCGGACTCTCAACCACTGCGCCACCAGGGAAGCCCTTGACAGCTTTTTTACTGACTATGACTCACGTTTTCTTGTTTCTTTATGGATTTGTTTGTTTGTTTGTTTGTTTAAAGTCTTTATTGAATTTGTTACAATATTGCTTATGTTTTATGTTTTGTTTTTTTGGCCCTGAGGCATGCGGGATCTTAGCTCCCCTACCAGGGATCGAACCCGTACTCCTTGCATTAGAAGGTGAAGTCTTAACCACTGGTCGGCCAGGGAAGTCCCTGGATTTGGTTTTATAGCCATCATCTTTGATAGTACATTGTTGAGACTCTGGAAAATGTTGATTTTATTTTAGCAGTCAGTTCAATTATTGGCTGATCACCTTGCATTTTGTAACCTTAGCCTTAGTTATATGCTTTGTCAGGATAGATGTTTGGAAAGGTGTTTGGAGGTGTTTTCCAACCTCCTCTTGATGGGACTCAATTTCTGCACTCTGTCTTCCAGCTGATCTTGTCAGAGTTTGGTTTTAGGTTTTGTTTGGGTGGGTATGGAGTAAGACAGAGGCTTTACTTCTAAAGGGCAGTCTTTTTTGCCCTGGAGGATATCCAAAGTGCTAGTGACATTTTAACAAGCACTGCTTGACCACTAATATCTCTTTTCCAGGTTGAACCCTGTAGCAGCTGCTCTCTGGCAAGCCTCATGTGATATCATTTTGACCATGCACAGCACAGCCTTTTGTCATGTGGTGCATGAGGAAACCCCATTCAAACTTTTAAAGTTCCATGCAGCTTCTGCCTCTGGCGTCCTGGTCCTATAGATTCTAGCTGCTTCAGTTGCCCCAAATCTGATCTCTGGCTCCTCAGCTCAGATAAATTGCCTTGATCTGCTTGGACTCCAGCTCACTGCACTGTAATCAAGAATTTGTCCCTAGTCAGACACCTGGGCTATTACGAATGAGACTCACATCTTGAGTTCCTTTTTCAGGGAGCACAGCCTTATATACTGTTTGTAGTCCAGAACCGGAACCAAGTTGCCTCATATATTTGCCCCGTTATTACACTCATTTATGATGGGAGTGCTACTTTGGTACTAGTTACTGCACTATTGTCCGGATCATTTTCATCTTTATATAATATTAATGAAAGAGCTCATTTATATTTATTTGACATAGTATTTTTTTGATCATACATCCCTCCTGTGAATACATGTAAAACAAAAATGTAAGTGAAATGAATTGGATATTATTCCTAAAACTTCAAATTCTTTTGAATTACTTCAGCTCAAAGCTGTCAGTGCTTGTATTTTTCCATACCACTGTATGGCTCTCTGGGCCACTGAGATCACTAGTGACACGGGATTCCTCAAATGACTGATCTATTGATTCTGTGATTCTCTTCCAAGTTGCTGTCACTTCTGCATTTTGATGTTGATACGTTTAAGGAGTGTAAATGTTCAGGCAGCGTCATATGTTATGACTGCTACCTGGTCCATGGTAATTATGAGATGTCATGGACAGCAAGAAGGCATCCAGATCTCCAAGATATTAAAATGTGGGTAAATGTGCAGACTTGAATCAGTGTCATACGGTATCTGACTCTTAAACTGTATGTATCTTAATTGTGAGAAAAATAGAAACTAACTCTTAAAAAAATAAAAACATTTTTCTTATGGGGACTGTATTTAGCATGACTCTAGAGTTAATCACCAGTCTTTACTATTGTAACAAACCTTGGATATATAATGTAATCAAGTAGTAATTTTTATTAATGTAACTAAATAGAGAGTCAAAGTTAATTTTGAATGCCAACGTGAAAAAAAATGTGGAAAGGAAAGAAGAATATTTACCTACAAGAATCAATCTATCTCCTGTGTTAGGGCCAAGGGCAGGCTGCCCCAACACATACCTCAATGGCATACTTATTATTTTGAATTAAAGTTAAATGAGAAACAGCTGGTTAAAAAAAAAAATTATATGTAAAAAACACTCTTACCCCCCAACTTTCCCCTAAAAGCAGGAAATAAATCTCCCATGTGAAGGCCTCCTTCCTATACCAGGAGGATAGAAAGCATTCTTATCAACAAAGTTAGGGAATTCAAGGCTAAGAAAGCTGTATAAACAGACTTTGTTATTTCTTCATTAGCCTGCTACCCGAAGCACAGCCCCTTGCATAAATACTTATTTCTTTGTCTAAAAATGATATATAAACAGCCTACTTTGGTCACTTCGGGGGCCCTATTTCTATGAGAGCTCTGTGCATATGAATTAAATTATTCTTTTTCCCTTGTTAATCTGTCTTGATCAATTTAATTATTAGACCAGCCAAAAGAACTCAAGAGGAGTAGGGGAGAAATTTCCCCTTCCTGACACTTGACAAGAAGTTAGGAGAAATGAGTTCTAAACTTGAATAGCTAATGTACTGGCACTGTTCTGTGAACTTTCAGTACAAGTTTCCTTGGCCACCTGGATTGAGAAGACTACTTACCTTTCTCCATATCATCTGTAAAACACACTGACATACTTAAGGCACATCTTCAGGAAGCTGACCACCATTGCTCCTCTAAATCAAGGTACATGTTATCGAGTCAGAGATATTTGGACCCAAATCTGATTATACCAGTTGCATTTGTTACAACAAAACATATTTTTATTAAATATAACACAATTCAATGAAGTAAGAATCCCAGTAGAAAAGAAGGTT
This sequence comes from Grampus griseus, assembly GCF_964374135.1. Taxonomy (NCBI): domain Eukaryota; kingdom Metazoa; phylum Chordata; class Mammalia; order Artiodactyla; family Delphinidae; genus Grampus; species Grampus griseus. The sequence goes on from NC_139012.1 coordinate 48,202,057, forward strand.
ATGTTTATAAAAACTAACTTGAATGTACTGGGAGGATTCAATCAATATGATATAGTTTTCAAAAAGGTGTTGAATTAGGTACAGGTAAGACAACAGCTATACATTTGGAAACTGTAAAAATCTAAGAGTTCTGTGCTTAGATGGACTTACAATGTCTTTAAAATGCTTGCTGTACTTTCAAGGAATGGAACCTTTATGGATGACTGGAAACAAAGTAGGATGGCTTGTACTCAAAGAAAAGGCCTTGGCCCTACATGAAAGATGGATAAATAAAATAAATACGTTTTAGGTTAAAATAAATAATTTATTGTGTATTTTTTAATGTATCACTGCTTACAATGAAATTTTAATACTGTTGTCTTTATGACATTGAATAAGAGGGCCTCCACTCTGCTATTATTATGTCTATTTTACAGATGAAGAAATTGAAATAGAAACCTAGAAAGATTAATAAAGAAACACGCTATGGTCACATAGTCACCAAGTGATGGAAGGGGGATGCTCAGCAGGCAGTACAATTCCAGAGCACCCACCCTCAAGCTTAACAGCCTCCCACTGATTCACCGCGTGTACTTAGAAAAAATATTCACCTTCTCCAAATGTGAATATTTACATCTGTAAAACAAGGGAGTTGTTTCAGATATCTTAGTTCCCATTTCAATTCTAAAAAATTAACTTCTGTGACATAATTCTCTACCACTTGAGCATGGCTCTGATACTTAAGTTCTTCGTGAGTACTTTTACCAGGCAGGAGCAGGTGAGGAAAAACATTTTCAATCTTTATTTGAATTTTTTACAACATCATACGGATAACAGCATGGCTGAACCGGGACAGTCCTACTAAGAGATGCTGAGCTCCTCTTTGATGATTTTATACTTATTCCAAGTTTCAAACTCATTTCTAAGGACTCAAAAATAAAGACAGTGACATTTCCCTTGTCAAATATCGTGTAACTAAGGCTGTTCAAATTTTTGATACCTAAATTCAAATATCCTTTTTGAATAATTGTTACACTCTGTTCCTTTTGCAGCCTCATAAATCTTTCCTGGCCTTAAGTAATGAACGGCCTTTGGTGGACATCTAAGAACACCCTCTGGTAGCACCTCACTGTTCTGGAATCTTCCAACAATCTCTCATTGTTGGTCAATATGTAATAGGCATTCTGTTTCACTTTAATCATAACTAAAAAATCTACCACTATCTGGTAAGCTTCTCAAAAGATTTGACATTATCAGTGTCTACTGGGCAATATATCAAAAATGGTATTTTTCCATAAAACTGTGCATGTTTGGAATCCTAAGTGTCCTTATAAGTAGAGTTGAGCTAAAAATGTGTATAAAATAAATGACAATGATTAGCATAGAGTGCCATTGAAAAAGTGTGTAATACTACATAGTAAAACAGATATACTCAGGAAAGTATAATTTTGCAATGTATGGAAATAATTCTATTTTCACATAATCTATAATTTGATTTAGGTCAGAGAATTTTATAATTAATTCCCAATCAATTCTTGGCACAGTTTGTTGCTTTTACTTCCAGAAGATAAAGTGCATAGCAAGAATAAGCTATTTCTGAATTTTTCCATGTTCTTGAATTCTATTACTTTAGCCCTGCATTTATCTCTATGTGTTCATGTACAATGATCTAAATGAAATTTTTGTGATGAATATTAGTTTTTTACAACATATCAACATCTGTTCCCAATAGAGGTAATAGGGTTATAGTCAATGGGATATAAACTACTCATGGAAGCATTCATGTTGAGAAAGAACCTTCTGGGACAATTGAAAAATGGATCTTCTGTTTCCTAGGTGAGTGCCTTCCACTGGAGGCTGGGGAAGCATCAAGACTGGACGACAACACAGATTAGCACCGATACAAAGATGAATCTCAGACACAATCTGAGATCAGCCACCCACAGAGCTTTGTTTATTTTTAAAATGGTTGATCAGATATGGCGTTCCTTATGTGGAAAAATGTAGTAAATGAAAAGACAGAGGGAGAAGTGTGACTGTTCACCGATAAGCTTGAAACATTTATTAAACCTTGTTTTATCTTAAGCATTTCACTAGGAGAGTATGTGTAACTTTGACTTAATATCAGGGTAGTGACTGAGGAAACTAAAAAAGTGTATCTCAGAATATATTTCTTTAAACAGATTCTTCATTTATTTATTTAAAGTCTTTTTTAAAAGAAGACTTTGTTTTGATCCATATGACAATTTTAGATTTGAGGAACAAAGGGAATCACATAGGATAAGTTATCAGCAAAGGGAACAGAAGTTAATTACATATACCTTCTTGCCTTTTCATATTTAATCAAGCTTGTTTCATTCTATTTTAAAACACTTTTGTGTCAAATGGAATATTGATAATTAGTTTCGATGTAAAATCTGCGCAAGGGTGAGGTGGCATGTTCCAGGATGCTCTGATCTCAGGAGGTTTTCTTGTTGTTCTGAGACAGACACTATAGGAACGTTTGTTTCATCTGTCTTCCTGGAATCCCTCACTCTCCAGCAGAGACCACAAACTACACCTGAGGGTCTTTGGCTTTTTTTTTTTTAACATATTTATTAGACTATAATTGCTTTACATTGTTGTGTTAGTTTCTGCTGTATAACACAGTGAATCAGCTATACATATACATATATTCCCATATACCCTCTCTCTTGCTTCTCCCTCCCACCTGCCCTATCCCACCCCTCTAGGTGGTCACAGACCACCGAGCTGATCTCCCTGTGCTACGCGGCTGCTTCCCACTAGCTATCTATTTTACATTTGGTAGCGTATATATGTCCATGCCACTCTCTCACTTCATCCCAATTTACCCTTCCCCCACTCCATCCTCAAGTCCATTTTCTACATCTGTATCTTTATTCCTGTCCTGCCCCTAGGTTCTTCAGAACCATTTTGGTTTTTTTAGATTCCATATATATGTGTTAGTGTACAGTATTTGTTTTTCTCTTTCTGACTTACTTCACTCTGTAGGACAGACTCTAGGTCCATCCACCTCACTACAAATAATTCAATTTGTTTTCTTTTTATGGCTGAGTAATATTCCATTGTATATAGTGCCACATCTTCTTTATCCTTTCATCTGTCGATGGACACTTAGGTTGCTTCCATGTCCTGGCTATTGTAAATAGTGCTGCAATGAACATTGTGGTACCAGGCTCTTTGAATTATAGTTTTCTCTGGGTATATGCCCAGTAGTGGGATTGCTGGATCACATGGTAGCTCTATTTTTAGCTTTTTAGGGAACCTCCATACTGTCCTCCATAGTGGCTGTATCAATTTACATTCCCACCAACACTGCAAGTGGGTTCCCTTTTCTCCACATCCTCTCCAGCAATTATTGTTTGTAGATTTTTTTATGATGATGGCCATTCTGACTAGTGTGAAGTGATACCTCATTGTAGTTTTGATTTGCATTTCTCTAATGATTAGTGATGTTGAGCATCCTTTCATGTGTTTGTTGGCAATCTGTATATCTTCTTTGGAGAAATGTCTATTTAGGTCTTCTGCCCATTTTTTGTATTGTGTTGTTTGTTTTTTGATATTGAGATGCATGAGCTGCTTGTAAATATTGGAGATTAATCCTTTATCAGTTGCTTCATTGGCAAATACTTTCTCCCATTCTGAGGATGTCTTTTCGTCTTGCTTATGGTTTCCTTTGCTGTGCAAAAGCTTTTAAGTTTCATTAGGTCCCATTTATTTATTTTTGTTTATATTTCCATTTCTCTAGGAGGTGGGTCAAAAAAGGTATTGCTGTGATTTATGTCATAGAGTGTTCTCCCTAAGCTATCCTCTAAGAGTTTTATAGTGTCCGGTTTTACATTTAGGTCTTTAATGCATATTGAGTTTATTTTTGTGTATGGTGTTAGGGAGTGTTCCAATTTCATTCTTTTACATGTAGCTGTCCAGTTTTCCCAGCACCACTTATTGAAGAAGCTGTCTTTTCTCCATTGTATATTCTTGCCTCCTTTATCAAAGATAAGGTGACCATAGGTGCGTGGGTTTATCTCTGGGCTTTCTATCCTCTTCCACTGATCTATATTTCTGTTTTTGTGTCGGTACCATACTGCCTTGATTACTGTAGCTTTGTAGTATAGTCTGAAGTCTGGGAGCCTGATTACTCCAGCTCTGTTTTTCTTTCTCAAGATTGCTTTGGCTATTCGGGGTCTCTTGTGTTTCCATACAAACCATGAATATTTTTGTTCTAGTTCTGTGAAAAATGCCATTGGTAGTTTGATAGGGATTGCATTGAATCTGTAGATTGCTTTGGGTAGTATAGTAATTTTCACAACGTTGATTCTTCCAATTCAAGAACACGATATATCTCTTCATCTGTTTGTATTGTGTTTGATTTCATTCATCAGTGTCTTATAGTTTTTGGCATATAGGTCTTTTGTCTCCTTAGGTAGGTTTATTCCTAGATATTTTATTCTTTTTGTTGCAGTGTATCTGGGAGTGTTTCCTTAATTTCTCTTTCAGATTTTTCATCATTAGTGTATAGGAATGCAAGAGATTTCTGTACATTAATTTTATATCCTGCTACTTTACCAAATTCATTGATTAGCTCTAATAGTTTTCTGAGAGAATCTTTAGGATTCTCTATGTATAGTATCACGTCATCTGCAAACAGTGACAGTTTTATTTCTTCTTTTCCAATCTGAATTCCATTTGTTTCCTTTTCATCTCTGATTGCTGTGGCTAAAACTTTCAAAACTATGTTGAATAATAGTGGTGAGAGTGGGCAACATTGTCTTTTTCCTGTTCTTAGTGGAAATGGTTTCAGTTTCTAACCATTGAGAACGATGTTGGCTGTGAGTTTCTCATATATGGCCTTTATTGTGTTGAGGTAAGTTCCGTCTATGCCTACTTTCTGTAGGGTTTTTATCATAAATGCATGTTGAATTTTGTTCAAAAGCTTTTTCTGCATCTATTAAGTTGATCATATGGTTTTTATACTTTAATTTGTTAGTATGGTGTGTCACAATTATTGATTTGCATATAGTGAAGAATCCTTGCATTCCTGGGATAAACCCCACTTGATCATGGTGTATGATCCTTTGAATGTGCTGTTGGATTCTGTTTGCTAGTATTTTGTTGAGGATTTTTGCATCTATATTCATCAGTGATATTGTCCTTTAGTATTCTTTTTTTGTGACATCTTTGTCTAGTTTTGGTATCAGGGGGATGGTGGCCTTGTAGAATGAGTTTGGGAATGTTCTTCCCTCTGCTATAGTTTGGAAAAGTTTGAGAAGGGTAGGTGTTAGCTCATCTCTAAAAGTTTGATAGAATTTGCTTGTGGTGCCATCTGTTCCTGGGCTTTTGTTTGTTGGAAGAGATTTAATCACAGTTTCACTTTCAGTGCTTGTGATTGGTCTGTTTACATTTTCTATTTCTTCCTGGTTCAGTTGTGAAAGGTTGTGCTTTTCTAAGAATGTGTCCATTTCCTCCATGTTGCCCATTTTAATGGCATATAGTGGCTTGTAGTAATCTGTCATGAACCTTTGTATTTTACAGTATCAGTTGTTACTTCTCCTTTTTCAGCTCTAATTCTGTTGATTTGAGTCTTTTCCCTTTTTTTCTTGATAAGTCTGGCTAATGGTTTATCAACTTTGTTTATCTTCTGAAAGAACCAGCTCTTAGTTTTATTGATCTTTGCAATTGTTTCCTTCATTTCTTTCTCATTTATTTCTGATCTGATCTTTATGACTTCTTTCCTTCTGCTAAGTTGGGTTTTTTTGGTCTTCTTTCTCTAATTGCTTTAGGTGTAAGGTAAGGTTGTTTGTTTGAGATTTTTCATGTTTCTTGAGGTAGGATTGTATTGTTATAAACTTCCCTCTTAGAACTGCTAAGCTGCATCCTATAGATTTTGGATCGTCGTGTTTTCATTGTAATTTGTCTCTAGGTATTTTTTGATTTCCTTCCTTGACTTCTTCAGTAATCTCTTGGTTATTTAGTAGCATATTGTTTAGCATCCATGTGTTTTTATGTTTTACAGTTTTTTTCCCCTGTATTTGATATGTAGTCTCATAGCATTGTGGTCGGAAAAGATACTTGATACGATTTCAATTTTCTTAAATTTACCAAGGCTTGATTTGTGACCCAAGATATGATCTATCCTGGAGCATGTTCCATGAGCACTTGAGAAGAAAGTGTATTCTGTTGTTTTTGGATGGAATGTCCTATAAATATCAGTTGAGTTCATCTTGTTTAATGTGTCATTTAAAGCTTGTGTTTCATTATTTATTTTCATTTTGGATGATCTCTTCATTGGTGAAATTGTGGTGTTAAAATCCCCTACTATGATTGTGTTACTGTCCATTTCCCCTTTTATGGCTCTTAGCATTAGTCTTATGTATTGAGGTGCTCCTATGTTGGGTGTATAAATATTTGCAATTGTTATATCTTCTTCTTGGATCAATCCCTTGATCATTATGTAGTGTCCTTCTTTTTCTCTTGTAATAATCTTCATTTTAAAGTCTATATTGTCTGATATGAGAATTGCTACTCCAGCTTTCTTTTGATTTCCGTTTGCATGGAATATCTTTTTCCATCCCCTCACTTTCAGTCTGTATGTGTCCCTAGGTCTGAAGTGGGTCTCTTGTAGACAGCATATATATGGGTCTTTTTTTCATATCCATTCAGTCAGTCTATGTCTTTTGGTTGGAACATTTAATCCATTTATATTTAAGGTAATTATCAATAGGTATGTTCCTATTATCATTTTCTTAATTCTTTTGCATTTGTTATTGTAGGTCTTTTCCTTTTCTTGTGTTTCCTTCCTAGAGAAGTTCCTTTAGCATTTGTTGTAAAGCTGGTTTGGTGGTGCTGAATTCTCTTAGCTTTTGCTTGCCTGTAAATGTTTTAATTTCTCCATCAAATCTGAATGAGATCCTTGCTGGGTAGAGTAATCTTGGTTGTAGGTTCTTCCCTTTCATCACCATCACTTTAAATATGTCCTGCCACCCCCTTCTGGCTTGCAGAGTTTCTGCTGAAAGATCAGCTGTTAACCTTATGGCGATTTCCTTGTATGTTATTTGTTGCTTTTCCCTTGCTGCTTTTAATGTTTTTTCTTTGTATTTAATTTTTAATAGCTTGATTAATATGTGTCTTTGCATGTTTCTCCTTTGATTAATCCTGTATGGGACTCTCTGCACTCCCTGGATTTGATTGACTATTTCCTTCCCATATTAGGGAAGTTTTCAACTATAATCTTGTCAAATATTTTCTCAGTCCCTTTCTTTTTCTATTCTTCTTCTGGGACCCCTATAATTCAAACGTTGGTGCATTTAATGTTGTCCCAGAGGTCTCTCAGACTGTCCTCAATTCTTTTCATTTTTTTTCTTCATTCTGCTCTGTGTTAGTTATTCCCACTATTTTATCTTCCAGGTCACTTATCCGTTCTTCTGCCTCAGTTATTCTGCTATTGATTCCTTCTAGAGAATTTAAAATTTCATTTATTGTGTTGTTCATCATTGTTTGTTTGCTCTTTAGTTCTTCTAGGTCCTTGTTAAATGTTTCTTGTATTTTCTCCGTTCTATTTCCAAGATTTTGGATCATCTTTAGTATCATTACACTGAATTCTTTTTCAGGTAGACTGCCTATTTCCTCTTCATTTGTTTGGTCTGGTGGGTTTTTACTCTGCTCCTTTATCTGATACGTATATCTCTGTCTTCTCATTTTGCTTAACTTACTGTGTTTGGGGTCTCCTTTTTGCAGGCTGCAGGTTCATAATTCCTGTTGTTTTTGGTGTCTGCCTCCAGTAGGTAAGGTTGGTTCACTGGGTTGTGTAAGTTTACTGGTGGAGGGGACTAGTGCCTGTGTTCTGGTGGATGAGGCTGGATCTTGTCTTTCTGGTGGGCAGAACCACATCCAGTGGTGTGTTTTGGGGTGTCTGTGATCTTATTATGATTTTAGGCCGTCTCTCTGCTGATTGCTGAGGTTGTTTTCCTTTCTTACTAGTTGTTTGGCATGGGGTGTCTATCACTGAAGCTTGCTCATTGTTGAGTGGAGCTGGGTCTCATCGTTGAGAGGGAGATCTCTGAGAGAGCTCTCACTGATTGATATTACATAGGGCTGGGAGGTCTCTGGTGATCCAATGTCCTGAACTCGGCTCTTCCACTTCAGAGACTTGACTCCCGACTGAAGCACCAAGACCCTGTCAGCCACACAGCCAGGTATGTGGGGAGTTTCTTGCCTTTTGGGGCATCTGATTTCTTCTGCCAGCTTTCAGTAGGTGTTCTGTAGGAGTTTTTCCACATGTAGATGTATTTTTGATGTATTTGTGGGGAGGAAGATGATCTCCATGTCTTACTCCTCCGCCATCCTGAAGGTCCTCCACCTGAGGGTCTTATAAGTACCTGCCCACATCTTGGGTCTGGCTGAGCTTCCTTTGTTACTACTGCTCTAACAGTGCGACTGGTTCAATTTCCTCCTTATAGAAAGAAAAAAAAATGTCTTTATTCCTTGAAGTGTGATAGCTTCTGGAAGTATTTTTGAATAAACATCATTTTCACTAAGAAGAATTTTCTCCCTGTATCTCTTTGTCAGGCTATTGTTCTCCCAGAGGATTGGCTTTGAGGTTCTTCTTTTCCAATTGTACTGACAAAACCAGCCCGTGTAGGTGATCCTACCAGGGGTAGTACTGCTTTCTCAGGGAAATCTCCTTGGACACTTATTTAAGATTCCTTAACCTATGCGCCACTGAGAACTTCTCCTCCAGTTTGAACGTATACACATCTATGGAAGATAATCTCCTTCCCTCTACCTTCATCCATTCCTGTGTCTCCCCATCCTTAATAAAAATGATCTACAGGTTCTGAGAGGCACCTCCTGAGCTGTTCGTCTCTCTTTGCCTCAAACCAAAGAAGGCCTTTTAGAAGCTGGGATTGTCTTTAACCAGAAACCTCAAAAGTGAACTCTACAAAGAAAATGTGTATGTTTGCGTGCATGTTACAGGATGATAGGAGAATAATACCTTTACGAATTTCTTATAATAAACTGTTAATTAAAAAGTTTAAGAGTTCACTTAGGTCCTAAAGGAAGTACAGAGACAAAAGTAGACCCCCAATAGTTGGAGTCTCCTAGAACCTAAATTATATTCTTAGAGTTTTATCAGGTTGTTTTATCCTTTAATTAAAAGAACAAGTTTTGAACATGGGGTAAATCCTGGGAGGTGCCACTTAGTTCTTTGTAGCAGGAATTTAAAAAATGGCAGCCTGGTGACTTGACAGATTTTATGCCATTTCAAGAAGGCCAGCCAAGTTTATATTCAGACCCAGGAAAAATCTGGAATGTTATCTGCATATATCTTAATCAGCTACTTCCTCTCAAAGAGACCTCAATGACCAGTGTACTACAAAACCAGGGCTTCTGAAGGTGTTGTCAATGTCACCTCACCAAACTCCCAGGAGCAGTGACCTTGGTTCACCTTAAAACCATCATGCCTTTGCTCTGTGTTTTACAAGGTGTTCACCTCCACTATGCGATTTCACTTCCAGGTTCTTCATCTCTGTGGAGAGAGTCAGTGCCAGTGCCTGCACCAACATTTCAAGAGGGTAAAGGAAGAACTCTCAGTGTGGTCAGAGGTGTCAGAGACCTTAACACCAGGCCCAAGGACTGAAATCTGGTCTGAACGTGACAAGTCAAGAGGGAATGGCCAGCACTGCAATACCCTCACCTACCAAGTCACTGTGATTAAAAAAAAAAAAAAAAAAAAGCCTTTTAGAGAACATATTGGCGTAACACGGAATGGGAAAATGTCAAGTTTAAGGAGAAGGTATAGAGAAGGTAACTGTTGCATTTTCAGAACCGTTGCCATGAGTTTCAATGATTTAAAAGTTTTGAGTTCTAATCCTACCTTCAAAGCTTTCTTATTCCTTACAATTTTGTTTCCCCATTTATGGTAACATCCTCCTTAAGGCATTATGGTGAGAAATAAGTCAAATGCATTTAAAATTATTTTTTTCTTTGGGACAAAAACATTGCTGTTTAAATGTGAATAAAAGTTTCTGGTTTCATTATTTATTTTTCTCCATCTGAGGTGTTGAACCAGTTGGAGACTAAAACTACCAGCCCACTAAAGATCCAACAGAATCATGTTCACTGTTCAGCCTGGGTTGCAAGCAGTGTTTCTAGTGCAAATGCTCAACAGACATTCAGTAGAACTACTCACGCTTCAAATTCTGTAACACCTGGCTAGTCATCAAACCTCTTTTTAAAAAAGTAACTGAAAGAAATATCAATTATAGCAGATATTTTAAACTCTTATATTGTCTGTTCACAGCAGACCTTTAGATTGGTAGATTTCCAGAGAGAATGAGCTACTCAGTGAGTTCAGCCCACAGTATACCAGATGCCTTGTCCAATCTGCATATATTCTTTCCCCAGCTCCCATTGCCTAATTACATGTAATAAATGTGTTACAGAGATTTGACTTTCTTCCCCTGACCACAATGAAAAAGAGAGCTTATGTTTTCCATACTTATTCACATGCTCATGATTTTCCTGCCCTTCCATGTAGGGTACGTTTTGGCCACAGGACAACCTCCATCCAAATTCTTGTAGCTAAGAGCTTGGTGATGAAATCTTTGAAGGAAACTGCTTTTAGCTGAAGCTCTGTCATGGGACTACAGGACTCTGTTGGAGTCTAGGTATATTCACGGGATCTAAGTATCGATGGTCCATTCTGACTGGACTTATCTTCCTTCTCGGGAAAACAGACAGCCACTGTTTAGGATGATTTTGGAGTATTAGGCCTACTATTAAGCAGGATAATTTTTTGTTGCGAAGGACTGTCCTGATCTTGCAGAATGTTTAGAAGCATCCCCAGCCGCTGTCCTGCTGATGCCAATAGCCCCTCTCCTCTGCTCCTGGCTGTGACAACAAAAAATGTCTCCAGGCATTACCAAATATCTCCCGGGAGGTAAAATCACTCCCAAGTCCACTCCCCTGAAAACCAATGGGTTAAAGGACTGTTTGACAACATCCTGCTGTTAGTACTTGGAATTTCAATTTCACCTGAGTTAACACATTAGTAGCAGTGTATTGCATTTATAATTTGCAAAGTGCTTTTCACATAGAAGTACTATATTTAACTTTCCCAACACTCCTAAGACACATTTGTTGATATTCTTTCAAAGAAGTAGAGACTAGCTCAAGGATGGTAGGTGACAAACTCTTAAAGTGACAGGTGACAGCATACTTAAGGTGGGGCTTCTGGGATACTCCCCTTGGCCTTCAGCCCCTACATTCCAGTTGTTCAGTCTGTCTGCTATGACCATGCACTGGGTTGTCTTATTAATTTTTCTTATGTTAGGGATGGAAGGAATCCAAGGGTTTTCAGGTCCATCCCTTCTATTTTAGAGAGGAGAAAACTGGGTTGCAGAGGACATAGGTGAGTTGCCCAGATAACTAATGTGGCAAAGTCAGGACAAATCCAAGTCTTCAAATTTCCTAACCAATGTCCTTTTTATTAGGTGTTGCTGGATCAATATTCCATGAGTGGATGAAAAAACAGGATAAAAATAAATACATTTGTGTGTTTGTGTGTGTGTGTGTGTTGATGAAGACAGAGCTCCCCTCTGTGTTCTGCAGTGTTGGAAATGGTTGTGGCTGCCTCCCCCAGTATTATCAGGCAGAATATTTGTGCCTTGGAATGAACATCAGAAGAGAAAGAGGTGGTGAGAGGAAGGGAGCCCTTTAAGGAAAGAAATTATTGTGCTTAAGAAGACAGCCTTCCTGGTAAACCTCAGCTCCGTAACCTCTCTCCTTATAGTAGATGAGAAATCTTCAAATCCTAGATTTGATTGGGTGGGGGGCGGGGGTGGGGGAAGGTGCCAGTGATTTGCTGGACCCGCTGTCTGGAAATCAGAATGCTCTATGCTAACAGCGCTCCAGTCCTTCACACTGATCCTTTGTTTCCATGTCCCCAAAGTCTTTGCTTATGCAAATCAAACTACAGGGGCACTTGAACATGGAAATCACATAATCTCCCTCACGTGGGATGAATTGACAGGATTTAAAACTCCTTGACTGTTGGGAGATGATGAAGGGTACTTATTTAACCGGCATCGTTGCACTGGGCACATCTCACACCGGGCTTTCCTCGGTGGTGCCGCCCTGCCAGCGGAGAGCCGGCGATTATGAACATCACTGTCAAAGGAATCAGAGGGCCTCGAACCTCAGAAATACTAACCCCCTTTGAGGAGGAAAGTAAGTCATTCCTCAGGAACTGCTCTGAGCTCTGTGTCTCCCTTGCGGGCGGGTTTTTCTTTGATTACGTTGAATGAACATTGAGTCTTCCTGGAAAAGGCTGTTTGCGGCCTGTTTCACAGGTAAAAGAGCCAAAGAGAGTTAAAGGGACATTTCAGGCCCCGCAGCCCGGAGGGAGTCCCAGGCGGAGGCTGGGGCAGGGGCAGGCCCGCCTTCCCAGCTGCAGGCTGCAGCCCTGATCCTTCCTCACGCCAGCTTCCTTCGTATGACGGGGATCATGCTGGCGATGGAGGGAGCAGTGACCAGACCCTGTTGGTAATGAGAGCTGAGCTGCTTGGGCAAGATGTGCTTGTTCCAGAAATGAAGTGCGATTCCATTAAAACGTGTGAGCTCTAGAGATAGCCTACCTTGTTTTGGAGTGTGTGTTACTGGATTTATTTGTTGGGAATAAATTGATGAGAACTATATTTTGGCCCTCCAGCATGAGTTTGAGCAACTTCAGCTTCTAATCGGCTGGTTGCTCTTCCTCTGTGTGTTTGAAGGGTTTGACAATTATGACGTGCTCATTTCAGCCACTACCTGTGTGGCAGTCCCCAGCTGGCAATGTTCCAAGACTTCTTTTGATCTGAGTACTTGGAACTCAATACACATTTTCCCATAGAAACAATGGCTGTAAGCCTTCTTGGATGGTGGACAAAAATTCATTGGACCAGAATGTAGCGGAAATACTGTGCGTTTTGCATTTCAAAGCTAGCAAGAAAAATTAGAAGTGAGTATTAGAAATTTCCTTTTGTAAAAAATATTACATAATGTATTTAAACCTATCTAAGCACTGCAGAATTTAAAACTACAAGACCCTTGGCCTAAGCTGCCTTCCTTAGTCTGATCCTTTTGGAGGAGTGGAAACAAGAGCCCCCTTGGAGCATTTCCTTAACATACCACCAGAGTTTAGGAGGGAGGAGGAATGAAAAGGGGATGCTGACCTAAATAAGAGGGGAGAAAATGTGACTTAATCACCCTAAGCCAGACTCTCTCCATCCCTCGCTGCTCCTCAAATTATCGGGTGAGGGGGTGTGGTCAATGCTGTGGGGCAGCATCCATGCCCCCTTCCAGTGAAAGACATCAGTCCCCCAGATTCTGGGGGGTGTTGCTGCTGAAGACTCACAGCTGAGCCCCTCCCCAGGAATCGCTCTCTATCTGCTGGAGCTGCCTTACCCAAGGCCAGGATCACTTCCTAGAGCAGCCCTCACCTAAGAACCTGTCAACTGAGGAATATAAAGCCCCAGCCCCCTTGCCGTAACTGGGACAACTCTGAAGGACCATGCTAGCTTCAGTGCTCTCTGTAGGTCTGGCCCCCAGTGTGACTACATCCCAATTCATCTCCTTCCTCTTACCGCGAACCCCTTTCCTTCACTTCTGTTCTTCACTTCCGTGTGCACGTCGGTCCTAACTTCATGCCCCAATAAAACTGTGTGCAAGTCTCTGTCTCAGGATCTGTTTCCAGCAAACCTGACCTAAGACAGACAAGCAGACAAAGACAAGTGAAAATAAAGAAGTGACCGATAGATACGCTGTCCATTACTGGTGGTAAAGGGGCTGGTAGCTGCCCCAGAGGTAAGAAAAGCACCTGTAAGGATTCTAGAAGAGTGAATCCCACACTGAGGTGAGAACAGTTATTCAGGCAGAGTAGGTGGTTAATATTATTTCTATGTGAAATAGATCCAATGACTTGGCCAAAGCCATCTTTACACAGAGTGGTGAAGAATTCAGGTGAGCTGCACTCGCTGACCTTCCTCTAGAGTTTCAGGAGGGTGAGTGACATCTCTGTTTCTGAAGCAATTTGGGTGTCTCATTGCTCTCTCAGGATGACTCTTTTGTTGAGTTCTAAAGCCTGATATTTCTGAATAGGATGCTCAAAGATTATTGATCACAGAAACACCTTTCCTCCAAATGACTTCTTGCTGCCAGCTCAATCAGCAGTGGTACTGTATTGGGGTGGGGGTTTGCTCACGTTATTAACCTGAGTTTATATGGCTTCCTCATCCCATGGCTCCAATTCTTAGTTTCATCACATTGAGATTTTTATGTGCATCAGATACACACTAAAAAATGGGCAGTATGAAAAAGTATTTTCAAGATTTCTGAGAGCTGGCCATCTTCTCCAAATGCTGAGACTAAGGTATGTCCAGTAGGCAGTGGACTCCCAGCAGCTGTGAGTTCACAGTGCTGTGGGAGGAAGTTGGAGAAGGGCAAGGACCCCAACGTCAGAGTGTAACTATCTCCCATGCTAAGGAGCTGGCTGTCAAGGTCCATCAACTCTTGTTTTCAAAATGTCTGTTTTCCTGAAGACGAAATATGGTGCAATGCTATTCGGGGAGTTCACAAAACAACTTGAAGGCCAAAAAAAGGAGAATTTGACCTGACATGCTCAGCAGACCCCAGAACAAAATATTATTTCATGCTCCGATGTTTAGCTATTGTTTTCCGGAAGGATAAGAAATGTAAAATGGTAGTGGTAATACTCATCCAAGGATCGGCAGCTTGCAGGAGGAGTAAGAATACAGAATTGTTCTGGAGGCCAGAGTGGATGGTTTAAACCTGACCTTCCCAAATCCAGCACTGTGTTGGCTGATCTGGTGATGCCAGGGCTGAATTTTAGGAGGCAATCTGACTGCAAGCCTGAATTTTAAGCAGTTATTACATGAGTTTCTTTAGAGAAAGGCTTTTTTACCATGTCAATAAGAGGTCATTAAAAAACCCTTTGATTTGGAACCGTGGGTACATTGCAATGGTAAGATGAGGATCATAATAACCTCAGAAAAAGCCTAAACCCATCATTTATTAAACAAATGTCACTGACGGCTAACCATGTGGTGCTGAGCAAATGTTTGAAAAACTGGAGAAGTGAAAATTTCCTTCCAGATTGCCAATTATTTTACATAGAACAAATGATTCCAATTATTGTTAATTTTCATGATATTAGGAATATTATAGCTTTTTTATAGATCTGTGCGTAAAATCCAAACTTCTTATGAAGGCTTATAAAAGACCTGTGTGACTGTGTCCTGCTAATCCTTTTACAGCTGCACCCCTCTCGCTCAGTGTGGACCGTGACTGTGTCTTGTTCTCTATATCTGCTCCTCTCTTTGCCTGGGAAACATTTCCACATGACACCTTCCCCCAGCCCCTCTACCAACTCTCCCTTTGACTTACTAACTATTACTCATTCCTTGGATCTGGTATTAAATTTCATTTTCTCTTGGGAGGACTTCTATAAACCCTTAAGATTGGGTTAGGTGCTCCTATAATGCTCTGTGATTTTCCTATTGAATCAGTCTGCTAGAACTGACATCACAAAATACTACAAACTAGGTGGTTAAAGAACAGAAATTTTCTGGAGGCTGGAAGTCCCAGACCAAGGTCCAGCAGGATTGGTTTCTGGTGGGAGATCTCTCCCTGGCTTGTAGACAGCCACCTTCGTGCTGTGTCCTCACATGGTGAGGAGAGAGCAAGATTGTGAGCTCTCTCCACTCATGTCTTTTCCTACAAGGACACTAATCCCATCAGATGAAAGCTCCAACCATGTGACCTCATTTTACCTTAATTACCTTCGTAAAGTCTCTGTCTCTAAATATAATCACCTTAGGGGTTGGGGCTTTACATATGAATTTCAGGGAGACACAAACATTCAATCCATAACACCCATTATATTTCTTATCCAGAGCACTACCCACATTGCGGTTTGTGAAAATGTCCTTCAGGGAAAAATGTAAATGTCCAGGTACACAGACTACAATGTGAGTGGTGCCCTCCCAATACTGCACTCATCATACTGTATTGCAATTGATTGTTTACTTGTCTTTATCCTTCACTAGAACTAAAGCTTCATGAGGGCAGGATCATGCTTATCTTATTACTGTCTTCTCAGTACTGACCACAGTGCTTCATAAATATAGAAACTAAATGAACTCATTGAGTAAATGACCTTGACAACAAAACACAACCAGATCAAATCTGTTTGTGATTTTGTTGTAGTCATTTGAGGACAACTTATTTACTTGGATCATGGGTTCTGGTGCAAAGCCTTTAGCTATGTCCTCTCGTCCTATTGCTTTTCTCAAATGGATGTCTTTATCAGTTGTACTTTCTCTAGAATGTACTTTAATTATCTTCCTTCAGATACGTTATTTCTTCTCCAATGTTGTCTTCCTGTACCAGCCAGCTTTTTCCTTCTGTGCTTCACAAGTTCTGAGTATCTTGACTTTTTTTCATAAAGTATCTTTTAATTAAGGTGTATGTACACTGTTTTTTAAAATTTATTTATTTATTTTTAAGATTTGATTTAATTTTTACTTTTGGCTGCGTTGGGATTTTGTTGCTGTGGGCTTTCTCCAGTTGTGGCGAGCAGGGGCTACTCTTGGTTGTGGTGCACAGGCTTCTCATTGCTGTGGCTTCACTTGTTGTAGAGCATGGGCTCTAGGCACGTGAGCTTCAGTAGTTGCAGCATACCGGCTCTAAAATACAGGCTCAGTAGTGGTGGCACACAGGCTTAGCTGCTCCATGGCATGTGGGATCTTCCCGGACCAGGCATCGAACCCCTGTCCCCTGCATTGGCAGGCAGATTCTTAACCACTGTGCCACCAAGGATGTCCCATGTATCTTGACTTTTTTTTTTTTTTTTAAAGGGATGTTGTTGGTTAGTTACAGACCCAGCCAAAGCTATTTAGCAAAGTATGTGATTGTCCTGCCTGATGGAAAATTTTTTTGATGCTGGGGGTAGGAGTTTATTAATTAATTAATTATTATTTTTGCTGTGTTGGGTCTTAGTTTCTGTGCGAGGGCTTTCTCTAGTTGTGGCAAGCGGGGGCCACTCTTCATCGCGGTGCACAGGCCTCTCACTATCGTGGCCTCTCTTGTTGCGGAGCACAGGCTCCAGACGCGCAGGCTCAGTAGTTGTGGCTCACGGGCCTAGTTGCTCCGCAGCATGTGGGATCCTCCCAGACCAGGGCTCGAACCCGTGTCCCCTGCATTAGCAGGCATATTCTCAACCACTGCACCACCAGGGAAGCCCTGTATCTTGACCTTTAATCTTGGCCTCTCCAGATATTTCTGTTAAGGTTTTTACAAGACAGAAAGAGACTCACCGAAGTTGACACTTTCCCAAGGCCTTTTGGTAATACAGAGGCAGTGCTAAAACTAGAACCTGGAAGAGTTCTAATGTTGCAGGACAGAAGCATTCTCAGGAGATTTCCAGGCCTGTTTGGTCAAGGGTTGCTTGCAGTTTGGTAGGGGAATGCGGAATAGAGAGGGCAGTGTAGTGCCCTCTCTACACTGGGTGTGAAAGAACACCCAGCAAACCAGGAGACATTTGAATAGTTACAACATACAAAGCACAGGACTAGGCGTAGTGGAGCTATAAAAATAGCATAAACCAAGATTCTTGGAGATTATAACCATTTGGAAGATATATCAATACATTCATAAAAAGTTAATCTTCAGTACAAGGCAGAATGTGGGAAAGACTGAATGATCATCTAGAGAGTGAGAATATTAGGAGTTAAAAGGAGAAAGATCAGCCTGGGAAGGGGTAGTCCAGAAAAGAGTCATGTATGAGGTGGGGCTAGAACTTTTCCTAAAAGGATGGCTTTAGATAGATTGACTTCTAAATGTCTTTCAAATTCATCCTTTCCATTCAAGGCCACAGAGTTGAGTCACTTGGTCATTATTTCTTAAATTTTCTTTCTTTAAATTATACAACTAAGAGTTCTCATTTAAAAAAATTCAGGCAGAATATAGTAGTAAAATGTGAAGTGACACATAAGCACATAAATAAAGAAGGTTTTAAAAATTAAACAAGATTATATTACACAAAATTTTTTGCAATTTGGTTTTACTGTGAAAAATATTCCTTGAAGATTTTTTTTTTATGACAGGATATACAGCTCATCCTTTTGTCTTCCCTTTTTGCTTGGACTTTGGTGAAAGACTATTCTATTGACTTCTGGCCTCTTCTAGTACATTCTTTTCCCAGTAATATTTTAATAAAATGTATATACAATTATGCTACTTCTTTGCTTAGAGTCTTTTGTTGGCACTTGTATTAGTTAAAATCTTTTGGTGGAAAGAAACAGCAAAACTCAAAGTGGTTTAGGTAATAAATAGAATTTTATTGGTTCACATCACCAAAGATCCCAAAGTAGGTGGACTTCAGACAAGACTGGACCCAGGGATTCAATGTAGTCATCAGGAGCCTGGTTTCTTCTTCTCACTCCAGTATACCTGCCAGAGTGTCCGCTTCATTCTAAGGCTGTCTTCCCTCTTAGCCACAGTGAATCCTGTACAGTGGTCTCAGCATTATCAATAACATTTTTGGGTTTCATTTTGTTTGGACAATCCCTGGAACTATCTCCAAATGGACATTGGAGGCTGATGGGAAATGGAGAAGTTACGCTAAGGCAGCAGTCATATATTTACACTAAAGCTCTTTGTTGTTGAGAGTAAAGTACAAATTACAGTTGACCCTTGAACAGCATGGTTTGAACTGTGTGGGTCCACTTATATGCAGCTTTTTTTTTTTTTCAGTTCTAAATATTACAGTACTACACGATCTGCGGTTCATGGAATTTGAGGATGTGGAACACGATATGGAGGGCTGACTATAGTTATATGCATATTTTTGACTGTGTGGGAGGTTGGCGCCCCTAATCCCCACATTATGGGAGAGTTAACTGCATCTGGCATGGTTTACAAGGTCTTTCACCACATGGTCTCTTTTTATCTTTTCAACTTCATATTTTGGTCATATGTGTACTCCACCTACTTTGGCAATGGTGGTCTTGCAATTCCATGTTCACTTCATATATTCTCATGCACTTTTTCTCTTTTCTGGAATGGCCTAGATTAAATGTTACCTCTATGAAGCTATTATTAACCTTTTTCTGTTACCAGCAGGATTGCTATGGATGGCTTCTCAGGTGGTACATTACACAACGCTAGTGTCATCACTCACAGACACTGTGACATGAATGTTGCCCCCTGGATTGTGCAGTGTAAAACCTTCACACTGTCCATGGTGGCCTTTGCAGGCTTTCCATAATATCACACTACATTCTAATGGTTTATTTAAATGTATACCAACCTTCAAGTCTGTGAGTTTCATGAAGGCTAGCACAGTATCTTAAGAGTATGGTTATATTACTTGCTTCCTCTAGATCTGTATCTTTCTTGTCTGTCAAATGCTAAAAACACTAAAATAGTTATTGAATGAGTCAATAAATAAATAGCTATCATTTTTGAGTGTAAGTTCAAAAATAAATTATTTAACCATCAAACCATTCTTAAGAGGTAGGTATTATTTCCCTTATTTTGCAGCTGAGGAAACTGAAGCTCAGAGAAGTTGGGTCATTTGTCTAGGGCCACACAACTAGTAAGTGAAAGAGCTGAATATTTCTCTCTTCCTCTCTCTCTCAAGTCAGAGTTTTTCAGTTCTGATAAATGGTAGACATAAAGTTTCAGCATTGAGAATGTCTTGTTCCGTTGCTTTAACTGCATAATGGAAAGACGAACCACTCAATCTACCTCACAGAGTTCCCAGGATTAAGTGAGATTATGTCTGTGACTATGCTCTCAAGCACAGAGGTACATAATACTATGTAAATATAAGATATCATAAGATTACCTTGGTATTGATGGCTTCAACTTCATAATTAGCTTAGGATGCACACTTTAAGGAGGTGCATATTTTAATATTTTTATGCATGTGAAAATGGAATCTTGAAATACATTTGCAGAGAGGTGCTGTAGTCCCGAAGGGAAGCAAGGCAGCCTAATTTTATGGCCCATGTACAGGGCCAAGACCAAGAAGCCTCACAAGGCATCTTCCTTTTGCTCTTAGTTCTCATTAGCTGAATTCAAATTCCAGCGGTGATAATACACAATTCTTCAGCTGCTTATAGATTCTGCCTCTACAAAAGGAAAAAAAAATCTATAAATGTAAGCATCTCTCCCTTGTCAGCTAATGTACCACAGTAGTAACTATAAAACGGTTTTCTTTAGGTGCTTTTGTGCGATTTATTCCTACTGGCATGGATCGGGATATGAGCAGCATTTTGTTTCAATAGAGCCTTTCTGTAGCTTTTAACCAGTTACAAAGGGTGTCTCTCCATACCTGGACACAATCCTGCAATAGAAATGAAACAGGCTTTTAAGTCTTGAAAGAAAGAAAAATAGAAGGCCAGTGGCAAATTGTCATTTCATCATCTTGTGGGGCAAATATTATATATCTGGGAAAAAGACTTTTTAAAAGTATGTAATTTAGGAGTGTGTAAAGGTGTTTTGTTAGGTCAATTGTGTACCAGAAATTTAAAAGGAAGGTCCTATAGATCTTTAAATGCCCCCAGATAAGGGGAGCTTAATCTATTGTAAATTATACTTCCCACTCCCTATCTAGGAGAAAGGTTTTCTGTCTTGCTTTCAGTATTTAAAATCTGAAATAATATAGACCCAACTACCCAGGGGTCTGCCTCTTGGCCTGATGCTTTGTCATCATAATTGAGATGGGCAGGCTGGAAGCAGCGGCATGTCCCCCAGTGTAATTCACAGGGGCGAGAGACAGTGTTGTCTGCGTTTTTCCCAGAGGCTGGCTGGAACTATACTCCCCTTGAGTTTCCGCCAAAGCACATCACTAAATAAGAGGGAGGCAAAATAATGATAAGATTTAACTGCTTCTTTCCAGGGAGGCTTGGAGACAGTCTCACTTCCTTTTTTAAAAGTTGGAGCAATTTTATTTGTTTGGGCAAATGTTATGGGAAATGAATAAGTATCAACTGACATGCTTCAGTAAGCTGAAAATAGATCCCAGTACACGATTTCTTTTTTATTATCAGCCATACGTATTTATTCCAGGTTTCCTTTTCACAGCCTCCCAGATTGGGAGAATCAGAGATAGTAATAGCTAGCAGGCACAGATCACTTTTAGTTTGTTTGTTTTGGAGGTTACCTCCCAAAATTTTATTTTGAAAAATTTCAAACCTACAGAGTAGTTGAAAGAGTAATATAAACATTTTGCATGTTTGCTTTCCCTCTCTCTGTCTTTCTTTTTACCTGAAGTTTGAAAGTAAGGTTCATGTAGAATCATGACAGTTCATCTATAAATACTTCAGCATATATTTTCTAAGAACAAAAACATCTTATTATAATCATATCCAAGGAACTTAACGTTGATATGATGATATATTTTAACCTACAGTCCATATGCAAATTCCCCCCAACTGTCCCAATAATGTCCTTTATGGTTATTTTTTGTGGTTGAATTCAAGATCCAAGAAAGGATCACACATTATATTTCATTATCTTGTCTCTTTGGTCCTCGTTCATCTAGTACAGTCCCCCTTGCCTATTTTTTTCAGTTTTAACATTAATATTTTTGAAGATTCCAAGACGGACACCCTATAGAAAGTCCCACAATCTGGATTTGCCTGATAAGGTCCTACCAAGTGTATTGTCAAGACTACAGTGTTCAAAACATTCTGCTTCTCTGTGTGGTTATATCATCAAGTTGATATATGGTTAAGTTCATTTTTTTCTGTTTGTATTCAATTTTAGAGCTTGCTTTTTGTAAATCCTTTTTCATTTAAATTTAATTTTTGAATATGTAAAACATATGGTTCAAAAGGCAAAACTGCATAAAAAAAATCTATTCAGAGAAACCTTATTTTTATCTTTCTCCCAATTTCCATCTACCACTTATGGGTTGTTGTTTTTATTAGTTTCTGGTTTATTCTTCCTATATTTCATTTTGCAAAAGTTGAGCAAATAAGTTACATATGAATATGTGTATCAATATTTGCATAGGTATACATGCATATGTATATGTATGTGTTTCTATATATGCATGTAGATACATACATATTTCTGATTTTCTGTCTTATGATGAAGGTTTTACATATATATCATAATATTCTTTTGCATTTGCTTTTTTCACTTAGTACATCATAGAAATCCCTTGATATCAGTTCATACAAGTACTTCTCACTCTTTTCACAACTGCATAGTGCTCTATTGTGTCAATCAGCATTCTGCGGTGGCACATTTAGATTTTTTTCAATACTTTGCTATCACAAACAAAGCCTTGACAAGTAACCTTGTGTCTATGCTGTACTCTACTTGTGGAGGTGTACTTGTAGGTGCAATGCTGGACCAAAAGGTAAAATACACATGTGGTTTTGTTACATATTGCAAATTCCTCTCCATAGGGTTGTATCATTCTGCACCTCCACAGTGTGTGAGCGTGTGTGGCACAGATATAAACACTTCACATTATCTCACTGAATCCTCACAACAACCTTTTCAGGAAGACTGTTTTATTACCCCCATTTTATACCTAGGAGGATAAGGCTCAGAGATCTTGACAAATATCTCCAGGTACACATCGCTAGTAAATGGTATAGCTAGGATTTGAACCCAGACTCATGCAACTAGCCACCTCACTGTACCATGTGTTGCTTGCATTAAGCTGCATGAATCATATTTTGGCATCCTGATAAAATTAATGAGAAATCATTTATTTCCGGAAATGAAGTTCCTGTAAATGTCAAGAAATACGAGAGAGTCAAGAAAATTTACCATCTCAAGGAATGTTGGAGGAGTAAGAAAACAGTCTTCATGTTCAGCCTGTTTCTTAAGGAGGTGAATATTCAACCAAAGTTCCTAGGTCCAAGCCAAAGATTCTGATCTAGTGAGTGTAGCTTAAAGATAATAACTTTTAGGAAGGTCCCTTTGTGAAAACAAGGCATGAGGGTACAGGGAGCCACATCTAGTTCTGAGACAGAAGGTGCTGGTAGGAAGAAGACAGGCATCAGGGTCAAACATAAACATGTCAAGATTTGAGGCAGCCCCCAGTCCCAGCAGAGAGTGGGAAAACAAATCAGAAACCTGGAGAGAATCTAAGGACCACACTTAGATGGTCAGAATGGAGGAGAAGCCCCAGGGAAGAATGAGGCTATTCAGAGACTCAGCCTATGGCAGACAACAAGAAAATACCTGATGTCAGATACAGATAAATGCTATGATCCAAGGAAATGGAGTAGAGAGCAGTTAGAATTTTAGAGCAGACCTCTTGAGGATGTGACATTTGAGGTAAGACTTGAATAAGAAGGAACTGGTTATCCAAAGACTTGGAGGAACAACCTTCATGGTAGAGGGAACAGCAAATGCAAGGGTTCTGAGGGGAAAATGAGCATTGCAAGTCATGTAACATGAAGATTGGTATGGCTGGGATATATTAAATAAGGGAGTAATAATTGATGAGCAATTGACAGATCAGGCAAGGCCTTGTCGGTCAGGGTTAAAGAGTTTGGATTTTATTCTAAGTGCATCTTGGTATTCTTGGGGTAGGCATGTTCCAAAGGACTTTTGGAATGAGTGGCATTTTATAATCTGAGAATGTATTTAAATTCATTTATATGAGATATGATGCATTCCAAGGAAATATAAATAGAAGAAATTGTTATTGATGGTCATATGTTTATTTATTTTTAAGTGAGAGTTATTTTTCTTAAAGCAGCCTATCAAATGAGGCTGAACCTGAAGTTTGGCCAGCAGTGTGGGTTAAAGGACATTTACAAAAATAAATACATTGCTACTTACATTTACCACCTCCAGATGACTCATCAAGAGAAGCATGTTCTTTACATTCAAGTGTGAATAAACTACTTGTTTCAGTAGTATATGTATAGTAAACATATTTTATTTCATGGAAATAAGCAAAAAATATAAAATATCTTGTAATGTGCCACATGTGAAGCTCAGAATGTGGGCCACGGATGGATTTAAATAGGCAGTACCACCCACCCCCACCCTGTTCATCAAATCTTCATTTTTTGGTGAAATTAGGTAACAGAAACTTTCTTGTGCTTATATCCCTCATTTTGCCTTCAGTATTTTTATAGATTCCTGAAATCAGAGAGATTTGTAACATTAACTAAGAAATCAAGCTGTTAAAACTATAAATCCTCAAGAAATAGAGTGAAAAAACTTGAAATATGCCATATCCTAATCACAAAACAGCTAAAACAGAGTAAATGGCAAGAGCATAACTGAGAAGAAACATTGAGTGAAATGAATGACAGTAAATATATTTAAAGTCGTGACAGACACATCAAAATAAGGATAATTTAGTACCAAGTCAACTTATAAGAAAAAAACCCCAAACATAATATTTAACATTAAAGCCAAATCATAATTAGCTAAGTAAAAATTCAGTAGGAGCACTAAAAATATGGAAATGTGTTTTACATGTCCTAATTATCTTTCTTCCTTAGGCTGATCTATAAGATATGCCAATGATCCAGGTATCTTTAAATATCTAGATGTTTGATATCATGTAGATCAGAAATGCAGACTTTTGACTGAATTTTCTAATTTTAGCTGGCTATTTAGAATCATATAGAAATAACCTGAACAATCTCTTTAAAACTTATAAATTAGGCATAGATAATTTTCCTTGTAGGTAACATATTATCTTAGGGAAAAACCAGAACGAACTTTTTGGCCAACCTTATATAATGTAATAAAACCAGAAGAGTGACCACCCAAAGAACTAAAGATTGTAGTTGTTTATTTATTTAAGATAGCCATCATAGATTTATTTAATAAGCATTTTTTTACATCTTTATTGGAATATAATTGCTTTACAATTGTGTGTTAGTTTCTGCTTTATAAAAAAGTGAATCAGTTATACATATACATATGTTCCCATATCTCTTCCCTCTTGCGTCTCCCTCCCTCCCACCCTCCCTATCCCACCACTCTAGGTGGTCACAAAGCACCTAGCTGATCTCCCTGTACTATGTGGCTGCTTCCCACTAGCTATCTATTTTACGTTTGGTAGTGTATATATGTCCATGCCACTCTCTCGCTTTGTCACAGCGTACCCTTCCCCCTTCCCATATCCTCAAGTCCATTCTCTAGTAGGTCTGTGTCTTTATTCCTGTCTTACCCCTAGGTTCTTCATGACATTTATTTTTTCTTAAATTCTATATATATGTGTTAGCATATGGTATTTGTCTTTCTCTTTATGACTTACTTCACTTTGTATGACAGGCTCTAGGTCCATCCACCTCATTATAAATAGTTCAACTTCGTTTCCTTCTATGACTGAGTAATATTCCATTGTATATATGTGCCACATCTTCTTTATCCATTCATCTGATGATGGACACTTAGGTTGTTTCCATCTCCGGGCTATTGTAAATAGAGCTGCAATGAACATTGTGGTACATGACTCTTTTTGAATTATGGTTTTCTCAGGGTATATGCCCAGTAGTGGGATTGCTGGGTCATATGGTAGTTCTATTTGTAGTTTTTTAAGGAACCTCCATACTGTTCTCCATAGTGGCTGTACCAATTCACATTCCCACCAGCAGTGCAAGAGGGTTCCCTTTTCTCCACACCCTCTCCAGCATTTATTGTTTCTAGGTTTTTTGATGATGGCCATTCTGACTAGTGTGAGATGATATCTCACTGTAGTTTTGATTTGCATTTCTCTAATGATTAATGATGTTGAGCATTCTTTCATGTGTTTCTTGGCAGTCTGTATATCTTCTCTGGAGAAATGTCTATTTAGGTCTTCTGCCCATTTTTGGATTGGGTTGTTTGATTTATTGTTATTGAGCTGCATGAGCTGCTTATAAATTTTGGAGATTAATCCTTTGTCAGTTGCTTCATTTGCAAATATTTTCTCCCATTCTGAGGGTTGTCTTTTGGTCTTGTTTATGGTTTCCTTTGTTGTGCAAAAGCTTTGAAGTTTCATTAGGTCCCATTTGTTTATTTTTGTTTTTACTTCCATTTCTGTAGGAGGTGGATCAAAAAGGATCTTGCTGTGATTTATGGCATAGAGTGTTCTGCCTATGTTTTCCTCTAAGAGTTTGATAGTTTCTGGCCTTACATTTAGCTCTTTAATCCATTTTGAGCTTATTTTTGTGTATGGTGTTAGGGAGTGATCTAATCTCATACTTTTATATGCACCTGTCCAGTTTTCCCAGCACCACTTATTGAAGAGGCTGTCCTTTCTCCACTGTACATTCCTGCCTCCTTTATCAAAGATAAGGTGTCCATATGTGCATGGGTTTATCTCTGGGCTTTCTAACCTGTTCCATTGATCTATCTTTCTGTTTTTGTGCCAGTACCATACTGTCTTGATTACTGTAGCTTTGTTGTATAGTCTGAAGTCAGGGAGCCTGATTCCTCCAGCTCCGTTTTTCGTTCTCAAAATTGCTTTGGCTATTCAGGGTCTTTTGTGTTTCCATACAAATTGTGAAATTTTTTGTTCTAGTTCTGTGAAAAATGCCATTGGTAGTTTGATAGGGATTGCATTGAATCTATAGATTGCTTTGGGTAGTAGAGTCATTTTCACAAGGTTGATTCTTCCAATCCAAGAACATGGTATATCTCTCCATCTATTTGTATCATCTTTAATTTCTTTCATCAGCGTCTTAGAATTTTCTGCCTACAGGTCTTTTGTCTCCTTAGGTAGGTTTATTCCTAGATATTTTATTCTTTTTGTTGCAATGGTAAATGGGAGTGTTTTCTTGATTTCACTTTCAGATTTTTCATCATTAGTTTATAGGAATGCCAGAGAATTTTGTGCATTACTTTTGTATGTTGCTACTTTACCAAATTCATTGATTAGCTCTAGTAGTTTTCTGGTAGCATCTTTAGGATTCTCTATGTATAGTATCATGTCATCTGCAAACAGTGACAGCTTTACTTCTTCTTTTCTGATTTGGATTTCTTTTATTTCCTTTTCTTCTCTGATTGCTGTGGCTAAAACTTCCAAAACTATGTTGAATAAGAATGGTGAGAGTGGACAACCTGGTCTTGTTCCTGATCTTAGTGGAAATGCTTTCACTTTTCACCATTGAGGATGATGTTGGCTGTGGGTTTGTCATATATGGTCTTTATTATGTGGAGGAAGGTTCCCTCTATGCCTACTTTCTGCAGGGTTTTTATCATAAATGGGTGTTGAATTGTGTCGAAAGCTTTCTCTGCATCTATTGAGATGACCATATGGTTTTTCTCCTTCAATTTGTTAATATGGTGTATCACATTGATTGATTTGTGTATATTGAAGAATCCTTGCATTCCTGGAATAAACCCCACTTGATCATGGTGTATGATCTTTTTAATGTGCTCCTGGATTCTGTTTGCTAGTATTTTGTTGGGGATTTTTGCATCTGTGTTCATCCGTGATATTGGCCTGTAGTTTTCTTTCTTTGTGACATCCTTGTCTGGTTTTGATATCAGGGTGATGGTGGCCTCGTACAATGAGTTTGGGAGGGTTCCTCCCTCTGTTATATTTTGGAAGAGTTTGAGAAGGATAGGTGTTAGCTCTTCTCTAAATGTTTGATAGAATTTGCCTGTGAAGCCATCTGGTCCTGGGCTTTTGTTTGTTGGAAGATTTTTAATCACAGTTTCAATTTCAGTGCTTGTGATTGGTCTGTTCATATTTTCTATTTCTTCCTGGTTCACTCTTGGCAGGTGTGCATTTCTAAGAATTTGTCTATTTCTTCCAGGTTGTCCATTTTATTGGCATAGAGTTGCTTGTAGTAATCTCTCATGATATTTTGTATGTCTGCAGTGTCAGTTGTTACTTCTCCTTTTTCATTTCTAATTCTATTGATTTGAGTCTTCTCCCTTTTTTTCTTGATGAGTCTGGCTAATGGGTTATCAATTTTGTTTATCTTCTCAAAGAACCAGCTTTTAGTTTTATTGATCTTTGCTATTGTTTCCGTCATTTCTTTTTCATTTATTTCTGATCTGATTATTATGATTTCTTTCCTTCTGCTAACTTTGGAGTTTTTTTGTTCTTCTATCTCTAATTGCTTTAGGTGCAAGGTTAGGTTGTTTATTCGAGATGTTTCCTGTTCCTTAAGGTAGGATTCTATTGCTATAAACTTCCCACTTAGAACTGCTTTTCCTGCATCCCATAGGTTTTGGGTCGTCGTGTCTCCATTGTCATTTGTTTTTAGGTATTTTTTGATTTCCTCTTTGATTTCTTCAGTGATCACTTCGTTATTAAGTAGTGTATTGTTTAGCCTTGATGTGTTTGTATTTTTTACAGATCTTTTCCTGTAATTGATATCTAGTCTCATAGCATTGTTGTCGGAAAAGATGCTTGATACAATTTCAATTTTCTTAAATTTACCAAGGCTTGATTTGTGACCCAAGATATGATTTATCCTGGAGAATATTCCATGAACACTTGAGAAAAATGTGTATTCTGTTGTTTTTGGATGGAATGTCCTATAAATATCAATTAGGTCCACCTTGTTTAATGTATCATTTAAAGCTTGTGTTTCCTTATGTATTTTTATTTTGGATGATCTGTCCATTGGTGAAAGTTGGGTGTTAAAGTCCCCTACTATGAATGTGTTACTGCTGATTTCCCCTTTTATGGCTGTTAGTATTTTCCTTATGTATTGAGGTGCTCCTATGTTGGTTCCATAAATATTTACAATTGTTATATCTTCTTCTTGGATCAATCCCTTCATCATTATGTAGTGTCCTTCTTTGTCTCTTCTAATAGTCTTTATTTTAAAGTCTATTTTGTCTGATATGAGAATTGCTACTCCAGCTTTCTTTTGGTTTCCTTTGCATGGAATATCTTTTTCCATCCCCTTACTTTCAGTCTGTATGTGTCTCTAGGCCTGAAGTGGGTCTCCACTTCAGGCATATATATGGGTCTTGTTTTCGTATCCAATCAGCCAATCTGTGTCTTTTGGTGGGAGCATTTAGTCCATTTACATTTAAGGTAAATATCGATATATATGTTCCTATTCCCTTTTTCTTAATTGTTTTGTGTTCGTTATTGTAGGTCTTTTCCTTCTCTTGTGTTTCTTGCCTAGAGAAGTTCCTTTAGCATTTGTTGTAAAGCTGGTTTGGTGGTGCTGAATTCTCTCAGCTTTTGCTTGTCTTTAAAGTTTTTAATTTCTCCATCAAATCTGAATGAGATCCTTGCTGGGTAGAGTAATCTTGGTTGCAGGTTTTTCTCCTTCATCACTTTAAATATATCCTGCCAGTCCCTTATGGCTTGCAGAGTTTCTGCTGAAAGATCGGCTGTTAACCTTATGGGGATTCCCTTGTGTGTTATTTGTTGTTTTTCCCTTGCTGCTTTTAATATGTTTTCTTTGTATTTAATTTTTGACAGTTTGATTAATATGTGTCTTGGCATATTTCTCCTTGGATTTATCCTGTATGGGACTCTCTGTGCTTCCTGGACTCGATTAACTATTTCCTTTCCCATATTAGGGAAGTTTTTAACTATAATCTCTTCAAATATTTTCTCAGTCCCTTTCTTTTTCTCTTCTTCTTCTGGGACCTTTATAATTCGAATGTTGGTGTATTTAATGTTGTCCCAGAGGTCTCTGAGACTGTCCTCAGTTCTTTTCATTCTTGTTTCTTTATTCTGCTCTGCAGTAGTTATTTCCACTATTTTATCTTCCAGGTCACTTATCTGTTCTTCTGCCTCAGTTATTCTGCTATTGATCCCATCTAGAGTATTTTTAATTTCATTTATTGTGTTGTTCATCATTGCTTGTTTGCTCTTTAGTTCTTCTAGGTCCTTATTAAATGTTTCTTGCATTTTGTCTATTCTATTTCCAAGATTTTGGATAATCTTTTCTATCATTATTCTGAATTCTTTTTCAGGTAGACTGCCTATTTCCTCTTCATTTGTTAGGTCTGGTGTGGTTTTATCTTGCTCCTTCATCTGCTGTGTGTTTTTCTGTTTTCTCATTTTGCTTATCTTACTGTGTTTGGGGTCTCCTTTTTGCAGGCTGCACGTTCGTAGTTCCCATTGTTTTTGGTGTCTGTCCCCAGTGGCTAAAGTTGTTTCAGTGGGTTGTGTAGGCTTCCTGGTGGAGGGGACTAGTGCCTGTGTTCTGGTTGATTAGGCTAGATCTTGTCTTTTTGGTGGGCAGGTCCACGTCTGGTGGTGTGTTTTGGGGTGTCTTTGGACTTATTATGATTTTAGGCAGCCTCTCTGCTAATGGCTGGGGTTGTGTTCCTGTCTTGCTAGTTGTTTGGCATAGGATGTCCAGCACTGTAGCTGGGTGGTCGTTGAGTGAAACTTGGTGCTGGTGTTGAGATGGAGATCTCTGGGAGATTTTCGCCGTTTGATATTATGTGGTGCTGGGAGGTCTCTTCTGGACCAATGTCCTGAAGTTGGCTCTCCTACCTCAGAGGCACAGCACTGACTCTTGGCTGCAGCACCAAGAGCTTTTCATCCACATGGCTCAGAATAAAAGGGAGAAAAAGAAGAAAGAAAAGAAAGAAAGAAAGAAAGAAAGAAAGAAAGAAAGAAAGAAAGAAAGAAAGAAAGAAAGAAAGAAAGAAAGAAAGAAAGAAAGAAAGAAAAGAAAGAAGGGAGGGAGGGAGGGAGGAAGGAAGGAAGGAGGGAAGGAAGGAAAGAAAGAAAGAAGATAAAATAAAATAAAATAAAGTAAGATAAAATAAAATAATGTTATTAAAATAAAAAATAATTATTACGAAAAAAAGATTTTTTTAAAAGAAAGAAAAAAAAAACCAAAAAACGGATGCATAGAACCCTAGAACAAATGGTGGAAGCAAAGCTATACAGACAAAATCTCACATAGAAGCATACATTTACACACACACACAAAGAAGAAAAAGGGAAAAATCATAAATATTGCTCTCAAAGTCCACCTCCTCAGTTGGGGATGATTCGTTGTCTATTCATGTATTCCACAGATGCAGGGTACATCAAGTTGATTGTGCAGCTTTAATCCGCTGCTTCTGAGGCTGCTGGGAGAGATTTCCGTTTCTCTTCTTTGTTCTCAGCTTTGGATTGGCCCCGCCTCTGCGTGTAGGTCGCCGGAGGGCGTCTGTTCCTTGCTCAGACAGGACGGGGTTAAAGGAGCAGCTGCTTTGGGGACTCTGGCTCACTCAGGCCGGGGGGAAGGAGGGGTACGGAGTGCGGGGCGAGCCTGCGGCTACAGAGGCCGGAGTGACGTTGCACCAGCCCGAGGCGCGCCGTGCGTTCTCCCGGGGAAGCTGTCCCTGGATCCCGGGACCCTGGCAGTGGCGGGCTGCACAGGCTCCCCGGAAGGGGTGTGTGGATAGTGACCTCTGCTCGCACACAGGCTTCTTGGTGGCGGCAGCAGCAGCCTTAGCGTCTCATGCCCGTCTCTGGGGTCCGCGCTTTGAGCCGCGGCTCACGCCCGTCTCTGGAGCTCCTCTAAGCAGCGCTCCCAATCCCCTCTCCTCACGCAACAGGAAACAATGAGGGAAGAAAAAGTCTCTTGCCTCTTCGGCAGCTGCAGACTTTTCACCGGACTCCCTCCCGGCTAGCCGTGGTGCACTAACCCCCTGCAGGCTGTGTTCATGCCGCCAACCTCAGTCCTCTCCCTGCGCTCCGACCGAAGCCCGAGCCTCAGCTCCCAGCCCCGCCCGCCCCGGCGGGTGAGCGGACAAAGCTCTCGGGCTGGTGAGTGCTGGTCGGCACCGATCCTCTGTGCGGGAAACTCTCCGCTTTGCCCTCCGCACCCCTGTTGCTATGCTCTCCTCCGCATCTCCGAAGCTTCCCCCGCCCGCCACCCACAGTCTCCGCCCGCGAAGGGGCTTCCTAGTGTGTGGAGACCTTTCCTCCTTC
The DNA here is from genome assembly GCF_964374135.1 of Grampus griseus. Classification (NCBI taxonomy): domain Eukaryota; kingdom Metazoa; phylum Chordata; class Mammalia; order Artiodactyla; family Delphinidae; genus Grampus; species Grampus griseus. Next base: position 48,233,954 of record NC_139012.1, read on the forward strand.
ACAGCTCCCTCCCACTGGTGCAGGTCCCGTCCCTATCCTTTTGTCTCTGTTTATTCTTTTTTCTTTTGCCCTGCCCAGGTACGTGGGGAGTTTCTTGCCTTTTGGGAAGTCTGAGGTCTTCTGACAGCGTTCAGTAGGTGTTCTGTAGGAGTTGTTCCACATGTAGATGTATTTCTGGTGTATCTGTGGGGAGGAAAGTGATCTCCGCGTCTTACTCTTCCACCATCTTCCCCTCGTCTTCCTAATAAGCATTTTTTAAACAGTCTTTTCATAGAAATTTATCTGGTGGATATGTGTGGTTGATGGAAACACCCATTGAAACAGGTAAAATATTCAAATTCTTTTAATGCAGGTAAAGGACTCAATTTACTATACATAAATGGCCTTCTACAAAGGGGCATAGCAACCTCTGGTGTCAAAGAATGAAGTTTTCCTGGCCCTCAAATAGTCTTGAAGATGTCTGTGGCCCCTGACAGCATGTAACTGAGGTGAGGAGCACTTCAAGCTCTTCCAAAAGACTTGCTCCATTTCTGGAGGGATTCCCTCTTGGGCTTTACCACATTCCATGGAGATTATGGCTTCTCGTCTGTCCTTTCCCCAGTACACCACATTCCAGAGTGTTTGCTTTGAGAGTGGCTGAACCCCAGGCCCACTTCCCACACATCCCATTTCCCCAGTGGGAATACCTACAGACTGTTACAGTCTAATTGGTTGAAGCCACCTTAATGACACCCAGGGTCTAACTTAGGAGTTTTTTCTTGATCTGGTAGGCAATAGGGAGTCATTGTACCTGCTTGAGGAAGAGAGTGCTAAGATGAAAATGATGTTTGAGGAAAATACTGATGGCTTTTTTGGAGTGACCTGGAGGTAGGAGAAATGGAAGAGAGGCAGAATATGTGATAAAAACATGATACGTATGGGTCTGTCTATCCTTCTCTGCTACCTTTGGTTTCAACAATTTTCTCAGCTACGTTACTAGCCTGAGTCAAAAACCGTTTACAGGTGATCTCGGTGGGAGGTAGGAAGTGAAGGGAAATGGTTAGTGGCACTCAGGTAAAACACATGTGTCTGTCTCTAAGGGGCCAGTGGACGTGAATGGAAAGATCAGATGTAGTGACAAGTGTTACTTTGACAGAGAGCCATGGTTAGCCTGAACTCCATGGTTAGTCATGGAGATCAAAGTTATTTGAGAAATGCCTATATTGAGTAGGTTGGTGCAGAACTGACTAAGCTTATGGCTCAAGATTATTCCCAGAAGGGATCCTGGGATAGAGTCTAAAGAGGACTTTAAGAAGGATGTACAACCCATGTGTATCACTCAGAGTCCACTCAGGAGGTAAAATACACACCCATTATTTTAATAGAAAGAATTTAAAATAGAGAACTATTCGATACCTATTGTTACCAGGTACTGCAGAAATGAAAAGGTCGAAAGGGAACACTAAGCACAACCCCAGGACGGCAGGAAGAGGGAAGAGATTGGGATTATTAACACTGAGTGGCTGTGAGAGGGGCTCTGCAGAGCCTCTGAGTCGTGTGTTGAGGCTGGTTCTCTGAGTGTTGTAGACTGAGATCAACGACTACATTAGAACCAACCATCAGGGTGAAGAAAAGCTGTCAGAGTGACACAGAAGAGGAAAGTCAAGCAACAACAGAAAACGAAAATGGAAGCAGGATGCAAACAGGAAGGAAGAACTTCCCTCTAGCATCCCCTTGTGTCAGAGCCTAACAGGGAGCTGCTGGCAAAGGAAGAGGAAGGTTTTTAGAGTCTCAGCCCTTGTGTTGCCAAACAGAGTATAGAAAATAGGGTCTGACGCTGAGAGACAACAGTTTAATAATTAGGAAACTGGGACATACATACTGATTGGTGGAATGGGTGTCACAAGGAGAGTGGAGTGATCAGTAGAAACTGGCCATGGACATTTCTTTGACAGAACATGATTGAGACAAATGATGAGCTCAGGGCTTCTTCCAGAAGGAAGACCTATTTATCTTGAGACTATGAACAGCTAATGGTGAGTAATAAAAGTACTATCAAGAGTGTCACTTGATGAGTACTTTTTAATGTGCAAAGTTGTGAATATAATCTCATTTACTCTTCACAACCATACAGTGAGGGTAGGTATTATTGTCCTCATTTTGCAGATGAAAAAAGAAGAATCAGGAAGAAGAACATCCAATATGATTGGCAGATTTATGATTCAAACCAGAGTCTGTCTGATTCTAAAGCCTAGGTAGTAAACTACTACTTGAGTTTCAATGATTGTCAGCTCCATCAGCTCTCTTTAAAACAGCCATCAGTGATTGCTTTAGTAAATTTCAACTATTCTGGGAGAGTATGTCAAAAGAATGTGGGCAAAGTTGAATTTTGTGTTGAAAATGGGAGAACTCATTCAAAAAACCTCCACTATTTTATGTGGTGACTTTGTGAATGCCCCACAGATACTGTTTAAAAAAAAAAATGAATCAATGTTCTCTTTTTCTTATGTGTGTTTTTGTCTGGATTACTTTGTCCCTTGGTGGTTTGTTTGGGCATGGTGTAAGCTTTCCTAAAGAGTTTAATGATATTTGGTTGATTATTCACACTTTGGTGAGGTACTGAAAACCTGATGAAATCTGCATTTTGTTGATAGAGTTTGTTGACTGAGGTCTTCTTCTGGTTAACTGAATTTTGGGGGGCAGGGGAAGGATCTTTAAATATTGGTATCTATAGGTATTTTCTCTGGCTACCAAATTAGAAAGAATTTCAAATTTAGAGAAAAATTTTAAGACTAGTGAATATACACCCCCCCCCCTTTTTCTTTTTCTGTATCATATGAGAGTAAGTGGCCTACGTGGTACTTTTGTGTGTATTTCCTGTATACAAGGACTTTTCCCTATATAACCAGATTGTACACCAAAATCAGGAAATTAAGATTGCTGCTGTTTAACCTTCAGATCTCATTTAAATTTTCCCATAATGTCCATTATGGGAAGAATCCAGGCCAGTCTCATATGTTGCCTTTTGCTGTCATATCTCTTTGGCTCCTTCAGTCTAGAAAAGTTCCTCAGTTCTACCTCAACACTTATGACCTTAACATTTTTGAATGTCAGATATTTTGTGGAATGTTCTTCTATTTTGCCTTTTACTAATAGTTCCTCCTGATTATTTTCATGTTATGTGTCTTCAGCAGGAATATCACAGCAGTAAACTTCTTACTGCATTCTATCACGTGGTGGTGCACAATTTTGATTTGATCCGTTATTAGTTATATTAAGTTTGAACATTTGAGTTAGTTGGTGTCTGCCAGGATTCTTCACAGTAATGTCACTCCTTTTCCCTTGGTAATTAAGATGTGTTTTATGTGGGAGGTGCTTCAAGATTTTGTAAATATCCTGTTTTTCATCAAATTTAATTCATTAGTTAAGATCAGTATGAACTCACAGATTTCTATTTTGTTGAATGGTTATAATTTGTTGCTACATAGTTTTCTATTGATGCTCAAATTGTCCCAGATTTGACAAGTAGGAGCCCCTTCAAGATGACCTCTGTATCCTGTTGACACAGCCCCATTATTCCTGGAGCACTTCTTTTTGTCCTTGGCACAAGATCATCTAGAAGCCAGGAATCAGCCCTGGAATCAGCCCTTGTTCCTTTTAGCAACAAATAGTGTTTAGAAACCCCGATCTTTATGCTATGTATGCTCTACTCAGGTTCCAACATGCCACTCCAAGCCCCCTCCCCAACCCCTCAACTCTTCTCTTCCTACTTAGTTCTAATATCCCCTCTGTTGATGCTGCTTTGCCTTCCCTCCTTCCCCAGAAATGCAAAGCTATGGATCTGGTTTGGCCCCAGCTACTGATTTGAGGTCAATTTTTCAAGAATAGAAGAGAAAAAGGAGAGCCAAGACCCATATTCTAAAGGAAACTCTCAGAAGAATGGAGAAACTTCTAGAAGTTGGAGTGGAAAGGCAGAACCACGCTGCTGAGTTCCACTATGATTTCAATTTTAAGAATACACACATACATATAAGTAATATAAATACATATAAGTAATGTATAGCCTTCAAGCCAAGTCAATTACTTTACTAGGTCCTCAACCAAAAAGAAACAATTTATTTCTACATTTTATTGAAAGAAAATATAACAGTTTTATTGAGAGCTCTTCTTGGGTTCCCAGGAGCTGACTTAGAGACAAAGATTCAAGTGTAAGTGATGTGTATGGGAGGTCATCCCAGGAAATACTGGGAGAATAGAGAAGTGAAGGAAGGAGATGAAGACAATTAAAGGTGTCCTCTGAACAGTTATCTCTGAGGATATCTGGAGCTCAGCACCTCAAGGGAACTCTGGAGGACAGTGTGAACATATTTCATTTGTCCCAACTGATGGCCAAGGAATAAGTGACATTTACCTATCAATTGCTTGTTTGTCATTTGTTGAAGATTCTGAGAGGCATTAACTCTCCAGACTTCTGGCTGACCCTAAACATGGGCTGAGGGTGGGCCCACAGACATATGAAAAGTCCTTGAGCAGAGAGTTGGCAGGTGTTTGCATGCAGTAAGGATATCAACAGGGCACCAACCGTGTTTGATATAGATGCTGTGTCTTTTCAAGGCTCTGTACCCAAAAGAGTACATACTACCTTAGGGAGATTTTCAAGGGCATGTTAGGTTATGCTGTAATTTGTGTTACACCCCAGTGAGGCTCCAGTGAACCAGAAAAAACCTAATAATATATAACATACATATATAACATATATAATAATAGCTTACAATATCCCATATTTTGAGTACTTACTATAGTGCTGTAATATTTTATACAGTTAATCTTCAAAGGAACTCTTTAAGACCAGTATTGTTAAGTATTTACATTTAATATATAAGGAAACTAAGACCTTGAGAGGATTAGCAAATTTCTCAATGTGACAATGCTGGTAAGTGGTGCTGTTGGGTTATAAATGGAGGCAGGGAGGCTCCAGAGCTACCTCGTAGGCAGTTTCTCTGTTTGCTAAAGCAAAGCCATTGGAGCTTCCCCAAAAGCAATAGAAAGAAGACTTCTGGGGAGGAACCACTAAATGCTCCCACAATCAATCATCTAGTGAAGAAACATCGATTCATTGATGAGGAAAGCTTGGATTTAGACCGGAGGTCTATAAATGTAAGTAATCAGCCTTAGATTCTAATTGGAACCCTGGTGTAAAATTTTACCCCAAAGAAACCTATTGAGTTCAAAACATCAGTCATGGCTATGGAACTCACTTCCAGCTTCCATAAACTGCTAATGAGAGAATCGCAGCAAATGCAACAGGGATCTAGAGGCTGGAAAAACACCATTTGCTCTTCCAGGACCCTGACCTGAGGGTTGAGATGTGTGAGCCATACACTTGGGATCTTTCACTCACTTTTCAGTTTAAAAAAAAAAGGTACCATGCTTGTTCTTTTTGATTCAGATTCTGACAGAGTAGAAATTCTTTTTCTTTTTTTAAAATTTTTTTAAATTCAAGTATAGTTGTTTTATAATGTTGTGTTAATTTCTGCTGCACAACAAAGTGATTCAGTTATATATATCCATTATGGTTTATCACAGGATATTGACTATAATTCCTGTGCTATACAGTAGGACCTTGTTGTTTATCCATTCCATATGTAATAGCTTACATCTACTAACCCCAACCTCAACCTCCCACTCCATCCTTCCCCCAACCCCATCCCCCTTGGCAACCACGAGTCTGTTCTCTATGTATGTGAGTCTGTTTCTGTTTCATAGATAAGTTCATTTGTGTCATATTTTAGATTCCACATATAAGATGTATCATAGGGTATTTGTGTTTCTCTTCAAAGCAGAAATTCTTAATGCAACTAAAACTCTTCTTTGCAACATAGAGAATTACTTCTTGTCTCCAAAAAAATCTAGGAAAAAAGGAAGATGAGTATTGATTGTAAAGTCAATCTAAGTTTAATTCCAAATGGAAGTGATTGAAAACCACGTTAAGATGCTACAAAATAATTTAAATTGCATTTTTAAATGTCTTTAAGAAGCTAAAAAAACTGTCCTTGGAACACAGGTGCAGTATGGTTAAATGGTTAATATGTTTTTGGTTGAAACTTCACCACTTTCTACTTTAACTGGGAAGCTTTTGTTTCAGCTTTAGTGTATTTTTAAATACAGTATTGAAAAATGCATTTGTTCAGAGGCATTATTTATATTTGGGCTTATGACCTCTTTAAGTATGTGCATAGGAAAATGAGTAGAGCTATGAATCTAATTAATGTGGATCTAAACTGAAGAAATTTAAGGTGTCTATTAATCCAAATCTAGAGGAATCATTCAACGAGAGGAACTAGACAGAAATAACCAGGGATAAAAACATAACCGTGGGGAGGACAATACTAGTTGGGTTAAAAAACTGTTTCTACCATCTATACCACTGTTCACAAGACTTTACAGACTATGAAGTTACAAGCAATTATTTAAGTTTTCAGGTCCTGGACTGAACCGGTGAATAGTCATTTAGCATTGGTCATTTAGTTAGGACTCAAATGGATCAGGAAGACATTTTTTTTTTTTTTTTTTTTTTTTTTAACCAGCTTCTCACATTTTATTGAGCACATAGCTTGGTTCACGTGCCACACGTTGTTTGGATTAAGTGAAATAAGACAGTCTTAAGTAAACAGAATAAAAATGTTAGTTATTTTAAACTTTGTTATATGTCTATAAGCATTATTATTTAATTTTTCCCATGCTGATTTCTTGTTTATTTCAACGGCTTATGGGCAGTGACCATTTCTGAGAATTTGAATCCCCCAAAAGACCTAGTTCAAAATTGAGCACATAATAGATACTTAGTGAATATGTGTTGAAGGCATAGCTTTTTGTTTTAATTATTTTTTTTTGCAGTATAGTTGCTTTACAATGTGTTAGTTTCTACTGTACAGCAAAGTGAATCAGCTGTATGTATACATATATCCCCCTTTTTTTGGATTTCCTTCCCATTTAGGTCACCACAGAGCACTGAGTAGTGTTCCCTGAGCTATACAGTAGGTTCTCATTAGTTATCTATTTTATACATAGTATCAATAGTGTATATAAGGCATAGCTTATTTTTAAGTGGGATACTTCTATTCACAGTGACATTTTATCTTGATTAAAAAAATTTAATTGTTATATACATAACATAAAATTTACTATTTTAATCATTTTTAAGTGTACAATTCAGTGGCATTAAGTACATTCACATTGTATAACCATTGCTCCTATCTATTTCCAGAATTTTTCCATCATTCTAAATAGAAACTTCGTACCCACTAAACAATAACTCCTCATTTCTCCCCTCCTCCAAGTCCCTGGTGAACTACTCTACTTTCTGTCGCTATGATATTGCCTATTCTAGGTACCCCATATAAGTGGGATCATACAGCATTTGTCCATTTGTGTCTGGTTTATTTCACTCAGCATAAGTTATCTCAAAGTTCTTCCTGTTATAGCACATGTCAGAATTTCATTCCTTTTTAAAGCTGAATAATATTCTATTGCCTGTATATGCCACATTTTGCTTATCCATTCTTACATTGACGGACACTTGGGTTGTTTCCACCATTTGGCTGTTGTGAATAATACTGCTGTGAACATGGGTGTGCAAGTCTTAATTTGATGTTAAAGCAGCAACTTGGGCCTCACATCTGGAATGGACACCCGTGTTTCTGTGGGGCAGTGCAGCAGTGGGACGCAGCTCCAGTGTTTCTGTCGGAGGCGTGCTTGGGATATCGGAAGGGTCTTGTGTATGCCTAGTCACGACATCTAGTCCCTGGCACAGCTATGAGAATGTCCACAGTTTGTGGCCATCTCCTTACTTGGCACGGAAGGCCTCTAAGGGACAGGGAGAACACAGGGAGGGTGACATCGGCGTGGATGGGCACAACATGTGTTTGTGCAGGTGGATCTCTTCCTGTCCATTCCTGGATATGACATGTCCAACCTGTTCTGGGCCGACTGGCTGAAGGTGTGCATCGATTTGCTGAAGAATCAGAGGTTGGTGTCTCGGAGCTAGAGGTCAGGCTTCCATATCCTGGGACTGTAAGTGCTGTATGTGTTTGGCTGATAAGCCTTTGGTTGTTGGCTGTCTGTTGTACAAGTAGAAGCTGATGACTCTGAAGGCATGTTATGGCAGAAGAATGTGCGGGGTATGTGGCCATTACTCCCACTCCTGAGAAATGCAATCATTTCTTACTTAGGTCATGTAGCTCCGAAGACACAGCTCCCCAGGCCTGCAGGTTTTATACCAGCTGCCAATGAATTCTCCAATCTGTGTGAACAGAGAATGCACTGCACGGCCCTGAAGCCTCTCTCATTGATCCTGCCGTCTGTGAGATCAGATTCCAGGATGATGGGCTTTTGAACGTCTTTGAGTCTCAGACGAAGTCAGATGAGGACAGTACGGGCAGGTGTTCTCATATGACCTTGGTTTTGGGATCTGTCCCTTTGGGTTTCAATCATTCGGTAAAAATTCAGATCCTTTCATGCACTGTGGTTGTAAACGGTTTGTGTTTACTGCTTGCTAGACGGTGTAAAAGACCCTCATAAGATGCACTAAGAAAAATAAGGATGTTGGGCTGTTAGGAAACAAAGGACTTAAATTTCATATTTTGGTTAACTGTAGAAATAAAAGAGTTTATGGAACACTATAGCTCCAAACCCAGTGCCTGGGCTGCAGTGCCCTCATTTTTGTTGCTTGCTGGGTTTCTAAAAATTTAACTAGTTCCCTCTCTTTCTCTCTCTCTCTTTTAAAAATTAAACTATAGTTGATGTACATTATTATATAAGTTACAGGGGTACAATATGGTGATTCACAAATTTTAAAGGTTCTACTCCATTTATAGTTATTATAAAATATTGGCTATATTCCCCACATTATACAATATATCCTTGTAGCTTTCTTTATGTGGTACGCGGGCCTCTCACTGTTGTGGTTTCTCCCGTTGCAGAGCACAGGCTCCGGATGTACAGGCTCAGCGGCCATGGCTCACGGGCCCAGCCGCTCAGCGGCATGTGGGATCCTCCAGGACCGGGGCACGAACCCGCATCCTCTGCATCAGCAGGCGGACTCTCAACCACTGCGCCACCAGGGAAGCCCCTTGTAGCTTATTATTTTTTTTTTTTAACATCTTTATTGGGGTATAATTGCTTTACAATGGTGTGTTAGTTTCTGCTTTATAACAAAGTGAATCAGTCATACATAAACGTATGTTCCCATAAGGAAAACATGTTTTGATTGTACTCAAGCCCAGTCATGTGTTTTGTACAAAAAAAAATAAACTTTTTTTTTTCTTGTGGAAAAATGCATTTTGGAAAAGCTTTACTGAGACATATACTCCATACTCCAGTGATCTAAGTGAGTAAACACTTCTCTTCCCTCCATAGATTTTGGGTAATTGTTTTGCTTCTTTCTTAGCCCTGTAAAGGAAACTTTTAAGTAGTGACCACTAAAAATCCCAATAAAGTAAAGAAATAATAAAAACAAATGAAAATGTTTCCATCTGGAATCTCTTCAGCTTTCAGGGTGAATAAATTGGCACATACCTGGTAGAGCCCTGGGGCCAAAAGCTGAGCTTATTTTGTTTCTGTTTTCATTTCTCCTTTTTCCTCCTTGTTAGTTGAATAAAATCTCTGCTGATTTTCTGGAGACTCAAGCCTTCCTGATGGCCATTTGTCACTCCCTCAGCTTCCATGGCTGCTGGCTGTGGATACCAAAAAAGCACCAAGGTGAAGAAAAAAAAAATCAGGAAATAATGTTTAGTTGAATGTTGTCTTCCAGAATTTCAATTAAATTCATAAACTGAAGCCAAGTGGCAAAGTAAAGATTTTCTTCCCATGGATCTTCTAATTGCCCCCAAAAGGCAGCCCTTGGGGTCATTGAGGATTTTAAGCATTCAAGGTGTGTTGACTGTAGGCTGATAGTCATAAGGCAGATGGCAGGGAATCTACTGGAAGGCTGAATTTTCACTGGTGCCAAGTAGAGCTGACTGCACAGTAGTTAAGTGGGGTAGCTGTCAAGGAAAGAGACGCTTTCCCTCCCCTACAGGGACAGTTGAACCACACAGTTCCCCGTTCCCAGTTGCCCTGGGCATTTTTCTCTGTTACAGCATTTCACTCCTGAAATGAATGGCACTTAGCAGGGAAGGTGTCTTTGGTAAGTATTTTACAACAGTGCAGGAGTTAACAGTTTCTTTTTTCATTAAAAGTGAGTTTTGGTGGCTTTGTGACTGGCAGCCTGGAAACTTCTTACTTCCCTTTGATGCAGTGATCTCATAAAGGGTCTCCTTTTCTCAGACATCTGCCAAAGGGAAGGTTATGCTTCTTTCCTCTCATTCTTCTGCCTTTGTTCCCTGCTCCTTTTCCCTCCCAAGAGTCATAAGAGAGATTTTTGCAAAATCCCTGTGAATATGCAGCAGTGATAGATGCTAGGTAATACCATAAATACCACCATCAAATGATTTATTTAGTAAGGTGTGTGTGTGTGTGTGTGTGTGTGTGTGTGTGTGAGAGAGAGAGAGAGAGAGAGAGGGAGAGAGAGAGAGAGCGAGAGAGAGTTTCAAAATAAGCTTGGGTGACATAGGAGGTAAAGTTATAGCTCATTGAAATAGATAACATAAAGGAGAGGAGAAGAGAAAAATAGTAGCCACTTTACAAATCAGTGGACATACCAATTGTTATTTTTTAAAATGTAGATCTGTTGCTGTTAATATTCCACTTACAGCCAATTAAATATTGATAAGGCAATTCTATTGCAAGGGGGATAATATACTGTTCCAAAGTCAGAATGTGTCCTCCTTAAGGACAGGCATTATATCACACTTATTACGGCTGCACAGAGCTTACCATGGGGCTTGGCACAAAGAAGGCGCTAGATAAAGATTTGTTAAGTTGAATTGAAAAAAGTTAGTAGATCACTACATTATGAACTCTGCAAAAGTATTTATGAGAATTAAGGTAGTGATTATATGTAAGTGGAAGCTGATTTATCTGTTATTCTTCTGACCTACACTTCTTTAGCACAATCACTCTTCTGCAGGAAGATGCACCTGAGACGTTAGCAGGGCTTAAAGTATCATCTGAAGCATCCAAGAAAAATTTCATTATATTCTGTATAATTTGAGTACTTTTAATCTTAAGGGTATTTTACTATACTTTAATTATTTGAATATTGGCAATCCATTAATGATCCGTAAGATAAATGGCTAGCATCAGTCTCTAATTAACTAGGGCGCCGAATGTGCTTCGATTAAAAAACTGCTTTCAGGTGGACAGAACTGAGGTGGAAGGCTGATTTTGCAGTTGCTAGCTTTGGGATCTTGGGCAGGCCCTTGAACCTCTCTAAACTTTGGATTCCTCATCTCTATAAAATGGGAAGAATAACACCTTCTCCCTCCAGGGCTGTTGGGAGGATGGAAGAAGATAATGGCTGTGCTCAGCAGTGACAGGAACTTGAAAACCGTTCTGTAAGTAGTAGGAGTCGGTGTCGTAGCAGCCCTGGTGTCTGTACCATGCTCCACATTGGCTGTGCCCTGCCCTATGTTTATAGTATGGAAGATATACTAGGAGAGAGGAAACCCTGGGTGTGCACCATTGGGCTTCCTATATTTCTGCTCTAGGGTTTAGAACTTTATACTAAGAAGGAAAATTATAGGTAGGGGAAAACTTTTCCAGTGTTTGGCAGCATGTTATTAGTATCAGGAGTGAATTAGTCTAGATGTATATTTTTCCAAATATAATTTGTTACTTTCTAAGGTGGATCTATACACATACCTGTGTTTTTACTCCAGTCCCACAGGCAATTTGAGATCAGTTCAGTGAAAATGCCATCTGTTCTTTGTAGTCAGAAATGAAAAGAAACTGAGTTTTCAGTCTCACTCTGAGATTTGCATTTGAATAATAGGTGTCTGCTACACTGGTACCCATTTCTTTGAAGTGTGAAGTTAAATGCTAGAGATTTCACTCAGTGTTGGGAAGCAAGACATTAATATCATAATTATCTTTTTCCTTAATCAGATGATATTGAGAAGCAGGTTTAGGAAAACTTATTGAATAAGATGCTGAGAATGAAGGAAAGGTGAGTTGGCTGGATTTTCTTTCTCTCTCTTGGTGGGGCTTACATTAGAAAGAGGAAGAAGAATCCATATGTTGTTGCTGAGAAGCTCAGGCTACCCTTCTTGGATGCCTAGACCCCATTTCTGTGAGCTGGATAAGGGCTGAAAGTCTGAGGAGCTCTGTCTTCTGACAATAGTTGGCTTTATAGGGCTAGAACCCTTAGAAAGTTACTGCAGAATTTCTAAAGCATTACAGATTCTCCCCCATCCCTCTGACCTTCTCCACCTGCAATTTCAGGGGTCCCCAAGACCATCCACAGGTTCAATAATTCACTAGAAAGACTTGGAGAACTCAGAAAAGCTGTTATACTCATGGTTTGGGTTTGTTATAGTGAAAAGATACAGATGAAATCAGCAGAGGGAAGAGTTGCAAAGGGAGGGTTCAGAAGATACGGAATGGAACACCCAGTTTTCCTCTCCCAGTGGAGTTGTGTGGACAGTGCCTATTTCTCTCAACACCTGGAGTACTGCCAGCAGGGAAGCTTACCTGATCTTTAATGTCCAGAGTTTTACTGGGGCTCAGTCATATAGACATAGTTGACTGTCCATGTGGCTGACCTTAGTCTGCAGCCCATCCAGAGACTGAGCTGATGCCATGTGGACAAAGCTCCCCACCATAAGTCACTTCGTTAGTATAGACTATCTAGCATGGCTCAGCCACGCCACCCCCACCACCAACAAAGACACTCTTATCAGTGGACATTCTAAAGGTGTAGAGATTACTTCCCAGGAGCTGAGGGCAAAGGTCAAACCTCAATCTGGGCTAAATTAATCCTATACTGTATACTACTCTGCCCTCCTTCCATACAGAAACATAATTTTGATCCTGATACAGAATTCGAGTGAGGTGACTATATAGAGCAAGTTGAGAAGCAGCATATCCAGTGTAGGTTCAACTTATTTCTGGCTCCTTGATTTCTGAAGGAAATTGCAATTGTCAGTGACACTTTCTATGTAGGTACAATTCTGCCAGAATTAAGGAAATGGACAAAATCTTGTAATCTCGCTGCCCTTTTGTACTCAGGCATTACCTTACCATACCATAAAAGGTACCCTGATAATCTATTCAATTTTATTTAAGGACTTACTTATCAATATTATCTTCCTGATCCTTGAATAAAATTTAACACTGGAAAGCAACATCCCCCTGTTTGGGAGAAAGTGAATATTCCTGCTAGCTTCTATTAAAAGAGAATTCGCCTAAGAATGCAGGCTCACTCATCCCAAACACTGTAGAAGAGTCTCTTGGGAGTTATCAAGAAAATAGAATGCTTCCTTTCTTTAGTTCACCTTATTTTTTCATCCATACAGAGAACGTATGGGAGAACGAGCCCTGAAGTTTGCATTTTCTCACTACATTTCAAGCAAACCTATTGTTAGGATGTATTGAGCTATTATCAAAAGTTCATGTCCCTCCATATCTCACCTCCCTTTTTACACTCAGCTACGAATCATAAATACAAATGCATATGGAACTAGGTGAGTAATATAAATGTGTGAACTAGAACAAGCAAAACAGGAGGGAAGGGGGCAGGGCACAACCTTTAAAAGAATGACATAACCTGACATAAACTGATTAGGACCAAATAGGTCCAAGATGGTACGAACTGACTTCCACTAGCCCTTGAGCCTCAGTATACGCCCATTATAACACATCAGTGAGCTAAATGACACACCCACAGGTGCCATGACAGTTCCAAAGTTGACCATAATGGTCAAAAAGTGGGCAGTGAGCCAATTTCTGGAAATCCCCACCCCTTCCCCAAAATAGCTGGAATACTCCTCCCACTCTTTAGCCTATGAAGTTACCCACTCCTATAAAAACTGACAACCCCATACCTTGGTGCTGCTCTCACTTTCTGAGATGGCCTACACTGTATCTGGGGAGTGCATTTCTCTCTAAATAAATCCACTTCTTACGTATCACTTTGTCTCTCACTGAATTCTTTCTGCGATGAGACATCAAGAACCTGAACTTCATTAAGACCTGAGACTAAGTGTGTGATCTCAGTTAAAAGAAGGTGGGTTCAAGTCCCAATCTGGGTTTTGCCTAGGTTCAAGTCTTGGCCCGTGGGTTCAAGTCTCAATCTGAGGTCCATGATTTCACAAGTAGATGACTGGATATTACTGGAGATTATGGCAAAGTGGAGATTATCAGTCTGCTAGAGTTCATGTTCAGATTTAAAAAAATATTTTACAGGCAAATACAACACATCTTTTGGCAGACATGGCCGATGAATCTCCAGTTTGGGACTCCTATAACAAAGGGATACAGGAGCAAATGTCCATATGTAAGTAGGACAGAAGATAGAATTTACCTTTTGGCTCAACATTTCAGATATTTTCAGATTATGCAATCTAGCTTGATGTTGACTATAAAAATTCAGTTTTCCAGCTTTCATAAAAAATGTAAAAATAAAAGCTAAACAAAGAAATATACTAAATAGTGGATGGAGACAGCAAGCAAAAAGAATTATGATTTCATCCTATTCATTTTTCATTCTTTATGGTAAGGACTTGACCAGGAAAGGGAGAATTGAAGCAGAGCAGGACCCTGTGAGGCTCCCAGGTCAAAACCTTTCTGTGTCCCTTGCTTCTTGTTTGTAGGAAATAGGCTTCATTCAGCCTCCTTGATCTTCCCTGAGTTCCAAAGGGCAGGTTCAAACAATTGCTAATCAGGGAAGTAAGGGGAGGCAGAGACAAGGGAGAAGTCAAGAAACAGTAGTGCAGCTTTGGGGCAGGGTTCTGGTTCCCCCTCAAGGGATATACATAATAATACCTTTGAGTTATTTTGCAGAACTAAGGCCCCCACCCAGGTGGAGGATGGCAACTTGAGGCTGAGCACAAGATTCCTAGAGCACCACCCTATTACCTCATCATCAATCAATCAGAAGAAAGTCACATACCCTGCAGCCCTCACCCCACATTTTGCCTATAAAAACTTCTGCCCCCTAAACCATCAGAGAGCTTTGGGTTTTTGAGCATGAGCCACCCCCCTCTTCTCCTTGCTTGGCCCTACAATAAACCTTTCTCTGCTCCAAAATCTGATGTTTCACTTTGTTTGTCCTCACTGTACATTGGGCACACAAACTTTGTTTGGTAACAGAATCAGTGAAAACTTTTGATTAAAAGCACCTAACCTGCTCTGTGATAGAGATAATGGAAATATGTATTTTAAGGTAAAGAAAGTAAATAACAATATCTAATCTTTAAATTCTAGACAGTGAAGCAAGAGTAGTAGGGAGACTTACACAGTAACATTTTTGACCTTTCTAATCTAATTTAAGGTCACAAAGTATACAGTCTATAAAATGTATTTATGAAAAGTAAGTCTATGATTATTTCATTGAGATTGAAGTAAAGCACAGTTTCCTGCACTTCTATCATGTAGCAGGCATTTAATAAACCTTTACTGAATGAATAAAAATATGTTTGCTTGGGTCTCTCCTCAGTGCCCTACTGGGATTTCTAATCATGTATAGAGTCCACCTCCCATGAAAGAAGATAAATTGTGCATAGTAAACAATGGTCCTCTTTTCGTCATACCCAGAATTAGAAGCAGAAAGGCTAGTGTTTGAGGGGAAATTATTCTCTTGATAAAATTCTAAGAACTTGAACTTTTATAAGGCCGACATTCCCAGTGAGATTTTAGATCCAAAGTTTTAGTAAAGAATCAGCGTAAGCACTCACAAGTTTGGGTGCTTATCCAAACTGAAATTAATCTCTGAACCTTTTAAGGTTTTCTGAGTTCTAAACAAAGTTGAGAAAGCCAGAGAGGGCAGAGAAATCAGAGAAAAACCAAGGAGAGTGATCATAGGAGAAGCTCACTCACAAGGGTGAGTGGAGGGCAGAGGGAGCAGAGGAGGTCATGGAAAGGGCTACTGAAATAGAATAGGGTAACGGAGGAGCAGAGGCAGCTTGGAGACAGCCAAAGGGGCCAGAGCAGAAGAGATGCTGGGGGCAGGGACAGCACAAAGGAAAGAGAGCCGAGTGGAGAGATTACAGAGAGAAGAGCAGGGGTAAAATTGTGGACAGAGCAAGCAGCACAGAGGAGGAAGGGCAAGAAACATGTTCTCAAGAAGGGCTAGACTCTCAACTCCTTCTGTTTACAGGGAAGGTGTTTGTAAGAACTTTTATTTTGATAGTGACAGTCCAAAATCTTGAAAAGTTTCCTCTCCTTTCCTTTTCTCTTTTCTTCTCACCTCCCTTTATTACATTTCCTCTAATAGAAGAGTAGAAGAGGAGAGAAAGGGGATGATTTGAATTTTTCCTAGATACTTTGAAGTTTGATTATCAATATGTCATGTGAGACTTAAAATGCAATGCAAGACTGAAAAGATGAAACTGACTTGAAACAGAATGTATCTTTCTCCTTTCTGAAAACTCTCCATCTTTATTTCTTCTGAAAATTCAATGTGAAGAAACTACTATATTTGATGACAAGGAAAAAAGCATTTTTTAGAAATATTAAAAAAATGCTGGTAATAATACAACAAAAATAAGTGCTTATGAGTTAAAGTATTACACAGTAGTATTGTTTACTGGACAGAATCCCTTTATCACACGATGAAAGAAGAGCTGGGGTGAAGCACATCAGTGTAATACAATGTGCTGCAAGATCATTATGTCACAGTGCCTAGAACTCCAGTTTTAGCTGATTTTGGAATTTATATCTCTTCCCAATTCAATCCCATCTTTTACAGATGAAGAAAAAGATATTCAGAGAAATTGGCATAGTGTCTTAAGGCCATACACTACTTAACAGTAAGACTATAAAGTCTGTAGTAAACAAAATTCTGATAAGATGTGTAACATTTTATACCTTCTTAGGTTCTGAATCACAATTTATCTGTAGGTTATGTTGAGGTAAACTGTCATATGTAATTGAAATTAAAAGCAGAAAAGCAGCTATTTTAGTGTGACCCCTGAAATAACCTCTGGGTCTAGTTCCTGGGTACTTATGGTGGGATGTCTTCCTGGTTCTGTCATAACATGTTGATAAGAGCCAACTTTCTTTCTTTTCCCCAGACAGCTCTCGCATGTACAACCTAACCCAGTCCATTGGGATTCGTTTTGCTTTGTTTTTTTTATCGTAGATGTGTGATGTTTATTGAGAGGGAAGGTAAGAGGGAGGGGTCAAATAAGAGAGTAGATGAATAAGCTCTGTCTTTCACCAGTATAAAAACATGCAACTAAGATCATAACAGGTAAAGGCAGTAATCTTCATGTTAGACATACAGTATAGAATATTTTTTAAAATTTATTTTATTTACTTATTTATTTTTGGCTATGTTGGGTCTTCTTTGCCGTCCTCCGGCTTTCTCCAGTTGCAGAAAGCAGGGGCTACTCTTCGTTGCAGTGTACTGGCTTATTGTGGTGGCTTCTCTTGTTGTGGAGCACGGCCTCTAGGTGTGCGGGCTTCAGTAGTTGTGGCACAAGGGCTTAATTGCTCCGCGACATGTGGGATCTTCCCGGACCGGGGCTCGAACTCATGTCCCCTGCCCTGGCAGGCGGATTCCTAACCACAGAACCACCAGGGAAGTCCTTAGAATTTTTATCATTATAAAACTTTCCTTTTCTCCAACACAGCCTTACTACTGAACAAGAAACCAAGAGAGTACAGTGCTTACTCTTCCAACTTCTTAGACTGGCTGGATAAGAATGTGCTACACTCAAACTCCATCATTACTCTCATTTCAGATCTTGGTCCTGAGTTCATACAATGGAAATTTTTATTAACGTGACTTCTAACTTCCAGCAGAAATTGGGTTACAACAGCTCCTCCACCTACAGCATTATCCTACCCATCAACATGAAATCCTCTCCATCTGTTCAAGAATCCTACTCAATGATTTCATTGTGCTCTTTATTCTTTTCTCAATAATAACTTTAATTCTTTCTTTTGCAATAATCCTGTAAGTAATCTAGTGGATATTAGATTAGCAAACAGTTATTTTTTTCAAGTATCAATATTTTATTGGGAGCTAAGGTGGAGCTGTGTTGGGAATTTCCTGGTGGTCCAGTGCAGGGGGCTTGGGTTTGATCCCTGGTCAGGGAACTAAGATCCCACAAGCTGCACAGCAAAAAAAACAAAAACCAAAATGAAGAAGCTGTGTTAAATCTTTTTCTTATTTATATGGACTTATGTGCATATCTCTTTGTCAAATTATAAGTCGTTTAAAGTTAGAGACTTCGGTTCTCCTTATCTAACTCCCCACAGTCCATGGTATGGTATTCAAAAAACAATAATTGTAATTTCTGGGCTAATAGGCCTCTGCCTAGCCTCCCTAGGATCTTAAGCAGTTTGTCTGACTTATTCAACAGACATTATGGGCAAGTCAACTTCTTCAGTCACAGCATCTATCATTTTTCCATCGTATTCTTTTATTTTTCAGAATGGATCCCATTGATTATTGTCTTTCATTTACCCATGCCTAGTTCTTTGCCTTTTCACTCTGAGAGAATAACACCTATGCTACTTCATGGGCTTGCTGTGAGGACCAAATGAAATTCTGTATACATTTGAACAGTAGGTATAGAATGCATTACAAGTAGATGTTAGTTTCTTAGAGCTGTTTCCTTCAGTGTGAAAGTAGAGAATATAGGCAATTTATTTGTGAAGCAGGGTATAAATATATTATTCATAAGTTTGGCATATGGAAATGTTAGAAATTCTATACATTATAACAATTAGAAACACATTTTTATCAGGCCAACTATCAGTAGCAGTAATCAAGAAAAACAACAGGTAATAGAAAAGCAATTTTGTTTCACTGTTCAGCGGACCAGAGATATAAAATTAGATGCAAGCACCACTTATATATGCATGATGCAAGATCACATGCCCACTCAGTCATCCTCTCAGGCTCAGGAAATATTGTCAGGCAGGAGCATGGACTCTGGAGCAAGACTGCCTAGGTCAGAATCTGGCTCTTCTACTTAGTAGCTAAGAGTTCTCTATAAAGGGCTTAAGAAAGTGCCTGGTATATAGAAAGCTCTATATAGTTGTTAGCTGTTATTAGTCTATTATATCAAAACATCTGATTGAAAGGTGAGAAGTGTAGCCAACCATTCTGGGTTTTGTTCTCCCAGACATTTAACATCAGGCTTTGTTTGTGAACACGTAGATGGTAGGCAGTACTTCTCGCTCACTTCCAATCCTGGCTGAGCTTTCCTGGTGAAGATCTCAGATCCCACTCAGTGAGGAGGGAAAGGAAGAGCAAATAGTAGATAATAAGTGAATATTTTATAAGATGAAATCAAACTAGATAACCTGCCATTGTCAAATGGCCAAGAGCAAAGGCATTGGAGTCACTCCTGGGTTCTTATCCCAGCTCTTCCCTTGAGCAGCCAGGTGGGCTACACGTTCCAAGCTGGGAGGCTGCTTCATGGCACAGCGCAGAGCAGCGGGCATGGCGGGTGACGCACCCTGCACGGATGTTAGTTTCTGTTCAGTTTGGCCAACTACACATGGTTCTGTTTTGTTTAAACTCTCTGGCTTTGCTTTAATGACTTGAGAGAAACAGCAAATATCCACTCCTTTTTGCAAATATTTTAGCACTTCAAGATTATCATTCGCACAGTTATTACATCGATAACAAAGCAAGCCTGAGCCCCGCTGGGGCAGGGTCTGTTCCCGGGGAAATAGCCTGTCTGTTTCTTCTTTGCCTCCTCTGCTATGTATATTTCAGTTGTTAGTTGGAGATGGAAATGTTTCCAAGCTTTCTTCCTCCCTAGGTATTGATCTTTTGGGTGAACATAAAGTCTTAACCTCTTAAGCTTTATCACCATGCTTTCTCTACCTTATCAATTCAGATCGATTTAGCATGTATTATCAATATTTAGATTTTGATTTTCTACTTCTTTCTCCTTTAAAGCAATCTGTCTAGCTACAAACCTCTTGTTAGAAGAGATTATATGATTGTTTTGGGGGGTTTTAATCTGTTTGAAGAAGTGGCGGCACACTTGAGGATTTAAAATGATGTCTCAACAGGAAACAGCTTCTCTGTTGAAAACTTGATTTCTCACAGTACTGCTTTTTCTTTCTTTATAATTTTTTTTCACATTTGATCACATTGCTACCAGGATATTTGGTTTTATTTAAATGCAGCAACACAAACATCACTAATCTGGTTTACCCAAATTCATTTGTGCACTCCCTGTCAACAGTGGTTTTATCAGCCATCAAAATCTAATTGAAATGGCAGTGCTGCATGTAGTCATCCAATAATTAGAAAATAAACAGACTGAAAATTCAGATGCATTTGAACAAAACCATCAAAGTAACATAAACAGGAGAAAAGGTAATTAAAGAGCTTTCTCTCTTCAGCTTTCAACATTGCAGGTTTATTTAAATGCAGCAGTAGCAGGAGACATGAGCTGGATTGATTGGCCAAATTTGTTGGCTGATGCTATTCTGAAATGTGCCTCATTAAAAATGCGGCAAAGAAATTTAAAAAGCACGATGATCATAGTACCTCAAAATCACACTTTACTTCCCCTTTGAGAACTTCCGTGGTAATGCACACATGTGACAGTTAATAATAGATGACAAAAGGCACTGCCCTTTATCATCTAAACACCAAATCTTCAGAGGCTTGGGCAAAAAGTACAGTCTGGTCCCTGACTATAAAACTGTGGCGTCAAAAGATTGCTCTGCACAAGCTGCAAACCTCCACTTGGGTTTTTCACCTGCTGGAGAAAAGGAAACCGCCTGACTATCAGAGACTGTAATGCATGAATGCAAGCAGTTTAGCAATAAGAGATTCAAACTTTTGAAAGAGAGGTAACAAAGCCCTAAGAATAAGCCCTGGTCATGAATGTATATATAGTCCTGGAGCTGGTTGGCATGGCAACTATTTCTGAGAACCCTGGTGCTGCTTAAGTAAACAGCTGAAGCACAGAGCATGCCTCAGCTAAGCTGGGTCCATCTGTAGTATCAGCATGTGAGGATCAGAACAGGAACATTTTCTCCAGCGAATCAATGATATTTTGGTATTTCTTCCTAATAACTCTATTGTTCTCAGAGCTTCATGGCAAGCCTCTGGTTCTCTCTATTTTTTCATATGGCTGTTTTGTTGAACAATCTCAACATAGGTGAATCTGACTGGGTTGGTTTGGGGATAACTAAGAAGTGTCCAAGCCCAGTATCTTTCATCTGTTATTTGCCAAGAACTTCCAAGGAAAACAAATTGATGATTCAACAGCAACTTATTATGATGATTCAACAGAAACCATAGCTGCTGAAGTTTTTACTGAAAAGTTCAGCACGCTAGGTAATTGTAAAGGTTTTAGAATCAAACTTAGCTGTAGTTTCTGGCTCCACTATGAAAAATGCTGTGACACTGGGCATATCACTGATCTATTAGGCATAGTATTGATTCTTTCCACAACTGTTTTCTCATATGTAAAATGAGAATAGTAATAAATAGCTCATGAGTATTTGAAGATAAAATAAAATATTGTATTAAAATGCCAAATGCAGTACTCAGGAAATGACAATGCTAACAGACCCTGCTGGGTTCCTAACCAATGGACATTTTAGAACTTAATGTGTTCAGTGCCCACCCCTTCCCACATGATTCAGCAATAAACCCTGACTTGTCCTAGCCAAGTGTGGTAGTCTAATTCCCCTCACCAGTGGCTGGATATGTCACCAGAAGTGGATGTGTGAGTCCAAGCTTGTTCTGCTTGCCACATAACAGGCCAATAAAACAGGAGATGAGGTGTTGGAGCAAGGAATAATGACTTTATTCAGAAAGTCTGAGAAGATGGCACACTAACATCCTAGAGAGCCATCGTACCCAAGTCAGAATTCAGGCTTCTTTTATGCCGAAAGGGGAGGGGGTGTGGTTGATTGTTACAAACTTCTTGGTGTTGGAATCCTTTGCTCTTATAGCTGTCCAGGTAGGTCAGGTCAGATGTTCCTGTAAACCTCCAACAAGACAAATGTTATTCGCTATTCTGCAACTTGTTATCTCTATATGAATGGAAAAGTGTTACACCCTTAAAGGTCAGAGCCTTGAGAATAGTCTATCCTGTACATTTCAGGGTATAGGCAACATTCTTAACTAAAGCTAAAACAATAGAATACCAACGTTAAAGCAAAAGAAATAGATCTAATATGGAGTCAGATATGTTCTTTCCTATTATATGACCTCATTCTGGCCACTGACACAGGAGGAGAATTCTTCGTAAACAGGAGAGTGGTAAGAGAGTACATGAACTTGGACTAGGGTAGCAGGAGGCTCCCAGGAGTTTCAAGGTTATAGAATAGACAAGTATACACATGATGAGAAGTTTTATGCACTTGTAAGCAGATACAGTTAATACTTGGGGTTTGTGAGTAGTGATTGGAAATTCCTGTTTGGGCTGGACTTCATTAGAAGTGATACTCTTTGGGAACTGCACTACGCAGACTATTGCTTTATAGGCATTTTAAAAGTACACACACTATGATGCTTTGAAAATATATGCAGTTGAGTAATTCACCAGTGTCTTGTTTCTGTGGAGAAAGGACACAAAAGAAAAGCTCTATCTCTTGGAAATGTTTGAGGTCTTCCTGGAAAACACTTTTTAGCTCTTGAGAGAATGTGAACAAGGGTTTTAACTGACAGACCGTTTCCTTCCTTGGGGGTCTGCTCTACCACCCATTTCTGATGAGGGAAGAAATTTTAATGAGAAAGACTCAGCGGTGAGGTCAATTTGAGTCTCTTTTATTGATATCAAAAGAACTGTGCTTCCTGAGAAAAATGAACTGAGAATCATTGAGAACTTCTGAAGTCTGGAAAAGAACTCTGAATGTTTTATAGTCAGACTCCCATTCCTAGATACCCCTTATAAATCTTTACCCCAAACTAGTCCTTCTAAGTTCAAAATGATTTATTTTTATCTTGCTTTTACCCCTGATAATTTTATAGTTTTGTGTTTCCAAGAACTTGGAGTGTTTTCATGAATCATGCCTTTTTCTGATCATTATAAGTTAAGATTTTTCTTACTCTGTGAAATTCAGGAGTTTACAAAGAAGGATGAGCTAACAAAGGATGAAACCTAGCGTCTGTCTGTGAGCTGCAGATTCCTCTCCTTGGGAGTTTCACTGAATAAGCTGCCACTAATATGATGCATGATATTGTCTTGTCAGTTTATTATTTTGAGGCAATAGAACACAACACATTGGAAGGAGCTATCTTGATCTATTATATCAAGAATCTACAATTTATACTTCTGTCTATTTGGTAGTAAAAAGACACTCTCTGAGAATTAGAAGGATTGTAGGTATATGTAGTGATAAGAATATGGTCCTTTAAAATATTTTGATATCATTATAAGGATGCTCAACATCACTAATCATTAGAGAAATGCAAATCAAAACTACAATGAGGTATCACCTCACACCACTCAGAATGGCCATCCTCAAAAAATCTACAAACAATAAATGCTGGAGAGGGTGTGGAGAAAAGGGAACCATCTTGCACTGTTGGTGGGAATGTAAATTGATACAGTCACTATGGAGAACAGCGTGGAGCTTCCTTAAAAAACTAAAAATAGAACTACCATATGACCCAGCAATCCCACTATTGGGCACATACCCAGAGAAAACCATAATTCAGAAAGAGTCATGTACCACAATGTTCATTGCAGCACTATTTACAATAGCCAGAACATAGAAGCAACCTAAGTGTCCATCGACAGATGAATGGATAAAGAAGATGTGGCACATATATACAATGGAATATTACTCAGCCATAGAAAGAAATGAAATTGAGTTATTTGTAGTGAGGTGGATGGACCTAGAGTCTGTCATACAGAGTGAAATAAATCAGAAAGAGAAAAACAAATACTGTATGCTAACATATATATGGAATCTAAAAATAAAGAAAGGGGCTTCCCTGATGGCGCAGTGGTTGAGAGTCCGCCTGCCGATGCAGGGGACGCGGGTTCGTGCCCCGGTCCGGGAGGATCCCGCATGCCGCGGAGCGGCTGGGCCCGTGAGCCATGGCCGTTGAGCCTGCGCGTCCGGAGCCTGTGCTCCACGATGCGAGAGGCCACAACAGGGAGAGGCCCACATACCGCCAAATAAATAAATAAATAAATAAAAATAAAGAAAAAAAAAGTTCTGACAAACCTAGGGGCAGGACAGGAATAAAGACGCAGACGTAGAGAATGGACTTGAGGACACGGGAGGGGGAAGGGTAAGCTGAGACAAAGTGAGAGAGTGGCATGGACATATATACACTACCAAATGTAAAATGGAAAGCTAGTGGGAAGCAGCCACATAGCACAGGGTGATCAGCTCAGTGCTGTGTGACCATCTAGAGGGAAGGGATATGTAGGGTGGGAGGGAGATGTAAAAGGGAGTGGATATGGGGATATATGTATACATATAGCTGATTCACTTTGTTATACAGCAGAAACTAACACAACATTGTAAAGAAACTATACTCCAATAAAGATGTTAAAAAATATTTTAATATCATTACATTTGAATGGTATCTATGATTAGGGTGAAAATCCCTTTGTTTACAACCTTATATTTTATATAAACATACGAAATATGTGTATTTGTTAGATGTACATTATTATATTTAATCTCCACCACAATCCTGTAAGGTGAATTATATGAATTCTTGATGCACAGATGAAGAGCCTGGGATACAGAGGAAGTTAAACAACTTGCCTAAAGCCACATAGCAAATGAGTGACAGAGGGACTCAAACCCAGGTCTTTTGATTCTTAACGGTGCTGTTTATTTTTTCATAGCTGCTTCTGTGAGTATCTGTGGTTTGGCCCAGGGCTAATTCTATTTTTTCATAAACACTTGTAATTGTTTTGGAGATGCTGTGCTCACCCATGGCTAAAGGCTGGTCAGTTCCCCTTCTCAGAACTGGTCAAGTCCATATCCCAACCATTTCCCTTATGGAGCTTCCACACTCCAGGGCTAATATGCACCCACTGTAATTGCCCCAGAGCCAGATGCCAGACAACAAGGGCAGCCCCTATACCCAGGAACCCACGGAATTATTCAAATTAGCTGATCCACAGGAAGCTTGAAAAACCTAGCTCAGCCCACCCCACTTGCCATACTTACCCTGCCTCTGTCCCCAGCTTGTTGTCATTCTTCCTCTATCCAGCCGCTAAGTGGCCTTGCCTGATAGCCTTCTCTCATTCGATGCTGAAGTGATAGAGTTTGTTTTTTGTCTCATCTATCCAGCTTTCATTGCACTATGTCTCGCCCTCAAAAGATTCTTTAAGTCCTTATACAGCACCACTTTGGAGTTTAAATTGATCTCTAACCTTCTTAGTTGAACTGTGGTATATCTGGAAGAGCTTTGGCTAGAGAGACAAGTAACTGGTCTTCTACTACAAGCTTTGCTTGGCCTTAAGCAGGTTTATATGACTTCTCTGAATCTCAGCTTTCTCACCTATAATATAAGTGACAACCCTCAATGCAATGGCTCCTGTTTTGGGTTGGAATTCTAACATTTTGTGCTATAAATTGGTGTTGCCAAAGTACAAGGGTATCTGGGGTCAAATTGAAAGAGAAATATTCGGTTAGAAGGCAGAGCCTACATTCTGTAAATGTGAATCATTCAGTATGGTTCATCCACATTTAAGTCAGGATAACATGACAAAAGATGTCATGAAGAAATCCTTTTGTCAAAATGATAGAATAGCATGCAAAACTGGACTCTATCTAATAAAACAATAATGATCAGTACCTACCTAGGCTGGTTGGTAACCCATCATTACAGTCCCAGAAACTTGCTTGTTATGGGGTTCTGAGAGTCTCCTTTCCAGAACATAGCCTATGAATTCTAAGACCATGTGTTTTTGTTCCTTTGAAAATGTTTTTCCTTTCTCTCTCTCTCTCTCTTTATTATTATTTTTTTTTCTGGTCAGGGACTTCAGAAGCTCCTGAAGCTGCAGATTTTGGTATCATTGACCTGCCTTCCTCTTTGTTTGGCAGTTGATGAATCCTTGGGGAGAGGTGTCTGCAACCCTGACGGAGAGCCAGAAAATAGAGTTTCTGTGAACAGTAGCCCCTGGAGATCTGATTTTTCTAGAAGATAGGCTCTTGATCAGGCAAGCAGGGGCTTAGTGATTTATGCCTTCATGCTCAACTCCAGATAAATTTAGACTATATCATAAAGTGTATATAGGAGGAAAAGCTATTACAACACTTTATTTATTAGTGATAAATTCTGGAAAAAAAGAAAGAGAGAGAGAAAGAGAGAGAGACATATTATTAAATAGCTTGTATTTGAAGTGGTCTCCAAATTTTAGCAGCCCAGGAATAATGATAATAATAGAAGAGGAAGTCTTAAAACACTTTAAGGATTCTCATCCTCTTCCACCAGGCTTTCTTCTTATTTAAGATCTAGCTCAGAGTTTTATGCTGTATTTGTACTTTAGAAACAGAATGGGTGAAAAATAGCATGTCTAAGGTTTAGAAGAAGCATGAGATTTTTCTAACCTTTCACCAGCTCTTTTCTAAAGACAAACGATTGTGTTTTAATAACCCCCAAAAGAGGTGGGCTTAAGATCCCGCCTTGGGATTAGAAATAGAATTAAGTGTCTAAGTTATAATATTGAATCATTCTAGAGTTCCCAAGAGGTTCTACCTGTTTTATAATTGGTTAGTCATCTCAGATTCTGTAAAATAATTTCTTCTTTGTGTCTATCCCAATTCTAGCTATCCCATAAGGTTCCTTACAGGTGATGAGCCTTCTCCTTGAATGGAATTTTCCCTAATAGAGCAGACCTTGGTGTTCTATGCAGATGACCTCAGATCTCTTCACCATTTCTGTGTTCTCACTTGGTTTCAGCGTGTTCTTTCTTCTGACCGCTGACAACTGCAGCTGTCTTTTGAGGACTTCCCTCAGGCTACTGCAGCCACTTCTTTGCAGTTCAAGGGGTCCCACCAGGAGCTGGTGTGCCTGGGAGCTTCCCTGTCTTTCAGAGGCCCTTGGCCAATGGGTACAGAAGTACGGAAGCTCAGGACTCTCTCTCTAAGCCTTTCTCATATTCCTGACTTATCATATAGGATCAGGTTGAAACCATCTTCCATGAGACTTTCAAAATTTTCCTGGCTTGGCTTTTTCCCTTTCCCTGTCCTGTTTTCTTCATTTCCTTAACAGTTTATTTTGAGGGCACTTTTGTAATGCAAATCCTATCTCAAGGTCTGCTTCTGGGGAACTTGACCTAAAATACAACTTTTCTGGTATCCCTTTCCTTGGAATTCTAACAGCAATCTCTGTGTGGTTGAACACTAGTAATAGACTGTGTCACATTACTTGGTCTCTTTTCTCTCCCATGAGATTGTGATCTCTCTGATGGCGGCTGGAACCCTATCTTAATGTCTGCTATTTTTACTTTGTTGTTTTATCCTGCATCTATTTCCAAAAAGACTTTAGGAGCTTTACAATAAAGGAGTAAGAAGAATAAAACCAAATTCAGTGGACAGAAGACAAAGGATAGGAAACAAAAAATAAAGCGGTGGGGGGAAGAAGATAAATCAATAACTATAGACTGAGAAAAGCAACCAAAATCAAGAATCATATTTAGCTTACATTTCTTAGCAGCGAGGACAAAGATGGAAACATGATTTCCTTGCTAGTTTTCAATGTTTAGTAGTATGAAGTTGCCTTAGTTATCTATTGTTGTGTAACAAGTTACCCCCAAATTTAGCAGCTTGAAACAACAAACATTTATTGTCTCTCACAGTTTCTCAGGGGCAGGAAACAGGGAGCATCTTAGCTGGGTGGTTCAGGCTTACTTTCTCAAGCTGCAGTCACGCTGTTGGCAAAAGCTGCAGTTGAATCAAGGCTTGACTGGAGCCTGAGAATCCAGTTCCAAGCTCACTCATGTGGTTGTTGGCAGGCCTCAGTTCCTCACTGGCTGTTGTCCAGAGGCTTCCCTTCCCACCACACGTGCATCTTCACAGGTGACCTGAATGTCTTCATGACACAGCAGCTGACTTCCCCCAGAGTGAGTGATCTGAGAAAGAGAAAGAAAGCCAAGACAGAAGATGCAGTCTTTTATATGTACTCTGGGAAATGCTAAGCCATCACTTCTGCTCTAGGTCACTGGTCTCACAGACCAAGCCCAATACAACACAGGAGGGGACTACATGGAGTGTGAATGCCAGGAGGTGGAGATCATGGGGGTCATCTTGGACGAACATGACCACAGAAGTATATCACATATATTCATTTCTCCTGAAAGCTAAGAGTAAAAAAGATACTTCAAAGGAAGACCACATATGTACTTTTTTTTTGTATCCTCCATGTTCTTGTCATATAAAGGGTTTTCAATGAATATTGATGGGTATTCAAAACCTACTAGTCTTCCAGGATGTTTTCTCCATAAAGAAGAGTAAGTCAAATAAAACGAGGATAAAATACTCTGCCCTAGGTACTATCAATACACTGGATGCTGATTTAGGTACTTGTAAATCAATCTTCTTTTAAAAAATGCTATAGGGATGCCACTTCCTCTTTATTTCTAACGCTAACACTCTAAAGCAAATGCTTAGATTTCTTCAGCAGCTTCTCAATGAGCCTTCCTTTGTCTAAATTCTCTTCATCCTATATCTCACTTTCATCATGTCATTATTGCTTAATGACTCATTACTAATAGAATAAAGTCCAATCTCCTTGACTTTTCAAAAGCAGAATTTATCTATCCAAGTCTCTCTTCCATAGCTTCCATCATGAGCCCTTTACTTCAACCTGGAAGTACTCTCACTGTATTCCAAATATCCATGTTAATTTTTAACTTGTAACTCATTCTTGTTGCTATTTAACCTGCTGGGAATTTCTTTTTCTAATATTTGTTATCTCCAAGTGCTTGTTGAATTAACCTCCTCAGTATTTCCTTTTCTTCATCACATTTGCCTTAGTCTGAGATCTCAGTAATTCTTAGCTGAATTATTATCTTAACTGTTTTTTAAAACTTTCTGGGTTCTTTCTTATTCAGTCAATCCTCCATATTGCTCCATTGTTTTTTACAACATGTCACACTGATCACACCATTTCCTTGCTTAAAATGAACAAAACACTTTGAGGGCTTGGCACTTAGTAAATACTCAGTAATTGTTAATTGCATGAATAAAAGGTCCAGGTAAAGTCCCACTCTCTATTGTCATGAAGTTTTCTTGTAATTCTGCCTCTCACTTTGATCTTTCCCTCTTTTGAAGCTCTGTGATCATCTGTATTGTCTGGGTCACTCATTTTGATGTTCTATAATGTGCTTCCTCCTATTATCACTTAACTCTTCTCTTTCATTCTTTTATCCATCTATTAATTCAGTACATTCTTTGAGTCCATATGATATGCCACACACCATGCTAAGACTTGGGGAATACAATGATTAGGAAAAACAGACAGGCTTTCTGCTTTCATGGTCTTTAGAGCCTAGTGGCAGATAGGGACAAGATTAAATAATCACATCAAAGAGAAAAGTGCTACAAAGGAAGGGCACGTAGTTGTATAAAGGCACATTACACAGAAACCAGCCCTAGACTCAGACTTTAGAGAGAGTCCTCTGAAGAAGTGACTTTTGAGCTAAGATCTGAACAATGAGTAGAAACCACATAGCAAAGAGAGCTGGGGGGAAGAGTGAGGGTAAGAGAATATTTTAAGTGATACAATGACATGCATAATGGCTGTATGATGGGATAAGCATTTAAGAGAAGGGAAGGGTGATTAGACCCAGGAATAGAAAAAGAACATTAATGGAAAAACTGGTGAAATCTAAATAATGTATGGCGTTTAGTTGATAGTAATGTACTAATGTTAGTTTCTAAGTTTTGACAAACATATCATAGTTACATAAGATGGTAACATTAGGGGAAACTGAAATTGAGTGAGTTGTGTATGGAAACTCTCTACTACCTATGCAACTTTTCTGCAAATCAATGATTATTCCAAATTAAAAGTTTATTTAAAAAAGAAAGCCAGAATGGAAGAAGCTCATATGTAAAGGAACAATGGTGCAAGATAAGGCTGAAGATTTCTAGGGACCTTGTGCAGTCTTTATCTTGCAGTGAGGGTAAGACACAGCAGAGCTACATTTGAAAATACTACTGGCCTGGGGACAGTGTGGAGAATGGATTAGAAGTGTGCTTGGGTGGGTAAGGGAGGCTAGGTGTGACACTCTTATAGTTATTCAGACAAGAGCTAAGCTACATCGGGACTTCCCTGGTGGTCCAGTGGTTAAGACTCCATGCTTCCACTGCAGGGGGCATGGGTTCAAATCCCTGGTCTAGGAATTAAGATCCTTCATGCTGTGAGGCCTGGCCAAAAAAAACAAAACAAAAACAAAAAAACAGGTAGATTAATGTGGGGCAGACTCTCCTTAGCAAGATATATATGTTTTGGACTGCTTTTATTTCTCTTTAGTGTCTGTCACAGAATTCTGTACATCATATCTACAAATTACATATTTCACAGTTGAATAAATGAATAGATAAATAGATGAATTAATGAAAAAGGATCAGCTCAGGTGAAGTCAGCCCTGGAGTCAGCAGCCCCTTGGCAGTATCATGGTGACACTATCCCAAACTCAAGGGCTGGGACTGGTGATTTCTGACAGAATCAACAGACTATTCCTCATGGTTTTTCCCTAGTTTCATGGACCCTTATTCCAGAAGTGGGTGATTCCTCGTCTTATTTTTGGAATGCCCAGTGCTTGCACAGAAGTTCTGGGAGGAGCACTGAATGTAAAAGCAGAGCCTCAAGATACACTTTGAAAGAAAACTTGAGAGTGTTTGATACCAGAAAATGTAAGAAACAAGTCAAGGTGTGGTGAGACATCTGCACAATGGCTTCTTCTTTTGAGCAAGTTCATTCTGCGTATAATTTGTATTTCTTTGGCAATAGTAGCAATCTTAGCTTTCTTAGAGCATCCATAATTAGGAGATCTTCACCTCTTGGGGGAGTTTCTAATTTCCCGACGGATAAAGCAAGGCTGAGGAAGGGTTGTGTATGAGGAAGGTGCCAGACCAAGAGTTTTGTTTGCTCACTTTGGTGAGATAGAGGAGTTTGGGCAGGGGCAGGTCTGAGTTTTCTGAAAGCCTTTCTCATTTGAAAAGACGTTCAACGGTTTTTTAAGAACCATCTCTTGAACTAATTAGCTTGAAGATCAGGAGGAGACTGCGGGGTTGCTTTCGATCTATGGGAAGAAGAAAATAAGAATGATTAACATTCCATGATTATTTCAGCCAGGCAACCCTGAAGATCCCAATTTCCCTCCTAGAACCTTTGTTCTAACATCTGAGCTCAGTGTATAGAGAGGGTTATCGCTATCCGTGTTTGGTTTCTAACACATGACCAGTTTTAGCCAATGGAGTTTATATCATGGATCTCAGAGGTTAATCTCTTCCCTTTCTTGTCTCCTCTCCGACCCCAGACATGCATTCATTTGACTGGCAGCCTGGAAAATTGAAAAATGCCACAGAGGTTATTAAGGTTGAAATCGTCTCTGCTCTTTGAAGCTCTGCAAGCTAGTTATTCCTGCACCTATAATATTCAGGCATCAGAACAGCACATATTGTTCTTAGCTTGGTTCACACAGGCCCATCTCAGCTGTAACACCCAGATAGAATGAAGGGGTCTCAAGATGTCATTTCTCTACTCTGAACTATATCTTCAGTAGATTAAATCAGAGTCCCTGAAGTTATTAGAATGTATTCTGTGTCTTTGTGCACACACATTTGTTTTACTTTTGTTCTTATTAAAAAGGTAAGCCTAGAGAAAAGGAGAGAAGAGAATCTTCCATAATCCATATTTTAAAAATTGCCTGAGCACAATTTACTCTACAGAGACTTTCCTGTTTCTGTAACTATTTACTTGGCTCCTTTACGAAATGTGTATTACTTACCTGGCCTGGTAGACCATGACACAGCTTCTGGCTTATCATGTAATCCTGCATTTGGCTCTCTGTGAGTCACTATGGCACGTCAAATCTGTCTATAAGGTGGAGGTATTATTTTAAGGGATCTTTTTTCACAATAATGGCTGCAAATTGTATAAATTGTATTGAGTCATTATGATGTTAATATATAAATATTAAGAAAACCTTTGAGAAAAAGTTACTGTGTAATTGAGATAGCTTATTTTCCAATGTTAATAACTTCTTCATTAATTTTTTTTTCTCCGTAAAAATATTGAGGGAGTTTAATGCACATAAAAACTTATAAACATTTATTTAAAAAGAAGAGATCATTTCTCACCCCACCTTAGTAACAGGAAAAAATACCACCACTCCATAGAAAACTTCCATTTCTTTGTCATTCAAACAAAACAAAGAAAGAAAAGAAAAACATTCCAAAGCCAAAGTACCACCATGGTAATAGAAACTTCAGAGAGATTCTTCAGGAGAGAGAATTTGTTTCTATTTAGCTTTAGGGCAATAATCTTTTTCACCATGTTGGCCCAGGCAAATGATTCAATATTAATAGTAATGTCTGTTTATGACTAAGAACAGGAGGATGGAAGATACTCTACAATAACAAAAAACCCTAATCATAAAAATGAACTTAAATCCATGTCCTTCAAAAATTCCATGCATGTAGTTGGTTTACTACTATACTGGTGTATCAGTCAGGGTCCCTGCAAGAAACAGAATTAATTCCTGATGGTTCAAACGAGAAGACTTTAATAAAAGGCATACTTTTAGGGGTGTGGTGGCTGGGATCAAATGAGAATGAATGAAGGATGAACAGGTGCTCCACTCAGGGGCTGAAAGCAGGAACCCATTTCACACCCCGGGCTGAGGGACTGAGGGGAGGAAATATGTAACTGGAACCCAGTGAGCATTGGAATTGTGGAGGGAGAGGGCTGCTGTCATAGTGAGTGGATACAGTTGCCACCACAGATATGGTATGAAAACGGAATGAGTAGGGAAGAAACAGCCCAGCTTCTATCCTGCCAACCATCTCCTGCTGGTCCTTCTGTTGGCCAACACCACCCAGAAGGCAGCTAGCAAGAGATTCCAGGAGATGTGGTCTGCAGGAACCAACTCCTGAGCATCAAAGCAGGACAGAGGAAGAAAGGAAGGAAGTGAAAAATGGAAAATATCTAGAACAGTTGGTTTCTGGATCGCTAAAGAGTTAGCATTATTGATGTCTAAAGAACTAAATTATTATCAAGGGATTATGCTTTTTACCCTTCATGAAAAAGTAGCTAGAAGTTCCATATTTTGTTCCACATAAGACAAGGATTTCAAAATGATCATAGGCAGGTCTTTCTCTTGCTTTGCAAAAATTTCCCAAATTTATAGGAAATTACCATTTTCAAAGGACTTTTTCCAGACAGTATCTCATTTAACCCTAACTTATATCCTAAGAGTTAGGCATTATTTGATTTATTTTACAGGTGAGGAGACTGAAGCTCAGAGCATAAAGTGACTTCCCCAACATCCTAAGTCAGAATTAGCAGCATCAAAATGCATCAAAATGCAAACCTAAGTTTCTGGACTCCAGCTTCCCAGTTGTTTGTCTTACACCACTCTGCCTTTTTCAAAATAAGAATGTCATAAACTTGTGATAGCAGCTACGCTGAAAGAAGAACAGAACTGTCTGTACCTTGCAGAAAATTGCATTTACAGGGGAACTAGAATCTTCACATCAGGCAAGCGCAGTTTCAGGAAGTAAAGGACAGTCCAAATTATCAAGTTTCAAGTGGAAGGAAATGATGCAGGGAGAGATTCAAGGAGATTTGGGAGGCAAAGACTGGAAAGACACCCCAAGGAAATGGTAAGAAGTAGGGAGGAACCTTTTATGAGGAATGTGCCTTCCTGAGAGTGTTTGGTAGAGAGCATTAAGGATGTAAGCAAGGCTTCTCAAGTGTTAAGCAGAAGGCTGCAATATTTCTTAATGTAAGTATTATTCATGGACCACTTACATCAGAGTCGTCTGGGTTACTTATAATACAGGTCTACACAAGATCTCCTCAGACTTACAGAGTCAGATCTATTTGAGAGGAACTATGCAGTTGGGCATTTGACATGTCCTCCCCATTAGTCCCCTACCCTGCCCCCTCATCCTTTCCCCTCCTACATATACACAGAAGTGGAGAACCACTGATGGAGAGCAAATTTAGACAGCTTGACTAAAAAGAGCTCTGTAACAGAACAATAAATATTTGGTCACAGCTCAATTTTCTGGCATGGCTGAACATAAGCCATCTGATTACCTATCTATCATCCCAACTTCTATTTCTTTGCTTCAATCATACATTTTGAATATGTTTTTGAAAAGGTATTTTCTAATTTTATGCTTTCATAAACAAGGTATATGAAACACAAATTGACTTTTCAGACTCTTATACTGCCTTGAGTTTAATATTTTAAGCAACAGTTATGGTGAACATTAAAGATGTAATTGTAGTAAGTTGAGAAAGTGGGTTGAAACTGTTTGGAGGCTAAGATTGCTTTTATAAAGGAATCCCTAATACCAGAATATGCTTTTGTTATTTAATCTTGTTTTCAGAAAAGTAATGTGACGAATGAACAACTTGCAAGAATTCGAAGGTGAGATAATATGGTTGTCTTTTTTTTTTTTCAAAATTAATTATCAACAACAGATGAAGTCATTTCCAAGATGTTTTCTAATCGACACTAAAAACTTCTTTTCTGTTTTTATCATCATCCTTTTGCAGCATTCAAAACATTATGTATTGTCAGCTTGCTTTAAGACTCAAGTGTTTGGGTGAGATTTCTGGGTTTAGTGTTTATGGTACAGAATGGAATTTTGATCTTCACTGTTTTCAGTAAAGGTTTTTTTGGTCATTTGGAACTTCATTCTGTAGAATATGGATGCTCTACCTTCCTACTCTATTATAACTTTCTTTCCATTTGGAACCCTATAATCTAAGTCATCTCTCAACAAATGGCATTTCAAATCCTGTTTAATAACAGTTTTAAAAGAGTGACTGAGGCCGGCTGTAACTTAACTGCGAATCTATAGGCCATGTCTGCAGATTGACCTTGCTGATTCATAGAGAGGCACAGATACTTTGTAACTAGTAATCTTTGGTTGAGTTTGAGCTAATTGTAGAACTTCCCTTTGTTTATTGCAATTCAAAATGGAAAATATATTGGTTTTCTTCCCCCAAATGAAGGTAGCATTATTGATCAACCATAAGAACCAGGCCTACTGGTTGATTTTTTCCCCATTACTGAGTCATGTTTTAGGGTGGGTCTGTATATTTTGAGTTGTTTTTCCAGTAACGGTCACGGGTTTGAATTGATTCGTTTATACTACAGAGTAGTCTTGGATTAACATCTGTGGTTTTGATTTGGCTGGCCTGGTTGGAAGCTACAACCTATAGTCATGGAACAAAACCAAAATAAACAGCTTATTTCAGAATTAACTCAAGAGTTTGGCCTCATTTGCAACATGCTCTACAC
This sequence comes from Grampus griseus, assembly GCF_964374135.1. Classification (NCBI taxonomy): domain Eukaryota; kingdom Metazoa; phylum Chordata; class Mammalia; order Artiodactyla; family Delphinidae; genus Grampus; species Grampus griseus. Next base: position 48,269,488 of record NC_139012.1, read on the forward strand.
CAGAGTTTATTGGTTTTAACCTAATGGCTATTTTTAAAATTAAAGTCCTTATCTTTGGTGACTTTTTCAGATAATCCAGCAAATACTTTTTCAAATATCCATTATTTCTTCTTGATAAGAGGCAGAAGAAAATATAAACAGCATACATTTTTGTATAAAGATAACACAGAGCAATCGCTATAGTAATTTCCTGTAAATTTTTATCAAAGCAATTTAAAGCAAACAATTGGAAAGTGAAAATTAAATGTGATCACCTTTTTTGGAGAGGTGTGTTCACAATGCCAAATAATCAATTGTATTGATTTCCCCCCTTCTGAGCTGACCAGTTGTTTTGTTTCCCTGTAGTGTCACTTCAGCATGTACATCAGAGAGCTGTCTAGGAAGAGAACTAACAGGTGTTACCATTGGACCAGGTCATTATGTTTAAGATGGTACTTTTATAAGACCTGACGCTAACTTGAGTGTTATTAATTCTTGGATTGGCATTAGAAGAAAAATATCACTCAGCTATTCTTTTAAGGTTTAATTACATAAATGCATGAGTGTATGTCATTTCTCACACCCAATTTTCTTTGCCGTCTGTTACTCTATTACTGGAAAGCAGATGTTTGTTATAAATTATATTTCTTTAATATGTGACTAAGTAAAGATATGGGGTTGAATTATTTATTTTTTGAACTTCTGCCTAAAACATTAAACTATACAAATATCAACTCTACGGAATCTCTTTAAAAATAGGAACAACTGAGCTTCCCTGGTGGTGCAGTGGTTGGGAATCTGCCTGCTAATGCAGGGGACACGGGTTTGAGCCCTGATCTGGGAGGATCCCACATGCCGCGGAGCGACTAAGCCCGTGCGCCACGACTACTGAGCCTGCGCGTCTGGAACCTGTGCTCCGCAACAAGAGAGGCCGCGATAGTGAGAGGCCCGCGCACCGCGATGAAGAGTGGCCCCCGCTTGCCACAGCTAGAGAAAGCCCTCGCTCAGAAACGAAGACGCAACACAGCAAAAATAAATTAATTAATTAATAAACTCCTACCCCCAACAACCAAAAAAAAAAAAAGGAACAACTGGGATGCAGTATTTCATGACTGAATGCTAAAGCTTTCATATTGAAAGAAAGCCGGGAGGTAAGAGCAATTGAAAGACTCTAAGTGCATCATGTCTGAAAAAAACAAAAGACAAACTAAAGCTATCAGGACTTCTTGTCATATTCATTGCTTCTTTCTGTCCAGACAGTAAGGGTACTGTAAGCCAATTGAGTTCTTTCAAAACTCTTGACTGGAAATTTGTTTTCAAGCTAATACAAATTTTTCTATTTTGTAAATAGAGATTATTTATTCTTAATTTGGTCATATCCTGAAATTAAATAAAATTACAGTTCAATACTTTCCCCCAGTTGTCTTGCACTATTGCATAGAAAAACAGCAATAAAGAACCTGCTGATTCCCATCCTTTCAAGTTGACAGTCATTGCTATTTTTCCTTTTCCTGTTACCATTTGAAATTTTGGCATTTTTCCTCTATATTGATATGAAACAGAAAAGCTTGACATGACAGGAAATGGAAACTATATATTTCTTTCTTTGTGGTTTAACACATAACGTGGTCTCTGCATTAGAAAGCAGTGGTTTTCAATTGAGTGATTTTGTAGCCCCTTCCTCTCTCCTTTCTCTGCCCTCGAAGGCAGATGGCAAAGTGTGGAGACAATTTTGATTGTCAAGACTTGGGGGTGAGAGGGGCTACAGGCATCCAGTGAGTAGAGAACAGAGATGTTACCAAACATTCTGCAATGCACAGAACAGCCCCACAACAAAGAATTATCTAGCCCCAAATAGCAATAGTGACAAGGTTAAAAAACCCTGTTCCAAAACAACCCCCTCCAAAACTTGGCTTGACCCTTGTATCCATTCTAACTCTGGCTCATCTCTGGCTTTCCACTGCCAGGCTTTCACTGCTTGCTGACCCATTTCCTAGTTCACACTAACAATTCCACTCCACTCCACTCTGCTGTTGGGAGTAACATAATTTTATGAAATTCTAAGGCTTTAAAACCTCACCTTCTTTAATTGTGGAGCATTTGATCTTCCTGGTAGAAGATCTTTTTTCTTTTTTTGCATACTGTTATTTTGTTTTGTTTTTTTAATTTTTTAAAATTTATTTATTTATTTATTTATGGCTGTGTTGGGTCTTTGTTGTCACTCACGGGCTTTCTCTAGTTGTGGCGAGTTGGGGCTACTCTTCATTGCGGTGCGTGGGCTTCTCACTGTGGTGGCTTCTCTTGTTGCAGAACACGGGTTCTAGGCACACAGGCCTCAGTAGTTGGGGCGCACGGGCTCAGTAATTGTGGCTCGCGGGCTCTAGAGCGTAGGCTCAGTAGTTGTGGCGCATGGGCTTAGTTGCTCTGTGGCATGTGGGATCTTCCTAGACCAGGGCTCGAACCCATGTCCCTTGCATTGGCAGGCGGATTCTTAACCACTGTACCACCAGGGAAGCCCTTGCATACTGTTCTAAGTGCTTCTTCATTTTAAGCTCACAACATCCCTATGAGGAAGATATTATTATCAATTAGCCCCATTTTACAGATGAGGAAACCAAACCGAGGTAACTTGGAAAAGGTCAATGCAGCTAGCAAGCCTTATGTTCTCTTGGGTCTCCCTTTCATCTTCCAATCTCTCAGTAGTCCTAATCTCTGACATCTTCTCTCTATCACATTCCTGTGTGCTCAAACTCTCCCAATACTATATTAATGTGCTTTTTAGGTAGCACTGAGCCCTAGATTGCCCTGTCCTGGGCTGGCAGGGGCATGGAGAACTGTCCTGCTGACTCTGTTTCCCTCATCCACTTTGGGGTCATACCTTGAAGGGTCCCTGGCCTGTGGAGTATCATCACATGGAGACCATGGTGCTAACAGAGGGCTCAAGCACCCATGTTTGCTCTCCTTCTAGAGCACCAGCTGTCTGTGTCAGGCACTATGCAAGGTGCTTTGCATACATTACTTCAACTGGGTAGACATTATGAACCCTATTGTACGCAAGAGGAAAAGCAGGCTCAGAGAACTCAGCTATTAACTGAGGACAATGGCTAGTGATACTTAGAATGAGGAGTTACATTCAGAACTGTTTGGTTCTCACGCTTTCCACGGGATTCTGTTACCTCATGTCCTGCAAATAGTCGGGGACCTCCCAGCATGCCTAACTACTGGCATGCCCAGCATGCCATGGCTACTTTCTCTGAACCATAGAATGGCTTTCAGATGACCACAGTGGCTTGAATCAAACTGACCTGGTGCTCTCAAAGTTGGAAAATATTTCATTTGTTTTTACTCTCTCTTTTGAGGCCAGAGTAGAATTGGTTTCATTCACTTACTCAACATCTAACATAATGCAGAAATTTTGCTAGTTTGCTAGTTCTTGGCTAGTCTCTTAGACTTCCAGAATCAGAGCGTGCTCAGGAGGCACCACAGCAGGCTCTGTGGTCTGACGGTCTTGGTTTGGCACCAGGCTGCTGCTCTATGATGTTCCTTCTCAGTCATCTAACTTTACTTCTCTAAGCTTCAGGCTGCTCAACTTTCAAATAGGGATAGTAATACTTCAAATCATGGGGTTGTGGAGAGCCTCAAAAGTCCCAATGCATAAAGACTTCATTGACAGGGAGTAAGCAGAGAGCAAAACCCCCTACAGTTCCTCCTCATTTCAGGTAACAGGACAAGGGTACCCAGCAGGATGTGTCTGCAATTAAATAAAACATCCCCAAACAAGACAAAGTGCCTAGGTGCTACAAAAAACAGAGGTCACTTGTTTGATAACAGACCAGAGAAGAGAGGTGAAATGTGGAACTTCAGTGGGAGATGCTTTAAGTAGATATATTCTATTCTAACAACCCGTTTTTGTAGCTTCGCTCTGGTGAAAGTGGCTTCTCTTTTCTTGTTTAACCTGTGTCATAGAATTCCTGTGTGCAGCATGGTCAATTACTGCCATATCCTGTTTCAGAGATGGCTGATCTTCTGTCATGGATAGAAATTTTCCAGTGCATAAAAGTGTGAAAGTGTATAATAAGGGTGTGAATATTTTTGTAAGCAAGATATTCTAGATATTATTTCTACCCACAATTTACTTTTATGCTTTCTTTGGGTGTTTTGTAAAATCTTTCAAAATACTATCTAGATAGTTTCAGTCCTGAAAGTGAATCTCTCCATAACCTGTATATGTTCTCTTATTTGTCTGTCCAATTGTGGCAGGCACCAATTTTTGGTAGATCATTAGACATTCCCCAGCTCTTTCTGCCAGCCATTCTGGAGACTGGAAAAACTCAAGGCTCACATTGTCAGAATCCCTGTGTTGTCCTGAGAAACACTTCTAGCTAATAAGATACAAATAGAAGTCTGCAGGGGGGTTGGGGGCTTGGGGAAAACTTTTACTTTTCCTTGTAAAAGTGGCATATACTACATATACCATGAGTACTAGTCATTCCTCCTTTCCTCCCCTCCCATCCTCTGTCATCCTTTTATCCTTTCTTTGCTTTGTTGTTGCCTTGAATGAAATTACAATGACTGGACCTGCAGCAGCTATCTTGTGATCAAGAGGGAGGATCCCTCAAATCACAGAAATTCTAGCTCTTATCTTTTGAGACTGCAGAATTAATACCAGCAGCTGCCTATCTCTAGGCTTTTTATTATGTGAAACAAAGAAATCCCCATTGCTTTGAACTGCTGTCCATCACAATTTTTTGTTACTTGTGGCTAGTTAAATTCTGGGTATGGTAACAGAATGTTCCATTCACCTGTGAATTCTCATAGATATCCATCACTCCTTGTCTGTTAAAAACTCTCCTCTTTCAGGAAGACATAAATGATTGAACCCACATCTGCATCACAAGTATATTCTTTTCTTTTTATGGTAATTATTAAACACTGTATTGGGCATCCCTTTACTTCTTGACTTTGCGCTTTGCAATATGAATACCTTCTATTTGTTGCTATGTTACCTTGTAGAGATATTCTTATGTTTTGCTTTTTGTCTTTGAGATATAAAGTCTAGTTTTTTTGTTTTTTTTAAATTTTAAAAAAAAATTTAAATTAAATTAAATTAAATTAAATTTATTTTTGGCTGCGTTGGGTCTTCGTTGCTGCATGTGGGCTTTCTCTAGTTGCAGCAAGCGGGGGCTACTATTCATTGCAGTGCACGGGCTTCTCATTCTGGTGGCTTCTCTTGTTGCAGAGCATGGGCTCTAGGCACACGGGCTTCAGTAGTTGTGGCATGCGGGCTTCAGTAGTTGTGGCTCATGGGCTCTAGAGCGCAGGCTCAGTAGTTGTGGCTCATGGGCTTAGTTGCTCCATGGCATGTGGGATCTTCCCGGACCAGGGATTGAACCCGTGTCCCCTGCATTGGCAGGCAGATTCTTAACCACTGCGCCACCAGGGAAGCCCTGTTTGTTTTTTTATTCCCTTAAGATGAGTAACACAGAGCTCTCTTCTCATTAGACACTTCAGTAGGTATATTTGATGGATGGACACACTGCCCACTGAATTCTGCCAGCTGCTACTAGGCAACCAGAAAGGGTGTCTGTGTGTGGTGGTATACACACCCACAGAGCTAGGCCTAGATGTACTTTCATAGTGTCACTTACTTCAACTGGGAAAGAGCCAGAATTGTAACTAGATTTGCGACCCACCCCCTCCCCCCCCATTTCTTTAGCTCAGAACTGCTTTTCTCAATAGCTCCCCACTGCAGGATGCCTTTCAGAGCTCAAGCTCTGAACGTTTATGTGGCATGTATATTAAGAGAGTTCTTTTTTTCAAAGTGCAGATCTTTTCTCCTTAATTTGGCATCTGACTGTGGTTATTTCTATTATTAAACATCAATGATTCATATTACATAACAGTAGTTATTCAGAATGAGAAGGTATGATACAAAGTAATAAGGTACCTTCAGCTATGCATTGCTTTATGGTACCTGGATGATTTTTTTTTTTTTTTGTATTTCATTTCTGGCTGTCCCTATCATTTCCATTGAATTGCACACACAGTATTTTCTTTACATAAAAATTTGTCTTCTTTTTCCTTAAAGGAAAACATTGAAAAGGGCAATAGATTCCGACCCTTTGAATGTCAACTTCTTTTTTTACACAAATGCTTGAAAACCCTCATTAATTAGAAACAAAACAGCACCGCCCACATTCCTTTTGCTTCTCTGTGTCATCTCTGACAGTTATGAGAGACAAATACATTTCCTCTCATTACTAGCACTGTTCAAGCAGTAAAGCTCAGAGAGAAGAAGTGCAAACAAATGCCAGGCCATGGACATCAGTTATATATGGTCATGGGCTGACCCAAACATGATTCAATCCTAGAGACAGGAAACTCCAAACATCATCCTATTTTTCCATATTATCAAGGATATGACATTTTAAAAAACATGGCTCTCCTATGTCATTTCTTCATTAACTGATTTAATATCCTTATTTCTGATTTGAAATCAATAAAGGGAAGACAGAGAACCTGCCTTTTCCTTTCTGAAATTCAAAAGGAATGCTAGCTGGGAAAGACTGGTTGATTGGAATGAATTGTTCAAGAACACGACGAAGACTGTAACACATCTTTAAAAACTCTGAAGCCGTCTTTGTGCTCAGCACAGAGCTAGCCCACTGTCGGCGTCCTGTACAAGAGTCCTATGAGATGAAATTTTTGTCGATGTAGGACTGTTATCACACCCCTCGCAGTCTCATTTCACTTGCACCTCAGCTATACATTTATGGCTTCCTGACAATCCACTTGATTACTGTGGAAATGTCTAGGTTCAAAGCCAGGCTTATGTCCCCATCTACTCATGTAGCTTGTTTTCCTTCCCTTTCTCTATACTGCTTTGTTTTGACCTCTTTTAATTAAAGAAGCAGAATCTTTTGATTTCTTCATTCTGTATTCCACTCACTTTTGTTGTTGATAAATGGAAATGTCACAGCAAGGCTGCCTGGAGATGTGTTGCTGAAGAGAAAACAGCGCTGGCTGGAAGACACATCTGGGCATGTCTGCCTGAGACATCTGTCCAGAGATCAAAGTATAGCAACCCATGGCAGCCAAGCCAGACGCTACCACCATCCCCTCTTCCTGCTTAAGCAACATTTCATTGTAACCACTCATCCCAGCTGCTGTTTCCATCTTGCTTCACTCAGCCATCTCCATCCTTATAAACATCGCAGGGGCACAAGCTGTGGGCACTGAAGCCTCCTAACCAGCTTACCTGACTTGTGGCTGTCAAAGGGGGATGTTTCCTGAGAACACAGTTCCTTGGAGTGAGTGGGAGAAGATGTTTGAGAAATCACTAATAATAACAGCTGTCCCTAACATCTGGAAGCCTTTTACAGCTAGGGTACCATTTCATACAGCATCTCACTTGACAGTTACACAATCCCTCACAGGAAACGATATTAATAAGGTGGTGTTATTATCCCCACGTTAAAGATGAGACGATACCTTAGAAAAGTCACTCAACTCATGAAGTCAGGACCGAATTCATGTCTGTTATTATTACCTGCTTTTGACATGCTATCCCACCTCATTTAGAATAGTGATTAATGACTTTTTGAGGCCATCAATGCCTTTGAAAATCTAGTAAAAGCTATGAACTTTTTTGAAGAAATATGCACAAATACTTCTGTATGCAACATTTTTGTATAAGGTTAAGGGGTTCAACTGCACCTTAGTTCATGGGCCCTGATTAGGAGCCAAGCGACCACATTTGGGGATGGGGAGCTGGAAGGAGGGATGGGACAACCCAGGCTACCCATCAAGCCTATCAGGGCAGAGGAGCCATGCCAAAGCAAACCAGTTGCCTATGTATTTCAAGAATTATCTTGTTTATGTAATTACGTCTTATTTTTATTGGGCGCTTATTTGTGTCAGACATTCTGCTAAGTGCTTTTCAGGGATCGTTTCATCCCATGGCTCATCACAACTCTATGAGTTAGGTACCCATATTGTCCTGAGGTTTAACCAGTGTGCCCAATGTCAAGATTGTTGAGCTGGTCAATGGTTGAGCTGGGTTTTGAACCCAGACTGTTTGCCTCCAGATCCTGCTTCCTTGTCCATTATACAAGTCTTCTTCTTGAGTTGCAATATGAAGCCAACCACATGGGTTTTCTGAGATCTGTCTTCATTATGATTTAAAGGCAGGTGTGCTGGGCAGGAGGCTCACTACCAAATTTTGCAGTCAGCACCTGTATTGAGAGCTCTGTGTCCTCTGCCTAAGAAGAGCTCCTTGAAATATTGCATTATTTTCTTCTCTATAATTTTCAGTTTACATCAATGCTGTTCTTTCTTCACATTAATATTGTTTTTATGGTGCTAATCTACTGTATTTTATGTCTGGGAGAATTCTTCTCTCTAACTTAAATTGCAAGTCCCTTGGGTGGGAACCACATCTCCATACACAGCATACATTCTAGAGCAGTGCTTCTCAAATTTACCGTGCATACTAGTCACCTGGGGGTCTTGATAAAGTGCAAATTATGCTTTAGCAGATCTGGGGCAGGGCCTGGGATTCTGTATTTCTGACAAGCTCCCTGCTGTTGCCAATCCTACTGGTCTACAGATCACAATCTGAGTAACACATTCACTGTCAACCTATGTGAGGAGTCAGCAGCTACCTATACACCAGGACCAGGCTTATTTATTCAACAAACTTTTATTGAGCTCCTGTTGTGTGCCAGATATAAGAAACAGTAGATTTTAACTCTGGTTCTCCCACTCTTAATTCAAAGATGACAGAATGGACAATTTTGTTTCCACTTTTATCCACAATTAGCTGGGAGCCAGTATGGTACACTGGAAGAAGAATGGCTTGGAAATTAGATGAATTTATATTTTAATCCTTCCAATTCTCATGATTTCATAACCTCATGACATTTATTTATTCTTGAGTGTCAACAACTTTCATTGTTTACCTTTCAAATACCAGGCATTGGGCTAAATTCTGCAAGTGTAAGGGGCTCGTGGGCTTATTCTAGATACTGGAGAAAAGACAATCAAGTAAATGGATCTATGAAGGTGAGTGTGATAAGTGCTGTGACAGAGAAATGACAGGTTATTTAGGGGATATAGAAAACAGCATCGAAGTCAAATGATGGAGTGAGGAAGTTTGTTTGGGATAGGAGTTAGTGTGAAATGGTCTGACTCATGATGAAATTGACTTTGGAGGCAGGTTTCAAGGCTTCAGACCTCATCTCAACTCATGGCTGTGAATTATTGTGTAAGTTAACTCTTTAAGTCTCGGTTTCCTTGTCGGCTTTCCTTGGGAGAGAATAATAACCATCGTAGCCTCTTCATGGGGATTACATGAGCAATTCACATTGAGCGCTTGGCACAATGCCTAGCATATGTGAGAACTTGTCACATGGAGGCTTGGGTAGAAGCGTGTAAGTATGAAAGAGCGTGTTGTATGTGCAGATCTGAAATTGGTTCCATCATCTGGGTGAAGAGTGAGAGCAGAGAAGAGGCAGGAGATGGTCAGAAAGAATGCGTTTAACAGTCTTTTTGTACTAAAATACAGGGTTTGAGCAGAAATGTACAAAGATGGAAGTGAGGGTGGGGGTCATAATAGGGGATATGGGGACTGACACGGGAGGAGAGAAGACTGTATAGGATTTGGGTCAACTTTAGTTTCCCATCTGCGATTCAGGAGCCTTCCTGAATTGAGATTGAGCATCTCTCTGCTAATCAAGGCAGATCAACTGGTCTGAGGGCCCAGGTTCTCTTGGCTTTGTTCCTCTGCCCAGGTATCTGATTTTTCTCTTTGTTCTCTTTAGCCTGAATTTCTGATCCTTGCTGCCTGACTCCCAGAAGTGTCACCTTTGGTCACCTGGATAAGGTTATCTGTGAACTCACTGAAAGCAGAGGTTGAATTTAGAATGTTGTAGGTGCTCAACAAATATTTATGACAGTTGAATGGACAAAGAGTGGATATTTAATAAATTCTTGCTGTACACCTTATTTGTCTGCACCTTGTTTAGCCAATGTTCCTAAATTCGACTGGTGTTTAATTTATGCTCCTTATTTGACCACCTCTAATTCAACCAGACTCATATAGAATCCTATTCCAAAAGATTTTCCCCGAAGTTCTAACATGAAATTTTTTTTGCCTGAATGGGGTATATCCTGATATAGTAATTCCTAAGTACTTGAACAGTACAAAGAATGGAAAAAAACTTTTTTCATCTCCTTTGGGTTCTTTCTATGGGTTTTGCTACAGTTCTGTCTCTCTCTCTGTCTTTCTGTCTCTCTCCTTCTCTCTCTGTCTTTCTCTTTCTCTCCCCCCTGCCCGCACACATTACATACACACATGCATGTATGCGCACACATGTTCTTATGTCAGGCTTAATGAGGAAAGTGTGACACATTCAGAATTTTCTAATTTGTGTGTGTGTGTGTGTGTGTGTGTGAAGTCCAATATGTTTCCAAAAGGTACTGGCACAAATATGTAATTTATTTGATTTGGTCTCTGTGCACTGTGAAGTTTTGTCCTCTCCAGGTTTTCAGAGCGACTTGCTCCCAAGGCTTCAGCTGTCTTTTTGTAAAGATTTACTGTAAACTTTGTTCGTTTGAATTGTGACAACAGACTTCCTTACAGAAGGAAGTCAGAGATGAAGTTGCAATATGGATGCAGAGAGGAGTTTGTGGAAAATGAGAAGCCCCAGTGAAAAGAAGTTATTCTTATTTTCAGTTTATCTTCCTGGTTGTTTGGCTGATGGCAGCTCCTGGGGACAAGTTTGCTTCTTACACTTCCCTTGCCTGCCCCATCTACATATCCCCTCCAACTACGAAAAAGAGATCTGTTTTAGGTTTCATTGTCTCTGCTAACTGAACAGCCTGTGTTTTCTTCTTCCCCACATTCTCTATAAGAAAAGATCAGGTAGGGCTTCCCTGGTGGTGCAGTGGTTGAGAGTCCGCCTGCCGATGCAGGGGACACGGGTTCGTGCCCCGGTCCGGGAAGATCCCACATGCCGCGGAGCAGCTGGGCCCGTGAGCCATGGCCGCTGAGCCTGCGCGTCTGGAGCCTGTGCTCCGCAACGGAAGAGGCCACAACAGTGAGAGGCCGCGTACCACAAAAAAAAAAAAAAAAAAGAAAAGATCAGGTAAAAGTTACTGTTCCTAGCCGGCTGCTGAAATCTCGGGGACTTATGCCAGCCACAGAGCTTCAGACTGGGTTTATGAACAAGGCAAAGAAGGAGGATATAGACACGTCTAAGAAAACTAAAATTAGACCCTAACATAGAAATGATTTGAGTGGTTGGGTAACCTGAAGTTTGCAGTCAATTACCTTTTTCCTTTTTGGGTTTGTAACGGAGTGTACTGTCTGCTATGTAGCTTGCCTTCTTACTAATCATACAAACATTAAATGAGAAATTAGACTATTAAGGTGACAGATTCAGCTCCAATTATTTATATTTTTAACCTTACATATTATTTTTGAGTCGTTAACAACTTCTAAAACATGCATGTTGTATAACTTTATGGTGAATGGAGTGAAATAGCTCTACGTGCCACCTAATTAGAAAAACGTTGTCATAGCAGCTTTTTCCTTCTCTACTCCTCATTTTATTTCTCACCATAACTCATTCCTCAAACTAGAGTTCTCTTACTAGATAGAAAAAAAGAATAATTGAAATTTCTATTATTTTAAAATTCCATACAAAATTATGTAAAAATAAATTTTTCATAAGGAAAAAGTATAGATTTTTTTCTACATTAACTGTCAGCATGGCTTGGGATTTTTTTTTTTTTTCTAAACACGAGACCAGCTCATATACTAGCACCTGAGTGTCCACTGAGAGTGCTCTTGTGCATGTGTGTGTGTGTGTGTTGAAATGAGGTAATGAATTTTAGTTCATTCAAAGAACATAAAGATTCTCAATTAAAATCAACCATTTTAAACTCTATGTTTAAATTATTTTTTACAGGTGAACCAAACCATTAAGTCAATGTATGAAATTATTTAGTTTGATATTTTGTGTGGCAAAACCCTAGGGATCATGTTTATAACTTGTTAATTTAGTCTACATAGAGTCAAGAAACAAAGATAAAAGGGCTCAGTTGTATATGACTGATCCCACTCTGCCCTGAAACAAAGGTCAAATTTCTTCTGTGTCTGTGTCTTCGTTGTTTGAATGAGGAAATAAATATGTGTTGGTTGGTGAAGTTTGGGGTGGGGGTGGAGAATCATGTCTAATTTTAATGCTTTCCCTACATTTACCAAAATGTGTTTCAAATTTTTCTGAAAATGCATTTACTTTTCTAAATTGTAGTTGCCAATGCTTACGCAAATATTGCATAAACCTTAATTTCTTTTTTGAATACTTTCCACATCTGGTCTTTGCCCTTACTTTTATCATTTTACTTCACAAGGCTTAACCTTGCTACAGACAATATTCTCCCCCCAAATTGCTATGCTGAGGTAGACTGATTATCATTGCATAAATATCATCTCCAGATAAGATTTATTGACTGCCCACCCGTGGAAAGCACTGAACGAGGCCTCGCAATAAATGTTATTTAATAGCTTCCACCTCCGTTCATAAGATCTATGCTGCTCAAAAAGTAAGGCAAAAATTATCTCATATCCTATTTCCTCTGCTGTACTCTGAATATAGATTTATAGTTGGATTTCTTCTTTCTACTTTGTGATCTGGAAACTCTCATTATGAAGTAGTTGTTCTTTCCATAAACTTTTTAGATCTCTGTGAGCTCTCTTTTATTACTTTTTCATGCTGATATGCTCTGGCATCAAGGAGTCTTTACAAAGGATATCTCTAGGCCTATTCCTTGGTCATTATAGAAAACAGTACTTTTTTTTCCATAAAATAAGAATTTGGTGCAAATGCAAATCATATGCTGAAGTTCTCATTTAAGAGAAAGTTCATCACTATCCATCTATTTGGTAATGTTTCAGGCACTTTGATTTTGAAAATTAGTATTATATATTAAATACATGATTAGATTTGTAAACCTAAACATAAATTTAAAGATAAATTTGGGTTGAAAAGAAAAAAAATGGAAAGATGGGTTTGATAACATTAAATGCTTGCTTGACTTTAGCATCATTTAGAAAATATATTAAATGTTTTGTGTGAGAACGTTTTGGAGATGCAGGTAGGGAGTAAATATGCTCATAAGTTTATATCTTCAAGGAGAACAGGGGATGTTGCCTCATTTGCTCAGTTGCTTTTGGAGAGTGTTGCTTTCAGTGTCACACTTAGGGTGGGGCCCTGAACAGACTGGCTCAAATCACAGCTTTGTTTTTCTTTACTGCAAGACTTTGGACAATTCAAATTTCTGACCCTCAGTTTCCTTACCTGTAAAATTGGAGCAACGGTATCTATTTAGCTGGGTGGATGTTATAAGTATCATAGATAATTTAATGTATAGGTGTAATTTAATGTATAAGTACCTTATACCTAGTCAATATTAGATATATGGTAACTATTAGTATAGCTTTTAGCAGGTCTTACACATGTGTTTAAGAAATCATTTAGGTCCCCAAATTTTACTGGATCTGTAAATCTTATTAAACCTACCATGTTTAGAGTAGTATTCTTCCTGCTCCTCTCTTAGTTTTCTTATTACCTTATATTGCTTTCCTTAACCAATTAGTTTATAGAAAATGTGCAATGTGGAATCACAAGTGAATTTTTTAAAAGCCTACCTACCAGGACTTAAACATCTAAATGAGTCCTTTAAAGTGCCCCCATAGAGAAGCTCTCTATTACACCAACATTACTGCCATTGCTTAAGATCATTTTAGAGCTTCCCTTTGAAAATTGCCTTCAAAGTCAATATGCAAGCCATCCAGGAAAATCAATCACGTTGCTTTAGAGTCACTCCTTATTCATATTGAAAAGCAAAAGTGTCATCTAGCTTAGCTCTTTATTTTATTAAGGAAGTATTCACCCTGAATTAAGTTTAGTTTTTCTCATTTCCTTTCCTTTCCTTTCCTTTCCTTTTTCTTTCTTTCTCTTCCCTCCCTCCCCCTTCCTTCCTTCCTCCCTCATTTCTTTTCTTTTCTTCTTTTTTTGCCTACCCAGTTCTATTTGATTCAACAAATATTTATTAAGCACCTACTATGTGTAGCATCAGTGGATAAGAAACCTAAAGATTCCTGCCCCATGGAGTTGGCAGTCTAGAATTCACTTCCCTTTTTCCTAAGTGCACCCTGATTCCCATTGAGGAATTCCTTCTCCTTCATCTCGTGACAACAAAGTAAAGGTAAGTCCATGTGCCTGGTTGCTCACTAGAGAATCCAAAACATCCTTGTAGGCTCCTCCCTCCAGATCCTTCTTCTCACCCCCAGTACTATCAAGGGCAACTTGCCCAATTGGACACTTTCTTCTGGGAAAATTGAACCTCGAGTGTGACGATGTAAGAAAAAAAGATTTTATTAATTCTAGTCACAGCAGTGCCAGGGCCAAACTTCTAGTGTTTCCTGTCACAGGGACCCTGTGGAGCTGCCTGCTTCCTGATTCCATCCTGACTTCCCTTTGGTCCTGTGAAAGCCCTCATGTTTTTCCAATATTTTTTTTTCCTTAGGCTGGTGAGCTATAGTTGCTTTCTGCTGCTGGTATATACAGATGAAATGCCAGCTACCATTTCAGCTTTGATAGTGATGACAGGTTTGTGTTAATAGCAGTGTTTGTATAATTGTTTGAATATCACATTGGATTGTCCTCACTATTTCCAAAAAATATATTGGAAAACAGAAAAAGCAAAATGCTGATACAAGTAATCAGAAGTAAATCTCTCAAACATTTGTAGATATATAGCTGAGATAAAAATGAAAACTTAGCATGTCACCAATTCAGAATCATTAGACCCATAGAATTAAGCTGACTGTATATTCAATTATGAGCAAAAAGAAGAAAATCAAAGAATAGGTATAAGTACTAAAATTATACAATCAAATGTATCTCCAAGGAGAAGGATAATAGAACAGATTTTTAAAAATAATATTTTAACTCTTTAGGAACTTCCCTATAATATATATTTTTAGTCAATTTTTATTCTGTTGGCACACACATGTTTTCAAGTATTAATTAGGTTGTTATTTAGTAATAAGTAATCAGAATACTTAACCATAGGGAAATGGTTAAATAAATTAAGATACATTTGTACAATGAAATACTATATAACCATTAAAAAACTTTTCTCATGAATCTTTATAAGTTTGGGAAAATGTCCACAAAGTGAAGTTACCTAGGAAAGAAAAGAAGCTAAACTGGATAAAAAATATAATCCAAATTTTAAAAAAAAAGTCTTTATGTACATGCAGAAGGAAACCTGGAAAGAAATACATCAAAATGTTGAGTCTCGGTAGTAAATTTGTGAGAAGTTTTTATTTTCTTTTTGAAACATTCTTGTATTTTCCTAATTTTACAAAAAATGAATTTGTAAAATGGGCAAGAATTTTTTTAAACAAAGTTAAAAGATAAACATTTATATTTAGAGTTAAGATTTGGAAATACACTAGTAAAATTTTTAAATATAAAACCAAATGAGTTGGACAAGAAATGACAGATAGGACTGATAATTTTTAATAGGTTATCTTTTCATATATCTTAAGTTCTACAAAATTGCATGTTCTACTCTTCTGTGGTTAACTCTTGTTTTTAAAAATATTCTGGGATAGTCTGTCCCCAAAAGATAAAATTCAGAGGGGAATGAGGAATTACCTAATGAATTAAACTAATTCGGAAAGCTTGGCTGGAAACTTCAGCTGCTTAAACTGATTTTCTACTTTAATATCACTACTCCACCTCCAACTGGCCTCATAAATAATCAGTTATCAAACCACCTAAATTAATTCTACTTATGGGAGCAACCCAAAATTTCAGATGACTTAAACTATTCAAATAAGTCCATAAAGAGTAAACGCAGTGAAACTCCACTTGTTATAAACTTAGAAATAGCTGTAATCCAATAGAGCTCAGTATTACTTATACACAATAATTTAAAAAATTAATCAGCACAGTTTTATATGTATCCACAAATTCTTCTTAATATTTTAAACTTCTGCTATGATCTCTATCTGGATATGTTAACGGACTAGAAAAAAATGAACGTGGCACCTTTCACATGTTCAGATGTAACTTCTTCCCTTTGCTCACTGACTGTATCTGCTGTTGCCTTGGTTGTGACATATTGGGACATTTTGGGCAACTTCATTCTCTCCTATGCACAGGGCTATTGTGTCACAAAGTACATTGGATTGGAATTTTGGACACATTGTGTTGAATAGTTAAGACAACAGCAGTAATAAAAGGCATCAAACACCTTAACAAGTTGGGCCTCCAAGCATTTTCCTGAATAACGTGACATGCAACATAGATTGCCCAAACTTCCAAAATAACTCACAATTAAACCATGACTCCCTTTAGACATAAATAATATTAGGAAATATCTGGAAATTTAGGCTTTGAAATTTTATGTAGCACATTTAATTTCCTTGGTCTTCAGAAAGTAGACATTCAAACCTCTTCATTTTTCATCAGAGCAAGCTATTAAATGTGTTTGTTGATGCCCTCAGGTGTAGAAAAAAAAGCATGCAGTAGTTAACTTGCTTTTAAGGCATAATAGTCAACCTATTAAAGTTAGAGATTTAAAAACCTAGTTCTTCCTTAAGCCTTTAGTTTTATTTTACAAAATTTACTATGTAAGCCTACAATAACTTTTAAAGGCCTTTGAATAACATTTGGATCTGTTTGCAAGTGTATATACCTCTAAATCATTTAAACTTCATTAGCAGATTTAATATTTTCTTTTTAACTGTGTCAATGATATCATTGGCAAGTTTCACGAATTTTATTTCTTAAGAGTCTAATAAATTAAAATTACAAATATGAAAAAGTTTGTTTTTTTAAGTGATCTGATATATAAAACCAAAATTTCCACTTAAAATCATCAATATATTTAAATTCTGGTTACACATTTTGACTCAGAATTACAAGCCTGATGTGTTATTCCAATAAGCTGAATTCCCTTAAACACAACACATATTTAAAATACCAAATGTTTACTGATTCATTGCTCAGTGAACATAATAATACAATGGATATGATTCTAAATCTTTGCCATAAGGCTAGAAATCTCAAACTCCACTTGACTATCTACAGACCTCTTAAACTTAACATATTCAGAACTGGACTCTTGATCTTCTAACCTAACCATGCTTCAATGGCAACCTTCTGTATCTATAAATGCCAACTTTATACTAATAGTTGCTCAAGCCCCCAAATTTGGAGTTATCTCTGACTCTTCACACTGACATTTGGTCCTGAAATTGTCTTGACTTCACCTACAAAATATGTCCAGAATCATACCACTCTCAACACCTCTGTTACTAGCCTTCTGGTCCAAGCCATCATAATTTCTTGCACATAATTTTTTTTTTTTTTTTTTTTTTTTTTTTTTTTTTTTTGCTGTACGCGGGCCTCTCACCGTTGTGGCCTCTCCCATTGCGGAGCACAGGCTCCGGACGCGCAGGCTCAGCGTCCATGGCTCATGGGCCCAGCCGCTCCGCAGCATGTGGGATCTTCCCGGACCGGGGCACGAACCCGCGTCCCCTGCATCAGCAGGTGGACTCTCAACCACTGCGCCACCAGGGAAGCCCACTTGCACATATTTTTCCCCCTTTTTAGATTTTTCTTTTTAAAACTGAGATAAAATTCACATAACATAAAATTAACCATTTAAAGTGAATAATTTAGTGGCATTTTGTATATTGACAATGTTGTCAACCACCACCTCTATCTAGTTCCAAAATAATTTCATCACCTCAAAGTAAAACCCTGTCCCCGTTAGGAAATTACTTCCCAAATCATCTTCCCCCAACCCCTGGAAACTACTAGTATGTTTCTGTCGTTATGGATTTACCTATTCTGGATATTTCTTATAAATGCAATCATACGGTATGTAACCTTTTGTGTCTGGCATTTTAAAATTTAGCATAATATTTTTGAGGTTTACCCTACTTTGTAGTATGTATCAGTATTTCATACCTTTTTATGGCTGAATAATATTCCATTGTATGTAAATACCACAATTTATATATCCATTCACCTGTTGATAGACTCTTCTTTTTAAATATGTTTATTTATTTATTTATTTTGTTGTGCTGGGTCTTAGCTGCGGCATGCAGCATCTTTAGTTGCGGCTTGCGGGCTCTAGTTCCCTGACCAGAGATCGAACCTGGGGCCCCCTGCTTTGGGAGCACCGAGTCTTAACTACTGGATCACCAGGGAAGTCCCTGTTGATGAACTTTTGTGTGTATTTTTGTAATAGATGTCCAACTGTTCTCCCTGCTTCTATCTTTTACCTCCTACAGTCTTTTCTCAACACAGTAACTAAAAAGATTTTAAAATGTCAGATTATGTTACTCCCCCACTCAAATCCTTCCATATCACTCTATTACTTAGGCTAACACCCAAAGTCTTTATAAGAGCTTATAAAATCTTTAATACCTCCCTACAGCTGTTACCTCACTCATATCCCATACTCTACTACTCCCTCCCTCACACACTCCATTGCAGTCACAATGGTCTCCTCCAAAGTCCTGAAGGCACCAGGCGTACTCCTGCTGCAGGGACTCTGCATTAGCTTTCCTCCCTTTATCCCCATGGTTTACCCTTTTATCTCCTCAAGTCTTTGTTCAAATGCCTTCCACCACCTTGTCCCTTGCCTTTTAATCCAGATCCTTCTTAATATGTTCTGTGCTTTATCATAGAGTGTATCCCCTTTTAACCTACTATGTAATGTACTTGTTGCCTAGGACAGACAAGTTCTTCTAGAAGCAGATCCTGAGACAAAATTTGAGTGTAAGTAGTTTATTTGGGAGGTGACCCCAAGAAAAACAGGTAGAGGAGTAGGGTAGTGGGTCAGGGAGAGGTAGTTTATCAGCAGATTATCTTGGTGGACAGCTGAGGCTCAACTGCTTGCCACCAAGAGGTGAGGAGCTGGGGTGTGTATCACCCAACACCACTTCTGTCTTTGGATGAGGACTCTTTTCAGGACTTGAAAGCTCATTTCTGCTGTTTCTTGAGTGTCAGAGGACTGTGCTCCTGCAGCTCATGGAGGTACAAGGTAGGTCCACAGAAATGGAAGATTGGGAGGGACACTTCTAATCCCAACTTTCAGATTTTCTGTATAAAAATCCGTTGCCTTCTTTTAGAATATTCTTTGGCTTTCTAATGCACTTTAACATGTAATTAGACTATAAACATAATTTTAAACACTATCATTCATTGTGTATCTGCTACATGCATGATATCATAGTAATTTGATTTCATCTCTAATCTTCACAGTTATCCTGAAACATAAGTAAAGTAATAAAGTTATTCCCATTAAACATGCTGAAATAGGTGCAGAGTTGTCAATTTATACAGCTAGTAAGTAGCAGAACCAATATTTGAACCAATCCTATCTGTCCTAAACCTTCCTAGGTGTAAACAGTGTTTTGTCAATTAGTGGATATTCAATGAAGAACAGTGAAGAGCCAACATTTTTTATGAAGAATGCTACTGATTTTTTTTTTTTTGAGAAGGCTCAGGATTTAGGATCCAGAGGAAGCATGCTATTTTTGACTCTAGTGTTCAATTCATGAATTCACCAGTATTTTATGTGAGAATTAAAAATTGTATTGGACAGAAAGCTTTAATCTCCAACATAAGAGTTTTATTGAGAAAATTCCTAAATCAGTTATGTAATTTTATCCACACAGGACAGATGAATGAACCCATTATGAAAGAATACAATGTTGTTCTAAATGCCCTTAAAGACCCTTAGATAGTGGGAAAGAACAGAATAATGGGACAGGTGGGGAAACCCTCCCAGTAGAACTGGTGCTACTGCGTACATGTTCAAGGTGGTAATGGAGATCAGAGTTGAAGGAGGAAGTCCTATGTCACCTGTAGGCTCATTGTTTTGATCAGAAATGAAATATGCTTTCAATGAGACCAGTTCAGGGAAGGGGGAAAGAAAGAAAAGAAACAGAAGAACAAGGCGTATTGAAATACCTGGAAGCTCTAAGGCAAGAAGAAACTAGTTATAATCATTGGATTTTTATAAGAAGCAGCATTAATATAGTGTCTGTTGTGCAGCTAGACATTCTTTCTTATATCATGAATACATTTTTGAATAATGTTTCCAAATTTGGTATGCTTACACTATGAGTGATACAATTTAGGTCATTGTCATAATCATGACTATGTTCTAGATTGCTTTTCTATTCCCATTTTTAACTGCCTGTTCTTTCAATGGGACCCAAGAGGTGCAAAATTTGGTGGTATGGTTATGTAGCCAGCTGTCTCTGTTAATTAGATTAATCTATATTAGATAGAAATTAAATATTAAATTAATCTATATTAGAAATTAAATATTTCCTTAGAAGTCCTCTAGTGTAATATTTCCAAGCAATGTTATGATTTACATAAATCATATGTTATAAAAGAGTTTGGGAGGACTAAATGTAATATTCTACATCCAAAAGAAATTTCACTAAATCGTCACTAAAAGAAAATCTAAACTTCTTAGAATTTTAGAAAGTCTAGAGAGAATATTCCTTAGCCTTCTAAAATGTGTTTTCTAATCTTAATGTCATCCATTAAGTGTAAATTTTTTCTTATTCCTAATTTAAATTTTCTCTTCTTCATCGTAAGTTTATTTCTTTAGTCTCCAACTGTCATTACCTATTGATACTGTCATGCTAGCCCATTCTACTTAGCTGTCATCTTAGCCCATTCTACTTATTGCTTTTGAGTCTGTGGTATATTCCTAGGTAACTGAGGGTCAGGATAGCCTTCTAGGCCCTGCAGCTAGACTGATGGTGTTCAAAATTCTGACTGTGGGAACTTGTGGGCAAAATTACCTAATCTCCCTATACTTTAGTTTCTCATTTGTAAATGGAGATAATTATAGTAATATGATAATAATAGTATATATGATTGTATACTAAATGAGGTTTTATAAGTACAAAATACAGGACAGGGCTTGGTATATAGTAATTTTCAATAAAATTAGCTAGTATTTTCCTTATCTTTTTATTCTGAGATTATTTTTGACAAAGTGGGGATTCAGTGATCCTTGGAATCTGTAACTTTAGGTTGAATTTCCTCAGCTGTTTCTTTCAACTTTGCTCTATTGGTAAGCAATCTGACTAGATGTCATATTATTTAGCACACAAAACAACTATAAATGTTTGAAGGTGTGTTCAGCCATGCACTCATTAACCAAATCACTTTTGAATGAATGAGTATCCTGATTATTTTGAATACTTCCAATGACTGGAATCCCAGGCATACCATTGAATCATTGCATGCCTGTTTATGTGCTAGGGATTTTCCTTTCTGTTTAATGTAAATCATTGTCTGAAACAACTGGAATCCATTTGTTATTGGTTCTATCACTGCCTAATAAAAGCAACTTGTCCCTATCTTCTTTTTGGATCTTGTTCCCTTTGTGTATTTGGTTTTATAGTAATTATGTCCTCTCTTAGCTGGTTTTGGCTTTGCTTTTGACTGAACATAGACTTAATTCTCTTGATCTCTGAAAGCAAGTCTGGTTTTCTAAACTTTGTGTCTGATAGTTTGTCTGTCTATGTATCTATCTCCCTAACAATCCATATTAATTCATTTATTTTTCTTTGTGTTTGTTTTTTGTTCTCCTGTGTACTGTATACAACACTTTGTGCAATGATTGTGGTCAAAGAACAGGCGCTTTTCTAACTTTGGCCTAACCTATAGTGTTGAGAACTACTGCTACTGAAAAATTACCTTGCTTGTTTTACATGATATGTCTATTAATACAATCCTATATAGCATTTGCCTTTTGGTGACAGTGTTACACTGCTGAATCATATTCAATTTTTCATCCATTATTTCTTCCCTGGTGAATCACAGAACATTTGTCTTTATTAGCTCCTGCACTATTGATTTCTGCCCTTTCCTTCTTCTATTGATATCAAACCACATTTTAATCATATCTTCCAAACTAGATTCTTGTGTCTTAACATAAAAAGTATCCGAGTGGGAAAAACTTTTTTTAATGAATTTAAGCAAGCAATGTTCTGTTGTATTACATTGTGAAGTTCTATGTATACAGAATCTTGGGGATGGTAGGAAGACCTCAATAAATGGTTGACACTAATTTTCTTTTGCCCTGAAGAGAGCTTTGTAGATATAAATTGCCAATGATGATTGGTTTCACCTAATTTACCATGGAAAACTAAGTCAGAATTTTATGTTTAAAAAGTCTATAGAATGGGCAGAATCATGTTTATCATCAACCAACATTTTTGAGTGTCTACTGTATGTAGGGCTCCATTCTAAAAGTGATGTTGAATAGCATAGTTTTCTTTCTATGATGATTGAAAAACATACTCCCAGATTATATGAATGTAACAGGGTCAATTTTGATATTTATTCTTAGCCAATTAAATGTTTATGCAACAATTATAGAATGTAATCCTTTTCAAAATATAAATACTCATGTTATATTATATACTCCAAAGCATTTTCCTTTAGTCTCTACATTTCAGAAAATAATTGTTTCCCACTTTTTATGAAATAATTGGCTATTTATAACTTGGCCATTAGGAACTTTCAAAATTTTAGTCTTTTATGGAAAATAATCTTTCATTTTGAAAAATGAACATAAAATTAAGTAACTGAATAGGCTGCAAACTACCAGCTAAGGGTTTACATCTCAATAGAAACAAAATGTTAGAAAGTTTTGTGACAGAATTACTACAAAGAATGATTAATTGGATCAGGTTTCTTTGACATATGACTATGCTTTCTTTATGGCCTCATTTATTTGTGGCCTCTAAAGGGGTGTTTCAGTCATAGTGGCTATAGGCAATTCATTATTTCTTTTAAGAAAAAAATCAAAATGACAACCTTTTATTTTTAAACGATCAACTGCATTGTCCTTGCTATTTCTAATGATGGCTATTTGTTGAAAGTGACTATAAAAGCTGGCATAACCTAAAAAGAGTATTGGCTGTATCTATTCCAGCTGTGAAAATGTTTCAAATAGGAAAAGCTTAATTTAATTTGGTTCTCCATTTTTGACATTAAAATTCACAGGAGGACTCCGCAGTCCTCTCAGGTAAGCTCAACCAAGGTGCACTAGCTTGACATATTCATGTAAAAATCTGATACCATCTCACAGGGCCACTGCGGTGCAGCTGGTTTGTGCTTCACAGATAGAAAACATGAGGCAAAATCTCTGTCTGTTTCTTTTGAGTATAATTTACTGTGCAACTTAAACTCTAGACCTGTTTAATGGTCCTAACAGCACTGTTTCTAGGCCGACAACTAAATCAGCTACAGTGCTCTGCATTTTCAGACAAGGCTTATGATTTACAAAATTTAATAAGCTGGGCCCTCATGGCCTTTCCCCCCAAGTCACAAAGGCATATACATATATTCCTCCTATTGGTAATTCATTAACAATGAATAAATTCTGGAGTGTTCCCCTTGCCAGATACAGTAATACATTAGTGACTTTTTGCATTGCTTTATGGGAGTGATATTTCTTGGGAAGTATTTTTGTGGGTGTCTGCCAACCAGAGTGCAGACAAAGGTCAGATGACTTAACAGTTTCTCATCTGCACACTGATTCTTGAAGTCAAGGTTTGCCGTAAGTCAAAGCCCCTTGTCACAACTTGATAGTTTATCTTTTGTATTGAGGGAACATACAGTGTTTTGTTTGGATTTTTTTTTTTTTGTCTGTTTGCTTTAAAAAGTACAACTGTTTAGCAGCTTTGCCTAAGAGGTTTCTGTTATTTCAGCCTGGATTGCACTGCTTTGTTATATCAGGCTGGCTCTTTGGGGACAACTTTGGTTTTCAAATAGAAGAACAAAGCATTGGGATTATTCTATTTCATTCAAATAGATTCTACTCTCAACCATCATGCTTTGCTGGCCTTGGGGGCCCTGGTGTGCCCATTGTGTGATAGTGCTAATTGAGAAGCCTCATCCATCTGGGTTACCTGGCTTGGTTAACAGTCTCCTGGTAACTGGCACACCTGGTGGTGTTATTTGCTATTAAATAAAAGTAACTTATTGAATTAGAAGTAACCCCGAGGTGTCTCTTTTGAAGGGATGTTGTTCCTGTTGAGATTGCGCACAAAAATAATGCATCTCCCATTGTTTTAGGCTTATTCACCCTTCCTTTTAAAGCTGGGTTTCCTGATACCAAAATAGCCACATACTCCAAATCTTTAAATCGGTTTGTCTTCTGTGTCCTGTTTCCTGTCTCGCATTGTTCTCTTCTTTTTTATTTCTCCCAATCAACACCTTGTTTGCTCTGTTACATGTGCTTGTAGATTAGTTCCACAGCATTTTTTCCCATGCATCTCAGTCTCAGGGGGAATTGTATCCCTATTACGAATGTATACATTTTACACTTTTTGGGAAGATTGGCTTAAATATAATGACAAATGTGAGGAAAAACAGATATATCCTATTATCATAACCTGCCTGCTCTATTTTTTTTTCCGCTATAGGGAGTTTTCATGGGCGCATGGCAAAACAAATTGCAATCACCTGGGTGTTTTCCACTCTAATTCTATCATTCTGAATGATAAATGTATTTATTCTTTAGCTGAGAATTAATATATCTATACAT
Source organism: Grampus griseus (assembly GCF_964374135.1). NCBI lineage: Eukaryota > Metazoa > Chordata > Mammalia > Artiodactyla > Delphinidae > Grampus > Grampus griseus. The sequence continues at coordinate 48,294,154 of NC_139012.1, forward strand.
TTATCTACCTATCTATACACACATAGGTCTTTCTATATGCATGGACAGTTGATAAGCCACAACTAAAGAGGACAGGTTGAGAATATTTTTTTTTTCTAGGATCAATGAAAAAATGTTTTATGTTCACATTGAAACGTTTAAGACCTGAGATAAGACAGCTTTTAAGGTCAACCAGAAAGGAAGATTTTCCTCTCCTAAGTATCTATCAACAGTCCTTGGAAGAGCAGTCAGCACTCGCATAATTTAATACGACTTCTCTGTGAAAAGAATGCCTCTTTGACATCATGTCACAACTTGTGCTTCAACTGAAGATTTTCTGGTGGTCTCTTTTGCTGTATTGATTTTCCTTTATCATTTAGTCACACACAGTTTCAAATCCCCTTTTTCCTTATGTGCTCTAGAAACAAGGGAAATAAAGACACCTAAAAATTATGCATTCCTCTGGCGTTCTTTCCACACTGGAAACAAGGCACATTTGCTCCCCTGCAGATGGTTGGCAGCCCTGTTCCAGGCTCTCCTGAGCCTGTGGGTCACCAGGGTTAGACTGTGACATAGCTCGTTGGGGATTTAACCACCAGGCTTGACAAAAACAGCTGATTGAGAAGGGACAGATAAATTGGATGATGTCTTTTACCAGCAGGGGCTGCTGCAGAGTAATAATAGTTGGGGAAGTTCATCTGAATAAGACAAAATAAAATGTGCAAGAATGTTTGTTCTGTTGAGGCAGGGGATGTGAGAGAGGGAAAAGCACAGGAGATAATGAAACAATTGAAATTAGCCAGGGAAGCCTATATGCAAATTTCTTGGGTAAAGAAGAATGAAGCAGTATCCAGGGAGTTCAAGGTTAATTAGTACATGTCAAAGCCAACTTTCAAAAAATCTTGAGAAACATAAATACGTTTTATCTTTGCAAATATAACTAGAGATTCCATTTAAGACTGCAGGAAATCGATGCCTTCTTCACACTCACTCTCCTCCCCCAAAGATAAACCACATGCCTTGAAGATATTGTAGTACACTTTCTTCTGGGGAGGTCCCTATTCAGAGAAATAAATCAGATATTTCTATACTTTTCCATTGTTTGTTTCTCTAAGACAGTTTTCTGTGAACTGTGGGCTTTAAAAATATATGGCAGTTGCACAGATGGGTAACACAAAGTGTATATTTACCAAAGAGACTTGGAATATATGGATTTAGGCTGGTACGTCATATTCAGAAGGGAAAGGTTATGCTATATTTTCTTAGAGTGGGATTTTCTATGTGTTTGGAATAGTAAGAGTTGTGAACATAAAGATGCATTCCTGGAATATCTTTTTTTCCCCCAGAATTTCAGTACTGAGGAAAGATGTAGGAAAGAAAACATCAGGACACTGTCTACTGACCACTTCTCATACAATGCTGGGGGTGCAGTTGGTCCTTAAATTTTCATTTTGCATGTAATCCAAAAGAGGCTTATTTGTAAAAATCAGTCTTTAGAGCAATCACAGTAAATTCTTTAATACAGAATTCTAGTTCTAGTAATCCAGCAAGTAAAGGGAAAGAGTACATAGAATGAAGAAGCTGGAGCACCTGTTGGCAAAATCTCACAGGAGACACTGGCTCTAACTGAAATGCATTTGCTTTACCCAGCAGTTCAGGAATGTCAGCTGAAATGTCAGGCTAAATGGAGGAAAGGAAATGGATGAAATTGTTGAATTTAGCTTTATATAAATACTGCAAACACTTACGTATGCATTGGATTTTCTGATATCTAATTTAAACTAGTATTGATCAAAATTCTTTTAAAATGACATTTGGTAACTTGAAAGTGGTCCTGAAAGTCTTTATGAAGTGATATGTTATCATTCCTTCCAGGTATGAACAGGGATTAGCTGAAAAACTGGCTGAAAGCTAATGCATGAGTGAATCAGGTTATAAAACTGATACCATCTATGAAGGTCTTTTACAAATTCAGTTCACTTCAGCGAAAACTTTTTTAGCATCTACTAAGTGCCAGATACTATGTTAGGAATTAGCAACTATAAGAAGAATAAGACAATTCTATTGACCTAAAGAGACTTAAAGACTGGTGGGGAAGAGAGAAGTGATTTTCAAAGCAATAGGAAAGGTACTATGAAAGAAATATTCCCACAGTACTACAGGAGTTCCGGGTGTGGTGGATCTGTGTCGGGGGTGTGGTGAGTACTTAACCCAGACTGGGGAGTCAAGGCTGGCTTTTTGGAGGAGATGATGCTTGAGTTGATTTTCAAGTATTAATGGCAATGAACTATGGACATAGGTCTTGAGGTTATCTTTAGAGGATTGATTTGTGTGTTCTACCATCTCAATTTTTAAATACCCTTTTGTATATGTGACTCTATCCTACTTTCAGAACCTTTAAATTAAATTCCTCTAAGGATAGTCTGACATTTCAAGGAGTAGGATTAAATCAGTCAACAAAATTTTCTATTGATTTAACTTATTTTAATATGAGAGATGACCATTTATTCATTGACAAGCAACGAGTGAGCGTCTACTACATACCAGGCGCTGTTCTACCCACTGGGGTTAGAGCTGTGAATTAAAGACTTTCTCTGCCCTCATTAGTCTTATATCTCATCACATAGGCTTAAACCAAATTTATGAATAACAGCTATTGCGGCTTATAGGACACTTTCACATACATACTTTACTTTTTGTCAACAGTTTTGTGAGACGGTAGGCTATCTGCCTTTTTTCCCCTCCTTTGAAGCAGACTGCTGCACTTACATATCTTTGAAGTATTAAACATGAGATACAGAACCCCAGGACTACCTCTCCTCTGGTTTGATCCCAACATGATCCCAAACTTTATTTTTGAACTTTAAACTGAATCCTGTTGATAACCTCTTAGTCAAATTTAACATACCAAATTCAATAAATATTTGTTGTTAACATGGCCAAGCCCTGTTTAGAACTGGAGATACTTCCTCTGGGTTTGGGTAAATTGTTTTATAGTTAAATTTAATATTATGCTTTCACACTTACTTAGCATGCACCAAATACTCCAGTGACAATAACAATTAAAACACCTTCCATTGAGTTTTGTGGTCCAGATGCTGCTACTTTTTCTTCCCTTTCTTTCATAGCCAGACATCCCTGAACCCTACATCTGCTTCCTTCCTTTTCTCACCAAGTTCATCAACTCCTTTTTGCCTGCCTTCTATCCCAAATAATAATCTCAGGGTTTGTCAGTAACTTTTCAATTATTAAATCCAAATTTTTCCTTAATGACTATTACCTTTAATGATTATAGAATTGGACTCCACTCATTTGACTCCTGTGGCATTTTATCTTCCTGGTTCTTCTTCTATCTAAAGAAGAATGTCTCAGTTGTGTCTATCTGTTTCTTCCTCCTCCCATTCCACCCCTGTGGCTATTTATCAGAGCTCTGTCCTCAGCATCTATTCTTCCCCCCTCCATTTCTTCCTGGGAGACCTTTCATGACTCCAAGTACCACCTCCATGCAGATCATTCCAAAATGTATTCCTCTAGTCCTGATATTTCTTCCCAGCTCTAGTCTCATGATTCCAACTAAATTATGCAGAGATTCTACTAGGTGCCCTGCCAGTATCTCAAAGTTAATAGGTCTAATGCTGAATTAGTCATCCCTTGCGCTAGTTTCTCTTTTAGTAAAATGACCAGAAGATCATCTGGGTGACAACAGAGGTTCCCAAACTTGACTGATAATCAGCATCTTTCTGGTGTGCAATGCTGGACTAGGTATTCTAAAAAGTTCTTCAAGTTATTGCAATGCTCAGCCAATTTGGAAGCACTGTTCTAGAGAGAGGATCATCAACGTAACTGATCTCAGGCCTTAAGAGGTTATAAATTTATTCTATATTCTCTCTTTCCTCAAATTGGCACTGATATTTAATAACAATGTGATACTAGGAGAGCTGTTTTATTTCCTTGAGTCTCAGTCTTCTCATCTGTAAAATAAGTATCAAAATATCTATGGCAGATTATTGTCGTGATGAGTAAATGAGGTTAGACGTGTAAAATATGCATTTTAGTGACTTGTACACAACGGGAGCTTTCTAATCTGCTTGCCTCCACCTCTATCCTTTTGAGTCCATTCTACACTCCACTAACAAATTGAGTTTCTGTGTCACTTTTATTTTGTCACTCTTCCTCATGACCTCAGTGGTTTTCCATTATCTTCAGCAATGACACTCAGACCCCTGCTCCAAAGGCAAAAATATCTACTTGAGAGCAGTTCGTGGTGTTTAATCACCTTTAATTTCTGATTTAGCATCCATGTAGTTCAAAATTTAGAAACAGATTTCTTTCTAATGTGAATGTTAGGAATTTTGAAATTTTGGTCACATCCTCCCATTGACCAATATTAGAAAATAATCCTTTTCTTGTCAGGTTAGTCCTCAAAAACACAACTGACCTCTGTAGCAGAAAACCATACACTTGTAATAAAAATATTAAAAATGGGGGAAATAGCAGAAAACAATTCCACTGCACAATTATTTTAAATACTTTAGCTACATGTACTTCTCTAGCCCAGGAACTTCTGGAAATAGGCCCCTGAGTGATTCAGCCAGGCCTATATTGGCTCTGCAACACATTCCCACTAAGCTGTAAATGATTGATTTCAGATCAGCCTTTGAGCTGATAGCAGGAAGGGAGAGAGAGCATGAATATTTTGGATGCCTGGATGGAACACTAGCAAAATAGTAGAGGCGGTAGCAAAAATAACTTAAATGTCTTACTAGCAGAGTTTTATTGTGTTGGCCTCCTTCAATCCATGTGGGTCATTTACTTTTTATATTGTCATGTGTACTGTCACTTCACTTTTTTCAGTTCCCTTTAATGTTTAGGGTTGAAGAGCACTATTATTAGCTGTTTAGGATAAAAAGGCTTCTCCCAGAACCCCCCAAACTTAAATTCCCTCCCAGACAGGAACCAGGACCCTAATGAGGAAGGGTTGTTAGGAGGCTATTTCTAAACATTCCTGTTGTAAGTCCACTTTCTTATTTTTAATTGTTGTTTATTGTTCCATGGTATGGCTCTTCCATAATTTATTTAATACTCCTATTCATGGGCATCTTTTCCTCAATTTTTTATAGTTATCAACAACGATACAATGAACATCCATGTATACGATGTACCTGTGTGTGTTTCTTTAAAATTAATTCCTGGAAGTACAGAAGGGAGGCTCTGTTCTGGGCAGGAACCTCAACTGTGTAGGGACAATGCTACCGTTCCACAGAGTCACCTTTAGAGAAAAGATGCAGGTGGTAGAGTGGGGAAGGAATTGGAGGTGAGAATTTACTTTTTCTTGTATTTCTTACTTACTTCAGCACCATTTCATGTTTTTAAAGTAGAAATTTACTATAAGTTGAATTTCTCAATTAAAAATGAGCAGTATAGGGAGCTCCACACACTCTGGCAGGAAGAAGAAGACACAGTGATGCTTGCTGATCCCTCGGTTTAGGATGGCCTTTCCTGGAACCAACAGAAGAGAAGGCGTTTTTTCCTCTCTCTGTGGAATGGATGTGTACACAACACAGACATTGTGTTAACCACTAAATTTGTTTCCCAAAAGGGCATGTTTCTCCAAATTTTCTTTTGTAAAGAAGTGATGAGTGGGGCCTCCTCTTTTCCATGTTACTCACTTCCTTGAAAATTTCCTTTGTTATTCTCTTCCCTCAGCCCTTCCTCGCCCCCCAGCTTCTCCATCCTCCTCCCACTTGCAGACCTGGCATTAAGACCTGGATAGTTTCTGTGAATTTTCCTTTCAAAACTTAGGTTAATGTAGCTTTTTAATATAATTAGAAAGCAGAAAGTGTGATGCCTCCAGTTTTGTTCTTCTTTCTCATCATAGATTTTGCAACTTGTTGTCTTTTCTGATTCCATATGTATTGTAGAATTGTTTTTTCTATTTCTGTGAAGAGTGCCATTGGAATTTTGATAGAGATTATGTTGAATCTGTAAATTGCTTTGAGTAGAATGAGCATCATAACAATATTAAGTTTTCCAATTCATGAATGTGGAATATCTTTCCATTTGTTTGTGTCTTCTTTAAATTATTTCATCAACATTTTGTAGTTTTCAATACACAAATCTTTCATCTCTAGTGCAACAGCCCTAGAAAAGAGTATTGAAGTTCTTCAGAAAATTAAAAAGAGAACTACCATATGATCCAGCAATCCTACTTCTGAATATTTATCCAAAAGAATTGAAATCAAGATCTCAAAGAAACATAAGCGACCAGTCCCTCCCATCAGGAAACTTGCACAAGCCTCTTAGATAGCCTCATCCACCAGGGGGCAGACAGCAGAAGCAAGAAGAACTACAATGCTGCAGCCTGTGGAACAAAAACCACATTCACGGAAAGATAGACAAGATGAAAAGGCAGAGGGCTGTGTGCCAGATGAAGGAACAAGAAAAAAACCCCAGAAAAACAATTAAATGAAGGGGAGTTAGGCAACCTTCCAGAAAAAGAATTCAAAATAATGATAGTGAAGATGATCCAGGACCTTGGAAAAAGAATGGAGGCAGAGATTGAGAAGATGCAAGAAATGTTTAACAAACAATTAGAAGAATTAAAGAACAAACAAACAGGGATGAGCAATACAATAATGAAATGAGAACTACAATAGAAGGAATCAATAGCAGAATAACTGAGGCAGAAGAATGGATAAGTGACCTGGAGTAAAGAATGGTGGAATTCACTGCTGTGGAACAGAATAAAGAAAAAAGAATGAAAAGAAAGGAAGACAGCCTAAGAGACCTCTGGGACAACATTAAACAAAACAACATTTGCATTATAGGGGTACCAGAGGAGAAAAAGAGAGAGAAAGACCAGAGAAAATATTTGAAGAGATTATAGTTGAAAACTTCCGTAACATGGGAAAGGAAATAGTCACCCAAGTCCAGGAAGTGTAGCGAGTCCCATACAGGATAAACCCAAGGAGAAACACACCGAGACACATAGTAATCAAATTGGCAAAAATTAAAGACAAATAAAAATTATTGAAAGCAGCAAGGGAAAAAAGAAAAATAACATACAAGGGAACTCCCATAAGGTTAACAGCTGGTTTCTCAGCAGAAACTTCACAAGCCAGAAGGGAGTGGCATGATATACTTAAAGTGATGAAAGGGAAGAACCTACAACCAAGATTACTCTACCCAGCAAGGATCTCATTCAGATTCGATGGAGAAATCAAAAGCTTTACAGACAAGCAAAAGCTAAGAGAATTCAGCACCACCAAACCAGCTCTACAAAAAATGCTAAAGGAACTTCTCTAAGTGGGAAATACAAGAAAAGTAAAGGACCTACAAAAGCAAACCCAAAACAATTAAGAAAATGGTCATAGAACATACATATCGATAATTACCTTAAATGTGAATGGATTAAATGCTCCAACCCAAAGACACAGGCTTGCTGAATGGATACAAAAATGAAACCCATATATATGCTGTCTACAAGAGACCCACTTCAGACCTAGGTACACATACAGACTGAAAGTGAGGGGATGGAAAAAGATATTCCATGCAAATGGAAACCAAAAGAAAGCTGGAGTAGCAATACTCATATCAGATAAAATAGACTTTTAAGTAAAGAACGTTACAAGAGACAAGGGAGGACACTGCATAATGTTCAAGGGATCAATCCAAGAAGAAGATCTAACAATTATAATTATATATGCACCCAATATAGGAGCACCTCAATACATAAGGGAACTGCTAACAGCTATAAAAGAGGAAATCAACAGTAACACAATAATAGTGGGGGACTTTAACACCTCATTTACACCAATGGACAGATCATCCAGACAGAAAATTAATAAGGAAACGGAAGCTTTAAATGACACAATAGACCAGATAGATTTAATTGATATTTATAGGACATTCCATCCAAAACAGCAGATTACACTTTCTTCTCAAGTGCACATAGAACATTCTCTAGGATTGATCACATCTTGGGTCACAAATCAAGCCTCAGTAAATTTAAGAAAATTGAAATCATATCAAACATCTTTTCTGACCACAATGCTATGGGATTAGAAATGAATTACAGGGGAAAAAACGTAAAAAACACAAGCACATTAAGGCTAAAAAATATGTTACTAAATAACCAAGAGATCACTGAATAAATCAAAGAGGAAATCAAAAAATACCTAGAGACAAATGGCAATGAAAACACGGCGATGCAAAACCTATGGGATGCAGCAAAAGCAGTTCTAAAAGGAAAGTTTATAGCTATACAAGCCTACCTCAAGAAAAAAGAAAAAATATCAAATAAACAATCTAACCTTACACCTAAAGGAACTAAAAAAAGAAGAACAAACAAAACCCAAAGTTAGCAGAAGAAAAGAAATCATAAAGATCAGAGCAGAACTAAATGAAATAGAAACAAAGAAAACAATAGCAAAGATCAATAAAGCTAAAAGCTGGTTCTTTGAGAAGATAAACAAAATTGATAAACCCTTAGCAAGACTCATCAAGCAAAAGAGGGAGAGGACTAAAGTCAATAAAATTAGAAATGAAAAAGGAGAAGTTACAACAGACACTGCAGAAATACAAAGCATCCTAAGAGACTACTACAAGCAACCCTGCCAATAAAATAGACAAGCTGGAAGAAATGGACAAATTCTTAGAAAGTTATAATCTTCCAAGACTGAACCAGGAAGAAATAGAAAATATGAACAGACCAATCACAAGTAATGAAATAGAATCTCTGATTAAAAATCTTCCAACAAACAAAAGTCAAGGACCAGATGGCTTCACAGGTGAATTGTATCAAACATTCAGAGAAGAGCTAATACCCATCCTTCTCAAACGCTTCCAAAAAATTGCAGATGAAGGAACATTCCCAAACTCATTCTATGAGGCCACCATCAGCCTGATACCAAAACCAGACAGAGATACTACAAAAAAAGAAAATTACAGACCAATATCACTGATGAATATAGATGCAAAAATCCTCAACAAAATACTAGTAACAGAACCCAACAACACATTAAAAGTATCATACAACATGATCAAGTGGGATTTAACCCAGGGATGCAAGGATTCTTCAATATATGCAAATCAATCAATGTGATACACCATATTAACAAGTTGAAGAGCAAAAACCATACAATGATCTCAATAGATACATTAAAAGCTTTTGACAAAATTCAACACCCATTTATGATAAAAACTCTCCAGAATATGGGCATAGAGGGAACCTACCTCAACATAATAAAGGCCGTATACCACAAACCCACAGCAAACATCATTCTCAATGGTGAAAAACTGAAAGCATTTCTTTTAAGATCAGGAATAAGACAAGGATGTCCAGTCTCACCACTATTATTTTAAAAAGTTTTGGAAGTCCTAACCACAACAATCAGAGAAGAAAAAGAAATAAAAGGAATACAAATTGGAAAAGAAGTGAAACTGTCACTGTTTGCAGATGACATGATACTAAACATAGAGAATCTTAAAGATGCCACCAGAAAACTACTAGAGCTAATCAATGAATTTGGTAAAGTTTCAGGACACAAAATTAATACACAGAGATCTCTTGCATTCCTATACACTAATGATGAAAAATCTGAAAGAGAAATTAAGGAAACACTCCCATGTACCATTGCAACAAAAATAATAAAATACCTAGGAATAAACCTACCTATGGAGACAACAGACCTGTATGCAGAAAACTATAAGACACTGATGAAAGAAATTGAAGATGATACCAACAGATTGAGAGATATACTGTGTTCTTGGATTGGAAGAATCAATATTGTGAAAATGACTTTACTATCCAAAGCAATCTACAGATTCAATGCAAACCCTATCAAATTATCAATGGCATTTTTTACAGAACTAGAGCAAAAAATCTTAAAATTTGTATGAGACACAAAAGACCCCAAATAGCCAAAGCAGTCTTGAGGGAAAAAAAAGGAGCTGGAGGAATCAGACTCCCTGACTTAGGACTATACTACAGTAATCAAGACAATATGGTACTGGCAGAAAAAAGAGAAACACAGATCAATGGAACAAGATAGAAAGCCCAGAGGTAAACCCACGTATATATGGTCAACTAATCTATGACAAAGGAGGCAAGGATATACAATGGAGAAAAGACAATCTCTTCAATACATGGTGCTGGGAAAACTAGACAGCTACATTTAAAAGAATGAAATTAGAACACTCTCTAACACCATACACAAAAATAAACTCAAAATGGTTTAGAGACCTAAATTTAAGACCAGACACTATAAAACTCTTAGAAGAAAATATAGGAAGAATATTCTTTGACATAGATCACAGCAAGATCTTTTTTGATCCACCTCCTAGAGTAATAGAAGTAAAAACAAAAAAAAACAAATGGGACCTAATGAAACTTCAAAGCTTTTGTACAGCAAAGGAAACCATAAACAAGATGAAAAGATAACCCTCAGAATTGGAGGAAATATTTGAAAATGAATCAATGAACAAAGGATTAATCTCCAAAATATATAAATAGCTTATGCAGCTCAATATTAAATAAACAAACAACCCAATCAAAAAATGGGCAGAAGACCTAAATAGACATTTATCCAAAGAAGACATACAGATGGGCAAGAAGCACATGAAAAGCTACTCAACATGACTAATTATTAGAGAAAGGTAAATCAAAACTACAGTGAGGTATCACCTCCCACCAGTTAGAATGGGCATCATCAGAAAATCTACAAAGAACAAATGCTGGAGAGGGTGTGGAGAAAAGGGAACCCTCTTGCACTGTTGCTGGGAATGTAAATTGATACAGCCACTCTGGAGAATAGTATGGATGTTCCTTAGAAAACTAAAAATAGAATTACCATACGATCCATCAAGTCCACTACTGGGCATATACCCAGAGAAAACCATAGTCCAAAAAGACACATTCACCCCAATGTTCATTGCTGCACTATTTACAATAGACAGGTTATGGAACCAACCTAAATGCCCTTTGACTGATGAATGGATAAAGAAGATGTGGTACATATATACAATGGAATATTACTCAGCCATAAAAAGGAACAAAATTGAGTCATTTGTTGAAACATGGAATAATCTAGAGACTGTCATACAGAGTGAAGTAAGTCAGAAAGAGAAAAGCAAATATCATATATTAACACATACATTTGGAACCTAGAAAAATGGTACAGATGAACCGGTTTGCTGGGCAGAAATTGAGACACAGATGTAGAGAACAAACGTATGGACACCAAGGGTGGAAAGCCATGGCAGGCTGTGGGTGGTGGTGTGATGTATTTGGTGATTGGGATTGACCTGTGTACACTAATGTGTATAAAATTGGTGAGTAATAAGAACCTGCTGTATAAAAAAATTTTTAAAACTTCAAAAATTAAAAAAAAGAAATATTAGCACTCTCATGGTCATTTTAACACTCTTCACAATAGCCAAGATGTGGGAACAACCTAAGTGTCCATTGACAGAGAATGGATAAAGGAAATGTGGTATATTTTAGTCTTGCAAAAGAAGAAAATTCTGCAATATGTGACAACATGTATGAATCTTGAGGACATTATGCTCAGTGAAATAAGATAGTCACAGAAAGACAAATATTACGTGATTCCACTTATATGAGGTATCCAAAATAGTCAAATTAACAGAATCAAAGAATAGAAATGTGGTTGTCAGGGACTGGGGAAATGGGAAGTTACTAATCAATGGGCATAAAGGTTTTTTTTTTTTTTTTTTTTTTTGGCGGTATGCGGGCCTCTCACTGTTGTGGCCTCTCCCGTTGCGTAGCACAGACTCTGGATGCGCGGGCCCAGTGGCCATGGCTCATGGGCACAGCTGCTCTGTAGCATGTGGGGTCCTCCCAGACCGAGGCACGAACCCAGGTCCCCTGCAGTGGCAGGCAGACTCTCAACCACTGAACCACCAGGGAAGCCCTAGGCATAAAGTTTTAAGTAAGCAAGACGTGTAAGCTCTAGGGATCTGCTTTTCAACATTTTACCCATGGTCAACAATATGTATTGTACACTTAAAATTTGATTAGGGTAAATATTATGTAAAGTGTTCTTACCACAATAAAATAGAATTAATAAAATTAAGTAAGCTGCATAAAAAAGAACTTAAATGAATAGTAAAAGCTAGCTAAGAAACCTGGCCTTCTACTTATGAATTATGCTTACTTGAGCAAGGGACTTAATTTTCCAGAACCTCAGTTTTCCTACCTGTAACGTGATGATGCAGGAATTCCCATCACACAGGGATATTGTAGGAACCAGATGAGATACTCTATGAAATTTTAATGGTATTTATCATTTTCTAAAGCTCTTCCCATGGCTCCTGGTGCATGCTAGGGACTGGGAACATGTTTTGATGATGTTTTTTATCAGTATGTGCATTAGTCAATACCAAATTGTGTTCCCTTTTGGTATAACACATGCTATTAATGTAAGAGATGAAGCAGAAGCAGATAGCAGAATTATTGATGATTTCTCCTAATTTCCTGAGGTCTGCTTTTACCTTTCTTCTTTGTTTAGACTCTTTTACTTTTAACCCACAGACAAAGCAGATAAATACAGTTTACAAGATATTTGAATATCTCCATGTCCTTATAATATTTCCAATTACCTTTTCTACACTGGAAAGGCCATAGCAATGACCAAAGTGGCTTGCATGAAAGGAGACTGTCAATGGAGAGCATGTGTCCATTAAGTCACCCAGAAAGAATTCTGACTTGTTAGGGCATTGCTCTGTAAGGAGGGCTGCTTATTTGATTTGATTTGTCTGTTATAAATGTAAAATTCCTCCTCCTATAGTGAAACTGTCTTTATTTTTTTTTTCTGATGGACGTATACATGTTCTTTGAAAAAAAATGTGAAATAAGAATAAAGTATAAGAAACCAAAAACAGGAGATTAGCTCAAGATGGCAGAGTAGAAGGAAGTGAGCTCATCCATTCTTACAAGAACACCAAAATCACAATTAACTGCAGAACGACCATCAACAAAAAATGCTAGAACCTACCAAAAAAGATACCCTACATACAAAGACAAAGAAGAAGCCACAACGAGATAGTGTGACCCCATAAGAGACTGAGCCAGATGTACCTGTTAGTGTTACAGGGTCTCCTGTGGAGGCAGGGGTGTGGCTGTGGCTTACTGTGGGGACAAAAACACAGGCAGCAGCAGTTCTAGGGAGTACTCAATGACATGAACCCTCCCGGAGGATGCCATTAGCCCCACCCAACAGTCTGTAGGCTCCAGTGCTGGGATATCTCAGGTCAAAAAACCAACAGGGTGGGAAGACAGCCCCACCCATCAGCAGGCAAGTGGCTTCAAGTCTTCCAGAGCATGGCCCTGCCCACCACAGGGAAAAGACCCAGCTCCACCCACCACTGGGCAGGAACCAATCCCTCCCATCAGGAAGCCTGCACAAGCCTCTTAGATAGCCACATCCACCAGAGGGCAGACAGCAGAAGCAGGGAAAACTACAGTCCTGCAGCCTGTGAAACAGAAACTGCAATCACAGAAAGTTAGACAAAATGACACAGCAGAGAAATATGTCCCAGATGAAGGAACAAGATAAACTCCCAGAAGAATAACTAAGTGAAATGGAGATAGGCAACCTACCAGAAAAAGAATTCAGAATAATGATAGTGAAGATGATCCAGAATCTCAGAAAAAGAATGAAGGCAAGGATAGAGAAGGTACAAGAAATGTTTTAAAAAGACCTAGAAGTGTTAAAGAACAAACAAACAGAAATGAATGATATAATAACAGAATTGAAAAATACACTAGAAGGAATCAATAGCAGAATAACTGAGACAGAAGAACAGATAATTGACCTGGAAGACAGAATGGTGGAAATCACTGCCATGGAACAGAATAAAGAAAAAAGAATGAAAAAAAAAATGAAGACAGTTTAAGAGACATCTGGGACAACATTAAATGCTACAACATTTGCATTACAGAGGTCCCAGAAGGAGAAGAGAGAGAAAGGACCTGAGAAAATATTTGAAGATATAATAGCTGAAAATTTCCCTAACATGTGAAAGGAATCAGTCACCCAAGTCCAGAAGCACAGAGAGTCCCAGGAAGGATAAACCCAAGGAGGAACATGCCAAGACACATAGTAATTAAATTGACAAAAATTATAAACAAAGAAAAATATTAAAAGCAACAAGGGAAAAGCAATAAACAATATACAAGGAAACTCCATAAGGTTATCAAATGATTTCTCAACAGAAACTCTGCAGGCCATAAGGGAGTAGCATGATATATTTAAAGTGATAAAAGGGAAGAAACTACAACCAAGAATACTGTACCGAGCAAGACTCTCAGTCAGATTTGATGGAGAAATAAAAAAAACTTACAGATAAGCAAAAGCTAAGAGAATTCAGCATGACCAGATCAGCTTCACAACAGTCACTAAAGGAAACTCTCTAAGCAGAAAAGAAAAGGCCACAACTAGAACAAGAAAACTACGAATGGAAAGGCTCACTGGTAAAGGCAAACATAGAGTAAATGTTGGAAATCATCCTCACAAAAATATGATATCAAAACTGGCAATTGTGAGAACAGGAGAGCACAAATGCAGGATATTGGAAATGCATTTGAAAGTAAAAGACCAGCAACTTAAAACAATCTTGTTTGTATACAGACTGATACATCAAAACCTCATGGTAACTGCAAACTGAAAATCTACAAAAGATACACATACAAAAAAGAAAAACGGATCCAAACACAACACTAAAGTTAGTCATCAAATCACAAGAAAAAAGAAGAAAAGAGGAAGGAAAGAAAAAAAGACCTACAAAAACAATCCAAAACAATTAAGAAAGTGACAATAGGAAGACACATATGGATAATTACCTTAAAGGTAAACGAATTAAATACCCCAACCAAAAGACAGACTACCTGAATGGATACAAAAAGACCCATATACATGCTGTCTACAAGAGACCCACTTTTGATTTAGGGAACATACAGATTGAAACTAAGGGGATGCAAAAATTTTTCCTTGCAAGTGGAAATCAAAAGAAAGCTGGAGTAGCAATACTCATATCAGAAAAAATCGACTTTAAAATAAAGACTGTTAAAGAGACAAAGAAGGACACCTCATAATGATCAAGGAATCAATCCAAGAAGAAGATATAACAAAAAGCTACAGTAGTCAAGACTGTATGGTACTGGCACAAAAACAGAAAAAAAAAGATCAATGGAACAGGATAGAGAGCCCAGAGATAAACCCATGCACCTATGGTCACCTAATCTATGACAAAGGAGGTAAGACTATACAATGGAGGAAAGACAGTCTCTTCAATAAGTGGTGCTGGGAAAACTGGACAGCTTCATGTAAAAAATGAAATTAGAACACTCTTTAACACCATACACAGCCATAAACTCAAAATGGATTAAAGACCTAAATGTAAGACCGGATACTATAAAACTCTTAGAGGAAAACCTAGGCAGAACACTTTCTGACATAAATTTCAGCAGTATCTTTTTCTATCCACCTCCCAGAGTAATGGAAATAAAAACAAAAATATACAAATGAGACCTAATTAATCTTAAAAGTTTTTGTACAGCAAAGAAAACCATAAAGAAAATGAAAAAGCCCACAGAATGGGAGAAAATGTTTGCAAACAATGCAACAAACAAAGGATTAGTCTTCAAAATTTACAAACAGTTCATGTAGCTCAATATCATAAAACAAACAATCAAAAAATGGGCAGAAGACCTAAGTAGACATTTCTTCAAAGAAGACACACAGATGGTCAAGAGGCATATGAAAAGATGTTCACCACAGCTAATTATTAGAGATATGCAAATCAAAACTACAGTGAGGTATCACCTCACACCAGTCAGAATGGCCATCATCAAAAAAATCTACAAATAATAAATGCTGGAGAGTGTGTGGAGAAAAGGGAACCCTCCTGCACTGTTGATGGGAATGTAAATTGTTAGAGCAACTATGGAGAACAGTATGGAGGTTTTTTAAGAAATTAAAAATAGAGCTACCATATGAGCCAGGAATCCCACTCCTTGACATATATCCTGAGAAAACCACGGTTTGAAAGGATACATACACCCCAATATTCATCGCAACACTGTTTACAATAACCAAGACATGAAAGCAACCTAAATGTCCATCAACAGATGAATGGATAAAGAAGATGTGGTACATATATACAATGGAATATTACTCAGTCATTAAAAGAATGAAATAATGCCATTTTCAGCAACATGGATGGACCTAGAGACTGTCATACTGAGTGAAGTAAATCAGACAGAGAAAGACAAATATCATTTATCACTTATACATGCAATCTAAAAATAATGATACAAATGAACTTATTTACAAAACAGAAACAGACTCACAGACTTAGAGAATGAACTTATGGTTACCAGGGGGACAGGTGGGAGAGAGGTGTAGATTGGGAATTTGGAGTTGACATGTACAAAATGCTATATTTAAAATAGATAACCAAAAAGGACCCACTGTATAGCACAGGGAACTCTGCTCAATATTCTGTAATAACCTAAATGGGAAAAGAATTTGAAAAAGAAGATACATGTATGTGTATAACTGAATCACTTTGGTGTACACCTGAAACTAACACAACATTGTTAATCAACTATATTCTAATATAAAATAAAAATTAAAAAAAAGAAACCACTCACAAGACTATCACACAGAGATTCTTTTAACTAATACTCACCCTATGAGTATACCAAAACACGTCTCACTTCATTACTACTGATAATATCCATGGAATTGTTACAGTTTTTAAAAATAATAATATAAGATTCAGTGATGTATATTCATGTACAGCTAGTGTTGCCCATATGTCCAAATTTTTCCTTTCAAGAAATTCTTCCAAGATTAATTTCCTCAATGAAGCTATGCATTTCTAAATTACTTTAATGCATGTTTCTAACATGCCTAAAAAAAGGCAGGTGTCATATCACAAAAGATCTTGTAAGTCATTTAAAAGCATTTTAGATTAAATGTAAAAACAGGGTAGACCAGTAAATTATTTAAAGCAGGAATGTCATGTGGTTTGATTTGAATTTTAGGTAGCTGTATTGGTCAAGTTTCAGTAGCAGACAACTGAACAATCTCTAGCCAGTTTCAGCAGAAAGGGATTTATTACAGAGTATTTAGCAGCTTACAGACTTGTTGGAAGGGCTGGAGAAGCTAACTCTAGTCTGAGCTTCCAGAAACAATTGCACAAGTCACATTGCCATGCTGGCTGGCCAATGAACTGCTGCGTTTGCTGCCACAACCTCCCATTCGTGAATCACACTGCCTTGGCCACACTCAGGAAAGCTGTTGAATCAGGAGCAATGGCTGCTACCATGGCTTGGGCTTGGCAACCAGGAAGTTAGGGACCAGCTAGACATCAAGGTAATTTTTCCCTAACTTGGCTTCCCACCAGCATCCCTTGGAGTGCTTAACAAAGTGCTGATGCCGGGCTTGCACCTCCAGAGACTGTATTTAATTGACCTGGAGCAGGGCCCAGTCATAGTATTAAAAATTAAACAAAAAAAGTCCTCTCCAGGTGATGCTTGTACACAGCCAAGTTTAAGAACCATTGCATAAGGATCTCCAGGAAAGCTGCCACAGGATAACAAATTTGCTTCCCTGTCAGTGCTTTCAAGAGAACTGAATGACTGCCATTTCATCATACTTACTTCTATCCTCTAGCCTGGAACATAATTCTGCTTGAAAATTCAGTGTGGAAAGCCCAGCTTGAGGGTAGATTGGGAAATGTAGTCCTTAAGCATGCCAGTCTCTGTTCATGTTGGCAGGATTGGCTGACCTGGTGGTAAGGGAGCCAGTCTATTGTATTTTCCACTCTAATTTGTGATTAGTTCAGGTAATTAATGAACAGGGCTGACCTAGGGCACTGATAATAGGGACATAGTGAAGGACCCTATTTCAAGAATTTAAGAGATGGAATAAGGTGGACTTGGATGTTTTACATGTGTGAGTTAATGGAAAGGGAAGAGTAAGATAGGTAGAATGTTGGATTGGGTAATCTACTGAATGGCTTCATCTTGGGAGGAATGGGTTGAGGTTTAGGTGGAGAGCAGTGAATTCAAGTTTAACCATGTTCAGTATGAGATGTTTATAGAATATACAGATGAAGATGTCCAGTAGACAGTTGGATAGCCAAATCTGGATATCAGGAAAGAGAACTGAACAAGAGGTAGAGATTTAGGAATATTTGATCTTTAGATTTTAATGAATTCCTGGAATGAACGAAGCCACCTAGGGATAGGATCTGGAGCAGAGTAATGAAAAACATCAATATTTAAAATATGGGTGGATGAAGAGGAACCTACATAAGAGGGAGGAAAACCAGTAAAGTATGATCTCAGAGAAGTCTGAGGGAAGGGAAAAATAGATACTTCTCCAAAGAGAATAAACAATGACTAAGAAGCAAATGAAAAGATAAGATCATTAGTCATTAGGGAAATGAAAATCTAAACTACAATGAGATACCATTTCATACCAACTAGGGTGGCTATAATTAAAAAGATAGACAATACCAAATGTTGTTAAGGATGTGGAGAAATTGGAACCCTCTTATGTTGCTGGTGTAGCCACTCTGGCAAACAGTTTGATGGTTCCTCAAAAAATTACATATAGAGTGCCCATGTAACTCAACAATTCCACTCCTTGGTATACACTCAAAGAGAACTGAAAACATATCCACACAAAACCTTGCACAGGAATGTTCATAGTAGCCAAAAAGTGGAAACAACTCAAATACACATCAATTAATTAATGGATGAACAACATGTATGTGATATATTCATGCAATGGAATATTATTCAACCACAAAAAGGAATGAAGCTCTGATACATGCTATGATGTAGATGAACCTTCAAAATATGCTAATTGAAAGAAGCCAAACCCACATATTATATGATTTCATCGTATGAAATGAATAGAATAGGCAAATCCAGAGAGTCAGAAAGTAGATTTATGTTTGCCTGGGGAGGAGAGAGTAGGGAGTGACTGTTACTGGGTATGGGGTTGCTTTTTGGAGGTGATAAAATATTCTGAAGTTAGATCATGGTGATCAATGAACAACTTTGTAAATACACTAAAAACCATTGAATTGTACTTTTGAAAAGTGTGAACTTTATAGTATGTGAATAACATCTCAATAAAGCTGTTATTTAAAAAAAAAAACCCTCAGGGGAAAAAAGTATTCAAAGGAAAATATCTAGCAATGTCAATTGCTGCCAAAATGTCAAGCTTTTATTGCAACAAATAACATTGGCAGAAAGAGTTCCAATTGTCTGGTGAGGTTCAAATCATATTGAAGAGTAAACAGGAGGTGAGAAAGTATAGATCATGAATATTAGACAACTCTTTCAAGAACTTTTGATGGGAAAAACCGAGAAATAGGGCAACAACTGGAGAGAATATGAAGAAGGATGGATTTAACTTTGAGATATAGTTTTGTTTGCATCTGGGCAGGAGAGAGACTCATATGTGATTCAATGCTGATGCAGAAGGTCCAAAAGAATATGATCCAGGAGTGAGAGGAAAATATATAGATTGCAATTCCTGAGAAATCAGGTGGTAGTGTACAGAAGGGTAGAGAATATTTGAAATAACTTCTTTGAAAAAAAAGAAAAGAGATGACTAAGAAATAAGTCTACTGGGAAATTCTGAAGGTATTATGAAGGCCTTGAATTTATGGTAGCATTCATTCATTAATTCACTCATAATTCACTGAACACCTATACCAGCCCAAGGACAGCATACCAAGTCATATGCCTTTTTATTTTTTAATGGTAATCTAGGACTGGCATTTTGTACAGTGAGTGCAATGGAAGTACAGTGGGGTAAAAGAATTGAGGGTGTTGGCAGGAGAATGTCTAAAGTGAAAGACTACAATTTTTTAAGATAGGTAGAGAGGGAAGTCGGTTTAGAAGTGAGTTAACAAAGAAGAAATTAAAGGAGGGAAGTCACTAGAGATCTTGTTAATGTCAAATAATAATAAAAAGGACTATGATTTATTACATGCTTCCTCAGTAGCATCATGCTAAATGTTATGGATTATGTTATCTTCTCAACAACAACGATTATTTACAAAAGAAAAAACAAAGGCTTAGAGAGGTTAAGAAACTTGTTCATGTTCATACATCTTAAACATAGTAAAACTGCTGTTAAGCCCAGAGTGTCTGCTCCAGAGCTCTTGCTGTAACCATTGGGATGCTTTGCAGCTACAGGTATTATGTAAGTAGCTGAGTGAAAGAATTGGAAAGTTAGGAGTTGTGGTTATTAGATTGGGATGTTTAAATTTAGGAAATCAGACATGAGCATTTCAAGTGATGACAAAGGAAGAGGTCCTATCTATGGGATGTGGGTAACAGAATTAGAATGTTGGGGAAGGTCATTGAAATTATAGAAATAAAGAAATGTTTGAGGACAGTTTTGGATATATTGTTCACCTGTATGGTCAACTTTCTGTTAATGCTGGTAGAACCTGGAATGGAGAGGAAGACTGTGAATTAGGTTATAAAGTTTTTAGTAAGTGAGGGACAATGAAAAGGAAGTTGGTGGAGGACAGTGATGCTGTGAGGATAAACATTATACAAGATGGTGGATGAGGAATGGTTTGGAAATGGTAGTGGAGACCATATTCAAGTGTTGAGATCTGTGAAGTTTGAGGAAATTAACAGACTCTGCTGGAGAGAACAGGAAAAGAAGGACTATTCCCAGAGTAGAGCTAGGGTTTGATTTAAGGCAGTGGGCCTTGGATTTCTAAATTTGTATTTATTCCTTTGAAAGTCATTTGAGAATTTGATGAAAGCCACAGACTTGTTCCTAGGAAACTGCATATAAACACACATATACATAAGAACTGCATACAAGGTATTCTGTTGAATGGAAAATTGATTTCTTTTCAGAGACAGAATGTAAAATCAATCTCTACAAATAATTGCATCTTTTGGTTTTGCTTTTTCATGCCAACAACAAATGGTGGATTTCCTAAAAAATTAACATAATTGCAAAGTAAATTTTAATGTGTTTTAAAGCTTAATGAGAAAGCTCAGTTTTATTCACAAAAAAGAAAGAGAAAGAAAGGAAGAAAAGAGAGGATGGGAGGAAGGAAGCAAGCTGTAGATATCTGCAAATGTAAAAAAAAAAGAAAGGAAGGCAGGAAGGAAAAAAGAAAGAAAAGAAAGAAAGAAAGAAAGAAAGAAAGAAAGGAAGGAAGGAAGGAAGGAAGGAAGGGGGGGAGGAAGGAAGGAAGGAAGGAAGGGAAACTAAGTTCTTTACGGTTTACTTCTACTTAGGTGACCTTAAAATCAAAGTATGAATTATTATAATTTTCCTGCTGACACTTGAGAGTGTCTGTGTCATAGTCCTTGAAGGTAGCTTCTTTTGTTTGAAGACAAGGGAAATGATATTACATTCATTCATCATTCAATGATGTTACATTCACTCATCATTCAAATGATGTTACATTGAATTCAACTACTCAACTTGGAGAACTGGGTGATCTCTGGAATTCCCCACACAAGCCCACTGTTATCTGAGGGTGAACTAGGAGAGGGTTGGTTCCACTTCCTGCCTCAGCCTTTGAAGTCAGAGTGTTCCATATTTCTTGGCATTAAAATAAAGATAAATGTTTTAGTAATCCTTGGCCTTTCCCACATCAAAGGCACACTACATCTTTCTTCCTTCCTTCCTTCCTTCTTCCTTCCTTCCTTCCTTCCTTCCTTCCTTCCTTCCTTCCTTCCTTTCTTTCTTTCTTTCTTTCTCTCTTTCTTTCTTTCTTTCTTTCTTTCTTTCTTTCTTTCTTTCTTTCTTTCTTTCTTTCTTTCTTTCTTTCTTTCTTTCTTTCTTTCTTTCTTTCTTTCTTTCTTTCTTTTCCAGGCATCTGCAGCTTTCTGCTTGCAGAGACATTAAAGCTTTGTCACTCTTAATTTTAAACTGTGGAAACACTTCATTAACATTACATTTATATAGTCCTCTACCTCTAATCTCTTCAAAAGTGAGCAGCTTGACCCAAATGCACATATTCTTGTAATAACCTCCCTGACAATGATGGAAGACCTTGAGTAAAAAGATGTATCACATTAATGTGGCCAAACATGGCTTCCAAATAAGGCAAATCATGAATGAACTCTGTTCTGAAAAACTATTAGAGTTGTCTGGCCTTTTTGCTCTCTCTCTCAAAAAAACAAAAAACAAAAACCAAAAAAACCCGGGCTTCCCTGGTGGCGCAGTGGTTGAGAGTCCGCCTGCTGATGTAGGGAACACGGGTTTGTGTCCCGGTCCGGGAGGATCCCACATGCCGCGGAGTGGCTGGACCTGTGAGCCATGGCCTCTGAGCCTTCTCATCCGGAGCCTGTGCTCCGCAACGGGAAAGGCCACAACAGAGAGGCCTGTGTACCACAAAACAAAAACAAAAACAAAACAAAACAAACAAAAAACCCACAAAAAACAAAGCCCCCCCAAAACCTCCAAAAAACAAAAAGTGAAAAACAAAACTCCCAAAACAAATAGTGAAATATCTCCCCAGAGGTTAATCAAATTCTTCCAGATTTGCCCTATGGAAGATCAGAAAATTCTAGTATAAAAGTTAATATTTTCACATTCTGCTTTCATTTCTTGATTAAATCCTCAGGAAAAACTGGTCAGTCATGTTCGGTTTCTGATGAAGTTAATAACTTTCTCAGTGGAAAATAAGATTTGATGCCAATATATACCAATGGGGATAGCAGTGAGTCACATGGACATACGAGTTCCTTTCTTTACTAAGCTATCAAAAATATCATGCATACTCGAGTCTCGTCTTTTTCACTTGTTCCTTTCACATAGAACATTCTCTTGCAGACATCTGTATAAATCAATCACAAACTCCTTCAGCTCTCTGCTCAAATGCCATCTTCTTCGGGAGGTCCCCCTGATCTCCTCTTATAAATGGCATGGAGCCCTCCCCAGCTGCTGCAATCACATCAACCACACTTTCTTTCTTCCACAGCTCTTAAAACCATAGGACATAATTTAGGGTATTTTTAAATTATCCATCTCTTGCACAGGGACCTATGTTCCACAAGGCCTAGGCTGTGGTAGTTTTGTTCACTTCTCTTATCCCTGGCGCCTAGAGGAGTGTTATTAACTAACAATATAAGTTCGTTGAACAAATGTTCCATCAGCTCTAAGTACAAAATTTTGTCTGAGGATCTCCAGAAAAGGAAGGCTTCTGTTTTTACCAGTTGTTGCCCTTCACTGCTCACTCCTAACTACTGCTTGAGGCCCCTCACGTACACTCCTGGCCTTCCCATCACTGCTCTGTGAGCTGCTGTCCTCTCCCATACTGCTTTGCCACAAGCATAAATAGAGCTTATTTATTTCCTTCTCCAAGGCTATACTAACATGCTTTTCTAAATATGTGTGGCTTTCATAAGAGGATTACAGAGGAGAAAAAGGAAACTTGGAAGTCAGTTCATTTGTCATTAGCTGTCACGGGGGGTCCTTGCTGACTTCTTCCCTTGGCTCTAGCTATCCTTACAGATTTATGCAATCTGTGATCTGTTCCTTCTCAGGTCAGAGCCTCTTATCCCACCTCCTGCCTTTCCTGAGCCTCAACTACCCCATGAATCCCATCCCAAAGAACATAAAGGAATAACTCCCTTCTCTGGTTAACCATGTGACAAGTTAACATACCCTAACATTAAAAAAACAAATCACTGACATGATCCACAGCTTCCTTGAGGTTAAATAAAATTCTTGAAGCATGTCAGGATCATGAAGTAACCTATATCATGACACATTATGTGCACATTTGTGAATGAAACTGATTCTGGACATGGGAGTCACATCAGTTTTTTCATATGTTCTCTTAATGGCAGGAAGCTTTTCTGTAAAGTCCACACAGATATCTTTCTTTACCATCTCCACTTTCAGATCCCAGAGGAACTGCTCCTCTTTCATATCATCAGATACAAAAAGGCCTCCCCAGGTCCAGCCAAAATGCAGCAAAACCCAGATCATTCCATGAGCCAGGGAGCTGTCCTTGGTGGCCATCTGATAAAGTGATGAGACCTGGTTTTTATTGCTCATAATGAGATGGAAAGGACCATATGTGACCTGAATAAGAAAAGAAATAGCCTGGCTCTGTGTTTAGTGTACTATGGGGTTGTTTCCCTTAGTGGGTGGGTGAGAAAATTCTCTACACAACAAAGAAATTGACTGAAGTATAAAGTGAATAGAAAGACTTTGTAGAGATGATCCAGTTCTCTATTCTGGGAACATAGAAAACCATGTTTCCCAAGCCCATTGCTTTTAGAGAGGGACTTCCAACTAGTTCTGATCAGTGGATCACTCCCAGACCAAAGCAGGATAAAAAATGTGTAAAGACCCTTGTGCTATGCATTCCCTGCAGAGGGGAATTGAAGAAGGCATGAACTTCAGATGATATATCACCATTATAGTGGAGTTTCTCTCAGCCTTGCCCCCTACAACTGAGGGAGCAGGACCTTCCCTCCCCCAGCAACCAATGTTGGCTGAAAACTTTGAGACAGAAATAAACCTTTACTGTATTAAAAATAAAACAACAAAGTCAACAAACTCTGATTTGTCCAAAAGCAACCTCTAATTTCATTATATTATTTTACTTGCAATTATAGTACAAATTAACCCCAAAGACTTTAATCTTCAATAAACAAAGTGATTATTTAAGATTTTCTTCTACCTCAATAATTTTCCCTTCATCACAACTTTCCCCCAGAATTTCCAAAAAGTCTCAGTTTCAAAAACAACCATAGTGATGTATCTGTTTTCTCTCTTTCTCTTGTCTTGCAATGTAAGAATCACCCTGGTTGACTGCAGAATTGAAGGAAGTGAGGACTAACACTAGAGGCACAGAAAAGATTGCAGTAATTGTAGTAATAGGTGACCTCGCTTGGACAGGAGTGATGGCTGTGGGTATGGAGAGAAGTGGATGGATTTGAGAGATATTTAAGGGTTTTAATCCATAGGCATTGGAAAGTGAATAGATGTGGGGTGAAGAGTGAAAGACAGTGAGGAGTCCAGGATGGGACTTGATTCCTGGCTTGGCAAGGTTTTGGTAATGTTACAGTGTTTCCAATCCAAGTATATGGGTGCGTGTGTATGTGTGTGTGTGTGTATAAAGGTCCACAAATTCAAGGCAAACCTTTTGCTAGCTTTGTGTGTCCATTCATGCAAACCTTTTGATACAAAAATTATTGTGGCTTGTGTGTTCCTTTTCAAAGTTAAAACCAAAGGATATAAAACGATCCTTATAATTTATTTCCTTGGAAGTTTTCTGCAAGTTAATCTATGCTTAAAGTAAACACTAATAGTTCTCTTTAATCATAAGGCAGAGACATTTTATTTAATTTTTGTCAATAGAAAACATTTCAAAACATTATAAGAAGTTTTAATGTTGATTGCACGTTGCTTGATCATATAAACTAAGCAACCTAGACCTTTTGTAATAACACAGTATCCTTATAATACAGAGACAATTTTTTTTAACAAAGACATATTTCAAAATAATAGAAAGAAAACTTAAAAATTGTCTTTTTAAGCATGTCACTGACTCCTTGAAACATAGTTCATGGACCTCACATCAGAAGCTCCAAGTTCTTAACCAAGGTGGAAGACATTGTTCAGGAAGAGTTTAAAGATGTAAGGGTTAATCAGATTGGAATTCCAGAGAACACAGTTGAAAGGTTTTGGAGAGACAGTAGCAGTGAGGCATGGATTGGTGAGAACATGTACCAAGCAGTTTGGGTGTCAAAGGACTGGGTGAACAAGAAGGATTAGTTTGGTTGCTAACAAAGATGACTGGAGTGTGAAGTAGCTGATTTGAAGGGTGACACGTAATTTATCTTAGCCATTCTCTCACTGATGGAGAAGTGCATGTTTCTCAGGAGGTATGCATTACCTTAGATTGGATGCAGCTCCAAAGAAACCCTAGTCTCTCGTGGATTGAAAACTTTGGCCTTGTAGGAGCAGTAAGTAGCGTTCCATACTGATTACCTGGAGACTTGGGAGCAGCTCACACATTTTGGAAGCATTTCAGAATTGTTTAATGCTTATTTCTATTAATGTTTCACCTTGGCTTCAGTGGTCTCTTACAAGGATATGTAAATGAAGTACACTACTCCCTATTTTCATTAATGTGGAAACAAGAAATATGGATTCCTTAAAAGAAAATCAACCCAATTTCCCTTTTATATTTTTTACCAAAGTGCCTTACTGAATGCATGTAGTTTTTGAGAGTCTCTTCATTCCAAGCTTCTGGAAGTGATTATACATGGTTTGCTGAAAGGATGCAGATATTTTCTTATCTTTCATACAAATGATATATGTTTCTTTTTTATGTTTCTGAAAATATCTTTATTTTCTCTCCTTTTGTACAATAGGTTAATTGGGTATAGAATTCTAGCTTGACAGTGATGTTCCTTTATAACTTTAAAAATATTATTGTCTTCTGGCATCTATTGTTACTAATGAAATATATTTTGCTGGTTTAATTGTTATTTCTTTTTTTAATTGAAATACAGTTGACATACAATATTATGTTAGTTTCAGGTGTACTCAATAATGATTTAACATTTGCATACATTAAGTGATAACCGTGATAAATCTAGTAACCATCTGTACCCATACAAAGTTATTACAACATTATTGACCATATTTCTTATGCTGTATATTACATTCCTGTTACTTATTTATTATATAACTGGAAGTTTGAACCTCTTAATCCCCTTCAACTATTTCGCCGGGTTTTCTACCCTCCTTCCTTCTGGCAGCTACCATTTGTTCTCTGTATCTATGAATCTGTTTTCATTTTGTTTTGTTTGTCTGTTTTGTTTTTTAGACTCTGCATTTAAATGACATCATGCAATATTTGTCTTTCTTTGTATGAGTTATTTCACTTAGAATAATACCCTCTAGATCCATCCATGTCATCACAAATGGCAACATTTCATTCTTTTTTTTATGACTATTATTCCATTATATATATGATTCCATTATATCTTCTTTATCTATTATTCTATCAGTGGACCCTTGTATCAGCTATCATAAATAATGCTGGAATGAACATTAGAATGCATACTTCTTTTTGAATTAGTGTTTTTGTTTTATTCAGCAAATACCCAGAAGTGAAACGGCTGGATCATATAGCAGTTCTGTTTTTAATTTTTTGAGAAACCCCCTTACTGTTTTCCATAGTGGATGCATCAATTTACAGTCTCTCCAGAAGTGCACAACGGTTCCCTTTTTTCTACATCCTTGCCAACACTTGTTAATTGTTGCCTTTTTGATAATAGCCATCCTGACAGGTGTGAGGTTGTGTCTCACTGTGGTTTTGATCTGCATTTCCTCAATGATTAGTGATTTTGAGCATCTTTTTATGTGCCTGTTGGCCATCTGTATGTCCTCTTTACAAAAATGTCTATTCAGTTCTTCTGCCCATTTTTTAATCAGGTTGTTTGTTTTTTGGTATTGAGTTGAATGAGTTTTGTTTTTTGTTTATATTTTGGATATTAAGCCCTTAACAGATATATTGTTTGCAAATACCTTTTTCCATTCAGTAGGTTGCCTTTTCGTTTTGTTGATAGTTTCCTTCACTGTGCAGAAGCTTTTTACTTTGATGTAGCCCCATTTGTTTATTTTTGCTTTAGTTCCTTTACCTGAAGAGACCGATCCAAAAAAATATTGCCAAGACAGATGTCAAAGAGCATACTACCTATGTTTTCTTCTAGGAGTTTCATGGTTTCAGGTCTTCCATTTAAGTCTTTAATGCATTTTGCATTTATTTTTGTGTAAAATGTGAGAAAATAGTCCAGTGTGATTCTTTTGCATGTAGCTATCCAGTTTTTCCACTCCATTTATTGAAAAGGCTGTCTTTTCCTCATTTTATATTTTTGCTTTCTTTGTCGTAGGTTAAGTTGTCCATATAAGTGTGGGTTCATTTATGGACTGTCTATTCCATTCCATTAATCTATGTGTCTGTTTTTGTTCCAGTACCATACTGTTTTGATTAATCTGGTTTGTAGTATAGTTCGAAACCAGGGAGCATGATACAGCCAGGCTTTGTTCTTCTTTCTCAAGATTGTCTTGGCTATTTGGGGTTTTTTGTATTTCCATACAAATTTTAGAATTATATGTTCTAGTTCTGTGAAAACTACTATTGGTATTTTGATAGGGATTGCGTTGAATATGTAGGCTGCCTTGAGTAAGATGGTCATTTTAACAATATTAATTTTTCTAGTTCATGAGCACAGTGCATCTTTCCATTCCTGTTTGCTGTCATCAATATCTTATAATTTTCTGAGTACAGATTATTAACTTTCTTTGGTTAGATTTATTCCAAAGTATTTTATTCTTTTCGATGTAATTGTAAATGGGATTGTTTTCTTAATTTCTCTCTGGCAGTTTGTTGTTAGTGTGTAGAAATGCAACTGATTTGCAATATATTAATTTTGTACCTTACAACTTTACTGAATTCTTTTATTAGTTCTAAAAGTTTTTTTGGTGACATCTTTAGAATTTTCTATATAGTATCATGTCATCTGCAAACAGTGACAGTTTTATTCTTCCTTTCCAATTTGTATTTCTTCTATTTCTTTTTCTTGTGTTATTGCTGTGGCTAGGACTTCCAATACTATGTTGGGGAAAAGTGGTGAGAGTGGGCATCCTTGTCTTGTTCCTGATCTTTGAGAAAATGCTTTCAGCTTTTCAATGTTGAGTAGGATGTTGGATGTAGGTTTGTCATATATGCCTTTGTTATGTTGAAGTATGTTCTCTCTATAACCACTTTGTTGAGAGTTCTTATCATAAATAGATGTTGAATTTTGTCAAAAGCTTTTTCTGCATTTACTGAGATGATCATATAGACTTTATTCTTCAATTTGTTAATGTGGTATATCACATTGGTTGGTTTGCAGATTTTGAACCATCCTTGTATCCCTGTCATAAATCCCACTTGATCATGGTGAATAATTCTTTTAATGTATTGTGAATTTTGTTTGCTATTTTGTTTAGGATTTTTGTATTTATGTTCATCAATGATATTGGCATGCCATTTGTGTGTGTGTGTGTGTGTGTGTGTGTGTGTGTGTTTGTTGTCAATGTCTGGTTTTGGTATCAGGGTGATACTGGCCTTGTAGACTGAGTACGGAAGCTCATAGAATGAATTTCTTCCTCTTCAAATTTTTCTGGAATCATTTGAGGAAAGGTGATAACTCTTCTTTAAATATTTGGTAGCATTCACCTGTGATGCCTTCTGGTCCTGGACTTTCAGTAGTTGGGAATTATTTTTTATTATTATTACTGATTCAGTTTCATTACTGCTAATCTGTTTATATTTTCTGTTTCTTCCTGATTCAGTCTTGGGAGATTGGATGTTTCTAGGAATTTATTTGTTTCTTTTAGGTTGCTCATTTTATTGCTGTATAATTATTTGTAGTAATCTCATAGTCCTTTGTATTTCTGTGGTGTTTTTGCAACTGTTCCTCTTTTGTTTCTGATTTTATTTACCTAGCCCTCACTCTTTTTTTTTTCTTTATGAGTCTAGCTAAATGTTTATCAATTTTGTTTATCTTTTCAAAGAACCAGTTCTTAGTTTCAGTGATCTGTTCTATTTTTTTTTCTCAATTTCATTTATTTCTGCTCTTTATGATTTCTTCCCTTCTATGAACTTTGGATTTTGTTTGTTCTTCTTTTTCTAGCTCCTTTGGGTGTAAGGTTAGGTATTTATTTGAGAATTTTCTTGTTTCCTGAGGTAAGCTTGTATCTCTATAAACTTCCCTCTTAGAACTCTTTTCATTGTGTACCATAGATTTTGGATTGTGGTGTTTTCATTTTCATTTGTCTCCAGGTATTTTTAAATTTCTTCTTTGAATTTTTTGGTGAACCATTGGTTGTTTGGTAGCATACTGTTTATCCCGCATGTGTTTGTGGGTTTTGCATTTTTTTTTTGTAGCTGATTTCTAGTTTCATACAGTTGCGGTCAAAAAAGATGCTTAATATGATTCCAATCTTAAATTTACCAGGGCTCATTTTGTGGCCTAACATGTGATCTATCCTGGAGAATGTTCCATGTGCACTTGAAAAGAATGTATATTCTGCTTCTTTTTAATGGAACATATATTTATTAAGTATATCTGGCCTAATGTGTTATTTAAGGCCAGTGTTTCCTTATTGATTTCTGTCTGGTTGATCTATTGATGTAAGTGGGGTGTTAAATCCCCTACTTTTATTGTGTTACTGTCAGTTTCTCCTTTTATATGTGTTAATACTTTCCTTATGTATTTAGGTGGTCCTATGTTAAGTGCATATATATTTACAATTGTTATATTTTCTTCCTGGATTGATCTCTTGATCATTATATAATGTTTTTCTTTGTCTCTTGCAACAGTCTTTTGTTTAAAGTCTATTTTACCTGATATAATTATTGCTACCTGGCTTTCTTCTGATTTCCATTTGCATGGAATACTGTTTTCCTTCCCTCAATTTCAGTCTTTGTGTATTTTTAGATCTAAATTGGGCTCTTGTAGGCAGCATATATATGGTCTTGGTATTTTATCCAACTAGCTACCCTGTGTCTTTTGACTGGAGCATGTAGTCCATTTATATTTAAAGTAATTATGTTATCGATAGGTATGTCTTTAATGTCATTTTGTCATTTTCTGGTTGTTTTGTATTTGCTTTTGTTCCTTTCTTTTTCTTTTGTTCCTTTCTTTTTCTTTTGTTCTTTTCCCTTGTAATTTGATGACTATTTTTAGTGCTCTGTTTGGATTCTTCTCTCTTTTGTGTGTGTATATATATATATGTTAGTGGTTGTTGGTTTGTGTTACTATGAGGTTCATATATAACAGCATATATTATTGATATGATTATTTTAAGTTGATTTTCTCTTAAGTCTGAACACATCTTAAAAACCCCACATTTTTACCATTTTTATTCCCCTCTCCTCATGTTTTAATGTTTTTGAAATTATATTTTACATCTTTTTGTTTTGTGTTTCCCTTAACTGCTTGTTGTGGATATAGTTGATTTTACCACTTTTGTCTTTTAACCTTCTTACTAGCTTTATAAGTGGTTGAACATACCTTTATGTATGTTTGCTAATGAGATTTTTTCTTTCATAATTTTTATATTTATAGTTGTAGTCTTTTCTTTTCTGCTTAGAGGAGTCCTTTTAACATTTCTTGTAAAGCTGGTTTGTGATGCTGAATGCTTTTAGCTTTTACTTTTATGTACAACTCATTATCTTACCTTCAAATTTGAATAATACCCTTGCTAAGTAGAGTATTCTTGGTTGTAGGTTTTTTTTTTTTCTCCCCCATCACTTTGAACATGTCATGTTTCTCCCTTCTGGCCTGCAAAGTTTCTGCTGAAAAGTCAGCTCATAGTCTTATGGGAATTCCCTTGTACATAACTAGTTGCTTTTCTCTTTCTGTTTTTAAGATTTTATTTTATTTTTAACTTTTGCCATTTTAATTGTAATGTGCCTTGGTGTGGATCCCTTTGGATTGATCTTGTTTGAGACTCTCTTTGCTTCCTGGAGCTGGACATTTGTTTCCTTTCCCATATTAGGGACGTTTTCAACTATTATTTCTTCAAATAATTTCCCTGCCCCTTCCTCTCTCTCTCCCTCTCTTGTCTTTATAAGACCCATTGATTCAAATGTTAGTATGCTTGATATTGTCCAAGAGTTATCTTAAACTATCCTCATTTTAAAAAATTCTTTTTACTTCTTCTGTTCAACTTGGATAACTTCCACCACTCTGTATTCCAGTTTGCTGATCCATTCTTCTGTAACATCAAATCTACTGTTGATTCCTTCTAGTGTATTTTTTAGTTCAGTAATTATATTCTTCAGCTCTGTTAGGTTCTTTTTTATATCCTCTAACTCTTTGTTAAACTTCTACTGTGTTCATCCAGTCTTCTGAATTTATTAAGTACCTTTATGATTATTACTTTGAACTCCTTATCAGGTAGATTACTTATCTCCACTTTGTTTAGTTCTTTTTCTGGGGGTTACCTTTTCTTTTACTTGGAACATATTCCTCTGTCTCTTAACTCTGATTATTATCTATCTCACTAGACTATAGATGTCAAGGGAGCAGAAATCATGCTTGGCTATTTCCTCTTGTATGCCCAGTACCTAACCAACTACCCAACACGGGTAATTGCAAGAAATTGATGTTTCTTGATTGATTAAGTGTATACTTAAAGAAATGTTTTGCTTTTTTCTACCTTCCCTTACATAATTTCTATGACTAAAACACTTTAATCTGTCTTTATGGCAGAACATTTTCTCACTTGATGGAATAATCTGACCATGTCTAAAAGGAACAGAACGTACCAGATGGTTAACAGAACATGTGCAAATGATTTATGAATTAAAAATATCTTTTGGGTGTTCATTATTCAAGTCAGATACAGGTATACCTTGGATATATTATGGGTTTTGTTCCAGACCACTGCAATAAAGAGAATATCACATGAAGTTTTTGGTTTCCCAGTGCATATGAAATTTATGTTTACACTATATTGTAGTCTATTAATGATATCATTATGTTTTTTAAAAATGAATATATCTTAAAAATACTTTATTGCCAAAAAATGTTAACCATCTTCTGAGCCTTTGGTGAGTTGTAGTCTTTTTGCAATAGTAACATCAAAGATGACTGATCACAGATTACCATAACAAATATAATAATAATGAAGAAGCTTGAAATGCTGCAAGAATTATCAAAATGTGACACAGAGACATGGAGTGAGCAACAGCTGTTGGCAAAATGATGCCAGTAGATTGCTCAATGCAAAGTTGCCATAAATCTTTAATTTGTAAAAAACACAATATCTGCTAAGTACAATAAAGCAAAACTCACTAAACAAGGTATATTTGTATTTACATTGTCTAATTCTCATTGATATTTTTTGTTTTTCCCTTTGGTGATATAACTGAACTTTTATTCTTTATTGCTGAAAAGAGAAAAGAGTCAAGCGTCATTAGATCTTGGTTTCACTCTGGGTTTATATGTGACTTTAGGTAAGTCATAAGCTGTGAGCCTAAACATTGTCAGCTGTGAAAAACTTACATGACTATATATTTTTTCTCCACAGAATATTATAAGGAAAAAATAAGATAATTATACATACATATATATTGAACACCTTGACAAAAATGTTAATATATTAATACACACATATATTTCTCTTGGTCTGGCTGTGGATACAGTTAATAAAATGATAGGGGATGACTACATAAAAATTATAAAAAACAGTGACGGTAGCTATCAATTGTCACTTTGTAAAGTGCCAAGAATTGAGCTAAATGCTTCCCATATATTTTCTTATTTGATTTTCACAAACATATGTTAATTACTTTTCCCTTCTCCATTTCTACTCCTCTCATTCTTTCTTGAACTCACTTCATGAAATAAGGTGTTTGACCCATCACTCCACTGAATGTTTTCTTCTCGGGGTCACCGATGGCCTCTATCTTGACAATGCCAATGGTCAATTCTTCCTTCATCTCACTCAGTGCCTCTGTAACATATGACAGTAGGTCATTTCCTTTTTCTTGAAGCACTTTATTTGCTTGACTCTAAGAAACTCCCCTCCCATAATTTTCCTGCATTTTTCTTATTTTCTTGACCTCTAAATATTGGAGACCCCTAGAGATCAGACCCAGAGTCTCTTTTCTTTACTATTTTAACATATTCCTATAGCAATCTCACTCAGTTCTCATAGCTTAAATATATTTCTACTCTTTTAATGCCTATATTTTAAGATCCATTCTTGACCTCTTTCTTGAACGCAAACACTTTTATATCCAATGGTTGACTGAATATTCCCACATGGATGCTTAATTACTATCTCTAACTAAACTCTATAATGCCCCTTCTTTTTTTACCTGTTCCTTATTCTGTCTCCATTCATCCAGTTACTTAGACCCAAAACTTTGACATCATTTTTATTTTCTTTCTCACAACTCATATTCAATCTATCAGAAGTTATGTTGAGTCATGAATCTAATTGGTTTTGGCTGCTGCCAGGTGTGGGGTGTCATCTTCCTATTTGAAGCCACCAACATATCTTGCCTGCACTATTGCAATTGTCTTTTCTTGGTTGTCCTGCATCTACTCCTGGCTCCCTAGAGTCTATTCTTCACATAGGACCCGTAGTGATCCTCTCAAAACATAAATTGCCATCATGATACTCCCCTACTAAAAAATGTCCAATGATTTCCCATCACAGAATAAAATCCAAAATCCTACTATGGTATATAAATTTCTGCATTACTTAATCCCTGGCTACCTTTCAAATTCAACTCATAAGTCACTGAACACCAACCTCTGTTGGTCAAACCTTCTGTCTTCCTTCTTCAGTAAGAAAGGTAACTGAGATTCAGAATAGTCAAGTCGATTTTCAAGATCACATAATTATTAAATGATACAGTTGGGATTTGAATACTGACCAGAGGATAAATCTTGCACTTTTAGCCACTATGCCATATTGCTTCCTTCTTTATACTATACTGTTTTCCCTCAACATGCAATTATCTTGGAAATTCAGGATCCCCAAATTTCCATAAACATTTTGTTATAATTGTCAAGATACTCATATGTATGCTCACATTTCAGCATTTGTTGCCTTTCAGGGTTTCAGGTCCACACACATGTATACCCAACAACTTATAGTTCAGCTTCCCTAAAGGGAGATTTAAAAAGGAGAAAAATACCTTCCAAAAGACATTGATGCAAAAGATTTTTAAAAACAATCGATGACACATCACTGAAAATTGCATAAATGTACAAATCCTAGGAATTTCAGGCTATAAGTGAAAGTGATAGAGTCAGGTCACTTTTATCTCTTTGATCCCACATTCAAGTTTCACATAGGCCTGAAGCAGTGCTTAAACCATAACACCATTACAAGAGGAGCTATTGACTTCAGCATTAGAGGAGACCTAATGCCAGTTACTGAAGTCAGGTTTTACTGATTTTTAACACTAAGATTTCTCTAAAAGGAACTCTGGCAATTGTCTTTTTAAGGTGCTCTTAAGAAATGCTAGATTCCCCTCCTCCCCCCTTTTAACCATTACTCCATTTTCATTTTGTCCACATTTAAAGAAAAACTTGAGTAAGGAAGTCAAAGCATGCAACATATCAATTTTGCCTGGATTTATATTAATGTTGGCATGGAAGTTGAAAAAAAAACAATCTTTCTTATCTGATGCTAAGAGTTGAAAATACCTGAGTAATTTTTCAGTTTTCTATGAAATGTAATAATAGTTAACATTTATGAAATCCTGGTTCTACCACTACCAGTTATGTGACTCTGTGTACATTACTTAACTTCTTTTTTGTCTGTCAGTTTCTTATTCTGTAAACAGGGGATAATACTAGGACTAATCTCATGGTATTTGGGTGAGGTTAGATGAGATAATGTCAATCACTTAAATAACCCTTAGCATGGTGTGAGGGCTCAGGAAACACCAGCTATTATAATGTGTGCACAACTACTAGATCAGGATTTCTCATCCTTGGCACTGTTGACATTTGGGGTCAGATAATTCTTCATTCTTGGATGCTGTCCTGTGTCTTATAGAATGTTTAACAGCATCCCCAAACTCTTACCCCACTAGAATCCAGTAACAGCCAACCCCTCCCCAGCCCTAATAACCAAAAATGTCTTCAGACATTTCCAGATGTCCTCTGGGGAGCAAAATCACCCTGTGTTGAGAACCGCTGTACTAGACTAATGCTTTACATGTTACCTCTTAATTTTCACAACAAGCTTCTGGGGTAGGTACAAATGAGGAAAGTAGAATTTAGGAACATTAGGTATTTGCCTAAGACACACAGCTGGGAAAGGCTGAACTGTTACTGGAATCTGATGGTGTCTGACAACAAAGCTTTGATGGCATGTTAGTTATGTCTCCAGTTGAAGGGTTGTTCCTGTGAACAATGCCAAGAAGTCAACAGTCCAATGCATTTCTGCTGTCCTCTACCCAGGAGTCTACAGTGAGTTTACTTTGTCTGGTTTTATAGTCCAGTTTCCTTTCATTTTACAACTTGCTCTTGTCTGCATTGAAGAATGCTATGCTTTTCTATTAGGACTCAATTGATGGGCGAGGCTTCTCATCTCTCACAAAATACCCATTGCACTCTTAACATGACATTAAAGCCAAAGTTTCCACCCATAATTGGCAAGAGATAGAATCTGCACTCTTGGTACTTGTCAATGAGAATAACACTGAACTGACTTTTGCTTAACATTTATTACAAGTTTAATTGTGAAGAATGAATTTAGGAATTTTATCTAAGAAATTTGTAGTGCTTTGAGAATAAGGTAGAGAATGAATAAATAGAATAAACTTATAAAACTCCTAAATAATATGTGAGTATGCAGACTGTGGCCTTTCCAAATGTTTCTTCATTTTAGGTTTCTAAGTTCTTTTTTTTTTTAATGATGTAGATTTGTATTAAGGTAGGGAGAGGTAGAGAGGGAGATTAATTTGTATTTTTCCATCTTTATCTTACTGGAGCCTTCTGCTTCATTTTTCACTTTTGGGGCTCCCATAATATTAATGTATTATGGATTCTCCTCCTTTGGTCAGCTCCTTGCTGTTTCCTTTCTTGGTTACTTTTCTTTTGGAAATCGCTAAAATAATTGTTGTGTCCCAGGGCTGGATCCTGAATTCATAACTTATCTCACTTGCTCTCTCTCTCTCTCTCTCTCTATATATATATATATATATACTTTTTTTAATTTATTTTTTGGCTGCGTTGGGTCTTCGTTGCTGCGTGCAGGTTTTTTTTTCTCTAGTTGCGGGTAACAGGGGTTACTCTTCATTGCAGTGTGCAGGCTTCTCATTGCGGTGGCTTCTCTTGTTGCAGAGCACGGTCTCGAGGCACATGGGCTTCATTAGTTGTGGCACGCGGACTCAGTAGTTGTGGCTCACAGGCTCTAGAGCACAGGCTCAGTAGTTGCGGCACACTGGCTTAGTTGCTCCGCGGCATGTGGGATCTTCCCGAACCACGGCTCGAACCCACGTCACCTGCATTGGCAGACAGATGCTTAACCACTGTGCCACCAGGGAAGCCCCTCACTTTCTATAGTTTTTGAACAACGTTATTCAGTCTCCTGGTTTCAGATAACATTATTTACCAATGGATTCCAAATCTAGGCCTGTGCTCTGAGCTCTAGACTCATCTACCCAGTTACTACATGGGCATCTCTACAAGAATGTTCCATAGACACTTCTGTTTTAACACAGTTTCCCTAAGCTGGCTCTTTTCCCTCGGTTGGTTGGCACCACCATCCAGCCAGTTGCTCCAGGTAGAACTTGTGCATCATATAGTATTTTGAAATCTCTCATCTCTTCATGAGATGCCCAATCAATCACCAATGTTTGTTAATTCTACTTCCTAAACATATTTTCAACTCATCTTCTTGTCGAATATTTTCCATCATTGTCATTATCTTTCATCAGAACTGCTACCTTCACCTCCCAAAAGGTCATTGGGACAAGATAACATGCAAGTAGTTAATGACTATGGAACCTCATTGATATGGCCCCTCTCTATCTCTGTCACTCTTCATTTCTACCATCTGCCTTAGACTGGGCACTCAGGCAACCCTGAGCTGTTTGTGGGTTTCTATATGTAATAGATTAATTTTCACTTTTCTTTGTTCAACTGTTCCTTTGTATGGAATGCCTTTTCCCTAATTATCACATTGTTAAACCTTACTGTTCTCTCCCTTCCCACAATCCTCCAATACAATTATTCTGGTTGCGTTTCTGTGGTTACTCTTCCATATTGCTTTATAATCATTAGATTCTTTATCTCTACCTCTATATATCTTATGTGCACACCTAGCCAACTATGGGGAAAAGAAATAGTGAATACTCCATAAATGTTTGTTGAGTGAATAACTGTGTCAGCTAGCTCACTGAATTGGTAGCAATCTACTAAAAGGGCTTTTTAAAATAATCTTTCAATGCAGTTAAAAATCTTATATTATTTACCGATGGAGGTTAGCCTTGACTTATACATTAAGTAGAACACTATGTCTTTCTTTCATCTAAACATCCTTCAATAGATGTTTTCTTGGCTTGGGGCAGAGATCCTAAGCTGTCAACTATATATATAAACCTCTTGCACCATAGGGAGCAGTATGTAGCCACTGGGATTAGATTCTGGGCATGTGGGATATTGGATCCTGGGCCAGCATTCTTGATCAAATCTCTTTGCTCCAAAGAGATTTAATGCTGCCCTTAAAGCTATATCTCTCAGTATCACTTCTGGGGTTAAAAGTGGGAAAAAATGCCAACAACAAAAGCATGTATGTGCTTTAAACTTTTAATATTAAACACATCATTTTATTTATTTATTTTGCGGTACGCGTGCCTCTCACTGTTGTGGCCTCTCCTGTCGCGGAGCACAGGCTCCGGACGCGCAGGCTCAGCGGCCATAGCTCACGGGCCCAGCCGCTCTGCGGCATGTGGGATCTTCCCGGACCGGGGCACGAACCCCTGTCCCCTGCATCGGCAGGCGGACTCTCAACCACTGCGCCACCAGGGAAGTCCCTAAACATATCATTTTAAAATCATAGCTATAAAAAAAATAAAGTTGCAAAACAGATGTGGAGAGAATAGATTTCATAATGCAAATATATTTCTGGCTTTACTAACAGGTTCACTGCAAAATGTATTTAAGTAGTGAGATCTCAGTGAAGTAAAATACTATATGATTAAAAAAGTATTTCAGATACATTTTCAGGAACAGATTGGAAATATTAGAAGATACTGTTCTTTAGACTCATAAATATATATTTCCTTATTAATCCTTATATTGCTATATGAATATACATTCAATATTTCTTTTCATTGTTTTTTTTAAATGTGACCATATTTATGATAAATACTATGTATTTATTTATGTATTATGTTCACACGCAAAGTAATAAGCCTTTGAAAATGTCATTGTCCTGAATATTTATGTAGTGTCCTGTCAGTGCTAAAAACAATTTTAAGTAATAGATGTTCTGTGGCATATGCGTCATATGAAATAGATGTTAAGCACACCATTTAATGTGTATTGTGAAAAGAAATTATCGGAGTATATAGTATGTTTCGTTATTGACCAGTTTTATTTTATTTAAAAAAATTTTATTGAAATATAGTTGATTTACAATGTTGGGTTAGTTTCAGGTGTACAGCAAAGTGATTTAGTTATACATATATATATAAATATACATATTCTTTTTATACTTTCTCTGTTATTAACCAGTTTTAACCTAAAATTCAAGAAATTTCATGCTTATATTCTTTGTCAAAATCTCTCCCACTAATACCTGAAAGACTCTATACAGTTGTAAATAGTGTCACAAGGATGTCAAACTTGACTCAGGTGGATCAACAAGCCATTATTCCTCTCATCTGTACTCGTTTTTAATGATCAGCAGCCTAAACTGGCAGTATTTTTGTGACACTTTCAATCTACAGGACTGAGAGAGTGGCTGTTTATTCCTATCTCACCGGAGACATTAGCATTAACAAGCTGACTCCTGCACTGCCTGGTGCCAGCTACGGGTCACGCTGATGTGGAGGCAGCTGTCTCTTGTGTGGGCCATGCCATCTTTATTTCCCAGACAACAGCTGGCCGAGGGATCTCACACTATTAACATCAATGTGAACTGAATACCAGCTACCTGCGTTACGACCTTAGGTCTAGGAAGGGAAGCATGGCACTGCTAGCAGAACCCATGCACATTGCCCATAAGAAGTGGAAGGAGTTACATATGGCAGGTGAACAAAAGAACTCATTAGACTTCCCCTTGTCCATATCCAGTCAACTGACACTGTTGCCCTTGCTATTTTAAATCAAGATGAACAAATTCAGGGCTGCCAACACTGATTTTAGAGTGGCATGGTTTTCTTTTCTAATAGTTTATAGATTAGCACAACAATTAGAGTTTATTCATTTAAAACAATTACTTTGATTTCCAATCATGCACATTCTCTGAGATCCACTAATATTAATAATATTTTTGGTATGTATGTGTTAAAAAGGTAGAAAAAGGAAATTACCATATTCTTTTCAATGTGAGAGTTCTTTCTGTTCTTGGTAGAGAAATTAAGCTCTCAAAGCAAATATGACCCTGAAGAAAGTTCTTCACAGAAAAATATATTATTGCATTACTATTTACTGAAATTGTTTCAAAAGTAGTTTTGATTGGCAGAGCTTTGCATAATAAATGTTAAATAGTTTTCTGCTTTACTTCCTGTGAATCTCATGGTCCTTTGCACTTTTAGTCTCAGATTAAGATGATATCTGATCATTTTGTTCATTGTTGGCAGTCTACAACATCTAGGCATAACATTTCTTCCTGCTCTGAGCAAATCAATGAGTTTGGAAAAGAATGTAATTATCCTTTAAATTTGTGGCTACACAATGGCAGAATAAACAGTTGAAAATTGAAAACTGGTTATTTGCCTTGTTTTAGGTGAAAAGAAAGACAAGGGAAAAAATCCTACCATTTGAACTTAGATTTTAAAATGAGATAAATTAGTTACTTGTTGAGATACAAATTAATTTAGATTGAAAATACATGTTTTGAGGAGACATTTTTCTTACTTCATACCTCAGAAAAAAATAGTTGCATATCTATTTTTTTCTGGTACAAATAGATGAGTTCTTTTTGCTTTTTTCATCATTTGGAAAACAAAACCATCAGAATCAATTGTCCCCTCCTCCCCTGCAAGGATATAGTAGTGTTATCATTAAATTCAGGAAGTGGGTAAATGCTGAAATAACATAAACACATTCCATTGTATATAAATAAGTAAGCCAGTTTAAAGTAATTTAGTAAAGGAAAGGCTCTATTCCTTTCTTAATTTTTCCTAAACACTTTGTTCCATTGTAACATGTACTGGGCCTACATGTTTTAATGTTCGTTTTCTCTTTATGTCTCCCTCTGGGGTTTCAGTCCAGTAAATTCAAAAATCATTGCCTTTTTGGGATTTATTGGTATTTAAAAGCAGATCCCAGCACCTTACAAATTGCAGTTATAGTCTGTGTAAGGTAATGGTCAATAAGGGAGAGTAAGAACACTAAAGCTAGATTGTGAAAAAAGAAAGGAAAAAAGCTTACTACATTCTTTCTAAACAAACAGAAAGTCATAATTGGAAAAATTCTTTTTTATGTTTTCTTACATTAGATAGGACCACTGAATGAAACATTCACTGATGAATTACTCCCGTAATCTGTGTAGGAAAAACAGCTACTGGCAAATTAAAGAGTCCTGGAACAAAGCCATGAGAACTAAATGGCTAAAAATGAAAACAGGCAAACATCTGAGAGTATTCTACAGAATACAGATCCTTCACCACCTCCCCATTTTCACTGGTTGATTCATCGTCATGGAAACAGAATTTATCAAAATGTTCTTACTCACTCCTAGTGACCCAGTGAGTAGACTTACAGAGCTGGTGAAAGGTAACTCAGGCTGAAGCAATTTTTACAAATGATATGCTGCAAGTCATCAACTGGTGAATATTCAATGGTGTGATTGTGTCGGTTGAACAGGTTTCCAAGTCTCAAAGAGTTCACTTTTTTGTTTTTCTGTTTTTTTTTTTTTTTTAATCTGACAGACAGAGAAACCAGAAACCTTTGCTAGTGATTGAGCATGGATGACTAACCCCATGGAAAGTGGCTGATTTGGGGTTTTAACTCACTTTTCCCCCTCAATTGTTTTTCTTTCCCCAGTCTAGAGAATGTTCAAATCCAGTGTTTGGTAGCATTTACTGGGTTATTCATTGTCCTCAGCAACTCTCTCAGCTCTAAGATGCAAAAATCCCTCACTCCTCATTGCAACCTTCTCCCCATATCTGTAGCAGAAGCTAGGTGCTGGCAGTCAAAGCCTGACAGATCTGGATGGCTTTAATCTGACACCATTGCCAGACCAGAGTTAACTCCACAATGAAGTGGCTTCTTCATTTCAGGAAAGTGACTTGAGGAATTGCCTAAGGAAAAGTGCCATTTTACTATTTACAAAAAAAATTCAGCATCATCCATGTAGCTGCCAAATTCAGGGAAGGTTGATTTTTTACTTTATGTTCACAATTAGTGACTCGTTGTCATGGAAACCACTCTTCAGATGATTCTTGAACTTAAATGACTGGATGTGATCAGGCAGAAACCCTCCCCCTTTTTTAGGCTCAGTAGTCGATGTCTCTCTCTGGTTATTCTGATAACAGAATCACATAAAACATCTATAAACATGCAAAATAATAGCACTGGGGCAACATCAATTAAAACTGAATATTCAATAATTCATTCTTTAATTAAGCCTCTTTCCTCTTTTCCTGAAGCTGTAACCTTTCAAGTGTTAAAAAAGACATAAGAACTAAATCATTTAGTAAAAGAAATCTTTTCTAATTAGCAGTTTGTGATACACGAATGAAGAAACAAGATTTGAAATTCCTTTTTGGTTTTCAATGTTTAATATAGAAAGCAAAATGAAAGGCTTCATTTGGAAAGTCTATTCAAGGTGACATAACTATGGTTTGAGGCTCTGGCCTTTTCATGTGTGTGTTTCTTTTGTCTCTGAGTGAGGGAGGGGTGGGGTTTATCATGACAACAGCATAGCCCACTCATGGTTCCTGGCAGCCAGAAATAATTAATCTACATTGAGACTGCAGGCATTGTGTCCGTGTTTGCATATGTGACTACTCTGTGTTAGGGCTGGGAAATGAAAACCTCCAACCATCAGAGCATCTCGTCTTTAAAAAGGAAAAATCAAACTCTCAGGAACTCTGGATTTATTTGCCGATCTCTGTTTGAATACAGAATTCACTACTCTTCAGAAATACTATTATGCGGCATGTACACTAAGCTCTCTATATGTGTCTGGCTTTCTTTGCTCTCCAGGTACGGGGAGTTCACTTCTCTCACTCCCTTCATTAATGCTAATTCATGGACAAGAGGCCCTTAGGAGAGGGAACAAAGTAAGGCTGGTCAATTTTCTTTTTTAATTTAAGAGATATGCTCGTTTTTTATTTTGTTTTGTTTTGTTTTGCTAGTGAAAAAGTCGACTCTGAACATTTTTTCAATTAACATTGAGTGTAAATTCACCATAAATTTTATGTAACAGGTAAAAACAAACAATTGCATAATGTTACATGAGATATACTTTACATGACATGTATATTACAGGAAGTACAGATCTCATGGGTCCTGATGTATGGTAACATTTGTAACAATTGTGTGTGAAAGTGTAAGTGAAATGATTTGGCTGACAATCATGAAGCCAGACTTAAAAAATGACTTCATTTTTGCAATTATACTCCATTTCTTAGTTTAGATAAATCGTCTAACCTCCCTGTGACTTAGTTTCTTCATCTTTATAATAGGAAAAGTATCTGACAAATTTAAGTTCCCACAGACGTTACAAAGGCTGTTTGAGTCTTGGGGGCACTCAATATATTTTGATGAATGAATAAATCACCTTGGTATTTTCTTTTGCAAATTGAATAGTGACAACTGTGGCCACTGTTTTTTCTTGGTAAAGACAAAGGAGTTATGAAGAAAAAATATTCAAAATAGTTGCCTTTTCTCCCCTAAAAATCTATCATAAGAAACAGATTAGGATAAAATGTGCTGCTTACAGCCATGCAACAGTCAGGCTATAAGGTATGTGGAATCAGAGAAAACTGGTAAAATGAGAAAAGTGTACTGGTGTGCATTTTGTGTCAATTTCTTTTTTCTTTTTTTCTGCCGTACGCGGGCCTCTCGTTGTGGCCTCTCCCCGTTGCGGAGCAACAGGCTCCGGACGCACAGGCTCAGTGTCCATGGCTCATGGGCCCAGCCACTCCGCGGCATGTGGGATCTTCCCAGACTGGGGCATGAACCCACATCCCCTGCATCGGCAGGCCGATGCAGGCAGACTGTCAACCACTGCGCCACCAGGGAAGCCCTTGTGTCAATTTCTTAAACACAG
This sequence comes from Grampus griseus, assembly GCF_964374135.1. NCBI lineage: Eukaryota > Metazoa > Chordata > Mammalia > Artiodactyla > Delphinidae > Grampus > Grampus griseus. Next base: position 48,338,169 of record NC_139012.1, read on the forward strand.
ATATCTACTAGGAAAACACAAGGTATCACTATATTTTTTGCCAAGAAACAGTATGCACAGAGATAATAGAAAGGATGTGATGCATGAGGATAGTTCTTTTGATTCTGAGGCCAGAGAGAGTTAGTTGAACAGGAACAGGGTTCTCACCTTCTACCTTGTAGCCTTTGCTCACTCACAGCACTTTACATGGAGGTAGAGCAAAACACTCTTTCTCTCCCTGAGAAAAATGTCCTTGAAAGTCAGACACAGTCAAGAACTAAAGAGAATGATGCTGGTGTCTGGTACCTCTCCCTCACTGCTCTGTGTCCTATGTGTATAGGGAAGTTAGTTGAATACGATCTCTTGAAAGCTAGTGAAGAGAAAGCACATTCATATTTAACTTGAATTCCAGTGAAAACTAAACATTACTGATAGAACACTGCTTTCTTCCTACATTGATTTTATCTGTTTTAGAAAAGTAATATCCTAAATCGAAATCAGGTAAGTGGAAAATAATTCTTTTCAAACATAGTGTGCTCTTGAGGGGAAATTTTCATACACACACATGCCTATGTTTTAGCACACACACATTTTCCTCTATGTCTTTCAGCCACGTTTAGTAGAGGATGGTTGAAAATATTTGGGACAGGCGACACAGTGAAATAACTCAAAGAACGGGACCATCAAGTTGTGCACAGCTGTTCTTGGGGACATCGGATCAACATTTGTACTCTCTGTGTAGCTGTCTGCCCTGGTCTGTCACCAGAATGCTTTGAGTCATAGGGGCAGCCTAGTCCAGGTTCTGATGAATCTCAGAGTTTACCTTGGAGCTGTCATCAGCAGTGTTACCTTTCATACTCCCTGTCCCCCCATTGGTGGTTGTGGGGAATATGTAACATGGTGTAAACCAGAAATAGAACTCAAGGAGAAAAGGATACATTGAATCAAAGTTACCATTTTCTTTGGGTACCTAGTTTGCTTTTTGCAACATGCTACCAAAATGCCTGGTAATTCAGATAAATTCGTAACATACTGAGAGACTACCTTGCTAACAGTTCCTTCCAAACATGAACTAGGAGGCAGCTTCTGGTTCTTCATTCATCTTATCACATGATCCTTCTGCTTAGCTCAGAGATGACTGGATTAGGAATGGGCACCTGAGCTGCATATAGTCATCTTATAGGTTGGCCAACATCCTGTCAGGTGGTTTGATAAAGGAATCCTGTCTCGTAGAGGTTCTGATGCTGGAGGGTGATTAACCCAGTCAGATTTTCTCTTAGTGATAGGGACATCCAGAGAGGGACACGGACAATAAATTGATCACAAAGCTAAGAGACACACAGCAGGCATGAGGTGGTAGAAGCCATGTAAAAAAGGACATGAGGAAGAGAAGGAAGAAAGTAGTCAGAAAACAGACCATTTCCACTCACAGTAGAAAATTTACCTGTGAGGATATTGACTGCTAGATTACTGCTAGATTAGGAACTTGTTGCCTTGACAGCTGAATGTGGTTTTCTGCACTCCCTAATTTTCCCTTGTATCCTCACTACAAATCGCCATCACTTCATTAATACTTTAAACATTTCTCCTTTTCTCTCTTTCTTCTCATTCTGATATCCCTATTAGGTAAATATTATACCTTTGTATTTGTTCCACAGTTCTCGGATATTCCATTCCTTTTTTTCCCCAGTTTTTAAAAATCTCTTTGCTTTTCAATTTGAGAAGTTTCTATTGACATATCTTCAAGTTCACTGATTCTTTCCTTGGCTTCATCCTGTCTACTGATGAGCGGATCAAAGACATTCATTCCTGCTGCAGTGTTTCTTTTTGTTTTTTGGGGTTTTTTTCTGGTACGCGGGCCTCTCACTGTTGTGGCCTCTCCCGTTGCGGAGCACAGACTCTGGATGTGCAGGCTCAGCGGCCATGGCTCACAGGCCCAGCCACTCCGCGGCATGTGGGATCTTCCCAGACCGGGGCACAAACCCGTGTCCCCTGCATCGGCAGGTGGACTCTCAACCACTGCACCGCCAGGGAAACCCTGTTGCAGTGTTTTTGATTTCTAACATTTCCTTTTAATTCTCTCTTAGAATTTCCATCTCTCTACTTACATTACCCATCTGTTCTTACATGTTGTCCCCTTTTCCATTAGCAGCCTAAGGATATAGTTAAATTCCAGGTCTAACAATTCCAAAATATCAGCTAGATCTGTGTCTTCTTCTAATGGTTGCTATGTCTTCAGACTGTTTTTTGTCTTTTAGCATGCTTTGTAATTTTTGGTTGAAGGCTGACATGTGTATTGGGTAAAAGGAACCGAGGTAATGAGATCTTTAGTATGAGGTTTTTTAATTTATCTGGCTAGGTGTTAGGCTGTTCACTATTTGCTATAGATGTCACAGGCTAAACTTTGTCGTGTCTTTTGTCCTCTCCGGCTTTGGTCTTCTCTTGTATTTGGGTTTCCCTAAAGCCCGCTTTGTAAATAAGGTCTGAGCTATACAGTAATTTTTAGCTGTAATCCCCTGTTATTATTCAGGACCCCTATTGATGTGGTACATGTGGGAATTAGGGAATCATTCCATAGTCCTATGATTATGTCTAAGTCTCAGTTTTGTTTTGTTCTGTTTTCCCCCTTAGGTGAGACAGGAAGGCTAGAGGGGGTTGGAGTTGTGCATTTCCCTTCCTCCAGATCTGTTAGGCTCTGGTAAAACAATTTTCTTTAAAGGAAGTCTTTTTTAAGGAGAAAAAAAAATGTTCTATTTATATTTCAGAACAGTTACTTTCCCCCTCCTCTTCCAGAAGCTTGAGGAGATTTTTCTCTGATTTCTCAGTAAGAACCTGGTAGTGTTACTGGAGGTAAAACTCATGCAAGTGATGGGGGCACCCCCAAGGTTGGGTCTCCAGAAGGTTTTATTTCTCAAGCTTGGACTGGAAACTGAAAGTGATCCCTATTACTTGACAATAGCCAAAATCCCCCTCTGTTCCTTGCAACCTATAAATGTATAAAGAACAAATTTGGGGTCAGCCCTGATTGAGGGCTTTTTTTCTCTCTCACTCTCCTTTTTTAGATAAGTTGATCAGACATGATCTCTCTTATCATATTTGAAAGTTCTCTTATTAGATGTTCAAAAACTTGTCTTTATTCAGTAGGAGCTGAGGCAAGTTACTTGACTCATTTCCTTCTCAATTTCTTCATTGGAGGGATAGAGGGAGAGAGAGAGACAGAGAGAGAGTGAGAGAGACTTTTCTAATATATAATCAGATAACTATAGAAGAACACTGTTACGAATTCATGCATGGAGGATGATTGAAAAATATGGAGTGCTACATAAATTTAAATAATGTAATCCTGCATGCTCTTTTTTGACAATTATGAAGAAACTTTATGTGGTGTATTTTTTAAAAAATACTTTAAGGTGATATATTTTAGTGTCATTTCTTCCTTTAAATTCCTCTCCCCACCTCTCAATTTAGATGTGCCATTATTTCAGATAACTCTCTCATGTCTACAATTTTATAAGAATAATTTATGGGCAGGTATGCTCTTGAGAAAGTATTTTCTTATTATCAGTTTTGACAATAGACCTGTTATATAAAGGGAGTCTTTGAAATAGAAGCTATAATATCAGTCATCATTTTAACAATGTAATTTATGTACTACAATAGGGACTCAATCACTTTCTTTGCATTTTGGTTTGTTTCATGAATTTTCACTGCCTATACTCTCTTACTTGTTGTACTAATGTAATTTTTTTCATGAACTTATCAAATGTTATCTCTCTGTGCATTAAAAACATACTGGATAAAGAGGATCAACTTACTAATTCAACTTTATAAAGGATAAAGCACTTGCCCTTGAATCTATATCATCATTATTGCTTTTCAGTGTCTTCAAAGAGAGAAAAAAAATCCTGGAATAGCAATGTTTCTGTTTTTCTTTTTATTTATCTAGCCACAAAGTAGCCTTGAAAGATCAGCTATCACACAATCCTGGAGACCTTTTTTATTTTTTTCTATTTAATGCTATGTGGGGTAAAAAGGATGTGGGTAAAGAAAAATAATTAGGCATGACAGGTTATTTGACAATTTGCTAACACAAATTAACCTTCTTTTAAGATTGGCTGCATGTGAACATCTCGTTTTACTCCAGCTTGACAATATAGCCTCGGTTTGTGGGACGTTCCTAAAGAATGTAAAGTTTGGAGGATGGCAGCAGTGGGGAGTGATGACACTGCTGCTCTATTCTGAGCGCTGTGAAGCTTTCCATGAACAATATGATGTTTTTGCTTGGTTTGGAATCTGTCTATTGATCTGTTCATCTCTGAGTTGTCTCCAGAGGATATGAGTACTTTGGGCAAGAATGCTGTTTTTCCTTTCTCATTTAATGTTTGAAGAAACTAATGCACAGTAAAATGATGTGGCCAAGGCAGGGCAGTAAGACTGAGATCAGCACTCACCGTGCTCATGTTTGAATCTTGTCCTTTCACCAATAGTCTTAGTCTGTTTGAGCTCCTATAATGAAATACCACAGTCTGAGTGGCTTATAAATGACAAAATTTTACTTTTTACAGTTTTGAGGGCTGGAAAGGTCAGGATCAAGGTGCCAGCATGGTCGCCTTCTGGTGAGAGCCCTCACCCTGGTTCATAGCCTTTGCCTTCTCACTCTTTCCTCACATAGTGGAATGGGCTAGGGATCTTACCAGAGCCTCTTTTATAAGGCACTAATCCTCTTTATGAGGGCTCCACCCTCATGGCCTAAGCACCCCCCCCACAAAGACCCCCTCCTTCTAATACCATCCCATTAGGCATTAGGATTTCAACATACAAATTTAGGGAGACATAAACATTCAAAGCACATTTTGCTAGTGGTGTTCTTGAGTTCAGAATTAATCTCTTCTTTCTCTAAACCTCTAAGACTCTAGCTCACTCTTAAGGCACATGTTACAGTCTAAATTATGTATTAGGTATTTATGAATGTCTTGTCTTCTTTCCTAGGCTGTAGAGTCTTTGAAGACAGAAGAAACCTATCCTTACTCTTATGTAAAATGTCAATACCAACCCATAAAGCTAATAATAAAAATAAGTTGTCTTCCACATAATAATTGTATAATTTAAGCAATTATTTCTAATATGCCATATGAATGAAAATTCCAAATGGTATCCTGATAACATATTTTAGTGCCTTTTTTTAATGAGAAGGAAAAATAGATACATGCTGAAGTGAAAGCCAGTGAAGGACGTGAGTAAGCTTGTGGACTGAGCTCATCTTTCCCGCCTACGCTTTGGGCAGGAAATTTCTGGGCCCAGAAGAAAAGACTTTTTCAGGATGCATATAATTCAAAAACAGTCTCTTCTACGTTTAGTAGGGAACATAATGATTCCCAGAGATTGCCGATGATTTATCTCAATTTTGAGCATGTATTGCTTCGCCTGTCACTTACCTAACCCTCTCTAGGCGCATCTGTCTCTCACGTCAACATCGTAACGTGATCCCATCCCAACTCATACTTATCTGGTGAAAAACTGATATCACCACTGTGGTCATCATCAGCTTTCCTTTTTTCCAGCATGTCAGCATCTGACCTCTCCCCTCCCTGACAGCCTGGTTTGAGGGATTTAAAGTTTAAAGTATATTTTATCTCTGTACCTTTCTGATATCGGTAGTAGAATAGGTTGACTGGGCGACAGATTGTGAATGAGAAACTATGTTTCTCCTAAACTGTGAACCTGGCTTTACACTCTTAAAAATCTAGCCTGAAAAATGAGTTCTGCTCTCCAGGTACAGGGTAACTGCAGTTCCTGAGCATTTTAATTTTGCCTGTTTGACATAACACCGGTTGTAGAAACAGAGAAAAGCGGCAGAAGTTCCTTATGGGATGTCTGCCCTTAGGTGTCAAACCCAGAGATTAGTTCCAGAGTAAATTTACAATGTCCTTGTTAGTTGGTCAAGTTTCAGTTTTTTTAATTAAAAAATAAGTTTTTAGGTTACATTTATTTGCCTATTATTACATTTTGTGAGCTCAATATATTTGATTTTAGCAGGTAATCAATTGAATTAAGCAGGTAACCAATTGAATTAAATATTATTACACAGATGGTAAAAATCTCAGGGTGTCACCAAAGTTTGGTGGGTGGGGTCTGTATGAAATATGGTAATAGAAGAATAGATCCAATTGAATAGAAATAGACTTTGTTTAGTGGAGAAATTCACAATAGTACTCTGTGTCAATATCATTTATGCCTGCTTAGAAATCCAAAATCCTAAAAGCAGAAATTTATTGGAGATCACTGGCGTGTGTATGAAAGGTGAAAGGACAGAGGTGATATTATGGTGAAATGTACCAAATGTCATTTGACCTGATGTAAGAAATAAATGATTTATTTCTGATTTAAGTCATATAAGTTGCCTAGATATAAAACACAGTAAGTAGGGGAATTTCAAAAATTGGGGGAAGTATAATTGGGGTAGTCTCATTCAGCAAATAGTAAAACATCTGACAAGTTCTTTACTTGCTTTGTCTCAAAATGTATCTCTCAGAGTTATTGAAAACAACTGGGAATAATGATTACTTTGTATCTGTGTTTGAGTAACAGAGAAAATTTTTGGCAAAATAGAAGTTGTTACAAACTAGAAAGAATGTGGCCATGTCCTTTCAAGGTATATGATGCCAAGGAAAGAAAAGAGTAGTCATACATATTCCCTGGATTCTGGGAAAGCAGATTTCAATATATTCAGAAACATGGTCAGCATGATTTTGTGGCATGAAAATTCACAGGGGCATCTGTCTCAAGAGGAGTGTGATAATTGAAGGCTTATCATTTAGGACAGGGATTGGATGTACTGATTATGGCTCTAAAGATGAGAGCTAGAATGAGTGGATGGAAGCTAAAGGAAAACAGATTTTCAGCTCAATGTAAGAAACAACATTCTAACTTTCAGAACTGTCCAAAGATAAAAATGGGCTGGCGTGGGAAGTAGAGAGTTATTCATCACTTGATGTAGCCAAGCATAAGCTGGATGACTTCTTACCTAAATATTCTAGAGAAGAATTGAGCATCAGACAGGTAATTGGACTAGGTGATTTATGATTCTTTTCAATACCACATGTGCCCGTTATTGACAAAAACACAGCTCAGTTATTTAATTCTGTAGTAGATAACAGTGCTCTCATAATAAGTATTTATTTAAATTGTGCACTGTAGTTTCTTCCATCCTGTTAATAATTACTAAAACTGTCAATTAAAACTTCTATTTGCTTTCTTTCTCTCTTCTACCATTTCAACTAAACACACACTTCATCTGATGGGGCACAACACTAAAACTGTGTTAGGTACTTACATCACTATAGTCACTTAAACAGGATAGAAATTTGTTTTTCTCCTATACAAATCAAGTCTGGAGATAGACACTGTTATGGCAGCTCTAGAAAATCATCAGAGACCCAGTTTCCTTATACCCTTCTCTTCATCATCCTCAAAATCACACGATAACTCTTGGAGCTCTAATCATTATAACTTTATTGCAGGCAGGAATACAAGACCAACGGACAAGGCAGTTTCCCTGGAGATCACTTACATCTCAATGGCCACCTCTATTTATAAATGTGGTTGGGAAATAAAGTTCTTTAGCTAGGCACATTTCCCAGGGCTCTCTTATTAAACATGAAAGGGAGAAAAGCATCTTCAAATCTTTGCCACCGGCATCTTATTTCACATTTTCATAGTTGGGCAAGAAATGACTGTTTCTCTTTGTACAGTTGTAATTTTCAGTGACATATAGCCAAAGTCTAACAGATTTTTAGATGTCCTGAGCATGTTTATAATTTGGTACCCTTTTAAAAATTATTGTTCTTTATTTGTTCAACAAGTATTTAGAAGAGACCCTGAACCCTTAATGAGGAAGAGGGAGACAAGGAGAGCAGCTGGTAGGTGGACCCAGGCTTTCTTCTATAGACCTGAAAAATCAGTCCATCCCCCTAATTTTCTTTTACCCCTGTTAGCAACAGAGAAGACCTATAAGTAGCTAAGCTTCCTAATCAGACTTTTGAATTTATTAGTGTATTCATTCATTATCCAGTAGTCTAATAATTCTGCTGAACAGTTACTATATGGTAGGTAGTGTTCTAGGCACCAAGAATACCGAAGTGACTGAAATAGATAAAATTCCTCATCCCCATGGTGTACACATATGGTGCATACCGGAGAGGTCTACCTTCCTGAGAGACATTCTGAGGAAAATCTTCTCTCTTTACATTTCATGTGATGTTTTAACTGCCTGCTATTCCAGATTGGCAGCTATGGCAACTCTTCCCCTGGCCCACCCTTTTATCTAGCTCTTGACTTGATGGTCACCCCCACCAAGGGAACTGAGTTAAGGTGATAGTTCACACTCTCCATTTCCTTTTATCCCTTTCTCCATCAGAATCCTTATGCACCCCACGGGCTGTTCCAAAATACCTGTACATGCCCACAACATCTGCTCTCTTTTAAAGGGCAGTCTCTTCCAAAATTACCTCTATCTGCTGTACCTAAAAATTCCTCTAAAAAGCACTCATCTCTTGTCAGGTGTTAGGCAATTTGGTTACAGTGAGTTTTTTTTTAAAGTTCATAGTTATTGATTGCTTATCCCCCTGTACTAAGAGCTTATTGAATCCTCACAAGAAGTTTATGTAATCAGTATTAATATTTGCATTTTAACAGTTAGGAAATTGAATATTAAAAAGTTAAAAAACATATTCATTGAGTGATTCGCCAAACTCTAACTCAGGTCTACCTGGCTCCAAAACCCCACTCTTTGTTTTTTTAAATTTATTTTATTGAAATATATTTGATTTACAATGTTGTGCTACTTTCTGCTGTACAGTAAAGTGATTCAGTTGTATATATACATACATACATACATACATATAAACATATATATATTCTTTTTCATATTCTTTTCCATTATGGTTTATTACAGGATATTGAATACAGTTCCCTGTGCTATAGAGTAGAACCTTGTTGTTTATCCATTCTGTATATAATAGTTTGCATCTGCTAATCCCCAAACTCCCAAACATCCCTCCCCACTGCTTCTCCCCCTTGGCAACCACAAGTTTATTCTCTACATCTGTGAGCCTGTTTCTGTTTTGTAGAAAAGTTCATTTGTGTCATATTTTAGATTCCATGTATAAGTGATATCATATGGTGTTTGTCTTTCTCTGACTTAGTTTGATAATCTCTAGGTCCATCCATGTTGCTGCAAATGGCATTATTTCTTTCTTTTTTATGGCTGAGTAGTATTCCACTGCATATACATACCACATCGTCTTTAAACATTCATCTGTTGATGGACATTTAAGCTGTTTCCATGTCTTGATTATTGTAAACAGTACAGTATGAACATAAGGATACATGTGTCTTTTCAAATTATAGTTTTGTCTGGATATATGCCCAGGAGTAGGATTGCTGGATTATATGGCTCTATTTTTAGTTTTTTGAGGAACCTCCATACTGTTTTCCACAGTGTCTGTACCAATTTACATTCCCACCAACAGTGTAGGAGCAAAACCTCACTCTTAACCACTACACACATAGGTTTCTATGCTTGCTGAGTTTAATTCCTTCAGAGAGCATTTGGATTATACTTCTTCAAAAGGTTGCCTATTAGCCTAAATATATAAATGGTTTGATATGTATATGACATACCCTTTTGTTCACCCACATATTGTTCAGCGATGATCTGTTGTCCAGGTAAAGGCAAAAAACATAGCTGGCAACTGTTCCCTACTCTTTAGGCAGGTGGATGTCAAAAGGTTCTGGGAAAAAAAAATGTGTCCAACCTTGGACTGATCTAGGCAAAAATTACAGATGATTAGAGTTAGTAGAGAGAGTAGGCTTTAAATGGGACAAATTTTGACATCAAGAGCAGTGAGCTGAACTTGGAAGAAGATTGGACAGTGAAAAGAGCATGGATTTTGGAGACAGCTGATCAGTTACTTATTGGTTGTAAAAATATAAGTTTTTGTCATTCCAAGTATCAGTTTCTTCATATCCCAAAGCAGATAATAACATCTGGTTATTAGTCACATTGTGAGGACCAGGTATAATATGCTTAGTATATTTTAATATAATTGACCTGTGATGGGGACTCGGTATCAGGTGGAATTCCAGTTAATAAATGTAGAAGGAACTAGAGAAATAAAAACTCACTTTATAAGACCACAGTCATAACTGTTGTAGACAAGATCTACTGATGAATGTTAAAATTCATGGATAAAAGTTTGAGGAGAAACATTATTTGCATAGTTTCAAAGTATCAAGATACTTATTAAATACTAAGGGAGACATAATAACCTTACAGTGGAGAAATCCAGTAGACATGATTTCAACGAAGTTATCCAAGTTAGTATCACCAGGAAAAAGACATGGATATCATGAGCTCTTTGATATAATACACTGAGAAGGATCCATCACTTCTGGGTATTCTTACAAAAATCATCACTCCATTCTCATCATGAGAAAACAAATCCAGACAAATCCGAAAGGACATGAGTGGAACAACTTCAAAGACTCTAATAAGATTTTTAATTGAGTTAATATACTGTACTAATGTTAATTTGGCTCTGATCTTTGTACTGGGTAAGGAGTTAATGTCACAGGAAGCAGGTGAGGGATATATGAGAACTCACTCTATTATTTTTGCAATTTTCCGTAAGTCTAACATTAGTTCAAAATAAAGTTAAAAAAAAATCCCCAGTGATTCTAATGTGTAACCAAGATTGAGAATCTCTGGATTAGAATGCAGTACATCCTCAGCAAATGATAGCTATTACCAAACCTTGCTAAATGTCATGCATGACCAATTAGTTTTGCTGTTCAGAAGTGTTCATTTTTTAATGTTTGTCTGACCTGGATTTGTCTTTCCAGACAGTGATGGTTGAATACATTCAAATATGACATAGTCTTAAAAAATAGTCAAAGGGAATTTTGTATGATTCAGCTTTAGAAATTGTGTGTTTTTTCTAGGTAATAAAGGAACACCTCCTATTTCCCTGTCAAACTTTCCACATTAAAAATGTGAGTGACCTTCACCCCTACATAATCCTTGCTTTAAAGCCTGAGTCCTTTCATTCCTCGTTAATTTTGTGATTGTTGATGAATAGGATGGGGTGTCTATTTAAGTTTGGCTTTGCATAGAAAAAAAAAAAAACAATAGTATGTTACTCACTGAACATTTTCTAGGGCAGAACAATTATCTTGGTTTGATTAGCAAGGAAGGAAGGAAGAGGAATTAAGGAGGGACAGTTCTGTTTATTTTCAGGGCCAAATTTAGAAATTCAGATTGTATCCTTTAAGTTGAAAACATTAGGTAAAGCATAAATATTTTCTTCAGCATGTATCACCCACAAGAGAGTTTAGGAAGGAAGGAGACTAGAGTAGCTATTTACCTCTTTGTAAAGTTTTAAAATAATTACTTATATGGCAAGACTGCTCAGTTTTTAAAATCAGAAAATTTGGAATAATAATTTCACTCCGGTTTATAACAGAGTTTAAAGTTCTTACTTCTTCCAAATGGATCTCCAAATAAAGGACCCACTGCTTATGTGTTAAAGTAAAAATACAAGTGATGAAGACAACCTGTGGAAGCAAGGGGCTCTAAAGCCAGTAGTTCAGAATGTGCTGTGGTTATCTGCATAGGTTGCTTAATATCTTCATACTCTTTTTCCTCATCTGCAAATGGGGCTAATAATAGTGATTTTTTTCATAATATTGATATAGGAAGCAGTAAGATAATTTTTAAAAGTGCCTAGTAGAGTACCTGACACATAGTAAGTACTAAATATATGTTGTCTTTTGTTGTTTTCCTTTTTTTTTTTTTCCCTAAGAAAAATGAAAAGAAGAAAAAGAGGTTAAAGAAAAAATCTGCACCCAGTTCTGGTATAATCCCTAGATAGTGGCCTGCACCTATATCTACCTATTAGTTAGCTGGGTATTTTTGATTAGTTCTTTTTTTTTTTTTTTTTTTTTAAATTTTAGCCATTCTAACAGGTATAATGTGATATCTCACTGTGTTTTTTTTTTGAATATTTCGATTTTATTTAGTTTATTTTTTTATACAACAGGTTCTTATTAGTTATCCAGTTTATACATATTAGTGTATATATATTTTTGATTAGTTCTTGACATATATTAGGAGTTAGAAGATTATTGCTAAATAAATTAATATAATCATGCTCTTGCAAATGTCTTCAACTCCTTTGACTCTCCATTTCTCCTCCTCCTTGACCTGTGATAACCTTGTTTACTTGAGTTCACATGACCAGCTTCTCCTTGGATATCCCTGAGCATCTAAATACTGCTGGAGAAAGTTACCTGTCTGAGCTGACTGGTTTCCTGTGAACTATCACACACCTCAAATGGACCTTCACCACCACTCAGAAATGTTTCCTCAGTAACTTTGCTCCCCAGCAAGATTTTAATTTCAAACCCTCTTTCTTTTCACACTTCCCACCCTCTCATTCTTAGCTGAATACCTCACTTCATTTTTCATTCAGAAAATAGAAAACATAGAATGAAAACTCCATCTGCCCACAGCTAAATCTAGAAACCTAAGTTCATTTGCCCCCATGTTTGTTATGTTCCCACCTGTTACTATGGAGGCCAGTCTCTGCACTGTTGCTCTGAATCCCATCCACAGACTCTCAATCACCTTTCCTGATATACATCCACTTTCCTACATCCTCAGTCTTTCCCTCGCTTATTTCCATGTACAGGTAAACATGTCCCACTACTTACCTTCTTAAAATATAGTGTTTCATTGATCTGACATCCCCATCAACTACAGCTCAAATTCTCCATTCCTTTCAGGAGCCTACCTTTGTGAATTCATCAAGCCTTATTTTCTATCTCACCTTCTATTTGCTTTTCACCCAACTCTAATCTGATTGTCACCTTCACCATTTCATTGAAGGTAGTGGGTTTGTAGTATGGGGCGTTAAGTTTAATTTAGGAGGACATATTAGCAAAGTCATTTAGCCTTAAATCCAAGCCAGTCTCTAGTTTAGATCCATCAGTAAATGATAATTTGATTTTCAGTTTGGACTCCCATTAACATCTTGGCAGATGAAAAAAGAAAGATCATTTATTGGCCCCTTAAAAACCCTAGCAACGTTATGAATCAGCTAGGAACACTGGAAAACTGACAAGTACTGGAAATTGGGACTTAAAGTAATATGGAAATAAGCTTTTCTGAATGATTGGTTATTCAGTTTTCATAAGTACACATCATGTTGATTTTGACCTTGGTGGGTCACAACAGCTAAATATGACTGATATCTCAGAAGCAAGGATAATTTTGGTTAGATGAAGGCTTTTGTAAGCAGAGGCTTTATGGACAGACTGGGGCAGCAGATGCTGACCTGAGCCAGGCAGGTGCAATTTCTACCTCAATGGCATAGTCAGTGTGTGGCTTAGATTAGCTGGAAAAATCATCTTTTCATCCTAATTAAGATCTGCCTCAAAACAAGCAGAGTTTTAACATATGGAGTCTAAGTAATTGGAGTTGAGGAACTCAAGAAATTGACAGAGACTGTGTCAGATGGCAGACAAAATTGGAGAACAGGCCCCTGAGTAGAAATAACAGTTTGTAAATTCGGTTGAGATTTTCTACAGAACAAGGCCAAGAAACGTTTTGTACAATTTTGAATTATTTCCATGAAAAAAAACAAGAACATTTTCTTAAAATTTCAGCATTTAAAGTGTGTCAGCTCTTTGGAAAATTTACTCAAATGAATTACATGAATCACCCCGATCTTAATGGGTACTGTTGGCTCAAACCTCTAATCCATATCTTGAATACAGTCACTTTTTCAACATCTCCACTGCTTCCACCACAGCCTCAGGCATCATCATCGTCTTTTTCCTGGGTATTGCGATAGCTTCCTGGTCTCCGTCGTATGCTTGCCCCTCTAGAGCCCAGTGCTCTACACAGCAGCCAGAATGACCTTTTACAAATGTAAATCAAATCATACCATTTTCCTGCTTAATATCCTGCAGTGGTTCCCATAGCAATTAAGTTAAAATCCGTTATTACTTACCATGATTTACAGGGACCCTACATAATCCACTCCCAACCACCCTTTATCATCTTTTCTCCTGGCAACTTTGCTTCAGCTGCAACAGGGGTCCCCAACCCCTGGGCCACGGACCGGTATGCGGCCTGTTAGGAACCGGGCTGCACAGAAGGAGGTGAATGGCAGTGGAGCGAGCGAAGCTTCATCTGCCGCTCGCTCCCCACTGCTCCCCATAGCTCCCCATCGCTCGCATTACAGCCTGAACCATTCACCCCTGCCAGCACCGCCACCCCCCCGTCCTGTCCCCCATCCGTGGAAAAATTGTCTTCCATGAAACCATTCCCTGGTGCCAAAAAGGTTGGGGGACTGCTGAGCTACAATCTCAGGTCATTCTCTTTTCAGAGATTATGCATGTTTTATTCCTTTGGCCTTGGAATACTTCCTCTTTCTTATCCCCTACCCGTCTCCACCCCTCCATTCAGACTTTAGTTCCAATGTCATCTTCTCAGAGAGACATTTCCTGATCTCATTATCTAAAGCAGTGCCCAACTCATTCTTTCACCTTGTCACCTTCTAACCCATGACCTTGTTTTCTTCTTTCTGTAACACCTATCACTCTGAAATTATCTTATTTATGTATTTATTATTGTCTGCCTATCTCACTGGAATGGAAGTTGTATGAGGCCAGGGACTTTGGTTCATGGTTGCATCCCTAATATCTAAAAACCATGCCTGACAGCAAGGAGCATATGTCACGCTGGTGATTAAGCGATTTGCCTCTCAACACCAAACTCTCCTTTCAATGTTGTGCTTTGTGCTGCTGGGGCTGGGAACCTGCCAATCACATTTCTCTCCCAGAGTTGGGCTCCTCTTAGGTTCTGCCGATTGGCGGCAACAGAGGAAAACTACAAGGCTGGAAAAGAAGAGACCTCCTCCTACTTGTTCTTCTGTTATTCCTGTCAGCATCCCTGCACCAACATTCCTTCACCATGGCAGTGACACTTGATTCAGCAACAATCAGCTCCAATTTGCAGACTTCCATGCCTCCAGAACCAGCCCCATCACTCTCTCTCAGACACATTAACACCAACCTGCAGCGCCCTCTCAAAAGACTCCAGTTCCAGGGGGCCTCCTAAGCCTGTAATCCAGTACTGCCCAGTAGAAAGAAAATGCAAGTCATTTGTAAAATTTTGTTTCCTTGTAGTCACAGTATAAAAGTAAATATAAATAGATGACGTTATTTAACCCAACATATCCCAAAATATTATCATTTCAACATGTAATCAATATAAAAATTATTAATGAAATACTTTACCTTCCTTTATTCACACTTAGTCTTTGAAATCTGGTATTTTACACTTTCAGTTCATCTCAATTCAGAATAATGACGTTTCAAGCTCTCAAAAGCCGAATGTGGCTGGTGGCTACCATGTTGGACAATACCACCTTACCTGTGATAAAACCATGTTTCCAGTTTTTTAACACCTACTTAATCATTCCTTGTATAAATCATCCTTGATTGAAATAACTAGTCTGCTTTCTATTCCTTAACTGAATTCTATTCAATACTTTTGTCCAATAAATGAATGATGCTGTTGGGAAAATAAGATCATTATAACTTAAAATACTACACAGATGATATGGTTTAATTATTTGGAACAGAGTAAAAGGGCTGAGCGCTGCTGAAGAAACAGAGTCTGGCAGAGTAGTCATGTAATCTGAGATCTGCTCACTCATGAGCTGGGGAAATGTCTTTTCTCTGGACTGTGGAGCAGTCCAATTTTGTCACCTGCCCTCTCTACTCCCCTTCATATCACAAAGAGAGACATGACTATTATCTGATGGAATTTGGCCAAGTTTTTTGTAAAACCACAAGATGGTTTTGGAATTATCCAGTACAAAATCAAAATGCATTATAATACTTTGCTTCTAACGATTTAGAGAAAATTTGAAAATGCTACCTTTTGTAGGCACTATTGTCAGCTACATCTATGGAAAGCTTAGTCAACTTAGGTTAAAAAACAAACAGATAAACAAAAAAACTAACCATTTACTTGATTATAGGAGCCTGGAAACCAATTTAATTGTATCCAACTTTTTAATGAAATTCTGCCAAATTGCTTTTTTGTGTGCAAATACAGCTTTGGTGGTCAGAGTATTTTACGTTAGGAATTCTGAATGTGAATAAAGTATTTCTTTTTGCCATATGCTAAGAGGCTAGACTATCTCTCTATTTGGTTTGGTCATATTGCTTTTGTAGCAGGAAGGTGACAGTATGGGCTAGCTCTGATTTCATAAAATCAGGACAACAATGCTTGCCCTTAAAATGGATTGGGGACTAAAGGCCTCTTTTCTTAGACCCTGTTATGGACTTCATGAATTTCATTCTCTATTGTCTTATCATGTCCCTTTCCCTCTCTTAACCGTTTTTGTTCTTTGTCTTCTTTTCCCTTTTCTTATGCCCTGGTACTCTACTGCTACTTTCTCTTTTCTACACTTGGAATCATTATTCTTTTGTTGCCTAAAGGATACACTTCCCTTTAGGACTGGAAAGCCTGCCTTAGCCAACACAGATGGAGGAAAAGTCTTTTTTTGGGGGGCAGTCTTTCCTACCCCCTACCTTGATGCATCTGATCTCTCATCTTTCCCTTAGACCTGCTTCAATTTATATTTCTCATTATAACTTTCTGGAACTTTCCATTCTTTTTTCCATTCTCCAGTCTTTCCCCTCCCACTAATGTAAATTTTCAGCACTTAAATCAAGACTTTTCTCTTCAAGGCAGTATGTGAACTTTAGTTAATCCTCAGTGTATGCTCTTTTATTACCACTGCTGTATAAGGCAGGAAAGAGATTGAGACTTTCCCAGCTCCCAGAGGGGTCAATTTGGCGTCAGAACTACAAGTCTGATAGGCGTTATGCTTAGTTCTTTATTAAGACTGGGAGATAAAGGCTCTGTCTCTCTCACATAATTGTTCCCTGGATTTATACAGTGCCCTATTCCTGAGGATCCAAAAGCGTTTGAACACAATTTGCCAACAGCTTCACAGGGTTCAAGGAAGTTAACGCTTGCCAATATACCTGTTTGTGAAACAGAATCAGAATCTGTCAAATAGGATTTCATCAGTAGGACTGAAACAAATGGAAGAGACTCCCTCTCCCTTTCTTTCGTTTTTATTTGGATTGTGCCGAGAACCTGTGTTTGTAAGAGAACTCTGCATGGGTACTTACTGCAGGCAGATGCTTGTTTCCTTGGCAGAGCTGCATGGTATGCAAATCAGTAGCTCTGGGAGATACAAATCTCACAGGCAGAATGGATTTTCTGTAGACCAAAAGGCATTTCCAAATTAATCGCAAAGCTGCCCTATGACACTGTTGTGAAGTAGGTTAGCAACTTGCCCAAAGTCACATTGCTTGTGAATGCCGGACCTGAGACAAGGGCCTCCTTCTCTGGAAGGCTTCCCATCACCCCACACTTGGCCTCTGATTTCTCCCTACTGGTGAGTCGGTGAGTCATACAAACTGACTTGCTACCAGAATGGGTCCAGGGGCAACTGGCAGCAGGAGTGCATTGAAAAGGATATAGTCTCTTACCCACCGCCTAACTCTGCTCCTGAGTAGGGCTTGGCTGTTCTGATTGCACAGAAGTCTCAACTTCCTCTGGTGTGAGGATACCCGGGAGACTCTCTTCAGTTAAAGCAGTTAAAGCTCTGCCTCTTTACGAGGTAATATGCCCAAGGCCGTGAGTGCATTGTGTAGGAGAACTGCTGAGTGGAAAAGTGAGTGATGAGAAGCATCTCCATCCCCCAGTATACCCAAGATGTCTGTATGGACTTCCTGTAGCTGCTGTGATAAGTCATCACAAACCTTGTGGCTTAAAACAAGATACATTTATTCTCTTACAATTCTGTAGGCCAGAGGTCCAAAATCAGCATCACTGATGTTGGCAAGGCCTGGTCCCTCTGGAGGCGCTAGGGGAGCCTTGTTCCTAGTCTATTCTAGCTCCTAGTGACTCAGGGGTTCCTTGGCTTCTGGCTGCATCACTACATTCTTTGCCTCCGTGGTCATATCAACTTCTCCTCTTCTGAGTCAAATCTCCCTCGTCGCCTCTCTGCAGAGACACCATGATGGCATTTAAGACCCACCCAGATTTTGCAGGATCATCTTCCCATCTCAAGACTTTTAACTTAATCACAACTGCCAAGATGCTTTTTCCACATAAGGTAAGCTTCTCAGGGGCCTTTATCTTCCCAAGGCAGGGTGTTAGATCAAGGTAGGTATTTGTCTAATTTCTAACATCTCTAAAAATACTTATTAAAAAGTTTCATCTCAAAAATTTAAGGCAATTTCTTTTTTAAGGGATGTAGTAACAATAAATACTACTCAGAGGAACTTAAAATATTCCTGGTGTTTGCTGTGTGGTTCCATTGTAATGGTTGGAGAAATTTCTGGCTTGGTCATATATTTGCTGGGTTATAGCCAAGGGTTGTAATGTTAGGATACTGTTTTTCCCAGACACAAACCTATCAACATGTATTTACTAGATTTTACTTCTGACCATTCAGAGAAGGAGCAGTAAAAGAATAAAGTTCCCTTGAGTGTTATGTTGGTTAGTTTGTTATGTGGGGTTTGGGGAAGAATTTTGCTTATGAACAACTCCCTTCCGTCTTCTCCCTTCTTGCAATATAACTGATCATTTTAGTGTCTCATGGCACTTCTCCCTTCTCAGAGTCTGGTTTACTTTTATTTCCTTAAAGGAGACTATCAATGTGGTCTGTTTAGATTTTCACTGTTATTCTTCTCTGCTCAAAGCACACAGTACTTTTTCCTTTTTTCTTTTTTTTCTTCTTTTTGTCTCATGGTTGATGTGCTTAAAAAGCAGACTTGATGGTAATTGGAACATTTTGAAATTTGCTTATATTTATCTTTGGCTGAGAAGGCTCTTAATAGGGAACTATACTTTCCATATAGATTTCATGCAAATGTGAAAAGAATTTCAATATATTCCCAGATTTTAGAGGAAAAAACCTAAAGTCTTGTGATTAGATTTGAGGTTTGTTTGAACTGTAGGTAAAGAAAAAAACATGGGATGTGAACTCATATGAAATAATAATCATAGAAACTTCTTTTGTTATGAAACAGCAAAACTAAATTCTGAAACACATCAGATTCATGGAGGTATTTATGGATGGTTTATAAACTGCTAGTAATTTATATGGAGAATAATGATTATAAACCTCAGTCCTTGTTCTTCTTACTTTTCAAGTATTTTTCATTCATCTTCCTAAACATAATGTTGAATGGTCCATTTTCCTAGAGCAGTGAAAAAATTCCTGTTAACTGGGCAGAATGTTTCATTTCTTTTATCACTGTTCCTAGGCCATCAATATAAACAACTGGATGCAGCCCACACTGCAGCCTTCCATGACTTCATAGGGTGTTTAACCACCATTAGTGCTTAGCTTTCATAGATCATGTAAAAAAAAAAAAAGGAAAAGACATGGTATAAAAAGCCTAGAGAGCAATTTCTTCTGTTTTAACTTCCCACGACTACATATCAAGTTCAGTCACATCTTCTTCATTCCTAATACCATCCCAGTATCTCCATGTCTTTCCACAGCATCACTGCTCTCTTGAATTAGGCCATCATCATCTCTTACCTAGGTTATCAGAACCATCTCCAAACTGTCTCCAGTCCTGTCTTATCCCACACTAATGACCTACAGTCTTTCTAAAACCCAAACTATGTGATTAAAACTCTGGTGCAACCCACAGTCCTCAGGATAAAATCCAACTCCTTCACTTGTCCTTTCAGATTTTTCATGATTTTGCTGTTTATCTTTTCAACCTCATCTCCTATCTTTTCCTCCACCACAATATAAATTACAAACATTGAAATGTTGGTAAATCCTTTACAAATATGCTTTTTTTTTTCTTTTTTTTTTTCTTTTGCAGATGTTGTTCCTTCAGACAGGAACATCCTCTCTGTCCTCTGATTCCTTTTCCCTGTTGCTAAGCCACTCTTCTTTGCTTGATTATGTCAGTTTAGCAATTACCTCCACCTGGAAATCTACACTCTAGCCCCTCCCCCAGACTAAATTATGTTCTCTTTCTACCTGCTTCCTCAATTTAGCCCTTATCACACCTTGATTTTGCCTTTGGTTAATTTACCTGCTGAGCTTCAGGGCAAGGACTGAGTTTTGTTAACCGTTGTGTTTATGTAATAGGCATGCAATAAACATTTATTGGCTGAATGAAGAACATTAGTCACATAGGTTTGTCATGAAAATGATAATAGAAAAGGAAAAGACAAAACCTGCTGAGTGGAAGTGTCAGCCCCGTTACATATATGCTATCATTAAGAAGAACCTTAATTTTCTTTGTTCTTCTTTCTTCTCCAAAGAAGCAGAAGTGCTAAAAGCAGAACTTTGCAGAATAAAGTTTCTTGTTTTCTTACAACTTACTTATATAGTACTTTAAATTGGTCTTGATATCTCTTATTGTCCTAAGCTCTTCCTGCTGCTATAACTTATTTAACTATAATGGGTTTATCCTTTTAGAGTATTTCATGTGTTCTTGTTTATTCCTATAAGAATTTTTTGAAGGACGTTTGACTTTCATCAGAGAAAAAGTAGACTCTATTTTAATTTTTGGAATGTTGTTTTTCATGATTCTCACCATGGCCATGAAATGCAGTTGCCCAGAGGGAAGGCAGCTACCAGACAATGTACTGGAGGGATGTGATACTCTTCTAGTAGTAGAGGGAATTGTCAAATACTTCATAAACATAGTCAAATTTGACCTTATTTACTTTTTATAGTTGCACCATTTAATTGAAGAGCAGACCTTTTCTTACTTGCATAACTTCATAAGTCTTAGGAGAAAGTTAAATATTTAATAAAACATGGCTTTTCCTAAAAGATTTGTTTTTACTCTGTCTTCTAACTTAAAATGCAATTTAAAATGAACCCTCTAGTTATTGAATTGTTTCTGAAGGTTTGGTAAAACAAAGTATTTAGCAGGAAGACAGAGGAATAGAGGCTCAACTTTCCACCTTGTGGTTCTGTTGGACATGTCCCAATGAATATTCTGTTGAAAAACTTAATATGTAAAATACTGAACTTGTTTTTTCCTTCCTTGCTTTCTCCTTTATTTCCCTCCCTCCCTCTCTTCTTTCCTTTCTTCCTTCCTTCCTTCCTTTTATCCTTCAACACTTACTGAATCTATGTATATATCATTCACATGAAGACCTGTGCCTGCATAGGAAACTTAGCAACTGTCAAACTGAAAAAAAAAGGCACAATCTAAAAGTTGAGAGTTATGTTTTATTCAGGGCACAAATCTGAGGACTTAAGCCTGGGACACAGCATCTCAGATAACTCTGAGAGACTTCTCCATAGAGGCAAGAAGGGGAGCCAGGATGTACAGGAGTTTTTGCAACAAAGACCAGGTAGTCAGAACATCAAAAGATTATTGTTAATTAAAGAAAACCAGATATCTCAAATTAAGTAATTTAGTGCTTTTCTATTTATGGGAAGTTGCAAGAGTCTGGGCTCACTGAAATCATTCCTTTGAATATGCACCTCGGCTATCTGTGGCCAGTATCCTGTGTTCTCTCACCCTGGGTTCCCTCAGGGCTCACCATCAGGGCAGCTGTAATGTGATGGCTTGATGGTTGCAAAATCCTTTGTTTACTGATATGGCAGGCAATATTTTTCATTCACACATCTATATAGGAAAAAAAGATAAATCACCATTATAAAGCAGTTTGATAAATGCAGAGTTAGAAATATGCATAGATACTATGGGAAGAGTCTTCTACTCACCCTGGCCCAGTTTTGTCATGAGAAGAAATAATATTAGGAAGGCTATTTGCAGGAAGGAGGCATGAGCTGTTATTTTGAAATATAGATAATATGTAGGAATATATCTAAGAGGAACAGAGGAACAGAAGGAAGGGAGCAAAGACTGTGTGCAAATGTGAGGAGAAAGAGCAAAAAATATTCAGTTACCAGCAAATAGTTTGGAATACTTGGAATTAAAACTTGTATGAAAAGTAGGTAGGAATTGATGAGGCTGTGACAGGACACAAAGTTGGAGAACTAAGCAGGGTCAGATATGGAAGGGTTTTGTACAGGTCAGAATACTTTTTTGAACACTAAGGCACATTGCTATGCTTTGAAACAATACACAAATAAATTAGACAATGTTCCTGAATAAGAGAACCCAGAATTTAGTAGGATAATAGGATACGACGACAAATAGTTGCAATAAATTTAACATTGTCAAGTATTTGGATGCTTTCCAAATGACTGGGAGCATGTGGAGGGCTTTAAGTGAGAGGAGAGAGAATTACATTGCATTTTAGTATATCTCAGTATTGTAAAGAATGAAATGGAATGTTGTGAAGCCACAGATTATGGCATCATTTGGGAGATGCTACTGAACTGGTCTAGGGGAAATATGAAAAAAATACCAGTGGGGATAGGCAAATGAGGACAGAGTTGGGCTGTGCTCAGGAGATAGAGCTGATCAGACTTCAGCATCACTCAACTGCTATGGGAGAAGAGAATGTTGTTGAAGGTGACTCTCGTGTGTCTGACTTAGAAAATAGAGGAAGGAAGTTCTCTGTTCTTTTTACTCTGTTGGAAATTTGACTTTTGCAGGGAAGGAAGCTTCTGCTTCTCTCTGTTCCCTTTGAGGAGGGGTGTTCAGCTTGGTCAGAGTTTAATACTCATTGGACAACCATTTATTAGAGGGTGGGACTAGTGTCCTCAAAATAAAGAGCCAGGCAGAAGACCTCCCCTTTCTTTGTTGGCTCTTATGGGGAGGGCTTCTCCTCTGCATCCTGTCTCCATCTGGGTGGTGAAGCTGCCCTTAACGCTGCCTGGGAAGTTGACTCAGGGTCTGCCCTGTGGACATACTACTCTTTCCCCAAAACTTGACTTGAGGCAAAAAAGGAAAGTTCTTCTGGTACATCTCCAATACAGTGTCCCAAACCTTACTTTTCGTTGTTGTTCTTCACCGGTTGCTAATAAAGTTGATGTTTTAGCCTCATGTGCACTGATGTTTGCATGTATGATCTAGGGTCCAGAAAGCTGAACAGAGACTTCTTAGCTTCTAATGAGCAATTGAATGCCATTCACCAAGATAGGAAAACACAGAGTTAATTATTTTATCCCTCTAAGTCTTTTCTTCATTCTCCTTTTCCTTTCTCAGGTGATGGGGTAATATCCTTCACTGAAGCTCTAAAGCTTCATCATTATCTGTAATAGCTTCTTCTCTCTCATCACCAAGTTGCAGCAATTTCATTCTTGAAATGACACTCGAATCCACTGCTTCCTTTCTATTTCGGTCATCACAGGTCTGGTGCAGGCTGCCATAATCTCCAACTTAGATGACTATAGAAGCTTTTTCATCAATCTTTCTCCCTCCAGTCTCTTCTAACTGCTTTCAAAGTTTTCCTTGATGTATGTATATCTGATCATGTCACTCTCCCGCTCAACAACTTCACACTCATTATTGCTTACAAGACAGACTTCCCAGAAGGTGATGCCAACCTGCACATGGAGTGGTGCAAAGGAAACTGGTTGGCAGAAGATTTGGGTTCAGTTCTGGCTAGATCTAGTGATCCTTGGGACCTTACAAGTTATGCTAGCTACTTTTTGTTTCTTCATTTATGAAGCAAGAGAGTAGAATCAGATGTTCTCTCAGGTCCTATTCAGTGGTACATTTTTTGATGACCACATTTCTACTTTTCTAGCTTCTTATTTTTCATATAAGACTTGACTTACAACAGGATACTTGTGGCACCATAAACACACTCTGCTCTTTCTTGTGTATTGTGGCTTTCCTCTCACATTTGCTTAACACGAACTTCCATTCCCATCCATTACTAATTTCCTCTGTTAAAATTTTACTCATCTTTCAAGGCCCAGATCAAATTCAACATTCTTAACCAGTCCTCTCATTAATAATTCCTTTGTGGGTCCTCTCAGCTCACTCTGTAAGTCATTAAAGGCATTCTGCAATTGTCAAGGTTATCTATTTTTCTCTCCCCAATAGACTTTAAGCTCCTTAATGGGTAGGGTGCACATGTGTTCTTATTTGTATCTCTCCATCTTGGCACCTTACACAGGGCAATGTCTCAGTCCATAAATGTTGCCTCACTGAGTAGATGTGATAAACATGGTGCTTACCAAGAAGTATTGTTTTTCAACATGATCACTTTGGGGGCTCTTATTCGTCAGATGAGAAGAATTTCCATGTGAGCTTTGAAAGTTTTCAAAAATCACATTCTGCCTCAAGGGACAAATATTTAGTTAGTGAATGTACTCTAATACTTAAATTTAAAAAAACATCAAAAAGGTCCAGTGCAGCGGAAGAATGCTTGGTTAAGTGTAAACTCTTATAGTAACACTAATGGGCAATGCATTTTTGTTGTGTGTTCTTTGCACTTGTTTTATGAAATCACTAAAAATATATTCATTTGTACTTCATACACCTCCAAAGATGATTCAATAACTTTCTGGTTTTTAAAAAATGATTTGTGCTGAAAAATTCCTGTGGAGATAAAAAAAAATTGCTTGTTCACAACACTCTGCATAAGCTCTTATTCTGATGTTGAAGATGCTGACTATATTGCTATTTCTTTACCCTAAATACTCATCAAATAGAGTTAGCATACAAAGTTCTAATTTTGTCTTTGTAGGTAGAGGAGGGTGATTAATTGCTGCTTATTCAAAAAGTCAGTTAATGGAAAGAAAAAGGAACTAACCCAGTGTGGGACTGCGTTCTCCTTTTCTCCATCAGAAATGCTCACGGGGCACTAGTCTGATTTAGGCTCTTCAGATGTGGAGATAAAAACTTGAGCTAATTGTGTCTTTAAAATGGGATAAACACTTCGGCCTTTTTCTGAGCTTCAGCAGAGAGGTTCACTATCATGGACAGTGCTTGCCATCTGAAATTGTACTGCCACAATCAGAGTAATTTTCCATTTAGGAGCCCCCTGCAGCAGCTGAGCGCTGGCAGATCACTCCAGTCCCCTGTGCTTGATAACTTCCTGGGCTATGTAGAACTGGGGGTGAGGAAGAGGATAGAAAAAATCTTCTTATATCTTAGCAACTAATTGATTTAGTAGGATTCATGAAATTCAACAAACATACTTATTACTTGCCTTGTCTTGTCCTAAATCCATCTCAGACCACTGTGACATGGAAATGCAATTCCTTTCTGGAGGTACTTAATCCCGCATTGCCTAATGATGTCCAGGGCTCGGTCTGTCTTCCCAGCATGCTACTTCTTCAGTTTCGTGACCTGATTTGAGTGAATGACATCTGTTTTGGTGGAGGAAGTCTGATGTGTGGAGGATTCAAAAAGAAAAGAAAAAAAAAAGAAAGTAAAAGAAACTTTGAAGAGGAGATTTCATTTTAAAATGGGACAAATGATGCAGTACCAAGAATTTCGATATGCAAATCAACTAAAATAAACTGTGCTGTAAGGTGGTGACATGCACAATGTCATTTAAAGAGGCCTGTTTATCCTAGTTATTTCAACTGCTTAAAAATCATTCTCTGCATCTGGTAAGAATCTGCCAAGTTTTACAGCTAATTTTCACACACACACAGGATGGTTTTCTTGGTTACAAGACAGAATAGATACACTTGCTTGTTTTCTTGCATGGAGCTCTTTCTATCCGTTTTTTTGTTTGTTTGTTTTTTTTTTTTTTTTTTTTTTTTTTTTTTTTTTTTTGCGGTACGCGGGCCTCTCACTGCTGTGGCCTCTCCCGTTGCGGAGCACAGGCTCCGGATGCGCAGGCTCTGCGGCCATGGCTCATGGGCCCAGCCGCTCCGCGGCATGTGGGATCTTCCCGGAGCAGGGCACGAACCCACGTCCCCTGCATCGGCAGGCGGACCTCCAACCACTGCGCCACCAGGGAAGCCCCTTTCTATCAGTTTTAAACTAAATTCTCAATGGTTATTCCCTGACTCAGGAACTAGTACTTTGTGCTAACCCCTTTTTACTTATGGTCCTATATTTAAATATTGGGAAAAAGGCTGTGTAAGTACCTGAGGAAGCTGGCTTGATATGGAATTAGGTAAATGGTGTGTAGGTAAGAAAAATAAAATGGGATTGGATTTATCCATTGAGATGAGAAAAGGTTACTGAGGTTTCTAGAAACAAATATTCTCTGCATCAGGCATCAGTTATCAGTGATACAAATAACCATTCTGGCTACATTGTTGGGTAGAGTAAGATTTTGGAGTGAAGGGAGAGGATAAAATATTCTAGGTACAGGGCTCATAGAAGAGGCTGCATCCAATCATTCATTCACAAGAAAAACACATTTCCAAGTTGATTTTTTATAGTCAGATTTTGGGGAGTTGCCACGTTAATCAAAAAATACAATCTTATCCAAGTAGTATAATCCATGCAATAATCTTGGTTTCCTTTCCTACATAAATGTTGTCAAAAAATATCACCACATTACCAAACCAATTTCTTCTTTCCTGAAACATATAAAATGGTTTTCTAGAGGTTCCCACAAGTGGAGTTTGTTCGGAAACATCACTCTTTCATCCTGTTGGCTGGCCTTAATTATTTTTATTTTCCTCTGCGGGGTCAGAAGATTTGTCTGCTTTTTCTCCTTGAGGTTAAAACAGGAACTTCCAAATGCCCAGGGAAATAAATGTGTTCCTGATTAGTTGCCCAGTAGAATACCGTAGCTGAAATTATTGTTTTTTTCACGGTTATTAATACTGAATTATGCTGGCAAAATGGTCTAAGATCCTACAATGAGAAGAGCTGTATAAATATGAAATCACAGTGTTAAACAACAGCTACATCCTCAAAGGATATTGGAAATTCACTTATCTAGATTTAAATATGAGAAAGAACCTGAAATATGTTAGCTTTTGAGATAAGGATGTGGATAAATTTGCAGGTTCATACAGAGTGATTATTTGAAATCTGTTCTGATTTATCCAGCTGGCTCTTGCCTCCTGGATTGGTAGTAGATTTTTAACATAATGCATTTCTTTCATGTTTCAGCCACCCATGTGACTTTCACCGGTAGGTAGTATAACACAGGGTGTGCTCTGGTCACTGATGAACTTCAGTAATCAGGGAACATCATCTTTGCTCTAAGTAAATAGAACACAGGTGGCAAGCTTAATGTGCTGTTCTAAATTCTTTATACTTAAATTGGGAATTTTTGAAACATTTCATTAGAAAAGATTTTTTCCATCTTCCATTTTTTTCTTTTTCTTTAAAACCTGTTAGGGTGGAAAGATGTAGAACATTTATTTATCCAGAGCTATGCCAGAGACCCCACAGGGGAGGCCAGTCCTGTGAAAGGCCTGAAACAGGATAGGGTTGTTGCCCTGGGGACCATCCCTAAGAATGTCTCCTTTTTGTCCCATGACTATGGAATCTCGTTGAAACCACCTTCTAATGGTTACCATATCCAATCTCTTGTACTGTTTCTCTCTCCATTCTGTAAACCATCATTTGAAATTGTGGGGACGCTGGGAATAATGGAGTGTATTGGGCAAAACAGAGAGGAAGCACCTTAGGTGACTATTGGCTTATTTCAGCTTTAGCTGTATACTTCCAAACTCAGTTGGTGACACAGGAAACCTAGAATGGGTAACTTGGGAGAAGGAGGCTTTAAAACTTTTCCACTATTTCTGAGACATATGCATTCAGGGCTTGTTACTCTAAGACAGACCACCATTAGCCATCTGAACATTTCTATTAATTTTCTAAAATTCCCTTGGGATAAGATTGTCAAATATAGCAAATAAAAATACAATAAAGAGAAATATTGCATGGGACATACTTATATTTTGAAAAATTATTCATAGCTTATCTAAAATCCAAATTTAGTTGGTTATCCTGTATTTTACCTAGCAACCCTATCTGGGAAACATATGGAATTTACTACCAAATCTTTGTTTCCTCAGGTTGAGCTTGATGTGTTAACACTCAGAAAAAAAAAAAAAAATAACCAAAGGAGACCAGCTAAATCTCCTTTGAAGCTGTAGGCTTCTCAATATTCCTTCCTTCCAAATTTTTTTTTTGGTAAATATTTCATATACTCTAATGAATGAAATATATGTATGTACTCTAATGAAACGAATATATGTGGATGTATGGTTAAGGTTTTCCTTAAAACTCTCCACAAGCCGCCTCAGCTATTTTGCTCTCTTTGGACGACCTTGGCTACCACTGTAGTGGGAGGTGGACACCAGAAGGAGGGCTCACTCTTGCCTTTGCCGTCTCTGCAGCCTCGGAGCCTTATTGACAGAAGTCAAGAAGGCGTCAGAACACTAGGGACAGCCACTCCTCTGCAGGCCACAGCAGCAGGGTTTAGGAGATTAGCTGTGCCTTAAGAATAAGACTGCCCCTCTGCAACTTCCACATTTCCACAATTAAGAGTCTAGAACTCTTGAAGTTCCTGAACAAGAGCTCGCTCGCTGGAATGAGAGCCCACTTATAAGGATGAGAGAGCTCACAGCCTTGAAGCCATGAGGACTAACCTCACCATGCCTTTCACCCCTGTTCAGGTCAGTTACCACAAAAAGCCCAGGGACCCCAAGTCATTCCAGACTCTCATCCTCATTGCCTCACTTCTTAGCTCCTGAACCATGTTAACTTTTCTGGAACAAATGGTCAACTGCAAAAACATCCCTATATTCTCAACCTCTTCTGTCAAAGTTCCTTTCATTTTTCTTGTCTAACTAAAGCCTGGCTTACTTCCCCTGGAGACCCTCAAATATAGCATTTATCTCCCACATTCCTCGTAAAAAGGATGAGATGGATTAGGCTGTTTCATTTTGACCACTTTCAGATCATTCTGTCTACCCTCCTCTTCCTTAAATAGACTCAACTTTTATTCCCCTGTCATCAGACTACAGTATCATCTGCTACACCTTTTGTTGCCACCATCCACTGTCCCATCCATCCCTTTGGCTAGTATGCTGCATCCCTTGAGAATTTATCTTACTACTCCTCACTCCAGTACCACTCATGTCACATGCTTAGTGATTACAAGTCCACACAAATCACCTTTCCAGTCAGTCCTCTGCACTCCCAGTTTCTTAGCCTTCATTGGACCTCAGCCAACCACTCCTATGGCTATAATCTTGATCTTTTTATTATCCAAACACATTTTACCTCAATCATCTCATTAACTGATTACCAACCCCGCCCCTTCTTCCCAGTTTGCTTCCTCAGTTACCTCAACTGCAACCATTTTTCACTCCCGCCACCCCCCGGTTCCTACTACTTTTTCACTTTCTCTAAATCCCTAACCTCCTCTCCTAACCTCTTATCTAGTTTGAAATCTATGGCCAATCATTATACTCATTCGCTTGTCATCTGCAAATACAGTCATCCGTCAAAATCCAGTATCCATAGGGGATTGGTTCCAGAACCCCCCTCACCCCCCCGGGATACCAAAATCTGGTGATGCTCAAGTTCCTTATGTAAAATGGAGTAGTGTTTCCATATAATCTGCACACATCCTCCTGTATCTTTAAATCATCTGTAGATTACTCATAATACCTAATACAATGTAAATGTTATGTAAGTAGTTGCTGGCACACAGCAAATTGAAGTTTTGCTTTTTGGAACTTTCTGGAATTTAAAACAAGAAAAATTTTCAGTCTGCAGTCAGTTGAATCCCCAGATGCAGAACCCATGCATATGGAGGGCCTACTGTACCCTCAACTCCCTTGTTCCCTTTCCCTTTGTTATACTTGGCTGAATCACAACCTTGGTTAAAACAAGCTTTTGAGTACTTCTGTGACTGAATCCAGGCAGCTGGTACAAGTGAGACAAAATCAAACTCACGATGACTGTTTTCACTTTAGACACATGATCATTACTTTCAAGGCAGAATTTAAGGCTGCCAGCCATCCTACCAATCCATTCATTCTCCCAGTCTCCTAGATGCGTGCTATGTACTTCCTCTCTGTCAATCATCCCAAGCACCCCCATCCCATTCTAACTCTGGCCTAACAATGCTGCTTTTTACTTCAGTGGTAAAATAAGAGCAATCAGAAGAAATGTCCACATGCTCTAATCACCTACCTTTATCTCAATTCTACCTTCTTTCTTTTGCTGTAAGTGAACTTCATATTCCTGGCTAAGGCTAAACACTCCATGAATGATTAGACCCCATCCTGCCTTCCCTACTCAGAGACAACACTTCAGCAATTCTCCCCCTTTTTCTGTAGCTCGGCAAACCTCCTTAAATTGGATTATTCCAATTAGATTATAATTGTGTCCTTATTTTTCCAATATTAAAAAAAACAATACCCTCTCATGTCCCTACTTCCTCCTTTAGGTATGATCCCATTTTCCCTTGAAAGAGTTATCTATGTTTGCTGACTTTCTGTTTCCAATTACTCTTCTCCTCTCTCTTTTTAATTCACTTAAATTATCCTTTAATCCCCACTATACCAGTGAAACCATTCTTAACAAGGTCACCAATGATCTCCTTGTTGCTAAATCTAAAGATTATTTCTCACATTTCACTTGACCTATCAGAGGCATTTGACTTAGATTATCACTCTGTCTTTGAAATACTTTCTTCACCTGACTTCTAAGATGCCACATTTACCTAGATTTTCTTTTACTTTTCTAGATATATCTTTACCATTTTTTTTGTCTCTCCAATTTCTACATGTTGAAATGTGCAAGGCTCACTCCTTAAACTTTTTCTCTTTTCTAACCCTTCTCTCCCACTCCCCAGGGGATCTCATCCTGTTTCATTTCTAAATATTATCTTTACCACCTACATGCTTATTAATGTCTGTGTTTATGTCTCCTGCCTGGGCCTCTTCTCTGAACTTCAAAATCCAAATGCATCCAAATATTCCATATACACAATGCTTACTTGAGGTTCCACAGGAATGTCTAATAGACATCACACACTTAACGTTTCTCAAGTAGATCTGCTGATATTCCCCACCTCCAAATCTGCTCTTACACTTGCCTTCCATATCTTCATTAATAGAAAATTCATCTGCCTACCTGTTCTAGCCAAAATCTTTGTGTTATCCCCGGCTCCACTCATTCTCTGGTATTCTACGTATAATTTGTCATAAAATCAACTGATTCTACTTTCAAAATATATTTTAAATTTATCCCGTTCCTACCACATTCACTATGACTCCTGAGTCACTTGCCTGCATTAATGCAATAGACTCCTAACTGATCTTCCTTCTTCTGCTCTTGCCCATTTTGGCCTAGTTTCAACCAATCAGATAGATATCTTGTAAAGTATAACTTAGTGCATATCATTCTCTTCACACATGGTCTCCATCTCCTACCAGGCCCTGTATTATTATCATTCCAGTGTCTCTCTGACTTTACTTTCTACCACTATGTCCTCCTTAATTCCACTCTGACCACACAGGCTTCTTTGTTCTTGCTTGAAACACATAGTCAGACCTCCACCTCAGGGCCTTTGCACTTGCTGTTCCTTTATATGAAATACTCTTCCCTCAGATAGTCACATGGCTATCTCTTTTGCTTCATTGATTTTCACTCAAAAGTCCATCTTTTCAGTGAAGCCTTATCCACTTATTCAAAATTTTATCTACTTGCCTCCATCCTGACACTTTTTTCCTTCTTTACCAAATTTATATTTTTTAGACTCTATCACATCTATAAATTTCTTAGCTACTTTGTTTACTGTTTGTCTTCCCCACTAGACTCTAAATTCAATAAGGTCTGGAATGTTAGTCTGTTTCATTCTCTGCTACATATCCTCAGTGTCTTGGTACATAGAAAATGCTCAAATATTTATTGAATAAATGAAAGAAGATATGAACACTCATATGGAAGATGTTCCTGAATTTGTGAGGCATATAAAATGACTAACATTGTGGATTTGATTCACCTTAACTGTCCCTGGGTATTTTATGGATGCAAACATGATTTTTCAGAAGATTAGGGAAAGAGGCCTAGAGAAATGTGTGTATTAGGGATAATTGCTTGGGGTATGAGAATATTTTAAGTGAATGAAGGTTGTTTTCATGGAGTAAATTGCATTTAGTAAACTAAAACTATTAGAAAGAAACAGCAGACCATTCTAGATGTGGTAGAGCATTTAAGTAAAGTGGCAGAGGAAGGAGGGAGATTTGTGAATAAAATGGCCAGCTTTCTTAGCTGTAGTAAGTCATCTTTTGTATTGAAAAGGACCAGGAATCAGAAAGTATAAGCGCTTGAGCAGAAGTGAAGCTTGATTTCTCATTTTTCAACAGGCTATGTTAATATTTGCCCTACCCTGACTTCCATATCAAATGATATGGATACAGAAATATGCCGTAACTTCTGAAGTGCTACACCAATGCAAGGGATTATTTCAGGGTGCCACCATCCAAGAAATGATCCCGTAGGGAGTGTGAGACAATAGACAGTCAACAGAATGAAAATCCTAATTTATCTAAAAGCCTATTGTTGGCTACTGGGGAGAGGCAGAATGTGGTTAAACCTGCATCGTCTGATGGATTATTGTGGTCTGTGGTGCATAAGAGGTTAAAGCAACTGATTTGAAATCTAATGGCATTTCTCAGTGTAGTTTGGAGTCTGCTCCCAGTATCTCCTCAGGGCTATAATGTGACTTGAAGTAGAGGAGAGACTGAAGGCGTAAAGTAGCTTTCAGAAATCTGTGTGCAAAGTAAACAGCATCTGGCCAGTCACTTTGGTGGACACGTGTTTCCAGGGAGGTATCACCAGGGAGTCTGTGATAAATGCCTTGGTAATGTTACAAATGGGGAAGACAAAAGATGGTGAGCCACACAGAGCAAAACAAAAGGTCATGGGCTTTGAGGTTGAACAGTTTCTGGTTTGGCTAATAGGAGTGACAAATCCTGGTAAAGCTAAAGAAAATGTGGCAAATCAAAATACTCTGACTAAGCCTACACACAGATCTTACGACTTTTGTAGTTATGAAGTTTTTCCTCATTTCTAACCTCCTGTAGTAATTTAAGCCTGTCTCCTCTTTTATAGTGGTCATAAAATTATTCAACTTCCTTTTAAAATACAGCTGCTGCATTTGACTCTCTGATCTCCTGCAGCACTGAATTCCACTGTGTGCAGAAGTATTTCATTTTATTGGTTTTTAAATTTTCTTGCTGTGCCATTCATATGAGTACTTATTCTCATATTGTGTGATGGCATTTTAAGCTTGGAATTGATAACTTTGTTCCCCTTGTACCTTTCCTAATCTTAAATGGTGCAATTAAGTTCCTTTCTAACCATGCTCATTGTCAGACTGGAGAAACCAGGTTTTTATAATCTTTCATTGCATGTCAGTCCTGCCAGACAACTTACCTCCCTCCCAGGCGTAATCTGGATCTTTCCAAGAAACACACTGCTCCCTACCCTATAATCACCACCAGACAGCAATTGTGAGATACGGTGAAAATCGTGAGGTCATTACCTGACAAAATCTTGCATTTAGGTAATGCTTTTATCTCTAAAGATACCCGTTGTTCTTTGCCGACAATCTCAGCATTGCAGACGGCACTCAGCCTGGGAGGAGGAACGTGCCTCTCAGTGTATGTCTGTGGTGGCTCCTTGTAAGAAGTTTGTCCCATCTTTGTTCCCCACCAGGCAGAGAGTATGAAGATCGCTAGAGAGGTCTTGTGAGTCTCCTGGAAGCGAACCATGTTTGCTGTCGCTGCAGGACGGGCTTGTAGTGTGGTCAACCAAAAACCAAATAAAATAAAAAACACTGAGCAATTGCTAGAGGCAAAGAAGAGTGTCAGTCCAGCTTTTGCTATAGCTGTGCTTTAAGCATCAGTGCATGTAAGAAACCCCAGACTGGCGCTAGGATGATGCTGTGTAATTGGAAGCAGGCAAAGCAGAGATACTGGTTCTTATTGAATATCTGCAGGTTTTAGTAGTTCTGTGTACCTTCTTTTTAAAAAGAAGAAAAATCCTCCAAAGGGGTTCACAACTGAGTATTCACCCCATTTGCAGCTCTTTGACATGTCCATGTGGCATCTACCTCAAGGATGGTTGGACCAACTCTGTTATGAGCCTGCCTCATGCAGGTAGGGGCTTGTATTTTTGAGGACAACAGCAAGACTGTTTTTATGTTGTTTAATGTCAACTCTTCAGGCATCATGCATGGCACAGGCTTTTCCTATTGTCAAATAATAACGTGAAGCAAGGAAGCATCAGCTGGTGACTCATCTCAGATATTCTAAGGTCCAGAAATGCAGATAAACTTGGCAGAAGTCACACAGATAGCCAGTGCAGGACTCTGAAATGCAGGGCTAGGACTAGGATGAGACCCCAAGACCCTTTTATCTATCCTCATCCAGTTTTGTTTTGGGTGCCAAATGTAAGGAGGAGCAACAGAGATAAATAATGTCCCAAGAAAATATTTAAACCACAAGTAGCACAAAAAAATCCACGATGAACAAAATATCAAAACTTTAGATTTTAAATAAAATTTTAAATAAAGACAGCCCAGGACAACTGATTTTTTCCTTTGCCTCAGGCTCTGATATAGGTTGGCATGATACTGCCGCAATGGTACAGACCTCCTTATCTGAGCAGTAGATGTACTGGGGCATGATAACATCTAACTGCTCTTGGTTGTGTAAAGCTTATTCCCTGGCACTTTTCTTAGGAATATCTAAGATTCCACACACAAAAAAATGCCAAATACCTGGAATTTACTCTTGTTTCCTTGAGCATTACATTCCTATTGTCATTGTTGAAGACATTGCTCAGTGGATTGAAAATGGTACAATATTGTGATTCTTTTTTTTTTCAAGCTCAGATCACTAATATATAGAGGGGTGATGATTTGTGTGTGTGTGTTGTTTTATTGGATATATTTTTTAAAACCGCAGACCCAAAGAGGGAGAAGAAAAAAAGAACATATGATTTCTATGGAATATTTTTTAGAATCATTGTTACTTAAAATGGACAAATATATAGAACTGGAGTATTAAGGACCACTTCCTGATTTGACTTTGCACTGATACACTGAGGAGAAGCTCAAAATATCATTGCTGGGGTGGTCTCATTACTCACCTCTCTTCTCCTCAAGGCCTAAAATTGATAACAGTAACAACAGGGCAGGATAGGGATTAAAGTAACTGCCCTATTCATACATAGTTTAGCTAAATTGTAGAATTGGGTTTGGCTCTGAGCCTAAAATGCGTCTTTCTGTTCCATCCACACTGTCTTGAATTGGTCTATCCATTTATAGGAGCAAGATGGAGGAGCCTGACTTATTCTTTCTTCAGAGCCTGGAGGTTGAGAGTAGATGTCCATTGTTTTCAGGTGGACAGAGCCAAGAGACTGGGCCATGAGTGAACAGAGATCCTCCTCATGTTAATTCTACCCAATAGGTAAACGTGGCCAGAGCAAGTCAGGTTCTTACCAGAATGAGTCACTGGAAGAGAGCCTAAAAGTGCAGGCTGGTAGACGGATTTCTTATAGAAGGCAGAGATATTGATGAGAAAGCCAATTTTGTAGGCCTGGCCTCTTTTCCTAAACAATGTTCATGCACTTACTTGAGACCACTATCCAAATAACAAATTATCAACAGTTTTAAGCCTAGAGGTTCAAGACTGGTATTGTACCAGGAGGTGGATTTCTTCTGATTTGCTCTACCATTCATATCTTTCATTCTTAAGGTCACCTTATTGTCCAGAATGGTTAGTCCAGCTTCTGTTATCACATTAGCACTCCAGAAAACATCAAGAAGAAAGAAGTAAAAACAGGGTAAATGGTGAGATTAGATGACTCTTTAAAAGAGCATTTGGAAACTGCCATTTGACTTCTGTGCCATAGGCCTATGGTCTCACCTACCTGCAAGGGAGGCCAGAAAGATGAAGGCCTATGGTCACACCTACCTACAAGGGAGGCCAGAAGGATGACATTATCTGGGCAGGCAGGTACTTAAAAAAAATTTGGAAGAAGGAAATATTAATGAAGAAGAAGAGAACAGCTATTGAGGTACAGCTAATTCTTCACATGAGAACTACTGTTGGCCTCAGAACTTTGGGAAATACTAAACTGTTACTAAGGGCATCAGCTCATAAATCTTCATTTCTTGTTGAAGACTGAATCACCATATTTGAAAAGCTGGATTCTTAACAATAACAGCCTGATTATTTAATCATTTGATGGTTGGAATTTTAAGTGCATTAATTTTTTTGTTCAGTTCTTTTATCTTTGATAAATCTGTTTTTATTTTCTGATCAATTTATTAGCACATATTACACTAAAATTCTTCCTTCCTTTATATTTCTTTAATGATCATCTATTTGATTATTTTCTCTTTGTTTCCTTTAACTTCATACCTGTAGGTAAAATTACGTGTGATTAACTGTTTCATTCCACTTCACTGTAACTTATAGTTGACCCTTATTTACTTCTTACTTTGCAGATTATTTTAAAAAATTCCAAGGTGGACTTCCCTGGTGGTCCAGTGGTTAAGGCTCTGTGCTTCCAATGTTGGGGGCACGGGTTTGATCCCTGGTTGAGGAAGTTCTGCATGCTGCATGGCAAGGCCAAAAAAATAAATAAATAAAGATTCCAAAGCATTGTAGAAAAATACCATATGGATCTACATACATACACATGTTAAACATGAAGGATTACATTTTGGTATTCAATAGAAATCTATAAAACTTTACTCAACATTTAATTAAACATAACATCAGGTTTAATTTATTATTGCCTTAATATTAAAAATGCTATTTGCTCTTATCAAAAGCAAAAAACATTAAGTTTAGGATTTTTGCAATTGTTGGCATTAGTAAATTTAGTATTTATAGTTCTGACATTCCTCAAGGGATCCAAATGTCCATAGATGGAATAAGGAAAAACATACCTACTTCCTGAAGACATTAAATGATATACTCCTTGAAAACAAAAATGTGAATTTGAGTTACATGGCTACTAGCCTGGAAATTGGATGAATTCAATTTACTGGTTAGAAAGCCTAGCCAGCTTCCCAGCATCTCCATCTCAATTAATGGAGTTCATAATTTTGAGGATCGTAGAGTTCTGAAGATGTATCCATTGAGAATGCCAAAGACATACAGTATTATATCGATTTCATGGAGTTCAAATGCCTGTGTGAGATAATATCTCTTTTAATTTAGAAACAGAAGAGTCAGCTATGTTGGAAGCAGCAGAATGTTTATGATTCTCCAGCTCTTTGCTAGAAGGAATTAGTGACCAAGTCAGGTGAATAGAGAGAAAATTTGTCTGTTCTGGTAAATGAATGGTAAATTTAGAAATTTTGGAATAAGATAATAGTAAGACATGGTGTAAATACACATTTATTAAATCTAATGACTGAATAACTTTGGTGATATCTATTATTAAGGATATGGCAGCAAATTCCTCCCTTTAACCCTTGGTTTAACTCATTATTTTGGTCACCACACAGCCAGAGTCTATTCTGTTCACTCTATTCCTGCATAATAAATGATAATTAGTAAGTTGACAGGAGGTGGGACAATCAAATAGAATCAATTAATATTGAGACCATCTCAACTTGTCACAAAGCAATATTGTATGTGCTCCCTATGGTGGAGTTCCAGTTTCAGGAGTCCTAGCACTGCTGCCCCTTACGAGTTTACCTGGGTGAGAGTCATGAGTCTCTGTCAAGGCTTTGATCCTCAAACATAAGTAGCTATTTTTTTTATGATGTAAGTCTCTCTGATAAAGTTTGGATCTGTGCTTATTAAGGTTAAACCTCTAGACTGTAAATTGTGACATTGCATTCAAGATTAACGAGGTGAGGCCAGTGAGATTTTTGTCTTGGACAAATAAAAAATAGTCTCAAAGTCAGATTTTAAGGATGGTCCAGGAGGCTTAAGCAAGCTCCTTATATCTTGTGGATCATATTAACGTTCCTTCTGGATAACTGCTGCTACATAAGCTGAATTTATCTGCCAATGAGAAAGAACTAAATCAATACAATTGGCTAAAAGAAAGAAAGCATATGATGCTCTTGACTATATAATTCATTGCCTAAGTTGATAACACATAAGTAAATAACATTGAGATACAGCCAGCCTCACCACACGCTAGGAAGTAGAGAGAAACAGAGAAAGCCAAGTGATCCAAGCAAACTTTGGTGCTATGTTATTTGTTGCTTTGATTAGCACCAAGCTTGCAATGCCAGTCAAAGGACTTGGAAGCTTAGATTAACAACACAACTAACATTTTCAGCAGTGTTAGCTTTTGCTCCAGTTTTGAACTTTCAGATCTCTTGTTTCCCTTTGTATTAAATGTTTGTAAGCTTTTAAAATCATTATAAAATTAGACTGATTTTTGAATGTTGTTAAAAATGTAAATTTGTGGCTGTCTTTTACACGTTTGCTCTGTCACCATTTTATGATCTGTAAAATAAATGAGGAATTTATAAAAATACCAGTAGGACAGCAGGAATTTTTGTTTTCCTTGCATAGTAAAACCCTTATAATCTGAGACTGCCTCAAGCAGAGTTTATGATAAGTTCTTGATAAGAGGGATATAATAACGATCTTAACAAGTCTTTTTTAAGGTGCTGTAAATATGCAGGATCAAAAAATTTCTATTTTCTTCTTGCTTGGGAATTTCAAGTAGATATTCTTCTCTAGACACCTTTCTATTGCTTGAAGAACTATATAGAAAAGAACATTTCCGTATTTTTGGCTTTCAGAGAGTTCCCTTCTCAAGAAGCATCTTGTCCTGAGGGAATGTTTGGAGATCCATAACTGTGTTATGAAAAGAAGAGTTGTTCAGTGAAAACACACTTCATTATAACTTGTCATGTGGCAATGCCAGAAAATGATTCTAAAAATGAACATTCCCTTTTTGTTTTACTTAATTTTTCTTTGCCAGGGAATTAGTGACCAGACACATGACTTTCACACAGACATGCACACATGCAGATGTATACACATACACATGCAGGCACACACACACAGACTCACATTTATACACAGAGCTAATTGAGGATAGAATCATGACCCTAAGTGTAATTTGCTATCCCCTTGCTAGTGTCTGTGAGTGGCCACTTTGCTACAGGCTACCCTTTTTATCACTAGTAGGAGTCAGTAATAGGCATAGAATTATTGCCTGATAATGACACCATTACTGCATGTCACTACTGTATTTGGACTTGGGGCTATTTGTAACTTGTTTGATTCCCAGCACAGAGCTATAACTGAACAGAATATTCTAAATGTGCACATTTGTTATCCAGATACCATAGATCAGGGTCAGCTGGGAAGCACCAGACAGTAAATTCAGGGCTGCTGTAAACTCATGTTGAGTTATGTCTATGCACCCAACCCAACACCACTCACTCTTGGCATTTTCAGATGGCACAGCCTCTGTACTGGTAATTGGTGCATATTTGTGATAAAAAGTTGATCCAGTAAGGGAAGCCATATGGTTTGCTGCTCAAGTCCAATGTTTGTGAAGTAACAGATGCAAAATCGAGCACACCTGGAATTCAGAGGCAGAAGCCCTGGCAGAGCAATCTGTTGTGTAACACCATATATGCTTGAGGATTTGTGGGAATGAAGTCCCTGCAGAAATAACCTGCCTTGATATAACCCACATCTTAATACATAATCTACATTGGCTGTTGGGCATTTATTTATTTCTTATGGCTGGCTACATTTATACTTGCATTAGTTTTCTGTGACAATTGAATAAATATGGTAGAAAACACTGTATTTGAAGGAATAAAAAGAGTAGGATGGATCATTTAAAAATGCGAACAGTGCCTTAGCTCTATTCTTTTGCCATGCTGTAGTAGGGTCTTTGTGAATATAGACAGTGCACTTATATGTGGTGGGTGCAGTGTGTGGTCATTGCTGAGTTTTGTATAGCTAAACATAGTGGCTTCTTTTGCATTATTTCTGTGCTCTACTAGTAATGGGAACATCTCTGGTAGAGAGATTGACAGTATTGCCGAATTTCACACGGATTACACAGGTTAAATATTATCGTATAAAGATGGGCTCAAGGGGGAATTAATTGGACCGGGATACAATCTAGTTCTAGTGCATCTGGCAGTTAAAAATCCCTCTTATATCTCTATTGCATATTAATGCAGTAACCTCAAATGACTGACAATCAGAGGGATAGCATAGGCACATAGAGACATAGAAGCTTCATGACCTAAGGATATATAGAAAAGGCTCCTTTGGCTTGGTGCTATGGTCAACATCCTAGCTGCCACCTGAGAATACATTAACCCATCTTGGAAGAAACTTCAGGATTTTTTGCCCATGGGAAACAATTGAACAAAGAAAAAAATAAAGATATCTACAGTGGTCAAAAGGTGTGCTTCTGTATTCAGGAATTGTGTTAGGTTAGGGGAATGTCACTGTGTAGATTGAGAAGAAATTCCAAATTTGGACATCATTTTATAGTTTTGTATAAGAATTATGATAAAGGAGAGTATCATTATTCTTCAAGAATACTATATTCTAATAGCAGTATACAAATTGAAAAAAATGAAATAAGCAATTTTTTAAAGGTAAAACTCAACAATGGGCCTAAATTTTTTTTTTATAAGAAGATAAAATTTTAGAAATTCCTTTAAAAAGTGGAGAGATGTTGAAGAAGTGTGGGTCAGAGGAGATCTGTGCAGGTCCCCCAGACTTGGAGGAATGAGAGACAAGACTAGGAAGGAATGGCTCCATTGCAGAAGGATTTGCAGTACTTTAACCCAAGTGTGAAGGCAGTCAATACAAGAAGTCCTCTGACCAAATGGAGTTCAAGTTCTTAATCCAAGTTTCCCCACTGATGCAAGTTACCCCATTCCTGTTGCCTTGGCAATAGGACATTTACCTTATGGTAATGACATTATAATTAGGAACAAAATGTGCACCTTTTAAAAAAGGGGGGTACCCAATTACCTTCACTTTGGGGAAAGTCTGGGAGTAATTTGGGAGGTTTTTGTCCTACATAGTATGTAATTGATGGAAAGAATATTACTTTTAGAGAAACTGATTAATCATGCTGCATGCACAAGAGGGCCTCCAGGGACTGCTGGTCCCTTGCTACTCCACTTACTCTTATCATGTCACTGCTCTATAACCACCTGACCTCCCTGGTACTTACTATCACCATGAATGCCTGGAATTAAAGCAGAGAAATCAAACCCCCCTGGACTCAGAACGGCAGAAGCTCACACTCTTGGAGTCTTGAGAAGGGTTTGGAAACATCTAGGTAGTTGCTGGTTGGGTTTCTCCCCATCCTTGACATCACAGCATAAAAATCCCTCACAACTCTGTGACAGCTTAGTTCATGCTCTTTTTATCATAGTCTTATGCATTTGGAATATAGTTGCCAGGACATATATTTTGTTTCACTAGTAATTATGCCATGTAACAGCAATATATTTTGAACAGCTAAGAAGAGAGTAGGGGTTAGTTCAAAACAGTTTTACTTTAGTATATTTATCAAATGCTAATAGGGTGCTCTGTATGTGCCAGGAACTATTCTTAATACTTTTACCAATATTAATATATTATCAATTAGATAGATGATTCCTGGCGGGGTACAGCAGAATTTATTTTGACTTGAATAATTCAGATTATTGGAAAATTTATTATGTATATGTTGAGAAGTTCAAATGTTAATGTAGAGAAATCTGACCGGAAATCCACATTATGTGGGGTCTGTGGTCCTTAAAGGAGTCCATGAACGGGTTTTCAGGTGACAGCATTTATGAGTCTGCCTATAAAGGTCTGCCTGTCATTTGTTCTTATCAGACTCCCAAAGGCATCTGCAACTCACGATGGCAGTGGTGGTTCCCACTATTTAGCTTTCATCATCATTTCTTCCTTTTAAGTTTGGTCTCATACAAACAAATTCAAGAGGAAAATTAAGATATTTACGGTGTTTGCAGAATGCAAATTGGTGATGTTGATGTGGAAGGATTTTAGTTAAATTTCCTCTCTTGGCATGCATCAAAACCTGGAATAGCAAAAAAAAGAAAAATAGAGGTTAACTATTTAAAAACTGTCATCAGTGCAATGAGGATAAAGAAGCAACCTCCAACTGCAAAATATTAAACAAAACTCTAAAATCCTTCAGGCTTAGCTTGAGACAAGAGAGTCTGCTGGGATATGACACAAGTCTTCTCCAATCTAGAGAGAAGAACAGATTTCCTCTAAAGTGTCACAGTCCTGACTAGAAGTGGTAAACAAAACATTCCTGCCATCATGGAATTTACATGATTCTGTGGGAAGACAGAAAATAAAGTGCTGAACAAGGGAGTTTCTGAGAGTGATAAATGCTCTAAAGAAAATTAAACATGGTGATATGTTGAGTATCTTGAGGGTCAGTGGTCAGGGAAGCCTCTCAGAGAGGGTGAGGTTTGAACTGATACCTGACTAATGAGAAGATGCCAGCCTGGCAGATATTTGGGGAAGAGTATGCTAGGAAGAGGGAGAAATAAGTAAAAGGAACCCAAGGCAGGGATGATCTTGGCAAGGATGAGAAATAATAAGAGGGTCAGCATGGCTGACTTGAGACAGTGTGAGAGGTGGTAGGAAGATGTAAATGTTATATAGCACAAAGAAGTAATTGAATACAATTTTTTTAAAAATCAGGAGGTGGATAGGAACAAACCTGCCTAAGGAGGTGAAAGACTTGCACTCAGAAAACTATAAAACACTGATGAAAAAAATCAAAGATGACAAAAACAGATGGAGAAATATACCATGTTCTTAGATTGGAAGAATCAATATTGTGAAAATGACTATACTACCCAAAGCAATCTACAGATTCAACGCAATCCCTATCAAACTACCAATGGCATTCTTCACAGAATTAGAACAAAAAATCTTACAACTCGTATGGAAACACAAAAGGCCCTGAATAGCCAAAGCAATCTTGAGAAAGAAAAATGGAGTTGGAAGAATCAGGCTCCCCAACGTCAAACTATACCACAAAGCTATAGTAATCAAGACAGTATGGTACTGGCACAAAAACAGCAATATAGATCAATGGTACAGGATAGAATGCCCAGAGATAAACCCATGCACATATGGGCACCTAATTTACGACAAAGGAGGCAAGAACAAACAATGGAGAAAAGACAGCCTCTTCAATAAGTGGTGCTGGGAAAACTGGACAGCTACGTGTAAAAGAATGAAATTAGAACACTACATAACACCGTACACAAAAATAAACTCCAAATGGAATAGACTTAAATGTAAGACCAGACACTATAAAACTTTTAGAGGAAAACCACTCTTTGACATAAACCACAGCAGGATCTTTTTTGACCCCCCTCCTAGAGTAACAGAAATAAAAACAAAAATAAACAAGTGGGACTTAATTAAACTTAAAAGCTTTTGTA
Source organism: Grampus griseus (assembly GCF_964374135.1). Lineage (NCBI taxonomy): Eukaryota > Metazoa > Chordata > Mammalia > Artiodactyla > Delphinidae > Grampus > Grampus griseus. The sequence goes on from NC_139012.1 coordinate 48,381,562, forward strand.
CAGCAAAGGAAATAATAAACAAGACAAAAAGAGAGCCCTCAGAATGGGAGAAGATACTTGCAAATGAAGCAACAGACAAAGGATTAACCTACAAAATAAACAAACAGCTCATGGAGCTCAATATCAAAAAACCCAAAAAATACAGTTAAAAAATGGGTAGAAGACCTAAACAGACATTTCACCAAGGAAGACATAGAGATGGCCAAGATATGCATGAAAAGATGCTCAACATCACTAATTATTAGAGAAATGCAAATCAAAACTACAATGAGGTATCACTTCACACAGGTCAGAATGGCCATTATCAAAAAAGCTAGAAACAGTAAATGCTGGAAAGGGTGTGGTGAAAAGGGATCTCTCCTACACTGTTGGTGAGAATGTAGACTGATACAACCACTATGGAAAACAGTATGGAGATTCCTTAAAAAACTAAAAATAGAACTACCATACAACCCAGCAATCCCACTACTGGGCATATACCCTGAGAAAACCATAATCCAAAAAGAGTCATGTACCACAATGTTCATTGCAGCTCTATTTACAATAGCCAGGACATGGAAGCAACCTAAGTGTCCACCGACAGATGAATGCATAAATAAGATGTGGCACATATATACAATGGAATATTACTCAGCCATTAAAAGGAACGAAATTGAGTTATTTGTAGTGAGGTGGATGGACCTAGAGTCTGTCATACAGAGTGAAGTAAGTCAGAAAGAGAAAAACAAATACCATATGCTAATACATATATATGTAATCTAAAACAAAACAAAACAGAACAAATGGTACTGATGAACCTAGTAGTTTCAAGGCAGGAATAAATAGGTTGACATAGAGAATGGGCTTGATGACATGGGGTGGGAGGGTGAAGCTGGGGCTAAGTGAGAGTAGCATCAACCTATATACACTGTTGAATGTAAAATAGTTGGCTGGTGGGAAGCAGCAGCATAGCACAGGGAGATAGGCTTGGTGCTTTGCGATGACCTAGAGGGGTGGGATAGGGAGGATGGGAAGGAGGCTCAAGAGGAAGGGAATATGGGGACATGTATATGCATATGGCTGATTCGCTTTGTTGTGCAACAGAAACTAACACGGTATTGTGAAGCAATTATACTCAATAAAGATCTATTAAAAAAAATCAGGAGGTGGAAAGAATTGGAAGTGGACTAATTTCTTCATCTTTAATAGCATGGCATTGGTGTGTGCTTCTAAAGTGAATACATGTTGCTAAACAGCATAATGATCCCAACTTCTTAAAAATTTGAACTAATTTCCTAGTATTTAAAAATAGTAATGTCTCTGTAGTAAAGAAAATGGTTAAGTAGTTTTGTGTATGTGTTTTCTTCTTTTTAACTTTATTTCTAGCATTTAAAATTTTTACCCAAGATCTTTGGCCATCTTTTATAAATTGTAGCTTTCTTATTTTTTTCAGAAACACTGCAATATAAACAACCTTATCAAGATATTTCCTATTTCTACACTCATGAATTTGAATACCTTCTTTGAGCCCACATATTAAATAGAATTCTATTATTTTATTTTTTTTTGCAGTACACAGCCCTCTCACTGCTGTGGCCTCTCCCGTTTCAGAGTACAGGCTCCGGACGTGCAGGCTCAGCGGTCATGGCTCACGGGCCTAGCCGCTCCGCGGCATGTGGGATCTTCCCAGACCGGGGCACGAACCCGTGTCCCCTGCATCGGCAGGCGGACTCTCAACCACTGCACCACCAGGGAAGCCCACATTTTATTATTTTTGCATTGATTTTTAATATCTTTCTACTGGTGAGATCTGTAAACTAACATCTTATGATAATTTTAGTAGCTAATGGCTATTGATATGACAGATTTAGAAATGACTCTTGCTGATAATCAATTTTTCTTTGGATATGGGAACTTTGGAACTGCCAGCTTCTATTTCTGAAACATTCTGTTTAATAATATTCTTAAAACAGTTGTATACACTTATCTTTAAGTTTATATGTAAACTTACATCTCAAAATAAGCATTTTTGACAATAAATTTATTTTAAAAGGGTTGCTCTACTTCTTTTATTTTGTCTTTAAGTAACTAGATCCAAGATTGCTCCTTGAACTCAAAGACCAGTTGTATGAATGCTGTAGTAGATTGTATCATGATTCCCAATTTTTCACTATCTTTGTATTATGGGTTTATACATTCATGCCTTTTACTATGTAACTTTGTAGTACCTCACATAGTCCATTTGGTGAAACGTAATTCCTTGCCTACTTGACTTTGGACCAGGCCATGTGACTTGCTTTGGCCAATGAAATGTGAAAGCAAGCAGAAGCTTTAAATGTGTTGCTCTTTGCTTCCACTTGGTTTAGTCTTTTTTGTTTCTGCCACCTGCCCTAGATAGTTCTTGCCTCAGGCTGATGAAGAAATGTAGAAATAGACCTGAATTTGACCTTCAGCTGGAGACCAGCCAAGCCCAAAGGAATCTAAGTGAGAGCAGCCAAGATCAATCAAACTGTAGTTGACATAGAGACCCAGGCATGAAAAATACAAATGCTTATTGCTGTAAGCCATTGAGATGTTGGAGCTGTTTTTCTGCAGCGTTAGGGCAGTGATAGGTGATAAATCTGATTAGTTTTAAAACTAGGTATCTTTACTTACATTCTGGTCCCATAAACACAATTGCTTGGAAAACTAAGATCTTCATTCATTAAACTGACTGCAGTTTATGATTTCAGTTGTGGTTCTGCCATTTACCAGCCTTCTGCCGTTGAAAAATTTTCCTAACCTAGGTAAGTCTAAGTTTTCTCTTTTGTAAAACCTGGCTAATAATATCTTCTTTAGAAGACCGAAGATATATGTGAAATAATTTAGCACAATTATAAACACTAAATAGGTGTACAATAACTGTTTTTTAAAATTCATTGGATTTATTCTGAACTATTTACCACTTTAAAATATCTCTTTACCTTGGCTTTTTGAAAATTAATACAAATATCATTGTACAAATAACAATTTTAGGTTGAATAAGTGCAGACTTTTAAAGTAAATTTCATTAAACAAAAGTCAGGCTTACTAGATCTTTTGTTTCTTTTATCACATCATCAGTAAATATTTATAAAATATTCATAAAGCCTCTGTTAACATAGCTGGTCAGATGAAGAAATGCCAAGATGCTTATTTTTGTGAGCTGCATGTCAGTCAAGATGAGGCCACAAGACCTTTGAGATCAACCCACAGCCTATGGAGAACAGAGTCGGCAGAAGGACATAGCAAAGAGAAGAAAATGGGTCATGGATTCACTAAAAAATAGTTAAGGTTGAATCAAGATAACAAAATTATGCACAGGTAAGTATCAGTGACTACAAATATACCTGTGTATGTGAGGTAGTTAGATACAAGTTTCTGTGGAAAGTACCACATATTTTCTGCACTGTTGAGAAAAAGATTAAATCAAGTAATGTCCAGAGTGACTGTGACACTGGATTCCAAAGGCCATAAGTCATGTCCTACATGTGTACTGGGTGAATTTTCTGTGTCAGTTCTGTAAGTATCAGGCCAGGTGAACTAGTGGATAAGACAGTTAAGGCCCTACTACCACGGAGTCTACAGTCTCACACAGAGACACAAAGGCTGTCTTTTGAAAAAAAAAAAATATTTCAGCTTCTTAAACACACGTAGCTCTTTCCCATCTCTGATCAGAAGCCTTGCACATGCTGGCATTTGCTCTTACCTCTGCCTGTAAGGCTCTTCTCCTTTCTCTTGGCAGCCAACCGTCTGAAATTGCCAACTATGAATTGTTATAAAGCAATGGAGAAACTGGAGGGAGGAGAAGGTGTAGGGAGCTTGAGGAGGTGGGGAAGTAGCATGACACCTCAAACAGGAAGGAGATTTGCCTCTCCTGGAAGTGAACAGAGATGTTACGACTGGTGCAGGGGAGCAGGGATGAGAGTGAGAGGTAAGTCATGCAGGCTTAGGGGTAGTACACAGTACCTAAAGGTGACAATTCTATTTGAAGTGCAATGGGAAGCTACAGACATTATTTGGTGGGTGGCGGGGGGAGCACATAATCCATTTCTATTTTAAAAATCTTTGCTATGTGGAGAAGAGATTGGGGTTGGATAAGAGAGAAAATGGGGAGAACTTTGGGGTTATTGCAGAAATACAGGTAAGAGGTGATCAGTGAGCTGGAGGAGAAGGATGGTTATGGGAAGATTCAAGAGATATTTTGACTGTAGAAACAACAGATCTTGGTGATGGATTGAAAGTAAGAGTGACTTAGAGGGAAAACTTAAAGGCAGCTTGTAGGTTTCTTCAAAGTTGAATAACAGTGGTCAAAGGAGATTATTGGTAGCTTTGCAGACCAGCCTGCTGTCTGAAGGCATGCCCGGATGACTGATCAGGAGCAACATTGATTTAAAGAGGGGCTTTGATCATAAAAACTGAAGTGCAGACAGAGCACAGTGGTAGGTGGGATTCAGAGAAGAGAGAGGCACAGACAGGCACAAGTCTAGACATGTCATGTTCACAGGCTATTCTTAGTCTGGAGACCTGGTCCCATCATCATGTTTCAAAACCTCACTAGGCCACCGAGGCAGGGTGGGAAGCAGCATCAAGAGAGACAAAGTGATGGAGTGAAAAGAGGTTGCAGAATCAAGCGTGTCTGAGAAGCAATTACTGGTTGCATGATCTTGTGCGAGTTACTTGAATTACTTAACCTTTCAGACCCTCAGATTCCGTATTTACAAAATAGGATGAAAATATTTACCTTATATGTTTGTTATGGAGATTAATTTGAGCAATGTTTACAAAATACCTTGCATATAGTAGATGCTAAAAATGTATTCTCTCGGACTCCCCACCGTGTAAATTAATTCATGTCGTTCACTCATTCAGCTACAGGGCTAATCAGACCCTGACACTAAAGGGCTTGTTCTCGTCAGGCTCCCCTCAAGCTGCGGAGTAAGTAGTGGGGAGATCGGAATACATAGGAATTACGGTACATTCTAAATCATATGGTATAGTCCATATCATACCACCTTATACACCGTATTACATGGTATTCAATTCTTTAATTCTTACATCTTCACAGTAACACTGTGAGAACGGTGTTATATTTGGTTTCTTTTCTAAATGAGGAAACTTAGGCGGAATTCTAGAGATCTGAGCAAGGTTACCAAGCTCCTGCCAGAAGAGCCAGGATTGGAACATCCTGGGTGTGATGCTTATACATTTCTCCCTCTTGATATTGCAGCCTCTGCAAAAGGCAGGCCTTTCTGAACTTTAGCTCCTAAGGCTTCAAACAAGTCCTGAGTCCCAAAGGAGGAAATTGTCCTCATCTAAAGAATAACCTTTCCCCCTCTGCTCCTGGGGTAGACACGAGAGCTCTATTTGTGAGCAGTGGCTTGGGAGGATTTATATACTCTTTGAATTTGTAAGAGCTGAGTCATTCATTCATGGAATTTAGTCACATTTCTTTTTTTTAGAGGTGAGAGATCTCCCAGTCTCTGAAATGTTGGCTGACACCCTGAGATCATTCAGCTAACGTCGTTTTAGCTTTTCCAGTTCCAGAGCCTTTCTGTATCTCAGGCATCTCCTCTTGAGAATTTTTTTTTAATACATGATTTAATCCTTACTAGCAACAATAATGATTTTTCTCAGTAATATGACCAGGGAAAGACACACACCCACCCTCCTTGGATATCTAACTGTCATCTCAGTTTCGATACGATCAGAATAATTCCTCTGTCTCAAATCTGCTCACCTTCCCCTACAGTCTTCCTCTTCTTAATAAGTGGCAACTCCAGGACATAAACCTCAGCCATCCTTGACTCCTCTTTCCCTATGGAAAAGGATCTATGGAGATCAGCACCCGGATGTATGTCAGCTGCTCCTGTCTTTAAATTGTCACACCCTCCACTGTCATCTCCTACAACATCTTTTGCCTGAAGTACTCCAACAGCTGCCTAAGTGGTCCTCCTGCCTTCGCTTCTCCTTATCTGCCTGCTCCCACTGTCTGCAGACAAGCCTCTTTGGTCCATTGACAATGTAGGATCCAAGGTCTGTACAACAGCTTCCCGCGCCCTGCTTGATTTGAGCTCTGACATGATGGCCAACAAGATGGGCCACGGTCTCCCACACCTTCTTGGCTCTAGCCACCCTGGCCACATTTTCGTTCCCCAAACCTGCAAACACTTCCTATTCTTTCTGCATGGAACTCTCTTCTGTCAGATAGGCACATAGCTTATTTTATTATTCCATTTCTTTTTAACATTTCTGCGAAAATATCACCTTGTCAGAAAGTCTTTCTTGACCACTCATTATAAAATGGAAACACTCTCTCCATCCTTCAGTTCTCTCCACAGCATTCATCATTCATAACATTGGATATATTTGTTCATTTTTCTTCTCACAACACCCTCCATCCCACTTTCCATGTACAATCCACGAGGACAGAGACTTCTCAGATTTGCTTAGAATAATGTTTGACTTGAACTAGCAGCTCAATTTGTATTTGTTGAATGAATGAATTGATGTTAATATTTGTAATATAACTTGTCATTCTTATAGATTGGGTCAACGTTCTTAAGTATAAGAATTTTAACTACTTTTTCTTTGATTGCTCTTGTACCACTAACATCTGGCTTTAGTATAATTGACTCGGGCTTTGATAAGAAATATTCCCAACTTTGGAGAATAGCAATTTCTACAGTAAAACCTTACAATTGAATGGATAATATTATGAACAAGTCATTTCTGGCAAAAATATTGTGAAATAAAATGCATCTCTTTAGAGCTCATTTCTTTGGTAGAATTTTTCCTTATGCCCATATAACACTAGATTCTCCTGCATTTATTTTATTTGCTTTAAAATTTAATGCTTATTATATTTGGGAAACTAGAACTGAGTAAAAAATGAAAACCTTTTCCAATGCTATCAACAGATATGGTATCAAGAGTTTTTACCTATTTTTAGTAAGTTTTAACATGCAGTGGAACAAGTAAGGATCCTTTTGTCCCGACTTAATTCCCATTGACCATCATTTGTGCTGCAAAGATGGGGCTCTGCACTTTAGCTTGACTTTCAGACAAACTCAGACTGTCGTATTGAATTTCGAAGCATGTGCACTTGAAATTGGAAGTCTGCTGTCAGTGAGGACAACCCGCTGTAGCCACATCCTGCCTCCTCTCCTGTGATGTGATACAGCTAATCTCAGCTGCAATACTTGAGATGCCTGTTTCTGCTGCAATCTCAGTGAATTTAGAGTGGTGATCAATTAACAGTAAATAGGTTTCTTTGTCAATTTGGAAGCATCCCAATGAAGGTAAAGAGAGTGGAGTAAGGTGATGAATAATTTATAGCTGAAGAGAATCCCTAATTCCCTCTACCCACTTAGAGGTTCTAAATCATATTTTTAGGGGAAACATGAGACCAATAACCAGAAACTTGGGACACAAATTATCTCTGTTTAAGAAAGAGATTTTTTTTTTTTTTTTTTTTTTGCGGTACGCGGGCCTCTCACTGTTGTGGCCTCTCCCGTTGCGGAGCACAGGCTCCGGACGCGCAGGCTCAGCAGCCATGGCTCATGGGCCCAGCCGCTCCGCGGCATGTGAGATCCTCCCGGACCGGGGCACGAGCCTGCGTCCCGTGCATCGGCAGGTGGACTCTCAACCACTGCGCCACCAGGGAAGCCCCGAAAGAGATTTTTAAACTTAAGGATGTGCCAGCTTTGCTGTTTACACCTGGATTTTATACAAATGCTGTAATTGCAAAGGGCCATTTGTCTGTGACCCTCCTGAGGAACTCTTTGCCATGTCTCTCTTATTATTTTGCCTTTTCCCTTGATTTCTTCTCCAGGAATATTTTGACTTGCTTGCATCTCATTTCGTACCGGTAAAGTCTACACACCATTGTGAACACAATCGCTGTTTTTATCCTCCTCTGGTAAGTCTTTCTCTGTGCCTCTCAGGGTCTCATCTTGGCCCGGCTTTCCTTTTGTTAGTACTGTATCTTGACAGCTTGGTGATGGTGAGAAGAACATTTAGAGCTCTGAGGCGTGGATGCCTTATAGAGTCTTGCCCAGCATGGAGGTAATTCCCCATTCATTACCTGTCTTCCTCATCCTGCTCTGCCTGTGTGTGGGTAAAGACCTGTCTCACCTCGCTCAGTTCCTGAGGTAACGGGGAAGCTGTGGTAAGGTTTCAGCAGGTCCTTCCTCACCAGTGACCTCTGGGGATAGTGGATTCATAGTCTAGCTTGTCCATCCTCACTACACACCTAGAAAGTCAGTCGGCTGACCAGGAAATCTGGCTTCCTGGTCTTTCCCTCAACCCTCTACCCGGTCCCCTAACTCTAGAGGTCAGTCCTAACTGCTGACTAGGGCTCTGGGCCCCTCTTTTAGATATTGCCAGCTCCTTAACCTGGTTTGGATCCCACTTTTGATCTTTTTTGTTTTACATTGTCCTATAGGTTTTCCCTTACCTGGGTCTCTCCTACACATCGTAATGAGAGCTGCCCCCACCTTGAATGTCCTCACCACATATGTACTTGCCCTTCCCTCTTGAATATTGACTCCCTTAGATATAGACTCTGGCCAGAATTGAAAAATGAGAGCTCCCTGACCCCACTGAACTTGGTGATTTTTTATTCCAGGAGGGGGCAGCCCTTCTGTTCTTCCAGAGGTACTCACTCTATGCTAGTTTTAGTTAGCTGAGAGCTTTGGGGATTTAGGAGTGGGACTAGGTATCGATGCTAGTGTACGTCCAATAAAAAATCATCACCATCTCTAGAACCAGAAGTGGATTTATGTGAAGGTAAAGAATCTTAAGTTTCGGGGTTTTCATTTGCATGGGCCCCTTCTGATGCACAGACAGGGACTCCTGCGATGTGTTGGCATAGACAGATGATTTTGTAAATGTGCAAAAGTAAGATAGTTTAACTTCAACCAGTGAACCAAACCACTGTGTCTTTTCACTCTGAGTTCTACTCTGTCATATTTCCACTTGTGGCTGGTGGCATTGCAGTAGGCCCTGACAGTTTTTTGGATTTGGCCAAGGAGAATGTGAATAAGATACATTTAGCTTTGGTACATTGGAATGGATTTACATGTTTAGCAGTTACTTCTAGAAGTAAGCCATGGCTAGTGGAGCAGTCTTGAAGGTTCATAGCTGAGACCTCCCTTCAAGAGAGTATATCAGCATGCTGCCTCCAGCCACACACCTTCAGATCCATCAGGGCATCACACCGACCATACTCTCCCTAGGCTGCTCTCAATCAATGACTGAGCATGGCCAGAGTTCTAGAGCTGGGCCATTCCTGCCTGGTGCAGAATGGGCAACCTTTGCCCTGGAGCTTCAGCTTTCTCAGAGCTGCTCTGCAGTCTTAGGGTCCTGCCACCCAATTCTCTTTCCTTCTCTCTTCTCACAGGTGTCAGATCTTCATCACGTTTGAAAGATTCTCTGTATTTTCTGTTCACCCTCTTTTTTATCTTCCAAGGGTATTCCCCTTAATCAGTCTCTGGCACACCTACTTCCATCTTGGTGTCTGCCTGGCAGAGGATGTGAACTGATGCAATGAAAAGTTTCACAAGCTAGTTTGTGTCAGATCTTTGTTTAAACTGAGGTTTGGCTGACTCTGATGCTAATGATTTTCACACGATACTGTCTTTTATGTGCTTCGTGGTCCATCAACCAACTTTTGATTCCTTAACCCAAAGTTCAATTCATGGTCATCTATTCTTAGTTGCTGGCCAGCATGTAACAGTATTTCCCAGCTCTCCTCCTGACTCCAGAGTATTTTCTCTAATGTTCTCATCTTAAGCTGCTGCCTTTCCTATGTCTCACTCTACCCAGACTCTGTCATTGCTCAGACATACATTTGCTTATGCTCTTTCCTCTCTCTGAAATACCTTTGCCCAACTAAACCTATGCATATTTCTTATTAATTTCTTGCTAATGTGACATGAAAATCTAACACTGACAACATTAATATAAAACCCATAATATACCACTGCAATGAGGACATCTGTGACAAACTGGTAAACACGTGTCATTAATTCAAAGAGCATTTACAATTAATTACTGTTCCAGAAAACTCAGAATGTCCTAAAATCTTAGAGGCCATTTAGGAGAGAAACTTGATATTTTCCCAAATTTGACAACAATTATAAAAATTTACATATTACCAATAAAGAGTTGTAAAACATATAGAAACTTTCCCAAAATACTAAAAAAAAAAATTTGACTAACCATAATAAAGACAGTTATGTATCTGCTATAGATTGAATTGTGTTTCCCCCCAATTTCGTATGTTGAAGCCCAAACCTTCAATGTGACTGTATTTGGAGAAAGGGTCTACAAGAAAGTAATTAAGATAAAACGAGGTCATAAGCATGAGTCAATAGGATTAGTGTCCTCATAAGAAGAGATTGTTCTCTCTCTCTCTCTCTCTCTCTCTCCCCCTCTCCCTCTATCTCTCTCACCCTCTGCCATGTGATGACTCAGTGAGAAGATGGCAATCTGAAAGTCAGGTAGAGGGCCCTCACCAGAAACTGAACCTGACAGAACCTTGATCTTAGGCTTCCTAGCCTCCAGAATTGTGGGAAAATTAATTTCTGTTGTTTAAGCCACTCAGTCTATAGTATTTTGTTATGGCAGCCTGAGCCGACTATGACATTATCTTTTTCTTCTTGCTACAAAACAGTGATTCTTAACTGGGTGTGATTTTTTCCCCCCAGGGAATATTTGACAATGTTTGGAAAACATTTTTGGTGGTCACAACTGGGGGATGCTACTGGCATCTAGTGGGTAGAGGCCAGAGGTGCTGCAAAAATTCCTACAATGCATAGGATATCTTGTCTCCCCTCTTTCCTCTACCTGCTCCCAACAAAGAATTGCCGGCTCAGAATGCCAGTAGTGCCAAGATTTCAGAACCTGAGTAACCCTGCTATAGAAGACGATATAAAATCTTGTCTTATGAAGAGGTGATCAAAAAGGATGTAGCCAATTACATGGGAGAAGAAGTATATAGGAAGACGTTGAGCAAGTAATTAACAAATATCTTATATTTTCTGGGTTTTGTTTGTGATATTTTCATATTGTTAAAGCATGTAATTTATATTTTTTCCTAACAAAATTTATTTTTATACCCAATTTTGCATTCCTTTTTAAAAAGACACCCCTCAAAATTTTATAATCTTTAGTTCCCCAAACTCTGAGTTAATCTTGGTTTAGATTTTTTTTTTCACATCTTTATTGGAGTATAATTGCTTTACAATGTTGTGTTAGTTTCTGCTGTATAACAAAGTGAATCAGTTATACATATGCATATATCCTCATATCTCCTCCCTCTTGCAGCTCTCTTCTACCCTCCGTATCACACCCCTCTAGGGGGTCAAAAAGCATGAGCTGATCTCCCTGTGCTATGCAGCTGCTTCCCACTAGCTATCTACTTTATATTTGGTAGTGTATATATGTCAACGCCACTCTCTCACTTCGTACCAGTTTACCCTTCCCCTTCCCTGTGTCCTCAAGTCCATTCTCTACGTCTGCATCTTTATTCCAGTCTGACCCCTAGTTTCTTCAGAACATTTTTTTTTAAGATTCCATATATATGTGTTAGCATATGGAATTTATTATTCTCTTTCTGACTTACTTTACTCTGTATGACAGACTCTAGATCCATCCGCCTCACTACCAATAACTCAATTTTGTTTCATTTTATGGCTGAGTAATATTCCATTGTATGTATGGGCCACATCTTCTTTATTGACTCATCTGTTGATGAACACTTAGGTTGCTTCCATGACCTGGCTATTGTAAATAGTTCTGCAATGAACATTGTGGTACATGACTCTTTTTGAATTATGGTTTTCTCAGGGTATATGCCCAGTAGTGGGATTGCTGGGTCATATGGTAGTTCTATTGTTAGTTTTTAAAGGAAGCTCCATACTATTCTCCATAGTGGCTTATCAATTTACATTCCCACCAACAGTGCAAGAGGATTCCCTTTTCTACACACCCTCTCCAGCATTTACTGTTTGTACATTTTCTGATGATGGCCATTCTGAACGGTGTGAGGTGACACCTCATTGTAGTTTTGTTTTGCATTTCTCTAATGATTAGTGATGTTGAGCATCCTTTCATGTGTTTGTTGGCAGTCTGTATACCTTCTTTGGAGAAATGTCTCTTCAGGTCTTCTGCCCATTTTTGGATTGAGTTCTTTGTTTTTTGATATTGAATTGCATGAGCTGCTTGTATATTTTGGAGATTAATCCTTTGTCAGTTGCTTCATTTGCAAGTATCTTCTCCCATTCTGAGGGTTGTCTTTTTGTCTTGTTTATGGGTTCCTTTGCTGTGCAAAAGCTTTTAAGTTTCATAAGGTCCCATTTGTTTATTATTGGGTTTTTTTTTCCATTTCTCTAGGAGGTGGGTCAAAAAGGATCTTGCTATGATTTATATAATAGAGTGTTCTGCCTATGTTTTCCTCTAAGAATTTTATAGTGTCTGGCCATATATTTAGGTTTTTAATCCATTTTGAGTTTATTTTTGTGTACGGTGTTAGGAAGTGTTCTAATTTCATTCTTTTACGTGTAGCTGTCCAGTTTTCCCAGGACCACTTATTGAAGAACCTGTCTTTTCTCCATTGTATATTCTTGTCTCCTTTATCAAAGATAAGGTGCCCATATGTGTGTGGGTTTATCTCTAGGCTTTCTATCCTGTTCCATGGATCTATATTTCTGTTTTTGTGCCAGTACCATACTGTCTTGATTACTGTAGCTTTGTAGTATAGTCTGAAGTCAGGGAACCTGATTCCTCCAACTCCATTTTTCTTTCTCAAGATTGCTTTGGCTATTCGGGGTCTTTTGTGTTTCTATACAAATTGTGCAATTTTTTGTTCTAGTTGGTGAAAAATGCCAGTGGTAGTTTGATAGGGATTACATTGACTCTGCAGATTGCTTTGGGTAGTATAGTCATTTTCACAATGTTGATTCTTCCAATCCAAGAACATGGTATATCTCTCCATCTGTTTGTATCGTCTTTAATTTCTTCCATCAGTGTCTTATAGCTTTCTGCCTTCAGATCTTTTGTCTCCTTAGGTAGGTTTATTCCTAGGTATTTTATTCTTTTGGTTGCAATGGTAAATGGGAGTGTTTCCTTAATTTGTCTTTCAGATTTTTCATCATTAGTGTATAGGAATGCAAGAGATGTCTGTGCACACATTTTGTATCCTGGTACTTTACCAAATTCATTGATTAGCTCTAGTAGTTTTCTGGTGGCATTTTTAGGATTCTCTATGTATAGTATCATGTCATCTGCAAACAGTGACAGCTTTACTTCTTCTTTTCTGATTTGGGTTTCATTTATTTCTTTTTCTTCTCTGATTGCTGTGGCTAAAACTTCCAAAACTATGTGGAATAATTGTGGTGAGTGTGGGCAACCCTGTCTTGCTCCTGATATTAGTGGAAATGGTTTCAGTTTTTCACTATTGAGAACAATGTTGGCTGTGGATTTGTCATATATGACCTTTATTATGTTGAGGTAAGTTCCCTCTATGCCTACTTTCTGGAGGGTTTTTAGCATAAATGGATGTAAATTTTGTCAAAAGTTTTTTCTGCACCTGTTGAGATTATCATATGGCTTTTACTGTTCAGTTTGTTAATATGGTGTATTACAGTGATTTATCTGCATATATTGAGGAATCCTTGCATTCCTGGGATAAACCCCACTTGATCAAGGTGTATGATCCTTTTACTGTGCTGCTGGGTTCTGTTTGCTAGTATTTTGTTGAGGATTTTTGCATCTATATTCATCAGTGATATTGAACTGTAGTTTTCTTTTTTTGTGACATCTTTGTCTAGTTCTGGTGTCAGGGTGATGGTGGCCTAGTAGAATGAATTTGGGAGTGTTCCTTCCTCTGCTGTATTTTGGAAGAGTTTGAGAAGGATAGGTGTTAACTCCTCTCTAAATGTTTGATAAAATTGACTGTGAAGCCATCTGGTCCTGGGCTTTTGTTTGTTGGCAGATTTTTAAATACAGTCTCAATTTCCGTGCTTGTGATTGGTCTCTTTATATTTTCTATTTCCTCCTGGTTCGGTCTCGGAAAGTGGTGCTTTTCTAAGAATTTGTCCATTTCTTCCAGGTTGTCCATTTTATTGGCATATAGCTGCTTGTAGTAATCTCTCATGATCCTTTGTATTTCTGCAGTGTCAGTTGTTACTTCTCCTTTTTCATTTCTAATTCTGTTGTTTTGAGTCTTTCTCTTTTTTTCTTGATGAGTCTGGCTAATGGTTTATCAATTTTGTTTATCTTGTCAAAGTACCAACTTTTAGTTTTATTGGTCTTTGCTATCATTTCCTTCATTTCTTTTTCATTTATTTCTGATCTGAGTTTTTTGATTTCTTTCCTTCTGCTAACTTTCAGGTTTCTTTTGTTCTTCCTTCTCTAATTGCTTTAGGTATAAAGTTAGATTGTTTATTTGAGATTTTTCTTGTTTCTTGAGGTAGGATTGTATTGCTATAAACTTCCCTCTTAAAACTGCTTTTGCTACATCCCATAGGTTTTGGGTCATCATATTTTCATTGTCATTTTTTTCTAGATATTTTTTGCTCTCCTCTTTGATTTCTTCAGTGATCTCTTGGTTATTTAGTAGTGTATTGTTTAGCCTCTTTGTGTTTGTATTTTTTACAGATTTTCTCCTGTAACTGATATCTAGTCTCATAGCGCAATGGTCTGAAAAGTACTTGATACAATTTCAATTTTCCTAAATTTACCAAGGCTTGATTTGTGACCCAAGATATGATCTATCCTGGAGAATATTCCGTGTGCACTTGAGAAGAAAGTGTATCCTGTTGTTTTTGGATGGACTATCATATAAATATCAATTAAGTCCATCTTGTTTAATAAGTCATTTATAGCTTGTGTTTTCTTATTTATTTTCATTTTGGTTGATCTCTCCTTTGGTGAAAATGTGGTGTTAAAATCCCCTACTATTATTGTGTTGCTGTCGATTTCCTGTTTTATGGCTGGTAGCATTTGCCTTATGTATTCAGGTGCTCCTATGTTGGGTGCATAAATGTTTACAATTGTTATATCTTCTTCTTGGATTGATCCCTTCATCATTATGTAGTGTCCTTCTTTGTCTCTTGTAATAGTCTTTAGTTTAAAGTCTATTTTGTCTGATATGAGAATTGCTACTCCATCTTTCTTTTGACTTCCATTTGCATGGAATATCTTTTTCCATCCCCTCATTTTCAGTCTGTATGTGTTCCTAGGTCTGAGTGGGTCTCTTGTAGACCTGCATATATACGGGTCTTGTTTTTGTATCCATTCAGCCAGTCTATGTCTTTTGGTGGGAGCATTTAATCCATTTACATTTAAGGTAATTATTGATATGTATGTTCCTATTACCATTTTCTTAATTGTTTTGGGTTTGTTTTTGTAGGTCTTTTCCTTCTCTTGTGTTTCTTGCCTAGAGAAGTTCCATTAGCATTTCTTGTAAAGCTGGTTTGGTGGTGCTGAATTCTCTTTGCTTTTGCTTGTCTGTACAGATTTTGATTTCTCTGTCAAATCTGAATGAGACCTTTGCTGTGTAGAGTAATCTTGGTTGTAGGTTTTTCCCTTTTATCACTTTAAATGTGTCCTGCCACTCCCTTCTGGCTTGCAGAGTTTCTGCCGAAAGATCAGCTGTTAATCTTATGGGGATTCCCTTGTATGTTATTTGTTGCTTTTCCCTTGCTGCTTTTAATAATTTTTCTTTGAATTTAATTTTTGATGGTTTGATTAGTATGTGTCTCGGTGTGTTTCCCTTTGGGTTCATCCTGTATAGGACTCTGTGCTTCCTGGACTTGATTGACAATTTCCTTTTGCATGTTAGGGGAGTTTTTGACTATAATCTCTTGAAATATTTTCTCAGATCCTTTCTTTTTCTCTTCTTTTTATGGGACCCCTATAATTCCAATTTTGATGCTTTTAATGTTGCCCCAGAGGTCTCTGAGACTGTCCTCAATTCTTTTCGTTCTTTTTTCTTCATTCTGCTCTGTGTTAGTTATTTCCACTATTTTATCTTCCAGGTCACTTATCTGTTCTTCTGCCTCAGTTATTCTGCTATTGATTCCTTCTAGAGAATTTTTAATTTCATTTATTGTGCTGTTCATCACTGTTTGTTTGCTCTTTTGTTCTTCTTGTTCCTTGTTAAATGTTTCTTGTATTTTCTCCATTCTATTTCCAAGATTTTGGATCATCTTTAGTATCATTACTCTGAATTCTTTTTCAGGTAGACTGTCTATTTCCTCTTCATTTCTTTGGTCTGGCGGGTTTTTACCTTGCTCCTTCATCTGCTCCATAGTTCTCTGTCTTCTCATTTTGCTTAACTTACTGTGCTTGGGGTCTCTATTTTGCAGGCTGCAGGTTCATAGTTCCCATTGTTTTTGTTGTGTTCCCCAAGTGGGTAAGGTTGGTTCAGTGGGTTGTGTAGGTTTCTTGGTGGAGGGGACTGGTGCCTGTGTTCTGGTGGATGAGGCTGGATCTTGTCTTTCTGATGGGCAGGACTGTGTCTGGTGATGTGTTTTGGGTTGTCTGTGAAGTTATGATTTTAGTCAGTCTCTCTGCTAATGGGTGGGGTTGTGGTCATGCCTTGCTAGTTTTTTGACATGGGGTGTCCAGCCCTGAGGCCTTCTGGTTATTAGGTGGAGCTGGGTCTTGGCGTTGAGACGGAGACCTCTGGGATATTTTTGCTGTTTGATATTATGTGGTGCTGGGAGGTCTCTGGTGGTCCAATGTCCTGAACTCGGCTCTCCCACCTCACAGGCTCAGGCCTGACACCAAGCTGGAACACCAAGACCCTGCCAGCCACATGGTAATCATTTTTTCCAGTGGTGGACCAACAGTGGGGCAGGGAGAGTTGTTTGTCCAAGCTAAAGTCCAGCTGGAGGAGGTCATGGAGAGGACATAATGGCTGGTTGAATGGAGAGGTGTACCCAGGCCATGCAGTGACTTGACTCTTGGGTAGTGGAGGTGCCTTCCCGCATCCTGGTGCCCTGGTTTAGAATTGTGATTAAACACTTTTATACAACACCAGTAAAATTTGACTTCATTATGATTCTCTTTCTCAGTTTTATAATTTTATTTTTGGGGTTTAGTCAAACAATCTAAAAATGCTTGGTAAAGTGTAATGAAATAGAACATTTTTATAAGTGCAATAAAGTGCTGTTATTATTGTATATGTAGGCAAGAGATTTGGTCTTTCTCACTAAATCCTTTTTGCTCTTTGTGTATGCGGCGGGGGTGTGGGGGTCAATTTTCCAGGAAACATTGAGGGAGAAAAGGGAGGACTGGGTGAAGGAATCTTGGGTGCCTATCCTTGCACACCCTGCAGAGCACCATTTATTTCCATCTCCATGACTGAAAGACACTTCGTCCTCATTTCAGCAACTTGATGGTGATTCCCCTTCTAAATACATGATAAAACCTATGAAGTACTGGCCTTCTTGAATCTGTAACTGCTAACAGGATCCAAGGAGTTTTCAATCGATGACAGAAAAAGAAATGATACAGAACATAAAACTGCCAAGAATTCCTATAGACAGAGTTATCATAGACTCTTTAACAACAACAACAACAAGAGCAGTGGGCACATTTTTGGCTTCTTAAAGGAGGGAGGCCACATTCTCAGGCAGGTTGGCTCACCTGGGCATTTTCCTCAGTTGACTGGTCCTGACAGCACCGTTAAGGTGACACACTAAACACACAGGAGGAGGCCTTCTTGAGTGACCTTCCCGGGAAATGAGGGCATGATTCTGGCAGTGGCAATTGCTGCCCTTAGCTTCAGGGTGACACGCGGTCCTGATGGCACCAGGCAAACCCTCCCCTCCCTCCCTCCCTCCCTCTTGGGGCTTTTGGCCTCCTCACTGAAGGGAGGAGCCCAGGGCCCAGCAGGAAAGACTTTCTGGTGATGTGTTGCATGGAGGCTACCATTTTACAAACTTGAATGGGATAGGTAGACACAGTCATCCCATGTTTTACCTCAAGCTGGAGAAACAGAAACTATCATCTAAAAGCCTACCTTCATGGTGTTTCAGTGTTCAGGGCTCTTCCTCATGTGGTGTGTCCTGGGGTCTCTTCTTTAGTGGTGGAGGTACACATGGGAATCCTCCATAATTTACCCACATCTTTCACCCCACTCTTGTAAAATTAATTACCACAAGTCTTGCCAATTTTGAAATTTCTTGAATATTTCCCATTGTTTCATTACCTTATTTAGGGCCTTCATCAATCCTCTTTTGGACAGCCGAACAGATTCTTATTTGGATTGCCCACTCTTCTTAGTCTACACAGCTACCAAATGATCTATCTACCCCTCTATGGTACAACAGAACTCATTGTATTTTATTACTGAACTTATCTTAGTAGATTATTGTTATGTTATTTAGTATCCCTTTTCTTCATTAAAGTGTGAGCTCTCAAGAGTAGGATCATACAACAGTGTGTAGCACATAGTAGTTACTTGCTAAGTGGCTGATGAAGAAATAGGTTGATACACGAATGAATGAAGATGATGTTCATGACTTCTCCTAATTCTTTTGGCTTCCAAATAACTATTCTAGGTTCAACCTCAAATTATCTGACAACTTATTTTTACCAAGTGATTATAGTGTTATGTTGTTTAGAAAATTATCTAAAGAACATAATGGTATATGGATATTAAAGTCCTAAATCATATATATATGTTTGGAAATCTCATCATATGGCATTTTTGAATTGAAAAAGAGCCTAGAAATCCACTAGATTTCTACATTTTATAGATGAGAAACTGAGGCTCAGTATCTCATTTCTCAGCAATTCCTCAGAAATAGAACCTGAGATAGCAACCCCTGGCTGTGTTCTTGACACATTTCTAAGTCCCTGGCCCAAGAGCTAATGTCTGGCCCAAGTGTTAGGGTCAGGCACTAAATAAAATGACTATAAGTCATAATGTTGTAGGTTGTATTTCCTAGGAAACAGGCTCTGAGATGGAGTTTAGCTTGCAGGATGTTTATTAAGGAGTACCTTTGGGGTGAACACCCGTGAAATGGAAGGGAGGAAAGCAGGACTGAGCAGAGGAGGAGGTTGAGCTGCAATACATTCCTGATGGTTGCCTTAGCTGATCTCAAAGGAGCTCCAGAGCAAGAGTGGGCTTTCAGAGTTGTCCCGAGTTGGGTCAGGATGGCCAGCATTTTATAGTCCTGCATTGAATGTGGGCCAGCTTAGAGAAGGTCTGAGGCAGTTCTCTGCATTTGAGTTAATCCCCAGTAGACTGAGAGCTGAAGGCTGTCTTTTGCTAGCACTACTAGCATCTGTCTGGGAAACACATTCTTCCTTGAAGGAGAATCTAGGTAGCAAACCACAGTATTATCTCAATAAGCTTTCATAAGAATAGGTTTTTCTATGGATGTAGATGAGGATTCTGGTTTGGATCAAGTAACCTCAGTTGACAGAGGCAATAGAGTGGTTCTGTAGTTGTCAGTTGGGTCTCAGTTCAAAATGCAGCTGTATATATAGTGACACAATATAGCAAATTTATATTAGAGACTTCTGAAATTCTGAGATAATTTTTTGATAACTATTTTTCTTCTTTTCCATTATTTGATGTCTTAAGAGATTTCTTAATATGAAATAAACTTTTATGGCATTACAATAATAAATATTGCAAGAGGTCTATCTGGTTAATCAATCAATCAATCTTGCAATTGTGGTGAACAATTTTTTTGTTGTTGTTGAAAATTTACCAGAAAAGAGAGATCTCAGTTATTGTGATTATTTTGGCTCCAAACACTGGCTGGAAAGGAGGCTCTAGGGGCAAAAGCTTGTCTTAAAAAATACCCAGGAGACTTTGAAAAGGAGGAAGAGAATAGCATAAACCTTGAGGAGGTATTAAAAGGTATTATCAGGTGGCAGAAAGATCATCCTCTGGTCAAGCAGGATAATGGTCCAAGTTAACCTCAGACCTTTCAGATTTCAAGTGTGCAGGGTGAAAAACAATAATAAAAATGTTTTGTCATTTATGTCTGAAGATGATATTGGTGACTGATACCTGTAAGGTATCTTCTACTTATTTTTCTTGTAGGAGCAATAGATTTGTGTGAGCTGTTCACTCTTTCCCTGTCCCCTCCCTACAAGAAAAGAATGTTCTCCGAGAAGATTAAGCAGGGTTAGGGGCAGACTGTGTCTTTGCACAGAGCAGGTAAGTGGCCGGCCTCCTTTGTAATCCCTTTAGGCCCCAGATTCCCTCAGTCATGTCAACATTGTCTGAGGTTCCTGACCCTAAAGAGCATTCCCAGCTTTTCCAGCCTTGTGTCCTGTCCCTGGTTCCTTCTCCAAAATGACCCCTCTCTGATCTGCCTTTAAGCCTCACTGCCTTTACCCAGGCCCTTCCCTACCCTGGATGAGCTTCTTCAGCTCAGCTTGGTAAAATCAACCTATTTGTCAAAGCCTCTCTCAGTTGTCACCTCCTGTGTAAATCCTTCTGGAGTCCCAACCAGCAGAATGAGCTGTTCTATGCTCTGTGTGCCAATGGCATCTTGTATGCATAATTTGTATGCACTTGGGGTGAACAATTTTTAAAATATAGTTCTGTAATACCTTTCATAAGAGTCTACCTAAATTTTTCAAATGTTCACGTATATGTGAAGTTGGTCTGAACTTTTACTTTGCCTATTTTTATATTTAGGTATTAAATTATGCAAAACATTATAAGATAAACTGTAAAATAAAGCTAATTGTTTTTGTTTTCCAGAGTGGTTTATGTAGTATGATACTTTGTTTTAAGTTGGCACATTTTTGCTGAGTGATTCACTAACTTTTAAATTCCTTCCATGATTTCTACCTCTCCTGGGTCAATTTTTCTAATTATATTTTCTAGGAAAAAAATATATTTCATTGATATTATCAAAGTTTTAGCATAAACTAATACATGGTATTATTATATAATACATTATATAATATTATATATTAATATTATATTTAATATTATGACATTAATGGTATTATTTTTAACCACCTCTATACTGTATTTATATATTAGCATTTCTTTTTTGGAGAATTATTCTTTTTTGGAGAATAGTTATTTTGATTGATTTATTTTCAAAGAGGCCATTCTTAGATTAATTAATTCTACTTTTTAACTTTCACATTAAAATGTTAATTTCTGTGCATTTAAAAAAGAATTAGTTTCTTTTGCTTTTCCTAAAATTGCTTTGTTGTGCTTTCTTTCCAATTTATATAATTAAAGGTTTAGTTAACATTTTTCTCTTTTTTTTCTTTTCTTTTCTTTTTTTTTAATAATGAAAGCATTTAAGTTTGAGAAGAATACTCTTTTGAATAACTTTGGCCACTTCCCAGATGTTTAGTATGCAATTTTATCATGATGTTACTTTAAAATTTTTCCGTAATTATTTTTTTACACCAGCAATTTATGAGGTTGACACATTTTTCAAACGTTTGAAAATTTTTGTTTAACATTTTAATATTACTTTGTAGGTTTTTTTGTTTTGTTTTGTTTTGTTTTGTTTTGTATCAAAGACTCTGCATGGAATTTCTGGAGTTTTCTTTTAAATTTATTTATACTTTTTAAAGATGGCCTTATAGGAGAACTATTTTTGCAAAAGTTCCGTGGACACTTGAGAAAAAAGTTTAGGTATTTATGTTTTCCATATAGAGTTCAATATAAATATGTTAAATAAACACTGTTAAGTATTTAGATTTTTCATATAATTTTTAATCTTATTTATTTACCAAAGCCTATGACTGTTGTACTAAAATCTCTACCTCCTATTGGGTTTCTGTTTATTTCTCATATTTTTAACAGTTTTTGCTTCATGTATTTTATATTAATTATAAAGTATAATTGTTTATGACTCCAGTATCATTATTATGGATTGTACCTTCATAAAAAATAAGATTACACATATTTTAATTTTTGTTGAAGGCTATTTTTCTGTTATTAATATAATTTGGATGTTTCTTCTTCCTTGGGTTTAACTGTTGCATTTTGTCCAAATATTTACTTTTAGTATTTCTCTGTTATTTTGTTTTAGAGAGGCTAGCTTTTGTTTTATAGATAAGTCTAGCAGTTATCTTTTAGCAGAGGTGTTTGTTACAATAAATGTTATGTTTGATTTTATTTTGTCATTTTGTTTGAAGATTTCTGTACTTGTTTTCTGTTGTTTTGCCCCTCAAAACGTTTTTTTTTTTTTGTTTGCTCTTTTTGTCATATGAAATGTGTTCATTTAAAATTTTGTTGCCTAACAATTTGGAAGAAAAATATCACTGAAAACAACATTTTAGAGGGTACCTTTTTTTTAAAATAAATTTATTTATTTTATTTATTTATTTTTGGCTGTCTTGGGTCTTCATTGCTGCACGTGGGCTTTCTCTAGTTGCGGCAAGGCAGGGCCTACTCTTCGTTGCAGTGCGCAGGCTTCTCACCACGGTAGCTTCTCTTGTTGTGGAGCATGAGCTCTAGAGTGCAGGCTCAGTAGTTGTGGTGCACAGACTTAGTTGCTCTGTGGCATGTGGGGATCTTCCTGGACCAGGGATCGAACCCGTGTCCCCTGCATTGGCAGGCAGATTCTTAACCACTGCGTCACCAGGGAAGTCCTGGGGGGTACCCTTAAAATTAAAAAATGGCTGAATATCAATGTCATGAATGAACCAGAAACTGTTGCCACCCTCCTGCTCCACCACATGCCCACTTTTATTCACCCCTTCTGCTTCATAAGTTTTTCATATGATATGAGATTTCTGATGATATTATTAAATTATCATATGTTGACATTACATAACTCTTCTTTCTAAATCATTTTTTTGTTTGTTTCACAATTATTATTACATTTAAGTGATTTAATGCCTTCTGCGCATCCTCCTACAACACAGGCTCACTTTTTGGCAGTCCCATTTTTTAATTTCTAAATTGAAGTATAATTGATTTACAGTGTTATATTAGTTTCAGGTGTGCAACGTAGTGAGTCAACATTTTTATAGATTATATTCCATTTAAATTTATAACATTATATTATATATATATGCCTATATTCCCTGTGCTGTACATTGTATCCTATATAGTAGTTTGTACCTGTTAACCCCCTATTCCTATCTTGCCCCATCCCCTCACCTGTCTCCCACTAGTTTGTTCTCTCTATCTATGAGTCTGTTTCTATTTTGTTTTATTTTTTAGCTTCCACATATTTTTTAGCTTCCATATAGTATTGTCTTTCTTTGTTTGACTTATCTAACTAAGCATAATACCCTTCAGTTCCATTCATGTTGTTGCAAATGGCAAAATATTGGCTATCATCAAAAAGACAACAAATAATAAATGCTGGAGAGGATGTGGAGAAAAAGGAACCCTAGTACACTGTTGGTGGGAATGTAAATTGGTGCAGCCACTATAGAAAGTAACATGGAGGCTCCTCAAAATATTAAAAATAGAACTACCATATGATATAGCAATATATTCGAAGAAAATGAAAACATTAATTCAAAGAGATACATGCACCCCAGTGTTAGTAGCAGCATTATTTACAACTGCCAAGATATGGAAACAACATAAGTGTTCATCAATAGATGCTCGACTGTTTTTTAGATTGATCTTTTGAACAGTTAACATTTTGGGGGAGTACTCTGGGAGATATCCTTTGTGAGCCTGTGCATTACTAAGAATAATTTTCTCCTATCATTACTGGAATGATAACTTGGTTGAATACAGGGTTTGGTGGCAACTTTTTTTCAAAATACCTTTAAGTTGTTTTGTTTTGTACCTTTTTAAAATTGGCTTTTAATGCTATAGAGAAGCCCAGGGACAACTTCAGAGATTTTCTTCTGAGAGAGGTTTTCTCCTGAGAGAGGTTTTCCTCTGTGTGTCCTGCCCCCAGTCTCAGAGATGCATAATTTGCTCTTTTCTTTTTCCCTTAGAATTAACAGCTTCACCATAATATGATGAGAAAAAGGTAGGACCTTTTAATCTAAGCCTTAGGTCTTGAGATGTTTTTGAAGTTCCCTTATGTAACTTAGGGAAACGTTAGGAACATTTTAATCTATTGAGAGAAACATAAAAACATTTTACTTTATTAGGAAATTTCATTGTTTTATATCATTTGTTATTTATTATGTCATATTTGTTGGTTTTTCTTTTTCAGGAAATCAATTATCCATTTCTTATGTCTTTACTTTCTGTCTTCCATTTTAATCATCTTTAATCATATAAGTTTTCTTCTCTTGTCCTTCTGTTGGAAGAGGCTGTTGAGAAAACATGACTGCCTGTGACCCTGCAATCAGAGGTTCCTCCCCCCTCCTCTGTCCTTGGCATGTACATTCTGTCCACCATGCCCACACTAGGAGCTGTTTCAAGCACACAGACTTGAGAGAGCAATGTGGTGTTGAGACCATCTGGACAGTATACCTGACTAAACCCAGTTAAGGCCTTTATATAAACTTTTAAGATTTGGTGGGTGTGGAGATCTACTTGCCTTGCAGCTTCCCATAATAAGCCTCATATATGAGATCCTTTGCTTATTAAACCTACCACCGACCAATCTGGAGTGGCCTGCATCTTTCTTTGGTCTCTGCTTTCCCTCCATGTGCAGGAGCCAGTTTTAGAACCAACACCTTCTGCATTCTTGAAGTGCTTCCTAAGTTTGTTGCCTATTGAATTTAGTTTTCAATAATATCGCTTCTAATATCTTGTTCATCTTTTTATCCTGATATTGCCTTTCTCTTCATAAAGACATATTAAATGAATGATTTAATTTTATGGCAGTTTTTTATCATTACAGTCTTTCCTTCTTTTAAAAAATTCTAGCTCCTTGATTCAGTCAGTTCCAGTTCTATCTAAATGTTAACATTATATTATTTCATAGAGTCCATGTTTTCTTCAATTTCACTGGGAATGAAAATCAGGTTTCTGCAAAAACAAACCTACCATTTTTTTTTTACCACTTCCTATAATAGTTCTTTTTCAAAAGTTTTATTTTTCTTTTGCATTTTTAGTACTTATGTCCTCTTCCTTTTTAAAGTGTAGACTATTTTCATAAGTACTATGCATATTTTTCTTTGGTTTTATTATTTTCTTTCCCTGAATGAGCAGAGTAAGTCCTACCATGATATTTTCCAGCAAACAGTTTTGGTGGTTTCTCTTGGGTTAAACTCACTGTCCATTTGACAGCTGTTGGAGCTGTCTCAGACTTTAACTGGAGGCAAGTGTTGTTGATGTTAAAAAATTCCTGGTGTTTAGGTGTTCTTTCTGTAATACGGTCAAGCTGGCTTGGGAGGGATCATTTCCTGGTCCAACTACATTACATTGCTGTGAGTTGGGGAATAAATTCCGGGGTAATTGAAGCACTCTTTAGTTCTTCCTTTGCCAAAGACAATGAATAAACAATCAACAACATTCCCACTCCTCCAAGATCTTTCAAGCTGAGACCTTCTCTATAGCTGCACTAATGTCCCTGGAGGTCAAGCATCACATTTTGATAAACATCTCATCCCAGCCACATTTTTTTTTTATATTTACAGTAATTATTATCTAATAGTAGGTAGAACAAGTGATATTATTTTCACTTGAGCACTAATCACAGGAACACAGGCAGATGTTGGCAACGTGACTCTGGCTACATGAGAAAGCAAGCTGCAAACACATAGCTGGAGTTTTCCCTTTATTGGTCAGGAATGTCTCCAACGAGGTAAGGACAGAAGTCAAGTACCAGTAAGGCTGGTACCCTTAGCATTGAAGCACGAACCTGCTGATAATAATCCTTTACTTTCTGACTCATGGGGAGATCTGGAAGATGCCAGGGGAAGGGTGGGGCACTCGAGGGACTAGAGTAAGTGGTAATTAATCAATCAACTGAGAAGTATTTCAAAATTTTACCAACTCATATGACCATACCAGTATAGGCATCTCCTACGTACTCCTGGCCTCTGACCTAGAATGTTTCCTTGGAAAAATGCCTGTTTAGTTGAAATTACTGATGGAATCAATAATTATTTCTAGTTTTTAGTGGGAGTAAAATTTTGCAACACTTACTGAGTTTTCAAGAGTATTTCATTGTGGGATACTATGAAGGAGGTAAGTCATGGAGTACTATAACTATCCAGGGGTTCCCCACCCCTGGGCCTCAGACCGGTACTGGTCCATGGCCTTGTTAGGAACCGGGCTGCATAGCAGGAGGTGAGTGGCAGGAGAATGAGTGAAGCTTCACCTGCTGATTACCACCTGAACCATCCCCCCCCAACCCCGTCCATGGAAAAATTGTCTTCCACAAAACCAGTCCCTGGTGCCAAAAAGTTGGGGACCACTGATTTAAACTATTTCACAAGGAAAGCAATAGAAACTAAACAAATTTTTCTAAATTAGCATGGCCTGTGACTGGAATCCTTATTTCATTTATTTGTCTGCCTCCTGCTGTATTGAAATCTTGTATCATGTTCTTTCCTGTGTGCAGCTGATCCTATAAGAAATAGAACTATTGCCAAAGAAACTTTGGTTAAGAATTATGGGGTTTTTGTCTGTTTGTTTTTACTTTGTTTCTTACTTAGCTGTCTGATCTTGAATGACTCAATATCTCTGAATTTGGTTTTGTTCACCTATAAAATATGCTGTCCAGAAGATCAAATAAAATAAAGGGTGTGGGAAAGCCTTATATGTTATAACATTGAAATGTTAGTAGCTTATGAATGCATGTATGTTTTCTGTTTTCTATGAGGTTTAAGCATCCCTGATGTTATGTGTTTGAGCACCATTTAAGGAATTGTGCATTGTGCATGGTATTATGCATATTTGTACATTGAGTGAGTGCATTTATAACTTGTCAGCCTGCTTTCAAATGACTGTAATGAAATTTTTTCTTCTTGATTTTCAGGTAAGTTCTATAAAATCCAGCAAGAAATAAATTAAGGTTTTCACAGCTGTATATATTTATTTTGAGTAGTGTTAATGTCCTAAAATTATTCTTGATTATTTATCACTTCCTCTAACCTTCATTATTTAAATTAGTGTATACTTACTACACTATTTTACACTGATTACACTTGTTGCTTATCTCACTAGTGTAAATGTCAAGTTTCTTTTATTATAAATGTTTTACTCTTGTTTCCTTCCTTTGCTGCAGTTTTAAACATCTAGGCATTCTTGAATATAATGGGGGAGAATAGTATCTTTTACAGAATGCTCAAACATTCTTTCTATCTTGACTTTTTTGTTTTGGTTTTGGTAGAAGTATGAGAAAATTTACTGATTTCTTTACTAAAACAAATGCCAGACGTTCTAAGGCCAGCAGCTCAGGAAGTGTGCTCCAGGCGGAAGAGCTACAGACCCTTACAGGTGGCAACCTTCCTCTCTGGTGATTTCTCACTGATCTCTTGTCACAGCTCTGGCTTTGGGGTGTTTTTCATCTCTTTACAGTCAGGCCTCAAAGTGGGCACTGATCATTTGTTTAATTCTGCCTGACTCAGCTGAGGACAGCAGACTTTTCTGCATGTGAAAGGGATACACCAGTAGCTACGGCTTCCTAGTTCCGGTTGAGCTCAATTTCGGCTCTCCAGTGTGGACCCTACGCTGGGGTCCCTGCCTCACCATAGGGCTGCTGTTCTGGCCAGCCCCCAGCCTTCCCATCCGATGACCTCAATCTATGTACATGAGAACATTGTCGTCCGCTCTGAGTAAGAAAACAATATAATTTATCATCCAAACCAAAACGCTTGGAGTAAAAGGGGTGCTGTTAATAATTTCACCAAGATAACAAGAATAAGCTGGGATTGTCCTGGGCAAACTGGGAGATATCATTTCTAAAATGGTAAGAGAATCACATACAGTAATGAGCAGGAGTGAGGAAGTTGCAGAGGGTGTCATTTCCTTATAGAATAGATTGATTTTATTTTTTTTAAAGTTACCTCTGTAGAAGAGTGAACTTACCATGCTTAGGTCCAGCCAGCCATTAGCATTTTGATGTTCACATTTGGAAATAATTATTTTATCTTGCTATGAGAACACTAATCTGAAATTTGAGATTTGGCTTGCTGCTATTCCTTTTCGAGGACACACACAAATTCAAGAAATTTACATGAAAGATTAGATATTACATTTGTAAAAATATTAGCTCATAAACTTAGAAAATATGGCTTCATATTCAGAGATCTAATGTATAAAGTGCTATTTTGCCATCCACTTTTAGCTGTGTTTGTTAAATAGAAACAATATTGTCCCCCATAATGACTCTTGGAAATGCATGCATCCATCCTGGTTTATTCTTTAATTCCCAGACACTTCTACTGTTTAAATTGCTCATGGTACTTTTGAGGGAAACTTTACCTGACACCTAAGCAAAGCACTGAACCATCCACTCTATTTTTCATCAAATGCTTCCTCTCCCTTCTTCTTTCTTCCCCTCTACCCTACACAGACCTTTATCTGGCAGTAGAAAGAAAAATACATCTTATGAAAGCTTTGGAAAAGGATTCAATTCCCTACATCAGAGCTCCACCTCTCCTGGGACCTCATTATTTCTTTGAAGTTCTTGCCCTGCAAATCAGTTCTGTCCTCCTGGCCCTCCTTCCTGCTTTTTTAGCCCTCTGCTCTCCCATCAAATTTGTCTAGATGTGTGGAATGTAGTGTTTTTCCAGCACTGACCATATAATTGTATTTCTGATGTTTAAAAACAACATATGAAAAATACTAGATTTTGAAAATATAAAAAAACAAATGCCTATGAAGACAAGAGAAGTTTGGACTTTAAAAAATTTCTTAAGATGAGAAGATCAAGAGGACACATGGGTTTAGGAAAGTTTGATTTTCTGTTAAGTGCAAAGCAAACAAGGCAGGGAAAAGAAAAGCCAGGTGGGGTTGGGGACTGGGTATCCTGACAAATGTTGCCAGCAGCCTGAAACCAAAGAACATACTTAAAAATCCTGTCTGCTCAGGTGAAAACTTGAAAAGTGGCACCCTGAAGCTAGCTTGGGCTTGTTCAGTCTGCCCTACCCTGTGGCTTCTGATGCTCCCGAGCCTTCTTCCAGCAACCAGACAGCTCAGGTGGTGTCCGGACAAGGTAACACACACTCCTGTCCAATGTTTCCAGGACATTAGTACTCGGAGGCAGTCGGGGCCTCGCTTTCAGTGGAGGACATCTTTTCCTTTTTCCTTTCTGTCACTGGTGGTGCGGAACCGCTTCTGCTCATCATTCTCTTTTAATCTGGTCCAGTGATGAAAAATACCTACTGGGGCCCGCCTGGCAGGTGAAGCATACAGATGTTAAGCTCCAGGATTAATTTTGCTAGCACTGACATCTGGGAGTCAGCGCCTTTCCCCCGGCTTGGCTGGTGGACTGTGTTAACCCCTCATGGTCCAAAAGGCTCATTTGATGTGTCAAATTAGCAGTCCAGCTCTCTTGGCAAGAAAACCCACACTGATGCTTTTTCAATGCGAGAATCTGTATTTAAACTTCAGAGCCTTGAAGTTTTATCAGAGCCTCTGTGAAGGACAAAGAACCACAGCTCCTGAAGATGATAAGGAAACTGAGTGATGTGCATGCTTTTCTCAGCAGCACCTGCAGAATGTATTCTGAACAGGGGAGGCTGTCATCAGTGCCCATCGAAGAATAGAAAGGCAGAGCCTAGGAAGAATGCTCCCCCGAGTGGGAGTGATAGTGGATAAGCAATTAGACGCCCTTCACACCTCCCATCCCTCCACCACACACACACACACACACTGTAGATGCACAGTCGTCACTCAATTTTCACCCTCTTTTATTTGAATTTAGCTTTTGTTTGGTGCAACTGTCTTCCTTGTCCCCAAAAGTCAAGAAAAAAATTTACAATCTTACTCTGCTTCGTGAAATCTTGCCTCTACCATGGTGTTTTCTGTTGTTGGAAAGTTTACGACTGAGTGTCTGCAAGTAACAGTACTTTTGAAAGGGGCTCTAAATATTAAACTCATTTCAAGTGTGACTTGAGACTGGGCAGACTGCAGGAGAGGTGACAATTTATTACTCTTCAGAAGCCCTAAAGCAGAGTAAATATAGATTTAGCAGTGATAATACGAGAACAACAGATCAATTTGATTTTAAGTAATGCTTTCCCCCCAAAAGCCAGAATTTGATTAATCCATCAAAGCTTGCTGCAGTCACTGAGAACTAATTGAAACATAGATTAGTTCCTCTTCTCTCCACACAGTTAAATGTACCTGTCTGCAGAAGAAAACATTCTGAACTTTTTTTGTTAGTGGTGCAGATTGTCAGTTTGTCAGTAATTGCTTACCCCAAATTTAAGTGTCATATGTCTGGTTTCAAAAGAGTCTGGAAGCCTGATATAATTTATTCATTATGTATGTAGGAAAAATAGCCTCATCCAACAGTCTCATAATGAAATTCTGATGCTCTGTATTCAGCTTTGGCCCCTGTCTGTGTGCATAGGTGGCTGTCTGGAACTGCTCTCAAGGACCCAGTAACCCTCATCCAATTTATTCTGCTTGTGTCCTAAGGATAGAAAAGCCCTACAAATTCTAGAGAGATGTGGTAATACTTTATTATCATGGAAATCTTACTAGAACTTTGAATTTTCAGTCTGCTTTTTGCTCTGAGTCTCTCAGGGAACTTTTGAAACATTTATGTGTTTCACAGATGTTTGTGACTAGTGGAGATCAACTCAGATTTATGGGAGGGAAGAATGAGAAAACAGAGGGTAGGACCCATCTAGAAGTACCAAGAAAGTCAATGCCAAGATGGTCTAGAAGTAAATATCCAAGGGATCAATTGATGAGCCCTGTATACAGGAACTCAAGGTCACACAGACTTGATAAAAGTGGGAAAATAGTGACCTCTTCCATTTTACAGTTTACAGAGTGCTTCTACATATGTTTTTCAAATTGATGCTTGGAAACTTCTAGGATTCTACATATATATATATATATATATATATATATATATATATTTTTTTTTTTTTTTTTTTTTTTTTTTTTTTTTTTGCGGTACGCGGGCCTCTCACTGTTGTGGCCTCTCCCACTGCGGAGCACAGGCTCCGGACGCGCAGGCTCAGCGGCCATGGCTCATGGGCCCAGCCGCTCCGCGGCATGTGGGATCGTCCCGAACCGGGGCACAAACCCGCGTCCCCTGCATCGGCAGGCGGACTCTCAACCACTGCGCCACCAGGGAAGCCCTACTTATATTTTTTAATTTGATGCTTGAACAATCCTAGATTTGATTTTTCAGGTGAAGAAACTGAGGAACAGAAAATCACCTCATGTCAACCAGTAAACTGAGTGTGTGGCCAAGGTCCTTTGAATAATTGCCCAGTATTTTTTCCTCTAGTTTGACTCATTAGTGAAATTAACCTGGGTAGTTGAAAGGCTGCTTTCTTTCTCTTTTTAAAAAGTGGCTGCTAGGGGCTTCCCTGGTGGTGCAGTGGTTGAAAGTCTGCCTGCCGATGCAGGGGACACGGGTTCGTGCCCCGGTCCGCGAGGATCCCACTTGCCGCGGAGCGGCTATGCCCGTGAGCCATGGCCGCAGAGCCTGCGCGTCCGGAGCCTGTGCTCCACAACGGGAGAGGCCACAACAGTGAGAGGCCCGCGTACCGCAAAAAAAGTGGCTGCTGATGACAATAGTTTTTAGCCAGGGAACTAAAAACATTTTTTTTAAACATTGAGATTTTAGTTTCATTTCGTTCATGGGCTCTGTCAGTTAATTTACTGTTTTTCCCAGGAGGTGGCCCTTATTCCATTTATTTTAAGCAATAACAATGGCAATGATATTAACTTCACTAAGTCATGGGTTGAAGAATATCTGTATAATGGCAAAGTCTTCATATTTAGGCCTGATTTTTATTCTGGGGAATTTGATAAGCACTCTTTTATAGGGTTATTCTTGAGAGTTAAATGGGTATTTTCGGCAAGTGCCGTGAAGTTCTGATTCTATTCATCTGAAAAAAAGAGGAATGATTTATGCACAACTGCATATAAATGATATGTGCACTATATTTTAGTGTGTCCTGGAAGTGCTATTGCTTTTTAATATTGCTTAATAAAATTGAATATGAGGTTTTTTTTAAAAAAGTCTTACTTTGCTTTGCAAAATAAATAATAGGTCCAGGTGGCTTTTGTTCTGCTATAAATTTTATCACAACTTCAGGAAATTTCCCCAAATCGTGTTGCTGCCCACTTTTGTAGGTGACATGTGGGGTGAAGGATTTACTTTTCTTTTAATCATTTCGTCCCGGAATTTCTCAAGTGAGAAAAGTAGTTGTAGGAAAGGGCTATAGAATTGTGCTTTGACTATTAGTAGAAAGGGAGTGTCAGGGAAGCTGTTGACTAATGAATTTTTCCCAGTGAATTATGAGGCCTGTAATCAAGGCTTATCAGTTGGCTGCTCCATGGAATCTTGTTAGCTAACAATTTTCACCACTATTAATCCCAGGCTGGGGTTCAGTGCTTTGGATTAAAGCTCTGACTCATATGGAAGAAATAAAGTCTAGAGAGGTAGTCTACTTTGAAAAAGATTCTGACTCAAGATCTTGACAAGACAGGGACTTCATAGGCCAACAATTCAGAGAGATGCATAGACCCTGAATTAATTTCCAATGACCTGTATGCTTTGAAATCTCTACTTCACAAAGATTTGTTAAAAGAAGTAGTTGGGCTAAATTTTGCTGCCTAAGTGAGTGGGGAAAATTTGAGAGTAGAACCTAAAACATAACCTTCCTCTTTCCCTTCTGCCAGATCTCAGAGGGTATTGGTGGTATGTACATATCAGGAACATGATGAGTCCTGTTATTGGGAGAAAAGCTCTGTCTTGCTAGGTCAGGGCGACATTGAAGAGATGAGTGATTTCTTCTTGCTTATATGGATTAGAGCCAGACTCATATGTGTAGAGTATTTCCTACTTATATTTTAAGGCCCAGTTTAAATGCACCTGCTCCATGACCCTTCCCTGATTTTCCTCAATTGTTATTTCTCATCCTTTAGATCTTGCATATAATTTCATCTATATCTTTCTGATGCCATTTATCAGTCTCGCATTATACCATGGTTATACATTAAATTTTCTGTTTTCTACTTTTAGACCTGAAGGTAAATTCTGTTTATTATTAACTTTTAAACACCAATAGCATTTAATTCTGTACTTTACATATAATATGTTCTCACATACTTGTTAAATGACTCACTGGGTTTTCATGATAACTGAATTCTTATGATTAACTGTCCTTCAAAATAAGTTATGTGAGTTACAACCAAATGATAAAATTTGAAAATAATTATATACCAAATGAGATACAAATATAGGCATACTATTTCCCTTTGTAATAGATACATTCCAGTAAAGTTTAACATGTTTTAAAGGCAAATTTAATTTTTGTATTTGTTTTCACTTTAAAATTGAATACAGAGTCCTGTGGGGGAAATTGCTTAAGAATTGAACATTTATGGCTAGATAAAGTATTATGAAGTATATTTCTTTTGCTGTATTTTTATATTGCTTTATAAATTTTACTCATGTTGTTGTTGACGTTGTTATTGTTTTGGCCAAGTCTTTTTGCACAGTAGAAATCTTTTAAAATCATATATTTGACAGAAAAAAAATAATTTTCTAATGAAATAATATAATGAAGCTTTTAACATAAATTTCGCCCTGAAGCATGAAAACTATCATGATTACATTAGAAGAGAGACGAGAAGTCTGGTTCTGTAGAGGAAAACTCATCTTTTATTGGAGCAAGGAGATAAATTATAACTGCCTGTTTCCTTTGTGTAATGGCCTACAACCATAACTTAAATTTACAGACTGTATAATTCAGCTTAGTCTAAGTTATTCTGTGTTTACAAACTACCTGAAAATCTCAATGGCTTTCATAAATAACTGTTCTCACTCATGTTTTGTGTCCATTATGGGTTGACGGTGGCTCTGTTCCACGTTCTTTTCATTGGAGGACCCAAACTGACAGAGTAGCCTCTATCTTGTCATTTTTTCCCATGTGTCAAAGGATAAGACCATCATCTAAAACAAAAACCTTAACATTAAATTTATTGCTTATTTAAGTGAGGGAAAGCTACGTGGATCAGGCATATACTCTTACAGCAAACCAGGGAACTGACTTTTTCAGAGGTTTTGGGACGGATAGACCTAACCCTAACCCTAACCCTAACCCTAACCCTAAGGCCCTGTAGAAGCATAGATACTACAGTGAAACTGTTGTTAACTAATTGACATTCTCGAGAATGTTTCTTTTGTAAGTCCATTCCCCACTGGATGACTTTTAGAAGCAAAATGCTGCCACTGTTTGGCTGGTGTTCTCGAGCAGTTGTGATTGTCACAGTGGCTGTAGACCTGCCATTGATTGATTAAATAGTTTTAAAGAATTCTGGCATTTAACTGATTCCATGGCTTCAGAACAGTTTTTTCCCAGGAATAGAGAAACTTTTATTATTTCATTTTCTCTTGGCATTCAGAAAAGAGAAGATGGTGTGCAACCATGTGAAGGCTTTTATAGTTTCTATATGGAAGTGACATGTCACTTCCACTCACATTTTAGTGGTCAAAGAAAATCACAGAGATAAATGAAGTAACAAATCTTCAATCAACCCACAGGGTTGGGCGAGACAGCAAATATTTTGAACAATAATATGGCCTACAGCACTGGTAGAAAGCAAATGCAACACACTTATATCAACGGGACAGGTGTCATGTTTCTTTAAAAATAGAGGCAAATACGGGCTTCCCTGGTGGCGCAGTGGTTGAGAGTCTGCTTGCTGTTGCAGAGGACACAGGTTCGTGCCCCGTTCCGGGAAGATCCCACACGCCGCGGAGCGGCTGGGCCCGTGAGCCATGGCCGCTGAGCCTGCGCGTCCAGAGCCTGTGCTCCACAACGGGAGAAGCCACAACAGTGAGAGGCTCGCGTACCACAAAAAAAAAAAAAAAAAAAAAAAAAATAGAGCCAAATAGTATTATGTGGAAAAAAATCCATTTCTGATATGATTTTAAAACCATGTTCTTTTAAGTGTTTTCATTTGTGGCAATATAAAGCCAATTGATAGCCAGGGAATCATGTTTATAAATGTCACAAGTTGTTTTTTTGATGTATATTTTTTTATAGTATGTTCTAAGGACCAAAAACTTTCTATAGAATATATTTTTGTGATTCCATCTGAGTTGCAAGAAGAAAAACATGACTTAATAAAAATAAGGCCATACACAGCTGCAAGATCAACCCTTTGAAACACTGATCATCTCATTTTTAAAAATTTCTTTACTGGCTTTCTATGGGCTGGAGTGGGGAATCCTTCTCTAGACTGGCATTTCTAGCTTTATTTATTTTTTAAACTGTATATTAAGGTGATTTCTGACAATGGGTTTAATAAAAAATCCTATTATTATTATTTACTAGTTTTGAGGAATCTTAGAAAGGACTTCGACATACAGTTACTCACTTAATATCACATAAACATTTGCTTATAGCAGAAATGAAAATTCAGGCTAACACTGAAGCTCTGAGGAGTCTGATGTCCGTCTGCAGGTAAGAGAGTAGAAGCTGGGATTTGTCTCAGGTCTACTGTGCTTTATATTATGACCTGGTGAGCCAGACAAATTGACCTATTTGTTACTCTCCCTCAATACCTTTGGCTTTAGTTAATTTTTGTTTTTAATCCTATTATCCTTTCCTTCATAATGTAATTCAAATTGTTCATAAATGAGTAGATGAGACAAAGCTGTTTTATCTAGGTTGAGTAGCTGACAACATTTATCAATATTGAGCAGACTTTCTCTATTAATTAACTGGCCATTTGATTAAGTTTGAACTCTGACCCTTAGGCTCCAATAAACCTTTCCTGGACACACAACTCTTCACACATGTTGCTGCTGTTGAAGGAATAAACGTGTCTTGTACAAGAGCATCGGGATAGAATTTCTGGAAGCTCACACCTGCTCTCTCCAGACTTGGCCCCATGTGCCCTTTTCATTTATTGATCCTGCTTTGTAGTCATTCACTGTAATGAATCATAGCCATAAGTAGAAACTAAAAAAAAGTTTGAGCTCTGGGACATTTTCCTGAATTGTATTTCCTAATATATATTTTTAGGACTTTATTTTTTTGGAGCAGTTTTAGGTTTACAGCAAAACTGAATGGAAGATATAGAGATTTCCCATATATTCCCTTCCCCCACACGTCCAGTTGCCCCCATTACTGACATCCCCCACCAGAATGGTATATTTGTTATAATTGATGAACCTACATTGACACTTTATGATCACCCAAAGTCCATAGCTTACCTTAGGGTTCATTTTGGTTTTGGACATTCTATGGGTTTGGCAAATGTATAATGGCATGTACCCACCATTACAGTACCATATAGAGTAGTTTCATTGCTCTAAAAATTCTCTGCGATCTGCCTATTATCCACCCCCTTCTCCTCCACCCCCCGCAATGACTGATCTTTTTACTGTCTCCATAGTTGTATGTAGCCTTTTCAGATGGGCTTCTTTCTCTTAGTGACATGCATTTAAGTTTCCTCTATGTCTTTTCATGCTTTACTATAGCTCATTTCTTTTTAGCACTGAGTAATATTCCATTGTCTGGATGTATCACAGTTTATTTATCCATTCACCTACTGAAGGACATCTTGGCTGCTTCCAACTTTTGGCAATTGCGAATAAAGCTGCTGTAAACATCCAAATGCAGGTTTTTGTGTGAATGTAAGTTTTCAACTCTTTCAATAAATACCAAGGAGAGCAAATGCTGGATCATATAGTAAGAGAATGTTTAGTTTTGTAAGAAACTGCCAAACTATCTTCCAAAATGGCTGTACCACTTTGCATTCCCATCAGCAATGAATGAGAGTTCCTATTGCTCCACATCCTTGCCAGCATTTGGTGTTGTCACCACAATATATATATATATATATATATATATATATATTTTTTTTTTTTTTTTTTTTTTTTTTTTTTTGCGGTACGCAGGCCTCCCACTGTTGTGGCCTCTCCCGTTGCGGAGCACAGGCTCCAGACGCACAGGCTCAGCGGCCATGGCTCACGGGCCCAGCCACTCCGCGGCATGTG
Organism: Grampus griseus; assembly: GCF_964374135.1. Lineage (NCBI taxonomy): Eukaryota > Metazoa > Chordata > Mammalia > Artiodactyla > Delphinidae > Grampus > Grampus griseus. The sequence continues at coordinate 48,418,599 of NC_139012.1, forward strand.
GGATCTTCCCGGACCGGGGCACGAACCCGTGTCCCCTGCATCGGCAGGCGGACTCTTAACCACTGCGCCACCAGGGAAGCCCACCACAATATTTTTAAAGGAGAAATTAATATAATCTCCTCAACCTCTAAACCTGTCTTAAGCTCATAGGCCCTTAAATTTATATACAAACCTATAGATGATTTTGGTTGTACAGATAAACATTGATAACCGTGCATGCATGTTTATAATAATAGTGATGGTGATAATGATGATGATGATGATGTTGGTGATGATATCTGACATTTATTGACTACCTACTCTGTGTCTCAGACTGAGTTTTGTATGCAGTATCCCTTTTAATCCTTGTCACGATAGTATATATGAGATTTGAACGACATAATCTCTGTTTCACAAATAAAGCTTGCACAACAGTAAATGGTAAACCTGGGATTCAAATCTAGGTTGTCTAACTCCAGAGCCAACAATTTAAACCACAATACACCCTGGTTTTCATAGCAATAAATCTGCATGTGTATGTTTGTGTGTGGGAGTGTGGTGTGTGTGTACCTTCACATGTTGTTTGTTATAGGGGAGATAAAGTAGGAAGAATAAATGCAACAGATTACCTGAGGAGGTATTAGCTCTGCATGTGTGGTTGAATCAGTATTTCCAGATCATTGCCTGCAATGCTGCCATATAAACTAGTATTTAGCAAACTGTGTGCCAGGTTTCTTAGGTTTTATCCATATCATCTTAATAACAGCTATATTTTTCTGATATAAAGCAACTTCTCCACACTTTTTGCCCTTGCCTCTCTCCTGAATTATATTGGACTGATTCTCTGTGGTACACAAATTGCCAAACAATCTAGTCTTTGCATGGTATGCTGCTAATATACTCCAGACAGCAGAGTGTGAGTTTAAATTACCCAATGCCGATAAAATACTCACTTGCTGTGTCAAACAACATGTGGAAGAAACATGCTTCACTTCCACTTACTGGTGGACATGATGTATTGGCTCCATAAGCATAGTACTTAGCATGAAAAAATATAGTTTTCAGATAAGGAGACTATTTTATCCTCTTCATTTTTCTTCCCTGCATATTTTTTTCTCAAAAGTGTATGAAATATGTTTTGTTATTGTCTCGCTTGGCACTTTCAGGTTGGTTTCTTTTAGGAGGAACAGGTTTTAGATTCCCAAGCAGAGCGATGAAAGGAACACTGTGAAAGCTGCCTTTTGTAACAGCCCAAGGGGATGGAACCATCAGTTTCTTGGTAGGGATGGCTTTTAGGTAAAGGTCAAGTACAATTATACTGGAAGCTTTGAGATTAGCTTCAAGTGGCTGTTTTGGTTAGGGGGCTGACCTTGTGAGAGCTGGAGAGAAAAATCCATATTCTAAAGCAAAAGCTCTCATCCTTCTGACTCCTCTGTTCTTCACTCTCAGAAATATTAAATGCTGACTTGTCTGTGATTCTTCTTTCTCTTCATTAGCTTATACAAGGTGTGTACTAGGGTATTTATCGTGAAATAAGTTTGTAAAAACTGGGAAGAAGTTAAAAAGTGTATCTTAAGGCTGCTATAACAAATTACGACAAATTGGGTAACTTCAAACAACAGCAATTTATTGTCTCATAGTTCTGGGGGTTAGAAGTCTGAAATCAAGGTATCATCTGGGCTATGCTTTCCCTGAAGGTTCTCGAGGATGATCCTTTTTTACTTCTTTCTAGCTTCTGGTGGTTGCTGGCAGTCCTCTGCATTCCTAGGCTCATAGATACATCACTCCAATCTGCCTTTGTTGTCAAATGATGTTCTTCCCTGTGTGTCTCTTTGTTTGTGTCCAAAATTCCCCCATCTTATAAGGACACCAGTTTTCAAATGAATGCCCACCCTTGTCCTTAACTTGATTACATCTGTAAAGATTCTATTTCCAAATAAGGTCACATTCACAGATACCACAGGTTAGGAATCAACACATTGTTTTGGAGAACACAGTACCACCTACTACAAAAGGTAGGGCTGTATAGTGGGAAAAGCATCAGATTCAGAGCAAAGGCATCACCAAGTATTGGCTTGGTGGGAGTAGGTGGTTGTTAGCTCTCTTCATAATTTCCTTCGTCTCCTCCACCGATTTTTTAAGTGGACAATTGAGTTTTTTCAGCCTTAGTGAAAGGCTATGCACATATAAGTTTCAGAAAACTCTGCTAGTTCCTCCTCTCAACCTGACTGGCAATCGGATACCTCTCAAGAATAAAATTTTTGGAGCCACTGACTTAGAATCAGAAGATCTGTGTTATGTTGTGCGCTCTACCCCTTCCCAGCTGTGTGCCCTTGAATTCTGGTCCTAATCCTTCCAAAGGTCAATCTGATAAATAAAGTTAAATTACAACTCTATCTACGCAATCAGATTAAATGATATAATAATGCTATAATAATAGCATATGAAGTGGGAGTATTCCTTTTGCCTCAGAATTGGCAACTATACCCCACAGGTAGAGTCCCAGAAATATGAATGAAATGCATTGTTTAAAACCAAACACCGAAATTGAGGCCACTTTCCACAAGCTCTGAAGCTCCCAAGGATTGCCAACATAGTGCCTCATAAACTTTTACCGCTTTAAACAGAGGACTGGGTAAAAAAAAGTGGGAGTTGGAGAATTGTCTGTGTGCTATGTCCTTAGGCTAAGAGGGTATGCTGGGACTTTTCTCTTTCTGCCCTGAGGTGCTCCACATCTAACAAAAAGATTGCAAAATAACACCGAATCCCTCAGTCCCTCCTGCCTCTTATATCCATATCCTTAGCAGTGTGACTTTTCAGGTTCCTCTAACAGCAGGTGGAATCCTTCCCCCATCTCTTTTATTTACTTTTTTATTGTGTTAAAATATGTAACATAATATCTACCATCTTAACCATTTTTAAGTGTACAGTTCAGTGGTAATACATACATTCACATCATTGTGTAGTGATCACCACTATTCATCCCTATAACTCTTTGCATCTTGTAAAGCAAACTCACCTATTAAACAATTACTCCCCATTCTCTCTTCCCTTCAGCCCCTGGCAACCACCCTTCTACTTTCTGTGTTTATGATTTTGACTACTCTAAATACCTTATATAAGTGGAATCATACAATTTTTGTCTTTCTGTGACTGGCTTATTTCACTTAGCATAAAGTCCTCAAGTTTTATCCATTTGAAGCAAATTGCAGAATTTCCTTCCTTGTTAAGGCTGAATAATATTCCATTGTATGTATATACCACATTTTGTGTATCCATTCATTTGTTGATGGATACTTGGATTGTTTTTATGTTCTAACTACTGTGAACAATGCTACTATGAACATGGATGCACAAATATCTCTTCAAGACTCTGCTTTCAGTTCTTGAGGTATATACCCCAAATTGAAATTGCTGGGTCACAGAGTAATTCTATTTTTAACATTTTGAGGAAAATCCATACCGTTTTCCATAGCAGCTTGCACCATTTTGCATTCCCACCAACAGTATACAAGAGTTCCAATTTCTCCACATTCTCACCAGAACATGTTGTTTTATGTTTTGTTTGTTTTGTTTTTAATAATAACCATCCTAACAGGTATGAGATGGTATATATGTATATCAATAAATATTCATAACACTTATTTGTTTTGTAAACTGTAAAACTATGAAAATGAAGACTTCTATTAATTAAAATTTCAAATATTTGTTTTAATATATGCTATTATTTTAAAAGTAGAGAGATACTAAATATCTAAAAAACTACCTTGATTTACTCCAGAATTGAATGATCTTTCTTACTTCCTACAATGTTCTTCTATGACAGGTTATAAGATACCAAAATAAGAGAATATCTGACTTTTGGTTGAATTTTATATCTTTTATACAAAATATTTCAGGCCTTAGAGTCAATTTCAAGCAAGAAATATTCAATTTTGTTTACAGACAACATTATTGAATATTTGCATAATATCCACTTTGCTGAGTGCTCACATATCTTACCCACTGCATATTCAATAGTGGGGTGATGTTGCTCTTCTGTGTGTATTGCCTTCTCTGTTAGTCAGGGTTCTCCAGAGAAACATAATCAATAGGATGGATATATCTATGTCAATATGTATATCTTAGAAAGAGATTTACTTTAAGGAGCTGGTTTATGCAGTTATGGAGACTGGCAAGTTACAAATCTGAAGGGTAGGCTGCCAGGCTGGAGATCTAGAAAGAGCCAATGTTGCAGTTCAAGTTCAAAGGCCATCTGCTGGAAGACGTCCTTCTTGCTTGGGGGAGTTCAGTCTTTTGTTCTATTCAGTCCTTCAACTGATTGGATGAGGCCCAACCACATCATGGAGAGCAATCTACTTTAGTCAAAGCCCGCTAATTTAAATGTTAATCTCATCCCAAAACACTCTCACATAAACACCCAAAATAATGTTCTACCAAAAATCTGTGCACCATGGCTCAGCCAAGTTGACATATAAAGTTAACCATTACATTCTCTTTGTGTGTGTGTTTTTCTCTTTTGGGTGTTAGAAATCCAGTTAATCAGCTTCCTCCAAAAACTTTTGGCAAATTCTTTAGCCTCTTTTTTCTCCTCATTAGTTAAGGATCTAGCAATTCTCTAGTAATGACTTTAGAGTTTTAGAGCAAAATGTTGATAACCTACTATTGGTCATTATCCTTATGTGGACCCCTTTACTCTTCTTATGGTATATTAATTTATAGGGATAAAGCCTTACATATTTGGCTCTCATATTCAGGTATAATATTATGAAGTTCATACTATTTAAATATAAATAAGTTATTGATTTTCCAAAGTTGTGTTCTCAAAGACTGTTTGAATTCCTCTTCTATAATGCTATACTTATGTTTACTTACTCATACCAAACAAGGGCTTGATAGCATGGGCCTCCTCCTAAGACCTAAACATCTCTAGGACTCATAGACTCACCACCATGCATCTGGCCAATTAAGCATGTCTCAATCTTGTGTTCTAGGACCATACTCTATGTATCTGAAACTTCTATTAACTCTACCATCCTTACTTATGATGTTGAATTCATCACTCCTCTCCCTTTCCATCAGCACTTTACTCCTTAAGGTCTTTTATTGGTCTTCATTTCTGAATAGACCACAGTAACTTTCCTTTCCTTCCATTATTTACACGTTAATAGCCTTTTAACCAACCTCTGTGCTATAATCTTCCATTTCTAATCCAATGGATATAATTGAGTTTATTTTCCTAAAATTCAAGTTGCTTCATATTATCTGTTACATAAATACTGTTTTGTCCTACATGAAATATACTATTGTTTACATGCAAAAGTTGAAAATTACCATGACATTCAAAGTCCTCCACACTCTGAATTCTTTGGCTTTTCAACTTCATCTCTTATTTCCCAATACCGATAATTCCAACAAGGACAATCTTTTTCCTCTTCCCCAAATAATCTGCCTGTGCTATACTTTAAGCCTTTCTTCAAATGTTCTTGCCAGCCACTTCCTTCCTTTCACTTGTTTCCCATCCAGCTTCTACCAGACTTCAAGGTTCAGATGCCTCATGACTTCTTACAGGCATTCTTCTCTAACTACTCCCATTATTTCAATCTTACCTACACATTTCTCTGTACTAAATAAGGCCTTTTTGTCATTGTTTTTTTTTTTAATTGTTAAGTGAAGGTGACATCTCATAACTAATTATTTGTAAACTATCTTTTGGGTAAGAATTTGTAGACACCTCTTATGTGTATATACTTAAAGTTCACATGCATTTTGATGTACAGCCTCTCACTTGATTCTCGCCACAACCTTACCAGGGAGGCAGGATAGATATTAATCTTGTTTGAAGATAAGAAGACAGGCTCAGAGTCATAGCTTTAGGTCGGGTGGCTGGTAATGACAAAGTTTTGAGCACAGGTCTTTTGAGTTTTTCGCCATGTTAACATATACCTCAAGATTGTTGCATAGATTAAAAGAATGGAGTGTGTACATGGAAGCATTTGGTAATCTGTACAAAATTATGTAAAGTCATATTTTTATATGTTCTGTATTCACGGGCAGAGATCACATTGTATATTCCCAATATTGATTTATTCAAGTACTTATTGTTAGTTTATTACATCTTCTAAATGTACTAGGATCTAAGAATGTAAACATGTAAAAATTTCTATAATTATTTTTGCCCTTCTGAAAGTCTAAAACTTATTGTCAGGAAGGAAGAGGGAAAATAAGGAGTGGAGGATAAAGAAGGCAAAGAAGGAAAGAAGGAAATGTTTACTCAAAGCAGAAAGAAAACCAACATAATGAATATCTGCCTTATGTTCACAACTGTACTAGGCTCTCTGACATATTTAATTATTATAAAATATTATGAAATACTATTATCACTGTGACCATAACTGAAAGGCAGAGAAGTTAAAGAGTTTTCCCAGTTATACAGCTAATGTTGAGTTCATAGTAATGATAATAAACTACAATGTTGAGTCAAATACTAGCTACCAATGTATTGTCTAGCACATTTTTTAATTAAAAGGAAAAAACTCGTCTTCTACCGCATCTCATTTTTATTTTAACCACAATACATGAGCACTCCTGAAATATCAACAAACTGAAGTCCGTTTTGGAACAATATGGTCTCAGTTATGTTGAATGAGAAAGAGACAGATATATCTTAGCACATACAAAAAAAAATCCTGAAAAGCTTTATTTTGTGATGTTACTATTTTAGAACATTTTGAAAACTTCTGCATACTTATCAAAGCCATACTTAGTCTATTTTGAGTGTTCAACCAGCCATTGATAATTGAATAATAAGCCAGACTTTTGCTAATAATACATCTTTGCTGTTCCTAAGTGTTCAGCTGCCACCCAAAGCAATCTGCTGAGGGTAGAAAGAATACTATGATTTGAAATATAAGGATATCCACAGTAGGATTACCTGGGTGGTGATGTTCACATGCAAAATTACATATTAGATCTCTGTACCCTGTCAAATATTTAAGTAACAAATCAAGCAAGCAAGCCTTTGTCAGGCTCTTGTTTGGAACCAGATGTACCCTAGACTTTTGTCACCATCTGCTTATTTAATCTTAGATATGAAAACATCATATTAATTATAACTGCCCCATTAATTACATCAGATTGTTTAGGACATGAGGTGGTGAATATATCTTTCAGTGCAGGTGGCAGAATTCTTTGTAGAACTATAATATTCATGGCAAGCTGGACAATTTATTTATAATTCACCCTGAGTGAAATTCATTTCATCAAGAAAATATGTAGATACTTCAATCATTAGAGAAATCAGTTCCCTTCATTGTAGTAATTTTTCTTTTTATAATAAATTTTTTTCTTATGGAAGAAAAATGACTTTGTTGTAATTGGTTTCTACTATACTTTATTCTTTTATGCATACACCTGTCTTCTTATCTGCGTGTCTCTCAGATTTAAGGCTGCAGCATTGACTCTGGTTCATGGTGGTATTTGTGATGGACTATGGATTGAATTGAAATCCTTTGAACTCATTTAGGCTGTGACATTTATGGCAGATTAATTAAAATGATTCGTGGTTACTTTAGCTTCAGTGGGAAAAGTGAACAGGTTTCTGATGTGAAATTCTCTGTTTGGCCTACCTCACTTCCTGCCTGATTACTTTAGCAATCTCTGCATTACCATGCTTCCTTTACAAGTTATTTAACATCAATATTTGGGTTGTATACATAGGTAATTTAGTGTTTGTGGACAAAATCAAAACCCTTGCAATACCAGGTGTTTGTAACCCATTACCTGTTCTTGAACCAAGGGACACACTAACTTGCTGAGAATGGAGCATCACAAATGCTGGATCAGGCTCTGCTGTCATGATTTGTTCCAGCAGTGCTTCAGCTCAGCCTACTGGAAAAGTGAAAAGTGGAGAATGCCTTATGCCACAACACCACGTTGCAAAGACACTGACTTCCAGGAATCATTTCTCTCTAGACAGTTCAAATTCACAAAAGGTAATGTGAAGTTCTGTAACTATCTTATCTCTGGCTGGTGATTCCTTCATATAATATCTAAATCAGGAAGTGACAATCACCCCCTGCCTTATTATCCATGAACATTTCAGCTTCATCTGTAATCATTTTTTTAAATTTTGTTTGTTTCAGGTAAGCCAACACGTATGTGAAATATATCTTATAGAATACTGTGTCAAGATGAACAGAAAGGTAACTCTTGGTTACTTCTTTAGCTGATTTTTCAGACTGTTTCTCTTCAAATTTTTGCCCTCTTGTTTCTCCCCTTTCTAGATTTTTATTTCCATTTTATTTTTTGACTTTTCATTAGCCCAGGAAAACTGAAATGAGACTATGCTCATACTGTTAACAGTTCTAATAAAAGGTATTCTAAGAGTGAAGGGAAAAGATAGAATCACAAAAATCTTAAGAGCTGAAGGGAAATTTAGAAAACATATAATATAGTTCAATTCCCTCATTTGGTTAAGAAATTTTAGGTTAAAGTGTTAGATAAATACCCTAAAATATTGTGAAAGAGATCAACTTGTCAAAAACATTTAATGAGTAAAATAAGATTTGGTGTTGTATGCAATTTTCATTTTTAATATCTCTACCAAAAATTGAGGGCTTCCCCGGTGGCGCAGTGGTTGAGAGTCTGCCTGCCGATGCAGGGGACACGGGTTCGTGCCCCGGTATGGGAAGATCCCACATGCAGCGGAGCGGCTGTGCCTGTGAGCCATGGCCACTGAGCCTGCGTGTCTGGAGCCTGTGCTCTGCGATGGGGGAGGCCACAACAGTGAGAGGTCCGCGTACCGCAAAAAAAAAAAAAAAAAAAATCTCTACCAAAAATTGAGATTTGAATAGTGAATTTGAAAAGTCTAATAATACTATGGATGATAATGTTATATATCTCATTTGTTTCAATAACCTGTTTTTGGTAGATACTACAATAATTACTGCTCTTAATTCACAGAAAAATAACTATGGCTCATAATGGTTACATCACTCACCTTGTTTTTTAAAAATATTTTGGTCGACACTAGAATTCAATTATTTGGTTGCAATCCAAAGCTTTTTTCTTCATACCATGCTGCACTTACAATAATTCAAAAATGAAAAGAGTTATCAATACATACGTTGGAATTATATTTGCCTTATTTTAATTTCATATTATGTTTATGATCCTTTTTTAAAACTAGACTATCATAAACAGATGTATATGTTTCAGACTTAAGGTTGCCAGTTGACTATATTTCCATACTTTCTTTTTGTTTTTAATTTTCATTGGAGCATAGTTGATTTACAAAGTTGTGTTAGTTTCAGGTGTACAGCAAAGTGAATCAATTATACATATACATATATCCCTTCTGATAAATGATACTCTTATCCTGTAACACTCTAGGACTTCTAGTTTGGGTCAGTCAACTTAGATAGTATTAATGATCTCTCTAATTCAATGCCTTCTCTCGAGGAGACAAAGCAGAGATCCCACAAACTGTGGAGAAGCTGATTTTAAATTGTTAAAGCTGATGGCCTAGGAGAGTGTCAGGCCTCTCTCAGCCCCAGTCTCTGTTAGTAGCCTCAGGAGGGGGAGTCCATTTAGGTAATTGTCGTACAACTGTCTAACCAAAGTGGCCTTTGGTTCTTTCTGGACTGTGGGCCCTCAAAGGCAAGATCTTTCATGAGGTTCATTTGGTGGTTCTCTGGGGACCTTGGTGGTTCAGTACCTGGTCTGATGAACTCACCGAGATACAGCCTCCTCCCTTTTTTCCACAGATGGCATAGTCCCTAAAACCCTTGCATTTAGGCCCTTCTCACTCCAGCTGTGCCTGGGAAGTTGATATAGGTCCCAGGTACTTAACGTGGCATTCTTTTGACCATGTCAGATGTACGACTACTTGAGAGCTAATTTCTGGGAATGTAAGCTATTCCCATGTAACAGGTCTCCCATTTCACTCTCTTTCTTCTGATAATTTCTCAGCCACACAGAGTATATTTGCTGCTTGATTACTTTGCCACCTTCAGACAGAAAGCATGGACAAGTCTCCAGTTTGGGGACTGATGCATAGAGCATCATGATGGGAGAAATAAGCTAAATGTTCTGCCACTACCAACCTCAGCACGTGAGGAAAGGGGAAAGAAATCGTTATCTCACGACTTAATTCTCTTCAGGAAGACAGTCCTCCCTTCCTGGCAGGAAAAGTTAATTTTGGAGACTTATTTAAACTGTGAGATTCTAGGACCATGAATCAAGCTTCCTTTGAACATGACTATATGGAATTTAACATCCGTGAACCATTTCAACAGATATTCTTGGACCAGTTAGTAGCCCCTTGGGCAGCAGAAAGATATTTCAGCTAGTAATTTATTCATATAGTACTATGAGTTTAGATAGATAAAGGGATAGATAGATATGCATTATGAACACAGATAAACTATATATTATATTCCTATTTTCTATAATTATGCCTAAATAAAGTGAATATGTTTAAAATACGGTAAATGACAGCTGGTAACAGGTATTTAAAGTTCAGGTCCAGCACCTAAGAAGAGCTGATCTCTCTTATAAGCATGTCCTCAAAGCACTTAATAATAAAACTAATACTAGGATGGACCTAGAATTACCATACTAAGTGAGGTAAGTCAGACAGAGAAAGACAAATATCAGATGATATCACTTATATGTGGAATGTGAAAAAAACAATGCAAATGAACTTATTTACAAAACAGAAACAGACCCACAGACATAGAAAACAAACATAGTTATCAAAGGGGAAGAGGGAGGGAGGGATAAATTAGGAGTTTAGGATTAGCAGATACAAACTACTATATATAAAATAGATAAGCAACAAGGACCTACTGCATAGCACAGGGAACTATATTCAATATCTTGCAATAACATATAATGGAAAATAATAAAAAAAATACATACATGAATATATATATATACAGTATATATATGTCTGAATAACTGCTATATACCTGAAACAAACACAATACTGTAAGTAAATTATACTTCAATTAAAAAAATAATAATTTAAAAAAACTTTTAAAAACATAATACTAAATTTTTATTCACTAAAAAATGAACTATTGTATCAGAATGAGAAGGAGCATATTGTAATCTTAATTTTAAGCAAATTTCAGACATGATTTTCATGCAGATGAAATTTGAGAATCACTGATGTAAGCAATTGGGAGTTGTTGATGAATTATGAATAAGAATGCAACAGGACAAAAGCAGCATTTTTATATGCCAAGTTGGTGTGGAGGATGGACTGGAGAAGGGAGAGAGGCTAGAAGACCCCAGGTAAGGGACCTTGTAATTGTTCAAGTACAATGGTAGATTTACTGGTGCCGGAATGAAAGGAAATTAAAAGATGAGGACAAAGAAACATGATGAGCTACTGTGAAATCACAGCACAGAGAGGAGGCATCAAAGGTGATTCCAAGCATTTAGCTTAGATGATGGGAACACTGTTTCCCCTCTTCACAGGGAACATAACTGCAGAGGAGGATGATGGCAACTGCTGCCTGTAAATCAATGCTAATCTGTGGGTGGTTTCATGTCCCACATGTGAGTCATGCTCTGTTTTGGAGGATGTGTACCTATAACAAAACTCAGCTCCGCTCTGCATGAGGCCTCTCCCTGCCCTACTCAGGATTTTGAAGCAGTCGGAGAGGTGGCTAGATCTGGGTGATACTAATGCTGCCATGTTTATGGTGGTGTTGGGCTTAAGCCTCACCTCCCTTTTTCCTACTGGGTAATATTTCAAAGCAATTTTTAACTGCTCATAATATAATTAAATATTTTTATATTTATATAATGTTTTACAAAATTCTGTCACGTGGGCCATTCTATCTAATCTTCAAAGCAGTGTTCTGTGCTAGACTGAACAGTCATCCTTCCCTTTATATCCATGAGGAGAATTCCCAAGTCTGCTGTGCCTTTATGCGGCTTTACGTCAATCCCTGCCCCTCTTCTGCCTGGCCTTCCAGGCCCAGTTCAAATGTTGCCTCTTTGAATGTTTACCCAATTCCCTCTGATAGTCTCATTATTTGATTTGAGTTGCTCTAGAACTTTCTACACATTTGCATTATGACTCTTATTTCATTGCCCTGTAGTTATTTATTACTTGTCTCTCTCCTTCTCTGTTCAGACTGTGAGCCAGGAGAGCATCTCTGAGCCAAGACTGCACTTGTTCTTAACTGAGAACAGGGGTGTCTGAGTGAGAAAGTGTCTATAAATTTGTCCCATCAAGTTCTGGTCAGAGTCAGTGTACTCAGTGGGCATGATCAGGTTCCTGCTGTATCCTATTCAGTCCTGAAGTCAAGGCTGGGGAACGAAGGCCAGACAGTAAATGAGTCAGGGAAGCTGCACTTAGAGAAGGTAGAAAGAGACACAACTCAGGATTTCTTGATTCTTTGTCCTGAGGGCTTTCCTCTTAGCTCAGTCTGTTTTATTTTAGTTTAGAGATAGCTGTTACTTGGATCTCACTTAGGATCCTTTTAGATTACCCATTGTATTTTAAAATCTTCTTAATTGTGTTCCATTAAATCTGCTATTCACTTAGCATGTTATGCACAATTCTGATGTATTTTTTCCCTTTCATCAGTGTGGGAAATGCAGTGAATGAGCCTTATTAACTCCAGCATCCCACGATGGCCCCCATTGTCATTATCTATGACATTTTACATTTTTTTCAGGTCTTTTTAGAAAGCATTCAGAGCTGAATCAGTTTTATCTACAGTTGAATTTAAAATTCGCAGGGATGATTTTAAATGCATTGTGACAGTGCAAAGAGGCAACATTTACCTGATGCCCTTCATCGTCTAATTTTGTCATTCTGCTGAAAAGAGCTATTGACTGTGTCGGGCCTGATTTGCCCTTTATAAAACCATGCTGCTTATTGCTCATGATTCCATCATCCTCTAGATTTTGATAAATTTCATCTCTTTGGGCCTGTTTTATTATTTTACTGTTGATATTAGACTTACCAGGGCAACATTTTCAGGTTCATGTCTCTTGCTTTTTGTCAAATGTGTACTTGCCCCTATATACTCTCAGATTACCTCTTTGTATTGTAGTTGATACCTCAGTGACTGAAATTTCACTGAAGTTGAGGCGTACACAATATATTAATTATGACTGTTACAGAAAGCCTTCTTTTAAAATGCAAGCATTATGGGAAGTTTCACATACCTATAATACTTTAGTGACAATTTTAATCATTTTTTTATTGAAGTAACATCATGAGAACAGGAAAAGCCTGCATGAAGGGGGAATGGAGGATGGAGGGATGGCAAGACGGAACAAAAGGCAAATGAAAGGGTGTCTATGCCAGTTTCTTGCCATCTGAAATAAATGACTCCTTTTTGTCAAGGAAGGGATCTTCATTAGGAATAATCCTTCCACCCTCACCCTGCACAGACATGCCTAAAATAATGCTACGACAAGAATTAAATTCAAAATTATAATCTACATTACTTTTAGAAAAGGAAAAAGTACTTAATTCACAAATCAACTTTAGGGCAAATTATACTGGAAAAATACATGTAATTTTAAAATGTCTATTTCCCAGAAAGAGTATGGATTTCCTGTAGTGACAGTAATAGTGAATGTTGACTGACTACTTATTGTAGGCATGTTCTTGTTTCTCTTGATAAGCTTATGGGGTAGATGCTATTATTTTCCACGTGGCTCTTATGAAAATATTGAAGCACAGAGAGGTTATTTGTCCTTTGAAACAAAGCTGAAAGAGGTGAGGCTGGGATTCAGATCCAGGGAGTCCAAGAGCAGAAGCCATGCTGTTCAGTGCTACCCTCTGTGTTCAGACCAGGGGTGATAGGGTTGATGTTCTTTTCTGGGCTCTTTATTTTCTGTTACAGCCTTGGAGGGATTCAGGCTTCAATCCTGTACTTACACTTGCTTGCCCTATTTTGATTTGTCTGTTTGTTGTTGTTTGTTAAACACAGCCTTTCAAACTATAACATGTAAAATGAAGAGGGAAAAATAGACTTATTGCATAATGGAGGTGATCTTTATGAAAGCTTATGGAAGAAATTAAAAATCCTTCCAATTGAGCAGGCAATAGATGTGAAAAATAGAGAATGCAGGGGAACGTTACTAATATAAAATGAACAAATGCAAATTCTTTATGGTATTTTTTGGAAGGGTAAGGAATGTTAACCATGTTGGCTTGATAAAAATAATAAATTCTTATTTAATGCCTGGAGTATGGAAATCACCATGCTGGATACAGAAAGAGATATCAAGAAAATAAAAAAGCTACATAATACTCTACTGAGTCCTGGTTAGGCATAGTTGTATTTGTACTTTTACTCAGTCCTTCATTCACCTATTCATTCATTCATTCATTCAATAAACGCTCATGAGATTCATTAAGTACTATTTAGCCATACGGTATACACTTTCATATAAGAAGAAATAGAGTAAGGTAATGTTTCATTTATCTCTGGAAAGAGCTGTAGAACATGCAGAACTGATAAAGGTCTATCTAACCATGATATGGTCAATGAACAGTTTGGGCCCTTTAAGGAATTTTCTTATATTTTGTTATTGATTTAAATGTTTACTTTTCCTGAACATATACATTATGTCATGAGGAGTTTTTCATACCCATCAAGAACATAAAATGTAATGGTCAATTTTTGCTGATAAATATTAATATTGGTAAGTTGGGAGTAGGGATCAAATACCTACCATGCAATTAAATATCTAGCAAAATAGCACGCTTTTCTTAAAAACATATGTTCCTTATGATTATTCAGGACTTAGACTATGAATGAAGAGGGTTTTATAAGACATAATAGGTTCATCATAAATTTTACAAACTTACTTACCTTTGGTATATATTATAATTTGTAACTTTCAAGCTTGCCTAGAATATTAGAAAAAATTGAAATTATATAATTATATATCAACCCGATCCATTAAAATGTGCCTAGAACCTAAATTAGGAACATAAGTATATCGTTTTCTAATGTGTGAGATTTTAGAGCATTAGTGTTAATTATTTTATTTTTTTTTCTTCACAGGAGTAGACAGAATTCATTGATACAAGTACACTGGTCAAGATAGTAAATTATTTTTTGTGGTTTTTATCATTTCCCCTTATTTTGTATATATTAATAAGCTTATTAAGACATTTTATTTGTAAGTACAAAGACTCCCATAAGCCACTTTTTATAGCCTCCATCTTTTATTCCCTTTGTGAAAATGTAAAGTCTTCACAGCTGCTTTAAAGATATAAAAAGCTCTGATTTGTTTGAAAAAGCTTCAGTACGCATAGGCAATATTTAAAGAGGCTTTGGCAAAATAAAAAGTAGAAAGCTTTTAAAGCAGATATAGAGATTCTGTCAACTTAGAAGCAAGTCCAAGATGGCAGTGTACATTGTAAAACTATCCAACTTGGGTCATCAGTTGCTTCTTGAGGTTGGTCTAACAGCTCGGGTATTCTTGTTATTGACTAAGGGTCCTTATTAACCAGGGGTAATTCAGCTCTGTCTTTAGGGTCCTCCAGAATGCTTTGTTAAATAACTATGATAGTCCAAATTAAGGAAAAAGCAAATAACTGTAATTGCTCTGGTACATATATTTTGCCAAGGCAATAAAAACTGATTTCTAAGATGTTGGAAGGCCTTTTTAATCATCAAAGAGAATTAAAATTATGTTGTCATATTTTTCTTTCTGTATTTAAAATATTGTTTTTGCTTTGAAGTATTATTTCAGTTCTCTCTGAAAATATTATATTATGCATATGTTTTCAACTAACAATAAGAGAACTAATGCTTGTTTCCTTATTTCATATTGACTGAATGTTGATTTATGTCTTGTGCTAGATGCTGTGGACAATATGAAAAGTTAATAGGCAAAACCTCTGCCTTCGAAGAGAGTATGCTTTCTCTGGGGGAGAAAAGAAATACATAAATGAATAATTAAATAGCAATGGAAGGAACTCTAAAAAAATACTGAGCTCTTTATGCTAGAAAATGCACATCAAATTGATTTACATAGGCACAGTAATCATCTTAGAACATGATAGTAGAAGATGGATATGTTGTAGAAAACATTCAGGTTTTGAAAAAAAATTCGGATTCAATGTCTGGTCCTGCAACTTACAAGTTGACTTACTTTGATTTCCCTGAAATAATTACTGCCTTACAGAGTCCTTTTAACCATTGAGAGAGTAAAGGTCAAACATCAAGCTTAATAAATCCGGACCTGCAATTTTTTTTTACTAAGTGAGACAATACGCACATGTGGAGGATCATGCAGATATGAGGGCTTTTTCAAATAGTCTATCTTTGCCAAGAGCAGCAGCAGAGGAAAGAAAGTGGAGAGGAGTGGTCTAAATGTGAGTATTGAAAAGGATTAAGGAAATGAGGAAGCATGACCAGATGACAGAATGTCCTCTAGTTCAGTGCTACTCAAAATGTAGTTGGTGGACCAGTGCTGGCTTATAAAATATTTATACTGAAATTAATACAGAAATTGAGAGAGAATTTTTATAGCAATTTGACAGAATAAGTCTAGGTTAATTTAGTAGTAACATTTTGAGGCTGTATTTTTTTATATCTTTATGTTTTTCCTTTTCACTTTTCCAATAATTTATTTTATTGAATTTTACAGATCTGCAAGTTGTTCTTCAATTCAAGTAATTTGAAAAACCCTGTTCTAGTAGGCATTTTGAATTCCACGAATTGAAAGTTGAAAAGTTAGGACAGTGATTTCTTCTTTCTAAACTAACAGCACATTTCCTCCTGTTTTTCAACAGTGATGTACACAGTTTGTTATTGTCTATGAGATGTTGGCAGTGGAGGCTTTGAGGGTTTCATGGCACCAGCCTGTCTATGACTGCTTGAATAAGGGACTTGCGGGAGATAGGGACATACAGAGATCTTTTGCTGTTGTCATAGATGAGATGGAAAACTTGTAAACAAATGGGTGAATGTTTAATAATGCAGAACATCACAGCAGCAAGGGAATAGAAGTTGTCCAGCAAACAGCACTGAGGCAAATGCCAGGCTCTCTAGAATACTCACAGGACAGGGGTACATGTTACTTCAGCCTGGCTGATGCTACTCAGGTAAACATCAGTAGTCAGCATTTCCTTCCCCGATGACTTACACCACCCAGGCTTAGAAACTGGTAAATAACTTGGGGAAGTGAAGGCCAAAGAAGAAATTACATTAAAAGTAAATGAGGTGGGAAGGGCAGGAAAGACATCTACAAACAAAATCTGTTTCCTGCTCCCACTTCCTCCTAACTTCTGGCTGACTTCCCTTTATTTGTGTGTGTGTGTGTGTGTGTGTGTGTGTGTGTGTGTGTGTGTGTGTGTAAAGTTCCCAAGCAGAACTGATCCTGGACACCTAGATAATAGATGTGAGAAGTCTAGGATGTGCTATTTTTGGACTTGGTGGCCGAAAATAAGAAAAGTCAGCAATAACTAACAAAACTCAATCTATGTAGTATTGCAAGTAAATTGTCAATGAAAGACTGATTTTACTCCTTCCTTTTCAAAAGAAAAATATAGTTGACAAAGTCATCTATTTACCTATCACTTCTAAGCTTATATTTTTAAAGGATTTTCAATAACTTTAAAATAAACTTTTACCAATCCATTTTTTTTTTAATTTGGAGATTTTTCTTAGGTGTCCTTTTTGAATAACAAAAGACCAAAGGGGAGCCCCAGAAAATTATTTTAGCATTTTTCATTTTTATTTTATTTTATTATTTTTTTTGTGTGTGTGATACGCGGGCCTCTCACTGTTGTGGCCTTTCCCGTTGCAGAGCACAGGCTCCGGATGTGCAGGCTCAGCGGCCACGGCTCACGGGCCCAGCCGCTCCGCGACATGTGGGATCCTCCCGGACCGGGGCATGAACCCGTGTCCCCTGCATCAGCAGGCAGACTCTCATCCACTGCGCCACCAGGGAAGCCCAGCATTTTTCATTTTTTAAACTTTTTGTTTTGAGATAACTGCAGATTCACATACAGTTCAACAAAATAATACAAAGACTCCATGGACTTTTCACTCAATTTCCCCCAAAGGCAACGTCTTGCATAATTACGGTACAATATTGCAACCAGGAAATTGACATTGATACAATCTACAGAACTTATTCAGATCTCATCAATCTTACATGCACTCATTTGTGTGACAATGTGTGTATTTAGTTCTCCGCAGTTTTATCTTATCTGTAGATTTGTGCGACCACCACCACAGTCAAGATACAGAATATTCACATCACAAGGATCTATTTTGCTATCTTTTTATAGCCAAAATCACTTTACTTCCTTGTCCTCCCTTATCCTTTGGAAAGCTCTAGTCTTTTCTCCATTTTTATTATTTTGTCATTTCAAGAATGTCACGTAAGTGGAATCATACAGTATGTAAGACTATGTGATTGGCATTTTTACTCAGCATTATTCCTTCGAGATCAATCACATTGTTGTTTCTATCAATAGTTTATTCTTTTTTATTGCTGAGTAGTATTCCATATGATGGACCACAACTTTTTAAGTCATTCAAGCACTGAAGGACATTTGGATTGTTTAGTTAACAGCCTTTTCTTTATAATTGAAATACTCGCCTCCATGCTCTTTTTAGAAATGTAGTGCACATTTTCTACAAGCTCATGCATGCCAGATAGTGTGCTATGTATTTTTCATGCACCAAATTATTTACAGAACAACTCCGTGCAGTAGGTACTATTATTATCTCCACTTTACACTTGACAACAACTAGGTTCGGTTAAGTTAAATAGCTTGCCCAGGTCACAGAGCAAGCAAAGTTTAGGTAGAGTTGGAGTTTAAATTCTGGGGATTTTATTCCTACGACTTGATTTCCTTTATTTCCCCTGGTAACAAATTAAATGTGGTTATAGTTTTAGGTTTAATTTCTCTTAGTTTTCCCAATGTATAATTTTATATTATTTGTGCAAAATTTCTGGATACATAAGTAAATAATGAAAAGAGATATCAAAATACATCTGACATATAAATGAAAAAAAAATTTACTTAAAATGGCTGTTTATTATTCCTGAAGCCAATTTTATACCATTATCACATGAAGAACTTAGTTGAACAAAGAGATTTGTAAATATTCATTTATTAGACTATTCCTTGGGCTCCAGGGCTGAGCGGAAGGTGGGTGGGGGAGGGGAGAAGAGTAAGGTGGAATTCTGAGTTGAAGAATTTAAGTTCCCTCAGGGTGATGGCCTTTCATAGGGCCTCTGTTTTGTATTGGGCCATGTCTCTCATATCAGGAGGGAAAATCAAATTGCCTTGGAGACTTGGGCTTCTCCTCAGGGTTTAAAGATGAATCTCCCTCAGGACCCAAAGTTTCCTGTTTAGTGGGTATCTCTAGCCTGAAGTACCAGGAGTGTCTCAATCCCTGGGTAGAGTAGCAACATGTGGGCAGCAGCACAGAGGTCCCCTGCCCCTGCGAGATGACAATTATGGTGTTTAGGTAGCACCTGGCCCAGTTACTCTAAGAAGCTGCATTATGTATGGGAATGGCAGTGGGACCACTAATGAGAAGCTGAGGTTTGTTTTTTCTGTGGAGAAACTTATTTGGCTGATTCCAGAACACAGGGGCCAAGGCCTACATGCTTAGCCAGACTTAGGGGATACAGTGGTTGAGGGACAGGGAGTAAAGCAGTGAAGCACACCCAGTAATTAAGTGGCTAGAGTAGTTAGTGCTACAACTTGAAGGGAAAATGGGGTCCTCTAGTTCCTGTCAAAACTCTGAGCCGAGACTCCTGAGGTGGTGAAGGGACCAAGATGGGTGTCAGCAGTTATACTATGGGGAAGATGCAGTAAGCAGGAGGAAGGAACCAGGCACCTTTGCTCTTGTTCATCTCTCTTGATTCTTAAGGGAGTTACAATGGCCCAGTTAGGTCTCAGATTGACAATTTCAACAAATATTTCCCAATAAGATTTATAATAAAACCTAAGAGGTGTGTGATCTTGTGTAAAACACATACACACACACATACACACACACACACACACACACACACACACACACATACAGGCGATGGGCCAGGAGTGAAGAGACCTCAACTCTTGTTCTGATTTTCATCATTCAGGGTCCTCATGTGCAAGATGTGATGATAATTTTGAATGACTTTTTAATACTAAAATTGTATAATTCTGTCAAAACCACTCTAAACATTTTCATGTTCAATTGAACTATCATACTTCATTGCTAATACTATTGTTATTTAACTCTCATTTCAAAATTATTTTATTAATCTTTATCTGAAGATATATATATCTTCCAAAGATAGGTATATGTATGTGTGTATATGTATATTTACACATATTATATATAATATAATTTCCCCATTATTAGGAAATATTGTTAGGAAATATTTGGGGGTATACCATTATCAGCTTTCAATATTTGCTTTGTTTAAATCTACCTGAATAAAAATTCTACTTTGTTTTGTTATGCTGTTTTACAAAGATGTCTGCGTAAATCAAGATGAGAACGCAGGAAAGGCAGGGCTGATGCCTTGTGAGTGAACGCTGTAAACAAGGCAAATCTATTTGCTGACTGAATGGTCTACGTGCCAAGGGGCAGGGGGGGTGGGGGAGTGAGATTTTAACAGGCAAGGAGCTCCAGAGGCCACTTTGCCCAGAAACATTTGCTCTCCAATGAATTGAAGACCCCTCAGAATGGAGGTTCATCCTCAAGGAAGAATTACACACCTTAACACTTACTGCAATGCTCATATCTGTACCTAGAGCAGCGCTATTAGGGAGTAGATGGGGAGGGAGGGAGATAGGGAAATGGAAAAGGGATGGAGGTGCAGGCAGCAGGGGTCAAGCTTTTACTTCTTCTGCCCTCAGTTACCCTAGCACTTTATTGGGCATTCAAGGACTCCCAGCTTGAGGGAACCACGCCAGGAAAACTTAGAACAAATTGCCTCTGTTATCATTCTGTTCTAACATTAGGTATAAATTGCCACAGATAAAAATTACTTCACAGGGAAATTACTCTTAAGGAAGAAATTCATTGTCTAACTAAAATAAACAATTTCATCTGAATCTGAATAAAAGCAGTAATCTTCAAAGAAAAACTTCTTTTAACACTAAACTCATTTCAATAGTTTTTGAAGTATCTAACCCCAGCAATGTCTTTTATGCTCATTAAAAGAAAAGCTTTGAGGTGCTTTTGTTTTCAGATAACTTACGTCTCATGTTTGCTAATTTTGGTTAAAAAAGAAAAACTCTCACAAGTTGTCTTTTTTTTTTTTCAAATGTTAACAGGTAATTTGTTTTGTTTTGTTTTTTAATGCTTGGTGGATATTCTGATAAGCCTGAATGAGTCAGTTGTAACAGTAAATTTTGACTTTGGTTTTCACTTCTGATTATTTCACTACTGATCATTCCACCCATTTCCAAGAGCAAAGCAATTCACACATATTAAGAAGAAAACAGAATACATTGGAATGTTTCTATTTAGGAAATATCCAATTGTTATAATAAGGCTAGCTTATGTTGCTATAATATTTGTAGTAAACAAATTATCTGCTTATGATACCATCCTGTTGAAGAAGTAAAACAGCTATTATTTATTATTCCAATTTCAGATGAAGGAACAGAAGCTCAGGAAGTACACTGACCAAGGCATAAAAGTAGTAGGGGCTCCAGAAGATCTTGAAGTTTCAATTCCTGATTGAGTTACCTTTTCTTGTTTTCATTACTTAGAAGTTTATTTTTAATGACTAAAATAAATTGAAGTGACCATTTAGGACCTATCAGGCTTCTCTATGCTATTTCTGAGTTTGAGACAGTTTGTTAAAATTAAAGGACCTGGGCTTCCCTGGTGGTGCAGTGGTTGAGAGTCCGCCTGCCAATTCAGGGGACACGGGTTCGTGCCCTGGTCCAGGAAGATCCCACATGCCGCAGAGCGGCTGGGCCCGTGAGCCATGGCCACTGAGCCTGCGCGTCCAGAGCCTGTGCTCCGCAACGGGAGAGGCCACAACAGTGAGAGACCCACGTACCGCAAAAAAAAAAAAAAAAAAAAAAAAAAGGAGAGAGAGCTGGTTCCAAAAGGGGTTCTAATTCATGAATAAGGCATAAGGAAAATTGTGTCAAATTCTAGAAGAAAGCAGCATTACCTTATTTTTTTTTGTCATTGAAGTGCATAGGAGATTCTTTTCAAATAGTTTTATGAGTATTTTAATAAAAATTTGGTAAGAGATTTCTAAGACATCTTCTCTAGCATTCTCATACATCAGAAGCTGTTACTTAAAAATAGAGAAAAACTAACTTTTGCATCATTATATTTAACATCAGCATTCACTCATCAGTTTATTGCAACATTTGCTTATATAATAAATAGTCCCTGAGCCTCTACCATATCACGCACTTTGTAAGAACTGGGAACACAAGAGTGAGCAAAACCAGATGAAACCCTGCTCTTGTAGAGCTTGCCTTCTGTAGGAGGAGGAGGGGGATTGAGAATAAACAAGTAAACACATATATATGCAATATTTCATTTGATCACAAGTGCTAAGAAGAAAAGTAAATCAGGAAAAAGGGATGGAATGGGGAACAATAAAGGGTGGAAAGACAGGGCGGGGTTATTTGAGATAGGTTGGTCAGAGAAGTGATGTTTTCTGTGTTAAAATCCTCATACTTAAATAAAGTGAGGAAGTTAGCCATGAAGATATCTGAAGGAAGAGTATCAGGCATTACAGCAATAGTAGTAACAGTGACAGCAGTAGCGGATATAATCTATTAAATGAATAATATATATATATATATATATTTTTTTTCTTTTCTTTTCTTTTTTTTTTTTTGCGGTACGCGGGCCTCTTACCATTGTGGCTTCTCCCGTTGCGGAGCACAGGCTCCGGACGCGCAGGCTCAGCGGCCATGGCTCACGGACCCAGCCACTCCGCGGCATGTGGGATCTTCCTGGACCGGGGCACGAACCCGTGTCCCCTGCATCGGCAGGCGGACTCTCAACCACTGCGCCACCAGGGAAGCCCATGAATAATATATTTTCATCCATTGTTCTAAATAATTTCTGTAGTTTTTATGCTAGTGTATGGGTTTTTTTTTTTTTTTTCTTTTGATGCCCATAAGGGATTTTGTGTGTATGTGTGTTTGTGTGTATACAGAAGGGACTATTCAGAGATTTACTTTTCTTTTTAATTATATTTTTAAAACTTTAATTGTATATTCACATGCACTTCTAAGGAATAATACAGAGAAATTCTGGGTATACTTCACCCAGTTTCTGTCAGTCTTAACATCTTGTAAATCTAGAATTCAACAAGACAACAGGATGTTGATATTGATACAATCTTTTGATCTTACTCAAATTTCACGTTTTACATGCACTCATTGGCATGTGTGTGTATATAGTTCTATGCAGTCGTATCACATGTGTTGATTTGTGTGACTGCCACCACTTCAAGATACAGACAGTTCCAAGACTGTAAGGATTCTCCATGCTGCCACCTATATTGTCTCCCTGTCTACTCATGCTCCCAGTCCCTAACTCTTGGCAACTACTAATCTGTTCTACATCTCTATAATTTTGTCATTTCCATAATGTTATATGAATGAAAGTTTGCTACATGTAATCTTTTATGGTTGGCTTTTTTTAAAACTCAGCAAAATTCCCTTGAGATTCATCCAAGTTGTTGCATCTATCAATAGTTCATTCCTTTTTTGATGTTAGGTAGTATTCCATGGTATGGATGTATCACAACTTGTTTAACCAGTCATCGGTTGAAGGACATTTGGATTGTTTCCAGTTTTTCGCTACTACAGATAAACATGCTATGAGCATTTGTATTCAAGTTTTTACATGAACCTAAGTTTTCATTTCTTTTGGATAAACATGCAAGGGTAGAATTGCTGCATCATATGGTAAATGCATATTTAGTTTTTAAGTGACTGCCAAGCTCTTCTCCAGAGTGGTTGTATTATTTTACATTCCCAATAGCAATATATGAAGAATTCAGTTTCTCTGCATCATCTCGAGAATTTGGTACTGCCATAATTTTTTTTAATATTAGATGTTCTAATAGATGTTACTTTTGTTTTTAAAATTCAGTTTACCAAACTTATAAATTCAAATGACATAACTTCATCTTTAAGTAGGTAATTACAACTTTTGTGAATATTCTATTGATATGTCTAGAAAATTTTAGCAATCACTTTGAGGGGACTTTAATAGTATTTGGTATCATTTACACATTTAGTTAATCACTTTTTAACATTTTAAACTGAATTTATACATTTAATATGATTAATTTCCCTTTAGTCAATTAACTGATTAACAAAACTTTCTAGGACCTATCAAATCATCAAGTTGTACATCTTAAATGTTTATAATTCCTGTTTGTTAATAGGACATGACGTATCTCACTAAAACTGAACAAAAGGAAAAAAGAAAAGGAAAAAAAGTAAGAAAAATATAATTTCCCTCCCCCTGAAAATATTCTTTTAAATGTAACAAACCAAAGTTCTCTTGAATATTCCAATATGCCACATACTTGCTTTGGACCTGTATTTTAAATTGAACACTTATTAAGATTCTATATGTTAAACTGAAGTTACAGTTTTTGACAAAGATGCAAAGTAATTCAATGGAGGAAAGACAGTCTTTTTAAGGAATGGTGTTGGAATAATTGGATGTCAATAGCCAAAAGAATAACACTTGGCCTATCCTCACATATTATGGAAAACTGAACTCAAAATGGATGATTATGACCTAAGTGTAAGAGAAAAAACTACAAAACTTTTAGAAGACAATATAGTAGAAAATCTTTATGACTTCGTGTTAGTTGACAAATTCTTAGGCATGATATCAAAGGCATAATCCATAAAAAAATTGATAAATTGGACTTCCTCAAAATTAAAAACCTTTGCTCTGTGAATGACCCTGTTAAGACAATGAAAAGGCAAGCCACCAAATGGGAGAAAATATTTTCAAATAATATATTTGGTAAATAATTACTTTAAGAATATACATGAAACTCTCTAAACTCAAGAGTAAAAAACCAAAAAATCTGATTAGAAAGTGGGTGAAAGAACAGAACACTTCATCCAAGAAGACATATAAATGGCAAATAAACACATGAAAATATGTTTAACAATACTAACCTTTAGAGAAATGCATATTAAAACCATCATGAGATATAATAGAAGAGAGAGAGGACATCCTTGCCTTGTTCCCAATCTTAGGAGAAAATTATCCTGTTTCTCACCATTAAGTATTATGTTAGCTATATAGGTTTTGTAGATGGTCTTTATCAAGTTGAGGACATTTTCCCCTGTTTATAGTTTGCTGAATATTTTTATCATGAACGGGTGTTGGGTTTTGTCAAGTGTTTTTGCTGGCATTAATTCATATGATCATATGATTTTTCTTCTTTATTTTATTGATATGAAGATTACATTGACTGATTTTTTTTTTTTTTTTTCGGTACGCGGGCCTCTCACTGCTGCGGCCTCTCCTGTTGCGGAGCACAGGTTCCGGACGCGCAGGCCCAGCGGCCATGGCCCACGGGCCCAGCCGCTCCGCGGCATGCGGGATCTTCCCAGACCGGGGCACGAACCTGTGTCCCCTGCATCGGCAGGCGGACTCCCAACCACTGCGCCACCAGGGAAGCCCTACATTGACTGATTTTTAAATGTTGAACCAGCCTGGCATACCTGGAATAAATCCCACCTGGTCATGGTATATAATTCTTTTTATATATCAATTTCTTTGATTTGATTTGCTTATATTTCCTTGAGGATTTATCTATGTTCATAAGAAATATTGGTCTATAATTTTCTTTTCTTGTAATGTTTTTTATCTCATTTTGTATTAAAGTAATACTGGCCTCATAGAATGAGTTAGAGAGCATTTAGCCCATTTTTATCCTCTGGAGGTGATTGTGGAGACGTGGTATTATTTCTTTCTTTTTTTTTTTTTTAACATCTTTATTGGGGTATAATTGCTTTACAATGGTGTGTTAGTTTCTGCTTTATAACAAAGTGAATCAGTTATACATATACATATGTTCCCATATCTCTTCCCTCTCGCATCTCCCTCCCTCCCACCCTCCCTATCCCACCCCTCCAGGCGGTCACAAAGCACTGAGCCGATTACCCTGTGCCATGCGGCTGCTTCCCACTAGCTATCTATCTTACGTTTGTTAGTGTATATATGTCCATGCCTCTCTCTCGCCCTGTCACAGCCCCCCCTCCCCCCTCCCCATATCCTCAAGTCTGTTCTCGAGTAAGTTTGTGTCTTTATTCCTGTCTTTCCCCTAGGTTCTTCATGACATTTTTTTTCCTTTAAATTCCATATATATGTGTTAGCATACGGTATTTGTCTTTCTCCTTCTGACTTACTTCACTTTGTATGACAGACTCTAGGTCTATCCACCTCATTACAAATAGCTAAATTTCGTTTCTTTTTATGGCTGAGTAATATTCCATTGTATATATGTGCCACATCTTCTTTATCCATTCATCTGATGATGGACACTTCAGTTGTTTCCATCTCCAGGCTATTGTAAATAGAGCTGCAATGAACATTTTGGTACATGACTCTTTTTGAATTTTGGTTTTCTCAGGGTATATGCCCAGTAGTGGGATTGCTGGGTCATATGGTAATTCTATTTGTAGTTTTTTAAGGAACCTCCATACTGTTCTCCACAGTGGCTGAACCAATTCACATTCCCACCAGCAGTGCAAGAGTGTTCCCTTTTCTCCACACCCTCTCCAGCATTTATTGTTTCTAGATTTTTTGATGATGGCCATTCTGACCAGTGTGAGATGATATCTCATTGTAGTTTTGATTTGCATTTCTCTAATGATTAATGATGTTGAGCATTCTTTCATGTGTTTGTTGGCAGTCTGTATATCTTCTATGGAGAAATGTCTATTTAGGTCTTCTGCCCATTTTTGGATTGGGTTGTTTGTTTTTTTTGTTATTGAGCTGCATAAGCCGCTTGTAAATTTTGGAGATTAATCCTTTGTCGGTTGCTTCATTTGCAAATATTTTCTCCCATTCTGAGGGTTGTCTTTTGGTCTTGTTTATGGTTTCCTTTGCTGTGCAAAAGCTTTGAAGTTTCATTAGGTCCCATTTGTTTATTTTTGTTTTTATTTCCATTACTCTAGGAGGTGGGTCAGAAAGGATCTTGCTGTGATTTATGTCATAGAGTGTTCTGCCTATGTTTTCCTCTAAGAGTTTGACAGTTTCTGGCCTTACATTTAGGTCTTTAATCCATTTTGAGCTTATTTTTGTGTATGGTGTTAGGGAGTGATCTAATCTCGTACTTTTACATGTACCTGTCCAGTTTTCCCAGCACCACTTATTGAAGAGGCTGTCCTTTCTCCACTGTACATTCCTGCCACCTTTATCAAAGATAAGGTGTCCATATGTGCGTGGGTTTATCTCTGGGCTTTCTATCCTGTTCCATTGATCTATCTTTCTGTTTTTGTGCCAGTACCATACCGTCTTGATAACTGTAGCTTTGTAGTATAGGCTGAAGTCAGGGAGCCTGATTCCTCCAGTTCCTTTTTTCATTCTCAAGATTGCTTTGGCTATTTGGGGTCTTTTGTGTTTCCATACAAATTGCAAAAATTTTTGTTCTAGTTCTGTGAAAAATGCCAGTGGTAGTTTGATAGGGATTGCATTAAATCTATAGATTGCTTTGGGTAGTAGAGTCGTTTTCACAATGTTGATTCTTCCAATCCAAGAACATGGTATATCTCTCTATCTATTTGTATCATCTTTAATTTCTTTCATCAGTGTCTTATAATTTTCTGCATACAGGTCTTTTGTCTCCTCAGGTAGGTTTATTCCTAGATATTTTATTCTTTTTGTTGCAATGGTAAAGTTTTCTTGATTTCACTTTCAGATTTTTCATCATTAGTATATAGGAATGCCAGAGATTTCTGTGCATTAATTTTGTATCCTGCCACTTTACCAAATTCATTGATTAGCTCTAGTAGTTTTCTGGTAGCATCTTTAGGATTCTCTATGTATAGTATCATGTCATCTGCAAACAGTGACAGCTTTACTTCCGCTTTTCTGATTTGGATTTCTTTTATTTCCTTTTCTTCTCTGATTGCTGTGGCTAAAACTTCCAAAACTATGTCAAATAAGAGTGGAGAGAGTGGGCAACCTTGTCTTGTTCCTGATCTTTCAGTTTTTCACCATTGAGGATGATGTGGGCTGTGGGCTTGTCATATATGGCCTGTATTATTTGAGGAAAGTTCCCTCTATGCCTACTTTCTGCAGGGATTTTATCATAAATTGGTGTTGAATTTTGTCAAAAGCTTTCTCTGCATCTATTGAGATGATCATATGTTTTTTCTCCTTCAATTTGTTAATATGGTGTATCACACTGATAGATTTGCGTATATTGAAGAATCCTTGCATTCCTGGAATAAACCCCACTTGATCATGGTGTATGATCCTTTTACTGTACTGTTGGCTTCTGTTTGCTAGTATTTTGTTGAGGATTTTTGCATCTATGTTCATCAGTGATATTGGTCTGTAGTTTTCTTTCTTTGTGACATCCTTGTCTGGTTTTGGTATCAAGGTGATGGTGGCCTTGTAGAAGGAATTTGGGAGTGTTCCTCCCTCTGTTGTATTTTGGAAGAGTTTGAGAAGGATAGTTCTTAGTTCTTCTCTAAATGTTTGATAGAATTCACCTGTGAAGCCATCTGGTCCTGGGCTTTTGTTTGTTGGAAGATTTTGAATCACAGTTTCAATTTCAGTGCTTGTGATTGGTCTGTTCATATTTTCTATTTCTTCCTGGTTCAGTCTTGGCAGCTTGTGCATTTCTAAGAATTTGTCCATTTCTTCCAGGTTTTCCATTTTATTGGCTTAGAGTTGCTTGTAGTAATCTCTCATGATCTTTTGTATTTCTGCAGTTTCAGTTGTTCTCCTTTTTCATTTCTAATTCTAATGATTTGAGTCTTCTTCCTTTTTTTTCTTGATGAGTCTGGCTAATGGTTTATCTATTTTGTTTATCTTCTCAAAGAACCAGCTCTTAGTTTTACTGATCTTTTCTATTGTTTCCTTCATTTCTTTTTCATTTATTTCTGATCTGATTTTTATGATTTCTTTCCTTCTGCTAACGTTGGGTTTTTTTTGTTCTTCTTTCTCTAATTGCTTGAGGTGCAAGGTTAGGTTGTTTATTCGAGATGTTTCCTGCTTCTTAACGTGGGCTTGTATTGCTATAAACTTCCCTCTTAGAACTGCTTTTGCTGCATCCCACAGGTTTTGGGTCATTGTGTCTCCATTGTCATTTGTTTCTAGGTATTTTTTTAATTTCCTCTTTGATTTCTTCAGTGATCACTTCGTTATTAAGTAGTGTATTGTTTAGCCTCCATGTGTTTGTATTTTTTAAAGATCTTTTCCTGTAATTGATATCTAGTCTCATGGTGTTGTGGTCGGAAAAGGTACTTGAAACAATTTCAATTTTCTTAAATTTACCAAGGCTTGATTTGTGACCCAAGATATGATCTAGCCTGGAGAATGTTCCATGAGCACTTGAGAAAAATGTGTATTCTGTTGTTTTTGGATGGAGTGTCCTATAAATATCAATTAAGTCCATCTTGTTTAATGTATCATTTAAAGCTTGTGTTTCCTTCTTTATTTTCATTTTGGATGAGCTGTCCATTGGTGCAAGTGGGGTGTTAAAGTCCCCTAATATGAATGCGTTACTGTCAATTTCCCCTTTTATGGCTGTTAGTATTTGCCTTATGTATTGAGGTGCTCCTATGTTGGATGCATAAATATTTATAATTGTTATATCTTCTTCTTGGATCAATCCCTTGATCATTATGTAGTGTCCTTCTTTGTCTCTTCTAATAGTCATTATTTTAAAGTCTATTTTGTCTGATATGAGAATTGCTACTCCAGCTTTCTTTTGGTTTCCTTTTGCATGGAATATCTTTTTCCATCCCCTTACTTTCAGTCTGTATGTGTCTCTAGGTCTGAAGTGGGTCTCTTGTAGACATCATATATATGGGTCTTGTTTTTGTATCCATTCAGCCAATCTGTGTCTTTTGGTGGGAGCATTTAGTCCATTTACATTTAAGGTAATTATCGATATGTATGTTCCCATTCTCATTTTCTAAATTGTTTTGGGTTCGTTATTATAGGTCTTTTCCTTCTCTTGTGTTTCTTGCCGAGAGAAGTTCCTTTAGCATTTGTTGTAGAGCTGGTTTGGTGGTGCTGAACTCTCTCAGCTTTTGCTTGTCTCTAAAGGTTTTCATTTCTCCATCAAATCTGAATGAGATCCTTGCTGGGTAGAGTAATCTTGGTTGCAGGTTTTTCTCCTTCATCACTTTAAATATATCCTGCCACTCACTTCTGGCTTGCAGAGTTTCTGCTGAAAGATCAGCTGTTAACCTTATGGGGATTCCCTTGTGTGTTATTTGTTGTTTTTCCCTTGCTGCTTTTAATATGCTTTCTTTGCATTTAATTTTTAACAGTTTGATTAATATGTGTCTTGGCATATTTCTCCTTGCATTTATCCTGCATGGGACTCTGTGTGTTTCCTGGACTTGATTAACTATTTCCTTTCCCATATTAGGGAAGTTTTCAACTATAATCTCTTCAAATATTTTCTCAGTCCCTTTCTTTATCTCTTCTTCTTCTGGAACCCCTATAATTCGAATGTTGGTGTGTTTAATGTTGTCCCAGAGGTCTCTGAGACTGTCCTTAGTTCTTTTCATTCTTTTTTCTTTATTCTGCTCTGCAGTAGTTATTTCCACTATTTTATCTTCCAGGTCACTTATTTGTTCTTCTGCCTCAGTTATTCTGCTATTGATCCCATCTAGAGTATTTTTAATTTCATTTATTGTGTTGTTCATCATTGCTTGTTTCACCTTTATTTCTTCTAGGTCCTTGTTAAATGTTTCTTGAATTTTGTCCATTCTATTTCCAAGATTTTGGATCATCTTTACTATCATTATTCTGAATTCTTTTTCAGGTAGACTGCCTATTTCCTCTTCATTTGTTAGGTCTGGTGCATTTTTATCTTGCTCCTTCATCTGCTGTATGTTTTTCTGTCTTCTCATTTTGCTTATCTTACTGTGTTTGGAGTCTCCTTTTTGCAGGCTGCAGGTTCGTAGTTCCCGTTGTTTTTGGTGTCTGTCTCCAGTGGCTAAGGTTGGTTCAGTGGGTTGTGTAGGCTTTCTTGTGGAGGGGACTAGTGCCTGTGTTGTGGTGGATGGGGCTGGATCTTGTCTCTCTAGTGGGCAGGTCCACATCTGGTGGTGTGTTTTGGGGTGTCTGTGGACTTATTATGATTTTAGGCAGCCTCTCTGCTAATGGGTGGGGCTGTGTTCTTGTTTTGCTAGTTGTTTGGCATAGGTTGTCCAGCACTGTAGCTTGCTGGTCGTTGAGTGAAGCTGGGTGCTGGTGTTAAGATGGAGGTCTCTGGGAGATTTTCACCATTTGATATTATGTGTAGCTGGGAAGTCTCTTGTTGACCAGTTCCTGATGTTGGCTCTCCCACCTCAGAGGCAGAGCACTGACTCCTGACTGAAGCACCAAGAGCCTTTCATCCACACGGCTCTGAATAAAAGGGAGAAAAAGTAGAGAGAATTAGTAGAAGTAGGAAGAAAGAAAGAAAGAAAGAAAGAAAGAAAGAAAGAAAGAAAGAAAGAAAGAAAGAAAGAAAGGAGGGAAGGAAGGAAGGAAAAAAGGAAGGAGGAAAGAAAGAAAGAAAGAAAAGAAGGAAAGAAAGGAGGGAGGGATGGAGAGAGGGAGGAAGGAAGGAAAGATGGAAGGAAGGAAAAAAGAAAGAAAGAAAGAAGATACAGTAAAATAAAATAGAGTATAATAAAGTTATTGAATTAAAAAATAATTATTTAGAAAAAACAAAAAAGGGACGGATAGAACCTTAGGACAAATGGTGGAAGCAAAGCTATATAGACAAAATCTTACACAGAAGCATACACATACACCCTCACAAAAAGGGGAAAAGGGGAAAAAATCATAAATCTTGCTCTCAAAATCCACCTCCTCAATTTGGGATGATTCGTTGTCTAAAGGAAGGAAGGAAGGAAGGAAGGAAGGAAGGAAGGAAGGAAGGAAGGAAAGAAAGAAAGAAAGAAAGAAAGAAAGAAAGAGAAAGAAAGGTAAGGTATAATAAAGTTATTAAAATTAAAATTAATTATTAAGAAAAAAATTAAAAAACAACACCAAAAGAAACAATGGACAGATAGAACCCTAGGACAAATGGAAGCAAAGCTATACAGACAAAATCTCACACAGAAGCATACACATACACACTCACAAAAAGAGGAAAAGGGGAAAAAATCATAGATCTTGCTCTCGAGGTCCACCTCCTCAATTTGGGATGACTCGTTGTCTATTCATGTATTCCGCAGATGCAGGGTACATCAGGTTGATTGTGGAGCTTTATTCCGCTGTTTCTGAGGCTGCTGGGAGAGATTTCCCTTTTTCTTCTTTGTTCTCATAACTCACAGGGGCTCAACTTTGGATTTGGCCCCGCCTCTGTGTGTAGGTCACTGGAGGGCGTCTGTTTTTTCCTCAGACAGGACGGGGTTAAAGGAGCCGCTGATTCGGGGCCTCTGGCGCACTCAGGCCGGGGGGGAGGGAGGGGCACGGCATGCGGGGCAGGCCTGCGGCGGCAGAGGCCAGCGTGACGTTGCGCCAGCGTGAGGCCCGCCGTGCGTTCTCCCGGGGAAGTTGTCCCTGGATCCCAGAACCTGGCAGTGGCGGGCTGCACAGGCTCCCCAGAAGAGGGGTGTGGATAGTGACCTGTGCTCACACACAGGCCCCTTGGTGGCGGCAGCAGCAGCCTTAGCGTCTCCCGCCCGTCTCTGGGGTCCGCGCTTTTAGCCGCGACTCGCGCCCGTCTCTGGAGTTCCTTTAAGCAGTGCTCTTAAACCCCTTTCCTTGCGCACCAGGAAACAAAGAGGGAAGAAAAAGTCTCTTGCCTCTTTGGCAGCTCCAGACCTTTTCCCGGACTCCCTCCCGGCTAGCCATGGTGCACTAACCCCTTCAGGCTGTGTTCACGCAGCCAAGCCCAGTCCTCTCCCTGTGCTCCGACCAAAGCCCGAGGCTCAGCTCGCAGCCCCGCCCGCCCTGGCGGGTGAGCAGACAAGCCTCTAGGGCTGGTGAGTGCCGGTCGGCACCGATCCTCTTTGCGGGAATTTCCCGCCTTGCCCTCCGCACCCCTGTTGCTGTGCTCTCCTCCGCCACCCCGAAGCTCCCCTCTCCGCCTCCCGCAGTCTCCACCTGCGAAGGGGCTTCCTAGTGTGTGGAAACATTTCCTCCTTCACAGCTCCCTCCCACTGGTGCAGGTGCCATCCCTATTTTTTTGTCTCTGTTTCTTCTTTTGTTTTTCTTTTGCCCTACCCAGGTACGTGGGGAGTTTCTTGCCTTTTGGGAGGTCTGAGGTCTTCTGCCAGCATTCAGTAGGTGTTCTGTAGGAGTTGCTCCACGTGTAGATGTATTTCTGGTGTATCTGTGGGGAGGAAGGTGATCTCCGCGTCTTACTCTTCCGCCATCTTCCCAGCACCCCCGGTATTATTTCTTTATTAAATATTTGGTAGATTTAATGAGTGAAACCATCTAGGCTTGATACTTTCTTTTTTGGAATGTCATTAATTATTGATTTAATTCTCAGTTGAATATGTGCTTATTTAGGTTATCAATTTTTTTGTAAGTTTTGGTATTTTGTATCTTTCAAAGAATTGGTCCATTTCAACTAAGTAGTAAAATTTGTGGCCCTGGATTTGTACATAGTGTTACTTTATTATCCATTTAAATTCCCTTTTCATTTCTTATATTTGTAATTTATGTCTTCTCTCTATATTCTTCATTAGCATGGCTAATGGTTTATTAATTTTACTGATCTTTTCAAAAACCTAGATTTTGTTTTGTTAATTTTATAAATTGGTTCCCTATTTTCAATTTCGTTTCTTTTTTAATCTAAAAAAATTTAGATTTTCTCTTTTCTTCCAGTTTTATTGAGATATAATTGATATATAGCATTGTATGAGCTTAGGTGTATAGCATAATGATCTGACTTACATGCATAATGAAATGATTACCATAGTAAGTTTCATGAACGTCTATCATCTCATATAGATACAAAATTAAAGAAATAGAAAAAAATATTCCTAAAAAAAGAGAACTCTTAGGATTTACTATTTTTACAACTTTTATATGTAACATACAGTAGCTATTAATTATATTTCTCATATTGTACGTTACATCCCTAGTACCTATTTATCTTATAAATGGAAGCTTGTACAATTGACTATCTTCATACAGTTCTTCCTCTCCCCACACACCACCTCAGGTAACCATAAATTTGATCTCTTTTTCTATGAGTTTGTTTATTTGTTATTGAAATATAATTGACCTACAACACTATGTAAGTTCCTGTTACACAACATAGTGATTTGGTATTTCTATACATTTCAAAATGATCACCATGATAAGTCTAGGTAAGATAAGTCACCATCCAAAGATATTACATAGTTATATACTATATTCCCCACACTGTACATTTCATACCCATGAATCACTTATTTTTCAACTGGAAGTTTTTTTTTTTTTTAATTTGATTAAAGTATAGTTGATTTACAATGTTGTGTTAATTTCTGCTGTACAGCAAAGTGACTCAGTTATGCATATATATATAATCTTTTTCATATTCTTTTTTTTTACATCTTTATTGGAGTATAATCACTTTATGATGTTGTGTTAGTTTCTGCCACACAACAAGGTTAATCAGGTATATGTATACATATATCCCCATATCCCTTCCCTCTTGAGCCTCCTTCCCACCCTATATTCTTTTACATTACAGTTTATTATAGGATATTGAATATAGTTCCCTGTCCTTTATAGCAGGACCTTGTTTACCCATTCTATACATAAAAGTTTGCATCTGCTAATCCCAAACTCCCAATCCACCCCTCCCCCACCCCCCATCCACCTTGGCAACTACAAGTCTGTTCTCTATGTCTGTGAGCCTGTTTCTGTTTAGTAGATAAGCTCATTTGTGTCATATTTTAGATTCTGCATATAAGTGATACCTTATGGTATTTGTCTTTGGCTTACTAGGTCCATCCATGTTGCTGCAAAGGGCATTATTTCATTCTTTTTTATGGCTGGGTAACATTCCATTGTGCATATGTACCACATCTTCTTTATCCATTGATCTGTTGATAGGCATTTAGGTTGTTTCCATGTCTTGGCTATTGTAAATAGTACTTCTCTGAACATAGAGGTGCAAGTATCTTTTCAAATTATAGATATGTGCTATATTATAGATATACATCTGTATATATGCCCAGGAGTAGGATTGCTGGAAGCTTGTACTTCTAAATCTCCTTCACCTGTTTATTTCCTCCACCAACACCTCTCCTTTCTGGCAACCACTTGTTTGGTCTCTGTGTCTATAACTCTGTTTCCATTTTGTTATGTATGCTCATTTGTTTTGTTTTTTAGATTTCACATATAAGTGAAATCATACAGTATTTGTTTTTCTCTGTCAAACTTATTTCACTTAACATAATACTATCTAGGTCCATCCATGTTGTCACAAATGGCAAGATTTCATTCTTTATTATGGCTGAGTAATAATACTCCATTATATATATATAAGTATATATGTGTGTGTATATATATAATAAGATATATATGTATATATATATATATATATATCTTTTTTACCCATTAATTTATTGATGGTCATTTGGGCTGCTTCCATATCTTGGCTATTGTAAACAATGCTGCAATAGTTACTCTGCAATAGTTGTAATTTTGGTGTGCCTGTAGGATGAGGTTAGCTCAGGGTCTTCCTACTCTGTCATTGTGGCCACTCTGTCTCTCAATTTCACTGATTTTTGCCCTAGTTTTTATTATTTATTTTCTTCTGCATGATTTAAGCTAAAGCTGATCAATCTTAGTTTTTTTTTTACTGTGCTTGTGTCTTGGCTCTGTGACTTTTATGAACATTTCTCCAGTGGTGTAACTCCCTTCAGCCCCTCCACCCCTACCTCCAACTCCTACTTCTTCTCCTGGCTTCAGCCTTTTAATATTTTCCTTGCTGACTGTGTTCTCTCCCTGCTTCACTAAGATTAAAAGGTTGAAGAGGCATGGAATAGGGAGGAATTCCTTTCCCCCAGCAGGGATAAAACTTTAGAATTGTGCTTTGGCAAATTTCTTACCTCTGGAGAGTAGGCTTTTTTATGGAGAAAGCTTTGGGAATGATTTACAATATTACTCTTCCTCTCTCCCCTCTCAGAGCCTCAAGACACTTTGGGAACTTGGAGGAGCACCTGGAGGATGAGTCCGTGAAAGTGAGGATGTCCTCCTATGACTGTGGCCACCAAGAGTTTCTCATTCTCACTGCAGTCAACACTCAACCTCCTGCAATTCATTAAAAATTACCCTTTATGAGTGCCTACCATTTTATGGCTCCACTGGCTTCTACCTTAGATATGCAGCTCTCAATTGATGGTATCTTTATGCTTTGCCTGTCTTTCCATATTTCAGGGTGGCAGCTTATTCAATAATCTCAGTTCTCTTATTGGTCAAAGAACAGTAATTGATTCTCAGTTTGTCCAGGTTTTCTTGTTATAAGTGCAGGAGCTATAACTTCCCATTTCTTTATAGAATTGGAGCTGAATGGAAGTCTCTGCTGTATTTACTTTTAAACATGTCCATATTTAATATCAATTCTATCCCTTTTGAAAGATGTTTACTGCCAGGAAGAAAATTACTGTCTTGGATAACTGAAGTTTCCTAGTGTCTGAGAATTTGGCCCATTGTATAACCTGGAGTTTCAGATGTCCAAGGTGTTCTTTGTATTAACTGCCCTATCAAATACTCTGTATTTTTATTAATAGAGACTATATCCTAGGCTTTATATTTCACAAATCCAGTGGTCAAGTAACACAAATCTCCAATTTAACTTCTGTCTTGATGGAATCATGGAAGTCTGCCAATTTTCCCAAGTTGATCACTTTATTGGATTGGATTTTGCATTTTTTTAAATTTCTCTTAGAATATTTAACTATCTTCATTAGTAGGACTAAAGGTCATAACTTGACAGGATATGTGTTTTCTGCCTTATGCTAAAAACCTTTAACCTTGAATGAATTCTGTATTCTCAGAATCCCAAACATTTATGGATATTGAAAAGACCACTAACTAGATCTTGGATATTTCTCTTTTTTTTTTTAACTTAAAGTCATAGTTTATAAGGTTAGTCCATGAAAATTCAATCCTTTCATCAATCCTATGAAAAAATAATGTTACTCCCATTTCCATATAGAATGTGGATATTTTTAGAAATTAAGGAATATATTTTTCAAAGGTGAAAATTAAATAAGAGGTTAGAAGAACAATAGCCAGAAATATTCACAGCTTAAGAAACAGTGTACTATGTATCATAAGATATTACAAAACAACATCATCTTAGGGTTGTAAGGAAAGAGAGATCCATCACTTCTTATTGGGGAGATTAGGAAAGTGTGAAAATATCACTCCTGAAAAGATATATACAAGATTGTATATCTTTATGAATAATAAACTTCATTTCCAAAAACTATGGCAATGTTGGTCTAGTTATAAGTGTTTAAGTGCATATGACATTTTCATTTAAAACTCTTAGAGGAAAACCTAGGCAGAACACTCTTTGACATAAATTGCAGGAGTATCTTCTTGGATCGACCTCCTAGAATAATGAAAATTAAAAGAAAAAGGGACCTAATTAAACTTAAAAGCTTTTGCACAGCAAAGGAAACCATAAACAAAACAAAAAGACAACACACAGAATGGGAGAAAATATTTGCAAATGATGGGGCCAACAAGGGATTAATCTCCAAAATATAAAAACAGCTCATGCAGCTCAATATCAAAAAACCCCCAAATAACCCAATCAAAAAATGGGCAGAAGATCTAAATAGACATTTCTCTAAAGAAGGCCTACAGATGGCCAAAAAGCACATGATAAGATGCTCAACATCCCTCATTGTTAGAGAAATGCAAGTCAAAACTACAATGAGATATCATCTCACACCAGTCAGAATGGCCATCATCAAAAGGTCTACAAATAATAAATGCTGGAGAGGGTATGGAGAAAAAGGAACCCTCCTATTTGTAGGAATGTGAATTGGTACAGCCACTATGGAGAACAGCATTGGAGATTCCTTAACAAACCAAAAATAGAGCTGTCATATGATCCAGTAATCTCACTACTGGGCATATCCAGAAAAAAACATAATTTGAAAAGATATGTGCACCTCAATGTTAATTGAAGCACTATTTACAATAGCCAAGATATGGAAGCAACCTAAATGTCTATCGACAGATGAATGGAAGATGTACATATATACAATGGAATATTACTCAGCCATGAAAAAGAACAAAATAATGCCATTTGCAGCAATATGGATGGACCTAGAGATTATCATCCTAAGTGAAGTAAGTTAGACAGAGAAAGACAACTATCAGACACTATCACTTATATGTGGAATCTAAAAAAATGATACAAATGAACTTATTTATGAAACAGAAACAGACTCACAGACTTAGAAAACAAACTTATGGTTACCAAAAGGGAAAGGTTGGGGGGAGGGATCAATTAGGAGGTTGGGATTAGCATATACACACTACTATATATAAAATAGATAATCAACAAGGACCTACTGTATACTGTATAGCACAGGGAACTCTATTCAATACTCTGTAATAACCTATATGGGAAAAGAATTTGAAAAAGAATAGATATATGTATATGTATAACTAAATCACTTTGCTGTATACCTAAAACTAACATAACATTGTAAATCAACTATACTCCAATATGAAATAAAAATTAAAAAAAGAATTTCTCATTAGTAAATGTTTTCTAATAGAGTTCATATTTGATATTTCCATGTGTGAAACAATTTTATATAATTGTTGGGGTGGTAAGAGGAGAATTTAAAAAAATGTCAGCTCCTTTGTGCTTACCTGAAAAGTATAACATGCACTAGCTATGAACACATCTAGCACCCAGATCTTGGTTTCTAAATACCATTCTCATAAATGTCAAAAGAGAGAAAGAAAAAGAAGTGCCACTTTCTTTGATTAAAGGAGAATAAAGATACATGATTTTTGACTGGGTCACATCATAAATGTACTTGGTGGGGTACGTGGGGACATTTGAATATTTACTCAATATCATAATAGTGCTATTCAAAGTCTGGTCCTTAAGGAGGTGCCAATCAGTGAATTGATATTTATTGTTCCACAAGGACATAAGTACAAAATTGAGTAAGCAATTAGAAATTTCAATAGTAATTTGACATTTTTGTTATATATAGGTTCCTGCTAATTTTTCGTAATTTTAAAATTTTATTTCATTAAACTCTTGTTTCTCAGTTTACTGGAAATAAGAAATACTGATCCTTCTCCACAAGTAACTTAAGAAACACTGTATTATCTAAAGTTGTATCAATGATTTATTTCTTGAGTGTGTTAGTGGTAGTGTGGCTATGTAGGAGAATGTTCTTATTTCCTATTTCTTAGACAATACACGGTGGAGTATTTAGAGATGAATATTATAATATGTACAGTTTAGTTTCAAGTGGCTCAGCAAAAAAAAGTGTGTGTGTGTGTGTGTGTGTGTGTGTGTGTGTGTGCAGACATAGAGTACTTGTGGCAAAATGTTAAAACGATTAGTGAGTGTAGGTAAAAGGAATATGGTATTCATTGTACTATTTTTATGGAAACTTGATATTTGTACCAAAGATCCTTGGATATTTATAGCTCTCCAAATATATCCCACTTTAACTAATATCTCTTCATTAGCTTATAAATTTATTGTCTTGTTTCAGAGTTGTAGATCTTAAAATAAATAATATGCTTAATAACTTCAAAGATTTATTAATTATTACAACATAAGGCATATTAGACAGGTAATCTCAGAAATGTATTCAGCAACTAGAAGAATAAATATCAACTATGATCTGGATATAATGCTATTAGGATAAATAGTAATTGAAATAACTTCGAAGTTGTTTCTACAGCTGCTTTGTTCTGTTTTAAGTTTCTGTTGAATCCAGAATGATTTTATTTCATTATAATCACTTTTTATAAGTCAGAGTCCTCCCCATTAATCGTTATATAGACTTTATATTATAATTTGCTTCATAGTTGGTTTTTCCCAACCTTCCTGTAAGGTAAATTAGAATATTTTTCACTGCTAAGGGACAGAGAGTTTGAGTGACTTGTTTTGCATCATGCTGAACACTAATTATATAGGCAGAATTTAAAGGTGTAGACTTTGTAACATTAGCCAACAGAACCATAGCCATACTAATGAGAAATATCATATTTTTAAATCAAACTTTGATTTTTCTGAAACAAAATATACTAATACTTGTCTTATTTGCTTTTCTGACTTTGATCACTTAAATATCAAATTCAAATACAAATTTCTTATTTAGGAAATCCTATTGTGTGCCATGCATAGTGGGTACTAATTTGCATAAGACAAGGATCCTACTCTCCAGATGATCATGGCATGTTAAACAAGACAGATTTATGAAGAAGTGCAGTAATGTGTTATGTGTTATTGAATGGGGCATAAAGTGAGGTGGTCAAATATCCAGTGGGGAGGAGAGTTAGAAACCTCCAACTTTTAATAGTTACATTCATTGAGATGATATTTGAGAGTTCTTAGTGGTTGTTGAAGAAGCAAAACTACTTTACTCAATGACTGTAATGATGTTCAATAGATTTGTGTTTGACTCAACTTTCTAATATTATAATTTTGGAAGCACACACAAAGAGATGAAAAGCCTAAAACAACATTAAACCAAACAGCCATAATTACAGTCCTATCACAGCTGGAAGTATGATGGTATCTTCATGCTTATAAATGTACTTTGCTCTGTCTCTTTCTTGTATGGTGTTGCTACCTAAGAACGGTTTCCTTTCCTGATTCTGCTTGTGTTTGTGGTCTTGTGGTCCATTCAGCCAGTATAGATTCTTGGTGCCAGGTTTATATTTCTCTGGTCTCCTCACTTCTTATTCACAGTGAATAAATCCACGCATTACATGCCTATCTCAGCAAATGCTGTTTCTGGTGTATATCACATTAATGTATTTTGAGCCCTCTTTAGGAAATCAAATACGCAAAACTTAATCTTACAGAAAAAGATATATGTATCTGTTGATATTTTCTTTTGATAAGAGTGCCTGGAATAGATTCTGACACATAGTAGGCTTTTAAAAATGCTTCCTGAATAAATAAGAGACTGTCTTAGTAGGTGTGGCTGTCACTTGAGTATAATGAAAAATTATAGCAGTAAGAAAGCTTGTAGAAATTTTTTTGTTTGTTTTGTTATCATTTTTTTATAAGAATTTTCTTTTAACTTTTGAATTTTATTTAATTTATTTTTTTTACAGCAAGTTCTTATTAGTCATCCATTTTATACACATCAGTGTATACATGTCAATCCCAATCTCCCAATTCATCACACCACTACCCCTCCCCACCCGCCGCTTTCCCCCCTTGGTGTCCATACATTGGTACTCTACATCTGTGTCTCAATTTCTGCCCTGCAAACTGGTTCACCTGTTCCATTTTTCTAGGTTCCACACATATGCGTTAATATACGATATTTGTTTTTCTCTTTCTGACTTACTTCATTCTGTATGACAGTCTCTACATCAATTCACGTCTCTACGAATAACTCAATCACGTTCCTTTTTATGGCTGAGTAATATTCCATTGTATATATGTACCACATCTTCTTTATCCATTCATCTGTTGATGGGAACTTAGGTTGCTTCCATGACCTGACTATTGTATATAGTGCTGCAGTGAACATTGGGATGCACGTGTCTTTCTGAATTATGGTTTTCTCTACGTATAAGCCCAGTAGTGGGATTCCTGGGTCATATGGTAATTCTATTTTTAGTTTTTTAATGAACCCCTATACTGTTCTCCATAGTGGCTGTGTCAATTTACAATCCCAACAACAGTGCAAGAGGGTTCCCTTTTCTCCCCACCCTCTCCAGCATTTGTTGTTTGTAGATTTTCTGATGAAGCCCATTCTAACTGGTGTGAGGTGATACCTCATTGTAGTTTTGATTTGCATTTCTCTAATAATTAGTGATGTTGAGCAGCTTTCATGTGTTTCTTGGCCATCTCTATGTCTTCTTTGGATAAATGTCTATTTAGGTCTTCTGCCCATTTTTTGATTAGGTTGTTTGTTTTTTTAATATTGAGCTGCATGAGCTGTTTATATATTTTGGAGATTAATCCTTTGTCCATTGATTAGTTTGCAAATATTTCTCCCATTTTGAGGGTTGTCCTTTCGTCTTGTTTATGGTTTCCTTTGCTGTGCAAAAGCTTTGAAGTTTCATTAGGTCCTATTTGTTTATTTTTGCTTTTATTTCCATTACTCTAGGAGGTGGATCAAAAAAGACCTTGCTGGGCTTCCCTGGTGGCATATTGGTTGAGAGTCTGCCTGATGATGCAGGGGACACCCGTTCATGCCCCGGTCCCGGCAGATCTCACATGCCACAGAGCGGCTAGGCCTGCGAGCCATGGCCACTGAACCTGTGTGTCCGGAGCCTGTGATCCACAACAGAGAGGCCACAAAAGTGAGAGACCTGCGTACCTCAAAAAAAAAAAAAATAAAACCTTGCTGTGAATTATGTCAAAGAGTGTTCTTCCTATGTTTTCCTCTAAGAGTTTTATAGTGTCCGGTCTTACATTTAGTTCTCTAATCCATTTTGAGTTTATTTTTGTGTATGGTGTTAAGGAGTGTTCTAATTTCCTTCTTTTACATGTAGCTGCCCAGTTTTCCAAGCACCACTTACTGAAGAGACTGTCTTTCTCCATTGTATATCCTTGCCTCCTTTGTCATAGATTAGTTGACCATACGTGTGTGGGTTCATCTCTGGGCTTTCTATCTTTTTCCATTGATCTATGCTTCTGTTTTTGTGCCAGTACCATATTGTCTTGATTACTGTAGCTTTGTAGTATAGTCTGAACTCAGGGAGTCTGATTCCTCAGATCCGTTTTATTTTTCCCTCCAGACTGTTTGGCTATTTGGGGTTTTTTGTGTCTCCACACAAATTTTAAGATTTTTTTGTTCTAGTTCCCTAAAAAAATGCCATTCATAATTTGATAGTGATTGCATTGAATCTG
Source organism: Grampus griseus (assembly GCF_964374135.1). Classification (NCBI taxonomy): domain Eukaryota; kingdom Metazoa; phylum Chordata; class Mammalia; order Artiodactyla; family Delphinidae; genus Grampus; species Grampus griseus. The sequence goes on from NC_139012.1 coordinate 48,461,784, forward strand.
TAGATTACTTTGGGTTTTACAGTCATTTTCACAATATTGATTCTTCCAATCCAAGGACATGGTATATCTCTCCATCTGTTGGTATCATCTTTAATTTCTTTCATCAGTGTCCTATAGTTTTCTGCATACAGGTATTTTGTCTCCCTACATAGTTTTATCCCTAGGCATTTTATTCTTTTAGTTGCAATGGTAAATGGGAGTGTTTCTATAATTTCTATTTCAGATATTTCATCATTAGTATATAGGAATGCACAAGATTTCTGTGCATTAATTTTATATCCTTCAACTTTACCAAATTCATTGATTAGCTCTAATAGTTTTCTGGTGGCATTTTTAGGATTCTCTATGTATAGTATCATGTCATCTGCAAACAGTGACAGTTTTACTTCTTCTTTTCCAATTTGTATTCCCTTTATTTCTTTTTCCTCTCTGATTGCTGTGGCTAGGACTTCCAAAACTATGTTGAATAATAGTGGTGAGAGTGGACATCCTTGTCTCATTCCTGATCTTAGAGGAAATGCTTTCAGTTTTTCACTATTGAGAATGATGTTTTCTGTGTGTTTGTCATATATGGCCTTTATTATGTTGAGGTAGGTTACTTCTACCCCTACTTTCGGGAGAGTTTTTATCATAAATCAGTGTTGAATTTTGTCAAAAGCTTTTTCTGCAGCTACTGAGATGATCATATGGATTTTATTCTTCAGTTTGTTAATATGGTGTATCACATTGATTGATTTGCATATATTGAAGAATCCTTGCATCCCTGGGATTAATCACTTGATCATGGTGCATTATCCTTTTAATGTGTTGTTGGATTCCGCTTGCTAGTATTTTTTTGAGGATTTTTTGCGTCTATATTCATCAGTGATATTGGTCTGTAGTTTTCTTTTTTTGTAGTATCTTTGTCTGGTTTTGGTATCAGAGTGATGGTGGCCTCATAGAAGGAGTTTAGGAAGTTCCTCCCTCTGCTATATTTTGGAAGAGTTTGAGAGGGATGGGGGATAGCTCTTCTCTAAATGTTTGATAGCATTCACCTGTGAAGCCATGTGGTCCTGGACTTTTGTTTGTTGGAAGATTTTTAATCAGAGTTTTAATTTCATTACTTGTGATTGGTCTGTTCATATTTTCTGTTTCTTCCTAGTTCAGTCTTGGAAGGGTATACCTTCCTAAGAATTTGTCCATTTCTTCCAGGTTGTCCATTTTATTGGCATAGAGTTGCTTATAGTAGTCTCTTAGGATGCTTTGCATTTCTGCAGTGTCTGTTGTAACTTCTCCTTTTTAATTTCTAATTTTATTGATTTGAGTCCTCTCCCTCTTTTTCTTGATGAGTCTGGCTAATGGTTTATCAATTTTATCTTCTCAAAGAACCAGCTTTTAGATTTATTGATCTTTGCTATTGTTTTCTTTGTTTCTATTTCGTTTATTTCTGCTCTGATCTTTATGATTTCTTTCCTTCTCCTAACTTTGGGTTTTGTTTATTTTTCTTTCTCTAGTTCCCTTAGGTGTAAGGTTAGATTGTTTATTTGAGATTTTGTTGTTTCTTGAGGTAGGCTTGTATAGCTATAAACATCCCTCTTAGAAATGCCTCTGCTTCATCCCATAGGTTTTGGATCCTCGTGTTTTCATTGTCATTTGTCTCTAGGTATTTTTTGATTTCCTCTTTAATGTCTTAGTGATCTCTTGGTTATTTAGTAATGTATTGTTTAGCCTACATGTATTTGTGTTTTTTAGGTTTTTCCCCCTGTAATTCATTTCCAATCTCATAGCGTTGTGGTCAGAAAAGATGCCTGATATGATTTCAATTTTCTTAAATTTATTGAGGCTTGATTTGTGACCCAAGATGTGATCTATCCTGGAGAATGTTCGGTTCACACTTGAGAAGAAAGTGTAATCTGCTGTTTGGGGATGGAATGTCCTATAAATATCAATGAAATCTATCTGGTCTATTGTGTCATTTAAAGTTTGTGTTTCCTTATTAATTTTCTTTTTGACTGATCTGTCCGTTGGTGTAAGTGAGGTGTTAAATTTCCCCACTATTACACTATTAATGTGTTACTGTCGGTTTCCTCTTTTATAGTTATTAGCAGTTGCCTTATGTATTAAGGTGCTCCTATGTTGGGTGCATATATATTTATAATTATTATATCTTCTTTTTGGATTGATCCCTTGATCATTATGTAGTGTCCTTCCTTGTCTCTTTTAACATTCTTTATTTTAAAGTCTATTTTATCTAATATGATTATTGCTACTCCAGCTTTCTTTTGATTTCCATTTGCATGGAATATCTTTTTCTATCCCCTCACTTTCAGTCTGTATGTGTCCCTAGGTCTGAAGTGGGTCTCTTGTACACAGCATATATATGAGTCTTGTTTTTGTATCCATTCAGCAAGCTTGTATCTTTTGGTTGGAGCATTTAATCCATTCACATTTAAGGTAATTATTGATATGTATGTTCCTATTTCCATTTTCTTAATTGTTCTGGGAGTTTTTTGTATGTCCTTTTCTCCTCTTGTGTTTCCCACTTAGGGAAGTTCCTTTAGCATTTGTTTTAGGGCTGGTTTGGTGGTGCTGAATTCTCTTAGCTTTTGCCTGTCTGTAAAACTTTTGATTTCTCCTTCGAATCTTTATGAGATTCTTGCCGGGTAGAGTAGTCTTGTTTGTAGTTCTTCCCTTTCACCACTTTAAGTATACCATGCCACTCCCTTCTGGCTTGTAGAGTTTCTGCTGAGAAATAAGCTGTTAACCTTATGGGAGTTCCCTTGTATGTTATTTGTCATTTTTCCCTTGCTGCTTTCAATAATTTTTCTTTGCCTTTAATTTTTGCCAATTTGATTACTATTTCTCAGTGTGTTTCTCCTTGGGTTTATCCTGTATAGGACTCTCTGCATTTCCTGGGCTTGGGTGGCTATTTCCTTTCCCATGTTAGGGAAGTTTTCAACTATAATCTCTTCAAATATTTTCTCTGGTCCTTTTTCTCTTTCTTCTCCTTCTGGAACCCCTATAATGCGAGTGTTGGTGCATTTAATGTTGTCCCAGAAGTCTCTTAGGCTGTTCTCATTTCTTTTCATTCTTTTTTCTTTATTCTGTTCTGCATCAGTGAATTCCACCATTCTGTCTTCTAGGTCACTTATCCATTCTTCTGCCTCAGTTATTCTGCTATTCCTTCTAGTGTAGTTTTCATTTCAGTTATTGTGTTGTTCATCTTTATTTGTTTGTTTTTTAATTCTTCTAGGTCTTTGTTAAACATTTCTTGTATCTTCTCGATCTTTGTCTCTATTCTTTTCCCTAGGTCCTTGATCATGTTCACTATCATTATTCTGAATTCTTTTTCTGGAAGATTGCCTATCTGCACTTCATTTAGTTGTTTTTCTGGGGTTTTATCTTGTTCCTTCATTTGGTACATAGCCCTCTGTTTTTTCATCTTGTCTATATTTCTGTGAATGTGGTTTTGTTTCACAGGCTGCAGGATTGTAGTTCTTGCTTCTGCTGTCTGCCCTCTGGTGGATGAGGCTACCTACGTGGCTTGTGCAAGTTTCCTGATGGGAGGTACTGGTGGTGGGTAGAGCTGGCTGTTGCTTGGCTGGGCAGAGTTCAGTAAAACTTTAATCCATTTGTCTGCTGATGGGTGGGGCTGGGTCCCCTCCCTGTTGTTTGTTTGGCCTGAGGCCCTTGTTGCTATTTTAAAAACAAAAAATTTGTAGGAATTAATTTCATAATAGTATTTTTTAGAGTTATAGTTTAACTTTTGTTTTATACAGCATGCATTTTAAAATAATTGCAAATGTTGATATCTATTGAAGGTTAATTAGCACAGTTGTTTTTATGAACATAACCTATGATGTCTCTTTGTTCTCTCTTTTTATTTTCATTTCATCCTCTAGTTTTTTTTTTTCTTTTGTTGGACACTTTCTCTTACACTTTGTGTGGCTTAGCTGTCTTTTGCTACATTTATTCAAACAGGTTTGGGGACATGAAGGGTTAAGGGCAGTAGTATAGGAAGCTTTTTTTAAAGAAAAGTTATTCAGAAGCTGGAAGTTTTTGTATCTGGCTGTTTTAATTTTTATTTATTTTTTTCACAGCTTTTATTTTTGTATGATAATTAAAATATATGTCAATATTTTCTCTGCTTTTTGGATGGCTGAAAACATTTATTACCGAAGGTGATGGGAGGAGAATTTGAAGGAACATTAACTATTAGAACATGGGTCGTTACACTCAGAGATTTGTTAATATTTGTGGAAAGAGAATAGTTAACAGCTACGCATAAACACAGTGATATTTATGTCTGCTAATATTTTAAAATATTATAATTCTTTTTTTCTTTTTCAGTAGTGGTTGATTTTATCTGTATTTTCCTTAAGAATCATTTGTTTACAACAGCTGTCATCCTGATACCAAGTTATGTCAAAATGCTTGCTGACTTAAAATGTCTTGCAATACACTTTGTTATATGCGTAATGAGAACTGACATATTACTACTGAGAAATAGGGCACCGCATCAAAACAGCTTCTAGATTTGTGCTTGGAGAGATTTGCTGAACTAATGCAAACTCAGTGTGAATCAGGACTATAATTTTCTTGAATAAAGCACTACCATTAACTTCAGGTATATTTTACACTTGGCAGTCATAAATTTTGACATGGCCATGAAAATAAGTTTATTAAAAGAAGTAAAAAAAATAGTAGCAGGGATAACTAATAATCATTCAAGAAGGTTTTCTAGTATTATTTTTTAATGTGGTCTTTGTAGTGGTCTGGCTATACCTGTGGGATAAATTTATAATTGGTGAGAGCTGTGAGCTCCACGTGTATCTGCCAGGTATTTGAGGCAGCCAGTCTCATGACAGCTATAAGTTTAATAGTAGGGTTGTGGATTGTTTTCAGTGATGCAGGTTTTAAACAGGACCACAGGGACTTAAAACCATGATTAGCCTGGTCTCACAGGTTAACTAACTGATTTCCCAGAGTTTTGGTGTGGTTGGACTAAATTCTTTCTGAAAGAAAGTTTCTTTAACATGGTTAAGTAATGTTAATAAAATGATTCTCAAACCCAGCTTATCTTTTGTGAGCTAGCAGAGGTCCAAAATGAAATGTGAAAAAAAACCTCCTACACAGTCACTGTTCACTTTCACTAAAGATTTTTGGAAGGCGTTAGATTCAATGTGTTGGAATTGCCAAAATATGTACAGCAGCCAAGAAGTCCTGTAACGTGAAGAGAAAAGATGAAAAATTGATATCATATTCCTTGATGTTTTGAAAAAGAGTAAAAAAGATATTTTTTGAGACACTTGTGGATGGAGTAATACTTTTGCCTTAAATATGTTATGTATGCAGGAAGAACCATATTCATAAGTGCACTCATAATCTTGGGCTTTAAAATTGAGAGAAGAAATTTTTTTTAAATAATGATTTTTTTTGGCTAATTTAACTTTGATATTAAGTGATATGTTTCTGTTTCCTGAGTGTAGAATAATTTGCATAAAGCCCTGTACTTATTCAATGTGATCTCACACTTTGCCCAGAAGAAATATAGCGTTTCATCTTTTCTACGAGAACAGTAATGTAGATTAGGGGATAGGCAATTGATTTGTTGAAAATATAAAATCTATTCAATTCATTACAGATGCAGAGGAAGGAGACACAAGGTCCACTGAGCCATCTACAATACGTATATTCCTTTGTTTTAATAATTATTAAAGAATAATGGGAATGTAATGATACTAAACTTTATATCTTTTATGAGACCTTTGCAGAATTAGTCACACATAATTACTCATCTACCCTGTAAAGTGAAGGAGACTGCGCTTTGGCCCTAAGGAGAAAGTCATATTAAGCATATACCAGCATTAGCAACTCTGAGTAAAGGGAGAGGAAATCCACGATCACAAGTACTCTTACTACAGATTCTGCAAATTCTTCCTCAGCCTAGAGACAGAGCTTTCACTTTGATTATTAAGCATTGAATTTTACCAAGAGCATGTCTTTTTTCATGGGACTATTACAGGAAATAATCAGTGGTGTGCAGGCCAGGAGGGCATGGTGATACCATATACATGGTTGTTTCTTATTTGCCTTGTTTAAAACATTTCTTTAGTGGTATATGTCAATATAAGAGACAGCATATTCAAAACATTTTTTCAACAATAGAATGGTGAAGAACAGTTGAACTTCTGTTTGCCTTATATGTGGTCACCGTTTTTTTCCTTACACTTTTTTGTAAGTATTTATTTTAAAATATTTAAAAGGACTAGATAGGAAGTAGCATAAATCCACTCCTAAATACTATTGGGAAAAATTGAATATAGACTCTATTTTGAAAAGAAAATTTTGGTCTGAAACTATTATTTCAATAATTTCCCAGTATTCCCCTTTCTTTTATGCTTTATACCCCTAATCATCCCAGACTACTTACCATTTTAGGTCTCTGTGTCTTTGCTCATGCTATATCCCTTTCCACAGAAAGTCCTCTTCCATCTCAGGAAATATCCAATAGGAGCTTTTCCTACTTTATCCTATTCTATGCTTCTATGTACTACTTTAAACTTTATAGGGTATTTATTTATTTATTAAAGGTCATATTTTTTAAAAAAATATTGGCATATAGTTGATTTATAATGTGTTAGTTTCAGGTGTACAGCAAAGTGAATCAGTTATATTAATACATATACATCTACCCACTCTTTTTTTTTTTTTAGATTCTTTTCCCATATAGGCCATTACATAATATTGAGTAGAGCTCCCTGTGCTATACAGCAGGTTCTTATTAGTTATCTATTTTATATATAGTAGTGAGTATAAGTCAGTCCCAATCTCCCAAGTTATCCCTCACCCCTTATCCTCTGGTAACCATAAGTTTGTTTTCTACATCCGTGACTCTACTTCTGTTTTGTAAAGAAGTTTATTTGTACCCATTTTTTTTTATTCCACATGTAAGCAATATCATATGATATTTGTCTTTCTGTGTCTGACTTACTTCACTCAGTATGACAATCTCTAGGTCAATCCATGTTGCTGTAAATGGCTTTATTTTGTTCTTTTTTATTGCTAAGTAATATTCCATTGCATATATGTAGCACATCCTCTTAATCCATTCCTCTGTTGATGGACATTTAGGTTGCTTCCATGTCCTGGCTATTGTAAATAGTGCTTCAATGAACATTGGGCTGCATGTGTCTTTTTGAATTATGGTTTTCTCTGGGTTTATGCCCAGGAGTGGGATTGTAGGGTCATGTGGTAGTTCTATTTCTGGTTTTTTAAGTAATCTCCAATACTGTCCTCCATAGTGGCTGTACCAATTTACATTTCCACCAACAATGTAGGAGGGTTCCTTTTCTCCACAGCCTCTCCAGCATTTAGTGCTTGTAGATTTTTTGATGATGGCTATTCTGACCAGTGTGAAGTGATACCTCATTGTAGTTTTGATCTGCATTTCTCTAATAATTAGTGATGTTGAACATCTTTTCATGTGCTTTTTGGCCATTTGTATGTCTTCTTTGGAGAGATGTCTATTTAGATCTTCTGCCCATTTTTTGATTGGATTGTTTGTTTTTTTTGATATTGAGCTGCATGAGCTGTTTGTATATTTTGGAGATTAATTCTTTGTCAGTTGCTTTGATCCACCTCCTGGAGTAATGGTCTAGGATTTTTAAATTGCATTGAAATCCTCTGATTTCTCCATGCATCAAGCATGAAACAACCTTGAGTATTTCTTTGTATTCTCCCCAAAGAAAACATACTTCACAAGGCATTAGTGGGAAATGAGGAATTTTTTGAAGAATTCATAGGAGAAACTGAGGAAAAGTTCTGTACCAACAAATAACACAAACATTCCACCTCCACATATCCACTGGCTATCTTTCTGTGATGCCAGTTACTATGTTCCCCTCTTTTTCAATCTTTCCCCACCTCCCCAAATTATCTAAATTTCTTCCTACATTCCTCCTCTGTTGGATAAAAATTCCATGTAGTTTGTTCCCAGGCCTGAAAATCTTAATTATCAGCCCAGATTCTAAGAAGACTTATCAAAACACTTCATGAACAAATGATGGGCTCTCCTTAAGATGGTCTTTCTCTCCAGCTGCTAAGAAAAATAAGGTTTTCCTGCATATTTTTTTCATGGTATAGGTTGTGATAGTGTGTCTCTCTTTTATTAGATTATATGCTCTAAAAAGGCAGAAAAATGTGGCACTCATCCCCACACTTTTTCCTCCTAATGTGTCCACTGTCTCAGTAAGTGTTCTCATAATCCACTTAGTCACCCAGCTAGACATCTCTGACTCTTCCTTTATTTCATCATTTCCCTGGTGTACATTCCAGTTGGTCACCAGATCACATTTATCTCCCTTTCAAAACTGTCTCCATTCCATTGCTATTGCTTTAATTACAACTTCATCATATGGTTGTGGTAGGTTTCTACTGGTCTCTCTGCCTCTCATATTGCAATCCCTCTCCACTTCACTTCCCACATTACCATTCATTATCTTTTGTAAATACCTCAGATCACCTGAAAGAGAGAGAGAAGGAGATGCAACCGTGTTAAAAAAAAGTGAAGTCTCAGGTCCTTTGCATACCATTTCAGATCCTTGGCAGTTTTATCCTAGTCTATCTTTTTGACTTAACTTGCATCACTTTCCTCCAAACACCACATGTTCCATACACAATGAAGCATTCATGCCAATTCCCTTGTACCTGACATGCATGCCAGTTCCTTTTAGACTTTGTTCATATTGTTCTTTATGCCTAGGATCTCTTTTTCTCAATGTCTTTACCTCACTAACTCCAGATGATCCTTCAAAGTCTAGCACAGATGTCAGTTTTTCTTTGAGGCCTGCCTGCCCTGTCCCTTCCACATAAAGTTAATTGGATCTTCCTCTCCACAAACTTGTGTGGTACATTTTTTATTATAATACTTATCATGCTGCATTATGCCTTTAATTATTTGTCTAGGTTTCTTTCCCATCAGCAAGGAGAGCAGGAACCTGTATTTATTTATCTTAAAATCTCTGTTGCCACCCCAGTACCTAGTACTTATTAATTGATTAATTATTTACACCTTCATTCATAATATGTTTAGTCAATAAAAGGGTTGTAGCTATAATTTAAAATCACAGCTGTGAGAAATGCCCTGAAAGAAAGGTGAGGGTATTGTGAGACTTGGTTTGTGCTGGAGGAGATTTAGTTTTAAAAGGCAACATAAGTGATATATGAAAGTAAGATCTTATGATATATAGATAAGATTTAAAAGTTGAGCAAGAATTAAATAATAGCAACGAGGTGTCTTGGAAAGGCATTTCAGTTAGGCGTTGAAACAGCATGTAGTATGAAATGGGGGAGCATGTCATTTTTAAGATATAGAAGAAGGTTAACATATCTTGAGTACAGAAAGCTGACAGAAATGGTGACAGAGGAAGTGGAGAGAGAGGCAAGGGCTATGAATGTGAATGGTGTCTTAGAACACATAAAAGATGTCTAACGAACTAATGGAAATCCCTTTCAGGGTTTCTAGCAGAGGATAATGTGATCAAACTTGCATTTTGGAAATATCATCTTGGTTGTAAAATGGAGAGCAGATTGGAGGGAGGCAAGGGTGAGGGCAAAGAGACCAGGCAAGCTATGGTAAACGTGGGAAGAAATGGATGCATTTTAGGAGGCAAAAATCAGCCAGATTGGGTACTGGGTCGGTTAAGGAAATAATGAAGGATCTATTATGCATAATGTTTAAATATATGGTGTGTGCAACTTAATGAGGTGGTACCATTCAATGAGATAGAAAACCTAAGAATAGAGTGAAATTATGGGTAGTGGTGGTGAGTGTGGTGAGTGTGATAGATCATGAATTTGGAGTAGTTCTGAGGCATCTTTTAAACATCCTGTTAAAATAGGAGCTCAGAGAAATGGCTAGATCTTGAGAGAAAATTTGGTAAAATTCTAATAGGGTAATGATTACAGCCATCAACATGAATCAAATCAACAGGGTGAAGAGGGCAGATTCTTATATTTAAAAAGCAAAGAATCCAGACCCAAGCCAACATTTAAAGATCTGGCAGAGAAGTTTGATCATATAAAGGAGACAGCAGGAATGGCTCAATTTAGGAAACTTAGCCCAAAATTATGGAAGCTGAGGGCAGGGAGTGTTTCCAAAAAAGAAAGAAGGATAGGGGAGCGTCAAGAGTAAATATATAAGAAGATAAGTACTAAAAATATCTCTTGGATTTAACCACATGAAGGCCATTTGATGGAGGAGTGATTGGGAGAAAGTGAAATGTAGACAGGAACTATAGACAAGTTTGTGGAGATGTTTTGTTGGAAAGCATGCAAAGCGATCCAGTGTTTGCTGGAAGGCATGTGAGGTCAATAGAGGACTTTGCATTTAACTATTTTTTGTATTGATTTTATGGGAGAAAAATTCAGCCCACTTAACTGCTGATGGGAAATTTAAGAGTGAAAGGTTAGAGCTTTGAAAAAAATTAATAGTCTAAATAAAATCATGAAGAATGTGGAGGGAATGGGCTGAGGAAAACAGAGATGGGAAATAACAGATTTAGTTGCGGCTTAACATTTTCAGAGGCTAGAAGACTGTACTCTTCTGGCTTAGTTTGGATTGATGTCAGTCCCAACAATTGTGACCTCAGCTTATTCTGCCTGGGGTTTTGACTATGCCAGTAGCTTTATACTCTATACCTACACAGCCTTAGGCTGTTAGGGCTTCAGAAACTGCAGAAGCACGGCCTATGATGATAGGATCCCCATCAGTTAAGGTTAATTGTGCTTCAAATGTAAGGTAACTACAAATGAACTTGGAACTTGCAAAGAGGCTCCAATATAATTTTGTCTTGCTCAATCCATTGTATCAATTCACTTAAAAGCCAGTAGTGTACTTTTTGGCAACACAGACACACACATACATAAATTTATATATTATATATAATACCTATTATATATAATATATAATAATATACTGTAATAATAATTATATATAATATATATTTTAGATATATTATATATATTTATAATATAATATATATATTAGCTATATATACTTTATAAGCCATTCCATACTTAATGATGAAGTTTAACTTTGTGGGGTCTCTATTCTAATGCAACCATATATACAATAGCAATCTTCAGCTCTTTTCTCACACTGTATGGTGGTTCTACAGAAAATCAAAAAAGCCTTTATTCTTTAGGTACATCTCAACTTTAGCATCTCTTAATTTTCAGTATTTTTCCTATTTATTCTGTGCTTTAAGAGGATAGTGTTTTTTAATTGGTAAAAGAACGATCAAAAGTAAAAATCACAGGGCTTCCCTGGTGGCGCAGTGGTTGAGAGTCCGCCTGCCGATGCAGGGGACACAGGTCCGTGCCCCGGTCCGGGAAGATCCCACATGCCGCGGAGTGGCTGGGCCCGTGGGCCATGGCTGCTGAGCCTGCGCGTCCGGAGCCTGTGCTCCGCAGCGGGAGAGGCCACAGCAGTGAGAGGCCCGCGTACCGCAAAAAAAAAAAAAAAGTAAAAATCACAAAAGAAATAAATGCTCATTTTGAAAGTTTGAAAAATATGGAAAAGTATGAAGAAGCAAATGAAAACCTCTTATTCTAAGAATCCACATATAATGGTGATTTATGCTTCCTGTGTTTCTCTTTATATATATATCTTGTCTGTTTTCTTTATCTAAGTATAAACAAAGAAAGAGAGACCATAGGAATTCTAGTATATACATAATTTTGTATTTGACATTTTTTCTCCTCATGGTATATTATAGGCCTTTTATCATGTCATTGATCATGCTTTGAAAGCATCATCATTTTAATAGCTGCATAATGTTCCATCATGAGTATGTGACATCATTATTTAACCATTCCGGGACACCTGGAATAATTTGAAATTGTTTCTATAATAAATAATATAATATCTGGTATATTTATACTAACATATATTCATATTTCTAATAATCTCAGTGAGATAGAATCACAGGAACAGGCTTACTGGGAGACTATGAATGTATATGCCTTCAGGAAAAGCTAGACCAACTCATGGGCCTACCAGCAGTTTATGAGATTGCTCATCTCATCACATTCTCACCACATTGAGGATTCCAGCATTTATACACTCACTACGCACTCTTATTTTCTTTTTTGTGTTCTCTAGAATTGATATTTTTGCTCATGTTTATATTAAAGTGTTAGCATTTATCATATTGATTTACAGAAGCCCTTTTATTGAGTATTATTTTTTACTATTTGTCATATTTATAGTGATCTTTGCCAATTAAATTTTTACCTTTTAAACTTTAAAAATATTTAATATTCATACACTTCAAGCATCTTAATAAGATTTTTCCTTTCACCTTGCTTTGCAAAATATTCTCTCTTCACCTGGTAATCAGAAAATATTTTCTTAATTTCTCATCAGTTTTTAATGGAGTAATTTTTTATATTGAGTTCTTCAACTTAACTAGATTTTAATTTCTGTTGGGTGTGTTAGACATGAGCTCTTATTTTTTAGGATTCCAAGTTGGGTAAAATATTCCTGCTGGTTTCCTGGGCACAGAGTCAACAAATCATATCACATTTCACATATCAGCTACTGAGTCCAGACTTAGCACTTATATTTTGCTCAAAATTAGTACAGAATGTAGAATTCAGCTTCTCATGTAGTTTCAAAAAGAAATTCACTCACACCAACCTTTTAGGATATTTGTCAAATTTACTTAAAAATGACATGGTCACTCATTGCTATACTTAGAATCTACCACCTCCTTTCTCTGTGCTCTCCATATTATTTCTTTCTCCTTCCTTCTTGGTCTTCATCTCCCAGTTGTGTCATGAATTCCTCTCTTCAATTTTGTCATGAATTCTCACCCTGGACTTTTGTAGCTTTTGTTATCTGAACTTGCCCTGTGGTATCACCCTCAACCCAAGTTACTTATCAAACTATTTCTTCCAACAAATACACAGTTCTTCCTAAAATGAACCCTGGTAAGCACAATTTTCTCTATTGGTTTTAAGGATTTATTTTGTGAAAATGATTCATGGAATTCCTTATCATTTACATATATCAAATATTGAGTAGAAAACTTGAGAACTCTGTAGTTGGAATTTCCAGGGTCGCTTTTTCATCAGTGTCTCTTGACTTTCACTCCATCTAAGAGAAATCCATCTCACAGTTGGTGGTACAACTAAATAACAAAGAAAACCCATAAGTTTTCCTTGAATGAATAAATGTCTTCACGTTCTACTGTGATGCCGAATCATAACTGAGGTAGGAGATGGATGGACCCCAGGCTGAGCAGCTGCAACCAGTCTCCTGCTGACACCTTGAGATAAGAGACCAGCAGGAGCAGAACAGTGATTGGGTGGAAGACAAATCAACCACATTTTTCTCATTCTTGTGGTCAAGAGGGTTTCCCAGCCTGAGACAATACACAAAGAAGGTCCTCAGTCTAGAGAGGGGCCAAAAGAAGGAGGAGCTATCAACCCATAATATGTCCTGCCAACCTCCCAGAAACCTTCATGCTGGAACCCATCTTGACTGAGGGATGCTCACACACTCACCAGGGAGGGCCCTGAGTCAGGCCAAATAGGGGCACAAGCAAGATGACTGGCCAGAGACAACCCAGAAGGCTGCCCCCATATAAGCAATCTAAGCCACCCCCTGGGTGCAACTCACTCTGTGAGTTTGCCTGTGTATTCTTCCACACATACTTTGCTTCTAATAAATGCTTTTTCTCCTTCACAATTTCTGTCTCTTTGCTGAATTATTTCTTCAAAGAAGAAAAGAAGACAAGGAAAGAAGTCCTGCTTCAAGCTGCCACACCCCTTGCCACCCCCACCCCAGATTAATACAATACCTATAGGAAATGAATTTGCGTCACTGGAGACCAGCATGGGGACAGTTCTAAGTAGTTGCTATCTTCTGTATCTGCGTTATCACACTACACAGAATGGCAACCATTGCTCAGCTCAGGAGTTTAGATTTAGCCACAAATGCCACAAGCAACGAGACACCAATTGTTTACTTTTCAGTAAGTCATTGCTCAGGAACCAAGCCTTTCACAAATATTCATGTGAACTGTCTATGCATAAAGCACACATTTTAAAGGGGGAAATGGAAATGACATTGCTGTTCTCAAATGCAGTGATTGCATTATGTTTGCCACACTAAATGCACACATTCTGAAGTGTTTGCATAAAAGCTTTGGCTTTAAAGTGTAGCTGGTCTTGTGGAAGTGATTTTGATATTTAAAAGTCTTTAAAGGTGTTTAGCACATACCAATTTGCTGTTATAACAAATCCAAGGCACTTTCTTTCCTGGGTAAGGGGACTAAAGAAGCCATAGTTAAAAGCTCAAATTCTTTGGCTGGATCATTCTAGAGAAAACAATTTATGAATCTGGGAGACTGTTCAACATTCCTCCAAGAGCTCCTAGGCCTAAATTAAATCTCTGCTGCCTGGGCACAGATGACTCTGTGTCACTTATTTACAGCACCTCAGATTGACAGACATTACTGGTTCTGTTTTTTTGCCTCAGTTGAGCTGAGGAATGTGCAGACAGCCACCTTATCTAACCTGTCACAATTGTGCCTCACCACCCTCAAATAAATGGTGAGGCTGAAAGCAGAACACAGATAACTGAAGGGCTTCTGAAACAGATCGTTGAAGGAGATTGGCCAAGAAGACTTGCCAAATTTCTCACTGTTTAAACTTTCACCCACCTTCAATGAGAAGAATCCATCCTGGTAATGGCTTGACATTGTAAATTGCCGCAAACATTTTCATCCATATTTAACTAAAAGCATATAAGAGAGATAAGAATGTTATCAAGAAACCTTTCTGCCCACACCTTTGCTTATGTAGTTTTCACAGCAATGGTAAGTCTTTGCTAAATACTGTACAACTGGGTTAGACAGGTTCTTTCGACTATGGGGAGGAAGCTATGGGTGCTGTGCTACTTTAAGTCTAGAGTGTCTAAAATCAAAATTACCCAGTTGAGGGCTTCTCTGGTGGCACAGTGGTTGAGAGTCCGCCTGCCGATGCAGGGGACACAGGTTCGTGCCCCGGTCTGGGAGGATCCCACATGACGCAGAGCAGCTGGGCCCGTGAGCCATGGCCGCTGGGCCTGCGGGTCCGGAGCCTGTGCTCCGCAACGGGAGAGGCCACAACAGTGAGAGGTCCGCGTACCGCAAAAAAAAAAAAAGAAAAAAAAGATTACCCGGTTGATCATCTGGATGGTTGGAGCAGTAGGAAAGCTTTGAGACCACCGGCTTTTATTCTGCAGTTACACTGATATCGATTCATGAGGTCAAATGTGAAGAAGCAGAAATTCTTCTCTGACCATTCAGAGGCTGGAATAGCATCATCACCTGCGATCTCTATAACTGCTGTGCAGAGCAGAGAGAGAGCCTCACAGCAGTCTACTCCCTTACTGCATGAAAAGTAATTTCAGCTAAGGAGGATAGGATGCCTTGTTTGCCAAGGGGCACCATGTTCCAATGTGTGCTTATCCCTTTTAATTTAATTTGTCTTGTTCTTTTTAGGGCTTATGACTGCTTCAGGGCTGTAGAGATGGCTTAACCATGAGTGATATTTGTCATAATAAAGTACTTTCTTTCCGAAGACCCTTTCACCACTTGAGTGACTACTACCAAAAACAATCTGATATGAGGATAAAAACAAACAGCCAATGACATTTGTGATAAAGTCTTCAGTATTAGCTTTGTTCTTAGATCTTCCAGGTGTTATCCAACACCTAGTGAGAAATTCATTTCCCTTTACTTCTCTTCCTTTTATTTTCTTCTTTCTATCCCCATTTCAGATCATCAGAATATTGTATATTTTTTTCTAGTAGCCTCTGAGAGCACTGGAGAGAGACCTCAGGTTTTTAAACTATTCCAAGGATCTGAGGCAGCCTGGTAGTGCTGGAGGATGAAGGATCGAGGGGGGTAGGCCGATAAGACGCAAGACCAATCTATGAATTCAGCATCCTCTAAACCAGAAGGATTCCTCCTCTCCCT
The DNA here is from genome assembly GCF_964374135.1 of Grampus griseus. Classification (NCBI taxonomy): domain Eukaryota; kingdom Metazoa; phylum Chordata; class Mammalia; order Artiodactyla; family Delphinidae; genus Grampus; species Grampus griseus. The sequence goes on from NC_139012.1 coordinate 48,477,794, forward strand.
CACTCTCACATTAGGCTTTTGCTTAAGCTTTTGTTGAAAGCAAATGAACAGAATCACGGAAGTAGGCAATAGAAAGAATTAGGTATGTAAAGGTCACTTGATCTCTGGACTGGCTCATGGTGGTCGTGGGGGCCTTTATGTGTATGCTCAGAGGTATGGCAAATGGGGATGTGGTGACGGTGGTGGTGAACATACCTGTGTTACCTGAAGAGCCAAGTCAGCTTGCACAGATACAGGCATGTACCCCTGTGGGGATGTGTATGTTTGCATGTGAGGCAGACAGAATATGAGTGTGTGAGAGACAGAGAGAGAATGGGAATATGCAGGAGGAGATGCAGGGAGCAGGGTGGGTAAGGAGCTGGCAAGTGACTACCAAGACAGAGTTGAAGGACTTGTACATATTCTATGGGGCTCCCCATCATCACTTTAGAGAGAGGAATTAGGTGGAAGAATGGCTTGCCCGTGATCCATGGAATGGGGCAACAAAATAAAAGAAACACATGGGTTTCTATTCAAGGATTATTGAAAGAGAACTATCCAGCTGAATGTGGGAAACCCAATTTACTTGTGAGAGGAAAAGAAATTACAGTGAAAACTTCTGATTTTCCAACATCTCTGTTGTTCGTGGTTGGAATGTAAATGTTTCTGCCCAGGAAAAGGGAATTGAGAAAGTGGAAGCAGTTAGTTATAGGGAAATAAACCTTCTTCTACAGATCATCCTCTTCCTGACTGGAAGGGCCAGAGTGCTACTTGAACAAACAGTACTGGGGGAATATTGATATGAGAGAAGCAGCATAATGAGTAAAATCAGCACAGTCACTTTTGCTGAGGGTCTCCCTCCACCTGGAGGGCACGTGCGCTACTCTGGTGCCTGTTAGACTGTTGGCATAAATTCCTCAAGTTACAAGTAAAGTTCTTTTGTCTCTTTGGAGACAAGAAAACAGAAAAGTTAGACTACGGCTACTGTTTCAAAATTTCTGTCAATCATTAGTGAATAGTGAAATGATTATTTTATTGGGTCTTGATCACCATTAAAAAATAAATAGAATAGCATATGACAGAAAGGAACCAAGAATTCCTTGATGTATCATATGTAGTAAGTATTGTTTCAAGAAACTTTTGTCCATTCTTTGTGTGTGTGTGTGTGTGTGTGTGTGTGTGTGTGTGTGTGTATGTGTGGTATTGACGTGAAATATATTTCTCACCTTATATCAAAAATGTTTGAAGCCTGCTGATTTTGGTTTACAAAACAACATTACTATTAAGTATGATGGATGGGCAGGAAAACAAAAAACCCAAAAACTGCTGATGGAGAATCACAAAAATCACAAGATTTGAATTCTACTTGTGACTGCTATCCAACCAAATAGCTGACTTACAATGTTGATTCACTTTACTCAAATATAAAATTAAGCATTTAATTAAATGATCTCCAAGACCCTTTCTAGTTCTGAAATTCAGACATAATCTTACCATTAACTGAGTGGGTGACATGGTAATGAATGAAGAATTGTTCAGAGATTAAGGATCCGAAGAAGCAGCATTTGCCTTATCTAAAGTGATTCTTATACTGTTCTTAGCCAGAAGAGGAGGAGAGCTCCAGCCTCTATTTTATTTTAATAGGTGAACAGGAAGACAAATAATATTCCCTTTATAGGTTCTTTAAAAATCTCAAAATTGAGAATTCAAAAGCTTTATATTGATTTTTATATCTGGCTAATAAGACTCTTGGTAGCCAGACCCCAATATATTTTTATATTTTTAGCATTTTTTTTTCTTATTTTAACCACCCTGGCACTCACTGAGTCTGAATCAGCAGGCTATTTGTTTGTCTAATGTATAATCTCAAGTCCCATGGAACAAGGGCTCACATCTACTAGATTTTTCTGACTGTGGAATTTACTTTTCATTTTTATTCAGAGCACTGTCAGCTCTGCCTTTAAAACTAAAGTGAAAACATAACTGCCTGGTAATGAATTTGAAATCTCTTAAGGAGAACATATTTTAATGCATCTTGCAAGTGTTGAAAAATACAACATCAATTTATATTGAAAATGGATCAAGTTCTTATTTTTTAGGTTATGTTTATGATATTTAAAATGGTGGTCAGTATAATTTGTCCCTAGGTCAAGTGATTAGGATTTATTTGAATATTTCCCATCTCTTTTCTTAAAAGAAAAAATTTAGTTTTCAAAAGCAGGGAATGGATGAACAGCAGGCAGAAAAAAAATGATTATCAGCAGGACGAGAAATATTGTGCCTGTGCCCTTTTAAAGATGTAGTGGGGAAGCAATTCTTTTGTCACCATCTAAATGTTCCTTAAATGGAGTTTTTGTATGCTAATGGAAATAAATCCTAGTCATTCTCCCCTAATTGAGCCTCTACCATGCAAAATCTACAGTTTGAGAGTACAGTTGGATTTATATTCTTGAAAGGGCTTATTTTGGGGGGATCAGGGACCTATTTCTAAGGTTGTGATAGTTGGGGTTTTGGCATTTTGTCTGATTCTTGTCCTTCATCCTAAAACTTAACACAAATGTCAAAAGTTATCAACTAAAAACATGAACCCAACATACTCTGCCCTCTACATACGCAAGGAAATTCAGCATTTGGTACTACGGTTTCAGAGGATAGAAACAGTGCCTCATTCTGTCACACAACATTGTTCGATTGTTTGTGCTTTTTGGTTTAAGTCAGGCAGCTCTTTCTCTACATAAAACGTACCCATTTCTCCATGTTTAGTAATTTCCTATGCAAGCATTTGCTATGTACTATGGACAAGAAAATCACATGGTTAGCGAAGACTTTCGGTCAAAGTTGAAAAAGTGTAGATTTAAGTTTCATTCCAAATTGATGCTTCCATTGATTAATTCAATTAAAATCTCTTTACCTGAGAACATATTGCATTCTACCCTTTGAGTTTGGCTCCAGAAATATAAAAATGATTATAAGATCCTGCCCTAGAATAACAGAGTATTATTAGTAGTTGAAAAATGAAACAGAGTAAAAAGGCATATCTCTCCTCTCTGCAGGTCTAGATTTTATCTTATGAATACTGTGTATTTATTTCTACAGAATCTTTCATGTGTTATATTTATCAGTTAATACGTCGGAATATTTTTCCTATTCACATGTAAAGAACTTGAAACTCAGCACTTTGCCTAATGAAAACTTCAAAAAAATGGTATACTTGGTAAATTTCCCACAAGTTCTACAGCTACAAATAAAGAAAACTCCAATTACTTTCAATACTACCTCCCTGTGTATTAGATTAGAAAACCACTAATAGCTTTTGAGCATGATTGTCTAATATTTTATTCAGATCTTGCTTAGAAACACATTGAAATCATTACCTGACTTTTAAGAAAGAGGAGTTCTTTTTCCAATTAAAAATAAACCTACTGGCACACATTAGCCTAGAAATGCTCATTTGATTTTCAAATTAGAATGTAAAGAGATATCAACCAGAGAAAAGTGATGTTCCTGGAGGTGACATTTTTCAAAGTTGGTTTGGGCAGTACTTAGCCACAAATTTAACCTTTTTGTTTTCATGGTATGGTCAACAAAATGAGCAAAAAATGCCTACCACATGGCACCTAGCTTTCCACTTTATGTTTTCCAGGGGTTATTAATTTTGTTTGGAATAATGGCAAGCAAAATTCTGAAAATGAAAATTCTCATAAAACGTATGATAAAATGAAACTTTACAGATGTTACTTTTGGAAATTCTAAGCTAACAACACAGTTTGTGACAAATCAGTACATTTCTATGTAAGTGAACCGTGAGGTCATGAAACAGATTGTAGACACATTAAACCTTAGCATGGTAACAGTTGCCTTGCAACTGGAGGATACTAGAGGCAGATTTTAGCTTTGAAATTTTAGTTCTAAAAAGATAAAGCAAAACAGATGGCTTAATATATTTTGTGGTACTTACTGGACACTAGTGGGATTCCAAGGCTTTGTTTACATGTACAATCTCTTTGAGAAAATAAACTTTTATTAATGATACTTGACCTTGAATATGTTGCTTGCATTTTTCCCCCATTCAATGGGACGTTTTTGTATAAAAAGGAAAGAATCAAAGAAAAATGCAATACAAGTTATCTTGTCTATTCCTTTGCCAAAACAAGTAATTTACAATATGTATTTTGGAGATAATTTTATCGTCTAGAATGACACAGTCTTATTCCAGACTTAAAAGATAGGTGCATGTGTCTTAGAAGATTGAGAGAGTACTAAATAAGTATAAGGCTGTTTGGTGTGCAGGGTTCAGCTTTGCTCTGGCAGACAGATGCTTTTGTAAGATCAATGGCTATACTATACAATTCTTGAGCTTGTTTTCTATTTTCATACAGTATGGTTCATGTCTATGGTGTAAAGATATACTGCAATTTTGCGATCTCTTACTTGATGGAATTACACTGGAATAGTTCTATTAAGTTTTGTTAAAAACTTTTGGAATCTTAGAATAATGCAATATCTCAATGTGACTTTACAGGCACACAAGAAATTCCAAATCAGCCCATCGATGAACACATTTTAATGGCCTTTTGAGCAAACATCAAAATAAAATCCATAACAAAGGAAATTCAGCAAATTTTATTTTGAACTTCTGATTATTTTGAGTCAGAATAAATTGGAAAACATTTGAAAAATAAATAAATGCATGAATCCTCTAAGACCATAAATTTCTGGGCCAAGCCAAGTTCTGAACTGATACTTAGACAAATATTTATGTTTAATATTATGTTAGTTATATACATTTTTAAATATGTAGTTTTTCCCCCACAGTTTTCTTCCTTGATATTTTTTATAACAGTCTATCTCCAATTCCTTCATAGTGATTTTGTTTACCTTTTATGAATTATTTTTGTTTTCTTTTTGTCTTCTATTGTTAACATCCTATTAATTAACAATTTGAGTGCAGCATGGCTGCTTTACTAATAACATTAACTGTATTAGTTGTTATATTTACTATCTAATGTTAATCTTGGTTCACTTTCTTTACTTTCAAATCAATTAAAAATGTGTTAATGGAACTTCCCTGGTGGCGCAGTGGTTAAGAATCTGCCTGCCAAGGTAGGGGACGCAGGTTCGATCCCTGGTCTGGGAAAGATCCCACGTGCCGCGGAGCAACTAAGCCCATGCACTTAACTATTGAGCTTGCACTCTAGAGCGCATGAGCTACAACTACTGAGCCCATGTGCCACAACTACTGAAGCCTGTGTGCCTAGAGCCTATGCTCTGTAACAAGAGAAACCACCACAATGAAAAGCTCACACACTGCAACAAAGAGTAGCCCCCGCTCACCGCAACTAGAGAAAGCCCGTACACAGCAACGAAGACCCAACACAGCCAACAATTAATTAATTAATTAAAAAATAAAATAAAATAAATACATCTTTAAAAAAGTGTGTTAATGATTTATAAAATACAAAAAAAATATAAAATTGTTCAATACATTATCTTCACCCAAGTCTCAACTGGTTTCATTGTAGACCAGTGCATTTTTCAAATGTGCATTAATGAAAGAATCAATGTCACCAAATTCCTCTTTCTCTCTTATAATGTACTACTCTATGGTCTGGTAGGGAAATTGAGTAAAATTGAAAGGGAGAACTGAGCTGCTTCATGAGGTAATGAGTTGTCTGTCTTGAGAAAGCTTGAACATAAGCTCAGTGACTTCCCAGGAGCAACATGGTAGAAAAGAGTGCTGATGAGGCCGAAGAGAGGGAACAATCCCTGTCATTCCTGAATTTCCATGATCCTTTCAAGTTCCACAGCTCACTCCGGGGGTAATTGTTATCTCTTATTTATGGTCTATTAAGAGAAGCTAAGGACAGAATGCATGGAGATAGGATACTTCACCATGCCCTAGGTCCTTATGAGACACTTTCAAGTTTAAATTTGAATACCTTCACCTACAAGTGACAACACATCATGGGGAAAAAAAGCGGGGAGGGGGGCATTGAAGACAAAAGAAATTTATAGTTTCAGGTAACAAGAAGTCTGTAGGTAATTTGTTTCTGGTTGGTTTAGCAGCTCAAGATCCAGGCCTCTTTTTTCTTTCTATTTGTAATCTATATAGTTCATCATTGGTCTGTCTTCCTGGTTAAGGAAGCTATAGCATTTGCAAGCCTCAGTTCTCAGGCTACACTGTATCAAAAATAGGAAGCAAGGATGAAGATTGGGGTGGGAGAGAGTGTTGAAGCTTTTATCTTAGCAGGTATGCTTTCATCAGAGAGAAAAATGTTTCCAGGCACCCTCCAGTACACTTCTTTTTGCGCCTATAGTAGGTTCCAGGAAAAATAGAAAATTAAGTATATTAAGATTCTTCACCCTCAGAGTTTTAAGGCTTTGACATTAGGGAGGAAAGGGCTAGAAATAGCTAATGGGTAGGGGACAAATGTGTCTTCAACAAGTGACAAGAACACAGCAGCTCACCAAATAGATTCTCAAACTGATTCCTAATTAGAAACTGATTGCTTCTATCAGGGGAGTTGAAAATGTTCCTCTAATTATTGTCAAAGGCATATATATATATATATATATATATATATATATATATATATATATATATATATATATATATATATATATAAAACCAAGAGCACAGAGGTTAGAGGCAACTGTCAGACAAAGCAAACATACCAGAAGTAGTCTTGGAGATAGTAATTTGTGACACGATCTTTTGTTTATATAGTTACTAGTTAAATGATGACAGAGTCGTGCTTCAATCTGGTGCAGTGATTTTCCCATTTAGTTATATAATCATGCAGTGGCTGCAAATCCTTTCAGACACATGGAGCCTCCTCCCCATGTTAACTTTCACTCCCCACAGTGCTCCTCAATTCTCCCCTTCATTTTTTATTCTCATTTCTCTCTCTGTAGGTTAGTCAAATAAACAATGCTCAAATAACATGAGCCAGAGGGAGAAAGAGAGAAGAGGGAGTGAACAAGTAAGAAGCGCAAGGGAACAGTTTGATACTGGGTTTTGGAGCCTGGGCTTTTTTCCCTTTTTTCTCCCCAGGAGCATGAGACAGCTGTAGACCCTGTGAGTGAATCAGGAGAATCTAGTTCCAGCGGTGAGGTGGTGACTGATGGATGCCAAGTTACTAACTGAGACATAAATATAAGGTGAAAGAAGAGAAAGAGGAAGAGTGAAAACTGCAGCTACCAATGGTCAAGGTGGAGGGCCTATTTTGCCTGAAGCCCTGCAGGCTTGGAATATTCCCGGGAATAAGGGAAATGGCAGGCATGGAGAGGAAGTGAGAAGGGGATGTAAGAAGCTCTTTTGTCCCTTTCCTGTTTGCCGGTTTCTGTTCCCCTTAAACTTTAATTATAAAACTGAGATCACTAAGTAACATTTAACCTTTTAGCCTAACTCCTGATTTATGCTCTACTAAATGCACACAATGCCTTGCCTAACCTGTTGATTCTTTTCCTAGATTAAAAGAAGTAGGAATGAAGAATTAAGTAGTTAAAGAAGGACCAGCTCTCTACTCCCAGCAGCTCCCTTAGCAATCCTGCAGGCAGACCACCGTGGATGAGATAACATCTGAAGAAAGATCGTGAGGACTCAGCCAACCTGCACACAATGGAAAATGACGTAGAGCTTGACCTCCTGCCTTGATGATTCACTGAGATTCTTTTCCTCTTTTCTTTTTAAAAACTGTCATGACTGAGCAGAATCTTTGGAGTTAGTTTTGAGGACACGAGTCTGCTTTCTCCCCAGATTACCGACCTTCTGATTAAAGCTAGCTTTCCTTTACAAGTATTAGCTTTCTAGCAGCAAGAGTCGAGCCTGAGTTCTGTAACAGGAGCGATCTGAGACAAATTTAGGAGAGTGTGACATCTAGAGATTCACTGTCACTCCCTGGAGTGTTTATTCTTCCAACTAGTAAATGTGCTTTGAAAGGTTTTTTGGATAACCCCCCAGTTGACCTTTCATAACTCAAAAGAACGGCCACTACCCAAGAGAAAATAAGTTGTCAAAAATGCAGTGCTTTTAAAAAATTCCACTGGAGACCCCACTGCAGCACTTGCCTTTCACTGTAACCCCAGTAGACTCCCCACTCATTCCCTGAGCACAGCCCCTGCTTCTCCTCTTGGGAAGATTATGGGCTGCCATTTCTTGTGGCGATTCATGAAACAGGTTCTCCTTAGTTTGGCTCAGTAGACTTCTCTTTCACTGTATTGTAAATATTTTTTTGTTTTTTTGTATATTATGGTGTTTTGACATCTTAAAAAACCTTTCTGGCTGGTGAAAAGACTGCCTCTCCCAGGGCGAGCCAATTCTTAAAGATGGGAAAGGCCCCAGCCAGGTGCATGTTGATATGTAAACTACTCAATCCACATCACCTCTTTTTTGTGGCTCTGACACCCCAGAAGGCAAAATCCTTCTGCCTTAATCCTCCCAGGGCTAGGTGTCAGGCAACTAGGGACCAGCCCTTTAGCCCAAAGCACTTTGAAGAAATACTCAAGCTAGCCAGTCCTAAACTATTTACTCTGCTCTGCCCTGCCTTTCCCACAGAAACTCAATAAAAGTTCTGATCTAAACCTTCCCCTCACTCCTATTTTCTGCCTCCTGACTACCCTGGTGCTTTCCTATGTGGCCCTGCATGACATGCAAAGCCTTCTGTCTCTAGGATCTATAGTACAATAAACTTTGTTTTTCCTGAGCCTCTTCTCTGTCTCCTCTTGTGGCTGCACCTGACTGACCATCTCATAAAAACTACAAAACATCCACACCAAAACACTTTTACTATGATACAGCTCCCTGATATTTAAAATAAATGATAGGGACTTCCCTGGTGGCACAGTGGTTAAGAATCTGCCTGCCAATGCAGGGGACACGGGTTTGAGCCCTAGTCCCGGAAGATCCCAAGTGCCGTGGAGCAACTAAGCCCGTGCACCACAATTACTGAGCCTATGCTCTGGAGCCCGCAAGACATAACTACTGAGCCTATGTGCCACAACTACCAAAGCCCATGTTCCACAACTACCGAAGCCCACGTACCTAGAGCCCGTGCTCTGCAACGAGAAGCCACTGCAATGAGAAGCCTACGTACCACCACAAAGAGTAGCCCCCACTCGCTGCAACTAGAGAAAGCCCGCAAGTGGCGACGAAGAACCAACACAGCAAAAAATAAATAAAATAAATTTTAAAATAAAATAAAATAAATGATAGGATTTTGGAGCACGACTTCACCTCTTTGCAGAGTGACCGACATAGGAAAAATGTCTTGGGATTGCAGTTTGTATTGGATTTCTAAAATCAACCAGATGTGCTGGAATTTATATCATTAATTCATGTTACTGTTTATTGCAGCTGATATTTACCAATCAGAATGTAAATATTTAAATAAACAATCAGTACCATCATAACAGTGCACAGTGGCTAACATCAGCCCTGGATGCATGCTTAGTGAATATTACCATCAAGATTCTGGTCCCCTCAGTACAAAATTAGGTCAACGGCACCTCTTAGACTATACTGCCTTCTCAGTGATAAATCATATCCTTCTAAATTTTGATGTTTTTGGAATTCTTTCAAGGTCTCTTTAAATAAATAATCAGATCCTAACTTTCTCTGAGTCCTAAGAAGGGTGAATTTGGGGAAAATATTTCTTTCACTAATAAGTTTACAAAAGCTCTGTAGGATTTTGGACACTTGTTGAAGAGGATACTAGATAAAGCACTAGATATTTTATTGATATAATATGATTTCGTCTTTAGTTTCATTTGATTTCATCATTTTTGACTAAAGGCTATTACAGAATAACAAATGTGACATTGTCTCATGTTATATATGACATTTTGTACAAGCATAAGCCAATGTTTAATTTTGGAAAGGGTCACCTACCCACCTACTCCCATTCCAAAATATTCAGAACATGAGGGAAGAGAATAAGACCAATGGAAAGAATATGACCTTGCACAACAGAAAGACCTGGGTCTGAACTGTGCCTCTGCCACTTCCTTGCTCTGTGAGTATAGAGAGATTATTTAAATTCTTTTAGCCTCAATTTCTTAATCTTTCCCTTGTTATAATTTTCTTTTCTAAAAGTTTATCTATTTATTTTAAAATTGAGATATAAATGACATTAACCAGCTTTTTAGTGTATTATATGTCCACATATATATAGTGTGTTATTTGTTTACCTTGCTTGGACAGCATAAAAGACCATCAGGAGGCACCATGGACAGACCATGGAACAAGGACTGGAGTGGATATCTGTATATCACCTGAAATAAAGACTGCAGACTGATAAAGAAAAGGCAAGGTATTTAATCTAGCAATTTGAAGTAGGTGATCAGCCTTACATTATTGAGTTAACCGTACGTGAAAATTAAGGAGACATGTACACCGTCTCTTTTTCCTCACGTATGCATATATGTTTGGTTCACTGCTGTACACTTAAAGGTCTCCTCCCCAATGGGCCATTTTGACTTTAAACTAGATGAAGGGATTCCTCATTCCCTATCTTTTTCTTGTTCTCTGCTATTCTGTTCTTTGGCTTCTGCTCATCTTTTAGTTTATTCATTTCTTCCTTTGAAGGTTTCTTAGTAAAAGAGATTTGGAATTTATTTTCTTCCCTAACATGATCCAGTTTTACATATTTTTTTTCTTTGTCCTCTGTCCAGGAAGCTTTATATGCTTTTGTAATCACTGTTGCTCCCTATGTCTATCTCCTCCCTCACCTGCTACCATTACCAAGGTTTGTAGGTACAGGAGCAGAGTTTGCTCCGTACCAATAACAAGAATACATTTCTGTAAACTTATTACTGAATGAAACACTGATCCCAAATTCACCCCTCTCAGCACTCATGGAAAGTTAAGATCTGATTATTTATTTTAAAAGACCTTGAAAAAATTCCAAAAATATCAAAATCCAGAAGGATAATTGTGTCCAGAGATAATTCTATCATCTGTCTCTCTCTCTCTCTCTCTATATATATATATAAAAAAATATATAAAACAGCTGACATAAAACCATGATGAAATTGTGACAAACATGATAATGGCTGTAGCACTTAACCAAATTTTGTTATGTACATTGCCTATCTATATCCTTGGCAAAGACAGTGATGGGTGGGTCTGCCTTCACAAGGCCATTTGTGTGTATCTGTGTGTGTGTGTGTGTGTGTGTGTGTGTGTGTGTGTGTGTGTGGTAAGGGTTAGCGGTGAGTACACATAGAAGGGGGATGCGAAACAGCTTGATCTCAGTGAAGGAAAACTTGGCATATATCTAGTTTAAGCTATTCAGGGTCAAGAGTCCAGAAAATCTACCTTTGACTTCATATCTCTATCTATCTATCTATCTATCTATCTAGCCATCCATCTATCCATCAATGTTCATACATGAACTGTTCTGCTCATGGAGGAAAAGAAATAAAATTAAATATCATATATAGTTAATCTCAGATCTGATTTCCAAACATCACATTTCATATGATTTTTTCTTAAGAGTTTATACATATACAATGTATTTGATTCTTAACTGCTAATGGCTTTTTTAAAAATTGCTTACATTATCTTTGAAAATTCACTTAGCTTAAAGGCATAATGCAGCTGGAATCTGTTATGTGTTGGGCTTGATGAAACCAAGGAATTTAGTCTCATGGAAGCAGGGATTTTTAAATAAAGTTTTTATTAAAAACTTTGAAGTCCTTATATATGTCTTAACTTTTACTGAGTAGTAAGTATCCGTGCTTTACATTAACAATGCATATTAACTTTCATAAATAACAGATCTGGGGGACTCCTACTGTAGCAAGACAGAGTAACTGGCCCTGGGCTAGCCCACTCAATATAAACAGTGATCAAACAGGACACAATATACGAAGCAACTATTTTAGACATTCAACAAGAGGCAACACAAGACTGTGATCTCTGAGAGAAAAGAAACACCAAGTGAACCCCATAATCACCATTACTTTCTCTCAGAGGCAGTTTCCAGATTACAAAGAAGGGAAGGGGATCCCAATCAGAGCATGATGATCTTCCTGAGTTTAGGAGACAGAAATTGGAATTCAGGACCACTAAATAGGTTGAAATTTGTAGAAATGAGGACCAGAGGAAAAGGAATCGTTCAAAGAAAGAAATCTGCCAAGGAATCATTTTAAAGTTTTTCACAAAATATTAAGCTGTGAGTGCACAGGAAAAGCTGGGGAACTGTGAAAGGAAATATAGACTGTGGAGGTCACATATTTCTGAGAGACATAGGGGTTTTGACTAACTAGAGCCTTGCTAAACACCATGGCATTCAATGTAGATCTCTGAAAGTTTATATATTAGGAGTGGGCCACTACTGTAAATAAAAAATAATACAGCCCTATCTTAACAATCAAGGAGATCCACTATTTAATTAATTTTCTGCCAAAGTAATGCTTTATGCTTTCTAAAGAAATATTAAAAAAAAAAAACCTTACTCTCAACAATATAGCGTCCATGTTTAGCTTAAAATAAAACATTACTACATAGGCATAGAAGCAAGAAATTTTTTGTTCCATAATGAAGGGAACAAGAATAGTAGAGACAGACCCTGAGATTACAGAGATGTTGGAATTAGCAAGCAGAATTTAAAACAGTAATTTAAATATGTTTAAAATATTAAAGGAAAGAATGAACATGATGAATACACAGATGGGAAATCCCAGTAGAGAAATAGAAACTTAAAAAATGGAAATTTGAAACTCAAAAATGCAACAACTAAAATAAAAAAAATTGATCATTTTTATCTCATAAATACTAAAAATCTCTGCTCATCAAAAGCCTAAGACTGGGAGAACATATTTGTAATACAATGCACTTACATCAGACTATCTAAACAACTTTTATAAATCAATCAAAGAACCCCCAAAACCTCCCTCGCCCCCCCAAAAATAGGCACTTTTTAGTAAAAGGGCAAAAGAACTGAACTGCCATTTACAAAGGAAGATAAGCAAGTAACACATGAAAAAATGTTCATCATCATTAGTCATTAGGCTTTGATGCAGGAGATAGGTCCCAGGGTGAGAGCAGCTGGAGTTTGTTCCCTGTGGACCAATATTCCAAGATGGAGACAGCAGGAGTGAGAGAAGTGGCTAAGACCTGCTCCGATAAGACATAAAAGACAACATATTTCTCATTCTCGAAGTCAAGGAGACGTTCCCGCTAAAAAGCTCCTTGGAGGTCAAAAGGGGAGTGATGTCAAGCTACCCATAGGCCTCTTCACTGGAATCCATCTTGGCTAAGAGATGCACATTCACACATGGGAGGTTCCTCAGATATACCAAATACGGACTCAGAAGCAGGAAAATCAAAATGATTGGCCAAAGAAAACCTGGAAGAAATGCCCCATATAAGTGACTTAAACTACCATGAGAGCACAACTCTCTCTCTGAGTCCACCTGTGTGTCTATCCATAGGTACTGCATTTTTTTCCCCCTAATAAACGCTTTACTTGTTTCACTACTTTCCGTCTTTGTGGGAATTCTTTTCTGCAAAGCCAAAGGGCCAGGGCCTTGTCACTGACCACTTGTCTAATGGCTAAGAATTGGTGGTCTCACTGCTGCTGCCCGACTTCAATCTCTGGCCTGGAACCGAGACTCTGCTTCAAGCCACTGCAGGCCAGGGCCACCTGAGATCAGTTTATGAAAATTGAATTCACAGTGCGTTGATAGTATATACTTACTAGAATAACTAAATTTTAAAAGGCTGAAATGACTAAATATTGACAAGTGTTTATAGCAATTGGAACTCTAATACATTGGAAATAGGTGTGTAAAAATGATACAACTAATTTGGAAAACCACTTGGCAGTATCTTTTAAAGTTGTAATTGCTGTATGACTCAGCAATTCCACTCCTAAATATTTATCCAAAAGAAATAAAAACAGACATTGACAAAAATCCTTGTATAAGAATGTTCATAGCAGTTTTATTTATGATAGCCTCAAATTGGAAGTAACCCAAATTTTCATCAACAATTGAATGGCTAAATAATTTGAATTTATACAATAAAATACTACTTAGTGGTAACATGAAAGAACTACTGGTACACATAAAAACATGGATTACTTTGAAAACCATTATGCTGAATGAAATAAGTCAATTATAAAAGTGTTTATTCATACTTATTAGTGTAATTTTAGAACAGGCAAAATTGATCTATGGTAAGAGATATCAGAACACTTGTTGCCTCTAGTGGGGACAGGTTTAGGGAGGCTTGAGTGGGAAGGGGTATGCAGGAACTTGCTGGGATGATAGAAATATTTCTTATTATAATAGACTTGTGGGTTACAAAATTGAGTGTATCCATTGGTTAAATATTTAATGTATATGTACTTTACTGTATGAAAATTATACCTGAATTTAAAATAGAGGCACATTTTAGATCACTCAATTCCTTCTCCTCACTTTGTGATTTCCAATGAATTTTGCAGTTATCCATTTGTACCTGTGTGAAGTCTTCAGGCTAAATAGGATATTTTATTTATTTATTTTTTACTAATTTCTTTTAACAATATTGAACTCTACAAAAAGATTTACTTAAAGTCTTAGGCACGTCTAATAAATACACAAACAAATTCTACTAACACACCTAATTACAAGACAGCAAACAGCTGAATTACAACACAAATTTAGATGGCAATGTATTATAGCCCGAGCAAAAACTCAGAGAAAGTAGTTTTAGACTCTGGCAAATGATCAGAAGCCAGTAGGTTGCAGTAGGAAATGTGCATTCACACATAGTCACTCCACAAGAACTGCAAAATTGCCAAGGGCCACAGTTCTGGCATTTTCATTTCAGATCACTTTAGCAATTTTTACTTGTAGGTTCTGCTTCAACAAATGCTGCCACCCTTTTCTTTGGTACAGCCTCAGAAGAACAGTCTCTCAAAGGAACATGAGAAATTTGCCAGAGAGGAGAGAAGGGAAAGAAACAGAAAAAGAGGCTTGTTAAAAACAACAACAACAAAAACAACATTAAAACTTACAATAAAATAAAAAAACAAACAAACCGGAAATCCAGGTTGGTGACACAGTCAGGGATGTCTGCCACATACCACCACCCTGCCATCACATGGCAATCTGGACAAATGTGTCTCATTGCTGGGCCATTATTGGGACAGAAGTTTTGCCCTCTCTTTAGCCTCCAAGTGATTCCATTTTAGCTCTCTATTTTTAGGAGTTAATATCTAGGCTATAATAATTTGTTTCAGGCTGGCATACCAGGTCTCAGTCAGGGAGCACATTTAGAATAATAGAAGATTGCCTATTTCAGATGTTTTTATTGTGTGTGTGTGTGTGTGTGTGTGTGTGTATTTGTGTGTGTGTGGTGTGTTTGTGAGTGGTGTGTGTGTTCATATAATCTAAAAATGTTGGCTGTTGCAAAAATTACATTTGATAACTGATTGTTCTCTTATGTGATACAGTTTTCCTTGCCTACCCCAAATACTAGAAAAGATCAAGTTGTTGAAAAAATGTCTTTTTAGAGAAGAAATGTGTTAACTCACATTTATTTCCATTAGCTCCAGTACTTAGTGGGTGTTTAATAAGTGTTCACTGTCAAGAGCAAAAACAACAATTCTATTTATTACACATGACATTGTCTTAATCAGCCTTCTATAAATGTGCTTCTGTGAATGTGATTTCTCCTAAAAAGCATAAGCTAAAGTAACTGTAATATTCTAAACAATGTTTACAGCATATCAAGCATCTGTTGAATGTTAATCTCAGGAAATAGAATTTCATGAGTTTCATGGAGTTGCAGTGTGTTTTAAGGGATCTGCTTTTTGGAGAAGTGAGCTACTTGCCTATAGTTTTTAAAGGTATTTTATTGAGCATTGATTATTTTTAGAAATCTATGACATGCAACAGACTGCTTTGTAGTCGAATACTGATCCTATGTGAAATTAATTGTGTAACCCCATGGGTAAGCATGTGATGTTGAAGGAGAAATCCTTAGACTTAGTTACTCCTGATGGTTTAGGGAAGGGGAAGGGGACACAGTGGTGAGAGAAAAGAGTCCTACTGGAACAGAATGAGAATCCAAGCTATTTAGTAATATCTGCTTTATGTCAGTCATTGGTTGCACATTATCCTTAACCTTAGCAAAAATTATGTACTGTAGGTATAATTTCCCCTACTTAGCAGAGAGGAACCTGAACTTCAGACAGATCAACAACTTGCCCAGAATCAAACATCTAGTAAAGGGATGTTACTTTGCTGTCAAAGGAAATCATGAATAATTAGTAATATATATAAAAAATTATGATTCTTTTATGCAATCCATTTTCAGAGAAATACATTTTGAAGAATACACTTCTCTGAAGAATTGAACCATAACACTGGAGAGAGATTAAAGCCTATCTTCTGCCTAAAGCCTATTTTTTCATTCATCTAAAGTCCAAAGATGTTTCAGAGACTTTAGACATGATCAGTTCTCTTGCTTAGGACATGAACGTTATTGATGTTGTTAAATCTAATTGATAATCTTTGGTTCTCATCTTGCCTTTTCAGCACTGTTGGACACAGCTGATCAATCTCTTCTTGAAACATGTTTTCCTTTGGCTGCAATGATGTAGTACTACCCTGGTCTCCTTCTGCCTTCATGTTAATCCCTTTTCAGTTCCTTGCCATTTGTTCCTCCACCTCTTCCATATTAGATTTTCTCAAAACATTCTTCCCTTTTCATTTCTCTTCTCACTTACTGATGTCCTCTGCCAACACTTATCCTTTCTCCCTCAGAGCTTTGTCCTTGCTGACTCCTCTCAGTTCTCCTTACATGCTAAGCTCTTTCCTAAGAGCTGGGATTCTTTTTCTCTTCCTCTTTGCATTGTTCAGAATTTACCACAAGTTACACTGTCTGTGTCTGTTATACTGGTACTATTATTTTCCTTTAATTTGCTACCTTTTTCTAAATCAACTTTTTTTTTTTACTAAAATTAACATATTAGAAATGGAAATCTAATATTATTATAATATATGAAAAATAAAACCCAGATTATTTGCAATAATTCAAAGAAAGTTATTAAAAGCAAATATACCGTGTAATAACAAATAATTAATATCATCTGCACTTAACTGCATTTTGGGATATAATGACCTAGTCATTTTCCTCTCTCTCTGTTTTTCTCTTTTTCTTTTACAGTTTCTTTGTTCCTTTTTATCTGTTAATATGGCCAATTACATTGTTTTTCTAATGTTAAAATAACCTTGCATTTCTGGTATAGGCAACTTGATTATGATGAATTATCCTTTTTAGCCAATTGCCAGCTTCAATTTGCCAATGATTTTTAAAGATTTTTGCACCTATGTTCAAAATGAGATTGGGCTAAATTTTTCTCTTATACGTTCCTTAGTGGGTGTTGATATCAAGGAAACACCAGCCTGATAAAATTGATTAGAACTTATCCGATTTTTTGATTCTTTGGAAGTGTGGAAGATTCATATGAATTTCTCCTTGAACTTGTTAGTAAAGCCACTTGGGCCTGGAGTTTGTTTTGAAGAAAAATTTTTTACTGGTTCAGTTTCATCTCAATTATTATTTCTTTTGGAAAATTTGTAAGTTGTATCTTTCTAGGAGTTTTCAAGGAGGTTTATTCTAAATTACAAATTTATGGGAATAAAGTTGTTTGTAAGATATACATGTTATCTTTTTAATATATGTAGGATCTTATTTATGCCCTCTTCCCAATTTTATTCCTGACATAAGGTAATTATCCCTTCTTTATTGTTTTCTTGATCAATCTTCTCATATGTATATATTTTTTTTTAATTTGGCTTTGTTTTTCTTTATTATATTTAGTCTTTTATTTCATTATCATTAATTTGGCTCTTTTTATTAATATTTCACTATTTATATTTTCTTTTTTGCTGTTCTTTCTATAATTTCTTAAGATGGATGCTTAAAACATTACATTTAAGTCATTCTTCATTCTTCATTTTAAATGTATGCTATACATTTCCTTTTACATGCTGTACTTTTCAGAATTTGATATGTCATATTTTCATTTTCAGTAAGTTCACTATATTTCCTTATTTCTCTTGATTTCCTCTGACATATATTTTTATAATGTCTAAACATGTAGGGATTTTCTAATTATATTTTAATTATTGATAGTTGTCAAAGAACATACACCTATGATCACCTTTCATGTTTACTGGCACTTACTTTATGGCATGAAATATTGTTCCATTTTTATAATTGTTCTACTTTTCTCAGAAGAATTTAAGAACAGTGTAGGGTGCTCTGATATCCACTGAGTCAAATATTTTTCTCTATATCTTTCTGGAGTTTATATGTGCCATCTCCAACTGACTATTATTTGGCTCTTTCTCCTTGTAGTTTGTTATTCAATAAATTTATACATTTTGAGATCACATTATTGATTGCATACTTATTTTAAATTGTTACTTTTCTCGGTAATTATTATTAATTTCTTTACATTTAATTTGGTAATTGATATATTTGTCATGTATTCTAATTTTTTATCTTTTATACAGTCAACATTTATGTAGAGATGCCTATAATTTTACCACTTTTATTTGTTCTTTTGTTCTTCATTTCTTCTTGCACCTCAGCTTTTTCTTGTTGTTTTCTGGGGGTATTTTTGGACACCAGTTTTGTTCTGCCTGATGAAAATGCCTTATTTGCTTTCCTTTAGACACTTCTTTTACTGAAATAATAATCAGGACTTTTTGATGACCGTCAGGGGTTGCCAATAACTTCTTCATATTTCATGAACCAAACAATATGAAACAAAACAAAAAAAATGTGCAGGTCCATTGAATACTTATAAGTTTTGTATGTCATGTCAGGGATTAGGGATAGAACACTAAACAATAAAATCAAGAAACTTTAAAATACAAAATGAAAATGTCAAGACAATAAAAATGTAAGCAACATAATTGTCATAATTATTATAAAGGATAAAATAAATTGTGAGGAAGAATAAAGTGGGAGGGGTGTTTGCATCCACTTCGTACCGAATGGTTAGGAAAGGAATCTCAGAGGAGTTCTGAGCTCAGGTTGAGGAGCTCAGAGGAGCTATGCTGGCTAAGAGTAGAAAATAAAGTATTCTGGATAGAGGATATAGCTTAGCCTCAGGCTATTTTTTAGATGACTTGTTCTGGGAGAGGAAGAAAGCTAGTATGGTTGAAATGCAGTGAGCAAAGAAAGTGAAATTTGACAAGATAGGTAGGGGGTCAGATCATGAAGGGATTCGTAGGTCTTGGCAATGAGTTTGGCTTTTATTTGTAACATTGCAGAATCATTTGGAGGATTGAAATAGGAGGTTGACAAGTTCACTATATTTTTTAAAAGATCATTTTTGTTATTGTACAGAGTAGGAATTGATGGACGATAGACATGAAAGTTTTAAGAGCAGTGGCACCTTTGTATAGGTTGGTGGCAATAGAAATAAAGATAATTGGACCAATCTTAAATGTACTTTCCAAAGTAGCTCAGGGGAAAGTATGATGAGAGAATAAAAAGAGCTAGGACTGAGTCCTGAGGAATTTTAATATCTAAATTTTGGGTGCAGAAGGCAGACAGCCCAGGGAAAGAGGAGAAACTCATGGTGCCACAGAAGTCAAAGACCAGATAGTTGCAAAGAGAAAAGTAAAGTTTTTTCCATATTAGATGAGTGTTTACAAATTTTATTTTACAAATGGGAGAATGGACCTCCTTCTTTCTTGACTAGCTTAGCTTCAAATCAGATAACAATGTTTACTATGATCTTGGGGTTTCTTAAATCTGTGCTCAAATGAGCAGGCTATTGGCCTGACTGAAGACATTTAGGCCATTAAGACATTTTGGAAACCAAAAAGATGATTTTTGGACTCCACATCAAGATAAAATAGGCCATCTTAGTTCAAAATAAGTAATAAAATTGTAATCAAGAGTCTATTCTGAAATTGCTTAAGAAAAAGAACTGAAACATTTCTTTCAGTTTTTCTCTGTTAAAATCATCAGGAAAATCACTCTGAATTACACGATGTTAAAAGGTGAAGGTAAATTTACTTCAGATTTCTTCATGTCCTTGTTAATCATCGTTAGATCAACTTTAGTTTTGGTTATTTTTAAATGAATATTGTCAAGAATACCATAGGTTTTATCTGACACCTAAACTGCTTGAAGGCTGATTGCAGTTAAGTTGTGAGCATCTCCTATTAGACTTTTATAAAACCTCACCACTGATCAGAAATGCCAATGCTTAGGGGAAAAAATGTCTATTGTCATTCAGAGCTTTAATTAAAAACTATACTTTGTTTTCAATCCAATTTTGGAAAGAATACAGGAGAAAAAGCAAGATGTAAATTTTACAATGCCTTGGCAATGTAGCCAATTCTCAGCTGAACAAAGAAGCTTATATGCAGAAAATCTTGTACGAATGAAGCATGTAAAATAAATAGAAAGCTTCTAGTGCTTAATTCCAATCTTCTCCACAGCAACTGGAGCTGCTGATAAGACACCTACTCGGAGTAATGATGCATAATGTGAAAAAGCAATAACCCAGACCTCGTAAGTACAGACGAATGCCATCTTTTTAAAGGAAAGGGTTGCAAATGTGAAGTACAATGTGCTGAGCCATTTTCAAAGGTATTTTTATAAACACGGCAAAAAGCCAAGGTTTGGTTCTCCCAATGATAGGAAGAGCAAGGAATGTAACTATTGTTGGCGCATCCGGTATTTGTCCATGTTGTATCATATAAATGTTTCCGTGCTGTCGATTCATTATTAGTGGCAGTTTTAATGGGAACATAAATATTATAAAGTGTGTTTACTAAAGATAAATCATAGGGATGCTGAAGTAATTTGCAGTACTGAAGCTCATTTTGGATAATTACAGTGCCCCTGAACAATGTGGTTTGTATCACAAAGAAGGGGATTGTTAAGAAGAAAACTGTTTTGGGTTGGTGACATTCTGAAAAGAGTAGAGGGTGATCCTGTTTGGGACTAGTTTAGGAATGCATGAGAACGTTAGTGAAAAAAAATATTTTTAATCAGAAAGAGAGGGAAAACCACAGTAATGTCCTTTATATTGTTTGGCTAACAATATTCAGTCAAATTTCATGCAGATGACTTTCTGTAACTGCAGAAATAATATAAGAAATGATTAGTTAAGATTATACTGGCAGTAAAGATACTAATATTTTATTGCACATTGAATTCTAGCTTACATTTTATGCAGAGGTAAATTAGACTGCAATGATGTTTATCCTTGTTTTATGAAGGCTATTTTTGTCACAGTATTAAAGGTTATTATTGGTTTACCTCCCGCTTCCTATTTTATTGGAATAAGGTGATTTTCAGCTTCCTTATTTTCCCTGAAAATGATAAGACACAGTAAACTTTAAACACAATGAGTTAACAAAGAATTAAACAATTGTGTCCTAGGCTTTGGAAGGTCATATTATAATCAGATTAAAATTTCTTGCCTTCAGGTATTGTTCATTTGTAAACTAGTCTGGCTTGGTCTTCTTATAAATGTTCTGATTAGATTAATTTCGTATGAAACATAAATTTCTTTTCCTTTCTGACAAGCTAGTCAGAATCTGCCAGTTTGGTGATTGTTCAAGAAAAATGCAGCATAGAAGGAGAAAAATGCCGCAGCAAAGTGAAATGAACATAAAATTAGATTTAGCTGAGACTGAGGTATCTACTCTGTCATTTAAAAGGGAGTTCCACAGCCATTAAGTGAGTTTTGTGTTTAGGTTTGGAAAGTGAGTAGCAGCTGAATTGAGAGAAACAATGGGCTTTTCTCCTTCTGGCTGTTCCTTCCACAGCTATCTCCCTCCTGGGATGACTCCTCTGCCTTGCTGTGTGGTGGACTGTTGTATGGTTTGGCTTCCAGGGGACCATGCATGAGTGCATCCACACGTGTGCACTGGGGCAAACAGACCAAATAGAGTCTCCAATAAAGAGTGTTACTTGAATAAATTTGTTATTTATGTTAGGTTCCTCAAAGTGTTAGCTTTCTCTCAATATCAGTCTTTCCTCGGGGAAAGAATTTAATCAGCTCTACCTGGCAAAAATAGTCACATCCTTTACTGGTAATATTTCCTGGCTTTCTTACTTTGGTTGAATTTTGGGAAGCCTGGGATAATCCAGATGTAATAACAGATATTTGGGTTCTTCCACTTCTTATCTCATTCAAATTTGGTTTACTTAGAAAGGCTTCAAAGCTCTTGCTGGCATCTGATGTACAAATTTCATTTCATAACAGTCCTCTGCCATTCATTCTTTAAATAGTGAATGCTTCCCTGGTGGTGCAGTGGTTGAGAGTCTGCCTGCCGATGCAGGGGACACGGGTTCATGCCCCAGTCCAGGAGGATCCCACATGCCGCAGAGCGGCTGGACCCATGAGCCATGGCTGCTGAGCCTGTGCATCAGGAACCTCTGCTCTGCAGCGGGAGAGGCCACAATGGTGAGAGGCCTGCGTACCGCAAAAAAAAAAAAAAAAAAAAAAAAAAAGAATAATGCTAATTTTCTAGAAAAGAGGCTCTGAGGTCTTAACCTTTTCACACCTGTTTCAATTTTCTTCACATTCAAATATGATACTCTTTTCATTTAAAGTGGTTTCAAATGTCAACATGGGGTAGTTAAATGTTGAGAACCAAACTTTTATGTTTCATTAGTGTGTAGATGAATGTCAGACAACTTGGTTGGAAAAATAGTTCCTTAAAAGCAAATCAATTTTCTCTACTAGTTATCGTTAGAAATTGGACTTGCATTTCCTTAAAAAATAAAAAGAAATTGAGATTGAGACTGTTTTGGAAACTTTGGATGAAGATAGAGGATTTCAGCATTATACGCCAGATATTGTGGTAAAATAACGTGGTTGAAAATTTTGGAAATTACTTCTATTATTGAACAGAACTTGGATTCAACAGAACTCCCCTGTCATGTGGCAAAGCCAATCTACAGACACCATTTAGTGAAGGAAAGTACAATTTTTATTTGCAGGGCACCAAGCAAGAAGAATGGGCAGCTCATGCTCAAAAGACCCAAACTCCCTGATAGCTTTCAGGGGAAGGTTTTTAAAGGCAACATTTGGGGTGAGGGTTGCAGCTTGTGGACCTTCTTCTGATTGGTTGATGGTGAGGTAATGGATAATGTTTTGGGATCTTGATCATGAATCTTCTGGTTTCAGCCAGTCTGGGATCTACTGCTTGTGATCAGCTTGTAGTCACCATTCTCCACCTGGGTGTGGGTCTTAGTTTCTGCAGAACAGCTCAAAGATATGCATTAGATTATTATGTTACTAAGACTAAGACTGTTATGTTACTAGGACTCTGTTTCATCACTGAACTATTGTTCAAACTATCTTGCTTTACTGCTTTTTCTTTGTTTCTGCAATTCCATCACTTCTCTAATTAGTAACTGCTTCAGTCTTCTTTTTGGAACTGAGGGAAGGCCTGGGAGACTAAAGCCTTTTTCTTCAGACAAGGAACTGAGATACAGATGAGCTTTTGTACCTGGTACGGTCCCGCAGGGTCCTGCTTGGTTTTAATCCCCCTCTTCATTGATATTCCTCAATACTGAGGGGAACAGGGGTGGG
This sequence comes from Grampus griseus, assembly GCF_964374135.1. Classification (NCBI taxonomy): domain Eukaryota; kingdom Metazoa; phylum Chordata; class Mammalia; order Artiodactyla; family Delphinidae; genus Grampus; species Grampus griseus. The sequence continues at coordinate 48,501,352 of NC_139012.1, forward strand.
GACAAAGTTTTGGATAGAGAAGTTAATCATAAAGACGGCAGGGAAACTTCGCTTTAGGAGGACTTGGTTTCACTTTCTCCACCCAATTTTGTTTTTCTTTTTAGTACTTCTCCTACTCTAGGACTATACTCTCCATGCTAAATCCAGAGAATTTCTATGATGCTTAAGTACTCATTATGTTCATATGTATGATATCTCAGGTAGTTTTCTCCCATATTTTCCCAACATCCAATTGGTTCACTGTTGTGTTTATTATACATCATTATATAGTTAAACTTGGAGGGATTTATGCATCCTCAATCATAATTCTAGGATAAATCTGTGGTCACTTGTAGAAGAATACATTTAGTGTAACGGCCATATCAAAGTCCTTATATGGAAGCCTCCAGGTTGGTGAACAAGAATGCAGCCACTTGCTGGAAGGGTGGTGCATCCCAAACTCATGGGGACAGAAGTTTCTGGACTTAGGACCTTTCCAGACTTCACCTTAAAAAACTCTTTATCTGGTTGTTCATTCATTTCTTTTAATATCCTTTGTAATAAACCAGTAAGTTATTCTATTCTGCCTAAGAAAGGAGATCAGGAAATGAGATGATGAAGCAGCAAATGTCAGAGTTGTCTTAGGTGGACAAGGTAGATGGGAAAGATTTTCCAGATGCAAATGTAGAACTGAGAAACAGCCTGGCAACTTTGGCTAAAGTGTATAGCAACAGGCATCTATAGACAAGATTCTTGGAAGAGAAGAAGCTATTGTGTATACATGATGATGAAAGCCATGGAACAAAGATAATTGAGCAAGAAGACAGGGAATTGATGACATTTTTCAACAGTGGTGCTAATGCCAAAAGCTCAGCCTCTGTGCACTGGTGCTGAATTGAATCTCAGAGGCAGGGTTTTGGGTGAAGTAGAAAAGAATAGCTTTATTGCTTTGCCAGGCAGAGGGGGACACAACAGGCTTCTGCCTTTGAAAACTATGTGTCCCAACCTGGGAGGATTTAGTGAAACGTTTTATAGCATTAGTTTAAGGGTGGGGTTGCTGACAAGATGAGAGTGTGCACAGAGCCTGCACTCCTCTAATATGGTTTCAGGTAATCTTGATGAACTTCTCTGGTTCCTTTAGTCTGGCCTCAGGTAGTTCTCTGGAATGAAGAATGTTGACATCTTCCACTTTTTGAGTTTTAATTCTATAAAGAACTTAAAGACATATTATGTGTATCACTTGAGGTGGAACCAGGACCCTGTCCCAAGACTGCACTGCTGTTTCTTGGCTGCCCCTCCCTTGTGTTTGCATCCCTTCCCTTCCCAGGTTAATAACTATTGAAATCTGTCCTTTGGAACTCAGGGAAGATCATGGAGGCTGGAGTCTGTTCCCTATAAGAAACGGGGGACACGGCAAGTTTTCTGTGCCCAGGAGCCCCAAAGGGTCCTGTTTTGTTTCAGTGCCAGCCCTAGATGATTCGACTCAGAATCTCTTGTTAAACAAAATATATCAACTCCTTTCTGTTTAACCCACTGGAGTATAATTTTCTGTTACAGTGAATCCAATCCTAGCAGATAATACTAATTAATTAATTTGTATTAGCACCTATCATGTGCCAGTGTGTGTCGTTCCAAGCACTTTATGTACTAACTTCTCAAATCCTCACGAAGACCTTATGAGACAGCTCAAAGTTTCTCAAAGTGTGGTTAGCATCAGCATTATGCAGAAGCTTGTTACAAACGGAAATTTGGGGGCCTCAGCTCAAACCTTCAGAATCAGCAGCTCCGGGGGTGGAGGCTAAGCAGTATGAGTTTTTATAAAACCTCCAGGCCATTCTGGTGTATGCTAATGTTTGACAACCACTGAGACTGGGTATCCCCACTTCAGATAAATAGACTGGACTGAATTTAAGTCACTTGCCCAATGTCACTCAATTAGCAAGACTGGCTCTTAAGTCTGCATCTGTAACAACTACTTTTAAACTCCTGATGTCCATCCCATGTTAAGAACTTCTGTTGTAGAGAAGTGGATACTCTTTTGAAAAATTATGTACCTCCTTGCACATTTTTAAGTTGACATCTAACAATTTCATATGACAAGATTAAACAATTGTAAATAATGTGATTTCCAGTACATTTTAAATCATGACATTTTAAAATGCATTCCATCAGCCTTCTAAATGTATCCAGTGGAATCTAAATATCATAGTGATTTAAATTTACTATCACCCATTAAAAACAAACATACAAATGTTTCTCTAAAGTTAAAAAAAGTCCTTACAACATTTCAGCTCCATCTACCTGTCCAAACAAGAATCACGATGAATCACAGATGAGATCTGGGATGTGGATATAAACAAACCTCTTATTATCACTTATTCATTATGTAATTTGGACAAGTCATTTTACCTCTATGAAGCTCAATGTCCTCATCTATAAAAGATCATATTAATACTTACTTTGCAGGAGTTGTGAGGATCAAATGAGATGTAGAATATCCAGCACAGTCTCTGGCATATATATATATAATATATATATATATATATTATATATATATATATATATATTAACTTCTTCAATGACTTGATTGCTTTGTATATCTCCTCTTTCTCTTCTTTTCCAAATTTGTATATCATGGGTTTTGCTTCACCTGACCTTGGAAGATTCCATGCTCATAAGTGTGGGTACCAGACTCTGCTGGAGTTGGAGCTGGTTGGAGTACCTGCTACGTTAGGAAGAATAGCAGGTCAACCTGGCTTTACACCCCCCACCTCCCATCATATGACTGTTTTCTCCTACCACCACTACATGAAACCCAGATACTTTCTACCCAGAGGGCTCCAGAGGTGTTGTAAGGGTGAGTGGGCAGGGAGGGAACAGCACACAGGAAGAGCCAACAATGTGCCATGACCTCCATTATTTTATTTAATCCTCACAATATTTCTAAGAATGGAATATTATATTTCCCATTACAATTCAAATAATATAAATATTTTGAAAGGTTCATGCAGCTGACAATGTCATAACTGGAATTAGGATGCAGATCTTTCTGATTTGAAGTTTAAGACCTCTCAGCTACATCACATGGGGATTGGTCTCAGGGAGCTGTAACTTTAAAACACGTCCTAGAGGGGAATGAGTTCTGGAGAGAATTCCAGCTGTAAAGATGCTAATCAGCTGAGAACCTCCTGCCTCTACTTCTGTCTCCTCAGTTCCCACTGGGTTTTTTTGCCTGATTTATCCCATAGAGTCTATGAATTCCCATCAAATTGGTCTTCTTAAGCATCTTGTCCTTTCTATGTTTTTGATTATTTTTGCCTCAATGATCAGGCTTTTTCATCTTGCCCACCATTTTCTGGACTTCAAACACCTGCTGAAGACTGAATTTTGCCTTAACTTAATGGTCTAAAACTATAGCTCCAGCTACAGATACAGGAGGAAAGGAATCTGGAATCTGGACCTGATAGCTGGAGGCTGTGCCAGCGGAGAGCAGCAATGATTTTGGATGTTGCATTCTTGAGAACTTATATGTGGACCAAATCCACTGGGATTTTATGGAAAGTAACCAAATAGGAAGTGGTAAGATTATAAGTCCAGAGTCTAGGGTCGGAGTGCAGAGAAGAGATGGTAGCAGTGAAACTCTCTTCTTAGTAGGACTGAGTTCTATGCAATACACCCTAAACAAAGAAGAAATGTTAAGGTTGAGTTTTAGGACTATCACTCAGTTCTCAGAATGGTAACTTGAGGCCAAATTCTACAATGTCAGGCAAAATACTACCAGTTTCAAAAATCCTTTTTGCTTGAAGTCTGAATGGATCCAGGGGATAAATCTTCATGTTGGTTTCAGCCATAGGGAGTGGAAGCACGTGGAATACAGGAATCAAGGCTCACTTAACCAGCATTTTAAATTTAGAGTGTAGTTGACTATACACTTAAACTAGTTCATGGATAATCATAAGCAAAGATGTTTCTTTAGTACAACTATGTGGAGATACTGTTGGTGTTCCGCCTAGACCCCTGGACTCCCCTGTACTGCCCAGGGCCACTTCTGAATGTTCTGCTCCTTATTTGGAGCTTTCAACCCTGGGCTGCTGCAATTAATTAGCCAGAGGCCAGGGCAGAGTCTGTGGTGTAATTTATGCTCCTGAGCTGCCTGAAGACTCTGGCTGAGCTGGGGGTTCATTTAAAAACTACATTGCTTGGCTCCTTCTCCAACTGCCTCACTATTTCTCCTGGAAGTACTTCCTTAATGAATCACTTGCACATGAATCTTCCTGTTATGCAGTTCTTCTGGGGAAACTGAGTTAAGATAATCCACACTTGTGGTACTTTAAGAAATAGTAAAAATATACTCATAGGAGCACAGGTGCTAGGTCATAGAGAGTATTAACTGTAGATTTGAGAATGTAAGAGCAAAATGGAATTTGGATGCATCAATGACTTTGTTTTATAGCTCTGCAACTATTCTCTGTTGTTTTTCCAGTTCTTTTTCCATGATTTGACTGTCACTGAAATACACCAATCTAAATCCCAATCTTAGAGTCATTACCACAGATTAGCGTTTAACTTGAGGTTTGGTGATATGCACCATAGCAGCTTAGAAATAGACTGCACCCTTTCAAGTAAACTCCTCTTATATAAAAAGAACCAAGAAATGTTAGCTTCTTGCTACTATGTACTTACCTTTGTATTTGATAATCCTTCCATATCACGGCACTGTTGTTGCTGGCTTATTACTGAAAATTTAATAATATTTAATTAAAATCTGGAAATGTGCTTTCAATTCTATTACCCTAAAATGTGGGGGGGGGAAAAAAAGGCTCATCCTTACCATTTGCATTATACTGGAAACTGTTAAACACTTAATCTTCTCGCATAGTGGTTCTGTGCTTTTAAGAGGATTATATTATTAATTGTTTAATTATTCATTATGCTGCATTTTGACGTTCAGTACAAAAGCTTTTTTAAAATTGATTTAATGTTTTATCCTTCTTAGTCGTCATTCTTTGTACTGGGCTTTCTGTTCTTTCATGATAGGATATTGTAGCAAAGAATCAAGAGGGTGGCTTGTTGAAAGCTAAGCCTGTAGCTCTAACAAATAGATCTTTTGCCAGAGCAATGACTCAACACACCACCAGGCAACTGAGTCTCACTGCGCTCCAGAGACTGTGGTTAGAAATACGTCACCAGTGGGAGGATTATTAATCATAACTGTAGGAGTGACAGTCAGTTTCTTGACCTCATTGAGACAGGCAGGGAGGTCAGCGCCTCAAGCAGTTCATCCTTCAAGCAAGGAAAACTATTGGGAAGATTTCCTTTTTGTTATCGCTGGCATTTTTATTTAATCCCATCGTTCTCCTCAGTCTGGGCAAAAGTACCTAAGCTTTAAGCAGGCACAGTCTGGCCCTTTTTCTTTTTCTCTCTGACAAAAGAAACACTTGCAATTGATGGTTTAGGGAAAGCTACCACACCCTTTTTCCTCAGCTGTGTTTTCTCGCCTCCTTCCCCCTTCTTCTGCTCTCTTTTTTCTCCATGTTTCTCTTGGGGCCTAAGATCAGGAGGGAAGAAAGAGTCACTGTAAAGGAGTCTGGAGACAGCAGCCCCAGCCACTTCTCAGTGCTGATTGTAGGAGAAGTTTACAAGCTACTTTCCTATGCATGACGGTGCATACGCCTCTCTCCAGTGGTCAGCCTGGCCGTTGGCTACTGGGAGGAACCTGGGGCTCACATGAGAGCCTGTTGGAGCCAATGAATTTCATTCCAGGCAGCACGGAAGAACCTTCATAAAGGAAAAACACCAAGAATGAAAAGAACTCAAGGACCGTGGTTTGTATGTCTGAATTTACATTCAGACATGAAGACACATTTGACTTTATACAGACTCATCATGATATTATAACAAAAGACAAATGTTAAATTAGTGAGTGAATATGTGAAAAAGAAATTTAAATAACTCATTGTGTTGCTACTATGGCAGGCACATACTAGGGAATTGGGATACAAAATTTACCAAGTTAGATATTGTCTCAGGTTTATAGTGTGTGTACTCTTGTGGGATGGGAGATGGATAAATAAACAGGTTAAAAGAAAGAAGAAAATTTAAAATAGTGATAAGAAAAAGGAAAGAAGTACAAGAGTGAGGTGAGAGTGTGTGGTGATAGGGTGGCTATTTTAGATGTGATGGTCAGGGAATGTTTCCTTGAGAAGATGTAATATAAATGTTTGTGGGTGTCTTATGGACATTTTAAGAAGATTCTGAATGTATCAATTCATCAATAAAAGGGAAAGAGCACCACTGATATGTGTTTATCATTACCAGAAAATGATGATTGTTTTTCAACAAAAATTTTAGACTAACTCCTAATATATTTGTTTTTTCTTACTTTGACTCATAAAATATATATATATTTTTAAATCCAAGAAACTGATGTTAGATCAGACCTATTCTGTAAACAAGTAGACTTTTACTTCTATTGCAATTTAATTAATCTCCGGTAAATGGCTATCTTATGAGAGATTTAGATTTCTGTGTAATGCCATGCCCTTTATTCCAGTCCAAAGAATATGCAGGTGTTTGGGGGTTTATAATGCCAGAGTCATTGAAATTACAGTATCTGTTTTTATTGTGTCATGATTTCTCTCTTTCTCTCTCTCTCTCTCTCTCTCTCTCTCTCTCTCTCTCTCTCTCTCTCGCTCGCTCGCTCTCGCTCTCGCTCTCTCTCTGCAAATCACTTTAAAAGCAATGAATAAGTTTAGCTTTTCACTTCAAAGAGATCTAAACAATTAAGGCTGCTCTTTCCCTCTGTCTTTCTTTTTCTTTCCATTTCTGAATTATACTACCTTTCTCCTCTGCCATCATAGAGATGTGTTGCAAGATCTCTCTAAGGTCGTGTTGTATGCTTATGATAACATATATCACAGAAGCTCCAAAGGTCCACATTATCAAACACAGCAATTTAAAATCTCAATTAATGTAAGTTTTGTACATGAACACTAACACTTGAACGTATGAAGATAGTGAATTAGTTTATACATAAATAATTCCCAGTGTAAAAACAACAGTGTTTATTAAAAGTTTATAGTTGAGGTTTATTTTGTGAATATTTTTATTCTTGTTTTTATTAATAATGGGCTGGTATACAAATGTTACAGAAAAAATTACATATTTAAAGGTATATGCTCTGACTTATTTCTCAATTGTATCAATTCTATTTTATTTTGCAAGTGTTGTTGAGATAATTACATCTTTAACTAAGAAGTAGGGGACTGAGTTTTCTGAATATTTTGGGATTAGGGTCATTACCCATATCTTTATCTTTAACTGGCAATGGTAGTACCAACAACTCACTTCAAAGGGCATTTTGACTATTAATAAGAAAATCTTTTAGATGATTATTTTAGCACATGAGCAATTTTCTATCTAGCTGTTGGCTTATTGCTTAACTAGCAGGGAATTTAATAAAAAGTCTAGTGACAGGAGTGCCAAAGGATCTTTGGAAAGATTTTTACTAAAACCCAGTTAATTGTACTTTCCCTAAAAGACATTACTGAAAAAACTTCAGCATATTCCATGTTATCTTTTATTGCTACAAAATAAAAGTTATTATGGAGTTTAGCTTTTTACATGAGCACAAAACCCTGAACATGTGATGATAGTAAAATAATTTATTTAAAACATTTTTTATTTTTCTAAAGGTAGAAGAAAAGAAAGTGAACTTTTTCCCAAAGAGTCTTTAAAAAGAATAAATTGAATTAGCATAAATATATTTTTAGCATAAATATATTTGTTTTCATTGGAGGGGGCAGAATTTAGTAGGAAAATCTGGTTAGTGTAAAGTGGGTGTGGTCATAGGATGAAAAGGAGGAAGAAACATAAAGAAAACCATTTATAGAAAACAATCAGTAAATTTGAGCTTTGACCTCAAGTTGTTTAAGTCAATTATAGCGTAATTTGTGAACCACTTTAATTACGTGTTGCTTTCCTGTTTCTGTAACGGCTGACATGTTTGTGACACTGAAGAAGAATTTTCCATACTATCTGGCTTCCTTTTCCTTACTTTATTATTTTTTTCTGAATATCATTTGACGGAGTAAAGGAGTTGCTTTTAAAAAGCATCTTCCTTATGATAGACCCACTTTTCTGAAACAATTAGTTAGAAATTACCACCATTTATGACACCAACCAAAAAAAACAAAACAAAAACCACATTTTTTTTTGTATAGAAATTCTGAAAATATATGAAACAATACAGTCATATTTAGTATGGAACACATCTTTTTAAACAAGAGAGGCCTTATCACATTTTAAATTTATCATCATTTAGACTTGCAAGATTAATGGATGAAAGATAAATGTTCTTAAGCATTGAAGAAATCTCCAATGTCAGATTCGATTTTAGTACATTGAGTCATCTTTCTTCAAAGAAAGGCCCTCTCAGCCTTTACTGCTGCTCAGAATGAGACAAAGTTATTTAGTAATTCTCATTTCCATGTCCTGGAAATAAGATAGCGGTCCTATAACTGGAATCACTATGACAGAATTGGATAAAAAGTTCAACATATTTCCCTAGGATTGGAATTTCTAACTCTATAAATATATGAGAACTTAATGGCAAAATTTTGTTTTGGGATATGTGAAGGCAAGTAGGTACTATTGCTGCTCTTAAAATAGGCATCATTATCTCAGTTGTTTGAAATATTTTAGTGACTTTTCAACAAATCAAAGAATAAGAAAGACAAATACCTAGGAAAAATGTGCTTCGTCAGCAATCATTTCTTGAACATCTACTGTGTTTTGGGCAAGAATGACACTGGTAATTTAGATATTAAAAGAAAAATTAACACTTAATGTTTTAATTGAGAGAGACAAACAACAAAGCAAATATTATAAATTGTTAGTGTGTTATGAATGACAAAGGTGACCTGGCAGCATAGAGTGGGACCCTAAGTTCAGTCTGAGGCAGAGCTTCTTGCAAGAGCATGGATCTAATAATTCTTCAAGAAAGAGAGGCAGAGAATAAAGTACTTTCATGGAGAAGGAGAGGCCTGTGGAAAGGAAAGGCTTAGTGGAACTTGAGGCACATTTAGAGAACTTCCAGTTCCACCATGACTGGGAATTAGGGTATGAATGATAAGGAGCTGGAGGGGAGATAGCTCTAGAAGGAAGCTAGATCTGGGAAGTCCACATGGAAGAATTCCAATTTCACCCTCAAGAGGATTGCAGATTAACAAAGGATTTTAAGCAAGGGATAACCTAATCAGATGGTGTTTTTAGTGAAAGAATTTTGGCAGTACTGTTAAGGGATGAGGTAGGTGGAATGAGGATACTAAAATAAGAAGATTAGTTAGAAATATATTTCCCTCAATTGAGGAGAGAAGAGGTGAAAGTTTGAACCTTAACAATATCAATAGTGATTGATATAAAAATATGGCACCAGGCAGTATTAATGACAGAATTATCAAGGCTGGTGACCAGCTGGATAAAGATGATGGAGTAAAGAGAACATTAATAATAAATGTGACGAAGCACATTTTTCCTAGGCATTTGTCTTTCTTATTCTTTGATTTGTTGAAAAGTCACTAAAATATTTCAAACAACTGAGCTAATGATGCTTATTTTAAGAGCAGCAATAAGAGATGATGGAGTAAAGAGAACTTGGTCACCAAGTTCCGGTAGCTGAGAAGGGGAATTTAAGAAAATTGTCAGATGTTAAGAGGGAGAAAAGTGAATTTCTGATTTTGACAGGTGGATCTTGGAGAAGCAAAGAATGGCTCTAGAGTAGAGATGTGTGGTGGCCAGGTGGTTTGGAGTGGGACAGAATTTCAAACAAGAAGTGGAAATATGGGAGTTAGCAGGACACGGGTGATCACTGAAGCCATAAGTTGAATTTCAAGATTGTCTAGAGGACTGTTCCTCTTAGAAAACAAGGGGAAACTGAGCTGGGTGGGGGGATGTCAAAAAAACCCTAACAGTTATATAGAGATTTTATAGTTCAAAAATATTTTAAAATACATCATTTTTGATTCTTCAAACAATGTTGTGAAGGAGGCATTATATGTTAACCCTCCCCTTTTTGTGATATGAGGACTAAAGCTTACATAAGTTGGGAGACTTCCATAAATAGCAAAGAATGTATCCTAGTAACAAACCCAGGTTGATCTTCTGCTTTTAAATTTGGTATTCATTTTATTATATCAGAACTGCATTGTGACCACCTAATTTCATCTAATATCTCATACATGTGTTATACTCATGACATTGTTGAAAAATTCTCTTTCCCCCTGTGCTTTCATTTTTACCAAAGGAGAACTTTCTAAGGTCAGTGTTGTGGCAGGCAAGAAATAGCAGCTGAGTTACAGTGGGGATACTAGCCTTGCCCGAGGTAATTCTGAGTTGTTTTTTTTCTACCAATGTAGGCAGAACTATTTCACATTTAAGATGGTGGAAAGTACAATATTAGCTACACTGTGGTCTATTTTTCCAATGATTTAGTTTCTATTTAGGCCTCACTTGTTATGGCAGGCTGGATAGACAATTAAAAATTGATTTAGGTAAAGAGGAAAATAAAAATTAAAATACCACCATCTGATTTAATGTCCATCCAATCTTTTTTTTTTTTTTTACACATTTAAACAATGTTTATTGAGACTATCATTGAGAACACTACTTTTTTTAAATTTATTTATTTATTTATTTATTTTTTTAAACATCTTTATCGGAGCATAATTGCTTTACAATGGTATGTTAGTTTCAGCTTCACAACAAAATGAATCAGTTATATATATACATATGTTCCCATATCTCTTCCCGCTTGCGTCTCCCTCCCTCCCACCCTCCCTATCCCACCCCTCCAGGCGGTCACACAGCACCGAGCTGATCTCCCTGTGCTATGCGGCTGCTTCCCACTAGCTATCTACCTTACGTTTGGTAGTGTATACATGTCCATGCCTCTTTATTGCTTTGTCACCGTTTACCCTTCCCCCTCCCCATAGCCTCAAGTCCATTCTCTAGTAAGTCTGTGTCTTTATTCCTGTTTCACCCCTAGGTTTTTCATGACATTTTTTTTCCCTTAAATTCCATATATATGTTTTAGCATACGGTATTTGTCTCTCTCTTTCTGACTTACTTCACTCTGTATGACAGACTCTAGGTCTATCCACCTCATTACAAATAGCTCAATTTCGTCTCTTTTTATGGCTGAGTAATACTCCATTGTATATATGTGCCACATCTTCTTTATCCATTCATCCGATGATGGACACTTAGGTTGTTTCCATCTCTGGGCTATTGTAAATAGAGCTGCAATGAACATTTTGGTACATGACTCTTTTTGAATTATGGTTTTCTCAGGGTATATGCCCAGTAGTGGGATTGCTGGGTCATGTGGTAGTTCTATTTGTAGCTTTTTAAGGAACCTCCATACTGTTCTCCACAGTGGCTGTATCAATTTACATTCCCACCAACAGTGTAAGAGGGTTCCCTTTTCTCCACACCCTCTCCAGCATTTATTGTTTCTAGATTTTTTGATGATGGCCATTCTGACTGGTGTGAGATGATATCTCATTGTAGTTTTGATTTGCATTTCTCTAATGATTAGTGATGTTGAGCATTCTTTCATGTGTTTGTTGGCACTCTGTATATCTTCTTTGGAGAAATGTCTATTTAGGTCTTCTGCCCATTTTTGGATTGGGTTGTTTGTTCTTTTGTTATTAAGCTGCATGAGCTGCTTATAAATTTTTGTCCATCCAATCTTATCAAGGAAGAATGTTCTGTCTTTGGGGAACTATCTGACAAACTCTCATTCACACAGGATAGGTAAATCGTTAAAGAATGTACAGTAAGACCTAACATGCCTTTTACAAAAGGCTGAAAGGAGTCAGATGATAGCTTTTTTATCCCTGCCACCCCACAAAAGTAGACAATCTCTGATATAAACATATTGAGAAACGAAATGTCTTTTAATTAAGAAACACTTAAGAAAACACTTGCCAGAATTAGCATAGGGCTAGTGATGTAGGTAATAGACTTGCTAATTTCGTATTCTTCAGCCACATTTCTATGAAGACATTTTAAAAATCCTTAATGTTATTTTCTTGAGATTTTTGTCTGAAAGAAATAACAACCCTGAAATTCCTTTGGGTAGAAATAGAGCTACCAATTCATTCCGCTGCATTTTTAGTAATGTTGCATCTAATATGCAAAATGATGGGTTTCTAATATTGGTGAGAGGGCATAGTAGAATATGACTTTAAAAGATAAGAAAATGGCCCTCTTCTAAACACGGCCACTGCCTAAGTATAGTTGGCTGATCATAAAATGTGCAATTTAAGCTTTCATATTGATATTTTAGATTGACAGTACCCTTGGGTTAGTGGAGTGAGCTTCATTTACTGAGAAGTCATAGAAAGTCACGTTGATTGTCTGAGCAGGTGGCTGTACTTGAAGGATAATGCTAAAAGGCAAGAGAATAGAAAAGATAGTTCTTATTATGAGAAGTCACTATAGTCTCCTCACTGACATATACAGCAGAGGGAAAAATAGGAAGAGACCTCACTTCAGATTCTATCAGGTTTTAAATATTTCTGCTTCAATGTTGTCAGCATTAGTTCTTTTGTTTCATCAAATACATGAGAATGGTGTAAGCAGTCTCTTTTGTAGAAGAAAATGTGACCAGTTACACAATAGAAAAAAACCCTGCTTGTAATCCTCTCCCTTATTTCTATCACTTATATCTTACTGAGCATAGGCAAGGATTTGCTTATTAAAAGTGACTAGAGTGATAAAATGTTTGTTTATTCAATTTCAGAAAGAATGTTTATTTTTCTGTGGCTATAGAACCAAAGACTACGGTAATATGTTTCCCATATATATATATATATATATATATATATATATATATGCTACCATTAAGGCAATCTTTAGGTGCTCTGTTCTCTCTGTCACTCAAGAAGGCTGAGCAAGGGCTTGTGCAATATTTTGTAGCCATATTTATTGCCATATGGCCACTCTAAATTACATTGTGCTGTAAATTGAGATTGTCTGAAGGAGTTTGGCTAACTTCCAACTTGGGGATACCTTTCACAGAGGCTGATGTTAATGGCAATGTGATCTTTGGATAATGTAACAATGTTAATATTGTTTTTATTGAGTTAGTTGGACTACTAGCTATTGTATGCTGGGGAAAACACAGTGCATGGTGCCATGGTCTAATGTAGCCATCTGGCCAGACATCTCTCCTGTTAAGGATGTAATTCACCTAAGCAATCCAGGCTGCATGACTTTTTCCGATGGTCCAAACCACTTTTTAGCAAAGCTTCCAAAAATTGACGTTGAAATGAACAGAGAGAGACAAATGCATTTGTAAGTTTATCCTACTCTATAGTCACCTTATATATTTTGTGGTTATCATTTTATGTGTGTTCACTGAACAAAGCTATTCTCTAGGTCAGTAGTTCTTAAAGTGAGGTGACTTGACCAGTAGTATCACCTGGGAATTTGTTAGAAATGCAAATTCTTAGATGCCACCTTAGCCCTACTGAATCAGAAACTAAGGGTAAGGCCCAGAATTCTGCTTTTCAACAAGCTTTCTATGTGATTCTGATGAGGTTTGAGAACCACTGCTTTAGACCGTTATTTTAAACAATTATTGGGATACAATAAAAGATGATCATATAACTTTGGAGTGATAAAATTACATCATACATGATACTTCCCTAGAATTTTCTAAGATCTCAAAGTTCATTTACATTAACCAATTAAAATACACACCACATTCTATTGAAAGTGATGGTTACTTTTAAATTTATTTTATACATGGAAAGAACAAGAAATTAAAAAAAAAAATTTCCTGAGGGGCATGAGGTTAATTTATTACAATAAAGTCTGATTCTAACCATTGTCTTCTACTCTACTATGTCTTAATGGTTAAGACAACAATAACAACACAAAACAGAATTCCTGATACATAGGCATTTTTATCATGCTTTTATATAGCCCTAAAAGTCTCAGTTGGCAAAGTTGTAATTGGAAAGGAATCCATTTAGAAGTATGGATATTTATAGAAAATATCAATTGCCAAGTAATTGATATTGATAATAATAAAGCAAAAATATATTCTACACTGTCCTTTTTTTGCTCCCTAAAAGTCACCTGTGCACTAAGGTTAACAACTTTAAACATAGGAAATGACCAATATAGGAGACTGCTCTTCAGCAGAAAAAATATTCTTTGGAATTAAACAAACTATAACAGAATGACCTTCCAGAGATATTTTGTCTGTACGTTTCTGATAATGTTGCATAGCTGAATATGATTTTCAAGAGGATCAGTGAGTATGTTCTCATTTCCCTTCTAAGTTTAATCACACAGCTGATATTTTGTCATATTTAAGTTTTCTTGCTATTCATCCAGCAGAATCCTGTGTGATAAGCCACATACATACCAATTTTTTAATCAACCTTGTTTGTGAATTCCAAGTGTGGAGAAGAAAATAACGGTGGGGAGGGGGATTACCTTCCTGCCAGAGCCCGCAGTGTTAAGTTTCATGACAGTAAAAAAATAAATAAGGAAGGAGTTGTCAAGGTTGTAAGTCAGTGGCAGAAGCAGGAATTATTGCTACTCAGGGACTATAAATTTTGGGGTATGAATGTGACTTACCATACATGAATTTTTAGAAAAATTAAAATATTTAAAGTATCCAGCCAGGAAATAGATTATCCCAAACTTGCTGAAAATTTATTTCCAATATATTTTGGCTACTTCCTATGCAACTTGGGATGCAAGACAGAAACCAGAAGTAGCCACAAGTGTAAGAAATTGTATAAAGTAAGCATGATCATTTATTTTTGAATCAACCATTTTTATCAAATTCAGCTACATGTTCTCCATCAATCTACATACTAATTCTTTTAAAATTCATTCAGAGCTAGAAATCATTTCAAAAGTGGGCACTCCTAGTTGCTGTAGACACAGGCAAGTTCAATCTCTCTTACTTTTCGAATGTCATGTGAATATATACACATATATAGTAAAAATGACTTTTATAAATTTATGTTACAAACTATTAGCAATGTTCTCAAGGATCCAAAATCTACCAAAATATACAGGCAGCTGATGTTCATTCTTAATCTAGTATCTGGTTTGTGAAACAGAAAATCAAGAAACCAATTATGTCACTGATTTCAGAGATTGACCGAAAAGGTAGATGCTGGATGCTTCAAAAACTCTCAGGGAGAAAATAGATGGATTGAGTGATTTTTAAAAATAATGTTTGTACCATAAACCTCTGTCTCTGTCACAGAGATTTTGTGGCTGGACATGCTGGTTGAGTATTAAGCCATAATCCATCTCTTGCTATCAGAAACAGAAATGTATAGAATGGAGTATTTTTGAAATAAAAACATTTCATCTCTCTGTAGAGATTTCTAGCCTGACATATCCAAGACTCATTTCTGCTGGTCTATTTCTGAAAATCTAGTGATTATGAACGAACCTTGGGAAAACATGAAGCTGCTTGAGGGAAAGTACAGATGATTACTATTGTGAAACATTTCATGTATCAACAAGAAATCACTAGGATTCTTGCCTTTGGTTGAATAAACTGGTAGATTTTATGATAAATGTCAATAACACTATGCTTGAAGTTGTTCATTAAAGGAAAAAGTCAATGAAGATAATTATTTGACCTCATGCACTGAAACCACTGATCAACCAGAAAGTCAAAACATTTTTTTTGTGTGTGTGGTTTGTTGTGCTTTTGCTTTTGTCTGCAAATATACGTATTCTAAGTTGACTTTAATGTATTTTCTAAGAATTTAAGCACACATTTTTTTTCTGAAAAAATAGGATAATATTAACTATCTTTTTCCTATGGGCTTCTGAAAATAAGATGCTTTAAATGGCAAGTATCTGAATAACAAGATTACTAATATGACTTTTTGTCACCAGAATTGGACATTTGTTTCCGATTTTCAATAAATGGTCTCCTTTGCTTCAGATTTTCAAAAATCTGCTCAGTATTCCAAATGTTTCTGATATTTATATGTCTCATAAAGAAGAATTTTTGAATGAAGTGAAAATAGGAAGTTAAGCCAAGTCCTTTAAACTATTTCCTATTTATATTGTTCTAAATGTACTTCTTCTCAAGGTAGACTTGGAATTCCAGTTCAAAATTTCTATTTAAATTATGAATAGCTTATTGTACACAAAGCCTGTGAACTATAAAATAAATAATAGTGGGCTGCACTTCCATTGCCCTTTGGTTTACAGTGGTGATATTGCATCCCAAAGGGAGGGCACCATTGATTGATGACACTTGCCTTGTGCCTTTGAGCATTTCTCACATATAATGTACCATGGTACATATAAAAATTCATTTCAGAATCTGTCATTCCTCAGTAAGGCACATGTTAATGTAAATTATGTTTGCTGAGGGAGGAGCTTCAAGATGGCGGAAGAGTGAGAGGTGGAGATCACCTTCCTCCCCACAAATACATCAGAAATACATCTACATGTGGAACAACTCCTACAGAACACCTACTGAATGCTGGCAGAAGACCTCAGACTTCCCAAAAAGCAAGAAACTCCCCACGTACCTGGGTAGGGCAAAAGAAAAAAGAAAAAAAAGACAAAAGAATAGGGACGGGACCTGCACCAGTGGGAGGGAGATGTGAAGGAGGAAAGGTTTCCGCACACTAGGAAGCCCCTTCGTGGGCGGAGAATGCCGGTGGCGGAGGGGGAAGCTTCGGAGCCACGGAGGGGGGAAGCTTCGGGGACACGGTGGAGAGCGCAACAACAGGGGTGCGGAGGCCAAAGCAGAGAGATTCCCGCACAGAGGATCGGTGCCGACCATCACTCACCAGCCCGAGAGGCTTGTCTGCTCACCCGCCGGGGTGGGCGGGGGCTGGGAGCTGAGGCTCGGTTTTGGAGGTCAGATCTGAGGGAGAAGTCTGGGGATGGCTGCGTGAACACAGCCTGAAGGGGGCTAGTGCGCCACGGCTAGACGGGAGGGAATCTGGGAAAAGGTCTGGAACTGCCTAAGAGGCAAGAGAGTTTTTCTTGCCTCTTTGTTTCACGGTGCACAAGGAGAGGGGATTAAGAGCGCTACCTATATAAGCTCCAGACATGACCCATGGCTATCAGTGCAGACCCTGGACACGGGCATGAGACGCTAAGGCTGCTACTGCAGCCACCAAGAAGCCTGTGTGCAAGCAAAGGTCACTATCCACACCTCCCCTCCCGGGAGACTGTGCAGCCCACCACTGTCATGGTCTCGTGATCCAGGGACAGCTTCCCCGGGAGAACGCACGGCTGCCTCAGGCTGGTGCAAAGTCCGACTGACTGCTGCCACCACAGGCTCAACCTGCATCCGTACACCTCCCTCCCCCAGCCTGAGTGAACCAGAGCCCCCTAATCAGCTGCTCCCTTAACCCCATCCTGTCTGAGCGGGAACAGACACCCTCAGGAGACCTACCTGCTGAGGCAGAGTGAAATCCAAAGTTGAACCCCAGGAGTTGTGCAAAAAAGAAGAGAAAGGGAAATCTCTCCCATCAGCCTCAGGAGCAGCGGATTAAATCTCTACAATCAATTTGATGTACCCTGCATCTGTGGCATACCTGAAGAGACAACAAATCATTCCGAATTGAGGCGGTGGACTTTGGGAGCAATATATATATGTATCTTTTTTCTCTTTTTGTGAGTGTGTATGTGTATGCTTCTGTGTGTGATTTTTGTCTGTATAGCTTTGCTTTTACCATTTGTCTGAGGGTTCTGTCTATCCATTTTTTGTTTTGTTTTGTTTTTAGTAGAGCATTTAGCACTTGTTATCATTGGTGGATTTGTTTTTTGGTTTGCTCTTTCTTTCTTTCCTTTTTTTTATTTAATTTTTCTCTTTTTAATAATTATTTAAATTATTAAAAATAATGTATGGATGACAGGGTCTTGGTGCTCCAGCCAGGAGTCAGGCCTGTGCCTCTGAGCTGGGAGAGCCAAGTTCAGGACATTGGTCCACCAGAGACCTCCCAGCTCCACATAGTATCAAACAGCAAAGATGTCCCAGAGATCTCCATCTCAACAACAAGACCCAGCTCCACTCAACTACCAGCAAGCTACAATGCCAGACACCCTATGACAAACAACTAGCAAGACAGGAACACAACCCCACCCATTAGCAGAGAGGCTGCATAAAATCATAATAAGTCCACAGACACCCCAAAACACACCCCAGATGTGGACCTGCCCACCAGAAAGACAAGATCCAGCCTCATCCACCAGAACACAGGCACTAGTCTCCTCCACCAGGAAGGCTACACAACCCTCTGAACCAACTTTAGCCACTGGGGGAGACAGAAAAACAACGGGAACTACGAACCTGCAGCCGGCGAAAAGGAGACCCCCACACACAGTAAGTTAAACAATATCAGAAGACAGAGAAACACACAGCAGATAAAACAGCAAGGTAAAACCCCATCAGACCTAACAAATGAAGAGGAAATAGGCATCTACCTGAAAAAGAATTCAGAATAATGATAGTAAAGATGATCCAAAATCTTGGAAATAGAATGGAGAAAATACAAAACGTTTAACAAGGACCTAGAAGAACTAGAGAGCAAAAATGGCAATGATGAAAAAAATGATAAATGAAATTAAAAATTCTCTAGAAGGAATCAATAGCAGAATAACTGAGGCAGAAGAACAGATAAGTGACCTGGAAGATAAAATAGTGGAAGTAACTACTGCAGAGAAGAATAGAGAAAAAATAATGAAAATAATTGAGGACAGACTCAGAGATCTCTGGGAAAACATTATACATACCAACATTCAAATTATAGGGGTCCCAGAAGAAGAAGAGAAAAAGAAAGGGACTGAGAAAATACTTGAAGAGATTATAGTTGAAAACTTCCCTAATATGGGAAAAGAAATGGTTATTCAAGTCCAGGAAGTGCAGAGAGTCCCATACAGGATAAATCCAAGGAGAAACAGGCCAAGACATATATTAATCAAAAATTAAATAAAAGAAAAAATATTAATAGCAACAAGGGTAAAACAATAAAAAAACATACAAGGAAATCCCCATAAGGTTAACAGGTGATCTTTCAGCAGAAACTCTGCAAACCAGAAGGGAGTGGCAGGACATATTTAATGTGATGAAAGGGAAAAACTGAAAATCAAGATTACTCTACCCAGCAAGGGTCTCATTCAGATTCAATGGAGAAATTAAAAGCTTTACAGACAAGCAAAAGCTGAGAGAATTCAGCACCACCAAACCAGCTCTACAACAAATGCTAAAGGAACTCCTCTAGGCAGGAAACAGAACAGAAGGGAAAGGCCTACAATAACAACCCAAAACAATTAAGAAAATGGTAATAGAAACATACATATTGATAATTAGCATAAATGTAAATGGATTAAATGCTCCCACCAAAAGACATACACTGGCTGAATGGAAACAAAAACAAGACCCGTATATATGCTGTCTACAAGAGACTCACTTCAGACCTAGGGACACATACAGACTGAAAGTGAGGGGATGGAAAAAGATATTCCATGCAAATGGAAATCAAAAGAAATCTGGAGTAACAATATTCATATCAGATAAAATAGACTTTAAAATAAAGAATCTTACAAAAGACATTGAAGGACACTACATAATGATCAAGAGATCAATCGAAGAAGAAGATATAACAATTATAAATATTTATGCACCCAACATAGGAACACCTCAATACATAAGGCAAATGCTAACAGCCATAAAAGGGAAAATCAACAGTAACACAATCATAGTAGGGGACTGTAACACCCCACTTTCACCAATGGACAGATCATCCAAAATGAAAATAAAGAAGGAAACACAAGCTTTAAATGATACATTAAACAAGGTGGACTTAATTGATATTTATAGGACATTCCATCCAAAAACAACAGAATGCACTTTCTTCTCAATTGCTTATGGAACATTCTCCAGAATAGATCATGTCTTGGATCACAAATCAAGCCTGGGTAAATTTAAGAAAATTGAAATCATATCAAGCATCTTTTCTGACCACAATGCTATGAGACTAGATATCAATTACAGGAAAAAATCTGTAAAAAATACAAACACGTGGAGGCTAAACAATACACTACTTAATAACCAAGCGATCACTGAAGAAGTCAGAGGAAATTAAAAAAATACCTAGAAACAAATGGCAATGAAAACATGACAACCCCAAACCTATGGCATGCAGCAGAAACAGTTTTAAGAGGGAAGTTTATAACAATACAATCCTACCTTAAGTAGCAAGAAATATCTCAAATAAACAACCTAAACTTATACCTAAAACAATTAGAGAAAGAAGACCAAAAATACCCCCCAAGAGTTAGCAGAAGGAAAGAAATCATGCAGATCAGATCAGAAATAAATGAAAAAGAAATGAAGAAAACAATAGAAAAGACTAATATAACTAAGAGCTGGTTCCTTGAGAAGATAAACAAAATTGATAAAGCATTAGCCAGACTCATCAAGAAAAAGATGGAGAGGACTCAAATCAATAGAATTGGAAATGAAAAGAGAGAAGTAACAACTGACACTTCAGAAATAGAGGATCATGAAAGATTACTACAAGCAATTATATGGCAATAAAATGGATAACATGGAAGAAATGGACAAATTCTTAGAAAAGCACAACCTGCCAAGACTGAACCAGGAAGAAATAGAAAATATGAACAGACCAATCACAAGCACTGAAATTGAGACTGTGATTAAAAATCTTCCAACAAACAAAAGCCCAGGACCAGATGACTTCACAGGCCAATTACATCAACCATTTAGAGAGGAGCTAACACCTATCCTTCTCAAACTCTTCCAAAATACAGCAGAGGGACGAACACTCCCAAATTCATTCTACAAGGCCACCATCACCCTGATACCAAAACCAGACAAAGATGTCACAAAGAAAGAAAACTACAGGCCACTATCCCTGATGAACACAGATGCAAAAATTCTCAACAAAATACTAGCAAACAGAATCCAGGAGCACATTAAAAAGATCATACACCATGATCAAGTGGGGTTTAACCCAGGAATGCATAGATTCTTCAATATATGCAAATCAATAAATGTGATACACCATATTAAAAAATTGCAGAGTAAAAATCATATTATCATCTCAATAGATGCAGAAAAAGCTTTCGACAAAATTCAGTACCCATTTATGATAAAAAAGGCCTCCAGAAATTAGGCATAGAGGGAATTTACCTCAACATAATAAAGGCCATATATGACAAACCCACAGCTAACATTGTCCTCAATGGTGAAAAACAGAAATCATTTCCACTAAGATCAGGAACAAGACAAGGGTGCCCACTCTCACCACTATTATTCAACATTGCTTTGGAAGTTTTAGTCACAGCAATCAGAGAAGGAAAAGAAATAAAAGGAGTCCAAATAGGAAAAGAAGAAGTAAAGCTGTCACTGTTTGCAGATGACATAATACTATACATAGAGAATCCTAAAGATGCTACCAGAAAACTACTGGAGCTAATCAGTGAATTTGGTAAAGTAGCAAGATACAAAATTAATGCACAGAAATCTCTTGCATTCCTCTATACTAATGAGGAAAAATCTGAAGGAGAAATTAAGGAAACACTTCTATTTACCATTGAAACAAAAAGAATAAAGTACCTAGGAATACACCTACCTAAGGAGACAAAAGACCTGTATGCAGAAAATTATGACACTGATGAATGAAACCAAACATGATACAAACAGATGGAGAGATATACCATATTCTTGTATTGGAAGAATCAACATTGTGAAAATGACCATACCACCCAAAAGCAATCTATAGATTCAATGCAATCCCTATCAAACTACCAATGGCATTTTTCACAGAACGAGAACAAAAAATTTTCACAATTTGTATGGAAACAAAAAAGACCCTGAATAGCCAAAGCAATCTTGAGAAAGAAAAATGGAGCTGGAGGAACCAGGGTCCCTGACTTCAGACTATACTACAAAGCTACAGTAATCAAGACAATATGGTACTGGCACAAAAACAGAAGCATAGACCAATGGAACAGGATAGAAACCCAGAGATAAACCCATGCACATATTGTCACCTTATTTTTGTTAAAGGAGGCAAGGCAATAATATACAGTGGAGAAAAGACAGCCTCTTCAATAAGTCGTGCTTGGAAAACTGGACAGCTACATGTAAAAGAATGAAATTAGAACACTCCCTAACACCATACACAAAAATAAACTCAAAATGGATTAAAGACCTAAATATAAGGCCAGACACAATCAAACTCTTAGAGGAAAGCATAGGCAGAACACTCTATGACATAAATCACAGCAAGATCTTTTTTGACCCCCCTCCTTGAGAAATGGAAATAAAAACAAAAATAAACAAATGAGACCTAATGAATCTTAAAATCTTTTTCACAGCAAAGGAAACCATAAACAAGATGAAAAGACAACTCTCAGAATGGGAGAAAATATTTGCAAATGAAGCAACTTACAAAGGATTAATCTCCAAAATTTACAAGCAGCTCATGCAGCTCAATATCAAAAAAGCAAACAACTCAATCCAAAACTGGGCAGAAGACTTAAATGGACATTTCTCCGAACAAAATATACAGATTGCCAACAAACACATGAAAGAATGCTCAACATCATTAATCATTAGAGAAATGCAAATGAAAACTACAATGAGCTCTCACCTCACACCAGTCAGAATGGCCATCATCAAAAAATCTACAAAGAATAAATGCTGGAGAGGATGTGGAGAAAGGGAACCCTCTTGCACTGTTGGTGGGAATGTAAATTGATACAGTGACTATAGAGAAAAGTATGGATGTTCCTTAAAAAACTAAAAATAGAACTACCATACGACCCAGCAATCCCAGTACTGGGCATATACCCTGAGAAAACCATAGTTCAAAAGAGTCATATACCATGATGTTCATTGCAGCTCTATTTACAATAACCAGGACGTGGAAGCACACTAAGTGTCCATCGACAGATGAATGGATAAAGAAGATGTGGCCCATATATACAATGGAATATTACTCAGCCATAAAAGGAAATGAAATTGGGTTATTTGTAGTGAGGTGGATACACCTAGAATGTGTCATACAGCGCAAAGTAAGTCAGAAAGAGAAAAAGAAATACCGTATGCTGACACATATATATGAGATCTTAAAAAAAAAAAAAAAAAAAAAAGGTCATGAAGAACCTAGGGGCAGGACAGGAATAAAGACACAGACCTACTATGGAATGGACCTGAGGGCACGGGGAGGCCAAAGGGTAAGCTGGCACGAAATGAAAGAGTGGCATGGGCATATATACACTACCAAAGTAAAACCGATAGCTAGTGGGAAGCAGCCGCATAGCACAGGGAGATTAGCTTGGTGCTTTGTGACCACCTAGAGGGGTGGGAAAGGAAGAGTGGGAGGGAGACGCAAGAGGGAGGAGATATGAGGTTATATGTATATGTATAGCTGTTTCACTTTGTTATAAAGCAGAAACTGTCACACTATTGTAAAGCAATTATACTCCAATAAAGATGTTAAAAATAACTAACTTAATAAAATTATGTTTGCTCCTGTTGAGTGGTTAAATTCTTTCTGAATGTGAAATGAGATACTTCTTTTAAAATGTATATGCTGAAGCAGGTTTAGAAATGTGGCAAAGTTGACATTTGTACACAGATGCCCAGCTGTGCAAAAATTTATCTGTAACTGATTTGAACTTTCTTATAACCACCATCCATATAGTGTTAGATGAAATATAAACTTACTAAGTAAATATATCAGAGTGTCATCTAGCTTAAGCCCTTCTCCTTTTGGATTCATATTGAGTCAATACAGAGCTCACCCTGTTTGGGGGGTGTTTTTTCCTTGGGAAATATTACAAAGTGCAACACAGACTGGAGGGGGAGGTTTCTGTGGCCTTTCTCAGTGTGTGGGTGGAGAGCTTGAATCTAGGCATGGGCCCTTGTGTGGACTTCGGTTTCATTGTTCGCCTCTGTGATACGTCTTTTGTTCCATCTACTCATTGAGCTTCCAGCCATCATTTTGGGAAGAGCTGGGAAACTTGGTGACACTTGGAGTACCTCCTGGGCTGAGTTGGCCTCTCCTAGGCTTTCCTTTTTTCTATGAATTCTCTTAGTCTCAACCAAATTCTCCTTTTGCCCTTGGCTTACACTTTTCATCTCAGCCTCTGGCAGTGTCCTGTGGGAGGCAGGCTAGCTTTTACTTCCTAGTTACTTCTAATGTCCCCTGTTATTATATCACATCTCACAGTAGCCCTGGCAATCTCAGTGACCTTAATCCCAGATCTTCCTTTCCCTACACACATCCCACCATCTCTTCTGTGCAGCGGTTAGTTCATGTTGGTGGGAGACATTCTAGGTGGTATCTTCCCAGTAGGGCATACAATTACTTACAGGACCTGATCTCCTTAGGTTACTTTCCTCATAAACTGTCTAGTGTCTTTTTATCATACCTCCTTTCTACTCACACATGCTAGGAGAGCAAAAAATGAGGATTAACATTTCTCTTTTAGTCTCTCTCTTTTTATCCTCTACCTTGGATAAAACTCCTATTCCTCCCTTCTCCCCCCTTTTCTTTTGTCTTCAGGAATGTTTCCTATATTGTATCTTTCTCAATTCAATATAACATTTCCTAGGGAGGTATCTAATTACTGAGAAGAAAATTATGTCAGGAAATATTAGAAAACATTATCCTCATTTTTCACTATATTGAGCGGACATGAATTACTGAATTATATCTTAAGGGAAAATTCTCTAGTGCCATTAAGTTGATATATATATATATATATATATATATTTTTTTTTTTTTTTTGCGGTACGCAGGCCTCTCACTGTTGTGGCCTCTCCCCTTGCGGAGCACAGGCTCCGGACGCGCAGGCTCAGCAGCCATGGCTCATGGGCCCAGCCGCTCTGCGGCATGTGGGATCTTCCCGGACCGGGGCACAAAACCATGTCCCCTGCATTGGCAGGCGGACTCTCAACCACTGCGCCACCAGGGAAGACCAAGTTGATATATTTTTATATATTATATGTTTTAGTTCAATAGTTACCAAAATAGCCCAATCATAAGCAAAGTAAATAAATTATTTGCTTTTGAAATTTTAATAACAAAATTTAGACATGCCTGTGAAGAGATGCTTTGCTGAGACCTACCACTGTCATATATGCCACATGATTGAGTTTTGAAAAATATTTTTAATAATACTTATTTGATACTTTTTATTTTTCAAAGTACTTTTACATTCATTACCTTATCTTCTAACCTTCACAACATTCTTGTGATGTAGGCAAGGTAGCTGTTATTATCCCATTTTATAGATGGGGAAATGAAAGTGAAAAATGATTAGGTGAATTGCTCTGTATCACATGGTAAATGGATGTTTGTGTTTGAGCAAGGAAGGATCTATAATCTCCCATTCTGCTTCTGATTTGGTATTACATCCTTGAAACTATGTTTGTAATATTTTATTACTTGATAAATAAAAATGAAGAGACAGGGAAAAAAAGGAAAATTAAACCACATTTTTCTCATTTTCTTAAAAAGAGAATTACTAATACTCTTGCTTCTTCTGCACAGACCTTATATATCTGTGCAGGAGTCTTTAACACAACTTCCCTTGCTCCAAATGCAGGTAGGCTTCTTTTCCTGTTGTACTGACAGCCGTGTCCTGCACACCTCCCAGCCTTGCCCATTTTAAGGTTCCTCTGGACATTCTCACCTCCTCCTTTCTTGACCCTCTACTTGTTTACAGTCTTTGTTTATCACTTGGAAGTGACATTAGGTGTTGTCCCTCCAACTGTGACTCTGTCCTCTCCATGATCATATCTAATGTTGATTTTATTACTATATTTTCAGTTGTTCTGCTTACATACTTGTTGAATCTACCCTGGTGTTTGATATCCTACACAATTTCTCACAACCTATTTCTTCTTTGGTCTAATCTGACATACATGCAAATCAGTACAGAAAAAAAAAGTTTTATTCCTTGCTTCAGATGAAATGTTAAATGTATAGAGCCTATTGGCCTGGATGACTGCATATGCTGAGAATGTCAGGCACTGATTTGCCTTGTTACCATCAAATCTACATAGCTTTCTTTAGTTTTGGTGAATCTTGGAAACCAGCACATTATTCACAATGAACAATAATTCATCACAGTGAGTAGAAAGAAGAGTGATTAAATTCCCTTTATCACCCTTCGTATCAGTCAGCATCAAGGAAGTAAACAGATGACACACTTAGAGGGAACCATTTACTAAGGTGTGGGCAGCATTTAAGGAATAAAACAAGAGGTGTGGTCAGCAGCTTCTAAGATGATCCCCAGTGATGCCAATTTTGTGGTAAACACTGCCTTATGTAATCTCATCCTCTTGATTAAATTGTTTATAATCCATAGAATATCTTTAGTTTGAGGGTGTGCCACCTCTATGATTAAATTACACAAGATTCTGATTTCTGTGTTGCTAGCAAATGCTTTCCTTTGTCAGTTTTGATGAAGCAAGTAGTCATGTTGAGGAGGCCCACATGTCAAGGAACTGAGGATTGTCTCTGGTCAACAGCCAGCAAGAAATGCAGGCCCTTGGATCAACTGCTGAAAAGGAACTAAAAACAGTCAACAACGATATAAATGAATTTGAAATAGATTTTTCCTAGGCTGAACCTTCAGATGAGCTCCAGCCTTGGTCAACACCTTGATCTCAGCCTTCTGGGAGACCCTGAAGCAGAGGTTCCAGTTAAGCTGTGCCTGACTCCTGACCCATAGAAACTTTGTGATGATAAATGTATGTTGTCTGAAGCCACTAACCCTAACCCTAGCCCAATTTCTTATGTAGCAATAGATACTTAGTATAGATGGTAAAAGTTGGCAACTGCTAACACCCAGGAGCCTGAAGGGGAAAAGGAATAGGCAGTTCCAGACCCAGAGAGCATAGATGTATGGAGAGGGATAACTGTGGCCGTAGAGGGAGAAATGGCCTAGTCAAAGCAACTAGCAGGAGGGAGCTGGGAATAAATACCTGTCCCCACTCTTTCTCTGCCTCTGAATTTCCTGCTAAAATTTTATTTTGGCCTAACTGAACCAGTTGTGAGAAGCTCATTGTTGCAGCCTGGATGGATACAATGCAGGATGGACAGTGTATCTGTTTCTTAGGGTTGGAAAGAGCTACAAACCAGGTGGCTTAAAACCACAGAATGGTATTATCTTATAGTTATGTAGGTTAGAAGTCAGAATCCAAGATTTTGACAAGACCATGCTCTCCTTGAAGCCTAGAGGAGAGCATCCTTCCTTGCCTCTTCACAGATTCTGGTGATTTGCCCATAATCCTTGATGTTCCTTGGCTAGCAGCTGCTTTGACCTCTGCCTCTGTCACCATGTGATGTTCTCCTGTCGGGTATTTGTGGCCTCTTCTTATAAGGACACCAGTCATATTGGATTAGGGCCACCCTCATGCAGCATGACCTCATTTTAAACTTGATTACCTCTGCAAAGACCACATATCCAAAAAGACCACATTCACAGGCACTGGGGATTAGAATGTCAACATCTTTTGGGGTGATACAGTTCAACCCCTAACAGACAGGAGGCAATGTATGTCTGGAGGGGCAAATAGAAGACATTCAGTACAAAACTCCATGGAAAAAAGGTACATTCTGGGTGCTTACTTATGATGTTGCTATTAAATGTAAGCTTGTCACTAATAAAATGAAGTGAATGAGCATTTTTCTCATCATTCTTGAGGACAGATTTCTTTTACAATCTATGCTTTGTGTAGAAGAGCTATCACAGGAAAGTGACTATACAGCTGCCTGAACACAACAGACACAGAAGACAGGTTTGTGGCCTTCATTGAATGCACCACCCTGGGCTTTGAAATTGGCATGTCTTTTATAAATCTTCCAAACCCACTAGAATGAGACTCATGCAGTTTTGAAAGTTGTGGGAAGAGAAAACTATATCACCCGTAGTAACTACATCTTACAGGGCAGAATATCTAGACTTGTGAAATGCATTTTATAAAGGGTCACACATTATTCAAGCTATTCATTTGTTCTCTTTTTTTAAAATTTTGCATATTTAGATTGGAAATAATTTCTAGCAGGAAAATGTTTCATGGATTCTGTGGCTATATTTTTATTTTATATAGACTTTTCATGACGTTAATAGAAAAATATCTGCAGTTTAACTACTGTATTTTTTTCTTTTCAGAGACACTAAAAATGATTTTCTTCAAGTAAAAATAATTGGGTAAATTTCAGTGGCATAAGAAAGTAGGAAATATCCCATTATCAAATATTAGGACTTTCCATGTTTAAATTTTAATTACTTAATCTGGGAGACAGCTATAGTGATTTAAAATTGTGGTAAAAGTCACTGCAAGCCTTCAAACCCACAGTCAATTTACAAAAATATGCCAGTTCTGAATTTATTGACCATCTGTCAGTCTTCATTCACTACTAGCTAGTTGTCAGTGTTTATTATTTGATGCACTCTATAATGAGTCACTGTAAGGAGCAACCCATATCTCCATCACAATGATTAATGGGGTCATTTTCTATCCACAACCACCTCAGACATCATTCTTTCCTTCCAGGCAGGGACAAATGGCAATTTCCAAATCAGAGGGTGATTCCCAGAGCCATCCCAAAGCACAAAGTTACTTGAGTAATGTGCTAATTCAATTAGCATGTAATCAATGCAGCTACACTCAGTCAAACCTCTTCTATGACAAAGCTTTCCAAAAGTAATCATTAAAAGGGACATTCTGAAAATTCAGGGCTTCTTTTTTTACCCACACACTATAGTTATTTGCCTATAATGTGCACCATGTTGAAAGATGATTAAATTTGAAACAGACGAAGTGAAATCTTGGGGTACTGTTGGCTCTGGTTTTTTGTGAGATACCACAGGTAGACTTAAAGCATGCATACAGCTTTCTCATTGTGAGGCAGGCTGTTACAGTGGAAGGGCATAGACATTTGAGCCTGGCAGGTTAGAATCTGCTATCGATTAACTCTGATGCATTGGACAGCTATTGTTCTTTCATCTTCACTGCCTCTGCATGTAAAATATGGATAATTTTCACTACCTGGTATACTTGTTAGTAATATTAACTGAAATGAGATTGGAAAGCACCTGGCATACAGAGACACTCAATAAATGTCTGTTCCGGGTCTTGGTATTAGTGGCAAAAGAAAGTAGAATACAGGGAATCAAAGGGAAATGATTTGGGAAAAAAATCTCAAGTCCAAGTTTCAGCCAAGTGAACCTCCATGTAAGAAAGTTATAGAACTTTATATCTTTTAAAAGAGCAAACTCTTATGGTTTAGGACAAGAAACTCTAGGATTTATGTAAGGACAGTGCTGATCATTTGATAGTTCCCTTAATCTGTTTTAAGGGACATAAAAACACTTAGGAGAAAGGGCAAAACATAGAGACAAAATGAATAAGGGGATATCTGTCTATCTATCTATCTATCTATCTACATATCTATCATCTACCTACCTATTAAGATATATGAGTATATATTTGGAGTGTGTTCATACACTTGTGCTATTCTTAAAATAGAAGCAGAGCTATCATATTGGAGATGGAAGGCATCCTGAGACATAAATAATAAAAAAAAACAGAAGGAACAAATATGGTTGTATCTAGCTAAGAGCCATACCATGTCAACAGAGGGTGTATTTAATATGATTTGAACTATTAACATATCCCTACTCCTTTTAGTAATATATGACAAAAAGACCCTTCTTCCAGACAAGTGATTGTTATTACCTGGATGCATATGTGCAGAATATAGAGTAAACTAAAGCAAGTGATGAAAGTAGCATGGCAGGAAAAGTTTGGTCCAGAATGAGGATGTCTACTTATTTTGACAAGGCTAAGTCAAAATTAGATGTAGAGCTTCTCTAAATGGAAAAAATCCATCATTTGAGGTGAAATAGTTCTTCAGGCTGTGTGTACAGAGATGAGCTTCCAGGTTCTGGTGTTAGGCATTTAAGTTATTAGATAAGCCTTGATATTGGGTATAACTTAATAATTTGAGCTGTAGTTCCATCATTCACTTTAATTCCTGATCTGGAATTAGGTATTTGCCATTATGATTGTAACCTTCTCACATTTTCTTAATATTTATATGGGAAAAGTTGAAATTTCTGATTGGTGGTTCTTATCTAACACTATTTTTCTGTCAAGTAATTCCCTAAGAATTAGGTCTGACATTACAAGAGACCATTTTTACCTTAACAACTTTGATAGTTGGCTTGAAGCTTGCAAAATACCCAAGGTAGAAGTAGGAAATTACACAATCCAAGAGAAACTTATGGTGAGGTGGGGTCATCACTGGAGCAAGGTCTACTGACTCTCTATTATCAGACTTCAACCATCAGATCTCATCAAGATCCCTGGATGAATTTATCAGGGCCTAGGCATGATAGTTTTGTTGATCCAGTGGTATAGAAACTTGATTTTTGCCAGTATTCTAGAAACATCAGAACCTGAAGGGGTTGTTTCATACCTACCAAACTCACATGAGAATAAAATATTCACCAGAATGCATTTTATGATATTGTGGGAATTATCAGGCAGATTAGAATATTTGCGAAGCCCCTGTATGAAAGCAAATTTTCATGGAAGCAACATTATAATCAGAGGCAGTTTGGTGAGAAAAGAAAGAGGGAAATATTTAGTTGAATAACACAAATATTTACTAACATAAAGAAAAAGCATGCATAGTAGAATCTCGTGATTTGGATGTTGATAATTTGAATTAGTGATATTTTATTTTGGACCATTACTAATGCAGAGTTAATGATATTTTAGGCTGAAGTTACACATACCTAATCTATTAAAAATAATAGACATAGGAAGTTAAGTTAAATATATGTAAGGAGCAAGTGGTTTGATATATATACAAAGTAGAACAACATCATTTGAATACAATGTGTTAATTAGAAATATAACCAGAATCACAATAATTTTTCTTTAGAATGAAAGGATTTTAGGTCTGAAAAACCCTCAAGAGATCATATTATCCACTTCTTTTCTTTTACAGATAAATAATCAGGGTGAATGATGGTTATTAACTAACCCAGTATCACATAACTAATTAGTATTGAGCTGAATTTGGATGCCAGGTCTCCTGACTATTAGACTACTAGAGCTTTACTCGATCTACTTATCCAAATCATCTCTAATCTGTACAGGCAGCAAAATGCATTTAGCAGGAAAAATTAATTTGTTTTAAAATAAGTATTTGAAAGCTGTAAGTTTTATCAACAATTAATATGAAATTTAGACTTTTGCTAATTTCTCAATCAGTCCATAACAGTAAAACTTTACTCTACAACCAAAAAGTAAATAAATTTCCCATTATCATAAAATAGTAAATGTGATGGCTAATTTTATGTGCCAACCTACTTGACTGGCCTAAGTGATGCCCAGATGGCTGGTAAATCATTATTTCTGGGTTTGTCTGTGAGGGTGTTTTTGGAAGAGTTGAGCATTTGATTCAGTAGACTGAGTAAGGAGATTTACCCCCCAATGTGGACAAGTATCATACAATCCTCTGAGAGGCTGAATAGAACAAAAACATGGTGGAAGGGCAAGTTGTCATTCTCTTTGCTTGAGCTGGGACTTCCATCAGTTCCTGCCCTCAGATATTGACACTCTTGGTTCTTGGGCCTTTGGTCTTTTATTGAATTTTATTTCCTGGTTCTGTAGCTTGCAGAGGGCAGATTGTAGGACTTCACAGTCACCATAAATTCCTGAGTCAATTCCTATAATAAATCAATCTCTCTCTCTCCCACCTCTCCCTCTCTCTCTTGCTCTCTCCAAATATATATCTCCTATTGATTCTGCTTCCCTGAAGAATTTTGTATATATAGTACACTTTTCACATTTTCTTATCACTCATTGAACACTCTATTGTGCTGTTCAGAAAATTTGTGTTGAGAATTAGAAGTAAAGTGGTATCATAAAAGCCAAAATATAGTGGCCTTCAGGAGTAAAAGCATAAATTACAATTTAAAAAAACCCTGAACTCCCAAGCATTTAGAAAATCACCTTTGAAGAAATTTCTCCACATATTTTCTTAGTGAAGAAGAATGTCCTTTTTCTCTACTATTGTGCTGATAACAAATCTAATTGTAAAAATATAGAGTGATTTCTTCAATTTTCTTTTAAGCTTCACAATAAAGATAGACTTAGAGATTTCTTCAGGAGCAGGGAGACTTTAAAAAGAAAGAATAATTGATGACATGTTAGTGAATATATCTAGATACCCTTCTCTTACTTCTCAGGTGCACTCAGATCATTTAAGTAATTGTGTTCTTGGTAGTTTTTCCTCCTGGTTCTTATTAGAGACTGTTAGTTTTGTTAGGATTCAGTGTTCTTTGTGCTGGAGTTTTAATGCAGTTTTAGAATTATGTTTCAATCAGATGTTGTCTTGAGAATGATTACCTAGTAAAAAGATGTATATAATACATAAAACATTTTCCTCTAATGTTTAAATCAGTGCTTTCTCTTAACTTAGTTAGATACATCTATTAACTATTAACTATTAACTATTAGTTTATTCACAATTAATAATGACTGCTAACATATGATCTAATAAATATAGAAGGAATCAGAAAATCACCATTTGGCAATTTTCATATCAATAACTGTTTCAGGTACAAATCATCATTGTATGGTAAAACTAGTGGATATAAGTGTAGTAAGCAATAGGACATTTACATAGCCTCAGAAGATCTCCTTATAAGGTACTTATTGATTACAAATGGAGATGCTCATTACATCATCTTAATCTAGTGATAAAGTTAATATCACAATTTATGGGACAGATTGACTTCATGTGCCTCCTGATATGTTGCAATGAGGAGAATACAATATCACTCTTGTGTTATTTTTGCCAAAAGGGCAAAAACTGAACTGAGTCTAATCATGAGAAAACCTTGGGGAAACCAAAATTAAAGACATTCTACAAAATCATTGGCCTACATTCCTCTTCTTCTTCTTTTTTTTTTTTTTTGAAGGAGGTAAGAATTTAAGGAATATGCACAATTAAACTAAAATTTCAACAAAATGTCTAATAGAAGTCTTTATGACTAGGTTCAAAGTAGCACAGAATGATGAATTCTGTCCAGGGTCAAGAAAAGGATCATTAAAAGGAGATGCATACATTAAGTTGAATATGAATAAGGGTTCTTATGTAGGGTATATAGTGGGTCAGGGGTGTTGTGAGAAGAGAGTTCTGTCAGTCATTCTAGTGAGTTCTCAAACCTAAAGTTTGAGAAGCCCCCAGATTTGTATTCAGTTGATAAGACGTACAGATGGCCTAGGAATCCCCAATGTGGCTCGTGTGGCCTATATTCTTTAAAATGTCCAAGTTAACAAATACAAAGAAATATACAGAATTTTTTCCAGATTGAAGGAAACTAAACTGACCTGACAACTAAATGAAATGTATCATTCTGAAGTGGATTTTGGACGAGAAAATGTTGTTTTCTTTTGCTATGAAGGATATTAGTGAGATAAGGGTTGAAATTTGAGTAAGGTCTATAGATTAGGTGACAATATTTTATCATTGTTGGTTTCTGAGTTTGATAATTCTATGAGGTATTTGAAGTAGTTTCACATGGTCCTAAAAGTAGGGCATCATTATAACAATTACACAGATAAGGACACTCATACCTAGGAGCAACCACTTAACTGAGACCTGTTCAAGTCACATAGCCAGAAAATGGCAGACATGAAATATGAACTGAGATTGCTTAATTTCATTTCCAACACTTTCTCTACCACATCAGACCATCAGTCTAAATTGTAGCGAATGACTTCATCTTCTAAGAGCATTGAATGGCTTTAGAGATAAATGTGTGGAGAGGTCTATCTAGGAGTGATTTTAGTCTCCTGGGTTATAAAGTCAACACATCATGGAAACTGTAGATCCTGAAAGTTTTTGAGTTCCCTGGACAGAGACTTTATTATCTTGATGTCTTTTTTTGAAGCATCTAGAAGAGTGTATAGCAGTACTCAGTGAATAACTTTTGAATAAACAAATGAACGTGAAACAAAATTTTGATATAAGAGACACAGAGGCATGGTGGAGAACAGGTCAGGAAGATTATCAGAGGACTCTAATAATAACAAGATTAGAGTTAGAGTTTCCATTTCCAGTCAATGGAAAGAACTTCTCCCTCTGATCTGTACACAGATTGTTTTGGCAACATGTGTCTCTTGAAGGAGTAAAGACAAACACACCCACATTGAGACCCATGGCTTCTGAAAGGTAGGAATTGAGACAGCAGTCTAAACTACCACAGAGAGCCAAGAGGAAAGATCAGTTTTGAGGTGAGAGTGAAGGGAATTACTGGATCCTCTGTATGAGGTGGAGTCCTGGGAAATTCTGGGAAACTGAACACAGTCTCGAAGTGTCATCCAAGGCCTCCAATTTTTCAGGGCTGCAGAAAGTATCATCACTGGTTGTCAATGTGGTAAATTAGTTTGGAGGTCAAGCCTTCCCAACAATTTTCACTGTTTATTTGGATTCTCTTCACTATACATCTGACATCTGTGTAATCTATTTTGTTGTTGTTTTTGTTGTTGTTATTTAAACAAAACCTCTTAAGTTGGTTTTAAGAAGTTAGTCATTCAAATATTGAGAAAGGTGGGATGAAGCAGGTATGACATAATATTATTTGCCTGTGGAAGCTTATGAAAAATTGAATTCATAGATGTGTTACAAATGAATGAATTTCAATCACGTAAGTGTCACCCTAAAGTTTATGACAACACAGGGTCCTGGCAATCCTCAGACAACATATGTGCCAGAGCCTAGCCAGACATGAGACATTTAGGTCCAGTTGGATCATACGTCTTTATTATTTCTGATATCAAACTTGAATAGGTGGGAAAAAATAGACTTTCCAGTTACAACTAAAGTTGAATGATGACTGCATTATAGGCAATGCAGTGACCTATAATTCAAATAGTTAGAGATCCCCATTTATTTTCTAGTTTTCTGGTATTTCACCATTGAAAATTTTAATCAGCATCCTTTGGTAAATAACGCATTCCTAAAGTAAAAATGCGCTGAAACTAGCTCCAACGACATCCAGTATCTTTAGAAATAAATTGGAAAGCATCACCACTTTAAGACAACGTTTCATGAAATAGCAATGCAATGTTTCACTCCAATTAACTGAATTGTAGTGCACCTTTGGATACCAGTTCAGTAGAGCAGATACAACTAATGACAGGGTCTAATTATAACATTGGTGATATCACTGACATTAATAGCTTTATCTAATGGAGAAAAAATTAGAATAACAACAGACTATGAGATGTACTATGAATCCACTGCGCTTGAGGAAATGAGCTACTGGTCTCAGCTGTATAATCAACTGGTTTATGAACTCAGTAAGTCACAATCTGTTTCCCATCAGTAAAATGTTGGAGATTGTACGAGATCTTGAAAAACTAGATTGTAAATTCTGTTATTTGAATTGTGTCTTCATTATGGTACAAAGTAGTGTGAAAAATGACAGAATGAGTTTAGCGTTTCTACCTCAATAGGTACGTATTTATTTACCTTGGGCCTTCAATTTTTCATCCTTCCATTTTGCCCAAAGATGCCACACAATAGAGGCCACTGCTGGCCTTATAAGATTAAGAAATATTCAATTACTCCATTTTTACTCTGCTTTCTGATGCCCCATCCTTCTAAGGTGCTTAAATAGACAAGCTCTATAGGTCAAGTCCTTTACCAGGATTTTTTGCTTTCATTTTGTCATTAATTGCTCTCTCTCAGACTTTAAAAAAGAAGTAGAAGATTACTAAAATTAATATGCCTTTAAAATAATTTTTAAAAATTGCTGGTTGTATTTCAAACATTGTAACTGGTGGTAGACATAGTGTGGAGAAGGTGCTTATATCTGTCTTCTTTGGATCTCATTGTAAGTGAGCAGACTGCTCCTCTAAATTTGTGAGAACAACCCTGATTTACACTGTTTCCATGGCTTTTGAATCATGCATATTTACTGTCTATCTGATATAGTATTATAGACAGATAGTCCTGCATTTTTTATTATTGCTTGTTATTACACTGTGCTATTTGTTAAATGTTGCTTAGTTGTAAAGAATTTTTTATAAGGCAATGTTTGCAAAATGATCAGAAATGTTCAACTTAGTAGATACAAACTATTATTTTCCCTTACTCTTTTTTGTGATAAGTCATATTCCTCATTTAAGAAAATTAAACAAATGTGAATTAATGAAAATTAAATTCCTTTTTATTAACAGCTGTCTCTTTCCCCTTGGTATTTCTACTGAGAAGTTCTCATTACAAATTTTTAGCCAGAGGTCTGCTGAAAATCATCCAAGCCCTTTAGAAATTTAGGTGTCAAATCCTTCTAGATGTATATTTTAACACTCCGGACTTGTTTGAAACATTTATTCCCTTTAGACCTTTCAGTGTCATGCTTTTAATCAATTTACCTTGAAGAACTTACTTTTTTTCATTTTCTTTTGACTAATAGCCCTGGATTTTTATTTTATTCTTTTGCCCTTCCCTATACAAATTCACTCTGCCAGTTCCTTTCAATATCAAGGGGAATAAACATTATATCAAATAATCCCCTCTCCTCTTTAAAGCACAGGACATTTTTGTGAGGTGTTAGTGATGGCATTGGGTATTGAGACTTACAAGGCGATCTGAAGACAGCATCTGGGTTACCCATCACCAAATTTCTTTCAGGTTTACTTTTTACAGCAACATAAACTTTTAAATATTTTTCCATATATCTGCATTATGATGAAAATTTATTGAATTAGGATCATCTTTTTAAAAATTAGCTTAGTATTTCATGTTGTTATTTTTAAATTTTCTTTTGTAACATTGGAAATATTTCTGTGTTCAGTAATCAAAGTGCTCACTCCATGTATTAATTGACCTTTCTCCCTTTATTCACTCATTCCATGCCTTTGGCTTATTATCCCTTTTCTTTGGATATCAATATGTTAAGTGTAAATAATTAGTCATTTAGCCATTTTTCTGGTCTCACTTTTGCTAAATTCTTTCCATTTATAATTGTGCTGGTATTTCTAACCACCTACATATTCTTCATATTCTTAGTGTCTCCCCTGAACTTGTTATTTTCTGTTGGGTTTTGAGTGCCATCAGTTGCTTAGCAAGAGGTACTTTTGGAGTGTGGCAGGAGGGACTCCTCTGGGTGGGACATGTGTGAAAGATGTGTGACAGCTGGTTGCTTAAGCAGCTGCTTGATAGCAAACGGAGGAGGGAGCCTTCAAGTACGTGGGCAGAAGGACACAGTGAAGCAAAACTCAAGCAGTGAGGCATAGCTGTGAAACCTGGGAACGTGTCAGCAAGACCCGCCAAAACTGGAAATCAGGGCCTCATTTAGAAATTCAAAATAGCAGCTAACTTTACTGTCTCTTAAGACATGTCATTTTCAAACAAGGTACATTAACTGCCTGGTTTGTAATCAAGGGCAGTCTTCTGTTCTTCACCAGATGAGCAACATTTGCTGGCTGAATATCAGTTTCCTTAATTCCAAAGGTAAAATTTGATTCAAAAGATCTTATATCTGAACATTTTAGTCAACTGATTGTTTACAAAGACATTTAACTTATGGTGTGAAATGCTCTTTCTTTTGGTAGGTTAGTAGGTATACATCTGATAAGATGATGTTGCCTTAAAGGCAATTTACAGAAAGATTTGGAGAAAGCTTTAAGGAACACAGCTCTGTAAAATAACTAGTTCAAGTATATCTACAGTCAGGCAAAATATAGAATATATGAGCTCAGATACTAAGGAATTTGGCATTCTAGAAATACTGTATATGAATTTAAGATTTTATACGTCTAGGGTTAAATTAAAGGGATATTTGAGATTTAAAACCTGAGGACCTTTATGTTTCCTGTATTACCTCTGAATTAGTGTCTATTTATTAATCCAAAGCAAATATTTTTTAGTATCATACTTGTGGGCTAAATATTTAGTGGGATAGGGTAATAAACAATGCTAAGTTTCTTAAGGTGCTATCACTCCATTAGAAGATAAAAATCCACATCAGTAAAGTGTGGTATAAGAGGGGTACAAATTAAAATCCCACATTTGATCTAGTAAACAGTCCTGGCAATTTTCAAGATAAATTGGAATTGGAGAAATGAATAAAAAGTGTCTCCCTTCTGAGAGTGGCCGGCATAGTCAGAAGTGCTCTTACTCTGGGTCTGAACATCATGATGTCATGAGGAGCTACAAAAGTGCCATGGGACTGTCAGAGTACCATGCTCAAATGGTGACAGAGACCAAGTCATGATATACATGGGGTTCACCTTCTACAAAGATGCAGAGGTCTTTAGGAACCTGATGAAATCCTCCCCTTTATGATGATTTATTATTTCTATGTGCTACAGAGCATTTAAAATGTCTTGAAATTATTTTTAAAAATCAATTGCACCATAATTTTCTTTCCATGAAGTGTTTTGTTTCAAGGGTTAGTTCTCCTGTAACTTTCCAATTTCTTTTCATAGCTCTTAGGATAGTCAGGTTTTTTGAGGCAGATTTAATTTGTTTTTTATTTACCTAGAAGTCATAATTTTCAATCATATTTTCCAATTTGCTTTCAGAGAGTTGTAAAAATAGTTTTAGGGATCTTTCAATTCCTGTGGAGATGTATATATATATATGGCTATATGCTCTATATGCATATGCTTTATGGAACATATATTTTATATATATATATATACATATATATGCTCTAAATTTGTTTTATTGTTTTTTTTAATTCATTTCTTGATATGATAGCAACTTTTTTTTAATTTTTGAATTTTATTTTATTTATTTTTTTTATACAGCAGGTTCTTATTAGTCATCAATTTTATACACATCAGTGTATACATGTCAATCCCAATCACCCAATTCATCACATCAACATCCCCACCCCCCCGTGACTTTCCCCCTTTTGTGTCCATACGTTTCTTCTCTACATCTGTATCTCAACTTCTGCCCTGCAAACCAGCTCATCTGTACCATTTTCCTAGGTTCCACATACATGCAATAATATTTGCTTTTCTCTTTCTGACTTACTTCACTCTGTATGAAAGTCTCTAGATCCATCCACGTCTCAACAAATGACCCATTTCCATTCCTTTTTATGGCTGAATAATATTCCATTGCATATATTTACCACAACTTCTTTATCCATTCGTCTGTCACTGGACATTTAGGTTGCTCCATGACCTGGCTATTGTAAACAGTGTGGCAATGAACATTGGGGTGCATGGGTCTTTTTGAATTATGGTTTTCTCTGGGTATATGCCCAGTAGTGGGATTGGTGGATCATATAGTAATTCTATTTTTAGTTTTTTTAAGGAACCTCCATACTGTTCTCCATAGTGGCTTCATCAATTTACATTCCCACCAACAGTGCAAGAGGATTCCCTTTTCTCCACACCCTCTCCAGCATTTGTTGTTTGTAGATTTTCTGATGATGCCCATTCAAACTGGTGTGAGGTAATACCTCATTGTAGTTTTGATTTGCATTTATCTAATAATTAGTGATGTTGAACAGCTTTCATGTGCTTCTTGACCATCTGTATGTCTGCTTTGGAGAAATGTTTATTTAGGTCTTCTGCCCATTTTTTGATTGGGCTGTTTGTTTCTTTAATATTGAGCTGCATGAGCTGTTTATATATTTTGGAGATTAATCCTTTGTCCATTGATTCTTTTGCAAATATTTTCTCCCATTCTGAGGGTTTCATCATGTTTATGGCTTCCTTTGCTGTGCAAAAGCTTGGAAATTTCATTAGGTCCCATTTGTTTATTTTTGTTTTTATTTCCATTACTCTAGGAGGTGGATCAAAAAAAATCTTGCTGTGATTTATGTCAAAGAGTGTTCTTCCTATGTTTTCCTCTAAGAGTTGTATAGTGTCTGGTCTTACATTTAGTTCTCTAATCCATTTTGAGTTTATTTTTGTGTATGGTGTTAAGGAGTGTTCTACTTTCATTCTTTTACATGTAGCTGTCCAGTTTTCCTAGCACCACTTATTGAAGGAACTGGCTTTTCTCCATTGTATATCCTTGCCTCCTCTGTCATAGATTAGTTGACCATGGGTGCGTGGGTATATCCTGGGCTTTCTATCTTGTTCCATTGATCTATGCTTCTGTTTTTGTGCCGGTACCATATTGTCTTGATTACTGTAGCTTTGTAGTATAGTCTGAAGTCAGGAAGTCTGATTCCTCCTGCTCCATTTTTTTCCCTCAAGACTGCTTTGGCTATACGGGGTCTTTTGTGTCTCCATACAAATTTTAAGATTTTTGCTCTAGTTCTGTAAAAATGCCATTGTTAATTTGATAGGGATTGCATTGAATCTCTAGATTGCTTTGGGTAGTATAGTCATTTTCACAATATTGAGTCTTCCAATCCAAGAACATGGTATATCTCTCCATCTGTTGGTATTATCTTTAATTTCTTTCATCAGTGTCTTATAGTTTTCTGCATACAGGTCTTTTGTCTCCCTAGGTAGGTTTTTTCCTAGGTAACTTATTCTTTTGGTTACAATGGTAAATGGGAGTGTTTCCTTAATTTCTCTTTCAGATTTTTCATCATTAGTGTATAGGAATGTGAGAGATTTCTGTGCATTAATGTATTCTGCAACTTTACCAAATTCATTGATAAGCTCTAGTAGTTTTCTGGTGACAGCTTTAGGATTGTCTATGTATAGTATCATGTCATCTGTAAACAATGACAGTTTTACTTCTTCTTTTCCAATTTGTATTCCTTTTATTTCTTTTTTTTCTCTGATTGCCATGGCTAGGACTTCCAAAACTATGTTAAATAATAGTGGTGAGAGTGGACATCCTTGTCTCATTCCTGATCTTAGAGGAAATGCTTTCAGTTTTTCACCATTGAGAATGATGTTTGCTGTGGGTTTGTCATATATGGTCTTTATTATGTTGAGGTAAGTTCCCTCTAGGCCCACTTTCTGGAAAGTTTTTATCATAAATGGGTGTTGAATTTTGTCAAAAGCTTTTTCTGCATCTATTGCGATGATCATATGGTTTTTATTCTTCAGTTTGTTAATATGGTGTATCACATTGATTGATTTGCATATATTGAAGAATCCTTGCATCTCTGGGATAAATCCCACTTGATCATGGTGTATTATCCTTTTTATGTGTTGTGGGATTCTGTTTGCTAGTATTTGTTGGGGATTTTTGCATTTATATACATCAGTGATATTGGTCTGTAATTTCCTTTTTTTGTAGTATCTTTGTCTGGTTTCGGTATCAGGGTGATGGTGGCCTCATTGAATGAGTTTGGGAGTGTTCCTTCTTCAGTCTTTTGGAAGAGTTTGAAAAGGACGGGTGTTAGCTCTTCTCTAAATGTTTGATAGCATTCACC
Source organism: Grampus griseus (assembly GCF_964374135.1). Lineage (NCBI taxonomy): Eukaryota > Metazoa > Chordata > Mammalia > Artiodactyla > Delphinidae > Grampus > Grampus griseus. Next base: position 48,542,791 of record NC_139012.1, read on the forward strand.
TGTGAAGCCATCTGGTCCTGGACTTTAGTTTGTTGGAAGATTTTTAATCAGTTTCAATTTCATTATGTGTGATTGGTCTGTTCATATTCTCTGTTTCCTCCTGGTTCAGTCTTGGAAGGTTATAACTTTCTAAGAATTTGTCCATTTCTTCCAGGTTGTCCATTTTATTGGCATAGAGTTGCTTGTAGTAGTCTCTTAGGATGCTTTGCATTTCTGCAGTGTCCGTTGTAACTTCTCCTTTTTCATCTATAATTTTATAGATTTGAGTCCTCTCCCTCTTTTTCTTGATGAGTCTGGCTAATGGTTTATTGATTTTGTTTATCTTCTCGAAGAACCAGCATTTAGTTTTATTGATCTTTGCTATTGTTTTCTTTGTTTCTATTTCATTTATTTATGCTCACATCTTTAGGATTTCTTTCCTTCTGCTAACTTTGGAGGATTTTGTTCTTATTTCTCTAGTTCCCTTAGGTGTAAGGTTAGATTGTTTATTTGAGATTTTTCTTATTTCTTGAGGTAGGCTTGTATAGCTATAAACTTCCCTCTTAGAACTGCTGTTGCTGCATCCCATAGCATTTAGATTGTTGTGTTTTCATTGTCATTTGTCTCTAAGTTTTTTTTGTTTTGTTTTGTTTTTGCAGTACGCGGGCCTCTCACTGTTGTGGCCTCTCCTGTTGCAGAGCACAGGCTCCAGACACGCAGTCTCAGTGAACATGGCTCACGGGCCCAGCCGCTCCGCAGCATGTGGGATCTTCCCAGACCAGGGCACAAACCCATATCCCCTGCATCGGCAGGCGGACTCTTGACCCCTGGGCCACCAGGGAAGCCCCTGTGTCTAGGTATTTTCTGATTTCCTCTTTGATTTCTTCAGTGATCTCTTGGTTATTAAGTAACATAGTATTTAGCCTTCATATGTTTTGTGTTTTTTATGTTTTTTTCCCTGTAATTTATTTCTAATCTCATAACATTGTGGTCAGAAAAGATGCTTGATATGATTTCAATTTTATTAAATTTACTGAGGCTTGGCTTGTGACCCAATATGTGATCTATCCTGGAGAATGTTCTGTGTGCACTTCAGAAGAAAGTTTAATCTGTTGTTTTGGGATGGAATGTCCTATAAATATCAATGAAATCTATCTGGTCTATTATGTCATTTAAAGCTTCTGTTTCCTTATTAATTTTCATTTTGGATGATCTGTCCATTGGTGTAAGTGAGGTGTTAAAGTCCCCTACTATTATTGTGTTACTGTCGATTTCCTCTTTTAGAGCTGTTAGCAGTTGCCTTATGTATTGAGGTGCTCCTATGTTGGGTGCATATATATTTATAATTGTTATATCTTCTTCTTGGATTGATCCCTTTATCATTATGTTGTGTCCTTCCTTGTCTCTTGTAACATTCTGTATTTTAAAGTCTATTTTTTCTGATATGAATATTGCTACTGCAGCTTTCTTTTGATTTCCATTTGCATGGAATATACTTTTCCATCCCCTCACTTTCAGTCTGTATGTTTCCCTAGGTTTGAAGTGGGTCTCTTATATACAGCATATATATGGGTCTTCTTTTTGAATCCATTCAGCAAGCCTGTTTCTTTTGGTTGGAGCATTTAATCCATTCACGTTTAAGGTAATTATCGATACGTATGTTCCTACGACCATTCTTTTATTTGTTATGGGTTTGTTTTTGTAGGTCCTTTTCTTCTCTTCTGTTTCCTACTTAGAAAAGTTCCTTTAGCATTTATTGTAGAGCTGGTTTGGTGGTGCTGAATTCTCTTAGCTTTTGCTTGTCTGTAAAGCTTTTGATTTCTCCATCGAATCTGAATGAGATCCTTGCCGGGTAGAATAATCTTGGTTGTAGGTTCTTCCCTTTCATCACTTTAAGTATATCATGCCACTGCCTTCTGGCTTGTAGAGTTTCTGCTGAGAAATCAGCTGTTATCCTTATGAGAGTTCCCTTGTATGTTATTTGTCATTTTTCCCTTGCTTCTTTCAATAATTTTTCCTTGTCTTTAATTTTTGCCAATTTTATTACTGTGTCTCAGCATGTTTCTCCTTGGGTTTATCCTGTATGGTACTCTCTGCCCTTCCTGGACTTGGGTGGCTATTTCCTTTCTCATGTTAGGGAAGTTTTCAACTATAATCTCTTCAAATATTATCTCTGGTCCTTTCTCTCTCTCTTCTCCTTCTGGGACCCCTATAATGTGAATGTTGTTGTGTTTAATGTTGTCCCAGAGGTCTCTTAGTCTGTCTTCATTTCTTTTCATTCTTTTTTCTTTAGTCTGTTCTGCAGAAGTGAATTCCACCATTCTGTCTTCTGGGTCACTTATCCATTCTTCTGCCTCAGTTATTCTGCTATTGATTCCTTCTAGTGTAGTTTTCATTTCAGTTATTGTACTGTTTATCTATGTTTGTTTGTTTGTTCTTTAATTCTTCCTAGTCTTTGTTAAACATTTCTTACATCTTCTATGTCTTTGCCTCCATTCTTTTTCCGAGGTCCTGGATCATCTTCACTATCATTATTCTGAATTCTTTTTCTGGAAGGTTGCCTATTTCCACTTCATTTAGTTGTTTTTCTGGGGTTTTATGTTGGTCCTTCATCTGGTACATAGCCCTCTGCCTTTTCATCTTGTCTATCTTTCTGTGACTGTGTTTTTTGTTCCACAGACTGCAGGATTGTGGTTCTTCTTGCTTCGGCTGTCTGCCCTCTGCCTTGTAATTTTTAAAAGTTATACAGGTTTGTTTAAAACTGAACTCCTGATTTTTTGTCTATTTTTTTATTGTGTGTGTGGTATATTTTATAATTAATAAAATTCTCTCTTGCTTTTCTTCAGATATGTAAACATTTACAAATATTCAAAGACTTAGAATATACAAGTACCTTGTTTTAAGTTGTACTAGTGTTCACAAATATTTGCTGTCACATCCTGAAGGAGGGATATATTTCTATGTCCTGTTGACAGTAGATGTCATCATGTGACTTACTTTGAGCAATGATGTATGAGAAGAGTAGATGTCATTCTAGTTGAAAACCATATGAACTAGTTCACAATTTACTTTGTTCTTTTTATTTTTTATCCTTCTGCCATGACAACCAGAAATGTTTCATATAGAGGATGCTCTGTCAGCCTGGTGATATGGAACAGAGCTGCATGCACCCCAGAATGCAGAGCCAAAAGGCAGAAAACAAAACACAAAACAAAACAAAACAAAGAAAAAACTTTGTTGCTATAAACCAGTGAGATTTGGGTTTGCTTCTTACAGAAGCATAACCTAGATTCTCTGCCTCATGTATATTACTGAAACAAATAAAAAAGAACATAAAGAGTCAAGTTAACAGTGTGAGAAGTTAAATATCTGAAGAGAGTATTTCTTGATATACAAACTATTGTATTATTGGGCAGAAGTTTGGAATAGATTTTAAAATATCAAATTCTGAATTAGAGAGACTTAGGTTTGGTTCTCCATTCTGATACTTACCATACATCTGATCTTGAAAATTTTGCATAACCTGTTTAAGGTTTATTTCCTCATTTATAAAATGCAAGTAATAACACCTGTATTATATAGTCCTGATAGAAAGACTTTAGTGAAATGAAATGTTTAAAGTCCCTGGCACATAGCAAATAGTTGTAAATGGTAGTTACAATATTGTTGACAGTACATTAAGACTATTTAGCACTTGGAAAGTATCTTTTTCCTTAGAGTCATGTGTACTTTGGATTCTTGGTATTTGTATTTGGCTTTGGAGATATTTTATTTGTAGTTCTCAAATATTATAATGATTTACTAGTATTATCCTTTAACTTTTTAATCTGTTATTTCCAAAATTCTGTTTTACTTTGGGAACCCATGATTTCTTTCCTCTGGATTTCTTATTTATTGTGCTGTTGATTACCTTGGAGTTTAGGATTTCTCAGATTTTTACACATCTTACAGTTTCTTAAAGCATTAATAATTATGTATATACATAACTGAATTTACTCCCAAAGTCATCAGGAGGTAAGCACAAGCAAACACACAGTTTATGCTGTAATATGAAAAGCTTTCAGTAGGCACTGTGAGAAAAGAAAGACTTTAATGAACTCTCAAAGTTGCTTTGATTTTCTCCAACCAAACAGAATAATTAGAGACCATTTGAAATCAATTTTCAAAACATAAATCTGTTGTTTTTTTTATCATTACTGAACAAATTTAGTGATGTAAGACAACACCTCTAAATTATTTCACTGTTTCCATGGGTTTGTCAGGAATCTGGGTGTGGCCATCAGGGGTCTCAAAAGAAGTTGCCAGGGCTGCAGTCTCATTTGGAGCTCAGGGTCTTCTTCCAGGTTTATTCAAGTTGTTGGCAGAATGCAATCTCTTGAGGTTATAGAACTGAGGCTCTCAGCTCCTAGAGGCTACCTGCAGTTGCCTGCTATGTGACCTTCTCCACAGGCAGTTCAAACTGTAAGAGCTTACATCTTCAAGGTCATTAAGAAAGTCTCTTTTGTGGGAGGTGGTCAAGATGATGGTGGAATAGGAAGACCTGAAGGAGTTTATTACAAGTTACTGAATATTGTTCCCTGTGCTATACAATGAATACAAGTTTTAAGAAGAAAAAAATGCAAATTTAAATCTCTTTGAAAATTAAAGATGTATGCATCCAAGTCTTTTTATTGTTTTTGCTGTCTCTTAAGAGGGCAATACTTGAAATGGACGGTTTACTACATCCTGTTTCTTCTTTTTCTTGAATAACCAGTTTTCCTCATCTTATTTCAGCCTTCCTAACCTTCACAATTTTAGACCATATCTATCTCATCAAGCCATTCCAGGACAACTCTCTTAGAGGCAATCTGTAGCCACATTTAGTGTGTGTAATTTGGAGATATTGGGATTTCTTTAACTTTCAAACTTGACTTAGAATTTCTGTCATTTCTGGGCTTGCTACCAGCAGTCACTGGTACTAAAATCACCAGGTAATGAAGAGGCTTAGTCACTCTGGTCATTAGGTTCAGGGCTAGTGCTTATCCCAAAGTCTTTTGAAAGTGAAATCATCATTCTCTTAACACAATTTTCATCAGTCACTGACCAAAGTACTAGGCTATGCTTCTCACTAGCATCCCCAGAATGCTTGGGAATTCATTGCCCTTGGTTCCATCTTCTCCTTTTTCTTTTAAACACTTTCATTATGCCCCTGGAAACACTGCTTCATAGTCATTACTCCTATGTCCTCATCTTCTTCTTCAAGTGACTATCTGCTTCCTTACCTTAACAGAAAAGAGAGCGCTCCCATGATACTTTTTCCATCATAATTTTTTCAAGGGGTGGTTTTTCATTCTTTCAAAATTTGAAACCCAAGGTCAGCCATAGGATTAGGGTCTTTGTCTCTTCTTATTTACATGTCAATACATTTATCTCCCTATGATTTTCTAGAAAGTTCTGTGCTTCTCATGTTCACACTATTTAACTTTCTCTCTTGCCTCACACTGTCATTCACCAAACTCTGTCACTCTTTCTCATTAAATAGACACTTTAATGAGCCTTTTCACTCCCAGTCTTCCCCTCATTCAAAGTCCTACAATTATTCTGACTGATTTAATCATTCACACAGACAATGTTCCAGTACAAGACCCTCATTTTCTTCACCTCCAATCTCTAGTGACACGCACATTCCATTTATTTCAGACATGCTGTTCCACAGTCTCTCCCTGCACTTTGTTATCATCTGAAATTGCTCTGCTTCCAAAATCACTAATCAAATCCCCCAGCTTACTATCACCTTTTCTCTTTCTAGTCTACACATCACTACTTCCACAATCATCATACTTCCACCACATTAGGGTCTCCACAGTCAACTGACATTTTAATTTTCCCCAATCCCTCTTCTTCACTTTCTGTATTTTTCTTCTGCTTTTTTTATTAACCAATTTTAATTGAAGTATAATTTACAATGTTGTGTTAGTTTCAGGTGTACAGCAAAGTGATTCAGTTTTATATATATATATATATATATACATATATATATTATTTTTCTTTTTCAGATTCTTTTTCCTTATAGGTTATTACAAGATATTGAATATATTTCCTTGTGCTATACAGTAGGTCCCTATTAGTTATCTATTTTATATATAATAGTGTTTATATATTAATCCCAAACTCTCCTATTTTACCTCCTCCCCCACTGGTATATCTTGAGTTTATTTCTGCTTTGTAAATAAGTTCATTTGCACATTGTTTTCAGATTCCACATTTAGTGACATCATATGATATTTGTCTTTATCTGTCTGACTTACTTTACTTAATATGATAATCTCTAAGTTCATCCATGTTGCTACAAATGGCATTATTTCATTCTTTCTTATGGCTGAATAATATTCCTTTGTATATGTATAGTACATCTTCTTTATCCTGAATCCAACTTTCAGCAATAATCTTCCTATTACCTTAAGGAATTACTCATTTTTCATTTTCTTGCCTCGCCTGGAAAACTCTAAACCAGGTTAAATGTTATTGTCATCTTTCTTCATGCCTACCTGAGTATCTGGGCCTTGGAGGCACATCACAGAGAAAGTTAGTGTCAGTATAAATTCATGATCAATAACCTCAGCTTGGCTCTTAATCCTGCCCAGAAATCCATTACCCATCACTTTCTTTGGCTTCTTCTAATCTCAACAAAAACTATTTCAAGTCTTCCCCACTATCATTAAACCTCATAATTCCCACATTTCCTCTTGCTTTCTCAACAGATATCTTTTCTCACTTGTTTTTTTTCTTTGTAATCACACTTTCTGAAGGATTATCTATGTTGCTGTCGGCATGTCTCTACCTTCTACTCCTGAGTCACTTCAGTCTAACTTCTACATCATTACTCCTCAAAAGAACTTGCATTACATCACTAAATATCTCCATGTTTCTATGTTCAATGGGCACTTTTTAGTTATCTACTACTTTGGCCTTCTAGCATCATTTAATGATGCTGACTATATCCTTCTTAAAACTTCCTTTGCCTTTCTTAACATCATATTGCTCTGGATTTCTGCTGCCTAAGTGCCTTCTTCTTTCTCTTTCTTGTCAGGCTCATCTTCCTCCACCTGGCTTGTAAAGTTGAAATTTCTTAAGGCTTAGTCTACTATTCCTGCTTTTCTTATGCCATATTCTTTTCCTAAGCAGCTCCATTCATGCCATAGCCTTAGTTACCACATATAAAATGATGATCCCTAAATATATATCTCTACCTCAGTCCTCTTCTCTGATTTTCAGAACTTACTGCCTGAGTGCCAACTTAACATTAGCTAGTTGACTGTTTCAAAGTATCTTAAAGTCATCAGGTACAAAATTAAACTCTTTATCACCAAACTATTGCCCAGTTTAGAACATTTATTACACTTTACTTGTTAAACAAGGAAGTTGGGAACAATCCCTAAATACTTCAACTGCCATAGCAAAGCCATTCTATTTTCTTTTCTAAATATTTCATGATCAATCCAGTTCCCTTTATCTTCAACAACACCATGATAATCCAAAATACGCTTGTAAGTTGCATGTATATTGTTCAGCGTTCTTCAGAGAAATAGAACCAATAAGATATACATATGTGTATATATAAGAAGATTTTTTTTTATAAGAATGGGCTCATGCAATTATGGAGGTTGAAAAGTCCCAGGATCTGCCATCTGCAGGCTGAAGAATCAGGGAAGTTGATGACATAAGTCTCAGTCCAAGTCCAAAGGCCTGAGAAGTGGGGGGGCTAATGATGTAAGTTCCAGACTGAATCCAAAGGCCCAAGAACAAGGAAAGCTAATATCCAAGGGCCCAAGAAGATCGATGTCCCAGCTTAAGCAAAGGGAGAGAAAATTTGGCCTTCTTCTGTCTTTGTGCTCTATTTAACCCCTCAGTAGATGGAACTACACCCACCCACACTGGTGGGTGTAAAAAGATCGTCTTTTTTACTCAGTCTGCTAAATCAGGTGCTAATCTCATCCAGAAATGTCCTCACAAACACACTCAGAAATAATGCTTTACCAGCTGTCCTGGTGTCCCTTAGCCTAGACAAGGTGACACAAAATTATTCATCACAGCCTAGAATACAGAATTAACCAATAACAGTTAACTTTTCCCCTGTGATATATTCTTTTTACTGCAACAAGTAATTTTAAAATACCAACCATGGAGACCCTCATCAAGCTTAAAAAATTTTAATATCACTGATTTTAGAAAAAAATAAAGACTAAAGTCCTTATAATGGCCTGGAAGGCCCCAGTAGCTGACTTCTTGCTACCCTTGCAGTCTCTGGTCTCCCATCTTCGTCTCTGCTTTTCACTACATTGACCTTCAGTCCCTGGGATCTGGCTGTTCATTTCCACCATTTCTCCCTCTCACTTCTCCCTCTCACTTCTGCTCATTTCCTCCCTCTTTGTATGTTAACTCATTCATTCTTAATATCATAGCTAATTATTTCTCAGGAAACTTTACTTGCTTTCCAGTATAAATCAGATATATGTGATATATTTCCTCACAGAACTGTGATTATTTCCCTCAGTACCTCTATCTCAATTCATAACCGTACATCATCACTGTGATTATTTGGTTAATATATGACTCCCCTATTAGAATTCAGACTCACTGAGAATAGGGACTGTGTACTTTTTACTCATCATTTATATCACCAGCATATAGCCTAGTGGTTGTCACATTATAGACATTCTATAAATATTTGTCTAATTAATAAATTAATCTTGGCAGATGATACAAAACAGAGGGGCATCTACTTAAGTTAAACAAATTTGGAAGGAAAATTTACCTGGCCAGATAAAATTAATTACTAAATTCAAATCCTGATGCAAAATGACTTTTTTTTTGCTTTTTCTAGTTTGTTCCAATATATGTGTCTATTAAGGTTGGGTATATATTGGTAATTTTTAAGTAAGGCAGAGCAATAAAGAATGACTAGGGGAGTTTTTCCAAATAACCATTCTTTCCCCCACTCTCACCCCTAAGGAATAAGATATCCTTGCTGTGAAGTGCAATGAGGTGGGGGATAGGGATAGTAACAGAGAAATCTGTTGTTTTAGGGTGGCTTAGTAAGTGATCCAAAAGTCAATGAATAAAATACTCTTAATATGACTATTTGGGAGACTGAATCAATCTACCTGGAGAGCAAATGATTTGTTAAGTTCAGCCACTCAAAGCCATTAAATTACTGAAGATATTTATGTGTTTATATTCACACACACACACACACACACACACACACACACACATACACACACACACATATGAAAAGAGTTCTGTAATGCTGTAGGGTATAGGATGAGACAGGAATTATTAAGTTGGTGACATAAACATAGATCTGATCATTGATAGCCATGTGTGCCACCTTAAGGAACTGTTTACAGGTTATCAACAGGAAAGCAACAAAGTCAAATTTTTGCCTAGAATTCCTGATTCTCAAACAGTAGGAGAGTGTGGGGATAGAAGTAAGAGGCAATGCTTCAGAAATTTTTGTGGGATTCATTCAAATTACCTTTGCCTGTATAACATCTGGAAGTTATCGATTATGCATCTGGCAAGGAGGGTGTCACCTCTTGCTTTCCTGTAGAGTTAAGAATTTTTGGAATAAGTGGAAATGAGCTCTACCTTTGAGATGTGATGAGGATAAACAATTACAAAACTTTAGGAACCACTCAAAAATGTTATCCCTCTATTGGCTGAATGGAGATGGGTTTGAGAAAGGAGAGAGACCATTTGTTCATTCCACAGATATTTGTTGAGGGTCACTGTATCCCAGTTAATATACAGCTACTGCATGACCATGGCATAGTTTTATATCTTCCTTCATGGAGCTTGCATTCTGATGAGGAGATAAATAAGAAACAAGTGAACATATATAAATGAAATTTTATTTAGTGATAAATGCAATGAAATAAATAGAGTCCTATGTTTGAGAGTAATAGGGAAAATTATTTTTTTATGAAAAGCCTTTTGGAAGAAGAAATATCTAATCTTATCACTGAAGGACAAGCATCCAAAAGAAAGGTGTTCAGACAGAACAATTGAGCCCAAAGGTGAGCAGAGGGTAGGAAGTTACTGTACTGTAAGAACTGAAAGACATTGTAGCCTGTGGCACAGTGAGCTGCAACTACAGATCCAGAGAGCAAGTGTCATGCCCTGAGGTGGAAGGGTGACCAGGGGCCAGGTCATGCAGGTTTGGTTCATGGTGACAAATTTGTACTATGTTCTAAGTGAAAGGAGCAGCCGCAGAAATGTTTTCAGCAGTGTGATAAATGACATTTTAGCTCCCTTGTGGAGAATGATTGGAGGGGGCAGGAGTGGAAGATCAGTAAAGAAGTTACTTCAGAATTCCAGAAGAATTATGGATGGGGCTTGGGCCATAGTGAGAACATTGACAGTGAGTTGGTTTGAGATTTATATCAGATCTTGATTCTTCACTCTTGTTTCTCTGTTGCCTAGAAAGGAGATTTGGTTGTTACTTGTTAGAGAACAACAGCAGAAGTGGCTATGGAAAGAAAGGCTAGGGTTTTAACTGAATGAAGAGGAACAGCTGATAGGTCAGAAGATGGCAGAATTGAAGTGGAAAACTGGTAAAATGGCTAAAATGGTTTGTACTTCAATGAGCAGAATTTTGCAGGCAGGAAGGGGAGAAATGATCTGGAAGAAGCAGGAGGACAAGACGGACAACTACTCCATCTCTTCACTGAGACTGAGAAAAAGAACATCTGCTTGAAAGGGCTAAAGGAGAACTTGTGACTTCAAAGCATTTCCAAGTTAGAGTTAAGGCAAGGAGGTGTAGGGATTATTCAGAGAGAAGGATGAGGACTCAGAGGAGTTTACTAATCCTACACTGGGAGTGATGGAACAAGAGAGGAAGCATGTGGGACTGTGGAGAAAATATTCTTATGTTTCTGCACAGCCAGGGCTTTCTGAGAAAATTTTACTGAAACTTGGGATCTGAACTAAAAGACAAACCTGGAAGTTAAATTACGACTGAGTAGATAGTGAGAAACCATCCAGAGATACTGACCTTTCTGGAGGTATGTGTTTATATTTTAAGTGGGGATGAGACCTGGGCCGGTGGTGATACCTCTGGGTTGTGGATATGAGTGTTACCTTTCTCCTTGAGAATTTATTTACATTCCAAAGGGTTAGAACCCAGGATCCTTTCCTTCACATTTCTAAGGAAACTTTCTCAGGAGGGGAGGCAGCAGCTGTCTCTCTCTTGTATAAATGCATAGATTTATGTTTTCTAATTTCTTCCCCTACAGTAAAGAGGGCCTATGAGTAGAATTTTATCTACCTTTCACCATATTCCCTAGAGGTAAAAATTGGGACACAAGAGAACTACACATTTATTATTTGTTGTAAATAAATAACAATAATTTATTCTGCTTCAGAAACTTTGCCTGTTCATTTAGGATATTAATACATATAGATATAAAAACATAGCAGAGAATTTTTTCAGGAAAAAAAAAAGATAGTGAATTCTGCCAGATTTTGGCAATATCCAGACGAGCCCCAGTGATGAAAGGAGGAATGGGGAGTCTTGTTATTCCAGAGGTGATTTCAGTACAGTTTTGCTTTATTTTTTTATTGTTTAATATCTTTATTGGAGTATAATTGCTTTACAATGGTGTGTTAGTTTCTGCTTTATAACAAAGTGAATCAGCTATACATATACATATATCCCCATATCTCTTCCATCTTGCGTGTCCCTCCCTCCGACCCTGCCTATCCCACCCCTCTAGGTGTTCACAAAGCACCGAGCTGATCTCCCTTTGGAAGCAGCTATGCGGCTGCTTCCCACTAGCTATCTATTTTACATTTGGTATTATATATAAGTCCATGCCACTCTCTCACTTCGTCCCAGCTTACCGTTCCCCCTCCCTGCGTCCTCAAGTCCATTTTCTAGTAGGTCTGCATCTTTATTCCCGTCCTGCCTCTAGGTTCTTCAGAACAATTTTTTTTAATTCCATATATATGTGTTAGCATATAGTATTTGTTTTTCTCTTTCTGACCTACTTTACTCTGTATGACAGACTCTAGGTTCATCCACCTCACTACAAATAACTCAATTTCATTTCTTTTTATGGCTGAGTAATATTCCATTGTATATATGTGCCACATCTTCTTTATTCATTCATCTGTCGATAGACACTTAGGTTGCTTCCATGTCCTGACTATTGTAAATAGAGCTGCAGTGAACATTGTGGTACATGACTCTTTTTTAATTATGGTTTTCTCAGGGTATATGCCCAGTAGTGGGATTGCTGGGTGGTACGGTAGTTCTATTTTTAGTTTTTTAAGAAACATCCATACTGTTCTCCATTGGGGCTGTATCAATTTACATTCCCACCAACAGTGCAAGAGCATTCCCTCTTCTCCACACCCTCTCCAGCATTTATTGCTTGTAGATTTTTTGAGGATGGCAATTCTGACTGTTGTGAGGTGATAACTCATTGTAGTTTTGATTTGCATTTCTCTAATGATTAATGATGTTGAGCATTCTTTCATGTGTTTGTTGGTGATCTGTATATCTTCTTTGGAGAAACGTCTGTTTAGGTCTTCTGCCCATTTTTGGATTTGGCTGTTTGTTTTTTTGATAATGAGCTACATGACCTGCTTGTAAATTTTGGAGATTAATCCTTTGTCAGTTGCTTCATTTGCAAATATTTTCTCCCATTCTGAAGGTTGTCTTTTCATCTTGTTTATGGTTTCCTTTGCTGTGCAAAAGACTTTAAGATTCATTATGTCCCATTTGTTTATTTTTGGTTTTATTTCTATTTCTCTAGGAGGTGGGTCAAAAAGGATCTTGGGCTTCCCTGATGGCACAGTGGTTGAGAGTCTGCCTGCCAATGCAGGGGACATGGGTTCATGCACCTGTCTGGGAAGATTCCACATGCCGCGGAGTGGCTGGGCCCGTGAGCCATGGTCACTGAGCCGTGTGTCTGGAGCCTGTGCTCCGCAACAGGAGAGGTCACAGCAGTGAGAGGCCCGTGTACCAAAAAAAAAAAAAAAAGGATCTTGCTGTGATTTATGTCATAGTGTGTTCTGCCTATGTTTTCCTCTAAGAGTTTGATAGTGTCTGGCTTTACATTTTGGTCTTTAATCCATTTTGAGTTTACCTTTGTGTATGGTGTTAGGGAGTGTTCTAGTTTCATTCTTTTACATGAAGCTGTCCAGTTTTTCCAGCACCACTTATTGAATAGGCTGTCTTTTCTCCATTGTATATTCTTGCCTCTTTTACCAAAGATAAGGTGACCATATGTGTGAGGGTTTATCTCTGGGTTTTCTATCCTGTTCCATTGATCTATATTTCTGTTTTTGTGCCAGTACCAGGCTGTCTTGATTACTGTAGCTTTGTAATATAGTCTGAAGTCAGGGAGCCTGATTCATCCAGCTCCTTTTTTCTTTCTCAAGTTTGCTTTGGCTCTTAGGGGTCTTCTGTGTTTCCATACAAATTGTGATTTTTTTTTTGTTCTTTTTCCGTGAAAAATGCTGTTGGTAGTTTGCTAGGGATTGCATTGAATCTGTAGATTGCCTTGTGTAGTATAATCATTTTCACAATGTTGATTCTTCCAATCCAAGAACATGTATATCTCTCCATCTGTTTGTATCATCTTTAATTTCTTTCATAGTGTCTTATAGTTTTTGGTATACAGATATTTTGTCTCCTTAGGTAGGTTTATTCCTAGGTATTTTGTTCTTTTTGTTGCAATGGTAAATAGGAGTGTTTCCTTAATTTATCTTTCAGCTATTTCATCCTTAGTGTATAGGAATGCAAGAGACTTCTGTGCATTAATTTTGTATTCTACTACTTTACCAAATTCATTGATTAGCTCTAGTAGTTTTCTCGTAGCATCTGTAGGATTCTCTATGTATAGTATCATGTCATCTGCAGGTGAGACAGCTTTACTTCTTCTTTTCCTATTTGGACTCCTTTTATTTCTTTTTCTTCTCTGATTTCTGTGGCTAAAACAGTTTTGCTTTAGTTAAGTCAGAGAAGATGAGAGTCTGGTCACTTTCTCTAAGGAGGGGAGGAATTTGAAGACATGTTTTAGAAGTTTAGATTAGCTGGTCTTGGCGATGGACTAGGTGTGGAATTTTAGGAAGAGAGAAGAATCAAAAGCAACTTTAGATTTTTCCTTATATAACTAGGTTATTGGTATAAATTGACATTTAAAATATAGGTATAAGAAAATATTAAGGGAGAAGACAACAAATCTGAATTCATTTGATATTTTGGTTTTTTAATACCAGGGTTATTAAAATATAATTTACATGAAATAAAAACAACTCTTTTGGGGAAGTATAGTTCTGTAAGTCTTGACAAATATATGTGATCATATAACGTCTACCAAAATCAAGTTAAAGAATACATTCATCACCATATGTAAGTCCTTTTACAATAAATCTCTCTCATAGATCTTCTACATCTGATAAACACTTAGCTGTTTTCTGTCCTTAAGCCTTTGCTTTCTAGAATGTCATATAAATAGATTCATACAGTATATAACATTTTTTGTCTCACTGCTTTTAATTAGCTTCATGCTTTTGAGATCCATGGGATGTTGTTTCATATTATCAGCAGTTTGTTTTTCTATTTATTTATTTATTTTTTGTTTACTGCTGAGTAGTATTCCATTGTATAGTTAAATTACAATTTGTGTATTCATTCTTTAGTTGATGGGTATTTGTGTTATTTCCAGTGTTTTAGTGATTATGAGTAAAGATACTCTAAACATTCATGAAAAGTCCTCAACTCAGAAGAGAAACCTGAGCTAATTAAAACTTTCAGAGAAATCGGCTTATGTGGAATATATAAACCTTATGAAGTATGTGTACATTAAGGTGATTAAAGGGCCAAAAAGGAAATCATTAGAAAATCAGCTTTTAAAAAGCAGACAAAGAAGAGGAAGCCCTGACAGAGACAGAGAAAAGATGATAGGGAGACATAGTATGCGCCATAACAAAGTGTTGGATCACAGAAACACAGAGAGAAGAGTTATAAGCAGTCAAACAAAGTTTAAAAAGAAAAAGATGTGAAAACTGTCTCATGAAACAAAAGCCAAGTTAAAGTTACCAATGGTGAGCAGGGTTGGGTAGATTCGTCACTGTTAAAAAAATGAATTTAAGATAATTGAATGTA
The DNA here is from genome assembly GCF_964374135.1 of Grampus griseus. Lineage (NCBI taxonomy): Eukaryota > Metazoa > Chordata > Mammalia > Artiodactyla > Delphinidae > Grampus > Grampus griseus. The sequence goes on from NC_139012.1 coordinate 48,557,927, forward strand.
GGGAATTAAAAATATCTTCAGTTTTAGGTGGCATCAGGTTTAGACTACCACCTTCAGAAAAAATGTTTTGGGGTTTGAGATTCCATATTACCGTTCGTATTCATTGTCACCTTACTGAGACTCAGGTGTAAGAGAAAGAGTTGGACAACTCCATCCAGGAGGTCCAGTTTCTACTAGATCAACTGTCCTTCCTGACCTGTCTTTAACTTAGGTAGGCAAGGGTTCTAGTGAAGAGGACTCATCAAGCTGGGAATGAGTAGAAAATCATGTCTTTAAGAAGACTGAATTCTTCCTACAATCTTGTAAATGAGTCTAGAAGTGCCTCCTTGCTCAGCCAGGACTTTGATCTCCAATGAAGGCTCAACTCAGTCATGCCTGGATTCTTTACCAACAGACACTATGAGAAAATAAATATGTATTTTTTTAAGCTGTTCCGTTTGGGGATAATCTGTTATACAGCAATAAATAACTAATATATGTCCAGGTTCTACATTTAGCAAGACTCTTTGTAGCTTGAATTGGTCTCTGGTGGACATTTCTGCATTAAAATTGGTAAATGCTATAAATCAGAGCTTTTGCTCCCCTTGGAGAGCTGGTTGCTAAATATTTACTAGCACACCACTACATACAAAATCAAGAATTTTGGAAGGCAGAGCAGGGATTCCCTAGATATGGGAATAAAGTTCAAGAATGGAATTGTGTGTCTGGGCAAGGAAAAGAATTGGCCTCATAAAGCACGAGCAACAGACAAAGGGTGCCAAGAATGAAGCTTAATAGAGAACAAAAGACATCTTATACACTTCACATCCAAGGCCAGAAGTGGTCTCTTCAGGCAGGTGTACATGGCTCAAGTATGAGAATACAGTGGCAGGTGCCCAGGTATTATTATGTGGAGCATGAACTGGTGAGCAATGTAAATTTCTTCTGCTTTATTTTCCAACAAGCAGACTTATCACTACTAAATTATCATTTTTAAAATAGCATGATACTTAACATCCTACTGAGTGCAAAATTCTAATTATTATTTTAAAAAATCCCTGAATATGATTAAAAATTGCCCCAAACAGAAAAATCTAGAACATTAGAAAATTAGTTTAGATTAAAATAAAAAAACAATTAATTTACTCTGTTAATGAAATTAGCAAATGAGATTTGTCTAACAGCAATTAAATATGTTACATTCATTTAGGATTGTTTTTCTTTAATGTGGGATATTCTATTTTAAATTCATATATACTATTAATGATAATTATGAAATAAACCTCACACCACTATCTTTGTATTAAAATTAGAGAGGTATTTTGTTTCTCTGAATTTTGTTTATTAATTACAGCTACATATATATTACTCATCATTTGTGGTAGCAAGCTGCTGCTATTGGAAAGATTGAATAATAGAGTGTTTCCACAAGCAAGGAGACACAACACAGAAAAAAATACAATGCTCAAGAAACTAAGTATATTGACACTCAGGGAAGCAGATAGGCAGCCAGGTAAATAGTGTCAGAGGTGTCAGCATGAAGCAGAATATGGGATTCAGAAGCAGAAATCTCCAGTTCCTGGGGTGAGAGGAAGATGAATCGCTGGTAAAAAGACGGAAAAACTCATGCCACAGGAACTAGAAAACTGGTCACATTATAAAGATGGAACTAAAGCCAACACAGGGGAGAAAGGTGGGAAAAAGCTTCAAATTAGACTCAGGAAGATGACAGAAACTCAATTCTACAAGTGAGCTGTAAGGCTAGACCCAGGTTAACAGCCGGGGTCTGGGCTGTCAATCTCAGTCTCTATAGTATTGGACAGAACTCCTTTGGTGTCCACCAGCTACAGAGTCAGGATTGGCTCTTGGAAGAATGAAGCAAAGCTGACTCCTCAGTGAGCCCTCAAAGTGCTTAACGGCAAAGAAAAGCAGATGGCTGAGGACAAATTAATTTCAAGGTCTAAGCCTGAATTTAACTATTTGTCTGCTATTGCTCTGAACACCTTATAAAATTTTTGCTTTCATCTCTAAGGGCAAACAAAAAATGAAGAGTATTGATGAAATTTAAGCAAAAAGCCACCTTTGTCCAATTTTCTTGATATTTTAAGAAATGGTATCTTCGCAATATAATGTTAAGCATTATTCTATCGACTTTGTTGTTGAAATACAAATTCTGTAGCAGTCCTTTTTTGTGTGTTTTCAAGTTTATTACTGAGCATATTTGAACTAAGTACTTTGGGCTGACGCCTTTTATAGATTGATTCTTGGATTAAATGGCACAAAGGATTTAATTAACAGGTTGTCTCTTCTTTCCTCCTGATCATTGATGAAGTTGTTAAAAGAGCCTAAAGGGACCTAACATCAGTCCCAGTGACACATAAAAGACCCTTCCAATCAACTCGATAAACTGTATTTGTCACTACTCTTTAATAACTTTTCAAACAGCTTTTAGTTCATGTGTTAATGTCAGCATGCAAACTAATGTTTATTTTTCAAGCATTATTTCTTGAGACACCCTGTCAAAATATGTCCCTAAAATCAAATTTACTATCTCCAAAATATTGCTTCTAAAATAATACAGTCAAAAAAAATATAAACTTTACAAATATTTTAAGATATTATAGATATCAAAATTTTGTAAATTGGTATTTAAAAATTTTTTCACAAATATTATCATTTTGTAATAATACAATGAAAGATGAATTAATCTTAAAAAAGCAAACATGATGAAAATACAGTCATTCTAATTCTTGATTCAACATTCGATCTAACAGGTGAACTTTGTAGTTGAGAGAAAGAAGTTTCATATAAAATTTTTAGATACAATTAGGAAATCAGAAAATTATTTAAATAATATTTTCTAGGTAATAATTCTCAAGAAGACTTCTTAAGTGCAATATATCCTTCTTTTCCAGTTATCTAAACTTCCCAGAATCTTTTTAGGTAACATTTATATAAGTAAAATAAGCAATATATGCAGATATTTTTGGTGAGAATTAGAAGCTGATTTGCAATTGCATTTCTGAAGAAAAATAATGACATTGGTGGCACCCAAGAGTATGACATTTTTAATGTTTTCTTTTGTAGGCAGAATAAGCTTGGCATTAATTGCCAATAGAAATTCATTTTTTTTAAAGAATTTATAGAGTGCCATCTATCTGTCACTACTCTGAGTTGACTTATGCAGCCATTTTATGAATAATGGTATTTTATTTCAAAGATACAGTTTACGAGTTTGACTGTGTAGTCAAGCATTAGTCTACATTAAGCATTATTATCTATTTTCAGGTTTTATATTCCCATGGTTTTAAAACACATTCTTGGCCATTTTCCAAACTCAACACTATTTTAAGACCAAGGTCTTTGCCAAAGTTAGAATATTTATAATGAAATGAACACTCTCTGCTGTTATCAAATGACAGTATTTCCTACTAGTTATCTTAAATTATAAATAGAGTTTTCTATTTTACCGACAAATAAGTAATCATATCCTAAAATAAATTTGAAGCCTATGCCTTTGAAATGATCTTTCCAAGATTTTTATGGCTGCTCATTTTTCTTTGAATAAGCAATTTATAGCAAAAAGAGATTTAAAATATTAAATAATTATACCATGTTCGTTGATGAAATAAAAACTGCTACTTCCAAGTGAGAAAGGATAGGAAAATCTTTAGAAAGGGACTTGGTAACAGGGCCAGGGAAAAAAGATTTTTAGATTCTTATCATCAAATACTACAAGGCTTGATGTTGGTAAGACCAAACAAGGAAAGGCTTTCTACCTTATATGAACATTCTTTCCTCTATCTCAGGATATCTTTTCATGAATTATGCGAGAGAACAATACTAATGATGCACATGCTGATTGACCGGGATATTCTCACTATGTTAATCTGGCCAATCACATTGAGTTTTGTCTCATCATCCACACAGTTCCTAGCAGAGAAAATTGTCGATAATCAGAGAAAATGAAGGTAGAAAATTGATGCTTTTTGGACACTTGGAGCAACATAGGTCAGGATGCCCTTCAGGAACGCGCTAACAAGATCATCTAGGAAAGGTACTGCCAATTTGGTTGTGGAGTGTCATTTGATTGTTGTTAAAGCTTTCAAAAGACCTGAAAGTTAGACAGAGAGTTTTCTCAAGATGGTTACAGGCCCAGGATTAACTTTTCACTGTCACCCTTTTCACTGCTTTTTTTTTTTCAGTATTGCTCTGTCAATAAATATGGAATAAACAATCTACACATTTGCAATTACATAAAAGAATTGGGGATAGTTTATCCTTCTCTTTAAATCAATATTAAGCAGCACTAGAATGGAACACTCTTTCACACACCTTTGTTACATTATTTTCAGACATAGCACTGGGCTGAGAGCTTAGCTTCATAACAGTAGGGAAAGTAGAACTGGTTCAAACTCTTTCACAGCCTTGTGTGACATCAAGCAAGTTACTCAACCACTCAGTTTCCTTATAAGTAAATTAGAGTAACAAGATACACTTTACAGAACTTTTATAAGGATTCAGTAGATAAGAAATACATAGCATTTGGTATCTCTAAAGTTATTTAATTCAGAACATACCTATTATTGTTGACTGTGTTGTCAGTTTCCCTCTCTGAACTTTATGTTGTAAGAAGTTGGCAAAGAATTTCAAGCACACAAGGTCTCATCTCCAAGCACTAAAATCCTTAAACAATACAAATACATAGGAATATAGACACATGCAAAACATTAAAATATAGAAGATCTACACATGAACACTTCATTTTTCAACACTAGCTTTAGACCTAGAGTAGAAACATGTTCTTTGGTTTGCCCATGTAGATTTTCCTTTACCTAGGATTCACCTCTGTAATCTTAATAAGCACAGTTCCTTTTATTTGTTTTATAACACCTTATGGCTTAAATGTATAAACAAAATTATAAAGTGTATTTGAAGTGTGAGATATAGTTGAAATACATTTGTGATATGTGTTATAAGTGTTAAGGAAGTGAGAGTCATGTGATTTGCTCAGGAGACCTAGAATTTCATCTCTGTTATAACAGAGTGTTCTTCAGCTGCTGAGAAAGTAACACATAACATGTGTCACACCTCTCACTTCAGTAATCAACAAACATACAACAGTACCACTGTTTGAACAACACCAAATGCAATGCATTGGTACCATAAGGGTGTTATACTGCTGTTCCACATATTTCACTGATTAAAATACTCTTGAATCAGATTGTATCCAATTCAACAGGTAGTCTCATACAGCACCTACTATTTACATTTCAAATGACAGCATTTGCTTAGGCAAAGTTCTTATTGAGAGAAAAAGTATGCACCACCATAGCATAGTTCCATGGATAATATTCTCATCATGAAACATTGCTCATTTTTGCAGTGAAATATGTGAAATTTTAATCAATACTGTCACATAACTTTGTTGACCCATCTGTATAGGTCTTGTTTTTCCACTGAATTTATAAGTGCTCAAAGACATTAATATTTACTAGGATCCATTCAGAGCAAATAAGAGTTTTTTTCCCCAAATCTAGATATAAGGAGTTAACAGTTTTAGTTATATTGTTACCCATCAGCTTCAGCTTTGTCTAAAAATCGGGAGATTCTATCTGTAAAACTATACCTTCTCCTCATTTAGGTACTTGATATAAATAGGCATTTTTAAACAATCATGCTTCAATAATCTGGAAGTCAAAATTTGACCATATCAAACACAAAGAGAAGCAGCAATGACTAGAATGTAAGTAATATGGACCACTGACTATCAAGAAATATTATGAGTAAAGCTCCAAATTTGGTGTATTGAAGAACACATAATTCAGAATTTGGGAATTGTTTTTCACACACTCAATTCTTATCATATTGCTTATCTAATTTTTGAACTATGAATCTAATAATTTGAAAGCAGGTATCTAGCAAAACATTTTAAATAACAGAAGTAGAATCTCACAGAATGTATAACAATACATTAATGCATTCAACAAATATTTATGTGCTTCTACTATATATAAGGGGTGAGATTCAAAGATGAACAAACAGTATCTTTGGCATTAAAGAAGTTAAGAATTACTGAATTTTGTTAGTTATCTTCTTCTTAGGAAAAATAATTAAAAACTGACACATAAAGAAAGTTAAATTTTATGAGTTGCACAATTTTCCTAGGTGAACATCCTCCCAAGAATCATACAAATTAGGTGATAATGTATAATTAATCTACTGCTGTAAGTGAGAGTGGATAACACCACAGCATTGAACCTTAGTTTCATTCACAGAAATTCTGTTTACCATACTTCCTTTAGGTATGTATTTATACCATGTAATGATACATTTGTCATAATTTTAAGTTCATAATTCCTACAAGTGAGTTGTTCTTAGTCTCTTTATCTGCTCATCCACTGTATGTATTGCTTCAGCAATCTCTCCTTATGGTTTTCTGCAGTGTCCCAGATACCCCAGTGGGTTCTAAAGAGGAGAAAAAAATGAAATTTCTTTGTAGAAAGTATTCTTATTCTAAATGTAAAGGCTAAAATGTAAATAATGCATAGTAAAAGCTATAATACAAATATGAAGGAAGTTATTAGTGAGAAAGCTGGGGTAAACATTTCCAGTAGGTTAGCTGGACAAAACTTCATAGGAGATGGGAAAATTGAGTGGGGTACTGAAATATGAGTAGGAGTTTGTCAGATGGAGAATGATTGGGAAGAAAGTATTCCAGAGTATGGAACATAGAGTTTGGATGTAATGATAAAAATTGATAAAGTATTGAGGATTTCTTTAGGCAAATAATCCTAGAAGTGAATAAAAATATTAGCCAAGGGCATGGATTGTTTCATGTCAAAGAAGTTAATGTCAATGTGGCTTTCAGTTAGGGCAAATATCAAAGAGATTATTGAAATAAAAAGCTATTGTCCCTAGACATTCTTATTAATTTGGAAAAAAGACCCCATCAGTCCCTACTCTAAGCATGGAAATCTATTATTCAAATCATTGAAGACTCCTGACTCTAACTTTCTTATGTTTTTGTTTGTTTTGTTTTGTTTTTGTTACAGGGATGTTCTATCAGTTGCTAAGGAACTCTTAATAACATGTATTTCCAGCATAACTAGCTTCTTCCTAAGGAATAGAAACAAATACCATGTAGGAATAGGGACGTAAGATCTTAAAGTCTGTTCTTTAAAAAAGAGACGCATACTTATTAGTACTTAAGATAATAAAATTGGTAGGCAGATACCTATATGAGGCCTGTGATATACCAAGAATTATATAAAATATAGAACCATAAACTTTTAGAGTTAAAAAAAATATAGGGATTATGAAGTCCTACTTCTTTCACAATTAAGAATTTTTTTCACAATATCCTGACAAATGGTCATTCAACATTTTATCAACTTTTCCCAATGCTGTCTTCTTTTAAGGAAATACATTTACCAATCTCTATCATTTAAATGTCTTTCTTAAATGGAGATATAATCTGCCTCTCTATAACTTTGCTCACAGATCTTAGTTTTAACCTCTGAAAATGTTTAGAATGTCTACTTCCCTTTACACAAAATAGGCTTTCAAATATTTTTTGATTTCAATCAGGCACTCCACTCTCCAAGCTAAATATTCCACATTCTCAGCATCTTTATAGACATGATTTTGGGGACCCATTACCACCCATGCCCCCATTCCCTGCTCACTGCTGAGTTTGTTAACTCCATGAACTAAAGGTATAGAAGGCTCGCACTATAGTCTTGTTCCTCTTTTTGGAATGGCTCCTACTGATTCCATGTTTACTTAAACCTCTTATTTTTTACCCAAATTGCAAACAATTACAGTTTCTTCCAGCCTGAATTTTTATACTTAATTGAATCAAACAAGGATATGTGAAATTTAAATGAAAACTTTACATGTCATGTTTCTGCTATCCAAAAATTTAGCCATCCCACTAAGATTATTGCATCCTGAAAATACACTAAATATGGCTTCTATGGCTTCATCTGACCTGTGATTAAAAACACTGCACAGGACAGATACATCAGAAATACATCTACACGTTGAACAACTCCTAGAGAACACTCACTGAACGCTGGCAGAAGACCTCAGACCTCCCAAAAGGCAAGAAACTCCCCACGTACCTGGGTAGGGCAAAAGAAAAAAGAATAAACAGAGACAAAAGAATAGGGACTGTACCTGCACCAATGGGAGGGAGCTGTGAAGGAGGAAAGGTTTCCACACAATAGGAAGCCCCTTCGCAGGCGGAGACTGCTGGTGGCAGAGGGGGGAAGCTTCGGAGCCGTGGAGGAGAGCACAGCAACAGGGGTGTGGAGGGCAAAGCGGAAAGATTCCCGAACAGAAGATAGGTGCCAAGCGGCCCTCATCAGCCTGAGAAGCTTGTCTGCTCACCCGCCAGGGCGAGCGTGTCTGGGAGCTGAGGCTCGGGCTTCGGTCAGAGTGCAGGGAGAGGACTGGCAGCGTGAACACAGCCTGAATGGGTTAGTGCACCACGGCTAGCCGGGAGGGAGACCGGGGGAAAAGTCTGGACCAGCCGAAGAGACAAGAGACTTTTTCTTCCCTCTTTGTTTCCTGGTGCGCAAGGAGAGGGAATTAAGAGTGTTGCTTAAAGGAGCTCCAGAGACGGGCGCAAGCCGCGGCTAACAGTACGGACCCCAGAGACGGTCATGAGACGCTAAGGCTGCTGCTGCTGCCACCAAGAAGCCTGTGTGCGAGCACAGGTCACTATCCACACCTCCCTTCCAGGGAGCCTGTGCAGCCCGCCACTGCCAGGGTCCCAGGATCCAGGGACAAATTCCCCAGGAGAATGCACGGCACGCCTCAGGCTGATGCAATGTCCCGCCGACCTCTGCCACCACAGGCTCATCCTGCACTCCGTGCCCCTCCCTCCCCCCGGCCTGATGAGCCGGAGCTCCCGAAATCAGCAGCTCCTTTAACCCTGTCCTTTCTGAGCGAAGAACAGATGCCCTCAGGTGACCTACAAGCAGAGGCGGGGCCAAATCCAAAGCTGAGCCCTGGGAGCTGTGTGAACAAAGAAGAGAAAGGGAAATTTCTCCCAGCAGCCTCAGGAGCAGCGGATTAAATGTCCACAATCAACTTGATGTACCCTGCATCTGTGGAATACCTGAATAGACAACGAATCTTCCCAAATTGAGGAGGTGGACTTTGAGACCAAGATTTATTATTTTTTCCCCTCTTCCTCTTTTTGTGACTGTGTATGTGTATGCTTCTGTGTGAGATTTTGTCTGCATAGCTTTGCTTTCACCATTTGTCTGAGGGTTCTGTCCATCCGTTTTTTTTTTTTTTTCACTTAAAAAATTTATTTTCTTAATAATTATTTTTTATTTTAATCACTTTATTTTATTTTATCTTTATTTTATCCTCTTTCTTTCTTTCTTTGCTTCTTTCTTTCTTTCTTTCTTTCCACTTTTTCTCCCTTTTATTCTGAGCCGTGTGGATGAAAGGCTCTTGGCGCTACAGCCAGGAGTCAGTGCTGTGCCTCTGAGGTGGGAGAGCCAACTTCAGGACACTGGTCCACAAGAGACCTCCCAGCTCCACGTAATATCAAATGGTGAAAATCTCCCAGAGATCTCCATCTCAACACCAACACCCAGCTTAACTCAATGATGAGCAAGCTACGGTGCTGGACACCCTATGCCAAACAACTAGCAAGACAGGAACACAACACCACCCATTAGGAGAGAGGCTTCCTAAAATCATAATAAGTCCACAGACACCCCAAAACACACCAACAGATGTGGACCTCCCCACCAGAAAGAAAAAATCCAGCCTCATCCACCAGAACACAGGCACTAGTCCCCTCCACCAGGAAGCCTACACAAACCACTGAACCAACTTTAGCCACTGGGGACAGACACCAAAAACAACGGGAACTATGAACCTACAGCCTGCAAAAAGGAGACCCCAAACACAGTATGATAATCAAAATGAGAAGACAGACACACAGCAGATGAAGGAGCAAGATAAAAACCCACCAAACCTAACAAATGAAGAGGAAATAGGCAGTCTACATGAAAAGGAATTCAGAATAATGACAGTAAAGATGATCCAAAATCTTGGAAATAGAATAGAGAAAATGCAAGAAACATTTAACAAGGACCTAGAAGAACTAAAGAGCAAACAAGCAACGATGAACAACACAATAAATGAAATTAAAAATACTCTAGAAGGAATCAATAGCAGAATAACTGAGGCAGAAGAACGAATAAGTGACCTGGAAGATAAAATAGTGGAAATAACTACTGCAGAGCAGAATAAAGAAAAAAAGCATGAAAAGAACTGAGGACAGTCTCAGAGACCTCTGGGACAACATTAAACACACGAATATTTGAATTATAGGGGTTCCAGAGGAAGAAGAGAAAAAGAAAGGGACTGAGAAAATATTTGAAGAGATTATAGTTGAAAATTTCCAGAATATGGGAAAGGAAATAGTTAATCAAGTCCAGGAAACACAGAGAGTCCCATACACGATAAATCAAAGGAGAAACACATCAAGACACATATTAATCAAACTGTCAAAAATTAAATACAAAGAAAACATATTAAAAGCAGCAAGGGAAAAACAACAAATAACACACAAGGGAATCCCCATAAGGTTAACAGCTGATCTTTCAGAAGAAACTCTGCAAGCCAGAAGTGAGTGGCAGGACATACTTATAGTGATGAAGAAGAAAAACCTACAACAAAGATTACTCTACCCAGCAAGGATCTCATTCAGATTTGATGGAGAAATTACAACCTTTACAGACAAGCAAAAGCTGAGAGAGTTCAGCACCACCAAACCAGCTTTACAACAAATGCTAAAGGAACTTCTCTCGGCAAGAAACACAAGAGAAGGAAAAGACCTACAAAAACAAACCCAAAACAATTAATAAAATGGGAATAGGAACATACATATTGATAATTACTTTAAATTTCAATGGATTGAATGCTCCCAACAAAAGACACAGACTGGCTGAATGGATACAAAAGGAGGATCCTTGTATATGCTGTCTACAGGAGACCACTTCAGGCCTAGGGCCTCATAGAGACTGAAAGTGAGGGGATTGAAAAAGATATTCCATGCAAATTGAAACCAAAAGAAAGCTGGAGTAGCAATTCTCATATAAGACAAAATAGACTTTAAAATAAAGACTATTACCAGAGACAAAGAAGGACACTACATAATGATCAAGGGATCAATCCAAGAAGAAGATATAACAATTGTAAATATTTATGCACCCAACATAGGAGAACCTCAATACATAAGGCAAATACTAACAGCCATAAAAGGGGAGGGAATTCGACAGTAACACATTCATAGTAGGGAACTTTAACACCCCACTTTCACCAATGGACAGATCATCCAAAATGAAAATAAATAACGAAATACAAGCTTTAAATGATACATGAAACAAGATGGACTTAATTGATATTTATGGGACATTCCATCCAAAAAAAAACAGAATACACATTTTTCTCAAGTGCTCATGGAACATTCTCCAGGATAGATCATATCTTGGGTCACAAATCAAGCCTTGGTAAATTTAAGAAAATTGAAATTGTATCAAGTATCTTTTCCAACCACAATGCTATGAGACTAGATATCAATTACAGGCAAAGATCTGTAAAAAATACAAACGCATGGAGGCTAAACAATACACTACTTAATAACGAAGTGATCACTGAAGAAATCAAAGAGGAAATCACAAAATACCTAGAAACAAATGACAATGGAGACATGATAACCCAAAACCTGTGGGATGCAGCAAAAGCAGTTCCAAGAGGGAAGTTTATAGCAATACAATCCTACCTTAAGAAACAGGAAACATCTCGAATAAACAATCTAAGCATGCACCTAAAGCAATTAGAGAAAGAAAAAACAAAAAACCCCAAAGTTAGCAGAAGGAAAGAAATCATAAAGATCAGATCAGAAATAAATGAAAAAGAAATGAAGGAAACGATAGCAAAGAACAATAAAACTAAAAGCTGGTTCTTCGAGAAGATAAACAAAATTGATAAACCATTAGCCAGACTCATCAAAAAAAAAAAAAGGGAGAAGACTCAAATCAATAGAATTAGAAATGAAAAAGGAGAAGTAACAACTGACACTGCAGAAATACAAAAGATCATGAGAGATTACTACAAGCAACTCTATGCCAATAAAATGGAAAACCTGGAAGAAATGGACAAATTCTTAGAAATGCACAACCTGCCAAGACTGAATCAGGAAGAAATAGAAAATATGAACAGACCAATCACAAGCACTGTAATTGAAACTGTGATTAAAAATCTTCCAACAAGCAAAGGCCCAGGACCAGATGGCTTCACAGGCGAATTCTATCAAACATTTAGAGAACAGTTAACACCTATCCTTCTCAAACTCTTCCAAAATATAACAGAGGGAGAAACACTCCCAAACTCCTTCTACGAGGCCACCATCACCCTGATACCAAAACTAGACAAGGATGTTGTCTAGAAAGAAAACTGCAGGCCAATATCACCAATGAATATAGATGCAAAAATTCTCAACAAAATACTAGGAAACAGAATCCAACAGCACATTAAAAGGATCATACACCATGATCAAGTGGGGTTTATTCCAGGAATGCAAGGATTCTTCAATATATGCAAATCAATCAACGTGACACACTATATTAACAAATTGAAGGAGAAAAAACCATATGATCATCTCAATAGATGCAGAAAAACTTTTGAACAAAATTCAACACCCATTTATGATAAAAACCCTGCAGAAAATAGGCATAGAGGGAACTTTCCTCAACATGATAAAGGCCATATATTACAAAGCCACAGACAACATCATCCTCAATGGTGAAAAACTGAAACCATTTCCACTAAGATCAGGAACAAGACAAGGTTGCCCACTCTCACCACTATTATTCAACATAGTTTTGGAAGTTTTAGCCACAGCAATCAGAGAAGAAAAGAAAATAATGGAATCCAAATTGGAAAAGAAGAAGTAAAGCTGTCACTGTTTGCAGATGACATGATACTATACATAGAGAATCCTAAAGATGCTACCAGAAAACTACTAGAGCTAATCAATGAATTTGGTAAAGTAGCAGTATACAAAGTTTATGCACAGAAATCTCTGGCATTCCTATATACTAATGATGAAAAATCTGAAAGTGAAATTGAGAAAACATTCCCATTTTCCATTGCAACGAAAGGAATAAAATATATAGGAATAAACCTACCTAAGGAGACAAAAGACCTGTATGCAGAAAATTATAAGACACTGATGAAAGAAATTAAAGATGATACAAATAGATGGAGAGATATACCGTGTTCTTGGATTGGAAGAATCAACATTGTGAAAGTGACTCTACTACCCAAAGCAATCTACAGATTCAATGCAAGCCCTATCAAACTACCACTCGTATTTTCACAGAACTAGAACAAAAAATTTCACAATTTGTATGGAAACACAAAAAAACCCAAATAGCCAAAGCAATCTTGAGAAAGAAAAACAGAGCTGGAGGAATCAGGCTCCCTGACTTCACACTATACTACAAAGCTACAGTAATCACGACAGTATGGTACTGGAACAAAAACAGAAATATAGATCAATGGAATAGGATAGAAAGCCCAGAGATAAACCCACACACATATGGACACCTTATCTTTGATAAAGGTGGCAGGAATGTGCAATGGAGAAAGAGAACTTCTTCAGTAAGTGGTGCTGGGAAAAGTGGACAGGTACATGTAAAAGTATGAGATTAGAACACTCCCTAACACCATACACAAAAATAAGCTCAAAATGGATTAAAGATCTAAATGTAATGCCAGACACTATCAACCTCTTAGAGGAAAACATAGGCAGAACACTCTATGACATAAATCACAGCAAGATCCTTTTTGACCCACATCCTACAGAAATGGAAATAAAAACAAAAATAAACAAATTAGACCTAATGAAACTTAAAAGCTTTCGCACAGCATAGAAAACCATAAACAAGACCAAAAGACAACCCTCAGAATGGGAGAAAATATTTGCAAATGAAGCAACTGACAAAGGATTAATCTCCAAAATTTACAAGCAGCTAATGCTGCTCAATAACAAAAAACAAACAATCCAATCCAAAAATGGGCAGATGACCTAAATCAACATTTCTCCAAAGAAGATATACCGATTGCCAACAAACACATGAAAGAATGCTCAACATCATTATTCATTAGGGAAATGCAAATCAAAAGTACAATGAGATATCATCTCACACCAGTCAGAATGGCCATCACCAAAAAATCTAGAAACAATAAATGCTGGAAGGGGTTTGGAGAAAAGGGAACACTCTTGCACTGCTGGTGGGAATGTGAATTGGTACAACCACTATGGAGAACAGTATGGAGGTTCCTTAAAAGACTACAAATAGAACTACCATATGACCCAGCAATCCCACCACTGGGCATATACCCTGAGAAAACCGTAATTCGAAAAGAGTCATGTACCAAAATGTTCATCATTGCAGCTCTATTTACAATAGCCAGGAGATGGAAGCAACCTAAGTGTCCATCACCGGATGAATGGATAAAGATGTGGCACATATATAAATGGAATATTACTCAGCCATAAAAAGAAACGAAATTGAGTTATTTGTAGTGAGGTGAATGGACCTAGAGTCTTTCATACAGAGTGAAGTAAGTCAGAAAGAGAAAGGCAAATACCATATGCTAACACATATATATGGAATGTAAGAAAAAAAAATGTCATGAAGAACCTAGGGGTAAGACAGGAATAAAGACACAGACCTACTAGAGAATGGACTTGAAGATATGAGGAAGGGGAATGGTAAGCTGTGACAAAGTGAGAGAGTGGCATGGACATATATACACTACCAAACGTAAAATAGATAGCTAATTAGAAGCAGCCGCATAGCACAGGGAGATCAGATTGGTGCTTTGTGACCGCCTGGAGGGGTGGGATAGGGAGGGTGAGAGGGAGAGAGATGCAAGAGGGAAGATATATGGGAACATATGTATATGTATAACTGATTCACTTTGTTATAAAGCAGAAACTAACACACCATTGTAAAGCAATTATACTCCAATTAAAATGTAAAAACAAAAACAAAAACAAAAAACACTGCACAGGAAAAGACCAAGGACACCTTCTTGGTCTTGCCCTTAGAGACTGGTTTCTAGATTGAACAGAATTCATAAGTCAACTCTGTTCAGCCATTTATGAGTCTACCTGTGTTGAATATCATGTAGAAATATCTTGAGGGATTGTCAAACACCACTCTCCCAAATGATTTCATACTAAACCTAATGACTGGTCCTTCTCCACCCATGAGGTGAGCTGTATTTTTGCCTTTTTCTTTGTTTGTAACAAGTTTTTTTGTTCATTCAGTTTTTACTGAATAAAATGTAAGACATGCAAGCGGTGACCTTATTATGTAAGGGATACTGTTATGCAGAGATACAAAATATCTTATCCATTCTTCAAAATATTTAAAATAACATCAAAGAGATTTGAGGATACTTGAAATAAGAAACATATACAAAGAAAATTACTAAAATAAAGGGTCAGATTCATGTTAGTCAAGGATACTTGTTGAACTTGTATATTATAATAAACTAAGGCGTATAATTTGTTGCTATTTATTGTCTGTTCAAAGCAAGTGTTAAATAGAGTGACTTTTTTTCCCCTTAGTGTCTATACCATATTATGACTCTAGATAACTTATACGATTTTGGCCTTCAGCATTAGAATATAAGTTTCTTAAGGGCAGGGACTAAATCTTCATCATTAAGCAGCTTCAGATTCTTCTAAGCACAGAATCTGGTACTTAGAATCTATTTTTTTCAACAAAGATGTAATAAATGAATGTTTATGAGTTTCTTGGATTGCTAACTGCAAGTTGTATCACTGCTACCACTAGCCCAGACAGCTAAATTAATAATCCTGTTGGATGGACTTCACTCACACTTTTTATCTGCAGGTTGGGAGTGTCTGTCGAAAATAATTTTGGTTTTAGCACAGTAGATATTAAACTGACAGTATTTAGCCAGCAGGCTAGTGGCTTATTAAGGCAGCTCCTCAAACCTAATGAGAAATCCATGTCATCAGCACAAAAGTAGGTGCTTGTCTTCTCATTTCTTGTGGCAGGAAGATATTCATTCAGATAATTTGAAAGCTGTATCGAATTATTTTCACATAAATTAAAAAGAAGGAGAGCTAGGACACAAGTCTCTTTCTTGGCTTTTGATTGGAATTTGATGTTGAGAGTATGTCCCTACCTGCTCTGATTCTCACAGTGGTATGGTTCAAACTTTGAAGGAACCTTCACAGTCTGAGATCTGTGCTGAGATCACATAGTTTGGCCCATAGTGATTCCCGTCTATAGAATCAAAGCTTAACTGTAGATCAATACTGCTGACAAAGGCTTACATTGTTCTCAAATATTTTCCCAGTAAGGTGAAAATTTCTCCACAAAGCACAAGGTGAAAAATTGGGTAGATGTTTAGCAATGGTCAACAATGGAATAGCTTCATCTGAGACCCACATTTCTCTCATAAAGGATATTTTGTTGAGGGATCCAGTTCTATAGCATTCCAAAGGATAATCGTCCCCAGGGAGGTTCTCATTCACCCTGTCTAAATTAAGAGTTGTCTGAACATATTTGCAATTTTTAAATATGCTTTTAGCAAACACAACCCTCCGCTCAAGTCAAATTATTTGGATTTATCTTTCTAAATCCAAGAACCTAAAATAGTACTTTTAAAAAAAAATAAATTTATTTATTTGTTTTTGGCTGTGTTGGGTCTTCGTTTCTGTGTGAGGGCTTTCTCTAGTTGCGGCAAGTAGGGGTCACTCTTCATTGCGGTGCAGGGGCCTCTCACTATCATGGCCTCTCTTGTTGCGGAGCACAGGCTCCAGATACGCAGGCTCAGCATTTGTGGCTCATGGGCCCAGTTGCTATGCGGCATGTGGGATCTTCCCAGACCAGGGCTCGAACCCGTGTTCCCTGCATTGGCAGGCAGATTCTCAACCACAGCACCACCAGGGAAGCCCCCTAAAATAGTACTTTAGTACCCACAGTTAACAAATAGATTTTGTCAGTTGTGATTCCTTGAGATGTAAGGGACAAAACATCCAACTAAAACCAGAATTAAAATGAAGAATATGCTGGCTCACTTATCTGAAAAGTCCTGAGGTATGGCTAATGTCAGTCTAAGCCAGATCCAGTGGCTCAGCTGTTGCTGCCCATTTCTCTTTCTACTCTGTGCTCAGCACCCTGTTGTGTTTGTTTCGGCTTTGTCCTCACACAGTCTCGCTTACTGTCCACTGAAGTGCCACCCTTCTCTACACTTTCCCACTTGGTCCCTTCTTTAGTCCAGAGATAAGTGGGAGAATTAATCAATTTCCAGTGACATTGAAACTATGGCTTTTTAGTTTATAGACTTTCTCAAATGAGCAACAGTTACTTAACAGTCTTCAAGACACTTTTAGATTGATGATTTTACCTGATCCTGACAACACTCCCATGAAGTAGGTAGAGCCCTAATCATTGTCTTCATTTCACAGTCAGGGAATTAATTTCCTGATTGAGGTCACAGTTAACAAGGGTCTAAACAGAGAGTAAGTAAAGTTTCTCATCCTAGACCTTATGCACTTTTACCTCTATCATGATACACCTGAATTGTTCAGAAAATGAGATGACACTATTGTACAAAAAGGAGCCCAGTTTTGATTGGGGTTGATTGTACTGTTCTGGCATACGCTAGCAATGAACCTGACTTCTCATCTTATGCTGGCACATCCTGTTTCACGTTTGAAAAGGAAAGAATAAAAAGGTGCATGAAAATAAATAAAACAAAGATACATTGACAGATAGTACTTTAAAGGAAAATGAGATGAAACAGTAAAAGTAGACAAGGTGAAAACATAGAATTCAACTGAACAGACAGAATATCCTCAAAGGCCTAAGCTAAGTCTTTTGTCTGAATTTAAAATAGTTAAAAGCAAGAAGTTAGTGCACTGCCAGAGCAAGACTGGGGGCTATTGTAGCAATCAAAGACTAGGGTTGTACAGAAGACTATAGGTGGAATTTCCTGATCTAATATCAGCAAATACTGTGGCATGTGAGGATAGAAATAGGGAGGTTTTTTCAAAAGTTAGAAGTTAATCAAAGGTGAAAAGAAGAAACATAAATCCCCAAAATTTTACAAATTTGGATTTCCTAAGTTTGAACCAATTTAATCTAAATCTCAGAGATAAGGTAACTGTAACTAACATTTTGTTTAAAAGTGAAAGCATTACCTGCTGTCAGAATGAAGAAACTCTTTTAGGAATGTAGGTATTAGCTAATAATGTGGGTTTCCAACCTCAACTAGAAAACAGAAGTAGTTGGAACTCCTGTTAAAAATGCAAATTACGACTATGATAAGCGTCTAGTTTTTTCCAGAACATTGATTTGTTCGTTTCATCAAATGTCAAATGCAATGTTTTGTCATTGTCAGGCATCCTGACCAATTCCACAACACGTTAATGCTTCTATGAGTTGAGCTTAATGTGTTTCTGTGCTTATCTTGATCCTTACAGCAACAGAAATTAATAGTAAAACTTACTATGTATATGTCTCTTTTCATCTTCAAAATGCTCTAGAAATATTAACTAAGTTATGTCCCTCTGCACAAAATGTAGTACAAACCTTATTACTGCAGGGGAAGAAAATCTGTCAGAAATCTGCTCTGGGAGCTGTTGTACTGCTTGCTGTGGGTTATGCAGACCCAGCACTTTGTCAGAGTGCCAGTGGACATTGACAGATAACAGATAACAGAATTTGGCAAGAAAAAGCAAGAGGGCCCCAGAGCCAGAAGAACAGAGGTTGTGGATATAATATTCATATGCCTTCCTTTGATATTCTGCTTTTTACCGAAGTTGGTATAAGTATACAAGTGTATTATATGGTATTTATTATAGATTCAAGCCCAAATCACAAAAAGGACCCAGTTATTAAGAACTGTTAAGGTCTCATAATAAAATCTTGTTGACTTTTCCAATGAGAAAAATACTTATGTATTTAAATGAAACTTTTCTTTTGACTGGATATTCTTGTCCTTTTGTTTTAACTATCATGCAAACTGATCTGAAAGTTTCCCTTTTGTGGGGGCGTTGTAAAATATTCTAGAGTATTATTATAGTCTATATCCACAAATTACCACTGATCTCTCTAACTCTCTGTCTGGGTTTCAGCGTTGTGTTTCTATCACAAGTTTTGTTGGCTACTCAATAACCAAGTTCATGTTCCAGTTTATCTTTAACAACCTCTCTAAACCAACTTTATAGAAAGGCGAAACTTGAATGAGGTATGATTGGTAGTATTTCCTCTGTATACGTATTATCTCACTAATACATTGCTTCACTCATTATTCAGTCAGTCAAAAATTTCTATTGATGAAATAATGTATACAGAATACTTAACATGGTCACAAAGTGAGTACTCAGAAAAAAATGCTTCCTATTTCAATTATATAATATGTACTGAAAAAAATATTAAGTGCCTAATATGTGCCTGTCACTATTTAAGTTACATTATTTCTTTGTCTTTTTACTCTTACATGAAGAGCTCAGTGCTGAAAATAATTATATAAGCATCTGGATACTGTCCACCTGCTTCTATATCCTGTATCCTTCTAAACTTGACCAAATTCTTTCCTTATTTTGCTCTTATTCCAAAAATTACTTAGTCTTAGGGTATGCATTGATTCTTTCTTACCCAATGTCTTATTTCTGAAATTATCACCTACAATGAGCCCTGTTGCCTAGCTAGAAGTCACTGATTTCTTATTCCTTTCTATAAAACATCTGTTTGCCTCAGGTCTTGACCTCTACTTTTCATAGTCACATGCTTCCTGCAAGGCTGATTCCATTTACTAATACAAGAGTGCATTTAAACTGGTGTAGCCAATCAGTGCCTGGAAATCCCCAGGTGACTGTTAACTTTCTGGAGGTGAGTTTGAGCTTATATCTTTAAATGACTCAATTGTATTGAAGGGAAGGCCAGTTGAGAGGGAAAAAACTTATGAAACAGAAAGCATGCTTCCTCAGTTGTTGCTGGCAGCCATTTTAAGACCATGAGGAAAACTCACTTTAGGATGAAAGTGACCCGGCTGATGGAAGAAGAAATAAATTTCCTGGATACTATCTCTAAAGCACTAAATCAACTATTCCTATCTATGTTGGGACTGTTATGGCTGAAATAATTATATTTTCTTATTAACTGAGCCAGTTTGAGTGGAGGAGTTTGCTACTTGAGCAGAAGACTTTCTAACTGTTTCATTGTGGAACACTCCTAGTCTCTTCAGCCCCAGTGACATGACACCTGCTATCTGCTGAAAGATCCCTCTAACTACAACTGTGCAATAATTTGGGGGTGAATTGTAGATTCATAAGGTGATAGATCTTAATGTTTTTTCATCCAATCATCCATCTGATATTTGACTCTTTTCTATTCATCTCCATCAAATGGACATCTTTTCAAGGTGATACGTTTTATCTTTGAGAAGCAAAACTCAACAGATTTTTAAAAAATTGAGCCAAGAAAGATAGATCATTATGCTACGAACTTTTAATAAACTTTCATTTAACCATAACCACCATATAAAGAAGGTTACTGTTACTGTTGCTGTTGTTTTTATACCCATTATAGAGTTAAGGAAATAAAGAGTTCAAACAGTGAAGTTGTCCACAGCTATAAGGCTTTTAATAAACATCACAGATTATACTTTAGTTTCATTCAGATTCTCAAGCTGAATGATGTTCTTTGTAATTATTCTTTGAATATGGTATTAAACCAGTTACTAATTCATTGGCCTTTCTTCTTTCAAAGAACTTTTATAACTACAGCTCTCCTTAATTCCCATTCTACATGAGAATCTTTGTCAACTGTTTTGATAAACAGTGATGTACTCTATCACAATTTTTTCAGTCACAATTCTAATAACTTGAAAGATTATTCTGATAGAATTTATGGTAAGATGATTTATCTTTGAGGCTGACAGCTGAAGGGAAAGCCAGGGACAGGATCTAATAGCCTCACACTTGATCTGAATCATCATAAACATCTAGAAAGGGTGTGTGTGTATGTGTCTGTGTAGGTGTGTGTGAGAGAGAGAGTGAAAGATACTATGAGTATGTGAATGAGTGTGTGACTGTATTTGTGTGAGTGTGTACAAGATGTTTGGAGCTAGCAAGAATTACCCTTGACCCTGTCTTTTCCAAATTTTAATACTTCAAAAGTATATCCAGAAATATCCAGGTTTTGCTCCCCTTTTATTGTCTCCACATGGAAATTAACACACAAGTAAATCTGAAGCTCCATGTATAGGCCAAGAAGGATTCAGAATTAATCTCTCTTATACCTTAAATTAGCTGAGAAGTGTCAGACTGTTTCCACAAATTGGCTGAAATTTCCACAAATTAGTTTTGAAAGCAATGAGCATTCCAACTTTTCCATCACCTTTCAGGGTTCATTTTCAATTCCCAGACAACTTGCTGAGTCAGGCTGCTGGGTCCCAGTCCTATTGTCTGCTCAATACCCTGAAAGAATTTCCCCCACTTTGCATTCCCTGGAGCTCTATTTTGACACTGTCTCTCAGTGTCAGTTGTAAAATTCAGCTCCTCTTGCCTGCAACTTACCTTGTTTTCTCATATTTTTTGGTCAGGTTCCACACTTTATTCCATATAAGTTAATTATTGCCATACCCCCAGCTTACCTTGCAATCAAAGTGGGTAGGTGATTAATGGCAATCCACAGCAAATTAGGGCTGGGAGCTTAGGGTTAGCTTTAGATACTGAAATACCAACAGAAAATAAGATAGTCAGCCAGGCATATTTACTGGCCTAACACAGAGGATTTAGGAAAAGGCTACAGCTTTGGGAAAAGTATGGAGACATGGAGACTCAGGGTTTATTCAAAGCACATGGGCTTCCAGACCTTAGATAGTTCAGTGTCATTTATGCTACATCTTACCCAACAGTAGGGTGGAAAATTCTGACATATTCTTCCCTGGTCAGTCTTGACTAAATAATTTTGTAGGGACAGCTGGACTGATCTGAAAAAAGGCAGTCTCATTTTACCAAAGACTATTTTCATTTTTATTATCCAAAGGTAAAAAGAAAATCCTGGTTAAAGAGACTGAAGAAAAAAAGGACCTTCTAATATCTATATATTAACTCTTATCAATGCATTATGATTCACAAGCAGGGGGGCTTACTTCATCCTGTCTGAATATCATCATAATCATCATGTTCATCAGCCTGAAGTGACATTTCTTGATTATTAGAACATCCCACATATTGTGCATAACACTTTATGTACATTGTTTTCTTGGTTGTCTACCAACTCTGGGAAGCAGAAAGTGAAGTTTAGGGAACTTGAGTAAATTGTCCAAGGTTAAATAGGTAAAAAGTGACCGATAGTAGTCATCACAAGCCTTTTGGATATAAAGCCTGTGTTGCTCACCACTGTCTTTCTAAAGTGATTAGAAATCACTCCCTGACATACCCCATCCTTTTTGTTTTTTTTCTCTAGGATAACTGTCTGCCATTTGGACTTCCAGATGCTGTTTTTGGTTGGATTGTCATAGATCATTGTGAATTCTTCTCAGCTTACAGGTTATGTGCACCCATCTGGCCTCCTGTCCCTTGGACAGATTTCAGGTTGATCTTCTGGATTCAAACCCATACTGGTTTAAACCCAAAGTCAAGGCTGCCTAACTTTGTCCTTTGGTTTTGACCCATAACCTACCTGGGGCCTTGGCACATCTTCCCTCTCCTTAGCCTGGCCTACCTTCTATTGCCTGAGCATTAATTCTGACAGCCCGCATCCTAACTGCTACCTAGTTTCCATTGACAATTGCTATAAATTCTCAGTGTTAATAAATAAGAGTGAGCTACCAGTGTTGTATATTAAAATGTCAAAGTTAAGTTGAATCTAGGTCTAACAATATTTTTCGTCCACAGTGCTGCATTGTTACTTACATGTTTATGAGATAGTACATGAGAAGGGAACTGATGCCAAGTAATTAAAATGAAATGTTTTTATGCAAACTATTACATACAGAATGGATAAACAACAAGGTCCTACTGTATAGCACAGGGAACTATATTCAGTATCCTGAGATAAACCATAATGGAAAAGAATGTAAAAAAGGATGTATATATATGTATAACTGAGTCACTTTGCTGTAAAGCAGAAATTAACACAACATCATAATCAACTACAGTTCAATAAAAAAATGAAATATTTTAATCTCTGATTTCTGTCTTTCAAAATTTCATGTCTGAAGTTTATAGTCATCTGCTCCATGAAAAGGGATAGTAAGTGTTATGACTCTGGCCTACTGATCCTGACTAGCCTTCATTCCTAAAGACTGGAAACCCCAAAGCTGAACAACAAAATGTTATAGCTCATGATTTGCCCATAAGCTTAGACAGAGCCCTGTTAGGACCCAGTCTCATACCTTAAACTTATGTTTTTTATCTAGCTGTTTATTCTGGATGAAAAATAGTGTGTAGGGCTCAGATTGCTCTTTTTATACCCCAGGGCATCTACTTTTCAGCTGTGAGACTCTGAAAAAATTACTATTGACCCTTGAACAATATGGAGGATAGGGGTACTGACCCTCCATGCAGTTGGAAGTCCAAGTATAACTTATAATTGGCCCTCCATATCTGCACATATCTGTGGTTTCCACCAATCACAAACTGTGTAGTACTGTGGTACTTACTATTGAAGAAAGTCCCCATATAAGTGGGCTTGTGCAGTTCAAAACCCTGAGTTCAAGGGTCAACTGTACTCATCTTCTCTGTACTTCACTTTTCTCATCTCTAAAGTGGACTAAAAATAGTACCTATACCATAGTAAAAATTAACTGTCTAAATTTCTTAAGAAATCGTCATACAAACAGAGGTATTATTATTTTATTAATGTGTTATTTATAAATGATTATTACCAACATTTATTATTTATTATTATTAATATTTTTCATTAATGTCATGTTTGAAGTTCCAAACCCATATATCTTACTGCTCACTCAAAATCTTCAGTCACTGAAAAATCAACACCTCTGATCTGGGTACATTCTCTTTTCTCTCCACCTTCTACCTTCCCCCCAATGTTTCCACTTTAAGTGGAGAAGTCCATGATTCATTCAACAGCTCACGTCAAAAATCTGATTTTCAACCTTGCTAGTTTCCTCTACCTCAATACAAACCCTCCAATCTGATAATTCATCAAGTACTATCCATTTTACTATGTAAATCGGTCTCAAACCCCTCCACTTCTCTCATTTCTACTGCTGTCTTCCTACTCTACTAATCCAAGTGTGCTCCATGGGCTAGTGCCAGCCCACAAACTTTCTTATTCTTGGGGAGATAAACATTGAAATGTAGAGTAACAATTTAGGAATTTTTAATGGAATTTTAAATTGCAAGGCATTCAAGCATGTGATCATTTTCCTAATCTTTCACATTTTACTGTATTTAAGATCATTTAAACTACAGCAGTGCCCCCTAATGTGTCCTTTCTTCATCATTTACCCCACTTTGACCCAGGTCTCACTAAAGCTGAGGGCTTTTTCAAATGCCAATAGTTCTATTACAATCCATGGCCTCTCAGGTTCCCTCAATAACCTCTCATTGATATTAGCAAGAAATTAAAACTCCTTATCAAGAATCACCTGCTACTTATCTAGATTCCTCTTACACCCCCATCCTTTCCCACCTAACATCACCCACTCTGGCCCTCTCTTCTGGGGTCTTCAAACATGCTGTTGCCTTTGCCTTGTGTCCTGTGCATCTTTCAGTTTTTCCTAAAGCAGGACTTTCTCAAGGGGCATTCCCTGAACCCCAGAACAGGCAGAATCTTATATGGCCTTATATTAGAGTTTCCTTTTGTGGTTCTTGTCACAACTTTAAGTAATTATTTGTGTAATTTTGTCTTCCAAAACTAATGCGCTCTGCCATTGGATGTATATCCTTGAGGACAGGTGGTGTAGTGCTGTGTAAAGGTTAAGAGAAGAGGCTCTGAAGCTATGGGTGGGGTGCCCGTGTTTGACTTTAGGCTTTATCTTGTATGTCCTTCTGTGTTTCACTTTCTCTATCTTAAAATGACGATGACTGGACTTTCCTTAAAAGACTTTTACAAGGAGTAAATTAATACATTTTATTAGTTAATGGTTCTTCAGAGAAACAGAACCAAGACAGTTATTATAAGGGAATCGCCTCACATAATCATGCAAGCTGAAAAGTCTCAAGATCCGCAGTCAACAAGTTGGAGACACAGAAGAGCCAACAGTATAGTTTCATTTGTGATCAAAGGCCTGAGAACCAGGGATACTGAGGGTGTAAGTTCCAGTTTGAGGGCAGAAGACTGATGTCCCAGCTCCAGCAATCAGGCAGGAGAGATTCCCTCTTACTCAGCATTGTTGTTCTTTTCAGGTCTTCTGTTGATTGGATGAGAGCCACTCACTTTAAAGAGGGTAATTTGCTTTACTCAGTCTTCTGATTCATATGTTAATCTTATCCAGAAACACGCAGAATACTGTTTGACCAAATGTCTGGGCACCTTGTGGCCCAGTCATTAATATTTATGAAACTCTTTGTACAGTGCTTGGCACATGATGAAAGATAGGAAATATTGGTAAATAATGGCTCTGTCAGCTTTACGTAACAGTATGCAGTTAGCAAGTGCTGAAAGAATGAATCAGAAACAAAGGGAGTAAGCAGTATGTGTTTTTAAGCCATTTCTTCAAAGAGAAGATATTCTTCCTTTGGAAAAGCCTCAGTGAATTATTTTGTGTGTCTCATTCAAATGTCAGTATGTCTAACTGGCCAATCTGGCTTTGCTCTCATCATTATTTTGAGCCTGACTCTGAATCTCCATTGAACCCATTTTTTCTTCTTCCTTTTTTCCATCTTATGTAGCTTTCAGGTATATCTCCTTCTCAGCTCAAGCCAGCATCTTCCTCTGTTAGACCACTTTGGTCCGATTCTAGGTGGTCTCCTGTCTCAAGTGGTGTCCTTTTCATTCTTCCCCACAGCTGCTTGAGTACTTTTCTAAAACAAATGTACAACCATGTCACTTCTTTGCTAAAATATGTATAATCCTTCCCCACTGCTCACCAGATGAAGGTCTGATACCTTGACATGAGATAGAAAGTGTCAAAATTTGGGGCCCAACCTTGACTTTCTAACTTGAATTTCAATCTCTCTTATATATACCATGTCCAGATCCATCAAGTCCATCTTGCATCCTCTCACTGAAATCTTCCTTCCCTCCTTGTTTACTAAATAAAGCAATACTTAACCTTTAACATTTTGCTCAAATATCACTCTTTTCCACTCTCCCAGGAAATGTGACTTGCTTCTTTCTATATTTCATACCTCTTAATACATTTGACAAGAACCCTTTGTTATCTGCACATTTTGCTTTAACATTAAGATCTTAATTACAAATACATGCATTTATTTTTACACGCCAGTCAGTTTGGATCTTCTCAAGGATAAGGGTTGCATTTGGTGTACATTTGACTACCCTCTCTCCCATAATCTTGTGCCTGGAACAATAGTTGGAACATAATAAGTGTTAGTTAAATATGTATTGAACACTTGTATCCTGGGCTCCTCCATGTACTCTCCTATCCCCCCACTGACCACCCTGTCATCTTCCTTCCATAATGAAGTAATGCACTTCATTACTTTATCAAACTGGTATTGTTTCTGAAGGCTTTCCAGAGAGCTCCTTCAAACATCAGAACTTGCATTCACCAACCACTTTCTAAATTCTACCCTAACGAGTGGTTGGGAGTG
Organism: Grampus griseus; assembly: GCF_964374135.1. Classification (NCBI taxonomy): domain Eukaryota; kingdom Metazoa; phylum Chordata; class Mammalia; order Artiodactyla; family Delphinidae; genus Grampus; species Grampus griseus. Next base: position 48,584,751 of record NC_139012.1, read on the forward strand.
ATGGAGATAGGATGTGGTAAGAAAGTTTTGCCCCAGTTGATATCACACCTGCTTTGCCTTCCAGGGCATTATAAGCAATGAGAAGCACATCAATACTTTGTGAATTATCCTTCTGTGAACTTTAGCACAGACAAAACATATCTCAGTAAACACATGTAGATAAAATTTATTTCCTCTTCCCACTGATTAGTTTATTTTTCAAAACATGTAAATAAAAACTGTGATCACAGTGGGAAATTGTGAAGATAATCATTTTTCCCCTCAAAAATTCTGCTCAAGAAGAAAACAATAATAAAAACTAATGTGCATTGTGCACTTGATGTATGTCAGGCACTGCATCCTGATGGATTTATATACACCATCTCAATTAATAAACACACTAAGCCTAGGAGGTGGGCAGTTTTAGGATTGCCATTTCACGGATGAAGATCTGGTGCTTACTGAGATTAAGAGAAATATGCCAGACTCACAAACATAGAAAACAAACTTCTGGATACCAAAGAGGAAAGGGGGTATGAGAGGGATAAACTCTGGTATTAGCAGGTATACACATTGCTGTATATAAAACAGATAAAAAACAAAGACCTACTGTATTGTGCAGGGAAATATATTCAATATCTTGTAATAAATGATAATGGAAAAGAGTATGAAAAAGCGTATCTATGTATAACTGAATCACTTTGCTGTACACCTGAAACTAACACAACATTGTAAATCAACTATACTTCAATTTAAGAAAAAGAGAGAGAAACATGCAACAGTAGTAGAGGAAGAGGAGAGGATATATTATCTTGAGATTTGATTTGCTTGGAAACTGAATTTTGACAGTATGCTTGTTCTGCTGTCTTTCAGGCATTATTTAAAGAAAATAATACAACTGCATGAAAAAAGTTGCAACTGCAATGTCCTAGCTTAGGAACAGACTAGCTTGATTAGAGTTGCTGATGATGGGTTAAAGGAGCAGAAGATATGTGTCACAATTTGTTTGCTCATTAAATTAGCCATTCAGGTCTTTATATAGAATGTCTGTCTCCCTCAGGATTACACATCTCTCACGTGAAGGTGTTAAGACAAAAAAAAATAATACCATCTACTAGGATAGGAAAAAGTTAATTTCACTGTGACTCTCTTCTTTGTAGTACAAGTTCCTTGGTTTAAGATCTGAGGCACTTCAAAAGCATTGTGAATTTGGAGAAGTAATACATCAGCTAAAATCTAGAGGCTTAAGGCTTGCACTCCTTCACCCCATCAGGCTTTGTGTGATATGTAACAGAAAATGTCTTTTCATTAGTGGAGTTGATAAAGTTAAAACTTTTCTTGATTAATATTCTCTTGCAAACATCAGTTACTGCCATGGATTTACACTGCAGATTTGCCATAGCAGTTCTAATTTCTTCTGTACTAAAGATTCAGCTGATACAGATTTTATTTAATAAGGATAATTGTTGTTGAAGGGCTGAGTTTGTTAATATTCCTGAGGTATCTCTGCTTGCAGGTCTAAAAAAAGTTAGAATCTCTGCTACTTGACTATGACCGTCCGTGATATTATGGGGATTTTTACAAGTCTCATTTAGGGAGATGGTGTGGCAACAGGCTGTTGCATTGTTGGAGGCAAAGCAATGTGTAGCAAAGGTACATGCCAGATAACTGTATTAAATCCCAAGAAAGAACATGAAAGTTTCTGCTATTCCACTTACCTTTTTGAATTGGCACTTTGTAATAATATATCAGTGAATGTATTTAATTTCATGTATAAATCAAGTTTATTTAATTTCGCATTCTCATGTAAGGTATTTTTTAGAAGTAACTTTCTTATCCCTATAAGGTAAATTAATCCTATCAAGTCTTCATTTGTTGCAACAGGACAACTAATTCACAGGTGTTCCATGTGATTAGACTCATTTCGTATGGTTGATCACTGGCTTTTTTCTTCATCATCCTGTCCCATCTCTAGTCTTCTCTCTCACTCTCTAATTGTGTTCATTTCTTTCCATAACTTCTTCTGAAGAAAAGTGTATTTTTCGCAAAACCAGATTTATAAAAGTAAAAATGATTAATTCTTCAAAGGAAGGTTTACTTTTAAGATGAGTTATTTATAAAATTTTTGAAGGCTATCTAAATTTGTGGTCAATTATCTTAAATCCTTAGATATATAACAGAGCAGAAAAATGGGTGCATTAGTCAGGAAAGCATGACTTTTTCCTGGCAAATTCAATCCAAATTAGGTTTGTTCTTATTTTATAGAATTAAATATTCTTATTGTATTTTCCAAGGAGGGTCAATTACACTCTTTTCAGGAGGAGAGTCTTGCATTCACCTCCCAGTTTTATCTTTTAATAGGAATTGAGATCCATTAAAGAAAGAGGCTTTTCTGTGGCACTCAGTATTTGAGGGCAATTTCTTGAAGAGACGTTTTCTGTATTATTTCAAAAGCTAACGTCACTCCTGTGTTTGTAAAGCCTGCCTCCTCCTTCCTATCAGGCCACCCAAGTTGTAAGTTTGTAATAGGTATATTTTCTTTTCCCACTAAACTTCTTGAAGCATTTTTCCTCAAAAGCAGAGAATTTACATTAACTAGCTACAGTAATACTACCAAGCCAAGAAGATCCTCAGTGCTGATGATCAATCGTTTTTGAGTCAACCTCTTTTGAGACCCTTGAAAGACTGATTAAAGCAATGGACTCTGTCCTGAGTTCAAGAATGTAGGATATTTACATTAAAAATTTTTTTTTAAATAATTTTATTTTATTTGGCCGTGACGTGTGGTATGTGGGATCTTAGTTCCCCGACCAGGGATTCAACCCGTGTCCCCTGCACTGGGAGCTCAGAGTCTTAACAACCGGACTGCCAGAGAGGTCCCTATATTTTTTGAATACTGTTTCAGGAAGTTCATCTTCAAGAAGGCTATCTTTGAATTCCAATTAAGAATTGCCATTTTAGGACTTTGTTCAGTCTAGTGTCCTAGGATCTCTAATTTGGAATATTATTGAGAAGAAATGAGGAAGAATTAAAAGGACATTATTATTTGTCGAATGATGCCATGTCAAATGACAATAGCTACCATTTCCTGAACCATTATTAATGCCAACTACCACTTCCTGGAATTTATGTGCCAGACACACCTGCTCTATGCATGTTATTATTATTATTTTTAATCCACTCAACAATTCCTGCAAGTTGCCAACATTACTCACATTTAAGAATTGTGAAAATGGAGTTTCAAAGACAATAAGATGCTTGTTTACAGACATGCAGTGAGAATATCTTCAGTTGCATGAAAGACATCACCTAACAAAAGTGTGCAATGTAATAGAGGACTGTTGTTCTCTCATGGCTAGAAGTCTGCACATAGGTAGATGCTGGCTTTGAGCAAGAGCTTCAGAGCACTGGGGCTCTTGATCAGCATGCCAGGTATGTTTTGACTTTCTTCTCATGCTTAAAACATGGCAGCCTCAGCTCTAAGCAAAGCAGTGACCAAGACAGAAAAAAAAAAAAGGGGGCTTTCCTGAGGGAAGACATTCATTTCCAGCATTTTTTCATCATATTTTCCTTACATCTCATTGATTAAAACTGGGTCACCTTTTCCTCCCTAAACTAGGAGGGATATTGAAAAAGTTAATCTTGTCTTATGTATCTTCAGTGGTTCTAAACCAAGGGCAATTCTATCCTTCAGTGAACATTTGGCAATGTCTGGAGACATTTTTGCTTGTCACAACTTTGGGGTGAAGTTGATATTGTAAGTATCGGATAAGATTTCACAATATTATGTATTACAGTTTTGCATTTTCTTTTTCAGTGTCTCATTTTTAGTTAGTACTGAATATCTGCTTGAAAATTTCTTTGGCATCTTGTAGAAAACATGAAGCCTCAGGTAAGATTTGGGGTTTGCTTCCTAAGCACAATTCTCCTACAATATTGAAAAGATTTTGTTATAAGTACATACATGAGGCTCACTATATTTAGGTTAAATTTAATTAATTTATATTAAATAAGAGAAAATGCAGAATATGTATTTTTTACCTTGCACAAAGCTCAAAAAATAGGATACAGGTTTTATTTGATCAATCTTTAGCCTTATCTTAAGTATATTATTTGTAAAACTATTTCTATGGATTCAGGGAGTAGTCTCCCTGAGACAGCTGCAGTAACCCTGACTAAAAGGTAAATAGAAAAAATGAAGGCTCAGGAGCACAGGGTATTTTTAGGTGAGACTACTCTATGGGTACTATAATGGTAGATACATGTCATATTAAATCTGTCCAAACCCATAGAATGTACAACATCAAGAGTAAATTCTAGGTACTTCCCTAGTGGTCCAGTGGTTAAGAATCTGTCCTCCAGTGCAGAGGATGTGGGTTTGATCCCTGGTCAGGGAACTAAGATCCCACATGCCGTGGGGCAACTAAGCCCGTGCACAGCAACTACTGAGCCCGCATGCTCTGGAACCCGCGTGCCACAACAAGAGAGAAGCCCACATACCACAACGAAAGATCCCACATGCCGCAACTAGGACCCAATGCAGCCAAATAAATAAATAAATAGATTAAAAATATATATACATGTATATATAATAAAAGAGTGAATTCTAATATAACCTATGTACTTCCGGTGATAAACATGTAACAGTATAAGTTCATTAGTTGTTACATTAGTTGTACCACTGGGGAGGGGGTGTTGATAACAAGGAAGGCTATGCATGTGTGGAGGCAGCGGGTGCATGGGAAATCTCTGTCCTTCTGTTGTTCAGTTTTGCTGTGAACCTAAAACTTCTCTAAAAATGAAAGTATTTAAAAAAATGAAGGATCAATAATAGGTCAGCTAATAGAATATATAAATTGGGATGGGTGCATAGAGACTTATTCCATGGTATTTAATTATGAGTTTCAGAAAGGATGGCTCATTTTCTTAAAGGTCTTACTGAGAATCAGCTACAGATAATGAAAACTAGTACAGTTTCAGAAGACCGGTGTCCTACTGATCTCATCATGTCATTAGAAAGGAACAATTGCTTGTCACAAAAAAATGTGTTTTTTTTTTTAACTTTACATAGTTTGTTATTCAGATATTCCTGATTCCCTTGGATTCTGTCAATTACTCTAAATTTTTCATTAATAACATTAAATGTCACACTTTTAATTTTTTTTTTACATCTTTATTGGAGTATAATTGCTTTACAATGGTGTGTTAGTTTCTGCTTCATAACAAAGTGAATCAGTTATATATTTACATATGTTCCCATATCTCTTCCCTCTTGCGTCTCCCTCCCTCCCACCCTCCCTATCCCACCCCTCTAGGTGGTCACAAAGCACCGAGCTGGTCTCAGACAAAATTAGTTAACTCACGTTGCTTTTGGCCACAAGGAAATGAGGCTGTAATTGGGTAAAAGCTTCAATGTGTGAGGTTCTGAGGTTGTGGGTATATGTGTCTGTTAGACTAGTGTATAAATGGATAATTTAATTGATCTTATTGATGGTGATTTACTTATATGGCATTTTAATTTAGGGATTTAAAAAGACTAGTCTCTCTTCCTTTTGGGCAATCATAAAAAATCAAGCAAAAGAATGGTGGGGAAAAAATTCTAAAACTAAAAGGCAATGCTGGGAAACAAATCCAAATCTTCTGACAGTAGCAGCCTTTCATGCCAAAGTCTTGCTTCCTCTGGTAAATCATGTCTTCCTGTATTTTTCTTTGTGTCAAAGTGTGTCATAATAATGGAATATTTTCTGAGCACCCCTTTGCAGCAGGTGCATCTGTTAGGATTCATTTACTGTTTGCATCAATCTGAAGAGGTAGGCACAATTATTCACCCCATATTACAGATGCAGTCACAGAAGCAGCAAAAGGAACTTGCACATGTTTATTTAGCTGCCAATTAACCGGGGGAGGTAGAATTCAAAAGAGGACAAGGTCTTGGGTTAGACCTTTTCTTAATCCTTATGTTGTGAAAATGAAATGTTTGCAAAATTATCTTGGACTTTCTCCTCTTTCTCATCCCCTTGCAGCTGGTCAATCAACAAATTCTGTTACTTTGACATTTGAAAGTTTCACATCTCCTTCCTTTAATTCCTTGCTAGGGTTTCAATATGTCTTCTTCTTTCCATCTTCTACATTCTCAGATGCATCATCTCACTGATTTAGATCCTCAAATAAAGCTCATATCATGTCACAACTACCCACAATGCTCAGTAGCTCTCAATGGCTTTCAATAACTCTCCTCCAACCTCCAAATCCTAACTCGGACTTGCCCTGTCCCCAGGGATCTGTCCCAGATGAACTTTCCAGTTTTATGGTCCATGATTCTTTCTCAGATTCTTGAGATATATTACTCCTATTTCTTGAAGATGCCCTTTTCTTTCTGACCCTGCTTCTGGTTATGGTGTTTCTTTACCACCATCTATCTTTGTCTTTACAAAGAAAAGTGCTTGAAATACAAAAGGTACTCAACAAATATTTCCCTGTTGAAGAAATAAAAATTGAGCTCAAATGTCCTGTCCTTCACAGAGTGTCTCCTGAAACTGTCTCCCTGACCTCACTTACATTTTTTGTCCCCTTTATTAATTCCTGTGGACATAATGTCACTCACCATTTTCAAAATGCTGGTATTTCCTTCAGAAGGCAAGAGAGGTATAAAATAAGATTTGCTAGTAATCACTAGAGTATCCTGAAATTATAATTTATTATTTTAAGGAGTTGTGGTATAAAGATAAAGATACTGGAATTGTTCTCAGATATCTTAAATTTGAGTCCTGGTTCTGTCAAATAAGTCTGAGAGTTTCCCAAGCTTCAATTTTTTATAATCAATAAAATATATCCAATAATATTTTTGTCATGAGGCTATGGTGACAACTAAAGAGATATTAAATAAAACATTTTATAAGGTGAAAAGTGCTGCATGCTTTCAAAGCAATGTTGGTATTCTCAAGTTAAAAATTTTCCTACCATTCTTAAAGGCCTACTCTAGGTCAGGTACTTCACACGCTTGATCTCATCTTGTCCTCCCAATAGCTTCATATTACTCTTCCTATTTTACAAATATGTACTGTAAAATCAAGTTACAAACTCAAAAATCATAAGGCCAGGAGGTTAAAGCACTTATGTTAAAATCAGTCTCCTTATTCTAAATCCTGCATTCTTTCTGCCACCCATAGGAATGCCTTCACCTGGCAAACATTCACAGCACGGAATGTAGAGGTTTAGAGCATGATCTCTTGAGCCAACAGTGCCTGAGATCGAAGCCAAGATTTACCATTTATGAGCTAGGTGACCTTATCTATGCTCTTGATCTCTCTGTGCATTAGTTTTCTCATTTGTGAAATGGGTATAATAGTAGTAATTTCTCTATAAGGTTGAATGAGTCTTAGCCTTTATGTGTCTTAGGTCTGAGTTTTGAGAAACAGAGCTGCAGGCAGAGCTTACTGTGCAAATAATTTGTAGAGAGAGAGCGATCTCAAAGAAAGGAGAGAGAGGGAGGAGGAAGAGGCAGGGGAGAAAACTAAGCAAAGACAGGTTCTCAGCAGGAGACTAATGTCAGCCTTATCCCACTGGGAACCATGAACCACAAATGACATCACAGAGTTGGCCCTACCTTGGGCGAAGGTGATCTTTCTGTGTCAGTCATTGGCTGCAGCTCGGTCCAGGGAGGGCACAGTGCATAAACTCCTAGGCTCATTGGCTTCCTTTCTAAGGAGGGCCCTTTTCTGGAAAATAGTGAGCTTTGAGCAATTTGCAGCCAACGCATATCGCAGCTGGGTGTTGGGAGCACCATGTCACTGACGCAGTTCTGGGCAGCACACCAACAGAATCCACTGCAACATACAAAGTGCTTACAAACGTATCTGGCTCATTGTAAGCTGCCAATAAAAGTTAACTTTCATTACATTATTTTGCTCGTAAGTCTTCTCACACTGTTTCATATGTTTAAATTTGGCTTTCTAACTAGAATGTAAATTCCTTAAGGTCAGGGACCAATTCTAATTCTACCTACTGTGCAGCTATAAATCAATGCATTATGATGGCTGCCTAGCAGCTCTGATTTATGTCTGGCTCTGAGGGTATGACCTCAGCCTACTTTCTTTTTTCCTACTCAAATGCTTGTTTTTTATTAAAAAATGAAATGATAAATTAGAAATTTATTATTAAACTTGATTTGGGGGGGAAATCTCCCCTTTCAGAGGTATGTATGGAAGAATATAATTGTATTTTTATCTGTACCAGACACATTTTTGGCTAACTTTGTGCTCAATACAATTCCTCAAAATGTGTTATTTTATTTGTGAACTGAGTTTGTCAATATTTAAAGTGGAAATGCTTAGACAAGGCAGACATACTTTTATTTTTGCCAATGCAGACTAGTTCTGGAATAATTACTTTTTAATATCTAAAGCAATTCAATTGATCAGAATATTGATCCTGTTCTCATTTTTGATCATTGTACCATTGATTTAACATTATCACTGCCTTACCAAGTAGAGTAGACTATGAGGTGTCTTGCGCATTCATCTTTGTTGAAAGACCAATGCATGAGACAGGATTTAAAAGCTTTTTAAAATGCAAGTTGCTGGAACTGCATTTTCAATCTGCATTCTCTCCTGCTGTTATATGGAATTTATTGAAAATGTGCCTCTTAGAGGTCATATCATTTCTTTCTTCAAGTGGAAAAAAAGATATAAGTAATATATTAAAAGACCTCTAGGATAATATCAAGAAATTAGAAAAACCTCATTCTATATTCAGTTACTCCTCCTCTTGAACATTATGACTCATCAAAAATAAGAATTGCAATTCATCTGTTTCTAGATAACTTCAGACTTTTGCATTTTTAGGTTTTATTAGAACCAGGCATATAGGACATCTTTTTTCCCCCCTTTTTTTCCTCTGTATTTTTCCCTTTTGTCAGTCTCCTCCTATTAAATAATTTAGAAAGACACAGACTGAATTAAAAAGGAAACTCTTACCATTTTATCTAATTTGAAATCTATTAATTGATTAAAATGCTTCTCAATTCATCAGTTTTCCTGAATAATTTAGTGTATTATTCTTTATTAGGAAAACATTCTCCATATGAACAATATTTAAAATGTATCATTTGCATGGTGCTTTTCAATAAGTGTAACATACAAAGAGTTGGTGTCTAAAAAATATTTTTTGGTATTGAAAAAATGATAAAGTTTTTAAAAATAAGAATGTAGCTAGTCTAACTTACGTATTATTCTAGTTTTCTAATCTACACATGTGCTACAATAGATTCTCTTTATGACTAAGATAATATATACGTATGTATTAATTTATTCAGGGCTGAGTGCTGTTCATTATTTGCCCTTCTAATCTGGAGAGAAGTTCTTAATCATTTCTGGTCACAGTTGGAAGAAAATATTTCCACCTTTTTTGATTGCCTGTCTTACAGTTTGAAGTACTTTAGTAAGTCTTTAAACATGAACCATTTGCTTTCACCTAGGCAGAGAGAGTCCCTTTTCATTTAGTCTAATTAATTGTTAATAGATTTTTCTCTTTTAGTTATTAAAAAGTTTAATGATTCAAGAGCCATTTGGGAAAGGATCCTATTTTTAAGTATTATAGGTGAGCCAAGCATGAAAAGGTCTGAAGCCCAAATAGGAGTAGAGGGGGTGGTGGGATTCAATGGCAGTGTTGAATCTGGGGGGGATTTATAAAGCAGTGCTTGAGGGAGATCCACCTGGTTGATGGGGACAAAACTGTAGGCAGAGAGAAAAGTATAGTATAGACTAATGCAGGTTACCAGGATGTGAAAATGGAGCTCTTTCTGTTTGACTTTTTGCATGAAGTCCTAAGACTGAGAAAAAGGATGTCAACTGCCTGTATGACTTGCTTATAGCACTTGTCAAGGAACTCTCCCCAGACTGCCTTGTGAGGCTCATCCCCTCTCCCAGGGATGGATAAAGCAGGTCTAGGGCCTTGTCGGATGGCAACAGAGGTTAGGATTCCTTGGGAGGCATTGTCAAAACTCAGAGCACTTCCTCTTTCGTCTGAGATGCTTCTGTTCCCCTTAAACCCAACATGAAGAGCTTCAAGGGGACATTTTGAAGAGCTTGATATTTATCTTCTGGGGTTTGAGGAATCCAAGGGAATGTTTTTATACATATCTGAGAAATCTTAAAATGAGAGATTGTGACTATCAATGTAAGATGGCATAGTTTTGAGAGTGAGGGTGGAAGGAGGAGGGAGGAAATGGCTAGAGAGAGAGAAAGAGAGAGACAGAGAGAGGCAGAGACAGAGAGACAGAGATTGAGTCAGGTATGCTTTGGAAGTGAGCCCAAAGTAGTGGTGTGGGGAAGGGTTGCAGGCACTTTCCTTGAAGTCAGGTGGACCTCTGGGAGAGTGTTGGCCTGAGGCCTTGAGAGTGCCTGAGGTCCAGGTGAGAAGGAGGTAGTAACCAATCAGAGCAGTGGTGCCGCCTGAGGCCCAAGGAGTGAACGAGAGCATTATGGTGGGCTTCCCCGGGAAATCACTTATATCAAAGTTACTGCAGAAGAGCTGAAAGACCCAGAGAGAAAGTATCAGTTTTGAATGCCCTCTTAAAAGCCAGAGGATCCAAACATAGATCACCAAATTTCTAGCCCCTAACTCTTTGTTCCCTTGGGCCTAACCCTGGAAGGGGCAACTTCCGGGTGGAGGCAAGAGCTGGCCGACTACAGAACAATGAAGTCCACCAAACCTCACCCACACCTGGTATAGGTTTACAGATTGAAGTGCTATCAATCTGGTTGTGGGAGAAGCTCCAGATTAGATAAGAGCTTAGAATTTTGATTATTACACTGAACTGGAGTTATTAGTACCAGAATGAAGTGTTCTTGTGAGTCAAGGTACCTGAAACCTAGTCAATCTGACTGAAATGTATCAAAGGACAAGGACAGAATTACTCTACAGAGTGAGTTTGAAGAGACATTGAGACAAAAGAATCAAGTGACTTTGTGAGCTTGTCTGAAGTTCAGTTCATTCAATAAGATGCTTACACAGATGTGAATGATTTAAATTCAGAGCCAGGATTAAGACACTGGGAATGAAAAAGTAAGAAATGGACAACATAGAAATAAGAGTAACGATAGGCGATGTGTGATCAATACTTGATATGTTCCAGGATATCATCTCATTTATTTTTTACAACAACGCTGTGTTGTAGGAACCATTATCCCCATTTTAAAGAGGAAGAAACTGAGACACAAAAATAATCTGCATACAGCTGCAGAGTTAAGCGACTTTTATTCTTCTTATTTGAACCCAGCCTATGTTGCTAACTACTACCTGGTACTACACTTGTTTTAAAAAAGGAATCAACAGAATTTGGTGAAAAAGCAGATGTCAAGAGGAAGGCAGAGGGACAAGTCCACAAGGACTCAGAGGTTTGGAGCTGGTCTGGATAAGTAAACATTGATCTATCACCATGAATTAGAAAATGAAGGGAAATTAATGTCAGTATGAGAATGAAAAGTTTGGTTTTAAACATGATTTCTTCAAAGGCATTGCGGGGCAGGTATCCAGCAAGAAGGAAGAAAGGTGGACCTAAGTTGCACAATGGCAGAGATGCAGACACACAAGGGTAAGACATCCTTAGGAAAGTGATACTGTCATTTCTTCTAGGGAGTTTGTGCCTGCCTTTGTCTACATTCCCCTCCCATCTCTTAGATGATGCCAAAGCAGTGTACGGCTTTATCTATGCACTTTCTGCTCTATTTCATAACAGATGTCTCTGTTACGTGCTCTTTCCTAAAAGACACTGAGTTCTTTGAGGGCAGGGCCTGTGTCTTATTCCCTTTTTTGATCACCAGGTCCTAGCAGAGTGCCTGCTGTTTAGTAGTCAATCAATTAATATGTGTTGAATTAATGAGGGAGTAGATGAACAAGTGAATGTGAAATAGTGAGTGGGGTGACCTCATTGAAGAAGACAATATAGAGAAAAGTGAGGTGTGAAGACAGAATTTTAGGAGCTGACACTAGAGATGAAGTAATAAAGAATGCAAAAACAGATGACAGATCAAGCGAAGGAAAGTAGGAAGAGTTCTGGAATAGGAATGCAGAAAGAGCTTCCAGAAGATTTATGATGCCCTGTGCTTCAGAGAAGTCAAGGAGGGTGTGGGCCCAAAAGACCAGAGGACTTAATGAAGAACTGGTTGTGATTTTCAGGAGTGTAGCTACTACAAAATGGTGGCGATAGGAGACAAGGAGCTCCTAGAAAGAGGGACTAAAAACAGCGACAGTAGAATTAAAAAAAAAAAAATTACAGGACTTCCCTGGTGGCGCAGTGGCTGAGAGGCCACCTGCCGATGCAGGGGACACGGGTTCGTGCCCCGGTCCGGGAAGATCCCACATGCCGCGGAGCGGCTGGGCCCGTGAGCCATGGCCGCTGAGCCTGCGTGTCCAGAGCCTGTGCTCCGCAACGGGAGAGGCCACAAGAGCGAAAGGCCCGCGTACCGCAAAAAACAAAAAAACAATTACAATTGGTGAAAGAGAAATAGAGAACAGTGGAAAGGTAGATTAGTCAAATGAAGGATTATTTACTAATTTATGTGCTAATTAATTGAAGAGAGAGAAATAAGCATGTTTAAAGGAAAGAGCCACTGTAGCATGGCAAAATAAAGTTGCTGCTGAGAAAAGAGTTGTGAAGTCCTATCACTAAGGAATTATTCTTTCTAGAGTGACTTGTTTTTGTTCCCACATAACACCTTTTAGAGAATCACAGACCTGGGCAGAACTAAGGCTTGTGAGAGCAGTGTTCTGTGAGTTGAGCTCAATAGTGGGTATTTGTCATATTTTGTCACTTAGCATCTTTTAATCACACTCTCTCTCTATTTTTTAATTCCCTGCATCAGAAGGCAGTCCTCATCTTTTCTGCCTCTGTGGCAACTGGGATGAAGACTTAGGATCTTGATTCAATGACTCAGATGCACCTGAACTCAGACACACCTAAGCATCAAGAAGTACTGTGGTGGATCTGCACTGCTGCTGTCCTTAAACGAGCGAAGGTTGAAGACGTGTCCGGTTTCAGCTGTAGTGAGGTGATTGTTCTAGGGATCATGCTCTGGATTCAGCTTTGGTAATACTTTAATATACTGCATATTCCAAATACAGATTTTACCAGTCTTCCTCAGTGTGCAGGGTTATCTATTTCAGCATCGCTTAGAGACCCTCTCTGTCCAGATGCTATCATTCCTTATACACATGGCTATTGTTGCATCATTTTTAACAAGAGCAGAAGTTCACATCTAAGTCCTACTTTCCGTCACATTTTATTTTTTTTTCAGAGTTTTATTAAAATAACCTCTTCTTTTCCTCCACCATTCACTTTATCTCATAGTTCTTACATCCTCCAGTTAGTTCTCTCTTTTAAAAAAAGTTCCCAAGAGAATGGAAGAGTGACTTTTGATAGACTATGGCATAGTCATATGTGTGTATGCATGTGTGCATATTTGTGTGTGTGTGTACAAGTATATGTGTAAGTCTGTGTCTATGCTTATGTCTACCTCTATGTATATGGGGGAGTTGGTATAAACTTGTAGTTTCTTTTCACTAAAGAATTGTTGAGTACCATACCGAACAGAGCCAGGACAATACTTTTAGTTTGTTTTTGCCTGGACTCATTCTTCTTCCGGTACTGTGAAAATCAGATGCTCTTCCTCTGTTTATGCCACATTATGCTCGCTCTACCACTGTCTATGAGAAATGTCACTTCCTTGTATCACTATTTACAGGAAATATTTGGTTGTTTCTTACGCGTTCACTCAAAGGTTACAAAAGACAAATTTGATAAAGGTCACAGTATTCTGTTGCTATTCCTTTCAAAGTGCTGATTTGGATAGTAATTTTAAAATTGTTTTTGTTATAATCCAAAGAACGAGAAAATTATTTGAACCTTGAGTCAATGTAAATAGAATAATGTAAGTGTTAATTTATCCACTTACTCAATCAACAAGAATTTATTTAAAATGTACTAATACTTATTTGGAGGCAACAATGTAATTTTTTAAATGAAAAATGACATAAAATATTCTGTACTTCATGGATCTCAGTGGGTCCAAGTATGAGAATTAGGGGCATTTGAAATAAAACTTTTAATCCCATGATGACTACATCAATGTTTTAGCTAATTCCTATACATAAAGAATTCATAAACCAAAGACTAGGGAATAAGAAAGAGTCTATGGATGGGCTTTAGAAGGTCTATGAACTCACTGGATCTATATGATATTCTTTTCCTTTAAAGGGAGAGGGTCCATAGCTTATATTATATTTTTTTATAAGTCCATATTATGTTATATTTTTTTATAAGCCCATATTTCAAGAAAGTTATGAACCCATAATATAATACAATATAAAAGTAAATAGCTTAAGAATGCCATAAAAATTCCCCAAAGTATCTTTCATTAGTTTATCTTATCAAGCATATTTGGATTTTTTTGCTGAAGCTCTAGAGATTTTTAACACAAAAAGCAAAAACTATAACTTCCTTATCTCTTTCCTCCTTTTCCCTCCCATTATTAGATATTCTGATAAAGAAGGACAGAGCTGGGATACATATTTGGTAAAAAAAAACATCAATGTTACCATCTAGATGCTGGGTTTTCTAGCCAGTTGCCTTTGTTTTCTGTCCTGTCCATTCTATCCTTGTAAAATAAAAATGATGGCATTATTCCTCACTTTTAATTGGAAGGATATCTACTACTTGAGGTCTGAGCAGAAAATAGATCACCCATGGGGAGCAATATAGATTTTATACTTCTTGTGTATTCCTATATGAGGTACTTCCAAGTTTCAGTGGTTAAGGAAGTTATTTTTATAAATATTTCTATGTCCAACCTGTGCAGATTTATATTTGTAATATTATTTTTATAATTTTCTATTTTTATTACTATATTCAATATAGTATTCAAACAGACCACCTGAACTATGTAAAGGGAATCAAAACTTGGTGATTACTTACTATGGTTTAAATGCTGAGTTAGATATTTTACATGTAAAATTGTATTCACTATTTGTAATAATCTATGGTATGGATATTATTTCACAAGTGAAGGAACAGGTTCAGAGTCAAAATTATTGTCTTGTGTGGCATTTCTGAATGTTTGAAATATTTGAAAACTATATTTATTGAGTAGGGTTTTTTCATTAAATGTTTTGAACACAGTCTCATTTAAACATGAAAGCCAGCAAAAAGATATTCACTGAACTCTCTTTATATTTTCCAGAATTAGTAGCTAAAATTTAATATGTGATAATATAATCAGGGAAGAATGAGAACCTTTATGGGTGATGGTTTAATTTGAACTCAATCATTAATTATTCTAAGGTATAACGTCAGAAGTTAATTAATTTTGTTTTCTCTTTTTTCCCAAATTTTTGTCTTGCACTGCAGAGTATTGCAATGATGCTACTAAAATTTCAGATATTTTTGTGTACTAAGGCTCTCTAAGGTTTGCAATGAATTACATGCATTCTTTATGCTATTAGGAAGAGAAGAACAATTGTTTCACAGAGCAGGTGAGGGAGAAAGTACTACTGGACAGGGCACCCAAAGAATGAAGCTGTAAGTGGCATTCTGCCTTTGCTTTGGATGGTGTTGGTGGCATCAGAAAGAACAATACCAATGACTAATTTTATAACCTAGTTCATGGTTTCATCACATATCTTTTTGTTTGTTATGCTGCGACATGAATGAATTATACTTCTGAACCTTTTCCTAGGTAATTACAGAGTAAATGCAAGTTAGATTATGTGAGCTACTATAATCTTGTCAGTATGTTTGGCTAAAGTCTTTTTTATTTAATGCTTTTTTTTGTGAAGTCTTTTCAAAGAACTGCAACTTTTATATATTGTTATTTTTCATTGACCTAATAATGGGGAAAAACAAAAAAAATTAGACAATTTGAAAAATAAAAACTTTCTGAGATTAGAAAAATGTTATCACAGAACTTCATTAAGTAATATTCTTTTATAATTTCACAAAGACTCATGACATGTTTTCCTGTTTATAATGTAAACTTGTAGGAAGTTGTCCATATTCAGATACCTAACTGAATCCATCATGGCATTTGAGAAGCTCACACCAAAGTTGATTACAATTGTCACTCATATCGTTTTAAAGGACATCAAATATATTTTTTCATCTGAGCATCTCAGACAATAACACAGACTATAAAGTCCCTTAGCTCAACAAATAACCCACATTTATTAATATCATATATAGCAGCAAGCACTGTGATAGGTCCTGGGTGGGGAGAGGAACTCAGCACCTGTCTAAGAGGAGTTTAAGTAAGATATAAGGACACGATAGTATAGAGGAAATCAGTTAGGCCGATTTAGGGGGTGATAAAATAGAGTACTGAATTTCAAATAGAGCTCCTCACAGACCACTCCAAGTTGTATAATATTACTGCCTTGATCCTCCCGTAATTGGCTTCAGTCTATGCAGTGAGTTATCTGATGTCATCTGCTTTACGTATTGGGTTAACTTTATGTAGTGCATCAGCTGACTAAGACTTTGAATCCAGAACGTCGTGACTAAACCACTGACTTTGATAGCATTAGGGAATGTTCTGAGTTTACAAAAATGAACCTCAAAATTCCTTTATCTTTTCTTTTATAAAACTGTACTGTGATAAGCCCCTCTGTGTATCTATCCTTACCTTCTGGTGCTTTTGGTTATATGAGACAAATCCCAGGAACTGGATTGTTGGAATGAAGGGCATGTGCATTTTGAATTTTAGCAGATATTGCAGGGTTACTTTCCAAAATTGCTGCAACAGTGTATGAGAGTACATTTTACATTCTGACTCAGCATTAAGTGGCTGTCTTTTTTACTTAATTCATACTTTCCTGACACCTATAAACACGGAGCATGTTTTCACATGTTTATCAGCAATTTGGATTTGCTCTTTGCTGAATTGTGTGCTCATATTATTTTCATTTGTATGTTGTAGGTTGTTAAGCTCTTTGTTATCATTTTGCAAAATTTCTTTATGCATTCCAGAGAGTTAGTCTTTCATCTGTCATTTGCATTGCAATTTTTTGTAAATTGTTACATTTCTAGCGTTTAATATATTTTGCATAAAAACATTTTTATAATATCTATATTTTATTTCTTAGTTTGGAAAGATCTTTTCAATCTTGTAAATAGAGTCTCCTAAATATTCGTCTAAGATTTTTTATTGGGCCTAAATTTTTTGAATGTTTAAGTAGTTTCTTTTTTTTTTTTTGCTTTTATAAATAGCAGTGTGCTCTAAAATAAGTTACATGATGTTTACCCACCAGACCACTAACATGGCTAGTTATTAAATCAACCAACCAACCAACAAAACTTCAATCATAACAATTTCTCACATTAATGTATTTAAATATTTTTGAGAGTCTATCCTGATCAAGTCAATTCTAGGGGACTCCCTAGTCATCATGGCATAAATAAAATACTCAAATTTCATGACTTAGAATTATCTCAAGTGGAAAAGTGTTACCGAACTTGAAGAAAGATAAGAGATAGAGATATACCTATGAGTTCTCCATTTGTGCTCCTATAATACTCCCTTAATTTATCTTATTGCATTGTGTCAGAATAATTGTTCTATACTATGACTTCCTGCCTATAAAGATCTAGGTTATAGTCTTATATTTTTTGCATCCTTGGTGCACAGAAGGATATCTGAAACATAGTGGGAGCATAGTATATGTTGGACTAAATTAATAAATAAGTTAAAATTTAACCAGTGATAAGACTTCATACTAAGAATAGTAGACTAAATTGGATCTAAGGCTCTTTCTTTTTTTTTTTGTATTGAATGTTTAAATTTTATTTTAGTTATTTTTTTATACAGCAGGTTCTTATTAGTTATCCATTTTATACATATTAGTGTATATATGTCAATCCCAATCTCCAAATTCATCCCATCACCACTGCCACACCCGCCACTTTCCCCCCTACCGTGGTGTCCACACGTTTGTTCTCTACATCTGTCTATTTCTACCCTGCAAACTGGTTCAACTATACCACTTTTCTAGGTTCCACATATAGGCATTAATATACAATATTTGTTTTTCTCTTTCTGACATACTTCACTCTGTATGAAAGTCTCTAGATCCATCCACGTCTCTACAAAAGACCCAATTTCGTTCCTTTTTATAGCTGAGTAATATTCCATTGTATATTTGTACCACAACTTCTTTATCCACTCATCTGTCGATGGGCATTTAGGTTGCTTCCAAGGCTATCGTAAACAGTGTTGCAATGAACATTGGGATGCATGTGTCTTTTTGAATTATGTTTTTCTCTGGGTATATGCCCAGCAGTGGGATTGCTGGGTCATATGGTGATTCTATTTTTCGTTTTTTAAAGAACTTCCATACTGTTCTCCATAGTGGCTTGATCAATTTACATTCCCACCAACAGTGCAAGAGGGTTCCCTTTTCTCCACACCCTCTCCAACATTTGTTGTTTGTAGATTTTCTGATGATGCCCATTCCAACTGGTGTGAGGTGATACCTCATTGTTGTTTTGATTTTCATTTCTCTAATAATTAGTGACTTTGAGTAGCTTTTCGTGTGCTTCTTGGCCATCTGTATGTCTTCTTTGGAGAAATGTCTTTTTAGGTCTTCTGCCCATTTTTGGATTGGGTTGTTTGTTTCTCTAATATTGAGCTGCCTGAGCTGTTTATATATTTTGGAGATTAATCCTTTGTCCATTGATTCTTTTGCAAATATTTTCTCCCATTCTGAGGGTTGTCTTATCATGCAGTTTGTAGTTTCCTTTGCTTTGCTTTTAAGTTTCATTACGTCCCATTTGTTTATTTTTGTTTTTATTTCCATTACTCTAGGAGGTGGATCCAAAAAGATCTTTCTGTAATTTATGTCAAAGAGTGTTCTTCCTATGTTTTCCTCTAAGAGTTTTATAGCATCCAGTATTACATTTAGATCTTTAATCCATTTTGAGTTTATTTTTGTGTATGGTGTTAGGGAGTGTTCTAATTTCATTCTTTTACATGTAGCTGTCCAGTTTTCCCAGCATCACTTATTGAAGAGACTGTCTTTTCTCTTTTGAATATCCTTGCCTCCTTTGTCATAGATTAGTTGACCATAGGTGTGTGGGTTTATCTCTGGGCTTTCTATCCTGTTCCATTGATCTATCTTTCTGTTTTTGTGCCAGTACCATATTGTCTTGATTACTGTAGCTTTGTAGTATAGTCCAAAGACAGGGAGTCTGATTCCTCCACTTCCTTTTTTTCCCCTCAAGACTGATTTGGCTATTCGGGGTCTTTTGTGTCTCCATACAAATTTTAAGAATTTTGTTCTAGTTCTGTAAAAAATGTCATTGGTAATTTGATAGGGATTGCATTGAATCTCTAGATTGCTTTGGGTAGTATAGTTATTTTCACAATATTGATTCTTCCAATCCAAGAACATGGTTTATCTCTCCAGCTGTTTGTATCATCTTTAATTTCTTTCATCAGTGTCTTAAAGTTTTCTGCATACAGGTCTTTTGTCTCCCTAGGTAGGTTTATTCCTAGGTATTTTATTCTTTTTGTTGCAATGGTAAATGGGAATGTTTCCTTAATTTCTCTTTCATATTTTTCATCATTCATGTATAGGAATGCAAGTGATTTCTGTGCATTAATTTTGTATCCTGCAAATTCATTGATTAGCTCTAGTAGTTTTTTGGTGTCATTGTTAGGATTCTCTATGTATAATATCATGTCATCTGTAAACACTGACAGTTTTACTTCTTCTTTTCCAATTTGTATTCCTTTTATTTCTTTTTCTTCTCTGATTGCCTTGGCTAGGACTTCCAAAACTACATTAAATAATAGTGGTGAGAGTGGACATCCTTGTCTTTTTCCAAATCTTAGAGGAATTGCTTTCAGTTTTTCACCATTGAGAATGATGTTTGCCATGGGTTTCTCATATATGGGCTTTATTATTTTCAGGTAGTTTGCCTCCATGCCCACTTTCTGGGGAGTTTTTATCATAAATCGGTGTTGAAATTTGTCAAAAGCTTGTTCTGCATCTATTGAGACGATCATATGGTTTTTATTCTTCAGTTTGTTAGTAGGGTGTATCACAGTGATTGATTTGTGTATATTGAAGAATCCTTGCATCCCTGGGAGAAACCCCACTTGATCATGGTCTATGATCCTTTTAATGTGTTGTTGGATTCTGTTTGCTAGTATTTTGTTGAGGGTTTTTGCATCTATATTCATCAGTGATGTTGGTCTGTAGTTTTCTTTTTTTGTAGTATCTTTGTCTGGTTTTTGTATGGGTGATGGTGACCTCATAGAATGAGTTTGGGAGTGTTCCTTCCTCTGCAATTTTTTGGACGAGTTTGAGAAACATGGGTGTTAGCCCTTCTCTAAATGTTTGATAGAATTCACCTGTGAAGCCATGTGACTCTGGACTTTTGTTTGTTGGAAGAGTTTTAATCACAGTTTCAATTTCGTTACTTGTGATTGGTCTGTTCATATTTTCTATTACTTCCTGGTTCAGACTTGGAAGGGTATACCTTTCTAAGTATTTGTCCATTTCTTCCAGGTTGTCCATTTTATTGGCATAGAGTTTCTTGTAGTAGTCTCTTAGGATGCTTTGTATTTCTGCAGTGTCTGTTGTAACTTCTCCTTTTTCATTTCTAATTTTATTGGCTTAAGTCCTATCCCTCTTTTTCTTGATGAGTCTAGCTAATGGCTTATCAATTTTGTTTATCTTCTCAAAGAACCAGCTGATCTTTGCTATTGTTTTCTTTGTTTCTATTTCATTTATTTCTGCTCTGGTCTTTATGATTTCTTTCCTTCTACTAACTTTGGGGTTTGTTTGCTTTTCTTTCTCTAGTTCCTTGAGGTGTAAGATTAGATTGTTTATTTGAGGTTTTTGTTTCTGAGGTAGGCTTGTATTGCTATAAACTTCTGTCTCAGAACTGCTTTTGCTGCATCCCATAGGTTTTGGATCATCGTGTTTTCATTGTAATTTGTCTCTAGGTATTTTTTTTTTTATTTCCTATTTGATTTCTTCAGTGATCTCTTGGTCATTTAGTAACATATTGTTTAGCCTCCATATGTTTTTGTTTTTTTATGTTTTTTTCCCTGTAATTGATTTCCAATACTATAGCATTGTGGTCAGAAAAGATGCTTGACATGATTCCAATTTTCTTAAATTTACTGAGGCTTGATTTGTGACCCAAGATGAGATCTATCCTGGATAATGTTCCATGTGCACTTGAGAAGAAAGTGTAATCTGCAGTTTTTGGATGGAATGTCCTATAAATATCAATTAAATCTATCTGGTCTATTGTTTCATTTAAAGCTTTTATTTCCTTATTAATTTTCTGTTTGGTTTATCTGTCCATTTGTGTAAGTGAGGTGTTAAATTCCCCCACTGTTATTGTGTTACTGACAATTTCCTCTTTTATAGCTGTTATCACCTGCCTTAAGTGTTGAGGTGCTCCAACGTTGGGTGAATATATATTTATAATTGTTATATCTTCTTCTTTGATTGATCCCTTGATCATTATGTAGTGTCTTTCCTTGTCTCTTTTAACATTCTTTATTTTAAAGTCTATTTTATCTGATATGAGTATTGCTACTCCAGCTTTCTTTTGATTTCCATTTGCATGGAATATCATTTTCCATCCCCTCACTTTCATTCTATATGTGTCCCTAGGTCTGAAGTGCGTGTCTTGTAGACAGCATATGTATCGGTCCTGTTTTTGTATGTATTCAGTGAGCCTGTGTCTTTTGCTTGGAGCATTTAATCCATTCACGTTTAAGGTAATTATTGATATGTATGTTCCTATTACCATTTCCTAATTGTTAAGGTTTTGTTTTTGTTTTTGTTTTTGTTTTTGTTTTTGCCATAGCGGGCCTCTCACTGTTGTGGCCTCTCCTGTTGCAGAGCACAGGCTCCAGATGTGCAGGCTCAGTGGCCATGGCTCACAGGTCCATCTCCTCTGCGGCTTGTGGGATCTTCCCAGACTGGGGCATGAACCCGTGTCCCCTGCATCAGCAGGCAGACCATCAACCACTGTGCCACCAGGGAAGCCCCTATGGGTTTGTTTTTGTAGGTCCTTTTCTTCTCTTGTGTTTCCCACTTAGAGAAGTTCCTTTAGCATTTATTGTAGAGCTAGTTTGGTGGTGCTGAACTCTCTTAGCTTTTGCTTGTCAGTAAAGCTTTTGATTTCTTCGTTGAATCTGAATGAGATCCCTGAGGGGTAGAGTAATCTTGGTTGTAGGTTTCCGTTTCATCACCTTAAGTATATCATTCCACTCCCTTCTGGCTGGTAGAGTTTCTGCTGAGAAATCAGCTGTTAACCTTATGGGAGTTCCCTTGTATGTTATTTGTCATTTTTCCCTTGTTGCTTTCAATAATTTTTCTTTGTCTTCAATTTTTGTCAATTTGATTACTATGGGTCTCAGTGTGTTTCTCCTTAGGTTTATACTGCCTGGGACTCTCAGTTCTTCCTGGACTTGGGTGGCTATTTCCTTTCCCTTGTTAGGGAAGTTTTTGATTATAATTTCTTCAAATATTTTCTTGGGTCCTTTCTCTCTCTCTTCTCCTCTGAGACCCCTATAATGTGAATGTTGTTGCATTTAATGTTGTCCCAGAAATCTCTTAGGCTGTCTTCATTTCTTTTCATTCTGTTTTCTTTTTTCTGTTCCACAGCAGTGAATTCCACCATTCTGTCTTCCAGATCACTTATCCGTTCTTCTCCCTCAGTTATTCTGCTATTGATTCCTTCTAATGTATTTTTTATTTCAGTTATTGTATTTTTCATTTCTGTTTGTTTGTTCTTTAATTCTTCTCAATCTTTTTAAAGCATTTCTTGCATCTTCTTGATCTTTGTCTCCATTCTTTTTCCGAGGTTCTTGATCATCTTCACTATCATTATTCTGAATTCTTTTTCTGGAAGGTTGCCTATCTCCACTTCATTTAATTGTTTTTCTGGTGTTTTATGTTGTTCCTTCATCTGGTACATAGCCCTCTGCCTTTTCATCTTGTCTATCTTTCTGTGAATGTGGGTTTTGTTCCACAGGCTGCAGGATTGTAGTTCTTCTTTCTTCTGCTGTCTGTCCTCTGGTGGCTGAGGCTATCTAAGAAGCCTGTGCCAGTTTCCTGATGGGAGGGTGGTTGGTAGAGCTGGGTGTTTCTCTGGTGGGCAGAGCTCAGTAAAACTTTAATCTGCTTGTCTGCTGATGGGTGGGGCTGCGTTCCCTCCCTGTTCATTGTTTTGTCTGAGGCAACCCAACACTGGAGATTACCTGGCTCTTTGGTGGGGTTAATGGCAGTGTCTAGGAGGGACCACACCAAGGAATACTTCCCAGAACTTCTGCTGACAGTGTCCTTGTCTTCACGGTGAGACACAGCCACCCCCCACCTCTGCAGGAGACCCTCCAACACTAGCAGGTAGGTCTGGTTCAGTCTCCTATGGGGTCATTGCTCCTTCCCCTGGGTCCCAATGTACACACTACTTTGTGTGTGCCCTCCAAGAGTGGAGTCTCTGTTTCCCCCAGTCCTATCAAAGTCCTGCAATCAAATCCTGCTAACCTTCAAAGTCTGATTCTCTGGAATTCCTGCTACTATTGCTGGATCTCCAAGTTGGGAAGCCTGACATGGGGCTCAGAACCTTCACTCCAGTGGGTGGACTTCTGTGGTATAAGTGTTCTCCAGTTTGTGAGTCACCCACTCAGCAGTTATGGGATTTAATTTTATCATGATTGTGCACCTCCTATGATCTCTTTGTGACTTCTCCTTTGTCTTTGAATGTGAGGTATTTTTTTTGGTGAATTCCATTGTCTTCCTGTTGATGATTGTTCAGCAGTTACTTGTGATTCTGGTGCTCTCTCAAGAAGGAGTGAGCACACATCCTTCCACTCTGCCATCTTGAATTAATCTCCTGACTAAGGCTCTTGAAGACAACAATTATAAGCTCTGAACAAATTAAGAACAAGTATTCTAAAGCAATGAGAGTGATTAAAACAGGCAGAAATTGGGAGAGAATTTAAACTTAAGACAAGGGAATTAGATGGGTAAAATTTCAAATTACATAAATTTTCATCTGATGGAAGTTAGAAATGAAGCAAAAAACTTCAAACTTCGTGTCTTTTAGAAGTTTAGAGCTTTCAGGGCAGCTGAAAAGTAAGGAGAAAAATGCTGGCAGTAAGAGACCCACAGAAAGATCAGTTCCAAAATGTGCCTATAACCTCCACCTTATCCACTCAAACCCTCAAGGAACACTCCAACTTTCTGACAAAAAGCAACAACCAGAAGGCTGAAAGAAATGGGCAAAAATTTCAGCTGCTGATCCCTGCAAGACAGAGAGAATTTAAAGTTTGAGTACATTCAATTTAACCAATTGATAGAAAAGAAACACTTTTGTATTATCACAATATTCAGTGTATAATCAAACATTCCTAGACATGGGAAGAAATGAGAAAATGCCATTTATACTCAAGATAAAATCAGTGAATAGAATTTGATCATGAATGACAAAAATATTGCAGTTAGCAGGAAAGAATTTTAAAACATCTATTATAAATATGTTCAAGAACTAGGAAAAATGTATTCATAATGATAAAATAGATGGAGAATTTCAACAGAGAAATGGAGCTTATAAAAGAGAACCAGATGGAAAGCCTAGAACTTAGAATTGCCAAACTGATAATGAAAGATTCACAAAATGACCTTGTAAATTGGAGATAGCAGAATACAGGATCAGTGAACTTGAAGATGGATCAAAATACATTACCCAATCTGACAAACAGAGAGTAACTGTTAGAAAAACCAGATAAAAAGTCAGTAATGGTATAGATGTGAACAAGCCTTCAACCACCTTGACCTTATTTATATTTACAGTACTTGACCTCCTAAATATTTATAATACACACACTTATTCAGTATGAAAGGAACTTTTATTAAGATAGACCACATTTGGGGCTCTAAAAAGAACCTCAGTATATTTAAAAAGATTGAAATCTTACACATATATGACCAAAAACAAAATATAAATCAATTATAAGGTATTGGAAACTGTTTTAATGTTGGTGATTAAAAAACATACTTATAAATAACATAAATAATGCATGAATAAAAAACTGAAAAGAAAATTAGAAAATATTTCAAACTGAATGATAAAGAAAATGCAATATATCACAATATGTAAGGAGTTACTAAAGCAGTATTTACAAGGAAATTGATGACATTTAATTAAGTTTAAAATGAATTATCTAAATTTCCAACTTAAGAAGCTAGAAAGAAGAGAGCAAATTAAGCTTAAAATAAATATAAAGAATAAAATAATAATAGCAGAAATCAATGAAATCAATGCTAGTGGGAGTCTAAAACAGTGCAAATGATATGGGAAACAATTTGGCAGTTTCTTATAAAGTTAAATATATACATACCTTAGGACTCAGCAAATGTGTTTCTAGGTACAGTCAGTTCTGCTATAATGCTTATTTTAAAAATGCAAATTTTATTCAATGCCATTGATATATTAGGGAGCAATCTGAGCAAAATACACATATTTTACTTGTTTATTTATAATTTTGTCAATGAAAAACAGTGCAGAAAACACTAAGTTCGGCTGAAATGAGCTGTATAGAAATATATGCACGTAAATCAAATACACATATGTACATATATCAAACATCTACAAGTTACTTCACAATTCATCCCTGTGTTATGAGCCACACCCATCCACATCTGGTATTACAGCTTTTCTTCTTATTTCCGATAACCCTTAAAATAACTCTCAAACTGCAACCCTTTGAATTCCCACTTCTACAAGCCATCTTCTTTTTCATGAGAAATGAGATCCATACTTGTAGTTTTTGTACTCTTAGTCATTAAATGTGTATAAGAGTTTAACTGTTTTCATAAGGGTTTTTTTTTGTTGTTGTTGTTATGTTTTACTGACAACAGTATTGAGTGTCATGCCCCAAATCTCATTTTCCCCATAAGCCCTGTCTTTTATTATTGCACAATTTTTCATAGCATGGTAATTTTTAAGAACATGTATGTGACATTATAGCAGAAATGACTGTATTTATCTAATGGAAATGACAATAAATAACCACAAAGATATTGTTCAAGAATGTTCATAGAAACTTTATTCGTAATAGTAAAAACTTGAAATATCTAAAATGTTTATCAACAGGATAATGGGTAAAAGAAATTGTGGTATATTTATATATAGAGAAATACTACCCAGGAAGAAAATTAAACTACTGATTAAGTACAATACATGCATGAATCTCATAGATATTATTATGAGCAAAAAGTGCTAGACACAAAGTAGTACATAATGTATGATTCCATTTATATGAATTTCCATAGCAGAAAAAACGAATTTATGTCACCTAGTAAGAGGGGAGGATTGTATAAGAAGAATGCTAAGGAAATTTTGAGGGTAATGGACATGTTCTATATCTTATGAGAGTATGACAATTAAATAGGAGTGTTTATTTGTCAAAACTAGCTAAGTTATAGATATAAGACATGCATTTTTCTTAATGTATGTTCCCCCCTCTGCAAAAAAATAAGAGGATTATAATAAATCCTGAACTCTAGTTAGCAGGTTTGTATTTTGCAGGTGTATGGATTAATAATAATACTGAAACTGCTCTTGATGTATCCTAGGCTTGGGGAAATGAGCAATTATTTTGACAATGATGGAAGTCAGGTTTGTCAGTGAGAGGGAAGTTACAAAAATGAAAAAGTGAAGACAAGAAGAACCTGTGGTTTTGGATTGGATTTGGATTTATCAGTATGAACTACATATACTATATACATACACACATTTTATATAGCTATATCTAAAACTGTATATAGATATATGGATATACATAGATTGAGAAAAAATTATAGACATTATGTGTATATGTATGACTTAGCACATATATCCTCACTGTCTGCTGGGATAGCTTAGAAGTAATGACATAACAGTAACTAAGCTCACCTAATGACTGGACTTTAAGCTTATAAGGGATGTCTGATACTAGCAGATGATTTTGATTCAATGTCTGCATTTTGACCGCAGCCTGGTTTGGTTTGGAATCATAGACTGCCTGGGTTGAAAGGGACCTGAAAGGTTATCTGGTTACCTTTGCTATTTGGTGTTTAAATTTCCTGTTCACCTTCCTTGCCAAGCAGAATATATTAATATTTCTCCAAATATATTCTTTTAAAAAGTAAGAGTGAGTTAGATTAGTGAGAATTCTGTTTTTATTAGACACACCCCCTCTCCCCAAGAAGTTAATAAAATCTACTCCTTTAGAAAAGAATATCCCACTTCCCTAAGAAAATGAAAATATATCAATAGGGCGAAACTTAGGTGAATCATATGTAAGACCCTGTAACACTGCATTATGACTATCATGATTTTGTTTGGATCGTCTAGGCTGGACAAGCTTTCTCGTTTTATATTAAGAGAAAACTTGCACATAATTATTTCTTGGTCTAGTTTTTTAGAGCAGTTTTTTTTTAACATCTTTATTGAAGTATAATTGCTTTCCAATGGTGAGTTAGTTTCTGCTTTATAACAAAGTGAATCAGCTATACATATATCCACATATCTCCTTCCTCTTGCGTCTCCCTCCCACTCTCCGTATCCCACCCCTCTAGGTGGTCACAAGCACTTAGCTGATCTCCCTGTGCTGTGCAGCTGCTTCCCACTAGCTATCTATTTTACATTTTGTAGTATATATAAGTCCATGTCACTCTCTCACTTCATCCCAGCTTTCCCTTCCCCCTCCCTGTGTCCTCAAGTCTTGGTCTAGTTTGTGTTGGATTTACATTTAACATCCTATCTTTATAACATTATTTTGTCATGGAGAATGAGATGCTTGGGTCAGTTGCTCCTGGGGTATTTTAAATTTCCAGTCTTTATTTACTTGTCAAATTTAGAGTCTAAATTGTTTGGAAGATATTCATCAGAAATTAAGAATGTATTAAGTGGCAGTGAAACATTGGACCTGGACATCAGGGTCCTATTGAAGTCTATTACAACATTAGTGTTTATATCACTATTCTTCCTTATGTCTTCCTTTTTTGACTTAAGCATGCAAATCCAACTTCTTATTTTTTATATTTTAAAATATTTAAAAGTAGTTAATGAGTTCAACACCCTTTTCTGCCTTTAACTGCATTCATATTCTTTCGCTTGATATTTTAATGAAGAAGACCTGTCCTTTGTGTTAACTTAAAATTCACATCCTAGGTTTTTTTTTTTTTTTTTTTTTGGTTTTTTTGTGTTTTTTTTTTTTTTGCGGTACGCGGGCCTTTCACTGTTGTGGCCTCCCCGGTTGCGGAGCACAGGCTCCGGACGCACAGGATCAGTGGCCATGGCTCACGGGCCCAGCTGCTCTGCGGCATGTGGAATCCTCCTGGATCGGGGCACGAGCCTGTGTCCCCTGCATCGGCAGGTGGACTCTCAACCACTGCGCCACCAGGGAAGCCCCACACCCTAGATATTTTTTCAAGTATCTGAGCTTATATTTGGTGTTTGGGGACTTGCAACTCTCCCTCCTTTTCTTTCGATGTTCTCCCTCTCTATTTCAAATTTTCCCAGTGTCTTTCTGAGGAAGGAATCCTAAATTGTTCACCTTTAAATATAATTAACAATTACTTAAAGTGCTATATACTTTAAAGCGTTATACATTTTAATGAAATCGTAAGTTTAAACTAAAGGCAGGTATTCTTCCAGCCATCAGTTAGTAGATGAGGTAAATACTTTCAGTATCTCCCCTTTCCTTCTGAACTTATAGACTATTTCTTACTCTGCTTTTGAAAAAAATAAATAAATAACCAGGAAAAATTGCATAATTATTAAAGTAGTTGGCTCTTGGAGATGTCTAACTTCGGTCTTTGTCAGATAATCCTTTCAAAAATGCATTTTGATTTTTAAACACTGAATAAATGAAAATACTTTTTTTTTTTTTTTTTTTTTTTTTTGCAGTACGCGGGCCTCTCACTATTGTGGCTTCTCCCGTTGCGGAGCACAGGCTCCGGATACGCAGGCTCAGCGGCCATGGCTCACGGGCCTAGCCGTTCCACGGCATGTGGGAACTTCCTGGACTGGGGTACAAACCCGTGTCCCCTGCATCGGCAGGCGGACTCTCAACCACTACGCCACCAGGGAAGCCCGAAAATACTTTTATTGAAATATCCAAATATTCCAGAAATATATGGAATAAAACATCTAAGTTTTATTCAAATCTTTCTACTCTTCTCTCCTCCCCTGGAAAATTTGATATTCAAATTTGAGTACATTTCCAATGTATTTAATTGCGTGAATTCTTTTACACATGTAATTATTATCATTATTTTTTTTTTGCGGTACGCGGGCCTCATCACTGTTGTGGCCTCTCCCGTTGTGGAGCACAGACTCCGGACACACAGGCCCAGTGGCCATGGCTCACGGGCTCAGCCTCTCCATGGCATGTGAGATCTTCCTGGACCGGGACACGAACCCATGTCCTCTGCGTCGGCAGGTGGACTCTCAACCACTGCGCCACCAGAGAAGCCCACATGTAATTATTTTTAAAATATGAATTGGACATAGTTTCCATACAGCTCTAAAACTTGCCTTTTCATGTAAAAATATGTCTTGGAGATCTGTCCATGTTAATAAAATTGCAGGCTATTCCATATTAAGGATGCACATAAGTCTTTTTAACAACTTCTTTGAGGCAGGTATTAAAATCCACAGCCAAAGACCACCAGAAATACACCTGTGGTCCAAAAAAAAAAGTAGTTTTACTGAGCTTGCTGCAGCTAGGGAGAATGTACCTCAGAGCATCTGTAGGTCTTTTTTTTTTTAATTAAGGGATAGGCTTAATTTTTTTAGATGCTCAGATTTTGAAAACTAGAGGAAGTAGCTATATTTCAAAATTTACAATTCAATTTTTTAGTTTAATTAAATTTTTGTGTCTTTGAAATGATCATACATTACCCTGCTTTTAGAATAGGGAATATATATATATATATATATATACACATTCATACACAAATATGTATGTTACTTTTTATATTATTAAGTCTTCTATGTCCTTTTTTGTCTACTTGATTATTGTTTCATTTTTACTTTAGTTGTTTCCTCCTATAGGTGACTTCCTTATTTAATATATTAAATCCAATAACATTGCTAGGTCATGTCATAATACTAGTTGTTAGGCATACATATTTCCAAGAGATGCTGTTCCCTTGATGTGCATATTAAATTTCTCCTTTATTTCAGAAAATATTTTTTCTTTTCTACCTTTGAAAAATTTTTCTATTCCAATTTTTATGTTATTTTAATTTTCAGTTCACAAAGTTTTTGTAAATCTATTTATGCTTTTATGAGTTTGTCGGCCTTTTAATCTATCTGAGCTCATTGTAAATAGTGAAAGTTAGATTCCTTTTCTTTTAAAATTTTTATTGGGGTATAGTTGATTTACAATGTTGTGTTAGTTTCAGGTGTACAGCAAGGTGACTCTGTTATACATATACAT
Source organism: Grampus griseus (assembly GCF_964374135.1). NCBI lineage: Eukaryota > Metazoa > Chordata > Mammalia > Artiodactyla > Delphinidae > Grampus > Grampus griseus. Next base: position 48,615,239 of record NC_139012.1, read on the forward strand.
ATATCCACTCTTTTTTAGATTCTTTTCCCATATAGGTCATTACAGAGTATTGAGTAGAGTTCCCTGTGTTATACAGTAGGTCCTTATTAGTTATCTATTTTGTATATAGTAGTATGTGTGTGTCAATCCCAATCTTCCAATTTATCCCTCCCCTGCCTTACTTCCTGGTAACCATAAATTTATTTTCTACATCTGTAACTATTTTTGTTTTGTAGATAAGTTCATTTGTAGCCTTGTTTAGATTCCACATATAAGTGATATCATTAAGCTCCTTTCTTTTTAATAAGCATATTGATAATTTATTTTTCAAGTTTTATTGTGCTTTCTAAAACTGCTCTTAAAATAGTGAATGATGGTATGATAATCACAGGTTTTTTTTTGATAATCACAATTTTAATATGATTATTTCTTATTTTTTTCAGGTTATAATGTTTTCCTTATAAATTTCTATAGATAAACTTTATCTGATCCTACATACTTTCCTTTGTTCTTAGAATCAGAATTTGTTGTGTCTTTTTCTCTTTATTTGTTTATTTTTCTTCATGGAGCTGTTAACATTTGACATTGAAGAATGTCAAAATTTTTATTTATAGATTTCCTACTGTAACCTTCCATGTATTGAGGGTTACTATGTTGATTGTGGTGTATTATTCTTTAAATTCATTTAACATTTAATTTATTAATATTTTATTTTAGTTTGTAAATGTGTATTAGTCTACTTTTTATTTTTGGGTGCTAAGTTTAACAGCTTTTAGAATTGGATTGATGTTAGTTTCTTATGACAGACTTGGAATCTTTCTAGTTTTCTGTTCTGAGTGTTTTCATAGATATAGGAGTTAGCTGTTCATTTTAAGTTTAGTAAAACTCATTTGTAACCCTACTTGGGCCAGTTTCTTTATAAAGCAAAGACCTTTCTACTTTCTTAAATGGTTATACAACTATTCATGTTTTCACTCTTTTTGAAGTTAAATGTTAGTAATTTTTTCTCTTTCTTTTTTTGAAGTCCAGAAATTTTTACCAGCATGTGGTTCAGTATTGATGATCCCAGATCAGCTTTTTCTGAGACATGATGCAATGCTCCAGTCTATATATTTGGGTCATCTTTTATTTCTAGAAATTTTAAAATAATATTCTTAAAAGTTATTTTAAAATGTTTTAAAATTACATTTGTTCTGTGTTCTTTTTCAGCTATCACTGTCTTTTGAGTCTTTGATAATTTTGACTTCTATTACCTCTCTTTTCCCAAGTCCTCACTGCAATCCTGACTGTGTCTTTTCCTCTCCTCTCCTCTCCTTTCCTTTCTTTTCCTTTTGAACAACAGAAATTTATTGTCTCACAGTTCTGGAACCTGGATGTCTGAAATCAAGATGTCAGCTGGAGCATACGCTCTCTGACTGGGTGGAATCTCTTCCTGACTCTTCGCAGCTTCTGGTGGTAGTTGTGGTGGTGCTGGTGGGAAATCATTGGCATCCCTTGGCTTGTGGCTTCCTCAGTTCGATTTTTGCTTCTGTCTTCACATGGAGTTCTTTTTGTGTGGCTTTACACCATCTTCCCTCTGTAAGCATCTGTCACTGTATCCAAATTCCCCCTTTTTACATTGCATTAGGGCCCACCTTAACTTCATTTTAAACTTGATAACCTTTTAAGGCTCATATTTCCAAGTAATTTCACATTGTGAGGCACTCGGGGTTAGGACTTCAACATATATTTTTTGGGAAACATATTTCAACCTATAACAATAGAATGGTTGACCTTTAAAAGGGAGTTTATCCAGATGGGCCTAATCTAACCACAGAAGCCCTTAAAAGCAGAGAATTTTCTCTGTCTGGTGGCAAAAGAGGAAGTCGGAGAGATTCAAAGCATGGATGGGATTTGATGTTATGTTACTAGCTTGAAGGTGAGGAGGGCCATTGTCAAGGAATCTGGGCAGCCCCTAGGACAAGAGGGTGGACTCTGGTTGACAGCCAGCAAGGAAAGGGGACCTCAGAATGATAGCTGCAAGAAAATAAGTTCTGCCGACAATCTGGATGATTTTGAAAGTGAATTCTTCCCCTGAGACTTCATATAAGAATCTAGCCCAGTCAACATTTTGATTTCAGCGCTATGCAGAGAAACTAGCTGAGTTTACCTGGACTTAAGACTGTAAGATAATAAGTGGATATTGTTTTAAGTCACAGAGTTTGTGGTGATTTTTTATACAGCAATAGAAAATAAATACAGTAAGGTATAGGGAGTTGTGAGCATCTCTCTAGAGTTGATGCTGAAAGAGCCACACTGGGATCCAGGACCATTTTTTCTTTATTTATTTTTTAAAATTTCATTTTATTGTGGTTAAGAAAACTGAACATGAGATCATCCTGCCTAACAAAATTTTAAGTGTACGTTATTGTTGACTATAGGTACAATGTTGTATAGCAGCTCTTGCTAAACTGAAACTTTGTGTTCCTTGATTAGTAACTCCCCATTTCACCCTCTCCCTAGTCCCTAGCAACCATCATTCCACTCTTTGAATCTGTGATTTTGACTATTTTAGATATCACACACAAATGGAATCAGGAAGTATCAGTCTTTCTGTGACTGGCTTATTCCACTCAGCATAATGTCCTCAAGGTTTATGCATCTTGTCTCATATTACAGAATTTCCTTCTTTTTAAAAGCTGTGTAGTATTCCACTGTATGCATATACCACATTTTCATTATCCTTTCATCTGTGGATGGGCACTTAGGTTGCTTTCACATCTTGGCTCTTTTAGATAGTGCTGTCATGAATAGTGCTGTCATGAACATGGAAGTGCTAGTATCACTTTGAGATCTTGACTTCAGTTCTTTTAGATAAATATCCAGACGTGTGCTTGCTGGATTATACAGCAGTTCTACTTTTAATTTTTTGAGAAACCCTTTTACTGTTTTCCATAGAAGCTGCATTATTTTGCATTCCCGTGTACAGTGTGCAAGGGTTCAAATTTCTCTACATCCTCAGCAACACATGTTGACTTTTGTTTTTTTTTTTTTGATATTAGCCATCCTAACAGGTATGAAGTGATATCTCACTGTGGTGTGACTTGCATTTCTCTGAGAATTAATGATATTGAACAACTTTTCACATGCTTTTTGGAACATTTGTATGTCTTCTTTGGAGATAGGCCTATTCAAGACTTTTGTTCATTTTTAAGTTGAATTACTTTTTTTGCCATTGAGTTGTAGGAGTTCTTTAAATAGTTTGGATATTAACCCTTATTAGATATATGGTTTGTGAATTTTTTCTCCCATTCCATAGACTACGTTTTCACATGGTTGATTGTTTTCTTTGCTGGGCAGAACTATTTTGTTTGATGCATTTTTGCTTTTTTTTACTCATGCTTTTGGTGTCATGTCCAAGAATCATTGCTAAACCAATTTCATGAAGTTTTTCTATAAGTTTTATACTTCCAAATCTTATATTTAAGTCTTTAATCCATTTTGAGTTGATTTTTGTATTTGGTATAAGATAAAGGTTCAATTTTGTTCTTTTGCATATGGATATTTAGTTTTCCTGAAACCATTTGTTGAAGAGACTGTGCTTCCTCAATTGTGCCTTCTTGACACCTGTTGAAAATCAGTTGACCATATATTTATGAGCTTATTTCTGAGCTCTCCATTTTGTTCCGTTGGTCTCTGGTCTAATTTTATGCAGGCACCAGATTATTTTGATTATTGTAGCTTTGTATAACATATTTTGAAATCAGGAAGTGTGATACCCCTAGTTTTGTTCTTTTTTCTTAGGATAGATTTGGCTGATTGTGGTCTTTTGTGGTTCTATATGAGTTGCTTTTTTCTATTTCTGTAAAAAAAAATCATTAAGATTTGATAGGGATTACACTGCCTCTGTAGATTACTTTAGACACTGAACATTTTAACAGTATTATTAAGTACAACATATGGGATGTCTTTTCATTTGTTTGTGTCTTTTAAATTTTCTTTCATCAATGTTATGTATTTTTCAGTATACAAGTCTTTCTTCTCCTTAGTTAACTTTATTCCTAAGTATTTAATTCTTTTTGATACTATTGTAAATGAGATTGTTTTTCTAATTTCATTTGCAGGTAGTTAATTGCTAATAGAAATTGCAATTGATTTTGTATGTTAATTTTTGTACCCTACATCTATACTAAATTTTTTTATTAGTTTTAACAGTCTTTTAATGGAGTCTTTGATGTTTTCCCTATATAAGATCATATCATCTGCTAAAAGGGGAGATTTTACTTCGTCCTTTCCAGTTTGGAAAGTGGAAAGCATTTTATTTCCTTTACTTGCCTAATTGCTCTGAATGGGACTCCCAGTACTATGTTGAAGATAAGTGGTGATAGTGGGCATCCTTTCCTTGGTCCAGATCTTAGAGGGAAAGCTTTCAGTTTTTCCCCATTGACTATGATGCTAATTTTTAACTTTTCATACATAGCCTTTATTAGGTTGTGGTACATTTCTTCTATATGTTCTTTTATCAACAGGTGTTGATTTTTGTCAAATGTTTTTTCTCCATTTATTGAGATGATGATGTGATTTTAATTCTTTATTCTGTTAATATTGGGTATCACATTAATTGATTTTCATATGTTGAATCATCCTTGCATCTCAGGGATAAATCCCACTTGGTCATGATATATGATAATTATAATGTGCTGTTGGATTTGGTTTGCTAGTATTTTGTTAAGGATTTTTGCATCTATATTCATCAGAGAAACTGGCCTGTAGTTTCCTTTTCTTGTTATGTCTTTGGCTTTGGAAACAAAGTAATGCTGACTTCATAAAATGCATTTGGAAAAGTTCCCTCCTATTTAATTTTTTGGAAGATTTTGAGAACAATTGGCTTTAATTCTTCTTTAAATGTTTTATAGAATCCACTAGTGAAGCCAGTTGGTCCTGGACTTATCATTGTTGAGGGTGGGTAGGGGAGGGTTGATTCCTCACTCAATCTCTATACTAGCTGTAGGTCGGTTTAGACTTTCTATTTCTTCATGATTTAACATTGGTTGATTGTATTTTTCTCAGAATTTGTACATTTCTTCTAGGTTATAGATTGCTGGTGAATAATTGTTTATAGTAGTATCTTATTAACCTTTTATTTCTGTGGAATCGATTGTAATGACATCTCTTTTATTTCTGATTTTATTTATTTGTCTTTTTTTCTTAATTATTTTAGTTAAGGGTTTTGTGATTTTGTTTATATTTTCAAAAAAACCCTCACTTTTATTGAGTTTTTCATTTTAATTTTCTATCTTGCTTATTTCTGCTCTAATCTTTGTCATTCCATTCCTTATACTAACTTTGGGTTTACTTTGTTCTTCATGAGCTCCTTGAGATGTAAAGTTTAGTTGTTCATGATGTTCCTTATTTTTTAAATAAACATTTATTGTAATAAACTTCCTTCTTAATATTGCTTTTACTATATTCCATAAATTTTGGTATAATGTGTTTTAATTTTTATTTATTTTGAGATATTTTCTGATTTCTCTTTTGATTTCTTCTTTGACCCAATGATTGTTCAAAAGTGTGTTGTTTAATTTCTGTGTATTTATGAATTCAGTTTTCCTTCTGATATTGATTTCTAGTTTCACTCCATTGTATTCAATAAAGATATTGATATGATTTCAATCTTTTTGTCCATTTTCTTACTCAGATTTGGAAAATTTTCAGCTATTATGTTTTTGAATAATCTTTCTGTTTTTTTTTCTGTTTCTCTCTTCCTTCTGAGGCTCTGATAATGTATACATTTCTGTTTAATGTTGTCTCATAAGTTCCTTAAGCTTTCTTTACTCTTTTTTTTTCTTTTAAAATTTTTACTCCTTTGAATTTTTTTCCAGTGGCTTGTCCTTAAGTTTACCAGTCCTTTCTTCTACCTGATTTAGTCTGCTGTTGAACTACTCTAGTGAAATTTTCAATTTAGTTATTGCATTCTTTAGCATTGTGATTTCTGTTTGATCCTTTTTTATACTTTTTATCTCTTTGTTGAAATCTCACTTTGTTTATAAATTATTCTCTTGACATCAGTGAGCATCTTTATGACAATTATTTTGAATTTTCTGTCTGGTAAATGTTATAACTCCATTTTATTAGATTCAGTTTCTTGAGATTTATCTTGTTCCTTTGGAACATCTTTGTCTGATTCTTCATTTCCTTGGATCTGTATGTTGGTGTCTGCACATTAGACAAAGCAGAGACCTCTCCCAATCTTTACAGACTGGCCTTATACAGGAAAAGCATCCCACTAAACAGCTTAGCCAGATTCTGGGGCTGTTTCTTTTTAAAATTTTACATATTTGATTGAAATAAATTGTTGGACCAGTATTTGCAGGAGGATCACATGGGGGTCAAGGTAGAGCCATGTTTCACACTACCAGGTATTCTGGTTCATAATGAAGTTTCCTTTGTAGGTGCATTACATGTAAGTAAAATTTTTGGCTCTTATCTTCTACTGGTCCAAGGAGATCAGAAGCTGTAGCGTTGCCAACAATGTAGAATTTCTTTCTTTTGCTCTGCCTTGCTGAAAGACTGCTTCCTGAAAAATTGAAAACAATTTTTCAACGGCAAAATTGTTTTGCCATTGAAATGCCTCATACAAGTTAATCTCTCTGGCATCAACTTGTTGCCATCTAGGTCCGGGAAGCTTCCTGCCACCAGCTTGTACTTATTTTGTAAATAACAAATTGCTGGATTTCTTCCAAAAGTATATGCCATCTATTATGGAAAACTACACTTTGCTGGTTTTGTTTGAGATCTGAAACCTTGATATCCTTTTTCAGCAACTTTCTGCATTCTTCTTTGACCTTTATTATGTTTAGGGTTACAGATATCTTCTGGCTTCACAAAGATTGAAATTTATCTTTTGATTATATTTTATTTCATATTGTGATAGCCAAGGAAAGAAAGGGAAATTCAATGATTGTTTTACTATCAGAAAATAGGAAATTGAAATTTTAAATTAAAAAAATACCATTCTAAACATTAGCTATGTAGATTATGTGCAATTGTTTTCTAAATCACATTCTGGTTAAATTTCTTTAAATTGAATTATGAGATAAAGGCCATAAATACTTAAGAATCAATACAGATTGACAAATTGTGGAAAATATGCATCAATTTATGCTTCCTCTAAAATTATATAAAGTTTCATGATCTCCATTCCTTCATGTACATGGGTATTATTATATATTGAAATCTTTGCTAATTTCAAATCAAGATGTTAGCTTAGATTTTGATTTGCAATTTTAGTAAAAAAAAGGATAAAGAATTTTTTCATATTTTAGTAGAGTTATTTTTATTTCTTTTGGAAATTGACTTTTCAAATCTTTTGCTTTTTTTCTCTTTTCTGTGTTTTTCTACAATATTTTTAGACATTTTCTATTAAGAAACAATGCTTTATAATCTATATTGTATTTTAATAGAGTTTATCTTTTGTATCATAATTTTATTTTTATTTATTAAAACTTAGTTACCTCTTTGTGTGATTTCCTGATGATTCTTCAAACCCAAGTCCTTCATTTCCAAGTTTGCAATGGCATTTTCACATGAGGGGAGGTTTGCCAGTTTTGCTAACACAACATACACGGATGCCGCTCATCATTTTCACCTTACAATTTAGCTCCTCCTTCTGATTTCTTGCAGATGATTTCCAATATTCACTTTTAGTCACAGAAGCTCAAGACCTCTGAGTGTTCTTTGATTTACCTCTCTTCTTCCTCCCATTACCAATGATTCATCAGGGGCTGTCAATTCCTTCTTCCTACTGCCTCACACTGCCCTTTCTTCCTGTACATTACCCTAGCCCTAGTTAACAGTCTTATTACTGCTTACCTAAACTATTGCTATAACTCTTCTCCCTGCCTCCAGTCTTGTTTCTAATCTAATCATTCTGCATTTGGCTGCCAAATTAATCTTCCTATAGTACAGCTTTGATTATGTCACCCCTGCTCAATAACCTTCAAATCTCTCTTCTTTGCTTACCAAATAAAGTTCAAACTTTTCAGCCCTTGACATTATCATCTAGGCTTATTTTTATGGGTTTAGCATTAATATTTTCCTTTTGTTGAAACTCTAGCAAAACTGAACAATTCAACATTCTGCAACCAAGCCTGGAAACTTCCTTCCAGCAAAGGTTTTAATAATTATTTTTTTCTACCTAGAATGTTTTTTATGCTATCTATTAAAACCCTCTTCAGCTTTTCAGTGGGAGCTTTGGCTTTCACTGAAAGATCTTGGATACACAGGCTGGAGTATTCTCACAAGGACAGATGAGGACCCAAAACGAATGAAGTAGAACCAGAGATAGAAAAATAAGGGAAGAAGATGGAGTAGTAAGGGATGAAAGCCAGAGGCAAGGAAGTTTGAGAATTCTAATATGAATCCAATCTTCGAGGTCATTGTGAAATTATGCTCATCAAGGTAGGATGATGAAACATACTTTATTTAATAGTTTGTTAGTCCAATTTCTAAATATTCAGGCATGTGATATTGAGGTCTCTATTTATATATTCTTGCTCTGGGCCAAACAAGTATTAGAAGCAGGCCTACATTTTATCCATGAAATCCAAGGCTAGAGCACATTGTCTGTCATCTGGTAGACCTTTATTAATATTTGTTGACTGTAGGAAATAGTCTGCTGCTCTTTCCTTGAAACTCCAGAGCATTTTTTATATACCTTTCCTATGGTACTAATCACAGTCCTCTTTAATTTCTTGCATTTTGTGTATGTCTTGGCATATGCATGTGTAATCTCTGTGAAAGAAGTATGTGTAAAACTGTACATCTTGCATTGCTTGCATAGGAATGGGGGTTAAAAATTATTTGTTGGATGAAAAATAAAAACCCAGAGTTTGCTTTAGAAGAGATATAAGGACCCGTGGGATTTGAGAGCTACAAAATAGCTTAGACATGAGAAACTAACTCCAGAAAAGTTAAATGGGTTATATAGGGCTTGTGACTATTAGTAGTCACTGTGTGGCTAGAATTCAAGCATTATGATGCCCTCCTTTCCCAGTGAAGGCTGTGTTAGCACACTGTATTAAACATTAATCGGGAAGTGTCATTAAGAAAGATGTAGAATTAATATTGTGAGTATCTGTAGCAGTACTTCCTTTCATGGATGCTACAGTCAACTTCTGGCATAGAATAAACTCAGATACAGATGCTAAGCTTATAAAGATTGAAACGTTCCAGAAAAGCTTAGTTTGGTCACATCCATAATTGCCACGCATTGAGAATTTAGCCAAGTGTACCCAGTGTTGACATACAGTTCACTCAATAGACAGTAGGATTATGTTGTGGCAGTTATCAAGATTTAGTACTAATGTCATTTAGAACACCCGACCTGCATTTGTGTTTGTATAGGGCATTACTGTGAGCAAATAGTGTCAGCTAAGGTCTAATTTCTATAGCAATAAGGCACTTGACAAAGATGGTTTACAACCCTAAAATCTGTTTAGGTATATAAAACACAACAACCCTAAAATCTGTTTCATCACATGAAACAAAATTCTTGGAGATATACATATATAATAGCCATGTATTGCAATATACCCATCTAACAGGTGGGGGTGAGGAAACATAATATTTGAAATTGTAATGGCCTGTGAGAGTGATCTCAATACTGGTCCTATAGCACTTGATAAGTCATTTATTTAGTGAAATAAATCATAGTTGTTTTTCATTGTTTCAAGCTGTTACCAAGAGAAAATAAGATTAACATGTTTGGCAATGTATACACATTATTTGTGTTAAGAAAATATCAAGTGAAGGAAACTTGTAGTAAGAAGACATGATATTGCAATTATTTCCAAGAGGGATATTTCCTTCTAGCATGTTGATACTGTGATAGCACTTAGCCTAGGTGTTGAATATATACACTGAATTGTACTGTTTTACTTTTAACACCTTAGTTAAGATATCCTTTCTCCTTGATAATACTCAATAATACTTAAAAAAATAGGAGAATGGAGTTAGGAGTGCTTCTGAAACATATGAATGAGACTAGAAAGCTAGGTGTCTTGATAACTCACCTGATTGGACACTTTAAAGTCATTGTTGTCTAGAATGAGATTGTGAGGTCTGCTCATCTTGTAAAGGAGGATAAACCTTAGCCATCTGTTATAAATTTGATTGGATGATGCCAAAGTACATTAGACAACAATAACGAAAAGAAAGGTGGATTATATAGGGGAGTGCTCACATTTGTGGTTTCAATCATTGGAACACACAGATTCTGGAATAAAGTGGCCCTAGATTGTGTTTCAGTGTGAGGATTTTGAACTTAGTATGGCTTGAAACAGGGTCACTGAAGTGCCACACTAGGATGGAAATGACAGTAGAACGGATGCATTTCCAGGGCATGTCTATAGTGCACCTTGCAAAGACCAAGGGAAATGGAGCTGTGCTCTTCAGGGAGGTGTGGGAGCATTGCCATATCCCTCTCCTCCCTAGGGTAGCAACCTTGTTTCCAACTACTAGCTGGGGTTCCTTAGCTCACCTTGCTCTCTCAGGTATCAGGCTGCACACCTGCTGGGAAGTGGTTACATGAGCCTCAGGAGGCTCCTGTGCAAATCTAGGGAACTATTAATTGTGTCCCTTGCCATCTAACTTAGACACCTACTTCCTTTTCACTTGGCCAGTCTCCACCTATGCCTCGAGACTAATGGCTTCAGCGTGATCTCATGTTTTTCAGTTACCCTCCTGGTATTGCAATTAAATGATACCCTGGTATGCTATCTGCCATAGAGAGAATTCAGCATCAATTTTGGACCTCATTGCTCACCATTTAGACATCTGGGTACCAAAGACTGCTCCATAAGAGAGAACAGGGAAGTTCAAGTTCAGATGAAAGAGCACTGTCCATCTTAATGTCTTGAAGTTCTGATTTATTGAATTTCATTCGTTTAAAAATTAGATATTGTTATTCAGTATTGGATAATAGACTTCTATATATAATTATTTCCCATGAAATGTGACACAACATAGATAAAATGGAAAAAAAGTGATAAATGCCAATCTAGATACATAATTATAGCTATGCCATTGAGTGTTGTCTCTGGCTCTAGGCTGCCTGGGTTTGAATATTGCCTCTTCTACTGATTGGCTGTGTGATTTAAGCAACTTATTTAACATCCTTGTGACTTACATCCTCATTTGTAAGATGGCAATAATAATGGTACCTAATTCATGGGGTTGTTAAAGGGCTTAAATGAATTGACATATTTAAAATACTTAGAAAAATGACTGGAACTTAAAGAACATTGAATCACCATTTTTAAAAATGTTATTTTGTTCTACTTCCTGTAATTACTTTTCCTGTTATTTTTTTGTATAAATTACATTTTGGTTATATTTTATTTTAATTATGTAACATTATAAATAGCTTCATGTGTAACATGTTTTTCTAAACAATATTTTTAATTTATTCATTTATTTATGTTAGACTGCATTGGATCTTTGTTGCTGCGTGCGGGCTTTCTCTAGTTGCCTGTTCTCTAGTTGCGGCAAGTGGGGTTTACTCTTCATTGAGGTGCATGGGCTTCTCATTGCAGTGGTTTCTCTTGTTTTGGACCACAGGCTCTAGGCACTCGGGTTTCAGTAGCTGTGGCTCATGGGCTCTAGAGCGCAGGCTCTGAAGTTGTGGCACACGGGCTTAGTTGCTCCACGGCATGGGGGATCTTCCCGGACCAGGACTCAAACCCGTGACCCCTGCATTGGCAGGCAGATTCTTAACCACTGTGCCACCAGGGAAGTCCCTAAACAATATTGTAAATAGCTAAATAATTTCCAATTGAACGTAGGTGTTAAAACTTATTTAACCATTTTCTGCTTGCTGGTTACCTAGGTTGTTTCCTGTGATTTGTTGCAATATATAATGAATTGACGTTTCTTTGTAGATAAAATAGCTTTCATACTTGAATTAATTTGTAAGTGGAATTTTTGAGTTAAATGGTATGAATATTTTAAAGATTTTAAAACGGATTTTCTAAAACATAGTGGTACTTTAAATTGCCACGAACTATAAATAATCATTCAAACTTAAATGAAACTTAAATCATGCAGTGGGATATAGTTTAATTGCTTTATTTTATTCCTAAGTTGAAGAAGCTTATTTGATAAATATCTACGGTGTTTAATGTATTATGTTCCCAAGAAGAGGACTTAACAAGATGGCAGTAAGTGAAATGTCCACATTGAAGCTGAAGTACATTCCTCAGCTTAAATATACCACTTTTTCTAGCATGCAGCTCAAACACTTGAAGTGTCTTATGACCTAATTCTTCTTAAATCTTACCTTAGTTTAGCGATTTTCTGATATTGATTTAAAGATTTGTAATTGTGCATTTTGGAATTATTTCATGACTCTCCTTACTTCAAAATCTGTTGAGTGGTTCTTGTTTTCACACAATTTTATTGCAGATTTTACTTCTTTATTCACTCAACAAATAATTCTTTTTTTAAAACTTGCTTTTTAATTAATTAATTTATTTATTTTTGGCTGTGTTGAGTCTTCGTCTCTGTGCGAGGGCTTTCTCTAGTTGCGGCAAGCGGGGGCCACTCTTCATTGCGGTGCCCGGGCCTCTCACTATTGCGGCCTCTCTTGTTGCGGAGCACAGGCTCCAGACACGCAGGCTCAGTAGTTGTGGCTCACGGGCCTAGTTGCTCCGCGGCATGTGGGATCCTCCCAGACCAGGGCTCAAACCCGTATTCCCTGCATTGGCAGGCAGATTCTCAACCACTGCTCCACCAGGGAAGCCCAACAAATAATTCTTGAGCTCCACTGGTTGCTAGGTTCTAAGACATAAAGGTGAATAAGAAATGGTCCTTGTCCTCAAAGAGCTCTCAGTCTAGTGAGAGAGAGACACAAAAATGGAAGAGGGAGGTGATAAGTAGAAGGCTATCTACAGTGGATGATCTGAGACCTGAGAGATATAAGACTGTCTAGTTAAAGAGAGTGAGATGGAAGACATTCAAAAAGAGGAGATAGACTGCTACAACTTTGTGTCCTGTAAAGAACAAACTGTTTCTATTTTCTTTCACGGTGTTCTCTTTAAAACTAAAAACCACTTCATAATTCTACCAAACTTATGTTAATACACTTTACAGGTCATACTTTGAGGCTGGTGGGGATTGTGTAATAACAGATACTTTTATTCTTAATCCCTCCCATTGACAAGATTGATTACCTAAAGCGAAATCGGGGCAAGGAGGGGACTATTAGTATCATTTTTAGTATTGACGTTTCATCTGGATTCTCATCTCCCAAACCTCAACAAGCCTGCTGTAAATCACCCCTCCTTTTTCCACCTCTCCAGGCCCCATGGGCATTTAGGTATACATCCCTAAATGCAAGTATGCAGTCTCTAACCGGGATTGGAAATTGGTTTTAAGTCTCTATACCATTTCCTGTCCTACTGTTATGAACTCAATTGAGCAACATGTCACTCTTGCCCTTTAGTCCAATCTAAGGTTGGCAGTGTTAGAAAATAAAAATATAGAAACAATTACAGAAAAAAACTGAATTTCAGATTAAAAAATGATTTTTAAGTATAAGTATGTACCTTGCAATATTTAGAACATACTTACAGTTAAATAATATTTATAGTTTATTTGAAATTCAAATTTAACTAGACATCCTGTATTTAATCTGGCAATTCTAATCCAATCTTTAGAGTGAAACTCACTTAAACTGCCCATATCATGGGTCCTTACTCTTCATTCTACCTTCAATAAAGGAGGGCTCCTTCAAAGTGGAAACCCACACTGGATTCATCTCAAGTAACATGGAGAAGAGAGAGACTGGTGAGAAAATACAAAAGAAAGTATCCCTTGAGAAAGAAAGACCTTCCCTACTTCATTTCTCCCACAGAAGCTCCCTGTTTTTACAAACTGCATTTTTGAACAATATGAGGAGTGCTTTATCTAGAGACTAGTCATACTATCAAAGATACATTTTCTAAGATGCTTTCTCTTGTTCCAACTGCAAAGTAAGCAAAACAGACCTAGAGGTTAAATGAAAGGAAAGATACTTCCTCCCTCGTTTGCCTCGTTGCTAAGAAAGTGAAAAATAGCAGCCCTGAATATTCCCCAAAGAAGTGCTGCTCTGCCGAAGTGTAACATCTGGGATGCACATGACTGACGATGTAGCAGGCAGCATGTGTAAGGCCCCTGGAATATTCATTTTGACCTCTTGCAGGGTGTAATTGTTGAGAGAAGTGGGAATCACAGTTATAAAGAGTCTTTGCTAGTGACAAGTTCCAGGGTGGCCTAAATCACAGAGGCAGAACCATATACTAAAGCCAAGGGAACAAAGTCAGATGGAAATCAAAGTATGGCATTATGTACCTGGGCGGTGGGTGGGGCTACATGGCAGGAGAGTCTTTACTTGTATGTGATCTAACTTAGGGTACAAATGTTCTTTAAGTTTCTGAAGATGTTTAAGTACAAAAAGAAGAAAGTCTGTATTCACCTATCACCCTGAGCAAAGATTTAGCAGATGAAACCACAGGTGTTTTACTCAAAAGAACGTGAGGGGAAGACTGGAGTCAGTTAAATGTTTCATTTGTTCCTCATAAAAATCTCTAGTCGAGGACATTCCTAGACTTTTATAGATTTTATACAGCATTTAGTCTTTGAAAAAAATTTTTCCAGGACTTCTGTCTATTATTAGATAGTTATACCTAGCTTAATTAAGCCTAATCATTTAAAATATACTACATACTGTACAATCCTGAATGTAGGTTTGCAAATACATGAACATATTTATTAACGGTATACTGCTAGAGTCTTTTATTTATTGCAGGCAAATACACTTTAAAAAGTGTAGTTTTTAAATTTTTAAATTGTTTATCTCTATAGCCCTGAAACTTTACATTGATAAAGAAATATACCATGCAACATAAGACCAAATAGAGGGAGCAAAGAAAAAAAGATGTTTAAAGTCTCAGGGGACATATACAAAATGTATTCTTATGGTGAATCAAAAATTATCTCTGTATTCCTCTCCATGTTGAAATTGAGGAATGCTTTAAAACTTTAGATGCTCTAAAACTCAAAATAATACTAAAACTTTAAATAAACTACTCAAAAATTAAAAATCCTCTGAAATAACTAGTTGGTACAACTGGAGATCTAAACTAGTGTTAATGACCTTTGACACTTTTGTGAATGTTGTTTCCATTTAAGAGACTGTCAAAATTGTATGGTTAGTAATGGTCATATATAAGATAAATGTGCAAAAGTCAATTGCTATCAACCATTAGAAAGTGACCATTAGAAGAGGTGACCATTAGAAGGTAAAATAAATGACCATTAGAAGATAAAGGGGACCATTAGAAGATAAAATAAATAGGAACCATTGCTTATACTCAATAGCAACGAAAAAAACTTATATATTAGTTAAAAATAATCCTAACAAGAAAATGGATAGGACCTATAGGGAGAAGTTTATAAAACTTTACTGAGAAAGATAAAGTATTTAGGTAAACAGAGAGCTATATCAAGTTTCTGAATGCAAAGCCTGAATAATGTAAAGATAGCTTTTCTTTCCAAATTAATGTGTGGATTTGTAATGGGACAAGTCTCTTAGAAAACACTTGATCTCTACATATTCCTCACTGCTTATGTTATTTTGATTCTACATATGCTTCCACTATCAAATGGAATTATTAAAGATTTTTCTGTGATCATATCTTGAGCAATATTACTGAATCGTTAAGTTACAATTGTTCAGTTATGCCTTGGAATATCACGTACCAGGTTTAAAATGTGTGTGTTGGGAAGGGTGTGGGGATCAAAAACTCATGAATTTCTCGAATGCACAGAAATAAAGATATGGGATTTCTGGTAAGGGATGATTTGCCCAGATAATTTCTTTTGTTGCTGGTCCATATCACTTAAATTTTGTCCCAAATTAAGCATTAGATTTTTCTTTTTTTAATTTAATTTTTATTTTATATTGGAGAATAGCTGATTTACAATGTGCTAGTTTCAGCTGTACAGCAAAGTGATTCAGTTATTCATATACATATACCAATTCTTTTTCAGATTCTTTTCCCATATAGGTTATTACAGAATATTGAGTAGGGTTCCTACTCAGTAGGTCCTTGTTGATTATCTATTTTATATATAGTAGTGTGTATATGTTAATTCCAAACCCCTAATTTATCCTTCCCCTCTCTAAGCACTTCAGATTTTAAAGAACCCACTAAAGAAAGCCTGAAGTTCCTTCACCAAGACAAGTGGGTGAAATGATTGGGATGGATGGGTGCATATTTACTGATTTGGAAATAATGATTGTGGCCTCGCTCTGTGCTTATAGACCTTCTCCAGAGTGGACAGTGGTACAGCCCAAGCTGAGGTCAAGCAGGTCAGTAATGATCTGAAGAGCTTATCTAAACTCACACTGTTTTTTGTAGGTCTCGACATATAAGAGAAGCCTGTCTCTAAAGGAGAGGAGTGGCAATAAGAACAGTCATATGATCTCTTTTTTCCTACGTGACTACTGAATCCAGAATAACTTTGTGTTTTAAAACAATGCGTGCCCATGTGTTGCTTAGGGAACATGAAGAAAGGCTATGGCCTTTGCCCAACCAGTTTTGATTAAGCTCTTTGAACATCTGAATTGAAAAGCCTTTGGGGTGGCACCCAGACAAATACAACCTAAGCCTCTTTGTTTGGACTGCACTAATGAGATCAGACTCACCTTATTCTCTGACACACATCCTGTTAGTTTACTTCATATCTCTTATCAACATCAAGTGGTTAGTTATTATTCCAGTTTTTTGTCTAGCTGTTCTTGTCTATTTTCCCCCAATAGATTCTCACCTTTTTGCGGCAGAAATCATATCTTGTCCTCCATTATACTCTCAGCTTCTGCCGAGGCAACTCAAGAGCATTCATTAAATAAACAAATGAATGAATAAATGAATAATAAAGAGATGGTCTATTTAATAGATATTTTAGTATGGAGACATTTGGCCTTTGAGGGGAAAAAAGGTAATGTTAATCATATAATCTCTATTAACAATATAGATTTGTAATCTAGGTACTTGCTGCAAAGACACACAAAAGAAATGGATAGATTGCCACCAGATTTTGAAAATATATTTGGTGTTATCTGACATAAGTTATATGTTCTACATGAAACTGACCTGGAGAGCCCTGAAGGCACTGTGAAACCTTGTATTCCTCAGGGTCAGAGAAGCGGAGGAGGACTGAGGGGGCCGCTGAGTTGCCTGTCCAGAAAGACATGACACACATATTGGGACATCCTGAACAAGGCCATTAACAGTTGTTTGAGTCTCAAATTAAAGGTCGCTGAGACAGAGGCACTTGCTTGCAACAATGATTTGTCCTTAAGATGTTTTTTCTTGGACAGCTCTATATACCAAGGAAGCTCTGGCGAGGAGTGAATGCAAGTGTGGGGGACCAGGGTCCCCACTTCTTGATGTTCATGCCTTTGAGTAATCCACACACTCCCTTGGGTGTAGATGGGACCTGAGACTTGTTTCCAACCAATAGAATATGGCAAAAGTTACAGAAGTTACTCCATGATTATGTAACATTATATAAGGCTGTTCTTTTCAGCTCTCTCTCTCACTCTCTTTCTGGCTTTGAAGAAGCAAATGACTTGTGAACTGTTTATGGCAAGAGTCACGTAGCAAGGAGGGACTGATGACCCCTTGTGGCTGAGGGTAGGTAACCTCTGGTCCACAGTCAGCAAGAAATTCAAGAGCTCTGTTCTACAGCAGTAAGGAGGTGAATTCTGCCAACAACTTGAGGGACATTCAAAGCAAATCTCTCCCAGTGGAGCCTCTAGATAAGAAAGCAGCCTTCCCAATCTCCCAATTCATCCCACTCCTCCCTTCTCCTACTGTGTCCACACGTCCGTTCTCTATGTCTGCCTCTCTATTCCTACCCTGCAAATAGGTTCATCTGTGCCATTTTTCTAGATTCCACATATATGCCTTAATGTACGGTATTTGTTTTTCTCGTTCTGACTTACTTCACTCTGTATAACAGACTCTAGGTCCATCCAAGTCTCTACAAATGACCCAATTTTGTTCCTTTTTATGTCTGAGTAATATTCCACTGTATATATGTATATACACTACCATGTGTAAAACAGTTAGCTAGTGGCAACCTACTATATAGAGCAGGGAGCTCAGCTCGGTGTTCTGTGGTGATCTAGATGGGTGGGATGGGGGGTTGTGAGGGAGGTCCATGAGGGAGGGGATATATGTATATGTATAGCTGATTCACTTCGTTGTACAGCAGAAACTAACACAACATTGTAAAGCAACTATACCTCAATTAAAAAAAAAAAAAAAAAGAAAGAAAGAAAGAAAGCAGCCTTGTGGACATATTAACAGCAGTCTTGTGAGACCCAGAGCAAAGGACTCACTTAAGCTGTGTCTGGTCTCTGACCAGTAGATACTGTCATAATAAATGTGTGTCATTTTTAGCCACGAAAATTCTGATAATGTGTCATATAGTAGAAAAAACTAATATAAACAGATAAATGAATTTAGTATTAAAGATCTCATTAAGCTCCTGAGTAAGACTGAGTAAACCTGCTATGCCTATATCTACAAAATATACCAATTATTAAATAAATTGTGATACAATTAATTGGCTATTCAAAAGCATGTTCTGAATGAAGATTTAATGACATTAGGAAATGCTCGGTCTATTGATAAAGCAGAGCTTTGTAAAACCAAAAGTAACTATAAGAATATTCACCAAGATATTAACTATTACATCTAGACAATGGACTTACAGAAAATGTTTATTTTCTGCCTTATCTTTTTCTGAAGTTTCTATATTTGGAAAGTATTTTGTATAGACAGAAAAATATCTTGTTCTTCATTTCACTTTGGTCATATATTAAGATCTTCTGCATTTGGTTAGTGAGAGATCCATGTCACAATCTCTTCTTTGAGAGGTGGAGTTCGATCAGTGTACCATCTAAGCTTGGAAACTGACTACTTGGTTGGGAAGCCCATCTCTGCCACTTAGGATTAGTGTGACCTTGGTAAGTTACTAACTGCCCTTTCTAATTTTTCTCAATCTGAAAAATCAGAATATTATCATAATAGCTTACCTTATAATACTGTTTAAAAGATTAAGTAATTTAATAGATAAGGGCTTATAAGAGTGTTTGACAAATAATAATCAATCAATCTTCTCATTCCTTTTAAAAACAACTTTGATAACTAAGATGTGCAGACAAGGATTTCAGGCCCCTTCCAACCAAATTCTGTTACTTTTCAGTGTATTGCTTAGAACTAGTGAATTACAAATGTATGTATGTACGTATGCATATATGTATCTGTATCCTCTCACGTAAGTCAAATGATGTAGGATATTTATTATGAGAGGACTAGAGACTGTCATTCTCCACCTTTTGATATTTATTTGACATTTATCTTCCATTCTATTTTGTTCTTAATATATTAGGGTAATAAAAATTTGGAACTGACAAGACCTTGGGCATTGTCTGGTCCATTGTCTGGTTTTCCATTTCTATTTTGTGAATATAACTAGTGACATAACTGTGGGAATGTTAACACTGAAGCCACACAGAATATCAGAAGATCCAGGAATTAATCACCTTCTCATTCTCTCTCTGTCTCTCCCCTTCTCTCTCTCTGCTCCCCTCTCCACATATACACAAAGTGAATATTTATGCACATGTTTATTTTCCATTTCTTTAGTTACAAGCTCACTTATCAACAGTGTCAAAGCATTTCCTTTCTTGGCTTCATCCTGAAGGAAATGTTTATTATGAATTTTTAAAATCCACAAGCAACATAGGATTTCATAGAAGAAGTGCTGACAGAAACTTATTTATCCTCTTGAGAATGCAACACTGTGCATAATAAACATTTAGTAAATTGTTAAACAGCATATGATGAAATGTTAACATAAATAAAAGAGAGTACCTAAATGAATTTTCATTCCTTTTGTTTTCTCCTTGTTAAGCTACAGAGCCATTTCAATAAATAATAAGAAAATAGTGGGAGAAGTGAGAGCAAAACTTACAAAAAAAGCATGTCTATCCTCCACTCCAGTTCTGTTTCTTTCTTCATGTTTTTTCATTGGTAAGAACTTGTTTTATCAGTGAACAATTAAAACCACCACTATAACAACAATAACAGCAATAGCAACAACAAAAGGTAGTTTCCAAAGACTAAAGCAGTTTTAATAGGCACTTAGCACAAATGTGGACAGTTTAACTACTTCAGGAATCTCTTCATTCAGGGTAATAATACTCTATCAGACACAGAGGAGCCTTTTTTATGAGCAGGGTCATTAAAACATACTCTCATGAAGATTTGCTGGAAAAAGGAACCAATGGGCACCACTTGACATATTGAAACATTCATTGTAAAATACAATTTAAGTATAATTTTGAACAAAGCATGGGTACCACTTATAATTAATTAAATGCTCAAAATATTTCAAAACTCTCCTTTATAATTACATTTAAAAAAATACAACAGGAAAAATTCTGCTAAGATTTCAAAAGGAATGTGTTCACAGAGGTGCATTTGTAGAACTTTTAGAATAATAAGCAGCTGTCTTGCCTCTGATTTATAAATTTACTATTACTGCTACTTGGGAGCCAGCTGCTAGCTTTAAGTGTCTCATTTTCCTTGCTTACGTGGTTTAAGAATTCAGTTGTGGGTGGTCTTGGAGCTCATTTTCTGAAAACACTGGGATGATATTCCTACTCGAAGATCTTCAACTCGGGATTTAGGGTGTGTTTCTTTCACTTGTCGCTGGTGAGGATTTTACACCTATTACATTCTGAGGTTTGGCACTTTTTTTCCAAGTAAAAGCTATAGCTTCTGAAATGGTTTCAACTAGCTAATGTTTAAAACAATTGCAGAAGTGATCAATTCCAGGGTGTAGATATGATTAAGGAGATAATGTTTCATTTCTTTTGGAAAACTCCCAAATATGAAAAGTGGCTTTCTTAACATAGTGTCAATAAGTTGCCTGCATATCTGCCTCACCAAACTGCTGGCTGAATTAACACCTTTGACCCTGTACTTCAGGTCCTCTTTTGCAGCCTGAGACCAACAGCCCTTTCTCTGAAGGGAAATATGACATTTTCTCTCTCTCATATTTCATATGAAGGATTTTTTTTTCAAAGTTTATGTGTAGGATTTGACTATTGTGCATCTTTCTTTTTCACTGCTCTGAGCTGGCGTGGATTCTGTCACACAGAAAAGGTAGAACTTGTCTTACAGAGGTGGTAATGTGGAGGCAAGGAGGTAGTCTGCAGTCTTTACCGCATATTAACTATAGGATGTTTAATGAGATACATTTCCATTTAGATTTTCATTTCTTAACATATAAACATCATATAGCATATATGCTATAAATATATATTGAGGAATAAAATAAATACTATATGTAAAGTACCTGGCATATAAGTACTCTTCCATATTACCACACTATCTACCTTCACTTTCTTTTTTTTTCCCTACAGAATAATAGAATTATTTTCATTGAGTATTCTAAAAAATGGGTTTTAGAGCCAAATCACTTTTTTGTGCATAAGTTCTTCAAATTTCTTTAGATTATATATATGTGTGTGTGTGTGTTTATATGTTACCTTTAAACAGTAAAATAATCTCTATTCTTTTTTAAGCATATGTTTTATGTCTCAATTTTCCATTGACACCCAATAACTATCTAATAAGCCATGGAAGTTACCACTAACAACTTTGGGGAGGTTTCTGGTTTAGTGTCTCTAGACTATCAACTTTACATCATGATCTATGAAGTGTCCTTTGCCCCTCAAGAAACATAAACTTTCCTTGCTCACTTGTTCTTCCACTCTCACATGAATGAAAGAAATAATAGGGGAAAATATAGGAAAAATTATAATATTCCAAAGAGGTCCAGGAGGTAGACACATGCTACATCACTAGGGAAGAAAAGGTAGAAGAGCATCTTTGGATGAGACAGCCCTGATGCTTCCAAATAATTCATAAGCAGCCATTCCAAAGTGGAAGCTGTCAGTGAGCAGAAGATATATAAAGTATGTTAAGTGGGAATAAGACGGCTGCTCTATCACTTACAATTTACTAGGCTAATAACATTCTTATATTCTTCTTTGAAATATTAAAAATATGTATAAAATGGATCTGACTGTCATTCCACTATAATGTAGCTCTGTATATCCATGTTGATATGTATCTAGGGATTTTATTTACTGATGTTTTGACATATGAGATTTTGGTTGTTGCTGAATGATAACTTAAACCTGCTACTCTGGAATTCAAACAGATTGGGCATGGCTTCTTTTTATACTGATGGTGATTGTTTCATAAACATTTACTGTTTATTTTTATATATTCTTATTTTGCTTAGGTACTTCAAAGTGAGGACTGAAGTTAGCTTTTCTACTCAAGAAGGACTATTAAGAAATACTGGTTACAGTGAGCAGAGATTTTTGTGCACAGACTATAGTGACCGAATGCCTAATCAGGGAGAGTCTGGGAAAAATAAAAGAATTGTTTTGGGTGCAAGAATATGCTGACTAGAGTAGAATATAAGCTCTACAATTTAGGGGCTTCTTTCCCTCTAGGTACCCAGAGACGAGAACATTCCTAGGCACATGGTGATAATAAAAGAACATTTGTTAAATAAATATAGTATTCATGCTTGATGTAAACTTCTATATAGTATAAAATATATATTTATTTGAATACAATGGGAAGGTATATAACATCATGTAATATTACTATTTCATTTTAAAATGAAGCTCAGAAATTTGAAATGATTTTCTCAAAGTCTCACAGCAAAACTTAGCTTAATTATCTAGTACCAAAAGTAGATGGGCTTGGTAGAGATGATTATCAAAAAACGTTTCTTTATCAAGAGGGACTGAACAGTCTCTTTGGGGAGAATGTATCTAAGGAAAGAGGATCCCAGGCATGATGCATGTACCCTAGGAAATTTCTGAAACTGGAGGGACTCACTATTCTGAGTCCAGCTTGATGGCTCTGATTTGAATCTGTCCCCAGTCCAACCTCATAGATTCATAGGAGAAAGGTCCAGAAGAACATACCAAAGTTAGCTGATTCTCAAAGGTCTATATAAACCTTTGGGATGTAGTGGAATTGCTTTGAGTTACAGTTAACAATACAGAGTAAAAAACAGTATTACAAAGAATTATTTTGTTAAAATCATGGCTATCATAGCTGTGGGGAAATTTAATTACATAAATTGCTAAATACTATAGAATATAAATATATAATACAGCCAATATAATTCATGATTCATCTTCAGTAGTTAAGAAAATATGTAGATTAAGAGTCTGATAAATAAAACATATAGTCAAATATATTTAGTGACTTATGATATGAAAGGCACAGTGCTCCTGCAGAAGATTTAATGTATTTATTCTTCATTTTGGAGAAAGATGGATTAGATATAGATTGTTATAGAGGAAAATTATATAGTAAATATATTCAAAACATGTATGTGTACACAGATAAATGTTGAATCTCAGTAAATACACTTAATATATACTTGTTTGGATCAGTTCTTCAGGTGTTTTGGTTTTTGGGGTTTTTTTGCTATGCCATCAATTTGACTTCACAGCACAATTAATTTGACTTTGTTAAGGTGTAGAATTATTATTTATGATTAAAAAAAAATTCCAGGAAAGAGTCAAAATTGCATAACAATATTTTGCTGATATTTACTGGTCAGCAAGTATTGAAAAAACTTGTGTTTTTCCTAACTTCCTTGAGTCCATAGATTTAAAAAAAAATTCTAAAATGATTTTTTAAAAAAGTAAAATTTTGGTGATATTGGAAACCAAGTTTAGAAGATGTCAAAGTAAAATAGGAGCAAAAGCCCTATTTAATACAAAATAAAGTTTATCTATTTTTTCTAAACTATATCACTTTTAAAATGCTGTCACTGGTTCATTCTCTCATAGTATAGAAAAACATTTGTCTCAAGTTGTATACATATGGAGACTTTGGACATATCATTTGTTTTCTCCCTCTCTCATAAAATGATGAGTAAAGTGGTTACTTATAGATAGTATTGAACATTGTTCCCCTCATGGGTTAAGTGCAGCAAGTGGGAAGGAAGAGAAAAAAGTACAATGAAGTGCTCATGGACCCTGCCAACACACTAAATTATTATAATTGGGGAGGTGTATACTAGTGCAGACACTTGGGGGCTCCCAGGAGCAGAAGTTTTATCTTGATTAGAGTAGTACTAGTGCTGCATTCATGAATCCTGGCTACATGCATATAGCAAGATGTGGCTTTAAAAGTTGGGTTGTAACAATACAGGAAATATTCACTAATTAAAAAAAAATCTCTTTGCTATGAGTCATCCTGGCCCTCATGTTGTTGTAGAGTAATTGATATCACTGTAATGGATGCTGTAAACCTCAGGCTCTCTTCCTTTTCTCTTCATTTCTAAAGTGAGCATAGTTGTTACCAGTGAGTATGAGCTTTGTGAGCAAGCATGCTAGGACCTTATGATGATGAAGTCTCATTACTGCATCATCTTTAACATCACCTCAGCTGTGAAACTTGAATTACTAAATTCTCCCCTTCTAAATTCAAGTCACTCCTTTATTTTTATTAATCTTTTCCCTAAAACTTGGATCCTTATCATCAACACATTCTATTTTAAATGCCAAGCATTAGGTAAGAAGTGTGTATATATGATTCTAGTTAAGTATACATTAAAATATTCAAATATTAGAATTCAACCATTACGAAGTCGCTTATCAAATTCCTTGCTGTTTGTACAAGGATCTGGCATCATATGGATGAATCACATCTTCTATTGTCAATGAACTTTCTGTCCCTAGATGGATTTGACAAAAAGCTGCAACTAAAGGAAGATTCTTGACTGGCAGTAGAGAAATTTCCCAGAACCACTACAGAAACCCCACTGTTATTTGAAACTTAACTGCCCAAAACTGATTGGGTTGTCACTGGTATTTCCCCTCAGGGGCAGAGCCTCGTAACTAAATTTATATTTTAAAAAGCCAATATTAGAAAGCCAGGAAACACTGAATTCAGTCTCTTAATTATGTCTTAATGCTAGTAAAGCCATGTTATGCTCTGGGGGATGGCAATATCAATTTCAGTCTAGAGGAAAATGTAAAATGGGAGCAAGCAAAAGTGGTTGAAGTACAAATATAAAAGTAGGGGATCTATTTTTAAATGTACAAATGACAGCAAATATTAAATTAAAAGGACATTTTACACTGGCAAAATATATCATTTACTGAAATTCTTAGAGCTCAGTGAAAAATCACAAACCTGTGAGTGAAAATGAAAGAAATTATACCATTAAATAAACTTTCTAGAATACTACTAAGCAAATTGTCAGCAAACAAGATATTAAGACATTGGCAAGATGGTGGGTAGTCACATTTTAAATGAGAACTGTTGATTCAGTTTTTATGGCTTTAAAAGAATTATTAGAGGGGTTTCCTTTAAGCTGCTTTGACTTGCATCTTTCTAAGTATACTAATTTCACATCCTTTTCTTGCCTCAGTGCAGTTTTACCATCCCATGAAGGGGTCCATATTTAAGGCAGGGGGTAGAAGGAGTCACAGTAGGTTGGAAAAGCTTGCGATCCATTTCCACAGCTTAGCCTGGGGTAAAGTATAGTTATCCTGTGAGATACTACAGAGGAAATTCAGAAGCAGAATGATTTTCTTTAGAAAGGAGAAAATGGCAGGATGTTCCTCACACTGTTTTTAGGCCATTCATTGGGGATGTGTTTATAAAACAGTATGAGAAACTTGCATGAACGATTTGGGTAAGAGTGAAAGCAATAGAGTGACACCTCTCTGGAACAATTGACTAGGTTATTTTCATAATGTTGGGGCACAAAATATAAAGGGTAAATGTTATGGCTTGAATTTAAATGGAAAGCCAATTTTTATCTCAGCTCCTTTTCAATAGGAGTTGTAGATAAAATTTACTTTCCCCCTACTGCATTACGGTTTTGCCTTCTTTTTGCTCTCAGCTCACTTTTTCAGTTTATTAATTTATTTTTAAGTTTCTTACTTAAAAAAATTTACACCAAAAAACAAAACAAAGGTATAAAATGTCATAAACACCATCAATAGGTTGTCAACATGACACCAAACAGCATAATATATTGTTAAGATGAGTGTTTAATCTGGTGACTAAAATTTCTAGACGTTTGGTATTTTCATAGAAGAGAAAAATGCAAGCACTTTTCCATTTTATTACCACCTTCTTCAGACAAATAATAATTACTTTGAATTCATTTCATTTTGCCACAGTGGGAACAGAACGCCTGGCATAGGAGGAATTCCACCTCGCAAAGCTCCTACAGTGGAAGAGAAAAACATGTGTTTGATAAAACTGAGCAAAGTCCAATGTTCCAGGTTGTAGAGAATTTAAGGTACCTTGTGTTGGGGAGACCATCCTCCATGAGCCCTGAGCATGTCTGCCCATTCTTGCTGAGTGCTCCAGATTACAAGGCTTATGCTTGTCATATAGGCCACTAAATAGGTCACAGTGATCAAAATGTGCCTATCTGGTCACGCTCAATCCCAGGCAAGGTAGACGTGTCTGCTGATTGCGCAAACAGAGCTGGGTTCTTGGCCTTGAGTTTCTCTCCTTTAACACAATTCACTGTTTATGTAGGTGTCATCTGTTCCTTTTTGTCCTCTCCAGGAATTGAGCCTAGAGAAACTGAGCCAAATTTGCTGACCCTCTGGCAACTGCTTCTGTTGTGAGTAATAAAACCTTTAATCTCTGATCCATCAGTCCTGTGTCTTCTCTCAGCGTTCAGAAAGCTGTAGCAAACTAAGTTGTTAGCTTGCAACCAAAGTAAAATCTAGACCTTTTCCAGCTCTTGAAATGTTAGAGATTCAAAGGTGAAAATAGAAAATGTGTTCATAGAAATGTCTGGTCGATCTCGATATAAATATTGGAATCACATGTACATAGGTAGAAACTGAAGTTGTGGGCATAAGGAGAGAATAGAGTCATAAGAGTATAGGCTAGAGTTTGGGTTTTGGGTAACGCCAATAAACACAGGTTTGCTAGAAGAGCATGGGCCCAGACAAAGACAAGAAGAGAGAGACCGGAGAGGTAGGAAGTTAAACAAGAGAATACTGTGTCATAGAAGTCAAGAGAAGGGAATTTTTCAAAAAAGGTAAATATTCAACACTGTTGAGAGTTAAGTAACATACGAGTAAAACCACCACTGGATTTAATGAAATGAGGAAGAGAGATACAGAAAGTTACTAGAAGGGAGGGGTTGAATAAAGGCTTATTAAAATACTGGGGAAGGATCTATGGACAAGTTGTGGTTGACTACACCAAGGGAACACATAACCTATTCTCTAGAAGCCAGGATAGGATGTCATGGGATGAAGAAACATAGATCCATGGGATTGCATGGATACATTGAAAGCACAGGTGAAAGGAATTCCTCACATAGAAGGAGGAACAACTTGTCCATTATTACAGGAAGAAAGGAAAACAAGATGGGTGTGATATTATAGGATTTAACATTTGTTAGCTGGAAGATTAAGTTTTAATGGCTTCATTTTCTCTAGGAATAAAGTCAAAACATGAATTGACATGTACTGGGCCTTAAAGTTTTCATCAAATTTTAAAAACATGTTTTGATAGAACATGAGTAAGTCAATCAGAGAGTTAGAGGACCACAGTTAGACAGTGTTGAAGACCCTTTTCAAGGTTATGGCTTTGTATTACAATTTCATTGGCGACTTTGTTCACAGAATTTAGCTTTGAAGGTAGAGGAACTTAGTATACGGCTGGGTTTAGCAAAGGCAGTGGTTTTCAACCATGGGTTGTACATTAGCATCATGCTAGTAAGTTTTGAAAATCCTAATGCCTAGGACACATCTCAGACCAATTAAATGAGAATCTTTACTGATGAGACTCAGAAATTATATCTTTATAACTTCCTAGATGATTTCAGTGGGATAGCAAGGTTGAGAATCACTGACGAAAAGAATGAAAGAGGTAAAGTTTAAAGGTGAGAGGTATAAGTTTCTTTGCATGTTAACAGGTAAGTCATTCGAATTTTTGGTTTCTCTGAGTGGAAGCCCTAAATAAACCCTCAAAGTGTCTTCTGCAGACAGGAAGCAGTCAACCAGTGATCTTGCTTCACAACCAGGCTAATAAAACCAAACAAGGAATCCTACTAAACTTTTTGTCAGAGACAAAACTAGCAGGACCCTTCAAAATAAATCTTTATTATTCACCACAAAAATTTATAGTTTTAACTTATGAGTTATTTTCTTGCTACAATCACCACCAGGGGCAGGGAGGTGTGGGGATGGGGAGAAGTTGGTCAAGAGGTACAAAGTTTCAATTATGTAGGATAAATAAGTTCTAGAGCTCTAATTAACAGCATGGTACCTGTAGTTAATAATACTATACTGTACAATGAAAATTTGCTAAGACAGTAGATCTCAGATGTTCTCAGCACAAATCAAAACCAAACAAAACAAAAGGAAAGGTAAGTATACAAGGAGATGGATAACCTTAAATATACACAATTTTTGTTTTTTAAAAAAGTACAAAAATAAACCCTGCATAATATTGAATTTAAAATGGATAGAATGATTTCTTTTTTTAGGTATCGTGAAAACAGAATGAATAATCGTTGCATATTTGATCCTACACATCACTTGAAAATATTGTATTTTGACACATTTTGATTTGAGAACATCCACAGCAATGTGAAACACATTTCCCCTCATATATCTTGCTTTAAGCCCACTGGAATCATTAGATTGTATTTACTCAGGGTTATATACTGCTGTTACAGCACAAGTACCATTGACACGAATGCTACTATGTCAATCTAAATTTACTTAATTATTTGAATAATTTCATCTTTAAATAAATTTTTCATTCAACCATTTTAAAGAAAAAAAGCCCATTTAACTGATTATATTTTAATTGGGTTAATTTCAATTACTTTTTGCTTTCAAACTTATTGTTGCAAATTTTTTTTTAAATATGTTGTTCCAGTTTTCTATTTGACTAAGTTTAATGTGGTAACCAAATAATCCAATATCTTTCTGACAATCTCATGCCCCTAGAGTGACTGAAAATTATAATTCAGACTATCAATTTTAATTGTACAATATGACAGAACTAGAACACTGGAGAGCATTGTATTAGTCACAAACTACATCTAAAGTTTCTTTTTGTTTTGTCTTTTGTTTTTAGTTAAAATATAAGTCATGATACTTGTTTATTTTCTTATCACCCAAGAAGAGGCAAGGCAATTCCACTCCTAGGTATGTACACAAGAGAAATGAAAATATATCCACACTAAAAGTTGTACACAAATGTTTATAACAGCATCCTAATAGTCAAAAAGTGGAAACAACTCAAATGCCCATCAACTGATCAACCGATAAGCAATTTGTGGTGGCCATACAATGGAATATTATTTGACAATTACAAAAATGAATTATTGCTATATGCTATAATACAATATGCATGAACCTTGAAAACATGCTGAATGAAAAAAGAAAAGCCAGTCACAAAAGACCATGTATTGCATAACTCCACTTATATGAAATGTATAAAATATTGAAATCCATAGAGGTTGCAAGTAGATTAGGGGTTGCCTAAGGAAGGCAGGTTGAGGAATTGGGAGAAAATGGAGAGTGACTGCTAATGGGTATGGGGTTTCTTCGTGGGATGATGATAATGTTCTAATATTAGTGCTGATTGCATTACTGAATATACAAAAAAATACTGACTTGCACAATTCAAAAGGGTGAATCTTATGATAGGTAAATTTCATCTCCATAAAGCTGTGATTAAAGAAGAGGCAGGTAGTTTTAAAAATTATTGAGGATTTTGTTAAAGTTTAATTCTAAAGAGATACATTTTCTTCTTTTTCTCTTTTTACTTATTATAGCTAGAGTAGATTATAGTTCCCCCAAATGATGAATTTTTAAAACATTCTTTGATGTACTACTCCTAAATTTGCTTCTGACTCATCCGTTACTCAGTACTTCAGCTTTTCTCTATCAATAACTGCAGTCTTGTGAATCACTTTTCTAAGATTTGTTTCTGTCTTTCTTTTAAACATAGTCTTCTGGAGCTGTTGTGCATGGTTTAGTGATAAAATTTTGTAAATTTTTATTACACAACTATAGATTTGCTATTGTAAGTACTACATTTCCCAGGTTTCTCTATAAATAATTCTCTCATCTTTTACTTTTGAAATATATTTTGAGGAATCTGTGTCTTTACTAAAGAATAAGCATAAAGCCCTGAAAGAACTTATTTGAATAGAAATAACAGTTAAAAATGTTGCATTCCAAATTTATGATTAAATGCAAATGCCTCATTAAAAAGCAAATCCTTCATTTAAAGTTGTTCAGTGGAATGGGACTCAAAATATTCAATCTGGTTAAATTTAATATGCTGAAAAATCGTATTCAAAAATATTTAATGGGCTTAGAGAAATGTTAGATCAATCTGCTTCTACCTCTAAATTTCTAGTAAACTAGTGACTTCGTTTACACAAAACCTTCTTATCGACAGAAATTCCTTGCTTATCTTAATCTATTTACATCATTTTCTGGAAAAATATGGTTCAAGTTTTATCTCATCTGGAATACCTTTACAGATAAACCTGTCTTCAAGATGTCCTGATATTATACCATTTAAATACTGAAACACACCATTTGTGTGTTACACATTTGAACCTCATAATATCTTCTTTGTGATGGTTCTCAAGTTATTTCATGTTATATACTTTGTCTTATAATTAGATTTTCAGTATTTCAATGGCATGTCTATGTGTCTGATTTGTTATATATTTTAGAGTGTATAGACATAAAATGGCCATTATACACACACTGGATTATTTACAAGGCAGATATATATAAATACATTAAAATAACACGTTTATCATAATATATTTTTGTCTCCTACCTCCCTCCACTTCCTCAGTATTTCCTTTGTAACTATTGCCCTTCTAATAATAATAACAAAGGAAACACTGAGGAAGTATAAATGGTATATGGCTGCAGAAAAGGAGGTTTTCTGTATAATCATAATCTACTTTGTCAAAAACTGAGGGAAGGTCAGAGAGAAGCAACACCAAAAAAATGAATTTTAGCTTTGGCAATATCAAAATTGTCATTAATAAGTGCAATTTTGCTATTGTGGAAATGACAGAGCCATGGTAGAGCTGCTTAGGGAAAAATCAGCCAGTAGGAAATTCGTAGTGCTGAGTTTCAGAGACAAATGCTGAGGGGAGAAAATATGCTGTTTATGCAGCATCCCAAACTTACATATTATTTTCTTCCTTTGAAAATCGGAGTGAACTAAGTGGAGAGAACAGGATGCCTGGCGAGTATATTGGATGGGTTGGGTTCTGCCATTGCCTACCCACCACTGTAACTGCCTTGCTTTCATTCATTTAGTAATTCACTCCTTGGCTGAAGACTTCCTTTGCCCTGCACCTTCCTAGGTGTTGGAGCTGATACAACATATGCCTCCGTTTGTGTCTCTTCAGCTTTTGATGAAATGGATAAGCATTAGCTCTTGAAAGTGAGGTAGCTGTGCATTGGGAAACAAGCAGGTTCTGTAGGAGGAAGTAACTAAGGTTTAGTGAAAGGACATGTATATTTTTACAACAGGAAGAAAATGTACAGTTGGATGGGATCGTGTGTTGTAGGCTATAACTGGCTTATTTTTCCAGGAAGTTTTAGTGTATAATCCTCATCACATTTCATACTCAATGTCTTCAAATCCTGTTTGCACTTTTTATTTAAAGGGCTCTTTCATCCCACTGAGTTGTTTATCCTAAAACCTCATCATGCCTTGCGTTAAGATATAATTCTCCACATGAGTATTTGTTTTTTAAATTAATTTATTTTATTTATTTATTTTTGGCTGCACTGGGCCTTCATTGCTGCATGCAGGCTTTCTCTAGTTGTGGCGAGCAGGGGATACTCTTCATTGTGATGTTCATGCTTCTCATTGCGGTGGCTTCTCGCTGTGAAGCAGAGGCCCTAGAGCACGTGGGCTTCAGTAGTTGTGGCTCGTAGGCTCTAGAACGCAGGCTCAGTAGTTGTGGCTCATGGGCTTGGGTGCTTCACAGCATGTGGGATCTTCCTGGACCAGGGCTTGAACCTGTGTCCCCTGCATTGGCAGGTGGATTCTTAACCACTACGCCACCAGGGAAGTCCCTCCACATGGGTTTTGTTCACTGCATTTCAGCACAATGACCCTTTTCATTTCACCCGTGTCCTGCCCATTATGCCACCTGCTATCCTGGGGCAAACCTGGCCTTAAAACATCTTCCTAAAGCAGACCATAGAGAGTATGTCACTCTATCTGGTTTTTTCAATTTAATATTTTGTAATTTAACAGTTAAAAAAGTACTTTTTAAACAAAAGTTACATCCTTAATAGGATATCTCTTTTTCACTCTCAAGGAAACTGAGATGTGCCACGTGTTCATCTCCTATGTCAAACTCACCATGTATTTACTTTGCCTGGTTGCCTGCTTCCTGTACGTTTCCTTTACTCCATCTGGATGTTTACAATTGTTCCTTCCCAGGTAAACTACTCCAGTGAAATCTTTTCAAAGCCCTCTTTCCTGCTCCCTTCTCCTCTTGTTATATTCTCCTGCTTAAGCACGGGGAGCCACAGTTACAAATGGGAGACTGCAGACATATTTATTTCCATTAACACAACCCTCCAGTTAAAGAACACTTCAGTGGCAAACAAGGGATTGTTTCCATAACGTATCTTTTAAAGGACATTGGACCAATGTTTCTTGGTATGCTGAAGGTTTTTTCTCCCTATATTTAATTTAGTTCTCTCATTTGATGATTCGTTACCCTCTAGTTTAAAAAAAGTGCTACACTCTAAATTAAAAAGAGATTCTAATTATCTCTCTTAGAAGGAAAAAAGAATCATCCAGTAATTTAAAAATATTTGAGCTATATTTTGATGTGTTAAGCAAATAGACATATATATATCATTTTAATGAAACATAGCAGGATGCTTTAAAACATGTTTTCCTTAAGAGAGTTGTAAGCACAGCTCTAGACAGATATGTTTTCACTTTAGTTTTAAAGGCAGAAATGACAGTGCTCTATGAATAAAAATCAAAATTAAATTTCCGAATCAGGGAACCTACTTGCTGCAAACTCTTGTTCCATGGGATTTGAGATTATACATCAGGCAAACTAATAGCCTGCAGATTTCAACCTCAGTGAGTGACAGGCGACCAGTGGTGACAAAAGATCTAAAAATATATCAGGCTTTGGCCATTAAAAGCCTTATCAGCAAGTAACAAAAATCAACAGAGCTTTAAGATTGCCAGTGCAGGGATTTAAAAAGGCTCCTAGCAAGGGAATATTACTAACCATCCTGATAATCTGTTGACATACAATGCAGGCCGCCTCTGTCACCACTTTCTGGCTGAGAGCTTTAGGTGATGAAAGGCAAAGTGGTTGGTGGTGGGCCGTCAGCGTTAATACTGACAGTCTACAGCGGCGCTGGATCTGTGGTGAGGGGACATGGGCACTAAACCTGTGGCAAAGTGTAGCCATGGTTCTGAAGTCAGCAGGTGTTTAGATTTGCATGTTTCTGAAAGAGGGCTATATCTATTTTCATATTCTCTATAGCATCTTGATAGCTAATCTTTAATTTTAATACTGTAAATCCTATTTAGAGTCAAAGCTTTTTCCATTAGTATAGTAAGTAATTGGTTCTTTGTCTTGTCCCCCAAGTGCATTTTGGCACAAAAAACTGTAAGGAAACAGAAGTGCATTAAAATGTTAAGTCACTATTTGTGAATTCTAACTATTCCCACTGAAGGGATATAAAAGTGGTGTGCCAAGGATATACTTGGGTAGAACCAGTAATTGTACAGTGTTTCCTGTTTGCATTTTCCAGGTCTGTCTCCTGATAGATTCTTTAAAGTGACACATCAGAGATCTGTTAATGGGTTGATAAATGACCAAGGTTGAAAACTGACATCTAGTGTAGTCTGTCATCTAGTGCAGAGATGGTTTTCTATCCATTCTGCCAACGCAGGCACATTTCTAATGTCTTCCCAGATATAGAGTGGAGATGAGAATCAAACTATTTAGCTAAAGAAATAGAAAAAATAATTTGCCGTCTGATGCATAGAATAAGATACTTAGCTGGAAGGCTGAAAGGAAGAGAGAGAGAGAAAACTAGGGACAGTGGGTAAGACAGATGAGAAGAGAGCTGATGATAGTGGGAATATGAAACATAAACCAAAACAAACAATTAAACACACACCAATGTAGCTACTACCAGACTCAAGGAGTCAACATACATCATCAATAGCAGAGAATTAGTGGGGGAGCCAGTTAATGAAAGATTTTATGACACCCTTATTGGCAAGTCAGTTGCCAAAATTTTCTAAAGATAGCTTCATGAATAGCAGTAAGAAAATCCTTGTCACACAAATAAATGTATTTTTTCCTTTTTGTTTGAGGTATATATAGTGGCTCCACTAGTAATTTCTGTCAAGAATCTGGTCAGGTGTCATCAATCTGATGTATAGTAATGGCAGAGTGGGGAAAAATCAGTGGAATCAAATTAAGGAGTAAAACACAAAGAAACACATGAAAAACTCCACAAAGAATGGATAAAATACAGCTGAGGATGTCCTGATGACTCTAAATGAATTGGTGCCAGAAATAATGTCATATTCTCTCTCCATCTCCACATTAGTGTCTCTCTCCCGTTACTTCCCCCCATTGCATTCTTCACCACTTTTTTCCAAAATGGGCAGATCAAAGGCAATCTTAAGGGGGAAAAAGCAGTTGCATAAGGGTGGACTTCAGCCTCAATAGAGTTCACACGGTGGAGGTGAGGGGGAGAGAACTTCCCCTTGTGTCTGTCATGGTGACGACAGGGAGATAGAAGAGCTTAAATTTTTCAGTGATGGAGGCCAGCAGGGTTCCTCCTCCCCTCAGCATCATCCCTCACATTTCCCTATCTGCCCCAGAGTCTGAAATTCACTAATTCCAATTCTGCTGTTTCAAAATATCTAAAGATAGTTCTCACTTGTGTTTTGATAGATCAGTGATTGCCTCCTTCTATGTAACAGTTTATTTGATATTCAATATTTCCAAAATTCAACTGAAATAATCCTTTGAGAAGATTTTCTCCTTGCTTTTACCCCTTATTTTGCATACCTCTTGCCATGCTAGTATTGACTTGTCTCATTCTGTGTCCTAGAGCAGGAACTATAGAAAATCAGAGAAATAATGATCTGCAACAATTTGGTTAGTAAGGGTCTAAAAAAGAAAGGTGCTTTTAGGACAGGGATGATACAATAGAGTGTAAAACTGCTAAACATTATGTTAAAAAATTAATTTCACTTGATAACATTTGTTTGCTTGCTCCCTATACAGCCCTATTACTAGTACAGTGCATAGAAAAATTCTTTTCATGGTCACAGACTATCTACAGCTATATTATAAGACGTGGTTGGAGTAGCAAAGTGTCAGGATGTTTTCTAGCTCTCATACCCTACAATTCTACAGCTGGTATTTAAAAATATGCATGTTGTTCCAAAGGAAAATAGAGAGAGGGAGAGCGTTCCTGGAAAATAACTCTATTTCAATAAGTGAATATATATTATCAACTTTGAAAAAAACATTTTTCTACTGGTATTAAAATCAAGGATGAGTAGATCCTTCAGAATTCTTTGCTTTATGCTAAGAATGTAACATAACCAAATTCCTAAGATGAAAGCTGTTTTTGCAAGAAAGAAAGAAAGAAAGAAAGAAAGAAAGAAAGAAAGAAAGAAAGAAAGAAAGAAAGAAAGAAAGAAAGAAAGAAAGAAAAGAAAGAAATAAAAAAGCAGACCTCAGCATTTACTATATCTGGAAAATAACATATAGAGTATATTCAACTCTGTTAAATGTCTGTGAATGTAAAAATAACTTTCCCTCAGAGTATTGGATGAAATGATAAAAGCAAAAATAAAAACAAAACAAAGAGGGCTTTTTGAGCATTATCTGCACTTTCCTTCACCACAACCTGGTGTCCGTAGATTGGCTTTACTGTGCACAGGCTATCTCACTGGAGGTGTCCTGCAAGGTTGGACATACAAGGCTCAAAAGAGTGATCTGGGCTGGAGATACAGATAAAAGGAGTTGCTATCATACAGAAGACCTTCAAGATGGCAGAAATACATCAAAATACATCAAAAATACATCTACATGTGGAACAACTGCTACAGAACACCTACTGAACGCTGGAAGAAGACCTCGGACTTCCCAAAAGGCAAGAAAATCCCCACGTACCTGGGTAGGGCAAAAGAAAAAAGAAAAAAACAGAGATAAAAGAATAGAGATGGGACCTGCACCAGTGGGAGGGAGCTGTGAAGGAGGAAAGGTTTCCACACACTAGGGAGCCCCTTCACTGGTGGGGACAGAGGGTGGGCAGGGCAGAAGCTTCAAAGCCATGGAGGAGAATGCAGCAACAGCAGTGCGAAGGGCAAAGTGGAGAGATTCCCGCACAGAGGATCAGTGCCAACCAAAACTCACCAACCTGAGACTCTTGCCTGCTCACCTACTGGAGTGGGTAGGGGATTGAAGCTGAGGCTCGGGCTCCAGAGGTCAGAACCCAGGGAGAGGACTGGGGTTGGCTGTGTGAGGACAGCCTGAAGGGGGCTAGTGTGCCACAGCTAGCCAGGAGGGAGTCAGGGAAAAAGTCTGGAACTGCTGAAGAAACAAGAGACCATTGTTTTGGGGAGTATGAGGAGAGGGGATTCAAGCTCTTTGTGCCAACAGAAGGCAGAGCACATCCTAAGTGAGTTTCAGAGATGGACATGAGCTGCGACTATCAGCTCGGACCCCAGAGACGGGCATGAATCGCTAACGCTGCCACTGCTACCACCAAGAATCCTGTGTGCAAGTGCAGTTCACTGCCCACACCCCTCTGGGAGCCTGTGCAGCATGCCACTGCCAGGGTACCATGACCCAGGGACAACTTCCCCAGGAGAACACACAGCATGCCTCAGTCTGCTGCAATGATATGCTGGCCTCTGCCACTGCAGGCTCGTCCTGCATTCCAATTATGACTAAGCACCCCTCCCTCTCTCCAGCCTGAGTGAGTAAGAGAAACCTTATCAGCTGCTAATTTAATCCCATCCTGTCTGGGTGGGGAACAGATGCCTGAGGGTGACCTACATGCAGAGGTAGAACCAAAACCAAAGCTGAACCCCACGAGCTGGGAGAACAAAGAAGAGAAAGGGAAATTTCTCTATGCAGCCTCAGGAGCAGCTGATTGAATCCCCACAATCAACTTGATAAACCCTGCATCTGTGGAATACCTGAATAGACAACAAATGTTCCCAAAATTTAGGTGGTGGACTTTGGGAGCAACTGTAGACTTGGGGTTTGCTTTCTGCATCTGATTTGTTTCTGGCTTTAAGTTTATCTTCATTTAGTTTTTAGTGCTTGTTATCATTGGGAGATTTGTTTATTAGTTTGATTGCTCTCTTCCTTTTTTAAATTTTTAAAATTTCTTTTATATTTTAATTTTTAAAATTTATTAAAACATTATTTCCCATTTTCTCTTTTTCTGATTGAGTATGTGCATGTTTCTTTGTGTGATTTTCTTTGTTTAGTTTTGCTTTTACCATCTGGTTTGCAGTTTGATCTGTTCTTTTCTTGATTTTCTTCTTGTTTTTCTTCCGAGCTATGTGGTTGGCAGGACTTGGTGCTCCGGCCGAGTGTCAGGCCTGAGTCTCTGAGGGGGTAGAGCCGAGTCCAGGACATTGTACCATCAGACACCTCCCAGCCCCACGTATTATCAATTGGCAAGAGCTCTCCCAGAGATCTCCATCTCAACACTAAAACCCAGCTCCACTCAACGACCAGCAAGCTCCAGTGCTTGATGCCCCATGCCAAACAACTAGCAAGACAGGAGCACAACCTGAACCATTAGCAGAGAGGCTGTCTAAAGTCATACAAAGCTCACAGACACCCCAAAACACACCACTGGATGTGGCCTGGCACACCAGAAGGGCAAGATCCTGCCCCACCCAGCAGAACACAGGCATCAGTGCCCTCCACCAGGAAGCCTACATAAGCCACTGAACCAGCCTTACTCACTGGGGGTAGACAACAAACATAACAGGAACTACGAACTTGCAGGCTCAAAAATGAGACCACAAACACAGTAAGTTAGCAAAATGGGAAGACAGAGAAACCCACAGCAGATCAAAGAGCAAAGTAAAAACCCACCAGACCAAACAAATGAAGAGGAAATAGGCAGTCTACATGAAAAAGAATTCAGAGTAATGATAGTAAAGGTGATCCAAAATCTCAGAAATAGAAAGGAGAAAATACAATAAACATTTAACAAGGACCTAGAAGAAAAGAAGTACAAACAAATAATGATGAACAACACAATAACTGAAATTAAAAATACTCAAGGAGGAATCAACATCAGAATAACTTTAAAATAAAGACTTGTACAAGACACAAAGAAAGACACTACATAATGATCAAGGGATAAATACGAGAAGAAGATATAGCAATTGTAAATATTTATGCACTCAACATAGGAGCACCTCAATACATAAGGCAAATGCTAACAGTCATAAAAGGGGAAATTGACAGTAACACAATAATAATGGGGTACTTTAACACCCCACTTACAACAATGGAAAAATCATCCAAAAAATAAATAAGGAAACACAGATTTAAATGACACATTAGACCACATGGACATAATAGATATTTATAGGACTTTCCATCCAAAATAATAGAATACACTTTCTCCTCAAGTGCTCAGGGAACAATCTCCAGGGGAGATCTTATCTTGGGGCACAAATCAAGCCTTGATAAATTTAAGAAATTTGAAATCGTATCAAGTATCTTTTCAGACCACAACGCTATGAGACTAGATATCAATTACAAGAAAAGAACTCTAAAAAATACAAACACATGGAAGTGAAACAATACTCTACTAAATAACCAAGAGATCACTGAAAAAATCAAAGAGGAAATCAAAAAATACCTAGAAACAAATGACAATGAAAACATGACAACCCAAAACTTATGGGATACAGCAAAAGCAGTTCTAAGAAGGAAGTTCATAGTAATACAGTCTTACCTCAGGAAACAAGAAAAATCTCAAATAAACAACCTAACCTTACACCTAAAGCAATTAGAGAAAGAAGAAAAAAAAAAAACCAAAGTTAGCAAAAGGAAAGAAATCACACAGATCAGATCAGAAATAAATGGAAAAAAAAAATGAAGGAAACAATAGCAAAGATCAATGAAACTAAAAGCTGGTTCATTAAGAAGATAAACAAAATTGATAAATCATTAGCTAGACTCATCAAGAAAAAAAAGGGAGAAAACTCCAATCAACAGAATTATAAA
This sequence comes from Grampus griseus, assembly GCF_964374135.1. Lineage (NCBI taxonomy): Eukaryota > Metazoa > Chordata > Mammalia > Artiodactyla > Delphinidae > Grampus > Grampus griseus. The sequence continues at coordinate 48,654,689 of NC_139012.1, forward strand.
TGAAAAAGGAGAAGTAACAACTGACACAGCCGAAATACAACTGATCATGAGGAACTACTAAAAGCAACTCTACGCCAATAAAATGAACAACCTGGAAGAAATTGACAAATTCTTAGAAAAGCACAACCTTCAAATACTGAACCAGGAAGAAATAGAAAATATGAACAGAACAATCACAAGCACTGAAATTGAAACTGTGATAAAAATCTTCCAACAAACAAAAACCCAGGACCAAATGGCTTTCCCAGGTGAATTCTATCAAACATTTAGAGAAGAGCTAACATTTATCCTCACCATCACCCTGATACCAAAAACAGACAAAGATGTCACAAAAAAAGAAAACTACAGGCCAATATCACTGATGAACATAGGTGCAACAATCCTCAACAAAATACTAGCAAACAGAATCCAACAGCACACTAAAAAGATCATGCACCACGATTAAATGGGGTTTATCCCAGAAATGCAAGGATTCTTCAATACATGCAAATCAATCAATGTGATACACCATATTAACAAATTAAAGGATAAAAAACATATGATAATCTCAGTAGATGCAGAAACTTCTTTCAACCAAATTCCACATCGTTTATGATAAAAAAGCTCCAGAAAGTGGTCATAGAGGGAACTTACTTCAACATAGTAAAGGCCATGTTGGACAAACCCACAGCCAACATCATTCTCAGTGGTAAAAACCTGAAACAATTTCCTCTATGTGCAGGAAGAAGACAAGATTTCCTGCTATCATCACTATTATTCAACATAGTTTTGGAAGTTTTAGCTAGAAAATCAGAGAAGAAAAAGAAATAAAAGAATCCAAATTGGAAAAGAAGAAGTAAAAGTGTCATTGTTTGCAGACGACATGATACTATACATAGAGAATCCTAAAAATGCTACCAGAAAACTACTAGAGCTAATCAATGAGTTTAGTAAAGTAGCAGGATACAAAATTAATGCACAGAAATCTCTTGCATTCCTATACACTAATGAGAAAAAATCTGAAAGAGAAATTAAGGATTACCATTTACCATTTCAACAAAAAGAATAAAATATCTGAATAAAACTACCTAAGGAGACAAAGAGCTGTATTCAGAAAACTATAAGACACTGATTAAAGAAATTAAAGATAGTACAAAGAGATGGAGAGATATATGATGTTTTTGGATTGGAAGAATCCATATTGTGATAATGACTATACTCCCGAAGGAATCCACAGATTCAATGCAATCCCTATCAAATTACCAATGGCATTTTTCACAGAACTAGAATGAAAAGTTTTACAATTTGTATGGAAACACAAAAGACCCTGAATAGTGAAAGCAATGGTGAGAAAGAAAAATGGAGCTGGAGGAATCAGGCTTCCTGACTTCAGACTATACTACAAAGCTACAGTAACCACGACAGTATGGTACTGGCATAAAAACAGAAATATAGATCAATGGAACAGGATAGAAAGCCTAGAGATATAACCATTGACCTATGGTCACCTTATCTTTGATAAAGGAGGCAAGAATATACAATGGAGAAAAGACAGCCTCTTCAATAAGTGGTGCTGGGAAAACTGGACAGCTACATGTTAAAGAATGAAATTAGCATACTCCCTAACACCATACACAAAAATAAACACAAAATGGATTAAAGACCTAAATATAAGGCCAGACACTATGAAACTCCTAGAGGAAAACATCGGCAGAACACTCTATGACATAAATCTCAGCAAGATCCTTTTTGACCCACCTCATAGAGAAATGGAAATAAAAGCAAAAATAAATAAATAGAACCTAATGAAATTTAAAATCTTTTGCACAGCAAAGGAAACCATAAATAAGATGAAAAGGCAATCCTCAGAATGGGAGAAAATATTTTCAAATGAAGCAACTGACAAAGGATTAATCTCCAAAATATACAAACAGTTCATGCAGCTCAATATCAAAAAACACAAACAACCCAAACCAAAAATGGGCAGAAGACCTAAATAGACATTTCTCCAAAGAAGATATTCAGATTGCCAACAAACACAAGAAAGGATGCTCAACATCAATAATCATGAGAGAGAAATGCAAATCAAAACCACCATGAGGTTTCACCTCACACCAGTCAGAATGGCCATAATCTAAATATCTACAAACCGTAAATGCTGGAGAAGGTGTGGAGTAATGGACACCCTCTTGCACTGTTGGTGGAAATGTAAATTGATACAGCCACTATGGAGAACAGTATGGAGCCTCCTCAAAAATCTTAATATAGAAGTGCCATACGGACCAGTAATCCCACTACTGGGCATCTATCTGAGTAAACCATAATTCAAAAAGAGTCATTTACCAAAATGTTCATTGTAGCATTATTTACAATAGCCAGGACATGGAAGCAACCTAAGTGTCCATCAACAGATGAAGGGATAAAAAAGGTGTGGCACTTATGTATAATGGAATATTACTCAGCCATAAAAAGAAATGAAATTGTTAATTGTAGTGGGGTGGGTGGACCTAGAGTGTGTCTTACAGAGTGAAGCAAGTCAGAAGGAGAAAAACTAATACTGTATGCTAACACATATATATGGAATTAAAAAAAAAGTTTCTGATGAACTTAGGGACAGGACAGGAATAAAGACGCAGTCGTAGATAATGGACTTGAGGACATGGGGAGGGGGAAGGGTAAACTGGACAAAGTGAGAGAGTAGCATTGACATATATACACTACCAAATGTAAAATAGATAGATAGTGGGAAGCAGCCGCATAGCACAGGGAGATCAGCTCAGTGCTTTGTGACCACCTAGATGGGCAGGATAGTGAGTGTAAGAGGGAGGAGCATGAGGGGGCATATAGGGGGATATATGTATATGTATAGCTGATTCACTTTGTTATAAAGCAGAAACTAACACAACATTGTAAAGCAGTTATACTCCAATAAAGATGTTAAAACAAAACAAGACAATACAAAACACCAAAAAACTTCAGTTTCACTCTGAATAGCAAATGTATCCAACAATCTCTAAAGACTTTGTGTTCATCAAATACCATCCTGAACACAAACATGAAAGGCAAATATTCCTATTATCTTTCAGTGGTGGCACAGGAACTTTGTGGATCACTCTCTCAAGCTGTGTCATACCACCAAGGTCAACGATTCAATAGAAAACATTCATAAGCAGTCAATTATAGAGTGTTTAACTCAGCCTGTGTGTACAAAAAAAAAAGCAAACACGTGTTTGGAAAGTAATAAATCAGTGCATTCCAGAGTAGGCATTAGATTCTTAATGAGAGCTTCATATCAGCTCAGCAAAATTTTCCATCTGCCATTCTCTCTTATCTATTATTATTACTCTCTATTATCACTATCTATTATCTGCCAGATCTCTCTATTTTAGCCTAGTTAGTGGAGAAATTACGTCACACCAGTATTTCAAAAACTAATAATGCTGCCTCTCTGTATGTGAGAATTCCATAAGGATAGTGAATAATGAATGGCGTTATCAAAGGAGACAAAAGGCCAATATGAGGCTGGATGAGGGTGATTTTTCAGATTATTAATTCCACAAATAAATTTGGTTTTCAAAAATATAGTTGGGATTTAATGCAGGTATGCAGTAAAAAGAAAATGAGTAGGAAAGGAACAGAATGTTCATTGTTGCATCTGAAAAGACTTCTTTTCAGTAAACAGGGTATGAAGACCCCACCCATTCATTTTATGCACAAGATATCCTCAGATACATGAAGAAATCAAATTATTTATATGAAAAGTGCTTCAGATAAGTTTGAAGGATAAAGAGAACTGTTACCTCTTTCATGCCAGGAAATGCATTTTGTATGTATTAAAAGAGAAAAAATATCCATGACTTCTATATTCAGGCTTTTGTTCCCTTTCTGGTTGCCCCAGAGACCTGGAGAGTGATGATCAGGTTTTGTGAAGGTGTTTTGAGTTCACAGAGTACACTTTTGAAAACAGCTGGGCACAGACTCCTGAAAACGCTGGATCTCAGCATACTAAAGCCCAACCCTGATTTCTCCCCTAAACACCATTGGTGAGACCAGTTTATACTACACTGGGACTTATCTAGAAATAAAGAGTCAAGGGTTTTCGTCTTTTTAAACGATTCTCTACTTGCTGGTTTTCATGCAAGTCTGAATCTGGATGCTAGAGTAAGGATGGGTTTGGACACTATTATACTGTGAGGGTGGTGGGGACTTCTCTGAGGCTTGGGGTGCGTATGCAGAGTTGGTGATGGGGCTTGTTTTCCTCTGATTCAATTCTCCTTTTGGCTGGGAATAGTTTTGGACCACCATCATTGAGTCTCAGCTTGAAGAAAAAACTTGATTGTGATCCTGGTTTTTAAGAGGATTACATTATGTCATATAGTCATATACCCATTGGAGGCTAGCTTCCCACAGTGGTGGTGGTGGGGAAATTTGTATTTGTGTGAGGGGATGGAATAAATAAATCCATTGTAATTTCTTATGTTCTTTTCCTCATTCTCATATTTTCCAATCTATTTATTCCTAGGAATATAAACACCGTTTGTTTTTTTTTCCATGTTTTTTTTCTTTTCTTCTTTCTTTTCTTTGTATAAACACATTTTGAGCAGCTTGAAATATCATGACAAATTTGAGAGTTGAAAACTGAAAATTTAATAACTTGTCTAGTCTCAGAAACTAGATATCAGAATCCAGATCTTTTGTCTAGCCCCTCTTTTTGCTATAAGCAATCAAAGGCCTTGAGCTGTGAAGTGATTTGTTCATAGTCATACTGACCGAGTTACTGACAGAGTCGGAGTCAACTTTGAGTCTCTTGTCTCCCAGTTGTTGCTACTCAATCTTGCCAAATAATGAACTCAAGCATCACATAACAGTTTTAGTGGAATTTAAAATGACCAATTGTAGTACAGTCCTTAGGATAATGGAAAAGATAGCTTTTCAAAGTTTAATATTTGTGGCTCACTAAATGATGTATCTGCCCTTTATATGTGGCTATTGCTTAGTAGCAAAAGCAAATTACTTATTTTGATCATTCATCCTATAATTTACCACTTGAGGGTGGATTATTTTGAGTCAACTGTCATAGTCAGTTCATTCGTATTTTATAGCCAAGTCTGTAGAAAGTAAAATTCATCTTTTTCAATGACATGGCTATTTTGGTCAAAGCAATTGTGTAGGTTGACACAGTGAAAATATGACTATAGAAGATGTCTAGGGTGCAAAATTTTTAAAAATGTATACTTTGTGCTTTATGACATCACAGAGATTCAACCAGGTTCGTGGCTCCAAGAGCAACAAATCCGGTAATTTTTTACCTTCACAGGTCACTGAGTTTTATGATGACCTCAAAAGCAAGGAGAGCTTTTCTTCCTCATAAGCTAGTCTAGATGTATGAATATACTATGTTAGAAATTTCCATATATTCTACTGCAGTGTCCTTCTTGTAAGAGGAGAAATAAAATGAGCCTCCTTGTCATATACACATATACCCGTGAATTAAATGACACCCTGACATTTCATATTTCAGACTTTTTATGTGTGAAATGAATTTGTATTGTGTTTTGTTGTGAATGCATAGAACATTTTAAATATTTATGAAAGTATCTATATGCAATTTTTTTCTTTTGTAAATCTAAACAGCCTGTTGCTTTTCAATTTTCTTTATTTATAGTAGAAAATGATTGCAGATTTCCTTAAAATCACTTGGCTTGTTTCTTCTTTTATGATTTTCTTTCCCACAAAGCTATTGCTGCTTGAGCAACTAAAAGTTAATCTGTGGATAAATCTTTATTCGTCCTTGGTCTTATGTAGCAACAGTCAAGTAATCATTAAGATAAAATGGACATCAATCCAAAAATTTTGACCGTCAATTAACTATTATTTCTGATTATCTATTTATTTATTATCTTTCTAGTCAGCTCTTTTCTAATTTTATTGAAAAAGATATGGAAATATTTTTGAAGCTAAATACTTACTCTAAAGCTACATATATAAATGTGTGTGTGTGTGTGTAACTTAGATTTTTGTATTAACTTTGAGAGGTGTTTGATGTAATGCAGTTACTTTTTAGCAAGACATAATGATCACTGTCTTTATGGGGCACTGAAATATAATAAATTGACAGTTTTGGATAATGAAAGGCTGGGGAACTTTTTAATGATCGCCTTAGCTTTTTGGAGATCATTTTCACTCTTGCTGTGCTTAATCATTTTCTTCAAGCTCTTTTCCCACCAACTTGAATATGTGCTTAAACTTCAGTGTAAACAATACATGTTGTGTATGAAGAAGAATCTGTCAGAATTCTCAACATTATATCTATAGTAATAACAGAAAATGCTTAGGTAGCAGTATATGCCAGACACTAAATTCTTTACCTAAATAAACTCCTTTAATCCTGACAAAAACTCTATGAGGTAAGTAGTATTATTATCCTCATTTTACTGGTGAGGAAACTGAGGCACAGAGAGATTAAATAACTAGCCCATGGCGCCACAGTTTGTAAGCATAGAGCCTGGATAAGAACTGAAGCAAGTCAATCCAGAGTCTGCTCTTAACCCGTTTGCTAATAGTTAATAATGTGCTTTGCCTTTGATTCCTGCTGCAGTTCTCTTTGGCAAGTACACGTATCTTATTTCCTCAATATGTAGATGAGGACACCGGGGCTCAGGAATAGATAATGATGTGCTCATCATCACTCGCCCACTCAAAGGAAGAACTGAGATCCCAGGTACCTGTTGCCAACAGCAGAGTGTCATTTAGGTTTGATGTAACGTAAAAACATTTATGAAAGATGGTTGAATTAATCCATCTTGCTCCCTTGAGACCAGAGTCAGAATAAATAATATATTTTCTCTTTTTCCATATACTTTGTAGAGCTTAAAAATTCATTTTTAGAGATAACAAGGACTATCCATTTTGTGAATCTAAGTAGTAACATCACTCAAGTTTAGGGTTGGGAGAGTAAGTGGTGGAATGGTTTAACTATTAAGATTCAGCCTTGTACTTTTACCACCCTGGGATTCTTCCATCCATTTAGCACATTTCCACTTTCCCCTACTTTGCTGCAATATGAATATGGTGGTGACTTCTTATTTCTCACATTCTTTCAGTTTATTTACATATTTCAGGGTGAAAATTGCTTTTTAACCTCATTACTATATTGCTAACTCATGACTCTTGATTATGTTAATTTTTTTTTTTTTTTTGCCTTAATTGTACTTGAGTAGTTCTTGACAACTTGTATTTACAGAATTGGGACCTAGGACCCTGCACCGGCACTGACTGTATTCATTCTGTGGATTTATCTTCATTTCTAAGCTTACACCTGCCTTTTAAATTCTGATAGAGATCTCAGAAATTACCTTAAGAATACCTTGAGGTTAAAAAAAAATATTAAAAGACACATGCATACAAATCATAATAATTAAAGCATTTATTTTCCACATCAAAATCATTATTGTCCTCACAATATAATTTTGCCATGAACTCCATGCTTTGTCAACTGTGAAGCATAGCATGCAATTCCTTTTGGGCTGAAGTGAGTAGAAGTATCAGTGAATTTTCCACATTAGCCCTTTCTTCATAGACTAATATTCTTTTACAGATGGTATAATGCAGTTTATTGTGCCCTTAAAAATGTAGGAAGGAAAAAGTAATAATCAATAAAATGCTTTTTTTCTGTTACATGCTTTGATATTAGTTGTCCTGTACTGAGTACATACTTACATGGTGCCAGGCTCTTAGAAAGCATATCAGGAAATCTAATTTGCAAAAACATGGATGGATCTTAAGGGCATCATGCTAAGTGAAATAACTCAGACAAAGAGAGACAAATACATGGAAACTAAATAACAACCACCCAAACTCATAGATACAGTGAACAGATTGGTGACTGCCAGAGGCAGGGGGTTGAGGGTGTGTGAAATGGGTGAAGGTGGTCAAAATGTATAAGCTTCCAGTTATAAGACAAGTAAGTCCTAGTGATATAATATACAACATGGTTTTTGATTTTGTTAAGATTAATTAATTTATTTATTTTTGGCTGTGTTGGGTCTTCGTTGCTGTGCGAGGACTTTCTCCAGTTGCGGTGAGCGGGGGCCACTCTTCATCGCGGTGTGTGGGTCTCTCACTGTCGCGGCCTCTCCCATTGCGGAGCACAGGCTCCAGACGCGCAGGCTCGGTAGTTGTGGCTCACGGGTTTAGTTGCTCCGCGGCATGTGGGATCTTCCCAGAACCAGGGCACGAACCCGTGTCCCCTGCATTGGCAGACAGATTCTTAACCACTGCGCCACCAGGGAAGCCCAGCAGCATGGTTATTATTGTTAACTTTAGTTAACAATACTGTATTGTATATTTGAAAGTTTCTAAGAGAGTAGATCTTAAAAGTTTTCATCACAAGAAAAATATTGTAACTATGTGAGGTGATGTTAACTAAATTTATGGTAATCATGTCACAATATATACATTTATCAAATCATTATGTTATACACCCAAAACTAATACAATGTTATATATCAATTATATCTCAGTAAAATAAAGTAAAATAAAATAGTCAAAATTATAAAAGCAGAGAGTAGAATCGTGGTTGCCCGGGGTGTAGAGGGAGGGTGAAATGAAGAGGTGTTGATTAAAGGGTACAAAGTTTCACTTAGGCAAGATGAATGCATTCTGGAGATCCAATGTACAGCATGGTGGTGAGAATTAACATTAGTGTATTGTATACTTGAACTTTGCTAAGAAGATAGATCTTAAATCAACGAAGTGAATTTTAATTTTTTTCTTCTCTCTCCCTCCCTTATTACTGGGCAATATGGTGACAAAGCTGGCTTTTAACTACCTTACAGATAGTATAGTTTTCGCAGGTGTGGTGATTTCATTGTTTCGAATATAGATAAGCCAAAGTAGCTCTGTAAAGAGTCTTAAAAATCATCTTAGAAGAACCCATTACAATGCTTATGTTTACTAACTAGCAATCAAAAATGCTAATGTGCAGAAAGACTGGGGAAAGCAGGTTTAATTCTTAAAACCTAATGCATTAAAGGAAGTGATGCTGTTTTGATGGATTTTTAAAATATAGCTTACACCCAGAAGTTTTTAATTATTTAAGAGTAAGCTTGATTTCTCTTAAAATTCATACTTCTACGGAGATTTTTCAGATTCTTTCCATGGGAGAGAGACTGGAGAAATTAATAAACATTAAAATGAAAGGTGGATTTTGTTATTCCAGCACTGTCAGAAAGCTTCCACAGAAGGAAATACTCCACATGCATTGTACCATCCATAGAGATAGGCTATAGAATCAAAGAAAAGGGAGAAGAGAACAGAACTCACTCAGAATGCGAGAATGAAATTAATGATTTTAAACTGGGAAATTTTCATGATCCTTTGTTGAGTCCGATCTAAAGTTTTGCATTAAGCAATTTAAAAATTTTTATTACATTAGCATAGCAACCAATTGTATAGTTGTCTACATATAAACCAATACGCCTGGATCGACTAGGCTATAGGCTCATCATTTACTGTCAACTTAAAAAAATGCACAACGTGAGAACTGCGAGTTAAGTTTTATTTGGATCAAAACGAGGACTGCAGCCTGGGAGACAGCATTTCAGATAGCTCTGAGAAACTGCTCCAAAGAGGTAGGGGGGAAGGTCAGTAAATATGTGATTTTGGTAAAGGGGAGTACATGCAACCAAATACATATTTTTTGCAGAAGGTTTCTGCTAGTCACGAGGAGCAGTCGTCACCATGAAGGATTTCAGTGTTTTTCTAGATATGAGGATATACAAGAATTGGGCTCATAAAATCAGCTCCTTAAAATATCTAACTATCTAGAGACCTGTTCTGCCAGTTTTTTTCCAGAGCACAGAGTGCCTCATTTCTGCTCTCTACCCTGAACTCCTTTCAGGGGTTGTTGAAAATCAGCAGCTGCAGCAACATATGATTTAATCCTTGTAGAGGTAGATGGCAAGTGCCAATGGCAAGGGCCAGTTTGTAGTTGACAATTTTGTGCATAGTATCACAGACTTAGTTTTCTCAAGAGGGGAAACCATAAAAACACAAAATCAATGCAAATCAAAATGGGGTTCCCATTTTCACCTCATTTGTAACAGTATTTATTTATTTTTATTTATTTATTTTTTGCGGTACGCGGGCCTCTCACTGTTGTGGCCTCTTCCGTTGTGGAGCACAGGCTCCGGACGCGCAGCCTCAGCGGCCATGACTCACGGGCCTAGCCGCTACGCGGTATGTGGGATCTTCCCGGACCGGGGCACGAACCCGTGTCCCCTGCATCGGCAGGCGGACTCTCAACCACTGCGTTACCAGGGAAGCCCTGTAATAGTGTTTATATTAATTCAGGCTCTCTATTCAATTTCTCAATACTAGTCTTAAAAAGGATGATTACAGGTGTTTGAGTGTAAACTCACACTCTACATACTAAGGCTGACCAAAAACCCCCTTGCATCTTGTCTTATCATTGGGTAAAGTAAATATGAGTACTTTTGCTTTTGAAATGAAGGGCTGTGGCTGGTTTCCAATTCACATATTGACCACAGGTCATCACTACTTCATTTGTGCCCAGTGGCAGTGACAGAATGTTAGCTATCCAGGGAAATGAAGGTTTGGCTTATCCTTTCTCTATGGCTTTCCTGGGCTCTGGAATGGTTTAATATTATTCAAAAATTATCAAAGTTGTCTACTAATGGGCAAGCGATGTGCTTAGGGCTTAAACTGACCAGCTTAAATTGTTGCCACAAGGAGTGGTTGCAGTGAAGAATGCCAAAAGAGCATCGTAATGTAGCTGGATTCTCCAACTCTCTTGCTATTTACTGCAGACAATTTGAAAAACAAAACAGACCAAAATAGGTTTTGTTTCACTCATCATAAAGCAAAGTCCTTTGGATGCAAGACAGTGGAAGATTTTGCAGGAGTCAGGTGCTGGGAGAAGTCTTACAAATAATTAACATTTCAACCTAAAGCATAAAGAGTGGGCGGGTGGTATGTTGAGATTTTTTTTACACTCTTTTTTTTTTTTTCCTTCTTACAATCCCCCTCCCCCTTCTTTTGTTCATTTTTCATTCCTTTTTCTGTTATGGAAAGTCACAGTTCAGGTGCAGCAGAGTGTAAATCATCTAAAGCAAATCAAGCCAGAAATGGGCTGATAATGAAGGCCAAAAAAATGTGTGGTTGCTTTTTATAGGTGAATCATCAGTGTAACAATGGAGTCTAAAGATTCTATTAGCATTACAGAAGCTCTCAGGAAGCAATTTACTTTTTCTCTCAAAAATTTTTACTCTAGTGATATAGAACCTTGATTGTTAATTGAGATTGGTGTAGCTGAAGCTCAGCATGATGATTTTTTCCCCATTTTTTGTTTTTTGGTTTGTTGTCTTCAAAGAACTTTTGCATTAGTTACTCTATTTGCAGTTTCTGTTTCCAGATCTCATAAATTGGAATTCTCTTTTATTGATCATTTAACAAATTTTTATGCAAAGCCTACTATGTGTCAGACACTGTACTGGATACTGGGAGTAGATATGACAATATTTGCCTTTACAGAGCATGAATTCATTTTCTATATTTACTCTAATTATGCTATGTATAACTATTCAAAAACACATCTCCATTGAGTGTCCAATGTGTAAAGACCACATGGTAGGTGGTTTCTAACTTACTAACATGGTATGAAAAGGTGCTCAACTTTTTCTTCCTTATAAAGGTACTGTTTAAAAGTAAATTGTTTGAAATTTGGATATTTAACAAGTTAAATAATTTTATAAATTTTAAATTGTATAGAATATTTTGATACTTAGGATGTATTTGACACATAATTTAACTGACATATTACATGTTTGTACTAAAATATAGTAAAAATTAATACTATCTTTCCAGTTCTGGATAAAGTTTCAGCTCTCCGGAGCCATATAAAAATTCAGTTTCACAGTCCTTCTGACTCTCAGCAGTTTATAGAGGGACAGAGAGCAAGACTGCCACTCTGAGCACCATCGACATTGAATTGTGCATGATTGATAACTGTCTTTGTGTCAATTTAATGGGAGCAGACAGCAAAGAAATTAGGGAGGGAGTGGAAAAATAAGTGTATTGACTTTGTGAAGGAAAGAAGGCAATAGGAAAATGGTTTTAAATTTCATATTGTCTTGATCATTGTGGTCCCTGACACTTTCCCCACATTTTGAAGAGCTGTCATCTGTATACTTCCTGTGATGTGCCAAACGTTTGGGGAATGAATATAGAGAAAGTTACTCTGATGCTAAATTGGACAGGGCATTATTTGCTTTGAATGAGAGCGAGAGGGGAGGACAGGATTGAAGTTACCCAGGGATGTCTTCCTAAAAGCTGATATGATTATTAGGAGCCAGGATCTGGTGAGGATCTTCTCCAGGTGAGTGTGAGGAAGGAATCTCCCAAATGAAAAAGACTTGGAGGGAGTAGCCTGCCGTGGACTCTTCTCACTGTAAATGTGAACGCACACCTGGATATACACAAACTCAACACACAGGCACACAGTTCGTCCTTCCAAGTTGGTTATTGTTGTGGGAGGCTCTGTGGTGGATAGCTGTTGATTCTGCCATCCCTGTGTCCATTCTTCCTTCTTAAGTCAGAACCTGACTTCCTGTCAGGGATTCCCTCCCATTTCAGTGGTGCTGTATCCCCCTCTCCTCTGCCAGCACCTTCTGTGGGCAATGGTCCAGGCTGGGCCAATCTGCACATTCTATTTCCACTGGACATAATGGTTCTGGAACAAACACATGCACCAAGCCTGTCCAATAAGGCTTAATTCTGGGATTTTCTTTTGAGCTCAAAATAAATAGACATTTATTTCCTAATATAATTCTTAAAATGATATAAGCAGGGAGCTACTAGGATCCCCAACTGTAGACAGAAGTAACAAGAGAATAAGGCCCTCTAGAGGGAAGTAGAGCAGGGAAAGAGAGTAGTATTCGAGTCTTGGTGATACTGTTGGAGACCCTGGATCAAGCAATTCCTGAAGACAGATACCACTGAACCTTTGATCATACAAGCCAAATAATTCTTCTCTTATTTTCTTAAATTAAGTGAGTTGGATTTTATTTTCTTGCAATAGAAAAGGTTCTTACTCATACCCACTGAAAGCTTATTATTTTCTCTTTAGATATTTCCCTCCCTTGTTTCCCAGTTGTTACTGGGAAGCCAGCATGGAATTCTTTTAGTTTCTTACTTACATCCAATAAACACTTCTCCAAAATGGTCTTTGTCCCTCAGGAAACTAAAGCACCACCAAAGGAAAGGAAAGTTCACAAGAAGAGGAAGCTGATTCTGCAAAATATCTGATTATTTTTCAATTAGCTTAAGGCAAGATTACTGTATGTATGATATATAGAGAGGGAAAAGATGCTTGGAGGTTTTTGAGTTGCATCTGTGCATACTTATGTCTTGCAGTAGCTTTTGCCTCTTTCCCTCCTTTTCGTCATGTTTCTATCACCTTTTATATATATGAAATTTCTCATTAGACATCCCTGCCTCCAATTCAGTATACACATATCAAAATCCAGTATCTTCCTTCAAACATAATGCTCCTTCTCTTTTCTTGGTTTAGTCTGTGCCTCCAATATTCAGCCCTCCACACAAACTAGAAATGGGGGAGTTGAGTTTGACAACTTCTAGTCCCACTCTCTGTCTGAACCAACTCAGGCTTCTGTAAAAAAGTACCAAAAGCTGGTGGCTTAGGCAGCATTTATTTATTTTTCATAGAGATCTCTCTTCCTGGTTTGCAGATGGCCATCTTCTCACTGTGTCCTCACATGATGTAAAGAGAGAGAGGGAGAAAGAGAGGTCTGGTTCCTCTTCCTCTTCTTGTAATGGCACTAATCCCAACTTGGGGGTACCACCCTCATGATCTCTTCTAAACATAATTACCTCTCAAGGCTGCATCTCCAAATACCAACACATTGGGGTTAGGGTTTCAACACATGAATTTTTGGGGAACACAAACATTCAGGCTATAACACCTTTCCCACAAACATATCAGAGATACACCATCTACCATCTTATGCTGAATGAATTGATCTGCTCACCTCCATCTTTATTATCACTGCTTTTACTCAAACCCTCATCATCTCTCACCTGTATAATCATGATAAAGTCCAGTTTGGTCTCATCACCAGTTATGTTTCATGAAAATCTGTTCCCCAGGTTAAAGCCATTATAACCTATCCAGAATGCAAATCTAACCATGCTAGTTCGCTGCATAAAAATATTCAGTGGATTTCATAAATCTCTTGACACAACACACTTACATGGCTTGATGTGTATCTACCTATGCAGCCTCTTGTGGTACCATTTCATAGTTTACACTTCATGCCCTGACAATCATGAGGTACTTCTTATTCAAACTTAGAAGCGCACACACACACACACACACACACACACACACACACACATACACACACACTGCTATTTATCACATCTATAATTAGTGAATGCTGTTCTGATGGAACCCCATTCTTCATCACATTGTTTTTTGGGTATTTTTTTGACAAACACAGCATGTTTGTTTAATTATTTATTATCAGAGTATAATTGCTTTACAATCTTGTGCTAGTTTCTGCTGTAAAACAAAGTGAATCAGCTATATGTATATATGTATGTGTATATATATATATATATATATATATATATATATATATATATATATATATACCCTCCCTCATGGACCTCCCTATCACCCTCCCCAATCTCACCCATCTAGGTTATCACAAAGCACAAAGCTGAGCTCCCTGTGCTATACAGCATATTCCCACTAACTATCCATTATACACATGGTAGTGTATCTATGTCAATCTTAATCTCCTAATTCATTCCACTCTCCCCTTCCCCCTCATGTCTGCATGTCCATTATCTACATCTGTGTCTCTATTCCTGCCAGGCAAATAGGTTCATCTGTACCATTTTTCTAGATTCCACATATATGCATTGATATACAATATGTGTTTTTCTCTTTCTGACTTACTTCTGACATACTCTGTATAACAGACTCTAGGTCCATCCACCTCACTACAAATAACTCACTTTTGTTTCTTTTTATGGCTGAGTAATAATCCATTGTATATGTGCCACATCTTCTTTATCCATTCATCTGTTGATGGCCACTTAGGTTGCTTCCATGTCTTGGCTATTGTAAATAGAGTTGCAATGAACATTTTGGTAAATGACTCTTTCTGAATTATGGTTTTCTCAGGGTATATACCCAGTAGTGGGATTACTGGGTGGTATGCTAGTTCTATTTGTAGTATTTTAAGGAACCTCCATACTGTTCTCTATAGTGGCTGTATCAATTAACATTCCCACCAGCAGTGCAAGACGGCTCCCTTTTCTCCACACCTTCTCCAGCATTTATTGTTTCTAGATTTTTTGATGATGGCCATTCTGACCAGTGTGAGATGATATCTCATTGTAGTTTTGATTTGCATTTCTCTAATTATTAATTATGTTGAGCATTCTTTCATGTGTTTGTTGGCAGTCTGTATATTTTCTTTGGAGAAATGTCTACTTAGGTGTCCTGCCCATTTTTGGATTGAGTTGTTTGTTTTTTTGTTATTGAGCTGCATGAGCTGCTTTTAAATTTTGGAGATTAATCCTTTGTCAGTTGCTTCATTTGCAAATATTTTATCACATTTTGAGGGTTGTCTTTTGGTCTTGTTTATGGTTTCCTTTGCTGTGCAAAAGCTTTGAAGTTTCATTAGGTCCCATTTCTTTATTGTGGTTTTATTTCCATTTCTCTAGGAGGTGGGTCAAAAAGGATCTTGCTGTGACTTATGTCATAGAATGTTCTGCCTATGTTTTTCTCAAAGAGTTTGATAGTGTCTGGCCTTACATTTAGGTCTTTAATCCATTTTGAGTTTATTTTTGTATATGGTGTTAAGGTGTTAATGATCCCTTGATCATTCTAATTTCATACTTTTACATGTACCTATCCACTTTTCCCAGCACCACTTATTGAATGCAATGTCTTTTCTCCACTGTATATTCTTGCCTACTTTATCAAAGATAAGGTGACCATATGTGCGTGCGTTTATCTCTCAGGGCTATCTATCCTGTTCCATTGATCTATATTTCTCTTTTTGTGCCAGTACCTTACTGTCTTGATTACTGTAGCTTTGTAGTATAGTCTGAAGTCAGTAAGCCTGATTCCTCCAGCTCCATTTTTCATCTCAAGATTGCTTTGGCTATTCAGGGTCTTTTGTGTTTCCATACAAATTGTGAAATTGTTTGTTCTAGTCCTATGAAAAATGCCATTGGTAGTTTGATAGGGATTGCATTGAATCTGTAGATTGCTTTGTGTAGTAGAATCATTTTCACAATGTTGATTCTTGCAATCCAAGAACATGGTATATGTCTCCATTTATTTGTATCATCTTTAATTTCTTTCATCAGTGTCATATAATTTTCTGCCTACAGTTCTTTTGTCTCCTTAGGTAGGTTTATTCCTAGGTATTTTATTCTTTTTGCTGCAGTGGTAAATGAGAGTGTTTTCTTAATTTCACTTTCAGAGTTTTCATCAATAGTGTATAAGAATGCCAGAGATTTCTGTGCATTACTTTTGTATCCTGCTACTTTACCAAATTCGTTGATTAGCTCTAGTAATTTTCTGGTAGCATCTTTAGCATTCTCTATGTATAGTATCATGTCATCTGCAAACAGTGACAGCTTTACTTCTTCTTTTCCGATTTGGATTCCTTTTATTTCTTTTTCTTCTCTGATTGCTGTGGCAAAAATTTCCAAAACTATGTTGAATAAGAGTGGTGAGAGTGGGCAACCTTGTCTTGTTCCTGATCTTAGTGGAAATGATTTCAGTTTTTCACCATTGAGGATGATGTTTGCTGTGGGTGTGCCATATATGGCCTTTATTATGTTGAGGAAAGTTCCCTCTATTACTACTTTCTGCAAGTTTTTTTTCATAAATCGGTGTTGAATTTTGTTGAAAGCTTTCTCTGCATCTATTGAGATGATCATATGGTTTTTCTCCTTCAATTTGTTAATATGGTGTATCACATTGATTGATTTGCGTATATTGAAGAATCCTTGCATTCCTGGAATAAACCCCACTTGATCATGGTGTATGATCCTTTTATATGCTGTTGGATTCTGTTTGCTAGTATTTTGTTGAGGATTTTACATCTATGTTCATCAGTGATATTGACCTCTATTTTTCTTTCTTTGTGACATCTTTGTCTGGTTTTGGTATCAGGGTGATGGTGGCCTCCTAGAATGAGTTTGGGAGTGTTCCTCCCTCTGCTATATTTTGGAAGATTTTGAGAAGGATAGGTGTTAGCTCTTCTCTAAATGTTTGGTAGAATTCACCTGTGAAGCCATCTGGTCCTGGGCTTTTGTTTGTTGGAAGATTTTTAATCACAGTTTCAATTTCAGTGCTTGTGATTGGTCTGCTCATATTTTCTATTGCTTCCTGGTTCAGGCTTGGCAGGTTGTGCATTTCTAAGAATTTGTCCATTTCTTGCAGGTTGCCAATTTTATTGTTATACAGTTGCTTGTAGTAATCTCTCATGATCCTTTGTGTTTCTGCAATGTCAGTTGTTACTTCTCCTTTTTCATTTCTAATTCTATTGATTTGAGTCTTCTCCCTTTTTTTCCTGATGAGTCTGGCTAATGGTTTATCAATTTTGTTTATCTTCTCAAAGAACCAGCTTTTAGTTTTATTGATCTTTCCTATCATTTCCTTCATTTCTTTATTATTTATTTCTGATCTGATCTTTATGATTTCTTTCCTTCTGTTTACCTGGCGTTTTTTTTTTTTTTTTTTTTTTGTTCTTCTTTCTCTAATTGTTTTAGGTGCAAGTTTAGTTGTTTATTTGAGATGTTTCCTGTTTCTTAAGGTAGGATTGTATTGCTATAAAATTCCCTCTTAGAACTGCTTTTGCTGCATCCCATAGGTTTTGGGTCATCATGTCTCCATTGTCATTTGTTTCTAGGTACTTTTTGATTTCCTCTTTGATTTCTTCAGTGATCACTTGGTTATTAAGTAGTATATTGTTTAGCATCCATGTGTTTTTTATTTTTTACAGATCTTTTCCTGTAATTGATTCCTAGTCTCGTAGCGTTGTGGTTGGAAAAGATACTTGCTATGATTTCAATTTTCTTAAATTTATGGACGCTTGACTGTGACCCAAGATAGGATCTATCCTGGAGAATGTTCCATGAGCACTTGAGAAAAATGTGTATTCTGTTTTTTTGGATGGAATGTCCTATAAATATCAATTAAGTCCATCTTGTTTAATGTATCATTTAAAGCTTGTGTTTCCTTACTTATTTTCCTTTTGGATGATCTGTCCATTCGTGAAAGTGGGGTGTTAAAGTCCCCCACTATGATTGTGTTACTGTCGATTTCCCCTTTTATGGCTGTTCGTATTTGCCTTATGTATTGAAGTGCTCCTATGTTGGGTGCATAAATATTTACAATTGTTATATCTTCTTCTTAGATCGATCCCTTGATCATTATATAGTGTCTTTCTTTGCCTCTTTTAATAGTCTTTATTTTAAAATCTACTTTTCTCTGATATGAGAATTGCTATTCCAGCTTTCTTTTGATTTCCATTGGCATGCAATATCTTTTTCCATCCCATCCCCTCACTTTCACTTTGTATGTGTCCCTAGGTCTGAAGTGGGTCTCTTGTAGACAGCATATATACGGGTCTTGTTTTTGTATCCATTCAGCCAGTCTGTGTCTTTGGTGGGAGTATTTAATCCATTTACATTTAAGGTAATTATCAATATGTATGTTCCTATTCCCATTTTGTTAATTGTTTTGGGTTTATTATTGTAGGTCTTTTCCTTCTCTTGTGTTACCTAGAGAGGTTCCTTTCGTATTTGTTGTAAAGCTGGTTTGGTGGTGCTGAACTCTCTCAGCTTTTGTTGTCTGTAATGGTTTTAATTCCTCCATCAAATCTTAATGAGATCCTTGCTGCTTAGTAGGTTTTTCTCCTTCATCACTTTAAATATGTCCTGCCAATCCCTTCTGGCTTGCAAAGTTTCTGCTGAAAGATCAGCTGTTAACCTTATGAGGATTCCCTTGTGTGTTATTTGTTGTTTTTCCCTTGCTGCTTTTAATATGTTTTCTTTGTATTTAATTTTTGATAGTTTGATTAATATGTGTCTTGGCACGTTTCTCCTTGGATTTATCCTGTATAGGACTCTCTTTGCTTCCTGGACTTGATTAACTATTTCCTTTCCCATATTATGGAAGTTTTCAACTATAATCTCTTCATATACTTTCTCAGTCCCTTTCTTTTCCTCTTCTTCTTCTGGGACCCCTATAATTCGAATGTTGGTGTGTTTAATGTTGTCCCAGATGTCTCTGAGACTGTCCTCTGTTCTTTTCATTCTTTTTTCTTTATTCTGCTCTGCAGTAGTTATTTTCAATATTTTATCTTCCAGGTCACTTATCCATTCTTCTGCCTCAGTTATTTTGCTATTGATCCCTGCTAGAGTATGCTTAATTTCATTTATTGTGTTGTTCATCATTGCTTGTCTCCTCTTTAGTTCTTCCAGATCCTTGTTAAATGTTTCTTGCGTTTTCTCTATTCTATTTCCAAGATTTTGGATCATCTTTACTATCATTATTCTGAATTCTGTTTCAGGTAGACTTCCTATTTCCTCTTCATTTATTAGGTCTGGTGGGTTTTTACCTTGCTCCTTCTTCTGCTGTGTATTTTTTCTGTCTTCTCATTTTGCTCATCTTACTGTTTTTGTGATTTCCTTTTTGCAGGCTGCGTGTTCATAGTTCCCGTTGTTTTTGTTGTCTGTCCCTAGTGGCTAAGGTTGGTTCAGTGGGTTGTGTAGGCTTCCTGGTGGAGGGGACTAGTTCCTGTGTTCTGGTAGATGAGGCTGGATCTTGTCTTTCTGGTGAGCAGGTCCACGTCTGGTGGTGTGTTTTGGGGTGTCTGTTTGGGGTGCCTTATTATGATTTTAGGCAGTCTCTCTGTAATGCATGGGGCTGTGTTCCTGTCTTGCTAGTTGTTTGGCATAGGGTGTCCAGCACTGTAGCTTGCTGGTCGTTGAGTGAAACTGGGTGTTGGTGTTGAGATGGAGATCTATGGGAAATTTTTGCTGTTTGATATTACGTGGAGCTGGGAGGTCTCTTGTGGACCAGTGTCTTGATGTTACCTCTCCCACCTCAGAGGCACAACCCTGATGCCTGACTGGAGCACCAAAAGCCTGTCCTCCACATGGCCGGCCCCCAGTCCCCCAGGACTGTTGCGGCTTCGGCCACCAGGCCCCTCCAGAGCCGCCAGCCTCAGTGAGCCCACCCTCCCCTCGGGCTTTGGGGCAGTTCCATGATGGCAGATGGACGAGACCCCGAGCTGGGAGTTCCAGCTTTGCGGAAATGCAGGCTCTCTATTGTATATATGTACCACATCTTCTTTATCCATTCATCTGTCAGTGGACACTTAGGTTGCTTCCATGTCCTGACTACTGTAAATAGAGTTGCAGTGAATATTTTGGTACATGAATCTTTCTAAATTGTGGTTTTCTCAGGGTATATGCCCAGTAGTGAGATTGCTGGGTCATAGGGTAGTTCTATTTTTAGTTTTTTAAGGAACCTCTGTACTGTTCTCCATAGCGGCTGTAACAATTTACATTCCCACCAGCAGTGCAAGACGGCTCCCTTTTCTTCACACCGTCTCTGACATTTATTGTTTCTAGAATTTTTGATGATTGCCATTCTGAGCAGCATGAGGTGATACCTCATTGTGGTTTTGATTTGCATTTCTCTAATGATTAGTGATGTTGAGTATCCTTTCATATGCCTCTTGGCCATCTGTATGTCTTCTTTGGAGAAATGTCTGTTTAGGTATTATCCCCATTTTTTGAGTGGGTTGTTTGTTGTTTTGATATTGAGCTGCATTCATTTGGCTAACTCATTGATCTTTCAAAAATCAGAGAGAGATATTTTCTTTCTGTGAGACCCTAATTCTCCATGCATATCACATTCATTCTACTTCTCACTCTCTGTATTATAGTAATAGAACTGTATTTGTTATATAACTTTTTTCACCACAAGATTCTTTGTTCCTTGAAGACAGAATCCACATCTCACTTTAATTTTTATCCTGTGTCTGGTATATTATCCAACACAAAGAGTTTACTGAAGTTACCGGAATCCCCAAATCTCTTTAAAACCTGATAATTTATTATGTGAATTCATTATAAATATAATCAATCATTTAGTTTCTTTTTTTAATTGTTGAGCTTGATTGACTTTAAATAGAAACAAGTATTTAAGGAAACATGCATTAAGCAGAAGCATCAGAGAAAACTAAGTTTGACCTTCAACTGAACCATTACTCAGCACTTGGTGAATATGAACTGTAAACAAAATACGAAAATTGTAAGGTAAACATGAATAAAAGAAAAGAAAGAATAGAGCAGATATCAAGCAGCTAAGAAGAAAGTGAAGGTGAAAATCTTATTAAAGAGCATTTGTATAGCCCAGAGAAGTATATATCAAGAATAAATAAGAACTTTTGAATTCTTTGGGCTTTCTTTTTAGTTTGGAGCTAAGATAATTGCACAACTTTGTTAAAATGCTACCATACTTTTCCTTCAAATAGTATTTTTCAAAGCAAAAGCATGATTTGAACAAGAACTTCTCTAGCACCCTTGTTATATGTCCCTTTCCCATCAAATCTAAAATAGCTTTTATAAAATGGTGTCATTATATTGGGACAGAAGAGGATGGTGAATACATGCATGAATTCTTGAGTCAAGTCAGCCCTGAGTCTTACCAGTTCTATCAATTTCAGCAAATTCTTAATTTAGCAAAGCTTTTATTCACTCATCTGCAAACCTGGGTAATAATAATACATATCTCCTAGAGTGGTTATGATGATTAAATGATAGAATGCAGGTAAAGTGCTTAATGAGGTCCATGGTACATAATCAATTCTTATTATTTCTAATAAGTTACATGGTAAAAGTCATATAAATTTGAAAAATGTTGGCTAACCATGTTAAAGAGCATTCTTTACTGTATGATTTCTCAGGAATTTTAATATACTAATGCACACATTGAATTTCTAAAGGGTAATGGGTTATGTAGTTTTTTCCAGGCTTATTTGACTATGGTTCCATTTTATTGTAGAACATATCATGGAACTACTGTTTCATGCCTCTCATTTAAGAAAGTGTTGCTTTAGGTGAACATTATTAAACTAAAATAGAATTAGAATAAAAAATTGAGAAAGGAAAAAGGAGTACAGGCAAAGCAGGTGAAAGCGAGAAACAATGGTATATATTTACTAGCTTAGAGCAAATAGATTTGTTAATAAACTTCTATACTATTCTAACATACTGGCTGTCTTTACCCTAAGGCTAGCTAAAGTGCTGAAGTTTCTAAGACTCATCACACAATTTCCATCACAGTTATAGGTATTCTCTGCAGGAATTACAAATAGACATTCAATCATCTAAATGTCAAAATTGGAAATTTTCTTTGAGGGAAATAGGTTTTTGAACAGTGTGTTGCAATGCAATTTTAAAAAATTTTAGGACATATTTGTTTCACTAATCCCTTTCTATTAGTTTTATAATTTTAAAATTTGTATATAACATATTTCTTAGGAGCTACTAATGACCTAAGAAAAAGATTGATTGCCCCTTATCTATATTAGAATGACATGGGAGCCATAATGAAATTTTGGCTCAAAATCATATGCCAATGAATTGTTTTTATTTGCTAGCTCTATGATTTTGATAATGCACAACTTACCCTTTTATTTTCTATGATTCACATAATTTATACAGCTTTATCAAAGGGCAAGACTGAAACACAGGATATTGGCTAATGATTTGCAACTTAACAATCACGTGACAAAGGAATTTGATGGAAGTATAAAACTAGTCATTTTTCTGAACCACATTATTTGAGCACAAATTATATTGTGAGAGTTTTTAAAACTAGAATTACATAAAATTATTAATATTTGCTATAGCTACTTATTTACCTCTTTTACTATTAAACTGAGATAAGCAAGGGCTATTCAATTTCACTATTTAACAAACGTTTATGGAGCAAAGTACAGTTTTAGGGGTTGTGAGTGATGATGCATCGATCAATAAGACTCAGAAAATAAGAAAACTACAAAATATCTATTTAATAAAAATTGTGATAAAACATAAGAATGATATTTGTATGACATTCCATAAAAGATCCATTTTTTAAGAAGAATCAGAGAACATGGTATTCAATGGGTACTTGAAGAATGGAAAAGACCCTGAAAGAGCGAGCCAGTGGATAGGGTTCTCCAAGCATAGAGAAAATCTGGTCATGTTAAATAGTGCACTATAGCAAGAGAAAGGTAGTCTTGTCAAAATTACAGGGTTTTTTTTTTGAATTTAGGTTTTAATAAAATATTTCAAGAAATGCCAAAAATGATAAAGTTGTGTTTTGTAGTATAAAGCCAGCAGTGGTGGCACCAAAGGACAGCTTGTGGGCTTTATGATCTTCACGATTTCTGTCACTTTGCTCAAACCCATCCCAATAACAACACATCGTAATTTAAAAATTAATGTGCTTGCTATGGGACTATAGCTTTCAGATAAATGCTCTAGTTCTGCTTTTCAACTTCATTTCCAGCCCTTTCTATACAGAAATTTTGAAGTCATTACTGGGAACTAGGCTACCTTCTAATAGTTACATATGAAGTTTCAAGTAATAGTGAGGTTAGCTGCTTGTAGAAATTATCAACTTAAATATTTTGGAAACACCCAAAATGTGTGGCCTCCTGTCAGCTGCTTAGAAATTCAGGTGAGCCCAGTGCCTGCCTCCTCTCTGCTCCCACACTTCCTGGTTAGCACCTGTCAGGCCATCTTGAAACAATTTGGCATTTCATTTACTTTGAGAACAATGAGCTCCTCAAAATCAGACTGTCTTATTTGTCTTTATACTTCAGGTGGCAATGTACTGCTTAATGTATAGGAATTGACCTGTAAATACCTTGTAAGCAGAAAGGGGTTTATGTGTGTGTGAAATAATAATACATAAAATTTACTGATGTCTTATCATACTGCATTAAGTGATTTTCATGTCTTATTTCATTTAATCCTCAAAACCTTATGATGTAACAACTTTCATTAACCTCCAGTGCTCAAGTTCACCTTCCCAGTGGTAGAACTGGGATCCAAGCTCAAGACTCTGACTCTAGAACTCCAGTTCAGAAATCCTTTCTCTGTGCTCTTTCTGAGATGTTTAGACTATGAATACTTCCAGAGATGGGGAGCTCTCCCCTCTAGGAAACATTGTTAGACATTTGAGCACACACAGGCTTCCACATGACTGATTCCTGATGATTATCATTCAGCCCTTTGGAAAAAAGAAGGAATAGCTCTATCCCACAAAACAGCCATTCTAAATCTATCTTCTGCAATTTTTCTTTTCTTGAGAATAAGCATTTCCAATTTCTTCAATGTCATTTTATATCATAGTCTTTAGAGACATAGTGTTGGTATTTTTTAATGATGTCATATATTTGTTCAGGGAACACATAGCTGGTTTCATACTTTTTATGAAACGCAAACCTATCAGTCTAGAATCTATTCCATTGCTCCCTAATATGCCTAAGCTTACAACAATTTACAAATTTAATATATTTAAAATGGATACAATAAATCTTAGCTTAAAGAGTTGTTAAAAATGACTGACACAATTTACTTGAATAAATTTTGAAAATATAATACATTATATTAAATTATTGCATTATTAATATTTCCTAAAATTCATTTATAACAATTTCATAAATTCATTTATGAAAGTTTCTTTATTTTTCATAGCTGTTTGGTTTCCAAGTTTGTCTATTACAATTTTCCGTTTTTTGATAGAGTATTTTTTTCTAAGACTATTTCTATTGTTTCTTTCAAAAAATGGATTAAGCCATTGAGGGCAGGACAGACTCAATATTTCTTTTATAAGTCTGGATGGCTTAATTGTAAAAAATATAACTTGGAGGATAACCTAAGTGGCCAAGAGTATATAAGTAGGTTGAAGCCTTGAAATATGGTTGCTAAGTATGGCAAAACAGACAAACAAAGAAACACAGACACTTTTTCCCACCACAACAGAGTTCTCAACTGAAATTTGAATGCACTAATTAACTTGTCGCTACTGTAGTAGTAATAACTCAGGTATTTCATGGTCTAATATCTAGTTGAGCCCTTGCAGACAAGACCTACTTTATAAAAGTGTCTTTATTATTATAGTGTGCATTAGATCTCTCTTTTTTTGAAACCATAGAGAGTTTAGTTAAGATGCATGTGGTACTTTGTGACGATTGAAATGAATAGAGAACTTATGAGTGCATACCTTATGACAAATATATGGCCAGATTTGTCTTCTGTATCCAAGTCTATTGCATTTTCTACTAATACAATATTGCTTTCAGTAGAAGTATGCATCATGGTATAAATCTAATATGGTCCATTGGTTTAACAGCATTTGACAATCCTTGATATTTCTCTGAAAGATTCTCTATGACACTGAATTAAGACAAATGGTTTTTCTCAGATATAGCAAATTTTACTATCTCATGCTTTATTTCTGACAGAATTAAAGATAACTCAAACAATTTGAAGCTCAAAAAGCATGTTCAGCTCTGAAGGAAGTCTTCATGTTAAGTATTAAGTTAAAATCTCTTAGCATTAGCGAGAAATCTTTCTTAGATCATTTCCTGTTCATTAAAGTACAGGGGAAAATAACATTTTTAATAAAGGCAGGCTTCCACCGCTGTTACATATTATTCATTCCTAGAGTGGATTTCCTTATGTGTCACTGGAAACAGATTGCTGCAAAGAAAATAAACTTAAGAACAATCAATGATGATCTATTATAACTTCCCAGGTGACTCTAAAGAAGTTGTTTTTTTTTTAACATACTAATTCCTGTAGAATATTTTTCATTCTCAGAAGAAACATTTCATTTTTACATTATTTTCAAATCTGCCTTTTTTAGAACAATTATTAAAAGGAAAAGTCCTCTAAATTGTCATAATCATGTTTTGGAATTCATCACACGTGATGGATGATGGTATAAACATTACCTCAAAGAAATTCTGCCATTAAAGTGATTTTTCTTAAACCTTATCAAAGAAGAGGCACAGCAACCAGCCTTCTAGCCTGTACTGAAATAGCAAATGCTGACAAGCTTGTTAATAATTCAAAAGTCTTTTCAATGGATTGTGTCTATCCTTAAGTTTTAGTTTTATAGAAATGTTCAAATATATTACCTGCAGTTCTTTGCAATTTTATTTTTTTAGAATTTTGTATTCCCTCTTATCATAAAACGGACTGCTTTTGAAACACACCAAACACATCTGCTAAAGCACCTCTGTTATTTTTACTTCACTCTGCATAGGTGTTTTTTCACAGCATCCAAGAAATAGTTATCTCAGCTAGAATGAGATAAAGCCTATTGCCAAAAAAGAATATGTATATTTAATATTTTTCTTTTGAGTTAAAGAATCCATGTGATTTATTTCATAACTGGACCATAATTTTTGTCTGTAATTTTGGTCAAACTATTTAGCTTCTTTATCTCAATAGTCTTCATTTTTAGTTGAAAGTAAAGCTTAGATAGAAAAAAATATAGGCATAAAAATGAGAAAATTGTTTAGGAATACTAATATAGCAATTAATTTTTGGATAGTGTAACAGTCCAAGTTGGGGATTATTCATGGAAATTATTGAAACAACAATTTCCTCATCTATAAGATGGTAGTTTGTAATATAGTCAGAGGGTTATACGAGTATTAATTGAAATATGAATGGTAAAGCAAGTCACATAAATTGAGTCTTCAATTTCTCTTCATTTCCCTTTAGTTTTTTTTTTTTTTTTTTGAATGTTAGCATTTTACCTGTTGTTTGCAAGTGGAGTTGTTATTCTAACTCAAATATGCTAGTGAATTAAAGGTTAAAGTTTTTCTTCTCATTTCTTATTTCTACCCAATAAGTTCTAAATTTGAGGAAATCAGATTTTCTGTGTTTTCAAAGCAAAAATGTTAATTAAAAGGACATTTTTCTATCTCCCTTTTTATTTTTTTTCCACTTGGAGTAGGGCTGAAAAAGGTAGTCTAAACAAAGGAAATATTTTATTTCAGAAACCATTAAAATACCTTTTTCTTTTTTTTTTTCTGTACGCGGGCCTCTCATCACTGCGGCCTCCCCCGCCGCGGAGCACAGGCCCCGGACGCGCAGGCCCAGCGGGCACGGCCCACGTGACCAGCCGCTCCGCGGCACACAGGACCCTCCCAGACCGAGGCACGAACCCGCGCCCCCTGCATCGGCAGGCGGACTCTCAACCACTGCACCACCAGCGAAGACCAGTACCTTTTTATAAAATAATATCCCTAGAAATGTGAGCCAGGAGCAGAAGAAAGATATCCACACTCAGGAATGCAAAGGTTTTAAATCAACTGTCAGAAAGAATACTGGGAATTTAATTGGATTATTTTAAAATCTGTAGTATTTCAGAGAATCTAATAAGCTTACTGGAATTAGATATTATTTATCTTTGATTTCATGTATCTTAAACTATGCAGTTTGGTTCTTTTCATCTTCCTTGCTGAAACAATTTAAGAAATTGGTCACTTAAAAGATAAAGGAGTTGTATATTGACATCAACCAGCCACAAGAGGGAAGTCTTGGCTATATTGGAAGTACTGTACATATAGGGAGGGGTCCAGTTTTGCAGAAAAACAGAAATAAAAAACAAGTAAAAAAGAAGAGAAAAAGTATTTTATCTTTTATTTATTTATTTATTTTTGTATATCCTGATGCTATACCAACAAGAGAAAATTATTTGTAGGTCTGGTATGTTATTAGACTTTGCAAGTGTAGAATAGTACTCTTGTCACACAGTATGTTTTCCTTAAAATTTAAATCATTTGTTCTCTGTGAAAGTCAATATAAATCTACTTTAAAAAATATATACATGAATATATTATTACTCATGCATCTATATTTTATTCACACAATATAATTCATAAGAGTAATTATTGCTTAGGTCTCTGAGCTATACCCATTAGTTCTCTCTGTTATGTATTAGTGGCATCATTGGAATGAATTCTGACTGTATTTTATCCTCCTTGAGAATCCAACTTGTATAATTAAGAGATTTAGAATCTCAGATATACATAGGCCAAGAAATAAATGAAAAGGATAAAGTATTTGGAATAAGATCAGCTATTAAGCGATTTGGAAATTCATAGTGAAGAAAGTTCTGAAATAGATACTGGGCTCTAGAATGGCATGTTTTAATTGAAAGGTATTTAATTGGAAGTTTCTATTTGGATTCACTATGGGAAAGTTTCTGTTTGAATTCGTGATCACTCACCAAATAGTCAGCCTCACATGGTATTATTAGACAAAGCAATCATCATATCTACGGAATAAAATGTTCTAGTATTTGTGGCAAGACGTGGAACACAGAACTCTTAAATCTTGACTCTGGTTTTTAAGAACTTTGCTAATGACATAGGCAATAAATACTAAATACTGTTTAATGTCTCTGCTTTATCATCCTAAAAAGTATGTAATTTTGTTCTTTAGCTTTTCATTGAAAAAAGATAGTAAAGTTCTGTGAAAACTTGAAGAACTTCCATTCATATAGATAAAAAGAATATTACAAACTTTTAGTACACATAGAATACATATGAATTATGCTGTTTCTCTTTCTCTGTATTTATCACTATACGCATTTAAGTTTGTGAGCTTTGACGTTGTAGCTACTTTGAGTATATAAAGAATTTATCATAAGTTATTTCTTCAATTACTTAGGGAGAAGTTGTTTTAGCCTAACTTCTAGTAACTGGTTCAAGTTGGTTAGTGGGCTGGTGGTAACTCAGAGTAATAAATGTTATGCCTTTGCTTAGATTTAACTTCATTTTTAAGTGCATCTCTATAGTCACCTGAAAATCATAAGATTATTTCATTTAATATTTGGTAAAATTATTATGACTTTTGACATAGAATAATATACAACATATTGAACATAATATAATAATCCCATATGTTTAAATAAGTCCTGTTTGGGCTAAAATTTTATTTAATATTAACATTGTTTTGTTTCTTTTTCAGGTGAACAGTGTAATAAACTGTGAAGTGTTTATATTTTATTGGCATGGAGCTCATCAGTTCCCAGTTTGAAGGGAGTCAATATTACTCTCAGAATTTTTCTTTTTTTAAGCATACAATTAGCAATCGTTCATGTTCTGAAGGAATTGTAGTGGCAGAATTGATAGACTGTCTTATGTTTCCCTTCTATTAGGATGGATCACTTACAAATAATCCTGCTGCAATTAGGCATTTATTTTACAGTGCAAAATCTATATGGGGATCATTCTTAACATGTCTCTGGAGTTTGTTTTCATCATCAATCAAGAAATATAGAGGTAAAGGAAGAATATTTAGAGAGGACATAGAATGTTTAAACATAGTTCTAATAGGTCTGCCAGAGAAAATGCTTTTATGAAAGATGTGTTTTATCTTAAACTGTATATGGGCCCAGCTATAAGTCCACATATGACACTTTTATTTTTGTTTTAAGCCTTCAAAATTAAAGTTAAGCCATATTTAATGGTGGAACAGGATTTAGTATTAATAAAATATATATTACAGTCATACGAATGATTTAGACATTAAGGTAAGCAGAATTTTAGCTGCCAGCCTATGGTTACATAAAGCATTAGTAAGCAGAATGAAGGCTGTTCAATTCCCAAATCACTATTCCAATTACTGGGGATTAATACTGTCTTATTTTCTCCTTGTTTTCTGAGTGTATTGCATGAATGTGCATTTGTTGAAACTTCGATAAATTATTATTCTCAGAGAGACGTGTGTTTCCTTACCAAACAAAAATCAAAGTGTCTTTCTTGAATGTGGTATAATGTGTATTTTAATATAGTATACTAGTATTTTAAACAATCTTAATACAAATGATTATGTGTTTAAATAACAGCTAAATTTTATTTTCTATCAATATATTTGGTATAGCACAGGACAAGTTTTTTTATTACTATCTATGAATTGAGCTTGTTTTCATTCCAAAGTATCATTGATGGTCTCTGATCCCTTTTCCAAACTTTTATAGGAAATTAAATATTTCCACCATCTTCAATAAAGTGGTCATTAATTTATAAAAACAACATTTTGCATTTAAAAATCAAACTGCAGCTTCACACAAACACTTTTTAGCTAAGGATTGCTAAAAAATTGAAACTATAGCATTTTACAAAGGTACCACATATGTCTAATAAATGAGTACACTAACAAGAACATTAGGGTAATCCTCACATATTAGGGACATGAATGTTTAATGGAGTAATTAACATAAAATTTCCAGAAATATTTACTATTACATTTTTCTAGGGATTTATAGAGCTGAATGATCTATCAACAAATTTAGGGCATCTAACCATTTACAGAACTTCGTGTTCTGATGAGACTTGTAAAGGATTGTTTCTAGGCAACACTATGAAGAAGGAAAAATTTATTGGTCTGGGGCGCTCCCATTTAACTGATGTCTCTTTATGTCCTTATGAGACACACGTTGTCACATCAAATTATAATGCCACACATCAGAGGTTAACCAGAAGGAAGAGAAATTTTGTGGGTTTTTTTAGCTGTCAGACTCTGAATCCTTTTTCTGGTTTGGTTAGTCTGCCCCCAAACTCTTGTTTGGAGGCAGCACTGACTAAAAGCTCTCCCTGATCTCTGGCAGCTGTAGCTGAATATGTGGTCTTAGTTCAACCAATCAGATGCTCTTGTAAAACTTAACCAGAGTTGTTCCTGTTATTTAAAACCACAAATCCTGACCAGACTTTAGATTTATTTAGAAATTATATCATTTATCTTCATGTAACCCAGAATAAGAGTGAATGGAGCACTATTGAAGATTATGCCATGACAACGGGTGTAAACCAGGACTGTCTTGGCTAAACTGCTGTACATGTTCACCCTTCTTAAATGGGCACCTTAACTATAAGCTGACACCAATTTAAAATACTGGCCATCTGGCAGAATTTAGGTTTTACCTTGTGGCTCTTGATTTGAACGACATCCAATATTTGAGGAAATTAATCTAAATGGTAATGGTGAAATCACTGGGGTTGACATTTTAGAGCAAAAGGCCTCTTACAAACTTCCTCAAAACACATGTAGAAGACTGCTTACTCAAATGATGCATCAAGTTCTCTCTGTGGGTAGAAGAATTCTAAAGAGAGCCCTTTTCTTCTTCAGAGATAGTGGAGCTGTGCTCAGCCCCTTGCTCTGTTAGTCACCATATTTCCAGGGTGACATGACAGTGTTTCCTGAGGATTCCTCTTCACCCAGCTGCAAAACTGATCATCTGGTGAATAGGTAATTAAGGCTGAACTAGGAATCATGCCGGGATGTGAATGTCTAGTAACCACATAGTGTTTGCATTGTAACTAATGAATACTCCCTTGCCTAATATAACCCAACCTAATTACCCATTAAGCTTCGGGTAATTTTCATTTGACCCTAAACTTTGTACATTTAGCTGCTTCTCTACTCAATACTAAATGATAACTCAACAAGAAGGTAGTGAGCATCAATAGGTAAGGTTATTCCCTCTGCAATATATCGTTATGCTTACAGTATTTTAATCAGAGAAAATCAGTTGTTACAGTATGGTCTCATTCACTTACCTAATTATCAGTTGTCATTTCGAGAAAAGCTAGCCCAAGAAAGAATGCTTCAAATAGTTTTGCCAGGGCTTCCCTGGTGGCGCAGTGGTTGAGAGTCCGCCTGCCGATGCAGGGGACACGGGTTCGTGCCCCGGTCCGGAAAGATCCCACATACCGCGGAGCGGCTGGGCCCCTGAGCCATGGCCGCTGAGCCTGTACGTCCGGAGCCTGTGCTCCGCAACGGGAGAGGCCACAACAGTGAGGGGCCCGTGTAAAAAAAGAATGCAAATAGTTTTGCCATTTGTTTCTTTTGCTATGTTCATCAATTCTTTTGTACAAATTGCGTTAACATCCACTGTAAAGAAAAAGAAGGAAAGTGAGGCCACTCTAATATATGAAGAAAGCAAACAAAGGAGTCTCACTGGGGAGAGTTTTGGGACAATGCCTTACTCACCTCTAAATCTCCAGTGCCTGGCACCATGCCTGCAGCATAAGACAGGGCTCAATCAATATTTACTTCTTCCTGTGTTCACATGCTTTGAAATTATTCCAGACTGATACAAAGGGTGATATCTAAGCATTAAAACATGCTATAGAGGTTATTTTTAAAGTTTTAATTTTCTGATAGAAACTGTAGATATTATAGAGAGGCTGATTATGATAGAATTTTAATAAGCAATAATAAAAAATTTTCAATAGAACAGCTATTTACAGATTGTGTTCTCTAACACCCAGTGTAAATGAAACTTTCACAGTATGTCTTTAGCCACAATCCAGGCACCATGGAATCATCCCTAAATCCAAACCAAGATGGGAAAGGAAAAATGTACATCAAACTGTGGTCATTAGGAACATGTCTAACATGTACGACACTAGTGACTACTTGATCTACAAAAGTGATGGAATTAATAAGAGGGCAAATGAGGAGCTTGAGAGAGAGGCCTCTGAGATGAGAAAGGAAATCCTTTAAATATACTTAGGTTTGGGTGAAGCTAAACATATGGTTGATATACTTCTGGGGAAATTTGAGATTAGCACCATCGATGAGGCCATTACTGAGATCCTAGGACCTAAGGCCTTTGTTAAAAACATGCTTACAAGCACAGCTCAGTGAGTTAGCTTGATTATTGCTGAGGATGATGGTGAATATGAAACTTCTATCAAAAAATGTGGCCAGAATTGTGCTGTGAAAATATTCTCCCTTTCACACACAGTTAGTGTTTTTTATTTTTTTCTTTAATATATTACACTGACTCCCTCCTTATGCCCAGAGGAGATATGAGGAAATGAATAAAGATGTCAGTAACTACATTGAGGAAATGGTCTACAACTGAAAGTCAGATGCATTTTGTGCCAGTTTTTGGTTGGAGTGGTGACAAGATACTGGGATCCAAGCTTTAAAATGCTTGGAACAAGAGTACAAAATCAATCATCCACAGCATTTCTGGAACTATATAGCCCTTTTTTTTCCTGTTTTTTGTTAAAGGGATCAGTTTATTAGGATTTGATATAGATGTAAGGAAGAACTGAATATCCATAAAGTAGCTAAGACAATCACCTTTGGCATGGACTCCTAAGTCTTTCTTCCCCTTTGCTATGAGGAAAAGAAAAATTTAAAAATTTTAAATTCAGTTTCAACTGCAAGTAAATGATGATATAAGAGATAGTGGGACATTATCCAAAGAACTTTTCCTATTTTTTCAATGCATCTCTAGACTGCTAATGAATTACCATTGCCTAGATTTTGGTCATGTTGGCAAAAAAATAAAGCTTCTTATTGTTACATTCTGAAACATGTTCAGAGCCTGACAGAATGTTCTCTAGGGGCAAGATTCTACTTTTGTTAGAACATGAAAGATCATCCACAAATATGAAGTCCATTGCCAGTTTATCTCACAGCCCGCTCATGAAAGTACATTCACATTTATGAATGCTACTGCCACAAATTTTTTGAGGGCTGGAAGAAGAATCCAGTTCTCAGATTTCCAGGTGCAATATGCTTTCAAAGATCATCTGCTTCTTCACTCAAAGTTCATCTGTGGTCCAGCAGCATTGGTATCACCTGGGAGATTGTTAGAAATGCAGAGTCTCTGATCTCACTCCAAAACAACTGAATTAGAATCTGAATTTTACAAGGTCCCCAGATGATTTGTATATACACTAAAGTTTGGTAAGCATGGAACTATATAGCTTTAAGAATTGGATTCTATCCTGTCACCAACTCATGCAATTTAAGAACTCTTAA
This sequence comes from Grampus griseus, assembly GCF_964374135.1. Classification (NCBI taxonomy): domain Eukaryota; kingdom Metazoa; phylum Chordata; class Mammalia; order Artiodactyla; family Delphinidae; genus Grampus; species Grampus griseus. The sequence goes on from NC_139012.1 coordinate 48,688,616, forward strand.
TCTGCCCTTCCAGGATGACTATGAAACTGGTACTCTTGGTGTTGTACAGGGAGTCAGATATGGATCTTCTAGCACTGGGTATGGTGGAGCATCTTTTTCCTTTCAATGTTGGAACTGAAGAAAAGTCTGTCAATATGGAGTTTGATACTCAGAATGAAGTTCTGCATGGTAATAAGGTGGATGTCCATATGATTAACGGTATTCCCAGCTGTCTACTGCAGTATGTGGCTGGTGGTGGGAATAACAACCTACCATGGGAGGTGCTGGCTTTAGTGGTCGCCATCCTGAACCACCTAGGCCCGACTCTTGCTGGCCATGAATTGATGCTGCATTGTCACCTCTCATTGCTGGAAAGTTTGCTGGGATTGAACTGGAAGATTGACACCCATTTTGATAAAAAGATAGCCTGAAATCTTTAAATCTGATGATGTGGTCCTCATTATCAGGTCCCAGGCAATCTTCTGTGGGTGGAGGTCACCTCCAACTAGTCTTCCTAGGATGTTTGCTATACATGATATGAGACTAACTGTAGATTTAGGGGTTATTTTGATACATTTGTTAAAAGGCTATTGGAGCTTCCCCAGAAAACTCTGAAGAATGGATAATAATACCAACGCATGGAAAATGTTTTGGGAGGAAAGAAATTTTTTGTAGACAACTCTATTTTATGTTTGTAGCAGCTTTAAGTTATTCATCCTTAAAATCAGAATACTTTCAGTGGGAAAAATATACCAAAATTCTGACTCTGAATTTTGAGGCCATTAAAACAAATTTAATATGATTTTAAAAGCACCAATTATGACATGGATGACAACAACAAAATGTTGAAGGTGTTCTGATTGTATGCTTGTTCAGTAATTTTTGTGTAATGTGTTTAACATTTCCATCCACTTTATAGGGAACAAAGTATAACATCACACAAGAAATATCACAAGGGGTGTTTGCTGCCACTCCTGTAGAGAAAGTGTGCTAAAGAGTCAGTGATTTAATAGCCCGGAGACTGAATTACTCTCCTGCATCTGGAGTTGCTCTCTGAGGGTCAGGGTTGAGGTCTGTGGATAAGGTAAGGAACAGGGGCAGAGAAAGGAAAACCATGTACAACTCTCTGTGTTATAAATGGTCTGATGACAAATAGGAAACATTTTTCCCTAAAGACTTGTAATCTGACACCTGTCAAGAACACTAAATTCTTTTTTTAAGAATAAAATGGGGCCAAATTGACCTCTTGTCTTAGAGGTTCCTGAAGGGAAGAAGAAAATAAAAATATGGCTTAAGTCATTTTGCTATAACTTGCTGAGTGTGGCGTCCTAGAGGCTGTTGTATCACATTTCCGCGGCATGTGGGATCTTCCCAGACTGGGGCATGAACCCGTGTCCCCTGCATCGGCAGGCGGACTCTCAACCACTGTGCCACCAGGGAAGCCCCCTTGTATCACATTTTTAAATGAAATTAAATGATCCCTTGAGATTAATAAGAGTAAAAAGCCTGCAAATATTGTGGGGATTTTTTGGATAGAATGTCTATGGATTATTTAAATAGTATTTACACCGAACATTTTTTCTGTGCTATTGTCCAGTAAAAACAGCTGAAAACAGAAGAGCAAGAAACATGTATATCAATGAAAACCCAAAGAGGTAACAAGAGGATAAGCTTCAGATAATATAAAATGATGATTTAGAAAACAAAAACAAAATGTTTCATTTATTTATTCATATGACACACTTTTAATGAATTCCTTCAAGTGCTAACAATTCTGATAAAAATTGAGAGATACTAGCATGAGAAAAAATAAAGGCACATATAGTCGGGTAATGGAAATAAATAGTGATTAAAGAATCATAAAAGAACATGGAAAATTCCATCTCTCATAATGGCTACAAAAGGACGGTAACTGGATCTTGGCTATCATATACAAGGGGAGTGTTGGCCTGATCTGGAAGGTCAAAGGAGACATCCCTGAGGAATGATGGTGAAGAATGGGTCTAATTTCAAAGTTATGATAAACCAGATGAAGAACTGGAGGAAGATAACTGAAGCTTAAACTGTAAGACACAGTTAACACTACATATGAAGTTGTTGAACCTAAGGTTATATCAACAAAGAAAAGATGATTGAAAGCTGATGTTTTTGTTCGAAGAACAGTTTTATTGTTTTACATAGTTTTTACTAATGCTGGAGCTGCAGAATTCATATGAAAATTGAAGGTAATGTTTAGTAAAGGTTCAAATGCGGGAGACCCTGATCTAGGTTTTGTGTGACCTAATGGATATGGTTGGACAAAGGGATGGAAAGCAAACAGTTGGATATAGTTCTTGCTCTCTGGAATTTTAAAATATAAACTATTAAATGCAATTGATATAAGAAAATATGTGTGACATATTTCCACCAAATAACATGTAGAGTTATGATTTTTTTAAAAAGACAACTAAGCTTGGAATAAAAAAAATCTCTTGGTTCAAATATTAGCTTTGACACTGCCTTTGAAAATGGTTTGAAAATTCTGATGGACTAGACTAAAGCAAGGATGAAAATGAAAATATAAACTAACAGCTCTGAAGGAAACTGACACAGGATCCTTCCTTCCTTCTATATCACATTTTACATAATAGTGCATGACGCTATACTTTCATTTGCACAAGTCAAAATTATAGCATTATCCTATACACTTAATTCTCCTTCTATTGGTCATAAAACTAGTGTATTGTTTCTAAAATGATATTCTGCTACTTTACCTCTCTGCTTGTATTTTTCAGTAGTTGCTTATCTAGTTTTCTTAGTGAGGCACTTACGGCCTACTAGAACTTGAACTTTGCCTGCCTCTTCACATTTATTGCTACACGGCCTAGAACACATGGTTCCCAAGGTTGCTGGCAAAGGGGAAGAGAGAACGTGGAAAATGAGCACCTATTTCATCTGCCCAGGACCGTTGGTAACATATCACTTCCTCTCCTATTCTATCAATGAAAAATAAATCACAAAACTCTTCTAGATGCACTGCTATAATCAGCAAAACATTTCATTTTACTAGGCTCACATCTATACTACATTTCCCAGTATAGCAATATCCCCAGTAAGATGAAATGGGTTAATAAAGATATATTTTCTCTACCCCAGTATCAAAATTTTAGTTTACAATAAAAAATGACTTTCCAAGAATGGGAATATTTATGTTTGCATGATGAACATATTTTCTCCCTATTAACAAGCAATATGTAATATAGTATTAAACATGATTTAGAAAATTCCATTATAATTGAGGAATTGAAGAAAAGGAAGTAGATTAATGAAATGTTTACTAGTAGGACTAAGATAACGTGGTAACTCAAATCGGGATGATTTTGCCAGTAGGACCAGAGATATCTGAAGTCTTTTGGAAAAGGATGTCTGTTGAACATAGCTTCAAAGCCTCACAAATGCCATTTTCCTTTGTGAACCTCCTTTTTCTTTGCTTCCTTATAGACCAATCCCACCCTATCCTCGTCCCCAGTGCTGTGATATAGTCCTTCTTGAAATATACTAGTACCTTTAGTCATGTACAGCAAAATTTTGCTCATCAAATCTTTTAAACATAATTATGCACATACATTATTATGTGTTCATTTTAGGGGTCAAGTCCCCAAGTATTATCTATTATTTACCATTTACAAAGTTTTAGAAATGCCACTCTATGGACTCCATATAGTAAAAAACCAAAAAGAAAATGTCTTAGTGTCAGAATAAGGGCTACCAGCCATGGTTTGCAAATCTGTTCAGAGAATTTGGGAAGTATCAGGGCCTCACTGACACCCCCAAATCATTCCACCTATATTGATCTATTCCAGACATATGTGTGAAGAACTCTTTGTCATCTATGGAAAAAGGAAACAAGAAGTAAAATTGAATTCAATTAGTGATGGAAGAGTTTTATGCCACACACATACACAAAGGAATGAAAAAGAAAACAAAGAGAGACTAAGTATATTAACAGACAGATATTACAAATATTATTAAGGAAAGCAAAAAGGGTAAAAAATGATTTCTGAACAAAATACACATAAAAATGGAATTAATAATTATCAAGATGGATTGTGTATTCTCAGAAGAGCTAGCAATGATTAATAGAAACCAACATAGGTTCACTAAGAATAAGTAATGTCAAATTAATTTTATTTCCTATTTAGATAATTTTCTTAGGCAGAGAGATCAAGTGAATATTATGGGAAAAAAATCTAACTTTATTATTATTTTTGACGGCCTCTCAGATTATCTTTGTGGACAAGATGAAGAATGTATATTAGAGATATCATATTAGATGAATTTAAAATTGGCATAGTTGACTAAACAGTCATACTAGAAGAATGATGGAGAGAAGTTTCTCCAAGACTCTGCCTCCAGTCCTATTCTAATCAATGTTTTAATTAATTATTGGAATGAAGATATGCGAAACAGGGTTTATTCAGTTTACTGATTGAACAGAACACTAATTCAATGAATCAAATATTTTTAGGTACCTATTATGTGCAAGGAGAAAAAAAACAGATTGTATATGAAGGCTACCAAGGAATTTTAAGTTATTATAAATAAACTCAATATGAGTATATGAGTAGTTGTTAAAATCAGAAAATACAACCTGAGCTTACCTGAATAGAAAGCAAGTAGGACAGAGGAAAAATAAAAGTGGACTGTGGTTTCAGACTGCTTGAGGATTTATATGATCTCCACTACTTCTTAGCTGTGTGACTTTGTACAGGTTAATTTTCCTAAGCTTCAGTTTACCATTCTTTAAAATGAGCTAATATCTACATCATGTTTGTTTGTAAGAAATAAGTGAAATGCACCACGTAAAGTATTAAGCATCACTGTGCAAAAAGATTACCACTCAGTAAATATTTGCAATTATTCTTAGTTTACCGTACAGATCAAGAGATATGCATGCTGGACCAGGAGTCATGAGGCTTGTGTCTCCGTCTTACCTCTTCCTATCACTAACTGTGACACCTTAACCTATTACTAAGTGATTATTCTTCATTCTTGATGTTTCATTTTATTGAGTCTTGAAAAAAATGGAATCCATTCAGAGAAGAGGGACTGAAATGGCAATAGATCTAGAAACCATGTCATGAAAGAAGTATTTTGAAATATGTAAATTAATTAGTTGATGCTTTGCTTTGTTCCAAAAAAAGTTATCTTAAATTACTGATAAATATGCATGCAATGCAATAGGATAAAAATAGCTAAAGCAGTTGAGGCAAAGAAGAAAGAATACCATGAAACAGGGATTACTAAATTAATCACAGTCGCATTAAAATGTGAAGCAGGGAAGATTTAAGACCAGGGTAGTACACAGTATCACAAGAAATTGCTACTTTTACTCTGACCTAATATTCCAACTAATATTCCAACTCACTTGCCCAAATGCCTCCACAGCTCTAATCCTTTGACCCCATTGAGACATCCCATCCTTTTACTCCACAACTTACAACCTATCAACCTTGTCTCTTCATTTCCATGTTCCATAGTTTAGATGGTATGGTTTTACTATTATTGCTTACCCTTTTCTCTGTCAGTCATACTCCAAATCCAAACCAGAACCCTGGATAAAACACAGTATTTGTCTTTTCTTAGCCTACAAAGGCAATTCACACCCACATTGACCGGCCACACTTGAAATCAATGATCATTGAATCTGCTATACTTTCTTTATCAGCTTGGCATTCCTGCTTAACTGTTTTATTCCTACTCACCTATTATTAAAAGTCTTTCACCCTCTTCTTACTCACTCCTACTTTGCTCTCACTTTACTTAGGGAATCTCAAAGTCATTAACTTCCCATCACTCAGTCTGTAAAACTACCTGCCTCTGAAACTCCATTGTTTCCTCCCATCATGTAAAGATGAAGGAATGGATTGATCTCATTAAAGTCCAACTTCTTCACGTGTTCTCTGGATTCCATCCTTTTCCATCATCTCAAGGAATTCATGCCTATGGCTATGATTTTTTTCTAGTACATCGTAAATCTCTCTCCTCCTATAGGATATTTCTATCAGTGTGAAACAGATCTAGTGCCTCGCATTCTTTAAAAAACCCTCCATAGATGCACAATACTTTTTGGGAATTTTCCTATTTCTGCTATCTTTTTCAATAACCTCAATTTACTAAAGAGAGGCACACATGCCTCTAGCTGTAACTCATGTATTACCCCTCTTGGTCCAGATTCTTCCTTCAGTCACTATTTTCAAAATCTCTAAGAGCCTCTCACGTTACCAAATTTAATAAACACTATTTTTCTCTAACTTGGTGTCGCAACACCATTTGGCACTGTGACAAATCACTCTGTTTTGGAAAGAGTTAATAATCCCCGTTATACCATTTCATGCATTCTCCTCTTTCTCACAACAGATCTTTTGCAGTCTCCTTCACTGGCTTTGCTCCTTACTCAATTCCTGGATTTTGATATTGTCCAAGGCTCAATATTGTGCTCTCACTTTTCTCTCTCTATATGCTTTTACTAAGAAATTATATTCATATCTATGCCTTTAAATGACATTTATGTTGTGATAATTCACAAATTTATATCTCCAGCACAGATTTTACCCTTGAACTTCAGTCATATATACTCAGTTGCCTACCAGACATCCATTTGAACATTTCAAAGCAAAACAAACTTAATTTTTCCAAACTTGAATTCTCCATTTCCACTCACTATAACATCTTTTAAAACCTGTCCCGATGCCAGTCTTTCAGGAAATAGCACACAGAGGTTACTCTTTATTCTGTCCTCAATCTCAAATTTTATTCTACTCCATCGGCAATTCCAACTGATTCCATTCTCAAATTAAAATTTTAATATGGCCACAATCTTCATGGCTATTACCCTAGTCTAACCACCATATTGTCTCCCATGATTACATCAAAAGTCTCTTAGCTGTTTCTTCTCCTTCCACCCTTGCCCCTTCTATTTCCCATAAAGTAGTCAGAGTGACCTTTCATATGTGCACATCACATCTCTGCCTACAAGCCTGCAGTTGACCCCTACTGCTCTCAGAACACATTAGTTGTTCAATATTCTTTAGCTCATACTGGCTTCCTTTCAATATCTGATATACATCACATTTTTTCCCTTTAGCTTTTTGACCATGTTGTCACTACCCTTGTTCCATTCCTACTTTATCCAAAACCTCTCATAGCTTGTTAATTCTCATATTTTTCTACCTTCAGCATAAATTTCATGTCCTTACAGAAGGGTTTTTAAACATAGTATCTAAATCAGACTCTAACTTTCCACTCCCCGTCTCTCTATTATAACATTTAATTAGTTCTCTCCATTACATTCATCTCAATCTCTAATTCTTTATTTGTGTTAAAAACATTTAAAAAATGTTTTTTGTTTTTTTTTTTAAAGAAGATGTTGGGGGTGGGAGTTTATTTATTTATTTATTTTTGCTGTGTTGGGTTTTCATTTCTGTGCGAAGGCTTTCTCTAGTTGTGGCAAGCGGGGGCCACTCTTCATCGCGGTGCGCGGGCCTCTCACTATCGCGGCCTCTCCTGTTGTGGAGCACAGGTTCCAGACACGCAGGCTCAGTAGCTGTGGCTCACGGGCCCAGTCGCTCTGCGGCATGTGGGATCCTCCCAGACCAGGGCTTGAACCCGTGTCCCCTGCATTAGCAGGCAGACTCCCAACCACTGCACCACCAAGGAAGCCCTGGTTTCTTGTTTTTATGTAAGTTCTACACAGAACTTACATGTCTGTCTTGTTTACTGCTGTATCCCTAGAACCTAATGATGATTGGAGATGAAAACATGTTTGATGAATGAATGAATAAATGAGTGAATGCATTCACAGTCTTTCAGGAGAGGATAGACTATGCTGTAGTTATAAACAACAGGCACACATCAGTGACTAATGACACAAAGGCTTATTTCTTGTTCATGTTTCTGCAATTCTTCTCAACATGGTTTTTATTGCAAGAATGTCACTGACAGAGACGCTCCTGCAGCCAAGTGAAGGGAGACATGGCAAACCATGAATTACAACTATTTCTTGAAGCTTCTGCTGACAAGTGACATATTCAATTCCATGCACATTTCATTGGCCAAACTAAGTCAAATACCTACTTCAGAGTTAGATTTGACACTATAATCATCCTGCAGGGAGGGGGGAAATTGGGTCAGCATCCCAGAGGGAGAATGTGAATATTTTCAACAATTACACAAATTATTATATGTACCACTGACCATCCATTGACAGAAATTGCCCACAAAACTTAGTTAAGAACTCTAAAGTTAGATCTAAATTCAGCAAGAAAAATGGTTTGTATTATATGATCACAGTATGGGGAAGTGGCAGCATATGTGCTGATATTTGTAATCGCTGACATATGTAATGTTATTGTTGTAAACAATTGAAGGACTGTCCTGTGGAAGAGGAATTAAATTGAGATAACAGATCAGAATTGAGTTTTTAATGAGAAAAAAATTTAGTGGGGCATGGATACTCAGTTAAGGTAAAAGCATTCTATATTTACACCTATTGAAAAATGATATCATCTGCTTTGTAAAAAAAAAGGGGGAGCTTTTTTTTTTTTCAATCACAAGAAGTATTCACAAAGTAGTTGCATGTCAGGCTATCGACAAAGCTGTAAATTTCTACTTTGAGTGTTGGGTAACTCCTTATTTACTTCAAAGTTTGAAAATCTATGAGTTCATCATCTAATATAAAGGACACTGGACACTTTCTGTTGGTCTGGATTCTAGTGTGACAGTGTTATGCCATCCACAAAGAGAGGATACTCCAAACTCTATTGAAAGACAACAAAGGTATTAGACACACATTAATTTCTAATTCTGGAAAACAGGGTGGAAGACCATTAGTATAAAGTAATTTTAATGTTTCTTTAGAAAACAGAAAGTAGTTGGGATATGATTGAAAAATCTGAGCAGAGAAAAATGCCATCCAGAACACAGGTAGGAAAGTGTTACAGTAGAGATTACAGACATTCTTCTCTTTAGCTTTGTGACAGCAATTTGGTACTTTCTTATATTTTCTATCTCTTTGTGAAAGTTCTCACTGTATTCATCCATTCTTCTCCTGAGTTCTTGAGCATCTTCATTACCATTACTTTGAACGGTTTATCAGGTAAATTACTAATCTCCATTTCATTAGTTTTTCCCTAAGGTTTTATCTTGTTCTTTTGTTTAAAATATATTTTTCTGTTTCCTCATTTTGCTTGACTCTCCTTGTTGGTTTCTATGCATTAGACAAAACAGCCACTTCTCCCAATCTTGAAAAGTGGTCTCCTGTAGGAGATGAATCTTATCATTCAAGTTTGCCCTAGCTCTTGGTTGTCTCTTAAACCCTTTGTGGTTGTTCAAGCAACCAATCTTATTCTCAGTGGCTCCCAGTAGTTGAGGCTGTGCCAAGACCTGTCAGTGTCCCAAAGGGGAGGATCTCAGTCAGCACCTAGATTAAAGATGATTGGAAGCTGAACCCTCAGGCAGCAGCTTTTAAAGTATGCAAATATATACAATGTATGGGACTACAAGTATAATCTCCACTGGCCACCAATACCAAGGAGATCTAGAGGTGCCCCTGGGTGGCAGTCACAACAATTGCTACTGATGTGTAAGCTCCTGTCTATGAGATTCCGGTGAGCTGGGTGAGGCAGAAGGAGAGTGCTAAGATGGTGTGCAGTGACTTACAGTCCCCGAGAGCAGGTTCGTAGGCCTCTAGATGTGAGCCAAACTAGAAGTCTTCCCCTCAGGCTGAAGTTTCAGAACAAGCAGATAGACCTCTTTTACAGAAAGACTGAGGGTGTGTTTCAGTCTGTGCAGTGCCCTGGGAGTGGCTGCCTGCCAAGAACTATTTCTCTGATTGCTACAGTCCCATGGGCCTCAGGAATGCAAGCCCCCTTGATTACCAGAGGTAGGTGATCAAGGAACATCTGCCAGGCAGCAGCTGCAAAACCCAGGGCACCAGAAGTAAGAACAAGGGCACCAGGCATGTGTGAAATCTCCATTGCAAGAGATACTGGAATGTTGGAGCATGGCAGAGGAGGGGTACAAAGATAGTTCCTGCCAGTCTTCAGCTTCCAATAGCTCCCCAGCAGGCTCCCAAATGTGTGTCAAATCAGATGCCTGCCCCTCAGCCTGACACTCTAAGACAACCAAATAAAGTGCCCACATAGAGTTCAGGCACCCCTCAATGGGCTGCTTCTGCACTGGACCTTGAGGTGGGTGAGTCCAAGCATGTGAGCCCTAAAGAGCCATTTCTCAGATCAGATGACTACAACCCCGTGGGTCTCATGGGCAAGAGCCCTGTTAGATTTTCAAAGTGAGATGTTTGGGGTGTTTATCTCTAAGATACAGATCAGAAAAGTTGGGGATGGCCAATGTGGGGTTCAAACACTTTGCTCCTCAGGGAGAAGTTCTAGGTTTTGAGTTTCCTCTCAACTGTAGTTCACTGAGCTGGGAGTGAGGTTTATGGTGAGATTGTGTCCCTACCTGCAATGATGTGGGGTTTCTCTCTATCTCTCAATGTGTAATTTCCAGAGGAAGTTGTTCCATCTGTAGCTGTACATTCGATGTGTTGTGGGAGGGGGTGCAGGGTCCTTTTATGTCAACATTATGAACTGGAACCCCATTTTTCTCATAAAGAAGCTGAGCAGAAGGACTACCTAAAGATTTCTCCCAGGATATAGAACCTCAAGTGATATTATCCTTGGATTGGTTATATTTATATGTAACAAGTGTTGATAAACTATCTATGAAACTGAATGTGGTTGTTAGAAAGTATTCTGCCAACAGTAATGTCAAAAAAAATATGATTCTTAGTGATTTCGAAAGACATGAAACATTTTGATAGTTTTGATAGCTGAAGTTTTTCATAGAAGATATACATTTGAATATATATTTTAAAATCCAAGAGCAACTTATATGAAGGGACAAGAAGATACATAAATTTCAATTAGAGAGAAAGACAAAAAAGTGTAACAATAATAAAACTACATTACACCATGAAAAGAGAGCCTCTTAAGTTCAGTAAAATAACGATGTAGATGAATAAAGCTATAATTTCTTAACTAGTTTTGTATCTAAAATAAAATATACAAAAAAAAGGTTGAAAATAAGAGGTTGTCAAAGATATATGTATCAAGTTAAAAATAATTGACAAAAGTGTGAATTTTAATATGAGGCAAAGCAAAACATAAGACAAAGAGTTTTGAATGGGAAAATATGCTTAGTATACATATACACACACACACACACACACACACACACACACACATATATATATATATATATATATATATATATATAGCTATATTAATAATTTGAAGAAACTCAAAACCCAGAGATTTTCCCTGAGGAGCAAAGGGTTTGAACCCCACATCATGCAACCCAACTTTTAAGATCTGTATCTGAGAGATTAACCCCCAAAACATCTAACTTTGAAAATTCAACAGGGCTCTTGCCCATGAGACCCCCTGGTTGTAGCAATCTGAGCTGAGAAATGACTCTTTAGGGGTCACATGCTTGGACTCACCCACCTCAAGGTCCAGTGAAGAAGTGATCTATTGAGGGGCATCTGAACTCTATGTGGGGATTTTATTTGGTTGTCTTGGTGTGTCAGCCTGAGTGGCAGGCATCTGATCTGACACACATTTGGGGGCCTGCTGGAGAACTATCTGAAGATAAAGACTGGTAGATACAGAGAGAGGCAAATGCAGAGATGCAGACTGAAAGAGGGAGAAAGAGACAGAGAGATCAAAGTAATAAATTAAATAGCGTAAGTGAATCTGCCCAATTTCTTATCAATGAACATTTCCCAAAGGAACCTGAGATGGAAGACTTATTTAGTTTTACTTCTCCATTTCTTCTCACATCATATATTATCAGAGTTAATATTTTTTCTATTGCTTAAATATACATTTTCAAAAATAGAAGATACCCTTTAAATGCAAACCAATAACTTCATTCTGTACTGATCAGAAGGCCCATTGGTCTGTTCCAGTATATTTTTGTAGGTCACCAAACTGGAACACTCAAAGAATTTTAAAATAATACTGACTCTTGTTAGTTTTTAAGTTACACAGTAACTGTAGATTCTAAACCCTGCATAAGATACCATATTACTATATGTGTTTATGTGTGCTTTTGAACCTACACTAGAACTTTTCAAATATTCTGCAACTTAAAAAAAAAAGATCATTAAAAAATATAGTCACCAAGAAAACTGGTAACTGCCAATATTGTAAATCACTTTTGTTACATTGTATGATCATGGTGTAAATAGATAAATAAATAAATATCAAATCAGTTAATAATAAAAACAAAATGATACCTTTGAAATATGTATATGGGAGTTTAAATAATGATGTTTTAAGAAATGGTTAAGAGAGAAAATTAAAGTAGACATTAGAGATTGTTAAAAGTGGATTCTAGTGTATAAATTTCAAAATTATTAGAAGATGATATTTAGAGCAAAATATATTACCTAAGTATATTTATGAGATTATAAAAAATACTTCAAATAAATAAAATAAGTTTCAAGTTCATGAAGATGAAAAACATGATGGCAAGAACTTTTTAAGTGGAGAAAACAGCTAGTGCATAGGCCAAAGGATGGCTGGTGATTAAAATTGTGCTTTTATGTTCTAAACATAGAAAGAAAAAGTCAGTGTGTCTGTGGCACAGAAATCAAAGAGGAAGAAAAGTGTAAGACATGAGATTGGGGACCAATTTTATACAGGCTTTTTTAGGCTAAGATATCAAGTTTGAATTTCTTCTCAGGGTTTTGGAAGACATTGGAGGGTTTTAATCAGTAAAATGCTGAATTGCTTCTAATGAAGCAAGATCAGTTGGGAGGCAATTGTAGTCATTGAGAAAGGAACTAATGGGGTCTTGGAGTAATGTGCCAACAGTAAAATAGAAAAGAAGTGGGTAGATTCAAAATATATTTTGGAGATGAAGCTAAGAGTAATTTGTAATGGATCAGATGAGGAGTGAGGGTGAGAAAAGGGGAAATCAAGTATGATGGACATGGGGATGGTTTTTGGAAGGACAGATCTTTCTGGTCTTGATATGTTTATGCCACCTAGCAGTTATAGAATTTGAGATGTCAAGTAGATTTTGAAAATATGAGTCTGGAATATAATGAATAGATAAGAATAGGAAGTATATAAAGGCATAGTAAATATTTAATACACGTTGATAAATGAGTGAGTTTGCGGATATCTTTTTTCATGATGATCACAGATAAGGGAAAATACCTTTTAAGTGCTAGGAAAACAGCTTGAAGTATGTGATCTGTTGTTACTTGGTCTGTTGCATGATAACTGATCTTTCAATGATTTTGCCAAGAGGACTCCTCTACTCTTGAGGTTCTGTCTGACAGAGTTACACTTACTACAAGCCCAGTTTGAATGGGAAATGAAGTGCTGCTGTATCAATACCTGAACAAATCTTTTTTTTTTTAACATCTTTATTGGAGTATAATTGCTTTACAATGGTGTGTTAGTTTCTGCTTTATAACAAAGTGAATCAGTTATACATATACATATGTTGCCATATCTCTTCCCTCTTGCATCTCCCTCCCTCCCACCCTCCCTATCCCACCCCTCCAGGCGGTCACAAAGCACCGAGCCAATATCCCTGTGCCATGCGGCTGCTTCCCACTAGCTATCTACCTTACGTTTGTTAGTGTATATATGTCCAGGACTCTCTCTCGCCCTGTCACAGCTCACCCTTCCCCCTCCCCATATCCTCAAGTCCGTTCTCCAGTAGGTCTGTGTCTTTATTCCTGTCTTACTCCTAGATTCTTCATGACATTTTTTTTTCTTAAATTCCACATATATGTGTTAGCATATGGTATTTGTCTTTCTCTTTCTGACTTACTTCACTCTGCATGACAGACTCTAGGTCTATCCACCTAATTACAATTAGCTCAATTTCATTTCTTTTTATGGATGAGTAATATTCCATTGTATATATGTGCCACATCTTCTTTATCCATTCATCCGATGATGGGCACTTAGGTTGTTTCCATCTCTGGGCTATTGTAAGTAGAGCTGCAATGAACATTTTGGTACATGACTCTTTTTGAATTTTGGTTTTCTCAGGGTATATGCCCAGTAGTGGGATTGCTGGGTCGTATGGTAGTTCTATTTGTAGTTTTTAAGGAACCTCCATACTGTTCTCCATAGGGGCTGAATCAATTCACATTCCCACCAGCAGTGCAAGAGTGTTCCCTTTTCTCCACACCCTCTCCAGCATTTATTGTTTCTAGATTTTTTGATGATGGCCATTCTGACTGGTGTGAGATGATATCTCATTGTACTTTTGATTTGCATTTGTCTAATGATTAATGATGTTGAGCATTCTTTCATGTGTTTGTTGGCAGTCTGTATATATTCTTTGGAGAAATGTTTATTTAGGTCTTCTGCCCATTTTGGGATTGAGTTGTTTGTTTTTATGTTATTGAGCTGCATGAGCTGCTTGTAAATTCTGGAAATTAATCCTTTGTCAGTTGCTTCATTTGCAAATATTTTCTCCCATCTGAGGGTTGTCATTTGGTCTTGTGTATGGTTTCCTTTGCTGTGCAAAGGCCTTGAAGTTTCATTAGGTCCCATTTGTTTATGTTTGTTTTTATTTCCATTTCTCTAGGAGGTGAGTCAAAAAGGATCTTGATGTGATTTATGTCATAGAGTGTTCTGCCTGTGTTTTCCTCTAAGAGCTTGATAGTTTCTGGCCTTACATTTAGGTTTTTAATCCATTTTGAGCTTATTTTTGTGTATGGTGTTAGGGAGTGATCTAATCTCATACTTTTACATGTACCTGTCCAGTTTTCCCAGCACCACTTATTTAAGAGACTGTCCTTTCTCCACTGTACATTCCTGCCACCTTTATCAAAGATAAGGTGTCCATATGTGCGTGGGTTTATCTCTGGGCTTTCTATCCTGTTCTGTTGATCTATCTTTCTGTTTTTGTGCCAGTACCATACTGTCTTGATTACTGTAGCTTTGTAGTATAGTCTGAAGTCAGGGAGCCTGATTCCTCCAGCTCCGTTTTTCGTTCTCAAGATTGCTTTGGCTATTCAGGGTCTTTTGTGTTTCCATACAAATTGTGAATTTTTTTGTTCTAGTTCTGAGAAAAATGCCAGTGGTAGTTTGATAAGGCTTGCATTGAATCTGTAGATTGCTTTGGGTAGTAGAGTCATCTTCACAAGGTTGATTCTTCCAATCCAAGAACATGGTATATCTCTCCATCTATTTGTATCATCTTTAATTTCTTTCATCAGTGTCTTATAATTTTCTTCATACAGGTCTTTTGTCTCCTTAGGTAGATTTATTCCTAGATATTTTATTCCTTTTGTTGCAATGGTAAATGGGAGTGTTTTCTTGACTTCACTTTCAGATTTTTCATCATTAGTATATAGGAATGCCAGAGATTTCTGTGCACTGATTTTTTATACTGCTACTTTACCAAATTCATTGATTAGCTCTAGTAGTTTTCTGGTAGCATCTTTAGGATTCTCTATGTATAGTATCATGTCATCTGCCAACAGTGATAGCTTTATTTCTTCTTTTCTGATTTGGATTCCTTTTATTTCTTTTTCTTCTCTTATTGCTGTGGCTAAAACTTCCAAAACTATGTTGAATAAGAGTAGTGAGAGTGGGCAACCTTGTCTTGTTCCTGATCTTAGTGTAAATACTTTCAGTTTTTCACCATTGAGGATGATATTGGCTGTGGGCTTGCCATATATGGCTTTTATTCTGTTGAGGAAAGTTCCCTCTATGCCTACTTTCTGCAGGTTTTTTTTTTTTTTATCATAAATGGGTGTTGAATTTTGTCAAAAACTTTCTCTGCATCTATTGAGATGATCATATGGTTTTTCCTTCAATTTGTTAATATGGTTTATCACATTGATAGATTTGCGTATATTGAAGAATCCTTGCATTCCTGGAATAAACCCCACTTGATCATGGTGTGTAATCCTTTTAATGTGCTGTTGGATTCTGTTTGCTAGTATTTTGTTGAGGATTTTTGCATCTCTGTTCATCAGTGATAATGGCCTGTAGTTTTCTTTCTTTGTGACATCATTGTCTGGTTTTGGTATCAAGGTGATGGTGGCCTCATAGAAGGAATTTGGGAGTGTTCCTCCCTCTGCTATATTTTGGAAGAGTTTGAGAAGGATAGGTGTTAGCTCTTCTCTAAATGTTTGATAGAATTCGACTGTGAAGCCATCTGGTCCTGGGCTTTTGTTTGTTGGAAGATTTTTAATCACAGTTTCAATATCAGTGCTTGTGATTGGTCTGTTCATATTTTCTATTTCTTCCCGATTCAGTCTTGGCAGGTTGTGCATATATAAGAATTTGTCCATTTCTTCCAGATTGTCCATTTTATTGGCATATAGTTGCTTGTAGTAATCTCTTATGATATTTTTTATTTCTGCAGTGTCATTTGTTACTTCTCCTTTTTCATTTCTAATTCTATGAACAAATCTTTAACAACTTCTGAGTTACAGCTATGGTAAAGTTAAATTGGAGAAAACTGCTTAAAACAGGAGAACCAAACAAGACTTCTTGTTTCCATTACCTTTTCTTGAATCTAAAATGAGTTGGATTGTGTCCAGGTCCCCACAGTTACTCATAAGAAAGATGGAGAAGAAGAGGGACAAGATAGGGCTAGAGGATTAAGAGATATTAACTACTATGTATACAATAAGCTACAAAGAAATATGGGACAACACAATGAATATAGCCAATATTTATAATATATTTAAATAGAGTATAATCTATAAAAATTTTGAATCACTATGTTGTAAGTTGAAACTTATGTAATATTGTAAATCAACTACACCTCAGTAAACTAAAAAAAATAAATGTAGAGAAGAAAGTGGTCAAAACAGGACCATTGGAGAAAGCTGCAAGATGGCAGAGGAGTAAGACATAGAGATCACCTTTCTCGCCACAGATACATCAAGGATACATCTACATGTAGAACAGCATCTAGAGAACACCTACTGAATGCTGGCAGAAGACCTCAGACTTCCCAAAAGGTAAGAAAATCCTCACATACCTAGGTAGGGAAAAAGAGAAAGAAAAAAAGGAGACAAAGGAATTGAGACAGGACATGCATCTCTGGGAGGGAGGTGTGAAGGATGAAAAGTTTCCACACACTAGGAAACCCCCTTATGGCAGGGACGGAGTGGGGAACTTTGGAGCCTCAGAGAAGAGAGCAACAACTGAGATGTGGAGGGAAGAACAGAGAGATTCCCACATGGAGGATCAATGCCAACCAGCACTCACCAACCTGAGATGCTTGTCAGCTCGCTCACTGACAAGCAGGTGGGGGTTGGGAGCTGAGGCTTGGGCATTGGAGATCAGACCCCAGGGAGAGGACTGGGGTTGGTTGCAGAGGACAGCCTCGGGAAGCTAGTGTGTCACAGCTAGCTGGGAGGGAGTTCAGGAAAATGTCTGGGCCTGCTGGAGAGGCAGAAGAGCTTTGTTGCATGAGGAGAGGGGAGGGCTTGCTGTAAGAGCTTCCCAACCCATGCACTCACAGACAGCAGGGAAATGCCTACTGATAATTCTGGTTGTTATTTTGGACCCCAGAGGCTGCTGCCAAGGGTCCTGTGTGCAAAGCAGTTCCCTGCCAACACTTTCTTGGCAGCCTGTGCAGCCAGCCACTGCTCAGGGTCCCGCAACCCAGGGCCTACTTCCCCAGGAGAGTGTATGGCATGACTTGGGCTGTTGGAAATTCATGCTGACCTCTGCTGCTGCAAGCACTCCCCACACATCCCAATTATGAGTGTCGAATCCCTCCCTACACCCGGCCTGAGTGAGCAAGTGAGCCCTAATCAGCTGCTGCTTTTGCTCCCTCTTGCCTGGGTGGGGAACAGATGCCTGAGGGTGGCCAACATACAGAGGCAGGGCCAAAATCAAAGCTGAACACTAGGGGTCATGTGACCAAAGAAGAGAAAGGGAAATATCCCTGTGCAGCTGCAGGAGCAGCAGATTAAATCGCCTCAATCGGCTGGGTAAACCCTGCATCTGTGGCATACCTGGATCAACGAATGTTCCTACAATCGAGACTGTGGACTTTGGGGATAGGTACACATGGGAGTAAGGCAAGATCAGCATTTGAGCTGGCCCCACAGTGCTCACAGTAGGTCCAGAGAACTACCTAGAACTATTGTAGGACTTACTGGGGAAGCAGGGATTGACTATGGCTCACTGTGGGGGCAGGACACTGATAGCTAAGGCCACAGGAAAATATCACTACTTTTTTTTTGTTGCTGCTCTTTTTTTATTATTATTCTTTTAATTTTACTTTTTTGTTTACTTTTTCTTTTCTTTTTTTGATTTTTAAATATATTTTGTATTTTATTTCTTATTTTTTAAATTCTACTGTACTTTTTCATTATATTGTGTTTTTCCATGTTTGTTTTTTCCTTTGTTTTGCTTTGTTTTCATTTTTCACTATATTTTTTATTTTTACTTCACTACTTTGTTGTTTTGTATTTTTTTCTTTTGTTTTC
Source organism: Grampus griseus (assembly GCF_964374135.1). Lineage (NCBI taxonomy): Eukaryota > Metazoa > Chordata > Mammalia > Artiodactyla > Delphinidae > Grampus > Grampus griseus. Next base: position 48,707,133 of record NC_139012.1, read on the forward strand.
ATCTTTCTTTGTTTTTACTTTTTTCAATCATTTTTGTGTGTTTTTTATGTTCCCATTGCCTTTTTTTGTTTGCTTTATGCATTTGATTTGTTTCTGGATTTATATTTTTGTTTGTTTTTAGAGTTTGTTTTGATTTTGGATTTCTTTATTGGTTTGGTTGCTCTCTTCTTTGTTTTCTCTTTTTAGTTTTTCTTTTTGTGAGTGTATGTGTGTATATTTCTTAATGTGATATCATCTATTTAGTTTTGGTTTTACCATTTGTCTTGGGGTTTTGTCTGTTTGTTTGTTTCAGTTCTTTTTTTGTTTTGTTTTGTTTGTTTTTGTTTTGTTTCTTTTTCTTCTTCCTTTTCCTCTACTCTGTGTGGCTTGCAGGGTCTTGGTGCTCTGGCCAGGGAGCAGGCCTGAGCCTGTGAGGTGGGAGAGCCGAGTCCAAGATGTCAGAACACCAGAAAAGTCCTGGCCCCATGGAATATTAATTGATAAGAGCCTCCAAGAGGTTTCCATCTCAACATTAAGACCCAGCTCAACCCAACGGCCAGCAAGCTCCAGTGCTGGACGCCTCACACCAAACAACTAGCAAGACAGGAACACAAACCCACCCATTAGCAGACAGGCTACCTAAGATATAATAAGCTCACAGACACCCCAAAACACACCACCAGTTGTACTCTTGCCCATCAGATGGAAAAGATCCAGCTCCACCTGGAAGAACATAGGCTCCAGTGCCCTCCAATAAGAAGCCTACACAAGCCACTGGAACAACCTCATGGGGACAGACAACAGAAGTAAGAGGAACTATGACCTGGCAGCTGGAAGAAAGGAGACACCAAACACAGTAAGTTAAACAAAATAAGAAGACAGAGAAATATGCATCAGATGAAGGAGCAAGGTAAAAACCTACAAGACCAAACAAATGAAGCAGAGATAGGTAGTCTACCAGAAAAAGAATTCAGAGTAATGAGATTAAAGACGATCCAAAATTTCAGAAATAGAATGGAGACAATACAAGAAACATTTAACAAGGACCTAGAAGAACTAAAGAACAAACAATGATGAACAACACAATAACAGAAATTAAAAATAGTCTAGAAGGAATCGGTAGCAGAATAACTGAGGCAGAAGAATAGATAAGTGACCTGGAAGATGGAATGGTGGAAAAAACTGGCATGCAGTAAAATAAAGAAAAAAGAATGAAAAGAAATAAGGACACTCTCACAGATTTCTGGGACAACATTAAACACACAAGAGTCAAATTATAGGGGTCCCAGCAGAATAAAAGAAAAAAAAAGGTTTTGAGAAAACATTTGAAGAGATTAGAGTTGAAAAGTTTCCCTAAAATGGAAAGAAAATAGTCAGAGAAGTCTAGGAAGTGCAGAGAGTCCCATACAGGATAAAACCAAGGAGAAACATGCCAGGACACATATTAATCAAACTATCAAAAATTAAATAAAAAGAAAAAAAAATTAAAAGCAACAAATAACATACAAGGGAATCCCCATAAAGTTATCAGCTGATTTTCAGCAGAAACTCTGCAAGCCAGAAGGGAGTGGCAGGACATATTTAAAATGATTAACTGGAAAAACCTTCAACCATGCTTACTCTACCCAGCAAGAATCTTATTCATAGTCAACAGAGATATCAAAAGCTTTACAGACAAGAAAAAGCTAAGAGAATTCAGCAGCACAAAACCAGCTTTACAACAAATGTTAAATGAACCTCTCTAGGCAGGAAACAAAAGAGAAGGAAAAGACCTACAAAAACAAACCCAAAACAATTAAGAAAATGGTGACAGGAATATACATATCAATAATTACCTTAAATGTGAATGGACTAAATGCTCCAACCAAAAGACACAGACAGGCCGAATGGATAAAAAATAAGACCCATATATATGCTGTCTACAAGAGACCCACTTCAGACCTGGGAACACACACAGACTGAAAGTGAGGGGATGGAAAAATATATTCCACGCCAATGGAAATCAAAAGAAAGCTGGAGTAGTAATTCTCATATCAGACAAAATAGACTTTAAAATAAAGACTCTTACAAGAGACAAGGAAGGACAATACTTAAGGATAAAGGGATCACTCCAAGAAGAAGATATAACAATTGTAAATATTTATGCACACAACATAGGAGCACCTCAATACATAAGGCAAATGTTAACAGCCATAAAAGGAGAAATCAGCAGTAACACAATAATAGTAGGGGATTTTAACACCCCACTTACACCAAGGGACAAATCATCCAAACAGAAAATAAATAAGGCAACACAATCTTTAAATGACATATTAGACCAGATGGACTTAAGTGATATTTATAGGACATTCCATCCAAAAACAACTGATTACACTTTCTACTCAAGTGCATACAGAACATTCTCCAGGATAGATCCCATCTGGGGTCACAAATTAAGCCTGGGTAAATTTAAGAAAATTGAAATCATATCAAGCATCTTCCAACCACAACGCTATGAGACTAGATATCAATTACAGGAAAAATAACTAAAAAATACAAACACATGCAGGCTAAACAACATGATACTAAATAACCAAGAGATCACTGAAGAAATCAAAGAGTAAAGAAAAAATACGTAGAAACAAATGACAATGAAAACACGATGACCCAAAACCTATGGGATGCAGCAAAGGCAGTTCTAAGGGGGAAGTTTATAGCAATACAAAGCTATCTCAAGAAACAAGAAAAATCTCAAATAAACAAGCTAACGTTACACCTAAAGCAGTTAGAGAAACCAGAGTAAAAACAACCCAAAGTGAGCAGAAGGAAAGATATCATAAAGATCAGATCAGAAATAAATGAAAAAGAAATGAAGGAAACAATAACAAAGATCAATAAAACTAAAAGCTGGTTCTTTGAGAAGAGTAACAAAATTGATAAACCATTAGCCAGACTCATCAAGAAAAAATGTGGGCATAGAAGGAACTTACCTCAACATAATAAAGGCCATATATGACAAACCCACAGCCAACATCATTCTCAATGATGAAAAACTGAAAGCATTTCCTCTAAGATCAGGAACAAGACAGGGTTGCCTACTCTCACCACTCTTATTCCACATAGTTTTGGAAGTTTAGCTCTACCAATCAGAGAAGAAAAAGAAATAAAATATGCCAAATTGGAAAAGCAGTAAAACTGTCACTTTGCAGATGACCTGATACTATACATAGAAAATCCTAAAGATGCTACCAGAAAATGACTAGAGCTAATCAATAAATTTAGTAGAGCAGAAATATAAAAAAGTAATGCACAGAAATCTCTTCCATTCCTATGCACTAACAATGAAAAATCAGAAAGAGAAATTAAGGAAACACCCGCATTTACCATTGCAACAAAAAGAATAAAATACCTAGGAATAAACCTACCTAAGGAGGCAAAAGGCCTGTAGGCAGAAAACTCTAAGACACTGATGAAATAAATTTAAAATGATACAAACAGATGGAGAGATATATCATGTTCTTGGATTGGAAGAATCAACATTGTGAATATGACTCTACTACACAAAACAATCTACTGATTCAATACATTCCCTATCAGATAACCAATGGCATTTTTCACAGAACTAGAACAAAAAAAATACAATTTATATGGAAACACAAAGACTCCGAATAGCCAAAGCAATCCTGAGAAAGAAAAATGGAGCTGGAGGATCAAGCTCCCTGACTTCAGACTATAATACAAGGCTACAGTAATCAAGACAGTGTGGTACTGGCACAAAAACAGACATATAGACCAATGGAACAGGATAGAAAGCCCAGAGGTAAACCCATGCACATATGATCACCTTATCTTTGATCAAGGAGGCAAGAATATACAATGGAAAAAAGACAGGCTCTTCAATAAGTAGTGCTGGGAAAACTGGACAGCTACATGTAAAACAATGGAATTAGAACACTTCCTAATTCCATACACAAAAATAAACTCAAAATGAATTAAAGTCCTAATGTAAGGCCAGACACTATAAAACTCTTAGAGGAAAACATATGCAGAACACTCTATGACATAAATCACAGAAAGATCCTTTTTGACCCACCTCCTAAAGAAATGGAAATAAAAACAAAAATAAACAAATACTACTTGATTAAACGTAAAGCTTTTGCACAGCAAAGGAAACTATAAACAAGACCAAAAGACAACCCTCAGAATGGGAGAAAATATTTGCAAATGAAGCAACTGACAAAGGATTAATCTCCAATATATACAAGCAGCTCATGCAGCTCAATGACAAAAAAGCAAACAAAAAATCCAAAAATGGGCAGAGGACCTAAATAGACATTTCTCCAAAGAATACATACAAATGGCCAACAAACACATGAAAGGATGCTCACCATCACTACTCATTAGAGAAAGGCAAATAAAAACTACAATGAGATATCACCTCAAACCAGTCAGAATGGCCATCATCAAAATATCTAGAAAAATAAATGCTGGAGAGGGTGTGAAGAAAAGGGAACACTCATGTCCTGTTTGTGGGAATGAAAATTTATTCAGCCACTATGGAGAACAGTATGTAGGTTCCTTAAAAGACTAAAAATAGAACTACCATATGACCCAACAATCCCACTACTGGGCATATACCCTGGGAAAACCATAATTAAAAATGGGTCATGTACCACAATGTTCATTGCAGCACTATTTACAATTGCCAGGACAGGGAAGCAATCTAAGTTTCCATTGACAGATGAATAGATAAGGAGGATGTGGCACATATATACAATGGAATATTACTCAGCTATAAAAAAAATGATACTAAATCATTTGTAGTGAGGTGGATGGGCTTAGAGACTGTCATACCAAGCAAAGTAATTCAGAAAGAGAAAAACAAATACCGTATACTAACACATATATATGGAATATACAAAAAAAAAAAAAATGGTTCTGACGCTCCTAGGGGAAGGAGAGGAATAACTACGCAGACGTAGAGAATGGACTTGAGGTCATGTGGAGGGGGAAGGGTAAGCTGAGACGAAGTGAGAGAGTGGCATGGACATATATACATGACCAAGTGTAAAATAGATAGCTAGTGGGAAGTAGCTATATGGCACGGGATATTAGCTCCATCCTTTGTGTCCACCTAGAGGGGTGGGATAGGGAGGGTGGGAGGGAGATGCAAGAGGGAGGAGAAATGGGAATATATGTATCTGTGCAGCTGATTCACTTTGTTATACAGCAGAAACTAACACACCATTGTAAAGCAATTATATTCCAATAAAGATTTAAAAAAAAAAGTTCTATGCAAAACATTAAAAGGACAGAAAAAAAAAAAAAAAGAGAGACATGTACCAGAATGTTCATTGCAGCACTATTCACAATAGCCAGGACATGGAAACAACCTAAATGTCCATCAAGAGATGAATGGATAAACAAGATTTGTGTCATATATACAATCAAATATTACTCGGCCATAAAAAGGAATGAAATTGAGTTATTTGTAGTGAGGTGGACGGAACTTGAGTCTGTCATACAGAGTGAAGTAAGTCAGAAAGAGAAAAAACAAATACTGTATGCTAATGCATATATATGGAATCTAGAAAAATGGTACTGATGAACCTAGTGGTAGGGTAGGAATAAAGATGCAGACGTTGAGAACAGAGTTGAGGACACAGCGGGGAAAGGGAGGCTGGGATGTAGTGAGAGAGTAACATCGACATATATACACTACCAAATGTAAAATGGATAGCTGGTGAGAAGCAGCTGCATAACACAGGGAGATCATCTCCGTGCTTGATGATCACCTAGAGGGGTGGGATAGGGAAGGTGGGAGGGAGGTTCAAGAGTGAGGGGTACAGGTATATGTTGTGTGCATATAGCTGATTCACTTTGTTGTACAGCAGAAACTAACACAATATAGTGAAGCAATTATACTCCAATAAAGATGTATAAAAAATAAAATAAAGAATGGGTGATGATGGGAAGGTCCCTGCAGCCAGATTGCTGGATTCAAATACTGGCTCCACTATTCATATCTCTGTGATGATGGGACATTTACTTCAACACCATTCCTCAGTTTTTCCTTCTACAGAGCAGGGATATTGATACCCCTATTTCATAGGATTTTTGAGATATTAAACCCATTAAATATGTAAAATGCCCCAAATAATGGGGTTGCTATTATATAAATAACAATTAATAAAATACAGAAAAATAGAAATGTAAGTCATAACTTCAATACCCAAAGATAACCAAATTTTACCATGTTTTTCCCTATTCTTGTTTTCTCTGACATAGTTGTGACCATCGTGCAAATATAATTTTGTCATTTTTAACTTAACATTAAATTGTAGGCATTTTCTTAGCTTATTAAAACTCCTAATAATAACCTAAAAAAATAATAAACAAAAACACTGAACCGTTGTCTGGATAGAAAGCTTGCCTAGATATAATCTGAACACTATAATCTGAAAACTGCACTTGTCCTATGACTTCTTTTTTTTTTTTTTTGCGGTACGCGGGCCTCTCACTGTTGTGGCCTCTCCTGTTGTGGAGCACAGACTCCGGATGCGCAGGCTCAGCAGCCATGGCTCATGGGCCTAGCCGCTCCGCGGCATGTGGGATCTTCCCAGACCGGGGCACGAACCCATGTCCCCTGCATTGGCAGGCAGATTCTCAACCACTGCGCCACCAGGGAAGCCCATCCTATGACTTCTAAAGCATTAATAGTAAAACATGTTCCCAAATAATATCTCGGGCATTGGCCACTCCACTTAGTAATAACTCCTGCCTTAGGGAGGAAGCAGTAAAGGATGTGGAGCTTTGGGAACAAGGGGAGAGGAGCCTGATGAGACACCTTCTCTTGCAGGTAGAATATTTTAAATGAATATTCTTGAATATTTTAAAAAGCTGTTTTTCTGGTTCTATAATAGAAAAGCAGGGGGAGAATCAAAGGAATTAAAACACAACCAATTCCAAGTAAAATAGTAGGAAACACTTTTTAAAGCAATATATAATTAACATGTCAAATGCTTTACCTCACACATTATTCAAGCAAACAGCTTAGAAATATTCCATCGACAATAGAATGTAAACTGTTTTGTTGCATAGGACTACTTGTAACTATACTTTTAGTGTTCTACCTGTGTTATGTATTTTCTGTTGTGACATACAAGGAATATGAATAGCATTTGTAGTTACATTAGCATAGATAAAATTACAAAGATTATCAATCCCTATTTTGTATGACACACATTTGTTATCTTTTATGAAGATAAAACTACCCTTCATGATAAAAGTTAGATAATTTTATGGAACACTCATTTGGGGTGTGAGGGAGGCAGAGAGGGTGAGCAATTGGAAATATTTTTCTGACCAATAAGAGATTCTCTTGACTTTCATGATTCTTGTTTTTGATAATCTTAGAAGATGCTTCAAAATCAAATCCAAAGTACAAATTAATTGACATAAATCTTTTTACAGCAAAAAGGCATGTATTGAGTAGAATCTTACATATACAAACACTCTCATATAAATAATTCCCTTAATATAATACATATGTCTCTTTATGATCTGCCTATTGCATTTTTGTCTCATTTCATATTTGTTATATACCTTTTGTTCCGGCCAAAGTATGTTACCTACAGACCCTCCCAATCCAGCCACTCTGCACCCAATATTTTTGAATATGCCTCTTAAAAATATCTTGTAGAAGCTTAAAATACTATACTCACTCCCTTCACCACCTACACACTCCATTTTATTTGGCTACATCCTGCTTGTTCAGGGGGATCAAAAACTGAGATGTCATCCCCTGGGGAAGTCTCCCTGGGTCTCTCTAATCTCTGTCCTTTGCATGCTGTGTCTCCCTCAGTTATTCTAAGCATCACACTACAGGGCTACCTTGAGTTTGCCTGTCTGTCTTGTCTACTCAGCTACTTTGGGTGGGTATGGTATTGAGGCAGAATATAGATGGGCCCCAGGCTGAACAGCCGGAGTTCATCCCCTGTGGACAGATAATCCAAAATAGCGGGAGGGAGGAGAAGCTAAGCTTCGCCCAGATAAGAGATAAAAGACCACACATTCCTCATTCTCGAAGTCAAAGAGACCTTCCTAACTACACGTGCTCAGAAAGCCTCCTTGAAGGTCAAAAAGAGAGGGAGCGTCATCTCTTAGTAAGGGATGTCAACCTACCCGTAGGCCTCTTCGCTAGAATCCATCTTGTCTAAGAGATGCACACACACATGGGAAGACCCTGAGATAAACCAAATACTACTCAGAACCAGGCAAAGCAAGATGATTGGCCAAAGGAAACCTGGAAGAAATGCCCCATATAAATGATTCAAACTACCATGAGGGTGCGCCTCTCTCTGAGCCCGCTCGTGTGTCTATCCACACGTACCACTTTTCCTCCTAATAAACACTTTACTTGCTTCACACTTTCCATCTCTATGTGGAAATTCATTTCTGCACAGCTGATGGGCCAGGGCCTTGTCACTGGCCACTGGTCCCTCGTGGTCTAGTGGTTAGGATTTGGTGCTCTCACTGCTGTGGCCTAACTTCAATCTGGCTGGGAACAGAAATCCTGCTTCATGCTGCTGCAGGCTGAGGTCACCGTCAGTATGTTCTAGTTCCTAATGTTCCTGGAACCTGACACAGTGCTGGTCATGTGGTAAGCACTCAGGAAATATTATTAAATAAATGAATAACAAACCATGTTATTTTTGGAAAATTTTCTGAAGGAAAACAAAATTTTTTCTAACCTGTTTACTTTAGAAAGATGATATTAGAAATCCGGTTGTAATAAAAAGAATTAGAATGAAGGACTTAAGAAATAATATCTATATTCATATTCAATAAAATGTGTATAAATTCTTCATATATATGATTCCAAATATTTACAGAAATGATTATATTTTGATATTATTTCGATAGATAGTTTATTACTTACTTGGATGTGAAGTTTTCTTCACATTTGTTTTTTTCATTATTTGTTTTTTAATCATATCAGGAAAAATCAAACCATGCATTGAAAAACATCCATTATTATCACCTAGGTAAGGTAGTCCTTTCATAGAAGAGATGCAATTATCAAACAGAACTGTATCCATTATTTCATGCTGATTACCATTCAACTTATGAAGCAACTCCTTTTGCTGTTAATTTTATTGTCCTGATGATTTGATTTTCCTCTCTGGGTTTCCAGAGCAAGACACATAATTATTATTCTAATTGATACTCTCTCCACACCCATATGCGTGTAGGCACAAATGCACACACACACAAACAGAAAAACTTTTCATTAAAAATTGTGTATTCTATTTATATTTGTTTGCCTCCTTCTCTCTATGTAGTCTCTTTTCTATATATACAACTTGCCTGTTTGCCACATATGTACAATGGAATTGTCATATACTGGATGTGACAATATCTGTTGCTAGTACTATTTCTGCCACTGACTGGCCAGGTTAGTCACTGAAACTTCTGATAACTCAATATTTCCATCTATAAAATAGGGATAATAATAACTACACTATTATGAGACCATATGAAGACTTAATTATATAAAATACATTAATGTTACATTACATAGTTGTACTACATTTTAGCAACATTAAAGCAGCAATGATCACTGTCCGTTGATATGTCTTCAACAACTGTGTAATTTATTAGCTAGAAGAGACAGGGTCACCAAAAATTAGCTTCTTTCTTGCTTCTGCCTAGTATGAGGTGGCAGGAGTATACCTCTAAGTCTTTCCCTCCTTTTATATATTTACTTCCTCCTATTTGTCTTAAATATAAGGAAAATCTTTACTGCTTTTTTCCCAGCACATTTGCATTAAGTTCAAAACATGGGATCTGAGGATATGTACTTGATTTCATCTTCTCATTCAAGGAAAAGGATTCCTGAAATGTCAGCAGCCTTTGTTTTCCAAGTGATTATAATTAGTATGTATTCTTTTTCCTCACATAAATATATGTATAAAATTAATTTAAAAAGTTATTTACTTTGGCCAATTAAAAACACTAAACCTAGGAAGGAATGTTAGTCAAGCTAAACCTTTCAATTGTCCTTTGAATAACTCAAAATGACTTTTGGCTTTTTTTTTTGTATGCAGTGAACAAACTATTTAAAAAGGTTGGAAACTAAGTGAATAGATGTTGTGGGAAAGAGGAAATTTTAATGGCACACTTATCCAGATAATTATAATAATTCTCTAATCCAATCTTTATTGGTAGCTATAATCTCAAGGCAAGTGTAAATGAAACAAACATCTCTAAATTGCTCTGGTATGATTTGCTTTACTTAATTTTTTTCTTATGTTTTTCTATCTAGTAAAAATATATTTGTGGCAGCAGAATAACAACCCAGTGTTTAATGTCCATAAGACTTACAAAAGGAATTCCTCACTTGTAGCCTGTGAACCTAGGGTGGGCGTCAAGTGTTCCTAAATCTACTAGAGGTCATGGGCTAAAGAGGAAACTTCTACTTCTAAGCTGTCTGAACCTGCAATTTCTTGGGAGACGTTTTAAAAATGATTATGAAGTAATTAAATTGCACTTTCAGTAATCTATAAATGCATTCTCTCAAACTAAGCACTGTTTGTCAAGCCTGAGAGTTGTCTTCTTTCTCTCTATATGTCCAATACTAATCAATGAATTATCTGGCTTCAGCTATGTTCTCATCATATGAATACAGAATACTTAAGTAAAATTAGTTCTGTTCACTATTTTTTATCAATAGTGTGAGGAAAATTTCTAAGGAGTACTTTTCCAGTCACACAAATAGTAGCACACAGATCAATAAGCATCATGCAATTTGAATATTGAATTCACTCTTTGAAATGGCCTTAGAAAGTTAGCTCATTGATGTGGGAAATCTTTAATTGCAGTTGCCACCAGATGAACACAAAATCCAAATGTCAAAAGCTGCTTTGCAATTGGGAGAGCAACGAAGTTAAAATAGCCGTGTTCATCAAAGTGCTGAGTTCAGGAAATTCCAGGAAATCACAAGAGTCCTCTGAAAAGCCAAGGGCAGTTGGGTCAACATTAGCATACATTGTGTGAATAAGGGGCTGCTTTTATTCACTGTTATGTTCCATTTTTTGAAATGTAAAGATATATTTCAATTAAAGTGCCAAGATGATAATGTTTAAGAACATTTGAATGGCTTCTCTGATATGAAAGATTAAAATCCATTAACAGAGCTAAGTAGGCAGTTTAAGACCCTAGATTTGAGGCTAGGAAGTCAGAGATGAGGCTATCAAATACATACATAAATTATGAACTTCTGTGTCTGCAGGTTTCTTAGCACTAAAGAGCTTAAATCTGTGATAAAAATTGAGCAAAGGAATAATGGCATAATTTAAATTGCTGAGGAGTATAATTTTTCATTCAGGTGGTTAGACTGGAGTTGTGTAGATGGTGGAGGGGGAAGAATTGGGTTCTAAAATTTCAACCTGAACTTTTAAAATTGATTGTCACTCTGAACATTCATAAATTAGTTTTTATTATAATCACTTTCACATAGTGGAAGCTCAATAAATATTAGTGAAATTATATAAAATAATGATGTAGGGAGAGGAAAAAAATCTTATCCTTCTACTTTTTTAGGTTCTTGGCTGAGGACCCTGTTACAAAAGATAGATTAATAAGAAAAAACAGAAATTAATTAATATGTATATCATATATATGTGTGTGTATGTATATATACACACACACACATAGGAGAAACAGGGATGAGTAAACTCAAAGAGGTGGCTAGAACTTGAGCTTAAATACAATATTTAATTAAAACACAGAAGAGGGCTTCCCTGGTGGCGCAGTGGTTGAGGGTCTTCCTGCCGATGCAGGGGACGCGGGTTTGTGCCCTAGTCCAGGAAGATCCCGCATGCCGTGGAGCGGCTGGCCCCGTGATCTATGGCCTCTGGGCTGGCGCATCCGGAGCCTGTGCTCTGCAACGGGAGAGGCCACGGCAGTGGGAGGCCCACATACCGCAGAAAAAAACAAAAACAACAACAGAAAAAACAACAACAAAAAAAAACGTAGAAGAGTGCAGAGGAGGAAAGTCATGGGATGATTACTAGAAATAGTTCAATAAACAAGTGTGAACTTTGTTTTGCAGACTTGAGTCTGTGCCTTCTCCATTGATAACAAGTTGCTTGTGATTTACAATCATCCTTCTGTTCCTGGTAGAGTGAGAGAGACACCCTTAAAAAGGGAGAATTCCCTTACAAAAGGGTAACAGACTGTTTCCAGAGTTTATCCTGTATCTGTTTTTCAAAATACTCAGATCAAAACAATCCTTATGCCAAAGAGACATATTTTCAGAAGCATATTCTGGTCTCCTACAATGATAAAATCACAATAACAGCTAATACTACTAAAATTTACTGAGTATTATGATATGCCTGAGGCTTTGTTCTAAAAGATCCTATATGCCATCCCATGTAATCATAACAAAACTATACAAAACAAATTTATTACTGTCCACATTTTAGAGATGAAGAACTTAGTGAATTAAATTCCAAAATTATAATGTGATGGAAGTCTGTATATCTCATCCTCTTTCTCATTATTCTCCATGATCCTCCTGTGAAATTTAAAGCAGTTTTATTTATCTATTTATTTTATATTTATTACTCTAAGTTCCAAACTTCAGATTTGGACAACTGAGCAGTTTTTGTTTTCTATTAAAAGTTTTATTTCCAATAATTTTAACTTTACTTATTCACTATAGTTGTCAGCTACAACTGAGTAGTTTTTTTATTTTACTGCATTTATTAGTATAATTTCTCCTCTTTGGTGACTATTTATTCATAAAAATCATCTAGAAATTTTAAGGACAACTTCGTCTTCTCTTTTACAAATTTGATTGGTAAATTCGTGGAGGAAATTTATATACTGCTTCTTTCATGTATAGCCAGAAAGGGGAAAAAAAGATGGGATTGGTCCTAAACAATGAAGCAGCATGAGTACCAGCTATATATGTATTGTAAACAAAACAGAGACATAATACATTCAAGTAGGAGCTAACTGAACCTCATTCAACATGAAAGAAAGTGTTGTCAATTTCTCTAGTGATTAAAAATTTCAATGTCAAAAGGCTGATGTTGTAAAATAAAATTCCTATTTTATGGCAAGGCTAGAAAAAATTAACATTAAAAATTTTTCTCGGGGGTTGAGGAAGATGGCAGAAGAGGAGGATGTGGAGATCACCTTCCTCCCCACAGATACAACAGAAATACATCTACACGTGGTACAGCTCCTACAGAACACCTACTGAATGCTGGCAGAAGGCCTCAGAGCTTCCAAAAGGCAAGAAACTGCACAGGTACATGGGTGAGGCAAAAGAAAAAAAAATAAACAGACAAAATAATAGGGACGGGACCTGCACCAGTGGGAGGGAGCTGTGAAGAAGGAAAGATTTCCACACACTAGGAAGCCCCTTCGTGGGCCGAGACTGCGGGTGAAGGAGGGGGGAAGCTTCAGAGCCACAGAGGAGAGCATAGCAACAGGGGTGCGGAGGGCAAAGCGGAGAGATTCACGCACAGAGGATTGGTGCCGACCAGCCCCAGAGGCTTGTCTGCTCACCCGCCAGGGCAGGCGGGGGCTGGGAGCTGAGACTTGGGCTTCGGTTGGATCGCAGGGAGAGGACTGGGGTTGGCAGCGTGAACACGGCCTGAAGCAGTTAGTGCACCACGGCTAGCCAGGAGGGAATCCAGGAAAAGTCTGGAGCTGCTGAAGAGGCAAGAGATTTTTTATTCCCTCATTGTTTTCTGGTGTACAAGGAGAGGGGATTAATAGCGCTGCTTAAAGGAGCTCCAGAGATGGACGTGAGCTGCAGCTATCAGCGCGGACCCCAGAGATGGGCATGAGACGCTGAGGCTTCTGCTGCCACCACCAAGAAGCCTGTGTGCAAGCACAGGTCACTATCCACATTTCCCCTCCTGGGAACCTGTACAGCGCACCGCTGCCAAGGTCCCGTGATCCAGGGACAACTATCCCGGGAGTATGCACAGCATGCCTCAGGCTGCTGCAATGTCACGCTGGCCTCTGCCACCGCTGGCTCGCCCCATGTACATACCCCTCCCTTCCCTGGCCTCAGTGAGCCAGAGCCCCTGAATCAGCTGATCCCTTAAACCCTCCAGTCTGGGTGAAGAACAGACGCCCTCAGGTGACATACACACAGAGGTGGGGCCAAATCCAAAGCTGAATGCCAGGAGCTGTGTGAACAAAGAAGAGAAAGGGAAATTTCTCCCAGCAGCCTCAGAAGCAGCAGATTAAATATCCACAGTCAACTTGATGTACCCTGCAACTGTGGAATACATGAATAGACAACTAATCATTCCAAGTTGAGGAGGTGGAATTTGGGAGCAAGATATATTATTTTCCCCCTTTTCCTCTTTTTGTGAGTGTGTATGTGTATGCTTCAGTGTGAGATTTTGTCTGTATAGCTTTGCTTTCACCATTTGTCCTGGGGTTCTGTTTGTCCATTTTTTTTTTTTTTACTTAAAAAAAAAACGTTTTTCTTAATAATTATTTTTTATGTTAATAACTTTATTTTATCTTTATTTTATTTTACCCTCTCTCTCTCTCTCTCACTTTCTTTCTTTCCTTCTTTCTTTCTTTCTTTCTTTCTTTCTTTCTTTCTTTCTTTCTTTCTTTCTTTCTTTCTTTCTTTCTTTCTTTCTTTCTTTCTTTCTATTTTTTCTCCCTTTTATTCTGAGCCATGTAGATGAAAGGCTCTTGGTGCTCCAGCCAGGAGACAGTGCTGTGCCTCTGAGGTGGCAGATCCAACTTCAGGACACTGGTCCACAAAAGACCTCCCAGCTCCACATAATATCAAACAGCAAAAATCTCCCAGAGATCTCCATCTCAACACCAACACCCAGCTTCACTCAACAACCAGCAAGCTGCAGTGCTGGACACCCTATGCCAAACAACTAGCTAGACAGGAACACAGCCCAAATCATTAGCAGAGAGGCTGCCTAAAATCATAATAAAGCCACAGACATCCCAAAACACATCACCAGATGTGGACCTGCCCATGAGAATGACAAGATCCAGCCTCATCTACCAGAACACAGGCACTAGTCCGCTACACCAGGAAGCCTACACAACCCACTGAACAAAATTTAGCCACTGGGGACAGACACCAAGAACAACGAGAATTATGAACCTGGAGCCTGAAAAAAGGAGACCCTAAACACAGTAAGATAAGCAAAATGAGAAGACAGAAAATCACACAGCAGATGAAAGAGCAAGGTAAAAACCAACCAGACCTAACAAACGAAGAGGAAATAGGCAATCTCCCTGAAAAGGAAATTCAAAATAATGATAGTAAACATGATCCAAAATCTTGGAAATAGAATAGAAAAAATGCAAGAAACATTTAACAAGGACCTGGAAGAACTAAAGAGGAAACAAGCAACGAAGAACAATACAATAAATGAAATTAAAAATACTCTAGAAGGGATCAATAGCAGAATAACTGAGACAGAAGAATGGATAAGTGACCTGGAAGATAAAATATTGGAAATAACTACTGCAGAGCAGAATAAAGAAAAAAGAATGAAAAGAACTGAGGACAGTCTCAGAGACCTCTAGGACAACATTAAATGCACCAACATTCAAATTATAGGGGTCCTAGGAGAAGAAGAGGAAAAGAAAGGGACTGAAAATATATATGAAGAGATTATAGTTGAAAACTTCCCTAATATGGGAAAGGAAATAGTTAATCAAGTCCAGGAAGCACAGAGCGTCCCATACAGGATAAATCCAAGGAGAAATATGTCAAGACACATATTAATCCAACTGTCAAAAATTAAATACAGAGAAAGCATATTAAAAGCAGCAAGGGAAAAACAACAAATAACACACAAGGGAATCCCCATAAGGTTAATAGCTGATCTTTGAGCAGAGACTCTACAAGCCAGAAGGGAGTGGCAGGACATATTTAAAGTGATGAAAGGGAAAAACCTACAATCAGTATTACTCAACACAGCAAGGATCTCATTCAGATTTGATGGAGAAATTAAACCTTTACAGACAAGCAAAAGCTGAGAGAGTTCAGCACCACCAAACCAGCTTTAAACAAGTGCTAAAGGAACTTCTCTAGGCAAGAACACAAGAGAAGGAAAAGACCAACAATAAGAAATCCAAAACAATTAAGAAAATGGGAATAGGAACATACATATAGATAATTAACTTAAATGTAAATGGATTAAATGCTCCCATCAAAAGACACAGACTGGCTGAATGGATACAAAAACAAGACCCATATATATGCTGTCTACAAGAGACCCACTTCAGACCTAGGGACACATACAGACTGAAAGTGAAGGGATGGGATGGAAAAAGATATTCCATGCCAATGGAAATCAAAAGAAAGCTGGAGTAGCAATTCTCATATCAGACAAAACAGGCTTTAAAATAAAGACTATTACAAGAGACAAAGAAGGACACTACATAATGATCAAGAGATCAATCCAAGAAGAAGATATAACAATTGTAAATATTTATGCACACAACATAAGAGCACCTCAATACATAAGGCAAATACTACCAGCTATAAAAGGGGAAATCGATAGTAACACAAGCATAGTAGAGGAATTTAACACCCCACTTTCACCAATGGACAGATCATCCAAAGTGAAAATAAGTAATGAAACACAAGCTTTAAATGATACATTAAACAAGATGGACTTAATTGATATTTATAGGACATTCCGTTCAAAAACAACAGAATACAAAATTTCTCAAGTGTTCATGGCACATTCTCTGGGATAGATCATATCTTGGGTCACAAATCAAGCCTGGGTAAATTTCAGATAATTGAAAGCATATCAAGTATATTTTCCAACCACAACACTATGAGACTAGATATAAATTACAGGAAGAGGTCTGTAAAAAAATACAAACACATGGAGGCTAAATAATACACTACTTAATAACGAAGTTATTACTGAAGAAATCAAAGAGGAAATCAAAAAATACCTAGAAACAAATGACAACAGAGACACAATGACGCAAAACCTATAGAATGCAGCAAAAGCAGTTCTAAGAGGGAAGTTTATAGCAATACAATCCTACCTTAAGAAACAGGAAACATCTCAAATAAAAAACCTAAACTGCACTTAAAGCAATTAGAGAAAGAAGAACAAAAAGTTCCCAAAGTTAGCAGAAGGAACAAAATCATAAAGATCAGATCAGAAATAAATGAAATAGAAAAGAAGGAAATGATAACAAAGATAAATAAAACTAAAAGCTGGTTTTTGAGAAGATAAAGAAAATTGATAAACCATTAGCCAGACTCATCAAAAAGAAAAAAAAAAGGAGAAGACTCAAATCAATAGAATTAGAAATGAAAAAGGAGAAGTAATAACTGACACTGCGGAAATACAAAGGATCATGAAAGATTACTACAAGCAACTATATGACAATAAAATGGAAAACCTGGAAGAAATGGACAAATTCTTAGAAATGCACAACCTGCTGAGACTGAGCCAGGAAGAAATAGAAAATATGAACAGACCAATCACAAGTAATGAAATTGACACTGTGATTAAAAATCTTCCAACAAAAAAATGCCCAGGACCAGATGGCAAATTCTATCAAACATTTAGAGAAGACCTAACACCTACCCTTCTCAAACTCTTCCAAAATATATCAGAGTGAGGAAAAAATCACAAACTTATTCTACGAGGCTACCATCACCCTGATACCAAAACCAGGTAAGGATGTCACAAAGAAAAAAAACTACATGCGAATATCACTGATGAACATAGATGCAAAAATCCTCAACAAAATAGTAGCAAACAAAATCCAACAGCACATTAAAAGGATCATACACAATGATCAAGTGGGGTTCATTCCAGGAATGCAAGGATTCTGCAATATACACAAATCTATCAACATGATACACCATATTAACAAATTGAAGGAGAAAAACCATATGATCATCTCAATAGATGTAGAGAAAACTTTCAACAAAATTCAACACCCATTTATGATAAAAACCCTCCAGAAAGTAGGCATAGAGGGAACTTTCCTCAACATAATAAAGGCCATATATGACAAACCCACAGACAACATCATCCTCAATGGTGAAAAACTGAAACCATTTCAACTAACATCAGGAACAAGACAAGGTTGTCCACTCTCACCACTCTTATTCAACATAGTTTTGGAAGTTTTAGCCACAGCAATCAGAGAAGAAAAAGAAATAAAAGGAATCCAAATCAGAAAAGAAGTAAAGCTGTCACTGTTTGCATGATACTACACATAGAGAATCCTAAAGATGCTACCAGAAGACTGCTAGAGCTAATCAATGAATTTAATAAAGTACTAGGATACAAAATTAGTGCACAGAAATCTCCGGCATTCCTATACACTAATGAAGGAAAATCAGAGAGTGAAATTCAGAAAACACTGCCATTTACCATTGCAACAAAAATAATAAAATATCTAGCAATAAACCTACCTAAGGAGACAAAAGACCTGTATGCAGAAAATTATAAGACACTGATAAAAGAAATTAAAGATGATAAAAATAGATGGAGAGATCTACCATGTTCTTGGATTGGAAGAAACAACATTGTGGAAATGACTCTAATACCCAAAGCAATCTACAGATTCAATGTAATCCCTATCAAACTACCACTGGCATTTTTCACGGAACTAGAACAAAAAATTTCACAATAAGACCCCAAATAACCAAAGCAATATTGAGAAAGAAAAACAGAGCTGGAGGAATCAGGCTCCCTGACTTCAGACTATACTACAAAGCTACAGTAATCAAGACATTCTGGTACTGGCACAAAAACATAAATATAGATCAATGGAACAGGACAGAAAGCCCAGAGAGAAACGCATGCACATATGGTCACCTTATCTATGATAAAGGAGGCAAGAATATACAGTGGAGAAAAGACAGCCTCTTCAGTAAGTGGTGCTGGGAAAACTGGACAGGTACATGTAAAAGTATGAAATTAGAACACTCCCTAACACCATACACAAAAATAAACTCAAAATGGATTAAAGACCTAAATGTAAGGCCAGACACTATCAAACTCTTACAGGAAAACAGTGGCAGAACACACTATGACATAAATCACAGCAAGATCCTTTTTGACCCAACTCCTAGTGAAATGGAAATAAAAACAAAAATAAAGACATGGGACCTAATGAAACTTAAAAGCTTTTGCACAGCAAAGGAAACCATAAACAACACCAAAAGACAACCCTCAAAATGGGAGAAAATATTTGCAAATGAATCAACTGACAAAGGATTAATTGCCAAGATTTACAAGCAGCACATGCAGCTCAATAATAAAAATACAAACAATCCAATCCAAAAAAGGGCAGAAGACCTAAATAAACATTTCTCCAAAGAAGATATACAGATTGCCAACAAGAACATGAAAGAATGCTCAACATCATTAATCATTAGAGAAATGCAAATCACTACAATGAGATATCATCTCACACTGGTCAGAATGGCCATCCTCAAAAAATCAAGAAATATTAAACACTGGAGAGGGTGTGGAGAAAAGGGAACACTCTTGCACTGTTGGTGATACATTGATCATTGATACGTAGATTGATACAGCCACTATGGAGAACAGTATGGAGTTTCCTTAAAATACTACAAATAGAACTACCATATGACCCAGCAATCCTACTACTGGGCATATACCCTGAGAAAACCATAATTCAAAAAGAGTCATGTACCAAAATATCCATCGCAGCTCTATTTACAATAGTTAGGACATTGTAGCAAACTAAGTGTCCATCATCAGATGAATGGATAAAGAAGATGTGGCACATATACACAATGAAATATTACTCAGCCATAAAAAGAAGTGAAATTGAGATATTTGTAGTGAAGTGGATGGACCTAGAGTCTGTCATACAAAGTGAAGTAAGTCAGAAAGAGTAAAATAAATACCGTATGCTAACACATATATAAAGAATCTAAGAAAAAAAATAGTCATGAAGTAACTAGGGGTAAGATGAGAATAACGACAGAGACCTACTAGAGAATGGACTTGAGGATATGGGGAGGGGGATGGGTAAGCTGTGACAAAGTGAGAGAGTGGCATGGACATATATACACTACCAAACGTAAAATAGATAGCTAGTGGGAAGCAGCTGCATAGCACAGGAAGATCAGCTCGGTGGTTTGTGACCACCTAGAGGGGTGGGATAGGGAGGGTGGGAGGGATGGAGATGCAAGAGGGAAGAGATAAGGGAACATATGTTTATGTATAACTGATTCACTTTGTTATAAAACAGAAACTAAGACACCATTGTAAAGCAATTTTACTCCAATAAAGATGTTTAAATTTTTTTTTTTCTCTGTCATTTGGACTCCTCTGTCTCCCCACTGTGCATTGTGTATCTGTTTTATGCATCAACTAAACCTCCCCATCAGCAAAAACACCTGCTCAACCATAAAAAGCAACAGTCTCCTAGCACCAACAAGACAACTCCTTGAAAGATAACATTTCTTCTTGTTCTTGTAAGTGGTCATGATGACCCACCACTTTGTACTTGCAGATCTGTATTGTGTAAACTGTCAATAATATGTCACTTAATGTACAGCCCTCTGAAAAAACTTATATAACTGTGCTTTGCCTTCTAATGAGTAGAACTACTCTTGGAGCTTTCTGAGATGCTGTTCCAGGGTTACAAGCCTCAATTTGGCTTGAATAAAATTTTTCACTTCTTTCTTAGAATGACTGATTAGTTTTTTGTTGACAGTGTTATATACTGGTCAGGGTAGTAAGCAGTGATTAATACTTGGGGTAGTATACTGAGTCTCACTTTATTTCAAGTACAACATTAAAACCTGGACAGGTTAACAGCACTAAAAGTAAAGCAGCAACACTTGGGACTATATTTACCTTCTGATGTGGTCATAGTTTATACTCAATATTAATTCTTAATATTTGTCATTTAACAGTTTATTGACTGGTTGTACTTTGTTGCTTATTAAGATATGAGTCATCAAGTATTTGCTGATAAACTCAGGTGAAAGCTAAAAATAATTTCCTCAGGGAATTGCAGAAAATGTGGCTCCCAATTATAAAGCTGGGTCTCATTATCTAAAAAGTGGGTCTGTGATTTCTAATGATTTTATTCTCCTATGTTGTGTTGCTTTTGTTAGGGATTTTGTATTCATTTCTTTGCAACTGTATGTGAAATCAGTAACCAACTTAACGATTCTGTTATTTTGTACTACTAGTATTTCTTCATTATTTAATCTGGCTATTTCGTTGTGGTATCAATTCAATGGTTGTCACTTCAATAAGCATTCATTAAGGGTTCATTGTGTACTTGGCACTGTGTGCCAGCCTTTCTATTATTTTATTTATTTATTTATTTTGACAGACGTGCAGCCCTAGGAATTGTTTAGTCCTAAAATTCTTCAAAAAATATTGTCAATATCACTTATTTCTTTAGCCATGTCACCAAATTAAAAAAAAAATATGAGTTTCCCTTTGTACCAGATATCCTTTTAGAAATATATTATGAATTAATAATCATAGGTGATAAGACTCCCTATACCCATAACAATTCTTGCCTCTCCACTGTCAACCATCTAAAAGACTAGTTCTAAAGTGCAAATAACATAGATTTGAGTAAGTTCCTTTCCATAAAAGACCATCATGGTTAATCTTGTTATATTGTGCATCCCTCTTTTCTTCAGTCAACATAAGAATTCCAAGTCTTACAGGTGTAGAGAGTGAAAGTATGGGCAACAAATGGGGAAAGTAAGCATGGCGGGGTGATGGTGGTAGGATGAATTGGTAGATTGGGATTGACGTATATAAACTAAGATGTATAAAATAGATAAGTAATAAGAACCTGCTGTATAAAAAATAAATTAAAAAAAAAATGAAGCCCAAGTCTTCCAGCTCATTCAATATCACCAAGTTATTTTTTTTAAACATCTTTATTGGAGTATAATTGTTTTACAATGTTGTGTTAGTTTCTGCTGTATAACTAAGTGAATCAGCTATACGGATACATATATCCCCAATCACCTCTCTCTTGTATCTCCCTTCCACTCTTCCTATCCGACCCCTCTAGTTGGTAACAAAGCACCAATCTGATCTCCATGTTCTATGTGGCTGCTTCCCACTAGCTATCTATTTTACATTAAGTAGTGTATATATATGTTAATGCCACTCTATCACTTCATCCCAGCTTACCATTCCCTCTCCCAATGTCCTCAAGTCCATCTTCTAGGTCTTCACCTTTATTCCTGTCCTGCCCCTAGGTTCTTCAGAACCATTTTCTTTGATTCCATATATGTGTTAGCATACAGTATTTGTTTTTCTCTTTCTGACTTACTTCACTCTGTATGACAGACTCTAGGTCCATCCACCTCACTACTAATAACTCAATTTCATTTCTTTTTATGGCTGAGTAATATTCCATTGTATGTATATGCCACATCTTCTTTATCCATTCATCTGTTGATGGACACTTAGGTTGCTTCCATGTCCTGGCTATTGTAAATAGTGCTGCAATGAACATTGTGGTACATGGCTCTTTTTGAATTATGATTTTCTCAGGGTATATGCCCAGTAGTGGGTTTGCTGGGTCATACATAGTTCTATTTTTACTTTTTAAAGAACCCCCATACTGATCTCCATAGTGGCTATATCAATTTATATTCTCACTAACAGTGCAAGAGGGTTCCCTTTTCTCCACACTCTCTTCAACATTTATTGTTTCTAGATTTTCTGATGATGGCCATTCTGAATGTTGTGTGGAGATATCTCTTTTTTTTTTGATTCACTTTTCTCTAATGATTAGTGTTGGTGAGCATCCTTTCATGTGTTTGTTGGCCATCTGTCTGTCTTCTTTGAAGAAATGTCTATTTAGATCTTCTGTGCATTTTTGGATGGGGTGGTTTGGTTTTTTTGATACTGAGCTACATGCGCTGCTTGTATATTTTGGAGATTAATCCTTTGTTGCTTCATTTGCAAATATTTTCTCCCATTCTGAGGGTTGTATTTTCATCTTGTTTATAGTTTCCTTTGCTGTGCAAAAGCTTTTAAGTTTCAATAGGGCCCATTTGTATACTTTTGCTTTTATTTCCATTATTCTAGGAGGTGGGTCCAAAAGGATCTTGCTGTGATTT
This sequence comes from Grampus griseus, assembly GCF_964374135.1. Taxonomy (NCBI): domain Eukaryota; kingdom Metazoa; phylum Chordata; class Mammalia; order Artiodactyla; family Delphinidae; genus Grampus; species Grampus griseus. Next base: position 48,730,240 of record NC_139012.1, read on the forward strand.
ATGTTATAGCATGTTCTGCCTATGTTTTCCTCTAAGGGTTTGATGGTGTCTGGCCTTACATTTAGGTCTTTAATCCATTTTCAGTTTAATTTTGTGTATGGTGTTAGGGAGTGTTCTAATCTCATATTTTACATGTAGCTGTCCAGTTTTCCCAACACCACTTATTGAAGAGGCTGTCTTTTCTCCATTGTATATTCTTGCCTCCTTTATCAACAACAAGGTGACCATATGTGTGTGGGTTTACCTCTGGTATTTTGACCCTGTTCCATTGATCTATATTTCTGTTTTTGTGCCAGTACCATATTGTCTTGATTACTGTAGCTTTGTAGTATAGTCTGAAGTCAGGGACCCTGATTCCTCCAGCTCCGTCTTCTTTCTCAAGATTGCTTTGGCTCTTTGGGGTCTTTTGTGTTTCCATACAAATTGTGAAATTTTTTGTTCTAGTTCTGTGAAAAGTGCCATTGGTAGTTTGATAGGGATTGCAATGTTAATTCTTCCAATCCATGGACATGGTATATCTCTCCATCTGTTTGTATCATCTTTAAGTTCTTTCATCAGTGTCTTATAATTTTCTGCATACAGGTCTTTTTTCTCCTTAGGTAGGTTTATGCCTAGATATTTTATTCCTTTTGTTGCAATGGTAAATGGGAGTGTTTTCTTGACTTCATTTTCAGATTTTTCATCATTAGTGTCTAGGAATGCCAGAGATTTCTGTGCATAAATTTTGTATCCTACTACTTTACCAAATTCATTGATTAGTTTTAGTAGTTTTCTGGTAGCATCCTTAGGATTCTGTAGGTATAGTATTGTGTCATCTGCAAGCAGTGACAGTTTTACTTATTTTCTGATTTTGATTCCTTTTATTTATTTATTTTCCTTCTGTGATTGCTGTGACTAAACTTCCGAAACTATATTGAATAAGAGTGGTGAGAGTGGGCAACCTTGTCTTGCTCCTCATCTTAGTGGAAATGGGTTCAGTTTTTCACCACAGAAAACGATGTTGGCTGTAGGCTTGTTGTATATGGCCTTTATTATGTTGAGGTAAGTTCCCTCTATGCCTACTTTCTGCAGGGTTTTTATCATAAATGTGTGTTGAATTTTGTTGAAAACTTTTTCTGCATCTATTGAGATGACCATATGTTTTTTCTTCTTCAATTTGTTAATATGGTGTATCATGTTGATTGATTTGTATACCCTGAAGAATCCTTGCACCCTGGGATAAACCCTACTTGATCATGGTGTATGATTCTTTTAATGTGCTGTTGGATTCTGTTTGCTAGTATTTTGTTGAGGATATTTGCATGTATGTTCATTCAGTGTTATTGGCCTGTAGTTTTCTTTCTTTGTGATATCTTTGTCTGTTTTTGGGTCATGGTGGCCTCTTAGAATGAGTTTGGGAGTGTTCCTCCCTCTGCTATAGTTTAGAAGAGGTTGAGAAGGATAGGTGTTAGCTCTTCTCTAAATGTTTGATAGAATTCACCTGTGAAGCCATCTGGTCCTGGACTTTTGTTTGTTGGAAGATTTTTAATCACTGATTAAATTTCTGTGATTGTTCTGTTTATATTTTCTATTTCTTCCTGGTTCAGTCTCAGAAGGTTGTGCTTTTCTAAGAATTTGTCCATTTCTTCCAGGTTGTCCATTTTATTGTCCTATAGTTGCTTGTAGTAATCTCTCATGATCCGTCGTATTTCTGCAGTGTCAGTTGTTACTTCTTTTTCATTTCTAATTCTAGTGATATGAGTCTTCTCCCTTTTTTTCTTGATGAGTCTGACTAATGCTTTATGAATTTTGTTAATCTTCTCAAGGAACCAGCTTTTAGTTTTATTGATTTTGCTATCATTTCCTTCATTCCTTTTCCATTTATTTCTGATCTGATCTTTATGATTTCTTTCCTTCTGCTCACTTTGGGGTTTTTTTGTCCTTCTTTCCTTAATTGCTTTAGGTGTAAGGTTAGCTTGTTTACTTGAGGTTTTTCTTGTTTCTTGAGGTAACATTGTATTGCTATAAACTTCCTCTTATCACTGCTTTTGCTGCATCCCTTAGGTTTTGGGTCTTCATGTGTTCATTGTCATTTGTTTCTAGATATTTTTTTGATTTCCTCTTTGATATCTTCAGTGATCTCTTGTTTATTTAGTAGTGTATTTTTTAGCCTCCATGTGTTTGTATTTTTTACAGTATTTTTCCTGTACTTGATATCCAGTCTCATAGTGATATGGTTGGAAAATATGGTTGATAAGGTTTCAATTTTCATAAATATACCAAGGCTTAGTTTGTGACCCAAGATATGATCTATCCTGGAGAATGTTACATGAGGAGTTGAGAAGAAAGTGTAATCTGTTGTTTTTGAATGGAATGTCCTATAAATATCAATTAAGTCCATCTGGTTTAATGTATCATTTAAAGCTTGTGTTTCCTTATTTATTTTCATTTTGGATCATCTGTCCATTGGTGAAAGTGGTGTGGTTAAGTCCCCCACTATTGTTGTGTTACTCTTGATTTCTCCTTTATGGATGTTAACATTTGCCTTAAGTGTTAAGGTGCTCCTATGTTGGGTGCATAAATATTTACAATTGTTATATCTTCTTGTGTTGATCCCTTGATCATTATGTCATGTCCTTTTGTGTCTCTTATAGTAGTCTTTATTTTAATGTCTATTTTGTCTGATATGAGAATTGCTACTTCAGCTTTCTTTTGATTTCCATTTGCATGGAATATCTTTTTCCATCCCTTTACTTTGAGTCAGTATGTGTCCCTAGGTCTGAAGTAGGTCTCTTGTAGACAGTATATATACAGGTCTTGTTCTTTATCCATTCAGCCAGTCTGTGTCTTTTTATTGGAGCATATAATCCATTTACATTTAAGGTAATTATTGATATGTATGTTCCTATTACCATATTCTTAATTGTTTTGGGTTTGTTATTGCAGGTCTTTTCCTTCTCTTGTTTTTCCTGCCTAGAGAAGTTCCTTTAGCATTTGTTGTAGAGCTGATTTGGTGGTGCTGAATTCTCTTAACGTTTGCTTGTCTGTAAAGGTTTTAATTTCTCCATCGAATCTGAATGAGATCCTTGCTGGGTAGAGTAATATTGGTTGTACATTTTTACCTTTCATCACATTAAGTATGCCCTGTCTCTTGCTTCTGGTTTGCAGAGTTTCTGCTGAAAGATCAGCTGTTAACCTTATGGGGATTCCCTTGTATGTTATTTTTTACCTTCCTCTTGTTGCTTTTAATATTTTTTCTTTGTATTTAATTTTTGATAGTTTGATTAATACGTGTCTTGGCATGTTTCTCCTTGGATCTCTCCTGTATGGGACTCTCTGAGTTTCCTGGACCTGTCTGATTATTTCCTTTCCCATATTAGGGAAATTTTCAAATATAGTCTCATCAAATATTTTCTCAGTCCCTTTCTTTTCCTCTTCTTCTTCTGCAACCCCTATAATTCGAATGTTGGTGCATTCAATGTTTTCCCAGTGGTGTCTGAGACTGTCTTCAATTCTTTTCAGTCTTTATTCTGCTCTGTGGTAGTTATTTCCATTATTTTATCTTCCAGGTCACTTATCTGTTCTTCTCTCTATGTTATTCTGCTATTGATTCATTCTAGAGAACTTTTAATTTCATTTATTGTGTTGTTCATCATGGTTTGTTTGCTCTCTCGTTCTTCTATGTCCTTTTTAAAGCTTTCTTGTATTTTCTGCATTCTATTTTCAAGATTTTGGATCATCTTTACTATCATTACTCTGAATTCTTTTTCAAGGAGACTGCCTATTTCCTCTTCATTTGTTTGGTCTGGTGGGTATTTACTTTGCTCCTTCATCTGCTGTGTTTTTCTCTGTCTTCTCATTTTGCTTAACTTACTTTGTTCGGGGTCTCCTTTTCACAGGCTGCTGGTTTGTAGTTCCTGTTGTTTTTGGTGTCTGCCCCCAGTTGGTATGGTTGGCTCATTGAGTTGTGTAGGCTTCCTGGTGGAGGTTATTGGTACTTGTGTTCTGGTGGATGAGGCTGGATCTTGTCTTTTTGATGGGCAGGAGCATATCCGGTGGTGTATTTTGGGGTGTTGGTGAAATATTATGCATTTAGACAGCCTCTATGGTAGTGGGTGGGGTTGTTTTTCTTTCTTGCTCATTGTTTGGTGTGGGGTGTGCAGCACTGGAACTTGCTGGTCCTTGAGTGGATCTGGGTCTTAGTGCTGAGATGGAGATCTCTGGGAGAGCACTCACCGATTGATATTACATGTGGCTGGGAAGTCTCTGGTGGTCCAGTGTCTTGTACTCATCTCTCCCACCACAGAGGCTCAGGCCTGACATGTCGCTGGAGCACCAGGACCATGTTAGCCCCATGGCTTAGAAGAAAAGGGAGAAAAAAGAAAGGAAAAAAATAATATAAATAAAATAAACTTATTAAAATAATATAATAAAACAATATATTTAAAATAAAAAATATAAATATAATTTTTGAAAAAGAAGAGAGCAACCAAACCAGTAAACACATACACCAATGATTACAAGCACTAAAAACTATTCTATGATAAACATAAAAATCAGAAACTAGTCAGTAGCAGACAGCAAACCCCAAGGTTACAGTTGCTCCCAAAGTCCACCAACTCAATTTTTAGTTGACTGGTTGTCTTTTCATGTATTCCACAGATGCAGGGTACATCAAGTTGATTGTGGAGATCTAACCCACTGCTCCTGAGGCTGCTGGGAGAGATTTCCCTTTCTTTTCTTTGTTCACATAGCTACTGGGTTTCAGCTTTGGATTTGGCCCCACCTCTGCATGTAGGTCACTCTCTGGTGTCTGTTCTTCGCCCAGACAGGAGAGGGTTGAAGGAGAAGCTGATTAGGTGTCTCTGGCTCACTCAGGCCAGGGGGAGAGAGGGATACAGAATGCAGGGCAAGCCTGCTGTGGCAGAAGCCAGAGAGATTTTGCAATAGCCTGAGGCATGGCTTGTGTTCTTCTGGGGAAGTTATCCCTGAACCATGGGACCCTGGCAGTGGCGGGCTGCACAGTGTCCTGGAGGGGTGGTTTGGATAGTGACTTGTGCTTGCACACAGGATTCTTGTTGGCTGCAGGAGCAGTGTTAGCATTTCATGCCTGTCTCTTGTGTCTGTGCTGATAGCTATGGCTTGCACACATCTCTGAAGCTCGTTTAGGCAGTGTTCTGAATCTCCTCTCCTCGTGCACCCTGAAACAATGGTCTCTTGACACTTAGGCAGTTCCAGACACCATCCCATTTAGCTGTGGTGCACTAGCCCCCTTCAGGCTGTGTTCACTCAGCCAAGCCTAGTCCTCACCCTGGGATCTGAACTCTGAAGCCCAAGCCTCAGCTCCCAACCTCCACCCACCACTGCGGGTGAGTAGACAAACTTCTCAGGCTGGTGAGTGCTGGTCAGCATGAATCATCTGTGCGGGAATCTCTCCACTTTGCGCTCTGCACCCCTGTTGCTGTGCTTTTCTCTGTGTCTCTGAAGCTCTCCCAGCCTCCCACTCCCTGTTTCCACCGGTGAAGGAGCTTCCTAGTGTGTGGAAACTTTTCCTCCTTCACAGCTCCCTCCCAGATGTGCAGGTCCTGTCTTTATTCTTTTGTCTGTGTTTTTTTCTTTTCCTTTTGCCCTACCCAGGTACGTGGGGAGTTTCTTGCCTTTTGGAGAGTCTGAGGTCTTCTGCCAGTGTTCAGTAGGTGTTCTGTAGGAGTTGTTCCACATGTAGATGTATTTTTGATGTATTTGTTGGGAGTAAGATGATCTCCACGTCTTACTCTGCCATCTTGAAGGTCCTCTCATCACCACGTTTTTATCCTCATTTTTTTTCTGAGCATCTTCTAGTTTGATTCAGGATCTCACCATTCCCCATCTCAACTCATCAAGCTCTTTTACTATGCCCCCTGGAACTCGTATTGACAGAGTAAAATCACTTATTGTATATTTTGCTAAGGCCACCATAAGAAGTACCCTAAATTGGGTGACTTAGAAAACAGAAATTTGTTTTCTGTAATTCCAGAGGCTGGAAATCTAATATTAAAATGTTGGTCAGGTTGGTTTCTTCTGAATAAACGGCTTGTAGTTAGGCATCTTCTCCCTTGTGTCTTCACATGATCTTCCTACTGTAACTCTCTGTGTCCAAGTTTCCTTTTCATATAAGGACACCAGTCATATTGGATTTGGTCCCAGCACAATGACCTTATTTTAAGTTAAATGCCTATTTAAAGACTGGATCTTCCAATATGGCCACACTTTGAGGTGCTGGGTGTTAGGACTTCAACATATAAATTGTTGGGGGAACACAACTCAGTGCATAACACCTATATATACAATTTCTTCTCTAAGCATGCTATTTACCTCTTTCTATAGTTTAAATCTAGCTCTCTCTTAAATCCCTGCTTCCTCACATGTGTTTGCTTGTATATTTTTAGTAATGGTTTTGTTACATAGCTGTATACATACACAACAGAGCCTGGTAATGGAGTAGTTATCTTCCTTCCATGGTCACAGCCTAGACTTTATTATTACCACAATTTTAACACCTTCAATATTGTAATTTTGCATAGTACACTCTTTGACAGCCCACTCTAGAATCCACATTTCAACATTTTCCCACCAATTCTGATTACCAATTGACCTTATCATTTTCCCACTGCCTATACTCTGTCTTATCTCTTTCCTTTTCAACTCAGCTTAGATTTCTTTATCTTTCTGTTATACTAAACTGACCAAATCCCAACACTATTAAACCCAAGAATTTTCTGACTATTCACTAGCATTTGAGAGTATTAATAAGGCTAGAGACATATTCCACTGTGGTAATTGTACTATTTTAAATTAAGGACCTAAATTTGAGGTGGCCCTTGTAACAGCAAGCATTCTTACATTATTTACCTGATCAGTTCCTTTTTCTACTCTCTGAGTTATTTTCATACATTTTCTTTTCTCCTTAAACTTCCTACAATCTCTCCCTTATTCTCAGTTTCAGCTGATTATCTCATTTACTATTTTAATTGAGGAAAATAGAAACTATCAGAAGAAAACTGTAGTGAGCTGAATAATGTCCCCTCTCTTTCCCCAAAGATGTCAATGTCTTAATCTCTAGAACCTGGGTATGTCATCTTATATGGCAAAAGGGATATTGCAGGTGTGATCAAGTTAAGGAGCTTAAAGTGGGGAGATTACCCTGGATTGTCCATATGACCCCAATGTACTCACAGGGTCCTTACAAGAGGGACCACAGAAGGAATCAGAGTCAGACAGTAGGAGATGTAAACATGGAAGAGAGATGTTGGAGAGATGTAAGGAATGCACACCACCTCTGTAGATGGAAAGCAAAGAAATAGGATTCTCCCTTGAAGCATCCAGAAAGAAAGTAACCCTACTGAAACTTTGATGTTAGACATCTGACCTCCAGAACTGAAAGAGAATAAATGTGTTGCTTAAAGTCACTAATTTTGTGGTGGTTCACTACAGCAGCAGTACAAAACGAATATAAAATCCACATCAGTTTTTGATTCTCAGTTCTGTTACAGTAAACCCCTTTCCTTCTGTCTGTGGTCTATTCCTCCCTGTGGCATAGGATTTCATCACCTATCACCTACTTCAAGGTCTTTATTTCTATGGCTTACCCCTCAATTTTTTAACTCATTAACCTTTATTTAAGCTCATTTATATGAGCATACAAATGTGCCACAATATCACAATATTTTAAAACAAGATCCCATTCAATTTCTTTTTCTGGTCTTTCTTAAAATAAAACTCATCATTTCTTGCCTCTTGTCTCTCATGACCCAAAGCCAATAGGCTTTCATTTTTATCCACTTTTCCAATCAGCTTTTCTTAAAGTCACCAATGACTTTCAGGTCTCTATATTTCTGAGTTCTAAATTTGCATTAGTCATATCTCCAGAGCTCAGCCTTTCATCTCTTCTCCTCTAGGACATTATAGATAATTCAAAATTATGTATAATATATAGTAAGCTATTTTATATACAAATTTTCTTTTAGAGAAATAAAAAGGATTTTAGAAATGTGTTCTAACATGAGGGTGATGGTCATGATTGTGTTGAAATCATAGTCACAAATGATCCCACATTCCCTTGGCATGCAAAACCTTCTATAGCTTATTAACTTCTTAAAATCTTTCTACTCCAATCTAGATTCATACTTTTAACCATCTACTTGACATCTCCATTTAGGTTTTTAATAGGCATCATAAATGTAAACCCATGTATTTAAAACCATTTCCCTAACAGACTAAGTCCCCAAATCCCTCTTTTACAAAATGATTCCACTAGTTCAGGCAAGACATCTAGAATTCCTCCTTGATTCCACATTGTCAGCACCCAAGTCCACCACTTAACAAGTCCTTTCTGCCTTATCTTCTTTCTTTTCCACATCTCTCAATATTTCCAAGTATCTTCTCTGTTTTTTTTTTTTAATAGCTTTTGAAGAAGTAGCAACTTTTCTTTTTCTCTACTTTCCCTTTTGGCACCCATCTAGAGCCTGGGAGCCTGAGGTCTGGGTGTACAGGATAATCCCCATCTCCTTTCTTTGATCCCTTAACTGAACAAGCAAGAAAATTCATGGGAGCTTTTTGTTGTGCAATTAAAATCAGATAATAGAGACTAAGGCTCTTTTTGTATAACAAAGTGTTAGAGATATGCTAAGAGGCTTACCATTTTTTTTTTTTTTGTAGGCCAAATAGACTCTGACTATTCTAATGAGAATTTTCTTCCTTCCTTCACTTCTTCCCCTTCCCTGTATCTGAAATCTTCTTCCAGCTATCCAGGAAAGAAACAAAACAAAACAAAACAAAACAACAAAAAAAACCTCAGAAAAGCAAACAAAAAAACCCATGGAGATTAGAATAATTGATCACCAGCACTTAAGTGGCAAGACAAGGCAGGAATAAAGAATGGGAGGAAGGCACTTCTTCATTCAATAGATATTTATTGACCTCCTACCATATTCTAGACATTATTCTGTTGCTAGAGATACCATGGTGAATCACAGAGTGTTTGTGCTGTAAGGAGTTAACAAATATTAAAACAATTCAGAAGGTGATAATTTCTGTGGAGGAATTAGGGTATCCAGGAAGGAGGAGGGTGCTCTTTTAGATAGAGTTACTAGGATGCCTCTCAGAGAAGAAGATGATTTTGGAAGAGATCTGAATAATGAGAAGCTACCTATTTAAACCTCATTAGAGGAAAGTTGATGGATTCGATAACCAAGCAAGGTGTGCTTCAGGAAGGACATAAAAGTCAGGAAGGACTGCATAGTCCATTGAAGAGGGGAAGGGTAGGAGAGAGCCTGGACCACAGATCATGATGGCTGTTTTAGGCTTTGGCAAAGAGTCTGGATTTAATTCTAAGTGTGATGGGAAACTACCAGATGGTTTTAAGAGGGGAAAAATCTGATACATTAAAAACAAAAAAGAATATGACCTCTTTGTGGAGAATAAATGATATGGAAACACTAATGATTGTAAGGAGACAAATTAGAAGGCTATCATGGCAGTTCAGTGAGAGTAGATGGTGTTTTTGTTCTAAAGTAATGTTTAAGTGGTAGAAAAAGAAGTATTTTTGGATTGACAGGATTGTGGGGGAAGAGGAAATGAGAGAGGAAATGCATGGAGTCTGGGGACATGGGTCTCTCTGAGAGCTTAAGTATGAGTTTCTTTGTGGGCTACCATAGGAGAACAAGGTCTCACTTGCATTTTGAAAATCAGGAACAAGGGTAGATATTGATGTGATAAGATGCAGTAGACACTCCTAAGTCTACACCTGGAGTGGATTTCATAAGAATTATAATAGTTTGAGCTCCAAATAAATACTTCCTTTACACACCCTTCTGGATTCTATGTGGGAAAGTCCTTTTTGATAATGGACTATACAGTCTGATATTAAAGACCAGGAGCTTATTTTATAGGACATTTGTCTGGATTGTTGAAATGCCAAAGAGTGGGACACTGGTCACTGTAATATTTTAGTCATGATATGAATGACTCATGTTCCTTTATGATACCTGTCAGGCCTCTGGAAGCTTGATTGAAATAAGTGAACTCATTAAGTCCTATTCCAACTTGGATGGGAGTAAAGTACTGTTTAGATAAATTCTCCATACCTGGCCTCTGGGTTAATGTACATCATCAAATAGAAGTAAGATGGCACAGGTAGTCAGTCTCCAATTAGTCTGACATGTCAGGCTCCTGATGGAAAAGAGGTGCTTTGGAATTAAATTTATATAACTTCGACTTCTCTGATTTCCTAACATTGCAGAAATGGAATTGAAAATTGCAGGGAAGGGTATAAACTGGGAATCAATGGTTCTTTCTCCATTAGTGGTACATAATGAGAACAGAATGAACGTAGCTGCCAGTATTCAAGACATTTTAGGGACTATTCAACAGGATCATTCTGTTAAAGGTCAATAATTTAAGGACCAGACAAAAGAAAAGCTAACAAATGACATTATATTAAATTCTCAAGCTTATTTCTATTCAGGGCCCTATCCAAGAAATCTAGAAAGATTATTATATATTTGGAATTTCAGTCACTAAACACACAGCTGGAATCTGGATGTTCTTGTGGCCTTATAGAGAGATAACAATTTTCAGTGGTGGTTTTAAAGAACATTACCAGATATCTATTTCTAAGGATGGTAAGAAGATAATCTTTATTTGTCATGGGGTACTTTTCTTAAAATTTACTTTTGGTTGCACTGGGTCTTTGTTGCTGCATGCGGGCTTTCTCTAGTTGTGGCGAGTGGGAGATATTCTTCCTTGCAGTGTGAGAGCTTCTCACTGTGGTGGCTTCTCTTGTTGTGGAGCACTGGCTCTAGGCGCGTGAGTTTCAGTAGTTACAACATGTGGGCTCAGTAGTTGTGGCTCACGAGCTCTAGAGTGCAGGCTCAGTAGTTGTGGTGCACAGCCTTAGTTGCTCCACGGCATGTGGGATCTTCCCGGACCAGGGTTCGAACCCGTGTCCCCTGCATTGGCAGGCGGATTTTTAACCACTGCATCACCAGGGAAGTCCATGGGTTACTTTTAAATTTTATTATTATTATTTGCAGTTCAAAAGTACTTTGTTTCAGTATCTCCATAACCTCATTACCTTTCAGAGATGTTGATAGAAAAGTAGTTAAGAATAAGGACTGTTGGGAGAAGTGGTATGGTTGATATAATCATTTCTGGAAAGAATTTACAAGAAGATGAAAAATGGCTCTTTAAAGGTTTAACCACAGTGAGAAAACAGTGCTGAGACTCATTTCTAACTGTGTATTATGATGCAATTCACAAGCCTCTGAAGTAATTTATTGAACAGGAGTTGAGTAGGAGTTTCACTAAGCAGATATTCTGAAACAACTAGCAAATGCTTCTGAATTTAATTTGCTAACTCCAACAAACATTAATACCTGTCTGGAAGGACTGGAGGTAGAATGATACCAGAAAGCTGGTTGGAAAATAAAGAAACTCAGAATTTGCAGTAGTCATAGATAATTTGACAGCCACCTGGGATACACCACTCACTAAACTAGTGTTAAAGTGGGCTATCCCAGACACATTTAAGGACTTGGTGGAGAGGATACAATTTGAAGTGTTGACTTAGATGATTGCCTTACTTAATGTTCCTTTATCAACGTCAGATTGGACATAATACTGGGTGATAAATCTTGGTGGCTATAATCAGTATTTGTTGTCTTTCGGAATGAACAGAGAGAATATACATGTTATTGGTCTTTCTCTTAATAAATTGACACCTTTCTAGTGAGGTATTGCTAGTTATCTAGAAAGATCAGGAGGATGATAGGCTGCAAAAATGACAGCAGCCTGGCTTGAGTAACTAAAGCCTTTCAGTGATATTCCTTCATTCTTTCAGTAGATTGGCAAAGAGCTTACTGTTTCAATTTGGAGGCACAGATAGTAGAGGATGGGAAGAATTGGGCCTTCAAGTAAGGATATGACCCTTCTGAGATGTGGGAGGGCAGCTCTGCCTTGAGAATTGTAGATTATTGTCACACATTAATGAGATATTATATAAAACATTGGTTCTCAAACTGGGATGATTTTCCCCCCTCTCCCAAAGGAGACATTTGGCAATGCCTAGAGACATTTTTAAAAAATATTTTAATTAAATTTTATCAGAGTATAGTTGATTTATACTAACAGGTATAGTTAAAGTCAATGAAGACTAGATAAAGCCTAGAAATATTGTTTTGGAACTGTATAGTCAATATCTATGCAATATCTTTGTAGCTATGGATCATGTAACTCATTCTATGCATATCTCTCTGTTAAGTATTTGACAAAATAATGAATAACTCCTTTCTCTATGGTTGGCCTAACTTTTAGTTATTTTTAATAAGCCATGAAGCAGATATTTAGGACAACAGAAAGTTAGCAACCAATGGGTCTCCTGTAGTCTGGACATTGTTAATACTCTCTCCTAAGTCCAAGGATTGACAGTGAAGGCAGCCAGTCATCACCCTATTAGATCTTTGAGGCAGTTTCAAAGGCAGGTCTCTTGTTTTTTAATGGCAACAGTAAACAAAATCTGTCACACAGTTGGCCAAGAAATTCTCATACAAACTTTGTAAGCTTCACATGTTCCACTTAATTTAATTATATGATATTCATCTTTCTGAGAAAGGTATACAAAGATTTTCTGGGAGTTCACTTGAGAACCAGAGTTTAATCTGACAATTTTATGTTTTCTTTTCACCAAGATACAGGAAAACATATTAAATATATGGTGTGGGTTAAGGACACCTTGTCCTTCAAAGCAGATTTTAGCCAAGGATTTCCTACTCCACCCACCTAGAATAAGAAAGCCTCTATTTTGTAGGTGGCTATTGTGGTGAAAGTTTTTGTAGGTTTATGTTGGCTTCTTAGATCCATTCAGAGCAATGGAGAAGTTTTGCAAAATGACCACAGGGGGTATTGTCAGTTATCTAGAATAATAAAGGCATTGAGTATTCCATATCTTCTCCAAGAGGCTGGAGATACTTGTCAGAATCTTATTAGATAGGCTAGAAAGATTCCATCCAGAACAAAAGCCTTTAAAATAATATCCTAGGCCATACATAATGTCTCAAAATAGTGTCACGTGGTTTCTTAGCCCATTTGTTGAAGTTTGGATGAGAGTTCTGGATGATGCTACACTTATGCTTCAAATTAGGATAAAGGCTTGGTGGGACTGAAGTATGGCACTCCGTATAGAGATAAACCAAGGACACCACAAGGACCTTATTTGTTGGTGGATGCTTTAACTTTGGGAAAGAACATTAATGTGGCACCACTCAGATGTGGTGCCAGGAGCTTTAGACTTGTGAAGGTCTTCAAGTTTTTGTAAGTTAGCAGACCACTGGAAAAGGGCTGTGTTTTTGATAATCGATAAGTAAGAGCCTGCCAAATGATGAAGTACAGCTGGGTTTGGACTGTGCTTATTGGAAGAGTGCATCACAAAAACTTCTACCTTCTGGTGAAAGGTGGGGTGAAGGTAAACCTACAGTGCTGTATTCTGGGCCAAAGAGAACTTTTCTCTAGCTCTTGGGGAGAACAGAGTGGTGGTGAGGCAGTGAAGAGACAAGGCCTCTCAGACCAAACTATGGAGTGGTAACAACATGATTTATCAAAAGTTAACATCTACCTTGCTCATTACCTATTAAGGAGCAGGTGAAAGGAACCAAGCAGGAAAGAAGAGCCAGTCCCAAGGCCTTGTCTCCCTGTGGGCAGGGGAAGGAGACCATGTATGGATGACTTGAGAAGCTGGGTCTGAATCAAAGTTGTATGTCCAAGAATAGAGACAGTGGGAGTAATGGTAAGGGGCATGATTTGAAATATGTGTAGTAGATACATTTCCTAACTCTTTGTGTTTAATTAGTTGGAGATTTGAAGGGGGTGGGAGTGGTGTCCAGAAATGAAATCAGTTCCTTCCTGCCTTCCAATGAGAGGGGATACATTTTGGAGGTAGACATGATAAGTTTACCTTTAGCCATATTTAATTTGATGATCCTGAAGTACATCCAAATAGAAATGTCTGGAAGACCTTGGAAAACACACTTCTGAATGTTAAGAGAAAGATCTGGGCTCCAGCTATGCTAGAAATGATGATGGAAGCCTTGGAGATGGATGCTTTTCTAGGGAGATTGCAAGTACAGTGGACCTAAAACAAAGCAGATGGCCTGGTAACACTGGCCTTTTAAAGTTGGGCAGAACAGAGGAACCTGAACATGAACTAAGAATGGAATTCAGAGGTACAGAAACGAGAAGAGGAGACTCCAGGGTCACAAATGTCCAAGAAAGAAATGTCAAGGAACAAGGAGCACTAGTGTCAAATGTTATGTAAAAGTTAAGTAAGGTAAAGACTAAATGTCCAGATGATCTAGCAAAATTAATGTTAACTTTGATGAGAGAAAATTCAGTAGATTTGTGAATATAGTGGTCAGATTTCTGAATGTCAAGTGAGGAAGAGGGAACAATGTACATACATGACTTCCAATAGGCTGCAAAGGTCAGGATAGAGACAAGGAGTCATCGGAGAAGAACATGGTGTTGACAGAGAATAACTGAGTTTGAGAGATGAGTGAGTATGCTAAATATTCTAGAAGAATAGGAAGTAGAGATAGCTTACTGAAGATACAAAAGAGAATGCAATATTTAGTGAGAAGCTGATAAAGGATAGAAGTGGAGTAAATCAGTTTGCCATATTTAGTAAAAAAATAAAACAAAAAGCCAGGATGTCTAGAAAAAATTGTATTCCAGGTAAACAATAAATCTATTTTTTTTAGTATAAGTATATACCAAATATTTCCAGGGACTTATATGAAAACAAAAATTATCTGAAATTCAAATTTAATTGGGAATCCTGTATTTTATTTAGCAGCCCTTAGAGATACCAATCCAGGTGAAAGATTAACTATATTAAAAGACATTTTCTGTTATGACAAGATGTGGCTTAAGTTTAGGTCTCACAGCAGGAAGTTATCACAGAATTCCGTCTAGTAACTTCTGTTTTCTCTGTGAAGTGAGAAACAGGCCACTGGCTAGGAGAGAGGCACGGTGGCAGTATTATAGATTTGAAGGAAATATAGGAGATTTGAAATAACTGCTGTAGAGACTAGGAGAAGAAATTGATTAGGAAAACATAGAATTATCACCAGGCACATTGAGAGCTTAACTGACATCAGGGACCTTGAATTGATAGAGATACCAATCCATGCAGGTAAGTGCCACTAATCTGCTGAGGAGGATCAACTAGCAAATGGAGTTGCCAATACTGAGAAGAGAATGGGGGACATGCCAGAGCAGTAATCCAAGCTGGACAATGAGGCAGTCAAAGGAGTGGGGAAGGAAGTAGACGAGTCCAGGAGTGAATATGGCATGAAGACAAAAAGCAAGCAAAGAAGTTAGAGTCACTGAATGACTGAGCTAACTGGAGGCTGCAATATAATAATGGGATGCTAGAATTTAATGTCAGAGGTGTAGCTGTTTTGGGTAATGATAAATTCTAGCTGGGGCCATGAAAAAAACTGAAGAGGAGAGGAGGTGAAACTTGCTAGAGATGAAAAGGTAAAAACATAAAGGCATTGAGGATTTTTTTTTTTTGAAAGAGCATATGAAAAGCTCCTCTTAGTCATTGGGCACCATAAGGTGGATAAATGAACAATGTGTTCATTAGGACACTGCTAGCTGCTGTAACAGAAAAGCATCGATAATTTCATGGCTTAACATAAAAAATTATTTATGTGAATACATGTAATTATCCCAGTCATCACCTCTAATGACCAACTTTCCTCCAAGAGGTGATTTAGGGACCTGGGTTCCTTCTAGCTATGGCTCTATTACCATCCCATCAGGTGGTTTCCAAGGCTTCCCTAGAGTGGTCTCCACTGCCATCAGAAGGAAAGGGAATAATTCTTTGGAAGCTTGCACATAGGAAGTTCTTAATGGTTTGGAACTGGAAGCAACACTCAACACTTTTCCTACATGCATTGACCCAAATGCAGCCACATGGTCATGCCCAACTGCAAGGGCTGTGAGGACCTGTGGCCAAGAGGAAAAGCAAAAAGGTTTAGATGAACAGGTAACCAGCCTCAGGCAGCTTCCACTTGTGTGTGTTTCAGGGCTAGTAGTGTCTTCAGGGAGACATTTTACTTAAGGAGAGATGTTAAATAAAACTTCAGTGAAACCAGAGGTCTGCATGGAAAGGTGAAGGAGGGAGAATCACTGTGAGGCCAGGTTAAAAGAGAGGAAACACAGACCATGAAGGGATGGCACAGACACCTGGAGGTATTTACATCCTGGTTGAGGATCAGAGTCACCTAGATTTGCTAACAAGGTTTTCAAAGGACTTAGTCTCTGCTCCCATGGACTTGAGCATTGTTTCTAGAAGCCTAGAATACCCTGGGCAGAGGAATTTGGGGTCAAACCCTCAAGGTACTGTGGCACTGGATTTAAGTGTGAAGGCCAGGGCTTTGTGCATCTGAGGTAAGTTTCACCTGCAGCAACATGGAGTCCAGTATTTTAAATCTTTTGTAATGTATTCTGTTGCACTCTGTTACATTAAATTCAATTTTACATAATGGCTTGCTGTGCTGTTCTCCTTTCCCAAGGTATATGTCCTTTAGAAACCTCAGATTATGTAGGTATAACATTTATAATTGATTAAATATATTTGTGACTACTTTTATAAAAATGGGCATCCAGCCCATTTGGGGTTAGGAATGTGACTTCCAGTTATAATTTTGTTCCAATGGAAAATAAGATGTGAGTATCATTATTTCAAATTACAGTTCCTTTTCCAAGAATTTAATCTTCAATGTATATCAAGACTATTTTTAGAAGATAGTATGTTAATAATATACTATTAAAAAGAAGACAAAATTTAACTCAGTATAAGACAAGTTATTAGTAGTACTTGTGTAAGTTCTTAGTTGAATGAGAAAAATATTTCTCAAGTTTTAAATTGTTTTTGAAGAGGAGAGACTTCTTAGACTCATGTATTATACTTACTAAACTTTGGAATTAAACAACACCATATTTTTGAGAAATAAAAAAGTATATACAACCATATATTAATTCATTTGTTTTCTCTTCAGTCACTGGGTCATTACTATACATATGATGTTGTCCACATACAAGGTTCTTTGAGCCTTTATTTATAATCAATTTACAGAGAATGAAGAACTAGAAAACAATAGCAAACAATTAATCAAGAACAAATTGAAAATTAAAAAAAAAACAGGGTTTACTCATGTTCCACAGGCACACATTTTCTAAAGTTTGGATGAAAAATAACCAAAAACTCATTCTCCCAAACATATATTTTCATTTTCTACATCTATTTCCTCCTCCCAATCTCTTCTGAAACCTCTATGTCTTAGTTTTACCAACTAAAATATAACTGACCTAAGTAGACTCTGGCTGAATTTGGATCCTTCCTCTTTTGTAGTAGCTGATGGTCATACTCTATTATTTTTTCTACATATTGTGATTCCATAAATACTTTTTAAAGAATGTAACTAAGAAGAGAGAAAAGCCACACCTATGTCTTCAATAAGATCTCCACTTCCATTAAACCCATGGATATTTTTTTAAGGGACATTTTAAAAGGACTAAGAGAATAGAAGCTGAAGGGGAAAAAAGAGATTATATTCAGTGCAAAGATAGCTAAATATTGAATTACTTATACATTAAAAGAATAAAATGAATATTGTTCTTGTAAGACACAGATAGGAAGGAAAGATCAATCTTAAAAAAAAAAAAAGAAGAAACAAGCTGAGACTGATCTTCTGCCTGCCTCTGTTCAATTGACTTTAAACCAGTACAAATCAGAATAATTAGAAGAAGTTAAGAAGCTAAAGCCCCATTTTAGTTGGCTTGCAATGCACATAATACTGTCAGAGAATCATGTAAACAGCTGAGGAAGCACAACTACTATTTAGAAGGCCAAAATAATCAGAACTGTCTGGGAACAATAAATTACTAAGCAGAGCTAAGGCAGCAAGAAGTGAACAGAAGGATACAGGGTGTCATTTACACTGAAACACCAGTACTTGGGGGTGGTGGGGGAAAGAGAAGGAGAGAGTAAAACAACAGATGATTATAAATAAACAAACTTAAATCTAGGACATTCTAAGGAAAACTTGGTATATCACAAATAGAGTTGATAAAAGAATATGCTTTGGTTTTATACAGATTTAAGTGGTAATTTCTAATTTCATTAAGTGTATAAATGGCACTGGATAGAGTTTTGTTTTTAAATATATAAAGGAAGGCTTCTAAATGTTCTTCATCCAAGTACTATTAACATAGATGAGAAAAAACCTCCTAGGAGAAAAGAAGTAGCTTGGTAAGCAGCCCAAGGCTAGAAATTTTTTTGAAAGCTTGTGCTTAATCTTTTAAATCCATGTGAAACGTTGCAGAAACATTTAGTTTCTTTTTTAATAATGGGTAAATTTGCCAAATGGTAGCTGGTAGCATCCTTTTTGAGAAGAGCCTGGACAAAGAATGAGAAATTGTGGGTTTTATTCTTGATTCTGCTACTAACAAAAGACTTACCTTGATAAACGCAGTTGCTTCAAACTCTCTTAACTTCAGTTTCTTCATCAAAAAATAAGATCATCCATCTCTTCTCACACAAACTATACCATGTGACAAAGAGATGTAAAGAGGGTCGTAGTGTTCATAACAAGCCTCCCCCCCAAATGTGTCACTTTTACATGGTGATTATTTTGAGCTAAAGGCAATTGAGACCCTTCAAGTTCAAGAGAAACTACTGCCCTTCCCTTAACTACCTAGAATAATTTAAATTGGAGACTTTTCCCAGGAGAGAGTTATTACCATAGGTAAGTTTTATCTAAGTGGCCCCATCTGTATGGCAGGGCAAACAGTTACCAAACATGTGCTCTTCTTATTGTCCTGTGAATGACCATCCTGTTCTTGGAAGCCCCAGGTCCCCATCCGAATTGTTTGACTCAGGAATGAGGTATATACCTCATTTTACCCTTCTGTCTTTAAACTTCTCATGTATGTGGAGTTCTCAAATGTACAAAATTAAGTTTGGTATTCTCCTATTAATCTGTTTCATGTCAATTTAATTCTTAGACCAGTCAGAAGAACTTGGAATTGTAGAGGAAAGTTTTCTTCATTCCTGATAGGGTCAAATGAGATGAGCTATATTAAAGGAAGAGTATTTCAGGACATACTGCTGCTAAGAAAATTACATTTATTCCACAGGTATGCACATATTATATATTGTAAATAAAATTAACTGATGTATAGTTGTAACCTTAATGAGTTTGGCAAAATTACTAAAATTTACTAGACCAAGGAAGTCCATGCTGGAAAATGTTCATCCTGTGGGTTTTTCCAGATCAGCTAAAATACTCAAACAACTACAAAGTAGATCCTATACTTCAGTACTTATTTGGAATCAGATGTGCTTAATTTGAATAATAATGTAACCATTTAAGATACATGTCACTTCAGGCAAAATAATTCTCGAAACCTTGGTTTTCTCATTAGTAGAATAGAATTATAAACAATCTATGTCAGACTCCTTTGCACTCAACACTAGTAAATTATTTAGTAAATGCAAGCTTTTATTACAGTTGCGCAGTTTCAGATCACAGTAAAGGCATGCAATGAAAAAACATATTTACTCCTGGCTAAACTGTATTAATTTTTTTTATTGTGGTAAAAAACATAAAATTTACAATCTTATCCATTTTAAGTTACATTACGGTAGTGTTAACTACATGCCTATTGTTGTACAACAAATATCTAAAGTTTTCTTATCTTGCAAAACAGAAACTCTATACCCCATGGGCAACAACTCCCATGTCCCCCTATCCCAGAAATACAAGATTTTCCTTTTAAAGGCAGAATAAAATTTTATTTTATTTCTACACCACATTTTCTTTACCCATTTGTCCATTAGTGAACTTTTAGATTGCTTTCACCTCTTGGCTTTTGTGGATAATGGTTCAATAAACATTGATATTATATATGTATATATATATATATATATATATATATATATATATAATTTTGAGATGCTGATTCTCTTTCTTTTTATATATACCAAGAAGTGGGATGGGTATATGATAGTTCTATTTTTTCTTTGAGGAAACTTTTTCCATAGTGGCTGCACCATGTTACATCCCCATCAACAAGTGCACAAGGTTCCAATTTCTCTACATCCTTTCCAGCATTTATTATTTTCTGCCTTTTAAAAAAATCGTGTTCATCCTAATAGGCATGAGGTGATAACTTATTATGGTTTGCAGTTCCCTGATAATTTGTGACATTAAGCATCATTTCCTATGCCTGCTGGCCATTTATATATCTTTTTTGGAAAAATGTCCAGCAATTCTTGCCCATTTTTAAAAATCAGGTGATTGATTGATTGATGGATAGGTTGATTTTTTTTTGTTAATTTGTAAGAGTTCTTTAATATTTTAGATATGAACCATTATTACAAATCGACCAAATTAACACTTGCTAAGTGGAGAACAGGGTGCTACATGGTAAGCAGTGGTTCAAAAACAGACCACAAGATAAATTGAAATAGAGAATTTTATTACACATAGGTCCTGGGGGAAGTAACTGGCAGACCTTGAAGGGACTTATAGAGAGACCAAAGCAAAGTGTAGACAGAAAGATAAAATTTGGAGGGGAATGGCCAACATGGCAGAGTAGGAAGACCCAGAGCTCACCTCTTCCCATGGACACACCAAAATTTCAACTATTTACAGAGCAATTACTGATAAGAATGACCTAAAGACTAGTTGAAAAGATTTTCTACAACTAAAGATGTAAAGAAGGAACCACAATGAGACAGGTAGGAAGGACGAAGATGTGGTACAGTCAAGACCCATACCCCCCAGGTGGGCACCTGACAAACGAGAGGATAATTACAATCACATAGATTCTACTGAAGGAGTGAAGGGTCCAAGTCCCACATCTATCTTTCCAGCCCAGGAGTCCTGTGCCAGGAAGACATTTGGCTTTGAAGGTCAGCAGGGCTTGCTTACTTTCAGGGGAGGTAGAGGACTGTGGGAAATAGAGACTCCATGCTTAAAGGGCTCACACAAAATCTCACACACTCTGAGACCCAGGACAATAATTTGAAAGGAGGCTGGGTCAGATCCACTTGCTGATCTTGCAAATCCTCGCAGAAAGACAGGAAACAGTTGGAACTCACCCTGGGGACATATGCACTGGCAACAACCATTTCTGGGACCTTTCCCATTATGAGGGCACTGGTGCTGGAAACACCATTTTAACATCCTAAAATCTAAAATCCTCTGGCTTATTAGCACCAGAGCCTGGTACCATCCACCAGATGATTAGCACTGAAACTCCAGAGGCCAAGCAGCTAGCTGGGCCAGGACATAGCCCTACCCACCTGTGGGCCAGTACTAGCTCTGGGACCACTTGGTCCCTAGCTCTACCCACCATCAGGCTGATACCAAATCCAAAACACATTGGGCCCCTCAGCCAGTTGCCCCAGGATTTTGTCCCACTCATCAGCAGGTTGGCAACAGCTTTAGGACACCCTGGACCCTACAGCCAGCCATGTGAGGAACTGGCCTGCTCACCAACAGGTTGACACTAGATCCAGGACCCCCAGGCCTACAACCAGCCATTCCAAGACCTGACCCCACCCACCAGTGGCCAGCAACCTCCACATAAGGCAGGGCCTGGGAATTAACCTGACCAGGAGCCAGCCACACCTACAAGATCACCAACGGTAGTCAGCCTGCTGCAACAGAAGGACCCCATATGATCTACATAGGGGGAACCCCTAGAGTATATAGTTCTGGTGTCCAGAGGGTAGTGCATTGCTGGCACATATAAGACATCTCCTGCAAAAGACCACTTCTTTAAGATTGGGAAACATAGCAAACTTACCAAATACATAGAAATAAAAAGAACAAAATAAGCAAAATGAAGTGACAGAAGAATATGTTCCAAAGGAAGGAAAAAGAAACAAACCCAGAAGAAGAGGTAAGTGAAGTGGAGATAAATCTATCTGCTAGGAGTTTAAGGCAATGATCATAAAGATGCTTAAGGAACTCAGGAGAAGAAAGGATGGAGATAGTGACAAGTTTAACAAAGAGTTAGAAAATATAAAGAAGAACCAAACAAAGAAGAAGAATACAATAACTGAAATAAAAAAAAATACATTGCAAGGAATCAACAGTACATTAGATAATACAGAGGAATTGATCAGAGAATTGGAAAACAAAGTGGTGGAAATTACTCAAACTGAACAGAAAAAAGAAAAATGAACAAAAAAAAATGAGAACAGTATAAGGAACCTCTGAGACAACATCAAGTGTACTAACAATTGCATGTTAGGGGTCCCAGAAGGAGAAAATAAAGAGAAAGTAGCAGAGAACATACTTGATGACATAATATCTGAAAACTTCCTTAATCTGGGAAAGGAAACAGGCATCCAGCTCTAGGAAGCACAGAGTTCCAAACTGCATTAACCCCAATAGGACCACACAGACACACTGTAATTAAAATATCGAAAATTAAAGAGAAAGAGAAAATATTTAAGTCAGCAAGAGAAAAGCAACAAGCTTCATAGAAGGGAACTCCCATAATGGTATCAGCTGACTTTTCACTAGAAACTCTGCAGGCCAGAATAGAGTGGCATAATGTATGTAACGTGATGAGAGGGAAAAACCTACAACCACGAATACTCTACCCAGCAAGATTTAAAGGACAGATCAAAAGTTTTACAGACAAGCAAAGGCTAAAAGAGTTCAGCACCACTAAACCAGCTTTACAAGAAATGTTAAAGGGATCGTTCTAAGTGAAAAAATAAAGACCACAACCAGAAATATCAAAAGTATGAAAGGAAAAAAAATCTCATTGGTAACAGCAAATAAACAGAAAACATAGTGAATTAATCATTTATAATGCTAGTAGGAAGATTAAAAGACATAAGTGGTAAAGTCATTTATATACACAATAAGTAGTTAAGAGATACACACACAAAAAAGATGTAAAATATGAAGTCAGAAACAGTAAATATGGTGATGGAATAAAAATGCAGGGTTGTTAAAATGTGTTTGAACTTAAGAGGTCAGCAACTTAAAATAATCCCATATATATTATATATCAATAGCTATATATAAATCTCATGGTAACCACAAACCAAAAATCTATAATAGATACACAGACACACAAAAGAAAGGATTCCAAGCATAACACTATAGATAGTCATCAAATAACAAGGGAAGAGAGCAAAAGAAGAAGGAAGGAAGAAAAAGACTACAAAAAACAACCTAAAAACAATGAACACAATGGCAATAAGTACATACCTATCAATAATTAATTTAAATGTAAATGGACTAAATGCTCTAATCAAAAGACATAGAGTAGCTGAATGTATACACAAATAATACCCATATATATGCTGCCTACAAAACACTCATTTCAGCTCTAAAGATACACATAGACTGAAAGTGAGGGGATGGAAAAAGGCATTTCATGCAAATGGAAATCAAAAGAAAGCTGGAGTAGCAATATTTACATCATGCAAAATCAAGCAAATACTGCAACAAGAGACAGAAGGACATTACATAATGATCAAGGGATCAACCCAAGAAGACTATACAACAGTTGTAAATATATTTGAACTATGCACCCAACACATTAGCACCTAAATACATAAAGTGAATAGTAACAGATCTAAAAGGAGAAATTGACATTAACACAATAATAGTAAGGGTCTTTAACACCCCACTTACATCAATGGACAGAAAATGCAGACAGAAAATCAATAAGAAACCACTGACCTTAAAGGACACATTAGAACACATGCACTTAGTGTGTATATATATATATATATATATATATATATATATATATATATATATATATATAACATTCCATTCACAAGCCGCAGAACACTCATTCTTTTCAAGTGCACATGGAGCATTCTCCAATGCTCTACCCTAGATTCTCCAGGGTAGATCATATGCTAGGCCAAGAAACAAGTCTCAGTAAATTTTAGAAGACTGAAATAATATCAAGCATCTTTTTCAACCACAGCACAGTGAGGACTAGAAATCAACTACAAGAAAAAAACTGCAATAACACAAACATGCAGAGGATAAACAATATGCTACTGAATAAAAATTTGATCACTGAAGAAATCAAAGAAGACATCACAAAATATTTGGAGACAAAAGAAAATGAAAATCCAAGGATACAAAATCTATGGAATGCAACAAAACAGTTCTAAGAGGGAAGTTTATAACAATAGAAGCCTACCTCAGGAAAGAAAAAAATCTTAAATAAACAACCTAACCTTACACTTAAAGGAACTAGAAAAAGAAGAACAAACAAAACCCAACGTTAATAGAAGGAAATAAATGATAAAGATCAGAGCAGAAAGAAATGAAATAGAGCTTTAAAAAACAATAGAAAAGATCAATGAAACTAAGAGCCAGTTTTTTTAAAAGATAAATGAAATTGATAAACGATTAGCCAGACTCCTCAAAAAAAAAAGATAGAGAGCCCAAATCAATAAATTCAGAAATTAAAACAATTATGCTGTACACTTTAAACTTACACAGTGCTGTATATCAATTATATCTCAATAAAACTGGACAAAAAAGATTTGGGGTACACACATTTATTAGGGTCAATGGATGAAGTGATTTGGGGTTCCTGGGCTAACGTTGGATTGGTCAACTTAAAAACAAAAGGCAGGGTTTTGGTATGTTCCATTGAGGTCTCTACTAAGGGTTCCACAAGACAAAGACATTGGAAGGCAGAGAGACTTGATCACAAGGACAGTTGTGGAAGTCATATCAGAAATCACATTCACTTATGGCTCTGTGGGCTGCTATACAAGGCCTACACTCTCATGAAGGATCAAGTGTCAGTTTAAGGAGTCTGCAGGCTGGTTGGCTAAAGGAAATGGATGATGAGGCAGCAACATAGTGGAGTAACTTAGCTAAACTCTTGACAACCTTTTATCGCATATATTGCTTGCAACTATTTTCTCCCACTCCATAGGTTGCTTTTTCACTCTATCGAATGTTTTATTTTTGTGCAGGTTTTTAAGTTTGATGTAGTCCCATTTATCTATTTTTGGTTTTGCTACCTATGTTTTGTTGTCATATCCAAGAAATCATTGCCAAATGCAATGTCATGAAGCTTTTCTCCTATGTTTTCTTCTATGAGTTTTTTATGTCTTTAATCTATTTTGAGTTAAATTGTGTTATAGTGAAAGGTAAGGGTCCAATTTCTTTCTTTTGCATGTTAACATTCAGTTTTCCAACACCATTTATTGAAGAGATAATTCTTTCCCCATTGAGTGGTCTTCACACACTTGTTGAAGATCATTTACCACATTTGCAAACATTTATTTCTGGTCTCTGTATTCTGCTCCTTTGGTCTCTCTCTATAAATGTTTTTATGCCAATGCCATACATTTTTTTAACACCTTTATTGGAATATAAATGCTTTGCAATGGTGTGTTGGATTCTGCTTTATAACAAAGTGAATCAGCTATACATATACATAAATCACCATATCTCCTACCTCTTGTGTCTCCCTCCCATCCTCCCTATCCTAACCCTCTATGTGGTCACAAAGCATGGAGCTCATCTACTTGTGATAAGCAGCTGCTTCCCACTAGCTATCTATTTTACATTTGGTAGTATACATAAGTACATGCCACTCTCCCATGTCGTCCCAGCTTAACCTTCGCCCTCCCTGTTTCCTCAAGTCCATCCTCTACGTCTGTGATTTTATTCCTATCCTGCCCTAGGTTCTTTAGAACCACTTTTTTTTTCTTTTTTCTTAGATTCCATATATATATGTTAGCATATGGTATTTGTTTTTCTCTTTCTGACTTACTTTGCTTGGTATGACTGTCTCTACGTCCATCTACCTCACTGCAAATAACTCAATTTTGTTTCTTTTTATGGCTGAGTAATATTCTATTGTCCATATGTGCCACATCATCTTTATCCATTCATCTGTCGATGGACATTTAGTTCACTTCCATGTCCTGGCTGTTGTAAATAGTGCTTCAATGAATATTGGGGTGCATGTGGCTTTTTGAATTATGGTTTTCTCTGAGTATATGCCCAGGAGTTGGACTGCTGGGTCATATGGTGGTTCTAATTTTAGTTTTTTGGGGAACCTCCATACTGTTCTCCATAGTGGCTTTATCAATTTACTTTCCCACCAACAGTGAAAGAGGGTTACCTTTTCTCCACACCCTGTCCAGCATTTATTGTTTGTAACTTTTTTGAAGATGGCCATTCTGACCAGTGTGAGGTGATAATTCATTGCAGTTTTCATTTGCATTTCTCTAATGATTAGTGAAGTTGAGCATCTTTTCATGTGTTTGTTGACAATCTGCATATTTTCTTTGGAGAAATGTCTATTTAGGACTTCTGCCCTCTTTTGGATTGGGTTGTTTGTTTTTTTGTTGTTGAGCTGCATGGGCTGTTTGTAAATTTTGAGATTAATCCTTTGTCAGTTGTTTCATTTGCAAATATTTTCTCCTATTCTGAGGGTTGTCTTTTCCCCTTGTTTATGGTTTTCTTTGCTATGCAAAAGCTTTTAAGTTTCATTAGGTTCCATTTGTTTATTTTTCTTTTTATTTCCATTATCAAAGAGGTGGATCAAAAAGAATCTTGCTGTGATTTATGTCATAGAGTGTTCTCCCTATGTTTTCCTCTAAGATTTTTAAAGTGTTTGGCCTTACATTTAAGTCTTTAATCCATCTTGAGTTTATTTTTGTGTATGGTGTTAGGGACTGTTCTAAGTTCATTCTTTTACATGTAGCTGTCCAGTTTTCCCAGCACCACTTATTGAAGAGGTTGCTTTTCTCCATTGTATATTCTTGCCTCCTTTATCAAAAATAAGGTGAGCAAATGTGCGTGAGTTTATCTCTGGGATTTCTATCCTCTTCCATTGATCTATATTTCTGTTTTTGTTCCAGTACCATACTGTCTTCATTACTGTAACTTTGCAGTATATACTGAAGTACGGGAGCCTGATTCCTCCAGCTCCATTTTTCTTTCTCAAGATTGCTTTGGCTATTTGGGGTCTTTTGTGTTTCCACATAAATTGTGAAATTTTTTGTTCTAGTTCTGTGAAAAATGCCATTGGTAGTTTGACAGGGATTACATTGAATCTGTAGATTGCTTTGGGTAGTAAAGTCATTTTCACAATGTTTATTCTTCCAATCCAAGAACATGTGTATCTCTCCATCTGTTTGTATCATCTTTAATTTCTATCATCAGTGTCTTATAGTTTTCTGCTTACAGGCCTTTTGTCTCCTTATGCAGGTTTATTCCTAGGGGTTTTTTTTTTGTTTTTTTTTTTTGTGGTACGTTGGCCT
Organism: Grampus griseus; assembly: GCF_964374135.1. Classification (NCBI taxonomy): domain Eukaryota; kingdom Metazoa; phylum Chordata; class Mammalia; order Artiodactyla; family Delphinidae; genus Grampus; species Grampus griseus. The sequence continues at coordinate 48,757,610 of NC_139012.1, forward strand.
CTCACTGCTGTGGCCTCTCCCGTTGTGGAGCACGCTCCGGACGCGCAGGCTCAGCGGCCATGGCTCACGGGCCCAGCTGCTCCGCGGCATGTGGGATCTTCCCGGACGGGGGCACGAACCTGTGTCCCCTGCATTGGCAGGCGGACTCTCAACCACTGTGCCACCAGGGAAGTCCTATTCCTAGGTTTCTTATTCTTTGTGTTTCAAAGGTAAATAGGAGTGTTTTCTTAATTTATCTTTCAGATTTTTCATCATTAGTGTACAGGAATGCCAGAGATTTCTGTGCATTAATTTTCTATCCTTCTACTTTACTAAATTCATTGATTAGCTTTAGTAGTTTTTTGGTAGCATCTTTAGGATTCTCTATGTATAGTATCATGTAATCTGCAAAGAGTGACAGCTTTACTTCTTCATTTCCAATTTGGATTACTTTTATTTCTTTTTCTTCTCTGATTACTGTGGTTAAAGCTTCCAAAACTATGTTGAATAATAGGGGTGAGAGTGGTCAACCTTGTCTTGTTCCTGATCTTAGTGGAAATGGTTTCAGTTTTTCACCATTGAGTACGATGTTGTCTATGGGTTTGTCATATATGGCCTCTACTATGTTGAGATAAGTTCCCTCTATGCCTACTTTCTGGAGGGTTTTTATAAGAAATTGGTGTTGAATTTTTTTGAAAGCTTTTCCTGCATCTATTGAGATGATCGTATTGTTTTCTCCTTCAATTTGTTAATATGGTGTATCACATTGATTGATTTGCATATACTGACGAGTCCTTGCATTCCTGGAATAAACCCCACTTGATCATGGTGTATGATCCTTTTCATGTGTTGTTGGATTCTGTTTGTTAGTATTTTGTTTACGATATTTGCATGTATGTTCATCAGTGATATTGACCTGTAGTTTTCTTTTATTGTAACATCTTTTTCTGGTTTTGGTATCAGGGTGATGGTAGCCTTGTAGAATGATTTTGGGAGTGTACCTCCATATGCTATACTTTGGAAATATTTGAGAAAGGTATTATCTCTTCTCTAAATGTTTGATAGAATTCGCCTGTGAAGCCATCTGGTCCTAGGCTTTTGTTTGTTACAAGATTTTTAATCACTGATTCAATTTCAGTGCTTGTGATTGGTCTGTTTATATTTTCTATTTCTTCCTGGTTCAGTTTTGGAAGGTTGTGCTTTTATAAGAATGTGTCCATTTCTTCCAGGTTGTCCATTTTACTGGCATATAATTACTTGTAGTAATCTCTCATGATCCTTTGTATTTCTGCATTGTCAGTTGTTACTTCTTTTTCATTTTTAATTGTATTGATTTGAGTCTTCTCCATTTTTTCTTGATGAGTCTGCCTAATGGTTTATCAATTTTGTTTATCTTCTCAAACAACCAGATTTTAGTTTTATTAATCTGTTATTGCTTTCTTCATTTCTTTTTCATTTTTTTCTGATCTGATATTTACGATTTCTTTCCTTCTGCTAACTTTGGGTTTTTTTGTCCTTCTTTCTCTAATTGCTTTAGTTGTAAGTTTAGGTTGTTTATTTGAGATGTTTCTTGTTTCTTGAGGTAGCATTGTATTGCTCTAAACTTCCCCCTTAGAACTGCTTTTGCTGCATCCCATAGATTCTGGGTCATCGTGTTTTCTTTGTCTTTTGTTTCTAAGTATTTTTTGATTTCCTCTTTGTTTTCTTCAGTGATCTCTTGGTTATGAAGTAGTGTATTGTTTAGCCTCCATGTGTTTGTATTTTTTACATATTTTTTTCCTGTAACTGATATCCAGTCTCAAAGTGCTGTGGTCAGAAAAGATGCCTGATAAGGTTTCAATCTTCTTAAATTTATCAAGGCTTGATTTGTGACCTAAGATATATTCTATCCTGGAGAATGTTCCATGAGCATTTGAGAAGAAAGTGTATTCTGCTGTTTTTGGATGGAATGTCCTATAAATATCAGTTAAGTCCACATTGTTTAATGTATCATTTAAAGCTTGTGTTTCCTGATTTATTTCATTTTTGATGATCTGTCCTGTGGTGAAAGTGGGGTGTTAAAGTCCCCTACTATGATTTTGTTACTGTCAACTTCCCCTTTTATGGCTGTTGGCATTTGCCTTATGTATTGAGGTATTCCTATGTTGGGTGCATAAATATTTACAATGGTTATATCTTCTTCTTGGATTGATCCCTTGATCATTATGTAGTGTCCTCCTTTGTCTCTTGTAATAATCTTTATTTTAAAGTCTATTTTGTCTTATATGAGAATTGCTATTCCAGCTTTCTTTTGATTTTCATTTGCATGGTATATCTCTTTTCATCCCCTTATTTTCAGTTGGTATGTATCCCTAGGTCTGAAGTGGGTCTCTTGTAGACAGCATATATGCGGGTCTTGTTTTTGTATCCATTCAGCCAGTCTATGTCTTTTGGTTGGAGCATTTAATCCATGTACATTTAAGGGAATTATTGACATGTATGTTCCTATTACCATTTTCTTAATTGTTCTGGGTTTGTTATTGTAGTTCTTTTCCTTCTCTTGTTTTTCCTGCCTAGAGAAGTTCCTTTAGCATTTGTTGTAAAGCTGCTTTGTTGGTGGTGAATTCTCTTAGCTTTTCCTTGTCTGTACAGGTTTCTTATTTCTCTGTCGAATCTGAATGAGATACTTGCTGAGTAGAGTAATCTTGGTTGTAGGTTTTTCTCCTTCATCCCTTTAAATATGTCCTGCCCTCCCTTCTGACTTGTAGTGTTTCTGCTGAAAGATCAGCTGTTAACCTTATGGGGATTCCCTTATATATTATTTGTTGTCTTTCCCTTGCTGCTTTTAATATTTTTTCTTTGTATTTAATTTTTGATACTTTGATTAATATGTGTCTTGGTGTGTTTCTCCTTGGATTTATCCTGTATGGGGCCTCTCTGTGCTTCCTGGACTTAATTAACTATTTCTTTTCCCTTTTTAGGCAAGTTTTCAACTATAATCTCTTCAAATATTTTCTCAGTCTCTTTCTTTTGCTCTTCATCTTCTGGTACCCCTATAATTCGAATGTTGCTGCATTTACTGTTGTCTCTCAGACTGTCCTCAGTTCTTTTCATTCTTTTGTCTTTATTCTGCTCTGCAGTAGTTATTTCCACTATTTTATCTTCCAGGTCACTTACGTGTTCTTCTGCCTCAGTTATTCTGCTATTGATTCTGTCTAGAGAATTTTTAATTTCATGTATTGTGTTGTTCATCGTTTCTTTGCTCTTTCCTTCATCTAGGTCCTTGTTAAACATTTCTTGTATTTTTTCCATTCTATTTCCAAGATTTTTGAACATCTTTATTATCATTACTTTGAATTCTTTTTCAAGTAGACTGCCTATTTCCTATTCATTTATTTGGTCAGGTGGGTTTTTACCTTGCTTCTTCATCTGCTGTGTATTTCTCTGTTTTCTCATTTTGCTTATCTTACTGTGTTTGGGGTCTCCTTTTTACAGGCTGCAGGTTCATAGTTCCCATTGTTTTTGGTGTCTGTTCCCAGTGGCTAAGTTTGGTTCAGTGAGTTGTGTAGGCTTCCTGGTGGAGGGGACCAGTGTCTGTGTTCTGGCGGATCAGTCTAGATCTTGTCTTTGTGGTGGGTAGGTCCACTTACGGTTGGTGTTTTGGGGTGTCTGTGACCTTATTATGATTTTAGGCAGACTTGCTTCTAAGGGGGGGGGGGTTGTGTTCCTGTCTTGCTAGTTGTTATGCATAGGGTGTCCAGCACTGTAGCTTGCTAGTCGTTGAGTATAGCTGGGTCTTAGTTTTGAGATGGAGATCTCTGAGAGAGCTTTCACCACTTGATATTATGTGGAGCTTGGATGTGTCTTGTGGACCAATATCCTGAACTCAGCTCTCTACCTCAGAGGCACTGGCCTGACACCTGGCAGGAGCACCAAGAGCCTGTCTTCCACATGGCTCAGAAGAAAAGGGAGAAAGAAAGAAAGAAAGAAAGAAAGAAAGAAAGAAAGAAAGAAAGAAAGAAAGAAAGAAAGAAAGAAAGAAAGAAAGAAAGAAAGAAAGAAAGAAAGAAAGAAAGAAAGAAAGAAAGAAAGAAAGAAAGAAAGAAAGAAAGAAAGAAAGGAAAAAAGAAAGAAAGAGAGAAGGAGAAATAAAGAAAAAAATAAAGTTATTAAAATAAAAAAAAATTATTAAAAATAAGTAAAATTGGGCTTCCCTGGTGGAGCAGTGGTTGAGAGTCCACCTGCCAATGCAGGGGACATGGGTTCGTGCCCTGGTCCTGGAAGATCCCAGATCCCACATGTCACGAAGCGGCTGGGTCCGTGAGCCATGGCCGCTGAGTCTGCACATCCAGAGCCTTTGCTCTACAATGGGAGAGGCCACAACAGTGAGAGCCCTGTGTACCACACACACACAAAAATAATAATAAAAAATAAAATAAAATATATAAATTAAATTAAATTAAAAAGTAATAAAAAAAGAAAACAAAAATAATGAAAGAAAGGAGAGCAACCAATCCATTAAACAAATCGACCAATGATAACAAGCACTGAAAACTATACTAAAAAAAAAACAGCCTGACAGAACCCTAGGACAAGTGGTAAAAGCAAAGCTATACAGACAAAATAACACACAGAAGCATACACACTCACAAAAAGAGAAAAAGGAAAAAATATATATATATCGTTGATCCCAAAGTCCACCACCTCAATTTTGTGATGATTTGTTGTCTATTTATTTGTTCATCATATGCAGGGTACATCAAGTTGATTGTGAAGATTTAATCCACTGCTTCTGAGTCTGCTGGGAGGGATTTCCCTTTCTCTTCTTTTTTCCCACAGCTCCTGTGGTTCAGCTTTGGATTTGGCCCCACCTCTGTATGTAGCTCGCCTGAGGACACCTTTTCTTCACTCAGACAGGACAGAGTTAAAGGAGCATCTGATTAGGCGGCCCTGGCTCAGTCAGGTCGGGGGCAGGGAGGGGTACTGAATGCGGGGCGAGCCTGTGGTGGCAGACGCCAGCGTGACATTGCAACTGCCTGAGGTACACCATGTGTTCTCCTGGGGAAGTTGTCCCTGGATCATGGGACCCTGGCAATGGTGGACTGCACAGGCTCCCAGGAGGGGAGGTGTGGATAGTGACCTGTGCTTGCCCATAGGCTTCTTGGTGGCTGCAGCAGCAACCTTAACGTCTCATTCCCGTCTCTCATGTCCATACTGATAGCTGTGGCTTGCTCCTGTCTCTGGATCTCCTTTAGGCAGTGCTGGCAGACACGGCCAACCCCAGTCCTCTCCCTGGGAACTGATCTCCAAAGCCAGAGCCTCAGCTCCCAGCCCCTATCTGCCCCAGTGGGTGAGTGGACAAGCGGCTCAAGCTGCTGGATGCAGGTTGGTACTGATCCTCTGTGCCGGGATCTCTATGCTTTGCACTCTGTGCCCCTGTTGATGCACTCTCCTCCATGACTCTGAAGCTTCACTCCTGCCATTCCCCTTCTACGTCAGTGAAGGGGCTTCCTAGTGTGTGAAAACTTCCTTCTTCACAGCTCCCTGCCACTGGTTTAGGTCTAGTCCCTATTCTTTTTGTCTCTGTGTTTTCTTTTTTCTTTTGCCATACCCAGGTATGTGGGGGAGTTTCTTGCCTTTTGGGAGGTCTAAGGTCTGCCAGGTGTTCTGTAGGAGTTGCTCCACATGTAGATGTATTTCTGATGTATTTGTGGGAAGGAAGGTGATCTTCACATCTTACTCTTCCACCATCTTCACCATAGTGTTTTGATTACTATAGTTTTTTTTAATATGTTCTAAAATCAGGAAGTGTGAGACCTCCAGCTTTGTTTTCCTTTCTCAAGATTGTTTTGGCTATTTGAAAACTATTTAAAAGGATACCTTTCCACTACCTCATTGTTAGCCTAATGTAGTGCTTAAAAATTAGGTCTCTGTGATCTTAAGCAAATTTTCTAATCTTAATGTACTTCAGTTTTCTCATCCATTAAATACAGATAATACTATTTATTGCATAGGTTTGTTATAAAGATTCAAGGAAACAAAATGCATGAAGCATTTATCCTGGCATCCCTGAAGGGCTGAAAAACCTGAAATGAGGTTTTATCATCTTTATTCTTTATGCTGTTGACACTCTCTCCTTAAGATAATTTTCTACTTTTTCTATCTCCCATTCCTCTTTACCAATTTCCTCTTGAACTTACCTCAATTAGTCTTTCATATCCACTGCTCCATGTCAAGATCACCAGTGACGTCCACATTGTTGGTCAGTTCTTGACCTCACTTTATTTAGCATATCAGCAGCATTAAATAGTCAATCCTCTTTCCTAAAATGCTTTCTTCATTTTGGCTTCCAAGTAATTCTGTTTTTCTTCTACCTTTCCAGCTATTTTATCTGCTTCCTTGGCTCATTCCTCTTCATCCCTTATTTTTTATTTATTTATTTTTTTTTGCAGTACTCAGGCCTCTCACTGTTGTGGCCTCTCCCATTGCAGAGCACAGACTCCAGATGCGCAGGCCCAGTGGCCATGGCTCACGGGTCCAGCTGCTCTGCGACATGTGGGATCTTCCCAGACCGGGGCATGAACCTGTATCCCCTGCATCGGCAGGTGGTCTCTCAACCACTGCACCACCAGGGAAGCCCCTCTTCATCACTTTTGAAGCCTTCGTCCCACCCACCTCCACCACTGAAACAAACAAACACTGCTCCTGTCATAGTCCTCCTCTTTTCAATAAATGGAAGCTCCATAGTCCTAATTTTCAGGCAAAAATATCTGGACTCAGCCTAGACTCTTTACTTATTCTCAAATTCTAAACTCAATCTATCAGCACTAATTGACTCTGCCTTCAATGAATTCCCACCAACTACAAGACCAACACTAGTCCAATCAATGATCATCTCATGCCTAATTATTGGAATAGCTCCCTCTGCCCTCCCTGCTATAGTCTATTCTCAACAGAGTGACCAAAGTGATCTTACGAACAAGTGAGGCAATCATGTCACCCTTGTGCTCAATATTTTTATTCTTCTGTTGCTAATCAGAATTAAAGCCAAAGTTCTTAGAATAATCCATATAACATTTACCCATAGCATCCCACTCTTACATTTTACTACTCACTCTCTCAGTTTTCCAGTCTAGACACTGCTCCTTGATTGTATCAGGCATGCTTCCCTTTCAGGTTCTTTTTCTAAATAGCTACAAAGTTGACCTTGCCCATTTCCCATAAATTTTTACTCAAATGATACACTTTGAGTGAAACCTTCCCTATCTGAAAACATCTCCCTTAACCAACACCTTACATTTATATTCCATGTTATATATTCTTTTCTCCTTGGGAGTCATCAACATCTCACATACTAGGTAAGTTATTTATGTTCTTGATTATTTTCTGCTTTCTTTTTTAGAAATAAGTTCCATGAGACAGGCTCCTTTTGTTTTGTTCACTGTTGTATCCTCAGCAAGTGAAACACTGATTTTACATAGTGTACACTCAATATAAACATATATGTCAGGTGAAAGTGATGGGACAAGTAAAGGAGTATTTTAATCTCCTATTACTTGCAATCCCCTATTGCACATAGCTATGTGAAATCTGACCCCCTATTTCACATAGCTATGACATTTCCAATCAACAACATTAAGTACTCTTATGGAAACCGAAAGTCAGGGAAGTTAGTTGATATATTTCAGGCTTAATGTCATGTGCTTTTGATTTTAATACAATAAAAGTTGGAAAAATTATTACTCAGGATTCTTCAAGATGAAAACTGGAGTTTAAATAAAACATTGTGTATGCTAGGTTTATATTCAGAAACAACAGGTTCATTTGATTAATTTAATTATTAGAAGCTATAGTCTATAGAAGTCTCTAAACAACATATAGGAACCAATCAATCACTACAAGCTTACATAACTCAACAGTGTAAAGAAATGATTAGCTCTCTGCTTGGCCAACCCTACCTAGATGAAGCACACTGCCTACTTTACGGGATACAGGATGGGTGGAAAATCAGCCCCCATTTGGCCCTGCTGAAACTGTGTGTGTGTGTGGGGGGGGGTAGGATGGGTGTATTAGGTGTATTAGGCTACCCTTTTTCTGGCCCTTTGTCTGGAGAGAGCAGGCTTTTTTTGGTGTTTATTTTTGTCTAGGCCTTTTGGCAGTTCTGGGTTGGCAGTTTCTGTCAGGGATATATGCAAGGCAATAAGGTCTCCCCAGGAATTCAATACCCTGTCATTCCCCTAGGTCTGAGGTTCCTAGGAAGTTTGCCTTCTTCTTTCTACCTTACAGCGTTTTCCTATACTTGTTTGTTGCTCTATGTACAGAGGTTTATAGTTTTAGTAAAAGAGAGGAATGGGGCTACTCCACCTTGGCTGGAACTTAAAGTCATATTGTATTGTATTGTTTTGTTTTTTTAACATCTTAGTCTAAGAGAAATCAATTTGCTAAAGAGTAGAATTCCAGTTAAATACAAAACATTTATTTTTAACATACTACCTTACCATGAAATGTCTTTAGCAATCAAGTGAATCAGAAGTTTTTTATATGATAACTGATATTAATATTTTTTTAATTGTCATAAATTTTCTGATACTCTAAAGAAATCTCCACTTCTGGTAACCATATCTCAACCACCAGCTTCCTTCCTTAGAACTCTAAAAAAGTGAAATAAATCTTATTTATATCCATTATAAACCTTTGGAAAGGGCTTATTTCAATGTTTTACAAAATATATTCAAATGTTCAACACTCATTTTATTTTTATTATATCTTCTGTCAGTTTTTACAAAATCAAACTTCTATCACTTGTCCTTTTAAGCTGATTTCCTTTTTAGGAAAAGAGATATGTGGAAAATAAACAGTAGTAAGAATTTTTAAATTGGGATTTTTTTTTCTCCAAAGTTCCTTCCATTGGGGGGATTGAAATTTAATGATGTAACTTATGTTTGCATTTTAATTATTTATATTTTTGGCTGCGTTGTGTCTTCATTGTGCAGGCTTTCTCTAGTTGTGGCGAGCAGGGACTACTCTTCATTGTGGTACATAGGCTTCTCATTGCAGTGGTTTCTCTTTTTGCAGAGCACAGGCTCCAGGCACATGGGCCTCAGTAGTTGCAGCATGTGGGCCTCAGAGCGCACTTGCTTCAGTAGTTGTGGTGCGTGGGCTCAGTATTTGAAGCTCATGGGCTCTAGAGCACGGTTTCAGTAGTTGTGGCGCATGGGCTTAGTTGCCCTGCGGCATGTGGTATCTTCCCAGACCAGGGATTGAACATTTGTTCCCTCCATGGGAAGGTGGATTCTTAACCACTGGACCACCAGGGAAGTCCTACATTTGCATTTTATTTTGAAATAAAAATAAATGCTCACCAAGGACATGAAGCTTTTGAACATGCTTTTTCAGAATAAAAACAGGAGAAACTTTGAGGCTCTTTTATTCATAAATAAATTAGAATTACAATTCATACTTTTCATCTAATCCCATGAATACTTAGTTTTTGCAGTAAAGGATTAGAAACACTTCTAATTCATGTAATATCTACAGTTAAATGCTAAATGTTTGTAAGATACATATGTTTGAAAAAGCATATTAAAATTCAATGAGTATGTCATGATAACATCCCATAAAATCAAGGACTGGAGTCAGGGACTAAATTATTAAAAACATGACATGATAGTAAGAAAATTCATCAAACTACTAAGAATTGAAAGCCTGACTGAAAGCTGAAAATGTAATACTTATGAGAATTACAGACTATATTGAAAAGAGCAAGTACCTTTGTGCTAATGCCCAGAGAAATACCAAATGAACTCCTTGACCTGTACATTAAATGACTTTGTATTAACACATTTGTAGTGTCCAGAATATTAATTTACTAGAGATCAGCGTGGTGTCTTAAAGTATAAATATATAATTTATTTTAATTATGAAATATTTGTATATCATTTTGGTAAACAGTTTATAACATTTTGGTAAACATTCTGGATTTTCTAAGGAAAGTTTTATTTCAAATACTCTGTTCAATGTTGTTCAGGTCAAGTGTTATGTATTTTAATACAAAAAAAAATCTCTACCTTTTTCCTTCCTTTTAGTTTTTGTAATATCCCTATCTCTACAAAATCTCTGGGTGTCATTCAGAAAAAAGTACATTCTTGCAATATCTGCTGCCAGACGTTGAAATTCCCTTCCTAAACACTGCATTTTATCCACTAGTACAAACAAAACCTGAAATTCATCAGAACCCAAACTATTACAATACTATATATTAAAATAATATTTTCTATTATCATGATTATTCACTTTAGAATGCTATCTCTTTTTTCTTCATGTCAGAGAATATTATTTTAGTGGATTATGAAATCAATTTAGTGGGTTCTGCTCAGATTTTAAAAAATGAAATAATATAAACAAGTGTAGAATAGAGTGGAAGAGAAAAAAATTATACCAGAGTTCATTACACATAGTAAGAGAAATATTGTGACAAAAATGTATTTAGTTTATCAAGTACTTAGTTGTTATTTAACTATATTATGTACTGTGCTTTCAAAATATTGAAAGCCATTTTCCTGCAAGACTAGTGGTAGATATGTTTAGCTAATGTTCATTAGGAACTTAGTACGTGTCATATGCCCCACCAAGTGCTTTATATGCATTCCTCTTACTTACTCCTGACCAGAACCCCATGGAATAGGTATTATTACTATTTTGAAAATTTTCAAACAAGAGCTTGTTGAAGTTAAGATGATCACACTTACAGAGCTAATAGATGGTAGAGGCAGGTTTCAAACCCACAGTAAGTCTGCAAGTTCCATGTTATATATTACTTTGCACTCTGTGTAGCATAGCAATTCCTAAATAGGTGAATGCACACACACATGCAGACACATTTACTGTATGGCATAAATCATTTTTCAACTGAATTAAGACACAGTCTGGGACACGAGACTTCATACTTGTGGGAGAAAGAAAAAGGCTAAGCATGACTTCACTGGATTGCAATGCATCATAATATGAATTAAGCAGGTGTCAACCAAATTGAAAATATCCAAAATTGAGTATTAATAGTGTTTAATTCAATATTAATTTTTCATTGATAAAAATAATATCCAGTACCTAATATGTATACAATACTGTACCAGAAATTTGGGGGCAGTGGGAAACTTAGACAAGATATATTCCTTTCCTTATACGAGTACAATTTCTTATTTTGAAGAAGTTTGAAGGATGGTAACTACAAAAACGTGCTTGAAAGTATCAATAATATTATTTTGTGTGGATTTTATTCCATAAATGTAATGATTTCTGGAAAGAAATATTAGGCGCCTAGCAAAGACACAGCAGCACCACTGAGCTTCCAAGGACTGTCAGACTCAGCATTCACAAGAGACTGAAGTTTCAAGGCCTTCTCTTCCTTTCCTGGGTAACAACAGGCCATCTATTTTCTCCTACAACCTTAGATAAAAGGGGTCAGGAGCTGGAGTAATACTCTGGAGTCAGATTTAAGTTGATTAAAAAACCAAAAAGAAAAAAAAGAAAATCTAAAACAATGGTATACCATCCACATCAGAGTTTTTGAACAAAGACTTTTATTTGTCATATAAGGCAATTCAACTCAAACTGCTAAAGTCCTTGTATAAGTGGAATCTGAAACACAGATTGATTTTAGCCACTGACATTGGAGACAACTGATTCAGAGAACTATTGTGAAGAAGCGAATGTAGATACTCAAGTCATCACTGATTGGAGATTTTCTAGTGGAGTGGGGAGTCTGAGTTTGAAAGATGATACAAAATGAATAAAAGCATTAGACAGAATCCTGGGTAGCACCAGAAGCACAGCTCATACTCGGTAGTAGGCGGCACAGACAACTGTTTGCTTATGGCAGAAATGAGGATGTACCAGAAATGAGCCTTAGGTATCACAGGAACGTTTCAATGTTGATTACAAAACACTGCTCAGTGATGTAGAGGTACTGACTTGCTGGGTGCCTGAGAGCTGTGGTCTCTGGGGCCATTTGCTCTCCCAGGGCCAGGAGTCATATTTCAGTGATTGTAGCCCTATAATGGAATGACTTACAACAGATCTGAGGCCATACTGATCACCTGAGAACCACTTTTCAGACAGATAATGGAAGGAAGGAAGTATGTGTTAATTTTGAGACTGATGATGTTGGGAACATGGATATTGGACCAGGTAGCTTTTGATTGTGTGATGTGGGAAAAAACCCATTTAGAATGGGCATATAGGTGTGGTCAGCTGCTACAAGCCACATTTGACTGAACTTTCTAATACCTTCAGAATTACTGAGACTGATGAAAGGAATGGGAGAAGGAATATTGTTGGTTAGCCTGTGCAAGGGAGACCAGGAAAGTATCAGTTTATTCTTGGATGCTAACCTCCAGTCTTGGTCTTTCCAGCTAGGGCTGGGGAAAGCTTGTCTCAGCTGTGAAAATTCCTGGTGGACACTTTTCAAGAAAGCAGAAGATGAATCTCTATTGTAGTCCTTTTCACGCTCCTCCAAATTCCCCACACCTCTAGCGCCCATGCAATCATAAATCATGGTGATCTGTAATATCCCCTTCTTCCCAGTGTATGTATTAGTTGAATAACATTTTTTTTTTCATCCTGTGACTCTGCTGACTCCTGTGTAGTTTCTGAACATTGCTGCCGCAGTAGCCATAAAAAGACATTCTCTGCTCTGCCCACCATCCTTTCAGGGAGTCTTTCTTACCTCTTCTGTGAGTGAAACTGCCTGTGCCTTTAAATCCATCCTCATCTGGAAGACTTTTGCTTCAAGTCTGGTTGTTGCTCTCTGAAAGAGTGTCCCAACATCTACTCGGGACTGGACTTCAGTTGTCCTTTGCTTTGTGTCCTTTAGGGAGCCCTGCCCCTGTGACTGGCACCTCTGCTCTAGCAGAGCCTTCAGAATTTCCTTTGCCACAGGAAAAGTAGGATTGAGAAGGTATAAGTATTTGGGGACAAACAATGCAGCAGTTTGGGCAAGGTGTTTGTGAAAGGCTGAGTCTGTTCAGTAGCCAGTATTTAAATCACTTGATTTCATTTATTATGTAACAATTTACAATAAAAGCAGAGAAGCTTGTGCAGATACTATTTCTTTAAATTCAGAAAGTCTTAATTACAAAGAAATATTCTTTCATTCTGAGGGCTGCAATTAATGCTGCAACGGCACTCTGCCTTGTCAACTTTAGAGTGTAGGGAACATTTCCAGAAATACAGCAGACTTCCTGGCTGTGTCTCTTGTTTATGAAATATTTTATACATTGACATTTAGAAATTTCTATTTACTTGATCTCAGATGGTCATATGTTACATAAAAGAAAATTAGAAATGATTATAACTTTTCCCAAATCAGGGAAAATTCAATATCTAGCACATTGTGCATTTTTTCTATGCACCATTAAAAAATACATTTCTAAATTCCAATTGTCTTTCTAACTCTACCACTGGTAACGATGATGGACTTTGTGATTTTCTAGCAGCAACCCTGAGTGTAATCCAATTTGGCCATTTGCCCTTATATTCTGATGTTTTGTAACAAAAATGCAGGTGATCTAAACTGCAAGAAGGTGTACTCATATTGTATGGATTGCCTTTCTTTGGTAGATTCTTTTGAGATTCTTATTAAGAAAAAATATCACAGTAAGAAATTGTAAGAGTCAAAACAAGAATGTAAAGTCCTTGAAATGGGCTACAGATTGTAGATGGGATTTTTTGAGGATGAATTCAAAGAAAATATGATCAACTCTAATGAAGCGGGGCATTGCTAGTATGTCATACACGTTACATAAGCTGGAAATTGAACTTTTGAGGCTTGTGTTAACGTTTTGCTGTTCAGCTTTATCAAGGCAGGGAACAAAGGGAGAAATGTGCAAAGCAGAAGAACTGTAATATGATAAGACTGTCATCTGTGAGATATTTCAACTGTCAGCTCTCCACCAAAATGACAGTGGTTTTAATACAGTAATTATTTGGGCAAGATATGGCCCTTATTTCAAAAATCCATTTCATATTTAGTCATTATACCTTTTGTGATAGAGTCAGTGGTTGGTTTGGTACTGTCTCAGTAATATATCTTGAATCCTTTTGTTTGCGCTTTGTAGCAAGAGCTCGTTGTCATTTCTGTACGGTACTGAGATAAGGCAAAGCCTTGCCATTTTTCATTACTAAAGGAAGTACAGTAGTATTAAGACAATGGTTTAAAAAACCTTATTTGTGAGAATAAATCAAACTTTATTTATCTTTTCTGCCTTAACTGCTCCTGGAACATTATTATTTTCATACTTTGAATATGCTTTTGTCATCGTTTTTCGAGATCGTTATTTTTTAAAGGTAGCTCTGTGAATATTTATATATTTATTCAATATATATTCACTAATAATCTACTATGTGCCAAGCATTGGTCTTTGTATCAAATTAAATATAAATATCAGAAAATAATCTGTTAGGTGGTTTCATTAATGTTGATTAGAAAAGTCCCTTTATGCTGTGGTTAAGAATGAAACAAAGGAAAGCCACTTTTTTTTTTTCTAACATCTTTATTGGAGTATAATTGCTTTACAGTGGTGTGTTAGTTTCTGCTTTATAACAAAGTGAATCAGTTATACATATACATATGTTCCCATATCTCTTCCGTCTTGTGACTCCCTCCCTCCCACCCTTCCTATCCCACCCCTCTAGGTGGTCACAAAGCACCGAGCTGGTCTCCCTGTGCTATGCGGCTGCTTCCCACTAGCAATCTATTTTATCTTTGGTAGTGTATATATGTCCATGCCATTCTCTCACTTTGTCACAGCTTACCCTTCCCCCTCCACATAGCCTCAAGTCCATTCTCTAGTAGGTCTGTGTCTTTATTTCTGTTTTACCCCTATGTTCTTCATGACATTTCTTTTTTCTTAAATTCCATATATATGTGTTAGCATACGGTATTTGCCTTTCCCTTTCTGACTTACTTCACACTGTATTACAGACTCTAGGTCCATCCACCTCATTACAAAGAGCTCAGTTTCATTTCTTTTTATGGCTGAGTAATATTCCATTGTATATATGTGCCACATCTTCTTTATCCATTCATCTGATGATGGACACTTCGGTTGTTTCCATCTCCAGGCTATTGTAAATAGAGCTGCAATGAACATTTTGATACATGACTCTTTTTGAATTATGGTTTTCTCAGGGTATATGTCCAGTAGTGGGATTGCTGGGTCATATGGTAGTTCTATTTGTAGTTTTTTAAGGAACCTCCATACTGCTCTCCATAGTGGCTGAACCATTTCACACTCCCACCAGCAGTGCAAGAGCGTTCTCTTTTCTCCACACCCTCTCCAGCATTTATTGTTTCTAGATTTTTTGATGATGGCCATTCAGACTGGTGTGAGATGATATCTCATTGTAGTTTTGATTTGCTTTTCTCTAATGATTAATGATGTTGAACATTCTTTCATTTGTTTTTGGCAGTCTGTATATCTTCTTTGGAGAAATGTCTACTTATGTCTTCTGCACATTTTTGGATTGGGTTGTTTGTTTTTTGTTGTTGAGCTGCATAAGCTGCTTATAAATTTTGGAGATTAATCCTTTGTCAGTTGCTTTATTTGCAAATATATTCTCCCATTCTGAGAGTTCTCTTTTGGTCTTGTTTATGGTTTCCTTTGCTGTGAAAAAGCTTTTAAGTTTCATTAGGTCCCATTTGTTTATTTTTGGTTTTATTTCCATTTCTCTAGGAGGTGGGTCAAAAGGATCTTGCTGTGATTTATGTCATAGAGTGTTCTGCCTATGTTTTCCTCTAAGAGTTTGATAGTTTCTGGCCTTAAATTTAGGTCTTTAATCCATTTTGAGCATATTTTTGTGTATGGTGTTAGGGAGTGTTCTAATTTCATTCTTTTACATGTACCTGTCCAGTTTTCCCAGCACCACTTATTGAAGAGGCTGTCCTTTCTCCACTGTACAGTGCTGCCTCCTTTATCAAAGAAAAGGTAACCATATGTGCGTGGGTTTATATCTGGGCTTTCTATCCTGTTCCATTGATCTATCTTTCTGTTTTTGTGCCAGTACCATACTGTCTTGATTACTGTAGCTTTGTAGTATAGTCTGAAGTCAGGAAGCCTGATTCCTCCAGCTCCGTTTTTCGATCTCAAGATTGCTTTGGCTATTCGGGGTCTTTTGTGTTTCCATACAAATTGTGAAATTTTTTGTTCTAGTTCTGTGAAAAATACCAGTGGTAGTTTGATAGGGATTGCATTGAATCTGTAGATTGCTTTGGGTAGTAGAGTCACTTTCACAATGTTGATTCTTCCAATCCAAGAACATGATATATCTCTCCATCTATTTGTATCATTTTTTTTTTTTCTTTTTGCGGTACACAGGCCTCTCACTGCCGTGGCCTCTCCCATTGCAGAGCACAGGCTCCGGATGTGCAGGCCCAGTGGCCACAGCTCACGGGCCCAGCTGCTCTGCGTCATGTGGGATCCTCCTGGACCGGGGCATGAACCTGTGTCCCCCCATTGGCAAGCAGACTCTCAACCACTGCGCCATCAGGGAAGCCCTATTTGTATCATCTTTAATTTCTTTCATCAGTGTCTTATAATTTTCTGCATACAGGTCTTTTGTCTCCTTAGGTAGGTTTATTCCTAGATATTTTATTCTTTTTGTTGCCATGGTAAATGGGAGTGTTTTCTTGATTTCACTTTCAGACTTTTCATCATTAGTGTATAGGGATGACAGAGATTTCCGTGCATTAATTTTGTATCCTGCTACTTTGCCAAATTCATTGATTAGCTCTAGTAGCTTTCTGGTAGCATCTTTAGGATTCTTTATGTATAGTATCATGTCATCTGCAAACAGTGACAGCTCTACATTTTCTTTTCCGATTTGGATTCCTCTTATTTTCTTTTTTTCTCTGATTGCTGTGACTAAAACTTCCAAAACTATGTTGAATAAGAGTAGTGAGAGTGGGCAACCTTGTCTTGTTCCTGATCTTAGTGGAAATGCTTTCAGTTTTTCAACATTGAGGACGATGTTGGCTGTGGGTTTGTCATATATGGCCTTTATTATGTTTAGGAAATTTCCCTCTATGTCTACTTTCTGGAGGGTTTTTTTCATAAATGGGTGTTGAATTTTGTTAATAGCTTTCTCTGCATCTATTGAGATGATCATATGTTTTTTCTCCTTCAATTTGTTAATATGGTGTATCACGTTGATTGATTTACCTATATTGAAGAAACCTTGCATTTCTGGAATAAAATAAATCTTTGCTATCATTTCCTTCATTTCTTTTTCATTTATTTCTGATCTGATATTTATGATTTATTTCCTTCTGTTAACTTTGGGACTTTTTTCTGCTTCTTTCTGTAATTGTGTTAGGTGCAAGTTAGGTTGTTTATTTGAGATGTTTCCTGTTTATTAAGGTAGGATTGTATTGCTATAAACTTCACTCTTAGAACTGCTTTTGCTGCATCCCATAGGTTTTGGGTTGTCGTGTCTCCATTGTCATTTGTTTCTAGGTATTTTTTGATTTCTTCTTTGATTTCTTCAGTGATCACTTCGTTATTTAGTAGTGTATTGTTTAGTCTCCATGTGTTTGTATTTTTTACAGGTCTTTTCCTGTAATTGATATCTAGTCTCATAGCATTGTGGTAAGAAAAGATACTTGATAAGATTTCAATTTTCTTAAATTTACCAAGGCTAGATTTGTGACCCCAGATATGAACTATCCTGGAAAATGTTACATGAGCACTTGAGAAAAATGCGTATTCTGTTGTTTTTGGATGGAATGTCCTATAAATATCAATTAAGTCCATCTTGCTTAATGTATCATATAAGCTTGTGTTTCCTTATTTATTTTCATTTTGGATGATCTGTCCATTGGTGAAAGTGGGGTGTTAAAGTCCCCTACTAGGATTTGTTACTGTCGATGTCCCCTTTTATGGTTGTTAGTACTTGCCTTATACATTGAGGTGCTCCTATGTTGGATACCTAATTATTTACAATTGCTATATCTTCTTCTTGGATTGATCCCTTGATCATTATGTAGTGTCCTTCTTTGTCTCTTGTAATAGTCTTTATTTTAATGTCTATTTTATCTGATATGAGAATTGTTACTCCAGCTTTCTTCTGATTTCCATTTGCATGGAATATCTTTTTCTATCCCCTCACCTTCAGTCTGTATGTGTCCCTAGGTCTGAAGTGAGTCTCTTGTAGACAGCATATATAAGGGTCTTGTTTTTGTATCCATTAAGTCAGTCTGTATCTTTTGGTGGGAGCATTTAATCCACGTACATTTAAGGTAATTATCAATATGTATGTTCCTATTCCCATTTTCTTAATTGTTTTGTGTTTGTAGGTTGTTTCCTTCTCTTCTGTTTCTTGCCTAGAGAAGTTCCTTTAGCATTTGTTGTAAAGCTGGTTTTGTGGTGCTGAACTCTCTCAGCTTTTTCTTGTCTTTAAAGCTTTTAATTTGTCCATCAAACCTGAATGAGATCCTTGCTGTGTAGAGTAATCTTGGTTGTAGGCTTTTCTCCTTCATCACTTTAAATATGTCCTGCCACTCCCTTCTGGCTTACAGAGTTTCTGCTGAAAGATCAGTTGTTAACATTATGGTAATTTCCTTGTGTGTTATTTGTTGTTTTTCCCTTGCTGCTTTTAATATGTTTTCTTTGTATTTAATTTTTGATAGTTTGATTAATATGTGTCTTGGCATGTTTCTCCTTGGACTTATCCTGTATGGGACTCTTTGTGCTTCCTGGACTTGATTAACTGTTTCCTTTACCATATTAGGGAACTTTTCAACTATAATCTCTTCAAATATTTTCTCAGTCCCTTTCTTTTTCTCTTCTTCTTGTGGGATCCCTATAATTCGAATGTTGGTGTGTTTAATGTTGTCTCAGAGGTCTCTGAGCCTGTCCTCAGTCTTTTCATTCTTTTTTCTTTAGTCTACTCTGCAGTAGTTATTTCCACTATTTTATCTTCCAGGCCACTTATCCATTCTTCTGCCTCAGTTATTCTGCTATTGATCCCTTCTAGAGTTTTTTTTTTTTTTTTTTTTTTTTTTTTGCGGTATGCGGGTCTCTCACTGTTGTGGCCTCTCCCGCTGCAGAGCACAGGCTCCGAACGCACAGGCTCAGTGGCCATGGCTCATGGGCCCAATCGCTCTGCGGCATGTGGTATCTTCCCATACTGGGGCACAAACCCGTGTCCCCTGCAACGGCAGGTGGACTCTCAACCACTGTGCCACCAGGGAAGCCCTAGAGTAGCTTTAATTTCATTTATTGTGTTGTTCATCGTTGCTTGTCTCCTCTTTAGTTCTTCTAGGTCCTTATTAAATGTTTCTTGCATTTTCTCTATTCTATTTCCAAGATTTTGGATCATCTTTAGTATCATTATTCTGAATTCTTTTTCAGGTAGACTGCCTATTTCCTTTCATTTGTTAAGTCTGGTGGGTTTTTACCTTGCTCCTTCATCTGCTATGTGTTTTTCTGTGTTCTCATGTTACTTATCTTACTGTTTTTGGGGTCTCATTTTTGTGGGCTGAAGATTCATAGTTCCCATTGTTTTTGGTGTCTGTCCCTAGTGGCTAAGGTTGGTTCAGTGGGTTGAGTAGACTTCCTGGTGGAGGGGACTAGTGCCTGTGTTCTGGTGGATGAGGCTGGATCTTGTCTTTCTGGTGGGCAGGTCTACTTCTGGTTTTGTGTTTTGGGGTGTCTGTGTCATTATTTTAGGCAGCCTCTCTGCTAATGGATGGGGCTCTGTTCCTGTCTTGCTAGTTGTTTGGCATAGGTTTTCCAGCACTGTAGCCTGCTGGTCATTGAGTGAAACTGGGTCTTGGTGTTGAGATGGAGATCTCTGGGAGATTTTTGCCATTTGATATTCTGTGGAGCTGGAAGGTCTCTTGTGGTCCAGTGTCCTCATGTTGGCTCACCCACCTCAGTGGCACAGCCCTGATGCCTGCTGGAGCACCATCTGTCTTCCACACAGCTCAGAATAAAATGGAGAAAAAGTAGAAAGAAAGAGGATAAAATAAAATAAAGTAAGATAAAATAAAGTTATTAAAATACAAAAATAAAATATAATTTTTAAGAAAAAAAATTAAAAAGTTAAAAAAATAAAAAAGGACACACACAACCCCTAGGACAAGTGGTGAAAGCAAAGCTATACAGACAAAATCTCACACAGAAGCATGCACATACACAGTCACAAAAGGGGAAAAAGGGAAAAAAAATATATATATGTATCATTGCTCCCAAAGTCCACCTCCTTAATTTGGGACGATTCGTTGTCCATTCAGGTATTCCACAGATGCAGGGTACATCAAGTTGATTGCAGAGATTTAATCCACTGCTCCTGAGGCTGCTGGGAGAAATTTCCCTTTCTCTTCTTTCTTCGCACAGCTCCTGGGGTTCAGCTTTGTATTTGGACCCGACCTCTGCGTGTAGGTCACCTGAGGGTGTCTGTTCTTCACTCAGAGAGGACGGGGTTAAAGGAGCAGGTGACTCGAGGGCTCTGGCTCACTCAGGCCTGGGGGAGGGAGGGGTATGGGTGTGGGCGAGCCTGCGGCGTCAGAGGCTGGCGTGACGTTCTCCCAGGGAAGTTGCCCCTTGATCACGGGGCCCTGTCAGTGGAGGGCTGCACAGTCTCCTGGGAAGGGCAGTGTGTATAGTAACCTGTGATTGCACACAGGCTTCTTGGTGGCAGCCACAGCAGCCATAGCGTCTCATGCCCGTCTCTGGGGTCCACGCTGATAGCCGCCGCTCGTGCCTGTCTCTGGAGTTCCTTTAAGCAGCGCTCTTAATCCCCTCTCCTTTTGGGAGAGGGAGGTCTTCTGCCAGAGTTCAGTGGGTGTTCTATAGGAACAGTTCCACGTGTAGATGTATTTCTGATGTATCTGTGGGGAGGAAGGTGATCTCCGCCTCTTACTCTTCCACCATCTTCTCAAATCCTCCACATGTATGTTTAATTATTGGTAGCTCTCTGAGATTAAAAGTTCAACACTAGATTTCAAAATTCTTATATAGGCACCTACTACTCATTGGCAAAATAATTCCAATGTTCTTTATTTGTAAAGAAAAATTCTATTAAGATGAGGAGGATGAAGATTGAAATTTGCTATTCTATCACTCACCAAATATTTTTGATCTTTTAATGAGTTGACAGTATAATGATCACTTTTAAATCTATGAACATATTTTTAATAAACTTTTCATGTTATAAAAGTTTTAGATTTACAAAATTATTGCAAAGATAGTACAGAGTTCATATATGCTCCGCTCCAAATTTTCTCCATTATTAACATTTTACGTTAGTTAGTATGGTGTATTTTTCACAATTAAGGAGGCAATATTGATACATTAATATTAACTAAAGGCCAAATTCTTATTTCTTCAGTTTTTTCCTACTGTCCTTTTGCAGTTCCAATATCCCAACAAAGATATCACATTATATTTAATAGTGATATCTGCTTTTTAGGCTCCTCTTGGTTGTGACTGTTTTTTCTTTTTTCTTCTAACTTAAAAACATTTTGCAGGTTGCTTTTTTCTTTTTTCATTTGTTTCATAATTCTCAGTGATAGAGATGTTTTGTAAATCTGCAATAAGATTAAAAGCCTACTTAATTAAGTAGCTTAATGGAAGTATGTAATCATATGCAAAAGGTAAAAATATCCACAAAAATAAAACGTTTTTTTAAAAAAGAATGACATTTAAAGCCCAATGATACTAATATTCTTATTGAAAATATTTTATTTTGCACATGTATTCACAGTTTTACTGATGAAATAATTTATTGTTACATTTAGCATGTACTTAATTAAACATTATAAAAGCTACAAGTCACGTTTGTTTAAAGTTCTTTCATAATTTTAAATTTAATTAGCTGAAAATTATCAGTCATTTTATTAGTCAATACTTGATATTGCATGCATGTCATTATAATTATTAATGCCAGCCCATTTACTAGCTCGTTTACTTTGGCTATGCACAATTATGTGTGACATTTAAAAAATAACACTGTTTTCATCACGATACAAACACTTTTCTGAAGATCAACTAAAGATCTATTTGTTATAATTCTGTTAGTTATTGTTTTCCTGACAAAATTCATAGACTGAGAAGAATCAGATGGTAATGGAAAATATACCAGTGGTAATCTACTTAATTGGTATCTTAAATTGTCTCCTTACAACCCCAGAAGAATCCATATTTTACTTCTTTTACTATTAGAAGGCAAATAAATGCAGTCTCTTACATTTTATGATATTTTTACACCCACTTCTCATTTGAATCTCACAGGTATTCGGTGATATAAGTAAGGTTAATGTAAACAACATCACTAGGGCTCACCCACCTTTGAATATAAGTGGAAATAAATATTAATACATAGATGCTACTGGTTCTTTTAACTGCATTTGCAAAACATAAGACTTCAATTTCTTTCTCCACAAAGTCTTTCTGTTCTCTTTTACTGCGTGCTTCTTGATGAAGTCCAATCTTAAAAAGCTGTGGGGGGAGAATTCAATTTTGATGCTGATGTATTACTTGATTGATTTTTCTTAGTTTATACATTCCATTTGCTTTTCCTTTGCATCTTTCTTTAAACATATTATATAATGCTTACTATGTGTCCACCTCTGCTTTATATGTAATGGTTTTAGTGTTGAATAGTAGACTGGTTTTTTGACTTTACAAATTTTATATCCTTATAGCAATTGACAAATAATAAGAAATAATAAGAATAATAAGAAATAGATAACTTCAAAAAGTGATGGTTGCTGTGATGAAAATAAAGTATGATTATGTGAGAAAGAGTAATGTGGTTGAGATTCCATGATGAGAGGAAGCCAAGCACCTGAAGAATGAGAAGAGCAGGGTTCCAATCAAAATGAAAGGAAGTTCAATATCTCAGGGAAGAGAAGAAACCTAGTGAACTTGAGGATTTCCAAAGAAATATGTGTGTGTAAGCAGTTAATGAAGGGAGGAGTTTCTCCTGAAGCAGTTTGAGGAGGTCCTAGTAGGATCAAAAAGTCTCACTTTCAGAAAAGAAAACCAATAATAATTCCTATATAAAGTCAATTGTGTCAATTACTATCAAGCAAATTTTCTAAGTTCCAACAGTACTCATATTTTAGCTTTTCTCCAGCCTAGCATATTATTTTAAGGCCTTTACTTTGCTATTTATCTCCTCCACTTTCCTCTTTTCTCCTTCTAGAAAACCCCTATTCATCTTCTGAGGCAAGCTAGTGCTCTCCCTTCTCTGGGGAAGTACTCTTCACATCCTCAGGTTTTGAGCTCCCAGAGCACTCTGTGAATATCCTTTTTATGGAACTTATTACACTGTAATCTGCCTCCCCCAATTATGAGTTTGTGAATGAAAGGGACTTGTCTCACTCATTTTTGCATTCTTTTCCTCCTCCCTACAACTATCTTGCAGAATTGAATTATTTACAAATAATTATTTGCTGAATGTATAAAGAATACATTAATGATCAAGGTAATTGTAAAGAAAATGTTTTTAAAGAAACATTTAATATTTAATTTTATTTGAGATAAAGACAAACTGGCAAATGAAGCCATAACATCACACAGAAGAAATATGACTCTAAAGAAATTGATACCAATGAAATAACAATGCATATTGGTTATATTTTTATTGGGTTTATGGAGAAAGATACAGAAAGGTGATAGTCACTTAGTTACTCTTTTAATGGGCCACAAAGTAGGGATCTGGCCATTGTATATCCAAATATTTAAATCAATTACTGCTCATATTCCTTTGTGGGAAGAAAAGAAGAAAACTGACCATTTTTAACTTACTTGGCTTTTTCTTTTTCTTGAGACAAACCTGAAAGCACACATCGCAAAAAAGTATGTGTGAAGCCACTTGCTGGCTGGAATTTTATGTTTTTCTGGGTTGATATCGCTCGTTGCTGTGGAGCAGATATCAGGATGTTTGGTTGATCTTTGACATTTTGGTGACAACATTACTATCAACTGCTAATGTCAACTTAATATGAAGAGGTTAAACAGAAATTCTATAAGGGAATGAACACAGTTCCACGTGTTTAGAGACATGGCAGATATTCTTAATGCAAGTGACACAAGTCAGATATATTTTAAAAATTTTTCTTGACTATTCCCAGAAACTAAAGAGTTCAACTGCTGATGTGCTCATGACCAGTTGATTGTTTTGAAAGATAAAACTTACTTTAAAAGACAAAGAATTTGTTTAAAATCACTATAGCTTTAAACAAAGATTTTGTGAATAAACAAAGTACAAGTGAAATTTTCAAATAACTGTGACTATCAGCCAAGCTACATTTAGCTTTACAATATAAAATAGTAACATGGAAAATACCTAGTATAGTGAAATGGTAATATTTCTTGCAAATGGATACTGGAAACTATTAATATACATCCAACAGCCTTAGGCCCTATAGGAGCAAGAGCTTAAAGTGTTGAAAGATCTGAATAATGAGTGGGGGATATCCCATTGCCACACATATCCATTTTTTTCAAACAAAATTTCAGAAAATGTGTGTGAGCTATTCTCAAGTGTTATAATGAGCTCATATTTCTGAAAGTAAACGCAGGTGAATGTTCCTGAGATTTTAAATGGGGCATTGAGAGTGATGCAATGGTATTTTACGTTGACTCAATGACCTCATTTTAGGACCTCAGTCACCATGAAACATGGTAAAAGAGGCCAGTAACTCCTTTGTCTTGTAGCCCCACAGGCTGGAGTGTTCTATGTTGGCTGTTACAGTGAGACTTGAACTTGACCTGGATACACCTTTCCATACTTTGTCTTCCATTCTTTCACTGCCTATTAATAATTTACTTGATTTCACTTAACAAATATTTTGCTTACCAATGTTAGCAAACTCTTTCCATCTTATAAGGAACACATTTAATTAAGGTTTTTTTAAGGTACAGAAATATAAGGAGGAAGAAAATATTCATTCATAACCCCACTAGGTAGAGACAATAACTATACACATATTGAAATGCGTAAACACAGTATTTAATGTGTGCATAATATTTTACTAAATAGTTGAGTCATAATATTTTCATTTTCCTATTTATGTTGTTTCCAAATTTGTACTGGTAAAAGTAAAGTCACAATGTTATCTTTATGCCTGAAGTTTTGAATGATTTCTTCAAAATAATTTCTAAGGATATTTGCTAAGGTATAAGATATAGTTTTAAATTTTTTGACAAAAATATTACATTGGTTTCCATAGAAATTCTCCAAAATTATGCTTCACTGAATGATCACTAGTGTATAAACTCTTGAGACTGAATATCGTGGAATTTCATTGTTACTATAGTATATAAATGAATAATTCTTCACAGTTTCCATTAACATTAACAATTTTTGATCAATAATGAGATTGGATATTTCATAATATGTACATTAGACAATTGTATTTCTCCTGTTGTGAAATTATTTTTCTTTATCTGATGGATCTTAGGGTTTTCATTATCAGTTGTGTGACTGGCTTTATATTTTTGGTAAAATCTCTTGCACTTACATTCGTTTCCTTTTGCAGATTGATGCATAACCTTTGTCTTTTTCTTGGGGATTTTAACCTACTTTATGTGAAAATAAAAATATCCTTTATATAATTATTTGGGCTCCACTTCAAAGCCACCACTTGGGGCATCACAAATATATGTGGTAGCCTCTCAAATCTCATGCAGCCTTCGAGATGCCAAGTGCTATCTCAACTAATTTTTTCAAAGATTTTCCTAATTAATCACACCCCTAGATTTTTTCACTTCCATTTTCAGAGTCTTTTCATTTTAATGAAATATTTCACATTTACATTACATCTTGTATACTTTGTTTTCTTGCACTTGTTTTTAAAGTCATTTTCTTTTCATGTGCAGTCTATTTTCTGCATTGTAGACTCATCAATTTCTTCATGGACAGTGAGGGGTTAGTTTAAGCGGTGTCTTAAATACTACCTTTAAGGTGCTCTGTGATTTGAATTTTTAAGGATAGGAACTAGCTCTTTATTATCACGCAGCATTAAGTAAAATAGCGGTATATACAATAAACATTTTTTATAACATAAAACAATAACTACTAATTAACTAATAGTAGTTATTGCTGCTCAGTGTTATGATCCTATACATACTGTGTTAGGTTCTGATGTATACTCATTTATGCTTCTTTAATCTCCCCAGAAAGAAGCCAATCTTGGTGAGGGCTTGTGCTATATTTTTATATAACCTCTCAAATGCTTTGTACACAGTAGGTGTTCAATAAATATGTTTCATTTGTTGGTAGAATAACCAGGGGGTTTATTTCATTAGAGTGCTAATATTAAATGGGAATGAAGCAAAAATTAATCTGAAATGTGAAGCAGAGGTTAAGAAGAAATAATGTTTTGAAATACTCTTAAACACTGAAACACCCTTTTTTTTTTTTTTTTTTTTTTTTTTTTTGCGGTACGCGGACCTCTCACTGTTGTGGCCTCTCCCGTTGCGGAGCACAGGCTCCAGACGCGCAGGCCCAGCGGCCACGGCTCACGGGCCCAGCCGCTCCGCGGCATGCAGGATCTTCGTGGACCGGGGCACGAACCCGCGTCCCCTAACATCAGCAGATGGACTCCCAACCACTGCGCCACCAGGGAAGCCCTGAAATACTCTTAAACCACTTACCTTTAAGGTAGCTGGATTGTAGAATAGTTCCAATCAAGCTGTTTTTTAAAATCTTGAGTGAAAAATATAAACTAAAAAAAAAAAAAAAAGTGTCCCTTGTCCATCCTAAATTCTGAATTTTCTGCAATTACTAAATCAACAGAGGATATTCTTAGTTCTGGAGTCTTGGGCAAAACATCTATTTAGAAATCTCAATACTGTTTCACACTGAACATTTACCTACTCATTTGTGGAATGGCTGTAGCTATTTCCCCAAATACATTATGCTCCACTCTGCAATGTTTCAGCCAAATTTGTTTATTTAAAATTACTACAATATTTTTTCTGGCTTTCAAAATTAATGTGTATTAAGTTGAGACATATAAAACATAGCTGGAAGAAGACAAATATTTTTCAGGGTGTTCTGTTTTTCTTCACATACATACTCTAAATCAGATTCAATGATGTAGATATTTTGTTTTTATAAAAAATGTGTAGGAGGATTCTGAGACAAACACAGAGCTTTTAAAATTGATTTTTATGTTGTCAGAGTAGAAGAATACAAAATCTTCATTTAGAAATTGATGAAGTATAACAGTACATTTTTATTATATTTTAAAACTGGGCAGTCTACCTTTTGGGGATATAAATACAGCTTACATCAGAAATACTTCTGAAACTAAAATAGTAGTTTAATTAATGTTATCATCGGATATATCTACATATAAATATTATAAATTGCATTTATAGACATTATACTTCTAATTTATGCATGATTTAAAAATCTTTATAAGGAAATCAGTTGTTTTTACTCTACAGACATACTTTAGATGGTTATAATGTATACCACATATATATGAATGTGGACAGACAGATAAACAGACACAGAGAGGCATATAGTCCTACTGAGAAATATGAGTACCTCCCCGTCTTGGTGGTATGTTCAGGTAAGAATTACTACTTGCTTGCCTATGAATCTATTATATACAGGTTGGCAAAAAAATAATAATAATTGAAGACTTGGCACTAAAAAGCAAATTTCTTAAACCTGGGTTCAAGAGTTTTAAAACTATCATCTTCATATAATTATATTATTGTTTTAATCTAATTGCTGAATAGACAAGAATATGTGGGTTTCTGCCTTGCCTGCTGCAGTATCAGTGTGCCTGATCAAGAGAAGGCAGTCAATAAATATATACTGATGGGAAAATGAATGCATAAACATAGTGTATATAAATGTATCTGCACACGAGAAGGTCAAACTTTGAGACTGAGCTCGATTTCTAGCTGCAACAAGATGAAACATTGCGTCATTGTTAACTAAGGTAACATTTGGGAACTAAACACCTTACCTTTTCCTAACAGACATTTATGACTGATGAAAGCTAGATAACTTACTTCAAATGATTCAGAAGTAAAAATAAGATTAACATAATCGAATGGGCCTTTCCTTTATTCTGGAAGAATGAGCTTTAATTCTATCTTTATCAGAGGCAAGTGCAGTGTATCTCACTTATTCTTTGTCTTTTGTTTCTACTTGGCTGTCCCTTCTGGAGGCATCTGTCACACTGTATTCAGTTCACTCTGCATTCTGTTAATGCTCTGAGCTAGCTATAGGGTATCTGCTTAGGAGCAAGTAGAGGCACTCCCGGTAAGGACCAGTTACATGCAGAAAATAATAAGCAAAACTACCCACGGAGAAACTGGCTTCCAACAATTTTGCAGAAGTGTGAAGACTTGCGGTAGAAAATAAAGCACCTCATGCTGGGTCTGGCTCCAAGCCTCCCCCGAGAACCTTCCACTTAGGCAATCTCTTTTATCCTGTGAGCCTTGTGTTCTATCTGAAAGACTTTAAGTTTCATATTAACAAATTGGCTTAATTATTTTTAACCAAACTGTTAACTACCTGCAGTGACTTAGGAAAAGCTCCCAACAAGTTTTAGTTTTTCTTTCTCGAGAGGAAATTAAACAAAGCTGTTGACAACTGAATTGTTTCCTCTGGGAAGGAGCATGGATTCCTCTCCCAAGGAGAGCCTGAGCAGCCAGGTGGGCAACTTACAGGCAAGCACAGTTTCAAGGAAAGGAACTGAAAGGATCTGAGCTTGCCCACAGCAACAGGGTTTATTTATCCTGAAACACTTCTTTCCATTATATTGTTTAAATTTCTAATTTGGTAACCACCAAATAGAGTCATTAAGGTATGTTAATTGAGGTGTGTTCTGCCAACCTCCTCAGAGCATGTAGATGTGAGTATTTTACTACAAAGGACCCAGGGCAAAGAAAATAAATTTAGTGGGTTTCATTTTACCCACTGGTGTAGCAGTATTCATTTAAAACTAATTGTGGTCAAGAATTAGTTTCTTTTATTCAATATAGACATGTATCTGTATCATGTCTATGTACAGAACTATATTCACTGTTTTAAACATCAAAAGGTTGACAAGTTTAAAATGATAAAATATTACATCCATTACTATTGACTACAGAAGATTAATAGCATTATTAAAATGTGAAAATATGAATATTAGCACCTTTTATTATGTATGGTGTTTTTAGGAACATGAGGCTTATCCATTTTTCATCATCATGTTGATGGTGTTAAATACGATTTTGTTTTATTATACTGAGTACATTTGTGTACATACCATACTCTTCTATTATTCTGCGATGTAATGGTGGTTGCTTTATTATGCTATGGATATTGGTATATCCTTATTTTGTTAATCAAAATCTATTTGGAATACTTCCAACTGTCATCTGTCTAGGAGCGAAGCTTCTGGGGCTGTTGAGTGGTGCTTTCTAAGAGATGCATACGGTTGACCAATACGGCCTTAATTTTCCTCTCAGCTTGACTAACCTTTAGACAGGTTTCTTCCTTTTCTTAGGACATTGACCTTAAAAACCTTGCATTTGGAAATTCTTTCTCTGCCCCTTTGAGATATAAACTTTTCCCAGCTTCCTGTCAGTTTTACAGACCAGGAATGTATTTCTCCAGGACCTGGAAGTCAACCCTTTGAAATGTAATCATGTAATCAAGGAAGATAGAGCCCTTCTCTTGTAGTTTCTATGGGGTAGGGAATCTAACTTCAATAGGATAATTGAAAATTAGCTAATACAAATAATCTAATCATGAATCATCCTAGCATTTAAAAATCCTCTTGACTTTTATTTTAGAGGGGTTATGCATACTGTAATAGTCATGAATAAATTCTTTGCTGGTTTAACTCCATTAGGTGCAATTTTTTTTTTTTTGGAACATGGAAATTTTGACAATTAGGGTTATGAAAGAAACAAATCATGAGTAAAATGTAAAAAAAAAAAAAAATGATGGGTGGTCTGTGTATGGGAAAATAACTTACCAGATCTTTACAGTATTGGATAATAGGATAATGATAAAGACAGTACAGCAGTGATATCACCTTTCCTCACCTTTCCTCTTAAGGAATCTTAAGATTCCTTAAGAATCTTAAATTCTTCATTAAATTCCAAAATGAGACATTAAATAAAGTTTCCATGATCATAAAGGTAAAACAAATTCAATAGAATCTAGAAGCTTGAACACTTATATTGTTTTTTTTCTTCTTTTTTTTAAACCAAGAACGCCTTAAATTTTTCATCACTAGACAAAGACAATAAATCTTGAATTTTTCCTATGATATCATTTTAACACCTCATGTTAAATGTGCACACTATTGGCCCTGATACTTAGATTAGAATATACTGTCCATAAGCATTTTGTTGTTTGAATGCCTACTTAAGGCTATATGTCTAGTTTGAATACTGCTGACTGTGTCATTCCTTGACATAACTCTATGTTTTTGAATTTTCTGGAATAAACATGAGTTGCTTTGGATCTTTTCTTTATCCCTATATTGTCCTTTCAATGTGTTCCTTTTGGGAATGGTTTGTGCTTTCCCAAGTTACTTTCTGATTCCCCTGGGGCTTGTTTGAAATCCTATTTCACTTTATATTTAGATATTTTTAGCAAATAACATTCAATGCCATGGCCTGCAGTGTCATATGTATGCAGACGGTACTCAGATATTCTTCCCAGTCCCTGCAGACCTATGAAGCAGCTTGATGTTTGTATAAATGTCTGTGTGATATTCAAGCATGAATGTCTTCAAATTTCCCTGAATTTAGTACAGATAAAATTGGGTTGCTACTGATTGGTTCTCCAGTATAAATGTTTAAAGTGTCAACCATCCTGGTAACCACAAAGAGGTGATTTTCTTTGCTTTAAAATCACACTTTTGACCTTTGGATTACTGTAAAGTTGTGTGTGCATTCATGTGTGTGTTCATGTGTGTGTGTGTGTGTGTGTGTGTGTGTGTGTGTGTGTGTTTTACTAACCATATAATTTCATTTTTGTACCGGCCCAGTGCAAACTTGTCACATAAAGATTTTCTGATTCTGGAAGGGTTTCTGTCACAATTTACAATCACTGACCTTCACCTGCCACATTGCAGTCTGATTCTAATAGATCACAAATCCTTCTACACCTTCTTCTTCAGCTAGGAATCTATTCTTTTATGCCTGAGAACTTAAAAATTACTGTTGATTTGTAAGGTTTAACAAAAAAAATTGTTTGATTTAGCCTTTTAAATATTTATTGTATCTTCTTTTATATTAAGTCTGCATAGCACTATGGGATGGACACATGAAAGACACTTATAAATGTAAATGGAGTAGATTGATAGGCCATGTGAAGTGTTTGCAGATAGTACCATTTTACAATGAGAAGGGCTATTAATGAATTCACGATGATTCTGAGTTATGAATAAATGTATACCAGGCAGCCAAGGAGTGTACAACATTTTGGGTACTACATTAAATAAAGGAGGTAGAATAAAATTGCTATGAAATGGTCTCAATTCATTAGTCTGGTAAAGTTTAGGTATCACTTTAACTAAACGGGTATTCTGGATGATAACTGGTGCTTCCTTCCAGCCCTTTAAAGAAATGGGGCTTTACATTCCTGTTTGATAGCCTGAGAAAATGGAATTAGTTGAGTCTGCATTAAATGGAAAAATACATTTAATTGATAGACCAGAACATAGGAACATCTGAAAGTAATGCTTGCCTTGCCAGATACAGTTATGAGATTTCTGAATCTGATCAGGCTTTTCTGCTGAGAGTTGAGAATGTAGATACATGTGTTGATTAGAAATGGCTATCAGAATTTGTAGGAAACAAGGCCACAAATAATTTGCAGAGCTCTTATGCACATGGCTTTCCAAGCTTACCTTCTGGAGTTACTGACTCACCAGAAAAGTCTGGGCACATCTTCTATCTCCCAAGAAGAGTCTTGTGGCCCTGGGATGCTACTATTTTAGTTAAGCTAAAAGATCCACCCACAAAATAAGAATATAAAATTGTTATTAACAAAGCTAATAAAATTATATTTTTCTGTCTGTGGTACAAAGATGATTAGACCTCAGCACAGTAGAACTTTGGGTTGCGTTCTTCATTTCCTTTGAGATAAACTAGAATACATGATCCTTGTTCTCATCTGAGAGCATTGATAAGCATGGTAAGAACAATCCTTACATCTCACATGCTCAAAGAATGCCATCTAGGAGCAGTTATATATACTGTGTTTAAAATGTACTGAGATGTATCTAGTTACATTATTTCCTATTGTTACATATACTGCATGATACTCCTTAGCATCTGCTTTGTAAGAAATAATAAATTTCAGGGTGTGTTTTTCAATTTTATCCCTCTCCTTCCTCATCCTTTGTCTTTCAAAGTATCATTCTTTCACCCCTACCAGAGTCATCTCTGAATTGTATAAAATTCTTACATTCTCATTATTTGCTATGGCTGCTGAATGACTCAGAAACAAGTGAAGGGGTTTCATGCTGACCAGCTCCAGCATCATTCTTCACACAAACTATGTTATCCTTGTCATGGTTTTTGCCACGGTGCAGCCTTACCTGAGAAATTCCTTTGATATAACACAGCAGTATCATACTATAGAACTTAATTATTCAGATTATTTTATATTCTACAGTACCATATACTGGATGAGTGAGAAATTACCAAACCTTTTTTTTTTTAAATTAATAAATGAAAGGAAACTAAAATTAAGAGGAGCTAAGCTACTTGCCCAGATTCATAGCTAGTAGGAAGTGGGAGCAATATTTTTTTTTCAACTCATGCTCTCTCCACAGAACTAACAGTCAAACCTGTGAGTATAGGTTAGAAGGGAAACCAATACCTTGATAGCAGAATATTCATAATGTATCTTTCATGCACAGTGTGGAAATGGGCTGGAGATTTGCACAAAAATGATTCTGGGGACTCATTTAGGTTTATAACTGTCTCTCCATCTTTGATCAGTCCTCAGGTCTCAAGAAATCCACATATAATTATACATATATACACATACACAGGTACATATATATGTGTGTGAATATATGTATCCATTTGGTACTTAAAAATTTTTTAATGACCATCTGCCCCTCAATACCACCAAGATAAAGTAAATAATTGTAATTATGGTCTATGGGCCTTTCATAAACTGGTCCCTATCCACACTCATCTCTCAATACTGCCATCCTCATATCATAGCTTCTTGTCGGAGTACATTATTTGCTTCTCCTCTTATGCATACTCTGCTTTTCTTCTGAGTCTTACAAGTTTCCTCAGTTTGAAGCACTCTGATTCCCACAGCTGGGTCAGGTGACTCTCACAATGCCCTGTATCTGCCACACGTCATAATTGTCTTTTCATTTATTAGATTTTAAACTTCCTGAGGAGAAAGATTTGTGTCTTTTTCACCAGTGTGACCTTAGCTTATATAATAATGTAAAGCTATATAACAGATACTCATTATATATTTTGAGGTAATTGTAAAGGTAAACATGAAAGATTCCGAATGAGCAAATGTACCAATGCAACCCACAAAAAAGCCTTTAAACTCCTAGGGATCTCATAATTTGATCCTACCTCCTGGGAAGTCTTTCTGACTATGAGCCCACTTAGGAAATAAAGCACATCATGGAAGTTATGATTCCCTTTATGATAATTTTGGCTAGACCTTTAATTTAGAAGAGCTCAATGTTCTAAGGTATAAAACAAGAGACTGTCATTATCTTCCTTCATACTGCTGGTCTATAGTCACCATCCAAGGCCTGTTGGTCTACAGCAGGGTACTTGGGATTCATCTCAACATGTATATGCCTTAGCCACTCTTAAAACTAAAGAAGAATAGTAAATAAAATGTTTAAAATGAGAAATAGAGGCAGGGATAGCAAAAGGAACAATTTTAGGGGGAGCAAAGTACTGGGAGTTTGGATTAACAGATGCAAAATACTATATATAGTATGGATAAACAACAAGGTTCTACTGTATAGCACAGGGAACTATATTCAACATCATGTGATAAACCATAATGGAAAAGAATATATATATGTATAACTGAGTCACTTTGTTGTTAGCAGAAATTAACACAACATTGTAAATCAACTGTACTTCAATAAAATTTTAAAAAGGAACAGTTAACTTAAAAAACATTCACTATTTTACTTTCATATTCAAAATTTATTTCTAAAATCTGATAGTAAAACAAAATGACATATATGTCCCTAATGAACAAAAAATGTATGAAAAAAAATAAACAACTCTCTTCCCTCCAGAAAATTCTGAAAAAACAGGCTGAATGAATACTTCTTACACGTGCTCACACAGATGCATCATATATGCTGGGAGGACAATGCATATGTGTGCATGTGTAGTAATCTCTTATTATGCTATGCTCAATAAGCAACTCATGAGATGCACACATGAATATAACTGAATCCATTGGTAGATAGGAGGTATAGGAAATCAAGACAAAGAGTTTTAAAGAAGTTTCAAAGCTTTGGAATGGCATCAAGAAACGGCTAAGGCCTAGTGAATCCAATGAACAGAATATTATACAACATTTTGAAAGTTGAAAGCCTTGAGTCTGGGCCCACCTTTTCCTACTGTCCTATACCTGCTCAGTTTATACAGGGATTTTTCCTGTTTTGCTTTGTGTGAAGGTTAAAAATCGGTTATGAGAAGTTTTGAGATTTTAGGAAATAAATGAAAGAAAGAGAGAGGAAAAATGGAAGGAAGGGAGAGAGGGAGGAAGGGAAGGAGGGAGGGAGGGAGAGAAGAATGAAAGAAAGGAAAATTTGCTTCTCAGCTCAGCCACTTATAGGGGCCCCAAATGGCGTTTTATGTTGGGCTCCTATCTTACAAATGCCTCTGTCAGAGTTATGTGAAGGGATAATTTACCTCATCCAAATTAAGGAATGCTTTAATATCATTTAAATGCACATAGAGGAAAACCAATTTCAAAGTACCCTTTGTGTGGTATTTAAAACTAGCAGATACCTAAACTTGCTGTCATATTACTGATCCATTAAGGGACTATGGCATTTAAAGTTGTTCATTCAGAAAATTACGATTTGAAGCAGGAAATGAATGAATTATTACATTATCGTCAAAAGAAAATGTTATACATGGAAACAAAGAACGCTGAGAAAAAGCCAATGCATCTGGGTCATTTATTATTTTTCTTATTATGAATAAAAGTGAAGAGATTTTTGACATAGAAGGTGGTTTCCCACAATAAAATTAGCCAGAAATGTAGAAAGAGCATATTAGAACAAAAATTCCCTATTAGAAAAAATCTGAAGCTTAAACTCTTCATTTTGGAAAAGGGACGAGGAAGGAAATGCATGCCCACCCCTGCAGCAGTGTAAGCACCACTCCCAGCTCCCTTTGCATCTCTCCTTATCCAGCCAGCCAGGCTGTGCATATTTATTTTATTTTATTTTTTTTAGTTTTTTTTTAACATCTTTATTGCAGTATAATTACAATGGTGTGTTAGTTTCTGCTTTATAACAAAGTAAATCAGTTATACATATACATATGTTCCCATATCTCTTCCCTCTTGCGTCTCCCTTCCTCCCACCCTCCCTATCCCACCCCTCTAGGTGGTCACAAACCACCGAGCTGATCTCCCTGTGCTATGCAGCTGCTTCCCACTAGCTATCTATTTTACGTTTGGTAGTGAATATATGTCCATGCCACTCTCTCACTTTGTCACAGCTTACCATTCCCCCTCCCCATATCCTCAAGTCCATTTTCCACTACTGGGCATATACCCTGAGAATACCGTAATTCAAAAAGAGTCATGTACCAAAATGTTCATTGCAGCTCTATTTACAATAGCCAGGACATGGAAGCAACCTAAGTGTCCATTATTGGATGAATGGATAAAGAAGATATGGCACATATATACAATGGAATATTGCTCAGCCATAAAAATAAATGAAATTGAGTTATTTGTAATGAGGTGGATGGACCTAGAGTCTGTCATACAGAGTGAAGTAAGTCAGAAAGAGAAAAACAGATACCGTATGCTAACACATATATATGGAATCTAAGAAAAAAAAAAAGTTCATGTGCATATTTAAAACTCCACTTCCATTTTCATGCCTGTGAACAAGCAGGTACTAACAGCACACCTGGGAACAGGAGGTGTTATGCATATGCAATGTTTACCTGAAGACAGAAGTTTTGATGAACACTTGGAAAACAAATATTCATCTCACTGGAATACAATTTGTGAATTTTTCAGCAGTTTCATGAAAAACTGAAAACTACTTGAGAAGAATAAATGAGCAATTTCACACAACTCTAGTTTGCTTCCTCTTGTTTCCTGCTTTACTGTGTTATGCATGGTAGAAAATCTTTAAAAAATGCCTTATGTTACTGACCCAGCACTTTCTGAAAGTGGTTTTGTCATCCTTCAAGTCCTTAAAGAATAGATGAAAGTAAAAATCTGAAAGTGTTTGCATTGAGAAAAATGAAAGTTGAAAGCCACAAAGAAGAATTAGGAACACAGAGATGGCAGCTACTGATAAACATTCAACATTTAATGAACATTTCAAAATGGATCTTCAATGAAAAGAAAAGAAATGGTCTGCTTTAGTAGAAAAAGAAGAAAATTAGAAAATAATTCCTAGAAGACAGAGCTTATGTAGAATTACTAAAATGTACAAAGGAGGATTATAGCCTGTGGAATCCATAACTGAATTAGCAAAGACATTATTCGATATAATATTTTACCCAGCATTGAAAAATGAAAATACATTTTGTCCTAATGAAATTTAAGAATATTTTCAAAATTCAATGGCAAATACAATTGAGCACAACCTGATAGAATTGTTCTCTTTCAAAAGACTATATTTAGATTAGATTTTAATGTCTTTTTTTCCTGAGAAGTGAGAATAGTAGTTTCCAGATGGATTGGAAATTAACTTTCACTTCTTCCCTCAAACATCAAAGATGTTACCCTGTTGAAAAGGAATCACTGGCGATGAACCACAATGTAGGGCTCTGACTATGGGGAAAATGGTAAAAGAAGAAATTTTCGCATACTGCAATGTTTTAGCCCATCTTTTATTCTCTCTAAATAATGACAGTGTATGATAATTTATTGGTAGTCATATTCTATATCAAAATCCACATGTACCAAATCCCTCCCAAAGCAGTTGTACAAATAAGACTGTACTGTGAATTGGAAAAGGAAATCTCCAATCTTCCTTAGTAAGGGGAGAAAATGTACTCAGATATCATTGCAACAGAGGTTGTTCTTGCCTTCACTTTCCAATTTCCAATTCCAGAGGAAGAGAAGAGTCAAAGTCAAAAGATGGTATGGTAATATGCTAAGAGACTAATATGATATTCTGTTAAAAAATCCTCAATTTTAGGTTATGGCATAGATTATTAGTAGGAAGTTTAATGACTGGAATGTGACTTGATTCTGGTAGATCCCATGAAAAATATGGACTAACTAGGATAAACACTGGGAGTAGGGATATTGATTTTTTCTGATGATGTTTACGATATTTTCACATTTGTGATTATGTGACTATGCCATTGCTGTTACATGGCATGGATTTAGGATACAGATCTATTTTACCTGTAGTTTTAATAGTACAAGTTGCAATTTATCAAATGCTCAGCATGTGTCATGCTCTATTCTAAGCCTTTTATAAGTCTCTAGTTAGTAATTCCCATGATGATGCTGTAAGATCTGATTATCTCATTTTTGCAGGTTTAAACATAGACACACAGAAAGATGCAGTCACTTTCTCATGGACACAAAGCTCACAGAGTTAGGCTAAACCCTGAGCCCAGCCTGTGAGGGGCTGAATTTGAGCTCTTAACAGCCCTGCTATTTTGCCTGTGTCACATTAGTCTTATTCAAAATTTGCTAAAGTTCTATGAGTTAAAACATTTGGCTGAATCATTTGACTTGATTTTTGAAATGACCTTAATAAAATTTGATAAATCATGTTATATCTATCAACAAAGAACCTAACAGCTTACACTGTAAAATACATCAATGGAGTTTTGTTTCTTCACCTACATTGCACCACTTAAATTATTTTAAGTTATTATAAAACATTAGTTGTGGTGAGAATGAAATATTTAAGTACTTTTATAAAATGTTTTGAATGCAGTGGATATATTATATGGCTCTTTGTAAATCCTTAAATATGTAATGACCCTTTCAACTCTACATCAAGCTCTTAGTTTTGATACACACACACAAATTATTTCTAGTTCTTTAGGTTCCAAAATTTACAAGACACATGATGAAGGGGCCTGTATTTTACAACTGTGCTTACTGTTAGGAACCTTTTTTGATCACTATTTTATTCTTTGGCAAAGATCAGTAGAAGTCACTTATTTTGCTTTTGGTAGGCAGAAATAGAAGGGAGACCATTGATGGGCATAATTCAAAATCATGTACTATGTGGGATAAGTATTCGGGAGTCACTGGAACAGTGAAAGTGGCATCCTGTAAAAGTATTTTGGATTCATTTGAAAAGGAGCATGGCAGAATAACCCATTCCACAAGATTGGACTGTCTCTGTAGACATTTTAACGGCTCTCTGCAATAAATGTAAATGTGCATAGATTTTCTACATGTTTGAGTGATCTAAGTAACTTGTATATAAAGCATCTGTACCATGGTGCCTCCTAAATATCCTAAAATCTTGAGAATATAATGAAATTTGTTGAGCAACAGCATTTGGAAGTTTCAGAGAGGCAGGGAGAGATAAAATATTTGATTTTATTATTTTTAATTTATTCATTTATTTATTTATTTTTAATTAATTTTTAAACATCCTTATTGGAGTATAATTGCTTTACAATGGTGTGTTATCTTCTGTTTTATAACAAAGTGAATCAGCTATACATATACATTTGTTCCCATATATCCTCCCTATTGCATCTCCCTCCCATCCTCCCTATCCCACCCCTCTAGGTGGTCACAAAGCACGGAGATGATCTCCCTGTGCTATGCAGTTTCTTCCCACGAGCTATCTATTGTACATTTGGTAGTGTATACATGCTCATGCCACTCTCGCACTTCATCCCAGCTTACCCTTCCCCCTCCCCGTGTCCTCAAGACCATTCTCTATGTCTGCATCTTTATTCCTGTGCTGCACCTAGTTTCTTCAGAACAATTTTATTTGTTCGTTTTTAGATACATATATATGTGTTAGCATATGGTATTTGTTTTTCTCTTTCTGACTTACTCCACTCTGTATGACAGACTCTAGGTCCATCCATCTCACTACAAAAAACTCAATTTCGTTTCTTTATATGGCTGAGTAATATTCCATCGTATATATGTGCCACATCTTCTTTATCCATTCAGCTGTCCATGGACACTTCAATTGCTTCCATGTTCTGGTTATTGTAAATAGTGCTGCAATGAACATTGGGGTACAAGACTCTTTTTGAATTATGGTTTTCTCAGGATATATGCCCAGTAGTGGGATTGCTGGGTCACATGGTAGTTCTATTTTTAGTTTTTTAAGGAACCTCCATACTGTTCTCCATAGTGGCTGTATCAATTTACATTCCAGCCAACAGTGCAAGAGGGTTACCTTTTCTCCACAACCTCTCCAGCATTTATTGTTTGTAGATATTTTGATGATGCCCATTCTGACTGGTGTGAGGTGATAACTCACTGTAATTTTGATTGGCATTTCTCTAATGATTAGTGATGTTGAGCATGCTTTCATGTGTTTGTTGGCCATCTGTATATCTTCTTTGGAGAAATGTCTATTTAGTTCTTCTCTCCATTTTTGGATTGGGTTGTTTGTTTTCTTCATATTGAGCTGCATGAGCTGCTTGTATATTTTGGAGATTAATCCTTTGTCAGTTGCTTCACTTGCAAATATTTTCTCCCATTCTGAGGGTTGTCTTTTCCTCTTGTTTATTGTTCCCTTTGTTGTACAAAAGATTTTAAGTTTCATTAGGTCCCATTTGTTTATTTTTGTTTTTATTTACATTTCTCTAGCAGTGGGTCAAAAAGGATCTTGCTGTGATTTATGTCATAGAGTGTTCTGCCTATGTTTTCCTCTAAGAGATTTGTAGTGTCTGGCCTAACATTTAGGTCTTTAATCCATTTTGAGTTTACTTTTGTGTATGTTGTTAGGGAGTATTCTAATTTCATTCTTTTACATGTAGCTGTTCAGTTTTCCCAGCACCACTTATTGAAGAGGCTTTCTTTTCTCCATTGTATATTCTTGCCTCTTTTATCAAAAATAAGGTGACCATATGTGTGTGGGTTTATCTCTGAGCTTTCTATCCTGTTCCATTGATCTATTTTTCTGTTTCTGTGCCAGCATCATACTGTCTTGATTACTATAGCTTTTTAGTATAGTCTGAATTCTGGGAGCCTGATTCCTCCAGCTCTGTTTTCCTTCTCAAGATTGCTTTGGCTATTCGGGGTCTTTTTTGTTTCCAAAGAAATTGTGACATTTTTTGTTCTAGTTCTGTGAAAAATGCCACTGGTAGTTTGATAGAGATTGCATTGAATCTGTACATTGCTTTTGGTAGTATAGTCATTTTCACAACATTGGTTCTTCCAATCCAAGGACATGGTATATCTCCCCATCTGTTTGTATCATCATTAATTTCTTTCATCAGTGTTTTCTGCATACAAGTCTTTTGTCTCCTTAGGTAGGTTTATTTATAGGTATTTTATTCCTTTTGTTGAAATAGTAAATGGGAGAGTTTCCTAAATTCCTCTTTCAAATTTTTCATCATTAGTGTATAGGATTGCAAGAGATTTGTGGGCATAAATTTTGTATCCTGATACTTTACCAAATTCATTGATTAGCTCTAGTAATTTTCTTTAGGATTCTCTAAGTATAGTATCATGTCACCTGCAAACAGTGACAGCTTTACATCTTCGTTTTGGATTTGGAGTCCTTTTCTTTCTTTTTCATCTATGAATGCTGGTGCTAAAACTTCTAAAACTATGTTGACTAAGAGTGGTGAGAGTGGACAACCTTGTCCTGTTTCTGATCTTAGAGGAAATGGTTTCCATTTTTCCCCATTGAGAATGATGTTTGCTGTGGGTTTGTCATATATGGTCTTTATTATGTTGAGGTAAGTTCCATCTATGCCTACTTTCTGGAGGGTTTTTATCATAAATGAGTGTTGAATTTTGTCAAAAGATTTTTCTGCATCTATTGAGATGATCATATGGTTTTTCTCCTTCAATTTGTTAATATGGTGTATCACGTTGATTGATCTGCATATATTGAAGAATCCTTGCATCCTGGGATAAAACCCACTTTATCATTGTTTATGATCCTTTTAATGTGCTGTTGGATTCTGTTTGCTAGTATTTTGCTGAGGATTTTTGCATCTATGTTCATCAGTGATATTGGTCTGTAGTTTTCTTTTTTTATGACATCTTTGTCTGGTTTTGGTATCAGGGTAATGATGGTCTTGTAGAGTGAGTTTAGAAGTGTTCCTCCCTCTGCTATATTTTGCAAGAGTTTGAGAAGGAGAGGTATTATCTCTTCTCTAAATGTTTGATAGAATTCACCTGTGAAGCCATCTGGTCCTGGGCTTTTGATTGTTGGAAGATCTTTAATCACAGTCTCAAATTCAGTGCTTGTGATTTGTCTGTTTATATTTTCTATTTCTTCCTGGTTCTGTCTCGGAAGGTTTTGCTTTTCTAAGAATTTTTCCATTTCTTCCAGGTTGTACATTTTATTGGCATAGAGTTGCTTGTAGTAATCTCTCATGATCCTTTGTATTTCTGCCGTGTCAGTCGTTACTTCTCCTTTTTCATTTCTAATTCTATTGATTTCCATCTCCTCCCTTTTTTTCTTGATGAGTGTGGATAATTGTTTATCAATTTTGTTTTTCTTCTCAAAGAACCAGCTCTTACTTTTATTTATCTTTCCTATCATTTCCTTCATTTCTTTTTCATTTATTTCTGATCTGATCTTTATGATTTCTTTCCTTCTGCTTACTTTGGGGTTTTTTTGTTCTTCTTTCTTTAATTGCTTTAGGTGTAAGGTTAGGTTGTTTATTTGAGATATTTCTTGTTTCTTGAGGTAGGA
This sequence comes from Grampus griseus, assembly GCF_964374135.1. Classification (NCBI taxonomy): domain Eukaryota; kingdom Metazoa; phylum Chordata; class Mammalia; order Artiodactyla; family Delphinidae; genus Grampus; species Grampus griseus. The sequence continues at coordinate 48,799,641 of NC_139012.1, forward strand.
TTTTATTGCTTTAAACTTCCCTCTTAGAACTGCTTTTGCTGCATCCCATAGGTTTTGGGACAACCTTTTAAAGTGTCATAAATAGTTACAGTTGAGAGATTAATTTATTTAGTGTATGAGACATAATCTCTGCATTCAAGAAACATAATGGTCCTTTGCATGCCTTGCTCGAAAACAATTTTTACATGCTCAATAAAAGTTCATGGTTCATGTCTTAGGCACAGAGTCGATTGAAATCAGTATAACTGATGAGCCAAATATAGTCACATAGTAGGCACTCAAACACGTAAGTCTGTTACATGGTACTCATAAAAGACATTTATGCTGAATTAAATGAGTAACTATACACATTTACATGATATGATATAACATGACATACGATATGTAATATAATCAATTTTTGTTGACACTTGCTATTTGCCAGATAAAACACTGAAGATTTGCAAATATTATGTCTGAGATAGGTATTATTATTCCTGTTCTCCAGAAAAGAAATTCCAGGATCATGTTTTCCATTTCTGCTAAAAGTCCTCCTTACCTACAGTTTACCTTGTTTAGTTCTGACCCAGTTTCTTTCGACATTGAACTTGTTATCTATTGTCCTTCATTTTTTAAAAGTGCATTTGTAGATGTACTTATGTTTTATGTGGACATGAAAGCATATTTAATCTTTATTGGTATGTTATCATAATGATAATATATGCCTGCTAAAAACTGCTAAGGCACATTTTAAAACAAACTGACATGAAGAAAATGTCAGATAATTTAGCTTGCTACCTATTTGAGATTACATAGCTCAAAGACACAAGAGTGGCAGGCAACTAATTAAAGTAGAAAATAGCTAATAGAAGACTTTCAGGCCCTTAATACACCAAAGAGAAGGCATGATACCATAAAATAGACGGAGCATAAACAGCTATTTGCAGTACATTTCATACAAAGTAAAAATGAAACACAAGGGGACACATCAGGGAGCCGCACTGTGCGAGAAAATGCCATTAGTGGAGACAGTTGAGCCCTGAACAGAGGGTTGTGTTGCAGCAAAGCTCCATGGGAGCTTCTGGCAAAACAGCTAACCCCCTGAAGACAGAAATGTGAAAACAATGAGCTGGACATTTGCTGACAACAGAAATCCCACAGATCATTGTAAAAATAGCACCATTGGGCCAAATGAATGACTCTGAAGTCATCCATGGTCCCTTTTGCTGTGTCCTCCAAGTGGCCTTCTCTGTAACTGTTTAATTAAACAATGAAAATTGAAAACACTGTAAAGGAATCAAATGTGTCTCAACACTTCATAGGAAAGAAGTTGTGATGTGTTTTCATAATTATTCTTACTGGAATCAGAAAAAAAGTTAATTGCCTACTCCAGGTAATTACCAAAATTAGACACCTGTTAAAAATAATTCTGTGATTTCCAACTACTAAACAATGTGTAACCAAGGGCTGCTGATAGACAGCTAGTATGGTTCATTTTTCTGGGTGTAATTTAATGTAAAGAATGGTGAAGTTATAGAGAAAAGTGGTTAAATGACCAGACAGGTATTCGTTGACATCCTCATTAACTGTCTATACACTCTGACAACTACTGAGGCTAGGCATCAATTTTATATTTGTGGGTCTTTTCAGAGAAACTCACATGCAGAGATTTAAAAGAGAAAAGTAAATTTGGTATGACCTTGGGACAAGGAAAGTTTTGTTGTCCCAAATATTTTGCTGGCTCTTGTAGGACACTGGATTAAAAAAAAGCCCCCCTCTGCCAAAGCAAACTATATGCTTTTTAAAACACTATGAATATGTTAGAATTTGTTAGGAAGACTAATCTTAAGATATATAAAAACTCTCCTGTGTTAGGGAGTAATTGTACCAAATATATCCAGGTCCTAACCCTTGCATCCCACAAATCCTACATTATATGGCAAAAGAGACTTTGCCAATATGATTAAGAATCTTGAAATAGGGAAACTGCCCTTCATTATTTTCCTGGTGGTCCTTAAATGCTATCACAATTGTCCTCATAAGAGGGAGGCAGACAGAGATTCTATTACAAAAGACAGAGGTGATGTGATGACCTCAGCAGGGAGAGAGATTTGAAATGCTGTATGGTGGGCTTTGATGATGCAGGAAGAGGCCATGAACCAAGGAACATATACATAGAAAATAGAAAAGGCAAAAAACCAAATTCTGACATCTCAGTTTTGGCCCAGTTTCAGACTTCAGGAACTGTAAGAGAGTAAATTTGCATTGTTTTAAGCAATCTAGTTTGTGGTGATTTGTTACAGCAGCCATAGGAAACTAATAGAACATAATATTTTTTCCACTTTTATTGAGGTATAATTGACAAAATTTAAAGTATACATTCTGGTGATATGATAAACATATACATTGTGAAAGGACTCCTGCCATCTATTTAATTAACACATCTATCACATCCAGTCAGGACCTCCATTACCTTCTTAGATAGTATTAAACTCCCTCAGTTTTTGTTTATCTTGGAAAGTCTTTATTTCTCATTTACCTTTTTTTAAAAAAATATTTATTATTATTTTTTAACATCTTTTTTTTTGGTTGTTTATTTTTGCTGTTGTTTTTTGCTGAATGTCAGGGTCCCTCCTTAGGTTGGGAACTCCATAAGGACAGGGCAGTGTCTGCTCTCCTTAATCTTTTTTTTTTTTAATATTTATTAATTTTTTTTTGTATTTTTGAATTTTTATTTATTTTTTTATACAGCGGGTTCTTATTAGTTATCCATTTGATACATATTAATGTATATATGTCAATCCCAATCTCCCACTTCATCCCACCCCCACCCCCACGCCCCCACCACCACTTTCCCCACTAGGTGTCTATATGTTTGTTCTCTACATCTGTGTCTCTATTTCTGCCCTGCAAACCAGTTCATCTGTACCATTTTCTAGGTTTTTTAACATCTTTATTGGAGTATAATTGTTTTACAATGATGTGTTAGTTTCTGCTTTATAACAAAGTGAATCAGCTATATGTATATATATATATATATATATATATATATATATATATATATATATATATATATATATATATATCCCCATATTCCCTCCCTCTTGCATCTCCCACCCACCCTCCCTATCCCACCCCTCTAGGTGGTCACAAAGCACCTAGCTGATCTCCCTGTGCTATGTGGCTGCTTCCCACTAGCTATCTATTTTACATTTGGTAGTGTATATATGTCCCCTAGAGTCTGTCATACAGAGTGAAGTCAGAAAGAGAAAAACAAATACCGTATGCTAACACATATATATGGAATCTCATTTACCTTTAAGGAATAGTTTTGCCCGATACAGTATCCTCGCTTGACAAAAAAGCCTTGGGAAGCTTTCTGGCTCAGATGATAGGCCCAGCCCTCACACTTGCTCAATGTGCCTGTTCCTATTGTGTTGGGAAAGAGACATTTGTGACCAGCTAATGTGGTGTCAACCCAAAGACAAAGGCGATGCCCCAATTCCATTCATTCTGGGCCTGGTGGGTGGGGTCATCAGGCTGGAGTCCTTGGGGGTGATACCTTCAGATTTCTGTCATTGTTCCCTACCCAGGACAGCCCTGGTGGCAGACCTCAGGTGATTGTTAAAATAAACTTGAAGAATCAAAATGAGTAATAAAAAATCTTAGCATTTTACTGTATAAAAACTCTAGGGCTTCCCTGGTGGCGCAATGGTTGAGAGTCTGCTTGCTGATGCAGGGGACACGGGTTCATGCCCCGTGAATGAACCTATTAGAGATCCTTGAATCTATTAGAGATCCTTGGACTTTCCTACTTCTTGAAAAGTACATCATTCATTCATTTATGCAAGACTATTTATTGACTTGTTACCTTCGTGTGTTCAATTTAAGGTCACAATTCCTTTTTTACTCATACTTTCATTCATTTATCCTTCAACAAATACTTCTTGGTTTCTTGCTATTCAAAAAGAACTGTGCTGGGCACTGGGCATTTAATGATGGGTAAGATCAACACAGTCATTGCAATTTTATTTGTCAAGTATACCTCAATAAAGCTGGGGCGAAAAGATCAACATGTCCGCTTCTCCCATGGAATTTACAGACAAAATTCATCAACAGGTTCTTTGTGATTTTTTGAAATATAAATTCAGCACTGTATTCAATGTTATGGAAGAATATATAAATTATGAAAACATAGCTATTTTTAAGGAACTGATAATTTCACTAGGAAGAATCTAAGATACCTGAATATATCAAGAATTAATATTAAATAGAATTATATTCAAATACTGTCAAAAACACCAGGAAATTAACACAGGAATAATTAAATGCTAAGTTGTGAGTGGATTAGACTTGGAAATACAAGCCATTTTAAAGAAAAGGGAGACAATGAAGCCATGTAAATCTCCCTGGAGAAGTCTTACGCTGAATGCTGAAGTTTGGGTGGAATTGCGATAGGAGAGCAGGTGAAAGAATGATATTCCAGAGTGAGGAAAAAAGAACCTCAGGAACAGAGGCACAGAGGAAGGGGTGAGTGCGGCATATTTATAAGACTGGAGGAGATCGGCACAGGTGCTTACCGACCATACTGGTACTGAAACTTCCTGCCCAAAGTGCTCTGTTCCCTTCAGGCACAGAACAAGAGCTTGTTCTGTTCACAGGCATGAAAGTTACCTGTTTTGTGATTTCGATTTTGGTGCTTTGAATCTCAATTTTCTAGGATATCTTCTATCATAGGTTATTCAAACCCTGAAAGTTGTTTGAGAAAGGACTCTTAAGGCAATAGAACCAGGAAAAAGATGCTCAATAAATATGCATTTTCAGGAGGAAATATGGCTGGATATTTTAAATCTAAGTTTGAATCTAATAGAAACCATATGTTTTATGTATAGTTTCTTAATCCATTCACTAACTTTCTCTTCACACTTGAGATTATGTAGTGATGTCATTATTTTCAATTTTGGCATTCATACATGTACATTCTTAGGATTTTTATACAAAAGTAATCAATATGGTCTTTTCAGTTTGACCTTTAAGTCCCATGATATTAAAGAGAAAAGATGAAAATTTAAAAACCAGATTGTATGAGATGAATAAACTAAATGCATGTTGGAGAGAAAAGAAATATATAGATGGTGAAATGTTACCTATTAATCAGGCCAGATCTTAATCTTTTGACAATACATGTTTTCTTTGGCTTACCAACATACTCAGTCCTGAGTGGAAAAAATCCAAAGAAGTTTCCTGGATAGTAAATATTTCTATTAAGCAATAGTCCATTTAAGTTAAATCCATTAAAAAAAAAAGAGTTTAGAGAAGAGCTGCATTTTTGTTTTTGAAACTTCGAAAGATTAGTTATCCATGTCTTGTTCTTTAAACAAGGGAATGAAGATATTTCCACATTTTTCCCAGCATTTATCTCAGACTTCTCAAGTTTGTAACTAACTTTTCCTAGTACGGGTCCGGGAAGATCTCACATGCCGCAGACCAGCTGGGCCCGTGAGCCATGGCTGCTGAGCCTGTGCGTCCAGAGCCTGTGCTCCGCAATGGGAGAGGCCACAACAGTGAAAGACCCACGTACCGCAAAAAAAATAAACATAAAAACAAAAAACAAAATTCTAAGAAAGACATCAAAGCCTGTAATATCTGTGTATAAAACAAGGTACAGTAAGCTGTGGGACTCTGGCAACCACCCCAAGTAGGAGAAGACAGAGCTCAGTTCCTTGGGCAGCCCCCAGACCATCCAGAACATCGGGTGCTGGTCCATTCTTTTGTTTCTATCTTGAGGGAGGAGCCTGGGTGTGAGGGGTTTCCTCCCATTTGCTCTACACTGTGTCACGTGGGTAAGTGGCTTGGCTGGATGCTATGAATGTTCCTAACCTCTTGTGGGAATCCTATCTTCATTTTACAATGGCCTAGGTGCTATGGCTTCCCAACTTGTCTCTAGAGTTTTCACAGAGGTGTCCTAGTCTGTAGTTTTTGTCAACTCCATATGTATCTTCAGGGAAGGAAGACAGTTTCCTAGTCTGCTGTCTTGCTGACTTCACACTCCCATGGGCTCACCTTTTAATATTTCTGAAGTAGGGATGACTTTTCAAATGGCGTCTTCTAATTGACTATTTTTTCTCCCCTTTGTGATGTATAAAATAACAGTATATCTTAAAAAAAGACTGATTTAGATTCAATGAAGTACAGAAATTATATGCCTTTAATTAGAAAACCTCAATTCCTTCATCTGTAAAGTGGGAACAATAAGATAAGAACCAAGTTCTTAAGTTTCCTGAGAACTCACTCTAATCATGTATGTAAGGAGTACACGTTTGTGCCTTTCCCTTCCCTTTATCTCTAGTCTTCAGCAGAAAAAGCACATAAACTAGTAAATGGGTTCACTCATAATCACCTACTCTATTAGATAACAGGTACTCAGAATTAGAAAATATTGAGAAAATAGGTTTTCAGTAAGTTATGAGATGGAACTACAAGAATACCTTCATTTCACTTGAAATAAAAGTATTTCATCATGAACTAAGGTATTCTTCCAGAAAGAGAGGCTCAACGTGGAACAAGCCTGAGTCCCAAAAATGTTTTAATCTACAATCCTTTTCTTTACACCTTTCTTTCATCTTTCTGCATATTCCATCAGGAAGTAAGGATAAACTCCAAAATAGTTTCCTTGGATAATCTCAATAGTTCATAGAGCACTAGAGAACTGTTTGTGTACTGAATCAATCTGTAATTGGTGGGAATTCACTAACTTGAATGAAAATTGAAATAAAATATTTTATTGGATAAGCTAGTTTCAATATTGATTAGTTCAAAACAGGCAATTTGACAAACAAAATAATTTTATTGATAAATTAGGGAAAGAAATAATTCCATTCATTTTTTAAAATTAATTTTTATTGGAGTATAGTTGCTTTAAAATGTTGTGTTAGCTTCTACTGTACAGCAAGATGAATCAGCTTTACATATACATATACCCCCTCTTTTGTAGATTTCCTTCCCATTTAGATCACCACAGTGCATTAAGTAGAGTTCCCTGTGCTATACAGTATGTTCTCATTAGTTGTCTATTTTATACATAGTATTAATAGTGTATATGTGTCAATCCCAACCTCGAAATTCCTCCCACGCTCCCCCTTTCCCCCTTGGGATCTGTACATTTGTTATCTACATCTGTATCTCTATTTCTGTTTCAAAAATAAGATCACCTATACCATTTTTCTAGATTCCACATATATGCGTTAATATACAGTATTTGATTTTCTGACTTATTTCACTCTATATGACACTCTCTATGTCCATCCACATCTCTACAAATGACTCAATTTCGTTCCTTTTAATGGCTGAGTAATATTCCATTGTATATATGTACCACATCTTCTTTATCCATTCCTCTGTTGATGGACATTTAGGTTGCTTCCATGTCTTGGCTATTGTAAATAGTGCTGCAATGAACATTGGGGTGCATGTGTCTTTTTGAATTATGGTTTTCTCAGGGTATATGCCCTGTAGTGGGATTGCAGAAACCTACATACTGTTTTTCATATTGGCTGTATCAATTTACATTCCCACCAACAGTGCAGGAGGGTTCCCTTTTCTCCACACCCTCTCCAGCATTTATTGTTTGTAGATTTTTTGATGATGCCCATTCTGACCAGTGTGAAGTGATACCTCATTGTAGTTTTCATTTGCATTTCTCTGATAATTAGTGATGTTGAGTATATTTTCATGTGTTTGTTGGCCATCTGTATGTCTTCTTTGGAAAAAGGTTGTCTAGATTTTCCACCCATGTTTTGACTGGGTTGTTTGTTTTTTTGATATTGAACTGAATGAGCTGCTTGTATTTTTGGAGTTTAATCCTTTGTCAGTTGCTTCATTTGCAAATATGTTCTCCCATTCTGAGGGTTGTCTTTTATCTTGTTTATGGTTTCCATTGCTGTGAAAAACATTTTAAGTTTAATTAGGTCCCATTTATTTATTTTTGTTTTTATTTCCATTATTCTAGGAGATGGGTCAAAAAAGATTTTGCTGTGGTTTATGTCAAAGAATGTACTATCTATGTTTTTCTCTAAGAGTTTTATCATGTCCTGCCTTACATTTAGGTGTTTAATCCATTTTGAGTTTATTGTTGTGTGCGGCATTAGGAAGTGTTCTAATTTCATTCTTTTACATGTAGCTGTCCAGTTTTCCTAGCACCACTTATTGAAGAGGCTGTCTTTTCTCCATTGTATATTTTTGCCTCCTTTGTCATAGATTAGGTGACCATAGGTGCATGGGTTTATCTCTGGGCTTTCTATCCTGTTCCATCAATCTATATTTCTGTTTTTGTGCCAGTATCATACTCTCTTGATTACTATAGCTTTGTAGTGTAGTCATTTATGATAAAAACTCTACAGAAAGTGGGCATAGAAGGAAACTACTTCAACATAGTAAAGGCCATATATGACAAACTCACAACAAACATTACTCTCAATGGTGAAAACCTGGAAACATTTCCTCTAAGATCAGGAATGAGACAAAGGTGTCCACTCTTGCCAGTATTATTCAACATAGTTTTGGAAGTCTTAGCCACAGCAATCAGAGAAGAAAAATAAATACAAAGGAATCCAAATTGGGAATGAAGTAAGACTGTCACTGTTGGCAGATGTCATGGTACTATACATAGTAAATCCTAAAGATTCCACAAGAAAACTATTAGAGCTAATCAGTGAATTTAGTAAAGTCTCAGAATGCAAAATTAATACACAGAAATCTCCTGCATTCCTATACACTAACAACAAAAATCAGAAAGAGAAATTAAGAAAACATTCCCATTTACTATTGCAACAAGAAGAATAAAATATCTAGGAATAAACATACCTAACGAAGCAAAAGACCTGTATGCAGAAAACTATAAGACTGATGAAAGAAAGCAAAGATGACACAAGTGGAGATATATACCATGTTCTTGGATTGGATGAATCAATATTGTGAAAATGACTATACTACACAAAGCAGTCTACAGATTCAGTGCAATCCCTATCAAATTACCAATGGCAGTTTCCAGAGAACTAGAAGAAAAATTTTACAATTTGTATGGAAACACAAAAGACCCTGAATAGCCAAAACAATCTTGAGAAAGAAAAATGGAGCTGGAGGAATCAGGCTCCTGGACTTCAGACTATAATTCCATTCTTAATTTACAAATCAGCACAGGCTAAATGTTATCCCTGTAAATGAAGTAAAATGAAAGACCTAAGGACAATTTTAATTTGGGATGGAGAGTAGCTCACACAATGGTTTTGCCTAGGTCTAGTTATGACAGTGTGCCATATTTTACAATACATCTCCTTAAAATATTTTCCTTTTAATTTAATTACTAATTATTTAGAGGTGGAAATACTTATTTACTTGAATGGGGCTGTTTACTTGAACGTGAGCATTGAATGTATAGTGTTTTGTGACCCCATAACCTAAATTAATGTTAAAAGTGTTATTTCAACCCCCCAAATGAAGTTTAATACTCTTTAAATGAAGGTTGCATAGAATAAAAGATCTAATTCAAAATGATTGGGCTTCCCTGGTGGTGCAGTGGTTGGGAGTCTGCCTGCCGATGCAGGGGACACGGGTTTGTGCCCCCGTCCAGGAAGATCCCACATACTGTGGAGTGGCTGGGCCCGTGAGCCATGGCCGCTGAGCCTGCACGTCCGGAGCCTGTGCTCCATAACGGGAGAGGCCACAGCAGTGAGAGGCCCGTATACCGCAAAAAAAAATGATTAATGCACATGTACCCTTTCACACATATTCCAGATAGCAGAATCACTGGTAAGTGGTAGTGCAGTTGCTTGTGAAATGGACAAGCAAGTTCTTATGATCCCACTCCATTCAAGTCTTATCCTAGCTCCAAAGTTCAGTATCTTGAAATAATTGATTTTTCTCTTCTCCCTGTATGGTCAACAATTCACCATTCAATAATTCACTAGTTTTTATTTAAAACATCCCAGCATTTGTTCCTTATTTTTCTTTCAACTGCCACTGTTTAAGCCCAGCCTCATATATAGAATTACTGCAATAGCTTCTTGATTAGTTTTCCTCTCCAGCTTTTCCCCTCTCATCATTTCTGCATCCAGTGACATAGTAACATTTCTAAATTACTGTTTTCATCCTGCTATATTTCTCAGCTTAAAAACTTCCTATGGTTGTCCTTGTGGGATAACATCCAAATTCCTCAGCTTGGCACAAAATTTCTTCTACCACCTGACCCTGTTTGCTCATTTGACAAATATTTATTGAGACCTGACCATGTGGTTAGCATTCTCAGTCTCTTGCAACTCCATACACCTTGAAATATTTCACTTTCTGGTTAGAGATTTTTGAAAATATTCCAGTTAAGTTAAAAAGCAGAGCCAGATAACCATTTAAGAGTTACTATAAGACAGTGTGTGTTACTGTGTGCGTGCATGTGTGTGTGTACTTGTACATAAATATATTTTACAAATACATATTGATGGCAGTAATAACATGTTTTATACTGCATTGAAGTTATTACAGTTTATAACGCACATATAGGTGTGCTTTATTTTAATCCATCTGATCTGAACAACAATTAGAAATAGGGATAAATTGATGTTGAGGAGAGAAGGAACTTTATGCGAGATAAATATTTTTGCTCTATAATCTTGAAAGATAGAGCTGAATACAACTATGGCAGATTTGTAGATTGCTACTTTGTCTGTTAAAGCAAGTGTTATGCGAGAATTGTTTTCCACTGCGACAGTTATACATTTTATAGTATGTATCCAACACACTTCACCAGATACTTTGGCAGAAGCAATTTTATGAATTCATACATTTCTTCTTCCTGGTCACGTGGAAAGTCTCTAAACCTATATTATCCCAACTCCCTTGCCAGTAGGTTGGGTCACATGATTGAATTCTGGCTAAGGTATGTGGATGGAAGTAAGACTAGCCCTTTGTGGATCTGACCTTTTTACTTCCACTATTCTCAAGACTTCTCTTCACCTGTTAGGGTATCTTTGGAAGGCCCCTGTTTCTTATGACTTAGTGACCAATATGTAGGAGGACTGTCTGACTTGCTTCAGACTTTGCATGTGTAAGAAATAAACTGCATTTCATTAAGTTACTGAAATTTTTAGGGTTTTCCATTACTGCAGCATCCTGACTAATGAAAACATATTCTGTATTGAATGCAAATTCTTATGCTAGCTGTAACACTGTCACTTTCTTTATTCTCAATAAAATATGTGAGAAAACAAGCAAGAATAGCATTAAAACAAACTTAGGGCTTCCCTGGTGGCACAGTGGTTAAGAGTCTGCCTGCCAATGCAGAGGATGCGGGTTCAAGCCCTGGTCTGGGAAGATCCCACATGCCACAGAGCAACTAAGCCCGTGCACCACAACTACTGAGCCTGCATGCCACAACTACTAAAGCCCGTGTGCCTAGAGCCTGTGCTCCACAACAAGAGAAGCTGCCTCAATGAGAAGCCCACGCACTACAATGAAGAGTAGCCCCTGCTCGCCACAACTAGAGAAAGACTGCGTGCAGCAACAAAGACCCAACGCAGCCAAAAATAAATAAATAAAATAAATAAATTTATAAAAAACAAACAAACTTAACCTTGCATCAATTCTAACTATATGTATATATACTATGTTATGTACATATACACTATCTGTGTGTGTATTTATATACTTACATATTCTATACATATCGCTATGTAAATACATATATGTAGGTATACGCAATTTAAAAACACATATATGCATATATGTATAAAAAGAAATAATGTACAAACTTCAAAACCATTATTTTTCATAAATACACCAAATTCACTACATGCTATGAACTTTACCTACATTAACTCTTTTAATCCTCACAATCACCTTAAGAGGCATTTTCTCATGTAAAACAATTTTAAGATGAGAAAACTGAGGCAAAAAGAGGATAAGTGATTATGATTAACATCATTAGAGACAAATTACTTAGGATGCACCACATAACTGAGGGGACTGGGATGTGAATGAAGACGCTGATCATCAAGATCTTCCTGGAAAACTCTTCTCAGCCAAATGAGGATGGCTGGCTCCTCCTCATTTGTTTATTGCCTTTCTCCTTTTAGTGAGACCTAAAACTTATGAGGGCAGAGGCCTTAGCTTTGCTGGTTACTCTTCCTTAACACAGTGGCTGAAACATAGTATGTTCTCAATAAATATAGTTTAATTGAGTGGATGGATGAGTGAACAAATTAATACCGTATTTTGGCAGAAGTTATTAGGGTGATTTAAGTTTTATAGCCCTGTGCATTAGGAGGAACTGGAGCATATTCATGACATGCATGGAGGTTTTCTCTTTACAAATGCGTACCTCACTGTGGAGATTACACAAAACTTTATCACGCAAAATTATTAAAGCTTACAGATCTCTTTGGAGCCCTGGAGGCAGAAAGTAACATAAACCACTTTGTGAAGTTGGAATTATTATCCTTATTTACTGATGAGGAAACAGAGGCTCACAGAGTTTCAATGACTTATATAAAATCTCACAGTTGATTGTGGATTTGAAACCAGACAGTCTATTTCCTAGCTTGGTACTCATATTCTATCAGCACAAAATGAACACTCTGTTAATAATGGAGGTTAATGATAGTGGCTTCATGGAGATGAGGAAGGATTTGGCTGGCTCATAAAAAACATCATACAACTTCACTCCTTCATCTACTCTCTTCTGCTCCCCTTAAAACTTTTCTCACAATTATTGCCTCTTCTCATACTTATTATTTTGTATACTTTCACAAATTCACATGCTTCTGATGTGAACTCTGTCATACCTTCAAACGTGTCCCCTTTTAAAATTTCACCAGTAGGCCCTAAAATAGTCCTTCACAGCTTCTCACTTCTAGTCTATGCTTTGCAAATGACCCCTTTGCTAGTCTTAGTCAAAACCGAAAAATTAGGCCAATTTAAAGTTTCTAAAGTACGTTTGTAATTATCCATTCAAAATCCTCAGACCTTCCCAAAATCTACAGGTAAAGCTCACTCACAAATCCTACTAATTCTGACATTTTCAACCCTCTACCTACAGTTCCTGTCCAAGTTCTTTCTCAAAGATTCTATCCATAGACAAGACTTTCTCACCACACAGATGAGATGGCCACTCCTTGAGCCATCTTCATGCCATTTTGAATAATGAAAACATTGCAAAAATATGCATGAACCAGTTTACTTCCTTGTATCAAAGTCTTCTTTATTAAGGCTCAACTCAGGAACTCTTTCTTAGATTCCCTCTTTACTGCTCTGTCCCTTCCCCACACCACACTGCAAATTACCTCTTTTCACTGGTCTCTTGTGAGGATTTGCCCAATCTATGCTATGCTTTTTACACTGTATTCCTGTTATTGGTACATTGGTCTCTTTCCTTCTCTAAAGGATAAGTTTTTCGATTCATTATTGTATCCCCTAGAGTACCTAGGAAAGGACTATTTCTGAGCAATTATGGAGTAACTAAAATAGCTTGCATTTCATGTTTTAGATTAACCAGAGATTTTTAGTGGAGGGAATACTTTGACTTAAGCATAGAGAATCTAAAAAAAAAAAAAAAAAAACAGTAAAAATTGGTTTGGTATGCAATAAATAAATATAAATATAATTTAAGTGGATAATATCCAGGAGTAAAATTATATTTCACAATTTAAAGGTGATCAAGAGGAATCCAAAAAAGCAGATAATCAATCATAGTTTTGAATGACCCCCTAAACACACATTAATATTTACTAAAACCAAATTCTATTTTTAAAGTAATCCTTGAAGAAATAGGACACATTTTTCTAACTAAAACTCCTGCTATTGTTAGGTTATTATACTATTCTATAATACTATGCCAATTATAACATCATTTGTATAGCATAGTCATTAAGTTTAGTGTTATCCTTACAAGTGAATAAGTTGTGTCTTATATACTGAGTTGCTTGATAGGTTGGTTTTTTTTATTTTATTTTTTTACATACCTAACTTAAAGGATTCATTATTAATTTAACATAAACTTTTAAATGTCTCTTTAATTTTAAAATACTTTAGACTTGAATGCACACTTTAATGCATATTTAACTCTAAACTTGTGATCTTTAACTCTATACAGCAGTCCAAATTTAGTATATTTGTCACAATCCAAAAGATGAAATATACACATAGATATTCTCCATACTAAGAAAAGGATGTTTTTCCATGTGATAAAACCATCCATAACATATAGATTAAAAATATATTCATGCTAGATGTTCTTGAGTCATATATTTCAATGACTGACAGTCTTTAGCAAAGCAGCAAAGCAACATTTCATGGAATCACAGACTTTCAGGAATTCTTTTTTCAAAAAAATAGAAGACGTTCTCAGTACATTTGATACTTCAGCCTTTGCTAAAATTTGTTCAAACTCCCAACTGTGTTCTGTCTCTTCTCTCAGTATAGAGAGATGTAAATGTGCTCAACTTCTCTGTAATAGCCCTGTGTTCACTTAGATTTCTGGCCTCCTGTGGAGAGTGGCCATTTTGGTGTTTGTGTTGACAAGAGCTCACACAAATTACAAATGTAAATTAGAACATCTCATGACCAAATTCAACACAGCTTGTCTGTTTCATCTCTCAGATGGAAAAGCAATTAGCCATGCAAACTGGTGGTTTTGGTAGCATCAATACCATTAATGAAGGTGCAACAATATTTAAACACCATTGGCTAACAAAGTTTTGTGTTTTAGGCGGTTAAACGGAGTTGAATACTATAAGCTTATTTTTCATGACTAATAAAATTTCAACATTGAGTCAATTTTCCTAAAGGTATACAAAATAACATAGGATGAGACAAATATTTTTAGAAAGAGAATGAAATGCAAATATTCCAGATAGACTTTTTTTGAAAGGGTGAGGGAGTAGAGCTGGCTGTGGCTGCTCTAATTTTGTCTGTTCTTTGGCAAATTAACAAAGCTTAAATGTATACAGAAATCTCTCTTTGCTGAGCAATTTCACTGTAGACTACAATTGCACCATTATTAGTGAGAAATTCTGATTTACAGCTTAATTGGCCAGAAGTGAATATAACCTCAAAGTCATTGCAATAAAGATAGCAGGAACTTTAAGGAGGTACATAAATTAACCAAGAGATCGTCTGGTGTAGCTGGTGGAGAAGATCTGTTTAAAATATTAGAATACTACCTGAGGCCATATTGTTCAGTGCTGACTCCATACATATCACACAAAAGGTCAATCTGAAGTGTTCAAAGAGGTTCTACAATAAAATATTTTATACTTAACAACAATTGTCTGCTGCTTTTTTCCTACAAAGGAAACCAATAATTATGTGATGTCAAAAGGGATTAAAAATGGACCAGTTCTTGCATTCCTATACACTAATGATGAAAAATCTGAAAGTGAAATTAAGAAAACACTCCCATTTACCATTTCAATAAAAATAATAAAATACCTAGGAATAAACCTACCTAAGGAGACAAAAGACCTGTATGCAGAAAATTATGACACTAATGAAAGAAATTAAAGATGATACAAATAGATGGAGAGATATACCATGTTCTTGGATTGGAAGAATCAACATTGTGAAGATAACTCTACAACCCAAAGCAATCTACAGATTCAATGCAAGCCCTATCAAACTACCACTGGCATTTTTCACAGAACTAGAACAAAAAATTTCACAATCTGTATGGAAACACAGAGACACCGAATAGCCAAAACAATCTTGAGAAAGAAAAATGGAGCTTGAGGAATCAGGCTCCCAAATTTCAGACTATACTACAAAGCTACAGTAATGAAGACAGTATGGTACTGGCACAAAAACAGAAAGATAGATCAATGGAACAGGATAGAAAGCCCAGAGATAAACCCATGCACATATGGTCACCTTATCTTTGTTAAAGGAGGCAAGAATATACAATGGAGAAAAGAAAGCCTCTTCAATAAGTGGTGCTGGGAAAACTGGACAGCTACATGTAAAAGAATGACATTAGAATACTCCTTAACACCATACACAAAAATAAATTCAAAATGGATTAAAGACCTAAATGTAAGGCCAGACACTATCAAACTCTTAGAGGAAAACATAGGCAGAACACTCTATGACATAAATCACAGCAAGATCCTTTTTGACTCACCTCCTAGAGAAATGGAAATAAAAACAAAAATAAACAAAAGGGACATAATGAAACTTAAAAGCTTTTGCACAGCAAAGGAAACTACAAGCAAGATGAAAAGACAACCCTCAGAATGGGAGAAAATATTTGCAAATGAAGCAATGACAAAGGGTTAATCTCCAAAATTTACAAGCAACCCATGCAGCTCAATATGAAGAAAACAAACAACCCAACCCAAAAATGGGCAGAAGGTCAAAATAGACATTTCTCCAAAGAAGATATACAGATTGCCAACAAACACATGAAAGAATGCTCAACACCATTAATCATTAGAGAAATGCAAATCAAAACTACAATGAGATATCATCTCACACCGGTCAGAATGGCCATCATCAAAAAATCTATAAAAAATAAGTGCTTGAGAGGGTGTGGAGAAAAGGGAACCCTCTTGCACTGTTGGTGGGAATGTAAATTGATACAGCCACTATGAAGAACAGTATGGAGGTTCCTTGCAAAACTGAACTACCATATGACCCAGCAATCCCACTACTGGGCATAACCCCTGAGAAAACCATAATTCAAAAAAAGTCATGTACCAAAATGTTCATTGCAGCTCTATTTACAATAGCCAGGAGATGGAAGCAACCTAAGTGTCCATTGACAGATGAATGGATAAAGAAGATGTGACACATATAAACAATGGAATATTACTCAGCCATAAAAGAAACAAAATTGAGTTATTTGTAGTGAGGTAGATGGACCTGGAGTCTGTCATACAAAGTAAGTAAGCCAGAAAGAGAAAAACAAATACCATATGCTAACACATGTATATGGAATCTAAAAAAAAAAAAAAAAAAAAAAGTCATGCCGTACCTAGGGGCAAGACGGGAATAAAGATGCAGACCTACTAGAGAATAGACTTGAGGACATGGGACGGGAGAAGGGTAAGCTGGGAGAAAGTGGCATGGACATATATACACTACCAAATGTAAAATAGATAGCTAGTGGGAAGCAGCCGCATAGCACAGGGAGATCAGCTCGGTGCTTTGTGACCAGCTAGAGGAGTGGGATAGGGAGTGTGGGAGGGAGGGAGACGCAAGAGGGAAGACATATGGGGATATATGTGTATGTATAACTGATTCACTTTGTTATAAAGCAGAAACTAACACACCATCGTAAAGCAATTATACTCCAATAAAGATGTTAAAAAAAAAAGGGCCAATTAAAGTGTCCCAGAAAGTTAAGTTTTAAAAGAAATGCAGCAGAAACTTGGAGAAAATAGAAACAAGAATTTTAGTCACCTAGTATCATAATATATAGCTGATGCATTTGAGAGAGCCTGGTATTTCTCCATAAAACATAAGAGAAAGCAAAGTGTATTGGAAGGATTCTGAATATGATAGAAGAAACTATAACAAAGATATACACAGGTAAGTTATACACAGGTAAGTTTGAAGCATACTGTATTCTAAAATACAGTGAAATATATTAAAGATACTTTTGCTTTTACAAGAAAACAGAAAAAAGAGGGGAGATCTTATTGAGCAATTGATTTATTTTTTGACATCTTTACTGGAGTATAATTGCTTTACAATGGTGTGTTAGTTTCTGCTTTATAACAAAGCAAATCAGCTATACATATACATATATCCCCATATCTCTTCCCTCTTGGGTCTCCCTCCCACCCTCCCTATCCCTCTAGGTGGTCACAAAACACCAAGCTGATCTCCCTGTGCTATATGGCTGCTTCCTACTAGCTATCTATTTTACATTTGGTAGTGTATATATGTCCATGCCACTCTCTCACTTCATCCCAGCTTATGCTTCCCCCTCGCCGTGTCCTCAAGTCCATTCTCTATATCTGTGTCTTTAATCCTGTCCTGTCCCTAGGTTCTTCAGAACCATTTTTTGTCTTTTTTTTAGATTCCATATATATGTGTTAGCATATGGTATTTGTTTTTCTCTTTCTGGCTTACTTCACTCTGTATGATATACTCTAAGTCCATCCACCTCACTACAAATAACTCAATATCGTTTCTTTTTATGGCTGAGTAGTATTCCATTGTATATATGTGTCAGATCTTCTTTATCCATTCATCTGTTGATGGATACTTAGGTTGGTTCCATGTCTTGGCTATTGTAAAGAGTGCTGCAATGAACTTGTGGTACATGAATCTTTTTGAATTATGGTTTTCTCAGGGTGTATGCCTAGTAGTGGGATTGCTGGGTCGTATGGTAGTTCTAGTTGTAGTTTTTTAAGGAACCTCCATACTGTTCTCCATAGTGGCAGTATCAGTTTACTTTCCCACCAACAATGTATGAGGTTCCCTTTTCTCCACATCCTCTCCAGCATTTATTGTTTGTAGATTTTTTGTTGATGGCTATTCTGACTGGTGTGAGATGATATCTCATTGTAGTTTTGATTTGCATTTCTCTAATGATTAATGATCTTGAGCATTCTTTCATGTGTTTGTTGGCAATCTGTATATCTTCTTTGGAGAAATGTCTATTTAGGTCTTCTGCCCATTTTTGTATTGGGTTGTTTGTTTTTTTGATATTGAGCTCATGAACTGCTTGTAATGGGCAATTGATTTTTAACTTATGTCCAAGTCATGAAAATTTAAGGCATGATTTAGAAAAGAAAGAACATCATGTGAAATTGCAACAGACTAAGAGTAGAATGACACGAGTCCCCAGAGACATGAATAAAGTGAGGGAGTGCTAAGCATTTCAACTGCCTACAATTTAAGGAATACCCAGAAAGCTAACAAAACCTCTACAATTAATAGCATTGCCTGTCACCAGGGACTCTGGCATATTTGTCTTCTTAAAAGTGGCTTTAAAGCATCTTTAATAGTACTTAAAAATAATTATTGTTACTGTATTAAATATGCATTACACACTAATAATATTGTTCCCATTTAATAAAACGCAGGCTCAAAAATAGCCTCTTTTCATTGGTTTCACATAGTTGAATTCCATTCATAGTTACACATAAAGGAAGGAAAAGAGTTTAAGGGAGAAGAAAATCTGTAGACACTGAACAAAGGCTAAGACTACATTAAATGTTGACGTCCTTATTGGTGAATGTTGACAAATGGGAACGGGAAGTTCTGATAGAAGCTTCCAGGAAGTGAAACATTTGCTCAGTTGGCATGAACAGATTCTAAGGATGGTGTGTCACAGGAGCGGGAAAGGAACAGACCATCCGGAAAGCGGATATTTGGATAGTTTCATGATGTGAATTATTTTGCTTCTCGTACAGACTTTGTTCCCCCTTGAGATAAACTATAGTCACAAGATCCCAATACAACTACAATATTAGGAATTTATAAGGGATTTTTCTTAGATTTGTGTTTTTCTCTTCTGGGGTTCTTTTACCATAAGAAGTGGCTGTTAGGGACTCAAGAGAGCCAAGAAATCCTGTTGTAAGTAAATCTACAGGCAGGCAAGGGCCTGTTGATGACAAATACATGCAAGAAGTATGGGCAACCAAGTGCAGTTACCTCTACTCAGGCACCCCTGGAACCAGGAGCCCAGACACCCATAGTATCATTCCAGGAAGACTCCATAGGGCTCTGTTGCCAAGTAACATCTGTCTTTTAAGAAGAATACAACTTGAGAAGAAAATTGTAAGGAAATAAATTTAACACATAAAAGTGAAAAGAGGAAGAATTAAAGATTAGTCTAACAGGAAATCTCGAAGAAAGAACATGATGGCAGCAGGAAAATCATATATTTGATTATGGGTAAGTGGTCAAATAAAAGGTAGGGAGAAAGAAACAGATAAAGCAGGACACGTGAATACTTGTGATAATAAACCTATTTCTCCCAGGCATATGGAAATTTTTGTAGTGCTAGGCTGACTCATAGAGGTGGCATGGGGGGAGATAAAGGACTAAAGTGTTGCAAATTGTATCATGTTTCATGACACCCATATGGATTTCCACACCATTTTCACTTCTCAGAAATTGAATGGAGGTTCATAGAGTGGGAACACTCCTAATTATATGGATTTAAATGAGGATACTAAAATGCACCAGCTGTGTGACATTGATGCAGGCACTTAATCTCTTTGAGTCTTATTTCCTCCACTGTAATATGGAATTCATTATATCTGTGAAATTATATTATTTCAAGTGCTCTTCTAATTCTAAATTTTTGTGGTTCCCAAAATTTTCTCCCCCCGTTGACAATTTTTTTTAAAGGGACATATCCACCATCCTCATTTTCTGAGTTATCCTTTTCTGAGAGGCTTGTAGTTATGGTGGCAAGAGGTGTGCTAAGCACAGGAGAGAAGTAGTTGTTTTTATTTCCTGAGTTCCTTCACCTGTGTTCCTGAGTCTAGTGAGCTCTCCCATTTCTCCCCCATGGAAGTACACTCATAGAGAACTACAATGTACTGATTTGTTTATCAAGCATTTATTATATGTCTCTGTTATTTGATGGGGGGAATCAAAGACAGATAAGATCATAGATCAATAGAATTTCAATGAATTATTTTGTGATGGAGTGATAGATACTGTAATAAAAGCTATGAGAACACAGATGAAAGAAAATCTAATGAAGTCTAGATTTATATAAAGAGAAGGGGGTGGGGAAGCATTCAAATATGGTAAATCACACTAAATATTGAATATTGAGTGAGTTGAAATTGACCACATAAAGATATGGAGAAATAACATTCCAACACATTCCAAGAAGAGGAAACTGTACGTTTTTAAGTAGAGGGGAGAATTCAGATTTGTGCTTTACATCAATTGCTATGGTAATACGGAGAAAATAGAAGGAAGAAAGGAGATCAGATAAGGGTTGTTTTCCAAATTACAGTGACTACATGTAAAACAGCTGAAACATAATAGGGACAAAACATAATGTCCACACTCTGGAAAGCTAAGGATTCTATGGCCTTTATCATATCATTTTGTGTTTGGTACATAGTACAGAACCTGGCCCACAGCAATCACTGACAAAATGGCTATTAAATAATACATATAATATCTGCAGCACAGTATCCAGCAAGTATCAGGCTTACATTTTTCCTTGATCTGAATCACTTTGGTGTAAGATGATAAAAGAAATCAGGGAGGAAGATATGAGATGTAGGGAGGAGGTTGATATTTTAGATAGGGCCTAGAGAAAGCTTTGGGAAGCTGTCATTTGAAGGAAGTGAAGTATGAAGCCCTGTGGATGTGGAGGGTGAAGTGCAGGAGAGCATTCCATGTAGAAGGAACAGCAGTGGAAAGGACCAGAGAAAGAACATGTCAAGTGTCTCTGAAAAAATGGCAAAAAGACTAACTTCCAGATCCTAGGCTATGAGGCATGTAAGACAAGAAGCAGGGACTTCAGAGAAATAGTGTTATTAAGAGAGAGCTGGGTTTCAGCTATGGCAAAATGGAGGAGGGAATTTTCATACAATTGAGGATAAAGTTGATTCTGCTGATACTTGACTTTGAGTTTCAGAGGGCACAGGGAAATGGGTTTAGCAAACGAGGTGTGGGGAAGATAAGGGGCAGAACAAGCACTGTTGAGTCCTATGAAGATCGGAATCTGGAGGATGGGGAATGATCCGGAAGTCCAAGATAATGGTGATCTTCCTTAACAGGGGCCTGGGCTGGGATGAGCTTACCTTTCGCTGTCACTTTCAGATGCTAAAGGAGAGTCTGTGATAGTTGATAAAGGGTGGAGAAAACCAAGACTACCCCTTGCTTCTTTGTCAGCATTTTCAGCACTCCTACAACAGCATGGGGTTCGTACTGTTCAAAAAGGAATTTCAAAACAAAAGAAAGTACACAATAGGCACCAAATCAAATGTGGCCTAGATTTAAATAAATGGTACGACCATTACTGTTATGTTTCCTGGGAGACAGAGCTAACAAAATTTTACTAGAGTAGGGCGTTCATAATCAGAAGAAATTTAGTACAAGGCAACTAAGCTCTGTCTAGGTTCTCGAAAGAGGACTGAGATTGCAAAGAGAGAGGGTTGTTTCATGTCTTGTAAAGGTAATTTCTATTGGGAACCTAGGTCAATCTCAGTTAAGTATATATAATGAGCTGTAAGGGGATTTCCATCATCTTTTAACATTCTGAGTAATCACTGAGAAATGTGTTTTAAGTACCTATAGAAAGTTATTTTATTGTAAGACAGATTGAAAATTAACTTTTGGAATAAAGTTGGTTTCCATTCCTCAAGCAAATATCAGAGGTTTTTTGCCTTTTGTTTTTGGGTTTTTATGGAATTGAACATTATCCAGTATGAGTTAGGCTTTAGACATCTGATTTGAAAGCTCAGAGTTCTCAAATTATTTATTTTCTATCCCAGACAATCCTCATGCTATAAAGCTCAAAGATGCTCATTTCCTTTCTTTGTTTTTTAAAAGAATGGGACTACTCATTCCATAATGTGTGAAGGTTATCTTAGGAATTAATACTTTTTTTTTTTGATTTTGTTTAAATTACATCTATATTTTGGTGAGCTGTTCAAAGTTGATGTGGAGAATATAAAGCCAGAACTCAAAAAAACAGCTTCAATTAGATATAATAAAATAAAACAAAAATAATTCTTTAGAAAAGGTTAATTCTTATTTAAAAATAAGCTGTTGATTATATATATATATATATATATATATATATATATATATATATATACTATCTTATTGATTTTAAAAATGTGTTTAGAACACTGTACTGCTGTCTACTGAATGGATGAGGACAAATCTAGACAGGAGTTTATCAACGATTTGCGTTAAGATTCTTTACATGTTATCCATCTTTGTCTCTGACCTTAAGGCTAGTGGGTTGAGGAAAGAGATGAGCTGAACAAGTGGTTACTGTATTTTCATTTAACACCAGCATTCATTGGGCTTTTACTTTGAGTCAGGCACTATACTAGCTACTTTCCCTGCATTACCTCAGGCAATCATCAAACTAAAATGGATTGAATAGAGTCTTCCTTCTTGGTTGCTAGGTTTTGTTTCCTATTCCATTTACTCACATACTATCAATTCCATTCACTCACAATTCCATTCACTCACATACTATCATTTGAAGCCCTGCCATAGCCACAAAACATCTGTGATTTTATTTATAAAGATAACATTTTTCTTTATACTGGTTAAGTTTTTTTCAAATTGTACGCTTCACATAAGCAAGGATGTCAATAAAAGCAAGAGTTTAATGTGTTAATTGTGATTTTTAAAAATAAACGTTAATGGACTTATATATACTACCAAATGTAAAACAGATAGCTAGTGGGAAGCAGCCACATAGCACAGGGAGATCAGCTTGGTGTTTTGTGACCACCTGGAGGGGTGGGATAGGGAGGGTGGGAGGGAGGGAGACACAAGAAGGAATAGATATTGGAATATATGTATATGCATAGCTGATTCACTTTGTTATAAAGCAGAAACTAACATACCATTGTAAAACAATTATAGTCCAATAAAGATGTTTAAAAAAATGTTAAAATGATGGAGTTTTAAAAATGATTAATATTTATTAAATACATTTAAATTACTAAATAATTATTTACTAAAATATGTGCCTCCATGTATCACCTAAAATCACCTCGTGTATCACCAGTGGCACATATGCCAAAATTTGAGAAATACAACTCAGCTATGCTGTCTCCTACTCTAAGGGTATAAGTTTGGGCCAAAAGAAAGAGGATATAGAGTATGCATCCATTTTTTCAGCAGATTCCAAAAGGATGTGAATAACAGAAGATACTTAAAATCACTTTTAATGTTGAAAAATATTAAGGCATTTGTATGTTTATTCCATTGTTTTTAATGTCTATTTTTGTGTGTTACATACAGTGTATATAATATATAAATAGGGTTACATTTAATTTATAAATATACACTACTGAGAATAAAAACTATTTTACTGATGGAGTAAAAACACAAGAAGTTTAAAGTCTTTTACTTAGTGCCTAGAGACTTAGCCTGTCCTTTTTGTCCCTCCACCCTACCTTCATAGCTTTTGCTTGAAGGAGGAGAATCTGGATGAATGTTAATAGTCATCTGTTTATTGTCCTTTGGAAAAAAAATCTATAATCTCTAGTACTAGTAGTAATAAGACATTTCCATATGGCCACAAAACTTAGTATTATATTCAAGTATTTTCTTGCATAATTATATCATGCAATCCAAGAGAAAGAAAGCAAAATAATGGTTAGGAATTTTGAAATCTCAAAAGCATGGAAAACTGAAACATTTTTTATAATGTATTTTGATCATAAAACCTTATTTGACCTAAACTTGTTTGAGAGCAAAACTGACTTGAAATGACATGAGGATGTTTTTGTTCTTTATGACATTTAGTATGACTATATATGTGTGCTACGGAAATATTTGGCTATGAGGCTCTGCCTCAGATCCCTCTGAATATGTTGTATGTTATCTTCCTAAAACCCTAACAATTCAGAACTCCAAGGCACAGTTGGCTTCAAGGATTGTGGACCTATAAGTAAATGCCCTATGTAGTTTGTTAAGGTTGTATCATAGGAAACCCTAGAAAATGCTCACTCATTTCGAGTGAGAATTCCTAAGACAGAAATTTATTAAAGTTTTAGATATTATTTTCCAAGAGGTTGTAGAAATGTGAACATTCAATATGTCGTTGTATCAACTTACATGTGAGGTGTTCTCTAAGCTTGATACTTCGTGATTCTAGGAAACATTAAGAAAGATATATATGTATATCTTTTTTAACACACAAACACATACATGTATGTATATATATATAAAAGCAAATATAAATTATATTTTGATTATCTGCCAATTTGAATTAGCCTTATACCCTTCTTTTACAAAAATGATTGTGTCTAACATTTTGATTCAATAAATAACTAATATGGATTACTCAGCCCCATTAATTTTTTTAACAAAAATATGTTGAGCAAATCAGGAGTTGGAATTGACCAATACATAGAGGCTAACTTAGATATTTAAGCTGCAGTTTTGATTCATGGTTTTGATAAACATGAGTTCATTGTATACATACATGAGGCTATATTGCCAACACTAGCAGATTTAACTGAGACGAGGGAGCTAAAACAACAAGCTGATAGATTAGTCTTAGAAGACAATGAAAATTATCAGAGAAATATGCTAGTTAAGTCACTATTGAGGGATAACTTAAAAGAGATAACATGACATGTAATGGCGGTTATCACTAAGATGGAAAACTCTGGAGAGTCAGGCAGATTTTACGCTAAGAATGGTAATATAATTATAAAAAATGATGGCAGTTCTGTGTACACTCTGACATCACCACTGAGACTGTCGTTAAGAAGAGAAATAAAGTTCAAGTGAATGTTAGTGCATGCAATGATGGAAAAATAGAAAAAAGTTAATAACACACTGCCATTCTTAAATATTTTAATATGAATAAAATTTTTACGAGAGAATGTAAATTCTTTGGGATTAGGGATTCTGTGGCTTGAAAAGTATACGAATACATATGCATAGAACTTCCAGCAGCCACCCAGTAAAACTCTTCTCAAATGTAAACTAAAGGATTCATGTTTAGAGCTGGTGTACACACCAATATGTCTAAAGAAAATCATAACCCTTGAAATTGATTCCAGCTTGAGGCTGCTTTTGGACTTTTTCTGCAAATCAGATGAGAAAAGTCTCTAAAACTATTTTAGGCTAGAAGTGTCAGCAAGGTCACTTTAAAGACATTGGTATAAGTTCCTATAATTTATTTATAAATTCACAATGTGTCTAATTATATACATATTCATATACTTTTCTTTATTGTTTGTGTATGTGTATGACCCCCATAGACTTCTCAGGTCTACTCTGGTTCACAGTCATAATCAAGCAGACGACCTTAATATCTCAGTCACAAAGTGACTTGAATCAGCATTGGAGGTTTCCATTCTTTCATTGAATCAGTTTAAATAACAGCTAAATTTTCAATTGTATCTGTACAATATATTTCAGAAAACACACATGGACACATTTGGGAGTAAAGGCCAGTGTTACACTACAGAACCTAAGGAATCAGTTACCATGGACTAGAACTGACCAATGGAAATTCAGAAATCAAGGAAGTAAATTGAACAGAGACTTTGCCAGGGGTTGGGGGTGGGGGAAATGGGGAGACGTTGCTCAAAAGGTACAGTGTTTTCGTTATAAGATGCATATGCTCTGAGGATGTAATGTACATCATAGTAACTATAGTTAATAATACTGTATTATGTACCTGAAATTCACTTAAAGAATAGACCTTAAGAGTTCTCACCAAAATAAAAAACCAGAAAAGATAACCATATGAGATAATAGATGGGTTAATTAATTTGATTGTGGTAATCATTTTACTGTATCATCACAAGGTACACTTTAAATACGTACAATTCTGTTTGTCAATTATACTTCAAAAAAATCAAGGAAGAAAATTGGAAAGAGACTTTGACAACAGAAGTGTGGGTTTTCATATGCATTTTGTCCATGTGCATGTAGCTTTGTGGAAGTGCGGCTCCATTGGTATTCACAACCATGGTACAAATGAACTATGGTCCTTAATTGCTTTGCAGTTTGCCATAAGCAGTGAAGGCTTTAGTAAACAAGGCCCTGGGAAATGTGCTATGGAATTGTTTGCATTTTTATTGCACCTTTTCTTTGATTAAATCCATTTTATAATTGATACAGTTAATAGGATTAATGCCCTTGATAATTAGTGTACATTGCTCACTTTTAGAATTGCATATCATTAAAAAAATCATAATAAATAAATAAAGGAATTTCTCTGGCTGGCCAAGTTCCATTTAGTAAATTACATCTTATAACATGCTAAGAGATTTTAGAGTGGACTTAAATAGTCTAATATAAAGAAAAAAATTACCTTTCTTACTTTTCTCACATTAAAAAAATAAAAATACTATATTTACATACTTACCAATGCTATGAAGAGTAACAAATAATTACTCTAAGTTCCAAGAGCTAGAGTCCTATACAAATTTATGTGTCAAAAATATTAATATTTATACCATACTGATGAGAAATTATTAACCTGGAAAGTTTTAATCATCTCATATACAGTTAAGGAAAATAAAATGTTAGTAAGTACAACATGAGGCTTCCTGAATTTACTTTTTTAAAATAAAAAAAATATTTTATACTAATTTTAGATTTACAGAAAAATTACAAAGATAGTATAGAGAGTTCCCATACAGCTGGTACCCATTTTCTCCTATTCTTAACATCTTACATTAGTATGGTGCATTTGTCATAATGAATAAACAAATATTGATATGCTATTATTCACTAAAGTCTATACCTTATTCGTATTTACTTAGTGTTTATCTAATGTCAATTTTTAGTCCTCGATCCCAACCAGAATACCACATCACATCATATTTAGTCATCATCAGCCTCCTCTTGTAACAGTTCCTGAGTTTATTCCTTAATTTTCTGGATATTAAAGAAATGATTTATGTTCACAAAATGTTGTTCTAAATATGAGCACCCTATTGATTCTAAAGTTTTATGATGATGTGAGGTAAGAATAATTAAAATCTAAAAGTACACATATAAAAACTAGTATCAACACACATGTATGCACATTTACTACTGGCTTTGTAAATCCTTTGAAGACAATGTGTATTAATAACTCACATTCTGTGTAGGCACAACTTTGTTATCTCTGGTCTTTTCAGTAGAACATCTGAAAAATTCATGTGGAGACTATCCTTTGATAATTATTCTAACATTGCTAATGCAGATTCCATTAAGTGTGTCTTCTGGATAATTATCAGAAAATTTCATTATAAATCATATTTTAGAAGTTGGTATTTAATACAAAAAAACCCTGAGCTTTACATTAATAACCCACAGAATATTGGTACAAAGGTCTTATCGCTTTCTGTCTATAAGTTAGAGTTCATTTCAGAAGTTTAATTGGATGGTAGACCATTTGAGACAAGGATCTCAGTTAAGATATTCAACAAACACCATTAAATATTTTGAAAAACCAAGGAAGATTTCAGACTAAAGAGAGCTAAAAAAGGGTCAAATAAGAGAGCTTAGGAAAAACCTACATTAATTATATTATATATTATTAGAGAAAAAGGGAAGGTCTCTATCAGCTATGGGGAGAAAGAGTAGATCATACAAAAGAACAAAAATGAGATTTACATCAGATTTTTCAATGTCAGTACTGGAATCAAGAAAGTCTTGAGGCAACATTTTCAAAGTGTTGGAAAAAAAAAAGCTTAGAACATAGATTCAAAATCCTGATGAACTCTTATTTAAATATATTAAGGGATGATAAAAAATATCCTCAGGAAATATTTGCAAACATATAATGCCTCAGAAGGGTTACCACACAAATGCCTTCAATAAAAACGTTTGGGCAAAGTACTTAAAAATAGACAGACACACACTCAAGATAAGCTGCCAGATTTACTTAGGAAAAAGATAATCAACTATAGTTATTATAATCTTTAAATAAATAGGTACATATTACTATAAAATAGTTATATTTTGTCATCAAATATATATATGCATATGTGTACCTAGATACACACAAAAAAATAAAAACAGAAAACATAAGTATATTTATGAGAAACTTCAAATGAAAATCTACATAATACTGACAAGATAGACTGGTATTATGGAAGAGAAAACACAACAGAGGGGAGAGTATGCTAAAGTTCTTAATAGTATCATGGTTTGAGGAAGGTATGAGTATCATTTTAGAAGAAGCATGGAAAGAAATTTTCTAAATGAAGAAAAGTGGGACAAACTGCAATAAACTTCTATGTTAAAAACAGTTTTACATATATATGTATATACATATGTTATCTCTAAAATAAATTTAAAAGAACTAAACTCACCATTTAAAAAGCAGAGTTACAGAGCTATTATAAAAATAAATTTAAAATATAATGAGACAATCTAAAGATAAAGGAAATAAAAGCTTAGAAAAAAGAAATATTTGACTGATATTAGCTATGAGGAATCTGGTTCAGCAATATTAATACTACATAAAATAGGACTTAAGACAATAATGTCCTTTTAGGAATGAAGAGGTTTATTTACCTTTATTGTGAGCCAGCATGATCAAGTGGGGTTTATTCCAGGAATCCAAGATTGCTTCAACATTTCAAAATCAATCCATATCATCTGCCATATTAGCAGATGCAGAAAAAAGCACTTGGAAAAACTAAGCATTCTTTTCAAAGTAAGAATAGAATGGACCATCCTCAATATTTAAAATACCTCTTGCTAACAGAATATCCAAAGGCAAATGAATGAATGCCTTCTCCCTAAGACCAGGAATAAAGTTCAGAAAGGAAGAAATAAAAGTCTTCAAGACTAGAAAGCATGACTGTGCACATTAAAACTCCAAGGAGTATAAGTATTGGAAAGAAAGTAATAGAACGCCCTTTATTTGAAAACAGCCTCATCATAGACATACAAAATACTAAGGATTTTACAAGAAATTACTAGAACCAAGAAGTAAATTTAGCATAATCATAGAATTAAGATCAATGTGCAAAAATCAATTACATGTCTCCAAATTACCAAAAACACAAATGGATAATGAATTTTAAAAGTACCATTTACACTAGCAGAAAAAGATACAAAAAGGATTTAAGAATAAATGAAAAGTAAACTGTAAAAGATTTCTATAATGATAACTAGAAAACATTACTAAGAAAATTAAATAGAGCCCAAAGAAATAGAAAGAGACGTCATTCTCAGAGATTGGAAGACTCAGTGTTGTAAGATGTCAATATTTCCCTTAACTGATAGATAAGTTCCATACAATTCCTATAAAAATTCCAGCAGGCTCTTTAGAAGAAACAAATGATCCTAAAATTTATATGGAAACATCAAGAATATAGAACAGCCTAAGCAGTTTTTTTTAAAAAAAAGACAAATTTGCAGTAATTGTACTGCCTGCAATTAAGATTTTTATTATTCAGAGAATATGATTGACCTAGAATAGAAAAGAGATCAATGGAACAGAATACAGTTTCCAGATCTTTTCTTTCCATATTTAATAAAAATTAAATAAAGTGAAATATTGATTGTCTCAGTGGCATTTCAAGTACTCAATAGCCATGTGTGGCTAGTGACTACCCTATTGGGCAGTATAGATATAGTACATTTAATTGTCACATAAAGTTTTTTTGAACAGTGCTGTTCCTGCTAGACTTACCCACATACCACATATCATCAGTTTGATTTTTGATAAAGACATTAGGTTAATTCAATGAGAATTGGATGTTTTTTGTTTGTTTGTTTGGTTTTTTGCGGTACGTGGGCCTCTCACTGTTGTGGCCTCTCCCATTGCAGAGCACAGGCTCCGGACGCGCGGGCTCAGTGGCCATGGCTCACAGGGCCAGCCACTCCGCAGCATGCGGGATCTTCCCGGACCGGAGCACGAACCCGTGTCCCCTGCATTGGCAGGCGGACTCTCAACCACTGCGCCACCAGGGAAGCCCGAGAACTGGATGCTTTTAACAGATGTTTTAACAATTGCTAGAACAACTGGATAACTCCATTAGCCAAACAACAACAACAAAAAACCCTCAATACCTATTTCACTCTGTATACAAAAATCTTGATCATAGATCTACATGTAAAACTCAGAGCCATAAAACTCTTAGAAGAAAACAGAATACAATAGGTTTGTGTTTGGGGGGTAGGAAAATGGCATACTTAATTGGGCATAAATATCACTAACCAAGAAGAAATATAATTGGTGAAGGAAGCTCCAAAAAATTAATATTTCCCTTTCATTAAAGGATACTATTAGGAAAATGAAAGTCACATGGGAAAATTATTTGCAGTAAATATATCTGTCAGCAGTCTTTTTTCCAGAACTAAAAACAAGCAAACAAACAAACCAAAAAATCCAACAAGATGAGAAATTTAATAAAAATTGTCAAAAAATTTGCATAGACATCAAATCACCAGTAAGCATTCAGAAAACTTTGTCAACATTAGTCATCTGGGACATGCAAATTAAAAGCACTAGGCACCACACACAGTATAAAATGGCTACAATAAAAAAGATTAATAAAACCACATGAGGTTTTTTGATAATGACCATTCTGACTGGCATGAAGTGATACCTCATAGAACTACCATATAACCCAGCAATCCCACTACTGGGCATATACCATGAGAACTTATATGTACTACAAAATGTAAAATAGTTAGCTAGTGGGAAGCAGCCTCATAGCGCAGGGAAATCAACTCGGTGCTTTGTGACCACCTAGAGGGGTGGGATAGGGAGGGTGGGAGGGAGGGAGACCCAAGAGGGAAGAGATATGGGGATATATGTATATGTATAGCTGATTCACTTTGTTATAAAGCAGAAACTAACACACCATTGTAAAGCAATAATACTCCAATAAAGATGTTTAAAGAAAAAAAAGAGACATGTACCACAATGTTCATTGCAGCACTATTTACAGTAGCCAGGACATGGAACCAACCTAAATGTTGATCGACAGATGAATGGATAAAGAAGATGTGGCACATATATACAATGGAATATTACTCAGCCATAAAAAGGAACGAAATTGGTTATTTGTAGTGAGGTGGATGGACCTAGAATCTGTCATACAGAGTGAAGTAAGTCAGAAAGAGAAAGACGAATACCGTATGCTAACACATATATATGTAATTTTAAAAAGCAGTACTGATGAACCTAGTGGTAGGGCAGGAATATAAAGACGCAGACATAGAGAAGGGACTTGAGGGTACGGGGCAGGGGGGAGCTGGGATGAAGTGAAAGAGTAGCATTGAAGTATATATACTACCAAATGTAAAATGGATGGCTAGAGGAAGCTGCTGCATAGCACAGGGAGATCAGCTCAGTGCTTTGTGATCACCAAGAGGGGTGGGATAGGGAGGGTGGGAGGGAGGCTCAAGAGGGAGGGTATATGGGGACATGTGTATGCATGTGGCTGATTCACTTTGTTGTGCAACAGAAACTAACATAGTATTGTGAACAATTATACTCCAATAAAGATCTATTTAAAAAAAACACACACACACATGAGGGCAAGACGTGAAGGTTGCATACATTTCTGGTGGTACAGTGAAATGGTTAAACCACCTTGAGAATTATTTGGCAGCTTCTCATGAATTTAAATATACATCAATCCCGTTACCCACCTACTTCATTACACAAGAAATGAAAATTTATGTCCACAAAAAGACTTGTAAAAGAGTGTTTAAAAACTGTCTTATTCATAATGGCCCAAACTTAAAACCATCCATATGGCCATCATCAGGAGAATGGATAATCAAATAGTGATATATCCAAAAAATGAAATATTACATATTCATTTTTCTCATCTACTCAGAAGGAATAATCTCTCTATACACATATTCTCATATGCATCTATGTGAATTTAAGAAAGAAATTCAGAAGAACATGAACAAAAACTGCAAAGGCTGGTAACTTTTGGGGTGAGATAGAAGGTGTGCAGAAATGAAGCAACAGAAGGGGAGAAGCAAAGAGTAAGAGGGCAGATTTACATCTTAAAAATTATGTAATTGGCTGGGAAAGGTGAGAGGAAGGCTATTTTTTAAATTAATTTTTATTCGAGTGTAGTTGATTTACAACGTTGTGTTAGTTTCTGCTGTACAGCAAAGTGTATCAGTTATACATATACATATATCCACTCTTTTTTAGATTCTATAGGTCATTAGAGTATTGATTAGAGTTCCCTGTGCTACAGGTTCTTATTAGTTATCGATTTTATATATAGTAGTGTGTATAGGTCAATCCCAATTTCCCAATTTATCCCTCCCAACCCTTTCCCCCTTGTAGACAGTTTGTTTTCTACATCTATGACAGAAGGCTGTATTTTATTTTTTTTTATTCTTTGTCATCTTTTCTGATAAATCTCTCTCAACTCATCCTCTTAAGTGGGACCTGTATTCCCCCTGTGATAGTTTGGATTACTTTTTTGCAAATGTCCTTTCTGTCCAACTCCTACTGTGTGTGGAATATATAAATATCCTCAATCTTTAATGCTGCTCTTGTTCATGTGACTTACTTTGGCCAAAGGAATGAGAATGTGGCACGTGAAGAGGCCTTGAGTGTGTTTGCTCAGTTTACCACAGCTGTCATGAGAAGAGCATGTTAGAAGGAATCCTTCCTTTTCAGTTAGACCCCCAACAAAACACATGTAGAGAAATCTTGAATTCAACCTGCAGCCTGGAGCTAAAGCCCAGCCAAACCACAGCTGAAGACGTAGCAACAAAACTGAGTCCAGCCTAGGTCAGACAAATCACAGCCTGTGGACCATGCATAGGAGAATAAATACTTTTTGTTGCAAACCACTGGATTTTAGTGTGGTTACTAATGTGGTGTTGATGTGACTGACTGCTACATCCCCAAAGACACTATCCACTCAAAATACTCCATATTTCTCCTGTTTCCTTCGTTTGTTCTGATGATGAAATAATACAGTGCCTGTTAAAAATATATATGATAAAGAAAAATTATGTACTGTATGTGAACTGGTGTTTTTATCTTAACTTCAGATACAACATTCTTTATGAATTTCAGGGCTGCTACTGACCTAGGAACTTTGTGAAACTTCCTTCTTCTCTTTTCCTATTGTGTTAGTCATTATCTAATTATCTTCAAATTGTAATTTAGAACTACAGAACATTGCCATTGAGTTCACAATATTTAGTTCTTCTTTATTGCTATCCTCATCTTTGGACAAATGAAGTGTTCATGATGATGGTCCACTCTGAGACTGCTTTCTCAGTTCTATGAATTCTTTTCATCTATTAATCCAATTTAGAGATATCTTCATGGATGTTATTGACAGCTGAACTGTGCCACATTTTAAGTCTTAAACTCTAAAATTTAAATCTCAGATCATCCTTTCTCCCTTTCTAAGTCTATGTGTCATGACAATTTGCTCATTCAAATAGCATTCATGTACTGTTTTTGCAAAGTGTTAAAGGGGATTAAACTTTGTAACAAGTATGTACTCATCACCCTTTTATTGTCCATTTCTAACCCACTCCCCTAACTGGTACCTGAGAATTGAATCATGTCTATAGTCCTTGTGCTCAGCTAATGACATGCTAATATTCTCCAAGGTGCCGCACCCTAAAGACATGTTATTAACCCCACAACAGGAAATTTGCATAACTGTTTAAAAATAACTATTTTGCATAACTGCCTAAAAATAACTATCCCTCAAAACTACTTCACAGCCTCACATACAATAGATTCTCAATAAATATTTATTGAAAGAATTGTTGACGTAGCCAAGGAAAAACTCCAGTGGAAGAATTTCTGATACTGTGACTAAACATTAAATATTTTAAATTATTTAAAAGGGAAAATAATACCCACTTTCATAAATTCTACTTATGGCTCTGATTTCCACACGTAGCTTTGGAAATAAAATATCGCTTCTAGTGTTTGCTAGTCATAGAAATAAATTTTGTAGTTGCAGTATTCCATTTTGGATAAAA
Source organism: Grampus griseus (assembly GCF_964374135.1). Lineage (NCBI taxonomy): Eukaryota > Metazoa > Chordata > Mammalia > Artiodactyla > Delphinidae > Grampus > Grampus griseus. Next base: position 48,834,240 of record NC_139012.1, read on the forward strand.
TTTATAGTATGAGAGAGAATTACAGCTTCAGAAAAACTGATTACGACCATAAAGACATATTAAGAGATGCAAAATGACCTGTTCACCAACTCTAACATTCTCATCAGTGACCTTTGAGGAAAGGCAAAATAGCAGAATATTTTCTCTATGTTTCTGAACTGTCCTTTTTATCTCTAAGTAGTGGCAATACTGCAGAAAAAAAAAATCACAGTGTATATTAGGAGGATTCTTGGATGACAAAGAAAGTCATTTATTTCCATTGAATAAGTCAATCACAAGATCAAAATAATCTTTTCCCTTTCGACTCAGTGCCAGTTTTGTTGGCACTCTCACAAAGAAAGCTTAGGTCTTTTTACTACATTTGTTGAATCAAGCTGGATGGGAGAAACAGAAAGGCAGAGAAATTATAATCAAATGCTCTACCAAAAATACTCAGTATGACCAGTGACAGATTCACTTAAGTGAAACAAATAAGGTAATTAATTATCATTTTTAATAACTTTGCTTTCAATTAATCATTTGAGAATAGACACGATGGATAAACTCCTCTGAAATAAATTAGCAGTAAGGTTACCTGGCAAATAGAAGTATACGTTTGAGCAATCACTGTGCTATACCATAAGAAAACAGACTTTTTATTGTGAGTTTCTTGTGAGAAATTGAATAAGTGGAAGATTTGTGTCACTTGCATATTTTGGTATTTTACGATTTTATTTTAGTCAGCAATTTTACAGTGTAGGTTTATGTGTTTAAGCTCCATATTTCATCTTTGCTCATTTTAAAAACGGCAAATCTATGCATCAGATCTGCATTATTCTCATATATACATAGCTATGAAAGAGCACATTATGCAGTAAAAACATAATTACCCCTTTAGAATTTTGATGGAAATTCAGAAGGAACTTATCTGTGTTGAAATTCTAAATTCTGGAATATATACGCCCTCCCTTGACTACTTACTCACTCCCTCCCTCAGTTTATGTGGCCTCTCCCACAAATCTCTACACTTACATATTATAGATTTCCTTGTGTTACATATTCACAAATGTTAGGTTTGCACCTGAAAGACTACAAAATCATTTTGCTGAGTCTCTGCTGTGCTTAACACAGAGCTGGGCATCTTGTCTGTCCTCGGGAAGGACTTACTGACAATATATTTATTCTTCTTATGTAGAAAACTGCAAAAGCTTCAAAATTTTTAGTGACTGGAAACATATCTTTACTAAATAATGTCATAGCCAATTCAAGCTTCCAATGTCAAAGCAATATCTCTATGACCTCATTTAGTCAATTCAGTTAAAATATCAGGTAAGTAACTCAGGGACAGAACTCAAGCACACCAGATTCTGCTGATTGGTTGCTTTTCAATTTTCTTCTTGAAACCGTGGCACCATGTAGACATAAATTATTTGTGTTTTGTGCATTTCTATTATACCTTTGGCTTAGCAAGTACATGAATATATGCATTCTTGTGTTCAAATCAGATTTATAACCAGGAAATACATTTGCAGAAAATTATACCTTCACCTCTTTGGCATTGAAAAAATGTGAAAGAAAGAACTATAAATTGCCATTTGAAGTAGTAAAAAATAATAAAAGATAACTCCTTCTGACTATATAGCAATATGTGACAATAACAATATTACTGTCTGTAAGAGAGGTTCCTATTGGCAAAGTACAATTTCTCATCCCAAATTCTATTCCTGAGGAAAGCTATAAGCTATTAACTTGAAAACCTTTTTTACTTAAGCTAAAAAGGAAAAATAATAAACCTATTACCATTTATGTTATGTTTATAAAGTCAAATTTCCTTTGCTGGTTATGATTGAATTTAAAAAGTTAGTGAACCTACAACCTCAATAGGAAAATCTGTAGTTACAGTTTCATAGATTTTTAACTTTTTAAAACTTTATAAATAAAATAAACATGGCCATTATAAAATAGTTTGAAAATGCAGAAAATTTAGAAGGAAAATAAAATATTCTATTGTTTTTCAACTTAACTTATAAAAATTTTCATAACACTCAAAACTCTTCAAATATCAAATGAGTACATAATGTCCCACTATATAGATGCAGTATATTTCATTAAAATTTTCTCTTGTTTTTGTACATTTTGGTTATTTACTAGCTATGATATTATAAACACTGATATGATAAAAATTAATTAAATATTTAGAGATAATTGTGGCTTTAATTTGGGATCAGTAATCTGAATATATTTTGTTTATTCCTTTTCTAAAACCAAAATTGTGCATTCTTACAGAGAGTCACATAGTTTTAGAAATTGTAGTTTTCTTTTTCTCTTCTTTCTCTCTTAAGACTAACACTGTAAACTCTTTTAGCTAAGTCCTTGCTGTTGTTGTTTAACCACCACAACTCAGCTTAATATGATTGCTTTACTACTTCTTAAATTTTTAGTTTGAGGCATTAACTAGTGACTTTGCACCCCAGAGGATGACAATTTAGCTTGTATTTCTCCCTTCGTTTCTACCACACACATGCATCCATGGTAGCTGACTCACCCTCCTAATACGTGTATAGCATATTAGTAATTTCATGATTAAGGACTTACAAGTGTATATAGCTACATTTGTATGTAACCTATTTTTACCTCTGGAAGCATGTTGAATTTTTGTGCATCCTCAGTTTTCTGAAATTTCAAAATAATGTGCCTTGGTGGTGGTATATTTTTCTTTAGTGTGTGGAGTAATATGTGCTCTTTATAAACACACATGCATAAGCTCTGGAAAATGTTCTTGTTTTAATTAAGTCCTTTCTTTCCTTTTACTCAGTTCTCTCTCTTTCTGGAACTCTTTACTGGATACTAATCTCAATTTTTTCTTCCTTTGCTCTTCCCTTCCTCCCTCCCTTCCTTCCTTCCTTGCTTGCTTGCTTCCTTCCTTCCTTTCTTCCTTTCTCTCTTTCTTTCCCTTTCACTCTCTCTTTCTCTCTCAGTTTTCTGGAAGTTTTCTTCAACACTATTTTCCAAACTTTTTATTGAATTTTCATTTCAGCTATTAAGTTTTTAATTTTCAACATATCTATTTCTGTTCTTCTTTTTTATGAAAGCATTTCATTCTTTTTTTTTTTTGCGGTACGCAGGTCTCTCACTGGTCTGGCCTCTCTCGTTGCGGAGCAGAGGCTCCGGACGTGCAGGCTCAGCGGCCATGACTCACAGGCCCAGCCGCTCCACGGCATGTGGGATCTTCCCGGACCGGGGCACGAACCCGTGTCCCCTGCATCGGCAGGCGCACTCTCAACCACTGCGCCACCAGGGAAGCCCAGTACTTCATTCTTGTTTGAAGATGGTATACCTGCTATTATCTCTCTCTGGGATACAGTTTTCTTTACCATGAATATGTCTGTTTCCTTTCATTGTTTCTGTTGTTATTTATTTTGGCTTCTGCCTTTCATGAAGAGGATTCTGCAGCTTGTGGCTGGGAGTTGCTTCTTGAGGGCTTCCCTGAGGGTGATTTGATGCCACTGTATCTTTTCTACAAGAAGTAAAAGTATGACATGTTTACCCCAGTGTTGTAAGAAGTGAGGCAGTTGGGGGAAACATGCTGGTGGTTTCCTCATTCATTAAGTGTATCTTTTCTTCCTTCTTAATTCTACCTGACATATGTAGTCCAGAAACTTCTATTTAGTGTTTTTTTTTTTAGAGAATATGTTCCGATCTTTTCTGGAGAATGGGCAGTTAGCTGATGAGAGACAGTTGATGGACTATTTAAAGTTGAGCTGGGGTTATGGAGAGGGAATGGATCTAGCAGCTTCATAAAGAACTTTTCAAGCAGTAATCCTTATTTTAAAAACTCTCCTTTCTACGCATGTGGATCCACCCATTATTGAGGAATTGGGGAATTTGGTAGCAAAAATTGTGTTAGATCTCAGCCTTCCCCACAATCAACTTTAATTTTCTCCAATCTCCTAAATCTTTCATCTGACCTTCTGAAATGTTGCTCTTTATTTTACTTTAGCACTCTCCTTGTCCTTGAGGCATTTTTACTTTAAAAAATCCTTTTTTTTCCCTAAACAAAATTAATGTTCTTGTCCTCTATCTCTACCAAGAAGTCAAAAGTCTAAACTATGAATACTTGTGCCAATGTGCTTTCCAGAAACAGTGTATTAATTTACATCCTTATTAGGGGTATTTAAGAGCAGTTATTACTTATTTCTGCAATATCTAATGCCAGCTACTGTAAATTTTTCTTCATATTGACAATTTCAAAGGCACAGAAATGGCATAATTTAAAACTAGAACAAATGCTCAATAAACAAATGAAAGAATGAGGGTGTCTGAGGAACAGAGATATTTGGTAACTCTGAGTAAATCACAGATGATCCACAGACTTTGGTATGACTATAGCTAATTAGACTTCTGTTTTATTGCATGATTTCATGAAGAAGGAATCCATGGATAGAATAAAAGGAGTCTTATAAAGCTGAATGGGGAAAATGATATAATAATTTCACTACATTGTAGTATTAGTGATATCTACAATATTGTCACCAAAAGGAATCATACCATATGTATTTATACAAATTTCAATTGTAGACCTCCTGAAATGCTTAGTACTTTACAATTATAGAATGTACAGCTTGATGATTATGGTTAACAATACTGGATTGTATATTTGAAAGTTGCTAAGAAAGTAAATCTTAAAAGTTCCCATCATAAGATAAAAATCTGTAACTATATGAGGTGATGGATGTTAACTAAATTTATTATGGTAGCTATTTCACAATATATACATGTAGCAAATCGATAGCCGTGTATCTTTAATATAATGTTATATGTCAAATATTTACCAATAAAACTGGAAAACTGTACAGTATTTATTAGTTCATACACTAAATTTTATTATTTAACAGAGCATATGTGTATTCTGTGTTACAAATTTATTTTAAAAACATCTTCCTAAACGCACTTCCATATTATTTAATTCCTTCATAATCCTATGTATTTTTATTTTAGGTACTTAAACACAAAGTAAATTGAGAATCCCCACATAGATGAAAGAGATTCTCTTGAGAAGAATGAGCAGTGGGTGAAATTTTAATGAGTGCCCAAACTTTAGGCATGGTGTAGAATAGACTTTTTGTTTGGATAGCTTGAAAAAATTGCTGAATTTTTAAACACTTAAGTTGATATTCTTTTCACTTTATGTTGTTCATTTTACATTTTTCTCTTTGTTTTCCAACTACAGTCTATCCTTCTAAAATGAGGTACAAAATTAAGTAAGACTTTTAAATGCCTCATCTGTTTGTACACTTTTTACTAGATTTTATGAGAATATTCTAAGAAAAGAATGGAATAATTTGCCATTCTAATTAAACCATTGTAGATCTTAATTTGCTGTACTGTAATCACCATGTTTTCATTCTCATTCAATGTAAATGTAAAGTTGAAAGAGGAAAACTGTACTGAAGAAAGTAACCAATAGTCAGTTAGAAACATCTGGTGACACAAAGTTTGATGTGCAGAGTCAAAGTTTGCCTGGAAAAAGATTACACCTCCAAATATAGACCTTGACACTGGAATGCATTCCCACATATTTTTGGTAATTGATGCTAGCAATTCTTTAAAAGGCAAGAGATACAATTAGACATATCAATTGGCCAATATACAAACATATTAAAAACTTTACTTTTAATATCTTTCTTCTTTCAAAGTTTATTGAATGTGATAAACACTGTTTTTTTGTGACATACAAAATTTTAACAAGATCCATACTCTGATATTAAAATGCTCACAATTAAGGCATAGGGAACAGACAAGACTAATAAATTCTATTTACTGTGATAAGTAAAATTGATGTGCATACCAGGTATATTGTTGTCCAACATAAAGATGAATAAAGTTTGTCTGTGGCAGGAAAGGAAAGGGAATTAACGGGATATTTGCACCAAAATTATTTGAGATGGTTTACTAATTGAGCATATTAGAAAATGGAAAATTTAGAAATAGAAACTAAAGCATATTAACCAAAGGGGTAGGGATCAGTGAATATTAGCTAATTACCACAATAGGTTTTACTTTTTCAGTAGCATGGAATACAAGAGGAAATCTGTTTATTTTCCTGAAGAGCATTCCATGGGGTACTTTATTAGAAAGATGCTCCTAGAAAAGATAATCTGTGATAAAATGCTGAGGAAATATGGCATAGAATATATCTATGAATATTAGATTTAATTTGAAACTATGTATTATCTCAACTATGTGTATTAGACTTAATTGAATTCTTACAGTAATGAAAATTATATTAATGTGATTGCTATTTATATCCATTAAAAAACCCAATATTTTATTAAACATATTTTGGAAATACTGGTTTGATAGTTTTTATTTAGTGACATGCACAATAAACTCATATATTTATGTAATCACATTTTCCTGCTTAATAAACTGTTCTGAATGAAATAGCCAGAGTGCAGTTTAAAAAATTGGAAAGAGATGAAATTTTTAAAAATCACTAAGGGGACAATTTAAGATGTTTCTTTTACGGTGTATTTTTTATTTTGTAATATTAGGTACACTAACTAAATTCATTGCCAGTTTCAAGATTAAAGAGAAGATGCAATAAATAGAAATTATTTTAAACTACTGAGGAGAGTTGGCATTTTGAATTCTGGAAACTGTCTTTGAAAGTTAATGAAAGGGAATTTAAAACTATTGATTAATTCCTGTATTTTAAAATGAAATTTGAGACTACTGATGTAACAATTGTAATTGTTATAACAATTACAATAATTGTACCATATATGCAATCCATACATCTACTTGAAAAACCTCAGAAATTGACTTCCTAACTCTGCATATATTTTCTGAACCAAAGTAGCAGAGAGGCAACTAATCAAGATATTTTGATTGAACACCTCTGAATAATAAATAGAATTTTGATAAAGAAGAAAAGAAAAATACTTGCCAATGTGAATGACATTCTTTTATTATGAAAAAGAAAACTGACTCTGAGGAAAAAATACTCAACCTTAAAAGTAATCATATATTCCAAATGATTGCATGAATTTTCTATTCAACAAAGTTCAAATTTCAGAAATTTTGAGAAAAAGGAGGAAAAGAAGCTAATTTAAACTTATGGTGAAGTTTAAGAAAATATTTATTCAATAAAAGATTAAAAAGTCATCTACATTTTATAGTTAGATACTAATTACAGACAAGATACACTATTCCACATTAGAAAAGTAGAGTGGTGAGATAGGGAGGGTGGAGGGGAGATGCAAGAGGGAAGAGATATGGGGATATATGTATATGTATAGCTGATTCACTTTGTTATAACGCAGAAACACATCATTGTAAGGCAATTATACTCCAATAAAGATGTTAAAAAAAAAAAAGGAAAGAAAAGAAGCAATCTTAACTGAAATTGGAAAAAAAAAGACATGGATACAATCAAAGTCATCTAAATTAAATCAAATAAGGGCCATCAGAAGAGATGGGAGTTCTTTTAGACTAGAAAAATAGTAGTGTAATTTGTAAATAAATAGGAGGTCAAAAGGGAATTACAAACTCTGTTAGAGACTGATGGGACTGAACCAAATGATTGTTCATTGTATTATCTGCTTAAGAATTTTGTGCCAGAGAGAGAATAATAGAACAAAAATTGCATTTGTAAAGTGAATGAAAGCTGCATTTTGGGGGGTCATAATTAACATCAGCTGTTATAGAAGTAGTTAATAACACATTAAGAAAAATGGAGATGGACCAAATATTTGAATGCATGTGTAATTATGGTTATTCCTATACTAACATCATATTTTCATTTTAGTGAGACTTTCCGAGTTTAACATCAAATTAATTTTATTTTTTCTTAGAAGGAAATTTAAAGCATATATTTTATTGAAGGTTTTTTTTTTTCTTTTTAACGTTACGTGGGCCTCTCACTGCTGTGGCTCCTCCCGCTGCGGAGCACAGGCTCCAGACGCGCAGGCCCAACGGCCATGGCTCAGGGGCCCAACCGCTCAGCGGCAAGTGGGATTTTCCCGGACCGGGGCACGAACCCGTGTCCCCTGCATTGACAGGCGGACTCTCAAACACTGCACCACCAGGGAAGCCCTATTGAAGGTATTTTTAAGTTATTGGCAATTGATATAATATACATCAGTGCTTCACGATGTTTACCAATGTTTTGGTCATTCAGATCACTCAAAACCATGGCCAATTTCTTCTCGTTTTAAATTTGATTGTGTTGCGGGTACTCAATTCCGTCTCAAAGTTGTGCTTTGTTGGATATTTTCCCAACTTGCTGCTATATTAAGCCAGGCAGGTCATACAAAAGACTGCCAGCAACTGAAATTGGCATGTATTCTTACTGGTTATGAAGGGGATTGGGTGGCTTGAAACACACCTGAGGAGCCTAACAATTTTCAAGCCATTAACTCAAGTCTTCCTCCCATGAAGAAAGTCAGAAGATGGTAGCAACAAAACAAAAAGGTCCAGTTATTTTGCAAAATTAGATTGTATTTTCCTCCTACTTTGCTCCTATTCCTTGACTGTGTTCCATGGAGTAAAAGACCATGAAACATTCAAAGAACTATTCTATTTTGAGACATTCTTAAAACTGCCTCTTTAGAAATTCTCAAAGGGTATATCAACCTGAGGCTATGTAATAGTCTCAGACCAGCTTAACTTTTATATTCTTATTTACTGATTTTATCCTAAAATATCAGTAGCTGAGGTTCTCATTACACACATCATTCTCTGATGGTCTGAATTGAACTGACTAATCAATACACACCTTCATAGAAAAAGAGCTTGGATTTATAACTGATCTTCATTTCCACTATGACTCTCAAAAATTAGACTCGAAAACTTGAAACATGATTTTTTTTCTCTCTGCTCAAGTTTTCTTTTTTTTTTTCTTAATTAATGAATCAGGGACACAATCTTCAAATTAGAATAGTAATAATAATAATGATAAAATGATACTATTGTTATAGTTTTATTAACCTTTTTATTATAAATAATTTAGATCAAGTTTATAGATAGTATAGTGTTTATATAGCCTCTTTTGATTAATCAGTACAAAGCAGGTGATACCATATTGTGTGAAAAAAATCTCATAAATCACTAGTATTATCAATTCTACAGTTGAATATTTAAAGGTATTAGCAGTAAAACACTTAGATATATATTACATTTTTTTGCTAGTATATATTGGATACTCAGTATGTGACTGTCTGTGCAAGGTATAGAAGATACAAAGGTAAACAAAGCAGATATCCCTTATAGAGATTGTATTTTAATCCAGGAGGTGGACAATAAACAAACACATAATTGTATGGACATAGAACAAATGAATAATTCATCTAATAATTTGTTCCTAAAAGTTGGCAAACGTTGACCTATGGATTGTAAATGACTGTGTTATAATTTCAAAGGGTAGGCTTAACATTAGGTAAGCTACCTAATGTTAAATGTCTACAAATATGGCCAAAAAGGTTTTGATCATGCAAAGATAATTTTGTTCCTCTTGAAGCCCCAGTTACCTCTAAAATTTTGATTATTGAGAAAGCATAACAAGAGGATCATTATATATTATATGGCATTTACTGAAAGCATTTATAGCTGGGCACTACTTTAAGTACCCAAACAATCAAAAGCATGCTTGCTCTTTTCAGTTCTCATAGCAGCCTTATGAGTTCTTTCACAGGTAAGAATTCTGAGGGATAGAAAGATTTTGTAATTTACCTAAAATTGCACAGCGCTTAAGTAAGAATAGGTCTATATGATTCCATATATTGTAAACAATATATTTCATTCTTTGTCTATTACTGCAATTAATAATCTGTTGAATACATACAAGTGGAGGAGGAAAACCTAATACTGCCAGAGTAAGAAAAAATAAAGTATAGTAAATGGCTCTGAGGAAATGTGATTTAAAGTTTAAGTTTTCTTCCAAGTAACTGGAAAAGATGAAAATGATTTTAGAAAGAGATATCTCTAAATGATAAATATGGGAAAGCAGAGTTACTGGTGAATGCCCAGAAGTTATCAACTACAGAATTCACAAAGTAGAGAAGGAAAAAAGGAATTTAACTTATTACAGATTCATAACTATGAAGTCTCTTTATGAAAGAACAGAGGACTTGGAATGAAAGCAAAACACAAAACTACAAAGAAGATGTAGCCCACACAAGAGCCAGTGTTAACATTTTTAATAATATTATTTGTATTATGGAAAATATTTGTTAAAAATCATATAGGATGTGTCATGGCATTTATTTTCTGCCCAACATGGGAATCCAACTTCAGTTAGGACTCAATCTCGAATATATTAGTACTGTCTCAAAGCAAACTAGATGCATTAGCCCTCTTATTACCACAGATGAGGCAGGATTCAGAGGCAAGTAGCCAGGGAACAAAGAATACACAATAGAAAAGGACAAAAAAAGTATCAGCAACTATTAAGTAAAGAGAATACATTACCAAGTAGTATGGCACATGTTTTGACCACATGGTTGAAAATAATACTTTCTTAGTAATGAAATTGAGTATATCTTCAAACACACCAATATACAGGTAATGTATGAATCTATACCTTTAACTCAGTCTAGTTTTAGAGCTAGATACTAATATTTTCATTTGCAGAGCCTCAGGGTGTAACAAGTACTCAGCTAGGTACTGAAAATAAATAAAGAATTAATGGCCAAGCTTGGGCCCTCAAACAGTGGAGAAGAGAGATAATTAAAATATGTTGGCTAGGATATCTGCTTCTGACCATGATGAGTAGCTGGTATTAAACTAGTTCTTCTGCTAGAACCATAAGAAAACTGGAGAAAATATGTGAAATAGCCATTTTCATATATTGAAAAAAAAAGCAGCATAAGTCTGTGTCCCATAAGAAATAAAAGGAAAATGAAGTGAGGTGTTTGTCTCTGTTTTTGTTTTTGTTGTTGTTGTTAACATGGAAGCATTTACTGCATCCCCATCACAGAAAGAGTGAACCCAATCAAAGCTTTATAGTCTTGCTAAGCTGAGGAGACAGAAAAAGAGTTTAGGAAAGTTGAGATAGCTGAAATTTGAGGGACAGTGTAATTAAATCTGTATGAGAGTCCCTTGAATCCTGGTTTTAACTCTAAGCTACATATACATAGAATGATATGCAATGAGTTCAGGCAAAGAACAACTACCAGGAAAGGATTAACTACCCAGAAACTGTAACCTGAAGAATTCTTAGATCTCATGGGATTGGAAGAATTCATGACATGAATAATAAGTGTGTAAAGACCCTGTTGAATATAAATAACATTCAATAGAAATTTCAGCAAAGCCATAAATATGGCTCAACTTGTCCTAGAGCAAAAGATACTTTATATTCATCCTCAAAAAGGTGAAAAATAAGTCTCAAATGGATCAAGGTGATTAAATATATCAAATTCTTGCCAAAACAAAATTCAACACTCTTTTAAAAAGAAGGTAACAAAGTCTAGATACTCAGCACTATTTATAATGTCCAGTATACAATACAAATTTCTAGACATGAGAATGGACAAGAGCTTATACCTCATAACCAGAAGGAAAAGTCATTCAGTAGAATCAAAACCCATAAGTGACAGCGGTTATACAATAGAAAGACACTGACTCAAAAAAGTTACATTACATACACAAATGTATATATATATATACAGATGACTAGTCCATATATATTAATTATATATGAATCATATGTGATGATGAATCAAATCATCATAGGTGATCCTGTCACTAATATATGATATCACTAATATATCTTCACAGAAATTCTATAGCTGAAAATACAAAATATGAAATAAAACTTCACTCTATTGCATAAAAAAGATTAGACACTACAAAAAATTATCAAAGTAGTGAATTTGAATAAAGAGCAGCAGAAACTAACCCAAACTGAAATATAGATAGCAAAAATGCCAAAAGACAAATAAAACAGAATCTCAGTGGTCTGTGTGACAATATCAAGTAATTGACCATTGGTTTACTGAGAATACCAGAAGGAGAGGATGTGGAGGAAAGAGCAGAGAATTATTTGAAGTAATAATGGACAAAAATATTTCAGATTTCATGGAAATCTGAAACAGACATATTCAAAATAATCAAGATCAACACAAAGAAAATAATACCAAGATGCATTACAGTAAAACTTCTGAAAAATAATGACAAAGAGAAACACTATTAAAAACAATCAGAAGGGGAAAGAGGAGTAAAATCCACACTCATGTAAAAAGGAACAACTGTAAGAATGATGTGCAATGCAAGGCACATGAAAATGCAAGGTGCATGAAAATGAAACAGCAGTCTTACAAGTATTAAAATAAAAATCTATTAAACTAGGATGCTATATCTTACTAAATATCCTTAAAAATGAGGGCAAAATAAACACTTTTTTATGGTATACTATTTCTGAGAGAATCTGTTGACAGAATACTTACACTACAAAAATTTGTTAAAGAGATTTCTCCAGGCAGAAAGAAAACAATTGGAAATGGAAACTAAGACATGGACAAAGAGAGAATAGTCCAGAAATGTATGGTCAGAGGTAAACATAAACTAATTTTTTCTCACTTCTAAAATTAATTCTAAAATATTTGGCAACTTAAAGAAAAACATGATAAAAATGCATGAATGGGTTTATAATACATATTGAAAAATATATGACAATCATAGCATAAATAACACAAAAAGGGGAAATTGACATGTACAGTTCTATGGGATACACATTATAGATTAATTAGAATAATATTATTTGAAGTTAAAATATGATGGCAAAGTTATATGTTTTGTAAATTCTAGTCAAATTACTAAAATGAAAAAGAAAGAAGTGAATTAATGAGTCAATAGAAGAGATAAAATGGAATACTAAAAAATATTCTTGTATAATAAATAAAATATGACAGGGGAAAGAAATAAGAAACAAAGAATATTTAGGACTAAAATAAAACAATTAGTGTGATGATATATTTAAACCAAATCATATCGTTAATTATAAGTGGTTTCAATACTCCAATTAAAAAAGAAAGATTGTCAGATTGGGTTAAAAAACATGATAATACATATTCTGTCTATTAGAAACCAACAATAAGAAAGATATATAAGTAGAGTAATAGAAAAATCTATACCATGTAAAGAAACAAGGAGGGGTTATATCCATAGCAGGTAAAGTAAGCATTCTCCCAAACCTAGAGAAAAATAAAACAGATATTCTAAATAAAAATAGTGTTTGCTATGCAAACGTCTTCCAAATAACACCTTAGCAGTACCTTTCTACATATTTGACAGCCAACAAGTTTGCCACTCCAAAGATATACATGTATAGAAATTTTGAACCATCACTACCCTAGTGATATTTCTACAGTTCTTGAATTAATACAAGACTTTCACTGCTTACTTTTCCCTACCTTTCTAGCCCTGTCTTTCATTATTTTCCTCACAGGCACCTTGACTACGGCTACACTGAATGACTTACAGTTACCCAAAAGCAAGTACAACATATTTAATCAAATATCTCAGTATTTTACATTCATTTTCTAGCATGTACATTCCTACTCCTACACATGGATATTTCTTACAAATCCTTAAGTATTCAGCTCCAATATTACCTGTTTCGGGAGGCTTTCCATTATAGCTTCAACATAGGTGAGGTTCCTCTTTCATGAGATTCTACAATGACCCCTCTGTTTGAACGTGTTGCCTACTCCAGCTTTGTTTCTGAAGTGTATCTGCAGGACTAAAGTAAAAGAACTCCTAGAAGAGAGGAATCTTGGTTTTTGTCTCTACTGTTTTAGCACCAAACTCAATAATTAGTACAGATAAATGACAGTGTTACAGATTGAACTGAAGCTAAGATATTAGATTCCAACATTTTGATTTGAGCATTGGAACGTTATTTTGCAGGCTACAAACTACTAAAATTGGAGCTTTTTTAAAATTACCAAGAAATGTTTACAGCAGACAGCTTAAATTCATTTCTATACTCCCCCATTCTACCTAAAGACAACGTTAAATTTCATGAAGCTTCAGCAATTTCCAGGTCAATCTCAGAAATATAACAAGACAGGAGAAAACAAAGCATTTTCATATTCTAAGAATAGAGAAACTTACTTTTAACATTGCTTTTAAAACATATCATTCACTTTTTCCAAGTGAGAGTTGATTTCATTGAAATGAGAAATTTAAAATAAAAATTATTGTAAGCCAAATAACTTGATTATCTAGTTCATTTTTTCCATTTTATTGATATGGACTGAATTTTCGAAGTAGCAAATTCCTTTGATAATTATTTATTGAGAGTTCACCATGTGTCAGGTGCTACGCTGGATGCTGAGAATTTAGCAGTGAATATAGACAAGGAGAAAAGACATGCATTAAATAAGTATTACATAAAATTAATAAATTATATTCATGATATGTGTTAAAAACAAAAGCCAGTGGATGCTACTTGCACTTTCCTCAGGATTCCATTGTTGGTTAACAAAACAAGAGGAAAGACAAAAAGCTTGATACTAGGCAACAGGAAACTTTGAAATCTGATGTTAGATCTTATGTTGTCTTGTGCTTATCAGATGAAATCTTTTTTTCATTCAGTAATTGCTCAGTTATAAAAAACTGCTATCATTTTTAAATTTGATGTTTTACCTACTCATTACATTTTTAGCAGTGTAGTTTATTTCCCCCAGGAGCAATTTCTCCAGAATATAAATATTTCAATGCTGTTCCTTAATTTTTAGGATCACTTAGCCTTGGTGAAATGGATTTTTATGTTGAAGAAACAAATCCAAAGGGAAACTATAAAATTTACTACTGCTTAGATAAATTCATGGTGACAACTCATAGGGAGGGATGGTAGAAACTATCTTTTCCTCAGTAGGGAAGGGATTGGGTGAATGAAGTCAGGGGATAATCATAAGAATAGATTTGACTTTGACTAATTTTCTTGCTGTCAACTATGGTGGATCTTTTCATAATTATTACATGTCATTCATAGGAATCCTTTCTGGGTCTACCCCTGGCCATGAAAAATGGCTTCAGACAAATTCCACAATTTCTTACAGAATGGGTTATGGAAAAGACCTTATTGGACAAAAATACAAAGTTACTTAGAGCAAAAGTAGCAAGAAAAGAAAAGATGTGGTCCACTTAAATGCCGTGTCAACTCATGAGAGGTGTTAGCCTGGGGCTCTGTTGGAATCTTAATGTGGGTCTGAGCTCCATTACGGATATTCTCCTTCTTGGGGGTCTCACTTTTTATAAGAGATCTGTGAGAAAGTGCCCTCTTAATAGAGAATGAACAGGCTACTGGTTGCCTGTGCTGCAACTGGAAATACACAAGGTTACTGTGAAAAGAAATGTTGGACAACCAACTGTTGGAAAGAGTGTGGAACCCATCATTTCCAAGTTAAACCTGCCCTGGTTAGCCAACTCTGATTATGTTTCTGGTTCTCTACTTTACCTTATAACAAAACTCACTTCTTATACTTTATAACTATGCACAGTCTTTTTACATTAAGAATTGTCTGAAATAAAGCTTATCTGCTCTCTTAAATGCCTCTTAGGCATGAACTTTTGCCTGCTTTAGGTGTTACTCTTTTTGCTGAGGAAAGCAAGTTCCTTCAGGCCCAGCTAAACAATTAAGTGATCTCCCAAAGTCATTTTTGGAGAATCCTCCTTATTTCACTACTTTTAGATATGTAAAAAATAATTCATCTTGAACTTGCAAAACTGCAGCCATTTTGAAAAAACGTAGGGAATTTTCAAAATGAGTTATCTAATGACAAAGAGAATGAACTGTTCCCTGAATAAAGAAATCCTTTGATGAAGCAGAATAAATCTTTAAAACTAATTAATATAAAAAAAAGAATTTCTTTCAGAAATTTATAATATTAGTCAATTTAATTAACACAACATGTTGGACAAATTTATGGCTTCAATGTGAAGCCATGAGATGAGTGTGCCCAGCTATCTGAAATATGCCTTAAGTGGACAAATAAAATTAACTATGTCGTTGCTGAATACTAATGCTAAATCACTATTTTTCTAGTAAATGTCTTTCTATTGAAATTTCTTTTAGAGTTTAACAGATATCATTTTACTGAAAAGAAAACAAAAAAAATTATATTTTCTTAAGCTTATACCATAGTGACAACTAACACAATTAACTGTCGTTTCTCTTTTACTTAACATAAATAAGTTCAGAGTTAAGCCTTGTAAAAAGCAGTGATTCTAGATCTCCAGAGAATGTACACATAACCAGTATCTTCAGTAGAATTTGTTTGCTCTTTTTTTCCCAATCAAATTTCAAGTACCTCTGAGTTCTCAGAAAGTAATGGAGAATAAGCATGTCTCATTTTCCTCATGAATCTTTTGCCCAGATGGTAATATAATCTTTCAAACTTAAAACTCTTTATTATTATCAACACCTTCTTAAACTACTAAATATTTCTTTGGCAATAGACAATATGTTAATAATCTTGAAAATTTACTTGTTTATTTTTGTCACAAAAGTAAATTATGAGTAATTTAAGCTTATCTAACATACCCCAAATATCATAATTTTCAGTGCACTCTGATGTTGACATAGGGTTCAGGTTTAAACAATAAATACAGTGCCTCAATAACCAATTTAAACAGGTATCATTAACCCTGATTACCACTGGTTAAACCAAAACAGGGTCAAATGACTTGTCTGCACAGATTTATGTAGCTTTTCACTGACAAGAGGCAGGGCTGAGATCAAATGTCTGATTCTTGGTGAGTTATCATGATTTCATTGAAGTAACTCACAGATATTATAAGTGAATGGGACACATGTGGCCTCTTATACCTATGATAATAAGATGCCGATATTCTTCATTAAAGAAAGAAGAGACCTGATTCAACTATGCTAGGTAAAATGCCATGGCAACAGCTGGTTTCTCCCCATAGCAATGATTTTACAATCCTGCTGGAAGGCCATCAGCTATAGGATTTTCCCCTTTCTTTTCAAACTCTTTCTATTACTGCAAGTTAGTGTTAGATGCTCTTCAGAATGTGATAAGGAGGGAGAAGGTGGCATATGAATACAGATAGTATTTTCTCCCATTAGCAATAGTGAGGGAGAGGAAAAGGAGATGGCGGAATCAACCTGTAGCAAATAATAAAATAATTCTTGTGAAAGGGATAAATGTCAAGAGGCTCTGGTTGTATTAAGTGAAAAATAGTTTTATAAGAGATGAAAATTAAATTTAACAAAGATAGTAGTACTGAAAAATGGTGTCTGAATAATCAGAAAAGGAAGCAAATAATGATTGGAGGGAAGAATAAGTGGAAAAAAATCAGTAGGAAAAAGTGACAAAAGAAATAATCCTTATTCAATTCTCTTTCAATAAAGCTATTAAAAACTAAGTTAAAGCAGCCTTTTGGACACCAGTATAAATCAAAGGGAAAATTTACAAAAACATTTATTTGGAAGATAGATGAAAAAATTGCAAATTAAGTAAGTCAGAAAGAGAAAAACAAATACAATATGCTAACACATATATATGGAATCTAAAAATTGGTTCTGATGAACCTAGGGATAATACAGGAATAAAGACAGAGAAGTAGAAAATGGACTTGAGGGCTTCCCTGGTGGCGCCGTGGTTGAGAGTCCGCCTGCTGATGTAGGGGACACGGGTTCGTGCCCCAGTCCGGGAAGATCCCACATGCCGCGGAGCGGCTGGGCCCATGACCCATGGCCGCTGAGCCTGCGCATCTGGAGCCTGTGCTCTGCAACAGGAGAGGCCACAACAGTGAGAGGCCCATGTACTGCAAAAAAAAAAATAGAAAATGGACTTAAGGGCACGGGGAGGGGGGAGGGTAAGGTGGGACTAAGTGAGAGAGTTGCATTGACATATATATACTACCAAATATAAAATAGCTAGTGGGAAGCAGCTGCATAGCACAGGGAGATCATCATGGGATAGGGAGAGTGGGAGGGAGACACAAGAGGAAGGGGATAAGGGGATATATGTATACATATAGCTGATTTACTTTGTTATAGAGCAGGAACTAACATAACATTGTAAAGCAATTTTACTCCAATAAAGATATTAAAAAAACAAACAAACATAAGATAGCCGAAACATGACCTAGGAATATTTTGTTATACCTGATACCATAAATTATGCAGTAGTAAAAATATGTCTCATTGACTCAATAGGTAAATTAATGATATATTTCATTGTGCTAAAATGTATACATTAGCATTAAGGTGTGGTTTGTTATGGTACATAGCAAAACATTTCAAATGCTTTAAAATCTATTGTGTGAATGACCATTTTTCAAAATTATGAGATCATATGCCAATTGTAGTCAAAATTTCATTATTTATTAAAGGAACATTTATGTATGTATGTATGTATGTATGTATGTATTGGCTTCATTGGGTCTTTCTTGCTGCACGCCGGCTTTTTCTAGTTGTGGTGAGCGGGAGCTACTCTTCAATGCGGTGCATGGGCTTCTCACTGTAGGTGGCTTCTCCTGTTGTGGAGCATGGGCTCTAGGCATGTGGGCTTCAGTAGTTGTGGCATGTGGGCTCAGTAGTTGTGGCTTGCAGACGCTAGAGCGCAGGATCAAGTAGTTGTGACACATGGGCTTTAGTTGTTCCGTGGCCGGTGGGCTCTTCCCAGACCAGGGATGGAACCCGTGTCCCCTTCATTGGCAGGTGGATTCTTAACCAGTGTGCCACCAGGGAAGTGCCAAAATTTCGTTATTTAAGTGGATGGTAATACATGAAATAAACAGCGTCCATAAACTTTCCAAGTTTATTTAATATTTACCTCAGTGTTTAGTCATATAAGACCCTAGAAACTTTCTAGTCTTCTTAGTCTTCCATCAAAGATGAGGAAACAAAATCTCATAGTCAGAACTGTATTATTAGTATTAGTATTTTAGTGTGTGTGTGTATTTACACCAAAGTAATTTAATCTCCTTTAAGCTAGGGTGCACAGTTTTCATCTCTTTTGTCTATGTTATCTTCATGGGTCCTTGTGCCTAGCAAACACTGAATAAATGCAACTGAACTGTTGAAAATTAAGATGAATTTGTCTATAATGATTTAATTTTGCTTTATAAGGATATATTCATTATTTAGACCAATGATTATGATATTTCATATATTCACACCAATGTTGCTGTCACGACTACAAACAATATTGCTTTTGTCAGTGACTTTTGAAAATTCAGAATTTTCTCTGAATCATGCCTTCATCAACATCAAAATGTGTTAATGTTAATTAATAATTAATTAATTAATGTTAATATTTCCCTTAGAGGTTTGTGTCATCTTAAAGGATAAACTACACATTGATGGTCATCTTAGGGAATCGTGTGGTCTAGATCAGGGGTCTCCAATCTCCGGCACTCTGACTGGTACCAGCCTGTGGCCTGTTAGGAACCGGGCCGCATAGCAGGAGGCGAGCGGTGGAAGAGCGAGCGAAGCTTCACCTGTATTTACAGCCGCTCCTCATCGGTCGCATTACCTCTTGAGTTCCACCTCCTGTCAGATCAGCAGTGGCATTAGATTTTCACAGGAGTGTGAACCCTACTGGGAACTGTGCATGCGAGGGATCTAGGTTGTGTGCTCCTTATAAGAATCCAATTCCTGGTGATCTGAGGTGGAGCTGAGGTGGTCCCATCACCCCCAGATTGGACCATTTAGTTGCAAGAGAGCAAGCTCAGGGCTCCCACTGACTCTGCATTATGGTGAGTTGTATAACTATTTCATTATACATGACAATGTAATAATAATAGAAATAAAGTGCACAATAAATGTAATGTGCTTTAATCATACAGAACCATCCCCTGCCCCCTCAGTCCATGGAAAAATTGTCTTCCATGAAACTGGTCCCTGGTGTCAAAAAGGTTAAGGACTGCTGATCTAGATGGTCTCCTATGACTTTGACAATGACATCAGTTTCTCTGTCTTGAATTCGGGAGCTGATATCTTCTAGGACAACTTTATCCAGCTCTTACTAGAATGACAACTGGTTCAGCATCAGCAAATTTGTGATAACCATCATGGTTCACAAGACCTCCACCTAGAGAGCAGACATCCTTGTTCTCCTCCAGTTATAGGAGAAAGAGTGTTCTCGTCATATGACAACTTATGTAACGATTTACTGGAAATGTGACATTTCTTACAGATTTTTACATCAGATACCTACTATGAAAATTGACACTAATACAGTATAAAAAAGGAACAGACAGTAAACAAGTAAGGGGGATGGGAGGAAAAAGTGTGTGCAAAAAAAAGAGCTAAAAACATAAAAAGAAAAGAACATACCCGCATTGTTATTTTTTTATAAGTTGAAAGTCTTTTTTACTTTGATATTATTCTTCAGGAAAAATAGGTCAGAGTTTATTTTTAAGATATACTTCTTAAAGTTTGGCTATTTAAATAATGTCTGTGTTTCCTTGCACAAGCAAATTCATACAGTTTTGTTGGGTCCTTTTCAGGAACTAATGGTACTGCACTTTTCAGTTTCTTACCCTAGAAGTAGTTGACTGTTTGGAAGAAGACCCTACATATTATTTTTCTCTAGTTTTTTCTTGATAATCTGTGAAAGTTGATTTACAACTTTTTATTTTTCCATTGACTTTCCAATAGCAACTTTTTAAAAAACATCAACCTTTCTGATATATTTGCCGAGACAGAATTCTAAGTCTTTCTTGAACATTACTTCCTGATCCAGTCTCACTAATTCCTACTTAAATAAGCTTTCTATATTCTTAATAAGCTTATAATGTTTACTAAAGTTTCCCTGTTTGCTTCAATTCTTATTTATTATATTTACTATGTGTGTATGTGTATGTATGTGATATATGTGTATGTGTGTATATTTCACAATGCCTAGCATGAACTGGATAAACAAAATATAGATTTAGATATCTGCTAAAATCATATAATGGTGAAATCTGTAACCTGATAAAGGAGGCTTATGTGGTTCTTTCACTAGCACACTTGAGTTTCTCTTCCTTCTTAAATGCTTCAATTAATAAATCTGGCCATTTTGTCTATCATACATTGGATTCCATGATATTTTAAAATTAACATACCTCAATTTTACCCTAGAATGCATACCACAGCACATGGTAAATGAGTATTTGAATACAGTCATATTTATATTGCGATCTATATTTTGCCACACAAACCAGTCTAAGTAGCTGCTATTAAATGCATTATCCTTTGTTCACTCATTCAACAGTATTGATTGAGCACTTTCTACATGAATTTTTGTTGGATATTGTTAAAACTTCGACAATAGTTGACATTTATTATTACATTTATTACTATATTATGTACAATATAATAAATCATAATATTTATTGATAATATTGCTCTCAGCTTCTCCTCCTCCTAAATTTAGTGCTGCTCTATATTTAGATCTGATTGAAAACCTGTGATGGTTGCTACACAATACAAGTTTAGTAGATGTGATTCTTTGGCATCCAAATATACATAAAGAAAAATAGTGACAAAGAAAATACTGACATGATAAAAAAATATTTTTTTACATACTGACAAAATTCATCTGATATATTTATTGAAATGAATATGCCAGGTATATTCATAGCCAATCAGGAAAGAATGACAAGAAAATACATTTTCAAATAAGTGGAATTGGAAATAATTATTATTATCTCTATTCCTGTGGATAAAGAAAAATCATAAACTTATAAAGTTATTTTAGACGATACTTGAGTGATTCTCAGAGCCCTATAATCATCATTTACCATAGATATAATATAGCCTCCTGCCTAGTAATTTATGTTTCCTCTAGATTCCTTCAGTCTTTGTTTTTAAAATCTTATAGAATAAATAAATCATTTAGTTCAGGGTACAGTTACATTACTAAAAGAGACAAAAAATGTTTCTGCTTTTTTTTTTTTTTTACTGGATTCAATGGAATGTAATTTAAAATAAGCTTTTATATATACTAACTTTTATATGCTGTTAAAATTAGCTTTGGGGGCTTCCCTGGTGGCACAGTGGTTGAGAGTCCGCCTGCCGATGCAGGGGACACGGGTTCGTGCCCCGGTCCGGGAAGATCCCACATGCCGCGGAGTGGCTGGGCCCATGAGCCATGGCCTCTGAGCCTGCGCGCCCGGAGCCTGTGCTCCGCAACGGGAGAGGCCACAACAGTGAGAGGCCCGTGTACCGAAAAAAAAAAAAAAAAAAAAAAAAATTAGCTTTGGGACTGCTGTATTCATTTTTTGCAAATAATTTAAAAATAATCAAAGACCCTATCAATGCTCATATTTATGTACATATATTAGAGTAAAATCCATGTGTACATAGGAGTAAATGATAGATTGGCTAACTAAAACTATATTAGCATGCATCAGTTTAGTCCAAAGGAGACAAAGGAGATTGTGAGTCATGCCGTGGAAAGCAAATATGTGAGACAAGTAGGAATGTCCTGACAAAAATCTGAGAAACTGTTAGGAAAGTGGTGGTTGGGAAAACATTAAGAAAATAATGTTTTTATGTCTGGCTGATGAGCATTTGCAATTTCTGCCAATTAATATAAGATCCAGGCCAATCAATGCACAGGTATCATTGTATAGACAGATAGACTGAATTTAGAATATACATGGTTTGTAAAATGAATAATTTTTCATAGTCTGCTTCTCAGAATGAAAAACAAGGATGTGATTTCTTTCTTTTCTCCATCTTGCGGCTAATCTACAATTTCTTAACCTCCTTTCTTCTATCAGACTGAATTATGTTTGACTGGATCATTGCCCATTTTGTGAGGTAATTTCTCCATGTACATTCTGAGGTCTCCTTGGCTTATTTTTGGAGAGTGATTTTATTACTTATGGTTGCTATCTGCACTACCTGCATAGAAACCTTTTGTGTCTACTATGCATTTTGACATTTCAACAATACAGCCTATATTTTTCTTCCTGCTTCCTTCTTTCTTTCCTTTCTCCCTTCCTCCCTTCCATTCTGTCTCCTCCTACTGCTACTAGTTTGATATAATTGTTCCAGGTATTAACATTAGAATGTTGACTCCCAAAATTAGTTGGCAACAATTTTGAATAAAGTTTTACTATTTTTCTTGGTGACAATTAGCACAATTGCTATATCTTGGTGTTCATAAATCATAAATTCTATACACTATTCTTACTCTACTCATGGCATAGGAAAGGCCTAAGAGTCACTTTAAAATTCAACTTATTACTACAATCAATATAGGTACCCATATATTATGACCTGCAAAAGTTATTATTAATGATATAATTAATAAAGGAATTTCAGAGATTAGCTGATATAATCTTCTCTGTCAATAAGTAAAGAATTGGAGGCTCAGAGATTACACAAATAAAACAACTGGAGAGTTTGAAGACCATAAATAGAACCCAGATCATCATTCTTTTAACTCTATGCTCTTTCATTACAAATAAATTTACTGATATATTTATATTTTTGTTTGGCATACATCATTAGCAGTAATAGCAACCAACATTTGATTGCATATTGGCTGATATAAAGTCATCAATTAGTTTCTGTTGAAGTGAATAATAAAAATCTTTCCATGTATCATATTATCGATATATAATTTTGTGGGACAGGTATTATTAATTGAATTTTAGATATTGGAAAGCTAAGACTCTGTGAAAATGAATTGTCCAAGCTTACTTAACTGCTAAATAGAGAATTCTAATTCTGAATGTGAAGATTTCTGATTCTCCAGAATCATTATACACATTTAACATTTGATCAGAATTTGAAAATATCATATTTGTGCTTTCCATAATGTGAAATAAAATGACATTCAAAGTAAATTTCATACTTTAAATTTTATAGTAGCTTATTCAATCTGTGGAAGCTAGTCTGGGATGAGAATATGTGTAGTTTAATACAAAATAATTTATTATATGATGTGGCTTTGGAATTTGGATCAGGTTTTCTATTCTTCTTAGCATTATCATCACAGAAAAACATAAAAGCCTTTATTTAGACACCACCCAGAAGAAATAATGGAAATTAAGGAGAGAGTGGAATCCATTTTATGACTTATTTATTGAAGTCACATTTTGCAAAAGATGAATAATTTTAGGTGAAGAAAGATATAATCGATTGGAACAGTTCTAGACATCAGCATTCAATATTAATATAAGAAATAACATATTAATCACCCCTACATTTACTGCTTAGTCCCATACTAAGTAATTTACAGCAAAGGTTAAAGAGGAGAAATAACTCTAAACTGTGATTGTAATCTACAATAAATACAGAAACACTGAGCAAATATTACATTCTGTCCTTTTCATCCTTTCTTTAGTAGCCTATACTCTCTACAATAGCTAGTTTTGGTGGTATTATTTTTTACATATTATCTAAATCTCTTTTAAATTTTTCCTTGTGACTAATGGTATTTTACACACACACATATATACAGAAATGACTGATTAAATAAATGATGGTATATTATATGTTGAAAATGTGATGTTTCTATTAAAAAGAACAAGTAAACCTATATAAATGGATAATAGAATGACCTGCAAACCTTATTATTTAAAATAAACTAAGAAACAATGTAGTTGAATGTGAGAGTGTACAACAGGTGTTAAAATGGCAGGGCCGCAGTTATGCATACATTCTCTATGTATGAGCCCCAAATGTCTCTACAATGATGCTAGGAGACCCATTGTAGTATTTCTCCTGTGGGAGGAAGATGGGGCCAGGATATTAAGACAGAAACTGATTTTTCTTTATACAGTCTTTGTACTGTTTGAATTCTTTAAACCATGTACATATATTACATTTAAAAAATAGCAGGCAGATTGTGTGTTTATGATCCTTATAAAAGCTTTTCTAGTATGTCTTTGTTCAGGTTTATTAAATTTTCTAAGTGTTTTCTGAGAACAAATCATAATTTTTTTATCATAAAATTTTTTAAAGTCCTATAATCTAAATTATTTACCGTATTTTTATTTGAGCAAGTTTTATAATAGAGTCACATCCATGTGCAATATTATTATAGTAATAAAGATATAATTTAAAAATATAGCTTGTAACAGTCATTTTAATTTTGCCAAAGTTCCTTGTCATTTTTTTCCTATTCAATCTGGGGCAGGTTTCTCTTAGGACTTAACATAGGAATTTGCATGCCAGTTTCTATTTTGGACATGCATCAGAAGGAAGAGGTTTACGGAAGAAAGAAGAATGTAATAAAGAATTTGAAAACTTAATTTTATTATTCTAATAATTTTTTCATTATCTTAATTATTTATTACTATTTGATTTTGAAGGAACCATGATATGTTCTAAGAGGTAAATAAAAAACGTAATTTTAAATTATCTTCATTGAAGAACAAAGCCAAGTAATCCCTGTGTTCCAATGAACATAACCTTACCTGTTATAAGCAGCTTCCCATATGCTGTTTTTAGGGAAGAAATTCTTGGACACTGATAAAGCATTAACTGAATTTGAGATTGCTCCTGACAGAAACTTCTAATATCTGTGTCTGTGTTATGTTAGCTCTCATTAGCCCTGTTTAAATAATTATATCTATTTCCGACTGCTGTTGTCATAAATTACCACAAACTTACTGACTTAACCAAAACACATTTATTTTCTTACAGTTCTGGAGGTCAGAAGTCTAAAATCAGTCTCATTGGGCTAAAGTCAACACTTTGACAGGGCTGGTTCCTTTTGAAGTTTCTCGAGGGAAAATCCTTTGCTTGCCTTTCTCAGCTTCTACAAGTCACCTGTACTCTCTGGACCCGTTCTCTCATCACTCCAACCTATTTTGTCTGTCTTCACATTTATGACTTTCTCTGAATCTCTCTTATAAGAAATCCTGTGATTACACTGGGCCCACTGGAATCATCCAGAATCATCTCCTCACCTCAAAATCATTTAGTCACATCTACAAAGTCCTTTTTGCCACATAAGGTAACACCTACAGGTTGCGGAGATTAGGAAGTGGACAGCTTTTTGGGGGTCATCGGTCAGCCTACCACAGTAGCTTATAAACAGGGGTCCTGGAAAATGTCTCAAAATAGGCAGGTACTTAATTTCTCTTCTTCGTGGATAGGAGACATGAGAAACTATATCCCCTAAATTTTTTTTTAAATAACTCTGCTATTAGCTCATTATGCAATTCTGGCTTTCATTTGAGCAGCTTAGAGGACTTATATCTTGAGAAGGTGGCAACGGATAATAAACTGCTTTATTACCTCCTTAAGTCACAACCACAATTTTTATGATAATTTAAAATCTCATAATCTATTTTTTTATAAATTCCTTTGAGTTTGCAACAAGGCCCAAATTTAATGCTTCCTGTAGCCACCAACTATATTAAGAACCTTGAGACAATGCAGACATATGACCTTTGGAGCCCTTTATGCCTCCAAGTGGCTCCCCATCATGAACATGAACTAATCATCACCCATTCTGTTCTATTCTGTTATCAGAAAGTTCAGAATCAGAAGGAAGAGTTCAGATTTTCTATTATTATGTGTCAAACATAAAATAGATTTTTATGTAGCATGTGCTTATAACTTTCTAAATGCTGCTATATATTGATAAGCAATAACAATTTCTCACCTTTCAATAAAACTTAAAGACGATTAAAGAATTTTCATTTTCATATATAGGTCAGTTCAAAGACATCTGTAAAATAGTGTAAACTTCTACATATGTGTTTCTTTTAGACACATGTTTGGGTGTTAATTTGGGGCTAATCTGAAAGTGTATCTTTCTTTTAATGAAAAAAATTTTCACATGTGTGCTTACTGCTGAAACAAATATATTTAAAATTTTCATTAGTTTTTATGAATTCTGATTTTAGTAATTCCTTGATATTTCCTTCATTTTGTTATATAATCTCTGAGTGTCCTATTGTATTATTTTTTTCTTTTTTTCTTCTTTTAAATATGGATTGTTATGTATTTTTCTCCATAGAGATATATGTATGCATAACAGATAGTATATTAATTTTTCTATTAGTGTTAATAGTGTCACGTATAATGTTAAAAATATGCTTGAAACTAATTTTCTCCAGTTTTAATGACAACTTTTAACATGTATATATATGCATATATACAGAGGTGCAAATGTATGTATATATGTGTATACTTATTAAATTAAATTATTGCTAAAACCAAAGAACACAAGTTAAAAAAAACAGAATGCTATGAAAGAAATTTCATATAGAAATTTTGCTTTTGGAAATGTGAAGCAGTGTTAACCCTTTATACACTTAAAGGTTAATGCTGCTTCACATTGTAAGACGTGAAGGAGGAAGATTAACAAATATTTACATAACTGTTACCATAAAGTGAACGTTAAATGTAATTCTATATTTTGTCTTTGATACAAAAAATTTTCCAGTAATTCAGAAAGTTCAGTTCTAATAACTCCAAGAACTACTGACTTGTAATCTTGAGAATATGAATGTTTGTCAAAGAAACTGTAAGTTTGAATGCTTGTTGAGTAAACCAGCTCTTCATTTCAACGTGTAAACTATGCTTGTCATTAACCTGCTGACTGTAGATACAGATTTAGTTGTGAAGATGGAGCACAGATTATTGCAGAAAGAAATATATCTGAAATAATTATTCTTTGCAGAATCTATTTTGCAATTAAAAATAAACTTTAGAAAACAATGCAAAAATATCATTCTTCCATACTACTGTAATTCTGTAATAATAACGAAACAATTTTCACACTTATTTTTTGTTCAGAGTCTATCCCCCAGTTCCTATTTCACATATCCTCCAACCACCTCTCCATTTATATGAATGTGATTGCTAGTATTAGTTTTCTATTGTCACCATAACAAATGAACACAAACTTAGTGTCTTATTAAAGCAACATAAATTTATTACTTTACATTTCTGTAGGCTAGAAATCTAACATTGGTTTCAGTGGGATAAAATCAAGATGTTGTCAGGGCTGCATCCCTTTCTGGAGGCTTTAGAGGGGAATCTGTTTCCTTGTCTTTTCCAGGTTCTCAGGTCACCCATATCCCTGAGCTCCCACCCCCTTCCTCTGCCCTCAAAGTCAGCATCATTGTATCTCTCTGATTCTTCATCGTTACATCTTACTCTGACCACAGCCCGGAAGGGTGACTTGATTGGACCCACTTGGATAATCCAGGAAAATTGTTCCATCTAAAATTCCTTAACTAAATCACAACTGCCAAGTCTTTTTTGATTTTTAAATTAGCCCAGCTATTTTTATTTTTATAAATTTATTCATTTATTTTTGGCTGTGTGTGGGCTTTCTCTAGTTGTAGCAAGCGGGGCTACTCTTTGTTGCGGTGCGTGGGCTTCTCATTAAAGTAGTTTTTCTTGTTGCAGAGCCTGAGCTCTAGCATGCGGGCTTCAGTAGTTGTGACATGCAGGCTTAGTTGTTCCACGGCATGTGGGATCTTCCCAGACCAGGGCTCAAACCCATGTCCCCTGCATTGGCAAGTGGATTCTTAACCACTGCACTACCATAGAACTCCACCAAGTCTTCTTTTGTTTGTTTGTTTGGTTTTGGCTGAGTACTTATAAATCCACCTCCAATTAATGAATTTATTCATTAACAGAAAGCTTAATATGGACAGTTACTTATCATAGGTTATAAAGGCAAATAAGAAAATAAGAAGTGTTCATTGTAATCAGTAGATTTTTACTAGGAAACATTCTTATAAAACATATTGGTTAAAGTTTGATAAATAATGCCTTAACCTCTAAAGAATAAATTCCAAACCTTTTAGTTTGGAGAGCAGAGAAAATCTCTCGATCTAACTACCTCTTTAACATCACTTTGTGCTTGCCCCTGCACCTTATACTCCAGGCTTATGGAACTAGATACAACTCCTTAAATATGCCTCACCTTTGTGGCTGGAGGGAAAGGCTGTGTCAGTTATGTACATGCCCCAACTGATTTCTCCTTCTAGTTTAACCTGGTGCATGTAGAGCCACTATATAGGGAAAGAACACCCAGCTGCTATTTATACCATATGACCACTGTATAAAGTTCCAGATATGGGTACCTGTTGAAAGAATGACATGTGAGGTATCCTGGTGTGAAAGGATTTAACCTTAGGAGCAATTGTAATGAACAAAGCAATCAGCCTGATTCCTTCTGCAATCAGATTTTGAGAATGCATTGACAGTTAGCCACTCATTTGCAAACATATTACAGCAGATTGCCAATGTAAATCTAAATGTAAAACAAACTGTTCAACCATGAGTGAGAGATAGAGATAACTGTCAATCTCCAGATAATTCCATTAGTTCCTCATAATTATTGTTATTTTCATTGTTTGAATTTCTGATCACTGATTAGCCTACATCAGTGGTTCTCACACTTTTTGTCCTCAGGTTATCTTCATGCTCTTCAGATTATTGAGGATCTCAAAAGGCTTTAGTCATAGGGATTATGTCAATATTTACTGCATTAGAAAATGAAACTGGGAAATATTTGTGTTAATTTTTAAAATGAGATATAATTGACATACTATAAAATTCACCTTCTTAAAAATTATAATTCAATGATTTTTAGTATCTTCACAGGTTGTGAAACGAGCAACAGTACCTAATTCCAAAACATTTTCATCACTTCACAAAGAAACCCTGAGTTCATTAGCATCTCTCATCTGATTCCCTCTCCTCTTAGCCATTGGCAGCCACAAATCTTTCTGTCTCTATGAATTTGCATATTCTGGACATTTCAAATAAATAGAATCATATTTATTGAAGGTTAATTTATAAATTCATTTTAAAATAAGAACAAAATCTTATAGCATGATACCTATAAGTTTTCCAAAATTTTAACTTTTGCTTGAAATTTCAAATTTTATTATTGAAATAAAAATTGGCTGTAAAATGACAGGCACACATCATTAAGTTTTGAGAAAATGTTTGCCAACATCCTAACCAGGAGTAATGACATAGCTTGTCAATCTGTTGTTCATGTAAGTACAATTGGTGTTTTATTTAAAAATAATAAATAAATAAATACTAGCTAGTTCTGCTTTCATTTCAAACAATCTTATGAGGGCTTTATATTCAGATAATTACAGGACCTGAGTATGCAGCAAAAATGCTGTAGCAATGCCCTTCATTTTATCATCAGGATATTAAAGGGTCACACATTTAAGTTGAGGTTTAATAACATTAATGATTTTTATTACTTTATTTTTTCACTGTGAGTGTGTGGCATTGAAGAATATTATGACTGCTAGTACAGTTTGGTGTCACTTCCTTGATTCATGCTAAGGTACCAGCAATTTTACCCATCGTTAGTTTTACACCATCAGCTTACACAGTGAAAGTAACAAATGTCTTGGTGTTGTTACAAAAATAGTTTTTAACACATACCAAACACCTCTCACCCCAAAGAGGGTTTTGAACTTTCCCAAAAGACTATGGACATGCCTAAAAAGCACATTATTTTTACATCAGTGACTCCATTTCTGTTTTGTAAATAGGTTCATTTGCAGTATCTTTTTTAGAGTCGACATATAAGCAATTTCATATATTTGGCTTTCCCTGACTTACTTCAGTACATTCTTTTTAAACAAAGAGTATCTAAAGGGAGGAAGAAAGAAGAAGAAAGCTGTGTGGATGAAAGGCTCTTGGTACTCCAGCCAGGCATCAGGGCTGTGCCTCTGAGGTGAGAGAGACTCAGTTGAGGACACTGGCTCACAAGAGACCCCCCAGCTCCACATAATATCAAATGGTGAAAATCTCCCAGAGATCTCCATCTCAACACCAACACACAGCTTCACTCAATGACCAGCAAGCTACAGTGCTGGAAACTCTATGTCAAACAACTAACAAGACAGGACACAACACAATCCATTAGCAGAGGGGCTGCCTAAAATCATAATAAGGTCACAGACACCTGAAAACACATCACCAGACGTGGACTGGCCAACAAGAAAGACAAGATACAGCCTCATTCACCAGAATACAGGCACTAGTCACCTCCACCAGGAAGCCTACACAACCCACTGAACAAACCTTAGCCACTGTGGACAGACACCAAAAACAATGGGAACTACAAACTTGCAGCCTGTGAAAAGGAGACCCCACACACAGTGAGTTAAGCAAAATGAGAAGACAGAAAAACACACAGCAGATGAAGTAGTGAGGCAAAAACCCATCAGACCTAACAAATGAAGAGGAAATAGGCAGTCTACCTGAAAAATAATTCAGAATAATGATAGTAAAGATGATCCAAAATCTTGGAAATAGAATAGAGAAATACAAGAAAAGTTTAAAAAGGACCTAGAAGAACTAAAGAGAAACAAACAATGATGAACAAAACAATAAATGAAATTAAAAATTCTCTAGAAGGAAACAATACCAGAAAAACTGAGGCAGAAGAATGGACAAGTGACCAGGAAGATAAAATAATGTAAATAACTACCACAAAGCAGAATAAAGAAAAGAAAGAAAAGAATTGAGGACACTCTCAGACCTCTGGGAGACACTAAATGCACCAACATTCAAATTATAGGGGTCCCAGAAGAAGAAGAGAGAAAGAAAGGGACTGAGAAAATATTTGAAGACATTATAGTTGATAAACTTCCCTAATACAGGAAAGGAAATAGTTAATCAAGTACAGGAGGTGCAGAGAGTCCCATACAGGATAAATCCAAGAAGAAAAATGCCAAGACACATATTAATCAAACTATCAAAAATTAAATACAAAGAAAACATATTAAAAGCAGCAAGGGAAAAACAACAAATAACACACAAGGGAATCCCCATAAGGTTAATAGCTGATCTTTGAGCAGAGACTCTACAAGCCAGAAGGGAGTGGCAGGGCATATTTAAAGTGATGAAAGGGAAAAACCTACAATCAGTATTACTCTACCCAGCAAGGATCTCATTCAGATTTGATGGAGAAATTAAACCTTTACAGACAAGCAAAAGCTGAGAGAGTTCAGCACCACCAAACCAGCTTTACAACAAATGCTAAAGGAACTTCTCTAAGCAAGAACACAAGAGAGAGAAAAGATGTACAATAACAAACCCAAAACAATTAAGAAAATGATAATAAGAACATACATATCGATAATTACCTTAATTGTAAATGGATTAAATTCTCCCACCAAAAGACATAGACTGGCTGAATGGATACAAAAACAAGACCCATATATATACTGTCTACAAGAGACACACTTCAGACCTAGGAACACATACAGAGTGAAAGTGAGGGGATGGAAAGAGATATTCCATGCAAATGGAAATCAAAATAAAGCTGGAGTAGCAATTCTCATATCTACAAAATACACTTTAAAATAAAGACTATTACAAGAGACAAAGAAGGACACTACATAATGATCAAGGGATTGATCCAAGAAGAAGATAAAACAATTGTAAATATTTATGCACCCAACATAGGAGCACCACAATACATAAGGCAAATATTAACAGTCATAAAAGGGGAAATCGACAGTAACACAATCATAGTAGGGGACTTTAACACCCCACTTTCACCAATGGAGAGATCATCCAAAATGAAAATAAATAAGAAAACATAAGCTTTAAATGATACATTAGAAAGGATGGACCTAATTGACATTTATAGGACATTGCATGCAAAAACAACAGAATACACATTCGTCTCAAGTGCTCATGGAGCATTCTCCAGGGTAGGTAATATCTTGGGTCACAAATCAAGCCTTGATAAATTTAAGAAAATTGAAATCATATCAAGTAATTGGTCCCACCATAACGCTATGAGGTTACATATCAATTACAAGAAAAAATCTGTAAAAAATACAAACACATGGAGGCTAAACAATACACTACTGAATAACCAAGATATCACTGAAGAAATCAAAGAGGAAATCAAAAAATACCTAGAAACAAATGACAATGAAAACACGATGACCCATTAACTACAGGATGCAACAAAAGCAGTTCTAGGAGGGAAGGTGGTAGCAGGACAATCCTACTTTAAGAAACAAGAAACATCTCAAATAAACAACCTAACCTTACATCTAGAGCAATTAGAGGAAGAAGAAGAAAGAAGAAGAAGAAGAAGAAGAAGAAGAAGAAGAAGAAGAAGAAGAAGAAGAAGAAGAAGAAGAAGAAGAAGAAGAAGAAGAAGAAGAAGAAGAAGAAGAAGAAGAAGAAGAAGAAGAAGAAGAAGAAGAAGAAGAAGAAGAAGAAGGAGAAGAAGAAGAAGAAGAAGAAGAAGAAGAAGAAGAAGAAGAAGAAGAAGAAGAAGAAGAAGAAGAAGAAGAAGAAGAAGAAGAAGAAAAGTTAACAGAAGGAAAGAAATCATAAAGAAAAGATTAGAAATAAATGAAAAAGAAATGAAGGAAATGATAGCATAGATCAATAAAACTAAAAGCTGGTTCTTTGAGAAGATAAACAAAATTGATAAACCATTAGCCAAATTCATCAAGAAAAAAAAGGGAGAAGACTCAAATCAATACAATTAGAAATGAAAAAGGAGATGTAACAACTGACACTGCAGAAATACAAAGAATCATGAGAGATTACTACAAGCAACTCTATGCCAATAAAATGGACAACCTGGAAGAAATGGACAAATTCTTAGAAATGCACAACCTTCTGAGACAGAACCAGGATGAAATAGAAACTATAAACATACAAATCACAAGCACTGAAATTGAAACTGTGATTTACAATCTTCCAACAAACGAAAGCCCAGAACCAGATGGCTTCACAGGCGAATTCTATCAAACATTTAGAGAAGAGCTAACACCTATCTTTCTCAAACTCTTCGAAAATATAGCAGAGGGAAGAACACTCCCAAACTCATTTTACGAGGCCACCATCACCCTGATACCAAAACCAGACAAAGATGTCGCAAAGAAAGAAAACTACAAGCCAATATCAGTGATGAACATAGATTCAAAAATCCTCAACAAAATACTAGCAAACAGAATCCAACAGCACATTCAAAGGATCATACACCATGATCAAGTGGTGTTTATGCCAAGAATGCAAGGATTCTTCAATACACGTAAATCAAACAATGTGATACACCATATTAACACATTGAAGGAGAAAAAACATATGATCATCTCAATCGATGCAGAGAAAGCTTTTAACAAAATTCAACACCCAATTATGATAAAAACCCTACAGAAAGTAGGCATGAAGGGAACTTTCCTCAACATAATAAAAGTCATATTTGACAAACCCACAACCAACATCATCCTCAATTGTGAAAAACTGTAACCATTTCCACTAAGATCAGGACCAAGACAAGGCTGCCCAGACTCAACACTATTATTCAACATAGTTTTGGAAGTTTCAGCCACAGCAATTCGAGAAAAAAATAAATAAAATGAATCCAAATCAGAGAAGAAGAAGTAAAGCTGTAACTGTTTGCAGATGACACAATAGTATACATAGAGAATCTTAAAGATGCTACCAGAAAACTACTAGAGCTAAGTAATGAATTTGGTAAAGTCGCAGGATACAAAATTAATGCACAGAAATCTCTAGCATTCTTATACACTAATGATGAAAAATCTGAAAGTGAAATTCAGAAGTCACTCCCATTTATCATTGCAGAAAGAAGAATAAAATATCTAGGAATAAACCTACCTAAGGATACAAAAGACCTGTATGCAGAAAACTATGACACTGATGAAAGAAATTAAATATGATACAAACACATGGAGAGATGTACAGTGTTCTTGGACTGGAAGAATCAACATTGTGAAAATGACTATACTACCCAAAGCAATCTACAGATTCAATGCAATCCCTATCGAACTACCACTTGCATTTTTCAGAGAACCAGAACAAAAAATTTCACAATTTGAATGGAGACACAAAAGACCCCAAATAGCCAAAGCAAACCTGGGAAAGAAAAACGGAGCTGGAGGAATCAGACTACCTGACTTCAGACTAAACTACAAAGCTTCAGTAATCAGACAGTATGGTACTGGCACAAAAACAGAAACATAGATCAGTGGAACACGTTAGAAAGCCCAGAGGTAAACCCACACACATAAGGTCACTTTATCTTTGATAAAGGAGGCAAGAATATACACTGGAGAAACGACAGCCTCTTCAATAAGCGGTGCTGGGGAAATTGGACAGGTACATGTAAAAGAATCAAATTAGAACACTCCCTAACACCATACACAAAAGTAAACTCAAAATGGATTAAAGACCTAAATATAAGGCCAGACACTATCAAACTCTTAGAAGGAAACATAGGCAGAACACTCTATGACATAAATCACAGCAAGGTCATTTTTGGCCCAGCTCCTAGAGAAATGGAAATAAAACCAAAAATAAACAAATGGGACCTAATGAAATTTAAAACCTTTTGCACAGCAACGGAAATCAGAAACAAGAGGGAAGGACAGCCCTCAGAATGGGAGAAAATATTTGCAAATGAAGCAACTGACAAAGGATTAGTCTCCAAAATTTACAAGCAGCTCATGCAGCTCAATATCAAAAAACAAACAATCCAATCAAAAATGGACAGAAGAACTAAATAGGCGTTTCTCCAAAGAAGATATACAGGTTGCCAACAAACACATGAAAGAATGCTCAACATTATTAATCAACAGAGGACTGCAAATCAAAACTACAATGAGATATCATCTCACATCGGTCAAGAGAGGCCATCATCAAAAAATATACAAACAGTAAATGCTGGAGAGGGTGTGGAGAAAAGGGAACCCTCTTGCACTGTTGGTGAGAATGTAAATTGATACAGCCACTATGGAGAACAGTATGGAAGTTCATTAAAAACTAAAAATAAAACTACCATTCAACCCAGCAATCCCACTACTGAGCATATTCCCTGAGAAACCCATAATTCAAAAAGAGTCATGTACCAAAATGTTCATTGCAGCTCTGTTTACAATAGCCAGGACATGGAAACAACCTAAGTGTCCATCAACAGATGAATGGATAAAGAAGATGTGTTATATATATATATATATATATATATATATATATATATATGAATACTACTCTGCCTTAAAAAGAAACAAAACTGAGTTATTTGTAGTGAGGTGGATGGACTTAGAGTATGTCATACAGAGTGAAGTAAGTCAGAAAGAAAAATAAATACCATATGCTAACACATATATGGAATCTAAGAAAAAAAAAAAAAGGTCATGAAGAACCTAGGGGTAAGAAGGGAGTAAAGACACAGATCTAGTAGAGGATGGACTTGAGGTTATGGGGAGTGGGAAGTGTAAGCTGGGACAAAGTGAGAGAGTGGCATGGACATATATACACTACCAAATGTAAAATAGATAGCTAGTGGGAAGCAGCCGCATAGCACAGAGAGATCAGCTCGGTGCTCTTGACCGCCTAGAGGGGTGGGATAGGGAGTGTGGTAGGGAGGGAGATGCAAGAGGGAAGAGATATGGGAAAATGCGTATAGGTATAACTGATTCACTTTGTTATAAAGCAGAAACTAACACACCATTGTAAAGCAGTTATACTCCAATAAAGATGTTAAAAAAAAATCAAGTCAGGTAAATATCTTACTTGAATGATAATTCTCTAGCTGGAACGTCTTTCTCCAAAGCTTTCTGCAAAATTTCTTTTTATTCAACTCATCAGAAGGCCTAGCTCAAGTGGGATTTGTATGCTGTCAACTTTTTCTATAAATAGAGTTAATTTTAGGAGTTCACACTATGCATGTTGGAATAGAATTTTCTGTTTTTTAAATCTCTGATATTTTATTTTATTTTTTATCATCTTTATTGGGGTATAATTGCTTTACAATTTTGTGTTAGTTTCTGCTGTATAACAAAGTGAATCAGCTATATGTATACATATATCCCCATATTCCCTCCCTCTTTCATCTCCCACCCACACTCCCTATCCCACCCCTCTAGGTGGTCACAAAGCACCAAGGTGATCTCCCTGTGCTATGCGGCTGCTTCCCACTAGCTATCTATTTTACATTTGGTAGTGTATATATGTCAGTGCTACTCTCTCACTTCATCTCAGCTTACCCTTCCTCCTCCCTGTGTCCTCAAGCCCATTATCTATGTCTGCATCTTTATTCTTGTCCTGCCTCTAGGTCCTTCAGAACCTTTTTTTTTTAGATTCCATATATATGTGATAGCATACGGTATTTGTTTTTCTCTTTCTGACTTACTTCACTCTGTACCACAGAATCTAAATCCATCCACCACACCACAAATAACTCAATTTCGTTTCTTTTTATGGCTGAATAATATTCCATTGTATATATGTGCCACATTTCTTTATACAATCATCAGTCAATGGACACTTAGGTTGTTTCTTTGTCCTCGTTATTGTAAATAGAGCTGAAGTGAACATTGTGCTACACAACCTTTTGAATTATGGATTTCTCAGAGTATATGCCCAGTAGTGGGATTGCTGGGTCATATGGTAGTTCCATTTTTAGTTTTGTAAAGATACTCCACAGTGTTCTCCATCGTGGCTGTGTCAATTTACATTACCACCAAAAGTGCAAGGGGGTTACTTTTTCTCCAAACCCTAACCAGCATTTATTGTTTGTAGATATTTTTGATTGATGGCCATTCTGACTGGTGTGAAGTGATATCTCATTGTAGCTTTGATTTACATTGCTCTAATGATTAATGTTGGTGAGCATCCTTTCATGTGTTTGCTGGCAGTCTGTATGCCTTCTTTGGAGAAATGGCTATTTAGGTCTTCTGCCCATTTCTGGATTTGTTGTTTGTTTTTTTGATATTGAACTGCTTGTATATTTTGGAGATTATCCCTTTGTCCATTGATTCATTTGCAAATATTTTCTCCCATTCTGAGGGTTGTATTTTTGTCTTGTTTATGGTTTCCTTTGCTGTTCAAAAGCTTGTAAGTATAATTAGGTCCCATCTGTTTATTTTTGTTTTTATTTCCATTTCTCTAGGAGGTGAGACAAAAAGGATCTTGCTGTGATTTATGTCATAGTGTGTTCTGCCTATGTTTTCCTGTAAGTGTTTTATAGTGTCTGGCCTTACACTTAGGTCTTTAATCCATTTTGAGTTTATTTTTGTGTATGGTGTTAGGGAGTGTTCTAATTTGATTCTTTTACATGTAGCTGCCCAGTTTTCCCATCACCACTTATGGAAGAAGCTGTTTTTTCTCCATTGTATATTCTTGCCCCCTTTATCAAAGATAAGGTGATCATATGTGCATGTGTTTTTCCTGTTCCTTTGACCTTCATTTCTGTTTTTGTGCCAGTGCAATGCTGTCTTGATTACTGTAGCTTTGTATTATAGTCTCAAGTCAGGGAGCCTGATTCCTCCAGCTCTGTTTTTCTTTCTCAAGATTGCTTTGGCTATTCGGGGTCTTTTGTGATTGCATACAAATTTTGAAACTTTTTGGTCTAATTCTGTGAATAATGTCATTGGTAGTTTCATAGGGATTGCACTGATGTGTAGATTGCCTTAGGTAGTATAGTCATTTTCAGAATGTTGATTCTTCCAATCCAAGAACATGGTATATCTCTCCATGTTTTTGTATCATCTTTAATTTCTTTCACCAGTGTCTTACACTTTTCTGTATACACATCGTTTTTCTCCTTAGGTAGGTTTATTCCTAGGTATTTTATTCTGTTTGTTGCAATGGGAGTGTTTGGGAGTGTTTCCTTAATTTCTCTTTCAGATTTTTCCTCATTAGTGTATAGGAATGCAAGAGATTTCTGTGCATTAATTTTTTTTAACATTTTTTAACATGCTACTTTACCAAATTTATTGTTTAACTCTAGTAGTTTTCTGGTAGCATCTTTAGGGTTCTCTGTGTCTCGTATCATGTTATCTGTAAGCTGTGAGAGCTTTATTTCTTCTTTTCCGATTTGGATTCCTGTTATTTCTTTTTCTACTCTGATTGCTGTGGCTAAAACTTCCAAAACTATGTTGAATAATAGTGGTGAGAGTTGGCACTCTTGTCGTTTTCCTGAACTTAGTGGAAATTATTTCTATTTTTCACCCTTGAGAAAGATGTTGGCTGTGGGTTTGTCATATATAGCCTTTATTATGATGAGGTGAATTCCCCTTATGCCTACTTTCTGGAGGTTTTTTATCATGAATAGGTGTTGAGTTTTGTCAAATGCTTTTTCTGCATCTATTGAGATGATCATATGGTTTTTCTCCTTCAATTTTTCAACATGGTGTGTCACATTGATTGATTTGTGTATATCGAAGAACTCTGGCATTTCTGGCATAAACCCCACTTGATCAAGGTGCATGATCCTTTTAATGTGCTGTTGGATTCTGTTTGCTAGTATTTTGTTGAGGATTTTTGCATCAATTTTCATCAGTGTTATTGGCTTATTGATTTCTTTTTTTGTGACTTCTTTATCTGGTTTTGGTATCAGCGTGATAGTGGCCTCATAGAATGAGTTTGCAAGTATTCCTCCCTCTGCTATATTTTGGAAGAGTTTGAGAAGGATAAGTGTTAGCTCTTCTCTAAATATTTGATCGAATTAGCCTGTGAAACCATCTGGTCCTAGTCTTTTGTTTGTTGGAAGATTTTTAATCCCAGTCTCAATTTCAGTGCTTGTGATTGGTCTTTTTATAGTTTCTATTTCTTCCTTTTTCAGTCTCGGAATATTTTGCTTTTTTAAGAATTTGTCCATTTCTTCCAGGTTGTCCATTTTATTGGCATCTAGTTGCTTGTAGCATTCTCTCATGATCCTTTGTATTTCTGCAGTATCAGTTGTTACTTCTTTTTCATTTCTAATTCTGTTGGTTTGAGTCTCTTCTCTTTTTTTCTTAATGAGTCTGGCTAATGGTTTATCAATTTTGTTTATCCTCTCAAAGAACCAGGTTTTAGTTTTATTGACCTTTGCTATTGTGTCCTTCTTTGCTTTTTCATTTATTTCTGATCTGATTTCTATGATTTATTTTCTTCTGCTAACTTTGGGGGACT
Organism: Grampus griseus; assembly: GCF_964374135.1. Taxonomy (NCBI): domain Eukaryota; kingdom Metazoa; phylum Chordata; class Mammalia; order Artiodactyla; family Delphinidae; genus Grampus; species Grampus griseus. The sequence continues at coordinate 48,874,102 of NC_139012.1, forward strand.
TTTTGTTCTTCTTTCTATAATTGCTTTAGCTGTAAGGGTAGGTTGTTTATTTGAGTTTTTTATTGTTACTTGAGGTAGGATGATATTGCTACACATTTCCCTCTTAGAACTGCTTTTGCTGCATCCTGTAGGTTTTGGTTTTTCGTGTCTCCATTGTCATTTGTTTCTAGGTGTTTTTTTTTTTTTTTTCTTTGATTTCTTCAGTGATCTCCTGGATTTTTAGTAGTGTATTGTTTAGCCTCCATGTGTTTGTAGTTTTTACAGTTTTTTTCCTGTAACTGATATCTAGTCTCATAGCATTTTGTCAGAAAATATACTTGATATAATTTCAATTTTCTTAAATTTACCAAGGCTTGATTTGTGATGCAAGATATGATATATCTTGGAGAATGTTCCATGAGCACTTGAGTAGAATGTGTCTTCTTTTGTTTCTGGATGGAACATCCTATAAATATCAATTAAGTCCATCCTGTTTAATGTATCATTTAAAGCTTGTGTTTCCTTATTTATTTTCATTTCGGATGATCCTTCCATTGGTGAATGTGGGGTGTTAAAGTCCCCCACTATTATTGTGTTTCTGTCAATTTCCCTTTTATGGCTGTTAGCATTTGCTTTATGTATTGAGATGCTCCTATGTTGGGTGCCGAAATATTTACAATTTTTATGTCTTCTTCTTGGATCGATCCCCTGATCATTATGTAGTGCCCTTGTTTGTCTCTTGTAACAGTCTTTATTTCAAAGTCTATTTTTTCTGATATGAGAATTGCTACTCCAGCTTTTTTTTTTTTTTTTTTTTTTTGCTGTACGTGGGCCTCTCACTGTTGTGACCTCTCCCATTGTGGAGCAACAGGCTCTGGACATGCAGGCTCAGCAACCATAGTTCACGGGCACAGTTGCTTCACGGCATGTGGGATCTTCCCAGCCTGGGGCACAAACCCATGTCCCCTGCATCAGCAGGCAGACTCTCAACCACTGCACCACCCGGGAAGCCCTCCAGCTTTCTTTTGATTTGCATTTGCATGGAAAACATTTTCCATCCCCTCACTTTCACTCTGTATGTGTCCCTGGGTCTGAAGTGGGTCTCTTGTAGACAGTATATATATGGGTCTTGTTTCTGTATCCATTCAGCCAGTCTATGTCTTTTGGTTGAATAATTTAATCCATTTACATTTAAGGTAATTATCGATATGTATGTTTCTATTACCATTTTCTTAATTGTTTTGGGTTTGTTATTGTACATCTTTTCTCTCTCTTGTGTTTCTTGCTTAGAGAAGTTCCTTTAGCATTTGTTGTAAAGCTGGTTTGGTGGTGTTGAATGCTCTTGGCTTTTGCTTGTCTATAAAGGTTTTAACTTCTCTGTCGAATCTGAATGAGATCCTTGCTCGTAACGTAATCTTGATTGTTGTTTTTTTCCCTTTCATCACTTTAAATATGTCCTGCCACTCCCTCTGGCTTGCAGAGTTTCTGCTGAAGGATCAGCTGTTAACCTTATGGGGATTCCCTTGCATATTTTTGTTGTTTTTCCCTTGCTGCTTTTAATATTTTTTCTTTGTATTTATTTTTGATAGTTTGATTAATATGTGTCTTGGCATGTTTCTTCTTGGATTTATCCTCTATGGGACTCTCTGCACTTCCTGGACTTGATTAACTATTTCCTTTCCTGTATTAGGGAAGTTTGTCAACTATAATCTCTTCAAATACTTTCTCAGTCCCTTTCTTTTTCTCTTCTTCTTCTGGGACCCCTATAATTTGAATGTTGGTGTGTTTAATATTGTCCCAGAGGTCTGAGAGTGTCCTTATTCTTTTCTTTCTTTTCTTTATTCTGCTTTGTGGTAGTTATTTCCACTATTTTATCTTCCAGGTCACTTATCCATTCTTCTGCTTCAGTTTTTCTGGTATTGATTCCTTCTAGAGAAGTTTTAATTTCATTTATTGTTTTGTTCATCATTGTTTGCTTACTCTTTAGTTCTTCTACATCCTTGTTAAAGGTTTCTTGTATTTTCTCCATTCTATTTCCAAGATTTTGGATCATCTTTGCTATCATTACTCTGAATTCTTTTTCAGGTAGACTGCCTATTTCCCCTTCATTTCTCTGGTCTGATGGGTTTTTACTTTGCTTCTTCATCTGCTGCCTATTTCTCTGTCTTCTCGTTTGCTTAACTTACTGTGTTTGAGGTCTCACTTTTGCAGGCTGAAGTTTCATAGTTCCCACTGTTTTCAGGAACAACCTCTCTTCCCCAGTTGTTGAGGTTTGTTCAGTGGGTTGTTTAGGCTTCCTGATGGAGGAGACTGCTGCCTGTGTTTTGGTGGATGAGGCTGGATCTTCTCTTTCTAGAGAGCAGGACCATGCCTTGTGGTGTGTTTTGGGGTGTCTGTGAACTTATTATGCTTTTAGGCACCCTCTCTGTCAATGGTTGTGGTTGTGTTCCTGTCTTGCTAGTTGTTTGGCATTGAGTGTCCAGCACTGTTGCTTGCTGTTCGTTGAGTGGATCTGGGTCTTAGTGTTGAGACAGAGATCACTGTGAGAACTCTTGCCAATTGATATTATGTGTGGCTAGGAGGTGTGTGGTGGTCCAATGTCCTTAACTTGACTCTCCCACCTCAGAGACTCAGGGCTGACATCCGGTCAGAGCACCAAGACCCTGTTAGGCATACAGTTCAGAAGAAAATGGAGAAAAAAAGAAAGAAGATCTAAAAATAAAATAAAGTTATTAAAATAAAATATATTTTTAAAGTATAAAAAAGTAATAAGAAGCCCAAAAAATAAATAAAAGAGCAACCAAACCAATAAACAAATCCTCCAGTGATAACAAGCACTAAAAACTATAATAAGATAAACATAAAAATCAGAAACTAGTCTGCTGCATACAGCAAACCCCAAGTCTACAGTTATTCCAAAAGTCCACAGCCTTAATTTTGGGAAGATTTGTTGTCTATTCAGGTATTCCACATATGCAGGGTACATCAAGTTGATTTTGGAGATTTAATTCTCTGCTCCTGAGGCTGCTGGGAGAAATTTCCTTTTCTCTTATTTGTTCCCACAGCTCCTGGGGTTCAGTTTTGGATTTGGCCCCACATCTGCATGTAGGTCACCCTCGGGCATATGTTCTTTGCCCAGACATGAGGGGGTTAAAGGAGCGGCTGATTAGGGAGCTCTGGTTCACTCAGGCTGGAGGGAAGGGTGGGGTACGGAATGCGGTGCTATCCTGTGGGTACAGAGGCCAGCGTGACGTTGCAACAGCCTGAGGCACACTGTGTTCTCCCAGGGAAGTTGTCCCTGGATCCCGGGACTCTAGCAGTGGCAGGCTGCACAGACTCCTGGGAGGGGAGGTGTGGATAGTGACCTGTGCTTGCACACAGGCTTCTTGGTGGCTGCAGCAGAGCCTTACTGCTTCATGCCCGTTTCTGGTATCTGCATTGATAGTCATGGCTCACACCCATCTCTGAAGCTCATTTAGGCGGTGCTCTGAATCCTCTCTCCTCGTGCACCCCAAATCAATGGTCTCTTGACTCTTAGGCAGTTCCAGAATTTTCCTGGACTCTCTCCCGGTTAGCTGTGGCACACTAACCCCCTTCAGGCTGTTTTCACACAGCCAACCTCAGTCCTCTCCTTGAGATCTGGCCTCCAAAGCCTGAGCCTCAGCTCTCAGCCCCCAAACTCTCCAGCAGGTGAGCAGAGAAACCTCTCAGGTTAGTGAGTGCTGGTCTGCACCAATCCTCTATATGGGAATCTCTCCACTTTGCCCACTGCACCCCTGTTGCTGTGTTCTCCTCTGTGGTTCTGAAGCTTCCCCCTCTCCAACATACCCCCTTTCCACAAGTGAAGGGGCTTCCTAGTGTGTGGAAACTTTTCCTCCTTCACAGCTCCCTCCCAGAGATGCAGGTCCCATCCCTATTCTTTTGTCTCGTTTTTCCTTTCTTCTTTTGCCCTCCCCATGTTCGGGGGCAGTTTCTTTCCTTTGGGGAAGTCTGAGGTCTTCTGACTGCGCTCAGTAGGTGTTCTGTAGGAATTGTTCCACATTAGATGTATTTTTGATGTATTTGTGGGGAGGAAGGTGATCTCCTTACTCCTTCTGGAGTAAGATCTCCAGATCTTACTCCTCTGCCGTCTTGAAGGTCCTCCCTAGAATTTTCTTAAACAAATGATTAGGTACTGTTTTTAAAACTCAGAACCCAAAGAGAACTCAATTGTAGCTCTTTTGAGATCTGCGATTACCAAAGAAATACCATTATTACAGCCTGTTTAGCATGCTTACAAGTAGGTTGTGAGGTGCTTGTGACACACACCACTTCAGAAATTCAAGGAAGAGTTACATGATATTTGAGCCTTACATTAAATTACACAAACTTCTACTTTAAAGAAGGGAGTTTCATATCACTGCATGCTTTGTCAATGGTGCAATTGGATGGTGAGGCTTAAACATCCGTTTTAGTTAAGGAATTATAAAGCAGCATAATCCTTTAGAATGAAACATCCATGTATATCCCAAGAAATTATTTTCTCATATTTAGTGCTTGAACACTAATCATTTAGAAAATATTTCTAAAAGGACTTTATTGTACTGTGATGTATATACACGAATGCATTGTCTCCAGCCAACACTATTTTTATACTCCTATGAATTTCTTCATACATTTCTGATATGGGTAATGGAGATAACTTTTAAAGGTTTAGTTTGAATGTCAAATTATAGAAAGAATCCACTGCTTAGAGGAATTATACAACTCAATTCAGTAACTATTGCTTAGAGTCTACTGTCAGAAGAATAAATATTATAGTTGAAATGTATATTTTCCACTATGCCTCATACATCTGAAAAAAAAACACATTTGAAAAATTTTAATTCTGTGATTTAAAATAATATAAATTATTTTCAACACTATAAGAATACTTAATATTTTATTAATGGAATTACTAATGGACCATCAGGAAAAAAATAATTTAGAAAAAAATAAGGCTTTTATTTACAAAATTTTGAATGTATAGAGAAAATGTAATCTCCTTTAGCAATTCAAATATATGCCTCTATATGTTATAGGGGTATGTGTGTTTCTAAAAAATAATAAACTTAAAATTAACTTATAAGCTATATATATATGGAGAGAGAAATAATCTATATCTCTTTTTAATATCTTTATTGGAGTATAATTGCTTTACAATGGTGTGTTAGTTTCTGCATTATAACAGTGAATCAGTTATACATATACATATGTTCCCATATCTCTTCCCTCCTGCGTCTCCCTCCCTCCTACCCTCCCTATCCCACCCCTCTATGTGGTCACAAACCACCTAGCTGATCTCCCTGCTATGCGGCTGCTTCTCACTGGCTATCTATTTTACATTCAGTAGTGTATATATGTACATGCCACTCTCACTTTGTCACAGCTTATCCTTCCTCCTCCCCATATCCTCAAGTCTGTGCTCTAGTAGGTTTATATCTTTATTCCCTGATAAACTCTAGGTTCTTCATGACTTTTTTCTTTTCTTAGATTCCATATATATGTATGTTAGCATACGGTATTTGTTTTTCTCTTTCTGACTTACTTACACTGTAGGACAGACTCTAGGTTCATCCACCTCACTACAAATAACTCAATTTTGTTTCTTTTTATGGTTGAGTAATACTCCATTGTATATATGTGCCACATCTTCTTTATGCATTCATCTGTAGATGGACACTTAGGTTGCTTCCATGTCCTGGCTATTGTAAATAGAGCTGCAATGAATATTTTGGGATATGACTCTTTTTGAATTATGGTTTTCTCAGAGTATATGCCCAGTAGTGGGATTGCTGGGTCATATGGTAGTTCTATTTATAGTTTTTTAAGGAACCTCCATACTGTTCTCCATAGTGGCTGTACCAATTCACATTCCCACCAGCAGTGTAAAAGTGTTCCCTTTTCTCCACACCCTCTCCAGCATTTATTGTTTCTAGAATTTTTGATGATGGCCATTCTGACAGGTGTGAGATGATATCTCATTGTAGTTTTGATTTGCATTTCTCTAATTGTTAATGATGTTGAGCATTCTTTCATATGTTTGTTGGCAATCTGTATAACTTCTTTGGAGAAATGTCTATTTAGGTCTTCTACCCATTTTTGGATTGGGTTGTTTGTTTTTTTGTTATTGAGCTGCATGAGCTGCTTGTAAATTTTGGAGATTAATCCTTGGTCAGTTGCTTCACTTGCAAATATTTTCTCCCATTCTGAGGGTTGTATTTTGATCTTGTTTATGGTTTCCTTTGCTGTGCAAAAGCTTTGAAATTTCATTAGGTCCCATTTGTTTATTTTTGGTTTTATTTCCATTTCTCTAGGAGGTGGGTCAAAAAGGATCTTGCTGTGATTTATGTCATCATGCATTCTCCCTATGTTTTCCTCTAAGAGTTTGATAGTGTCTGGCCGTATATTTAGGTCTTTAATTCATTTTGAGTTTATTTTTGTATATAGTGTTAGGGAGTGTTCTAATTTCATACTTTTACATGAACCTGTCTAGTTTTCCCAGCACCACTTATGGAAGAGACTGTCTTTTCTCCACTGTATATTCTTGCTTCCTTTACCAAAGATAAGCTGACCATATGTGCATGGGTTTCTCTCTGGGCTTTCTATCCTGTTCCATTGATCTATCTTTCTCTTTTTGTGCCAGTACCATCATGTCTTGATTACTGTAGCTTTGTAGTATAGTCTGAAGTCAGGGAGCCTGATTCCTCCAGCTCCATTTTTCGTTCCCAAGATTGTTTTTTCTATTCGAGATCATTTCTGTTTCCATACAAATTGTGAAAATTTTGTTCTAGTTCTGTGAAAAATGCCAGTGGAAGTTTGATAGGGCTTGCATTGAATCTGTAGATTGCTTTGGGTAATAGAGTCATTTTCACAATGTAGATTCTTCCAATCTAAGAACATGGTATATCTCTCCATCTATTTGTATCATCTTTAATTTCTTTCAACAGTGTCTTATAATTTTCTGCATACAGGTCTTTTGTTTCCTTAGGTACGTTTATTCCTAGATATTTTATTCTTTTCACTGCAGTGGTAAATGGGAGTGTTTTCTTAATTTCACTTTCAGATTTTTCATCATTAGTGTATAAGAATGCCAGAGATTTCTGTGCATTAATTTTGTATCCTGTGACTTTATCAAATTCATTGATTAGCTGTAGTAATTTTCTGGTAGCATCTTTAGGATTCTCTATGTATAGTATCATGTCATCTGCCAACAGTGATAGCTTTATTTCTTCTTTTCTGATTTGGATTCCTTTTATTTCTTTTTCTTCTCTGATTGCTGTGGCTAAAAATTCCAAGACTATGTTGAATAAGAATGGTGAGAGTGGGCAACCTTGTTTTGTTCTTGATCTTAGTGGAAAAGTTTTCAGTTTTTCACCATTGAGGACGATTTGGCTGTGGGTTTGTCATATATCCCTTTATTATGTTGAGGAAAGTTCCCTTTCTGCGTGGTTTTAATCTCATAAATTAGTGTTGAATTTTGTCGAAAGCTTTCTCTGTATCTATTGAGATAACCATATGGTTTTTCTCCTTCAATTTGTTAATATGGTGTATCACATTGATTTATTTGCATATATTGAAGAATCATTGCATTCCTGGAATAAACCCCACTTGATCATGGTGTATGATCCTTTAAATGTGCTGTTGGGTTCTGTTTGCTAGTATTTTGTTGAGGATTTTTGCATCTATGTTCATCAGTGATATTGGCCTGTAGTTTTCTTTCTTTGTGAAATATTTTTCTGGTTTTGGTATCAGGGTGATGGTGGTTTCGTAGAATGAGTTTGGGAGTGTTCCTCCCTGTGTTATATTTTGGAAGAGTTTGAGAAGGATAGGTGTTAGCTCTTCTCTATATGTTTAATAGAATTCGCCTGTGAAGCTATCTGGTCCTGGGCTTTTGTTTCTTGGAAGATTTTTAATCACAGTATCAATTTCAGTGCCTGTGATTGGTCTGGTCATGTTTTCTATTTCTTCCTGGTTCAGTCTCAGAAGGTTGGGAATTTCCAAGAATTTGTCCTTTTCTTCCAGGTTGTCCATTTTATTGGTGTAGAGTTGCTTGTAGTAATCTCTCATGATCCTTTGTATTTCTGCAGTGTCAGTTGTAACATCTTCTTTTTCATTTCTAATTGTATTGATTTGAGTCTTCTCCCTTTTTTTCTTGATGAGTCTGGCTAATGGTTTATCAATTTTGTTTATCTTCTCGAAGAACAAGCTTTTACGTCTGTTGATCTTTGCTATCATTTCCTTCATTTCTTTTTCATTTATTTCTGTTCTCTTCTTTATGATTTGTTTCCTTCTGCTAACTTTGGTTTTTTTTTTTACTGATCTTTCCCTGTAATTGATATCTAGTCTCATAGCATTGTGGTTGGAAAAGATGCTTGATATGATTTCAGTTTTCTTAAATTTACCAAGGCTTGATTTGTGACTGAAGATGTGATGTATCCTGGAGAATGCTCCATGAGCACTTGAGAAAAATGTGTATTCTGTTGTTTTTGGATGGAGTGTCCTATAAATATTCATTAAGTCCATCTTGTTTAATGTATCATTTAAAGCTTATGTTTCCTTATTTTTTTCATTTTGGATGATTTGTCCATTGGTGAAAGTGGGGTGTTATAGTCCCCTGATATGATTGTGTTACTGTAGATTTCCTCTTTTATGGCTGTTAGTATTTGCCGTATGTATTGAGGTGCTCCTGTATTGTGTGCATAAATACTTACAATTGTTATATCTTCTTCTTGGATCAATCCCTTGATCATTATATAGTGTCCTTCTTTGTCTCTTGTAATAGTCTTTATTTTAAAGTCTATTTTTTCAGATATGAGAATTGCTACTCCAGCTTTTCTTTGATTTCCATTTGCATGAAATATCTTTTTTCATCACCTCACTTTCAGTCTGTATGTGTCCCCAGGAGTGAAATGGGTCATTTAGACAGCATATATATGGGTCTTGGTTTTGTATCCATTCAGCCAATCTGTGTCTTTTGGTGGGATCATTTAATCCATTTACATTTAAGGTAATTATCGATATGTATGTTCCTATTCGATTTTCTTAATTGTTTTAGGTTTGTTATTGTAGAACTTTTCCTTCTCTTGTGTTTCTTGCCTAGAGAAATTCATTTAGCATTTGTTGTAAAGCTGGTTTGGTGGTGCTGAACTATCTCAGCTTTTGCTTGTCTTTAAAGGTTTTAATTTCTTCATCAAATCTGAATGAGATCCTTGCTGTGTTGAGTAATCTTGGTTGTAGGTTTTTGTCCTTCATCACTTTAAATATGTCCTGCCACTCCCTTCTTGCTTGCAGAGTTTCTGCTGAAAGATCAGTTGTTAACCTTATGAGGATTCCCTTGTGTGTTATTTGTTGTTTTTCCCTTGCTGCTTTTAATATGTTTTCTTTGTATTGAATTTTTGATAGTTTGATTAATATGTGTCTTGGCACGTTTCTCCTTGGATTTATCCTGTATGGGACTTTCTGTGCTTCCTGGACTTGATTCACTATTTCCTTTCCCATATTAGGGAAGTTTTCAACTATAATCTCTTCAAATATTTTCTCAGTCCCTTTCTTTTTCTCTTCTTCTTCTGGGACCCCTATAATTCGAATGTTGGTGTGTTTAACGTTGTCCCAGAGGTATCTGAAACTGTCCTCAGTTCTTTTCATTCTTTTTTCTGTATTCTGCTCTGCAGTAGTTATTTCCACTATTTTATCTTCCAGGTCACTTATCCGTTCTTTTGTCTCAGTTATTCTGCTATTGATCCCTTCTAGAGTATTTTTAATTTCATTTATTGTGTTGTTCATCATTGTTTGTTTGCTCTTTAGTTCTCCTTGTTAAATGTTTCTTGCATTTTCTCTATTGTATTTCCAAGATTTTGGATCATCTGTACTAGAATTATTCTGAATTCTTTTTCAGGTAGGCTGCCTATTTCCTCTTCATTTGTTAGGTCTGTTGGGTTCTTACCTTGCTTCTTCATCTGCTGTGTGTTTTTCTGTCTTCTCATTTTGTTTATCTTTCTGGGTTTGGAGTCTCCTTTTTGCAGGCTGCAGGTTCATAGTTCCCGTTGTTTTTGGTGTCTGTCTCCCATGGCTACAATTGGTTCAGTGGGTTTTGTAGGCTTCCTGGTGGAGGGGACTAGTGCCTGTGTTTTGGTGGATCAGGCTGGATCTTGCCTTTCTGGTGGGCAGGTCCATGCCTGGTGGTCTTTTTTGGGGTGTCTGTGGCATTATTATGATTTTAGGCAGCCTCCCTGGTAATGGGTGGGGTGGTGTTCCTGTCTTGCTAGTTGTTTGGCATAAGGTGTCCAGCACTGTAGCTTGCTGGTCATTGAGTTAAGCTGGGTGTCAGTGTTGAGATGGAGATCTCTGAGAGATTTTTGCCATTTGATATTACATGGAGCTGGGAGGTCTCTTGTGGATCAGTGTCCTGAACTTGGCTCTCCCACCTCAGAGGCACAGCACTGACTCCTGGCTGGAGCACCAAGAGCCTGTCATCCACACGGCTCAGAATAAAAGGGAGAAAAAGTAGAAAGAAAGGAAAGAAGAAAGAAAGAAAGAGGATAAAATAAAATAAAGTAAGATAAAATAAAAAGTTATTAAAATAAAAAGTAATTATTAGATAAAAAAAATTAAAGTAAAAACAAAAAAAAATGGACGGACAGAACCCTAGGACAAATGGTGAAAGCAAAGCTTTACAGACAAAATCTCACACAGAAGCATACACATACACACTCACAAAACAAGAAAAAGTAAAGAAAATATATATATATCGTTGCTCCCAAAGTCCACCACCTCAATTTGGGATGATTCGTTGTCTATTCAGGTTTTCCACAGATGCAGGGTACATCAAGTTGATTGTGGAGCTTTAATTCACTGCTCCTGAGGCTGCTGGGAGAGATTTCCCTTTCTCTTCTTTGTTCGCACAGTCCCGGGGTTCAGCTTTGATTTGGACCCACTTCTGCGTGTAGGTCGCCTGAGGGCATCTGTTCTTCACTCAGGATGGGGAGCAGCTGATTTGGGGGCTCTGGCTCCCTCAGGCCAGCGGGAGCTAGGGGCACGGAGTGCGGGGTGAGCCTGTGGCGACAGAGGCCGCTGTGACGTTGCACCAGCCTGAGGTAGGCTGTGCGTTCTCCCAGGGAAGTTGTCGCTGGATCATGCGACCCTGGCAGTGGCGGGCTGCATAGGCTCCTAGGAGGGGAGGTGTGGAGAGTGACCTGTGCTCGCACACAGGCTTCTTGGTGGCAACAGCAGCAGCCTTAGCGTCTCATGCCTGTCTCTGGGGTTCACGCTGGTAGCCGCAGCTCGAGCCCGTCTCTGGAGCTCCTTTAAATGGCGCTCTTAATCCCCTCTCCTCACGCACTAGGAAGCAAAGAGGGAAGAAAAAGTCTCTTGCCTCTTCGGCAGCTCCAGACATTTTCCCGGACTCTCTCCTGCCTAGCTGTGGTGCACTAGCCCCTCCCAGCTGTTTTCATGCAGACAACACCAGTCTTCTCCCTGCGATCCGATGGAAGCCCGAGCCTCAGCTCCCAGCCCCCGCCCGCACAGCGGGTGAGCAGACAAGCCTCTCAGGCTGGTGAGTGCCAGTCAGCACCGATCCTCTGTGTGGGAATCTCTCCACATTGCCCGCTGCACCCCTGTTGCCGCGCTCTTCTCCGCAGCTCTGAAGCTTTCCCCCTCTGCCACCAGCAGTCTCCGCCTGCGAAGGGGCTTCTAGTGTGTGGAAACCTTTCCTCATTCATAGCTCTCTCCCACTGGTGCAGTTCCCGTCCCTATTCTTTTGTCTCTGTTTTTTCTTTTTTCTTTTGCCCTACCCAGGTTCGTGGGGAGTTTCTTGCCTTTTGGGAGGTCTGAGGTCTTCTGCCAGTATTCAGTGGGTGTTCTATAGGAGCATTTCCACGTGTAGATGTATGTCTGATGTGTCTGTGGGGAAGAAGGTGATCTCCGTGTCTTAATCTTCCGCCATCTTCCTCAACCCCAAGAATCTATATCTTAAATTGTGCTTGTTTTGGTAGTGTTCATTAAACCCAGTAACTTTATTTTTTTTTTCTTCACAGGCTGTCAAGCTCTTCCATATATTTGCTCACAAATATATGTTGAACACTTAGATCTGAGTCTTATATTTGAGACTGTGTGCTAGGTAATCTCAGGTTGCATGTTTATAAAAGCTGGAGTGTCTCTTATTCAGGAAGGTAAAGAAAATAGCATCATATATTGCATCATATATTTCACCCTCATACATTGTGCAAAGATTAAGAGGTTTTACATTGTCTCTGCTCTGATATTCATGGGTGGGCCTGATTTGTCTAGGAGTCAGAGTAAATTTAACTCTCTTGCCGTGGTAATTGCTTCAGGAACCCAGACCCAAGTCAATCAGTAAATGATATCCCCAAGGGCATCAGGGTGGTTCAACGCAAGTATAATTCAGGATACAGTTTGATTGTAAGGGGAGGGAGCATCCTCCTTCTCCCTGGATATGAATGATGAAGAATGCACTTGTGGTTGATTGATGCTTGTGGCTATTTGTGAAGTCAGTATAGTACTGAAACTGAAACACAAGAAAGGCAGAGCCTTGAAAATCATAAACAACCAGAGCCAAAGGATGAAAGTAATGTGTGACCCTACCTTATTATTGAATTTTCAGAAACAAGTCAATAAATTTTGTTTCTGTTAGTTTTTATTCAAGTTGCACTAAAATGTAAAAAGACAAGGATGCTTGAGAGAGATGAATTCAGGCTGAAGAAATGCAGTGGAAAAGGGGATCAAATGAGAGTTCTTATTTGCTAATTCACAGTTGCAAATTCAAATGCTTCAGGGCCAAATCAAGAAATCTATACTAGTGGACTTCCCTGGTGGCGCAGTGGTTGAGAGTCCGCCTGAAGATGCAGAGGACATGGGTTCATGCCCCGGTCTGGGAAGATCCCACATGCTGCGGAGCGGCTGGGCCCATGAGCCATGGCCGCTGAGCCTGCACGTCAGGAGCCTGTGCTCCCCAATGGGAGAGGCCACAACAGTGAGAGGCCCATGTACTACAAAAAAAAAAAAAAAAAAAAGAAAAGAAAAAGAAATCTATACTAGTGAAGCAAATCAGGCATAAGATGAATATTGTAGATAGTAATAAAATATTTTTTATTTTTACTTTTTATTTACTGTTGACATGTGTTAATATAAGTCCAGTGCTATAAGAGCTTTCTATTTTCAAAAGTTTTAGAACATTAAATAAGATATTGTGTGGAGAATGCTTCTCACAGTGTCCTATTGACAAAGAACAATAACTATGTGGTAACTTATTATTTATGAGAATGATGGCAAGGTGTGTGGCATTCAATAAATTTTAGCTCACTTTTTTTATTCTTAGTTTGATAAGGAATATATGACAAGAGGACAGGTGGTTATAGGACTACAGAACAGGTAAGCTACCAGTAAATAAAGATGAGGGGTCAGAATGAGAGTGACTGATATGGGCATTTGAACACAAAGGATAGTAGAAAAACCAAAGAACGAGTGACATTTACAACAAAATAAAGGGGGAAATATTGAGAGATAAATATAGAGCACTATTTATTGGTCAAATATAGTAGTAATTAAGATCAATGTCTTTGAATGTAGATAGTGTAAATCCAACCTCTATTTTTTATCTGCAATTTGGTAATATTAATCACAACTTTCTTATAGGGTTTGTATAAAGTTAGAAGAGATGCATATTAAACATGTAGTTCATTGTCTGGCTTAAAGTAGGTGCTCTACAAATATTACTAAATTTATTGTTATTTATTTAGTGAGGAATAAAGAAGAAGAAACTGCAGAGAAGAATGAGCAGAAAAAAAAAGAGGCAGAGTTTAAAGAAAATCAAGATAATAAAATTACAAAATGAAAGTAGGTGTTGATTTCACAAAGTAGGAGAAAATTGATGGTTGCAGAAAATGTCAAGGATAAAGAACACAGAGAACAAGTAATTGTGCTTCAGAAAGTTACAGTACATTTCCATGGGAGGTGTGGTTCTCAGTTTGGAGAGGAAGAAGAAGCCACACAGTAGGGGATTAAGAAATGTGGCAGTCATAAATTTACATCCTTAGAATGTAAATGATTGTTTGAAAATTAGCAACAAAAGCAAGGGGAAAATATATCATAGAAGCTTGATAGGGAAAGTTTTTGCTTCCATTTTTTAATATAAGAGAGACCTGAACATATTCTAATGCAGATGGGAGAGGTCTCAGAAGAATTTTCTGAGAAGAGAAAGAAAAAGAATGATGATGTAAGTCCTAGAATGTACAACAGCAGAAAAAGAAATACAGAGGTTAAACTTCATTAGGAATGAGGAAGACAACTTTTCATTTAATAAAGAAATATTGGGAGAGGGGAAACATTTTAAAGAGATCAGAGAATTTGGTAACAGCTATAAGCTGAAATCATGGGGTTCATTTTTCATGATACTATTCTTCTTGGCAAATTAAAACATTTGGTGAATTTAAAGAATATAGAAATTCTTGGAAGAGCTGCTTTGAGAATATACAACAGTGTTATGAGATGAATAAAGGAATACAGCAGTGAGGTCCACTTGATGTATTATCAATGACATTGGATCTATTTAGTCATGTACAAGATTTTGCTCTAGAAACTCTATTTTTTGAGTGGGAGTGGGAGACCAAATGTTGAAAGTTGCCTAGGATTTAATATTGTTATGAGGTGAACAGTTGAGTTTCAAACAAAATGATTTTCTTGAGGCATCATAGTTGGCTGTGCTGAATGACTGAACATGCTAGAGCAGCACATGAATGCTAAATGCCTAGAAATTTAAGGAAAGGAAGTATAAATAATTGGAAAACTGAAAAAGACCAAATTAGAGGGTTTATTTTAGTCAAATTGGAGTTTTAACTGTTGTGAGAAATACATAGAAATAACAAATATTGGAAGAACTATTTTGTCTTTTCACTTAGTATTTGTGGTAGAATGTTTGCAAAAAAGCCCCATTCTCCACCACTCCCTTTATGTATGTCCATTACTATGTGACTTTACTGTACAGTACCTCTCATCAAGAAGTTGAGAACTCTAACCCTAACCCTGACTCTGTTCTTTGTATTTGAGCTAGTCTTGTGATGTGCATTAGCCAGTAGAATGTAGCAAAAATGACATTGTGCCAGGTCTAAGCTTAGGTCTCAAGTAGCCTTGCCTCCTTTCTTTTTGTCTCTTGTCTGTGTGCCTTTACCACAATATCTTTCTTTGGTCTCTTGGAAGATTAAAAGTATGGAATGGGCTAGTCACCCCAGTTGATCTAGTTGAGGCACAAGATAAGTGATAAATGCCAGCCAAGATGAGCACAGTTGCCTAGTCAAACCACAGCTGAACACAGATACATGGGTTCATCTTAACAAGGCCAGTTCAGGACAAGAGAACCAAGCAGCCTATGCATAGATTGAGAACCAAAGTAATGTCCATTGCAGTATACCACTAAGTACTGTTAGTGCTTATTACACAATTAATTGTGATAATAAATGATGCAGTATTTTCTTTGGTAGGTTACATATAGACTATTTTTGCAATGCATTTCATATGAAATACTTATTTACCATTTCCTATGGGCACTTTTGTGTATCAGATTCCTTCTTAAAATATGTTTCTCCAAATGTGTATAAGATGTGGTACCACCACTTCAGAGTATAATAGAATCATCTCTTTCTGTAAATATATTCCTATTGATGCATTCAAGATTTAATTAGCCATTTGGCAGCAATTTCATGCTGGTGGGATTTCCATAGGGAGAAGGATAAGCTGTGACCTGTGTCTCTAAGGTATGAGCTGCTGTTCTTCACGTTCTGCTTTAACTAAAGAACACATAACTTAAAACTATGTTGAAAGGCTTCCCATGAGATTTTTAAATAGATACTATATTTGGAGTCAGAAAGACCTGGGTGAAAACTTCAGTACTTCAGTTCTAACACATACTCTTTGTATAACCTTAGTCATTTTATTTTTTTACCTTAACTTATCTCAACTACAAAATGATTGAAGTATAGCCAGCCTAGCATCAGGCACAAAGTAAGCACTCAAGCAATATATGGTAAGTATAATTTTGTTAATGATTCATCTCATAACCTTCAGTAATCTGGGTATTATAATCTCAATTTAGTTTTTTCAACTATGCTACAGTCTCTTCCAAAACACACACACACACACAATCATACCTTAAATATATTTTTTGAAGTGTAGTTTTTAATGTTCTTTTTAAAATTTAAAATATAACTAAATTTGTTGTTAAATCAATTTATATTAATATTATTTATATTTCTCCTTTATTATTCCAGAGAAAATTAAGAAGTTTCATAAAATACAAAAAAATCCAGCAAAATAATAAAGTAGAAACGAGTTGCAAAGAGGTCACCTGGAGAGAGTTATAAATAGGCCTAGAAATGAGGCTAGAACACAAAAAGTTTGGTCACAGTTTGACTCTAACCTCTATAGTAGAAAATTAGAAGAGAAAATAGGATAAGTGGACGATTCATAATATCTGTAAGATAAAAGTAAACTAATTTTTCCCAATTCCTTCCAAAGAGGATGCTGTAATCTAATGGAACAAAATTCTCAGTCACACCTTCTGTTAAACACAGCTTTGAATTGCATGGGACTATTTCTTATGATGTCACTCAATATATGGCTAATGAAATTGTACCAAATCACAATTTAATCAAACTAGTCTTAAGGGACAGCAATACAATAGAATTTAGGTTACCCAGCTGTCTGATGTCCTGTATAAAGGCATAGGTATCATGGTATCTGAGAAATAGATAGATCATATAATCTTCAGGCAATCCTGCCTAAATATTATTTTCTCTAAAATGAACTTTGGATTTGGGGCAGTAGTGAGTTTAATACTATTTGCCCTGACAAAATTCCAGAGTGCAGGTAAACTATTTTCGCAGCTAAATATTAAATAGTAAGCTTATTAAATGGAGCCCAAATTGATATTGTATTATCAAAACTGAGGAAGCAATCAAAGACATATTCCAATATATAAAGCCATCCCAATACTCTCAGGGTCAATGGAGGGCACACTCTCTGGCAGTGTCAAGATTCTCCTTAGTTATTAATTTTGGATACACATAGTTCTTAAGAAGACTATAAATTACTTTTTAACAATATAGTCATTACCTATGTCAGTTGTTTATATAAAATAAAGAATGTAACACTTCAGGATCATTTGAACATTAGTTCATAAAACAGAAAAAAATACTATATTTCACACTAATAAATGATTTTTACCCTTTCTTCTTTTTCTTATTTATATAGTCCTCTTTATTCTCATTTTCTTCCCGTTCTCTTCTTTTTATCAAAAGGCCTGTATTAAGTGTCCATGTCTATGTGGCTCCTTGCCAAGCTTTTAGATCTTGCATTGTGAGACAGACAATGGCCATGTCAATAGACACATATAAGGCACACCGACTACAGGAGGAAGATGTTAAACACCACAATGCCTTTAAAGTTCAGGCAATCCTTTCTTTCTTTGGACCTATTCTCTCTGAAAACCACAACTTTCCTTCCTTTTACGTTTCTGATGTTTCCCTTTCCTAGTCAATATTGCCGAATCTCTCCATAACCTGGGCTTTGCACTAGATGTCTTCTAGATTTTTTAATCAGTTCAATGAATGCATCTTACAAACTGAATTATGTTTATGGAATATTCATACATTTATAACCCCTTAGTTCTGCTAGTTCTATGGTAGAAGCAAAGGCTATAGCTGCCCCTTCAGGCACAGCCCATCATCTGAACCAGATGGTTTATTCTACTTATGTCAAGGTAGGAAAATCTTATTTAATAGTCCTTGGGGGGTCTGAGAAATCAAGGGAATTTTATAACAGTAATACTGGGTCTGCTGTAGCTCACTTTGTGAAATAGGTTACAGTCCAAAATCTACTTCACCTGCAGCTGCTTGGATGTTTTTTGCATGCACACTGATCCATCTGCAATTTTATAATGTTGTCTGCTCGTTCGGAAAAATATGACTACTAAATTCTCAAGCATTTACCAAGACAGAAGGTGTGCGTGTGGGGGAATACTAAGTGTCACTGACGTGTACAATTAAAAACAAAGCAACAAATAAACAGCAGGTTATTCTTCCACATTAACATCCTAATATTCATTCATAATGTAGATTAAATCACCTTTTTGGTAGTCAGCTCTTAATTTATAAAGAAACATTGAATTGGTCATAAACATTCTTTGTCTGGTTTGGATGTATATTATGAAAATACTTCTTCTCTTTCTATTTACTTAATGAGGGAATGAATTAAAGTACATGAAGACAAAATGCAAATAAAGTGTGCTTAAGTTTGAGTTAAAGCATCATGAGTTTAAATTAAAGCAAAGTATATTATTTTTTACATTGTAATTAAGCGCTTCTCCCAAAGGCAGAGTCACATTCTATTAAAATAAGGAGCCTCTGGTAAAATATTCATGATTCCATAATAAATAGTTGTCTTAGTATTAGAATTTTTACTATTAGAATTTTCCAAGTAACCAAAAAATCCATTACAAACTGGTTGAAGAAAATCTATCTTATCTATCTATAATGTGTCTATCATCTATCTAACCTATCATGAGAAAACTGGACAGTATAGCTTCTGTTGCTTTATCCTTGCCCTAGACCACATTTACTCAGAGTGGAATCAGAGCTGTTTTCAGAAGAACAGGGATATAGATGCTGGGGATATAAATAAGTATTCACCGTATTGATGAAATTTGAGAAACTGAATAAAGTATTCCCACTAGTCTGCAGCAGCATGGCGTGAAGCATAACATAATAGCAACTAGCTGCTAGGAACAACACAGATCTGTGTTCATGGGTTACCATATATTTATTCTTATTGTCCCTAATCCCAGAAGGGAATTGCATTCTAGAAGGATCCTCAAGCATCTAGAATAGTGCTGTATTTGACTCAAATTAAAATTTAACCTCTTTGATAAATTCTATTAAAACATTAAATCTGTTCTATAATCCCTAGAGATGCAGCATGTACAGTGTATTACTAATAAGAGTAAAGGAAATTTATGGAAAAATGTCTGAGTAATCAGCCAAGACTTCAACATAAATGCATACAAATTTGTCAAAAATTGATGTAAAATCTGAGGAACATCCTCAGGAATTTTTTTTGTTATGTAAATAGCCAGGATCAATTGAAACATGAAATGTATGGAGATTTATCGACTTTTATTTAACATAAGTGCTGTCAATTTTTCAAGACAAAACACATAAGAAAAGCCATGCAGATTTGGATATAATACATAGAATAAACTGGGAGAAATTTGGTTCTACTGAGTCTTCTTTAAGGAAAAGATCTTACCAAGAAATATCATAAGCTCTAAGTAGAGTTAGCAAAGATTTCAGGCTTTGGGTTTAACCAGGGTGACCATGTTCCAGTTTGCCCAAGATGGGTCCAGCTTAGACCTATTGTTCTGGCATCGTGTCCTGTCTTGTTTTGAATTTTCCCAGAGTTTTATTTTGTTTTTTGGTCACACAATTTTATTAATAATTGCATTAAACTAAGCATATGATGGTTTGTTTGATCCCTGATTGTTATTTACTCTTTCTGCCATGCTTTCTATTAATACTGAGGGACATGCTTCTCACAGCATTCTGTGTGAAAATCTGAAACACAATCGGTTATAATCGACATTTTATTTTCCAGCTCTTTTCAGATAGAATATGATTAACACTTCCAAATCAAAAGAAGCTTGCAGGGTGCTGTTTAATAAAATAAAGTGTCCCTCCACACAGGAGGGTATTAACAGCTTACTCCTTCAAGTCTTCCAATGTGCTCCCTGTAATGGCCACTTGGTGCAACAGCTTGCTGTTCCTTGGCCCATGCACTGGCCTGCCAGGTACATGAAACCTCCAGGTCCTCATTTAACAGGATAGGTATTAATATTAAAAATATGTGGGAAACATGTGTGGAGAATAGAGGTTGAGTAGTCCTGCCATAGAGAATATGGAGAATAGTGTGAATGCTTTTGCTAGAGTGAATTTTAAAATGAAAAACGTGCATCTAACTCATTTATTCATTTATTTGTTTGTTTAAATTTTGCAATATACCCTTTTGGCAGAAATGAGATCACAGAAATAAAGAATGTATATTAAAAAAAATAATTCCTACCCTACTGGTCTATCTCTTTCTCAAAAGAAATTTGAAGATGAATGTGTAACTTTCAGAAAATATTTGTCAACAATTGTTGTCCACTATGGAGACCCTACCACATGAAAAGCAGGAAACACAAATCTATTGTAGCAGGGTCAACATCTGCTTCAATAGTTTTTAATTATTTTAAAGACTGTGCTCACTGTTGATGGTTTAATACATGAAGCTGTAAATGGTGCATTGGCATATTCTGAAAGGTAACTTTTCATTTGGATCAAATGATGATTCTTCTATATTATTTCAACTTATTTTTAAAGGAGGGTATTTTTTACAAACTTCAAAATCTACCCAGAGGCTGAACTTACAACTTCACTCATTTTTTTTAATCCCAAATTTTCTTCTGTACATAGAAGAAGTAAAGTAAGTGATGGCTGTTTATGTGTTAGATACATTAGCACATGAAAACCTTCAAGGACAACTAGGTGATGGACAGTTTTATATGTGTCATCAGAAGCTTCAAAGAGCAAACTAAATTAATTCTAGTAATGAGTAATTTTTTTCTCCCTTTTAATTCAATGGATCATTGTAAAACACTTTGATGTTCCTTCTGTTTTAAAGGTGAAACATCTGACGTTACTATTACTGCTTTTTAAAATTCATTTTAAAAGTTTATCAGTAAAAATAAATGTATTTTTTTGTGAGATGAAACTACAAATACCAAATTTGGTAGAATATAGCAGAGGGCTATAAAACTGTCCTAGTAACTTAAGAAAGTTATGAAGCATAAATGTACTTAGAATTGCCTTTGGTACAAGTATATAAAAAACTGTGCTAGTCTACCAATCAAATAAAAATTGTAGTTGTCAAAATCTATAATATTTTATATTTTAGTTGTATTTTGTTAAAAATAAAATTTTATCAAAATAGTCAACAAATGGAACACTAAAATCTTTACTTTTGTAACTTTAGTGAATTTCACTTGTCGAAATAGTTTTGCAAAATAGAAGACACTGAAATTCTCCTTAAAAATGAAAGGAGGAAAAAAGGTACTAAATTCTGCTACTGCAATTGGAGTATAAAAGTTAATTCTGAAAATCTATAATGCTATTTGCAATATCTTGACTTGTAGAATAAATTTTTGATAGAGTTTATTTTTAATTGGATAAATTTAAATTCTTTGCTAAAATGGAACAAAATTGATGCAGTCTATGGTTTTTGTATAATTTAAATTTAGGGAAACAAAATGTTATTAGAAGTAGAGGCAACTTATTCTATACATATTTTCTTGTAAAAATACCTATCAAAGATATTTTAAATGGAGGCAAAGTGTTAGTCTCTTGAAAAACCATTGGACTGAAATATTTACACATTTAAATATTAAAAATAAAAAGAATTGAGAACATCCTCCTTTTTGCAGAATTTGATTTGATCTTACCAGGTGTCTCAACACTTGCAGAATGTTTTTCCATTAAAAATATTATGGCCTAGCGAGAAGAATCATTTGCAAGTGGGAGTAATTAACTTCAAATTTAGTAATCATAAAATGCGGCTTTGAAAATAACTTATGAAAAAAGTTTTTAAAAACTCATATTAAAAACAAATTCTCCACGAAATGCACTTAATATTGTAATAGATACAGACAGCCAAGCCAGTGTAACCTAGATTTGTACAAAACCTAAATATGTATGAAAACCATTCTGCTTATATATTATTTTTTATTTTAGAAAATCAAACCACTGATAGTTTTTGCTTAATAAGCATAAATGTATTTAATTTAAAAATTTAGAAATAACTTTTGCTTTGAAAGTAAAATAAAACAATTTTACAGATCCACCAATATTCTTAAAAATTGGTAAATTAACTGTATATATATACATATATATACATATATATATATATATATATATATATATATATATGTCTAGTATCACTCTTGTGCCCACAAATGTTCTGGTTTATTCTGTCAAAAAGTAAATCAGTAAAACCAGTGTTTTCTGCTGATTTCTGTAAAGCAAGCCAGTGCACACAGAACTTTCTAATCCAGGTTTCATCTAGGATTAGATTTCAAAACACCTAGATGAATGTCTATAAGACAGTTATCCAAAACATGCTTTACCTCAGTAGATAGTCATATTTATTATATTCCCTGATAAATATCTGGAGCAAAACTAGCCCATGTTGCCAATTAAAAGGGGGATAGTTGAGTTAGGGAGAGACCATCTTGAGATAATTGATGAGGGAAATATGGATAGATTTCTGAAGAGGATGCTCCAGCTCTACTCAGAGGTAGTGCAGATAAGTTCTTTTTTTTTTTCTAATTTGAAAGATAAGCATGAGGATACTTGAAAAATTAGGGTCAGAGAATTTTAAAAAAACCTAGGTTTAACTTGAGCAAACCTCTACGTTTGCAATGCACCAAATTTATTAGAAGCAGTCTTCAAAGTGATTTACTGACTCATACCTACATGTGAACATGCGGAGATTGCCCAGCCTAATTTTTGAAGCAAGAAATCAGGTGAAGCACTCACTTTCAAAATGTCATGGCTGGGCTTCCCTGGTGGCGCAGTGGTTGAGAGTTCACCTGCCGATGCAGGGGATACGGGTTCGTGCCGCGGTCCGGGAAGTTCCCACATGCCGTGGAGCGGCTGGGCCCGTGAGCCGTGGCCGCTGAGCCTGCACGTCCGGAGCCTGTGTTCTGCAACGGGAGAGGCCACAACAGTGAGAGACCTGCGTACGGCCAAAAAAAAAAAAAAAAATGTCATGGTTGAGCTAGATTTCCCACTCAGTCGCAGCTAAATTTCTTCTTGTATATATTTCCCCATGAGGTGTCAGAACTTTATAGAATTGAGAGAGTTATTTGGAGAGTGAAGTATAATGGTGATGCTAGAGTGTTAATACTAGTCTCCATAATGTACTGCAGTTTATTTCTGATTCTGAAGGAAGTTAAAAATTTTAAAGAGAACTATTTTTCAGACTTACCCCAAAATTCATTCATACATTCAATAAGTGTTTACTGAGTTCATTTTTTTTGTGTGTAAAAAAGTGTTTATATCTCTATACCAGGAGCTGTAGGTAGGCTGATGTTTTACTCCTTTGATCCATTTGTCAGCTTATTAAGGATGACTGGGTGATAGGAGATACTTATTTTTTTTAATAATGATACATTTAAAAAATATGTACTTATTTTCCCCGTTATTATTATTATTTTTTTTGGCTGCGTTGGGTCTTAGTTGAGCACACGGGATCTTTGTTGAGGCACACGGGATATTTTCGTTAAGGCACGTGGTCTGCTCAGGTTTCTCTCTAGTTGCGGCACGTGGGCTTCTCTCTAGTTGTGGCGTGTGGGTTTTATCTTCTCTAGTTGTGACGTGGGGGGCTCCAGGGCATGTGGACTCTGTAGTTGTGGCATGCAGTCTCTCTCGTTGAGGCACACAAGCTCAATAGTTGTGGCACGCGGGCTTAGTTGCCTCACAACATGTGAGATCTTAGTTCCCTGACCCTTAGTTCCCGTGTCCGCTGCATTGGAAGGTGGATTCTTTACCACTGGACCACCAAGGAAGTCCCAGGAGATACTTTTTTTTAAGACAATCCTGAACCTGGAAATTGTCCTCTTCCTGCTGAAGTCATTGTGTTTATATTATTACTCATCCTGGAACTGTAAATGGCAAAAAGACAATTCATTTCCTGATAATTCGCAAGAGTAATGATTGTTTTGAAAGGGTACACATTAGCAGAGAGTGCCAGTCATAAAATGGGGTATTTTGTGGTATATATGAACAATAAGAGAATAGCTTATAACTTTAGAAACAACATTGACTCTAAAAGTGAAGTCTTAAACATAAGAAATTATGAACAAACTGAGAATTTTCAGAGTTTTTTTTTTTTTAATGAAGGTTATGGAAAAATCAGTAAATGACATGGAAATAAGAAGATAAAACAAGAGGTAGCAACAGATAAGATCAAAATCATGGTAGAGATATTTCCGTATACAGACACTTCCTCTAGTCTCATTAGGCATAGTGAAGAGCATAATACTGGGATCAAATTTTATTTGATCTGTCCTCTGCTATGTACATATACAGACAACCATGTCTCTATTTATCTCTCTATCTCTCTCTCTATCTATAAATCATCATTTATTATCAACCTGAGGTATAATTTATGTTCCCACTTAAAGTGTACAATTTAAGGAATTTTGACAAATGCATACCCCTGTGACATCATCACTTTAATGAAGTTACAAATACTTACATATCTGTACCTATGCCTGGCTATCTATCTATCATCGTTATATCTATATGTACACCTATCTATGTATCTATATATCTATCTATATTTATCTCTCTCTCTCCATATATATATGGAACCATACAGTATCTTCTTTTTGGTGTGGTTTCTTTCATTCTGCACAATGATTTTGAGATTCATTCAGTTTGCTGCATGTAGCAGTAACTTCCAGTTATTGTTTAGTATTCATTGCATTGATATATCATATTTATTATTTATCCATTCACCTATTGGATGACATTTTGATTGTTTATGATTTGGGGCTATTGTTTTGATAAATAAAACAGCTATGAACATTTGTGTACAAGTCTTTGTGTAGACATATGACAAACAACCCAAAAAAAATGAGCAAAAGTTTTGAGCAGACACTTCACAGAATGGCCATACACACAAGAAGAGATGCTAAATATAATTTGTCACTAGGGGAATGCAAGTAAAAACTTCAGTGAGACATCAATACATACCACTTAGAGTGGTTATGATTTTAAATTACTAAAAATACCAAGTTCTACCAAAATGTACTGGTGCTGTAATACTCATAAACCGCTGGTAAGAAAGTAAAATTGTGCAACCACTTGGAAAATTGTTTGAGAGTTCCTAAAATAATTAAAAATACATTTATCATACAACTCAGCATATTGAGCACAAATCTGACCTTTGTTATTCTGACTGTGTGACCTTGGGAAGGTAGGTTAACCATACTGAGTTTCAATTTCTTCACTGTTAAAAATTGGGAATAAA
Source organism: Grampus griseus (assembly GCF_964374135.1). Taxonomy (NCBI): domain Eukaryota; kingdom Metazoa; phylum Chordata; class Mammalia; order Artiodactyla; family Delphinidae; genus Grampus; species Grampus griseus. The sequence continues at coordinate 48,899,233 of NC_139012.1, forward strand.
TAAGACACATTCACAAAAACCATTGAATAGTATTTTAAATATATCAGTATTCAGTAAATACTGGTTACTTTTTTACATATGTTAGTTGTTTATTTGGCTGTAAAATATTCAACCCATAGTGTGGATTTATTCTTTCTAAATTATTTCCTAAAGTTTAAACCTCTAAAAGAATTATTAAGTGGACAAATCTCAGCCTAGTGGATTTGACCATGGGAAACAGTAAAGATTCTGAAGGATCAGGTAAGATGTTCATCATGCAAAATGTTGCCCAGTTACTGTTCTGTGGACACAAGACACAGGTAGGCCCAGAAAGAAGGTAAGGACACCACAGGCAAGTGGGGACCCATATACCTCTTGATGCTTCCTGATTGACTCTCTGGTGACTTTTGTCATAGTATACATTTGGAGATAATTAGAATACATTCTCTACTTTATTTCTATTATACATGTCACAAATTTCATATAACTTCTGTTCAGACTGCTGGTAAATATATCAGAAATTATTTATTTAACCACTGGATATTTCTTGAGTAACTATGGAGTATTTGTAAGACCAAGCAGTGGGACCATTCACGAGCTGCAGGACCTCACTTTGACCTCAAGAAAACAGGCCATGAGAATATCATAAGTACACTATCAACTAACAGCAGTATTACAGAAGTTGAGAGTTTAATCTTATTTTTTTTTTAGAATACTTGGGGACCATAGCAATGAAAATGAGGTGTCTGGAGAAGCAGCTAAGTATGTCAGATGTATGTTTGAGGGTGGTTTTATGGAAGAGGGTGAGAGGCAGTGATGTTTTAAGTTAAGCTAGAGCAAAATGGAGCAGCCTGGCTGGAATGGAGACTTTACATAGTTGAGGAGTGTAGAATTGGGGCAAGATAAGTGGTGGCCAGAGGGTTAAGTGGATAACATTGACACTTCATTTCTAAGGGGCCATTGAACATTTTATTTGTAGTCAAAGTCTGACCAAAGATGTGAATAAGAACAAATAGATCTGTAGTCAGGTTAAGATAGATAGAGCATCTGGAGGGAGCAGAGACACCATGAGAATATTTAGGTGACTTTGGTGATAATCTAGATCAATGCAAATCTTTTAACTCAATACTTTTCGTTCTTTTCCTGATCTGCAGTCTTTCGTAGTCCTAGCTATGGAATAATCCTTATCCCCCTGACTTGGCAATGAACTTGGCCTACTGTGAAAAGCTGGATTATCAGAAAATGTGAGTTCAGACCTATTAAACTTAGAGGAACATCACAAAACTAAGGACATACTGTGTTATTTTAGAAGGAACAAAATGTGTAAATATGGAGAATTATCAGCAGCTGTCATTTTAAAAGAAAGATATTTCTCTCTGTTGAGTTGTATCATCCGAGGAGCAATTGAAGGTCAAGTTATTAAAAGTGCTAATATAATATTTGTGTCAGCTAATTAAATGTGTCATAGCAAACATCTTCTGTTTTGTCTGACACTTTCTCTCTCTCTCTTTTTTTAATAGATCTTTATTGGAGTATAATTGCTTCACAATACTGTGTTAATTTCTTTCATACAACAAAGCGAATCAGCCATATGCATACATATATCCCCATACCCCCTCCCTCTTGAGCTTCCCTCCCACTCTCCCTATCCCACCTCTCTAGGTCATCACAAAGCACCAAGCTGATCTCCCTGTGCTATGCTGCTGCTCCACACTAGCTAACTATTTTACATTCGGTAGTGTATATATGTCAATGCTATTTTCACTTCATCCCAGTTTCTCCCTCCCCCCGCTGTCCTCAAGTCCATTCTCAGCCATAAAAAGGAACGAAACTGAGTTATTTGTACTGAGGTGGATGGGCCTAGAGTCTGTCATACAGAGTGAAGTAAGTCAGAAAGAGAAAAACAAATACCATATGCCTGACACTTTCTCTTAATTCTGCTTCTTACTCAGTAAATACAGCAAAAACCATATAAGCAAACAAACAAATAAATAATAATAAATATCCTCAACTGTCAGGGTCAAGTTCACCAAAATGCTGCCAAATAACCCTTTAAGTCTTTCATTGCATGTACTAATTTAAAGTGAAGCATTTATTGGATTCTTTTATATTTGCAGTCATTTTATACTTATCAATAAGCCATCAGGAAGAACAATTTAAAGGTAATGTCTTCATTCTGGAATTTTTTTTTGTTTTTACCAACCAGATTATTTCTGAGAATTATATGGTTTCTCAAGCACCCTATAAAAATTAAGAAAATAGTGATTAAGAAAGACTTAAAAAAATGTTACAGAGATGAAACTGATCCTTTGGAGTAGTTATCCAGTTGAAAGTTTTGTGCTCATCATTTATTCGTAAGCAATTTAGAATTTTCAGTTACCTCAGAATAAATTCTAGGAAATAGTGGCCTGTCTGAGGGGTCACAGATACAACACACAAATGATAGTCACTTTCTGAGGTTGCTATAAGAACATGTCTACATAGTTCTACTCAGCACTACGTGATGTTAACCTCCTGCTGTACCAATTTATCTCAAAGAACATTTCCCTACCACCATCAAAACAGTGTCCAGAAAATAAACTCATAAACCATGTGCTTCCTCTCCTTTGAGGTCCCAAAGCTTTTACCAATAAATCTGTGATGGTCTTCTCCAGTGGAGTGGCTTTGCCACATCACCTTTGCTAACTTTCTATTTAGGGTATATTTTCATCCATGGTCCTTTAGTTCTTCATCTTTTCTCACTGATTTCAAATTAAGCTTTTATTTATTTTTCAAGGAATTCAATTCTGAAAACAAAACTAATCTGAAGTGAAAAGCTTCATGTGGGATGAAGTGATAGGCAATGTCTTTATCACAGTCTCTTAATTCTTCTTCCTAATCCTTTTCTTCCACTGGATGGACTGAGAAGAATATTGAGGACACCTGTGGACAGGACAAGTGGGTACCTCCTCTTGCCTGCTCCCTAATTCTGGGCTACAATTGACTCAAGCCCTGCTGAGGAAAGAGATCTATGTATGGTGACTGTTATCATATTAACTTTTGACTAAAGCTATTTCCCAATAGTATCTGAGTGCCTTTTACCAAACAGAGCATGAATTTAAGCAGGATTTCAAGAAAGCTGGATGTAAAACATAGGTTTCTGGCTCCACACTTCTCCATCTCCAATAACCTTACAAAACTGAGCTTCAGGTGTATAACTGCCTTGATATTTGTCAAGACCATCCACGAACCCACATATTGGTAATTTATTTTCTTCACTACCACACAACTCAACTCACCTCCCATGTCCACTCTGTTCTCATTGCCTCTCACTTAAACTAGCAGAAGTGATAAGCTGATAACTTGTAGATCTAGTTTGCAGTCACTGTAAACCTGAAATGAAACTGGTTTATTCAATTTAATGCAACTTTATATCATTTGAGGAGAAGGGAGAAAGTATATTGCCTTCAACAGATCTCATATATTATATATGACTGAAAACACAAATGATACTTATATTGTAAACATCTTAATCCTAATGTGTGTAAGTTGGTGATACAAATTTAAAATATTATAATAAAATGAGAAAATGTTCATAATTGAATAAGTAGGCAACTATATGACCAGCACAATCAGATACATATGTTAAATATATCTACGGAAAAACCCTGTAAAATCATACATACAATATTAAGAATGGTTACTTCTAGGCTGGGAGGAAAGATTGGTTAATTTTGTTTTCTATTTTGTAAACTTTTACATTTCAAAAATTTTTACAGTGTACAATTACTAATTTACTATAAGGAAAATAGTATCTTAATTTTAAATGAAACCATGAATGTGAGATTGTGTAGCACACAATCTCACACATAGTATGTATCCAAAAACTATCAAATTCCTTTTGTACTCAAATAGTATCAAAGAAACAGGTGAATATTTATTTTGTTATTTATAAAAACTTATTTGAATTGTCTAGAAAGCAACTGTAGTCAAATATCTCACAACCCTGGCTAAGAAGAACAGCATAAAACTTAGAGACTGTGGTTAGGCCTAGGCATGAAGAGCCTTCACAGCAGAAAGTTAAAATGATTCATTGATGCACTGGGGTCTTATTAAGCAAGTGAAGAATGAGGGTGATATCATCAAAAATCGTTCTAACGGTAGGGAAGCGATTATAGAAATTATTGCAATGGTCAAGTTCACTCATAATGAACATAGGAATAAGAAACTGCATTAGCCACTGATAGCAAAGTTTCATCTGGACCATATTCTTTTCAATGATAACAAGCAAAGTCAATGCTTATTCCCATTTGCTTTTTGGAGGAAAAGTGAAAGATCCAGGTCTCAAGTGACCATAAAACTCCAAATAAAATTTTCTGTTAGGCAAATAACATGGTCAAGGCCATATAGACAAATTGAGATTTTAAAAATTACTTAAGTAATAATTTTGACTTCACCTAGAACACTAAACAAAATAGAATTCAAGCAAAAGAATGATTGCATATTTGTCTTTAACTTTCATACAACCTCTCTTCTGACACTTCTGGCCTTTTGGGCTTTCCTATTTTATCATGGCCCATCTCACTAATATACTAATGGAATGCAATGATCAAAGGTAATATCTTTAGTAGAATATCACTCCATTTATTCATGACCTTATTATTTGCTTATTTATTGAATACATATGTATGAAGTTTTCTTTTCAAAAAAAAGTTTGGAGTGTCTCCTAACTGCTAGGAGGTATTCTAAATGTTGGAGATATAATAGGTAATTAAGGTAGAAAAGTTTCCACACTCCTAAAACTGTTATTCTAAAAGAGAGGAAATAGATAGACATTTAATAGCACAATTGGGTTGGGATGATGGGCTGCACGTTTAACTCATATTGTGAGAAAAATGTTTTAGGAAAAGGCATTATTACCACTGCAAGTTTACCTCATAATGCTTTCCCTGCTGGACTCAATGAAGCTTCCAGGTGTTCGATTTGGTTTTTCCCTTTGACTTTAGTAAGGTTTCTGGGTAATCATGTCATTTTCTCTCAGCAGCCTTAGTTTCTCCTCACTCCTCACTGGTTGTGGACTCCAAGCCTCCATACCTCTCCTCCATCCTGCTCATGGACCTGGGGGCCGACCCAAGCCTCCCCTGGAGGTCACTCTCCTTCAATGCTGAGCCACCAGCAGACCACCAGTCTCAATTAGGTGACTTTTCCATACAGGTGCTGAGAGTGGCACAATCAGGCTAAACTTCAGGGCCTCCGTGTTCAGGCTAGACCGTCAAGTTTACTTTGCTATGTCCTGGCTTAGATGGGGCTGTTGTGGGAGAAAATGTTAGGGAACCTTAGTTATGTTATTTGCTACTTGAAAAGCAAGAGACTCAATATAATAAAGCTGAAATTTTTCCCTAAGTTAATCAATAAATTTAAGGGAATCTCAAATAAAAATAAGAGATTTTGAACTTCAAAACCTGAATCTAAAGTTCATGTGGATAAATAAGTAAGCAAGAGTATTCATAAAATTTCTGAAGGGACTTCCCTGGTGGTTCAGTGGTTAAGACTCCATGATCCCAATGCAGGGGGCCCAGGTTCAATTCCCGGTCAGGGAACTAGATCCTGCATGCTGCAACTAAGAGCCCGCATGTCATAACTAAAGATCCCGTATGATGCAATGAAGATCCCACACACAGCAATGAAGATCCAGCATGCCGCAACTAAGACCTGGCACAGCCAAATAAATAAATAAATAATAAATGAATAAATAAATACTTTTTCTGAAAATGAAGAATAATGTTGAAATTCTAGCTCTACTACATTAGAACACATATTATAAAATTATAATGCTGTTTAAATGTAATGTTGTTGTATAAATTAGTAGGTTATTGCAAAAGAAGAGATGTATAAATACATCCAAATACATATAGAAATTTAATGAAAGATAAAGTTTCAGTTTTGTAATAAATGCTATTTCAACAATTTTGTAGACCCATGGAAAACACAAAAATTAGAATCCTATCTCACACTATTACTCTAAGGAGAATTCCACATGAAATATTTAAATATAAAAATAAACCCCACAAAAATCCTAGAAGATACCATAGAAGAATAATTTTTTAAAAATATATCAGATGGAGAAGGACTTTTCTCACCATGGCACAAAACTCAGAATCCATAAAAGAATAAAATTAAAACCGATATGTATTTTTAAATTCCACAACAAAATCAACACTAGCAGAATCAAAAGACAAATATTAATCTGAGAAAAACTGCAACTCATATCACAAAGGACTAATATCCTAACACATGAAATGTTTCTCTAACTAATGAAGAAGCAATAGTTGGGAAACTAATAATTAGCCAATGTGGGCAAATGTCTTCACAGAAAATTAATTACAAATGTTTAATCCTATAAATCATGCGAAAAATCACTTTAAAAAGCCATGTACATTAAAACTATTACTTTTCACCTATTTTTATTGGTAAAATGATAACATATTGATCAGGATACAGAAGATTAGAAACTGTTACATACTGCAGAAAAGATAGCTAAATTAAGTTACATAATTCTCCTGAATACTTCTGTTTACTCCTGGCCCACCATCCTAAAATATTCTATATTAGTTTTCTTACCTATCTGAGCCTTCTTTTTTCCTTCCTGCCCATTCTCCTTCCTATGAAATGTCTCTGTCCTTTGAACTTTTAATGAAATGCTGATACATCCTCTATTTTTAACTATCTATGAAATAGTCAAACTATACTGTAAGCATCATGCAGTTTATTTTTTAATAAACCCAGTGCCTGAACTTTCTATTTATTAATAATAAAAATATCTGTAATAGTACTAGACTTTATAGTTTTTACAGATTTCAAATGTTTTCTCATTTGGTACCATAACAAACCCCAGGGCTAAGTTTCTCTATTTACTTTATTCTACTGAAGAAAAATTAAATCAGGTTATGGTCACATATTGACCAGGTAGAGCTTACAGCATAGGAGTTTTAATTCAGAGGACCTAGATAGATAGGTAGATAGATGGATAGATAGATACATGATAAACAGATAGACAGATGGCTATGGAAAGATCAATCCTGGCTCTTCCAATTATTGGTAATGTGAGATTTAGTAATTTAGTTAACTTTTTAAAATTAGTTGTCATACCTATAAAATGGAAATGACAGTAATACCTACCTAAGGGTTTCTGGGAAGGCAAACAAGAAAATAAAGCATTTGACACATTACCAGTCCCATAAAAAGTGCTCAGCTACTGTGACTATTATTATTTTTCAATAATGCAGCTTTGGTTAACTAGATTTATTTCTCTAGAATGTGTCACTGTTATTCAGCCCCTTTGTAGGTAACTCAAAATGTTGGCAGTGGATCATTTTCGGTGATAGATTGATGGCAAATTCAATAATTAAAATATACTTAGTGCTTTACCAATGTACTTTCCTCATTTATAATTCAGTCAAAGAACTAGTGAGAATCAGGTAAAATGGGAGTTGACATTGAAGAATTTTATTATTCATTGTTACTCTAATATCAGTCCTTCACATCTGTTCTTGGTTGCATTGTATATAGTGCTTGAATGAAACTTTGTTTGGTTAGTGTCTATCCTTTTTTTTCTTTCTAAAACTTCATCAAAACGTTAGTCCGATATCAGTTTTTCTCTCTTCTTTTTGTTTTTGTACAGAATTTAATATTTTCATCCACATACAGTTTAAATCTCTGAATTACCAGAACTTCTTGTCAGAATTCTCAAACCCTATGAAATAATAGATCATCAATTCCTATTGCGAAGAGACTAGATATATGAAGTAGCTTTAATTCAGAAGTTGGTTTCTGTTGGTATGAAAGGGAAAGTATCTTTTTTAGCTACTGAGTTATGATGGATATATACACAAATACTAGCAAGAACAATATGAAATGTGAAAATTTGGAGGCAAGAAATTATTTTATTTCACTAATATTTTCCTCTTTTAATTATGAATAATAAAAACTAAAATTATGCTATTAAAACAATAGTTTTAGCAATAATTTAGTTTTGATTTACTATGTAATCATAGTAATAATGTTTTCCATTTTCAGGATGATTTTCTTGTTGATCTGGAAATGAAAAGTAATAATTTCATATTCACAATAGCTTATGATCAAGGTAGCCATAAACTCCCATAAGGAAAAAGGTTAAAAAATAAAATAAATTCAAGTTTTTAGAATAACATATTGATACTTAACTGAGATACGTTTTTCATCTTCCATCATAGATTTACCACTTGAAATTCAATCAGACCTGAAGAAAGCAGAAATCTTTAATGAAGTTATGCAAATTAAAATATATCTTCATAGAAACAACTGTTCTAAGACAAAAACAAAGTTCTGAAAATCTCAGGCAAGATAATAGAACCTGGCTCTGAGCTGTTGTCACAGGACATTAAGTTGTATGATTAGATTGAATTATCTGAATATAGTCATTTCTCCAGCAAAATACTTTTGAAAATTTACTCTGCCTGAGAATACTGCCCTAAGAGTAAAGGACACTGTGATAAAATGAAGTCTATTTTAGTTAAAAACATCTATTTATGTAAAAATAATTACTAACATACTTCATTTATACTTTATAGCTATATCTTCTTAGTAATACTAGTAAAACTGTACTGAGTGCTTAATGTAATCCAAACACTGAATCAAATACAAATTACTTATAGAAAACTCCTTATAGCCCTTAGATCGACAATATTGATTTATTGATTTAAGATGGGAAAATTGTGATTTGGAAAGATTAGATAATATGGCCCCTTTTGCTTAATCAGAGGAAAAATTTGCATTCTGAATTCCAACTCATTTCCTTGTAAAATTATATAAATGGCTTCATTTACAATAGTTAGTATATATATGGATAAAGGAAATTATTATTTGTTTGTTATTTTTTTCTGATTAGTTGTTCCATTAGTTCCAACATGACCCAATGTAGGAAGGTCCGTGACTGAGTACTCTATTCAAATTTCTGTAAGAGCAAAATCCCTGAAAAGAGAGTAGCTGATTATAACCCCTTATATTTCTCTTACTGTCTTTACAGTGCCTCTCTTTTTGTTCTTATGGCTCTAGCTACACATTTTCCTACTTTTTTTCCAAAGGAATGACTTGGAAGATGTCATTTCCATCCTTGAAAGACTGTTAGGCAAGTTACATACCCTCTATTCAGGCTACTTCCTTCTCTGATCTGTGAACCAGAGCATGCCAGTTAAACTTGAAATCCAGATAAACAACAACAACAAAAAAATTAATATAAGTTTATCCCATACATTATAGTGAAACAAATATATCTGATATTCAAATTTCACTGGGTATACTATATTTTATCTGAGACTCTCAGTCCTGTGGAATGTATATACAGAAGTAGACATGCCTAATAACATCAACAAACACCTAATTCACCTCTTTCCTTCGAATGTGAATTGCTCTTTATACTCTGAGTTTCATCCCCAAGTAATAGAATGTTTCTGCCAGCCAAATACATATTTAGCAATCGGATTCATATGAAACAGACTTTCTGAGAGGTGCAAATCCTGTAGCTTATGTTCTAAGCAAGCTTCTTACTAGTAGAGAAGCAAAGATCAAGAAGTGGGTTCATTTCTTTAAGGTGTTGCCTCCTCCTATTACTGAGAGCCAGGGGAAATACAAAGGCATTTTAGCCACAATCATTTAATTTTGTTGTAACTGCAAAATGTTTTATTCTTTTTCACAAGGCAAGTATGTAATAAATTATTAATTCAAATTATGTATTAACATGTGCAGAAACTCTGGGGTTGGAATAGAGATAGTGATAATTTTGAATAATTTGTTGATTGGGGTCAAAAACATAAAGAGATTGAAAATTAAAAATAAAACTCCAAAGAGTATATCCATGATAGCATATTTATTGATGTCCAAGCTTTGTAATTCTCAGATTTTACTCACAAAAAATAAAGTTGTGACAATGTGGACTTAAAATACAATCATTTATTTTAGAGTTATTACTATAATGTTAATGCTATATATTTTAATTTGCAGTTTACATTAGTTATAGAACTTAGTTTTGCTGAAATAAATTCATGCTGAACGTTTATTATACAAAATGAAAGTAAACGCTTTGACCATGTGTTCAGAAAAAATAAGAATATTAGATTTACTATAGATTTTGAAATGTCTGCATTAACTGATCACATCCTCATGTGTCAAGTACCTTTCACACTAGCTTTTACTATAGGAAGAATGTGTTAGAAAAGACTCTTCAAGCAGCATCCTATAGAATACAAAGCAATGGTGTCTGGTAATTAAAATTTTGGATACTTGTATTGGATAGATGAGGGTTGAAATCCCTGCTAGGTCATTATCTAGCTGTGTCATCTTGTAAATATGATATTTAACTTTTCTAAGGCTTTGTTTCTGCATATGTAAAGTGTGATAATAATGATGTTACACCCTGAATTAATACTATATCATAGGATTGCAAGTGAAGAGTAAATGAAACAATATATTAAGTGGTTCTATAGTAGCCCAAATGCAGTAAGCAATGAATAAGTATTAAATAATTTTACCATCACAGGTCTAAATTTACCTGTGCTACTGCATATATGAAAATGTTTTCTTTATTTATCATTACCTTTTTCTAAATAGTTTAAAAGTGTGCGTTCTAAATATTTTCTTTTCAGACATCAGTCCAGCCCCCTAGCTGGAGAGGCTTCTTGATTCCCTCAAACCTCAATTTTTCAATCAGTTGTAAAGGCCCATTAAATTGTTCTTTGAAATAATTTCTGTATTTGAATTAGTTTCTTTTCTACCACAAATCCACCACTGTTATGTTTATCTTATATCTATCAAACCAGGAATATCCAGTAGAACTTTCTGTGATGATGGAAAGCTTCTAGATATCTATTGTTCAATATGCTGTCCACTAACAACATGTGGGTATTCAACTTTGAGTTAATTAAATTCAATAAGATTAAAACTGTACTTCCTTAGTGATGCTAGCCACATTTCAAGTACTCAATAGTCACATGCAGCTATTGTCTACCATTCTGATGGTACAGTGACAACTGGTCCAATTGTCTCCAGTTTCTCTACAATCAAATCCATTCCACAGAATAGCCCTAGTTTAATATTAATAATGGATACTTTTGATTAAATTATTCCCATGCCCAAGCTCTTTGGGAATAACAGTGACAAATATATGAAGACATTTAATTATCATGTATCCATCAATATTCTAATATTTTGTCTTCCAACTAATATCGTCCCATCTTCTTCCAAGGACATCAGTGAAAGAACTTCCCTGAGGACAAACATAGCTTTACTCAAAATAACAAAGTTTGTCTGTAAAATTCACCTAATTTGCTAGTCTAGCAGCTCTATCAAAAAAGAAGTTATTATTTGTGAGCCCATGCTGGCTCCTAATGATCATTGCTTTTTCTCCCAAATGCTCTCAAAACATCTGCTTAATAACTACTAGAAATTCACTAAGTTCTCTCATGTCATGCCAAGGGATTTGGCTTTTATCCTATGTACAAGGGGAGAAAGTCTGTGTTTTTATAGTTATTTTTATGTCTAATTCACATTAAAATAGTTTCTTAAAATTGGGGATTATGCTTATTTATACCTCGATCTAACTAAGGATGCCTGAATCATTGTATTCAATAAATATTAGATTAATAGAAAATAATGACAATAATTGAATATTTTGAATAGGTGAGTTAAATAATTAAGCATTTATTTAAGAAAAATTATTTTGAATACAGGACTAAGGGGAGATGGGAGATAAGCAGGGTTGAGGCTATGTTCAGGGAGACCTATTAATGGTCCATTGAAATTTTTTATCTAAGAAAAAATGAATACCTGAATTAAATAATGGTGGAAATCTAAAGGGATAAATAGGATGAACAGATGATGGTTAACTAGCTAGCTAGCTAGCTTCATAGATAGATGTGTGACTGTACACAAACATCTACATGACTGATCAGATCAGATAAATATACAGGTCTACAATGACATCCAAGTTTTGGGCTTAGCTATCTTTATTTTTATGGTATTCAAAATAATAAAGTCCCACAAATGACTAATGGTATAATATAATAGGAGGTTATTCCTTGCTCATAAAATGGAATTGTGTGGGGCAGCTCTCTTCAACACAGTCATTCAGGTCCTTAAACTGACCTGACCTTAAATTTTCCTAATTTCCAATTTCTAACAGTTAAGTTTGTCTCAGGTTTCCTTCCAACTTAAAGAAAATTAGAATAAATTAGAATAAAGGAGTATATATGGAAGGTGTCTCTGACTATGTGTGTAAATATAATACATTACTTCCTCTCCCATTACATCTACTGGAACTCAGTCTTATGGCCACACCTAAGAGCAAGGAAGGTTGAAACATATTTGCACTGTGTTGCAATAATTAAGAGAGGACTATGAATTTAGGTGAGTGCCTTTCATTAACATGACCATAAGAATGGGAGGAGGATTCACCAAAGAAGTTGTTATGGGGCTATTAGTTCATTCTGGAACATAAACTTGAGATAACATTTAAACATCTGTATATAGAGAAATCCGTTAAGGACACAGAAATACAATGACTGAGTTCAAGTGGGAGGTTTGTTTAGAGTTGCAGACTTAGAAATCACTGTTTTATAGGTGATTGAAGTCAGGAATTGAAGGAGCTCTTTCAGTAAGAGTGTAAACTGAAATTGGACTAGATGAAAAGAGAAAATCAGGAAAGAAGAAAAAGGCATGATTAAAATTTAGAGTGAAAAACTAAATCTGTACAGTCAGAGAATTCTGAAAAGGGAAGAAAAATCTAGAAAAAAAATTATCATGGCAGTTAAGAGACACAGATGATAGATAATAGTGCTAAAAATGAGAGTGAGCTTCAATTTCAAGTACCATAGAGGGATTAGATCACATTGGGATGAAAGTGTATTCCTTGCTTTTGTCAATAATGAGACATTAATGCACTTTAACAAATCTGTTTCAATGGTGTTACAAAGGAAAATTCAGATTAAATGCTTAGTTATCAGACAAAGGAGATAGATTGTAGCCAGAAGGAAGAGGGAGGGGAAAACACTTTTGATGTTGTAGTTAAAAATAAAGCATCTTAAGCAATTTTACACATTGAAAAAAAATTATTAGGGGTAAATAATTTAGATACAGGTCCCAGGGTATGGAATCTCAAGTATGAATAGACAGATTGTTCTTGTATAAGAAAATGGACCTCTCTTCCTTTAAATAGTCAGAAAGATGGAAATCACCATCTCTAGTACCCTGAGATATAATTTGTTTGGTTTTTAAACTTGGATTGATTTAAAATAGTTTGAAATATACCTAAAAATTAGTTAGAATTAGATTGTATAGTTTTACCATTTATCCATTTCATTCATTCTTTTGTCAATAACCTCTGACATTAGTCAGGTACTGAAAATTTACATGTTAATAATTAGCTAAGTTTTCTTAAAGGATCAAAAGAAATAAAAACCACAGGAAATATTTCAATTAACATTATATAGAGTTACAGTTAGAGAGGTATATATTAAACAGCAATGTAGAGATTGCTATAAGAATGTTGACTTTAATGTGATTTTGATTATTATAGTTTCCTTAACATTGATATTATTTTAACAAATTATATATGCTTACATTGGATTCAGGTTATTGAATTTTTCAGCCACCCCATATAGAGACTGCTCTTATATTTATCCAGTTCATTCAAATCCAATTATATGCACAGTAGTAAAGAGAAAAGAAGCTAATTGTTGGGTGTGAAACTTAGAAGTTCCCACTTTTTATAGTTACCTGGGATAAACAACATAATGAGCTTGATTCTCTCCACCTCAGGGTGCATGGACTTAAACTTGGGGAGACAAATTTTTAGAATCATAATAGGTTAGATATCTTCATGATCACCTTGTTTAACTATATTTCCCCAAAGTTTGGAGTCTAGTGAAAGAGTTTGGGGTTAAAACAAAAACAACAACTTTAGTCTATTTCTTGACTTCGTATCAAGAAACAGAGGCATGATGGCTTCCTGGGTACATAGGGACATGGGAAATGGTACTTTCTCTATGCCTCCTGCTGGAATCTGATGGAGATGAGAATTGGGCTTCTGAAGAAGTGAGTAAACTGGCATGGGATGCACAATGATCATCATTATTAAATTGTAGAACCCCTGCCTCTAAATTTCTATATGTTTTCTACCTTCCCCACATATGCTGACCTCCAATTTTTCTTCACATATATTAAAGAATATTACAGTTATATGGACTCTTAGATTTTGGAACTCCTATAATTTACCTTCTCACCCCAAGTGAGAATTACATCTATAATACTCCTGCAATGGAAGGCCATTCAGATAGGATGATGGTCAATCAAATTTCTTCATTTTCCTGCATGCCCTCAGAAATAACATGTTGCCGTGGTTTTATACTTGTACCTAGGATATATCTCTAAGACAGGAAAGAAAATCTAACTTCCTAAAAATTGTTTTAAAAACAAACAAGGGGCTTCCCTGGTGGCGCAGTGGTTGGGAGTCCGCCTGCCGATGCAGGGGACGCAGGTTCGTGCCCCGGTCCGGGAGGATCCCACGTGCCGCAGAGGGGCTGGGCCCGTGAGCCAGGGCCGCTGGGCCTGCGCGTCCGGAGCCTGTGCTCCGCGGCGGGAGAGACCACAGCAGTGAGAGGCCCGCGTATCACAAAAAAAAAAAAAAAAAAAAAAAAAAAAAACAAAAACAGAGCACAATACCTCTAGGGACCAAATTTCCACCTGAGAGTTATGATTGCTAAAGGAGTTTAGAGTTTTAGTCTCCTGGTAAATTTACTTCCCAAGTCACTTTGATTTCAGGAGTGGTGGATTTCTAATATTTTAATCATTAAAATGATCCAAAACTGCAGTTTCAGTGTTACAAAATCCGGCAATACTTTGGTTTTCAGCTCTGAACTATAATTTAATGGGAAGAAAGCCAGTGTACAAATATGCACCCCAGGCAAAGGAAACAGAGTTCTTCCCTGTGACAGAAACCAATAACCATGTCAACACAATGCTTATCTTAATCATACTTAAGTGATTATAAAACTCTAACCAAAAACTTGGATTAGATAATTTTAAGAATTCATGAAAATATTAATTTCTGATTTTAGCCAGAAAAAATTTTTACAAAATCTGGTTTGATTTTAGACAATATCAATATTTTAACTGATTACTAAATATTAAACTTTCTTTTTACAAATCAAGCAAATAACCTGTGAAAAAACTGATAAATCTTTAGCTTCATATGTATTCAGCAGTTATGACCAATAGTAAAATTAGAAGAAAACCTAAAATATACAAACAAAATTATGCACATGGTCTCATGATATGCTTAGATATTTTATTTATAATTCATTGATTTATATTCATAGTTAAAATATAACATGCATAAAATATTTACTGATATAGTTATGTATTTATGGGATGAAATGAAAGTGTTTCCAGTGTCTACCAAAATATCTTCTCTAATGATTTTAGAACACATTACAATGGAAAATCTAATGTAAAACTAATAACATGAAAGATAAAATGTTTTACCCCCATGTTTACTTACATAAAAAAGATCAATTTAGTAGTAATAGGAAAGTGATAAAACTATACTTCACTTAAGAGCAGTTAATAATTCAAGGAAATAAAACTGTCTTTATTTAAAAATGACTGTGGAAAATGGGACAGTTTGAAAGGGAAGATAATTTTTCTTCTTGGTTAATGAAAGTTATTGGGTCAAGATATTCACTAGATAGATAAATAGAAATATATATATATATGTATATATACACACATATATTTATATCTTATAACTTTTTTAAAGTTTCCATGTTATTACTCCTTTATACCAGACTCACGTAACCCCTATCTTCCTTAAAGTTCTGTTCTATTTTCCCTTAACCCCCATTATCCCTCTTATTTCTTCAAGTCTCCTCCACTCCCTACAAAAAACTGAGACTTTGAGAGGTCAGTGCTACTCTGAGCTACTCAGACAATTCTCTCCAAATACAACTCCCTATTCACAATTCAGCTTCAGAACATAAAATTTTCTACGCTTGTGAACATCAAGTACCAGAATTCACAATTAAAAATTATTAAATGATAAAAGGCTCTGTCGGGAAGTTGTGAGAAGGAGAGTACAGCCAACACAGAATATTTGACAGTACGAGGCCAGAGAAAATGCACTAAAATGGTGAAGTTTTAAGGCAGCTGAGTTTTGCAAGGCATTCCCAGGAAAAATATATAACAAATTTGAAGGGCTTTTAAATTGTATCTGAAAAAGGAACAGAAGGATAGGTATGTCTCTTGCAGGTGACGATTGAATGTTGATAAGTGACAAAGAGAAGGTAAAAGCATTCAACTCTATTTTACTTGTCTTCTCTGTCATTGTGAGTGATCTACAAACTAAAAAGGAGAAAATGAATGTTGTTGAGAGGGATTTAGGTTCAAGGTGGGTGAAAATATTCTAATAGTAGCTCTGAATAAGTTCAGCTCTTCTGGCTCAAATGAAATATATCCCGAAACAATGATGTAGTTTTCCCGTAAGACAGTCAGTGCACTATAACTGATATCTGGCATTTTAAAGAGCCAAAAAGGAGGTAAAATACTAGTAAGTGTTTCTCAAAATAATAATAATAATACAACAATTTATAAAATAAGATGAGAAGAAGAAAAATAGGTTAACCTATAGTGATTAATTAATGAGCTTAGTGTTAATCTCAGACCAAATTTAGGACAAATTTTTGAAGACTGACTTACAAAAATTAACAATTATTCAAAATCAGCATGGAGTCACTGAGAATGAAATATGACAAAATGACTTTTGGAACTGAATGCATCTTGACTGCGTGTACCTGGAAAAAATAAAAATTTTTCATTCTTTAATTTCTCCCTTTGGCAGTCTATCAAGGCTAAAGATCAGAATAAATCCATGAATACAGTGTACCTAAATTTCAGAGAAGTATTTTTCATGAATTTGCATGATGCCCTGGAATAAAGAATGAAACATGAATTGTTGTATGATGCGGGTAGTTAAATAATCTAGTTAACAGATAATAAATAGGAATTCAGTCTTACACCATTCTAAACAGCTAGATCTGGGAGAAAGAAGACAAGCCACAACCATAAATGAAAAACAATAGGACAGAGTCTGGAAAAGCAAGAAGATCAAATAACCCACATCAGAGCCAGTGTTGCCATCAGGCACAGAGACACAGAGTTGGTGGAGAGAGGATAAGCTTAGAGTTAACAGAGAAAAATTTGGTCTTAGACTTGTGTTGAAAATGCAGCATCCCAGATCTGGTGTTGTGTGTGTGTGTGTGTGTGTGTGTGTGTGTGTGTGTGTGTGTGTGTGTGTTTGATGAGATAAAGGAGTGCCTTAAAGGTCTGGGCTTCTAAGAACATATGACTTCAAAGAAACTCCAGGTAGTCAAGCAATAAGTCATGATGTCCAAAGACTATGGCAAATTTGCCATAATACAAGAAATGGTCGGTTGATGTTGTCTCAACCAGTAAGTCTTCCAGAACCACTATTGGTGATTACAAATAATGGTAGGTATTTAGGATTCAAAAAGCAGCAAAATTTCATTTAATTTGCATAGGAAAGTAGTTATTTGATTGGAAACATAGGTGTCTGTTATGGAAAGGAATTCTGACAAGAACCATAAGGATTTCACAACATTAAATAAATAGGAGTGGTAGAAAAATAGTAGAAACAGCAGTAGTAGCAGCTTAATAGTATCACTACCAATATCCTGGGTTTCCAGTCAGAACTTTGAACTCAGAGAAGAGTATTGGAATACTAATCAAAGTAACTACTAAAGAGATGATTGTGGTCAGAAAACTCATCTTTTAGACTGGACTAACATGAAGATGAAGTGCAATGGAATTTACTAATTCATTAATTTGTTATCATGCAGGAGTCCAGCTCTCATCCTCATGTGCTTGCTCTAAAGCCAGGAAACAGACATTAAGGTGGTGATAGAGACCAAGCAGTTCCCTTGGTTTGTAGATTCACTTGATTTTACCTTTAGGTAGCTGAGAGGGAACTGGGAACAAAACATGGTTATGCATATTGTTTCTATTATTTTGTTTTAATACTGGAAAGGACCTGAAGCTACAGGTGAAGATCGTCAGTAATTCTAACTTCAATGAACCTTGGAAGCTTAGGCAGGTGTAGAAAAGATGGATTCCAACTCTACCATTTACTAAACTCTGTGAATTTGGGCAAGTTGAAACTATTTTCAGTTGCTTATCTGTACATGTAAAAAAGGAAATAACAGTACTTATTTTACTTTAATGATAAAATAAGGTCGTATGTGTTAAAGCACTTAGCACAGGGCTGCCATTCCTTCAGATGGCAGCTATATGAGCACAGAGACCATATGCTTTTTTTTCAGTGTTCCAGAGAAGGTAGCTTGTTGTAGGTAGCAATTTAAAAGTTAAAAAGAAATATCTTTTAAAATAAAGAGCTCTCTTCAAAATTTCTGAACAAATATTTGCATGAAATTAGAGATGTATGTTTAAATGTGTAGATGACACATATTTAGCCAACACACAAGAGTTTCTGAGAAGCAGCATTACTTGGCAGGAAGAATATGGTCTTTGAAGTAAAAGCAAACAAACAGAAAACTAGGTGCTATCGTTGGGCTCCACCATGAACGAGTCCTGTGAACTTGAGCACTTTCTTAAAATACTTGGAGTTTCAAGTTTTTACCTTTTTGTGATGAATTTTTCAGTGAGTAGATGATTAAATTATGTAATTTAAAAAGGGATCTTCAAATATTGCATATAAACACATATGTGGAATCTGAAAAAATTGGTATAGACAATCTTATTTACAAAGCAGAAATAGAGACACAGAATAGAGAACAAATGTATGGATACCAAGGGGGAAGGATGGATGGGAGGAATCGGGAGATTGGGATTGACATATATACATTATTGATACTATGTGTAAGATAGATAACAACGAGAACCTACTCTATAGCACAGGAAACTCTATTCAGTGCTCTGTGGTGACCTAAATGGGAAGGAAATCCAAAAAAGAGGGGATATGTATATACTTATTGCTGATTCACGTTGCTCTATGGTAGAAACTAACACAATATTGTGAAGCAGCTATACTCCAATAAAATTATTTTTAAAAAATTGATCTTCAGACCTGAGATTTTATACTCCTAATTTTGTTTGTTTTTCCTAGTTTGGACAAAAATAAGAAACTTTATTGATTTTAATGAATTATAATAATTCTACAAAGAAAAGATTTTCTTCTCAGTGATAGAACATGTCTCATAAGTACAAGAAACTACATTTGTTTTTATCTATGTACATGTTTATGCATATATACCAGGCAAATATTGAAAATTTTGCCTCTGAGATATAATCTTACCTTATTCCTTGAATCTGTTTTCTCTTTTTGAGATATTTAAGAATCATATAAGACATTCAACTGTGAATCTATTTGTATATGTTAATATAACTAACTGAGAATTTTATAAAAAAAGAAATGCAATATAAAAATAGTTATAAATGCAAACTGAAAATCTAATGCTGATTCATAGCAATCATGATAAATTAAACCCGTCTATATTCCACTTCCTACGATGCTGCATATTTGTTTTGAAGGTTTTTATCTATATTGTGTATATGACTCAATATCTTACTTCAAAAAACTGTCAGTTTGTCCATTAATTTATAAAATTATTTCTGGCAATAGAAGTCTATGTTTACATAAAATTAAATGTATCATATTGAAGTCAAAGGAAAACACTGAGAAAATTCTCACAATTGAGAAGCACACTTTTTTCTTAATCAAGTAAATTCAAAATACTGATTGGAAAATGCTTCACTTGCAAGTAGATTTTTTAAAGTATGCACATTGACTATATTAAATAATAATTTTAAAAAACCCAGCAACATTGAAACTAAGAACATGGCTTGAACTGATAAAGCTGGGAAATTTTAAGCTGACATGGAAATCAATCTTTTACAGCAGTTCCTAACCATGAAGAACTCCCTATGAAATCATGGTGACATTTTCTACTTTAAGCGCTGTAGAATCCAGACATTCAACAAGTCCAGGCAGTGCACAGAATCCACAAAGAGGGCAGGGTTTTATGTGTCTGGCCACAGTGGATTAGCTTAAAGATGATGTTTTGTTGTGAATTCAGAATTCCTCAAGCATTGCCACTTTTACATGGCATTGTTGACATTTGTATTAGAGAGAAATCCACGTTTAAAAGTGAAGTCCTTTGCAAACTCCCAGCCTTCAATCTTTGTCTTCCAGTCTGTCCCAATTGCCACTGTGAGTGTATCACTCCCTGCCTCAGCCACTGCAAGGATCTCACTAGAGTCAAGGCTGCAATTACCCTTCACAAAATTGTCTTAATCAATTTTTAATACATGATCACAAAATAGTAATAATAAATATGCATAATTACTCTCAAAAAACAAAGGTATCCCTAAGTAATTATTAATTTTTGTAGGCATAATTATTATAAACATCAATAGCTCAATTTTATTTTGTACAAATCATGTAGTTGAGTGGCTTACAATCTACCACTCATTATGAGGGATCCTATGTCAAATTTATACCATTGTAACTCACCTAGAACCTTTCTTTTCCTACATACTAATTCAGTAAAAACTTTTTCAAACACATGCTTAATTAGTATGGCTAATTAATCAGGTATATATCAAGTGTCTCCTATAGTTTAAAAGATTTACTAGATATAATATAGATGAGTTTATAATCTAATTGGTAAGATAAGACAAGCTAATGAAATAATTAAAAAGTAGTACCTATTTTAAAATATTGTTGATGATTTTTCTTTACCAAATGGGAGAAAAAGTGGATCTGTGTATACCTAAGAACTCAGAACCATAAACCAGAAATGTGACTGCTAGGATGACAACATGCAATGCTATCCACTTATGCTGGTTCATGCCTGAAACAAGTAATCTGATTGAGAGAAACTTGATGTGTCTCTATTGCCTTTGAAGACCTAGATAAAAAAAACTGAAAGTCTTAGAAACACCTGTGGAGTAATCATGTCTTCAGATTGATAGTCAAAACTTTGGAAAAGAATGAGGACTTGGAAGCTTATTATTTTATTCATATGCAGGAATACAAATTTTCAGTACTCTGGTTTGTGATGACCAAACAATTGTCTCCTGGCAGGAGATAGTTGGAACTCATGAAGACTAGGGAAACAAATTCATTGTCAGACTTCTCAATGTAATTGGAAAGATTTGAATTGGTATATATGTGGAAAGAAAAAAAAACATTAATTTGGAATTTGATTCTCAATATATTGAACATACAGATATACACGTAGCACATGCATGCATAAAGACCACATTGAAGGAGTATATAGTAATTCTTAGAAGTAAGTAACAGATAATGTTTTTGAACCCAAGTTCATGTGCCTAATGCACAGTGAGGCCAAAGAAACTGAAACATCAGAGTTTGGAGTATAGAAGGTTTATTGCAAGGACCAAGAAAGGAGAATGGGACAGTTCATGCTCAAAAGACCAGAACACTCAGATGGGTTTCAAGGGGAAGGCAAGGGAAAAGAGTCTCAGGGTATGTGATCAACTCGTGCAAAATTCTCTGATTGGTTGATGATGAGGTAGCAGAGTGGTGTCACAGGGGTTAACATTATCAATCCTCAGACTCCAGCCAGTCTGAGGGTGACATGCTCATGGTCATATAATTAACTTCTACCATTTAGTCGGGGGTTTAATATCTGTAAAGTAACTCAGGAATGTGCATCGGATACCGCTATTTATGTTCTTCAGGGAGAAACTAAACATTCTGTGCCTGCCATATTGCTGATTTACTGTTTACATTTTTACCAGTTCTACTGGCTGAAGTGCTACTTTTGTCACTACATATTCACATTTTTTCAGTCATTAATTCTTGAGCCAGGCTTTTCTGATTCGGTGGAGGCCTGGGAGACTACAGCTTTTCTACAAACAAGAGGCAGGCAGACAACATAGTGGGGAGGGGAGTCTGTCTCAGGAAGGCCTGATAGGGTCCTGTTTGGTTACAATAAGAGAATTTAAAATAATATTATGATTTAAGGATCTATATATAGTCTGTATGTCTGAAGTCCATATTACATATTGAGTAAGCTTGAGGTTTAACATAGTATGCTTTCATAGGTATTAACAAGACTTGGCAGAGCAGAGCAATGTGAAAAGAGCAGTGGATATTGTTATGGACAACATTTATGTCACCCTAAAATTCACATGTTGAAGCCCTAACCCTCTATATGATGGTATTTGGAGATGTGGCCTCTGGGAGGTGATTTGGTTTGGATGAGGTCATGAGAATGGGATTCTTATGATGGGATTAGTACCCTTATAAGAAGAGACACCAGGGAGCTGGCTCCCCCTCCACCATGTGAGGACACAGAAAGAAGGTGGCCATCCATCTACCAGACAGGAAGATAACTCTCACCAGAAACTGATCATTCTGGTACTCTGATCTCAGACTTCCAGCCATCAAAACTATGAGAAAATAAATTTCTGTTCTTTATGCCACCCAGTCTATGATATTTTCTTATGACAGCTCAAGATGACTATTATTTAAAAGAAAGGAATAACAGAGGTGAACATATTGAGAATATTTATAATTTTATGCCTTATTTTTATAAACATGTTCTACAAAGCAAAATAGAGTCTTTGAATAAAGGTAAAAACAAGGAAAATAAAGAAAATTAATATCTTTATGGGTAATTATCTGCCAAAATCTGGCTGTTAGGAAGTAAAACATAAATACAAAATAAATATGTTTTGAAATAATAACTCTAATATATATTCAAATCAAATGAAGATTATGGGTAAAAATTCATGAGACTTTGAACTTAACACAAAACCATCTGTATGGAAATAATGGAGGACTTAAACTCTGAAAACATCTGTTAGAAATCTAATTCTGCCAAAAGGATGGCATCTAATAAATTTGTTATTTACCTTGTTGACAATTTCATCTTACATGGGGAAGCAAATGGACTGTTGCTGGATTTCATTCAAACAAAGGAAGAAAATTGTCTGGGGATGTGAGTGTTATGGAAACCTTTCAATTAAAGTGTCTGTGCCTATTTAGAATTTAGGATGGTGAGGACAGAATTGCTTAGTAGTTTAAAGACATACTCTTGACTTAAGAAAAGCTTAAAAAAGGTAAATGTGAACCCATGATCCCATCTGTAACTCTAAAGTATACATGTGTTGAGAGTGTTGAAAGGCTCTGAAATAAATTCTGATGATACATTTTTGCATAACTGTAATGTAGAAGAAAAGCAGGAAACAGCAAATGGATCCTACATGATAGATTGGGGAAATCTGCAATAAGCTCAAATCTATAAGATTTTCCCAAGACGAAAGGAAAGGCAGAAAACTAGAGTAAAGGCAAACAGAAGCCAAGACATTCTAAGAATAGAATTAAAGTACTTATATCCAGAAATAAGTTGAGTTAATGAGGAAAGTGCTAAAATCTGTTATTAGAATAATAGTGGAAGTTAATGAGGTAATTGTTATCTCTTAGAGAGAAAGGTATGATATTCACGGATGGTGAAATGAAGACTAAAGGCTCAGTTTCAAAATACATATGGCTTGCTCTGTAAGAGGACTGGTCTTTACCAATTTTCTTCTAATAATCTTTTTCGCACACCAAATAATTTGAGATACAAGTTAGGAGTTGTCTTAGATAGTATTTTCTAGAAGCAGACACTGAGATGGATACTCATATAAAAATAATTTTTTAGAAAATGTTCACAGTGAAGGGAGAGGGAATAGGAAAATGGTTCAGGCAAGGGAGTGTTTAGTTTTCAAAAGCTGCTGTAACAAGATACCACAAACCAAGTGGCCTAAACAACAAAAATTTATTGTCTCGCAGTCCTAGAGAGTAGACATCTGAGATCAAAGTGTTGGCAGAGTTGGTTCCTTCTGAGAACTGTGAGGGAAAATCTGTTCCACACGTTTTTCTATGCTTCTGGTGGTTTGCTCGCCATCTTTGACTTTCCTTTGCTTGTAGATGCATCACCCAATCTCTGCCTTGATGTTCACATGGTTCTCTCCCACTGTGTCTTTATTGCTTCTTCTTATAAGAACATGAGTCATATTGGATCAAGGCCCAGGTGAAAGACCTCATTTTACCTTGCTTACTTCTATAAATAGGTGATTGTGATCTATTTCAAAATAAGGTCACATTCTGAGGTAACGGAGAGTAAGACTTCAACATATCTTTTTTTTCTGAGGGACACATTTCACAAAATTATATAATGTTGAAGGTGTAATGTCAAACAAATCTCCTTATGATATAACTTGAACTCAAAGCATAAGGAAGTTCTGCAGACATTGTAACCTTCACCTCAGAATTATCTTATCAGGAATAAGGAAGTGAGAGTATTTATGCCATTGCCCCAACATTCTTTGGTTAGTGGCTACCCTAGGTGGGTGCAACTTCCCAGGTACTTCCCAATCTACAGTCTAATGGCAAGAGTTGAATAATGGACTGCAGGAACTGGCCCTGAGGGTTAACAGCATGTACATATGAAAACGGTAAAGGGATTTGAGAGGCTAGGAGCAGATCACTGACAATGACTGTTACAAAGTGGTACATAGAACACACACACATACACACACACACACACACACACACACACACACACACACACACACACACACACACACACATACACACACACAAAACCCAGTTCATCATTTAAATGGTTTTGTCTCCAGAAATGGAAGAATTGTATTACAGGATGCTTAAATGTATGCTGTCATTTAAACCACAAAACCACTGTAAGTAATATTTGAGAAATATGAGAAACATGCAATATTTTCCAATATTGGTGATGAGCACATGTTCTGTTTTCAAAAAGGGAAAATTACATTCTGGTAAATTTGACATATGAATGGAGAATAGTTAGAAATAAAATCAGTGGTCATAATTCACATTAATTCATCACAAACAAGATGAAGAAATAATTTTTTTTTTTAAATAGGTCTGTAGAGTACATTTCAGGGAGATTTTAGAGGGCTGCCTGATTGAGCAGCTTCACTGGTGCCCTTTAAATGGTGTTCCCAGTAGCTATGTAGTACACAAATTATGTGGTCATTTGCAGTGGCTATATATATATAGACGTGTATAATAATTTAGCTTGACTTTAGGAGTACATTTGATAAAGCTTCTAATTAATAGTCTTATGAAGACATTAGAGACATAGCTGAATTCATAGATGACTGAGTTCAATGTTGATTAATAGATTTGTGCAAAATTAAGAGATAACCAATGGCATACAAATGGATCAGTTTCTAAATTTTTTCCAAAATATTATCAATTACTTGGATAAACATATTTACCAATTTTTAAAATTTATCCAATCATTTTATTAAAAACAATTTGTTGAACACCAACCGTATGTCACAGGCTATTATGACTAAAGCTGAGAAACACAGGTAAAAGGTCATAGTTCTTTTCTAAAGATGTTTGCAATCTGGCTGAAAAATCTGTCAGATAATAAACATAATACTAACTAAAATATATCCATCCTTATATGTAAAACCCTATGTAACAGACTTTGTAATCAGTAATGCTGCTAAGAAGTTTATAATTTATCTTCTTTACTTTCCCAAAGAGAAGTGTGCTAATTTTTATGGTGAGGTCCAAAGATATCCACTGAATGTGATAAATTCCTGGAAAACCAAACATTAATATCAGGGAGGTAGGTCTTATCTAATCAAGTATCCTTTCTGTTTTTTTTGTTTGTTTGTTTGTTTTTAAGAATATGTGTTCTCTTTACTTGAAGTTGTAAGAACAGTCCAGAGCTGCTAAGGGGTGCTGATTTAGAAAGAATTAGAACTTCTTCATGGTTGGTCTGCTCTACCAAAGTCAAGATTTTCCATTTCATAAAGTTCAGAGATATGGATTTTGGGTTTGGTCTTAAAAGGAATTGAGTAATAGAGGTGTTGTATTTGGACTCACATCTACATATTAGGCCTACCATTGGTATAATTGAAAGCAGTCTTTTATTTATTATGATTTCATATTGAGGTTAGAGCAAAAATCCCTCTTTGTAAAGTGTTCCTTTCCCTGATTTTCTCCATTCTCCAAATATCTTAGAGAATTCAAGGGTTGGTATCTTAGATTGGATTTTCTGGAAACAGATTCTGAGATAGGAAATTATGTGTGGAAGATTCATTGAGGAGTGGTCTTGTGAGATACCACCATAAGGAAGAGAGGATCACTGGATTGGGCAGCAGAAGTTGACCTTCACTGTAGTTGCAACTGAAAACCTAGTTGTTATTATGCAAAGCCTTGGATCTGGTATAAATTTTATAGTTGTACATATTTGAGGGTGTACCCATGGAGGGTGGGTCTTGTTTTTCTGCATCAACCTGTCCTTGTCGGTGGGCAGCTCCTTGGCAATAGGGTTCCCTGTGGCCAAGGCAATTCTCAGTGAGGGGCAGAGCTGTGAGCTATCAGCAGTTAATATTCCCAGTAGTTGAAGTATGTGTGCATAGGATTTGAAAAGAGGTTTAGAGTATAATACTACAGTATCCATTACAATTGGCTTAGAATAGTGAAAAACAAGCAAGGGTCAGTGAAGGGACAGGGTAGGAGGAAACGTATTCCAGATAATTCCATAGATAACAAGACATATGCAACTAAAACACAATGGCTGTTTTTGTGGAAGATATAACAGACTAGATAAACAGTGTGATAAAAGAAAAAATAGTGTAAGACACAGTAGTCTCCAAAAGCTAGGGATTGATGTGACTAGAAAAGTCAGACATTCACAGTGGAATCGTGGAGAACCATCTGTTGGGACATTAAAGATTGGTCCCCATGGACCTCAGTGTAAACAATACAATTTAAAAAACTAATTCCTTATGCTCATTTTTTAGCTTTTTAGCTTCTAGCTTCAGACTACAAAAATCAAGTTAAAGTTATAATAAAATATATACCCAGGCTTATCTTTTATTATATAGGGAAAGATATACTAACATACAGTTGTCCTTGCTAGTAACAAACTACAAAAATATTCATTATATAGCACATTTCAAATATAGCTCTTGCATCTTCATGCCACCTAGTTCCTAAAGTCTGAAATCTGGGCAGTTTATTTTTTTTGTTTGTTAAGATTTTTTTTTTTAAGAACAGTTTTAGGTTCACAGGTAAATTGAGAGGAAGATAAAGAGATTTCCATATACCCCTTGTCCTCACACACATGGTTTTCCCCATTATCAATATCTCCCACCACAGTGGTACATCTACTATAATTGATGAACCTATTTGGACACATCATTATCACCTAGAGTCCATAGTTTACAATAGGCTTCACTCTTGGTGTGTGCATTCTAAGTGTTTGGACAAATGTATAATGACATGCATCAACCATTATAGTAGCAGGCAGATTAGTTTCACTGTCCTAAAAATCTTCTGTGCTCTGCATATTCATCCTTCCTTTCTCCCTAACCTGTGGCAAACACTGCTTTTTACTATCCCCATAGTTTTGTTTCTCCCAGAATATCGTATAGTTGGAATCATACAATCTGTAGCCTTTTCAGATGGCTTCCTTCACTTAGTAATATGCCTTTAAGCCTTCTGCATGTCTCAACATGGCTTGATAGCTCATTTGTTTTTAGTATTATATAATATTCCATTGTCTGGATGTGCCACAGTTTATTAATCTATTCACCTGCTGAAGGACATCTTGATTGCTTCCAAGTTTGAGCAATTGTGAATAAACGTGCCATAAATGTCCGTGTATAGGTTTGTGTCAACTTACATTTTCAACTCCATTGGATAAATAACAAAGGGCACAATTGCTGTATCATATGGTAAAAGTATGTTTACTTTTGAAGAAAAAAACAAACAAAACCTAAGCTCTCTTCCAAAGTATCTATAGCATTTTGCATGCTCACCAACAACTGGTAATATTCCACACCCTCACCAGAATTTGGTGTTGTCAGTGTTCCAGATTCATATTTATTTATTTATTTTTTATTGAAGTATAGTTGATTTATAATATTAGTTTCAGGTATACAACATAATGATTTAGTACTTTTACAGATTATACTCCATTAAAAGTTATTATAAAACAATGGCTATAACTCCCTGTGCTATACCATATATCCTTGTTGCTTATTTATTTTATATCTGACAGTTTGTATAGATTTTGGACATTCTAATAGTTGTGTAGTGATATCTCACTGTTTTAATTTGCATTTCCCTGATGGCATATGATGTGGAGTATATTTTATATGCTTATTTGCCATCTGTACATCTTCTTTGGTGAGAGGTCTGTTCAGGTCTTTGACCCATTTTTTAATTAGGTTGTTAATTTTCTTATTATTGAGTTTAAAGTGTTCTTTTCATATTTTGGATAACAGTTCTTTATTAGATGTGTCTTTTGCAAATACTTTCTGGGGCTTGTCTTCTCATTCTCTTGATATTGTCTTTTGCAGGGCAGAAATTTTTAATTTTAGTTGAGTTCACTTTACCAATATTTTTTTCATAGATTGTACTTTAAGTGTTGTATCTAAAATGTATCATTATACACAAGGTCATCTAGGTCTTCTATATTATCTTGGAGTTTTATAGTTTTGTGTTGTACGTTTAGGTCCATTATCCATTTTGAGTTAATTTTGCTGGGTGTAAAATCTATGTCTAGATTCTTTTTCTTTTATTTTTTTGCATGTTGGTGGATAATTTTTCCAGCACCTTTTGCTGAAAAGACTATCTTTGCTCTGGTAGGTTGGTTTTGGTTTTGTTTTTGTTTTTTCTAGTACCAGTGAGAAAGACATACATAAAGTCTATGGTGCTCTGTTATGTCCTCAACATAACATTAGCAGGATATATTATTTCCTGTACATGAATTCAATTTACCTTTTATAAAGAGGTTGTACCAAAAACTAAAGTACACATGGAAATAATATGGTGATTCTTGCCATTTTATATAAATCTTCTGGATTTTGACCCTATCTCTAGTTTTATTTTAATTAATTTACTTCTGTGTGTGAACCTCATACTTAAACAACTGAATTGATTTTTTAAAGATCCTGAGCAGTGGTAGACTGTATTCTGTATACATTAATTTTAGAAGTACAAGCATATTATTACTGATTTTATTTTATCATTGTTGTGTGTACCTAGGTATATTCATGCTTTCATGAAATTTCATGAACAAGTGATCAAAAAATGGCTCCTGCTCACTGGAGTATTTAAAGTACTTTTAAATGTTGAATTATATAGCTGCACTTCTTTTTGAAAAAAAGTGATTGGATTATTTTTGGAAAAAAATAAATAGTTGTGTACATGTCAATCCCAAATATCATGCACACAGTGTTATATTTAAAACAGATAATCAATAAAGACCTACTGTATAGCACAGGGAACTCTGCTCAATATTCTGTAATAACCTACATGGGAAAATTATTTGAAAAAGAATAGATACCAGTATATGTGTAACTGAATCACTTTTCTGTATACCTGAAACTAACACAACATTGTTAATCAACTATACTCCAATATAAAGTATAAGTTAAACAAATGAAAAACAGAAATAGACTCACAGACATAGAAAACAAACTTATAGTTACCAAGGGGGGCAGGAAGGGAGGGATAACTTAGAAGTTAGGGATTAACAGATACACATTACAATATATAAAATAGATAAATGACAAGGACCTACTGTATGGTACAGGGAACTATAGTCAATGTCTTGTAATAACCTGTAATGGAAAAGAATCTGAAAAAGAATAGATATATATATATGTGTGTATATAACTGAATCACTTTGCTGTGTACCTGAAACTATCACAATATTGTAAATCAACTATACTTCAATAAAAATAATTTATAAAAAGAAAAATAATAAATAAGTATATATTCTATTGTATAATAGACATCCAAGTAAGTCCATAAATAAGGAAATGGTGAATGAGTGGAGCAGTCAACATAATTTATCTCAGAATTCGAGGAAGTGAAATAGAAATTCCCACTCTAAGGTTCTAATTTCTCACACTCCTTTTGCTCCATGATTCCATTAGTTAAAATGTCTAGAAGCAGTATGTTATGAGACTATATGAAAAGGGATCAACATGTCCAGTAAACCTACAGATAGAAAGCTTTCATGTTCAGAAGATCCATTATTGCTGACTAATTACAGAAAGTTTTGGTATACCATTGAGGTATATTTCAATTATTGAGATTTAAGACTACCAAATGTATAATCATGTAATTTATAAGCCTAAGAGTGCTGAATTCTTTTCAAATTCATTTAGTTATGAAGAAAATATATAAAATACTGGCATACTTGTTACAAAAGTAGTTTAAGTGCAATTAGTGTCATTAAATTTGAAGTGTGGCCAAACCCCATTAGACAGCTACTGGGGAGTTAGTAGACAACAATTCAGAAAAAATACACATAGCCTTCAAGCACAAAATTCCAGGGCTCTGCAAAGCCATAATGGCAGCAAGAACTTAAGCCTGGGTATTTTAAGGATAAAAATTATAATATTAAGGTTTTGTGTGTTTGTTTTTGTTTTTCCAATTAACTTAAGATGGATTTATCTATTTATAAGAGAACTGAAAGGTATTAATTTGACATTTTAGACGAGGAACATTTCTTTGACAAAGCAAAGTTTGCAATATTATAACTATAAAATTAAATTGTTAAAACTCCGTGGCAATTGGAGTTATAATGGAAATATTTATACTATTTTTTTCAGTAATGATGTGTGAGGATAAGTCCACAGCAGGCAACCTGAGAAAAATAACATGAAGAATCATGTTCATTTCCAAAAGTGTCTGAATGCCCTGCTGTCTATAAATCTGATATTTTTTTGTCAATAATATAACTGAAGGTAGTAAGTCTAAACTGTGACTGAGGGTTTCAATCCACAGCTGACTTTAATTTGCTTGCTGATTAATTGGTTTGGGTGAAGTTAGGAAATTCAATCGTTTCTATCTTTATTAAATTGCAGTAGCAGAGGGACCACTTCTAGCAGAGCAACTGTAGCAATGGACTGAATTTGCAGAAACTAGCTCATAGTGTTTCTCTGTCTTTGACTTGGTCCAACTGCCTGAAAGGAAAAAAAAAACATTTTACTTGATTGAAATTTCTTATAAAACCAGGAACTGAACTAGCTGGGCTTAGCTTTTCAGCATTGATACTATATATACTTTTTCCTTTGTAGGACAAAAGTGGTGAGAGATTATTCTTCAGAGTGAAGTGTCAAGGTGTTTAAAAGTTGAAATGCATTATAATTGCTAAATTCTGAAAGAAATTTTATTGGGAAGCAACAACTGAAGTATATTAAGATTAGGAAAAGAAGACATTTTTAATATCAGAGCAGACTGATTTTAATAGGTGGGAGATGCTGTGTATGTAATGAGATTCCCTCCTGAGGAATGAATTTGGGACTCACAGTGGTCAGCCAATCTGTGTTGGTAACTAGAAATATTGTGTGTAAATTCAGGAAATCAAGCAGCCATTCCATGTTACCCATTCCTGGCTCCAGACCTTAGGAGAACAAGAACAATTCCTGCCCAGTGCTCATTTGATATCTTTGCATCATTCCAGCAAATCACCATCCCCCTTCTAGAGAACCCTAACATAGCTCAAATGGGTTTCATTTACTTTCATTTCATTTAAAGTCTTATGGAACTGGGTCAGAGGGCAAAAGGATAAGGGGCAAAGGGCTTAGGAAGAGTCTTGATGAAAACCAGCTTTAAGGTACAACTAATAAAGAAGAGTCTGAAAAGGATGTGCTAAGCATCAGAGAGGCAGAAAAGCAGTCAGGAATTGTGGGGATCATGGAAGCTCTGGCAGTGCAACGTCCCCACCCCAGTTACTGCAGTATTCCCATCTTGTTTTTGTTTTCTTTGTTGTTTTTTTGTTTTTGTTTTTCGATGTGGGCCTCTCATTGTTGTGGCCTCTCCTGTTGCAGAGCACAGGCTCCAGATGCGCAGGCTCAGCGGCCATGGCTCATGGGCCCAGCCACTCTGTGGCATGTGGGATCCCCCCGGACCGGGGCACGAACCCGTGTCCCCTGCATTGGCAGGTGGACTCTCAACCACTGCGCCACCAGGGAATCCCCCCATCTTGTTTTTGATATAGAATCAAAAATTTACTTCTCAATACGTGGGAAATAATTGTTTTGCAAATTCAGCTACAATGCATATCTCCTAGCAGTTTTTTAACGATCAAATTTCTCTCCTGAAGCCCCCTTAGAGAGAAACCCTTGAACTACCATATAGAAAAATGAATGCAAAGAGTGCTTTGCTTTGAAAGAGAGCAAGTGATAACATTGTCAAATATTGTTGAAACATCAGCCAGAAAATTACTGAAATTGTCTCTTTGATTTAGCATCATGAAGGTGAGGGCAGTTTGTATCAAGTGTTCAGTGAAGAAAAGAGATAGCTCAGGTTTGAAAAATTGAGATCAAAAAAGTAAATGATCAGGGCTTGGAAGGGGCCAACACAACAACTTTGTAAAAAAGAGGGGTAGATAGGGCTATAGATAAAAAGAAAATTTAGGAAGAATGATTTTTTTATTTAGAAGAGAGGAGAGAAAGCCTGATTAAACCCTAAAGAAGACAATAGAGGAGAAAAGTTAAGGGCACAAAAGAGAGAAACATGTCATAGAGAAAGTGAGGTTCAGAGAATGGGGTTCAGACCATGTCCAGGGATTTCATAACTATATCAGTTTCCCAATTCAGAGTTGGAGATCAAAATCCAAGTTGGCTGTCTTCAAATCCATCCCTTTTCACCCTGTACAGCTTCCATTTGGGGAAGCCTTTTCTGACATCTCAACTTCCAGACACTTCAGGTGTCTCTTTTGCTATTGAAGCCCCCTTTCCTTTATATTTCCCTGTGTTATGTTTTCCATGAGCTATAAACAGTTAACCTGATGAATATTTTTATTAAGAAATTTATTTTTAAGTTCTGATTTTATAAAAGCTAAATATTCATTGATTACTTAAAGGTTGCCATGTTTTTTGTCCTATCTGTGAGGTCCTTTAATGTTAGAGATATATGCTGTTGTGGCCCAAAGCCATTGAGGTATGGCCATTTGTGTCTCAGTGCAAGGTATACTCTTGGCTTAGTTTCTTCAGAGAGCGTAACATGGTCATTTATTTCTAGAGTTTACTTGTATAATTCTGAGCTAGAACTTGAGAGACAATCTTAGTGGTATTTAAAATGCTATTAGGAAATGAATGACAGCCTTGCTGGTTAGAGTATTCTTGACTGTATGTTTTTCCCTTTTATCACTTGAAATATATCATGCTACTCCCTTCTGGCCTGCAGTTTCTGCTGAAAAAATCAGCTGATAACGTTATGGGGATTTCCTTGTATGTCATTTGTTGCTTTTCCCTTGTTGTTTTTAGTATTTTTTCTTTGTCTATAATTGTTTTCAGTTTGATTAATATGTGTCTCAGCATGTTCCTCTTTGGTTTCATACTGTATGGGACTCTCTGCACTTCCTGGACTTAGATGACTATTTCCTTTCTCACATTAGGGAAGTTTTTGGCTATAATATCTTCAAATATTTTCTCAAGCTCTTTCTCTTCTCCTTCTGGGACCCCTATAAGATGAATGTTGGTGCATTTAATGTTGTCCCAGAAGTCTCTGAGACTGTCTTCATTTCTTTTTATTCTTTTTTCTTTATTCTGTTCTGTGGCAGTGATTTCCACCGTTCTGTCTTCCAGCTAACTTATTTGTTCTTCTGCCTCAATTATTCTGCTATTGATTCCTTCTAGTGAATGTTTCATTTTAATGATTGTATTGTTCATCTCTGTTTATTAGTTTGTTCTTTAAATCTTCTAGCTCCTTGTTAAACATTTCTTGTATCTTCTAGATCCATGCCTCCATTCTTTTTTTCTGATTTTGGATCATCTTTAGTATTATTACTCTGAATTATTTTTCAGAGAGATTTCCTATCTCCTCTTCATTTAGTTGTTCTTATGGGCTTTTATCTTATTCTTTTGTTTGCAGCATATTTCTCTGTCATCTCATTTTGTCTAACTTTCTGACTTTGTGGTCTCCTTTCCACAGGCTGCAGGATTATAGTTCCTCTGCTTCTGATGTCTGCTCCCTGGTGGGTGAGGTTGGTGCAGGGACTTGTGCACATCTTACTGGTTTTTTTTTACCACCAGAATGTTGCCAAACTATTATTCTATTTGAAAAGAACAAAAATTGTGTTTCTCTATCAATCAGGATAGATTAATGTATACTGCATTAACAGGAACTTCTAAAATCTTAATGACATATTATAATGAAAATATTTCTTGCTCAATGACATGCCCATTGCAGTTCAATCAGTGTTCTGCTCCACGTCTCTTCAATCTGTGACCTAGGCTTGACTTAGCAGGCCATATCCCCCAAAATGAGTCTCCATCTTGAAAACTGCTAGTCTCCTAGGCAGAGGGAAAGAAAACTCTGAAGCATTTTTCACCAGCCATTATATGCTCTATCCTCTTCACCATTCATTTGCTTTGAGAATCACAGGCAACCCCTTCCCCTCTTACTGCTCCCCCACAACCCAACCTCAAGGGGTATAGGAAGTGCAATCTTACCTTGTGTCTAGAAAATTCAGAGCTGGAAATATTTGACAAATAACACTAATGGTGAATTTAACAATGAATTAATAATGAATGCAAACACTGTTACTAAAATACAAACTCAACCATTTTTAAAGATCTCATGTCCCCAAAGGTAAACATATAAACATAAATATGCATATATTTGTGTATTTATGTCTATCTTAAATATGCTTCATTAGCATTCTCTTACATTTTGGGGCATAAAGATAATTTGACACAGTTTGTTCTTGTAATGTTCCTTAATGCTTTCCAATTTATTTGTGTTGTTACTTGTAACTTCTACAAATCTCTCATATTTGCTCTGATAAAATATTAAACTATTAAAACTGATGATATGTAACTGAATTTTTTTATAAATATTAAGTGTTCCTAAGCATGTGACATTATTTTCTGTACCAATTTGTTGATTTAATTAGTATGAGAGAATAGGTTGTATTTAGATGTAGATGTTGGTGTCTCATTAGTATGTATGGTTGTTTTCGTTTTCTTTTTTCTTCACATTTGTCCATATATCTGAAGGCAAACTTGGTTTTTCAGCTGTATAATTGTTAGATACAATTTTTCTCCCTTCATGTTTTATTCTGTCTTGTATTTGAAGAACTTTTGAATAAAATGTTCTATGGCTTTTTTTAAGGAGATGAATGAGTTAAAAATATCTGAACAAGGAAATCAAGGATAAGAAGCCCTCTCAGTGTTTATCAAGACTAATCTAAATATTCAAATTATCTGAGGTGATGCTTTTTAACACCTGAATATATGTGTATGTGTGTGTGTGTATATATATATATATATATACATACATATATATATATGCACACACACACTTACATTTTCTTTTAAGTTCATGTTCAATGAATTAAAATATTCAATGGGTTGAATGATATAGAATAGTATATACGT
The DNA here is from genome assembly GCF_964374135.1 of Grampus griseus. Lineage (NCBI taxonomy): Eukaryota > Metazoa > Chordata > Mammalia > Artiodactyla > Delphinidae > Grampus > Grampus griseus. The sequence continues at coordinate 48,934,738 of NC_139012.1, forward strand.
CTTTTCTATGGGTATTTAAGAGCAGTATGTGCAATAATTATGCTAATATATGCACTAATATATTTAGAGTAATTAGATGCTGTGAAAAGAAAAGAAACCTTCTGGTGTATGTTAATTCATTAACTGTGCATTGATATATGCTTAAAATCCCAGTTTCTTTTTTCCCTTTTAGCAATAATATATTGCATATGGCTTACATACATTTGAGGAAAGTATTTTAAAAGAAAATTAGAAATAGTTAGTTTGTAGACTGCTTTTGTGCAAAACTAGGGCATGCTCCCAATTAAGCGGTTTATTCCAAGTTTGCATTTTGGTTAGTGTCTGTAAGAGAAATATTTGGTATATGACATGTTTATACTTTATTTATAACTATTTATTTGATTTACTGCCAAAAGTACACTGAATTGTCTAAAATTACTATTTATCCAAAGCCCACAATAGAATAAGTATAAAATTATTTTTTAGTTTCGTGGTGCATTAGTTAAAGGTTCCAGGGTCAGACATACTGATAATCTAGCCCCATTTTCTCCAAATACTTGCAGCTTGATAGAAAATTACTTATCCATTGTGAGGACCAGTTTCTACATTTGGAGACGAGGGATACCAGAGTTGTTAGGATGATTGAGTGTGATTAGTGAGATAATGTATGTGAGTACAATGTCTTGTCTATAGTAGGCTAGAGTAAACATTAGCTCCCATTCTATGTGATAGAAATGAAGACAAAGACTTTTGTATCAAGACTAATACAAAATACTTACTACAAAATTCCTAAAACTGTCTAGAGTTGTATACAATTTATATTTGCATTTATAAGGACTAGCCTGAAACCCTGGAAAGTAGGATACTACTTTTTGAATCAGCTGTCAGATTAATTTAAATTCAATATAATTTAGTGTCCTCATATAGTTTTCCTATGTTGTAATTCTCAGTAAATATGTAATAATTGATAGCTATCAATGGCACACATACCAGAGTGGCTGGTATAACTTAGTCAAAATAACAACTAAATCAGTGACTTAATGTCTCCACTTTCTTTTATGAAAAATGAAGAAAATAATACATGCTGCATTAGGCAGCATTTATTTCAGTTGCAAATTACAGAAGCCCAACTCAAAGCAGCTTAAAAAATGTGATCTATTAAAGATTTGGGGTAGCTGATTGAATCAAATGGAAAAGCTGTCAGAACCAGAGGTTATCTACCACCTTAAAGGAAAGACACAAAGCCATTTAAACTCTCTCCAGTCAATCATCTTATTGTTGCCTCTCTCTTTTTTGCTGCATGTTGTTTCCTCCAAAGAAAGAGAGGACCACAGACAACACAAGGATTGTATCATGGACCCTCAGTAAGTTCATAAGTCCCCCTCTCAGGTGAGAATAACATACTTAGGAAAAGAATCAGACTGATTTGAGTTACATGTCCACAGCTTGGCCAAATGCTATATTTATAAAATGTTTATAATGGCACTTAGGTCTACCCAATGTGAAGCACAGAGGTCCAATCAATACTACCAAATTCCAAAGAAGCTTCATATCATGAGACTTGGGATCTGGTTCCTCCAAAAAGCCAGGTAACCCAGAAGTATTGTAAATGGGACTTAACCACCACCACACCACCACCAACACTACAGGAGCAGGAGAGTAGTGGGAAATTTTGACTAATGAGAAATAGAAAACAACAGGAAGGAGCCTGAAGATGGGGAGATAATTTTCCCTCCCTTCTTATTTTCCAATGACTACTTTTCTCTAATCCTTGTCTAGTGTTATCCCTCATAGACAAATGGCCATGGCTATGAAGCACGGTCCACCTCTATAACACATCACCTTGGATTTGCTCCCATCCTCTCTGGCACGCTAAACTTGGCCTTTGCCTTTACTGCCCTGGTTTAATACTTCTCAATGAAGAATTTGTGTTTATGCTTTGATGAAGGTTCTGTTTTCTAAGGATCCCAAGCTTAGACAAGTAGACACTACAGACTTACCTCGTTTTACTGCACTATGCCTTATTGCACTTTGAAGATATTTCAGTTTTCTTTTTACAAATTGGAGGTTTGTGGCAACCCTACGTTAAACAATTCTATTGATGCTATTTTTACAAAAGCAATTGCTCATGTTGTGTCTTTGGGTCACATTTTGGTTATATTCTCATAATATTTTAAGCTTTTTAATAATTGTTATATTTCTTATGATGATTTGTGATCATTGATCTTTTATGTTACAAGTTAACTGCTTGGGGTGTCACAAACCACGCCAATATAAAATGCTTATATTAATTGGCATATGTTGTGTATGTTCTGACTGTTCCACTGACCAGCTATTCCCTCATCTTTCTCCCTCTCTTCAGGCCTCCTTATTCCCTGAGACACAACAATATTGAAATTAGACCAATTAATAATCCTACAATAGCTTCTAATTGTTTAAGTGAAAGGAAGAATAACACAACTTTCACTTCAATCAAAAGCTATAAATGGTTAAGCTTAGTGAGAAAGGCATGTTGAAGGCCAAGATAGGAGCTAGGCCTCTTGTACCAAAGAGTTGGCCAAGTTGTGAATGAAAAGAAAAGGTTCTTGAAGGAAATTAAAAGTGCTACTTCTGTTAACACACAAAAGATAAGAAAGTGCAACAGATGGTCAGGGTAGAAAAATCAAACCAACTACAACATGCCCTTAAACCAAAGCCTAATCCAGAGCAAGGCCCTAACTCTCTTTAAATCTATGAAGACTGAGAGAGGTGAGGAAATTGCAGAAGAAAAGTTTGAAGCTAGCAGAGGTTGGTTCATAAGGTTGAAAAAAAGAAGCTATCTCCAGAACATAAAAGTGCAAGATAAAGCAGCAAATACTAATGCAGAAGCTGCAGCAAGTTATCGAGAAGATCTAGCTAAGATAATTAATGAAAGTGGGTGTGCTAAACAACAGATTTTTAATGGAGACAAAACAGGCTTACACTGGAAGAAGATACCATTTAGGATTTTCATAGCTAGAGAGAAGTCAATGCTTGGCTTTAAAGCTTCAAAGACTAGGCTGACTCTCTTGTTAGGGGCTAATGCAGCTGGTGGCTTTAAGTCGAAGCCTGTTTTCATTTGCCATTCTGAAAATCCTAGGACCCTTAAGAATTATGCTAAATCTACTCTGTCTGTGCTCTATAAATGGAAAAACAAATCTTGGATGACAGCACATCTGTTTACAACATGGTTTACTAAATATTTTAAGCCTACTGTTGAGAACTACTGCTCAGAAAAAAGATTCTTTTCAAAAGATTGCTGCTCAGTGGCAATGTACCTGGTCACCCAAGAGCTCTGATGGAGATGAACAATAAGTTTAATTTGTTTTCATGCCTGCTAACACAACATCAGTTCTGCAGCCCATGGATCAAGGAGTAATTTTGAATTTCAAGTCTTATTTTTTAAGAAATACTTTTTGTAAGGTTATAGCTGCCATAGATTGTGATACCTCTGATGGATCTGAGCAAAGTAAATTGAAAACCTTTTGGAAAGGATTCACTCTTCTAGATGCTATTAAGAACATTTCTGATTCATGGGTAGAGGTCAAAATGTCAACATTAACAGGAGTTTGGAAGAAGTTGATTCCAACTCTTATGAATGACTTTGAAAAGTTCAAGACTTCAGTGGAGGAAGTAACTGCAGATGTGGTAGAAATAGCAAGAGAACTAGAGTTAGAAGTGGAGTCTGAAGATGTGACTAAATTGTTGCCATCTAATGATTAAATTTTAATGGATGAGAAGTCACTTCTTTTGGATGAGCAAACAAAGAGGTTTCTTGAGATGGAATCTACTCCTGGTGAAGATGCTGTGAAGATTGTTGAAATGACAACAATGGATGTAGAATATTACATATATTACATAAACTTAGTTTATAAGTTCAAAATAATTGACTCCAGTTTTGAAAGAATTTCTACTGTGCATAAAATGCTATCAAACAGCATTAGGTGCTACAGATATATGATTCATGAAAGGAGTCAATCAATGCAGCAAACTTCATTGTCTTATTTTAGGGAATCGCCACAGTAGCTGCCCCAGCCTTTAGCAAACACCCACCCTGAGCAGTCAGCAGCCATCAACATCTAGGCAAGACTCCACCAGCAAAAAGATTACAACTACCTGAAGGCTCAGATGATGGTTAGTAATTTTTAGCAATAAAGTATAGTTTAATTAAGGTATATACATTGGTTTTTTTTTAGACATAATGCTATTGCACCCTCGATAGTCTACAGTTTAGTGTAAACATAAATTTTACTTGCACAAAAATTCACTTGACTCGCTATACTGCAATATTTGCTTTATTGTGGTGGTCTGGAACCAAACCTGCAATAGCTCTGAGGTATGCCTGTGTATTATTTACTTATTTATTTTTATTGCTTTTAATATAATCTTTATGAGATTAGGATTTTTTAATGCTGTCTTCACTACTGTATCTCCAATGCTAAAATTTCCTAACATATGCCAGCTTCTCAACAAATAATTAATAAATTCAAAATTAATGTACTCCATTAGGTTACATAACCTCAGAAGGGCTATCACAAAAAGAAGTGCAAAAGAAGACTTTTCTCGCAAGGCAGTATAACAATGATGGGCACAAAGTAGGTGCACAATAATCCTTCAGTAATATTGGAAAAATAAAACTGATTCTGTGTTGAATCTTGGCCATTTACTGAGTGTATACTCTATGCCAGGTAATGCAAGTTGCTGAAGGTAGAGTGATACAAGACCTAATTTTGCCTTTAAAGACAATACAGTCCTGTGTGGGAACACATAACTTCATAGTTGCCATAAGATTTCTCAGAATAAAAGAATACAACATAATTACTTCATTTCTCATGAGGAAAAAAATAATGTTTATGTATGATTTCCATCCTACTGATGCCCCTGTTTTAAAGAGAGAGCTGGTCACCAGGGCTGGAATGTCCACACCAAATAAAGCACTTTGCTCAGGCCACTTTGTGTACTGAAATGTGGCAGCAAGCTATGAAAGAGTAGAGACACAATTCAGCAGCTTTCTCCTCCATCCTAGTATTTATTTCTCCCTTTCCATCTGGCAACAAGGGAAAATAAAGGCAACAGCATCTGTTGCTCCTGCTGCTTTGAATTAAGCTCGACTTTTACTTTAACCAGCTTGCCCCCACTAAATCTATTGTTGCACCTTTCCAGGTATTAGTTTGACCTTTGATTTGACAGTCCTGTTGGTCAAGTTTACTAACTTTTTTAAAAAACAAAAAGCAGATATTTAAATTAAAAAAGTCAAACATATTTAATAGCCTTTGTTTCTGTTGTATACACGCACATAAGCATGAGACTTTTAAAATACAAATTTCCATATTTGTGTCTATATGTAAAGTACAAGTAATAAGCCTCTGATATTAAAAGCAAGAGATTGCCTGGAGATTTGTTTTAAATGATAGGCTTTGAAGCTTTAGTAATGGTTGCAGGGCATTTCTCCTTGATAAGGAGATGGACTGTAAGAGAGATTACTAAATGATTTTGAGTTTAGGGAAGGCACTGGTTTTATGCAGGTCTTGATATGCTTGAGCACACAAATACATCTCATAAATCTGTCTAAGTTCCCTGGAACTCAAGGGTAATGCATTTTCTCCTGAATTCCTGTACCGATCAGCAAAACACACACACACACACACACGCGCAAACACACACACACACACACACACACACACACACACACACACACACACACAGAGTCCTCTTAAAGCGCAGTCCCAACACAGAGAAAGAGGTGTAGTTCTTCATACACCAATTCAAAGAAGTAAGAGAGAGTTAGAGCAATTTCTTCTCATAAAATTGTCTGTGGGTATTTGAAATCTGATCACATCATTGTAAAGAAACATTATAGCTGTAAAATGTTTAGAAAGTTTGGTCTCTCTTTTGAAGTACTTAATTAAAAGTGAGTTTGATAAGAAAGGTGCTATGCAATTACACTTGCTGACCACATTAACATTTAAATGAGAATAGGCAACATCAAGGTATTTAGGATAAGAAATTTAAGAGAATATTCTAGAAAGGCTCTGACAAAGAAAAAGCATTTAAGGTCTATACTTATAAAGTTCATATGCTAATTATCAGTTTCACTTATAAAAATATAATTGCAAACATTGCCCAAAAAATGTTCTAATCCTTAACCCACAGTTCCATGAACTTCAAATTCAAACAATATGTTTTGATCATTAGTGAACATAAAGTTTACCGAGTTAAAGGTTAAAACACACTACTGTTATAACTACCCATTTTCAGTAAATAGGCAGTTTTTTTTTAAAAAATACCAACATTCTGTTACTTGCTACTGTTTTTTATAGCAACGAACAGTTGTGTTTTGCTTAAACAACAGTTGTAAAGTGTCTTGTGCTGATACTTGGTAAAAATGGAAATATCAACATTGTTTACGTAGAATTTTCAAGCCATAAATCAGTCAAAGGTACATTCTGTTCTGCAGTCGACCTATTAAGTATGAATGGGCTTTTCTGATTGGTGTGACATTTTTCTTGACATTGTCAAACAACAAAGACAATAATACCCATTTAAAAGTAAAGCAGAATGAAATATTCATCGTTTTTGTCAAATACAGAATAAATGATCCTTGTAAGAATAAAGCACTTTGCTACTCTCAAATTGTCCAACATTCAAGAGCGCATTTACCACAAGTCATTAAAGTAATTTGGTTAAGAGTGATTTTTTGTGTACTGGTGATTTTTTATACTTTTTATTAAAATGTGAAGTATGTTATTCTTCAAACTGAAACTTACTTGGTTATAAATCAAAGTCACTGAATATTTTTTAAAATTAACTTGCCTTCAGAATTATTTCCTTTGTTCTAAATCTCTTCTGTGTTACAGAATTCTGGAATAGAAAAGAACTAAAATGTGTTGAGTGCTTACTATGTGGTACACATGTTACATTCACTGTTTCATGTAACCTTGCTAACAATGCTTTTATATTGTTACCCTCCATTTAAAGGGAGGAAATTGAGTCTGAGTGAGGTATAGGAACTTGCAAATGTTGCATGGCCTGCTTGCTCCCTCATTCCGTGTATGTAGGGAGCAGAGCCTGTATATTATTTATTTTTGTCTTGCCAGAAGCAAACACTAGTTCTGCCACCTAGAAATAAGGGCCTAGTGGTGACTGAGAACTCAGGCTTATATATGCTTGTGACTAAACGGTGCTTCCTAACCGTGTGTTTTTTGCCTGGTCAGGCAACCACTCTCAGCCAATGTGAAATGGGGATAGAAATCTGTCTGGGATCCCTGTAAGGCAAGCATGTTGTGCATATGTCTGTCACAAAGCAAACATGCCATGAAGAGTATTCATTATTTTTATGCTATTTCATATTTATTTGTTGAACTCTACTGAGGAAGCTATGAAAACACTTCTGCTGTTCACAAACTATCAAAAGATTGGAACAAATGAAAAAGTTCTTGAATGTTGCTTGAAAGAGTATTTTCCTAACTTCTAGGTTAGTGAAGCTTTATGCCATAGTTGAACATTGCAGATTTTTATGAAACTGGAACAAAAGCTTCAAAAATGGTCTATTTTCCTCAGTTTGGGGATATTCATTTCCATTTTGAATACAGTACCAAATCACGTTCAGACAGGATAAAAAAACAAACAGCAGATGAACACGTTCTTTCATCCTTATGATTGTATATGACTAACAAGAAATTTCTCAATTTATTTTATTAGAAATATTTAAATTAGTGTGTTTGAATATGTATGAATAATTTAACAGAAATTGAGGACAAATTTGACAAAAATAGGATTGTCTTCCTATATACATATATATGTATATATATTTATATATACAAGTAAAATACATAAAATTAAAGATGTATTTATGATAAGCCATTTCTGGCATGCTTCTGGATTTGAGAGTTAATTAGTAGACTTTTACTTTTTAAATTGGAATTAGAGCGTATTTTAGTCTGATTACCTACTGAATTTAATAATTAATTACATTTGTTCTGTGCTTCATTAATTCTCTGAAAACAAATCACAGCTTTAGTGTCATTTGTTCAGCTAAATCTTATAGTTTTGTTGTAAAAATATCATCTTTTGGAGAATTACATATGTTCTCAAAATTTATTTTGAACAAAAATATGTGTTCTACTTAATTTTTCTTTATATGTTAGAAAGATATGTGAAATACATTTATAAAGTATATAAGATAGAAACATGTATAACAATTTAATAATGTTAACACATGCAGTCAAAGGTAATGGTAAGAATGTTGGAAGTGACTCTATGCAATAAAGAATATTAAAAAATATGGTGAACAGTAGAGTTTCTTTTATAAATTCTCTCTTAGAATCTTCCTATCCTCTACCTTATTTGGAAGGAATAGAGCAGTAAATACATAAAGTGGTTAATCAGGGATTGTATTTGAATGGACATAACTTTTATGTTACAATTAATGTACATTTAGTTTCAAAATCTTCTATATTCATAATAAAGTGCAATGAGAATTGCTGTAAACATTTGAGAACTCTGAGGCAATGTAAATGTTATCTAAAGGGTATTTTTGTCATTCAAATTTTGAAAATTACTTACTACTTATATGAAAAAAGTCCTAGAATACCTCATTTACATCTATGTACTATTGCACAAACCACTGTGAAATAATAAACATGTATTTCATATAGCTGAATAGGTTTCTGTATTTCCTTTTGGTGAGAAGGATGGAAAAATCTCCATAAAATGGTCTAATCACATTCTTATAAATCCACATCAATACTCACTTTGCATCCTTCTTAAATTATAGTTGGTTGAAGCAACTTTCAGATAAATCCCAGACTAGGTCTATTCCTGTGATCTGTGGAGCAGGGAAAGTGATTGAGTTAGAAAGAACAAGTAACAAGTAGAAAAGCAGTAAAGCCAGTTTAGCTGAGAAGAGACAGGAAGAATATCTTGTTTTCAGAATATTTTTATTTTGTAATTTCAAAATATTTACTGTGAATAATATTAAACACACACAAGGGTAATAAACCCACTCTCTCCAGCACCTAGATCAAATGACTCTCCAGATTTTGCCACTTCATCCTTGCCTCATCCATTCCTTTTTTGATACAGCTGTAAAGTATTCTAAAGCAACTTCAAGACCGTACATCATTTCAACATACATGTTAAGATGTATATCTCTCCCCAAAATGTAAATAGTTACTTACATTTTTATAACTAACAAAATTGATACTTTCCTGCTATCATCTAATATCTAGCTATATTTAAAACTGTTTATACAAATCAGAATCTAAAACAAGTTCTTAAATTGCATTTTATTTTTATGCCTTTGCTTTTTTAATTAACTCTTCTCTTTTTTATGTCATTAACTTGTTAAATAATTTTGCTCCATTATACTTGTTGAATAATTTGTACCAGTTTGTGGTTTTAACTCTGCTTTTTCATGGTGTCACTTAGCTTCTTCCTCCTGCATTTCCTGTAAGATATCTGTAAAGATTTGAATAGATTCAGTTTCAACTTTCTTTAACTAACAATATTTATTAGTAATGCTGAATTTGTCATGTTATATTACATCAGGCAGCATATACTACCTTATTGTCCTGCTTTTAGTGATGCTGAGAGTGAACAGTAGGTAAAACTATTACATCCTGAACCTCATTGTAAAGTTACCCATCAATCCTTTATCTAATGGTTTTATTCACTAATGTACTTTGCCTGAAACACTTATTTCACATTTACTAGCTGATATTATCCTTTCCATAATGAATAACTTTTCATACTCAGGTTTACCTAATTGGTTATCCTGAAAGATAGTTTACACAGAAAATATAGAATAAATGTTGACTTCTTTCCTTTGCTTTTCCTTCCCATCTCTTTTATGTGTATCATTATGAAGTTGAGATTTTTTTATTGTAGTTATTTTTCTTTCCAATGATCAAATCCTTCCATATTTGGCCATCAGAAGCTCTCTGTGGGCTCTTATGTCATCTTAATTTTTATTTTATTTATTATTTTCCCAGCTTTATTGAGGCATAGTTGATATATAGCAAACTGCATATATTTACAGTGCACAATTGGATTAGTTTCAACACGTGTCTAGATCCATGAAAGTGTTATGACAATCCAGAGAGTGAGCATAATCTTCACACTCCAAAGTTCTCTTTCCCTGGATGTGGAACTCTCCCTCCAGAGTAGGGCTGCCACCAGCCCCAGCCCCACCCTATCCCCTTTGCCAAGCCAGTATGATCTATTTCTTGTCCCTGTAGATTTGCCTTTTAGAGAGTTTAAGTAGGATCTTATAGTGCATAGTCTTTTGTGTTTGCTTTTTATACTTACTATAATGGTTGTGAACTCCATGTTGTCGTGTGTATTGATATTTCTTATTGCTGAGTAGTTTTCCATGGGGAGGATATATTACATTTCTTTATCTATTCACCAGCCAATTGACGTTTAGAGTATCTTCGGTTTATGGCTACTACAAAAATAGCTTCTAAGAACACTTGTGTACAACATTTGATTTGGACACAGGATTTTATTTCCTTGGATAAATACCCAGAAGTGGAATTGCTAGTTTCTATGGTAGATGTGTTTAATTTTTTTCAGAAATTCTCAGATTGGTTTCCAAAGTGATTGAACAAGTTTACATACTATCAATGTAGGTGTTACAGTTCCTCAACATCCTTGCAAACACTTGGTATAGTCAGTAGTTTTACTTTAGACATTCTAATAAGTATGTACTACATCATTGTGGTTTTCATTTGCATTTCCCAATAGCTAATACTTTTGACCATTTTTCACGTTAGTGCTTATTAGCCATCTGTGTATCTTCATTGATGAAGTCTGTTCAAATATTTAGCTCATTCTTTATTGTCTTGCTTGTTTTCCTGTTATTGGGTCTTGAGAATTCTCTAAATTCTGAATATAAAACATTTTCAGACATATATACATTGCAAATATTTTCCCCAAATATTTTGCCAGTCCTCTTAAAAATACAGTATCCTTCTAAGAACAGGTGATGTTTTTTTCATTCATGAATTCCAATTTATTAATTTGTTTTCTCATGTATCATGCTTTTGGTATTATATCTGAGAAATATTTCCTAATCCAAGTCACAAAGATTTTTTCCTACATTTTATTCTACAAGTTTCATAATTTTAGGTGTTACATTATGTCTATTAACCATTTAAAACTAATGTTTTCTATATGTTTCATATTATTGATTAAAGTTCTTTTTTGTATATGAATATCTACCTTCCACTATCATTTGTGAAAAAAGATACCCTTTCTCTGCTGACTAACCTTTATATCTTTGTTGAAAATTAGTTATTTATATAGTTTGAATCTATTTCTAGTTTGCTATTTTATTCCATTTATCTACTTGTCTATCTGTATACCAATAGCACATTGCCTTGATTACAGTGGCTTTACTGTAAGTCTTGAAATCACACAGGGTTAGTTTTCCAACTTCATTATTTTTCAACATTATTTTGTTATTTTATGTCCTTTGCATTTCTCCTTATACATATATTGTAGAATCACTTTGTCACATTTTATTTTTAAAAGAGCCTGCTGAAATTTTGGGATTGTATCAAAACTATAGATTGATTTGGGTTAAATTTATATCTTAATTATATTGCATCTTGTTACCCATGAACATGGTCTATATCTTCATTTATTAAGAACTCTGAATTCAGCAATATTTCCTACATAAGAATGCACAGGCCCTTTGCATTTTTTTAGATTTACCTCCATGTATTTCATATTTTTGATGCAGTTGAAAATTGTACTTTTATTTTAGTTTTTGATTGCTTATTGCTAGTATATAAAATACAATTTATTTCACTATTGAGTTTGTATTCTATAAAATTGCTAAACTCACTTTTTAGTTTTGGTAGCTATTATAGATTCCAACAGCTTTCTAAATAGTTTTACTTCTTCTTTTCTATTCTGGATGCTTTTTTTCTCGTTTTTCTTGCCTTATTGCACTGACTGGAGCCTTTACTACAATATTGAATAAAGTGGTGAGATTTTGCTATCTTGTTTCTGATCTTTTGAAGAAAATATCATTCAGTCTTTCACCATTAAGTAGGATGTTAGCACTAAGGTTTTGTAGATACATTTTATCAGGTTCAGGAGTTTTATCAGGAATAGACATTAGATATTGTCAAAAGCTTTTTTGGGAAAATATTGATCTCATTTATGAAAGCAAAACAAATTTATTTATGTGAAAATAAAATGCTTGTGTATTATTCTTTGCCTTGCTTTTTTTAGCTAATAGTATCCCCATGATTGAGAGAATTCTCATTCTTTTTTACATCTGCATGTTGTGCAATATGTGATTGTATTAAAGTCTGTTTCCTTTTGACAAATTTATGTATTCCTTCTAATTTTTGATATTACTAACAATATCATTATGAATAACATTCTGTGTAATCATTTTATATTTTGCCAGAGTATCTTTGGAATAGATTCTCACAAGTAAGACTGATGACTCAACTGGTAATACAAATGTAACATTTCTAGTTATCCCATTTCTACCAAAAATATAGAAGAATACATGTTTATCCCTTTGTTTCTGATATATTATAAATGTTTCCCAATTTGTTATTATTCTTATTACTTTTTTACATTGCTTATCATGTCTTCTGCCATGAAATTGATTTTATTTCCTTTTTCACTGTCTTTAAATTCTGAATGATATTTAATAGGAATATTTTCCTTGATCCTAAAAAGAAATGCATCCTTGTTTTCTTCATAGGTCCTTGTACTATTATTATTACTATTACTATTATTTTTTTTTTACATTTATGTGTCCTACTCCTTTGGAATTTTCCTTGTGTATATATGATATACCTTTAATTTCTGCTTTTATTGGTCACCTGGGACTTAAAAGCAGACTCCTGAGTGTCTGTGTTAGTAGCAGCTTATATACAACTACTATGAAATGATCCGCCTGTCATATGGGTTTACATTTCTGTCTTATTACAATACTCATAAAGGATCATTAGTTGTCAGGAAAGAATCTTCAAACATTAAAAAAATAAAAACCTCCTCAGTATCATTCAACTTCAATTCTGTGGGTAAAATATATTTCATGTCTGGGCTTCCCTGGTGGCACAGTGGTTGAGAGTCTGCCTGCCGATGCAGGGGACACGGGTTCGTGCCCCGGTCCAGGATGATCCTACATGCTGCACAGTGGCTGGGCCCATGAGGCATGGCCGTTGAGCCTGCGCTTCTGGAGCCTGTGCTCTGCAACGGGAGAGGCCACAACAGTGAGAGGCCTGCGTACTGCAAAAAACAAACAAACAAACATATATATATATATATATATATATATATATATTTCAGGTCCATTTGTATATAGTAGAGTTTAAGGGGTATATTTTCCCCCCTAGATCTTATAGTTATATAAGAAGTCTGGGGCCCACCTGAATTGCCTTAATATTTAAAATTAATCTTTCCAACATAACAAAAGCTACAGTTATGATTGATCAACATTATTTTGAACTTCTTATTTGACTGGGTATTCTGAACTTACTGTGGACACATTAAAATAAATTCTATAATTTCTGTTTTTTCTGCTAAGTAAACTATGAATTTTTTTTAGGCTATTGCAATATGCCAGATTTTACAAACAAAATTAAGCCATCTACTTTGTTTTATCTCCCTTTAAAAGCATTTCTGGCCTCCTTTGTAGTGACAATTGTCAATAAACTAATTAAAACAAAGTCACATGTTCTAATTCCCAATGTTTATAGTATTAAGGTCATCATAATGGCACAAAGACTTTAACTGTTGTATTTATTTTTAAATTGCTGAGAAATAATGATGCCATACTCTCCATTCTATCCAAGCAATTTAGCAATTCTCTAAGATACCCTCAAGCAGGGTGGAAAAAGAATGATATGTTTTCTGAGAAGTCTTTCTTTTCTGTCTCAAATTCCATTGAATTAATCCCTATGAAACTTATTTGAAGATAGGAATTAAGAAAACTATCTTAGCAGTAGGATGAATGAGCCCATCTCACTCTGCCTCTTTTAAAATGAAGTGGCTCTGTGGAAATGGTATTACTGACATATTGTTTGGTAGAATAAATTAAAGATGAAGTAAAATAAAATATGAAAAGGGACCAAGTTACCTACAAAAGAAGTAAATTTGATGTTAGTCTATTTTAGCCCTATTACTGGTGACTTTACAGAAACTATATACTAATATTTGTATAAAGTGAAATTTAGTCTTTGGTGGTTTTTATTAATGCTTTAAAAAGCAAGCAAAAGCTTCAGAGTGCGTGAATATCTTTTTAATATACTTACAGTCTATTTGACATTTTTAAATTATCTTAAAGTAATATTTAAAGCTTAGATTTGTGTGTAATTTTCTGTGTCCAAAACTAATTTTAAGTTACAATTTACTTTTCTGTTGGGCTATATCTATTTTCACAACATATAAATTCTCATAACTTTATTTGTAAGAAATCTGAAAGAAAAATTTGACTTTTTGCTCTCTGATACCTACCATCTAATCAATAGCTAGGACTACCTACTTAATACTTGATTCAGTCTCTAGACTGCTTTACTCTAGGTATTTGTAATTTCTTACTCAGACACTTGAGATAGCTATATTTACCTATATCCATATCCAGACATGGATATGGACTTGGATTTTTTTCAACAATTATTGAGAAATAATTGACAAATACATTTTTATATATTTAAACTGTACAATGTGATGATTTGATATTCATACACCTAACTCTTCCCTTTTTTGTGATGAGACAGCTTAAGATCTATTCTTAGCAATTTTCAATTACACAATATTGTATTATTGACTATAGTCACCATGCTGTACCTCAGAATTTATTCTTAAAACTAAAGGTTTTTAACCTTGACCTAAATTTCACTATTTCTTCCATCCTCCAGCCTGTGGCAACCATTATTCTATTTACTGTATCTATGAATTTTTTTTTCTTTTTTTTTAGATTCCACCTATAAGTGATAACATACAGTATTTCTTTTTCTTCTGTCTGGCTTATTCACTTATCATAATGTCCTCCAGTTTCTTCCACATTTTCACAAATGGCAGGATATCATTATTTATGGCTGAATAATATTCCATTACTTATATACATATACCATCTACTTAATCCATTCATCAACTGAAGAAAACTGTTTCCATATCTTGGCTATCATGAATAATGCTGCAATGCACATAGGAATGCAGACATCTTTTCAAGATATTGATTTCATTTCTTTCAGGTATATACTCAGGAATTGGATTGCTGGACCATATGGCTGTTCTATTTTTATTTTTTGAGAAACTACCATACTGTTTTCCATAATGGCTATGTCAATTTACATTTCCACCAAAAGTGTAAAGGTTTCTCTTTTCTCCACATCTTCACCAACATTTGTAATTTCTTATTTTTTTTTTGATAACTGACATTCTAACAATTAGTGAGGTGATAAACTTGTTATGTTTTGGCTTGCATTTCCTTGATGATTAGTAACGCTGAGCACCTTTTCATGTGCTAAGTAGTCATTTGTATATTTTTGTTAGAAAAATGTATTTTCAGTCCTTCACCCATTTTTAACTAGATTATTTGCTTTTTTGCTATTGTGTGGTATGACTTTTTATATATTTTATATATTAACCCCTTATCAGATATATGGTTTGTAAATATTTTCTTCAATTCTATATGTTGTCTTTTCAATTTATTGATTGGGTCCTTGCAATGCAGAACCCTTTAGTTTGATGTAGTCTCACTTGTTTATTTTAGCTTCTGTTGCCTGTGCTTTTGGTGTCTTATCCAAGAAATCATCGACAAGGTCAATGTCAAGAAGTTTTTCTCTAATTTTTATGAGTTTTATGATTTCAGATCTTAAAGCTTTTATTCCATCTCAAGTTAATTTTTGTGAGTGGTATACAATAGGGATCCAGTTGCATGTTTTTGTATGTGGGTATCCAGTTTCCCCAATACTGTTTGTTGAAAAGTCTATTTTTTCTCCATTTTATGTTCTTAGGATTCTTGTCAAAAATTAGTTAACTGTAAATGCATGGGTTTATTTTGGGGCTCTCTAATCTAGTCCATTGATATATGTGTCAGTTTATAGGCAAGTATCATATGGTTTTGATTACTATAGAGTTGTAATATAGTTTGAAATCAGGAATTATGATTCCTCCAGTTTGTTCTTCTTTCTCAAGATTGCTTTGGCTATTTGGAGTCTTTTGTGTTTCCATACAAATTTTAGGATAGTTTTTTGTTTTGTTTTGTTTTGTTTTTGTGTGAAAAATGCCATTAGAATTTGATAGGAACTTCATCCAACCTGTAGATCACTTTGGGTATTATGGATATTTTCACAATATTTGTGTTTCAATTCAAGAACATGGAATGTATTTCCATTCATTTGTGTCTTCTTTAATTTCTTTCAAAAATGTTTTACAGTTTGAAGTATCCAGGTCTTTTAGCTCTTTGGTTAAATTCATTCCTAAATATTTTATAGTTTTGGATGCTATTGTAAATTGGATTATTTTCTTTATTTTTTCCAGATAATTCATTGTTAGTATATAGAAATATAACTGATTTTTGTATGTTGATTTTGTATCCTGTAACTTTACTGAATTCATTTATTAGTTTTAACAGGTTTTGGTGGTGTCTTTTTTTCCATGTATAAGCTCATGCCATGTGCAAACAGAGATAATTTTACTTTCTTCTTCTCAATATGGATATCTTTTATTTCTTTTTCTTGACTAATTGTTTTGATTAGAACTTCCAATATCATATTGAGTAAACCTGGCAAGAGTGAGCATTCTTGTCTTGTTTCTGATTTTAGAGGAAGAGATTTTAACTTTTCAACATTGAGTATGATGTTAGCTATTGGCTTTCCTTCTATGGCTTTTATTATGTTGAGGTAAATTCCTTCTTGAAAAGATTTGCATCTATGTTCACCAGAGATAATGGCCTGTAATTTTCTTTTCTTGTAGTATCCTTGTCTAGCTTCATTATCAGGGTAATGCTGGCCTTGAAAAATGAGTTTGGAAATATTCTGTTTTTCTATTTTTGGGAAGAGTTTGAGAAGGACTGGAATTAATTATCCCTTAAACATTTGGTAGAATCCAGCAGTGGACCATCTGGTCCTGGGTTTTTCTTTGTTGGGAGACGTTTGGTGACTGTTTCAATCTACTGTTTTATTATTGGTTTGTTCAGATTTTCTATTAATTCATGGTTCAGTCTTAGTGAGTTGTATGTTTCTAGGAATTTATCCATTTCTTCTAGGTTGTTGCATTTGTAGGTGTATAATTGTTCACAGTAGTCACTTATAATCCTTTGCATTTGTGTGGTGTTATTTATAATTCTTTTTATTTGAGTCATTTCTTTTTTCGTAGTCTATCCCCAAATTTATAAGCTTAAAAAACGATTTTGTTCGGGCTTCCCTGGTGGCACAGTGGTTGAGAGTCTGTCTGCCGATGCAGGGGACACGGGTTCGTGGCCCGGTCCAGGAAGACCCCACATGCCGCAGAGTGGCTGGGCCTGTGGGCCATGGCCGCTGAGCCTGCGCGTCCGGAGCGGGAGAGGCCACAGCAGTGAGAGGCCCGCGTATGGAAAAAAAAGAAAGAAAAAAAAAAAACGATTTTGTTGATTTTTCTATTTTTTTCTTAGTCTCTACATCACTTATTTCTTCTCTAAGCTCTATTATTTCCTTCTGTCTGCTAATATTGGGCTCAGTTTGTTCTTCTTTTTCTAGTTCCTTGAGGTGCAAAATTAGGTTGTTTATTTGAGATCTTTCTTTTTTTCTTAATGTACCCATTTATTGCTATAAACTTTCCTTTTAAGAACTGCTTTTGCTGAATCCCTTAAGTTTTCAGTGTTGTGTTCCCATTATCATTTGGGTCAAGATATTTTTTATTTTCCCTTTGATTTCTTTTTTGCCCATTTTTTTTGAGAAGTGTGTTATCTATTTTCTACATATTTGTGAATTTTCCAGCTTTCCTCCTGTTATTGATTCCCAGTTTCATACCATTATGGTTGAAAAAGATAATTGATGTGATTTCAATATTCTTAAATTGATTGACTTGTTTTGTGACAACATATGATATGCACATCTGCTATTGGATTGAATGTTCTGTATATGTCTCTCAGGTCATTAGTTCTAAAGTGTAGTTAAAGTACTTGATTTTCTGTCCAGATGATTTATTCATTATTGAAAATGGGGTATTGAAATACTCTCTTACATTGTTGTCTATTTCTGCCTTTAGATATGTTAAGTATTGTTTAATATATTTAGGTGCTCCAATATGGGTACATATATCTACAGTTGTTATATCTTCTTGATGAACTGACCTGGTTATTATTGTATAATAATAATATTATATATATTTTTTCTTTTCTATCTTTTGCTTAAAGTCTATTTTGTCTGACATAAGTATGGCTATCCCTGCTACATAAGCAGTATATAGTTGGGTCTCATTTCTTCACCAGTACAACCAGTCTATGCCTTTTAATTTGAAAAGATAAGCCTCTTATATTTAAAGTACTAATTGATAGGCAAGAATTATTATCACCATTTTGTTAATCGCTTTCTGATTGTTCTGTAATTCTGTTAGTCCTTGCTTCCTCTCTTGCTGTTTTTCTTTGTCATTAAATGCTTTTTTCAAATGGTATACTTTGATTCTTTTCTCTTATCCTTTGTGTATATAATATATATTTTTGCTTTGGGATTACCATGAGGCTTTTATACTACATGCTATATTTATACCAGTTTATTTTATGTTGACAATAGCTTAACTTCAACTGTATAAAAATTTTCTAAATTTTTATTTGTCCAATCCCCATATTTTATGTTATTAATGTCACAATTTACATCTTTTTATATTGTGCGTACATTGGCAAAATATTATAAGTACAGTAATTGTAAAATTTTTGTCTTTCAACCTGTAAGCTAGAATTCAAAGTTCAAAATGTGTTGTATATACTTATGTTTCCATTTTCTCATTTTACTGCAACCAAGTTTAGTGAATATGATTGTCACACTCACAAAATTCTTATGCCAAAATGAAGCTCTGTGAAACTGAACTGAAAAGCCTGGCAAGAGCTTATTTTTTCTCTTGAATTCTCTAAATTTATTCAAGGTTTATATATAAACTCTTAATGACACACTGGGTGTTAAATATTTGCTCTGTCCCATTAGATTCTCTTTTACCAAATACCCACCCTTGGTCCCTGTTTGTGGTATTAACACCTTTTGTTCTGATTGATCTGGGATAAGATAATAATTTTATTACACATTCTTTCTCCACAATATGATTCATAAGTCCTTTAGACTTTAAATTTTGTATGGACTACTAAGCTTTTAGCATTCACAAAATCTTTTTCTTTCTCAAGTCCCTGGTTCTTAAAATTGGAAAACATGGCTTTCAAGTTACTCTTTGTTACAGATTTATAGATGTCTACTGCAACATTGGCACTCCACAGAATTTCTCTCATTAAGACAAACTGTAATATGCCAGTTGCCAAATCCTATACATACATTTAGTCTTTGCTTATTTGACTTTGGGATTGTTGATTACTCTGTATATGAAATTTACTACTCCCAGGATTCTGCAAGAATGTTCATTCTTCATGCTCTTCCTATCTCCATAGACCACTTACAACTTACCTTCTAATCTACACACTCACTATTGGTGTCCAAAGGGGATCTGTACTTTATTTCCCTCCTCTAACTTAGATAGCCTACCCATGATTTCGAATGCATCTGATATGCTGAAAATACTGGTATCTAGATTTCCAGCACAGAACCCCCTGAGTTCCTATATGGAAACACAATACATGGTTATTGCTTTTATTTCTTGCTTGTCTCACTTAGACATTAACAGTATTGTGTTGATATGATCAGGCTCAGTTACATGTCCAGTCTCATAACCGGCTATTTTTCTTTGGTACATTATAGTTCAACAATGCCAAGCTACTTTAGTCCTCTGAAAAATGCCATACTTCCACTTTTTCATGTCTTTACAAAAATTGCTTCATTTATTTGGAATGTCTTTCCTACCACCACTACTGGACAGAAAGCTATTTATTCTGTAACACTTAATTTTGATACTCCCACCTCTATGAGACCTCCCCAGGCTTCCTTAGTCAAAGTAAGTATTTTTTCCCATAAGCTTCTTCTCTCTGCCTTGCAGATGATCTTTGGTATAGCAGTTATTATATTGTATTATAATTATTTATTTCCATATTTATTTTTGTAACATATTCTGACATCTTTTGGGGCAGCCATAATGTTTATTTTATTTTGATATTTATAAAGGCAAGCACAGTGAAGTAAACAGAATAAGTAGTTAATAGATACTAGCTAAATGAATGAACTGTGTTTACTTGATCTGGCCTTGTTAGACTAAGTGCACATCAGCTTCTAAATATGTGTTGCACTTTCACTGACTGTGCCATTCCTTGGGAGTAGAGACTTTATTTTTTCTATTTCTTTGAAGACCCACACTGGGTATGCTACTGTTTTCATTTGGTCATTGATTATGGTTAGATGATGAGTTATTTATTGAAATATTTTTTTGGTAACAGGTCTCCCTGACAAATTACTGCAAGAACATCCCCACTTTCAAGAGGGAGTAATTAAAAGCTTGCACATATAGCCTAAATTAGCCTGCTTCTAAACTGATTTATCTATTTGTTAGCAAAATTGAAGGTTAAAATGTATAAAGGAGATACAGTAACAATTTTAATTCTTAAAGCTCTCATTTTCATTTTTAGTTTTACAAAATATTTATCTTGATTGCTAAGACTTTAATATTCAAGAAATTGTCTTCTATTATATAAGAAGGTATAAGTGTCTTCTAAAGTAACTAATTCAGAAAAATTAGGTATAGCTTAACAACTTGGAAATAACAATGATTCTTGAGCAATACAATTTTAAATATATATTAGTATAAATAAATATAAATATGGAAATATATACATATATAAGCATATGTTTGTAAATAAATATGTTTCATACAATAAATATGTTATAAGTATGAATCTAGAAGTAGACACACACTGGTGGAAATGGATAAATGTTCTTAAGGACTCAAGTTCAAATCTCCTAAATATCCTAGTAGTGTTCTGAGTAACAGTTTTTAGTTGACTGTTTATTGTTTATGTAAAGAAAGAAAAAAATATTTTTTAAAAATGTCTCCTTTGTTTTGTAGTAGACCTGTTGAATTTTCTTATCTTTGTTTTTATTCTTACCTCAGTTTTATCCCTATAATAAATACTAGTAGAACTAAAAAAGAGATCAGAAATATAATTAAAACACAAAATCACATATACTGTAACTGGCATTTGCATTAAGTAAATAAATCAAATCCGAAGTTTCAAAGTTATAACTGAAAATAGAAAGGAAAATGTGTTAATCGGGGTCATGACTTTGCATTATGAATCCTAATCATTTATCATTAAATTTATGGCACTCAGGGAAAGAGTAATCTGTCCAGGACTGGGGAGAACATCCACTGTCTAAGAGGAAATGTCTGGAGAAGCCAAGGCAGGATGAAGCAATTCTTCCTGTAATCAGAGTGAAAGGCAGTGAGATATCAGTTAGGGGAATATGACACAAGTCCTTGGGGAAGGCCCAGGGACAAATGCAAATGTATTTTATTTAAGAACTTTGATATTGGAACATTTTGAAAGTTTATAGAAAGTAGTACGTTCAGTAAGTTTAGTTCTCTTTGCAGTTTAAACAAACTCCCCAAATTTCTTCCCACTAATGTTTTCCCAATAAATCTCTTTACTGAGATTTAAAAACCTTAAATATCAAAGAATATGTGATTACTTCTGTTTTGATTTGATTTTGCCAATATTAATGCAAAGATGATTTTTATTTAAGAGTTTAAAACATAATACATATGTGTGGGAAAGTTGTTACCAAAATATTGGTAGGATATCAGAATTATGCTTAGATACTTAGAAAAGTAGGAGGAATGCCAAAAACAAGGGTGTGCAGATGTAATTATAGGTATAATAATATCCTTTCATTTACATGTGAAAGAGCCTGGATTCCTCCAATATACTTAATTAAAAATAGGTGAAATTAAGCAAAGTGTAAGCAAAAATGAGTTTTTTAATTTTTCTTACCCTAAAGCATGAATCTTACCTACATAAATATTTATTACTTACTTTCTGTTCAGGAGTGCTTGGGTAACACTAAAAGGATAGGGGATCTCTGCCAGTTCTTCTGAAAAGTATGGTTTGCCTAAAATTGCTCCACTACCACCCAAATCCTCTGCCACATCACTTTTGAAAACAGAAACAAAGACTGTTGAAATCCTCTTGCCTCTCTTTTTCTCAGCTTTCTTCAAGCTTTACTTTCTATCCCACTTTTATAATGAATGTAGTGTTGATGTAATGACATGCAACTGTACAGGCTACTGCACAGAGAGAAAATGTTAAAAATAGATTGCTGATGAGAAAATGATGCTTTAAACATTTAACAGTTTAGCATGATAATTTGTTACTTGTATATAAGAATTTTACTGTATTTTAGTTACTTTTTAGGAATTGGTCAGGTGTTTGGTAATGATGCATAATTACTTATTATATTTTTTCCCATAAAACAGCTGGGAAATAGGCTCCAGGTAAACATTAATACAATTTATTTGACTTTTTAGGATGAGATTAAGACTGGTTTACTGGAGGTAAGCAGGAGATAATCTATATGTTTTCTTACAATAAAAAATTTTCTTTCTGTTTTTAGAAACAGTGGGTTTGCAAATTAGGGAATGGCTTTAACAAGCTGGGGAGACCTATGCCTAGATTTTGCATATTTCAGTGTGAGAGCTGAATTGAGACAAATGTGACCCATGTGTATCATAAATTGAGCTCTGCATCTCTGAAGCAAGGTTGAGAAACACTTGAGTAACAATTTAGTAATTTTTTTCCTAATGACACAGGGCCAGAAGGGCCCACTAGAGGAAATATTTTCCAACCCCCTGACTCCAGTAAGAATGAACCTAAATAATTTCAAACAGATAGTTATTTCTTCTCCTAAAATATACCAAGGAAATGAGAATCTACACATTGATAACTAGTTCCACTGTCTCACAGTCATTAGGCCAATATGTACTATTAAGAGGCCTAAATGCACACATTAGTGACACAATGGGCTATAATTGTGCTTTTGAAACTGCTATGCAATATCTAATCTATGATTATTTAGGGAGTTTACATCCACTCATTATTGATGCAACTGCCCTCGATAGCACCTTTGTTGTCAGAAGGGGTTGTGTTGCTTAATATCCCCAGCACTGTTTTGTTTGTTTTGTTTGTTTTGTTTTGTTTTGTTGCGGTACACGGGCCTCTCACTTTTGTGGTCTTTCCCGTTGCAGAGCACAGGCTCTGGACGCACAGGCTCAGCAGCCATGGCTCACGGGCCCAGCCACTCCACGACATGTGGGATCCTCCTGGACCGGGGAACGAACCTGTGTCCCCTGCATCGGCAGGCAGACTCTCAACCACTGCACCACCAGGGAAACCCCTCAGCACTGTTTGAAACAAATTCTTAGAACACCACAAACAGTGGCAAGATTTCAGATATTTACGTGTTAAATATTATCTTCCACATTTAAATTGAATATATACAGTATGTAGGTAGATGAAGACTTCAAACTTGTGGAATATTGAAAGCACAGAGTCCTAATCACTAGATTGTAAAGGAATTCCCGTGGAATATTTTTGAAGACTATTCCAATTCAACAGAAATATTCAATTTAACCAGAACATGAAATAAAGAAACATTGATGCCACAATATGAGAAACCCTAGTTAGGATGTTTTTAAATGTTACAGATCAAGCATTTAAGAAAAGATGAAACAGAAAGCTACATTTAATTTCATATTATTCCCTAGCTATATTTTATTTATTGAGATATAATTGACATATAACACTGCATGAGTTTATGTTGTATATATAGTTCATTAGGCAACAAACTTTAGATAGAGAAAGAATGTTTGTGTCGGTTTTCCACTATACTTCACCAAGGCCAAAATATGGTAGAAATCAGGAGTGAAAATCCAGTAAAAATCTTTGCTACTGTATATTGTTTTGCACAAACAAATTTAACAGGTTCATAAAGCAAAGGGGGTTGATAGCAGATATTTCAGAACCTATTTTGCTAAGAAAATTCTATTTTTTTCCTTGTATGTCATATTTAATTTATAGATTTTCTTTTGACTTTTCTCCTCTGAAAGTTTATTTTCTGGACACAGACTGGTGGTCACGATGCTTTTTGTTATAACATACAAATATCCAGAAGATAGTCTTAACTGACATATAATGATTAAAGACAGAAAGTCTTACCAAAAAAAACCCCAAAAAAAAACAAAGTAGATATAAAAGAAGCAAAGTAAAGAAAGGAATGGAAAAGAAAAGAAGAGAAAGAGAAAGACAGAGAGAAACATAAAGAAGACAGAGAAAATAATTTGATTTTGGAATTTGGTAAAGGTTGTTAGAAAATAATCCTAAAATTAAAGTCCTATTTATATTTGCTTAGGTTCTTGGACATCTGACACTTACTGCTAACACATGTAACTTTTGTTTTTCCTGAGTAAGTCACAAAGGTAAATGTAAACTAAATATATATACGTTATATTGATTATCTCAGATACATTTCTTACAGTTTAGTCAAAATTTTACTTCACATTTTTGTCTAGACTTTAAAGATTTTTTTTTAGTTTTTAGAGGCCCAAGTTTAATTAACTTATTCTTTTCTTCCTTTCTAATCTCTTCTACCGTTCAGAAACACATAAAACCAAAAAGTAAGATGATAAACGATAAATGGAAAAATTAATGCAACATGATGAAACTCATTTTAATTTATATTTCTCCCCACTTCTAACTGGGGAATGAAGAACTTGAAGTAACAGAGATTGTAATGCTCCAGTTCCAGTTATATTGAACATGTCATGGTACTCAAAGTTTTTGTAAAACTGGTGCCTTTACAAATTTAAGTCACAACCATTCTTCTAAAATATTTTTTAATGTATTTTTAAAGTGAATTGTAAGATTTGCATCTGAGAAGAAGGAGTAGATGTACTTTCCCATATACATTCTACTGAGTGTAACCAAAAGCCCTGCCATTTTTTGAAACAAACAAAAGAAGACTCTGAAAAGGATAGAGGAGAAAGACTAGTTAGGAAACTTGGGATGCCAGGAATGATGTAGTGGTGACTTCCCTGGGTTTTATTTTTTACCTCATATATCCCAGACATGTAGATAAAGGAAACAGAAATCCAGAAATGCCAACAACAACAAAATGCAGAAAACAACAGCAACAGAATTCTGCTATCTCTAGCCAAAGGACGAGGAAAATGTAGCCTATGATAAAAAATTTTAGACAATAACTTCTCTACTCCATCTAAACACTATAGAAAAAACCCTGCCTCCTCTTCTACCTATGCCAGCAAAGCAGAGGTAGGGAACATGGACTTCTACCTTCTTGGGCTGTAACAATGTACTCTGGGTCTCCTACTGCGATCATGTCAGAGAAGGTAAAGCAGGGAGCTGGAGCTTCCATCCCCATCAAGGGAGTAAGTTTCACCTCCATCTCTCTCCCCTACACTCCCATGGTGTGAATGGAGACTATGTGTGGAGGCTGGACTTCCACCCCCATCTGGCAGTAATGAGTTGACATCTTTGCTCTCACTTGTGTGGTGTCAAAGAAGATCTATTGGAGAGTCAGGACTTTTACCACTTGCCGTTATGACCTCCACACTGTGTCAGTGGAAATCATGTGTGTGTGTGTGGTGTAGTACTAAGGTACTTCTACTCTTCTTGGCCATCAAGGAAGGTATCACTGGAGGCTTAATGAGAAGCTAGAACTCCCTCCTACACCCAGCAGTTGTGAGGAGCTCCCCACACCTTGGTGTCGATGGAGACCAATTGGGATACCTGGACTTCTAGCCACACCTGGAAGTAATAGCACAATACCCTTCCTCTTTCTCCTGCCTATGTGGTCTCAAAGGAAGCCAGTTTGAACAGAATATTTAAATACAATTCAGAGTTTAATGATATGATACAAAATATCCAGGGTTCAACTGAAGATCTCTTGTCATATCAAGAACCAGGAAGATCTCAAACTGAATGAAAAAGGAAAATCAATAGATGTCAACACTGAGATGATAGAAAAGTTAAGATTATCTACGAAAGATTTTTAAAAGCCATTAAGAAAAAAGCTTGAATGAGCAATTACAAGCACACTGACAGCCAATTATAAAAACAGAAAGACTCAGCAAAAAAATGGAAGTCTCATCAATGAATTGGGAGATATGAAACTGGAAATTTTAGAACTGACAAACACAATAACTGAAATAAAAAGCTCAAAGGATGAACTCAGCAGCACAATGAAGGAAGGACAGAAAATGATGCTCTACACTAGTAGATAGAAAAAATTGAACACAATTTGAACAATACAAAGAAAATAGACTGAATCAAAATGGTTGGAGATTCAGGGACCTGTGGGACTATAACCAAAGATCTAATGCTCATGTCATCAGAGTTTAGGAAAGAGAGAAAAAGGTGCTCTTGGTAACTTTGTGTGGTCTGTAATTGTAGATCATAAAATCACCTTTGGAGGAATTTGTTTGTAAGAATTCTGTGTGTCCAATTTTTTTTTAAATTGGGGTATAGTTGTTTTACAATGTTGTGTTAGTCTTTACTGTACAGCAAAGTGAAGTACAGTTCCCTGTACTAAACAGCAGATTTTTATTAGTTGTCTATTTTATACATATTAGTGTGTATATGTCAATCGCAACTGTGTATCCAATTTGAGAGTATGACCCTACAGAGAAATTTCTCATTTGATTCTACCAGGTACCCCAGAAGGACCACAGAATATTTCTGGAATCCTCTTTTCTTTCAAATATATAAATAGTGTACCCTAGACTCTCATGAGACATAGTGCAATTTACTTTTCTCTCTCCAAACAGAACTCAAATAAATTTTCCAGTTATTTCCTTGCAACAATGAGTACAATCCTAATAAGTCTTTTTGAGACTCTAATAACCATTTTTAATTTACTATAATAAAAAAACAACTACCTGTATAAATATCCAATCAATTTTGAAAAACAAAATAAAATGAATAAAGAGATATGACTTACTATATAGAATAATTTATTATAAATCCATAACAATAAAAGCATTATAGAACTGGCCCAAGAACAGTGAGATCAATGAAATAAATATGAAAGTGAAACAGCAGCCTCAATGACATTTAAAAACTATTAGCATAAAATGAGATTGGCAGTTCAAATAAGCAAAGAGTTGTCTAATCAATAAATGGTGGTAAGGCAACAGATTAACATTTTGAGGAATACCAAAATAAATCCCTGATCAATTAATTTTTTTAATATGAAGTACTAAAACCAAAAATCAAGTATAATGGGAAGGGGTATACACATGACCTCATAGAGAGGATGTTATTGTAGGAATGATAATTAACATGGAGAACTCAAAGGAGCCAATTGTTAGATTTTTAATTTTTTTACTTGAAATAATTTTTAGGCTACTTATAAATTGCAAAAATAGTGCATGGTATTTACTTATTCCTGTCTATTCACATCCCCAAATGATAATGTCCTATATAAACATAATACAATATAAAAACTAGGAAATTAATATAGACATGCTAGTAGTGACAAATTTACTTACTTTATTCAAATTTTGCTAATCTTCCACTAACGCCCCTTTGCTGGTTCAGAATTCAATCCGGGTTGTCACTTTGTGTTTTTTTTTTTTTTTTTTTGCTTTGCTTTTTTTTGTGTGTGGTATGCAGGCCTCTAGGTGTTGTGGCCTCTCCCGTTTTGGAGCACAGGCTCCAGACACGCAGGCTCAGCAGCCATGGCTCACGGGCCCAGCCACTCCGCAGCATGTGGGATCTTCCCGGACTGGGGCACAAACCCGTGTTGCCTGCATCGGCAGGCGGACTCTCAACCACTGTGCCACCAGGGAAGCCCTGTCACTTTTGTTTAATTGTCATCTTGTTAGTTTCCCCAGTCTGGAATAGTTCCTCAATCTTCCTTTGTTTCTTATGACCTTGGCACTTTTGAGGAGTACTGACCAGGTATTTTGTAGAATCTTCCTCAATTTGGTCTTGTCATATTTTCTCACAGTTAGATTGAAGTTATGTATTTTTGTCAAGAATAACTCAGAAATGATGTGCTCTCAGTACATCATATCACGAGGCACATGATACCAAAAAGCTGGAATATTGGTGATTGATGATGTTACTTTGATATCCAGTTAAAGTGATGTATGCCAAATTCTTCAATTGTAAATTTGCTGTTTTTTCTCCTTTTAATTAATAAGCATCTTGTGGGAGGGAGGTGGAAACTTCAAGATGGTAGAGGACTAAGAAGTGGAGATCACCTTCCTCCCCACAGATACATCAAAAATACATCTAATGTGGGACAACTCCTAAAGAACACCTATTGAACACTGGCAGAAGACCTCAGACTTCCCCAAAGGCAAGAAACTCCCCACGTGCTTGGGTAGGGCAAAAGAAAAAAGGAAAAACAGAGAAAAAAGAATAGCAACAAGACCTGCACCTCTGGGAGGGAGCTCTGAAGGAGGAAAAGTTTCCACACACTAGGAAGCCCCTTCACTGGTGGAGATGGGGGGTACATGGGGAGGCAAGCTTCAGAGCCACGGAGAAGACCGCGGCAACAGGGGTCCAGAGAGCAAAGCAGAGAGATTCCCACACAGAGGATTGCTGCGGACCAGCACTCACCTGCCTGAGAGGCTTGTCACCTCACCTGCCAGGATGGGTGGGGGCTGGGAGCTGAGGCTTGGGTTTCAGAGGTCAGATCCCAGGGAGAAGACTGTGGTTGGCTGCATGAACACAGCCTGAAGGGGGCAAGTGCACCACAGATAACTGGGAGAGAGTCTGGGAAAAAATCTGGAACTGCCTGAGAGTCAAGAGACCATTGTTTCAGGGTGCGGGAGGAGAGGGGGTTCAGAGAACTGCCTAAACAAGCTTCAGAGATGGGCATGAGCTGTGACTATCAGCAAGGACAACAGAGATGGACATGAAATGCTAATGCTGCTGCTGCAGCCACCAAGAATCCTGTGTACAAGCACAGGTCACTACCCACACCTCCCCTCCCAGGAGCCTGTGCAGCCCACCACTGCCAGGGTCCCATGATGCAGGGACAACTTCCCCAGGAGAGCACATAGTGTGCCTCATGCTGTTGCAACATCATGCTGCCTTCTGCCACCACAGCCTGACCCCACATTCCATACCCCTACCTCGCCCCAACCTGAGTGAGCCAGAGCCCTGAATCAGCTGCTACTTTAACCCTGTCCTCTCTGCCGTGGGAACAGAGACCCTCAGATGACATACATGCAGAGGTGGGGCCAAGTCCAAACCCCAGGAGCTGTGCAAACAAAGAAAAGAAAGGGAAATCTCTCTGTGCAGCCTCAGGAGCAGTGTATTAAATGTACACAATAAACTTGATGTACCCTACATCTGTGGAATACCTGAATAGATAATGAATCAGCCCAAAATTGAGGCAGTGGGAAGAACTGTAGACTTGCAGTTTGCTTTCTACATCTAATTTGTTTCTGGTTTTATGTTTATCTTAGTTTTAGTATTTAGAGTTTATTATCATGGGTAGATTTGTTTATTGGTTTGGTTGCACTCTTCTTTTTTTTTTAATATACATATATATTTTTTCCTTTTTCTCTTTTTCTGAGTGTGTATGTGCATGCTTCTTTGTGTGATTTTGTCCGTATAGCTTTGCTTTTGCCATTTGGATTTCTTCTTTGGTTTGGATGCTCTGTTCTTTCTCTTATTTTTTTAAATTACTGTTTTCTTTTATTTTTTTATTGTGAATAACTTTTTTATTTTATTTATTTCTGTCTTTTTTTTCTCTCCCTTTTCTTATGAGTCGTGTGGCTGACAATGTCTTGGTGCTCCAGCCAGGTGTCAGGCCTGAACCTCTGAGATGGCAGAGGCAAGTTCAGGACATTGGTCCACCAGAGACATCCCAGCCCCTTGTAGTATCAAATGGTGAAAGCTCTCACAGAGAGCTCCATTTCAATGCTAAGACTCAGGATAACTCAACAACCAGCAAGCTCCAGTGCTGGACACCCTATGCCAAACAACTAGCAAGACAGGAACACAAACCCACCCATTAGCAGAGAGGCTGCCTAAAAGCATAATAAGTTCACAGACACCACAAAACACACCACCAGACATGGATCTGCCTACCAGAAAGAGGAAATCCAACCTCACCCACCAGAACACATGCACTAGTCACCTGCACCAGCAAGCCTACACAACCGACTGAAACAATCTTACCCACTGGGGGAAGACACCAAAAACAATGGGAATGATGAACCTGCAGCCTGAGAAAAGAAGACCCCAAACACAGTAAGTTAAAAAAATAAGACAGAGAAATACACAGCAGATAAAGGAGCAAGGTAAAAAACATACCAGACCAAACGAATGAAGAGGAAATAGGCAGTATACCTGAAAAAGAATTCATAGTAATGATAATAAAGATTATCCAAAATCTTGGAAATAGAATGGAGAAAATAAAAGAAATGCTTAACAAGGACGTAGAACTAAAGAGAAAACAAACAATGATGAACAACACAATAAATGAAATTAAAAATTCTCTGAAAGGAATCAATAGCAGAATAACTAAGGCAGAGGAATGGATAAGTGATATGGAAGATAAAATAGTAGAAATAACTACTGCAGATCAGAATAAAAAAAAAGAATGAAAAGAATTAAGAACAGCCTCAGTGACATCTGGGACAACATTAAATGCAACAAAATTCAAATTATAGGGGCCCCAGAAGAGGAAGAGAGAGAAAAAAAAAAAACAGTCTGAGAAAATATTTGAAGAGATTATAGTTGAAAACTTCCCTAATATGGGAAAGGAAATAGTCAATCAATTCCAGGAAGTGCAGAGAGTCCCATAAAGGATAAATCCAAGGAGCAACATGCAAAGAAACATATTAATCAAGCAATCAAAAGTTAAATAAAAAGAAAAATATTAAAAACAGCAAGGGAAAAGCAACAAATAACATACAAGGGATTCCCCATAAAGTTAACAGCTGATTTTTCAGCAGAAACTCTGCAAGCCAGAAGGGAGTTGCAGGACATATTTAAAGTGATGAAAGGAAAAAACCTACAATCAAGATTACTCTCCCTAGCAAGGATCTCATTCAGATTTGATGGAGAAATTAAAATTTTTACAGACAAACAAAAGAGAATTCAGCACCACCAAACCAGCATTACAACAAATGTTAAAGGAACTTCTCTAAGCAGGAAACACAAGAGAAGGAAAAGACCTACAATAACAAACCCCAAATAATTAAGAAAATGGGAATATAACATACATATCGATAATTACCTTAAGTGTAAATGGATTAAATGCTGCAACCAAAAGACATAGACTGGCTGAATGGATACAAAAAGAAGACTCACATATGCTGTTTACAAGAGACTCACTTAAGACCTAGGGACACACACAGACTGAGAGTAAGGGGATGGAAAAATATGTTCCATGCAAATGGAAATCAAAAGAAAGCTGGAGTAGCAATTCTCATATCAGAAGAAATGGAGTATAAAATAAAGATTGTTACAAAAGATAAGGAAGGACACTACATAATGATTAAGGGATCAATCCAAGAAGAAGATATAACAAATGTAAATAGTTATGCACCCAACATAGGAGCACCTCAATACATAAGGCCAATACTAACACCCATAAAAGGGGAAATCAACAGTAACACAATAATAGTAGGAGACTTTGACACCCTACTTTCAGCAATGGACAGAGCATCCAAAATGAAAATAAATAGGGAAAGACAAGCTTTAAATGATACATTAAACAAGGTGGACTAAATTGATATTTATATGACATTCAATCCAAAAACAACAGAGTACACTTTCTTCTCAAGTGCTCCAGGAACATTCCCAGGATAGATTGTATCTTGGGCCACAAATCAAGCCTTGGTAAATTTAAGAAAATTAGAATCATATCAAGTAACTTTTCCGACCACAACACTATGAGACTAGATATAATTAGAGGAAAAAATATGTAAAACATACAAACACATGGAGGCTAAGCAATATACTAGTAAATAACCAAGAGATCACTGAAGAAATCAAAGATGATATCAAAAAATACCTAGAAACAAATGACAATGAAAACACGATGAACCAAAATCTATGAGATGCAGTAAAAGCAGTTCTAAGAGGGAAGTTTATAGCAATACAATCCTACATCAAGAAACAAGAAGCATCTCAAATAAACAACCTAAACTTACATCTAAAGCAATTAGAAAAAGAAGAACAAAAAAACCTCAATGTTAGCAGAAAGAAAGAAATTATAAAGATCAGATAAGAAATACATGGAAAAGAAATGAAGGAAATGATAGCAAAGATCAATAAAACTAAAACCTGATTCTTTGAGAAGATAAACAAAACTGATATACCATTAACCAGACCCATCAAGAAAAAAGGGAGAAGACTCAAATCAATACAATTAAATATGAAAAATGAGAAGTAACAACTGACACTTCAGAAATACAAATGATCATGAGAGATTACAACAAGCAACAATATGCCATTAAAATGGACAACCTGGAAGAAATGGACAAATTCTTAGAAAAGCACAACCTTCTGAGACAGAACCAGGAAAAAACAGAAAATATAAACAGACCAATCACAAGCATTGAAATTGAAACTGTGATTAAAAATCTTCAAACAAAAAAAACCCAGGACTACATGGCTTCACAGCCGACTTTATCAAACATTTAGAGAAGGGCTAACACCTAACCTTCTCAAACTCTTCCAAAATATAGCAGAGGGAGGAACACTCCCAAACTATTTTTACAAGGCTACCATCACCCTGATACAGAAACCAGACAAAGATGTCACAAAAAAGGAAAATTACAGACCAATATCACTGAGGAGCATAGATGCAAAAATCTTCAACAAAACACTAGCAAACAGAATCCAACAGCACATTAAAAGGATCATACACCATGATCAAGTGGGGTTTATGCCAGGAATGCAAGGATTCTTCAATATACGCAAATCAATGAATGTGATAACCCATGTTAACAAATTGAAGGAGAAAAAGCATATGATCGTCTCAAAACATGCAGAAAAAGCTTTTGACATTATTCAACACCCATTTGTGATAAAAACTCTCTAGAAAGTAGGCATAGAGGGAACTTATCCCAACATAGTAAAGGCCATATATGAGACACCCATAGCCAACATCATTGTCAATGGTGAAAAATTGAAACCATTTCCACTAAGATCAGGAAAAAGACAAGGTTGTCCACTCTCACCACTATTATTCAACATAGTTTTGGAAGTTTTAGCCACAACAATCAGAGAAGAAAAATGAATAAAAGGAATCCAAATCAAAAAAGAAGAAGAAAAATTGTCACTGTTTGCAGATGACATGATATTACACATAGAGAATCCTAAAGATGCTGCCAGAAAACTAATAGAACTAATGAATTAATTTGGTAAAGTAGAAGGATAAAAATTTAATGTTCAGAAATCTCTTGCATTCCTATACACTAACGATGAAAAATCTGAAAGAAAAATTAAGGAAGCACTCCCATTTACCATTGCAGGACAAAGAATAAGATACCTATGAAAAAACCTACCTAAGGAGACAAAAGACCTGTATGCAAAAAACTGTAAGACACTGATGAAAAAAATTAAAGATGATTCAAACAGATGGAGAGATATACCATGTTCTTGGATTGGAAACATCAGCATTGTGAAAATGACTATATTCCCCAAAACAATCTACAGATTCAATGCAGTCCCTATCAAACTACCAATGGCATTTTTCACAGAACTAGAACAAAAAATTTCACGTGTGTATGGAAACACAAGTGACCTCAAATAGCCAAAGCAATCATGAGAAAAATAAGTGGATCTGGAGGAATCATGCTCCTGGACTTCAGACTATACTACAAAGCAACAGTAATCAAGACAGTAGGGTACTGGCACAAAAACAGAAATATAGGTCAATGTAACAGAATAGAAAGCCCAGAGATAAACCCATGCACATATGGTCATCTTATTTTTGATAAAGAAGACAAGAATATACAATGGAGAAAAGACAGCTTCTTCCATAAGTGGTGCTGGGAAAACTGGACAGCTACATGTAAAAAATAAAATTAGGTCCTTCTGTAACACCATACACAAAAATAAACTCAAAATGGATTAAAGATCTATATGTAAGTCCAGACACTATAAAACTCTTAGAGGAAAACATAGGAAGATCTCTCTATGAAATAAATCAGAGCAAGATCATTTTTGACCCACCTCCTGGAGAAATGGAAATAAAAACAAAAATAAAAAATGTGACCTAATGAAACTTAAAATCTTTTGCACAGCAAATGAAACCATAAACAAGATGAAAAGACGACCCTCAGAATGGTAGAAAATATTTGCAAACGAGTCAACAGGCAAAGTATTAATCTCCAAAATATACAAGCAGCTCATGCAGCTCAGTATCAAAAAAACAAACAACTGAATCCAAAAATGTGTAGAAGACCTAAATAGACATTTCTCCAAAAAAGATATGTAGATTGCTAAGAAACACATGAAAGGATGCTCAACATCACTAATCATTAGAGAAATGCAAATCAAAACTACAATGAGTTATCACCTCACACCAGTCAGAATGGCCATCATCAGAAAGTCTACAAAAAATAAATGCTGGAGAGGGTTTGGAGAAAAGGGCCCCCTCTTGCACTGTTGGTGGGAATGTAAATTGGTATAGCTTCTATGGAGAACAGTATGGAGATTCTTTATAAAACTAAAAATAGAACCACCATACAACCCAGCACTCCCACTACTGGGCATATACTCAGAGAAAACCATAATTCACAAAGAGTCATGCACCTAAATGTTCACTAGAGCAATATTTACAATAGCCAGGACATGGAAGCAACCTAAGCATCCATCGACAGATGAATAGATGAAGAAGATGTGGCACATATATACAATAGAATATTACTTAGCCATAAAAAGAAACAAAATTGAATTATTTGCTTTGAGGTGGATGGACCTATATACTGTCATACCTAGTGAAGTAAGTGAGAAAGAGAAAAACAAATACTGTATGCTAACACATATATATATGGAACCTAAAAAAAAAAAGAAAAGAAAAAAATTGGTTCTGAAGAACTCAGGAGCAGGACAGGAATAAAGACACAGATGTAGAGAATGGACTTGAAGACATGGAGTTGGGGAAGGGTAAGCTGGGATGAAATGAGAGAGTGGCATGGACATATATACACTACCAAATGTAAAATAGATAGTGGGAAGCAGCTCCATCACACAGGAAGATCAGCTCGGTTCTTTGTGTCCACCTAAAGGGGTGGGATAGGGAGGAGGGGAGGGAGATGCAATAGGGAGGATATATGGGAACATATGTATATGTATAGCTGATTCACTTTGTTATACAGCAGCAACTAACACAACATTGTAAAGCAATTATACTCCAACAAGGATGTTTAAAAAAAAAAAAAAAGCATCTTGTGGGGAGGTACTTTGAAACATTGAAAAACACTTTTTCCTCTTCATACTATTTTGTATTAATTTTAGTATCCATAGATGATTCTTGTATGGAACAAGTTTTACTGTTTTATTCTCCAAATGGTAATTTTCTGTTTCAATTATGCTTTCTACGTTTATTAATTGGAAATTATAGTGTAAGAAAAAGCTATATATTTTCTTCATTTATTAACTTATTCAATTGTTTATATCAGGTTAGACTCATGGATACTTATTTTATATTATGGGTCATAATACATTACCTAATTATTCTGATGTTCAAATTGTACCAATTTTGTCTATTGGCATTTTCTTCAATTTGGTTGTTTCAAGATTGTTAAAATTTACTAGATTAACATAAAAACTTTGCACATATTAGGAAATTTAAGAAAAATCTTAAGTTTTAAGACAAATAAGTGATAAAAATTATTCAATAAAAATGAAAAAAATA
The DNA here is from genome assembly GCF_964374135.1 of Grampus griseus. Lineage (NCBI taxonomy): Eukaryota > Metazoa > Chordata > Mammalia > Artiodactyla > Delphinidae > Grampus > Grampus griseus. The sequence goes on from NC_139012.1 coordinate 48,970,749, forward strand.
GTAACTTTAATGTTAGTGTTCTCACAAATAAAATGATAATTGGAACCACTAAAATATGCAAAATATCCAAAATAAACAATTATCCAAAAAATAACAGGGGATGTAATTATAAATGTCTTTTTTTATAATAAAACAAATGCACATTTAGACTACAATATAATGTAATTTTAAACATATAGTTTGTATGAGATTTTCAGCAAGACATCTGTTTTCAAGGTTTATGGAAGTAAATGCTAGCTGACAATATTGTTGGGAGTATAAACTGGTACCAGTTTTGGGAGATAAACTAGGTAATGCAGGATTTCCCTGGTGGTGCAGTGGTTAAGAATCCGCCTGCCAATGCAGGGGACATGGGTTCGAGCCCTGGTCTGGGAAGATCCCACATGCCGCAGAGCACCTAAGCCCATGCACCACAACTACTGAGCCTGCGCTCTAAAGCCTGTGAGCCACAACTACTGAGCCCATGTGCCACAACTACTGAGCCTGCGTGCCACAACTACTGAAGCCCGCGCACCTAGAGCCCATGCTCCACAAGAGAAGCCACTGCAATGAGAGGCCCGCACACTGCAATGAAGAGCAACCCCCACTCACTGCAACTAGAGAAAGCCTGTGCACAGCAATGAAGACCCAACACAGCCAAAAATAAATAAATAAAATTTAATAAAAAACTAGGTAATGCATATTAATAGTCTTAAATTATATTATTATGTGTCTCAGAATATCTCTTCATGAAATAATCATGGGATTACACAATAGTTTAGCTTAAATGATTTTTACCATAGGGTTATTTATTAGCAAATGTGGACAAAAGTCAAAAAGTTCAATCAGGTGAGACTGAGTGTATGCATCTGCATATATATGTTTGTGTGCATATATATGTGTGTATGCATATATATATATATATATATCAACACAAGAAAATACAAATAGAGGGTGTACATCAATATTCCCAACAGTGGTTATGTGAGTACTGAAATTATGAGTTATATTATTCTCTTTTTTTGCTTATTGGTATTTTCTAAGTTATATATATATATATATATATATATGTATATATATATATGTGTATGTGTGTGTGTGTGTTTTGTTTTTAAATAGATAAAAACACAATAGTTCATTAAACTCTTATTTTTGATATATCAAAACATTTATTTAATCAGTATGGCTTTATTGGTGGATAAACATAATGCTAAATATAAGGTTTATCTAAACCACCGTACTGAGATTTTCCTAAATATATGCCTTCATATGATTGACAAAAGTTCTTTCTAAGTAAATATAAGCATGTATAATATTTTTTTAATAGAGGACTGTCTCCTTTGGTGAGAGTGGTTATGTATCTCTGTACAATCAGAACTGTCTTTTGTTTGTGTGATGATTGGGTTGTACGTAACTCAATGGATAAATTTAAAGAACTTTTGCTGTTGAGTTGAAAAAAATCTATCTACAATATCTTCTGGCTATTAATTATGCTGGAGGCTAACCCACTCTTTGAAATGACTCACTTGTCTTAGAAGCCCACATACAATAATAATAAATGTCTGTAGCTGGCACTTGACTGGTTGGTGGCAAAATCATAAAAATGAGCTTCTCTTCTCTTATGATTCTTGATGACTTTTTTCAATGTTCAGGCTCTCGCCTCCCTCCCTCATCCTCATGCTACAAATGTTATCCGTAATCAGGAGTGAAGGGATGGATGCACACCTGAGTGATTGCAGCATTTAGACAAGATAATGATACCTGGAAGTGTTCAGGATAAGAGAAACGTCCTATAACGTTTTTCTTTCAAAATACATATATAGTATGAAAAATCAGTAATGCATGAAATTTTCTTAACCTTCAGACAAAGTGTCCATTTCTAAGGTCATCTGAGTGAGCTATTTAATTCAGCCAATCTTTCAGCCTTCCATCTCTAGAAGACCATTTGGCGATGTAATTCTCAAGACTGTCATGTTCAGCAATTGGACCAGACAGAGCCTTATTAGAGAAGGGCTTTTCCGTGATTAATCACAATCAGTTCCCATGTTCTGAAAAGCACTAGAAATCTGTGGAACTAGTTTTCAGAGACACTCAAGTCAGGTGTTTTTATCAGAAGTGATGCTTTTTATACCCACAAATTAGAACCTGAAATTCATTGTATTATTGTTCCATGAAACCAAGCTCTTGTGCTATAAATTGTAAAGTATATGAAGCATATATAGCTTTTTACTACTTGCATTCTAAATACAGTACTCTGTATCTTTAATTTTATAGAGTTTATGTCTCTATAGTTTATATACTAGTGTGCTAGATTTTTCTAAACAAAACAATTCCTTGGCTAATAAAACTATAAATTTTAAGATAAGCTATTTTAGTGAAACTCAACCTAATTTAGAATTATTTAAGAAACCACAATAAGATTGAAAAACCCAACTTTTATATTTTATTTTGAGATGAATCTATGATACAAATTTGATATAATGTCAGTCCAGTTTGGGATTGACATGTACACACTGCTATATTTAAAATAGATAACCAAAAAGGATCTACTGTATAGCACAGGGAATTCTGCTCAATATTTTGTAATAAGCTAAATGGGAAAATAATTTGAAAAAGAATGGGAAAAAATAAAATAAAAAGTCCAATTATTGTAATGACCTCTCAGTTTCATTCCAAAATACCACTCAATGGCAGTTGCAACATTAATCTTTAGAAGGTATAATGAACTGGACAACTAACAATCACACTGATCACTATAATTGTAGATGCAACTTAGTATTTATGACAGAAAATATATGATCATATGATATCCTGTAATACTGATTTCACTGTCTCCCATTGGCCAAATTAAAAAAAAAAAACTGTAACACTTGAGAACAAGACGTGTTTATAATTTTATTGTTTTGTAAGTTTATGTATTTTTATATTAATATTTTTATTAGATTGTACAAACATATGGTTTAATAACTGAAATTATAAATAGGCATATAAGTTAAAATTCTCTCTTCTTGTCCTCATATACCTTGCCTTTCCCATATTTAAAACTGTTGTTGATTTACTTCAGATTCTTTGCATTCATATATGAGTAAATGTGTATCAAGATATTTTTACCTATTTTACTATGTAATAAAGTACTTCGAACATCCTACTGTACATTCTATTCTTTTTGTTGTTGTTGTAGTTCACTAAAAAATATACCTTGGGAATTTTCTACACATAAAGAGCTTTCTCAATTTTTATGACTTCATAATATTCTGTTATGTTGATAGGTAAATATGTGTGTGTATAAAATTAGTGGTCTATTTTTGGATTTCTAGACTGTTAAATTTCTTTGGCTTCAACAAACACTGTATTATGTGTAAAATTGTACATAAATGATTTTGCTTGTGTGTGAGTATATCTGTAGGATAAATACCTAGAAATGAAATTGTTGGTTGAAAATGTATACATATTTGAAATTTTGGTAGGCATTGACAACATTTCATTAGAGTGAATACTAAATACACTCCCACTAAGAGTGTATGAAAATTCTTGCTTCTCTATGGTGTCTTATACTAAATGTACTGACAAAATTTTAGATCTTCCTAATCATAGAGAGATTTGCATGGAAAAAATAAGATCAGATGATAGAGATATATGGTTGGTATCTGAGATATATGGTTGGTATCTGAGGTTTAATATTACCTGGATTTATTCTCAAAACTTGGTTTGCTTTGCTGGAAATATAGTGCTTCCTTGAGAGTTTATAACTTGAACCAGGCAGAGAAAGCAAATCCAAGTAGACTTGTAGAGACTTAAGATTCAGTGTTCTGAAGTAAGCTATTTCAACTGGCAGTGCTCTTATTTTTCTCTTCCCTGATGTATCCCAGGGCTATGACACTCTCCTATTAGTAGCAGTGTTTTTCTACAGCAATTAGTCTCAAGTATAGGACAACAAAACGTATTGCCATTAGACATACATCGGAATATTTGTGGAAGGATGTGGCAAAGGATACAAATAGACTTTTCTCCACCACGAATCCACACACCTTTCATTATCTTGTGAAGATATGTGACTAGCTGAGTATGACTATCACACTCTGTGAAACTAATTTTTTTAAAAGGAATAGCCATTTACCTATGTAAGCCTGGAAGACAACTGGTCAGTGTAAGCAATAGTATATTGGAGAACCTGACAGAAATGTGTTAGTGAAGTTACTAACACTGTGGACATCAATCAGTGTAAGAGAAAAAAAAAAAGTGAGTTTCAAGAAAATGGGACATTCTTTACTGAATCATATTCATTGATTAGAATTGTGTCTCCCACATGGAAGTTACTGCCTAAAAGTATTATTAAAGAATGACTTTTTGATCATGCTATATATTACAGTAGAAAACAAAGACTTTTAAAATGATACTGAAATGGGTTCTAGTCCTGGATCTACAATTTTCTAAGTGTGCCAAAATAAGATACTTTAACTCCCTGGGTCTCTGATGCTCATCTCTAAGATGAAGATACTAATAGCTGTATTATAGACTATTCATTAATTATAGAAATAAAACTTCATCCTGCAGTAGCTTGAGGTTCCAGTCTCCTGAGGTTGAAGAATCACATTAAATACCTTAGGACCAAGCAGATTTACCAGAGCTCTTCAACTGGAGGGGAAGAGTGCTCTGCCTGCCCTAGTGCACCAAACAGCTCCATCCACAATCATATTAATATAATCGGGTAAAAAATTAACAATATCAACATCCTTTTTTGTTTTTAAAATAACTGATTGGATTTTTATTCCCTGGTTTGACTGTTATGGTCTAAGCATTCTTTCTTTAGTAATGCAGCTTTAACTGGCTTAGTACAAGATTTCCAAAGATTTTCACTATGCTTAACCTTCTAAGGTCTCCCTGACTATTTTCACACATTGTAAATAAGTCTCTGGTATACTCAGACCCAAGAGTATACTGACTGAGGTTCATTTTAAGAAAGAATCTTGATTTTCTTTGAAGTACTAAGATGGCTTTACAAAACCTTATCTTATCTCTTAAATAAATACCATGCATTTTTAGCCTTATTCCCAGTCTCCCAAGACTAAAAAAAATAAATATCAAAATTATATTTAACTGACATTAAGGCTTCAACACATATCAGCACATGGTAGCACATTTGTTTAACTGTCTTAGCTCTCATCTTTAAAAATCACATTTAAAGCTATTAACCTAAAATATAGCATCAGTTATTATTAAAATTTTCCTTAATTTATATATTTAGTATTATTTAGAACTTACTATTTTCATCCAATATTTTCTCTATATAATTGTATATTTGGTGTTCAATTAAGTTATATATAAATTGGTAAGAAAAAACATAGAAAATAATATTGAAAAATATTGAAAAATGACTTAGAAAATAGAATATGTTTCAAGTAAAACCAACTACTTCTGATAAATAGGTGTGTGTACTTGAGAAACCCCAGTAGTAAGAAGAAGCAGGGTAAGAATTGCCTTCACATTTAGAATTATCTTTATTTCAAGATGTCTGTGCTTTGAGCTTATAAGACAAAGATAATGTATTTAACAATATGCTGGCATTGAAATGATCTCAGATATTTAAAAGAATATATTCAGAAAATCCCATGATTCAATGTTTTGTTTGTCCTCCTTCGTGCTCAGAAAAGCAGAATTTTCATTAAACTTTATAAAATGAGGATTTTCTGGATATAAAAATGGTAAAAATGCACAAGTCTACCCATGGTCCATGATCTCCATTTGAGATTCTGAAGTGCTTTCAGAACCTACTTCATTTTAAGTCAATTATGTGTATCACTAGTGGCTCAATCAATTAAAAAAAAAAAGTTTCTAGGCTGTCTGCCCAAAGAAAACCCTTCTTTTTGCTTGGATTCCCTCCTGGTATGCACTTAATCAAATTAACTCCTGGTAGAAAAAGTTATATAGAGGTATAGAGATCAAGAGAAAATGCTTAACTATAAATTACCCACATGTCTCTTGGAAAAGGATTACCTCCCTTTAGATCAAGTGTAGAAGGGTTTTCTTCCCATATACCCATTTAAAATCTGCCATGTAATTTTCATACCATATCAAGAAGACAATATGGAAAAATACAGTCAAAAGATGTACAGTCAAAAAAATACAATCAAAAAAAATTTTTGCTGATTTTTCTCTAGGTAGCAGTTATTAAGAAGCATGAGATAATTTAGGAAATGGCAAAAATATGAATAAGATCTATATTATAGATTATATAATAAATTTACAGGATATCATGTGATCATACCTTACTTTTGTTTTGATGAAATTAATTGATGTAGTCTGAATTTTTTGGAGACCAGGGAATATTATGAGACTGTGTTTTGTATAAACTTGTTTGTGACAACTTTTGTGTTGCTTTTATTTTCATACAAAATGTGTTGATGTCGGTACTTTTCTTCCTGATCAGATGCCCACATTCTCAGTCTACCTCTACGATTGACACTAATTGGCAAGTATTCTGCCAGTCACAGCTAGGAGATAAATGATTGCTGGACACAGGTGTTACATGCAGGTTAGGGTTAAAGCACTGAGTTGGGAATCTATGCTACCATTGCATTTGTGTTCACTATGTTTCAAGAAAGCAGGATCCAGAATTTCTAGGATGTCAATTTAAAATTATTCATAACTATTATATTCTAAATTAAATATACCATTTGGTGGCTTTTCTATGTAACTATTAGAACTAACAATGTCAAGATGAATTTTGTACAACTTCATCATTATCATAAACATAAGGTTTGAAATCCTTTCCAGCATACAATTAAGTGCCATTGTTATTCATTTACACAAAGTATGCTAACAACATGATCCTTATTCCTTGACACAAACTTCCACGTGAGTAGGTGATATTGGCACAAACTCTCAATGGTGTGGGGGTTTCAAGAAGGACACAGGTAACTGATCTCCACAGACTTGGGCTTTACTCTCTAGGAGATTTTATTCTCCTAGCTTGGGCTGAAAATTGTCAAAGAAGAATTGCCCTCACCTTCCTTTCTCTCTATAAAGCACTTTGGAAAACCTCAAGTTTAAATTGAGGCTACAAGAATCATACAATTATGACAAGAGAGGAAAGTGGAGCTTTGGTGGTATAAGTGAAGGTTTGAGCTTCTTTATTTCTAGTTATCGTTTTTCTTCATTTTAAGAATGGTTTAAAATACCATAGTTTTAAAAGATACCCCATGTAGTAGGAGTAACAATGATCAAGGTGTGTATCAAAGAAAAAAGAAACCTAGTACATCTCTAGAGCTAGCTCTTGAGGTTTCTACTTTGTTTGACTTTCTCGCCAGAGTAAAAAATGAGACAGGTATTCAGAACAAAGCCCTGTTAGAGTATGGTAGTTGGAAACCTAGACAGATCTAGATACCCTTTTGAATTGTACTCTAGCCACTTAAAACTGTGTGAACTGAGGCAAGTAATTTAACTCCTTCAAAGCCTTACTTTCCCAATCTGTATAATGGAGATAATGTCACCTCACAATTTTGTTATGAAGACTATATGAAATATACAGAGAATAATACCTAAAACATCAGAAGTAATTAATATATTGCAGCCAATATTATTAGTTATGAAAAAAAGGAAAAATGTGTCTTGCAAACCATCCTTTTCCTTCAATATTTTATAGCTCACAATACTTAACTGTGATGGCTTGTAAATTGATGAAGTTAAGCAATTTATAAACAACCAATTCCACAGCTCTCATAAGAAATGGAGAATTGTAGTAACAAAGCTTCTTATTTTGGTTGGTGAATTCTTTATTGTGGCTTTCATATTAGTTTCTTTTTTATATATTTTATAGAAGTACAGTTGATTTACAATGTTGTGTTAATTTCTATGTACAGCAAAGTGATTCAGTTATACACATACGTACATTTTTTTTCATATTCTTTTCCATTATGGTTTATCACAGGACATTGAATCCAGTTACCTGTGCTATACAGTAGGACCTTGTTGTTTATCCATCCTATATATACTAGCTTGCATCTGTTAATCCCAAACTCCCACTTTATCCCTTCCCCACCACCCCTTCCCTTTGGCAGCCACAAGTCTGTTCTCTATGTCTGTGAGTCTGTTTTCTGTTTTGTAGATTAGTTCATTTGTGTCATATTTTAGATTCCACGTATATCATCATATGGTATTTGTCTTTCTCTTTCTGACCTACTTTGCTTAGTGTGATCATCTCTACGTCCATCTATGTTGCTGCAAATGGCACCATTTCATTCTTTTTTATGGCTGAGTAGTATTCCATTGTGTGTGTGTGTGTGTGCATGTGTGTGTGTGTGTATATCACATCTTCTTTATCCATTCATCTATTGATGGACATTTAGGTTGTTTCCATGTCATGGCTATTGCATAAATAAACCTGCTATGAACATAGGGATGCATGTAACTTTTCAAATTATAATTTTGTCTGGGTATATGCTGGGGAGTGGAATAGCTGGATCATATGGTAACTCTTATTTTTAGTTTTTTGAGGAAACTCCATATTGTTTTCCATAGTGGCTGCACCAATTTACATTCCTACCAACATTGTAAGAGGGTTCCCATTTCTTCACACTTTCTCCAACATTTATTATTTATAGACATTTTAGTGATGGCCATTCTAACATGTGTGAGGTAGTAGAAAACTTTAGGAATGTGTAATTTGTTTACTTTCATGTCACAATTAAAAAAATTAAATTAAGATACTCATAAATCTTAATCTGATAAAGTACTATTAGATTGATATATCAGATGTCATTTTAATTTAATTATCTCCATTTAGGTATGGCACAGGCCTCAAGTACCATTAAGAGTTGAGGGTTTTTTGTCATCTCCCTCATAAATATTATAAACATTAACTTTGATCTTCACCCTTGCATTCTTTCTCTTCATATATATCATATATATATGTGTATTACTTATTAAGCTTGAAATACCACAAAGGTATGTATCTTTCTATTTAAGAGCTCATGATTTCTTCAAATATGGTATTAGACTTAAAATAGAAAAGTTCAAGTGAAAGATTAAAATTGATGTTCTCATTATTTTGCTTTATGTGATTTGTTTTATAGATGTCAAGTTTTTCAACAAATATTATATTCTTTGATCTACCTGTTAATTAAATATATTTGACATTTTCTTTATTACTAGAATAAACAGTCAAGAAAGACAGCTGAAAAAGAACTTGGGGTTGGTTATTGGTGGCCCAATGGCAAACAAAGAGCCAGGTTTTATATGGAATTTTCCAACAATATTTCAGAATACACAGATATAAAAAAATACTTGATAGGACTGATTTGTCTGAAAACTATGAAACTATGTCCTTTACCTATGTATCTATATAATTTTTGATCCCTCATATTTTTCATTAAAAAATGTCCTCAAGACATTTCTTAAATAGAGATATTTAGAATTACATAGAATTATTAATAAATTGCATACTTGCACTACCACTATATCAATGTATTATGTACATTACAAATTGCAAAACAAATAGTAACTAAAACTGTATGAGAAATCAATATTTATAGGAATTTTAGTAATTTTCTCAACTACCCCAATGTATCCCAAGTGTGTGCATATCCCAAACTGGACACTAATCATTTGGTAATGAAGTTTTCTATTGTTTGTTTGCTATTTGTATAATATCCTTAAATTCCAAAAATTCTAGATCTTCTGTAAATAAAAAGAAGTTAGAATTTTTCTCTCTGTATAAGTATATATGTATACACATTTTTTTCAAGAAATATACCCTGAAAAGACAATATAATTATCATTAATTTGTTTTAAATACAATGTGCAAGTTGTTGCACATTGGATTAAAATGTGCTACAATCTAATTAATGTTTAAAAACTAATTTCAAAATAGACTCTGTACATATATTTTTCTTCAATGATTTTTAATGTATACTTACCTATGTCATTTAATGATGGTTGACATTTATGAATTGACATAATACCATGCAACTATCAATGAATTTTAACAGTATTTTTCAATAATTACACATTTATTGGTATTCTGGTAAAGATAAACAAATATATATATATAAAAACAAAAAACAGTAGACAAGTACAAACTGGTCAGCAATTACCATATCATTGGAATACAGATGTATAAAATAGAAGTGGGAAAAATTAGATGAGTTTATATTACTTGTAGATAATCTGTGATTTAATGGTAATAGACCTCACACATTTTCAAAATGACTTTGCCTTTAACTCATGATTCCTACATATTTCAGATGTCAACAATCAGGAACTCATGAATATTAGGGCAGCCACCTCAAGAAATTTGATTGACAAAGGTGTGCTTCCAAAAAGAATGATATTTATTTAGTCATAAATAGCTGCCACAGTGTTTAACATCATTCAAGTCTTGGTAGCTTTATTTCTACAAGCTGCTGGTGTAGTATATTTATAGCATACCAAAAATTGCCTCACATTTATTAGAAAATCATTTTAAATTTCAAGAATGACAACTGGGAAAACTACAAGAGAAAACACTTAAATATGTTTCTTATATGCTTTTATAAATGCATTCTATTAAGATGAAAAATGATCCCTCTAAACTACAAGATCAGTGTTGCCTGTTTTAATCTGTTTTTGGTGTTGCTTATTTTGTATGTTATTTTTCTTCACATTATTCCATTTATTAGCAGTTAAAATGATATTGTTATATGTTAAAAAAACCAAAAACACACACACACACACACACACACGCACACTGCATTTTATTTTTACAAGAGATAGACTTACACCAAGCATTGCAAATAGATGACCACAACAAAAGCGACAATGATTGCTATTACCAAACATGAAACACACTCATACTATGTCATAATATTGACATTCAGTCCAGTAATCCTCCACTGTAACAGCTCCTTTACTTTGCAGTGAAAATTGATTTGTATATTTTTTGCCTCTGAGTCCTTGTGGGATTTTTTTTTTTTTTTCTGTACGTGGGCCTCTCACTGTTGTGGCCTCTCCCATTGTGGAGCACAGGCTCCGGACACACAGGCTCAGTGGCCATGGCTCACGGGTCCAGCCACTCCGCGGCATGTGGGATCTTCCCAGACTGGGGCATGAACCCGTGTCCCCTACATCAGCAGGCGGACTCCTAGCCACTGTGCCACCAGGGAAGCCCGGGATTTTTTTTTTTATTCAAACAGAAAGTCACAAAAATTATAATCATCCTCATCAGTTCACTCAGCCCCATGTAATTAATTTTTTTCCATCTTGATCTTTTGTTAGCACTTGTATGAGTTCATCAGTTTTCCATTAGAGTCTGAAAATGCTTATTTATTCCATTCAGCAGTATAGTCAGTTACCAGAAACCTGTCCTTGTCAGAGTCTTTTCCATGAATTCCTTGAAGATGAAACCCTTTTATAGGAACATATTTCAAAAAGCATCAGAGTACACCCAGAACTGTCTGTAAATGACAAAAGACTTAAAAATGACCACGGTTAAAGATTTGATGAAAGTTCATAATAATGCAATTGACAAGGAAATTTAGTTATTTCTGAGATATACATTTTAAAGTAATAACTAGAATTATGACTTATAACATTATACCAGAACATATAAGATTTTTAGAAATTTCATGTAATGTCTGAAACATTTATATTAACATATTTCCATACAAATAACCCAAAGAAAGTTTAGTATTAGTTGTTTTATTTGTTTGATTTTTGTTTGTTTATACTGCAGGTTCTTATTAGTCATCAATTTTATACACATTAGTGTATATATGTCAAACGCAATCACCCAGTTCAGCACACCACCATCCCCACCCCACCATGGTTTCTATCCCTTGCTGTCCAAAGGTTTGTTCTATAGAACAGTGTCTCAACTTCCGCCCAGCAAACTGGCTCATCTGTACCAATTTTCTAGATTCCACATACATGCATTAATATGCGATATTTGTGTTTCTCTTTCTGACTTACTTCACTTTGTATGACAGTCTCTAGATCCGTCCACATCTCAACAAATGACTCAGTTCTGTTCCTTTTTAAGGCTGAGTAATATTCCATTGTATATATGTACCACATCTTCTTTATCCATTCGTCTGTCACTGGACATTTAGGTTGCTCCATGACCTGGCTATTGTAAATAGTGCTGCAATGAACATTGGGGTGCATATGTCTTTTTGAATTATGGTTTCCTCTGGGTATATGCCCAGTAGTGGGATTGCTGGATCATATGGTAATTCTATTTTTCATTTTTTAAGGAACCTACATACTGTTCTCCATAGTGGCTGTATCAATTTACATTTGCACCAGCAGTGCAAGAGGATTCCCTTTCTCCACACCCTCTCCAGCATTTGTTAGTTGTAGATTTTCTGATGATGCCCATTCTAACTGGTGTGAGGTGATACCTCATTGTAGTTTCGATTTGCATTTCTCTAATAATTAGTGATGTTGAGCAGCTTTTCATGTATTTCTTAGCCATCTGTATGTCTTCTTTGAAGAAATGTCTATTTAGGTCTTCTGCTCATTTTTGGATTGGGTTTTTTTGTTTCTTTAATATTGAGCTGCATGACCTGTTTACATATTTTGGAGATTAATCCTTTGTCCATTGATTCATTTGCAAATATTTTCTTCCATTCTGAGTATTGTCTTTTCATCTTGTTTATGGTTTCCTTTGTTGTGAAAAAGCTTTGAAGTTTCATTAGGTCCCATATGTTTATTTTTGTTTTTATTTCCGTTACTCTAGGATGAGAATCAAAAAGATCTTGCTGTGATTTATGTCAAAGAGTGTTCTTCCAATGTTTTCCTCTAAGAGTTTTATAGTGTCTGGTATTACATTTAGGTCTCGAATCCATTTTTTTTTTTTTTTTTACAGTACAAAGGCCTCTCACTGTTGTGGCCTCCCCCATCGCGGAGCACAGGCTCTGGATGCACAGGCTCAGTGATCATGGCTCACGGGCCTAGCCACTCCACGGCATGTGGGATCTTCCCAGACTGGGGCACAAACATGTGTCCCCTGCATCGGTAGGTGGACTCTCAACCACTGCACCACCAGGGAAGCCCCTTGAACACATTTTGAGTTTATTTTTGTGTATGGTGTTAGGGAGTGTTCTAATTTCATTCTTTTACATGTACCTGTCCAGTTTTCCCAGCACCACTTATTGAAGAGACTGTCATTTCTCCATTGTATATCTTTGTCTCCTTTGTCATAGATTAGTTAACCATAGGTGTCTGGGTTTATCTCTGGGCTTTCTATCTTGTTCCATTGATCTATATTTCTGTATTTGTGTGAGTACCATATTGTCTTGATTACTGTAGCTTTGTAGTATAATCTGAAGTCAGGGAGTCTGATTCTGCCAACTCCGTTTTTTTCCCTCAAGAATGCTTTGGCTATTCAGGGTATTTTTTGTCTCCATAAATATTCTAAGATGATTTGTTCTAGTTCTGTAAAGAATGTCATTGGTAATTTGATAGGGATTGCATTGAGTCTGTTGATTGCTTTGGGTAGTATAGTCTTTTTCACAATGTTGATTCTTCCAATCCAAAAACATGGTATATCTCTCCATCTGTTGGTATCATCTTTAATTTCTTTCATCAGTGTCTTATACTTTTCTGCATACAGGTCTTTAGTCTCCCTAGACAGGTTTATTCCTAGGTATTTTATTCTTTTTGCTGCAATGGTAAATGGGAGTGTTTCCATAATTCCTCTTTCAGATTTTTCATCACTACTGTATAGCAATACAAGAGACTTTGGTGCATGAATTTTATATCCTGCAACTTTACCAAATTCATTGATTAGCTCTAGTAGTTTTCTGGTGGCACTTTTAGGATTCTCTATGTATAGTGTCATGTCATCTGCAAACAGTAACAGTTTTACTTCTTCTTTTCCAATTTGTATTCCTTTTATTTCTTTTTCTTCTCTGATTGCTGTGACTAGGACTTCCAAAACTATATTGAGTAATAGTGGTGAGAGTGGATATCCTTGTCTCATTCTTGATCTTAGAGGAAATGCTTTCAGTTTTTCACCATTGAGAATGATGTTTGCTGTGGGTTTGTTGTATATGTCCTTTATTATGTTGAGGTATGCATATGCCTCTATGCCCACTTTCTGGAGAGTTTTTACAATAAATCGGTGCTGAATTTTATCAAAAGCTTTTTCTTCATCTATTGAGATGATCATATGGTTTTTATTCTTCAATTTGTTAGTATGGTGTATCACATTGATTGATTTGCGTATAATGAAGAATCCTTGCAACGCTGGGATAAATCCCACTTGATCGTGGTGTATGATCCTTTTAATGTGTTGTTGGATTCTGTTTCCTAGTATTTTGTTGAGGATTTTTGCATCTATATTCATCAGTGATATTGGTCTGTAATTTTCTTTTTTTGTAGTATCTTTGTCTGGTTTTGGTATCAGGGTGATGGTGGCCTCATAAAATGAGTTTGGGAGTGTTCCTTCCTCTGCAATTTTTTGGAATAGTTTGAGAAGGATGGGTGTTAGCTCTTCTCTAAATGTTTGATAGAATTCACCTGAGAAGCCATCTGGTCCTGGACTTTTGTTTGTTGGAAGATTTTTAATCACAGTTTCAATTTCATTACTTATGATTGGTCTGTTCATATTTTCTGTTTCTTCCTGGTTCAGTCGTGGAAGGGTATACCTTCTGAAGAATTTGTCCCTTTCTTCCAGCTTGTCCATTTTATTGGCATAGAGTTGCTTGTAGTGGTCTCTTAGGATGCTTTGTATTTCTGTGGTGTCTGTTGTAACTTCTCCTTTTTCATTTCTAATTTTATTTATTTGAGTCCTCTCCCTGTTTTTCTTGATGAGTCTGGCTAATGGTTTATCAATTTTGTCTATCTTCTCAAAGAACCAGCTTTTAGTTTACTGATCTTTGCCATTGTTTTCTTGGTTTCTATTTCATTTATTTCTGCTCACATCTTTAGGATTTTTTTCCTTCTGCTAAGTTTGTGTTTTGTTTCTTCTTCTTTCTCTAGTTCCTTTAGGTGTAAGGTTAGATTGTTTACTTGAGTTTTTTCTTGTTTCTTGAGGTAGGCTTGTATAGCTATAAACTTCCCTCTTAGAATAGATTTTGCTACATCCCATAGGTTTTGGATCATCATATTTTCATTGTCATTTTTCTCTAGGTATTTTTTTATTTCCTCTTTGATTTCTTCAGTGATCTCTTGGATATTTAGTAACATATTGTTTAGCCTCCATGTGTTTGTGTTTTTTACTTTTTTTCCCGTCATTCATTTGTAATCTCATAGTGTTGTGGTCAGAAAAGATGTTTGATATAATTTCAGTTTTCTTAAATTTACTGAGGCTTGGCTTGTGACCCAAGATGTGATCTATCCTGGAGAATGTTCTGTGCGCACTTGAGAAGAAAGTGTAATCTGCTGTTTCTGGATGGAATGTCCTATATATATCAATTAAATCTATCTGGTCTATTGTGTCATTTAAAGCTTCTGTTTCCTTATTTACTTTCATTTTGGATGATCTGTCCATTGGTGTAAGTGAGGTGTTAAATTCCCCCACTATTATTGTGTTACTGTCGATTTCCTCTTTTATAGCTGTTAGCAGTTGACTCATGTAATGAGGTGCTCCTATGTTGGGTGCATATATATTTATAATTGTATATCTTCTTCTTGGATTGATCCCTTGATCATTATGTAGTGTCCTTCCTTGTCTCTTGTAACATTCTTTATTTTAAAGTCTATTTTATCTGATATGAGTATTGCTACCCCAGCTTGCTTTTGATTTCCATTTGCATGGAATATATTTTTCCATCCCCTCACTTTCAGTCTGTATGTGTCCCTAGGTTTGAAGTGGGTCTCTCATATACAGCATATATATGGGTCTTGTTTTTGTACCCATTCAGCACGCCTGTGTCTTTTTGTTGAAGCATTTAATCCATTCACGTTTAAGGTTATTATTGATATGTGTGGTCCTATGACTGTTTCCTTAATTGTTTTGGGTTTGTTTTTGTGGGTCCTTTTCTTCTCTTGTGTTTCCCACTTAGAGAATTTCCTTAAGCATTTGTTGTAGAGATGGTTTGGTGGTGCTGAATTCTCTTAACTTTTTTTGTCTGTAAATCTTTTGATTTCTCCGTCGAATCTATATGAGATCCTTGCCGGGTAGAGTAATCTTGGTTGTAGGTTCTTCCCTTTCATCACTTTAAGTATATCATGCCTCTCCCTTCTGGCTTGTAGAGTTTCTGCTGAGAAATCAGCTGTTAACCTTATGGGAGTTTCCTTGTATATTATTTGTCATTTTTCCCTTGCTGCTTTCAATAATTTTTCTTTGTCTTTAATTTTTGCCAGTTTGATTACTATGTGTCTTGGCGTGTTTCTCCTTGGTTTTATCCTGTATGGGACTCACTGTGTTTCCTAGGCTTTGGTGGCTATTTCCTTTCCCATGTTAGGGAAGTTTTCAACTATAATCTCTTCAAATATTTTCTTAGGTCTTTTCTCTCTCTCTTCTTCTGGGACCCCTATAATGCGAATGTTGTTGCATTTAATGTTGTCCCAGAGGTCTCTTGGGCTGTCTTCACTTCTTTTCATTGTTTTTTCTTTAGTCTGTTCCAGAGCAGTGAATTCCACTATTCTGTCTTCCAGATCACATATCCATTCTTCTGCCTCAGTTATTCTGCTATTTATTCCTTCTAGTGTAGTTTCCATTTTAGTTATTGTATTGTTCATCTCTGTTTGTTTGTTCTTTAATTCTTCTAGGACTTTGTTAAACATTTCTTACATCTTCTCCATCTTTGCCTCCATTCTTTTTTCGAGGTCCTGGATCATCTTCACTATCA
The DNA here is from genome assembly GCF_964374135.1 of Grampus griseus. Lineage (NCBI taxonomy): Eukaryota > Metazoa > Chordata > Mammalia > Artiodactyla > Delphinidae > Grampus > Grampus griseus. The sequence continues at coordinate 48,987,500 of NC_139012.1, forward strand.
TTATTCTGAATTCTTTTTCTGGAAGGTTGCCTATCTTCACTTAATTTAGTTGTTTTTCTGGGGTTTTATCTTGTTCCTTCATGTGGTATATAGCCCTCTGCCTTTTCATCTTGTCTATCTTTCTGTGAATGTGGTTTTTGTTCCACAGGCTGCAGGAAGTAGTTCTTCTTTCTTCTGCTGTCTGACCTCTGGTGGATGAGGCTATCTAAGAGGCTTGATGGGAGGGACTGGTGGTGGGTAGAACTGACTGTTGCTCTGGTGGGCAGAGCTCAATAAAAATGTAATCTACTTGACTGTTGATGGGTGGGGCTGCATTCCCTCCCTCCCAGGTTGTTTGGCCTGAGGCAACCCAACACTAGAGCTTACCTGGGCTCTTTGGTGGGCTAGTGAGAGACTCTGGGAGGGCTCATGCCAAGGAGTACTTCCCAGAACTTTTGTTGCCAGTGTCCTTGTCCCCACATTGAAACAGAGCCACCCCCACCTCTGCAGGAGACCCTCCAACACTAGCAGATAGGTCTGGTTCAGTCTCCCCTGGGGTCACTGCTCCTTCCCCTGGGTCCCAATGCGCACACAACTTTGTGTGTGCCCTCCAAGAGTGGAGTCTCTGTTTCCCCCAGTCCTGTCAAAGTCCTGCAATCAATTCCCACTAGGCTTTAAGGTCTAATTCTCTAGGTGTTCTTCCTCCCATTGCTGGACCCCCCGGTTGTCAAGCCTGACGTGGGGCTCAGAACCTTCACTCCTGTGGGTGGAATTCTGTGGTATAAATATTTGCCATTCTATGAGTCACCCACTCACCAGTTATGGGATTTGATTTTACTGTGATTGTGTCCCTCCTACCATCTCATTTTGTCTTCTCCTTTGTCTTTGGATGTGGGGTATCGTTTTTGGTGACTTCCAGTGTCTTCCTGTCGATGTTTATCCAGCAGCTAGTTGTGATTCTTGTGTTCTCTCAAGAGGGAGTGAGGGCACTTCCTTCTACTCCGCCATCTTGGTTCCTCCTCTGGTATTTCTCAGGACTTTTTTGAGGTAAGAACTGGACCTTGAGCATTCATACTGGCCATACTTAAGTAACATATGAGTTTACACCATTTTCTTCCATGAATAGCCCCAATAATATCAGTTGGATATATCAGAGTAACTACAGGTCTGTAATTTATTTTCTTTCTTTGCTGGGGAAAGAAAAGAGATTAGCCAGTCAAAATTCTTTGTAAGACACTCTACTGGAACATACACATGTATTATTTACTGCAGAAAGATAATGGAGAAGTTTTTTCTTGAAAATGCTTTTATGCCTTGTCCCTGTATAATGTATATACCTGGTCCCTGTATAATGTAAAGGAGCCTACATCTTATGAATTTATGAGGAATGGACTACTGGAAAATGTCACATGAATTATGTAATTAATAGGATATAAAAAAGAGATTTTTCATAACTGAATGGGTCCCTCTATTCTGACAATGATCCACATGCATTGCTTATACTCACATCTCAAAATCTGTACCAAAATTTTCCAAATGTCAGAGAGAAATTACAGCTGGATAATTCCATTCACAGAGTCAAGTCTCTCCGGGGGGGAAAATGCTTGGCCTGAGTCTTGCTACTCCTCTGCCTTTAAATCATTAATGAATTCGATTATGTATAAGATCTATCATTTGTTTTGAAGATGATTCAACAATTTGGTCCTTTTTATTATTTTACCAGTCAACATGCTCTCTCCTCTTCCAAACAATTCAAAAAATTTATTTTGTGTGTCTGATTCTACTTGTTATTTTCTTGATTCTGTTCTTGTTGGCTGGCTATTTTATATTGGCATCCTGTTGGTGAATATGTAGATTTTGTTTCACCATCTATATTGATAACACTTTAAACTAAAGGTAAGCATATAATAGGTGCTGAAATATCACATAGGCAATTGATTTAAGTTCTCAAAGGTGGATAAGGCCACTTACAAAAATCTCTTTCATCATCTTGATACCAAAACCAGAGAAAGATGTCACAAATAAAAGAAAACTACAGGCCAATATCACTGATGAATATAGATGCAGAAATCCTCAACAAAATACTAGCAAACAGAATCCAACAGCACACTGAAAGGATCATACACCATGATCATCATGATCAGGTGAGGTTTATCCCAGATATGCAAGTTTTCTTCAATATACACAAATCAATCACCATGATAAACCATATTAAAAAACTGAAGGAGAAAAACATATGATCATCTCAATGGATGTAGAAAAAGCTTTTGACAAAATCAAATAGCCATTTATAATAAAAACCTTCCAGAAAGTAGGCATAAAGGGAACTTACCTAAACATAATAAAGACCATATATGACAGAACCACAGCCAATATCATTCTCATTGGTCAAAAAATGAAATCATTTCCTCTAAGATCATGAAAAAGGCAAGGTTGTCCACTCTCACCACTATTATTTAACATAGATTTGGAAGTTTTAGCCACAGCAATCAGAGAAGAAAAAGAAATAAAAAGAATCCAAATTGGAAAAGAAGAAGTAAAGCTGTCACTGTTTGCAGATGACATGATACTATACATAGAGAATCCTAAAAATGCTACCAGAAAACTACTAAAGCTGATCAATGAATTTGGTAAAGTAGCAGGATACAAAATTAATGCACAGAAATCTCTTGCATTCTTATACACTAATGGTGAAAAATCTGAAGGAGAAATTAAGGAAACACTCCCATTTACCACTGCAACAAAAAGAATAAAATACCTAGGAATAAACCTACTTAAGGAGAAAAAAGACCTGTATGCAGAAAACTATAGGACACCGATGAAAGAAATTAAAGATGATACAAGCAGATGGAGAGAAATTCCATGTTCTTGGATTGGAAGAATCAACATTGTGAAACTGACTCTACTACCCAAGGCAATCTACAGATTCAATGCAATTCCTATCAAACTACCACTGGCATTTTTCACATAACTAGAAAAAAAATTTTCACAATGTGTATGGAAACACAAAAGACCCCGAATAGCCAAAACAATCTTAAGAAAGAAAAACGGAGCTGGAGGAATCAGGCTCCTGGACTTCAGACTACATACAGAGCAACAGTATTCAAAACAATATGGTACTGACACAAAAACAGAAATATAGATCAATGGAACAGGATAGAAAGCCCAGAGATAAACCTACACACATATGGTCACCTTATTTTTGATAAAGGAGGTAAGAATATACAATGGAGAAAAGACAAACTCTTTAATAAGTGGTGCTGGGAAAACTGGACAGCTACATGCTAAAGAATGAAATTAGAACACTCCCTAACACCATACACAAAAATAAACTCAAAATGGATTAAAGACCTAAATGTAAGGCCAGTCACTATAAAACTCTTAGAGGAAAACATAGGCAAAACACTCTATGACATAAATCACAGCAAGATCCTTTTTGACCCACCTCCTAGAGAAATGGAAATAAAAACAAAAATAAACAAACGGGATCTAATGAAACTTCAAAGCTTTTGCACAGCAAAGGAAACCATAAACAAGGTGAAAAGACAACCCTCAGAATGGGAGAAAATATTTGCAAATGAAGCAACTGACAAAGGATTAATCTCCACAATTTACAAGTAGCTCACATGCAGCTCAATGTCAAAAAAACAAACAACCCAATCTAAAAATGGACAGAAGACCTAAAAAGACATTTCTCCAGGGAAGATATACAGATTGGCAAAAAACACATGAAAGCATACTCAACATCACTAATCATCAGAGAAACGCAAATCAAAACTGCAATGAGGTATCAACTGACACCTGTGAGAATGGGCATCATCAAAAAATCTACAAACAATAAATTCTGGAGAAGGTGTGGAGAAAAGGGCCCCTTCTTGCACTGTTGGTGGGAATGTAAAGTGATATAGCCACTATGGAGAACAGTATAGAGGTTCCTTAAAATCTAAAAATAGAACTACCGTATTACCCAGCAATCCCACTACTGAACATATACCCTAAGAAAACCATAATTCAAAAAGAGTCATGTACGATAATATTCATTGCAACTCTATTTACAATAGTAAGGACAAGGAAGCAACCTAAATGTCCATCGACAGCTGAATGAATAAAGAAGATGTGGCACATATATACAATGTAATATTACTCAGTCATAAAAAGAACAAAATTCAGTTATTTGTAGTGAGGTGGATGGACATAGAGTTTGTCATACAGAGTGAAGTAAGTCAGAAAGAGAAAAACAAATACCATATGCTAACATATGTGTATGGAATCTAAAAAAAAATAAAATAAAATAAATTGGTTCTGAAGAACCTAGGGACAAGACAGGAATAAAGATACAGACATAGAGAATGAACTTGAGGACACGGGGAGGGGGAAGGGTAAGCTGGGATGAAGTGAGAGAGTGTCATGGACATATATACACTACCAGTTGTAAAATAGATAGCTAGTGGGAAGCAGCCGCATAACACAGGGAGATCAGCTCAGTGCTTGTGACCACCTAGAGGGGTGGGATAGGGAGGGTGGGAGGGAGACACAAGAGGGAGGGGATATATTTATATGTATAGCTGATTCACTTTGTTATAAAGCAGAAACTAACACACCATTGTAAAGCAATTATACTCTAATAAAATGTTAAAAAAATAATAATAAAAATAATTAAATGGCATGAACTATTGATCAGAACAGATCTTCCTCATAATAAGGATAAAGGTCATCTTAGTGATTAAAATAAGCTATTTAAATCAAATAGTCTTCCAATTGTTAATTTTGCTGTGGACAACAAGTTGGAAGCATTGGTCAGGGTTTACACAAAGACTACTTTCAAAAACCAAAAAGCAGTGTGAGTTGATGGAAGGAAACAAATGAACAGGCAATAACCAGGAGATCCTACCTGGTGCTATTAAATATAGGTATAAACTTTTCTAAATCTTTTAAAAATCTTTTGAAAATTGATATCATTATATGAAGTTAAATTCAAAATTGTAATCCTGTTCAATAAAACAATGTTCAAATTTATTCCAATAAGTGTACATAGAAAGGTTTTATCAAACTAAACTAAAAAAAAAAAGACGTATTTCAGAAAAAATCATCTATCAAAACAATAGCTATTTTTTATGAATTATTATACTCTATGACTTTTTTTTTTAGTATAATTTTCTGTCCTACATTGCCAGACTCTTAGTAACATCTTTTCAGTTATTTCTTCTCTGGATAGAAAAGAGCACTCTTTAGGTATAGTGGTCGCTCAGTATAAGCTTTAAGAATAAATAGAGAAATACAGACCTTTACTTTGTATGCCTTTATAATAATACCTGAAAAAAGGGAATATTTAATTTATAAACTAGAAAAAATAAATTTATATGTTTAGATAACTCTTTCTAAAAGATAGTCCATGGATTATTTGCTGTTAATTGTGAGAAGGGTTTTGTGCACAGGTAAGTTTGAGAAATTTCAATCTTTGTCATTACTACATTTTCAAAACATTTAACATGCTAATGTATATTGAGAATGATAAAGGAATGTAATATAAGTTAATTTACAACCTTATGTAACTTGGGAAACTATTAAAATTCTTATTCTGTAGAACACAATTTTCGAAACTGGTTCAACAGTGGTCTGTGCACAAGCAAATATTTGTAATAGTTTCTTTACTGAAATGCATGCACAATGAGTATTTCTTGACATTTACAACAGTGTTTTTAAACAGTGGCAATTCTGAAGGTGGGTGAGAGGAGGTAGTGGAGGCTATGACTTTACTATGACAATAGAAAAATATTTACAGTAGGAACCCAATTAAACTGATCACCATAAGAACAATTTGCTTTAAGAAAATCATAATTCTTTTACATTCCCAAGGATCTACTGAGTACCATGTAATTATCAGTTATCCAAAAATTTATGAAATTTACATTTTTAGGCCTAAAACTCGTTGCTATCTAGTCTGGGTGGTTACTGTTGAGTTACAAGCCATCATTTTAAATAATTTTCAATCTCTCCATAAAACTGAGACTTTGACTTTTTTTCAACCCCATGCTATTTATTCTAATCACGTACAACATGGGGTTTTTGGAATTGTGATTTCATATTTAAAAAGGCCTCTACAAAATTAAACATTATTTTATCATGTGATCTATCAATCTCATTCCTTGGTAATCACTCAAAGTAATGAAAACTCATGTCTACACAAAAATCTGCACATGGATATTTATAGTAGCTTTATTCATAATTGCCAAAACTTGGAAGCAACTAAGATGCCCTTCAGTAAGTGAATGGATAAATAAACTGTGTTACATCCAGACAATGGAATATTATTCAATATAAAAATAAATTAGCTATCAAGTCATATCAAGACATGTAGAAAGTTTAAATGCATAATACTAAGTGAAGGAAGCCCATCTGAACAGGCTGCCTATTGTATGATTCCAACTCTAGGGCATTCTGGGGAAGGCAAACTATGGCAACAGTAAAAAGCAGTGGCTGCTGTGGATTAAGGATGAGGATGAGATGAATAAGCAGAGAACAGAGTATTCTTAGGGCAGTGAAACTATTCTGCCTGGTACTATCATGGTGGGTATATGTCATTATATATTTGTCCAAACACAAATAGAGTGCACAACTTCAAGATTTGTAAACTATGAACACTAGGTGATAATAATGTCAATGTAGGTTCATAAATTATAGCAACTGTACCACTATGGTGGGAGATGTTGATAATAAGGGAGGTGATCCAGGTGTCAGGGCATGGAGTATATGGGAAATCTCTGCACTTTTCACTCGATTTTGCTGTGAGCCTAAAACTGCTCTAAAAAATAAACTGTATTTTTTAAAAGGTCAACAAAGAGGAAATCATATTCCAAATATTATTTCTTGGGATCTAGGTTAATAGGCAATTTGAGAGAATAAGAAATTTGTAGAGTAGAACTGGAGGCAAGAAATAACAATAATTTCTTTATTCTCTACATTTGTCTTGTACTATTCTCCCTTCTGCTTCAAGCCAGATATGAGTGGACACCAGATTTTAACATATTCTAGAATAATATAGTCTACCTTCTTGGAGGAAAATGGTGAAACAACAAAAAAGAGTACCTTATCGGAGATGATGCTGAGTTTTAGAATTAAAGTCTCAGACATTGCTAAATTTTATAATTCCTTTGTAGTATATTACTACAATAATATTTTTTAAGAACAAAGTTTGCAGACATCATTTAGAAGATAATATAAAATAAGATCTCCACACTATGAGCCCACAGTTTAAATTATACACTAAGTGTTCGGATCTAAAAATTTTCTAAAATATGTGCTAAGCAAAAGATGGTTATTAATTTTAAAAGAAAAAAATTGTTTTACCGTAGAACAACTTCTGAAATCTTCACTTTTCTTTCAGTTACCTTCGAATTTTTTGAATGAATTTTAAAAGGCAGGGAACAGGTAAATCTGTGTGTAAGTGATCACATCAATTATACAGAATTAGCATATTATTACTGGAAAATTATATCATTTCCTGATACTGAGCCTAGCACTTGAAAGTTGTTTAATAAACTAATTAAAAACCTTTGCTGAGTATTGCCTTGTCCTGAGAACTACCCCCTGGAAGCTTAAAATCTGGTTGGCAAATTGAGACAGTATTGAGCAACCATAAATATTAAATAGAACAGCACATTCTAAAACATTGTATGAAGTTTTAAAAATGAGTAGTTATTTAAAGAGAATCATGGAAATTTCAACAAGAAGTTAGTACTGGGAAAACATTGGCTGAAACAGTGTGTCAAGAGAGAAAGTAGAGACTGTTACTAGACTTTCCATTTTTTCCTTTTTTTTTTTTGAAAAAAAATGACACTTGACTTTTATTTATTTTTTTCTAGTTCAATATACAGCATTGATAACGGTTCTCATTAAGTAGACCATTGTAATTTTACTGGTTGACATGTGTGGTACAAAGTTACATGATTTATAAGGCTTAACAAAGGAAGAAATCATTCAAGTGTATAGGAATAAAAAGGATGTGACTATTACAGAAATGATAAATCAATACACTAATGTGCATGTTTAAGATGTGAATCATGAATCTACTGCTTTGGCCAGATGACCCATACATTGATTCTGAAAGACTTTCTGTATATCAGATTTGTTCATGACTATATAGGTTTGTCACAAAAATTTTAGGTTACCAATTCCTGGAAAACTTTGTCCATGTCATCAAGTTCATGATTATTGATTGATTAACCCAGCTTTTACTATTTGTGTATAGTCAATAAAATATTTCATAATACAAATTATAATTTAAAAATGGGTCAATTTTTGTGTTAATCAGGATATTCTTCTTCCAGAAGAACAGTTATTCTAGGAAATTTAATGTAATTAGAAACCAATTTGGAAAGTCATGGAGATGATGGAGGCTTTTAGAAATAAGCTTATCTTTGCTTAATGAAAATTCTCATGAGATTGTCTGAGGTTTCTGGGTCCTGTGTTCCTGACTATATACTCTATGAAACTTGCTTTCTTTCAAATCTCCAAGTTATACTTTTTTTCTTCTGATTGTGTTATTGGGTCCACATTTTGCTTCAGGAGGAGATTCTCTACTAGGCACTAATCTTTTTTTTAACATCCTTTTAGTTCAAGAAACTATCTCTGTTGGAGGGGGGAAATTTTATATATATATATATATATATATATATACTCAAATGAGATTGTTCTTGGATTAGTAACTTGCGGATGGAGCATGCGGAAGGAACTAAGAAAAAACAATAAAATTAAGAGAAGGGTTTTTTAAGTGCCTGGTTGGAATCAGTACCACATTCACTGGCTGTTTCTCTTTTTATTGATGTTATTTATCAAAAGTTGTTCAGAAACATAGGGCTTAGAGTTTTACTTAAATATATCTTAAAATTTCAAACTGATGATTAAATAATTATTTGCAATTTCTATCTTGTAAAGTGATTCTGTTAGCTGATAACATGTTAACAATGTCAACAATACTTAAACCTTTGTGCATAATATTTATTTTCTTTACAGTTTTACATTAAAATAATTATTTGATCTGGTGTTTACTGAAATCTCTTAGAACTAATTATTTTACAGATAAAATTTCTTCATCACAGAGATTGTTACAAAACCTAGCGGGTTTTACAATTGGAATTAGAAATCATGTGTTTTGACTTTGAATACTGTGATTTTCAATATATTCTCCAGATGAACAGAAGTCAGCTGCTCCATAGAGCTAAAACTGACACTGAGTCATCACTTCAGTCCTTCTCATGAGCTTAGCTGATACCCCTAGGCTGTGTCCATTCTCTGACTTACAATACACACAATCCTGTCTCAATATATGGGGAGAAATTTTATGGTGAAGCTTAAGCTAGAATTGAAATTTTACTTTTTTTACGTGGAGACAATCTTAAGAAATGGACAATGAGAAATCCTAGTCAGTTCTAAAAATTCACTTGCCACTTTGAGTGGCAAACGGGGTGAACATTGAACTGGTTGATTCTTTCAACTGTATCCTGAATTTTCTGAATGCAAGTGGGGGAAAAGTTATTCCAATTCCTAGAGTAAACCCAAATTACCTAAGCCAATCACTGTATTCCATAGTCTACTACTTCAGACATAGAACTAATGCAATTTAATTTGTAGCTTTTGAATGAGCTAGTGTTGAGGTACAAGCTTTTATCTTTACTGTGGGATTTGAATTTAGAAACATGTTGCCATGGAAGAACTTCTCAGTTACATGATGTATTTTTTTTTATTGTTTAAAGTAATATATATATATATATATATATATATATATATATATAATTACTCAAAAGCTCTCTAGTTGACACAACAGAGTATAGTATAAGCATATATTTGGCTTCACTTAAAGTCAAAATGTGTCTCCAAATCTTGGTTAAACAGTAACTTATACTCTTTCATCAAACACTTGATTAAATCAAAAGTATAAATTAACTGCCATTATTATTTACATTTATTTACTTTCATCTGGCAAACTAAAAATGTGGAAAGCTAATGCAGTTAAGTTTTCATTTTTTCTTTTAAGAAACTGATCACTGATGAAATGATATTCCTCAAGGATGAAACATTCAGATTCTTTTGGATTGTACCATATCTCTTTTTTTTTAATTTAGTATTTATTTTATATTGTAGTATAGTTGATTTACAATGCAGTGTGAGTTTCATGTGTACAGCAAAGCGATTCAGTTATACATACACATATATCCATTTTTTTCAGATTCTTGGTCCGTATAGATTATTACAGAATATTGAGTAGAGTTCCCTGTGCTATACACTAGGTCCTTGTTGATTATCTATTTTAGATACAGTAGTGTGTATATGTTAATCTCAAACTCCTAATTTATCCCTCCCCCTACCTTTCCCTTTGGTAACCATAAGTGTGTTTTTGAAGTCTATGAGTCTGTTTCTGTTTTGTAAATAAGTTAATTTGTGCTATATTTTAGAATCCACATATAAATGATATCATATGATATTTGTCTTTCTCTGTCTGACTTACTTCACTTAGTATGATAATCTCTAGTTCTATCCATGCTGCTGCATATGGCATTATTTTGTTCTTTTTTATGGCTGAGTAAAATCCCATTTTTTTAATTTATATATATATATATATATATGTACACACACATACGTATATACCACATCTTCTTTATCCATTCCTCTCTCGATGGACATTTAGGTTGTTTCCATGTCTTGGCTATTGTAAATACTTCTGTAATGAACATTGGGGTGCATGTATCTTTCTGAATTATGGTTTTCTCCAGATATATGCCCATGAGTGGGATTGTTGAATCATATTGTAGTTTTATGTTTAGTTTTCTAAAGAACTTCCATTGTTCTCCATAGTGTTTTTACCAATTTACATTCCCACGAACAGTGTAGGAGGTTTCTCTTTTCTCCACACCATCTCAAGCTCTTGTTGTTTGTAGACTTTTTGATGATGACCATTCTGACCAGTCTATATCTTTTTCCAGTATTACTGTTTTATCAATATACTCTCACCATTATATGATACATTTATACTAAATTGCTTTCTTTTTTTTAAATTGGTATAGTCTACTAGTCAGAAATGGTTGACATTTTTGTATAAAGTGGAGGTAAAACCATTATTTGCCTGACATGTGTAAATTCTATACTCTAAACTCTAACAATTAGTTTTGAAAATTTTATAGTGAATCTGTAATATCTGGATTAAAATTTCTCTCATTTATTAGTGCTATAGTAATCAATTACTAATGCTTTAAGTATTTTTTTCTCACTAGAGTAAGCATTAGGGTAAAACAAAGTATTACTTGAGGATGTAATTGAATATTAAAATGTAGGTAGCATTATCAAGTCAAAGTATATCATTTTAGGTGTCTGAAAACCTACATGTGGAACAGAAATTTGGATGTCAACTCCATTGGATCAATTTAAAAGTAGTCAACTGATTGTCTTCTTGTAACTGCGTTCTTGGATGTTATAATATATTTTCAAAAGGGAGATCCTGTTGTGTTGACATTACCTTGACTCTGGGCGTATCCTAAAAAACAGATTTTCTATTTCATATTCTGGATTATAAGACATAAATTTGAAATACTGGGTTGGCGGGATGATTGCTGTGTAGTTGCATCAAGAACTGGAAGCTGGGAATATGTGCAAGAATTGAGAGAGAGATAAAATGAAGCTCTTTCTGAAGAGCTCTGAGCAGGCTATGTTGAGTCACAGCACAGTTGTTAATGTGGCAGAATACTCAGGAACATCAGTCAGCAATACACGAAGTGGCATTATTATGCTAACGTATCCTGTAACTTTTCCCCCCTTAAAAAAGGACAAAATTCTGGTCTTACACAATTCTGGGCATGCAGGACAGTGTGTATGTATATGTGGGTATATGCATGTGTGTCTGTGTCTGTGAATTTCTGTGTGTGTATTTGTTTATCCCACATAGAGTGATGTATTTTATTTTATTCCATTTATAGTTATATAAAATTCATTTTGTATTTATTTATATAAAACAAAATTTACTTAAAATACCCTATGAATATAATGAAATTTGCCTCTAAATTTTTCTGTCCTAAGGATACAAGAGTACACTTTTACTTGGATTCTTAAAGAATAACTTATTGTTGATATTTAGGTAGTTTTGTATTTTATGATATAATAAGTAATGCCTCAATGATACCTTGATGATACTTAAACACACATACACTTTTCTGCATATTCCTGCTTGGTTCCTGAAGATACATTCCTAGAAGTGTTTTCTGTCTTAAAGATATGACCAGTTTTATGGTTCTTGATATAAACTGTCAAATAACCTCCAAAGTGTTTGAACTAATTTATGCTCATGGCAGTTGCATAGTAGTGTGTCTGTTTATTGTGTCTTTGGAAAAACTGAGTTTTAGGTAACAAACATTTGCCAACTGATGTATAAAAGTATATCCCTTTTATCTGTGTTTATTTGGTTAGCAATTGGGTTGAATATTTCTAAATTTTTAAGTGATATTATTATTCCCAGACACTCCCCCAAACTAGAGTAAATGTTCCCTTCTTCAACACCATTGTCCATTGGGATGACAAGAACTCTTGGCAACTATTTTTGTAGCTTAGGAATATCATAGGGATACTTCAAAATAGAAGTATTTAATTGGGCACAAAATGGTTTCTAAGTAAGGACTGGACCTCCCTGATGGGTTATCCATGGATGAATTGCAAGCTAGTATTGAGGGAAGACATAAGAAAACAAGGATCTTGATTTTACCACCAAGATCTCTTCAGTTCTTCTTTATTAGCAATCATGGCCTATGAACTTGGGCACAGCAGCTTTCATGTCATCTCTTGCTTAGTAGTCTTTTTGAATTGATTCCACTTCTGTCCACATTAGCCCCTCAGGTCTTCTTCTCTTGTATCCACTATCAGATCTTCTTTAATGTTATGCTTAAATTCCTCTCCCCCTAGCACAAGTGACCCTTCTCAATTAGAATTGGATAATTTTGTTTTTTATTATTCTCTTTGCAATTTAATATATAACAGTAACTCTGTACCTTGTTACCCTCAGATCCAATTTGGAGGTAAAACAAAAGACAATAATGAATAGCATTATTTTTGCTTTTCCATTTTGACTGTAGTAATCTTGGAAATAATCTTTCTCTAAGTAGAAAAAAAAGTTTCAAAGAAGGAAATGAATAAAAGAGAATTACAAAATATATATTTTCTGGTTGTCTCATTACAAATTTGTTATTTATGCATCTACTTTTGAGAAATGTCTCTTTACCTTTGTCCTTATTTTTTTTAATATTAGAGAGAACTAAACTAGTTTTAAAGACAAATCATTAGATTTTGACTTGGATCCCTCATTTTTTCTTTTCGTTGGCCAGATCACCTACTCTCCAAAAAAGAGAAATTTTCACAATAAGTTCAAAAGTTCCTGTTGCTTAGAACTTTCCCACACTACTTCTGTTATCAGTCAAGACTGGATCATAAACAGAATCCCTCTAGGGATTTTGACAGTATCTTCATTTAGTCAGAGATATTTCAAACACAGATGTAAAAAAAAAAAAATCATGGTAAGTGCAATTATTTGAGTCACTACAGTATAAAATGTATCTTCTGAAATGATCCCAAGCTTTAAATTATGTTTTACTCTATAAACCTGAAATTCTGAATGTCTATAAAAATAGTGAATCCTTTAGATTGTCCTTGACATATCAAAAATGAAAACATTTCAACATTCCTTTAAAGCATTTAGAAGGCATATCAGACCCAAGATTTGTTTTCACTCTGGGGTTCTCATCTGAAATAAGGATAGGAAGCAGTTGAGGTAATTTGTATTCAAGTAATTTGTAAGTAGATTAGTGCTATGGAGTGCTAATTTCTTCACTTATGAGAAACAGAGATATAAAACCTTGTAAACAAATATCTTAAAATAAAATACAGTACCAGAACAAACAAAAAATGTAAGAAAAACAAATGTAGATCTATATTAACTTTTTGAATTTGTGACTCTATGCCATACCCCAGTCAATACAACTCTTAAGGCAGTAAAGTAACACAAAAATAGTCTCTATGGATAAAACTGATTGGATTGGATTGATAGTTTTAATAATCCAAAAATTTTCTGAGCAAAGTTGGTAGAGCCCAAAATCAAGTGATACATTTATATGATTATGAGAACAACTCATCCAAGTTGATTATATGTTTTTCACTTTGCATCTACATGTTTGCAGTAGTATTGACAAAACATCTAATTTTCCTGGGAAGTATGATAAGCGTCCCCACACAGCAGGGGAAAACAGGAAAATTATAAGAAAACAAATGAAATGTGTATTATAATTTACATTTTAACAAATGGTCTCATTTTGTTCCCGTTATGCATTATTCCATAAATTCATAAGAAAAGAGATCTGAGGGAATGCTCATCCTTGTTTTGTTTACTTTGATAAAATATAATGATGAAGGGCATCAACAGTATCTCATTACATACTGTATAATTTGTTAATAGGATTGTTTTCAATCGATAGCAGATGCTAAATAAATTTGTGTTGTATAAATAACCAATGTCTTTTTTTTTTGGTAAAGCAATTTAGGGAAAAAGAATCAATTAATAGTAAATATTGAGTAGACTAATATTTTAATTTGATCAAATATTTGTCCAAGTAACTCATGCATACAAAATATTAAAGACCATAGTCATATTTTAAAATACTTTGCTAATAGTATTGTAACTCATATTTTAATTCCATTTATACATAGAATAATTTTCTTCGATATCTACAAAAAGAAAATAAATTTCAGATTTGGTAGTTCTTATAACAGATCTTCTTAATACCCAAAGAGAATCACTCTAATCCATATTTTTTCTGCAAATTTTTCCATTTGAGTTCATTTAGACTAGTTTCCAATCACTTGTCCCATCCTTTTAGAGACATCGAAGATGTGTGGCTTGCAGCTTAGCTGCACTAGACTGATCATGTGCTGAGAATGGATGGCATAAAGATGGCTCAGCAGTTATCTTATGGTAATCTGCAGAAAGCCAATCATGCACTAGACACACAGGGAGATGTTTCCAAAATGCACAAAAAGAGCGATTTCAAGAGTAATAATAGTAATGTCAGTACTGGGAAAGTTACTGTGGCCATACAATATTTTCATTTATTTTGAGCAACTATGACATCATACTGGTTGTGGTACATAAAGCAGGGACTAAAATAATTGCATGCCTAGCAGGAAGCAAATGCTATCATGATGAAAAATAATGTAAGATTTTAAAAAACAACTTATTGTTAGGAATATGGATGTTCAAGCCATAGAAGTAAAATTTAAGGTAACAGAGGATAGATGTGGACTGTTGCAACACATATGAAAGAAGAGATTAGCTAACAACTCAGGCTTTTCTTTACAGTCTTAATATCAACATTTTCCAAGCATGTATTGAGCTTCTAATGACATGTGACTTAAAACATGAAAAAATGAATATATAATAGAGACAAAATTCCATTGTGTAAAATTTATGAGTGCTGCTTTTGTGTGTGTGTACGTGATAAGAACATTTAACATGAGGTCTATCTTCCTAACAAATTTTGAAGTACACAATATCATATTCTTATGTATAGGTACTATGTTATACAGAAGATTCCTAGAACTTATTCATCTAGCATAACTGAAATTTTATACATGCTGAACAACAACTTTTCATTTCTCCCTGATGATAGTACCGGAGATGTCTGCATATGTCCAAACTCATCAAACTGTACATGTTAAATATGTACAATTCTTTGTACATCTACTTACCTCCATAAAGCTCTTACATATGTATATTATATATACGTAACTGTGTAATAATATTTTGTAGAGACTATATAAGTTTATATATTATATATATATATATATAATAGGCACATGAAAATCTTCTTTTGAAAAATATCTATCATGTCTTCTGCCCATTTTTTGATTGGGTTGTTTATTTTTTGATATGGAGTTGTATGAGCAGTTTATATATTTTGGATATTAACTCCTTATGGGACATGTTATTTGCAAATATTTTCTCTCATTCAGTAAGTTGTCTTTTCATTTTGTTAATGGTTTATTTTGCTGTGCAAAAGCTTTTAAGTTTAATGAGATTCCGTTTGTTTATTTTTGTTTTTTTTCCTTTGCCTGTGGAGACAGACCAAAAAATATTGCTATGATTTATGTCAAAGAGTGTTCCACAGACGTTTTCTTTGAGGAGTTTTATGGTTTCCAGTCTTAAATTTAGGTCTTTAATCAATTTTGAGTTTATTTTTGTATGTGGTGTGAGAAAATGTTTTAATCTCATTCTTTTACATGTAGATGCCCAGTTTTCCCAGCAGCACTTATTGAAGAGACTGTCTTTTCTCCATTGCATAGCCTAATTAGTAATAAGTGCTTGGGTTTATTTCTGGGGTCTGTATTCTGTTCCAAGGATCTATGTGTCTATTTTTGTGCCAATACCATACTGTTTTGATTACTGTAGGTTTGTAGTAAAATCTGAAGTCAGGGATGGTGATACCTCCAGCTTTGTTATTTTTTCTTAAGATTGTTTTGGCTATTTGGGGTCTTTTGCAGTTCCATATACTTTTTAGCACTATTTGTTCTATTTATGTGAAAAATACCATGAGCATTTTTATAGGGATTTCATTAAATCTATAGACTGCTTTGGGTAGTTTGGACATTTTAACAATATAAATTCTTCCAATTCATGAACATGGAATACATTTACATTTATTGTGTCATCTTCAATTTCCTTCACTAACATTTTATAGTTTTGAGAGTATACATCTTACTTGAATAAGAATATTCCCAGTTATTTTATTTTTTGATGCAATTTTAAATGGAATTGTTTTCTTGCTTTCTCTTTCTGATATTTCATTATAAACATATAGAAAAGTAACAGAATCTCTATATTAATCTTATATCCTGCAATTTTACTGAATTCATTTCTCAGTTCTAATAGTTTTTGGTGGAGACTTTAAGAGTTTCTATATATAGTATCATTTCATCTGCAAATAGTGACAGTTTTGCTTCTTCCTTTCCAGTTTGTATGCCTTTTATTTGTTTTTCTTATCTGGCTGCTGTGGCTAGGACTTCAACTACTAGGTTAAACAGAAGTGGTGAGAGTGGGCATCTTTGTCTTTTCCCTGATTTTAGAGCAAAAGCTTTCATCTTTTCACCATTGAGTATGATGTTAGCTCAGTGCTTGTCATAAATAGCCTTTATTATGTTAAGATATGTTCCCTCTATATCAACTTTGATTATAATTTTTATCATGAATGGATGTTGAATTATGCCAAATGTTTTTTCTGCATCTATTGAGGTGATTATGTGATTTTTACACTTCATTTTTTTAATGTGGTGTATCACATTGATTAATTTTGGGGACATTGATCCATCCTTGCATGTCTGAAATAAATCTCACTTGATCCCTTTTATATATTGTTGAATTGGGTTTGTTAATATTTTGTTGAGAATTTTTGCATCTATATTCTTCAGAGATATTAGCCTCTAAATTTCTTGTTTTTAAATGTCCATGTCTGGTTTTGGTATCAGGGTAATATTGGCCTCATAGAATAAATTTGGGAGTGTTCTCTTCTCTTTAATTTTTTGGAATAGTTTGAGACAGATAGGTATTAACTCTTCTTTATATGTTTGATAGAATTCCTCTGTGAAGCAATCCAATTCTGGACTTTTGTTTGCTGGGATATTTTTTATTACTGATTCAAATTCACTACTAGTAATCAGTCTGTTCAGATTATCTGTTTCTTCCTGATTTCTTCCTGATTCAGATTATCTATTTCTTCCTGATTCAGTTTTGGAAGATTGTGTGTTTCTAGAAACATTCATTTCTTCTAAGTTGTCTGATTTGTTTGCATTTGACTGTTTGTAGTATTCTCTTATGATTTTTTGTGTCTCTGTGATATTGGTTGTAATCTGTCCTCTTTCATTTATTATTCTGTTTATTTGGGTTTTGGGGGGAGCAACACTGGCAGGAAAGGGGACAGAAAGGATGCATGACAAAGGTTTGCTTGCATGCTGGGATGGTCCTGCCAAGTTGGTCAGAGACCCGGGCAGTTTTCAATCTGCTGCCTCCATGTTTGTGCGGGTAATGGCTGTCTTTGCCCTGTTCAGAGATAGGGTCTTGTCCAAGTTGGCTCTGTTCTCTAAGTGTGCTCACTCTAATTGGCAAAGGCAGCCATTGCCCTAGTGGAGAGATGCACTGGAGTAACAGAGACTGGAGCAGACACCCTCTGTGGGCTGGGGTCATATAAACTGGGCAGAACCCCAAGAAGTTTCAATCTTCTTCCTCTGTGCTGTTGCCAGTACTTCAGAAGCATGTGCACACATTCTTTATGATCTGAGTCTCAGTTTCTTACAGTCTACTTGTAAGTCCCACTGGTTTTTGAACCAGCTAAGGAGACTCCTCTTGCCAGTGTTGGACCTCAAGGCTGGAGTGCCCAATATGTGGCTCCAAACCCTCAATCCCCAGGAGGATCTCAACTGTCGTGATATCCCCCTCCACATTTGTGTCCCCTGCTAAGGGTGAAGCTTCCTACCTGTTTGCTTCTCCTCCCTTCCTACCTGACTCCCTGTAGATCTTTCTTTACAGCCTTGGTTGCGTAAGGGTTTTTCTGCTAGTCTCCAGTTGGTTTTCAGTGAGAGTTGTTCAACATGTAGTTGTATGTGATGTGTTTGTTCACGGGAGGTGAGCTCAGCATCCTCCTACTCTGCCATCTTGATTTCCCTTAGTGTGATCAGGTTTTCTTTGAATAATGACAATATGGAAGACAAAAGAAGAGGGAAAAATCCATGGAGGGTCAAGAAATCAGTTTATCAGTAGAAAACAATGGAATAAATGGAGTAGGTTACTTTCCGAAAGGAACAATGGAAATGGAAGAGGAACTGAATAACTCCTGCATGGTGAAAAATATCCCCAAGGTACAGTTCCAGCAGAATCAGCTGGTGCATCTAATCACAATTATTCCTGATGATTCTTTTCAGTTTTGTTTTACAGGACATTGTTCATCTATGTTGTCTGCAAGCAGTACCCTATACTATTTCATTAGCTATCTAAACACTTCTCAACCGTCAAGGCAGATTCACAGATGAAATTTTCTTTGGCTTCCTCAGAAAAAAATAATACAACTTACTTTTGTATCCTTTCAATATGTTTCTTATACTTCTATTTAGGGCTTCTGTAATTCTATATGGCATCTGAATTAGTTATGTTTGTTTCCTTCCACTAAATGTTAAACACCTTAAGACAAAGACATATTTAACATAAATTTTTATTCTCATAATGTCCAGAACAGTTAATTACAAAAAAGTAGATATCAAAGAGTTAATTGAAATAAAAGACTATAAAAGTGAATGAATACAGAATTATATAGTGAAGGAATTCATAAAGGAGACTAAGGATGCTGATTCATAGCATAATCGTAACTCTCTAGGAAATAAAATTAAAAATTCATGTGACAATGTGACAATATAACAAGCTTAATATGGAGCAAACTAATCCAGCAACACACACTGTGTTATCCCCTTTATATGATATACAACAATATTTAAAAGTAATCTCTTAGGTTAGAATTCATGATATTAGCACCTCTTGGGAGGCTGTGACTAAAAGAAAGAATTAGGGGCTTCTGACTTGCTAGAATATTCTGCTACTTTATTTGATGCTGATTAAACAAAAGTGTTCTAGTTGTGAAATTGAGCTGTAGACTTTGATTTGTTTGCTTTTCTGTTTGTATGTTACACTTTGATGAAAATTTCTGCATCAAAGTGTATGCTTGTGCAAAGTTTTGTTGGGAAATCACACATGAAAGCAGTGATGAAAGTGCTATGACATGATTCTGGGAAGAATCTTGATGAAAGTCTCAGTTCAGGATATAACAGTCACAGAAATGGTGAAAGATGTAGAAATGGGAAATACTCTGTGTTTCTTATTTTTGTTTACATTTTCTAATGTAGGAAGAATTTTGGAATGTCATAAACTGGTGGATTTCTCAGGCCTTGTAAGAGGCATCCTCACCATAGTTTGCAATTAATACAATGGGCTCTCTTTGAACAACATCACAAAATAATAGGATCTAGGTGGTGAAAACACATTGGTAACTTTCTTTGCTATAATTTGAAATAAAATCAAAATTTGTTAGAATTATGCAGATAGAAAATAAAAAAAAAAGAAAGAAAGAAAAAGAGTTTGTCACAAAAATTGGATTTTGTGGCTACATGTGGACATGAGCTGTGAGTCACCAGTAACATTTGTCATATTCAGGCCATCAGACAAAATTATACACCACATGGGAACTGAATACAGTATTTAAGCTTGTTTTCAATATACTAGGAATTCAATTTTATTTTCTGCATCTGTTGTTATTTTTTTATTTCTGTTTCACCATTTAAAACTAAACTGAATGCCATCGTGTTTGTTTTCTAAATGACCAGTAAAATATGTTTGTTAAAATCTCAACTCTTGGCAGAGAAAAGAATAAGTCCAATTGCCTTGATTGAACTTTCCCTCCATTCAAATAAAAAAAAAAGTAGGTGAGTTTTATATGTTTCACTGTAAACTCACAACTCATCCCTGACTGCTTATGCTTGAAGTGAAATTATATCTCTGAAGAACTGAATACTTCTCTAGCTAACTCCCCAGTGCATAGTAATTCTACTTTTATTTTCCTGAACTGAGGAGCTGCTATTGTGTAATGCATCTGGAGGTCATTAAAATGAAAGTTGGTAATTTCTGAGCATGGGGCTTTAATAAGATTTGCTTTGTTTTATGGATAAGTTTTTATATAATTGCACAGTTATTTCAGATGAATTTTCCAAAAACTGAGTCTAAATGTTGGCCTTTGATAGCCAGGCTAATGTGGCATTTGCAGGTATACAGGCATGCTCTGTAACATGGTACCTAAAAATGCTGCAAATAAGGGAAATAGTGACTTTTCATCCACAAATCGTTCAGAGATACTGTGAACTGTTGAAGACTGTCTTATTTGAACTTTATTCCTCTTGAAATGCTTACTTCTGGGCAGCATTGTGCTGCCCAGAAGTGCTGAGTGCTTATCAGACTTCTGATGACATTGCAGGGATTGGTAGATGGGACCAATTAATGATTGTGATTTTCTAATCTAAAATTTGGAGATCTACTTGGGATGCATCTTCACATATTTTGTTATAAAAAAAGATGGGAAAGGTAATTTAATTGTTGCAGTTATCTGGTAATAGAAAGAGTAGTAGAAGAGTTAAAGTACATATTTAAAAAAAATTTCATCTTGACTTTACATCTAGTCCATGATACTACTCGGGGGTTAGGAAACTTTTGTGTAAAGGACCGGAAAGTGAATATATTAAATCTGGCTTTGTAGGCCTTGCAGGCTCTGTCACTAACTACTCACTTCTGCTGGAGTGGTACAAAAGCAGTCATAGGCAATTCATTAATTAATGAACCTGACTATGCTCCAATAACACGTTAGATACTAAAACAGGGAGTGGGATAGATTTGGCCCACCAGCAAGTTTGGGGAACCCAGTACTACTAGACAAATGAAACAATTAGTGTGAGAGGTATTGAAGTTTTTTCTATTCTTTGACTTAGCTATCCATCTCTGCTCCTTTCCCTTCTTTTTTTTTCATCCAAGTTTCCTAAAAAAATATATGTATATATTTCATAAACAGGGCTCCTTCTTAATGGATGTATTATCTGTGCAGTCCCATTGGACCCTACAGGTTTAATGCTCTGCAGCTGTCATCTTAAAATTTGTAATGTTTTTGAACAAGAACTACAGTATTTCCATCTTGCTCAGGGCCCTACAAATTATGTAGCTGGTCCTGACATGTATCACACCTAAGCTTGCATGTGGCACTCAATATATGTATTTTACAGGTATACACAAGTATGATGGCATTTATAAGTTGTTATTATGTTGTGATGGATATGGTCTGAATGCCGGGCAGAGTATACATGTTACCACTTAAGTCCATAATCAAAATGAATAACTCATTTGATGGCAAAAAGTCAATCATGACAGAAGAAAAATTCCCTTGAGGACTTTAACACAGTACTTTAAAAGTAATATTTAGACTTGTGTAGAGAGTCCCAGGAGTGCAAGTACCAGAGTTCAAATTCATGCATTTCAAAGGATATTATAGATTCAGGTGAGTGAAAAGCTGAATCTTTGGTTTGAATACTAGTGGACAAGAAACATTGGTTTAGCTGTTAATCTTTACAAGTTTTATGAGTAGTTATTTCTTATATACAGCTCTTTTAAAGAAAAGAAGAGATGTTTTCCTATTTTTTTTACAGCAGTCAGGAAGAAATTTCTACTCTTGGTAGCTGCATGTTGCACTAAATCAGTGGCTTTCAAATTTGGATGCATATTAAAATCACCTATACAAATTTATTTTTGAAAAGAAATTTACTTTAATTAATTTATTTTTAAATCTCAACATTCATTGACTTTATTTTTTTTAATTTTTATTTATCTATTTATTTTATTGGAGTATAGTTGCTTTACACTGCTGTGTCAGTATCTGCTGTACAGAAAAGTGAATCAGCCATATGTATATATGTATCCCCTCTCTTTTTGGATTTCCTTCTCATTTAGTCCAGCACCGAGCACTGAGTAGAGTTCTCCGTGTTATACAGTAGGTTCTCATTAGTAATCTATTGTATACATAGTAGTGTATATATGTCAATCCCAACCTCCCAATTCATCCCACCACCCCTCTTCCCCATTGGTATCCATACGTTTGTTTTCTACGTCTGTGTCTCTATTTCTGCTTTGCAAATAAAATCATCTGTAACATTTTTCTAGATTTCACATATACGCATTAATAACTGATGTTTGTTTTTCTCCTTCTGACTTACTTTGCTCTGTATGTCTGTCTCTAGGTCAATCCACGTCTCTGAAAATGACACAATTTTGTTCCTTTTTATGGATAATATTCCATTGCACATATGTACCATATCTTCTTTAACCATTTCTCTGTTGATGGACATTTAGGTTGATTCTGTGTCCTACATATTGTATATAGTGCTGCAATGAACACTGAGGTGCATGTATCTTTTTAAATTTTGGTCTTCTCAGTGTATACGACCAGTAGCAGGATTGCTGGGTCATATGTTAGTTCTTTTCTTGGTTTTTAAGGAGCCTCTGCACTGTTCGCCATAGTGACTGTATCAATTTACATTCCCACCAACAGTGTAAGAGGGTTCCCTCTTCTCCATGCCATATCCAGCATTTGTTGTTTGTAGATTTTGAAAAGATGGCCATTCTAACTGGTATGAGGTGACTCCTCATTGTAGTTTTGACCTGCATTTCTCTAATAATGATGTTGAGCATCTTTTTGTATGCCTCTTGGCCATCTGTATGTCTTCCATGGAGAAATATCTATTTAGGTCTTCCACCCATGTTTTGATTGGGTTCTTTGTTTCTCTGATATTGAGTGGCATCAGCTGCTTGCATATTTTGGAGTTTAATCCTTTGTCAGTTTCTTTGTTGGCAAATATTTTCTCCCATTCTGAGGGTTGTCTTTTCATCTCATTTATGGTTTCCTTTGCAGTGCAAAAGCTTTTAAGGAAAATTAGGTCCCATTTGTTTAATTTGTTTTTATTTTCATAACTCTAGGAGATGGGTCAACAAGACCTTGCTGTGATTTATGGCAAAGAGATTTCTGCCTATGTACTCCTCTAAGAGTTTTATATTGTCTGGCCTTACTTTTAGGTCTTTAATCCATTTTGAGTTTATTTTTGTGTATAGTGTTAGGGAGTGTTCTAATTTAATTTTTTTATATGTAGCTGTCTAGTTATTCCAGCACCACTTATTGAAGAGGTTGTCTTTTCTCCATTGTGTATTCTTGCCTCCTTTTTCATGGGTTAGGTTACCATAGGTTCATAAGTTTATCTCTGGGCTTTCTATCCTATTCCACTGGTCTATATGTCTGGTTTTCTGCCAGTACCATACTGTCTTGATTACTGTAGCTTTGTAGTGTAGTTTGAAGTCAGGGAGCCTGATTCCTCCAGCTCCGTTTTTCTTTCTCAAGATTGCTTTGGCTATTTGGGGTCTTTTGTGTTTCCACATAAATTGTGATTTTTTTTCTTCTAATTCTCTGAAAAATGCCATTGGTAATTTGATAGGGATTGCATTGAATCTGTAGATTGCTTTGAGTAGTAGAGTCATTTTCACAATATTGATTCTTCCAATCCAAGGACATGGTATATCTTTCCATCTGTTTGTATTGTCTTTGATTTCTTTCATCAGTGTCTTATAGTTTTCTGCATACAGGTCTTTTGCCTCCTCAGGTAGGTTTAGTCCTAGGTATTTTATTCTTTGTGTTGCAATGGTAAATGGGATTGTTTCCTTAATTTCTCTTTCTGATTTTTATTGTTAGTGTATAGGAATGCAAGAGATTTCTGCATATTAATTTTTCATCCTGCAACATTACTAAATTCATTGCTTAGCTCTAGTAGTTTTCTGGCTGCATCTTTAGGATTTTTTATGTATAGTATCATGTCATCTGCCAACAGTGACAGTTTTACTTCTTCTTTTACAGTCTGGATTCCTTTTATTATTATTTGTTTTTTTTTTTTTCTCCTCTGATTGGCGTGGCTAGGACTTCCAAAACTATGTTGAATAATAGTGGTAAGAGCAGACACCCTTGTCTTGTTCCTGATCTAAGAGGAAATGCTTTCAGTTTTTCACCATTGAGAATGATGTTTGCTGTGAGTTTGTCATATATTACTTTTATTATGCTGAGGTATGTTGCCTCTATGCTCCCTTTATGGACAGTTTTTATCATAAATGGGTGTTGAATTTTGTCAAAACATTTTTCTGCATCTATTGTAATGACCATACTTTTTCTATTTTTCAATTTGTTAATATTGTGTATCACATTGATTGATTTGCATATATTGAGGAATCCTTGCATCCCTGAGATAAATCCCACTTGATCATGGTGTATGATCTTTTTAATGTGTTGTTGGATTTGGGTTGCTAGTATTTTGTTGAAGATTTTTGTGTCTAGGTTCATCAGTTATATTGGTCTGTAATTTTATCTTTTTTTCATAGTATCTTTGTCTGGTTTTGGTACCAGGGTGATGGTGGCCTCAAAGAATGAGTTTGGGAGTGTCCCTTCCTCTGCAATTTCTTGGAAGATTTTGAGAAGGATAAGTGTTAGCTCTTCTCTAAATGTTTGATATAATTTGTCTGGGAAGCCATTTGGTCCCGGACTTTTGTTTGTTGGAAGATTTTAAATCACAGTTTCAATTTCATTACTTGTGATTGGTCTGCTCATATTTTGTATTTCTTCCTGCTTCAGTCTTGGAAGGTTGTACGTTTCTAAGAATTTGCCCATTTCTTCCAGGTTGTCCTTTTTATTGACATATAGTTGCTTGTAGTAGTCTCTTATGATGCTTTGCATTTCTGCAGTGTCCATTGTAACTTCTCCTTTTTCATTTTTAATTTTATTTATTTGAGTTCTCTCCCTCTTTTCCTTGATGAGTTTGGCTAAAGGTTTATCAATTTCGTTTATCTTCTCAAAGAACCAGCTTTTAGTTTTATTGATCTTTGCTATTGTTTTCTTGTTTCTGTTTCATTTATTTCTGCTCTGATCTTTATGATTTCTTTATTTCCACTAACTTTGGACTTTTCTGTTGTTGCTGCTCTTGCTCTAGTTGCTACAGGTGCAAGTTTATGTTGTTTATTTGAGATTTATCTTGTTTCTTGAGGTATGAATGTATTGCTATATACATCCCTCTTAGAACTGCTTTTGCTACATCCCATATGTTTTGGGTCTTCGTGCTTTTGTTGTTATTTGTTTCTAGGTATTTTTTAATTTACTCTTTGATTTCTTCAGTGATCTCTTGGTTATTTAATAGCATATTGTTTAGCCCCATTTATTTGTGTTTTTTACAGTTTTTTTTTAACTGTAATTTATTTCTAATCTCATAGTGTTGTGTTTGGAAAAGATACTTGGTATGATTTCAATTTTCTTAAATTAACCAATGTTTGATTTGTGACCCAAGATGTGGTCTATCCTGGAGAATGTTCCATATGCACTTGAGAAGAAAGTGTATTCTGCTACTTTTGGATGGAATGTTCTATAAATATAGGTTAAGTCTATCTGTTGTAATGTGTCATTTAAGGCTTATGTTTCCTTATTAATTTTCTGTCTGGATGATCCATCCACTGGTGTAAGTGGAGTGTTAAAGTTCCCCATGATTATTGTGTTTCTGTAGATTTCCCTTTTATAGCTGTTAGCATTTGCTTTATGTATTGAAGTGCTCCTATGTTGGGTGCATAGATATTTATGATTGTTATAATCTTCTTCTTGGATCGATCCCTTCATCATTATGTAGTGTAAGGACACTTGTAACAATCACTTGTCTCTTGTAATAGTCCTTATTTTAAAGTCTATTTTGTCTAATATGAGTATTGGTACTCCAGCTTTCTTTTGATTTTCATTTGCATGGGGTGTCTTTTTCCATCCCTCACTTTCAGGCTGTATGTGTCCCTAGGTCTGAAGTGGATCTCTTGTAAACAGCATATATGTGGGTCTTGTTTTTGTATCCATTCAGCCAGTGTCTGTCTCTTGGTTGGAGCATTTAATCCATTTACATTTAAGGTAATTATTGATATGTATGTTCATATTACCAGTTTCTTAATTGTTTTGGGTTTGTTTTAGTAGGTCTTTTTTTTTTTTTTCTGCTATGTTTCCTGCCTAGAGAAGTTCCTTTAGCATTTGCTATAAAGCTGGATGGTAGTGCTGAATTCTCTTAGCATTTGCTTCTCTGTAAAGCTTTTGATATCTCCATAGAATCTGAATGAGTTCATTCCTAGGTAGAGTGATCTTGGTAGCAGTCTTTTCCCTTTCATCAGTTTAAATATATCCTGCCACTCCCTTCCTGCCTGCAGAGTTTCAGCTGAAAAATCAGTTGATAACCTTATGGGGATTCCCTTGTATGTTATTTGTTGTTTTCCCTTGCTTCTTTTAATATTTCTTCTTTGTATTTAATAATTTTTAGTTTGATTAATATGTGACTAAGTATGTTTCCCTTTGGGTTCATCCTGTATGGGACTCTCTGTGCTTCCTGGACTTGATTCACTATTTCCTTTCCCATGATAGGGAAGTTTTCAACTATAATGTCTTCAAATATATTCTCAGACCCTTTCTTTTTTTTTTTTTTTTCTTCTGGGACCCCTATAATTCAAATACTGGTGCATTTAATGTTGTCCCAGAGATCTCTGAGAATCCTCAATTCTTTTCATTCCTTTTTCTTTATTCTGCTCTGCAGCAGTGATTTCCACCATTCTATCTTCCAGGTCGCTTATCCATTCTTCTGCCTCAGTTATTCTGTATTGATTCCTTCTAGTGTAGTTTTCATTTCAGTTATTGTGTTGTTCATCATTGTTTGTTCTTTAATTCTTCTAGGTCCTTGTTAAACATTTCTTGTGTCTTCTTGATCTATGCCTCCATTCTATTACTGAGATCTTGGATCATCTTGACTATCATTATTCTGAATTCTTTTTCAGGTAGATTGCCTATTTCCTCTTCACTTATTTGGTCTTATGGATTTTTACCCTGCTCCTTCATCTGCAACATATCTAACTTATTGTGTTTATAGTCTCCTTTCCACAGGCTGCAGTGTTGTAGTTCCTCTTTTTTATCGAAACAAGTTTGCTCCCTGGTGGGTGAGGTTGCTCCAGGGCTTATGTAGGCGTTTTGGTAGGAGGTACTGGTGTTTGCTCTCTGTTGGGTAGAGCTGAGTCTTTTCCCTCTGATGAGCAGGGCCCCATTGGTTGGTGTGTTTTGGGTGTTTTTGAGCTTAGTACAACTTTAGGTAGCCTGTCCACTGATGGGTGGGGCTGTGGTTCTGTCTTGCTGGTTGTTTGGTGTGCGGTGTCTAACCCTGGAGGCTGTAGGCAGTTGGGTGGAGCCGGGTCTTGGTGTCAAGATGGATACTTTGTCCTGTCTTTCACAGACTGTCTGCTGCATTCTCCTTCAATCCCCTGAAGACCCATTTCTGTCCTAGCTGATTTCACCACCATGAGGGAGAGTGTTTGTGAGTGTGGGAACCTCTCCTCACCTTCAGCTTCTTGCCAGCATTGCTGGTCCCTTTTATGATTCCTCTTTTCTTTCTTTTCTTTCTTTCTTCCTATCTGATTGAGAAAGGATTTTTTTCTTGTCCTTTTGGGTGTCCGAAGTCTTCTGCTAATGTTCAGCAGGTACTCTATGAGAATTGTTGCCTTTGTAGATGCATTCTTGATGTATTTGGAAAGAGAGATGAATTCTGTGTCTCCATATTACACTATCTTGACTCCTCCCCTGAATAGAATTTTTAAAACTTTATTTCCCTGTAAAACTTTTAAAGCACAAAACACTGAGCTCCACTCCCAGAAATTCTTATTATTTGACCTTGGGTGTGGGGTGTGCATAAGTTTTTTAGCCTCTTTCTAGCTGGTTCCCACATGAGGCAAAGGTTGAAAATCACTACAACTGGTTCATTCTTGAAGGGTCTCATGCAGGAATTAAGAAGTTCTCAAGTCTTTCATATTGCTTTGTATCAACATCAATTATACTTTTTAGGTTACCTGCTCTTAGAACTGTTACATTATTTTTATTCTGTAGTCTATTACACCTATTGAAAAAATTTTACCCTTTCATCTCCCTATAACTATTATCTTACAGGAGCAATATGTGACAAATAATTTGAATTTTCAGAGGAAAATATGAGGTTTACTATTGTAAGGTACATGAACAATTGCTGAACCAATGATCCGAAAGTTCCTGCTTTAGCCACATGGCTCCAGAAGACCATGTTCCACCTAAAGAACCCAAGTACCGGGGTGTATTGTTGCATCACCACATTCTTTTCTGTGCAGACAAGTGGTAATTTCCTCACTTAGGGAGAATCGCCAAACCATGGCTTCTCCTGCCAATTCATCAATTCCTTTGGACTTGGTCCTGACAGTCTTCCAGAAATGCCTTGCCCCCTAATTTCTAATATTTCCATAAGTGATCATTTAAACTTCTGATCACCACCCTGATATGTTTAATTATTTTCATCATTCCCTCTACCACTTTGAAGAAGGATAATTTTTTTCTCTCTTCTTGAAGGTGAATAAAAAGAGGCACAGATGATTCAGGAGTCATTTGGTGCTATTTAATAGTCAGCAGCAGAGCCAAGGACTTAAGATTCTACATTTTCTAGCTTCTGGTGTAATACACTATAGACCAGATCATTTCTGCCTCTCTCTAGTAATAGAACACTCAAATAAGACATCTGTTTAATATTGTATGTGACAAAATTTCATATAAATACTCTCTGGCTTACTAGGAACATTTTTAATACTAACATATTTCATGATATAATGTGAAAGAAATACAGTGAAATGTATATTTTTATGATAGAAATTTTCAATTTTTTTTATGATTTTTACTGGAGATAATGAATAGACAGAATATGTTGCCTGTAAAACATGGAGAACACAGTCTATTCTGAACATAAGAAAATCACAGTAGAAGTTTATTAACTCCTTTTAAAACTACTATTCTGTGAAGCTGGGAGAAATATATATATATATATATATATATATATATACACATGCCTAATTTGCTTTTTTGTTTTGTTTTGTTTTTTGTGGTACGTGGCCTCTCACTGTTGTGGCCTCTCCCGTTGTGGAGCAACAGGCTCTGGACTCACAGGCTCAGTGGCCACGGCTCACGGGCGCAGCTGCTCCGTGGCATGTGGGATCTTCCCGGACTGGGGCACCAACCCATGTCCCCTGCATCAGCAGGCGGACTCTCAACCACTGCGCCACCAGGGAAGCCCCTAATTTGCTATTTTGAAAGGCAGTCTTAACTACTTTTCAGAGCCAAGAGACTGAAAGTTAAGGAGAAAAACTTCTGCTTGTTAAGAAGAACCTCGTGGAATTCTTATTCATTGGTATTGCATTCTAGAGCCCATTGTAGGTCCTACATAATATTATCCATTGACTTAGACTTCCAATGGGCAGCACATTCTGAGAGAGCAAAAGTGACCAATATCATCTACACATACTCTGTGTGAAGAAATGATTTGAGGTGTTCTGATTCCTTCCACTTTTCCTCAACAATGAACCTCTCAACAAAAGATCCAATTGACTAAATGGAGATTATTGTACTGAACTGTCACTTGCTTTTAAGGCAAGCGTATTGCATCAAAAAAAAAAAATCTCTTATTTTTGAAAACAAACTCAAGAATTGAACCTAGGGATGGCATGTTTCTTTTTTTTATATAGTTGGCTCTTCCTAACTCCTTCCCAGACTCTCTTAAGACCATGTGCAACACAATTATTTTATAAAAATAAAATCATATAAGAAAGGTATTCTGTCTTTACATATGCTTATAATGGCTCAGTCCTCTGGTGAAAGTGTACAGAAAAGGGCAAAAACTTTATTATTTTTTTTCTTAAGAAAAAAAAGAAACCCTTGGAAGAAGACACCTCTTTCTTTCTTTAATCCTTTGGGCAACTTTATCTTTTGGGAACAGCTGTTTTCCAGTTCCATGAGCCTTCATTTTTTCCCAAGGAGCTGGAAATCTGACCTCACTTGAGCAAAATAAAGTAGCTCAGAGTTGCAGCCACAGGAGTCATCTCCAAGACATTATCTGGACATACCAAAGGCAAGTGCTCTCTTCATTTCAGAATTCCCCCATCAGGGCCCATGTAAATCTTGGAGCTGCCACTGGCCATGGTTGCCATTTCTAGGAATGAATATCATGCAGAAGAGCTAAAGATGAGAAATGGAGAGAAAATATATGCCGACAAATATACACTCTACAAACACAATTCCATGGATATATTGAGTATTTTCTTGAGTCACCATACTTATTTTCTTTTTTTTTTGCATTTCAGGTATAGAAAAGTAAATATGTATAACTAAGGGTTAAATCATGTTAGTATAGCATTGATGTTATCAATATGTTTGGAGGCAGTAACTACATATACTGGGATATACAATGAGCATTCTTTATAATTTCATTTCTTAGACTACAAAAATATCTGGGCATACAAGAGTACTTCCTTAAGTTGGTGCATGAATTCGATTTAATCAGAATGGTGTTTGGAGAACAAGAACTGGGTGAACTCTTCATTTCAATAAATAAAATTTCCATCTCATAAATTAGTATCAAAAAGAAAGAAAATATGGAGCAGTTTATATCTGGACATTGCTTTCATTTTAACACATTGTGTAGATAGAATAGGCTCTAATAACAGGTCGTATAACATTAAGTTAGGTTTATCTGCATATCAATTTCACTTTAAAATAATTTAATAAATATTCCATGCCTATAGTGCACTTGCTGATTTGGTAAATTACTGGAGGTAGAACAAAAAGATAAAAGAGACCCTTGCTCCTAGTCTAATAGAGAAGACAGGCATTAATCAAATAATCATTTACTATTTGAGTATAAACTAGACTTCAAAAGCTTATAAGTTTAATTAAATCCCTTTTATTTATTTTTGTTTTTATTTTCATTACTCTAGGAGGTGGATCAAGAAAGGTCTTGCTGCAATTTATGTCAGAGAGTATTCTGCCTATGTTTTCCTCTAAGAGTTCTATAGTATCCAGTCTTACATTTAGGTCTTTAATCCACTTTGAGTTTGTTTTGCTGTATGGTGTTAGAGAATGTTTTCAATTATTTGTTACATGTAAAGGTCCAGTTTTCTGAGCACCACTTATGGAAGAGATTGTCTTTTCTCCATTGTATATTCTTGCCTCCTTTGTTACAACAAAGATTAGGTGACCATAGGTGTATAGATTTATCTCTGGATTTTCTATCCTGTTCCATTGATCTGTATTTCTGTTTTTGTGCCAGTACAATACTATTTTGATTACTGTAGCTTTGTAGTATAGTCTGAAGTCAGGGAGCCTGATTCCTCCAGCTCCATTTTTCTTTCTCAACATTGCCTTGCCTAGTCGAGGTCTTTTGTGTTTCCATAAAAATTGTAAATTTTTTTGTTCTTATTCTCTGAAATATGTTGTTGGTAATTTGATAGGGATTGCAATGAATCTGTAGATTGCTTTGGGTAGTATAGTCATTTTGACAATATTGATTCTTCCAGTATAAGAATTCTTCCAAGAACATGGTATATCTCTCCATCTGTTTGTCATCTTTGATTTTTTTCATCAGTATTATAGTTTTCTGAGTAAATGTTTTTTGCCTCCTTAGGTAGGTCTATTCCTAGGTATTTTATTCTTGGAAACCATCAATGAAATTAAAAGAAAACCCACAGAATGGGAGAAATATTTGCTAACAAAGAGACCAACAAGGGATTAATCTCCAAAATATACAAAAAAACTCATACAGCTCAATATCAAAAAAACAAATAACCCAATCAAAAAATGAGCAGAAGATCTAAATAGACATTTCTCCAAAGAAGACATACAGATGGCAAAGAGGCACATGAAAAAAGATGCTCAATGTCACTAATTATTAGAGAAATGCAAATCAAAAGCACAGTGAGGTATATCTTCATACTGGTTAGAATGACAAATTAAAAATAGAGCTACCATATGATCCAGCATTCCCACTCCTGGGCATATATCCAGAGAAAACCATAATTCGAAAGGAGACATGCACCCCAATGTTCATTACAGCACTATATACAATAGCCAGGATATTGAAGCAACATAAATGTCCATTGATAGAGGAATGGATAAAGAAGATGTGGTACATATACACAGTGGAATATTACTCAGCCATAAAAAAGAATGAAATAATGCCATTTGCAGCTACATAGATTGTCATACTGAGTGAAGTAAGTCAGATAGAGAAAGACAAATATGATATCACATATGTGGAATCTAAAGAAATGGTACAAATGAACTTATTTACAAAACAGAAGTTGAGTCACGGATGTAGAAAACAAATTTGTGGTTACCAGGGGGAAGGCAGGGGGAGGGATAAATTGGGAGATTGGGATTGACATATACACATTACTATGTATAGAATAGATAACTAATAAGAACATAGTGAATAGCACAGGGAACTCTATTCAGTATACTGTAATGACCTAAAGAGTGAATATATGTATAACTGACTGACTTTGCTGTACAGCAGAAACTAACACAACATTGTAAATCAACTATCCTCCAATTAAAAAAAATAATTAAAAAATAAGGAATAATAGACTGTGGTCCTGGAGGAGTTGCTGTGATTGCCTGTAGTATGAGTCTGGACATTAACTGGGAGATGGGAAAATGGCAGGGAAAGATCCTTGATATAATTCTTGGGAGTTTTTTTCTTTTCAAATATGAATCTCGGTTTTCCTTTTTCCGTTTAACTTTGCTCATACCATGGTGCTACTTTATGTTCAACTATAAATCCCTGGCAGCAAAAATATAAAGCTATACATAACGAAAAAGGACTCTGTTTTTTCTATATGCCATGGATGTAAGAGCTGGGTATTAGCATACTTCTTTTCACATACCAACCCATTATTGTAAAGACAAAGACACCAGAAATTTGTATTTTGTTTTAATAATAGCATAAAATCTATTTGCTGATCAACTGTGTGAAAATATTGAATGAAGAAAGCAAAAGTATTAAAGATGGTACTGATATATGCACTATCAATAAGTGTTTTTTTTTTAATTTTCAAAATGAAATACAAAGAAGCTTACAAACTTGAGAAAATCAAACATCTTTGCATATATAGCAAACGCCTTTTCTTTCTTTTTGCTAAGTAATTTTGAAAATTATTTAGTCTATTTTCCTTGTTTGGAGGGGAGATTTGCAAGACTAGCAATTATGATTTTTAACCAGACTTTTACAGATTTAGCAAAATTATACAAGAATCCAGGAATCCTAAATAGTATCTTTCCTATTAATGCATACTATCTCATAAATTAGAGTTATACAAAATTAAAAACCCATTTGATTTATTTGAATATACATGTCTGCAGATTAAAAAGTGCAAGTCTTTGAGTAATGATCAGAAAGACTGGTATGTTTTTAAAGAAGTTTAACCTTTGTTATTAATTTAGTGACTACTGATACTTCCAAATTTGCTGAAAGTGATTTTGGTTGGTTTATGCCCGTGTATAAAACATGATTTTATATCTAAGCCTACAATATTGAAATTGAGTCAATTTCAGAAATAGTTAAGTTTGGGAAGAAAGACATAATTCTATTTCAGCTACATTTTCACCTATTATTATCCATCCCAAATATTCTACAGAGCCCCCCAACAGTACAGATTAATTGATTTTATGAAATACTTGCTTAATTGGGAGATGACAGTCACGCTGTGAATTACATAATTAATGTCAAATTTGTGATACACTCCTATAAAATATTTTTATTTGTGTGAATATCAATAACAGGTTTTCCTTCTATTTTTCATTTTGTTTCTCTGTGTTTTAAGTCTTTTGCCAACAGTTGATTTCTTTTCTCTCTCTCTTTTTTTTTTTTTGCGGTACGCGGGCCTCTCACTGTTGTGGCCTCTCCCGTTGCGGAGCGCAGGCTCCGGACGCGCAGGCTCAGCGGCCATGACTCATGGGCACAGCTGCTCTGCGGCATGTGGGATCTTCCCGGACTGGGCCACGAACCCGTGTCCCCTGCATTGGCAGGCAGACTCTCAACCACTGCGCCACCAGGGAAACCCCTCTTTTCTCTTTTTTTTTTGACTTTTGTTATCAAAACCAAATACAAAGAATTTTACTCTTTTCCAGAGAAAATTAGTTACCACACAAGATTATGAAAAACTTCTCTCCTGTTTGAGACAGATCTAATTTTTTTGTTTGTTTACTTAGGCCTTTCTGGGAGAAGCAGTATAGCAGTGTGATAAGAACACAGGTGTCAGAATCCTACAGGCTTGTGTTCCCATCAGCTATGGGTATCACTGATCTTTTGTCCTAGCATGGAACATCCCTAGGGACCATGTCCATCATGCCTGATTGCCATGGAGTCATTTGCCCTCATGTGAAAGTTCCTAGCATGGTGACCGACATGTGCTTAATAAAGCGAGCTTCATTAAACATTCATAATAATCACTTCTGAACATCTCAGAACATTTCTACGAGCCTTTATATTTTCAAGATATTTATTATATTAAAGAGTGAGAATTTATTTTATAAGATTATAAAAAGGACTATGTCATCCCCTAGCTTGAAATTTGACATTGGTTTTAAATAATGCATCAAAAATACCTTTATAATTGTTATCTATTAAAAAGCTTGTTTAGTTAAAAAGAGAGTAATCAAATGACTTTGATAACAAGAAATGACACAAAAACTGTTCAGGTATAACTTGGCCCTTTTAATGATACTCCTGATGGTCTACATCTTTATATATTAATTTTTATACCTGTGAATCTTTAAAAATACACTTTCCCATCCATAGGGTGAGACAAAGTAATATGGAGCCATTCTGATGATTTTTACTATTTTAATTTACTTAAAATACAATTTTGACTCTTATCCTAAGTATCTCATAATGCATTATAAATAGACCTATTTATATACCACACACAAGTATAGCATTTTCAGGGTGGGTGGAAAAAAAATTAACTCTTTCTGGAATAAATATGCACTACTGCTCTGCAAGGGTGAATGGGATTCTGAGTTCTTGCCAGGGAGTAAATTAAACACTTGGAGACTCTTCACTTAATGATCTCATGCATCCTCATAATATTCCTTGTGAGACAGATGACAAGCTGTATTAGCCTCACTTGTAATACAAGAAAAATGAGGCCTGAAGTTGTGAAATTTCAGCACATGGATTGAGATATGTGTTTCTAACACAGTACAGTTTATAGTATTATATCATTGTACATGTGTTATAATTAATTTGTGCATCTAGAATTACATTTGGGGCCACTTCAAATTGAATTTATATCCTTTTGCTCTGTGTTTTATATCTTTTTATATATCAATAAGCACCAAGTCCCCAAATCTTTTCCCAAGACTGGTATTTTTGCATTTGTCTGAGTATAGAGGCTTTCCTGTTTGCAGAAATGGCTACATTAAAATCTCCCAGGAGACAGCCCAATCCTCATAGAAGATCAAATATTTTAGTCCTGAGAACTACTCAGCCTCCCTTTAAAACATCAGTATTGTCAGGGGGCCGTGGAACCATCATTTAAGTAGTTCTGTACGTAGTGGTAGTACTATCATTTATAGACTGTTGTGCAAAGACATTTCTTTAGAGATCCAGAAACAAGGAAGACAAAGAATCTTGGCTACGGAAAGTTTGCTTATGTAGTTCTACTTAGCAAAGCATTGAAAAATGGAGAAAGAATGCTGCGATTAAGTGGGAAAAATATTAAACAGAAACAATTTCATTTTGAACTGCCATGCCATTTGCTTTCACATAATGATACAGTCCCTGTGGTCTTTTCATTCCTTTCTGAAGGTAAATGTTCTGGTGAAGCCTCTCTTTGACCATGGAGACATAATTTAAAATATTAGGCCTTACCAAATTTTAATTATAGTCTCATCTTTGCCATTTTTGAGAAAATAGGTCAGATAAACAATTTTATGAGTTTGATTTGCACATTTGCTATTACTTATTACAGTGGGCTATAAAATGGAATTTGGTATGACTTTGATGTTCTATGCATTCATACCTTTCTAAGAAGAAATATATTGAGCATTTTGGAATGGAGATTTCACAGAAGTACATAAAATTTACCTTGTTCAAATGGATAATTAGTTGCCTTTCCATTGTCTCCAGAGACCCCTATTAGTTTGAAGGATGTGGCAGTATAATATTACCCAGTATGACATTTTCCTGCTTCTGGTCACATTCCTTAAGAGAGCTCTTCAGTTTCTGTAAAAGATATTCCCTTCAAAATCTAAGAAGATAAAAAGTGGCCATGAGAAGAATTAACAGTAGACTAGTGTCATAAACAGTAATGACTTTAGAAAAGAAGAACAAAATAGGTATACTTGTAACATGTATGTGAAATAATTAAACTGATGTGAAGTAATGCATAACAGTTACTACCTCTAGGAAGGGATAAAGAAAACATGAGGTGCTGATTAGGGAGACCATTAACTTTTTTGCTACTATATTATTTTCTTAGAGTAAAACTAAAAGCCAAAACAAATAGTTAATAGCGGTTAATTCTAGAGTGTGGTAACACGATTGTGTGTTTTTACATTAACACTTTGTGCTTTCTGTATTTTATTAAATTTATTAAAAAGTAAATTTTAGAAATAATTTCTTGGAAGGAAGTAGGAAATAAAGATGAAAAACATGATTTGAATTACGATTTTTAATCCTGGTTAGTACTTTTTCCATGATTATGAGAAACATCTTGATTCCTCGTGCCTCTGTTTCCTCATCCATTAAGTGGTAAAAATAAATATCACTCAGCATTGCTGCAAGGAGTCAATGAAATAAATGTCTGAAAAGAATTTATCACTCTACCTGCCAACTGGTAAGTTCTCATTGAATTATTTATATTTTTGTTATAAGGCAGAGGTATTATTTTTTAACGTTTAGGAATTATCCATGTACTGATTGAACAATCTTGTTACAATGTATATTTCCATGAAGATATATGTCTAATAATTCTCAGGTGTATTTTATATTAAATTCAATGGACTTTCCATTTAAGTATGTGAGCATTTGTGCTTGCATGAGTATGTAATATAAATTGTGGGTAATTTAAGGCAGAATATGCAGAGATTATGTAGAAAATGAAAGATTCTTACTAAGAAAAAAATTATTAATCTGGGTCTTAAAGCATTTAAGGAGAAGATACAAATGTGCATTCATATAGGGCTAGAAGGTAACTTATGGAAAAAAATGGAGAAGTATGAAGAAAAGGACTCAAGTTATTTTATATTTATAGTAATTTACTCTAAAGAATAAGTGTTCAAACTGGGTTGGAAACTTTGGAATTTATGTGTTTTTTTTCCCCCTAAATTATTTCTATTCACCTTGTTATGTTATATTCTTTACTTCTTGGTTTTAATTATTTATTCTTTAGAGGCTTGAGTCTCCTTTTTTCTATGATAAATTTCTAGAGAAAAGTGGTAAGTGGTATAGTAGCAGACTCAAGACAATTCCATTCCTTCATTTATTTTTATTTATATTAAAAAATACCTGAAATAGAAAAAAAAACTTATTTCTCTGTTATAAAAAGCATTGAGTTGGTGCTCAGTGAATAATAAATCATCCTAATAAATGAGATGACTAGATTTCTTGCAGAGTTGTTGCATTCTGGTTTCAATATTGTTAGGGGATGTGTGTATCTTGTCTTATGTGTTACTGCAGCTAATTTAAGAAGGCCGCAGTATCTTCTACAGAAAAAAAATATATAGTGCTTTCAATAAATGTATGAATTCTGAGCAATATGTCACAAATATATCCTTCATAAACTTTTTTCTATATTTATAAATATGGCATCAATATACCTTATCCCTTTCTCCTTCTTAGGGAAATTTTTTTGGTCTTTTTGGTTGTTTATTTATTTTTCTTAGAGCCATCAATTTTGCATCAAGGCCTTGCTTTTCTTCTTTTTCTTCAATTCTATTATCAGTAGGAATAGTCTCTGTTCCAACTCTGATTATGGTGTCATCTTGCAACCTTTTGATTCTTTCTAACCCATGTCACTCTCTGGTCTTTTTAAAGTTTCATTTCTGTAATAAGATCACTGCAGTATATTACAGCTGAATATAAAATGAAGGCAGAAGTAATGACACTGCCACATTGCTCTTCTTCTTATGACATCAAAAAAATATATATCAAACATATCTCAAATTACCCTACTCTGTCAGCTTGCCATTTAAAAAATTGTGAATAAGAAATGTATCGGGGGGACCTTGAAGATGGCGGAAGAGTAAGAGGCGGAGATCACCTTCCTCCCCACAGATACACCAGAAATACATCTACACGTGGAACAACTCCTATAGAACACCTACTGAAGGCTGGCAGAAGACCTCAGACCTCCCAAAAGGCAAGAAACTCCCCACGTACCCGGGTAGGGCAAAAGAAAAAAAGAATAAACAGAGACAAAAGAATAGGGACGGCACCTGCACCAATGGGAGGGAGCTGTGAAGGAGGAAAAGTTTCCACACACTAGGAAGCCTCTTCATGGGTGGAGACTGCGGGAGGTGGAGAGGGGAGCTTCAGAGCCACGGAGGAGTGCACAGCAACAGGGGTGCGGAAGGCAAAGCGGGGAGATTCCCGCACAGAGGATCGGTGCCGACCAGCACTCACCAGCCCGAGAGGCTTGTCTGCTCACTCGCCGGGGCGGGCGGGACTGCGAGCTGAGGTTCGGGTTTAAGTCGGAGCGCAGGGAAGGGACTGGGGTTGGCGGCTCGAACATAGCTTGAAGGGGTTAGTGCACCACGGCTAGCCGGGAGGGAGTCCGGGGGAAAAGTCTGCACCTGCCGAAGAGGCAAGAGACTTTTTCTTCCCTCTTTGTTTCCTGGTGCGTGAGGAGAGGGGTTTAAGAGCGCTGCTTAAAGGAACTCCAGAGATGGGCGCAAGCCGTGGCTAAAAGCGCGAACCCCAGAGACGGATGCGAGCCGCGGCTAAAAGCACGGACCCCAGGGACGGGCGGGAGACGCTAAGGCTGCTGCTGCCACCACCAAGGAGCCTCTGTGCGAGCACAGGTCACTATCCACACCCGTCTTCCGGGGAAACTGTGCAGCCCGCCACTGCCAGGTTCCCGGGATCCAGGGACAACTTCCCCGGGAGAACGCACGGCGGGCCTCAGGATGGTGCAACGTCACGCTGGCCTCTGCAGCCGCAGGCCCGCCCCGCACGCATTGCCTCTCCCTCCCCCCGGCCTGAGTGCGCCAGAGCCCCCGAATCAGCGGCTCCTTTAACCCCGTCCTGTCTGAGCAAAAAACAGACGCCCTCCAGCGACCTACACGCAGAGGCAGGGCCAAATCCAAAGCTGAGCCCCTGTGAGCTGTGAGAACAAAGAAGAGAAAGGGAAATCTCTCCCAGCAGCCTCAGAAACAGCGGATTAAAGCTCCACAATCAACTTGATGTACCCTGCATCTGTGGAATACATGAATAGACAATGAGTCATCCCAAATTGAAGAGGTGGGCTTCGAGAGCAAGATCTATGATTTTTTTCCCCTTTTCCTCTTTTTGTGAATGTGTATGTATATGCTTCTGTGTGAGATCTTGTCTGTATAGCTTTGCTTCCACCATTTGTCCTAGGGTTCTATCCGTCCATGTTTTTTTTTTTTCCTTAATAATTAATTTTAATAACTTTATTATACTTTACCTTCTTTCTTTCTTTCTTTCTTTCTTTCTTTCTTTCTTTCTTTCTTTCTTTCTTTCTTTCTTTCTTTCTTTCTTTCTTTCTTTCTTTCTTTCTTTCTTTCTTTCTTTCTTTCTTTCTTTCTTTCTTTCCTTCCCTCCTTTAGACAATGAATCATCCCAAATTGA
The DNA here is from genome assembly GCF_964374135.1 of Grampus griseus. NCBI lineage: Eukaryota > Metazoa > Chordata > Mammalia > Artiodactyla > Delphinidae > Grampus > Grampus griseus. Next base: position 49,027,883 of record NC_139012.1, read on the forward strand.
GGAGGTGGTCTCTGAGAGCAAGATTTATGATTTTTCCCCCTTTACCTCTTTTTGTGAGGGTGTATGTGTATGCTTCTGTGTAAGATTTTGTCTGTATAGCTTTGCTTCCAACATTTGTCCTAAGGTACTATCCGTCCCTTTTTTTTTTTTCTAAATAATTATTTTTTACTTCAATAACTTTATTATACTTTATTTCACTGTATCTTCTTTCTTTCTGTCTTTTTTCCTTCCTTCCCTCCTTCCTTCCTTCCTCCCTCCCTCTCTCCCTCCTTTCTTTCCTTCTTGCCTTCTTTGCTTCTTTCTTTCTTTCTTTCTTTCTTTCTTTCTTTCTTCCTTCCTTTCTTCCTTCCATCCTTCCTTCCTTCCTTGCTTTCTTCCCTCCTTTCTTTCTTTCTTTCTTTCTTCATACTTCTACTAATTTTCTCTAATTTTTCTCCTTTTTATTCTGAGCCGTGTGGATGAAAGGCTCTTGGTGCTCCAGCCAGGAGTCAGGGCTCTGCCTCTGAGGTGGGAGAGCCAACTTCAGGACACTGGTCAACAAGAGAACTGCCAGCTCCACATAATATCAAATGGCAAAAATATCCCAGAGGTCTCCGTCTTAACACCAGCACCCAGCTTCACTCAACGATCAGCAAGCTACAGTGCTGGACAACCTATGCCAAACAACTAGCAAAACAGGAACACAACCCCACCCATTAGCAGAGAGGCTGCCTAAAATCATAATAAGGCCACAGACCCAAAACACACCACCAGACGTGAACCTGCCCACTAGAGAGACAAGATCCAGCCTCATCCACCACAACACAGGCACTAGTCTCCTCCACCAGGAAGCCTACACAACCCACTGAACCAACCTTAGCCACTGGAGACAGACATCAAAAACAGTGGGAACTACGAACCTGCAGCCTGCTAAAAGGAGACCCCAAACACACTAAGATAAGCAAAATGAGAAGACAGGAAAACACACAGCAGATAAAGGAGCAAGATAAAAATGCACCAGACTTAACAAATGAAGAGGAAATACGCAGTCTACCTGAAAAAGAATTCAGAATAATGATAGTAAGGATGATCCAAAATCTTGGAAATAGAATGGACAAAATGCAAGAAACAGTTAAAAAGGACCTAGAAGAAATAAAGATGAAACAAGCAACGATGAACAACACAATAAATGAAATTAAAAGTACTCTAGATGGGATCAATAGCAGAATAACTGAGGCAGAAGAATGGATAAGTGACCTGGAAGATAAAATAGTGGAAATAACTACTGCAGAGCAGAATAAAGAAATAACAATGAAAAGAACTGAGGACAGTCTCAGAGACCTCTGGGACAACATTAAACGCACCAACATTCGAATTATAGGGGTTCCAGAAGAAGAAGTGAAAAACAAAGGGACTGAGAAAATATTTGAAGATATTATAGTTGAAAACTTCCCTAATATGGGAAAGGAAATAGTTAATCAAGTCCAGGAAGCACAGAGAGTCCCATACAGGATAAATCCAAGGAGAAATACGCCAAGACACATATTAATCAAACTGTCAAACATTAAATACAAAGAAAGCATATTAAAAGCAGCAAGGGAAAAACAACAAATAACACATAAGGGAATCCCCATAAGGTTAACAGCTGATCTCTCAGCAGAAACCCTACAAGCCAGAAGGGAGTGGCAGGACATACTGAAAGTGATGAAGGAGAAAAACCTGCAGCCAAGACTACTCTATCCAGCAAAGATCTCACTCAGATTTGATGGAGAAATTAAAACCTTTACAGACAAGCAAAAGCTGAAAGAGTTCAGCACCACCAAACCAGCTTTACAACAAATGCTAAAGGAACTTCTCTAGACAAGAAACACAAGAGCAGCAATAGACCTATAATAACAAACCCAAAGCAATTTAGAAAATGGGAATCGGAACATACATATCGATAATTACCTTAAAGGTAAATGGACTAAATGCTCCCACCAAAAGACAGATTGGCTGAATGGATACAAAAACAAGAACCTTACATATGCTGTCTACAAGAGATCCACTTCAGACCTAGAGACACATACAGACTGAAAGTAAGGAGATGGAAAAAGTTACTCCATGCATATGGAAACCAAAAGAAAGCTGGACTAGCAATTCTCATATCAGACAAAATAGACTTTAAAATAAAGACTATTAGAAGAGACAAAGAAAGACACTACATAATGATCGAGGGATCAATCCAAGAATATATAACAATTGTAAATATTTATGCACCCAACATAGGAGCACCTCAATACATAAGGCAAATACTAACAGCCATAAAAGGGGAAATCAACAGTAACACATTCATAGGAGGGGACTTAAACACCCCACTTTCACCCATGGACAGATCATCCAAAATGAAAATAAATAAGGAAACACAAGCTTTAAATGATATATTAAACAAGATGGACTTAATTGATATTTATAGGACACTCCATCCAAAAACAACAGAATACGCATTTTTCTCAAGTGCTCATGGAACATTCTCCAGGATAGATCATATCTTGGGTCACAAATCAAGCCTTGGTAAATTTAAGAAAATTGAAATTGTATCAAGTATCTTTTCCAACCACAACACCATGAGACTAATTATCAATTACAAGAAAAGATCTATAAAAAATACAAACACATGGAGGCTAAACAATACACTACTTAATAATGAAGTGATCACTGAAGAAATCAAAGAGGAAATTAAAAAAATACCTAGAAACAAATGACAATGGAGACACAATGACCCAAAACCTATGGGATGCAGCTAAAGCAATTTTGAGGGGGAAGTTTATAGCAATACAAGCCCACCTTAAGATGCAGGAAACATTTCGAATAAACAACCTAACCTTGCACCTCAAGTAATTAAAGAAAGAACAACAACAACAAAAAAAAAAAACTCAAAGCTAGTAGAAGGAAAGAAATCATAAAAATCAGATCAGAAATAAAAGAAATGAAGGAAACTATAACAAAGACCAATAAAACTAAAAGCTGGTCCTTTGAGAAGATAAACAAAATAGATAAACCACTAGCCAGACTCATTAAGAGAAAAAGGGAGAAGACTCAAATCAATAGAATTAGAAATGAAAAAGGAGAAGTAACAACTGACACTGCAGAAATACAAAAGATCATGAGACATTACTGCAAGCAACACTATGCCAATAAAATGGACAATCTGGAAGAAATGGACAAATTCTTAGAAATGCACAACCTGCCAAGACTGAATCAAGAAGAAATAGAAAATATGAACAGACCAATCACAAGCACTGAAATTGAAACTGTGATTAAAAATCTTCCAACAAACAAAAGCCCAGGACCAGATGGCTTCACAGGCGAATTCTGTCAAACATTTAGAGAAGAGTTAACACCTATCCTTCTCAAGCTCTTCGAAAATATAGCAGAGGGAGGAACACTCCCAAATTCCTTCTATGAGGCCACCATCACCTTGTTACCAAAACCAGACAAAGATGTCACAAAGGAAGAAAACTACAGGCCAATATCACTGATGAACATAGATGCAAAAATCCTCAACAAAATACTAGCAAACAGAATCCAACAGCACATTAAAAGGATCATACACCATGATCAAGTGGGGTTTATTCCAGGAATGCAAGGATTCTTCAATATGCGCAAATCTATCAATGTGATAAACCATATTAACAAATTGAAGGAGAAAAAACATATGAGCATCTCAATAGATGCAGAGAAAGCTTTGACAAAATTCAACACCAATTTATGATAAAAACCCTGTAGAAAGTAGGCATAGAGGGAACTTTCCTCAACATAATAAAGGCCATATATGACAAGCCCACAGCCAACGTCATCCTCAATGGTGAAAAACTGAAAGCATTTCCACTAAGATCAGGAACAAGACAAGTTTGCTCATGCTCACCACTCTTATTCAACATAGTTTTGGAAGTTTTAGCCACAGCAATCAGAGAAGAAAAGGAAATAAAAGGAATCAAAATCAGAAAAGAAGTAAAGCTGTCACTGTTTGCAGATGACATGATACTATACATAAAGAATCCTAAAGATGCTACCAGAAAACTACTAGAGCTAATCAATGAATTTGGTAAAGTAGCAGGATACAAAATTAATGCACAGAAATCTCTGACATTCCTATATACTAATGATGAAAAATCTGAAAGTGAAATCAAGAAAACACTCCCATTTACCATTGTAACAAAAAGAATAAAATATCTAGGAATAAACCTACCTAAGGAGACAAAAGATCTGTATGCAGAAAATTATAAGACACTGATGAAAGAAATTAAAGATGATACAAATAGATGGAGACATATACCATGTTCTTGGATTGGAAGAATCAACATTGTGAAAATGACTCTACTACCCAAAGCTATCTATAGATTCAATGCAATCCCTATCAAACTACGACTGGCATTTTTCACAGAACTAGAACAAAAAATTTTGCAATTTGTATGGAAACACAAAAGACCCTGAATAGCCAAAGCAATTTTGAGAATGAAAAATGGAGCTGGAGGAATCAGGCTCCCTGATTTCAGACTATACTACAAAGCTACAGTAATCAAGACAGTATGGTACTGGCACAAAAACAGAAAGATAGATCAATGGAACAGGATAGAAAGCCCAGAGATAAACCCATGCACATATGGACACCTTATCTTTGATAAAAGTGGCAAGAATGTACAGTGGAGAAAGAAAAGCCTCTTCAATAAGTGGTGCTGGGAAAACTGGACAGATACATGTAAAAATATGAGGTTAGATCACTCCCTAACACCATACACAAAAATAAGCTCAAAATGGATTAAAGACCTAAATGTAAGGCCAGAAACTATCAAACTATTAGTGGAAAACTTAGGCAGAACACTCTGTGACATAAATCACAGCAAGATCCTTTCTGACTCACCTCTTAGAGAAATGGAAATAAAAACAAAAATAAACAAATGAGACCTATTGAAACTTCAAAGCTTTTGCACAGCAAGGGAAACCATAAACAAGACCAAAAGACAGCCCTCAGAATGGGAGAAAATATTTGCAATTGAAGCAACTGACAAAGGATTAATCTCCAAAATTTACAATTTACAAAAATGCAGCTCAATAACAAAAAAACAAACAACCCAATGCAAAAATGGGCAGAAGACATAAATAGACATTTCTCCAGAGAAAATATACAGACTTCCAACAAACATATGAAAGAATGTTCAACATCATTAATCATTAGAGAAATGCAAATCGAAACTACAATGAGATATCATCTCACACCAGTCAGAATGGCCATCATCAAAAAATCTAGAAACAATAAATGCTGGAGAGAGTGTGGAGAAAAGGGAACACTCTTGCCCTGCTGTTGGGAATGTGAATTGGTTCAGCCACTATGGTGAACAGTATGGAGGTTCCTTAAAAAACTATAAATAGAACTATCATATGACCCAGCAATCCCACTACTGGGCATATACCCTGAGAAAACTAAAATTCAAAAAGAGTCATGTACCAAAATGTTCATTGAAGCTCTATTTACAATAGCCCGGAGATGGAAACAACCTAAGTGCCCGTCATTGGATGAATGGATAAAGAAGATGTGGCACATATATACAGTGGAATATTACTCAGCCATAAAAAGAAACGAAATTGAGCTATTTGTAATGAGGTGGATAGACCTAGAGTCTGTCATACAGAGTGAAGTAAGTCAGAAAGAAAAAGACAAATACCGTATGCTAACACATATATATGGAATTTAAGAAAAAAAAATGTCATGAAGAACCTAGGGGTAAGACAGGAATAAAAACACAGACCTACTGGAGAACGGATTTGAGGATATGGGGAGGGGCAATGGTGAGCTGTGACAGGGCGAGAGAGAGTCATGGACATATATACACTAACAAACATAAGGTAGATAGCTAGTGGAAAGCAGCCGCATGGCACAGGGATATCGGCTCGGTGCTTTGTGACCGCCTGGAGGGGTGGGATAGGGAGGGTGGGAGGGAGGGAGACGCAAGAGGGAAGAGATGTGGGAACATATGTATATGTATAGCTGATTCACTTTGTTATAAAGCAGAAACTAACACCATTGTAAAGCAATTATACCCCAAAAAGATGTTTAAAAAAAAAAAGAAATGTATCGATATTTTATTATTTCAGAATGTTCTGCTATGTCTTTGATTGTCAACCTTATCAAATTCAGCAATTTTTAATAACAAATGTAAAATAAATTTTAAAAATCTCTGCAATAAAAATAATGGATAATAAAATCTACCTGTACATGTAATTTTGTAAAATCAGTACAATGCCCTAAATGTGTGAAAGAGAAATGAAAGGAAAGAAATGTATAATAAGACAGTACACATTTCAATATGCAAATACACAAATATGACCTCACTATAAGTTGAGATAAAAGAGTCAGTTCTGTGCACTGTATTTCTAACAGCTACAAATGCAGACAGATACAAACAAATTTGTAATGATTCAGATATCACAAGTGGTATTTGATTGGAGATGTCATCTTCTGAAATCATGAACAACTCTTGAAGGAGTTTCAAACCAAATGTGTATAGTCCTTTCTGGATTTACACAGTTTTTGCATTTCTTGAAAATTTAGCATATATAAAATTAATAGAACAAATATTGTGTGTTTATATGTACAATGGTTAGATTTCCGGTTCAGTTAATTATAAACAGTTTTAATCTAAATAAATATTGTGTGACATTAAAATGTTGTGTGGGGTGTAGGAATATTCTTCATTGTGTAGGACTGTCTCACCCAGAGCATTCTCTACTGAGTGCCATTAGTGTCCCCTAATCATTGTGACAACAAAAATTTTACAAAATTACACAGTGCACCCTGGAACACATTGAAAAGTGATTCTCAAGGGAATACCTATGCTAAGGAACCATCAACATTGAAGTTTCCTAATAGGTCTATAAGAAAATATTTATAGTTTCTATGGGTATCTGTAGAATGCTATCATAACACTATAATTCCACTAATTTTCTTTCTACATTTTCCACTTAGTTGATTGGGTATATTCTGCACAATAAATAGAGACAACAATGGGAACAATAATATTCCCTTTCATAAAGTTTACTTAAGGACTTTTAAAAAAGCAATACTTTTTTTTTAGTAGCCTAAAAGATGCAAATTAGAATTTCAACTGTACACTTTTTAAAAAATATATATAGTTTCTTAAATCTTAGAAAACTACTTTTCTAAGTAATTTTCCCCTGTTTTACAGGTAGTGTCTTTTATAATATGCATAATTAAATGAGAGTTAAAAATATCCTCATATTCACTAGCATAAACCATGAAGTATAAATGGTTGTACATTTTACTATCATTGTAAATATGAGTTTTTGAAAGAACTTATGTTTCAACCAAGAGGGGATTTATAAATACAGATGGTCACATAGTGGCATAACCATCAAGGAAAGTGAAAGTTTGATAGTACTCCTCAGAACCATCTGAGTAGGCTGACAAAAGGCACAATCATGATGCAAACAGTTAATAAAATAATGGAGAGTGAAAAAGTGGAGGTAGTGTTCAGTGTTACTAATTGTTTAAGGATAGCTGAAAGTAAAAGGATTATAAGGAAGTAGATAATAATTTGTCAAGTAACCGTTTTGATTTGTGTAATTTTGTTTTTGCTGAAAGCTACCTATTTTTGTAAATTAGCATTCTCTGGAGATGTTAAAAATTGCAGTATTAGACTGATTGAGGACAAAAATAGGAAAGAAGATCTACAATTAACAATATTGCAAATTATATTTATTATATATATTAATATTTTATCTCTGGAAAGGTCAAGATTGAAAATCTAAGGTTGACTATTATTTTAATATTATGGATAAAACATTTTACTCAGTCTTCAAAAGAGGAAAGAATACATCAAAAGTCTTCCTTATACCAAGTTTTTTAAATGAAAATATATCTAATTTGTACAAACATAATTTCTCAGACAGCATGTCATTTTATCTCCTCATACCTATGCACAGAGGCAGAATGTTAATGTATTTAGACCTTTTGATTGGAGACTTAACATCTACACTGACATAAAATATTAATACTATCATCCAAGCATGAAAATTCCAAATTAACAGAAACCAATACTGCTATTCAGGCAAAGTGGGAGTTACTATGAGAAATGGAAGCAATTCTATAAAACATGGGTTAGTAGGATATTAGGAATCTAGGTTTAATCTTTATTTTTCACACATGGTAAGACAAGGCATTAACCCACCTACTATCTCTGCTTTGAATTATATGTCTTATTTGTATGAATTTAATATTAATACCTGCTAATGATGCCAGGCTCTGGATCCAGACTCTTTGGCTTCAAATCTGGCTTTGTTGAATCACAAGTTCCTCCAAAATTCTGTGCTTCAGTTTCCTCATCTTTAAATGGGATAGTAATTGTGCTGCCCTCCAAGAGATGACGTCCCTGGCACATGAGAAGCAGTCAGTGAATATGAGAAATTTTGTTAAAAAGAAAAAATTTGATTGAAAAGCCCAAAATGATTAATGCTAATCTACAAGAATAAATGAAAAAGTACTTGTATAGGTAGAAACTACTATATATTAATGAATTAAAATTTTATCATTTAAAAATTAATAGTAAATATATAAATTAATTTTCTCTAAAATTGATGGACAATGTCATTTTGCTATATTTAAGCACTTTTTTCTGTTTTTATATATCAATTTCAGCAATTTTAGTCAGCAATTTTGTGATCATGTGCCTTCAATATCATATATATTATTTATATTCATTTTACACATTTGAAATTCACCCATTAGATTTTGTGTTTGCAATACTTTCTCTGTGTACTCTTAGAAAACTTATGAATAGCCTAAGTGCCTTTGCTCTCAAAACTTTAGTTTGCAATGATGAAATCACTCTGAGCGAGGCATCTAGTCCACAGGAAGGGAAAGCACTAATGAAAATTAGCATTCCAAAAGAATCTTCTGCAGCTGTCATCATAAAAAGAAACTGATTAGTGGTTTGGACGGTGCTAACTCTGTAAATTATCAAACAAAATACTGCAGAAGCATCCACTTACGTATATGAAAATTACAATTTTAACATCACACTTAGAGCACATTAATCAACTTCATTCTTTGTTTTTACGGGTAATGAGGCTTTGCAGAAAGGTAAACAGGCAGCTAAATAAAGTTGCATTAGCAAACTAAATTAAATATATTCATTCTTAAAAAAACAAAGAAATGTGCTAAGAGGTGTTTCAATAAAGGAAGCATCCTCCTGGTCATATATTTCTATTTTTATTTCCTACTTCAACTTTCCCCCCTTCTGGCTTCTTAATTTTTTGTCTTCTGTGCATTTCAGTGTACCATAGTCAACCTATTTGTAATGTTAAATATGACTTTTAGAAATTGATTAATATATTTTACCACCTTTTATTTGTTATGTAACAATATAACCTTAATTAAAATACACTGGTTTCCTAAAGCTACTCAGATTTTAGATATTTGTTGTAGGGTTGCAGCAGTAACTATTTCCTGTGATGGAAATGGGATGATTTTTTTCTAACTTTTCCTGTCTTATATGTAATAATTTGAATAAAGGAAAACTTCTCCCATGGGAGTAGTATTTCTAGGGAATGGAACTAACATTGAATATGAATAAGTTTCTGGTTCAGATAATCTATGTGAAAATGGATTAGGAAGATCAACAAACCAAACATTCCCATAATGAAAGATCATTATTTCTTTAAATATTTATTGAATACCTAATATACACTAGGTACTAGAGATTTAGCAGTGGAAAACATTTAAATGATTGACAAATTTTTTAATAAGTGACCCTTGCTTGTCTTGATTAATGATGGACAACCATGGAGAATTGAGAGTCCAGCAAGTACTAGGTGTCAGTGAACATGTTAGAGGATTTTATATCAAATATGGAAGAAATTTGTAATGTAATTTTTTTGTCTTGATAAACTTCTGTATTATAGTGGATTACAGGGTGACACTTCAGCCTTTCTGTCTTATGTGTCAATTGCATGCATTCCAATATGACTATTGCTTGAGAGTCTCACTCTACTTTTTTTGGTTCATGTTTTCAAGTTTACCTCAGGCTTTCTAATTATAGTCTCTTAATTATCATTGTTACCTAAATAAATTCTTCAAGATCAAATTCCATCAACTCTTCACTCTGATTTTCAAATATCTTCCCACCAGCACCACTTTAGAAAAGTTCAAGAACATCAAAAATTGACACATGTATTTGTATAAAACTATTCTTCTAGTGTTTTCATATGAGACAATGTTTATTGTCACATAAATTATTCAAGAATACATAAGAGACATAGTAAAATTAAGGTTAATGATTTTGGTAGTCCAGTTTGGAGAAATTGGATGGCATTGTGTTGGATAAAGAGAAATTATACTCAGTAGGGGAAAAATAATTTTAAGTTTTGCAGAAATATATTGGCAACTTTATGGGTGACCAGAGACATTTTAAATTGTGAGACATAAATTTCATATTCTTCATGCTTGATATTTTTTAGTTTGATGTATAGAAAATTTTTGATATTAATCATACAAATTTTTTCCATTAACCATAGCCAAAATATTTCCATTTTCCTTTTGGGTCTTGGTGTTCCCAGACCCAAAAGGAAAAAAGGAATGTTGGCAATGCTCATTTTATCCTTTTAGCCCATAGCGATTCTTAGGTGCAAAATTGTCATCAGCTTCATCAACTGGTTTGTAGATGCAGAGGCACAGATTTAAATAACACATATGCACTTGGATCTTTTACATCTTTTTGACTCATGTATTATATTTTCTTGAAAAGGTATATGCATATAGGGAACATAAAACAAATATCACTCACTGGTACTAACACCTGCCAATTTTTAATATGTTTTACTTCAAAGATCTTCTGTCTTTAAAATAATTTGAAAATACTTTTGTCTGTCACACCATTAATCAGTGATGATTTAGCTAGCAACTTTATATATTATAGACTGTATTCCAACTTGATTTTCTAAAATTATACCTTGTCAACATCAAAGTGAACAGACTATTTTGTGGTGGTTCCTTCCATGATCAACATTATACATGCATTTTCACACAGCAAAAAAAAAAAAGTGTTTTTTTTATATGTCATTTTCATTATGCAGTTCTACAAAAAATATATTTTTTTCCTGCATACCTTTACTTAATAATTCCTTCATTGTATGTAATAGCAATTTTGTATTATATTTCTAGTGTTGAAAATTAATGTTGTTGCTCTAATTAGAATACAGTGACTTTAGAAATAGTGCTCCATGTAGCTATGAAGATATAGGAGACATTTAGTTAATGAAAAGACAGTGATATAGGTGTAGTGGTTCTCTCTGATTTGTTTTTCTTCCTTTAACAGCTAAGGAGTAAGAATTCTGAAAAATTGAAAATTAAATTTACCTTCATATAATTACTGAACATTCTTACAAGCCAGTTATGGACCTAAATTGCAAATGCAGAGTTATTATTCTGTCTTCTGTGGAGAATTGTTTCCTGAAGTTCTCTGAAGTGTTTTCACCTCTACTATGCTCATCCCTAGAAGTACACACCCACTCAAAGAAAATATGTTTTCCGTATTAAAGATATTTCAACTTAAATTCTGATATTTTTGAGTGAAACTTATAATGCAGGAGGAACTATTAATCTGTGGAATAACTTGAATCCATCATGCTTTAACATGCTTGTCTTATGTAGTCTTTTACAAACTTTTGCCATACTATTATCTTTTTTTATAATGTATATTCGAGCTTCTCAAGTATTTGCCTACTTGTTTGTTATGCTGTCTTATTTGTTTCTTGGCTTCAGCATGAAAGCTTCTATCAATCAATTTTGGTTAAGTTATGGCACAGTAGTACCCAAATCCTAAATCTCAGTAACGTTTGATCACAACTTCTTCATCAGACTTTTGTCCCTCCTGGACTGGATGGCTTCTGTTCCACATTATCTTCATTATTGGACTCAGGCTAAAGTCACATCCCGTATCTGGAACATTATAAATCTCAAGGAAAAAGGAAACAAGGGCATGATGAAATCATGTAATTGTTCTTAAAACTTTGGCTGAAATTTGTTCCCATCGCTTCTGCTCACAATTATTGGCCAAAGCAAGAAATTGTGAAGGTCTGATATTAATGGGTAATATATTTCCAAAGTGAAACGAAGTGGATAATTTGATCAGTAATGCAATTTACAGAGGAATTAAAAAGAAATAACAAAGAAAATATATCAAAAACATAATTGCCCAAGACCTACATGAGAGTAAGAACTTCTGGAAATTGTCTCCATTTTATTGAGATATATTTGATGTATAATATTGCATAAATTTAAAGTACAAAATATAATGATTTGCTATATGTTTATATTGTGAAAAAATTAACACAATATGTTTAGTTAACACATATCACCTCACATAATTATGAAAATGTTTCTCTTTGTGATGAAATCTTTTAAGATCTACTCTTAGCAACTTTCAAATATACAGAACAGTATTGTTAGCTATAGTTATCATGTATACATTACATCCCCAGAAATTATTTATCATATAACTGGAAGTTTGTACATCTTGATCATCTTCACCCGATTCCCCCAATCTCCAACCCACACCTTTGGCAACCACAAAATCTGATCTCTGTTTCTATGAGTTTGGTTTTATCAGATCCCACATATAAGTGGAATGATACAGTATTTGTCTTTGTCTGTCTGACTTATTCATTTACATAATGTCCTCAAAGTCCATTCATATTATCTCAGTGGCAGGATTTCCTTATTTTTATAGATAAATATTGTATATATATATGTATGTATATATCTATATATATATGTATATATATATGTATATATATATATATATATATTCACACACATATTTTCTTTATCCATTCATCAGTCATTGGATATTTAGGTTGTTTCTGTGTCTTGGCTTGTATATATTGCTGTAATGAACGCAGGAGTGCAGATATCTCTTTGAGATAGTGATTTTTTTTCCTTTGGATCTATACCCAAAAGTGAGATTGTTGGATCATATGGTAATTTTTTTCAGAAACCTCCATACTGTTTCCATACTGGCTGTACCAATTTACATTCCTACCAACAGTATATGAGGGTTCCCTTTTCTCTAAATTCTCACCAGCACTTTTTATCTCTTGTCTTTTTGATGATAGCCATTCTAGCAGATATGAGATGATATCTCACTGTGGTTTTCATTTGCATTTCACTAATGATTAGTGGTGTTGACCACCTTTACATGTACCTGTTAGCTATTTGAATATCCTCTTTGGAAAAACTATCTATTTGGGCCTTTGCCCATTTTTAAAATTGGGTTATTTGTTTTTTGCTACTGAGTTGTATACATTTCTTATATACGTTGGATATTAACCCCCTATCAGAATATGTTTTGCAACCAAATTCTCCTATTCCACAGGTAGATTGCCTTTTCGTTTTGTTGATTGTTTCTTTTTCTCTGTAGAAGCTTTTTAGTTTAATGTAGTACCACTTGTTTACCTTTTATTTTGTTACTTGTGATTTAGGAGTCATAATTTTTTTTAAAAATTGCCAAAATCTAAGTCAAGAAGCTTTTATTATCACTACTTTTTCTTCTAGTTTTATGGCTTCAGTTCTTACATTTAAGTATTTAATCAATTTAAAATTAATTTTTGTGAATGGTGTAAAATAGGGGTCAAGTTTCATTCTATGCATGTGCATATTTAATTTTTCCAGCACCATGTATTGAATAGATTACTTTTTCTCCGTTGAGTATTCTTTGTTTTCTTTTCATATATTAGTTTACCATTTATACATGAGTTTACTTCTGGGTTCTTCATACTGTCCCATTGGTCTATGTGTCTGTTTTAATACCAGTACCATACTGTTCTGATAACTATAACTTTGCAATATAGTTTGAAATCAGGAATTGTGATGTTTCCAGCCTCGTTGTTCCTACTCAGGATTATTTTGGCTATTCATGGTCTTTTGTACTTCCATAAAATTTCTAGGATTGGTTTTTCCACTTCTGTAAAAAATAGCAATGGAACCATAGTAAGGATTGCATTGAATTTATAGATGGCTTTGAGTTGTATGAATATTTTAACAATATTAATTATTTTCATCATGAACATGGGTTATCTTTCCATATACTTGTGTCTTCTGCAATTTCTTTCAACATCTTATAGTTTTTATTGTAGAGATTTTTCATCTCCTTGTTTAAATTTATTCTTATATATTGATATTTTATTGTTTTTGATACCAAATGAGACTGTTTTTTTTATTTCTTTTTAAAATAATTTATCATTATTGTATAGAAACACTATTCATTTTTATATGTTGATTTTGTATCCTGTACCTTTACTGAATATGTTGATGAGATTCAGCAGTTTTTTGTGGTTTTTTTGGTATAGTCTACAGAGTTTTCTCTATATAAAATTATATTATGTACACATACAGACAATTAATCCTTTCCAATTCTGATGCCTTTTATTTCCTTTTCTTGCCTGAGTACTCTGGTTAGAACTTTCAGTACTATGTCAAATAGGAATAGTGAGAATGGGCACCCTTGTCTTGGTCTTGATCACATGAGAAAAGTTTTCAACATTTCAGCATTGAGTATGATGTTAACAGTGGTCATCATACATGGCCTTTATTATGTTGAAGTACATTTTTTCTATTCCCATTTTGTTGAGTTTTTTATTATGAATGGATGTTGAATTTTCTCAAATAATTTTTCTTCTTCTTTTGAGATATTCACATAATTTTTATTTTTTATTAGATTAATGTTGTGTATCACATTGATTAATTTGTATATGTTGAGCCATTGTTGCATTCTAAGGATAAAAATCCTCTTGATCATGGTACAGTCCTTTTAATGTGCTGCTAATTTTGATTCACTAGTATTTTGTTGAGAAATTTTGCACCTATATTCATCAGGGAAATTGGCCTGTAATTTTCTTTCCCTATTGTGTCCTTATCTGCTTTTATATAAGAGTAATGCTGGTCCTGTAAAATGAGTTTGGGAGTGTTCCCTCTTCTTTGATTTTTTAGAAGGGTTTCAGAAGGATTGGCATTAAATTTTATTTAAACATTTGGTAAAATCCACGAAGAATGTATCTGTTTCTGGGCTTATTTATTTATTTTGGTAATTATTTGATCTTCCTTAGGGCATTGGGTTTTTACGAAGTTCCTCCTTGGACTTATATTTGTCTCTTCTTTACTTTTTATTTATTTTTTCATGTGGAAGGTGCTATTTTTTCTTTTAACATCTTTATTGGAGTATAATTGCTTTACAATGTGTTAATTTCTGCTGTACAACAATGTGGATCAGCTATATGTATACATATATCCCCATATCCCCTCCCTCTTGATCCTCCCTCCCACCCTCCCTATCCCACCCCTCTAGGTCATCACCAAGCATCGAGCTGATCTCCCTGTTCTATGCAGCATCTTCCCACTAGCCATCTAGTTTACATTTGGTAGTGTATATATGTCATTGCTGCTCTCAAAATTAAGCTATCTGTAATGAGGTGGATGGACCTAGAGTCTGTCATACAGAGTGAAGTAAGTCAGAAAGAGAAAAACAAATGCTGTATGCTAACGCATACGTTTGGAATATTAAAAAATGTTGCTGTTGAACCTAGTGGCAAGGCAGGAATAAATTCTCAGATGTAGACAATGGACTTGAGGTCACAAGGGGGAAGGTGAAGCTGGGATGAAGTCTGGGCTTAATTTTTTGGGAGGTTTTTGATTACTAATTAAATCTTGTTACTAATTGTTGGTCTATTCATATTTTTTATTTCCTCCTAATTCAGTCTTGGTAGGTTGTATGTTTCTAGGAATTTATCCATTTTCTTCTAGGTTGTCCAGTTTATTGTTGTATAACTGTTCATAATAGTCTCATGATTCTTTGTATATGTGTGATATTAGTTGTTATGTCTCCTCTTTAATTTATAATTTTATTTATTTAAGTTCTCTCCCTTTTGTTTTTGGTTGGTCTAACTAAAGTTTTGTCCATTTCATTTATATTTACAAAGAACCAACTCTTAGTTTTGATAAACTTTTATATGGTTTTCCTGATCTCTAGTTTATTTACTTCTCCTCTAATCTTTATTATTGACTCCCTTCTACTAAATTTGGGCTTAATTTGTTCTCCTTTTTATAGTTCCTTTAGGTATAACATTAGGTTTTTTATTTGGCACCTTTCTATTTTCTTGATGTTTACATTTATACCTCTAAACTACTCTATTAGAACCCCTTTTTCTGCATCCCCTAAGTTTTGTATGTTTCGCTTCCATTTTATTTTGCTTCAAGATAACTTTTTCCCTTTTAATTTCTTCTTTGATTCATTGGTTTTTCAGAAGACTGTTGTTTAATTTCTGTGTGCTTGTGAATTTTCCAGGTTTTCTCCTAGAAAATGTTCTATGTGCACTTGAGAAGAATGTGTACTCTGCCACTGTTAGGTGCAATGTTCTGTATATGTCACTTAGGTTCAAATGACTTTAACTGTTGTTCAAAAGACATTCCTACTGGTCAAAATGACAAACAGAAAGCATGTTCATCCTGTTTTTGATTTAGATGTGATATTTAAATATTGATTTCCCTCAATCTAGTGACATATTGTTCTCTTTGATTAGTTATCCACAAAATGTTATTCTAGAACAAAACTAATATATTCCTATCACAACATCCAGCAATTGTGCTTTTTTGGTATTTACCCAAAGGAGTTGTAAGCTCATGGCCACACAAAAGCCTGCAAACAGGTATTTGTAGCAACTCTGTTCATAATTACCCAAACTTGGAACCAACTAAAATGTCCTTAAGTAGGTGAATACATAAATAATCTGTGGTACCTCCAGACCATAAATATTATTCAATTCTAAAAAGAAATGAGCTGGGCTTCCCTGGTGGTGCAGTGGTTGAGAGTCCGCCTGCCGACTCTCAACCCTTGGGTTTGTGCCCCGGTCCGGGAAGATCCCACATGCCGTGGAGCGGCTGGGCCCGTGAGCCATGGCCATTGAGCCTGTTCATCCGGAGCCTGTGCTCCACAATGGGAGAGGCCACAACAGTGAGAGGCCTGCATACCACAAAAATAATAATAATAATAAATAAATAAAATAAAAAGAAATGAGCTATCAAGCCACGGAAAGACATGAACTAGACTTAAATGCATATTATAAATTGTTTGTTTTCATGGTGTTTCATAAGTCCTGTAGGCTTTCTTCACTCTTTTTCATTCTTTTTCCTTTTGACTCCTCTGACCAGATGATTTTAAATGTCTTATCTTTATTTCTCTGATTCTTTCTTCTACTTGGTTGAGTTGGCTGTTGAAATTCTCTGTTAAATTCTTCTGTTCAGTCATTGTACTCTTCAGCTCTAAGATTTCTGTTTGTTTTTTTGATAGTTTCTATTCATTGAACTTCTCATTTTGTTCATGCATTGTTTTCCTAATGTTGTTTAGTTTTCTGCCTGTGTGCTCTTGTAGTCCATTAAACTACTTTAAAAGGACTATTCTGAATTCTTTGTCAGATAGTTCATAGATCTCTATTTCTTTAGAAGCAGTTATTGGAACTGTATTATTTCTTCTGGTGAAGTCATGTTTACCTGATATTTTTGTGATCCATGATTCTTTGCGTTGATATCTGCATATTTAAATAAGTGGTCTCCTCTTCCAGGTTCTACATGTTTGCTTTGACAGGGACAGTCCTTCACCTGTCAGATCAGCTTGGGGTTCTGGATGTGTTAGCTGATAGCATCCTTGGGCATATAGAGCTTTCTTTCAGGGTCTATATTTGGGTGAGACCACTGCCTAACTGAAGTCATGGGGAGATGTTGCTGACTGGGTATAGTTGGATGGGACTGATAGCTTGGCTCCCTTTCAAGTGTGGCTGTAGGATATGCTCCATAGTTATCTAGATTCCCTGGTCAGGTTTCCTAATCAGGTGAGACTAGATACCATACTCAGCAATAGGCAGAGCTATAAATTAGCTTCCCTTCCTGGGAGGAGATAAAGAAAATATATCCCAAGGCCAGCAAGGCTCATTGTTTAGAGACCTAAATTGAGCAGAATGGTGCACCAAATTCCCTGGCCAGATGGGACCATTGGCTTTGTTCTGAATATGGGCAAGTCTTTGGCAGGGCTCACTAGTCAACTGCCACTCTATAGGAGCTGTAGGATGGGATATGCAGCTTTCCGTACGTTCTGGTTAGGCTTCTTGGTTTTTCAGGACTAGAAGTTTTATTCAACAGTGGGCAGGGGTACAAATTAGCTTCCCTGCCCTGGCAAGGCCTCAGAACAGGCCTCAAGGCTGGCAAGGCTCACTGATTGGGAAACAAATCAGGTGAAACTGCATACCAAGCTCCCTGGCCAGATGGGGCTATCAGTTTAGCTCTGCAGGTGGACATAGCCACTGGGCTGGCCCTCTGCTTGAGTACTGCTCGATGTTTAGTTTTTCTGGTGCTTTGTCCAGGTTTCATAATTGGATAGGGTTGGAGACTGTACTCAGCAGCAAACAAAGCTATGAATTATCTTCCTTGGTTGGATGAGGTGGCAGAACAGTCTCCCAGGCAGGCAAGGCTCATTATGGGGGGTCCTGAATGAGACAGAACTGTGCATCAAGCTCCTTGCTAGTTTGGCTCTGCAGAGGGACACAGCCACTGGCCAGGTTCTCTATTCAGGTACTGCTGGGCTACACAGATTCCTGGGCTTTCTGGTCAGATTTCCTGGTTGGGTAGGGCTGGGGGCTGTACTCAGCAATAGGAGAGACTATGAATTAGCTTCCCTGCCTAGGCAGAGTGGCAGAACAGTCTCCAAGACCTGCAAGGCTCATTGCTTAAGATTCTGAATCAGGCAGAAATGTGCTCAGAGTTCCTTGGCCAAATAGGGCCATCATCCTTATGCTATAAATGAATATCACTGCTAACCAGACTCATCACTTGAGTGCTACTGCATTATGTAGCTTCCCAGGAGCTCACACCAGGCTCCTGGTTGGGTGGAACTAGGGGCTGCACTCAGAAGTAGGCATAACTATAAATTAGTTTCCCTGCCCAGACTGGATAGAAAAAGACCAAAGGCCAGCAAGATTATTGTTTGTGGTTCTGAATGAGGCAGAACTGTGCCCCAAGTTCCCTGGCAGAATAGGGCCACAGTCTTGGCTCTGCAGATGTGCAAATTCACTGGTTGTGCCACTTGAGTACTCCTGCAAGTAGGAACTCAGTCTGCCAAGATGCAAGCACAGGTTGATCTAAACCTCACTCACCTTCTTTGTCACAACCTGATCTCCAGTGGTCAAGCCCCATATATTCGCCCTATAGTTCCTGTGAGGTGAGACACAGGTGCGAAGGCCCACAACACTGGGGAAGCTGGATGTCTACCTTGAGCTCTCTTTTGCCCACTGGAGAAACTGTAAGCACAGGAGTTTCTCTCTGTGTGGTGCTGTGCTAACCAGGGGGAGAGGCATTAGGGTCAGTATGCAGCCACCCCTCTACTCTTCTAATGCAGTCCTTCTCAGTCTCTGGTCCAGGGTGTACTTCAGACTCTGTGTTTTAGGATTTTTACAATGATGTCTATGCATAATTGATTGTTGGTCTTCTTGTGAGGGGGACTGAAGTTGGGAATGACCCGTATCACTGTCTTGCTGATGTCACTCCAAAAGTTTAGTGGGTTTGTGCAAATGTTAAATGCTCCTTCTGAGGTTCTCTTCCTTGACAGAGGCTAGTTCCATGGCTTCCTAGGGTTTTCAACAGTGAGTAGCATTATTGAGGTTAACCAATTTGGGTTTGTGCTTTATTATCTCAATCTGATGAATATATCTGCTCTTAGCTAGAAAGAAATAGAGGACTTTATCTGTTCTTAGGATGGTTTCAGTGGGTGTCTTCATCATTTTTTTTTTTACAAGGTATAAAACATATGATAGTTCCTTCTTGGATAGCCTAACTCATTTATTCAATGTATTATAACTGATTCAAAACATAGTTGCTGCCAATTATTAACAACTTACATCATTGCATGTAAAGCTTGTTCCAGTGGCACATTTTAAATTTCATGTCACACCACTAAGATAACTTTAACTCACAGTGCTCATCAAAATACAGACTTACCTTTTTGGACTAGGGATTCTTTTCACTGCTCAAAAGTTGAAGTCAACTAAAGCAAGTCTCCTTATATCTTCCCTGATAAAATATGTCTCAGCAGGTGGTCTCCCTTTGAACTACAAGGCACCTGCTTCAAGGGACTCCTCCATGTCTATTGATATTGGCTCCAGGGTTAAGCCTCAATGTAAGATATGTTTGTTGTCATTGCCACTTATCTGATTTTAACTAATTAACTCAGCAGTAGAGATGACTTTTTAAAGTTTAATATTATTGCAAAGCACCTTGAGATACCACAGCATGACAAGATGACATAAAAGTTAGTGTGTGTATACCTCCATCTCCTCTCAGAGTTAGGCACCCTGGTGGTTTAGACAAATGCGTTGGTTTTTCAAATGGAAACTAGATACTAAAAGTCATGGAGAGAAAAGAGACTGAATTCTAATTTGAGATTTCCAGTCTGTTAGAAACATAAAGAAATGGGGAAATCATTTATAATTCTTATGGATCCTTGCAATCAGATAGAAACTACTGAGATGTGGAATAAATTCCTGAGATAAGCATTTAGTGATATTAATACATATCCATGTCACCTATTTTTATATAAACTATGATGGACTATTTTTAGCTATCCTTTATATAGGATAAACATGTTAAACCTTCTTTCACATAAATTACTTTTAAATCTCATGCAACTGTTTTATTATTATTATCTCTGTGTCAAAAATAAATAGGATTCTAAAAATTAAATAAAATTATACAAATATATATAAATTAGAAAAAAAAAACAGTTTGAGCACTCAGACTCAGATATCCCTTTAAATCATGTTGCTTATATGGGTTATTTTAACAACTAAAATTGTGTAATTTTTGTAACATGTGAATGGTCCTTGAAACAAATACTCTGTCAATAAATACTACACTATTCTATGTCTTGGTTGGAATATTTTGGGGGCAGCTTAAAACATAAATAATATTAAAGCAACTTTGTATTACATGTTATTATTTTTTACAAAAATAATTAGAATATATATGTAAGCACTAATAACATCTGGAATATTGGTAGAAATGGTACTTGTTTTGCATCATGGTATACTTAGTAGAGACATAAGATTTTAAATATGGGTATATGTTTATAGAACTTTGTTAAAACAAGATGTCCTGATGGATTATGGTAGTGTTTGGGGGAAGTATATTATAACTAATTATGTAACAAATCCTCTACTTCCTGTGTGTATATAAAATCATATGAAACAGGGCCAGTTTATTCACCTTTCCTATATCTAGAGATGGGAAATTTTTTTTAAAAAAAGATCAAGTATCTCAAGGGCAACTGGAATATGAAATACTTGATGATGGGGCATTTTAAGCCATTAACCTGTCAACTCATTTATTTGCTTATTAATTTACTTAACATACTCAACATGTGTTAAGAATGCCTACTATGTTAAGTGTGTTGGCATAGTTTTTTTTTTTTTTTTTTTTTTTTTGCGGTACACGAGCCTCTCGCTGCTGCGGCATCTCCCATTGCGGAGCACAGGCTCCAGACGCGCAGGCTCAGTGGCCACAGCTCACGGGCCCTGCCGCTCCGCGGCACGAACCCGCATTCCCTGCATCGGCAGGTGGACTCTCAACCACTGCGCCACCAGGGAAGCCCCAGCATAGGTTTTTTGATACAGAAAATCCTCTGTCTTAACAGAATTTAGAAAAGAAGGTGGTAAATATTAAATATCAAATGAATTTATCAATAAATACATATCACAAGATCTAGAGAAAAATAAACAATAAGCAAGCAAGAAGATCTAAAGAAGAACACATGAAAAACGCGGTTTAATAAAAAATAATGTGTGGTGGTTGCTCAGGGTGGCCACAGATATCTGTGCCAATGACATGGTACTTAATATGATCTCTAAAGATTGAGAAGAGCCAGCCAGATGAAGACAAAGAGTGAAGAGCAGAGAAAATAACTGCAGCAAAATTCTAAGCATGAAAGAGGTTGGCAAGTGTGAGAAACATAAAGTAAACACACAGTGAGTAAAGGAGAGATTAGTACAAGGTGAATCTGTGGCTATAACTAGGAAATCAGATTGAGTACAGAATTCTAGACAATGGAAAGCATTTGGGATTTGACTGTATGTTTGTTGAAAAGACAATGAAGGGAAATTAAGAAGAGCTTTATAAATGAATGAGTAAACAAATAAACCAACCAAACAACCAACCAAACAACCAACTTCTGCTATTGATAAAGAATGAATATTGTCTTACAAGAACAGAAGTGGGCCAGTCAAGAAGTAAAGTATAAGTATGGAAACCAGATAAAAGATTATTATTACAGTCCTGATAGATTGTAGCTTGGATGAGGATGGTGGGTGTTTAAATACACAAAAGTGAAGAGATTTTATACTGGTTTATTATCTTCAGGAAATTCAAAATCTGGAAGAAGAAAGCCACAATCATTTTTTCTAACCTGTGTAATTTAAATTTGAAAATTTGTAAAGGCTTCAGAATGTAAGGAGCAACCAGACACAAGGAGGAATTAATGAACTTCAAGAAAAACTGTAATTACAGTTTGGGATAGAGCATAATGTAAAAAAGAAAATAATAGGACATAAAAAATAGTTATAAGAGAATACGCAAATCAGTGCAACATATAAAGTCACTCTGAGAAAATGGAATGGATTAGGGACAGTATAAATGGAAATATTTTCTTAGTTTGTGGCTGGAGTTGTAAATACCAAAACATAAAGTTTTAATTTTGATATTGAAGAAGAATAGAGCCCAGAGTACCCAAAACTCTGGGGCAGGAAGGAACATGTAGGTAAAATGAAGACAGAAGCTATGGTAGAACAGATGTAAAAACCAAGAGACTATTGAGCTAGTTAAAAGGCAGTCTCTAGTTGGTATTTAAACCGGCTGGAGAGTAGTTTAAGAGAAAGAGGGATGAGTGTAGTTGTTTAAATGGAAATTTTAAACAAGGTACACAAGCTGAAAGTGAGTATAACAGAAAAATGTCTAAGATAACATTTTAAAGACTATTTTGTTAGAGCAGTTTGATTCACAGAAAAGTTAAAGGGAAGATACAGAGATCGCCCATGTGCCCCATGGCCCACACATGCATCACCTTTCTATTACCAATAGCTCCTACCAGAGGTGGTACACTTGGTAAAATTGATCTACCTGCACTGAAAAATTATAAGTTCTCAAAGTTCATAGGTTACATTAGAGTTCATTATCGGTGCTATACATTCTATGTTTTGGTTAAATGTATAAAGACATGTGTCCGTCATTATAGTATCATACAGAATATTTTCACTACCCTAAAGTTCTTCCATGTTCTACCTATTCATTCCTGGCCCCAACCCCTGGCTACTACCAACCTTTTTCATGATCTCCATAGATTTGTCTTTTCCAGGATGACATTTAGTTTTAAATAATATGCTATGCAGCCTTTCCATATTGCCTTCTTTTATTTAGTAATAAGTATTTAACTTTCTTTCATGTCCTTCTATGGCTTCATAGCTCACTTCTTTTCATTTTTTACTTTTCTATTTTCATTTTTTTAACATATTTATGGAAGTATAATTGCTTTACAATAGTGTGTTAGTTTCTACTTTAAAACAAAGTGAATCAGCTATACATATAGATATATACCCATATCTCCTCCCTCTTGCATCTCCCTCCCATGCTCCATATCCTACTCTTCTAGGTGGTCACAGAGCACTGAGCTGATCTCCCTGTGCTATGCGGCTGCTTCCCACTAGCTACCATTTTACATTTGATAGTATATATAAGTCCATGCCACTCTCTCACTTTGTCCCAGCTCACACTTCCCCCTCCCCATGTCCTCAAGTCCATTATCTACATCTGTGTCTTTATTCCTGTCTTGCTTCTAGGTTCTTCAGAAACTTTTTTTTTTAAGATTACATATATATGTGTTAGTATACAGTTTTTGTTTTTCTCCTTCTGACTTATTTCACTCTGTATGACAGACTCTAGGTCTATCCATCTCACTACAAATAACTCAATTTCATTTCTTTTTATGGCTGAATAATATTCCACTGTATATATGTGCCACACATTCTTTATCCATTCATCTGTCTATGGACACTTAGGTTGTTTCTATGTCCTGACTATGGTAAATAGTGCTGCAATGAACATTGTGGTACATGATGCTTTTTTGAATTATGGTTTTCTCAGGGTAGATGCCCAGTAGTGGGATTGCTGGGCCATATGGTAGTACTAGGTTTAGATTTTTAAAGAACCTCCATAGTGTTCTCCATAGTGGTTGTATCAATTTACATTCCCACCAACAATGCAAGAGGGTTCCCTTTTCTCCAACCCTTTCCAGCATTTATTGTTTGTAGATATTTTGATGATGGTCATTTTGACCAGTGTGAGGTGACACCTCATGGTAGTTTTGATTTGTATTTCTCTAAAGATTAGTGATGTTGAGCATCTTTTCATGTGTATGCTGGCAATCTCTATATCTTCTTTGGAGAAATGTCTATTTAGGTCTTCTGCTCATTTTTGGATTGAGTTTTTTCTTTTTCTTTTTTTTTTTTTAAGCTGCATAAGCTGCTTGTAAATTTGGAGGTTAATCCTTTGTCAGTTGCTTTATTTGCAAATATTTTCTCCCATTCTGAGGGTTGTCTTTTCGTGTTGTTTATGGTTTCCTTTTCTGTGCAAAAGCTTTTTTTTTTTTTTTTAAGTTTCACTTAATATAGAATTGAATTTTATTTATTTTTATTTTTGGCTGTGTTGGGTCTTTGTTTCTGTGCAAGGGCTCTCTCTAGTTGTGGCAAGTGGGGACCACTCTTCATCGCGGTGCGCAGGCCTCTCACTATTGCGGCCTCTCTTGTTATGGAGCACAGGCCCCAGACACACAGGCTCACAGGCCTAGCTACTCCGTGGCATATGGGATCCTCCCAGACCAAAGCTCGAACCCGTGTCCCCTGCATTAGCAGGCAGATTCTCAACCACTGCACAACCAGGGAAGCCCTGTGCAAAAGCGTTTAATATTCATTAGGTCCCATTTGTTTATTTTTGTTTTATTTCCATTTCCCTAGGAGGTTGGTTAAAAAGGATCTTGCTATGATTTATGTCATAGAGTGTTCTGCCTATGTTTTCCTCTAAGTGTTTTATACTGTCTAACCATACATTTAGGTGTTTAATCCATTTTGAGTTTATTTTTTGTATGGCATTAGGAAGTTTTCTAATTTCATTCTTTTACATGTAACTGTCCAGTTTTCCCAGCACCGCTTATTGAAGAGGATGTCTTTTATCCAATGTATATTCTTGCTTCCTTTATCAAAGTTAAGGTGACCATATGTGCATGAGTTTGTCTCTGGGCTTTCTATCCTGTTCCATTGATCTATATTTCTATTTTTGTGCCAGTACCATACTGTCTTGGTTACTGTAGCTTTGTAGTATAGTCAGAAGTCTGGGAGCCTGATTCCTCCAGCTCCATTTTCTTTTTCAAGATTGTTTTGGCTATTCGGGGTCTTTTGTGTTTCTATACAAATTATAAAGTTTTCTTTCTAGTTCTGTGAAAAATGCCATTGGTAATTTGATAAGGATTACACTGAGTCTGTAGATTGCTTTGGGGAGTTTAGTCTTTTTAACAATGTTGATTCTTCCTATCCAAGAACATGGTATATCTCTTCATCTGTTTGTATTGTCTTTAATTTCTTTCATCAATGTCTTATAGTTTCCTGCATATAGGTCTTTTGTCTCCTTAGGTAGGTTTAATTCTAGGTATTTTATTCTTTTTGTTGCAATGGTAAATGGGAGTGTTTCCTTAATTTCTCTTTCAGATTTTTCATCATTAGTGTATAGGAATGCAAGAGATATCTGTGCATTAATTTTGTATCCTGCTACTTTACCAAATTCTTTGATTAGCTCTAGTAGTTTTCTCGTAGAATCTTCAGTATCCTCTGTGCATAGTATCATGTCATCTGCAAACAGTGACAGTTTTAATTCTTCTTTTCTGATTTGGATTCCTTTTATTTATTTTTCTTCCCTGACTGCTGTGGCTAAAACTTCCAAAACTATGTGGAATAATAGCAGTGAGAGTGGGCAACCTTGTCTTGTTCCTAAACTTAGAGGTGATGGTTTTAATTTTTCACCATTGAGAATGATGTTGGCTGTGGGTTTGTCATATATGGACTTTATTATGTTAAGGTAGTTTCCCTCTATACTTACTTTCTGGAGAGTTTTTATCATAAATGGGTGTTGAATTTTGTCAAAAGCTTTTTCTGCATCTATTGAGATTATCATATGGATTTTATCCTTCAGTTTGTTAATATGATGTATCACACTGATTGATTTGCGTATATTAAAGAATCCCTGCCTACTGGGGCTAAACCCCACTTGATCATGGTGTATGATCCTTTTAATGTGCTGCTGGTTTCTGTTTCCTAGTATTTTGTTGAGGATTTTTGTATCTATGTTCATCAGTGACATTGACCTGTAGTTTCCTTTTCTTGTGACCTCTTTGTCTGGTTTTGGTTATCAGGTGATGGTGACCTCATTGAGTGAGTTTAGGAGTGTTCCTCCCTCTGCTATAGTTTGGAAGATGTTGAGAGTGAGAGGTGTTAGCTCTTCTCTAAATGTTTGATAGAATTCACCTGGGAAGCCATCTTGTCCTGGGCTTTTGTTTGTTGGAAGATCTTTAAACAGAATTTCAATTTCAGTGATTGTGACTGGTCTGTTCATATTTTCTATTTTTTCCTGGTGCAGTCTTGGAAGGTTGTAACTTTCTGAGAATTTGTCCATTTCTTCCAGGTTGTCCATTTTTGTTGGCATATAGTTGCTTTTATGAATCTCTCAAGATCCTTTGTATTTATGCAGTATCAGTTGTTTCTTCTCCTTTTACATTTCTAATTCTGTTGATTTGAGTCATCTCCCTTTTCTTCTGGATAAGTCTGGCTAATGGTTTATCAATTTTATTTATCTTCTCAAACAACCACCTTTTAGTTTTATTGATCTTTGCTACCATTTCCTTCATTTCTTTTTCATTTATTTCTAATTTGATTTTATGATTTCTTTCTTTCTGCTAACTTTGGGGATTTTGTTGTTGTTGTTCTTCTTTCTCTAATTGCTTTAGGTGTAAGGTTATGTGGTTTATTTGAGATGTTTCTTGTTTCCTGAGGTAGGATTGTATTGCTATAAAATTCCCTATTAGAACTGATTTTGCTGCATCCCATAGGTTTTAGGTCATTGTGTTTTCATTGTCATTCATTTCCAGACATTTTTTATTTCCTCTTTGATTTCTTCTGAGGTCACTTGGTTATTTAGTAGCATATTATTTAGTCGCCATGAGTTTGTACTTTTTACACTTTTTTCCTGTAATTGATACCTAGTCTCATAGCATTGTGGTCAGAAAAGATATTTGATAAAATTTCAATTTTTCTTAAATTTATTGAGGCTTGATTTGTGACCCAAAATATGATCTGTCCTGGAGAATATTACCTGAGCACCTGAGAAGACAGTGTATTCTGTTGTTTTTAGATAGATGTCCTATAAATATCAATTAAGTCCATCTTTTTTAATGTTTCATTTAAAGCTTGTGTTTCCTTATTTATTTTCATTTTGAATGATCTGTCAATTGGTGAAAGTTTGGTGTTAAATCCCCTACTATTATTTTGTTACTGTGTATTACCCCTTTTATAGCTGTTAGCATTTGCCTTATGTATTGAGGTACTCCTATGTTGTGTGCATAAATATTTACAATTGTTATATGTTCTTGGATTCATCCTTTGATCATTATGTAGTGTCCTTCCTTGTCTCTTGTAATAGTCTTTATTTTAAAGTCTATTTTGTCTTATATGAGGATTGCTAATCTAGCTTTCTTTTGATTTCCAATTTCATGGTGTATCTTTTTCCATCCCCTCACTTTCAGTCTATATGTGTCCCTAGGTCTCAAGTGGATCTCTTGTAGACTGCATATACACAGATGTTGTTTTTGTATCCATTCAGCCCATCTGTGTCTTTTGGTTGGAGCATTTCATCCATTTATATTTAAGGTATTTATCGATTTGTATGTTCCTATTACCATTTTCTTAATTGTTTCGGGTTTTTTTTTTTTGTAGGTCTTTTCCTTCTCTTATGCTTCCTGCCTAGTGAAGTTCCTTTAACTTTTGTTGTAAAGCTGGTTTGGTGGTGCTGAATTCTCTTAACTTTTGCTTTTCTGTAAAGGTTTTAATTTCTCTGTTGAATCTGAATGCAATCCTTGCTGGGTAGAGTAATCTTGGTTGTAGGTTTTTCCCTTTCACCATTTTAAATATGTCCTGCCACCCCCTTCTGGCTTGCAGATTTTCTGCTGAAAGATCTGCTGTTAACCTTATGGGGATTCCCTTGTATGTTATTTGTTACTTTTCCCTTGCTGCTTTTAATATTTTTTGTTTGTATTTAATATTTGATAGTTTGATTAATATGTGTCTTGGCATGTTTCTCCTTGTATTTATCCTATGTTGGACTCTTTGTGCTTCCTGGAATTGATTGACTATTTCCTTTCCCATGTTAAGGAAGTTTTCAACTATAATCTCTTCAAATATTTTCTTAGTCCCTTTCTTTTACCATTCTTCTTCTAGGAACCCTATAATTCGAATGTTGGTACATTTAATGTAGTCTCAGAGGTCTCTGAGTCTGTTTTGAATTCTTTTCATTCCTTTTTTTCTACTCTGCTCTGTGGTAGTTATTTCCACTGTTTTATCTTCCAGATCAGTGATCCATCCTTCTGCCTCAGTTATTCTGCTATTAATGTCTTTTAGAGAATTTTAAATTTCATTTATTTTGTCGTTCATCATTGTTTGTTTGCTTTTTAGTTCTTCTAGGTCCTTGTTAAACATTTCCTTTATTTTCTCCATTCTGTTTCCAAGATTTTTGATCATCTTTACTCTCATTACTCTGAATTCTTTTTTAGGTAGACTATCTGTTTCCTCTTCATTTTTTGGCCTGGTGGGTTTTTACCTTGCTCCTTCATCTGCTGCATATTTCTTTGTCTTCTCATTTTGTTTTACTTACTGTGTTTCGTGTTTCATTTTCACAGGCTGCATGTTCGTAGTTCTCATTGTTTTCAGTGTCTGACCCCAGTGAGTGAGTTTGGTTCAATGGCTTGTGTAGGCTTCCTGGTGGAGGGTACTGGTGCCTGTGTTCTGGTTAATGGGGCTGGATCTTGTCTTTCTGGTGGGCAGGGCTGCCTCTGGTCGTGTGTTTTGGAGTGTCTGTGAACTTCATATGATTTTAAGCAGCCTCTCTGCTAATGGGTGGTTTTGTGTTCCTGTCTTGCTAGTTGTTTGGCATGGGTCATCCAGCACCGTAGCTTGCTGGCTGTTGGGTGGATCTGGGTCTTAGTGTTGAGATACAGATCTCTGGGAGAGCTCTCGCCGATTGATATTATGTGTGGCTGGTAGTTCTCTGGTGGTCCAATGTCTTGAACATGGCTCTCCCACCTCAGTGGCTCAGGTCTGACACCAGGCAAGAGCACCAAGACCCTGTCAGCCCCAAGTCTCAGAAGAAAATGGAGAAAAAAAGAAAGATAAATAAATAAAAATTAAAAATAATAATAATAAAAATAAAAGAAGAGAGCAACCAAACCAATAAACAAATCCACAAATGATAGCAAGCGCTAAACACTAAACTAAGTTAAACATAAAAATCAGAAACAAATCAGTCCCTGATAGAACACCCCAAGTCTACAGTTGCTCCCAAAGTCCACCACCTCAATTTTGGGATGATTTGTTGTCTATTCATGTATTCCACAAATGCAGGGTACATCAAGTTGATTGTAGGGATTTAGTCTGTTGATCCTGAAGCTACATGGAGAAATTTCCCTTTCTCTTCTTTGTTCACACAGCTCCTGGGATTCAGCTTTGGTTTTGTCCCCACCTCTGAGTGTAGGTCACCCTCAGGCATCTCTTCCCACTCAGACAGGTCAGGGTTAAAGCAGCCGCTGATTAGGGAGCTCTTGTTCCTTCAGGCTGGGGGGTGGGGAGGAGGGTTATGGTTTTTATAATTGGAATGTAGGGGGAGCCTGTGACGGCAGAGGCTGACGTGTCATTACAACAGACTGAGGCGTACCATTTGTTCTCCTGGGGAACTTGTCACTGGATCACGGGACCCTGGCAGTGGCATGCTGCATAGGCCCCAGGGTTGTGTGGATAGTGACCTGTGCTTGCACACAGGATTCTTGGTGGCTGCAGCAGCAGTGTTAGCATTTCATGCTTTTCTCTGGGGTCCGAGCTGATAGCTGCGGTCTGCGCCCATCTATGGAGCTTGTTTAGGTGGTGCTCTGCCTTCTGTGGGCAGACAGGGAAGAATCACCTCTCCTCTTGCACCCTGAAACAATGGTCTCTTGACTCTTAGGCAGTTCCAGACTTTTGCCAGGACTGCCTCCCGGCTAGCTGTGGTGCACTAGCCCCCTTCAAGCTGTGTTCATGCAGCCAACTCCAGTTCTCTCCCTGGGATCCGACCTCCAAAACCCGAGCCTCAACTCCCAGCCCCCACCTGCCCCGGCAGGTGAGCAGACAAGTCTCTCAGGCTGGTGAGTGCTGGTCTGCAGTGATCGTCTGTGTGGGAATCTCTCTGCTTTGCCCTCTGCACCCCTGTTGCTGCTCTGTCCTCTGTGACTCCGAAGCTTCCCTCCCCCATCCCCATCTCCACCAGTGAAGGGGCTTCCTAGTGTGTGGAAACTTTTCCTCCTTCACAGCTCCCTCCCACTTGTGCAGGTCCCATCCCTTTTCTTTTGTCTCTGTTTTTCCTTTTTTACTTTTGCCCTACCCAATTACTTGGAGAGCTTCGTCCCTTTTGGGAAGTCTGAGGTCTTCTGCCAGCATTCAGTAGGTGTTCTGTAGGAGTTGTTCCACATGTAGATGTGTTTTTGATGTATTTTTTGGGAGGAAGGTGATCTCCACGTCTTACTCCTCCGTCATCTTTAAGGTCCCCCCAACATACTTATATTTTAATCTTATTCTTGCTTGGGTGAGAAATAGAAAATAATTAATTATTGGGTGAATAATAATATGAATTTTTATTTTGATAGGTAGCTCAGGTAATGGCACTTTATTATATTTACAAACTACTAACAATGATTTAAATTATTGCTGAGAACTTTTGCAGTGTATTAGCTCCTGTGAGAAAAAAAGCAAACCCTACTTTCTAGTAAATTCCCTAGTGGAGGTTCATATATAGTAGAAAAATGGTCTTCCAAACACTACTACAAAGTTATTTCCAGCCTTTCTCAGGAGGCAGACTATATGTCTAAACATTCACATTCTGTTCTCTTCCTTTTTTTCTCTACTATTTAAAATATATTTTCAGTATCATGTAGAGTTGCTTGGATCAGAATACATTCTCCTGATAGTTCAACCTCAACACTGAACCAAAATTCCTTCCAAGGTTTTTAATTTTATTTTATTGCAGTAAACACACTTGACATGAGGTGTGCACTCTTAGAAGATTTGTAAGTGTAACATACAGTATTGTTAACAATAGGCACAATGTTGTACAGTAGATCTCTAGAACAGTGTATTCATCTTGAATAACAGAAACTTTATAGCTAATGATTAGCAACTCCCCTTTGTCCCTGCTTCCTGTCCCTTGGCAACCACCATTCTACTCTCTGCTTCTATGAGTTTGGATATTTTGGATACCTTGTTTAAGTGGAATCATGCACTATTCATACTTCCACGACTGGCTGATTTTACTTAGCATAACGTCAATGAGGTTTGTCCATGTTGTTGCATATTGCAACATTTCCTCCTTTTTAAAAGTGAATAGTGTCCCATTGTTTGAATATGCCACACTTTCTTTATTTATTCATCCATCTATGGGCATTTACTTTGCTTCCACATCTTGGCTATTGTAAATAGTGCTGCTACAAGATGAGAGTACCAATATCTTTTTAAGATCCTGACATCTATTCTTTTGGAAAAATATCCAGAAGTCGGATTGCTGGATCAAAAACAATTATAAAATTATGTGGAATCACAAAGGACTTTGGGTAGCCAAAGCAACCTTGAGAAAGAAGAACAAAGCTGAAGGCATCATGTTTTTTGATTTCAAAGCATATTAGAAAGCCACAGTAATTAAACCAGTATAGTATTTTTTTTAAATTAGGGTATAGTTGCTTTACAATGTTGTGTTAGTTTCTGCTGTACAACAAAGTGAATCAGCTATATGTATATATATATTCCCTCCCTCCCACTCCCCATCCCACCTATCTAGCTCACGACAAAGCACCAAACTGAGTTCCCTGTGTTATACAGTAAGTTCCTACTAGCTATCTATTTTACACATGGTAGTGTATGTATGTCAATCCCAATCTCCCAATTCATCCCACCACCCCTTCCCCCCACCATGTCCATACATCTCTTCTCTACATCTGTGTCTCTATTCCTGCCCTGCAAATAGGTTCATCTGTACCATTTTTCCAGATTCCACATATATGTGTTACTATACAATATTTTTTTTCTCTTTCTGACTTCACTCTGTATTACAGACTTTTGCACAGCAAAGAAAACCATAAATGAGGTGAAAAGACAACACTCAGAATGGGAAAACTATTTGCAAATGAAGCAACTGACAAGAGATTAATCTCCAAAATATACAAACAGCTCACACAGCTCAATATCAAAAAAAAAAAAAAAAAAAAAAAACAACCCAGTCAAAAATGGGTGGAAAAACTATATAGACATTTCTCCAAAGAAGACATACAGATGACCAAGAGGCACATGAAAAGCTGCTCAACATCGCTAATTATTAGGGAAATGTAAATCAAAACTACAATGAGGTATCACCTCACACTGGTTAGAATGGGCACCTTCAGAAAATCTACAAACAACAGATGCTGGAGAGGGTATGGAGAAAAGGGAACCCTCTTGCACTGTTGGTGGGAATGTAAATTGATACAGCCACTATGGAGAATAGTATGGAGGTTCCTTTAAAAACTAAAAATAGAATTGCCATATGACCCAGCAATCCCACTACTGGGCATACACCCAGAGAAAACCATAAATGTTCATTGCAGCACTATTTACAATAACCAGGTCATGGAGCAACCTAAATGTCCAGCGATAGATGAATGGATAAAGAAGATGTGGTACATATATACAATGGAATATTACTCAGCCTTAAAAGGGAACAAAACTGACTCATTTGTTGAGATGTGGACGGATCTAGAGACTGTCATACAGAGTGAAGTAAGTCAGAAAGAGAAAAACAAATAGTGTATATTAATGCATGTATGTGGAATCTAGAAAAATGGTACAGATGAACCAGTTTGCAAGGCAGAAATTGAGACACAGATGTAGAGAACAAACATATGGACACCAAGGGGGGAAAGAAATAGGGGGGGTGGGGAGGATGAATTTGGAGATTGAGATTGACATATATACACTAAAAGGTATAAAATAGATAACTATTAAGAACCTGCTGTATAAAATAAATAAATAAAATTAAAAAAAAAAGAGAAGGCAAGGAATGGAATGAGAAAAGATATTTGTAACCTATATTCTGATAAGGGGTTAATATTCAAAGTATATAAGGAACTCTTATAACTCAATAGGGAAAAATAAGCAAATAATTCAATTAAAAAATGAGCAAGTGACATGAACAGACATCTTCAAAATCATTAGGCCTTTTAGAATAGCTATTATCAATAAGACAAGAGATAACGAGTGCTGGCAAGATATGTGGATAAAAGGGCATCTTTGTACATTGTTGGTGGGAATGTAAATTGGTACAGTCACAAAGGAAAACAATATGGATTTTCCTAAATAAGTCAAAAATCGAGCCACCATATAATCCAGCAATCCCACCTCTGGGTATATATCCAAAGAAATGAGATCACTACTCAAAGAGGTATCTGTGCCCCCATGTTCATTGCAGTATTATTCGCAATAGCCAAGACACGGGAACAACCCAAGTGTCCAATGATGGCAGAATGGATAAAGAAAGTGTATTTTATATTTGTAAAACCTTCAAACAACACAGGCGTTAGGGGCACTGACTCTCCCCAAGTTTAAAATCTGTGTATAACTTTATAGTCAGACCCCCGTATCCGCTGTTCTGCATCTGCAGATTCAACCAACCACAGACCTTGTAGTAGTATTGTAGTATTTATTGAAAAAAAATCCACATAAAAGTGGACCTGTGTGAGCTTCCCTGGTGGTGCAGTGGTTGAGAATCTCCCTGCTAATGCAGGGGACACGGGTTCGAGCCCTGGTCTGGGAGGATCCCACATGCCGTGGAGCAACTAGGCCCGTGAGCTACAACTACTGATCCTGGGCGTCTGGAGCCTGTGCTCCACAGCAGAGAGGCTGCGATAGTGAGAGGCCCGTGCACCGCTATGAAGAGTGGACCCCGCTTGCCACAATTAGAGAAAGCCCTCACATAGAAATGAAGACCCAACACAGCAAAAATAAATTAATTAATTAATAAACTCCTACCCCCAACACCTTCTTTAAAAAGAAAAGAAAAGAAAAAAACCAAAAAACAAAAAAAACGCATACGCCCTTTAAAAAAAAAAAAAAGTGGACCTGTGCAGTTCAAAACTGTGTTGTTCAAGGGTCAACTGTATATATAATTTTTATATACATAATATATATTAAATGTATAAAATAGAATATACATAGTAATATATAATATATAATGGGATATTTATTATTTAGCCATAAAAATAAGGTACTCCTGCATTTGTGACAACATGCATGAACCTTATAGACATTATTCTAAGTTAAATAAGTCAGAGACTATACTCTGAAATACTGTATGATCTCACTTTTACATGGAATCTACCTAAAGTCAAACTTACAGAAACAGAGAACAGTTTAAATTTGCAGTTATAAGATGAATAATTTCTGGGGATGTATTGTATTATGTGGAGGCCATCGTTAACAATACTGTCTTGTATAGTTGATAGTTGCTAAGAGAGTAGATCTTAAAAATTCTCACCATAAATGCAAAAAATGTTAATTATGTGAAGTGATGGATATGTTAACTAACCTTATTGTGGCAATCATTTCAAAATATATACATGAACCACATATCACATTGTGCAGCTTAATCTTATACATGTTATGTGTCAATTATATCTCAATAAGGCTGGAAAAAATGGGCTAAGCACTTGAATAGATGTTTCTCCAAAGAAGAGATACAAATGGCAACAGGTATAAGAAAAGATGCTCAATGTCACTTATGATCAGAGAAACGCAAATCAAACTCAATGAGATATCACCTCACACATGTCTTGATGACTATTGTCAAAAAAGTGAAAGGCAATGAGGTTGGCAGTGATGTGGATAAAGGGGAACCTTGTACACTGTTGGTGGGAATGCATAATAAATTGGTGCTGCCACAATGGAAAGCAGTATGGAGGGTCCTCAAAACATTAAAAATAGAACCACCATATGATTCTTTTTTGGCTGCTGATAAATACATATTTTCTAATGTGTACTTGCTAACATTTTAATGATTATTAATTATTTTCTATACTGGAAATTTTTTCAGTAAATTGGTCAGTTTAAAAGTGCTTTGGGTTAATAGACATATAGAATCATTAATTATTTATTATTTTAAACTCTAATTAACCATAGTCAGGACATAAAAAATTGATTTACTATTTTTAGACAGAGATCCTCTGCTATTATTGAATTATTCTGCACAAGAGTTTGTTATCAAGAATTTTGAGCCAAACCCTAACTTTTTAATGAGTCTTTGCAATAGTGCATCATTTCTAAAACAACAAGTCATTCACTGCTAATATAGCTTCTGGCTCCTCATATGGTATGCTTCCTTCTATAATTAAAAGTGTTATCATATGAAAACATCAACCAAGCTTAACTTTCATATATGTTTGCTAAAAAACAGGTATTGAAAAAAAAATAAATTGTTTGCAAAGGGACTTTGATTTAATCAAAACCAATTTGAACAAGTAATAATGTAATAGTAATAAAACATATACTCATTGGATTTCCTATATATCTACATAAATATTACAAAATTGATGGTCAGGTCACAGTCAATTGGAGAGCATCAGGAAAATGTCGTATAATAACTAAAAGTAAAATTAAAACAGAAGTTTATTTGGCATGAAGGAAGTAGAAGACCTTTCAAGTAAGGAGAAATAGCAAGCAACTCTTCAGAACTTTAAGAGTTCCAATTAAGAATACATTTGAGAAAGATGCGAAATTCATTAGTTTCCTGGAATATTCACAAGTTCTCACTCCTTTCTACAATGGAAATACATGTATTTCTCCCTATTATATGCATAAGAAAATGTAGAGATATTGACATGCTTGGTTCAGAATACTCCTTCATTTCACAAAAGATCTGAGAAAAGACTCTTTATTTCAATATTGTTGGAATACAATTATATTCAGAGTTTAATGTGCAACATGTTTCACATGGTCCATGGTTGCTTTTATTTTTTAATTTTTTTTTTCCATGGTTGCTTCTAAACAGCATTGTTTTTATGTTTGGATAAGGTCCTGAGATTGAGGCTGTTTCAGAATCTCACTAAAACCTTGCTTGACCCAGTTACCTCGGTCTTCCCCAGGTTGGCCTAGGTGACACTCCTTTATTTCCATAATATAATAAGAACAACGATATACTTCAGAATATTGTATGTAAATTATAATATCTGTCTCTGTGCCCATTGCCCCCTGTGTGAACTCTCACAGGCGTATTTGTTTATATCTGTATCCCAAGTGTTGACCTTAACTGCTGAACTGTGTCTGGCATGAGTTATCCTTTCTCAAGAAGTAAAATAGTTTCATTCATCCATGCAAAAGCCTTTATTTTGTGACTATTAATGCCAGGGACTACTCAGGAGAATAACATAATTTACTTTTGACTTTTAATATTTAAGTATTTTTACTTTTGCTAATCTCTGATCCAGAAGTCAGAACACCCAAAGTAAAAATCAAACTTGGGCAAGTTAATTAATTATTGAGACTTAATTTTCCCACCTATAATATGAGGTAAGAATTCCTATGTCAAAGTGTTATTGTGAAGACTAAACCACTTAACATAAAAATAAATTGCAAAATGACAGTAATCAAACAAGTATCAGGGATTGTTACGGGCTGAAAATTTGTATCCCCCTCAAATTTATAATAAATGGTGAAGTCCTAATCCCACGATGTGGTGGTATTTGGAGTTGAGGCCTTTGGAGGTAATTAGGTGTAGATGAATTCACGAGGATGAAGTCACCATGATAGGCTAAGTGCCCTTATAAGAAGAGACCAGAAATCTAGCCCTTTCTTTCCACCCTCTGAGGACATAGCACGAAGACAGCCTTCTGCAAGCCAAGAAGAGCGCTCATCAGAAACCAAATCAGACTGTACTCTGTTCTTGGACTTCCAGCCTCCAGAACTGTGAGAAATTAATGTCTACAGTTTAAGGCACCCAGTTTATGGTATTTTGTTACAGCAGCCAAAGACTGGTGCTGTTTATCTGGCATACTACTTGTGCACCTCTGTGATACCTTTTAACATTAAAAATTGTTTATATTAAAGTAGCTGTTTAATTGCTTTAGTTTTATGTCTTTGCTTAGTCTTACAACATTGCTTTTATTGTTTTGGTTTTTAATCTTTACTACCAAGAAAGGACAGTCTTCTTACATATATCTGAAAAAATATCTACTTCTTAATATAGACAGAATTTACCATTTTAATCTCATTAAGTTGTTTTAAAAGGTGTCTTTCTTATAACATAAAGTAAATAGCAGCACATAGCGTTTACCTTGAGTGATTTTTCTTTAATATAAAGCTCAGATTTAGAAATATCCCATTACAGAATACACAGTGAAAAAAAAAAAAAAGACTGATTGACAAGCAAAAACATGTATTTTATTCAGGAAAAAAAAATCTTCCAAAGACTCAATTTTTTTTTTTCATTCTGTTGTTGTGGTTGCCTAGAAACCAGTACTAGGATCATGATTTAAGGGAGTGCAATCTTATGTCTCTTTTCCCCCTAATGCAGAAAGAAGACTGCACTGAATATCACTCAAAATTAACAACATCTCATTAGACCTTTGTGACACTTCCCTCTGGGTGGCCACACAGGCAGACCTGCTGCTGCTTGTCTTTAAAACTAAGGACATAGAAGCTTGTTAATTGGCCAGCAGCGGGTAGCCAATTTTCTTCCCCCTTCTAAACCTGAATTGACCCTCTTCTATCCTTTAGGCCCCCAGTCTCAGAAGTTTTGAGCACTGCAGACCTGGAAGTTATACCTTATTTTGTAGACTTTCTTTACGATCACAACCTTATGTGTTGAACTTTTGCAAATGATTTTTAAAACAGTGTCTTTAGTAACAAAGAAAAATGGTGAGGTCAATACACTGAAAGGTGTATATCATTTCATTTATCCTTTCCGATGTACCTGACTTCTTAACGAAGTAGAACTAAGGGTACGCTGTTCAGAAAATTCAAGTCCAAATGTGCTATTTGTGAAGAGCTAAACATAATAACATTGATAACAATTCTATAGAGAATGCACTATCCAGATTCATGTGAAGGATATGTGATCTGCTATTTAGTTCTATTGTGTTCAAGTACTTTTTCTTCCCATTTCAGATGTACCGGAGATGAAATTTAACCAGGATTTAGCTCTCTCCCCAAGGAAAGAATGACTTGTATTTGCAATGATCTGAGGGTACTGAGGAACTAGAATGGTCCAACCCTGATTTGCTAGTTACAAAGGTGTGTTTCAAGTCAAATGGGACTTGATAAAGCCATTTGACAAAGAGAGATTAGCATTAAGTCCAAATGTAAACAGCTTGGGCAAAGAGTAAGACTGAATGTGGGGACAGAGGGAAGCTGATTAGTAATTCAGATTTTCTCTTGGCTGAAAAGAGACTGATAACTAGAGTCCTAGCAATCTTCACCTTTTGTTGACCATCTGTACTGCGCGTTCCCCAGCAGAGAGCCAGCTCATTTGGGGACAGGAGAGCAGAAGGGCATAGCTTCTCATAGGAGAGAGAAATCAAAAGCCACGCTAAACGCCATCAATTAAAAGACATTAGTCCTGTAGGAGCTGCCCATTAAGAGTGTTGAGCATGCACAGATGCTGCTGTTGCGAGCATGACACCAGTAATTAGGTATCACAAGTAGGAGGACTTCACACACTATTTAGCAAAAACATTGCACTGTTTTTGCATAAACTTTTGCCATAACTTTAATTGCAGTGGGTTTCACCATTATGGGTCAAAAGAAATATCACCATTTTATAACAGCCAGGATTATTGCTTTCTAATTAGGTTTAAGACAAATCACAAAATAGATGAGATTACAAAAGAGAATGGAAAAACAAGAGTACTATGCTATTATAAGTACATTAGTTATGTTAAATGTCTATACTTAGTCAAGAAAAATTAAAGCCCAATTTATTTTTATACATTTTCATGTTCTCTTGTCATTGCTAACTGATGGCTTGTCTTTTGAGTGCATCTGTAATGTTTTACAATAAATAAAACAGGACTTGAATCTGCATTTCAATTGCTGCAGTACATTTTCAGTAGTACTGTGACGTGTTCAAGGAATTTTCTTTTTCATTTAAGAAACTGTTCTTCCTTTTCTCATTCTTAGTATCTCCCTCTCATGTAGTATTCTTTTCATAAAATTCAAAGGAAAAGAGATTCTAATTGATACAGGATCTATGGAATCTATGGAAATGGGATATTAAGAAAATGTCTCCCGGGGACTAGCCTCACTTTTCTAACTGAGAAACATCATTCATACAAAAGACCCTTTTTTTCCCTTCCCTGATGTCTCAATAGAAAATAATAAAAGGGTAGAATCTTATTCCTATTCCTGAAACCAGGGCTCTATAAGTACAAATCTGAGGGTCTCAAACACCAGTGACATGCCACTGAAAACCTCTCAAGGGAACAGGGCGTGCACCATGTAGATTAATAGAAAAGGCAGATTAAACAAATCATTCAGGCATCCCTGATGCTTCCTGCCTGCTCCCCACACATCTTCTTTGTAAGAGCTCTGTACATTACCCTCATTAGAACAATCTGTACAAGCCCCTATGTCACTTCAGAAGAGCATCACAGTAAGGAAACAGGAGTCAGTGGCTAAAGCTTCAAGAGGACAATCAGGCAGTCCCCAGGACAGTGAGGAACCAGGAAAATAACAGCTTGTAAAGCTTGACAACCTCGAGTCAGATGCAGCTTCAGGACTCCTGTTGCTTAGCGTCTGCAACCTGCAATAAGAACATTGTTCTTATGGCATGGCCAGGGCCCTGCTGTCTTCATTTAGGATGCATAAAGTTGCCCAAAGTAGAGTTCCAGGGCGATTTAGAGAGTACATTTCATATAGAAATAAGAACCAGACCTTTGGAAAGACTAAAAATAAAATAAAATAAAATAAAATAAAATAAAATATAAAATAAAATAAAATATAAAATAAAATAAAATACCTCAGAATCTGCAGCTGTATGTGCATATAGATGTGAGTGTATGTCTGTGTCTGTGTATTGGGACTCATTGATGAGCTGTGTGTAATCAATAATCTAGCAGCCTTGCACAGAGCTATTTAGCTACTAGTCCAGGAAAAGAAAAAGAAAGTGGACTGTACAGGCAAGAGATAAATATGGCCCATAATTTTATTTTTATTATCAGTTGTTTTCCTAAATAAAATTATTTTGTTTTTAAAAATTGTATTAAAATTTCATGTACTTTGAGTCCATTTTCAAAAATTAAGGTGTCAACTAAGATATTAAGCTTCATAAATTTTCTAATATATATATAGTGTATATGTAGTATATATATATATACATATATATAAACTTTTCTAATATATATAGTGTCTATATATAGTGTATATTATCTATTACGTAGATACATATAATCTTCAAAAACACTGAATGCATTCTACTAATTAGAGGTTCAATAAAAAAGATAACAAATGATATTCCAAGATTTCTTATTGCAAGTTATTAGTATAGAACTGAAATTGAAGTGGCAACTTAATTGCTTTGAATACAAACATCATATTATTTCATTGGCTTGGTATTTGCATAAGATGATTAGTCCTCTCACCAGTTGAAAGAAGCTATCAGCACTAAAGAAACAATTAAAGTATTTCTGATCCTATGAGGCACAAGCTAGTAAAACTACTCCCTCTTGGGAGGAAAATGCTTGTCCATATGAGGTAAATTATCTCTCCAAGGGAGCCAAATGATGATAATGATTTTCAGAGGCCAAGTAATAATTCAGAGATGAGTAAAATTTTTCCATGGCAAGTATGAGTTTAGGGTATTCATAGATTCCCCCAAGCCTTTCACATTAACAATATAGCAAGTGGTCCAATAATTTGATATTTCTAAACGGAAATGTATTTACCCAACATGTAGCTGGTTATTAAAGATATAGCAATATTGATGATATGAGTTTGCTGGCTCTGTAGGTGCACACCACATAGAGGCTTGCTGACAGCATTTAAAACTTTAAAACATAATATATTAGGATATGAACTATTCAATATCATGTACACATACATACACACACTCTGATAATTGAGTAATTACACATATGTCACACATATCCATTCCCTCTCAAAGGTACAACTAAAAAAATCTCCCATCATTTAGTCAGAAGTGCTGCCACAAAATATTTTCTTTTGTTTTCTGTCATGGAGCTAACTACAGTGAATGCTGAGATGATAATAGAAGGATATTTATTTCCAGTGTTTTCTCCAGCTTCTTTCTTAGGGGTTTTTATTATTGGATCAATCTCATTTTCAGGCCTTCCAAATACATTTACAGATCTCTATAGGGTTGATGGGCAATTATGCCTATGGGCAGTAGGTACCTCAAATGGTGACAAGCAGTGAGTTTTCTCAGCTGGGACATTTAGTTCTCGTACAGTCAGTGAGAAAGAAAACATAGCTGAGTCTTCAATGAAAACTTAAGACACAGTCTTCCTTCAAAATTATACTTTGATTGAAGTGGAAAGGGTAAAGCCAAAACAGCTAAATATATGGGAGAGAAAATAGTCCATGTTCTCAAGTAAAGAAAAATATATCAATTTATCACAAACTGTATATTCTTCTAGTTTGACTTCCATTTTTTATAAAAGCAGAAAGAAATTTTAGACATCTTGCAAGGCAACTTGAGAAATTATTGTAAATTCATCTCAGGCACTGGTCCTGCATGTAAAATAAAGGAGAAAAAAAAAGGAGGGGGGAACTGGATTTAAATAAGTAGTAACCAGCAAAAGTTAAATTTTATATTAAAACTATAGAAGTGACACAACATCATTATGAATTATTAGAGTCTTTCTTTCTTACTAATTAATTTCTTTCTTCCTAGTTTATTCATACTTCATTATCTCCTTTTGCAGGTCCTTTGAATAAGGGGATTGAAAACTTAGAAAACTTACTTTCTCTACTGGCCAAATAGTTAAAACCATATAGCAGAA
The DNA here is from genome assembly GCF_964374135.1 of Grampus griseus. Lineage (NCBI taxonomy): Eukaryota > Metazoa > Chordata > Mammalia > Artiodactyla > Delphinidae > Grampus > Grampus griseus. The sequence goes on from NC_139012.1 coordinate 49,070,371, forward strand.
ACTTCAATAAATTTTAGAGTATTGAAAAGATTCTGAAATTTCTCCTTAAATGTTCTCAGCAGAACCTCCTGTAATACCACTTTGTAGTTTCTTCCTGATTTACTATGCTATACTTCCACTAATTTGGGAAATATGAACTCATCATCACCTTCATCTTTTCTCATTCTTTCCAAATAGCATTTTCTTGTGATTCAAAAAATCCCTTAAATAGGTTAATAATAGTTCAAAATACTCCACAAATAACCTCTTTGCTGATAAAGTGACACAAATGATCATCCAGAAGAATAAACTTGTAGGAATCATCAGAAGAATTTTCTAAGAGTAACGAACATGGTATATATTACCAAATATTGATAGTATTGCAAAGTTCTGATAATTGAAAGAGTGTGGTCTTGGTACTGTGACACAGATAATTATAAAATTAATGCAGAACAATCGAAGCATTTAAATTTAACAGAGACAATAGTGGTAACTTAATAAATGATGTAAATATGGTTGGTTAGCCATTTACAAAAGTAATTCAGCTGGTTTCTTTACCTCACTTTTTATGGGTTTATAAAAATGCATGTGATTCAATGATATAGAGGTAAAATAAACATAAAATTAGTAGAAAAAATACCACGAAAAACACGAAACATATCTAATATATTATTAAATGGGGAAAAAAAAGGAAGATGCAAGATGTATGTAACAGTGTGCTTTCATTACACTAATTTGTGTGAGTGTGTGTTTGTACACACGTTGGATATTTCTGAAAAGACGCACGGTGGTGTAGATATGGTTGACAACACTGAGGGCCTCCCCCAAAAAAGTGGTAAAAGAAATACGTTTAGAGAAATGACTTGCTTTTTTCAGTACACTGATTTGAAATTATTGAAATTCTTACCCTTAATGTGTAGATTTTTAGAGTAAAAATTTAACACTAGTTAATACAAGAAAGTGTATTGTATGTCAAGATTTCTCCCATGAAATTTTCCTTTTGTGTATAAATTTTTCCAATCACTAGATGATCATAATGATACTAATATTCTCACTGCCTTTATTTATATGTATTGTACAAGTTTTAGTTCAGTGTATTCCTTGGAGACATATACAAAACTCAGAGAAAACTGCCAAATTTTAAACACCTTGATAAAATGAACTTTGGTTTTTGAACATGCAATGTGTAGAAACTAAAATGTGTCATTTTTCCTTAGACTTTCAAAAATGTTTACTCTTATCAAGCTTGCATGGAAGACTTGTGCATGTCTCCTCAAGCACCCAGATCATTTCACTGACTACAAGGATATGCTTAATCTTAACCCTATTGTAATGGCATCCTTCCTATAAAAGGAGTGAAAAGAGAGTCAAGAATTCTTGTTGTAAAACCATCCTTTCCCAGCTCCACTTGCTCACTGGCAGGTTCAAATGATGTTGTTGGACATCACCTTCTTCCTTACTGAAAACGTCACCACCATTATCTTCCAAGAAACTATTTGGGCCCATTTATGTGTGTTTTTCCAATACCATCTAGCAAGTTTCCAATCCTCAACAGACACTGACTGAGTGTCCTACAATTTAACTCAACTCTGACACTATCGACCTGGAGATAGCATCAGTTCCTACAGGTTAAAAGCTCAGTCCCTCAAGACTGCACCCCCTCCCAACTTCAGATGCCAATTACAAGCACAGGTTGTCACCAGGTTCTGACCCAAGATGATATAGATGGGAAGAGGTTTCCATGACCCCTTCTTGGGTTCAATGAACTTGCTAGAGTAGGCCACAGAACTCAGAGACTCAATTATTTATGCTTACCAGTTTATTATAAAGGATACAGATGAACAGCCAGATAAAGACGTATATAGGGTGAGGTCTGGAAGGGTCCTGAGCACAGGAGCTTCCGTCCCCATGGAACTGGAGTTCACCACTCTTTTGCCATGTAGATGGATTTGCCAAGCTGAAAGCTCATCAAATTTTGTTATTCCAGAGATTTTTTTAATAAAGTTTGATCTTCAACTCCCTGCTTCCCCTTTCCAGTGGTTGGTGGGTGAGGCTGAAAGTTCCAACCTGTTAATCATTTGGTCTTTCTGTTGACCAGCTGCATCCTGAGTCCATCTAGGGGGTACCACCATAAGTCACCTCATTAGCATAAGCTCAAAAGTGTCTTTTTATGAATGACAAAAGGTAAAACTCAGGAAATTCCAGGGGTTTGAAGAGTTTTGTGCCAGAAACCTGGGACAATGGCCAAATATATTTTTTATTTTATCACACTCATTTTCCAGGATTTTCAAATTGACTACCACAAGGAACTCTAAACTCTCAGTTATTCACATTCAGTTCTTCTATTCTGTACACCTCTCCCATATACAAAAGTAAACTCCAAGTGGATTAAAGACCCAAATCTAAGACTGGAACCATGAAACTCCTAGAAGAAAACATAGGAAGAACACTCTTGGACATAACTTGCAGTAAAAATTTTTTGGATCTGTCTCCTAAAGCAAAGAAAATAAAAGCAAAAATAAACAAATGGGACCTAATTAAAATTTACAGCTTTTGCACAGCAAAGGAAACCATCTACAAAATGAATAGATTACATACTGAATGGGGTAAAATATTTCCAAATGATATGACCAATAATGGATTAACATCCAACATATATAAACAGCTTATACAAATCAATATCAATAAAACAAACAACCCAATTAAAAAATGGACATAAGACCTGAATAGACATGTTTCTAAAGAGGACATACAGATGGCCAATAAGCACATGAAAGTATACTCAACATCACTAATTATCAGGGAAATGTAAATGAAAAATCACAATGAAATATCACCTCACACCTGTCAGAATGACTATCATCAGAAAGAACACAAATAACAAATATTGGCGAGGATGTGGAGCAAAGGGTCCTTGTACACCGTTGGTGGGAATTTAAATTGGTGCAGCCAATTTACATCCTGGAGAACATTCCATGTGCACTTGAAAAGAATGTGTAAATGCTGTTTCTGGATTGAATATCCTGTAGATATCTTTAAGTCTAAATGGTTTATAGTGTCTTTTAAAGTCACTGTTGCCTTATTGATTTCCGGTCTGGATGATCTGTCCACTGATGTAAGCGGGATGTTAAAGTCCCTACTATTATTGTTTTATTCTCAGTGTCTCCCTTTATTCTATTATTGTTTTATATATTTAAGTGCTCCTGTATTGGGTTCATATATATTAATCCTCTTCCTGTATTTATCATTATATAATGCCCTTCTTGGTCTTTTGTTATAACCTTTGTTTTGAAGTCTATTTTTTCTGATATGAGTAGTGCTACATCTGCTTTCTTATCATTTCCATTTGCATGAAATATCTTTTTTCATCCCTCACTTTCAGACTGTGCATGTCTTTAGCTCCAAAATGAGCCTCTTGTAGGCAGCATATTGAAGGGTCTTGTATTTTTTCCAATAGGCCACCTGATGTCTGTTGATCAGAGTATTTAGTCCATTGACATTTTAAGTAATTATTGATAGGTATGTACTTATTGCCACTTTATTGCTTGTTTTCCAGTTGTTTTTGTAGTTCTTCTCTGTTCATTTATTTCTTCTGTTCCTTCCCTTGTTGTTTGATGATTTTCTTTACTAGTATACTTGTTTTCCTTTCTTTTTAGTTTTTGTGTATCTATTGTAGCATTTTGATTTGCAGTTACCATGAAGTTCATATATTACTTGCTTTAAACTGGTAGTCATTTAAGTTCAAGCACATTCTACAAGATCTGTCTTTTTGTCCCTCTTGTCTAGATTTTGTTTTTGATGTCCTATTTTATATCTTCATGTTTATCCCTTAAATATTTATTGTAGTTATAGTTGCTTTTACAATTTTTTGTGTTTTAATTTTTATGCTGGCTTATATAATTAGTTGACCATCATATATATTTGCTTTACTTAGTTTGATTTTTTTCTTTTTCTATAGATTTTTACTTCTTTTCCACTTATAGAAGACCCTTTAACATTTATTTTAAGTAGGTTAAGTATTGATAAACTCTTTTAATTTTTGCCTGTATAGAAGTTCTTTATCCTTCCTTATATTCTAAAATATAATCTTGCTGGATGGAGTATCCTATGTTGCAGGTTTTTCCCTTTCAGCACTTTGAATGTATCGTGCTACTCCCTTCTGGCCTGCAAAGTTTCTGCAAAGAAGTTAGCTGAAAACCTTATGGGGATTCCCTTGTATATGACTCTGTTTTTCTCCTGCTGACTTTAGAATTTTCTCTATCTTTAACTTTTGCTATTTTAATTATGGTATCTCTTGGTGTGGGTTGTTTGGGTTCATGTTGTTTGGGACTTTATGTGATTCCTATACCTGGATATTTGTTTCTTCTTCAGGTGTGGGATGTTTTTGGCCATAATTTCCTCAAATGTATTTTCAATGCCCTACTCACTCTCTTCTCCTTCTGAGACATCTACAATGAGAATGTTGATATACTTAATGTTACCCCAGAAATCTCCTAAACTGTTTTTCATTTTTTAAATTTGTTTTTCTGTCTGTTGTTCTGATTTCCATTATCTTCCAGATCACTTATGCTTTCTTCTGTATCATTTAGTCTGATATTCATTCCTTCTAGTGTGTGTTTTTTTTTTAAATCTCAGCTATTGGATTGTTCATTTTTAATTGAGTCTTTTTATATTTTCTAGTTCCGGGTTAAAATTTTCACTGTGTACCTCTAATCTTTTCCTTAATTCAGTTAACATTTTTATTACTAATGCTTTGAATTCTTCATCTGGTAAATTGTCTGTTTTATCATTTATTTTTTCAGGGGTTTTCTTTTGCTCTTTCAATTGAGAGGAATTCCTCTGCCTTTTCATTTTGCTTAACTTTCTCTGCCTCTATGAATTAGGTGAAAGAGTTACCTGTTGCAGTCTTGAAGGGGTGTGCTTATGTGGAAGCATCTCTATACAGACTGTGTGTATACAATGCCTTTGGTTGGAGAACTGGATTTGATGTGGACACAAGTCACATCTTTCCTCAGGAAGTGCTGGCAGCTATCACATTGGTAAGGTCGGGGCTGGAGATGGAGGGGCTAGAGCTGGAGCCTGTTGTGAGGCAGACTTCTGCTCTGCTCAGTGGCCAACACCACCCTATCGGTGGTGGGGTGTGATCCCAAGTTGTTGGAGCAGAAACTCTGAGGGCTGAGCCTGAGCTGACACTGTTCCCTTTAAGAGTGTGTTTCTCCCTCCCCACACTGGAACCCTTGCTGCAGAGTAGGGAAATGTTGAAGCAAGTGGGTCGCCTGTAAGATTTCAGCTTATGTCAGCCTGCAGACAGAGGTTAATACTCTGCCTGGGCAGACACTCACAATTATTTCCCTTGCTCCACTCAGATGCAGCTCAATTGCCAGACCGCTTTGTCCCTTATAGCAGATCACTGCCCCCAGTCTCTGCTGCCACCATCTTGTTGTGGAGTCACGCTGCAGAGCAGGTGGGGCCCGCGTGGACTCTCTGTGTTTGTCGGGGGTGGGGTAAGCTGTGGTAGAGTAGCTACTGTCTGAGATTTGGGCTGCTTCTGATGTACTGCTTCAGTAAGGGCCAACAATGGCCACTGCTGCCCCATCCAGGCTCCATGCTGGGACCAGGTCTCCTCTGTGTCCCACAATTGAGTCTTATCCCTGGTTGTGGCCACTCCAGATCCAGTGCTGCACTGAGATGTGGAGTGAGAGGGGTCGGAACTTTCACTTGGCTAAGGCTGGGGTGTGCCAGAGGCAGTGGCAAGAAACACAGCAACTGGCAAACCCCAGAGTAGCCCTCTCCCCGCCCTCTTCAGGGGCAAGTCAGCACATGCACACTCTTCACAATCATAATCCAGGTTTCCCACAGCCTTCCTGTTAGTCCCAGTGGTCCTCCAACCAGCCAAAGAGGCTCATCCCCACTGTGTAGGACCCAGTCTATGGCTCTCATTGTTAACTCTCCAAGGTGGATGTCTGCACATTTATTCTCCTTTTTCCTCTGAGTCCCCTCCCAGAGGCACAGGTCCCAACTCAATCACTTTGTTTCCCCTTCTTAAAGGATTACATATGTATCTTTCTTACAGTCTTGTTTGTACAGGAGTCCTTCTGCCAGTTTCCAGTTATGTTTCAGTGATAATTCTTCCACATGGGGATGTATTTTTGAGGTATTTGTGGGGCGAAGGTAAGCTCTACATCCAATGACTCTGCCATCTTGATACTAACACTGAATCTTTTAAATTAATGTCAAACTATAGAACATAATTATTCACTCAATTAATAGATTTGTGTATCCCTTTTGAATATAAAGATCCCCAAAGATGCTGGAAATATGCCTCTGAAAGTCCACTGAGTCTATTAAAAAAAGGAAAAAGAAAAGTTCAATATATAAAAATTACTCTACATCAAATATGCAATATGTTCTAAAGACTGTTTTAATTGTTCTAGTTATTTAAAATTATTTTTCAACACAATTTTTAAAAATTATTTGCAAAAAAAATATTATTTGCACTTTTTAATGAAACAGTTACACGTTATTTATTAGAATTTCTCGAATGACACCTCATTCACTGAAGAGTCAACTGTTCTGAGATTGTAACACATGTTATTTAATCATCTTTTCTTTAATTAATTTTGGTTTTATTAATCTCTTGTTCTTTCAAATGAATGTCCAAAATCCCATTTAAAGTAAGCTTTCAAATAATAATGTATTTGTCAAATATCTCAAGCAATTTGTAAAATTTATGTACAGATGACCCTTTTATATCCATAGAAGTTTATTAATTGTATAAACATAATAGCTGCATTTAGACAATGTGAGAAATCTGGCATTGGTTGTCTATTTTTAGCTAACACAATGACTTAATTAAATCACTCTACAGTCCATGCAATTGATTGACTTGATGTGGAACATAAATGGTTGAAAATAATGAATAGATAGGCTGAGTCCAAAATAAATATCGGGATGTATGTGTGAATGCATGTGCCTGTACAAGTGTGTGTCAAATGTGTGTCTGCATACATGTGTATAACCTGTATAAACACAATTATGCAAAACCTACTGGAAAATATATATGCACATGTAGTGATTTATCTCAAGATTCCACCCTATGATTAGTCATATATTCTCTTAGAGATTCATGATAGGATAAAAGATTGATATTTATTCCCTCTGCAATTTTTCAGAAATGTTATGCACTAATGTAAAGTGGCTTGTCACCTATCAGATGAGGTTTGAATGTCACCTCAATCTGTTCCTGACTGAAAGACAGTACTTAAAATCCCACTGTCAGTGATTCATTATTTGAGTTAACATTTTCCCCCTGTTAAAATAAGAACACCCCTTTGGAAGAGAAATATGCTCTACAGTATCCAGCTATTATTAAAATGGGTAAAAAGTATGTTGGATTTCTATATAATATCTCAGTATTACAAAAGGTCAGTTTATCAAAATTCTAAGCTTATAGCAAGTAATAATGGAAGGCAGTGTTTGTAGTTTTTGTAAGAGAGAGGCTAGAATGTCCGAACGGGTGGAAAATTGACATGAATGGGGCATGGCAGTAAGAAGGTAAGATTACCCGGAGGCATGTATAAGGGGACCAAGGGTCAGTGTTAGTGGGTGGCAGTCAGGTGTACAGTCCAGAGAGCTAGAAAGGAAGGTTATAAAGGTGGAGGAGAGAATGCCAAAAGCCACTGTACCATATTTAATTATTTAATCTAGTGCTATCTCTGCACGGCTGCATACCATGACACATATGGAAGTAGTAAACATAATTATTAATATTATTTATGTTCTGCTACTGTCCCTGAGAAATTGATAGATTTGCAAATGACTTCTAGCAGGAAAACGTAACCATTAGAAAAGCTAATTAAAATCTGGGATTTTTAGTTGGCTTGAAACCTTCACAGGTGTCAATCTTTCTTAATTAAGAATACAGTGAAAAAAATCCATATTACTCTAAGCCATTTTGTGCACTGTGAAATTGCTTTTTCTTCTCAAGAAAATGTGAAATCATTTCTTTTCCTTAATACACATTCCAGACATTTTAAATAGATATTTCCTTGAAGAGCTGCAAAATCCACAAAGGATTTCCTTGAAGTTTTTTTTCAGTTTTGTAAATAAGCAGACAAATAAAAAGGCAAATCTATATATGTATGTAAATGTGTGTTGTGAGAAAAAATGTTTGTAAAAATATAGATTTAATATTCATGCATATACAAATAGGAATCATCTATATGAATATATATTTGAAATATGCATGTTATATGTACACTAATTGTTTCCATTGAAATGTTATTTATTTTTGTTATTTTTCTAAGGAGCTAAGATTACTTTAAGAACATCTAATTAATCTTCAGTATTTCTTCAAGGTAAGTAATAAAGTACCATTAGTTCTATTTTTATTTATGTTAAGAAAAAAAGAATTAAATACATAACAACAAAACAAGTTATTTATTGTCATTCAAAAAGAGACATTTTTATACAATGAACATACAAAGTTCATAAAATATATAATGTGATATATACATTTGTTACGTGTGTGTATATGTATATACATATTGACTGACTTTTAGTATCCAAATGCATCTACATTGTCAAATATAAATTTGTTGACAAGTTATTTCAAATTATTGAACATTAGAGATTAAACACTTATTTTCATAATATCACTCTTATTTTCTATTATTTATGTGACTGTCTCTCAGAATTTTCTTCAGAGCCAGAATCATGTTCTTTGCTTTTCATCACTTACTCTGAATCAAAGGGAAAAAGTCAAATTGACTAGTGAGGAATTCTCAGTGGACAATGAGAGTTTATAGCATTTGTCTGGGGGCTTCCAAAAGTGGTTTGGAATCCAGTAAGATTATGGTTATGGACAGAAGCCAGCCATTGGTTTAGAATTAAAAACAGTGCAAGCAGAAAAGATAACCTTAGGCCAGAATTCTTGCAGAAGCAGGGAGAATTTCTCATGAGCCTAGTCTTCCCTTACAGCCTGCACTAACTGTTGCTCACTACTCCCTATGGGTTTTACCTGAAAATACAGTGTCCTTTATATTCTAAAGTCTGTATAAATACAGACTTTATAATCTCATTAAGAAGAAAATCACAGTCTGGTGAAAGGTTAGTGAAAAGTACATAGATTTTGTAAGGACAAACCAAAATCTGAATTTTTTTGTTACTACTTGCCAGAGGAGAAATATTACATAAATTATTTGGACCCTAGTATTCTTGCCTATAATACCAGGATGACAATATCTACTTCATATGATCACGATGGAAATTTGATACTATAATTCATGTGAAATACTTAGCACATAACAGTTTCTGAAGAGATGTTATTTTTCTCCCTGATTCCTGCAAAGAGCCGGAGGCCAGTTTTTCACTGAATGAATTGGACAGTAAAATGTGGACAAGGGCAAACGATCAAGCAGCAGGTAGATACAAGATGGGAAATGCAAGGAGTGAATGTATGAGACTGGGTAAGTCGCTTCAGTTTTCTCAGTCACAATTCTGGGGTTGCATTGAAGATTTCTTCTACCACTGATCAGTGAGTCTGGAATTTGTGAAGATGGATGAGCAGAAGGGAAGAAGGGAATTATTGATGCTTGCTAAGCTCCTCCCAGGTGAGAAGCAAAGTGCTAACTACCTTCTTAAAGCCCTCAATTTTCTACATAAGTAGCTTTTCTTAGGGCACGCAGCAGCATCATTAGGGGAGTTTTTCAAAATGTACCTGTCAGTGCTCTACACAAAATGCGTGATTTTTCATCCTTTGAGGTGGGAAGCTTGATATAAAAATGTATTTTAAAGATTTTTCCTTCTGATTCTGAGATCTGAATATTTTTCCAAGACAAGTAAACAAATATAAATGATAAAGAAAATTAGGAACACTGGGTGGTGATCTGGAAGGTGGGAAGGATTGATTTGCTTGGTCCTGAGTTGGTGACTGGGAGGTGGCAGAGAATGAAGTGTTCTAATGAGACAATATAAAAATATATTGATCAATATATTTTATATGCATAATCATGAACACCAGTCAGGTATTCCTACATTGGTTATCAGGCCAACAACCCAAAGTTTAGAAGAAACTACAAAACTTAATTTAGATTTTTTTTCCCTTAATATTTTTATTGGAGTATAATTGCTTAACAACAGTGTGTTAGTTTCTGCTTTATAACAAAGTGAATCAGTTATACATATATCGCCATATCTCTTCCCTCTTGCGTCTCCCTCCCTCCCACCCTCCTGATCTCACCCTTCTAGCTGGTCAAAAAGCACCGAGTTGATCCCCCTGTGCTATGCTACTGCTTACCACTAGCTATCTATTTTACATTTGGTAGTATATATACACTACCACTCTCTCACTTTGTCCCAGCTTACCCTTCCCCCTCCTTGTGTCCTCAAGTCCATTCTCTAATAGGTCTGCATCTTTATTACCATCTTGCCCCTAGGTTCTTCGTGACCTTTTTTTTTTTTTTTTTTTTAAGATTCTATATATATGTGCTAGCAAACGATATTTCTTTTCCTCTTCCTGACTTACTTCACTCTGTATGACAGACTCTAGGTCCATCCACCTCAATACAAATAATTCAATTTCATTTCTTTTTATGGCTGAGTAATATTCTATTGTATATATGTGCCACATCTTCTTTATCCATTCATCTATAGATGGACACATAGGTTGCTTCCATGTCCTGGCTATTGTAAATAGAGCTGCAATGAACATTGTGGTACATGATTCTTTTTGAATTATGGTTTTCTCAGGGTATATGTCCAGTAGTGGGATTGCTGGGTCATATGATAGTTCTATTTTTAGTTTTTTAAGGAACCTCCATACTGTTCTCCACAGTGGCTTTATCAATTTACATTCCCACCAACAGTGATGAGGGTTCCCTTTTCTCCACACCCTCTCCAGTATTTACTGTGTAGATTTTTTGATGATGGCCATTCTGAGTGGTGTAAGATGATATCGCATTGTAGTTTTGATTTTCATTTCTTTAATGATTAATGATGTTGAGCGTTCTTTCATGTGTTTGTTGGCAATCTGTATATCTTCTTTGGAGAAATGTCTATTTAGGTCTTCTGCCCATTTTTGGATAAGGTTGTTTGTATTATTGATATTGAGCTGCATGAGCTGCTTGTAAATTTCGGAGATTAATCCTTTGTCAGTTTCTTCATTGGCAAATATTTTCTCCCATTCTGAGAGGTGTCTTTTTGTCTTGTTTATGGTTTCCATTGCTGCTCAAAAGCTTTGAAGTTTCATTAGGTCCCATTTGTTTATTTTTGTTTTTATTTCCATTATTGTAGGAGGTGGATCAAAAAAGATCTTGCTGTGATTGATGTCCAAGAGTATGCATCCTATGTTTTCCTCTAAGAGTTTTACAGTGTCTGGTCTTACATTTAGGTCTCAAATCTATTTTGAGTTTATTTTTGTGTATGGTGTTAGGTAGTGTTCTAATTTCACTCTTTTACATGTAGCTGTCCAGTTTTCCCAGCACCACTTAATGAAGAGACTGTCTTTTCTCCATTGTATATTCTTGCCTCTTTTATCAAAGATAAGGAGACCATAAGTGTGTGGGTTTATCTCTGGGCTTTCTACCCTGTTCCATTGTTCAAATTTTCTGTTTTTGTGTCAGTACCATACTGTGTTGATTACTGTAGCTTTGTAGTATTGTCTGAAGTCTGGGAGCCTGACTCCTCCACCTCCATTTTTCTTTCTGAAGATTGCTTTGGCTATTCGGGGCTTTTGTGTTTCCATACAAATTGTGAAATTTTTTGTTCTAGTTCTATGAAAAATGTCAGTGGTAGTTTGATAGGGTTTGCATTAAATCTGTAGATTGCTTTCGGTAGTACAGTCATTTTCACAATGTTGATTCTTGCAATCCAAGAACATGGTATATCTCTCTATCTGTTTGTATCATCTTTCATTTCTTTCATCGGTGTCCTATAGTTTTCTGCATACAGGGCTTTTGTCTCCATAGGTAGGTTTATTCCTAGGTATTTTACTCTTTTTGTTGCAGTGGTAAATGGGAGTGTTTCCTTAATTTCTCTTTCAGGTTTTTCATCATTAGTGTATAGGAATGCAAGAGATTTCTGTGCATTAATTTTGTTTCCTGCTACTTTACCAAATTCATTGATTAGCTCTAGTAGTTTTCTGGTAGCATTTTTAGGATTCACTACGTATAGTATCATGTCATCTGCAAACAGTGACAACTTTACTACCTCTTTTCTGATTTGGATTCCTTTTATTTCTTTTTCTTCTCTGATTGCTGTGGCTAAAACTTCCAAAACTATGTTGAATAATAGTGGTGAGAGTGGGCAACCTTGTTTTGTTACTGATCTTAGTGGAAATGGTTTCAGTTTTTCACCATTAAAGATGATATTGACTGTGGGTTTGTCATATATGGCCATTATTATGTTTAGGTAAGTTCCCTCTATGCTTACTTTCTGGATGGTTTTTATCATAAATGGGTGTTGAATTCTGTCGAAAGCTTTCTCTGCATCTATTGAGATGATCATCTGTTTTTTCTCCTTCAATTTGTTAATATGGTGTATCATTTTGATTGATTTGTGTATATTGAAGAATCCTTGCATTCCTGGGTTAAACCCCACTTGATCATGATATAAGATCCTTTCAATGTGCTGTTGGATTCTGTTTGCTAGTATTTTGTTGAGAATTTTTGCATCCATGTTCATCATTGATATTGATCTGTAGTTTTCTTTTTTTGTGACATCTTTGACTGGTTTTGGTATCAGGGTGATGGTGGCCTCATAGAATGCGTTTGGGCGTGTTCTTCCCTCTGCTATATTTTGGAAGAGTTTGAGAAGGATAGGTGTTAGCTCTTCTCTAAATGTTTCATAGAATTTGCCTGTGAAGCCATCTGGTCCCAGGCTTTTGTTTTTTGCAAGATTTTTAGTCATAGTTTCAATTTCAGTGCTTGTAATTGGTCTGTTCATATTTTCTGTTTCTTCCTGATTCAGTCTTGGAAGGTTGTGCATTTTTAAGAATTTGTCCATTTCTTCCAGGTTATCCATTTTATTGTCATAGAGTTGCTTGTAGTAATCTCTCATGATCCTTTGTATTTCTGCAGTGTCAGTTGTTACTTCTCCTTTTTCATTTCTAATTCTATTGATTTGAGTCTTCTCCCTTTTTTTATTGATGAGTCTAGCTAATGGTTTATCAATTTTGTTTATATTCTCAAAGAACCAGGTTTTAGTTTTATTGATCTTTGCTACCATTTCGTTCATTTCTTTTTAATTTATTTCTGATCTGATCTTTATGATTTCTTTCCTTCTGCTAACTTTGGGGGTTTTTTTTTGTTCTTCTTTCTCTAATTGCTTTAGGTATAAGGTTAGGTTTTTTTATTTGAGATGTTTCTTGTTTCTTAAGGTAGGAATGTATTGCTGTAAACTTCCCTCTTAGAACTGCTTTTGCTGCATCCCATAGGTTTTGGGTCATCGTGTTTCCATTGTCATTTGTTTCAAGATATTTTTGATTTCCTCTTTGTTTTCTTCAGTGATCTCTTGGTTATTAAGTAGTGTATTGTTTAGCCTCCATGTGTTTGTATATTTTACAGATTCTTTCCTGTCATTAATATCCAATCTCATAACATTGTGGTTGGAGAAGATACTCGACACAATTTCAGTTTTCTTAAATTTACCAAGGCTTGATTTGTGACCCAAGGTATGATCTATTCTGGAGAATGTTCCATGAGCACTTGAGAAAAATGTGTATTCTGTTGTTTTTGGATGGAGTGTCCTATAAATATCAATTAAGTCCATCTTGTTTAATGTGTGATTTAAAGCTTGTGCTTCCTTACTTATTTTCATTTTGGAATGACCTCTCCATTGGTGGAAGTGGTGGGTTAAAGTCCCCTACTATGATGGTGTTACTGTTGATTTCCCCTTTTATGGCTGTTAGTATTTGCCTTATGTATTGAGGTGCTCCTATGTTGGGTGCATAAATATTTACAATTGTTATATCTTCTTCTTGGATTGATCCCTTGATCATTATGTCAGGTCCTTCTTTGGCTATGGTAGTACTCTTTCTCTTTAAGTCTGTTTTGTCTGATATGAGAATTGCTACTCCAGCTTTCTTTTGATTTCCATTTGCATGGAATATATTTTCCACCCCCTCACTTTCAGGCTGTATGTGTCCCTAGGTCTGAAATTGGTCTCTTGTAGACAGCATATATATGGGTCTTGTTTTTGTATCCATTCAGCCAATCTATGTCTTTTGGTTGGGGCATTTAATCCACTTACATTTAAGGTAATTATTGATATATATGTTCCTATTACCATTTTCTTTATCGTTTTGGGTTTATGATTGTAGGTATTTTCCTCCTCTTGTGTTTCCTGCCTAGAATGTTTCTCTTCACATTTGTCGTAAAGCTGGTTTTGTGGTTCTGATTTCTCTTAGCTTCTGCTTGTCTGTAAAGGTTTTAATTTCTCCTTCAAATCTGAATGAGATCCTTGCTGGGTTGAGTAATCTTGGTTGTAGATTTTTCTCCTTCATCACTTTAAATATGTCCTGCCACTCCCTTCTTGCTTGCAGAGCTTCTGCTGGAAGATCAGCTGTTAACCTTATGGGGATTCCCTTATGTGCTATTTGTTGTTTTTCCCTTGCTGCTCTTAATATTTGTTCTTTGTATTTAATGTTTGATAGTTTGATTAATATGTGTCTTGGCCTGTTTCTCCTTGGATTTATCCTGTATGGGATTCTCTGTGCTTCCTGGACTTGATTAACTATTTCCTTTCCCATAATAGGAAAGTTTTCAGCTATAATCTCTTCAAATATTTTCTCAGTCCCTTTGTTTTTCTATTCTTCTTCTGGGACACCTATAATTTGAATGTTGGTGCATTTGATGTTGTTCCAGAGGTCTCTGATACTGTCCTCAATTCTTTTCATTCTTTTTTCTTTATTCTGCTCTGCAGTATTTATTTCCACTATTTTATCTTCCAGGTCACTTATCCGGTTTTCTGCCTCAGTTATTCTGCTATTGATCCCTTCTAGAGAATTTTTAATTTCATTTATTGTGTTGTTCATGATTGTTTGTTTGCTCTTTAGTTCTTCTAGGTCCTTGTTAAACATTTATTTTGTTTGCTGCATTCTCTTTTCAAGATTTTGGATCATCTTTACTATCTTTACTATCATTATTCTGAATTCTTTTTCAGGTAGACTGCCTATTTCCTCTTCATATTTTATGTCTGGTGGGTTTTTACCTTGCTGTACTTTCATCTGCTGTACTTTTCTTTGTCTTCTCATTTCGCTTAACTTACTGTGTTTGGTGTCTCATTTTCGCAGGCTGCAGGTTTGTAGTTCCTGTTTTTTTGGTGTCTGCCCCCAGTGGCTAAGGTTGGTTCAGTGGGTTGTGTAGGCTTCCTGATTGGGGGTGGGGGGGGACTTGTGCCTGTGTTTTGGTGGATGAGTCTAGATCTTGTCTTTTTGGTGTGCATGTCCACCTCTGGTGGTATGTTTCGGGGTTTCTGTGACCTTAGTATGATTTTAGACAGCCTCTCTGCTAATGGGTGGTGATGTGTTCTTATTCTGTTAGTTGTTTGGCATAGGGTGTACAGCACTGTAGCTTGCTGGTCGTTGAATGGAGCTGGGTCTTGGTGCTGAGTTGGAGATCTCTGAGAGGTTTTTGCTGTTTGATATTATGTGGAGTTGGGAGGTCTCTGGTGGACCAATGTCCTGAACTTGGCTCTCCCACCTCAGAGGTACAGCCCTAACGCCTGGCTGGAGCACCAAGAGCCTGTCATTCACATGGCTCAGAATAAAAGGGAGAAAAAAAGAAAGAAAGAAGGAAAAAGATAAAATAAAAGAAAAGAAAAATGTCACAGAAATAAAAAGAACAAAAAAATAAGTATTAAAAAAGTTTGTTTAAAGTAATTAAAAAAAAAAAAGAAAGAAAGAAAAGAACAGCCAAACCAAACAACAAATACACCAATGCTAACAATTGCTGAAAACTATACTAAAAACAAAAACAACAAAAAATAAAATGGACAGACAGGACCCTAGGACAAATTGTAAAAGCAAAGCTATACATACAAAATCAAACACAGGAGCATATGCATACACACTCACAAAAACGGAAAAAGGGGGGGAAAATATATATATATATACATATTGTTGCTCTCAAAGTCCACCTCCTCAATTTGCCATGATTCGTTGTCTATTCAGGTATTCCACAGATGAAGGGTACATCAAGTTGACTGTGGAGATTTAATCCACTGCTCCTGAGGCTGCTGGGTGAGTTTTCCCTTTCTCTTCTTTGTTCACACAGCCCCCCGGGTTTCACCTTTGGATTTGGACCCACCTCTGCATGTAGGTCACCTGAGGGCATTTGTTCCTGCTCAGACAGGACGGGGTTAAATGAGTGGCTGGTTCGTGCGCTCTGGCTCACTCAGGCCAGAGCGAAAGGGTACGGACGTGGGGCGAGCCTGGAGCGGCAGAGGCTGGCGTGACGTTGCAACAGCCTGATTTGCACCGTGTGTTCTCCTGGGGAAGTTGTCCCTGGATCACGGGACCATGGCAGTGGCGGGCTGCACAGGCTCCCAGGAGGGGAGGTGTGGATAGTGACCTGTGCTTGCACACAGGCTTCTTGGTGGTGGCAGCAGCAGCCTTAGTGTCCCATGCCCGTCTCTGGTGTCTGCGCTGATAGCCGTGGCTCGCGCCCGTCTCTGCAGCTCCTTTAAGCAGCGCTCTTAATCCCCTCTCCTCGAGCACCAGGAAACAAAGAGGCAAGAAAAAATCTCTTGCCTCTTCGGCAGTTCCAGACCTTTTCCCGGACTCCCTCCTGGCTAGCCATGGTGCACTAACGCCTGCAGGCTGTGTTCACGCCGCCAGTCCTCTCCCTGCACTCACTTGGAAGGAAGCCCGTGCCTCAGCTCCCAGCCCCGCCCACCCCGGCGGGTGAGCAGACAAGCCTCTCGGGCTGCTGAGTGCAGGTGGGCACCGATTCTGTCTTTGGGAATCTCTCTGCTTTGCCCTCCGCACCCCTGTTGCTGTGCTCTCCTCCGCGGCGCCGAAGCTCCCCCCTCTGCCACGCACAGTCTATCCCTGTGAAGGGGCTTCCTAGTGTGTGAAAACCTTTCCTCCTTCACAGCTCCCTCCCACTGGTGCAGGTCCCATCCCTATTCTTTTGTCTCTTTTTTCTTTTTTCTTTTGCCCTACCCAGGTATGTGGGGAGTTTCTTTCTTTCTGGGAGGTCTGAGGTCTTCTGCCAGCGTTCAGTAGGTGTTCTGCAGGAGTTGTTCCATATGTAGATGTATTTCTGATATATTTGTGGGGAAGAAGGTCATCTCCACATCTTAGTATTCCACCATCTTGAAGCTCCTAATTTAGATTTTTATTAATGATGACTTTAGTTAAGCAGAATAAAATTAAAATAACAAATAAATATTTATTTAAAATATATATTTAGTGAATTTAAAGGGCTATACAAAATTATGATAATTTGATTTCTTATTTTAACTGTAGTTATGCAGAAGCCATGGATAAATTGACATTTTTTAATTCAATAAAGAAAAATGAGGAGTCAGTCAGGAAGATAAATATGAATTTGCCTAGGGATGTAGACTAAAACGTGAGGCCAGGAAGGTGACAAATAAGTTTTATCCTATGTGCAAACTTGAATTAATTGTTAATGGCTCTGGAACAGTCAGTTAAAGAAGAATTCTGGGACATCTTGGCCACGCTGGCAAGCTGGAGTGCAGTGATTGGTTAGTAATATCTATTCAAGCAAGTGAAGGATGGTGGTTTGTTTTGTTTTGTTTACTTACAACCTGGTCTAAACTCTCTTGTTTTCATAACTTGACTTACAAATTACTTTTATGTACGTAAATTAAGTTTCCTATGTCAAGTAAAGAAAGTGATAAAACAGATATAATATCGCTTGCCCTCTGCTTTCTGGATGAGGAAAAAGTAATTTATGTGACTTTGCCAATATCACACATAATAACGATGAAATCATATAAAGATCTTGTTCAGATATGATGAAGTATACAAAATTCAGAGAAAAACAAACAACAACATAATAGAACACTGATGCTTACCCCAAGACCAGGAAATGGTGACAATGATGACTATGATGATGATGACGAGTACCATCAACATTTACTGAGATATTTCCATCTGCCAGCCACTGTACTAGGAAGAAAATCATTTTATTTAATAATCACAGGAACCTCTTGAGTTACTTACAGTTATGCTCATGTTTCAGATGAAGAAACTGAGATTTTGAAAGTTTAGTTACCTAAAGTTCCTATCATATTTAAATATCTTGTTCAAATTTGACAACAGAGACTGTCTCCCAATCTCTTATTTATTTAGTGTTCTACTCAGATCAGAAAATCCAGTGTTCAAAAATTTAAGGTATCATATAGAGAAAATATTGCAGAGATTTAGACAGGATATAGGTTTATAGCTTGGTTTTGGTATATTGTAGCTCTGTGGCTGTGAGAAAATCAAGTTTTCAAGTATTCTGACTCTTCATCTGTAAGAGGGGTGTAAAAATGTCCATTTATGAAGTCGTAATAAAAATTACATAAAATAAAGTTGTCCAAAGCACATAGCATAATACCTGATATTTAATAAGCACTGACAAAAGCAATACATATTTTTAACATAATTGTAAAACAGATTAAGTAATTTAATTGCCATATCCCAACTAGCTTTGGGTTTTTTTTGTTGTTGTTGTTGTTGTTTTTTGCGGTATGCGGGCCTCCCACAGCGGCAGCCTCTCCCGCTGTGGAGCACAGGCTCCGGACGCGCAGGCTCAACGGCCATGGCTCACGGGCCCAGCCGCTCCATGGCACGCGGGATCCTCTCGGACTGGGGCACGAACCTGCATCCCCTGCATCGGCTGGCGGGCCCCCAACCACTGTGCCACCAGGGAAGCCCCCAGCTAGCTTTTTAAAATTATCTTGTTCCCAGTGAAACTAACAGTGGCCGCAATTTTCTTTACAAACCCCTCCTTCTTTTATTTTTTTAAACCTTAATGGCTTTAACTTGAATGTATAAAGACATTTAAAATTGTTCTTCAGTCTCCTGATCCCAGATTTCAACACTTTTTTTAAGTGTACGCAATTGAAAGTTTCTGGGAATTTTGATGGAAAATTTCAAAGTATCTAAATGTCAGTTATCTAATTTTTATAAAATAATAAACATTTGTATTCATACGAATGGCTGACATTTATCCTGCTTATTTATTTTTTATATTTGGTCTATCAAATCACAATTTATTTACAAAAAATAGCCCTGATTAATCTTCTAACAGACCTATTCAAAATTACATTGTGTTGAAAATTTAAAAGATATCATAAATACTGACCCTTTCTCTGAAGATACAGCATAGCAAGTTGTTCCTGGCATACTGGGTCAAAGGTTTCTTTGCTAGTATCTCTAATCTGCAAATTCTTGTACCTATTTATGAATATTTCTTGGACTGATGTTTCTATTGATGTCTTTGCTAGGAAATGGCACTGTATTTCTGTCTGGAAACCATTTCAGTTCCCTAAAACACTTGCTACTTATCAATAGCTGAATTACAAATTGATTCTCCACCTAAACCTAGGTAATCAAAGGGTGCCCTTCTGCAGTCCCTTTAATGAAAGATTTTCAATGAGCAATTAATGACGTGATTTTTGAGAAGATAAGTGACTGTACTCCAGCAGATGGAATTTACAAAGTTTTCTGTCTTACTTGTTATTGACTTAGCTGGACATCTTTGTTAGTATAACTCCTCAGTATTTTTAATGTGATGTAGTTTATATCTTAAATGTAGACTTTTTTTTTTTTTTTGAGAGTGCCAGTACATAGGAAGAGTAAATGTTAGAACCTATGGTAATAACAAAAGTATCAACAACAAATGCTACCTATATAAACAACTTACTCAACTTTACTCTTCAGTGATGTGTTTGGGTCTGTGATATATGTGTTGTAAAACCTAGGATCCTGTTTTAGTGTGTGTGTGTGTGTTTGTCTGCTGGAACACTCCAAGAGGTGGTTAATATCATTTGGATGTACCGAGGAGAAACTATAGTGACAGAAACGTGCAGAGTAATAACCTCTTCTCAGTCTCTAAAATGTCTTTGCACATGCACAACGGTTTAGCAAAAAATGTTGCAAATATATGTTAATAGAAAAATAGCATGAAAATAAAGACAAGGATATAAAACTTTTCACATATTTGTTTTGGCCAGGTCTGCATTATTAAGTAACTAAAAAGAGATAGAATGAAAGTGTATAGAAATCAACTATTATATGTGAGAGCAGAGATACTAGCCAATCACATTAATACCGATACTGTGTTGGGTGACAGTGTTTTCTGAACTAAAACACAAATTGCATCAACAGATTCAGATTCTTCCCTTAAGCATTTTAGCCCCAGAGGGGATAGTGGGACCCTAACCATTCTTCCTCATCAAGATTTGATACTGAATTTTCTAAGACGTTCATGTTCTTCCAATCAAAATTCTGGTTTCCTACTCTATGCCAAAGCACTTTTCTCGTACACATATTATTGTGACTTAATGTAAATATCTAATTAAGTTACAAAAAGTTGGTTGTTACAATTTTCAGTGAATTTTTTCACCCCTATAGGCTAATAAAATGAGGTTTTGGACCTAGAATTTATTTTAAAGTATCGAGTGAAAGAGGTTAAAAGGCCCCATTATTTATTAGAATATACTAAATAACCTGAATTTCTAGATGGCTGATTTCCCCCTTTGAGCAAAACTACATGTCTGACTTTTTCTTTTTGTATTTTCAGGCAGAAATTGCTACCCTGGTCAGATATAACACAATTCTCACTTGCCTCATGATTTTATAAGATATTTGCAAAGTGAAAATTTCCCTCTAAGTTGTTAATGGGTAAATCCTAAGAAAGACAAAGCAATTTAGTAATGTTGTAACAATCAAATAAAAGTTTGCCTCCGATTCAATCTTTTAAAGCATTTGGTTGAATCTCCATATATTACCTTCTAACTGCTATTTTATTTTATTTACTTATATCTCAGCTTATTCCAGAAAGGGTTTTAAATGGCATTCAGTCTTTGGAATCCTGAATTTTATAGACAGAAAATTTTTTTTAACTTTGCCCCTGTACCATTCTTAGAATATTTGCAAAGAAAAGGGAAAATGAGAGAGAGATGCTTCTATGATGTGAAATTTCTCTATATTGTCTCATGGATGCAGATCTTACACAGAGCCCTCAAGTCCCCCAGCCACACAAACGAGATGGATTACTCTGAAGGGAAACAAAATAAATCTCTTTTGAATATGTTAGAAACCTAAGAAAGCCTCCAAGACCCATGTGGATTATGATTTCTGAAGATAGTGTAAGCATGACCATCACAGGTAATGTACTAAATATCTGTGACTAACTTTGGAGAATGTTACTAACTTTTTTTAAGTTACTAACTTTGGAGAATGATGAGAAATATTGTAAATCAGATTATAATCTTAATTTGTATAAGTAGGAAATAAAATATAATGTTCAAAGTTGAGAAGTTAAATAATAAAGATACATTAAAGTATAAATATGTGATATTATTCATACTGGTTAGCCAATAAATACTGCCTAAAGAAACAGAGAATTAAGTGTATGACCTTCCCTATCTTCACTAGACTTCAAGACCCAATAACCCAAAGCTCCAACAGGGCAGAGACTGTGTCTACTTTTGATAATAACACCCTTAATTGCTAGCCCTACTCCTAGGCATCTATCTCAATAAATATTTGGTGAGTGGATTCATCAACACATTCCTCACCCACTTTCCCTCTTTGCTCCTTTTTTTTTTTCTTTCTATACAGCCTAACTGCCAGGAGCTCATTTTTAAATCATTGCCTTCCCTCTGACTGGTATCATTAAGGATTGCTGGAAATCATTCACAGAATGTGAATTGGGGTCACTGCCAACTCTTGGTCTTTAACCTAAACTGGAAAGCCTTTGCAACATCCCCAAGGAGTTTCCTTCCTACAGAGGTTATTTCAAATATTAATGATTTTCCCCCCAGCTTTTTAGATTCTCAATAACCCTCACTCTCAAAAGATGACCTCTCCCCCATCTTTGTAGGACAAAATAGGTATCAGCAAATGCAAACTTCAACATCTCAAGAACCATAAATGCTTTTTTGCTTCCATTCTGTCTAAATCCATTCTCTCATGCTATAATTCCAAAGCAAAACAAAACAAGAAGAGCAAAGAAACATCAACCAAGCAATGTTTTCCAATACCATTTCTTTCCCTTGTCTGGCTAACATTCTTTCAGGTAAACTTCTTGAAATAGTTGTTAAATTTATTTGTTTCATGTATTTCTCATTTACTCCCTGGTCTTTGAAAGTACTCTCCTTAGCCTTTCAAAGAAATTCCAGTCAAGGAGAATTTTTTGACTTTATCTTGATCTCTCTGTTGTCTTTGGCTTCAGTAATAGATAATTTTTTTACCTTGTGACACCTAGTGACTTGATACTTTACAGCTTGTCTTCCTATTTTCCTGATGTCCCATGTTAGTCCTTTATATATATGTATATAAAGGACTTTAAATATATATATATATATATATATATATTTCCCCTTACATTTATACTTGACCTTCTCTTATCACTTGATATATATTTAGTGAAAGCCTATAGTCATGTGTTCATCTACTACTTGTACATTGATCACCCCTAAGATCCATCTTGAGCTGCAGAAAAACATCCTTTGCTCTCAAACTGATTCGCTCAGAAATCCATGTCACCTTAGCCTCAAATGTTGAAAAGTAACTCCTCTCCTCACTCTAAACTTGCTTCTTTTTATCTCTATTTTCAGTTGATAACAGTATACAATTAAGAAAACAAGGGTGATCTTGAGTCTTCCTGGTTCCTTATTTCCCTTGTCCAGCCAACAAATCACATCGATTCTACCTACAAACTATCACTTGAGTTATGAATCTATCTAGTTTTAATATTCTCACTGTTTCCACCTTAATTTAGACCCTGACCCTGTCTTGTCTGGATTCCTGTAACATCCTCCTGTCTGGATTCCTTCCTTTTAGTTTTACTTTCCTCTAATCCATTATTTACACTGCTGCCAGAGTGAGCCTTCTAAAATGCAAATCTAATCATGCGTTTTCCTTGCTTCAAAATCTTGTAATGACTCCCGTAGCTTTCACAATAAAGTCCAAACTCCATAGCACAGAATTATAAGGTACTTTATGACCTGGCATCTCCTTACTTCAGTTGCACTTATTTTTTTCCCCGGACTTTCTAATATTGAGCAAAAGGCCATTCACAAGAAGGGTCCTGCCTGCTCCAGCCTTTGCATGTCTATGCCTTGACATTTCCTCACCACTCCATTTCCAAGTAATTTTCTCTCATCTTTCAGAAAACAGTTCAGGGGATACCTCATCCAAGAAGACAAGTTGTCTTGGTTCTAGTCTAGTTTAGAATATTTCCATTCTGTCCCTTTTATTGTATAATGCCTAGCATAGTGTTAAATCACATCATATTTCTGGGACATATTTTCATTATTTGAACAAAAGATATGGAAGGGGGTATAGAGTGTAGCTTATTTTTCTCTCTTATATTCTATACATATTTAATAAAGAAGTGAAAGAATGGAAAACTAAAGATAAGTCTGGTAGCTGTATTTACATATTTGTTAGGGAGCCAAAGGAGGCATTCAAATCCTAGCTCTATGGTTACCGGTTGTGGGACCTTAGATAGTTACAGAATCTCCTGAAGCTGCAGTTATTTCATAGAGATAACCCATCATTCCTAACACATAATGGGAGCTAAAATGAGGTAATTAGGAGGAAGCACTTATGACAGTGCTTTAAAAAATGTTAACTCTTATGATCCTTGTTGTCAGGGGGTCACATGAGCAGATATGTTTGACCATAGGGAATGAGGATTAATGGTTGGTATGTACAGGGAGACATATTTTTCCTGATATAAAGAAAAACTTTGTAAGAGTTTTAAATGCCTGACAATCAAACAGCTGTCTTGTGAAAGTAGTACAGATGTACAGTAAGGGAGAAACACAGCTTAGTATCATACTGTATTAAAAATAAGACAGGGCTTCCCTGGTAGCACAGTGGTTGAGAGTCCGCCTGCCGATGCAGGGGACACGGGTTCGTGCCCCAGTCCGGGAAGATCCTACATGCCGCGGAGCAGCTGGGCCCATGAGCTATGGCCGCTGAGCCTGCGCGTCCAGAGCCTGTGCTCCGCAATGGCAGAGGCCACAACAGTGAGAGGCCTGCGTACCGCAAAAAATAATAATAATAATAAAATAAAATAAGACAAAGGTTTCAATTGACAGGGAATTTAATGTGATTAAAAATGTGGTATGGTTAATAGAAAAGTAAATTATGACTTAAAGAAAATATAAGATCTAGAAAAAGCAATGATAGTTCAATTTATACCATGTTTATCAAACCATACCTGGAATTTGCATTCCACTCTGAATATTGTTTAAGTGAGAGGAGAGGAAAAAATATGAGGATGCTAAAAATTATAAAAACCAGTGAAGTGAAGAATTCTAAAAGAGAACTGGGAGAGTTTAGTGTGGACAGAGGAAGACCACAGGTGGATACTACAGCTGTTTTCAAACATTGTAAAGTGGTTTGTGGCCTTAGGGGTTGGAATTTCGCTTCTGGCTTACTGATCTATAAGCAGTGTGAACTGGCTTACTGACTTATAAACAGTATGAACTTGAAGAGATATGAAACATCTCTAAATTTCAATTTCCTCATTTGTAAAAGGGGAAAATAATAACTATCTCTAACATTGTTGGGAAGATGGAATTAGATAATTTTATTTAAAGTTGTTATCTTGGGGATGAATAAAGGTTAAAGGATAGAAATTATTTTTAACAAGAAGGTTTAAGATTTTCTTCATTGAGCTACAAAATCACAATCAAAAGAGAGATACCAGCTTTACATAAGGTAGTGTTTTCTAATTGCTAGAGGTGATGGTGCTGAGTTTATTATTATATCTCAAAAGTCACTTCTTCAGGGAAGCCTTCTTTAAATTTTCTGTTCTGTGTGCTTCTCCTTCATAGCATATTAACTAATTTGTTGTCTCATATTTATGAAGCATATCTCTATTGTTTAAGTATAATCTTCCATGAAGGAAGGATTATTCCCACTTCACTTTACTATTGTTTTCCCAGAATCTAACACTCGAAGGTTTAAAACAGGGTAACTCTAAGTACTATTTCTTGAAATACTGAACAAAGGGTGCATAAGGAAATTAATGCACTCACATTCAAGCAATATTTCTTGACTTAAAGAATGACTGAGGTGAATGTCAAAGCTGTTGTAGAGAGGATTTAAGAATTTGAGAGTGGTTAGACAAATTACTTACTCAATTTTTTCTAACACCAAGATTCATTTAATCTTGAGTGAGCTGCTATCCTTAGAAATTTCCAATAAGGCTTGCTCTACATCCATCAGAAACAATTTAGAAAAGAGTCCTTCACTACTTAGAAGGTTGGATTAGGTGGTCTTTCAGCCCCCTTCCAACACCAACATCCAGTGAATTATTTCATGATTACCTTTAGCCATAAATTGAAAAAAGACTTCTACAATATGCAAGAATAGCTACCAACAAAGAGTAACCATGTTCACATGTTTAAGTTAGGATCTAAAGTAAATGTCTCTCTCTTTCTCAGGTGACCTGATTAATTTTAGTTCCTAGGTATAATAATTATTGGGATAGACTTTGCTTTATAAAGACTGGCATCTAAGGAAGTTAACCATCTAAGTTAACTTTTGTAAAGTTACCATTTCACAAATGATAAATTAAATCTATTAAAATTTTTTCCATTAAGTCAGAAATAAGAGGTAGCTGAAACTGGTTGCTTTTCTATTTGCAGTTACTTCATCTATTTTCTCTCTTATTTAGAGAGCACGTAATAGTGTAAGACAAACTCAGTATAGTTGTTGATACAAACTCCTTGAGCCATGCTTCAATTCTGTAATAACCCCAGGAGGGGGGACATTTAAGTAGATGACATTTGCTCTCAACACCTTCGATCTCCACCTCTCCCAATCTCCCCTCATGCCTCAGAAAATTGGCATTTCTAAATAAATCCCTTCATGCTATCAAGAAAGAACCACACATATGATTCACTAGCTCTTGTGTGCCTCTAGGATGAAATCTGGAAGCAGATTTTGTCTGTGAGCAAAAAAAAAGGCAAGAGGCTGTACATACAAATTAGGTGGAAGTAAATAATTTGACTGCCACGGAAACAGTTGCATGTATGATGGCAGAGATATCCTGAGAAATACAGTCCTCACATTCATGGGTTACACTGTGCACGTTTCTCCAACTTGGAACTATTGGCATTTGAGGCTGGATAATTCATTGTTGTGGGGACTGCGCTGTGCATTGTAGGATGTTCAGCAACATCCTTGGCCTCTTTCCACTGCCAGTAGCACCTCCTCCCCTCAGTTATGACAGTGAAAACTGTCTCTAGTCCTTGTCAGTGTTCCCCATTGAACAAAGTCACTCCCAGTTAAGAACCACTGATTTAGAGTAATGGAAGAAATTCCTGAGACTAGGATAGTTTCCCAGTATTAAAGCTATAAGAACATTAAGCTGGATCTCAGATATAGGCAGGAAAGTGTTCCAGGTCTAGTTTCCCACTCAGAAACCCAGTAGTTGAGAGTAATTCCATTTAATATCTGAAGGGTATCAGACACCTGGAATCAGATTCAAGTATCAAATTCTAAGTAAACACAATGCATTTTGATAATGATTCCCTCTTCTGACATCATCCTCCCCACCAAAGGCAAAATCAGCTTGTTTGTATTTAAGTATTGTATACTTTCCAGTTTTAAGTCTGAACATTTGTAACAATTTCTATAAAATGATTTTTTTTCTCCATGCCAACAGGAAAATGTGAAAGGTAATAGAATATAATGGTCCAACTTCTTTCTGACTAGGGTTCTCTGGAGTGTGTGTGGTTATATGTGTGTGTGCATGTGTTTATTTATGTCTGTGTGTATTTTTCATACTTTTGAAAATGACAATGGTACCTGTTAACTTCAATTTTTTTTTTGTTATTACAACTAGGTGTTTGCTTCTGGGTTTCTTGCATGAGGTAGTAAGTGGATTAGGGGAAGCTTTGATTAATTCATTCAGTGCATAGAACCTGAATTTGCTTATGTCAGATAACAAAAGAAACTTTCCTAAAGGTAGTTGGTAAATGTCCCATATCGAAAAAGCTCCACTATAAGCATTTTGCAATTTAATTCCACATGCTACTCTATTCCGTATGTGCTTTATTACTCTCTCAAGGAATTCAATATCAGACATGAATTCTCTGCAAAAGGCTAACTAGTAAGGAAAATAAAACTGACAAAGGCACTGAAGCATTAAACAATCAGAAGAGTTTAGAGACTTTTTTAAAGTGAGATTTGTAAACGACTTTAGTGAGATTTTTCCATATCTAGCTTCCTTTGAGATTTGTGTCTTCCTTACACTATCATTGTTATAAAATTCTCTTTACAATATTCTTTTATATATGCAAGGTGACCTTGACTAATTCCAAAAAAAAAAAAAAATGTACGTCTTTTAATAGAGTTTTGTTATGGTTACTATTGGGGAGGAGAAATTTCCCAGGGATGAATAGAAATAGACCACAGTGTAGATTATATATCTTGTAGGTGATTTGGTACATCAAATATGTGATTCATATTTTACAACACCGCTTAACAATAAAATGTTTTGTTTTTATAGAGAAGGACATATTTAAATTATATTTTCCTCTGATCCATTGACCTATTCAGCCACTCAGAAGGAGAATCAGAGAGTAAATCCTGCAGCACTTCTCTGCTATGATCTGGTGCCCCAAGCAACTGACCCTCTTGAATGTAAGAGGCACAGCAACACATTTTGTGAATTCTTTCTTCCTCGGATTATCGGTTCAACATTTCTCTGCAAAGTTCAATGAGGTTCATTAGCTTATCTGAACAGAACGGGACCAGTACTTTTGAAACAGCTTCTCTCTGTGACTTTTCTAATTAAACCCCTTCCATCAGATGAAGAGCTGCCCTTTTTACTTGACAAACATTTGTTCTAATTTGGCCTTGCTTGATTTTTCAGTGCTTTTATGTCCCTCTCCCCCTCTCTATGCCCACTAGCATCTGTTAGTCAGAAGATCGCTCTGGCTGACATTTACTCTGAAGGTGCTTGCTTATTTAAATAGTTCAATGTTAGACAAGCTTATCAGTTGAAAAATACAATATAGTTCCAGAGCACTGGTAGAGCTCATCTTAAAGAAATGTTTTGTTGTACAGATGCATCTTTCTTATTTTTATGAGATAATATTAAATGTACTCACTCATACACAGAGTCTATGGGAAGTAGAGAGATAATATGTTTCATAATACAAACTACAACCTTTCTTTCCATTTGCTCTTATGTGTAAGAGTTACATGTTGCCTAGGTAAACATAGGAAGTAAGCTTATGATTAAAAGAAAAATAACCTAAAGCAAGAGGACAGATCTTATTTGAAACTAAAATTAAATGGTCAGGATGGCATCTGTCTGATGTTAGAATGGAAGGAGTTGACAACTTTAAATTGAATTTAAATGTTAAAAAACATTTAAATTCCCAGCATTTTCCACAGGCCTTGAAAACAGTAGCAAAAGTACCCAGATATCTCCATGACTGGTGACTAATCCTTCAGGAAGGCTCTTCTACATAGACAGAATGATAATATGTAAAGTTAAGGACTTACCTCGGAGGAAGTGAACAACTGAGGCTTTGGGTGTTCACCCTGGCCTTCAGAAAGACATGCTCTGTCAGTGACAAGCCTTGCTACATTCAGTTTATTCTCCTATTTTCTTTGACACTATCCAGTGCTATTAGCTTGCCTGCCATGTAGTCTGTAAGTAATAGGTTGCAATAGCAGCTGAAATTGACAAGTGCTTAGCCCAGAGCATGGATTGAATGTAACTCATAGGGTTCCCAAGTTAATTTCCAATACCTATTTCATCAAGGAAGACTGATAGATGGCTGCCAGCATCTTTTGGCTTTATCTGTAAATCCCTATGTCTTTTACTGCCATCATTTTGTTTTATTAATACATTCTATCCCTTGCATTTGCTCCTCCCCATTTCCATAACTTCAAATGGAGCTTCTCTCTAGACACATTAGTCATTTAGTTTAGAAGCCCTTGCAGCTAAATGTAAGACCTTCAAATGTTATTGAAGTGTATTTTTCCATGTGGCCCCCTGTTTAAAGTGATGTTTCGTTAGGGACTGCAGGGTGAAATATGAAGTTATCTGGGAGAGTAAATCTGAGATGTTGGACAGATGGTGAAGCATCAGTGCATCCACAGAAATGCATTTCATTTTTATACAGGGGACGCTCTCAATCAAATCAATTTTGGCTTGAGAAAACAGTTGCTGTTATTGCATCAGTGGCTTTTTTTGGTTTTCTTTAAGAAATCAATATTGAATCTTATAATTCTTTAATAGATTTTAAGTAAATTCTTTAAATAAATGTGGAACAAATATAAAATGGGAAAATTTCTTCAAGATTAAGAGTTTATTGAAAATGGAACAAAGGTTACCACTGAAAGATCACATGGAATGACTGTTGGTAAAACATACAACTCTTTTACTCTACAGGATGGAAAGTTTCTTTTCTCACCTAAAATGTGCTTTGGGAACAGCTCATCTTTACTAAAGTTCTTATTTAAACTTGGCGAAATGAGTTTTGTCATTGACAATCCACAGCTTCAATTTACACTACATACATTTAACAGCCTCTAAATCACCTATCTCAATCCTTCCCTGTTTCCTTGAGTCCTACTCCAGCTGCCATTGCCCTCAGATTGTTAGTGCTAATAAATGCAAGGTATTGATGCTAGAAGAGGGCAGTGGTCATCTACTTCAGGGACATTGAGGATCCAGAAAAGGAGGAATGGTTCAGAACAACACATGCAGAGGGAACAATTCGAACTTGCCAAGGATAGTCCTGTTAGGCAAGCAAAGAGGTCTTCACAAAATTCAGCAGCCCCTATGTAATGTTTTTAGAATTCTTTCCTGAGAAGACAGTGAATTCAGAATTGATGTGGGAAGAATATAGTAAAATTTCACTCATTCAGAGTAATTGAAGTGGAACCCCTTCTGGATCATTGAAAAATTTGAATTATGTGATGCTTTTTATAGAAGGCAGTTTTGTTGTTTTCCAGTACATACAGTAATTGGCAAAACATCCAAGAAAGTATTGCCAAGTAGACTTCCTGCTGGCATGTTTAAGTGAAAAGCTGAGACTCATTTAAAATTAGCATAGCATTATGTGTGTATGAAAATGGCCCAAATAAAGTTCTTGAAAAAGTTTATTTTCCTAGGTTGTTTAGATGTTCTCCTTAAATTATTATATGACCAAAAAACAACAAACAAACAAAACCAGACAGTTTTTAGTCATTGTGATTCCTCAATGAGATTCTTTTCTCTGCATGTTTAACTTGTTTGGACTTGAAATAATGGTTAGACCACATTCTTGGAATCCCAGCATTTCTCTGACTCCTCCTGCTTTATTGGCGCCTGGAATTCCCTTCCGCAGTTCAAAATAGACTGGCAAGTCATTTTGAATGAAGACCTAATTCTTTCTATAGTGTGAGTGTTCATAATAATCACATGCACGTAGAGTATTGTTAAGAGTTTAACTGAGTGTATAATTAAAACCTTATATGAATCCTTATAGATAGCAATTCTTGCCCCTCCTTTTGTAATCCCTTTCTAAAGCCTTTCAATTTTAGAGGAATTATTCTGGTAAAATTTGCCCTTCTTATGGCCCAGATTGATGCTAGATTTTTGAAGGAACTTCAAGTTCCTTCAAAGTTTTAAATAAATGAAGCCTTCATTCAATATTTACTCATTTAGTCAATAAAATTTTGCTGAGTTGCCATTGTGCCACTATGCCATTGTGCCATTCTCAGGTACTGAGAATACAAGGATGATTATACAGTTTTATTTTCACTGGGGTTTTCCTCAGAGACATGGGCTGTGTCATTGTAAGCCTTGAGGACCCCTCTAGAGCCATTTTAACTTGAAGCTTGGAATAGTCTTCTCCATAGCCTCTGCTCAGTGGTCCCTATCTCCATTGTCCTTAATTTGCTCCCCGTACTCCACCAAAATGGGATTCTAGGTTCACAATTCTTGTGTGAGGATAAAACTATCCTTCTAGTCACCATTTACCACAGCAAATAAGACAGTTTCTTTTGAATTCTGACTCTATAATCCTTGGTCATTAGTTTTCTCCTTTATTGAACATTCTTCTCAATGTATTCATCTTGGGGTCTTAGCCACTTTTTTCCTCTTTAGTCGTTGTACATAAAAATATTCTTATTGTAATTTTTTAGCTCATTCTAGACCACATTGTCTTGCATTCAATTCTATATTTCTTTTTTATGGTGGTCACTTTTCACTTATGTCTGCCTCCTGAAATTAGCAGCTTTTTGACCCAGCTTTGTGATGTTAACCCTGTGTTCATGGTTATGAATGCCTATAGCATCTTCACAAGAAGGCTCATAACTCAAATACACATCCAAAGATTAATACAGCCATTGGTCTAGAAGTTGCCTCACAGATAGTTTTTTAGAGGAAAACCTGTTCAGTTAGGATTCTAGGTTGTGACAATTATGAATTCCAACTCAAACTGGCTCAACCAAGAAAGGGAACATTTGTTGATGCACATGAATGAAAGCAGTCTGAGTGGCAAAATATAGTGGCAAACATCAGGTATAACATCTTCACTGGTCAAATGATGTCTTCAGGACTCAGTTTCTCTGTCCCTCTGCTTGGCTTGGATTTCCTCCCTGTGTTTGTTTCATTCTCATGCTGCACATAGTGATGAGATGGATGCTGCACTTCCCATTTTACTTCCTCTTGATTCAAGTTTAGAGAAAGAGAACAAACACCTCTTCAAGGTACTCCAACAAAATTCCTGTGATTAGCAATAAATGGGCTTCATGGAGCCATTTTTAGAGTAATCTCTGTGGCCAGAGTAAAGGAATGCACTGACCTAGCTAAGCTTAAGCTGCCTTACATCCAAGCACACAAATTGAGAACTAGAGATAGGTGTTGGCAGAGATCATGGGTTTTTAATAGCAATAAAACGGGTGACTGGATGGGATGCTGACATTAGCCCACAAACTGTAGATATCCACTTGGAGAAAACTTACTGTAATTCAGATGTTATTTAATGTCCTAGTCACCAAACCTAATAACTGAGTAATTTTAGAAAATCACTTAAAGTCTCTAAACCTTAATATATTTCTATTTGAAATATAATTAAAGACACTTGAATGATAGCATTGTCTTAGGTAGTAAATACAATAACATACATGAAAATACTATGTACTGATAGACATACAAATTTACTCGTAGTAGTAGTAGTACTATTTATGCCAAGACAATTGAAATATATCTATCTATATCTAACATCTATCTATTTATCTATCATCTATCATCTCTCTATCATCTCTATCTAACTCATTAGCTTGGACTGGCATAACAGAATATGACATTTTGGGTGGCTTAAACAAGAGAAATGTATTTTCTCTCAGTTCTGGAGGCTAGAAGTCCAAGATCAAGGTGCCATCAATACTGGTTTCTGGTGAGGCCTCTCTTTCTGAATTGCAAATGGTCACCTTCTCATACGGCCTTTGCTCTGTGTGTGTGGAGAGAGATTTCTGGTGTCTCTTCCTCTTCTTATAAGGACACGGGCCCTATCAGATTTGGGCCCACACGTACAACCTCATTTAACCTTAATTACCTTCTTAAAGACCCTATCTCCAAATAACACATTGAGATTTAAGGTTTCAATATAGGAATTTTGTGGGGCAGGGGTAGGATGTGTCCACAATTCAGTCTATGCTACTAACTAATATCTGTCTCTTTTCTCACTTTAGTTCTTAAAACTACTTTGCAATTGATTAAATGTTTTTCTTTTTATTTTCCTTAAGGGTACTGACCTTGTCTAACTCTCTTTATATTTTTAACTTATACTGTGTTTCCTGGTATGTTGCGGTGCTCAATAAAAAATGGTTTGTTTCTTGAATTGATCATAGATGAGACGCTAACAACAGGAGTTCTTTTACTTTTGTCTTCTGGGAATGAACTGATATTGGCCTCACTGACACACCTGACCACTCTTCTGTGTTATCAGGCTCCTTCAATATCTCATTTAATAAACTTGATGGAGTATAATATTTCCCCTGGGAAATCACACTCTGTCTTCTATTAGAGTGTGAAAAATATTTAAAAATATAACATGTAATTTTGCCTCTTTCTGGCATAATTCTTCACATTTTGTGGGAGGTAGAAGGGAGTGCAGTTGTAAAAAAAATTGTACGCAATAAATGTATTTAATAAAACCTCATGTTTCAAAGATCTCACACACATACACACACACACACACACACACACACACACACTTTAACCTGCCTAGAATCTTTCAGACAGGAATTCCATACTAAAAGCATCAGATTCAAATGAACACAATTTTGAAGCACCAGAAGAGTAGGCAGTCACATTCTGGTAGTCTTTAAGCAATTGGTAATTTGGAGTTTCCGCATTTGTGGAATGTGCTGCTATGCTAACTGCCTTTCACATAGTGGATGGTTCTTTTTGTTAGATAGTAAATTTAGAGATCCTTTCTCCCCAACCCTCAAAATATTTTGAATTTCTTGCAAGAAAGAAATGAAATTATACTTAAAAACCTAGCAAGTATTTGGTTTGTCAACTTGAGTTAAGCCACTAATCTAACCCTTCAGACTTCTCATTTTGAAAACTGTTATGATGGTACTTGCAACCCAGTTTTAAACACACATAACAGGAATACTCTGGGGGTTAATTACATTAAAAATATCTGCAAATTGCTTGGAGTTCCTTGGGGTTGGAGGCCATATAAATATAGCTGTCATTCTTTTCCTAGGCCTTGACCACATTTCTTTTAAAAGAAAATGTTTTCATCTTGTTTTCTAGAAACAGGACCTAGGTTAGTAGTCATGGTGCTTTATAGCATTGATGCAGCTGCCTACTGAACTGTTCAGAGCAACTTTTGACCTGGAAACTTTGATTACATTTTATGATCACTCTCATAAGTTCAAAGAATTTGATCTGCATCCATCAGGCAAGTAAAAAGAGAAAAATATTTCCAAGCATTATCACCAGCTTATCTTAGGTAAATCCTTCCAATGACATACTTCATGCACATTCAGCTTTTCATTGTTACCTTGAATGTAGATGTTTTGTGCTAATATTTTTAGAACTTACAGACATAAAATCATGAGCTTTGTAGAACCCGGAACTAATGTAGAATTTCAATATTAGGTGGTTTTAGGTCCTTGAGACCCATTGCCATTTTGAAAGGTTTCAGAAAGCAGAAGTACTTGTTTGATAAAACCAAGTAGCCACACATCAGACAATTGTTTTGTAAAGGGCATGGAGCTTGGTGGAGCCAATATAATTTAGACTGCAGATGCTCACTAACCTTCTCCTGGGATTTGGAGGATCAGCTCTGGAGCTGCCATTTCAGAAGCTATCTACTAAGCCACATGTGGGAAAACTTAAAACAAATTAAGTCTTGGAAACATTTAATCCTAATGTTCTTCACTAACTTTATTAGACCTGAATAGAGAAATATTTGTTATCTGAGGACTACCACAGATACAATAAAATTTGGAGAGCTGTGAAAGTCAGAGGGTATCAAGCTCCACTTGCAACTTGACAAAGAAACTTAAAAACAAGAAGGGGCAGCAGCTATTTCATACTCTGGGAGGCAGAGAAAAGATGGAATTTATGCTTGAAGGATGGCTGTTCACATAGGTTCATTTGACTTGGTGCAACTCGGTGTCAAATTGTGGCGAGAGTAAAGGATATCAGAAACCCTGAATTTTATTGGATGGTTTATGTAAGCTCTTTACAAGGTCACCTTAAGTTTCACTACAGAACTACCAAGATTTCCTATTTTGTCAGAATACCATTACCACTCCTTGCAGCATCTATAACATTTTTTCAAAAACAATTTTCTTAGAAGTATTTATGCCACAGACCTCCATATTTAATAAAGATGTCTCACTAAACTTCAAGGCATTTCTGAGCCCTTCATTTTTGTTGGCTTATTCTACAGTTAATTGGTAATCAATCTCTGTCAAGATAAGCAATTTGATCTACCTTAATGGAGTAGCAAGTTCAGTGGGGAAGTGATAAAAGTCATTTCATTTTAATATGACCTACACTGCAGGTATCGCATGGGTTAGCACAGACATTCTGTTTTCTTTTATATTATAGAGAAAGAAATGTCCAGATTTATCATAGATGTACTGATACTACATTTATATATAAAATATACATTAGTATGGTATATGATTATATATTAATTAGAAATCTTTGGTCAAGCATTTATTGGTGCCTAGAACCATGCTATAATGTAGAAATGTTTGGAATTTTAACAAATGAAAGAAGCTATGTTTCCTTGTCAATCAATTCAGAAGTCTCCATAGAAAAACAAATGGGACAATGCTTCAGGATTGGTGACACAACAAGAACAACTTGAGAGTTTGAATGTATTGTTTAATTAGCTGCTGTAGCATTGTGTATAACCTCTGATATGTAATTAAACATGTTTCCTTCCTCCATATTGCAACTGAATTGATTTCATTACAGGAATCAGTTTCTTCATCTAGCACGAGGAAACTGTTTAGGTGACAGTCAAGAGAATATAAATGTAGCCCAGATGTTGACTTGAAAGGTTAAGAAAAGAATGATGATTAAGAAACATTTGCCTCTGATGTAGGGTTGTTCCAAAATCAGAGGAGTGAGAGGCAAAAGTCATGAAGAAATGTATTAGTATGAAATATCCAGTTCTAGAGCAATTTCTATATAACACAGTGTTAGTTGAATTATCAAGGATGAAAATGTATAGATTCAATAACTAACCTACGGATGTCACATATGTAATGTAAAGAATCCTGTTTGTTGTATGTGTATACATCTGTATGCGTATGTGTGTACTTCATAGCCAGGAATAACTATGTATCTAGTGATTTATGCAGTGTCAAAGTTTATAGTTGTATTTTTGTTCTCATATTATGCTCTTAGTAATCACTGTGATGCATTTAATGTTGAGCCCATGATCAGGAATACAGCCTATACTTAAATTGGTTTATTTCTTTAGATAATGTAAAAGTAGTTAAATTGTTAAAATTAAACAACTCTCAGAAAGATATAGGATCCCAGGAAACATCTTATAATTTGGTTATATTGGTGTGTGTGTGTGTGTGTGTGTGTGTGTGTGTGTGTGTGTGAGAGAGAGAGAGAGAGAGAGAGAGAGAGAGAGAGAGAGAGAGAGTTTGTGTGCTGTGTGCATGTATTTGTATTCATATTATTTGAGGTTAATAGCAGGTAACAATCCCATGTGTTTGTACATGTGTAATTTTAGAATATTTAGAAACAGATCAAGCAATAAAATTAAATTATCTTGTCAGAACAACCAATATACAAGGCTGAAGACTTTGCATTTTGGATTAGTTTTATTGAAACAATAGCTAGGGTCCTGTGACTTTATACATGCTCAGCTTCATAAATTACTTTGCAAATCAGTGGCATAAATTGTTAATTTTACAGTTTTTCCAGTCAGTCCATGAATCTTAATCTGTACTTTTGTTACATATAAATCATCAATAAATTGTAAAATTGTTAAATTCTGGTATAAGGGGATTCTGGTAAGTGCATAAGATGCAGGTAATTACCTGTTGTCTAAATGTAAACTGAGTGAGTTAAACAACTTTATGTTGTTTGCTTGAAATACTCTACATAACAACAAAACATGTTTTCCTTCCTCAAACTCACCCCAGAAAAACAATTAATTTATTTTCTGGACATTTTAAATCCTGTATCTTAAAATTATTTTATATTCAATAATATATGAAAATACATAACATTTTATTTGAGGTTTTTCCTAGTATTTGATTTTTTCTATTTTAATTACTAGTTTCAGCATCATTGATAACTATATTATCCTCTTGAATTTGTTCATTTGCAAACATAAACTTAGTCTTGATTTATTCTTTTCTATGTATTTGTTGTTGTTGTTGTTGTTGTTGTTGGCAAAACTTACCAATATTGTTTGGAACATTATTTTCACTTTTCCTTTTGCTCTCATTATCAAAATAACTGGTTGAATTCTAACTAACTACAGCAGTTGTATGTATTTTTCCCCATCCTTTCAGAATAATTAACCCAGAAGCCTTTATAACTTTCATCCCTATGTTAGTTGGTGTTCTCTAGAGAAAAAAACAGATTTGTTGAGAGGAATTGGCTCACACAGTTATGGGGGCTGAGAATTCCCACTATCTGCTGTCTGTAAGGTAGAGACTCAAGAAAGCTGGTGGTGTAATTCAGTTCAAGTGTGAACATGTGAGAACCAGGGGACCAATGATTTAAATCCCAATCTAAGGGTCAGAGAAGATAGAATAACGTGTTTCAGCTCTATCAGTGAGGCAGGAAAAAAGGGATGAATTCCTCCTTCTGCCTTTTGTTCTATCTGGGCCCTCAGTGGATCAAATGATGCCCACCTACACTGGGGTGTGCAATTTACTTTACTGAGTCCACTCATGAGAATTATCCTCAAAGACAACATCCAGAAACAATGATTAATCTATGTATCCATGGCCCACTCAAGTTGATGCATAAAATTAATGATCACAACCTTATATCTTCTTTCTAAATATTTACCCAGGCTTCTCCTTGTGCACGAATTCCAATTTTCCTCTTATGCTTCTTTTTTTTTTTAACATCTTTATTGGAGTATAATTGCTTTACAATGTTGTGTTAATTTCTGGTGGATAACAAAGTGAATCAGCTATATGTATACATTTATCCACATAAACCCTCTCTCTTGAGTCTCCCTCTCACCTAGCAATCTCACTACTGGGCATATACCCTGAGAAAACCATAATTCAAAAAGGGGCATGTAACACGATGTTCATTGTAGCAC
This sequence comes from Grampus griseus, assembly GCF_964374135.1. NCBI lineage: Eukaryota > Metazoa > Chordata > Mammalia > Artiodactyla > Delphinidae > Grampus > Grampus griseus. The sequence continues at coordinate 49,108,345 of NC_139012.1, forward strand.
TATTTACAATAGCCAGGACATGGAAGCAACCTAAATGTACATCGACAGATGAATGGATAAAGAAGATGTGGCACATATATACAGTGGAATATTACTCAACCATAAAAAGAAATGAAATTGAGTTATCTGTTGTGAGGTGGATGGACCTAGAGTCTGTCATACAGAGTGAAGTAAGTCAGAAAGAGAAAAACTAGTACCGTATGCTAAAACATATATATGAAATCTAAAAAAAAACATATGGTTCTGATGGACCTAGGGGTAGGACAGGATAAAGACACAGCCATAGAGAATGGACTTGAAGACATGGAGGGGAAAGAGGAAGCTAGGATGAAGTGAGAGAGTAGCATTGACATATATTCACTACCAAATGTAAAATAGATAGCTAGTGGGAAGCAACTGCATAGCACAGTGAGATCAACTTCGTGATTTAAGCTTCTTGTTGAATAGCATTCTTCATAATCCATATATTGTATATGATTTTTTTCCATGAAGCATTCCATGCCTTGAATGAAGGTTGATGATTCCTATTCTCTCCCCAAATATATATGGAATACAATCTTTTTATTTAGATTATTATAGTTAGAATTTGGATTTTCTAGACTAATATATCTGAAGCTATTTTCTCACCTCTCAAATACTATACTAACAAGGCTTTTATTCTCTTATTCAACAATCTATATCAGATTATTCCTGTGTGGCACACGCTGACACACTGTTTGAGATACAGTGGTTCAAACACATTCAGGTCTTCAGATGCAAGAATTGTTCAATATCCACAAATTAATTAATGTGATACACCACATTAACAAATTGAAGGATAAAAATCATATGATCATCTCAATAGATGCAGAAAAATCTTTTGACAATATTCAACATCAATTCATGATAAAAACTCTCCACAAAGTGGTCATCAAGGGAACATACCTCAACATAATAAAGACCATATAAGACAAGCCCAGAGCTAACAACACACTCAAAGATGAAAATCCTAAAGCATTTCTTCTAAGATTAGGAACAAGAAGGTTGCCTAGTCTCATCACTCTTATTCAACATTGTATTGGAATTCCTAGTCACATAAATCAGAAAAGAAAGTGAAATAAAATAAATCCAAATTGGAAAGGAAGAAGTAAAACTGTCACTGTTTGCAGATGACATGATACTATATGTAGAAAATCCTAAGAACACCACTAAAAAACTACTAGAATTTTTCAATGAATTCAGTAAAGCTGCAGGATACAAAATTAATATACAGAAATCTGCTGTGTTTCTATACACTAACAATAAACTATCAGAAAAAGAAATTAAGAAAGCATTCTCATTCACAATCTCATTAAAAACAATAAAGTATGTGGGAATAACTCTAACTAAGGAGGTAAAAGACCTATATTCAGAAAACTATGACACTGATGAAAGAAATTGAAGATAACACAAACAGAGAGAAAGATATACCATGCTCAAGGATTGAAAGAATTAATATTGTTAAAATGACCATACTACCCAAGGCAATCTACAGATTCAATGTAATCCCTATCAGAATACCAATGGCATTTTTCACAGAACTAGAACAAATAATTCTAAAATTTGTATGAAAATATAAAAGACCCCAAAAGGCCAAAACAATTTTGAGAAAGAAGCAAAAGACTGAAGGTATCATCATGTTCCCTGATTTCAAACTCCAGTACAAAGCTAAAGTAATCAAAACAGTATGGTTCTGGCAGAAACACAGACACAGATATTAATGGAACAAAATAGAGAGCCCAGAAATAAACCTAAATTTATACAGGCAATTAATCTCTGACAAAAGAGTCAAGAATATACAATTGGGAAAAGACAACCTCTTCAATAAATGGTGTTGAGAAAACTGGATAGCTACATGCAAAATAATAGACTGGATGACTTTCTTATCTCATATATAAAAATAAACTCAAAATAGATTAAAGACTTAGATGTAAGTTTTGAAACCATGAAACTACTAGAAAAAAACATTTGCTGTATGCTCTTTGACATTGATTTTAGCAATTTTTTGATATGTCTCCTTATGAAAGGGAAACAAAAACAAAAATAAACAAATGAATTGCATCAAATTAAAAAGGTCTGCACAGTGAAGGAAACTATCAACAAAACAAAAAGACACCTGCTGAATGGGAGAAGATATTTGCAAATGATATATTCGATAAGGGGGTAATATCCAAAATATACAAAAAAAAGGTATACAGTTCAACAAAAAAGAAACAAATGACTTGATTAAAGAATGTGCAGTGTATATGAATAGACATTTATCTAAAGAAGAGATACAGATGGCAAATAAACACAGGAAAAGATGCTCAACATCCCTAATCATCAGAGAAATGCAAATCACAACCACAATGAGATATCACTTCACACCTGTCAAAATGGCTATTATCAAAAAGACCACAAATAACAAATGTTGGTGAGGATGTGGAGAAAAGAGAATTCTTGTACATTGTTGGTGGGCATGTAAATTGATGCAGCCACTGTGGAAAATAGTATGGAGGTTCCTCAAAAAACTAAAAATAGATCAAGTGAGCAATTCCAGTCCCGGGTATATATCCAAAGAAAACAAAAACACTATTTCAAAAAGATACATGTACCTCATTGTTCACTGCAGCATTATTTATAATAGTTAAGATATGGAAGCAATCTAAGCACCCATTAATAGGTGAATGGATAAAGAAGATGTAGCATATTCACCTGTAGTCTATTCAAACACTGTGTGTATGTATATATACACATACACACACAATGGAGCATTACTCAACCATAAAAATAATGAAATCTTACCATTTGTGACAACATGGATGGATCAAGGGGGTATTTTGCTAAGTGAAATAAGTCAGAAAAGTAAATAATGTGTAATTTCCCTTATATGTGGATTCAAAAATAACCAAAACAAATGAACAAATACAACCAAGCAGAAACAGAATCATAGATACAGAGAAAGACAGTTAATTGCCAGAGGGGAAGGGGGTAAAGGGAGGCAAGAAATAGTTGAAGGAGATTAAGAGGTACAAACTTTCAGTTACAAAATAAATGAGTCATAGGTATGAAATACACAGTGTGGGGAATATAGTCAATGATTATGTAATGTCTTTGTATGGTGACAGATGACCAAGAAAAAACATTCAGTTTCCTTACAGTCTTAGAGTTTTCATTCTCATGAGGGAAGTTATTTTTTGAGATAATAGTTATTAGACAATAAGTAAAATATAATTTCAAAAAATAATTTGAAACTGTGATAAATGCTGTATAGGGAGTACACAAGGTATTGTGTAAATGAAAAGATCCTTCAGGCTGTGTGTCTAGGTAGGGAAGTTTCTGTGAGGAACTGAATGAGCTGATATCTGCAAAAAGGAGGAATCAGTCACTCAGAGGCCCTTAGAGAATAATTCTAGGAAGGAACATGGTAGGGGTCAAGGCCCTGAGGTGGAAATGATTTTGAGACTTAGCTGACCTGCATGTTATGAGATAGTAGTAAAAGTGGGAAAAGAAGTGCCACATAGAAACAGAAATAGACAGAGTCCAGTTGTGTAGGACCTTCTAGGCCACGGAAGAGAGTTTAGATTTTATTCTAGTGCAACCATAGCTTAATGTACATTTCTAAATGACCATGTTGTCTGTTTCCTCTATAGAAGGAATTCTACATGGTGAGGAGTCAGGAACACCAAGTGAGCATATACTTCATTAGTCTAAGCAAAAATAAAAGCTCACACCACGAGAAGAGTGTTACCTCATTTTTTCTATATAAAAGGAGAGAGAAAATGTAAGAAAAAGGAGGGAGGTCAGAAGAAAGTTTCTTTCTAAAATAGAATAAGTATTCATACTTTATAATCATTTTATAATATCTTTTACAAAAGATAAACATAAATTTTAAAGGAAGAAATAGCATCAGTCTTGCTAATAGTCAACCACTGTTTTTAACCATTTACTAGCCAACAGGTTTTATTCCGAAGCAAGAATAAAGCAGCCTTTGGCTAAGAAAGTAACTACTCGCTAGATTTTCTAGAACAACATCTGGTTGGCAAATGCTATCTCACCATCAAAATCTAGTATTGCAGTGTTCATATTTATCCTTTGATGTTGTGATATAATTTCTTTTGTAAAACAAAGGTTCTGTATTTGGGGTCAAAAATGATTAATATTGTCCTCCTTGGGTAATTGTGGTTGCCAAGAAGTCAAGAGGTAAATATGTGGTCTCAGTGGTAGATGTGCAGAGGACTTCACATCCCGCCTGTTCAGTGGTCTATGTAACCCTCAAAACAGCTGAGTAATTTACCTGCCCTCTACCCAAGGAATAATTTTTACAGTTTAAAAATATTTTGCAAGACAGATTCAATATATCTATGATTTCTTAACTACCTTCTGTGTGTCAGGCGATATGCTAAGAATTTCTATAATGTTATCTCACTTAATTTTCAAAATAGTCCTGTGATATGGATATTACTAGCACAATTTAAAATATTAAAGGAAGAAAGAAATTAAAATTTTGCCCAAGGTGACAGTTTGTAAATATCACAACTAGGACTAAAATCCAGATCATGTTGGTAAGCAGAGATCTCCTGACTCCAAAGACCATCCTCTTAAGTAATATATCAATATTATCTTTTTTATGATAGTTAAAACACTCTATTTCAAACAATTGTAATATGTAATTTTGTGTATATATATATGTAGGTGTATCATATTATTTATTTATATAGAAATATATAATATATTTATATAGAAATATATGTATATATAAATAAATGAATACATTTAAAATTCACTTGTAACTTTAAACATTAAAGCTATTTGCTACTTACAAATTCTTAATTTTATTTACTTCAGATAGACCTCTAGAATAGTTGTTAAAAAATTAAATTTAGGTAAGCTTAATATGTTAAATTAATTTTAGATAAAATTCAGTGCAGATAGTATTTATAATAGTTATTCAGCCTTTGCCATTGGATCATTTGCATCTTCAGTAACCCTTTGGGTATGTCTTACCCTGTTTTGGAAATTCTGCCCTAGGGAGGAAGTATGTGCATTCTTTTTATCATCTGTCCTATAGAATTTAGCCTTCAATTCATTCACTTAATTGACTTACTAATACAAAATTAGAAAGCTGTATGACTCAGAACACTGAAATCAACTCACAATGGAACCTCTATGTTACCTAGGTGTAGGAAAAACAAAAACAAAAACACTAAATCCTGCATCATACATTTTGAGTGGTTATCAGATGGACAGCAATTTTGTGAACTTAGAGTGGTTCCTTCAGTATGGCATTCTCTAATTGTGACCTCTGCACTCTGCAAATGCTTCCTGGACTATCTATGAACATATCACAAAGCCCCTTCCCCTCCCTTTTTTTTGTCTTCAACCTTACACAAGTCAGCATCCTTTTTCTGTGTGTATTTACTTTCATAGAATGTTAAAGTGAATGAACCCTTTCAGCCACACTACCTCCCATGAGCCAAACAGCTTTCTTACAGTTTCCATCCAATGGGTAATGTTGATAAAGTATATATCAGGTAATAAAGGGGACTTTCTCTAGGCATCTCTGTGGGTAATATTTCTTTTAAAAAATCATTCACATCTTGCACTTCTAAGTAGTGAGGCAAAGATTCTCTGCAAGACAGGTGAGCAAGTTAATGAGGATAAACGCGGTAGCTGAAGAGGAAGATGGACAATCTGACACCTGCCGGTTTTGTCTTGCTGTAATCTCAAGTTGGCACCCGCCCATGGGGAAATTACAAGGGAACAGCAATAAAGCACTACTTGCTGACAAAGCAGACTACTTTGTGAAGGCATTCCAACCTATTGACAAATACATGGCAAACTGTTTAATTTATCACAGTAAATCGTAATTCCTTTTTTTATTCGAGGGTCAGTCTGACTACTTGTCTAGATGTGAAGATGCATAAACAGATCAAAGTTAGGAAATGGTATAAAGGCAAGCAGATAGAGTTAACAGTTGAGAGTTACATAGTTTATATAAATATATATATATATGATTTACATATTATTTATAGAAAATATTTTACTTTATTCATTATTTTATTTTTCACAATTAAAATTTCATAATTATACCACTTCACCTGCAGGAAGAAAGGAAAGCAATGAGAATTTAAGAGGGACACTGATTTTTGAACATATAAAGAATTTTCTTTGCCTATTCCTATTTTCCTTAGGTTGAAGCCAACTTTTAAGCTCATTCCTATCTCAAGAAAAGTGTTTAAAATAAGTTTATGCTGCCACTCTTCCTCTTGTGTTCCCACAGTGTCATAATTCTAAGGTCTTTAGTTGATGTTGAATATAAGGAAAGACAGGGAAGCAGTTTGCTATTAATTGCAATTGAAACGTAATACCTCTTTATCTTACTCTCATATATTCTTATTTATGAATATAATAGCTGGATCTAAGAGAATTCAGCTATCGCATTTTCTGAGAAGTGGGACATCTTCTGCTGTTTTCAGAGCCTTTTCCTCTTTCTGCCGAGCTTCACTTTGGGTTCTATGAGGTCAAAAAAAGTATGTAATTTCTCTTAATAATAGTAGTCCTAGTTGCTTCTCAAGTTTCAAATAACTAGTTTAATAGAGGTATCCTTTCTAACTTGCAGTTATAGAAAAATATTTACTTTCTATGTGCTTAATTTTACAAATTAATAAAAACTTCAGTTCTGTCAACTATTTTACATACTTACCTATTTTCCAGGAACCACATGATATCCTGGGAATAGTAAGATGAATAAGAAATCTCCTACTGGTGAAGAGCTTAAAATCCAGTAAGGAAGTTGGACTTGAAAACATGGATACAAAAATCTATTTATAATCTAAACAATATCAGGGAAATTTGTAGAGAAAAGGTGATTTTTGATCTAAGTTTTGAAGATGAGAAACTGTCCACTGAGCAATTTGGAGATATTTAGAGTGTTTGTGTGTTGAGGCTGGGTGTGAAGCAAGAGTCAGGCACAAGTGCCTGAAACAGTCTGTCCCAATGGGAAATCTGTAAGGGATCTGGCATGGACAAAGAAAGGAATGTGAAGAAAGAGGAATCTGAGGTTGTAAGGTAGGGTCTAGATCAACAAGAGCCTCATGTGTCATACAAAGAAGTTTTTATTTTATCCTGTGGTAAACAGGGAACAATTAAAGGGTTTTAATCAGGAGCAAATGTGATTAGATTTGAATTTTAGAAAAATCAATCTAGCAGTAAAAGCCAGATGGATTGTGCAAGACTGGAGGCAAAAACTATTTAGGAGCTTATAATTATAAATCAGGCTGTGGCTAAGGTCTGCACCATGGTAATAGCAGTAACAATTAGAGTGGAGAGACCAGATACAAGACAGGTTAAAGAGGTACAGTTGAGAGAAACTGACAACTGATCTGTCTCTGATGCAGTGGCAGGAATGGTAGACACTACTGAGGAGTTAATCATTTGTCCAGTTTATGGGCTTGAGGACAGGGTTGGACTCATTTTGGAAATTTGGAAACCAAAAATTTAGTATAAAGGCAGGAGTTGGAGACATAAAAGTGGTTAAGATTACTCAGAGATCTTTTTGACTAGAAAGAGAAGTCCAAAATAAAAATACTGGAGAGAAAAACAAATACATAAAGAAAAAGCAGATAAATTGGAGCCAGCAAAGAAAACAGAATACATGGTTAGTAAAAATTGAAGGGATCTTGGAAAAAGTAGTGTTATTATAGCTAGTGGAGGAAAGGGTTTAAGAAAGTAGCTCAAGTATGAAATTCCTAGTACTGGTGAAGTAAGAGGAGGACCAAAGGGGTCTTTTAGATTTGGTATTGTGAGTGACTGTCACACCTTTATAAAATAGAGTCAATGAAATAAGGGTATGGCCATGGGATGGCAATAGATAGACATAATGGACAGGATTGGTAGTTTGTTTTTTAGTGGAGTGTTTTAGGGGGAATTGAATAATATAATTAAGGAAGTATATAAAAATAGAGGCCACATGTGGTGATTGTGTAAAATAACAGCAACTTAAAAATGTTTACAGAATGAGAAAAGGAGTGAGTTGAGAGGGAGAGATTAAGAAAATACTAATCATTAGAGATTATAAATAGAGTACTTAACAATAAAGCAGTAAATTATGTTGATATTTTGCTAGTCTTTATTTCCGTTTCTTATGAAAAACACCTAGATGAGAAGTAAAAGTTTGATGTTGAGGATCTTTTTGTTTCTCTTAAATAATATAAAGAAAATATTCTGGTAAAAGCACATCAATTGCTTTACAAAATATCTGTACTGTATTTGCACAAATTATAATACAAAAGTCGTGAATGGAACTTCTTTTTGGTAGATTTCTAAAACCCATTTATTTGCACGTAGGATGTCATTGATCTACTAATTTTACGTATACATACACTTCACATTGGATGTGTCATGTCATTTTATATTTTGGTCATTATTGCTTGAAGGGATAGTGTGAAACTAATTAGAGGTCTGAAAAAGCATAAATATTGAATGTCTTGCTATTATAAGATCGTAGAACTGCTGGTCTCCTTACTAGACTATGTGAACATTGAATTGCTATTCTCTAAAAGTAATTCAATCCATGCTCTTTAATTGTATACCCTCAGTGAGCAATAATACTCATTTGCAAAATGTTCTGATTGGAGTCTGTGAAAGGAGGGCAAACTGTGCTGTGGAACTTGGAAAGATAATTGACCCACGTGGGGATTAAACTTGTGGCCTTGGTTTCATTAACATTTGCCCCAAACAATCATGCTAAGCAGCCCAAGGCACAAAAGCTAATACAGTATTGGTGGTTAATAAACAATTTCAAATGAGAACATGCAGAAATCACCAGCCTGAAATAAGGCTTTAAAATTAAAAATAATAAATAATAAAATCCAGAATTTAGCTTTTATTCTACAATCATTGAGTTTTAAGAGGTTTGTTCATAAATCTTACCTGGTGTTATTTCTGGTTGCAAATTAGTACATGTCCATGGCATGTGAATACTCATGATGAGGATAATAATGATAGCAGCTCACTAACTTCACTAACATATGAAAATGGTACAAATTAGAAATGGTATTAAAATTTAGGCAAGATGAAAATTTGAATTTAGTTCCAACATGTAAAGAGCTTGGAAATTGTCGTTTCACTCATACAAGTAAAAAAAAAAAATACTGAACATAGTGAAAATCAACAACTTTTCTGGGGCCTACCAGAGAAATGAGGTTGCAGGGCACATCTCCATCTGGAAATTTAAAGAGGAAGGTGAACATAGAGAGTCACAGATGAGTTCTGCTATGTAGAGCAGAAGCTGTTAGTGCCATAAAGTGGTAGGGATACCAAAATGGTAATTTGGCAAATTGATGGAGGCTGAGTTTGAACTTGCATGAGAATCAGAAACTCCTGGGGGACTGCAGTTATAGAGGAGCCCCACACTTTTGAGGGGTTTACCTCCAGGAACCTCATCAGGTTCTAAGAGTGAAGATTCTAGAAAGATGCCCTCCTGGTTCTGGCAGGGGAAGGAAAAAGTAGACGTTCTGAAATATACCTAGAATGTTTTCTGTAACAAAGGTGTATTCTCCAGAGGGGGAAATATTAGCAGAGCCTTTTCCCACCTGGGAGAAGGATATTCCTCCTAAACATGTCCCTCCCAGCCTTCCTGTATTTCCTTTGTATTTCTTGCAAAAAAGGCAAGAAAAAACACAGTCTTAAGAGGCAAAGCAGGCAAGAGAACTAGACTCAGATATGACACTGATGTTGAAATTATCTGATAAAGTTTTAAAAATAACTGTAATTAATATTCAAAGGACTCATGCAAAGCATGAACAATATGTGTGAACAGAGTAATGTAAGCAGAAGGATAGAAACTCTACGAAAGACTCAAAAGGATATGCTATAAATAAAAAAACAAGAACCGTACTGATGAATACTTCTGATGGACTCATCAGTAGGCTGGGCATAGTTGATGAAGGAAAAAAAATCAGTGAGTTTGAAGATAGGTCAATAAAAATTCCCAAACTGAAATGCAAAGAGGAATAAAAAAAAAGGAAATGAACGTTAAGCACTGTGGGGCAATTTCAGAGGTGCAGCATATTTGTATTTGGAATATCAGGAGGAGAAGAAAGAACAGAATAGAATAAATATTTGAAGTAATAATTGTTGAGAACTTTCCAAAATTAATGACAGACTTCAAAACACAGATCCAGCAAACTCAGGGAACACAAACCAGGATAAATTCCAAAAAAAAGAACCACAAACAGACGAAAATCCAACATCACCTAGGTATATCATATTCAAACTGCAGAAAACCAAAGATAAAAAAGAAATCTTGAAAGAAGGCAGGGAGAAAGCCAGCATTACCTATAAAGTAACAAGGATAAGAATCAAAGTGGACTTATCAAAAATCCATGCAAACAACAAGAGTGGAGGGAAATATTAATTAAAAGTTTGAAGGGAAAAAATGCTAACCTAGGATTCTATATCAATTAAAATTATACTTCAAAAGTGAAAAAGAAATACCTTCTCTGAGAAACAACTAAGAGAATTCATCAGCAGCAAATCTTGTGTCTTAGTTCTTACTGCTATAACAAAATACCATAAACTAGATGGTTAAAATAAAAGGAATTCATTTATTGAAGTTCTGGAGATGATAATTCCAAGATCAAGGTACCAGCAAGGTTGGCATCTAGTGACAGCTCTCTTCTTGGGTGGTAGATGGCTGTCTTCTAGCTGTGTCCTCACATGGCAGAGATGGAGAGCCCTGTTTTCTCTTCTTCTTAAAAAGGCAATAATCCCATTACAAGGGCCCCACCCTCTAGACTTCATCTAAACCTAATTATCTCCCAAAGACTCTGCCTCTGAATACCATCATAGTGGGGGGTCAGGATGAACATTTAAATTTTGGGAGGACACAAACATTCAGTTCATAACATATTCCTTGCAAAATATGTTTAAAGTAGTTCTTCAGAGGAGAATCAAAATGATATAGGTCAGAAATTTAGATGTACAAAAAGAAAGGAAAAATTCAGTAGGAATAAATAAAATAAAAATATTATTTTTCTTAATTGATTAAAAGGTAACTATTTAATTTAATTTTTTTTTTTTTTTTTTTTTTTTTTTTTTTTTTTTTGGTACGCGGGCCTCTCACTGCTCTGGCCTCTCCCGTTGCAGAGCACAGGCTCCGGACGCGCAGGCTCAGCGGCCATGGCTCACTGGCCCAGACACTCCGCGGCATGTGGGATCTTCCCAGACCGGGGCACGAACCCGTGTCCCCTGCATTGGCAGGCGGACTCTCAACCACTGTGCCACCAGGGAAGCCAAAAGGTAACTATTTAAAGTAATGATAGTGACAGCATATTAGGTGATTATAGCATATGGTTAAGTTAATGACAGCAAGCCAAAAGGGATAGAAGGAAGGAATTATAAATACTGTTATAGGTAACTTCACTAAATATGAAGTGGTATGGTATTATTTGAAGATAAACTCAGGTTAGTTAAAATGTATATTAGAAGCTCAAAGGCAACCACTACTTTTTGTTAAATAAGAAGTAAAATTGATATGCTAAGGGAAGAGATAAAATGCAACCATATGTAATGCTCAATTGAAAACTGAGAAGGCAGAAAAAGTGAAAAAAAAGTGAAATGGATACAAAACAATTACAAATATGATAGACATAAAATTAACTATATAAATAACAATTTTAAATTTGAATGTACCAGTTAAAAGACAGAGAATGTCAGAGTGGATTGCAAAACAAGACTCAATTACATGTTGCCTACAATAATTCCACACTAAATGTAAAGACATGGACAGGTTAAAAATAAAGAGATAGTGAAAGATATACCATGCTACAACTAAACAAAAGAAGGGTGGAATTGCTGTATTAATTTTAGACAAAGCAGACTTCAGAAAAAGGGAAACTATCTGGGGTAAAGTGAGGCATTACATAATGAAAAGGGATCAATTTTCAAAGACATAACAATCCTAAAAGTGTATGTGTCTCCCAACAGGGAATCAAAATAAGTGAGACAAAACACAGAAGTGAAAGTAGAAATAGACTCTACACTATTATAGTCTTAGATTTTGACACTCCTCTGTCAGTAATTGATAGGTCAAGCATGTAGAAAAATCAGCGAGGATATAAATGATCTCAATAGCACTACCAGTATCCTGGTCTAAGTAACATTTATAGAGTACTCCAACAACATCAGAATATACATTCTTCTCAAGGTCACATGGAAAATTCACCAAGAGAGACCATATTCTAGGCCATAAAACATACCTTAACAAGTTTAAAAAAAATAAAAATCATATGAAGTATGCTCTCAGATAACAATGGAATTAAGCAAGACTCAGCAGCAAAAAATAGTTGGGAAATCCCCAAGTATTTGAATATCAAAGAACACACTTCTAAAAGCACAGGTATCAAAGAGAAAACCTCAAATAATTTTTAAAAATATTCTGAATTGAATAAAAATGAAAATACTACTTACCAAAATTTGTAGGATGAGGAAAAGTGGTGCTTAGTGGGAAATTTATAGCATTAAGTGTAAACATTAGAAAAGAAGAAAGATCTAAACTCAGTTACTTAAACTTTTACCTTAGGAAACCAGAGAGAAGAACAAATGAAGTCTAAAGCAAGAAGCAAATAAATAATAAAAAATAGAGCAGAAATTAAGGATACTGAAAACAGGAAAACAATAGAGAAAACCAACAAAATCAAAAGCTGGTTTTCTGAAAAGATTGATAAAATTGAGAAACTTTTAGCCAGGCTAAGCAAGAAAATATCAAAGAAAAAAATTATAAATATCAGAAATGAAAGAGGAGGTATCATTACTGACCTCAAAGACATTAAAATTATAATAAAAGAATATTATGAATAATTCCAGGTCCCCATTTGATAATTTAGATGAAATAATTTTTTTAATTTTTAATATTATTTTCATTTAAAAAATAAGGTTTATTTGTAGTAACTATCTTTAGTAATTCCATATTTATTTTTACTCTGGGGAATGCACAAGCACAGACAAGGCTAGCTTTAACATTTATTGAACAGATGTTTTCTTTATACTAATGCAAAAGAATAGGCCTCTTCTTCCCACTCTAAAAGCCTCTTCTTTACTATAAAGAATTCTCACTGCATTTTAACCAAGAATCTGGAGCACCTGGCAGAGAGGAGTTTGAGATGACCAGCTGGAATCAGTAGATTTTCTCTCCTCTCAATTAGATAACTGAAATAGGAACTCTAGTTCTAAATATTAGAAGCAAATTTTAAATCTTAGAAAAATAAAAAGAGGGAATATAACAAACTGTTGCAAATACATGCCTGAGGTGAGAAACAGCTTGTACTTTCATGTTGTAGCAGCTTCCAGACAAAATCTTCAGTTTTTAATCTTCAGGTTCATATTTTGCTGGTCTTTTCCTCAGGTCTTTGATTTGGTCATTCTTTGCAAGGCTCTCCACTTTCTTGAAACACACAAACTACCAAAACTAACACAAGGAGAAATGGATGATCTGAATAGAACTACATCCATTAAAAAATTGAATCATAGTTAATAATGTTACCAAAAATATTAAATTCACCAGGTTAAGACGTTTCACTGATAAATTCTACCAATATTTATGAAGAAATGAGACTAATTCTCTACAATCTCTCCTAGAAAATAAAGGCAGAGGAGCACTTTCTTATGCATCCTATAGAGCCTTCCTAATTCCAACACCAGAAAAAAGAAAAAAACTACAGACCAATATCTCCCATGAATATCAATGCAAAAATCCTCAAAAATGTTAGCAAATCAAATCCAACAATGCATGAAAGTTTTATATACTACAATGAAGTGAGATTCATTCCAGATATACAAGCATGCTTCAACATTTGAAAGTCAATGTAATTCATCATATCAACAGATGAAGGATGAAAACTTGTACATCAGTTAATGGAGGAAAAACATTTGACAAACTCTAACACCCATTATAATAAAAAGTCTCAGATAACTAGGAATAGAGGGAATCTTCCCCAATTTGATAAAGAGCACCTACAAGAAACCTACAGCTAACATCATCATACTTGATGAGAAATTGAAAGTTTTCTCCCTAACATTGGGAACAAAGCCAGGATGTCCTTTCCCAACATTCCTATTCAATCAACATGTTGGAAGTCCTAGCTAAGCAATAAGTCTAGAAAAAAGAATAAAATGCATATGTATTGGGAAGGAAAAAATGAACCTTTTTTTGCAGATGACATGATAATCTATTCATAAAAATCCCAAGGAATAGCTGAAAACCTCTTAGGACTAGTAAGTGAGTGTACTGAGCTTATAGGACAGAACTTAAAAACATGTCAATTGTGTTCCTGATGAAACAATGATGAACAGTTAATATTCAAATTTACAATAACACCATAAAACTGAAATGCTTAGGCGTAAGTGTAACATAATATGAACAAGATTTGTGTGAAAAACTTCAAAGCTCTGATAAAAGAAATTTTAAAATCTCTTAATTGTCATCTGTATATATGTTTTTGTGACATGTTCTTTTAGATCACTTGCCCATTTTTTTATTTGGATCTTTTGGTTTTCTTATTGTTAAGTTTTAAGAAATTTTGCATATAAGTGTATTTTGCTTATAAATCCTTTATCAGATATAGGTTTTGCAAATATTTTCTTTGTATGTGACTTGTCTTTTATTTTACTAACAGTATCTTTCTCAGGGCAGAAGTTGTTAATTTTAATAAAGTCTAATATCAACAGTATTGTACCCAATATCTCACTGCAAAATCCAAGGTCATCCATATATATAAATATCTATCTATCACATCTTCTTTATCCATTCCTCTATCCATGGACATTTAGGTTGCTTCAATGTCTTGGCTGTTGTAAATAGTGCTATGAACACTGGGGTGCATCTATCTTTACAAATTAGTTTTCTCCAGATATATGCCCAGGAGTGGGATTGCTGGATCATATGGTAACTCTATTTTTAGTTTTTTAAGGACTTCCTCACTGTCCTCCATAATGAATGCACCAATTTGCATTCCCACCAACAGTGTAGGAAGGTGCTCCTTTGTCCACACCCTCTCCAGCATTTATTATTTGTAGACTTTTAAAAATGGTCGCCCTGACCAGTGTGAGGTGAAGCCTCATTGTGATTTTGACTTGCAGTTTTCTAATAATTAACGATGTGGAGCATTTTTCATTTAGAAAAATGTCTATTTAGGTCTTCTGCCCATATTTTGATTGGGTTGTTTGTTTTTTTGATATTGAGCTGTATGTATGTTTTGGAAATTAACCCCTTATTGGTCTCATAGTTTCACATATTTTCTCCCATTCTGTAGGTTGTGTTATCATTCTGTTTATGGTTTCCTTTGCTGTGCAAAAGCTTTTAAGTTTAATTAGGTCCCATTTGTTTCCATTACTCTAGGAAATGGATCCAAAAAAAAAAAATTGCTGTGATTTATGTCAAAGAGTGTCCTGCCGATGTTTTCCTTTAG
This sequence comes from Grampus griseus, assembly GCF_964374135.1. Taxonomy (NCBI): domain Eukaryota; kingdom Metazoa; phylum Chordata; class Mammalia; order Artiodactyla; family Delphinidae; genus Grampus; species Grampus griseus. Next base: position 49,123,812 of record NC_139012.1, read on the forward strand.
GAGTTTTATAGTATCCAGTCTTACATTTAGGTCTTTAATCAATTTTTTTTATATGGTGTTAGAGAATGTTCTAATTTCATTCTTTTACATGTAGCTGTCCAATTTTCCCAGCATCATTTATTGAAGAGACTGTCTTTTCCCCATTGCATATTCTTGCCTCCTTTGTCATAGATTAATTGACCATAAGTGTGTGGGCTTCTCTTGGGGCTTTCTATCCTGTTCCATTGATCTAAGTATCTGTTTTTGTGTCAGTATCATACTGCTTTGAAGACTGTAGCTTTATAGTATAGTCTGCAGTCAGGGAGTGTGATATCTCCAACTCCTTTCTTCTTATTCAAGATTGTTTTGGCTATTCAGGGTGTTCTGTGTTTCCATACAAATTTTAAAATGTTTTCTTCTAGTTCTGTGAAAAATGCCATTGATGATTTGATAGGGATTGTATTGAATCTGCAGATTGCCTTGGGTAGTATGATCATTTTAACAATATTGATTCTTCCAATCCAAGAACACAATATACCTTTCCATATGTTTGTGTGGTCTTCAATTTCTTCTACAGCATCTTATAATTTTTGCAGTGCAGGTCTTTTGCCTCCTTAGGTAATTTTCCTCCTAGGTATTTTATTCTTTTTGATGCAATGGTAAATGAGACTGTTTCCTTAATCTCTCTTTCTGATATTTTATTGTTAGTGTATAAAAATGCAACAGATTTCTGTATATAAATTTTGTATTCTGCAACTTTACCAAAGTCATTGATGAGCTCTAGTTGTTTTCTCATTGCGCCTTTAGTATTTTCTATGTATAGTATTATGCCATCTGCCAACAGTGACAGTTTTACTTCTTCCATTCCAACTTGGATTCCTTTATTTCTTCTGATTGCTGTGGCTAAGACTTCTACAACTATGTTGAATAAAAGGGGAGAGAATGGACATCCTTGTCTTGTTCCTGATCTTAGAGGAAATGCTTTCAGTTTTTAACTGTTGAGTATGAAGTTAGTTGTGGGTTTGTCATATACAGCCTTTATTATGTTGAGGTATGTTTCTGGGTGGCTGGTTGTGAGGCCAGTGGTCCCAGATTGAGTGTCAGCCTGCTGGTGAGCAGAGCCAGTTCCTGACATGGCTGGCTGGGGGGTCCAGTGTATCTCAAATCTGGGGCTACCCTGATGGTGAGTGGAGCTGGATCCTGGGCCCACTTGATAGGGGATCCAAGGTATCTTGAAGCTGATGTCAGTCTTCTGATGGGTGGGGCTAGGTTTCTGGGCATCTTGGGGCTGGTGTTGTCCTGATGGTGGGTGGGGCTGGATCCTGGGTCTGCTCTATGAGGAGTCCAAGGTGTCCCAAAGCTGGTGCCAGCCTACTGGTGGATGTGCTGGGTCTTGATATGGCAGGCTGCGGGGCTGTGATGATCCCAAGGCTGGTGTCCACTTGCTGGTGGGTGAGGCAAGGTCCTTGTGCTAATTGCAGCCCACTGGTGGGTGGATATGGTTCAGGATCTGGGTTTTGCAGAGTTAGTGTTGGCTTGTTTGTGGCTGGGGTCGGGGTCCAGATGTTCTCAGGATCAGGGCTAACTCTCTGGTGGATGGAACCAGACATCAGCGTCTCTTGCTGATGGTGCTGGGAGCCCTGGATTTGGCATTGACTTGCTGGTGGGAAGAGCCAAGGCCTAAGTATCCTGGGACTGGTGCCTGCCCACTGGTGGGTGAAGACAGTCACAAGGCTAGTGCCAGCTACTGGCGGGAGGAGCTGTGTCCCAGAGTCTCCAAGTGTGGGACCCTGAGTTCCAGGGGCTTGTGTGAGTACATTGGTGGGTGGGGCTGGGTCCTGGGCCTTTTGGTGGGTGGAGATGGATCCCAGGGCAGTTGTGTGGTAAGGGATTCCTAAGTCAGCTGGTGTGCCAGTAGGTGAGGTTGGCTCCTGAGGTGGCTGGCTGAAAGGCCTGGGACTGGTGCCATCCCACTTTTGGGTGGGTAATCTCTCAATTCTAATAGGCTAGAGGGAGGACTCCAAAATGGCACGTGACAACACCAATGTCCTTGTGATAGTATGTGCTCCCCATAGTGGCTGCCCCCAGCGTGTATGTCCCCAGGGTGGATTCCAGTTGTCTCCTGCCTGTCAGGAGGCTCTCCAAGATCAGCAGGTGGGTCTGACCCTGTCTCATTTCAAATTTATGCTTCTGCCCTGGGTCTTGGAGAATGTGTGATTTTGTGTGCACCTTTTAAGACTGCAGTCTCTATTGCCCACAGTCCTCTGGCTCTCCCAAAATTAACCCCCCTGGCTTCAATGCCAAATATTCTGGGAGCTCCTTTTCCCAGTGCAGGACCTCTGAGCTGAGGAGTCCGATGTGGGGCTTGCACCTCTCACTTCTTGGGGTGAACCTCTGCAACTGTAATTATCCTCCCATTTGTGGGTTTCATACCAAGGAATATTGGTTTTGACTATACCATGTTGTGTCTACCCCTCCTACCCATCTTGTTGTGGTGTCTTCTTTATATTTTTAATTGTAGCAGATCTCTTCTGGTAGTCTTCAGGTCTTTCTCATCAATAGTTGCTTTGTATTCAGTTTTAATTTTGGTGTGACCATAGGAGGAGGTGAGTTCAGGGTCCTCCTACTCTCCCTTGAAAACGTAACATTTAAAAAATATATATTAAATATTAACGTGGGAAATTCTCCCGTGAATGTCAAAAACGAGAAGAGATCAATATCAACTATTTGTTGGGGTCATATTTCCTGTGTGCCACTAGGATCCATGTAAGAGTGTGAAGGCCATTTTGTAGAGGATGCAGAAGAATTCAGTAGACTCTTCTACTTCTCTGTACAGCACTTTTCTTCTTTCAAAGCCTTCTTAGTCAACTTATACTGTATGAACATCACCATAGTCACAGGTGTTGTTTAGAAAAGGAATATTATGTTAATTTTTCAAATTAGAACATTTAATTTCATAAGTTAAACATGACAACCAATACCATACTACAAGTTATTGATAAAATAAGGGATAGATATCATCTCCCTGGTCTCATTAATTGCACAATATATATTTAGCTATTGCATGTTTGATTCTACCCTTGAATATATGAAATATATAACATATATAAAAACAGCTTTTTAAGTGCTATTGTACAAAATACTGGGCAATGTAGTTGGAAATAAATATAGCCCTTCTTTGAAAAGATTGAATAATGCAAGTCACTAATTATAAAATCAAATGCAAAATATTTCCATGGGAAAAACATAGAAATAATTTTTAGGTAAATGTTTTATGACTACATAGAAAATAAAGCCATGAGCACAAGGAAATATGACCATTCTAAGAACAATTTGTGTTAAATTGAAATTTATTAACTTTTTAGATATGGATGAAGATCAGAATACATTTAAATATCATTGATCAGTTAATGTTATATTTTAAGAAGGACATTAAAATTAGAGTGGATCTAAACAATGCAGAGTGTGATGAGAGAGTCTTATGAGAAGCAATTGAAGGGACTGGATTTCTTAGCTAGGATTTAAAGACAAGAGTTAAGGTAGGCATTAGACTTTTATTTGACAGAATTTTTTTTTTTTAAAGGAAAGGAAAAGAAAGTTGTGCTCTACATAGCCTTATTAGCCCGAATAGGGAAATATAATTTTGGTTAAAATAAAAAGTTTTTTTTTTTTAACTGGACAAAAATTCAAAAGTAAGTACTAGCTTGTCAAGTGATGAGCTCGTATTATTGGGAGCACTAAAGCAGAAGTTGTCAAGACATTTTTTCAACATTGTGGCACATAGTTTTTTATCTTTAAAAAATATTAACAAAATAACTTCTAAGTTTCCCTTCAAATCTAATAAATACCCATCTTGGACATATAGACAATGAAGTACATACAAAACATGTGTCCAAACATGTACAATTTGCCAAATAAAAAGTTAAGAATACTGACCGGTGAATTGAGTAAAGTGGGAGGGGCTGGTTGTCAGGGAACAGGGGCTCAGATTTGGTGCAGTTGTGTTGTAAAAGCTGTATTGACAGTGTGCTACGGAGACCCTGGTAACTGGATTTGAAGAGGAACTTATAGGCTTTACCCTGGAAAAGGTACGGAGGCAACTATGGGATTGATTAATAAAGAGATAATTAAACAAATGTAGTAATGAGGAGTAACGAAGGGACAGACATTAAAATATATTCGCTAAATTAATTCCTTTCTTACACACACAATGGGAGGAAAAGTCAATATAAGTTTCTTGGGGCAATTTGATAGTAGGTAACAAGATCTTTAAAATTGGAACAGAGATTATCTTGAAGGGGATAAAGGTCTGTGTGTCTTTTTCTTATTATTATTTTAAAAATATTTTCCAAATGCCCTACACTCTAGATATATTACTTTTACATGCTAAATAAAAATGCTAAAGTATTTTGGAAAATATAAGAGTGAGTAGATTTAAATTATGGTGTAAATTCTTCTATTGGTGAAAGCCAAACATTTTGTTCATCTCCAAGCCTTATCTATAAGTAGCTCATGAAGTAGTGATTGCTTAATAATAACTCCTCTAAAAATAACATTTCTTCTTAATGTGAAAAGACATGTTGAACTCTTACCAATGCTTAGGGTTCTTCTAGTAGCCTGGGCTCAGAAGGAAATTTTGAAGTAGCAGCTGACCAGTTTATAACAGTGAGTGCACGGGGCCACTGCTGAAGACTATAATCAGTGGTCCACCTTAGTAGCAGGTGGGCCACTATGTTGTAGTAGTGCAGCCTCTGTGTTTGGATGGAAAACAAATACCAAGTGTGGTCAGGTCATCAACTAGCACCCTACCTTGTCAAGGAAAGGTAATGTTTCAGGACATTTCCATTTCCATTTCTTTCTTGACTCTTTGCTTTTGGGGGTCATCTCTTTTATTCCAGTATTCTTCCTGTTGTCACCTTTCTTGTCTTATTTCTGCTCTTCTTCAAGTATCTCTTTTTCTTCCCCTCCATATCCACATTCTCCCCTCATCTTTTCTAAATGACATTCTGAAAAACATTAGTGCATAGCAAAATAACTTTTGATATGCAGCCTTGGTCCCTAAGTAATAAGTTACACTTTTAATAATTTTAATAAAAGCAGTAGAACATGTTGTGAATCTTGCTGGGGCATCAGATCTTCCACTGATCTCCAGGGTTGTCATAGTTCCCCATATTAGCAAAATGTTGTCCCATTTACCTTCATTGTTCCTTGAACATTTTTCCTAAACTGTGCATTTGTTCCAAGGGCATTCCGAGATAAAGAAGGACCATTCGTTAGTAAGATGAATACTGCTGGTTTTAAAGAGAAAAGAGTTTAAAGTTTCTAGTTCTTTCTCTTTCTCCTCCAATTATCACAACACCCATCACCACTACACTTTACCACCACCAAAGAAAAGTGTTAATTGGATCGATCAAAGGACACTAATTAGATGACTTTTGTTGTGGTGTATCATTAGCTGGAGGAGTAGTCTATATTGGGGTAGAGATGGCTTTTTCTCTCTGGAACTTTTTAATACATGCAGAGTGATAAAGTGGCTTGGGCTCCTGCCTCTCATTTCTCAAAAACTCTCTCTTTTATCTTACTCTAAGTGTCTGTCTCTATGTCTTTTTCACTGTCTCTCTCTTTTTCTCTTCAGTGAGTCTAGAGAAAAGTAACATAGCCCATCCCCTTGTCTGTGTGAGCAGCCAGGATAGATTTCATGCCATGCACATTGACCCACTCTTAAAAATCTTTAAGTTTGAGGGCTAGACACCTTTCCATAAACAGCAGGGAAAGCTCTTTGCTTTGTGAGGACTGATATGATCCAGGGTTGCCCCTGCTTGATGCCTGTAGAAGACAGTCTGAACATGGGTGTAAAAGGTGAAGGGTGAAAGGGCAGGTTGTTCTGCAGCTGCAGTTCTCAACTTAAGGCACCTTGTGTTCAAGTAAAAAGAGATTTCCATTGTTCCCAGTGTAGCTCATTAAGCTTTCACACTTGGGTTTGGATATCCAGCCTAATAATAATGTATCTCTTTTGTGAACTGCAAGAGAGGAAGGTCTAACTGTTGTAAGATAAGATTCAGGTTTTCTTCTGTTTCCTCTTGCCTAAAATCAACTTAATATCATTCTGTTAATGTATATAACAAAGTCTATGTTCACTCTTTTCCTCCTGTGTATCCTCACTAAAATCTCCTGACTGTAACTTCTGTTATATTTGAACCAATTGGAAAAAAAAATAGAAAGAAAATTTTCTCAAGAAAAAAAGATTTGCATCATCTAATGTATTATAAATATTACAATAAACCTGAAACTTGAGTTAACCAAAATTGTTACACACTCAGCTTTTTAGGAAAAATAGTCAAATAACCCCAAAAAAGCATAATAAACTAGGTTGATATCAGGGCTTTGGTAAAAATGCAATTTCCAGAGTTTTACTTATATTCACTAGTTTCTGTCTGATCTATGCCCATAAAATTAGGATTGATGTTTAGAATGATGTTCCTGAGGCACTGAGGATTCTGAATCATAAAAGATTCAATTACCTTCAATAAACTGAACTTAACTATCTCAAGGAAGGTGATGAATACAAATTAGAAATATCATCAACAAGCAGCTGAAACACAGGAGTTTTTTTCATTAAGTATCGGGTAACTAACATTTCTGATTTATTAGAAACTCTTCTCTACATACCCTAGAAAACTGAAATTTTCTGTATACACTTCACTGTGGTTCAGCTCAGTGTGGTACAGCACCAATTATATTATATTTATATTATCTAGATTACTGTAGATAATAAATGACTACCCAAAGACCCCAAATATTTTGAGTTAAGCTTACTTCATCTTCCTTGCCACATTTTCTTTGACTTGGTTCCCTGAATTGGCCTCTTAAAAGGAGTCTTCTCTCTTCTCTTTCTCCATATTAAGCACCTGTACTGCAGACATTATTTTTTTAACTGAATTAACTTCTGTACTTTTAATTTATTTTAGAAGAGTCTACAAGGCACTATGTGATTTGATTTTATCTTATAGAAATTCAGTTAATGCTACTGTCTCCCTCTCACTCTAGTAATGACAAATAGGCTCATTCACTTTCCTCAAACTATGCTTCAAAGGGAATCTAGAAATGGATCCCTGTATGTATGAGGACATAATATATAATGATGTTTCCAGTCAGGAGCAATAAGATTCATTATTCAATAATAATAACCCAAGTGGATAGGTGTCCAGAAGAAAGCAAAGTTAGGCTCTATCTTATATTATATTATTTACAATGGAAATTACAGAAGAATTAAATATTTATATGTAAAAATCATAATTATATTACTATAATGTAAAAAAAAATAACACTATCAGCATAAAAATAAAAGGCATAACAGTATAGGAAAATCTAGTTAGGTAAATGTAAAATTAGGTAAGGAAGTCCCAAAACCCATATTCACAATATAAAAATTGGATTTTCAGGGAGAAGTTCCTGTAAATTAAGTCAATAGAGAAACAACAGATTTATGGAAAATATTGGCAATATGGAGCATTGAAAATATAAGAAGTACTTAAAGATTGATAATAAAGAAATTAACAATATAAAAGGAAAAATGAAGAACAAAATATTAACAGAACAAGCATTTCACAGAAGAGCAAACCCAAATTGCTAAAAAACATGAAGAGAAGCTCAAACTTAGTGGTAATCAAGGAAGTAAAATCAAAGTCACCTCATGGTATCACATTTACTTATCAAATAGGCAAAATTTTAAGTCTAAAAGGGTTTATCTCTATCATTGCCAGTGACCCAGATGAGAGAGTACTTTCATTCAGTGCTACTGGAAATGTGAGCTGTTGCAGCCACTTTAGAAAACAACCCAGTAACAACTATTGAAACAATAAAAGGCATTTGACTAAGCAATCAAATAACAACAATTTTCCCCCAAAGAACTTTAATCCAGCTCTAAAACCTGAATGCATGTATGCATGCTTGCAAGCACTTGTGTGATTTCAAAAATTTTTATAGTGGCAAAACCTTGGAAAATGAATATATGTGTTTATGTATATAAGAAATAAAATATGGAAGAAAACATATTATCAAGACAAATTATGGTGAGGGGAAGAAATAATGGGAAGAGAAAAGGCAAAAATGAAACAAAAGGGCAAAAAGACTGATTTAAAAATAATTCACGTTTATTTATGTGAAAGGGCAAGAGGTTTTTCTTTTTAATAAGAGTAAAACTAGAATTCTTCAGAATCAAAAGAAAAATTTCTGAAAACAAAATATATTGTCAGTGTTATCAAGTCACACATGTAAAATTAGTGTATTTTTATGTAACTTTTTTTCTTGAGAAAGGTAATTTCATAAGAAACAAAATTCACACCTCAGGTAATTTGTACCACATGGAAATTGCTCTCCTGGCATCTGCAGGCTGGAGCACTCTTTCCTGCTTTGCATGGCTGTCTCTCTTCCCTCCAAACATTTTTTTTTTCTTTTTTTTGCGGTACACGGGCCTCTCACTGCCGTGGCCTCTCCCATTGCGGAGCACAGGCTCCGGACTCGCAGGCCCCGCGGCCACAGCTCACGGGCCCAGCCGCTCCGCGGCATGTGTGACCCTCCTGGACCGGGACACAAACCCACGTCCCCGGCATCAGCAAGCGGACCCCCAACCACTGCGCCACCAGGGAAGCCCAAACACTATTTTTTAAGTGTTCACATCATCCCAATGTTCCCTTTGCTTTCCTTCTTAGTGCCTAACTCATTAATCATCTATATATTTATTGTTTTTTCTCTCTACCATGGAAGTAAGTCCTGTGAGCCTTGTCTGTCTTGTCCACTATAGAATGTCTTCAGAGCACCTTGACTGCACAAAACAGGTGGTCAGTTGATGTTCGTCAAATTAAGGAGTAAACATTTTTAATCCCTTTTTGCCTCTGCAGATCTCTTGTTACCCACTCAACTGTAAGGCAGGGTATAAGTGTTACTTTGAAAGAGAGAGAACAGAATGTGTTCTATTCATATTCCATGCCAAACATTGGGCTAGTTAGTGCCTTATAAATTTTGTCTCATTTAATGTCTTCTACAATCCATATCATGATCCCCATACTGTGATCACAAAACAGGATTAAGTAAATTCCCCAGTGAATTATTAAAAGGTGGAGACAAAATTTGTAATCATACCTCTGTTTTCCCAGTCTTCAGCATTAGCATTATCTCTTATTATGTGGGAAGGAAAAAAAAAAAAAAAAAAGAGGAAAGGGAATAATAGATAATGGAAATAATTTATTTGCTCCTGCTCTGTGTCCTGAAACTTAACTCACTTTTCACATACATTGACTCACTTAATTCACACAGAAAATCTCATAGAATTTATTTTTATTTTATAGATGAGTTTACTTATAATAATTGGGGTGAAGTAATTTACCTAAACAATAGTCATAGTAGTTGACACAGTAAAGACTGAAACACAGATCATTCATAATCACATCAAGTGTGCTGTGTAATATGCTGTACTTCTTCAAATCTCACAATCCACTTTTGAGTATGAAAGTTCATTAAATCCTAGCTGTATCCAAGCTTTTAGAAGTTAGTGTTATTACCTTTCTATTAATAAAATCATGGACAATTTACCTAACTTGTCTAAGCCTCAGTTATCTTGCTGATAAATGTGGATAATAATAGTATCCACTTCATAAGATTGTTTTTAGGATTATTAGTTAATGCTGTTGAAAATTCATCTATTTTGAGGAAGCATTCAAAAAATACAACAATGAAGTTCTTTTCTTAAAGTTATGATTGGCCTCTGAAACTCAGAAAATTAAGTGACTTGTGAACACAGGATCAAAAATAGATGGAAAAAATACTTGAATTCACAGTATTTTATTATAAATCTTGTGCTTTTTTCCAGTGTCTCACACAAAATTGCCCACTGAAGGAAATGCATTACTTGATTAGCATAGTATTTGAATGGTCAAAAGTGAGTTTCATCTCTGAATCAGAGCATGGCTTCCAAATTCTCTTTTCACTCTCCAGGGAAGGAAAAATCTGAGACAAGTACCACTTCTGTGTTTAAGAGTGTTTTGGTAGTTTAGAAAGTGGACGCTCATAATAGTGATTGTGGCATGCCCCAGGATACTTCACTATTATCAAATCTGTCAGATTCTGTCAGATTCTAATTCTGCTTCACAAGGGTCATTGGTGTAGTCTCTGTTTGTAATGATTGACAATTGTAGGTATTAAGAACCTGGGGTTATGAGACTCTTGATCAGGACAGCTGTAAACAAGTGTTGACAATTTCGGCTGTTTGACAGTGTGCAGGCAGAGGGTCCAGCAGATCATCTGGGCCCTAATTACTCGTGTTCACCAAACTTCAAGTGACATTTGCTACTCATTTTCTTTCAAAGATCCAAAATATGTTTTCCTTTTAAAAATATAACTTTTAACTACAAGCTGTGCTTATTAAAGCCAAAGAATAATATTACATTTCCTCTGTTGTATCAACTCACAGATTGATACTGTTCCTTCAACATTTTAGAAGCTTTTTATACTATGCGGAGAGTTGGATTTGTCTTGGGTGTATCTGGCCTTTGGAGGACAATAAAAAAATTATTAAAATTCTATTAAATGGTATGTTCACAAGAGAATACACAATCAACTAGTATGCAAAATTTTGTGAACTGGGCTTCCCTGGCGGTGCAGTGGTTGAGAGTCCGCCTGCCGATGCAGGTGACATGGGTTTGTGCCCCGGTCCGGGCGGATCCCACATGCCACGGAGCGGCTGGGCCTATGAGCCCTGGCCTCTGAGCCTGCATGTCCGGAGCCTGTGCTCCGCAACGGGAGAGGCCACAGCAGTGAAAGGCCTGCATACCGGAAAAAAAAAATCTTGTGAACTGATTTATAAATTAATGATACTTCTTCACTTATTTCACTTTCTCCAAATACAACATTTCTTTCAAAATACTAGTTGTCAATTACAATAAAGACTAAGTTAATTAACCTGTTCAAGATGATTTATAAGTTAAAGTACATATGTATGTGTACCAGTTGCTAGAGTTCTCACCCTCATTGATCTTTCCAAAATGTTCTGTACATGAAGTCAGAAAGAGTAGATATTTTGTCACTTGAAGTGAGAGGAAGATCTTATAGTTTGTGTTATTTTTACTTGGTTCCCTCTTAAAGTTCATGGTAATGCATAGAATTCAGAACATTTTCTGGTTTGTGAAGTCTTAGGAAGCCTTACTAACCTAATGAGATTTGCTGATATCTTGAGAGCAGGCAATGCAAAATGTGGCTCTCAGCAGACCTCTTACGAACATCATAATAATCTACACTTTATAGTGTGGTTGGCTGAAAATGACTCCCAAATAATCTACATGGCTCCAAGTGATATCAAGGTCCTAATCCCCAGAAACTGTGAACATGTTGCCCTACAGGGTCAAAAGGACATTGCATATGTGATTAAGAATCTTGAGATGGGGGAGATTATCCTGAATTAACCCAGTGGGTCCAATGTTATTACCAAGGTTCTTATAGGAGGGAGGCAAAAGGATCAAAGTCAGAAAAAATAGATATAAAGATGAAACTATCAGTTGGAATGATGCAGGAAATGGAGATGGAGGAAATGACAGCTATCCAAGGAGTGTAGGCAGACTAAAAGCTGGAAAAGGTAAAAAAAAAAAATAACAGATTTTTACCCCATAAGCCCCCAAAAGAACATAGCCCTTATGACTACTTGATTTACCCAAAAGGGTAAACAAAAATAATTTGCACTGTTTAAGTCACTGAGTTTGTGGTAATTTGTTACAGCAGCAACAGGAAATAATACAGATAACATTCAATGGTGGTATTATCACAAAATGTGTGAGTAATGAATCTACAAATAGGCCATCCTTCCCATTATGGATATTTCTCATTTGGGGAATTTATCTTTTTCATGTGGGCTTTTGATAGCATATAAAATTATGGTTATATATGAGTAAACATGTTTTTAATGGCAAGCAATAGAAAACTCTAGTTTATTAGATCCAAAGTTAAAATGAATTAGAAAAATAAAATATGTAAGTCTTATGGAAACCAAGAAAGAGCTTTAAAATCAAGCAGCTGGAAAACAGGAGCTAGAGTTGCTCTGAGGAACTCTACAACAGGGATTTATGGGGTAAACAAGAGTATTAAAATGAACATTATCTGGGTTCTAACAGCTCTTAGTACCTATGTCTCTCATATCACAATGTTAAAACTCTAGGTTGGCCCAGGTTGGACCAGATGTCCCCACTCTGCATCTGTCAGTCATGGTCAAGAAAAAAAGCCATAGAGTAACAATATGGTGGCCAAAGGACCACTTCTTTGTGTTGCAAGCTATTCCTAGAGAAGAGGCATCCATGAAAGCTAAACAGTGACCCTGATAACTGACTACTCATGGAGCTTATGACATCGTGGATATTGCTAGATCTATCTGTTTCTTTCCTGAGGCACAGATTTCTGTAGAAAAGGTGGGGAAAACCTCTCAGATTTAGCTCAATTACAATAGATAAGAATGCATATTATGACTTGGTAGATAAATTTAAAAAAAACACTGAATGTTAGCCACAAAACTGCTTAAGAAATAAAAAAAAATAATAAATAACAATAAATATCACATAAATATAATTAAAAGGGAAATAAAAAGAAAAGTAATAGGAGGGCTTCAGATATTCATCACTGAATCTATGTGTCCAGAAAGTTTATTTCAATTACATTTATGTTGTCTTCTTTTTAAAGGCAAACCTAGCCCACTGGGGTAAGACAACCTGGGTTAGAATCCTCTTTCCACTGTTAACCAGCTGTGTGACTTTGGGCAAGTCACTTAACCTACAATGTCTCAATTTCTTAAGATGTAAAAAGAGGATAATAATTCTATGAAGCATTATTAGAGTTAGAAGACGTGTGTGAAAATGCCTGCTACATAGCAAGTTTTCAGTAAATATTAGATCTATTTTCCCTTCCCTCAGCATAAACTAGCGCAAGTCAGAGTGTATATGTAGTAAAAAAGCATGGATGATTGAATAGGTTGGAGGGGAAATTTTCCTTGAAATAATACTCTGTTTGTAAACCTCTCTATTTCTAATACACATCTCTTTCACTTTTCTGAAAATATATTTAAACTCATAAATAATTTATATACTTAAGGAGTGTATGTGCTTATCTGTAGGGGTAGTCTGTTTTTAGAAGTCACACTAGTGTTTAATAACCTATTTAAATATGCCCTTTATAGTTACAGTCTTGCTCTTTCATGTTTCTAAGGAGACAATTTACACAAACACACGCAAAACAAATATCTATGGCAGTATCCCTGGAGAAATGGACTTAAGACTGATGCAGATATAGCACGGTGAGTAGTGAGTGAAAGAGGTGTAGTATTTTCAGTAGCTGGTATTCTCATGTAGTCAGTTTTGAATAACTATACAGATAATCTCCAGAGGATAAACTTTTATGTGGGAGGTGCCTCAGCTCAACAGTGGCAGTGCAGTGTAGTGGTTAAGGAGAGCCTCTGGAGTCAGACTGCCTGGTTGCAAATCTCTGATGCCGCATACTAGACGTATGACCTTGAACAAGCTTATTAATCTCTTGGTGCATGTGTTTTCTCTTTGTTTTACTTCTTTGTAGATTTATTTATGAAGATTATGGGTAAACATTCTAGGCACTTAGAACAGTACATAGCATATGGTATGTGTTGCATAAGCCCTTGCTTTAAACGTAACATTTAAAAATTGTTGATAATTATTAAGATATTAACATATTACTAAATAATTTAGCATTCTTGTGCATTTTAGACATCTAATAATTCTACTATAACCTACATATGAAAAAAAGGTGCAGTTCTGGATTCATTTCTTCCTTCCTTGTGCCCAGTCCAATCGTTGGAGAATAGTAAATGCTCAGTGTGAACTTTCTTGCACTGAATTTAGATTATCTGAATCATTAACCAAGTGGAACATATGAACTGGCAGTTGAAAATCTTACCCACTTCAAGCACCTACAAAACACCAGTTTCCTCATATATAAACAGAAAGCATTCTAACTTCCTTGTAGAGTTTAAATGAGGAGATTTATACTGTTTGTTAAAGACCTGGCACTATCTTTCATTGTTGTTGTTGTTATTTTTGAAATACTAGAAATCCTGTAGGATGGGGTGAGGCTAAAGGATGATGGATTAATTCTTATTAAGTGAATAAGAGAGAAACTCAAAACTCTTCAAATGGTGTCACCAGTTTTGTATGATATATGATATATTTTAGAATATGGCAAATAATCTTGAGACTTTGTATGCTTGTTCAACAAAATTCAAAGAAACTCACAAACCAATAAACAGACTCATTTGATCTGGTGTGTTATGTATGTTGTTATCATATCCATTTGTACTCCTTGCTCCTGTGCTGGAGTCTCTTCCCCATTGTCAGAGACAGTCTCAAACTTTGTTGCTGCCCTGAAGACCAAATTTACCCTGTAATATTAAATGAAACACCTGCATATTTCATTTGCTGAATGAACTGCATGAGAAATTTAGGGGTTTCCCTCTATGCTATGTGTGTCTAATTATACACTTATTCTGCCCCTTGGCACCCACCAGCCTCTTAAATAAATGTGAAAAGTACTTTAACTCAGTAAATCAAAAATAATTAAAACAAGTAGAAAAAAATTTAAAAGTGGGATAGTTTTTATAATGGAAATAAAGTTAAATATTTATTAAAATACTTGATATTCTTTCCTACTTTATTTAAGTAAACATACAGAAGACATTATAAATAGTGAAATGTATGCTTTTTACCTTCCATCCAAAGCATTTTATAACATGGAGTAGATACATTTTGAAGCAGAATGTCAGGAATAGACATCATACAGTTTCTTTAGGAAAAAAAAAACTAGTTTAAAGGCTAAAAACATTTATACACATATTTAACTAAGCAATATCAATAAAGTTGATTCTCAAAGTTCTGAGAAGTCAGCAAATCAGTTAGTAGTGACAGAAGGTAATACAAACTGGCTTAAGTATCCCTATAGCAATCTCAAAATATACAACGATTTTGGTATATACATTATCTATAACACTATTTGTTTCCAATTTTAAAGTTAATTTTTATAAAGAATACATTTAATTTTGGTGCAAAATGTTACATATTAATTAAATTTAAATGCCAATGCCATATTTCTTTTGTAATAATTCACAACTCGGGATAGGCTTGGAGAAGCTAGAACAACGTTTTACTGAGATGGCTTCTTTAGGGAATGATACATCACTATTCTTCTTAATAACTAAAATTTGGTCTCCGGTTTTCATGAATTCTATCTAAGTTGTGCATAGAAGAAAAAAACAGTTTAATATTCTCCTCTCTTCTCTCTACTTTTCCTTTCCTGAGTCTTCCTTCCTTATTTCCTTCATTCCCCACTCTTCCTCCTTTTCTTCTTTTCTTCCTTTCTGCTTCAGTTCTTCCTTTTTTCCTTCTCTGAACACCTGCTACATGACAAGCATTGTTCAAGGGCCCAAGGATATACAATAAACAATACATAGTCCTTGACTTTAAGAAGCTCATACACAAGAAATGAAAACTTGGTTTTCAGTTCAGAAATACTCTGATTATAAAGTAATAATTATAAACTAGCACAGACTTCTATTGTTTGTTTAATTTTTTTCCCTGTCATTCCTCTAGCTTCTCGAACATAGCTATTCCTCTTCTTGATGTCATTGTGACTGATTTTAGTGAGTTATTTCATATAACTACTTTCAGTTATTTTTTTTTTAATATAATGTTGGATGGGTTTCCTGGGGCTGTTGGAATCAAGTACTACAAACTGAGTGGTTTAAAACAACAGAAATTTATTATCTCAAAGTTCAAGAGTCTGGAAGCCCAAATTAAAGGCTCCAGCAGAGCCATGGTCCCTCTGAGACTCTGGTAGACTCCTTCCTTGCCTCTGTCTAACTTCTGGCAGTGGCAGTTAATCCTTGCTGTTCCAATGCATTGCTCTTCGACCTATGCCTCTATTGCAAAATTGTGTTTCTCCCTGTGTCTATCTTTCCTCTTCTTACATAAACTCTTGTCATACTGGATTAGGGGCCCATCTTTCTCCAGTAAGATCTCATCTTTACTTAATTAATTATATTTGCAATGACTACTTCCAAATAAAGTTACACTCTGAGGTTCCAGGGTTAGGATTTCAATATACCTTTTCAGGGAACACAATTCAACCCATAAGAGATGTGAATGGAGAACACAACTGAGAACTGTTATCAAACACACTTGCTAATATAGAGTCCTTGTGGCACTGCATGACTGTCTGAGGAATCACATGTTTGGTTTCACAACAGGGACTTGGAGGCACCATTCAGTTCTCTCTGGATTTAGCTAACCCCCAGTCTGAAGACTGTTATTATAATAAATAAATGCATTTAGTTTATACATTTGCCTTATCTTATATTTTCTGCTATTAGGAAAAAAAGTATTTACTTGCCTTGGCCTCAACATGCAAATATTACCTCTAGAGTTAATTTGGTTTCACTCAGAACACAGAAATGTAGAGACAGAGGAGATGTTATGCAACCTCAGAACAAATTTTTCCCCCAACACAGAAAGTCCTACAGCGTTTCAGTTTTACCATCATTTCATATCTACTTGAACCCTCTCAGTAGTTAGAACGCTATGGTTGGAACAGAGAGGGTGTGGCACATGTTGAATGTTGTACACATGGCAGTGTTTCATACACTATTTTATTTCATCTTTAAATGTGAGGGAGCACTCATGACCCCTATTCTGAGATGAGAAAACAGTCTGCAATGGTTTAATTGCTATATGTGTCACAGCACATAAGGGGCAGAACCTTGAATTGAAGGAATGAAGCATACATCTACCTGCCTGCAAAGCCCTACTCCTTTCCCAATATTTATTACCTTTCAAACAACATACACAGACAGAAACCATAAAAAAAAGCTATACGTGTAATAATTAAAAGCACAATGGGTGAGTTTCAAGAAGAAAAATAATATAATAAGACTATAGTATAGACTATGTCCTAACTTTCCTACATGTTATGTAAACTAACGCCAAGAGGAAGGAGAAATTGTTGAATTATGAATGCCACAGTATAAAAAGGTAAGCATGATTACCTAAAAACTTAAGGTGTGTTTTAAATTATTATATAATCATCTGTATTCACAATGATTCATATTTTAAAAATTAAAGGACGTGAGCAGTAACACTTCTATTTTCTAAGGAATAAAAGTGCACGTATTTCACTTTAGTAAAGGAAGTCAGAAAAATCAAGCTTAAAAATCAGAATTTCTCCCTCACTCCTATGCTTCTGTAGTAAAGGATAAAAAGTAAAAGTTTGTTTATTTCTGTACCTAATTCATATGAACAGACAGAACTTCTGTATGACTGTAGATTCTACTAACAAGGTGTGATATTGTTTATTTTTCCATCTAATTAATATTCATTCTTGAAGAGTGGAAATCAGCTTACTTATTTTAAGTAAAAATAAAGGGCATTGCTGTTTGTAACTAATTGCTAATTGAACAATTACTTTATCATGTGGCACTGGTAAAAACCATTACTTGAAGTTTTCAGCAACTTCTAATTTTAACTTAATAATCATTTGAATAAAAATTATTTAGTAAATTATGCATTTCTTTACCAGGCACTCTTTATACTTTAAGTAATTGCTAATTATGCTATCTAATAAAGTAATTATATCATTAGTTAGAAATTTGCGAGAGTAGTAAGTCTTTTTTAAAAGAGTAATAAAGTGTGGTGATGTTGTTTTCCATAAAAAGAAATGATAAAAATATGTCATTAAAAATGCTTGCCCAAATGTGTGTCTACTTCTAGCCTGTGGAGAGGGAATTCAAAAGAGTCTTGCTCTTACCTTTGGCTAGTACAGATTCATGGTAGATTAACCAGAACGTTAAATGGGATCAAATACACAGTCTTCACTCACTTACTCTCATTTTCAATTTCCCATCCCTGCGCTGCAGTTACGTTGCAGAATCTGAGTTAGAATCAATTGGCCTAGGCACACAGCCTGTTAGGTCTTCTACTAGGAACATTTGGACATTGTCAAACCATTGGTGCAAGACATCAAAAATCTCCCAGTGCTCATCAAACCTGACTTTAGTGCCGAGAAAACTCTTACAGCTTTGCTAGGACTCATCCTAATTATTAAAACTTTCCAGCAAATAGAAATATACCCTGGCAAACTGCACTTATAAAGTACTGAACAAAAGGCATCTGAAAATGAAAAGAACTTTCAACCAATTTCCTCTGCTAAAGAAGATGTTGTATTATCTGAACAGAAAATTGGCTATTGCTACTCCTCCTCCTAACAGAAAATTGGCTATTGCTACTCCTCCTAGCCCCTGTGCTATAAATGCTGGCAGTTCATCTAGCTCATCAGCCAAAGCTGAATCAGAAGCCACCGTCATTTCTGCTCTCACTTGTGCTTTTTCCAATATCATTATTACATAGTAGTGCTGGGATGTACACTAGATTTGGCAAAGGAATTCTTGAATTGTGTGTATCCATTAGCCACAACTCACTTTTGTGAATTTAGAAATGCTTTTGCCCCTGGACTCATGTCTTCTATTTTTTGATATTTATCTATTACAAATTTCTATGTTCACTTTTATTAAGAAAAGCCTTTGGTTATAGATCCCAAAATATTGTAGCACCTGACTAACATTATGCAGATCATCTCAAAGAGGTGAAGAAAGCACAGGATCAAGCTATATTTTCATTAATTTTCCCAATAAAGTTGAAGAGATCAAGAGTAGACATATAATAATGCCTTATATACCACGTATTGTATAAAGAGGTCCTGCTGCCTCCATATCTGTGATACATAGTCGGAAGAAGGCTTTATGGAGTATTCAGCTGTTAAATGAAGACAATAAGCCCTGGAGTCTGATTGTCTCTCCTACTGAAGTGATCTTCGGATTGCTTGTATAAAATTTTACTTTGTATTGATGATTTTCAGCCACTTACGATTTTATATTTCAAATCATTTGATTCAAATGATGATGCTTTATCATTTGGTAATTATTGATAGCATGATCCAACTTTTGTTTTCTATTTGACTCTACCACATTTAAATCAATGAATTAATTCAAAATTATGTACTAATATGCCCAATAGGTTCCAGCCAGTGAATATATATTCTGGTTTACAAATAGAACATGTTTCTCTTCTCACTCTAACGAAGAGAAACAATCAAGGATACAAATAGGTACACATTGTAGGACAGTGACCAGAACCACTAAGGAAATACAACAGAATCATGTGAGAAATTGTCTGCAACAAGAGGCTAGTTTAGCTGATGTGCTCAGGTAAGGTAAATTCTGAACTCTCACCTGAAAGGTAGGTGCAGCCATTCAAAGATCTGAGAGAAGCATTAAAAACAAGGGAAAAGCAAATGCAATGATATTGAGACAAACTTGGCCTTGCCAAGCTCAAGGTGGTGATAGAGAAGATACATAGCTGAGGCTAAGTGAACAACAGAGAAGTGGGTGATGAGGTGAGAGAGGCAAAGAGGAGCCATGGCATGTGGAATAGTTAGAAGCAAAAGTTATTCCTGAGATGTTACTCCGGACTCTACATTTGGTTAGGTTAAGAAAAAAACAACAACTGGATTTGATTTTGTTTCTGCCTATAAACCTCCCAGAGCAGTCACTTTGGCTCCATGTACTGCTAACACATGTAAAAGGCATCCTTATCCTTCATTCCTGGGAGTTACCTTGAGGAAAAAAAATAAGTTAAAAAAGATCTTTCCGAGTGCTGGAGATTGATGTCTGTGTGTCAGAAGAAAGACAGCCCGATTCAAAGCCTTCAGCAGGATGGGCAGCCTGGATGTGGGAAGTGTACATCAAGGATGACGTAAAAAGCTGTGAACCTGCTGCCTGGTTTACATGACGCTAGTTAAGTTATATGTTGGCAACATATTTTACATGTGTTCTGAAATTTGCAAGGGGTATACAAGTGTGTTTTAATTTTAGTTGCCCCCAAAGTGGGAGTAAACACTTTTACAAAAATTCACTTATTTGGACACCAACATAAAAGAGACAAGTGAAAGTTGACTGGACTGAATTTCTGTGCTATTAAAAAAAAAAAAAACATTTCTTATGCTTTTACTTCCCCGCCCCCCCCCCCACTGTTCAATGCTATGATAGTTGAACCAAACACTGAAAGGAGAAAAAAATTGTTTTTTAAGAAAGAAACCATAGTGATATATTCTAAGGACATTTCAAATATTAAGGTCAGATAGTAATCTACTGATTGATATTTTTAAGAAGACTCGTACTTGGAAGATGATAGTAAATGATAACCAAAAAATTAAGGTGGTTTTTATTTTGCATTTTTGGGAAGCCACTGCAACCATCTCCAGATAAGTCCCCCAGTGTAGTATAGGCTCATCTCTGTTGTAACTTCAGAGATACTTGTCATCATTAGCTACCTGTTTTTGTTTTTGCTTTTTTCTTTTTATTATGATTTCTCACTGCTGTACTACGGCAATACTTTGGGAAAAAAAGCTGAAACCACTCTTAACACTGAAACACTTAACACTGAAACACAGTTAAAGGGAAGGCTCCCACTTTGCTGCTCAGCCTCCCTACTCAGTCTGCTAATTTGCAGAAGTGGGTTACCAATCTTGCAGAAGATGCTGAAGCTGCTCTTACTCCAGCAAGAAATAGTCATCCCCCTGTCAAGAACATGGTTTTCTTGAATTTTTCTAAAGGATCAAGCTGTTAGTACTACTGCTAAATGCCAATATCAGAGAAGAAGTTTTCAAAACTGTGGGTTGCATTCCTTCTCTACTTCCCAGAAAGGAGGAGCTCCACCCCTCTACAATTAAAAAAAAAAAAAATCATACACGAGAAATGTCGAGGCATTACGAAGTAAACAAATCCTGTACCAGTGGAGACGATGTTTGCAAACATTAGAACTATTTCTATACCAAGAAAAGCCAAACCTGTCATAGAACTCCAGAGATGTAAAAGGTCTCCAGCAGTGGCCCTGTGTTTTCCTTTAGGAAGCCTGAAATTGCAGGAGAAAGCAGGTCACCCAGAGTGCATAAACTAGTAGGAAGGCGGAATCATGCATATTTTATTACCTGAATCAACTACAGTAGGTTTATTTTTGTTTGTTTATTTGTTTTTTCTCCTAACTTGTCTGAGCAGTTTAGCTGTCCTCTGAAAACTCCATTTTTATTCATGAAGCCATCTCAATCAAGTAACTAAACAAATGGTGACTACAAGCTAAGGAATTGTAATATAACAAAGACGATTCCTGCAATGTTCAGTGTGGCTGGAGAAGCTTCAGTGGCAAAGTGAGCTGAGGGATTCCGTGTGAGCCCTGGCTTTCATCTACTTTTAAAGGTCAGGCTGGAGCAGAAATGTGTTCTGCTCTTTGATAAGATTTTTCTTATCAGGAGCAGAATAATTCTCAGAATACCTCTAACCACAGTGAGAATATATTGAAGTCTCACTATGTTTCCAGAAGTGTCCTTGTTAGGGACAAAGCAAGAAACAAAACAGAAACAAAACAACACATTCCAGTCAGAGGAATAGGGATAGATAAATAGACAGATAGATAGATAAATTATTGATAAATATATAGTACACTTGAAAGTGATAAGGTCTACTAAATAAAAATGCAGCAGTGATAAATGATTTGAGGTGTAGGGATAAGAATTAGAAATTGTGACTAGAGGGGCCAGAAGGGTGATGACCATATTCTCAGAAAGTCACTCTAAGTTGCTGAGGTGATTGCTGTAAATGAGAAATCTTCGCTGGAGGTTCTGGTTCACTCTACTGGGATAGAAAACTAGAATGCAGAGAGATAACAGGAAGTCACTCTTGCTCAATGGAAATAGAAGCACAGGATTGGAAGGGAGTGTTTTGGATTGGATTCTGTCAACAAGGGGAACATATGAGGACAGTGACCCTATGAAATGGGCATCCTGGGTCAGTTGCTTTAGTTACACACACACACACACACACACACACACAATGAGGAAGACACCTTTTTTATCTGAAAATGGGCTTTCAGAAAATTGAAAAAAAAATACTAAAAGAAATAGTTCAAAGAAAGAGACTGCTAATCGACTGGCTGACTCTTGGCTACAGCTGAAGTCCTTTCCAAGCTTGCAGTCAGGAACTGCAATAAAAGGGAAAAAGAGCAATTGAATCAGGACAATTGTTATCAGCTAAGTTTTAAAATCAAGGAACACATTCATTTGACAGTGTAAGAATGAAAATTGAACTATCGACTTCACATGTTTGTGAAAATACCCCACACAAAAGATTTGATTGAATTGTTCACTTTGGATGATATCCCAAAGTAGCACTTGTCACAAACATTTGCCAGTTTTTAAATTTAATTTTTCCATCCTTTCCAAGAAACCCAAAAGACCTTTTAGTGACCATTCTTGTGTGCCACAAATTCAGAAAAAAATAATTAAATTAGGGCTTTGCTGGTGGCGCAGTGGTTGAGAGTCCTCCTGCCGATGCAGGGGTCATGGGTTCGTGCCCCGGTCTGGGAGGATCCCCCATGCTGCTGAGCAGCTGGGCCTGTGAGCCATGGCCGTTGAGCTTGTGCATCCGGAGCCTGTGCTCCGCAACGGGAGAGGCCACAGCAGTGAGAGACCCGCGTACCGCAAAAAAAAAAAAAAAAAAAAAATATTGAATTAGTATTAGAAATTGACTTGTACCTGCTTTACAATAAATCTTCTTTTTCAGCTTTATTGAGGTATAATTGACAAAATTGTTGTGTATTAAAAGTGTATGTCCAGGTGATTTGATAAACATACATTGTGAAAGGATTCCACCATCAAGCTAATTAACACATCCATTACCTCACATATTTACATTTCCTTCTTTTTTCATGAGAACACTTAAATTTCACTCTTTTAGTCAATTTCAATTTTACAACATAGTGTTATCAACTATAATCACCATGTTATACATTAGATCATCAAACCTTATTCATCTTATAACTGAAAGATTGTATCCTTTTACCAAACTCTCTCTGTTTTTCCCACCCTCTAATCCTAGACAACTGCTATTCTACTCTCTATTTCTATGAGTTTGACTTTTAAAAATTCCTCCTGTAAGTGATACATGCAGTATTTGTTTCTGTGTTGGCTTATTTCACTTAACATAACACCATCCAGTTTCATCCATGTTGTCTCAAATAGCAGGGTTTCTTTCTTTTTTTAAGTCTGTATAATATCCCATTATATACATACACATTTATATATTTATCCCTCTATGGACACTTAGGTTTCATACCTTGGCTATTGTGAATAATACTGTAACGAGCATGGATTGCATATATTTCCTTGAGGAGATCCAGATTTCATTCCTTTGGATTAACCAGAAGTGGGATTGCTAGATTTTATGATTAACTCTATTTTTAATCTTCTGAGGACCCTCCACACTGTTTTGCATAGTGGCTGCAATTTATATTCCTACAAACAGTGCACAGAGTTTCCCATTTCTCCACATCTTCGCCAACACTTATTTCTTGTCTTTTTGATAATCACCATTCTGACAGGTATGAGGTGATATTTTGTTTTTGTTTTTGTCTTTTGGCCATGCCACATGGCTTGCGGGATGGGATCTTAGTTCCCCGACCAACGATGGAACCCGTGCCCCCTGCAGTGGAAGCATGGAGTCCTAACCACTGGACTGCCAGGGAGTTCCCCTCATTGTGTGAACAAAATCAATATGCATTTTGATTTGCATTTCTGTGCTGATTAGTGATATTGAGCACCTTTCTATGTACCTGTTGACCATTTACATGTCTTCTTTGGAAAAATGTTTATTCAGTTTCTGTGCTACACACTGCACATATACAGCTGCACACAGAGCTACACATAACAGTTCCCTCTGAGAGAAACCCAGAAACTAGCTCAGTGGCTCCTACACTTCAGGTGGCTGAGAAAATATCCACATTGAAATGGGTAGGAAAGGCTGAGACACACACTCACCATAAACCCCACCCCTGGCACATTGCCATACCATTGTGAGGGAATCCCATCTCCCAGCTTCTCCCTGGAATTTATGTATTTTTTATAGGCATCCATAAGTGATATCACCAAATCCGAGTCCCTCAGCTTTTGTGTTCAGCTGCCTTCTGGACAACTCATCTCTATTTAAAAACAACAGGCACATCACACTCAATATATCTCAAACTTAACTCCTAAAATTCCTCTCTTTGTGAATGATCCCACCCCCTCACAACCCCCAGCCCCCAGATATTTGTCAGTCATCTTATATACTTCCTTCTCTTTCAGCCCATATCTAGACGATCATTATGTTCTAAATATTTCAGCAGTATATTCCCTAATTCCCATCCCCTTTGGTATAACTATGGTTTAGGACCTCATCATCTATTGCCTAAACCTTCTTTTAGGATTCCTAACTAGCCTTTTGTTGATAAACATAGTGCCTTTGGGACAAATCAGATGCTGAGGATCACATAACAAATAAAGCAGAGTTCCAGCTGTCAAGGAGCTGCAGCCTGAAAAATGATGAATGCGGTAGAGGAAGGAAAGAGGTCATAGTAAAATAAACATGTACTCATCCAGTAGACTGATAAGTGTCATTTTAGATCAATACAGAGGATGCTTTCAGGGTATAAGAGGTGGTCACTCAAACCTGGCCATTCTTGATAATTCTGGTTTCCATTCACAAGAAGAAAAAAATGCCTACTTTAAATTGAATTCTCTAATGGTTCACCCATTGCTTAAACCTTACTGTCTAGCACAGCCTGTAATTTTCTGAAAGAAGCAGGATTTCATACTCTCAGTTATGAGTATGGACTTAGATGGCATAATGTCTATTGCATATTTTAGCTTTAATGCTTACCAGTAGTGTGTCTCTATACAAAGTATTTAACATCTCTGTTTCTTTCAGTATAAAATGGAGTGAACATTATGCCCTCATGGTGCTGTTAATGAGAAATAAAGGATTTCATATATATAAAGTCCTTAGAACAGGGCTATAAGTACCAGGGTTTGATCTTAATATCATCACCACCAATCCTGTAAGAGGAATAAACACTTCTGTATTATGGGATTACAAAATATTATTTGAACAAATTTCAGTGGATTAGAATCAATATTCCTCTCTTACTTTGTTTACCTGTCAAATGCCTACTCATCTTTCTAGGCAAATTAATTATCATTGGAGTTTAGAATTAGAATAGACTCTAGAATAGATTGACATTGGTTTGACTCTGAGATATACACTAGCTAATGGTCTTGGGTAAATTTACTTTTTCTGAGTCTGTTTTCTTATCTCTGTAGATCATATTACCTAGCTTATATAGGATTATAGAGAGCAAGGTAATTTCATCAAGACACTGGACAGGTATAGCCCCTCAGTTAATTTCTATTAATGTAAAGCTAGGCAGACTTTATGTTTCTGCCATAACTAACTTGGCTATATTACTAATTTTAATCATTTATTTTTCCATTTGTTTCATTGTTTATCTCCTCCTTTATACATGTAAGCTCCTTTTGGACAGACATTTGTCTTTTCTCTTATTTCATCTTTAAAACATAGCCAGTTCTTGCATACAGCAGGCATTTAGTAAGTACCTGACAAATGAAAGAAGAGTTAAACATGTAAAAATATGAAATAATTTATATTTATTGCTTCCTATAAATATAAATAAATAATTCATTTTTATTACTTCTACAATTTATCTTTAAAGAAAGTCCACTTTTACTGTAGCCATATACTGATAAGGCTTAAGGTTTAAGCTCCTTAAACACGGAGCTGATCTTCTATAATATATTTAGTATATTTTATTTCAGTTTAAAGCTAAGTTGACTTTTATCATATAACTTATATATATATATATAAAATTTATATTATGTGTATTATATAATAAGGGTAATAAGATATTACTGTTGCAGTAAATTTACTAAATTAGAAAATAAAACCAGTGTAAATGAATAAACCTATAGTTGTAACCCAATCTAACTCAATAATTAATACCATACAGGTATTTTTTCATTGTATTTTAAAAATTTCTCCAATGTTTTGTTACACAGTTGTGAGCACAATAGACATATATGTACATGTATATGTAGGAATATACATATGTATTCCTATATGCTCACAAGCATATATATGTATATCCTGATTTTTAACTTAATGATTTATGCATATCTTTTTATCTTCAAAACCATCATTCTCATGACTGTCTCGTGTTTTAAGTTTGTATCAAGATTTCTTTAACTTAGTCCCTCTATTTTGAATATTTAGGTTACTTTCATGTTTTGCTTTTTATTGATTTCACTTTTATAAATGCCTATATTATACAAGATTTTACTAATTTTGGGATTATTCACCAGAGTAATTTTTAGAATCAAAAATAATTTTCAAAACTCTTAACATTTTAATGTTTTTGTCACATTACCAATATGCTTCCCCAAAGGTTTATGTGTATCAGTTTCCATTCTTAACAGTAATATATATGAGCATGCTTTAAATATTAATTTAAATATAATTTTGTACCATATATTGATTTTAATTTTTCAATATTTGGTGGCAAAAACGTGCATTTTGAAAAGAAAAAAATGTACATTCAGAGTATCGTAGAATTAGGCGAAATTCAAAACCATATCTATTACTTTCAACCTATTTGGAGATTGCTCAAAGATGATTAATGATTTTTGAAAACCCAGGACACCACAAAATCCTGAAATACTATTTATATTTTCAGTTAAGGACTAAAAAATTGATTTATTTGTAACCTTATTATAAAAAATTCTGAAAGGAAAAATTATATATTAACTAAAATATCTACTTAACAAGAATCTATCATTCTGGGTGAATGATTTAGTTTTGCAAAAGTAACTGATTATAATTTCAAAGTTTCTTCAGCTCCTAATTGCCTATTGTTAGTTAAATACACTGCCAAACTCCAATTACATAGAAAAAGAAGCCAAATAGTATCTAAGAATATAAACTATGAAATTGGGAAAAAATTGAAAATTACCTGTTATAACCAAAGTTCATGATCAACAACTCTTAATTTATTAAAATCAGTTAGCTGAAAATTAGGATATAAAAAAGAGAAATGATAAAATTCATTAAAGGGCAAAGACTTTTCTCCCCTGAAAGTTAGCATCTGGCAAAGATAACATGAGGTTTTTACGCCAACTATCTGTGGTTGCCAAAACATCAGTTGCAAACATTGCGCACAATGTAAGCCACTTACAGTCAAAAATCAATTTCTTTAAGGGATCTCTGGAATGAATCCAAATTTAATTTGAAAATTAAAGCGTGCATGGTCATGGCAACCCTAGACAACTGAAGGGTGGTGGAAGCAACTGTAGTGTTACATTGATTTCCTGACCCATATTGCAAAGGCAACATGCAAGTCATGTTTCTACAAGGTGCAAATATTGATCCCTAGAACAAAGTTCTTATAGGCAAAGTAAAAGCATGCCATATAACACCTTGCATTTATTTTTCTCTGGCTGCTCTTTCTCCAAGAGAAGGTCAACAATAATAAATATTTTCCCTTAGGAAAGGGGGTCTCAGTCCCTCCCTGGAGACTAGCGTTTTCAAAATAATAATTAAAGTTATTGAAAAAGATACAACTGGGGACTTCCCTGGTGGTCCAGTGGTTAAGACTTCACCTTCCAATGCAGAGGGTGCGGGTTTGATCACTGGTCGGGGAACTAAGATCCCGCATGACTTGCAACCAAAGAACCGAAACATAAAACAGAAGCAATATTGTAACAAATTCAATAAAGACTTTAAAAATGGTCCACATCAAAAAACAAAAAAATACTGAAAATTGTCCAAAAGAAAAGCATCAATTATTTTTTTAATAACATATTAAGTTTGTTTTCTTCTCTGTTTGGATTTCACTATATGGACCATAATGAGTTATAGCATTTCTATGACCAAAATACTGTCTATATCTATATCTATATATCCAAGTGTGTTGGTGAATGAATATGTGTGTATGTGTATGTTTGTCCTTATTTATAGTCATTCACCAGCTTGATATTAGTGGTCATCTCTAGTTTGAGAAATTATATGTGGTTACATATATATAAATAATATATAATATATATGTATGTATACACACACAGTTATCTTCTGTCCTCCAATGTGTTAAAATGTACACATATTTTCTCCTATACTTATATATATGCACATTTTAAAGAAAGAATCAACTAGCTGTGCCTTTAATAATTCTTATTTTGTTAACTTAAATATGTTTTTACAGATTAATATAAAAATGAGTAAACTCATCTCTACACTGAGCCTTTACTTTAAATAGAATGATGACTTAAGATAATCACTTTTCTTGAATACTTGA
The DNA here is from genome assembly GCF_964374135.1 of Grampus griseus. Classification (NCBI taxonomy): domain Eukaryota; kingdom Metazoa; phylum Chordata; class Mammalia; order Artiodactyla; family Delphinidae; genus Grampus; species Grampus griseus. Next base: position 49,152,122 of record NC_139012.1, read on the forward strand.
TACGCTGCTCAAGAGGCTCAATGAAAACTCAGTGGACAGTTAAGACTGCATGATTCCAAAACAGGAAAGCATAAATCAGTGTTGGTATTTTACAGCTTGTACTCTGAGTATAACTGAATGACCAAATTCTTCTGTTCCAACAGTGTACAAGAAAACAAGGTCCTAGCTCAATTGTTGTAGAAAGTGGAATCTTGGCATGGGATTAAAAGCCATATATTAGTTACATAATGGTAAAAATCTAAAAGAATAAAAGGAATTGAATAATTACATAGAGAATCAAGCTACTAATCAAAATTTTGAATTACACTTAGGCAATGTGGAAAAGATCCCTGCTCAAGGAGACTCTTTTTCTCTTTGTTTGCTACCTGACAGAGTAGCAAAATATGTTAAAGTGAAATAAGATTTTAGAGCTTGAACTTCCTCAAAAAGGTGATATCTTAAAATAGTTTTCTTATTCATTTGCCATAACACCCACCAGTCTATCATTAGAGATTCATTACTTTGGGATTGATATTACCCTCCACAGGAGGATTCTTGTAATAAGATAAAATCTAAGTTATGTGAAAATCCACCATGTAATGGGAAGTCATTTTTCAGCCAATTTAGTATTGGTTATAGGTACCATAAGAAGATTAAAATATTGGAATTAGTGTAGAATTACAGAGAGTTGAAGAAAGCATTCTAGCTTACAAATTTTCATAGGGTCAGCTTTATGCACCTGAGTGTAGTTAAGAAGAAATTTTATATAATTTACCCACTGTTTTCTGATATATTTAGTTAAACCTGTCTGACACTGTTGATTTTTAACTTTCTGGAGAGAAGATGGAATATGCCTAATACTTGGCACCACTATTTTATTATATCACTATTTTCCACTTACCTACTACTGGAAATTCATACCATCTTTTTTTCTTATTTGTATTCTTAATTACTCATTTTTTATATTTTGGTACATAATTCATCTTCATGGATAGTTCTCACAGTAAGTTAGTACATGTTTATCTTTGATTACTCACCATCTCTCTTTCTGAATTATTTTTCAGGATACCCTCCCCTCATATGCATAGAAAATGTAGTATAGTGAATGACAATTTATTGATACTCTGAGAATATTGTCTTTTTGTATCCCATGAACAGTAACAGTTAAAGTGATGGTCTTCCTTAGAAATTTTATACCAGTTAATATAATATCAACATTTCAAATGTCAGTAGAATTGTCACACATTTTCTTCAGGCCTTTGAGAACATCACATGAATCGTTTTCGCTCTGAAATGAAGAACTCTATCATGACATTGTCCTATTGTCTCATTATACATGCCACTGCTGTGCTTCCATCTGGTGGATCTTAATATAAAGTCAACGGGAACCATGGGAGATTCAAAATTTTTATAGGAACACATAGGTGATAAATGAGTATAGAGATTAAAGATAATACAGGAATACCTAAAAAATACCTAGACTGAAAATGTTTTATAAGCAGACCTGGTAGATAAACCCTTCCTAAACTAATAACTAGTGTATGCCCAGAACTGGGCTAAATGACCATTTGTTAGCAGCCAACCAAATATCTTTTCGTGTTCAGCTATATATGCTCTTCTGAAAATGGGGTGCTCACATCCCCTGCACAAAGATAGATTTCAACTACATTACTTATTTTCTCGGTTCACCCTAAAGTTCTCCTGCATTAAGGAGACTAGAGAATTTCTACGTGGATCTAAGTAACGCCAGTACAGAAAAAAAGTAGAAAATTCAAAACTATCTGCATCATTCAGACAAAAATGCAAAATGGTTAAGAGAAAGAAGTTCAATGTTAAATTGCACTTTTAGGGTTGAAGCTAATTATTTCAATATTGATTGAGATTTATTTTCTACATGTGAATTACTTATAAAGTTAATGACTATATAACACTTTTCCTATTACAATAAAACTCAAATTAGTTTGTTCAACCAAGAAATATTCATATCAAATCCTTTGCTCTGGGTACAGAGAGGGAATTCCCAGTTCATTGTGCTATCAATTCTCCAATCTTATTATTTCTTATTCTTCTCAGTAGTTTCCAATTTAAGTTATGTATATATTTTTGTCTTTTCCTTACATGCTTTCTCTTTGTTACCTCAGTGTGAGAATTTGCGAAGTGCCCTCAGGGTAAATATCCACCTTTAGATATTCAATTCAATTTCATTATGTTTGTAGATTTCACTCTAGAAATAACAAAGCCTGCATCATGTGGTGGAGCAATAAACCTTGCACCTTCTGGTGCACTCAGAGGTATGAATGTGATGACTCCTATTTTACCTGTCTGAAGCAGGTACGGTTTTCAGCCCCAAGCTACCAAATTTAAATTCTAAATGTTATGGGATGGAGAGGCAGAGTTACCCTGAATAGAAACTATATACTAAGTGTCTGTATTTGGAAATGACAAAAGCGTAGTTATATGTCATTGTTGGAGAAAAAAATGTTTCAAGTAAAAATACATTCATCATTTCACACTTTTACCCCACAACCTGAAAATGTTTTCTTTCTATAAATGCCATACTCAATCAAATGGCAGGGTATTGATACTTGACTCTGGATTTTTAACTGTGGCAGTTGTGCAATTGAAAACTTTCTGGAAGGCAAAACATCCCTTCTGAGTACTTCAGATAAAAAGTAGCAACAGTATTTGACATATATAATTGCCGGAAGTGACCAATTTTTCTCTGCATGTGGAGACCAATAAGAAAGAACATATGAATTTTCTAAGTGTCATTTATTCAAAAACCATAAATAATCCCATAGAGCACTTTGTAAGCTCCAGTGGAAAAGTGAGATTAATAACATGGAGTCCTGGAGTCAATCAGCCCACTTTCTAATGGGAGAGAGAAGCATATAGGCATGTGCTTACAACTATATAGTCCACACTAAAATAGGGTTGCATATATACACAGTGAGAACAGGGAGGGTATATAATTGTTTCTGACAAATATGAACTTCACAGGGAGATGATAGTTTTGCCTTAAAGCCGTACAATATATGCATGAACGGTAAAGAGATGAGAAGGACTTTTCTGGCAAGGGACAGGTGGTATAGAGTGAAAACACCGAATGAGTTCTACTTCAGTATTCTCTCAGAATTTCTTGGTATTCCCTTACTGCCTTCAAATGGTAAGGCTAGTAGGTAAATAAAATTATCAGAACAGAAGGAATTGGGGAATAATGTCATGGCACTAGGCATTTTAACAGAATTTTTTTTTAACTACAAGCCATAGAGGACCGGAAAGAGCGCTGACAGAAAATACTTCAGATAAACGATATCCAAATTTATTATAAATTGTCTTTCAAATATGTTCTGATTCTTCTTTGAGTCATATATATATATATATATATACATATACATGTAATAAAATGTAAATAATATATGATATTATATATAAATATATGTAATAAAAATATATTTATGCATGTGCAAGGGAATATCTAACTATACCTTGACCATGGGTTCAAAAAGGAAGTGGGTTATATTGTGCTCTTTCTTGGTTTTTATCCTTGACTCAAGAACTCATCTGGCAAATGAGAAAAGTTTGCAGGACACATGACAGTGAGAAAAATAAATATGTTAATCTTGATAAAAATATTTATTTCTTTGATTTCTTTTTGTCTTCTAAAAAGAAATCAGGGAGAGTGTAGGAATATAATTTTTATTAAGATCTGGAAATAGAAAACAGAAAATTCTTCTTCTCTTACATGAAACTTGGTGTCCATTCTTAAGTCCTTTTCCTTTTTTCAGAGGGAGAGTCTGGCAATTGGGTATTGAATTCAATTCTGCAGCTCTTATGAGTCCACTATATCTATTTATGTGGACTTGTAATTGTGTGCTCATAACAATGCTGTGAATCCTGGAATATAACGGAACCAGATCAAAAGGGTTTGGCGCAAAACAAGCTATCTCAGAATCTCATCATTTCAAGCATTTCTTCAGAGTAATTGTCACACATTTAGCAACTGAAGAAAATAGGTCATTTGTTATACTACATATCTCGTGTTGCTGATCCAAATGCACAGCATAACTTTCTCTTAAAGGAAAACAATATACGGCATTGTGTACATGTGAAGTTAGCTTACAAACTGATTTTTTGTTTGTTTATTACCCACTAGCTTTCCCTTCCCACTCTATGTGTTAATATAAATGTGTAGCTGATGGATAATATTTCTTTAGCCATATATTGATTTTATCTACATTATCAATTTATAATATTATAATGTGTATCCTAAATCATTCATGATCTCCTGGTATCTCACTAACGAAATAAACCTGCAATAAAGCTTTGGCCATTTGCTGTATTTACCATCACATAATTTAACAATTAAGCACAATGATTTCTTTTAAGCAATGAATATATAGTTGAATCGTACTGACCCTATTTCCTGGACTACATAATATTTTTTATTAATTTTTAATTGGAGTATAGTTGCTTTACAATATTTTGTTAGTTTCTGCTGTACAGCAAAGTGAATCAGCTATAGGTATACATATATACCCTTTTTTATGGATTTCCTTCCCATTTAGGTCACCACAGAGTATTGAGTATGTTCCCTGTGCTATACAGTAGGTTCTCATTAGTTATCTATTTTATACATAGTAGTGTGTATATGTCAATCCAATCTTCCAATTTATCCCATCCCTCCTTGCCCCCTTGGTATCCATACATTTGTTCTCTAAGTCTGTGTCTCTATTTCTGCTTTACAAATAAGTTCATCTGTATCATTTTTCTATATTCCACATATAAACTATATTATACGATATTTGTTTTTCTTTCTGACTTACTTCATTCTGTATGACAGTCTCTAGGTCCATACACATCTCTGCAAATGGCACAATTTAATTCCTTTTCTTTTTCTTTTCATTTTTTGTTAAACATCTTTATTGGAGTATAATTGCTTTACAATGGTGTGTTAGTTTCTGCTGTATAACAAAGTGAATCAGATATATGTGTACATATATCCCCATATCTCCTCATTCTTGCATCTCCCTCCCACCCTCCCTATCTCACCTCTCTAGGTGGTCACAAAGCACCAAGCTGATCTCTCTGTGCTATGCGGCTGCTTCCCACTAGCTAGCTATTTTACATTTGGTAGTGTATATATGTCCATGCCACCCTCTCACTTCGTTCCAACTTACCCTTCCCCCTCCCCGTGTCCTCAAGTCCATTCTCTACATCTGTATCTTTACTCCTGTCCTGCCCCTAGGTTCTTAAGAACCATTTTTGTTTTAGGTTCTATCTATATGTGTTAGCATACATTATTTGTTTTTCTCTTTCTGACTTACTTCACTCTGTATGAGGGTCTCTAGGTCCATCCATTTCATTCCTTTTATGGCTGAATAATATTCTATTGTATATATATATATATATATATATATATACACACACATATATATGTATATACATTGTATATATATTATATATATAATATATGTATATATATTATATAGATGTATATATATGTACCACATCTTCTTTATCCATTTTTCTGTTGATGGACATTTAGGTTACTTCTACATACTGGCTATTGTAAATAGTGCTGCAATGAACATTGGGGTGCATGTATCTTTTTGAATTATGGTTTACTCAGGGTATATGCCCAGGAATGGGATTTCTGGATTATATGGTAGTTCTATTTTTAGTTTTTTAAGGAACCTCCATACTGTTCTCCATAGTGGTTGTATCAATTTACATTCCCACCAACAGTGTAAGAGGGATTCCCTTTTCTCCACATCCTGTTCAGCATTTATTGTTTGTAGATTTTTGATGATGGTTATTCTGACTGGTGTGAGGTGATACCTCACTGTAGTTTTGTTTGCATTGCTCTAATAATTAGTGATGCTGAGAATCTTTTCATGTGTTTGTTGCCCACCTGTATGTCTTCTTTGGAGAAATGTCTATTTAGGTCTTCCACCAATGTTTTTATTGGGTAGTTTGTTTTTTTCATGTTGAGCTGCAAGAGCTGTTTGTATATTTTCGAGATTAATCCCTTGTCTGATGCTTCATTTGCAAATATTTTCTCCCATTCTAAGGGTTGTTTTTTCATCTTGTTTATGGTTTCCTTTGCTTTGCAAAAGCTTTTAAGTTTCATTAGGTCCCAGTTGTTTATTTTTGTTTTTAATTTCATTACTCTAGGAGGTGGGTAAAAAAAAGACCTTGCTGCGAATTATGTGAAAGAGTGTTGTGTCCATGTTTTCCTCTAAGAGTTTTATAGTGTCTGGCTTTACATTTAGGTCCTTAATCCATTTTGGGTTTATTTTTTTGTATGCTTTTAGGGAGTGTTCTAATTTCATTCTTTTACATGTAGCTGTCCAGTTTTCCCAGCACCACTTATTGAGCAAACTATCTTTTCTCCATTGTATATTCTGCCTCCTTTGTTGGACTATATAATTTTGAAAATAGCATCTAACTATAAGATAACTAAGAGTACAGCAGGGAGAAACTATGGAGGAAAACAAGAAAATATATTGGATTTCTCATTAGTGTAAATAAAAATTAGAAAGAAAAACTTTATTAGTTGGCATTCATAATATTGTTAATTTAAACAGGTTAGTCAACAGGTATTTCTTTTAAGAAGCTTCTTATTTTGGAAAAATGTTAGATTTACAGGAAAGTTTCAAGGAATTTACAGAGATTTTCTGTACACCTCTCACTCAATTTCAATTTTCTCTAAAGTTATCATCTTCCACTCTTGGTTCATTTGTCAAAATTAAGAAACCATTATTAGTACATTACATTATTTAACCTCCAGAGTTTATTCAAATTTCACCAGTTTTTCCATTAATATCTGTTTTGTGTGTTTCAGGATCCACATTGCATTCAGTTATCATGTCTCTTTAGACTCTGCTGGTCTGTGAGAGTTTCTCAACCTTTCCTTGATTTTTGTAATGACCTTGAGAGTTTTGAAGAGTACTGGTCAAGAACACCCCTCACATTTGGTTTGTCTGTTTGTTTAATGGTTCAGAATGTAGATATCATACCACAGAGATGAAGCACCCTCCTCATCATGTCATATCAGTACATCCACATGATATCCCTGATGACATATCTTCCATCACTTGGTTAAGATAGTGTCTGCTGGATTTCACCATTGCAAAGGTGCTATGGGGCTATTTTTCTCTTTCTTAATCTACTGTTTGGAAATGAGTCACTAAGTCCTGCCAATACTCAAGGTCAGGGGAGAGGTGGGATGGGGTGTGTGGGGGAATGTCTAAGCACCATTTCCTGGCAGGGGGGGATGTCTGCATATATCATTTGGAATACTTCTGTAAGAAAGGTTTGCCTACTGTTCCTTACTTTTTTATGTATTAATTAATTTATTATTTATTGATATCAATATGAACTCCTGGATATTTATTTTATGCCTTGATTTATGAACTAATACAATAATATTAATTTTGTTGATCAAATTGTCCCAGGTTTGGCACTAAATATTCCTTCTGATTGGCTCTGCTGTCCCTTTGACAGGTCTCTGTTCTTTATTTTTGAACACTTCTTTATTTTCTAGTGCAATGAATTGTTCCAGAACTATTTTATGTTCTCCCTGTTCCAGCCCTAGAATCAGCTATTTTTCCATGGACTCCTGATGCCTTTGATCAATACATATTTAATAATTAAGTTATCCCAAAACTTATGAAAAAGTAAAGACATTCCTTTTCAAAATATATCCAAATGAGCATATATTACCTTGTATCTATCTGGCACTGACTCACAAGTGGTTTAATTATTCTACTATTTTCTGAAAGTAGTTGCCTCAGCTATATTTCTAGATTTAATTTGAACATTTGCACCTCTTTACATGTATCTTGTTCCCTAAGAACTGACACAATGGCTTTCCTTGGCAATTTTAGAGCTAGATTTCTATTTAAATAAAACATTATTTATCATTTGACTTTCTAAACATTTTTCTCTCAGGTGGTTTATTGGGAAGACATTATTTCTGTAAATATTTTTGTTTCCATAACCTTTTAGGATAAACACACAATAAAGGCACATAAAATCATCTTATGATTAATGCATGTTCTGTGGCCTCAATATTTCATGGCACTGATGAACATCTTGCCTCATGATTGGATGGTGATGCTCCTTATGACTCTGTTTATTTCTCTTTCATTTCCTTTCAAGACTGTGCAACAGGAAGTCTGAAAGAATGCATGTAGATGATTCATACTGATTAGATAGAAGAGAGTTCAGTGAGCAGCCTCACACTCTCAATATTAATATCCATACTTATATTTAAATTTTTCCTTCTGATGAAGAAAGCGTAGTAACTATACTACGTTATTTTTACATTTCCTGTAATATAAATAATCCTTTCTGCAAATATTTCTAATTTTCTCAGTAAATATATTTTGTGTCTACCTCACAGAAATAAGTATTCCTTTATGTTGGTATTTTCTATGTCCATAGAAGTTTATTATTTATTTCATTTTGGAAATGGTCAAGGTAAGGTTATTATGCCTAATTATATGTGAATGTTAAGTATATTTTAGCCATTATAAACTCATTTAAAGCTACTAAATTCACGCTGTGAAAATGAAATGAAAACACACACATCTAACTCATGCAATATATAATATGTACCTAAAATATCTACTAAATTTTTTCATGTCCCAAAGTGCACATATAACTTTCAATTACAAGCATTTGTTCCTGTATGTCACAGTGCAAATGTTGGTTTGGACATTTGAAAATAATATTTATTTTTAGGGAATACCAAAAACATACTTGGGGAAAAAAATTGGTTGGAAAAAGTATGCACAGTGCCATGCAATTTTACAAATAGTTTGGGAGGTACAAGCAGATGGATTCTTGAATCCAAACCATTGGCCCCAGTTGAAGAAACCCTGCTGTAGGTGCATTCACAGATGGTCCTTTTCTCCTTCTGAGACCCTCATGAGCAGCACCAATGTAAACTGTTTTCTTACAGTCAATGTCTTCAAACATGTGCAATTCTATGAAGCTCTGGAAATTTATCTATGATGCACAACAGATTGAAACTAGAGAAGATTGCCTCCATGCTAACTCCCGGAGCCTTTTGAAAGCTTGGGAGAACACTATAATTTATTAGCCTTTATAATTTTGGGGCTACTGAGAGTTTCCAGTAAGGTTTTTGTGTTGATGCTTTTGTCTGTGAAACTGGGACTCCTTTAGAAATAAAGATATTTTCTACATGCGGACCCCAGGGTAAAATAAAACTGAACAGGACCTCTCCCTGGCCAAATCTCAGACAGCTTTCCAGATCTGGCTTATTTTAGATTAAATGCTATAATAAAGGTGTGAAAGGGAGACAGGATGGGATAGGTTTGCAGAAAATTACCAACAGGCTAGTCATTCTCTGTAGTCCATTGTTTTTTTCCTCTCTGGCATGTGAATACTTGCCTAAATGATTTGATTACCCTTGGGAAGCACATAAATGAGATTTATTTCTAATGTTGTCTATTTTCCTCCACACTCATTTGGGATGATAAAAATAACCAAAAAAATATCCATGGCCAGTTAAGACAAAAAGACCTCTGTGTAAACATTGTCCTGGACCGATTAGCTGATTTGTAGCAAATTCTATAGAATATGTGTTCAGTACATCTTGTATGTGATCTCTGCCAATGACAAGCCAAGGTTTAGAAGGACAGTATCGCCCTCTGTCCCTGGGTACAAACTCTAGAGATTAGAATTAATGGAGCTAATAAACTTCAATCACTTTTACTGGGACAAGCACTCCTAGGGTCCAGAAGAAGGAGCTGATTCCTAAGCAACAAGTCCCAACTGAAATGTAAGTAGTATCCTTGGGTTAAAGTTCACTTGTCCAGATATTGGTACCCAGTGAGTCTGTGGTATATATGTTTGTGTGTTTGGGAATAATAAAGATGTGTTGGAGCCACTTTTATTATTTCAACAACAAAATAGTTTGTAAATATTCTTATCAGTTGAGGTGACTAAAATTCTGTCTTTTACAATTAACTAAAACAATGGGAAAAACAAAGTTAACTATAAAAGAGAAAAGTTTTTGAAAAAGGAGAAGGATAGAAAGAACTACTTAGGATTTTCAAAGTAACCAGACACTCTTTCAAGACAGGAAATTTAAGAAAATTTAATTCTTGTTCTTGTCTGAAAAAGAAAGACATTTGAAGACTTAGAGAATAGCTGCCATCTTAGGAGGAGGAAACCAGAGTGAACCTGGAGCTCCTTTCACACTTCAGTTCACCCCAGGGAAGTGGTGGGTGAAGTAAAACCCCTGATCTCCCACCAGGATTCCCATGGAGTTGAATTTCCTTATGAAAGGATTTTATGTTATCCTTTGTGCTCTGACTTCAAGTTTTGGGTGAACACGCTCTTTATGTCATTCTTAATATTAGCTGACATGTTCTTCATCTACCTAACAGCTGCTGCATTTTCAGAAACCTTGATTGAACTGTAAATGATCCTTTATAGCTTTTTACTCCACAAAGTATAACTATTGCAGAGACTCCATAGTATGTGAGCACTTGATTTTAAATAGCCTCTCCCACAGAAACTTCTAGAATAAAAAAGTCAACAGCAGCTATAGACACACAAAGAGGAAATAGCCAGCCTGCATCTTTGAGTCAAAGAGTGATAATTTGGTCATCTTGAACTATGTCTCATTGCATTACCATCTCTATCCGTTGTGAGAACTAAGCACTGGGCAAGACATAAATGTCTATTTTAGAACATTCTTATTATCACTGAGGTAGTCAAAGTATTTACATTTCTTGTAAAATAATATGAGAGATATTTGATTTGAAATATATTAGGCACACATGCAATATACAATAAAGAGACTAGGCATTTTGCATAATTAAGCTTATCTAAACGTTTTCTCCAATAATTATCATTGGCATGTTTTAACAAAATACATTTAAGCATTAGTTATAGTTAGATGATCCACTTCTCATAAGTATATTTTGTCTATGTATGTGCTTTTTCTTCAATGAAAGAGTTAAATCTCTCTCTCTCTCTCCCTCTCTCTCTCTCTCTCTCTCTCTCTCTCTCTCTCACACACACACACACACACACACCACATTTCAAAGAAATTACTGAGTAGTTGCATCTGCCTTTATTTCCTTGTCATTAACTTCTGACAATTTCTTAAATTAAGAATAATCTGTGTACAGGCTTTTATCAAAAGCAGGACAGGTTTCTTTCTTAACTGTGCAAACACTCAACAGGTTTCCTCTATCATTAAGCAACTTGTGGAGGATATTAATGAGTGTGAAGTGTTGCACAGATGCTGTCAAACGAAGTGACCAGAAAGCAAGAAACAATAGAAATGATGGAAGGGAAACATCCAAGGACAATTCTTACTTAGACAAATGAGGAAGCTAAAAGTCACAGCCAGGAAAACAGATGAGTAGGCAGAGAAAGAAACAAATGAGCAATAATACAAAACACACATGCCACAGAGGCATGTCTGAGATAATGGTGGCCAGCTGTATATTTTGAAGAACACAACAGGAAGAGAATTTTATACAAAACTGAAAGAGCTTCAAAATGATTGCAGTAAGCGCAAAGATCAGAAATAGATTCATTATCATCTTTATCACCAATAGCAAACATTTAAGGAAGATATACATTGGACACTGTACTAGTTATGATTTTAAAATGCACTCATATCCACCTCTTTAAACAAAAATATATGATCCACTCTACCAAACATCAGTGACTTGTATTCTGATTTAATATGCTTAGCAGGAAAGTAAAAGCAGTTCCTAACTCAGATTGAAACAGAAGCAAAACTCCAATTTCACAAGAAGTTACTGTGTGTATTTGGAAGCATTTTGGTGAAACTCAGGAGTAAATGGACTCTCCATCATTAGAAGCATATAATTATCAACTGAATGAATCATTGGCAGAGAAGTCACAGAGGTTTAAACATAATAATATTAATGATGGCTTCCGTTTTCAAATTTCAAGCATTGTGATTAGAGCAGCTGAGCTTTAAGTGCCTTACAATCTCGAGTCTAATATTGTATGTGAAGAATACTTGTCACTCTTTTGTAAACATCACCAAAAACATTGTGATAGATCATTTACATGTATTTTATAATTTACTATTTACTGCACTGCTTCCAGGTAGATGTTACTTTCTTCATTTTACCAAAGGAGAAAGGGAAACTTGGCTCAGAGAAATCAAATGATTTGCCCAAGTGCACACAATAGTCATTGTCAGAGCCAGATGTCCTCTGATCTCTCTATGGTATGTTTAGACCATGGCACACGTATGTGCCCTCCTTGGGTGAAGTGTTTGACTTCTGGCTTTTCTCATTACTGTTCCTACTGCTGAACCTTCAGACTTTCACAATGCTTCTAATTCCTTTACAACTTTCCACCTCAGGATCATTTGTTCATCTGGTGTTGGGAATCCAAGTTTACCCATGTACATTAATGTGTTAGAAATTCTCGTTCAATTCACACAGTCTGCACATTTCTACCTTATTCCTTGAGCTACTGTATTAATATTCTGGCTAAATTTAATCACACCCCCTTAATCAGTTGAGTTCTCTTGGCCATCCAAAATGATGGAACCGATGTGTTTGTACAATTACTTTCCCACAGTTTGGAATATTTACTTTTTGGAGTTCTTTCAATTAACATCTGCACATGAACATCATTGTTTCTTCCATATTAAGTTCCTTCCATATTGATTTTATTTCTATTGCTTTATTACTTTGAAAAAAAAGAGAAAATACAGTACGATATATGTGAGGAGTTTTGGTAAGTGACTTCAATCATGGCTATATACCAGGAAATTCTTTTTAAAGGTTTAAAATGATAGGATCAGAGTGTGCAAGTGAAATGATTACCTCATTTGGGATTATCTGGGGAGAACCGTAGTCTATTTTGTAGCAGTCTCTTTTTCTGTAATCTCTAATGGCAAAATCTTGTTTATCAAGAAGAACTCTGTGGGCAGAGGCAAACAATTTGCCTTTATTGATTTTACTGCTAAGTCTGATTGACTGCTTCACCCCAGCTCCAAACTGCCCTGGGAGGACCACGCTCCTTCTCTTGAGCGCTTCCCATCTATTGAACTAGAAGTCAACTGCCACCTCTCCTGTCTCTATAAAAGCCTAGCGATTACTCACTTCCTTTACCAAGAGACATCTTGAGGACAGTTGAGGAATTACTCACTTCCTTTACCAAGAGACATCTTGAGGACAGTTGCAATGGGTAGAATAGGATAGAATATTAGCCTTATTTATTCTTGGATTTAAATTTAAAAATGGCCTGAATTCGTAAACAAGACAGATAGAGAGAGATTATAGATTACAACAGATTAAAGAGACATAACCAGTTTCAATGTGTGAATATTATTTACATCTTGATACCAAAACAAATAAACCAATTGAAACAAATTTTGAGACAATTAGAGAAATTTGAACTTGACTAGACTTGACGTTAAGGAATTATTGTTTTAGCTGTGAGAATGATACATAGAACATGTTATTTTTTAGAAGTCCTGATCTTTTAGAGATATATTCTGAACTATTTATGGATTAAATGATAGGATGACTGATATTTATTTTCTCATAATCCATTGCTGAGGAGAGAAAATTTAGAATTTGAATATAGAAACACAAAGTTGTTTATTATAATATTTTCTCTGTTTTTGAATGTTCTTTAAACTTTCAATATTAAAAAGATACTAAGACATAAATTAAACCAGGGAGTTTTGCAATCAATTTAGTAACAATATAAAAATACTCATGATGACAATTGCTGACGTTTTTGAACGCTAAGCATGTGCTATATCAAGCAGTTTGCATACATAATTTCATTTAATCCTATGACAATCCTGTGAGTTATATATAAATATCCTTATTTTATAAATCATGAAATCATAGCTTAAAGAATTTAAAATTTGCCCAAAGGTACTTACCTGATAAGTAGCAGAGCCAGAATTCTGGATTACCTTTTACTATTGCTATATTTGAAGTATATAGTCTTTCATTACTGTTTAGATCCCTTCTCTATTTTACATGTACTTTATAATTAATATTATTAAAGGAAGTTTCAAGCAGATTCTTTATGAACCAGTTTTCTTCTAAAGTGCCTTGGTCAGTAATTGAAACTTCATTTTTCAAAATGTATAGAATTCACATCTCAAGTTTGTTTTCAATTTTTCATTACTAATAACTTCTTTGTATTATAATTTACCACTGAAGAATTTTCCTAAATTTTCCCATTTCTTATAAATGATTACATTTTCTGATGTGAACTGATTAGATTTTCCAATTGATAATTCCTTAACATTCTTTAGTAAAGAAAAACACAACTCAACAAGCAAATCACATTGATTGATTATTGAATAGCTTTCCTAATAGAAAAATCTTCTTCATTTATCTACAGAAGCCATCAAACTATTCTGAGCCTCAGTTTTCTCATCTGAGCAAGAAGAAAATTGACTCTTTTAAAAGACCTCATGCATAATGATGTTCCATGGAGAAAAATGTCTCCTGATGCTCCTGAGACTTTCCAAGTCCAATGACACATCAAAGACTTTTTGCACTGCTATTTCTTTCATTTCTGTGTAATCCATATCTGTCGTTTCCTTCAGGTATCTTTTCAGACATTTCATTATCAGAGAGAACATGTTGAATATCCTACATAAAAATAGTACATTTTTCTCTGTCTCCTTATATTGCTTTATTTTCGTTTTTGGCACTAACACCTGTCAAAGCAAAATTTGCACTGGAAAAAATTAAACTGGTAAGAATAACTTTTTTCAAAGCTATTGCTTTAGGGGAGAAGCCCAAACTCAGGTTGAACTCAACTCCTTTGAAACAAAAGATGGAAGGGTTATTAAGCACTAGAGTGAGGGTACAGTCTTGATCATCTCTGTTGGTTAATTGACCTTATGCAGAGGAAAAGTAAACTACTCATATATTCATGACACAAAGTCATTTTACAACTTGGAACAAAGTGCCCTCCAATGTTGGTCTCCTACCGTCCCAGGAAATTGGAAGATAGGGCTGCTACTTCTTCATATGTACGTTTTTAAAGATGGTTCTCAGGTCCATGAGAAAGACATTCTGGGTTGTAAAACTGAGAAGAGAATTTTAAAAAGATTTATTTCTCAAATGGGCAGAGAAATAATTTACAATGAGGTGTTCTAAAGTAAATGCTCTAAGAAAAGGGAGGTGGGGTAGGTAGGGAGGATAGAATCAGGAAGAAACCTGTCCAAAGTTTAATCATGCTGCATGAAGCTTCTTGGTCAACCCTCATACTGAGAAGTCAAGGAAAAATCTGTACACTTTTCTTTGTATATATTTAACATTTTCAATAAACATATACTACAAGGGAATATAGCTCCTGCAAGATATTTTGGAGGCAGGAGAGCTGCTGCCTTTACCACTTCTTTACCATTGTTCCCCCTCATACATAAAAACTCAAATTTGAACATTTTCAAAAGTCATATACATTAAACTATTTTAATAGTGAGGTTTGAAATTACCTAATGTTTTTAAAAATTATCTGTATATTATAAATCAATTGAAAATAGAACACTAGATTTACAGTGAAAAAAGAACATTCTTAATTCTATTAAATAGTGAAAAGTTATTTTAAATCAAGTCTGAGGTGAATTTTTCCTAAAATTAAGCATTCCCATCAGACATCGTTTATATTTTAGCTTTCATACTTTTGTCATTTTTTTGAATTATTCTTAAGTTTTTCTTGTCAAGGTCTATTCATTTGAGGTAATTCTTTCCTCCAGGTAACTAGTTTTGCTCTGTTTAAAAACATGCTTCTTTTTAATGTACTCACACCAAGGTTTTTCATACTATGAATACTATACATTTGATAGTCCTATTTTTCTAAGCAATTACTCAGCTGGTTATTCTATTCAAAACCATCAACAAACCAGAATTTTCTCCAAGACTTTGCATTCATTTAGAAAATTCTTTCATAGTGAGCACATTTTTTAGATCATTTTGTCTTTCAAAAAATATACCCTAGGGGGCTTCCCTGGTGGCGCAGTGGTTGAGAGTCTGCTTGCTGATGCAGGGGACACGGGTTCGTGTCCGGGTCCAGGAAGATCCCACATGCCGCAGAGCGGCTGGGCCCGTGAGCCATGGTCGCTGAGCCTGTGCTCCACAACGGGAGAGGCCACAACAGTGAGAGGCCCACGTACCGCAAAAAAAAAAAAAAAAGTATACCCTAAAAATACAGGTGGATAAGGTACATTTGTAAGCATCCACTACATTCTACAAAAAGAGTTAGTTGTCTTTTTATGTTATTTTTCTTTAATTCTCATAATAACCCAAGGACAGATGTCCAAGGTCAGATGCCCAAGGATACCTGGCTAGTTATTGGTAAAGCTGGAAAGGAAACCCTTACAACTAAAGCTACTGCTTTTTCCTGTTTTTTCTTTACCTATTTCCTGCTGTTCATGCTCTTGTTTATTACAAAATTTGTGGACTTTAGTGTAGTTCACTATATTACTGAAGTACTGTAAATGATTGCATGACCAGGCTGCAGAAAATATTTTACATATATATATAATTATACCTCTGAGAAGTGTTAGAAAATAGAAACTTTAAGTAATGCTTAAAGTGTATTGATTATAGAGGTAAAAACATTGATTATCCACCATAAATTATATATAATCTAATTAGGAGAATATGCTAAACAGTATATAATATGTTAAATATTGAACAGAAAGAAATTATATGAATATATTTTCTTATGAAATATTCTAGCATGTTAATTTTTACCAAGTTCTTCTTGCTGAGTGAACACAGACTTTCTACAAGCTGTGAGAACATACCTTTTCTTGGCTCGTGACACTCATCTTCACATTTTCCATGTAAAAGAAGATGTTTCCATCCATAACTGTCCTATCAAAGGGACTAGTGGAAGTTAAAGTTTTGATCAAGAATTATAGGTGCGGAAAAAGTAGGTTTTTTCCTTTGATGAATTATAGCTGGACAGAACACTGATAAAGAACTTATAAAAAAGAGAAAAGAAGCAGAACCTACTACAGCATACTCCTGGATAAGATTATGAGCATGTTGTTATCCAAAGAACATGGAATTTCAAAAGTCTTTTGTTTAGAAACCTAGATATTTCAACAAGTATTTTCAGGCTCCACACTACTATTTTGAAGTGTTCATGGAGTTTTAGGGGTTGCCAACCCTTGCACTTGAAAAGCTGGACCTTAAACTTCTAAGTGAATACTGGCTCCTACAAAACTGAAGCAGGCCTCCAACTGAGTGGAATGGATAGGACAATTCTCTTTTTTTTTTTTTTTTTTTGCGGTACACGGGCCTCTCACCGCTGTGGCCTCTCCTGCTGCAGAGCACAGGCTCCGGACGCGCAGGCCCAGCGGCCATGGCCCACGGGCCCAGCTGCTCCGCGGCATGTGGGATCCTCCCAGACCGGGGCACGAACCCGCGTCCCCCGCATCGGCAGGCGGACTCTCAACCACTGCACCATCAGGGAAGCCCTACCCAATTCTTCTCTACTATTTAAGACTCCTCTGTAGGAATTATGATGTGCTATGAACCTGAGAAGTCGCTGCGGAAATATAGCAGGACGAGGATGGCAATGAAATGAAGGACATGCACTTTCAAGGAACAATGGCAAAGAATACAGCAACAAATTAAATCCCTGTGCACATTGCCTTACAGTAAGGACTTGTATTAGGCAAAGTCTAATAATAAACGATGGACATGATTATAATTTAAGAAAAAATTAAATTAAAATTTAAGAAAAAAATGTTAGGATATGGCAGATGGGGATATTAAGCTGACCTATGATAATTTGACTTTGCTGTTGTTTTTAAATAGCTATCAATCATTAGCTCTTATGACTGAAGAAAGGTGAGAGATCTAGAAATGCCAAAACAAGCTTAACACCAAATGAAAGTCTCACGTTAAGGTAGCTCACACCTACAAAACACCTCATTCATGCAGAAATGGGCAGACAACGCTTTGCTGTAAGCTTGGTGAAGTCCAAGAAAACTATCTTTTAGATGCGGCAACATATACCTTGCTCAAAGATTCATTGGAAGCAGACGTAATGATATTCTAGTTGTAACATCAATTATTTCCTCAGTGAGAATCAGGGCACATAATCTGCTGTAATTGGCAGAATCAGGGACTGAACTAGAGTCTTAGAGTGGAGCAGGGGTTGCTCCTCCAAAGAGTGTTGGCTGACGGTGCTCACCAGGGTCTTCTTTCAGTCACCCAATTGTGGTAGCTCCTGTAAAATATGTCTAGATAATTTACAAATTTTAATGCTGCTCACTTATTAATTTATTTATTAGTTAATTATTAATTAACTATTTTCAACATCCCTTATGCTAATTAATGAATTCCTCATGAAGGTGCAGTTAGGGTCTGTTGAAGCAATTGTACTGGTCACTTCTAGAGTGTAGATGCCTGATTAGTGTTTTTCAAATGTTAACTAACCATCCCTAGATTGCTGATTCCATGTTTGAGTACTTCAAAATAAACCAACCTCCCCTAAAACAGAGATTAAAGTTCATAGACACTAATACATAAATATCAATTTGTTTGTGTTGAAAATATTAAAATTAATTAAAGGCAATCTAACAGGTGGTATATCAGTTAAAGCACAAGAGTAGGTGGTTCATTTGGAGTCATGAGAAATGAAGCAAGAATTCTACTGCCCAAGCTATTACTCTCTCATTTCCACTATGAGGTTGTGAGGTCTGTTCATATTATTTCATTCAATAAGGGCATCAGGATTGGAAGTTGTTTTTGGTCACATATTACAAAGGCAGACAAGGCCACTTTTCTGTTAATGGTGGTGATAGGAAAGACCAACTAAACCAAATCAGAGTTTAGTCAAACTTCTGGTGCAAAATGGTTTTCCCCCAATATTTCTCATTCAAAAACACATCTATAGATGTTCACATTTTTTGTTTCTGCTTCTGAACTCTGAGAGGAAGAAACTGTCATTATTATAACTCTTAATATTTTCCTCGGTGATACTATGAGTGTATAAAATAAGCATTTGAAAGTGGGGTTCTTATAACATGTAATGAAAGTAAGGTAAAAAAAAAATACCTGTAATATTGGAAGAAAAGATGAGAATTGGAAGAAGTTTAGAATTGTGGGGGAAACTCCATTTTTAAGTCACGAGGCCTGGGTTCATATTCCAGATATACTAACTGCATGAACTTAGGTTGTTCAACACGATAAAAGTAGTTTGTTTGTGTCCATAAAATGTGGTCAGTGATATTTTCTCATATATCATGTGGGGACTTGAATGAATAAGAATAAGACACATATACCTGGCAGAGCAGAGAGACCAGTTTTGATTGCTGTTTTTGATGTTAGTAATAGTGATAGTAGAGATGTTCACCTTATCCATCTGGTCTTCACTTTCCCTAATGATGGAGTGTTCATACAAATTAATTATTCTAAACCATTTTAGTACTGCCTGAATAACCCAAGATTTCTGCCAATTACATATGTGTATTTTCCTCTCCTGATTTTTTTCATTTAAAATTTTGAAAAAATGATTAAATAATCTTGCTGAGACTCCTTTTTCCAATAAATAGTGAAAAACTGAGGGTGGAGAATTAACTCAGGGATACAGGAAATAAATAAAAATTATTATTATGTAGAATAGAAAAATGTTGACTTTAAAAAATCTAGTCATCATAGAGTACTATCAAATGTGTTATCCATTGCTATTGCATTTTATTTATTTTTTGGTTGACTTTAACACAGGATAAATTGTAGCAAGTAGTTATTTCCACTAGTCCAAAAATTGGAAAAAGGAAACCGTACTGTAATTCAGACTACTGTAAAGAAAAACAAAAATATGCTGCTGGTTCATCTGTTTTAAATGACGCTTAACTTCATTGGTGTGAATCAATGAATGAGAAGAAAAATGGTAAGAAGTAAAATGTAAGTGCTTATTAAGCTGAGTAAAATGACTGGTAACATGAAAAATTGCAAAAATCGGGAACTAACTGTTTAAATGTCATTCTTCTTTAACCATGACCAGTGAACTAGAGGAATTCTAATGGTCCATTCAAACCTTATGCCTCCTGAGTTAAAAGTGGAGGATACACAGCCAGCACTGCGAAATTTATATGATTTTGTGTCTACCCTTGAAAATTAATCTATTTGTTGAGAGACATTCAGAGAAGCGGGGAGACAGACATAGAGTAAAAAATATATGGCAATTTCCAATGTATAATATACCAAAGATATTATACCATACATATCATACCACTTCAATATAATATACCAAAAATATGTTGTGCTGTTAAAATTCAGGCTTGAAAAGATAGCTAGAAATGAATAGTTCTCCTTTTTTATGTAGGACTACAATTAAGTGTTATGGGCTACTTCCAACTTTAGAGAAATGATTATCAACTTGAGGAAAGATTGGCCTGTAATCTGAGGAAGACATATGAAAATCACCTGAAGAACTCTTTCCAATCACAAACTCTCACACACCAGATTCTGATATGTCTACCTTTCCACATTAAACAATGAGAATCCCTGTTTCTTGAGCTGTGCTACTGTGGGTGTATTAGAAGACCTAGATATGTTGGAACAACGGTAACAACAAAAATGTGAGAATTTTTTCCTGAAAGATTAAATAACTCAATTCCCTCCATCATGACTAAAATTTTTCAGGCTATTATTATTTATATTTATCTATTTAACTTTGCTTATTATATTATCTGATTTTAAAAGGAAATTCTCTTTATCATAATAATTGTCCATAAGCAAACATTACTTAACAATTTTTCTAAATTTAAATCTATTGTTAAATCTGCTGGTTAACTCAAGCAACTCAACTATGAAGATGCCAAAGATGATAAGAGGGAAATTGAAGAGTCTAAGGAATGAAAGTAGAAACTCTAAAAATCCCTCAGTGGAGGAAATTATAGTCTAGTTAGAAGAAAGCTAAACAACACTGATAAGTGGGATAAAATATGGACAACGTCATAGTTTTGCTCTTGTTCCCTCCCTTCCAATCCCCATAATTTGCTTAGGGTATCGCTGCCTTTATTATCTAAAAGGTAAAAGTGTGTGCTAGCAAGAAGCCAAGTAAATGTGGATGTGGTGTTCCAGTTTGGCTGTGATGGGATCAGATAATTGTTTAGGTGATTTTAGCACCCCAAGTATTCTCCCCAGCTCCATGTGCTAAGGCACAGATAGATGATTAGAATCCAGGGAGCAGTGAGTGAGGTGATGAAAGTTTCCTTGAGGGGAACTGGAGGAATGAACAAGACGTATTTGTGATGGAAATCACTTTCCCCTTGTAGGTGAGTTCCCTCATTGTGATGGTTAGTTTTATACATTAACTTGGCTAGGTTATAGTACTCAGCTATTTAATCCAGTCCTAACCTAGAGGTTACTGTCAAGGTATTTTGTAGATATGATTAACATCTACCATTAGATTAGTAAAGGAAATCAGTAAAGGAAATTATTCATTATGAAATGTGACCAAATCTTAATTAATTAAGAATTCACTCAGAAAATGAGAAAAAGAAAATCATTAACTTCAGGACAGAATTTTTAAATAGCAATAAATACAATAAATAGCAAATAAATTTTATTTATTTATTGTACAATAAATAGCAAAAATATAATAAATAGCATAAAAAATAGCATAAAATAGCATTAAAAATATAATAAATAGCAAAAAATAATAAAGAAAAAACAAAAGTTAGAGCACATAAATTCAAGTGAATTCTCTGAAACAACAGTGACAACAATAAAATACATTATTTTATTAAAAAAAATTTTTTAAAAGGACTAATTAAAAGTTTGAAAATGAAATTGACAAATAATACAAAAACAAAGGAAAATGAGTAAATTCTAAGAGAATGCTACAATCAATTCTATACAAAAAGAGCTGAAACCCTGAATTTGGGAGGGACAGAACTACTTTTTTTTTTTTTTTTAACAAAGCAGTTATCGTAGCTAAGGGTAAGGAATTTGATAAAACTCTCCCTTTGTCTCCCTGTTCACCACAAGAACTCACAGCTCCCACTCCCAATCCCACAAAATTAAAAATTACAGAAACCTTTATAATGGATTTATATCAAACTTTCAAGAAACAGATAAATTCAATTATATTTAAAGATCCAGAGCACATAAAAATAAGAAGCACCTTTAAAACTTTTATATAAAGCAAGTATAACACTATGTATATACCCCAAAACATGCAAACATATACAGTAGAGTACAACAAAGAAAATCAGAACAATTTATTCATAAATACTTATGAAAAATTTCTAAATAGCATATAAGCAAACATAATCCAACAATAAATTTTAACAAGTCAAAAACAAGAAAACTAACCCAGATATTCAAAGATATTTAATGTCAAGAATTCTAAATAATTAAAAGGAGAAAAGTCACGCATGCAATCAATAGTTTATGAAATGCTAATATCAATGCCTAAAAAAGTGTATCAGAAATCAACGAAAAAGTGGTTAAAAAAAATAGATAACTACTTGTATTATGCCAGGAACAGAAAAAAATATTCAAGTATTGCTTAAAATTTATCTGCAAGTATAAGTCAGTGCAATTTTATGAAATATAATAATGAGGTGGAATTTTTTTTTTTTTCGGTACGCGGGCCTCTCACTGCTGTGGCCTCTTCCGCTGCGGAGTACAGGCTCCTGACGCGCAGGCTCAGCGGCCATGGTTCACAGGCCTAGCCGCTCTGCGCCATGTGGGATCTTCCCGGACCGGGGCACGAACCTGTGTCCCCTGCATCGGCAGGCGGACTCCCAACCACCGCGCCACCAGGGAAGCCCTGGAATTTTTTTAAAGAGGCAAAATAATCATTGTTTTGATGAACAAACCCCAAATAATCTACATATTACTAAATTTGTTATTTTATAAAGTTATTGAAACTAATAATATATTTTAAACCCAGTAAGGTGTGAAGTTATACAATTATTTTAGTCAATAAGTACTAAGAATAATAACTAACACATATTTACTATGAGCTAATCACTTTTATAAAATTTTTTACATGTATGAAATTTAATCCTCAAAACCGTGTTATAATTATGCTCATTTAAAGGAAATAAAAATAAAATACTTATTGGTAAAATTAATGAGAATGTTCAGGATTTATGTGAAAAAAAAGATGAAAACCTCTTATAGCCATGGAGGGAGAAAATATGTAATTAAATACATGGAAAGATGCACATTGTTCTTTAGAGTATAATTTGATATTTTATTATTCTTAAACATTTTTCAATTTGATGTAAGACCCAACATATAGCCAATTGTTTCTTTACAACACAAACCAGCTGATACCAAATTCCATGTAAAAATTTAGACTTGGAAAAAAAAAAAAAAACTAGTGAGAATATGTCTTTGTGTTGAAGTGATATTACCCTAGCCTGTCAGCCATTAAAATATAATGTCTTTGGAACTGAGATAATTTGGATTTGCTGTTTAATTTGAGAGAGACAGATAAATGATACAAAACAAACACCAAATCTATCTGTGCATCTATCTATAAAATTGAACATATCATAATTATAATGTTTCAAATCAAAGTCTTGGGACATTGGCTAGCCATTTGGAAAAAAAAAAACTAGATTCCTATTTGTGTCACAAAAATAAATTCTATGTGAAAAAAATTAGAATAGAAAAAATAAATATGGTTGGTCCATCAACAAAAATAGCCAACAACATAGTCTTTAAAATAAATATGGAGAAGAATCAAGTTTGTAAATAAGACACAAACAGAAGCAATAAAGGAAAAGATTGATGATAAATTTGACTCATAACATTCTTAAAATGGCAAATAATTCATAAACCACATCAAAAGATAAACAGGACAAGATGTATGCAGCACAAATGATGGACAAAGAAACCTAATTCCCTTATCATAAAAGAGTATTTTTAAATCAGTAAGCAAGTGATCAAAATGACCAAAATGCAAGAGAAAAACAGACACAGCATGAAGATGCAGTTCACTGTAATAAATAAAAACAAAGATAAATGGCTTTTAAGCATATGGACACATAATCTTGCACGTAATTAAATGCAAATTAAACAAATAATGAGATGCCATTTTTCACTTTCCACTTTGGCACAGATCAAAAATATGTGATAATATTGTGTAGGTGAGGGTATGAGGAAACAAGTCACTTCATATCTTGTCTCTGAGAGTGGAAATAGCTAAAAACTCTTGGAAAGTAATGCGAAAATTTGAAAATTCAAACATGTACACTCACCCAGAAATTACATTTCTAAGACTTTTGCAGACACGTATGTAAAGATGTATATATGCACATGTAAACTACCGCATTGTCTGTTGATAATTAAAGACTCGAGAAAAATAAACTCTGGCAATGGCAGGATGATTTAATAATTAGGGGCATACATTGACAGACTATGCAGTTATTAAAAAGACAGAGGCAATAGATTTACGTATACATTGAAAATAATCTTCAAGCTATATTTTCATGTGTGACAACAGGTTATACATCTGGAAAAATAGTCTTATGTCCCTGTGTATTCTATGCTTCTGCTAGTATACAGAAAGATCTGTGAACACACATGCACATACACACACATATACATTTACATTGTATAAGTGTGTATATTTCTGAGAGTATGCATAGTAAATGAATCAGTGTTAGTGGTTCCCTCTAAATATGGCATATAGAGAGCTCCTGGGTGAATATAGGAGGGATATTGATCTTATACAGTATTGTATTTTGTATTGTTTAGGGCTTTATTATGTTTTTACTATTTCACCATGCATTCCTTGACTATTTCAATGAAGAAACATATAAGTAAAGAATAGTAAAAATTTTTGAGCAGAAATTAAGATGGAAAACACAAGCAACTTACAAACCAATCTCACCATTCTTTTTCGTTGTGACTATTAAACCTTTCTCCATGGCTTTGATAAGAGTAGTTTTAAATCTTTTGCTTTCCATGGAAATAATGTTTGAGAGCAAAGAGATCATGGGGTTTGAAGTGCAACACGCAGTGTACAAATCACAGTTCTGTAGACGTTGTGTGATCTCAGCAAATAGTATTTAACTCTCATCCTCACTGCATCATGTTTGGTTATCTAAAATAAGATTTCAATTTTTTTAAATGTGTACTTGAAATGAAATGAATTCAATTCTGTAAAGTTCTTAGCACTCTGTGAAATCCTGAACAATTGTCCATGGTTCTTGGGTATGCAAAGTCCTTGACTTATGTGAAACTCCCTTTGCTTTGCAGTTCACATCTTTCTTTCTCCAACGTGGTGTTAATATTTCATACAATACAGACTTGTTCCTGGGGTCAATCAACCCAGAAAAGACAATTCAACTTTCCTAAATCATGGTCAGCTACTATGGTACTAATTGTTTCTTCCATGGATATAGGGGGAAAATAAAACAAACAAATAGCCACAACAATAAAACAAGTTTAAATAGGCCAATGTTTGTCAATATCACTTCTTCATTTTTCATACCCAGAGCTGGAAAGTTTTTTCTCTTTAGGAAAGCCTCTCTTCTTTAGTCATTTATCCCTTTAAACAGTAGTTTGCTTGATTTTACTTTGCTAAAAATGCTTAACTCATTACTTACTGATGCTTCTCTGCCACTATTTCAGAAACTGACCTTTGAACAAATAAAGCTAAATTTTAGCAGGAGGACATGACACTGGAAATACACAGCATGGCAGAATCAGTTAGTTTAAAGGAGCTGTATCTAACTTTTGGAATAAAACCCGAGCAAACCAAAACTTGCATCCATACAAACAAAACTGGGGTGGTGGTTAGCAGTTATATATGCAAAGAGGACTTAGGAATTTTAAATACCAAAAAAGCCTTATATGGTTCTACATCTAAATATAGATGCATGAAAGGACACTGTCCCTACAGGTCGCATTAAAAGATATTTTAGCAGGACCCATAGAGATGATTGAAGCTGAACTAAGATCTTAATTGAATCTAAGTCCTGAGTATCCTCTAAATCATACATGGTGTGAATGGAAGTTTAGGGAAATGTTTCAGCAGGGACCTTAAGAAACTGAGGGAAATTTGAATTAAAGACTTTTATTTACATTTTATAGCAGGCCACTATTGACCTTTAAAAGCTTTCCATACCTCAATCCTGAAAACTGTGAATGTTATATTAAAAGGCAAAAAGGACTTTGCAGATATAACTTTAAAATAGGGAAATTATACTGGGTTGTCAGAGTAGCCCTGATACGATAGCATAAAATCTTAAAACAGAGAACTTGATCCACCTGCAGTAAAAGACAGATGCATCAGAAGAGAGAGGCAAAAGAGATGCAATAGATGGGCAAGTCAGAGAGATTGCAAGTCTGAGAAGGATTCTGAGTGTTCTTTAAGGCTCTGAGATGTACAGGTTCATAAGCAAAAGCAGTGAGAAAGCAATTTAGGGAGTAAGGAAGGCCCCTATCTGACATCAAAACAGTGGAGTTAGTACTACAACTGCAAGAAATGGTTCTGCCAACAACATGAATGACTTTAGAAGCAGGTTCTAAACTTCCATCCACACCAGAATGCAGTAGCTGACATCTTGGTTTCAGTTCTGTGAGGCCCCAAAAGAGCCCCAAATTAACTATGCCACGCCCAGACTTTCAACCCATGGAAACTGTAGAATAATAAATGGGTATTGTTTTACAGTTAATGTGGGGTAGCTGTTACAGTTGCATTAGAAAACTAATACACGTCCCTTCTAAATTAGATTCTTTGATCCCTGGAGACTCTAAACAATACCATCCTAAATCAGGAAGTTGGCTAGATGTTTATGGAGAACTCAGCGAATAGAATAGACAATAGTAAAATAATGAAATACAGGTGATTGAAGGCACAAGTATACATGATTGAAGTCTATTAAAATCTCTCATCCTTATTCCCTCTACACCCATAGTATTTCACAAATCTTAAGGGGCTGACGTATCACCAAAGAGCTTGTTACAAATTCAAGTTTCTAGGCCCTTTCCTCAAAGCTTTACATTCAGGAGGTCAAGTTTTATAGCTAATTTGGATACAAACTGCTCTCAAACTACATGTTCAGAAGCACTTTTCAGAATGACTACTCTCACAATTTCTAAATATCCATTTTATTTATCATACCTGTGTATGTGTGTGTGTGTGTGTGTGTGTGTGTGTGTGTGTGTTTAACAGACATTCATTGAGTAACTACAATTCAAAGCATTATTATGGGTTGCAGAATGATAAGTGCCGATAGAGTGCCTAACTTCAGGGAGTTTCTATCTAAGTAAAGAGCTAATTGGGTACACTAAAAAGTATAAAACATCAGGACAGCTGTAAGCACAGTAAGACACAAGACCAGTAATAGAAGTATTTGGGAGGAAAACAATTGCAAGTAAGGTCACTTACCTGCAATTGTAAGAAGTTAAACTGGCATTTAATGTTGGTTCAAATTACCCCAGGTGTAGAGGGAGAGCTAGAGCCATTGTAGAAGAAATGACATAAGCCAAAGCAGACAAGTGGAAAGAGACCACATTGTGTTCTGTGTTTGTGTTCTGTCTCTAGCTCCTCCTGGATGCCTGCCTCATAGGGCTTCCCTGGAGTAGTCAGGATGAGAAAGAGAGCTTTGCTTGTGGTGTGGAGTTCTCATTTCAAATCCCTGTTCCTCCAAAAAGTCCTTTAGTCTCCTCTCCGGGTCTTATTGGCTTTGGGGTATATTTCTATTTCTAAAGTTCTCTGTTTTATCCACCTACTTAATATTCATGTGTGTATTGTTTTAAAAGACCAGGACCAGGGTCATGAAAATGAATTTAAAGACAGAACAAAAAGCATTTAGAAAAGAGGAAGGTGAAGAAATACAATCTAATTCTTGTTTAGCTATAGTTGTTAACATGAATCTTTAAAAATATAACCACAGGGTCATGTGTAGGCCATGGTGCTATTATGTGAATGTGTTAATAAATCATAAGAAATTTATTCTTAAATTTATTATTTAAATTATTTTACATTTCCCACTATTTAACATTGGAATAGACTCAACTCTTCATTTTTTCTGCATCTATGCAAATTCAACAGTTATCCTCCTCTTTCTCATGGACTTTCTTTTTTTTCTGGGAAACTAGTCAGAAAGCTCATTCGACTAACAAATGATGTCAGGCTTCACCATTCAGTCCAACTCACATTTTCAGCCTTGACTTAGGTGACACAGGCGCGTTGCTCATTGCATGAATCACTGCCCTTACATTTTCTTTTCATTGCATACGCCATGTTATAAGGAAACATAATAATCCATTTAAACACATTGACAAGAATATTCAGGTTGTTTCAGTGTTATCTTTTCCTTTGCAGTGACCCGCAGATGTCTTTTTTATTCTGGTGCTCTCCACATTTCGACTAGGGATAAGAAAATGCATTTTATAGTGGCCAAACAGAGAGCTTTTCTGCATTGGCTGATTCTGATTTTTGAGCTAAGTATGGGGATTCAATTGTATTTATTCATACAATATCATTTAAAGCTTATATTGGAGATGCAAAGGTTTGCTGAACATCAATAGGTGTAAGAAAACCAAGCTAAACAGCATAAATTATATTTTCTGTAAATTATGTGTAGGTTTGAAATTAAGTTAAAATTGCCCGTTGAAATAACAGTAGTAAGTTATAAACACTCACTCTTAGAGAAAAAGCCATTTTCTTAACCTAAAATGTATCCAAGTTTCTTCCAAGTTGAAAATTCCAGTATTAATTCTAAGTTTCCTTCTTTGAGAATAAAAGTCACTTCATATAATTTACTCTTGTGTTGCACTGGGGCACCCGTATCTTTAATGCTGAAATTCACTTTTCTTTGCTACTTCACTCTATTTCCCTATTACAGATTTCATTTTCTGATGTCTGCATATTTAGTTTGCAAGAAGATTGTATGGAGTCTCAATATTCAATTTATATGTAATAATAGCACCATTTGTATCAAATGCCATTTTATTTTGTGGACTTTTTTCTTTTCTCCATTTTTGACAGACACAATGAAAATCAATTCCATTTCAGAGGTCCGGTCATTTTGAAGTGTATCTTTTTTATTCCTATAATGTCAAATACCTGCTTAATAATGCTTTAAATATTTTAGATATTAGACATTTGCCTTAAGTCAGATATTGGATGATAGTCTGCTGCTGTCATAATATTTTATTCTAATTTTAAACTCTTTGGTTTTATACTTTAAAGGGAAACTATATACCTCTTTTTTCTTTGCTTGTTATTGCATTAATTTATACCAATAGATATGCTATAATGTGTTACATCTTTTTTTTTTTTTTTAAGAATCATTTACCACCCAAACATCTAAGCAACAAGCACTTTTGTATGCCTTCTATAGGCAGAGTATAACCTGTCTCTACTGATTGGGTGAATATAAAGAGAAGATGCAGGCTATACATTGAGTTGAACTGACCTTACCTTTTGGAAATATAGTCATTAGATATAGGTGTTATTTCCTTCTTACTTATTTTGTATTCTTACTTTGTCTTGAGTCAATTTAAATGACCCAAAATTGAAACATTCTTCTGGCATTATCATTTAAAGCATATAGATGTTTTACAAGAACCTTTTGAAGAGAATAGAAAAAGCTGACTTTGGGAGGAAGTTCTGCATCTATGTCCTCATGCATTCTGTATTTCCCAAGAAGGACATTACCACAAAAGAGCATGAAGTTGTTAAAAATTCTCAACTAGGTTTGCCTTGCTGTCATGGCAAAGGAGTGTGAAACTTTACCCTGTTTTAGAGAGAATATATCCCTTAACCAGTGTATAAAAATAATTCTGGGTTCAACAGAATACTCATTTATATTTTAAGTACATCTGTTTAGAATTAAGAATGAGATACCATTTCTAATATTAATCCCAACAGAGAAATATGTCCAAGTTCAAAACATCCATATGTCACATGTTTCATGGCATAATGAGAAGTATATATATATGGGCATAGAATAGGGTATCTTCACACGTGACTCAAGCTCAGGTATCAGGAATTTCTAACAGATAGCAGAATATTTCAAGCACCTATCTCAAAGCTGGTGAAAAATATAGAGACTATGCCCATTGAAGGTGATGGAACACATTAAGTTGACCTAAATGAGATGGGATAAAAGGCAAACCTACATTTATATTTTATAAATATTATCTTTTGGAGAATCACATCCTGGATGTCATTACATTTAAGCTGAAGGAAAGATTTTGCTGATTTAATTCAATATCTACCCTTTAGAACTGTCCAAAGAGCAAATGATAACCTCACATACTGGCATTTTATCCTCTGATGACAAAATATATAAACTAACTAGAAATGTAAGTCTTATATTTTTCCTCCTCTAGCCTACCAAAGTGGTCAAAAGGGATTAGTACAACAACCAATATATAAACAAGAAACTTTTGTAAGATAATTTATATTTATGAAATTTTTTCACATATAAACTTTTTTGCTTCCCCCGTTGCGGAGTACAGGCTCTGGACGCGCAGGCCATGGCTCACGGGCCCAGCCGCTCGGCAGCATGTGAGATCTTCCCAGACCGAGGCATGAATCCGTGTCCCCTGAATCGGCAGGTGGACTCTCAACTACTGCGCCACCAGGGAAGCCCCACATATAAACTTTTGGCTTATCAAAAGAACTCCGTAAACCTGTTGGGGGGTGTCATGATTATTCTCCTCACTTTGAAGATAAGAAAATGGAATTATCATGTTACATAACTTGTAACTTAGTAATGAGTACAGTCAGAACTGTAAAGAGTACAGGTTAGTAATGAGTGCAGTCAGAACTCACTTTAAGCCTTCTGAGACCATTACAAAACCCTAATTTGTCTAAAAAATAGAAAAATGAGATCTCTGAAAACCTCTAGATTATACAGTTTGGGAACATAGATTCTTATCTTTGTATGGAACTCATTAAAATTAATCAAGTGTTATTTCACCAAGTTCTTATTGTGAGAAGTCTGTCTCATGCGTTAATGCTGAGTACTTACATAAAAAGAGCAACTCATTTACGCCTTATGTAATATAAAAGCAGCTGCCTCTGAGATTTGTAAAATTAGAATACATAGTACTCTCAATATGTTAAGGCTCTTAACATATGAGGAAAGAGAGCATCTATATTTTCCTGAAAGTATTTAACTATTCTTTAATCCCTAAAGGTTGGCCAATTAGGATTGCCATTGAGAAAGGGGAACTATTTCTTTTCCATCCACATATCTTGTGTATTCCAGGCCAACAGGCATTGTTCTTGTTGTTGTCATTGCCAGTGAGTGAATGGAGGGCTGGAGGGCTAACTATTCTTGAGAGGGAAAAGCAAATGTCTCAGTAAGAAAAAACAACCTCAATCCTTGTGGCTCTATTTTGTTAAGGTTAATCTGTCTCTTACTTTTCTCTCTAGGTAAGTTTTATTCTCTAATTCTTTGCCATTCTCGAAATGAAGATTTGGTTTATTTATATCTAATGCTAGAGATGCAACAGGCATAGCTCAGCAAAGTGCTAGAGGAAACAAGGCGTGATCTTCTCTGGCTTATGTAAATGGATGGTTTGACTCAGGCCATTACTACTGTGACATTAGTGACTACTTCAACAAGCCTCTGGAGGACAGAGCCTGAATTGTTCCTTCAAGAATTTACTTGGCACAAGCAATTGCCTGCATTCAAAATAGCTTGTCCTATTAATTGGATATTACCCAAAAGCTTCCTCTATTATGGAAAGAGTGAGATTTTCTCTTAATGTTAGATTTTTGTTCTAAACTGTATTTGCAGAAACAGGGCTGGCTCTAGGAAATTGCTAATGAGCCTTTGGATACAGTCATCTGAATGTTTTCTAAATTTTCTTTGCTGACTTAGAAACCACATACTACCCAATTAAAGAAGTGTGCAAAACATGGCCCATAGACAAATTGCCCATTTCAGGTGGCACATAGCTTGCTCAGACCTTATTATTGGGAAAGAAAAACCAAAGAGAAAAACAGACTAAGGGGTGAACTGCTCAGTAATCTTGTCATGCACCTCATGCCACACATTCATTAGAGCACCAGATATTTTAAAGCTGAACACGTAGATTGCTACTCACTGGTAGATATTGGTTAGTGAATGAGAATCCTTGCAGTCTCTGAAGTGGTTTGAGCAATGAAAAACTCCAGTGGGCTAAATGATTACAGATAAAGCAGAAGTTCGTGGATTCAACGTCATGCCCATGATCATTTGGATCTTTTTCACTTTATGGTATCAGAGCCTTGGAAATAATTTTTGTGAGCATTTGTTAAGACATCTGAGTTCTCCAGACATGT
This sequence comes from Grampus griseus, assembly GCF_964374135.1. Classification (NCBI taxonomy): domain Eukaryota; kingdom Metazoa; phylum Chordata; class Mammalia; order Artiodactyla; family Delphinidae; genus Grampus; species Grampus griseus. The sequence goes on from NC_139012.1 coordinate 49,184,399, forward strand.
TGTGACTTCTGAAATTAAAAATGGCTGAGCAATGTCTCCTGCAATATTTATGGCAAATGTGTGTTTAGAACACTGATTATAAAAATGATTTTGTGGTATTTTCTTCATCTCTAAAATCTCCTTGCAGTACCAGATAATATCATCTGATGGGAATTTGCCTGCATGCTCTATTATTGATTCCTTTGTTTCCCATAACTCTGGGTTTGTTTATAAATGGGAAATGAATACAAGGATTTATCATTCAAGAGCTCCCCCACCTTACTGGAGATCTCAATAATTCCATCTCACTGACCTCTTTCTTTTTTCTTTCTGAGTTGAGAAAAATATTGTAAATGACATTAATTACATGAAATCATGTGTATATACATATACATATATATCAATTACATATATCAAATACATATATATATACACACACATATATAATTCAGAGCTGATGTAAGCATTTGTAGTGCTAACCCCCAACTCAATCCAAATTATATCAATTGTCCATCAGTGTATTTAGTAATTGGTAGATCAGAGCAATCATAATGATTATCTGCAAACAATAAGCAGTATGGCTTCCCTTGTGTGTAATAGCTGACAACCAGCCTAGGACACAACCAAGAAAGAATTAAATTTAAGGAATTTGTAAAAAATCATTATCATAAGAAATTATTATTTATGTAATATCACTAAAACCTTGATTAACAGTAGATTAAGTATAAAAAGCAAAACATTAATGATTCTTAGTGGTGTGCAGTGTACCAAAAGGGATAAAGGTAATATGTGTGGCAAATGCCAATTAGACTAGAATCTAAGAACCTGAGTTCTAGTTCCTTCTCTGACACTACTTGCCTTGGGAATATCAGCGTATAATTTACCCACTGTGGATTTGGTTTCCTTAATGAAATTGAAGTACAGCAGCTGTAAATGTGGTGGCATCTTAGATATTGAATCTATTGTTCACAGCTTTAAAATTCTGTATAAAATTTTAAAAATTCCAACTACTCTTTGATTGAAGTAATAAGACAAAGGGAATGCATAAATCCCAACATAAGCAAAGAGCTTGTTAATAATCAAATATGTGCAGGAAGCTGTGGCGCTAGAGCACCTTGTGCAGGAAACGGGAGGGTGTTTTACTGTGAAGCTCTGAGGGACCAAGCAGCAGCAGATCCCAGAAAGAACTTACAAAAATATGTTCTCAAAGGTTAGTTACCCATCCTGAATTGTAAATGTCGGAGGTCCAAGATGTAACAGGAAACTTTCTGCCCAGGAAATGTAGACGATGAAGACATGTGAAGTATGTTTCTGGTAGGTTTCCAGTGGAAGAGACTGGGGAGGAGACCTGGGATAGAAAATATCAGAATTTTTAGTAAAATGACATGTCTTAAGTGCATATCATTTACCTTGGAGTCCAGCAAAAGTTGGTTACAGTAGTCAGTGGGAACTTGGGCTGCACAGGCAGGGACAGAAGGCTTCCTGAACCTATCTGTCTTCAAAAAGACAAAATGGGGCTTCCCTGGCGGCGCAGTGGTTGAGAGTCTGCCTGCCGATATAGGGGACACGGGTTCGTGTCCCGGTCTGGGAAGATCCCACATGCTGCAGAGCGGCTAGGCCCGTGAGCCATGGCCGCTGAGCCTGCACATCCGGAGCCTGTGCTCCGCAACGGGAGAGGCCACAACAGTGAGAGGCCTGTGTACCACACACACACACACAAAAAGACAAAATGAAAACCGATAGAGGGACCATATTTTGATAAGACATTTGTTCATCTAGGCAACAGAAGAGGTAGCCTTTGAGATAGAAAACCTGGAGGGCAATCTTGGATGCCATCACCCTCACCACCAGCCAAGAAGAAAAATTAAAACAAACCAAACAGTGCAACTGGTTCAAAAAAGCCTGATTTCTTCAACTATTGGTAACTAAAAGGGATCCAGCACAACAATACTATAATAAAAGTTGTGGGGAAGAACAGTAAAACTTACTAAGAGAGGACAAGCACTGATTGGCAAATACGTTGTTGCATATTAGAAGAAAATTTTAACTGAGGATTCCACCATGAATTATACATAGGACAGAAAAAGACAAAATTCAAATACAACAACTCAGGGAAGATATGGCTCGAACCTGAGAGAAGCAGAGTAAGGGAACAGACAAAATTATGACCTAGCAAAATACAGGAAAGGAAGTGAAGGAAACTTAAGAATAGATGAAATTGAGTGAAGAGAAATGAGGAATCCCCCCTCCCAAAACAATACATGCACACACACACACACGCACACACACACACACACAAATAATCAAGGAGTAAGGGAGGAGTTAGAAAATGAGAGAAGACAGTGAAAAAAGAATGTATCACACCAATGAAACAGAATGAATGTTTCAAAATATAGTAATAACAGGAACCCTTTAATCTACATATTGAAAGTTCCACTGTATACCAGGGGAAATGAAATACAATGGTTAATAGTAAGATATATCCTAATAGAGTTATTGGAATTTTAAACTAAACATTTTGGCAGAAGAGGCAAAAAATCAAGTCACTTGTAAAGTGAAAAAAAAAAAAGAAAGAGAGCTTTTCCTCAGGCGGCTCTAGCCAATTATTCAACTCTAAAAGACACTGGGCTTAAAATATTCTTAAGAAGATAAAGGTTGAGCCAAAGATTTTATATCCAACCAAGATCTTTCAATTATAAAAGCTACAGAAAAATAGTTTTGTTTTTTGTTTTTTTTTCCCCAAGAATCTCCTGAGGAATCTAATAGAGAATGAATTCAGCCTACCAAGAGTTAGGGTTGAAAATTTAGCCAAAGCCACAAGAGCAAGCAATAAATATATTGAACAATAAAACTAAGTTCTAAAGGAAAATGTAGACCAGAGTGGAAAAATACAGTATAAACATGATTAAACAACTAAAAATATTGAGAAGGGCATGAGGGGAAAGGTTGAGAACTTACAGGTTGCCTCATGTGTTACAGCTATAAGCCAAAACATAACATAAACCTGATAAATCAATTAGTAGAAGTAGAAGTGTATTTGACTGTACACAGTTGAACACTAAGAAAGAGTATATCATAGGTAAAATCTTTGAATATAAGAGAATGATAGAAAAGAGAAGAAAAGGACAGAAAGATATTATTATTTTTCATAGGTTGAAACTAATAGTTACTCTATACAGAAATACAGAACTAAGGCATGATATAAAGGTAATCTCTGGAACAATCACTGAAACTTTGTAAATATTAGAAAATGCAGCAAACAGGGAGAAAACAGAGAAAATACATTTAAAAAGGAAAAAACCTGCAAACATATATAAACATAAAATAATTAGCAAAAAATAAGATCAGACATATTCTTCTCATCAATACATGTAAGTGATTATAACTGATCTATTAAAGGAAATGAGAAAAGACTTCAGTTTATATTACAAAGCAAAAACTAAAGCTATGAAGTATAAAAGTGATTTACCAAAAACGTTATATAAATCTTGAAAAAATTGAACAATGTTGTTTTAAGTACATGCTTCCAGCTAAAAAGCAACAAAGATGACAAATAAAGGCACTTTATAACATACAATGAGGAAAATAATTTTGAAAATCTATATACCAGATTACATGGCAGCAACTTGGTCAAACAAGAAATACAGGAGGCAGAGGGAAAATTAACAAGAAATACGAAGCTTTAATAAATCTCTCTAATTTCAAAATAAATTATGTGAGACAAAATAAACCAGAATACATTAAACCTTAGTACTATAATTTATAAAGGTACCTGGTTAATCTTTATTTAACTTCAGTATCCTATAAATCAGGAACACACTTTTTTTGAATTCCATGGGATATGTATATAAAATAGATAATATATTGTGTGTGTGCGTGTGCGTGTGCGTGTGTGTGTGTGGAGAGAGATAGAGAGATTTTAAAGAATTTTCTCATGTGATTGTGGAGGCTGACATGAGCAAAATCTGCAGTAAATACAGGCAGGCTGCAGACCCAAGATGAGCAGATCTTGCAGCTTGAGTCCAAAGGCATCGAAGGCAGAATTATCTCTCCCTCAGGGGATTCAGTCTGTTTTCACTTAAAGTCTTCAACTGATTGGATGAAGCACACACATATTATGAAGGGGGATCTCAAAGTCTAGTTATTTAAATGCTAATCTCATCTAAAAAAAAATACCTCACAGCAAAACCTAGACTAGCATTTGACCAAATATCTGAGGACTGTGGCCTAGCCAAGTTGACACATAAAATTAACCATTAAATTTAGATGTGTGTGTGTGTGTGTGTGTGTGTGTGTGTGTGTGTGTGTGAAAAGTATGACATAAATGTTTTTTAATGCTACAAATTTTTTGGTAAAATCATTTGCTGATGTTACACCATTCCATAAAAATAGGTACTTCAAAATATATTGACAGGTGTCTCTGTTGTTAGACTTGGTGGCATCTGTTCCTATCATCCCAGTATATTTTCCCTCCTTCTTCCTTTCAATATTAGAACCATTGTACCACCAAGTTTAAATGGGTACATGGCTACTTACTTTAAAAACTAAATTTTACAGTAACCCTTGTAGCTAGTTATCTCGAGGACATTTAGTTTTGCCAATTAGATACAAATGGAAAGAGTGTATGCACCTTCCAATCTGCATCTTTAAAAATGCAGTTACTCACTGTTCCTGCTTTTTCTTCCCACTTTCCTCAGTCTGGGTGCCAGAAGTGGGAGTGACTCAACTAGAAACAGAAATTCCATGTGGAGATGGAAGCAAAATAAAATGGAAAGAACCAATGTCTCAGAATAACTTCATGGTACAGAGCTATTCCACTCTCTCCTAGATCAGCCAGATGCTTATGCAGAATATGAGTAAACTTTCTTGTCTAAACTATATCTGGAGTTTCTTTACTATTGTAGCGTAGTCTTTATTCCAGTAATAAACAGTACACTTTTTACCAAAATTTCCATTTTATAAGTAACGCTGTGATGCATATGTCATAATTTTTTTCTGTATTTTTGATATTTAAGATCTTCTATTTATAAATTGCTTTATGAAAAGATTGGATCCACTTGTACTGCCACCTTCTGTTTCTAATAATAGTGATATCATTGAAACCTAATTCCATGAGACTCCTTTATGACCTGAGAGAGATCAAAGCTATCTTCTCTTTGTGTTTAATCAGACTTTTTACATATTCTGTTCACTCTGCTTCTTTTCCTTAACTCTTAGAATTATTTAAGTATAAGAAATACCACTGAAGTTGAAAGGGCTGGGAAAGAAAAACTGCATTTGGTTTTCCTTCAGGGCTTAGAGGAAGAAAATAATCATCTTCATTACATGGTAGTTTTCATCTTTAACCTGACTTTCAGTAATTAAAACCTCTAATTACATTAATTAAAAGGCTACTCTAAGATTAATTGTATTTGGAGGGGAAAGTATTAAGGAGAATTTCTTTTGGATTTTCCTTTGATTTCAAATGTTTCTTACTGTCGACTCAGTTCAAATGGCCCTCCATGTGCTTCTCTGATTACTGTTCTTTCCATTTCAGATAAAGGGAAGCTCAAAGCCCATCTGGAGCTTTTATCTTTAAGCCCTCCACCCACCTCCTTCACCCTGTGTTGCTTTGACCTATAGTCAATTGGACAATTCCATTATTGTGAAAATGCCCTGTTGAGAATTTATAATTTAACCCTATTTTAATTTTGTTTATATGAATATTTTTGATAAGTTTTTAGAGACCAAGATTTCTGACAGCAGCCACGCTCCCACAAATGTAACAGTGACTCAAGTGGTGAAGATGAATCCCCGGCGAGCGCTGATCACAGCATCTCTTAGCTGGCGGCTTGGGGAGCTCCAAGCCTGCTTTCCCTTGGCCTGTATTGCTCTCAAGGAGCCAGCAGGTTCCCAGACATTTGTTCAGGCCCAAACTGTCATGACTGAGACAATTAATGTGGTAATGAGTGTCTGACATCCAAAGTATTATTTCCTGCAGGGTTTGTCACATATTTCAGAGAACATTGGGAGCAAGCAAAATTCTGCTTTGTCCCTTTCCATCCCCAAATTGTTGGCCCTTGAAAATCTCATACATTAACTGCATACCAGGGGAACAGACAGACAAAATAGGGGGAGAAGGGAGCACTTGACATTTCCGAAATGGAAGATGAGCTCGTGAAAGTGGGATGATACCGAGAAAAGAAGTCAAAGAGAATGTTAAAAATAATTGTTTTCTCTACTGCCAACTTTTACAAACTAACATTTCTTTAATTCAGATTAACTCTAAATTTCAACACATATTTATGGGAGACTAACCTTCATCCTGAGAATCAGAGGGTCTCACCTTTTCTGTACACATGAAACTGCATCATCACGTTGAAGAAGAGTGCACAAGACTGAGAATAGATCTCTGGCAAATTTCTGACACAAACTTACAGTTTTCTAGGCATCTATGTCTCTGTAACTGAACTCGATTTTAAGATAGGGAAGTGTTTCATTTAAATTGTGAGGTGAGAAAAATTACGGAAGGTTCACTGCTATAAAATTTCCTGAAGCAAATCTGCAGAATGTCTTTTCCTCTGATGGGGTTTCAGTGCCATGTGTAATAACTATTCTCTGAAACAAATACAGCAGACGCATCAATGTGATACATCTTTTAATTACTAAATTAACTAAACATTGATGATGGAAATCAGAAAACAATAGATAATCCTTGGGGAAGTGGCATAGTTTGTTAGGGCCATTTTCATCCCTTTTTAGCATTTGGGATATTTTGTAATGAAGCCGAGAGTGTCCATGTCAGGTTTAATATTCTAAGGCTCTATGACCTGCATGATGTAGCAGATTCTCCAAGAGTGGATAACTGTTCTCATTCATAGGTATCTTCCCATTATGTATTACCCCATGGGACATCTGGGGTATCCACAGGTAACCCACAATCTTTCACTCTCTACATCCCTTAGCCTCTTACACACAGACCTACAAGGAATACAGTATCACCATTAGAAAATAAATTTTTTATACTATTCGTAAAAATATAATTAACTTACTGAGATGGTGAAAGGGAGAGAGAAAAAGAGCAGAAAGATAGAATGGGGTGACATAGTAATAGTGTTTGGGTAATCTACTGCTGCCTAAAAGCTACCTCCCAACTGTGGCTTGAATAATAACACCATGCTCAGATCTCTCATCAGTGACAGTCAGACTGCTGGGGCGGGAATCATCATGTATCTGGTTATAGACTGGAAACATCAAACAGCTAGAGGATGGAGCACCAGCCCTCCGTGGTCTCTCAAGCTCTATGTTATTTCTACAGCATGGTGGCTCAGGGACTTCTTCCATGACTACTCAGAGCTCAAAATGCATGTGTCCCAAAAGAGAGAGAGAGTCAGAAGGGAACTTTACCTCAATGTATGAATTAATCTTAGAAAGCACACCACACAGGGAACATATGTATATATATAACTGATTCACTTTGTTATAAAGCAGAAACGAACACACCATTGTAAAGCAATTATACCCCAATAAAGATGTTAAAAAAAAAGAAAGCACACCACACAGCAACTTCCAACATGTTCTATTTGTTAGAAGTGAGTTATTACGGCCAATCCATATTGGGGAGAGGATTAAACTCCACAAAAAGTAGGACGGGTTGTCAAAGAATTATCAGATGTATCTAAAAACCACCACAAATAAAAATGTCATTTATTTTCTATTTCTAACATTAATCCTCACAATAACAATACATTAATGATAATATCTATACTTTTTCAGATGCTTAGTACATGCCAGGCGTATTAAGGATATCATCTGCAATATATACTGTAAAGTAGCTACATTAAAAAAAAAAGTAGCTACATTATTATCCTCAATTTAAAGATGAAGACTGACATTTAGAGAGTTTCATAATGTGCCCACGGTCCTACTGCTGGTAGAGGTGAGAAATAATTTCTACCAGGACCTTCATACCCCAAAGGACTCTCTCTTCAGCAGTACCCTCTACCCACTACACCAACATACATATCCTTTAACTTGATATTCTACATAATATTGATGCATGGGGCAGGCATTCTACATGATTTTGCTTGTTTTTTGGTTATATCATTTTACATCTTGCTAATCTATAAATAAAATATTTACATTGAATGAAAATGCTGTTATGGATATAAGAGATGTCACTGCTGTTCGTGAACTCATGACACATTCTCAGAGAAAGCAGTGGATAGTAAAAGAAATTAACTTGTAAAACCACTAATTTATGTTGATACAGAGTGAAACTGAAAATAAGGAGGTATTTGTAGCTGATAGGTAACACCTGGAAAAACTGCTGAGTGGTCTCTCTTAATGGGAACATTCTGAAGTATTGTATGACAGATGACAGTGTTGTTCACTATTATTACCTCTTCTTCAGCAGGAGTTATTAAAAGAGCCTCTAAGCCAAGTTGCTTAAATCATCAATAACATTCATGTAAACACCCACCACAGTATAACCAGATATATCACTCTGGGGAAGCTCGACAACTGACTCGGAGCAAACAGTGTGTTAAAACTAGCCATGAATATATCTTGCATAATAATGTAAGAATCAAATATACTATATACCAGTCCTAGAGGTTTGAAATGATGTGTATGTGTATGATGATGACTTCATTTTAATGACTTATCACTAATAAAGGATAATAAGAAAGATCAGTCATGGCACTTAAGCAATTCTTAAGTATTCTTCATTTTACTGTTTCACGATATTTTACCTTCAAGCTATAGAATGTCAACCAAAGTTTGTAAATCTAGTAATAAAGAACTATTCACAGTCAATTTTATACATACTTAAAGGATCTGAGAAGCTGAATATGAAAAACATACACTGCACATTTTAGTCTAATTTTATATTAACTACTTTACATTTCCCACATGTTCTAATCTTTAAGGATTACCACCTTCACACTTAGATTTGAAAATTACCTGTACCTTCAATTCATAGATATTCAAAGATAGAGTGTTAGCTTTTGGTTATTAAAACACGAGTTTTGAAAAATTAGATTGACTCGGCATGAATGAGGGATTTTAAGCTAAGAATTCAATGGATAAACTCAGTCTTTGTTACTCAGTGTGTAATACTTAGGGCAAGTCTCTAAATCACTTAGTGGTTCGAGTTCACATTTAAAGATTGTACTATTAGAGATTGTATTTCAAATGTGCTTTTCTCTAGAATGCCTTATACATGATATGCAAAGTTATCTTTGAATCCTGGAGGAAGAAGGAGCATCATCACTCCGTAAATTGGGAAATGAGACATACTCAGTGTATACGACTTATCACAGAGTCAGTTAATAAAACATTTCCTGGACGTCATTCTCCTCCCCCACCCCAACAAAAGTACGTCTACTGACCCTCAATCTGGATTTCTGTTTATTATATCATTTCCATTAATGGAAATCAGAAACACAATAGCAGGAATTGTTCCTCAGGGCACCAAGATTGACTCTTTTACTGTACCAAATATCCAAAGAGGAAAATTAAGGATCTGTGTATTTTTGGTACCACTTCTAGCAGGGGTGACATGTAAGCCTTCTTTACAACTATCCTTCTTCCACATAAAAAGAGACGAGACAAAAGGAACTCTTTTTTTAGAGGCATTAGGGTTAGAATTAGACTACCAAGTTCTAATCACATGGGAAAAAAATGCCTAAAACTCTTTTTTATTCTTAGATACTCCACCATAAACATTATAAAACCATTTATTGAACATTATAAAACAAAATTAGATACTCCACAAATTCAGGGTGAATACACTATTTCATCTTTTTCTCCCAGTTACTCCCTATACACTGACATGTCTTACTATCATAAACTTCACTTTTTGCAAGTAATACTTCCCACTCAAAAATTATCCATAGACTCAAAGTTCTTGTTTATTCTAACAGAAGTTAGAATTTTGCATCCAAAGTCCAAATGTCTTTTTCTTCAATTTTGCCACTGTGATCTAAACCAACACCATTTTTCTCTTGAAACAGCATCATAAATTATTTACCTGAAGTCCCTCTTGTCTGTTCAACACAAAGCACCCACCATGATAGTTGTTTAATGTAAATCAGATCATATATTTCCACTTCTAAAAAAATTCCATGGTTTTCCATTGCACATGCAAGAAAATTCAAACTCTTTAGCATGGGTATGAGAGTCTCATTATATGACCCTTCCCTACCTCTCCAAGTTCATCCCCTACTACTCTTTGCTGATAGACCATGAGTCAACAACATTAAACTTCTTTCTGTTCCTTCAATACCCCAATATTGTTTGTGCCTTTAGAACTTTTGAACTTAGTGCTTATTCTTGATAGAAACCTAGGTCCAAGAATGCTAATTGTGGCTTCTTTATATCACTCAATATAACATGTACAACTTCCTTCCCCACAAACCCAGCCATTTTCCACTATATCAGTTAATTTTTATATTGTTTTGACAGTTATCATTAAGATAAATTTTTGCTTCTCATTTATTTATTCCCCTATTACCTCTGTCCTTATTACTAGAACCTAAGTTCCTGAGAGTCAGTTTTCTAGATTGCTAGAATATGGAAAAATGTCTGGCACATAGTAGGTTTTTGTTAAATGTTTGATGAGTAAATCTTTAGTGAATTTTTAAATAAATTTGAGGCATAAAGTGCCTGATGAAAATCTGCCTCCTTCACCACTGCTGTTGCTTCATGTTGTCACTAAAGTTAGGTGCAGGAGACCACACAGGTAGACCAAGCACTACTGACTAAATCAAATGGCAAGAAAAGACCAATAAGTCCTCAAGAGTCAAGATGCTGGAGGAACAAAGCATAGCTTGGGCTGCTGATGTTATAGGAAGAATAGTCTCCTCAGTACTCACTGAAGATGCTGGAAATTCAGCTAGGCCTGGGATGTGAATAGTTTTCACTTTTTATCCTGACTAGATAGAACTTTGCCACTAAGGTCTGTTTCTACCAGCTTTCTTAGGTATTGTATTGCTTCACCTTAATTATTCTTTAAGCACTCACAGTGTTTGAGTGTGTGTATTATTTTAAAGGAGGAAGTTGATCTTTCTGCTGAGTTTTTGCACCAGATGAGGCTTACTTCTTCAAAAGGACCCTCCTCCCTTCCTGCATGTCCAGCAAACAACTCCCATCATCTGACTTTCTGGACAAACATCTCTGATTTTTGTGAATACAAATGTAGTTCTAAGCCACCAGAAACAACAAATAGCAGTAATAATAACAGCAGTTAATAACAAGAACTAACAGTTATGGCGTGTTTAATATGTGCTTGACACTATGCTGAACACTTAAGCATTATGAAGTGATATTACTATTCCAATATTATAAATGGAGAAACTCTTTGTGTATCAGCCAAAGTGATTTTTTTAAATTGGAATTCTTACCATGTAACTTTCTAGCTTAGAACTCTTAGATAACTTTTCAGTGTTCTTGGAATAAAGGGAAAACTCCCTTAAGGCAGCCCCAAAAGCCCTACAGTTCCCATCTTTCCCTCTAGCTTCATCTCACATCCCAGCCCTCTTCACTCTCTGTATTCCAGACACATTGGCATCCTTCATAGTTAGCATGTTTCCTCATAACCAAGGGAACTTTGCCCAGGCTATTCTCTTCCCTTGGAACCTTTTTTCTTCCTTGCTTCTCAACTTTACAATTGCTTCTTTGAATATTTGATTAACGTCTGCTCCTCTCCATTTTTTCATCTTCATATGAAATCATTTTTTAAAATACCTAAGAGTTTGGATATTTACATGATAGAAGAGCATGCCAATCTGTTACATTCCCATTCCCGACCCCTGCCCCAACAGCTCCCAATGAACCATATCTTTTACTAGTCATTGCTAGTCATGATCTTGTGTAATCACTCCCCTTGGATTTGTAATAAATAAATTATTTCAGAAGTAATATTGTCAAGTTCTGAGCCTAATATATAAGAATGCCTGTTAACTTTACATTTGTCTTTTTATCCATGGTGGAAGCCATCCACCATATAAGAAATACTAGTATCCTGAGACTACACTTTACATATCCAATCTAGTCTAATAGAGACACTGCAGGGAGAAAAATCAAGACTCCTGCTTGAATAGCTCCGGCAGAGCTCCCATCTATCAACCAGTACAAACTTGACGCTTGAATGAGGCCATTTTGAAAATGGATCTTCCAGCTCCATTTGAGCTTCCTTTGCTGATGCCACATGCAGCATAGAAAACCTGTCTCTTGCACGTTGTGCCCAAATCAGAGAACTGTGGGCAAATAAGTATCTGCTGTTGCTTTAAGACTAAACTGTGGAGTGGTTTGTTACATAGTAATAGACAAACAAAGTGAAAAGCAAACGTTATTAGTTGACAGCCCAAAAGGCATATGCTAAAGTTGAAGTGGGTAGTGGAGGAATCAGAAGTCATCTTGGCCTACACGGGGACTCATATTTTAGAAGTTTGCTTTGGAATAGGAAGAGACTTTGGAATATCTGCAAAACTTGTAAGAAAAAGTTGAGAGTGAAAAGTCTTAAAACAAGTTTGCTAACATTAAACATATATAACCTTTTGAGAAATTTTCTAAAGAAGATGCAATAAAGATTAAGTATTTGAATTGTATTCTTTGGAAATGATTTCAAGCCAAGAATAAACAATGAAGAAAGAGCTTTAGGTTACTATTAATAGAAATGCCCTTAGAGAGGTTCCATTTCTAAAAAAAAAAAAAAATTTCTATAAAAAGGATAGGCAGCGTTATAAAATCATCACTTCATGCTGCTTACACACACATTTTATAGTGCTTTTAAAATTAATTTATTCAATTTGAATAAATTACATTCTGAAAATATTGGTTTAAATTGGACTAGTGAGGTTCAAATAAATAGTTATGAATAGCTACGGATTTCAGATTATAAGCTCAATTGTGCACAAAACATAACTCCATTTTCTGCATCTGAAATTAACTTTCTTTTATGAGATTTCTTCCTTGGGATGGGAGAATTTGAACACTTTCAGTTCAGGGTCTATTCTACTCTGTATGCTGAGTTATGTCAGGGTTCCTTAGAAGTTCATATAGTGGCATTTTATGGGCATTTCTGGCAGTCACTCTTGCGTTCTTCATTTCTACATTTGCTAAGAATGTTTCAAGATGACTCTCAATATTAGGATATAAAGAATCAATCTAGCAAAATCTACCATCTCTGGAATCAATTGCCTTCAGATTCAGATTCTGCCATTTCACTAGCTGTGTAACTTTGAGCACATCAAGCAAACACTTTGAATTCATTGTCTTAAGTGGAAAAAGGGGAATAATTATACAACCCACTTCTTAGGACTGTTGAAGGGATAAATATAAAATACATCTGAGAAATGTATCATACAGATATAACGATAGTAAACTCCTAATGCATATTAGCCATTGTGCTTCATGAAGGCGTCTCCTGAAGAGTTTTCATTTCCACGGTATGAATAGTGTCTCCACAGAGCTCCATTAGTCAGGGTGAAGGGAATTAGTCTCCTCCACATTACAGTGGAATGCAACCACTTATAGGTAGAATCATTGTATGCTTCCTCTTTTTTCTTATCCTTCTGTGAGGCAAGAAAAACACATTTCCAATTAAAGCACACCAGAAATGTTATAAACCAAATGTAATCACCAAAGTTGGAACTCTACCAGGGAACCCAGAAAAAAGAAAGAAAAATGGCAAGCTTCTATTGCAGAGGAACTCTAAAAAGGACACTGATTTAGTTGATTTCAGTTCAATTCAAAATAGTCTTTACCTATTGCATATCAACCACCTTGATAGTCTATAATGTATAATGACAGAATAAAACAAAGCACAAAGTCCTTGTTGTCTTTGGGGAAATAATGCATATTCATAAAACAAATAATAATGATCTTAATAAATAGCTGCATGGAGGACTTACTGTGTACAAAATACTATCAATATTTTTGCTTCTTTCCTTGTATTTGAACTTCACGAAACATCTATGAAATGAGAAAACTGGGGCACCAAGTGCTTAAGTGACTAGTTTAGGTTCATATACCTAGAAAGTGGCAAAACTGAGATTTGGCTGAGGCATCTTAATCCCAGAGCATTCTCACTTCACCAATACACTGTGCTATTAACTTTATAATTGATCTAAACAAAAACTAAAAGCAAACATATAATACATGATATATATTTCTGTGTTAAAATACAGAGAAGGAAAATTTCCCATCATATAGGAATTGCAAAAAAGGCATTGAAGTATATTTCCATTTGATGAGGGCTTTGAAAGATGGCTATAAAGACAGGTTAAAAACATCAGTAAGAGTGGTTTAGGTAGGGGAGAGAATAGATGAGCAAAGTTATGGAAGAGGGAAAGTATAGGGTATGTCAGGAGACAAATGAAGTTGCCACTTTAGGAAGAGTCTAAGTTAAACAGGCAACACAGAAGGAGATGATTTTGCAGATAACAATGGGAACCATAAAAGGTCTATGTCTGAAGACTTGTTTTCTGTATCTAATGGGTGGTGGACTGCAAATTGAAACATAGGATCTGTCAAATATAGAATGAAAATAATTGCCTAAATCTTTACCTCCTTACCTATTATTTTCCCCCTAGACAGAAGGAGTATAAAAAAGTAATAATAAAACATTTTTAAAGGTATCCAAACTTTTCTTCACATGAAATATCTTGTAGAAATATTATGGAACTATATATAAAGGTAGAACTACCTTATTTGAAAGAGGAAGCAGGGGAAGGAGGTATAAATCTGCCCATCTGGCTAATCCTCCTCTTTCTCTTTTTTCTCTGAACACAAGGGCTCTGAGGAATGTATCTGAAAAGTATAATGGTTAACCTGTGACCAGGATGCCACCAAAATCATGTAAAAACATAATAATTTTACTCACTTTATCTATTATCTATTTTTCTCTCATTCCTTCTATTTCATCTACTTTTACATTATTTTCTTGTCTTTGTTTTTTTCCTTTTATTTTTCTACTCTTGAACTGGTCACTATAGACTATTGTCACTTAATTGCAATCATAGGCAAAACTGTTTGGGAAAGTTCCTGATCCACTGGCCCCTCAGTGCTGGCTATTGATGCACCATGTTAAATGCTACTGGTACTAAATTAGAAGAGATATTTTTCCTATAATCTGCTCAGTTCTTCAGTGTAAACGTGCTATTTCAGCATAAATATGTACTGGCTTACAGAATATGGTGCCAATAATGTCAGTCAAGCCTAAAAGTTCTGAATTTCCCTAGATCAGATTTGTATAGACAGGATGGACGTGTCAGATTAAATTAGAGCTTCTGGAACTGATTTTATTTGGTCATTCCATGTAAAAATGGTCTTAATAACATTTATTCCTTCATTAAACTTACATTTTCTGGGAGCTTACCTTGGGTATGAATTTTGTGCAAGACACTGGAGCACGATGATATATTTTTGTTTTCCCCTGACCTCTAGAATCCCATCTTGGAAACTCTAGCTATATTATATACATACTGGGGGGAAAAGATCCTAGTGCTTCAAAATCACTCAGTGTTGCTAACTGCAGCAGTTTTAAAGATCTTGGATGGATTGCATATGCTTGATATGGCAGCAGCAATTCATCTCCATTTTGAAGCTAGACCATGGTAAACTGCCCTGACAGGCTTCCCTCATTTGGTTTATTTTTTCTGAGTTGCATAAAATGTGGACTGAATACTGACTTATCTAAGAGTGATGTTGTACAAAAATGCCTGCAATTTCTGAACACTTCATAGTGACTAAAATTCCATATAATCATTAAACACTGTTAATATTAAGTACTTTATGTAGAATCATTCAAAATTACTGTAAATATTTAGACATCAAAGAAAGAGTATAAAGTTAGTAAATTGACTTTTCACATTTTTCAATCAGAAAATAATTTCCCAACCTCTGTATTCTGTAGAAGAATCCAATTTAAAGAATTACAATAGTGTTTGAACCAAGATGAGTGAGTAATTAGAACGTTCACATTTTCTAAGACAGAAAAGAACTAGTTCTGAACAATGAATTACATAATCGTGTTATATTTGAGAAGGATAACAGGTTGTTTTTAAATGGATTGTTGTCATTCCAAATTGCTGTTGGGATTGATTCAAATAAGAGCTTCCTAGTGTTACGAAATCAGAATGCAGATTGGAACATATCCTTATAATTGCACCAAGCAAGGTACATCATTGGTCAGTTCAAATACAAGTGCATATGTTTATTATTATGAATAAAGTAAAAATTATAAAGTACCTGATGCATGTTCATAGTAATAACATTTTCCCTTTTTCCTTATTGTCTTGTATTTATTGACTTTGAATAAAATAAGAGAACAGAGGTTTCTTATTTCTCCATCTTTCTGTTGAACTAAAAAATACTGTCACGAGAACTATTCTATAAAAACATTTATTTTTATTTTATTTATTTTTCCATTCAATTACCAAGCAATAGGCTAAATCTTATATTTTAGGAGTGAAAAAAAAGCACTAGATATTAGTAATACAATCTACTAAGTTAAGAGATTATATGAAATATTTATGAGTCAGCAGATCACTGTGACAAATGAAATTGTTGGATCAACCCACAAATGGGCCATGCCAGTGAGCAGATAGATCCGACGAACATGTAAGAATACTGTTAGGTGGTCCTTTCTCTCAGATGGTAGGCATAAACTATGTATTATATTTTGACTTGAATAAAAGATGCCAGTAGCTTCTTCCAGAGTAATTTCACATAAAAAATGTGCTTCATAAAACAAAATCAGGTGTTGCCCAGAGGACCTCTCACATATTGCTATTTCCTTCTTGGCTTCATTACTAAAATTCTATACTGGTATTTCCTGTTTATTTTTGAAAGTTCTAAAAAATAGTTAATGTTTCATGTGGTGTTTCCAGGAAAGCTATAATGAAGTCTATGGATTTATTTTGCATAAAAAGTGTGGATTATTAGAATAATTGAATTCAAATTCTGACCCTGACTTTTTAAAATTTTGGGTTCTTGGGCAAATGAGTTACAGAGAAACCTTGTTTTCTTTTTTTTTTTTTCTTCTCCCCTTTGTTTATTTATTTATTTACTTATTTATTTATTTATTTATCATCTTTATTGGAGTATAATTGCTTTACAATGGTGTGTTAGTTTCTGCTTTATAACCAAGTGAATCAGTTATACACATACATATGTCCCCATATCCCTTCCCTCTTACATCTCCCTCCCTCCCACCCTCCCTATCCTACCCCTCTAGGTGGTCACAAAGCCCGGAGCTGATCTCCCTGTGCTAAGGGCTGCTTCCCACTAGCTATCTATTTTACGTTTTGTAGTGTAGTGTCCATGCCACTCTCTCATTTTGTCCCAGCTTACCCTTCCCCCTCTCGTATCCTCAAGTCCATTCTCTAGTAGGTATGCATCTTTATTCCCGTCTTGCCGCTAGGTTCTTAATGACCACTATTTTTTTTTTTTTTAGATTCCATCTATGTGTGTTAGCATACTGTATTTGTTTTTCTCTTTCTGACTTACTTCACCCTGTATGACAGTCTCTAGGTCCATGCACTTCACTACAAATAACTCAGTTTCATTCCTTTATATGGCTGAGTAATAAACCATTGTATATATGTGCCACATCTTCTTTATCAATTCATCTGCTGATGGACACTTCAGTTGCTTCCATATCCTGGCTATTGTAAACAGAGCTGCTATGAACATTCTGGTACATGACTCTTTTTGAATTATGGTTTTCTCAGGGTATATGCCTAGTAGTGGAATTGCTGGGTCGTATGGTAGTTCTAGTTTTAGTTATTTAAGGAACATCCATACTGTTCTCCATAGTGGCTGCTTCAATTTACATTCCAACCAACACTGCAAGAGGGTTCCCTTTTCTCCAGACCCTCTCTAGAATTTATTGTTTGTAGATTGTTTTATTTATTGTTTGTAGATTTTTTTGATGATGGCCATTCTGACCAGTGTGAGATGATATCTCATGGTAGTATTGATTTGCATTTCTCTAATGATTAATGATGTTGAGCATTCTTTCATGTGTTTGTTGGCAATCTGTACATCTTCTTTCAAGGAATGTCTATTTAGGTCTTCTGCCCATTTTTGGATTGGGTTGTTTGGTTTTTTTTTTAATATTGAGCTGCATGAGCTGCTTATAAATTTTGGAGATTAATCCTTTGACAGTTGCTTCATTTGCAAATATGTTCTCCCATTCTAAGGGTTGTCTTTTCATGTTTTTTATGGTTTCCTTTGCTGTGCAAAAGCTTTTAAGTTTCATTAGGTCCCATTTGTTTATTTTTGTTTTTATTTCCATTTCTCTAGGAGGTGGGTCAGAAAGGATCTTGCTGTGATTTACGTCATAGAGTGTTCTGCCTATGTTTTCCTCTAAGAGTTTGATTGTGTCTGGCCTTACTTTTAGGTCGTTAATCCATTTTGAGTTTATTTTTGTGTATGGTGTCAGGGAGTGTCCTAATTTCATTCTTTTACATGTATCTGTAGAGATCTATGAGCAACACTTATTGAAGAGGCTATCTTTTCTCCACTGTATATTCTTGCCTCCTTTATCAAACAAAAGGTGACCATATGTGCATGGGTTTGTCTCTGGGCTTTCTATCCTGTTCCATGGTTCTATATTTCTGTTTCTGTGCCAGTACCATACTGTCTTGATTACTGTAGCTTTGTAGTGTAGTCTGAAGTCAGGGAGCCTGATTCCTCCAGCTCCATTTTTCTTTCTCAAGATAGCTTTGGCTATTCAGGGTCTTTTTTGTTTCCATACAAATTGTGAATTTTTTTGCTCTAGTTCTGTGAAAGATGTCAGAGGTAGTTTGATAGGGATTGCATTGCATCTGTAGATTCCTTTGGGTAGTATAGTCATTTTCACAATGTTGATTCTTCCAATCCAAGAACATGGTATATCTCTCCATCTATTTGTAACATCTTTAAGTTCTTTCATCAGTGTCATAATTTTCTGCATACAGATCTTTTGTCTGCTTAGGTAGGTTTATTCCTAGATATTTTATTCTTTTTGTTGCAATGGTTAATGGGAGTGTTTTCTTAATTACACTTTCAGATTTTTCATCATTAGTGTGTAGAAATGCAAGAGATTACTATGCATTAATTTTGTATCCTGCTACTTTACCAAATTCATTGATTAGCTCTAGTAGTTTTCTGGTAGCATCTTTAGGATTCTCTATGTATACTATCATGTCATCTGCAACATTGACACCTTTACTTCTTCTTTTCCAATTTGGATTCCTTTTATTTCTTTTTCTTCTCTGATTTTTGTGGCTAAAACTTCCAAAACCCTGTTGAATAATAGTGGTGAGAATGGGCAACCTTGTCCTGTTCCTGATCTTAGTGGAAATAGTTTCAGTTTTTCACCATTGAGGATGATGTTGACTGTGGGTTTGTCATATATGGCCTTTATTATCTTGAGGCAAGTTCCCTCTATGCCTGCTTTCTGGAGGGTTTTTATTATAAATGGGTGTAGAATTTTGTCAAAAGCTTTCTCTGAATCTATTGAGATGATCATATGCTTTTTCTCCTTCAATTTGTTATTATTATGTATCACGTTGATTGATTTGAGTATATTGAAGAAACCTTGCATTCCTGGGATAAACTCCACTTAATCATAGTGTATGATCCTTTTAATGTGCTGTTGGATTCTGTTTGCTAGTATTTGTTGAGGATTTTTGCATCTATGTTCATCAGTGATATTGGCCTGTAGTTTTCTTTCTTTGTGGCCTCTTTGTCTGGTTTTGGTATCAGGGTGATGGTGGCCTCGTAGAATGAGTTTGGGAGTGTTCCCCCATCTGCTATATTTTGGAAGATTTTGAGAAGGATAGGTGATAGCTCTTCTCTAAATGTTTGATAGAATGCTCCTTTGAAGCCATCTGGTCCTGGGCTTTTGCTTGTTGGAAGATTTTTTATCACAGTTTCAGTTTAAGTGCTTGTGATTGGTCTATTCATATTTTCTATTTCTTCCTGCTTCAGTCTCAGAAGGTTGTGCATTTCTAAGAATTTTCCAGTTCTTCCAGATTGTCCATTTTCTTGGCATATAGTTGCTTGTAGTAATCTCTCATGATCCTTTGTACTTCTGCAGTGTCAGTTGTTACTTCTCCTTTTTCATTTCTAATTATATTGATTCCAGTCTTCTCCCTTTTTTTCTTGATAAGTCTGGTTAATGGTTTATCAATTTTGTTTACCTTCTCAAAGAACCAGCTTTTAGTTTTATTGATCTTTGGTATAATTTCCTTCATTTATTTTTCATGTATTTCTGATCTGATCTTTATGACTTATTTCCTTCTGCTAACTTTGGGGGTTTTTTGCTCTTCTTTCTCTAATTGCTTTAGGTGTAAGATTAGGCTGTTTATTTGATATGTTTCTGGTTTCTTAAGGTAGGATTGTATTGCTATAAACTTCCCTCTTAGAACTGCTTTTGCTGCATCCCATAGGTTTTCGATCATCGTGTTGTCCCTTTCATTTGTTTCTAGGTATTTTTTGATTTCCTCTTTGAGTTTTTCAGTGATCTCTTTGTTATTAAGTAGTGTGTTGTTTAGCCTCCATGTGTTTGTATTTCTTACAGATTTTTTCCTGTAATTGATATCTAGTCTCATGGCATTGTGGTCAGAAAAGATACTTGATATGATTTCAATTTTCTTAAATTTACCAAGGCTTGATTTGTGACCCAAGATATGATATATCCTGGAGAATGTTCCATGAGCACTTGAGAAGAATGTGTATTCTGTTGTTTTTGGATGGAGTGTTTTATAAATATCAATTAAGTACATCTTGTTTAATGTATCATTTAAAGCTTGTGTTTCCTTATTTATTTTCATTTTGGATGATCTCTCCATTGGTGAAATTGGAATGTTAAAGTCCCCTACTAAGATTGTGTTACTGTCGATTTCCCCTTTTATGGCTGCTAACATTTGCCTTATGTATTGAGGTTCTCCTATGTGGGGTGCATAAATATTTACAATTGTTTTATCTTCTTCTTTTATTGATCCCTTGATCATTATTTAGTGTCCTTCTTTGTCTCTTATAATAGTCTTTGTTTTAAAGTCTATTTTGTCTGATATTAGAAGTGGTACTCCAACTCTCTTTTGATTTCCATTTGCATGGAATATCTTTTTCCATCCCCTCCATTTCAGTCTGTATGTGTCCCTAGGTCTGAAGTGGGTCTCTTGTAGACAGCATATATATACAGGTCTTGTTTTTGTATCCATTCAGCCAGTCTGTGTCTTTTCACTAGAGCATTTAATCCATTTACATTTAAGGTAATTATTGTTATGTATGTTCCTATTACCATTTTCTTCATTGTTTTGGTTTATTATTGTAGATGTTTTCCTTCTCTTGTGTTTCCTACCTAGAGAAGTTCCTTTCGCATTTGTTGTAAAGCTGGTTTGCTGGTGCTGAATTCTCTTAGTTTTTGTTTGTCTGTAAAGGTTTTAATTTCTTCTTCAAATCTGAATGGGATCCTTGATGGGTAGAGTAATCTTGGTTGTAGGTTTTTCTCCTTCATCACTTTAATTATTTCCTGCCACTCCCTCTGGCTTGCAGAGTTTCTGCTGAAAAATCAACTCTTAACCTTATGGGGAATCCCTCGTGTTATTTGTTGTTTTTCCCTTGCTGCTTTTAATATTTGTTCTTTGTATTTAATGTTTGATAGTTTGATTAATATGTGTCTTGGCCTGTTTCTCCTTGGATTTATCCTGTACGGGACTCTCTGTGCTTCCTGGACTTGATTAACTATTTCCTTTCTCATATTAGGAAAATTTTCAACTATAATATCTTCAAATATTTTCTCAGTCCCTTTATTTTTCTCTTCTTATTCTGGGACCCCTATAATTCGAATGTTGATGCATTTAATGTTGTCCCAGAAGTCTCTGAGACTGTCCTCAAGTCTTTTCACTCTTTTTTTCTTTATTCTTCTCTGCAGTATCCTCAATTCTTTTCACTCTTTTTTCTTTATTCTGCTCTACAGTATTTATTTCCACTATTTTATCTTCCAGGTGACTTATCCATTCCTCTGCCTCTGTTATTCTGCTACTGATTCCTTCTAGAGAATTTTTAATTTCATTTATTGTGTTGCTCATCACTGTTTGTTTGCTCTTTAGTTCTTCTAGGTCCTTGTTAAATTTTCTTTATTTTCTCCATACTATTTCCAAGATTTTTGGATCATCTTTACTATCATTATTCTGCATTCCCTTTCAGGGAGACTGCCTATGTCCCCTTCATTTGTTACGTCTAGTGAGTTTTTGCCTTGCTCCTTCATCTGCTATGTGTTTTTCTGTCTTCTCATTTTGCTTAACTTACTGTGTTTGGGTTCTCCTTTTCACAGGTTGCATGTTTGTTGTTCCTGTTATTTTTCGTGTCTGTCCCCAGTGGCTAAGGTTGGTTTCAGTGGGTTGTGTAGGCTTCCTGATGGAGGGGACTAGTGCCTGTGTTTTGGTGGATGAGGCTGGATCTTGTCTTTCTCATGGGCAGGTCCACGTCTGGTGGTGTGTTTTGGGGTGTCCTTGGCCTTATTATGATTTTAGACAGCCTTTGTGCTAATGGATGGAGTTGTGTTCCTGTCATGCTAGTTGTTTGGCATAGGGTGTCCTGTACTGTAGTTTGCTGGTCGTTGAGTGGAGCTGGGTCTTGGCATTGAGATGGAGATCTCTGGGAGATTTTTGCCATTTTGATATTACGTGGAGACGGGAGATCTCTTGTTGACCAGTGTCCTGAAGTTGGCTCTCCCACCTCAATGGCACAGCCCTGATGCCTGGCTGGAGCACCAAGTGCCTGTCCTCCACACGGCTCAGAATAAAAGGGAGGAAAAAAAAAAAGAAAGAAAGAAAAAAGAAGATAAAATAAAATAAAATAAAATGAAATAAAGTTATTAAAATAAAAAATAATTATAAAGAAAAATATTTTTTAATTAATAGAAAAAAAAATGGTCAGAGAGAACCCTAGGACAAATGTAAAAACAAAGCTATACAGACAAAATCACACAGAAAAGCATACACATACACACTCACAAAAAGAGAAAAGGGAAAATATATATATATATATATATATATATATATATATATATATATATATATATATATATATATATATATATATATATATATATATATATATATATATATATATATATATATGTATGTATGTATATTGTTGCCCCCAAAGTCCACCTCCTCAATTTCGGATGATTAGTTGCCTATTCAGGTATTCCACAGATGAAAGGTACATCAAGTTTTTTGTGGAGATTTAGTCTGCTGCTCCTGAGGCTGCTGGGAGAGATTTCCCTTTCTCTTTGTTTGCAGAGGTCTCCGGCTTCAGCTTTGGATTTGGACCTGCCTCTGCGTGTAGGTCGCCTGAGGGCATCTGTTCTTCACTCAGACAGGACGGGGTTTAAGAAGCAGCTGATTCGGGGGCTCTGGCTCACTCAGGCTGGGGGGAGGGAGATGTACGGTTGCGGAGTAAGCCTGTGGTGGCAGAGGCCAGCATGATGTTGTACCAGCCTGAGGCACACCGTGCATTCTCTCGGGGAAGTTGTCCCTGGATCACGGGACCCTGGCAGTGGCGGGCTGCACAGGCTCCTGGGAGGAGAGGTGTGGAGAGTGACCTGTGCTCACACACAGGCTTCTTGGTGGCAACAGCAGCAGCCTTAGCGTCTCATTCCCAACTCTGGGGTCCGCTCTGATAGCCGTGACTGGCGCTTGTCTCTGGAGCTCCTTTAAGCAGCGCTCTTAATCCCCTCTCCTCGCACACCAGGAAACAAAGAGGGAAGAAAAAGTCTCTTGCCTCTTAGGCAGCTCCAGACTTTTTCCTGGACTCCCTCCCGGCTAGCTGTGGTGCACTAACCCCTTCATGCTGTGTTCATTTCACCAACCCCAGTCCTCTCCCTGTGATCCGGCAGAAACCTGAGCCTCAGCTTCCTGCCCCCACCTGCCCTGGCTGGTGAGCAGACAAGCCTCTCGGGCTGGTGAGTGCTGCTTGGCACCGATCCTCTGTGCGGGAATCTCTCCACTTTGCCCTCCACACCCCGTTGCTGCGCTCTCCTCCATGGCTCTAAAGCTTCCTCCCTCCACCACCTGCGAAGGGCCTTCCTAGTGTGTGGAAACATTTCCTCCACAGCTCCCTCCCACTGGTGCAGGTCCCATCCCTATTCTTTTGTCTCTGTTTTTCCTTTTTTCTTTTGCCCTATTTTGTCTCTGTTTTTCCTTTTTTCTTTTGCCCAGGTTCGTGGGGAGTTTCTTACCTTTTGGGAGGTCTGATGTCTTCTGCCAGTGTTCAGTAGGTGTTCTGTAGGAGTTCTTCCACATGTAGATGTATTTCTGATGTATTTGTGGGGAGGAAGGTGATCTCTGTGTCTTACTCTTCCACCATCTTGAAGCTCTTTCCTTGTTTTCTTTTTGCTTAAAGCTTCTAAACAGCAAAGGAAACCACCAATAAGTGAAAAGGCAACCTGGAAATGGGAGAAAATATTTGCATACATCAGTTAAAGGGTTAATTTCTAAAGTATATAAAGAACTTCTACAACTCAGCAGGATAAAAGCAAACAAAATAAAAAAACAAAATCTAATAACATCATTTAAAAATGGGCTAAAGACTTGAATAGATATTTCTCTAACCCTTGTGCACTCTTGGTGGGAATGCAAAATAATGCAGCTGCTTTGGAAAAGAATATGGACATTCTGCAAAAAACTAAAAATAGAACTACCATATGATCCAGCAATCTCACTCCTTCATACTTTTGCAAAATAGCTAAAATCAGGATCTCAAATTGATATTCGCACGCCAATGTTTATTGCAGCACAATTCACAGTAGCCAAGACATGGAAATATCCAGTGATGGATGAAACAATAAAGAAAAATGTGGTAGATATATACAGTGGGATACTATTCAGCCTTAATAGAAAAGAAAAGAATATCCTGAAATATGTGAAAATGTGGAAAATCTTGAGGATATTATGCTAAATGAAACAAACCAGTCATAGAAGAATAAATATTGATAATCCATTTATATGCTGTATTTAAAATAGTCATGTTTATAGGATCAGAGGTGAAATGTTGGTTGTCAGGGGTTGAGGGGAGGGAGAAATGAAAAGCTACTCTTCAGAGGGCATAAAGTCTCAATTATGTAAGATAATTAAGTCCTAGAGTTCTATTGTAGGAGATTGTGCCTATAGATACTATACTGTATTATACACTTAAAAATTTGTTGAGAGGGTAGATCTCATGTTAAGTGTTTTTATCACAATAAAATAACATTTAAACAAATAAAAAAAATTTAAGTGTCAATAATGCATATATAATTTATTTATGAGATTGTGAGGTGCATTAATGAGAAAAAGATAAATATTTGGTAAATTGTAAAATACTAGGGAAATTTTCAGCTTATATTTGGCAATGTAGCTCAGTTACCAGAGACATGAGCTTTGGTCTCACGCAAAACTAAGTTGGGGTGCCAGGGTCTGTGTATTAATAGAAATGTGACAACTTAATATCACTGAGATTCAGTTTCTTAATCTATAAAACAGGAAAAGTAATACCTACCTCACTGAGCTATTCTGACGGTTTAGTGATAATGCACACAAAGCTTTTAGCAAAAATATAAGAGAGGGCTTCCCTGGTGGTGCAGTGGTTGAGAATCTGCCTGCCAATGCAGGGAACATGGGTTCGAGCCATGGTCTGAGAAGATCCCACATTCCGTGGAGCAACTAGGCCCGTGAGCCACAACTACTGAGCCTGGACATCTAGAGCCTGTGCTTCGCAACAAGAGAGGCAGCGACAGTGAGAGACCCACGCACTGTGATGAAGAGTGGCCCCAACTCGCTGCAACTAGAGAATGTTCTCACACAGAAACAAAGACCCAATACACCCAAAAATAAATAAATAAATTTATTTAAAAAAAAATGTAAGAGATGCAAAAGCCCTCAAAAATGGTAATTTTTGCTTCTCTAATTATATTAGTCTCATCACTGTTATTTTACCATTAAGGGCAGAACTAACCAAGATGATAATTTTAAAATGTCAAGTGACAAGTTAAAAAAAATTCCAATTTTATTGAACTTGTGCTTTACATTAGAGAAAAAGAACATACTCTATTGTTGAGGGAGATTTAAACATTTTCTCTTCAACTAAAAATCAATTGAACCCTGTCAGGCACCCAGCCTGAGAAGCTCAGGTCAGGATTCTATGAATATCTCAAACACATCTTACCTGCATTTTCTCCTTTTTCTTTTCATTGAATTATGTTTTATTAGTGTCCATTGAACTATTTATAAGATTGGAAGTTAGAATAAATGATTAAAATCCTCACTTTATGCCTGGGACATTATTAGAAAATAAGAACTGACAAAATAAGTGTTGGTGTTCTCCAGATGCTGAATGTTGAGGATGAAGCATCTGTTCCAAGAAGATGGAACACCTGGATTCAGAGCATGGAGGTGGGGGCGATGTTTGGAAACACTGGTGGGAGGATTCCTATCTGTAGCACCCTATGAAAAGTAAAGATCACTTGGTTATACTCCTTTGAGGACAAGTAATTTGAGATTTCAGATGAGGATAATTGCAGGCTTATATTTCTAGTTGCTTATTGAAGAAGGTAAATGGTTTTGCCTGACTGGGAGAAGAAATGGAGGTATGATCTGATGAAAAAAGCAGCTTAACCTCCCTTTATATGTAAATGCAAGAAGGTAAAACATTTTATTTCCTCCTCTTTACACCTTCTCCTACTTCTCTCCTCCCCTAATCCTGCTTCAAACTGAAGTTAGGATTACTAAAGGACATCTTTGAAACTCCTTGAAAGAATGTACATAAATATGCAGAGGAAAGGCAAATGGGAGCTTGACCTTGGGTGTGGTTTTTTAGAAATTCATCTCCAATACCAGGGCGGCACTTCATCATTGCTCCCATCCTCTAAATTCAGCCCTCATGGTGCTTCCCATCTCTACCAAGATCCTGAAAAGATGAGCCTGCACAGGCCTGTGGCCAATCCAAGAAGATGTAGGAACTTGAGTATAAGCAGTGGACATCTCTCTGCTGTCAAAAAGAGGATCTCCACCCACATCAACTAAGAGTGGAAGACCAATCTTCTACACCACTTTGAGGATCCTGGGAGGGTGAGTTGAATTTTAAAAAGCCACTATTGAATTCTGACTCTGTATTTTGGAATATGTCATTTAAACTAGAAGTGTGACTTGCATGTGTCTTGTGGCTTCCAATGGTTCTTGACAGCATAACAATAATAATAATTGGTCATGATAAATGAACAGAATAGAGTTTATATTTAGCCTCATAAAACTTTCTCTTTGGGAGCTATATTTCATGAACTATACTACCTGTATTTATGTTCAAGACAGTGAATATTATCTGATTATAGTGCTCCCTAAAATTCTACAAGGCAGGCTGAGCTCCATCATCAGCATTTTCCCCTGAGATTTCAAGAGGCACAGACACTTGTTGCAATTTAGTCCCTGATCAAAAAGGTTATTAGTGAATTTTTTTCTCAATGAAATATTTTATTTATATTCCAACTTTTCCCACAAGATTTAACTTTTTAAAGGAAGGTGTTCTGTAAAAGGAAAATAATTTATGTTAAACTCTGTAGAAAGTATTTCAACTTATAGACCTGGTATGGTGGTTACAAGATGCATATTAGAATGAATAAAAATTATATGAGATAAAAGATATTAAACAACATTAATATGAGATTAAAATAAACATTAATACAGCATTAAAAGAAAATGTAGCATACCTTGGATATTTAATTTGAGCCAGAATTTCTGATGTGTACTTTGTGGATGTTTTATCTTAGTCATTTAAGTCTAAATGGTAGATAATGTTGGCACCATGTTGTAGATATGGAAACAAAAATGTGAAATTAAGAGCATAATGAATTATAAAGCTAGAATTCAAACCCCAAAACTATGGCTCCAAGTGCATTGCTCTTTGTACCAATATTACTCACTTTTCTAGAAAGTTAGATATGAGCAAGAATACATCTGACACTAAACTCAGTAAACACATTAAAAATTATATCCTAAGCTCAGTAAACACATTAAAAATTATATCCCTTTTTTAAAAAAAGATAGGTTACTTTTACTTCTGATATCTTACTGATGGCAAACTTTTATTTCTCCTTTACCACACAGGGATGTTATTCTAACAGTTAAAATTTCTTGTTGCTAATAGAATCTGTGTGACTCTGGAACTGGTCTATCTAGTTCTGACTTGAAATTTCTTTGGAAATAATTCTAAGATTAGAAAATGTATTAAGTCAATGTGTTCATAGACATTTTTCACCTTGAGTAATTTTTCAATAGTAGACAACGTTGGAATGGTAGATTTTAGGGCCTAATGATAAAATATTAAGGCTCAAAAGAGTAGCTATAAGTAAAGAAAATATTTTTTTATGGGCTAAAGTAATCTACTGAGTATATTTGGGCTGTATGTCAAAGATGTTAATTTTACTAGAGAATTATTATATACTGAATTGAGAACTTATGATGGTAAATTACTTTTATAATGCATTCATTTATTAAGAGACTATCCATAAAATGTGATGTTATTGAACATGCCTCTCAAAAACAAGTTTTATTTAACTGCATTTTTAATATTTTAATGAGCTTTATCACATTAGTCTCTGATATCAGTACTTATTACAACCATGCTTTTTATTATCTATTTTTTAGTTTGTTTTCTATGCAGGAGCTTTCAAATATTTTTAGAAACAGAGAACATGCTCTGTTTTGTGTTTCTCATTTAAAAGTCTTTCTAACACTACTGTGTCTACATTATGTGATTGGACTTTTAATAAATTATTACAAAGAAATACCTCAAGTAAAATTTTAGGT
Source organism: Grampus griseus (assembly GCF_964374135.1). Lineage (NCBI taxonomy): Eukaryota > Metazoa > Chordata > Mammalia > Artiodactyla > Delphinidae > Grampus > Grampus griseus. The sequence goes on from NC_139012.1 coordinate 49,213,201, forward strand.
ATATTTGCATTTTAACTCTGGAGAATATTTTCCTATGAGATATGTTTAACTAACTTACAATAACCTATTGAAATTAGACCAATTTAACCCTTGTCTAAGTGCTGGCTGAATTTTGGAGATTTCTTCTTCTATATGTCTGATAAATTTTTGTTTGTTTATTCAGGATTGAAAAGTATTTATTGAGTGTCTACTGTATGCTTACATGGTAAGCAAACTGGCATATCCCTTCCATTTTTAGAATTTACAGACTAGTGACAAATAAAGACATAAACCAAATTAATCTAAAAACTACTTAATTACAAACCTCGATAAGTATATAGGAGCTCTGAGAACATTAAAAAATGAAACAGGATAATATAGAATGTCAGAGAAATATTCTATTAAAAAATAAAAATTTTACTCTATGTTAAATGATAAGTAGAAATTTAGGAATAATTATAGTCTAAGTAGAACTTCCACTTTGGCTATAATGGACCAAGTTTTGGAGAAGAAATTCTCTTTCCAAGAATAACTAGAAACACTGGCTGTAATATCAAACAAAACAAGCAAAACTAAAAAAAAAAAAAATGCCACCAAAATATCTTTTGAAAGTATCTGGGAGTTACTTAGGCAACCAGACCTTGGGGAACCACAATCTCAGAGAGACAAGACAATTCACCAAGGTGAAACTGATATTTGCTGATTTATAAATAGATGATGTCTGAGAATCTTGACAAAGTGTTTTTTTTTTTTTTTTAAACATCTTTATTGGAGCATAATTGCTTTACAATGGTATGTTAGTTTCAGCTTCACAACAAAATGAATCAGTTATATATATACATATGTTCCCATATCTCTTCCCACTTGCATCTCCCTCCCTCCCACCCTCCCTATCCCACCCCTCCAGGTGGTCACACAGCACCAAGCTGATCTCCCTGTGCTATGCGGCTGCTTCCCACTAGCTATCTACCTTACGTTTGGTAGTGTATACATGTCCATGCCTCTTTATTGCTTTGTCACCGTTTACCCTTCCCCCTCCCCATAGCCTCAAGTCCATTCTCTAGTAAGTCTGTGTCTTTATTCCTGTTTCACCCCTAGGTTTTTCATGACATTTTTTTTTCCTTAAATTCCATATATATATGTGTTAGCATACGGTATTTGTCTCTCTCTTTCTGACTTACTTCACTCTGTATGACAGACTCTAGGTCTATCCACCTCATTACAAATAGCTCAATTTCGTCTCTTTTTATGGCTGAGTAATACTCCATTGTATATATGTGCCACATCTTCTTTATCCATTCATCCGATGATGGACACTTAGGTTGTTTCCATCTCTGGGCTATTGTAAATAGAGCTGCAATGAACATTTTGGTACATGACTCTTTTTGAATTATGGTTTTCTCAGGGTATATGCCCAGTAGTGGGATTGCTGGGTCATATGGTAGTTCTATTTGTAGCTTTTTAAGGAACCTCCATACTGTTCTCCACAGTGGCTGTATCAATTTACATTCCCACCAACAGTGTAAGAGGGTTCCCTTTTCTCCACACCCTCTCCAGCATTTATTGTTTCTAGATTTTTTGATGATGGCCATTCTGACTGGTGTGAGATGATATCTCATTGTAGTTTTGATTTGCATTTCTCTAATGATTAGTGATGTTGAGCATTCTTTCATGTGTTTGTTGGCACTCTGTATATCTTCTTTGGAGAAATGTCTATTTAGGTCTTCTGCCCATTTTTGGATTGGGTTGTTTGTTCTTTTGTTATTAAGCTGCATGAGCTGCTTATATATTTTGGAGATTAATCCTTTGTCAGTTGCTTCATTTGCAAATATTTTCTCCCATTCTGAGGGTTGTCTTTTGGTCTTCTTTATGGTTTCCTTTGCTGCGCAAAAGCTTTTAAGTTTCATTAGGTCCCATTTGTTTACTTTTGTTTTTATTTCCATTTCTCTAGGAGGTGGGTCAAAAAGGATCTTGCTGTGATTTATGTCATAGAGTGTTCTGCCTATGTTTTCCTCTAAGAGTTTGATAGTTTCTGGCCTTACATTTAGGTCTTTAATCCATTTTGAGCTTATTTTTGTGTATGGTTTTAGGGAGTGATCTAATCTCATACTTTTACATGTAGCTGTCCAGTTTTCCCAGCACCACTTATTGAATAGGCTGTCCTTTCTCCACTGTACATTTCTGCCTCCTTTGTCAAAGATAAGGTGACCATATGTGCGTGGGTTTATCTCTGGGCTTTCTATACTGTTCCATTGATCTATATTTCTGTTTTTGTGCCAGTACCATACTGTCTTGATTACTGTAACTTTGTAGTATAGTCTGAAGTCAGGAAGCCTGATTCCTCCAGCTCCATTTTTCGTTCTCAAAATTGCTTTGGCTATTCGGGGTCTTTTGTGTTTCCATACAAATTGTGAGATTTTTTGTTCTAGTTCTGTGAAAAATGCCAGTGGTAGTTTCACAGGGATTGCATTGAATCTGTAGATTGCTTTGGGTAGTAGAGTCATTTTCACAATGTTGATTCTTCCAATCCAAGAACATGGTATATCTCTCCATCTATTTGTATCATTTTTAATTTCTTTCATCAGTGTCTTATAATTTTCTGCATACAGGTCTTTTGTCTCCTTAGGTAGACAAAGTGTTTTGAAGTAGAACTTCCAGTAACACTGCTGAAAGAGTGCTGGGACACAAAATTTGGATTTCAGGGAAAGGATGGACCTTTGTATGCCCCAGGATGCAAGAAAAGAATCCTGACCTGCTAACTCCTAGGAGTGAAATATAATGGGACTAGACAAGATCTGAGTGCCTGAACACCTCCATCTGAGACAGGATTAAGATGTAAGGTGATCTACCTTTAATCTAACTCTTTGTCAAAAGCAAAATTAAATTCTCTATAGAGAAGATACCATGATGTAGAGTATCAGCAATTTCCTTACAGAATTTATAGCATTCAGTCAAAAATGATCAAGAAACAAAACCAAGAGGAAACAGGCAATAGAAATAGGACCATGGGGAGAAACCTTCAAGACGGCAGAGGAGTAAGACGTGGAGATCACCTTCCTCCCCACAAATACATCAAAAATACATTTACACATGGAAAAACTCCTACAGAACACCTACTGAACGCTGGCAGAAGAACTTAGACTTCCAAAAAGGCAAGAAAATCTTCACATAACTGGGTATGGCAAAAGAAAAAAAGAAAAAAAGAGACAAAGGAATAGGGATGGGACCTGCACATCTGGGAGAGAGCTGTGAAGGAGGAAAATTTCCTGCACTAGGAAGCTCCCTCACTGGTGGGGTTGGGAGGAGCTTCGGAGCATCAGAGGAGAGTACAGCAACAGGGGTGTGGAGGGCAAAGTAGAGAGAATCTCACACAGAGGATCAGTGCCCACCAGCACTCCCCAGCCTGAGTTGCTTGTCTGCCCACCTGGGCCAGTGGGGGCTGGGTGCTGAGGCTCAGGCTTTGGAGATCAGACCCCCGGGAGCAGACTGGGGTTGGCTGCATGAAGGCAGCCTGAGTGGCCTAGTGTGCCACATCTGAGGGAGTCTTGGGAGAAGGCTGGGCCTGCCAGAGAGGCAAGGAACCATTGTTGTGGGCTACATGAATAGAAGGGCGGGCCTGCCATAGGATCTTCTTGCTCTGTGCCCTCACAGATGGCAGGGCACCAACTATATGAGCTCCAGGGATACACGCAAGCTACAGCTGTTATCTCAGACCCCAGAGGTGCGCATGACGGCTAACGCTGCCACCGCTGCCACCAAGGATATTGTGAGCAAGCACAGGTCACTGCCCACACTTTCCTGGGAGCCTGTGCAGCCCAACATTGCCAAGGGTCCCACAATCCAGGCACAATTTCCCTGGGAGAGCACACGGCACACCTCAGGCTGTTACAACTTTCTGCTGGCCTCTGCCACAACAGGCACTACCCACACAGCCCAATTGTGACTGCCATATCCCTCTCTCTTCCCAGCCCAAGTGAGCAAGTGAGCCCTAATCAGCTGCTGCTTTTGCCGCCTCTTGCCTGGCCGGGAAACAGATGCCTGAGGGTGGTCCACATGCAGAGGTGGGGCCAAAACCAAATCTGAACTCCAGGAGCAGTGCAACCAAAGGGAAATCTCTCCATGCAGCCTTAGGAGCAACAGATTACATGTCTGCAATTGGCTTGGTAAACCCTGCATCTGTGGTATACCTGAATAGAAAATGAGTGTTCCCAAAATTGAGGCTGTGGAATTTGGGGGCAAGTACACATGGGAGTAAGGCCAGATCAGAGTCTGAGCTAGCCCCAGAGTGCCCACAGCAGGTCCAGAGGCCTACCTAGAGGTATTGGAGGATTCCTTGGGTAGGCAGGGATTGGATGTGGCTTGCTATGGGGACAAAGACACTGACGGCTAAGGCCACAGGAAAATACTATTATTATTACTATTTTTTTAATGTTTTGCTCTGTTGTTATTTTTTTATTTACTTTTTTCTTTTCTTCTTTTATGCTTTTATTTTTAATGTTTTTTTTCTATTTCTACTTTACTTTTTCATTATATTGTGTTTTTTTCATATTTTTGGTTTTTTCCTTTGTTTTCCTTTGTTTTCATCTTTTTAACTATATTTTGTACTTCTCTATTTTTACTTTTTTTTTTGTTGCTCTGTGTTTTTTCCTTTTGTTTTCTTCTTGCTTCTCGTTTATCTTTTTTTATCGTTTTTGTGTGTTTGTTTTATTTGCCTATTTTAATTTGCTTTCTGCTTTTGATTTGATTTTGAGTTTTTGTTTTTGTTAGTTTAGTTTTTAGTGTTTGTTTTCATTTTTGGTTTTGTTTATTTGTTTGGTTGCTCTTTTCTTTTTGTTTTCTTTTCTTTTGTGTGTGTGCATGTGTGGGGTTTTTTGTGTTTTTGTCTGTGTAGTTTTGCTTCTATCATTTGTCTTGGGGTTTTGTTTGTCTGTTCATTTTCTTTTTTTTTTTTTTTTCCTTTTCTTCTGTGCTGTGTAGCTTGTGGGGTCTTTGTGCTCCAGCCAGAGGTTGGGTCTGAGCCTCTGAGGTGGGAGAGCCAAGTCAATGCCGTTGGACCACCAGAGAACTCCTAGCCACATGGAATATTAATTGCTTAGAGCTCTCCCAGAGGTCTCAGTCTTAACACTAAGACACAGCTCCACCCAATGGCCAGCAAACTCCAGTGCTGGACACCTCATGCCAAACAACTAGGAAGACAGGAACAAAACCCCACAGATTAGCAGACAGGCTGCCTAAAGTCTAAGTTCACAGACACCCCAAAACATAGCACCAGATGCAGCCCTGCCCATCATAGGGACAAGATGCAGCTCCACCCACCAGAACACAGGCAGCAGTCCCCCCTAGCAGGAAGCCTACCCAAGCCACTGTACCAACATCACTCACTGGGGACAGACATCAGAAGTAAGAGGAACAATGACTCTGCAGCCTGCAGAAAGGAGACCCCAAACACAGTAAGTTAAACAAAATAAGAAGACAGAGAAATAAGCTGCAGATGAAGGAGCAAGGTAAAAACCCACAATACCAAATAAATGAAGAAGAAATAGGCAATCAACCTGAAAAATAATTCAGAGTAATGCTAGTAAAGATGATCTAAGATCTCAGAAATAGAATGGAGAAAATACAAGAAAAGTTTAACAAAGATCTATGGAGAACAGTATGGAGGTTCCTTAAAAAATGAGAAATAGAATTGCCTTATGACCCAGCAACCTCATTACTGGGCATATACCCAGAGAAAACCATAATTCAAAAAGACACATGCACCCCAATGTTTACTGCAACACTATCTACAATAGCCAGGTCATGGAAGCAACCTAAATGTCCAACGACAGATGAATGGATAAAGAAGATATAGTATACATATACAATGGAATATTACTCAGCCATAAAAAGGAATGAAATGGGTCACTTTTAGAGACATGGATGGACCTAGAGACTGTCATGCAGAGTGAAGTAAGTCAGAAAGAGAAAAACAATACCGTATATTAGCGCATATATGTGGAATCTAGAAAAATGGTACAGATGAACCGGTTTGCAAGGCAGAAATAGAGACAAAGATGTAGAGAACAAACGTATGGACACCAAGGTGGGGAAAGGGGGGTTGGAATGAATTGGGAGATTCGAATTGACATACATGCACTACTATACATGAAATAGATAACTAATGACAACCTGCTGTATAGCACAAGGAACTCTATTTCACTTCGCTGTACAGTAGAAACTAACACAATGTTGTAAAACAACTATACTCCAATTAAAAAAAAAAAGGGGGCCATGGATGATTTAGCTATCAAAGGAGTCAGACATTGTCATTAAAGTAACTGTAATCAATATCCTCAAGAAAATGCATGAAAAGATAGAGAACTTCACCAAAGATCAGGAATAGAGAAAAATACTAAAATGGATATACTAAAATTAAAAGATATAAAACTTGTCATTAGGATTGCAGTAAATGAGTTTAGTAATACATTAGACACGGATTTTTGAAAGGATTAGTAAACTGGAAGATCTCAGCATTAAATATATTAAACCATAGAAACACAAATACGTTAAAAACATTGAGAAAAGAGACAGAAAACAAAAGGTGACAAAATTGCACTCAAAATATATGAAGAACTTCTGCAAATCCATATTAATTTTAAAAAGTTCAATAAAAAATTGGACAGAAAACAGCTGGGAAGTAATATGAATATTTTCATGTTTCAGAAAGTTAGAGGTTTTAGGGCAAAAAACCCTGCATCTTGGGTTGATGGACAGATCTTAAAAGTTAAAAAAAATACCAATAAGTAGTGAGGATTCCAGAGATATTTAACTGCTCTAGGCATGTTATTTATATTTCAAAATAGGATAAAATCTGAAACTTTGGAAACATTGTTTGTTTTATCTCCCTCTCCCAGTATAAATAGACATTTACTTATGTTCCAGAACATAAAACTCCAGGCACCTCCCCTTTTTGTTCTCAAAGTGGAAGTGTTTACATTAAGGAGATTGGATTCCCTTTTATCTCTCAGAAGACGGGTAGAAACTGGACAGCATACATATAAACTAAATGAGGTTCCTAACTTCAGAATTCCTTTCTCGTGACTTTAGAAACCCTCTTTATATTAAAGAGATAGTAGCATTCACATTTTCACTGCAGCACTGTTCACAGTAGCTTAGATGTGGAAACAACCTAAATTGCTATAAAGGAATGACTAGATAAAGAAAATGTGATATATACATACAATGGAATACTATTCAGCCTTAAAGAAGAAAGAAATTCTGCAATATGCAGCAATGCTGATGGACCCTGAGACCATTAGGTTTTGTTAAATAAGCCAGACACAGAAAGAAAAGTACTGCATGATTCCACTTACATGAGGTATCTAAAATAATAAAATCCATAAAATCAAAGACTGGAATGGTAGGAACCAGAGTCTGGGAAGGGGGAGGACATTAATGGGAGTTATTAACAGGGATAAAGTTTGGGTTAAGTAAGAAGAATAAGTTCTAGAGATCTGCTGTACAACATTGTAACTATAGTCAACAATAATGTATTGTACATTTAAAATTTGTGGAGGATAGATCTTATGTAAAGTGGTCTTATTACAATACAGTTAAGAAAACTAAATAGACAAACAAGTAAATAAATAAATAAATCTTTGTTGCAAAGAAAAAGTAATAAAACCCCTTTGACGTACAAGCAGACCTGCCTGTCTGGTTCTCATTTGCATTGCTGTAGAAAAAAATAGGGCATTGAGTACTAGTGCAGTTATTGCTGGAAGTAATAATAATCCTTCCTTGCTCCAGAAACCTCATATTTACTTTTAGAATAATATGAATAAATGTAGACATTAAAAACTTACTACAAAAAAGCTATTTATAAAAGAGGATGTGAAAATGGCTAATAAACATATGAAAATGTTCTCAGCCTCATTAAGCATAGGGCAGTGCAACTTGAAACTACAATGAGAGCAACCAACCTGGTGAAAATGAAAAAGACTGATGACATCAACTGTCCTGGTGACATTGTAGAATAATTGAAACACTCAAAAACTATAGATAGACGTGTATGTTAGAATGGTCACTTTGAAAAGTTGTTTGGTAGTACCTAATAAAGTTGAACATTGGTGCATCTTAGAATGCTTGGTGTAGTCCTAACAAAAACAAAATAAATGTACATGCACAAATGGTCATTACTATTTGTAATATCCAAAATAGCCCTAGTCTAGAATCAATAAACAGTAGTGCCTTTATGTAACAAACAAAATGCCATTAAATATTCAAAGGACATAAACAAAAATAATCCTTGCAGCATTATTTATTTATAATCATTCCCAAATCGGAATAATTTAAATATCCAATAAAAATACACTGGATGCATACTGGTGTTTCATAAAATGGAAAACTACATAGCAATGAAAATCATGAACTAATACACACAATTATGTGGTTGTGTCTAGAAAACATAATGTTCATCAAAAGAAACAAAATGGCACCTTTCACATGATTCTATTTGCATTAATTTCAGAAATAAGCAAAACTAATCTGTGATGAAAGACGTCAGAATGATGCTTACCTTTGGTGAGACGAGGAATAGTTACTGGGAAAGAGTGAAAAGATGATTCTAAACTTTTATTTATTAACTTGATTACACTGATGCATTTATTTTGTGACAGTCTATACATATGAGCACTTATAATTTCTTCTCTAATGGATATTAGTTATACTTCACTTTTCAAAGTAGTTTATTTAGAGTAAGCACAATTTGGAATATCAAAATCTTACATTTTACATAAAAATGTTTTATTTCCAGCAACAAGGATGGACCTAGAGATTATCATAAGTGAAGTAAATCAGACAAAGACAAATATCATATGGTATCACTTATAGGTGGAATCTAAAAAAAATGATACAAATGAACTTATTTACAAAACAGAAATAGACTCACAGACATTGAAAACAAACTCATGGTTACCAAAGGGGAAAATGTGGGGAGGAATAAACTAGAAGTTTGGGATTAACGGATACACACTACTATATATAAAATAGATAATCTACAAGGGCATATCATATAGCACAGGGAACTATATTCAATATCTTGTAATAACCTATAATGGAAAAGAATCTGATACAGAATATATATATATATATATATATATATATATATATATATATATATCTCTGAATCAATTTGCTGTACACCTGAAACTAACACCACATTGTAAATGAACTATACTTCGATTTAAAAAAATTAATAAGATGTTAGATTTATATTATTTTACCTCATTTTTATTGGAAGGAAAAGTTTTTCCAGCTTTCTGACCTTTAATGAGCTTAAGCATGTAAAATATAAAATGTTAAAACTATCTTATTCATTCCAAAAATGAAATGCTTCTTTTGAACAATTTTTTAAAACTGTAAAAAGTTGATTCCAATTTAATCTTTAACTTTTGGTATGTGGACAAGATGAAGGGCTCTCCAGTGTTTTCTGGAAGCAGAGAATGATTCAGGACAGCAAGTAGCTTTTGGATTACAAATCTCATGCTCTATTTTCACACCTCTTTAGGGTTTTGCTACAGTTAGTTTTCTTGCATATCCTCCTTTTGAGAATGTAAGTGTATAGCAGAAATTATATTTCTTTTCTTTTTTTTTTTCCGGACTCTCAACCACTGCGCCACCAGAGAAGTCCCAGAAATTATATTTCTTATATGATGTTAAATTCAAATGTCAAACGATGGAATTTAAGGCCTGTAACAGGACTACTGAAATGAGTTCCATGTATATGAGAGATACTTTTCTTATATTGACTCAATTAATTTGCCTCAAATCTCTCCTCTAGTAAGTAATAGAACAAGAATTCTAACCCAGTTTGTCCAGCTCTGGAGCCCATAAAAATATCACTGTGTTGCATCTAAACTCATTTAATTTTCAGCGTGAAACTTGTCAATTCCAAATATGAAAATCTTCATCTATAGACTTTTACAACAGTGGGTCTCATTTTAGGATAGACTGCAGCTCTTAGCCTGTATTAAAATGGATAAAAAGGGAATAGCTCCTACTACTATAGCAAGTGATATATTAAAAAGGTGTTACATATTGTTTGGGGAAAACATCAGTGAAGATCTCCTGAATACCATCCTCCCAGTCATATAAAACTGCCAGCAAAACAAAAAGAGTTCACCATAACTTTTCTTGAGCAACCTATGCATGCTACTTTTACTCTAAGATATATGCATATCAGGATAAAGGAGAATGAATAACCTAGACATTCCCTGCTTGAGGCATTTTATGTAGCTCTTTTTGTTATGTACTTCTTCCTAAATCCATTAAAGAATAACTCATTTCAACAAGTGCAGGGCTGTGATTGGTTTTCATGAAGATAAGGCAGCATTTGTAATTAAATTTCACCAGAGACCCACCATCTTGCCCTAGGGGAAAAAATAAAAGAGCTGACAACCCAGCCCTAAGAATATAATAAAAGGGTAGGAACACAAATTCCTTCTTGCTGGAATGGTGAATGGAGTTTCCTTATTGGAGCTTGGCTGAGGACATTTTCTTTTGCAAATATCACCAGTCTCTTAGCAATGCCAGCTCCTGTTCCCAGTATCCTTCAAGTCATTTAAGTTTCTGACATTATGGCAAACATCAGAAAACAGAGCCAATGGTAGTGGCTATTCCTTAGATTTGTTCTTTAAAAGGGAGAAAAAAGGTATGCAAATCCCTTTGACCATATTCTGTCTCCAAATCTGTGGGCCTTATATCTTAGTGTAATTTTAAAAATTGAGGTGCCAACCGCGGATGGCACCTCCAAATTGGACAAACTCTAAATCTCACAGGAAGTGCAATGGCATAGAAAAGATGGAAGGCAGCTGTCTTAGTTTATTCCACCTGCTATAACAGACATAGACTGAGTGGTTTATAAACTACAAACATTTACTTCTCATAGTTCTGGGGGTTGGAAATTCAAGATCATAGTGCCAGCAGATTCCTGTCTGGTGAGGACTTCCTGGTTCATGGACAGTCATCTTTTTGCTGTGTTCTCACATGGCAGAAGAGGGCAAGAGATCTTTCTGGAGTCTCTTTTATAAAGACACTAATCCCATTAAAGAGGGCTCTGTTCCCATTATGTATTCACCTTCCAGAGGCCCCACCACCTAATACTATTGCCTTGGGGGTTAAGGGTTTCAACATATGAATTTGGAGGGATACTCAAACATTCAGACCATAGTACCACGTCTTCAGATTGTTCTCAAATCAGGAAGTGACTCAGTAAAATGCAAGACAAAATAAAGATACATAGCGTTCAATGTGGGGTCAGAACCACAGAGCTTAATAAAACAAGAGGAGCCAAGTGTTGTGAATTGAACCCTGTCCCTCCCAAAAGATATGTTGAAGTTCTAATGTCCAATACCTATAAATATGAGTCTTATTTGGAAATAGGGTCTTACAAATGTAATGGAGTTAAGGTGAGATTATATTTGGCTAGGGTGGGTCCTAATACAATCTTATATGGTGTCCTTATAAGAACAGGAGAAAGAGACACAGACACATAGGGGGAAGATGGCCAATGTTCATGACAGGGACAGAAATAGAAGTGAAGTGGCCAAGGAACACCAAGGAATGAAAGCTGTCACTAAAAGCTAACAAGAGACAGGGAAGGATTCTAGCCAGTCTCAGAGGAAATATAGCCCTGCTGACAATTTCAGACTTCCAGCCTACAGAACCATAAGACCCATACATTTCTATTGTTTTAATCTACTCAGTTTGGGGTAATTTGTTTGGGCTGTCCTAGGAAACCAATATAGCACATGATCCAGGCCATCAGCATAGATGGGCATCATGCAGGGAGCAACCCATACATAGGTGGTACAGGAAACACATTTTAAATACTGCCATCAGCTGAGACTGGGAAAAATTTTTCATGTGACAATAGGTCTATGTAACAAATTAAGAATTTTGGCTTAGAGGTTATAGACCCAATAAAACACCTGAAAACTTAGGTAAAAATGAAATCCAGAATGGATACATGTTCCTCCAATGACTAAGGGCTTTCATTTATTTCTTACAGTAGTATAGAAACACTAGAAATTAATATTAAATTCTCATTTTTACATCATTTACAGTTTACCGTATGTGTAAATGCCTTAGTTACTTGTATGGTAAAGTATGTATTAGTCTCATTTTAGTATATGTGTTTAGTCACTGCCTAGAAAAAAACAATATAGTTATATTACAATATTTTAAGGAATGGAAACTTTACAAATATTAAAAAATATGATGCCTGCACAGATTGTGTGGCCAATTTATGTGTTGCCAAGATTCTATAGTCCACAATATGGGTTAACTGATGTAAATAGCAGACTGTAGGGAATATTTCTTGGCAGTGTTAATTTTGTTTGCATTTCAATGCTCCACATTACACCACAGATTAATTCTGAGTCTAGAAAATGTAAAATTCAAATTCACAAATGAAAATGTATAAAGCTAACTCATGGAATTAAATGGACCAAATAGAGTTCTATGTTACTCTGTATGCACAGTGAAAAATAGAACTCAGTAAATATGGAGAATTTAAAGAAATCTTCATACCTTTAAATTTTCACATTTTTCTACTCAATAGTGACATTTACCAATTAAAAATGATACATTACTCATATATTCATCAGCCTAATTAGGTCTATACCATGTAAAAGTAGGTTACAAGCAGATATGACTACTAATCTACTGCCAAATATCAGTTGCATAGCAGAAAATGAAGAGATATCTGCCCTTCTGTCTCCCTCACTTATATTTAATGTAAGCAAATTGTGGAATTTCTTAAAACACAATAGTAATGGATGCAAAATGAACATAAAGATTGCACAGAACCAAATTTCAAATAAAACATTTACATTAAAACTGAAAATTTTATATAATACATCATGTTAACTTTATATATACTATTTTTTATTTGAAAATAATGATCATCTTTAATTAGAAATACTCTAAAATATAATACAGGTTTATGTAGTAAATATTGTAGACTCAATACACTGTTGTAAATGTGATAATAGTTATTACTGAGGCTAAGATATAAACTATATCATCTTAGAAGAAATATAAAACATCTTTTAAAAAGTTTTTATTAAAGAGATCTACCTATCATATATTGTATACATATAAAACTCTATTAATTAATTCATTACCTTTGAACAGTTTTGTATTATAGTCACAGGTTTAGTAGACAAATGTGTTAATCTCCTTTAAAGTTAACATTGGAGGACTTCTCTGGTGGTCTAGCAGCTAAGACTCCATGCTCCCAATTCCGGGGGCCTGGGTTCCATCTAGTCAGGGAACTCTATCCCACATGCCACAACTAAGAGTTTGCATGCCGCAACTAAAGAGCCCACGTGCTGCAATGAAGATACTACATGCTGCAACAATTAAGACCTGGCCCAGCCAAATAAATAAATATTTTTTAAAAGAGAAATATATGGTTAATATATATATGGTTAACTATATGGCTAATATATGTAAGATTTTGCCATTGATTATTTTTCTATTTTCTGTTTTTTTCTATTTTCTGTTATTTTCTATTTTTCTGTTTCCCTATTCCATTTGACTCCATAAGCAAAATCATCATCAATGAATCACTGAGTACCCCTAAGGACTTAGCAATATACTAGGTGTTTGATCATTGAACACTATAAAGAATATGCTTAGTTACCATTCAGTTGAAATGCTGAGTGGTCCGTTAGGCAGAAATGAGTAATTCATCCATTAGAGGCATCCATGGTAAATGATCACTCTGACAGTTCATATGTTGAACATGAGAGCACTCATGAGAATATATGCACTGGATGATGTGATTCTAACTTTTCTATTATTCCAAAAGTCTACTCTTCAGTAAAGGGCTGTAAGTCAATCTTAAATCACTTGTGCTATCCTTAGCATATGCTATAAATAATTCTGACCCACCCATTATATCTATAGAAAGGTATCTCAAGTGTTTTGATTTATAACATGAAGCCACTAAAACCGTACATAACGTGAGTAATCTGGAATTTTAATCATTAAGGGAAGAAGCTATAAGGACATTAGTGACATTTACAGTATTTGAAAAATTATAATTTGCACTCTAATGAATAACAACATAGAAATGATGCCATAATATAACCTTTACTGTACCAAATCTTCTGTAACTCAAAAGCAACTGGATGTTAAATTATATTGAGTGAGATATCACCTGAAAATAAAAGAACTGGACACAATGACAGCCTTTATACATATTCCTGACTAAATTATTCTTGCATTCATAACACTAAATATTAATAATTCTACATACTAAATAAAAATATTTTATAGTTATATTAATTTCTACCATAAAAATATTCCAATTAATACTAAAAGTGAATACTACATACTAAAATATGAGTAAATACTAAAAATGGATAATTTATATTGAGTTTAACACGTTCATCACAATGGAAACTACAGTGGACCCAGTTAACAATAGTGATGATTTTAATGAATATAAATAATAATGGTAACCCATGGAGTCTTCTCCTCCATGTTTGAACAATTTGACAATAGAGATTAGTGTGACATAGATTAGGTGGAAAATTAAAAATGTGTTAAAAAAAAGGAAGAACAAACAAATGAATGAAAATAAGTATAAAACCAAATAAAATTAATGTCAGTTTATTAAAGTATATGAGCACTTTGTTGCATGTGATTGGAATTTATTTTAAAAAGTCAGGAATATTTGATTTGTACTCATTTGGGAGGGATGGGCAATAATTAGTAGTTCTGTTTGTTGCTTCATACCAGATCAAATATTAAATAGACTTACACTGAATTTATCTATATATCTACATACCACCTCTATAGATAAGCCTCCAATTTATATGTATTTAATATATATGTTATATATTTAAAATATAGGATCTTAAATAACCACAACTTTTAATGGTTGCATAAAAAGAGAAAAATGTGTTAAGTGAGGGAAACACACACAAAAAAGAAAAAAAATGCAATATAAAATCCTCACAGAGATCTTATACGACTAATTAGAGATTTGTCTTCATAGGTTAAAAAATATGTAGCTATTTTTAAATGATTTTATAAACAGGATCATTTCTGGAAGAACTAATTCATTTACTTACTCACTCATTCAATAAAGAAACCTAATGATTATTGAGTATGTCCATACGTCAGACAGTGGAATGTAAGCTCCTTGAGGGCAAGCAGTTTTGTTTTATAACCTTAGAAAAGGGTCAGACACATAGTAGGTGTTTGATAGGTATGTGTTAAGTGAGTGAATGAATGCTAAGTGCTAGCATATAATGAATAGATCATGAACAGTCAATGTCTTCCCAGTGTTTCCAGTGACATGAGTGAAGTTCAATGATGTTCAAAATTACTATTATATATTTTTTGCAAAGTTCATAGCCATCACAAAAGCACATCATAGTTTGGTTTAGCAATATTAAAAATAAGTTAACCCAGATGCAAGATGTTAAACATCAGGGGCAAGAAAATGGAATTGCAAGAAGGGCCAGATTTTAAATGAGTGGTTTCCTTCCAAGAAGTCCCTTAATGTCTATGCAAAATAAAGGAATCTCCAGGCCTCCTGTCCCTCTCTTTATACTCCCTCTTCATTAGCAAGGTGTCTTCATACATGTGGAAAGTACAGGCTATTTAAGAAAGCTCTTGACTATAAAAGTCTCTAAATAGTGGATTTAAGCACAGATTGGCTGTTTATTCACCCCCAAAAAGATCCTCTAGGGAAAGATCAGGAATTCAATAACCCAGGAGAAAATTCAGTGGTAAGCATATCAGCTCTTCATACGTATTCCATTAGTCAGATATTAGATCCACATTTTAGTGTGTTTATTGAAAAGTTAGAAAGAATTATGGAGAAATTCAAAATAGTCAATTACATTAACATATAGAACATATAAAAAGTCAAAGAAACGGGAAGGTTTTTTGTTTATTTTTTAATGAAGTGTCCACAAAGTGGTGATTACAACCTTCAAACGTTTTATAAGGATTATGTTGCAAACTATAGGAAGAAGTAATTGTCTATTTCTATCAAAAAAATGAAAAAAATAAACCACAGATATAATATGCATTACAGTTAATTTATTAAACCTTATAAATTTCTTCACAGTGAAGATTTTAAAACTTATAAGGTTTTAAAATTTATAAGTGACTTATTTTGAAAAATGACAGTCTCTCATTGAAAGATATTTGTGAATCATATATATTTTCTTCTTCCAGGTATGGATATAATTCTTCCCAAAACAGAGGAGTGGACCTGCTATATCACTGTAGATCAAACCCCAGGCCATGGACCACTACCGGTCTGCAGCCTGTCAGGAACCAGGACGCACAGCAGGACGTGCGCTGAGGGAGAGCAAGAGAAGCTTCATCTGCCGCTCTCCATCGCTCGCATTACAGCCTGAATCATCCCCCACATCGCTCGCATTACCACCACCCCCCTCATAGCTCGCATTAACGCGTGAGCCATCCCCCACCATCTGTGGAAAAGTTGTCTTCCACGAAACCAGTCCCTGAAGCCAAAAAAGTTGGGGACTGCTGCTGCAGGTTCTTTCTAAAATGAGACTTTATCATCTTAATCCTCTCTCCATTAATTAATTACCTTCAGTTAGCTAACTATGCTCTTTGTTTCTCTTTTACTTACTCAACTATGAATGTTATGTTGCTGAATTATGTATGTTTTTGTAAGTTATCTAAATATTCAAAGGGAACAGTGAGCAGTAGCCAAAATGCAGTAACTCACGTAGGGTACCCAGGAACCAAGTAGTATTAAAATGGATCACTAGAATCCATACATTTTAAATTTCCAATTTCAATTCTAAAGTTCTTTATTTCTTAAGTCTGGGTTTTGTGATAATTTACAGGAAAAAAATACTTGTTAATAATTGGCTTTAAAATACTAATCATAAGAATTAAATGTCAATTTAGATTTTAAAATGAACAATTCTTAGTCTCTGATTCCATAGTAATGCTCAGATGACATATTTGGAGGGACCTTTTAGGAAAGTGTGCCAGACAGCATTGTGGGGAAAGAAGGAAACATACCTACACAGAGCTATTTTGGCATCAGCATTATTGATTTCCATGTTAACTGAGCCCTTTGAGAGCTCTCCTTCAAAGCCATAAATCAGAGAAAGGTATACAAATCATCTAGATTCTTTCTAAATGAAAAGAAGATGTGATATGATTTAAAAGAGCAGGGTAGAGATGTATAAGCAGGATCCCTATGATTAATCCTCCAAAGTAAACTTTATTATTTAAGAGCTATTGGATGATAAAGAAGCTGATTTTTTTCCCCAGCAGTGAGGATTAGATTTACATGGTGTCATAAATATTGACAACATTATGTTAGTCAAGCATTCTGATTTTTCTTTCTTCCTGAGAATTCTATAGAGATAAGGATTATATAAGCATTTTTAGTATAGATGCACCCAGGGCTTGGAATGATGGGACCAGTGACTCTATGACTATTAAGTTGTTTTCATGCTGTTAAATATTATGCGTAACAGTGGGAGCTGAGGTACAAAAAGCTATTTCAGCATCTCTTACTACAACTCTATTTTTCCTACAATTTGTACATAGATTAAACTTAATAGTTTTGATTCTTTTCCCATGTTCTGTAAAGGATAAGGCTAATACATGAAAATGTTAAATGCATTTTTTTTTAGAGTTCTAGCTAAAATTTAAAGCTGAAGACAATAGCTTTAAATACCCACCCATTCTAAAAAAAAAAAAAGAAAGGTTTTCCAATAACTCCATGCCAGTATTTATTAACGGGTAGAAAAGCTGGTCAAAACAAAATCCATTCCAAAAGAATTATATGATAGAAGACTAAAAGAGTGAAAAAGATTCTTTCAAGTGAATTTTTAGAGTAGAATGGGGATTTCCTGTAGAATGGTGAGCCTGACCTCTCCCTGCCTGTCAGGATTTTGACTATGCCGTGGCATTGCAACTATGAGGTTTTGCACCATACAATACTTAGAGCAGATTGACGTGAGATTGATAGGGATTGGCACACACATGAACATAGAAAGTGATGCCTGTTTTCTTTTACCAGAACTTTAAGACAGGAGTCTGGCTGGAGACACCCAGACAAAAATGCTATAAGAGAGTTAACAGGAATTTTCCCATTTGCTGAGGTAAAGATGCGTGAGGTGTTGTGGGGCTATCAGAGCTCATCCTGAGGAGACTGTTTTGGACTGCACAGGACAGGTGATCCAGCAAAGAAGAGGATTTGTCCCAGGGTCAGGAGGAGAATGAAACTCAGGAGGTAGCAGGGGAGCACTTCTTCCATGAGGGAAAGAGTTAGTGTGATTACAACCAAGGGTGGATCTCTGCATTCCACAATGAGTCCCATGAAAGAATCAGACTTTGGATGCCTGTCATAATGATGGCATGATGCCAGGCATTATCAGCTAACATAAAATTAGAAACAGTCCTAAATCTGTGTCAATACTTAAACTGGTACTTTGTTCTATTTCACCAGTTACTTTTATTGTAGTCTACACTCATTTCTAAATGATACATTTGAGACAGAACTATGGAAAACTTTAAGGTGTCTGAAAATCATGCTTCATAATGGTCAATGGAAAAAATATGTGGCGAGGGAAAGAGAATTACAGTTAATGGAAGGAGGGACGTGATGAACGTACTCAGATATTTAAAGTATTCTTATGTGGAAGATAGATCATTTTCTAAGTTCAAACTTAAAATCAATGGGTAAAAGATAAATGAGTGAAAGTTTTGGATAAATATAAATAAAATATCTAATAAGAAAAAACTCTGTTAAGGAATAACCTGTCAGGGAATTCCCTGGCAGTCCTGTGGTGGGGAATCTGTGCTGTCACTGCCGAGGGTTTGGGTTTGATCCCCGATCAGGGAACTAAGATCCCACAAGCAGCGCGGCATGGCAAAAGAAAAAAAAAAAAAAAAAAAAGGAACAACCTGTTACACAAAATATTTTTCTCCCATCACTGGAATTATTCAAGCCAAAACTAAATTATCATAGATGGAATTGGAAGAACGTAATTGACCACATGATTTTTAAAACATATACCTCAGTTTTCCAAGGATGTTCTAGCTTTCCCTTCATTTTTAAAATGATCCATATAATAAAATAAAAATATGGTCACAGTACCTAAAAGACCCTTTCCAAATCTAAGAGCTTGTGAATGTATTCTTTGGATAAAGTCACTGACCCTCTTTGAATTTCATTCTTCATATACAAAAAGAGGATAATATATACCTAGTTTCCTTTTTGAGTTATTTTTGAATCAAAATGGATAGCATCTTAAGAAAGAATTTTAAAATATTACATACTTTACAAATTTATATTGTTTTGCATCTATTAGTTTCACTGTTTTAATCATTTCATAAAAAGTGTTTAAAGTCCATATATTTAGCAAAGTCCATATATTTTCTGCAGCAGAATGACTTGAAAAATATCAATGCATCATAGGTGAGAATTTTGAGACCCTCTCTCTCATTTAAGAACATATTTATAGTTATTTATATTTATACCTATATTATTCACCTGTGGCCAAGAAGTTTAACAGAGCAAAATTAGTATTAAAAGAGTGATTGAGATTATGTTAAACTACACAAGTTGGGATGACTCTCTCCAAACTCTCAATTGAAGAACACTGAGTTTACATTAACCAAAGATGCAGAGAGCTATGTTTCGTTTCATTTGCTTAATATTTTTACGATTTTCACTGAGCTTCCTAGAAGAGTGACAAGAGAGCTGTGATACTAGATTAACAGAAGAAACTATTCTGATCTAATTTTACCATTTTATCCATATTCCAATCATTTTTTGAATTAAAAATAAAAACTACCTAGCTCTACATTAACCACACACTCCTGGTTCACTTCTCTTACCTGATAAGAGGAATTAAGTACTCTGTTGTCAATCTGTAGAAACAGTAGTAGGCAGAACAAAGAAGACATTAATATTCTTGGGTCTACTAAAAAATAAAATAAAAAAGGTAACCATATGTCCTATTGGAGACAGTTTTGTTTTACAGCATTGTTCCAACATCCTGTCCCCTTACTACTCCTTTTTGACTTACAGATGTATACTGATTAGGGATTAAGATGTTCAAAGAATATATTTCCTGGTCAATTTATAGGAAAGAAAACAAAACAAAACAAAACATTTAAACCAGTTGCAAAAGTTTATGTATAAAAATTAGTTTAATTAGTTTTTTTAACTTTGCTTTATGGACACTTTGAAAAGTTTCACCATATAAATCAACTAAACTTTTGGAAGGCAGATACATATTTATTTCTTCTGTACATGATGTATCTTCCCCAAATAGTTTGATAGTTCCCTGAGAATAAGGTCCATGTCTAAACCTCTGAACACATTTACATTTTCTAAATAAATTTTAAATCAATGAATGAAGATAAATGAAAAGTGAATGCAAATTCTGTTAGAAATTTAGGAGTAAATCTAGAAAAAATCAGTCTCAGCTTCAGAAGAGTTGTCCATGGGTTTAAATTACATTACATTGTAATTAAATATAAGAATCATGACATTATTCTAGAAATACATTCAAAAAGCCATCTGAAATTATGTCTCTAAAAATAGACTAAGTATTGACATAATTCGCTTTTCAGCTTAGCCTTTTATTGTGGAAACGTCTTTGTTGTAATAAAAACTGAGATGATTGACCTGATCTGAGAGAAATAGCTTCTGTTCAGGTAGATGTAAGGCAATGGCAAATAAGCATGACAAGACAGGGGCAGTTTACAGACTGTCCTTCCTCTGAAAATATGAGATTTAAAAAAAGAGTTGAAAAAAGAACATTTCAGGAGAAGCAAATGCCACTATTACAGTGTCTATTAAACACTGGAATTGTTTAACGGGGGGAAATACTAATTAAGATTTCACTGCCACCAAGCAATATTTACTGTAGTTGAACGGGACGCTGAATCTCATTTCCTTGTTAAGATCTTCATACAGAAACCCAGTGTTCTCAGATTTAATCAGACTCAGCTCCCTCGCTTTCCCCTCCCCTCAGGAGAGAAGAAGCACATTGGGTACTCCACGACCTCAAGAGATTATTAATCTATAAAAATGGTTTTGCCCTCCCACAACCTCCCAGCCTATGACAATAATTATAATGGCTGCTGCAGAGTTGTATTGCTGTTAAAAATGGCAATAATACTGATGGAATTAAAT
This sequence comes from Grampus griseus, assembly GCF_964374135.1. Taxonomy (NCBI): domain Eukaryota; kingdom Metazoa; phylum Chordata; class Mammalia; order Artiodactyla; family Delphinidae; genus Grampus; species Grampus griseus. Next base: position 49,234,385 of record NC_139012.1, read on the forward strand.
CTTCTTTCCTATGTATAAATGCAACACTTATTTCCATTTGTTTTGGAGAGAATCCATTATTTTCTAGCAGACATGTCTATGTATCATTAGTAAATACACTGTAAATCTTCTAATAATTGATAACTACTAGAGCTCAGTTCCTTAAAAAATGAATTTATATAAATTATGAATCACCTGTAACTGAATTCATTTTTTCCTTTCCTCAGCTGTGAAGCCAAAAGGAAAGGGAGACGTTATCAAATATGCATGTAATTTAAAAATGTGTTTCTCTTTCAAATGTTTTGGTTGTTTAGGTTGGCTTTATTTTTTATTGGACTAGTTCCTTAGCACCATCACTTGACTCCCATTTTCAAGGGGTATATTTCAAGGGGGGATATTTAGTTATGTTTGGTTTTTCAGGCACAGTTTTTTGTTTTAAATGTGAATTTCCTTTTATTATGAAATGGATACAGTTTATGTAGGAAACATTTAAAAGAATCAAAATAAATAAATATAATATTATACATAGCTACCATGTAGTTTTTGCAGTATATCCATCTAGATTATTCTTTGCATGCATATCTACATATCTATGCATCTGTATCACTATCAATATCAACAAAGAGGTAGATATGTTGGTGGGATTATACCATACATTGTATTTTTAATTGAGTTTTGTTTTAATTAAAACACACCCTTCACATTATTGCAAGTTGAAAGGTGTACACATTGTATTGTATACTTCATTGTTACTTAAAGATTTCAGGCTAGGGCTTCCCTGGTGGCACAGTGGTTGAGAGTCCGCTTGCCGATGCGGGGGACACGGATTCGTGCCCTGGTCCGGGAAGATCCCACATGCCGCGGAGTGGCTGGGCCCGTGAGCCATGGCCGCTGAGCCTGCGCATCCGGAGCCTGTGCTCTGCAACGGGAGAGGCCACAACAGTGAGAGGCCCACGCACCGCATTAAAAAAAAAAAAAAAAAAAAAAAGACTTCAGGTTATTTTATTGAATAGGTAACTTAGGTAACCAAAGTTATAATTCATTCCATAGTTTGTTTCTTTTTTTTTTTTTTTTAGTCACTAAAAAGGGGGCCAGTAATATACCAAATAATGCATTTTTTACACTTTCCAATTTACATATTCTTAAATTTTCATTGATAATTTCTTCCTTCTTTTGTTCCTATGCTGCTCTATATATTAGCTACAATTTTCATCTTTTAGAGAAAACTGGGTTTCAAAATGGTTCAGCAGCTTGTCCAAAGTCACAGAGCTAGTAACTGATTACAAGACTTGTTATCTGCTTTCAAAATTAAGAGGTAGTTTCTGGCATTTGGCATAGAGTTTACAAATGGACAAAATTATGTGTGAGTAATAAGTGTATGAGCTCTAGAGGATCCCGGTTGAAAAGTAGAAGTGTTGGTAAAGTTATTCTACATTTGCCAAGAATCTGTAACTTGGTTTCTTTTTGGCTCAACTTTTAATTAATTAATTTATTTATTAAAAAACATTTTTTTTAATGGGGTATAGTTGTTTTACAATATTGTGTTAGTTTCTACTGTACATAGGAGTTCCCTGTGCTATACAGCAGGTTCTTATTAGTTATCTGTTTTATACATATTAGTGTATATATGTCAATCCCAATCTCCCAGTTCATCCCACACACACACACCCACTTTCCCTCCTTGGTGTCCATACATTTGTTCTCTATATCCATGTCTCTCTTGCAAACCAGTTCATCTGTACCATTTTTCTAGTTTCCACATATATGTGTTAATATACAATGTGTGTTTTTCTCTTTCTGACTTACTTCACTCTGTATGACAGTCTCTAGACCCATCCATGTCTCTACAAATGACCCAATTTCACTCCTTTTTATGGCTGAGTAATAATCCATTGCATATATGTACCATAGCTTCTTTATCCATTCATCTGTCAATGGACATTTAGGTTGCTTCCATGACCTGGCTATTGTAGATAGTGCTGCAATGAACATTGGGGTGCATGTATCTTTTTTGAAATGGTTTACTCTGGGTAGATGCCCAGTAGTGGGATTGCTGGATCATATGGTAATTCTATTTTTAATTTTTTAAGGAACCTCCATACTGTTCTCCATAGAGCTGTATCAATTTACATTCCCACCAACAATGCAAGAGAGTTCCCTTTCTCCACACCCTCTCCAGCATTTGTTGTTTGTAGATTTTCTGATGATGCCCCTTCTAACTCGTGTGAGGTGATACCTCATTGTAGTTTTGATTTGCATTTCTCTAATGATTAGTGATATTGAGCAGCTTTTCATGTGCCTCTTGGCCATCTGTATGTCTTCTTTGGAGAAATGTCTATTTAGGTCTTCTGCCCATTTTAGGATTGGGTTGTTTGTTTTTTTAATATTGAGCTGCATGAGCTGTTCATATATTTTGGAGATTAATCCTTTATCCGTTCATTAGTTTGCAAATATTTTCTCCCATTCTGAGGGTTGTCTTTTCGTCTTCTTTATGGTTTCCTTTGTTGTGCAAGAGCTTTTAAATTTCATTAGATCTCATTTGTTTATTTTTGTTTTTATTTCCATGACTCTAGGAGGTGGGTCAAAAAGATCTTGCTGTGATTTATGTCAAACAGTGTTGTCCCTATCTGACTCAACTTTAGAGTGGAGAAAATTTTCTGTGAGTAATAACTATAAAGCTTAATTCTCAAGTGAATTTAAATGCATGATATACTATTTTAAAAAAACTGTACAATTCATTTGTTATTTATCTTTAACTTTACTTTGACAAATTAGGAAACTAAGACCAAAAATTTTAAGTGACAGTGTTCCCAACATTTCCCTGATAATATGTGTGCATTTCCAACATTACCCAGATAATATGTGTGCAAGTATGGAATCTCCATTACAATATTTGAAATATGTAATATTGATATATGAAAAAAGCACAAAAAAATTAAAGGGAAGGAAGAACACCATTAGTTTACTCCATCTCCTGTGTTTGGCTCAGCCATTTGAAGATATATGCTGTATAGTGGTCATTTAAACATGAAAATATGCCTCAGTTGTATTTTCATTTTCTTCACAATCAATGGAGTATCTACACTCCAAATTCTAATTCTGGGAAGAAGTGGAGGGGTAAGGTGTGCTTGTGTGGAGGGGGATGCTGCTTCAAACAGCAGTTACTAGAACACTTAATACATCCATTAGCTTTTTAATACAGAAATGATAGCCCTTTATCCAAAAAATATTTTCACTCTCTGCTTGATTATTCCAAAATCTTGAATGTGTTGAATTATTTGGTTTCTATTTTAAGTGTGTCAGTGTGAGAGCTGACTAAAGTTTAAACATCACTTAACCTTAGCTGCAATCTCAAACTTTTTTTTTACCAGCATGTTGTAGTACAGGGGAGGGGTCAGATAGGAGGAGAATTTGACCCCTACTGCAGAATTTAGCAGAAAGTGGATCAGAGGCTTCTGACCAGAGACAATCATCATAGCATGGCAGCAGTTTTCAATTTTTTACCTTTACTGTAATATATATATATATATATATATATATATATATATATATATATATATATATATATATATATATATATATATATATTTAAACCTTTACAGGTACCATATTAACAACAAAACTCTGAGAATAAAAATACTTAAGTATTTGTATTGGGAGCCAGAAAGAGATGTCAATATGAGGAAACAGCATTCTAGGCTTCAACCAGATGCTGAGGGTAAAGCCCAGAGGCACATTGGGCCACAGCAGCTTTACACAGGGGAGGACACAGGGCGCATCCCTGTGGCCAGAGGCAAGGCTGAAAGGAGCACACAGGGAGTTGGCTAGGCCTGAAGTGGCATCAACCACTCTGAAGAAAGGCCTGCCTGTTTCCCCAGCAGACCACCCTGGAGAAGGAACATGACTTTGCTTGGGGGATTGCCTTACTTAACACAATGAATGCAATCCCAGAGGCAGAGAATTTAGCTCAGTTTTGTCAGAGAAAAACTTTTTAGTGATAAGTGGAAGAACTCACAGCTTTTAAGCAACTACTTCTAAAACAAGGTCAGGCAGAAGGATCAAGCTTCATCAAACAAGTAAGAAATACCCAGCAAGGAACTTCCTGAAATAGTGAATATAACTGAAACTAAAACCCAGAAAGTTCAGGTACAAAAGATCTAACACAGAGAGAGTACCAAGTATTGCTAATGAGTAGGTTTACTACAAAATTACTGATTAGAAATATTTCCAGACTCTGGAAGGGAGCCTGAGTTGTTTCTGTGCATCCTTAGGTGTTTATCTGGAACAAAATTCATTGCCCTAAGTTATTTTTGCTAATTTTGAATACTGACACTAGGTTTTAACCTTAAAAAATCAATCATAAAATTTTAGGTATAGATATTGAAAACAGTATAAGATTAACAGTGAAACCAAGCAGTACTCTGTGGGGCTCCTGGGCACATAAGCCTTTCTGTGTCCCCTTTCCAGGGTTCCAAAGAACAGGTTCAAACAGTTGCTAATCAGGGAAAGGAAGGGATGAAGAGATAAGGGAGGAGCAGTCAAGAAACAATACTGCAGCCTTGGGACAGGGTCCTGGTCCCCCCTCAAGGGATATACATAACAATATCTTTGAACTCTTTTGCAGCACTAAAACCTGCACCAAATAGAAGATGTTAACTACAATATTTGATGAAGCACTGTTCATTCCAGAGGTCACAGTTTGCCCATTATCGCCTGATGCCAGATGATCTCTGGATTGAGGAATAAGGGTCCTTCATGAACCCTTATCCTTATCAGCAACCCTGCCCCTTTGAGACAAGAGACAGATGGGCCCCCAGGGCAAATGGTTTGAGTTTGTTCCTTGTGGACCGATACTCGTAAATGGGAATAACAGGACAATTGAGAGAGGAGGCTGGGCCCTGTCCTGATAGAAAATAAGAGACCACATATTCCTCATTCTTGAAGTCAGGAGACCTCCCTGACTACTCATGCACAGAAAGGCTCCTTGGAGGTCAAAAGTGGAGTGATGCTAAGTGATGGCAACTAATGCTCACTACCCATAAGCGTCTTCGGTAGAATCCATCTTGGCTAAAAGCCACGCATGCACACATGGGAAAATCCTGAGATACACCAAATATGGACTCTGAACCAGGTAAATCAAAATGATTGGTCAAAGGAAACCTAGAAGAAATGCCCCATAAAAGTGATTCAAACTGCCACGAGGGTGTGACTCTTTCTCTGAGCCTACCCGTGTGTCTATTTACACGTATTGTACTCTTTTTTTCTCTTAATAAATACTTTACTTGTTTCACTACTTTCCATCTTTGTGGGAAATCTTTTTCTGCAAAGCCATAGGGCCAGGGTCTTGTCACTGACCACTGGTCCAGTGGCTAGGATTCAGTGCTCTCGCCGCCACGACCCAACCTCAATCACTGGCCAGGAACTGAAACCCTGCTTCAATCCACTGCAGGTCAACCCTGCTTCAAGCCACTGCAGGCCAAGGCCACTTTGACTATAAAACTCCTCACAACACTCACCCCCTGGGTTGGGACACAAATTTTGAGGGCATTAGCCTGCTGTGGCCCCCTTTGCTTGGCAAAGCAATAAAGCTATTCTTTTCTACTTCACCCAAAACTTTGTCTGCAAGATTTAATTCAGTGTTGGGATACAGAGGATGGATTTGGCTTTGTTACTTTCACTAAATTGGCATGGAATTTTTGATACATTCATAACTATGTAGCTGCCTAAAATAATTAAGTGCATGGTAATGTTATCAAAATTTGGAATAAAGTTAACAATACTACATAAAGGTAGGGGCTAGTGAAAATAATCAGTTAATCTGTTGAAGTATGGTCCAGCTCTGAAGTCATATCTACAAAATTGTTCCAATTTGCATGCTTTTAATTTAGCATAACTTTGTTTGAGCTATAAACAGCCATGCAAAAAACAGTGATAAGTGAGGATAGTACAACATAATTGTCAAACTAATTCCCAGTATCTCAGAATGTGACCTTATTTGGAAGTAGGACCTTGCAGATGTAATCAAGTCAAAATGAGGTCATAGTGAAGTAGTGCAAGCCCTAGTTCAATATGACTGGTGTTCTTCTAGAAACAGAAGAGACTCTGAGACATAGTCACGTGAGGGGAGAATGCCTTGTGACAATAGTGGCAGAGATTAAAGTGTTGCAGCTGCAAACCAGGGACAAAGATTTGCAAACAAAGATTACAAGCTAACCAAAACCACCAAGGAAGGAGAAAGACAAGAAAGGATCCTCCCCTATAGGTTTCAGAGGGAGCATGACACTATAGACACCAGGGCTGATTTTGAGCTGCTAGCCTCCAGATCTGTGAGACAATACATTTTGGTTGGTTTAAGCCACACAGCTTGTGGTACATTTTTATAGCAGCCCTAGGAAATTAATATACCTAACTTCTAAATAACCATCTCATCAAGTTACAGGATAATGGGAAATTTGCAAATAATTTAACAATATTCAATCTTATTAAGTATGTACTTTTAGGATATAATTTACACACAAATAGAACAGTAATATTAAAATCTATCAATCCTGAGATTGATGAATGAAATTAATGTGATATTCATCAGAGTTCAACAGACCTTAAGGCTAGTGTCAAGACAATTTAGAAAATAAAAATTCTGAAATGAATCTTTACCTTAAAATATTATTTCTTCATTTATAGTGCTGGATCTTCTTCATTTGTGCCGCTTGCATCCTTATCCACCCTTATTTATGAGTAACTGGATATGATGAATATGATAAAGGGGCAGAGCTGCATGTGTGGTTGGGAACTGGACAACTATAGCAAAGTAATTTTACATTACAGTAATTTTAGATTTGTATATGTTTTAAGACACTTTTATGTCCAAAGGACAATACAATTTCTCCAGAAAAATAGGTCTGTTTTTTGTTTATGTAAAAATACCAATAACAACTCACCAGAGCAGTGCTGTTTTCTAGTTTTTGATTTAGACCTTATTTGGAACTGGAGAGAAAACACAGATGAAGGGGAGCCTAAAAAGTAAATTGAAAATCCTCTGTTTACCAAATCTACTGCATTCCATTAGCCCCCGTTCACCTATTTTCTTCGACTTAAACAAATTCAAGATTTGCAGTTCTTATCCTCCAGAGATCCTGCAGTGTCTGAAGAAAGAATAAGAATGAAATTTAGATTGCTTTAATTCGCAGAGTTGCAAGGAAAATAAAAGATTTAAGACAACATCATTAAGTCTAAGCTACAAAATAAGGGAAAATATAATTGTTTAAAATTGCAGATCCTTAAGACAGCATATGATGTCTGGATCTTAACTTATTGGGAAAGTCATGACATGAGACTTTACAATAATATTCATGGATTAAACCTTGCTCATCTTCTTGCCATTTTAACTCTGAGTATTTTTGATCATATTCATTTTGACCAAAGTTTATACAAAATATACTTTAGAAACCTAAGAATCTTTGATTTATTTTAATTGGGTGAACAAATAAGGCTACCTTGAGTCAATTCAGGAAACATATTTTTTTAAAAAACAGTGGGTTATAAATAGAACATAAACAATTTATTTGATAAAGGGAGATCACGTTTCTAGTTGGATTTTTAAATAAGGTTTAAAATAATTTTTCAACAAGGTTTTATAGAAACTAGATGTAAGAACGATGACTGCCCCCTACCTTCAACTTTAGTTCTGGAGGTGCACAACACAGGGTTTAAGGGCAGGGACTTTAGCATCAGGCAGATTGGCTCTGTCACTCATTAACTGACCTTGAGCAAACCCAATCAGCCTCAGTTTGCTCATCTGTATATTTAATCTTCCTTATAGATTTTGTGTGGAACAAATGAGATAATACATATAAAGTGTATCTCATAGTAAGCTCTTGACATTGTTGTTATTATATTATTATGAAAGAAACAGCTGTATACACAGAGCACAAAATCATTAAGCTCTCTAACATTGGGGGAATGATACTGACCCACTTTAATGATTCTCCTATTCCCTTTATAAAAATATCAAAAGTAATAATCATTGTATAGCATACAGTACTTGTAGCAGCAAGCATTTTCTAAATATTTGACATACATTAACTCATTGAATCCTTATAGCTGTCCCATGTGGTAGCCATTAGTATTACCTCTGTTTTATAAATGGAAAACTGAGGCACAGAGAGGCTTAGAAACCCGCCTATGAATACACAGCAGAGATGAATGTCGCTGCTGAGGAAGTCTAGCTTCATAATCTGTGGTCATAACCTTAATCTGCAGTCCTGTCATTAAAATGTCCATCACTCTGTGGGTTGCTATGAGATATGCTTTTTTGTTCATTCATTTCATGTGAAGATTTCTATAAAGTTTAATTTCATACTTACATTCTTCTCTCTTACTAGCTAATGTACTTGTGTCTTGATGGTACTTAACCAATGTAGATCAGAGAGTTTGACCTTCAGCCAACTCAAAGAAAAATATTTGTCCACAAATCTGACTTTTAACCTTACTCTAAAAGTCTTTTTATTCACAGGAAAAGAACTGAAAGAAGACATGGGAGTGTGGCAGGTATGCTTATACAAGGGAGCCCTTATAGTTTAAACATTTATGCCTCTAACAAAGAGAGAAGCCAGTAATTATAATTCACAAAAGAAAGTTGTTGGCAACTGGGATTCATAATAAAACTCAGGGTCAGACCACAAGCTCACAGAGGGAAAAATTATATAGAAAGGAGGAAGAACTTTTTTTTCACCATATCATTTCCTGCATAGAGAGCTTTCCTATGAGATTTATGCAGAGTCATATCTGTAGTAAAGAAAAGGGTGCTCTGTCCTTAGAATCAAAGCCAAAAAAAGAATGGAGAATAGAATGGGAACAATAAGCTGTATTTTCTTATAGTCTTGTATGAAAAAGAAGTGAAAGTGTTTCTGATGCTCCCATTAAATGCAGTAAACTGTTTTAGGAAAAGGATTATATTGAAACCATTTCAACAGGCTTAAAGAAATAATACTATTCTCAATTTCATTAAAACTTCAGGAGGTTAAAATGCATTCACATTTTTCAACTTTATATTCGAAATTTTTTAAACAAGCACGACATGGATAGGAGTATTTTAACCAGTGTGTTTTGCTGCAGTCATCCAAAATCAATTCAATTTTCTTAAAAAAAACAATAACAACAAAAAAACCTTGAACTTGTTCAGAGTATTTACTTTGAATAGACAATTTTCACATAGTTCTTTACTCTCAAAATGTTATAATAACACTATATTTTCCTTTTTAGTGTATGCATATCCATTGTAAAAATTCAAACAGCTTTTAACAATATGAAGAAATAATATTAACTGAATTCTTGTAACTCTATTAAATAACCCTATTAACATATTTACACACTATACATCATCCTTATTTGTCATTATAAAATCACATTTTCCTTATATATATAATCGTATCTTAACAACAATGATGTTAGCATCGTAATTTTTAAGCAATTATATATTAAAGGAAATTGAAGTTGCTTTTTAGATTTCTCATTATAAACAAGGCTACACATAATATACTTATAAATATATCTTTTCACATATTTCCAATTACTGCTTTTAGATACATGCTTGTAAATGAAAATAGTGTATTAGAGACCATTCATGTTTTGAGCTTTTTAATACATATTTCAAAATTATACTTCAAAACTGTATTAACATATGTTTCCCCCAATAATATATGAGAATGCCACTTTTCAAATATCCTCATCAATACTGGAAATAGCCAAGGGGAAGCTCTCTTATCCATTCTTTATGTTTATTAAAAAGAAGTATCCATAAATGTTCCGGACCTGTTGACCAACCCCTTACTCCATCCTGCAGAGAAGCGAGTTTAGTTTGAAGCTAACAGTCATTGGTTCATCTTTCTTGATGGGAGAAGCTAAAGTTGGGGCAGGAGGTCCCTTGATGGTTTGTACTGTCTATTAGTTAAACTAGAATTACATTTCTCAGAATCCCCTTGCCTGTTGATTCCAGGTTATGGTTGTCCAACAAAGAATTCATGTGAGATTTTAAAACTAAAATCAGAATCCATTTCTTTAAGATTATGCAGTTGGAGGCAATGCCAGTGAACACAGAGTCACCTCTTATTTTCCTTTACCCCATGACCAGCTCTTCTTCCAAATTACTGGCCTTTCTGACTGAGAGAGTCATCACACCCTTCACAAAATATTTAGCTTCAGAACTACAAAAGAAACACCTTCTTTGCCAGTATCTCTTAATGATCACACATTATTGGCTAGACATAGTGGTTGGTTACCACTATGGTTTCTCAGATCAACTGGTTGGTGACTTCTCTGACAATTCAACCTTCCCTTTTGGATATTCATCTTCTCAGCTCTTTCCACAGTTGAGTAAGGTTTAATTTTTATAATAAATCCCTTGTCTGATAACTCATCTGATAACTCTCTTCCCTGTGTAAACCCTGCCTGGTTCTTTCTTCTCTGCCTGGATCAGTGAGAGACAGTAACCTGGGTAAGTGTTGGTGCTCTACAAAATCAAACTTACTTTCCCAAGGCCTGGACTGGGGGAAAGGATTGACAATAGAGTTAGCAAGCTTGTTTCTGTTCTCACACAAAGGTATGTTCACCAGCCAGTTCCTTATCAGTAATAAAGGGGATGTTTGTTCTCCACCTGTGGACTTTTAAATGATCTCAATTGCTAAAAAATGAGGGTGAGAAAATAGGTGTTATCAACTGGCCCCTTCTTAATTGCTTCAAGAGGTATCATGATTATTTTTTTTTTGATTTTACTGGTTTAATAAGCAAAATACACTATCATGAGTTTAGAGTTTACATTTATTTGAATAGTAATGAGATTGGATATTGTTTTCATTAGTTGACTCAGTATTTGCAGTGTGATTTATCCCAAATGTTGGTTCAGATGTTGTAGCTAGTGTTTAAACTATTAATTTTCTTATTAATTTGATAATAATATTTGTTAATATTTCTCAAGTTGTTTTATAAATTTCTTTATTGTTTTATGCCAAATAAATAGAAAACAAATACTAAAATAACAGACATAAAAGCCCTCTGCACCTCACAGGACACCATTAAGAAAATCAAAATACATGTCACAGATTGGGAGAGAATATTTGCAAATCATATACCTTATAATAAGTCCTTGATAAAGAACTTACAGCCAGAAGATTAAAAAATGTTATTACTCAGTAATAAAGAGACAAATGTCCAGTTTTATCAATGAAAATATTTCAACAGAAAAAACATATGAATGATCAATCAACACACCATATGATGCTTGACATTATTAGACATTAGGGAAAGGTAAATTTAAACCAAAATGAAATCACTTCAAACCTACTAGAAAGTCCATACTCAAAAATACAGACAGTAACAAGTGTTGGTGAGAATGTGGAGAAATTAGAATCTCATACACTATTGGTGGAAATGCAAAATAATGCAGTCACTTTGAAAAAAACTTGACAGCTTCTTAAAAAGTTAATATACATTTATCATGCAATCCAGCAATTCAGGGTATCTACCTAAGATAAATGAAAACATATGGCCACACGAGACATGTATATGATGTTCATAGCAACATTATTCAAAATAGCCAAAAAAGTGTAAACAACTTAATTTCCATCACCAGATGAATGGCTAAACAAAACAGGGTATACTGATACAATGGAATACTATTAACCAATACAAAAGTATGAAGTATTAATACATACTAAAACATAAATAAAGTTTTAAGCAGTATGCCAAGTGAAAGAAACCAGGTGTAAGAAACAAAATATTATACAATTCCATTTATATGAAATATCCACAAAAGACAAATCTGTAAAAACAGAAAGTAAATTAGTGATTGACTGCGGCTAGAAGTGAGAATTGTCACTGCAAATAGGCATAATGGATCTTTTTTTGAGGTCATGTAAATGTTCCAAATTGCATTGTGTAGGTGGGTGCACAGCCGTAAATTTACACAAAACCATCAATAGTACACCTAAAATGAGTGAATTGTATAGTATAAAAATTATACCTCAATAAAGCTGTTAAAAATAGATAGACCAAAAAATTTAGTTAGTGTCATCTTTTTTGGGTTGATTGCTATAAACATGATTGATTTTTACCTATGAAATATAGATTTATGAAATGGTTAGCTGATTTGTCTAAGAACACTAAAAAGGAAGGTCCAGCAAATCAATCTTGCTAACACATTGAGTACTTAATCTCCAGAGAACATCAGATCGAAATGGTAAATCATTATCAAATACTAAAATATTTAACTTTGTTTTTCATGTATTTTAAAATAAATTATAAAGCATTAAATGATTTTAGTAAAAACTCATGTATTGAAACAAAGAGAGCTTTATTAAAATAAATTCCAACACTTAAAAAGCTGAATCCACAATTCTTCTTGTACACCACTGTGAAATGAGAACTCATGATTATTTTAGATAAAGGCCACTTGATGCACTGTAAATAAAGTATCAAATTTAAACTTTCTTTGACTGAAACTTCCTTTATAAATGGCAAAGTTCTGTAGTGCACAGTCTAAGTCTTGGTCAGAAACTCTGAAAACATGCGTCTTTGGGGGATAAAAGCATCATTTACGGATCTTGCTTCAGATCCAGATTTCTTGATAGAGATCCAGGGGTAAAATAAACAAGTCAAAGGAAGGAATAGAAGATGCAGAAGCCAGAGAGAGAGGATCAAAGTCCTTTATTTATATATTTATTTTTAATCAATGATTGTCTTTGAGAAACAGCAGAGGAACCTGAATAACAGGAGCTAGAGGAATAAATTGGAAACAATACAAAATAAATGCAGTTATAATAGACGCTCAGTGTTTCAGTATCTGGTTATACAGTTTTCTGTTGTCTTCTCAGATTTTCTTTTTCTTTGTGTAGTTTCTGTATAGAGTTATTTATAGACATGTTCCTCTGATTCCTTATTCAAATTCATTCTTATCTTTCTCTCTCATTCAAAAGATAACAATACAATTTCCACTGTGATTTCCTAAAGCACTTTTATGGGCGTCAGTGTGGCCTGATCTTCACAACAAGATGTGATGTAAGTGGGCAGATATAATTATTCTCATTTTCTGCACAAGAAAGATAAGGGAGGTAATTTACCAGGTAATGTCACACAGCTGATAACTTATGAAGTTGAAACTTAAAACCAGGTCTTAAGAACCCAGGACTTAAAATGCAGTAATTTTTGTTTCATTTTGTTTTACTGTTTGAACATTACTTTCACAAACAGTACACCTTTATCTTTGTTTCAAAATTTTGTGACCGGGGCTTCCCTGGTGGCGCAGTGGTTGAGCGTCCGCCTGCCGTTGCAGGGGACATGGGTTCGTGCCCCAGTCCGGGAAGATCCCACATGCCGTGGAGCGGCTACCGTGAGCCACGGCCGCTGAGCCTGCGCGTCTGGAGCCTGTGCTCCACAATAGGAGAGGCCACAACAGTGAGAGGCCCGCATACCGCAAAAAAAACAAACAAAAAAAATTTGTGACCAGTTGTGGACACAACTGGTCACAAAATGGTCTCAGAACAAATTCTACCATGATTTTCACTGAAACTAATTGAGGATTATTTTAGAAAATGAAACATTTGTTTTACACAGAAGCCCTCAATTGTTTCTAATATAAAATGTATTGAGATCTACCACTGAATTGAGATTTTGAGGCATCAGATATTTTATCTAAAACATTTCCTTATTTTTTCCATTTACTGAATATAAACAAGAATAAATATGTAGTTAATAAATGTTCAAACTTCTAGTACCCTCAGAATTCTACAAGATAGCACTTAATTTTTACATTTTCCTTAATTTTTAATTTTTTTTAATTTAAAAAAAACACAAACTTTTTATTTTATTTGGAAAAACTAATCAGTAAGAATTTATTATGTATTAACTCCATTTCCTTAACCCCAACCCCACTGCCAAAGCAAAATAACACACGGCCTTAAGCAATATCTTTTCCCTCAGTTTCTGTAGTTGACTCACTGCCTAAACTTGAAACAAGGAAAGACATTGCCACTCTGTGTTGCTGTTACTAAACTCAAACCCAGTGGGTCATATTGAGGAGCATAGCTGATTTATTTAAATAGAAAACATATTATGCACCTAGAAAGCACCATAAATATCATTAGAAACTTTAAGAGAATTATTTTTTTCTTATTGGGATGAGTTTCAGTGATTAGACTAAAACTACTGTCAAGGTTAAGTCTTTTATTTTCAAAGATTCCAATTATTTTGAATACCAAATGCTTTAATTATCTGAAGAAGGCTATTAATAAGCGCCATTCAACAAATCAAAAATCTCCATCAGTTTCTGCAGCATGCAAATCTTCTTTCTTTATGTTGTAAATGAGCACTCTCCATAGACTACTTTTTCACTTCTTTTCATTTTTAACCTTAAGTGTCAAGAGGATGGACATTGTACCCTAAGTCAATGGATTTTCCAATCTAGGTTTGCTTTTTCATTTGAGCTGCATTTGCCTGAGCTCACAAAGAATGTGGGAAATGAATTCATGGTTTATCTTACTGCACAAGGAAAATAATATTTTATTCTTTTGAAAAGGAATTTTATTTTCGAAACATTCTTCTTAATCATCATAGGAGCTGATTTCTAGGATCAGCTTTGTCACTCACTAGTTATGAGATGAAGGAAGTGTCTTTCAATCATTTATAAAATGGGAATTTTCAAATTAAATTCTCTTCTACCTCAAAAGTGTTTAATAATATATAATTATTCTAAAGTAAATATATTCTGGATAAATAGTGATTCCTATGACATACTAAAAGGTCCTGACAACTCCCCTAAAGAACTGTCCTATGAATAAAGCCTCAGAAATTCCTGAAATCCCTTTTAATCCTGATTTTCTTATAAATGGAGTTTGTCCTATAATAAAATTTAAAAATGTATCAAATTATTTGTATCTGAGTTTCATTTATATCTAGCACGAGTTTCTTTTTTCATTATTTTGCTAGATAAGATGTTTTCAGCCTTAGAGAGAACCTTGCTAGGTGAAAAAAAGAAGAAGTAAAATAAGATTAGACTATGGATATCAAAAAGAAGCTTCTCTTGAACAATTTTGTCACAGATTAACACATTTCCCAACTAGCATTTCTTAACTTTTATTTTTCAAAATACAAGAGAGGCATTAGAATATAGTGAAATAGATTATGATACATCATGCTTAGAAAATCAACTAAAAATTAAATCCATGAGTATTATTTCTCAATTTCTTCCTTCAGCAGTTAGTTGTGGCCTTCAATGTATTGTTTTATTCTTCATGAACCACAAAGAAAAGTAGTATATGCACCGAAGCATAAGTTTTGGTTTCCTCTGTCATTATGCTTTGCATACAACAAATGTTATTAAGAGTCATAAAAGTATATAGCCATAGTATCGGGCTCAGTGACCTCCCATGAGACTGAATTCAACATATTGACTTTATGAAGCATAGAGCAAAATTCTTTTATTTTTTTTTTCAAATTTTCAAGAGTTAGCCTTCTATTTGAACTAATCTACCTTGGTTAAATTCAAATCTGTATATTTACCACTTAACCCAGAGCATAGAAAAATCAACAGTCATACTATATAATTCTGAGAACAAAATTTGATTCAGACATAACCAGAGATGATTTGCTGAATGATGCAAAATCATATACTTAATATTTATGAACAATTAGAAATTATGGAGGCAGATATACAAAATTGAATCATTTCTTTCTTATCTAGGCACCTGTATTTCTCACTTACAATATAAAAATAAATGAGTATTCTTTTTCTTTCCATATTACTCTTGTAACTGAATAAGAAAGAATATTCAATGGGGAAACTCCTAGCCGAATACTCATATCTTAATAGGCTGCCTTCCTGTGCCTGAGGCTTTTGGGTACTAACAGATATTTAGTTGGGAAAGGTAGGGGGTAAGTGATGTTTAATAAACTCTTTGCACCTTTGAAAGTTGAGAAAGACCCGCAGGAGAACACTAGTTATCCTCTCTAAATTGCATCTAAAGCAGCAGTGCTCACTACTGTGTCACAGGGACTATATCACAAATTATACACAACTGAAGTGTGAGAATGCTAATTTAAATAAAATGACAGCAAATTCACTCATGATTGTCCCTATGGTATTGTACTCACTTGCTCTTAGATACTTCAGCTCCTAAGCTAGAGGAAACCGAGAAACTTCATTTCTGTGGCTCTAAAAAAAATTCTTCTATATATTATTGTATGTCATTCCAGAATATTTGCAATTAACTTCTTTTAAACATTTCAAGTGTTGTAGGGTTTGGCTTGCATATGAATTAGAACTGTGCCAAACAATCTTCCGATATTGGCTATAGCAGCAAGTGGCCTCACTCTACAGATTGCTAAACTTATATGATGGCTGAAACTATCATATTAACCTCTCACCCTCATTTAGTTTCCCCACAATTCTACTCTTTATCTGTGAAACAAACAGTCATTGACTGTGGACCCTTTTATCAAAATTTTTGAAATAGGGTTAAGGAAATCAAATGAGATTGATGTATGGATCACTGTACCAGAGAAAATGAGGATCCCCTGGCAATATTCTTCTGGCCATCCTATCCACTACAGTTAGAGAAAGAAGTTGTGTATAATCCATAGAGTTCCTGGTTGTAACAATATCAATAACATTTAACAGCAATAGGATAACAGGTCCAAGTGTCAGTTATTTTTTCTGACATTACTCACAGAGACTTAAAAAGATGAATAAAGAATATCAACAATTTCTCTTCTGAAGGGTATTTTTTTGCCAGCTTTGAAGGCATTAGATCAACATTATGTGGGCCATTTGGAAGAAAGTTGTTTAAAATGCAAACATATTGACTCTATAGAAGTAGAAAACTAAAGTGTACATTAATCTGATTATAACCATTATCTGTGTTGCTGATAATGATATTTGTCAAAGAGAATCTCAAGTAGCTGTATCACCTCCTTATAAAGTTCCTTGTTGGAATATATTTCCAATGCAACTTAATATGGTTAAACTTACCCATAATAAGAGCATAATTTTGAAATTCAATTTGGAAATTCTTATACTGGGTTTTTTTCTGTGATTTTATTTCAAATGAAAACTATTAATTAACCATTAAAAACTCAATTGTGTATTTTATTAAGATGGACTCAAATTCTGCATTTGGGAGTAGCAAGTAAAATGTCAGCTTACATCTCTCTAAATACAGAAACCAATTCTATAATGTTCACTGACATCACACTTCATATGTATTAGCACATGGAGGTTTTACATCCAGCTAAGACTGATTAATCATTTTGTATAAGAATCTCCTCCTGACATGGAGGAAGAGAACATTTCTGCAGAAGAGCTTTGCTGAATACTTCATCAGACTTTCGATACAGCAGACACACGGCTCATTTCTGAATCTGGAAGCCATGATAATAAAGGTAAATAGTAGAAAACAGAAATATTTTAAACTGCATTATATTTTTAGGTTTAAGCTGGTTATGTTGTTTTGTTACCAGTTGTTAGAAGTGAATATAAAATCTGATGCTGAGTTTCCTAGTTGTCAAAGAGAAAAAAGAACAAAGGAAAAAAAGAAAAGGAAGAATAACAATATGTGAGGGAAAGCGATGATCTTCTCTTTCTTCTTCTCTCCCAGAAGGGAATGTATTTAGAGGATTTTGAATGCTACAGTTGTCAAAAGCCTTTTCTTTTAACATCCTTAGATAAAGCCAAAGGCATAACATTGCAACCGAACTTAGAGAAAGTGATTCTGTGAGAGGCTAAATTGATATGATCATGTATATACATTGTGACTATTTGGCTTTATACTGTAATAAGATTTAGCTTGTCCTTTAAATTACCTTTTTAAGGTATAATTTCTTTTCACACAGCATTCAATATGAACCAATAGCAGACTGAGAATGATTCTTTAACCAGACTGGAAAGTTGACTCTATTACTGGTTAAGATCAAATCCATGAGTACTGGATGCCAGATAAGAAGAGTAAGGTAGAAAATAAATCAGTGGAGGAAGAAGGCAAACAGAAGTAAGAGGAAAACAGGAGAAAAGATGAAACTATTTTGAATATAGGAAATAGAATAACTAGATAAGAGGGAAAGAATCCAGAAAAACCCACACACACACAAAAAAATGCAGATCTTAGAGAGTTAGGAAAAGAATGTGAAATAGTCCTGTTTTAGGTAAATTACTTTGTACTAATTGCCATTTGTAAAGTTAACAGCAAGAAACTGGATGGGTAGACTAATGTGGCAGCCAAAATTAATGCTGATTAATCATTTTGTATGAAAGTCTTCTCCTGATGTGGCAGGAGATAACATCTATGCAAAACAACTAAATTGGATATTTCATCAGACAGCTCTGTTTAGTGATTAGCTCATTCTTCTTAGAACTGCCCATGGATATTGCATTGTCTCAAAATAGTTGCTTATTGTTGGGTCCTTATTGTTAGAAGTCATAAATGCTATTTTTGATGCTATTATATTATCTTTCCAATTACCAAGAAGAAATAAAAACAAATGAAAAATGATAATTTGTCACTTGTAGACCATTAAACACAGACTATACAAGCATTCTTCTGATTAGGACAGCAGCTGAGGCCATTGTGTACTAGTTTTCTTTTATAAAATTGCCTTTTCTTCCTCACAGGCTTTGTGATACAGGTTATCCTACTTTTCTTGATTTTACTTTTCAGTAAAACCTGCCCATTATTTATTAATATGTCTTGTGTTTCTCGCTGTCATTTATTTTTCACATTCCTTAGAATGTAACATTTTTAAAGTTAAAAACATTAGTTATATAGATATTTACTTTGGAAAAAAAAGGTTTACATAGCTTTTCAGTTTAATGCTATTTATTTATTTTTGCCCTTTTCAGTGTGATAGTTCAGTAAATGTGTATTCAAGGCCTATCTTGTGCCAGGAACTGTGGATATAAGAAGTGGGCATGTCACAAGCTCTCCAATTGAGCAATTTGTTTAGCAGGAAATGTGAACAAGTAAAATATAATTTCTGAGACTCAGGGCCAGTCCTTGGATGGGACAGTGAGAGTATGGCACAAACATCAAAATAAGGGCTAGAAGAGGGCCTGGGGATTATCTGGTTCTCTTTTGGTAAATGAGAAATCCAAGGAGTGCACAAGTTAAGTGATTGGCTAGAAACTATATAAGGTGTTTGTAAGTTGCCAATCATTGAGAGTAGAACAAATAATTTTTTTTGTTTCTGTTGTTTTGGCCGCACAACATGAGGGATCTTAGTTCCTCCACCAGGGATTGAACTGGTGCTCCCTGCAGTGGAAGCACAGAATCCTAACCACTGGACTGCCAAGAAATTCTGGAGAGTAGAACAAATAACTTTTGACCACAAAGCCAGTATGTTCTTTACAACAACACACAATTTGATTAAAAAGTTGGAGAATTAATTCAACCCTTTAGGGTTCTAGTTCACACTTGGTTTCTTCACTTTTCTGTCCTGTTTCCCCCACCCCCATCTCTCTTACTTCCCTCTCTTTAAATATTTTCCTATTTGTTCATTTACTTACCTAGTTAGTTAGTCATACAAGAAACTATTGGGGGGGGGGGACTTCAAAAATCTGTAAAACACCAAAGAGTTATCTTGAAAAATTAACTGATCCTTAAGAGTAACATCTTGATGATTTAAGTTTAAATTTATCAGAAAAGTAAAGGTAAAGGGACAGATTGGCATTCCCCTCTGCAACTGGTTCATTTCATCAGTGTGCAGAGCTCCAACTAATTGCAGCAAGAACACCGCATACAGAAGCAATGAATAGGGTGCCAGGTGCATATTAATTTTGCACATTTCCCCCAGTTACATTTGTTTTTTTTTTTTTAAATTGAAGAGGGAAGTGCTTGGTTAGATAGTTCAAGACATCCAAAGAACACCAAATGTAGCTGGGATCCCTAATTAATATATGCTTTACAGAGAGGTATGCTTGTAAGTTTGAAAGCATTGGGGAGTTTGATGGTATTTTTAAAATAAAATTTTAATTAAATTATTCTTAATTGAGCATACTGAAACTCCAGTAAAGGATGCCTATAAAGTACTCCTTGGGGTGTGGAGAAGATCCACAGAGGTGTGAAGAAATATGTGAACTGAGCTGAGCATCTTATTAATTCTCAAAACATCCTGTGAAGAAGATGGAAAGCACAATATGTAAGGCATAACTCACTGCACTAAAATGATTTGGAGGGAATGTGAAAACCTTTGATGTCGGGGGACTAAAAGAAGCTTAACATGATTTCTTCCCACCAACCCACTTCCTCTCCCCATGTTCCGCTGCGTGAATTAAGCAGAATTCTAAGTATGGTGAGTTCCTACCCCCTTGGTTGATATGGCAGAAGCAGATTTTTTAATAAAGACAGGTGAGATATATATTTTTTGTTCTTAGAGTAAATAATTCAACTTAGCATTTATTACTATGTTAAGGCACTAAGTGTGCTCTGTTGGGGGCATGAAAATGAGTAAATCTGCATTTCTTCTATGTCTCTGTCAACATGTCACACTTTTTAATCACAATTCCAAAAATATGCAAACACTGAACTTTTTTTCAGTCCTTTCTTAATGTAATTTTCATTAAGACACTGATATCATAAATGGGTGAGTTTTCACATAAGATCAAGTGCTGTTCAGAACCAAGCTAGATGTCCAAGTGAAGATGGGAGACACAGAGGAAATTACTTTGCTTTTAAGGAACCTATGAACTGATGGATAGGAACAAAAAGAGACAAGAAGAGATGAAATAAATAATTGCAGCCTACAGGAATTTAGAGAAAAGATCAATCTGTGATATGCATTAATCATGTAAGCTTCACGGACAAGATAGCATTGATATATGATGATCAGATTTTTAAGTCAATCTCAACTTTCATTCCACCATTACAAGCCCTAAGCCTAAAGGGGGAAAATCGACAGTAACACATTCATAGTAGGGGACTTTAACACCCCACTTTCACCAATGGACAGATCATCCAAAATGAAAATAAATAAGGAAACACAAGTTTTAAATGATACATTAAACGAGATGGACTTAATTGATATTTATAGGACATTCCAACCAAAAACAACAGAATACACATTTTTCTCAAGTGCTAATGGAACATTCTCCAGGATAGATCATATCTTGGGTCACAAATCAAGCCTTGGTAAATTTAAGAAAATTGAAATTGTATCAAGTATCTTTTCCGACCACAATGCTATGAGAATAGATATCAATTACAGGAAAAGATCTGTAAAAAATACAAACACATGGAGGCTAAACAATACACTACTTAATAACGAAGTGATCACTGAAGAAATCAAAGAGGAAATCAAAAAATACCTAGAAATAAATGACAATGGAGACACGACGACTCAAAATCTATGGGATGCAGCAAAGCAGTTCTAAGAGGGAAGTTTATAGCAATACAATCCTACCTTAAGAAACAGGAAACATCTTGAATAAACAATCTAACCTTGCACCTAAAGCAATTAGAGAAAAAAGAACAAAAAAACCCCAAAGTTAGCAGAAGGAAAGAAATCATAAAAATCAGATCAGAAATAAATGAAAAAGAAATGAAGGAAATGATAGCAAAGATCAATAAAACTAAAAGCTGGTTCTTTGAAAGGATAAACAAAATTGATAAACCATTAGCCAGACTCATCAAGAAAAAAAGGGAGAAGACTCAAATCAATAGAATTAGAAATGAAAAAGGAGAAGTAACAACTGACACTGCAGAAATACAAAAGATCATGAGAGATTACTACAAGCAACTCTATGCCAATAAAATGGACAACCTGGAAGAAATGGACAAATTCTTAGAAAGGCACAACCTGCCAAGACTGAATCAGGAAGAAATAGAAAATATGAACAGACCAATCACAAGCACTGAAATTGAAACTGTGATTAAAAATCTTCCAACAAGCAAAAGCCCAGGACCAGATGGCTTCACAGGCGAATTCTATCAAACATTTAGAGAAGAGATATCACCTATCCTTCTCAAACTCTTCCAAAATATACCAGAGGGAGGAACACTCCCCAACTCATTCTACGAGGCCACCATCACCCTGATACCAAAACCAGGCAAGGATGTCACAAAGAAAGAAAACTACAGGCCAATATCACTGATGAACATAGATGCAAAAATCCTCAACAAAATGCTAGCAAACAGAATCCAACAGCACATTAAACGGATCATACACCATGATCAAGTGGGGTTTATTCCAGGAATGCAAGGATTCTTCAATATACGCAAATCAATCAACGTGATACACCATATTAACAAATTGAAGGAGAAAAACCATATGATCATCTCAATAGATGCAGAGAAAGCTTTTGACAAAATTCAACACCCATTTATGATAAAAACCCTGCAGAAAGTAGGCATAGAGGGAACTTTCCTCAACATAATAAAGGCCATATATGACAAACCCACAGTCAACATCGTCCTCAATGGTGAAAAACTGAAAGTATTTCCATTAAGATCAGGAACAAGACAAGGTTGCCCACTCTCACCACTCTTATTCAACATAGTTTTGGAAGTTTTAGCCACAGCAATCAGAGAAGAAAAGGAAATAAAAGGAATCCAAATCGGAAAAGAAGAAGTAAAGCTGTCACTGTTTGCAGATGACATGATACTATACATAGAGAATCCTAAAGATGCTACCAGAAAACTACTAGAGCTAATCAATGAATTTGGTAAAGTAGCAGGATACAACATTAATGCACAGAAATCTCTGGCATTCCTATACACTAAGGATGAAAAATCTGAAAGTGAAATCAAGAAAACACTCCCATTTACCATTGCAACAAAAAGAATAAAATATCTAGGAATAAACCTACCTAAGGAGACAAAAGACCTGTATGCAGAAAATTATAAGACACTGATGAAAGAAATTAAAGATGATACAAATAGATGGAGAGATATACCATGTTCTTGGATTGGAAGAATCAACATTGTGAAAATGACTCTACTACCCAAAGCAATCTACAGATTCAATGCAATCCCTATCAAACTACCACTGGCATTTTTCACAGAACTAGAACAAAAAATTTTGCAATTTGTATGGAAACACAGAAGACCCCGAATAGCAAAAGCAATCTTGAGAACGAAAAATGGAGCTGGAGGAATCAGGCTCCCTGACTTCAGACTATACTACAAAGCTACAGTAATAAAGACTGTATGGTACTGGCACAGAAACAGAAATATAGATCAATGGAACAGGATAGAAAGCCCAGAGATAAACCCACACACACATGGTCACCTTATCTTTGACAAAGGAGGCAGGAATGTACAGTGGAGAAAGAACAGCCTCTTCAATAAGTGGTGCTGGGAAAACTGGACAGACAGCTACATGTAAAAGTATGAGATTAGATCACTCCTTAACATCATACACAAAAATAAGCTCAAAATGGATTAAAGACCTAAATGTAAGGCCAGAAACTATCAAACTCTTAGAGGAAAACATAGGCAGAACACTCTATGAAATAAATCACAGCAAGATCCTTTTTGATCCACCTCCTAGAGAAATGGAAATAAAAACAAAAGTAAACAAATGGGACCTAATGAAACTTAAAAGATTTTGTGCAGCAAAGGAAACCATAAAGAAGACCAAAAGACAACCCCCAGAATGGGAGAAAATATTTGCAAATGAAGCAACTGAAAAAGGATTAATCTCCAAAATTTATAAGCAGCTCATGCAGCTCAATAACAATAAAACAAAAAACCCAATCCAAAAATGGGCAGAAGACCTAAATAGGCATTTCTCCAAAGAAGATATACAGAATGCCAACAAACACATGAAAGAATGCTCAACATCACTACTCAGTAGAGAAATGCAAATCAAAACTACAATGAGATATAATCTCACACCAGTCAGAATGGCCATCATCAAAAAATCTAGAAACAATAAATGCTGGAGAGGGTGTGGAGAAAAGGGAACCCTCTTACATTGTTGGTGGGAATGTAAATTGATACAGCCACTGTGGAGAACAGTATGGAGGTTCCTTAAAAAACTACAAATAGAACTACCATATGACCCAGCAATCCCACTACTGGGCATATACCCTGAGAAAACCATAATTCAAAAAGAGTCATGTACCAAAATGTTCATCGCAACTCTATTTACAATAGCCCAGAGATGGAAACAACCTAAGTGACCATCATCGGATGAATGGATAAAGAAGATGTGGCACATATATACAATGGAATATTACTCAGCCATAAAAAGAAACGAAATTGAGCTATTTGTAATGAGGTGGATAGACCTAGAGTCTGTCATACAGAGTGAAGCAAGTCAGAAAGAGAAAAACAAATACCATATGCTAACACATATATATGGAATTTAAGAAAAAAAAGTCATGAAAAACCTAGGAGTGAAACAGGAATAAAGACACAGACTTACTAGAGAATGGACTTGAGGCTATGGGGAGGGGGAAGGGTAAACGGTGACAAAGCGAGAGAGAGGCATGGACATATATACACTACCAAACGTAAGGTAGATAGCTAGTGGGAAGCAGCCGCATAGCACAGGGAGATCAGCTTGGTGCTTTGTGACTGCCTGGAGGGGTGGGATAGGGAGGGTGGGAGGGAGGGAGATGCAAGTGGGAAGAGATATGGGAACATATGTATATATATAACTGATTCATTTTGTTGTGAAGCTGAAACTAACATACCATTGTAAAGAAATTATACTCCAATAAAGATGTTAAAATGAAAAAAAAAAAAAAGCTCTAAGCCTAATCTTCTTCTTTTCTTTTTTTTTTAGCATCTTTATTGGAGTATAATTGCTTTACATTGTTGCATTAGTTTCTGCTTTATAACAAAGTAAATCAGCTATACATACACATGTATCTCCATATCCCCTCCCTCTTGCCTCTCCCTCCTACCCTACCTATCTCACCCTTCTAGGTGATCACAAAGCACGGAGCTGATCTCCCTGTGCTATGTGACTGCTTCCCACTAGCTATCTATTTTATGTTTGGTAGTGTATATATGTCAGTGCCACTCTCTCACTTCTTCCCAACTTACCCTTCCCCCTCCCTGTGTACTCAAGTCCATTCTCTACGTCTGCGTCTTTATTCCTGTCCTGCCCCTTGGTTCTTCAGAACCAATTTTTTTTCTAGGTTCCATATGTATGTGTTAGCATACGGTATTTGTTTCTCTCTTTCTGACTTACTTCACTCTGTATGACAGACTGTAGGTCCATCCACCTCAGTACAAATAACTCAATTTCATTTCCTTTTATGGCTGAGTAATATTCCATTGTATATATGTGCCACATCTTCTTTATCCATTCAACTGTCGATGGACACTTAGGTAGCTAAGGTTGCTAAGCCTAATCTTCTTAACATTTATTCTTGAATTTTCACCCAAGTAACATTCACAAAATCTGACTTACTCATTTCAGATGTCAAAGCAAAATGAAATCACTAGGACCAGGTTTAGTGGCAATTTGCTGA
Organism: Grampus griseus; assembly: GCF_964374135.1. Taxonomy (NCBI): domain Eukaryota; kingdom Metazoa; phylum Chordata; class Mammalia; order Artiodactyla; family Delphinidae; genus Grampus; species Grampus griseus. The sequence goes on from NC_139012.1 coordinate 49,259,823, forward strand.
TGCCAGTAGGAAGAGTCCATTTTGCCTTCTAAACTTGTAGTAATTAGTGTGAGGTTCAGAGTAGCTGTAAACATAAAACAGAAAGTTTGAAAAAATTATGACTCCATTGCTCTTTCTAATTAATGAATATCATGAAAAGGAATTAATGGTAAACTACTGTTCTAAAATATATATAATGTAATTATTTCCCTTTTTTTTGAACTCTAAACTTCTTGAGAATAGCTTCAACCTTTATTATTTTGTCTAAGAACCTTGCATACTTATGAATGGTAAGTATTTGTTGAATAGGTAAATGAACGTATTTTGTTGACTCTCTCTATAATATTAATTACTGGTCATAATAATACATTTTTATGAACTATTTAAGCCAACAGATAAAAAAGAATATAAGAATATTTTTATTTGTAGAAAAAAATTTAATTTAAGATTTATCAAAATATGTTTTTTAAAGTTTAGGGCTTTATCAAGTATATTAAAAAGTAAAATTTAATTTACCAAGGTTAATATACATAGTTTTCTGTCAAAATAGCCATTGCATAGAGAAAGCTGTCTGTACTGAACAGACCGTATCAATTTTATATAATTGATATATAACAACCATTTGATTTATTATTTGCATTGTAATGCTGTACAGATTATAGCAGTGGTCTTTTCTAAAATAAGTCACAATGGTTTGAACATTTTCATTGAGAATGTAATAAAAAATATTTTATGTTAAAACTCAGCCCCAAACTTCCACAAAACACAATACTATTTTCTTTACTAAATTACATCCTACTTATCTTTTCTTAGCCCCTATTTTCTATTATCTTATCTATAGGTTATGATCTTCCTATTCAAGAAAACCTCTAAAATTCATTCCTAAGTTCATGGATAGCCTTTAATATTATATCATGCTGAGATTTAGGAAGTTATTGTTCCTTTTTTGTATTGTGTTTTACTAAACAGCCTCTTGACCAAGTGTCTAGATACCATATGTTGGAAACATTTATGAATAGATATGGATAGATGTCTGTTTTCTGAACTTGAGAAGTATAACTATCAACCTAAAATAAAAATGATCATCATAACAATAAAGGTAATGCTACTTTTTATTTGTGTAACATCATACCAAGCAAGCTATTTATGAGGCAATTTCAAAAAAGAAGACAGAGAATAGTTAAGTCCAAAGAAGATGTTGATGAGAAAAGAAAAATTATATTTTGCAAAATGTCACATAAAATAAATTTTGAAAGGCTCCAGATTATACTATATAATTTCCCATACTGGTATTTCTGGTTTTCTTACCTCATGGAAAAGTTATGGGAATAATAGTATGCAATTTGACATGTTTAAAATTTATAAGCGATATCAGAGTTGTGACATTCATTGCCTTTTTTTTTTTTTTCGGCACGTGGGCCTCTCACTGTTGTGGCCTCTCCCGTTGCGGAGCACAGGCTCCAGACGCGCAGGCTCAGTGGCCATGGCTCACGGGCCCAGCCGCTCCGCTGCATATGGGATCCTCCCAGACCGGTGCACGAACCCGTGTCCCCCGCATTGGCAGGCGGACTCTCAACCACTGTGCCACGAGGGAAGCCCTCATTGCCTTTTTTATTAAAGCAGATAAGAATGGACTATAGGTTAGGACATTTTCTTTCAAAGAAAATTCTAAAAATCACTCTTAAGTGTGCAGATAACCTTCAATATCATATCACACTGGTTCTTTGGAGATAATTATTCTCCCTCTTTTTTCTGCACTTTTCTCACATAACACACTTGTCAAGATGTCTAAGGAATACATGTTGCAGCATTATACCAATAGATATAGCTAAGTGGATATTCTTTGACTTTAGAAATAATCAAATCCATACTAAAATAATGATGAATATAATAATAATCAAAACATTTCTGGTTTTGATTTGTAATAGCTAACTTTTTTAAGATATTTAAGACAGATGTAGAATCAGAATCTTTTTCACTGAAAGCTTTCATTTGGAACCAAGTTGATCAATTTACAAATCTTGATGAAGGAGATAAAATTAAAGGTGTACTTGAAGTGTAAGAGAGATATTCTGAATTCCAAATAAGAAATTGTTGTATTATCACTGGAGATGGGAATGAGTAAAATCAAGAAAGAACAAATTGTGTCATAAAATGAGTGATGAACAATAAACACAGAGAAATAAAAGGGCATGAGATTCCTGTGAATATAACAATAAAAATTTGAAACATTGTTATTATTAACATGGCAACTAAGTCTAAGTGATGTCTTTGGGCCTAGAAATAAGGAAATACCTGGCAAGTAAAATTTTTATCCAGTTATCTCATGATAACAAGTACAGCACCTAATTTGGCCAAGGCAAGAATAAAATTATATAAAAGACCCCAGAATCCTCTCTATAAATTATAAGTAAGTATGCTAAATAATTATATCTAAGAAAAATATTCTGCTTCCATTGTTTTGAATTAATATAAGGGAAATAAGTTATAAATGTAAATATTTTAGTTGTGCAAAGTAGAAGTATCCTATATCAAGATACTGGAAGAGATATTAAAAAAGAAAAATAAAGGATTTGGAGTTGCATAATCTTGTGACTAGAACTGACAGTACACTGTTGAATAAAAGTGGCTACAGTGAGCATCCTTGTTCCTGATCTTAAGAGGAAAGAATCCATTTTTTCTTCATTAAGCATGATGTTAGCTAAGGGCTGTTTGAAGATATTCTTTATCAGGTTGAAGATGTTTCTTTCTCCCACCAATCATTAAGTGTTTTATTAATGGAAAAGTGTTAGATTCTGTCACGTGCTTTTCCTACCAATATTGAAATGAGTGTGCTACATCTATTCCCTCCTCCATACAGCTGTATTCTCACTCTGCAATTAGAATACACAGTCATTCAAGGAACCAGCAAATTCTACAGACTTATGTTTTTTGCCCCAATTTGGGAAATTTTCAGCCATTATTTCTTCAAATACTTCCTCTTTATCACCATAATACACTTATTATGCTTTATTCTATTAATATGATATACTACAGTGTTTGATTTTCATATGTGAACCATCCAAAATATTCCACATTTGTGGGATATTCCCACTTGGTCACATATTATAATCCTTTTCATGTATTAAACACTAGATTTGGTTTGTTAGTATGATGTAGAGAATTTTTTTATCCATATTCATAAGGGATATTGGTCTATAGTTTTCCTTTTTTGGGATGTCTTTGTCTGGTTTTGGTATCTAAGAATGGACAATTATTGGTCAGAAGATTTCCCCGGACATGAAGATAAATGTCATAGACCCTGCTGTCTTACTGAGGTTCAGGACTTTCTCTTGGAGAGACCATTTTCAGTTTATTCTGTGGGTTTGATTAACCGTTAGCATTCTGAAATGGTTGATTTTAGTGTTCTTTTCCGTATTATTGTTGTTGTTTTAGAGGGCAATGAGTTTATCAAGGTCCTTTCCTGCCATTCTGGAAGTCAGTCTCCTACATGCTCCGTATGTTATACTTGCAGTTATTCTCTAGTTATCACTGGACCTGCCTAGAACTGTTAAAACCACTCATATCACTCCTATCTTCTGAAGAGCTGCTGCCAGTCTACTCCAGGCCTATAGTCTACCTCATCTCAGTACATAGACATGAAAGTCAAAAACACTATGAACCAGAGTAAAAAATAGAAGCCAAATATTTTCACTGCTCATTACATCTATTTCTTGCATTTCCCTTTGCTAACCTCTATACTTTGAAGATCAGATTCACATTTCCATCCCTGTGAAATGTAGTTCCCTCTTCCAATCAGAGTTAATCTCTCTATCATCATTTTGTTCAAATATGTACTGCAATGCTTATACCCTTGTACTGCATTTATTGACATCTACTTCCTCCTCCATACATCCGTATTCTCACTCTGCAATTAGAATACACAGTCACTCAAGGAACCAGCAAATTCTACAGGCTTATGTTTTTTGCCCCAATTTGGGAAATTTTCAGCCATTGTTTCTTCAAATACTTCCTCTTTAGCACCAATACACACACACACACACTTATCCTCTCTTTTTGAAACTCTGATGGCACAAATGTTAAATCTTTTATTATATTCTAACACGTCTCTGAGGCTCTGTTAATTTTATTTTATTTTTATTTTATTTATTTATTTATTTTTGCGGTACGCGGGCCTCTCACTGTTGTGGCCCCTCCCGTTGCGGAGCAACAGGCTCCGGACGCACAGGCTCAGCGGCCATGGCTCACGGGCACAGCCGCTCCGCGGCATGTGGGATCCTCCCGGACCAGGGCATGAACCCGTGTCCCCTGCATCGGCAGACGAACTCTCAACCACTGCGCCACCAGGGAAGCCCCTCTGTTAATTATTTTTTAGTCTATTTCCTCTTTGTTAGTTTAGATTGGGAAATTTCTATTGTTCTCTTCAAGTTCACTGATTTTTTTCCTCTGTCCTCTCCATTCTGCTGTTAAGCACATCCACTGAGTTACTTTAATTTCAGCTATCATAATTTTTAGTTATAAAATGGCCATTTGGTTCATCTTTACATATTCTATTTCTTTGATGAAGTTTTCTATTTTTACATTTGTTTAAAAAATGTTTGTAATATTTGCCTAAGCATTTGTTATAAGTGCTTTAAAATTCTTGACCTATAATTCTAGCATCTGCACCATCATGGTGTCTGATTGTTGTCTTTTTTCACCCAGTTTGAGATCTTCCTGGTTCATGGTACAATGAGTTATATTCAAGTAAAACCTAAACATTTTCAGTATTATAAAACTCTTGATCTTTTTAAAGTTTTGTGGGTTTTTTTGGCTTCTTCTTGTATTGTCTGATGAGTAAAAGGTGGGGAGTGATACCTTGTTACTGCCAGGTGGGGTGGAAGTTTGGACTCAGCCTCCTTTAACATTTAGAAATGAGGGACTCTTTGTGACAGCTGGGCTGGAGTATGAATTCAGGTGCTCCCACTAGGGCATCTGCTGATACTACCTTTATCTGGGAGGGCAAGGGCTAGGGGAGAGGGGCACCTCTTCACTGCTCTGCACTGGACTTCACTGACACTGGGGTTGGGAGTCTTTCTATTCAAGTTGGGATAGAAGTTCTAGCTCCCCACTCAGTCTTCTCTGATACCAACGTGGCAGGCAAGGTGGGTCATCCTGCTACAGCCTGGCAAGGGTGGAAGTCTAGGTTCACCATTTGGCCTTTGCTGGGGTGTAGTTGCAATTTGGTCTGTGGTGTTTGACTAGAGAAAAGTGGTTATCATCTAAAAAGTTTTCTGTCTTGCTTGGCTGCCTCTTTCCTGGTCTTTTGACCACAGAGAACAGGCTTTTCGGGGGGGATTTTTGTTGGCATCTGTTGGCTTTTCCAGGTTGCCAGCTTCTTCATGATTCAGTTCAGGATAAATGACATTACACAAAAATCTAGGGAACTCACTACCATCATCCCTTGGGTCTTGAACTCCTTAGCTGGTCTGACTTAATCTCTCTAGCTTTCAGGGTAATCTTAAGTTTGTTTTACATATATTTTCCAGGACTTTTAGTTTTTCTTGGTGGGAGGTACAGAGAAAAGTAGGTCTAAGATCCATCTTTCTAGATATGGAAGTTACCTCAAGATCTGTCCATCAATATTTTCCTAACATTTTACATAATGACTCCCAGATCATAAATATTTGACAAATAGTTGTTAAATGAATGACTTAATAGCTAAACTTTATGTCTGTTATTTTGGAAATTCCTGGACTCAGTTCAACTCAATTCTGTTTCAGGAACACTTGAGGTTTTCAGGGAACAGAATTCCAGATGAATGGAGGTATACTGAATTTTATAAACTTTTATAGTTCCTGTCATAATATTTTATTCAGGTAAAATATTTGATTGGGAAAAAAAAGCTTTTTTTTTTTTTTTTTTTTTTTTTTTGCTATTGTTGTTGCCTTCATTTGCACTTGAAAATCCCCTAAAACACTTTACTCCTTAAACTTGTTATTCTTTTTTTGTTCTGATTTACAACTTCTAAATAATTTAGAGAATGTAACTTGTAATTAAGAACATTCTCACCCACATATGCAAATTCTAATGATTACTTGTTATGATCTTGTTATTTTTAATAACATTAGTACTGCTGGGCTGAAATTTCTTAAAGATCAGACTAATATTAATAGCTCAGTGTTCTTTTTATAATTCTCTGAATCATTAATTTTGTTTACCATTGCATGAATGTTGGTTATTTTCTTTAATATTGCGGTGCTTATAGAATATGACATAAATACCTTGGCACTTAACGATGAAATGAACAATTGTCATGTAGAGGCTCTGTAGTCCTGAGAACCAGAAATGGAATTTATTTAAAAGACTTCTCCAGTGGAGATGCTTTGACAGGTTGGGACTTGATTGTGACATTATTTCATCCCTCAGCTCCTGTAACTAGTTTTAGACTAATTTACACCTTTCAAATGCTATTCTTAGTGTTTCCATTGAACAAATCAATTAAACCAAGTTTGGTTCAAGTAATCTTGCTTTCGACAGAAATCACTTGCCAGAAAACCATGTGGTTACAGTGGTTATATTGAACTTAAGGCAACAAAAAGAGCAATTATATATATTCAGGAGATATTAAGACCAAATAAACATTATTACAGGAGGACATCTCTGTGAGGCATCGTTAATATTGTAGTAAAGGGTAAGATACCAAATGGAACCCAGCCAGCACTAACACTACTTTTCTAACAATCTTAAAAGAGTAGCATAAAAATTTTTTGAAAAATTTAAATATATAATGGATGTTACAGGGTTGGCACATATATCTAGAGCTCCCAGTAGCCCTATAGGTATTATCATCCCAATTTATAGGGTAAGAAATGAAACTCAAAAAAGTTAAAACAACTTCTCCCTGTCATATTGATAATAAATATTTTGATCTAGGCCCTATGGTTTTAGGTCTCTCAGATTCCAGAGTTTGTGTTTCTTCCATCATTCATCCTTCTTTGTCACATCTTAAAATTCAAAAGTCCTCACTGTTGAGAATCATGCTGCTTTTCTCAGATTCTGGGTCATGATCTTCTGTAAGTGATCTTAGCTCTCTAATCCCTTCCTTCACTAGTCAAAGGGTATACTATATTTCATCAAATCTAAGATGTCATCTACTGTAATATACAAAGGTTTGAATATGCCCTCAAGAAAGAAAATGTCTTGTCATTGAATTTATGTAAACCATCAGTTGTGGAATACAGTCAGATTTCATAAATGTTAACATGTAAAAATATGTCTTGGAGTCAATAAAAAGTGATTGTTTCTTGTTTGGTGTCTGGCCTTATCACAGCACTCTTTATGCAACCCTGTGCAGAGTAGTCAGGAGAGAGTCAGAAGGAGGTGCCAGAAGACCATTTACTTTGTCTGAGGAAATTCTCCAACAGAGGCAGATATTCAGATTGTTATTTTAACATGATTGTCATGAAGATCATAATAAATTGTTTACAGGAAGCAGTGCTGCCTTAAGATCATAAGAGTTGTATCCCTGAGTCCTTCCTTGAATTTAGGTTTCCTCTACTCATCTGCCCCTCTTCATTGATTCCCATGCCTTTTGGGGTGTCAACACTCCTGTTGACTTAAATTAAAACACAGTCCTACAATAAAATTTCCCATTTGAGTAGAATCATATGAATTCCTTCACTACACCTAAATTCTCACTTGACAAGAATGAATCACTGAGAAAATTTCCTCCTTTGAAAATACAAAGTAGTATAAAGTTACAAGAAGATAATTTTTATGGCATGTCCTTGGTCTACCTGCAGCATACATGGTATTTGGTCAGGTCCCTCAAGATGGCTGTTCTCTTGCTCCCTCTACATCCACTGCCTGACCAGTGCCTACTTCACTTACACCCTACTCATTTGACTGACCTTCCTACATACTTGCCCCAGACACCAGCTGGTGATTTTTCTTAACTAAGGGACAGTGAGAGGCATACCCCTCTGCTAGTTTTCCTGGTAACCAAAGAGCCAACCTGATGTAATTCTCACTATAACTTGCAATCTCCCCTTTCCCCCGGGGAGCAAAGACTGCTTCCATTTTCTGCCCATCATCTGCCGCACATGGTGGGATGTTGCTCCAGGACGTTGCTTCAGATGTGTAAGATTCCCCATTCATTAAACCATTGAAGTCTCTGTCCCTGACTCCAGGCTCTTTATTCAGTCTTGAAGCTGACCAAGCACAGGGCTTGTAGGTCTGCGAGATGCAGCTCAACACATAGACAGTCCAGAGCAGACCAAACAGAGTTGCTATAGGTAAGACTGCAGTGTCCTTTTGGTGGCAAAATCCAGACTGTGAACTGTAAATATTTAATCAGTATCCGATCATGTTGTTGATGGAAATAAATACAGTGTTTTCTATATTTTTTAAGACCAGAGTAATCTTAATATGTTCATTTATTATATACTTAGTATAATGCTTTTGAGGATGTAGAGTTAGGAAAAGATTAAGAAGGCAGGATATGAATCAAGGTCTCCCTGACTCCAGATCCCTCATTTATAAATGTGATGCTATATTTTTTCATTGGGATATTTGGATGTCAAGATCTCCAACTCTGCTATGTGGGAATTAACATGTCCCAGGACATCGGAAAGACAAGGTGGTCAACATAAAGTAATTTAGGTTGGAACTTAGCATTTTTGAGGCAAAGGCAAGCTACTTCCTTATTCAGATCCAAAGGCCCGTTTCAGACAGCTGCACATGGAAAGCTGTCTTCCAGTTGTGATAAGAAGAATAAATAATATGTGTGCTCAGTGTAAGCTATGTGATATGCTTGCTGAAACATCAAACAATGGCATGAAGGTACTGGCTAGGATCCTCAGGTCTCCCTGGCTCTGGACAAGGAAGTATTGGGTGGGAGGGTCTCTCACTGCTGACTCTTATCACACTCACCACTGCCCCCAGGACTGGTGGCCCCTTCCCAGCCTTAACCTCCTGTCAGCAAAGCCTTCCCCTCTTCTCATTCTGGCCTGAGGAGGGTAGTCCTGCTTTCCCTGAATTATCTGCCAAGCTCTTCCTATGATATTGTCCTTAATTCCAGTTTTCTTTTGATTCCAAAAGACAACTGTGACGAAGTTCCAAAAGCTGGGCACTGCCTTTCTCCTGAAATTGTAACAATCTTAATTCTCCGAGATCCAAAGTGGATACCCTTGTTTATTAACAAAGAGCTCATAAGAAGGGAAGAATGGGAAATTTTAAAAGACACAGGATACTCTTTTAATAATTATCTTTCTGCCTTCTCACTAGTGAATTTTGAGTTTCCAAAATTATCTGTGATCCCATCTAGGTGCTCTGTGCCCTAATCCCTTCCAAAATGGGAGTCATAGATAAAACTTCTACCTTGAATCTGATTAGAAATATGTAATCCTATTGCCCTTGAATGAGAGCAGTGATCAGAGGTCCCATCTCTTTGGAGATATTCAAATTCTTGGCTATCTTTGAGCATATCCTTTACCTCAAGAGGGTTCACAAAAACGCCTAGGCCCAAGGTGAATATTCTACCCACCATTCCAAGTTATTAATATAACCTCTTCGTCCTGATTATGGCTTGACTTCCCATTTTGATCCTCAAGAGTAAGGGTCGGGCTTCCCTGGTGGTGCAGTGGTTAAGAATCTGCTTGCCAATGCAGGGGACATGGGTTTGAGCCCTGGTCTGGGAAGATCCCACATGCTGCGGAGCAACTAGGCCCGTGAGCCACAGCTACTGAGCCTGCACCTCTGGAACCTGTGCTCCGCAACAAGAGAGGTCGCATTAGTGAGAGGCCCGTGCACCGCAATGAAGAGTGGCCCCCACTTGCCGCAACTAGAGAAAGCCCTCGCACAGAAATGAAGACCCAACACAGCCAAAAATAAATAAATAAAAATAAAATAAAATAAAATAAACAACGAGTAAGCGTCACTGACTTCTATGCATGATAAGAGACAGTCCTTACCACATTGCTTAACAGACCTTAGCTAAACAGAATGCAGGATATATTTTCCTTTAAATGTCCTCCTAAACTAGTAGACATTCCCTTCAATTGTGTTTGAACAAAGATCACAGCAGTAGAGTCACCATTATCTGCTTTCATCTATGAGTTTTTATTCAAAGAATTGCTAAAATTAAATCCAAGAGTTAATTAAGAAGGACAATTAATTTCCAAAGGATAAAATAAAGAGGAAAAGTGTAATTCAAGAGCAATATATATATTTTTCTCTCTCCATGAATGAGATGTTCACTATGTTTGCAGTGGAACTGGATGAATTGCAGTCTTTCCAGGAAAGATATAGATAGCGTTATAATATGTAAAATTAAAAAAAAAAAAAACATGTGAGGGGTGAAGAAAATGGATGAAGGTAGTTAAAAGGCACAAACTTCCAGTTTTAAAATTATATAATTCCTGAGGATGTAATGTATGGTGACCATGACCATGTAATGCATGGTGACCATAGTTAATAATATGTATAACTGATTCACTTTGCTGTACAGCAGAAACTAACACAACATTATAAAGCAACTATACACCAATAAAAATTAATAAAAAAATAATTACTGTATATTTGGAAGTTGTTGAGAGAGTAGCTCTTAAAAGTTCTCATCATAAGAAAAAGAGATTTATAACATGTGGTGGTGGATGTCAATTAAACTTAGTGTGGGGACCATTAACAATACATATAAATATCACATCATTATTTTGTACACCTGAAACTAGCATAATGTTTTATGTCAATTATACCTCAATTGAAAAAGAAGTACATTATTATTGTGAGACAGTTCATTACTAATTAATGGCATTATATCCAAATCTCAGAGTCCAAATGCATCGTTCATGAGAGTGGTATGAAAAAAAAAAAAAACTCTCAAAATATGCAAAATGAGGAAATTATATTATAGATATACCTAATGACATGTATCTGTACACTATCCTAAATTCTAGATTTCTTGTAATATGTAGCCTATAGTTTTATATGTTAGACATGAGGACTAAGAGTTATCAAATATTGGTGGTTTTCAAGAAAAATTTTAAAAAGGCTTTCATACAACTTAAAATTATGGAGTTTTATCAATTGAAATGATATCACAAGTATTTTAGAAACTCTGCTTCTTTCTAGGAATGACTCGGAAAAATAAATTATAATGAAATATTAACCTATTTAGGTTATTGTTTTTGACAAAACATAAACTAACACTTTAATGTACTAGACCTCTTAAAAGGGCAGTGATGACATTGTCCTTGATGAAGATAGCCTTACCATTCCCCTCAGTTTAACTAAACTTTAAACAGGCTTCTTCTTGACTTTAGGTCCCTGACTGCCCTCTTCTTAGATTATTTACTTTAGAAAATTTATAAGTGAAATGTTTTTTCCGCCCGTTTGAGATACTTTAAAATACTTCTTGTCAGTTTTACCACATAAGAATGTTTTTCTCAAGGACCTGAGGGCCATTCTTCAAAATATAACCAGCAATGAAGATAGTCTCCCTATTTCTAATTCTGTGGGTAGGGGGAGACTAACTTAGGTGGACACCTCACTCCAAGTTATAAAACTACATACCATCATGAAGATACAAGAAAGTTTATTTATCTTTTGGGTATAGTCAATTAGCAAACAAAGATGGTCTACAACCCCCATCCCCACCTCAGTTCTTAAAAACTCTCCCACGTTTTGTCTCAGCAGAGTTGAGCTCAGATTGATTTCTGGCCTCTCTATCACAATGACATTGAATAGAGTCTTCCTTGCCGGCTTAAATTTATCTGGTATGATTTTTACTTTGACATCCTTATGTAAGTTCTGGTTTTGCCAAAGATCCTTGAAATGAATTTGACATAGAGTGGTACATCATAGAATGGTCATTACCCTAAAAAAAAAAAAAAAAAAAAAAAAAAAAAACTCAAGATTGTTTGTAGATCTAAATGTGAAATGCACACTATAAAACTCTTAGAAGAAAGTATAGGAGAAAATCTTTGTAAACTTGATTTTGGTGATAGTTTTGTTTTTTGTTGTTATTTTTTGTTTTGTTTTGTTTTAGATAAAAAACCAAAAGCAGGATTCATAAAATAAATCAAATCTATACATAAGATTTTATGACATCACAGGAGAAGAGATAATTTCAGCTGAAATAATTTTAAAAATAAAGATACAAGATTTTTAAATTACATCTTGAAATGAATCAGTTTTATATACCCAGAGATTAGGCAGAAAAGGCAAATTCTCACAAAAAAGTATGAAAAATTATCCCAGGTTTTCATATTCAATCCATCATATTTATATTGAAGATTTTTTTGTCATTTAGTTTCTGCTGCTCCCAAAGTAATAAGTTCAAAAATTTAGTAACATTTTTCTATGTAGTACCCCCATCTGTTAAAATTCAAGGAATTGACCTAAATACCTGTATGGTAGAATTAGATGAATAAGACCATGTCACTATGTTCTTATGCTTAATGGCATCTCACATTTTAAAACATAACATCTTATATTAACCTTAAGTTTTCTAGATTGCTTCATTCCATATCCTTGCCCACTGAACCATCTTTACTGTTGTCTTTCTTGAATATTATGAATATGTCAGACTTTAACTGTTTCCTGGTATCAGTGGATATCAGAGCATTATCAAGGATTAAGATTCTTTGTTTATACCTAACAGAACCCTTAAAAAAAAGAAAAGGAATTTATCATAAGGGTACTAGGCTGTCTAATGAAGATGGAGATAGAATTGCATATGGGCTTCAGGAAAAGATTGAGACAAAAATTAAAAAGTCTTTATATACCAGGTAGTTTCCACTCTCCAGTATCACTACTCTGCTACACTCTCTCTCACCCTTTTTCTGCTTTTTATCCTCTTTCTCTCTGGACCAATTTCTTCTGCACCCCAATCTACAAGTCAGAATCACACCGCCACATATATATCTCTGTGACCCCTCCAGACTTGGATAAGTCCTCTTGTTCTTATAGCACTCATATCTCCCATCTCATCCATAATTGTTAATTTATTGCTAAACTTTTCCTGCAATCTCAATGAGGACTTCTGAGTTATTCAATACATAAGATGATTCATTTTCACAGTGGCAACCATAAATTTCATATCAAAGCCTAGGATGTATGATGTGAGATCTGATCTGAGAATGAACTGCATATTTGAAATTATGACTGGCCTCCAAGGTCTGGTTGATTTGGTCCCATATTATTTCATAATCTTGAAGTGTTATTTATTCCTTCACTAATCACTAATCTTCCTCAATTTATTCTCTTATGTCTCACATATTTGTTAGGTCAGCTTAAGTGATCTAGTCTATGCTTAGTTTTTCTACAATGCCACTGAGTGTTGGGCTTGCCCTCCCTTTCTATATCTATGTTTGTAATTGTGTTCTGCCCCTGACCTGAGGCTGGAGTGATCATTTTCTTTCTGTTATTTACTACTGTGTTGAGTGTACCATTGGCACTCAATAAATTACAATAATAAAGATACAGCTCATCATCATAATTATCTTTACTCCCTTAGGCAGATCTAGCAGGGAAAGAGAAACTTCAGAGGATGCTCTGTTTTCTACAATGCCCTCTAGAATGTGTGAGGACATTCTATAAAATCCCTCTAGAATGTTTTTAATTTTACTTTTCATCAAAACAATAACAGAATGGTGATTATTGAGACAGCATTCTTTGAAACACAGGAAAATGAGATTACATGGTCCAATTTCCCTTTGCAAACTCCTGAAACACTTACTGTCTCTATCATTTATGTGACATCATATTTCTCTTTCATTTTACTTACAAATAAGTTATTATTCCGTTAAGGAGAGGAATAAGGTTTGATTCCACTTCATAAATCAATGACAGCCATTAGCAGATTCTAAGTAAACAATTACTGCAAATTATGGATAAAAATAACAATAGATTTTATGTTTATTGATTCCCTTATATGGGAAAACTCTTCCATTTATGAGATCAGATAAACTGTGAGTTCCTAGTAGTTTGTGAACTCCTCAATTACACAGACATTTTCTTAATCATCTAGACATCCACAGTAAATAACCCATGGACTGATTCAAAATGCACACAATAAAATTTTGGACTAAAAGCAATCAAACGTAAATTGAAGTTTTAATTGTAATGAAGTTACATTTAGTTTTTGTGTAACTTGTCTTATCCTCAAATCAAAAATGATTCCTTTGTCCTAAATATCTCTAAACAGCTTTCCTTTTCAATATTTGCACTATCCCTTGGGTCTATTCTCATGTAAAAAACACTCTTACTTTAAATCTCAAGCCATTGCATTACTGCCAGCTATACTTCCTGAATGAATTTATTATAATTAATAACTGGTCTAGCCTTCCATCAGTACTTTGCATCTAGCTTATTGACTTCTTTTTTTATTTCAAGGTGTGTGGCACCATTTGGTCCTCTTAATACCTATGTGGAGAACCTGTCTTACATCTTAGTTTAAAAAGTAGTTTGATCTTAAACAACAAGAATTTACTATAGCACAGGGGACTATATTCAATATCTCATAATAACCTATAATGGAAAAGAATCAGAAAAAAAATACACACGTGAATCACTTTGCTGTACACTTGAAGCTAACACAATTTTCTAAATTAAATATACTTCAATGAATAAAAGTATACTACTGGAATTGAAATGATCCATTCAATTCCAGTATTTTTCACCCTTGTGTGTTTAGCCACTGACTTTCCATAGCCATATCCTGAGGGTTAACATCTTTCTCCACCTCATACATATAAAATGCTGATATCTCATCAAATCACTTATCCCTTCTATCTCATGCTCTCAGTTCATTAATACTTGTGTTGTAACCTCCTAAAAGTCTCTAACTTCTTGATTTTTCCCTTATCACACAGCCAGACACCTCTGGCTTTATTTCCCTATTTTAAGCATCCCAAAATATGCTCATCGGAACTGCTCAATTAATTTAAACACTTGTTTTAATTTATTTATTTTTTTACCCAAAATACCTAATCCTAGAATTATTTATCTTCTTTTCCAGTCAGTCTTATCTTGTATATCTAGTCTTTGAAGTTCCTTAGCTTTGCAAATAGCTTACATTATAAACTAATGATTTTAATTTCAGGTTAAACTTTAATACTGCTTATCAATTTTTTTCTTGCCTGTTAACTATAATCTTTCTGCTTTCTGAACTTTCACTTTTCTTACAATCTTTACCCAACTTCCTGCTTTTTACCTTCATGATAGTACTTTGCTGCCTTCTATATTAAGAAATATAAAATCTGTGTTATACTTATGTAACACTTTGGAAATTTCCCTCATATGCACTGACCTATATCACATCCAACTACAATTCTTTCTCTCCAGGAGATAAGACTGCCACACTGTTAACCTTCATCTTATACTCTCTCAATGTCTTAGACTTTGTTTCATAATTTAGCTCTCCACCAATTCTTATATACTCAAATTTTCATTCCCTAATGCTGAGAACTTCTTTTCAATTTCTACACAGAAGTATAAGAAAATGAAAATTTTAAATATGGCATTCCCCTGTGGCTTTGGCTCAACTTATTTTCTTCTCCTTTCAATTCCGTTTCTGGAAAGAATAGTGATGAATCAGTCAATCTCTGTCTATCTGTTAACACACTATTACTGGAAACCTTTCTTATGTGAGGCTCTGTGCTACACATGGGGATACTATGTAAAACAAGATAGAGCTGGTCCTACTGTCATGGCACTTCAAGCTCTATGTGCTCGCCTCCCATTCAGTCTTCAACCTATGGTAATTATGAATCTCTTCCAACCATTTCACTGAATCAACTTTGCTCTTGACCTCTTTATTACCAACGCAAGTAGACTCTTCAGTACTTGTCTTCTTATCTGTTTCTCCTGCGCTTTAAGATATTTACCTTTCCTTTTAACTTTCTCCACTTTAAATGTATGTAACCCAAAACATACCCTTGTTCTATTTCTGACTCTTTCTTCTCAGTGTCTTTCAAGGCATTCTTCAGGTTTCTGGTACTGCCCTCATTCTACCTCTTTTCTCATAATCTTATGGCTTCAACTGTTAACTAACATCAGATTGCTGTATTAAAACTGTGAAAATTAAAGATACCCTTGGGTATCTCCAGACCACTTCAAATTCTTAATGCCTTCAGATAAACTCATTATATTTCTCAGCTTCTTGATCTCAGTTTGTTGTACCCCTTTCCTATTTATCAAACCTTATTTATTTTTATTTCTAATTAAGATTTGTGTGTTGCATCCTCTCTACACATAGTGCAAATAGCCTAGACAAAAAGTTATTTGAGTTGTCTCTTCACTTGTCTAGATTTGTCAACAGAATGTACTGGCTAAAACTCATATTTGACAGTTTGTTTAATGTTCTCGTAACATAAATGAGCAGAGATGTACATCATTAATCAAACATACTTTATTTTAGGCTATAGTTTTTATCATTTCTCTTAAACAAATTTCTAAGCAATCTAGGGAAAAAAATTATGAAGGATGGCATAGAGCTTGATATTGAATAGTAATATATAAATACAATATACTCTCTTTTGGCATTCCTCTGAAGGCAAGTGGAAATCAGATTAGACATACTATGACATTTGAACTTACCCTAAAGGAAATGATGGTTTTCATCCATTGTTCATGGACAAAAACCATAATTTCATCCTGAGCAAAATTTAAGAAATTCTTTTTTACTATGTTGCATAGTAGGCCCATATACCTTACTTGTTGCTTGGAGTAATTATTGTATCCTGACCAAATTAAGTGACTTTTAAGTTCCTTATTACTCTAATTTTCAGTGATTCTGTGGAGCCAAAAATAACTTCTGTTCTGATTGCATGATTTATGCAGCTTATCTAATAAATTCAAATCATTCTTTTTTAGTTCCTGAAAACATGCATGTTACAAACATAAAATTACTGATTCAGAAGAGAGTATTACATCATTTAAATTTTATATTTCAGATAAAAGATTCTTAATTGGGGAAGGATTAACAGTTCTCTATAACTAGAACATTTAAACAAGTTACATAGTCCTATTCACTCACAAAAGGATGCATGAAAAATGTTAATAGCCTAGAAAATCCACCACAAGAATAATATCTTGAATTTAAAATTTCTATCTGCAGTGAATTTTTGTGGCCAAGTTACAAAACACTCAATCTAGGGACTTATAATGGAAATGCAAAAAGACCTTTAAATACAAGAGCAAGAAAAGATACTGCTGTAATATAAAAAAGAATCCTTTTCCAACAAAAGGCTGAATATATGTCATTGTTATGAAAAATACTTTTCTTCTTAGTTATATTCAATCTGCAAATCATAAACTCATTCTTGCTAGCAAAAAGTGACCTGGATTTGATTTTAATGTTGATTTTTTTCATGCTTCTCCTCATTCTACATCTGTTCTGACTCTTCTTTTCAATCATTCCCTTTATGATTGCTTAGCTTCATGCTTCCTATATTTTGTTAGACTAAAATGTAATGTACTCAAGGTTTATATTGGCAGGCCCATGCAGCTAGTCAGCTCTGAAGCTAGCTTTCACCTCAAATGGGCATGGAAGGAGAGGGTTGCAGAGGGTAAAGGCAAGCAGCAGAAAATTGAGGCAGAGGGGAAGAAAAACGCTATTTATATCTCTGAAGTGACTAATGTTCCTTCTTGCACAAGTTATTCCAGGAGAGAATACCTCTCTTCAGGTAAGTACTAACAGCTACGCCATCTGCAGAGCAAGATACCTACCTGTTTTAAGACACTTAACTGAGATTATTTTTAATGATGTAATATCTGTCTTCTATTTAATTCTATTTGGTCAAGTATCCTCTGGTCTGCTGGCTTCATTAGCTCTCATTTCCTCTGTTATTGGCTCACCTTGTGTTCTGCTGTCCACAAGTAACGAATAGGCTTTGGGGAGGCATCTAGTCAGAAAACCTCTTCAGTCTGAAGATCTTTAGGGTGTGCCAAGTTGTCTGATCATCATATTAGCCAATGGAAAAAAGGATTAGGTTTTACTGAGCAGTTTTATTTTTTAATATAATAGGTCTATAATAAAAGTATAATAAATTACTCTCTATGCACAGACAGAAAAGACTTTATTTTTATTCCTCTCATTAAGAAACTTCTTGGATTTCCAGGGACTGCTTGAGCAATAGAATACTAAATTCTGCCTGTTTATGTGAGCAGTAATTATATATTCTGGATGGCAGAAAGCACTCGGCAGGGCTCAGAGGAAGTCTGTTAGTCATTTCATCATTTTATGCAACCTTGGTCTTGCTGACTGCACAGAGCACTAATAGGACAAGTTAATGGAGTTTATTCTGTCATGAATGCTGCCAGTTAAAGAAGATGATTGCCATGTATGGAAAAGCAGGCTCTCTAACTTCTTCTTAAAGATGTATAGAAATATTAAATCTGTTATCTGCCATAGAGGAAATGCATAAATTTTGCCTTCCTAATATGAGCACAGGTGGACTTTAGTATTTCAAAGTAGAAACTGCAGAAGTTTTTGAAAATCTGAGTGCAAAACCTATAGTAAAATATAGCTGCTTGATTGTTTTGTTAATGAATCATACATCAACATGATAGTTGCTTTTTTTTTCCAGAAAGTCAAATTATCTCAAACAGAGAAATGAGAAACTCATATTTGATGAGCTGAATTTAAACCAAATTGTGCTGTTTAATAAGTAACAAGCAGCCTTGGATTGATGTTGATAAAGATGTAAAAACCAAATGTTGTTTCCCAAGCTGCAAAATTGCATGTTATTCATGCTAAAATGTGAAGCTGATTATAAGATTCAATGGTAGTCAGACTAAATTAATAGGAGTCCTTTAATAAACCTTCATTTTCTCGATAGTCCTGACAATTCAAGTAAATAAAAATTGAGAGGATATGCTAGTTCAGGAAATGAATTTAACATCTTACTTAGTACCTAAAATATTTCTCCAACTGATCAATAAAACTACTTAATTAAAATATTCTTTTATGGACTTCAAAGTTTCTGAAAGAATATGGATTCCCAATTACATGAATATAATATATATAGTTGAAGCTAATCAAGAATGAAAGAGATGTATGGATGTTATCAGCATAGAATAAAATTCCTAATTGCGGACTTCCCTGGTGGCACAATGGTTGAGAGTCTGCCTGCCGATGCAGGGGACACGGGTTCATTCCCCAGTCCGGGAAGATCCCACATGCCACGGAGTGGCTGGGCCCATGAGCCATGGCCACTGGGCCTGTGCGTCCGGAGCCTGTGCTCCGCAACCGGAGAGGTAACAACAGTGAGAGGCCCGCATACTGCAAAAAAAAAAGAAAAAAAAAATCCTAATTGTGATCTGCACAATATATCATTATTTGATTTTAACATTTCACTAGGTAAGACTAAAGCCTTTGGCTTTCTTCCAGGTAGATAAAATCTAGTAGAAATTAGTTCCTAAAAGTAAAGTCTCGAGTTCACAAAAATTTTTAAGTGTGTGCTTTGTATTACAGCATTTTTTAAATGCTTTTCTACTCATACCTCTACCAGGTAAAAAAAAAAAAAGGATTTTTTATTCATAAATTACATAAATATACTCCTTTACAAAAATGTTTATACATTATAATACATGTACAACTTTAAAGATTGAAATGGATTCATTATAAAATTTGTTGTTGAAAGTACAGCTTTAAAACTAGACCTATTAAGATTTAGAAGCAGCAGTAATCATCTAAGAGAAGAAAGTAATTTCATGACCACAGTTTTGGTGTTTTCTCATAACATCCTTCAACATTCTACTTTGTGGGTCATTCTTCTGTCTCCAACTCAGTATAGATTAACTTTTAGATTCATCAATTTAGAGGCCAACATTTTAATAATTCATCTTTTAAATGAAGCATACATTAAAGACAATGATAATGGATTTGCATTGGGAGGATATGTAACTTATTTATGCACTTAAGAAGTAAACGGTTCACTTCCGCTTCCGGATATGGGAGAGTATTCCATCAGAATAATCATACTAACAAAAATGACTAAATGTCAGATCTATCACAAAGTCATTCTTCAAACAACATTGGAAAGCAGCCAAAATTTCCAGGAATTAAGGACCCAAGGAATTAAAGATCTCAGAGAGAAAGGGAGCATATTGAGTTTTATATTATTCAATGCTTTTCTCCTGAAGGTATTTGTTGATTCCTATGCTAAATAGTATGAGAGGATAAGAAAGTAAGCAGAAAACAATAGCTAAGAGACTAAAAAGGTGAGTAAAGCGCTCATCAGTCTTACAGAAGTGGGTGTTAAAATTTGGAATTCATGGCTTACCAAAGAAAGGATACTTTGGGTTTTCAGCTGAGTTCCCTGAAATGCTATGCCCTACAAGTAGACCTAGAAATAGAGCAAGGAAAAAGAATGGTATTCACAAAAAGTCAAGCCAAGCCTTAAGTAACTTCATCTTCTGTTTTATTAAGGTGATGTGACACCTCCCTAACTGCCTCTCAGAAATTAAATTCTCTATGAGGCAAAAATGACATTATTGTCTCTAAAAAATATTTTAATAAATAATATCTAAATTTCAATCAAATATTAACAGGCATGCCAAGAGATAGGAACAATATTTGAAAATTCAGAGAAAAAGAGACCAAGAAAATTGAAACAGAGGTGTTCATGATATTGAAGCTATAGGATATAGATTCAGAAATAACTATGTATAAGGTCAGGAGAATAAGTTAAAAGTCAAAGAATTTTACTAAAGATTTGAACTCTGTGAAAAATAATTAAATGGGAATTCTAAAGTTGAAAGATATTATAACTAAAACTAAGAACTAAAATTTACTTTAAATTATATTAGGATATGCACATTATATATTGATAGAAGGATAATTGAATGGAAAGATAGAATAGTACATAACGTTGCATATGTATTGAGGTAAAAAGATGACATCATGAGAGATTTTTATAATTTGTGCAATGGGAGTGGCTAGTAGAGAAAAAAAAGGGGGAGATTTTTCAGGAGATATCAGACAATAGTTTCCCAAAGAGAAAGACATCAATCCACAGGTGAAGATACTTGACAAACCTCAAAACCTTTACATTCAAAGAAAATCAAAGATATGGAGAAAATCTTGAAAGCATCCAGAAAAAAAAAGAAAACATATACAGCACCTTCCAAGGAGTAATAATAAAACTGGCAGCTGACTTTATCACAGAGGCAGTATTAAACAGAATAAAACTGACATAATTAGATTGCTATGAAAAAAAATAAGTAAGCCAGTACCGGAATTAAATACCCAGCTAAAGTACCTCTCCAAAATATATAGGGACTAAACATAATTTCAGAGAAAGAAAGATTGAGCACACTTCTCATTATCTGATTTTCACACAAAAAGACTCAAATATTGCTCTATGCATAAGGAAAATTATATAAGATGGAGAAACAGTAAAGCAGGAAGAACAAAGAAGAGTACATAAAATTAATATCTGCTTAAAAATAAAAACTTTTCATCTAAGGTCTTTGCATAACATAGGAAGTGGTGGAACTGGGTGAGTGAATAGACTCCAAAAAATATTGACACTTGCTTTCATCTTTAAAGTAGCTAACAGAATGATAAGTAAGGTAAACAACCTAATAATGGAGGACTATATTAATACAATATACTTGATTTATTTCTCTTCTGTCATATGGTATAACTGTATTAGATTAGCCCTCTAAGCATAAACAACTAGAAAACTGGACAAAATGGATGAAACCACTATTTCTGTCACTGGAAAAATACAATATTAAAATGTAATCCTTGAGAGAGGGAAATGAATGACATCAATCTTACAGTTGCTTTTGCTTTCTTCTTGGATGAACTTTCCAGAGCACAGCTCTAAGATGTAAGATTCAATTTGGAAAATCTGAGGTGTCTAGAATTTGGGGGGGTTAGTACTTAGGTAATAGAACTATGAGAGAAAGCGCTCAAGCATAAAGGTCCATTTGAGTCTTTGACTGACTAATAAATTTGATTTATATAAATTGAGATTCCTTAGGTCAGCCAAAGAACAACTACCAGGTAATGGAACAACAGAGGTTCTATAAAACAAGAGTTCTCACCAGAAAGGAGATATATGAGTTCCAACCAACCTGAGAGGAAAAAAACATTCAATAGGTATCCTGGAAAGACCACAGTTTATAAGGAGAAACAAACAATATCTAGATAAGAGACTACTGGAGGGCCACCCTAACAAAGGTTTAAAAAACAGCCTTAAAAGAATCAATCTAATCCACAAGATAATTAACTGCCATGAAGATAAAAGCTCAATACCTTTAAAGAAATACAATGGAAAGCAGAGTATAAAACCATGAGCACAACATCTACCACCCAAACAACAATTAATAGACATGTAAAGAAGTAAGAAAAGGAGACCTGAAACCAAGAGAAAAATCTGTTCATAAAAACATGTCTAAAAATGTTAGAAATTATGGGATTAGCACACAAACTTATTGGAAGAGCTATTATAAATATATTTAAGAACCTACAAAAAACCAGACATAATTAAGAGAAAAAGTGGAAATATAAAAAATAACCAATTTGGATATGTATAGATTAAAAAAAATTAAATTATTTTATATTTTTGAATTTATACACAAAATAGGCACTGAAGAGAAAGGATCAGTGAACTTGAAACCATAACAATAGAAACTCTTCAAACTGAAGCACAGAGAGAAAGAAAACTGAAAATAACAAAAAATGAAAAAAGACTTATTGGTCTATAAAACTTTTTCCAAGAAATTGGAGCCCAGACGGAATAGGGGTGTGTGTGACAAATGTTACAATGTAATAAGTAAAATATTCCAGATTACATGAAAATTAGTACTATATAAATTAAAGTGTCTCAACAAATATCCAAGCAGAATAAATACAAAAGAAACCATGACAAAACATATCACAAAAGCAATCTCTGTAAACCAAAAGTAATTTAAAAAATGTTAAAAACATCCAGAAGAAAGAAAAGATACATCACATACTGGAAAACAAAGGTAAAATTTTTCACTATCCCATCAGAAATAATGTGTTTTAGAAGACAATGAAAGAAACACTTTAAAATGCTGAAAGAAAATCAACCTACACTTGTATATCAAGAAAATACCTTCATATAAAAGAAACCATCATTTATATTAAAAAATCATGAAAAATGAAAGCAAAATTGAAAAATGAAAGCAAAATTGAAAAATTCAAAAATTGAAAAATGAAAGATATCATGACACAGATACTGAAAAAAATCACAATAAAATTTTCACAAGAAAAGTAAAAGAAAATTATTCAAGCTTATAAAAACATTATACCAAAAACCACGACAGAAACAACAAAAGCCCCAACAAATCTATACAAAAAATAGAATGTGTGAGATTGGCAAATATGCAGGCATTTTTTTTTAAAGTCTAACTGACTTTTAAAGTTAAAGACAATAGGAATATATTATGGAATCTATAGCATATGTAAATCTAAAAATCTGGGTGGTGGTATGAGGATATAAGTATCCATATAGCTGATTCAGTTTGTTATACAGCAGAAACTAACACAACATTGTAATATGATTATACTCCAATAAAGATGTAAAAATAATAAAAAATAAAAAAATAAAAATCTGAAATATCATCAGAAAAGAGGAATAGGGAAATAAGGAGTGTATTTTTTTGAGGATCTTACACAAAGGTGTATAATATCTTTTGAAGGTACATTATAAATTAAAAATGCATATATTATAAACCTTACAGAAACCAACTAAACATAAAGAAAAATAAATAGTAATAAAATGAATAGATGAGACAAAATAGAATATTAATATAACCTAATAAAAGACAGGAAAGGAGAAAGAAAGAAACAAAGAAGAGTTGAAACAAGTGGAGAAAAAATAGAAGTTTGATGGAAAAATAACCTTTTCTTTAACCTTTCCAATTAAAATGAGTGTATAAAACACATCAACTAAGGGCCAATGTTGTCAGACTAGACTTTTTTAATATATATTTGTCAAGGAACATTTTAAAAATTGAAGTATAGTTGATTTACAATGTTGTATTAATTTCTGCTGTACAGCAAATTGATTCAGTTATATATATATATATATATATATATATATATATATATATATATATATATATATATATACATTCTTTTTTATATTCTTTTCCATTATGGTTATTCATAAGATATTGAATAATTTCTCTGTGCTGTACAGTAGGACCTTCATTGTTTATCCATTCTATATATAATAGTTACAGCTGCTAACCCCAACCTCCCACTCCATCCCTCCCCCAACCCTCTCTCCCTTGGCAACCACAAGTCTGTTCTCTATGTCCCTGAGTCTGTTCCTGTTTTGTGAATAGGTTCATTTGTGTTATATTTTAGATTCCACAGATAAGTGATATCATTCGGTATTTTTCTTTCTCTGTCTGACTTACTTCATTTAGTATGATAATCCCTAGGTCCAGCCATGTTGCTGCAAATGGCATTATTTTGTTCTTTTTATGGCTGAGTAGTATTCCATTGTATATATGTACCACATCTTCTTTATCCATTCATCTGTCAATGGACATTTAGGTTGTTTCCATGTCTTGGCTATTGTGAATAGTGCTGCTATGAACATAGAAGTGCATGTGTATTTTTGAATTAGAGTTTTCTCCGGGCATATGCCCACGAGTGGGATTGCAGGATCATATGGTAACTCTATTTTTAGTTTTCTGAGGAACATCCATACTCTTCTCCATAGTGGCTGCACCCACTTACATTCCCACCAACAGTGTAGGAGGGTTCCTTTTTCTCCACATCCTGCCCAGAATATGTTATTTTTAGAGTTTTTAATGATAGCCATTTGTTAGACTAGATTTTTTAAAAAAGAGAGAGAGACAATTATATTTTCTCTTTTAAAAAATAACCTTTGTAACTCTGTATGGTGACAGATATTAACTGGACTTATTGTGGTGAGCGTTTTGCAATATATAATACAAACATCAAATCACTACATTTTACACATGAAGCTAATTTAATATTATGTCAATTATGCCTACATTTAAAAAGAGAAGAAGAATGAGAAGAAATTAACCTTAAATACAAAGGCAGAGAGAGATACAAAGTAACTAGATGGGGAAAAGTATAAAATGCCAATAAAATTTATAAGAAAGCTGGTGTAGTGATATTCATGTCAGATAACATACACTTAATAGAAAAAATATCATTGAGAGACATTTCATAATTATAAAATAGTCACTTTTTATAAAGACACACAGTACCCTATGTGTATATTCTTAATAACACAGTCTAAAAATACATGAAGCAAAATTGAGAACAAAGATGAGACATGGACACACCCACAATTATAATTAGAGATTTTAAACTTCTCTCTGAGCAATTTATTGGAATATAAAAAGTCAGAAAATCAGCATGACACAAGACACTAAAACAATAATATCAATCAATTTGACCTAATTGTTGCCTATGGAATGCTTATTTTTCCAAAGTGCAGACTACACAATTGATTTCATATGCACATAAAAAATTTACCAAGACAGCCCAAATTTTGGATCACAAAAACACAGGCCTCTCACTGCTGTGTCCTCTCCCGCTGTGGAGCACAGGCTCCGGACGCGCAGGCTCAGCGGCCATGGCTCACGGGCCCAGCCGCTCCGTGGCATGCAGGATCCTCTGGGACCAGGGCATGAACTCGTGTCCCCTGCATCTGCAGGTGGACCCTCAACCACTGCGCCACCAGGGAAGCCCTGACAATATGCTTTTAAGTAATTTGTGCATCTAAGAAGAAATCACAAGGAAAACAATAAAATATTTGAGCAAAATAAAAAGGAAAAAACTATATATTGAAATTGGTCAGATGCAGCCAAGCTGGCTTGGGGGTTAAATATAAAGTTTAAAATATTTATAATAGAAAAATAAGAAAGTTCAAAAATCAGTAATCTAAAAACTAAATTTCATAAGATGAAAAAGTAGAGATATAAAAGCCAAATGGTAGACAAGAAGGGGATAAGAAAAATAATAGCAGAAGCCTTAAATTATATACAAGATGTTAAAATCAATATATTCAACAATTTGGAGAAAATATATAATATTTTTTGTAATCCAAACTACCAAAACTGCCACAAAAAGAAATAGAAAAAATTAAATAGCCCTATATCTATTAAATAAATTGAATTCATAATTAACAACCTTACCTCCAGAAGTAGATGACTTTATTATTGAACTCTATAAAAAATGTGAGAGAAATAATCTCAAAATAATACAAACTTCTTTTGCAAACAGAGAATGAAGGAACACATATCAACTCATTTTATGAAGACAATGTTCGACCCATACTTAAACCTAACAAAGAAATAACAAATTTTTAAATAAGAAATAAAACTGAAAAAGAAAGGTTATGTGGCAATATTCATCATGAACATAGATGTAAAAGTCCTTAATAAAATACTATCAAACCAAATCCATCTCAGCATACTATAAAAATGATAATGTATCAACATTTAGTGCAGTTAATCCTAGGTAGTCAAAGATTTGATCAATAAGTATAATTCATCACATAAACATGATAAAGGAAAAATTAAAAAAAGATTATCTCAAGTAGATGCAGAAGAACAATTTGATAAAATTCAAAAGCCAGTCATAAAATGTCTTAGCAAACTAGGGATCAATAAGGTTTCCTTCAACCTTAGAGGAGTATTTATGAAAACATCTTCAGTGCCATAATACTTAATAGTGAAATACTGAATATTTCCTCCTTAAAATCAAGAAATGACAAGGTATCTATTCTCACTAGTCATTTTCAACAGTTTTCCTGGTCAGTTCAATAAGAAAAAGAACAACAACCATCACTTTCAAGAATAGAAAGTAAAAATTAACATTTTATTTAATTTAAGATGACTGTATAATGTAATTAAAAAATCTTAAAAATTAAAAGAAAAAAACAGAATTAATAAGACTTTTAGAACATCACAGGATACAGACTTTATATTAAAATCCATTGTATTCATTATATTAGCAAAAAAAATTGGAAAGTAAAATTTTAAAATGCATCAAAATATACGATATTTAAGGATAGATTGAATAAAATATGTACAAAATCTGTAGACTGAAGAACTATAAAATACTGTTAAGGAAACTTAAAAAAATAATAGTAAAATCATATTCATGGATTAAAAGACTTAATATTGTTATTATGCAAAGTCTCCCAACTTGATCTCCACAGAGTCAAAGCAATTTTAATAAAATTCCAGTAGACTTCATACAATTTGACAAACTGGTAGCCAAAATTATATGAAAAATTAAATAACCTAAAATATATAAAGTTATTTTTTTTAAATCAGAGGACTTACTATTTAGTGTTAAGATTTACTGTATAGTTATAGTAATCAAGATAACAAGCAACTAGCATAAGGACAAAATTATAGGTTAATGAAACAGAAAAAATTGTCCAGAAATAGATTCTTCTATACATAGAAAAAATATGATTTATTGCATTTATGATTATATATGTATATACTTACTATATATATTATACATAATATGTAAATATATTATAATATATTCTATATATTATATTATACTATATATAATGTATAGTATATTATATATATTATATTATAATACATATATGTATAGTATATATAAAAATATACTATATGTATATTTTTTATTGATTTTCAACAGAGATGCCAAGTAAATTATTTGCAGAATGATGGTGGTAGAACAATTGAATATGTGTATCAAAAAATCCTAGAATTCTACTTCTCACTATATACAAATTTAAACTTGATATCAGTCATAGACCTTTATATAAAAGCCAAAATAATAAACCTCCTAGAAGAAAATACAAGAAAGTCTATCTTTTAATTTGGGGTAAACAAAGACTTCTTATACAAACAAACATATAAATAACAAAAATCACAAGACTCTATTAATAAAAAGGCAAAAGGAAAAGACTAAGAAAAATTTATACCTACATTCATGTATACGTACACATTCATATACATATGTGTGTGTGTATTTGAGCTTCATGCTTAAGCTTTTTAAAAACTCAGTTATTTCACCTGATTTGTTAGCTTCAAAGAAGAGATCAGAATTTCTGATCGGCACAAAAAAGTGCAGGGTTAGTATGTCTTCTACTGACCATTGTGCCATATTATTGTTGGAGATGAACTGTAGCACAAGAATCCATTCTTCCTTGTCCATCCTGACCCAAATATATCACTAAACGTAATTGGTGTTGATTGGACATTTTTTTTTAAATAAAGCAAAACTGCTTCCTTGTGTCTTACGTTTAACTTAAGGATAATAAGGTAAATAAAGTAACAGTTGGAATATATGTATACATATGTGTGTATATATATGTACACACACAAGTAAATATATATATACTTATATACAGGGAAAAAAGAAGTCTATGAATACATTTCAAAAATACTCTTCAAAAATATTCCAGCTATTGTAAAAGTACTTATCAAGTGAGAAAGAAAACTTTAGTGAAACCTAAAAGGTGGTAAATTTATGGTGAATTTCCCTGTTGACTAATGACATTGAATATATTTTCATTAATGTGCAATTGTTACATCTTTTTTGCTGAACTGGTTAAATATTTTGTCCAATTTTTATTGTGCCATTTATCATTTTAATATTGAGATCTAGGAAATATTTATATATTTTGAATATAAATCCTTTGATATATATTATGTAACATAATAGAGATGGAAACTTTACATTTTACATATTTTTAAATAAGGATTTCCTCACTATGATAGAAAAAATCCAGAAATTCTCAGGTGCATTCTAATTAATGGGGTTATGGCCAATGTTGTATTTAATGGTATGCTAAATGCCTCACAGGAAGGAAGATGAGACAGAGAAAATGCTATTTGGAACCCTTAAAGAAAATAATAACTACAATCTTTTGTCTAATAGCTTTGAATCACTATTAATTTAATGTCTAGTGTTTTGAAGACTTGATAATAAGGAAGAGACTTTTGTAATGTAAAATATTTATGTTATTTGCTTCCCCTATACACATGATGCCAAGATGTCAATGAATATCCTTAAGAGTCTGTGTGCTAGATGGTCTCTGTCTTTTCAAAATTACCCAAGGACCACAGGGAGATGAAGATTACAAAACTCAGACAACCCCATAGCTATGATACTATAACACAAAGAGAAATAAGGATTCCATGTAGAGAAGTTGATGGTGAACCTTCAATGAATCTGTCACACTTGCTAAATGACCCACATTTGGACACCTGCTGACAGCAGGCAATTCAAATGTGTGCTCAACAGAATTATAACTCAGTACTTACCATGAACTTTCACTATTGCTTGAAAGTGGTCTAATCACAAATGTTAAAATTTCAGATTTCAAGAATTTGACATACTTATGAATATCATGCAAACTAGAATTTTGTTTCTTGTTCCATTTCTTTAAAATATTTTTTTACATGAGATCATCTAAAATAAGGATATAAAATAAGAATATCAGAAGTTACAAAATGGAAGTTAGTCCACTCCACCATTCTAAATTTTAGGACTGATGAGTCTATGTAGAAGGGTTGAATATTAATAATAGTTTATTAAAACTAACTATGAAGGAAAAGATATTTGAATACTGCTATTGATTTAAAATAATGAGTGAGAAAGGGCAAAACTTTACAAAAGTGCCTTCATAGTGCTTATATTTTTACATTGTACTGTGCATATACTCTACACATTTCCAAAGGATGGGATTAGCATGCAGAAGATGAGAAACTTCCAAAAACATTGAATGTGAGGAAGCTACACTTCTTTGCCAAGAAGTTTTGAAATAGGATATCACTGAATATCATTTATGCTTTTTTATCTAAAAAAAAAGTACATTGATGATAACAAAGAACAACAGATTTGAAGATAAGTGGGGGTATCTCAGTCCATTATATCCTATTATCCTTATTCATTGTGAAGTATTTCAATAAAATTTTATCCCAAAGAGTAAAGGGAATAAAAGAAAAAGTAGACACGGGGAGGGAGAAGGGTAAGCTGGGACAAAGTGAAAGAGTGGCAAATAAAATTTTTTATGCAGAACCTAGTCATTTTGTATGGCGATGGCTTTCAGGAGCAGTAAATAGTACTCTGTGCGATGGTCATTGCCAAGGAGACCTGTTCTCTAGCTCTTGTTAAAAGTGAATATTACCCAGAAGCAGGGCCATGATTCACACATAAATGAAATTGATTGGTCTTATTATATTTCCATAGCTTTATATTTGAAGAAGTAAATATATCTACATATGAAAAGCTACATAGAAATTCATAATGAATAACCCAGCATGAATAGCACATTTTTTCTTAAAAAGATTTTAAAGTTCTTAATGATATTACAGTTACATTGACATTTTAAAAGTAATTTAACACTTGGAAACAGGTAAGTGACCGTCTACTTCTAACATATTGCAATCCTAAAGTTATTGCTTTCTTTCCTTACATTAAACCACCTTAGGTGTTTTAACTTGAAAACTATGTAAATGGCCACCTAATCTCAAAACAATAACAAAAAATCTTTTTATGAAAATCTTTTTTAGATACATTGTTTTGAATAAGAAGAAAAATTCATAGAATTTTTAGAATCTATGATATATCAGACTTTGTATTCTTTTAGGTAATACAATTCCTCTGGGTATGTGAAGGTAAGCCTTTGGCTTTCTGTGGAACTGCAGTAAAACTGGGTTCCACCATACATGATTTATTGATCTATCCTCATCTCTCAATGCTTCTGAAGGGAATAATATCTTGATGCATGTGGTGTAAAGCCACTACGAGTTTGTTAAAGCCTGTTACTCTCCAGTTATTCTCCACTTTACTGCTAATTTAATACAGAGAGGAAAGAAGATAAAGCCACAGTAAAATATTTTCCAGAGATCTATGCTCTTCCTTAAATGCTTCTTAAAAAAATTATTCCTAAGGAAGTAATTGCCTTATTTTTTACTAAAACAAATGACAAAATTTAATTTCTTATAACAAACTGTTATTGTGATTGATGGAAACAATCCAGAATACAAAGGCAAAGGAGAGAAATATCTTTAATACTTATAAAGGATGCAAGGTTCAAAATTATGTAAAGACAATTGTACAAAGCAGGAGATCCACAGCATTTTCCTTTTGCTGTTTCATGTCCCAACAGAGATGTCCCACTTCCAATGATGCTACCTGCCTAGGGTGAGGATTATACGGACCACCCCTAGATGATCCCATTTTACCCATATTAAATATTGTCAGGGAAATAGACGTTTACTCCTCCATGGCTATTCTCAACCGTTTTATGAAGGATGCAGTCTCTTTATTAATCTGATGGCCTTTTGTGTAGTGCAGCCAGAAGTGAAGAATGGGTCAGCTATATTAGGGGACAGGAACATCTTCCTGAGAATATTCATGTCCAAGTCTTATCAGGTAGCAAGCTGGTAATTGCAAATTGCCAAAGAAACTGCATAATCTTGTACCACATGGTATTTCTAGGCATCCCCAAACTCTGACCACCCCAGGCTATTCCTAAACTTCATGATATCCATAGCCACTTTCAGAGAAGTCATTGATTCCTATATGTATTTGTCTAGTCCCTCAAAATAAAATCAAAAAGAGAAAAGTAAAATACACTTGACATTTTCTTTTGACTTTATTTTTGAATTGATTTTTATTGGATTATAGTTGATTTACAATGTTGTATTAAGTTCTGCTGTACACCAAAGTGAATCAGCTATACATATACATATATCCACTCTTTTTTTAGATTCTATTCCCATATAGGTCATTACAGAGTATTGAGTAGAGTTCCCTGTAGGTTCCTATTAGTTATCTATTTTATATATAGTAGTGTGCATATGTCAATCCTAATCTCCAAGTTTATCCCTCCCTCCCTTTTCCCCCTTGGTAACCATACATTTGTTTTCTACATCTGTGACTCTGTTTCTGTTTTGTAAATAGGTTCATTTGTACCATTTTTTTAGATTCCTCATATAAGTGATATCATATAATATTTCTTTCCCTGTCTGTCTTACTTGACTTTATTTTAATGAATCACATTTGAAATGGCTTATTTCAACAGAGGTATAGATATTAAAAAAAAAAGATTTTAAAAGTTGCCACTCTTTTTAAAGTTTAGATCCAAAACAGATGAAGAAAGTCAGTATACCATATTTCATCAAATCTATGACTATTGCATGTAAGGATATGTCATTATTTTAATACAATTAAGAAACAAAGAATAATGTTGCAAATTAAACTATGGTTTGATGTCAGAGATGTTAAGCTAAAAACTGGATTTTTGACTTGAAGGAAAAAAGTATATACTTAAGAGGTAACTTTAAAAATGAAAGTTATTTTTCTGCAGTCCATTATAACACAATAATAGTAATAATAATAGCAATTTTCTGTGTGCTGTTAAAATTACATTTACCAACTAAATAGGTAACAGAATTAATATTTACAGCATGCAGAACATTACATTTAGAAAGGTTTAGGAGTTAATATTTTGAGACAAGGCTTTATAGAATCCTACAGCCCAAGACTGGAGGTTTTACTACTTTCTGACATTTTCCTACAAATTACAGCACACTTTGCTGGGGCCCAATAAGAAGTGCAATGCTATATCTCTGCCAAGGTACTAAATCTTACACAGTGTAAGACAAGTGAAAATCAAAGTATTATCTTTATTAAGGAGACAAATTAAAATCAAAATATTATCTTTATTAAGGAGCTAATTATTGTAGAAAGTGGTTTATATGTAAGAGTTGAATGGTCTTCTTCATATTAATCCCCAGAGTTAGATTATTCAACCAGCAGTAATGGGCTGACTGTGAAGAAGCTAGACAAGCAGAAAAGAGGTAGCCTCTCTCAAGAGGAAAGAGAAAATAAAAAGCTGAGCTATATGTGACCAATTTCTTCACCCAAACTTATTAGTCACATTAAGTCACTTCACTTCACTTCACTCTCAGGAAGGAGTTGGGGGAAGGATGAACAGTAACCAAGAGTGTTACACTAATGAATGCATCTCTACTGTAAGGAAACAGGTGGAGAGCGAGAGTGTTGACTCCCATCCAAACAATTCAACCAGAGTTGTCTAGATATAATTTATTTATGGGAATATAGAACACTGTTAATGCTTCCTGGTTTAAAGTACTAAAAAAGATCTTCAATCACCAGAATGACTCAGACTCATGCACCCAAAAAGTTTTAACTCATACTTGATCAGTTTAAATGTATGGAACACACATTGACTTTGGTTGCATCCTAGCACGGTACAACCTTGGTCATTTGAAGAATGTAGAATCTTAAGAGGAGGAGGGGAAGGATGGTGTTTAGCTTTTATTTGACAATGATAGGTGGGTGGTAGGGGTAGAGGTGGTGATAGATGGGAACATGTACCTAGGAAGAGATTTTAGGCATTCAAAAACATAGTGAATTTTAATTTAGTTTTGGTTCCAATATCTGTAAAAACCAGTGAGTTAAAACAGAAAGGTAGCCTGCTGCTTTTAATGTTTTTTTGTGTTTCTTTGGTCTCAGAAGAGACTTCTGGGAAAGTACATATCTAAAATCTTTCATAAATGTGCAACTATGAGTAATTTGTAATCTATTATCATTTTTGTGCAGTTGATAATTAGAACACTTTAGAAAGTGGTTAAACACTGTATATATATATATATATATATATATATATATATATATATATATATATATATTTTTTTTTTTTTTTTCGGTACGCAGCCCTCTCACTGCTGTGGCCTCTCCCGTTGAGGAGCACAGGCTCCGGAGGCACAGGCTCAGCGGCCATGGCTCACGGGCCCAGCCGCTCCGCGGCACGTGGGATCCTCCCGGACCCGGGCACGAACCCGCGTCCCCTGCATCGGCAGGCGGACTCTCAACCACTGCGCCACCAGGGAAGCCCTAAACACTGTATTTTAAGATAATACAGTATAATAGAATTTAGAAATGGAAGAAATATGCTGATACTTTTGAATACTAAAAGCATTTTTTAAATGATATATTATCATTAGGACAATATAGGAACACAGGAAAATGCAGGACAGGAAAATTCAAAGAGCAGTAAACATATCATATCTGACCTCCCACAAATTTACCCAATCAACATCTGGCAAAGATAATTTCTGATATTTAATGTAAACACATGTTTATAGGAGGAGAGATTGATGATATTTTAAGGAAAATAGACTACACTATACATGTTATTTTAAAAGTATTAATTTCAATAAAATTTAACAACTACCACCATGGAAGTGTAAGGGAAGGAACTCTTGACTTTAAGTTAAATGTTTGTTCACACATACATATACACTCAAAAATACGGTATTTTTAAAATGTCCCTCTAAAATTAGCTAGTGAAAATGGTGCCAATATCATCGTGTCTTTTAACTGTATATTTCAAATTAGACTGTAATTATTGACTCCTTGTTTAAAAACATAAGGAAATAATCACAGACACATAATTGCTCTTTCTCCTTTGTTACTTTACATTTTATTCTATTAAAAATAATTCCAATCATTTTTAGTTGTGTTTTATAATTAAATTGCTTCAGTGGGTCATTTAAGAGATTTAAATACAGCTTCTCCATTCCCAAGTTATTTAGACAGTCTCTTTGGTGGCTGCACTATTTGGTTATTTCCCATTTCACTTCACCCAAAACCTTCCTTCCCTCAAAACTCCCTTTCCCCAACCCTCTTTCCATTTTTAAATTCCTTGTGTGTATGAATATTAACTTTTTGTTTCCTTTGTTTCTGAGCACAAGTGACCAATACATTTTCACCTCCGATCTGTGTCTATATATTTCAGTAACTTCTGTTATTGTTTTTATGAAGGAATCTAATGTCATTCTGAATTTCTGCCCTGTGTACCTGTCTTTTTTTTTTTCTTTAAGCCCTTGAAATTCTGTAGCTTGACCAGAATGGTTGTGATTATTTTACTACAATGTCTTCCTCCTTTATACCTTGCATAACCATGTTGCTCCTTTGTGCCTGTGATCTCCTCATGTTGATCCACTTGTGCCTGATGAAGAGGAAGGCAGATTTTGTCAATCACATTTGTTCTCTTTTTGTGGCATTAAGTGCCACTTTCGTCCGTATAATGTCTTCAGTTCTAGTTTCTAGTTTCCCTCTCAGCTCTTCCAGATTGATTTATCCCCTTCCTTTGTCTTATAATCACTTCCTTGAACCTCCATTTCTCTTATCTGAATGGTGAGCTCATTTTGAAATGTCATATTTTCCGGAATTTTTTGAGACTAAGACATAGTACTCATTTGAAAGCTCCCATCAGAACTCCTCTTGTTCTTTCCAATAATTTATTACTGTTCTTCAAGGGCCTTTGGCTTAAGATCATTTTCTCATTTTTCAGTACTTGTATATGTCTTACTGATGATTTATTTTTAAAGGAGACAGTGACATGATGAAGGATAGACTGGGAAATGGCAAAGAATGAATGGGCCTGTGCCAGACAGTAGCATTGATTTGGGTTGGTTGTCTTAGAGACTTTCTCACCAATACTATTTATTGTGCTCTTTATCCTGGGGGCATGGGCCCAATTAGGTTTTGTTATAAAGTTATGTGTCTCCCAGTAACGCACCTTTGAGCCTGTGCCCTAGGTGTTGGGCTCTGTTGGGTTCTTTCAGCTGCAAGGCAAACTTATAGGAAAATACAAAGTTTGAGCACACATTTACTTTTAGATTCTCTTTTCTGGTTCTACTGTGGCAATCTGCTGGACCACCACAGAGATACGATCCAAACCTAAGTCTGCTTGACTCATGCTAGGATTTTTTACATTGTTCTCTGTATCTTTTTACCACAGACTCCAAAATTCTTTGAAAGTAAATCACATAGTAAACCTTCATTAACTAAAATATTTGGGGGATGGAATATTGTGGTAAATTATATTTCAGTTTAACTGAGACAAACAAGAAACCCTTTGATTTCAAAATGTATTATTGAAAACTCTTTTAAAATGTATTAGTCAACTTCCTTGACCTTCATAGTACATTATACAAAAGGTAATTGATTCTTTTTCAGATGATTGAATGTTGTTTAGAATTACAATGTTCATATCATAAGGTGGGACTCTCAACATTGTGCATAGTGAATGTGGGTGATTGTGCTCAAATATTAGAATGTATTCTAAAAGTGTGCAATAAAATATCATTAATTTGTAATATCAAACTTTTTCAGTGAGAGCTGTTTTCTATGGAAGTTAGAAAGACAAAATATTCATCTATATATCAGTAAGAAATAAAAATTTTATATAATGGTATAGGTATTATATATAATTATATTTATTATATATTAAATATTAAGTAAATAATTATCTACCTACATAGTTCTATATATAAAACATATTTATATAATATGTATATTTATAAAACATATTACAGATAAAATTATATATTTGTGATTGCTATTATATATATTTATAATTTTATTTGTCATCACTTATCAATGTTTTAAGGTAATATATTTTATTTTCTCCTCCTATTGTATTTTATTTTATTTTATTGTGGTACAAGGGCCTCTCACTCTTGTGGCCTCTCCCGTTGCAGAGCACAGGCTCCGGACGCGCAGGTTCAGCAGCCATGGCTCACGGGCCTAGCCGCTCGGCGGCATGTGGGATCTTCCCGGACCGGGGCATGAACCCGTGTCACCCTGCATCGGTAGGCGGACTCTCAACCACTGCACCACCCGGGAAGCCCTCCTCTTGTATTTTAAAGTAACAAATCAAGGCGTTGAGAAAACAGAAAGCTGAATCCATCACTCTGAGTATTAGACAAAAGTCTTGTGAATACTAGATAAACAGATATGATCAACTAAAATAAAACAAGGAACACATCTTCTATGCCATGCATTATGCTAATGCACCCTTTCAAATAGCTAAAGTATGTTTCACAAAGAATTTTAAATTTCCTTTTTGACATAAGGATACCTGGATAAATTGTGAAAACTGAGCCAGTTTTACTGTAGGTTTTCACAGCTAGACATTAAGAAATTTCTGAAAATTTGATTCCATTCCTCGTTTTTCCTTCACATGTTTAGCAACTTGTAAACACAACTGCACTCTGATAAACTGTGGTTTGCTTGTATTCTGACAGTATTTCAACTTATGGCTTTCACATCCTATTCCTTGATTTAAGAAGTTTTTATTCCCATATACATTTTAGGTTATTTGAGAGCTCACAGGAAAAAAAACGGACCAGTAAAAATATCTGAAAACTCTCTCTTGCTCTTATCTTTCAAAAAGAAAGCTTGTGCTGAGTAGATGAATTAAAAGGAGATAGGGAAGCCCAGACTACAGTTTAACAGAAGCCATTGATCTTTACAAATTAGACTGACAACAGAGATCCATTAAAGTCCACAGTATAATGAAAAAAAATTCCTTTCCTTTGGCCTTTCTTTTATCTTCACTCTTCCTAATTCTGATTCCTCTCTTCCATACTCTCCTGTCCTTCAGAAGAGACACTAAATGCTGATGAGGTAATGGCCATTACACACCTCTTTGAATCTCATTTGAGAAATGACTCTGATTCCAAACATTAATTTTTGGTACCTATCTGAATAACAATAAGCTTGCTATAGTGTTGATTAAGCAGTGGAAAAGAAAAGAGGGGCTGCTCATTTAATACAGCTATGCCAGTTCAATGAAACCCATTATGACTTAAAACAGGATTCCCAAGACCACTTCTTATACCACTTAGCATAATACTTAGCATTTATCACTTTCTGCATTTCATTGTTTTTATTTATTTATTTATTTATTTGTAAGGTAAGCTTCTTAAGGTTAGTAACCAGGTCATTCCAGACCTCCTCAACTGAAATAAGTCTGAGTCACAGTGCCATCCATTTGCTTAGTCATTTGAAACCTGCTTTTTGGATATCTTTAAGAAGGCAAGAATGCTTACATATGCTGTTTAAATAAGTGGATTACTAAGGATAAGTAAGTAATAAAAATGGAGTAATGAATGTGATATAAGCTACAAAATGGAGAAAAGGCCTGCGTTGCAAAAATGCCACTCCATTCTCCAATTCCTATAGACAAAGGAGGAAATCATTCTATCCCTGTCCTCTTCAAATATATTTTTTTCATCTATTATAGCACTTACCTGACTGTGTTGTAATCCATCTTGTCTTCAAAGTGAAACCACAGGTCCCTGAGAGGTAGAGGTCCTGTTTCATTCATGTTCATATTCTCAGTGCCTGTTTTAGTGCTTGCTAAGAGTGAAAGGTAAGTAATACAGGTGTCCCTGTGTGTGTAGGTGTATATGTATCTATATTTATTCACAAACGTAGCAATAAATAGACAAAATCTTTTGGAAAAATAGCATAGCATATCATGCAACCTGTGTCTCACCTGTCTGACCCTGTTACAGAAAAGGAAATCTAGCTTCAAAAATCAGCAGTGTGTTTCTGGGCTCCGGTTGGTACGAAGCTCAGCCCCATACAGTATCTCATTCACACAAGGTCATTCAGGGAGGTAGTCCACACATCACATATGAGCATTTGAGTCAGTGTGTCCTTGGTTTGCCAGTTGCCTCTTTTGCTTATGAGTTGTAATAATTCAAGGAAGACATTTAAGTGCTCTGATTTGGGCTTTCTCCATACATTAATAAAATTATAAAGGCTACTACTCGATGTGCTAAGGGGGTCTTTACCAGAAAATTCATCTTGAACAGTTGGTAAAATATCTGGCATATAATAAACACTCAGTTAATACTAGCTTCTGCTGCTGCCAGCCAGACCTGAGTGGAATTTGCAATTCAAGGTTGAGGAATGTGGATCTGACCTTGCAATTACTGGAGAGAGGATTTGTGGTAATTATATTAGGGACTAAGGAAGCACAAGGCAGCATTTCATTCTCTTTTCAGAGCCAAGTTAATACTCTAGGGCTCATGAGTTTCTCTAAGGAACAGAACCCCACAGATCTGCCCAAGAAGTAGAAGTTTGGGAACTAAAATCTACGTCACTCCTGACTTTCAAAACTTGGCCTGAAATAAGTTATGTAATTGCATTTGGGAATTAGACCCTAATTTGTTTGTCTCTTTCTGGAAATTTTGGAATAGGATTAGAATATTCCAAGCCACAAATGTCTTATATATAATAGTATAAGACAAGTGTACTACATGTACCAATCCTGTGGCCATTGACAGCTTTGTACTTCTTTTCTATAAAAGAGAACAGATATGTTGCAATTTGTTTTTCTTTGTATTTCTTTCAGTTTTTGGCTGAAAGTCATCAGGTGCTTTCATGACTCTTCTCTCACTTCTCTACAAGGATATTCAGATTGTTCTACCTCCACTTCTTTTTGGAGACTGCACCCTTGGCAATTTTGGGAAGTCCTTCCTCAGCAATATGACTTCCTACATCACATCTCATCAACAACCTTTCTCAACCTCTGAGCAGATTGTTAAAAAGGTAGTTAATAATCAATACCAAATATTGACCAAAGTTTCATAGGAAGTTAGGAAGTTATGTAGAAATGCTTACACATAATTCTTCTCTGATAATGTAAACTACTGAAGTGCTCCCTTGAATTTGGCCTTTTTGTCTCTTTGCCAACCTTGAAGGGGAAAAAACAAAAGTCTGATGTTTCTTCTATTCCATGCCAAACATCTGAACACAAATGTGAAATTAACTATACATGTAGATGTTTCTGCAATAACAAATTTTTAATTTCTGATTTCCAATTTGATATTAATTCTAAAAACATGTAGAAACAACCTAAGCCTTTCTTTCAGATTTTAGCACAAATTAAGATGCATGCATTTAGTTGGGTTTTGAGATTGCCAATGGGAAGGATCTAACTTGATATTGTTAATGCAAAGGTTAGAGCAATGATTTAATTTGTAGTCAATAGTTTGCTTTCTCTCCCAAAAGCCAGATAGTGAAATAATTTTTTAGATCATTTCAATGTCTAATTAGTTTCTAAGTATCTTTCCCCTAATAGTCTGCATCCAAATCAGAGTCTATACCACCATTTTTCAAGCAACTTCTGAACATTTAGTATTGTATAAGCAGTTTCAAGAAAAAAAAGTACTAGAGTGTTTGGAACAGGATTATGTATGGTATTCTTCCCAATCTTACTGTTGGCTCAGAAATGAAGACAATAGAAGTTAATTCCAAAGCCATGTATCCTACAAAACTTTAAAGTAGGAGTCTGAAAAGTAATTAGATGGCTCTTAAAACTTTCACTCAGATTGAAGTTATGAAAATATTACCCAGAGGGCAGAGATTTGCAGCACAGTGGGTGATGGAGATTTCCTTAGAGAGAGCTGTAATATGATGTTTGGTCTCCCACTCACCCTGACCCACCGCAGAGTGGGAAGGAATAAGTGTTGCTTTCACTGTCCTTTCAAGCTCAGATGAGGGCTTCAAGGGAATACTTGGAGAGCTTAATATGTGGCCCTGA
This sequence comes from Grampus griseus, assembly GCF_964374135.1. NCBI lineage: Eukaryota > Metazoa > Chordata > Mammalia > Artiodactyla > Delphinidae > Grampus > Grampus griseus. The sequence continues at coordinate 49,300,193 of NC_139012.1, forward strand.
TGTTTGAGATGGACTGTGATGCAATGAACAGTGGTCTGAGTCAAACCTGAGAAATGGGGAGTGTAACAGGCCATAAGCTGCTATGGACAAGCTGAGAAAAAGCATCTGCTTCTCAAGAAGCTGACACTACAATAGTTTGGAAAGGCAAAGTATGAAGGCATGTTCCCACTGGCCACTTTCATGCCAAAAACACCAAAAATTCTGAATGAGCTTTACCTTATTGCTTAGCAGAGAAAGGCTACAGGAATCTCTGACCTCACAGGCACTGCAGTAAAGGCATGGATTGTGCTATTGGAGTACGTATCAAAGGTATCAAGAGACTGAAAGAAAATGGTATCAGTGATAGGGAGGACTCTTTTCCCCACGAATCAACTTTAAACACCTGTGAGGCCGACTGAGCTCAAAGCTGTCTTATAATAATAGAAGTGCAGTACTTTTCTGACACCCTTTACTTCTCTTGCTTGCTTTTCCACTCCCAAACCAAAGGGACCAACACGTTGGGATAACATCTGAGGGAGAAGCAGTAGGTATGGACATCAACCAAGCCCCATGGTTGGCCTTAGACTTCCTGCATAGAACAGACCCTTGCCAGGGAAGGGGAAAAAGATTAAAGTCAATTGGATGGAACCATGTACTTTCCATGGAGGACAACTTGTTTATTGACTTAGCGTGATCATAGAACTCTTTATTACCTACGTGTAAATGGAAAAGTTATGGGCCTGTGTTATCATCCGGAGGCAGGGGGGAAACTTCACCCCTGAATAAACATAAGGGAGATAAAATAAACTTACTTTATGATTACACCTAATGAGCCCTGCTTACACAATGTGCTGTTTAAACCCTCCATTGTTCTAACCAAAATAAATCATGCACTGCCCTTTGGATTATTTATTTTAAAAATTATGTATATAATGACTGTGTATAATGACTGGCAATCTGTAGGGTCATTCCAGGAGTTGGATAAACACAGCCCAATTTCCTTTCTACTACACTTTCAAAATACTGGGAAGGAAAACATAGGCTAAATTGTTGCATCCACTGGTGGTAACTACACTAAACTGATATTTTACCAGAATGGATACGTACCCTTTCTGTTAGTTTCAGATTCCCTTCACTCTCTGGTCAGAATTTCTGGACAACATTATTTTCATATAACTGTTTGAGACTATGCATTTTTTTACACTATTTTAGGTATAAAATATACACAATACCTGTTTTACTGTCATTCCAAGTACATTCTCCTTAGAAGGTGAAAGTCAATTTTATTCTAGTGTCCCTATGTTGTCTTCCAATTGAGGTACCTTTTCAGGTATCCCTTACAGAGGGTATAAGAATTGGACATGTTATTTTTAGGAACAGAGAAAACATTTCTCCAAGGTAATGGGACACCATGAGGTGTGCTCTTGCATATTGCTTCCTTTCCTAATTAAACAGAATGTGAGAGGGAAAGTACGTTGACATTATTAAAGTAAATGACCCAAGCTTTAGTAATGAAGACATCTAGGCTGAAGTTTATTGTTTTAATTTTCATCCTGAGCAATTTCAGCCCTACAGAGTAAGCTGCTCTAAGTGTCCTGACCTGTATTTTTTCCATTATGCTAACAGTGAAGCCCACTGACGCTATAAAAACAAAACTCTCTGTAAGAAGTTGTATTTTGGAACAAAGTGTTTTTTTTATATGCAAGGTGTATTAATATTGGTTATTTATTAAATCTAGTTTTTAACAAGCTGTCATAAGTGGGGTTCTTCAGAGGGCAGAGATATCAGGAGACTAAAAGTTGCATAAATTATGCTCCATAAAAATATAGATGAGGCTCAGATGCCTTTGGATTAAATATTCATTACTGAATATTTACATAATGCATGTGAAAGTACTTTTAAAATAAAAACTCTTTTTATATAAATGGAAACTATAGCCAGATTCTCCCACATTATACCTTGTAGAGTACTTCAAAGCATTCTCTGGAGCCTTAGAGTGGAGAAATTCCTTCTATCACTACTACAAAGGAAGGAAAAGACTGATTGTTCTACACTGTCCAAATCTACCCTACTTAAATTGTTTTGGCAATCTAAAACTGTTCAAACTTTACTCAACCTTTAGCAGAAGGCTTAACTTTCTGTGGTTTATAAATATATGATTCTAAAAAAAAGCAATTTTTGAACTTCCATTCTCCATCAATAAGTATTACATGCTTGACAGGTAAATTATACATAATCATTTGACTATAATAAACAGGCATAGAGAGGCCTGGATTTATATTCCAACTCCACTATTTACTAGTTGCATGATCTTGGACAAATAATTTTAAATCTGTGCTTTATTGTTTTTCATCAGTTTTTATAAGAGTCTAACATCTACCTTGAAGGATTACTTGAGAATTAAATTAGATAGTGCAAGCAACATTCCCAGAATCTGATACACTCAAAAGGCTGAAAAATTACTTCCTCATACCTAAATAAATAATTAGCTCCATATTGAAAGCAGCTAACTCTCAATTACTTATGTTAATCTATGGAAATCTCTAGTCAGAGGAATAAAAATAATATGAACATAATTTTCACACAGTTTTATGATCTATTTTGATATTTTATATTTTTAATATCTCACTATAGAATTTAGACATGAAAGGGTAGCCCCCTTAAGAACTGAGTGGTTTAACTCTCTCATTTTAGGGATAAAAACATTCAGAGATAACAAATACAATTATACATGTAATCCAGCTAGTTAGTGGTAGAATTGGGACTGCAGATCAAATCTCCTTTTTTTTTAATTTTCTTATTTTTTGCTGTTCTGTATATTCATAGTACTTCAAATAAAATGATCAAACTCGTGTTCAAATGAAGATCTTAATTTGAAGTAGCTGAAAAGATGCCCACCTTCAGTCACTATGATGCTATTTATTGCTATACTTTCCCTGTGACAATCTTATTCCGTGTGTGTGCATAGTAATTGCTTACACTTGTCCAAAGCAGAATATAGGGATATCATTCAGGAATAATTCCAGTCAAAAGTTTGACTTAGTTTAGTCAAACTAAGTTGTGGATTAACAAAACTCAGTTGTGGATTAACAAAACACAAATATAACTGGCTAAGACCTGGGTATTTATCAAGTACAGGTTAAATGAATTAATACTTTAATGTCATGATAATATTGAAGTTGTATTTTATATAATGGAAAGAGGAAATAATTGTAAAGAGTTGCAATCCTTCCTGGAAGAAAAGACAATAGTAAATTGCAACAGTTCAAGTTTCTCAAATAAAAGTAAAAGAAATAAGAATGATTGTCTCAGTGACTTAAAATATATTTACTTTAATATACCTTATTTTATAATTTTATAATTTAGTTGAATTATTTCCAATGAGATATTCATAAATGATACAGGAACTGCGTATTAGGAAAAAAAAAAAGTTCAAGCCCTTTTGTATGTGGCTAAGTTTATTGCATGATTTCTATACCTGCCTATCCATAGCAGATACTAGGCTATGTCGGCAATATCTATTTCCTCATCTTTCTTTTTAAAAGAATCTTAAACTTGTTGAGGGATCCACCCTGCTACAATGTACCCCAAGAGACTCAGAAAATGCTGACTTAATGTGCAGCTCCAGGAAAAGGTCCTGATATGATGCTGTATTCCAGTCATGTTTGCCATGATTGTCACCTGTGATGTGTTAGAATCTCACCCTGAGGCAGTCAGTACATGATTACTAGTGCCCTCCCTGAGAGACTGGTCCATCAGAGAGATTTTTGAAAGGATCTTTCCTCTCTTGCATCCCATCTTGTCTTTACTCCCTCCATCCCTCCCTCTTTCCCTCCTTTCTTCCACTCTCTCTCTTTCTTCTCTCTTCCTCTAACCCTCTTCTTTTCCCTCTCCCTCTTTTTCCTATTCCCAGTCCTTGTCTTCATTACTTATTTTCCCCTCTCCAGTTGAATATGTAAAAGGAAGCAAGCAGTGTAGCAGTTTGCAGATACCAACAACCTTTTCACCTCCACAGAGAGAACTAGCCCTGCATGAAGCTGATGTTGAAGGTGACAGAGTTGAAAGACAAAAAGAATCTGGGTCATCCCTGAGACACTATATCTACTAACCCTGAACCCCACACTCCATATGGACTTCTACGTTCTTAAAATGATAAACGTACCTGTAGTTTAAGCCAGTTTGTTCCAATATTGTTGCAAACTAATTTTGATGTACTCCTAAACCTCAATCCTCTACCACATTTTTAAATTTCCTTCCTTCCTCACTTATTTCTCTATACGTGCCATTATTATTCTCAGATAAAGAAACATGTCTAGCTTTATGATACTAAATTATTACCATTAAATACTGACAATAGCAAAGGAAAATTGTACAAACTCCAATGAAATACTAACAGCTAAAAGGCTGATTTTATAACGTACATTTGTAGCGGCCATTTGAGTGAGTCTACATAATGGTTTTAAAGGACTTTCAATAATGTTTCCTGAAGCTGTGCAGACTTTTAACTAATTTTTCATTTTAAAAAATGCATCTAAATATAAATCAAGCACTATACACTTCCAATTTAGCTGTTTGAATGGAAAGAGAAGGTAGAGATCTGGCGTAGTCATGAGTAAGTGCTATAGAAAGCTGTAGTCAACAGTTGAAATTTAAAACAAATTAAGTGGGCAGGGGAAGGGGAACAGGGAACCTGAAAATAAATGGGAAGCTTAGAAATAGTTTTAAAGCAATAGCTACCCTAATAATGATTATGGTTAATTAGTGATCCAAGAGTACCACCCTCTCAGCAAGTAGTTCAAGTGCAATCTTTCTGTTTCCACTAGCCCAGCAGTAATCAACTGAGCCAGCCTTCCCTGCACAGGGTGTTCTGCCTTGTACCAAAGTGCAGAGTATGGGAAGGTGACAGTTACATAGTTACATGCATCCATACTTCATGGTTCTTTGAGTACTGACTCAGACACAGGACGGGAAAACTAAGACTTTTTCATTTTGATGACGCATATACCATACGAAATGTTCTCAAGAGAAAGTAGCAACATGCTACTTTCTATACTTTTACCTCTGGTCATTGTGTCTTGAAGAAAAGGGGAAAAAAGCCATTTTAGATCTAAAATAATGCTTTCTCCTTTAGCACTGTGAAAGAAAGTAGGCTGCCTTCATTGTTCTTTTACTTGTATCTACTTGTAACCTGGGCAAATTTTTAAAGCCTGTTTCTGAAGACAGAGAACCATACTCTACTTACCTCACAGGAAAGTTTGTTAAGCAAAATTCCATATGTATATAATTTTATTTTTTCCAAACTGGAAAGCACTATATAGATACTATCAATTGGAGTCATCCTTATCATCAGATTATCAATTTCAAGCTAGAAATAAATTAGGAGTTATGTTACATCTTTGGAATTTATTATATGCCACAGGAATAATCACTGGATTTAAGGGCATATCCCACATAGAGAAGAAATCACTGTTAACATATGGCAGTGTATAATTCATATGTAAAATGGAGAACAGAAAATAGATTGTATTTTCTAAAAATGGCATAGCAATATTTCTGGTCCCACCTGCTCCTCCAAAACCTTGCACTTCCCACCAGGAGATGGACTCTCTTTCCCCTCTTCCTGAATATGGATGGGACTTGTGACTGCCTCAACCATAGAAGATGGTAGAGGCAGTGATATGTGCCTTCTGAGGCTGGGTCATAAATGGTGATATCTCAGGATGTTTATCCACCCACCACAGGCACCATGTGGAGAAGAAGCTCAGAGAGACCAACCCCAGCGAGGAACCCCTTGGAGAGGTCTGCTTGGAGAAGACCTGAGATCCCTCATCAGTATAGGCTACCAGATATTGAATAAACCAGCCCTCAGGTGATTACACTCCCCAACCTTCACATTAGCCAGCTGAGGCCTAAACATTGTGGAGGAGAAACAAGTGGTCCCTACTTGTCCTGTCAGAATCGCTAACTTATTGAAACCATGAAAAATTGTTATTTTTGAAAATACACTGTGATTTTTTTATACAGCATTAGATAACTGTATCTCATATAGAGAGTATCACACCAATATCAGCATCACTTATTGTATTCATGCTTATAGAAACCTTTTAAAATTTTGACTATATATCACAAATAAGTGTAAAATATTTTATGTCAAGTATTTTTGGAAATATTATGAATATTTCGACATGACAGAGGGTAATTTTAAGATTTTTTTCCTACTTCAAAGACTGTCATGGAATTTTAGCAATCATGGGGAAGAGATACATTTATTAAAATGTATGCTTAGCACTTTTTCTAGAAATAGAACAAACTGTGTTCCATTCTTCCACTTCTTAAAGTAATAAGTAATGTTGAACTATAATAGAGGGTGGAGGAGAAAAATAGAGAAGATATGTAGATGGTAGGGAGAGGAGAAATGAGCCAGAGTTGTAGGTGGTGAGGAAGGGAGAACAAGACAGGAATAATCATAGAGAAGAAAAGGAAGAGACTTAGTAGATTCTAAGATGACAATGTAGAAGAAGACATGTGAAGATGTTTAATACACCAACCCCATGCTTTTACTGTCCTTTGAAATTTAAAGGTACTAGCCCAGGGTCCATAACTTTGCAATGGAAAAATTGCAAGCTAGCCAACTCTCCAGCAAGTAGCCACAGCAACCTATCAGTGATAAAATTATTCTTAAGGCTGGGTGCTCTCACCCCATGGAGCTTGAAGTCCCAGTTTGATGGAATTAATGCAAGAGCCAAATGGGGCCTATAGATGGAGGGCCACTATCTCTTATTTAACAGTAAGAACCATCCTAGGTCAATAATGAGTAACAAATGTTGTGGGCAATGTTATTTTTAATCATGTAATTATAATATACTCGTGACACAACAGACAACATTTGTTAAAAATAAACATGTAAGATTCATTTCTCTTAATTCTAATATAAGTCCAAGCATAGAGTTTTCCAGCAACATGTTTATTTTTCTTTATAACAATTTAGAGGTCTGTTTTAGAGCACATCAGACCCCCTAGGCTGGTAGCTCAATTCTATTGCTTATCAGCTCAGTGACATTTGTTAAGGTGCTAAACTGCAGAGACTTATTTCACCTGTAAAATGGACAGAATTATAGGATCTTCATTATCAGTTTGTTTGGAGGATTTAACGAGAGACTACATGGCATGTACTTAAAATGTCCAGCACAAAATAAGTGTTGAATAATATAAGCTCTCATTATTATTGTTAACCTGTTTTAAAAAAATTAAGCTGCTTAGTGTCTGCTTTTAGACAATTCTCCTATGCTTTTTTCAGTTTTCAAATAGTGATCATTTGCTTTACAAATTATTCTTTTAAAAACAAAATGATTAGATAGATAGCAAAAAAAGTTAATGTCCTAAAGTAGGAGCTCATTTCTAACACTCCATAGAATTGAAAAACCTCAGTACAACCATCCATATTTGGCAAGTGAAATTTACATAATTAAATAGATTAAGTAAAAGGAAAGGTCTGCTTCCTTTTGAGGAATCCTTCAAGATTAATGATGGTAAGTACAGGTTACAAGCGCCAGAAAGTGCATCTATTTTGACTACCATCGCCTCCCTCTTGGATTTTCACAATTAAGGGTATTATTGATGGGAAAGGAGCTGAAATTTGTATGTACCAAAGTATTTCTCTGTTAATCATTTTAAGGGCACAAAATGAAGTTAACTTACAAGGGCATGCATATAGAATAGCATGTAATGTCTACATTAAAATGACTATAATGAATACCCATCAATTTAATAATGATTAGCTACTTGTTATACTGTATGTTCCTCAAATGTTTCAAGGGCAAAAAGAAATGAAGTTAAAACCACCTGCAAATGCTATTGCAAACTTTCAGATTTTATTTTTGTGCTAAAAGTAATGTATAGAGAGAGATTTTAGGGAAAACATTTTACTAGTATTAGGACTTGGGGGTGTTTGTGGGGAGGTTGATAATCTTACATTAAAAAAGACAATTGCTGTCCTTAAAAAGACTTATAATTTAGCGTGGGAGATAATCACATAAGAAATAACGTGAGGGAGTGAATGAAAAGGAGTTGGAGAAAAGTGTGAGTTATATATAAAAATACCCAGCTTAAATAAGACATTTAGCTAAAATTTCTCTAGGTAAGCTGTAACACTGAAGTTGTTAAGGCTTTTCTTGGATAGCATTCCATTTTTAAATTGAAAATAATTCTGGGTGAATAATTTTAAAATTCCATAACTAAGAAGTTGTAAGTATTATAATTACTGCAAATCAAAAAAAAAAGGGACAAGACAATTTATTGTAGCATCCTGTATATTTTTTCTTGGTGTCACTTTTGGCAAAACATCTAGCAATATCAGAGTTTTTAAAATTAATTTTTTAAAGATTAGACTTTCTTATTCTTAGATCTGTATTTCTTATCCTTAAGATTTTGTGTGTCAATAGAAAACAAACTTCTAATTACCAAAGGGGAAAGTGGTGGGGAAGGATAAGATAGGAATTTGGGATTAACAGATACACACTTCTATATATAAAATAGATAAACAAAAAGGACCTACCATATAGCACAGGGAACTATATTCAATATCTTGTCATAACCTATAATGGTAAATAATCTGAAAAACAATATATATAAATATGTATAACTGAATCACTTTGCTGTACACCTGAAACATTGTAAATCAACTATACTTGAATTAAAAAAATTATCATTTTGAAACCCTGCAAATAAGTTATTAGAAATGAATATCTTTTTTCAAAGCCATAGCACTTGACTATGAATATGAATGAAAAGCATATTTTGATAAAACAGTAAAAGCAAAAATTGTGAAAATATAGTGGATGATTACAAAAGGCTGTGACGTGAATACATAATTTTATAGATGCTAAGTACTCCAGTACTATAAATCAAGCCTTCAATTAGCTGTTAGGGCTCATAAGGTGTGGTCCAAAGTGCCCTATACCCATCACCTCACTGGTTGATGTGAACAGAAGACTTTCATAGGAAAGAACTGATTGAAGCTGGAGACATTTTAGGAGTCATAAGATCCTGGGGAGATTTCTCCTGCCTTTCCTATATTTTTTTCATCAGCAACAATCCTCATGTCAAAAAAGAGGGCACCCATGGGAGCCCCTTATAGACTTTGTGATGTCTTGTTTAGACACTGTATAGCAGATGTTGTTGGTGCCCTGTCCATGTCCCCTTTCCATTCCCAGTTCAGGAATACTCACTGGACTTCCAAATGCCAGAACCTTAATTACTTTGCCTGAGAGCTTTTTCTGTGCCTTAGATTTTGCTTTGCCACTTTTGTAGCAGCCAAAAGTGCCTGGGAATGAACACACCTCCCCATGAGCAGTGCTCGGGAATGACTGTTAGGATTTAGCTTATAAACATATTACCTTCAAAGCCCTTTGAGTTGAATAGGTCTGAGGTATGGGTTTTACACTGACTCCTAGAGCTGACCCAGTGGGACGAAAGCTCGTTCCTCAGAGCAGCAGCTGGCTTGATAAAACACCCTTTGTTTGCTGCTTTCTTTCATTGTGTCACATCCCACTGCCATACCTTCACCTCCTTAATTGTCTATTTGCTTCCAAACCCATTTGAAGGCTGCTAATTAAGTATTTCAACCTGATAAAGAGGCAGGAAAGTGACTGATTTACGCTTATCTTATTTAAACAAAGGGATAAACACTTTCTAAAGAAAGCAGAGTTGTGAGAGAGAGGGCCAACAATGGACAAGCTGTATTACCCCAGTATTTATTACGTCAGCTTATGCAAATATATGTCAGTTTACTGTGGTAAATTGTGGATGAGGAAAGTTACCTGGTTTGAACAATCTTGGCAAAACCCAACCCAAAGTGACTTGCCCATCAGGTAAGCGAAAGAGGTACATATGTTGAATTTGATAAAAAATTAAAGTGAATTAGATTATATTTGATTTTTAAAACGCTGAATGAGAACACAGTTATATAGTTTTCATAATGGAAAGTTACTGGAAAGCTCTAAGATTTATCTAGATGTTAGTAAGAGTCTGGAAGGGAGATCTGATATAGCATAGTTGAAGCAGGTGGTGGGAGGAAAACAAAATTATTTTATGTTTTCCCCCTACCTAATTTCTTCATAACCACTTGTGAATGAAAAATATTGCCTGCTATATCAGTAAACAAAAGATGTTGCAGCCATCAAACCATCATATTATAGCTGCCCAAATGGTGAGCCCTGAGGGAGCTCAGGATGGAGATAAATGGGCTGCCCACTGCCAAGCCCTAGTCACTGCAGTCACTCCCAACTGTACACCCTGAGGGGACTCAGGATGGGAAAGAACAGGATACTCGCCCCAGATAGCTGATATCAAAGGAATAATTTCAGTGAGGCCAGACTCTTGCATCTTCCCGTACATAGAAAAGAACTAAATTCCTCAACTTGAAATATCTGGTTTTCTTTAATTAACAGTAATCTTTTGGTGTTCGAGCTACCTGGTCTTTGTTGCAAAATCTCCTATATATCCTGACTCCCCCTTTGTCTCTTTGAAGCAGTCCCTCAGAGTGATCTGAGAGTCCTGTCTCCCAACCTTGAAGTCCTCAGAATGTCTGCCAAATAAAATATAACTCTCAACTTTTAGGTTGTGCATTTATTTCAGTTGGCACCCTCCTTTACCCATGGAAGACATTGCTGATTAAACACATCTTTAAGTTCACCCTGGTGCTCTGAATGCCTCTCAGTACCAGGGTCTGGAAGTCACTATCAATCAATCAGAGTTGGCATGCAGTCACAACCCTAACCATGGGGAAAAAAATCTTAATTCCTTCACATCATATTTAAGGCTTTATCATCTGTCTCCAACTTATTTTCCAGTCTTATATTTTACCAAATTCTCTCATGCATACTAAAATTAAGCCATCACAACATGTTTAGAGGTCCTCAAATAATTATTGACTCACAACCTCCTAATTTAGAATCCATTTGTCATCTATTTTTCTTGGAAAAGTTCTATATGCAACCTTCAGTGGAGTTCAAATGCCACTACACCGCTAACTACTTTCTCAGTTAGAATTGATTTCTCCTTATTTCATATGTTTCATTAAATTTTAAACTCTATCTTAAAATTTAACCCATTTCACCTCATGTCAGTCTTTCTTGTGCATTATAATTAACTTTAGGAATCAATTAGATTTTATTCATTGTTCATCCCCAAGGCACCTGGCACAAACTTTACATATTTTATCAAATCATATTAAATTGATTTCAAAAATAATTGAGTTTAGTTGTCCTTTGGACCTACTAAATATCTCCCCTCACAAGATATGCTGCCCTACTCTTGTCCTGCCTAGTTTTATGTTCTTTGACTTATACAAGAAACTGATTATGGTATTTACTGACCCAAAGTGTATCAAGTGTAGACATTAAGTCATAAGAATTAGTAGAGATTCTCAAGATTTCTAAATTAGAAGTTAAAGTTTGCTCAACTAGACCTGGGTGTTCTAGAATTCATAAACACACACACACACACACACACACACACACACACACACATTCACATACACAGATCAAAAATAACTATGTGTAGAAAAACATTTCAAAATTCACCCTGACGAGCAAAGAAGAAGTTGCTCTGATTTGTTCTGTTCATGCTGAGATTTATTTTGATTTAGTTTTCAGAGACTTTAAAAGCCTTTACATATTCATTAAGCTCCAAGAATTGCCTCTATAGAGTTTTGTTAGCAAGTCTGTGCTCAGTCAGTTCCTTATTTTCCTCTGAGTGGTATGTTCCTGACATATTCTAAGACCTAAGTAAACCAAGACATTTCTCAAGACTTAATTTCTTCATATGTAAATTGGTAGCTATAATAATTTCTATCAACTTACCTATTAATCCTAAAGAGCTACTATGGGGATCAAAACAGAAAGTAATACACACAGACACACACGCAAAATTCCAAAAGTATACTCTTGTATAATATTGTACTTAATATTATTAGTCTTCAGTAATTCAAATTCTAATTCTTAAAATGAGTTATCTAATGAAGACATGATTAAACCATGAAATTTTCAGAGATTATTACACCTGGCCACGGGGATGGGGGGCAGTGTACCAAATGAAACATTTATTAATCACTTGGGTAAAAAAGATCTTTGGAAAACAATTAGAAATGCTGCCAAATTGCATGCTACTAGGCTAATATTTTGTGGATCATAAATTCTCTTAGAAGGCTTTAGGTAAACTTAATTAGATTTAAAAAATTCCTCTACTAAGATTAGTTGATGCTTTAATTAGGTGGATGCAAAATAAAATCTGTTTTACTAGATTTATCAGATTATTGCCTGAAATATTTCTCCCCTTCGACATTTTAAAAGGAAGCCTCATGCTGAGGGTTTAACACCACCAAGGAGACTGGGGAAATCTTTATATTATCAGAATTTGAAGTACTAGCTAATCTTACTTCTCCCTGCATTTTTTTTTCCATTCAAAACATCATTTCCAGTCATGCTGAAGATACTCATTTGCTCTTGAAAATCATCTGAACTTGTCTATTCAGTTAATCCATAGAAAAAAAATGTAGCCTTGACAAATGTGGAGAGAGTGGAGATGGATGGAAGACATATTTAGGAGATAAATATCAATACAACTTGAAATTGATTTCACATATCTGAGACATGTCAAGGGCAATTTAGATGGCTGGCTTATACAGCAGGAAGGGTGATTATAAATATTTACTGGTTTGGAAAACAGAGTTACCAGGGTTGGAGTAGACAAACATCAGGAGAGATATGGGGTTGATTTTAGAATGTTTTCTTTATGTCTAGCCTGAAGTTCCTAAATTGTATCGTTGGAAAATCATTCATATATATTGAAATTAATCTGTGCCTTTTTTTCTAACATGGCACCCTCTGCAAAGTAAGAGTACCACAGGGTGATCTTAATAACTTAGACTGTGTGGATGAATTTATTAAATTGTTATTCTATGGAGTAAGACTGTCCAGAACTTGTGAGAAATAAGAAAAAGACTGTAGAGTGGAGAGAAGATCACCAAAGGAAAAAAACTACCTACTTCTAATATTCACCAAGGCTGACTCTAGTGAAGCTATTAGAATTGGGTAACGTTCACATTTCTTAAAGTTGGACTCATCAGGATGTAAAGTTTTTAAATGGACTCATCAGGATGTAAAGGTTTTAAATAAATGTAACAACTTTTCAAGGTGTGTGATTAGAAAGAATTTACCTTAGATTTCCTCTCTGGTCTACATACCATAAATTTTCGTGTTCACTATGTTCAAACAATCAAGTGGAGCTGGTCATTAACAAATTGAGCATTCTGAAGTCTGTATTTCAAGCTCATGCTCATGATTTTGAATGAAAACCAATTATGTTCTCACATCTGTTACTCGCATCATCAGCTGTGGAATGTCAAGACCCACTTGCATATGGTGTGTATATATGAGAGCAGAGGTTCAGGGGTAAACTGTTCTTCCTAGCAAATGCTTTTGTCAATATCCATTGACACCTATCAGTTGATTCCTTTTTTCTTGGTAGGAGCTCATTTGTTTCTTCCAGGTATTTTGACAAAATCCTTCTCTACATTAGAGGATTTTAGAGGATTGTCATTCCTGAATTTTAAAGAGTTTGTTTATTGGGTGGGGCAGGAGATTTAAGACATCATAATCCTTATGTAAAACATATATGCAAAAAAGTAGTTTAAGAAAACATAGGTAAATAAATGATAGTTAGAAGAGTAAATCTTTTATATAAATTATCCTATGACAGACATAATTAAAGTTATAGTAGTATTTACATAAAAGTGAAAATTATAGTTTCATAAAAATAACATAGATTAAATTGCAAAATACAAACTGGTATTTAAAAACACACACAAATGTTTCCATTATTAACACCTAAGAATTTTTTTCTCTCTCACACAACACTAGGAATTAGTAATACTTTTAATCTTTAAAAAAATTATATACTAAAATTTATTTCATTTTGTTTCCTTATTTTGGTTATTGGGCAAACTGAACTCTTAATGTTTCCGTGCCATTTGCACACTTTCTTCTATGAATCTCCTATTGCTGTCATTTTTAATTGATTTTTATGAGTGTGTTATACATGAAATAAACAACTATTCAACTGTCAGTACATTTTAAGCTAATTTTTTTTCAACTTTGTTATTTTCCTGTGGACTTTGTTCATGGGATATATATCTTTTTTATTGGATAGACATTTTTTTCCTTATTGAGGACAAATTTAATGAACCTCTTTGATATGAAGAAATAACCGCTGAATACTTGGTATCATTGAAAATACTTACAATACTTTAAAGCCATCTGAGTTTACTGATTTGAGAACATCTATATTTTATATCAGCATCCTCACCTTATCCTTTATATGATAGTTGAAACTATTTCTTCTGCTCTCTCAAGGAAAGGTAGTTACCAACTATGGTACTTTTTATTCAGTAATTTGTTGAACTTTCATCCATTTAGTCTCCTGATAGCCTCAGCCAACACCTAATCCAGGCAATTTCCTGTTTTCCCACTGGCTGTTCAATTATATTTTAAGCAAGGCTATCAGGCATGATTCAGGTCATAGCTTAAACATACTGCAGGCAATTTTTCCATGTCCTTGGCGTTTTTTGCTTACGCGTAATCACAACCAAGCACATTTTGTACCTGATGTTTTAGACTGCTTGTTCTTTCTTATTACTTTTAATATCTCTTTACTGGAAGCATGCTTTTTTTTTTTTTTCCCCCAGTGATTTCCAGATGATTCCTGATTCCTTCCAAATTACATAGAATTAAACATCATGCCCACTTTGGCCTTCAAAAAGAGTAAAAGGGTTGTTATTAGCTAAAATTATATAAGTAAAACACATATTACAAAAAATACCAAGGGGTATGGTATTTACATGTACATTCATTCTGATTGAATCTTGGAATGAGATTCTTATACAGAAAATGCACAAAGTAAAGAAGCAACCAGCCTTCACACAAAGGAAATGTAGGGGCCCACATACTCTTAACCAAAAGCTAAAAGACATTTTACAAAGTAGGATTTGAGATATGATACGGACCCAATACATTATTTAGGAGGAATTTCCTTTTCTTACCACTATTTTTTTTCCATTCATTTCTTTCTTCACTAGTGCCATTTTCATTTACTTATCTCAGATAATTCATCTTCAATCCTTTTTTCCTTCATTCAGTTTTATTACCATACAACTTCCAACACTCTTAAAATCTCTTCTTCATAGCCCATCATAACTAAATCAGAGTGCTTCATGTAACACTATTTTTCTTTATTCCAATATCCATTAAATCTACTTTTCCAAGTATTCTGGAAACCATTTTTGAGGGATAGTTTAAAGTCCATAACAAAGCAAATAAGTTATTCCCAGAGGCTGCAGGGGGGTTCTTTAATGCAGAAGAGTGAGATGTAAAGAACAAGAACTGTTAGTAAGAGTAACCACAAATCTTGCAGCTTTAGTCTAATTTAGTGGTCACAGGTGAGGAACACCAGGAGAGGTTTTTAACACACACATTCCCCTGTCCCTTTCCAGACCATTTACATGAAGATGGGTTCTGGACATATGTATTTTTTAAAAATACCCAGATGACTTTAATGTGCAATTAGGTTTGAGAACCACTGCCTAATCATTGATTATATAAGTAACTAAACAGTTTAGAGTAGCTCAGTGAAATAGTTATTCTTTGAGAATTTATTGTTCATGTATACATTTATCTCCTGATTCTAAAATATAAATATTCAGTTATAGAGAATTTCTTTACAGAAGTCATCAAGAAGTTAGAGAAAAAAATTCAAAGGGAGGAAAATGTACCAAATAAGGCAATTAAATAAATCTTCTCCAATATTTGAAGTTGAATGTCATTGTTATCCACTTAAAGTTAAAGCTCAAAATAATTAAGATTCATCACATTGTAATCATGAAAAACTAACACCATGGCTTTATTGATGTTGTATTCAAAATTCTCTAATTCTAAATACACATTTGTATAATGTTAAGTTGTCCTCTAATTTCTTTAAAAATAATTTTCGATGACTCACAGCAAAATTTCATTTTTTTAGAGACAAAAGGAAAAGAATTAAAAAAAGAAAATTACAGAGTAACAATCTTTAATACTATACAGGAGCTACTTTATAGTACAGATATTAAACTTTTATTAAATTAAATTAAATTAAAATATGTACACACCACAGGACCGCACAGACTTAATGTGTGCATTTATATCTTTATCTATATCTGTATTTATACCTATATATCTATATCTAACTCCTTTCCAAATTTCATCAATGAAATCTCTCTTTTATATGAGGATCATCATAAATTCCCCAAATTGCTGAAAATATTACTTTTTATATTATATTCAGAGATCGAATTTTCCCATTGCTGGTAATTCCAAAAAATGCCTGCATATAAATTAGTAAGATTATAGAGAAAAGGAGCACTGACTTTTAGCTTTCCTCTAATTCCAAATGGAGCACCCTTTTTCTATTACCTTTTGCTACTTATTTGGAGAATATATGTTATAATTGTGCTCAAAGACATTCTTACACAAAAACAGAAAAATGCAGATAGGAAATTCCAATTTATTCACCCTTACCTCAGAACAAAATTAACTAGCTCTGAGGACAACTATGCCTGAAAGATTCTTAGGATCCACACCTTTATAGGATTCTGTCCCTGCATCATTTTTTCCTTCTTACATTTCATGGCCTCTGAAGCCATGTTTTTCAGATCCCAAGATCATGAGAATATACCTTTATGAATTTGTGACTATTTCCTGAACTAAGTATTTTGAAAGGAAATGGAAAAAAAAAATCACTTGAGCTTGTATAAGTGGACTGGATTCAATAGAATTCAAACAGTAACTTTCTACAATAGTATATTTAAACATTTTTCTGGCTGATATATCATGTGACCCATATCTTTTCAGCTCACTTTTTGGTATAAAACACTCATATTTAGATATGAGAAAGCCTAGTCTGAACCAATTTCAAACCTTCACTTTCTTAGCCAACTTAAAGTAATTCCCACTCCCCCAAAGAGCCTAACACAATATTTTGCAGTTTGGCTGTGTGCAAGGGAAAACAGTCTGGCCTTTCACCATGTGAACTCCACCTCCTGCTTCTGTTTGTTGATAGCTCTGGAATCTCTATGGCTGGTACCAAGGAAGGGGGTGATTAGACAAAAGGGCTAATCCCTTTCTTGACTGGTGCTAATCTCTACTTTAAGTGATCAGCTGCTCACTTCCTCACTTAAAGTGACAATTTTATGGATTCTTTGGAAATTTATTTCTCCCCCAATCCTGAGGAGGGCCCCCTGTATCATTTCTTGGGGCAAAAAATGGGCATCCACTATCTGCCTCTTGCTTTCTGCTCTCACCAACATTACGCCATCCAGCTTCGGTGGGTGGCTACCCCAGCCAGCAGGATCCTTGAATTAGTCCTGTCAAGATGACTTGTATTAATCAGGGTTTTCCAGAAAAACAGAAAGAAAAAGAAACGGAGAGACAGACAGAGAGAGACAAAGAGAGATAGGGAGAGAATCCTGTCTTTCTCCACCTTTTTGTTCTATTCAGGATGATGCCCACCCACATTAGAGAGGATTGCTTTACTCAGTCCATTCTTTCAAATGTTAATTTTTCTTTCTGGAGACACCCTCATTGACACACCTGGATAATGTTTAACCAGATATATGGGCATCCTGTTAGAACATCAAGTTAACCCTATTACATCCTCAGGCATCCTCTCCATCCCATAGAAAATCCCACAAAATCTGGAGCCTGGCTAGCAGCTGTTTCAGCCCTTCCTCTAATCTGGTATCATGGGTTGCTCCAGCCTATTTTTCCCATCTAGATTTTTCTATGTAGAATCACACACCTGTCTCTGTGCCCTCCTCACTAAACTCTGGACGAAACCATTCAAGTTCTTCCAAAAAATTTTACCATCCCCTGTTCTAGTCTTTGAACACTGAGCCTGCACAGTCCCATCCTTTAACTGGTAGTGTGATGGAAAATTAACTATTATGCAAAAAATCTCCTCAAAGAATTAGTGAATGACAAGATCATTTTGGTCAAATTCTAGATTAGGAGAATCAGGCAACCTAATGTAGAATATGTGGATACTTCTTGCCTAATTATTTTTTTAGGGCTTTTTTTTTTTAACACTTTGCATTCTACAAGTCTCTGTAATAGTAGAAACTGTCCATTTAGGATTATCTCTAAGATGAAAATGAGTACTTAAAATAAATTACAATTTACAATAGTGTTAATTACTTTAGTGACATTGTGTTTTATATCACTAAAATTTGAAAGCTGACTTGACTTATTGGATGCCAGCAAACTTATATCATTAAACAGATATCAATAAAAATATGATGTTTGGTGAGTATATTGTTATATTTATAGAGACAAACATTTATAACTCAACTGCAAACCGAGCCCTCATTTGTGACTACTACATATTAACACAAAGAGACACCAGTCTATTTGTTGTTCTCCATAAATAACACAAAATCACTTCTTTTCATTTGTTTTTGAGGGAGGCGGAGTTCACATGACATAGTTGGTATGTTTTACACACACAAACAAAGGCGTCACTGGACTTTTTCTTCTCTCCAGTCTCCCCCTCTCCTGTGATTTTTAACAGCTCTATGTCCAATCTTCACTCTCCCAGTGGGGACTGTATGAAACAGCTTTGGTTTCTGTTTCCTGATTCCAGGGAATTTCCTGCTTCTGAGTCACTGTTCAGTTCTCATTGTGTCGAAGAAGAGTTATCCTTTCATTAGACAAAGTATGAGTTTGCCTGTAATACTTGCAACTAAGGACAAATTAACAGGCAAGCTTGGTCAAACTTTCCAGCAACATGGAATCAAAGATGAAAAAACTTATCAATTGATGTTTTACATGCAAACAACCAGGAAATTCCTGATTTCCCAGAATTGACAATCCTGGGAAAAAAAAAAAAATTAAAGCAAACACACACTTTATTATGGTCCCAGCAGCAAAACAGAGGGCTATCACAAAGTTAATCCTTCTTAAAAAGGAGTTTGAAGATATTGATAACATGTTTTTATAATAGATTTACAGCTTATTAATTTTTTATGAGAGCTGATTTTTCTCATTTAATAATTAAGTGCTTTGTTTAAAGAAGGCACTAGTTCTTCAAACAAACCATTTTGAAAGACACCTGAATAATTATCATTCCAATTCCAGTTGCTCCCTTGAGACAATTTTTTTATCAGATAAATTTAACTCTTGCCTCAAAATTATAAGCTATAACAAAACAAAGAGTCAACTAGAAGACAGACCTTAAATTGATTACACTAACCTAAGAATATGTTCTATAAGTGTGACATAAGGATTCTTGACATAGAAATGAAATATTACAAGAGGAATTCTAATACTATTCTATAACAGAAAATAGTAAACCTCATCAGCAAAATCTAAGAATTGCTTAGGGGAAGGGAGAGGAAAGATGTTGAAAAAGTGCAACTGTTCTTTTCATTTCATTGAGGGCGTGAGGTGAGAGGTGCAGAGAGGAGAAGAAGTGTGGAATTAGAGTGTCTTGGTGAGGGAAACTTGTTTTGCATGGTAATCATTTTAGAACTCTGAAGTTTTTTTTTTTTTTAACTTAAAAAACAAATACAACTCAGGTGGGACCTTAATGGACTGTCCATCTATTTCTGTACTAGGGACTGTACATTGATCAGTGACAACATTTCTCAGGGTTAAACTACTTTAGTTTTGTCCTTAACCATGATACCTATTCCATTAACAATATTCTTATTTCTTCTGGCAATTAAGTATTGCTACTGGTCTCTGTTGCCCCAGGATCTCAAAATCCACATTATAATGAGAGAGCTTTGTTCAGGGGTTGGGTCTTCTACTTGTATCCAAAGCCCACAGAGGACCATCCTTATAAAACCTCTCAAGTTCATGGGTACACTTCTCACAGATGCATGTTCAATGTCTTAGTGAAGGGACTATCCTACAGGCATTTTCAAGCTGATGGATAGGAGATGACTAAATAGGTTATGCAAAAGTAATCCACTACAACTTTCCCATTCCTAAGTGTTTAGCATTCTTCTGGGCATCTAACCTTCATTTAATTGAGAACACCATTGATAATGTGTGCTGGTATTCAAGGTCAGCAGAAATTAGAACCATTCGTAGCTCCTCAAGAACATTTATTGAATCCAGTGTATACATAGTGAAACGTTTAGAACAATCTACAGTTGTATTTCTCTCTCCCTGGTTCTGCACTCATGGTATTCATCACTATGTATGAAATATTCATCACTATGTATATTTCCAAGGTCAAGGTAGATATAAATAAGGAAATGCTTACAAATCTATTTGACATAAAAGTCTTGTTCTGGGTTTGATAGTATAATTGGCCCCTGAGATCTAAAGGGAGTATAGTAGAGATAATGACATGTGATAAGCAACTTTCCCTTGCAAGATACCTACCTCAGGGAAAGTCATTACAGAGATTTAAAGAAGACAAAACAGCCTCAGGAGATATGAAAGGAGAGGAAGTCCAAAGGATTCGGGGATTTTTTTGAGTCATCCACTTTCTCTCACTTAGCCACATTCCAGTTTTATGCCCCACTTTTCCACAGTAAACCCTTTAATTTTCGCATAGTGACCTCATGAAATTCTGAATTCAACCACAGCAAATCAGCAATCCAGAGTTTCCTACCATAGATTTAATTTCCAGCTATATAATCCCTACAATTAAATGATGTAAAGATATTATTTTAAGGAAGTCTGTCCTTGCAGAAACCAAGATTTTTAAACTCTGAGCTTAATATGTCCTTTAAGTGCCTCAGCACTATTTGAAACATTTGGTCAACTAAGCGTTCTATATATATATTGCTTGTATCTTTCTCAATGGTCTGTGCTAACAGTCATTCAATCAGCCAAAACCTTGATTTCAATAATCAAAGTGAAAATGTCCCGGGTGGCCACTGTAGTCAAGGACTTCTAAGTTCCCACATTAGTACTATTCAGTCTGTTTGGGCTGCTAAAACAAAACACGACAGGCTGAGTATCTTATAAAAAATATAAATTGATTGATCTCAGTTTTTGAGGCTGGAAGTCTTACTCTGGGGTGACAACATGGTCAGGTGAGGGCCCTCTTCTGGGTTGCAGACCATCTTCACATGGCAGAAGAGTTTAGGGATCTCTCTAGGATCACTTTTATAAGGGCATTAATACCATTCATAAGGTCTCCACCCTCATGAACTAATCCCTCCCCAAAGCCCCTGCCTTTTAGTAGAATCACATTGGGTATTAAGATTTCAACATATGAATTTTAGGGGGACACATTCAGAACATAGCAAGTATAAATTGTATCCTCATGCCTCCAATCCAAACCAGTTGCAAAACTCAATTCTACACTCTCATTTACTTCTGGGTTCTTTGCATCCTGTCTTGTTAGCAATTATTGTGTTGCACAGAACTGAGAGGTGTGAGCAAGAAAACACTTTCTAGCCAGTTTAAACAGGAAATAATCTTATTAAAGAATAAGGAGTAGTTAATACATCTTGGGAAATGCTAGAGAGCCAGAGAGCAAAGCTATATAACCAAGGAATATGTCAACCACTGAGTAGTCTTTCTACTTGAAAACTACATTGTCACCACCACTAAGCATCTATGATTTGCAGGACTGTGTTACAGATTCACTTCTGCCCCCATTGACCAAATTGAGTATCACTGTTTTTAACATCAGTCTCCCTATAAGAAGTCATTACTGCATTAGCTACTTCTGAATCTCATTCTCATGGAGATGATTCTGACTGGTAGACTGCAAGTCACCTATGTGGTTTCTAGATGCAAGGGAATATGAGAAAGAAACTCCTTAAGTATTATTAAGCCTGTTTACAAAAAATTACAGTAAGCATTATTGCAACTGGAAAAACTACTAAAACAATATTAAATATAAGGAGAAAAGCAGAGATGGGCATTATTGCTATTATATTTCAATGAAATTTTAATGGAGTCATTATGAAATTATTTGAATTTCATTTGATATAAGTCAGAATCCAATTTGATTTTTTTTTTTTTTTTTTTGCCATACGCGGGCCTCTCACTGCTGTGGTCCCTCCCACTGCAGAGCAGGCCCAGCGGCCATGGCTCATGGGCCCAGCCACTCCTCGGCATGTGGGATCCTCCCAGACCGGGGCACAAACCCGTGTCCCCTGCATCGGCAGGTAGACTCCCAACAACTGCACCACCAGAGAAGGCCCAAATTTGATTTTGATAAAAATCAAATTAAAAAAGATAAGGGAATGAAAGACAGTAAACATTGGGGAAGAAGAGATACAACATTTTTGTTGTTTCAGTTGTGGATATCATGATCATATACCTAGAAAACTCAAAAGGCACCAGTAAAAAAATTGATACACTTAACAATAGATGATTTTGAAGTAGACATGGATACAAGACAAATTGTAAAATTGGTGTTTTATTTTAGTCCATTCTTAGTCACAAAAAATGTGAAATATATAAGGATGAGTTTAATAAGAAATATGAAGGATCTATATAATAATAAACAATCATATGTAGTGTTGAAAACAAAATCTTAACAAATGAAAAGAAATCCCTGTTTTGGGAGGTGATGTTTTAATATCATGGAAATATCAGTTATGACTAAGAAATGTTTAAGCTTGTGACAATTCCAGCAGATATGTGAAAAAGGAAAATGGGAGATTGCTTTACTACACATCACAAAACACTATAGAGCCATTCTAATAAAATTTATCTGGTTATCAAACAGTAAAAAATATGTAGCTTAAAGAAATAGGGATTTACAAATATATCACAGAAAATGTGAGAATTTAATAAATAATAGAAACAGTATTTCAGTTGAATGGAAAATAAAGCATGATTTATTCAATAAATGATGATGACAATTGACTATCATTCTGGAAAAGAAAGTTTGGCATCTATCTCACATAATATACTAAATTCACTTGTAAATAGACTATAAATTGAAAACATAATAAATTTATAGAAATAATTGTAGAAGACTATATGAAATTAAAAGTTGGGAGAGAAATTCTCAACCAAGGTAGGTTTTACGTACTTAATGTTTGCGTCGGCCCCCCTACCCCAAAATCCAAATGTTGAAGCTCTAACCCTCCAATGTTATGATACTTGGAGGTACGAGATTTGGGAGTAATTAGGTTTAGATTAAGCTGTAAAGGTGGGACCTCCATGATGGAATTAGTGTCTTTATATTGTAAGAAGAGAAAGAGACCAGAGCGCTTACTTTTTCCACCATGTGAAGAAGGTGGCCATCTGCAAACCATGAAGAGAGTCCACACCAGGTACTAAATCAGCTGGTACCTTGATCTTAGAACTCTTGGCTCCAGAACCATGAGAAATTTTAAGCCACTTATCATATTTTATTATAGAACCCCAAGCATAGTAAGAAGGAAATTGGTACTGAGAAGTAGGGTGCTGAGGTAACAAATACCTAAAAGTATGGAAGTGGCTTTGGAAGTGAGTAGAGGCTAGAAGAGTTTTGAGATGCATGAAAGAAAAAATCAAGATTGTCATGCAGTCTAGTGAGAACTCAGGATGAAAAGAAGAGAGCTGGGGGAAAAAACCTTCTTAGAGAAAAGTCTAAATAACATTAAAAAAATTATACAAATATGGATGGCAAAGACCATTCTGGTGAGATCTCATATGAAAATGAGGAACTTGTTATTGGACAATGGAGAAAATGCAAAAAAGATAATCTTTGTTATAAAGGTTGAAGAACTTGGCTAGATTGTGTTCCTGTTCTAGTGCTTTGTAGAAGGTAGAACTTGTAAGAGATGAAGTTGGATATTTAACTGAGGAGATTTCTAAGCAAAGTGTTGAAGGAGTGACTTGCTTTCTCATGGCTACTTTTAGTAAAATGTGAGAAGAGAGAGATAAATGAATGAAAACATTGTTAAATAAAAAGGAAGTGGAACTTAAAGATTTGGAAAATTCTCAGCCTATCCATACGGCAAAAAATGAGAGTGTTTGGAAAAGAACACCAAAAGTGTGGCTTAGCAGTCATTTGATAAAGAGATTCATGTTGGTGTGAAACATGGACGTAGTCAGCCACACCAGCAGAAACATGGCCAGTGTTAATTGAAGAGGCTGGAAACTGGATGGAATGAAGGAAGGCTGTTAGGCTTATTTGATCCTGTAGGACCAGTCCATAAAACTGTTTGGCTGTGAACATGCACTGGTTTTCAAGATGTGGGAAGAATGACCCAGGAAGGCAATTTGGGAATCATTAGAACTGCCTCTTTGGTTTCAAATGGGGAAGCATCCCCTCTGTTTCAACAGACCAGGCAGCAGTCACCCCCAAGCCTTGAAGACAGGCTCACCCAGAGCATTGGGGGAGATGAAGCCACTCAAAAGAAGCTGGGGTACAACACACTTTTTATTCTCCCTACCCCCTCACATTCCATGTGGCAGAGCCACCCCTCATATTTGCAGGAACGTAACCACTGTCCAGCAGAGGTGGGACTACCACCTCAGTGAGTCAGGAAGGCAAAACATTGAATCAAGGAAGATTATTTTCAAGCCTCACAATCTACAGATATTTGCCTTGCTAGTTTTTGGACTTGCTTGGGGCCCATCACCCCTTTCTTCTGATGTCTGTGTTTTGAAATGGAAATGTGTATTCTGTGTCTGTCCACCATTATATTTTGGTAACACATAACTTGTCTGGTTTCACAGGTTCCCAACTAGAGAAGAATTTTGCCTCAAGATGAATTGCACCTCAAGTCTCACCTATATCTGATTTAAATAAAATTTAGATGAAACTTTGGACTGTAGACTTTAAATTGATCCTAGAATGTGTTAGATTTGGGGGCTGTTGTGATGGTATGAATATATTTTGCATGTGAAAAAGACATGCATTGTGGGGGACAAGGGGCAGAATGCTATGAACTGAACATATTTGTCTCCCTCAAATTTATATGTTGAATCCCTAACCCCAAATATAATGTTATTTGGAGGTGGGAACTTTGGGAGGTAATTAGGTTTAAATGAGGTTGTGAGCCTGGGGTCCCATGATGGGATTAGTGTCCTTATAAGAAGAAGAAGAGGCTAGAGCTCTCTCTCTGTCTCTGCCATGAAGACACAAAGAGGAGATGGCCATTTGCAAGCCAGGAAGAGGGCTTTCACCACTAACTAAATCTGCAGGCACTTTGATGTAGGAATTCCCAGGTACTCCGAGGAGAGACAATAGATGCTTAATTGATTTGGAAAAACTAATTAAAGGCAGAGACTAAGGGTAGTATTACTCAAAACTTGTATGATATTATGAGAAGATGATAAATCAAACATCCCAATACTATAATGGGAAAAATATGAAAACATTTTTCTCAGAAAAGCAAGTTCAGGTTGTCAAAAAACAGAAGAGAAAGTACAGAGAGGAGGGAGGGGAGAGAGGGAAGGAGGGAAATAGAAAAGTTCAAACTCATTAGTAGTAATGAGAATGCAAATTAAAGTAACAATGAAATGACAATACGTATCAGACTAAAAAATATATACAAAAACTGATATCACTCAGAGAAGAAGTGTTGGTTAAAAAGTACTAACTTTGATTCTTGAAAGAAATATGAATTATTGATATCTTTATGGAAAGCGATTTGGAAACATTTACCAGAATTACAAATGTGCTTTTCCTTTGACCCAACAATTCTATTCATGAAAATCTATTCATAGAAATGAAGTTGTTTCACACAAGTGTGTTCCTTACCATTAGTATCTATTGTTATGGTGCTGCTCCCACCACATGAGTGGCTAAATACTTTGATATCACTTAGAATAAAAACATCAAATCTTAAGGATATATGTATAATAATGTTTACTGCAGCATGATTGGTAGTGTCAAAAAAAGAAAAGGAAATCATGTGAACCACCCCTCTGTAGAGGAGAGATTAAATGAATCAGGGTATATATAAATCATAACATCCTATATAGGTATTAACAGGAGTGAATTATAAATATAGATGTAGGGAAATTTATGAATATTTTCTCTGAGAAAAGCAAGATACTGAAATGTATAGATATTATGATGATTTTTAAAGGAAACATTCACTAAATAAAACATTGAATATATGCATAGATGTGTTTAATTGTATATGTGTGCATGTGAATATGTAGGTATGTGAGAGAGAGGGAGACAGAGAAACAGAGATGCGGGGAGAGAGTATTATATGATCATAGAGAAACAATTCAAATGAATATATAGACTGAATGGTAGCATGGATTATGGGGGTGCCAAGCAGAAGGGAAAGAAATCAGAAGACTGAACTAAAATTGTTGGTGTGATAATAATTTATGTAATATTATAAATATGTACCTGCACAGGTAATTTTTAAAAATAGATTTAGCCAACTTTTAGAGAGAAACTAATTCCAAGATACTCAAAAGTAAGTAGATGATGATGAACTACAGATAGCAGATAAAAACTATTTTTAGGAAAAACTTTGACAAAGGCAGAAGATAAGGAGTGGAGACTTAAAAGAGTATTAGTTTCAAAAAAAGTTATTTATGCTGAAAAGGGAGATTTTAGCTTATTTTCATTTAGAAAGAAATAAAATTATTTAGCTGAAAAGATAAGGGTAATGGTACAAAATATAGAACAATATTCACACACACATATACACAGAGGAGAGAACAGCTTTTGGGACAATTTAGTAAGTAAAAAGGGAATGATTCCTTTCTGTTAGATGAAAGCAAAATAATAGAGGAAGAGTGATGATAAGGAAATATTCTGGGTGAAGAGGATACAGTAGGGAAGGGAAAGTTGCTGTTCTACTGCATGATTTTTCTGCTGTTTCCTTCAAAGCACAGCCTCGGAAGTGAATGTTTTTTTTTTTTTTTTTTTTTTTCATTGTCCAGGGACGAAGATATTAGTGAGATAGAGACATTAGAAATATTGATGAGCAACTATGATTCTTTGAGTTTGATATCAGCCATTGCCCACCTACTTGCCTGATCCTGCGTGAGATCATTGAGAAAGTGATATGCTATGATAAGTACTCCTCATCATTTAACTAGTTACAATGCTGGTGATTAAAACAAAGTCAGCCATCGTTCAAACTTATTGTAATTTCTGGATGTCCATTCCACATATAGATTTGTGATACAGTAAAAAAACTTCCAGTGTGCAATATATATTGAAATTCTACCAGGGAATTGAAGTCTAGATGTATATTTAAAAGCGGTAAAATGTTGCAATAATTAATTATGACTTCAAACACTGATAGTTCTATTTCCAAAAATATTATTAATAAACTTAAAAGGAATTGAAAATATGAAAATAGGCTGATAACCTACATAAATATTAGGAACGAGCACATTAGCTCAATAACTTTTGGAAGGACATGGGATTCTTTTTGAAGCTAGTATACTAATTGGATAATATAATTTTTCTTTATAGGAATTGCTGTGTATCACAAACATTAAAGAAAATAACCTTTCCTTAAATCAGATACTATGAAAGAGAAAGGACATCTTACTGCTTTGGTGATAATATTACCATGAGCGGTGTCCTGCCTCTGCTGAGTAAACCAGAAATATAATGTTTCACAACTGACCTCCGGTGAAGGAAAGCATATGTTTGGCATTGTAAACATTCAGTGTAGGAAAGACAGAGTCAATCTAGCAGCTAATAAATCTGAGAAATTATTGTTTCTCCATTATATCAATGTTTTTTAAAAAAGTAATCAACTACTACAATGTTAATAATTGTTATATTTTGTATAACATCAAATTTATTCTTCAGTCTCTGTATAATGATGATACTGTATGATGATGATATTTGTCTTCTGCCCAGGGTTCATATGAATATTAATTTTGACACTCATCCATTCAGCATTAAACAAAATTTGCATCTTTATGTACATTTATTCTTTAACTAAACATTGACAATTAAATTAGGTGAACTAGCAATGGGTACAAATAGTTATGCACATTTTCTTTCTTGAAACTCCTTCCATTTCTGGGAGGAAGGATTAAGGTTAAGGGAGAGAAGTGAGAAGTCAATGAATGTGGATGGGCTCTTGTGAAGACAAAAAGTTTGGAAGAGCTACTCCAGGGAAGGCAGAACATGTCAACAAATATCGATAAAAGGATGTTTACCAACCGAAACCAAACAAACACACCTAACCATGCCTGGCTGGTATTTTTATGGATGCATTGGTCATGAGCTCACAATCAGCAAAAAGTCAAAATTATTTCATTTATTTATTTGAATATCTGCTTGTTTGATTTTCTAAATTTACATAAGCATGTAGAAAAGAAAGGTATAAAATGTCACTATAGCTTTTTAATCAAATAATCTTGGAAGATGATAGGTAATGCAGAGGAAAGTAGATGTTAAAGCAGGAGGAATATAAGAACAGAATTAATTAATTAAAAAAAGAGAAAATAAAATGCTGCTTGCACACAGAAAACCCCAGAGAAAAAATAGATCCACAATTATGGCCAAGTGTGTAGAAAGTGGGTAAGGAACAGTTGCCATAAGGATTTTCACTAGGGAAATTGCATGGCTGTCCATGTTTTCTATATTTGTTAAACCCCAAAGGTCACATTTGTTCATCCATTGAACATATTTTGTTTATTCTCATCTTTATTCTAGGTGCCCAGTGTGAGTGTGCATTGTGTCATTTTACTAGAAAATGTGGCATTTGTCACAATTTGACTTCTATGATTGTTTTTTATTCCAACATAGATAAAAAATAATTGTGATGATCACAAATCACTTAAATGAGGACGTTTCTCTGTGTATTAAATTTCATAATGAAAATTCTTACTTATTTGTGTATAACATTTATTTTAATTATATATTTCTTGGTGTCCTAGTGTTATATTTAGAATTAAAAGTGAATATGCTCTTATTGCCTTCCAATCAATGAACAGTGCTAAGCTCAACACCTCCATCTTGTATTTCATATTCTTGATATTTTTCAACTGCATTAAAAATTTGAAATGTTGGATAAACTTCATTATTCTAGTGAGATATCTGATAATCACTTATATGTTGTGGGCATGTAGTAAAAAGCAGGCAATAGTTTGTTTGGACAGCAGAGTCTCAAAATTATTTCTTAATAGCAAACCAGCAAGAAGATTTCAAAGAATTGCACTGAGTATAAATAAATGAATAACTATATTAATGGTAGTGAAATATTATACTGTATTTCACAAAAAAAGATTTCAATTTATTTCATCATTTGATCGCTTCTGTTAATTATTCTTTTTTTTTTTTTTTTATTCAACAAACCTATGTGCTACTTCCTATAGGCTCAAGGACAAATACGACACTCAAATGAGGAAATAATAATAATAACAATAGTTGTAATCACTATGCTAGTGGTCTATAGAAGATCCAATAATAACCTCACAAGAGAGCTGGGACCCCAGGAAGGATTGTGAAAGGACATGACAGACTTGGCAAATATGAATAAATAAATGAATTAATAGAATATTTAAATCATGAGTATCAGATAAACTGATTCATATAACCATACTCACTATGTTTTCCCTAGATAAACTATATTAAATTGCAAACACTATTTTGCTCCCAGTTTGCTTGAAATCATCCCTTGAGCAGTTTGCTTGAATCTTGGGTGAATAAAGGATAATAATTCATCTGGACCAGAACTTCAACCTAACCCCTCTCTATTCTTTTTAAAGAGAAACATTCTATTTTCCCATGCTGGAAACTATTTGCTTAAACTGAAAACCCTTACTTTTGAAAAAAAAAAAAAGTTGCAGTTCTACATATTTAATCGAATAATCACAGTTAAATAAACTATTTTTTCTCTCATGAAAGCTAGTAAAGTTCCACTGCATTTAAAGAACTTGAGAAGAGAAAGATAAATATTTCATGAAAAGCATAGGTATCAACATGAAGAAATTATATAAAATGTCTTAATTTACTAGTGTTTAGAATTTTAATATTTCTATTATAGAACGAACATTAGCCTGTAATGCATTGACATTTTGCTTTAATTTTCTCAAATCATCTTGGTTTTATTAGGAACTAACATGCTGCCCAATAATCTTTATGGACTATTAGGGATCATAGCTTTTAGCACAGATTTCAGTATAAAAATAATTTTGCCATCAACTCTAATTAAGATGTCCTGTGTTGGGTAAGATGAAAGAAATTGTTTTGTTAAAAGAAAAATATTTCATTCTAAAGTTTCCTTTTCCCTCCCATTAGTAGAAAGATACATGTATGATTAGATTTTTTGTTTATAATGAAAATAGATATAATGTAGAAAAATAAAATTATTCATTAAAAATAATTGGAAACAGAAGAGAACGTGCAGTTCTTCTCATGCAACAATGTCTAGATCAATTGTTTAGAATCTAATTTAATTATCTTATAAAATGAGTCTAGTGCAATAGCAAGTTTTAATCTAATGCTGAGCAAGGCCTTTAGAGCTGCTGTTACACAATTATTTTGACTTTTATTTCCCAGTGATGGGAAGTACCTCTGACTCTCATACAATCCCCTGTTACTGGATCATTTTATCTCTTCATGTACAACTCTACTTCATTCATTTTCCATTACATTCATCATAGTCTTAGCTAATATGACAATATTATTGAGCATATGGGGTTTGGATAAAAGAAATAAATATACATTGTATAATTTTAGCTGATATTATAAAAGGGAATCTGTGAGCTTTTCTATGGCTAAATTAATATTTACAAGTTAGCAACAGCATGCAGTTTCATTGGATTATTACCAAAGTTCTACACTGGTTGCCCACGAACTGTTTGACCATAATCTTTCTCATTTCAGAGGAATGATCAATTTTTGCAAAATTTCTAGTTGATCCCACTGAAATGTTAGGGACACAGTAGCAAAATACCCTTAATTAGTTCTAACATCTTGCTTCTTAATATTTTTGGTGAGTGGCACAATATCTCTTGTTTCATACAATGGTATTCAGTCTAATTTCCAGTCCTTCTAAACACTTCAATCCACATATCTACCCTATTCTTACCCTGGGCCCTTTTTTCCAAAAACTTGTTTTCTTTATGAGTACTTTCCCTCAACTTCCCAGGCTTAATTGGGCACAGGTTACCTTTTACCTGCTATCTTGGCTTCTTTCTCATTGGAATGTTGCTACACTTCTTCATTCACTCATACCCACCCTCATTTTTTTCTTTCTCTTTTCTGTAATTCGTCTGTTTGGATAAGCTTGCCTCTATCCTGCTTCCTTCCTTGCCTTAATATGGGATAATATTAGGCTATCTATAATCAGATAAACACTGGACTCTTTGCTTTAATAATATTTGCTTAACAGCTTTGGACATATTGACAGGGAGAAGATAATAGATCTTGAAGTTCAAAGCATTTGAGTGAATAATATAAAAATGACTCCTATTACTTTGAGCCTGACTCATCAAACCACTGAAGAGTGCATTAGAGAATTAAAATTAATGAGCATTCTCTTGTTTCCCTAGGAAGACACCTGAAAAGTCCCCAACTATTATGTATTACAAGTCAAATCTTCAAAGCTAAACTACTGGCTGCTTAGAAGGAGGCTGAATGTTTAATAGTGAGGTTAAGGATAAGTTAAATAACTTTTGTGGTGGTTGACATCTGTGGGTCACTACTTTAAGTTGAACATCCACACAACAGTTGGTAAAGTTTCATTCCCTTGAGGGTAACTCAGAAGTGACTGTAAGAAAGTCTCATACATCATTTATAGCAGGTCTGAAGCCTCAGGAGGTTCTATTGGTCCACTTTCTTGTCCCAGCTATTAAATCCAGGTGAGTCAGTAACCCCACTGACACCCTGACCTGACCCTACCCTCTCAGCAGCTCCCTTGTCATCCAGTCTATACACAGCTAGAAAAAATTAGAGGAAACATTGACCATAGTGACCTGGCAGGATTGCTGTAGGGCAAAGGCCATACTAAAATACCCATGCAGCTGCAAGATATGAATAAATTACAAAGAGTTCAGAGAACATACACAAAAATGATAAAGCACTTTAAAAACAGAATTATGTAGAAAGACTAAAGGGATTTAAATTATTTAGCCTTGGGAGTAAAGGCTGAGGATTAATAGAATAATGATCTTCAAATAGTGAAGCAACTGCCCTTCATTTAGTTCCATTGCAATCAAGAGTACATCATTTTAACATCAGGGATAATTTAGAAAAGGGATAATTTAGAAAATTGGGTTCTACAGTCTCCTCTCTTGGAAAGGAGCACATGACTACTGCAGACACTTTAAATGTGATCTTTTGTAGTGCCTGGCAAATTATTTCCACCACTCTTTCCCAGTACATACTCCAGAAGTTAAAACAGATTAAATCTGATTATCCAAAACTTATGTGTATGATTACACTGGGAATCACAGACTCTCCAAACACTAGCCTTATGACATGTGGGTACAAAGTGCCAGGGTACATCAACTTATAAGTCTTGAAGTTAATCATGCAGTTAGAAAAATGGAGCAAGCTTGGAAGCAATAAGTAGATGACTAGTTTTAACTTGTTGTTAAATAGATCTTTAAATATTTTAAAAATACAAAATGAATTAGAAGATGATCACCACAATTACTATTTCTAGTTACAAAAAAACATGTTTGGGATCTAAGTTATTTAAGTGTGTAGAACACTAATGAAGCAAACATCTGAAGTGCAGGTGAGACTTACAATCTGCTCTCATTTGGGGGAACATATGCTTTTGGGTGGACTAGCATTTTCAAGGTTAATGGTTCCTTGTTATTGCTCTTTGTTTCAGCTTTGCTTTTCACTCCTAACTTGTAGGACAGCTTAAATGGTTGACTTGTTTAAAGTGCTTAATTACTCATGTGGTGTCTATTACCAATACAAACTGTCTACAGGATACACAGACGGCTATTGTGTCCCAGATGATGTTACAAGACTAAATGGAACCTGATTACTGTACGTTGCTTTTCAATGTTGTTAATTTGCATGTTTGAATAAGTCTGTTGGGACTCCATTTTACAGCTATTGCTCTTATGCATACTGCTTGGGATCGCTTTGGGAAACTGTCTGTGACTGGCTTTTTCTATTCATCTGAATAGAGAGTTTGGGGCTGCTGACCTCATGGCCATTATGCATGGTACCTATGTGTTTTGTGGCCCATTATTTATTGGATTGTTGCACTTGCTTTTTCTTTTTCTTTCCTTTTTCCTCTTAATGCTCAGTTTCTGCTTATGATTGAACATTCTTCTTAAATGTGAAAGCCACCATTAGTATATGATTGTTAATTGAGAAGTGCAGAAGGGTTCTAACAACAACAACAAAAAAAATTATTTTATCTGGTGTGTTTATAGGTTTCTAACATTTCATCAATCTTAATAAAAATCAATGTTTTTTTCTTAAAAACTAGGTAAGCAAATGTTTTTTCGTTGCTTCAACCCAATGACTATTCAATCCATTCAGACTCTATGAGAAGTGACAAGTTAGCCTCTGAAAAAAATATATTTGAAACTTTGTGTTTCCATTACTCTTGCCAGTTAATTAAATTAAAATAATTATTTGCCAATATACAAAACTATTTTAAATGTAAAAATTAGTCAATGCATTTAAAGTAACATGATGAGCATTAAAATTGAGTTTAAGAGGATGAGTT
The DNA here is from genome assembly GCF_964374135.1 of Grampus griseus. Lineage (NCBI taxonomy): Eukaryota > Metazoa > Chordata > Mammalia > Artiodactyla > Delphinidae > Grampus > Grampus griseus. The sequence continues at coordinate 49,333,815 of NC_139012.1, forward strand.
GCCTTGAGTCAAAGAACCTCTCTAGGACCTCTCAGGTCAAACTTCTTTGCTTGTCTTGTGGGCTCCATAAGGATTAGAAGACATGACCGAAAGGATTGTTTTGTACTTTCACCATTATGTGTATTTGGACAGGTAGCAATAACAAATATTAATAACGAGCTATAGTATATATAGCAAAAAGACAAAACCTAGATCATCTGATTTAGACAACAACTATTTGCCCTGAAAATATTTATATTAGAAGAGAAGAAATAAGTATAGAAGATAGAGCACTGGCCTAATGAGATGGAGTTTTAGGGTAGTAATCATACAAATACACACACATTCACAATAATCTCATACTGTGGCTAATTATACTCCCAGCCAATGGTTTCTAATTATAGTCATATATAGGTATTTATTAAAATAGGAGTTTCTAGGCTCCACCTCTGGAAATAATTGATTCATTTATCCTTGGATAAGGCATATGTATCTATATTTCTTCAAAACTGTTTAAATGATTTTGATGATCAACCAAGAGCTTATATATCTCTAATCTAGAGAGCAAGTTTCAGTATAGTTACATAAAAGAGTTGGAGTATTCCACAGCCTCTGCATTTCATAGATAAATCACATAGAATTAGAAGGAGAAATGGAAAAATAACAACAAAAGCAACAGAAATGCAGTTACTACATTCCTATTGAAGCAGTGTGAGCTGTTTAAGAACACTTCAAATATCAGGAAGCAATGGACCAAGGCAAGCCAGCCTGGGCTGCAGAGCCAGATACCCATGGAAGAGACCAGAAGCCATAGCAGAAATGAGAGCATTTGAGGCAATATCCATCACTACCCTTGTCCATAGACGTGGCCTTCTATGATGATTATATTGACTTCTCACTTTCATTCACTGGGTTGATCAAATAGATTCAAACATTCTGTAAACATCGGCATCCATTCTACTTAACACTATATTTGCATATGTACAACAATGTAGAAACTATATACTAGCATCTAGTCATGTATTTGAAGAAATACCTTTTTAAAAAATGAATACAAAATTTTCTTGAAATTATCTTCCTAATTTTTTCAAAATACTGCTCTTAAAAGTTAATCAAAGAATAGCTTTTTATATTAAAATTTATATAATCCATTAAAAACTAAGAATAGAGTATTTAGGAACCCAAATAAAATTAATGTGTTTTTTCACTCTCTCATTTATTAAAAAATGCAAAAATAAGTGAAAAGTGAATAGTAATACATTGCAAAAATATTTTGTAGTAATGTATAGTGATAATATTCAAAATATATTTTCTCAAACTGGAATATTGTATTTTTTTAAATGATAAATTTTGTTTTGGGGGGCAGTTTTAGATTTAAATAAAAATTTAACAGTAAGGACAGAGAGTTCTCATATACTTCCTCTTGCCTTGTATACAATCAACCCTATTATTAATGCTTGTCTCCATTATTAATTATTAGTGTAGTTTACTTGTTACAATTGATGAACTAATATTTAGTCATTATTATTAACTGAATATCATAGTTTACATGAGTATTTACTTTTGTGTGGTACATTCTATAAGTTTTGAGAAATGTATAATAGTGCTTTTTTTTTTTACCTTTAATGTTTCAGTGTATCTCATAATGGAGGAAATCGAAACCGGAAAAGAAAAAGAGGTAAAATCAGGGAGTACTCTCAGGGGTGAAATTTTTTGAATTATTGGAGAAATGCTTATCTCATCGTATGTGCTGAAAAACCAAACTATCCATCACATTGCTCAACTTCTTTAAAATATAAAAATATCACTTTTTTTCTGATTTCTTATGGTGTTCCATTGAAGTACCTATCACAACACCTGTACTTTATTGACCAAAGTGAGTCAAGAAAGTTGCTTTTTCAAATAAAAGTACATTCTTTAAAAAAAGTTATAGCAGGAAAAAGATCATTGTACAAATAATCTTAGAAATTATTGTACATCTTAAACTTATCTATTTCCAAACATTAAAATTATCAATATATTTTCTTCAAGATTTGTCATGGCAGTGCATTAAAATATATTTAATTCTCTAGTCTTCAGCATACTTTAAAAATAATTATCCAAAGATCAACACTTACTTTTCAAGCAAATTAACTTCTAGGAACAGCAAACTATATCAAGAGTTATACTGACTATTTGTATTGTTTCCACATTATGCTATTTTGATGAGGTCATCACACACATTCTAATTTTAGGTGTAAAATATGTATCTGATTACTTACCTGGTATACCTTGCTGATAATCTTTTAAATTAATAGTACAATCCAGTGATTTAGCATTTCATGGGCCTTGTTAGTTTTCTGTTGAGTCTTCTTGAACAAATCAGTTTTCCCTGAATTTCAAAAGAAAAATAACAATTTAATGAAAATGCTTTTCTGAATTCCCTACTACATTTGTTTTTAAATTTTAGCACTCTTCCTATTTGTCTTTCACACTAGTACCATGACTCTAGTCATAAGAGTCAGAATAAAATCTGAATCAAATTTTCAGATGTTGAATGATGCACGGCTTTACAAGGAAAGCAGAACTGACACATAAAGTTAGCCTTGCTTGTTATGTGTGGGTTTTCAGAATTTCACCATGAGCCTTCTTGGTCTACATTCAGAAGAGTGACAGTAGGAAGCAAATAGAAGACATTGCATTGTGGGTGAGGAGACATAACTACTATCTGACAGTCCTAATCACTTCTAAACTTCATGCAAGTCACATTTTCTTTTTACATAAAACTACAAGCCTATATGTAATCAACATTATAGTGCTAATAACCGATATGTACCATTGCTTGAATCTTCTGCTTTGACAAATACCCCTTACATTTTTAATGCCTTCGTACTTATAATTTTACTTAAGAAAGGACAAAAAACCTGCAGCTCTACTTTAGAAGTTTTTTCAACACAGCATAATCACTTAGATATAAACTTCATTGATTTCTACCTTGCTGCACAAAATTAGCTTTCTCTTCATTAAAAAAAAAATATTTTAGATCATTCTGAACTGTTTGTAGAAATATTAACACATGCTCACAAAAAATGCAGTCATGGATATTACCAAGATTATTGATTCTGTGTGTAGTTTTCATCTGGGTGATGGAATTACCATTGACTGGGTACAATTTTAACAGATGACATCATATTCTTCTTTTATACACAACTTTTCTAGTGAACAAGGAAATACAAAAATGTTTAATATAGATTATTCACTATTTAGTATATTTTTGTGCTCAGTGTGAAGCAAAGCGAATTATAGAGTAGCTGACATTTGTCAATAACATATTTCGTCAGAGAGAAGCACTGAAAATGTGACAAATAGGGGTGTTGAGTAATCTTAGTTTAAATGTTGAAACCAGTTCTTTTAGCCCCTGAAGTATATGTTGAAAGAAACAAGAACTTTCTGGACACAGCTGGGTATATTTAAAACAATGTCGGAATAATCTAAAGGTTGTTGCTTCTTTTCAATAAATGGAGATGAAGTCTAAAGGTACTAACATGAGGTGTTTGAAGTAACATATATTTACACTACTGGGAAAGCGGCATTGTCTCTCACACTCACTCTTCCTGTTTTTGATTATCTTTTTGACAAATCTCTTGTGGTACTCATTCCAGGAACAAAGGAGTTTACAGCAAAGCAATTAAAGAGTATGTAAGATATAGCTCACCCTAGTGCAACTCTTCCCTGTAAAGGAATCAACAGAAAATGTAATATAGAGCCACAGATGGTGGGCTGGGGTGGGTTGGTGGGTAACTCTGTGTGAACCATCATTTGACCTGTCTGCAGAAAAGAAAGTTTATCACAAAGAACATCAGAATTGCTGGATGATACTGATAATTTAAAACAATAAAGTTGGAAATGAATGCATTGGACGAATAAGGGTAAGTCAGATATATTGATAATGCAAATAAATAGATGACAACACATGTAAAATGGCTGGTTACCTAAAATGTACATAATATTGCTTTTTATATTATAAAAATAGTCCTGTTTTTGTGCATATCCAAATGCTTTTAATACCATCTTTACCCTTTCCCTAATTAGAATTCCTTGATTTCAATAACATTTGTTTTATCTTTTTTTTCCTGAATTTCATTCAGATGAGTTTTCTTACATTCCTGAAGTGAGTGAACAGGGAAAAAATGTATAACCTACATGAATGTTTGCAGATGGAATATTTGTGAGAAGCTATGACACGGCTTTACAATAAAATCTAAGTTTCTCTTCTATGATTGACACTTCATGTGTGTGTTCTGTCTTCAAGTTTCTTGCCCTAAGGGATTACCCATGGTCTCAGAAGCAACTAAAACCCTGAAAAAAATACTTACTCATCTTTTTAGAAAAAATATTTACATGTTTGATAGACTATACTAACTTTTAAAATAATTATGTTAGAAAGTACATGTGGTAGGTATCTGATCTACATTCTACCTCAAATATAAAATACTATTTACATGTCTCTCCTCTCTCTCCCTCTCTTTCTTTCTCTCTCTCTCCATATATATATATATATATATATATATACACACACACACACACATCACACATACATATTAGTTTTGTGAACAAGAATATTAAGTTGCTGAGATAAAGAAATGCCACTAGAAATATGAAATATATAAAATTAAAAATGATTAAAATTAGTTTTATAGGTGTATATAAATAAAATATTTTTTACCAAAATATTTATACTGAAAAATGTCTTTATAGTATATATGCATATAAGGTTCTCAAGTAAAATAAGCTCAGATTAAGCTGTATCCTGTATGATTTCAAAGCAATTGTTTGAAAAGTTAATAGTGTCACTCAATTGGTTGTTTGGTTTAGCTGATAAAAAAAAGTAGATTGACATTTTTGTTTGTTTAATTGACTGAATTAGTTTATTGTTTACATCATATTGATGAAATGATGAATCATATTGATGCCATTAATCATATTGATGTCAACCATGAAAGAGTGGATTCTCCGTTCACTGTGCCTCTGGGGAATGGAGTGACCATCAACTCACTAGATCAATTTCATGTCAAATGAATATGACAAGACTGCTGAGTGTATTAGATGGCTTATAGCATCCCTAATCATTCTAGTTTTATAGATAATGTTAGAAGGAAAAATAATGGTGGGAAAAGATGGTAGGGCCAATTCTCATGTTAAAACACTAAAAACAATTGTCACGTTGATTAGTTTATCTCACACATGCAATTGGTTGTGTAAAGTAGAAACAGTAACAGAAATGTGTAATATTGAATACTTTTTACATGTACACATGTAAACTGGAAGTAAACAGAAGTAAACTGGATAGAATGGGATTTAAATGGGAAATACTATATAATGCTAAATTCAGCAATAATGACCATGTGAACTTCAGCCTTAGTTTCTCTATCTGTGTAAGGAAAATTATAACAGAGCAAGAAACTTGCCTCCCAGGGCTATTTTGATGATCTAATGAATTAAAATCTATGAAATCACTTTATTAATTATAAAGCAGAGTATAAATATGATGATGATGATTATGCCTGGTTCAATTGATACAGCTATAGATCCACATAGCCTTATTAAAGAGAATGAGTGCTTAATATTCTTAGAGATTTTTTAAGCCCTAGAAAACTGCTGATATGGATAAAGTGATAAAAGCTTGACAACCTGTGTTAGAAAATAGTTGTATGTTTGAAACAATAGTTAAACTGCCTAACAATGAAAGTGCCATAGTCTATTAGGTAAATTAGCCTAATAAAGGATCCACATATTACATAATTAATGGGATTATGCTGAGAAAGTAGAGCACTAATAAATATTACATATTTATCTATTGTTGCTCTATATTTAGAGATGAAGAAATGAAAATGTTCATTTGTAAAAAAAAAATGCTACCTTCTTTTAATGTAGGAGTATATTTGAATTTATTGTTAGAAACGTGTACTCATATTTATTTCTTCTAGTCTTTGTGTTTTGCTAAATTTTATTTGACTTCTCATTGATTATCTATTCAGATAAATGCCAGTTATATTTCACCTCTTCCCAAATGAAAGGCACATTTTTGATATCAGAGCATAGTGTCTTTTGTTTGTATTATTTACAGTACAACCATGTCTCTAGTTATTTTATGTCATAGAGTGCATCTATTCATTGGAAACTGTAAGTAGTATTCTACAATACAAATGTCACTTAAGATCCTATACAAAAACAGGAGAATGGGATAAAAGAAAGGGCTCGAGTAAACGAGAGGAACCTGGAGGATGACATAGTGGTCAAGGTTATATCTTCTGAAAGCCATAGTCATACTCTCATTGAATTTATACACTACAGTGGGAGATACACACAAAAGTTTATTTTTCACTTGAATAAAAAACTTTAAGTATGTAGTAATGTAACGTGTGATCAGTTAGCTAAAATATGAAAATCATACGTATTATTTTAGTGATAAGAAAAAGTGGGCCTCCTCTTAGGTTGAACATAGGAATTTAAATTTCAGTAACAGTAAAAATAAATTAATTAATTAATTAATTAAATTTCAGTAACACTAAAGATTTCAGGAGGGAAATTTGTCACTGTGTACCAGAAGACTTTAAAAAGTGCCTTCCTTTTACTTGGCTGTGTACTTTAGGAATTTATCCTAAGGAAATTATAAAGGAAACATACAAATTATGTAGATACAGATGTAGATATAGATATATCAGGATGTTCTTTGAAGCTTTATATATGAGCTAAATTTTGGGAACAACAAAAATGTCCAAAAATAGGGGACCAGTTCAATACAATAAATTGTTATATCTATAAATGGAATGTAGCCATAAAACATTTAAAACTTGACTTTGTGTATATGTGGTAGGAGTGTGAGGCAGTATGGGGTTTGGAGAGAGAGAGGAACAAATATTTCTTGTATTTTTCAAGAGAATAAAGCAGATTGAAAGCATATATTGTAATCCATTTTCAGTTTATAAATTATCATTATGATCTGGGTTTATGGGATACATTAAGCTTTTTAAAGAATGACTCCTGCTAATTTATTATAGTAACACATTTATTAATTATTGAAAATGTCATGTTTAAAACTCAGCTATAATTCTGTCATTCCATGATAACCAGTTTTAACATTTAGGTGTTTAATTTTGCAGGTATTTACTAGACATGAAAATATGTGAGTAATATCCTATTTCTTTACATTTTTGAAGTTGATACACTAAAGTCAGTCTGTTTTGGGCTTCCCTAATGGCTCAGTGGTTGAGAATCTGCCTGCTAATGCAGGGGACACGGGTTCAAGCCCTGGTCTGGGAAGATCCCACGTGCTGCAGAGCAACTAAGCCCATGTGCCACAAATACTAAACCTGCGTGCCACAACTACTGAGGCTGCGTGCCACAACTACTGAAGCCCACGTGCCTAGAGCCTGTGATCTGCAACAAGAGAAGCCATCTCAATGAGAAGCCCATGCACTACAACGAAGAGGAACCCCCGCTCGCCACAACTAGAGAAAGCCCGTGTGCAGCAAAGAAGACCCAAGGTAGCCAAAAATAAATAAATAAAATAAATACTTTTTTAAAAAGTCAGTCTGTTTTCAAATACCAACATAATTCAATGTGAATATCAGGCTTTAAATACAAACAGAAATGCAAATGTCAGGAACCCTGTACTTTAAAAGCAGGTGGCATTTATTGCCTCCTGTTTTTAAAACATCTTTCTATCTTCACTAACAACAAGGTGGGTGGGACGGCAAGCTGCTATATATTTAACACTATGCTTTAACTTTAAAGAGCTTATAATATGTATTTTTTTGATGACTAATCCCCAAGGTGATTCACTCTCAACTGCATAGAAACACTCAGCCTTATTTTTAAGGGAAAAGAAGCTGCTAGTTTAATCAAGATTGTATTGTTGGCAGGGAATCAAAAGCCAAAAACAGATCTTTGTTTTCTTTTCAAAAGAAGGCATTGGCAGGATGACAATTTAAAAAGTATGCAGCTGTAGGTGTAGTGACACCACCTTTGAAGCCATGTCTTCATAGAGCAATAGACTTAGCTAGTTTCAGTAAAACCACTTAGATAAAGTAAGCAGCTATATTCTATATGCAGATAAAGAAATATCTATATTATTATTTGTAGGCTTATATGAATATATGTTATACATTATATAATTTACATAATTAGCTATAGTCAGACCTTTGAACAAGTTTTCTTAACTATAGTACTATTGACATTTTGGACCAGCTACTCTGTTGTTGGGAGTAGGGACCTGCCCTGTACATCGTAAAATATTGAGCAGCATTTTTGACCTCTACCTGCATCACCCCAGTTGTGATAATCAAAAATGTCTCCAAATACTGACAAGTGTTCCTTTAGTGGGACAAAAATCACCACTGGTTGAAAACCACTGCCTTAGAATATATCATGGAATTCTGTTTTTATCCTTCGACTGGGGCTATAAGAAGAAGGAACAGAGGCTTTTTTTATATTTAAGGAAGAGATGTCATCTCCATATTCCTTATGAAGATGATGCTGTACTAGACCACAGACCTACCTATCTTGCCCCCAGAAATCTTTGTCAGGTCACAAGGACAAAGGTTCTATGTTGATGTTTAGTCAAACCTCCAAGCTTTTACCCAAATATTTCTTGGCTGGGACCTTTCCTCTTTGCCTAGATGATCCTTGGGGGGACATGGTTTCTGGATGTGACCTGGATATATAGTATCCTCAGAGCTGATAATAACATGGCTCAAATTAACAGGACTACTAATAACATAATTTTATTAACTGTCTACATAATTTTTAAGTACTTCATTTGCTTCTTTATGAAAAATATATCTTGTTTATTTTCAGTTTTCATTTAACCTTTTTTGTCTACATTTTCTCAAAATATCAACTTCAGTTTTACCTGCATGTCACATTGTTCACACTTTTGACAGCATCATGAAAATTACCTCTTAGCCAGCTACTGAACATAAATTGAAAATGCACTTTTTGGAAATAAAATATCCAATAATCTATCCCATGCACCAAGTTATTACTCTTTATACATTAGTTGTTTTGTGTAGTAAAGTTTATTTTCATCACTCATTCACTTGATAAATATTTTTGTGGATGGCTATTACTGAACACTACCTTCTCTGTGCTCAAGAACCCTTAATGAAGAGAGAGAAGTAAGTAAGAAAATAATGTCACAGCGAGAGTAGGTATAAATAACCATAGGATGTTATATTAGAGCACTTGAGAAGGACAGTTCATCCAGTATCAAGGGTTTCTCAAACAAATGAACCCTTCCTGTCCCTATAACTCTATATTCAAATTTGAATCCTTAAACATAAAAATAGCAAATTAAATTATTTTTCATATTCTGGACTTCAATACACACTGTGAAAGACAGCTCACAACTCATTTCTTCTCAGGAAAATTTACTTACAGGTTAAATCCCACTTTTCCTGTTTTGTTTTGTTTGCTTCTTTTTTAATCTTTTTTGTATGTGTGTGTGTGGCTGCTATTATGAATATAATTCCCAACAGATATTTTAGGAAATACATACATTTTCTTCCCAGGAAATATTATATCTCCATTGAAATAGTCAGTGTTGCATTATCATTAGCCTTTTATGACATCCATTAAGGTTTCTTGTCTGTGACTGAAAACTATTTCCTGGGCAATTTTAATAAGTATTTTTCTACTTATTATGGTTGCTTACTTGGGGATTTTCTATACCATGTTGCCTGATCCAAGAACAGCACTTACTCTACTCAAAGTTGTTAAAATAATAGACAATCAGATTGAGAAAAAGATATTTGGGGAAGACAGGAACAATAATAAAAACCTCTCAAAATCAAGGAAATAGTGTTTTTCAATTTTTCTTACTGTATATCAACTATTTTTAATTAATGAAGCAGTACTTGAAGTACTTAATTGCAGTACATAAAAGTTGTCAGAGAAAATTCCATGTCTTCACTGAGTGCCTCAGATCACCTCAATCAACAGTATAATATGAATTATTTTTCTATCTTAGAATATGTTACAGAATTTTGGGTATGAGAGTATAGCTAAAGTTTAAATTCCTACTTTTTTTCATGCTTATGTTTTGTTGGATTCATGTGATCTTGGTTTTGTTTGCCTGGTTGATTGCTTAGTTTTTTTTGTGTGTGTGCATTGATGATGAATAGTGCTGAGAATGATTTAGAGCTGTATTCTGACATGAGGATAGCAAGAATATCTAGTTCCAGAGAGGGTTAATAAATCTGAATTTTCTAGTGCTTCATATATTAGTATACCAACAAGCTATAAAAATAAAAATAACATAAGATGAACCCTAAGAGAAAGATGTCAAAATGCTTTAAAACAACCTATAGAATGATGCCCTTAGTTATGTGTGTGTGGATGGTGAGAAGATGTGAATTTATTGCAATAAGGAGATATTTATAAAATCTATGTTGGAAGCTTCTCTTGGAAGCTAGACTTCAGGCTTTCCTTTGGGAAAATAGAGCCTAACTCAAGAAAAGTTGAATTTTCCAGATTTTTCAAATCAGACTGGATTTTGTGTTGGCTATCTTACCCTTAAAACACCTAGAAAGCCTTAACTTCTGGAAGATAAAAGTCATACTTTTTATTTTTTTTTCTAGATAAAAAAGTTCCTTATTATCAGTTTGATATGATTTCCTATTTGATTTGGTGTTCTGACAATATACTGTTATAGCAGAAAACAACATTATTATGGTGGAAAGCAAAATACTATCATTTTTACTTGTTTCAAGATCTGTGCTAGTTTGGCTGTCACTTGGAAATTCATCACTTAATGATGATTAGAAAACCAGAAATATTTTTATAAATGGGAGAAAAAGTTAAGAAACTGCTAAAAACATGCAAACACATAATACTTTAAAAAATAAACTCATTGGCTTTAAGTGGATTGATTATCCTTCACATGTTATGTTTCAGTTTATAAAGAGAATTGCAAAGTAATGCACAAGCTAGTCTGAAGTTATCTGAGAAGTCATGGAAAATGGGAGAGGTGCCAGAAATTTGAAACTGATCAGAGAGGAAGGCATGTTTCAGAATTGATGGCTACAGATGTTCCTATGACAAAAAGTAATGATTTATTTATTAAGGAAAAAGAGTAAGACCAGCTTCCTTCTTTTATGATATTTCTGAATCAGAGCTGGGGGAAAACCTAGTAAACATATTATTTGTAGATCTGAGCAATACTTCACCAGAGTGCCGCATCATGTCATTTCAGAGATGAAAATAATGTGATTAAGTATGTAAGCTTGTAAATGAAAGTGCATCTTGCACTATAAGAATTAGTGTCCTCTTAGGTGACTGGTTTACTACTATGTCACAGTGCCATGCTTGGATCTGTCTCAAGAGTTTCGTTTACAGCTTGGATAAATATGTATTACAATGTGTGATTATCAAATATGCAAGTAACATAATGTTGTGAAGAAAAAGGAATAGGTTAGGATGTGAATCAAAAAAGGTTTCAATAACTTTGTAAAAATAGATATAAAGAATAACAAAGTGCTTTAGTTGTGCACAAAAAGAGCAATTGTATCAATCCAGGGTCATTACTATGGTGATTTTAAAATTATATGCATAAATTTGTTATTCATTCAAGCTTAAATTCATTCAAGAAGTTAAGCTTGACCTTCAGGATGGTGGAGGAGTAAGAGGTAGAGATCACCTTCCTCCCCACAAATATGTCATAAGTACATCTACATGTGGAACAACTCTTACAGAACACCTACTGAATGCTGGCAGAAGACCACAGATTTCCCAAAAGGCAAGAAACTCCCCATGTACCTGGCTGTGTGACTGACAGCATCTTGGTGCTCTGGCTGGGTGTCAGGTCTGTGCCTCTGAGGTGGGAGAGCCAAGTTCAGGACATTGGTCCACCAGAGACCTCCCACTTCCACATAATATCAAATGGTGAAAGCTCTCCAAGAGATTTCCATCTCAATGCTAAGACCCAGCTCCACTCAAAGACCAGCAAGCTACAGTACTGAACACCCTACAGCAGACAACTAGCAAGACAGGAACACAACCTCACCCATTAGCAGAGAGGCTGCCTAAATTCATAATAAAGTCACAGACACCCACAAACACACCACAGGATGCTGCCTACCAGAAAGACAAGATCCAGTCTCATCCAGCAAAACACAGGCCCTAGTCCACTCAACCAGCCTACACAACCTACTGAACAAACCATAGACACTGGGGGCAGACACCAAAAACAACAGGAGCTATGAACCTGCAGCCTGCAAAAAGGAGACCCCAAACACAATAACTTAAGCAAAATGAGAAGACAGAGAAACACACAGCAGATGAAGGAGTGAGGTAAAAATCCAACAGATCAAACAAATGAAGAGGAAATAAGCAGTCTACCTGAAAAAAGACTTCAGAGTAATGACAGTAAAGGTGATTCAAAATTTAGAAATAGAATGGATATAATACAAGAAACATTTAACAAGGACCTGTAAGAACTAAAGAGCAAACAAACAATGATGAACAACTAAATAACTGAAATTAAAAATTCTCTAGAAGAATCAATAGCAGAATAACTGAGGCAGAAGAACAGAGAAGTAACCTGGAAGATAAAATAATGGAAATAACTACTGCAGGGCAGAATAAAGAGAAAAAAAAAATTGAGGACAATCTTAGAGACCTCTGGGACAACATTAAACACACCAACATTCTAATTATAGGGGTCCCAGAAGAAGAAGAGAAAAAGAAAGGGACTGAGAAAATATTTGAAGAGATTATAGTTGAAAACTTCCCTAATATGGAAAAGGAAATAGTTAATCAAGTCCAGGAATCACAGGGAGTCCCATACAGGATAAATCCAAAGAGAAACATGTCAAGACACATATTAATCAAACTATCAAAAAATAAATACAAAGAAAAAATATTAAAAGCAGCAAAAGAGAAACAACAAATAACATACAAGGGAATACCCATAAGGTTAACAGCTGAACTTTCAGCAGAAACTCTGCAAGCCAGAAGGGAGTGGCAGAACATATTTTAAGTGATGAAAGGGAAAAACCTATACCCAGATTACTATACCAAGCAAGGATCTGATTCAGATTCAATAGAGAAAATAAAACCTTTACAGATGAGCAAAAGCTAAGAGAATTCAGCACCACAAAACCAGCTTTACAACAAATGCCAAAGGAACTTCTCTAGGCAGGAAACACAAGAGAAGGCAAACACCTACAATAACAAACCCCAAACAATTAAGAATATGGTAATAGGAACATACATATCAATAATTATCTTAAATGTAAATGGATTAAGTGTTCCAACCAAAAGACATACTGGTTGAATGGATACAAAAACAAAACCAGTATATATGCTGCCTACAAGAGACCCACTTCAGACCTAGGGACACATACAGACTGAAAGTGAGGGGATGGAAAAAGATATTCCATGAAAATAGAAATCAGAAGAAAGCTGGAGTAGCAATTCTCATATCAGACAAAGTAGACTTTAAAATAAAGGTTATTACAAGAGAAAAAGAAGGACACTAAATAATGATCAAGGGATTGATCCAAGAAGAAGATATAACAATTGTAGATATTTATGCACTCAACATAGGAGCACCTCAATACATAAGGCAAATGCTAACAGCCATAAAAGGGGAAATCGACAGTAACACAATCATAGGAGGGACTTTAATACCTCACTTTTACAATGGACACATCATCCAAAATGAAAATAAGATGGAAACACAAGCTTTAAATTATACATTAAACAAAAATGGACTTAATTGATATTTATAGGACATTCCATCCAAAAAGAACAGAATACACATTCTTCTCAAGTACTCATGGAACATTCTCCTAGATAGTTCATATCTTGGGTCACAAATCAAGCCTTGGTAAATTTAAGAAAATTGAAATTGTATCAAGTATCTTTTCCGACCACAACACTATGAGATTAATATCAATTACAGGAGAAAATCTGTAAAAAATATAAACACATGGAGGTTAAACAATACCTTAATTAACAACCAAGAGATCTCTGAAGAAATCAAAGAGGAAATCAAACAATACCTAGAAACAAAAGACAATGAAAGCACGATGACCCAAAACCTATGGGATGCAGCAAATTTGTCCTAACAGGGAATTTAATAGCAATACAATCCTACCTCAAGAAATAAAAAAAAAATCTCAAAGAAACAACCTAACCTTACACCTAAAGCAATTAGAGAAAGAATAACAACAACAACAACAACAAAAAAAAACAAAGTGAACAGAAGGAAAGAAATTATAAAGATCAGATCAGAAATAAATGAAAAAGTAATGAAGGAAACAATAACAAAGATCAATAAAACTAAAAGCCTCTTCTTTGAGAAGATAAACAAAATTGATAAACCATTAGCCACACTCATCAAGAAAAAAAGGGAGAAGGCTCAAATCATTAGAATTAGAAATGAAAAAGGAGAAGTAACAACTGACATTGCAAAAATAAAAATGATCATAAGAGATTACTACAAACAACTATATGCCAATAAAATGGACAACCTGGAAGAAATGCACCGGTTCTTAGAAAAGCACAACCTTCCAAGACTGAATCAGGAAGAAATAGAAAGCATAAACAGACCAATTACCAGCCCTGAAATTGTGACTGTGATTAAAAATATTCCAACAAACAGAAGCACAGGACTAGATGGCTTCACAGGAGAATTCTATCAAACATTTAGAGAAGAGCTAACACCTATCCTTCTTCCAAAATACAGCAGAGGGATAAACACTCCCAAACTCATTCTAAGAGGCCAGCATCACCCTGATACCAAAACGAGACAAAGATGTCACAAAGAAAGAAAACTACAGGCAAATAGCATGGATGAATTTGGATGCAAAAATCCTCAACAAAATACTAGCAAGCAGAATCCAACAGCACATTAAAAGGATCATACACCATGATCAAGTGGGATTTATCCCAGGAATGCAAGGATTCTTCAATATACACACATCAATCAATGTGATAAACCATATTTAACAAATTGAAGGAGAAGAACCGTATGATCATCTCAATAGATGCAGAAAAATCTTTCAACAAAATTTAACACCCATTTATGATAAAAACCTTCCAGAGTAGGTATAGAGGAACCTTACCTCAACATAATTAAGGCCATATGTGACAAACTCACAGCCAACATTGTTCTCAATGTTGAAAACTGAAACCATTTCCACAAAGATCAGGAAGAAGACAGGGTCATCCACTCTCACCACTATTATTCAACATAGATTTGCAAGTTTTAGCCAGAGCAGTCAGAGAAGAAAAAGAAATAAAAGGTATCCAAATCGGAAAAGAAGAAGTAAAGCTGTCACTGTTTGCAGATGACTTGATTACTATAGATAGAGAATCCTAAAAATGCTACCAGAAAACTACTAGAGCTAATCAATGAATTTGGTAAAGTTGCAGGATACAAAATTAATGTACAGCAATCGCTTGTATTCCTATACATTAAAGATGAAATATCTAAAAGAGAAATTAAGGAAACACTCCCATTTACCACTGCAACAAAAAGAATAAAATACCTAGGAATAAACCTACCTAAGGAGACAAAAAAACTTTATGCAGAAAACTATAAGACACTGATGAAAGAAATTAAAGATGATACACACAAATGGATAGATATACCACATTCTTGGATTGGAAGAATCAACATTGTGAAAATGACTGTACTACCCAAAGTAATCTACAGATTCAATGCAACCTCTATCAAACTACCAGTGGCATTTTTCACAGAACTAGAATAAAAAAATTCACAATTTGTATGGAAACACATAAGTCCCCGAATAGCTAAAGCAACCTTGAGAAAGAAAAATGGAGCTAGAGGAATCAGGCTCCTGGACTTCAGACTATACTACAAAGCTACAGTAATCAAGACAGTATGGTACTGGCACAAAAACAGAAATATAGATCAACGTTACAGGATTGAAAGCCCAGGGATAAACCCACGCACATATGGTCACCTTAGCTTTGATAAAGGAGGCAAGAATATACAATGGGGTAAAGACATCCTCTTCAATAAGTTGTACTGGGAAAACTGGACAGCTACAAGTAAAAGAATGAAATTAGAACACTTCCTATCACCACACATAAAATGGATTAAAGATGTAAATGTATTGCCAGACACTAGAAAACTCTTAGAGGAAATCATAGGCAGATCACTCTATGACATAAATCACAGCAAGATCCTTTTTGACCCTCCTCCTAGAGAAATGGAAATAAAACCAAAAATAAATAAATGGGACTTAATGAAACTTAAAAACTTTTGCACAGCAAAGGAAACCATAAACAAGATGAAAAGACAACCCTCAGAATGGGAGAAATTATTTGCAAATGAAGCAACTGACAAAGGATTAATCTCCAAAATTTACAAGCAGCTCATGCAGCTCAATATCAAAAAAAGAAACATCTCAATCCAAAAATGGGCAGAAGACCTAAAGAGACATTTCTCCAAAGAAGATATACAGATTGCCAACAAACACATGAAAGAATGCACAACATCACTAATCGTTAGAGAAATGCAAATCAAAACTCCAATGAAGTATCACCTCACACCAGTTAGAATGACCACAATCAAAAAAAATCTACAAACAATAAATGCTGGAAAGGGTGTGGAGAAAAGGGAACCCTCTTGCACTGTTGGTGAGAATGTAAATTGATATAGCCACTATGGAGAACAGTATGGAGGTTCCTTAAGAAACTAAAAATAGAACTACCATACAACCTAACAATCCCACTACTGGGTATATACCCTGAGAAAACCATATTTCAAAAAGAGTCATGTACCACAATGTTTATTGCAACTCTATTTAAAGTAGCCATGACATGGAAGCAACCTAAGTGTCCACTGACAGATGAATGGATAAAGAAGATGTGGTACATATATACAATGGAATATTACTCAGTCATAAAAAGAAATGAAATTCAGTTATTTGTAGTGAGGTGGATGGACCTAGAATCTGTCATACAGAGTGAAGTAAGTCAGAAAGAGAAAAACAAATACCATGTGCTAACACATATATATGGAATCTAAAACAAACAAACAAACAAACAAAATGGTTCTGATGAACCTAGGAGCAAGACAGGAATAAAGACACAGACGTAGAGAATGGACTTGAGGATACGGGGAGGGGAAAGGGTAAGCTGGGATGAAATGAGAGAGTGACATGGACTTATATATATACCAAACGTAAGATAGCTAGTGGGAAGCAGCTGCATAGTACAGGGAGATCAGCTTGGTGTTTTGTTACCAACTACAGGGTTGGGGTAGGGAGCGTGGGAGGGAGATACAAGAGGGAGGATATATGGGGATATATGTATATGTGTAGCTGATTCACTTTGTTATAAAGCAGAAACTAGCACACCATTGTAAAGCAATTATACTCCAATAAAGATGTTTAAAAAAAAATTAAGCTTAATTCCGCTAATAGATCTCTCACCTTTAGAAATTATGTGATACAATAGTATGTTGTCACTTTATAATAATGTATTTCATAACATATATTGTTTTTCACCAGCTTTGTTTTAAGGGTAATTTTATATGCAGTAATAGAAAATTAATATAGTAGCTATGCTACTTAGCATAAGGATGTATGAATTATAAAATATAGTTGTAGGGATCATAAAGTTAATATATCCTGGACTGATTTAGCAGACAAAGAATACATAGGATGATAGTAATACCTTGCTCATTGTTCAGTTTTGAAAGCCCAGCTGAACAAAGAAAAGGGTTATCTGGGTAAGTGTTCCCAGAAAGAGTTTGGGATGCTTAGCCTTGTGAAAAAGAAGTCTGGTAGGCATAGTAGAATGGTTAATTGTTTTAAGTATTTGAAAGATCAGCATGTGGAAAATCAATAAAAATTTTTCCCACCTTCCAAAGCTGTTCATAGAATGGGCTGCATCAGTTGGTGGTTCTCGAACATATGCTGAGTCAGTCTGTGTTGTAGACATATTTGAATTAGATAATCTCTAAAATCACTTTCAGAACTTAGATTCTATGATATAATCACATATACTCATGGGTTTTCTTAACTCTGGCTGTACACTGGATATACCTAGTTAGGGTAAAAGAAAAATGCAAATGCCCATGTTGACCATAGACTTGAGTCATAATATCTGGTGATAGGGCCTGGTCATCCGTATTTTTAAAAAACTCCTTCTTTACTCTAATATGTAGTCAGAGTTAAAAGTATATTTATTTTTTGACTTTCTAATTTACAGAAATAATATTTTATACATTTCATGATAAAAATAAGATTTTCACTATCAAATATAATTATATATATTTAGAGAACAGAAGCGAACAGAAAAGGTGCCTAATTTGAGTTAAGTGATTAGTGTAAGTGTTGTATTGTGTTGCCATCAAATTCATTAAGCTATTTATGAAAACAAATGATTTTTAATAGTCCTTTTGTTAGCCTATTAGAAAATAAATTCAGAAGCCAGGTGTGGATAACAATAATAATAAATAATAGCTAATTTTTATTGAGCAATTACCATGTGATTGACAAGATAATAGGGATATAATAATCTATAATTACTTATGTAAATTTTACAACAGTCCTATGAGTTAGGTATTATTGTGAAGTTCATCATTTTATGTCATGTAATGATATGCATTCTATACCATTACATTCTTATTACATTTATTGTATTCATATAGTCATTCATTTATTCAATTATTATAGTCATTGATAATACATAATATTTATAATATATAACATATGTATTTATATATGTACATATATATATTATATATTTGCCAAAAAACATATTAGGACATTTGTCCAAGGTCATTCAAACAGTGAATTGTAGAGCAGCTCTTTGGATCCAGGCACTCCAGCCCCTAGAATTCTCACTCTTGACAATTATATTTAAGTGATTTATGAATGACAGAGCAGTATCATTTTTGTAAGAGTTTCTTGCCTTTTTCTTCATTCCATCAGCCAAAGAGAAGTCTGTATTTGTCCAGTAATTTTCTCTGCACTTTTACTTCCTGAAGAAATACTATGGGTTCCTAAGGAAGCAGCTGGATCAACTTAAGGAATTAAGGAATGGAAAGAAGAGGGAGAAAAGCAGACGACAAGGGGTCTATGTCTGGAAAGTGAGGGCTCCAGAGCATATTGAGGGTGTAAAGGACTTGAGAAGAAAGGCAAAGAGATATTACCTAATGTTACAGGGAATTATAAATGAGGTTCTCTTTGATAGAAAGAATTCAAGTGTACTGTGTTTCCAGGGCTTTTACACTCCTCTTTCTCTCTTTTCCTCCGGATGATAAGCTTCTTGACAATGTCTTGTTCATCTATGATTCTGCCAAAGACTCAAAGAATGTATATCAGATTGGGCTTGTCTCAGGTTTCAATATGTTTAGAACAATATAGTAATTACTGTATCACTGCATCCTTAAAAGATGTTGAGGTTACTGCCTAGACAACCTGAAGAAAAAAGGTAAGGAAAATCATATACACTTAGGCTAGAGGAAACAAGGAGTGAAAGATTCTTTTTAGCATATCATTATCATATTAATGCCATTTTCAGTAGCAGTTAAATCCCCAATTCCAAAGTGTGAAAATACAATTTTTAATTCATTACACTGGAGTATAAAAACTAATTTTTAGTTTTGCCCTTTCTTACATGATTTTTTTTAAAACCCCCCAAATCTCTAATCTTAATTTTAAAACATAAGATTGAAGTCAATTCTTTCATAGTAGTTCATTATTAATTAACTTGTGAACACAGTATTGCTACTGTTATTTGATTATTGTACATTTATACAGCAGTTTTTATCAGTAGGCCAAATTAACACATATTTTGCAAGTATTTATTAGCTATTCTGAGAATTGAATGAGTCACTTTAAGTTACAAATAATAAACCAGAGCCATTATTACTATTGTATCATTGGATGGTAGTGCTATTCTTACTATCATGAATAATAATGATTCATAGAGCATGTTTCCATCTCAAAATGAGAGCTTATATCCATGTATAATCATCAAGATCTAGTCTATGCTTCTTCATGAACTGCTTTAGAAATAGCTGTGTCTGGAAGATTCATTTGTGGCTAATGTGATTGGTAGAACTCTAGAAATACAAGCCACTTTATTTGTAGAGCATTTGTGACAGGCTGCCACGAACTGAATACACAGAATCTGTTGGTCAATTCCAATTCTTCTTAGGTTGTATAGATATGGATGTAAAGCGATGTTAGGTCATTGTGGCTGACACAAAGCATAAGAAGCAGAGCCTTCAAGGAGTTATTCTGAATTGAAAGTGACATAAAATAATAAGAAAACAATTCTAGGCAAAATGAATAGTAGCAACAAGAAACATGACAGAGGAGAGAAAGGAAAAGGGAAAGACTAATGGTTGATTTTTGGAGGGGAGGGAAAATAGGCTTATCCTGAGTGGGTAGGAAAGGTTGGAAAAGAGTTTCCTAACCTAACCAACAAGTTAAGATAAATATTTATCCAGCTCTGGATTATTCAGATAGATATTTTAGCAATCACAACTTAAATACATAATTGCAATTATCAATATTTTTGCTAGTCAATTTTATTCATTAAGACTATACATTAAAAATAAAACAACAGTTAAGATATAGTCAGTTGAGAAAGATACTAAGAATTAGATAAGGATAGAACTTGTACAGGCATGCAAATGAATGTAAATTTTCTCCAGCAAGTCTTAGGTTCCCATGTCCATACGTTTAGCTTTAAAACTTAGGTCCCTTGGTGTGACAAAGAATGTTTATGTCCCATCTGGGTGCAAGAAATAATGTCTAGAAGATATTATTTATAAGACTGGAGTATTAGGATTCCTGGGATATCCTGGTTTTGCAGATAAGGCACAATTATCAAAAACCAAAGCTATGTTTTTAAATCCAGGATTCGGGGGGAATTCTAGATAACAAGCACAATGTCCCTACAGGGTCAAAGTTGCTTCTAAGTTGTTAATGCTCTACTCCTTCTAAGAGTTTCTCAAAATAAACTTCTAGACTAGAAACATGCTTAGATCTGACAAATTTTGCCCTCAGATATTGACACCCGTTAGTCCCATTGTTCAGCTTCCCTCAGCAATTCTGGGGTTCAAACATGCATGTAGATTGTGTCTTGCTTTTTCTAGACCATTCCTTGGAATTTCTGCCAAGGGATAGTTATGGATGAGTCATGATTACAGACCTATTAAGTTTCTTAGTATGGGAGACTACATCATTAGATTAATTGTAACACAGCCCTTCTAAGATAAAAGCAAAATTTTAGCAACTCTGTTTTACTTCTAAATACTGATTGACAGTAAAACTGGTGATAATGGCTTCTTGCCAAGTTGAACTTATCCATATAACATGAAAAAATTGTCTCATTATAATACCTTCACCAAATTTTTAAAAATCTACCAGGGAGGCACAGTTATTTGGCTGTTTGCCATTTGTTTTTATTTTATTTTCTTCTGGTCCTTTTTCTGTATGTGTTACCTCATCTCTCCTCCAACCTGTAGGACTGCTCTCAGGAACCTCTGAATCTACAACTTCTCTCTGTCAAAAGATCCTCTTCAGCCTGTTTTAGCCAGTCTCCTAAAAATCCTAAAAAAAAAATATCTTCAGAGAAACAGCTAGAATAGTGTTTAACCAAATATCTAGGTTCCATGGTATCGCCAAGCTGACACACAAAATAAGCCATCCAACCTTGTTCCAGCTATTTGAAAATTATGTCTCTTTGAATTACTGCAAGTTGAAGAATAATAGTGAGAGGTAATGGCAAAACTAACTAAACAAACAACAAAATGCAAAAAGATGTTTGTCTGGAGCATCACCTAAAATCTATTTCAATCCAGAACTTTTTTTTTCTTTAGTGTCAACAAAATAAAATTTGAATATTGTAGAGAAACGATAAGTACAGAGGTTAAAGGGCAACTTTCAAGCTACAAGTATGAGATAAACGTGGTAATCCAAGGTGAAAATACAAAAAGCACTAACTTCAGTTGACATTTTTTTGAACTATAAAAATAATGTAGTAGGGGCTTCCCTGGTGGCGCAGTGGTTGGGAGTCCGCCTGTCAATGCAGGGGACACGGGTTCATGCCCCGGTCCGGGAAGATCCCACATGCTGCGGAGCGGCTGGGCCCGTGAGTAATGGCCGCTGAGCTTGCGCGTCCGGAGCCTGTGGTCCGCAATGGGAGAGGCCACAGCAGTGAGAGGTCCGCGTACCGCAAAAAAAAAAAAAAATTAATAATAATAATGTAGTAAAATGACAAAGTCTCAAACTCCTTCCTTTAATCTCAAGTCTTTGTTCAAATTTCCAGTCTTGCCTGCAATGGCTCCCTATTTAAAATTCTAACCTACCTGTCCTCTCTTATAGCATTTCTCAATCCCTCCTCCCTGCTATGAATTTTTTTCTCCCTTACACTTATAATCTGTTGACATACTGTATAATTTATTTATCTGTTTATTGTTTACCGTCTATTCCCTTAATATAAAACAAATTCAAAGAGGGTTGGTATTGCACATTTTCTTCACTGATATATCCCTTGTATCTAGAACAGTGTACATAGAATATACTTAATAAATATTTATTGAATAAATGAACATATACATTATCTGAACAACATCCATCCAATCATATCATGCCACTTTCTACATTTCCAATTGCAAAATCAACTTCCATTTCCTCTCATGACTTACAAAGTCATGCATGAATTGCTTCCACTTTTCTCAAGTATTTTATCTCACACTACTCTTCCCTCCCAACTAGACTGACTTTCTTTCTGTTTCTCACATATGCCAAATTTGCTCATACCTGGGGGCCTTTGTTCAAGCTGGTCCCACTGCCTGGAATACTCTCCAAACAAGTTTTGATCTTAGCCAACATGGTTTTGTTATTCAGATCTTGGCTGAAATGTTAACCTCTTTAGCAAAACATTTTCTGCCTACCCAGTCTAAAAGAGCCACCCTGTTACTTGACAAAACTGCATCCTATTTTAATTATTTACATGCTATTCATCATTAACTGATTTCTTTCAGCTTGTCTTTGTTCTATTTTCTGTCTTCTTTCACTAGCGTACAAGTCTAGCAAGCACAAGGATCTAGTCAGTGTTTTTCTCTTTTGCATCCCCAATGCCTTGAACAGTTTTGACACATAGTAGATGCTCAATAAATATTTATGACATACATTAATAGATCTGGCACTTAAGTTTTTAATACAGTGACCCTTTCAATACATTCTCACTCTTCAATTAATTATGCTAATTAGTTAAATTAGCCGATTTTTCAGTGATAACTCTTTAATAAGAATTATAAGAATATAAACAAATTTAACTGACGTATTACTGGAAACAGCTACTTCTGCATTCTAGCCACCCTGATCTTCTCAGGGATATAAAGTATTATACAATCAAACAACAAAAGATAAAATCATTTATTGGGGCCTGTCTTTGTAATGTGATCAAAAGGAGTACAAATCACTTCAGCTTCACAACACATTTCAGAAATGTCTAAGCAGTTTTTAGGTTTTCCAGCTTCTCCCCATAGTCCATGTTTCTTCCAGGTGAGAACACATTTCCACACTTGTCTTTGTCCAGATCTAAAATTAGGTGCCAGGATTTTCAATACTCCTTTTCTGCATTGTTGGGATGTCCTCCCTATTTGTTGCCCAATCCAAGACCAGGTATATTTCAGATAGCAAGTTTTTAAAAAAGAGTTACATGATGTGTCAATAATCTTACTTATCAAAAATGCTAAACAGAGGCAAGAGATGCTTTTAATATAGGGCAGTGATTTCAGAGGGCCAAGAAACTGGCTATACAAATATCATAAGTAAAAGCTACACGATAGAAAAAAATATATAGGGCAGCATGAAATAGCACCAACAGAATTGCCATAGTCTTTTTGCATAGGTAGGACACAAGTTGGGGCATTTAGTTAATAATTTATAAAAGAAGTACAATTACAATTAGTTTTAGAGAATGGATAGAGCTTGTAACTCAATTCATATGGTATAGTAAATAATAAGTACTTGCTGAATGCAATGAGATTAGAAAGTAGATATATTAAATTGGCTTTGAATGACAGTTGAAGGAGCTTGGATATTTGAAATATCCAATGAATCATAATGAAATATGTTTGAAAAAAGGAAGTGAAGTGAAATTAAATCAGACAACAATAATGGGAATTATCTGTTATATAATATGTGATGTTTGAAAAGCATATTAATTAATTATAAATAGAATCTGTTTGGGAGAAGCTATGTCACTAAAGGAATGCTGGCTTTTATAGAACAACAAAAATGAAAGAAAAAAATAGAAAAAGGATAATGGGGAACATAAAGGACACATAAGAGTGTTATATACAATTCTAATGAACTGTAGACAAATCTTGTAGAGCCAGCCAGCTGGACAATGAAGCAAATGACCTCATAACAGTAAGCAAATCTTATGATCTGCAATAAATGTGGTATTTTTCTCAGTAATTAAAAAAATATATAACTGATAATATTGACACTCATTACCTTAAACTTGATTGTGTTTTTTGTCTCTTGAAATAGAAAGTAAATTTTTAAGAGTTACTTACTCATCCTAGCTCTTACTAAAGCAAATAAAACACCCATTTTAGTGTCACCAATAAGAATTTAATTTTCTCTCATAATTTTAAGGAACTTTGCCATAAGACCTCAAGTGTGTTTTAATAAAGGATGGCTTAGCAATTTATCGAAATTATATCAAAGTTAGAAATTGTGATTAACATAAGTCTTTGATCTCTGAAATTATAGTCATGATTCATATTTTTTCTCTTTGCATCCAAAGATGTTGCTTGGTCTTGTTTTCTAAAGTCTATCTGAACTGCTTTGATGTAGAAATATGCCAGATCCACAGAACTATAAAAATAAATGGTAGAAATGTGCATAAGCCTCATAAAAGTTAGGAGTTATTCAAAAAATACAAAACCCTTCACTGCTTCTTGATTGAGAGGCTACCCAGAAAACAGACGCAAAGGGATTTCATGGCCCTAATTCATTTGGAATTCTAAGAAATACAACTGGGTGTGAGAATAAAGC
This sequence comes from Grampus griseus, assembly GCF_964374135.1. Lineage (NCBI taxonomy): Eukaryota > Metazoa > Chordata > Mammalia > Artiodactyla > Delphinidae > Grampus > Grampus griseus. The sequence continues at coordinate 49,358,849 of NC_139012.1, forward strand.
TGGATGTGGCAAAGTTGTAGAGAAAGAGAAAGGTGTACTTGGGAATTAAGGATGATTGAGGCACTTGTTTTATAAGAACAGACAATGAGTCCTAACTAGACTGAAACATCTACAGGGGAAATGAGAAATGAGCTGGCTGATGGCACAACCCCGGTGTCATATTCAAGAGCAATTCTGATGCAATTTTCAGAGGACAAAGACTTGTTTAGATTGTCTGTCAATTCTTCTACTTGAGGAAGGGCCTGCTAGGAGATTTAGCTGTTGATTTTGATATCCATCTTCATTCATTCATTCATTCTGTTGATAAATATTTATTCAAAGCCTGTGAAGTGTGCTGAACAAAGCATAAATAAATCAATGCCTTCATGAAGCATACATTTGAGTGGGATGTGAAGACAAAGAACATGTTAAGTAAAAACAGATTACCTAATTGCAGGCACTAAAAGAAAATTAAAGCAGGAAGGGAAATATGTAATGTAAAGTGTATGAGGAAATTTAAAATTTTAGATAGGAGTCCAGGGAAGGCCTCACTGAGAGGGAAATTTCTGTTCAAACTTGAAGGAAGTAAAGGAGTTAGCCATGTAGATACCTGCAGGAAGGACATTATAGGCAGAAGAAAAAGCAATTGCATATTCTCTGTTCATTTACTCCTTAGGTATTGTTATTATATATATTTTACCAATGAAGAAACTCAGGCTTAGAGAAATAAGTAAATTTCCTAAGCTCTAAAAAAAGGACATAGCCAAGATCTAAACCCAACAAAACCTTAAATCCATAGTAGAGTTCTTATTATAAAATAATATAATTTTAATATAATTTTATCCTTTCTATTTGTTCTTTTCTCTTTCCAAATGTTAGGTCAAATCACCCTATAACAGTGCTATGTTTTCCTTTCTTTTTGTTACTGTCTCAAGTTGCTACCCTTTAAATTCTTTTTCTTTACTAGTTATAAAATATTAGTTTATTACTTTATTACTTCTCTTGATGTAGTAGATTTTCTCTTTTGTCTCCAGCTCATTACTATACCTTCCAAACTTGGTTCCTTGAAATCTGACTTCTCTTCTTGGAAAGATACACAACACCTTTCACATATCAAATACAACAGTCTTTTCTGAGTCTTTATCTTCCTTGATCTCATTAAAGTAATAACTAAGAGCACATGGCCACTGGCATTGGAAATATCTAAGTTTGAATCATGGGTCTGTCATTTCCAAGCTAGGATAGAAAAAGTGATGCCTAATACTCTGATACACATTCATCTTCCTAATCGTAATTGGCTTATTAATACTACCTCTGTATGTTTATTATCATCACTCAGTAAAGCTTAGTAAATATAGATATGAAGAACTACATTTTTTCCCCCTTGAAATTCCTCTTTGACATACATTTGTTAAGTTCTTCACTGAAAAGTCTACCAACTTTTCTGATTCTTCTTTCTTCGACACTACCTGTACTTGAGTCTTGGCAAAAGCTCTGTCCTTAGACTGCTTTTTTTCCCTTCTGAAAAAGTTTTACACTCTGTGATATCATTCACTATCAAAGCCCCAACTTTCACCTTTATGCAGAGGACTTCCAAATCAGCTCCTGTCATATATCTTTTCTCTAAAGTGTCAAGCCCATATTCCCAAATGCCTCCTAAACATCTTCACTTGAGTTTTATGCCAACAAATCAAAATAACAATCTACAGATAAAGATGAGAAAAAAGCAAGACCCTTCCCTCCAAATCAGTGCCTTTTCTTGCTCTCCAAATTTCATATTTTTAATGCTACTTTTCTGTCTCTCACTAAAGTTTGAAATTTTGATGCTGTCTTTCATCTGACACTGCCGTTATCTATCTAATCTAATCATGGATGTTTAATATTAAAACTGCAAAGGAACTGGGAGATTTATCATTCTATTGCCTATCACAGGTGAGTAAATATACAGCAGATATGCAGCTAGATGTGGGGAGTCAGAATGAGAACCAAGATTTCCACACCCGTAGGCCACAGTTGTCTCCTGTATAGAAACCTGAATCTGTTGCCAGTTTTAGATAATTTTGTTCCCAGATTGTTTGCTAACTATCAATTTCATTAATGCTACCCTATTCATGGTGTCCTTACTTGTAGTATCTCTATCGCTGTCAAACTAGTATCATTTTGAAATATGTACTAAGGAAAGTTTCTTAATATACATCAGCTCTGCTCAGAAAAATGTTCACTATTTCTATATTTCGTAGTGATTAATTAAGCTCATTTTTATTGAGTCTTAGGTACGAGGAACTGTAATAAACATACCCTACAACCATAATCCTATTTAATCTTTACAACAAACTGTGATATTCTTTTTTTTCTTTTTTTTTTTCTTTTTTTTTTTTTGCGATACGTGGGCCTCTCACCGTTGCGGCCTCTCCTGTTGTGGAGCACAGGCTCCGGACGCGCAGGCCCAGCAACCAAGGCCCATGGGCCCAGCCGCTCCACGGCACGCGGCATCCTCCCAGACCGGGGCACGAACCCGCGTCCCCTGAATCGGCAGGCGGACCCTCAACCACTGCACCACCAGGGAAGCCCAAACTGTGATATTCTTGATGAGATCCCTTTCACACACTCACAGAAAATTAATGCAACCCATATTTGCCTAGTTTATAAACTGCAGAACTGGAATGTGATGGTTTGTCTGACACCAAAGCTCTTTCAAAGGCGAGAACCTTCTGCCTTTCCAAATTTGTCTACTGAATGTATATTCAGCCTGAATCCACTGTTCATGAAATAGATTCAATTATTTAATTCAGTTATGTGTTTTGATATGATATTACCTGGAATGCCTCCCTTGCCTTTGACAGATACATCTTTCCAAATCTACTAACTTTTGAGAGTCATCAAAGTAACTAGGTCACAGTATCTTTCGGATTTTAAACTCCTGTTGTTACCTTTTCATCAACCAAAGCATGGTGGTCAGTCCTTTATACATAAGTACTTGCATACAAACTACTAAGATAGGCATACAGTGTCAACCAAACCACCTGATAGTCTTGAAAGTAATTGGAAGAAAATTTTGAGAAAAGAAGAAGGAAACAAAGCAAAAGTAGAATGTTATGATTTATTGAATGAAGTATGTGAGGTCAAGTAGCATCGGTATGGCTTAAGTATCAATAATATTACTTGAGCACCTGGTAGACACTAAGTAATGTGAGGAATAGATGGAAAAGTGGAGAAGACATAGTTCTTACTCTTGCTAAGCTCACAGTATAATATAAATAAAAGACACACACAACTAGAATAGATCAACCGAAACAAGGTTAAATGCTAAAATTATGTACTGGGTAAGGAAACTTGTGAATTCCTTTGGTCATGTATGGCTCCCCAGAGCTATTTACTTTCCAAGGCAAGTGAGAGTTCTTCCTATGGCTATACAATTTCTTAACCTAGATATTTCATTATATCCTTCTCTTAAGCTATGATTTATTAATAACTACAGCCTATCCTTTAGGAAACTCTGACACCTGCATAAACAACTAGACATTGCCTCATATTTATAGATGCATGCTTGAAAATTTAGGTGTAGCACTATGAGAACTGTTCAGTTAAGTAATTATATGTATCCTTACCTTTCAAAATATTATTTATTGGCTTCCTCAGATACAATGGTGTTCCAAAAGTCTGTATATCATATAGTTGTATATCCTCTAACTATTCCTCTTTAATTTAGTTAGAGGCTTCCACATACTGTAATGTTACTTCAGGATAACAGGGTGCAGTTCTTTTCCATTAGTAACAAAAGAAATTACTCAAATAGTGGCACAGTATCTTCATTCTGCCTCTGTTCTGTTACCCAAATTAGAGTTCCAGTTTAATGAGAAACTGCCCGCCTCAAAAATTGCTAGCTTATTGTAGTTAAACCTGTTTGATTATGCCATAATTGCGATTTATGTATTTTTATGAATTTCAGTTATTTTAAGACTGCAAGAATATGGTTTGTATGTTTTGAAGGAGCAATCAAGCTGTTAATTCTTTGATGAACTCTAAGAGGGAAATTTCTCACTCTTAGCCTCCAGCACTGCTTCTCTCACGTAATTTTGGTTGTCAAATAATATATTTTTAGACTTTTGTTTTCCCCATGCATCCCTGTTCTTAGGACATTGCCATGTTGAAGACACTGTCTTTCATTCAGAACCTGAGTGAATATGCACTTCCCTGATTCCAAGTAGTTTTTTCCTCCTTGTGTGTGCTTTTTCCATTGTAGACTCATAAAATGCCACTGTTCACTTTTAGCATTATTTCTTTCAATTCTCTCTCCAACAATGACTCCTTGACAGAAGTGACCATGTCTGTGCCATTACTTTGTAGAATTGGATGAATGAATGAAGCTTTTTAATAATCTCTCAACACTACTAGCTGTCATTGGAATCTCATATATCACATTTTATCCATCCTTCTCATCGTTTTCCTATGTTGAACGTCTTTTAACATATTTCTCTTTCTAGCTTTTTTCTCCCTCAGTTCCTACCTTCTTTCCCATCTAATTTTCCATTTTATTCTTTTTCTAAAACTTTCATTTTTCTTTTTCTTTTTCCCTTAATATACTAACAACCCTGCTAATTTATAAGCCTTAAGATCCTTTATGGCACATATGGATAAATGTAGCCTTGTGACTACAGCTCAGCTCTCTGATGTTTATATGTCAACTATTCTTTAGGCTACGCTGTAATCCCTCATGTTGGCTCAAGCTAAGTAATTGAAATATTAGTTGCTTTCAAACTAATAACTAGGTTTCAGGCCCTTTGTTGGGATTTTTGCTTAGGAAGTAAAACTTCCTTCTTATAATTCAGCCCTTGGCATTAGTCATACTCCAAAACAGAAGGATCAGCGAGAACCATAGTAATGCTACTCAAATACTTCTTAGCATCACTTTCAAATTCTTGCTGAAAAATCCTACCTGGCAATTGATATAGCCTTGTATATCAGCAACAATCTGGGTTCAATAAACTCCTTTATCTGGAGATTTGGACAAACTGGTGACACTCCTTGAAAGCAATCTGTGGAAGAAGGTATAATAGAAGCCCATTCTCAGCTTCCTCCACTTTCCTGTAAAGTCTTCTGAGTTCTGTCTCCATAACCCAGAGGTCCTCTCACTTTATAATAACATATAATAATTAGAGATACTTTAAGTTTTATGTGTATTTCAATAAAAATGATTGATCTGCCTTAGAATACATTTCTAATCAAAGCTGGAATGTTAACAATGTAACCAATGTAACAAGAAAAACAATAAATCTCTCAATTTTGTAGGAGTTGAATGTGTACGGAGGGTAGGGAAGGGTCAAGTAGAGTCATGTTCACAGCATGAAGCTAGAAAACTATAGTTCGTATGATATACTATATCCTGGTCAAGAGAAACACAGTTGTTTACTAATTCAAGGTTCTTGTTGTTTATTCATTAATGACTAAAATTTATTTTCTGATGGTGATTCCTCACATTGGAGGTGTAACAAGAAGAGAAGGGAAAAAAATTGATTGAATATTATAAATCAATTTTTTTTGCAAACTGCTTACTAGTTTTCTTCATTACAATGGAGTAGAATATACACTAAATGATGTAAGTAAATTTTATTGTAAATTTTGTTGAATAACAATGGTAAACACTGTAACTGCATGATCTGGCTTCTAGTTTACACCATATCATGGCTGTATGCTTATGTGTAATAATCATTACCTTCATATAAGTTTATTATAAATATCATTTCTTTTGAATCACTTACCAAACTGCATGTTATAACTATATCATCTCTACATCATCTTTCCAAGTGTCTTTCTCACTTTGTTCTTGTTTCTACTTTGTAAAATTTAACTGGTAAATTATAAAAGATATAGTCAATATCTGGGTCCACATCTGATTTATCAATGCTACTACCATAGGAAAAGGGTAAATGCATTACCATAGTGTAAACATTTTATTAAAGTGACATGATGAGATTGAACACAGCACTGCTGAAGGGAGAGGAAAATTTCATATTTATATCTACTTTGTTCAAGGAAATTTAAGGGAAAAATGAACAAATATGGAGAAAGGACATGATAAAATTTGGAATAGACCATTTTCTAACTAAGATTTTTAAAATCTCCTTAACCTTATGATAAAAGCACTGGCACCATTCAGCTCTTTGTTAACTAATCCTAACTGCTTATTCTCTGAATGTTACCATATATAGCAATTGACTTTTATTTTTTTATTCATTTTTTTTGAACATAAACTTTCATTAAAGTATAGTAGACATACAATATTGGTTTCAGGTGTATAACATGGTGGTTTGAAATTTATATATATTATGAAATGATCCCCACAATAAGTCTAGTAACCATCTGTCTCTACTCAAAGTTATTACAATATTGTTGACTATACATCTTATGCTGTATATTACATCCCCATGACTTATTTCTTGTATAAGAAGTGGAGGTTTGTACCTCTTAATGTCATTCACCTATTTAGTCCATTCTCCCAACCCGCTCCCATCTGACAACCACCACTTTGTTCCCTGTATCTATAAGCCTGTTTTGTTTTGTTTTGTTTGTTCATTTTTTCTGTTTCTTAGATTCCACATATAAGTGAAATTGTACAGAATTTGTCTTTCTCTATCTGACTTACTTCCCTTGCTATAACTTACTTTCCTTCCATATTGTTACAAATGGCATTATTTCATCCTTTTTTATGGCTGAGTGATATTCCATTATGTACAAATACCACATCTTCATTATCCATTCATCTGCTGATGGACCTTTGGGTTTCTTCCATGTCTTGGCCTATTGTAAATAGCACTGCAGTGAGCATAAGGATGCATATATCTCTTTGAATTAGTGTTTTCATTTTCTTCATATAGATACCCAGGAGTGGAATTGTTGGATTAGTATCATAGTTATATTTTTAATTTTTTGAGGCACCTCTACCATTTTCCATAGTGACTGCACAAATACAGATTCCCTTCAATCGTGTACAAGCATTCCTTTTTCTCCACAACCCGGCTAACACTTGCTATTTGATGTTACTTTGATGACATTCTGACAAGTGAGAGGTATTATCTCATTGTAATATTGATTTGCATTTCCCTGATAATTAGTGATATTGAAACCCTTTTAATGAGTCTGTTGGTCATCTCTGTGTCTTCTTTGGAAAAATGTCTATTCAGGTCCTTGGCTCATTTTTTAATCAGATTGCTTTTTTTTTTTTGCTATGAGTTGCTTGAGATTTTTTATATATTTTAGATATTAAGACTTTTTCAGATATATCATTTATAAATATATTTTCCCATTAAGTAAGTTGCTTTTTTCTTTTTATTGATGGTTTCCTTTACTGTGCAAAAGCGTTTTAGTGGATGTAGTCCCATTTATTTTTGTTGTCATTGTTGCTGTTGTTTGCTTTTGTTACCCTTGCCTGAGGAGGCAGATCCAATAAGATAGTGCCTAGACCAATATCAAGGGTTTATTGTCTATGTTTTCTTCTAGGAGTTTCATGGTTTCAGGTTTTACATTTAAGTTTTTAATCCATTCTGAATTTATTTCTGTATATGATATAAGAAAGTGGTCCAGCTTCATTTTTTTGCATGTATCTGTCCAGTTTTTCCATCACTGTTAGTTGAAGAGACTGTCTTTTCCCCACTTTATAATCTTGCCTCCTTATTCATTGATTGACTATATAAGCATGAGTTTATTTCCGGGCTTTCTATTCTGTTCCATTGATCTATGTGTCTGTTTTTGTGCCAGTACCGTATTGTTTTGATTATTAAAACTTTGCAGTATAGTTTAAAATCAGGGAGTGTGACACCTACAGTTATGTTATTCTTTCTTAAAACTGCTTTAGCTCTTCAGGGTCTTTTGTGTATCCATTAAAATTTTAGAAGTATTTCCTCTAGTTCTGTGAAAAATGTCATTGGTATTTTGATATGGATTGAATTAGACCTGTATATTGCTTTGGGTAACATAGACATTTTAACAATATTAATTCTTCCAATCCATGAGCACTGTATATATTTCAATTTATTTGTGTTTTCTTCAATTTCTTTCATCAGCATCTTACAGTGTTCAGAGTAGAGGTCTTTCACCCTCTTGGTTAAATTTATTCCTAGGTATTTTATTCTTTTTTGCTGCAATTGTAAATGGGATTATTTTATTCATTTACCTTTCTGATAGTTTGTAATTAGTGTATAGAAATGCAATAGATTTCTGTATCTTATATTCTGAAATTACTGAATTTATTTACTAGCTCTAATACTTTTTGGTGGAGTCTTTATGGTTTGCTATATATGCTGTTACGTTGAGAATATAGATAGTTTTCTGAGAATAGAGATAGTTTTACTTCTTACTTTCCAATTTGGATAACTGTTGTTTCTGTTTCTTTTTTGAATGCTGTGGCTATGTCTTCCAGTACTATGTAAATAAAAGTGGCGAGAGTGGGCACCCTTGCCTTGCTCCTGATCTTAGAGGAAAAGCTTTCAGCATTTCTCCATAGAGGATAATGATAGCTGTGTGTTTGTCATATATGGCCTTTATTAATAGAAGTGTATTCCCTCTATGCCCACTTAGTTGAGAGTTTTAATCATAAATAAATGTTGGATTTTGTCAAATGCTATTTCTGCATCTACTGAGATGATTATATGAGTTTTACATTTCCTCTTTTAATATGGTGTATTCTGTTGATTAATGTGTGAATATTGAAACATTCTTGCATCCCTGGGATAAATCCCATTTCATCATGGTGTATGATCCTGTTAATATATTGCTGAATTTAGTTTACTAGTATTTTGTTAAGGATTTTCATGTATATGTTCATTAGGGATATTGGCCTATAATTTTTTTTTTTTGTCTTGATCCACTTTTGGTGTCAGGGTAGTGCTGGCCTTGTAGAACAAATTTGGGAGTAATCTTCTTCAATATTTTTTAGAATAGTTTGAGGATGGTAGGTATTATCCCTTCTTAAATGTTTGGTAGAATTCACCTGTGAAGCCATCTGGTCCTGACTTTTATTTGTTGGGATTTTTTTTATTATTATTATTATTACTGATTCAATTTCACTACTAGTAATCAGCCTGTTCAGATTTTCTATTTATTTCTGATTCAGTCTTGCAAGATTTTTTCTAGGAATTTATCCACTTTTCTAAACTGTCCAATCTTTTGGTGTATAATTGTTTATAGTGATCTTTTATGATCCTTTGTATTATATTTCTGTGCTATTGGTTGTAGCTTCTCCACTTTCATTCTTGATTTTATATTTGGACCCTCTCATTTTCTTGAGTCTAGCTAAAAGTTTATCAATTTGTTTATCTTTTCAAAGAACCAGCTCTTAATTTTATTGATCTTTTCTCCTTTTTATATTCTTTATTTTTTCCCTTTATGATCTTTATTATTTCTTTATTTTACTAAATTTGGGCTTTGTTTTTCTTTTCTAGTCCCTGTAGAAGTAATGTTAAATTGCTTATTTGAGACATTTCTTGTTTCCTGAGGTAGACCTGTATCGCTATAAGCTTCCCCCTTAGAACTGCTTTTGCTACATCTGATAGATTTTGTAATGCTGTGTTTCTGTTTGCATTTGTCTTGAGGTAATTTTTATTTGCTCTTTGATTTTTTTTGTTGACACATTGGCTGTTTAACAGCATGTGGTTTAGCCTCCACATGTTTTGGTTTTTTCCATTTTTCTTCTTGTAATTGATTTCTAGTTTCATACCACTGTGGTCAGTAAAGATGTTCAATATAATTTTGATCTTCTTAAACTTATTGAGAATTGTTTTATTGATTAGCACGCGATCTATCTTAGAGAATGTTTCACATACATTTGAAAAGAATGTGTATTCTACTGTTTTTGAATGTATCGTTTGTATATATCTATTAAGTTCATTTGGCATAATGTATTGTTTAAGGTCAATGCTTTCTTATTGATTTTCTGTTTGGACGATCTGTTCATAGATGTAAATTGGGTGTTACTGTTTAGTTTTCCTTTTATGTCTGTTAAAACTTACTTTATATATTTAGATGTTCCTAAGTGTTATATCCTCTTCTTGGCTTAATTCTTTCATCATTATGTAATGTCCTTCTTTGTTTCTTGTTGTAGTTTTTGTTTTAAAGTTTATCTTGTTTTATATAAGTATTGATACTCCATCTTTTTTTTTTAATTTCCATTTGTGTAGAATATCTTTTTCCTTTGTATCACATTTAGTTGGCAGTTGACTTTTGGAATTTGCTGTCATGTAGAAAAAAAATGATGTTTATATTGTAGCTGAAGATTTGAATAAGAAACTCCTAAAAAAGTAATACTTAGATGAATTTTAAAAATATATATCAAGGATATATCCAGGAGAATAAAAGGTTTTCTAAGATTCCCTAATAAAGAGAGTCGCATACATGAATGCTTAGAGATAAAGAAGTACATTAGGATTAAAATTAGAAATGAGACTAAATAGGCAGCGTTAGATTATAAAAAACATATTTAGAACTATATTTTAGGAGATTAGATCTTATCTTGAAGATAATTTTAGTATTTTAACCTGAAATTTATTGAAATATTTTAAGCAAAAAAAAAAAAAAAAACTAGACACGCTTATATTTCCATTTTAGATGAGGTCATCTGTCAGGACAATGCAAAAGGGGCTAGACTGATAGGGCAAGCAGGCAGCTATCACAGCCTTGAAGGTGAAAATGGGCAAACTTTTAAACCAAGTAGTTGGAATGAAAGCAGGGGGAAATATCTAAAGTGTGGGTTGTGGGAAATCTGGATGAAAATAAAGAATTTATGGAGAATATTTTCCAAAAGTTAAGTTGAACAACAAATTTTCTAGTTGCTATACACTGGACAAAAAAAAAAAAAAGAGGAGTAGAAGGGTTTGAAGAGAAAAAGAGGTACTATGAATTCAGTTTGGGAAATTTCAGGTTTTCTAACTGTAATTATGTGACTATAAGCTAATTATCTACTTAAACGTTAATTATACAAGTACCATATGTTTACAAAATGCTTCCTGCAGCTGCCTTTTAATGTTTTGGGAATATTGTATTTCTCTGCTGATCTAGTGAAAGGCTTCCTTTTAAGTCCTTTGTGGAAAGAGAACAACATCTAGGCAAACTGACCTCTGAAAGGGTTGCCACTACTGCTCAGAAATGCTTGGTTATATTATAATATTTTAAGTTTTTCTGTGATATAGTAGGTAAGAGCACACATTCTGGATTTAGATTGACTTAGTTCATAATCCCAATTTTTAGATCTAGAAGCTGTGTGGACTATACCAAGTCTTACACTTTCTTTTCCTCAGTTTACTCACCCACTAAATAAAGACAGAAAATGAAAAAAATAGTAATAGTTCCTACCTTGTAAATTGTGTTATGTGTAAAGTGAGCTCTCAACAAATGTTAAGTATTATAAATTTCACCATCTGTAACTAAAACCTCCACTCACTCTTTTCCTTGGATTTTGGAATTAGGTATCAATCCCCAATATATATAGTTACACACTCATAGATAAATTAAGAACTTCTAATTAGCTTACTAAAATTATAAGACTACGTAAAGTCAATTGTTGAATTTTGAGATTAAGTCTTCCAGCATGATTCTGAAGTAAAGATGAGGAATCAAAAAATAAAAGATGAGTGCTGAAAAAGTGAATCTCTTTTACCCATGGGGATGGTTACAAGTTCAGGATTTTAAACGTTTAGCGATCTTGCTGAGATAAATTTAGAGAATAAATTAGTAAGTGGATATTTCATAGATTGTTACTTGCTGCTGGAAATCAACCCCTAAGGTAAGACCATTAATTCTGGAAACTCACTGTGCCCATGCATTGGAATCAGGCTTTGATTTCATTGATCTGAGGTGTGACCTGGAATCTGATTTTGATTTCATTGGTCTAAAGAGTGACCTGGGCAGTGGGATTTTTAAAAAACTTAATCATTAGAATTTTATTTTGTTCCCCTTTCTCAACTAACTGTGCAACTCTATGATTGTCAGATCTCTAAAATAGGTAGTTGAATTTAATCTTTTTTGGGGGTGACAAGGAGGGGCATTGCGATTTTTTAATGTCCTTGGAGATATGAATGACAGCCAGCTTTGAGAACCATTGTTCTAAAGTGATTATTTCACATCCTCCCAATCTGAATTCCTGCTATAGAGTTTCCCAATCAGTTGTAAACACAGAGGCTACTGGACTTCACTCAATTTTTTATTATTAATATTATACATTTTCTAAATAATAGCAGCAAATATAAATCCTATATCATGACAAATTTTTATTGTCCTTTACTCAAATTGGTATAGAGGGTTGAAAAACAATAGGAAAGATCTAAGATAGTCTAATCCTGCTACTTTAATTAAAATCAAGTTTCTAAATCATTGAAATAAGTTCCAAAAGCAAAAAAAAAAGTAGCACTTTTATTTATTATATATTAATGCTGTTTATATTTTATACATTCTTCCCAAGTCACACTAACATCGTTGAGAATTTACCCTTTTTTATAACAACTATTCTTGCTCTTATTTTCCATATATTCTAGGGTTTTAGCTTTTGTATATGAATCAGTCTTTAATTCATGAGTGCTAGATAGAATAAAGCATTTACCTCAGGTGGATCTGAAAATTATATTAAACAGATAAAAGAAAATGTAGTATTTTACATAGAATAAACATTTTATGACATTTATCAAAGCATTTTAAATAGCTGGAAATAATAATGTGTAATTTTGTAGTTTGTAAATATGTGTGTATATTGGCCTATGGAATTGTGGAGATAGAATAATGTAAGTTGCATTTATTTAACAAATTTTACTGTGAATCAGCTATAGGTAAAAATCTGTTTCAGGCACTGAGGGGAAACAGGAAAAGTTAAGACAAACTGCCTAACCACTTATAATCCACGTAAGAAGATTAATTATGTACCCCAAAGAACATCTCAATTATTTATTACCTACTTTTTACTTATTCATTATTTTATACCTTTTACTTATTTTATACATTGGTTATCATATTTTAGTTCAAAACAGTTTAAAGTATCTGTTGTAGGCAAATCAATGACCCCACAGAGATATTCACATTCTTATATCCAGGAACTATGAATACGTTGTGTTACAAAGAAAAGGAGAATTAAGGCTGCAGATGGAATTAAGGTTGATAATAAGCTGACCTTGAGATGGGGAAATTATATTGGATTATCCAGTGAGTCTAATGTAATGTAATCATGAGAGCCCTTGTAATGTGAATTACGTTACAAGGGAGGGAGGCAGGAGAATCAAAGTCAGAGTGAGGTCTCTTTCTGACCATCGCTGGCTCTGAAAATGGAAGGGAGGTATTTGCAGAGTGAGGGCAGGAGCAGCCTTTCAAATCTGAATAAAACACAAAAATGGATTCTTCCCACAGCTTTCAGAACGGAACACTGCACTTCTAACACCTTGATATTACTTCAGTGAGGCCCATTCTGACTTCCAGAATGGTAAGATAATAAATATGTGCTGTGTTAAGCGACTCTGTTTGTGCTAGTTATAGCAACAAAAGGAAATTAATAAGTAGCTTGGAGTATTTTAAGAAATATACTTGGGTTTAAAAAATTGGAAGTATGTAGCAAATATGGCATAGAGGGAAATTAAAAAGTAATATGGTGCCAGGAATAAGGTTAATACAGTAATGAAAACCTAAAAATTCTAGAAATCAAAGAAGGAAATATGTTCAGCTACAAAATTAAAATGCCTATATGGAAAAAACAAAAGAATAATTCAAGCTAGAAATATATCTTATAAAACTGTCATAAACAAATGTTTTCCCACAATGTGTTTGGTGGAATGCCAGTACCATTAGATGCTTTGTACAACATGAGTTCTGCAATCAATGCTGCATTCCATCTAACATGGCTTGGAGAAATATTGATAAGAATTTTTTATAGTATATTTATATCAGGATTTCCAAAGTTATTAGACATTTGTTATTAACATTTATTATCTCATAGAATTAGTGTGATATTACAAACTATATTTTAGGAAATGTGGTAGAGATAATTAGTGCTCTTGTTACTCAGAAAAAAGAAGGATGATTTCCTGATGCTGTCAGAGAAGTCTTCATCTTCATCACATAAACATGATGGATGTGCTGGGGTCTGCAAGATGAGAAGCAGGATGGACTTTAAAAACTGTATCAATGTGAGCAGGAATGTCAAAGTGGAAAAATGCAATGTGTGTCACAGTGATACTAAGTAGACTTGATTAGGGGAATCAAAAGAAATAAAGAAGTATGTGAGTTGAAAAGAAAGTGTGCGACCACCTCTGTAGGGAACCTGAATACAAAGATAAGGAGTCTGGAAATGATTCTGTTGATACAGGGGTTGGGAACTTGATGATGTTCAAGCAGGGTAGTAAATTGCCCAAATCCTTGCCTTAAAAAGACTAGTCTGGCATTTTTATGCAGGATGATGGTTTAGAATTGAGAGAATCTACAGGGTGGGGGCAAATTCTGAACAACCTATTCAAGATATGAAATAATAAGACTTTTGACTAAGATAGAGCCAGAGGAAATAAGTAGCAAATTTGAGAGATATAGAAGAATAAAAATAATCAACAGACATTTTCAGTTAAGTAGATGAAAACTACTGTTGGGGGAAAATTTGGCAATATAACTAAGCTGCATGTGCATGGATACTCTATCACCTAGAAATAGCATTTATACTATCCTGCTCAACTCCAAAAAATGATCCACAAGTTTTTATTATTTCATTTAATCAGTATACTTATTAATTGGTTTGTTCATGTAACAAGTACTTCTTGAATTCATTGTGTCCCATTTACTATGATGAGCCTGGGGATACAAGAAACATGATTAAATGTGCATTGTATGTATGATCATTATATATTTTCTTTTGAAAAGGAACTTGCCAGTTATTCAGTCTGACAATATATTTTGATTTAAATAGACAGTAACTTTGTGGGGGGCAGGACAAAGGTTGCAAAATCTGTAACTCTCTGTAGGTTTATTTGCTTTTTCAGTTTTCCCTTCAATCAGTTTATTTTTTAAGGTAATAATCCTGAATACTTGCTACTTGCCATGGATGTGTAGATTATAATGGTCTATTGTGTGTGTGTGTGTGTGTGTGTGTGTGTTGTGTAAATGTGTGTTGCATGTGTATTGCTTCTGTTAAGCCTGTGTGTTGTTTGTGTGAGCGTTATATGTGTGAGAGTGAGTGTATGAACCTGTGTGTGGATAACTTGGAGATGGAGGTTTGTATTGTTTGACTGATGTGCTTGCTATGAGCCTCCAAGACTTTGCTAATGACAGGGATCAGTGAAGCAGGCCCTTTTTTTTTGTTTGCCAGTTAATAGTTGTCATATGGCTCCTCTTCCCCTACAAGGATTGCTTTCCCAAATAAATGCATAGTAATGAAAAGGAGAATATTCAACATTAATAAATCATCTTTATAGCAGAAATTTTGTGGCCTTTGTATTCTTCATTCCGAAGGTATAGAAATATGATTAACATTTCCAGCTGAAACAGCATGCAGTGTTAGGACTGTTTAGATTACTAGCTTCTGAAAAATCTTATAGAAAACACATTGAAAGACACTGCAATACCACTTTCCCATGATATTTATAGTTCTCTAACAAAATATACAATCTAAATGACACTGATGGAAAAACTATAATGTCATTATAATATTTTATATTTCTAAATACTCATTTTTTTTATTTTAAATACTATTTTTTAGAGTGGTTTTAGGTTCACAGCGAAATTGAGAAGATACAGAGTTTTCCCAAACACTCTAAACACATGTAGCCTCTCCCATTATCAACATTTCCCACCAGAGTGGTGCACTTGTTACAATTAATGAACTTACACTGACAGTATAATCACCCAAAGTCTAGCGTTCATATTAGGGTTCACACTTGGTGTAGTACTTTCTCTGGGTTTAGACAAATGTATAGTGACATGAATCTATCATCATAGTCTCACACAAAGTATTTTCACTGCCTTAAAAATCCTCTGTGCTCCACTTATTCTTACTTTCCCCCACCTCAACCTCTGGAAACTACTGAATTTTTTGTTAGCTCCATAGATTTGCCTTTTGCAGAATGTCATATAGTAGAAGTCATACACTATGTAAATTTTTCAGATTGGTTTCTTTCCCTTAGTGATATGCATTCAAGTTTCCTCCATGTCTTTTCATGGCTTTATAGCTCATTTCTTTTTAGTGCTGAATAATATTCCATTGTCTGATGGATCACAGTTTACTTATCCATTCACCTACTGAAGGGCATCTCGGTTGCTTCTAAGTTTGGGCAAGTATGACTAAGCTGCTATAAACATCCATATGCAGGGTTTTGTGTGGGCATAAATTTTGAACTCTTCTGAGTAAATGCCAAGGCATGTGTTTGGTGGATCTTATGATAAGAGTATATTTAGTTTTGTAAAAATTGTCTTCCAAACTGTCTTCAAAAAGTGACTGTATCATTTTGCATTCCCATCAGCAATGAATGAGAGTTCCTGTTGCTCCACATCCTCTCCCTCATTTCTTGTCTTCAGGGTTCCAAAATTTGGCCATTCTGTTAGATGTGTAGTGGTATCTCATTGCTGTTTTCATGAGAATTTCCCTAAGGACATATAATGTGAAACATCTTTTCATATGTTTATTTGCCATCTGTTTATCTTTGGTGAAGAGTCAGTTAAGCACTTTGGCTGTTTTTTTGTTTTTGTTTTTGTTTTTGTTTTTTTGCGGTACGTGGGTCTCTCACTGTTGTGGCCTACTCTCGTTGCGGAGCACAGGCTCTGGACGTGCGGGCTCAGCGGCCATGGCTCACAGGCCTAACCACTCCGCGGCATGTGGGATCTTCCTGGACTGGGGCACGAACCGGTGTCCCCTACATCGGCAGGTGGACGCTCAACCACTGCACCACCAGGGAAGCCCACTTTGGCTCATTTTTAAATTGTGTTGTTTTCTTATTCTTGAGTTTTTTGAGTTGTCTATTTTGAGTAACATTTCCTTATCAGATGTGTCTTTTACAAACATTTTTTCCCAGTCTGTGGCTTGTCTTCTTATTCTCTTGATGTCTTTTGCAGAGTACAAGTTTCTAATTTTAAGGAACTCCAGCTTATCAATTTTTTCTTTCATGGATCATGACTTTGGTACTGTATCTAAAAAGTCATTTCCAAGGTCATCTAGGTTTTCACCTATGTTATCTCTTGGAGCTTTACAGTTCTGGGTTTATATTTTGGTCTATCATCCATTTTGAGTTAATTAGTTAATTATTGTGAAAAGTATACGATCTCTGTCTAGATTCATTTTTTTTTTGAATCTGAGTGCCCAGTTATTTCAGTACCATTTGTTGAAAAGACTATCTTTGCTCCATTGTATTACCTTTATTCCTTTGTCAAATATCAGTTGACTATATTTATGTGGCTCTATTTCCAGGTTCTGTATTCTGTACCATTGATCTATTTGTCTATTCTTTAGCCAATAACACACTCTCTTGCTTAGTGTTGGTTTATTAAATTTTTAATATAATTTTTCACCCCATGATCAGGACATAGGCTCCTATCAATTAATTCCTACAGGCTGGTAAATGAGGAATGTTGTTTAAAGTCACCTAGAGAAAGAGTCAAATTCTACAATTAGTAATGCAGTGAACCATCTCTTTAACTTCAAGCTCTCAGTTAAAGAGGTTTTTCAGGTCTAGGTATATCATGGAATGTGTGTATGTATGTGCTTCTGTGGGTGTTTGTGCATGTGTGTGAGTTGGGGTCCAGTACATCATTTATAGGTTGCTAAAGCATTCTGTTCATCTTTGTCAAGGCTACACCAATACTACTTGATCAAAGTGGACGTGTTTTCCTTTATTATAATCTGCTTGAATTTTGGGATCATTAAAATTCAGGGAAGCATTGTTTCTTTGTTTATAATTAGATCAAACATGATATTTGTTTATACCTGTTAAAATAGAGGACAATTTTGGAAATTTATTTTCAGTATTTTTCCATCTAAAATATGGATGAATATTAAATCTAAAATACAATTGTAATTGGTATTTACTAAGCATTATTTAAATTTAAGACTATTATAACTTTTCTCTTTAACATTTAATATTTCTTCACTTATTATATCAATATTATTTGTAGTGAAAAACAAATTCAAAAAGGGCTATCAATTTATTTTTCATGCCTGTAATAGCTGGTTCAGTCTCATTACTATCCCATTAATCTAGCAAATATAGATTCTGTCCCAGACCCAGGATGGGACTTTGGTAACAGTATCCAAAGAACTATCAAAGAAACCTAATTGATTCTCATTTTTTGCTAGGCTGGCAAACTAATACAAATTGCTGTTTCTCTTATCCAAAGTCAAAACTAGAATGCAAGGGAAACTGATTTTTTTTTTTAAAGAATCAAGTTTATTGTGATCAAATTTCCACCTAATAACATGCAAACATTTTTTTTATGTTCTCAAGCACTTTAATTTTTTAAAATTGTATTTTTTATTGAATATATTTGAAATATAACTGTGTAAATTTAAGGTGTACAACATGTTGCTTTGATACATTTATGTATCATAATATGATTGCCTTGTAGGGATATTTATCACATTACATGATTTTAGTAAAATATTGAAGTCTATTTAATCATACTGTGAAAATTCAAACATTTAAATGTACAGTTTGATAATTTTATAAACAAATACATACATCATTACTACTCTAATCATGTTATGGAAAATTCCATCATGGTCCTTTGCAGGCAGTCTACACACCACTTCTTACCCATGCCTCAGGATTTCTATCACTATGGATTTGTTTTGACTGTTGTAGATCTTCAATACAGGGAATCGCATGGTATTTACATTTTTTGTCTGGCTTCTTTCACTCAGCATATTGTTTCAGGGATTCACCCATGGTTAGGTATTTATCAGCAGTTTGTTCTTTTATTTTGGTGAATAGTATACTCCTTAAATTAAGATAATAAAATGTATTTATCAATAAACTAGTTGATAGATATTATTTTGTTTTCGATTTTTAATTCACAAATAAAACATTTATGAGCATTCCTAGTGCTGACATGTATTTTTCAGTTTTGTGTAAATACCCGGGAATGAAACTACTAGGCTATATTGTAAATGTATACTTAAATTTATAAGAAATGGCTAAACTATTTTCAGAAGTGGTTGTTTCATTTTACAATACCACCAATTGCTTCACATCCTCACCATCACTTGGTATTGTCAAACTTATTTTTTAATCCATTCTAGTGGGTTTGAGATAGTATCTCATTGTTATTTTCATTGGCACTCCCTAATGACCAGAGGTCCCCAACCCCGGACCGAGGACCAGCGGTCTGCTGCCTGTTAGGAACTGGGCCGCACAGCAGGAGGCAAGTGGCAGGACGGAAAGTGAAGCTTCATCTGCCGCTCCCCATCGCTCCCATTACAGCCTGAACCATCCCCCCACTCCCCCGCTGTACATGGAAAAATTGTCTTCCATGAAACCGGTCCCTGGTGACAAAAATGTTGGGGACTTCTGTTGATGACTAATTATGTTGATTGTCTTCATGGGTATGTTGGTGATTTGTATATCTTTTTTTGGGAGATATTGGTTCATGGCTTTCCCTTGATTCTTTCATCTCGAGTTGATTTATGTCTGTCCTTAGACCAATAGAAGAGCTTCTCAGTGTTTGCATAATTACTAACTGCATTATTTAAACAACTGTATACATATATGTTTATATGGTATATGCATGTACATGTTTAAATATATTTAAATATACATATATATGGCATGGGACAAACATGCTTATATACGATTATATGATTTAAAAGTGATTGATCAAAGTTAAACAAATTTGCATACTGCAGAAATTATCCTTGTTTGTAATACACTAATTGCGTTGTGAAATTGAGATGGGTATATAATTTATGATCTCCAACTTGTTTTAAAGTAGTATTTTTTTCAAGTATTCATCTTCATATGTGGTTAATAATCTGAGCAAAACTAAAGATTCAATATAATTAAACAAAACAACTTGTTTCTTTTGGTACAGTCTACATCTTCATAAACTGTAAAACCTTGGAAAGGAAGGCACCTAGGAGAACATGCAATCAAATTTCCTCATTTAACTGCTGAGGTCACTGAGAATGGGATACAATAAGAATTGCCCCAAACCACACAGTAATAGCAGAACCAAAAGTGTAAGTAACTTTGTAATGTTTACTGGTAAGTTCTATAATCAATGCATTAGTGCTTTGCTATTAAACATCTTTTGTAGTTTCCTTATTAATCATGTATATTAACTTCTACCCTTGACCAAAAGTTTCCAGATGGCAGGAATGGGGTCATTCACTTTTTTATCTTGCCATGGAATAGAATTAATCCCAGGCACAGAAAAAGCACTTAGTAAAAACTTGTGCATTGATTGTTGGAGGCACGCGAGAACAAGCCTGGCAACATTTTTAGAGTGTTCAGTAGCAGCTGCAGTGCCTATAGCAGAGGAACACTATCGTAGGGAGTCCCACCGCCAACCTGAGCCTATTTCCTTATTAGAGGCGGCTTCACTGGTATCAAAATTGTGTCGTATTCAATTCTCTCATGCTCTTGTTTAGTGACAACTCTACTTAATTTCTAAGAGTGTGATTCCTTCTGCCAATATTTGAAATCTGTTCTCAGCCATCCATCTTCTAAAGTGCACTCAGATATTGACTCAGGGATTTCCAGTAGCTGGATGGAGCTTTGCATTCTTCTGGTCTCACAAAGAAAACCTCATCTAGAGAAGAGTAAATGAATGCAAAGTTGTATCTCTTGTAATATCCTCTAATGATCTACTGGACCATGTACTGCAAGTGGAGATGTGTATAACTTATTGGAAGAGGAAACATTTTGTATTCCAACTATTTATTTGTCTTTGTATTCTGTGTAAGATTTAATTTTCTCATTTGCATTTGCCATTGTCTTTGACATCTTCATCACATCATTCACATTCACAGTCCTGATTCTGATAAGTCAAAAATGGTGAAGTACATGAAAGATGAGCTGATTTTTATTTTACTCACACTTTTATTATGTATGCATTTATGGTTTGTATTTGTTCTGAATTGTTATCTCAATAGCTGAAAGTCCCCAGACTTCACCAGCCCATGGGTACAAATGGGGTCAATTTAATAAGATATCACTTTCTCATAAGCCCCTACCTATGGAAAGACAGTATCTCAGATTCACATTTAAGGTTTCTTTCCTGCTTGAAATGTCTGTGTGCATCTCAGGGTATGGCTCACCTGCTTTCTTTCATCAGTCGCAGTTGCTTCTTATGTTACTGGCTCCTGTTGATCATTCTATGCTTGCTTTGCCCGGGCTGCACTGCCACACTGGTGCTACTGTGAAATAAAATTCATACTTTATGGCAAGACAAGAACAATTTAAACATAAAAATTCTTCTCTGCCCTTTGACCTCCTCTCTCCCTCCACTGTGCATTATGTATCTGCATTAGGCATTGACCAAACCTCTCCCATCAGCAGAAATACCTGTTCAACCAAAAATAGCATCATTCTCCCAGCATGAACAAGACAACTACCAGGAATTCCCTGGTGGGCCAGTGGTTAGGACTCGGTTCTCTCACTGCCAGGGGCCCGGGTTCAATCTTTGGTCGGGGAACTAAGATCCAGCAAGCCGCACTGCATGGGCAAAAACAAAAACAAAACAAACAAACAAACAATAAACAATGTTATCCTTAAAAGATAATATTCTTTCTTGATATTGTAAGGGGTCACAAGACCCACCACGATGCCGCTTAGATCTGGATTACGTAAATTGTCAATAATTTGTCTTTTGATGTACAGTTCTCTGTCTCAAAACACTTATATAAACTGTGTCTTGACCTTCTAATGGGTGGAACAGTTCTCAGAGCTTTCTGAGATGCTCTTGCTGGATTATAACCCTCAAATTTGGCTCAAAAAAGTTTTCTTATCCATTCGTAGATCGACTGATTAATTTTCCATTGACACGACCCTGCCCAGAGCTCTCCTCCAAACTTCACAATGGTTATCACTGTAGTTATTTCTAGCACTGTCACAACATGGGGTAGGATGGCAGCTGAAGCTACTGAAGACCATCATTAGCTGCTACTGCTTCTACAATCCCTATAGTAGAATTGTCTCTTCCACTCTACTAGGAGGTTATGACAAAGATTCTCTCCTTAACCAAACTTTAGCCAGGTTTCTCTGAGCCCTCAACTCAACTAAGCTTCATACTGGGTGTCCTCTTCTGTCCTTGTAAAGTCTAGTTTTAGCAAGAATCCTTTTACATCACTTTAGAGAGAATCTTCCCAACCTTGGTATCTAATTAAATTCCTCATCCCTCATCATTCCCCTGTTGATGTATGACCACCCTGATCTGCCTTCAACAATAATCCTGGTAGGTCAGTTTAGCAAGAATCACCCTACCATTTATGCCTCCATCCAATGACCTGTTGGCTATAAATCCTCATTTTTCCTTGTTTTATTTGGAGTTGAGCTCAATTTCTCTTTCTTATTGTGATAGTCCTGACACCTATCATAGTAGTCCTGAATAAAGTCTTTCTTAGTATTTTATCAAGTGTCAGAATACGTTTTTTATTTAACAGTTAACACTCCCTAGTAGGTTTACTGTGGTAGTGGCATGTTAGCTTTTTTAAGTGACAGGGCAACCCAGTTGAATTCTGTGGTCCAGAAAGAAACCAGAAAGTGACCCAGAAAGTTTACCATGATCATAAGCATACTCTAAATAATTCATGGAGCAAGGATAGTTTTCCTAATATGTATCTCTTAATAACCTTATTAAAAGGTTATATTTATCAATACGTATCTCCACTACTGGAACCAAGCATCTACAAATTTCCAGAAATAATTTCCTCCCAGTTTAGATGAATCTCTAAGATAGAGCTCTGAAATTCCAAGACAGGGAAGATAATGAGAAATATATGTGCAGTGTTGAACCAAACTTCCCTACCAATGAATGCATGTACACAGGCAAACACACTCATATACATGATTCCCTAAAAACTAAAGCACTATTGCACATACACATTAAAATATACATGTTTATATATTCATATATGATTTTTATATATTTGTATGTATATACAATAGTCCTGTAGTCTTTCTGGAATCAATATTGGATATAGTACATGGTATTTTCTTGCTTTACTGTATTCACTTTCATTTCATGAAGGGACTTACAAATAAATATTATTCAAAGCAGTAAAGCATTTAAAATTACATTAAGGTAGAATCAGGTATTTGTGTGGTCTTAATAGAGCAGAAAAGCAGCATGAAGTGAACAAAGGGCTGCACAGCAGGAAATTTATGCTAGTAAAAAAGGAATTCACACTTGTTAACTACTGTTAATAGAATGAGACACAACACCAAGTTTTCCATCTAAATACAATGCTAGTTTTGGGGAGTTTTCTTTCTTTTTAAAAAAATTTGGCATCTTAAACTTTTTTTGCAAACATATTTGTGAATTAAATGAGTCATTCTATAGAATAATATAAAAAGATGCCTAGACAAGGAAAATGTGGCAAGAAGAAATGCAAAGATGTAAAACAGTAAACAAAATATACCATTATATTCCCAAAAAAATTAAGAGTAAAAGAAAAAATATCAGGATCTAATTAGTTTAGAACCCCCTACCCCTGCAAGAAAAGTGCAGAACCATCAGTAATTTACTGGTTATAGGTCATTATAATGAAATACAGGAGATATTCTCTTGCCTTGTTATAATGGAATTTGTCATTACTGAGTCAATGGCTAGTAAGACATACCCAGTCCTCAGCAGCCAGAGAAGCACACGTAGCTAAAAATAACACTCTCAATGCTTATTTAACAGGTGAAAAACAGTCCTGGAACTCCATGGGGTAAATGTTTGTCCTAATGATATTTCATCTGCAGTGTTGAATGAAAATTCTTATGGAGGATTGCATGGTGAAACTGCAAGAAAGGGAATCCAAAGCTTCTGACTCTGAGCATTACCCATCTCATGTGCCTTTTTGGTACTTTCATTGGAGTATTCAGTTTTCTTTGAAGTATTACTCAGTCCAGATATTTCCATGAACGTTTAAAACTGAACATTGTTCACAAAGACCAAAAAGTTCGAAGAGCAAAGACATAAGAGGTGAGGTTAAGAGTGCAGAAACAAATTGTTGAAAGACAAAGTGAGGCGTATTAAATTTTTTAAGAGTTTATTTGAGCATTTATTGATTTGAATTAGGCAACGTTAACCCAGAAGTGGTTAGGAGTGCTCCACCAACAGGAGATCAGGGAGAAGCTGAGAAAAAAAGTGGAAGCAAAGTAAGGAAATTATTGATTGACTATAGCTTTAAGCTGGTTATTTCTGATTAAAAGTTGGCTGTTTCTGATTGGTGTCCTTAGGTTTTGACTTTCTAACCTTGAGGCATTTATAGGTTTGGATTTTGGTTTGATTTTTGGCAACCAGGACATTAGAAAACTTCAGTCAAATGGCTTCTTTGTTTCATTAATTTAACAATATTCAACCAGGTTCCTAGTTTTCTTTAAAAGGCATTTTATATTTGGCATTATTTTCCCTTTTATTTATGAAACAGATTGCATGGTACAATGCATTTCATGATTAGGCAGGCACAGCCCTTCATTCAAGAGGTCTCACCATAAGAATAGCAATCACAACAGTAGACAGGAGATGAGAAGTATAAAACAAACGTTACTCACCACCCAGCTCTACAAGGGTTAAGTCATCGGCCACTGTAGTCACTGACCAACAGTGCACCCTGAGAGGAATTAAGGATGAAAACAAGATGAGGCACTCTGTGCTTTGGAAAATCCGGCCCCTTAGATAGTTAGATGTATATCTCAGGAAGAATCTTAATGAACCTAGGTTTTTGCATTTTCTCATATGTAAGAAAAGCACTAAAATCATTAACTGAGAAATTTGTTCCTTGTGACCGGCAGTAACCTTTTACTGAGATGTATGCTTGACTGCACATATTCCCTAGCCAAAATTTTATATATACAGACTTCTCCCCAACCTCCACAGACTAGTCCACTTAGAGCTACTGAGAGGCTGTTTCCTGGGCTACAGTCCTCAGTAAGACCCTGAGTTTAAGTAAAACTTAAACTCACAGCTCTTATGTTGTGTGGTTTTCTTTAAGTCAACAGAATCATAGTGAGAAGTTGTCTCCTTCTCTACCAAGAATATTCAATTCCCAAGGGTGGGTGGGTCCTCCTCTCATTTTTCAACACTAGCCATGGCCTAGAAGAACCAGATGACTCTATCATAGTTTTCTAGATGATTCTCCTCTGTTGAGGAGTTCCATACTCGGATAATTTGCTCTTCCTAAAATATTGTTTTCATCATTTTCATCGTTTTCATCATTTCATAAATTTACATTTCTCAAATACATGCAAGAAGATATGAACCCTTGACTAAGCACTCAAGGTCAAGGTCAATAGACACAACCACCCTACTTTATTCACATCCTACCGTTCTTAAAAGTTTCTTCCTGCTGTCCTCTTCTCCTTATTTTGCCCACATTAATTCTGTGCCCTCTACCCTTCCCCCAATCCTGCACTGTGACTTTGAATGTTTCCACCCTGAAATGATTCCTTTTCCAAAGGAAAAATATTTTGTTCTGAAATACTGTTGTCTACTATGGCTGTGAACTCCTATGTTTAATTATGTTAGACAAGACTCAATACTCTTACAGAAATGAAGGAAAACAAAGGTACTGTGAAGATGAATCTCGACCAATATATGTCTTCAAATCAGCATGATTATTTTGTTCTAAAACTGGTCTTGTGTATTTTGAATACCTTTGTGGAATTTCTTTACTTTTATTCTAGCCTCTATGTTTCTAAAGTCTCAGAGAATATAACAAAGATATAGGGCATCTCTGTTTGCTTGAAAATGAGGAGTTTTTAAGGATGGGAGACTCTCACAGCTAAAACTAGAAAGACCCCAGGCAAACTGGAACAAATTATTCACCATATAAAGATCTCAAATATAAAAGAGGAATATATAATATAAAGTGACATAGTAACAGTAAAATAAAATCAGCACATTTTTAGTATCTGCTAAGCACATATTTATGCATTCTGCTAAATGAATTTCTGGTCCCACATTCTAATGCCCCTATAATATGACCATATAGCCCTTTAATTTTTAAGGTTAGGTTATTTGATTAATGCTAGTAACTTTGGAATAACAGTCTTTGGGGATTGATGGAAGAGGTTTAGTTAAAACCTGACAAACCATGTGTAAGAAACAATATGTTAGGAAATATAACTAATATTGACACTAAGTATATCAAAGGTAAGTTATTATTTAATTAATAATGCTTTTATAGTGTCAGTCATAGCACTGTGGTAAAGAGTGGGTACTCTTGTTAGACTGTATCTATTTAAATATTGTCTCTGTCACTCAAAACCTTAGTTTTATCTTTTTTTTTTACATTTTTTTCAGCTTTATTGAGGTATAATTAACAAATTAAAATGTATATATTATGTATTGTATATTATATATATATTATACAATGTGATGGTTTGATATATGTATACACTGTGAAATAATTACCACAATGAGGCTAATTAATGCATTCATCACCTCATATAGTTATCTGTTTTTATGTGTGTGGTGAGAACAGTTAAGGTCTATTCTCTTAGCAACTTTCAAGTATATCATATCATACATTATATTAACCATAATCATCATGCTGTATATTAGCTCTCTAGAACATAGTCATCTTATAACTGAAAATATGTACCCTTTGACCTGTACCTCCCCATTTTCCTCACCCTCAGTCCCTGGAAATCACCAGTCTACTCTCTGCTTCTATGAGCTCAACTTTTTTGGATTCCACATATAAGTGAGATTGTACAATATTTGTCTTTCTGTGACTGGCTTATTTCAGAAAACATAATATTCTCCAGGTTCATCCATGTTGTCACAAATGGCAGATTTCTTTCTCTTTTCTAGCTGAATAATATTTCACTATATACATATATATATATATATATATATATATATATATATATATATATATATACACACATTTTTTTTTCTTTATTCATTTATCTGTTGACAGGCACTTGGGCTATTTCCATATCTTGACTACTGGAAATAATGCTGCATTCACATAGGAGTGCAGATATCTCCTTGAGATACTGATTTAATTTCATTTGGACATAAACACAGAAGTGAGATTGTTGGATCATATGATAGTTGTATTTTAAATTTTTTCAGAAACTTCATATTGTTTTTCATAATCACTGTACCAATTTACATTCCAACCAAAAATGTATAAGGATTCCCCTTCTCCACACCCTCACCAAAACTTATTACTCATCTTTTTGATAGCAGTCATTCTAACAGGATAAAGTAATGTCTGATTGTGATTTTGATTTGCATTTCTCTGATCTTTAGTGATGTTGAGCACATTTTTATGTATCTGTTGTACATTTGTATCTGTTTTTTTTTGAAAAATGTTTATTCATGTCCCTTGCCTATTCTTTGATTTTTTGTTTTGTTTTGTTTTGTTTTTCTAATCTATGTGTTTGCTATTGAGTTGTGTGAGTTCTTATTATACTTTGAATATAAACCTCTTATCAGATATTTGGTTTTAAAATATTTTGGGTGCTAATAGTAACTAGTTCATTGAGTTCTTCCTAGTTTTAAATGAATAATACTTATAAATGGATAGAAAAGTACCTGGCACATAGACAACTGATACTGATGGTAATGATGTTAATAATGGTGAAGGTATTGCTCATAAAATATTTTAAATGGTGGATTTTCACTATTGCTTTAATAAGGAATTGAAAATGCATGCATCTCAATAGACTAATCAGAAAGACTTTGAAATATGGATTATAGGTAACTAATGTATATTTAAATATAATAAGGATAATATATAAATAAGGATCATCAAATGATAGTCTGACTATGCCCAAATAAATTATTGCAAAAAGATCTATCTGGCTAAATTTGGTAGATTTATTTGTGCATGTGTGTGTATACATATTTCATACCTTCCATAATCCAAAGTAAAATAACAAAAAAGGAATAGAAAAGTATAAACCTAGGAAGACAAATAGAATGGGAAGACAGACAGTAGTGGATAAGAAATTTCAACAAAATTATGAAAGGTGAATAGTGGTTATAAAAGAAGTAATGTTTAAGGGTAAAATGCAAAGACAGAGAAAGCTGTAGGAGTTATAGATGTTGTAGACTTTACCCTGCCCCCAGATCAACTTGTGAATTTGAGGCAACGTTTCCCTCTGAAGGTGAAATTGAAAAGTAGAGCTAAAAACAGGACAATATTTTATCAGTGTTTCTAAGGACCATATGCTTTCTACTGGACATCTGCTTGCTTACCCTATAGAGCCAGGATACTGTGTCTAACCCAGAATGGTAAAAGATGGAAAACTCATTGTCTCAAGAAGATTGAGAGAGAATGATTTGGAGAGGTTCTGAACCAAGGAACACCTAAGAACAAGATGATTAAATTAGGAGACCACCTCTTCTTTTCACTGCTTGTCTTTGTAAAACAGTCTCAAATGCACAAACTGCCAGAAAGAGAGGTGAACACATGTGTATATAGTAAGTGATGTAGACATTAGCCATGGGATGGGGAGGACAAGTGTCTCTCAATGAAACATTCCACTGTGAGCTCTACCTGTGAATGTGCCCTGACACAGACTAAAGAAATTCCAAGAAATTGGAAAAAAATGGAAAATTTTTTTGGAAATTAAAAAAAAAAAGTTCCTACAGGAGAGGCACATACCAAAGCAAACAAAAAAGAAAAACAATAAAAGCATTTAAAAAGAGGGAAACAGAGATAACACCAAGAGAAGAAGCCATTAGAAAGAAAACTAATCAAAATACTATGACAAAAGCTCTATTTCTACATAGAATATAGGAAGGTGTGAGAGAACACTCTGTAAAAAAACAAAAACATCAAGTAATTCACAAAGTCATAACTTTTCACAAACCCATCCAAGAGCTGATATTGCAAGACAACTGAGGGAAATAAATTCCAAAGAGTGACAAACCTCACAGAGAGAGATGGGACATATGAGGTTTCACCTTTGCCAGAGTATGGGAAAATTGGTGTCTCCATTAAAAAGGGGTAAAGAAAAGCCAGCTACAACTTTAACAATTTTCTGAAGACTGTGGACTAACGTGACAGTTACAATAAATTAGGAATCTCAAATAAAGAGAAGATTGAGCTCACTTGCAAGTTTTTAATCCCATTACTGGGTGCTCACAAAAAGATTGGGAGCTGGGCAGGAGAAAGAGACCTACATAACAGTGAGGGAATTTAGGAGAGAGTCAGCTACTGCAGGGAGAGGACCTAAAACCTATTTTTCCAGACCCTTTCCTCTTAAGAAACAAGAACCTTAAACTGCTGGGGTAGGGACAGGAAATATTCCTGTCTGGAGGCAGGCACAGGCAAAAATCCGCTGCTTCTGGAGGAAGGAGGAAAATGGTCTTTACCCATGGGGAGACATAAAAAAGCTTCGTGTCTCAGGATACTGCTGTGGAGCAAAGAAATAAACTGCTCTTGTAGGTGAACAGGAGGAGAGTTTGGGCACAGTTTGGTGCCCAGAAGGAAGGAGCATGTTGCTGTTAAAACCATACCTCTGAGGGCTAGACTCCCTGGGTTTCCTGATGACTATAGAGCAGAATTGAAAGCTACCAGTGCCTCTGACCTAGAAACGTTAGTTGTAAGCATTAGCATCAATGGTGAAGGAAAGGCATGACCAGGAAAAGGATCCCTTCAACTCAGGGAGACTGTTAAACTGATCAGTTTTCTTATTCCTGAGCTTTGGAGCCTATGGAAACTTATAAACTCAGTTCATTTGTTTCCTTTTTTCAGTGCTCTCTGCCCTGCTCTATCTGTTGTTGAATATTGGAAAACATTTTCATTACATTTGGTCTAATTATTTTTTATGGTGAGGGGTAAAATATATCACAGTAATTCCATTATGGCTAGAAGTAGAAATCACATTGCTTTTCTGTGTAATTACTCTTTTTTTTTGGGTGGGGTTGGGGAGATGGGTGTGTTCAATTTGGTACTGACCTGCAAGTATGGGTCAATATGTTGCAGAAAAAACATGCCTGGAGCCAGAGGGGATCTTAAAAACAGGGCAAAAATCATTTGGAAGTATATTGTTTCTAATGGAATTAGGAATTTGAAACACTCATATCTGATCTCAAGGGTAGAATTAAATTCAACTTGGACTAAATATGTATCCTTTATCTATCTATCTACTGTCTATCTATCTGTCTAGCTAGCTAGCTAGCTAGCTAGCTATGTACCTACCTATCTACTATCTTATCCATCCAACCGTCTATCTTTCTATTTGTATATATGTATTTCACATAAGTGACAAGCATATTACAATATGCACTCCAAAAATTAAGATGATATTATCATTACACATAACTAGGAGACAGTTCAAATAATTTTAACAAAGATATCAAAATAGTTAAAAATTGAAGTGTAGTATAAAAGCTTATATCGATTCATGTAATATATAATAATGGCGATCTAGAATCTAAAATTATATAATAATTTAAGTAATTCAAATAACACTCAATTTTCCCATATATGTGAAGTAGAAGTATGACTTTGAGGCTGGAATTAACTAGATGATTGTCCAAGTTTCTCTTTCTCTTTTTTGTTTTTGGCATAATGATACAGTCAAAGGTTTGACTTATTAGATTGCTATCCAAGAAACTAATCTGGGAAGAATAGCTGTTTAAAATGTAATTTATTAAATCTGCTATAACGTAACTGTAGATCATATTCCTAGCATAATTCTTAAGGTGAACAGAGTGATGCAAACAAAATCCAGGGCCAGCTTTATGGGCTAGTGTCCTGTATATATGATCACATAGAGCCTCATGCCAAGTTTTTGCCCTACTTTGCCATTTTGAAATTCTTAATAACTTCTGAACAAGGGACCCCATATTTTCAATTTTGCACTGATTCCCACAAATTGTGTATCCCTTCCTTACAAATCTGAAGGGTTCCCTTTGTGTAGACCCAGGCTATTGAATTCACTAAGGCAAG
Source organism: Grampus griseus (assembly GCF_964374135.1). Classification (NCBI taxonomy): domain Eukaryota; kingdom Metazoa; phylum Chordata; class Mammalia; order Artiodactyla; family Delphinidae; genus Grampus; species Grampus griseus. The sequence goes on from NC_139012.1 coordinate 49,389,891, forward strand.
AAAACATTGCTGCATACACTAGAAATGGAAAATGTTCTAGGTATTCAGTATGTGATTTTGCTTCAATACTTGGAGCCTTGATCTTCATAACTAGTTAGATGTCAAAGATGGTAGATTAAAAGAATATTCTGACTGGCCTGAGTTCAATATTTTCCAGGACTGGTCTTGTTAAAATTTTGTGATAAATTTGTGGAGCTTCACTGGAACAAAACAGGGTTTACTTCAAAACAGATGTTGTTAATTTATATTTTAAAGCCAAGGCGTTTCCATTTACACAGACTAAAAAAATGTTAATTGTATAATTTATGTGGAAAGTTTTATTGCCCCTGTCCATTAGATGCAGGGATGTTGACAGTACACAAGGACCAATCTGAGGCTTGTTACAGGATGAATACAAACAGAAACTAAATGTAATTTAATCACACCATGAAGATTCTCCACTAAAACTAAAGAGAGATTGAGGGCTAAGTATAAATATCTGGAATGGTAAGCAATTGAGATGAATGGAAAACTCTTTTTTCACTAGTAGCAGAAATTAATTCTATTTTGTATGCACGCATTTTTTTAAGTAACATTTTCTTCTCTTTTCTTTGTTCTCTTTTTACCATGATTTTCAATTTTCTCCACTGACATAGATCTCTTTTCTTTTATTTCAAGACCAATTTTCTTTTAAATAGAGTTCCATAAAAGTAATTATATACATTTCATAATTGAGGATGATTTTCTAAGGATCTAGAAAATGTACTATTTGTGTTTTTCTCTGATGGGAAGGAGAGGGAGATATTTGCCTACAATATCTTAGTCATCTTTGCATATTTAATACTATTTCATAATCATCCCAAGAACCCATCTCTGAACAATTTTATATATATTCTTACTAGATGTTTTTGTTGTTTGTATACCACAAAGAGAATGTGCCTATTTAAACATTGTTTGAAGACATACCTGGGACTTATTTGGCATCAAGTGATAATTTGCTTATTTTATTTATTTCCTGATATTTATTGAAAGCTCAATATTATCCCTATGTAGATTTCATATACATGGTTCAATGTGACAGTATAATCAATATTTTAGAAATGAATACATCAAACCTTGGGGAGATTGCCTTTCATTTATATACAAGGAAACCTAAGCAATTATTTAACTTTACAAAGTTCGCAGTAGCAGAATAAAGACTTAGACTTGCATCTGCCTAACTTCAAACCTATGCCTTTTCAACACTGTTATAAGAGAAGTAGAGGTTGTTGGTCCATAATGAGATCATTGGAAGGCTACTGAATTAAAGCGTCAAAGTGGTCAAGTTTAATATTTGGAGTCAGTAGAATGGAAAGAAAATGAGTTTGCATCATAAAAACTTCATGGAGACAGAGTACTTCTAAATATAATATATCTTTTCATGAAACTGTTCACAATCGGATATGTTTGTTACATAAGAAATCTATGTATCTATGTATATATCTATGTATCTATGTATCTATCTGTCTATCTGAAATTGCACTAGATATATATCGTCAGATGAATGATGTACTTAAAACAGTGTAGCTACAATCTAGTCCTTTTTGATAGCCATAATGAACTAATTTGGGTATTTCTCAACCAATTCTAGGGAAGTTTGCTAAAATCTGAGGTCATATTATAATATAGAGGTTAAAATATCATCCTCTTGGATTGGACCACCTGGGTTCAAACTCTGTTTCATTATTTGCAAGTTATTTGAGCAAGTTATTTAATCTCTCTAACTTAGGTTTCCTTACTGAACAATGGGCTTTCTAATGGTAATTGTTGTGAGAATAAAAGTGATCTAGTAAAAAGCACTATCTAGAACATAGGATGAATTCAATATATGTTAGATGTTATGATCAAAAGAGGCTTCAAATTCTTAAAATTTCTAGTCATACTCTGGAAATTTTAAAACAATTTAACCAAAAGAGAGTTGGGATATATTCTAATTACTAAATTATTGCAAATCACCTGAAATAGTCATAATAAATATAGTTGAGTCACAAAAGTGGATAGATACAAATTAAGTACAATGGTGGAAGATCTAGATACTCTTTACAGTTAAATCATGTAGCTTGAATAAGAGCAGCTCATGGAAGAGAATATGGAAGATGAAAACTTGTTTTCTGTGCCAGTAAAACCCTCCCTGTATGTCGGTCTCAGAGGGCTAATGTAATTCATGTGCATTTTCTATATGTCCGCTTCTCTGCCAAGGACATTCTCAGTCAACATTTCAGTGTGAAAGGAAAATTTCCACATCAATTAAGCATAGACCTTCTTAAGTTACATGCCTTATTATTCTGAATTTCCTCTGCAAAACTACTAAAATATTTCAGCTTTAATAGAGTCCCTACTTGGTCCTTTGTTCCTTTTAAAACCTCTAGAATTCTTTGATATCAGCTAACTTTTTTAAAAATAGTTTTTTTAAAGAAGAAATGAATTATTCATAGAATAATTGTTTTTTAGTTTAATTACCTGTAATACTGAAAATGCATTATAATGTGTAATTATATTTTTCCAACATAATTATTAAGTATAATGACAATGTATAATTCTTTATGAAATTGCATGAAGAAAATTGAACTACTCATGCATAATATTATAATAGTTAAACTATTTTATTCCAAAGAATTATTACAATTGGTTGTTTTAAATAGACCATCTGATCATTTCACAGATGAAAAAAAATGATTTTCTGTTTAGGGTGAATGAGATAGCACTTTGAAAAGGAAAAATTTTAGAAATTTCATTATCATGGTGTACTTCAAACTCATGAGTTTTTATTGATACTATGAGAGACTATGATATGATTTACACAGAGCAAAATTTGGTTTACATGATATAAATATATCATGATATAAATGTTTTGGTGAAGTAAAACTTCCCTATACAAATCGACTACACTAAATGAAAATAAAACAACATTAAATTACATTCTTCCAGGACCAAAGTACATGTTGGTGTTACATAAAGACTTTGAGAAAATGGTATCTCCTGTTCTTGGTCATTAAATCTTCTTCACTAAATGATTGTTTTTGTAAATTCAACTATACCAAATTATGCAAAACCTTCCAGTCCTATTTTATAGGTAGTTAACAAACCAGGAAATCTGAGCCATTCTAATATTGGTGAGGTTTATAAATAAGAAACAGTTACTCTCCCCCTAAAAATCAAAAGAACATCGCCTCAACAGTAATCCTAAATTCATATTTTCCATGTAACACAGTTCAACTGTGTTTAAAGATGAACTGCTTTGGATTGTTTCATCTCTTTTTTTCTACATAATAAAAGTACAAATTCGAATTTATCTCAAAAGATAATTTTGGTTTAGCATCTTGATAATATCAACTTTTTCACACATGTGCCAGAGAACGACTAAATTATTTGTCAGGGACACTGTCTACAACTACATCAAAAATGCAGTTTTCTGGGTTTTTGGGGAGTTTTTTCAAGAAAAAAAAAGCAGTTCATTTTAGATGTATTAGAAGTACACAGTTAAAAGTAGGTCGGTATAAATGGCTTGGAAGGAATCTAAATCACGTCACGCATGAAAAGCACAGAACACAGAAATAATGTAAGAACATCAATTTTCTCTTCTTTTAGGCAAATCTATTTCCAGATTTATCTAAATGCCAAACTTGCACATTTGAGATGATTGGGCATAGTTTTATTTGGATCTTTGATTTTGGGTTCAGTTCTTTTTGTTAGCATGCAACAACAAAATATCTCATAGACAATGGATATTGGTTTGTGGAAAACAGTAAAAATACTACTGAAATTTCTCTTCAAGAGAGGGTTTTTATTGGTTATTTGGATTTATTTGAAATAATATACAAACAGTGTTGAAAACTGAACAAAATTCCATGAAGGACTGGTTGGAGATTGCACCCATAGAATTAAGAAATTGGCACAAAATAATTCAGAAAGTGGTTAAATCTTTATATAAAATTCAAAAGCTGCTATTAGAGAAAAGTATTCTCATAAATAAACAAATAAAATACCTGTTTCTATATTTGAGATGAAATTAATATCAATCACTGGAAAAAATATGGTGATTACACTGGCCAGCACTGAAAAAGAAAAAGAGAAAACTTACATAAATTATTCTTTCTCTGGAAAAATAAATGATTTGCAGAGAGTTTTTTTAAATCAACAAATTAACCATTAATCAGGCTTATATTTCACAAATATTTGTTTTTCTTCTTACTATGGTCATTTGAAAACCTAGAGCTAAATATAACATCACAGAATATTATAATTTGGTAATACTGTAGCTAATGTGTAGATAACTGAACAAGTTAATCTATATTTAATATATATCTATGAACTCAAATTACCTAGCTCCATTGGCTACCCAGTGGTGAAGATAATTGAGTAAATACAAAGTTGAGATTGTGTTTAGCCTCTATAAAATGTGATTGTGCCATGTTAGACATTTAAGAAGTGTGCCAGGGAAAGAACTCCCTGGAAGTATGCCTGGTGACAGATTAGAAGGGATCAAGGTTAATGGAGTAGCTGGAAATGATGCTTACACGTGATGCAGGTTGCAAATGAAAGGAATATATAAGAGAAAGATTTTGTTAAGAAGTAGATAGGAAAAAAAGACTTCAGACAAGGCACTGAAGTTTCAAATTTTTATAGAATGTAAGAAGCAAGGAAGAGAGTATTTAATAATGTACCTACAGAATTAAAAAATGATTGTTCCTTCTGCGTACATTCAAATGTCATTAGTGTTTTCCAAACTAAGAATGTGAAATGAAGTATTTGGGAATTAATATAATTTGTATTAAAAATCGTGTTTCAAAATAAGTTGCTTTACAAAAATTCAATATGCTGTACACTGGCTAAATTTGAGTTTGTCTCTACTTACACATATAACCACTGACTCATCCTTACCATACACCTTTCTATCACTTCATATGTTATAAAGTAGCAGTGGTCTTTTCAATGGACTACTTGAAATCTAATATATTTGGGGTAAGTGCTAATAACAGTTTGCCTGAGTAGCCATTAAGCTTATAAATATGTTTTAATTAAAATACAATTGATAAAAATGTGATATATGACTCAAAGAACTATTAATTACAGTATTGAAAAATTGAGAATATATTAGTGGCATTTATACACTAATATGTATAAAATAGATAACTAATAAGCACCACAATTTCTAAGCATGGCTTGGATGGCTGAGAGATTACTTTTCATTTCAAATATGGAAGTTAATGTTTTAATAACACAAAAGAAAACAAAAGCTTTATATAGTTCTAGAATATAGATAAAATGATCAAAATGATGTCTTTTTTTCTTTTTCTTTATGGATTTAATTGCAGTTGAATTGCTCTGGTTTTGCTTTTGAGTTTTCCTTTGTTTCTGGATAGAACAATCTTATACATTACAATAAAGTTTGCAATGGAAAGCTTGTCGTGCACACTCACATGTTCACAAAGCAGTGTCCCCCTGAAAGCACTATACTTTCTGCTCTTCTTGCTACTAAAGACCTGTCAAAAGTGTCAACACCTTGGCACAATTCTTGAATCAGGCCCCCATGACAAAGTAAAAGTCCTCAGTAGTAAGTGAGACTAGGAACATGGACATTAATATTTTGTAGCTAGGGAGACCCAGGGAAAGGTTTGACTCTCTGATGCCTTATGAGTGTTAAGTTGGAGTCTTCTTCACCCAGTATGCTTCCTGCTTCCTGACTGGGTCTTGGTTAGGCCTGCTGTTTAAACGAGACACTTTGGGAAGCTAGCCTGGCCCGTTCCACTCTGTATAGTTGAGCATTTGTCACTAAGTACAAAATTTGACTAACAGATCTGAATAGTTTGCCTGAATTTCTAGTGTTTCTGATTTCAACTTTAGTTCTCCATCAGTAGAGAAGCCGAGCCCTAAACTGCAAACACTTTGAGTGAAGACATGTTCTCACTGCATTATTTCTTCCAAGCCCTTTTCCCCAAAGCCCGAACCAGTTTCTAAAGTAATGCTAAGGACTTCGGTTATTCTTTACCCAGAATGTTGATTTACCCATAATGAAGAGAATGGCAACTTTATATAAACTTTGGGGCCTTCATAACGGTGGTGATGAACTTTTGTGAACTTCACAGAAATGAATGGATTTTGTTTTCCCAGAAAGAGAAGACCAGACTGTTTTAACACAGGATCCCATGTATTTGCTGTGCACAGGACAGTTACAGGAAGAAGAAAAACTGGATTTGCTTGTTCACATCTAGATTTTTGATGCAACAGTAGTTTTTATGAACTAGAAACATGATGAAAGAAGGTTTCTATTTTTCATTCATTTAGCTCTATATTTAGGAAGAGAATAAATGTTTCATGATTTTTCATATTCACCTAATACCTTTAAGAGCCTGTAATTAACACCACTTTTGTTCACAAAGAAGTCAGGGATTTTACTGTTAGTTCCTGTCTAAGAGTTTTAAATTAACATACTGTAAGCATTTCATTAAGTAGAATAATACTATAATAAGTGTGAATGAGCAAACATTTATTTTGAGAGTTCTTGGACTTTTTATGTCCCTGACTACTGATTTTCCTTCCTTCACCTACTCAAGTCTGTCTCCCTACCACTCTCTATGAGAAGTATTCTAACATTTATCATAATAGATATTTCTAGACTGCTGTTGTATTGTAGAAGTCAGAAAAAAACAACAAAAAGGAGAGGGAGACCTATGTAGATAAGGGAGGAAATGGGGAAATACAGAAGAAATAAAGCATTGGGGCTACAGCTAGGTGAAATATATTGAGGAACAACTTTTTTTTTTAAGAAAGAAAAATGAAAGAAAAAGATGGGACGGCAAAGTATACAAAGAGGTGTCATCCTGAACTCTATATCCTCTCCACACTGTATGCTGTTTAAATAACACAAATAAATTTTAACATTTTTTGAACTGCTGGATTATGTTTTGACAAAAAAAAAAGATCACTCTAGGGTTAGGTTAGGTGAATTATAGTTTTAAAATATTTAAATGATTCTTAGGTAAGCATATGACAAATTAACATGTGCATTTATTTCTTTGATTTCTCAAAATCCCATTCAATGACATTAAATACATTTTTTAAAACAGTATTAACATACAGGGATGAGGTGATGGGGAGAATAGAAAACAAACACAACATAGCATGCTGTGGAGGAAAAAAAGATTATGGGAATACAAGTTTTGGAGGATTATGGTGAGTTGGATTTTGTAAATTTGCTATCAATTATTAATGTATTTCATCATTCCCAGCTGTGTACAAAGAAGATTTTCAAAAGTAAGCTAAATTATGTTTTTAAAATTAGTCAAAAAGAAAATAATAGTGTAATAGCAGGTCAACTCAAAAGTGACGTGAATAAATAAAATTAGCATAAAAAGTGCTGCAGTAAAGTTTTTTACACTTGTTATAAATATGCCAAAATACAATTTTCAGAATTGCAACATTGCTAAGGTTATAAAAACTTGTTCGGAGAAACAAACCAAATAAAAATGAATTTCAAAAAATAGAAAACATAAACATAGAAAATATTTTCCAGATAGTGAGTTCTTCTTTACTTCATTACATATTATAGCAAATTTCCAAATATTTTTTTTCCACTAATGTAATTGATTTCCTTGATATCTACTTTATCTTATAGGTGTGGAAATTCTTTACATTTTTTATTATGAAAAATACAAATAATGACTGGTTTTGTTTATTTTATATATTTCTGCATAAGCATAGTCACATTTTCTCATTCTTTGTCATTTTTATATTACCATACAGAAAAAAATTATAACAGACACATCAGTAGATTTTAAATTGTTGAACAATATTAACGATTTTTTTGAACAATGCAAAGTATAAGTATGACTTGATCAAACAACTAAATACAAAATGTTTAAGTTTTGCTGATGGCTCCTACCGAATCACCTAGGAGATTTAAACAAAGACTTCAAATATTTCTTGGATTTTATGGGAAAGTCAGTGACTACATTTTAAAAGATTATTTACTACTATGACAATTTCAATTTAAAGGAATTATCACGTATTTGTTTAATGAAAATTAAATTCCCTACACTTTTCAAGTGATAAAGAAAAGTAGAAAAAAGAATGCTTAAACTCATGCAAACTCCAACTGCCTAGAAGTAAGCACTATAGAAAACAAAGATAGATTCTAACAAGTTCTATGCATTTTTTAACATGAAAATTGAGATCATACTTAAAATGCTATTCTAATAAATAATTTTACTGTAATTTTACAAAAGATAAATAAAATTTTAATTTTTTTCAAATAATATTAATTGCTAAATTACATTCCTAAATTTAAGAAGTATTATCTAAACACACACACACACACACACACACACACACACACACGCATACACAAAATTTGGTATATTATATCCGTAAACCTTTACAGGAACACCAGTAGGGTGTATATTTATCTCTTTTTCACCTCCACCCATTTATATCATTATGCTTATTTTTGCTTTTATTGTTTTCAGTGTTCTTTTGTGCTTTCCTCTGTCCTGTATACCATGTCTCTAAAGTGTTTCAGGAATACTTACTCTATTCTGTAATCACTTCTCTAATATATTTTCAGACATGATTACTTATTCTGCTTAATAAAATAAGCATATCTGTAATATGCTGATATTTTTATTTTTATTTATTCCTTTTTTCTGAGGTTAGCTTCTGAGTCTCCTCTATTTCTATCTAATACTTGAAACCATGTATCTTTTCCTGTGTGTACTTTAAAAAAAAAAAAAAAAAAACTATGTTGACTATAATTTACTTGAGAGTATGGAGAATTATTTATCTGAGATCATCCCATATTTCCTCGAGTAATTATTTTCCTGCTATGTGTTCTAGCTGTCTTCTGTTTGTGTTCACTTCCTCCTTTTCCCCCTGCATTTATTCATAGTTCCCATGAATTGCTTTGTTGAATAGTGTTTATGAGTGGAAGAACTACCATATAGATTTTGACAATTGAGCTGGAGCCATCAGCATTTCTAATTTGTGTCTGTTGTCCTACATCTACCTTACAGTGTGTACATATATATACATACATATGTATGTATACATATAACATATATACGTACATAGTTGTCACCTCAGTTTTTCAAACAACTTATGTTCCTCCTTGGCCATTGACCTTCTTTTTTTTTTTTTTTTTTTTTGACCTTCTTATAATCACTGTATTCTTCCCTCCCCCACCTCCAGCAATGTCCCAGAGTAGAGAGACTATAGTAAAGAATTTTAACTATAATGAGGTATCACCTTACACTGGTCAGAATGACCATCATTAAAAAAATCTACAAATAGCAAATGCTGGAGAAGGTGTGGAGAAAAGGGAACCCTCATGCATTGTTCGTGGGAATTTAAATTGATGCAGCCACTATAGAGAATAATATGCAGATTCCTTAAAAAACTAAAAATAGAACTACCATATGACCCAGCAATCACATTACTGGGCATATACCCTGAGAAAACCATAATTCAAAAAGACACATGCACCCCAGTGTTCATTGCAGCACTATTTACAATAGCCAGGACATGGAAGCAACCAAAATGTCCATCAACAGAGGAATGGATAAAGAAGATGTGGTACATTTATACAATGGTATATTACTCAGCCATAAAAAGGAACAAAACTGGGTCACTTGTAGAGTCATGGATGGATCTAGAGACTGTCATACAGAGTGAAGTAAGTCAGAAAGGGAAAAACAAATATTGTATATTAACACGTATATGTGGAATCTGAAAAAAATGGTATAGATGATCTTATTTACAAAGCAGAAATAGAGACACAGACATAGAGAACAAACATATGAATACCAAGGGGGAAGGGGGGTGGAATGAATTGGGAGATTGGGATTGACAGGTATACACTATTAATGCTATATATAAAATAGATAACTAATGAGAACCTACTGTAGAGCACAGGGAACACTACTTAGTGCTCTGTGGTGACCTAAATGAGAAGGAAATCCAAAAAAGAGGGGATATATGTGTACGTATAGCTGATTCACTTTGCTGTACAGTATAAACTAACAGTAATGTAAAGCAACTGTATTCCAATTAAAAAAGAAAATACAGCCTAGTAACTCAGCCTAAAAAAAAAAAAAAAGAACTGGACCATTTACTTGCAATCTGTAGAAATATTTGCAGGTCTTTAATCGTCTCTCTCACTTGGTGCAGGCTTCACAGGTTTGGAAGATATGTTTTACAATCTTGACTATATTTTTGTTTAATATGAAGTTTTTCATTGATTTGTTTAAAGAATAAAAGTAGATTTTAAAAGTCTATATGAAAAGATTTCCCAGCAATTAAATTAATTCAGAAATTCTGTAGATATTTTAACTTGGGCATGTAGAAATCACATACTATTAAAACAATCTTCTCTAAGAGACTTAATGACAAAGATATTAATAGTGCATAATGCAAAAAGTCTATTGCTCTTTTTATTCTTTTAGCCATCTTAGAATAATTTCCTTTTTTTTTGAGCCAAAACGAATTGACTATCTCTATTTGCCATGAACCAAACTAACTGCTGTGTAAGTCACAAAGATGAATGAGGCAGAGATCCTAAACTCTAGGGATTTAAAATGTCCTTGTAGGGAAATTATTGGTATGCATATGTCTATGGAGGGAATGTTATGTTTTTAGCTTAACAATGAAGAATATTTATCACGAATCGTTTTGCTTATGGCTTTAGCTTAAGGAAAAGAGAGAACTTATATCACAAATAGTGTCACTAGTGACATAGGCAGATATAAAACAGAGTAAATCAGGATAGAATGGTAACTTGAAAAAACAGTAAAGACACAACAATAAGATATTTATATGTACTAGAAACATGTAAGTGCGGTAAGACCCAGTACCTACTAGAGGGGTGTCATATAAGAGGAAATCAGACCAATAGAACCACAGTGAGATGAGTGCACAAGAATGTGAACTTGACACATGAGTGACAGGGTGTAAGGAGATTTGGAGGGATCCCCAGGATAGTTACATTGCAAGATAAGTAAAATTAAGAACACTTACTGGCAACTGGGTAACTTGAAGTAATATCCAGATGTGCATCACAGTTATTCAATCAAAAAACCTGCGGAACCTGCATAAAAATGGACTCCAATAAGTGTTTCAACATTATGTCAAATTTCAAAAGATATTTGTCAACCTCCCTAAAGAAAGTAAAGAGAACCAGAAACCTCTCAAAAATAAAGAAATTTAATTTATAAATTACTGCAATGTTTCTTAAAATTCTTGCTTTCTCAGTGCTTAAGATGGAAATCCTTTTCACTTTCTCTTGACTCCCCAAACCTTCCTGCAGGTTCCCATGACCTGTGGGTTTTGTCTCTCCCTCCTTGTTTCTTGCTTTCATACACTATCCTTTTCTGCTGTGAGTGCCTCTCTGCAGTGGAAATTGTACTTGTTCTAGAAACTCTAGTACTTTGCTTAGTTTATTACCTTTTTTTTTAAGTAAAATAAAGTGCAGGATAGACTGCAGCATCAAAGACATCTTAGTGGCTGAAGGAGAAAGGTATTTCGGTGGTAGTGGTCCTATCAGAAAAGTAAACAGTGTTTCTAAAACTGGTTTCTTGAAACCAGGTTTTCAATGAAGCCATTTTAGTCTGACCAAAATCTTAATATGTGCATACTCTGAATTATTTGATTATCTGTTAACCAAATATTGACCTGTGCTTTCATCCACTATTTTCATTTGTACTCATTGTGTTCATTGATCATGGCTAATTTTCATAGCATAATGACAAAAGAAGAGAAGTGATATTAAATGTAACTGATGTTTTCTCACCACCCAGAAGCTAAATGATGCCTCTTCAGGGCCCTCAAATTATTCACAACTGGGAAATATTGGTGTAACCAGTTTTCACTATTCATCTGAGTGGCTTTTTAGAAGTTATTAATGATTAGACTATTGATTTCAGTTTTGAATATTAAAAATGCTTAATGTTGGGGGCTTCCCTGGTGGCGCAGTGGTTGAGAGTCCGCCTGCCGATGCAGGGGACACGGGTTCGTGTCCCGGTCCGGGAAGATCCCGCATGCCGCGGAGCGGCTAGTCCCGTGAGCCATGGCCGCTGAGCCTGCGCGTCCGGAGCCTGTGCTCCGCAACGGGAGAGGCCACAATAGTGAGAGGCCTGCGTACTGCAAAAAAAAAAAAAAAAATGCTTAATGTCACTAGCATATTTTCTCGTTAAATGGGATACATAACGAGGAGAATTAAAACAGTGTGTGTGCCCATGTATGTGTGTAGAACTACCAGTATCCATGTGCAGTAATGCTCAAACTTTCCTTCAAACTGCTCTAAAATTCCTCCAATATTTTAACATTTTCATCTTTTTTATCCTTTTCTCCCCCCATTCCTACTTAAGCTATATTTTTGCTTAAGTTAAGAGTGGTCTGCTTACTATACACATGGCTTTGCTCTCCTCTTCCTTCCTCTTATCAAGTGTTTTCTACTTGCCTAAAATAAGCTTTTTCACTCTTCTCCACCAAAACAAAACAAATCAAAATAAAAACTGCGATTATGTCTATGCTTCTTCTTCCTTTGTTACCATTCAATCTCTATGAAAGATTTAGAATGGCATCTGATTTGGATCACAATCACAAATATATAAGAGAACAGAGGTCTTCAAGATATGCAAAAACAAAATAAAATAAAAAGGAAAAAGAAAATAGAGCATGGCCTCTTAGCTTATCAAGTATTTGTCTGAAGTTCACTCACTTTAATTGATCTCATTCAAACAGGAGACTACTGACTCAGAACTGTATGCACAGTTAAGTTTATTGATTTAAAAAGATTGGTTGTCTGGTTTGTTGCACCTGACAGCAGATTAGAAGGAACTTCCCTGATAGCTTAACACATTGAGCTATAACGAAAAAGTAAGAGATAAGAGAGGTGGACCACAAATTAGAAATAAATCTGTGTAATGCTTAATCTTAAATATTTTACAAACTCCTGAGAGCATCATTCTATAGACCCTGACACCAAAATAATGTTAATAATGATAATGAAGATATAAACAAAAGGTATTTATAACAATAATGTTAATATCTTATTTAGAAGTACATAAAAAGCATAATAAATACAGAATTATAAAATCATGTACAGTACTTGGGTAGATCATAATATAACCTAGAGCAGCTACTTCTTTATCATTTCTGACACCTTACCTTTTCTTGAACACTTCACAAGTCAGCTTATTCCATTCTTGGGCAAGTCCAAATTAATAGAAAATTATTCTTCATACTCAATTGAGCCTTGTTTCTCTCTAACAAAATAATTAATTCTAGGTCTTTTTTATAAAACAACTCTGAAAATATGTGCTTTCTTTCCTAAATGACAACATCTTTAACCCTTAAAATAGTTATGTCTGATTTAAGAAGTATATTTCTTTAATAGAGTTCATTAGTTTCCATAATAATTATTCTAAATATGTGCCTTCAGTTTTTCCTATCACATATTTCCCAGATTTACTTATCATCCTAGTTATCTTCTTCTACATAAATTCTAGTGTTTAGGATCCCTTTTTAAAATGTAACTTAAAGTAATCTCAGTATTACAGATCTCATTGGAAATAGGATTAATAGCTGTTCATCTGATTAATACTGTTGTATAATAATAAACTTTACTTAGACTCACATATTTCTATTCATTTAATTTTTTCAAGTAATATCATTTTTACTTGTTAACACAATTACATTTTTTATATATTTATATATTTAACAAGACTGACTTTTTGACAGAATCTATATTTTATTCATTTTTAAAGTACTTGGCATATAGTAGACACTTGAAAATATTGTTTGGGGAACGTGTGAATAAATGAACCATCTAAAAATATGTTAGTTCATTTTAGTAGTTTTATTCCATTATTAATTTTTTTATCCCATCCATGAAATTTTTAATGTAGTTTTCAAATGTTTTGAAGTTAATTCTGTTCTCTCTGATCTTGAATTTGTGAAATTTATTTTTAATCAAAATACAAGTCTACAGTTGTTCTTAATTAAATTTTGTTAGATTTCAAAATTATTGAGATTCCATAAAACCCTGATTTGTCATCAGTTTTATAAAGAGGCCTTGCCAGCTAGTATTTTTAGTAGTATACATATTTCTTCTCCGTTATTGTATTGATTGGTTAAGTAAAAGTTGAACATATTTGTTTATCAAATGTATAAATCATCTTCCTAAGTAGATTGAAGGTCTTTAAACGTTGAGAATGAGTTCTCCATTGTATATGTATTAATCACTGCATAAACATAGGCCACACAGGCTGAACTAAATTCAGTTGTATGGTTTGCATATTATGTATTTATTTTCAGCAAAAGATTAATCACTTAACATGTATCATACATTTAAGAATACATAATTTATACCTTCAAATAAGATGGATTTTTCAGATAGAAGAGGAATATAAAGGATAATAATTTATCCACTAATAGTTATAACTTTGTGGGGTGAAGGTTATTTACTGAATTCATCTATGAAGTTTCTATTCAGCTTTATTTCTGAGAGTCTGAAAAACCCTTGAAATTGCAAACAATTATTGCTGCATATTTTCTCTTAAACTAGGGTAGATTTGATAGACATTTTGGTCTAATTTTGAAAGTATATGGGTGAATGAATACATTGTTATTTACAGGTAAGTAAAATTCTGTATTTCAGTTTAATAAATATTTCTTTCTATGTGAAAGATTTCTCTGCACTCAACTTGATCCTACTATGTTAATGTGTAAATTGGTTATGCTCCCATTAATGCCTTCCTTCTTAACCAAATGTACATACTTAACTGTGATGGAATGTTATTAATGCAATGCTTTGAGACTATTAACTAACATCTTAATACCTAACACTTAATGAAACTTTACTTTGAGAGACTATTGTAAATGTTTGTTCAGGCTTCAGACATAGCAAAAATAGACTTCAAATTGTCTTTCAAAATACTTCACAGGAAAGTATTCCCTGAGATCACAGGACATTAAAGGTTTCCTGGGAAACTAAACAGTCTCCATACTGATGTGCCCGGGTTGTCTGTTATCCAATGACCTCTCTCTAATGAGGGGAGGAGCTAAGAACAAAGAAGGAAGGAAGAGAACAGCTGGACCAGATAAGAGAGAACGGAAAAGACAAAGCTGTTGACATCAGAATTGGAAACCCTTGAAGCAGTCTGTATCTATTTTCAGGCTAATCTTCATATTCTGTAGAAATACTTTTCTGTTCCTAACCTAGAAAATAAACAAAATTTCCACCTCCATCCTCAATCTTTTGTCTTCCATCCACTCTTAGAGAAGAGCAGTCATAACAGCTTTTATTCTCTGAGCCATCCACAATCTCCATTCAGTTTTGTTTTGTTTTGTTTATGTTGTGATTTTACAGAGTATCGTTATTCTGATAAAGAAATTGCCAGCCATCCATGCAATCATGAATACCTGCCATCTGCCAGAGTTCTAAGATCCTACATACCTATACCTGTATTCATAATTTGACTTTTCAAAAATCACCCATTTGGGAACCAATGTGCATTTAATTAAACAAATGAAAAGTATAAAAAATAATTGAACAAGTACCAAAATGACAAAGACACCATCAGATTATAAATTTTATAAGATGTATAAAATTTTCTATGAGATTTCATATTGAAACATAAAATGCCTATAAAGGAATACATACTTCAGCCAGGTATTAGAGCTCAGTTATAATTTCAATTGGAAGAGATTGGGAATAAGAAAAAAGCACTAATTATAAATCAGTTTTACCAGAGCCTAAGTTACATACAATGGAAAATTATAAGATAAAATTAGAAAAGTTGGATTGCAATCACATTATAGCATTTCTTAAATTCTTGGTGGAGGAGTTCTTAGTTAATTCTGCAGGAAATGAGCAAATATAATGCGGGACATTTTCTCAGAAAAATCCCCATAATACCAGGACCTATTGTTTCACACACAAAATCACATAAGGATCCCATATCAGGTCTAGGGTGTCAGGGTATTCTCATTATGATTGAGGACTATTATATGGGAAGATATAAGTAATTTGAAAGTAAATATGAAAAGTTTTTTTTTATGTTATTTAAAAGATAGAGGAAATCAAATATAAATAAATATTGATAAAACATATAAAATGGCATCAGGAAAGGAATTTGACTAAAGCAATCCAAAGGTATTATGCAAATTAAAGATTTTAAATAGAAACAGAGGTTAGTAATATGTAAGACTAATAAATAACAATATGAAAGTTCTCTTAAGGGGACTGAGTGAAGAAAAGAAAAGTGAGGATGGAGGTTCTGAGAAAGATGGGGATAATCGATTTCCTCTCTCATGGCCCCTTTCCCTCCAACATCTATGTGTCAGAAACGCAGGTGAGCTGGGAGAGAGTGAGCAGAGATGTCAGGTGTCAGAGTTACCAATTAAAGTAACAAGACAAAAATGAGAGTTAAGCCTTTAATCACTTACTGCCATGGTATAAGCAAGATACTGAAACAGAAGTAAGCGCCAGTCTGTCTGTTCTCTTTTCCCCGTGGGAAAAACACACCAGGGGAGGGTCGGGTGGGTCAGTGCAGAAGAGAGAGAGTCCTCTCACTGTTGAGGGAATCAAGGACAAAAGTCTCTGACAGTTTTATGGGTCCTAAGGTGGAAGGAGGGAGATGTGGGAGAGCTAGGAGTGGAAAATTACTGGGTACTGAGCCAGAGGAGGAAAGTATCTTCATTTCCCCCTCCTCCCCCACCAACGCCCATCATAAGGAGACCCAACAGATGAGCCTGGAGAGGACTTCTGCTAAAGGCCTCAGATGAAGGGACCTTGCAATGAAGGCTCCCAGGGTAGAAATACAGTATGAGAAGGGCATGACCAGCCTGGGGTCTGAATCCTTGATCACAACTCCTCCTAGAAACTGCGTTGTTTGTGCACCAAATCTGCTGTGGGGAGGGCAGTTTTCCCCACGAGGTCCACCAGTTAAATTCTCTGTAATTGTCTATGATCGAGTCTGAATAAACACACCTACTGCTTAAAAAAATCAATCAGATTGCTTAAAAACTCCTCACTATGTCATGCAATGAAGGAGAGAAAATACTTTGATCAAATTATTCAAGGTTAGGGCACCTCCACGGACTCAAAGTCCTGCTGTCTGCCTTTAAAATGAACCAGCCCAGCTGCCCAATGACTTAAGTTTCCTTCTTTAAACGACCACATAAACATACACACACACACAACTACACAACGTGCCACCCCCACACTCTTTCCTCCTGCCCATTTCTTCCTCCCAGTTCTCAAAGTACAGAGATTTGAATAGAAATGAGATTTTAATAAAACTACTTTTGTGGGAGACATAAGCCTATTTTAAGGTTCTATTCCTTCTTGGTTTTCTTCTTGATAAGAGCTTTGTTAAAACAAAGAAATATGAGGACTCTAATTAGTTGACCAGATTCCCTTTTTAAAACCAATCACCAACTTTCTGTGTTATAACATCAGAGAAAAGCGTTTATCTTCTTGAATGAAAATTTGTAATATGTTTCTGAATGGATTGAGATAGATATTTGAAGCACCTATCAATTAAGAGGCTACATCAATGGTCAGGAATAGGTAAAGAAGTGTTGAAATAAGGTTGCTTTAGTTGAAAGGAGAAAGACAAGACATATGAAAAGAATGTATCAAAGATTATTCAATAGGATTTGACATCCACTGGATATGAAGGAGCAAAGAAGAGAAGATACCTTTATATGGGAGAGAAATGTTGCCAAAAATAAGTAGGAGAAATCACTCCTTTAACAGAAACAGAAAAACAAAAGAAGATGTTTACTTGGGGAAAGAAACTTTTTTCTATTAAATAATGTTTGATTTACAATATTATAGTAGTTTCATGTATACAAAATAGTGATTTTTATAGATTATTCTCCATTTAAAGTCATTATAAAATATTGGCTATATTCCCTGTGCTATACAACACACTTCCATATCTAATTTATTTTATACCTAGTAGTTTATTTCTCTTAGTCCCTTACTCCTATTTGCCCCTCCACCATCCCTCTCCCCACTGGTAACTATAAGTTTGTTCTCTGTGAAGCTGTTTCTGTTTTATTATATTCATTTATTATTATTATTTTTTAGATTCCAAATATAAATGAAAATATACAGTATTTTCCTTTCTCTGTCTGACTTACTTCACTAAACATAATATCCTCCAGGTTGCAAATGGTAAAATTTCATAGTTTCTTATGGCTGAGTAATATCCCATTTTATATGTAAACAACATAGTCTTTATCCATTCATCTGTTGATGGACACTGAGGTTGCTTTCATGTCTTAGCTATTGTAAATAACACTGCTATGAATATTGGGGTGTATGTATGTTTTCGAATTAGTGTTTTCATTTTCTTCAGATATATATCCAGGTGTGAAATTGCTGGATTGTCTGTTAGTTTTGTCTTTTGTCTTTTGAGGAACCTCTATACTGTTTTCCATAGTGGTTACAACAACTTACATTTCCACCAGTGGTGAACTAGTGTTCCCTTTTACCCACATCCTCACCAACATTTATTATTTGCCTTTTTAATAATAGCTGTTCTGACAGATGTGAAGGTGATACCTCATAGTGGTTTTTACTTATATTTCTCTGATGATTAGCAATGTTGAGCATCTTTCCATGTGTGTTTTGGCCATCTGCATATCTTCTTTGGAAAAATGTCTATTCATGTCTTCTGCCCATTTTTAATAAGGTTGTTTGTTGTTTTTCTTATTGAGTTGTATGAGGTGTTTATATATTTTAAATATTAACCCCTTATCATCCATATAATTTGCAAAAATTTCCTTCCATTCCGTAGGTTGTCTTTTGGTTTTTGTCAGTGTTTTCATTTTCTCTGCAAAATCTTTTAAGTTTAATTAGGCTGCATTTGTTTATTTTTGTTTCTGTTTCCCTTGCTTTGCACTATAGTCTGAAGTCAGAGCATGATACCTTCAGCTGTGTTCTTTTTGCTCAAGGTTTCTTTGGATATTCAAGGTCTTTTGTAGTTCAATATAAACTTTAGGATTATTGTTCTAGTTCTGTGAAAAATGTGGGTATTTTGATAAGGAGTGAATTAAATCTCTAGATTGCTTTGGGTAGTACAGATATTTTTACAATATTAATTTTTTCAATCCTTGAACATGGGATATATTTCCTTTTATTTGTATCATCTTCAATTTCCTTCATCAATTTCTTAATATTTTCAGAGTATAGGTCTTTCACCTCCTTGGTTAAGAGTATTCCAAGGTATTTAATCTATTTTTGTGCAATTTAAAACAGAATTGCTTTCTTGCTTTCTCTTTCAGATAGTCAATTATCAGTGGATAGAAAAACAACAGATTTCTCTATATTAATCTTGTATCCTGCAACTTTTCTGGCTTCAGGTATTAGTTTTAGATAGCTTTTTGGTGGATACTTTAGGGTTTCCTATCTTTAATATCATGTCATCTGCAAATAGTGACAGTTTTACTTCTTCCCTTCCACTTTCAATGAATTCTGATTTTTTCTTGTCTGATTGTTGGCCTTCCAATATTATGTTAAATAAAAGTGGTGAGAGTGGGCATCCTTATCTTGTTCCTGAGTTTAGAGGAAAGGCTTTCAGCTTTTCACCATTCATTGTGAGGTTAGTTGTGGGTTGGTCATAAATAGTCTTTATTATATTGAGGTATAGTCCCTCTGTACCAACTTTGATGAGAGTTTTTATCATGAATGGATGTTGAATTTTGTTCTTTTTCTGCATTTATTGAGATGATCCTGTGATTCTTATCCTTTCTTGTATTGATGGGGTTCATCACATTGATTGTTTTGTAAACATTGAACCATCCTTGCATTCCTGGAATAAATCTCACTTGACCATGGGACATGATCCTTTTTACATATTGTTGAATTTGATTTGTTAAAATTTTCTTGAGGATATTTGTATGTATTTTCATCAGAGATATTTACCTGTAATTTTCTTTTTTGTAGTGTCTTTGTCTGACTTTGGTATCAGGGTAATGGTGAGCTTGTAAAATGAATTTGGGAGTATTCCATTCTCTTCAGTTGTTTGGAATAGTTTGAGAAGGATAGATATTAACTCTTGTTTACAAATTTGGTAGAATTCCCTTGTGAAGCCATTGTGTCCTGGACTTTTGTTTGTTGGAAGTTTTTTGATTACTGATTCAATTTCCATACTAGTGATTGGTTTGTTCAGATTATCTATTTCTTTCTGATTCAGTTTTGGAAGACTGTATGTTTCTAGGATTTTATCCGTTTCTCCTAGGTTGTCCAATTTGTTGGCATGTATTCCCTTATGTTTGTATATCTGTGATATCTGTTATAATTTCTCCTCTTTCACTTCTTACTTTGTCTATTTGAGCCCTCTCGCTTTCTTTCCTTAATGAGCCTGGCTAAAGGATTATCAATTTCTTTTGTCTTTTCAACAAGCCAGCTTTTGGTTTCATTGATTTTCTCTCTCTCTCTCTTTTTTTTTTTTTGGCTTCTATTTTATTTCTACTCTTATTTTATTTCCACTCTGATCTTTATTTTTTCCTTCCTTCTGCTGACTTTGGGCTTTCTTGTTCATTTTTTTATAATTCCTTTAGATGGTAGGTTAGGTTGTTTATTTAAGATTTTTCTTGTTTCTTCAGCTAGGCCTGTATTGCTAGAAACTTCCCTCTTAGAACTGCTTTTGTTATATCTCATAAATTTTGAAATGTTGCATTTGTATTTTCATTTGTCTCAATGTATTTTCTGATTTCCTCTTAGATTTCTTCATTGGCCCACTGTTGTTTTTAGTAGCATTTTGTTTTGTATCCACATGTCTGTGTTTTTCCCATTTTTCTTCTTATAATTGATTTCTAGTATCATACTATTGTGTTCAAAAAAGATGTTTGATATAATTTCTATCTTCTTAAATTTTTTAAGGCTCATTTCATGGCCTAGGATGTTGTATAACCTGGACAATGTTTCATGTGCATATGAAAATGAGATGTATTCTCTTGTTTTGATATGTAGTGCCCTGTAGATATCTATTAAGTCCAACTGATCTAATGTGTCATCTAAGGTCATAGTTTCTTATTGATTTTCTCTCGGAATGATCTGTTCATTGATGTAAGTGGGATTTAAAGTCCCCTATTATTATTGTATTATTGTCAATTTCTCCTTATATGTCTGTTAAAATTATTTTTATATATTTAGGTGCTCCTATATTAGGTGAATATATGTTTACAAATTTGGTATCCTTTTTTATTGATCTTTTTACCATTATATAATGCCTTTCTTTGTCTTTTGTTTAGACTTTGTTTTAAAATCTACCTTTTCTAATGTAAGTATTGCTACCTCAGCTTTCTTTTTATTTCCATTCTCATGGAATGTCTTTTTACAGTCCCTCTCTTTTAGTCTATCTGTGTCTTTGGCTCTGAAGTGGGTCTCTTATAGGCAGCATATAGATAGATCTTTCTTTCTTTATTTTAATCCAATCAGCCACCCTATGTCTTTGGATTGGAACATTTAGTCAATTGACATTTAAAGTGATTATTGATAGGTAAACATTTATTGCCATTTTGTTACTTGTTTTATGGTTGTAGTCCTTATTTATTCGTTTCTCCTTTTAGTCTCTTCCCTTGTGGTTTAATGATTTTCCTTACTGTTATGTTTGTGTTTTTTTCTCTCTAGGATTTGTGTATCTATTATAGGTTTTTAATTTGTGGTTACTATGGATTTCGAATATGTTGACCTTTACCTATATCTACTTGTTTTAAGCTGATAAACACATCTTTACTTGTGGTGTGCTGGTAGCCACCACCTTGTTGAGAAGTAGTGCAGGAGATGGAGAGACAAGCACCAGAGTCATGTGCAAGTCAGGGCTTCTCCTATGCTCAATGACAGTCACCTCTCTATCAGGGGTAGGCTAGGGGCCCAAGGGGCTAGATCAGAAGGCCTAAGGGAGTGGGTTTCTCTCCTGTGTAATGACAGTCTCCTCTTTATTTGGGGAAGTGGCAAGAGCCTGAGAGCTTGTGCACTTCTGTGCTGGTTTCCATTTTTCCCTCATTGTGTGCACCTTTGTTAGATACTGGATTGGGTACTGGAGGGGTTGATGCCATGATACTATGTTGGTTTCACTCCTGCAGGCAATGTCAGTCTCTATCCTGGAGATAGTTTTTCTCATCCTAAAAATGGGCAAGTTTGTTCCCTCTGGCAATGGCTGCCTCTGCACTTATCAGAGGCAGGGTCAGGTCTGAGCTGGTTCAATTCCCTCTAAGTGTGTGCACTCTCTCTAGCAATGGCAGCCTCTGCCTTAGTGGAGAGCAGCACTAGAACAAGAGGAGCTAGACCAGTATCTGGTGTGGACTGGGAAGTGCACTGGCGTGGTCCCAGCAAGCCACCCAGAGCTCCAGATGGTTTTTAATCTGCTGTCTACACTGTGAACAGGAGTAAGCAAGTGTGTCCACATGCTCTTCAAGAGCAGAGTCTTGGTTTCCTACAGCCCTCCAGTAAGCCCTACTGTTTTTTTATACCAGCTAAGGAGACTCATCTTCCTGGTGTCAGACCCCAGGGCTGGGGTACCTAATATGTGGCTTGAACCCCTCACTGCTTAGCAATGGTCCTTAAGCCCCTGGTATCCCCTTCCTCTTCTGGGTCCCCCACCATGGGTGAGGTTCTTTACCAGATCATAGATCACTCCTCCTCCCTTCCTATCAGACTCTGTGTAAATCTTTCTTTATGGCCTAAGTTGTAGAAGAGCTTTTCTGCCAGTTTCCAGGTTGTTTTTGGTGAGAGTTGCTCCACATGTAGTTGTGGATTTTTGATGCATTCATGAGAGAGGTGATCTCAGCATCCTCCTACCCTGCCTCTCCACTCTGACATTTTTTAATTGTACATGTGAAATTTGTGGTACTGGCAAAATAGCAATATGATTAGAAGTTTAGAAGTTTCAGCTAATAATAAAGTCAGAACTATAAAAATAATTTAATAAACTTTTTAATTAAAGTTTTGAAAATAGCATAAATTAATGAAACATGAATACAAAGGAAGGGAAATTCATGGATTAAAAGACTAATAAGAGGACAGAAATCTCCATTTTTCCAAATTTAATATTTAGACTTACTGCAATTCTTATCAAAAGTTTAGCCAGGTTTTTTTAGACACAGACAAGTTTATTATAAACATTATATGATAAGGCAAAGGACATAGCATATCTAAAACAATTCTGAAAGAGAAGAATCAATTTGGAGGACTGAATCTCCCCACTGTTAAGCCTTATTATATAGCTATAATAATGAAGATTGTTTTGTATTGGTGGAGGAGTAGAACATAGATCAGTGGAACAGAATACATTAGAAAAATACAATTAAAACCACAGTAAGATATCACTACAAACTTATCAGAATGGCTAAAATAAAGTTTAAAAATAGTGTTAACAACAAATGCTGGAGAGGATATTGAAGAGCTGGATCACGCATACCCTGCTGGTGGGAACATAAAATAATACACCTGCTCTGGAAAATAGTGTGGTAATTTCATACAAAACCAAACATGTAACTAAGATACAATCCAGTAATTTCATTCTTGGGTATTTATTCCAGGGAAATGAAAGTTTATATTCACATAAAAATCTGTATATCAATGTTCACAGCAGCTTTATTCACAATAGCCCTAAACTAGAAAAAACTAAAATGTTCTTCAATGGGTGAATGGTAAAACAAACAGTGGTACATCCATAGCATGGAATATTAATCAACAATAAAGAGAAATGGTCTTCCCTGGTGGCGCAGTGGTTAAGAATCTGCCTGCCAATGCATAGGACACGGGTTTGAGCCCTGGTCCGGGAAGATCTCACATGCCGCAGAGCAACTAAGCCCGTGCGCCACAACTACTGAAGCCCACGCACCTACAGCCCATGCTCTGCAACAAGAGAAGCCACCACAATAAGAAGCCTGCATACTGCAACGAAGAGTAGTCCCCGCTCACCGCAACTAGAGAAAGCCTGTGCACAGAGACAAAGACCCAATGCAGCCAAAAATAAATAAATTAGCTAATTAATTTAAAAAAATAAAGAGAAATGGACAATTGATATATGTAACAACTGGGATGTAACTCAAGGAAATTATATTGAATAAAAAAAATCCAAAATCAAAAGTCACCATAATTTTTGGTATATTTTATATAGCATTCTCAAAATAACAAAATTATAGAGATGCAGAATAGATTAGTGCTTGCTAGCAGTTAGAGGGAAAAGATGGAGAGACAAGTAGCTGTGGCTCTAAAAGGGTAGCATGAGCAATCCTTGTGATAGAAGTATTCTGTATATTGATTGTGATAGTGGTCACATGAATCTACGTATGGTATAAAATTTGCAGAAACACAAAGGATCATGAGACTCTGATGAATAATTACATGACAAGGAATTGGATAATCTAAAAGAAATAGATGAACTCCCAGAAACATACAATCTACCAAGACTGAATCAGGAAGAAATAGAAAATCTCAACAGATTTATGATTGGTAAAGAGATTGAGTCAGTAGTCAACAATCTCCCAACAAAAAACGCCCAGGACCAGAGGACTTCATGGCTGAATTCCACCAAATATATAAAGAAGACTTAACATCAATCTTTCTCAAATTTTTCCCCAAAAGTTGAAGAGGCATGAACGTTTCTAAGTATATCTTATGGACCGGGTATTACCTTGACATCAAAGACAGAAAAAAGACATAACAAGAAAACTGTTGGCCAATATTTCTGATGAATATAGATGCAAAATCCTCAACAAAATACAGGAAAACCAAATTCAACAGTACATTAAAATGATCATAAACCATGACAAAATGGGATTTGTCCCTGGGATATAAGAATGGCTCAATATTCAAAAATTGGTCAATGTGATATGCCACGTTAACAGAAGGAAAGATAAAAATCACATGATCATCGTAAAACTTACAGAGAAGGCATTTGATAAAATTCAGTACTCTCTCATGATAAAAATACTCAATAAACTAGGAATAGAAGGATATTAACATTATACTCAATGGTGAAAACTGAAGCATTGCCTCTAAGATAATGCACCAAGTGTCCGTCAATGGACGAATGAATAAAGAAAATACAGTATATACATTCAATGGAATATTATTCAGCCATAACAAAGAAGGTAATCTTGTCATATGCTACAGAATTGTTGAGCCTTGAGGACATTATGCTAAGTGAAATAGGCAAGGAATAGAATGATAAACTGCACCTATATGGTGCACCTGATATAGTAAAATTCATAGGAGTAAAATGTAGAATGGAGATTACCCAGGGCTGAAGGGTGAGGGAAATGAGGGGTTGTTGTTCAAAGGATATTGAGTATAAATAATTCAAGATGAAAAAGTGGTGGAGATTTGCTGTACAACATTGTACTGATACTTGACAATACTGTATGATGTACTTAAAAAATTAAGTATAGGGACTGCCCTGGGAGTCCAGTGGTTAAGACTTTGCCTTCCAATGTAGGGGGTGAGGGTTCAATCTCTGGTCAGGGAGCTAAGATCCCACATGCCTCATGGCCCAAAAACCAAACCATAAAACAGAAGCAGTATTGTAACAAATTCAATAAAGACTTTTAAAATGGTCCACATCAAAAAAAAAAATCTAAAACAAAAATTAATTTAAAAAATTAAGTATATATTATATGTTCTTTTCTATAATAAAAAGTTGCATAGATACAGAAGTGTAAAAATGACACAAAATCTTCTCTTTACAATTAACCAAATATTTAGTTTTTATTTTTCTAATTATTTTAAAGAAAGACATTATTATTGCACTTGTTATCATACCTACAAGGTAACTGTGGCCTTATCAAAGGCAACTGTGACAGTTTCTGACAAGTAAGGAATTCCCCCTTCCCTTTGTCACTCTAAGAGCCCCATGGAAATCAGAGAACATGGTTTTATAGTATCATACCTCACCTTCATCCCAGTCTAAAGAAAACAACTGCCTAAAAGTTTTTCAAAGACTGTTTTTGTCCTCCAAAGCATTAATATTAGTTTCCAGGGAAGTTCTGGCATCTCAGATTCATTAACTGGAAGGCCATATATTTTTAAAGACCTTATTATTTTTTTAAATAGTTTTAGATTCACAGCAATATTAAGAGAAATGTACAGAAATTCCCCATTTACTCCCTGACATACCCTCTCCCATTATCAACAACTCCCACAAGATGGTACATTTGTTACAATTGATAAACCTACATTAACACATTATTATCACCCAAAGTCCATAGTTTATATTAGAGTTCATTCTTGGTGCTGTACATTCTATGGGTTCAGACAAATGACACATATCCACCATTATAGGATCACAGAGAGTACTTTCACTGCCGTAAAAATCCTCTTTGCTCCACTTTTTCATCCCTTTCTCACCCACACCTGTGGCAACTACTGATTTTTTACTGTCTCCATAGTTTTGCCTTTTCTGGAATGTCATATCATTAGAATCATACAGTAAATAACATTTTCAGATTTGCTTTGTTCACTTAATGTGCACTTAAATTTCTTCCATGTCTTTTAGTGACTCTACAGCTCATTTCCTTTTATTGTTGAGTAATAGTCCATTGTCTTCAGGTACCACAGTTTGTCTATTCAAATACAGAAAGACAGCTCGGTTGCTTCAAAGTTTGGGCAATTATAGATAAAGCTGCTATAAACATTCCTGTGAAGGATTTTGTGTAGACAAATTAGATTACTGTATGGTAAGAGTATGTTAATTTTGTAAGAAACTGCCGAGCTGCCTTTCAAAATGCCTGTACCATTTTGTATTCCTACCAGCAAGGAATAGAGTTCCTGTTGCTCCAAATGCTTTAAAGAGCCACTTTGGAATCTAAGCCTCAATTAATTAAACAAGTAAATTGTTAGAGTCATTCTCACTTGTTTACACATTAAATTCCAAGTCCAGGCTGATTGTCTGACCCAGTCTTATATTTAATTTTCTTGGGTCTAATGTCTATAAAACCTATTTCCACACTAGAATGCTGTTGAAACAAACTCTCAAGATCCTATAATTCTTGGAATAATCTACCTCCCCCTAGAGCTGACATTGCAATTTTCCTCTGAACGGTGCCAAGATTAACCTTCATTAGGAGATATGAGGCAATGATGGGTGGTGGGACATCTCGAGTTGAATTGGCAAATGCTGTGAGTCAGTGGGTCACCTGCTCCTGATGAAATCCTTGAAAGGTCATTATGTCAGAGAAGACTTTCTTCAGAAAGGAAGAAGGAATTGCTTTCAGATGCATTGAATGTTCAAGATGATTTTTAGCTTAATTTTAGTCTATCTCTGTCCTAATGTCCCAAATACAAGTATCAGTCTCTTAATTCTTCAAAATCAGTATCATAACCTTAGCATATGAACTTCAGTGAAGTTATGCCTTTATCATTACAACTTTGCTACACTCAACATCAGGTTTGTCATTTCATCTTCAGCCATTTCTGCCTACCTGTTTCAAGAAGAGATTATATTTTACAGTGCTGCCATGAAAGCTTTCTACTTCCACCCTTGTCTTGGGTTGGGAGTTGAGGCTTTAGAGTTATTTTTTTCTTTTTATATGCCTCCCAACAGTCACAAAGAGCTAGCACACACTTTGTAGCAGTTTCAATATTATAGCAAATAAATGCAAGATGACCACTGAAATTCTGGCTTCTAGTTGTGACCCCATTTATCCCTACTACTGGTAATAACTTGAATAATTATGATTATACATCTCAAAGATTACTAATGAGCCATTTTTCTCAAGCAAGGAGGTTGCATTGAATTCATCACATGTAATAGAATTGTAATTCAGGGTATGAATTTTATCTTGAAAGACAATTTCTTGGGGCTAGAGATATTAACCCTGCCTGTATTAGTCAATGGTCCAGCAAGAAAGAAATCTAGAATATATGGAAATATGTTTTAATAAAGAAGACTACCTAAAAAATTATGAGCTACCTAGAGTATTGTGTTTTTCTAATTCTACCATATCACCAGGCCCATGATGTCTGATAGTCCCATTTTGTGTGTGTGTGTGATGCTAAAATTAATCAGTGATTTCAGGTGTTGCTTGACTGATTTATCTATTATAACATCCACCTTCATACTGTCATTGATTCTTCTGTTATAAAGTTCCACATCAAACTTTCAACTGATGGCCATAGTAGCCATAGAGGAACATGGTCTCATTATTTCCTGAAGAGTGGCAAAATGATGGTTCTCTAATTATATTATTTGTTCTACATTTAATAGCTATGATAAATTACTGATGATCTGAAGCAGAAATTTCCCAGACCAACTACTTGGATACAGCAGATAATCAGTAAATGTAGAACATGACAAATCCTTGATTCTTTTTCTTAATTTATTAATTCTTAAAAGTAATAAGTTGGGGGCTTCCCTGGTGGCGCACTGGTTGAGAGTACGATTGCCGATGTAGGGGACATGGGATCGTGCCATGGTCCGGGAAGATACCATGTGCCGCGGAGCGGCTAGGCCCGTGAGCCATGGCCGCTGAGCCTGTGCGTCCGGAGCCTGTGCTCCACAATGGGAGAGGCCACAACAGTGAGAGGCCCGTGTAGCGAAAAAAAAAAAAAAAAGTAATAAGTTGGTGTCTTAACAATCAACAATGGGGAGTGTCATTAAAAACTCATTGATCTTTTATATACTTGATATGTTTCAATTACACTCAATCTTTTTTATGCTCAAATTATTTATCTTTAGGTCCTTCAAATTTGTTTCTTTGCCCCTTAGATAGAACACTAGGGTATTAGTTTCCTTTGCTTTTAGGCACAACAATATGTCTCAAGCTTATCTTGTATATTTCCTGCCCATATCTGGAATCAGATCATTCTCAAAGAAGTCTTAGTTCATTTCATGGTAAATAATATTTACAAACCACAATCTGGACGCTACTGATGTTCATTCTTACTGACTTATCATTGCTTTATAACTACTTAGTTGAAAGAGTTGGAAATTTGTTATTTTTTGTTTTGTTTTTGTTTTCAGAAAGAAAAAAATGAACTATGAGTACATAGTGATGTTTCTAATTCAAGTTAAAAATCATA
This sequence comes from Grampus griseus, assembly GCF_964374135.1. Taxonomy (NCBI): domain Eukaryota; kingdom Metazoa; phylum Chordata; class Mammalia; order Artiodactyla; family Delphinidae; genus Grampus; species Grampus griseus. Next base: position 49,418,944 of record NC_139012.1, read on the forward strand.
CGATTTTTACTTAATTTCTTTGATTTTATATTTGCATTTTTTTCAAATGTTGAAAATTTTGATTCCTAATGATCTTAATGTAATTCTTTATTTGGTTTTTAATACAATATCAACTTAAGATTTCTTTGTGTTAATTTTTCCCCTAGAATGACTCTAACTAGATATATGCTATCAAAATGTCATGGTTAATAATCAATAGAATTAAATCTTCCTTGTTTGAATATGTCACCAATGCATATATGTGTGGGTAAATCTGTTTTTTCTTTTAAAGTAGTTTTTAAAACTACTATTATGGATTGGTTTGATCTTTTAAGTCATTTTAATTAGGTAAATAACTATTTGGTTCCCAAGTTAAAATTATAAAATCGAGAGGTTTACCTTCCATTCTTACCACCATCCTCATGCTTTCTTTTTCTCTCTATTGGCATTAATTTTTCATTTTCCTTTTATTATTTTTAAAATATGTTTACATATATACAAACACACACATAACACACATATTCTTCCATATACAGAATTTATTACACAAGTTTTACATTATATATATGTATATATATTCTGCTGAAACTTGATTTTTTCTTTTTTTTGACTTAACAATATGTCCTGAAGACTACTACAGAAGAGTGGAGAGCTCTTCCACATTACTTTTCTCATACATTTCTTTGTAAGTAATAAATGCATTTCATTTGGACTTTCCCCGATTATGGGGTGTCTGGGCTGTTTCAAGTCTTTTGCAACTACAAATATAATAAATAATCTTGTGATTGTGTCACTTCATGCTTTTCTCATACATCTTTGGGAGAGATTCCTACAAGTATAACTTCTGGGTCAAGGGGTCAACATTTTTGCAATAATACTGCTCCCACTGGTTGCATCAGTATTCATTACCACTAGCATTATATGAAAGTGAATGTTTCCCTTTACCAACTTCTCCTCAAATATCTGCAGAAACTAAGTAGGAAAATAGGAAATATAAGTTAATTTTGTGGGCCTTGATTTACCTGTGTGTCCTTGAGAGTCAGTTGTAATTCTTTTGTTTGTTCCTGTTGTATTTGAACATTGTTTATTATTTGTTATTCTGTTCTGTGCTTTTTCCTTCTCACACCTTTGTATCATTCTAAATGAAGGACCATGTTGATTCATCTAAGCAGTTGTCTTAGTTGCCATTTTGTAGAACCATTTCATCAATGGACTTCCTAGATGAAAATGAGGTATACCTATGTGCTTTGTGTATGTGGGTAAGGCTCTCAATTGGAAAGAATTAACAGTAGGGGAATGGTAGAGGAACAAGCTAGCAGGTCCACTCTTGCTTCCCCTACCCCAAGGCAAAATATAAGGGCCTTGCTCTATGACCCTGACAGTCACACTGGAAACTCAAGTTCTATGGCAGTTTATACTTATTATGATTTTACAGGGTCAGAGAGCATTCCTCAAGTTTTGGTATGAATAAAAGAAATAAAGCAGATGCAACTGTTTTGCTTTTGAGGGAAGAGGTAGTCAGTATAGAAATTCCATAAGCAGAGTCAATTTTATTAATAATCATTTACTTTTAAACAGTTTTTTTAAAAAAAAAACAGATTTCTGCTGCCTTTCTCTCCTGCTTCTGTTACCTGCTGACTAGAAAGGTAGAGGTGCTCTCTATTCTCAGCCTCCATATTTATCTGCTCAAATGAAAATTATGCCATTTATCTCCAAGATTTGTATAGTTTTGTCAAAACTTTGAACAGACTGCCCTGCTCCAATTTCCTAGTTACTGATCTCTTTAACTTTGTAAGCATTTGCTATTATTTAAATGAGATTTGATGATGGAGCAGAGTTAACCAAAACTGTTCAGGCTTTACTTGATAGATTAATGAAAATAATCCAGTTCATGTAGAATAAGACAAGAATTATTAAATTATATCCTTTATCTAGTCATTCCCAAACTTAGACATTTTTTATGGTACCAATATTCTCAAGATTATGCACTGTAATTATACAAGGCAGAACATCAGAAATCTCTAGACTTATTAACTTATATTTATGAAGCACCTAGGTTGAAAATTTTCACACATTATTATATTTCCACTTTTAATATTTAATTTTTTAAAACAGTTTGAGATTTATAGAAAAAGTGAGAAGATAGTACAAAGTTTCCATATGTCCTGTATCCAGTTCTCCTTATTATTATCATCTTATTTTAATATGATATTTTGATACAATTATAAAATAATAACAATACATTATTATTAACTGAAGTCATTACTTTATTCATATTCTTTTGGATTTTACCTAATGTCATTTTTCTGCTCTAGAGTCCTATTCAGGATACCACATTACATTTAGTTGTCATGTCTCCTTAGGCCCCTCTTTATTGTAGCAATTTCTCAGACTATCCTCATTTTTGATGACTTGGGCAGTTTTGAGGAGTAACAGTCAAGCATTTTGTAGGATCTCCACTATTGGAATTTGGCTGATGTCCTTCTCATGATAAAACTGAGGCTACAGGTTTTAGGGAAAAAAACTACAAGGTAAAGCACCATTTTCATCATATGATATCATGTCTACATCTTATTAACATGATTTCTGACAGTTGATATACACTAAGGCAGTGTTGTCAGGCTTATTCACTGTAAAGTCATTTTTTTTTTTCTCTTCCTCCTTTCTCTACTATATTCTTTGGAAGTCCCTATGTGGAGACCTCAGTAATGTAAGGAAGCTCCCTCTCCTTGAGGGTGGAGTAGCAACATAAATGAATGGAGGATTTATCTCTTCTCTTCCATCTATTAATTTATTCAAACCTTAGTTTTTATCAGAATGGACTCATGGATATGTATTTTATACTTTGGATTATAATCCAATACCATTTTTTTTTCATTTTGTTGCTCAAAATCTTCAGCTTTTTCTATTGTTACCTATTTCAGATGGCTCATGTGCTCCCTTGACATACCCTCATCCACTTTTTTTTTTTTTAGCACTTTTTTACTTTATGGCACTACAAAATTCTGCACGCTCTTGTATATTTCTTGTCCCAGCCTAGAATCAGACACTACTCCAAGGACTCTTGGTTCCTTTTGCTGGAAATGATATTAGAAACCAAGGTCTGGGTGCTTGTTGCTACTGGATTGTCATTTTCTTTAAGACTTCTGAGATAGTAGAACAAATCACTGTGTGACAAATCATGTTTTATTTGATTGTGGAAATCTATATCTATGTGAGATGAATTTAAATATTTCTGATTAAAATTTATTATAACCAGTTCTAGAGAGGTATTTTGGTTACAACTGACACAAATATACCTTTACTTTTGGGACTCTCCTTTGGTATACAATAGTGTTAAGTCAGTTTGATGATATCTTTCTAAACTTATAGCTGAGTTGTTACATAGTTATACTCATTCTAGCTTCATAAAGTGCTGTCATAAACCACCATTATCTGTTTCTTGTTCTATAAGTCCTTCAAAGGACTTTTCCCAAAACTGTAAAATTTGACTTGGCCAAAGAGGTCTTCTTCAAAATCATGAAAAGCAAAGGATTTCATTAAAAAATTAGAATCATAGATGTTTAAAAGTGAAATTGAAATGCAACTTAGATATCTAGATTTCCATTGTTTCTATTTAAGTTAATTGTTAACTGATTAATTATTGTTTCCAAAAAAACAAAAAGCTATTAGAATCAGGAATGTGTAATCAAACCCATGCTTCTGATGGTATCTATAGAAAACATAACTTAAAATGGTTATTGCTGAATTTTAGTGACCCAATTTGTTATATAATATACACGATAAATATTAGATTCTAAGTCATCAAGGACTCCATTTTCCAGAAATTGTGGAATTTTAGAGTTTCTTAATTGCTTCAGGTGTATGTGCTTTAAAAAAATAATTTTTTGTTCAATATAGATGAATATCCTATAGAAGTTGAAAGTGATAAACAATTCTTAATCTGTACTTTTGTTTGTACAGGTTAAGTTAAAAGACAGGACTGTCTTGAATATCTGCTTATGAGGTTACAAGGACACTGAAATCATTTTAATCCAATATCCTTAAAATGTATTCCTTATTCTTATAGGGTGCATGTAGTACACATCCATTTAGCACTTGTGTGATAGACACATAATGATCGTGATCACAATTTCAGATAATTTTTTGCAAGTTGTCAAATCTTGCTGAAAAGGCATACCCTGGAGAAGTGACTTTTTTGCTTGCTTTGCACTTCGTTGACTTCGACAGGGATTTTCTAGAAGTTGTAATTGGCTCTTCTGATCGACAATGAAAAGCACATTTCTTACTGCTTTGATTCTCTTTGTGGATTGATAAATGCTGTGAAATATGGTAGTATACTGATGTGAAGTCAGTTAATGTGAAGTGAACATGAGCTAATGACTTACTAAGCACTACAGGATGGCAGTAGACTTCATTTTTTAATATCAGTTGTTTACTGCTTCATTTTATCCTCTTCTGGAAAGGTTTTTAATCTTTCCAGTTCAATCAACATATGATTTACCTGACATATGATACATGACTTGGTTGTAATGCACCATTTTTGATGGGAAGAGACAGTAACAATTTGTTACATGATACTCTTGGCTCCTGGAAAAGTTAATAAAGTTTCCCCAAAGCACCTCACCTCCTTCAAATGAATCATTTAAATACTCAGAGAAACTATCTCAATGATTATCAACACTAGGCCTCACACTTTACAAAACAGATAAAAATACCAAATTATTTGGTTATTTATACAAAATCTCTAGAAGGAAATCTTGTGACAGACGTGTCTTAAAGTAATTTAAAATATTGGATTCTAAACATGGTACAGAATGATTTTTGTTTAATAGTATTTTTTTGAAAGGAACATCTTCTGCATAGTAAACATTTTTATGATAAGTCTCTAGGTCTAAAAGTAGCTTTAATTTGTAAATATTCATAAGCTATAATTATTAATTGTTCTTACCTCCTTTTCTGTAAGTATATTCTTTAATCCCTATTCTCTCAGTAGGAATCCCAAATGCCAAAGTGGTTTTTTTCCCAAAGGTTTACTTTCATCAATAATACAATTAGGGATAAAGCTCACAAATACAGGGAGTAACTTGCTTACTTATACTTAGTACATAATTATCCATACAGAAATGCACACACAGACAGAATTACATGCATAAGAAAATATATACAGTTGATTGAATTTTTCTTTCTTTCTCTCTTCCTTTCTCTCTCTCTTCCTTTCTCTCTCTCTTCTTTCTTTCTTTCTTTCTTCTTTCTTTCTTTCTTTCTTTCTTTCTTTCTTTCTTTCTTTCTTTCTTTCTTTCTTTCTTTCTTTCTTTCTTTCTTTCTTTCTTTCTTTCTTTCCTTTCCTTCCTTCTTTCCTTCCTTCCTTCCATCTATCTACCTGTATCCATCTATCTTTACTGTATATATTATATTGCAGATATGTATGGTGATGCATAGTAAATATTAGCGTGTTTTTTTCAAAGTAAAACATGTTAATTTTTACATACCAAAAGCCTAAATCTCATCTGCAGTAAATCAGGCATGACTTCTGCTTGGTTATAAAAGAATAGAAGGTGTTTCACTGGAACAAAAAGCTCTGCCATCGACTAAATCAAACAATGAAGATAATGTGACAGGTTGAAGTAAACCTACATCAGAAATTATTTTAAATTCTATAATATAAATGTGAGAACCACTTGTTATTATTATAGTAATTGTTTATATTCTGAATTTCAATTTCCCCTTTTCACTATAAAGGGAAAAGGCAGTCCAAAACCAGAAAAAAAATAATCAATTTAGTGCTTCTCTCTAGAGTGTAATTCGCTACATTTACATGATCTAATTTAATCTCATAACATTCTATGAGGTAGAGAATTTTATTGCCATTAGCAGATGAGAAAACTATATTGGGTAAAATTTAAATCAATAGCCTAAAGACACATAAATAGCAAAAATGTTCTAGAATTGTGTTAACACCATCTTTGACCTCAATTATTATCTTGTTATAAATATTGTTGACACTCTTGCAAAAACAGGGGTATAGTGACATAAAATATTCTGACTATTTAAGTAATGAAAGGTGCACAGAATTTTCTCAAGCAGTTATGAAACATATTAGCTATAACTGATTTTTTAACCAAAATATTTTCATATTGCATGCCTCAACTCTTCTTTAACAGAAAAAAAAAATCAAAAATAAGGCCACACCAGAATGGGGCTTCCCTCATGGAGCAGTGGTTAAGAATCAGCCTGCCAATGCAGGTGACACGGGTTCGAGCTCTGGTCCAGGAAGATCCCACATGCCACGGAGCAACTAAACCCATGCGCCACAACTACTGAGCCTGCACTCTAGAGCCTGCAAGCCACAACTACTGAAGCCTGCACACCTAGAACCCATGCTCCGCAACAAGAAAAGCCACTGCAATGAGAAGCTCATGCACCGCAATGAAGAGTAGACCCCGCTCACCGCAACTAGAGAAAGCCCGTGTGCAGCAACGAAGACCCAATGCAACCAAAAGTAAACAAATAAATTTATATTAAAAAAACACACCAGATTAATATAATTTCATTACAGTAATAATATTACATAATTATTTATTAAAATCAAAATCAGAGGTTATAATTACATTGCATTTTCTCCTTAACAGATCTGGGAGCTAAAGATTTGTGAGCAGGCAAAGAATACCTCTACTTTTTAAGGTTGTGTTAAAATATGATTCTTCCATTTCTTTTCAACAGTTAATGCTAGGTCAACTGTATAACTGGATTTGGAGAAAGCACCGTTTTCTTTCTTATGGGGCAACAGAGAAATTGTGTGTTTTCTCCAATCAAAGAGAAATCAAGAATTTTAAATAGGCATTAATTATGTTTTAACATTTACATTACATTTTCCCCTAAGATACAATTGCAATTCTTGTTAAGTAAAAACACATCAAAGATAGCAACCACTAAATACAAACACACCTGACTAGGCGATGAAAGCATTGCATGTTTTTTGTTTCTGTTTTCTTTTCAACAAACTTTTTATAAGAATATATTTGGATTTCCAAAGTGTTGTCAAGTTGTGAAGTACAGAAAGTTTACATATACCCCATACCCAGTTTCCTATTATTAATATCTTACATTAGTATGTTACCTTTGTCACAACTCATGGATTTATATTAATAAATTATTATTAAGTAAAACATATAGTTTCTTCAAATTTCCTTAGTTTTTAACCTAATATCCTTTTACTGTTATTGTATCATAGAGGATACCATATTACTTTTAATCCTTATGTCTACGACTTTGATAATTTTGACTCTCCCCCCAGCCCACTAACTGTAAATTTCTCTTCACATTTGGATATAGAACAAATAGATATAGATATGTATCCCAGAGCATCATTTATTTGCCAAAACAATTGCATCACATCTAGCAAGGTGATCTCCTAAGTTATTCCAGTATCTATGTACTTTCATCAGAGTTCTGTTTATTTTCATCATTTGTTGCTGTAATACTGATAAATGAATAATGTCCAGCACTGTCTTAACATACTGCCATTATCTTCACTAGAAGGTAAAACATTACATATATGAACAAAAGTGTCTTGGGTGTTGGCATGAGGTAAAATAAGTGAAATAATATTTATTATTATACGTGTAAATTGGTAGATTGTTTCAGAAATTTCAACATACACTTTATGGGAGAAGGAGATTTTTGAAAAATAACATTTGTTGATGAAAATTAAAGATTAAAATTTCAACTAGCTTGTTACTTTTGAGCATTTCTTCAGATTATTTGGTCCAGGTGATCGTCCTGCTTCCAATAATTAAGACATTTTAATACAGCATTTTGTTTTTGTCAAGGATTAATCTCTCTTGCTGAAAAAAAATCAAGATAGCCCAATTTCTCTCAATTAATTCTGTTATTTTTTACTTAATTTGTCATCTAGGATTCTTTCTTTGTAATTGTTTTGTTCATAGGAATTCCAGTGACTCTAATGAATATGTCATATGTCATATCTAACTTGAGTGGACATCAGATTGGCAGTACATAATATTGTTAAACAAAAGTCATATACTTTTGCTCTAAAACTCTGATTCCTTTATTGACTCAGCATGTTTTAATAAAATTGAAGTGAAAAGCAGAAATATGTAGTGACTAATAATGTATTTCCGAACCTCACATGCCATTGTAATTTTACAAATTGGATTCTTTATAATCAGCCTGATTCTTTCCATCACCTCTCTTAAAGAATCTCACCCAACGCTCAATAGCCCAGAGAAGATGAGAATTCTCATCCAGACAAAACAAGCTCTGAACAAGAACTGAGGAAACCTGCTTGGAAGAGTGAAGACTGGTGCTTAGATAACTTTCTGCTATCTATTGACTTTGAGCAACTTGAAATCTCTGTTCCTTCATTTATAAAATGGACTTGATACATACCTTTGAAGGTGTTAATAATTAGAAATTATATATGTAAAGTACATCTTTGAGATGTGATAGGCATTCAAAAGTAAATATTATTTATTATATTATTTTTGAATATATTAGAATACATTGTTATTCTACTAATATAATGGTGCTGTTACTATTAAATATACTTTTTAATGTCAGCATGCACTAATTCAATAAGTATTTACTAAGCACTTTCTACATACCAGGCGCTAAGGTCTGGGGATTTACCAACGAACAAAACATTAAAAATCTCTGTTTTCTTAGAGCTTATGACCTAGCAAGAGTGAAATCAGAATGAGGGATGGATAGTGAGGGAGGAGTGAGGGATACAGATAACATGTAGGTGGGTGGTAAATAAATGCTATATGATAACAATATATAAAAATATCTAGGTTGTCACATAAATATAAAATAATTTTATATGAAGAAATAAATCAGGGAAAGGGAATAGGAAATGCTTGGTGAGAACAGTGTACAAATTTAAATGAGATGTGAGGACTCAGAGAGCTGTTCTCTAACATTACAACATATTCATTTATTATTTATTTATTCATTTGTTCCTTCCTATTTTTCTACTGCTTTATTTTGAAAAAAATAAAACTTCAGAATAGTTGAAAGAATAATAGAGTGAATATCTTCACAATCTTCACCTAGAATCCTCAATTCTTAACACTTTGACACATGTGCTCTCCCATAAAACTGTTTGGCTTTTGTTTGTTGGTATAGGATATCACAAGATGTTTCATTATATCTTGCTACACTAAAGATTTTTAGTTGCTTAAAACAATAATGATTTATTATTTCACGTGACTCTGTTGGTCTGAGATTTGGGCAAAACTCAGCTTGTTGGTACATTTGCTGTACATGACGCTGGTTGCGTTCACTCATGGCTGCATTCAGCTGGGAGTTTAGCTGAGACTGGAATATACAAAATGGCCTCTCACGTCATAGGGCCTTTCTCCACGTGGTCATTCATTATTTGGGAGTGTAGCCTGAACTTTCTTATAATATAGCAGTAGGGATCCAAGAGCAAAGGCAGAAGGTTCTTGGCTGAGGAAACTGAAATTCAAGCCTAAAGCCTTACCTGGGAATGGATACTGCCTCGAATCTGCTGCAGTCTATTGTTCAAAGCAATTCACAAGGCCAACCTAGGTTCAGGGAAATGGAGTAGACTTCATTTCATGATGGAAGGAGGGGCAAAAAATTTGTGTCCATTTATATTCTATTACGTCAAGGATTAGTCATTGTATTAAGTTGCACTTCACTTTATCCATCTTTAATTTAGAACAGTGATTTTTTTTCTTTTCATTTTTAGTCAATGTATTTCAATCGTGTTCATTACTCTTTCTGATGCTCAAATGATCTCAAAATTGGCTAGTAAGTGCTCTCTTGACTTCTATGTCCATTAAATATATGGTTAAATATATGTAATTTATAAACGCTAAAAAAGGTGTTCTGTGCATGTCCTGCATTGTTTTTTTTTAAAGCATTGAACATAAACACACACACATATACACATCAGTTTTCATATTATGTGAATATTAACTTTTTTTTATTTGTAGACAAAGACAATGCCAAAGTTTTTATATGTATGCGTATATTTTTATCTTCTTGTTATTTCTGTTTTTGACTACATATTAATTTTATTCTATTCATGGTTGGACAGATGAAAAGTACAGTATTATGACTTCTCAGCAATTTTGTTTCTCAGCAACTTAAAAATAAATTCTGTATTTAAATTATTCATGTATTTTATTGACCTTTATGAAAAACATATATATATATACATATATATAATTTAATTTTTGGATATTTATGTTAATAATTACATTAGCAGCAAAGCCAGAAATGATTTTTAGGAGAGAAAGCAAATTTCAAAACTTGAAAATGAGCTCAATTATTTCATTCTTTAAAATCTTGTATATTTGGGATAGCCTAATACAATGCATATCTTACTTCTCTGTGTTACATGGAAGATTTTGTTCTAATATAACCACAATTAATTTTGAGCATTTAGTCTAAGAAGAACTAGAAGGTAATACTGATTAATCACAACTGGTATATTTGCCACATTTTTCAATAAATATTAAAAAACTCACAAACTCAACCATCCATCCTCTTTTGTTTGGATACCTATAAAGAATGAAAGGATAAAATGAGTCTTAAATCTCCTAGATATAGCTCAAGGTTATATAGCTATCTGAATATAATAAAGACATCTCACAGAAATGAAGATTCAAATGAAAATAAGAGGAATTGAGTTTTCCTTTCTTGTTGTTCTTATGGAAAACTCTTTTCTTTTCTTTCTTTCTTTCTTTCTTTCTTTCTTTCTTTCTTTCTTTCTTTCTTTCCTTCCTTCCTTCCTTCTTTCCTTCTTTCTTTCTTTCTTTCTCTTTCTTTCTTTCTTTCTTTCTTTCTTTCTTTCTTTCTTTCTTTCTTTCTTTCTTTCTTTCTTTCTTTCTTTCTTTCTTTCTTTTTTAAATCAGCACTGCTCATTTCATGGAGGTTATTGAAAAAGCTTCCATTAATATAGTCCCTCAGTCACCTGCCTTTAGATTGTAGGTGAGTACCAAGTGTAGCAACCAAAGTTATCAATTTGCACATCAAGATAAATTTCAAAAGGATTGAATACCTAATGTTCAAAGAAAGAAAAAAAAGGAAGGAAGGAGAGAAGGAAGCAAGGAAAAAAGGAAGGAAGGAAGGAAGGAAGGAAAGGACCAAGAGGAACCTAACATTCCCCTCAGCTTGCTTAAACTTTAGAAAGCCTCCTTCCCTACTCTAGACCACTGATATTTCTTTTCTTAGAATATTTTCTTTAGAAAACTTTTAATTGTAAATCCACCCTCTGCTCCTTTGAGATGTAAATCCTTTTTTTTTTTCAGTTTATTTATTTATTCATTTGTTTAATTTTTGGCTGCATTGAGTCTTCGCTGCTGCACACAGGCTTTCTCTAGTTACAGTGAGCGGGGGTTACTCTTTGTTGTGAGACGCAGGCTTCTCATTGTGGTGGCTTCTCTTGGTGCAGAGCACAGGCTCTAGGTGCATGGGCTTCAGTAGTTGTGGCTCGCCTCTTGCCAGCTTTATTGTTCATGAATCTTTCTAAAGACCTGGGAACCATCCCTTTGAAATGTAATCATCAAGGAAGATCGTGGCTATATCTCCCAGATTCTGTGGTAGGGTAAGAGCCTAACTTACTTTGACACCTTGATCCAAGTTGTAAAACTACCTCCTGTCATGAAAGTAAGAAAAAGTTTACCTTCGTTTTGGGTAAGGATGATTAACAAATGCAGACGGCCCAGGATCCTCCCATCCCAGCTCTTAAACACACTTCAGCTGTTTGTTTCAGTGGAGATGATCATCTCTTCCCTATCACAATAGCCTTGAATAAAGTCAGCCTTGCTTTTTTTTTTTTTTTTTTTTTGCGGTACGCCGGCCTCTCACTGTTATGGCCTCTCCTGTTGCGGAGCACAGGCTCCAGACGCGCAGGCTCAGTGGCCATAGATCACGGACCTAGCCGCTCCATGGCATGTGGTATCTTCCCGGACCAGGGCATGAACCCGTGTCCCCTGCATCAGCAGGCGGACTCTCAACCCCTGCACCACCAGGGAAGCCCCAGCCTTGCTTTTTAACCTTGGCAGGTACAACTTTTAATTTGGCATTTGGAAGGAAGTAGAAAGGAAAGGAAGAGACAGAGACAGAGAGAGAAAATAAAAGAAAAATCATTCCTTTTTGGACATGGGAAAAATTTTCCTAAGTATGAATTAAAGTTCTGAAGCAAAAAAGCAGAAGTTTGATATACTTCAACACATAGAATTATTTTGTATCATAATAAGCAAACAAACAAACAAATGTAAGCTAAATTACAAACCAAAGCGGTAAAAAATTTGCACTTCATATCACAGACAGAAGGCAAATATCCTTAACATAAAAAAGAACTCCTAAAATTCAAAACGACCCCAACATGACAGAAAAATTGGTGAAAGGAGCAAATAATCACATCACATTAGAAAAACATTAAAAAAACATACATATGAGAAAGTGCTCAATTTTTCCATAATAACAGAAATGCAAAATAAAATTCTATTAACATACTTTTACACATTTATCAATTTTCTCTTTTAAGTATCCAAACTTTGGCAGCATACTCTATTGTCATTCTCTTTCTCTGTGTGTTTGTCTATATTTCCTTTGATACAATTTTTTTGAGCATGTAAAACAAACATAAATTATCAAAATCAGTACTGTGTAACAAAGATTGCTGTGAGGGTTCTCAATTCTGTCTCTGCCTGCTACACTTTTCTCTTTCCACTTCCATTGTAAGCATTTGTATTCATTTTTATTTACCCTTCTAGCTTTTCTTTTAACAAATATATATGTATATGAGTCTATGTACATATACACATCCCCCTCTCTCTTTTTTGTGAAAAAGTAGCACAAAATATTTGTTGCTCTGCACATTTTCCTATTCCCTTTACAATTCTACCTGTAGATCATTCCAAGTCATTGTAGAGATTTTTAAGTGTACAAAGTTTTGCCATATGTTGAACCATGAATTTTTCAGCTAGTCCTACGTTTACCCACATTTGGATTGTTTCCAAACTTCTATAATTACAAATTATACCACAATAAATAATCAAATGCAAGAACTTTTTCATAATTTTGGTAATGTTTCCTAGAAGTGGGTTTGCTGGGTGAAAAGCTAAATACATGTATGATTTTTCTAAAAACTTCTAAATTCCTCTCTATCAGGAGTGTACCATTTTTTACTCTGACTGGCAATGTATTGGAGAGATTGTCTCCCTCCTAGCCTCCACCAACATAGTATATCGTCAAACATTTCCATTTGGGCCCATCTGTTAGATGGTGAGTGGCACCTCTGAGTAGTGTTAATTTGTATTGCTCCTATTATAAGTGAGGTTCACCTCATGCTGCCCAGCTTTCACATCAATTCTTAGATGAAGAATTCTTCTCATTCACTGAGATAACAAACAAAATAGGATGATAATTTCCTCCATCCTAACACCTCCTTATATTTGTGTATATACACTCTACGTACACACTCTATTTTTGGAGAGGGCAGACATTGGTTTATTATTCTAATCTTAAAAGCAAACAAACAAACTAAAAATTCCTTTATTGGCCTTATTACCCCTTCTAGGTATATCCCTACTTTTCTGCTTTATAAAATAACTTTAAAAAAAATTGTCTACATTCCCTATCTTCACTTCCTCTCCCTCTGAAGTTCGCTCTTGTCCCTTCACTAGACCTGATCTTGTCAATGTTCCCAATGTCCTCCATGTTGCTAAATCCAAAAATCAATCTGGCGCCTTTCCTGTTTGACCTATCAGCACTTTTTGACATAATTGATCACACCCTCTCCTTGAAACACTGTCTTTGCTTCCAAGAAAGCATGACTTACTTATTTTCTTTTTTATAAGATGTTCTTTTTTCACTTCCAGAGGTGATATTTTTCTCAACTCTTAATTCTTAATTCTGAAGTGTTCTAAGCTTCAGTCTTTGAACTTCTTCCATTCTCTCCTGACTTTTGGTGATCTCATCATTTTATGGCTTTGAAAACTAGCTCTATGATGATTAGTTACCAAGAGAAGCAGTAAGCAGGGCTAACAGACAAACAGACTCTGGCTATACATGACTATCCATTAGTCCTTGAAACAAATAGTTAACTTTGTGTCTTAGTTTCCTTATTGTAAAATGTTGATAATAATAGTACCTTTCTAATAGGAAATTTGTATGAAATAAATATAATGAATATAATAACAAAAACAGTTCCTGGCATCTAATCAGTGCAATATAAACATTAATTCATACTATTACTATAGTTTCAGGGCAATTCTCTCCTCCCAAAATGGCAGTATATTTAGTTGCTTTTTGAACACCTAAACTTGGTTATTTTATTCCAAACTTAACATATACAGAATACTCTTGATTTTATGACTCAAACCTATCCTCACAGTCTTTCCCTTTTCTCACAGAATTCCCTAAAGGGGAATTCTATTCTTTCAGGTGAACAAGACTTCCTCTCACATTCCAAATGTGATATGTCAGCAAATCCTTTTGAATTTGCCTTCAAACTGAATCAACAACCTGGCCATTTCTTACCACCTCCGTTGCTACCACTCTAGTTGGAAAGAGCTTATCCCTTATCTGGATTCTTGCTCTTGACTATCTCTCTGCTTCTGCCCTTGACCCTCTTTAACATATGTTTCCACACAGCAGTCAGAGTGACTGAGAATATATATGATCTCTTCTTCTGTTTAAAATACTCCCATGAGTTCCCAACTCAAAAAGCCAAACTCATTGTCATGGCTCACAAGATCACAGAGACTATGCTGCCACGTGCCTGACCCCTCAGTCTATGACTCCCACTGACCCCGCTCCAGCCAGACCCGACGTTCTGCCTCAGAGTATTTTTTTCTTGTTAGTCTCTCTGGCATGCTCCCTCCATAGATGTCAACATGGCCTTACTTTCCCATTATCTTAAATTCTTTACTCAGAAATCAGCTTAATGAAGAGGTCTTCCCTCATCATGCTATTTAACATTAAGTTCCATCCTCTACCACCTCTGTACTTCTATCTCTAATACTTGTTTTATGTCTCTCATTAGCACTTTTAGCATCTTATATATTTTACTGATTTTTCTCATCTGTTTTATGTCTTTCTCTTACTAGAATGTAGATTCCATGGGGACTCCTAATTTTCCCCCATTTTTAAATCCTCTGTAACAGAACAGTGCCTGACAAAAAGACATTTGTAAATATTAACTGAACAAATTAATGAATTAAGTAGACCATTGATTGCAAAAATTATAATTTTTGTAGACCTTTATATATTTGAAAGGCAATTTTCCAGAAAGAAATCAAAGAATGGTATACAGAATTTGTTCATATTCATATTTAATAAATTAAATAGAGAAAAGAAAATAAAGGGGTGTTTCAATCTCTGTCTATATACTACATATATAATTATACACATATTCTAATTGTATGTCTTAATTTACATGTGTTTATAATTGAAAAATTATTTAATATTGTGTCTAAAGAGCTCAAAAATAAGTCAAAAACAATCCTCCCATACAGAAACCACTGTTTATATTTTAGCATGTACTTCTAATATAGTTTATATATATAAATATATATTTATATATATAATATATATAAATATATATATATAAATATATATACAAATATATATATAAATATATATATATAAATATATATATATTTTAGGGAAATTTGAAATATTTATAAATGCATCAATCCTCATTGTAATTAAATAGTATATCCCATTTTGTCAGACATTGTGCTGGATACTTCCACAACCTATTTCATATTTATCCATCTTTTACACACGAAAAGCTATAGTTCCTTAAAAAGCTTAAAATCGAATTACCATATGACCCAGCAATCCCACTACTGGGTATATACCCAGAGAAAAACCATAATTCAAAAAGACACATGCATCCAATGTTCAATGCAACACTATTTACAATAGCCAGGTCATGGAAGCAACCTAAATGTCCATCGACAGATGAATGGATAAAGAAGATGTAGTACGTATATACAATGGAATATTACTCAGCCATAAAAAGGAACAAAATTGGGTCATTTGTAGAGACATAGATTGACCTAGAGACTGTCATACAGAGTGAAGTAAGTCAGAAACAGAAAAAGAAATATTGTATATTGACCCATATATGTGGAATCTAGAAAAATGGTACAGATGAACCAGTTTGCAAGGCAGAAATAGAGACACAGATGTAGAGAATAAACATATGGACCTCAAGGTGGGAAAGTTGGGGGGACGGTGGTGCTTGGATGAATTCAGAGATTGAGATTGACATATATACACAAATATGTATAAAATAGTTAACTAATAAGAACCCACTGTATAAAAAGTAAAATAAAATAATTTTTTTAAAAGCCAAAAAAACAAAACTATACTTTATCACCTTCTTGAATTTAGATGAGACCAAGTGATTAGGTCTGTTCAATGAAATATCAGCAGAAAAAATGAACTTCATGTTCATGATGAAGAAAGGAAATGCCCTTCGGATTCCCCTGCTTTGGGCTTTATGGAGTTGATGCAGCCACAATAGAAGTAGTCTGGATATCTGAGTCAGCATATGGAGAGCAGATGCCCAGGGTTGCCCAGCCTGCTGTAGGGTCTCCAGAGAGTGAGAAATAAACTTATGTTAGTTTATTAAGAATTGCAGGTTGCTTGTTTTTTCCCTTGTTATTCCTTTCTGACTAACACATGCATGATGGTATTTTCCCAAATTTCTAGTTATTTTTCTACATAATTATCTTAACTCTCACATATCATTCTCCCATAGATGCTTTAAAATCGAAAAGTTAATAAGGTAATAAAAGCAAATGATGAAACTTACCAGCTTAAGCTACTTGTTTCTGATTTGTTTAACAGTTTTTTCTTACACTAGAGAAGTTATTAGCTCTCATTTTTAATTCTGATCTATTGCCCCTTGTATGAAATATATTTTGGATTTTCAAATAGAATCTAAAATATTTATTCCACCTTTCTATGTGACAATATTGAGAGATCTCCTTGGGTATAAAGTAGCACTCTCACTTTGTTTCCCAACTAAAGGAATGTATGCTAATTTGGAACAATCATTATTAATGGCCACAGTGATCCACTTGCAAAGAGGATTATGGCTTGGCTAAATCAATTTCTTCTTCTACCTTAATTTGATGTAAATTCTTTCCAATAAGACAAGATATTTCTAGTATTATAGTACAAAATCAACAGAAAAGGAGATGAAGTAAAAAAGCCAAAGAGATGTACTAGACCAGGGCTAGGGTAGTGATTTTGAAGGATGTAAAGTATGACAGAAGTGTTATCTTAGCTGTGCTGAATAAAGAAAGTGATTGGGGAAGAAAGCCAAAAAAAAAAAGTTATTTATATACACACACATTTTTGCATCTCCATCTCCCACTAGTGGAATTTGATTAATTCAAGTAAATAATTATTTTGAAACTAACTTTGACTTCCTGATTAGATCCTTTGATCAAGATAGTGATCTGAGATCTGGATACATTTCATATAATATGAGTCTCCTACCCCTTTTCTTCTATTAATGGTTCAAACCAATTTTTTTATGACCTGTTGCTTTGTTTCATTTGTCTTGCTCAAAATAGTTTTGTAATAAGTACATTTGCAATTTCCCAAATTAACCTTAATTTTCTCTTTATCTTTCTCAAACTCACATTTTCTATTTCAAATTATATCCTTAGATAGAAAAGGAATCAGATAATTATCACCTAGAATTCTAAAATTCATTGTCAGAAATCAGACATTCTGATAACTGATTCGATCTTATGCTTACTGTATAGTGAAAATAAACAGTTTTCAGTTTATTATATGACACTGTTGAAGTTTTAGAGTTGTGGTTCTGTTCTCTAGAGAGAAAATAGTTTGACATTACTAAAATTCAATTATTAAAAAATTAAAGCAAATCAAGTTTGTCATAAGCAGTTCAAACAAATTCAATTTGCTTTGATAAATTTGGTTCTAGTTTTGATCAAATAAAAATGTGACACTACTTTACCAGGAATCATAAAAATGTAAAACAGTTTTGTCTTCAGAAAATATCTCAGAGACAGTTAAAAGATACCTTAGTGAAACACAATTTATATTGTATCTTAATTTTATAGCCTAAAGGGAGAAGTTGACATACAGATTATATGATTAACTATCTCCACTTCCAGAGTAGTTCAATATTTCTTTCTCAAAAGAATAAAGCTTTTCTCTTACTGCCTCACCCTAGGAAAATGGTGATAAACACTATTACACTTGCCAAAACATAACACACATGTCTGTAGTTCTATCACACCTAGTAGACAATGTACAAAACAAATGAGAGATAAAAATATAAAGATGCATGTACTAAACCAGCTTTTAAACAAATGCAAATACATTCAAAAATCTAAAACTATTTTCATTAGCAAAATTGGTAATAGTTAAGAAAAAGCAATTCCTGTTTTAGTAAGAATGTAGAAAAATTTAAAAGCCTCAGGCAGTTAGTACAAGGGCAAATTTTTAGATTTTCAAAAATGTGTTTACATATAACAAAAAATCATTTTGCACATGTATTGACTCAGAAATTCTACATGGAGAAGTTTATCCTCAGAGGAAATAGTTATGTATTGTAGAAATATTCTGAAGCTAGGAGGCTTAACAAAGTTGTTTATTATCAAGAATGTCTGAAAAAAAACTAAATAGATTTAAACAAAAAAACAAGAATAAGTAATCATTAAAATATAAGAGAATATATTCCTATGATGTAAGACCTTACTTTATTAATGTTACATTGTAGAGGAATATTTTCTCTCTTGGAAAGACTTTCCAATTAAATCAAAGAATAAGCCATAATGTTATTATTCTTTATATGGACATATATATATATATATATATATATATATGGATATATCTATATATATCTATACACACACACACACACAAAGAGAGATTGTATAAATCTGAAGTTTATATGATCTATTATTGATAAGATTATCTCTGGTGTTTGCATTATGAGTTATTTTAATTTTCTTTTTTTAGTGTTTATCTTAATTTTCTACGATTGCAGGTTAATTGGAGCCTTTGCTCCAAGTCATCCTCATCACTCCATGGCTTAAACTCATGGAAAAGCTACCATTTTGAGTGGTTCTGTTCCCCATCGCATTAACAGAGAAGATTACATGGAAAATTATTGCACTGGCTCTTCAAGGTATACCCAGAAGTTAGACATGGACAAGGCAGGTCTCACAACCATTGCTAACTTTAAAGGACATGGATACAAGCCATTCTATCCTGAATTTGCTTACAAGAATGAACACTGGAGGTACTGCAAACAGTATTTGGTATATGGCTGCTTTGATTTAAAGAAACAGAGAGCATATAAATAAAGGTTTTTCTTTTCTTCTTGATGAGAACTCTCTTCCTTGTGGAACTACACAGAAGTTAGCTGTTTCCTATCCAAATAATAGATTTTCTTTTGGGCTAGATAAATGTCTCCAACAACATGGAAGGAGAGAGACAAGACTTCAGAAGGACACAAGGCATCTGAATGCATTGGAAACAGAATATTTTCCTAACAAAGAAGCTAGTGATGCAAGGAAAAATGTGGTCACGTTCAAGATATAGAACCCAAAGCAGCTGAGGTGAATATAAGAGCTCAATGGCAATGGAAGAACTACAGGTGGTAGAGAGTGTGTGGTACACAGATATCAAAGGATAGGGCAGAAGAAGAAGAAGAACAGTTTAAAGGGAAGAAAGAATAAAATAGGAGATCAATTGGTTCTTGAATATTTGAGCAAGCACCACAAATCTAGAAATAATAGTAATAAATATCTAATCAATCATGAAGTGTATAAGAGGGCTCCAACATATCCTACCATTGACAATAACTCTACAAAAGGTGAGATAAATTTATCCAGTAGAATCAATAACAAAAAGTAGAACCTCACAAAATGGGCAAATGAAACAGATTTAGACACCAAATTAGCTCATAGATAAGAGAGGAAAATATCAAATCACCTGAGAGTTTGCTCACACCTATAATTCATATTGATATATTTAATTTGACTACTTTTATACATGATGGGTCCATAAATAAACCTAATGGGTTCTTTGTCTTTAAAAATCCAATGTAAGTAGCTTACTTTAACATAGTTTTTAAGAAAAAGATCAGTGAACCTAGATGGATTCAGCTGATCCTAGAGTAAGACCATCCTTCACGCCTAAAATTCTCCTATCCACCAGTCAAAGGAAGCACAGAATTAAGCGTTAACTGAAGCAGTTTGACTTAACTTACATGAAATTCATTCTCATAGAGAGATGCATGAGAAATGTAGCTAATGTGAATTCCCTTTGGAAATGAATTATTTTCGTGGCTAATTATTTGTCTCCTGGAAAGACTGCAGGCAGCTTTGAGTGCCATGTGACTCCCACAGGGAAACATTTATTAGGGACAAGGACACAAGATGATAATGACATGCAGGCATCAGTCCTAGAAATGCAGTGTTTTAGATACATGGTCTAATATGGTTGGCAGTAAAAATATAAATGTTTTTATGTGGAAAGAAAATTGGGAAAGTTAGACTATTTGATGTTACTAAAAAGAGTCTCAGGCTGGTATTGAGTAATATGATGATTATGGCTAAAATATTATTAGGAATTATAATGCCATCTAAATAGAAGAGTCATTCCAAATTCATCACTTGGAAAGACTGTATTCATCTAATTAGGAATTTTAGGGCTTTATTCACACAATAAAAACACATGAAATGCATGAATAAGACTGTTAGTCATGATATATTTTAGCTTCTGAGAGACTTTAGCAGGAATGAGGACACCAAGGAAAGTGTTAAATTCAAATTAAGGTAATTAAGAGTTACAAAGGATTACTTATTTTTGCACTTTATTAAAGTTACAGTCTTCCAGTGCCCAAATCCCTCCTTGGAATATTACTTTATATTTTCTGGATGTTCTCTTATGTAACAATGACTCTTGCTGGTCATTGTTACTAACACAACATAGCAAAGAGTCGATTTTCTAAAAACTGTCCATTAGAATGCTTAAGAAACAGTAGTTTTTTTTTTTTTTAAACCAGTTGACTTTCTACTGAAAGACAGTATAGTTAGCATATTTTTAAGGAAAATTTAGTTCTCAAGGTCTAATATTTCACTAGTCTTAGGAAAAGCACAAACTATCACTGATGAACCTATATGTTGGTCACTATTATGCAATAGTGGTCAAAGAGTTGTGGGGGTTTTTTTGTTGTTTGGTTTGTTTTTTTTTTTTTTACTAGCCATTTAATGCACTCTAGTGTTGCTGAGTTTCTTGTATCAGAACTATGGGGCATTTTTTTGCCAACTATATGCTATTAGTGTAGAAAAACATCATTGAGTGATGCTCAACTGTTGCTTTTTCTGGCTTACAGGATATGTAATCAGTAACCTCATAAACTGGTGTTTTTTTGTTTTTTTGCGGTAAGCGGGTCTCTCACTGTTGTGGCCTCTCCTGTTGCGGAGCACAGGCTCCAGATGCGCAGGCTCAGCGGCCATGGCCTACGGTCCTAGCCGCTCCGCGGCATGTGGGATCTTCCCGGACCGAGTCACGAACCCGTGTCACCTGCATCGGCAGGCGGACTCTCAACCACTGCACCACCAGGGAAGCCCTAAACTTGTGTTTTTGAATAACACTTTCAGAGATATTCAATAATTTGAAGACTCAATCAAGAGAGTACTACAAGATATTCAATATATTTTTCAATATCTGAGAGTTGAAACCCAGCACCGATTATTCATAATGATAGAATACTTATTGATGAAAAGACAAGGAGGTCACAAGAAAAATTTGATCTAAAAGTGTCTATGTCCTTTAGTAGCTCTTTAAAGGAAATATGGAGACTTTTCTATTCTCAGCTTGCTCAAATATACCCCCACCCTCATACTGCAAATTCTCAATTCTAAATCCAAAGAAAATATACAGATGGAAAATAAGCATATAAAATACTTAACATCACATGTCATTAGAAATTGTAAATTAAAGCAATAAGATACCACTATATTACACACCTATTAGAAAGGTTAAAATCTAAAACAATGACAACACCAAATGCTGGTGAGGAAGTGAAACAACGGGAATTCTCGTTCATTGTTGGTGGAAATGCAAAATGGTACAGCCACTTTAGAAGATAGTTATGTACAGAGCTAAAGATACTCTTACCATACAATCCAGCAATCACATTCCTAAGTATTTACTCAAATGAGCTGAAAACGTCCACTCAAAATTATGCACACAAATATTTATAGTAGCTTTATTCATAATTGGCCAAATTTGGAAACAACCGAGATATCCTTCAATAGGTGAATGGGTAAATGAACTGAGGCATAGTCATACAATGGGATATTATTTAATGATAAAAATAAATAAGACATCAAACCATAGAAAGGCACAGAGGGAACTTAAATGTATATTGCTAGGGGAAAGAAGTAAATCTGAAAAAGCTGCATGCCATATGATTCCTATTACATGACTTTCAGAAAAGGAAAATCTTCAGAGACAGTAAATAGATCAGTGCTTGCCAGGGGTCTGAGGAGAGTGGGAGGGTGTTGCATAAGCACAGGAGATTTTTATGGTGGTGAAATTATTCTTTATGATACTGTTATGTTGGATGCTTACCATTATACTGTCATCAAAATCCATAAAATGTACAATACAAAAATTGTACCCTATTACAAATCTTGGACTTTAGTTAATAACATATTGGTTCATCAATTGTGATAAATATACCACACAAATGCAAGTTGTCAATAATAGAGGAAACTGTGAGGGAATGGCAGGTAGTTGGAGGAGCAGAGGGGTATTTGGGAACTCTGTAGTTTCTGCTTAATTTTTCTATAAATCTAAAACTGCTCAAACATATAAAGTCAATTAATTTAACAAATTCACTTTGAGGATTTTGAATTAGAGATGAAACTCTTAGGGAGATAAGCTCAACAGATTCTACAGTCCAGATCCATTCCTGCTACTCTTGGGTAAGTCATTTCATGACATTTTCCCTCAGTTTTCTAATACCTACCACATAATGTTGTTGAGGATTACAACCAGAACAGTGATAGTATACAATAAGTTTATTATTTTTATGCAATCACTATCCATGAGAGACTGTGAAACTGAAGTAGAACAAGAGCAGGGTATGGCTATGGGGAGAAACTTGCCACAGATATGAGATTCTATGGCCAGAAAGTACAATCCTGGTTTCAAATGTAGATCCCCACAGTGAAAGTCACAAGAGCAGCTGTTGGTAAGCATTGCTCTATAATTGGTTAATTTCTCACATGGACATGTCTATTTATTTTTTCATGTAGTGTCTGTAAAGACTATCAATTCACTCAGTTAATTTTGGGAAACCCATGAAGTAATAGTAACTACTGGAATTTATTCAGCACGTTTTTGGTTGTCAGGCACTGTTCTAAGAGTTTTACATTTTATTTATTTATATTTTTTTTGCGATACGCGGGCCTCTCCCGTTGTGGAGCACAGGCGCAGGCTCAGTGGCCACAGCTCACGGGCCCACCCGCTCTGTGGCATGTGGGATCTTCCCGGACCGGGGCACGAACCCGTGTCCCCTGCATCGGCAGGCGGACTCTCAACCACTGCGCCACCAGGGAAGCCCAGAGTTTTACATTTTAATTAATTCTTACATAAAAATTAGATAGGTATGGCTATTCTTTTAATTTCACAGAAGTGTAACTGAGGCTAGTTGATTTAACTTGCTCATGGTCACACAGCAAATAAGTAAAAACAGAAATTTGAACCTAAGCACCTGATTCTAAAATCTGAATTTTTTACCAGCATGTTATGTTGACACCTTTATAATATATATGTTCTATATATACATTTTTATTTGTTTGCTTGTTTCCTGTTCTACCATAAGATTTTAATCTTACTCCATACTTATTAATTTTGTGTCCTTAAGCAATTTTATTGGCCTCCTTGGGGACAATGGTATTAACAACATCACAGGGTTTTGTAAGGATTAATGACCTAATACACGTAAAGGGCTTTGAAAAGTACTTGAGATAGAGAAAGGACATAATACATGTTATGTTTCTTATATTTTCGTTATTACTCAATTGTTTTGTTATCATCTCAGTACACCTTTATTATTGACTATACCAATAACAAACTTTAAAATTTTATATCTTTATTATATATATCAAAATATTTTGTATATATTCACAATATTTGATAATGTCTTACGGCCATTAACAATCTCTACTTTACATAGAAATAGGTCTATGATCACTACCAATAAGGTTTTGAGTAGAGAAGTTCTATCATCAGAGACGAGTAAGAAATTACACTGAATTTGGCATAGCGCCTGGTCCATAGTAGGCTCTTGATAAATATTTGATGAACTAATAAATAAATAGCACTCAATACGATAGTAACTTACCAGAGAACAAACATAGGAAATGACAGTACCAACCCTAATACCATGGTTAACCACAAGCAGAGGAGGAAGTTCAGCCCAACTGAACAAACATCATATAATTAGATCTAATACACTTAGTAAATTCATACATCTTGCAGGGGTCCAAAGAAGTTCCTAGGGAAAAAATGGTGGAAGAGTCACAAAGAAGGTAAAACTTAGATTAAATTTGACAGGTTAATAGAATTTACTGAGGAGCAAGATGCTCCATTCATTGTCATGTGCCTTATAAATAAAAGCATCACCAAATAGTGCTAGAATTAGTATATACTGAGTAATGATTAAATATCCTTTCTTTCTATATTATGATCTATTTAATATATTACATAAAGTTCATGTAGACAAATGTAAATTCATACATACCTGACAAAGTTTTACTCAACCATTGCTGCAATAATGCTGCCTAACAAGTCACTGCAAATTTCAGTGGCTTAGAATGCTCTTCCATTTACTAGATGGGATGTTTCCTGATTCATGAATCATTGAATAAAGCCAATTATATCTTCAATTTAAAGAAAAAATCATTGGCTTAAACAGCACACCTTTCTTCTGCTCCCCTGAGTAGAGAACAATTTTGGTTAAGCTCATCTAGGCTGCATTCTGCTGGTGGCTCTACCTCAAGATGTGAGCAAACAGGCTTGGCTCTGAGGTCTGGGTTGGATTTAGACCTGCTCTGATTTTCTCTCATACCTCTTAGCCCAGTGTCAACTGAGGAAATGCTTCTCATGGAGAATGATAGGAAGTCAAGAGGTCAATCCAAAGACCTCTGTTTCTGTTAGAGCCAATAACTTGCCTTAGGTCAAAGTAAGTCAGTCATGTGGCCAAATTCAAGTTCAATGGCACATTGAAAAGTCCTCCACTCTTCAGTGCACCAGAAGAAGCATGAACTTCAATCCAATAATCATAAGTGCACCTATATTGCCAGTTTGAAGAATAAAAAAGAAAGAAACTGTCAGTCTTCCTTAGGAAGGAACGGTCAACTCTGAATTAGCAATAAGCAAAACACATTTAGTCAACTAAGAAAAAAATAGAGGGTTGGAGAAATTGGAGACCCAGAAGTAAGCCAAATGTTTTACTCTAGGAAGCACATTTGGGACACTGTCTGTTCTTGGAGTAAAAACGTGTAAGAATTGTAACAGGAGGTCAGAGCATCAGGCAAAGAAAACCTGGACTAGTAGTTAGTTGGGCTCCAATATCATGGCAACAAAATCCAGAACTTGGGATTCTTCCTAAACAGAAATGTGCACCCTTCTCTTAAATTATAGTTACCTATTTGAACATAGTTTATAACGTCAAAAATCACTGCTGTTTGCTTTGTAATAATGTAATTTTATTTCATGTGATAGGCAAAACTCTGAGATGACATACACCTATTTATAATCTCCCTGTGTGTGTGGTGGAAACTATAACTTGCTTCTAACCATCTAAACATGGCAAATGTGAAGGGATTTTGATAATGTAATCAAAGTCTCTAATCGGTTTACTTTAGGTGAATCAAAGTGAGATTATCTTGGGTGGGCCTGTCCTAATGGGCTCTTAATAGAGAGTCTAAAAGAGTCTAAAAGCAAAACACCAGAGAGTCTCCTCCCCCTCCCCTCTCTTTCTTTCTCTGTGTGTTTTTGTGTGTGTGTCTGTATTTGACTGCTAGCTTTGAAGAAGCAA
The DNA here is from genome assembly GCF_964374135.1 of Grampus griseus. Classification (NCBI taxonomy): domain Eukaryota; kingdom Metazoa; phylum Chordata; class Mammalia; order Artiodactyla; family Delphinidae; genus Grampus; species Grampus griseus. The sequence goes on from NC_139012.1 coordinate 49,445,048, forward strand.
TATACAATGAGATATAATAAATTCTGCCAACAACATGAGGGAGATTGGAGAGAGATCCTTCCCTAGCTGTGCCTTCAGTTGAGAACACAGCTTGCCTGACACTTTGAGTGCAGACCTGCTGAGAGCCTGAGCAGTGGACCCAGCCAGGCTGTACTCCTGACTCATGGAAACTGTGAATAAAAACTGTGTGTTGTTTTAAGCTCCTGAGTTTGTAATAGTTTCTCATGCAGCAAAAGAACAATTTATACATTACATGTAAATAAAGCAACATGACAATATAATGACTCAATAAGCATTTAGTAATGGGCATCTGATTAAAGGAACCATTCATTCCATTTGGGGATCACACACATGAAAGGAGACCCAAATCCACGGTTTCAGAGTAAAGTCTGGATGGTTGTTCTGTCTACCTGGTGAAGCTACTTGATCTTTTCAAAAATGCACTTAGTAAGATTCCTTTACATATCAGTATTAATATGATTAATACTCAAAATGACATAAGACAAGCATTATCCTTTGCTTAAGTGCAAATTGATTTGTATTATCACCTTCAACAAGGACCTCCTTATACAGTTTATGTTGTATATGTAATGTTGACACAATGTAAAAAAAGAAACTTATTTTAATGTACATCAGATATATTGAGAGGAAAAAGTTGAAGGGCTGAATATTGTTGTGTTTCCACTACCAACATCACCCCACTCTTCCATTAGTCCCAAATGTCATGTCACTGGTCAGATTTCCTGGAAAGCAGACACTGAGACAAAATGTGGATGCAGGAAGAGTCTTGTAGAGTGCTCTTGTGATCAAAACCTGTGGAAGGAGAGGAATCAGGATAGATGAGGCAGAACAGTTTTGCAATGTAATGTCAACAAAAAGCTCTGCTGCTCCCATGGTAAGCTCTAAAGCTGAGATGACACTTTAGAGATGTCCTAAGCTGGGACCAAGGGTCCAACCTCTGTCTCCCCTACAGAGACCATTCATTGGATACTGGCCACACAGGGAAGGCTATCAGCTGAGGGCTGACATCTGGCAGCACATATAGTAGCTATGGGAGAAGTCCTTCAGTCCTATAGGGGACGGAAGGAGCATTACCACATTCGTGATATATCATTCAATATTTGATTATCTTTTAGATTAAATACATTAAGCTGGGAATGGTGAGTAAATACATTAAGCTGGGAATGGTGAGTACAAGGTAAATCAGTGATTTTTTTTTCTAAAACTAAGGCAAAACAACTATTTTTCTTCTTCTCTTTTCCTTTGATTTTCCCATTGATAAAATGAGAATAATAGGAGATATGCCCCTGATTGACCTCATGGTTATGTTCTTTGGATTTAAAAAAGAAAGAAAGAAAGAAAAATGCTAACAAACCAAAAAACTAACGGTTTTTGAAGGAGACATAATAAATCTAAATTATGCAGAATTAACAGTCATACATTGCTATTAAAATGACATATTTAAAATGGCAGACTTAACTTCTTGTACACCAGTTTGCAATTGGGAATTAACTCCTTTGCGAATTTGTAACATCAGGGTTCTAGCTAAATCCTGGACAGCCTTGCATTTCTGAATACCATTACTGATCTCTGGACACTGAGTGAAAGAAAATGCAGTGGCAGCCACGAAATGTGTAGTGTGGCAGTCACAGTGAAAGTGATCAAGAGCCTTGTCTTTCACCTTGAGCCTTATACTTCTGTCCTGCGAGGTTTAACACCTCACCTCCAGACTCAGTAAAGTCCCAAGTGACTGTGAATTGACATCACAAACACACCTCCAAATTTAACAAGGGAGAAAAAAAGGAGGAAAACTGGGGGTGGGAGGAGGGAAATGCGATCAGCAACTTTTGAGTTAAGATGAAAGAACAAGGAAAATTTTAACGAAGTCATTTTAAAAGGTCATTAAGGAAAGAAACAAAACAAAACACAACTCTCCTGTAACTGAAGATCAGTCTGCCGGGGGAGAGCTCAGTTGTGTCCAGATAAAGTACTATCATACTTTACCTTAATGAACTCTGTGCTGACAAGGATTTTATGACAAATTTTGTGCTCTCAGCAACTTCAAATCTATGAGATTTGGAGCTCCATTTAAAGCCATATCTGGCCCTGTCATGTCTGTGTGACAAGTTCTCACAGTCCTCATCTGGGTCACTAAATGGAGATCCCATGATAGAGAAAGCCGACATCCCATCCATCTTGCTTTGCATGAGTGCGTTTCTGTCAGGCAAACTACATAACAATGTTAGTTTTATATGCTCTCCAGAAATGCAGCCATGAATTGGTTTCCAGTAGCCTGAACAGAAGCAAACTGAAAGCATCAATTTAGAAGTGTGTTGTTCCCCTACACTGGAAAAAAAGGAAAAAAAGCCAGCAATCACTTCAACCCTATATCATATGATACTTCAAAGATTTGTATACCTTTTTTTTTTTTTTTAAGGAAAGGTTAATTGTTTTCTCTTGTTTGAAATAAGAAAAAACATATCATGGAAATAAAGAAATTATTTAAGAGTAAGCGGTAAAAACAGTTCATTGTGTAGTTAATTAAATTGTATTAACATTTCACTTCCATTGCTCAAAGGAAAAAAAATATATATTGCCAGCAGTTAAAATGGAAAAGATTTCATCTCAGAGTTGTGGCAGTCTTTGTGCAATGATTTGTTTTTTTTTCTAATTTTTTCTATCTTTGCCTTATTTGTAACATGGGTTATTTGATTTTCTTTAATGCAATGTTTATAAAACAAAACAAACAAACCCCTCTGATCTCAGTGTTTTCTCAGAAGATCTGAAACATCTCACAGTAAGTGTACAAGTTGAATCTCTAGAACTCCATAAAACATTCTGCAGTTTTAATAAAAGTTATATTGCTCTAAGTAATTCCTAAATGATATGTAAATCAAATTAAAGGTGGCATTGTCATCTATGCAACAAAAGTGAGTAATGCACATAATTTTTTTAAAAAGCATCAAGAAGATCGCAAAGTCTGATGTGTTACTTCATCATTATGGTACCCAAGGGAAGCCAGAAGAAATTTCCTAGACCCTTATGAAGCCTGGAAATAACAAACAGAGTATAACCCAGGTAGGTTCAACTACAACTGCTTATTAAAGATGAGCTTAGAATAGATTATAAAGTTACTGGCCTCAAATACCAATAAAAAGAACAATGATTGAAAAGGATAGAATGATAAACTACACTTTACTATTACAAAAAAAAAAAAAGTAACTACTGTATCAAAAAGGACAGGGTTGAAATGCCTAAGACTTTGAAATTCCTTTTAGGAATAATATATTTTCCCCCAAGATTTTCTCCAACATACATTTTGTTATAATCCTTCCTGACCTCTTGCCCATTGAGGTGCTGGTATCTGCAGAGGAAATTTCATAGAAAGGATCCCCCTGAAATGAAGGAACAACTTACTTTTGTCCTTCACGGATATAAACTATATTGAAAACAATTTTACGTTGCTCAGCAGCATTTAATACACCAAAATAAAACCCCACTCTTCATCTGCCTCTTAAAAGCAATAAAATTGAATTTCTTAAAATGGCTTCTCATATCTATTTAGTTTAGATTAAATGTAGGTTAAAGTGTAATCTTTCTGTAATCTGATCACATGTTCCAACAAATAGGATAGCTAGGGGCAGGACATGAAATAGAAAATTCCATATTGTTCTAAGCATGTTCATATCTGGACTCTGAAGCAGAAAGTCCCCAGTGGTTTCCAGTGCCAGCCTTTCATCTTCCAAAACATACCGTATCTCTGAGTGAACTCCCTCTGAACTCCACTTGTCAAAGTAATGGCGAAATAGCAACATCACATAAACAAAACAAGAGGCTGCATTGCTGCTATTGTTAGCATCATTAAAAATTAAGTATGGCTGATTTGAACAAATATTTAAAGCCGACAATTCCATTCTTTGCAATGGTTTACCTCTAACGCGGAGAGCTGTTTTTAAAATATTCTTCAAGAAGTAAGGTTTCTCTTTTGATAAACCATAGTTTATTCCCTTTGTCCTATGGTTATAGTTCTGTTTTACTTCACAGACCATTTTGTCTATGAGACTTGGAATTTCCTTTAACATATCACATTAAAGCATACAACATAAAATCTCATAAAATACAAAAACTAACATTATTTCTTTACAAAATATCTGTTAGAAGTTATATGTGTATTAAAAATACTTAGATACATAAAAATTGTTTGCGTGAAACTCCTAATTAGATTCTGAAATATCAAGAAAATCACATCAGATTTAGCTTAAATGTTGAAACAAGTGTTCCATATAGATCTGTAAAAAAGCATACTGGAAACACCTGAAAAAGCCTATCTCTCAGAAGTTAGTTTTGAGGTTCTCTTGCTTATAATGTGGTTTGCAGTACCTCATGTTTATAGCCCTATTACTGGTCCTGTTTTCTGAAGAAAAATTAAACTTAATCACTTCTGACAAATTAGAACAAGGGCTCCATGTCAAGTTTTATGTATTCTACTCTCTCTATCTCCATTAAATATGGATAGTTTATTCCTACTATGCTATAAATATCAGTAAAGTTAAAATGTTAGAATCCTGGAGGCATTTGCAGTTTGACAATTTAAAAAAACATACCTGCAGTCAGTGGCATGAAAGTACAGTCATGAAATCTGAGTTTATATGTTCATTGTCAAAACTTGGGTGATTTTGTGGTCTCCCAACAACTATCTGCATAGTCATGTGATTGGGCTTTGTGTTCTTTTGGCCAATATAGAAAGAAAAATATAATATAGAAAGAAAAATTCTCAAATAAACACAGATTTTATAAGTGACGGATATATAACTGACACTAAAGTGATTAGAGACTACATATGTTTTTTCTTAGAATAGTATTTTTCTTTTTTTTGAAGCTTTAAATATGCCATAGATTTTTTAAAACTTTTAATTTTATATTGGGGTATATTTGATTAACAATGTTGTGTTAGTTTCTGATGTACAGCAAAATGATTCAGTTATACATACACATGTATCTATTCTTTTTCAAATTCTTCTCCAATTTAGATTGTCACATAATATTGAGCAGAGTTCCCTGTGCTGTACAGTAGGTCCTTGTTGGTTATCCATTTTAAATACAGCAGTGTGTACTTGTCAATCCCAAACTCCCTATCAGTCCCCTTCTCCCTTCACCCCTGGTAACCCATAAGTTGGCTGAATGGATACAAAAACAAGACCCATATATATGCTGTCTACAAGCGACCCACTTCTGACCTAGGGACACATACAGAGTGAAATTGAGGGGATAGAAAAATGTATTCCATACAAATGGAAATCAAAAAAAAAGCTGCAGTAGCAATACTCATATCAGACAAAACAGACATTAAGATAAAGAGTGTTATAAGAGACAAAGAAGGACACTACATAATGATCAAGGGATCAATCCAAGAAGAAGATATAACAATTGTAAATATTTATGCACCCAAAATAGGAGGATCTCAGTACATAAGGCAAATATTGTTCAACCAAATATATGACTTTGCTTCACATTCTATTCTCCAGTGTTCTCCAGGTCATAAATTGCACCCTGCTTTTTCCCTTTTTGTTTTTGCACATCCCTTTTCCTCTCTTTGGAATTTTCTTCCTCTACATTTATTCTGATAAAACCCTGCTCATACTTCATTTCACAGGTTAGATTTCACTTTCATTAGGAAGCCATTGACAGACCCACCTAAGAGCAAGGAAGGTGCTACCTCCTTTGCCCCCAGGACAGAGGATCCTTCTCTTATCTGAACACATTCACACAATGTCATTTGAGGACCAAGACACCATTGACTGTATTCATTGCTGTCAGATTCTCAGCACACGATACTGTGTCTGGCATAAGGTGGGTTCTTTACTGACTGAATAAGTACTATTCTATGCATCTACAGTCCCGTATTTTATCACTCTCTCCTTTGTGCTACATGCTCTAGTCATTTGGAGCCACTTGTCATCCATCAATGTTCTGTGCTCTCTCCTATCTCCAGGCCTTAATTCCTTTGCCCAGCATTTCCTTCCATTTTTCATCTCTTGCCCCACAATCTGGCTACTTCTTACTACCCTTCAGGATTAAACTCAGCTATGACTTTATCTCGGAAGGTAGTCATAATTTTTCATCAACCCATTGTTGACAAGGATGCTTGTCTCAGTGTCTTCTTGTTATACTCAATCAAACATCATAGAGATAATACTATATTGGAATAATCCAAAATTTCTGACTCCCCAACTTGATTGACCTATCTTACGGGCAAAGGTGTTAACTTACTTCTCTAAACCCCCTATGTAATAAATGCATGGAAGAAGTTCAAATACTTAGAAGTTCAAAGGGATTTACTTGGATTTAAAAAGCCTTGAGTCCAGACTCCAAAATTTACTTCTTACTGTATAAGATTATATCTTTGGCAAATGACAATATTTCCAAACTTTATTTTTGTTATTGTTGAAATGAGAAAGATAATACTGATGGGTCTGTAGATAAGCATCTCCTCTCCCCTGACATCATGCTTCCCTGTGGATAGATTTCATCTGGAGTAGCAAGGCTCATCTCTCCCCACCCCTCACTCACTCATCCCTATGGAGGAAGTGACCTATCTGGGTGATAATTGTAGGGTTACGTTTATTTTATCATTCTTACTCCTGCTGACATGTATGCTCCACACTTCAGTATGAGACTGTGTAGGTAAGGTTGTGTGCTTCACAAGTAAAGAGTGAGCAAGCCCCTTTAGTCCCAGGCCTAAATCTACATTCACCGATAGGATTTCTTCTTTATAACAAAAAAATATTTTATCTTCATCTTTTTACCAATATCTGTGACAACTCTTCAGGTAAAGATATTATCACTGAATTAGCAGTACAACAAATTTGGGGTGAGGATAATACTTTTGAAAAAAATGAGGTTGCAAGGTTGAGCAGGTGGGACACATTTACTATGACACAGACCTGAGATCGTTTCTGCAAATCCCAAGCAAGTCCACTAAGGGAGTTACACATCAGACAGAAATGGCTAGGCCTTTGCTCAGGCATGGCTGCTGTCTGCTCTGCAGAGTGCCAACTTGGTTCCAAAGCAGAAGCACATGCAGGCCTGAATCAGCCAATACTTGGGACTGGCATCTTGCGAGATTTCTCATAGCTGGGTAGTGTGCAGCCTGTGCTGGTTTGAAGCAGACTTTGAGTAGAGCATTTGTGTTTCTCCCACAACATTTCCCTTCAGTCCTTGTTTGTGGACTATAGGTTCTATGAATGCAGGTATTATTTTTTCATTCACTGCTTTATCTCCAGTTTCTTTAAAAGTGTCAAGTATGAATAGGAGTTAGGGAAATATTTGTTGAATGAATGAATGAATTTGTCTGATTTCTATATCTATCTCTCATTTTATTCCAAATGTTGGCAAAGACAAAGGATGTGATTTACTGGATCCGCTCGAATTCTACCATGTACATGGCTTATCTCTTAGTATTCTGGAAGGATCATATTCAATAAAATATTTTACTTTATATTAAAAATTTCAAAGCCTTGCACAAATGTCCAAAATAAATACTATTTAATTTTATTGCCATTTTAAATTTATTTTCTGTTCTTTCCTTTTTTTGCTTTTTTAAATTAAGATATAATTGACCTATATCATATTGTATTAGTTTTAGTTGTACAACATAGTGGTTTTATATATGTATATGTTGTGAAATTATTACTAGAATAAGTTTAGTTAACATCCATCACCTCACATAGTTACAAATATTTTTCTTGTGATGAGAACTTTTAAGATCTTCTCTCCTAGTAACTTTCAAATATACAATCCAGTATTAACTAGAGTCATCATGTTATACACTAGAACCTTGGGACTTATTTATTTCCTTTTGTTTTCATATTAATTGCTGTTTTTAATTCATATCATCTAGTTTAAAGAGTGTCTATTTTTGTTTTCATTTTATTCCTCACAACCCTAACACTTCATACTCATTTATTATGACTTCCAAAATAAAATAATGGCAGTGCTACATGAAGAAAGACAGATTAAATTCAAATTAGGAACTATTTTCTAGAAGAACTTATATAAAATATTTTTTGTATGAAAATTTTGAAGCCAGTAGCTGTAGTATAATGTGAAAAATGTAAATTTGTCACTGATAGTCAAAATTAATTCTCTGTCTTCCACTCAAAACACACGTTACCTACTATTATTCTATTCTTTCTAAGAGGCATCAAAAACCTCCTTGGACTCAGCCTTGACTGCTGGACACTTTTTCAACTGGTGATCATTCTGGGCAATCTAAGTTACCACAACCATGACCTTGCTTACCTATGACTTCCTTTTCAGGAAATTTAGACTTTTTCAGTTACCTCTCATGCCTCATCTCTTTCTTAAATATCTCCCAGTCATACTATCTAAATATATAGAGAGACCCTAGGAAAACATGACATAAAAAGTACTAATTGCAGCAACTTTTTAGGAATATTTAATCTGTGGATCATCCTGTATTCATTCTTTTTCTGTATTTTCAAATTTAATTCTCACAACACTCGCGTGAGCTCGGTATATAATTAATATTCCCCTGATTTTACAAAACAGAGAAAAAGAAAGGAAAAAGAATAGCAAATGTCCCAGACTACACAGCTACCAGGAAGAGGAGTGAATATATATTAACAGAAGCAAAATGACCCCAGAGTGCACCTTCCTCATCAGAATGCTAGACTGCCAAGCTAGGTATTACTGTTTTTGTTTTGTTTTGTTTTGGTTTTAATATAGCACTAATTAGGTCACCTGCTCTAAAACTTTTAATAGCTCTTAATTTTAAGTAAAAAATGCATTAACCTGACATTCAAATTGGTCTACAGGGGTACAAACTTTTTCATTTTATCTTCTATCCATTCTTCTCACTCACATTTTTCTCAACTACCCAAATAGTCAACTAATCATCTCACTCCTATATTTTAATGTCACTTGTCACTTTTATCAGCTATATATCCTTTTACCAGTCAAATTTTATCCATCTTTCCAAAACAAATTTAAAAAATTATAAATTCCTCTTAGTTCTTTTTCCAAGGTGCTCCTGTGATACATGCACTTTTATTACATGCATTGCACATCCTGTTGTATAGTGATGGATACCAAAGTTCTATTTTAGAATGTAAACTCGGTCCTCCCTTGAAAAGGAGGCTGTGTCACAGTCAGATTCTTAATTCTCACAGCTGTCAGCACAGTGACTTTTACATAGAATGTCTCATAAATTATTACTGAATTGATAGAAATGGAAAATTAATTCCATTGCTACCAATAAGGAAAGGATACACTGAGAATGAAGTTATAGTTGATTATTTTGTTAACTATATTCTCTACCTGATTTGATATTAAATTTTCACTGAATTTTCTATATATGCATATATTGCTTTCTAAATAAAATGTGTTTAGAATTTTCACTCTAATTCTATAAAGCTGCCTTTACAGAAGAGCAGAAGGAATTATTGGCATGGTACTCTTTGCATTTTTTAGCATCAACTTTAGATATTATTTACCTCTACAAAAAGAAAAGGGCTGGCACCATATAAAAAACTCAAATCTGCTGTCATAACTATTGTCATAGGTCCCTTTCTTGCTTCAAAATGGCAGCAGAAAAGCTGTGTGTAGAACAGAATCCCGAAATGTGGGAGCTTGCCCAGGAGACCCATTGTCCTTTCTGTTAGACTAAAAATGAAACAAAAGGCAGCACAGGCAGTTGGCTAAAGATCTGACTGCCAAAAGTAATAAATAAAATGTTTAATGGTATGTCTTTTTCAAATGAGAATGTCTTGATACTCCACAAAAGAGACATGTTAATTCTAACATACAGTGAATTGTGTATAGTAGCAGCAAGTTTCTTGATAGATGTGAAGAATTAAATTAAGTTCTCAGATAATAAGTCTTAGAAAATATGTGGAAAGACATGGTGCAAGAGGGGAAACTAGCCTTTGTTTCCAAAATGTACCCAGTGTTATTCCAAATCTAATTTAAAATTTAGCATTGAAGGATAAGAGGATTGATGTGCTAAAGTAGAAGAAACATAGGTTTGAAACCTGACAGAAGTGGATTAGAATCCTGGTTCTGGCACTTCATAATTGGGAGATATTGTCTTAACACTTTACTTTCTAGTCTTAAATTTCTTAATTTGTAAAATGAAGATAAATTAAATATCTTGTACTTATGTTATAGCTATTGGAGATAGTCTTGATGTCTGAAATATAGATGTTTGTCAAATGATAACTACTTCTGTTAATAATGTTATTGCCATATATGTAAAGTATCAGTAAGAATAATAGCAAAAGACATAAAAATTCTGAAATATAGCTCATGGAAATGGAACAGAGAATTTAGGACCCCACTAAAAGTTCCCTCCAAGTTGAAAATAAACAGTGCCATCTTCTTTTCTCTGGTCCTCAGAGGCTCACTCTCTGCTGAGTGGAATTATGCCCTCAATATAAAAATTGAAGTAAGAGAACAAACAAAAAACATACAAATGGGAGATAAATAAACACTTTGACAGGAGTCAAATTTCTTTTTTTTCCCTAGTTATTTCTAATTTCTCATTCATTGAGATAATTACCTATTAGTGTCCACCTCACTAAGAAGCCACAGTGGTTATTATAACAAAGGAGAATGGCAACTGTCTTTCCAGTTCTAATTTTAATCTGGGATAAAGACGAATACCTGCCTATACTTATTAGCTTTTATTTTTAACAAATCACCCTGTAACATATTCATTAATTCACTTTTCTTTCTACTAGAATCTACCAAGTATATTCTACATGCAAGCTGCTGTATTTTATATCGACTTGGGATTTGTTCTTAAGAAACCAAAATGTGGGGGGGGACCTTGAAGATGGCGGAAGAGTAAGACGCGGAGATCACCTTCCTCCCCACAGATACACCAGAAATACATCTACACGTGGAACAACTCCTACAGAACACCTACTGAAGGCTGGCAGAAGACCTCAGACCTCCCAAAAGGCAAGAAACTCCCCATGTACCTGGGTGGGTAGGGCAAAAGAAAAAACAGAGACAAAAGAATAGGGACAGCACCTGCACCAGTGGGAGGGAGCTGTGAAGGAGGAAAAGTTTCCACACACTAGGAAGCCCCTACGCGGGCGGAGACTGCGGGAAGCGGAGGGGGGAGCTTCGGGGCCGCGGAGGAGTGCACAGCAACAGGGGTGCGGAGGGCAAAGCGGGGAGATTCCCGCACAGAGGATCGGTGCCGACTGGCACTCACCAGCCCGAGAGGCTTGTCTGCTCACCCGCCGGGGCGGGTGGGGCTGCGAGCTGAGGCTCTGGTTTCGGTCGGAGCGCAGGGAGAGGACTGGGGTTGGCGGCTTGAACATAGCCTGAAGGGGTTAGTGCGCCACGGCTAGCCGGGAGGGAGTCCGGGGAAAAGTCTGCACCTGCCGAAGAGGCAAGAGACTTTTCCTTCCCTCTTTGTTTCCTGGTGCGTGGGGAGAAAGGTTTAAGGGCGCTGCTTAAAGGAACTCCAGAGACGGGCGTGAGCCGTGGCTAAAAGCGCGGACCCCAGAGATGCGCGCGAGCCGCGGCTAACAGCATGGACCCCAGGGACGGGCGGGAGACGCTAAGGCTGCTGCTGCCACCACCAAGGGTCCTGTGTGCGAGCACAGGTCACTATCCACACCCCTCTTCCGGGGAGCCTGTGCAGCCCGCCACTGCCAGGTTCCCGGGATCCAGGGACAACTTCCCTGGGAGAACGCATGGGCCTCAGGCTGGTGCAACGTCACGCCGCCGGCCTCTGCCGCACGCACACAGTGCCCCTCCCTCCCCCCGGCCTGAGTGCGCCAGAGCCCCAGAATCAGCGGCTCCTTTAACCCCGTCCTATCTCCCAGCAGCCTCAGAAACAGCGGATTAAAGCTCCACAATCAACTTGAGGTACCCTGCATCTGTGGAATACATGAATAGAAAACGAATCATCCCAAATTGAGGAGGTGGGCTTCGAGAGCAAGATCTATGATTTTTTCCCCTTTTCCTCTTTTTGTGAATGTGTATGTGATGCTTCTGTGTGAGATCTTGTCTGTATAGCTTTGCTTCCACCATTTGTTCTAGGTTTCTATCTGTCCATATTTTTTTTAATGTTTTCTTAATTAATTTTAATAACTTTATTATACTTTACCTTCTTTCTTTCTTTCTTTCTTTCTTTCTTTCTTTCTTTCTTTCTTTCTTTCTTTCCTTCTTTCCTTCCTTCCTTCCTTCCTTCCTTCCTTCCTTCCTTCCTTCCTTCCTTCCTTCCTTCCCTCCTTTAGACCAACGAATCATCCCAAATTGAGGTGGTCTCTGAGAGATTTATGATTTTTTCCCCTTTACCTCTTTTTGTGAGGGTGTATGTGTATGCTTCTGTGTAAGATTTTGTCTGTATAGCTTTGCTTCCAACATTTGTCCTAAGGTTCTATCCGTCCCTTTTTTTTTTTTTCTAAATAATTCTTTTTTAATTCAATAACTTTATTATACTTTATTTTATTTTACTGTATCTTCTTTCTTTCTGTCTTTTTTCCTTGCTTCCCTCCTTCCTTCCTCCCTCCCTCTCTCCCTCCTTTCTTTCCTTCTTTGCTTCTTTCTTTCTTCCTTCCTTCCTTCCTTCCTTTCTTTCTTTCTTTCTTTCTTTCTTTCTTTCTTTCTTTCTTTCTTTCTTTCTTTCTTTCTTTCTTTCTTTCTTTCTTTCTTCATACTTCTACTAATTCTCTCTACTTTTTCTCCCTTTTATTCTGAGCCGTGTGGATGAAAGGTTCTTGGTGGTCCAGCCAGGAGTCAGGGCTCTGCCTCTGAGGTGGGAGAGCCAACTTCAGGACACTGGTCAACAAGAGACCTCCCAGCTCCACATAATATCAAATGGCGAAAATCTCCCAGAGACCTCCATCTTAACACCAGCACCCAGCTTCACTTAATGACCAGCAAGCTACAGTGCTGGACAACCTATGCCAAACAACTAGCAAAACAGGAACACAACCTCACCCATTAGCAGAGAGGCTACCTAAAATCATTATAAGTCCACAGACACCCCAAAACACACCACCAGACGTAAACCTGCCCACTAGAGAGACAAGATCCAGCCTCATCCACCACAACACAGGCACTAGTCCCCTCCACCAGAAAGCCTACACAACCCACTGAACCAACCTTAGCCACTGGAGACAGACATCAAAAACAGTGGGAACTACGAACCTGCAGCCTGCAAAAAGGAGACCCCAAACACAGAAAGATATGCAAAATGAGAAGACAGAAAAACACACAGCAGATAAAGGAGAAAGACAAAAATGCACCAGACCTAACAAATGAAGAGGAAATAGGCAGTCTACCTGAAAAAGAATTCAGAATAATGATAGTAAGGATGATCCAAAATCTTGGAAATTGAACAGACAAAATGCAAGAAACAATTAACAAGGACCTAGAAGAAATAAAGATGAAACAAGCAACGATGAACAACACAATAAATGAAATTAAAAGTACTCTAGATGGAATCAATAGAAGAATAACTGAGACAGAAGAACGGATAAGTGACCTGGAAGATAAAATAGTGGAAATAACTACTGCAGAGCAGAATAAAGAAAAAAGAATGAAAAGAACTGAGGACAGTCTCAGAGACCTCTGGGACAACATTAAATGCACCACCATTTGAATTATAGGGATTCCAGAAGAAGAAGAGAAAAAGAAAGGGACTGAGAAAATATTTGAAGATATTATACTTGAAAACTTCCCTAATATGGGAAAGGAAATAGTTAATCAAGTCCAGGAAGCACAGAGAGTCCCATACAGGATAAATCCAAGGAGAAATATGCCAAGACCCATGTTAATCAAACTATCAAAAATTAAATACAAAGAAAGCATATTAAAAGCAGCAAGGGAAAAACAACAAATAACACATAAGGGAATCCCCATAAGGTTAACAGCTGATCTCTCAGCAGAAACCCTGCAAGCCAGAAGGGAGTGGCAGGACATACTGAAAGTGATGAAGGAGAAAAACCTGCAGCCAAGACTACTCTACCCAGAAAGGATCTCACTCAGATTTGATGGAGAAATTAAAACCTTTACAGACAAGCAAAAGCTGAGAGAGTTCAGCACCACCAAAGCAGCTTTACAACAAATGCTAAAGGAATTTCTCTAGACAAGAAACACAAGAGAAGGAAAAGGACCTACAATAACAAACCAGAAACAATTTAGAAAATTGGAATAGGAACATACATATCGATAATTACCTTAAATATAAATGGACTAAATGCTCCCACCAAAAGACACAGATTGGCTGAATGGATACAAAAACAAGACCCTTATATATGCTGCCTACAAGAGACCCACTTCAGACCTAGAGACACATACAGACTGAAAGTGAGGGGATGGAAAAAGATATTCCATGCAAATGGAAACCAAAAGAAAACTGGAGTAGCAATTCTCATATCAGACACAATAGACTTTAAAATAAAGACTATTAGAAGAGACAAAGAAGGACACTACATAATGATCAAGGGATCGAGCCAAGAAGAAGATATAACAATTGTAAATATTTATGCACCCAACATAGGAGCACCTCAATACATAAGGCAAATACTAACAGCCATAAAAGGGGAAATTGACAGTAACACATTCATAGTAGAGAATTTAACACCCCACTTTCACCCATGGACAGATCATGCAAAATGAAAATAAATAAGGAAACAAGCTTTAAATGATACGTTAACAAGATGGACTTAATTGATATTTATAGGACACTCCATCCAAAAACAACAGAATACACATTTTTCTCAAGTGCTAATGGAACATTCTCCAGGATAGATCATATCTTGGGTCACAAATCAAGCCTTGGTAAATTTAAGAAAATTGAAATTGTATCAAGTATCTTTTCTGACCACAACGCCATGAGACTAGGTATCAATTACAGGAAAAGATCTGTAAAAAATACAAACACATGGAGGCTAAACAATACACTACTTAATAATGAAGTGATCACTGAAGAAATCCAAGAAAAAATTTAAAAATACCTAGAAACAAATGGCAATGGAGACACAACGGCCCAAAACCTATGGGATGCAGCAAAAGCAGTTCTAAGGGGGAAGTTTATAGCAATACAAGCCCACCTTAAGAAGCAGGAAACATCTCGAATAAACAACCTAACCTTGCACCTCAAGCAATTAGAGAAAGAAGAACACACACCAAAAAAAAATACGAAAGCTAGCAGAAGGAAAGAAATCATAAAAGTCAGATCAGAAATAAATGATAAAGAAATGAAGGAAAAAATAACAAAGATCAATAAAACTAAAAGCTGGTTCTTTGAGAAGATAAACAAAATAGATAAACCACTAGCCAGACTCATTAAGAAAAAAAAGGGAGAAGACTCAAATCAATAGAATTAGAAATGAAAAAGGAGAAGTAACAACTGACACTGCAGAAATAAAAAAGATCATAAGAGATTACTACAAGCAACTCTATGCCAATAAAATGGACAATCTGGAAGAAATGGGCAAATTCTTAGAAATTCACAACCTGCCAAGACTGAATCAGGAAGAAATAGAAAATATGAACAGACCACTCACAAGCACTGAAATTGAAACTGCGATTAAAAATCTTCCAACAAATAAAAGCCCATGACCAGATGGCTTCACAGGCGAATTCTATGAAACATTTAGAGAAGAGCTAACACCTATCCTTCTCAAACTCTTCCAAAATATAGCAGAGGGAGGAACACTCCCAAATTCCTTCTATGAGGCCACCATCACCTTGATACCAAAACCAGACAAAGATGTCACAAAGAAAGAAAACTACAGGCCGATATCACAGATGAACATAGATGCAAAAATCCTTAACAAAATACTAGCAAACAGAATCCAACAGCACATTAAAAGGATCATACACCATGATCAAGTGGGGTTTATTCCAGGAATGCAAGGATTCTTCAATATACGCAAATCTATCAATGTGATAAACCATATTAACAAATTGAAGGAGAAAAACCATATGATCTTCTCAATAGATGCAGAGAAAGCTTTTGACAAAATTCAACACCAATTTATGATTAAAAATCCTCCAGAAGGTAGGCATAGAGGGAACTTTCCTCAACATAATAAAGGCCATATATGACAAGCCCACAGCCAACATCATCCTCAATGGTGAAAAACTGAAAGCATTTCCACTAAGATCAGGAACAAGACAAGGTTGCCCACTCTCACCACTCTTATTCAACATAGTTTTGGAAGTTTTGGCCACAGCAATCAGAGAAGAAAAGGAAATAAAAGGAATCCAAATCGGAAAAGAAGAAGTAAAGCTGTCACTGTTTGCAGATGACATGATACTATACATAGAGAATCCTAAAGATGCTACCAGAAAACTACTAGAGCTAATCAATGAATTTGGTAAAGTAGCAGGATACAACATTAATGCACAGAAATCTCTCGCATTCCTATATACTAATGATGAAAAATCTGAAAGTGAAATCAAGAAAACACTCCCATTTACCACTGCAACAAAAAGAATAAAATATCTAGGAATAAACCTACCTAAGGAGATAAAAGACCTGTATGCAGAAAATTATAAGACACTAATGAAAGAAA
The DNA here is from genome assembly GCF_964374135.1 of Grampus griseus. NCBI lineage: Eukaryota > Metazoa > Chordata > Mammalia > Artiodactyla > Delphinidae > Grampus > Grampus griseus. The sequence goes on from NC_139012.1 coordinate 49,461,616, forward strand.
TTAAAGATGATACAAATAGATGGAGAGATATACCATGTTCTTGGATTGGAAGAATCAACATTGTGAAAATGACTCTACTACCCAAAGCAATCTATAGATTCAATGCAATCCCTATCCAACTACCATTGGCATTTTTCACAGAACTAGAACAAAAAATTTCGCAAGTTGTATGGAAACACAAAAGACCCCGAATAGCCAAAGCAATCTTGAGAAGGAAAAACGGAGTTGGAGGAATCAAGCTCTCTGACTTCAGACTATACTACAAAGCTACAGTAATCAATACAGTATGGTACTGGCACAAAAACAGAAAGATAGATCAATGGAACAGGATAGAAAACCCAAAGATAAACCCACGCACATATGGACACCTTATCTTTGATAATGGTGGCAGGAATGTACAGTGGAGATAGGACAGCCTCTTCAATAAGTGGTGCTGGGAAAACTGGACAGATACATGTAAAAGTATGAGATAAGATCACTCCCTAACACCATACACAAAAATAAGCTCAAAACGGATTAAAGACCTAAATGTAAGGCCAGAAACTATCAAACTCTTAGAGGAAAAGATAGGCAGAACACTCTATGACATAAATCACAGCAAGATCCTTTTTGACCCACCTCCTAGAGAAATGGAAATAAAAACAAAAATAAACAAATGGAACCTAATGAAACTTCAAAGCTTTTGCACAGCAAAGGAAAACATAAACAAGACCAAAAGACAACCCTCAGAATGGGAGAAAATATTTGCAAATGAAGCAACTGACAAAGAATTAATCTCCAAAATTTACAAGCAGCTCATGCAGCTCAATAACAAAAAAACAAAAAACCCAATCCAAAAATCGCAGAAGACCTAAATAGACATTTCTCCAAAGAAGATATACAGACTGCCAACAAACACATGAAAGAATGCTCAACATTATTAATCATTAGAGAAATGCAAATCAAAACTACAATGAGATATCATCTCACACCAGTTAGAATGGCCATCATCAAAAAATCTAGAAACAATAAATGTCGGAGAGGGTGTGGAGAAAAGGTAACACTCTTGCACTGCTGGTGCGAATGTGAATTGGTTCAGCCACTATGGAGAACAGTATGGAGGTTCCTTAAAAAACCTACGAATAGAACTACCATATGATCCAGAAATCCCACTACTGGGCATATACCCTGAGAAAACCAAAATTCAAAAAGAGTCATGCACCAAGATGTTCATTGCAGCTCTATTTACAATAGCCTGGAGATGGAAACAACCTAAGTGTCCATCATCGGATGAATGGATAAAGAAGATGTGGCACAGATATACAATGGAATATTACTCAGCCATAAAAAGAAACGAAATTGAGCTATTTGTAATGAGGTAGATAGACCTAGTGTCTGTCATACAGAGTGAAGTAAGTCAGAAAGAGAAAGACAAATACCATATGCTAACACATATATATGCAATGTAAGGAAAATAAAATGGTCATGAAGAACCTAGGGATAAGACAGGAATAAAGACACAGACCTACTGGGGAACGGACTTGAGGATATGGGGAGGGAGAAGGGTGAGCTGTGACAGGGTGAAAGAGAGGCATGGACATATATATACTACCAAACGTAAGGTAGATAGCTAGTGGGAAGCAGCCGCATGGCACAGGGATATTGGCTCGGTGCTTTGTGACCGCCTGGAGGGGTGGGATAAGGAGGGTGGGAGGGAGGGAGATGCAAGAGGGAAGAGATATGGGAACATATTTATATGTATAACTGATTCACTTTGTTATAAAGCAGAAACTAACACACCATTGTAAAGCAATTAAACGCCAATAAAGGTGTTAAAAAAAAAAAAGAAACCAAAATATTCATCTGAAAGAAGGGGGTAAGGTGGAGGAGGAGCAACTTGTCCAGAACCAGTTTAGGCTTCTGTAAAACAGTATATAAGGGGAAAAAAGTGTTTGGTTTTGTTTTGTTTTTTTCTGGATATGTTAACACAAAAGTTAAGCATTTGATTTGCCCTCCATTTTATATAGATGGTTCCACTGGAATTAATGTGCTAAATCAGAGCTTCTAATTCATACTTCCATTTTCTGTCAAAAAATGATGTGGAAGGCATAAAAGAGACTGGTAAAAAAGAATACATTTAATATAAATGAAGAGAGACTCTATATGATTTCAAATCAACCAACCCAGATATGGTTCATATCAAAGAATTGGGAGAACTTACAGAAGTGCCCACAAAACCACTACTGATGTTATTTGTGGAACCCGGGAGAACAAAAGAGTCCCTGGACAATTGAAAACTATCAAGTGTTCCTACTTGCAAGAAACTAAAATTTCAGGCATAGATGTTTCAATAGCTGTTTTGTAAATCTCTAGACGTAAAAACATTGACCATTAGCTAACAACATATATTCACACAGAAGAGAAGCCAACTCACAGTTTTTCTTTCAAAATCCTACGTTTTAACAACATTTTAGGTGAGGTGAACCTGGATTTTATCAAATGGTTTGACAAAATCTCTCTTCATTAAAATATTTTGAGGAGGTTGTGGAGATGGGTCCAAGGACTGGTTGTACAACTAGGTGGTTGTAAATGTACATGAGTTAGTGAGGAAATTTCTAAGTAGAGTCTGTAAGTTTATGTCTTCAGTCCTGCTTGTTCAAAATTTTGAATGACATACATTTGAAAGGTCTAACTAATATATTCTATATTAGAATCAGAATATCGCAAGAGTCAAACAGTAAATTAAATCTAGCATAATAGAAGTGACTGGGTGACTCTAAATTAATACATTTAGTGACATAAACCAATCTATACTGGCACTAAATGGCAAGATTGACTTATGCATAGTACATGTGTGTCTGTTGCAAAGTCAAACGAAGTTGAAAAGAATAGTATATATTATTAAGTTAAATCTCTCACTTAATAAAAATATTTCCTGGTGCCTAATGATTAGCTAGCTCTTAGTTTAATAGAGAAGATCCTTCCTCTACAAATATTATTTGGATCCCTTCAATCTAAAGTTGTGTAGGGAAGTAAAATTGATCATAACATCATAAAATGTAGTAATCACATAGAAGTGAGGAATCCCTTATAGTATCACTTATAAAATTATCCCTAAACAACTATTTCTGGCATAACATTAACTTTTACATTAAACAGAGTTTCTTGTTGATTTTCAAATACTTTACAAATTGATTACACTTTGAAATATATTGGAAATTGAATCTAAAATTAAATGCAAATATTTCAAAAGATGCAGAATTTCACACACACACACACATATACACAAGACAAGAGGAATGATGGAGAATATTTGGATTGCATACAAAGCCTTTACAAATGAGGATCAGAAAGTTTAAACCAATCAACTTTTAAAGCAGCAACATTACAAAAATATATAATATTCTGAACACTTCAAAAGAGAATGACTTGACTATCAAAGAATTAAGAAAGGAGACTGGAGTAATTGATCGAGTGTACTACCGTCTCAGGAATGATCCTCTTCATGATCTTGTTGCCAAAGTCGAACATGAGTTGAAAAATATCATATTTTTCTATTATAAATTTGTTAGAAAAATTACATACACACCCAAAATGTACCAACACTTGATTCATTCTAAGTTAGCTCATAATTTCTGCAATTTAAAATTTGTTGACTGTCACATAAAATTTCCACTTTGGTAATTTTAGTTTTAAGATAAACTCCCAAAAAACTTTTTTTCTCACACTTTACTATGAAATGTTTTTGCCTTTTTTAGAGTGGTGTTATTTTGACTGCACTTTTCTGACACTAGTTAAAATTAGTGGGAATCTAGTCTGCTACCTACAGAGAAACCTCATTTTTCAACAGATCAGATTTGTAAACTTTATTACCTATTCATTCATTAATGTATTCAAAAATATTTGTTGGATTATTTCCATGAGGTAGACTTATTTGCAAAAGCTGAGGTAGAGCAGTGAATAAAATAGATACAAATCTCTCTCCTCATACATTTCATATATTGAGTTAACATCTTACCTAATTCCTTTTGTATCTTCTGTCCACTCTACCTTTTGTAGAAATACCTAAATCACCTCTGCAACATAATAGGCTTTCAAATATTTGAAAGCGTTTGTCATGCTTCCCTTTAATCTTCTTTTCTTCTTGTTAGAAATACCCCCGTCCTTCCATCGTATTTTGTTTGACATTGTTTTAAAGCCCATCACCAACCATTGACTTCACAGGAGGCACCATGATTTCTAGATGATTTCCCCATCATTCTTTTCATCCTTCTCTAGTGTGCTCCTATTATCAGAGGTGTTTTCAAAATATAGCTTATCAAAAGTAAATTTGATAGATATACAATATCCCCAAGTAGAATAGAGAGTAAATATTATAGCCCTGTCCAGACATTATCTATCCATCCGTACAGCCAAAAATTGTGTTGACATATGTTTTTCAGAGACATCAGCACTTAGGGCCAAATTAAGATTTTATTCATCTAACTCACTCACGGTGGTTTAGCTGTAGATGTTGCAAAACCAGTTATTTTCAATCCTGTATTTCTTTATTTGAGTTGAGGTTTTTAGCACTACGACACTTCATATTTATCCCGGTTAAATTTCATCCTGTTGATTCCAGCCTATTGTTTTAGTTTTTGAATGTGATGTTTATAGTTAATTCTGTCCCAATAATACTTGTAATGTTCTCCTGTTTTATGTCACCTACAAATTTAAGGATCAGATTTTCCTCTCTCCATCTAATTCAAAAATAATAATGATGAATGTGACACAAGCATAGGTCCCTGTGGCACACCGCTAGAGATTGCTATTGCCTAATTGTTTGCATGAGGATGGTAACCAGGTGTGAATTTCCCTTTCTCTGCTGTTACCCAGTTTATATTCCACAATTTCACAATCAAGCAATCATGAATGCATTTATAATGCTTTTCTAGAACCAGAATACATAACAGCTAAAATATGCCCACTAATTTCCCCCAGAAGAATTGTGTAGCTCCTTTCCCCAGGCACTTATTATACTTTTTATGTACCTACAATATAATGCCTACTCGAATTATATGAGAGTCATTTGTTTGCACAGCAGGTCATACAGTGGTACTCAATATTTATTTGTTGAACGAGTAAATGACTGGTAGGTAAGTTTGCGTTAACTTCCTAGTCAAGGACCCTAACAGAAAATGACATAGGACTGTTGTCTTGTACATACTGGATGACTGTTGACAAACTTAAGGTCTTAGCTAAACAGGATTTAATATATTAAGATCATCACACGACTGTAAGTTGTACAGATGACAGGAATTTCTACTTGCATTTAGAGGTGGAGAAATCAGAGTACCTAAAAATTATGACTGCTCCAGTGTCTATGACAAAGCAATTTAAAATAGTACTCACACGTCCTACTTTTTAGTAATGTTCCACTCATATCAGGGGCACATCTGTCAGACCAGAGGAGCTTCCTGAGGGTATATCATGTTTTGCCAATGCAAATTAACATAGCAGTTTAGAATTAATGTTTTGTGTTACATGATTTCATTTGTTTGCTAATTTTTAATAATGGTGTATGCAACTATTTTTATCATTAAATATTTACCATATATCAGCTACATAGTAGGTATTCTGCTATGTATGCATAGCACTGTGTAGGGTCTGTAAGAGGCATTAAATACAAGCTATTTAATTTGTTATTTGTAATACATAGATGTACTAAACATTTCCCCTCGCTCTTGGGAACTCACCATCTATTTGGGGAAGATGCATGCATGGGAAAATTAAATAGGTACATGATTAAGTTTAACCAGTAGTTTATAATGTAACAATAATGGTATTGTTAAGTTAATTAATGATTCAGCATATATTTAATGAATGGATACTATGTATTAGTTATGAAATTACTCCACTGAGCAAAACAGTGATGAATCCTGCACTCTTATCACTTTACAACTTAATAGTAGCTACATTGTAGACATTTAAAGAGGAGACATTTGGTTGGATTGTCTGGTCAGTAGAAGATTCATAAGGATGTTGAACCTGCACTACATCTTAAAAACTGTGTAGTCACAGAATAGAAGGAAGCTCAATTCCAGGCTAGAGAGTAATTGACTTTGCCTATGGAAGAAAAATAATGACAAAAATAAATGCTATTTCTTAAGAGATGCTGTGATGGGTTTTTTCCTTCTTCTTTTTGTTCAATCCTCCAGATACATCAAATGGAAAATATAATGATACAGATTATGATTGGGAGAGGCCGAAGCTTGTGCTAGGAAGAATGAGGACAAAACTGTCTTCTGATTAAATGAGTCTTAGCATACTTCGAAAAAGTAAAATATTTACTGCTCTATTACATGGAGAATTTATTTTAAGTTCAAAACCTGAATATCTCATTTATACCCTCTGAATCTAAATGTCAAACCTGGTGTGAAGACTAAAACACGACTTATAGAGAGAAAACTCTCATACTAAAAGCTTCCAACTCACCTAGAAAAGACCACTGTGGTGCATTTTCAATGCTGCCTGTCATTCACTTCGCAAATTACAAGTCTTCCACTGAACATTGATGATCCATCACTGCCATGACAACAAAAGTGCTGCCTTAGCAACACTCACTGATGTTGAGAGAATGACACACTGCTTATAAATACTGCAGTTAGGAGATTAGTGTAAATTCCAAACAAACAACATAATGAATCACACTTTGGAAATGCAATTGTAGTGTGTCAATTTATTTGTGTAAAAATGCATTCCAAACTTTCATGTATTAAATTTTCATGTATTTAAATTTATCTACTTCATTAAGTTCAAAAGAAGTACTTATACACATATAGATTTTAAGTTTTTACTTAGTAATTTTTTAATTTGATGGTACATCACTTCTTATTTTTAATCAGAATTAAGAAAAATAAATGTGAAGTGCAGAAACTTCTCAATTTAAGCAACATAGTTTGAACAACTTTTTAATAAATGGCAGTTTCACTGGTTGAAAAATTAGAAATATTTTGCAACCACCATTGCTTTATCATTTCATAGATAAAAATTAAATTTTCTTGTGACTGTTTAAATTTATCTTTTAAAATTATATTTGTTTATTAATTATGTTAGCATTTTCTGATAAAATAGAGTTTTACAACTATGTATTTGAGAAAAGAAAATCACTTAATGTGGGCCTCTTTTAAAAAATGTATTGTAAGGCTAAAACACATATATCTCATTTTAGTTTCAGATTGCATAAATTAAAAGGAATATATGAGTGGAATATAAAATATGTAAGTACCCATAATTTCTTGAATTATCTATAAATTTCCAATTGTCACCAGTTAAACATCTTAAAGTTGCCTGTGAGTATCATGAGTAATTGGAAATGTTGATCCTTACAAGACTCAGCTTAAAACAGTAGTGACTTTGGGGTCCCACCCTAGAGGAATAGTTTTATTTGTCTATACTACTCATTGGTGTACTAATCTTGCAACATTATATACTATCTCTTTAATGTGTCTCTTTTTATTTTTTCAATAAGCTTGAGAATAAAACTATTATCTTTGTTCATTTGATCTTTCTATGGTGCTTAGAGCATTGCTGAGCACATCATAGGCATTGAATATATATTAACCAAATTCAATTGAAGCTGATAGAGAATAGTTCCTACTAGTTCATAATTTATGGCAAATGCAGCTTTGAGAATACATGTTAGGTCTTAGTACAAAGTCCTTTGTTTCATCAGAACCACTCTATTGGCAGATACCTTAGCTCTTCTTTTCTTTCTTTTTATTTTTTGTACGTGGGCCTCTTACTGTTGTGGCCTCTCCCGTTGCAGAGCACAGGCTCCGGACACGCAGGCTCAGCAGCCATGGCTCACGGGCCCAGCCGCTCCGCAGCATGTGGTATCTTCCCAGATCGGGGCACGAACCCGTGTCCCCTGCATCGGCAGGCGGACTCTCAACCACTGCACCACTAGGGAAGCCCTACCTTAGCTCTTTGAGTACAATCTCCCTTCAGTTTGTCTATCATAAAATCCTCACCAATCATTGATTCAGCTTATATTTGGACACCTGCCTTTATGACTTTACAAAAACTTCTTCAGGTTATCCATTCCACACTAAAGATAATATTGTTAGAAACTCATTAGAATATTTACTTGTTTACCAGAAGCTTTTATCTTATTTCTTCTAGGCTCAAGAATGCATCATATATAGATATTTTTCAACAGTAATAATTTAGAATTTTCTACAGAGGGGTACCCAGCTGGTTAATGAATAGGGATTCAGAAGTGAGTAAAAAAGTGTCTCAGCTCTGAAGAGTGTACAGTAAATAAAATGAATGCCATATTTTACTTGTATGTGTGAATGTGTATATATATACACATATATATACACATTCACACATACGTACATATGTATATGCATGCATATATACATATATTTCTCAGGTTATAAAATATTAATATGTTACTTATATGTTATATAGTACTTATAAGTTAATAGTAAAAAAAACAGAAACTTGCTCATGATTGAATAATTACTTAGTGACAGACTTGGGACTCCAGTTCAGGTTGTCCTCCTCTATAACACTGACCACAGTATATCAGAAATGTCTAATCACGAGAAAAAAAAAAATTCCCATTGAGGGACAGTCTACAAAATGCCTGAGCAATAACCCTCAAAGTTGTCCATGTCATTGAAAACAAGGTAAGTCTGAGAAACTTAAACCAGCCAAGAGGAGGTTAAGGAGGCATGAGAACTAAATGTAATGAAGTATCCTAGATGGGATCATGGAGCAGACAAGAGATATTAGGGGAAAACTGAAGACATCTGAATGAAGTGTAGGTTTAGTTAATAATAATGTATCAATTATGGCTCATTAGTTGTGACAAATGTACTGTACTAAAGTAAAATGTTAATAATGGGGGAAACTGAATGTGAGATATTTGGGAACTCTGTACTTTCTTCACAATAGTTCTGTGAATCTAAAACTGTAGTAGAATAAGGTTATTTTAAAAAATGCAAGTTGCAGCATAATATTTATAGTATCAACCTTCTTTTTTTGTTAAAGAAAACCAGAGTCTATTAAACATACAATATCTATTATACACATACCTGACCACATTTTTTTGTTTTGGAAAAATTTGTAGAAAGAAGGCTAGCTATGAACATTGACTCGACTGTTGACTATGTCAGGGAATGGAGAGAAGAGGTTCTAAAAGGAAATTGATCATTTTTCTTTACATGTGTGAGTTTGGATTTACTGAGCCCTTTAGATATATTTCCTCACTGAGCCAGAACTTTCCATGATTCTTTGAACACTTGGAGATTAATATTTCATTCCCCTCCTGACACATGCAGTTGTCAGACAATATTCAACCTCTCCCTCAAAGTAGGTATGTTTGATCATCCAAGTTATCTTGGACACCAGACTTGATATATTCACTCAAAGATTAGGTCTTAGAGCTGAACTTCTACACGCCCTACCAGTTTTCCATTGCAGAAAAAAAAACAAACATGTTTTTACCTCCCTACCATTTTTTTTATCTTCCTTGAATAAAATTGATGGGCTTTAGAAATTTAAATTAAAACACCTTTTGGCTTTAGTTGAGATAAAATATTAAACTTCTCCATAATCTGTATACAAAAACTTAAAAGTCAACACTACTAATCAAAATGATATCTATATCTAAAAGATTTCCACTAAGTTAAAATTTTTTTCTAATTTCCAACAGTACCTTGGAGCTCATCTTTCACAAAATGTTGAAAGGACCCTTGCCCTCCATCTTTTTTTTTTTTTTTTTTTTGCGGTATGTGGGCTTCTCACTGTTCTGGCCTCTCCCGTTGTGGAGCACAGGCTCCGGACGTGCAGGCCCAGCGGCCATGGCTCACGGGTCCAGCCGCTCTGCGGCATGTGAGATCTTCCCGGACCGGGGCACGAACCCGTGTCCCCTGCATCGGCAGGCGGACTCTTAATCACTGCGCCACCAGGGAAGCCCACCCTCCATCTTTTGATAAAATGTCATAATCTATTAGTCACACATGAAAAGGAAATATTTTTACTTGATGGTGGGTCAGGATTTTTGGTCCCTATTTAAGAATTTCTTAAAGATTACCATAATAGCATATTGACATTCTCACTAGTTACAATGATCATATATTATTCATAGATATTAAATATAAAATAAAATGCATAGGATAAATGAAGTTGTTATAGGATTATACATTGCTTGAATAAACCAAGTTCAAAGCAGAGAAGGCTTTCAGTGTCTATACCAATTTCTAAAAATATTATCTCAAACTCCCTCTCTCTAACCATATTTTTTCGTATTTTTAGATAATGTTTAAGATAAAGCATTATTATTTTAAAAATCTCTCTGACAAGTGAAAATTCATCCTTTTATCAGTCAGTATACTATTTAAAATTTCTCAGATAGTCATAATTTTCCCCTTTGTATGCCATTTAACCAAAAAAACTCCCATAACTAAAGGAAAACTCTATGTTGGAGAGAAAAAGTAATTTATCTGACATATTTTCAACTTTCAAGGAAATTTTAAAAAAAAGGTTAAGTGGTATAGTTAAGAATCCAACTTTTATTTTTAATAAAATTAATAGTTCAGAAGAGGAATATTTTAAAAATTAATAAATTTAGTAATTATATGTGTCACTATTTCCTGACTTGTTTAAAGTCATTAGGATTAGTATATCCCTTAAAAGTAAAAATACTCTGTTTTTCTTTGAAGGATTTTCAAAGGTAATAATCATTCAAAAATCTAAATAATCTAATTATAGAAAGGATGATGTCACAGGGAAAAAAAGAAAAGAAAAAGAAAAATGTGTATCTTAAGAACAGATATTTAAAAAAAATATGTGCTAAATATTATACAAATTATGGTATTTTATTCATATAGAACATTTATTCAAAATATTATTTTTCTAATCCTATCAAAATCAATGCCTAACAACTAATTGCATATTTTACCTGTTTCATATTTCCCTTGAATATATTGCTTTCATTCTTCTTTTTGTTCTGTTTTTTTTCTCATTGTCTCTATTTAAAGATGTTATGGGACTTGGAACACATTCATTTCTCTTATATACATATCAACTTTGCTTTTATCAACCATCTACATAAGATATGGTCATAGCTTATTCTTCTGAAAAAATTCCATTGAGTACATTATCTGATATAAAGTTATGTTTGCATAAGGACTCACATGATAGTATTGCTCCCTGAATTAACTGCTAGGAAGTCATTTATCTTTTCAGAAGGAAGATGTTTCTTTTTATCAGATCATGAAATTAATATAGCCTCATCACCTGCCTCTTTTCGTTTTAGCTGTTAAAGAACTCAGAGAAAATTTAATGGTCATTTGAAATAACTATGATATCTTGTGTCTGACAAACAGTTTCCAAATAATTGGAGACTGTCTATTTTATTTAAATACCTATTATGTGTAAGTAAATGCCTTTGCTGCATTGAAAACTCTTCATATTTTTCTATTTCCCCTTCCCCTATTTTTAAGCTTCTTGAGTCATGATTTTTTTCCTGCTTTTCTTTCACTGTTATTTAATAGTATCTTCAACTATATCCTACTTGTGCCTATTTTCTAAAAATATTATCAATGCTAACCTTGCTTAGGATTTTCACGTGGGAATCTCTTGGTGATGGTGTCACAACATATCTAAAAGCAAACTTTTCCTCCCTTGAAAAATTGTTCCCATTACTTTGTTTTGTCTCTTGTTTAACAGTATCATCACCATTCAAGCCAAAGATTCAAGCTACAAACTTTGGAGTTATTGCTTATTTGAGTAAAACTTTTGATTTTTTGTTTTTACTATTCTATACTCATGAGATTATTCTATTTCAGGCACTCAGTTCTCATATGAAGCATTTCAATTGTTTCTTATTTTTAATTTTTTTTTTAATTTTATTTTTTTAACATCTTTATTGGAGTATAATTGCTTTACAATAGTGTGCTAGTTTCTTCTTTATAACAAAGTGAAGCAGCTCTACATATGCATATATCCCCATATCTCCTCCCTCTTGTATCTCTTTCCCACCATTCCTATCCCACCCCTCTAGGTGGTCACAAAACGCTGAACTGATCTCCCTGTGCTATTCAGCTGCTTACCACTATCTATCTGTTTTACATTTGGTAGTGTATATATGTCCACACCACTCTCTAACTTCGTCCCAGGTTACCCTTCCCACTCCCCATGCCCTCAAGTCCATTCTCTATGTCTGTGTGTTTATTCCTGTCCTGCCCTAGGTTTTTGGAACCTTTTTTTTTTTTAGATTCCGTATATATGTGTTAGCATGTGGTATTTGTTTTTCTCTTTCTGACTTACTTCACTCTGTATGACAGACTCTAGGTCCATCCACCTCACTACAAATAACTCAATTTCATCTCTTTTTATGGCTGAGTAATATTTCATTGTATATACATGCCACATCTCTTTATCCATTCATCTATCGATGGACACTTAGGTTGCTATCATATCCTGGCTATTGTAAATAGAGCTGTGATGAACATTTTGGTACATAATTATTTTTGAATTACAGTTTTCTCAGGGTATATGCCCAGTAGTGGGATTGCTGGGTCATATGGTAGTTCTATTTTTAGTTTTTTAAGGAACCTCCATACTGTCCTCCATAGTGGCTGTATCAATTTACGTTCCTACAAGCAGTGCAAGAGTGTTCCCTTTTCTCCACACCCTCTCCAGCATTTATTGTCTGTAGATTTTTTGATGATGGTCATTCTGACCAGTGTGAGATGATATCTCATTGTAGTTTTGATTTGCATTTCTCTAATGATTAATGATGTTGAGCATTCTTTCATGTGTTTGTTGGCAATCAGTATATCTTCTTTGGAGAAATGTCTATTTAGGTATTCTGCCCATTTCTGGATTGGGTTGCTGTTTTATTTGATATTGAGTGGCATGAGCTGCTTTTAAATTTCGAAGTTTAATCCTTTGTCATTTGCAAATGACAAATTTGTCATTTGCAAATGCTTCATTTGCAAATATTTTCTCCCATTCTGAGGGTTGTCTTTTCATCTTCTTTATGTTTTTCTTTGCTGTATAAAAGATTTTAAGTTATATTGGGTACCATTTGCTTATTTTTGTTTTTATTTCCATTTCTCTAGGAGGTGGGTCAAAAAGGATCTTGCTGTGATTTATGTCATAGAGTGTTCTGCCTATGTTTTCCTTTAAGAATTTTATAGTCTCTGGTCTTACCTTTAGGTCTTTAATCCATTTTGAGTTTATTTTTGTGTATGGTGTTAGGGAGTGTTCTAATTTCATTCTTTTACATGTAGGTGACCAGTTTTCCCAGTGCCACTTAGAGAAGAGGTTGTCTTTTCTCCACTGTATATTCTTGCCTCCTTTATCAAAAATAAGGTGACCATATGTGCCTGGGTTTACCTCTGGGCTTTCTATCCTGTTCCTTTGATCTATATTTCACTTTTTGTGCCAGTACCTGTGTTGATTACTGTAGCTTTGTAGTATAGTCTGAAGTTCAGGAGGCTGATTCATCCAGCTCCATTTTTCTTTCTTAAGATTGCTTTAGCTATTCAGGGTCTTTTGTGTTTCCATATAAATAGTGAAATATTTTGTTATAGTTCTGTGAGAAATGCCACTGGTAGTCTGATAGGGATTGCATTGAATCTGTAGATTGCTTTGGGTAGAGAGTCATTTTCACAATGTTGATTCTTCCAATCCAAGAACATGGTATATCTCTCCATCTGTTTGTATCATCTTTAATTTCTTTCATCAGTTTCTTATATGTTTCTGCATACAGATCTTTTGTCTCCATAGGTAGATTTATTCCTAGGTATTTTATTCTTTTTGTTGCAATAGTAATTTGAAGTATTTTTAAATTTCTCTTTCAGATTTTTCATCATTATTGTATAGGAATGCAAGAGATTTCTGTGCATTAATTTTGTATCCTGCTACTTTACCAAATTAGTTGATTAACTCTAGTAGGTTTCTGGCAGAGTCTTTAGGATTCACTATGCATAGCATCATATCATCTGCAAACAGTGAAAGGTTTACTTCTTCTTTTCTGATTTGGATTCATTTTATTTCTTCTTCTTCTCTGACTGCTGTGGCTAAAACTTCCAAAACTATGTTGAGTAATAGTGGTGAGAGTGGAGAACCTTGTCTTGTTCCAGATCTTAGTGGAAATGTTTTCAGTTTTTCACCATTGAGAACGATGTTGGCTGTCGGTTTGTCATATATGACCTTTATTATGTTGAGGTAAATTCCCTGTAAGCCTACTTTCTGGAGGGTGTTTATCATAAATTGGTGTTGAATTTTGTTGAAAGTTTTTTTCTGCACCTACTGAGATGATAATATGGGTTTTATTTTTCAATTTGTTAATATGGTGTATCACATTGTTTGTTGTGTAGGTTGAAGAATCCTTGCATTCCTGGGATATACCTTACTTGATCATGGTGTATGATCCTTTTAATGTACTGTGGGATTCTCTTGGCTAGTGTTTGATTGAGGATTTTTGCATCTATGTTCATCCATGATATTGGCCTGTAGTTTTCTTTCTTTGTGACATTTTTGTCTGGTTTTGGTATCAGGTTGATGGTTGTCTTGTAGAATGAGTTTGGGAGTGTTTCACCATATGCTAAATTTTGGAAGAAGGATAGGTGTTAGCTCTTCTCTAAATGTTTGATAGAATTCTCCTGTGAAGCCATCTGGTCCTGGGCTTTTGTTTGTTGGAAGATTTTTAATCACAGTCTAAATTTCAGGGCTTGTGATTGGTCTGCTTATATTTTCTATTTCTTCCTGGTTCAGTCTCAGAAGGTTGTGCTTGGCTAAAAATATGTCCATTTCTTCTAGGTTTTGCATTTTATTGGCATAGAGTGGCTTGTAGTAATCTCTCATGATCCTTTGTATTTCTGCAGTGTCAGTTGTTACTTCTCCTTTTTCATTTCTAATTGTATTTATTTGGGTCTTCTCCCTTTTTTTCTTGATGATTCTGGCTAATGGCTTATCAATTTTGTTTATCTTCTCAAACAACAAGGTTTTAGTTTTATTGATCTTTGCTATTGTTTTCCTCATTGCCTTTTCATTTATTTCTGATCTGGTTTTTATGATTTCTTACCTTCTGCTAATTTGGGTGTTTTTTGTTCTTCTTTCTCTAATTGCTTTAAGTGTAAGGTTAGGTTGTTCATTTGAGATTTTTCTTGCTTCCTGAGGTAAGATTGTATTGCTATAAACCTCCCTCTTAGAACTGCTTTTGCTGCATCCTGTAGGTTTTGGGTCATCATGTTTTCATTGTCATTTGTTTCTAGGTATTTTTTGATTTCCCTTCTAATTTCTTCAGTGATCTCTTGATTATTAGCTAGTATGTTGTTTAGCCTCCAAATGTTTGTATTTCTAACAGATTTTTTCCTGTCATTGATATGTAGTCTCATAGCATTGTGTTTGGAAAAGATACTTGATACAATTTCAGTTTTCTTAAATTTACCAAGCTTAGATTTGTGACCCAGGGTATGATCTATCCTGGAGAATGTTCCATGAGCACCTGAGAAGAAAGTGTATTCTGTTGTTTTTGGATGGAACGCCCTATAAAAAAATTAAGTCCATCTTGTTTAATGCATCATTTAAAGCTTTTGTTTCCTTATTTATTTTCATTTTGGATGATCTCTCCATGGGTGAAAGTAGGGTGTTAAAGTCCCCTACTATGATTGTGTTACTGTCGATTTCACCTTTTATGGCTGTTGGCATTTGCCTTATGTATTGAGGTGCTCCTATGTTGTGTGCATAAATATTTACAATTGTTATATCTTCTTCTTGGATTGATCCCTTGACCATTGTGTACTGTCCTTCATGGTCCCTTGCAATAGTCTTTATTTTAAAGTCTATTTTGTCTGATATGAGAATTGCAACTCCAGCTTTCTTTTGAGTTCCATTTGCATGAAATATCTTTTTCCATCACCTCACTTTCAGTCTGTATGTGTCACCAGGTCTGAAGTGCTTCTCTTGTAGACAGCATATATATGGGTCTTGTTTTTATATCCATTCAGCCAGTCTACGTCTTTTGGTTGGAGTGTTTAATCCATTTACATTTAAGGTAATTATTGATATGTATGTTCCTATTCCCATTTTCTTAATTGTTTTGGGTTTGTTATTGTAGGCCTTTTCCTTCTCTTGTGTTTCATGCCTAAAGAAGTTCCTTTAGCATTTGTTGTAAAGCTGGTTTGGTGGTGCTGAATTCTCTTAGCCTTTGCTTGTCTGTAAATGTTTTAATTTCTCTTTCATATCTGAATGAGATCCTTGCTGTGTCGAATTATCTTAGTTGTAGGATTTTCCCTTTCATCATTTTCAATATGTCTTGCCACTCCTTTCTGGCTTGCAGATTTTCTGCTGAAAGGTCAGCTTTTAACCTTATGGGGATTCCCTTGTGTGTTATTTGTTGTTTTTCCATTGCTGCTTTTAATATGTTTTCTTTGTATTTAATTTTTGATTGTTTGATTAATATGCGTCTTGGTGTGTTTCTCCTTGGATTTACCCTGTATGGGACTCTCTGTGCTTCCTGGACTTGATTAACTATTTCCTTTTCCATATTAGGGATGTTTTCAACTATAATCCCTTCAAATCCCTTCAGTCCCTTTATTTTTTCTCTTCTTCTTCTTCGGGACCCCCATAATTCAAATGTTGGTTCTTTTAATGTTATCCCAGAGGTCTCTGAGACTGTCCTCAAATGTTTTCATTCTTTTTTCTTTATTCTTCTCTGCAGTAGTTATTTTCACCATTTTATCTTCCAGGTCACTTATCCGTTTTTCTGCCTCAGTTATTCTGCTATTGATTCTTTCTAGAGAATATTTAATTTCAGTTATTGTGTTGTTCATCATTGTTTGTTTGCTCGTTAGTTCTTCTAGGTCCTTGTTAAACGTTTCTTGTATTTTCTCCATTCTATTTCCAAGATTTTGGATCATCTTTAGTATCATTATTCTAAATTCTTTTTCAGGTAGACTGCCTACTTCCTCTTTATTTTTTTGGTCTGGTGAGTTTTCACCTTTCTCCTTCATCACCTGTGTGTTTCTCTGTCTTCTCATTTTGCTTAACTTACTGTGTTTCGGATCTCCTTTTCACAGGTTGCAGGTTCATAGTTCTCATTGTTTTTGTGTCTGTCCCTAGGTGGTAAGCTTGGTTCAGTGTGTTGTGTAGGCTTCCTAGTGGTGGGGGCTAGTGCCTGTGTTCTGGTGGATGAGGTTGGATCTTGTGTTTCTGGTGGGCAGGATTCCATTCTGTGGTGAGTTTTTGGGTGTATTTGACCTTATGATTTTAGTCAGCCTCTCTGCTAATGGGTTGTGTTGTGTTCCTGTCTTACTAGTTATTTGGCATAGGGTGCTCACACTGTAGTTTGCTAGTCATTGAGTGGAGCTGGGTCTTAACATTGAGATGGAGATCTCTGGGAGATTTTTCACTGTTTGATATTATATGGAGTCAGGAGGTCTCTGGTGGACCAATGCCCTTAACTCAGCTCTCCCACCTCAGATCAACAGGTCTGCCTGCTGGCCAGAGCACCAAGACCCTGTCAGTTACGTGGCTAAGAAGAAAAAACAGAAAAAGGAAAGAAAGAAAAAAATAAAGTTATTAAAATAATAATAAATAATTGTTAGAATTTTTTAAAAATTAAAAATAATGAAAAACATGAAAGAAAGAAATAAGAGCACAACCAAACCAAAAAGAAAATCCACCAATGATAACAAGTGCTAAAAGCTATACTAAGAAAAAAATAACAAAACAAAACACAGATAGATTCACCTTGGACAAATGGTGAAAGCAAAGCTATACAGACAATATCTCACAAAGAAGCATACACATACACACTCACAAAAAGAGAAAAAAGAAAAAAATATATATATCTTTGCTCCCAAATTCCTCCTCCTCAATCTTGGGATGATTTATTGTCTATTCAGGTATTCCACAGATGCAGGATACATCAAGTTGATTGTGGAAATTTAATCAGGTGCTCCTGAGGCTGCTGGGAGAGATTTCCCTTTCTCTTCTTTGTTCGCAAAGCTCCTGGTATTCAGCTTTGGATTGGCCCTGCCTCTGTGTGTATGTTGCCTGAGAGTGTCTGTTCTTCACTCAGACTGGACGGGATTAAAGTAGCAGATAATTAGGGGGCTCTGGCACACTCAGGCTTGAGTGGGGGAGCAAGGGGGAAGGAATGTGGTGCGAGCCTGCAGCAGTAGAGACCAGCGTGACATTGCAACAGCCTGAGGCATGCTGTGTGTTCTCCTGGGGAAGTTGTCCCTGGATCACGGGACCCTGTCAGTGGCGGGTTGCACAGGTTCTCGGGAGGAGAGGTGCAGATAGTGACCTGTGCTTGCTCACAGGCTTCTTGGTGGCTGCAGCAGCAGTTTTAGCATTTCATGCCAGTCTCTGGGGTCTGTGCTGATAGCCGTGGCTCACGCGCTACTCTCAAGCTCATCTAGGCGCTGCTCAGAATCCCCTCTCTTTGCACATTGAAACAATGGTCTCTTGCCTCTTAGGCAGCTCCAGATATTTTCCTGGACTCCCTGCTGGCTACCTGTGGTGCACTAGCCCCGTTCAATCTGTGGTGCACTAGCCCCGTTCAATCTGTGTTCACACAGCCAACACCAGTCCTCTCCCTGGGATTTGACCTCTGAAGCCCAAGCCTCAGCTCACAGCCCCCGCCTGTCCCAGCGGTGAGCAGACAAGCCTCTCGGGCTGGTGAGTTGTGGTCAGCACTGATCCTCTGTGCAGGAATCTCTCCCCTTTGCCCTCCACACCCCTGTTGCTGTACTCTCCTCCATGACTCCAAAGCTTCCCCCTCCACCACCCACAGTCTCCACCCACAAAGGGGCTTCCTAGTGTGTGGAAACCTTTCCTCCTTCACAGCACCCTCCCACTGGTGCAGGTACCATCCCTATTCTTTTGTCTTTTTTTTTCTTTCTTCTTTTGCCCTGCCCAGGTACGTGGGGAGTTTCTTGCCTTTTGGGAAGTCTGAGGTCTTCTGCCAGCATTCAGTATGTGTTCCGTAGGAGTTGTTCCACATGTAGATGTATTTCTGATGTATTTGTGGGGAGGAAAGTGATCTCCATGTCTTACTCTTCTGCCATCTTGAAGGTCTCCCTTCGATTGTTTTTTTAATACTTTATCTTCCCGTAATCTCTATCTCTCCTACCTTCATGCTCCACAATGTCTTTGGAGTTGTTTTAAAACAGAGAAACAATCATGATAATTCTATTTAAATCTCTTAATTGGCTCTCAATGTCCTACTGGAATAAATACAAACATTTGCATAGCTTTTTCAGACACTTCACAAATGTTCACCACCCTGTATTTCCCACCATCTTTTTTGTGCTCCATCACACTACTTTTCCTTCTCATTCTGTGCCTTTTCATGTACCCATTACTGTTCTCACTGACTGACAAAGAACTGTCCTTTATTCAAGACCAAACAAAAAATGAAGAACATAAAAATAATTATAATGATTATAAAATATTTAATATTTATTAATATTTTACCCTAGATGAGGAGTTGTTCTAAGTGTGTATGTATAAAATTTTATTTAATGTTCACAGCAACCATGTTAGGTAAGCTATACTGTTAGTAAGAGACAGAATCTTACATAAAATCCAGAACTCCTTCTTAAAGTCTGTGAATTTTTTTAAAACCTTGTATAGCCTTCAATTACTTCACTTGTAAAATCAGTCAATTATTGTTGCCTGTTTCATAGGCTCAATATAAAACTTTCATAAGTTAATATACGTGAAGCATTTGGAATAGTAATTGGCACACAGAAAGCACCAATTAGCCATGTTTATTATTGACTATTATACATTCCTGTCTCACTCAAATTTCACCCCCTGTAAGTTTATTAAGACTATTTCACTTAGAATATTTTTTTTGTAATCTTCCAGTATTTAAACTCTGATTTTGTGCCCATACAAGCATGTTGTGCACATTGTTTATATATATTGTGTTTGTCTCTGAGTTTCCCCAAACCTGAACTATATTTTATTTTAATTTTAAAAATATTTATTTTACATATTTATTTTTATAGACTTCTCTGTCACTCAGTCAGTGCTTAATAAATGTTTAAACATAAGCTTTGATTACCTGCATTTCAATAGTTTAAGAAAGGAAAATGAAGAGGGAAAATATACACAATTAACTGAGAAACGTTAGTTTTTATCTTTGTTTGTTTTGTTTTGTTTTGTTTTGTTTTGCGGTACACGGCCCTCTCACTGTTGTGGCCTCTCCCATTGCAGAGCACAGGCTCCAGACGCACAGGCTCAGTGGCCATAGCTCACGGGCCCATCCACTCCGCGGCATGTGGGATCTTCCTGGACCGGGTCACGAACCCGTGTCCCCTGCATCGGCAGGCAGACTCTCAACAACTGCGCCACCAGGGAAGCCTGAAACATTAGATTTTTACTGAGGCTCTGTTTAGAGTAGTCAGTTCATGCCTAAGTTCACTCAGTCCATCTTTCATCAGGCAGAATCCTATGTGTGTGACATGTGCTTGGGAGACCTTTATGATTTGTCATTTCTGTCATCAGGGCTGTTCTCTGAATTCCAAACTTAACTTTATTCAGCAGCATCTTTTTTCACCAATGCCCACCTCCATTCTTTGTAGCAGTTGAGGTGAGGAAATGGCTGGTCCCACTTTACCAAATTTAACATATCTATTTGCATCCAAGGAATGTTCATTAATTCAGTTTTCTTAAATATTTTTCTTTAAGCGGCTTGAGACAAGTTCTCCCAAGGAAAAGACAGAGGAATATGAGTAGCACTTCAAATTATTATATTAAAATGCCCTTCCCATTCCCTAAAATTAATTCTGAATGTTTTTCCAGATAACTCAACTTTTTCTTAAATTTAGTAAACTAAACTCTTACTTCATATTATGTAGTCCATACATGGATGAGAAGGTAATTTTTAACTCGTCATTTTGTTTGGGTCTTAAGTCTGGCATCTCAGCATGCAACTATGGAACCAAAGTTACCCTAGTCATTTCTCTGTAAAACAGGATTACTAAAGACTCATTCTAGTATGCCATCATTCACAAGTTGAGAATATGAATTATTTTACAATGACTCTAACAGTATAAAATTAAATTAAAGTAGGAAGAAAATAAATATTACATCACTAAAACACTGAACCATCACTAATTGTTGCTGTATGCAAAATATAGCAAACTCCTTCTTCCTTGCAAGTGGATATTAAATATATATAATGAAATTTTATTCATCTAACTTACTCTTATCTAGTGGAAAGCCACAAGACAGCCACCTACAAAACTATTACATGCACTGATTACAACTCTACAAAAAGAATACTACTTACTGAATTAATTTTTCAGTGGATCACAAGTTTGACAAGTAACTTTCTTTTGAATTAAATATTATTGTATTGAACCAGCTGTTACAATATATCACTTGAACTGAACACTCAAATTATGTGTTTTGTTATTTTTGTTTTGCCTTCTTCCATGTGACATTTCATTTATGGATGCCTTAGAACATTCTAAAATTTTCTTAAATTGAAAATGCTTCTGTAAATCTTGACTTAGTCAATGGCCTCTTTCCATTTAACTAGTTACACTATCACTTTACAGTAATCAAATTTAGGAATCAAAAGAAGACACTTGTATTTTAATATATATCTAGTTCTACTTGCATTCTATTATTGTTTCTTTGATTTTTTCATCAGTAAAATCAATGTTGGAGTCTCATATGGCCTGAGAACATTGCTGTAATATGCTAAGACCAGCTCTTCTCCAACCTTTGAGATATGATTTCCTATACTTTCTGGACATTACTAAAGATAATTTATTTTGTAGCAATAATGATCAGATACAAGTCAAACAGAATTAGAGCTAATTAAATACATGCACAAAACTCCAATAAATGTAAAGATAGTATTGACTAATGATATGCACTGATTTACTGAAATAGAAGCATAGCATGAGCATGTTCTCCTTGATTCTACATTCATTATTAGCCTTTGTACTGTATTCTTAGAAGCCAGGCTTTATTACTCAAAAGCAAATTAAAAATGAACAAAACAATAAAGATCACAAATATGTTCATTGTGTCTTCATATTAACAAAAACATTTGCAAGATTTTCAGTGTAGGTGTTCACTTAGTATTATTAAGTGCTAAGTCGCTGACTATCTTCTAATAGTGATTTTTTTTAAGTAAGTAGTTACATTGCAATATTATTTCTATCATTTCCTAATCAACATTAAAATTACATCAACCTTCATAAACTATATGCCAGATCCTACAATTATTGTAAAGGATTCATCTCCTATACCCACCTACTTTCTTATTTAATATTAATAATAACATATAGATATGTGAATGCTTAACTTTATCTTTCAGAATGTGATGACTACAAAAGAATTCTGACTAAAAGAGAATTCTGAGCTGTTTCCTTGAAAATACCTAAGCTTCAGTGGTCAGCTAACCTGGACCCTTACTGGTCAAACTAATGGGGAAAGTAAAGTAAACATACAAAGATTAAAACAACATAAAACAGATATAAATAAGCAAATTCAAAATTACAGCAACCTTTATTGGCAATTATACAAGTCCCTGGGCATCTGAAGGTTTTTTTTAGAAAAAGTCATTTTTAAGGAAGTGGTTGGTTAGAGAATGCATGCAGTGTAAGTCAATGTTGATGGTGACACGTGAAAGAGAAAATAAAGATCATTTTATAATATTTTATATGAAGAAGGCAGTGAAGAACTTACCCTCTTCTATTTATTTCCTTAATAGAATGATAATAAAGTTTCTCTATATATTTATCAAGAATAAAAAGTAAAGTATCTTTAATCCTTTATAATGAATGCAAATATTATCATAAAATGCAAATGATTAAAGGCACTGTGCATTCAGAAACATGAGAATATAGTTATTGATATATGCAAACTAATAATACTATGGTACTTTAAATATGTTATGATATGAATTTAAATATAGCATTTAATTACATGGGTTGATATTCTGCCAACGTATTTATTTTTATTTAGTTATATAAGAAATTATGCTATTTAATGTAACATATTTGTTATATTTATTATATGTTATAAACGGGGTGACCATCTTGGTGTTTTAGATAAAAAACTAAGCCAAAAAGGTACAATTAAGTATGAGGATTGGAGATATAACATAACAAGAATTGGACTGAGATAATAGCCTACTTAACTCTTGATTGTCATTTGAAGATAAGGAGTTAACAGGCACATAGAGCATCTTTCAGGGGGAAAAAAGCCTTTACAATTGACACAACTTTTCCAGAGCTTTTGTACAATCAATTGAAGAGGGGTCTGATTCTGCACACTTAGGCGAAGAAAGAAATTGGAAAATTTTATAACTCTATTTCACCATTTACCTTCCAAAACCCAGAGAGTAAGAGCCTTAACTCTTTTTCCTTTCTTCAAAAGGCAGGTTAAATCAGTTCATCTTCAATTGATTGGGTTGGGAAATAGTTAAAGCAATCTAAAATCTGATTTGTAGAAGTTCTTCACTGGCTCAGAAAGGTAACATTAAGTGACAGTTGATTTCACAAATTTCTTTTAAAAATTGCCACCTAGAGACAAGGGGAAAGAAAAAAAGATGTCTTTAATTTTAGAAAACTTGTCTTATACTGGTAAAAATCATGATTTGATAGAATAAATACCAAATTTTATAGGGAAGGAGTGATTTATTTGTCTATCTACCATCCTTCCTGTCAGTTTCACATATATCTAAGCACATGATATCTTTATAATAGAAAAGTTATAGAAATGGAGAAAAAAGGAATGAATGGGGTAGATATGAAATATAACCCATCTTAAATTTAGCTTCTGTGTAACTAGTCTGGACACAGGGGTCACACATTTTAAAAAATCTGACATTTCTAAAATAGTGTAAAATATTTATGTAATAAGAAATCAATTTACATTTTTTAAGACTTCTGAAAATGCAAAGTGTGATTCCTTTCTCAACACAAGCAAAATTATAATTCTCACTTTTAAAATTTTCTTTCTTGTAATACTTCACATCCACAATATGTGCTCCAGGGTTTTTAATGTCAACCCAAATGCTCCAAAATTTTCTTCAGGAACTAACTCAGTGCTGACACTTTTCTCATTCTTCCTTCTTTCTCTATAACTGTTACCATCTCTTTCACCAAAAACTATGTCTTGTTGAAAATCAGGGTGGTCTGATACATCTCAATCCTTCCACTTATTTTAGTTGGCCTGATTACGCACTGTAGAGACTTAGGAATGTAACTAGCAAAAACCAGGTTTTCTATAACAGGCAGAGGAAGAGATTTTGTGAACAATGTTATGTTAATTTTTTCCTATCCACACATTCACACACATATTAGCAAGATCAAGTATGATGTAGTGATTCACATAAACCTTAAAGATGGGAAAAATAAAAGCATCGGTGCCACTGCTGTTTTACTGATCTACAGTATAGACTTGTCCTTAATGAAGTCTATTGCCTTGATCTCTAGACTTAGTCATTAGTTTGTGACACTGAGTTTGTTAAAAAAAATAAAAATAAAACAGTTGCTGATGGAACATTTTCTTATTTGATAACTACTATTGTATCTGTATACTAGTATTGTATAAAACATATGAGCAAATTATTGTATCAAAGTCGTGAGTGCCTAAAACAGCATCTAATAAATGTATGAGAGCCTAAAATGGCATCAAGAAGGTAATAGAGTGAGAATGAGAGAAGAAATCAACCATATGCTACTCTCCCAGTGCAGGTTTCTCAGCCTAATCTGAAGCGGAACAAAAATAAACCATATGACATTTTGGAACTTTGATATTATACTGGCTTGGAATTTTTATATGTGCAAGAATAAAATATTATTTTGTAATTTATAAATGACTAAAACAACGATGGAATATGTCTAAGATTTTATCCCATAGTGGCAAAACTGAGCCTATAGAATAACGTTAATGAAACATTAGTGAGAAATAATAAAATGCTTTCTGCTTTCATCTTTCAGTGCAGTTCATTCAATAAATTTGTTATGTGTAATTAAAAATTTAGAAAAATATATGGAATAAAATAATTATATTCTTATGTTTCCTAAGGAAATAATAATAATGTAAATGTTCTATTATGTAATCTGAAATTTAAAATAAAACATTGTAAAAAGGAAAATAAAGAAGTGGTAGATCAGGAGTAGAATTGGATCCAAATCTCAGTTCCAAAATAATGCAATTTTCTATGGAATAAGGCTGATTACCTAGTATCTGAAAGTTTAGTTATACTAATTAAAGTTAGCTAGTAAAATTATTACGATACAAAATCCAGTTCTTTCATCTAGATGGCATTTTTAAAAATGTTACTATCGTGAGTAGAGTTCTGTAATAGAAAACTCCCAGGGTAAACAGTCTTAATATTTTTAATATTTGTTTAATATTTTACATAAAAGGTCTAAGTATATTGATAAATTGGCAAAGTCTTATTATGTTCCCTAAATATTTAAACTGTCTAAGATTTCTAAGTTCTGTTTTCAGAAATGTAAAAATGTTTTAGAAACTAACATGTTTTAGAGTACTTAACCTGAGCCTCCAGACATATTTATTTACCTTTTAAAAGCAAATATCTATGAACATTTCAAGTAACTATGCATTTAAAGCTAACATTTCAATGAGGGAACAATATGCATAGAGTTTTAAACTATGACAATTCATGGAAAATTTTAAAACCTTTTATTAAAGTTTTAAAAATAATAGAATAATGTGCAATCCACACTTAGAGAGGGAATTATATCCTTCTTACTTAAGAATAGCATACCTACATAATATTTTTCAATTCTTTTGTGCAGCAGATTTATCTATTCTCCCTATTCAATTTTTAATTTTATCACATATATATCAGTGTGGACTCACCGATATTTATTTTATATATTAGGCTATAATCAGATACTCCTTTATTTTCTTGTTGAAGTCGTTCTAGCTTTGGCCATGAAGAGCTCTTGCAATTGGGTCCTGTGTCCCTTTGACATTCTCAATCATTGTGTTTTTATTGTTGTTGTTTATTTGGTTTTGCTTGCCCATAGTAAATTCATTCCAAGAGTAAAGTATAGAAGGGGAGAAAAAGAGTAACCTTAAAGTGAAGAAACTGACAAACACTACATCAAGTCAGGTGATCAAGGTCACCATCAACAGTGATAAATCATCTTGATACTATGTACCCTTGATATGAGGTGAAGAGTATGGCACTGTCTCTCTGGTTTTCATCTATCAAATCCATAATCCAAATCTAATCATTAAAAAATATCAGACAAATACCAATGAAGAACATTCTGCAAAACAACTGACAAGTAATCCTCAAAACTGTCAAGGCCATCAAAAACAAGGAAAATCTAAGGAACTACCACAGATGGAGGAGCCTATGTAGGTACGCAAACTAAAGGTAATTGGTATTCTGGGTGGAATCCTGAAGCAGAAAAAGGATATTAAGTAAAAATTAAGAAAAACAGAATAAAGTATGGACTTTAATTAATAAATATAATGCATCAGTTACATTATTTTTAATGTATTTTAGTTAATTGTGACAAATATATTAATGTAATATATTAATAATGAGGGAACTTGGTTTGGGGTATATTGTAATTCTGTCCTCACAATTCTTTAAAATATAAAACTATTCGAAAATTAAAAGGTTATTTAAAAGAGAAAATATTAGAAGAATTAATAGTAATGTAAGATATTCATATCTGAGTAGATACAAAGAAAATGGAATAAAAACTTTGCATTCAGATTTAAACTTCGCTTTACATTTAATATTTACTTTTTTTTTTTTTTTTTTTTTTTTTTTTGCCATACACGGGCCTCTCACTGTTGTGGCCTTTCGCGTTGTGGAGCACAGGCTCTGGATGCGCAGGCTCAGTGTCCATGGCTCACGGGCCCAGCTGCTCTGCAGCACGTGGGATCTTCCCAGACCGGGACACAAACCCAGTCCCCTGCATCAGCAGGCAGACTCTCAACCACTGTGCCAACAGGGAAGCCCTAATATTTACTTTTAAATAGGGATTCAATTCTTTAAACGTTTTCTATCCATAGGGAAAACGATCATTCTAAAGGCAGAATAGCTAGATGAATATTAATAATGCATGTAAATATTATCTAAATTCCAATAAATCCTGGTGCCTAAAATTCTGTCATTGAAAACAAAATTTGGAAGAGGGAAATACTTTGCATACACTTAAATGTTTTTAACGGATGTTTTTCTAAAAATATATCACATACTTCACATTTTCTATCTAAATTTATCATAGCATACTGTGGTTGTGGTTACAGAGATATATCCAAATTTATATTGCATAAGATGTGATGGTGGAGCCCAATAGTTCTCACTCTGGCTATATGTTAGAATCATTTGGGGAACAACAACAGTCCAATTAACTTAGAACTTCTATAGGTAAGGTACTTGCATTGTATGTTTAAAAATCTTTCAAGTAATTCTAAATTTTAGCCAGGGTTGAGAAACTTTGCAGCCCATGGATATCCTTGTGTGATATACCTCCACATATGGCTGTTTAAGATATAGTCTGTTGTCATATGTTCTGAGTAGCATACAAATTAGATTACATATTGAGGAGCTGATGTAAATTTTTGTTCCCATACAGAATGTAAACTTTCTCTTTCTTGTGGTTCTTCATCACTGGCTATCTCCTTATCTGCCATAGCTCACAAGATTGTTTATTTATAATCTCCATTCCTCATCAATATCAGTGCAGTTTTAAAGATATTATTCTAATGTGTTCTTACAAATGCTTCTAGTGCTGTCTTCTTATGTATTCTTTTTTTTTTAATCTTTATTGGAGTATAAGTGCTTTACAATTTTGTGTTAGTTTCTGCTGTATAACAAAGTGAATCAGCTGTACATATACATATATTCTGATTCTTGTGTATTCTTAAAGGCTTCTGACACTTGTTGTCTACTTCATTTTGTTAATGAGACTTATCTTCTTTTGATTTTCTTGTGTCTTCTGCCTCTTGTCACGTTATTCAAACAATACAAAATAGAATTAAAATACAGATCTTATTATAGGCACCAATAGGCAAATAGATAATTCATTTACTGGTACTGAATGACCCAAACTCATCAAAATACATTAAACTGATGCTGAAATCTTGCAAACTTTAGCTGAATTCACATGATTATTTCTATGCTGCTTGGAAATCAGTCTCTGCCGCCCCCCATTGTTGTTACTGCTGTTGTTATTATGCCTGGTGTTGGAGCCATTTGAGTTTGTGCCAAAAAAGTCACTGAAAAAGTTGGGATAAGTTTGGTTCCTGGAATAACATAACATAGACTGACCTGTCTCACAGAATCTTATGAGATTAGTTTGGTATTATAGTATCTTCTGAACCTTTTCTCAAAATTATATATTTTATATATATAATTCAGGAGCTTTCTAGGAAGGCTGGGAAGAGTGGTGGTCAGCCCCATTAGGTCTAGGAGATCATAATTTTTGCATTTTTGATTTGTGCCCAGAGTAGTGAAAGAAACCAAATGATTTCAGATTTTATATGACATCTTGGCAGTAGATGATTATCATAACACAAGTCCTTCATATAAATTAAGAGAAAACAAAGATGAATTTGAAGACAAAAGTATTACATATTATTTCTTTTTTAAAGAGTTAAATAAATATAAAGTGGTAAAAGTATATAAACACTCCTACTAAACTAAGTGGATTCAAATATAGATCCCGCTTTCTATGTGGTGGATTCCAGATTATGATAATTCCCTTAGTTTTGTTCTGTCATGCTCAATAATGATAATTATAAAGAGCTATGTAAAAATGTTCCTGAATGTGTGTGTGTGTGTGTGTGTGTGTGTGGTCATAGCAACGATGCATTTTATTTGTTTTTACACATTAACTTCAATTTACCAAAACTTTAAGAAGTCTCATTAAGAAAGATGTATCTTTTCTGTGGATCTATGTATACTGCTGCAGAGCAAAATGTACATGTATGATCAAATATATACATAGATGTGTAAAGAATCAGAGTTCACCTGTTATTCTTAGATTATGAAGTGTAAGAACTATTTTTGATCAATTTATCTATTATTTAACTTTAGTTTTGTATTTGAATTATTTCATACTCAATATTTATTAAACGTATGCAGAACAACGCATATTAAAAGTTTAAGTCATTTCATATTTAACACTTGTCACAATGATTACGGAATTTACAACACCTTGATAGCTTGCAACAATGAAGTCCATCAGATCAGAAGAATATAATTTTAGAATCAGAGCTTACCTTAAGCAAGAGCTAGTCAATATTCTTTATTTATTGGTAAGGAAACTCTAAGAATAAGTAAATTGCCCAAGTCTATGTATCTGCAATAATTAAGATCACAAACAGCTCTTTGTTCTCAATTGCTCATGAACAAGTATTCTTTTACATTTATTCTGTTCTGATTCTGTCATTGCTACAGTCACTTTATCAAATCTCTTACCATAAAAAGTTTATCCTAGAAGGAGATTTAGATTTATTTGAAGTGCACATACTAGTTCTCTTTATAGAAACCTTTCTGTGTGTGAAGAATATTATTATCAATTTTAGTGTTTTCATTCAAGGCTAAGTAATTCTAATGTCATCAACTATTGTTTTAAGATGGTATTTTTTGGTTCTTCAAAGGTTGTCAATGTCCCTTCTTCTTGGGAGAACTTTCTTTTAATGGCCTCACTGTAACATACCCTAAATTTTCATCTCAGAAGGACATCAAATTATCTAATAAAAACTTTTAAACAGATTACAGCAGCAAACTAAAAATGCTGAAGTCACCAGCCATAATTTTGTTTTTATCATAACCTTTGTGCTTAGTTATTCAGCCTTTATATATCACCTTGATTTTCTCACAATGTTTTACAATCATCTTCTACCTATCCTTAGCTAATATGCAAAATATATAAGCTCTAAGGAATAACTATAATAATCATGCATTCATGAACTGTCTGCCCCTTTTATTTCTTAAATATTTTTTTTTCTATCTAAGCTAGATTCTTTTCATATGCAGTTGTCAGTGTATCTCACAGGATGAGAATTTGGCACATAATTTTTACACTGTAAAATTCCTTTACATATGGGAACCTGTCTAACACCTGAACTCAAATTAAGATAACATTTTTTATTCAACAATTGTGACATTTATATTCTCTTTTCAATTTTTTCTTCCTTTTTTAGCTTGCTGCAGTTGACTTTCCACTGTTTCTCATAAGTAGAATGCTAAGCTACAAAACATTTTATATCACAAAATTGGGATTGAAAGAATCTAAATGTAAATTAAATATATGCACTTAAAATGTAGCAGAATCGAGAGGGCAGACAGCAGAAGCAAGAAGAACTACAATCCTGCATCCTGTGGAACAAAAACCACATCCACAGAAAGATAGACAAGACGAAAAGGCAGAGGGCTATGTACTAGTTGAAGGAACAAGATAAAACCCCAGAAAAACAACTAACTGAAGTGGAAATAGGAAATGTTCCAGAAAAAGAATTCAGAATATTGATGGTGAAGATGATCCAGAACCTCAGAAAAAGAATGGAGGCAAAGATCGAGGAAATGCAAGAAATGTTTAACAAAGACTTAGGAGAATTAAAGAACAAGCAAACAGAGATGAACAATACAATAACTGAAATGAAAACTACACTAGAAGGAATCAATAGCAGAAAAACTCAGGCAGAAGAATGGATAAGTGACCTGGAAGACAGAATGGTGGAATTCACTGCTG
The DNA here is from genome assembly GCF_964374135.1 of Grampus griseus. Taxonomy (NCBI): domain Eukaryota; kingdom Metazoa; phylum Chordata; class Mammalia; order Artiodactyla; family Delphinidae; genus Grampus; species Grampus griseus. Next base: position 49,492,344 of record NC_139012.1, read on the forward strand.
CAGAACAGAATAAAAAAATAAAAAAATAAAAAATAAAAAGAAATGAAGATTGACTAAGAGACCTCTGGGACTACATTAAATGCAACAACATTCACATTATAGGGGTCCCAAAAGGAGAAGAGAGAGAAAAAGGAACCGAGAAAATATTTGAAGAGACTACAGTTGAAAACTTCCCTAACATGGGAAAGGAAATAGCCACCCAAGTCCAGGAATCATAGAGAGTCCCAAAGAGGATAAACCCAAGGAGAAACACACCGAGACACACAGTAAACAAACTGGAAAAAATTAAAGACAAAGAAAAATTATTGAAAGCAGCAAGGGAAAAATGACAAATAACATACAAGGGAACTCCCATAAGGTTAACAGCTGATTTCTCTGCAGAAACTCTACAAGCCAGAAGGGAGAGGCATGATATACTTAAAGTGATGAAAGGGAAGAACCTGCAACCAAGATTACTCTACCAGTCAAGGATCTCATTCAGATTTGATGGAGAAATCAAAATCTTTCCACACAAGCAAAAGCTAAGAGAATTCAACACCACCAAACTAGTTCTACAACAAATGCTAAAGGAACTTCTCTAAGTTGGAAACACAAGAGAAGAAAAGGATCTACAAAAACAAACCCAAAACAATTAAGAAAATGGTCATAGGAACATACATATCGATCACCACCTTAAACGTGAATGGATTAAATGCTCCAACCAAAAGACACAGGCTTGCTGAATAGATACAAAAACAAGACCCATCTATATGCTATCTACAAGAGACCCACTTCAGACCTAGGGACACATACAGACTGAAAGTGAGGGGATGGAGAAAGATATTCCATGCAAATGGAAATCAAAAGAAGGCTGGAGTAGCAATACCCATATCAGATAAAATAGACTTTAAAATAAAGAATGTTACAAGAGACAAGGAAGGGCACTACATAATGATCAATGGATCAAACCAGGAAGAAGATATAACAATTATAAATATATATGCACCCAACATAGGAGCACCTTAATAAATAAGGCAACTGCTAATATCTATAAAAGAGGAAGTTGACAGTAGCACAATAGTAGTGGGGGACTTTAACAGCTCACTTACACCAATGAACAGATCATCCAAAATGAAAATAAATAAGGAAACAGAAGCTTTAAATGACACAATACACCAGATAGATTTAATTGAGATTTATAGGACATTCCATCCTAAAAGAGAAGATTACACTTTCTTCTCAAGTGCACACGGAACATTCTCCAGGATAGATCACATCTTGGGGCACAAATCAAGCCACAATAAATTTAAGAAAATTGAAATAATATCAAGCATCTTTTCTGACCACAACACTATGAAATTAGAAATGAATTACAGGGGAAAAAAACACACATGGAAGTGAAACAATACATTTCTAAATAACCAAGAGATCACTGGAGAAATCATAGAGGAAATCAAAAAATACCTACAGACAAATGACAATGAAAACACGATGATCCAAAACCTATGGGATGCAGCAAAAGCCATGATAAAAGGGAACTTTATCGCTATACAAGTCTACCTCAAGAAACAAGAAAAATCTCAAATAATCTAACTTACACCTAAACGAACTAGAGAAAGAAGAACAAACAAAACCCAAAGTTAGTAGAATGAAAGAAATCGTAAAGATCACAGCAGAAATAAATGAAATAGAAACAAAAAAGAACAATAGCAAAGATCAATACAACTAAAAGCTGATTCTTTGAAAAGATAAACAAAATTGATAAACCATTAGCCAGACTCATCAAGAAAAAGAGAGAGAGGACTCAAATTAATAAAGTTAGAAATGAAAAAGGAGAAGTTACAACAAACACCACAGAAATACAAAGCATCCTAAGAGACTACTACAAGCAATGTTATTCCAATAAAATGGACAACCTAGAAGAAATGGACAAATTTTAAAAAGGTATAACCTTCCAATACTGAGCTAGGAAGAAATAGAAAATATGAACAGACCAATCACAATGAATGAACTTGAAACTGTAATTAAAAATATTCCAACAAACATAAGTCCAGGACCACATGGCTTCACAGATGAATTCTATCAAACATTTAGAGAAGAGCTAACATCCATCCTTCTCAAACTCTTCCAAAAAATTTCAGAGGAAAGAACACTCCCAAACTCATTCTATGAGGCCACCATCACCCTGATACCAAAATCAGACAAAGATACTACAAAATAAGAAAAGTACAGACCACTATTACTGATGAATATAGATGCAAAAATGCTAAACAAAATACTAGCAAACAGAATCCAACAACACATTAAAAGGATCATATACCATGATCAAGTGGAATTTATCCCAGGGATGCAAGGATTCTTCAATATATGTAAATCAATCAGTGTGATAAACCATACTAACAAGTTGAAGAATAAAAAAACATATAATCATCTCAATAGATGCAGAAAAAGCTTTTGACAAAATTCATCACCCATTTATGATAAAAACTCTCCAGAATGTGGACATAGAGGGACCCTACCTCAACATAATAAAGGCCACATGTGACAAACCCACAGCAAACATCATTCTCAATGGTGAAAACCTGAAAGCATTTCCTCTAAGATCAGGAACAACACAGGATATCCACTCTCACCACTATTATTCAACATAGTTTTGAAAGTCCTAGCCACGGCAGTCAGAGAAGTAAAAGAAATTAAAGGAATACAAACTGGAAAAGAAGAAGTAAAACTGTCACTGTTTGCAGATGACATGATACTATACATAGAGAATCTTAAAGGTGCCACCAGAAAACTACTAGAACTAATCAATGAATTTGGTAAAGTTGCAGGATACAAAATTAATGCACAGAAATCTCTTGCATTCCTATACAGTAATGATGAAAAATCTGAAAGAGAAATTAATGAAACACTCCCATTTACCACTGCAACAAGAAGAATAAAATACCCTGGAATAAACCTACCTAGGGAGAAAAAAGAACTGTATGCAGGAAACTATAAGACACTGATGAAATAAATTAAAGATGATACCAACAGATGGAAAGATATACCATGTCCTTAGATTGGAAGAATCAATACTGTGAAAGTGACTATACTACCCAAAGCAATCTACAGATTCAATGCAATTGCTATCAAATTACCAATGGCATTTTTTTATGGAACTAGAAAAAAAAATCTTAAAATTTGTATGGAGACACAAAAGACATCAAATAGCCAAAGTAGTCTTGAGGAAAAAAAAAAACGGAGCTGGAGGAAGCAGACTCCCTGATTTCAGACTATAATCTAAAACTACCATAATCAAGACAATATGGTACTGGCACAAAAACAGAAACATAGATCAATGGAACAAGATAGAAAGCCCAGAGACAAACTCACGCATCTATGGTCAACTAATTTATGACAAAGGAGGCAAGGATATACAATGGAGAAAAGACAGTCTCTTCAATAAGTGGTGCTGGGAAAACTGGACAGCTACATATAAAAGAATGAAATTAGAACACTCCTTAACACCTACATATAAAAGAATGAAATTAGAACACTCCTTAACACCATACACAAAAATAAACTCAAAATGGATTAGAGACCTAAATGTAAGATCAGACACTATAAAACTCTTAGAGGAAAACTTAGGAAGAACACTATTTGACATAAATCACAGCAAGATCTTTTTGATCTATCTCCTAGAGTAATGGAAGTAAAAACAAAAATAAACAAATGGGACTTAATGAAACTTAAAAGCTTTTGCACAGCAAAGGAAACCATAAACAAGATGAAAAGACAACTCTCAGAATGGGAGAAAATATTTGCAAAAGAATCAAAGGACAAAGGATTAATCTCCAAAATATATAAACAGCTCATGCAGTTCAATATTAAAAAAAAACAAACAACCCAATCCAAAAATGGGCAGAAGACCTAAATAGACATTTCTCCAAGGAAGACATACAGATGTCTAGGAAGCACATGAAAAGCTGCTCAACATCATTAATTATTAGAGAAAAGCAAATCAAAACTACAATGAGGTATCACCTCACACCATTTAGAATGGGCATCATCAGAAAATCTACAAACACCAAATGCTGAAGAGGGTGTAGAGAAAAAGGATCCCTCTTGCACTGTTGGTGGGAATGTAAATTGATACAGCCACTATGGAGAACAGTATGGAGGTTCCTTAAAAAACTAAAAATAGAATTGCCATATGATCCAGCAATCCCACTATTGGGCATATACCCAGAGAAAACCATAATTCAAAAAGACACATGAACCCCAGTGTTCATTGCAGCACTATTTACAATAGCTACGTGGTGGAAGCAACATAAATGCCCATTGACAGACGAACGGATAAAGAAGATGTGGTAAATATATACAATAGAATATTACTCAGCTATAATATGGAACAAACATGGGTCATATGTAGAGACGTGGATGGATCCAGAGACTGTCATACAGAGTGAAGTATGTCAGAAAGAGAAAAACAAATATCATATATTAATGCATATATGTGGAACCTAGAAAAATGATACAGATAAACCGGTTTACAGGGCAGAAATTGAGACTCAGATGTAGAGAACAAACATATGGACATGAACAGGGGTAAGCAGCGAAGGGGTGGGAGTGGTGGTGTGATGAATTAGGTGATTGAGATTGACATGTATACACTGATGTGTATAAAATTGATGACTATAATAACCTGCTGTATAAAAAAATAAATAAAATAAAATTTAAAAATTAAAAAAAGAAAATAAACTGTACTTTAAAAACATGTAGAAGAATCATTGGTTTACACTGCAAGACATAGCTGGTAGTAACAATATATATATACAATATTTATACACAATTACTTATGCTACATTAAGACTGCTTTATTGTTGATTGTCTAGGATAAATGTTTTTCAAGGCAATATTACTGTTTAGCATTTATATAAAAGGAAAAGTGTGTGTGCATAAATACATAAGTGTTAAGGTTTTATCAATCATTAGATTCACATTGGTGCTTACTCATTCATATTGTTTTAACTTTTATTTCACATCTACATATATTGCCTACACACAAAAATGAACTGAGGAACCATGGTATGATAAGAAAACTAGTCTGAAGTAAACAGATTGTCAATAATAAATAACTTCTCTGATATTGGATCTCTGTGATCAGCAGTTTCTCTTCCGTAATGTGAAAACTTTGGAATTTTGGTCTCTTAACCACAGTAGGGCTTACATTAATAGTGTCGTGAAGTTGTTTGTGCTTCTCTTTCACATTCTTTGAGAACTATACCTCAAGTGTCCTTGTCTTTTTCCTTAATACTTTTTGTTCTCATGACATAATAGGCATTTTATTTTTTTTTTAATTTTTATTGGAGTATAGCTGTTTTACAAAGTTGTGTTAGTTTTTACTGCACAGCAAAGTGAATCAGCTGTATGTATACATGTATCCCCTCCTTTTTCGATTTCCTCCCCATTTAGGTCACCACATAACATTGTTTAGAGTTCCCTGTGCTATATAGTATGTTCTCAGTAGTCATCTGTCTTATACATAGTATCAATAGTGTATACGTGTCAATCCCAATCTCCCAATCCCTCCCATCCTCCCCTTTCCCCCTTGGTACCCATATGTTTGTTCTTTGTCTGTGGCTCTATTTCTGCTTTGTAAATAAGATCGTCTATACCAATTGTTTTCAGATTCCACATATATTCGTTAATATACAATATTTGCTTTTCTCTTTGCAACTTTCTTCACTCTGTATGACACTCTCTAGGTCCATCCACATCTCCACAAATGACCCAATTTCATTCTTTTTAATGGCTGAGTAATATTCCATTGTATTTATGTACCACATCTTCTTTATTCATTCTCTGTTGATGGACATTTAGGTTGTTTCCATGTCCTGGCTATTGTAAATAGTGCTTCACTGAACATTGAGGTTCGTGTGTCTTTTTGAATTATGGTTTTTCTCAGGGTATATGCCTAGCCGTGAGATTCCTAGGTCACATGGTAGTTCTAATTTAGTTTCTTAAGGAACCTCCATACTGTTCTCCATTGTGGCTCTATCAATTTATATTCCTACCAATAGTGTAAGAGGATTCCCTTTTCTCCACACTCTCTCTAGAATTTATTGTTTGTAGATTTTATGATAATGGCCATTCTGACTAGTGTGAGGTGGTATCTCATTGTAGTTTTGATTTGTATTTCTCTAATAATTAGTGATGTTGAGCATGTGAAAGAATGAAATTAGAGCACTCCCTAATACTATACACAAAAATAAATTCAAAATAGATTAAAGACCTAAATGTAAGACCAGACACTGTAAATCTCAGAGGAAAACAAAAGCAGAACACTCTTTGACATAAATCACTGCAAGGTCTTTTTTGACCCACCTCCTAGAGTAATGAGAATAAAAATAAAAGTAAACAAATGGGACCTAATTAACCTTAAAAGCTTTTGTACAGCAAAGGAAACCATAAACAAGACAAAATGACAACCCTTAGAATGGGAGAAAGCCTTGCAAATGAAGTAACTGACAAAGGATTAATCTCCAAAATATACAAACAACTCATGCAGCTCAATATCCATAAAACAAAGAACCCAATCAAAAAATGGGCAGAAAACCTGAATACACATTTCTCCAAAGAAGACATACAGATAGCCAACAAACACCTGAATAGATGATCCTTAATATTTTTATTATTTATTTTGTTTGAAGGCTTTCTCACACATACACAGAAGGCATAATAGTTTTTCCAGAGCATTTCCACCAAAGATATTTGTTTTTTATATTTTCGACTTGAAAATCAGATTATAGCCATGCTGAAATAATATACCTGGTCAAAGTCATTGTATTCATTTACAACATTGGCTTTCCTATTCATGTTTTCCCAGAAAGTTTGTTCTATGGCTGTATATTGCAAGGGAATGAGAAGTAATGAATGACTAAGGAAACAGTAGGTACAGCTCTGGTAATTTTTTATGAATGGACTAAATAGATTACACCCTACAGCTGTGGAAATTCCAAATACTTAAAAAAAAAAAACAAAAAAAAAAAAACAAAAAAGAAACAGGAGAGGCTGTAAGAATTTTAGACCTCCACCAAAGTCACTGATTTCAGCAGTATTTAATTCCAATTAATTTCTAAGTAATATTCTGAATTGATTATGCACCTACCCACTGAGTAAGCATAAGTAATATGAGTAGTATAGAGTGGTATGTATGTTTATGAGTGTGTTTTGTGTGTGTGTGGGGGGGGGTGTGTGTTGACATGAATTGGAGGAGCACTTCCTTTGGTTCTGCAGAATTAAAAATCATAACCACAGACATTCCCATTTCTAATACCAGATATGTAAAATTGTAAGGCCAAATACATTTGTTTTGGTTCCTATCAATGTTTAAAAAGACTACACTACAAAGCTACAATAATCAAAAAAGTGTATGATACTGGCATAAAAAGAGAGACATAGACTGATGGAACATAATAAAGAGCCAGAAAATGGACCCTTCCATACATGATCAACTAATATTTGAAAAGAAAGCCAAGGATACACAGTGGGGAAAAGTTAATCTCTTCAATAAGTGTTGTTGAAGAAATTGGATAATCATTAGTGAAAGAATGAAATTAGACCCTACTTACGTCACTCACAAAAATTAGCTTGAATTGCACTAAAGACTTAAAATAAGACCTAAAATTGTAAAACTCCTAGAAGAAAGCATACGTAAAAAAGCTTCTTGACATTGGTATTGACAAAGTTTTTAAAATATGACACCAAAAGCAAAAATCAATAAGTGGGACTATATAAAACTAAAAGGTTCTGCATAAAACCATCAACAAAATGAAAAGGCAATCTACAGAATAGGAGAAAATATTTTACAATTTATATACCTGGTAAGGGGTTAATACCCAAAATATATAAGAAACTCATATCACTCCATGGTAAAAACAAAAAACAACAAAAAAAAACCAGTCCATTTTCTCCACAGCCTCTCCAGCATTTATTGTTTGCAGATTTTTGATGATAGCCATTCTGACTAGTGTGAAGTTATACCTCATTGTAGTTTTGATTTGCATTTCTCTAATGACGTTGAGCATCTTTAACGATGTTGAGCATCTTTTCATGTGCCTCTTGGCCATCTGTATATCTTCTTTGGAGAAATGTCTGTTTAGATATTCTGACGATTTTTTGATTGAATTGTTTGCTTTTTTGATTTTGAGCTGCACGAGCTGTTTGTATATTTTGGAAATTAATCCCTTGTCAGTCACTTCGTTGACAAATATTTTCTCCCATTCTAAGGGTTGTCCTTTCGTCTTGTTTATGGTTTCCTTTGTTATGCAAAAGATTTTAAGTTTAATTAGGTCCCATTTATTTATTTATTTTTTAATTTTCATTACCCTAGGAGGTGGATCAAAAAAGATCTTGCTGTGATTTATGTCACAGAGTGTTCAGCCTATGTTTTCCTCTAAGAGATTTATAGTATCCATCCTTACATTTAGGTCTTTAAACCATTTTGAGTTTATTTTTGTGTATGGTATTAGGGAGTGTTCTAATTTCATTCTTTTACATGTAGCTGTCCAGTCTTCCCACTTATTGAATAGGTTGTCTTTTCTCCATTGTATATTCTTGCCTCCTTTGTCATAGATTAGGTGACCATATGTGTGTGAGCTTATCTCTGGGCTTTCTATCCTGTTCCATTGATCTATATTTTGTTTTTTGTGCCAGTATCATACGGTTTTGCTTACTGTAGCTTGGTAGTATAGTCTGAAGTCAAGGAGCCTGATTCCTCTAGCTCCATTTTCTTTATCAAGATTGTTTTGGCTATTCATGGTGTTTTGTGTTTTCATACAAATTGTAATTTTTTTCTTCTAATTCTGTGAAAAATGCCATTGGCAATTTGATAGGCATTGCATTGAATCTGTAGACTGCCTTGGTCAGTATAGTCATTTTCCCAATATTGATTTTTCCAATCCTAGGACATGATATATTTTTCCAACTGTTTGTGTCATCTTCGATTCCTCCAACTCTGAACCCTCCTACACTGTTGGTAGGAATGTAAATTGGTACAGTATGGAGGTTCCTTAAGAAATGAGAAATAGAATTGCCTTATGACCCAGCAATCCCACTACTGGGCATATATCTGAAGAAAACCATAATTCTAAAATATACATATACCCCAGTGTTCATTGCAGCACTAATTACAATAACCAGGATATGGAAGCAATCGAAATGTCTGTTGACAGAAGAATGAATAAAGAAGCTGTGGTACATATATACAATGGAATATTACCCAGCCATTAGAAAGAATGAAATAATGCCCTTTGCAGCAACATGGTTTGATCTAGAGATTGTCATACTGAGTGCAGTAAGTCAGACAAAGACAAATATCATATGATATCGCTTCTATGTTGAAGCTAAAAAAATGGTACAAATGAACTTATTTCCAAAACAGAAATAGAGTCAGAGACAGAAAACAAACTTATGGTTACCAAGGGTAAAAGGGGAGAGGGGTAAATTGGGAGATTGGGATTGACATATACACACTATTATATATAAAATAGATGACTAATAAGAACCTACTCTGTAGCACAGGGAACTCTACTCAATACCCTGTAATGACCTATATGGGAATAGAATCTAAAAAAGAGTGGATATATGTACATGTATAACTGATTCACTTTTCTGTACACCAGAAACTGAAACAACATTGTAAATCAACTATACTCCGATAAAAAAAAATGTTTTTTCAATGTTCATAAAGTTTGATTGTCACACAGTCACACTCATTCATGTACAGTCTGCCTGTATCGGTTTGCTAGGGCTGCCATAACCACAGACTGTACTGGGGGACTTAAGCAGCAGACATTTTTTTGGGGGGGGGCATTCTGTGCTGCATGTACAAGCTTAGTTCCCTGACCAGGGATCGAACCTATGCCCCCTGCAGTGGCAGCTTCAAGTCCTAACCACTGGACTGCCAAGTAAGTCCCAACAGTCTCACAGTTCTGGAGGCTGGAGGTCAGAGATCAATGTGTCAGCAGGCTGGTTTCTCCTGAGACCTCTCTCCTTGTCATGTCAATGGCTGTTTTCTCCCTGTGTCCTCACATTGCCTTCCCTATGAACACCTCTGTGTCCTAATCTCCTCTTCTTACAAAAACACCAGCCATATTGGATCAAGGTCCACCCAGGGACCTCTGTTTATCTTAATCACCTCTTAAAGACCTCATTTCCAAATACATTCACGTTCTGAGATACTGGGTGTTAGAACTTCAACATATATATCTAGGGGGACACAACTCAGCCTATAACTCAGCCTATGGTTGCTTTTGCACTACAACAGAATTGAGTAGTTGTGACAGAGACCATGTGGTCCCTAAAGACTATTACAAATAGACTTAGTAAAAGTAAAAGTCTATGGACTATTTACTGTTCAGCCCTTTACAGAAAAGGTTTGCCAACACACCCCAGACAATCTATGCTTGCTACAGATACCGCCAATACCATGCCTCTCTTTCTCATTGAGGATATGAGCTCCTGCTGAAACTTACATACCCACTCATTTTCACTGAAAAAGTCATTCCTATTCTTCAAGACACCAACACTGTCAATGGCTTCATATGTGACCACTCCTGGGAGCATTTGCATTCAAGCCAAAGAAATGAGTCTCTCATGAGATACTTTCAGGTAGTCAGACACACTGAGCAGAAAAACAGCAGCCCCACCCACATTCCACATGAGGATGGGCGTGGGGGCTGGTGGTCTGAAACCACAGTCTGCATGAGGAACAGGAAACATGGCTGGGACTTAGAGGTGGATGGAGTTGTCATCACTTGGGGAATGGGTGGGTCTGAGGAATGAGCTTTAGAGACACAAGTGGGAGGAAAATGAGGCAGAAGATTCTAGTCAAGAAATCCCTAAAAGGTAGGTAACAGAGGAGAGAAGAAGGACAGCTGGGAGAGACGGAAAGCCAGGTGACAGGCACTGGGAAGAGAGCTTGGAGAGAGCACAGGGGCAACTTGACATCTCCTGGAGACAGGGTCCCTGCAGCACAGAGCATCCCAGTGCCCTGAGTGAGATGCTGGTATTGAAAGGAAGTGGCATGGAGAAATGAGTCAGGGCTCTGGGGTTCTCATGCCACCAGTCTGCATTACAGGGCATGTCAACTTGGCATGAGTCTCTTGAGTTCCTGTACCCAGTGATTTGGGGTAGGTTCAACCCCAAGTGGCTTGGCAACTTGTCTGGGCACTGGCACTAGTCACCTGGGTGGCCTTGTGAAAGTCACTCCCCTCCCTGGGCCTTAGCTTCATCATGTTCATAATGAGGACTTTGAACTTCATGGTCTCTGAGGCACAGTAGGGAAGCCTTAACTATCTAGTGTCAATATCCTGTTTTTTTTCCCATCTTGAATCAGCTCAGGGTGCACAGTCAGGGTGGTTGCAGTGGCTGCTGGCTTGATGGACGCAACATCCTTTGTTTACTCTGAGCTCCAGAACTCTGTACTCCGAGGCACTCAGAGACCACCCCCCACCCCAGACTGGGCTGCCTTTCCCTGCCACGCAGGTCCTACTCCAATATAAATTAATTTAAAAAAATCCAATTTATAAATGGACAGAGAAACTGAATAGGCATTTTTCCAAAGAAGAAATCCAAATAGCCAAAAAATACGTGAAAAGATGCTCATAAATTATTAGGGAAATACAAATCAAAACCACAAAGAGACAGCCTTCAAACATGTTAATATGGCTATTATTGAAAAGACAAGAGATAAAAAGTATTGACAAAGATGTGGAGGAAAGGGAACTCTGTGCACTGTTGGTAGAAATATACGTTGGTGCAGCTACTATGGAAAATAGAATGTAGGTTCTCAAAAAAATTAAAAGTTGAACAACCATATGATCCAACAATATCACTTCTGGTGTATCCAAAGGAAATTAAATCAGGATCTTGAAGAGATTTTTGAAACTCCATGTTCATTGCAACTTTATTTACAATAGCCAAGAAATATGGAAAGAACCTAACTACATCTATGGATGAATGCATAAAGAAGATGTGAGATACATTCAAACACACACATGCACACACGCACACACACACACACAATGGAATATTATTCAGCCATGGGAAAGAAGGAAATCTTGCTTCTTGCAACATGGATAGAACTTAAAAGCATTATACTAAATGAGATGTATTTACTTATACTAAATAAATCAGACAGGGAAAGATAATTACTGCATGATATTGCTTATACATGGAATCTTTTCTGAAAAAGCCAAACTCATAGAAACAATGAGTAGAAATGGGTTAGCCAGGGACTGGGGAATTGAGAAAATGAGGAGACTGTAGTCAAAGGGTACAAACTTCCAGCTATAAGATGAATAAGTTCTGGGGAGTGAATGAATCTCAAGACTAGAGTTAACTTAAAATTACATTATATATACTTGTATTATTATATTTGAAATGTATTATGTACTTGAAAAGTTGTTAAGAGAGTAGATCTCAAATTTCTGTATTATATACTTGAAAGTGGCAAAGAGAGTAGATATCAAATATTCTCCCCATAAAATAGAAGTGATAATCATGTGAGGTAAAAGTGTTAACAAACCCTGCTGTAGTAATAATTTCACAACACATGTTTTTCAAAGCAACACATTATATACCTAAAATGTACATATTACTTGTCAATTATATCTCAAGAAACCTGGAAAAAAATTAACACACATACATACAATTTTTCTTCCTACTATGAGACAAAGGGAAAAAGTTGGCTCCAGAATTTGTGCAAAAATTTTGTCAAAGTTTCATAGTTGATTATACGTGTTGAGTTTGCTATCTTAGCAATAATAAATAGGGATAGTAAAAAAATTGTGATAAGTATGGATGAATGGTGCAAGATTAACATGTATGTAAAATCTCCTTTTTGAAGTAGAGCAAACTGTCAAATTTGTACTGAGAGACAACTAGTTTGGTTGAGTTTCCCATAACAGGGTGTTATCAATCAATCAAGCTGGTGGAGTAAGAAGATGTGAAACTCACCTATCCCACAATCACTTCAGAAATACATCTACTTGTGGAAAATTTCTCACTGAAAACTGACTGGAAACTGGCAGAAAGGCTCATATATAACCAAGGCTGTAAGAAAGATCCACATGAAATTGGGTAAGAAGGGAAGAAAAAGCAATCCGATTGGGACCAGTGCCCCTGGGAGGATACTCAGAGTAAAAGGGAGAATACATTGGCAGAGATCTGCCCTGAGGTGTGAGTAATTTGAACTATATATTGGGCACTCCAATTCTGGGGTCTGACATAGGGAAGACCAGCCATCTTGGCTACTTAGGAGGCCACTGGGACTAATAGGAGAGCTGTGGGAAGCCTGGACTCCACTTCTGAGGAGCACACAAGCACTGGCTTGCTCCCATGTCAGGACAGAGAGGGCGGATTGAGGTGCTACAGTCTAAGGTTTCCCACAACTGTCTCTGTGCATACCCCAGCCTGGGCCAGGCAAATGCTCCAGCCCTACTTACTTCACCTCACAGGTCCCCACTGGAGCAATGGCTGCCACAACTGGGAGAAAGCTCAGCCATGGAACTCAGAGGTGACTTGGACCTGGGACCATATCTGAGCATGGCAACATCAATCATAGCTGATGATTGCATGGACAACACTTCACAGGCAGTCCCAATTTCTGACAGTGCCCTGACTGCCACAGCCCCTGTCCCATGCATGCCTAGAACCCACATGAGCACTGCCTGCCCTGCCATGTGGCTCCACAACAGGGAGTGTGTGGGGGAGGCAGGGAAGAGTGATCAGCTGTGAGGGACAAAGGAGACTCAGATTCAGAGAAGCTGCCATTGCTGGTGGTCACATAAGCAGTGCATCAGAGACAGACTGGACATCTGTCTATGGTCAGGCTGCTGACACCACACAAACTCCTTTTGTCCAGCACTGTTCCTCTCTGGGGTGAGGATACCAGTGCTAGGAGAGTTTAGAAAAAGACTTAAAGAGAACAGAGCCAGCTTGGATCCAAGTCTCAGGGCTTCTGCTCCATCAACTTGGGATCCAACCACCTCTGGTAGAGGAGTGATGGTCACTTAGCAGAGGGAAAGCTCTGCTTCATAACTGGCTCCTGCCTTACATCACCAGACCCACCTCTTAACTAGGTGACAGCTGCCAGCACACCCTGAGGAATGATTTGAGTTCTTTTTGCACCAAATTCAGTTCTCCCACCAAAGGCACTTGCAGACTGTATAGGGAAACTCCCAGGTGAGAAAAACCCTTCAAGGTTATAATAGTAAATGTTTCACCTAAATTCATAGAGACAGAGAAAGTTAAGCAAAATGAAAGGATAGAGAAAGTGGTCTCAATTGAAAGAGCAATAGAAAATCCCTAAAAAAAAATGAAACAGAAATAAACAATTTACTAGATAAAGAATTCAAAACATTAGTAATAAGAATGCTAACTGAATTAGGAAAAAAACTAAACACAGAATTTTAAAAAGGACCAGTCAGAAATGAAGAATAAGATAACTGCATTAAAAAATAAACCAGAAAGAATGAATAGCAGACTAAGTGATATAGAATGCATAAGCTATCTGGAAAATAGAATAATGGAAGTCATCCAATAATAACAGAAAAAACGAAAAACAAATTTAAAGAATGAGAACAGTTTAAGAGATCTGTAGGATAATGTGAAGTGTACCAATATTCTCATTATAGAGATCCCAGAGGAAGAGAGACAAGAGGGTCAAAAATGCATTTTTATGAAATTATGGCTGAAAATTTCCCATATTTGAAGAAGGAAACAGCTATCTAGGTACAGGAAGCAAAGAGGGTCCCAAACAAGACTAACCCAAACAGACCCACACCAAGACATATAATAATTAAAATGACAAAATTTAAAGACAAAGAAAGAATTCTAAAGGCAGCAAGAGAAAAAATAGTCATGTACAAGGGAACTACTATAAGGCTATCACCTGATTTTTCTGCAGAAACATTACAGGCAAGAAGGGAATGGCATAATATATTCAAAGTGCTGACAGGGAAAATCCTGCAACCTAGAATACTCTACCCAGAAATGTTATCATTTAGAGTTCAAGGAGAGATAAAGAACTTCTCAAACAAGCAAAAACTAAAAGAGTTCATCAATACCTAATCTACCATAAAATAAATATTAAAGGGTCTTCTTTAAGTGGAAAAGGAAAGGCTATAACAAGAAGTAAGAATCTGCAGGAAAGGAAAAATTCCAGTAAGAAAGGAAAATATATAATAAGGGCTGAGGATCAACCACTTAAATAAGCTAGTATAAAAATTAAAAGACAAAATTTGAAAATAAACTATAACTAAAATAAACAGATAAGGTATAAAAGTGATGATGTAAAATAGAACATCAAAACAAGAAATGGGGCTTCCCTGGTGGTGCAGTGGTTGAGAATCCGCCTGCCAATGCAGTAGACATGGGTTCGTGTCCTGGTCTGGGAAGATCCCACTTGCCACAGAGTGGTTAAGCCTGTGAGCCATGGCCACTGGGCCTGTGCGTCTGGAGCCTGTGCTCCACAACATGAGAGGCCACAACAGTGAGAGGCCTGCGTACTGCAAAAAGAAAAGAAAAAATAAAAAACAAGAAATGTGTGGGAGGGGAGTAAAAAAAATGTAGATCTTTCAGTATGTGTTTGAACTTAAATGACTACCAGTTTAAAAGAAGTAAATATAGTTATATGTCAACATATGTGAACCTCATGATAATCACAAATCAAAAATCTACAACAGGGACACAAAAACTAGAAAGAAAGGAACACAATCACACTCTAAACAAAACCATCAAACCACAAGGGAAGAAACAAAAAGGAGAAATGAACAGAGAGAGAACTATAAAAACAAACAAAAAAGTAATAAAATGGTAATAAATATATACCTATCAATAGTTACTTTAAATGTCAATGGACTACATGCTCCAATCAAAGCCATAGGGTGGCTGATTGGATAAAAAACAAGACCCATCTGTATGCTGCTTATAAGAGACTCACCTCAGCACTAAAGACATACACAGAGTAAAAGGGAGGGGATGGAAAAAAAGAGTTCATGAAAAGGGAAATGACAAGAAAATGGGGATAGCAATACTTATATTGTACAAAATAGACTTTAAAACAAAGTCTACAGCAAAAGATAAAGAAGTGTATTACATAATGATAAGGGGTAAATACAGGAAGAGAATATTACACTCAATAATATATATGCACCCGATACAGGAGCACCTAAATATATAAAGCAAATATTAATAGACATAAAGGGAGAAATAATACAATAATAGTAGGGGAATTTATCATCCCACTTTCATCAATGGAAAGATAATCCAGAATGAAAAATCAATAAGGCAGCTGTCGTCTTAAATGACACAATAAACCAGGGAAAAGAATAAATATTTACAGGATATCCCACTGTAAAACAGAATACAAATTTTTTTTCAAGTGCACACGGAATGTTCTTCAGGATAGATCACATTATTGACCACAAAACAAGTCTCAACAAATTTAAGAGGAAAGAAATTATATGAAGCAATATTTTTGATCACAGTGGAATGAAACTAAAAATCAATTGCAGAAAGAAAAATGGGAAAAGCATATGGTCACTAAACAACATCTACTAAAAAAAACAAACAAAAAAACGAAAACAAACAAACAAAAAAACACTCAGTGAAAAAAACCAAAGAGGAAATAAGAAAATAACTCAAGACATGAAAATGGAAAAAATACTTTCCAAACTCTATGGGGCACGGCAAAAGCAGATTAAGTTTATAGTGATATAGGCCTCCATCAAGAAATAAGAAAAATCTCAATAAACAACCTAATGTACCATCTAAAGGAATTAGACAACAAGGAACAAAGCCCAGTGTCAGAAGATGGAAGGAACTAATAAAGATCAGAGAGGAAATAAAATAGAGACAATAAAACACACAAAACCCAAAAAAATGAAAAACAAGAGAAAGATCAGTGAAACAGAGAGATGGTTTTTTTGGAAAGATAAACCAACTTGATAACCTTTAGCCACACTTATCAAGAAGACAAGAGAGAGGACCCAAATAAACAAAATAAAAAAAAATGAAAGAGGAGAATAACAACTGATACCACAGAGATACAAAAAAAAAAAAAAAGTCATAAGAGAATACTGTGAACATTTATATGCCAACAAGTTAGACAATCAAAAAGAAATGGACAAATTCTAGAAACATACAACCTCACAAGACTGAATCAGGAAGAAACAGAAAAATCACTAGTAGTGAAATTAAATTCATAATACATAATCTCCCAGGAAACAGAAGTTAAAGGCTGGATGCCTTCACAAGGGAATTCTTCCAAACATATAAAGAAGAGCTAATATCTATTTTTCTCAAACTATTCCAAAAAACTGAAGAGGATGAACCATTCCTAAATTCATCTACTAGGCCACCCTTACCCTGAAACCAAAATCAGAAAAAACAGTACAAAAAAAAAAATCACCTACCCATGTCTTTAATGAATATTGATGCAAAAACTTCAGCAAAATATTAGCAAACCAAATTCAATAACATATCAAAAAGTGTCACATATCCTAATTGAGTGGGATTTATTCCAGGGATAAAATGGTGGTTCCATATTCACAAATCAATCACTGTGATGCATCACATTAAAAAAGGAAGATAAAAATCACATGATCATCTCCATAGATGTAGAAAAAGCATCTATGATTTGAATTTGACAAAATTCAACATCTATTTATGATAAAACTCTAATCAAAGTGGGTATAGAGGGAACATATCTCAACATAATTAAGGTCATTTATAACAAACCCACAGAAAACATCATATTGAACCATGAAAGTTTGAAAGCCTTTCCTTAAAATCAGGAATAAGACGAGGATCCCCACTCTCACCACTTCTATTTGACATAGTATTGGAAGACCTTGCCACAGCCATCAGAGAAGAAAAAGAAATAAAAGACATCCAACTTGGAAGTGAAGAAGTAAAACAGCTGCTATTTGCAAAATACGTGATATCATATAGAGAAAACCCAAAAGTCTCCACCAAAAAGCTATTAGAACTAATAAATGAATTCAGTAAATTTGCAAGATACAAGATTAATATATAGAATATTTTGTTTTTCTCTACAGCAATAATGAACTATCAGAAAGAGAAAGCAAAAAAAAAAATCTCATTTAAAATTTCATCAAGAAGAATGAAATACATAAGAATAAACTTAACCAAGAAGGTGGAAGGCCTATACTCTGAAAACTATAAAACAATGATGAAGAAAATTGAACATGAGAGAAATAAATAGAAAAAAAATATTCCATATTCTGGGATTGGAATAATGAACATTATTAAAATGTCCATACTACCCAAAGCAATCTATAGCTGTAATGCAATCCCTATCAAAATAACCATGATATTTTTCACAGAACTAGAACAAATAATCCGAAAATTTATATGAAACTACAAAAGACCTGGAATTGCCAAATCAATCATCTAAGCTTCCACCTTAGGAAACTACAAAAAGACAAGCAAATTAAATTCCAAGTAAGCAGAAAAAAAAGAAATAATAAAAATTAGAACATATGTTGATGGCATTGAAAATAGGAAATATACAAAGAAAATCAACCAAGCCAAAAAAATCAACCTCTACCTGGTTAGCTAAAACTAAAAGAGAGATCACACAAATTACAATGTCAGAAATCAAACAGTGGCTATCACTAGATCCCATGGACTTCAAAGGACAACAAAGGAATACTATGTGCAACTCTATGTCCACAAGTTTGATAACCTAGATGAAATGGGCTAATTCCTTGAAAGACATAATCTTCCAAAACTCGCAGAAGAAATAGATGATATGATGAGGCATATATGTGTATTAAAGAAATGGAATCAACAATTAATGAATATTCAATACAGAATGCACCAGGCTCAGATGAGTTCACTGGTGAATTCTATCAAGTATTACAGAAGAAATTATACAAATTCTTTAAAATCTCCTTCAGAAGATAAAGGCAGAAATAATACTTCCTAACTTAATCTATGAGACAAGTACTGCCCTAATATGATAACCAGACTAAGACATTACAAGAAAAGAAAACTATAGACAAATGCCTATCATAAATATAGATGTAAAAATCCTCAACAAAATAGAAAATTGATCAAATAATGCATAAAAAGAATTATACACCATGACCAAGTGGGATTTATCTCAGGTATGCAAGGTTGGTTGAACATTCGAAAATAAATTAATATAATCTATCACATCAAGATTCTACCATACAACCCAGCAATCCCACTACTGGGCATGTACCCTGAGAAAACCATAATTCAAAAAGAGTCATGTACCACAATGTTCATTGCAGTTCTATTTACAATAGCCAGGGCATGGAAGCAACCTAAGTGTCCATCGACAGATGAATGGATAAAGAAGATGTGGTACATATATACAATGGAATATTACTCAGCCATAAAAAGAAACAAAATTGAGTTATTTGTAGTGAGGTGGATGGACCTAGAGTCTGTCATAGAGAGTGAAGTAAGTCAGAAAGAGAAAAACAAATACCGTATGCTAACACATATCTAAAAAAAAGAAAACTTTTTATGAAGAACCTAGGGGCAGGATGGGAATAAAGACGCAGACCTACTAGAGAATGGACTTGAAGAAACGGGGAGGGGGAGGTGTAAGTTGGGACGAAGAGAGACAGTGGCATGTACTCATATATACTACCAAATGTAAAATAGATAGCTAGTGGGAAGCAGCCACATAGCACAGGGAGATCAGCTCAGTGCTTTGTGACCACATATAGGGGTGGGAGGGAGATGCCAGAGGGAAGAGATATGGGGATATATGTACATGTATAGCTGATTCACTTTGTTATACAGCAGAAACTAACACACCATTGTAAAGCAATTATACTGCAATAAACATGTTAAAAAAATGAAAAAGATTCTAAAGAAGATTAATATGATCATATAAATAGAGGTAGAAAAAGCATTTGACAAAGTCCAAATTCCATTTATTACAAAAGCTCTCAGTAAATTAGGAAGAGATGGGAACTTTTTCAACTTGATAAAGAATATTGACCAGAAACCTACAGCTAATTAACCTACAGCTTAATAGTGAAAACCTTGAAGTCATTAACACCAGGTACAAGGCAAGGAAGCCTTCTCTCACTGCTGCTTTTTAACCTCATACTTGAAGTCCCAGATAATGCAATAAGACAAAAATAAGAAATAAGAGCTAAACTGATTAGGAAGGAAGAAATAAAACTGTCTTTATTCTCAAATGACATATGATCAATATAGAAAATCCAAAAACTGCTCTGAAAAATAAAGACTATTGAAAAGAAGAGAGGTAACTGGTATTGAATTTATTATTAAGGATAAATCTTCTATTTATTTATTCTAGGAAGAATCTTAAAAAAATTCCAAAAGTGAATTCAAAGTCAAAATAAAATTCTGATATTTACCAATGCAAACTTTCATATATGGACAATTTAATTGATTATGAAATTTGGAGAGATAAAAAAATTGTTTCTTGCACAGCAATTGAGAAGCAAAATTTCTTATTGTCCTTTTAGAGAGGACTTTTTGTGTTTGTGTGTTCATGTGTGTTTGTGTTTGTTCATTTTATAGCCAATTTGTGTTAGATGTTAAATAAAAATATCTATTATTTCTATAATTGAACATTTGTGAAGAACATTCTGAATGTAACTGATATAAAATTCTAATATTCAGCAGATTTAGATATCTTCAACGTATGTTCATATTTACCAACATTAACTCAAAATGGCTATTTTATATTTATAAAGTTTCTCAGACCTTAAACCTGGATATCAGGACATCACTCTTGAATTGTCCCACTTTCATACCCTGCATCTAATTTGTCACACACTCCTTTCAAGTATACCTCCAAAGTATAACTAATCCATTATTTTTTCTTATTCTCTGCTGTCCATTTCAAAAGACAAATATTGTTTTTCTGTCTCCTATTTTATTATTATTAATAAGTAAATAATTTTGTTTCTCACTCTTCCAATCCTTTTCTTCACAGCATAAGGAATTATCTTCAACAACAGCAAAATCTCACCATGTTAACTCCACTGTTTAAAAATGTCAGTGACTCTTCATCGCTTTTAAGAAAATGTTTAAATTTCCTATCATGGATTATAAGGTTTGGCATCCTTATCTTCTAGATTGGCCCACTTCTATATGTCTCTTTTAATTAAGAACTTGTTTAGTTAGAAACACTCTCTGTTTCCAACAGCCCACTACACATTATCTTCCTTCTAACTAAAAGACTAAAATAAACATACTTATCACTTGTTTAACACCTACTTATCTTTCAGATTAGATCTTACATGTTACTTGAGTGTCTATCTATGACCCCTAAAATCTGTACTGCATTTATTATAACATGTATCACATTGTGTTTTAATTTCTTGTTAACTTTCTGACATCATTTATTACACTGTAAACTCAAAGAGGGAACACATTTCATAATCATTTCCCAGCACAGTGTTTTACACAGGAAAGGCACTAAATAAGTTTATGGTAAGAAAGAGACAAAGGAAGAGCAAACTCATTTTTACTTTTAGTAAGAGTTTGGATAAAATAGCTTAATATGTCACGTTGTCAGGACTTTTTCATTTCAAATCTAAACTGGCTTATCAGAATTCTCAGCTTACCTAATACTCATCTCCTTGATGGCTTATTTTAATAAACCCATATCAAGAGTTGACAGAATATATCCGATGTTGTGGTGATCCATTTATGAGCTGAGGCTTTCTGGGTCAATTTAGTCTTGGTATTTTTATTTAAAATTTTTTAGGGTATAAATAATTCCATTAGCTCTTCATCTTTGTCTTATAGAAAATAAAGGCAAATTCAATACCTGGGTTTTCTTCTGAAAGTCTATATTCCTTCCTTTCATTGTCTCTTCCAAAAGAGGTTGAACTTCAATCATGAGATTACTAAATATGATTAAATCAGTATTTACACTTGTCATGTATGTAAAAGAGACTTGCACTGTCTTTCACTATATATATATATATATATATATTTCTATATGCACATACTACTATATGTACTACTTACAGATTTTATGAGCCATGTAAATTCTCTTCAGGTATGGTGGCATATTACTGTGATTTTTCCTGTCTCTGTCAAATTTTGATCTGAATATTTAGGGAGGCTGTGATTCTGATTCTGCTATGTGTATTTCTCCATCAGGTGATAGTAACACATTGTCATAAAAAAAATAAAGAAACAATTTCTACTTTTATTTCCTTAATTTTTTTTCTGTTCTTAAATCGGTGAAATGTTCTTAATTCAAACTTAAATATTTTATTTTTTATGCCTAAAGAATCCATGCTTGACCTAACACACCATTGTAAAGCAATTATACTCCAACAAAGATGTTTTAAAAAAGATGTATCCATGTTTGAATTGATAATTTTTTGAGACTAGCTAAGATCTTGGATTAGATTATTCCCAGTAAGCAAAGAAAGGACCCAACTAGTTTATCCATAGACAAATACTACTCTTTTCCCCAAAGAAGTTGAGCAGTTGCATCTCATATTGGAAATATTGATAGAACTATTTGGTTACATTAGTCTTGACCTGAGAGCAGAGCATAAATTGAATTCAATGATTTTCACATTACCATGTCATCTTGATCCCTTGCTTTGTCTTTTGAAATGTTTAGATTTCCCTCCTTAGCAGTAGCAGAAATATTTTGTTTAAGTCATCTTTTTTTTCCCCCTTAATATCCTTCTCTTTCATTCTTATTTACCACTGGATTTACTAATATTAAAGACAATTAATGTTTTGTTTTGTTGAATATCATATCTTCCTAGGTCCTTTGTGGTAGTATAATGAGTTATTGTGTGTATAAGAAAGCAAATACGTTCATTGTAAAGGAAATTTATGAATTCATAGTCAGGAAAAATGAAGCAGTGTTTCCTGGGTAAATCACTGTATCTAAGAATTAGCAATTTATGACAAATTGATAGACAAGAAAATGTCTCAGAAAATGTAAGAAATCTTGCCTCTGCTATGTTAAAAATAGACCAGCTTTAGAGATCCAATGATAAGGGTAAGTCATAGCCCTGTGTAATTTCAACTTTAATTTATAATACTTTCGAGATTTTGCAACATGAAAAGCTGTAGTGCCAAAATCGTGTTTTCTGCCAAGAATTGCTTTTAACATGTGATTAACCTCCTAAATGATAACATATTTCCAAAGGTTGTCTTAGGAGGTCACACTTTGGGAACAGCAAATAGAGTATAATGGCTGATATTATTTACCAGCTACTACTGCTGCTATTTTTTTGTCACATAATTGTCTCTCATTTTGTCATTTATGTAACTGGTGATCATTAGCATACAGGTTTACAGTATTTCATGCACAATAAAAGGATAAAGAGCAAGTGAGCAAAACTAATTTACTTTTAAAGTGGCAACTTGAGGAAATGTATTTTGAAAAAATGACATTTCCTTGAACTCATCTTTTCATCAGTTCCATTTTTAAGGGCCTTTAAAAAGAGACCTCAGTGCACCAGTAAAATTAGTAGAGTGGTAAATGCTCCAGCAGATATGCTTTCTTCAATCCTCTACCTAAGAACTTCACGTGAGTACAATAATCACAAAAATAACATGTTGCTATTAAATTTTCACCACAGTTCTAAGAGCTCACAGTACACTGTGTGACCACACTGAATGTATTCTTTAAAAAAATCCCTGTGGAACATTAGATAGTTATAAACATCTATTATGGTTTTATGATTTCTGAAGAGAATGAGAAATCTGAACTTATTTACTGGTTTCCCTGGACAAGTTATGCTAATTAGTTGCAAGGTTTCTGAGGTTACATGAAAGGTGCCTTGTAAACACTGATAAGTCAACTTTGATAATGAGTTTTTCCAAAATGTTTTCACATATCAAATAATTTTGTGAGAATGATACTTTTCCTTCCAAATGGTTTTACTGCAACTTATAAAAAGAGAATAGTATCTGGCAAGAAAATTTTTTTGACTTTTTCTGTGAAGCACATTGAGTACCAAATTCATCAAAGTTGGTAGAAGAGTGATGGTTTTAACAATATTATTTTAGAGAAGCTACCTGGTTCTATTAGAGTATATGCAAATATGTACTGACTCTCATGAATGACTTAATTGAAGTCTTAAGAGCTCTGAACTCCTTTGAAAAAGACCTACGTAAACACAGGCAATCAACACCAGCACTGGGAAATTACATATGAGTCAATTCAGGGCTCCATTAAATATGACTGAGATTAACTGGACAATATTTGGCATGGTTTTTATTTATCCTCTTCTGCTTTCTCTGACTCTGCCATACTTTGGCAGAGCTATTATATTTTTCTTGAACATTTTCAGTCATGTGGTGATTCAGTCTTTCATATTTATCTTCAATTCCAGTAAACAAATAATGCCTTTAACTTGCAAATTTTGCCACTTTTTGGCAAGGTATTAACAATTGAGGTTGAATCTTGAAAGAAGTAGCTATTATTTGCTGCTATTTCTCTTGGTTTTATTATAGTAACGTCTGTGGTGGGGTGAGGTGGAGTCAGATAGAATGCAAAGAGCATTGAAATTTCTCCTAGTCTCCATTATTCAACTTATTCAACTATAAGACTTTGAAATCCTCTGAGCCTTGGCCTACATATCATTAAAATGGTAATAGAAACAAGTCCCTTGTTTTTCATAAGTAGTGACAAAATCACATAACACTGAAAATAATTTTATAATGGAATAAAGCTGCTATAAACATTCATGTACAGGTTTTTTTTTGTGAACATACATTTTCATTTCTCTGAGATAAATGAGTGCAAGTGCTAAGTTGTGTGATAGTTGCATGTGTGCTTCTTTAAAGAAACTGCCAAGCTGTTTTTGAGCACAGCTGTACCATTTTACATTCCCACCAGCGATGTATGAGTGACTGATTTTCTCCAAATATTCACTAGCTTTGATATTGTAGCTTTTTTTTTAATTTTAGCTATTCCTATGGGTATACTGTGGTTTTAATGTACATTTCCTTAATCACTAATTGATTTTGAACTGCTTTTCCTGTACTTATTTGGCATATGTATTTCCTCTTTAGTGAAATGTCTGCTAATATCTTTGGTACTCTTTCTAAATGGATTTTTTTTCTTTCTTACTGTTGAGTTTTGAGAGTTCTTTAATCTAGATACAATATCTCTGTCACGTATGTAATTTAAAAATATTTCCTCCTAATCTACAATTTGTAATCATCTTAACAGATTCATCCACCGAAGAAAAGTTTTCAATCTTGATGAACTTCAATTTACCATTTTCTTTTCTTTTATGCATCACATTTTGGTGCCAAGTCTAAGAATTCTTTACCTTGTTCCAGGTACCAACATTTCTCTCCTATTTTTTTCTAGAGGTTTTATAATTTTATGTTTACAATCAGCTCTATGATTCATTTTGAATTACTGTTTGTATAAGGCGTGAGACTTATGTCAAAGCTTATATTTTGCCTATGAATGTCTAATTACTCCACAACTTTTTTTGAAAAAGGTCAGTCCTCTTGAATTGAATTGCTTTTACTCCTTTGTTAAAAATTATTTAGGCATATTTGTGTTGATTTGTTTCTAAATTCTGTATTCTGCCCCATCGATTTGTCTGTTCCTCTGTTAGTGCAACACTGCGTCTACATAATATCCTTTAACATCAGGAAAAATTGTTCCTCCCATTTTATTCTTCTTTGTCAAAATTATTTTGGTTATTCTAGGACCTTTTTCTTCCCATATAAACCTTAGAATAAACTTGAATATGTCTATAAAAAAATCTTGACGATATTTTGATAGAATTTTGAGAATCAATACCTTTCCAAAGTTGAGTCCTCCAATCCATGAACACTATATCTCTTCAACTATATCTTCTTTAATTTCGTTCATCAGCATTTTACTCATCATACATAATCCTGTACATGTTTTTTTAGTGTTATATTGATATATTTAATTTTCTTTGGAGTAATTATTAATAGAATTGCATTTTTTATTTGTTTCCTCTTATTGTCAGAAAAAAACTTATTTATTATGTGTTGATCTTATATCCTGTCACTTCACTGAAATCACTTCTTTTCTATGAGTTTTTGTAGATTTCTTGGCACTTTCTTCAAAGATAATTATGTCATCTACAAAGAAGTAATTTTATTTCTCCTTTTCAAATTCGTCTGAATTTTATTTCTTTTTCTTGCCTTAGTGCAGTGGCTAGAATTTTCAGTACTACATTGAATAAGAGTAGTGAGGGTAGACATCTTTGCCTTATTCTGGTTTTTAGAGGGAAACTTTCCAGTCTTAAAACATTAAGAGTGTTCTTCCTATGTTTTCCTCTAAAAGTTTTATAGTGTCTGGCCTTACATTTAATCCTGTAATCCATTTTGACTTTATTTTTGTGTATGGTGTTAGGGAGTATTCTAATTTCATTCTTTTATATGTAGCTGTCCAATTTTCCCAGCACCAGTTACTGAAGGGGCTGTCTTTTCTCCACTGTATATTTTTTCCCCCTTTGTCATAAGTTAGGTGACCATAGGCATATGGGTTTATCTCTGGGCTTTCTATCCTGTTCCATTGATCTGTATTTCTGTTTTTGTGCCAGTGCCATACTGTCTTGATTACTGTAGCTTTGTTATATATAGTATGAAGTCAGGAAGGCTGAATTCTCCAGCTCCGTTTTTCTTTCTACAGATGCTTTGACTATTCGAGGTCTTTTGTGTTTCCATACAAATAGTAAAAACTTTTTGTTCTAGTTCTGTGAAAAATGCCATTGGCAATTTGATAGGGATTGCATTGAATCTGTAGATTACTTTGGGTAGTATACTCATTTTCAAAGTATTGATTCTTGCAATCCAAGAACATGGTATATCTCTCCGTCTGCTTTTGTTGTCTTTTATTTCTTTCATCAGTAGTTTTAAATTGAATATTATATTTTTTTAATGGTTACATAACTACTCAGGTTATTTGTTGCGTTTCATTTTGGCTTAAAGTTTGTAGCTTGAGTTTTTGAGGAATTAATCTGTTTTCCTGAGTTGTTGAATAGATGTGTCAAATTATTTGTTTTAATCATTTATTATCATTTTAAAGCAGCAGGATCCATTGTGATATCTTCTGTTTCATTTTTGAAACAGGTAATTTATGACTTTTATTTTTGTCAGTTTTACTAGAATTTTATCAATTTAAAAAACATATTTTCAAAGAACCAGATTTTGCTCTCATTAGTTTTTTATATTTTTTCTTTTTTTTTCTGTTTTAAATTACATTGATTTCTGCTTTTTATGATTTGCTTCTTTCCTTTGCTTTCTTGGGTTTATTTTGCTCTTTTATTTCCTAGTTTCTTGAGGTAGAAAGGTAGATTACTGAATATTTATTCTAATTTCTAATTTAAGAATTTAGTGCTATAAATTTCCCTCTCAGCACTGTTTTAGCAGCATTCCATAAACTTTCTTATGATGTGTTTTTATTTTCATTCAGTTCTATGTATTTTTAAATTTACTTTGAGATTCTTTCTTTGTCCCATGGGTCAATCATAAGTGTGATTTATTTTCAAGTGTTTGGAGGTTTTCCTATTGCCTTTCTATTATCGATTTCCAGTTTGATCCATTATGGTCTGGGAATATACTGTGTATAATTTTAATTCTTTTAAAGTTTTATAGTTTTTTTTTCTGACAAATATTATCTATCTTGTTGAATATTTTATAGGCCCTTAAAAAATGTGTATTCTCCTATTGTTGGGTAGAGGGTTCTATAAATGTCAACTAGATCTCTTTAACTGATGGTGTTGTTGAATTCTACATCCCTCCTGAGATTCTATGTAGTAGTTCTATTAACTGCAAAGAGTAGGTTTTGAAGTACTAACTATAATTGCTGATTTGTGTATTCTCTATTTTGTTTCTAGTAGTATTTTCTGATGCATTTTGCAGATCTATTATTTAGTGCACACTCAGTATCATTATATCTTCTTGGTGCACTGATTCTTTTATCATTAAATGATATTCCTTATAATTCTCTTTGCTCTGAAGTATATATATATATATATATGTATAAGTATATAAGTATATACTTATATAAGTATATATATATATATATATTTATTTATTTATTTATTGTGATGTGTGGGCCTCTCACTGTTGTGGCCTCTCCCGTTGTGGAGCACAGGCTCTGGATGCACAGGCTCAGTGGCCATGGCTCACAGGCCTAGCCACTCTGCAGCATGTGGGATCTTCCCAGACCGGGGCACGAACCCGTGTCCCCTGCATCGACAGGTGGACTGTCAACCACTACACAACCAGGGAAGCCCTGAAGTATATTTATTTTATATTAATGTAGCCAGTCCTATATTTTTAAAATGTGTGCTTCATGTATGTTTAGTTGTCCTTTTACTTTCAACTAATCTATGTTGTTATATTTGAAGTGAATGTCTCTTCAACAACATATAGCTGGTTTTGTGTGTTTTTTAATCCAACTTTCAAATCTCTGTTGTTGTTGCTTTTTTATTGGTGTATTTAGACCATTTACATTTAAAATAATTACTGGTTTGTTAGGGTTTAAGTCTGTCATTTTATTATTTATTTTTTGTATGTTTCCTCTACTTCTTTTGTTTCTTATATCTTGTCATCCTATTGGTTACTTGAACTTTTTTGTAGAATTCTATTTTAATTTTTAGTATATTGCTCTGTATTTTTAGTATATTGCTCTGTAGTTTCTTAGTAATATTCCTACGTATTACTATATGCATAAGTTGTTTGTCACAATCTATTTGTATTAATGTAGAAAGCTTACTTTCATTTAGGTCCCTTTACTCTCTTGACTTTTAAATATAATTATGATAAGTGTTTGTTTCTTTTTTTTAACATCTTTATTAGAGAATAATTGTTTTACAATGGTGTGTTAGTTTCTGCTTTATAACTAGTGTTTGTTTCTTATACCTACATTGAGCACCATATCAGAACATATTAAGTTTTTTGTTCCCACCATAAAATATGATTAAAGAAACTCATTATTTGAAAAATTGCCTGTTATGTTTTATTTCTATTTTTTACCCATTCTGATGTGTTTCTTTCTTTTGTGAAGGTCCTACACTTCTTTGGTTATCCTTTCTTTTCTCTTTAGAGGGTTTCCTATAGCTATTTTTAAATGACAGTTCTGCTTGCAATAAATTTTCTTTATTTTTAATTCATTCTTGAGGAGATTTTCTCAGGATATATAATTCTGAATTGATGGCTCTTTTTTCAGCATTTGAAAATGTTGTTCTGCTTCTTCTGGCCTCGTTATTTTAGATGATACATCTGCTGTCTTGTGTTCCTCCATAGGTAATGTATTATTTCTTTCTGGATATTTACAAGAACTTTTTGATCTTAATATTAATAAGTTTAATTATGCTGCATTTTGGTTAGAATTTTTAAGCTTATCCAACTTAACATTGCTAAGCTTATTGAACATGTAGTAAGTATATGTCTTCCACCAAATTTGGGAAGTTTCACCCAGTTTTTAAAAAGGTTTTTATTCCTATTCTCTCTCCTTCTGACACTGTAATGATATGAATGTTACATCTTTTGCTATTTTTCCATGTATTCCTGAGACTGTTTTCTTTTAAATCTATTCTCTCTGTTGTTTAGAGTAAGTAAATTCTATTGATCTGCCTTTAAATCACTGATTTTATTCCTTACATCTCCTCCCTACTGTCACATTCATCCAGTAAGATTTTATTTCAGTTATTGTATTTTTCGGGTCTATCATTTTCTTTTAGTTATTTTTTAACCTCTACATCTTTCCTGAGATTTTTAAAATCATTTTATTTGTTTTAAATATTTATTGTAATGCTATTTAAGTCATGATCAGATAATTCCAACATCTAGTTCATCTCAGCATTGGCTTCAGTTGATTGTCTTCCCTCATTCAAATTGTGCTTTTTTTGGTTCCAGATATGATGAGTGACTTCTTATTTCATCATGGACATTTTGATTATTATGTCAGGAGGTATTTGATTCTATTCTATGCAAGATTAGCATATAGATTCTGATTTTCTTTTGTGGGCTGTATTTCCCATGACTGTTTAATTTTCAGAGCTCTTATAATACTATTCTATCATGCTTCCTTCTTCAGTTGCTACTGAGACTCCTACTTAAACCCTATCAGTGCCTCCTTCAGGGGCAGAAGCTTCTTTCCAAAGTTGCCTATTGTTGGTGGGGAAATCTGTGTGTGTTTTGGAAGAGGTGGTGGGGAATAGTGGGTGTAGCAGGGAAGAAATAGACTAGGTTTGCGTGTCCTTATGTTACTAGGTAAAAGGTCAAGGCACACAGGTCTCCTCTGCTCCTTTCCCTGTGGGTGGATCTGCTTGCTCACTGGTGCCCCAGGTTTGGAGCCGGGGTGGTTCAGGACACTAAGGATTTGAAGCTGCTGCTGCAAGTGAATTAACCAACAAATATCTTAGACATGGAACAAGCATAGACCTTTGTCTTTCCTGGTCCTTTGAGCAGAGAAAGTATATTTGGGTTTATTTATTTATTTTTATTCCAGTTGATGGTTTCAAGTTATAGAACTCTCCAGTGACCAGTCCAAGATACTTGGGAAATAAAAGTAAAACCCAAGGAACTAAATACTTTCTTTGTTCCTTAAGGATTAATATTCCTAGCCCATCCTTCTTTCCAACTTTCAAAATACTTTTACCATTGTCTGTTGAATTATTTCTGGGGCATTTAGCTGTAAGTAGAAGCAGGGAAAAGTGAGTCAACACCATCATGATCTAGTACTGGAATTGTCACCTGCTTTTGTAAATAAACTTTTATTGGAACACAGCTTAATTGTTTCATATTTTCCCTGGCTGTTTTAGCACAAAAGTGGCAGAATTGAGTAGTTGCAAAAAATGTCCACATGGTCTGCAAAGTCTGAAATATTTACTATTCAGCTTTTACACACAGAAGAATTTGCTGACCTCCATTTTGAATATTCCAATGTGAAGAAAGAAGCTAGGCCAAGTTTAATTCTCCAAATAACTGGAAAGGATAATTATTTGATGCTGGATATGGTGGCAACCTGACAAGGAGAGAGAAATCACTGACTGGTGCCATAAAGACACAAACACTTGTTTGTTTGCTATGAGTTGTAAATCCCCAACTTCATTTCACACTCTTCACTAATAATTACATTTCTTACTTTGTAAAGAATATTTTAACTAAAAGTTGCTAAAATTTAAAATTATACAAACTCAAATGTGTGAGATACTGTTTTAAAAAATTAAATATAGCCAGCTCATTTACTGTTGTTCTCATTGATTGATAAATAATGATAAATAACATAAGTTTTATTACCATTGGAATTTCCTCTTAAGGAAGATATTATTCTGTGAGTTAATATATTGATAAATTTCTTGGAGTGATGAAATTGTGGATAATGGAGAATATTTGAGGAAAAGGAGAGAGAAGTTTTATGTCTAAGTCATGCTAGATAGGGCAGATCTAGGTTAGACTAATAAATATAAGTGAATATGGATTTACAAAATAAACTTTTATTAAAAAATGGTGATTTTTATGTACATTTCACTTCCTATATTGTTGGTTTGAAAGAAAGACTACATTACTTTTTAAAAAATCTCTACCTTCAGTAGCTTCAACTTTTAATTAAAAATATTGCCACAAGCACTACTTGGATGGTTCTGGGGAATCAAACTTTTTGTCTTACCTTGTGAGTCAAAGTAGGAAAGTCAATGACTGAAAAGTGGACATTGAAACATGATGTCTAAGACAAATCACACAAGCTTAATTTGGTACTAAGCAATTAAGAAGATAAAAGATGATCATAGATTTCTATAAAATAAAAATCTAAGGTGCCAGTTTAGTGAGAAAATGGGATGGCAACAGTTTACAATCAGAAAAGTGAAAGAAAAAAAGAACAGAAATTATTCAGTAAAGTGAAAAAGAAAAGAATAACAGAGTAAAAGGAAATTTTACTTATATGGTTGAGTTTACCAGAATGGACTATGCTAATGTTTTGTGAGCAATAGAAGTTTTTGTTTGTTTGTTTGTTTGTTTGTTCCCAATAGATAAAAATAATCCTTTCAGATAACCTGTTATTTTTTCTCAGTGATTGTGATTTACTTTCAACTTTCAGAAAGGGGAACAGAAAAGATAATTCCAGTAGCTGATCAAGAAGTATGTAATGAAAAAAGTCATACACAAGAGTATTTCCCATGAGAACTATTTTCTGTCTTTAATAGAGAAATATTCAAGTATATTTAATACTTTTAAATTTATAGTAGTATTTAATATGACTATAATATTTGTGTATTAGTGTGGCTTGAGGTGTAAAGTATCCAAACAAAAATACAGAGATCAAAGTGAAGTGAAGAAAATAGTACCTTTTGAGAAGAACCAGGCTGTGTCTCAAACATTTTTTTTTTAAGATTTAAAAATAAACTTGTAAAATTATTTAATACATGTTTGTTAGAGAAAAAATATTCAGAAGAAAAGCATAGTAATAAATTAATATTACATTATCTAGAGCTAATAACTGTTAATTATATATGTGTGTATCCAAATTATTCCCTATATGAGTATGTTCATACACTGTAATATATTCAAATATTAAAATATTAAAATTGTGCTTCAGGTACATTTTTCAAACTTTTTGTCTTCCAACAATACATTTGACAATATTTCCTTGTAAATAATTGTACTATCACAATATAATTTTTAATGGTTCAAAGTACTTACAATCAAGGCTTGACAGCATTTATTCACCAACCTTGTATTATTGGTATGTAAACTTTTTCAGAAACTACAGTTAATAAAGTCCAAGAGGACCTTCTATCTTAGAACTTAAGAGGGGCCAGAAAGAAGGCCATCAAGGTGATTATAATTTGTACTATCTAATGAATGAGCACAGTTAACTTTTCAACTTAATTATATACATATTAAAAGCTAAATAATATACAGCTATATTTATACTATATATTAATTACTTTTCCCACCACATTAGGGAAAGTGATAAAATATTTATTTGAACGTAGTTAAAATAGTTAATGTATATTTAATATGAATTTATAAAATAAAATTTTATGACTAAAATAATGCTAAAAAAGAAATGTCTTCCTTTTCTTATTTGTTTTTCTTTCTTCTCTGTTTTTCTCTCTCTAGCACTATTCTTTCCCCAAGACCCATGTCCCCACATCATGGTTTATATGCTGTATTGGAAATGCAGTCAGGCACGTTTCAGTAGAATTTTGAGAGAGGGTGAAATAATTTTGAAACAAATCATATAATTATTTGGAAAACATATATTTATCACACATATATTTGATATTCCAGCTCACTGACTCTGTACTTAAACTGTGATAATTGTTCAACTGCTGATAAATAGCTTCATCCATTGACCTCTCACTTAGTACTAATCATTTATTTTAGTCATCATTTCTTACCTTACCAACTTATGTTCCATAGCGTAAAGCTATAATCATTCCCTTCCAAATATTTCAACTCCTTTTCCTTTCATCGCCTCTGTTCTACTATATAAGCAAAACTCTTACTCTGATTTAAACCAATTAACCTCCTCTCTGAGCCTTCATTTCAATATTTGACATTGTTGAGTAAGTCGAATACTGGCTACACGTGTTCAATTTAAATTCATGATTCCATGATTCAAATGCTCAACACTGCCATGAAATCCTATATATTCCAAACTAATTTCACCTGTTTAATATACAAGATAATAATTTCAAACTTCATCTCTTTCATCTCTTAGCTGATAGCCTTACATCATACTCTACTGAGAAAATAGAAAATAAATGGATGAACTTTTAGCTTAATTCCACCACCACATCTAGCATCATCTTGTACCATATTCTCTACCTGGATTCCAGTTCCAAGGGAAATAATGACCTTCCTCCAGTCATGTTTTGATTCTTAAAAATATTTAAAGTATACAGTGTGATGATTTGGTATTACTTAAACATTGTGAAAGGATTTCCCCCAGTGAGTTAATGAACATATCCATCACCTCATATATTTACCTTTTTGTGTGTGCATGAGAGCATTTAACTTCTTCTCTCTTAGCAAACTTCAATTATACAATACATGTGATTTTGATCTATGCTAAAATCTGAGAATTACTGCTAATACAACATGATATTTATGTCTTAGGGGCTTTGTTTGTCTTTTTTCACAACTGGAATATTCTTCCTCTGGCTCTTAGCTTGGCATGTTTCTTGAGGTTCAGTGTGTATTGCTTAACCTAAAGGAGCCTCCACTTCCATTAGACATGATTGAATCACTTGTTTATTGTATTATCTGTCACTCTCACTCAAATGCAAGCTGCAGTATGGGAGGGTCTTGTCAGCCTTGTTTAGCATCTAATTATACCACTAGCACTATGTCTGTCACAGAGTAGAAACTCAGTAAATGTAAGATGAGTGCATTTATGGTAGGAATCTGTAAATAGTCATTTGATTAATTCATAATTTTATAAACCCTACCAAGTTAGCTGACAGTTGTCTTTAATTGAAAAGAAACATCTTCTATTTCCCTCAAAAATGACAAAAAAATAAACTTCATTAATGTAAAATAAATGTGTGTTTTAATGAAAGGTTTTGTTATCCATTTTCTCAATTATCAAATTAATCAATGTTTCGATTCAGCATTCAGTGTCTGGCACAGAGCCATATGTCATTGGTCACAAAACTACAAAGCTATCTTCAAATTCACATTTCAATTAGTTAGAAAGGAAGAAATTTATGCTATCTGTATATCTGTACCTATTTTTATATATGTGTATTTAGATTGTCACATACATTGTATAGTAACAAATGTGATATATATTACCAATATTTTAAAGTGTTATAATCATCACTTTGGCTTCAGATAATTTAAAAATGATGCTGGATAATAACAACTATTGAAAAAGGAAGTTAATATGTGTTACTTTAATCAGGATATAATTCATAGAGTAGGTACAACTTGAACTGGATAGAATATAGGGCTGAGGACAACTCATTTTGTATGAATTGCATGTGTAAATTTAAGTTGAAAGAGAGAAACCTGGGTTAGACTACCTTAAAAAAATCTTATCTGGTTCTGGACTTAGAGTTCTCTGTGTTCTTTGATCTAATGTCTCAGCCTCTAAGTGGTAAGTTGATGACACCATGAGTTTTCCCACATAACAGTGACAGGAATGGACCTCGAGACCGTCATACTGAGTGAAGTAAGTCAGACAGAGAAAGACAAATATCATATGATATCATTTATATGTGGAATCTAAAATAATGGTATAAAACAGAAATAGAGTCACAGATGTAGAAAGCAAACTTATAGTTACCAAGGAGGAAGGGGGGGAGGGATAAATTGGGAGATTGGGATTGACATATACACACTAATATATATAAAATAGATAACTAATAAGAACCTACTCTATAGCATAGGGAACTCCACTCAATACTTTGTAATGAGGTATATGAGAAAATAATCTAAAAAAGGGTGGATATATGTATATATGTATAAATGATTCACTTTCCTGTACAGCAGAAACTAACACAACACTGTAAATAAACTATACTCCAATAAAAAATTAATTAAAAAAAGACTCTGCCACCACTTTGTGTTCTGTATACTACCCCTGCCATTCTGCAGAAAAATACTTTCATTACAGTCACCAGTCAGTTCCATCTTACCAAGACCAAGTGACACTTTTTAGTTTTATTTTATTTAATCTGATAGTAGCCTTTGACATAATAAACCACTCTCAGTATTAGATTTTGCTCTTCATAGTATTAGTATAACTTGGTCTTAACTACTGAGGTACAGACCAATACTATCAGCTGACTCCTGGACATATTCATTTGGAGGTATTAGAGGAACATCTAACTAACATCACTAATATCTCTAACACAGAACTTCTCATGTTCATCACTGTTATGGGAAGAATGGTGTCCCCCAAAATTCATATGTTGGAGTCCTAATACCCAGTACCTCAGAAAGTTGCTTTACTTGGAAATAGGCTCTTTAAACAGGTAAACAAGTTAAATGAAGTTATGAGGCTAGACCCTAATATAATATAATTGGTGTCCTTATAAAAATGGAAAATTTAGAGGTAGACATGCACACAAAGAGAAGGTCATGTAAAGGTGAAGGTAGAGATCAGAGCGCTGTTTCAACAAGCCCAGGAACCCAAAAGATTGCCAGAAAATCATCATGAACCGGGAGAGAGGCATAGAATGTATTCTTTCTCATAACCCTCAGAGAGAACCAGCCCTGCTGACACCTTGATTTCAAACTTCTAGTCTCCACAACTCTTTTATTTTCAAGTTTTGTTTACTTACTGACCAGAACAGACAATATATTTCTGTTGTTTAAGCCACTCAGTTTGT
The DNA here is from genome assembly GCF_964374135.1 of Grampus griseus. Taxonomy (NCBI): domain Eukaryota; kingdom Metazoa; phylum Chordata; class Mammalia; order Artiodactyla; family Delphinidae; genus Grampus; species Grampus griseus. Next base: position 49,528,688 of record NC_139012.1, read on the forward strand.
GGTACTTTATTAAAGCAGCCCTAGCAAACTAATGCAATCTCCAAACTAAATAAATATATAAGCAAAAGTTTTGAACATACACTTCACCAAAATAGATAAACAGATAATCAATACACATGTGAAGCTGTGCTCTACATAATTTGTTGCTTGAAAATGCAAATTTAAGCTGACATGAAATGCCATTACACACCCAATAAAACAGCAGCAAATAAAATAACTTTAAAACTAAAAAAAACTTCTGAAAACACCAAGTACTGCAAGGGGTGCAGAGCAAATGAAACTCGTGTACATTGCTAAAAGTCTAACTCTCTGAAGGCTCTAGGAGTGCATCCTTTCCTTGTCTCTTCCAGCTTCTAGTGGCTGTTAGCATGCATTGGTTTGTGGTCACATCTCTCTCTGTTCCATCTGCACGTATACTTCTCCTCTGTGTGTCTGACAAAATCTCCTCTTTCTCTTATAAGGTTGTATGTTATTGCACTTAAGGACTACACATAATCTAGGATAAGCACATCTCATTATTCTATTCTTTTGTCTTGTAAGGTAATATTCACAGGTTCCAATCATTAAGATGCAGACATATCTCTTGGAAGCCACCATTCAGCCCTCTACAATAGACTCACATCAAAAGTCCTGTGCTAAATGAAATAAGCCAGTTACAAAGAGTACATTATCCTTTTTTAATTTTTTTTATTGGATTAGATTTGATTTAAAATGTGTTAGTTTCTGGTGTACCGAAAAGTGATTCAGTTACACATATACATATATTCATTCTTTTTCAGATTCTTTTCTCATATAGGTTATCACAGAATATTGAGTAGAGTTCCCTGTGCTATACAGTAGGTCCTTATTGGTTATCTATCTTATATATAGTAGTGTGTGTATGTTAATCCCAAGCTCCCGATTTACCCTCCCCCCAAAGTTTCCCCTTTGGTAACCATAAGGTTGTTTTCGATATCTGTAAGTCTGTTTCTGTTTTGTAAAAAAAGAGTACATTATTCTATTTACATAACATTTTTTTTAGTGGCAAAACTATAACTAGAGACAGCAGCTCAACAATTTCTAGAGACTGGAAATAGGTGGTGAGAGGAAGGAGAAGTGCATTGACTGCAAATAGATATGAGGAAACATTTCAGGAAGATGGAGATATTCTATACCATAATAGTGATAAGAAGTAAAGTTTGTACACATTTTTCAAAATTCACCCAACTGTATACTTAAAATTGATTAATTGTATACTTTGTAATTTTATCTAATTTTAAAAATCAGAAAGTTGTGACATGTTGAAAATGTTCCTTCATGAAAGTTTCTGTTTACTTCTTACTCTTATTTAGTTCTCTTAATAACTTAGCCTCTGTGCTTATCAGTAATGGAAACACTGGATTTTATTTCATGAATTTTCTAATAAAGCTGGCTTTTTGCAATATACGAATGGAACAACAACAAAAAGACTGCAACAATATCTGGTACCTTATTACTAAAAGTAGAGTAATGTTAGCTTAAGGGAAAAGAGAGAAGAGAGAAAAATAGAGGATTTTTTTTGCCTATAAATATTGATTGCTGCTTAGTTTTTGGCTTTATAATTTGAAGGCTCATATTTGGAATGAATGTAGAAGAGGGTACGTGTATATGGGATCTGGAAAGAGCAGAGATGATTAGCAACCATGCCAGATAGTGAGAAAAGGCATTTCAACTATCTCAAGACTGACTTTTCATACTTGCTTAAAGTTTTTGATCTAAAGATACAGTAAATATACAATTCAAAAGTAAATTAGATTATGTAATACCATATATTAAGAAGGAGATGAGAGTATATAATGGAATAAACCAAAATGAAATGTTAATGCTAATAATACGTGAGATAAGTAAAAGGATATAATCAATAAAATCTAGATTAAATAAGAAAGGATAGATAAATAAATATATTTAGCTAAAGTAGACTTTAGAAAAAAAGTAATACAAACAACTAAATATGCAAACCCAGTTAATGTCACACTAAACAATTAATGTATTGTATAATTTTTGCTCTTGTTCAAAAGTGTCTTGTTTTGCTTATTTCTCCAGCCTCATCTATTGCCATTCCCTCATACCTTATAGTCCAACAATACCTAGGTTTATGTTTTCCATCATCTCCCAGGGACATACACTCATACTCTTCCCTTTCTTCCTTCCTCCCTCCCTCCCTTCCCCTCTCCCTCTCTCTCTCTCTTTCTTTCTTCCTTTCTTTCCTTCAGCTATCTACTATCCAAGTAAACCCTATCAACCTCCTCTTTAACCAGGTTCAATCCTATTCATTCCTTAAGTCTCAGACTCAGTTTAGGTTTCAGAACTAAACCTGAGTTTAGGACTACTATTTGTCCTTATCTCCTTAGGTTACCTCACTCCCTGCTAACATGAAGTGCACCGCTTTAGCTTCCTTAAAAGAACGTATAACTAACTCTACACTAACATATGCCATTTATAGTTGTCTATTTTCTCGCTTGCCTCCCACGAATCTATTAGCTCCTTGTCTTTAAAGACTATTATGTTCATCATAGTAAGCTAACAGTAAACACAGAACCTGGTGTATCTAGAGGCAGTCAGTAAAATTTATTTAATGAATAAAAATACCTAGGGCAGAAGATGTTTCCAAAACAAATGAAATGAGCAAGGAGGATCTACTGTGAGACAACTAGGGAGTAGCTCTTAGGGAACCTGTGGGCAGCATGAGTTGTCACAGAAGACGTCTCAACAAAAGTCATTGAGCATCCAGTAGGTATAGAGTGCTCCTGGACTCTAGTAAGAATATGATCTCACTACTCAGTCCTCCAAAAAACTACCTGTAGCAATAAATATTTAAAATTAAAAAAGAAAGAGAGAAAATAACCCATACTTTTAGAAGAAGTTTAGTTTCATTATCTATTTTGGTTCAGAAGATGTAAACTCATTTGGATAAGGATGACTTTTTTCTAATTTCTCAAGTCTATAAAATCTAAGTTTATAGTTAGAAGTAGACCTCTTTTCTTAAAAAAAAAAAACAAATTCTTTATTTTAAACCTCCATTTCTTACTTTCTGTATGCATTAATATGATGAAATACTTCACCTCTCGAGAGTAAATACTGAATACTGTTACAAACTGTGAGATGAGTCTACTACAGGAGCACTGTCTGTAAAGAATTTGTAATTAGTGATTTAATTGGAGAAATGTGTTATAAATATATATTTATGGAAATATTCATGTGATAAAATTTGGTAATTTATGATATGCATATTTTAATATTTGTTTTCCTATGTGTATTGCAGATTGAAATTCATAACTTGAAATTTTCTTCATATCATAAACTCCTTTCATTGCCCAAGGGAGTAAAAATATTTGCAGGGAAAGAGATAAATTGATTCATATAGTTAATTCATATAGTAATAAACAAAATTAGTAGCATTAAAAACATGGGATTAGTGTAACAAGAACTAGCTAGAGAAAAAAATATAAATATATTGATTTTTTAGTATTATCATTAAGAAAATGAGTTATAATGCTGTAATTTTAAGCTATATATATTTATACATGAAGCTATATATATATGTAATATATGCTTATAAAACATATATATATTTTTTATTATTTTTATTTTTATTTATTTATTTTTTGCAGTACGTGGGCCTCTCACTGTTGTGGCCTCTCCCATTGCAGAGCACAGTCTCCGGACACGCAGGCTCGGCTGCCATGGCTCACAGGCCTAGCCACTCCGTGGCATGTGGGATTTTCCCGGACTGGGGCACGAAGCCGTGTCCCCTGCATCGGCAGGCGGACTCTCAACCACTGCGCCACCAGTGAAGCCCAAACATATATATACATTTAAACTTCCTTTTTAAATTGAGGAACTCTAACTAAAGAAATGTGCAAGGCAATGCAATTTAATTAATTGGCTCAACAAATATTTACTCGGCATCTAATTCATACCAGATATTCTTCCAGTTTCTGCAGAAATGAAAATCAGGATGGATGATGTCCCTGAATTTACCCAGTGTATATTCTAATAAAGTACCTATAAAGCCAAATCACTTTATTATGGCTGGAAATATTACCTGTTATCTATCTATCTTTGCACCTGTTACCTTGGCTTTCTGTTTGTTATTATATTATCACATTTTTTACAACTTTCAAATGTTAAGTTCATTCTTTTTAGAGGCTCCTTCTTCCTTAATACCTCTTTAACCTTCAGTGTGTATTTATATTCAATTTTAAAATAGCTTTAATTTAGATTGCATATATGATCTTTTACTCTTTGTGTGACTATTTGAATAATTACAAAGGTGTAACCACATAATCACATTAAAATGTCTACTTATTAGGTATCTAATAATAATGGTACATGTCATATAGTGACACAGAATAACTATACATGTCACATAGTGCTGGTGTTTTATGTCACCAATGTTTCACTCCATCCCATTGGGCAGCTAGTTATATTACAGTTATTTATTCATTCATTATTATTTAAGAAATGGGTCTCAGCTAAGAGCTAGGCCATGTGCTAGACAAGGGAAATAAAAAAGCTGAGCAGATAATATACAGGTTTTATCTTCAAGGAGCTCACAGATTAGTAGAGGAGATAAAAGGTAATATAAAAGCAAAAGCAAATAAATACACAATTGTAAACATCGTCTCAACTGAATTTTCTAATCATGGACACAAATTCTTGCCTTCTGAGTAAATCTTAGGACCCATTGTAGATCCTGAGAAAGTGTTTCCCATGAAGTTCTTATTTTTCAGTAATCACTTTGCAAATAACTGGATAATCTATATTAAAATATTAAAAAATATATATATTAAAGACAACTCTGTCTTCTTAAAATTATTTTTCAGTGTACTAGAAAAGAATTACCCCTTCCTGAATTACTTTGTCCTATATTTGTACGTTTTTCAGAACACAAAATCACATCGTTTAAATGGGATTTGCAATGACGTAGCAATTTAAAGTTGCCTATTTTAAGTGTTATAATTTATACATTATTAATTAAGCACATTATTATTATTATTTTTTGCAGTACGCGGGCCTCTCACTGTTGTGGCCTCTCCTGTTGTGGAGCACAGGCTCCGGACGTGCAGGCTCAGTGGCCATGGCTCACGGGCCCAGCCACTCCGCGGCATGTGGGATCCTCCCGGACCGGGGCACGAACCCGTGTCCCCTGCATCGGCAGGCAGACTCTCAACCACTGTGCCACCAGGGAAGCCCTAAGCACATTATTAATTAGGTAATTATTACTTAATTAAGATACAAGAGTGAAGATATGCATATTAATTTCCATCCTTCTTATTCCACTTTTCTCCCCCTTCCCACTACCTACTGAAAACAATTTTCTCTCTTTAATCATAGTGAGGTTCCCAATTAGATCCTAAACAGGCTAAGACATATTTGAGAGAACTATCGATATCTTAATTTTTGTTTTCTTCATGGTAGCAATAATATCTATTAACCCCTTTGTTAACTTTTGGTGCCTCAGTTATGCATGACTGACCATTCATGATTTTAAAATATACATGATTTCTGTATATACAAATTTTTAAAGATGTTTATATAATAGTAATTATTTCAAACATTTTTATAATTAAAAGTTTTATTTAGCATACTTAAAACATTGTGTGAATACTTTAAGAATATATAGACAGTTTATTTCATCTCTTAGTTTAAGTGAAGAAAAGGATTGGAATTATAATATTCATAAGATACAGATGGCAAAGTGATGGAAAATCAAATGCATCCTAGTTCCAAAGACAAATGCTCACTTAACTTTATACCTTTATAGAATCATTGGCTCTGACACATGATGTTTTGATTAGTCTTGTTCTATTTGGTTATGCACTATCTTTGTAGAATTAGTATGTGGAAGCTAAAAGTCAAATATTGGAAGCCTGATTCATTTCTTCAGAGGCATTCAGCTTCCACCACACTGCTTCATCCATGAAGAGCAAACTGTTATGTGTCTACTGAAAATGTGATCAAGTCTCTAGTCTGTTCATGTCTTTCTTCCATTCTTTATGTAGTTGCACCATTATAGATGATATTTAATGGATTATGACAAGGTAATTGTGTTTAGTCTATTATCTTCAACTCAACAGCTTGCTAAAATGTTCATTTTTTCCCATTTCCTTTAAAAGAATGTACGTACACAATTATTTTATTGTATAAATGCATGCATGTCATAATGTCATATATACTACTTTTTATTTTTCATGATTTTTACTATTTTAATTTTCTATGGTTCTTTTTCTATGTTTTTTTTTTTTCTTTTTCTATGGTTCTTTGAATTTTCTATGGTTCTTTTCTCCCCTTTTCCCTACCGCTCTACAAATCATTCACACTCACACCCAACACATACACACAAATATAATTGATTTGGCATATTTTATTCTGTATCTTTCTCTATGATTATATATTCTATATATGTGTATATATACCTGTGTAAATATATATACCTGTGTGAATTTATATATGCATATATAATACATAGTTATATATAATTATGTACACAGGTATTACACAGGATTTATTATAATTGTATAAAAGTGAGATTGTTGTCAACACACTTGTCTTCATTTTTAATTCAATTACAATTTATGCTGTTATTTCAAATAACCTGGTATATTTCCAATTCACTTTTACTGATACATAATATTCTAATATGTGGTTATACCATAATCCTGTAATTTAAACAATTATTGCATTATTAATAGAAATCCACTTTCATGAGTCTCTGGAACTCCAAACAATGTTATTATAGCCTATTTGCTTCCTGTCCTTATAGACAAGTACTTTTGTATCTGTGGGGAAGAAAACCAAGAATGGGGCTCATGGGTTAAACCAGATGTACCTACCTATATTTCCCAAATGCTTTGCTAAAAAGATGTAACAACTTACATTTGACAGTACATTGGTACATAAATACTTTTCCATCAAAAAGTGTTAAAAGAGTTTTTCATTTTTGTCAGTCTGATTCCTATAACCTGACATTTCTTCTCAGTGAATATAAATTTGTACCTTTTCTAACTGACTTTGAATACATTAACTAAAAACATATACTGAGATCTCTTTCTAAATTTCTTACCCTGTTCATTTTGTTTGTTTGTTTTTACTCTGTTCGCCAATATAATTGCTAGATTTAATGTATGTTCTGATACTGGGAAGAAGAATGTCCTTAACTAGTTTTACTTGGCTTTACTGAGGACATTTATTATTACACAATAATATTAAAATAATTTTATTCAATTAAAATCAATAACAAATCTGCTGGGACTGTAACGGGAATTGCTTAAGTTATTTACTAGTTTTCCAATAACTAAGTTTTTAATAATATTATATTTATGTAAAAAAAGTAAATATTGTTTACATTGCTCAGACTTCAATTTACATTTTTCAACTAGATTTTATGTTGGTCATATTCTTTTACTGCAAGATTTTCTAAATTTAAAATATTATCACAATTATATGTTATACATTATATCCTTTTCCTATGTGCATATTGCTAAAATGGAGAAAATCATTTGTTACAGTGGTCAATTAATATCTAGTCACAATAAAAAACTTTCACTTTAATTCTAGTTTTTATTTAACTAAACAATCATATTAATAACAAAGGGAGAGTTATTTCCTCTTTTTTGTGATTGTTCCATTTTTTAATATCTCGACTTATGGACAAGGACATTCAAGTAAAGTTAAGAAGTAATGATGGGGCTTCCATGGTGGCACAGTGGTTGAGAGGCTGCCTGCCAATGCAGGGGACACGGATTCGTGCCCCGGTCCAGGAAGATCCCACATGCCACAGAGCAGCTGGTCCCGTGAGCCATGGCCGCTGAGCCTGTGCGTCTGGAGCCACAACAGGAGAGACCACAACAGTGAGAGGTCCACGTACCACAAAAAAAAAAAAAGAAAAGAAAGAAAGAATGATTAAGGAAATTTCTGTCTAGATCTTGAAATTGATTGAATTGTTTTAATTTTCATTGAAGTTTATTTCTCATCCATTTTACCTAGAATTTTATTAGTATTTTCTTTTCTGACCTAGTTTAGCAAATATTTTTGATCATTGGTAAAATCATATGTCTATTTTTCTTTATCAACTTGATGTAATAAATTATAGTAGCAGACATCGTGATATTAATTATATTTTACCTTCATAAAGCAAATTTTACTCATAGTGTATTATTCTTATATTAACTCTTTTGTGGATTCAAATATTATATTATTTATTATCTGTTCATACTATTACCTATATGTTCATGAATAATATTGATCTATAGTTTTCATTACTTCAATATTGATAATGCAGTTATGCCATTTTCATAAAATGGATCAGGATGGATTTTTAAATGTTAACTGTCTCAGAATAAAGTAGATTAATTGAAATCATTGCTCTTTAAAGTATCTAAAGTTTAATTTTGACCACATCTCTGTTGGTCCTTGTACATTTTTAAAGGTATATCTTTAATCATTTTATCAATATTTTATGATAGTTGCTAGTTTATCAACTTATTTTTAGACAGATTTTTCTAAACTAAGTTTTTGGTGAATATAGAGTTTTCACATAGTTTTTTAAACCTCTGCCATAGATTTGCATGTAATAGGGACTTAATATTCTTATAATTACTTCTGTATCTGTGATTATATACCTTTTATTCTGTTTGACATTTCTCTCTCTTCTCCCTTTAATTTTGTAGACCATTAATCAACAAATATGTATTAAAATTCTACATTTGCTCTCAACATATTTTAGACCAGTGCTATCCCATAGAACTTTCTGTGATGGAGATAATCTGTAATGTCATGTCAATTATGGTAGCACTAGTCACATATGGCTATTGAGCACTTGAAATGTAACAGTCCAACAGAGGAACTAAGTTTTCTATTTTAATTAATTTAAATTTAAAGAGCTACATGTGACTAGTGATTACTTTACTGAACAGTGCAGGTTTACATGTGGGGAATATAGTAGAGGAAAAAATAAAATATCCATCCTCCTGGAAATTAAGAAAAGTTATATAATAGTCAATATACACCCTATCAGATATTGATAAGTGTTATGTAGAAAACCAAAATAGAGTAAGGAGGAAAAGTTATACCAGGAAGGAGGAGATAGTTTTTGTTTGTTTGTTTCTTTGTTTAAGAAATGATTCAGGGAGTCCTGTTTTAAAAGTTACATTTGATCAGACACCTAAAAGAAGTGAGAGTATAAACTATGGAAGAAGTGTGCTCTGGTCAGAGTAAGAAATGAATGCATGAATGCAGGGAGTTCCCTGGCAGTCCAGCGGTTAGGACTCTGCGCTTTCACTGCCGAGCGCCCAGGTTCAATCCTTGGTTGGGGAACTAAGATCCCACAAGCTGTGGGGTGCAGCCAAAAAACAAAAAAGCAAAGACACACAGGTGGAAATACCATGTGAAGCAGAGGTCAAGTGAACCAGAGGGAGAGAATAGCTCTGCAATTTTTTGGAATATTGTGAAAAGGATAGGTGCTAACTCTTCTCTAAATGTTTGGTAGAACTCACCTGTGAAGCCTTCTCATCCTGGACTTTTGTTTGTTGGGAGTTTTTGTTTGTTTGTTTGTTTTTATCACTGATTTTATTCCACTCCTGGTAATTGGTCTGTTCATATTTACTATTTCTTCCTGGTTCAGTCTTTAGATATTGTACATTTCTGGTAATTTTTCTATTTCTTCTAGATTTTCCATTTTATTGGCATATAGTCATTCATACTAATCTCTTCTGATCCTTTGTATTTCTGTGGTGTCGGATGTAACTTCTCCTTTTTCATTTATGATTCTATTGATTTGGGTCCTCTCTCTTTTTTTCTTGATGAGTCTGGCTAAAGGCTTATCAATTTTGTTTATCTTTTTAAGGAACCAGCTCTTCATATCATTGACCATTAAAACTTTTTTCAGTCTCTATCTCATTTATTTCTGCTCTGACCTTTATGATTTTTTTTCCTTCTACTAAATTTGAGTTTTGCTTGTTCTTCTTTCCTAGTTCCTTTATGTAAGGTTAGGTTGTTTATTTGAGATTTTTCTTGTTTCCTGAGGGGGAATATTCTTTTAAATATGTAGACTGGTCATGTCTTGTGAAAAAGAAGAATCAGATGTTTAAAAAGCCTGGGGCCTAATTCATTGCAAGAATGTAGTTGAACTAATGAAATGGGGAAAGATACAACAGGAACAAATTTCAGGTTGAACTCATGATTAGGAGATATCTTGGCAAAGAGTCTTGGCAAAGTTACAAATTAAACAGTGTTTCCTCAATGAATACAGTAGTTGTCTTCTGGTAAATGGCAGTAAGCAGTAAAATTGTACAAACTTATTGATATTTGAACAGCAAGTGAATTCAGATTCTAAATTCAGGTTATTCCAAATACAGAAATTCTCATTCTCACACATGCTTAACAGGACACATAGAAGTTGTGGAGCGAGAAAACAATTTTGGTTGAACTGGCCTGTCATGTACATTGTAATACATTTAGTAGCTCTCCATATTGCATAGATAGAAATGTACATATTCATGCAGAACAAATTAAGACGAGCCAAGTTAACAGCTGAGATCCAATGAAAGACTTGATAGATTGTACAATGTTAAGGGCATTTAAATTTTATGTATGTTGATTCTTATAGAGACATTTTTTCCCCCACAGAATCTAAATCCAGTTCATATTAATTTCATTTAAAGGCAGAATAGTTAATGTCATTGTTTAAAATTCAGAAATAATCATAGGTTATTAGTAACAAGAACATGTACATTTTGAAATATATATTTAACTTTCAATTTATCATTTTGAATAGTCAAGCATTATTTAAGTAATTGGCTCCTTAATATCTTAAGACATTAGTGGAAGTGGAAGTGAAAAGAGTCTGTGCATTCTGTGTGCCTTGTATATGCAATTTATAATTGAGTGCAACATATTAGAAGTAATGCTTAGTATTCATATTCTGGATCATATGTGTCTTACATTTTTATTTTGTGTCTCATCTCCTTCTCAGTGAATGAATATTCACTTTTCAAATAAGTTTAGACAATTAGTTGATAAGATAATAAAAATAGGGGGTTAAAAGAAGGAATAATAATTTTTAAATGTTATATTTCAATTAAAAATATATGGAAGTACTTATTTTCACCAACTTTTAATGGGTGCAATAATTACAGGAAGAAAAATAAAAAATCCCCTATTGTTACATGTTTTTTCTTGAAGGTGAAGCAAGGACTTAAGGCAATTTTTAAAGTAGCGTGAGTGTATTATCTTTGTACTATATCAAATATGGGAGTTGAAATAACTATAAGGCAGAAACAATATTTGCTGAATAAAATGTCTAAATAAGGCAAAACAACAACAACAAAAAAAACTCTAGATAAGCAACTTGTAGCAAAAACTATAAGGAATCATAGAATTTTCATTGCTCAACGTAAGAGAAGTTCCAAGAGAAAAAAAAATTGTGATTGCTTTAAAAAGAAAAGCTATTCAAATGTGTTTAACAAAAATCCAGTGACTAAGTTATAAACCAATAATATCAAAGGCAACTGCATATTATATTTATTAGAAAGCACATACTATATATATATAAATCCATCTATCTACCCACTGATCAAGTTTCTTAAAAATAAAGGATTCTCCCAGTTATGTAAAATGCAACTGTTTTGGATTAAAATATTTTATATAACTTATATAATATTGAATTATAATTTTTCTCAGATATTCCTATCTATTGCTTGATGATATTTCTTGCAGGACTGTGCAATCAAATAAATTACTGTCATTGTCATTATGGTCTGACTTTAAGTTCTTTGGCAAGGTGAATAAAAATCATAAAAATTAAATCTAATGAACTTACTGGGAAGCCAACAAATTACAAATATATACATTATTAGCTGAGAATAATGATGCAAACTATAACCCATTTATGTATGTCTCTGAATTTAGTAAATCAGTTTAACAGATCCTAAGAGAATTTTGTTTAAATCCATTATTTCTAACTTTTCCTTTTCATGTTTTTGAAAACAGGGAAAATCTTCCATTATAATAAATGCTCAAGTTTAATAATACTGAATCTTACTAGGTAATGAAAAAACAAGTTATTCTATTAATATCTAAAACATTCTTTTTACTAGTTATGGCATAAAAAGTTTGGCCTGTGCTTTTTTAATAGAGTGTTCATCCTACTATTTAGTAGGATGAGAAAATGTAATAGATTAAAATTACTTTGCTCAATTATCATGATTACCTGCCTTTAAAATAAATATCATATCTGCTTCTACATACTTAGCCACCTTTCTAGTCCAACTCAGCATTTGTTATTCCCTTTTCTTCTAGAATAGGCTCAAACAGATCTTTCTGTCTTCACTCTTATAGTATATCAGTCCACTCTTTATGAAACATGAAGGTTGATCTTTTAGAAGTTAAGAAATCATCATGAGGACTTCCGCTTCATCTAAAATGGAGTAAAATGAAACAGATTTACCCTTCTGCTTGAAAAACACTCCACTTCCCACCCCACCCCTCAAAAAAGAAAAAAGCATGCACACACAAAATATATGAAAAAATGGTTTTCAAGACACTGGAAATTTGTCAATAAAGGACAGTGATTCTTGAGAGATGAGAAACAAAGTAAGCCCTATGATTGCCCTAGCTCAATGTCTTAAGAAATTATTCAAGACTCATGCAGACAGGGAGAACTGAGTTGGAGCCCAGAGGACTTCTTGAACCAAGGAGACAAAATTGAGAGCTGGGAAGAGCAATGCAGTTAGATTTCAGAGGACAGAGACTGGGGAGGAGAGAGCTACATAGCTAAGGAACGCTAGCATTCTGATCAGTAAATGCAGATGAGGAAACTACCTGAAGCTAAGGAAAGAACCATCTAAAATCATTAGAAGGAGCAGTACTTTGTACCTGGAATTATTCCTCTTCCCACTAGTCAGACTGAAGGAAACTCATGATTCACAGGACTTGGGCTGAGTACTCAGAAAAGTCTTTCTGAGACAGGAAAGCATGACACATATTGAGAAGAGTCAGTCCGCAAAACCTCAGCCAATAACAGAAGCAGCCGTTTCTCCCGTTCTTCTCTTCCTGATAGAGGGTTAACTTAACAGCTTATAATTACCTCACCTTGAGAAGTGGCCTTAGAAGGGGATGATAGTTCTCTGCAAGACCTTCTTACTACCTTTGTTGTCTCCATCTAACACACACACACACACACACACACACACACACATACACACACACATTTACTTGCAAACATATACACATACATATTGGGAAGGAGGGAGGTGTATATGTAAAAGTTGTCTCAGAAGAACTACATACCTTAGATAGTGCAAAATTCTTCAAGATTCTGTTTTATATTAGTATAAATATAGTAAGTATATAAGAGAATAGATTCTGAGAATGCTAAGCCAAAGAAGGAAAAATCTACTTTAGACTGATCCACAGATACTGGTACACTTAACAAAGATTCAATCTTCAGTGGATTCAATTGTTTTCTAAGTTAGTTAACTGAAGCCAGGACTAGATTATCACTTTGTTAAATGATTTTAAGACATTACATTTCTTATAAATGCAAAATAATTAATTCAAAAATGTTCATAGATTGGAATATAAAATATATATTCTGTCAACATCATAACTGTGTGCACCAAAAGATTTACAGTAAAATGCATCTACCAAGACATTGCAAAATACGTTGATGAGAAAGTTTACTTATCTCTGAGAAGAAATGTAGTTGTTCTCTGTAATAAAGGAGATGTTGCTATTTGAAAGATCTCTGTGTTTTCAATGAAGATGATTCACTTCCTAATGCCAGGCATGTTAGGCGTGGACATTTCTCTGGACAGCAAGTCATCAGATGGTTTAATAAGTTTTAATAAGGAGGAATAATCTGCATGGTCTTATATCCATTGGTAAACTTAATAAAGCTCTCTCAGATCTGTAGATGGAAGGAAGGAAGGAAAGAAGGAAGGAAAGGAGGGAGGAAGGAAGGAAGGGAGGAAGGAAGGGAGGAAGGAAGGAAGGGAGGAAGGAAGAAGGAAATAGTTTATGCTAAATGGAATTAAGTAAGTCACAGCCTTTCACTGAATCCCAAGGTTGAGTCAGATCACAAAATTAGTGTCCCTTGAAGGAAGGAGAGGCCATAAACTTTTGAGGAAGGGCCATGCGGTAACACCACAAGAACCATGGTCTTCCTCCTAACTCCTAATCGTCCCCAAAGGATGCTGTGTCATTCATTGGGTAAGTGATTAGAGAAACTGGCTTTTAACTTTCTTTGGAAAGAATCTTTTATATAAACTTTGAGTAGCCAAGGGGGTGGACTATGTCAGATATATAAACAGCTCAGGACTTTTTGCAATCTTCTAGCACCATTTAATTATACATATATATATATATACATTTATGTATATGTATTTAAAGTTAATAGTTATATATATATATATATATATATATATATATTTTAACTTGATCCTAGGAAAGAGTAAGTTTGAAAGTCATATTTATTTTTAGTCTCTTAGTTCTGCAGCTGATAGCGGTAGCAACAATTTCCTGACTGAGCAATGGTGGTTTCCTTAACTTTCAACATTGGCATTATTCTAGAACCAGCAGCTATAGTGGCTTCTTTTTGAGACTGTTTCAAATCATGGTATAAACAGCAACTCCCTTGGTGGTCTATTCCGTGTATGACTCTGGGAGTCTTCTTTAGTGCTCATGTTAGCATTTCTTCAACCTTCCTAATGAATCTGTTAGCTAGAGCTTCCTAAATGATTGGAAAAGCAGTGGTCCCCACAATGTTCTGCTCAGGTACTCCCTGAAAGTATTTTTTAAAATAATGTAAAATAAAAACTAATAATGTATCCCCCACACTTTTAAGTTGGCAGCTAAAATTTTTCAAGGAGAAGGTAGAGTTGCCAAAATATATACTTTCTAGTGTAGTAAATATTGATATTTTTAAATAAAACTGTTACATCACTCTTTTAAACATATTCAGTGTAATTGAAATACATATCAATTTGACAGTCATCATCTATTTAAAAAAGTAAACACATGCATCGTTTAGTTAAAAAAATGTGTTAGTGTGCTCTGTGTGTGTTATGTGCTAGTGTGTTACACATGGGTTATGGATGCCTTAATATTGATTGCTCTCATTCATTGGGCAATGGTTTGGGCCTGGGGGGTGGAGCTGGTCAGAGTCCCTGAGACAGGCTTGCTTGGGTTGGAGAAGAAAGGCTTGAGTGTTGCATGATGTGTGAAGACCTGTGATCCATATGAAACCTGATGTAAGCCATTTAATTAAATGTAATAGATCCCCTTCTGCTAAAACTAGTTAGAATGGATTTTTTTTTCTTTCTTTTTTTTTTTTTTTTTTAATCTGACAAGTCATGAATACAGTAGCAGTTCCTGGAATAGCCCTGTCTTAACCTGGCTGCTCCAGAAACTAAGTCAGTGGACTCTGTAGTATTGCTTTACTAGGGAACACAGGCCTCAGGAGCAGGATGTAGTAAGGAAGAAGGTAAGGAAGGAGAGAGTATGAGTGTTGGTTACTAAGCTAGTCTACAGCAAGTAGGAC
The DNA here is from genome assembly GCF_964374135.1 of Grampus griseus. Lineage (NCBI taxonomy): Eukaryota > Metazoa > Chordata > Mammalia > Artiodactyla > Delphinidae > Grampus > Grampus griseus. The sequence goes on from NC_139012.1 coordinate 49,544,247, forward strand.
TGATTTCCTGATCCCATGGTACAATCTCCAAGAAATAATTAAAATTGTGTTCTAGGAAGATCCTTAATAGGGGAAAAGTGGGGAGAAATTTATTAATAAGCTGCTATTTCCAATGGTGAAAGTTCTGGCCCAGTAAGTGTTAAATTCCCTGCTCTTATACGTTATGCATTTGTGAGCCTTGAGTAGGATCCAGTGGCACTGAAAGAGAAGTCATGGGTTGGAAGCAAAGCACATGGCAAGAGAATGAGATGGGGTACACTCAGGTTATGTCTGCATGAGGTCAATCAAAACCCAAGCAGACCTGATCCACACAGGGGCAGGTGGAACAAGACACAGGTGAGGCCAAGAGAAGTTGAAATGGCACATAAAAGACCACCTTTTGACATGGGGACTTTACTTAGTTGTTCAATTTTCATGAAATACACTTCCCTTCACTCTTACCAATTTCACCTCATACTTTGGGATTCATCTTAAATGTTACTTTCTTACAGGAGTCTTCCATGGCTCTCCCCTCTTTCTCTATGGGGAAGTCTAACTGCTATAATAGCTTAGACAATTATGTCCCTTTCTCTAATGAGCACATCAGAATTTGTATTAATATGTGCATTTGTACAAGTATTTAATATAAATCTCCTCTAGTTTTATTATCCTTGAGGATAGAGATATTTTTTCTTTAATAATATATCCTCTATATCAAGAACTGTGTACAGAATTTAATAGGTGTATTTAATGAATATGTGTTAAATTATTAAATGTGGTATTTTTACAATGACCTCATCTTTACCTCAGTCTTCATAAAGAGAAGCAAAAATAGGTATAAAATATGTTTATATAAGATAAATTGAATATTTTCACTCTGTGGACAGTTTCAGGACAATATGTTATAGAGTTAAGGCATGACTGAACAGATCCATTGTTTACAAATAAATTCTGGCAATTGCATAGGATATTTTGTTATCTTATGAAAAAGAAAGTTTTCCCACACAAGCATCCAAAGGCTGTCAGTATGTCAGTGAATATTATAGTAATAAGAATAATTTTGTTTTGTAACATTTTGTCAAAAGTCATTGCTGGTACTCTTTCCAGTTCAAAGAATAGAACTAACATAATGCATATCACCAACTCACATGAGACAATAAAAATGTTAACTTATTTTCATTTCAATAGTAACTATTATTAGAATTAATTACTTAACTGTAGCTGAAATAATGGCAAAATCATCCTTGTAATCATTAAGTAAATCTTAATGTTGGAAATATTATGTATGAATAATATGGGGAAAAGTATTATAGAGTATTTGTGAAGTATATATGCACAGTTATCAGAGTCTTGAGTTGGAATCCTGGTTCTAAAACTTAATTATTTCACTTTAATCAGTCTTATTAGCCTCTCTTATCATCATTTTTTTTCATATAGAAAATGGGCATTGCCATATATAAGGGACTCTAAGATGCCATACAGTTTGAGATGTATCATTATTCTATGTATCATTAGCAAAGAAAAAAACCTCAAGAATTAACACAAGGGCATTCCATTAATTGTAACATAAATCTTGACTTCAGAGAAGCTAAAATAAAAAAGAAAGAAAAACATAATTAATTGACTTAAAATTGATGGAATAGAATGGGCTTTTCTGAAAATTAAATGAGGTAATAAATGCACAATTCTTAATAGCAGCCTGCGATATCAGAGCTCAGTTATATTAGCGATACAAAACTCTGGAAATCTACGCTATCTTTAAAGTAAGTGGGAAACATAATACAATCCAAGTTTTTTTCTGTCATTGTTCTATATCATATTTTTTTCAAAGGTTTTCTTTATAACTGAGTATAGCAAGCACTAGTATAATCGCTTTTTTTTTTTTTTTGGTACCCAGGCCTCTCACTGCTGTGGCCTCTCCCATTGCGGAGCACAGGCTCCGGACGCGCAGGCTCAGCGGCCATGGCTCACGGGCCCAGCCGCTCCACGGCATGTGGGATCTTCCCGGCCGGGGCACGAACCCGTGTCCCCTGCATCGGCAGGCGGACTCTCAACCACTGCGCCACCAGGGAAGCCCATTGCTTTTGTTTTTGATCATTTAATTTCTTTTGTCCTTTCCAATTCATTTCATTTGGTTTCAAAATTCAACTGAAGTGCTTTTGGCCTAACAATAAAGGGAAATAAAAAAATAAGTAAACAAAAAACATTCTGTGAATAAGTTTGCAATCCAAAAGTGTCTGCCTTAGTTTGATGTTTAAGTTTATTCATTACGTTGAAACATTCTTGTATGTTTAAATAGATCATCCATACTCATACTCTTTATTCTTGCTTGTCATTTATACTTCTAACCATGTATGATATTTGTCAAATACTTTCAAGATTCAGTCATAGGACACAACCTTACTTTGATGATCACATGTACATTTTCTAGATACATGCATTTTTGTAAATCAGTCAGGATCTAAATAAAAAAAAAAACTCACTATATATAATTTTTTGAAGTGTTTATTATTGTAGTTGTCTAGTTTTATAAATCAAATAGGTTTTAACTCATTGTAACAGCATAGGCTGATAGACCTACCTACATTACAATAAATTACTTTTGTTTTACAAACCTTTTTTTTTTGTAATATATGAAATGTCTAAACATAACACTTTCTGAATTAGCAATAAAACAAGATAGATCTCTGGTTCTTTTAGAGAGCCGAAAAGAATAACCTTAGTTGCCAAAAATAATAACTGATTTTACTTTCACAGATGTTACATTTTATATTTGCTTAGACACTTTCATGCCATAGGTCAATTCTTAATCACCTCCTTCTACTTTTACTTATCATTTGTATGTCTCTTCTCTAACTGTAAAAAGTGGACAAAAATTATTTAAAAATGTGTTATTAAAAAAATGTGTGCAGAATAGTACATATATGTAATAGTATGATTTCTCTACTAAGAACAACAAAAATATCTTACCAGCTACAATGATAAAAAGGCTAGCTTCTATTGGAGTTATTAAAAAATAATAACTGCCCATCCTGCTTTCTTACACTTCCAGGAAACCATTGATTCCCTTTATGTCACTATAGATTTGTTTGCATTTTCTAGAGTTTTATATGAATAGAATCAAAGAGTATATACTCATTTTGTTGTTGTTTTTTTTTTTCATTTTTGTTCTGACCTCTTCCACACAATATAGATATTTGGAAGTTCATTTATATTGTTGTTTTAGTTCCTTTGTTTTTCTTGCTGGTTAATATTCCATCATAAGATAGAACATTAATATATTCCAACTTGTTTATAACAAGTTGTTTATTCAGTTTTGATGGGCATTTCAGTTGTTCCCAGCTTTTGACTATTAAAAATAAACTGCTAGGGGCTACCCTAGTGGCACGGTGGTTAAGAATCTTCCTGCCAATGCAAGGGACACAGGTTTGAGCCCTGGCCTGGGAAGATCCCACAGGCTGCGGAGCAACTAAACCCGTGCGCCACAACTACTGAGCTTACACTCAAGAGCCCGCAAGTCACAACTACTGAAGCCTGCATGTCTAGAGCCCGTGCTCTGCAACAAAAGAAGCCACGACAATGAAAGGCCGTGCACCACAGGGAAGAGTAGCCTGCGCTCACCTCAACTAGAGAAAGCCCGCACACAGCAACGACAACCCAACACAGCCAAAAATAAAAACAAATAAATAAATAAATTTATTTAAAAAAATAAACTGCTATGGACATTCATGAGTAAGTTTTTGTTTGTATATATGCATTTATTTCTCTTGGGTAAATACTACAAGAATAATAACTGGATCATACGCTAGAAATATGTTTAACTTTTTAACTAATTTCCAAAATGTTTTCTGAAGCGATTGTACCATCTTCCATTCCCACCTGCAATATATGAGAATTCTAGTCATGCTACATCTTCACCAATTTAATATGATCAGTCTTATTAATTTTAAACATTCTAATTTGGGTGTAATAGTATTAGATTTAGTGTTATTTTACATTTTTCCTAATGACTAAAAAAATGATGTGGGAAGTGTGCCCTCCTCTTCTATTTTTAAGTACTTATTTGCCATTGACATGTTTTTATGATGAGAAATCTTCAAATTTTGCCCTTTTTCAAATTAGGTTTTTCTTTTATTATTGTTGAGCTTTGAGAGTACCTTAGTTTGGGTAAAATCCTTTATCAAATATGTCATTTGCAGATAATTTATCTGAGTCTATAGTCTATATTTTAATTATTTTAATAGTACTCTTTAAAGAATAATAGCTTTTAATTTTGATGATCAATTTATTTATTTTTAAGGTTTTTACTTTTGCTGTTATACCATTATTTACATTAAAGTTAATGGTGAAATCTTTAAAATTTTAACTTATTTTTTCCTCTGAGCTTTAATTTTCATAAGCAAGCACATCAATGGGGGAAAACTTCCATTTTTATAACACATTCTATGATTTAACCTCTTTAATCCCACTAGAATCTCTCAGCCGTTACACCACTATTCTTTTCTTAACTGGTGTCTTTTATTCCCCCAGTCATGACTCCAACCAACCAACCCTTAAATATTACCAAACCAAACCAAGCTCCAACTTTCCAATAAAAACACCTTCTCTAAATGAAATCTGGTATATTCTTTCCACCTAAAAAAAACCCTCCCATCCCAGGTTGCTTAAAAGCTAAAGTTGAAACTTAAAGTATTGAATACAAAGACTTCTGAAAGCTACATTTCTCTCTGGAAGAGGATATTGTGGATTGAGTCATTCAATATGAATTCCACATTTCTAAGATACCTTTCTTTATTGAGGAGTCTGAACTGTTATAGAAATTCTCAGAATCTGGATTCTGGATTGTAGTTCAGTTTTTCCATTTACTATATGCATGCTGGCCCCAATCTCTGGACTTAACATCTAAGCGTAAGTAGCTGAAAGAGACAATATGTTTTACCTCAATCAGTTGACTAAAACTGGATTCAACTTTGGCCTACATTGAATGAAGCTAAAGTATCAGAAGGAATTGATATAATGTGGAGAAAATAATCTAAAATAATAGAAAGATAAGAATGTTTGTGTGTATTTATCATATTTAACTTATTACTCACATACTACCATGTTTCTTGAAAGAGCTAAGTGACAACTTCTCAAGAAAAGCATTGAGGAATACATAGATAACAGGAGTATAAATATCCTTTTAAAGAACTGTTCTTCTCTATAGGTCACTGTTGAAGGTAAGAGGTGTTGGCATTAACTTAATGTTGATGAAATAATCTCAGAATAGTAGGTCTTTAGTAGTAGCATCCAATCCCTAATCCATAGGCAAGGTTGGCATAGTTGCTTTAAAAGTCAGCAGTGCCAAAACAGAAATTACATCCATGTGGAACTTTGATGATGTCTAATTCATTATGCTACTCTAGCACTGAAAAATATGTATCCTTCTTGATTCAAACATCTGAGAAATCTCTGTATGGTAAGCAAAAGACTGAGTTCAACTTTATGTACTTACGGCTTTACATTCAATTACAGTCAATTCCCAGATATGATCCAGGTCACAGATCCATATCTCATCAATGAAGAGAAAGCTGGGGACTTTTGAAGAACAGCCCTGTGACACTGATATGAATGTGTGTTTTCTTTTTCCAAAATGGTATGCAGATATTTACTAGGATAGCTGTATATTGAGAAAAACCTATCTTTGGAGAGTTTTTTGGATACAGTCTCATAAATTCTAATTTATGGGAAACCAAATATCATGGGGGTCCACCCCTGGGAATCAAGTGAAAAAGTAGTTTTAGTCTGGCTTTGTCTTGCTCTAGGACAAGAGTCTATACAGCAGATATGCTCCAGTCTCTGAGTGAAGAGTTGGAATATTCATACATTAATTTTGGGCCTATGGATTGAGGTAATTATGATGCAAAGGGGAATGTGGGGACCCCTGAGGCTACATTTGTGCACCAAAATAGTAATCCAAAGTAGCAAATGGCAGATTAGTGCCAAATGAAATTTCTAGTACATTCCAAATAACTCACTCATTTGGTCAGTGCCAAGGACAGGTAATACATAGGAAATGAATGACAATGGAATACGTTGAACTTATTCAAATAATGAATCCTATTACAGATGATAACCCAGATGTGGTTTCTAAACTGAGGTAATTTGATTATGGGGTAATTTGATGCATAGTCACATGTCAGTACCCAACGTATGGCTATTTATCTATAATTGAGCACTATTCCCCTACTGCAATAAGACAAAAAACAGTAATGGTTCGTTCCCACCATGTAGCAACTGACGTACACCTTCACTATGTTACTTTAGTGTTATATCAACTGGTTACCTTAAGCCCATTTATTTTTGAGTAAGAAGAATGGGGTATCCTGAATGCTTTGACAAGATACAAGCATATCAGAGAGAAAAGATGTAAATGAATATTTAAGGAGTTGCATTTCAGTGAACTTTGTAGGTGTATTGTAGTCTGGAACAGGTTCAAATAATGCCTCCAGGGAGAAACAAAATTTCACTTCTTGACCTTCTTACCACTTAGAGATAAAATGATTCCTAAGATTCTGGATATTGAAGACAATATATCACATTTTGGTATGTTGCTCTGACTCATTCACTGAGTGACTCATAACGGCTAAAACAAGAGAAAGCAGTTCATCTAGGCTATAGAACAATAATGTTTGGAGTGTCTTCTATTTAGAAGGACAGAAAGTTATCAATAATAATAAGCATTTGTAAAAATAATGAATGTATTTGCTGTCTCTCTATATAAAAAGTCGTTAATCATTTACATGCAAACATTGGTTATTTTACTTTACTATCCCCTATTACTTAATATAAGATGTAATTTGAAAATTAGCTTTATAATTTTCTTGTATTATAGGATAACAGGTAGAAATTTGACTGAACTAGAAGAGGAATAAATAGCATATAGGGTTTATATGACGACTGATAGGACTTGAGTCTTTCTTATTATGGACAGAATGAGTGCATCTTTATTTACAAAAATGAATGGTTTTATAGTGTTGCAGATATGTTGTTACTACTGCTATCCTTTGGGAATAAAATTATATGTGGAAGTTTAAATATGGATACTGAATACTCAAAGAGATGGTCTTTAGAGAATACGAACTGTTTTTTTTTTTTCAATTCTGTCTCTAGAGTGCCCTCCTATACTGAAAAGACATTGTAAATTAGACTCCACAACTCAAATGAATTTCAGTGATATTTGGTAGATAAAGTCAAGTCCATCTATACTGAAAAGACATTGTAAATTAGACTCCACAAATCAAATGAATTTCAGTGATATTTGGTAGATAAAGTTAAGCCCATCCTCCTGTTGCTATTTCAGCTGACAATAGAAGTTGTAGGGAGACTCTTATTAAGAGGAAACATCAAGGGTCGTATTCAGCATTCCAATATCTAGTAACTGATTTATGGGTATGAAAGGCCATGCTGGAGCAGCTTCAGTAAAGAACAGCTTCAGTAAAATAGTTTTCTCTGGACACCAGTACCTCCTGGGGCAACTCCATGACATCTACTCCTCCAGCCATCTCAATGAATTTGTAAACTCCTAATTTCCTATATTAGATCCTTTCTCTTTAAATGCCTAAAGTGAATAATATTTCTTCAACCAATCTCATCTCTTCAACTCTGCCTTCACCTACATCTTATGATTCAAGTACTGGACATTTTTAAAGACAATATTCCTTCATGGCTCAAGTTTGAGCACATATCATTCTAACTGCCTCAGTATCCCTCTTAACCGTATGAAAAATATGTTCTCACTTTTAAAGCAAAATAAAAATATTCTTTTGTGAAGACTTTCTTGCAGTGTGCCATTTGTTCTTTGACGTTCTTTTACACATCCATACAGCACTTATCCATCTAGTGCTGCCATTACTTGTTTAAACTTTCTTTCCCTATATTACATTTCAAATTTGTTGAGAAAACACGTTTTCCTTATTAGCTTTGATATCTGAATATCTAGCATAGCTCTGGCTGGCACATAGTAATGGCTCCACATTCAGTATTTTCTTTCTATAGGTACGTAAAATGATACAATTTCTAACTTTGCTGATAAGTTTTAAATATTATATTATATTATATATTTATATTATTATCTTAACTATTCTTAAAGTATTTACTGTATTTTATTTCTTTATTATTTACTTCTTATATTATAATTATGCTACCTTACTTATGTAGTTTTGTGTGTTACCTAGAGTTAGAAGTAAAGGGATTGAGAAAAATACTTTATATGAGTATAACTTTCTAATTCCAGTTAGTTCAAATGACTGGGGAGCTTTAAGTGTTAAAGGGTAAGTGTGGGGGACCGTTGCTTTGAAAATAAGAAGAAATCAGAGTATTCTAGATTTTAAAGTTACAGGTAGGAGGGAGTCATTCAGATGGAGGTAGGTTATTTTCTGCCAAAAGCCAGTGAGATTTTAAAGTCCTCTCCCACCGAAGCCACAGATGGCATTTATGGAGGACCACAGGAAATGTTGACAGACATATTGTAAAAACTGGACAAGAGGCACAACTCCAGGTTGTTCACAAGTGTGTGAAAAAGCAAATCTGTAAAGGAAAGAATTAGAACAACAAGCTTACACTTAATGAGACTCTATGCCTCTGGGACCTGAAATTGATTAACTGCATACATACATCTTTGATTGAGTTCTCACTCAAGGGCTGTTGAGTGGGGCTTACCAAAGAGGTCATTTTTTTTTTTCTTCATTGTGTCAGAAATAAAAGTTGTTGGATCTCTTCCTTTTAGTGAAGTTTTGTAGGTCAGGAAAGGTAAATTTCAGAAGATTAAGTACCAAATGGTCAAACGGGGGAAGGGTAGGGTGGGACGAATTGAGAGATTAGGAATGACATATGTACACTTCATGTGTAAAATATATAGCTAGTGGGAACCTGCTATAAATTACAGGAAGCTCAGCTCGGTGCTTTGTGATGACCTAGATGGGTGGGATGGGGGGTGGGTGAAAGGGAGGTCCAAGAGGGAGGGGGTATATGTATACATGTACCTGATTCACTGCATTGTACAGCAGAAACTAAGACAACATTGTAAAGCAATTATACTCTAATAAAAAAAATAAAATCCATAGAATAAAAAAATGGCATGCCAAAGGGATCCCAATGGCAACAAAACTGAAGCAAGTTTTGGGAGCTAAAATGCAAACCCAGAGGAGAGTTTGGGAAGCTTATAACAAGGAGCAGTTGGGCAGGTCACAAAAATAGGTGTCACTGTGATGAACAAAGCAGAGAGGGTGTCATTGCTGTCCATTCGCATTTAGCAATGATCGATAGGATCCATTTATGGGAATTAAAAAAAATTCAGGATTAAAGCATGTGTGGTGAAAGAAAATGACCCATCTGCCTTGGATTAACATAGGAGCAGGAACACAAACTCCATTTAAAATGACCCTGACACGAATCAGTACTGAAACAATTCTCTGAAAATTTTCTGTCTAAGGTGTATTAAGTGTATGGCATAGTGATAAAAAACATAGCCCACAGGGTCAGCTCTACCTGCTTTCAAATTCTGTATTTGCTCTGTGAACTTTGTCAAAGTATTCAACCATTCTAAGCCTCTGTTTCCTTTTCTTGAAATTGTACTAATACAATTAATCTCTGAATATTAGCTCCAGTTGCTGAATATAAGCAAACTGGTATTTACAATTCATCCTATGGTGTCAGTTCAGATATGTATAGCTATTCAGTTTTGTTATATTTTTAAGTTTTTAGGTTAATAGAACTTTATCAAGTGAAATTAAGGTGAAGCATTTTAATTGGGTGAATGTTGCAGTCAAATTTCTTTACCCACAAGTGGAAAACCAGGCTAATACTGTCTTTTACAAAATTATTCCTAAAACTATTCTTGTTTTGAGGTACCCTTCATTACTTCAGGCACTAACCCTCAAAGACTATACCCTTGATCTATTTAAAACTAAATATTTCTGTAGTAGTGAAATGTAAATTTAGTTACCTTTCATTACAGAGTCAAAGGAAATTTAATCACTATTAAATTGAGTTGCCACTTCACTTGATGTTTCTTGGAATCATATTTACTCAAGGAAGAAGGCTGAGTTTTTCTAAGGCCAAGTATTTTCATGTTAATTAAACTTAATTGCAGCATTAGAATCTGTGAGAGAGCTGGAGTCATGTAGAAGAAGGTCACTAGTAAGTTTGATGTTCGCTCAGATTTAAGATGAGCCAGATTTTTGGCTTTAGCAAAATGTTACCAGTCAGGAACTGCCCTGTTGAACTATTTCCCAATATCCAACAAAGTAAATGGGTAATCAACTGAATTCATGAAAAATAATGGCATATTGACTAAGCATTTCTACAATCTTTTTTTAGATTACACTCAAACGGATATCCTGGAAAATCAATGACAAACTAAGAGTCAAATAAAGGAAATCTTTAGTGTTCCCATTGATTCTAGAAGGCTCTTGAAGGCTTAAAGCCCACCAGAGGCCCCATCAGAATGTTTTGATCCTGACTATTAGAGAAGTTGATCAAAATGTAAGTAAAAATAAAATAAAAAATTTTATCTTAAATTTAAAGAAATTTAAATAAATGCATAAATTTCTATCTAATAAACTTCTTGCAACCTGCATTATAGTATTTTTTCCAGGTCAGTGTGATATTAGAGTATGCAAAAAAAGTGTTTATTTTACAAACTTTGGCTATCAGACATGTATACTTATATATAATGCATTTAAATATACATGTATATGTGTGTATATGTATACACACATAAGTTTATATAACATATAAAGAAATATAATCTTTAGTTTCTTCACTATGTCCTCTCTACTGAGAAAGAGGTCATATTCCAGGGGTCAAAATACATGTATATCATATAGCATGGAATCTAGCTCTAAATCCATCATATATTAATGTTAGTACTGCAGACAAATATCTGTGTTTATTACTGCTGTCAAAACATTTGGGCAAACACTAAAGAATATATGTATATATGTACATGGAGATGTAAAAATTTGTTTTTAAGGATACATAAACATGATTTGAGTATTTTTAATAACATTTCATTTCACTTGAACTGAATGTGGAAAAATATTACGGAAAATGAATTTCCTCCATTTAACTTTGTAAGTCACCTTAAAATACCTTTTCAAGTTTAGAGAAAATAAAATTTAAAGAAAAAAGAGATAATGCCAAAAGAAAAAAAAATATTCATTTTCTGCTTCTTAACCAACAATTTCTTTGAGCAGAACAAACTTCTTTTTTTGGCCATGATATGCTACTGGAATGAGATATCTAGAGCAAATGTTCCTAAGATGATACAAGAATTGACTTCTTAAGATAATATCAGAATGACTATCCTTTCTCAGCACTCCTGCCCCCTTAGATGTACCTCTTTTTCTAAAAATCTCTCTAGCTAAGCCCATGCCAAAGTGCAGTGACCTAACATAGAGCCAAGAAGGTGGGAAACACCTATCATCTTACATAAAATCATGGGCCAACCCTCCGTAACCTTGACAGCCTCTTTCTTCTCCCAGAAACAAGAATCAAGCTTCTAATAAAAATGTGTCCTGATTAGAGAAAGATGAGTTTTCTTCACCATTTCGTAATGTGATTATTATTATTTCACTTTTAAAAACATATTAGTAAATCTCTGCAATAGTCACACCCAATTGAAAAATCAGCTCATAATTAGAGATTCAGTTACAAAAGGACACATCCTTTCTCTCTAAACCAAAGAAAAATTTCTCTGACAAGGAAGATTTTAAGACTATTGTAATGGAGATCAAGATTATTGCAATAAGGAAGAGAGACTGAACTTAATTTCTCTGAAAAACAAAAAAAGGCAGGAGAGATTTTAAGGGCTAGGTTTAGCTAGTAGAAAAATACTAAAAAATGTAGAAAGAAAATTACTCCCTATAATGAGTCTATCTATGTTTGCTAATTGGAGCTTGCTGAAGTTAGGCTACTACCCTTCCACTGGGAGATAGGGACTCTATGTTTCCTGATGATTACATTTCAAAGGGATGACTCCCAGGTCCTTGAGAAAGATGTTCCTGGCTTGTAAAACTGGCAAAAACCTGGGAGAATATTTACATCTCAAAGGAGCAGAATAAGAATTTACAATGAAAAGTTTTCTAATGTAAATGCTCTAACAAAAGGGAGGTCAGGGGCCTATAGTCAGGAAAAACCTATCTAAATTTTAGTGAAGCTGAGGGGAAGTTAAAGGCTTTTTGGTCACTGGCATGTGCACAAGATAGGAGTCTCATGAAGCACACTTGGCTGAGAGACCACATCAAGATTATAAATGATTTCCAGTACATATTGAAAGGTAGCAAGGCTGCCATAGCATAGGTAATGGTTTAAACCGTAACATAGGTAATATTTTGAAAAGGCTAAAACAAATTGAGTACTAAAGAGAAAACTGCAAACCTCCCACACAAAATGAATTATCTATCTATCTATCTAACTACCTATCTATTTATCTATTAACAGATTTAACTTCACATTCCCCTCTCCTTCTCCCAGCACACAATTTTAGCACACTTGATTTCTTCTTTAGACTCTTCACCATATCCTCTCTACCTAGGAGTTTGCACTCTAGATGTCAGAATACAAATATAACATATAGCATGGACATATTGTTCTAAATAAAACAGATATTAGTGTCAATGTTGTTGCTAAATAGTAATGTTCTTTATTACTGTTATAGGGCATTGGTACAAACTCCATGTAATTTCAGTCAATAACATTACAGGGTAAAAAGAAATGTGTGAATAATAGTTTTTTGTTTTTTTTTTTTAATGTAGGATACTCAAAGCCATATGGAAAAAGAACAGGAGAAAATGTGAAATAATTATAATCAAGTAAGTTAAGGAATTCACAAGTTTTATTTCCTGAAATTTGCTGGTAATTGAGGGTAATTTTTGTTTTCAATTTTCTTTTAGTTAATTAGAAAATTATTGTAATTTTCCAATTACTTTGCAAATTTGTTTCTTGTGTAAACACAAATTAACTCTAAGTTGTAAATGGAGTCAGTGAAACAAAAATTATAAAAACTTTGTTATCAACATTGTTTATCAAATGAGAGTAACAGCTGTCAAAGATGATGTACTTCAAATGTCACCCAAGAACCTAAAAAGAATTGAGGCCATGTAGAGATCCTTGGATGACTGACACACCATGTGAGGAAGTGGTGAGTACAGCAGGTACCATCTGCGAGAAGTTGAGCCTTACCCATATTAAAGAACATAATCAGCAGCTTATGGAGTAAATGCCACATAAGCTGCTCTCTGAGTGAGCCCCATATTGACATGGCAGTAAAAAAAAGGAGAATATTGTAATGTAAAACCCTGTATTTATATAGATCATTTCCTTGAAAATCTCTTAAATCCTTAACAGATTCTGAGCCCATCAATCCTTAAATCCCAATGAAGTAAGAATTATAGAAGCACGTAATCCTCAAAATAATTATTGAGTAATCCAAGAAAGGCAATTTTCTAGAGGCGTCCTCTGTTTTATGAATAGTTATGTGATCTTGTTAAGGGGATTATTTTTTTAGAAAAAACTCAATCTCCAGAGAGTTTGGAAACAAAGACTATGGAGATTTATTCTATTTTGTTATACATATTTCCTTAAGATACCTTAAATCCTTTTTGAACTCTGTAGTAAATAAATAAAGATCAGGAAAGAGGCATTATTACATTCAGGTGGAATTCATGATAATTCATATATAAACGATAACATGAGTCTACCAGACACCCTTACTAGGAGTAATAATTTTCCTAAACATTCACTTAATTGATATGTGGATATGTGATGCTGCTTATGTATCTGATTTGTCTTTTCTGTATTTTCATATTTCCCCACTGCTAACATCACTACCATAGTTAAAACCCACTCAGCATCTCACATCCAACAATCACAGACTCATCCATCCCTAGGATGCAAAATTCAAGACAGTAAGGGTTTTTATGTTCGGTCACTGATTAATACCAGAGTATTAGAATGATGCTTGATCACAATAGAAACTAAATACATATCTGTCAAAATATGACAGATGAATGCATGAATGGATGAATGAATGAACAATAAATAAAATGTCTCCTTACATTTTATCTTGCAATTCTACAACCCATGCTATGTCTAAACTAGTTTCTTCATTGTATTCATATCACCCCAGTCAGTTTTTCTTCTTTAAGTAATTCTTTTTCTCATTCTATTTCTTTTTATTATAATACCCTCTCAAAATCTTTTACATGTAAAAATCTAATCAAACTTATAAGATGAAAACTGAAAGTCCACATAAAACATATCATCTTCTTACACTGTAGCCCTTAAGGACTGGTTCTTCTTGTCAACTTTTATTTGGATTTATAATTCTTCCTCCAAATAACCCCAAATAATGATTTAGCACTATTAAATTGCTTATATCATAGACTATGCTTATGAAAAATAAGTTTCTAAACTATCAAGAAGAAAAAAAAATTATGCCATACCAAGAAACCCACCACTAAGAAATTACCTTTATTAATATATAAACATCATTTACTTATATGAATACACAGACAAATTTTTAAATAGGAAAAATATAAGTAAGGGAAGGGAGAGAAAAGGAAATGGATCCAGAGAATATTTTTCAAAGACTTTATCATTATTTTAATTTTAGCAAAAATCACTGAATTTAATTTTTCTTAAATGTAAACAAATAAGTACCAATAAAAAATGAAATTGAAAAATTTGCTGAAATATAAACATTTCATCACAACTAAGTATATTAATTCCTAAAACTCTGTGAAACAAAGAAAATAACAACTCAAGTCGCTATGTCTTAAACATATTTTTTCTACATAAAACAATTTTTTTCAATAATAGGGATGGTATGAAATATCGAAAATACATTTTTTCTAGTTTCCCTCCACTCAACCATGTTTTATCTTTTGTGAAAAGCCCTAATACTTGTAAATGTTTGCCTTTGTTTTCATATGACTTTTAGTTGCTCATCCATGGATGGATGGATGGAAGAATACTGCTTATGATACTTCTACCCTGGCTTCTATGTTTCAGAATTTATTTATTTTTAAAAATTCATGTGTTTGTTTTATATGGTTATTTTCTTTTCAAAAAAGGGCTCAATATGAGAACATTTGTCGACTGCTTTTTTTTACATAAAGTATATGTAGACAAGATTTATAACTTGAGGATCATGCTCTCCTCAAAAAACTTTTTACTACCTTCAGATATTACATTGATATGCAGAATCTGAAGCCCAGATTATGCAATAATATTTGAAATAGCAAAAAATCATAAACAAACTGGATAAGATGATGGGATGGTGTGAGTGCAGGATATGTAGATATAAAAATAATCAGAAAATATATAGGGAACTTACATTTTCTTCATTCATAAAGCATCTATGTGCCTGAATATTAAAGTAAATCAGAGGTATATAGCATTCAAGAGGGACCTTTAAAGAAGGTGGAGTGACCAACTCAAATTTTTCTCCTGCCTTTTTCCCCACAAGTTACACATATTTTATTCATCAAATACATTGGTTACTCCAAATATTTTCTAATTGCACATACCCAATCTTGTCAGATCATTTAATATGAGCTCACTCTGAGAAATAAAATAAAATAAAACACTAGCTAGAGGCATGACAAGCAATTTTTTAATCTACATGCAAGCACAAAATTACTGGTTATGGCTGCCTACGAGTTCTTTATTGGAAAGGATAAGGGAACCCTTTTATTCAATCAATCCAATTACTTTTGATTTCAGTGAGAAAAAATATTATGATTGGTTGGTAATACCTGTCATTGTAGTAAGTATTGTGTAACTAACTGTATGTTGGAAGGTAATATATATGAATTAAACATGTTCATCCGAATGTATCTCATAATAGAATTTTGTCTCAATGTCTCTTTTTGCTCAGCTATTTTTCTAAATTTAAGATTAATAGTAAGTTGTCATGCTGCAGTTATGACATTGCCCCAAAGGCATCACATATAGGTTAGTATTCACTATAATATATAAAACAAAAATTGGTTTGATATACCACCAAGTAAATTTGCACTTATCAACCTCTGACCCTCTTAATTATAGTTTAGTATTTCTACTGAGTCATTTTCTCCATTTTCCCCATGATTCCTCTCTGATACACATTTTTACGCTACTAGAAAAATAATTTCAGTGTGTCTCCTTTACTAAGACACATGTGATGTCATGCCATTAATTTTTTACAGCTTGCAAGGGATAAAGACAAGCCATCAGTAATGCAAAAATAATAAGAAAAAGCTGGTGTAGCAAGACTTCTTTTCAAGCCTTTGATCAAAAGAAGCAAATAGCTTGTTAACAGGAATAGAAAAGAACTTACAGGAATTATTGTTGATCTGGGTGTCCAGTTAAATCATTTGGATAAAACTTAGCTGGGACCATAAATTTTTAGCTCCTGAAGGAGAATTTGGGCACATAAAATGGTGTCCAACAAACTTAATATTCATTAGCTATATTGTATTTTATAACTCTTAACAATTGCCATATCCTTCTATGTCAGGTATCATCATCTTCAAATTTTGTACTCAAGAACACTTAGAATTAAAGCTTATTTTATTTGAGCTTTCATAACTAAATGAAAGGCAGAATATAAATTTGAGTAGTTTTAATCCAAAACTATAACTACATTCTGAATATTTGTTCTACTTTACTATGAAGTTTGGTATAGTCTAAATCTGCTATAATATACATTTAGGATTTGTGGAACTCTTAATTAGGAAGGCTATACTGTCGTATCAGATCCCATTCGATCACATGGCCCGTTGCTTGGACAATGAGTCTTTTTGTTTTATAATTGTGGCTGGCTGATTCTATTGCTGTTGCAGTACATCCTGTGATGGTTTAGCTATATAAATCCTAGACTGAAAGTGAAAGCTATGAGATTATAAAACTGGCAAATTAGAGGTTAAACAGAATTTTCTAAAACAGATTACAATAAAAGTAAGTTTCTGGAGTGGATTAAGCATTTATTTATTTATCTATCACAAAAACAGATCTGAAAATTAGGACGATACATTTCTTATGGAGTTTAAATGAAGTTTGTTCTATTAGATCACTTTTTTCACTTTTTGGTCTTTTAAAACTAAATATGTCAGCTCTGTCTCTATTTCTCCTACTAGTAGCAAAAAGGATTCAACTAGGGAGTGGTAAAGAATCCTCCTTCCAATGCAGGGGACACGGGTTTGATCCCTGGTCCAGGAACTAATATCCCACATGCCCTGGGGCAACTAAGGCTGCAAACCACAACTGAGTCCATGCTCCCTGGAGCCTGCACTCCACAACCACAGAACCCCCACACCCTGGAGCCTGCTTGTCACAACTAGAGAGATGCCCCTGCACCACAACAAAGAGCCCACACCACAAGGAAAGATTCTCCCACGCCTCAAAGAAGACCCCAAGTGCTGCAACTAAGACCTCATGCAGCCAAAAAAAAAAAAAAAAGAAAAGAAAAGAAAGAAAAGAAATTTAAAAAAATTGTGTTGGACTTCCCTGGGGGCGCAGTGGTTGAGAGTCCGCCTGCCAATGCAGGGGGCACGGGTTCGTGCCCTGGTCCAGGAGGATCCCACATGCCGCGGAGCGGCTGGGCCCGTGAGCCATAGCCGCTGAGCCTGCGCGTATGGAGCCTGTGCTCCACACTGGGAGAGGCCACAACAGTGAGAGGCCCGCATACCACAAATAATAATAATAATAGTTTTAACTGTATTTTTCATTTGAACTGTCTTCAGACCTGGAACTACTGACTATGAATCTCCAAAATGACCTTCTTCTGCCCCTAATACTATTATTATTCTATTTACCACTTTGCTTATAATTTACCTAAGCACAGCATTGAAACTTTTCTTACCATGTTCCCCTACTCCTAGAATGATATTATTCTTTCAATAAATCACACATTTTTCTTTATCTTCAGATATATTTAGAAATCTTAACAATTTCCTGGAATTATTTTTAGTAACTCTCCACAAGACTCAGTCTTGAAAATCAACTGTTTCCATTCAACTACTAAAGGTAAAATTTGTTGATAAGGCTTGTACTTTCCACTTACATTGGTATTTACAATACAATATATTTTCTGTAACGCTCAACAAGGAAGCAATTATCAACAAAGAAATCATTTTGATGATGACTTAAATTTAAATTTTATTTTGAAAAAACACACATACACTCCTAAAACAAGGAAGTAACTATTAAGACTAAAAATGATTTGTCAAAACGAGTACTGATTAATATAAATTCAGAATACTTTGAGAGAGATGGATTTACATGGAAACTGAAAAAGAGAAGGTCATGCAAAAGAAAGTTTTGAGGCTTGAAATATGGAAAGGAAGGAGAAAAATAAGAAACACAATGTGATGTGTCTTAGGCTGTTAGACACTGGAGGAAAGGTTGACTAAGCACACAATGTGAGGAAATTGAAAAGAGTCATGTAGCTTTGGAGGAAAGAAGTATACTAGGTTATTAGGGGACAATTATTGTAGTTAATCATGAGTTCATAAGTATTTTTAAAGGAAAATTAGAGAGGCAGTACAGAAAATAAAGAGGTGATAAATATATGTCAAAGATAAAAGAACTCTCAAAAAATATATCAGAGAGTAAATATAGTTATGGCAGGCAGCATGATGAGGTGGCCAAAAACATAACCTCTGGGGCCAAAATGAAGAACATGGACTCCAGATCCAGCCAGCCTAGCTTCAAATTCCACTTTCATTATTGGGTATGCTCTTTAAATTCTTTGGTCACAGATGTTTTTTTCTGTTATTTGGGAATATTAATAGGGCCATCTCCTAGATATGTTAAGATAAAAAGGTAAATAATTATAGAAGACTTAGAACAGTGCCCAACAAATCATAAACTATTTAGAATTATTTGTAGATAGATAGATAGATAATTAGATAGATAGATAGACAGATAGACAGAATCACAGATGATTCACAAGTTTTGAGCCGAGTCTTGATTAGGTAGGAAAATTTATTGTTATGGAAGGTAGAGTGGTAGATGGCAAACAGGGCTCCAAATTCTTCCCTTTCTATGACCACTTGATTTTGCAATGACCATTCAGCTTATCTTGACCAATTTGATTTTAGCAAATATAAGACAAGCAGAGGTCTCAGAAATATATGTTCACTGGCACTTGCTCTTGTGTTGCACTTATAATTCTGAGACTACCAGGTGAAGAAACCTGAGATATTGTGCTAGAGTATGAAAAATCAATCAGAATAGAACTAAAGTTACCTGGTTCACAACTTGCCAACCAACAGACAAGGCCATCTTAAACATTTAGCCGTTAGTCCATCAACCAGCTAACGAAAAATGCATGAAGTAACCAAGCAGATATTTTTGAGGCGACCCGGATGATAAAACCTCCCTACCCTTACAATCCTCTTAGAAAATGAGTAAAGCCATTACTTTTTGTGGTGATTTGTTATGTAAAAGCTAACTGATGCAAGAATTGGTACCCAGAAGTGGGATAATACCATAATAGAAATGTAAAATATGTAGCATTGACTTTGTGACTGGGTGGCAGGCAAAGGCTAGAAAAATGATGAGGAAAATATAAGAGAAGACACGAACAAGAGATCTAGAACCAAAGAAGGAGAAGGAACTTCTCAGGATGATAGAAAAGCAAGCATAGGATGAGTGTTATGCCAAAGGTCTGGTGAACTAACAGGTAAGAATAGAGTAGGAAGCCAGAGAGCTCTCAGAAGGCTGTGTCCAGGAAAGTATCGACAGAACTGATGAATTACCAAAATAGCTTTCATCATATGTCAATTTAAATGGAGATACATTTTTGGAGCTTTGGGGGAGTGTAGAAAGAATATCAGATGTGAAATAATAATGAAAAAATGTAAGAAAGGAAATACAAAATTAAATTAAAATTAAAAACATATAGTAAATGAAATAAACTGACAGTATTGTGCTTGGCTCAACAGGAAACAATATGTATATAAACATAGTAATTAAATATTAAATATGAATTTAATAAAATTTTAGAGATAATTACATTTACAGGATAAAAGATTCTAAATGTAAATAAGCTAGTACTCTTAATTACAATCATAGAGAGTCAATATACAATGTCAAAATTGATGAATGTATATATAAAAGCTCATAGCAAGTTTTAATAACTTGACATTAATATAGGAGTATGGAAACAAATAACAGATGAAACAACTAAAACACTGTTTTCCTCTTAGAAATGAGTTAGGGTGAAAGAACTTTGGGAACATTAAAGACTTTTTTTAAAATTTTTACATATATTTGTTAAATGAATAAAATAATCATAATCAGCTTTTTGTTATGACATGCTACAAACTGAATTGTGTCCCCTTAAAATGTATGTATGGAAGTCCTACCCCCCAATGTGATAGCAGTTGGATATAGGGCCTTGGGAGGAAATTAGGTTTAGCTAAGATCATGAGGGTGGGGCTCTCATGATGAGATTAGCTCTCATAAGATGAGACACCAGAGTATTTTCTCTCTCTGCCATGTGAGGACATAGAAAGAAAACAACTGCCGTCAAACCAGTGAAGGAGAATAGAATATAACAACAAAAAATGGACCGGTTTGGTCTGTGGATTATTTCGAGCTGAAGACAATCAGTACCCAGGAGATTCAGGGTGAGTTTTTTATTCCCCCTTAACTGCCTAAAATAACTTGGATAAGGGACCTATACCAGGAAGAGAGCTATTAACCAGAGATAACTTTTTATATACAAAAGACATATGGCATGGCACATATTTATTTACCAAATATTTGCTCTTCTCATCTTCCCATGTATTATCTTCCTCCCCTTTGAAGAGGCAGACCCCTAGCTCCTCTCTTTAGATCATGATGGCACATAAACTTCAATTACCTAACTATCAAAGAGTCTTGTATTTTATGGCACTCCCGTACATATAAAATTATTTTTTCTGCTGTTAATCTGTCTTATGTCAATGTAATTATCAGAGCAGCCAAAGAAACTAGAAGGGAGGAAAGGGAAAACCTTTCTGCCCTTACACCAGGAAAAGTGTTCTCAACAAAAACCACCATGCTTGCACCCTGACCTCAAACTTCAGCCTTCAGAGAGAGGTGAGAAAATTAATTTTTATTGTTTAAACCATCCAGTCTGTAATACTTTTTATGGAATTGTGATGTGATTAAAACAAGAGTAGCTTGAATTAGAATGATCTTCCCACCAAGAACGAATAAAAAAGCTAAATGAACTACAAATTTTGTATCTAAAGGCATTGGGAAAAAAGTCAAGGCAATCTGAACTTCAGGGAAATATGTCCTAGAGAGAAGTAAGATTTATTATGGGGAAGATGACATTGTCTGCCATTTTTCACTTTCAAAATATTTGCTAATCTGGGTAGAATCAAGATGGTGGAGCAGGAAGACCCTGAGCTTACTTCCTCCCACAAACACATCAAAACTACAACTACATATGAAAAAACTCTCACTGAAAATGACCTGGAGACTAGCAGAATGGCTCTTCTATAACCAAAACTGTAAAGAAAGAGCCACATGGAGTCTGGTAGGAGGTAAAGACAAGCAATCTAGTCACGCCCAGTGGGTGACCCCGAAGAGGAGGAGGGATATTACAGGCTTGGGGATTTTCCCTAAGGAGCAATATATGCCCTATATTAGGCACAATGGCCATGGGGCTTAACACTGGGAAGAAAGCCTCTTAGCTGGCTTGAAAACCAGTGGGGTTTACTGGAAAGCTGTAAGAAGAAGGGACTCTGCTCTTAAGAAGAGCATGCACAGACTTGCTTGCCCCCAGGCCCAGCAGAGGGACAGCAGACCAAACACTGCCTGTTGCTCTGGCTGGCCTGTTAGGACTGCCCCAGTGCACACCTCAGCCTGTGCCAAGCTCCTGCTCCAGCCCCTCCTGTTTCTGCACTTTTCCTGCTAAGGTGGAGACCACCTTTGCCAACATGCCTGCATGCACAGGGCAAGAAGCAGAGCCAGCTCAGGCCACAGCCCTGCATCTAGTCAGAGTAGAGGTCCAGAGCCAGCTCAGAAGTGTGGCTCCAATCCCTCAGGCCCCAACAGCAGATTATGTGAAAAAGAAGAATACATAAGTGACCTGGAAGATAGAATAATCACTATGGAAAACAATATGCATGTTCCTTGAAAAATTAAAAATAGAACTTAAAAAATTAAAAATAGAAAAATATGATCCAGCAATTCCATTCCTGGCTATATATCCAAGAAATGAAAACACTAATTTGAAAAGATATATGCACCCCCATGTTCATAGTGGCATTATTTACAATAGCCAATATATGAAAGCAACTTAAGTGTCCATCAACAGATGAATGGATAAAGACGTGGTATATATACAAAATGGTATATTACTCAGGCTTAAAAAGAATGAAATTTTGCCATTGACAACAACATGGATGAACCTGGAGGGTATTATATTTAATAAAAATGTCAGACTTAATAAGACAAATACTGTGTGTTTTCACTGTTATGTGGAATCTAAAAAACAAAACAAATGAATATTACAAAACAGAAAGAGACTCATAGATGCAGAGAACAAACTAGTGGTTACTGGTGGGGAGAGTGATGGGGAGATAGGCAAGATAAGTAAAAGAGATTAAGAAAAACAATCTACTAGGTATAAAATAAATAAGATAAAAGGATGTAACATATAGCACAGGGAATATAGCCAATATTTTATAGTAAATTTATATGGAGATAATGTATAAAAACATTGAATCACTATATTTTATACCTGAATCTAACATAATCTTGTAAGTCAACTATACCTCAATAAAAATAATAAAAAAAAATATTTGCTAACCTGTAAGTGGCATTAAGAAAACTCAAGGGACTTTCCCGCTGGTGCAGTGGTTGGGAGCCCACCTGCCAATGCAGGGGACACGGGTTCAATCTCTGGTCTGGGAAGATCCCACATGCCGCGGAGCAGCTGAGCCTGTACACCACAACTACTGAGGCCTGCGTGCCTAGAGCCCGTGCTCCGCAACAAGAGAGGCCACCACAATGAGAAGCCCACGCGCTGCAATGGAGATCCAACACAGCCAATGAATAAATAAATTAAATTTAAAAAAAAGTCAAGAAGAGGCAGATTTTGAGTATTTTGAGAGAAGAGGCTTAGAAATGTTGGTAATTTCATGGATCCAAAGCATTGTACCTTAGGTTCTTCAGAGACAGACACTAAAATTTGGGGTGCAAGATACTGATAAGGATCAATACCTGTGAAAGGAAAGTTGTGGTACAGTAAATATCAGAGGAGATCATCAAAATGCAATGCAGTCTGGGCAAAACATTATTCAGCCCAGCAAGGTGTTTTTTTTTTTTTTTTTTTTTCTTGTGACTCATGTTATTGCAATATTTGTTTTATTACAGTCGTCTGGAACTGAACCTGAAATATCTTCAAGGTATGCTGTATTGACCTCTTAGCAGATGTATGATACACAAGTATTTTCTCCCCTTCCATAGGTTGTCTTTTCCTTTTCTGTTTGTTTGTTTAATAGATCTTTATTGGAGTATAATTGCTTCACAATACTGTGTTAGTTTCTGTTGCACAACAAAGCGAGAAGTTCTTGAGTAAGAAATGATTGGTAATCATGTTCTGCCTCAAACCAAAATAGTTGGGATCTCTACCCCTGCATTAGTTTTTCACTGATTGTGGGCTGCTGCAGGACAGGTGTAATCTTTGGTTTGCTGATTCTCTGAAGGTAAAGCAGAAACTGACAGAGCTGATCTCTAGGAGGTATTTGCTGCCAATGGTCCCCATGCTTGGGAAGCAAGCCCTTCCTTGAAGGGTATATGGGAAATGCATCTCTTCTTCCATAGTTAAACTTTTGCACAGTTTATATCTATTTCTTCATGAACACCAAGGAAGCTGCTCGTCCAGTGGGCCTCTCATCTTGGAGGGAGGTTTAGAAATGGGAGTTTAGTCAGAAGATCCACAGTCCCTACTACTTCAGTTGGTCTGGGGTCCTCATTCTATCCTTACTCCACTACCCATTCTAGGTTTCTGCTTGATGGCTTAGCATGTGGTGTGACCCAAACCTGCATCTTAGAGAGGCCTGACCTCCTGCTGATCAGCATGTCTTTTTCAGGATGAGTTGACTTTATCCATCCATCTACAGCACAACTGAGAAAGGAGTTACCAAGGAGTAACTAAGTGGATCATCTGTGTTACACACATATTCTTCCTTGGTCCCTTCATCCTCCTGGTGATCAGGATTAATATTGCTGTTAATAAAGTAACTTTACTTATTGACTGCTGGTCCACGAACAATAAGGAAACCAAAGTATTCAGTTGGCAGCTGTAGTATATGATTCAATGATATTCTTGTTGGATCTCCTTGACCAGGACCACCAACACTACAGAGGCCAAAGTGGGTCATCGGGAGTGACCATTCCTCTTTCCACTGCTTGGACTCAGACATACGTATTCTTCATACTGGGGACAAGGAGCCACAAAAAGTCCTTTGGTACAATACATATATGATATCCAGTAGGATGATATCACATTCACAGAGAGTATTTCCTCCATATGGCACTTCAGTTGTGCCTTCAACAAGTTATCCCAACATTTTATCAAGTCAGCATGATAAACCAGGAGATACATAATCTAACCAGTGAATCTTGAGGTTGTGGGCCTACTCTTGCTTCCCTTTTAACTAACTCCTAGCCCAATATGATATTATGTGGGATCTCATGCTTGTGGATCAAACACTCAATAAGACCCTGGATAATGTTGCTAATTGAGGACAGGGCCTGAAGTCAGGAAAGGCAAACTCATATATGGAATATGTATCTATCCTGTGAGAAGAAACCTCCGGTCTTTACAAGATGCAAGAGACCCAAAGCAGCCAGCTTACCAACAAGTAAATTGTTGGTTTTTTCAAGAAAGTGTGCCATATTGAGAACTTAACATAATTCCCCATTGACGACAAGTTTAACATTCTGTGATGATAGCAGCTAGATCAATTCATGCTTTGGGGTCTGTGCTTAGCCTCCATTTGTGCCTTTGTGGCCACTTCATTTCTGCACCCATCATTCCAGTCATGGATACAAAGATAAAAACTGGCTGATACCAACTGGCTGGGTTATTTGCTGTACATTTTTGTTTAGTGCCCTTTCTACAATGGATGCTCTTTATGGTGGGTAAAGATCTTCACAGTTCTTTTCCGATTTCATGGCTATACCCATAAACCTCCACATCAGGTTTCCTTATCCTTACCTTCCTGTCTTTTCCCTTTTGGGTCTATGATCAGCTTTCCAAGCCATTTTGCCACTGCTCATGAATCTGTGTATATTCTAATTTGGGGCCACTTATTTATACAAAAAATAAATGCTAGTGCACTACTTGATGTTCTGATTAGTTATAGGATTTTTCCCTCATAATTGCCTAAAAACGTACTCCTTAGTGAGACTGTAGTGAAATGGTCATACATAATTAGTCTAAACCTACATATTGAGTTGACATAACTATAAACCAAGATGGGGCATAATCCTCCTCTTTCTTCTGATCATAAGTCCTTTTCATCTGGTCATAGGCCTGAACAGATGGAAAGGTGCTGATACAACAGTGGGTCCAGGCTGCATATGCAGCTTGCTTATGGCCCCTGATCCAGCTAGTACTTAATCTTAGATAGATAACTTCCAGCATACAATGAATTGTATGTGGACCTCCTTAATCTTATGTCTTTATGGGTCTGACAGGACCTCACTCATGATAATCAAGGCCCAGAAGCACAAATACATTGTTTTCTTTTTTTAAAGATGTATTATTTTCCACTACAGATGGCATGGCCTTGCTCCAGAGTAATTCTTCCACTAGTAGCCTTGCTCCAGAACCCATGGATTGTGGTTCTCCCACTAGTTTATCAAAAGTTCTACACAGCATCATTTCTCACCACTGATACCTCAAAAATCGTACGGTCTGGAGGATTATATGGCTCAAGTGTGTTGGCCTGAAGTAAATAAACTGCCAGATATTTCTCCAGCCAAGAGGGTTTTTTGGGGGGGCTCAGCAGAGAATTGCAATTTGGGGTCTGAAAACATGGCCAGCTGTATCCAAGTTACCCCACAGCAAGGGTAAAAGAATGCTTTTAGCGAGAGAAAAGGGAAGTTGAGAGGGCTATGATAAACAAGGAGTCATGGCTTTCTATTGGCTGAGTCCTTGCTAGGAAAGAAGAGGAGTCTTTCTTCTTCCTGTTGGGCTCTGCTATTACAGCAGGGTGTGAGAGTTCCCCTTATTGTCTCCCAACTCTATTTAATTAAGGTTTTGGTTTATTAAATTTTTTGCAGATGGTAAAGTATTGCTTATACCATACTTTGGACCTGATGCAAAGTATTCTTCTGCTCTGGGCTCCATTCAAAGCTGGCAGATTTTTATGTCACCTAGCATATTGGGCAGATAAGTATCCCTACAGAAGGAACAAACTGGTTCTAAAATCTGAAGAGGCATACTTAATGTTATGCTTTGTTTTTTTTTTTTTTAGGAGCTGTAAGATTTAATAATTATCTTTTAATTTGAAAGTGATATTGTGGCACTCCCATGATCAACAGACACTTAAATATTTATGGATGTGACACACCCCTGAATCTTTACCAGGTTTATTTCTTACCCTTAGGAATACATGTGTCTTATCAAGTTCTCCGGGCTACTAGTCACTTCTTTCTCATTCAGCCTAATGAATATAATTGATACAGTGAGTCAATGTGATATTCTGAGATTGTCAAGATAGTCCATATGTCTTTAGTCTATGTTATGAACAATGGTGGGAGAATTTTCATAGCCCTGGAGTAAAACTGTAAGTATATATTATTGTCCTTTTTATGTGAGTGAAACCTGCTTTTAACACTTTTTTGATTAGGATAGAAAAGAATGCATCCATCGAATGAATGGCTGCACATTATGTATCTGGGGTCTTACTAAACTGCTCTAGGAAACATACTGGATCTGTTACAGTGGTTGTGACTGGAGCTACTATGGAATGAGCTTGAGGTAGTCTACAGTCATCCTCTAGGGTCCATCTGGTTCTGCAGGGGCAGGAAATAAATCAAACCAAGATATAATGAGTCCACTATCCCTACATACATCCTTAAGGACGGCATTTATCTCCACCATTTCTTGCAGAATATAATATTGTTTTTGGTTTATTCAACATTGATGAATTTTCCTATTAAGGTTAAAGAAAGAAAGCTAATGAAATAAAAAACAAACATATCACACTAAATCACAGAAACAGAAGTTGGTTTGATAAATCTTTACAAAAATTATTTTTAAAAAAGGGAAAAATTAAATATCTATAGTAGGGAAAAAAAAGGAATACCACTATGAAGTCTACAGAGATTAAACTCACAATAGAATATGATTAACAATTCTTTGCCTAATAATATTGAAAAGTTAAAGGAAATGGGTAAATTCCATAGACAATATTGCTCACCAAAACAGACTGAAGAAGAAATATAAAATCTGAATAATCCTATGTCCCTTTGAGATAGGGAAGAAGGAGACAGGGCACAACTGTTAAAAGAATGTAGAAGAGGGCACAGCTGAGGAGAAAAAGCAGATAGGACAAAAACCAGCTGGAACCAGCTAACACCAAGAAGGCACCCTACATGGTCTGCTCATTGACCTTTTAGTTTATAATGCCTTCACTAGAATACTAAAAAATACACTCCCCTCATGTTATGACAGTTCTGGGGCTGACCATAAAAGGCCAAAACGTGTGCAATGTCCCAACTTCTAGAAATCCCTGCCCCTTAAGAAGTATATTCCTCCTACTCATTAGCCTATGAAATTACCCAGCCCATAAAAACTACTATTCCAATACCTGGGGCAGCTCTCACCATATGAGACACTCCACATTCTGCTTATGGGATGTGTATCTCTCTAAATAAACTAGCTTTTACTTTATTTTGTCTAGTTCTTGAATTCTTTCTGTACAAAGCCAAGGACCCTCATTTGGCATCCTGGGAAGAAATATTTCCTTCTCTTGCACCAACTTAAAGAGGTATAATCAATAACTTAAAAGTTCCCGCAAGGCAAACTCCAGATAGTTTCACCAAAATATAAGAAATAATATCAATCTTATACAATTCTTCTAGAATATATGAAAAGAGAAAATAATCCATAAAGTAAGTTATCCATAAAGTAAGTTAGTCATCAACTTGGTTCCAAGCCTGATAAAGACATTAAAACAAAGGGAAGATTCAGGCCTCATCAAACATAAGATAAATAAAGATGCAACAAAGATGCAAAAACTATGAACAAAGATTCAAAAAATCTAAACAAAATATTAGCAAATAAAATATAGCAATACATTAAAAAGATAAAATATCATAATATCTTAAAATTATTTGAAAAATACATTGGCTTAGCCTATGAAAATTAATGTTGCAAAAAATGTTGAGACTTTCTTTAATCTGATAAGTCATCTACAAAAATATGTAAAGCATCACTTTTTAATGGTGAGGTGATGATATCTTTCCCCCTTAATTTAGAAATGAGACAGAATGACCACTATCAATAGTTTTATTCATCACAATACTAGCAGGACCTTTCTAATGCATTAAGGAAAGCAAAATAAACAGCATAATGATTAGACAGGAAGAATTTTTTAAAAAAATAATTATTTTGATACAATATGATTGTTTAAGCAGAAAATCAAAATAATCTAGAGATAAACTGTTAGAATAAGTAGCTGAACTTGAGAATTTTATTGCACACAAAACCAACATAATGAATACCAATTTTATATCTACATACAACAACAAACAGAATCTTTAATAAATAATATGCATCAAATACCTAGGAGTTAATGTAACAAAAGATTTCAAGACCTCTATTTATTAGTATTCACAATATAATAAAATGTTAAATCCCCTTAAATTCATATATATTTTCAGTGAACAACCGATCAGTATCTGAGAAATGTTTTCCAAAATTGGCAAAGTAACTCTTAATTTATATGGAATTGTAATGCCCAAGAACAGACAAGAGTATCTTGAAAGAGAATAATGAATCTGGAGAATGTGTTCCATCACATATCAGGACTTATTACAATGTCAGTTGTACAAGTAACAGGGTAACAAGGAAGAAAAATATAAAACTATAACAAAATAGAGCCCAGAAAAAGAAATCCTATATGTATTTGTTATCAAATTTTTGATATACAACACTGCAATGCAGTGACAAAAGGATGGTTGTTGAAATAAATGGTGCTGGCCAAGTTGGTATCAATGTGGGAAAAAAATATTCTTGACTCTTACCTCTCTAGCTATACAAATATCAATTATACATGGATTAAGAAAGTAAACATCAAATGTAAAAAAAAGAAATCTTCAAGAAGTTAATATAGGACTTTTTATGATTTTGGCTTAGGCAAAGATTACTTAATATGAAAATTGCAAGTTACCAATACACACTCACCAGAAAGACTACCATTAAAAGAAGAAGAAGAAGAAGAAGAAGAATTAGTGCTAAACTAGAGCAACTGGAACTCTCATACCCTGCCGGTAGGTATACAAATTGGAACAGCTGCTTTGAAAAACTGATATTAAAGCTAAATGGGTGTGTCACTGCAATCCATGAATTCCACTTCTCTGTATTCTCATGATAGGAATGAATATACCTGAGTCTCCAAAGACATATATAAATGTGTGTTATAATAGTGGTATTTATAATCATTCCAAATTATGTTTTACCCAACTGTCCATCAGCTGTAAAATGCAGCAATTGTAGTATGTTTACAAAGCAGAACACTATGCTGCAAAGAAAATTGATAAACTATTTTATGCAACAACAGGCAAGAATATCCTATACTGTTGGTTAGTGAAAGACAGGCAAGAAAAAGTGTATATGCAATTCAACACATAAAGATTGATAACAGTCAAACAATTTATGACATTAGAAGTCAGAATAGTAGTTAGCTAATGCAGGAAGGGTTTTAACAGTACAGAGGCACAAGGGAGGGAGGCTTCTGAAGTCTATTTAATATCCTGTGTTCTTAGTCTTGTTAGTGGTTATATGAATGTAGTAACTTTGTAAAAAAATTACTAGACAGAATGCTTATAATTTGTATACTTTTCTTCATTAATGTTGCCCTTCAAGAAAAAACAACTTTAAAAAAAGCTCACATAAAAAGAATTTAGGGCTAGAATTATTAGATTTAAAAATCAATGCTAGCTCAATAAATAAAACTCTAATGCAGATTTGCTTAATTGACTGAATCCTTGGAGGAGAAATCATTAATAAGATTGATCTCATTGTTTGACCTTGATGTGACTATGCTTTTATAGGGATGGCCGTTGTGTGTTTAAGATATTTTTCCTCTGCCCTTCATTCTTTCACCATTTACATGTAAAGTTCCCTAAGTTACTCATGGTGTACTCTTTAAAGGTAATAATATTCAAACATAATTTCACGTGTTTTTTTATTATCTTTCATATGAACTTATTTTCTCTATGGTCTCTTATGGTCTCCTTTATCCTGGAGCTGGTGGCAAGGTGGCAAGATCTTGATATTTGGTTTCAGTTAAGGATGAAGAAAAAGTCTGTCATTCAGGATTTGGGGGTTAGGATACAAACTGCATTTGTTAAGAGAGACCTCTCTGCTAGGATGTGGAACATAAGCTTTGCTAATAAACAAAAATTTACATCTGTTTTTAGCCATGGTCCATCAAGTGCACATTTCCTTCATAATTTCACTAGGTCAAGGAGTGGCTAGACCACAGAATTATTCAGTGATCTCTCAGTCCATTGTTGAAAATACCTTCCAACAGTGTGACAAATGAAACTAACACACCACTGTAAAGCAATTATACTCCAATAAAGATGTTTAAAAAAAAAAAAAAGGACATCTCTTAACATATCCATGCTGCAATGGTGAAATCTGATACTTGCATCCTTGGATTAAAGTAGAACAGATAAGGCCTATATTAACACCTACAAGGTAAGAGCAAAAGTGTCCTAAACCAACTTTATTTGTGTTCTTAGTAAGTTTTCTCGTGCCAGAAAATATTCTACTATTCTAATTATTAATCAATGTTGGACATACAAGCTGATCTTATAGTAGTAAATAAAATTAAACACTCGAAAGGTACTGTTCCTTAATCTCCTATAGATACTATGTAGCTATGAAAGCATAAATAACAAATGCTTAAAACGTTATCTATAATAATATAGTGCTTTTCAGTTGTTTGTCTGTGTTGCTTAGATAAACAGAAGTTAAAAACAGGAAAGAAACAGAGTAAGTCCTTTCCTGGCAGTAGAGTCCATCATAGGGTAAAAGCAAAGGATCAAGACCATATCATGTTTAAGAAGACATCCAGGTCAAAAAATTACACAGCTCTGTAGAACTGCTTTATGTTACTCCTGCACTACTGTTTGTTGATGTGATGTGGCTACTGTTTGACATTTTTCTGCCTCCCTCCAGTGGCCTGCTGTGTGAACATCATAATAACGTGTTAAAAAAGAGACAACAGCCCCTAGATGGAGTCGTTTATGCAAAGTCCATGCCAACAAAGCAAGATTTAATGTCTAACCTAACTGAAGTTTCAGCTTCTCCCAGACATGTAACCTTTACCCAGTCAATCTGGAATTACCTGGTCAGCACTAGTAAGGTAATCTGCCCCTTAGAACTCCTTTTGTCCCTCTGAGGAAGGTAACCTCGCCTGAAAAAATCCACTCTTTCCTAATAACTTCTTTTTTTGCCCAGTTTCCACCTTTAAAAGTCTTTCCTTTTCTACAACTTTTTGGAGCTCCTTACTATTTGCTAGATGGGATGCTACCTGATTTGTGAATTGTTGAATAAAGCCAATTAGATCTTTACATTTACTTAGTTGAATTTTCTTGTTTGTTTTTTAACAGCAGCAAGCAAGCAGATGGTGAGGAGGTTAAGTTCAGCCCTGGAGAGAGAATACAGGTGGTGTGAGGTTCTTAGGCATGCACGACTTAGGCAGGAAAAAAATAATTAATGTAAATTTTGTCTGTTCTAAGTGTTCAACTTCCTAAGAGCTGAATTTTATTATATTTTAATGCCTTTATGTAAGTTCCAATAAGTCTGTCATTGTTTACAGGAATTTGGTCAAGAAGGATCCAAGTTTTCCTTATTTCAAAGAGAAAAACAGCTCTCAAATAGCAAATCACACCAGAATAAATATTATGAGAAGTACAATATGACTAGGCACAATACAATATGACTAGACTGTATACTCTTCAGAGCAAAAATATTATGACACTTGTAATGTTCTTTTCCTCCAGAATTCATTGGCCTGTCCTTTGACCAAAAGTTCAAATGTTCCCTTAGGACAGTCAGTGTACATGGTGCAAGATACATAATGTTATCAACTTCTTCAGATCCATTAGCCTTTGGGACCTATCAACTCTTCTCCACCACAGATCACTGTGTTCCTCCTGACCATCTCTGCCCCTCTGCTCATCACCATAAATTCAATGTATCCCCACATTTTACTGTGTAAGCTCATTCAAATAGAAATAGCAGCTGAAAATTGACCTCTTAAATCTAAATATAATTCTGATTCACATATATATATTGCCACACCCTTCATTTCTCTTTGTGTACTTTGGCAATTGTTTAGAAAGGAGAGTCCTTGAAGAAATAGGTTATGTGCATTTCTAATTATGTGAATATTATTTGAGAGCTTACAAATATGAGTAAAATATTAAAGTTAACAAATTTGGTTAAATGCTTCTTTGTGCTTGCCACTCTCCATCAATACCTAGGTATTCCTCCCTTGACACAGCAAATAGGGTGCTTAGCCTGGAGATCAAGTGAGGAGAGGAAAAAGCTTAAGACTCGGATAGCCAGAATTTTTAGAACACTTTCTACCTTTATCTAGAGGAGGGGTCCTGGCAAAAGTTAGGCAGCAGGATATTCCCAGACCCCAAATTTCTGTAAGATCCCTTAAAGTGTGAGAGAGATATTGTTGTAGATTCTTCTTACTACATCAGTAAAATCTATGATATTACCACTGATTTTTGACACTGTTCCACACAATCTTAAACCAGTGACCTAAGAACAATGCCTATGGACTTTTTCCTATTTATTTTCCTATTTCTTTGTTTCTAATGTAGTATTGTGATTTATAAGAAACATATACTTGGTCATTCAGCTGAACAAAGTATATATTTTATATATAATATATATATATAGTCTTCATCCAAGGTTCCTGGCTCACAGCTCCCAAAAGGCTTGGAATTCCCTAAATGATAAGAGCAAAGGGAACATCTCTTATCATATTTGGTCTCTAATCCCCAGTTCCTGATATCACTTCAAAGTTATAAAGGTGAAATAAGTGTTTTGCTATTCACAACAATACCCTTCCCACCGCAACTGAGTTTATGTTAATAAGGTGACTTTTGGGGTGGGGGATGGTTTCCAAAGGACCCAACCAAGAACAGAGACTTGGAACTTTCAGCCTCACCCCTTAATTTCTGGGGAGGAGAGAGGAACTGGAGACTGAGTCAATCACTAAAGGCCAATGATTTAGTCACACTTGCCTACATAATGAAGCCTTCACAAAAACCCCAAAGGAGAAGGTTCAGACATAAAACACAACTCTTAACACTTGTCACCATGTTGGGTCCCAAACTCCATGAGGACAGACACTCATTTGTTTGGTTCCTCAACTATTTGTCTCTTCATCTGAATGTTGATTTGTATCCTTTAATATCCTTTGTAATAAACCAGTATTCTAGTGAGTATATGGGTTTCCTGAGTTCTGTGAACTGCTCTAGCAAATTAACCAAACCAAAAGAGGGTGTCATGGAAACTTCTGATTTATAGCCAGCCCTCAGATGTGCAGGTAATGACCTGGGCTTCCAACTGGAGGACAATCTTGTGGGACTGAGCCTTCTACCTGTGGAATCTGGTACTATCTCCAGGTAATCAGAATCAGAACTGAGTTGAATTGTAAGACACCCCAATGGGGTCCTGAGCATTGCTTGGTGGTGTGTGGGCCATCCGCCCCCTATACATACACGTTGGAATTGGTTATCAGAACCACTAATACATAGTAACATATTCCATCCTCTTGCTCTTTAATTGTCCCAACTACAATGATGGGAGGCAGTGTGTTGTGTGGTAAATAACACAAAATACAGAGTTTAAAACTTATTATTGTCTATACTTAGGAATCTTGTTATCCTCAGTGAATGGTAGTCCATCTGTAAAATAAAAGTGTAATATTTGTCTGTTGAAAACTTGGCATTTATGATAATCAGTTGAGATAAAGCAATTTATGTGTAAGTATATTTAAAACTGAAAAATTGTGTTGAAAATGTAATGAAATGTTATTAATATTATGCTTAATCACTAATATCTTGGAATAGCAACTTGAAAATAGCAAAAAGGTAGAATTTATCAGCTAAATAGTACAGATCTCATAAAATAGCTTGATATGAATCATTTTGAAAAAAAATCTTATAGAATAAGAAATGCCTAAAGATAAATTAACTTCTCAGTATATGTATCATTGGTAGATAGATGGTGTCCATAGTTAGTGTTCTTAGTGACAGGAATCAACTCTAGAAAAGGGAATTTTTTTTTTTTTTTTTTTTTTTTGGGGGGGTACGCGGGCCTCTCACTGTTGTGGCCTCTCCCGTTGCGGAGCATCAGGCTCCGGACGCGCAGGCTCAGCGGCCATGGCTCACAGCACAGCTGCTCCGCGGCATGTGGGATCTTCCCGGACCGGGGCACGAACCCGTGTCCCCTGCATCGGCAGGCGGACTCCCAACCACTGCGCCACCAGGGAAGCCCTAGAAAAGGGAATTTTTGATAAGAAATGGGAGAAAGATTTGGGAAGTTGGCAGAATCAGACAGTCCAAACTTGGGGACTCTTGAAATTTAAAAATGTGCCTGAGAACTAAGAGTTTACCTTGACTAGTTGGTCTCTGCCTCTGTCATCACCGTTTCCTTCCCCTGCAGTGAACCCTACTGAAAATAACTCTGTTATAGCTGGTCCCATGGCAGCCATGGACTGTCTCAAGTGGTGCATGGAAGGACTGTGGCCACCAGACTTCTAAGGTAAAATGTAGGCAGCGATTCTAGGGAATTAGAAAATGCCCTCCTATCAAGACTACACTCAGTGGAAGAGAGGCAATTCCCTTTAAGGAAGTCAGATACTATTAGAAAATATTAGTGCTAGGAAGTCCCAGGCTAATGAGGGTCTGCTTTAGAAAGTCACTATTTTTTCTGACCTGCACGTGGGAATAAAATTTCTATTTAGGGGAAGTTGTAAACTTGAACTTCAATAATAAGAATTCTATGTCAGTATTCTAATTTAAAGTTCATTTACTCTTTGTGTATGTTTTTTCCCCCTCTAATCTACAATCATTTATTATTGAGAATAAACTAAACATGTTCTCATCTGAAAGATGAATAGCTTCCCCATCGCTTATCAGCTAAAAGCAGTTTGTGGAAAATGTGGAAGGAACTTTGGAAATCTATTTTATTTTCTAAAGAACAGTATATCAGTCCCTGTGTTCTGCTTACTGGAAAACTAACCACACCAATATTCTCCATTAGTGTCCAAATAATATGTACTATTTCTGCTTATTTTTTGTCATGAAAAAATATCAAATTCCTGAAATTTTCAGTGCATTTTTCTCACTTTGACCATTTCTTTGAATGACTTAATTAGATTTCTAATATAAATGTTGGCCATTTTTCTTTATTTCTTGGGTGAAAATAAAGATAGAGATAGGGTCAATTATGATTGAAGAAATTTTGCTATTTTCAAGATGCGGTTATTAAATAAGTAGCAAGATAACAAACAACGAGACCAATTATTTTTCATTATACTAACTCTGATTATTACAGAAA
This sequence comes from Grampus griseus, assembly GCF_964374135.1. Taxonomy (NCBI): domain Eukaryota; kingdom Metazoa; phylum Chordata; class Mammalia; order Artiodactyla; family Delphinidae; genus Grampus; species Grampus griseus. The sequence continues at coordinate 49,580,092 of NC_139012.1, forward strand.
CTATCTGAAAATGTAGGTATTGTCAAAAAATGCTGATTAGGTAAAACAGTAACATTGATAGTGTGTCCAGGGAAAATTACTCAGAAACATCAGATAACAGGGAATAAATGAGGTCTTCTGGAATTAAAATTTTCTATGTAAATTCATATTCAATAGATGAAAGGCAAAGTGAATTAGAAGCATTTCGGGGCACAAATACTACATGTTTTCAAATTTAGCAATAATAAAAATTACTGATTTCATGAGATAACTTTGGTTTTCTTCAAACTTCAAGCCTTTTTCCAATGAAAAACAAGATTCAAAAACCTCACTTGGAAGTTGTTAGTGCCATTTTGCAAACATTTTGAGAATTTGGAAAAAACAAGTACCCCTTAGTTTGGTTTCCTGTTTTCAAAGCTGTTCTTAGGGCTGCTTTTCAAATCTTTTAAAAACCAAAAGAATGTTTAGTTCTTCAAGGAATGTGCTTATCAATAACGTTGCTATTTTTTGCAATGATGCCAGGAGATTCTTAGGTTGTTGAAGACAATTTATAATATAAAATGTTAACGTGTTAATCAGGGAAGGATTTCATTCATACCACTTTTAGTCTGGTCTATAGAAAATTCAGTATGCTTTGAAAATACTTCAATGTTATATACAGTAATTTCCTCATATATTACATATTGTATTAAGAGAAAAATTTATCTGTTATTAGTGTTTGCAGGAATGCTCAGTTTTTCAAGTTAATTTGCCATAAAAAGCTATGAAAGATATTTTCTTCTGTGTTATAAGAATAATTTTTGTGGAGTGGGAAATAATAGCATTGTTTGGAAAGCAAAACAAGAAATAATTGATGATGTCACCAGCTTAAAAAAAAAAGAAAGCTAACAATGAATCAAAACATCCAATAAAAAATAACCAGAAAACAGAATAAAAATATACACAGAAATCATAACTTAAAAATATGCTACCTTCATTAGAGAGCAGAAAACTCTTATATTAATAAGAAAAGGAGATTTGGAAATAACAAAAGCATAAATTATCTTGTGGGAACAAGTTCTTAAATGATTTTTAGTGCACTTAGAAATTTTGTATGTGAAAATTATATTTTTGAATTTCAGGGTATTGGGAATACTTCTTAATGAAAGGGCTATTGATTAAAGTGTTATATTGTATTTTCTATTTTTATTAGTCCACGATGTTTCTATTTTCTACTTTAATATAGTCTGTTTTATCATAGTAAATGGAAACCCATTTTTAAAATAAAATATACCAGGGAAAATACCATAATAATTCTTTCATACTGTGTTTTTTTTTTTCTCTGAAAAGAACCTAGTTGTTCTCCAGAAACTGGCAATCGTTCACATCTCTTACCAGAACATATTTCAATTTTTCTAAAATGTTTGATTATTTGCTAATGTGTCCAAGAGCTTAGGCAGAAGTTTCTGCATCATCTTAACTCCATCTGCACTTGTTCCTGCCGTGTTTGGCAAGATTTTTTAAATATTAATTTTAACTAACAGAAAATCATTAATACTTCACGGTAGTATTGATATTTGGATAATTTAGCTTCAAATAGAAACATTTTATTTCATGTATTAAAAAGACAACTTACTTTGCCTTCTAGTAATTTCTTGTGATTTTAGAGAGTTTGCCCTTAAAATATTTCTGCCAAGTATTTTGTATTCTCATTTTAGAAATTAAAACCTTACAAAGTGTTGGTGCTAACATAATAGCTCACTCCTTGGCCAGAAGACAGCAGGGTTAAAATCATTTCCCTGCTGTCATTGATTCTCTTGCACAACGTCTAGGTTTTGTGATACTGAAGAACAGTCTGCCATTAAGAAATATATTCCATTTTCCCATCATAGCTGAAGGTTAGCCTCATTAAAGTGGGAAAAAATCAGCCAGACTCCAGCTTGACACTGGGTCAAGTATTGTAGCTCATTTTCTGGAACGTTTCCCATCTAAGCAATTTGTCTTTTTCTCACTATGAAGACCTAAAAGATCACTATGTAGAGTGAAAAAGCCACTAGGGAATGGAAAATTTGATCATTCAAAAATAAAAATGAGTATTTTGCTTTGCCTACTGGGAAAGTATACTATCTTTGACTTCAAGAGTGATTAAACAAAAAGATTTCCTTTTCTAGTGTTTTGCAATTGTCTCTTAAAATGATAGCCAATAGAATATAGATTCACTGTGTTATTCTTCCAAGCAGCTCTTAGGAATATTGTCTTCACACCAAGTCCTGGTTATTTCACTAATATTTTTTAGGATATCACTCAATACTTACTACATACATCACATTTAATATAAAAATTAATTGTTCTATATGTTTGCTTATTAACATGTTATCTGTTAGAGGTAAATATAATTGTTTAAGATTAGTTTCAAAATCCATATACTCACAAACAATTGATAAGTGCAAAGAGGATACAGAAAACCCACCAGCAGACTGGCAATCAGACACTGCACACTGTAGTAAATATGGATTGTTTACAAGATCATATTTTCCATATGTATGTCCTAATTTTCCAAATAATTTAAATTACTGTGAGTTTACCCCAAACAATCCCATATATAGAATCAAGTGTAACAAATTTACTCAAATAGCATTTTGGCATAAATTTCATGTCTCACTTGCAGTATTTTGCCTTATATGAATGTCTCTGTCTTCCTTTTAGGACAAGTCAACATGCAAATTTCATCACAGATAGAAAACTAAAGTTTATGGATGAGTCATGTGAGTTTTATATTAAATACAAGACACTAACACTTGAAATGTGTTGATAGTAAATGAGATACGGATTAGAAAACCTGGCCAACCAGGTTTGGAGTGTCCTTCTTTATCTGCGCATCAGCACTGCAGCCTTCAGAAGCAATAGTTCTCCTATTTCCATGTTAGGCCAGGATTGCATGTTCCTTGAAGTTGGGGCTTCTATTTAATGAAATGTGTTTTCCATAATATAAACATCTGGATGAGTACACAGTGGGCAGAGTTTGTAAAGCTGTGTCATAGAAGGTAGTTCTCACATCACTGAATTGTTTTATACCTAGCTTCTTGAGTTCAGGTAATTGGAGGGGTCAAAGAAATATAGAAGATTTAAACAGAGATGAAAGATGTCTAAGTGAGATAGATTCCAAAAAGGAAAATCAATGCTATTTATTGTATATAGATTAAAATGTTTAATTAATATTAAATTTTACATGTAGTAAAGCCAGAAATTTAAAAGATTATTTAATATTGGATTTACTAATATTTCTTAAGAAGAGAAAAAATGAGGAATAATTTGCTACAAAATATTGACCAATATTTGCCTGAAAATATTGACCAATAAAATAAAATATTTTATCACTTAGAAATAAAAACAATTAAATTACAGAAATTCCATTGTGTAATAGGTTCACAATTGAGTATTTGAGTATTTTTTGAATTATTATTTGAGTAACTGAGTATTTTTTTTGAATTATTTTTATATAGAGATGGTCACTTCCCTTTAGTGTGTTGTCTAAAACTAGCTACATGGTCATTAGAAGAAATCAGGCTTTTCCCTTTTATTGGGTAGATGGTTTTTTGTTGCATTTATTTGTGGCTGTCATTTTTATGATCCATAGGTTAAATAAGCACACAGCCAATGATTTTGACGTTTTGTGTTTATTCACCCAGATAATATTGTTATAAATACACAGAAAGGGTCAAACTTGTGATCATACAAAAATTGTTGATATTTTTAAACTTGTTAAGCTAGTGTTATACAGTAGGAGCTATAGAATAATGGCACTTATTAGGAGAGTACAATATTAATTCTATATTATGTAAAGTTACAGAATACAAATATCCATGGCAAAGAACTAAGGGGTAAGTAAAACCATTCTGGGTAAGTAGAAATGTGATCTGTGGCTTTAAATAAATATGAAAAAAAAAGGAAAGAAAATAAATATATGTAGACATAAATAATGGGAGGCTATGAGAAAATCAGCCTGCTTCACCAGATATAGTGGATGTCTCTGAATGTATATTTTGAATATGGGTTAGTCATGCACGTAAGCAATCACACCTATATATTAAGAAAGCAAAATTGATATGTAATATAAGAATTTTTAGATAATTTTAGTGATAAAAGTTACAGAAATTAGAAGAAAAAAGACTGATGGCAATTGTTCAAATTTTATATGGGGTAAGGCTAAATACAACTGATAAGGTGATGCTTTGTTTTATTGGACACATGAACATTATAGGGATAGAAATTCAACTACTCAATTATTGGATCATTTTTGCTCAATTTTTATTTAACAGTTAATTGGAAAGTACATCTTTAAATGGTTCAGTGTGGAGTCCTATTTTTGAATCACCCATCCTTTCCTTCCTTCCATCATTTTTTGCAGAGGGAGCATCATTAATTTCAATAATGGCTGGGATACACTTGATATGTTCCAATGCTGGTTTGTTCAGTCACTTAAAGCGTAGGTCTAATGGTCTACAAAGGCTCTTTGCTTACCCAATTCCTTGAAATAAATTGACTAGATTGGACTAGCAGGGCAAACATAAATTTAGGAAGTCATTTAGTCACATGAACAGGAACGACTAGCCTTCCCAGATGAATTAACTGTCATAACAACACAACCACACAGGTAAGGAATTGGAAAAGAACGCATTCCCAAGAAAGCCCATCAACCTTCAGTGAAGTGATCTTGCCCTAGCAAATGTGAACTTGTGGAAGAGAGATGGTAGATTCATGCAAATTAGATTTAAAAGGTTGCCCACACAGCGTGTACAATGTGACATGTCATTCCTATGGACTTAAGGCTGAGGTCTAAATCATAGTCTCATATTCCTACTCTACTTACAGATACAAATGCAGACTACAAAGTTCAGAATCATTTTTTCTGCATTCTTTTCTCAAGGATCTGGATCTTGATGCCTAATGATAAAATAACTAACCAGATTTAGGAAGTCTTCTTCTATTCCGTACTCTAAGTCCCTTTTAACATTTAACTTGCATGCCTACTGGTTTTTAGTATCATTTTGAATTTTATGATAGAAATAAAAGATTATTTATTTCTATGTTTCTTCCCTACTGAGATCACAATGCTTCACACACAGTAGGGAATTTGGTAAGTATTTATTGAATTATTGCTTTTGAAGTTCAGAGGGCCTTAAAAGGATTTCTTGAGGGAGCCACTAGTCCAATTATAAATGGAATTTATATTCAATGTTCTTTATTGCAAATTAGATAGACGAGAATTTTCCCACCAGCTAAATGTTTGTCATTTCAGGAGGGGTGTAAGATCATCAATGAACAGCAGAGCAGAAAAACATGCAATAAATAATAGAATGCTAATTTGGGTTAATACTACTTTTGAAAAAACTACTGCATGAAATTTCTGTTAACTTTATAGTTTTGGGAATTACACTGAAAATGTTACTGTCGATTTCCCCTTTTATGGCTGTTAGCATTTGACTTATGTATTGAGGTGCACCTATGTTGGGTGCATAAATATTTACAATTGTATTTGCAAATGAAGCAACTGACAAAGGATTAATCTCCAAAATTTACAAGGAGCTCATGCAGCTCAATATCAAAAAACCAAACAACCCAATCCAAAAATGTGCAGAAGACCTAAATAGACATTTCTCCAAAGAAGATATACAGATTACCAACAAACACATGAAAGGATGTTCAACATCACTAATAATTAGAGAAATGCAAATCAAAACTACAATGAGGTATCACCTCACACCAGTCGGAATGGCCATCATCAAAAAATCTACAAACAATAAATGCTGGAAAGGGTGTGGAGAATAGGGAACTCTCTTGCACTGTTGGTGGAAATATAAATTGATAGAGCCACTATGGAGAACAGTATGGAGGTTCCTTAAAAAACTACAAATAGAACTACCATATGACCCAGCAATCCCATTACTGGGCATATACCCTGAGAAAACTGTAATTCAAAAAGAGTCATGTACCACAATGTTCATTGCAGTTCTATTTACAATAGCCAGGACATGGAAGCAACATAAGTGTCTATCGACAGATGAATGGATAAAGAAGATGTGGCACATATATACAATGAAATATTACTCAGCCATAAAAAGAAACTAAATTGAGTTATTTGTAGTGAGGTGGATGGATCTAGAGTCTGTCATACAGAGTGAAGTAAGTCAGAAAGAGAAAAACAAATACTGTATGCTAACACATATATATGGAATCTACAAAAAAAAACAAAAAGTTTCTGAAGAACCTAGGGGGAAAGACAGGGATAAAGATGCAGACATAAAGAATGGACTTAAGGACATAGGGAGGGGGAAGGGTAAACTGAGGCGAAGTGAGGGAGTGGCATGGACTTATATATACTAACACATGTAAAATAGGTAGCTAGTGGGAAGGAGCCGCATAGGACAGGGAGATCAGCTCAGTGCTTTGTGACCATGTAGAGGGATGGGATAGGGAGGGTGGGAGGGAGATGCAAGAGGCAGGAGATATGGGAATATATGTATATGTATAGCTGATTCACTTTGTTACAAAGCAGAAACTAACACATCATTGTAAAGCAATTATACTACAATAAAGATGTTAAAAAAAAATAGGTTGCATATTATGCAGTGTTAGAAAAATTGTATTTTATTTTTAAGAATATAATATTTGTCACCCATAACACACATGAACACATAAACGTAAACATGGGTGAGCACGTCATTATTCTGTTCATACATCTGTGATGTCAATCTCAGAAGTTGAACTTTATTTAGAACTTGATTACTATCTCTGAATTTATTTTTTAGCATAATTATATTGTCTTGGAAGGCAAATTTGTAAATCTTCAGTCCTTAAATTCTGATGAAAAGTGTCACCAAAAGAGCAGAGGATTGGCCAAAAAAAAAAAAAAAAAAAAACACATCAAATTCTTACTAACTACTGATAGCAAATATATTTAAAAAATAGTTCATAATTTCTTTTAAAATCTAAAAATGTACCAGTGAACATATAAATACAGACGGCCATTTTACCACATAAATGTTGGAAAAATCATATAACTTTTGTTAACACATCATAAATACTATTTGTAGGGTATATGGATTTTAACTACCAAAATAAAATTTTTGTTTTTATAAATAAATTATCATAAACATGTTTCCCTTTAAACAATGATAATAATAAAAATTAGAACATCTTATACAATTTTATATGTAGTTTACATAAGTAAATTTCAACCATAGACTATAATGGAGGAAAATGATGTTGAAGTTAATGTATTGTCCTCAGTCATCCAAAAATATGAATCTATTTCCTCATATTCATATCAGATTTTCATTTAACCACATGTATTGTCTTTAGTATTAAAGATATCATAAAATTGTTAACAACAGTTATGTGACTATCTTTCTCAACAATAGTCCAAAGTTCTACGCTGTCTAAACAATATAATATAAACTAGTTAAGATCAAAGTAATTAAAATCACATACCTCATCCACAAATCATCTCCTCAGCCATATTACTTCCATTCAGAACCAACTTCGACCTTTATTAACATTTTATTTTGCCAACATTTTCCTTGTTAACTGTTTTAACACAAATTCTACTCACAAAATCCTAACCCAAATTTTATTCTTAATCATAAGAGCTAGAAGCCAACTTTATTTATTCTAAATCTCTAGTTTTTCTTTTATTACCTCAGAACCACTGATATTTAATAGTATGTATCATATTCATATCAAGTTTCTATGTAAAACTTTCAGGCTTTAAACATTTTTGTGCAATAACAAATATATTTTTATTCAATTACTTTGTAATTATTTGTATTTAGAGTTATGCTATGAATTCTTTATTTTGTGAACTTATTTTATTATTTAGGGAGGAATTGAAATAAAAAATATTTTTCAATATGTTTATATGCTATGGTCCTTATTAATTGTATTATCAAATAATTCAAGAGCCTATTCACAATTTCTATTCCAAATCTTAGAATGAATAATTTTATTATGATTTGAAAGTTTTTATTACGATTTGCTCCCTGGTGTCAGAATAATTCCTATTAAATTCACACAGAAATAACTTAAAATTTTATTGTGTGGTACTTTTTTAATTGTGTATGCCACATTATTGAGTTTATTCATGACAGGAAAGAAGTTCTGCTTTCACTGGGTATTAAAACTGTCTGCTTATAATTTTGTTGGTCTGATTATTAGAAGAATTTTCCACAAACAAGCTTCTTGCTCCACACATGTCAAATCTTATTTTAGCTTCACTGCCCACATAGCTCTATATGTGGTACTGTGTACATAAAATATGGCCTTTTGGTTCTATGATTCTGACTTGTACCAGAAGTCCTGAGGTGGTACACATACCATATAAGTTGGTGCAGTGGTTGGTAGAAGTTTTCCCAGAAAACTGTACTACATTAGGTCAGTTGGTAATACCTTAGCTGTAAGAACACAACTGTCTCTTTAAAGCCAAATTAAGTGTATTTCAACTCAACTTCCCTTAGAAAGATTCCAATAATGCCCACAGTCACTTTCCATGATCACAAGGGAAAGTATGATGAAGTTGATGTGGAGCAATTCAGTGAACTTGACTGATTAAATTTACAATTGTCACATAAATGTGTCATCATGTGAATATACTGCTAGATTCATTCTTACCGCCTTGCCTGGGGGTGTTGGGCAAGGGCACATTGGTTCCTTTAACTTGAAGAATTGCTCAATGCTCTATGGTACTTCATGCTGTATGGTAAATCTTCTGGGTATTTACTTCTTTATTTGCACATTAGCCTCCTCCTGCTTCTTGTCTGTATATTCCTAGCAACGTGACTTAACACTCAGTAGAAAGTTTTTGACATTTAGAAGCATTTTATAATAGCATTTCCTATAAACTTAATTTTCAATATCCGTTGACAATATGCAGTTTGAAATGATGCAGGTCAACTTGTTTTTCTCTTATCTCGAGTGGCAGTCCCCTTAATTTTGCATTACACTTTATCATCCAAAAAAAAAACAACAAGTAAATGTCTTCAAATCAGTAAGGACTTGGAGCCTTTACCATAATCAGGAGAGTAAGGTAAATTTCAGAAATAGACAAGGGAATTGCCCAAACATGGAATGAAAGGGAAAAAAATATAATACATTTTCATAAGTACCTAACATTTTATTTGTGTAATGGAAAAGAAAAATCACAAAAAAATATTTCTAGTGCCAATTCTCATAGCTCTACAGACAGAGAACTTGCTTAGTAAATGTTTTCGTTGTTAGCCTGAAAAGCTCTATCATCAAAGACACAGAAGCAATAAACATTCTGTCTTCCATCACAAGGCAATGAAGACCTTTTCTGCCCTCAAGTTGATGATTCTGGCTTTCTCTTCAGTGTTCCCTGGAGTGAGTGAACATTAAGGCTGATTTAGCCAGTTGTTAAATTTAAACTGTGCTTGTCAAAATAAATGAGCAAAGTACAAACAAAAGAATCTGAATTTATTTTTCTTCATTCTTTTTGTTTTCTTTCCTCACATAGCTATTTATTTGGGGGTGGTGATTGGTAAGCTTCAGAGTATATATCGGTAATTAGTAATTAGATGGCTAGTGATAAGTTGAGAATGTATATTAATAATTTATTATATGAGAAAAGATAATACATATGCTAGCTACTTTCTCCATATAACGAACAAAGAAAAAATTCTTTCTACCAACAAAGAATATTTTTGATAAATTTTTTAACTTTGAAAATAATTGGGTGTCTCAGTATAGGCAAGAATATCTTGTTTTGGGGCAATAACATGGCATGGTGGAAGGAACACTGCATACTCCAAGGTAAAGGGAATGGTTGTCTTCAGGGCCACAGAGCAGTGGAAGTGTAAGAACTTGTTTTAATATGACTACAACCTCTATGAATTTTCCCAGTCATTTAAAATTTCTAGACCTCACTCTCTTCACTTATAAAATGTGAGTAATAAACACTTTCACTACACAGTATATTTAAATATAGGAAAAATCCATTACTAATGCCTGATATTATTTTTAATTTATCCTTATTCATCTACTTAATGAGAAGTACACCCACTATTCCCACTCCCAAGGAAGGCTTACTATTTCATGTTTGGTGTTTTACCTCTAAACTTGACAGGGCAACATGCACATTTTATGAGCTTCATCTGAGTTCTCTAACATTTGGATTTTTTTGACAATTTCCCTGAAAATGAAAAGATACCAATAAAAGAATCCTCAGTCTCTGAAAAATGTATTGGCCCATGGAATAATAAATGTGAATCCATGTCTATTGATTCTCAGGAAAAAGGGATAATGGAAAAGTCAGGTGTTCACCTTATTAAAGGTTCATTAAATGTCCTTTTGAAATTAATTTTGTTATTCTCTGAGAACTTATATATTACCAGCTTTGTTAAGTTGCTAGGAAGAATCACTCCCAATCAATGGGCAAGTTATTTATTTACTATCTCAGTCCTTCCTTGTTTCTCGGATTCTTCAGACCCCTATTTTTGTCTTTCTGACTGCATTCATCACTACCCCTACCTTTTCCTAATATTTAGATTTCTCAACTGCTTTACTTGTCCTCTTCCTATACTTCTGTATACCACCCTTCTGTCGCCTGACCTTATCCTGTTATTCTCTCTACACTAGACAATAGGTACTCAAGTGCCAAGAGGTGCTACACAGCAGAAATATTTTAATTTTATTAAATGCTTCCCCAAAGAGTTAAAAAAAAAGAAAGAGGTAGCACTTTACTTATCTCTTTCAACTGGTAGTTATGTTTTGCCTTTTTAGAAACATTTATTTGTACAGGTCTCTCACTGTCTTCTAGATTGTAATACAATATTCAGAATCGGATCATGTATTTTTTTCTCTATGCTTTGCAGCATAAAGAAAGGATGCTCATGCATAGTAAGTTCTCGAGAAATATTTGTTGAATATTTAATTTTTTCTTTAAAAATTTGATGTTAACAAATCTAAAAATTTGAGTAATCTGCTTATGAAACATTAAACATTTTCTATTTCTTTATCTTGATAGATTCCATTTTCCAAGTCTCTGAAGGGCTGGTGACTTTTCTAGTTTTTCTTTCCAGCTAAAATGGTAATTAAATGCCACTATGTATTACTCTTCATATTCTATATGTGCATGTCTTAGATTATCCATAAGTCTCTACCAGTTCAAAAATGTTTTCAATACTGCTTGATTGTTATTTATTGCATCCTATAAGCCATGGCCAATTCTACACAAAGAAAAATAAATGAATAAATAAAAACCTTTTCAGAGAAGCAATGCTTTTAGGTCTTATCAGTTTTTAGAGTAAATGACCAAAAGGAAAACAAATGAAATAGTAGATGGATTAAAATAAATGTAAGAGATAGTATATATAAAACATTTTTTCCTATCTTAATTCTATATCCTTGTTATTTAGATAACCAATTAATCAATGAAAGATAAGATAAATATCTTTTAAATACTGGGTTGACCAAACAAAATTATTTCTATCATTCTTAATGTTAAAACCCCTATTTTAAGATAAAGTACATATAGAAAGTATCTCTAAACTCTCAACTCAAAATTTCTGAATTCCTGAATGCATTATCATAAGCCACACACAAAAGGAGATGGCAAGAAAACCTCTGATTCTAACCTCTAAAGAATAGATGATCTAAATAAGAATCCATGATATCTATAGAAACATAACAAGATCAATATGTTGTAATCCATTTACCAAATTGTGAAAAATAAAAATGAACAGATTTCTCCATATTTAATAACTGAATGCAATTTGTTAGTTTCAAGATTTGGCTATTCTATACTCATATCCATGAAGATCCACTCTAAGGTCCCTGTTGAGAAACTAATCCAAATACTCTCCTGACTGTCTTCGTTTTTCATCCATCTATGTTCTCCAGACCTGCTGATTTGATTAGCAGCCACAACACCTTCTGACTAACCATAAAGAAAGTGAATCAGTTAGAAGTTATTCTGATTAACCAAACAGAGTCAATAACAAGCCAGGACTCACTGATGAATTATTTCCTTTTACTACTTTTTTTTATTACAAATTAAGGCGCAGATTTGTCATGGGCTTGGAACCATCTTATTTACTTTCCCTGACATCAGTTCATTCTTTGAACTATATCATGCTACCTTGTGATGTTTGAGTCATGATGTTGATCATCAGCTACAAGTGGATGTGGTTCAAGTGTCTAAGAATTTTAGGTCTTAGTTTTATCATGTTAGTAGAACAGACATGAATAATTCTACCCCAATGTCCCTCTCAGCTTTAGATCTCTATGATTTATTTTCTGTTCTTTAAGCATGATTTAGTCACCAGAGCTACTCAATAACAAAAAAGAAAGACTTGAAAAAGCTCTAGGCTATATGTTCATTAAATATTAGACAAATAGATGTCTCATTCTTAGTTATTTTAGATAATCCAACTTATTTGACCTAGTGATATCACTTTTCCAGAAAATGTATTTAGCCAACTGACTATCCAACTATTTTTCTCATGGTGCTACTTATAGATTTTATACCATTAAATTCTTGCAAAGTTTTTCAGCTTTTGTAGATATATTGACACTTTTTTTTAGCACCTGGATGCTGTGCTCTACCCTCCATATATCACGGTGAAGAAAGGGCAATTGACTTTTATGATTATGTGGTCCAGAATTGATTCAAGGTTGAGTATTGTTGCTCTCTTGTCCTGAAATGTTTGAGGAAGAAGAAAACTCTCTAGCAAGCTAAGAAAACAGATGACCTATGAAGGCTTTTATGATCCTATAATTCTATGAATAGCAGTCTAGAAATGGGAAACTCTGCCCCATTGTCACCAGGACACTAAAACAGTAGGTATGATTATTTCAGGAAATCAGGTGGTGGGTTTAAGGTTGAACAGCAATCCTCGGTGTCTTTCACAGGTCTACTTAGGAAACTAAAACTGAAAACAAGGCAGCCAAATCGGTCAAATAAATTAAGCTAAGTCTACAAACAAAGAGTTAGGTTTCCAGTTCAAAGTTACATCTCATTAGAATAAGTGACCTAGGTGAGAAAACCAAAAGGAAGAAAAGAAAATAACAAAGTAAAATCAATTTAATTTGGAATCATTGTCCTCACCCTTAACCCTAAATAAAAAGAATGTGTCAGATATATATTTTATCAGACCTGAACCAAAAGAGGTATTTGAAAGTACACCCATATTCTAGCCACAAAGCATAGCACTGCTCATATCTACAATTTGGAGACAGACTTGTCCCAGGGGAAACTTAATTTACACAGAAACATATTTAGAACTTAATTTTAATACTTTTGATTTTAATACTTTTGATAGAACATTGAAATTTACAGTACCAAACATTGTATACTTTGTCCATTGGATCTGTGATGATTGAATTATCTAAACTTTTTGAAAAGACCAATTATACTTGAGGATATAATTATAGCAGATAAGTGGAAAAGAAACTTTATGAAGAATGCAAGATCTACCTATTCAGTGTACAGGAAGAAATCAGGAACGTGGGTCAGAAAAGAGTATAAAGGATAATGCATTTGATCTACCTGAAGGACAATGTAATGATTTATCTAATAGCAAAGCAATAATCAACAGTGGGATTCATCAGAAAAAAATCAAAGTTCTTCCAGCAAGGTATAGTTCAGAAATAAAGTTGTTTGGAATATTTAAAAACTTCCTTTATAGTTTTCTTCTCTGACATGCCCCTTTATTTATGACTTCATTCAGTTTCTTTCCTACAAATTCCATAGCATCTGGCACCTGCCTTTGATGCAGCAGTAACACCAGGGTTTGTATTTCATGCTAGCTTTGCTGTCTCCTCAAATGAGCCTCAATTGTATATTAGTGTCTTCTCAGCATTTAACACAGACCTATCATATAGCAGTTGCCCAGTAAGTTTTTCAATTAACTGAATTGATTAAACATAATGTTTTCATATTATATTAAAATTTTTTGAAGTAGTAATTAAAAGCAATTCAAAGCAGAGATGTCAAAAATGAGAACATTCCACTAACTATAATTCAAAATTTTTTTGTAAATAAACAGCAAAGGATATTTATGTCCCTAAAATGGAAGTGATTAACATTCAATTTTTGGTGTTATTTTACTACCAGACATAAAATCTGTAAGGACGCCATGGACAATTACTTATAGGTAATAGTGGATTAAAGAGTGTTAAAATAGTTGCTTTCTTGTAGGATCTCATCTGTAAGTGGTCCAATAATCTGGGATAAATGGTAAGTAGTTTACCAAGATTTGATCAAGAAATAACAATTAGGGCTTCCCTGGTGGCCAAGTGGTTGAGAGTCCGCCTGCCGATGCAGGGGACACGGGTTAGTGCCCCAGTCCGGGAAGATCCCACATGCCGCGGAGAGGCTGGGCCCGTGAGCCATGACCGCTGAGCCTGCACAAAACAATTAAGGAACACACAGTTTTGAGAGCATTACCCTGCTGTGGCCCCCTTTACCTGGGAAAGCAATAAGGGTATACTTTTCTACTTCACCTTCCGCCCCAGCCCCAAAAAGAAAGAAATAACAACTGGAACTATTAATATTTGTAGCATTCTTTGGAGTTGTCTGCATCAGAGGGTACTTTGGAATTTTACTATAGGCTTGAGAGTACTTCTTTGATATCAGATATATTTAGAATTACTTTCTGCTTTCACTGCATTGTACATACACCTAAGCTGCAGGAATGTTTACATTATATTTATTTACTTCTTGTGTTTGTCTCTTCTTTTTTTCTTTGTACATTATTTTAATAAAAAACACACTACTGTGTACAAATGTACAGATCTCAAGTTGTAACATTCAAATACAGAATGTGATAAAGTAGCTTTGTAAGTTTTCTTCACTGTGACAGATTTTCTGTCACATTTACATCTTTATGATTATTAAGACATAATGAACAAGAGAAGTAAAGATTTTCCAGCCTCATGATTAGTAAATTCCTTTGCAAAGGAACAAAGGTATTGAGTCATTAATAGGGAAACAGCTGGCAAATTAGATGACCCTGCCTACATTGCATTAATGTAAGAGACACAATAAGAGATAAGAAACTGTAGTTAAATGTTAGAAGTATAGGCAATATAGCTTTCTCAGACTTCTACCAATGATTATATACTTGATATATAAACATTCTTAAATGTAAAATAGTTCAGTATGATTGTACCTATATTTGTTCCACAATAACAGTTTGTTTAATGTAATAATCTGATATATATTTTTGAACTAGTGTCATTTACAAAGATATACTGAGAAATCCTGAAAAGAAACTATTAGTTCCAAGTCAAATTATGTTTAAAGGTTAAGAGATCAACGGAAAACAAAAGTGTGGGTTAGAAACATTGCCTACATGCCAATTTTTATTTCTAAGAGAAATTCTTACACAAATAATCATTGTCTTTGTCTTATAATACAAAACCAAAAAATCCTAAAATTAATCCCACAAATCCAAATTATCAGAATTTAGAGTAACAAAGTCAGAGTCAGTCTTGTCATCTGTACGTTAATTTAAAAAATCAAACTGCTTTGAGGAGGGCATGACTTTCAGCCCTTAAATAACGACAACAGTTACACAGCTCTTTTTTTGTTTTTTTTAGAGAAAGATGTATATCCAGGAAACCCAATGGAATACATTACTTCTGAAATTCCATAAAAGCTGTAAGGCAGCCAAGTGTTGATTGTATTCAATGACAGTAAAAGTTTGCACTCTTAATGACCATTGACGGACTTTGTGCCAATATTCAAACAATACGCTTTTCATTGACTATCAATGCAAAGGCGAGGAAAGAAATACAATATATCATACCCCAGCACAGAACTACTATATTTGTATAAAAGAATCACTACTTATCTGTTGTTTTAAATGAAGTCCCATCCAGGCATTAAGCTATAATCTAAATGTTGATAGTGCCTAATCTCAACTTCCAAGATGAACAAAAAGAGTTTATGTGTGAAGACTGATTCTCTTTGGCCTCAATGGATACCATTTTCTCTGGGGGCAGTCTTTAGTTGGATCAGGGTCATATTTTAGGTCCAATGAATGTACAACAGGGTGGTACTGCTTCAGAATTTCTTGTTTTGCTTTCATGATTTTGATGACATATTCAAGGATCTTTCTGGGATACTGCTTACATTACTGGTCTTCAAGGACTTTGATATCAGAATCCATAAAGTAATTGTCTGAAGCTTCTTACCGTGCTTGCCCATTAATGCTGACATTCTCTTGCACAGCTGTTTCAAAAGTCAACTGCACATCTCGCAACACGGGCTCCCGAGTCTCCTCTGGCAGCGCGTCCCCAGCTTTTGCACTAAGCGGACGCACAGTTCTAGCATTTCTGTCAAGGCCCACTTCGAGGTGCAGCTCACTCGGAAGTCTTTTCCGGAGGTGGCAAGGACAGAGGCCCCATCGTCTGTCCAGGCCACACTCTCCATGTCCCACGGAGAAGAAAGGGCCACCTACTGCTATTTGTCTCTTTTTTTTATTAAAAAAAAAAAAATAGAACAGTTTTAGTTACAGAGATTTCCCATATACTCCCTGCCCCAAAACATGCATAGCCTCCTCCATTATCAACATCACTCACTAGAATGGTATATTTGTTACCAAGGATGAACCTACATTGGCAAATCATTAAGTTTGCTCTTGGTGTTGTACATTCTATGGGTTTGGACAAACGTACATGTATCCACCACTGCAGAGCATATTCACTGTCCTAAAAATCTTCTGTACTCTGCCTATTCATCTTCCCCCTTATGCCACCCTGGCACTATTGATCTTTTTTACTGTCTCCATAGTTTTGTTTTTTCCAGAATATTATATAGTTGGAATCTTACACCATGTAGTCTTTTCAGATTGGCTTCTGTCACTCATAAAATACATTTAAGATTCCTCCATGTCCTTCATTGGCTTGATAGCTCATTTATTTTTAGTGCTGAATAATATTCCATTGTCTGGGTGTACCACAGTTTATTTCTCCATTCACCTACTGAAGAACATTGTAGCTGCTTCCAAGTTTTGGTAATTATAAATAAAGCTGCTATAAACATCTGTTTGCAGATTTTTTCTGTCCCTGTACCATACCTTGTCCAGAAGTGGATATAAAAAGAATCATATAGCACATGATTCTGCTCTTTGAATTTGGCTTTTTACTAAGCATAACACATTTGAGATTTGCCTGTTGCGTGTCACTAGTTTACTCCTTTTTTAGTGCTGAGTAGTATTTCATTGTATGGGCCAGAGCTTGTTCATCTATTCACCACTGAATGTCAGTTAAGTTGTCTTCAGTGGGAAGATTATTAAACAGCTACTGCAAACAGTTGTGTACAGTTTTTTTTGCAAAACCACAAATCTTCATTGCTATTAGATTGAGATTGCTGGGTCATTTAATAAGCATATGTTTAACTTTGCAAGCAACTGCAAAAATATTTTTCAAAGTGACCTTAACATATTGTAATCCCATGAGCAATGGATGAGAGTTATGGTTCCTCTGATCTTGAAAGAACTTGGCATAATAAATCTTTTTAAAATTTTAGCCAATCCATATGTATATAATAGCATCTCATCATAGTTTTAATTTACATTTTCCCTACTTACTAAAGATGCCATCTTTTCATGTGTTTCTTAGCCTTCTGTGTATTTTCTTTGATGAAGGGTTTACTCAAATCTTTGACTGTTTTTAAAGTTGGGTTGATGTTTTATTATTATTGAGTTTCAAAAGCTATTTTTTATTCTAGATACAACTTATTTAACATATATGTATTGGAAATATTTTCTCAAGTCTATGGCTTGTCTTTCATTCTTTCAACAGTGTCTTTTGTAGAACAGAAATTGTTAATTTTGATAAAGTTAAATTGACCATTTAAAAATATATTATGCTGTTGATTTTTACCTAGTTTGTAGCTTTGCTTGATTTAAGATAAAGATTTTCATGCTTAGACATGTATGTTGTATGCAAATTTGAGTGGAACATTATGCAAATTCTCTAATAAGTAACAATATTTTTAAAGCGGTTCAAACAAATAATTATTGAATAGTTAAAAAAAGCGTTGCCTTCAAGATTGTTGTGGCTTGTAAAATGTTCTTCAGGGTAAACAGTGTAGTCTCCTCTCTTTTGCTGGGAAGTAAAGACATATAAGTAATATCTACAGCACGCTTGCTTGAAGCAAATGTATTCAAACCTTAATGTTCTTCAAAGCCTCCGTTTGTAATTAAAAAAAAATGTTCCTTGATCATATCCTTTAAAGAGTTATTATTATAAGTGATCCTTCATTTTACTCATTTGTAACAGAGATCATTTTTATTACATCACCTTGAGAATATATATAATTTTTATCATTGGACCATCTGTTTGGGATTATATTAATATATCTCTAAAGTATGCACTGTTAGGCACTTAACATAATCAAGACACTGTATCAAGAAACATACAGGGTCCCTGCAGTTGAACTAGATATAGTTAGGGGATTTTTGAAAGGAACTTGAATTTGGGAAACTAAAACAGCTAGAAATATATTATGAACAAAATGTTTTCAGTGAGAAAGGAGATATAACTAAGACTAGAGCTCAAAATGAGTAGTGGATTATAATAATAATATATTCTGTATGAGTAGAAAGAATGAGAGACATTACTCATTAATGTGCTTTGGAATTGAATGTAAATCACTATCAAATTATCAAGTACTTAGACAAGTATATCTTATGATTATCTTTTTGGTGAACCCATTTCTCAGAAGGAATCATGAATCAAGGAGAAAGATTAAAGGGAAATATAATTTGATTTTTGACTATGCAGTTCAAAAATTAAATACAACTACATGGGTATCATATAGATACTTAGATGAAAGATTGAGAAACCAAAGCAAAGAGGAGCATATGTTTTTTATCACTACAAGATTGAATAATCAGCAGATATAATTCATCAATCATTCTGGGTACAGCAAATCTCCAAATTTTTAAATTTATGTAATAAAATGTAATGTGAATAAAATTATGCTGTATTTGAGTCACATATACTTAATTTATCAAAAAGATTATTTTTCTCCTTACCCCAAGGCTTCAGCAATGCCTGGTGAGTTCTTTAAGCTTCTTGTAGAAAGTGCCTTTAAAGTTTTCCTTTCCTGATGGGCAATCTGTTTTCATCTTTAAAGAATAAATTAATTTAAATGTCTTGAGTCCTGAAATTCTGATTAATAATTTCTGAATAAATTGTGTGCTTAGTAGAATTCAAAGATATTTTTTCTTGTAATTAAAATGCAGTTGGTCAGTAGTTATTGAGTTTTGAGAGAGGTAGGAGTTATGGGGATATATGCATAGGTATAGCTGATTCACTTTGTTATAAAGCAGAAACTAACACACCATTGTAAACCAATTATACTCCAATAAAGATGTTAAAAAAAAATAAGCGTATTGGGAGGGATGAGTACAAAGAAAGGAAACTACAGAAATTGTCACATCTCCCCACATGGAACAATGTTTCTGTTCCTACATGTTGTTATCTCAGAAGATTTGCCATTCAAATTTACAGAGAAGTCCAAAAAAATTTTGATACAAATAAATGAAAACCAAAATTGTGGGTTATGCTCTTTTCTGACAGGAACATCTATATCATATGCATTAGTAGGATATGTTTAACAAAGATTATTAAATGTGTACTATGTATATATGTACAAAATACTAAATGAATTTGCTATTAAATTAGTATTTTGGGGGAACTCCCTGGCAAACAAGCGGTTAGGACTTCACACTTTTATTGCTGAGGGCCCAGGTTTGATCTCTGTTCAGGAGCTAAGATCCCACAAGCTGCGTAGCATGGCGAGGCCAAGAAAAAATAAATAAATATTTTTAAAACAAAAATTTTTATTTTTTAGGTAAGACTGTAGGTTGTACTCACTTATTAATGTTTATTGAGTATTTGTACACTTCTCAAGAGACACAGGGAGCACTTTTTTGGTTAACTTTATTCCTATCTTGAGACTTCCCATTTTGGCTGTGATGCATCAGATATATTTTTGGAATATTTGAAGAAATGTCCCGTTATGGAAAGATGTCCTTAAAATTTGCATAATTGTACTGTATAAACATTCACAATATTTATAATTATTTTTATTGTGATAATAGCAAAAATTATAATATACATATTATTTATGTTTTAGAGTAATAATATTCATATAACTAGATTTGAGTCAATGAAAGATAGGTTGAATCAAAATAAAGCAGCAAAGAATAACATTTTCAATTCCGTATGTTGTTTCTACCACTGTTTAATAATGGGGGGGAAGGAGTGGGAGCTGTAGAACGGTAAGGCCCAGTCACAGTAGAAATCAGAAGTATGTCTTTCTCACAGTCTATCCTATGTAATTTTGAAAACTCTCAGTATTCTCAGTCTTCACTCTTCCTGTCATCCATTGATGACAATGTCAACAGCAGCAAGTCAACAGCTGGTACCCACTGAAGTTATCAGTCCTGATGAAGACTACTAATATCTTTGTCAACAATGTTGGACATTGTTGCCGAAGAAGTTAATAGTTATACTGGGTGCTGTTTTCTGATGATACTGATGTTGAAAACACTAACCTTCAATGCTGCAGAAATTGTCAGAAATACTAACACCATTTTGCTCTCTCAAAGTTGCATAGATTGTGCAATGGCATGTAAAAACAAAGAATTGTTTTCTTGCTCTTTTATTACAGGCTTCTCAATTTTTTTTTGGCTGCACTGCACAGCTTGTGGGATCTTAGATCCCCAACCAGGGATTGAACCTGGGCCCTTGGCAGTGAAAGTTCAGAGTCCTAACTACCAGACTGCCAGGGAATTCCCCAGATTTCTCAATTTAAGATTAATTCATGACTTTAGGAGATTGAAACATTGTCAGACACTGAGTGCTAGGCACTGAGATGCCCTGAGAATTAACACTTCTTTCCAAGTTAGACATTTTTTTTAAATTACACTTATGCTCCTGCAGTCTTCTCTAAATGATTTAGCTCTCAAGACCCCCTTTATTCCCATATGTAAAAATAATGAGGCTGGGGGTAGGGCAGGAAGACATGCCACTAATCCCCATACTTGCCTAGACATGCCTAAACTCTGGGAAAAATATACATTAGGATGAACATAAGACCCTGTTACAATGAGTTTTATTTACTTTACAAAATTATTTACAAGGTCTCATAAACATCAAACATTTAATCTATCAAGAAAAATAGCAACATAATCCCATAAATTTAATCTGCAGCCTGTAACTCTTTTTAAAAGAGTTCCTCAGCCAGATGACATAAAGATAGTATGACCACAAGACATCTCAAAATTGAAATTAGAAGGGCCAATGCATGCACTATTAGTAACTTTTCAGACCATCTGGGCTAAATTCTTTTTTTTTTTTTTTTCCGCGGTACGCGGTCCTCTCTCTGTTGTAGCCTCTCCCGTTGCGGAGCACAGGCTCCGGACGTGCAGGCTCAGCGGCCATAGCTCACGGGCCCAGCCGCTCCATGGCATGTGGGATCTTCCCGGACCGGGGAACGAACCCGCGTCCCCTGCATCGGCAGGCGGACTCTCAACCACTGCACCATCAGGGAAGCCCAGGGCTAAATTCTTAAATATGCATATGTAACTGAAATTTGTGTTATGATTTGATGCAAATTGGTAACTTCAAGACTTGAGCCAAGATCTAACCCATATTAATCTAGAGATAAACAACATAATTTCTTTGTGAAATATTGCAGAACAGATATTATGTTAGATAAAATAGTAAATATTTCATTTGATATTTAAATAATGGATAAATTAGGAGTAAATCCTACTCAACTTAAAGCTATATTGTCTGAAAATATGATCTAGCTTATGTATTGTTAGATAAATCTGAAGGTAATATGTGGATTGTTACAAATAAATTTACAAATTTATTTTGTAAATGTTACAAATTATTTTTCTTTCTCTGATTTTTAAAATGAAGTTTGTAGAAGAAAGACTTGGCTTTGTACCACAGAACCAACCACAGCCTTCTGAAAAATATTGGTGACCTGGAGGGAAGTGTCTGGGAACCTTAAAACTGTGTGAATCATAACACATCTAGTAAGTGTTTCAGGAATGATTTTCAGAGGGTTATAAATATAAACACTTAAAATTATTTGTGATTTAGTAAATATGTAAAAATTAAAATACATTCATCAGAATTGTCATCACTAAAGTACTTGGCTTTGTGTGATTTCATATGGAATGACCTAATATTAATAGCTAGAATACATATATAAAGCAAATTCTGGCTGAAAAGATGATAGGAGGAATACATTTCATATTACCTTAGAAAAACTATTCCTGAGTTCAGATTTTGCTATATATATTTTGTATATGTTGATAAAGAACTTCCTATAGTGGGACCCACAAAATGAAGCCTGCCCCAGTGGTCCCACCCACACCACAAATCTAAACCTAAATCAACCTGCATTCAGGAGAAATGTCTCACTGTCTAGGAGAACTAACATACACCAATCACAATCCTCCAACTCAGCTCTAACTAACTCACCTTTCCCTAGAAAACAGGACTTGCTAACTTTACCAGGAAATCCTCAAACTTCTAGTCAATCATGCCTTGTTTCTGCACTGCTGCTTCGAATGCTCTATAAAACTTGCTCTTGCCCAAAATCCTTAGGGAAATCTGCTCCTCTGTTTGTGAGGCACCATACTCCCCCAATCCATGGATTATTTCCCCTTAAATTAAAGGACACCAATCTCATTGCTAAATTGTAATATTTTTGTCATTTGACAATGTAATGAGTTCATTTGAAAAAATTCTAATTCAAGATTAGATGAAGTGACCATTTACCTCCCAAAATAAAACCATTTACCTCCCAATAAAAGTTTTACTTAAAGAATACGATTTATCAAATAAACACAAAACTATTTGTACCCTAAAATTCTAATATTCTGTTTAGTTACATAATTACATTGTATAAGCACATGAAATATTTCTGTGTTATAATTTAATAATTTGAACCTTGAAATTCTTTGGAGGGATAGTCCAAGTATGTTTGTGGCTTGTCTACTCATCTCAGATTTTGTTTCCAATCTATGAGCTGTTAAGGAGCTTGTAGCAAAGTATAAATCAACTAAGTCACTTAGTTCACCAAGTTCACAGGACTTTCCTATCATATTGTTTAGCAAGATATTCTTGAAGAAGGAAGCAGTGCATGGATTGACGTTCTAGTTGAAACTTCTCTCCATGCATCTGCAGTCTGAGTAGAACTATATGCGTTACCTTTGCCTTTTTCCACTCCACTTACTTCAGTAGTGGCATACTTCCCTTTGACAACTTACAAGAAACTTAACTTCTATATAGACTTCATTCCTTATTCTTTCTAGTAGATTTCTCCTTTTCAATAAGCTTTGATATATGGTCTATAGAGTAAAGTTTAGAATTTAAAAGCACCATTTCTACTTAGGAGCTCATAGCTCCTTTTCATGTGGTATGATAATGAGACTTTGATTTTATTCAGTAAGCCGTTTGTGCTAGCTTAGCCACTACATTTCTCAGTATTTTTGAAATCCACTATTGATATAAAGAAGTACTGCTGTAGTACCCCAAAATGATCTTGAAAGCTTAAAATAATTTGTCTGTGATTAAATAAAAATAAGGGACATATGGGATAAATGAGCCTTCAATACAGTTTTATGCGTATAAAATCATAGGAGCAGTCTTTTGGATGAGGGTCCTGCCAAAGCTGAACACATTAAGGAAAGCTTGAATTGTACAATAGCATGTTTCTGAATTTATATATTTCTTTATTCTTGTCTTAGATGAGACAGCAACCTGATCAGTGGAACTATTATAGATAATGCAGCTAAGAAATATATATTATGTATATGTGTATACATAATATATATATGTATATACATATACACACATAAACTTGAAACATTAGATAGTATGTCCAGTATTCCCTTCTTCATTTTACATATTATAAGTATATACATGTACAAATGCATTACACATATATAAGAAAGTGCATTTATACATTTATTCATTTGCATTCAATTTTTTGTTAAGTGAAGTAGTACATACATAACCTTGAAATATGTTTCCATATTAAAGTGTCACTTCAAAAGATCTACCATATAATGGATTGTTTGTATCATTTTCTATGTCTGCATTCTATTAGACTGATTTTTTACAGACAAATTTCAAAATTAGAAAAAAATAAATCAGACTACCTCAACTCTATATAGTAAAGGGTTTGGGTCCTGTTTCTTTCATTTTACATAAATATAGGACAGAGGAATAAACCATTTCTCTAAATGATTCTTTTATGAAATGCTCCACCTATTATAGAAGAGAATGAGTCCCAGGATTAGAAAGCTTGATTGTAGTATCACTGTTTAATGTGTACACACACACACACACACACACACACACTCCAACCAGTAATTACTTCCTATTGTTGAGAAATTTTCTTCCTGTCTAAACAGTGGATGCTAACCCAGTGAACTTTTTTTTCATTGTTTGGTAGATTGTATTCCCATTTACCCATACATGGTTGCTCAACTGACAAACAGCAGGTCCTATTATTTAATATAGCTTTTAAAAACATGGAAACTAAGAATTCCAAAATGACAATAAACCATTTAATTTTAGTTGATTTTATGACATATCTGGTTTTAGCACTTGTAGCTGCAATAAAACATACGTTAACTCCCTAATAAAACCTGAGTGATGCTGTGTCTGTCACCTCTTTCTATGTTGGGAAGTAGTGCGCAAGTTATTACCTCGAGAACAGTTGTTCCTGTCTCCTGTGCAGATCCATATCACTCTCAAATTTGCATTCTGATAGAGAAGCAACAAATGTTACTTAAATCCCATGAAGTGTGTTAATTATACCAAGCTTCGTGGAATTATGGGTGAGAGATCCAAAAGGAATTCTACAGCTGTCTTTGGTCTCTTGAGCATATCTTGTCAGATCAAAGTCTTTGTCACTTATATGATAACCTTAAAATTGCTTTTCTTCCCTTAAATGGTATTCCCTAAATCTCAGTGATAGGGAAAAGCTCACACAAAGCTAAATAACAGATGTACTTTTGTGTTATTTAAATAGATAATGTTGATATCTTTAGAGAAACAAGTAAAATTTACTGTTAAAGCTGAATTGAACTGGTCAGTGTATCTTACCAGTTTTACTTAATTATAAATATTTCCTCTCATTTTCTTTCTATAGAGTATGAAGGATAGAGGATGGGAAAAGGAAGTAAGCTCAGATCCTTTCCCCATGATTATAAAAGAAAGAGATTCTCTAGAGCCTCACCCTGTACATACCCATCTTTTGTTCTATGTGGAAGAATAGGATATGGTCCAGTTTTTCTAGATTATATGTATTTGAAAATGGACAACTATGTATGTGTGGAGAGTATTTAATATGATTCTTCTTCCTGTCATTTCAGAAAAAAAGGTGGAAAATAAAACACATATTAAAGTGGAATTTTTAAGTTGTACTATTCCCTTTTTTGTTGCTGTTTAAAACTTATAGGCTTGGTACAGCAGTATGGGATAGAAGTCTTGGGATCAGTTTCCAGAATTAGACAACCGGCTTGGGTTTGATTCCCTGCTCCATCACTTGCTACCTGTGAGAACTTGGACAAATTAATTAATGTTTCTGTGTCTCAGTCTCCTCACTTGTTATTTACATGATAATGATAGTTACTTCATATGGTTGCTATGAGAATTAGAAACGTTAACATGAGTAACATGCTTAGACCAGGGCTTGGCACATAGCAACCACTACCAAAATGTCATCAACTGTTATTACAGGAATCTTGAAGCAGCAGTGGTCCCATGTATTAAGCAGTTAAATGGAGGGACTTCAACAAAGAATTTCTTATGGAGGAATTCTTATTGCACTCATATGCAAAATATTGAATTTCAGTCCCCCATTAGGAGCCATTCTTGACCCTCAGAAAGTAGTAACTCATAGAATGTCACCCTGTAACTGGGAAAACCTCAACCCACTGGAAATCTATAACACGTCAGACCCATCTAGGAGACAAATCTAATCCTTCTGGCTGAAAAATAGCTTGCAGCAGTCTGCTGTCCTTAGTTTACTAATATTTGCAAGAATGGTTTGGATGGCAGTCAATGTCCTAGAGCCACCCAAGACCTTGACATTATCATTTTTCTTTGAAGCCTTAATGAGGATTACTGCAAAAGCAGATAGTCTGCAATTTTACACAATGACTTGCTGTTTTACTTGTCATGGAGATTATCATGCTAGAAGCACATCATCTATGTTTCCTAGGGATCATTTTTGAAATTTTAATTGCTTGGATTTGATTTTAAAAACCTCTAATTTTTATATATTCATGCTAAAATCATCTTTTTTACAATGAAAAATCTATGCACTTTAAATTAAAGAATGTTATAACAAAAAGTATATACTGCACTGCTTAGTACTTTATCATTTACCAAGTGCTTTCATATATGTCATTTCACTTGATTTAAAAAATAAGCCTAGGCTTCCCTGGTGGCTCAGTGGTTGAGAGTCCACCTGCCGACGCAGGGGACACGGGTTCGTGCCCCGGTCCGGGAAGATCCCACATGCCGCGGAGCGGCTGGGCTCGTGAGCCATGGCCACTGAGCCTGCGCGTCCGGAGCCTGTGCTCCGCAATGGGAGAGGCCACAACAGTGAGAGGCCCGCGTATCGCAAAAAAAAAAAAAAAAAAAAAAAAAGAAAAAAAAAAAGAAAAAGAAAAAAGCCTATAAGCTATCAAGGGCAGCAATATTTTAACACCATTTGGTGAATGTGGGTGTGGAGCTGGTTATTCTACAAGATGCCCTCATATTTTTACGTTCACAAAGAGAGTATATGGGAAAACAAAGTCTTAAACACAAAACCACCTGCCACAAAATCCAGGATTCATTTAACTATATCAAATATTTGGGAGAGAGCACTTAAAGATAAACTGTAAATCCTAATATCTGGATGGCTATACTCAAAATCTTAGTCCATTTTAGAAACTAGGTTACTATTCTAATTTTGAAAATTTATGCATATGACATCAATACTTTTAAACTTATTATCTCTAGAAAATCTCATGACAGGGAGTGACAATAATATCTTAAAGAACAAAATGAATTAGAATAAAGCAACAATTGAATGACAAATTCCTTTATAATAATTTCCCAAGGACCTTCCATTTTCTGTAGAGAAGATACTTGGGCTACATATCCCAATGATTATATATGTATAAACCATATAGATAAACCAGGCATTTTATGAAATTTGTACAGGCCTTTTGTTAGAGTTGAGAGTGGCATTTTCACTAGCTTCTACTCTTAAAGATTAGGTTTACTCCTGGACATCAAGTAATTTTGTTTACTAAAAACGTGGTTTGTATTTATTTGGGTTCTGTGTGAGTGGTGTTGTTATGTAGAAATGTGAAATTCTATTTCAGAGTGTAATGCTTAGAATCCCTATAAAAATAATCTCAATAGATAATAGGATTTTTTTAAATTAATTTATTTATTTTTGGCTGCGTTGGGTCTTCGCTGCTGTGTGCGGACTTTCTCTAGTTGTGGCGAGTGGGGGTTACTCTTCGTTGCGGTGCGCGGGCTTTTCATTGTGGTGGCTTATATTATTGTGGAGCAGGGGCTGTAGGCGTGTGGGCTTCAGTAGCTGTGGCGCACAAGCTTTGTTGCTCCGCAGCGTGTGGGATCTTCCAGACCAGGGCTGGAACACCTGTCCCCTGCATTGGCAGGCAGATTCTTAACCACTGTGCCACCTGGAAAGTCCCATGGAATATTCAATTGAATATTCTCGTAGTTGGTTCACTTGAAATTGCCCTGAACCTACAGTAAAATATAAAACATTTCAAACTAAATACGAGTATGGCTTGGATTCAGTTAAGAAGATAAGAAGGCATATGGGGGAAATATTTGTTATTTTTAATATATATGAGAAAGATGTAAAAGAATGAAGAATGGGGAACCACTTTACCTTCAATAATAAATATTATTACCTTCTATTATAAGATTATTATAAAATTATCATTTGGATTCACATTATATGGTGATTAGCTGACTAAGGTTTGATAAATATTCTGTAATGAGATAATAAGGTTGTATTGTTTTACAAATTATACATATTAGTTATAATATTTAGCCCATCTCTGTGGAGGCACTGAAAACAAAACCCATGTCTACTGAAATCAAAACCGTCACTACACTCTTCCCTTAGCTAATTTATTTTTACATTGAAATATTCATAAGACAGTAAAACATACTGCTATTTGATCTATTTATTTTTAAAACATATCAATATTTTTCAACATTATAGAATACCTCTCTTCTCATTTTGTGTGTGTGTGTGTGTTTGTGTGTGTGTGTATGTGTAAAACTGTGTTTCATTCCTCCTTCTTGAACTCATTGTATAGGAAAGAAGTTTGAGTTTAAGTCCCATATTCATTCATACCCTAATTCCTGTTATTATATCTATACTACTTTCCCCCTCTAAATTGAAAGTGATAATAATATCCAGATTTGGGGTCTGTACTGCCAAATATGAAGATATTAGATTTCTCATATGCTGAATTCATATCCTCTGGGCTTTGCCAGCACTTTTACTTTCCTTGCCTTCAACTGCCCATGCAGCTGCCAACTAATTTGCTCTCCTTCCTGAGAGATTATCACAAGAGTACTTCAGTCAAATGTGCCCTGAATCCTGGCTTGAGTTCTACAGGGAACACCCAATATCTCTCCGGTTAGCTAATACATAAATTCAGACTCCTTTATTCCCTACTCTTCTCAATTTAGTTCAGATCAAAAGGTACATCTTCACAAACAATACCATGAATCTTGTTTTTTAATGCTCACTCTTGTTCCAAGTAACTGTCCAATACAGAGAATTACCATAAGGCAGAAATCAAAATGCAAGACCAGATGCATTAAAAGAGAATAAAAGAAAGGAACTCAGGAAGAAAGTGATAATTTTGTCTCAAGTTTTTTTCACAAACAACTTTATCCCTAATATGGATTCATCACTGTATATTTGATTTTTCCCTTGGCATATTACCTGAAGTTAGAGTGAGGTAGATTGATAACACTGGTATGAATCAAGTGAGAAAAAGTATTTTCTAAATTGAAAATTTAGAATAATGTGAGTCAATTCTATTATGAATAGGGAATAAAAACTGCACTCTCATTCTGTTTGGAAGTATACTTATCTATCTACCATTAAATTATAAAGTTTCTTGATATGACCACTCAGCAAACCCAAGCAGCTCTAGAGTACAGGTATACCTGGCTTTTAGAAAGTTTGCTTTATACCACTTTGCTGTTTTACCAAGGTTCTATATTAGTACCTGTTTTAGATAACTGAAATGAAGCAAAAGAGGATTTTTGCTTTTATGAAAAAAGTTGAACAGTGAAGATGGCTTTCAGCATTTGTTTTTCAGGGAGCAGTTATAGAGGCAGTGCACCATGAGCAGCGAGAGGGGTACCACCAAGCTCCTTCCCTGCGAACTACACTCACTATCTCAGCATCAAGATCTCTTTGAACGTCTGTGCTTCTGTGAGCTTCTGTGCTTGATCTGGATTTAATTTGTGCATCTGTTAGCAAGATGTGTCCTATGGCAATTGCTTCTTTATGCCATTTGTCTTACAAAAGGTTTCATAGAAACACTCTACTTTAAGATAGTGGAAAAAATCTGTATCAAGAAAGTATAGAGTCAGGGAAAAGCAGTACATTCTGTTTGGTTTTAACTGTCTTGTTCTTGCTAGCAGAATATCCTAATAATCAAGGGTCAAGGATGGGATGGTGTCAGCTTTTAAAGATAAAATTTCTCTGAGAGAAATAAAGATGTGTTTTCACATAAGACAATGTAAAATGGAAATAAAAAAGAGAAGTAAACAAATTCGATTTGAAAAATAGTGTTCCAAGAAATGTCATTATTTTTTAGGAAATATTTTTTTTTGAATTCAAATTACTCCATAGTGGAAGTCTGTTACTAATGTACTGAAGTGCTATTTCCAGTGGTTTGAAGTCTTCAGTAATAATGAAGCCCAAAGTAGTGACCCTATCTTATATTTACAATTTTTTTACTGTTGCAGTCAATGGTGACATTATTGCCTATGTAATAATACCTATAAATTGTTACTAGACCACATTCAATTAATGGTGACAAGAAAAATTATGTCAGGACTGTGAATGGAAAGACAACTAGTAGGCATATCATCAAATCTCTGAAGAAAGCTGAAATTACCAACACAGTGTCAAAGAATTTTCCAGAAACATACTCTGAAATAATAAAGAGAAAGCCTAATGTCTGAGACAGATGTGTAACACCTATCAGGGAAACTCCCTCCCTCCCAGTATTCCTCAATCAAAGCTTTTTAAGACATTCAAACACATATTCTATGAAAAATTTCTCAGATAAGCACTCCAATTTTAAATATAAATTTAACACTCTTGAATCAATCACTTTTTGAAGTATAGATTTTATTGAACTGATATTAAAAACAATATCATTCTGTGTAGACTATGCTGAAAATTCCTCCAAAAGCATATATTTGGTTTTTAAAACATTTGCTTTCATTCATACAATTAACTTTTAATATTTTTGTTTCATAACAAAATTGGAATTTCTACAATTTGAAATAAGTTCTAATATCTAAACTGTAAAATATAGCATTGTATTTTTAGGGAATAAGAATTGTTCACTTACTCAGATACTAAGTAGGACATAAGTATGGTTTTATCTTTCTGGTGTTGCTTATTAATTCTTTCAATTTTACCTCTTATGTAGACTCCTTAATTCCCCAAAGGAAAAATAAGGTCTTTGAAAGAGTTATGTGAAATAGATTTATCTACTTGCAAACAATTCAGGTAGTGTACTTCAATGTGATAAACTTAATGAAAGGTGATAATTTTTACAGTATTGTAACATATCCTAATCCTTCCTTGAATTTTCTACACGTGTGGCCACATCATATAACTAATTTTATCTAAGCATACCATAATTACTGGAGAAATATTTTGTAAAAAATAACTTTCAAAATAACAAAATTACTTATAAAATTTGATGCTACCTCATATTTTTTGTTTTATCACCTGTGAAATAGTGAATCATTCTGAACAATACAATCCCTAAATTTTCATATCATCCACCAAGTCAATTGATCATAGTTTTTAAACAGAAGAAGCTTATTCATGTTGAATTTTATTGTTGAATATGTACATTTTAGCCTTTAGTAATTTTAATTTTAAAACTCAATAAGGAATGTACTTCTTTTTTTTTAAATCTACTGGCCAAATGTCCAACTTTCAAGTAAAAAATAAACTGTTATTTAAAATTGTTTAATCAACCTTCTTCTTTTCCATGAAGGAGAACTTTTTGATGTGTCTGGTCACCATGATTTAAATCAGGGACTTTTTTGTACTGAAATCACATTTCCATAGAAGCTAATGAAGTTCTCTCTCTCTTGCTCAGTTTGACAACCTACTCTCAGCTCTGTCAACACTACATTAAATTTCTCAGTAGGCTTGCTGACTAGAATTTTGTGTCCTTCATTTGATATTTGGATTGGAACTAATGACAATTTATCCAAGAGCTGGAAAGATTAGCAAGATCTCTTTTGGGGCATTTAGACAAAAAATATGAGAAAAAAAAGATAAGCTTCAGATTGCCAGCAATTTCTTTCTAAATGGTGCATTTTCTCCTTTATTTTCCTTTTTTTGAACAAATATAATGCCACATTTTCTGTTTCCATATTTGGTGAAATAAGGCAATGAACTATATAACATGCTTGCTACTTAGTGGTCAATCAACATCTCTGCGTACAAAGATCATTGTACTGCAATATTTGTTAAAATGCACCTTTTCCCTATGCTACTCTTGGTCTGCGTTAATATTATGAGCTGTTACTTGTGAAAGATAATAATTTGTTTTTTGCCTCCTTCCAGAATCACTATTAAATCTGCTCATTGCTGCAAGCTAAGGTCACATAGCACTCACAGTCTTATTATAACTGACAACTACATCTTGGTTTGAACGCCAATTCAATTTACACAGGTTTTCCTTTACACATTTTTCTCATATATTAGGTAAATAGAATGCTCACACAGCCTTAAATCAGTTAAAGGGCAGATAGATGTTTTGTTGTACAAGCTACCTCCAAACAGCTTGGCAAACAGCTCTGCCTGGGCTGTAAGAACTCTGATTCCCCTTGGGCAGGAACTTGTCACCGTAGTTCACTGAGGGAGGAGTGATACTTTTAACATTCCATATACTCAGTAAAATTTGCTTTTTATGTGTGCTGATAATTAGTATCAGATACTGGCCCCTGAACTGTCTCTGAACAAGAATTTCAGAGATCTTACTAAGGAGACTTGATGCTTGTGTTTCAAAAAGATCCTACAAAGCTGCCTGTGCGAATTTACCTCTCAAATCAAAAATGATCACCAGTACTGAGAGTGACAGATTGATCAGTGGCCTCTGGCTGAAGTGACTCTTCTGATGTTCTCCTCATTGCAGGGTTCACAATGCACTTCTCTCCACAACTCCTGAACAGCCCCTTCTCACACTCCTTACTCAACTTAACTCCTAGTTGATCCCCAGATTTCCTCTCCAGTTTCTGTTCCTATCAAATGATTGAGCATTTCATCTGTACTTCACTTTGCCTTTTCCTTCTCATTTCTTCTCTTTGTCTTAAAGAGTCCCTTGGGAAATAAAATAAGAATAATATAATATCTATTTTCCCTCCTCCTTATTTTAGCAGGAAGTGTTCATCATTACAGATTGCAGGTAAGGACAATATTTAATAACAATAATTCATATTTAATATTAATTTAACAATTGCCAAGCTATTTGTTAAATATAATATAAATTGACATAAAAATCTGAATGCTCACATTTAAATCTTATTTCTCTAGACCACATAAGGTAAGAGTCAAAAAGTTGCATTTCAAAAAAAGTGATTATTTCTCGTATTTGCTCCTAATATAATTTTATGGATATCTATCACTCTCAAACTTTCCCTTTAATCTCCCATAGGTTTATTATTTCTTCGAATATCTAGAATCATCTGAGATACTTTAACCAAAACTACCCTCTCAGCTCCCAAAAGGCAAATTCTATTTTATTCCTTTTTTTTTTTTTTTCTTGAATTTTCTATTCACCGAATGTCATCTTTTCAGTTAGGCCTTCTCTGACACTGCCTATTTAATATCCCTACCAAATTGTCTTAGTTCATTCAGGGTATTCTAACAAAATACCACAGATTGGGTATTTTATAAAATGACAGAAATTTAGCGCTCACAGTTTTGGCGGCTGAAAGTCAGGGTGCCAATATAATGGGGTGAAGGCCCTCTACCAGGTCACAGAGTTCTTATTTTGTCCTCACAGGGCAGAAGGGGCTCAGGATCTCTCTGGAGTCTCTTTTAAAAACCAGTTATCTCATTCATAAGGGCTCTACCCTCAGGACTTAATCACCTCCCCAAATCCCCAACTCTTAATACCAACTTTTCAGGGCATTAGGATTTCAAGATATGAATTTTGGGGAGATACAAATATGCAGGTCATAGCACCATTCACTATCTAACCCAATCTCCTAATATTAACTTAAAGTTGTTTATAGTAATGGCACTTATCATTTAAAAAGTTATATTAGTTCTTTGTCTGTTTCCTCCTACTAAACACTTAAACTTTATGAGAGCAAGGAATCCATCTTGTTCACCACACACTCTCTGCACTTATAAGACAAATGGTAGAGCTCAATAAACATTTCTTGAATGACTTTTATCAATCAGTGTATTGATGCAGAGATACTTTCCTTAGCTATTTGACTTAAGTTTTCTCTGTATCAACAATTTTAGCATATTCATTCATTATATATTCCACACATTCTTATTAAGTACCTGCTGTGTACCATGCAATATTATAGGCATTAAAAAAGGCACGTTACACATAGTGAGCATTGAACAAATATTTCCTAAAAAGTATTTCCTATAATTACATTGAGTTAACCTCATTAGAAAATGTCACCATAGGATAATTGTTAAACCCAGAGGTTTCTGAAATACATCATTTCTTTTTAAAATAAAATAGCTTATTTTATTTACATTACATACTTTTCTTACAATAACTTCATCTGAGTTATCTTTACCTGATTTCCCCACTGACTCTCTCTCTTTTTTTTTTAACATTTTTATTGGAGTATAATTGCTTTACAATGGTGTGTTAGTTTCTGCTTTATAAAAAAGTGAATCAGTTATACATATACAAATATCCCCGTATCTCTTCCCTCTTGCATCTCCATCCCTCCCACCCTCCCTATCCCACCGTTCTAGCTGGTGACAAAGCACTGAGCTAATCTCCCTGTGCTATGAGACTGCTTCCCACTAGCTATCTACTTCATATTTGGTAGTGTATATAAGTCCATATACACACTACCACTCTCTCACTTTGTCCCAAACAACACTTCCCCCGCCCCGTGTCCTCAAGTCCATCCTCTAGTAGGTCTGTGTCTTTATTCCCGTCTTGCTCCTAGGTTCTTCATGACCACTTTTTTTTTTTTTGATTCCATATACATGTGGCACCATACGATATTTGTTTTTCTCTTTCTGACTTACTTCACTCTGTATGACAGACTCTATGTCCAGCCACCTCACTACAAATAACTCAATTTTGTTTACTTTCTATGGCTAGGTAATATTCCTTTGTATATACGGGCCACATCTTCTTTATCTGTTCATCTGTCAAAGCACACTGAGGTTGCTTTCATGTCCTGGCTATTGTAAATAGAGCTGCAATGAACATTATGGTACATGACTTTTTGAGTTATGGTTTTCTCAGGGTACATGCCCAGTGGTGGGACTGCTGGGTAATATGGTAGTTCTATTTTTAGATTTTAAGGAACCTCCATACTGTTCTCCATAGTGGTTGTATCAATTTACATTCCCACCAACAGTGTATGAGGTTCCCTTTTCTCCACACCCTCTCCAGCATTTATTGTTTCTAGATTTTTTGATAACAGCCATTTTGACTGGTGTGAGATGAAACTGCATTATAGTTTTGATTTGCATTTCTCTAATGATTAATGATGTTGAGCATTCTTTCATGTGTTTGTTGGCAATCTGTATATCTTCTTTGGAGAAATGTCTATTTAAGTCTTCCACCCATTTTTTGATATTGAGTTACATAAGCTGCTTGTAAATTTTGGAGATTAATCCTTTGTCAGTTGTTTCACTTGCAAATATCTTCTTCCATTCTGAGGGTTGTTTTTTCATCTTGTTTATGGTTTCCTTTGCTGTGCAAAAGCTTTTAAGTTTCATTAGGTTCCATTAGTTTATTTTTGTCTTTATTTCCATTTCTCTAGGAGGTGGGTCAAAAGTGTTCTGCCTATGTTTTGCTCTAAGAGTTTGAAGTTGTCTGGCCTTACATTTATGTCTTTAATCCATTTTTAGTCTATTTTTGTGTACGGTGTTAGGGAGTGTTCTAATTTCATTATTTTACATGTAGCTGTCCAGTTGTCCCAGCACCACTTATTGAAGAGGCTGTCTTTTCTCCATTGTATATTCTTATCTCCTTTAACAAAGATAAGGTGACCATATGTGTGTGAGTTTATCTCTCGGCTTTCTATCCTGTTCCATTGACCTATATTTCTGTTCTTGTGCCAGTACCATACTGTCTTGATTACTGTAGCTTTGTAGTAAAGTCTGAAGCCTGGGAGCCTGATTCCTCCAGCTCCGTTTTTCTTTCTTAAGATTGCTTTGGCTATTCGGGATCTTTTGTGTTTCCATATAAATTGTGATTTTTTTTGTTCTAGTTCTGTGAAAAATGACATTGGTAGTTTAATAAGGATTGCATTGAATCTGTAGATTGCTCTAAGTAGTATAGTCATTTTCACAATGTTGATTGTTCCAATTCAAGAACATGGTATATCTCTCCCTCTATTTGTATCATCTTTAATTTCTTTCATCAGTGTCTTATAATTTCCTGCATACAGGTCTTTTGTCTCTTTAGGTCGGTTTATTTTTAGGTAATTACCTCATTTCTTGATAATTTGATTGGGAAAAAGTTGATCAATGACATATGAAAAGCACTGCAATTTGCAAAAGAAATAATGTAAATATATTAAGAAAAGCTTTTAAAAATCCTTGCATCTTACATTTTGCAAAACTAAAATTTAAGTTGTTTTATTGCTAATATTCTTTCTCTAATTTCTCCAAGGTGAAATCATCATGGGATTGTACAGCAATAGATAAGGGGTAATGTTCTTATATTATGATTTTTGTTTTTAAATAGGACTAAGAGTGAATTCATATTCCAATTATGTCTAATTGAAAATAAACAACATTTTATGAGAAGACAGAGAAACACACAGCAAATGAAGGAACAAGGCAAAAAACCACCAGAACTAACAAATGAAGAGGAAATAGGCAGTCTGTCTGAAAAAGAATTCAGAATAATGATAGTAAAGATGATCCAAAATCTTGGAAGTAGAATGGAGAAAATATAAGAAAAGTTTAAAAAGGACCTAGAAGAAATAAAGAGCAAACAAACAGTGACAAACAATAAGTGAAATTAAAAATTTCTAGAAGGGATCAATAGAAGAATAACTGAGGCAGAAAACGGATAAGTGACCTGGAAGTTAAAATAGTGGAAATAACTACTGCAGAACAGAATAAAGAAAAAAAGAATGAAAAGAATAGAGGACAGTCTCAGAGACCTCTGGGACAACAATAAACACACCAATGTTCGAACTATAGGGATTCCAGAAGAGGAAGAGAAAAAAAAAAAGGGACTGAGAAAATATTTGAAGAGATTATAGTTGAAAATTTCCCTAATATGGGAAAGGAAATAGTTAATGAAGTCCAGGAAGCACAGAGAGTCCCATACAGGATAAATCCAAGGAGAAACACATCAAGACACATATTAATCAAACTATCAAAAATTAAATACAAAGAACAAATATTAAAAGCAGCAAAGAAGAAACAACAAATAACATACAAGGGAATTCCCATAAGGTTAACAGCTGATCTTTCAGCAGAAACTCTGCAAGCCAGAGGAACTGGCAGGACATATTTAAAATGATGAAAGAGAAAAACCTACAATCAAGATTACTCTACCCAGCAAGGATCTCATTCAGACTTGATGGAGAAATTAAAAGTTTTACAGACAAGCAAAAGCTAAGAGAATTCAGCACCAGCAAACCAGCTTTACAACAAATGCTAAAGGAACTTCTCTAGGCAGGAAACACAAGAGAAGGAAAAGACCTACAAAAATAAGCCCAAAACAATGAAGAAAATGGTAATAAGAACATACATATCGTTAATTACCTTAAATGTAAATGAATTAAATGCTCTAACAACAAGACATAGGCTGGCTGAATGGATGCAAAAACAAGACCCGTATATATGCTGTCTACAAGAGACCCACTTCAGACCTAGGGACACATAAAGACTGAATGTGAGGGCATGGAAAAAGATATTCCATGCAAATGGAAATCAAAAGAAAGCTGGAGTAGCAATTCTCATATCAGACAAAATAGACTTTAAAACAAAGACTATTACAAGAGACTAAGAAGGACACTACATAATGATCAAGGGATCAATCCAAGAAGATATAACAATTGTAAATATTTATGTACCCAACATAGGAGTGCCTCAACACATAAGGCAAATACTAACAGCCATAAAAGGGGGAAATCCAGAATAACACCATCATAGTAGGGGACTTTAAAACCCCACATTCACCAATGGACAGATCATCCAAAATGAAAAAAAATAAGGAAACAAAGGCTTTAAATGATAAATTAAACAAGATGGACTTAACTGATATTTATGTGACATTCCATCCAAAAACAACAGAATACACATTTTTCTCAAGTGCTCATGGAACATTCTTCAGGACAGATCATTTCTTGGGTCACAAATCAAGCCTTGGTAAATTTAAGGAAATTTAAATCATATCAAGTATCTTTTCTGACCACAACACTAGATATCAATTACAGGAAAAATATTGTAAGAAATACAAACACATGGAGGCTAAACAACACACTACTTAATAACAAAGAGATCACTGAAGAAATAAAAGAAGAAATCAAAATACACCTAGAAACAAATGACAGTGAAAACACAACGACCCAAAACCTATGGGATGCAGCAAAGGCAGTTCTAAGAGGGAAGTTTATAGCTATACAAGTCTACTTTAAGAAACAAGAAACATCTCAAACAAGCAATCTAATCTTACACCTAAAGCAATTAGAGAAAGAAGAACAAAAAATCCCGAAGTTAGCAGAAGGATAGAAATCATAAAGATCAGATCACAAATAAATGGAAAAGAAATGAAGGAAACAATAATAAAGATCAATAAAACTAAAATCTGGTTCTTTGAGAAGATAAACAAAATTGATAAACCATTAGCCAGACTTTTCAAGAAAAAAAGGGAGAAGACTCAAATCAACAGAATTAGAAATGAAAAAGGAGAAGTAACAACTGACACTGCAGAAATACAAAGGATCATGAAAGATTACTACAAGTAACTCTATGACAATATAATGGACAACCTGGAAGAAATGGACAAATTCTTAGAAATGCACAACCTGCCAAGACTGAATCAGGAAGAAGTAGAAAATATGAACAGACCAATCACAAGCACTGAAATTGAAACTGTGATTAAAAATCTTCCAACAAACAAAAGCCTTGGACCAGATGGGTTCACAGGCAAATTGTATCAAACATTTAGAGAAGAGCTAACACCTATCCTTCTCAAACTCTTCCAAAATATAGCACTCCCAAAATCATTCTAATGGAGGCCACCATCACTCTGATACCAAAACCAGACAAAGATGTCACAAAGAGGGAAAACTACAAGCCAATATCACTGATGAACATAGGTTCAAAAATCCTCAACAAAATACTAGCAAACAGAACCCAACAGCACATTTAATGGATCATACATTAAGATCAAGTGGGGTTTATCCCAGGAATGCAAGGATTCTTCAATATATGCAAATAAATCAAAGTGATAAACCATATTAACAAATTGAAGGAGAAAAACCATATGATCATCTCAATGGATGCAGACAAAGCTTTTGACAATATTTAACACCCATTTATGATAAAAACCCTCCAGAAAGTAGGCTAGAGGGAATTTTCCTCAACATAATAAAGGCTACATATGACAAACCCACAGCCAACATCATACTCAATGGTGAAAAACAGCAAACATTTCCTCTAAGGTCAGTAACAAGGCAAGGTTGCCCACTCTCACTACTATTATTCAACATAGTTTTGGAAGTTTTAGCCACAGCAATCAGAGAAGAAAAAGAAATAAAAGGAATCCAAATTGGAAAAGAAGAAGTAAAGCTGTCACTGTTTGCAGATGACATGATACTATACATAGAAAATTCTAAAGATGCTACCAGAAAACTACTAGAGCTAATCAGTGAATTTGGTAAAGCAGCAGGATTCAAAATTAATGCACAGAAATCTTTTGAATTCCTATACACTAATGAAGAAAAATCTGAAAGTGAAATTAGGAAAACATTTCCATTTCCCATTACAACAAAAAGAATAAAATATCTAGGAATAAACCTACCTAAGGAGACAAAAGACCTGTATGCAGAAAATTATAAGACACTGATGAAAAAAATTAGACGTGACACAAATAGATGGAGAGATATACCATGTTCTTGGATTGGAAGAATCAATATTGTGAAAATGATTTTACTACCCAAAGCAATCTACAGATTCAATGCAATCCCTATCAAATAACCAATGACATTTTTCACCGAACTAGAACAAAAAATTTCACAGTTTGTATGGAAACACAAAAGACCCCGAATAATCAAAGCAATCTTGAGAAAGAAAAATGGAGCTGGAGGCATCAGGCTCCCTGGCTTCAGACCATACTACAAAGCTACAGTAATCAAGACAGTATGGTACTGGCACAAAAACAGAAATATAGGTCAATGGAACAGGATAGAAAGCCCAGAGATAAACCCACGCACATATGGTCATGTTATCTTTGATAAAGGAGGCAAGAATATACAATGGAGAAAAGACAGCCTCTTCAATAAGTGGTGCTGGGAAAACTGGACAGATACATGTAAAAGAATGATGTTACAACACTCCCTAACACCATACACAAAAATAAACACAAAATGGATTAAAGACCTAAATGTAAGGACACCATCAAACTCTTAGAGGAAAACATAGGCAGAACTCTCTATGAAATAAATCACAGCAAGTTCCTTTTTGACCCACCTCCTAGAGAAATGGAAATAAAGACAAAAATAAACAAATGGTGCCTAATGAAACTTAAAAGCTTTTGCACAGCAAAGGAAATGATAAGCAAGACAAAAAGACAACTCTCAGAATGGGAGAAAATATTTACAAATGAAGCAACTGACAAAGGATTAATCTCCAAAACATACAAGTAACTCATGCAGCTCAATATCCAAAAAACAAAATCCCATTCCAAAAATGGGCAGAAGATCTAAATAGACATTTTTCTAAAGAAGATATACAGGTTGCGAACAAACACATGAAAGAATGCTCAACATCATTAATCAGTAGGGAAATGCAAATCAAAACTATAATACAATTTCATCTCACAGCAGTCAGAATGGCCATCATCAAAAATTCTACAAGCAATAAATGCTAGAGAGGGTGTGGAGAAAAGGGAACCCTCTTGCACTGTTGGTGGGAATGTAAATTGATACAGCCACTATGGAGAACAGTATGGAGGTTCCTTAAAAAACTACAAATAGAACTACAATATGACCCAACAATCCCACTACTAGGCATATACCCTGAGAAAACCACAATTCAAAAAAGGTCATGTACCAAAATATTCATTGTAGCTCTATTTACAATAGCCAGGAGATGGAAACACCCTGAGTGTCCATCATCTGATGAATGGATCAAGAAGGTGTGGTCCATATATACAATGGAATATTACTCAGCCATAAAAAGAAACGAAATTGAGCTATTTGTAATGAGGTGGATGGACCTAGAGTCTGTCATACAGAGTGAAGTAAGTCAGAAAGACAAATACTGTATGCTAACACATATATATGGAATTTAAGAAAAAAAAATGTCATGAATAACCTAGAGGTAAGACAGGAATAAAGACACAGACCTACTAGAGAACGAACTTGAGGATATGGGGAGGGGTAAGGGCAAGCTGTGACAAAGTGAGAGAGTGGCATGGACATATATAGACTACCAAACGTAAAATAGATAGCTAGTGGGAAGCAGCTGCATAGCACAGGGAGATCAGCTCTATGCTTTGTGACCAGGTAGAGGGGTGGGATAGAGAGGGTGGGAGGGAGGGAGGTGCAAGAGGGAAAGGATATGGGAACATATGTATATGTATAACTGATTCACTTTGTTATAAACAGAAACGAACACACCATTGTACAGCAATTATACTCCAATAAAGATGTAAAAAAAAAAAGAAACACTAAGAGAATATACTTGAATATGAATTATTATCTTTATAATGCTAAATAAAGACTGAGTGCAATTATCTGGAAACATTAACCTCTAAATTTC
Source organism: Grampus griseus (assembly GCF_964374135.1). Classification (NCBI taxonomy): domain Eukaryota; kingdom Metazoa; phylum Chordata; class Mammalia; order Artiodactyla; family Delphinidae; genus Grampus; species Grampus griseus. Next base: position 49,621,601 of record NC_139012.1, read on the forward strand.
CTTTTCATCAGTTATCTGAATATTTTAAAATACAGCATTGTTGTGCATTTTACATCTTTGTATTTTTATTGAAAATAAAATATATGAGAGAAATTATTACTTGTGAATGACTGTCTTAATCTGATAACTGTTTTTGTGAACTTACATTAACAAAATTTGATTGAACACCTTTGAAAGCCCAGTCCTTTGTGAAATTCTTTGAAGGACACAAAATCATTAGATATGACAGTTAGTTTGGAGTTTACAACATAGCGGCATAAGTAAAAAAATTAAGAAATCATGACATTTCTAGAGGAGAATTCTAAGATTCTAGATAGAATTCTAGATTCTAATAATCTATATCTCTAAGCAAGTTATATTAATTATAATAGGCACTTATATGTTGGCATACTTTAGATAGACATCATAGTCAATGTAAACTATCACGTTTTTTTTCTAATTTTAATATCAAGTACATACAGAACTAAGGAGAATACAACAAGAAACATCTTTGAGGTAAAATTAATCTGGCTTGAGTGAAGTAGATAATATATTCAAGTGAACAGGGAACTCAGAGAAGAGGTGATGCTCTAGGATAGATCTTGAATTCCAGATGATTATCTTCAAATTTATTTACAAGTGAGAAAAATGTCTGTATAACATTTTTTTTCTGTAGCTCTTAAAGATACATCGTAATGATGTATTGAAATTTATCAGCAGGTAGAGCCATCTTTGAAATAGAAGACTAATGCTGACTGGCTTCCCTGATATGTCCCCAGATTAGAAATATGTAAAAACTTTGTATATTTTCCCTTCGTTGTGAGGGAAAAAACTATTTAAATGTTAAATGATTTTTTTTCTGTGTCTTCAGAGAATAGTAAAACAAGATATTATCTTTTATTCTCATTTTCATTAACAAAATGTGTTCTCTCCCCTTTTGGAACACATGATAGTTGCTGTGCATATAGATAGGCCCTAATCAATATAATATTTTATAATCAATTTACAAAACCAATCATATTATCATTTTTCATTGAAGAAAATAACCTAACTCTGTGTGGCAAACTGAATATCCTAGAGTAGAGTGGTGGTTGTGAGAATGAAAACAAAGCAAGAATCTAAGAGAATTCTCAAAAGAAGAGTCAGTTGTATTTAGTAATTTACTTGCAAGAAATCCAAGGAGAAGTATTCAGAGATCTGAATGCTTGTTATATTTCATACAAAATTCTCTTCATTGTGCTATTACATTCTGCTACCATCATGGTATTTTTATGCTGACTTATATCCCCTAATGTATCATGAACTCTTTGACATCAGAAACCTGCTTATTTATCTTTAAATTTTGCCCCAACCACTAAATATGCTTATATACAGTTAAAGTGAACAAATCATTTTAGTTAACTGAATGAAGGAGTGAGGGTACTGTAATGCCATTCACCACCATGAAGAGAAAAGACAGGGACTATAAATTAATTATGCTTTATATTTGCTGAATTTTGGTCATTAAAATGCAAAATAGAAATATTCTGCTTGTAGACCAGTAAAATAAAAATATGAATCAGAGGAAAGATCATTGGCAAAGATGGTTACCTGAAAGAAAGTCTAAAAATTACAATGTAATACATGAGTATCAATTAGATTTCTCCAAACACTGGATGTTGAAGAAGACAAAGGTAAATTTGAGAATAAAGCCTTAAGTTTAAAGGTTATCCACATACACAAGGTTAATAAGTACAAAGAAGCAAGGTATTGAAGCAAAAAAATGGTTTTTAAAAAATGGAAGTATCATTACTTAAAGAAAAAGAGTAAAGAATTTGAAGAAATTTGAATTTGAAAAGTCAAAGAGAATAAAAAAGATATTTAAAAGGCCATTAGATTGAACATAATAAAGTTACTGGCTATACTAAACAAATAAATAAATAAACAAAGGAGTTTCAGTGAAACAAAGTAAATACCAGATTCAGATTAAGGGAATGGAAAAAAACATTGAAGATTTACCACACATTAAAATCTACATTACAATGACAATAATAATAATAAGTAATCGCACTAGAAAATGGGGAATAGTGTAACACAAATGTTAGACAATTTTAGAATTTATGAAAAAGTGAAAATGCACCAAGAAAAAAAGAATAGTAACAAAGAAGCACCATTCACAGTCTTCAGAATGTGGAATGTTGGTGGGGACACATTGAATGAGCCCAGTTACACACCTTGATTTGAAGAGGAAGGTCTATAGTTTAAAATGAGCTGTGAAGTAGAAAGCCAGCATAGAATTTAGATGTGTATTTACCACTGAGCCAAAGAGGAATATGAAATCTGCAATGCTAGAGTTTGTGTTATAGCAATAGCCAATAGAGTGTGTATTACAGAACACAAACTTATCTACAAAGAAATTGGCAGTAGTGTCAGGGGGAAGATCCGTGGTCATTCCAGTCTTCTACATGTATCATCTTTATTGACATTTAGCTGACTAAAGCAAGTCACATAAATGCAAGGTTATAAGGAAATACAATCCTCTCATGTGTCTAAAAGTAGATGTGATCCTGATAAAAATTACAATAAGTATACCATAACTGAAAGGACAAAATTAGAAAAAAACACTATGTAACTTATGAATTCTACCTCTACTATTACTCTGCACATTTTCATACAATGTCAGAAATAACATTTGTAAATCTACTATATTCTTTTTAGTCTGTATTCCCCCTGAATTCTAAAGATTCAATATTTCAGCTTTATCTTTCTTGAAATTTCCCTCTTTTATTGGTTTCTGGAAAAAAGGTATTCTCATGAGTTTCAACTTATTACTTCTTTCTTCTTCAATCCATTGTGTGACAGATGCCCTCTTCCCTCACATAACTTCTCACCCTCTTCTCTGCAGTACACATTCAGGTCCAACCACCAAATCAGAGCTTTCTCTGGTGGTGAGCATTATTTCTCTATCTCCCTTTCTCCCACATAAGTCTCATAAATCTATGCCTACACTCAGTGACTACTGCCATATCATTAGATCATGTCAAACCAGCTTTGACTCAAATTGCTAAATCAACCTTTGTCCCTTTTATTGGTTTTGTCCCCTTACTAGTTGTTCTCCACATAGCAGATTAAATAACCCCACTTAAATGATGAGTTAAATATGTTACCAAAATATCATTTTTTCCATTGGTCTTAGGAAAAGTAAAACTCCTACTACCTTCATATCCTGGCTCTAATGTATCATTCCAGCCTCATTTCATTCCACTCATTCTTTGGATTATGTGTTTCAATGTTACTGAATTAACAGAAGCTAACTTATCTTTGAAATGGGAAATTTAAACTGGTGGAAGAAAGGATAATTGTAAGTATAAAGCCCAGTGGGAATAGACCAATAAGGATTGATAATAATAGACAATAACTGTGTTGAGAAAAAAAATCTTTTAGAAACATAGGAAGAAAGAATATATATTTGTAAATGTGGATATGTGTATGATGATAGGTCTTTATAATGTACAGTCACTGATTTACTATAGAGATTAGCTGAAGAATTATCTTCAGCAAACACCGACTGTGTGTTGTGAATAGAAAAAACAATTGACACTGAAAAATGAAAGCAGGTAAAAATTGTGTTGCCCTTATATGAAATAAAAATAGAGATGATTGTGGTATGCTCACAATACAAGCTAAATTCCCTGAGAAGTGACCATATAGAGATCCTTATAACACTATTTAGCAAATGCAGTCTGCTCTATCAGTTTTTTGTTTTATTAATTATGTAGACTTTTTCATCAAAATGTCAATAATTACATTAACCTTGTAAGTTACAAATCAAGACATGTCCTTGTATGACTTTATAGCCCTTGTGTTTGAGGGGGAAATATAATTTAGTTCAATAAGAGAGGAAAGGTTCAAATGGAGATAGTATGTACCCAGTGCTGTGAAATTTGTCTTTTTCTTCATAGGAAGGGTCATGTCCCTTCATAGATATTGTGTATTTTCTCAACAGTTTCTATTAACAAAACATACAATTAAAAGATTTATCTCTTGTTTAATGCTGTCTCCAGAAAATAGTAATAGTTTTCCAGGAAGATTAAAATGAGGACCATGAGGAAATGATTGTGGAGGGAAAGACTGTGGACGAAAAAATGCCATGTCATGACTAAGCATTTTGCGGATTAACTCCTCAGAGATAATAATATTAATATTAGCATGTCTTTGTCAATTATTGTACTCATTTACTAATGCTAGTCATAGGCTAGACAATAAACATATAAAAGTGAAAGAAAAATGCTTAGGAGTCAAGTAAATATCAGATATGCAAAGAGACAATTATAAAACACCATGAAAATTGTTATTATTTAATTTTATATGCAAGCTAGAGTAAGAATCTGGGGTAAGGATTGCATACAAAAATGTCAGTCTCGTAAGTAAGTCATCAAGTTCAGAAATATGAATTCACTGAGAACTATTGAAATAGAAGTAAGGGAAACGTGTTAAGTCATTTCCTTGCAATTATATGGATAAAACGGTAGATTTAGTGTTTATTTTTCTTTTTTACTTTTATCAGTTTGTGTCATATATATTTACTATAATGACAAAGATATTTTAAACCAGCAAACAAGGTATGAACTAAACTCATTAAAATTATAAATTAAAATATTAAACAAATCAAATGAAAATGTAAGCATTTATTATTAAACTCAAAGGAATAATATAGATGAGGTTGAGGATAGAGATGGGATTCTAACATTCACACCAAAGAAAATCACTACGATTATCAAATAGAGTAAGGCATGAATGAAATTTTAGTTTTCCATCTCACACTGATCCATTCATTCTGCATATGTTTGTATTCTTTTGTGTCTTCCTTTTTTGCTCATTATTTCCTCTTCATTCTATAAAATGTCTTGTATCTACCTTTACATTATTGATCTAAATATAAGAACCAATAGTGAGTTCCCATTCAAAGATCTTGGAAAAAAATCACAGGAGAGAAAATATAAATCAACTGAGTAATACTTTGTTTTCTCCTAAATTTTTATTATCAGACATAAAAATAAACATTCAATTAAAAAATAAGCCATGAAGTAAGATATACAGTATAATTGATTCCACAAATATACCTAAACAGCATTATAAAATGGTATATGTAAATCTTGCTGTTATGTGAGGAGAACATGGAATAAATAATAAGCCACTTTAAAAAATAAACTACAATTATTAGTATGACAGATTTATAACTAGGAGGCTTAAAATTTATTACCTATATTTCTGTATTTAGAAATAAAGAAAAAGAAAAATAGTGAAAACATTTGTTAACATGGGTAGTAAATGGTAGGTTATGTCTTTTTTTCTACTTAACTTTTTTTATTATTCTACAAGATTTTTAAAATTCAGGATCTAATGATAGTTCACACTGTTTTCAATCACCTGACACACTGTTCTGCCTTTTTTAATGGTCTGAAAAAGATGACTAATATTTTGCACCTCACACATCTTTTGATGTTGGTCCATAAAGACAATCAAAGTTAGAAGTGAAGAAATGTTACTTTTGACTCTGGCCAGAACTCCAGTAAAGAGCTTTGTCCGATCAATACAGACCCTATTAATTCTGATCCTAGACTGATGATTGTTGCTTCTGCTCCCTCCCCTGAGTTAAATTACTTTGAAACAGCACAAAAAAACTACTCAGAAGGGTTAGTCAGAAACCATACAAAATGTTTTCTTCCTAACAGTCCAGTTATCACAGAGTTGCTCACAAGGAAAGGATGCGAACATGGTTTTATAGTGTATATTTCATGCTATAGGCACCTCCTAAAGTGCTTTGTAATGGAGCTAACTATCAGTCTGGGTAATTCTGAAGCTGTTAGGTGAGCGCTCTACAAGAGCTGACCTTGGGATATTACAGCCCATATCATTGATAGGTAGAACTTTGTCTAGGACCGCAAGGACATTTTTTATACTTTTCTAGAAAGATGCTTGTTTCTCATTTTTTTCCATTTCAACTGGAAAGGTCACAAACTCAGTCACAAGCTCAGTTTTTTAAATGATGAAAATGTATTAAGTGCCTACAATGGGCCCGTTAAATACAGGACCTACAAATATAAATGAAAAATGGTTACGCCCTCCAGGTGCTCGTCATCTGGTCAGTTTGGCTGCGATATAAGCACATAGTTATAATCAGCTGTGAAAATGAGAGACTGTCATAACTTAATAGAGAATAAATGTGGAAACCTATATTGATGGTGTGCTATTTACAAAGCAGCAGAGGAGACATGAAACTGGTATTTGACTTTGAGGTGTTTATCAGATTTGTCCACTAGATTTACCAAAATTAAAGAGACATAGCAAAAAAAAAGACAAAGGACTCATAATGTAAAATATATATATTTCATGACACACATGAGAAAACTGCCATTAATTCAGTGTGGCTATATATTTGGAGGAGAAAATATAGAAAATAAAACAGAAAATAATTTAGGTTATGTTATGGAGAATACTTTGAATTTCTTCAAAATTTTTTAAGAAAAAATAAAAGATTTGAAGTAGGAAAGTGACAATTAAATCCAGTATTTTTGAGTGAAAATTTTAGTAGCAATATGGTGAATGGATTGAAAAGAAGTGTTAATGAAATCACAGAGAGCCTAAGACAATCATGTTGAGACAATTAGTGAGAAATAAGAATTTGTTAAAGAGGTTGAGAATGGCTGATAGAAGACTTATGTGAGGGAAGCTTTAGACACGGAAAATATGTAACTGTTATAATTTTAGAACTCATGTACTTGGAATTTTTTTTTCCTTAAGCAAGTAAACAGATTAATAAATAATGCCTCATAGCACAGGGAGATCAGCTTGGTTCTTTGTGACCACCTAGAGGAGTGGGATAGGGAGGGTGGGAGGGAGACACAAGAGGGAGGAGATATGGGGATATATGTATATATATAGCTGATTAACTTTGTTATAAAGCAGAAACTAACACACCATTGTAAAGCAATTATACTCCAATAAAGAGTATAAAATAAAATAAAATAAAATAAATAAATAATGCTCTTAAGATAGGAAAGGCAAAACTAGGAATGGATCTGGGGAAAGAAATTGAGTAGGATTGGTCAATTTGAAGTGGTGATTACCTGCAGGGCATTTTTGTAGCAATTTGTTCTGCTTTATTTATATTCCGCCTAAACTCATTTACTGGAGATAGGAGAAAGGTGAAGACCACGAATGAAGCTTTAGATGATATAAGTATAGATAGGATTGAATTTTGCAAGAGAAAATGAAATCCCCTTTCAACAGGAAAACAAGAACATAAAATGACAAAGGACAGAATTATGGGGAACCTGAACATTTTAGGATTTGGAAGAAGAAAATAAGTTTATGTGTATAAAGAGTGTCTTCATTAGTGATTTGAGGAGGAGATCCAGAAGAGCCTGTTCCAGATGCAAAGAAAAGAAGTTTTGTAAGAAGCTAACTTATACCTTGTCTCTGTTCCATGAGCCCATTGTGAGAACACCTTCAAGGTGTCAGTCAAACCCTCCAAACTTGACTCTCTCTAATCATGTCTCCTTCAAATTTTCCACCTCGTAAATTTACATATTTGGGAAAATGTGTTTATCTTGTATCAGACATTACCTGTGCAACATAAATACTTAAAATCCTTACAGGTTTCTAATTTGTACCCTATACATGATCTTCAGCATTTAAATGCCAATTAACGGGTCTTCAGAAGTCAGAGAAGGATTTCATTCAGTTTGTATCAGTGACCAGGGGTAGCTGAAAAAAAAAAAGCAAGCTCTCTGAATGTTCCCCCCTTGGGCTGGGCACTCCTTTTCGCTTCCACCTGCTCTGTGTGCCAACTGCTCACTCTTTATGTGGAAGACAGGTAGCAAATAATGTGCACTGATGATAGCTTCTAAGGTTCATATAGAATGTGCTCAGAATGTATTTGTATATATTTATGGGCTGCTTTATAGAATAATGTAAAATTAAAATAATTCAGACCAATTTTTTCACATAACTGACTTGTTCATTTTAGGCAAATGTGAAAACTCATTTTTAAAAAAGCCTGTCAGAATAGGAAAAAAAAAAAAAAAAGTGATGATGTTTTTATATCCAGAGTACATTTGTCCCAGAGAGAATATAGGCATTATTTCAGCATTCAGTTTTATTTACTTGTAGTTATTTTTTTGAGACATATATTGGCTTAATTTGAACAGATGGATTAATGTTTTAGATAAGGTGTTTAGCCACAAGCTATTTTGTAGTTAGGTTCTTTTCAGACCTCGTCACAGTATCCCATCGATCCATATACAGAATTGCTCATTCAAATCAATGATGCATTCTGAATAAAAATATATGGTGAGAAGCAAAAATTACTTTGATGGGGCTTTATAAACTAAAATATCTCCCATTTTGTTTAACTTACATATTTGGGAGGACTATCTACCTTTTTTGTAATACTAAACAGAAATAGCTGGCTGACTAAAGCAGCATCAACACAGCTATTCAGTATATCTTTAGTTAGTTTTTCTGCCTTTTTCAAATGGTGACTGATAGTAAAATGTTCATTAGTGACAATTTTTCACACTGTTCTTCCTTCTTTGAATTAATTTTTGTAAGGGAATTCAGAGTTTGGACATGATTTTTAAAAAAAGGTAGTTTAACATGCCTAAAAATATTAGAGAATTTCAAGTGAGTACACAAGGTAAAGCAAAATAATAAGCAAAAACATTACAAACTATCAGTCAGTAATATAGGTGGTCATTTAATGAGGCCAATTCTTAAATGTATCAGATGTTGTTAAATTATAGAAACACTGAAGAGAGTTAACACATAAAGGTAGTCATAATTACAAGAGTGGAGCAATGTCTCTTTTTAACTACCTCTCCTTACCTTTTCCCAATCTCTTTTTTTTTCAATAACATTTAAACTCTACTTAATTCTATCTTCATATTTAACAGTAAGACTGAAACAATTGTCCAAACAAAAAATTATACGACCAAATAAAAATGATTTTCATTGTTATATATATATATATATATATAAAGCATATATAATGATAAGCACAGGAGATGGGCACTGAATAAGATTCATGATTCCTTTTCATGACATGGTACATACTCATAGAAACTGATTCCTTAAGAAAGTTCTCATATATTGTTTATATATATATAGACTACTAAATGATACATTGACCAGCATATTAAACATTTATATTATAATCCAAATGTGGTCTCATGTGGCCTTTTCTTTTAGCCAATGGGGAGTATAATTGCATATCCCCCAAAAGGCAAATCTATTGGTGAATTAACTATATTTAGAAAATACAATCTATATTACAAAAACAGACTGCTTATATGTCAGACAATATTTTATAAATATTTATAATATTTTATAAATATTATTTCTAGTAATCAAATTTTTTGATAGAATAGAGTTCTTGACTAGGTAAAAATATACTGTCAATGAGGTGATAAAATATATTGTTGTTCAAAGACAGACCTGCATGCTTAAGACAAAAGATGATCAGGTTGTAAGGAATCTGTAGTAATTCCCAGTGGAAATTGGAGGGTCTAACTTGGATATTCAATTTCTTAAAAGACTCAGAGATATGGTCAAGCAAACCCAATTTTTTCTTTAGGGAGCAGTTTTGAATCTACTGAAACATATGAATACATTTACTTGGATAAAGTACTTGGATACATGGTATCCAAGCCCATGAAATGAACTTATGGCAAAACATACTCATGGATAACTGCACTGATTTGTCAGTTATACATAGTTATTTGAACTGAAGAAATACAACTTGGAAACTGATTGCTAAATACAGTTTGACTAGTTTTGCAAATTAGCCTTTCTGACAGTAGTTTGTTTCTAGTATTAATTGTCAACTGAGATCAACAAGGTTTCTTGAATTCAAGAATGATCTTCATAAATTGGGACATTTGTAGAGACGTGGATGGATCTAGAGACTGTCATACAGAGTGAAGTAAGTCAGAAAGAGAAAAACAAATATCGTATATTAACAAATATATGTGAAACCTAGAAAAATGGTACAGATGAAGTGGTTTGCAGGGCAGAATAGAGACACAGGTGTAAAGAACAAACATATGGACACCAAGTGGGGAAGTGGTGGTGGTGGTGGTGGTGGTGGGATGAACTGGAAGATTGGGATTGACATGTATACACTAATATGTATAAAATAGATAACTAATAAGAACCTGCTGTATAAAGAAATAAATTAAAAAATTTAAATTAATTTAAAAATAAAACAAAAAAAAAGAATGATCTTCATGGTATAACTTTAGAAATATTCTGAAATGTCCAAAATAAATATATAATAAATGTTTATGCTTATTGGTATATAAATATGGTAGAATAACATGTAGTTATTAAAATAATGTTATTTAATTATTTTGTTCACAAAATGTTTTACTATATATTGTCAATTGAAAATGCTAGTTATATGAAGTGCATTAGCGATGTACTGTTTCAGCCTGCAGAGTTATGTTGGAAAAAACAAAACACTGTCTCACTGTTTGTGGGCCTATATTAACTCTGGTTCCTCTGGGTGATAAGGATAAACATCATTTCTTACTTTTCTGTATTCTTAACTTTTTAAAAATAATTAACATCAAGTACTTAAATATTCTTAAAAGAATCAAATTATCTAAACTATACCTCTTTTGTTATGATACCTCTGAAACACTCATCAATTTTTATCTATGGAATTTTCAACATAATAACTGAAAAAAATTAATATTCAAAGAAACATAAAAGAAAAATTTTGATGTTAGAGATGTTAGATTAAACAAACATATTTAGCTCTCTTCCCTACCGAAACTGCCCTAAAATTATAATAAATATTTTTTAAAAGTAGCATTTTAAAAAAGTAGATATATATTTAAAAGAGATTAAAAAAATAAAAGAGATTGAGAATGGAATAGGGAACAGTAACAGCAAAAGAGTATAAAGCAGTGTAACTTATTTAGGAGACCCAGGAATGCTTAATCCTTAGTCTGCTGTAAGAAAAAACACAAAACAACATAAATTGTATCATAGAAGACCCCCAGCAGTAAAAAAGCTTAGTAATGGGTAATACCAGTGTGCACTGAATTAAAGACTTTTTAAGAATCCCTGAATCGTTTTTCCATGCAGCATTGTTAACTGCCTTCTCTCCTCCCAGGTAAAAGACACTTAAACTCCAGAGAAGGTAAGAGAAAAAAATGCAGGGTGAATGAGGGGAAACAAGGCAAAGGAGAGAACTGAGTACATTGTGATGTCAGAGGCTAAGGCAATGATATCACACTGGATGACATAGCCCCAGCATTCTTTCCCCACTCATTTCTAGAGTGCTGGCATCCACCGTCATACCCAGAAGTTAGGAGTCTAGAAGAAGTTTCCTTGGGGTACCAGAAAAGATATAAGGCTGTAGATGCAGGAGTTTCCCAAGAAAAGAACCTGACTAAGCCACCTTAAAAATAAGGCCACAATTGACAAACCTGTACACCTACAAGTAACTTCCAAGCAGCTTTCTACTGACCACTCTTAAATATGAGTGGACAGCCAGTCCAAGGATTGCCAGTCATATGTGAAAAACAGAAGAGATGAAATTATGGAGTAGAGAATTTGGGGTTGAATTAATGTTAAGTAGTATACAGAAAACTAAGCAAGCAAACAAGCAGACTATTACTTTCAGAGAAAACAAGAAAAAAAAAGCATATTTTTGACATGCAACACGTAAATGATGTTTAGATGGTCATAGTTTCTAAATTTTAATCAAAATTAATAAATAACTACATTTTAATGATAAGAAGACCTGAAAAACCTGTGCCAATGGTAAAGTGGCTTAAGCAAGCAAAGAAAAATAAAAAAATATTTATTTTCCCAAAATAAAAGTTCAGAAATTATGTCTAAAATTGAAAAAAATTTATTAAAATAATTACAAGCATGTTATTTAGCAATGTGGATGTCCTACAATAAGTAGCTAAAAGAGTTAATAGTCCCTGTGCTCTAGACATATACAAGTTGTGTAAATTTATTTGATTCTTTAAATCGTATGCATAATTTGGATAATAATGTAATTACATGTTAATTTAAGATATATCCATAGCCAAATGTGAATGATAAAATAGTGTGACTGAAGTTTGACATATTTCTAGGGTCAGTAGTATAGACTGCAATCCAAATAAATAAAATTAACAGATTGATAAATAAATAAAATAATTTGAGTTGTTAGAATCATAGCAGAAGTACCTATTTGATAATAACTAATGAATAATGTTGATAAATGTAGATTTTGAAGCCCAGTAAGGTAAAAACGATTTACCCAGTAAAACAGGAGAATACTGCTCAAAGGTAAATCTTAAATTTTATTAACCATAGCAACTTAAAAAGGCACAATAGCATGCTTTTATTAAAGGGAATACATCCTGAAATGTCACACTATACAGTGTGATTGAGACACAAGTTGGGAAATTTACAGATTGAATTCAGCCTAAAAATTCTCTGTTGAGATAATCATCTTAAAGCGCTATTGTCAATGCATTCAGAATCATAAGCTCTCCATCTTGTCAATTTCACTGCATTCTAAAGATGCTTGACAACTTTCATTGCAATATACTGTGAACAATCTTTCAGTCCTGCAGCAACTCAGTTAGCGTTATCAACAAAGATGTGAAATGCTCTATAAAGGTAAACCAGATAAAGTGGATCAATATGGACTCTGGCAATATAAACCCTCTGGCACAGGAGAAATGCCATTATGAGGCAGGCTCCATGGCTGATACTGTCCTACCAAAAGGCTCTATATAAAAGCTGCAAAAAAGACAATCAATTTGGTAAAAATCCCTGCAGATGTTTCTGAATTGAACAGAAATATTGCTATCTGGGAGTCTCTCATGATGGCCCTTTAATATGATTAATTCATATATAGGATGTTTCTTAATCTTTTCTCCTCAATTTTCCTAAACACTATTTGAGTTTCTACCTCTTCAGCTGTGACACAGTTATACACGGCAAAACTAGACTGTTTCAAATCTGTAAAGCAGCTCAAGGTTGTCCTTAGCACTTGTGACGTGCTTACTCCTCCATCCCACAGAGCTTCTACAGTGTTAATGTAGTCTTTCATTAAAAACTTACAACTCTGGATTTTTCCAGTCTAGCATGAAATGATCTTAGATGTTGCCACTCTGTCCTAACAAATAAAAAGTTAAAACAAATGGAAAAATAAACAACTCTTTTTAGATCTGTCAGAGAAGTTAAGACACAGGGTAAACCACTGCCTCCAAAATTGGAGAGAAAGACAGATACAAAACTTGGCCGATTATGTCCAATAAAGTTGAAAAAATAAAATAATAAAATGAGAACTTAAAAAAAAAGAAAAACTTACCTATGCAAAAACCCATGAGTAGAAACCTCCATGAGAACCAGTGTTGAGGTAGGAAAACCTAAATTCTAATTGACGAATTGCTGGAGCCTCAGCGTAAAAAATGTTGAGAGTTTAAAAATCCAGGACCTAGAGTCTGTCATACAGAGTGCAGTAAGTCAGAAAGAGAAAAACAAATACCATATGCTAACACATATATATGGAATCTAGAAAAATGGTACTGATGAACCTCCTGGCAGGGCAGGAATAAAGACGCAGAAGTAGAGAATGGACTAGAGGACAAAGAGGGGGAAGGGGAGGCTGGGACAAAGTGAGAGAGTGGCAGTGATATATATACACGACCAAATGTAAAATGGATGACTAGTGGGAAGCTGCTGCATAGCACAGGGAGATCAGCTCGGTGCTTTGTGACCACCTAGAGGGGTGGGATAGGGAGGGTGGGAGTGAGAGGGAGGCTCAAGAGGGAGGGAATATGAGGATATATGTATACATATAGCTGATTCACTTTGTTGCACAGCAGAAACTAACACAACATTGTAAAGCAATTATACTCCAATAAAGTTGTAAAAAAAAAAAAATCCAGAGGACCCAGCTATAGGGGAAACCCTGCATGTTTGTAATATTTACTTCCAGGATCTCTACCTCCAGGACCTCATAGTAAATATCAGAGAAAAATACCCTCCAACTTCCAGCAGGGGAAAGGAAAAAAGAACCATTTTGAAATACATAAAGTGATTTGGAAATGGTCTCCCATTTTTTTTTGTATTACTTGAAAGAGTTTATGTAATCCTAATGTTATTTCTTCCATAAATATTTATTAGAATAAACCCTTAGAAACCATATGGCTTAAATTTTCTTTGTGTAAACGCTTTTGGTAATGAATTCAACATATTCAATAAATTTTATGCTTTGCAAAAAAAAAAAAAAAAGAAAAGAAAAGAAATACACAGCAGCACTCTGTTCTTAACAAAGCTTGCCTTTAGAAGAAACTATTTTACCAGAGTCTAACCTGCTGGACTTTAATCAAAGCCTAACATACTTAGGGAGCAGGGAAATACACAACTCTATCCTATCACATGGGAGAAGGGAAATACCTAACTCCAGTTTCTACCAGCCATCTTGTCCACCTAAGTGGGGAAAAAACTGAGAAGCACTGTTGAAGTTCACAGTCCAGGGACACAGGTTCACCAAAGACTGAAATAATCATACAACTATAGAGTGCTTCCGCTCCTCCCTCAGATGTGAACATTGTAAATTAAAATAAGAATGCTAAACTGTATAATCTTTAAGTTCCATTACAAAAAGCACATTAAAATTCTGCAAAATTGTAATTATAAGTGTAAACTATCAGGGTAAATATGATGGTGGCAAATTCCAGCTGGCAAGGAAAACACAGAGACAAAAGTGGTCAGAAAAATTTACCTTATTGAAATTAATATTTTTAGTGATATTTGAAGTAGAAATAACTCTCAAATGAATTATTTTTTTATAGAAAGTAATTGAGTTAATAAAAATTTCATTAAAGGTTTTCTTGTGTGTGTTTGAATGGGAGGTTTTCAACGTCATCTCTTATTCATATTGAGCATTCCTCATAATTAATGACTTATTTAGAAAACAGAAATCCAAAAAAAGTTATTATTTTTTTATATACTTAAAAGAAAACCCTCAGAGATCAAAATTATCAGCTTTGTAGAAAATAATAAAAATATCTAAAGCTGTGTCAGTCTAGGATAAATGATGGTGTGTGGTCATCATACAATAATGTCATGTTCAAAATCTGTTTAATATGAAATGATAGTATATCATCTTAATTCCTTCAAGGAATTAGGGTCAAACTTGGCAAGTTTACTGTAATAACATTTTATTTATCTAAACTTGTATTTTTCTTGAGTTTTTGTACTCTTGTCTCTAGGAAGTTTTTGAACATAACCACACATGCACACACACATAATTATTTTTATTGGCACTTCAAAAATTTGCCATAAATATTCATTATATATTATAATAATATGGAAGCCCCAGGAATTCCAGATAGTCTTGAATTTTCTTTCATTAACTCTGGACTCCTGCTTTCCACTGGAGACTTAAAGAATGCAATTTCTTTGAGTTGAAAATGTTATCAACATTCTCCATTTCAAAGCAGAATATTGGTCTTATCATCTGTCAGCAAAGTAGACTTGTATGATGCCAGCCAAATTATTTCATGGTTGGTTAATTATATAGCTCTTAGTATTTCTGCATTTGGCTATCTTGGTCTGTAGCAATTACCACACTGGTGATGGACACAATTTGTTCCTTGATGCGCAGTATTTTTATGAAAACTTGACAAATTTACAATAAAATACACTATGAATAAAAAGCACAGACTTTTATAGGATATTACCTATAATTCTCTATAAGCACAAACTTTTATAGAATATTCTCTATAATTCTCTAATAGGTAGGTTAGGGCTAAATTCTTTCAAATAGTTGACTAAAGGCTTTGGCAACTTTAACATGAGCAGAGGAAATAGTCTATTTTTTTCTCTCATTTGATAATCAATATTTTACCCATAATTCTCAGATGAAGAAGAATTATTTTAGATAATTAAGTATGGTAAAACCAAGAAGAAATTTGAAGAAAATATTAACACATGTTCCTATTAAAGCTGGGACACATGTCCATTAAGTTTATTATAATGAAACACAGTACTCTTCCAACGTTTATTGGTCTTAATTTATGTGTAAGATTATCAGATCATGTTATGATTATTTAAGTGCTTCTCCCATATTTCTGATCAAGGGCCTGGTCCTACTTCATCAACTCTGAATTACTCAGTGCAGAACTATATGTACCGAATCTTTAAATCCATGGTAAATTATTAGTCCTATTACCCTAACATAAATGATTTCCTAGAGGATGTCAGGATGTCAGTTACTTTAGAAAGTTCACTGATGTTTTAAATATATCAGAGAACCTAAATTTGTAATCTAATACACATACAGGGAAAATACATACACACACACACACACACACACACACACACACACACACACTACAACTGCTTGTTATTTATGCAGCCTAATGATAGCAGTAAAACCTTGGCTTGCAAATATGATATTATTTTAGACCCTGAAAGAAGTATTTTGATTTGTATAATTTATTTTATATTATTATTTATTTAAATTATGTTATACATTGTTGATGAAGTTATGTATACATTGAAGAAAAAAGCCTGAATGATTCTTCTAGATTAAAATCAGTAATGTTATTTATATTAAACATTACTAATTTAAAATTGGGTAAACAACAAGGTCCTACTGTATACTACAGGGAACTATATTCAATATCTTGTGATGAACTATAATGGAAAAGAACATAAAAAAGAATTTATGCATATGTATAACTGAATCACTTTGCTGTACAGCAGAAATCAATACAACATTCTAAATCAACTATGCTTCAATTTAAAAAAAAAAATTCAATTGTACATTTTGAATGGGTAAATTGTGTGATATACAAAATATATATCAATAAAGATGTTTTAAAAAGTTAAAACAACTTTTAAATAAATAAAACTTGCAAAAAAACAAAAAATCAGAGAAATATGTTTGATCAGGAACAAGGGTAAAATCCCAATGTTCTGAGTGTGAAATAAAGTCATATCCATATTGCATATTCAGTAAGTTAGGTTTTGTTTATTGCATTTATGAAATATTGGCATTTCAAAATACAGATTAAAATTTATTATATGTGAATTTTAGTCTTTTAATACATAATCTTGAATTCCTTACCACCAAAAACCTTCAAGTCAAAAATATTTAAATTAATTATAATCAGCAATATTAATAGAACACTTGCAGCTTGTAATGTGTGACAATATGTAATTACTTTCAAATATTAAATTTAATATATAAAAGTAAATCACTACAGCATTACTTAAAGTTTTGAAAAAGAGAGTGTGTTAATAAGCTATACTATGTACACTCACTGATAAAGCTGAATGAAGAATAGATTTTCAGTTAATAATTCTATTTGAAGTTATTAGGTAAAAACTAGACCATTGAAATATTAAATTCATATAGAATGTGTAAGATTGGGAATTGATACTACTATATTTAAATATGTTTACAAACTTTGCCATTGTGTGGATTGAAGGTAACAAACAGTGTCAATTAAAATGCTTTGTATTACAAAAAAAGAAAGTAAAACTTGATAAATAAGTAAGGTTATAATTGTACATAAAATTTAGCTGCTTGCTGATAAATAGGATTAGCTATAAACTTTTAAAATATAATCATGACAATTTATCAAAAATATGAGTAGGACTTCCCTGGTGGTGCAGTTGTTGAGAGTCCGCCTGCCAGTGCAGGGGACACGGGTTTGTGCCCCGGTCCGGGAAGATCCCACATGCTGCAGAGCAGCTGGAAAAAAAAAAGTAAATATTATCCTACAACAGAAAGATGATTTCAATTTAGCTCAGGAACTACAATGGATGACTACTTTCATCATTATTATTCCATATTGTCAGAGTTGAAATATAAGATAAAACATAGGAAAATAAAAAGTGAAATAATATAATAAAAAGAACTGATAAAAAACATTGAAAAATAATGCATAATACTATAGCAATTGTTGATTATGTGATTCTAGGATTATGATCTCCAGGTAAAGTAGATTTTCTGGAAATAATAAAGTATAGAAATGTTTTAGTTTTAAGACAAATACATGAAAATCAATAGTTTATTTATTATTATTTTTTTTAATTTTAGGAGTAAGTATCTAAAAATAAATGAAGAAAGAATTATATTTGTAATGTTGCAAAACTATAATAATTCTGGGAAATTTTAATAAAAAAGACAGAATAAAAAATTCTTTAAATTTTTTTGTAGAACATAAAGCAAGATCTAGACTTAAAAAGGGATAAAAATGATTTTGAGGGAAAGACTTCAAATAATAAAAATAGCCACTCTCCCATAATTAATATATAAATTTAATACAAATCCAATTTTATATTTCAATAGAATGTTGGTTTGTTTGTTGGTAGATGGAAGTGAGCAGGGCTGATAAAATCCTAATAATAGTTCTAATATATCTAATATCATAATATATTTAGAGTTTTTGTAATAAAATTAATATTGGCTTGGGGATAAACACATATCAATATTGACTTGAGAATAATCAAACCGATTAATAGAACTGAATTGGGAATCTTGAAATAGTTCCCAGTACTTATAAATATTTAATGTCTATCTTGCAAATGTAGTGCGTCAACTCCAGAGGGGAAAATAAAAAACAATAGTTAATAACTGTTGTTGACATAATTGTATCTTCATCTGGAAATAAATGTAAGCTGGATTTCTGTGTTACATAACACATACTGAAAAAATATCCAAATGGTATCAGACTTAAGGTTAAAAACAGTTTTATCAATTTTTATACTGATAAAAATATAGCAAGAAAATCAAAAAAGCTGTATTAAAATCTAGAGGCAATCTTTAGGTCAGCTAACTGTAAAAATAAAGAAACATTTGCTATATAGAATGTCTTAAAAGATTGTATTTCAGAATATACCATAAATGAAATCTACAAAATTTTGGGAACTGAGGAAAAGATATTTATAGTAAGAATTCAAATTTCCAGACCTCTTAGAGATAAACTGCAAAATCACATGTAACCTGGTGAAAAATAGACACCAGGCCTAAGTGAGCAAAAATAGATGTGCTTAGGCCACTCACAGAAGAGTAAATCCAGTTGTCCAAACACTGAAAATAAGATGCCTAAACTCAGTAGTCAGTAAATTTAAGTGACAAAGAGAAAGTAATTTGTATATTTTGGACTGGAAAAATTAGTGACATATCTATTCCTTGTAGGATAGTAGGGAAGACAGTATGCTCAGTTCTTGTTCAAGTAAATGTGAATTATTTCAGCATTATGGAAAAATATAATAAAATTTGATATAATTTTTAAAATTTATCTTTTGACCTTGTAATTTATTCTCCTAGAAAAGTTATTCTATATAAATACAAGAATGATGTAAATAAAAGTAAGTACAAGAATATTAATATCAGAATATTTCTCATAGTAGTAAAAATGTAAGCACACACAAAAACAAAAACCCTAAATAAATACCCATCAATGGAGAATTAGTATATCCACACCAAAAGATATTACCTAGCTTTTAAAGGAATGACTTAAAATTCAACCAGTTAACTGACATGGATTTCCAGGAGATAATTTAGTATGCATAAATATGTTTAAAAGTTGATCTCACTGTTTTTCACAACGACAACAAGAGACTACAAATGTATATGTTTGTGTGTGTGTTCTATATGTTTTATATGAGTGTATCTTCATATTGGCATGGAAGAAAACATAGAAGGTGCTAGCAAAATACCAATATAGATTATCTCAGAGCCTTGGAAAGGATGAAGTAAAGCAACCAGAATATTGGAAGAAAAAAAAAAAAAAAACTTGCGCACACCAAAAATCTGCACAGAGATGTTTATAGCAGCTTTTTTCAAAATTACCCAAACGTGGAAACAACTAAGCTGTCCTTTAATAGGTGAATAGACAAACTGTGGTACATCTGGAAAATGGAATATTATTCAGGATTAAAAAGAAATAAACTATCAAGCCATGTAAAGATGTGGAGGAACATCAAATGCCATTTGCTAAGTGAAAGAAGCCAATCTGAAAAGACTACACACTGCATGATTCCAGCTACAAGACATTCTGGAAAAGGCAAAGCTAAGGAAAGAGTAAAAAGATTATAAGGGGGTGAGGGGAGTTTCTTTTTGAATAGGTGAAGCACAGGGCTGTGAAAATACTCTCTATGATGCTATAATGCTGAATACATGCCATTATATCTTTGCCTAAATCCACCAAAAGTGGACACTAATGTAAACTATGAACCTTGGGTGATAATGATGTGTCAACGTAGGTTCATCAACTGTAACTAATGTGCTGTCCTGGTGGCAAATGAGGGAGGCTATGCATGTGTGTGTGTGTGTGTGTGTGTGTGTGTGTGTGTGTGTGTGTGTGTGTGTGTGTGTGCAGTATATGGAATATCTCTGTACCTTCCTCTCAATTTTCTGTAAACATGAAAATGCTCTAAAATAAAGTTCTTTAAAAAGAACTTCTACTTGGCAAAATGTATTTTTTTTAAGTAACATCAACAAAAGTAGAAGTTTTTGGATAAGGCAGGTCATGGTCTCTTGTAAAAATTTCAGAACTAGAAGAGAATTCAGACATATTGGATCAGATTTTGTTTGCTTCTTTTTGGTTCCCACATCTATGATATTCTCTTCTGATAGCAAAATGGCAGCAGTATTTCAAATCATCACATATGCACAAAATACCATTTGGAACAAGAGACAGACTTTTTGTTTATCCAGATTTCCCAAGAAATGACATATATATATATATATATATATATGTATATATAATACAGCTTATTTCCTTTGTCCAATTTTTAATCAATCATTGTGTCCAGATGAAGCAAACTAGGCCATGTTCTTGGTTCTAGAATTTAGCTTTTCTTGAAACATGTGAATCCCCAAAAGAATAATAGTGAAGGTAGAAAAGAGAAAATAAATTCATGGTAGGACATGACAAAGGTCTCGAAGAGTCAATTATCTTAATTAACCAATGTCTATACACACAACATGAACTATTAAAAATGGTCATGCTTATATGAAATGTATTTATATCCTCCCCAAAGGAAGAAAATAAAACATTTCTTTGTTATCAGAATCCAGGTCTCCAAGGATTACCTTGGTTGAGTTTACTAAGAGAGTCTCCACTCTACACTGTCTTCCACTGACACACTTGAGATGAACATTAGAAAGCTTTCATGAGCTACTCTGGCTTTAGCATCCTTCTTCCTATTCATGGAGCGCTAAAGACCTAGAGATCATCAAAGGACCTACAGTCATGTTTTTGTTATTTTTGTCATTCTCTAGCAAAATAACTCCCTAAAATCTTAGAAGAGTTTGGATCTGTGTGCTACCCATAAATTCCATGGGCTGGTCCTCAAATCCAGAGTCCTTAAATACTTAAGTTGAGTCCAAGAGAGTGTCTTGAAATCTCTAACTCACCTTAGTATTCTGCATTCTCATAGCACTCTGTTGACTCAGCATAATCCTCTGTTTAGGAGAAATCTGAAACAATAAGTTGGATAGCAAGGCATAATAATATACTTCTAAAATACTGGTTGCTTTACAAATTTCTCTGCATAATTATATTTAATTTTTCTCTTTTTTGGGGGTAGATAAAGTCAACAGCTGTGTGCTGTGTGTGTGGGAGGTGGTGATGAGGGTGGGAGTGTGCTAGAGTGAGGTGTTCCTGGCCTTAAAGTTTTTTAATCAGTTTACCACTTTCCTACCTTCCTAGAATTTACTATATCCACTTAAATTGGCTCTCTAATCCTGGAAAAGAGAATGCTAGTCAATTTTGTGTTTCAGTAAACAGCTGAAAGGACATGTCTTAGAAAAGAAAATGAGGGAATACATTAAAGGGCTCAGACTTAAATACCCCATCCTCTATAGTGGGCAGAATGAACTTTTGCTGGGAGACATAAAAGAAATCAGGTTCTATTGGGAAACTAGGAATAAATATTAGAGAGTAAATCACAAATGTCTACTAGGAGTACTGTTACATGTTAATTATTTCTGAATCAGCCAAAATAAGCTAGACTGTGTTGCGTTTATAACAGCTATGACATGCTACCAACAACAAAAAACAAAGCCTTGCCTTTTCTTCACTCTACATTTTTATCAAAGGTGGCCATGCCTTCTTCATTGCAAGACTCTTGCTGGCTGGAAAGCCAGTATGAGACATTTCAGTTGTCATGATAGACACTTGAAACATCTTCATGGCAGGGTAACATAACACTTCTACTCATAAATCATGATTCAAGACTGATTTCAGGGATCAGGATTATAAAAGCCTCCCAGGAAGATAGGCCACAAAATATTGGGTAACTACAACACCATCTCCTTCAATTACAAACTAATCACAGGGCTAGAGTTTTATGTCAGCTATCATATATAATTCTTATAATATTTCTTATGAAGAGAATAACTTTTAGTTTAAACTAAAAATGAAGCTCAGAAAGGTTAAATAATTTGTGAGAAATATAATATATTGAACAATAGATAGCATCAGAACAGAAAGAACTACGTGAATCTGAAACACAAATTCTTTCACTGTTTCACACTACCACAAGTTTAAAATCTGATTTAAGGTTATGCTTGAGAAAAGGAAATTGAGTAAAGCAATATTAAAATTAAGGTCTCCTAAAATATGTTTTATTAAGCATTAAGTTTCAATGTAAGTTAGTAGGAACCACAATTCAATGTACATATAATTATGTTGAAAAGTTTTCCAGAAATTCTCTTTATGAATAAAACTAGTTCATTCTGTGTATTTTCTTAGCTAAATAAATTTTTTTAAAAAAACCTTCACAGCAAAGGATATGAACTTAATAAAATTCTAAAACCCCATTAATGATAAAATACAGTTGACTTAGACTTCAAGGAACTCATCATTTTGAGCCTTAGATTCATTACTATAAGATGAAGATTTTGAATAAATTGATTTCTAAATTCCCATAAATGTTTTGGGTAATCATTTTATCAGTTAAGTCAAAATGTTTGGAAGTGGAATTTGAGTTTATAGATTCAATCTGGTCTCATTAAACTGGGAAATTTCACACATTTTTTAGAAATAAGTTCATCCATTCTTTGTATTTCTCTCAGATTTGGAGTAGTCTTCTAACCTTACTATCATGGATGACTGACAAAGCTCACCAAGAAAGAGAAAGAGAGATCTAGAGAGAGGGCAACCCAGTAGTACAATTGATCCTGTCATATCTTGTACTTGATCTATGAGAACAAGATCGATTCCCCAATAAAGTTAGTGAAATCATGTGGCTTATTGCAAAGCATATCTCTGGACTGGGAGGGACCAAGGTTAAAATCTGGCCCTGCCCCTTACTTTTAACTTTGAAAAGTTACACACTCTCTGGGCCTCTATTTTCTTATTTGTAAAATGAATATAACAAAATATTAACGGCATTGCTAAGAAGATTAATTGCAAATTCAAGAATCCAGGTTAATGATGTATGGCTCATAATTGATGTTTAAATATTATTTATAGTATTACAATCATTATAACTCTTTTAAAGAGACTAGCAATACAAAAAATGAGTGAATTAAAAACTGGAATGTGAAAGACTGGGCAAAAACTGAAATGAAGGAAAATGATCAAGACCAATTTATTGATGGAGACTTTAACTAGAGGAAGGGTAAGATTCTGTGGCAAGGCTTTGTCAAAATGTAGGTGTCCTGAGAGAGGACTGCTAGAAGGACAGTTAGTAATAACAAGCATTCATTGAGAAAACATTCCAACTATAAAAATAAGGCCCTTCATGTGAAACCTTCCATCCATATCAGTTGTTTATTCATATCAGTTTTTATGTACTTCTAGTATAAGTGCAAATGTTCTATTATTTGAAAGCTTTTTATACCAAATATACTGAGTTTTTTTCCAAATATATTCAAGCATGAAATTTTCTCTGAACAATTATTTTTATTGACTGTAAGTGAAAAACAATCGGAGACATTAAACAGATGTTTCAAAAATATGCTTAGAAAAGTGTGTTTCCCTGGCAGTAAAAACAAAGTTATTCTGTCTCAGGAATATTTTTTTTCCATGCACTTCAGGATAAACTAAAACATGAATTAAATAATAATAATAATAATCATCATCTTATTATTTACACTTATGGTACCATTATAATAATATTGATGGAATGGTGTAGGAATAACTTTTGAACTAGTTTGTGTCTTCAACTGACCAAAGTGTGCACTTTCATCGAATCTTAGTCAATGTCATGAACAAAATTCTAATATTTTTTATTTAGAGAAAATTCAATAACACATTGTTACTTCTGGAAGACAACTTTATGAAATACATTTACTACAAAATCAGCTACCTTGAGTTAGGCCAGCCATAGCAACATTAATATATTGAGAAAATGAAATAAGCACTTTGGCCAAAAATTTAGTAATTAAACTCAAATAATTGGGATCCTGCCTCCTGTAATGAGATAACATTCCAATATTCCTGTAGAATATGCGGGAGGTTCTTGTACCCAGGTGTGGCAATGGGTTATGTTGATTCACTCACTCTTTCACTTGTGAATAAAAAAAAAATGCTCACAAATTAATGAATCTGGCCCAGGTTAGTGATGTAACCTCTAATTATTGCATAAAATTGTTTTTCCATTAAAAACAACAATAAGCAGTTGGCTCATTTATAGACCAAATTGTTGTTTAAAACCAATGAAGCTAACCAATCTTGCTATCCTACACTGTCCTGTAAAGGGGAAAGCAGATTATTTGCTAGAAGCTTGAGATTGGATCTGTTTTATCTTAAGCAATGCAAGAGGAAAAGATAATATTTAAACATATATGCTTGAATTATCAAGATTATCATCTGAATTCACTTTAATTTTGTACATCACATTATTTTGATTAATAAGAAAATGTTAGTTTAAAAATCTGTGGTTGTGGGCTTCCCTGGTGGCGCAGTGGTTGAGAGTCCGCCTGCCGATGCAGGGAACACGGGTTCTTGCCCCGGTCCAGGAAGATCCCACATGCTGCGGAGCGGCTGGGCCCGTGAGCCATGGCCGCTCAACCTGCGCATCCGGAGCCTGTGCTCCGCAATGGGAGAGGCCACAACAGTGAGAGGCCCGTGTACCGCAAAAAAAAAAAAAAAAAAAAGGTCCAATCTCCAAATACCATCCCACAAGGTATTTGATTTTTGACGTATGAATTTTGGGGGGACACAAACATGCAATTTATAACAGATATTCAGTAAATAATTGTTATAATTGTTGAATGAAGGAATTTTAAAACTTATAATAAGGAGCTATTTATATTTAATTATCCTTTAAGATTCATGTCCAAAATTTTTTTTTTATGATGTGTAACTTCTGTGTATAATCTGAGACTTTTAGAATAGTGTTCTTTAAAAGAAACCTGTTCTTGTTTATATATATATATATATATATATATATATATATTTATTTATTTATTTATACATTTAAAATTTTGGTGGTCTGCTATTAGTTGATAAATACCTTATATAATTCAAGTGGCAAGACAAGAAGCACTAATAAAACATCAGCCTTAGAAAACCACAGCAAAACAAGTCCTATAGGAAAGCTTGTGATTATGTGAAAGTGAGAAACGGAGTTAGCTAAACTCTAGCTTAATATGATTAGGAAGCACTGAGATAGTTCCTGAGGAGTAAAGTAATTACAAAAGAATCAGCAATTCCCTACTTCAGAAAAACAGAAGCAATTGCTAACATTGCTGGTATAGGTAAATTAATGGAGTAATTCTACCTTAAATTTCTAGGAAAATTATAAATTTATCTCTTCTTCCAGAATATTAACTGAAACTTTCCTCATTTTAGGACTGCTCCAAGTGAGGAAAGGGTTCCTATTTCAGCCATCAATATTTATGCATTGGCTGTTCTCTGAGTGCTTATACTGTAGCCCTGTGAGCTTAACATATGATAATGTAAAGCAGATGAAGAACTTGCTTCGCTCTCTGCGTGGTCTTGTTCAAGTCATTCAAGTTATTAAACTGAATATGCAAACAGTTGGGCTTTGTAGCTTCCCCTGAACATTCAGGTTTTTGAGCTAATGATGACTTGATAAGCAGATTTTTTCCAACCACGGAATCCTATCCACCAGGTACATCTACATTTTTAGTCTACTGTCTCCTGAAAATGCTCTTCCTCTGCCTAACTCGATGAAGCTGGCCTGTTATAATGGTAGCATACAACGGATGCTCTTCTTACTCTTTGCTGAGATTCTTTTAATCTTTAAGTTAACATGACACAACTTAGTTTGCATCTGTTTTCCAGTGAATTTTTGTAGTAATTATTACTATATTATTTTTTTCCTCCAGTTATATCACAAGACTTTTAAAAGCAGAATTTATCTCCTGTGTTTCCTCTATATTCTTTAAGTATCAGTCAAAAGATATATTTTTTAAATTGATACGTTTTGACTCCTACTTGAAGTATTTCTTAAAGCATATGATTTACCCAAATGTATACATATGCTGATATTCAATGGGTGGAATAATGAACTTATACAACACCCCAAAATCTCCTTCATACTTCCATGGTAATTTTTATTCTATATTTTTTATCTGTTACTAGTGAAACAATTTGCTTAGCTATTAAAGTTGAGTACTTCAGATTCATTTTTTCTCCTCTTTATTTCTTCCTCATGACTCAAATTCACATAGCAGCCAGATGTTTTAATTATACCTCATTAATTTCTCTCATAGTCACCTTTTGTTTTGATGCCAGCTTCCTGGTTAAGATCTTCATGATAGTCCTAGGTGGTTTTCCAGATTGTAATTTCCATACTCTCTATTATGTCTTTCCTTATCCATATGGATTTATTTTTCTACAAACATATTTTAATCAAGCATATAGCTGATAAAAACACTGCTTGTCATTGTAAATGGAATAATGTTTAAATTCCACATTCCGTGTTTGAATTTGACCTACCTTGCAGACTTTGTCTACAACTACTATTCTTCGTTAGGTTCTCCTTAAATAAGAATACATATTCTTCCCCATTAAATGATTTATCCTCTTGCTTTTTATGTGCTAATTTTGCCAATCCTTCTCTATGAAATGCATGACTTTCTTGGTGAAATGAAATGCTATTTATACTTCTAAATCCAGCTCAAATAACACTTGCTCCCTGACTGATTTCTTTATCCTTCTAGTCACTGTATTCATTTCATATAATACACAAGCACTACTTTTATTTAAATACCCACATTTTCCTCCAATATGTTTATTACATCTGTTTTACCTCACCTGTAGTCCTCTATTTCCTTATAAACTAAATTATGTCTTATTCATTTTATATTTGCAGAGGTAAACAAGAAAATGTCTTACAGGTGATGAAAACTCAATAAAAAATAAACGAATTGGTCAATAAATGGCAAAATGAATGAAGGAAGGAGGGAATGATGGGTCCATCTGCATGCCAACATTAGGAAGACATAAGTGATGGAGAAGACCAAATTAGGAGTGTGAAATCAAAACAGTGAAGAAATGAGACTTCACCCAGAGCTGGCCTATTTTGTGACCTTCTTCAAGACTAGTTAAGTCAGCTTTTCCTGCACTACTGTGAGAATCTCTCCATTCTTAACTATTTCCTTTTAAAATTAGATTATTCAAAACACATGGTGTCCCTTAGTCCTAAATAAACTATTAATTGGGATGCATTCATAAAAGGTCTTGTATTGTTAAATTTCTTTTCATGTATACCTATTTTTTATTGGCGACAGTATCTGTATCTTTACATTTTTCTCACTCTCATAAAGCTTAATGAATAGACAGGAGAAATTGACTGTTTAATCAGCTTTGTAGACCACTGTAGTTTATATCTAAGCTGATAGAACACTTGTATGATGTGTATATTTCTGTGTGTGCTTGTTTCTATTAAAGGTGAGGTGAGAAATTCCTTCCAGAATCCCTTATGGAACTCTAATTTCCCTAACTTTTCTCCAAATAAATGTATTGTAACAATGTATTCTATACGTTGAAACTGATGACTAAATAGATAAAGTGACTTGACCAAAGTCACACAGTTATTAAGTGACAGGACTTTAGAATAAGGTTTTCCCCACCTTATTCTAGATTTCAATCCAGGCTCCTTCCTGCTACATCAATTTGGCACCTCCTTAGAGACTAGGTATTAAAGATCCTATTACATTCCATTAGTTATCAAAACATATTTAAGCTTTGTTCACTCCTGAAAAATAGTCTGCTTTCATTTCAAACTGAAAAACTAGAAGGAAAAAAGCAAAGGGATTTTTTTAATTTCCTAACATTCTGAGCTACTTGTTCGCTTCTAAAACCACAGGCATCTTGATAGTATTCATATGATATACTGTGGAAGTAAATTGAACTTTAATTGATCGATGATGTTAACCTATGTTGTGATGCTGGCAGGAAGATCTGAGGTGCTGGTAAATAATTTGAGGTGTACCAGACGCTTCTGTGAGTTGAAACATCCTCATAGTTTTGCAGTTGTCACTGCAGACTTAAACTAGAAACATCAGGAGTAAAAACATAATGTATACTTTGCAAATATCTTAATATTTTAAAATTAAAATCTGAATCAAAGCAAATGCAAAAAACCAAAAAATCAAATCAATATGTTAAGTCATATGCTACTAAAGTACCATATCAATTCTGAAATCATATAACTTAACAATGGAAACATATTTTTCCAACTGGAATTATTCTGCCCAGTTTTGTATCATTTGGTGATAGGAAATCACCTTACAAAATACAGATGTTTACCCTCAGGATATCCTCCTCAGTACATCAGACAATTTGCATTACACCTACTCTTCCTCCCATTGAGCAAACAAGCCAATAATGTGCAGTAAGTAAAGAGAAGAGGAATAAGGGAAGAAAGTCATTTTTGCCAGCTGTGTAGGAGAATAAGTAAAGGCTGTTATTTCACTCAGCACAAAAGATCCCTGAATTTCTTTTTCCACCACAGAGCAGCAGGTTTTCCCTCCTCCCTAGCCATCGAACCAACAATACTTCAGAGATAGCTCAGTTCTTTCGCTTTTAGTATCTGTTAAAATGTAGAATTGAAAGCACACTATAGAGCTTTGATTTTGCATTTTTTTTCCTCCTCATAGAAACAAAAACCTAAAAGGAAGTTCAGCCTCTTCTAAAGGGATCCTGAAACCACAAGGAAAAGTCAGGATTCAAAGGACAAAGCATTGTCTAGGCATCCTATTATCTTGGACAATGTTATGTTCACCAAGAACTTCAGAGACCCCTGAGGATGCTTATGTAAATTACCTCATCATATGGGAGAAACCTAGCATTATCCATGCCATTTAAATAAGTATGTGAGGAGCTCAAATGGGACGACGTGGTTAGCAAATGGTACACTGTGTCAATAGACCAGGAAAAATGTTAAACCTTAAGTAAAAATAAACCCAACCCCAAAGATTAATGACTGTGCCAAAGTTAAAACTGGATGAGAAAAAATATAATATGTAAATGTGACAGAATTTATACAGTCAGCTCTTTTAGAATTTCTGAAGTATGGGTTCAGCAAGGAGATTTATTCATAAATATTATAATGTTTTGAATTTTACTTGAAGAGGCTATTGGTTTATCAAAGAGCATACTGTGAAGGAGAAAGACTTTGTATGCAGAGGGTAGAAAATAAATCATCATCCTGACAATACTAGGAAGTGTTCTGTGAGTGTGTGTGTGTGTGTGTGTGTGTGTGTGTGTGTGTATGTGTGTGTGTGTGTTTTGTCTCCTTTGACTTTAATTAATCTCTCTCTCTGGACTTCTGTGAGCTGGAAAAAAGGTTTTATTTTTGTTTTTGGAGCTTGCTTGCCAGATGGGGTTCTTTGAACTATATCACTGCTCTAACTCTGCCAACCACAGCATTCCTAGCTGAGGATTTTAATTTGTTTTACAACTAGACAAAAGCAGAACAAGAAACGATGTGGGCAGTGGAGTGGAGAGGTGAGGGTCAATCCTGAGGACACAGATGGCTACTAGTAAGGTAGGCAAACAATGCCCACCTCTTTCTATTCCTTCCTTCTAATTATTATAAAAGATGCCTACCAGCTGAAGCTGAATTATTTTTTTGTTCTTTAACCATTTACCATTATCTCTAAAATGATAATAATATAATCAGAACCTTGATTTTTCTTCACATTATATTTGTTCACAACATACAGTGCTACACCTCGCCCATAGGACTTGTTGTATACAAATGGCTGCATTGGTTTAAATTTATATGTGGTCAATTTAAGGCAAGCTGTCTTGTTTAAGGGACTACATATTGGGCAAGGCAGGTAGAAGGCCATTTGAAAACACTTTTACACAACATGAAAAATAATTAATAGATTTAATTCTGAAATGATTCACTTCACTGAAACTTATTGTTTGCATAACTATTCAAGGAGTCAATTCACACTACAAGGCACTAGGGATTCCTACTGATACCTTCCTCTCCCTACCACCTGCTGCCCCCTTGTTTCATAAATGTTAGCTCACTAATGATATTTCATTTTCTCTCTGAATTAGGGAAACATATGAGAAAAGCATCAGGGAAGCCAAGACAGTTGAATGGAATTAAGAAAACACTTTCTCTTTAGATTTGATTTTCCATAGTACCTTATATTGAGAGGTAATTAACAAAGGGGACTTTAGTTTCATAGCTGGACACTGGCCAAAGCAAAGAACAGTAGTTTTCTCTTTCCTTTCTTTCTTTCTTTTTCTTCTTCTTGATTCTTTTTTCTTCTTCTTTCATCATTTACTGATGATGAGTCTACTATGTACCACATAACATAAAAGGTTTTAAATATACTGATATTTAAATATTTACTTGAATACTTAAATATTCTGTTTTGTGTTTAAAATCCTGCCAAATAAAGTAACTCAAAGAGTCAGTGCCAGTCAGTGCACAGTGGTTTAGAATCCTCTTGCCAATGCAGGGAACACGGGTTCAATCTCTGGTCCGGAAAGATCCCACATGCCATGGAGCAACTAAGCCAGTGTGCCACAGCTACTGAGCCAGTGCTCTAGAGGCCGCGAGACACAACTACTGAAGCCCATGCACCTAGAGCCAGTGTTCCACAACAAGTGAAGCAATGAGAAACCCACACATTGCAACGAAGAGTAGCCCCCGCTCACAGCAACTAGAGAAAGCTCACATGCAGCAACAAAGACCCAAAGTAGCCAAAAATAAATAAATAAAATAAATAAATTTATTTAAAAAAAAGAGTCAGTGCCAAAGACTAAAACAGTTATGAATCTAAATTTACTATATGCATTATTTACTATAAACTAAATGCTAATTAGCATCGTATTAAGAGAAAAGAAAATATTACTCATTGATCAATGATTCTAATGTTATCTGTGATTTTAACAGAGGTAAAGATGTATCAGTTAAAAGCATCCCAGAAGCCAATGAACATCAGTCTGTGTACTGATGTAGAGGGTGCAATACTATGATAACTATCTGTCTATATGGGACTTTTTTTCCAATATTTTATTATAAACATTATGAACATACTGCAAATTTGATAGAAATGTACGGTGAATAACCACATAATCACCATCTAGATTCTAAAATTGTAAATATTTTAATTTGTTTGCTTTAGATGTTCTTTTAAAGTGTGACTTTTGGCTTGAAATAAAATAGTAAGATGCATAGACAACTAATCACATCAAAAGCAATTCTATAGCCATATCACACCATCATTATTTTACAGAAAATCTAATGGAATCAATGACATCTTAGTTCAGAATTGAATGACGGTTTCACATAAGAGGTAACATTCAAAAATTTGTGCCCGTTGGAATCAAACCATTGTAGAGAAATACTGCATGTTAAAGTGAAAAAACATTTTAAACTGTTTTGGCATATGAATGCAGAAACTAAATTAATAATGTTTATTCCCATTTTAATTAAGATTTCATTATGTGCTGTGGGGGCAAATCCTTCAAATCAAATTAAAGTAAATTAAAATAAATAGTTCAATGGAAATAAGTGAGTTCTTTTATAGACACACTATGATTGTCACCCAAACTATTATCAACAGAGAAATTATATTTAAAATTATTTAAATCTTTTTAAATGCCATTTATACTTGCTACTCTTATACTTCACAAATACTAGTTTAATGTCACACAAAAGAATTGTGAAAAAGCATGTAGTTTTATGTCCTGGAACAGATGCCTGGGAATTTGCAGAGTTGCATTCTAAACAGTGATCTATGAGATTCTGGTTATGCAAACCTCTGGGTATCAGATTTCTTACTGATTTTTCTTTTACCTTTAAGAGAGAGAGTGCGATTGTGTGTGTGTGTGTGTGTGTGTGTGTGTGTGTGTGTGTGTGTGCATGTGAGAGAGAGAGAGAGGAGTAAAAGGAATTCTCTCTGATTTTCCTGTAGCTGGTACTTGAATTGCTTCTCCAGATGGTTGCAAATTTACAAAGATAGGGAGGATTTGGAATTTTTTATAGAAGCTATGGGGATTACTTAACTAGGGTAAGTAGTCTTTTATTATCCTTACCTAAGCTTTACTAAAGGAAAATTTCCAAAGCCATCACAGGTCTCTTCCAAGTGCTCTTTTTATTCACAGGATCTCACACAGCATTAGTTTGGCAAAGGTTAACTCATTTTTAAACTGTAGTCTTGATCTGCTCCAACTCTATCATCCATATCTTACAAACCCAGATCTTGAGCCCCCAGTGGTTAGAAATGGAATTCCAAGTCCCTGTGCCTTTGATTCAGCCATTTTATTTAAACTTATGTTACAATCCCTTCACTCTCTTATCTCAATTCCCAATATAAATAAAAATGTTTTCTAATAGAAATGTCTGTACTATTTTTCTCATCAGTACTAATAGATATGTTTTTCATGTAGATCCATTAATTGATCCTGTACCACTCCTTATACCAGCAACCCTGAGGCTTGCAGATAACCTGAAGACAAACAGATAAACAGCACTACAAAAGTTAAACATATTATATATCAAAACATGGAAACCATTATATAACTTCTGGACATGGAAATCCTATTCTAGAATTGTCTCAAGATGGCTGCAGATGTGATATTCATTGATCATGTTGGGAAGACAGGGTAGTGAGAAAAAACAAGAAAAACAGCAGTATTGTTCACCCATGGGACCCAATGCTCAAAGAATCTCATAGTCCAAACGAATTCTCATTCTCTATATGCAGAACAAAAATGACAATACAAATATCCAATACTGACATAATACTTACATGAAGAAGGCCCTTTTTTAAGTGCTTTACACATATTAACTCATACAATGTTCAAAAACTTTCTACTGAAACATGTTGCAGTAGAGAAATGAATTACAGACAGGTTAAGTAATTTGCCCAGTTAAGGTCACACGGTTAAAGTATTGGAGGTCCCAGGATTTGAACCAAAGCAATTTGCTTCAGAATCCTTTCCCCTAACTACTTTAAGAATATATTTGAAATTCTGATCTTTTGGTTTCTCTAATAGAGTTTGGCTAAATTTCCTGACCCATGGTATTTAGATCTTTTCATATTTGTCTTGCCTAGTTCCATTGCTCATTTTTGTCACTTAACTGCTGCCATGTTTAAACCCTCTTCAATATCATCCATTTACAAATACATTTAACAATAATATATATATTACAAGTCTCAGTTATTACTGATGTTCTGGGAATCAGATTTCTACTGCTTTAAGAAGCTATGGATTCCATTTTGAGGCAAGTAGAATGTCTCACTTTAATAACAAAAGTAAATGACCTGTTATTCAGAGTGTTTCTGATACAAAAGGATTGTCAACAATCAATGAATGATATTGGGCAACACAACACCTTCTCCAAATATTTATTTTTAAGATCACAATAAACAAATAGATTAAGAATAAAAAATCCTTTCAGTCTTACATACTTGTGTATTAATTTAGTCATACTCATGTTGTCAGTGGATTTTAGTATTTTTTTAACATCTTTATTGGAGTATAATGGCTTTACAATGGTGTGTTACTTTCTGCTTTATAAAATAATAAATCAGCTATACATATACATACATACACAGAGCTGATCTCCCTGTGCTATGTGGCTGCTTCCCACTAGCTATCGGTTTTACATTTGGTAGTGTATACATGTACATGCCACTCTCTCACTTTGTCCCAGCTTACCCTTCCCTCTCCCCATGTCCTCAAGTCCATTCTCTAGTAAGTTTATTTAGCATCCTCAAAAAGCCCTCCATCAATTACAAGGAAAATAAAGTAAGAAAAAGCAGCACAACTTTAATATTGCTAAATATATTCCAAAATAGTCCCTAAATGTCAAAATAGAGGCAGTTACATAACCAAAAATATATGGATTGCTATTTGGCAGCATTTATTCCAACTTCATAACATTCCCTATGTCTCTGAAACCCACATCTGGAATGTGAAGTTAAATCCTCTCCAGAGAGCACAGTTGCAGCTGAAATCCTGATTCTGTGTCCATCCCTCTTGCTGACTTCACCTTCTCACAGCAGTAACAGTTCAGGAGCTGCTATCATACATTACCTTCATAACACAACCTTAGAAAGATGGCCAAATCTTTTCCAAAGTAAGCAAACCAGAAAAAAACAGAAAATTAGTGGTTAACGAATCCATTAGGATTCAGTGAAATGACTTAATACGACAATATTTATTAGGAGTTCCATTAGTTAGATAAATTCTTCTTACTAAATCCAATCATCAATTACACTTCAATGACATGGAAACAAAAACAGGGTTTATGTATCTCTCTTCTAAAACAGAAAATAAAACATAGAGATAAAACTGTGATTGAGCCTTTAGGAAAAAGAATTGAATCATACCTACAGAAGCAAATTGAATTTTTATGGGGTTATTCAGTTTTTCCATGTGAAGGTGCAAGTTCACTGAGACAAGCCATTGAACTTTCTTATGCTCCACAGTGTGTGTATAACTTCTGAAAATGTATCTACCAGGGCAAAGACCATTTAAATATCAAGTTATTCATATTTGCTGAAATGTTTACAAACTGTTGCTTTGGGTTTTTTTTTTAACTTTTTATTTTATATTGAAGTAGAGATGATTAACAATGTTGTGATAGATTCAGGTACACAGCAAAGGGACTCAGCCATATATATACATGTATACATTCTCCCCCAAACTCCCCTCCCATCCAGGCTGCCACACAACATTGAGCAGAGTTCCCTGTGCTATACAGTAGTTCCTTATTGGTTAACCATTTTAAATATAGCACTGTGTATATGTCAATCCCAAACTCCCTAACTATATCCCTTCCTCCTAACCTTCCCCCCTGGTAACCATATGTTCCTTCTCTACGTCTATGGGTCTGTTTCTGTTTTGGAAATAAGTTCACTGGTATCATTTCTTTTTAGATTCCGCATATAAGTGATATCATACGATATATCTCTTTTTCTGACTTCGAAGTAGGTATTTATGGGCCAACTTTGTCTTGTTTACTTGTGTTTCTCTGGTCTTTATTTATTTATTTTTTAACATTTTTATTGGAGTATAATTGCTTTATAATGGTGTGTTTGTTAGTTTCTGCTTTTTAACAACATGAATCAGCTATACATATATATATATATATCCCCATATCTCTTCCTTCTTGCGTCTCCCTCCCACACTGCCTATCTCACTCCTCTAGGTAGTCACAAAGCACCGAGCTGATCTCCCTGTGCTATGTGGCTGCTTCCCACTAGCTATCTATTTTACATTTGGTAGTGTATATATGTCCATGCCAATCTCTCACTTTGCCCCAGCTTACCCTTCTCCCTCCCCATGTCTTCAAGTCCATTCTGTACATCTGTGTCTTTATTCCTCTCCTGCCCCTAGGTTCTTCAGAACCATTTTTTTTATAGATTCCATATATATGTGTTAGCATATGGTATTTGTTTTCCTCTTTCTGACTTACTTCATTCTGTATGACAGACTCTAGGTCCATCCACCTCACTACAAATAAATCAATTTAATTTCCTTTCATGGTAAGTAATATTCCATTGTATATGTGTGCCACATCTTCTTTATCCATTCATCTGTCGATGGACACTTAGCTTGCTTCCATGTCCTGGCTATTGTACATAGAGCTATAATGAACATTGTGGTACATGACTCTTTTTGAATTATGGTGGTTTTCTCAGGGTATATGCCAGTAGTGGGATTGCTGGGTTGTATGGTAGTTCTATTTTTAGTTCTTTAAGGAACCTCCGTACTGTTCTCCATAGTGGCTGTATCAATTTACATTCCCACCAACAGTACAAGAGGGTTCCCTTTTCTCCACATCCTCTCCAGAATTTATTGTTTGTAGATTTTTCATGATGGCCATTCTGACTGGTGTGAGGAAGCTGGTGTGTGCAAATCAAAACTACCTTATTGTAGTTTTGATTTGCATTTCTCTAATTGTTAGTGTTATTGAGCATCCTTTCATGTGTTTGTTGGCAATCTGTATATTTTCTTTGGAGAAATGTCTATTTAGGTCTTCTGCTTATTTTTGGATTGGGTTGTTAGCTTTTTTGATATTGAGCTGCATGAGCAACTTGTAAATTTTGGAGATTAATCCTTTGTCAGTTTCTTCATTGGAAAATATTTTCTCCCATTCTGAGGGTTGTCTTTTCATCTTGTTTATGGTTTCCTTTGTTGTGCAAAAACTTTTAAATTTCATTGGGTCTCATTTATTTATTTTTGTTTTTATTTCCATTTCTCTAGGAGGTGGATCAAAAGGATTTTGCTGTAATTTATGTCATAGAGTGTTCTATGTTTTCCACTAAGTGTTTTATAGTGTCTGACCTTACATTTCGGTCTTTAGTCCATTGTGAGTTTATTTTTGTGTATGGTGTTAGGGAATGTTCTAATTTCATTCTTTACATGTAGCTGTCCAGTTTTCCCAGCACCACCTATTGAAGAGGCTGTCTTTTTTCCATTGTATATTCTTGCCTCCTTTATCAAAAATAAGGGGACCATATGTGTGTGGGTTTATCTTTGGGCTTTCTATCTTTTTCCATTGATCTATATTTTTGTTTTTGTGCTAGTACCAGTACCATAATGTCTTCATTACTGTAGCTTTGTAGTGTAGTCTGAAGTCCGGGAGCCTCCACAAACTGTTGTTGAAATCCCATTTAAAAATAGTGCACGGGGTTTCCCTGGTGACGCAGTGGTTGAGAGTCCGCCTGCCAATGCAGAGGACACAAGTTTGTGCCCCGGTCCGGGAAAATCCCACATGCCGCAGAGCGACTAGGCACGTGAGCCATGGCCACTGAGCCTGCGTGTCTGGAGCCTGTGCTCTGCAATGGGAGAGGCCACAACAGTGAAAGGCTCGCGTACCGCAAAAAAAAAAAAAATAGTGCACGTTTCATTGATACTGGCTTCCTTAACACCATAAGAACTATTATATGAAGAGAGGTTGCTTTCACATCACCACTAACAAAAATTTTGACCAGGAGTAAATGTTACATGGGAGTGGGGGGTGTGGGTATTAGTGGGAACATGGGCAAAAATTTCTCTTTGTTTCACTACTATTTTAAAATAATTATTTTTGTGGTAGCTAATCCAAAATGACTCCTGTGATTCATATCTAGTCAGGTTCCCAGGTACAAGTCTACTGATAATCCACCACCAGATCGCATTCCCACACAACCTTATATTTAATACCCTTCTATCAATACTGTGCATCAGTGATAACAAAGTAGAAAAACATGTTTGTGCTAAACAGTACTATTCATTTAGGTGAAACAATGGGAAGAAAGGGAAGAGATGTTATGTAGAAGTAAGACTAAACTCAAGAGAAAAGACACATTCCATTAAATTAGTTCACTTAGAACTAAAGAAGCCAAATAATAATTCAAATGCAAAAAATCTTTTAAGAATGCATTTATTCATAAGCCAAATAAAATGACAACAAATTGCTCTATGTTTTTGCCCAATAAGACTTTATTTACAACACTGAAAACAAATAGCCTCAGCACACATACAAAGTGCAGTGAGCAAGTTCAATGGGTCCCTGAAATAAGAATAAAGTAAGAATAAATGGGAACTTCCTCAACCTGATAAAAAACTATCTACAAAAACCCTATAGCTAACATCATACTTAAAGCTGAGACACTGGACTTTTTCCCACTAATATCAGGTACAAAGCAAAAATGCCCCCACTCACCACTGCTTTTCAAAGTCCTACTAGAAGTTCTTGCTAATGCAGTAAACCAAAAAAAACATAAAATAAAAGTTACACAGATTGGACAGGAAAACATAAAACCATCTTTGCTAATACAAGACATGATTATTTATATAGAAAATCCAAAAGAATAGACAAAAAAAAAAACCTGGAACTAATAAGCTATTATAAAAAGTTGCAGGATACAGGAATTTGAAATTAAAAATACAATACCATTTACATTAGCTCCCTCTAAAATTACTTAGATATAAATCTAACAAAATATTTACAAGACATATATGAGAAAAAACACAAAACTGATGAATGAAATCAAATAAGAAATAAATAAATGAAGAGGTATTCCATGTTCATAGATAGAAAGTCTCAATATTGTTAAAGTGTCAGTTCCGTCCAACTTGATCCATAAACTCAATGTAATCAGAATCAAAATCTCAGCAGGTTATTTTGTGGATAGTGACAAATTGACTCTACAGTTTATATGGAGAAACAAAAGACACAGAGTAGTCAATATTGAAAGAGAACAAAGGTGAAGGACTGATGCCATCTGATTTCAAAACTTACTATTAAAAAAAAGCTACCATAATCAAGATAGTGTGGAATTGGCAAAAAGAACAGGCAGATAGATCAATGGAATAGAATAGCAATCCCAAGAATAGGTCCATATAAATATAGTCAACTGGTCTTTGACAAAGGACCAAAGGTAAGAGAATTGAGCAAAGAGAGTCTTTTCAACAAATGGTGCTGAAACTACTGGAAATTCACCTGCAAAAAAAAATGAATCTAGACAGATATTATACTCTTCACCAAAATTCATTGAAGTGGGTCACAGACCTAAATATAAAATGCAAAACTATAAAACTCATAGAAAAATAAGAAAACCTGAATGACCTTTGGTGTAGCAGTAACGTTTTAGAGATATCAAGGGCACAATCCATGAAAGGACTAATTAATAAGGTGGATTTCATTAAAATTAAAAACATCTTCTCTGTGAAAGATTTCAGAGTATAAGAAGACTAATAACAGACTTGGAGAATATATTTGCAAACGATGCACCTGATAAAGAATTGCTATCCAAAATATACAAAGAACACTTAAAAGTCAACAAGAAGAAAAGAAAGAACTCAATTAAAAAATGGGACAAATACCTTAATAAACACCTCACCAAAGAAGACACACATGAAAAGATGCTCCACATTATATGTCATCAGGGAAATAAAAATGAAAACAACAATAAGAAACAACTACACACCTATTAAGATGACTAAAATCTGCAACACTGACTACATCAAATGCTGGTGAGGATGTGGAGCAACAGGAACTTCAGTAACTGCTAGTGGAAATCCCAAATAATACAGACACTCCAGAGGACTGTTAGAGGGTTTCATACAAAACGAAGCATACTCTTACCACACAATCCAGCAGTAGCACTTCTTGGTACATATCCAAAGAAGTTGAAAACTTACTTCTACACAAAATCTTGCACACAGGTGTTTATAGCAGGTTTATTCACTATTGCCAAAACCTGAGTAACCATGAAGTCCTTCAATAGTTGAATGGACAAACAAATATGGCACATTCAGACAATGGAATATTCTTTCCACTAAAAAGAAATAAACTATCAAACTATGGAAAGATGTGGGGAAAATTTAAATTCATAATACTAAGTGAAGAAAGGCAACCTAAAAAGACTACACACAAGGATTCATGATGGCAGAGGAGTAAGAGAACATAGAGTTCATCTTTCCCCACAAATGCATCAGGAATACATCTACAAATGGAACAATTCTCACAGAGCACCAGCTGAACACTAGCAGAGGAACTCG
This sequence comes from Grampus griseus, assembly GCF_964374135.1. Taxonomy (NCBI): domain Eukaryota; kingdom Metazoa; phylum Chordata; class Mammalia; order Artiodactyla; family Delphinidae; genus Grampus; species Grampus griseus. The sequence continues at coordinate 49,661,563 of NC_139012.1, forward strand.
GACACCTAAAAGGACAAGAAAGATCCCCATGTAACAGGGTAGGATAAGAGAGAGAAGAAAGGAAAAGGAAGAGGAGAGAAAGCAGAATGAAACATGTGCCCCTTTGGGGGAGGGAGAAGCTGAAGGAGAGGGAAGGTTGCCACATCTGGGGAAGCCCCTTCACCTGCAGGGAGATCAGTTGGGACAGAAGGGGATCTTCAGGGCCTCTCAGAGGAGATCACAGCAACCAGTCTCTGGCAGGCAGGACAGAGTGAGACTTATACAGATGGTTCAATGCCACAGCCCTGTGTGACCCAGCCTGAGACATGTGACCAATGCTGCAGATGGGGCTGGGAGCAGGAATGTGGGGTTTGGAGAGCAAACCCAGGGGGAGGACTGTTGTTGGCTGTGAGGAGACAGACTGTGGGGATGAGAATGAAGAAATCTGCAACTGGGAATGCACGTGGAGGAAACCTAGACCGACATAGAAACAAAGCACCATTGTTAATTGATGTGTAAGGGGCGAGGCTGCCATTGCACCCTCTCTCCCCACGTGCTTGTCCCTGTCTGCCAGGGCACTAGGAAGGGCTCTCACTGGGGCTGGCTGTCTTGTGCCCATGGCCAACGACTAACCCATGTGACTCATCACCACAGGGGCCAGCTTTCTCGCAACTCTGGCTGCCACTGCCTCTGTGTCCCCTCCTCACTGGGCAAACTCGTGTGGACCAGGGCAGCCTTGGGAGCAGACCCCTGTGAGTCGTCCACAGGCAGAGATGGGGTTGAAACCACAACTGAGCCCCAGGGGGCATGCAACTGAGGAAGAAAAGCTGAAATCTTTCCTCACAGCTACATAAACTGAATCGACATCTCCATAACTGGCTTTATAAACCAGAGCCTACAGAACATCTAAATGAACGAACAATGAGTGATCCTGCAGCAAAGACAGGTATGGTTTTAGTAGCTGTAGACTGTGGGCACATACATGCAGGGTTAGGCCAGGTGAGCTGCTCCAACAGTGTCCACAGGGAGTCCAGATCCATGATTACTGCAATTCTGGGACCTGACTTCAGTGGATCTACACTGGTGGCCTGGTAAAAATGTCTGAGAGACAACAGGACCAATTGTTGGCATACCCACAGTTAAGGTGGTGCTGAAAGCAATGTCAACAGCAGTATAATCTGAGAGCTTGTACAAGGGGTGGTAGGTGACAAAAGAGAGCACACCCACAGGTGAACAGCTCCAGAGGAGAAATACTCAGTGGCTTCCCTCCCAGTGGGTGTGCTCCAATTCCACCTATCTTGCACCACTGTTCAGAAACACAGCTCAGAAACAGATCTGGGGGCCTCTACTCCAACAACCAGGGAGCAGACGCCACCTCTGATAAGACAGTGACAACCACAGAGCAAAGGGGAGACCTTGCCCAATATCCATTTCAGGCTCTGGTCACCACATTAGTCACACCTCCTATCACGAGGATAACGGCTAGAATACACTGAGAAAAGATGTGGCAGAAATCTGTACTAAAAACAGCCCTCACACCAAAACATATTAAATCCACACAGGCTGCACCAGGATGTTCCCACATAAAAATAGACCCCCAAGACAGTCTGAGTATCTGGCATTGGGAGGAAGAACCCCCAGAGCATTTAGCCTCAAAGGCCAGTGGGGCTTGTGTGCAGGAGCTCCACAGGGCTGGGAGAAACAGAGACTCCACTGTTGGAGCACACAAACAAGGTCTCACATGCACTGGAACCCAGCACAAAGCAGTATTTCCATAGGAACCTGGGCTACACCTACCTAGAGGTCTTGGAATATCTCCTGGGGAGGCTAAATTATAGCTCACTGTGAAGGCAAGGACACTGGTAGTGGAAGCCCCAGGGAATACTGATTGTAATGAGGTCTCCTGGAAGTCCACATTGCAGCACCAACAGCTGGGCCCAACAAACAACATCCAGGCTCCAGCGCTGGAAAGCCTAAAGCCAAACAACAAAGATAGGATCACAGCACCATCCATTAGAAGACAGGCTGCCTAAAGTCGTATGGAGCTCACAGCCATTTCAAAACAACACACCTTAACACAGCCCTATCCATCAGAGAGACAAAACCCAGCTCCACCCACCAGAGAGCAGGCACCAGTCCCTCTGAGCAGGAAGCCTGCACAAGCCCCTGGACCAACCTCATGCACCCAGGGAGCAGACACAAGAAGCAAGAGGAACTATGATCCTGCAGCCTGCAGAAAAGAGACCACAAACACAGAAATTTAGACAAAATCAGATGACAGAGAAATACGTTGCAAATGAAGGAACAAGATAAAAACTGGCAAGAAGAACTAAATGAAGAAGAGATGGGTAATCTACCCAAAAAAGAATTCAGAGCAAATAACAATAAAGATGATCCAAAATTTCAGAAAAAGAATGGAGGCACAGATTGAGAAAATACAAGAAATAATTAAAAAGGAGCTAGAAGATTTAAAGAACAAACCGATGAATAATACAACAATTGAAATGAAAAATACAGTAGAATGTATCAACAGCAGAATAACTGAAGCAAAAGAATGAATAAGTGAGCTGGAGAACAGAGTGGTGGAAATCACTGCCACAGAGCAAAATAAAGAAAAAAGAATGAAAAGAAATGAGGACAGTCTCAGAGACCTCTGGGGTAACATTAAATGCACATTTACATTATAGGGGTCCCAGAAGGAGAAGAGAAAGAGAAAGCACCTGAGAAAATATTTGAAGGTATCATAGCTGAAATTTCCCTAACATGAGAAAGGAAACACTCACTCAAGTTCAAGAAGCTCAGAGATACACATACAGGATGAACCAAGGAAGACTACACTGAGACACATATTAATCAAACTGAAAAAATTAAAGACAAAGGAAAAATATTAAAAGCAACAAGGTAAAATCAACAAATGACATACAAGGGAATCCCTATAAGAATATAAGCTGGTTTTCAGCAGAAATTCTGCAGTCCAGAAGGGAGTAGGATGATATATTTCAAGTGATTAAATGGAAAAACCTACAACCAAGACTATTCCATCCAGCAAGGCTATCATTCAGATTCGATGGAGAAATCAAAAGCTTTACAGACAAGCAAAAGTTAAGAGAATTCAGCACCAACAAACCAGCTTTACAACAAGCCACAAGAGAAGAGAACAAAACAAGAAGGGAAGAAAGAAACCTACAAAAACAAACCCAAAACAATTAAGAAAATGGCAATGGAACACACATATTGATAATTACCTTAAATATAAATGGATTAAAGGCTCCAGCCAAAAGACATAGACTGGCTGAATGGATACAAAAACAAGACCCATATATATGCTCTCTACAAGAGACCCACTTCAGACCTAGGGACACATACAGACTGAAAGTGAGGGGATTTCCATGCAAGTGGAAATCAAAAGAAAGCTGGAGTAACAATACTCATATCAGACAGAATAGACTTTAAAATAAAGACTGTTATATGAGACAAGGAAGAACACCACATAAAGATCAAGAGATCAATACAAGAAGAAAATATAACAACTGTAAATATATATGCACCCAACTTAGGAGCACCTCAATAAATAGGGAAAATGTTAAAAGCCATAAAAGGGGGAATCAGCAGGAACAAAATAATAGTGTGGGACTTTAAACCTCAATTACACCAATGGAGATAATCCAGACAGATAATTAATAACAAAACACAAGCCTTAAAAGATACACTAGACCAGATAGACTTAATTGATATTGATAGGATATTCCATCCAAAAGCATAAGAATACACTTTCTTCTTAAGTGCACATGGAACATTTGCCAGGATAGATCACACCTTAGGTCACAAATCAGGCCTTGGTAAATTTTAGAAAATTGAAATAACATCCAGCATCTTTTCTGACCACAACACTATGAGATTAGAAGTAAATTATAGGAAAACAACTGTAAAAACGCAAACAAATGGAGGCTAAACAGTATGTTACTAAACATTCAATGGATCACTGAAGAAATCAAAGAGGAAATCAAAAAATACCTACAGACAAATGACAACAAAAACATGATGATCCAAAACCTATGAGATGCAGCAAAAGCAGTTCTAAGAGGGAAGTTTATAGCAATGTAGTCTTACCTCAAGAAACAAGAAAAACCTCAAATAAACAACCTAACCTTACACCTAAAGCAACTAGAGAAAGAAGAACAACAAAAAAAACGTAAACTTAGTAGAAGGCAAGAAATCATATAGATCAGAGCAGAAATAAAAGAAATAGAGATGAAGAAAACAATAGTAAAGATCAATGAAACCAAGAGCTGGTTCTTTGGAAAGATAAACACAATTGATAAAACTTTAGCCAGACTCATCAAGAAAAAAAAGGCGAGGACTCAAATCAATAAAATTAGAAATGAAAAAGGAGAAGTTATGATTGACACCAGAGAAACACAAAGGATCATGAGAGACTGCTACAAGCAACTCTATGCCAATAAAATGGACAAACTAGAAGAAATTGACAAATTCTTAGAAAGGTACAACCTTCCATTTGAGCCAAGAAGAAATAAAAAGTATGAACAGACCAATCACAAGAAATGAAATTGTAAGTGTGTTGAAAAAACTTCCAACAAACAAAAGTCTAAGACCAGATGGCTTCACACGTGAATTCCATCAAACATTTAGAGAAGAGTTAAACCCTATCCTTCTCAAACTCTTCCAAAAAAATTGCAGAGGAAGGAACACTCCCAAGACCATTCTACAAGGCCACAATCACGCTGATACCAAAACCAGACAAAGATATCACAAAAAAAGGAAATTACATACCAATATCACTGATGAATATAGACACAAATATCCTCAACCAAATATTAGCAAATTTAATCCAAAAACATATTAAAAGGATCATACACCATGAGCAAGTGTGATTTATCCCAGGCCTGCAAGGATTCTTCAATGTATGTAAATCAATCAGTGTGATACACCACATTAAAAAACTGAAGACTAAAATTTATGTGATCATCTCAATAGATGCAGAAAAAGCTTTTGACAAAATTCAACACACATTTATGATATTAACTGTCCAGAAAGTGGTCATAGTGGGAACTTACCTCAACATAATAAAGGTCATATTCTACAAACATACAGCAAACATCATTCTCAATGGTTAAAAATTTAAAACATTTCTTCTAAGATCAGGAACAAGATAAGGATGTTCACTCTCACCAATTTTATTCAACATAGTTTTGGAAGTCCTAGCCATGGCAATCAGAGAAGAAAAAGAAATGAAAGGAATACAAATTGGAAAAGAAGAAGTAAAACTGTCAGTGTTTACAGATGACATGACATTATACATACAGACTCCTAAAGATGACACCAGAAAACTACTAGAGCTAATCAATGAATTTGGTAAGGTTTCAGGATACAAAATTAATACACAGAAATCTGTTGTATTCCTCTACACTAGCAGCAAAAAATCAGAACAAGAAATCAAAGAATCAATCCCATTTACCACTGTGTCATAAATAATAAATTACCTAGGAATAAACCTACCTAAGGAGGCAAAAGACCTATATTCAGAAAACTATAAGACACTAATGAAAGGAATCAAAGATGACAGAAACAGATGGAGAGAATACCATGTTCTTGGACTGGAAGAATGAATATTGTCAAAATGACTATACTACACAAAATAATCTACACATTCAATGCAATCTTTGTCAAATTACCAATACCATTTTTCACAAAATTGGAACAAAATATTTTATAATTTGTATGGAAACATAAAAGAACCCAAATAGCAAAAGAAATCTTGAGAAAGAAAAATGGAGCTGGAGGAATCAGCCTCCCTGTGATCAGGCAATACTACAGTGCTACAGTAATCAAAACATTATGGTACTGTCACAAAAACAAAAATATAGGTCAATATAACAGGATAGAAATTCTAGAGATAAACCCACACACCTATGGTCACCTATTCTACAACAAAGGTGGCAAGAATATATAATGGAGAAAAGAGAGTTTCTTCAATAAGTGGGGCTGGGAAAACTATACAACTACATGTAAAAGAATGAAATTAGAACATTCTCTAACACCATACACAAAAATAACTCAAAATGGATTAAGGACATAAGTGTAAGACCGAATACTATAGAACTCTTAGAGGAGAGCAGGGCAAACACTCTCTAACATAAATCACAGTAAGATCTTTCTTGAACCAACTCCTAGAGTAATGAAAATAAAAACAAAAATTAAAAAATGAGACCTAATTTAACTTAAAACATTTTGTACAGCAAAGGAAACCATAAACAAAAGGAAAAGACAATCCACAGAATGGGAGAAAATATTTGCAAGAAAAGAGACCAACAAGAGATTAATCTCCAAAATATACAAACATCTCATGTAGCTCAATTTCAAAAAAACAAACAACCTAATGAAAAATTGAGAAAAAGATCTAAATAGACGTTTCTCCAAAAACGGCATACAGATGGCCAAAAAGCACATGCAAAAATGCTCAATATCAGTAATTATTAGAGAAATGCAAATCAAAACTACCATGTGGTATCACCTCACACCAGTCAGAATGGCCATCATGAAAAAATCTGCAAACAGTAAATGTTGGAGAGGGTGTGGAGAAAAGGGAACTTTCCTACACTGTTGGTGGAATGTAAATTGGTACAGCCACTATGGAGAATAGTATGGAGGTTCCTTAAAAAACTAAAACTAGAGCACCATGTGATCCAGCAATTCCACTCCTGGGCATATACCTGGAGGAAACAATAATTCAAAAAGATACATGTACCCCAATATTCATCGCAGCACTATTTACAATAGTCAGGATATGGAAGCAACTTAAATGTCCATCAATTGATGAATTGGTAAAGAAGACGTGGTACATATATACAATGGGATATTTCTCATCCATAAAAAAAATAATGTCATTTGCAGCAACATAGATGGACCTAGAGATTGTCATATTGAGTGAAGTAATTCAGACAGAGGAAGACAAATATCATATGATATCGCTTATATGAGGAATCTTAAAAAATGGTGCAAATAAACTTATTTTCAAAACAGAAATAGAGTCACAGAGGTGGAAATAAACTTACAGTTACCAAGGGGGAAGGGTGTGAGGGATAAGCTGTGAGATTGGGATTGATATATACACATTACTAAATATAAAATAAGTGATTGGGCTTCCCTGGTGGTGCACTGGTTGAGAGTCTGCCTGCCGATGCAGGGTACATGGGTTCGTGCCCCGATCTGGGAAGATCCTACATGCCGTGGAGCGGCTCGGCCCATGAGCCATGGCCGCTGAGCCTGCGTGTCCACAGCCTGTGCTCCGCAATGGGAGAGGCCACAACAGTGAGAGGCCCGCGTACTGAAAAAAAAAAAAAGTGATTAATAAGATTCTACTGTATAGCACAGAGAACTCTAGTCAATACTCTGTAATAATCTGTATGGGAAAAAAATCTAAAAGAGAGTGGATATATGTATATCTTTGATTCAGTTTGCTGTACAGCAGAATTAACACAACATTGTAAATCAACTATATTCCAATAAAAATTAATTTAAGAAAAAGACTTTACACAGTGTAAGATTCTAGCTATACAATATTCTGAAAAGGCAAAAGTATGCAGACGGTGAAAAGATCAGTAGTTGCCAAAGATTGGGAGACGGAGAAATGAATTGGTGGAGCCCTATGGATTTTTAGGGCAGTAAAAATACTTTGTACACATCATAATGATGGGTACACATCATTATATACATATATTATATAAATATTAAATTACATAAAAATAATATAGTATAAATAAATAATTTATAATATAATATATAAATAATATATATAATATTATATCATATATATCTGTAACAAACATTTAGAATATAAACACCAAGAATGAACTGCAGTGTAAACTCTGGACCTTAGCTGATTATGATGTGTCAATGTAGGTTCCTCAGTTGAAACAGATGTACCACTCTGGTGGGTGTGTTGACAATGAGGGAGACTTTATGTGTGGATGCAGGGAGTATACAGGAAATCTCTGCATCTTCCCCTCAATTTTGTTGTGAACCTAAAACTGCTCTAAAAAAGTCTTAATAAAATGACACGAAACAAATAAAAAGCAACAACAAAAAATAAACTTCAACCAACCAAAAAGAAAAAAAAAATACTGAGGGATTTTTAACTTCTCTTTTCTATAGGTCATTTCTGCAGCTTCCAAAGTCTTCCCAAAATAAGGTGGAATTTCTATTTTAAAATGTTAAAGAAAAATATATTTATAGTGCTAAAGTATGTTAATGGGAAGTACTACTACATCTGAAAGGGGGAAATTCAGGAATCTTTTCTCTCCCTTGATAAGCAAGCCACAGACCATTGGGTCAGAAGGGTCATCTTATTCTTGTTTTTCAAGTCATATGGCCATAATAGTGACAGAATTAAAGGCCCTATGTGTGTCTAACCATTTCCCTCTTCTTTCTGAGTGTGCTGTTCTAGCGTTTGACTTAAGTAATAATTAGATGACCTGCTACATAGAGTCTGAGCACTCTCTTCAACTTACATTTATCTGTCATAAATTATGAAATATCAGGCACTGATTTAGATATTGATAAAATTCTAGCTATTCCCACATTTTCTCTTTTATATAGTCTTTTAGAACATTTTTGTAAATCAGAATTTTTTTTAAAGTTTTGTGACACTTTATAAAAGCAGCATGGATCTTACCATCAATTTTCTATCAATAAGCTCTAGAGAAGAATGTTTTGAATCTAAATGTCAAATAGGAAAAGAAAAATTTAAATTTACTGAAATTTTATTATAGTATCATAAAAGAGGCTTCAAGCTCCCACAAAATGTCTGATTTTGAAAGGCTTCCTGGTGTCAAGGTGTCATGATGAGTTAACCACAATATTTAACCACAGACAACTGACCAATATGCTTGCTAAGAGTGGTTATTTAATTGTGGCCAATTAAACGTTTGATAATGTCTGCCAGAGTCAGAAATTTAATATTTCTGAAAGTTAATAAGGAACAGTATTGAAATTATCCAGAAAAAATATCTTAATAAATATCGGTGCACAATAATACAGCAAGATATTTTACATCTAACAATAGTTATTCCCCCCGTGCCTTATGGCAAGAGGAATGTTTTCAACTATTCTTAAGTAGAAATTAATATTTAAATTATAGTATTTTTGGAAAGGGAAGTCAATATTTACCATATAAGATATATTGGAGCAGGAGGTATTTTATGACTACTAGATGCATATACTTTAATTTCTGTAGGGTGTAGTCTAAATATTTCTGAAACACTGATGTTTTATATTTTATTTAATGTAAATGCTTAGTTAAGGACTAAAGAGCAAAGAAACATTGAACCATGAGCTCCTTTTCCACCAGCACCACAACTAATATTATGATTCTCCACTGTCAGCCTGTAAATATGTGAGAGACTCAATTACTGCCTTCTCTAAGTGGTGAAATATATATTTGGTTGCTAAGATCTCTTTGTTTTATCCTTTATCCCATCACCAGATCCTACATGGCAAGGTTCTTGCCTTTGGTTCAACAAACTTGAAACTTACTCATGGTGGGAAATCTTTGAAAACACTGTAAGGCAAATAAAAAGCCTACAGCCACTTGGGACAAGAGATTACAGTTGAAGCAAACAGTTCCATCTTTATTTTTTCTTAACTAATCAGGTTAAGGTATCTGTTCACAATGCATTTTATATTTCTTAAGGGTACATGAGACATTTTCCAAGATAGATAATATATTAGACCACAAAACAGGTCTTAACAAATGTAAGAGGATTGAAATCATATGAAGCATCTTTTCTGACCACAATGGTATGAAACTAGAATTTAATTATGTGAAGAAAACTAGGAAATTCACAAATATGTGGAGATTAAACAACATGCTACTGAACAACCAATGGGTCAAAGAAGAAATCAAAATAGAGATAAAAACTATAATGAGAAATGTAAAATGTGAAAGTTTGTGGGATGCAGTAAAAGCAGTTCTAAGAGGGAAGTCATAGTGATATTTTCTAAATAAACTTTTAACTTTGAGGTAATTGTAGATTAGCATACGAAATAGTACAGAGAAATCCCATGTAACTTTTACCCCATATCCCACAAGAATACTATATTGCAAAGCTATAGAATAAGACCACAACCATGATTTCGATATTGTTGCAGTCAAGATACAGAACATTTTCATCATCACAGCATTCCTCATGTTGCCATTTTGTAGAGACATACACCTTCCTCCTGCCCTCATTCACTCCTTATATCCTGGCAACCAAAATCTCTTCTTCATTTCTATAATGTTTTCAGGTCAAAAATATTACCTAAAGAGAATCACAGAGTCATACAATATGTAAACTTTTGAAATTATCTGTTTCACTCAGCATAATTTCCTGGAGATTCATCTAAATCCATCAAGAGTTTATTCTTTTGTATTGCTGAGTAGTATTCTAATGTATGGGTGTACTACAGATTGTTTACTTATTCAGTCATTAAAGAATGTATGGATTATTTCCAGTTTGGGGTTATTAGAAATAAAAATGTTATCAAAATTTGTGTAGAGGCTTTTGTGTGGACATAAGTTTTCTTTACTTCTCTGAGATAATAGCTCAATAGTACAATTATTGAGTCATATATTAGTTGCATTTTTAGTTTCATAAGAAACTCCTAAATTCTTTTTGAAATGGCTGTACCATTTTATGTTCATAACAGCAATGTATCAGTGATCCAGTTTCTTGGAATCCTCACAATGTTTTTTTTTTTAACCATTCTGATAGGTGTGCAGTAATATTTCATGGTGGTTTTATTTTGCATTTCCCTGTGGCTAGTGATGTTGAACATCTTTTCCTTTTCCTTAAGACTTCCTCTCTGACCTATTGATTATTTACAAGTGTTTTACTTATTGTCCAAATGTTTAAGTGTTTAAGTATTTTGCTGTTTTTTAAAAATTTATTTCTAGTTAAATTCCATTATGGTCAGAGAGCACACTATATATGATTTTTAGTTTGCTAAGGTTTCTTTCATGGACCAGAATATCATCTGTCTTGCTATATGTTCCTTGGCACTTGAATAGAGTATGTATTCTGCTGTTGTTGAGTGTAGTGTTTTATAAATTTTGACTACATTCTGTTTCATGGTGATCTTGCAGTATCCTTGCTGATTTTCTATATAGTTGGCTATCAGTTGTTGAGGGAAGTGTGTTGAAATCTCTAGCTTGTGGATTTTTAAATTTGTTCCTTCAATTTTAGCACTTTTTGCTTCATGTAATTCCCCACTATGTAAGTTTTGTGCATATAAAATTACTGTTTTCTTCATAAATTTTCCCTTTATGTTACCCAAATAATACATTTTCTCTTTATCTCTGAAAATTTTACCTGCTCCAAAATCTATCTTATATGATGTTAGTATAGCCACTCTTACATTGATTTAACTCATGTTCTCATGATATAGCTTTTTATGTACTTCTACTTTCAACCTGCCTATACTGTTGTATTTTTTTTTTTTATTTTTATTTTTTTATTTTTTTATTTTTTATTTTTGCGGTACGCGGGCCTCTCACTGCTGTGGCCTCTCCCGTTGCGGAGCACAGGCTCCGGACGCACAGGCTCAGCGGCCATGGCTCACGGGCCCAGCTGCTCTGCGGCACATGGGATCTTCCCGGACCGGGGCACGAACCCGTGTCCCCTGCATCGGCAGGCGGACCCTCAACCACTGCGCCACCAGGGAAGCCCTATACTGTTGTATTTGAAGTGAGTTTCTTGTTGGCAACACAAAGTTTGGTCTTGTTTTTTACTACACATTGCCAACTTCTTCACCTCCAAGCTTGGGATCAAGCAAAAAGAAAACCAAAGAAACTCACTCAACATGCTATAACTTGTATCCCAAGAAACTCAGCAGTGTGCTTTCCTCTCTCTAACTTTCAGAAATTTCTTTTGTTTGTACTATAAATAATGTTCAGGATTGTTAATTCTACTTAGCAGGTGGAATAGGGAAAGATATGTCTACTCCATCTTGCCAGTAGCAGAAAAAATATACTGATTTTAAAAATATATATACTTTTGGGCTTCCCTGGTAGCACAGTGGTTGAGAGTCTGCCTGCCAATGCAGGGGACACGGGTTCGTGCCCTGGTCCGGGAAGATCCCACATGCCATGGAGCGGCTGGGCCCATGAGCCATGGCCGCTGAGCCTGCGTGTCCAGAGCCTGTGCTCCACAACGGGAGAGGCCACAACAGTGAGAGGCCCACATACCGGAAAAAAAAAAAAAAAATATATATATATATATATATATATTATTGTGATGATGGTGGGTGAAGAAAATAACTGTTTTTAAATCTTATTGTTCTAAAATAATATTTTACATATATCACACATATCATTTGTGATATAAAGTTAGAATACAGATAAGAAAGAAAAGATGACCATATAAGACAGAAATGTCTTTTGTTGGGATAAGCAATTAAGCAATACTTAATTATCCCATACTCTCTGGAGCACACATATAGGAAGGAGTCCATTAGTAAAATGTCCTTCTACCAAGTAGGAGGCATTGGAATATAAATAAGAGGAAACTGAAACTAACTGTAATATAAATTGCACAGTAAGTAATGTCAGTAACAAGAAGTCAAAGGTAAGCTGTTTTCAGTTTTTTTGATAGCTTAACAATGTCATCAAGGACCCAGAATTTCCTGATTTTCTAGTCTGAATTTCCAGTGTGTCCTGTTTCATCTTCATGACGGCAAACTGACTACATTGGCTAGATCATCACGTCCAGGAATATTATGTTCAAAGTCCGGAAATAAGAGCAAAGTTATGAGATGAGATCATTCATCTCACGTGCCTCTCTCTTTCTGATGGGGACAAAATTTGTCAACAAAACATTTCTAAGCCAACATCATATAATATCTAATTAGCCAGAATTGGACTAAATTCCTGCTGCAAAGGAAGTTCAGGAAAAAATATATCCGAAAGGAAAACTACTGGGAGGTAGGCATGGAAGAGCATATTCAAAAAGTTCAATTATCTACACTTGCAACACCTGATAATCAAGTCTGACACAGTGTTAAATGTGGCATACTAAAAGTTCCATTTTACTGAGACTTATGTTTCATTCACTAATTCATTAGATTCTTTCACTAATAGCTCTAGGTGACTGTGAGGTAATTCATGTAGTACCCAACCATTATAATAATAATTTTTAAAAATGTATATCTACATGAATATTAATACATAAATACCAAGGTTAAAATCATGTCTATTATCAGGATTTCCAAAATGTATTCCACAAAATCCTAGTCCCATAACTTCCAAGAAAATAATTTTCTGAGCTCAAATAAATTTGAGAATTTGTTTGAATCCTTCAGATTCTACTAGTCCTTGGAAACTCATTGAACATATAGTTAAGCCTCTGAGAAGTCCTAAAATTAAAAAAAAAATAGTTTAAATATGTTTAGCTCAGTATTTTCTAAATGTGTAACACTTTTCCTACAATTAAAACTATTTATAATGTGCATAAATTGTATTTTTTAAAATGTATTCTGAAAAACATTGTCTGCCATGAATGAACTATTCTAGGAATACAAAGCTAGTCTGCTGAATATACCTAATCTCATCATCTTTAATATTTAAAATAGTCTGAATCACTAGAATATCCTTTACTTGTATCAGTAATAGTGATTCCATACATTGCTATTTACAAAATTCTTTCTTTTACATTCTTATTTAATCACAATAACCTTGGGATTTAGTTTCTAGTATAGTGGGCAATTTATAGGTGGAGAAAATCAGTGAGTACAAATAATTTATTCCTTACGCTCAGTTCAGTGATGGAGCTGCAAATAGGAACAAGGTTTAAATGTTTTCTCTACAACTTACTACTAGCTATTGAACACATTATTTAACATCTTTGAGCCAAAGTTTTCTCAGCTATAAATGAAGGATGGTTATGAGAATTCAAATAGCTAGTGTTTAGTAACCGTTTAATGAAGGCATGACAGAGATGATCATTATTGCTATTATTACTATACTATCACCATACTGATAAGTGCACTGCAGCTATATCTTAGAGTTAAAATCATTTGGTTCAGTGGAAAAATTTGATTTCTATTTTCATGTTTCAACTAATACCTGGCTCCTTCATAATCTGCACGGACAATAATAAGATCAAAAGAAGTATCCACAGACTTCATCATGCCTTTTGTTTTGACCCATTGCCTCTCCATATTCTTTTCCCTCAACCTAGAATTCCATTCCATTACTGCTTCACCTAAAGAGTTGGTATTCATGCTTCACAATACATCTCAAATGCCATTTACATGGTGATATTTTAATTCTATTTTCCAGTGAAGAGCTAGTTCCTCTCTTCTCTAAGTTCTCATCCACATTGTAGCATGAATATTGTATTGTACTCTTCTATTTATTTCACTGTTTCCTCACTCTATTGCAAACTTCTTGAAAGTCCATGATTTATTCATGTCTGTATTTCTACTGTCTGGCAACATACTGAGAACATGATATGCTTGTTACATGACATGTGTTATTTTGTCTATCATAAAATACACACCAAAAACATTCACAAAAATTTTCCTGATTTTCCAAATTCATGGTTTCAGCATATTTTATTTAAAAGGGACATACATAATAGAGTTACTGCAAATTTCATCACTAACTAAAAAACAGTATGTTCTATTCTTAAATTATATCAGTTTATTTATAAAATTCAATTGAAAACTACTCATGTGCCTTAATTCATTGGTGCAAGGCTAGAATATCTGTACAGGTATTTCTAACATTGGCAACTGTTGTAGAATTTTTTTTTTGTTTTTTTTGGTAGATACATGTGTATATTTTTTTTATTCTCTTCAGTTCCCCATGAAAATAATCTCATTTCCACTTCATCCACTCCTTCCACTAATTGATGTGGACTTTTTTCACAGTCAAGCACAGATTAATTTTATAATAGTGAGACAAAAAGATTATTTTCAGTTTTTTATGACCCAAACTCATGTTTCCTTCTGTTTCAGAAATGCTTTTGTAAAGTATCATCTCTTTTTGTCCTTCAGAGGCTGTTTGAAATCCCATAGGAGCTACCAGGTAGCTCTGCATATGTTTCTAAAAATACTCTTGCTGGATGGATTCTGACATCCTGAGATATCTTTATAGCTTCAACACATAATGTCCAAAATATAGAACACTTTATGAACACACCTAAAAATTTGTGGTGATTACAGATCTCATTTGTCTTCAAGGTGGCCTCTGAGAATTTGCAAAAGCTTCAAATTGAAATTGATGCATAGGTGTTTAAGGGATGTTTCATATTATGTTCTCTGACTTGGACCTGAAAAGAAATTGTTTTAAAGGTGGGCAAGATATCCAAGTATGACCTGCACATTAACATCAATGTTATGATTAGCCTGTTGTTTTTGAATACACAGGTACTCTGCTGTTTTTTCTGTGAGATCCAGGGTCTTATTCTTACTCCATGGTCATTAAGGTAGAAATTAGAGACAACCTAAAAATATTCTGTTCCAGAGCTGGAGTTGAGTTTGCATGTATTGGAAAAAATCTTACCCAGAAGCATTAGGAAAAATTGTGCATCTACCTAACTCTTAATCTCCCAAAGGAGATTAGAAGACAAATTCCCAGTCTTAGCAGAAAAGAAAAGATCGAAAGAGAGAGGTCCATCTCTATTTTGTTAATGAGCAAAGATGCAATAAACCACATAGAAATTTGTCAGATAAACAAAGCAAAGGAACCCTTGAGAGCATGGCTATAAAGTACACCTTCTCACTCTCACAAAGATTCTGGTATCCCAAGGGTAACAGTGAAACACAAAGAGCTGCTGGACAGCAAATAGTAGAATTAAGAGGGTCAAAGATATATGGGCAGGTGACTGAAGGCTGGAAGTTTTTTTTCCCCCGAGTCCTTTGAAATAATTTAGTGCTCTTTAAACATGGCTCAACAGGGTGGAAAACCCTGAAACACTGTGATATGAATTTTCACATCAACTCAGTGGGATGGGCACTTAGAAGAGTAATTAAACCTAGTTACAGGTGACAAAGTTTAATTTTTTACATGCATGTGTTATGATGTTCTTCGAATTAGCACAAAATTAGGATGCATCTCTTCTTTCATGTGGACCCACTAAAGGCAGATTTCTTTCAAAGAGTTTGGAAGGATTTTTTCTGGGTCTTGAGAGAATCATATTCACTTGCTTTTTGTTTTGGTACTTAAGAGAATAAATCAAGAGATTGGTTCAAGGTGGCGGAGTAGAAGGATGTGTTCTCACTATCTCTTGTGAGAGCACCAGGATCACAACTAACTGCTGAATAGTCACTGACAGGAAGACACTGGAACTCACCAAAAAAGATACCCCACATCCAAAACAAAGGAGAAGCCACAATGAGATGGTAAGAGGGGAACAATCACAATAAAATAAAATCCCATATCTGTTGGGTGGGTGACTCACAAACTGGAGAACACTTATACCACAGAAGTCCACCCACTGGAGTAAATGTTCTGAGCCCCATGTGAGGATTCCCAACCTGGAGGTCCGGCAAATGGAAGAGGTATTCCTAGAGAATCAGACTTTGAAAGCTAGCGGGATTTGATTACAGGACTTTGACAGGACTTGGGAAAACAGAGAATCCAAATCTTGGAGGGCACACACAGAGTAGTGTACACATCAGGATCCAGGGGAAGGAGCATGACCCCATAGGAGACTGAACTAGACTTACCTGCTAGTATTGAAGGGTCTCCTGCAGAGACATGGCATGGGTGTGGCTTAACGTGAGGACAAGGACACTGGCAACAGAAATACTGGGAAGTACTCCTCAGCGTGAGCCCTCCCAGAGTCTACCATTAGTCCCAAAAAAGAGCCCAGGTAGGCTCCAGTGTTGGGTCACCTCCAGTCAAATAAACAACAGGGAGGGAACCCAGCCCCATCCATCAGCAGACAAGCAGATTAAAATTTTACTGAGCTCTACCCACCAGAGAAACATGCAACTCTACCCACCACCAGTCCCTCCCATCAGGAAATTTGAAAAACCCTTTTAGATAGCCTCATCCACCAAGGGCAGACAGTAGAAGCAAGAAGAGCTACAGTCCTGTAGCCAGTGGAACAAAAACAACATTCACGGAAAGAGAGACAAGATGAAAAGGCAGAGGGCTATGTACCAGACGAAGGAACAAGATAAAACCCAAGAAAAAACAACTAAATGAAGTGCAGATAGGCAACCTTCCAGAAAAAGAATTCAGAATAATGATAGTGAAGATGATCCAGGCTCTCAGAAAAAGAATGGAGGCAAAAATCGAGAAGATGAAAGAAATGTTTAACAAAGATCTAGAAGAATTAAAGAACAAACACCTAGAAGAACTAAAGAACAAACAACCAGAAATGAACAGTACAATAACTGAAATGAAAAATACACTAGAAGGAATCAAAAGCAGAATAACTGAGGCAGAAGAACAGATAAGTGACCCAGAAGACAGAATGGTTGAATTCACTGCTGCAGAACAGAATAAGGAAAAAAGAAGGAAAAGAAATGAAGACAGCCTAAGACACCTCTAGGACAACATTAAACACAACAGCGGGCTTCCCTGGTGGCGCAGTGGTTGAGAGTCCGTCTGCCGATGCAGGGGACACGGGTTTGTGCCCTGGTCCGGGAAGATCCCACATGTCGTGGAGCGGTTGGGCCCGTGAGCCATGGCTGCTGAGCCTGTGCATCCGGAGCCTGTGCTCTGCAATGGGAGAGGCCACAACAGTGAGAGGTCCGTGTACTGCAAAAAAAAAAAAAAAACAGCATTTGCATCATAGGGGTCCCAGAAGGAGAAGAGAGAGAGAAAGGACCTGAGAAAATATTTGAAGAGATTATAGTCAAAAACTTCCCTAACATGGGAAATGTAAAAGCTACCCAAGTCCAGGAAGTGCAGAGAGTCCCATATAGGATAAACCCAAGGAGAAACATGCCAAGACACATAGTAATCAAATTAACAAAAAATATAGACAAAGAAAAATTATTGAAAGCAACAAGGGAAAAATGACAAATAACATACAAGGGAACTCCCATAAAGTTAACAGCTGATTTCTCAGCAGAAACTCTACAAGCTAGAAGGGAGTGGCATGACATTTTTAAAGTGATGAAAGGGAAGAACCTAAAACCAAGATTATTCTACCCTACAAAGGTCTCACTCAGATTCGACAGAGAAATCAAAAGCTTTACAGACAAGCAAAAGCTAAGAGAACTCAGCACCACCAAACCAGCTCTACAACAAATGCTAAAGGAACTTCTCTAAGTGGGAAACACAAGAGAAGAAAAAGACCTACAAAAACAAACCCATAACAAGTAAGAAAATGATAATAGGAACATGCATATTGATAATTAGCCTAAATGTGAATGGATTAAATTCTCTAACCAAAAGACACAGGCTCACTGAATGGATACAAAAACAAGACACATATATATGCTGTTTACAAGAGACCTACTTCAGACCTAGGGACACATACAGACTGAAAGTTAAGGGATGGAAAAAGATATTCCATGCAATGGAAATCAAAAGCTGGAGTAGCAATATTCATATCAGATAAAATAGACTTTAAAATAAAGAATGTTACAAGAGACAAGGAAGGGCACTACATAATGATCAATGGATCAAACCAAGAAGACAATATAACAATTATAAATATATATGCAACCAACATAGTAGCACCACAATACATAAGGAAATTGCTAACAGGTATAAAAGAGGAAATCAACAGTAACACAATAATAGTGGGGGACTTTAACAGCTCATTTACACAAATGGAACAATCATCCAAACAGAAAATTAATAAGGAAACACAAAATTTAAATGACACTGTAGACCAAATAGATTTAAATGATATTTATAGGACATTCCATCCAAAAACAATAGATTACACTTTCTTCTCAAGTGTGCATGGATCACTCTCCAGGATAGATCACATCTTGGGTAACAAATCAAGCCTCAGTAAATTTAATATAATTGAAATCTTATCAAGCATCTTTTCTGACCACAGCACTGTGACATTAGGAATCAAGTACAGGGAAAAGAACGTAAAAAAGACAGACACATGGAGGCTAAACAATATGTTACTAAATAACCAAGAGATCACTGAAGAAATAAAAGACAAAACAAAAAAATACTTGGAGACAAATGACAACGAAACTCGATGATCCAAAACCTATGGGACGCAGTAAAAGCAGTTCTAAGAGGGAGGTTTATAGCAATACAGGTCTACTTCTAGGAACAACAAACATCTCAAATACAGAATCTAACCTTACACCTAAAGTAACTAGAGAAAGAAGAACAAACAAAACCCAAAGTTAGTAGAAGGGAAGAAATCATAAAGATCCGAGGAGAAATAAATGAAATAGAGACAAAGAAAACAATGGCTAAGATCAATAAAACTAAAAGCTGGTTCTTTAAGAAGATAATCAAAATTGATAAACCATTAGCAAGATTCATCAAGAAAAAGAGGGAGAGGACTCAAATCAATAAAATTAGAAATGAAAAAGGAGAAGTTACAACAGACCACACAAATACAAAGCATACTAAGAGACTACTACAAGCAACTCTATGCCAATAAAATGGACAACCTGGAAGAAATAGACAAATTCTTAGAAAGGTACTACCTTCCAAGACTGAACCAGGGAGAGCCAGAAAATATGAACAGACCAATCACAAGTAATGGAATTGAAACTGTTATTTAAAATCTTCCAACAAACAGAAGTCCAGCACCAGATGGCTTCACAGGTGAATTCTATAAAACATTTAGAGAAGAGCTAACACTCATCCTTCTCAAACCCTTCCAAAAAATTGCAGAGGAAGGACCACTCCCAAACTCATTCTATGAGGCCACCATCATGCTGATACCAAAACCAGACAAACATACTACAAAAAAAGAAAATTACAGACCAATATCACTGATGAATATAAATGCAAATATCCTCAACAAAATACTAGCAAACGGAATCCAACAACACATTAAAAGGATCATACACCATGAGCAAGTGGGATTTAACCCAGGGATGCAAGGATTCTTCAATATACGCAAATCAATCCATGTGATACACCATATTAACAAATTGAAGAATAAAAACCATATGATCATCTCATTAGATTCATAAAAAGATTTTGACAAAATTCAACACCCATTTATGATAAAAAATCTCCAGAAAGTAGGCATAGAGGGAACCTACCTCAACAAAGGCCATATACGACAAACCCACAGCAAACATCATTCTCAATGGTGAAAGCATTTCCTCTAAGATCAGGATCAAGACAAGGATGTCCACTCTCACATAATTTTGGAAGTCCTAGCCATGGCAATCAGAGAAGAAAAAGAAATAAAAGGATTACAAATTGGAAAAGAAAAAGTAAAACTGTCACTGTTTGCAGATGACATGTTACTATACATACAGAATCCTAAAGTTGACACCAGAAAACTACTACACCTAATCAATGAATTTGGTAAAGTTGCAGGATACAAAATTAATGCACAGAAATCTCTTGCATTCCTATACACTAATGATGAATAATGTGAAAGAGACATTAAGGAAACACTTCCATTTACCATTGCAACAAAAAGAATAAAATACCTAGGAATAAACCTATCTAGGGAGACAAAAACCTGTATGCAGAAAACTATAAGACACTGATGAAATTAAAGATGATGCAAACAGATGGATAGATATACCATGTTCTTGAATTGGAGGAATCAATATGAAAATGACTATACTAACCAAAGCAATCTACAGATTCAAAGCAATCCCTATCAAATTACCAATGTCATTTTTTACATAACTAGAACAAAAAATCTTAAGTTTGTATGGAGACAAAAAGACCCCAAATAACCAAAGCAGTCTTGAGGGAAAAAAGCAGAGAGGGAGGAATCTCACTCTGTCTTCAGACTATACTACAAAGCTACAGTAATCACAGTATGGTAATGACACAAAAACAAAAATAGAGATCAATGGAAAAGGATAGAAAGCCCAGAAATAAATGCACACACATATGGTCAACTAATCTATGACAAAGGAGGCAAGGGTATACAATAGGGAAAAGACAGTCTCTTCAATAAGTGGTGCTGGGAAAACAGGAGAGTTACATGTAAAAAAATGAAATTAGAACACTTCCTAACACCATACACAAATATAAACTCAAAATGGATTAGGGACCTAAATTTAAGACCGGACACTATAAACTTTTTAGAGGAAAATATAGGAAGAACACTCTTTGACATAAATCACAGCAAGAACTTTTTTGTTCCACCTCCTAGAGTAATGGAAATACAAACAAAAATAAACAAACAAGACCTAATTAAACTTAAAAGCTTTTGCAAAGCAAAGGAAACTACAAACAAGATGAAAAGACAACCCTCAGAATGGGAGAAAATATTTACAAACAAATCAATAGACAAAGGATCAATCTCCAAAATATATAAACAGCTCATGCAGCTCAATATTAAAAAAGCAAAGAACCCAATCCAAAAATGGGCAGAAGACCTAAATAGACATTTCTCTAAAGAAGACATACAAATGGCCAACAAACACATGAAAAGCTGCTCAACATCACTAATTATTAGAGAAATGCAAATCAAAACTATAATGAGATATCACGTCACAGCAGTTATAATGGGCATCACCAGAAAAATCTACAAATAACAAATGCTGGAGGTGGTGTGGAGAAAAGGAAACCCTCTTGCACTGTTGGGAATGTAAATTGATACTGCCACTATGAAGAACAGTATGAAGGTTCCTTAAAAAACTAAAAATAGAATTACCATATGATCCAGCAATCCTACTACTGGCCATACACCCAGAGAAAACCATAATTCAAAAAGACGCATGCACCTCACTATTCATTGCAGCACTATTTACAATAACCAGGTCTTGGAATCAACTTAAATGCCCATTGACAGACGACTGGATAAAGAAGATGTGGTACATATATACAAAGGAATATTACTCAGCCATAAAAAGGAACAAAATTGGTTCATTTGTAGAGACATGGATGGATCTAGAGACTGCCATACAGAGTGAAGTAAGTCAGGAAGAGGAAAACAAATATCGTATACTATTGCATATATGCAGAACCTAGAAAAATGGTACAGATGAGCTGGTTTGCAGGGCAGAAATTGAGACACAGTTGTACAGAACGAACATATGGATACCAAGGGGGAGAATGTGGTGGGGTTAGGGGTGCTGTTGTGATGAATTGGGAGCTTGGGGTTGATATACATACCCTAATATGTATAAAATTGATAACTAATAAGAACCTGCTGTGTAAAAAAATTAATTTAATTTAACAATTTAAATATATATATATATATATATATATATATATATATATGCAGAAGGAAGATATTTACAAACCAGGAAGAATGTTGCCACCAAGAATCGAATTGCTGACACCTTGATCTTGGACTTCCCAGTCTCTAGAACTGTGAGAAATAAATGTCTGTTATTTAATCCAATAAATAAATAAATAAATAAATAAATAAATAAGAGATTCTTACCATCAAAAAAAAAAAAGAGTAAATCGAATTCCTCTGTGTTGATAGTCTACTATGTATGTGGCATATGTCCATTAAATTATATTTTAAAGAGACACTTGTGGCAACATAGTGACAAGTGAGTAATGAATAGCTATTTTCAATGTGCCAAGTAAGGTCTTTCTGAATCCCAACCTCAAACAATTGGTACGTAGTAAATGTCCTACACATCTGCTTGAAAAGTTTAAGTACCAGCACTTTAAATTATCCCAGAAATCATTTTGTTATGGTATAAACTTATTTTTGATATCATTCATGTGAGTGTCAGAAAGTATAACCGAGCCATACTGATAAATTATATTCTCATGCCATTTTACAATCTTAAAGTCACTGTAGGAATACTGGCTAGCTTATTAGCAATTATTTGGAAAATATTACAGTTGATCATATTGAGACACGGGCACAAAATGATATGATTGCTGAGTAATGGAAGCTATTTGGCAACTGGGATGAATAGTAGAACTTGTGGCTGAGATCTAATTAGTAAATTACTTTGGGTGATTTTAATCAGGTTCTAAATGGCAAAAACGAATAAAGAGTAGTGTTTTTCTTTTTTTTTTAACATCTTTATTAGAGTATAATTGCTTCACAGTGGTATTTCAGTTTCTGCTTTATAACAAAGCGAATCAGTTATACATATACATATGTCCCCATATCTCTTCCCTCTTGCATCTCCCTCCCTCCCACCCTCCCTATCCCACCCCTCTACGTGGTCACAAAGCACTGAGCTGATCTCCCTGTGCTATGCGGCTGCTTCCCACTAGCCATCTATTTTACATCTGGTAGTGTATATATGTCCATGCCACTCTCTCACTTTGTCACAGCTTACCCTTCCCCCTCCCCGTAGCCTCAAGTCCATTCTCTAGTAGGTCTGCATCTTTATTCCCGTCTTGCCCCTAGGCTCTTCTGATATATGTGTTAGCATACAGTATTTGTTTTTCTCTTTCTGACTTACTTCACTCTGTGTGACAGTCTCTAGGTCCATCCACCTCACTACAAATAACTCAGTTATAATGTTTTTGTTTTCTATTCAAAATTTACCTGGAGTCTAGTTTGCTTCACTTCCTAGAGGTTATCACTATCACTAAGTTGAATGTTCATGTACAGATTCAATGTGTCACTAGAACATTGTTCAGAAATTTCTTATATCAGGATATCCAAAAGCAAAAAGGAATTGTCAAAAAGTTTCAATAAAGATATGTTTATAGATCCAGGTGAAAGGTCATTATCTTGGCCTACTGCATGTCTAGTAGAAGCATAAAAATGTACTTCCATCAAGGGAATTTCTATACTTCTTAAATCCATAACTTTTATATGAAGGCCAGAAATTGGTTCAGATGCTTCAAATTAGAGATGTGTTTAAACATTGGAGAACAGCTTTCTCATGCATGGACATGATGGTTTGTCTTTGAGTAAACAAAAAAGCTTAGCATTGACGGAGAATGATCATTTATGATGAGAATGACCTGGAGGATGAAATTTTTAGCCACGTGACTATAATTAGGAAAAGTCTTATTCAATTAAAACATGCACAGAAAATTTAACTGTAAGTCCCAAATAAGTAACTTTCTAGAGTTGTTTGTAGCCAAGAGATCTATGGGGCTCTAGGCTTAATGACCTCAGGGAATCACTTGAAGTTTAACATACCTGTCCCCATAAAATATATCTTATTTGAACCAACAACAACAACAACTAAGCAATGAGAGAACACTCACATTTGTTGCACCTAGGTAATGTTGCACCTGTTAATGCCCATTTTGCTTCAATTTCTACATCCTTCACAAGTTCTGCTGCTTGAACAGTATGTTCTCCTTCGTATGTAGCCAACTCCATTTGGCAAGCAGTGTCTCTGGCCACCTGCAATTGATGCATAGCTAGTTTTGTTAAATCATTCCCAACTGCATTTACTACATTTTTCCCCATTTTCAATTAATTGGTCCCAGGTCATTTCATCTTACAGGGAGCTGCATTTATAGGTAGCTAATACAACTAAGATGACTGACACAAGCTGTTGGATACCTGGGCAATGAACACATCACAAGAACAAGCATGGTCCATTAAAGAGCTTTGTGCTGAGTTATAATGAAATCCAAAGCATTGACTGTGTCTTGTATTATTCACAAAGTACAGATAGAAGAAAACAAAACTCAACTACTCCAAGCACATTAAGAGGTCTCTATATCCTTGGGCCTAGATGACCTTCTTCTTGGTCAGTACTCTAACTATAGTTAAATATGAGAGTAGGCACTCATAGAAACTTGAGAGAGAAGAAAGGGATGCATTGGGTAGGTACCAGTATCATCACACAGAAAATTCATTTCTGTGTCTGTTTTGGATTTTGCTTTTGCTCTTTTAAAATTCAGTTACGTGATTCTTGAGGGACCAATTCTGTTTCCTCACAGGCCTTGAGGACAATTGTAATGTACCTGCAACCAGATAGCTAAGGATACTTGGAAAGCAAGAAATGGCCAGGCATATATGAGTATACAAGGAATAATATAAGACAAAACTTCATGTTTTTAATGTTGCAAAGAATTGTTCAGTATAAAGAAGGATCACAGACATAATGGTTGACTGGCTGCAACAAGGCTTTATACATGTATAGAAATTATCCAATGTTAAAATGTTTTTAAAATATACTATTTAATGGTATCCTCACAAGAATTCAATGAGGCAGATAAGTATCAATATTTTGTAAATTAAAAGATTGGTGTTTAAACAAAAGAAGTGACATGTCCAGGAGGACATGACCAAAAACAGAGGACTGGGACAAGTCACCAAGCTTCGTGTCTTAACCTATGCCTTTCCTATTTCACACAAATCTCACAGTTTTTGCTCTAGATATCTGCCAATGGTTTCTGCCAAAAATGATAAGTATCTATGAATCCAGAATATTTCTAACTGCTTTAGAACTAAATCTAAATGCTTTCATCCTCCTGTGTCCATAATATTGATTTCACTTAATTCTCCAATTATCCTGTGAATTACAGGACTTGTTAAAATTTTACTTTTATCACATGAGGAATATTAAACTAAAAAATTAAGAGTATAAGGTTATATGTCTAGTAATAACTGGACTGGAATTCAAGCAAAAGCCCTTTTTCTTTCTTTTTTTTGTCAAAACCTGCAATAGTCTTTTTTTTTTTTAATAGTACCCTGCAAATAATTTAAGAGTTGATTCTAATAAAGTTAGACTAGTGACTATGGTTGATGTATTCTGGGCAATAATGTGACATTTACTACAACTTGACATCAAAATATATATATTTGAAGAATTAAACAAATCTCCAGATCCAATCCTATCTCACCTTTATAATTGCTCAGAAGAAAACGGTAAATGAGAAAACCTCAGGCAAAACTTTTCTTCACTTAAATGAAAATTGAGATATATTGAGATATATCTCAATGATTTCCTCTTGTCCCTTCTGAGTTGTTTTGTTTGTTTGTTTGTTTGTTTTTGTTTTTTTTTAGATCAAGATTAGAGTTGTTTGGTAGAATGTGGAACATTATGTTTAACATCAATAACTTTACAACAAATCTAAAATTAAATGAATTTCTTAATGTTTAGGACTTATCATCAGTTACAGGGGTTTAAAGCAATGAAAATAATATATCATTTTCAAAGAAACAACTGAAAATCTTTTTGAAATAAAAATAAATGTGACAAATTAAGAGATCAGAAGGTATTTTGACTGATCAGCTTTTTACTGTGGACTCAAATTTATGCCATTCTATTATGACAAATCAACTTAAACAAAAGCAAAACAAATGAAAATAAAAAATACTCTGCATAAAGAAATAATAATTAATTATTAATTAATGAGCTCCTTTAACAGATATGGTAGAAGTTTATGTATTCATTCATCAAATATTGACTGAGAGCCTATTATGTGCCAGGCACCATTCTAGCTGCTTAGGAGACATAGTGAATAGAACATTCTAGTGCCCTTTTCTGGAGGAGCTTACATACTACATCCTATGACAGTACTCTTCAGATGAGAGTTGAAACCTGTACTTTATGCTAGCTAAGACATTGCCATTTCTTTTTCATGAACCTCACACCTCCCCATTAATGACAAATAGAGTTATAAACTGCATTCACAAATCTGTTTGCAAATATATCCTAAATCCTTTTTTGCTTTGCTCCTGGTGACCTTTCCAAAACAGCTTTTATTTGCAGAGCTGTGTTAATTTATGCATTCTGACCTTCTTGTCAAAAATAACTTGGTTCTCTTGGGTGAAAAGGAAACCTCACCAGGAATAACCTGTCTCTTTACCTTCATCAAGGGGGACTCTGAAACAACTTGAGATCTTTTACTGCCAGCCAATCCCTGTACTAATACAGCATTTCACAGGGTTTCTGCAATAACTATCTTTGGGTCTTCTCATAAGAGCCCTATAATAGCCATAAATATTCCTCAGGAGAGCAAGAGAGACTCTGAAAGGCCTATAATAGCTATCATAAATGAATAATAAAAGGTAGAAAGGACAAGCCACCGTGAAAATGGCAAATGAATATGATGACGTGTGTACTGTTCTTGAAGTAATTATGGGAGTGTTATATTTACAGAAATTCTCTACAGTTTTTTGTGGTGTCTGTGAAATTTAGCAAGAGTGGCATACACTGTAAAACTGGTGGCATGGAAAGAGGTGGTTTAGCACAATAAAACTTAGAAAGCTTCTCTTCATGTATCTTTTAGAAATAAATCAAGTACAACCATCTCACTACACTGACTTCTGAAATTTACCAGTCTTAACAACAAATTCTATGTACTCTGAGCATCCAAATAAACTTTGCTTGTGTGCATCAGAAAGAAACAATATGCCAAAAAAAGAGCTTCTGCGTATCATCAGAACTCATCAAGTAACTGGCAAAGAACTTAAAAGCTAAGATGAAGATGTGATTTGTGTGGGTGTGGGGGGTTGGGAAGGTATATGTGTTGAAGGAAATTTTAAAATGAATAATCACTGCATGACTTTCAATTTAAGGAAGAAGGGATATGACATTGTATTGTACTTAGTAAGGAAGCCAATTCCTGAAATCCCAGTGGAAAAGAGAAGTAAGACATATGCTTTAGGCAGAGGAAGCACATAATGCTTCCTAACTAAAAGACTGTTTATCCTGCCAGGAAAAAAAAATATATAAAAGAAGAGCTAAAAAAAAATTCTGGAAGACTTTGAGAAGAATAACTGAAAGGAAAAAATAATGCTTTTGAAATGCTGGAGTGAAAGCACTCATCAGTTTTTACAAACCTACCGCATGATATGCTGGAGTCTTAGCTGCCTTTTTTCTAATTGTAAAGGTTTGCATATGGGGTTTGCATAATCAATGAGCAACTGATTATGAAGAAACCTGCGGTGAAACACCTGATTTGCAATCATCTCTCTTTGCTTCCCAGAATTCTTTCTATAATAATTCCAAAAAAAGACCTTTAGAAAATACCGTCAGAGGGTATGTGCTCTTAGGAAGAGTTCTTTAAATCACTTCTCTTGCTAACGTAGACTTGAGATCCCAGAAACTGCCTTTGACTACATCTTATTCCTTGCTTACCAAAGTCTCCAAAATCTGGCCTTCATTCCAAGTCGTTTGTCAGCGCATTATGTGAGCTCTTTTTTTGTGGCTTCTTGCAAGAATTATCTTGTTTCTAACCTATTCTGCCCATAGAAAATAGATTATGATCCCTCATCTGCAAAATTCATCAAGTAAAGTTGCTGCCTCAAATCTGCCTGTAATCTCAGGAGAACCTATCTTTCTAGCCTCATAAATATTCCACACTAGTCAAAAATCATTTACTTCTTGATCTGATCATAAATTTGTTTATGCCTACTCTTTATTCCGTATTTGTCTCACTTATTCCGTAGTACAGGCACAACTTAAATTCTCTATCATTTATGAACGCTTGGTTGACTACAGCTACTTAAACCCACTCTTATAATGATGGTCTGAATCATTTATTGGATTTTTTTTTTTTTTTTTTTTTTTGCGGTACGCAGGCCTCTCACTGTTGTGGCCTCTCCCGTTGCGGAGCACAGGCTCCGGACGCGCAGGCTCAGCAGCCATGGCTC
Source organism: Grampus griseus (assembly GCF_964374135.1). Lineage (NCBI taxonomy): Eukaryota > Metazoa > Chordata > Mammalia > Artiodactyla > Delphinidae > Grampus > Grampus griseus. Next base: position 49,690,173 of record NC_139012.1, read on the forward strand.
ACGGGCCCAGCCGCTCCGCGGCATGTGGGATCTTCCCGGACCGGTACGCGAACTAGTGTCCCTTGCATCGGCAGGCAGACTCTCAACCACTGCGCCACCAGGGAAGCCCCATTTATTGGACTTTATCATTGACTGGCTCAAACCCTTATTTGTGTATATCCTTACTCCAAGAGTATAAGGTTAATTTCTGGAATTTATTATCTTAGTAAAACACAGGGTTTTGCACATCACATTGAATAGTTATTTTTTTTAAAGAGCTCAGATATTTCTAATTTCTACAAGAGAGGAAAAAATTGAAAACATGATGGCATGAATTGGATCCCTCCTTTTAATTCAAGGTAGTTAACTCTGAAGTCTGGTTATAATGGAAACAGATACTCAATTGACTACTTTTTAAATTTGAAAACTTGATGATACAGACATCTTTATTTAGTTTACTTATGCTGATGTACCTGACGTTGTGTAAAGACTCTGCATATCTGCGACTTCTCATTAATGAGGCATACACCTAGCCTCTTAATAACTCATCTTCTCATTTACAAAATAAACATAAAGTTTCCTGCCCATTCTACAACACAAGCCTGTTGAGAGAAGCAAATGTAAAAACAGGTGTAAAATTAATTTTCAAAGCTTATACAAATGTGAGCTATTTTGTATGATGCTGCATGCCTTCAGATTTTTAATTGTGCTCTGCCACTAAAGAATTTACATGTCATTCAGTATTTTTGTTATACAGTATTCTTAAAGGCACATTTGTGATTATACCTTCTTGCCTCATTTCTCTGCCTAGTGGCTATTCAATATGTATTGGAGGAATCTGGGCCTTAAACAATTGCTGCTGAAGTATTATACACATCTTGATCAAACAATAGTTTTGACAATCTTAATTAAATTCGTTAAATTTATATCCTGCCTATCTTTAATATCTTGAAGAGAAAGGAGAACCAGGCTACTATGTTCCTTCTTTTTTTTTTTTTTTTTTGTGGTATGCGGGCCTCTCACTGTTGTGGCCTCTCTCGTTGTGGAGCACAGGCTCCGGACGCGCAGGCTCAGCGGCCATGGCTCACGGGCCCAGCCGCTCCGCAGCACGCGGGATCCTCCCAAACCAGGGCACAAACCCACGTCCCTTGCGTTGGCAGGCGGACTCTCAACCACTGCGTCACCAGGGAAGCCCCAGTACTGCTTCTTTTTTTTTTTTTTTTTGCGGTACGCGGGCCTCTCAGTGTTGTGGCCTCTCCCGTTGCGCAGCACAGGCTCCGGACGCGCAGGCTCAGCGGGCCCAGCCGCTCCGCGGCATGCGGGATCCTCCCGGACGGGGGCACGAACCCGTGTCCCCTGCATCGGCAGGCGGACTCTCAACCACTGTGCCACCAGGGAAGCCCTATGTTCCTTCTTTAAGTGATCTCTTTTCACTATTTTACAGCATGACCATGAAGTCTGAAAACACAGATAAAATTATCTTATCATGTTTTGCAGTAAAATATCAATAAAATTTTTATTATGAATTTGTGTTTTCAGACATGGTTGCCCCCCTATATCTATGTCCTAATGGTATCCAATAATGAGAATTGTTTTCTTTTTTTTTATAGGTTCTCTAGAACTTTATTTATTTACTTTTTTAAATTTTATTTTATTTAATTTTTTATACAGCAGGTTCTTATTACTTATCGATTTTATACATATTAATGTATATATGTCAATCCCAATCTCCCAATTCATCACACCACCACCACCACCCACCAGCCACTTTCCCCCCCTTGGTGTCCATATATTTGTTCTGTATATCTGTGTCTCAGTTTCTGCCCTGCAAACTGGTTCATCTATACCATTTTTCTAGGTTCCACATATATGCGTTAATATACGATATGTGCTTTTCTCTTTCGGACTTAGTTCACTCTGTATGACAGTCTCTAGATCCATCCACATCTCTACAAATGACTCAAATTCATTCCTTTTTATGGCTGAGTAATATTCCATTGTGTATATGCACAGCACCTTCTCTATTTGTCTTTTGATGGGCATTTATGTTCCTTCCATGACCTGGCTATTGTAAATAGTGCTGCAATGGATATTGGGGTGCATGTGTCTTTTTGAATTATGGTTTTCTCTGGGTATATACCCAATAGTGGGATTGTTGGGACATATGATACTTCTATTTTTAGTTTTTTAAGGAACCTCTGTACTATTCTCCATAGTGGCTGTATCAATTTACATTTCCAAAAACAGTGCAAGAGGGTTTCCTTTCCTCCACATTCCCTCCAGCAGTTGTTGTTTGTAGATTTTTGATGATCCCCATTCTAACTGGTGTGAGATGATACCTCATTGTAGTTTTGATTAGCATTTCTCTAATAATTAGTGATGCTGACCAGTTTTTCATGTGCTTCTTGACCATGTGTATGTCTTCTTTGGAGAAATGTCTATTTAGATCTTCTGCCCATTTTTAGATTGGATTATTTGTTTCTTTGATATAGAGCTGCATGTGCTATTTATATATTTTAGAGATTAATCCCTTGTCAGTTGCTTTGTTTGCAAATATTTCTCCCATTCTGAGGGTTGTCTTTTTGTTTTGTTTATGATTTCCTTTGCTGTGCAAAAGCTTTGCAGTTTCATTAGGTTCCATTTGTTTATTTTTGCTTTTATTTTCATTACTCTAGGAGGAGGGTCAAAAAGGATCTTGCTGTGATTTATGTCATAGAGTGTTCTGCCTATGTTTTCCTATAAGAGTTTGATAGTGTCCAGTCTTACATTTAGGTTTATAATCAATTTTGAGTTTATATTTGTGTATGGTGTTAGGGAGTGTTCTAATTTTGTTCTTTTACATGTAACTCTCCAGTTTTCCCAGCACCACTTATTGAAGAGACAGTCTTTTCCCCATTGTACACCCCTGCCTCCTTTGTAATAGATTAGTTGATCATAGGTGCATGGGTTTATTTCTGGGCTTTCTCTCCTGTTTCATTGATCTATATTTCTGTTTCTGTGCCAGTACCATACTATCTTGATTACTGTAGCTTTGCAGTATAGTCCAAAGTCTGTAGAAGATTTTTCCATGTATATTCATCAGTGATATTGGTCTGCAATTTTCTTTCATTGTAGTATCTTTGTCTGGTTTTTGTATCAGGGTGATGGTGGCCTCATAGAATGAGTTTGGGTGTGGTCCTTCCTCCACAAATTTTTGCAAGAGTTTGAGAAGGATGGGTGTTAGTTCTTCTCTAAATGTTTGATAGAATTCACCTGTGAAGCCATCTGGTCCTGGACTTTTGTTTGTTGGAAGATTTTTAATCACAGTTTCAATTTCATTGTTTGTGATTTCTCTGTTCATATTTTCTATTTCTTCCTGGTTCAGTTTTGGAAGGTTATACCTTTCTAACAATTTGTCTATTTCTTCCAGGTCTTCCATTTTATTGACATAGAGTTGCTTGTAGTAGTCTCTTAGGATGCTTTGTATTTCTGTGGTGTCTGTTGTAACTTCTCCTTTTTCATTTCTAATTTTATTGATTTTAGTCCTCTCCCTCTGTTTCTTGATGAGTCTGGTTAGTGGTTTGTGAATTTTGTTTATCTTCTTAAAGAACCAGCTTTTAGTTGTAGTTATCTTAGCTATTGTCTTCTTTGTTTCTATTTCATTTATTTCTGTTGGAATCTTTATGATATCTTTCCTTCTACTAACTTTGGGTTTTGTTTGTTCTTCTTCCTCTGGTTCCTTTAGGTATGAGTTTAAGTTGTTTATTTCAGATGTTTGTTGTTTTTTGAGGTAGGATTGTATTGCTATAAACTTGCCTCTTAGAACTTCTTTTGCTGCATCCCATAGGTTTCAGATCATCGTGTTTTCATTGTCATTTGTCTCCAGGTATTTTTTGATTTCCTCTTTGATTTCTTCAGTGATCTCTTGGTTATTTAGTAACGTATTGTTTAGCCACCATGTATTTGTGGTTTTTACATTTTTTTTTCCCTGTAATTGATTTCTAACCTCATAGTGTTTTGGTCATAAAAGATGCTTGATATGATTTCAATTTTCTTAAATTTACTGAGGGTTGATTTGTGACCTATCAACAAGATGTGATCTATCCTGGAGAATGTTCTATACGCACTTTAGAGGAAAGTGTAATCTGCTCTTTTTGGATGGAATCTTTTATAAATATAGATTAAATCTACCTGGTATATTGTGTCATTTAAAGCTTGTGTTTTCTTATTAATTTTCTCTTTGGATGATCTGTCCATTCGTGTAAGTGAGGGGTTAAAGTCTCTCACTATTATTGTGTTACTGTTGATTTCCTCTTTTATAGCTGTTAGCAGTTTCCTTATGTATTGAGGTGCTCCTATGTTAGGTGCATTTATATTTATAATTGTTATATCTTCTTGTTGGGTTGATCCGTTGATCATTATGTAGTGTCCTTCCTTGTCTCTTGTATTTTCTTTATTTTGAAGTCTATTTTACCTGATATGAGTATTGTTACTCCAGCTTTCTTTTGATTTCCATTTGCATGTAATATCTTTTTCCATCCCCTCACTTTCAGTCTGTATTTGTCCCTCAGTCTGAAGTGGGTCTCTTGTCGACAGCATATAGATGGGTCTTCTTTTTGTATCTTTTCAGTGAGCCTGTGTCCTTTGGTTGGAGCTTTTGCTCCATTTACATTTAAGGTAGTTATTGATATGTGTGTTCCTATGACCATTTTCTTAATTTTGGGGGGTTTGTTTTTGTAGTTTCTTTTCTTCTCTTGTGTTTCCCACTTAGAGAAGATCCTTTAGCATTTGTCATAGAGCTGGTTTGGTGGTGCTGAATTCTTTTAGCTTTTGCTTGTCTGTAAAGCTTTTGATTTCTCCATCGAATCTGAATGAGATCCTTGGTGGGTAGAGTAATCTTGGTTGTAGGTTCTTCCCTTTTATCACTTTAAATATGTCATGCCACTCCCTTCTGGCTTGTAGAGTTCCTGCTGAGAAATCAGCTGTTAACCTTCTGGGACTTCCCTTGTATGTTATTTGTTGTTTTTCCCTTGCTGCTTTCAATAATTTTAGTTTACCTTTAATTTTTGCCAATTTGATTACTATGTGTCTCGGCATGTTTCTCCTTGAGTTTATCCTGTATGGGACTCTCTGCACTTCCTGGACTTGTGTGGCTATTTCCTTTCCCATGTTAGGGAAGTTTTCAACAATAATCTCTTCACATATTTTCTTGGGTCCTTTCTGTCTCTCTTCTCCTTCGGGACCCCTATAACGTGAATCTTGTTGTGTTTAATGTTGTCCCAGAGGTCTCTTCGGCTGTCTTAATTTCTTTTCATTATTTTTTCTTTATTCTATTTTGCAGCAGTGAATTCCACCATTCTGTCTTCCAGGTCACTTATCCGTTTTTCTGCCTCAGTTTTTCTGCTATTGATTCCTTCTAGTGTATTTTTCATTTCAGTTATTGTATTGTTCATCTCTGTTTGTTTGTTCTTTAATTCTTCTAGGTGTTTGTTAAACATTTCTTACATCTTCTCTATCCTTGACTCCATTCTTTTTCTGAGGTCCTGGATCATCTTCACTATCATTATTCTGAATTCTTTTTCTGGAAGGTTGCCTATCTGCACTTCATTTAGTTGTTTTCCTGGGGTTTTATCTTGTTCCTTCTTCTGGTACATAGTCCTCTGGTTTTTCATCTTGTCTATCTTTCTGTGAATGTGGTTTTTGTTCCACAGACTGCAGGATTGTAGTTCTTCTTGCTTCTGCTGTCTGCCATCTGGTGGATGAGGCTAATAGGCTTTTACAAGTTTCTGGTAGGAGGGACTGGTGATGTGTAGGTAAAGTTGAGTATTGCTCTTGTGGGCATAGCTCAGTAAAAAATTAATCTGCTTGTCTGCTGATTGGTGAGGTTGGGTCCCCTCCCCATTGGTTGTTTGGCCTGAGGTGACCCAACACTGGAGCCTACCTTGGCTCTTTGGTGGGGCTAATTTCGGACTCTGGGAGGACTCACACCAAAGAGTACTTCCCAGATCTTCTGCTGACAGTGTCCTTGTCCTCATGGTGAGACATAGACACCCCTCCACCTCTGCAGGAAACCCTCTAACACTAGCAGGTAGGTCTGGTTCAATCTCTTATGTGGTCACTGCTCCATCCCCTGGGTCCCGATGTGCACACTACTTTGTGTGTACCCTCCAAGAGTGGAGACTCTATTTCCCCCAGTCCTATCAATGTCCTGCAATCTAATCCCACTGACCTTCAAATTCTGATTTTCTAGGAATTCCTCCTCCTGTTGCCGGAACCCCAGGTTGGGAAGCCTGACATGGGGCTCAGGACCTTCACTCCAGTGGGAGAACTTCTGTAGTATAAGTGTTCTCCAGTTTGTGAGTCACCCACACAGCAGTTATGCACCTCTCTTACAGTTTCATTGTGGATTCCCCTTTGTCTTTGGATGTGGGGTATCTGTTTTGGTGAGTTCCAGTGTTTTCCTGTCAATGATTGTTCAGCAGTTAGTTGTGATTCTGGTGCTCCCGCAGGAGGGAGTCGGTTGTCTGATAATTGTTTTCTACATGATATTTATAAATCATATTTTGTTAAATGTTGAACTGACTGATTAATGAGTCTACAAAGAGTTTGTGTTGTATTATTTCCACCTAATTTGCCATTGTTCCTAAACCAGTACCTATTCACTATAATGTGTTGTAGAAATGGTATTATGTACAGTTTCTTTCCTTCCACAGATACTTATATTGCCCATTTCTGTAACTGACACTAACAGAGTTCCTGATCACACCATACTCATGTGGAAACTATTTCCTCAGGTGGAAAAAATGTAACTGTTTATTCTTAAAATACCAGTTTAAATGTTTTCTCTTCTTTGAGAGTTTTTCTCGTTTGTCCAGCAGGATGAATGATTCTCCCGACTTCACTTTCTTAGATATTTTGTCTAAGACTATAGCATATGCATTGCATTACCTGAACAGTAAGTATAACTGTTGTCCAGAGTTGATAGTAAGTTTCTTGATGTCAGGAACATTTTCTGAATTATCTTTGTGTCTGCAAAGTCCAGAATATATTCTGGGCAAAAGGTTAGCATATAGCAAATATTTTTATGTTGTTTGTAGGTAGATACAAGTAATATTTACTCATTAAAATGCAATTCTCTTAGAAAATAAATTTTAAGAATTGAAGATCATTATAAAAGATATATCAAAATCTATATTTTCTTCTTCCAGAATGTCTCTCATTTAATCAGACCAAAGAAGAATATTTGTTCTGATCTTTACTCTCTTTCAAATGAGTTGCCATAACAATATGAATCATGATGCCATGGCAGAGGCTAAGTGTAGATGACAATTCAGTTTAATTTACTGAGACCATTTCCTATGTTTCTTCACCATTTTGCATACTGGCAGAATTGACTCTGGTATATTCAGCAAAGATTAGTTGACTCCTGGAGATGAATATCCTCAGATAATACACTCACAGTAATAATACACTTGACAGTACTTGTCAATTCATGGATTTCAAAGTGTCACAATTTTACTCATTGCTGGGACAAGAATTGATTCTGGAGAAAATTGTTTCATAGATAAAAATCTGTCATCTATTATGATTCACATCACATTGTCATATTTTGCATGCTATTCTCCTTGTCCTATAGTCAGAGTCTTCTTCCATTCCACCAGATGGGACTTTTCTCATTATTGCTGTCTATCACAAGCAAAATCTACAATAAAATATTTTAGCACTATACTAAAATGGTTTAACATATTGTATTTCATTACTGATTTTAGCTGTAATAGAATTCTAATGAAATGAATAAATCATTAATGTTAGAATTTCAGATATCAACAAGAAAGTAATGAAGGGCCTTAGTAGTGGTCTTAAATTTACAGCACATACACAAGCACTAATTCTAAGTTTAAGAATTGACTGAGTTACATTCTCTGTTAATTTTATTTTATGAATACATACACAAAAATCTCTATTATCTATCTATAATCTGTCTATCTATATATCTATCTCACAACAACTGAATTAGATTCAATCACTTTCAGTGTACATACAGATAAAAAAACAAACTGGTCATCTTATGAAGTATGTCTATTCTGTAATCTATACTTGTGAAGTATAATAAAATCTTTAAAAACTCTAATTTCTGGGAACTTCTGTGAATGGGACTATTTAGTTTTCTTATAAAATATATGAGATAATTTAGTGGTCCAGGGATCAAGTGTTTTTGGAAGTTATTCTCTCACTAGAGGTTTTAGCAAATACATTCTTCAGGAATATGTTAAAATTAAGTATCTTTTAGGTTTTTGGTTGTTTTACCACATTTTGAAAGAGAGACTATCAATGACTAATGTTTAGAAACACTGAGTTAAATTTCCTTTTCATATTAATTTTAGGATTGTAAGATCCTTGCAGATTAATTCTTTTGTTTAGAATTTTGAATACTAATTTGAGACTTTTTGAAATAAAGTAACCATAAGAATATTTGTTGCCTAAAAATAAGAGAACAAGTCATGGGACAAATTTTCATTAAGTGACATAGTAAAGCTTCCTTAACCGAATAAAGTTGAAGAAGTCAATAGCAGAGAATATTATCACTACTGCTACTACTACTATGATTACTAGTCCTGTATTTTGATTAAAGTAAAATACAGTTACAGTTACAGTTTACTTCTTGAATTCTGACATCACCATTGCAAACTATATTAGTGACTTTTTTCTCTAATGTTGACAACTCAATTTTTTTTAGCAATTTAGTATTATTTTGGTAAAACCTTGGACCACCCATACTGCTACCTTTTCTCTCCAACTTGAGGGAGAAGGATTGACTATATGGAAGAGGTATATTACCTATATAGAATAGGTATTAAATAATATCATCAGGGTTGTACATTAGAGATATTCAGTAATGAATGTACCTTTTCCCTAGTTTTCAATAGTGGTGAAGGTGTAGGGAAAAAAAAAAAAACTTGCATCAACTTTGCATCAAAATTTCAAAATTAAAGGAATTTTTTTTCTCCATTGATAATAAAAAGAAGTTCATCTAGTCTAAAAGAATAATAGATTTATAATTAAGAAAACTTAGACTGAAAACCTAATTCTAATACTTACTACAGGAGGACCTCAAAAAGGAAGTTTTATCTCTCTAATTCTTGAATTTCTCACATGTAAAAAGAAAATAATACTCATCTTGAAAGATTGGTCTGAGATAAAAATGAAGAAATGTAAGAAAAGTGCTTAGCACAGTGCCTGGGAAAGGGTGTTTTTTTAAATGAAGATTAATAACCACATGGTTGACAGAGCCTACTATATTTTGCCCAAGATTCTTAAAACAATAATACATAAACAAAGGAGGGAATGAAACCGAAACAATTAAGCAAACAGAGGAAGGTAACCACTGGTCAAGAAATTGTGACAAATTTCTCAAAAACAGAAACTGTATGAAGTGTTGATGGATGAAATGGCACTAAGCCTAGAAAGTGAGCCCTCTGTTACCAGGAAGGGGCTGGTCAGCCAAGTGGAGTACTGGAAAGTTTGGATTTGACAGCAGCAGATGAGGCTGAGGACAGCAGTGGCAGTAAAGATGAAAATTGGAATTCCTTAGTCTACACGCACAAAAGGTAAAAATTCTCCACTTTTCTTCACAGCATTGGCTATCAGAATTGCTTGGAGCCAGTTCTTGTCTAGGAGGGGAAAACAAGTAGATATTTCTTCTTTAAAGAGATTGAATAAATTGGGTTTAATTAGGTCAGTTAGTTTTGGTACTGGCAATTTAGTTAAGCCCTCCTCATTTTGGCATTGAGGATTTTCTCCAGATAGAACTAGATCCTGTCCACTATCCTTAAAATGTAGTGTTGCAGAAAATAAGACCCAGATTTAAAATAGGACTTTCTCATCACAGGAAGGAAAGATCCTGACCACACAAAAATACAAGTTTTATTTTAAACAGTAATAAAGCTAGATCTCCTCCAAAAATTGTTTTATGGTCATCAGAGGATAAGGCTTTTGACACTTAGAAAAGAAAACCTAATGTTACTCAGCAATAACATGGTCAAAAGAGCAAACTTCAAAGAAGTTACTTGAAAGGGATGCTGATAACACAGTTGAGAGGGGTCATGTGGTTTGTACAGTACAATGTTAAGATTCTATCATTTTGTTCATGTTTTAATTTTTTCTTTCCATTTACAGTAATGCTGTCTTATTATAAGAGGGGATAATTTTTCATCACCTTGCTTCCTTTTTTATTATGTAATCCATATATGTATATCTAAGTGTTCTGTATGCTATCCATTTCAGAGACTGAAATTGTTAGTTATCACTGAGGAGACATGTAAGCAAGAGGAATATATTGAAAACTTAGATGGAATGATGTTGCAGCTGTAGAAATTAGAATAATGGTTTTACTTTCCATGCTATAATTCCTAAAGTTATTTATTCTGGGTCACCATAGAGTTCTTCAAAGTTTTTCCACAGTCCACTCTGGATGCTGTAGGATAACCATTTCCCTTCTAGGTTAAAGCTATCATCAAGCCATAAAAATCTAGTTTCTGCAATCTGCATTTTTTAAGTGTAGCTCGGAAACATTAATATTCTATTTTTAATTCTGCCATATACAAGGTCACTTTCAAGATGTTTTTAAATAAAGTTTCAACCAGTGTAAAAAGTACTCAATGTTACTTCAAAAGATTTTAAAAAGCATGTACAAATAAAATTTTTCTTTCATACATGCAATTGTCTAGAAATACCATAAGCATTCCTTAGTACTATATAATTCTTCACATTCCAGCAAAATTTTAAAAGTGCATGGTAAGTAAATATTTATGTGAGACATTTCAATACTAACTGTATGCTTGTGAGATATAAATTATAAAGATAAATCAATTATTCAATTTTTTATTCTAGCCATTGTTATAACACAGTAATTCCAACAGGATTAATTTTCACTCAAATTACAAGTAAATAAAATACCAAGTGTGTAGAGATCCCTTAACATGAAATGTTAATACTACACTTTTTTAACCTTCTTATATTTAATTGTCCAAGGTTTTAGAGATATTTGCCACTATTTCATTGAGACTATTACTGGGTTAGATTTCTGACAGGTATGCTGACCAGATTCTTGTTGATATTCCCTGGTGTGTGCTTATATTCTTTTGTAGCTATGTTAATGATTCTGTGACTCAAAAATATGAGTAATTATTTACCTACTTTTCCAGTTTCAAGCTATAGCCAGTACTCAATTCTTCCATCTTTACATAGAAATCTATCGCTCTCCTGGAGACTGAACTCTTGATTGGAGTTTGAATTCTTAAGATGTTTGTATACATTGTTCGTTATAACTCTAGATCATTTGCACTTAATAAGCACTTGCATTTTTGATATCCTTCCTATCATGCTATTTTAGTTGATATTTTAAATTATAACATTACAAATACTGTATGATATCACTTATATGTGGAATCTAGAAAATAAAACTAACTAGTAAGTATAACAAAAAAGAAATAGACTCACAGATACAGAGAACAAACAAGTGGCTACCTGTGGGGAGAGGGAAGGGGGAGGGGAAAAATAGGATTAGAGGGTTAAAAGGTACAAAATGTTATGTATAAAATAAATAAACTACAATGATATCTCATACAACACAGACAATATAGCCAATATTTTAACTATAAATGGAAAATAACCTTTACAAATTGTGAATCATTATGTTGTACACTTGAAACTTATATAATATTGCACATCAACTATACCTCAGAAAAAAGTAGCTAATTGAATTCTAGATATCTGACTTGGTTTTGCCATACCCTTAATCAAAAAAATGTATTTTAATCAAAGTATAAAATACTTACTAGTTTCTGTATTTTTCACCATTAAAGCAAATGTATCAAAAATACCAACATCATTTAATAGCATGGCTCAAAATTACTTTATTTGATGTCATGTGTTTCCTTGTAAAATACATTATATTTACATTATATTAAATTTTTATTTTGGGGTATCAAGGATTTAATGTATTGTGATCTACAGTCATTATCTTCTTTTCCATGCTCAAATTAACAAACTTTGGCTGTAGGAGTCCTTTTAGATTGGCTTCTGTGTCTTTTTGACAAAATTCCATTAATCTTCAAAAGCATCCTTGTGTATGGAATAATAAGATCTTCCAGCTTTAATTTGAACCTCTGTGCTGCAGACATAGAATTAACCATTCTTCCTTGAAAGTTTAGTGGAAAAATAACACTAGTAATCACAATCTGATCACTCATTTAGATTGTCTTTATGTTCAGCCATCTATAGTAACATTACCCCTAAATCCTTCCCATGTACAGATCTAAAAAATAATGTGTCTATGCTATCCAATTAAATTTTAATTATATAGTAATATAGTTTCTAGTTTAATCTTTTGAGTCAATGACTATAGCTCTTTTCCTCTCTTTAATGAAATATAACAAAAAAAAGCATAATTACTTATTTGACTTAAGTGAAAATATGATAAAATGTTACTAAAACAACAGTAAAATATTAAAACAACAAAAGAAAGTCACTAAATGAAGTTCAAGATTTTTCTTGGTAGCCATTTTATTTTTTGCATCTCCCTATAAATATGCAAGAAAATTATATAAATTAGAATTAATAATAATTCCTCATTGTGACTTGCTATATAAATGCTTAAGTAATGGTTATGTTAGCTCACTTTTTGAATTTACCTTCAATTTTAACACACTGACACTGTAATGTTTAACAGTTCTGTTTTTTAAAAGCAAAGAAATGCAGCAACAGAAAAATAAATAATCCTATATGAGTTTTGTTTTACATGATGAAAAATGGGTTATCCATTCTCCAAATTTATGTGAAATTTTTATTTTGCCAACAAATGGTACATTTTTATAATCCATTGTATAATTATATGTAAAAGAATCATACTCAGAAGTGCTGGCTAAACAGACCATTTCTGCCTCTTAATATTATAAATTTTTAATTATATTGAAACCCACACATTATCACATATACAATTACAATTTAATTTTTATAAATCTTGCTCTAATATTAAAACTTTAAAATGTATCCTTTGAGTTCCGGGCTCTTATTTTAACCTAACACTTTAAGCTTAATTAACTTGGATTTGCAGTGTATAAACACTACTGCTTCTCCCAGTTGGCATTATCATGAGCCAATGCCAATTATAGACTACTCATTCTCCAAATAAGATCAAGAAGGTAACTAGCATCATAGAAATTCACATAATTGGCAAAGAATAATACTTGTAAATAAAACCTCCCGAAGTTTTGTTTGAAAACCAGTTTAACTCACAGGTCAACAGTATAATGTATCTTTAATTATGGACAGCTTTAGAGTAGAAATCCAATTTCTCAGATGTCCATGGATAAATGCTGTATTCCTACCATGTTGATATCCAGATTCCCCAAAGCAAGTAGGAATGATAGAAAAAATTACAAGACTATTTTTTTAAAATAGGATTAGACTAATAATATCTGGGATAGAGTGGCACATGTTACACCTCTAATATAATTTTTCAAATTATTTGGATTTTATTATGGATACATTTAAAAAGACCAATATTTTAACAATTACAATACACTTCAACTCCATGATATGTTTTGATTAACATACTTCACTTTATAATAATTTATATCACATAAAACATTAGTTATTATGTCTTAGTGTAGAGATACAAGTTCTTAAAATGTATAAAAATATTCTATGTCTCTCAATCACCACTTCTTTATTCTGTACAAATATCATCAATGCCATAAAAAAAAAGGCAAAATTACTGGTAAGCTATTAATTAAATAAAAACTTAAATTTTCTAATTTATTTAAATCGTGCATTTAAATTACATTTTGAAATCTAAAAGAAAATAATACCAGTCCCTAAATTCTGAACAAATATTTGGATAAGCAATGAGATTTATGTTTTTTTTTCTGTTTGTTTTTTTTTTTTGTTGTTTTTTTAATTTTATTTTTTTATTATTTTTGGCTATGTTGAGTCTCTGCTGCTATGCACAGGCTTTCTCTAGTTGCAGCGAGTGGGGGCCACTCTTTGTTGCAGTGTGTGTGGGCTTCTCATTGCAGTGGCTTCTCTTGTTGTGGAGCATGGGCTCTACGTGTGTGGGCTTCAGTAGTTGTGGCTCACAGGCTCTAGAGTGCAGGCTCAGTACTTGTGGCACACAGACTTAGTTGCTCCGTGGCATGTGGGATCTTCCTGGACCAGGGCTCGAACCCGTGTCCCCTGCATTGGCAGGCGGACTCCCAACCACTGTGCCACCAGGGAAGCCCTATAAGTTGGTTTTTTTTTATGAAAAAAATACAGTGACATGTTTAATCTTCAGATTTCCAGAACCATATTTTGTTGTTTTGTCATTGTTGTTGTTGGATAAGATTTAAATATGCTTCTATTGAAGTGATATCAGTAGCAGTGATAGAGTAAGAACTTCCAAAATTCTGTTTCTCAATAAAAACTATGAGAACACTGGGAAAAAAAATAAAAATTAACTTTTTCAGAGTTTTTGAAATTTACCAAAGCCTTGCCCAAATCTGCAGTGCTTATTCAATAAAAACTACTGAATCTTGATTAAAAACATTGAGATTTGTGGCATTTTGACTTGCCCTATTCCCATTCCTCTCTCCCCAGCTCCACAGAAGCCTCAAAAACCAAGAGCTCCACAATTACAGTGATACCCTGTAAAGAACAGATGGATTTGAAACTCCACAAAATCCCCATTGCCAGAAAATTCTCATTGTTTGACCTCTTTGGCTGTTCCCTGGAAACCCCCACTCCTAAAGGTTGTATCTTTTAACCTGACTCTGATATTGTTCTGTGTAAATAGTCTTTATTTCTGGGCATTTGTAAAAAAACAGTTAACATCCATTGCTTACATTGTAGCTATCTGAGGCAATAATAGTCTGGGCAAATAAGAATCTGATCAAAACACTTTTAAAAAGCTGGAAAATGAAATACTCTTGGGGACTTTTAAAAGTTTTCAGAAATACATGAGCATATAAAAAGTGACCCACATATGTACAACTGGGCACATACCCAGGAAAGACCTGAAAAGGCCCTGAAATCTCTCTTTCAGGAAATAATGAAGCTCTGTGCAAGAGAGAAGTTGAAGCTAAGGTATAGTTGTAGACTGCCAACCATAGGATTGAGTGTATGACCCAACATGCACAAGGATCCTCTTGGCAAATGCTGGGGACTTATTAGTTCAAGATTTTTAAGGGAATCCCTGTCTAATCATTAGTTGACAACTGAGCTAATCAAGCAGAGACATTGGCCAAACATGACAAAGACTGCTGCCTTCACAAAGTTATTTTAGGAAAGACACCACAAAAACCACCACCAACAACACACTCTGGGGAGTGGGAGAAACTGATTATTAAATTTGTCACATTATATTGTTTAAAATAATAAAAATTCAACAAAAATCTACATGACATGCAAGGAAACAAGAAAGTATAACCCATATGCAGAGGTAAGGAAAAGAATGAATAGAAACTGTCCCTGAGAAATTCAAGATTATTGGACTTACTAAACATAGATTTTCAATCAGCTATTTTAAACATTTTCAAAGAAGTAACCAAAACCAAGTCTAAATAATGAAGATGCCTCACAAAATTAAAAATATCAGTAAAGAGACAGAAATTATAAAAAATTACCAAATGCAAATTCTGGAGTAGGAAAATACTAAAACTGAAAAAAAAAATATTCACTGGAGGGCCTTGAGAACAAATATGCTTGGCAGAATCAGCAAACTTGAAAATAGGTTAATTGGAATTATTGATTTTGTAACAGGAATAAAAGAAAAAAAAAATGAAGAGTCACAGAGAGTGTGGCACACCATCAAGTGTACCAACATATTTGTAATAGGAGTCTCAGGAGTAGAGAAGAAAAAAAATGTCAGAAAAATATTTGAAAAAATAATGGCTGATTAATTGGGAGATTGGGATTGACATATATACACTAATATATATAAAATGGATAACTAATAAGAACCTGCTGTATAAAGAAATAAATTAAATGAAATTCAAAAAATAATAATAACAATGGCTGAATAGTTGCCAAATTTGATGTAAAACAATCTATACAGCCAGGAAGCTCAAGAAGCTAAACTAAGATAAGCTCAGAGATCCATATCTAGTCACCTTATAATCAAACTAAAATGACAAAGAGAGAATCTTGAGCACAGCAAGAGAAAAGTGACTCATCACATGCCAAGTATCTTTAATAAGATTAACAGTAAGTTTCTTATCAGGACCCATAGAAGTTAGAAGGTAGTGGAATTGCATATTCAAACTTCCAATGAGAAAAGATGAACAGTGGAGATTCTATATCCAGGAAAATGATTCTCCCAAAGTGAAGGAGAATTGAGACATTATATGTAAAGAAAAAGAGAATTTGTCACTATCAAAACTGTCCTATAAGAAATGCTAAACAGAATCCTTCAGGCTGAATGAAAGAACATCAGACACTAATTCAAATCCACATGAATGAAGAAATCTGGTAAAAGTAACTACATGTGTAAATATAAAAGACAGTACAGGCTTACCTTGAAGATATTGCAAGTTTAGTTCCAGACCACGGCAATAAAGCAAATATCTCAACAGAAAAAGTCACATGATTATTTTGATTTTCCAGTGCATATAAAAGTTATGTTTATACTATACTGTAGTCTATTAAGTGGGCAATAGCATTATGTCTAAAGAAACAATACATATACCTTAATTTAAAAATCCTTTATTACTAAAAAATGCTAAGCATCATCTTACCCTTCAGCCTGTTATAACCTTTTTGTAATAGTAACATCAAAGATCACTGACCACAGATCACCATAACAAATATAATAATAACAAAAAGTTTGAAATATTGCAAGAAATACCAAAATGTGACACAGAGACACAAAGTGAGAAAAAGCTGTTGAAAAAAAAAAGCACCAATAAAAAAAAAAAAAAAAAAAAAAGCACCAATAGAGTTACTCAACCCAGGTGTTCCAAAAGCCTCTAATTTATAAAAAACACAGTATCTGTGAAGTGCAATAAAGTGAGACACAATAAAATGAGTTATACCTGTATAAAGGACTATTTTGTTTATAATCTTTTTTTCTTCTGTATGATTTAAAATACAACTGTGCAAAGCAATACACACAAATCTGTTTTAAGGTGTATATAATGTACAGAAGATGCAATTTGTATGACAATAGTATCACAAAGGAAGGAGGTAGTGGTGCTATAAAGGAGCAAAGTTTTGTATAAGTTGAAATTAAGTAGGTATTAATTCAAACTTGACTTATAATTGTTAATTGTAATTCCAGGGGAAACCAATAGGAAAATAAATTTTTTAATGCTACAACAAGGATATTAAAATGGCACACTCGACAATATGTATTTAACATAAAAGAAGGCAGCAATGGGTGATTAGAGGAATGAAGTGAACATAAGACACGTAGAAAGCAAATAATAAAATGATAGACATAAATCCTATATTATCAGTAATTACACTGAATACAAATGGACTAAAGATTTCAACCTAAAAACAGGATTGACATAATGTATTATGAAAAAAAAGCATGATCCAACTATGAACAGTCTACAAGAGATAAATTTTAGATTCAAAGGCACACATAGGTTGAAGGTAAAAGGATGAAAAGAAATATGCCAGGTAAACAGTAACAAAAAGAGACCTGAAATGACTGTAGTAATATCACAAAGTATAGAGTTTAAGATGGAAATTTTGGCAAAGAAAAAGAGAGAAAATATTAAAATCATAAAAAAGGTTAATCCATCAGGAAGATCTAAAACTTATAATAATTAACACATACATGTTTGTGAAAACAGAGCCCCAATATACATTAACCAAAACCGACAGAACTGAAGAAAGAAATGAACTAGAAACAGAAAATTCAACAGTAACAGTTGGAGACTTCAATACTCTATTTTAATAATAGATAGAACATTTAGACAGAGATCAATGAGTAAATTAAAACTTGAAGAACACTGTAAAACAATTAGAACTAAAACAATTCATAGACCAAAATCTGTAAATTCACAGTACATATATAAAATGTTAAGTTTATAGTCAACTGATTTTAAACAAGCATGCCTAGACAAAGGAGAAAGAATAGTCTTCAAAAAATGATGCTGTAGGGCTTCCCTGGTGGCACAGTGGTTGAGAGTCCACCTGTCGATGCAGGGGACACGAGTTCGTGCCCCGGTCCGGGAAGATCCCACATGCAGCGGAGCAGCTGGGCCTGTGAGCCATGGCCGCTGAGCCTGCGTGTCCGGAGCCTGTGCTCCACAACGTGAGAGGCCACACAGTGAGAGGCCCGCGTACTGAAAAAAAAAAAAAATGATGCTGTGACAACTGAACTTCAACTACCACACCATGTCATATACAAAAATTTACACAAAATTTACCAAAGACCTCAATTTAAGAGAGAAAGTGAAAAACTATCAGAAGAAAACATATATGTAAGTCTTTGTGAAATGGAGTAGACAATAGTTTCTTACATAAGACAGCAAAAACCAAGCAAAAAAATAGAAAGTAATAAGTTGGACAACATCAAATTTACAAACTTTTGCAATTTAAAAGACACCATCGAGAAAGTAAAAGACAGTGTACAGAATACGGATAAATACTTGCAAAACAAATAAAAAACTCCCACAACTCAACAATATAAATAAAATAACCGACTTTAAAAATGTGCAAATTCAGTATTTGAATAAACATTTCTCCATATAAGATATTAAAATGGCCAATAAGTACAAGCAAAGATGCTTAACATTGGTAATCTTCAGTGAAACGTATATCAAAGCCATGATGAGAAATCTACTTCACACCTACTAAGAGGGTTATTTAAAGAATTAGACAATAACAAGTGTTTGTGAGGATGTTATGGAAAAAAAACCTCAATATACTGTTGCTGGTAAGAATATAAAATGGTACAACTGGTCTGGAAAAGAGTTTAACAATGAGTCAAAAGTTAAACATGCAGTTACCACATGACTTAGCAATTCCAATTCTCATATATACCCAAGAGAATAGGAGACATAGGTTCACACAAAAACTTGTACATGAATGTTCATAGCAGTATAATTCACAAAAGCCAAAAAGTGAAAATAACACAAATGTTTATCAACTGAAGAAAGGACAAACAAAATGTGATATATCCATACAATGGAATATTATCCAGTCATAAAAATGAGTGAAGTACTGATACATGCATGTATGAATTTTGTGAAGTACTGATACATGCATGTATGAATTTTGAAGTACTGATACATGCATGTATGAATTTTGAGAACATTATGGTAAAGTAAAAAGTCAAACACAAAAGGTGACACACTATGTGATTCCCTAGTATGAAATCTCGATGATAGGTCAATCCGTAGAGGCACAAAATAGATTAGTGGTTGCCAGTGGATGAGTCGAAGAGGGAATGGGGAGTGACTGGTAACTGATGCAGCATTTATTTGGGAGTAAAGAAAATGTTGTGGAATTTGTTAGTGGTGATTGTTGCACAACTTTCTGAATATTCCTAAAACCATAGTTGTATACTTTAAAATGCTGAATTTTATAGTATGTGAATTATATCTCAATAAAATAAAATTGGAAAATGTCTGCATTTTTTTCTTTTTCTCCCCTCTTTAAATATCTGTAGTCTCATTCCTGATTTTTTTTTAATTTTACTACTTCAACTGTATATTGTTCTTATTAGTCCAAGGTAAATTTCCTAATTTACCTCAAAATTATACTAGAAAGGGCAAGAACAAGAGAGAGTGAAAGAGATAGGTAGAATTATTGAATTTTTTTTTTTTTTTTTTGTGGTACATGGACCTCTCACTGTTGTGACCTCTCACGTTGCGGAGCACAGGCTCCGGATGTGCAGGCTCAGTGGCCATGGCTCACGGGCCTAGCCGCTCCGTGGCATGTGGGATCTGCTGGGACTGGGGCATGAACCCGTGTCCCCTGCATCAGCAGGTGGACTCTTAATCACTGTGCCACCGGGGAAACCCAGAATTATTGAATTTAAATGGATTTAACTCAAATAATTTTTAGCTCCATAAAATTCATTTGCATAATCTTTCTGCCTTTCTGGCTAGAAATATAAAAGCACATTCAATAAAAATATTCAAACACAATCTCTTCATTATACTTTTACCAGTAGATCCTCATTTGCTTCTATCAAGTATATTTTGATAGTTTTTTAGAACAACGCTGACCAAGAAGTTCACTACTTACCATGTGTGGCTCTTGAGCAACTGAAATGTGGCATGTATGCAAAATCCACACTGGCTTGTAAGATACTATGAAGCTAAATGGAATGTAATAATATCTCATTAATAATTTTTAACTTAACTATTTTGAATTGATAATAGTTTTGATGTATTGTGCTAAATAAATCTGTACTAAAGTTAATTTATCCTTTCTTAAATGTAGCCACTAGAAAATTTAAATTACCTATGTGTCTCTCATTATATTTGTTTGATCAGCACTTGTTAGGAGAACATCTTCCCACACAGACAACCTGTCTTGAAACCTGAGACAACTAAACACCATTCTTAATTCAATACATTTTAAAAATGTGTATGTGACCCTTAGCACTCCAATTACTTTTAGATTGAGCAAATACATTTATGTGTAAAACAGAGAATGCCTCACACATTAAAATGGAGTTACAGTTACATATATTTTAAAATTATAATTTACTCACATCTCCTCCAACTCCCATACTTCATTGTAAACTCTGAATGACTAATTACTCTGTTGCCTTCTGTAATTTAGGGTTAATATAGAGGGATTTACAACATTTTGATAAACTTCTAATTTACTCAAAAGTGAAGTCACTAATATTTTGAAAATATTAGACTGTCTCTATTTTCCCCTCTACTGTTCGTTTCTTCACCCTTCCATCACCATGGGAGTCTGATCTCTACCTGACTGAATCACCAGGATCCCATAACCCCTGCCTTCCAACCTGGTTTGTCCAATAGGAGGCCAAGGAGGAGGAAGAAAAGAGACCCTGAGCAGTTATTTTCCTGTTTCTCTCACCGCCAACCCCAATTTGACCTTGGCTATGTTTCTCTGTGTAAGACTATAAGCTGAAAAGCAACCCGTGTTTTCTACCTGCAGTTCTCTCAATGGGATCTGGTAAAGACCACAGGTAATAAAGGCTTCCCATCCATGTTAGTGCTTCAGCATTCTTTCTTCAGTTAACCTTGGCTACAGCTCTGTACAGAGTCCCTACCTTCAATTCCCTTCAGTCGCCCATTTGAATAAATCATCTGTTTCCTGCCAGGACCTTGATTGACACAGAGTATATCCTATCTATGCTATAGCCATTATTTATATAGTTGACTCTTCTAAGGAATTGGTATATTTAGGAGTGAACCCTGAGGGGATTAATGTAAGGTGTGAGAATTGAATTTTTGCCCTTAGAGGGTTTTAAAAGGTACCTGAGAAGTTTTATGTCTAATTTTTTCTCTAGATCCTCCATGACTTTGCAACTCTTCCTGGGTATCTGTGTAAGAGACAATGATTTTGTATCCTTTCGATAAGCTTTATTTTCTCATGGAGGCTGTACTTCACCAGGATGAAGGTGTTCCACATTCTTTCTCATGTGTCAGAGAACAACATGATCTCTTAGGTAACTGATCATCAAATATTTTTGATCATGCACCCTTAACATAATTTTCAAAAACAATGTACCTCAGCACATACTTTTAACTTGACATCTCAAATATTTTATCCAAAGTTTAGATATAGCTGCAAGGTATATTATTTCTATGAATTGTACATTTAGGTATTTTAAAGTATTGCTCTCACATCATTCAATCTTATATGTCCAATGGTATCAGAATACCATAAGAATTTGATATCAAAATAATCCAATTTATATATTGATGAAAAAGCTCTTCAACAATAAATGAGAATTTTATATCATTTTTCTCTTCTCCTTGTACTCATATTTCCATTTTACTTCCCACACAGAATTACATCTTAATATAGTATATTTTTATTCTTGAAAGTATTTTATTGATCTGTTTTCATTCTTCACTGAAGAAAAAAAATATATAAATTAACATTGAACATTTTTCCCATAACCTAAACTATGTGTTAAAAAAAATTCCCCTGGTTTGAGTTCCAAATTAATTGTAAATCAACAAAAAATATGTTAAAATTTTAACATATAATCATTAAGCATAAAAGTAAAAATATTTAATTATGCACATATTTCTTAAAGAAATGAATGTAATTTCTTTGTTCCAATTATTTTTGATACTACTAGTTGCTAGAAGGAGAAATAATTTAACCTCAATTCTATATCCCCCCCCCATTTTTTTAGATGTAAATACTGAAGAAATTTGTTCACATAAGTAGCTAATGAGAATAAGAGCTTTGTTATATTACTGTCACTTCATTTATTGGGCTCCTAGGTGTCAAGGGGTTAGTTGATCTAGGAGAGAAAGAATGGAGGAGAAAGCATCTCCTGTCTTCCTCTCATGGACCAGCGCCCAGGTATAAGGCTGGGTGGATCAGCACAGATTTGGACTTGTCACATCGTTGAGGAAGCTCCGAAGAAGAGACTCTGGCAGTTTGTGGAAGAGGAGAGAGGGAAGGGAGGATGGAAGGGAAAGCAAAGGGGGAGGGCTATGAGGGGAAAATTATCTGTACTGAGTCAGAGTGGGGAAATGAGTCTCTAAGTTTTCCCCTTTCTCACCCCACAGGAGACCTCAGCAGAGAAGCCTGAAGGAGACTATTGCCCAAAGGCTCAGATAAAGAGATTTAGGGATAAAGGTGCCAAGGGCTAGGAATGTAAATTTGCAAAGAGTCTGACCAGTCAGGGGACCCTGAGTCCTTGACTACAATCCCTTCCGAGTTCCCAATGCATGTAATCCATGGGCTGTGCACCAAGTTGGGTGTGGGGAGGAAAGCTTTCTCCATGAGACCTCCCAGGCAAAACTTTTATAATTGCCTGTGATCCCATCTGAGAAATCAGACAGTCTTTTAACCAGAAGCTGGACTTCTCAGTAAGTTACGTGCTAAATATCACAGACTGATCTATAATCAAAGGTTATGTTTAGTGATATTTCAGCTAACAACTGGATCAAGTCCTCTTTCAGTTATGTTGAAAGCAAACTTATCAGTTGACAACACAAAATGTTTAGCACCTGTTTTTTTTTATTATGGTTTATTATAGGATATTGACTATTATTCTGTGTGTTATACAGTAAGACTTTGTTGTTTATCCAGTCTATATATAAAAGCTTACATGTGCTGATGCCAAACTCCCAATTCATCCCTCCTCCAACCTCCTCACCCTTGACAATCATCAGTCTTTCTCTATCTCTGTGATTCTGTTTCTGTTTCATAGATAGGTTCCTTTGCATCATATTTTAGATTCCACATATAAGTGATATCATATGGTATTTGTCTTTCTCTTTCTGACTTACTTCACTTAGTATGATAATCTCTAGTTGCATCCTCGGTTTTTAGAATCACTCACAAACAACATTTTGAATTGTCCATCTGTTAGTTGCCCTATGACCTTATCCACAAAAAGTAGATTATACTAAGCTTCAGTATGGTAGGAGTTATGTCCTTCTTTGATAAAATGGTAGAGAGGTGATTGTGAAAAAGTAGGTAAGAAAGAAGACTCAAACCTCACTCAAACCAGGTACTTTCACAGTCAGATAAATATGTGTATACATAGTTAGGAGATATGAAAATTGAATCCTTTGAACTATTTATGCCCTTTCACCCACTCTAAGCGCTTCATGTACACCCAAGGGCTACACATACCCAGTCTGAAGATTGGCATGATCATCACATAAGTAGTAAGTAGAAGAGCTAGGACACAAATCCCAGCAATCTGTCTGGAGAATCTCAATTCTTTATCATACTCTACTGCCTGAGGTATAGGTTTCTATATCTGCTTTGATGATATGTTTCAGATATAAAGAATATAATGTGTTACTTCTCACATTTGCATTCTTAGGAAATTACTAGTGTCTATCTCGCAAAATATGGATAAACTCAGAGAATAATGTTCACAATGACAGCTGTGCAGCAGATCAAGGGAGCCATATGTCCAGTTTAGACCAAAAGGAGAGAGGCAACCGTGAAGTTCTCTGAGGAAGCCATCAATGGATGATGTTGGCAGAATTAAGTCATTATTCTCCTGAAACCAAAGCAAATGGTGTCTTTACTCCTACACAAAATTCTACTCAGGTGGATTCAATATCAAATGAAGCGCTGTATAACTTTTGGAAGAAAATAGAGAAAAATAACTTTAAATCTTCAAAATAGAGGAATATTTATTAAATGAGAAACAAACAAAAAAGAACAAAAACCCTTAAAGAAAATGGCATTAAATGTTAAAAACTATATTAAAAAAAATTAAAAACTCGGTGGATCAAAAGTCTGTTTTAAATAAGTGAAAATAAAAGTCATACACTGAAAATGTGTAAATATTGAATAAATATATATTCCTTGTGCATATATTTTAACAAATCAATAAGAAAAAAGTGACTCCACTCACTAGAAAAATAACCAGATATATAAAGATGACATTTTTAGAATCAACAAATGCAAATTATTAAGCAACAATGAAATAATTAAAACTGTCATTTCAAAAGATTTTATATGTCTGACTGCTTCAACTTTTGGTAAGAATTTAGAGCAGTGTTATCAGTGACAGCATAGATTGTTGAAAGCAATTTGGCAATATCTAGTAAAATTGAAGATATGTGCATATGCCTATGATGCAACAATTATTCTCTTACATATATAATACCTTAGAGAATCCCTTCCTGTGACTCACAAATATACATGTATAAAAGTGTCTGTTGGAAAATTGTTTATAAGATAAAGAAAATCTTAAACATTCATCAACTTCAGAAGACAAATAATTTGTGTTAAATTCATGGAGTAAAGTACTACTACACAGCTGTGGAAATGAATGATCTAAAACTAGATGTATTAACATGGGTAGTCTTAAAACATAATATAAATGAAAAAGCAAAACTAGTGAATGGTATGCATGGTATTACAACATTTAAATAAAGTTATAGTACATAAAAACATGCTATATGGTTTTTAGTGGTGTATGTATGGTTAGTGATATATTTATTTAAGAAATTTAAGGAAATTATAAACCATACATTCAGGATGGTAATTAGCTGAGACTGGTGTCAGAGGGGAATAGGATGGTTGAGAACAAGCAAAACAGATCTAGAAATATTCAGCTCTATAAGTACCCTTTATTTCTTAAGCTGACTTGGGGAAACTTGTTCTTCTCTATATCATCATTCATACAATTTTAAATAATTCTTCCAGAAGGTTGTCCTTTGAGAAAAAAGTAGACCCCAGAGGCCATATGGTATTATTGGGAGTGTAGAAAAAATGTGACAAAATGTTGAAAAAACAGAGTGACTAGTGAAGCTGCACCAGAAAGTCATTATCCGAGTACAGAATACAACTACCAGCAAGAAAAGGAAGTGACGTATTTCAAGAAATTGGGATTTTTTCCTACAAGTTGTTAAATTTTGCTTACTCATTCAATTACTATCTGTGCACATTTCCAAAATGTGAATGATTACCTTGGTCATAAATAACTCATCAAGTTATTTGCAAATGCCAGCTAGAAAGCAACATGTTATAGAGAACTAGTCAGTCAGACCAATTCTTTTTTTATTGTTAGCCAAAAGAAGTGAAAAAAATAATAATAATAGGTAATTTTTCAACCATTCCCATGATATGAGATAGTGTGGTAAGTAGAAATTACTAAATACTAATTATTACTATCATTTAATTGTATATATAATGTAAGGCAGATATGATCAATTTTAATAAAGTAATACCTTCATGTGATAGGACATAAGGGGAAAAAAAAACAGGTAAACAGAAGAATAGGTCACTAACTCCTAATTTTAAGAGTGAACAATCAGGACCTAGTTTTATAGTGGATGGTATATATCTTTTAAAAAGGCTTAGGGGACTTCCCTGGCAGTTCAGTGGTTAAGACTCTGTGCTTCCAATGCAGGGTGCAGGGGCTTGATCCCTGTTTGGGGGAACTAAGATCCCACATGCCAAGTGGCAAGGCAAAAACAAACAAAATAGTTAAAAAGACTTAAATATGCATTTGATATTGATACAGTGGCCCCCTCAAGGAACTTAGATAGGCATATAACCAGGGGTGATATTTACATAGTATGTCAACTTTTACATCTAATTAGATCATTCAGAATGTACCCACCTACCAGGTTAAGTGCTGGAGCAGGGCTCTTGAAAAATCCCTCTTGGGAGACATGGGGAGAGACAGCAGGAGGCACTCAAGAGCCCTAGGATGCAGCTATTGTACTAACTTTCAGGCCTATTTCAATATTAAGCAACTTGTAAGGTGGTACTGGTGTGTACCAAGTGAACAAAAACCCTAGATATAACTGTTTTTGAAGATCAGAGGGAAGAAGATGTAAGCCATATATACTGTAACTGAGAAAATATCCCCTTTCATCATAGCAGAGAGGCAAATACCTATTTCTAAAATCAATAAAATAAGTAGCAATTCAAGTATATTATTAGAAATATTTGATTATCTAGCTGAGATCTAAAATTAAGGATGCTCAATGCTATTATCATTTATCAACATTCTAATCCTTTTCTCATGCCAAAAACTGGAGATTTACACTCCGTAGCTCCACCACATTTCCTATACTTATTCCCCGAATATATTGTCTTATCTGTTTTTTTTTTTTTTTGCCTATATCAGCACTGACCTTCATTTCCTCTCCTTCTCAGCCATACCCTCCCAAGTTTACCAATTCCAAAATACCTAATACCAAGATATTAAATCCCACTCACTTCTCCACTTCCAGCTCATCTTTTCTGGTAGCTTCTCATCATTCTCTCCAATATATTAAAACCACCATTCTCCTAACTATCTATCAAAACTCTACTGTCTTCTAATCCAGAAAAATAAATGATACTTTGGAAAAATACTTAACTTCCATTTCAATCACCTCCATCCCTGCTCAACTGCAAGAATCTCAACATTACAAGGACTCAACAGGGTGTACCACTAAGCAATGTGGATAGATGAAAAATCAGAGAGGACAGACAGCAGAAGCAAGAAGAACTACAATCTCGCAGCCTGTGGAACATAAACCACATTCACAGAAAGATAGACAAGATGAAAAGCCAGAGGGCTATGTACCAGATGAAGGAACAAGATAAAACCCCAGAAAAACAACTAAATGAAGTACAGATAGGCAAACTCCCAGAAAAAGAATTCAGAATAATGATAGTGAAGATGATCAAGGACCTTGGAAAAAGAATGGAGGAAAAGATTGAGAAGATGCAAGAAATGTTTAACAAAGACCTAGAAGAATTAAAGAACAAATAAACAGAGATGACAATACAATAAATGAAATGAAAACTACACTAGAAGGAATCAGTAGCAGAATAACTGAGGCAGAAAAACAGATAAGTGACCTGGAAGACAGAATGGTGGAATTCACTGCTGCAGAACAGAATAAAGAAAAAAGAATGAAAAGAAATGAAAACAGCCTAAGAGACATCTGAGACAACATTAAATGCCACAACATTCACATTATAGGGGTCCCAGAAGGAGAAGAGAGAGAGGAAAGACCAGAGAAAATATTTGAGGAGATTATAGTCAAAAACTTCCCTAAAATGGGAAAGGAAATAGCCACCCAAGTCCAGGAAACACAGAGAGTCCCATACAGGATAAACCCAAGGAGAAACACACCAAGACACATAGTAATCAAATTGGCAAAAATTAAACACAAACAAAAATTATTGAAAGCAGAAAGGGAAAAATGACAACATACAAGGGAAGTCCCATAAGGTTAACAGCTGATTTCTCAGCATAAACTCTACAAGCCAGAAGGGAATGACATGATATACTTAAAGAGATGAAAAAGAAGAAACTACAACCAAGATTACTCCACCCGACAAAGATTTCATTCATATTCGATGGAGAAATCAAAAGCTTTACAGACAAACAAAAGTTAAGAGAATCCAGCACCATCAAATCAGCTCTACAACAAATGCTAAAGGAACTTCGCTAAGTGGGAAATACAAGAGAAGAAAAGGACCTACAAAAACAACCCAAAACAATTAAGAACATGGCCCTAGGAACATATATCGATAATTACCTTAAACGTAAATGGATTAAATGCTCCAATCAAAAGACACAGGCTTGCTGATACAAAAACAAGGGTACAAAAACAAGACCCATATATATATGTTGTCTGCAAGAGACCACTTCAGATCTAAGGACACATACAGACTGAAAGTGAGGGTATGGAAAAAGATAGTCCATGCAAATGGAAATCAAAAGAAAGCTGGAGTAGCAATACTCATATCAGATAAAATAGACATTAAAATAAAAAATGCTACAAGAGACAAGGAAGGACACTACATAATGATCGAGGGATCAATCCAAGAAGAAGATATAATATTATAAATATATATGTACCCAACATAGGAGCACCTCAATATATAAGGCAACTGCTAACAGCTATAAAAGAGGAAATCGACAGTAACACAATAATAGTGCAGAACTTTAACATCTCATTTACACAAATGGACAGATCATCTAAAATGAAAATAAATAAGGAAACAGAAGCTTTAAATGACACAATAGACCAGATAGATTTAACTGATATTTATAGGACATTCCATTCCAAAACTGCAGATTACACTTTCTTCTCAAGTGCACATGGAACATTCTCCGGGATAAATCACATCTTGGGTCACAAATCAAACTTCAGTAAATTTAAGAAAATTGAAATCATATCAAGCATCGATTCTGACCACAATGCTATGAGATTAGAAACCAATTACAGGGAAAAAAACGTAAAAAACACAAACACGTGGAGGCTAAACAATACATTATTAAATAACCAAGAGATCAATGAGGAATCAAAGAGGACATCAAAAAGTACCTGGAGAAAAATGACAATGAAAACACCATAATCCAAAACCTATGGGATGCAGCAAAAGCAGTTCTAAGAGGGAAGTTTATAGCAATACAATCCTACCCCAAAAAACAACAAACATTTCCAATAAACAACCTAAACTTACACCTAAAGGAACCAGAGGAAGAAGAACAAACAAAACCCAAAGTTAGTAGAAGGAAATAAATCATAAAGATCAGAGCAGAAATAAAAGAAATAGAAACAAAGAAAACAAAAGCAAAGATCAATATAACCAAAAGCTAGGTCTTTGAGAAGATAAACAAATTTGATAAACCATTAGCCAGACTCATCAATAAAAAGAGGGAGAGGACTCAAATCAACAAAATTAGAAATGAAAAAGGAGAAGATACAACAGACACCACAGGAATAAAAGCATCCTAAGAGACTACTACAAGCAACTCTATGTCAATAAAATGGACAACCTGAAAGAAATAGACAAATTCTTAGAAAGGTATAACCTTCCAAGACTGAACCAAGAAGAAATAGAACATATGAACAGAGAAATCACAAATAATGAAATTGAAACTGTGATTAAAAATCTTCCTACAAACAAAAGTGCAGGATAAGATGGATTCACAGGTGAATTCTATCAAACATTTAAAGAAAAGCTAACACCCATCCTTCTCAAACTCTTCCAAAAATTTGTGGAGGAAGGAACACTCCCAAACTCATTC
This sequence comes from Grampus griseus, assembly GCF_964374135.1. NCBI lineage: Eukaryota > Metazoa > Chordata > Mammalia > Artiodactyla > Delphinidae > Grampus > Grampus griseus. Next base: position 49,719,808 of record NC_139012.1, read on the forward strand.
TATGAGGCCACAATCACCCTGATAGCAGAACCAGACAAAGATACTACAATAAAAGAAAATTACAGACCAATATCACTGATGAATATACATGGAAAAATCCTCTACAGAATACTAGCAAATAGAATCCAGCAACACATTAAAGGAATCATACACCATGAGCAAGTGGGATTTATTACAGGGATACAAGGATTCTTCAATATACATAAATCATTCAATGTGATAAACCTTTTTAACATATTCAAAATAAAAACCATATGATCACCTCAATAGATGCAGAAAACACTTTTGACAATGTCAACACCCATTTATGATAAAAAAAAACCAAAAAAACAAAAAAAAAACAACTCTCCAGAAAGTGGGCACAGAGGGAATCTACCTCAACATAATAAAGGTCATATATGAGAAACCCAGAGCAAACATCATTCTCAATGGTGAAAACCTGAAACCATTTCCTCTAAGATCAGGAATAAGACAAGGATGTCCACTGTCAGCACTACTATTCAACATAATTTTGGAAGTCCTAGCCACAGCAATCCAAGAAGAAAAAGAAATAAAAGGAATACAAATTGGAAAAGAAGTAAAACTGTCAATGTTTGCAGATTACATGATACGATATATAGAGAATCCTAAAGATGCCATCAGAAATCTACTAGAGCTAATCAATGAATTTGATAAATTTTCAGGATACAAGATTAATGCATAGAAATCTCTAGCATTCCTATACATTACTGATGAAAAATCTGAAAGATAAATTAAGGAAACACTCCCATTTACCAGGGCAACAAAAAGAATAAAATACCTAGGAATAAACCTACCTACGGAGATGATAGACCTGTATGCAGAAAACTATAAGACACTGATGAAAGAAATTAAAGATGATACCAACAGACGGAGAGATATACCATGTTCTTGGATTGGAAGAATCAATATTGTGAAAATAACTATACTACCAAAAGCTATCTACAGATTCAATGCAATTGCTACCAAATTACCCATGGCATTTTTTCTTTTTCAGTACGCGGGCCTCTCACTGTTGTGGCCTCTCCCATTGTGGAGCACAGGCTCCGGACGCGCAGGCTCAGTGGCCATGGCTCACGGGCCCAGCCGCTCCGCGGCATGTGGGATCCTCCTGGACCGGGGCACGAACTCGTGTCCCCTGCATCGGCAGGCGGACTCTCAACCACTGCACCACCAGGGAAGCCCCCATGGCATTTTTTACGGAACTAGAACAGAAAATCTTAAAATTTGTATGGAGACAGAAAAGACCCCGAATAGCCAAAGCAGTCTTAAGGGGGAAAAAAAGGAGCTGGAGGAATCAGACTCCCTGACTTCAGACTATACTAGAAAGCTACAGTAATCAAGACAATATGGTACTGGCACAAAAACAGAAACATAGATCAATGGAACAAGATAGAAAGCCCATAGATAAATCCACGCACCTATGGTCAACTAATATATGACAAAGGAGGAAAAGATATACAATGGAGAAAAGACAGTCTCTTCAATAAGTGGTGCTGGGAAAACTGGACAGCTACATGTAAAGGAATGAAAGTAGAACACTCCCTAATACCATACACATAAATAAACTCAAAATGGATTAGAGACCTAAATGTAAGACCAGACACTATAAAACTCTTAGAGGAAAACATAGGAAGAACACTCTTTGACATAAATCACAGCAAGATCTTTTTTGACCCACCTCTTAGAGTAATGGAAATAAAAACAAAATAAACAAATGGGACCTAATGAAACTTAAAAGCTTTTGCACAACAAAAGAAACCATAACCAAAAAGAAAAGACAATGCTCAGAATGGTAGAAAATATTTGCAAACGAATCAATGGACAAAGTATTAATCTCCAAAATATATAAACAGCTCATGCAGCTCACTATTAAAAAAAACAAACAACCCAATCCAAAAATGGGAAGGAAACCTAAATAGACATTTATCCAAAGAAGACATACAGATCACCAAGAATCACATGAAAAGCTTCTCAACATCACTAATTATTAGAGAAATGCAAATCCAAACTACAATGAGGTATCACCTCACACCAGTTAGAATGGGCATCATCAGAAAATCTACAAATAACAAATGCTGGAGAGGATGTGGAGAAAAGGGAACCCTCTTGCACTGTTGGTGGGAATGTAAATTGATACAGCCACTGTGGAGAACAGTATGGAAGGTCCTTAAAAAACTGAAAATAGAATTACCATATGATCTAGCAATCCCACTACTGGGCATATACCCAGAGAAAACCATAATTCAAAAAGACACATGCACCTCATTATTCATTGCAGCACTCTTTACAATAGCCAGGACATGGAAGCAACATAAATGCCCATTGACAGATGAATGGCTAAAGAAGATGTTTTACATATATACAATGGAATATTACTCAGCCATAAAAAGGAACAAAATGGGTAATTTGTAGAGATGTGGATGGATCTAGAGACTGTCATACAGAGTGAAGTAAGTCAGAAAGAGAAAACCAAATATTGTATATTAACACATATATGTGGAACCTAGAAAAATGGTACAGATGAACAAGTTTGCAGGGCAGAAATTACAACACAGATGTAGAGAACAAACATAAGGACATCAAAGGGGAAAGCAGCGGGGTGGGGGGGTGGTGATGGGGTGGTGGGGTGATGAATTGGGCGCTTGGGATTGACATGTATACACTGATGTGTATAAAATTGATGACTAATAAGGACCTGCTGTATAAAAAGAAAATAAAATTCAAAAATTAAAAAAAAAAGAAGAATCAATGCTGCACAACAGGTTAGGCTGACTCAAGTAAAGTGTTAGATTAAATTTATGATACCAGATGTCAAGTCTTCTCTCAACATCTCTGGCAATCCAAAAAAAAATTTCTCTGGTAAGCTTATATTTCTATTCTAAAACAACAATTTCATATATTATCTTTTATCCTAAAACACTTTGGTACTCCTCAATTATCCCATCTGCCTAATCACTTTCAGATCATGACCTTGCTTCCAAAGCATTTATAATATAGAAATTATCTGTTTAGAATTCCCTGACTCATGCTTACTTTCTAACCTACTTGCATGTGCCTTTTTTTTGTTCATCTTCTCTCATGTTATATTCACAGTTTACTCCTCTTTCTCATTCCATTCCACTTACTCTGGATCTGGTCTCCTCTAACAATCTTAAGAAATTAAGAAATTTCCTACTTTGGTCACTCATTCTTCTAGTCCCCTAAATCATCATTGTCTCTCTGTAGTACAATATTCATATCAGCATACAAACTTGCCATACTACTTAATTTTCTTAAAAATAAATTTATTTTCCCCACAGTTCTTTCCAGCTTCTACTCCATTTCTATGCTTACCTATATAGATAAAATTTTAGAAAGAACTAACTACACACAGACTGCACTTTCTCACTTTCCATTCACTTCTCAGTGTTCTATAATTTATTTTCTTTCCCCGTTATTACACTGAAATGTCTTTTGTCAAGATCTCTAGAAACTTTACTTTTGCCAAGTTCCGTGATCATATTTTGTCCTAATCTTACTTCTCTGCAGTCTTTATCACTGCTGAGTGTTCCTGTCTTCTGAAAACCTTCTCTTCTCTCAGCTTCAAGGATATCGATCTTATCTTGGTTTTTCTAATAACCTTTCCAATAACCTTTCTGACAGCTTCATGTTGGAGTCTCCAGGGCTTATTCCTCCATCCTTTGCTCTTTCTGCCTACATTCTGTTCCTATGGTTGCTAATGACTCAGATTTCTTGTTGGATATCTTTACTGACCATATTTAAGGCCAACTTTTTTGTTTTATTTACAAATCTCAAAAATAACATGTCCACAGTGCATGTGATTATTTCTTCTTATGAAACCTGCATGTGTTCCTTATCTCAATAAATGATACAATCATTCATACACCTTCTCAAGCAAAAAATTCTGGGGCTGTCTTTATTCATCCTTCTCCTCTAACCCCCTCTGTCCTAAATACTGGCAATTTTCGTTAATACCACCAACAAAATAAATCTACTATTCACCTCTTTGCCTTCCTATCCAGTACTACTATTAACATTCAGGCCATATCTTGGCTGCACTGTGGCCATAGTCTCTCACTGGTCTCCTGAGTTCTACTCCTGACCTCTACACTCTCAACTGCCAATAATCTCTCTCTCTTTTTTTTTTTTAATTGGGGTATACTTGCATTACAATGTTGCATTAGTTTCTGCCATACAACAAAGTGAATCAGCTATATGTATACATCTATCTTCTCCCTTTTGGACCTCCCTATCACCACCCCACCCCATCCCACCCATCTAGGTCACCACAGAACACCGAGTTGAGCTCCATGTGATATATAGCAGGTTCCCACTAGCTATTTGTTTTACACATGGTAGTATATATATATATATATATATATAAATCCCAATCTCCCAATTCATCTCACCTTCTATCCTGCCCCCATGTCCACATGTCCATTCTCTACATCTGTGTCTCCTTCCTGTCCTGCAAATTGGTTCATCTGTACCAATTTTCTAGATTCCACATATATGCATTAATATACAATATTTGTCTTTCTCTTTCTGACTTAATTCACTCTGTATGACAGACTCTAGGTCCATCCAGATCTCTACAAATGACCCAATTTTGTTGCTTTTATGGCTGTGTAATATTCCATTGTATATATGTACCACATCTTCTTTATCCATTCATCTGTCGATGGACATTTAGGTTGCTTCCATTACCTGGCTATTGTAAATAGTGCTGCAATGAACATTGGGGTGCATGTGTCTTTTTGAATTATGGTTTTCTCAATTATTTATATATAATATATATAAATAAATATATATAAATATATATATTTATATAACCATATATATATATGGTTATAATAATTTCTCAATTATTATAACCATAATTATGGTTATACGCCCAAGAGTGGGATTGCTGGGTCATATGGTAGTTCTATTTTTAGTTTTTTAAGGAACTGCCATACTGTTCTCCATAGTGGCTGTATCAATTTACATTCCCACCAACAGTGCAAGAGTTTTCCCTTTTCTCCACACCCTCTCCAGCATTTATCGTTTCTAGGTTTTATGATGATGGCCATTCTGACTGGTGTGAGGTGATACCTCATTGTAGTTTTGACTTGCATTTCTCTAATAGTTAGTGATGTTGCGCATCTTTTCATGTGTTTGTTGGCCATCTGTATGTCTTCTTTGGAGAAATGTCTATTTAGGTCTTCTACCCATTTTTTGGTTGGGTTTTATTTTATTTTATTTTATTTTGATATTGAGCTACATGAGCTGTTTGTATATTTTTGAGATTAATCCCTTGTCAGTTGCTTCATTTGCAAATATTTTCTCCCATTCTGAGGGCTGTCTTTTCATTTTGTTTATGGTTTTCTTTGCTGTGTAAAGGTTTTTAAGTTTCATTAGGTCCCACTTGTTTTTTTTGTTTTTATTTCCATTACTCTAAGAGGTGGGTCAAAAAAGATCGCGCTGTGATTTATGTCAAAGAGTGTTCTTCCTATATTTTCCTCTAAGAGTTTTACAGTATCTTTAATCCACTTTGACTTTATTTTTGTGTATGGTGTCAGGGAATTTTCTAATTTCATTCTTTTACATGTAGCTGTCCAGTTTTCCCAGCACCACTTAATGAAGAGACTGTGTTTTCTCCATTGTATATTATTGCCTCCTTTGTCATAGATTAGGTGACCATAGGTGTGTGGGTTTATCTCTGGGCTTTCTGTCCTGTTCCACTGATCTATATTTCTGTTTTTGTGCCAGTACCATACTGCCTTGATTACTGTAGCCTTGTAGTATTGTCTGAAGTCAGGGAGCCTTATTCCTCCAGCTCAAGTTTTCTTTCTCAAGATTGCTTTGGCTATACAAGGTCTTTTGCTTTTCCAAACAAATTGTAAAAAATGTTGTTCTAATTTTGTAAAAAATTCCATTGATATTTTGATAGAGATTGCATCTAATCTGTAGATTGCTTTGGGTAGTATAGTCGTTATCAGAATATTGATATACCAATTCAAGAACATGGTATATCTTTCCATCTGTTTGTGTAATCTTTGATTTCTTTAATCAGTGTCTTATAGTTTTCTGAGTATATTTCTACGAGGCCATCACCCTGATACCAAAGCCAGACAAAGATATCACAAAAAAAGAAAATTACAGACCAATATCACTGATGAGCATAGGTGCAAAAATCCTCAACAAAATTCTAGCAAACGGAATCCAACAACACATTAAAAGGATCCTACACCATGATCAATTGGGATTTATCCCAGTGATGCAAGGATTCTTCAATACACACAAATCAATCCATTTGATAAACCATATTAACAAATTGAAGGATAAAATTCATATGATCATCTCAATAGATGCAGAAAAACTTTTGACAGAATTCAACACCCATTTATGATAAAAGCTCTCCAGAAAGTGTGCATAGAGAGAACCTACCTCAACATAATAAAGACCATATACAATAACCCCAAAGTAAACATCATTCTCAATGGTGAAAAACTGAAAGCATTTCCCCTAAGATCAGGAACAAGTCAAGGATGTCCACTTTCCCACTATTATTCAACATAGTTTTGAAAGTCCTATGCATGGGAATCAAAGAAGAAAAAGAAATAAGAAGAATCCAAATTGGAAAAGAAGTAAAACTGTCACTGTTTGCAGATGACATGATACTCTACAAAGAAAATCCTAAAGATGCCACCAGAAATCTACTAGAGCTAATCAAAGAATTTGGTAAAGTTGCAGGATACAAAATTAATGCACAGAAATCTCTTGCATTCCTTTACACTAACAATGAAAGATTAACTACCAATGATCTTTAAAACTAAAGTAGCCTGGGTCAACTTTTTTAAAAACCATAAATCAGAACATATCATACCTTGTAAAATTGTTACATTGACTTTTGGTGGAACTTTGAATGCAATCTAAAATCCTGTGTATGTCCTAGAAACCCTGACCCTTAGCTACCTTTTCAACACATTTTAAACAACTCTGATTCTGGTTCTCTGTAATCCAATCACAGTGGTCTCTATACATCCTTTAATTAGCTAAGTCCTTTCTAATCCATCACAAACCATTTGCATTATGTGGGTTCATTACATAGTTGTTTCTTTTATCTTTTAAACATCTTTATTGGGGTATAATTGCTTTACAATGGTGTGTTACTTTCTGCTTTATAACAAAGTGAATCAGCTATACATATACATATGTCCCCATATCTCTACCCTCTTGCGTCTCCCTCCCTCCCACCCTCTGTATCCCACCCCTCTAGGTGGTCACAAAGCACTGAGCTGATCTCCCTGTGCTATGCAGCTGCTTCCCACTAGCTATCTACCTTATGTTTGGTAGTGTATATATGTTCATGCCTCTCACTTTGTCACAGCTTACCCTTCCCGCTCCCCATATCCTCAAGTCCATTCTCTAGTAGGCCTGTGTCTTTATTCCTGTCTTACCTCTAGGTTCTTCATGACATTTTTTTTTCTTAAATTCCATATATATGTGTTAGCATACGGTATTTGTCTTTCTCTTTCTGACTTACTTCACTCTGTATGACAGACTCTAGGTCTATCCACCTCATTACAAATAGCTCAATTTTGTTTCTTTTTATGGCTGAGTAATGAATGGATAGCTAGCTATTTTATATTTGATAGTATATATGTCTATGCCATGCTCTCATTTCATGGTATAGTTGTTTCTTTTAGAAACATCATGTCTCATCTTAAATGGTGCATACTCAAAAAGATGTATATTGCTTCCCCCCATCTAATTAGCTGCCCCATCATCTATTTTTCTCTATCACTAAATTATTTTCAACATCTTCAGAGAAAACTTTTGTCACTTTAAAGTTATTTATTGCTTCCATGTTTATTTTCTGTCTTTCTCATTTTACAGGAAATTACATGATAGGAGGAATTATGGCTTTTTCTCAATGCCAGGTATCTACTAGAATTCATTTATTATATAGATGAATGAACTATAGACTATTATAGGTTTGAAAAAAGCATGTTTATAATCTTTAATCAATTTCATTGTAAGTGTGTAAAGTCAGAGATAATATTACATGCTTCTTTGTATGTCTACAAGTCTTCTATCTGTGTGTACACTGGAACTAAATTTTTACTGAATGTTTTAAATTTACATTCATACATATAGTTAATAACACACCATTTTATATCAATTTTTTAATATTTATTTCTCTTTAGTACTTTCTGACATTGAGTAAGCACTCATGTTCAGTGACTGGGCTAAAATGAATGACATAAAATTATAACAAACAAAGTTTGTTATAATAAATATAACAAACTGGTTAATTTAATCCCCCCCTTTGTTTTTGCCAATTTGGAAGCTAAATGTAAATTCTAATTTCATTGAGTTTTTATAAGAAAAATAGATTAGTAACATTCCCTTCAAGCAAAATAGAGAAACCCACATGGTTTCTATTTTTGCATTGCCTTTCATCATAATTTTAAACCACCCACAACAATTCAGTCAAACAATCTGCGTGCTTTTTCCTCTGGGGAACTTGTTAAATTTGCAATTGAGATAAGCAATCAGTGCTCACCTCTGCTAAACTGTACATAAATATTATTTCAAAAGGAAGTTCCTTGGAGGAACTCCTTTATGGAATGTAACTTCATTAGTAATTAATGGATTGCTCAATTGTAGGTTTTCTCCCATCAAGCTAATTTGAAAACTATTAATTGTCTTACATTTCTTTTATATGGTAAAATGAATGAGACCCCTGTGTGAGACTCAACCTGATTATAATTATACTTTGCATGAGTTAATGGCATTGACTTCATTTGACTTTCATTCTCACATTAATCTATTTATTATAGAATATTTACAGAATTGAATTAGAATGGAATTCATCCTTATCTCAACTTTGTTTATTGAGCCTTTATAGGCCCAGTAACAGATAAGAAAAGAAATCTAGTATTAAAGGAAAAGATCTAAGTATTCTTTCAACTTTCCTCAATGTTCACACAAATGTTTTTCAAAATTCCTATGAGTATACATAGAGGTTTTCTTTTTTATCCTTAAAAAAGGAATTACAAGATCTAGTTCTTGATTCCCATTAGAAAATTTGGTTTTCCCAGTAGTGAAAGTGTTTCACTGCTGAGTTTTATTTACTTGCTTTGTTAATAGAGATTAAAAACTCTGACTTTTTCCTCAAAATACATAGTTACATTTTCACTAAAATGAAATACATTTTCACTAAAGTATCAGGGTACTAGAGAACTTTTGTTTTAAAAGAGACTTAGAGGAATATAATCTAACTAAATTTTATAGTTAATGAAACTGAAACATGGAAAACTTAAGTAACTTGTTATAATCCATACAATTAAGATTATGACACTGAATCATAATCTTGGAAGAGTATCAGGAGGAAGATCTTGTCTCTTATCTGAAAATCACCTTAGATAGATGGTGCTGTTATAACTTGATAAATAATCATGAGAAAAGTGATCCCAATTTTTTAACTGAAATTTAATTTATATTTTTATAATTTCAAGTTAACATTGGCAAGTTAAGTTGATATTGATTTTTTCCCAAGACCAATTTATTCATTGTAATATATTTGCCACAGATTAATAATGAGCAATAGAAATCATTAAATTGTATCTTCAAATGTTCTTTTGACTTGCTATATTAGTTTTTGACTGCTGTGCAACAAATTACCAAAATTTTAGTGACTTAAAGCAATACACATTTATGATCTCACCATTTCTGTGGGAAAGGAATCTGACACTTTTTCGCTGAGCCCTCTGTTCATGGTGTCACTTGGCTAAAAGAAAGGTATCAGTCTGTGGTCTCACCTGCAGTTCAGGGACCTAGTCTAAGCTTACTGGTTGTTAGTAGAATTCCAGCCCTCTGTGGTCATAGGATTAAGATTCCTGCTTTCTTACATGTCAACCAAGGGCTATTCTCAGATGTTAGCAGCCACCCATCACTTCCTGCCACATGGTCCTTTGCACCACTTTTAGTTTTCTCCTTTAAAACCAGTAGGAGAATCTGTACTGTTGCTTCTTGACTCTTTTAATGTCCTCAACTGTCAGGATCAAGCCAACCCAGGATAATCTCCCTTTTGATTATCACCAAGTGAACTGATTAGAAGGCTTAATGATATTTGCAAAAGCCCTTTTGCCATAAAAACAGTCATAGGAGATATATCCCATTATATTCACAGGTTTTGTAACACTCAAATGGAGGTATTATTCAAGGTGGTAAAACACATTGTGGAAATCTTAAAATTCTACCTACCAAACTGGCCAAATGATACCCTATTAATATTTAGTGACAGTGAAAAGCACTAATGAAAAATTGTGAATAAAATGTATGGCCCTAAGATGAAAAGTATAAATAAAATAAATCACCCAATTGTTTTATAATACCTGTCTCTCCAAGACTTAAGAATTGGGTAAGTATTGGTAAAGGATACAAACTTTCAAGTATAAGATGAATAAGGTCTAAGGAGCTAATGTGAAACAAATATGGGGACAGTAGTTTATAACACTGTACTGTATAATTGAAATTTGCTAAGAGAGTAGAACTTAAAGGCTCTCACCAAAGAAAATAAAAACAAAGGGACAAATATATTAGGTAATGGATGTGTTAATTAGCTAGATGGAATGGGAAATGTTTTCACAATTTATATGTACATCAAATCACCATGACATACAAATATTACATGTCAATTATACCTTAATAAACTGAAATTTAAAAAAGAAAAAAAAACATATATGTCTATTACTCTCTATTTTATATTTTTTTCCTTCTAGAAACTTAATTAAACATAAGTTGCCCTTAGTCGCAAAGGATATATGTTGATCAAATTCAGGCTGCCCAAAGGAATAAAACTCTCTTAAATGAGAAGCATATACAATACATATTTGGAGACTAAAAACATTATTTCATTGTTATTGAAAAGAAAGGGAAAAAGGAAAAAATATATTTAGAAAACACAAATCACCAGGACAAAAAATTGGTTATTAAATATAGGGTTGTATTCAACTGGCCCGTGATCCTATACTGATCTTTTGAATGTCTGCCTGTACTAGTCTATCAAAATGAATAAAAGAGCAAAATATCTTATAGAATGCTTATAGAAGTCAACAAAGCAAGGCTTTTCAACCATGATTGGCCATGTGACAAGTGTGTAGTACACTGCTTCTCCTTGAAAACTTGTCACAATTGAGAGCAAGGCTTTCTTGATTATGGAACTTATATGCATGCTCTGGAACTCGTAATACCTAACTATCAATTCTTTGAGTAAAAGTACAGTGTAGAAGATTTTTAATTTACAGGTATATTTTAACCTTGATTTTAAAAGAACAAAAGAGCTATCATGTTTTCTTTAAAAAGTAGAACTAAGAGATTTTGTCTCTCTTCCTTAAGATTCTCTAATGTGTCAAGAATCCAGGCAGCTGTTTAGATTATATCAGTGGAAGAGTTTACTAAGTAAACACCCTTCCATTTCTGTGACTCTTTTCAGAATAAAAATTTTTTTTTTTAATTTAAAAGTCTTTTTTCCTAGATGGTATACATACCAGTATACTTGTCTGTTTCAAAGCTAATAATTTAAGGCATTAATGAAATGGGGGAAAAGGTTGTGTTTTCTAACATAGTTACCAATTGAATTTTTTGTAATTATGTAAAAGATAACCAGTATTTCAGAATATTTCTATAATATAGTTTATATTTAAAATACATTACTCTAGAGCTTCCCTGGTGGCACAGTGGTTGAGAGTCTGCCTGCTGATGTAGGGGACATGGGTTCGTGCCCCAGTCTGGGAGGATCCCAAGTGCCACAGAGCAGCTGGGCCCATGAGCCATGGCCATTGAGCCTGCGCGTCTGGAGCTTGTGCTCGGCAATGGGAGAGGCCACAACAGTGAGAGGCCCGCGTGCCACAAAGAAAAATAAATAAATAAATAAATAAAATAAAATAAAATAAAATAAAGTAAAATACATTACTCTATATGAAATAAGTTAGACACAAAACAGTAAACACTGTATGAGCTCACTTATGTTTATAATCTAAACAAGTCAAACTCATAGAAGAGATTAGAATGGTGGTTGCCAGGGGCTGAGGGTTGCAGGAAATGGGGAGATGTTGGTCAAAGGATACAAATGCTCAGTTACAAGATTAATAAGTTCCGAGGTCTAATGTACAGCATAGAGTCTGTAGTAAATAATACTGTATTTATTTGAAATTTGTTGAGTGTAAATCTTAAGGGTTCTCATCACCAAAATATTGTAGCTAGTGACGTGATGGATGTGTTAATTAATTTGATTATAGTAAGCATTTCACAATGTATACTTGTATCACCATTATATCATTGTACATCTTTTTAAAACCACACTTTAATATCTAAATATACCTATGCTCTCTGACTGCCAGTGATGGCAGGTCTGGGCCCCATGCTCCAGCGCCATCCATTTTTAGGGCTAGTTGATTTGGCAGAACCTCCAGAACGATGATGATCCTGCCAACATCATGATTTCAGCCCAGTGAAAACCATTTCAGAGTTCTGACTTACAGGACACCATGTGGCTGACAGGGTATTGGTGCTCCGGCCTGGTATCAGACCTAAGCTTCTGAGGTGCGAGAGCCAAGTTCAGGACATTGGACTACCAGAGACCTCTCTGCCCCATGTAATATCAATCAGTGAGAGCTATCTGAGATATCTCCGTCTCAACCCTAAGACCCAGCTCCACTCAACTGTCAGCAAACTATAGTGTTGGATGCCCCATGCCAAACAAGTAGCAAGACAGAAACACAATACCACCCATTAGCAGAGAGGTGACCTAAAATCATACTAAGTTCACAGACACCACAAAACACACCACCAGATGTGGCACTGCCACCAGAAAGACAAGATCCAGCCACACCCACCTGAACACAGGCACCAGTCCCCTCCACCAGGAAGCCTACAGAAGCCACCGAACCAACCTTACCACTGGGGGCAGACACCAAAAACAATGGGAACTCCAAACCTGCAGTGTGCAAAAAGGAGACCCCAAACACAGTAAATTAAACAAAATGAGAAGACAGATAAATATGCAGCAGATGAAGGAGCAAGGTAAAATCCCACCAGAACAAACAAATGAAGAGGAAATAGGCAGTCTACCTGAAAAAGAATTCAGAGTAATGATAGTAAAGATGATCCAAAATCTTGGAAATAGAATGGAGAAAATACAAGAAACATCTAACAAGGACCTAGAAGAACTAAAGAGCAAACAAACAATGATGAACAACACAATAAATGAAATTATAAATTCACTAGAAGGAATCAATAGCCGAATAACTGAGGTAGAAGAATGCATAGGTGACCTGGAAGATAAAATAGTGGAAATAACTACTGCGAGCAGAATAAAGAAAAAAAGATTGAAAAGAATTGAGAATAGTCTCAGAGACCTCTGGGACAATGTTAAAGGCACCAACATTCAAATCATAAGAGTCCCAGAAAAAAAAAAGAAAAAGAAAGGATCTGAAAAAATATTTGAAGATATTATAGTTGAAAACTTCCCTAACATGGGAAAGGAAATAGTCAGTCAAGACCAGGAAGTGCAGAGAGTCCCATACAGGATAACTCCAAGGAGAAAAATGCCAAAACACATATTAATCAAACTATCAAAAATTAACTACAAAGAAACAATGTTAAAAGCAACAAGGGAAAAACAACAGATAACATACTAGGGAATCCCCATAAGGTTAACAGCTGATCTTCCAGCAGAAATTCTGCAAGCCAGAAGGGAGTGGCAATACATATTTAAAATGATGAAAGGGAAAAAACTACAACAAAGATGACTCTAACCAGCAAGGATCTCATTCAGATTCAATGGAGAAACTAAAACCTTTACAGAAAAGCAAAAGTTAAAAGAATTCAGCACCACCAAACCAGCTTTACAACAAATGCTATAGGAACTTCTCAAAGTGGGAAACACAAGAGAAGAAAAGGACCTACAAAAACAAACCCAAAAGAATTAAGAATATGGTAATAGGAACATACACATCGATAATTATCTTAAATGTAAATGGATTAAAGGCCTAACCAAAAGACATAGACTGGCTGAATGGATAAAAAAAAAAAGACCTGTATATATGCTGTCTACAAGAGACCCACTTCAGGCCTAGGGACACAAACAGACTGAAAGTGAGGGGATGGAAAAAGATATTCCATGCAAATGGAATTCAAAAGAAAGCTGGAGTAGCAATTCTCATATCAGAAAAATTAGATCTTAAAATAAAGACTATTACAGAAGACAAAGAGGAACAATACATAATGATCAAGGGATCAATCTAAGAAGAATATATAACAACTGTAAATATTTATGCACTCAACATAGGAGTACCTCAATACATAAGGAAAATGCTAACAGTAATAAAAGGGGAAATTGACAGTAATACAGTCATAGCAAGGGACTTTAACACCCCACTTTCACCAATGGACAAATCATCCAAAATGAAAATAAATAAGGAAAGACAAGCTTTAAATGACACATTAAAAAAGATGGACTTAATTGATATTTATAGGACATTATATCCAAAAACAACATAATACATTTTCTTCTTAAGTGTGCATTGAGCATTCTCCAGGATAAATCATCTTGGGTCACAAATCAAGCCTTGGTAAATTTAAGAAAATTGAAATTTTATCAAGCATCTTTTCTGACAACAATGTTATGAGACTAGATATAAATTACAGGAAGAAAACTGTAAAAAATACAAATAAATGGAGGCTAAACAATACTCTACTAAATAACGAAGAGATCACCGAAGAAATCTAAAGGAAATCAAAAAATACCTAGAAATAAATGACAATGAAAACATGAGGGCCCAAAACCTATGGATGCAGCAAAAGCAGCTTTAAAAAGGAAGTTTATAACAATACAATCCTACCTCAAGAAACAAGAAAAATCTCAAATACGCAACTTAACCCGATACCTAAAGCAATTAGAGAGAGAAGAACAAAAAAAGCCCAAATTTACCAGAAGGAAAGAAATCATAAAGATTAGATCCGAAATAAATGAAAAATAAAAGAAGGAAACAATACCAAAAATCAATAAAACTAAAGCTGGTTCTTTGAGAAGATAAACAAAATTGATAAACCATTAGCCAGACTCATCAGGAAAAAAAGAGAGAAGACTCAAATCAACAGAAATAGAAATGAAAAAGGAAAAGTAACAACTGAAACAGCAGAAATGCAAAGGATCATGAGAGATTACTACAAGCAACTATACGCCAATAAAATGGGCAACCTGGAAGAAATGGACAAATTCCTAGCAAAGCACTACCTTCTGAGACTGAATCAGGAAGAAATAGAAAGTATAAACAGATCAATCACAAGCACTGAAATTTAAACTGTGATTAAAAATCTTCCAAGAAACAAAAGCCCAGGACCAGATGACTTCACAGGAAAATTCTATCAAACATTTAGAGAAGAGCTGACATCTACCCTTCTTCCAAAATCTAGCAGAGGGAGGAATGCTCCCAAACTCATTCTATGAGGCCACCATCACCCTGAAACTAAATCTAGACAATGATGTCACAAAAAAAGAAATCTACAGGCCAATATCAGTGATGAACAAAGATGCAAAAATCCTCAACAAAATACTAGCAAACAGAATCCAACAGCACATTAAAGGGATCATACAAAAGGATCAAGTGGGGTTTATCCCAGGTATGCAAGGATTCTTCAATATACACAAATAAATCAATGTGATACACCATAGTAACAAATTGAAGGAGAAAATAAAACATATGATCATCTCAATACATGAAGAAAAAGCCTTTGACAAAATTCAACATCTATTTATGATAAAAAACCCTCCAGAAAGTAGGCATAGAAGGAACTTACCTCAACATAATAAAGGCCATATATGACAAAACCACAGTCAAAATCGTTCTCAATGGTGAAAAACTGAAACCATTTCCTCTAAGATCAGGAACAAGACAAGGTTGCCCACTCTCACTGCTTTTATTCAGCAGAGTTTTGGAAGTTTTAGCCACAGCAATCAGAGAAGAAAAATAAATGAAAGGAATCCAAACCAGAAAAGAATTAAAACTGTCACTGCAGGTGACATGACACTATACATAGAGAATCCTAAAGATGCTACCAGAAAACTACTTGAGCTGATGAATGAATTTGGTAAAGTAGCAGGATACAAAATTAATGCACAGAATTCTCTTGCACTCCTATATACTAATGATGAAAAACCTGAAAGAGAAATTAGGGAAACACTACCATTTATCATTACAACAAAAAGAATAAAATACCTAAGAATAAACCTACCTAAGGAGATGAAACACCTGTATCCAGAAACTTATAAGACACTGATGAAAGAAATTAAAGATGATACAAACAGTTGGAAAGATATGCCATGTTCTTGAATTGGAAGAATCAACATTGTGAAAATGACTGTACTACCCAAAGCAATCTACAGATTCAGTGCAATCCCTATCAAACTACCAATGGCATTTTTCACAAAACTAGAACAAAAAATTTCACAATTTGTATGGAAACTCAAAACACCCTGAATAGCTACAGCAATCTTGAGAAACAAAAATGGAGCTGGAGGAATCAGGCTCTCTGACTATAGATTATACAACAAAGCTTCAGTAATGAAGACAATATGGTACTGGCATTAAAACAGAATTATAGATCAGAGGAACAGTATAGAAAGCCCATAGATAAACACATGCACATATGGGCACCTTATCTTTTATAAAAAGGCAAGAATATACAATGGAGAAAAGACAGCCTCTTCAATAAGTGGTGCTGGGAAAACTGGACAGCTATACGTAAAAGAATGAAATTAGAACACTCCCTAACACCATACACAAACTGAAAATGGATTAAAGACCTAAATGTAAGGCTAGGTACTATAAAACTCTTAAAATAAAACATAGGAAGAACACTTTATGACATAAATCACAGCAAGATACTTTTTCACTCACCTCCTAGAGAAATTGAAATAAAATCAAAAATAAACAAATGGGACCTAATGAAACTTAAAAGTTTTTTCACAGCAAAGGAAAACATGAACAACATGAAAGGACAACCCTCAGAATGGGGAAAATATTTGCAAAGAAGCAATTGACAAAGGATTAATCTCCAAAATATACCAACAGCTCATGCAGCTCAATATCAAAAATACAAACACCCCAATCAAAAAATGAGCAGATGAACTAAACAGACATTTCTCCAAAGAACATATACAGATTGCCAACAAACACAAGAAAGGATGCTCAATATCACTAATCATTAGAGAAATTCAAATCAAAACTACAATGAGGTATCACAGCACACCAGTCAGAATGGCCATCATCAAAAAATCTACAAACAATAAATGCTGGAGAGGTTGTGGAAAAAAGGGAACCCTCTTGCACTATTGGGGGAATGTAAATTGATACAGCCTCTATGGAGAACAGTATGGAGGTTCCTTAAAACTCTAAAAATAGAACTATGGTATGACCCAGCAATCCCATCCTTGGGCATATACCCTGAAGAATCCATAATTCAAAAAGAGTCATGTACCACAATGTTAATTGCAGCACTATTTACAATACCCAGGACATGGAAGCAACCTTAGTGTCCATTGACAGATGAACTGATAAAGAAGTTGTGACATATGTATACAATGGAATATTACTCAGCCATAAAAAGAAATGAAATTGAGTTTTTTGTAGTGGGGTGGATGGACCTAACATCTGTTATACAGAGTGAAGTAAGTCAGAAAAAAAAGCAAATACCATATGCTCAAACATGTGTATGGAATCTAAAACAAACAAACAAACAAAAGGTTCCGATTAACCTAGGAGCAGGACAGGAATAAAGACGCAGACATAGAGAATGGACTTTTGGACACGGAGAGGGGGAAGTGTAAGCTGGGATGAAGTGAGAGAGTATATTTGACTTATATTCACTCCCAAATAGATAGCTAGTGGGAAACAGCTGCATAGCACAGGGAGATCAGCTCTCTGCTTTGTGACCTACTAGAAAGGTGGGATAGGGAGTGTGGGAGGGAGATGCAAGAGAGAGGGTATATGGGGATATATGTATACATATAGCTGATTTACTTTGTTATATAGCAGAAACTAGCACAACATTGTAAAGCAATTATACTCTAATAAATTGTTTTAAAAAAATAAAATAAAATGAATTTTTTTAAAGAAACCTAAAAAAAAAAAGAAAATGGACATTGAAATTGGGATTAAATACAATTAAAAAATCTAAATATATACAAATTTTAATTGTCAATCATAAGTCAATAAATTTTTAAAAAATAATAATCCTTGTGAACCTAAGAATCTTTTAAAATTAGTTAATTTTGTATTGTCTGTAGTACACACTAAATTTTCATTTCTGATTTTCTGTTTCTGGTTATAGCAGGCCAGAATATATGGACCACATGTCCCTCTGAGGTTAAGAATTACATAGGGATAAAATATATTATTAAAATTTTTGTAACAGTAACAAGAACGAACAAGGGAGTGAAGAAATATCACAAGGAAATGAAATTCAGAGAAATAAGTGCATTCTAAATCTACTTTTGTCCTGAGTACATATACAAATTCCAGGAAATTTGAACTTTCCACTGAGTGAGGCTGAACTCAAAGCACAGGACAACTGAAAGCAGTGAGTGAGTCCAAAATAATTACCTTCCTCACAACTTGCTGTTATCTCAGCAAGCAGCACACTCTGGATGAGACTGAGAAATGGAGAACTACTCTCTCACAGAATTTTCTTGGACAATCTAGGAAATCTTACGCCTTGAAATTGATTTAAACTGGTTCTAAATCTGTATTCTTTGCAGGTTGTTGGCTGAAACAAGTGTCTCTTCTGAAGTAAAAGAAAC
Organism: Grampus griseus; assembly: GCF_964374135.1. Lineage (NCBI taxonomy): Eukaryota > Metazoa > Chordata > Mammalia > Artiodactyla > Delphinidae > Grampus > Grampus griseus. The sequence continues at coordinate 49,738,682 of NC_139012.1, forward strand.
TTTAACCCAACTTCACATGTTTGCTTACAGATAATATTTCAAGATTAATATCCGTCTCATAATCAGTGATAATCAGACACAAATGGGAAAAAAAATATGACACTGTGAGAGAGAGCTGCAGGGAAAATTAAAAAAAAACCAAAAAACAGAAATAAATCATCAAAATTTTAGCTATTAGAATAACAAACACAGACTATAAATTAACTATACTTAAAGAAATTTAAAGCAGCAATAAACGTGAAGATACCTACAAGGAAAATCGAACTACACAGAGAATCAGTGCAAATTCGGAAAAGAAATGTAAATGTTATGGGAATGAAATATTTGATAACTGAAAGATTATTAACAAACCTAAAAAAATTAGTTAGCTGAATAATTGATAAGAAGAAATTATCTAGAGCATTGATAAAAATATAATAGAAATACCACATATACAATTATGTATATAGATTTATTATATATACATATATTATATATAATTACATATAGTGTACAAATATAAGTTATAGAGTAAATATCTCCCCTCTCTGGGAGAAGTCACAAACCCATTGCTATCTTCTGGCTTGGGGAAGGGGCTGATATAGATAAAGTGAAATTTCTTTTTCATTTCAATGAGATTTTTCTCAGCTTTGTGCTTGCCTGAAGTATTGAAATTTCTTAACTAGATTCTGGAAATCTTGTAAAGGTGTTTTGGATTATATATCATTGGTAAATGTTTCTTTCTGCAAGGGGACTTGTTCTGGGGTTTCCTATTCCACCATCTAGATGATGCAGTTCCTATTATCTTATAAATCCTAGGTATATGGGTCTCCCAGTTCCCCTTTAGTTCACTTTATAGTTTTTTTGGTTTTTTTTTTTTTTTTTTTTTGCTTTTTCTCATTTCTTTTTCATGATTGATTTCACTACAGGTTTAGCAAATTTATTAATAATTCCAAAGAACCTACTTCTGGCATTAATTATTCTATGTGTAGGGTTGTATTTTAGTTCATTAAATTCTGCCAGTTTCCTTCTTATTTATTCTAAATAGAGACTCAGTCAGTACCAAGTTTTGTGTTTATGCAGTATCACATGCTACAACATGGATGAACCTGGAGGACACTATGCTAAGTGAAATAAGGTAGTCACAGAAGAACAAATACAGCTTGATTCCATGAAGTATCCAACACGGTCAAACTAATAGAAACAGAAAACAGAATGGTGGTTGCCAGGAACAAGGGGAATGGGGAATATGAAGATTGCTGTTCAATAGGTACAGAGTTTCAGTCATGCAAGAATACAAAGTTCTAGACATCTGCTGCACAGCAGTGTGTTTGTAATTTACAATACTGAATTATACTCTTAAAAGTTTGTTAAGATGGTAGGTCTTGTGTTTTAACCATAATTTTAAAAAGATAATAAAAAATTCTATATACAATATATGCAGTAAGTTTTAAAAATTAGAAAAAAATAAGTGAATTCCTCAAAAGCTAATTATTAAATGTCCTTTAGATGATACAAAATTAAAACATAAATTAACCCATAAACATTATCCAAATTTACATATCTTCCCTAAATGTTACTCAAGGCCAATAACTTCAACTCCAATCCCAATAAAATTCATGAAATTAATTGTATTAGTTTCATATTGCACTGTAACAAATTGATATAAAAATAGTGGTTTAAAGCAACACATATTTATTATTTTACAATACTGTAGGTCAAAAATCCAACATGGATCTCACTAGACTAACATCAAAATTTCGGCAGGACCATATTCCTAAGTGAGAATCTATTTTCTTTCTTTCCTGGTTTCTAGAGGCTGCTTTCAATTCCTTGATTCTGACCTCCTTTTTTCATCTTCAATGTCAGCAGTGTAGCATCTCTCCTACTCTGATTCTGTCTTCACATGTCTCTGACCACGGTAAGGAAAGATTTTCCCCATTTGGATTCATGTGATTAGATTAAGTTCTAATCTCAAGGTCCTCATTCTCAACTGCATCTGCAAAATTCTTTTTTGCCTTGTAAAAAATGTATTCACAGGTTCAAGGGATTTGGAAATGGGCATCTTTGGGAGTCCAGTGTTCTACCTACCAAAGAAATCTTTGCAATGTTTTCATACAATCTTAGGAAAAAGGGGTCAACTTTTCAACTTTTTTCATGATATAGCCTAAACTTGATACCAAAATTCAACAGAGGACTATGAGAGCTGAAAATTAAGAGAATATCTCAGTCACAAAATCATGCAAATATCCTAAGAAAAATATTAGCAAAATAATTCCAACATGACAATTTGGATTCATTGAAAGCATGCAAGATGTATCTAAGATTAGAAAGCAATTTTAATTTATTATATCAACAGATTGACAGAGACTTTAAAAATCATATGGTTGTTTAATAAATTGAAAGAAATGTTAAATAGTCATTAAACAAAAGAGCTCTTAGACAATTAGAAATAAGAGATAATTTCCTTCATCTTTTAAAGGGTATCTGTAAAAATTAACCCACAGCATACATCATATACAGAAGACTCCATACAGTATGATTACATTTATTGAAAGGTTATTAATAAGCAGGATGAAATTCTACTGTTGAGGATGACTATCTAGTTGGCAAAGAAAAGTTAAGAAATAATTTCCATAAAAGAAAGATAGTTATTCAATGGAGCAGGACCACTGAGGGGAGCCAAGAGCAGGTATGGTGAGTGCTTCTGGAACAGGTACTATTCTATCTTTTGACATAGTTACATAGGTATTTGCTTTATATTTATTTGTTAAGCTGAACATTTACATTTTATGTATATGTGTTATATTTCACAATGAAAAGGTTAGAAAAGAAAGTGCATTTTAACATATATTTTATATAAGTAATCCATGTTTGTTATAGAAACATAACAAAGCATTCAAAAAGACAAAGAATGATATTTTTCCATTCTGAAGTACCAATAAAAATTGCTATATTTCCTTTCAGGTATTGTATGTGTATATAACCATACAAATGCATATGAATTTCAAAAAGAAATTCTATAATATGTACTCTGAATTAAGTACACAGTGAATGCTTAGCATACTAATTAGCAGAACTCAACATCAACATTTTTAATGGATATAGCCTCTGATATACTACCAGTATAATTGTCAGGTCAAACACTACACCATATTTATGTAATTTCGTGTATATTGTCAAATTGCACCCAAGAAAGTTTTTATTATGTCCTAACCACATATACACCCTTGTCAATGTTAGCCATTATTATTCTTTTTCAAATTTGCATGCATGAGAAGTAAAAATGACTATTAGTTTTAATTAGTTTTTCTTTAATTTGTCACTAGTAGGAATATTATTTTCATGTATTTACTTATTTGTATTTATTTTTTATGATGCATTTGCTGATATCCTTTTCCCTCTTTTTTTTTTTTTTCTTTAAAGTGTGTTGTATGAGAAACCCCATGATGTTATAATAGTTCCTAAGTCATGACCAAAAAAGCTATGCTATGAGTCATGGAACTGACAAAATTTAAATGTTTGGGTTGCACAGTTTACTAAATCAGTTTAAAACTCAAGAAGCAAAGGGAAAGCAAAGGAATCAACTGACATGGATAGATAGCAAGTGAGGAATGGTGAAAAGTGTATACCAATTGGGTCCTAGAATACATAATAGCCATATGTCCTGCCTCTCTTTTTGCCACATCAGCTTTCCCTGCTGATAATGTAGTTAAGAAAACTGAAGTTAAGCAAGGAACAAGGGAGCATGATCAGGCAGAAGTTGCCTGAGTCTTGCGCACATGTGCTCTAAGAGAGCATAGTGATAAGTTATGGCCATAGCTGTGGCTTATAAACTCACCTGCTAAACTACCTTGCATTATATTTGCATATTTTGTGGGTAGAGCATACCTGAGGGCCAGAAGAGGATGATGCTGAGTGTCATCAAGTGGATGCCAAATATAAGAGTAACAGAGCTGTCAAGCAGAGGTATGATCATGAGTTGGTCTTTCCAGCTGGTCTTTCCAGTTGGTCTTTCTGTCTATAAGCAGCACTCACATTTCTATGTATTCTATCTGCAGTATATTTTGTAGATTACTAGCTAAATATATGTAATATATATATAATGTACCTTATGAAATCCATTCTGTCTCACACATACATGCTACTTATTACATATCTATATTTAACATGCCCTATGTGTTTCGCTGATATCGCCTATGCTACTAGTTATGTACTCTATATGCTCAACATTCAGTGTGCACTATATCCCTATAAGTTGTTCTATTATTATAATTCTTCCCACTGAGATTTAGAGACTAATCAAATGACCAAGGTTACTCTTACAGGAAGAGGAAAGCTGAGACTTGGATCCAGTTTGTCTGACTCTAATGTGCACAAATGTGATCATTACAATAGATTACTTTCTACATGGACAAACAATAAAGGTTCAAGAATTATTTTTAACTTACTGAAATTGTTTCTTCTTTATTTATGACATCTGTATTAGTTCTCTACAAAAAGTTATGCTTATTCAGGTAATTCATTCAAGCCACTTGTCTCCATATGTATACTCAGGGAGTGTAGTTATGATACACTTGGAGAGCTCATTTTTCATTATACCACATCTCTTGCTTTATTCCTTTTTGCCACTCAAGTGCCAGCTGTTAATCTATGCAGTAACAGTAATGTGACTGAGGAAAGAAAGACATATCTCCTGATACCTTAATGACATAAGATAAATTAATAGAAAACATTATTTAAAAGGTAGAAAAGTATAATTTGAGATGAAATGTTGAGGCAAAAAAGCCTGAGACTGAAAAGGATATTGATCCCACTTCTGCTGTGAACAATACAGAATGAAAAAAAAAAAAGAAATCATCACCTTTGAAATGCATTAAATTCTGTGATCCATGTTGTTTGCACACTGAGAATTGTGTACGATGATGATGAAGATAATTAAGTAGGAAATCATAAAGGGAGAGTTTAGTGCATAAGAACAGTAATGGGTCTGTTTGTACAGCTTCCCCTCCTTACCTTAGATTCTGTTTCCAGAGATTAGGGACACACGCATGAATTGGGTAGAGAGAAAATTGATTTAGTCTGTTTATATCTTAACACAAGACTGATAAATAAGTGTCATCACAATTGATAGAGTTCAGTTATGTGGAAAGTGGAGAGCTGGACTGGTCAGCAAATGTGTCGTGAATGAAAGACAGTGGGCTGAACCATAAATGCTGGAGGATATTTATATTGCAGAAAGTGAGCATTGGGTAGAGATAGCATTCATGATAAGAGGAAGAAAAAGATCCCAAAGCATACAACCGCTCATATATTCAAAACAACTATTGATCACCTAGAAAATATCAGGTAATATATAAGTTCTGAAAATATAATGAAATGACAAATGGCCTCACTTCTCATGAATTTAAACTTATCTGGAAAAGCTTATGCATTTAATGGAATGATTAGTGAAATTATGGAAATATGAACAGTATTTGGAGAAGCAGAGAGAAGTAACAACTAAGTTTGCATGTGACAAAAAAGTCCTCCGAGAAGTGCAAAATTTTGATCTGTGGTTTTAAAAAATTAAATAAGAAATGCTAGGGAAGGAATTCCCTGACGGCCCAGTTGTTAGGACTCTGCCCTTTCACTGCCGAGGGCCTGAGTTCAACCCCTGGTCAGGGAACTAAGATCCTGCAAGCCGCAAGGTGCGGCCAAGGAAAAAAAAGAAGAAATGCTGGGGAGACAGATGTTTTTAGGGAAATATATAAGCAGGTGCTTTTTGGAGAAAATGAAAAACATGTTTTTACCATAGGTTGTGTATATGGTGGAAAAGAGAAAGAAGTGATAGAACATGCAATAGAGTTGAGAGGATGAGCCAAAGCTTATGGGATTTACATTGTATGGAAAGAAATTTGGAATTTATTCTGTAGGAAATTGCCAAATTATTAAAAATGACTGGTAAGAGAGATTCATGATCAGATTTCAATTTCAGAAAGATTATTCCAGAAATGTGATAGAAACAGATCAGAAGAAGGCAAAATGGAATTAGGGAGATCAGTAAGGGGATGGATGAGTGCTATACAGATTAAAACAGGAGAACTGAAAAACCTGAACTGAGACAATTAGCATAGGGGATAAAAAGGAAGAGTACAACTGAGAGATGTTAAAAGACAGTATTAACTCAGCACTGTATTTATCTGGAGAGAAATTATAGATAATTCACAAGATTCATTTTGAAATTCTGCCTGGATTATAGGGCCTTTCATCAAAATAAGGCAAGAAAGGAAGTTGGGGGTAAGACAGAATTTATTCAGAATTTATTTTTTAAATTAATTTTAGGTGCTAGTAGAAAATTCATGGATAACTAGTAGTCAGCATACTCATGGAAACCAGGAACGAGACTGTCTTTTCTCCTGATTAAACTTAAAATCTTTTGCACAGCAAAGGAAGCCATCAACAAAATGAAAAGACAACCTATGGAATGGGAAAAAAATATTTGCAAGTGATATGACCGATAAGGGATTAATATCCAACATATATAAACAGCTCATACAACTCAACAGCAAAAAAAAATGAACAACCTGATTAAAAATGGACAGAAGACCTGAACAGACATTTCTTTTCCCAAGGAGGACATGCAGATGGCCAACAGGCACATGAAAAGATGCTCATCATCACTAATCATCAGAGAAATGCAAATCAAAATCACAATGAGATATCACCTCACACCTGTCAGAATGGCTATCCTCAAAAAGAGCACAAATAACAAATGTTGACAAGGATGTGAAAAAAAGGGAGTCCCTTGTTCACTGTTGGTGGGGATGTAAATAGGGGCAGCCACTGTGGAAAACAGTATGGAGGTTTCTTTAAAAACAAAAATAGAACTACCATACTCCATGTATATAAAATGGAATACTATTCAGTCATAAAAAAGAATGAAATTTTGCCACTTGCAACAACACGGATGGACTTGAAGGATATTAAGCTAATTTGAATAAGTCAGACAGAAAAAGACAAATACCACATGATATCACTTTTATGTGGAATCTAAAAAATATGACAAACTGATGAATATAACAAAAAAGAAACAGATATAGAGAACAAATTAATGATTATCAGTGGGGATGTGGGGAGGGGCAACACAGGGGTAGCAGTTTAGACTTACAAACTATTCTGTATAAAATAAATGGCAAGGATATATTGTACAACACAGAATATAGCTGGTGCTTTATCATAAGTGTAAATGGAGTATAAACTTTAAAAATTGTGAATCACTATATTTTACACCTGTAACATAAAATATTGTACATCAATTTCAATAAAAAAGAATATACAATGTAAAAATTATGATATTCAGGTATTTGACTAAAACTTCATGAATACTCTCAGAGATATATATATATAATTTAAATCTGATATTAGTATTTAATTTGAAATTTTCATTATAAATGGTTTAAATTCTTTGAGGCTGATCAAAAAATGATTGACTGTGAACAATAAATATAGTACAGTTTGTTTTAAGATAAAATTATATAAAGTATCATGGTTTCTGTGTGAGGCTGACCAAATTATCAATAAAATATATTGATATATTTTTTGATATAATTTAGGCCACCCTGGATTAACCACAATTTGCCAATGAGAAACTGAAATTCATATTCCGAAAGCCCTTTGTAGTGAAAGTTTCTCCTTGGTTAAAGGAGCACATAGAAGTAATACTGAGGGCTTTTTGAGAACAAGAAGGCATCTATCCCTGTTACTTTGTAAATCAATACCATATAATTTGGAAATCTCATTCAGAATTTTAAAGAATTCTTATAACTTTAAAAATAATGTTGAAGTTTTTAATGTTTCATGAAATGCAAAATCACTAATCAAATTAGTTATTTAAACAAGATTACTGGGGGTATTAAATTCATTTAAGAAAGCACTGTGGGGCTTCCCTGGTGGCGCAGTGGTTGAGAGTCCGCCTGCCAATGCAGGGGACACGGGTTCGTGCCCTGGTCCGGGAGTATCCCACATGCCGCGGAGCTGCTGGGCCCGTGAGCCATGGCCGCTGAGCCTGCACGTCCGGAGCCTGTGCTCCGCAATGGGAGAGGCCTCAACAGTGAAGCACTGTGTTTTCAAATCATGAAGTAACATTTTCTTCTATGAGAAGTGAATACCTTTTCCCAATTCCTGGTTTCCATGAGGAGAATTTTCCCTAGTGGTAATTTTGGCCTCTTTTTTGTCCCTTTACTCATATTATCTCTAAGGATGTAAACTATTTACTAATTGGAAAACTTGAGAAGAGCAATGTTTCGGTGCAAAGGGATGACCTCAGCTGCTAGATCTCTGGGGCTTCCACTGAGGAAAGGGAGGTTTTTTTTATTGTTTTATATTATTTCTCAAATTAAGCAGTTTTCAGTCAGTAAAGAAAAATGCTACTTATTGGGCACTGACTAGGACCAACCAACACATAGAGGTAAGATGCCAATCTTCCAGAATTTTAGAGCTCTTTGAAAGAAAGGCTGGGAAACTTCTCAATATTTGGTTATTAGTTTACATTATTACTGTACTTAGCTAACAATACAAAAGCAAATTACTGTCTAATTGCTTGAATCCCAATTATTGTGCTTCTTGGGGCTGGAGCCAGCTCAGAGGTGTTCAGCTGTTCAGTAGCTTCTGTGGATTTCTATGATCTGGGAAATTAAGAAAATGCTGCTGTTGCAAGGCTCCATCTTTCTGAACTGTGGGTGCAATTTTAGAATGTAGGGCTAAGGTGAATGTCTAAACAGAGGTTGGATTTCAAAGTGAATAATGGATCAAAGCAGGCTTGAAACCAAATAACAGATTAAAGACACGGCTTGTTTTCGAAAAAGTGATATGAATAGCTACAGAGTGTGCTGTCAGAATTTTTCTAAGGTTTCAGTGGAACAATCTCTTTCTTTTTTTTTTTCCCAGACCTGTGATTAGCTGATTTAATTCCATTTTCCCCAGTAACTGCAAAGATAATGTGTGTAGCTGCAATTGAAAAGGTCAAAAATAAACCTTAAATACATAGTGCACAGGACATTAGTTAAGAGGATAATTGGGATGAAAATGGGGAGCTGAGAGCCTTGGACCTATGTATTTCAAGTGGATACGTGTGAACTGATTATATATATATATATATATATGTGTGTGTGTGTGTGTGTGTGTGTATGTATGTATGTATATATATATATATATATTACTGATATATATATACTCATCAGTGACCATGCAGAGAAAGAAAATAAAGAGATGCTTAATATATTTTTAAGTAGTTTGTACTCAATATAACCAAGAAATCTATTGAAAACCATGTTTTTGCACAGACCAAAGAGTAATCAGATATTTATCCTTTCTATGCAAGAATCTATATGAGGCAAAGCCCAGACAGTATGGAAAAAAAAAAATCAGAAACTAAAACAGAAAACTAAAAGGATATGAATAATATTATAGTAGTTTGATGAAGGACATGAACGAACGTTTATGCCAGATAATCTTCAGTTTTTTATACATTCTCAGCAAAATGCATTTGTACAAGCAGAAATAATGAGAATTGAATTCCATAAACTCAACGCAGAGTCTATGTTTTCTTTGTGCTATGCAACCACATTCAGGCCCAGGAAAACATGGCCAAATTTTTTTTCTTGTAATCATGCCACTCAGGGGAAAATAAAAAGAGATACATTCCCAGAATTAACATGCTGTATGACTTTGTGAATGCCCCTTCAAACTGTCAGTCTTCTTGCCAGTACAGCAGCAGCATTAACCAACAGGAGTATGGACTTATTTCAAGCCCAGGTGTCGAGCAATTTGAAATGCATGAGTTCCTTCTTGTGAAACAATCATTCCCTCTGAGGCTCATATTGTCTTCATCACCCCATGAACCATGCACATTGTGAATATGGATTTACATGCTTTGCTACATGCAAATTTCCAAGAAGACTAGAATATTGCTCTCTCCTGCTCCCTTTACAAGTCCTTGCAGCAGGAATCAGGGATGCAAGCTGCAGGAAAAAAAAGTAAGGCACTGGATTTGAACACTGTCCTAAAAGATTCTACAGTTATGGTCTCACAGGTGAGCAGCATCCATCCAACAGATGGCCTCTGACTTAGGCAAGTACATGATTTAGCATTCTTGAAGGAATCCCATACAACAGAAATAAACTGAAAAATCTCAAGCTGCAAACACAATGGGGATTCCTAGGTCATTATTCCTTGGAATTTTTGCTATTTCTTAGCTGATTGTCATTTTTAGCTATTTTCTCCATCACTAAACACCAAAGGTAATTGTGAACAAAGTCTTTAATGTGCTAAACTTGATTTTTTTTTTGGAAATAAGTCTTATAAAAATAATTTGTAATTTTTTATGTCTCCTAGCAGATTCCAGTATCCTCTTCCCAGAGGAAAATGACAATGATGATTATACAGATATGAGTCCAACAAATGATGGGTTCATAATTATTTCCTTATATTGTGCCAGTATTTAAAGTAAAAACAGTAAAGGGCTTGATTTAATTATGTAAGCTAATTTTAGCAATGTTACAATCAAGAGTGATAAATATATTTGGAACATACAACTTGACCATGTGCAGTCAATTGGAAGGATATAGGAAAATTTCTAGAGCTGAAAAGCATATCTTCTTTTCCAGTAATAAGCAATTTATGGTGGAAAATAACAAATCAATCCACTAGACTAACCAGAATTAGTAATGTGACAAAGTTTCTTGATAGAAACATAGCTTCTTCATTCAAAGTGTCTAGGATCCAATACTAGTTCTACAATTCATTAGCTGAATGGTTTTGAGCAAGTAAGTAAATCTCTGTGCCTCACTTTTCTCATCTGTAAAATGGAAATAATAACTGTGCTAACATTATAGTGTTATTATAATAATTATACTTATTAACACAGGTAAATTGACAAGAATAATGCCTGAGATATAGTACATGATCAACAGATTTGAGGATTATAACTAATATTGTTTTGTTCAATTCAATGACATACATATCTCTGGTGCATTTAGGAAATGTAGAAAAATGTCTTAGTATACATAGCAAGGAAATAAGATATCTAAAGCCCCCCCCATTCTCTTTAATAATGATTTATAATTTTATTCAGAAAGACTATCCATACAAATATAGGGACATTTTAGAAAGAAAAAAATAATATACATTATTTAAAATAATCCATCAGTAATATGCATTTGTAAGGTTTCTGATATGGTTTGTATAAATATTTGTCTGAAAAATTTCCTTATGTCTCCCAGGAAGAAGTTTTTAAAAATATGTTGAGCACACTTCTGTACACATGGATATATAAATAAAATATGCCCAAAAGCCTTTTTAGAAAACTATAAGCTAAAACTTTGCTCATAAGATGAGTTTCTGGAGTGAATAGTTTTATGGCTAAGGTATAAGTACTGCATCTTAATTATAGCAGTAGGAATAGTGCTAGTCTCGTGAATTTAGTAAAACTTTTCCTGAAAAAAGTATTCACCAACTGGAAAAAAAATAGATCCATGTTAAAAGATACATAGTCTTATGAAAATAAGATGCTGACAGAATTTTCAGTGCAAATTAAGGTTGCTTCTAAAACAAGGAACAATGAGAAATATATTTGCAAACATAAAAAGAATTTTGCGTTGCATCTGCAGCTTTGTTTGAAATTATAATACAACAGTCATTCATCCCATTATAAAGGAGCTTGTGAGCTCTGTTAGCTCCTTATTTGTGTTATGAGACAAACAAAAAAATATTGTATATTGTATGTTAAGGTTGTTCATAAAATATCTGAACACCCCCCACAACTCAAGCTGCAAATTAAATGTTCCAAATAGTAGAAGGAGATTGTCCTTACTCTCCAAGCACATCATGAGTATTTCCAGGAATGTCTTCTTTCACTACGTGGAATTAAAACAGAAAGAGAAATGTTGATCGTCCTAATGTTCTCTCTGTGTTTTTTTTTTTCCTTCTTAATTAAAGAATGTCTTCAAGAGCATATTTAAAAGGAGGTTAGAGTCTGAGTTTTATAAGGGTGGGTTATTTAGGAAGATAAAGAATTTATTTTTAACTAATATTTCAATATTAACCAACCTTTCCTTAGCACAAACTCTGCTGTATAAAAATGCTTTTTATTTTTTATTTATTTATTTTTTATTGGAGTATAGTTGATTGACAATGTTTTGTTAGTTTCCGCTGTACAGCAAAGTGAATCAGTTATACATATATCCACTCTTTTTTAGATTCTTTTCCCATATAGGTCACTGCAGAGTATTGAGAAGAGTTCCCTGTGCTATACAGTAGGTCCTTATTAGTTATCTATTTTATATATAGTAGTGTGTATCTGGCAATCCCAGTCTCCCCATTTACCCCCCGCCCCTTTCACCTCATGTAACCATAAATTTGTTTTCTACACCTGTGACTCTATCTAAAGATGTTTATAAATTGACTTTTATTTAAAGAGAGAAACAGGTGTCACTGATAATTATGAGTTTGATGGCTGTCACTCTACTAATTACAGCCTTTTTAGTGGGACATACCCTCACCAAGTTTTGGTGGGTCTCGCTCTGTCATTATTCTTCATCTGTTATATGAAGAAAATGAACACTATGGAAAGCCACTTTCCGCTTGTGATCATATTATTGATAGACTGTAAAGGTCACAGGGTTGGAATATGGACACGGAAGAGACAGGGAATGCTCCTGCTGGCTCAGACCCCAGCCTCTGCCAAGTTTGCTCCTCTCTGTTCTTGACCTTCCTCTCACCAGCCAGTGCTCACTCCTTTCTTTTCTGATAGAGAAAACATCTGCTATGTGGCTACACTTGGTGAGAGGGGAGGCTAGGATACACCCCATAATTCTTTCATTGTTGCCATCCTTACCAATTCCTAAGTCAGGCTTCTGTTCAGGGGAAAACATGTGCTTCTTTAAGCAGCAGCAAGGGAAATTGTCAAATATAGCCATCTATTATATAAGAGCTTGTGAGAAGCAAATAGCACTGACCTAAAGTTGTCATCAACCAATTAATCAACCTAACAGCAAAACAAAAAATTGGATGCAACAAGCTAGAAATAAACCTTTTGAAACCTTATCTCAATAATGGCACTCAAGTACACCTGCAAAATGATATACATTTCCCCTCAGATTACCATAAAGGGAGAAAATATAACATCAAAAGATTATATATGAAAAGTTGACAAAAATCACATGTGCTAATTGAGAAACATTGGTCACAGCACTATCTGTTCAGAAATACCATAAAATCTCAAATTTTCATTAAGATCAAAAGGGAAAATTATAAACATCTTCACTAAACTGATGATTCTTCATTTTCACCAGATGTTCTGCCTACAAGCCCACGTAGAAATAGTTTGTTCTTATCAAAATGTGAGTGTCACTTGGGATTGCTTGGGACTTCTCTTCGTTTGTTTGATATTTTATCTCATCGTCAGTTATATTTCTTTTGTTAATATCAGTATTTGGAATCGAGCAAATGAAAAATTATGTGATTGTATTTTACCAAAAAATTTAAACATCGCACACGTCAAATAGCACAAAAAATACTCATACCTTATCAATATGGAAGTCACTAGATTAAAGTGGGGGGTGGGGTATGAGTCTGTCAGATTCTGTGAAATGTGGGCAGGGGAATTTTTAAACTCATGTGAAACTACAGAGTGAGGAAGAATTAGAATGAAAATGTTATTTGCTTTAAGAAAAAGAAGGAGCTGGGGCTCTTTTTTCTTTCTATTAAAACATTCATTAGCTCACAGTACTCTTCAACTAGTAAAAAAAATCAAAAAGGCAAGAAAATAAATCTTTCAAAATTCTTTTCATAGAAAATAAATTTCAAATATGCAATAAGAATTCCATTTCTGCTTATGAAGTGAAGACAATATATGAGGCTGAAAATTCTATCTGTATATTTATGTCTACAAACTAAATTAATTACACATTTATATGTTTATAATCTCAAATATTAATGATGAATTGTTAAGTATTTGCCATGACTATAAGTTGAGTGTTCTGAACCAAGGTGCAAATTATTAATCAGGACTAAAACAAATTCTTAACGCATATAAACAGTACTTTAGAAAATTATTTTAGTTTGCTCTAAGTATGTCTGAAACATCTAAATTTAATATTAGATTATCCAATTCTTAATAATGACTATTAGACATGTTCCCTTTGATAGTAGAATGAGGTAGTAAAAATAAGAGCTAGCATGTTATGTATTTTAAGTGCATTAAACCCATATAAATATATTTATAAATTTAAACATATCTTTAAATATATATACACATTTCTCTTTAAAGGATTTTTTTTAACTTTGAAGACAAAATATTTTGGCATAATTTCTACATTTTCTCTCAAATCTTTTTCTGAGCAATTATCTTCTAAATTATAGACAATGTTATATTGGTTCTTCTCTTGATAACTTTGAATTTATTTTTTAAAAATGCACATAATTCATAAATCTTAAACCAAAGATAATATTAAACCAATATTGAGGTTCTATTTGAAGTGCCACCCTTAAGAGATATATTTAAATTATCAGACCTATGTGATATAACAGCCAAATGGAATGTGTGGAACTTAGCTTGGAACCTGATACAAATAAGTAAAAAAAAGTTATTTGTGGAAAAGAAGGGAAATTCTATTATGGATTGTATATTAGATAATGTTAAAGATTTACTTTTAATTTTGTTAGCTGTGATAATGACATTGTGATTTCATTAAAAACATATATTTTCTTTATCACCACAAATACCACCTACATTACATGGTCCTTAGCCCTCATGGCCATCTCCTATTTTGTATTTTTGGTGAATTGTTTCATCCTTTCCCAGTATGCTTAATACCATTAAGTTGCTTTGAATCCTTCAGGGAAGGGAAGAGAAAAGAAAAGGGATGGAGACGAGAAACAAACCTACACCTAGGCTGTAGAAAATTGAGTGATTATCTTTAACTTGGGGTAGGTTAGCTACTAATGCTCATGGGTACATAGGGGAAAATGTATCTTTACTGTATACATAAAAAAAGACTATAAACAGACTAAAACACACTAATATAAGAACAAATAGTGTAGGACTCTTACATGCCCTATGTATATACTCTACACCTCTTTCAGCTTATATCTTTGAAATTATCCTTTATCAGGCTTCTCTTAATAAGCAGTTTAAATCTATTTCTTTAGTAAAATGGGGCTCAGTGGGATAGGCCCTAAATCCTGACATGAATCTGAATGCTTTTCTCCCTCCAGACCATGATGCTTCTGAATGTGAAGTTCATTAAAAACACTGTCTTTTTTATTTCTCAGAGTGATATGTAGCTACATGCCCTTCCATATGCATGGAAAAGTCTTTCCAAATGTCCTGCTCCAGGGAAGCCTCTGTCTGCCAGGAGCAGCTCTGCAACTGGACTCAGCATCTGGCTGGCCACTCATAGCAACAGGCAGACTGGCCTCCCATGCATGTATTTTTGTTTGCATCATCAACCAACGTATTGTTGAGCTGCCAATTTGCTCAGGCAGGGCAACATTGAGAAGTAGGTCAGCTTGATCTTTGGCACATTGCTCTCATCATAAACTCAATCTTATTCTTTGCCCAGGCTGAGAAACAATTACTTCAAAAGATAAGCCTCGTGTTAAAAAAGATCTCAGAGCGATTTTACTTTAATTGAATGAGTTTTTATAACATTTGGACCAAATGATGACATTAATGTATATGACCTAAATTTACCATTCAAAAATACATGCCTCAATTATAATAATAATCATTAAGCTTAGCCTTTCCTTCCTTTTCAAAGTATAATCAAAATGAAGATTAAGAATTGGAAATGAGACAAAAGTGACCAGAAGAAAGGAGTTAGAAAGTGGAGGAGAGAGTATAAGAAAGATCAAACAATGTTTCAGGGAAGTAAGAGAAAAAGCAAGAGAGATGTGAAGAAATGATGATAAAGGTAAGACTAGAGAAAGTAGGAGCAAAGAAGTGAGAGGCATGGGGGAGAAAAGAGAAGAAAAGATGTTCTGAGACTGAAAGTATTCTCATATGTTTACCTTCTTTTTTTGTCCAATCTCATAATCAGTTACCCATTCTGGGGTCATCTAGAATGCGTCATTATTCAGTTTTGTGAAAAATTCATTCAAACTGGAAATTTCATGTTGGGTCTCAAAAGTTTACTTATCAAAATCTTTACTTATAATAAGTGCCAAGTATGCAACTCTATCACTAATGATTAATTCAGATGAAATGTATCAGAAATGTTGGATGAGAGCTATTATTTAGCAGATTCAGATTTAAAGATGCTTGTGTGATACTGTAGCTTCAACCAAGAAAGAGCCTGAGCAGTCTATTTTAAACTCTACAATAAAGGAAGAACTCATTACTGTGACTCATTCATTTTCTCTGAAATAGCTTCAGTCTCTCACTAACCATACATAGGCAGTCATTTTCAGATGATTTTAAAATAGAGTTTTTGTTCATGCCAAAAAAACTGACCTCTTAAATGAGATTTTTTTTTTCATTTTTAAGAAAAGCAGCAATTTTCTTCTATGGCTTTCATCACTATCCAGAGACCAGTTTTCTGTCCCATGTGGATTTACTTCAAGAACAAATACAATATTATTTTGGATAATCTATATATTAAAAGGGCTATACTGATGGTGACGAATTCTTAAAATATTCCAAGTTCATGTTGTATTTAGACTGTCCCACAGTGTTATGTGCAATGAGGAGTTTAGCATAGAAAAATATGGTTCTTTAAATTTAAAATGTACTGCTTATAACATAATTCTTCTCTGTGTAAACAAACATTCTTCCATTTAAGAAACTTCACAAGTTTAAAATGTTTTCCCAGATGTTAATTTGCTCAGAGTTAACAATATGGATAACAATATATTGTGGAGTGTTCAAACTTATTTGAACATATAACACATTTTTCTTGGGATACCAATTGATATCAAAAGCAAATCTTTATTATTTAATTTATCCAGTAGAAAAATAGAAATCTAAAATCATGAAAAATATAGAGTTAACTCATGAATAGGGTTTTACAAAAGAGGAAACCAACAGAAAATTTGTGTGTTACTGGTAGTTGTATGTTTCCTAGATGGCGGGTCTCAGTAGTCTGAATTCCTAGCTTGAATGCTTTTGTACCTGTTACTATCACTTTCTATTGATTTATGACTTTTTCACTCAACCTCATTTGTGTAATTCCAGATTGTGAATATACAAAATCAACCAACTAGACCACATCCAGGACAAATCCACCAGGTAAACCACGCCAGCAGTTTACTTTGATGGATAAACCTGTAACCAAACATACCTTGCAAGAAAAACTAATGCAAAATATAAAATTAAAATGACAGAGAAGAAGAAATAGAAGAGAGAAAAACAGAAGAAAGAACAGAAGAGGCTCCAAGATAAAGTCATGAACTCCAAACCATTTAAATTAAACAGGCAATTAGGAGACAGCTTGGGAATACAAGAAAGAGCCAGAGAAGCTGGAAGAAAAGTATCACAAATTCAGGATAAAAACACATTTTCAGAAGAGAAGTTCTGACAGCAACGCTGAATGCTCTGTTAAAGTTTGAGTACATAAACCATTACCTGAAAACAATTTATTCAATCTAGGACCTCAGATTATTTATAGGATACGAAATTGGTGTGCCAAGGTTCTTATATCTTTATGTATTGTGCAGGTTTCTCAGTGTCTATACTTGGTGGAAATAATTTCAGCCCAGATAAACTTTGTCTCTTGTTTTTAAAGTAAGAACAAGAATAGAATTAGAATAGAATTTCCACAAATAGAATGTCCCATTTCTAAAGGGCACTTTATTTACACAAAAACTATATACCTCTAAATTTTTTAAGGCACCCAAAGATTGGACTTGAGTCAAATCATTCTGATTCAATTCTGTTTGGTACTAACTACTGTCCATGTGGTATTGGGCAAGACATTTGCCATCTGTGGCTCATTTTCATCATTAGTAAAATGGCAGAGGAGTAGTTCTTAACTTATCAGGTTGTGAGGAATAAGTAGGATAATGCATGTAATGGATCTGGAAAAGTGCCTGACCCATCAATGGTCAACACATGGTATTTGTTGTGGTCCCCACAAACAAAAAAACAAAAAAAAGTTCCTTTCAGATGTGTTTCACTGAAGAGAAGTTAATGGATAATCTGTTTAAAGAGGTGTGTGGAATGTTCAGGGACCCAACAAGGAATGTGAGACACTCATGGACTATCAACAGTAGGGAGTCATTGCTACACCTAAGCTTGAAGGGGAAGGAGAGAAATTAACAATACCCGTGCCTGATGAGCTGGAGCTACTTCTTTCTACCATCGTATACCTGTGCTTCATGTTGGTTGAACTCAATGAAGACAAAGACACACAGGTGATACAGCCCTTAGCGGTCAGCTGCCTGCATTTCACTGCACAGAGGAGCAGAGATCGTATGAGAAGGGGGAGGAAGGAATAAAGTTTTATAACCAGAACATTCTACTCCTTTTGTCACTCAGCATCCATTTTTGTCCTTTACTTGCATGAATATATTTCATACCCAAAGAGGTCTTATCAACCATCATGTCATCATGGGATGGTGTCAGTTCAGTCTTCCTACCATCTAGAACATAAACTGTAACTTGAGCTATAGCTGATACTTTTCATATAAAAGACAGGGTAAAGGGCAAAAAGAAACAAACAAAACATGAAATATAGCTGCAACAAAACCTACTATAGCAGGTCATAAATCCTAAATTGTTAACCATTGCTTCCTTCTTACATCATCTATTCTATGTTCCCCTTAACCTCTGTCAGCAACTCAGTTGGTCTGGGTTCTGTACCCAGAGAAGTGACCCAAGTCATCAGTTTTACAAGATCAAAGACCTTAATGATCCTGTCATCACTGGGCCGCTGCAGTTTACTTTTGGTCATTATTATTGGATGTGGATTATTAAAATGTGCCTCAGAGATTCTCCTTGTTTCAAAATATAGTCTTCTTTTACTAATTTTATAATGACTTTTCAACCCTTTGATAACTAGGATTGGTCAGTCTGCTTGCAGTATAATGGCATAAGGAGCCCGAATGGCTTGAGATAGTCTTAGCTACCAACTTACTGGAAGAATGGCTATGCTCTTTCTTGGAAACATTCTTCTCTAAGAGTCCCAAACCTGCCATGCCTAAGGTTGTGGAAAGAGAAATAAAAATTCTCTAAGTGGCATAGGGATGTTGCATATATATATAGAGAGAGATAGAGAAGGAGGAAGCACACACCTCCCTACCTGGCTTCCCAGACCTCTACTCTCTGGCTATCAAAGGTATACCAACATGTGTGGGTTTTAGTTTAAAGCTTATTCTGAATCATATAAAATAGCACCCTTATTTTACAAAATGTATTCTCCTGGTTGGCACTATAACCGGGCATTCAATAGTCATTCCACATTTACAGCAGTCCAGATACTTCTGTGTAATGGGGTATATCATGAGGCCAGTAATTTTTGTGTACATGTGCCTGTTTCTGTACGTCTCCACCAAAAAATGAATTTCTTAGTCAAAGTTATTCTTTACTTGGTTGTCAAAAGTCCTTCTTGATCTATATGAGGAGGTAAGGTAATAAAGGTATAATTCTTTTCCTAGAAAATGAAAATGAGATGCTGCCAATTGACATTATTTATTCAAATTAAGAATATCCTTTGCTAGGGGAGAGGTGAGATGCTGTTTTTGTTTGCTCCAGTAAACTTAAGGAAAGTCTTCTAAAAGCAAACTTAAATAAGCATTCAAGAGTATATTATTAAATAAGTAAGTATTCTTTAGAGAAAAGGAGTAAGGCAGGCAAGACAATGTGAGAAAAGAAGTTATGCAAGGAGTGGATAGCTCAGCTTAAGTCTACATTTATTTAGGCTGATCCCTTTGTCAACTTTGTCATGATTTGCACCACAGAATTTGTCTCGCTATTAAGACAATGGAGGTTGGGCTTTTGTAACTCCATGACATGGAACACTTAAACATGACATAGGACCCCCTAGGATAAAGAGATCAGCCCTCTCAGCCCTGTCAACAAAGTGACATCTGTTCAGCAGAGAACGATTCTCTGAAGAAGGAGCATTTGTGAACAATTAGGATCTGACACTCACACAAGCTGTGATACACAGGCCTGCCAAAGGGAAACTGGCGGAGACACCTTAGTAGGTTACCTAGATATTTCATTCTTAAGGACATATATCTATTAGCCATTGCCAAATATCCTTAGATGTCAAAGCACTTTAATTACCAATTGTTTCCTGTGGCAATTGCTCCCACTTAGTCTCTGATGATCAGGTGCTGCTCTCTTACCTTTGTGTCTCAAGGAGCTAATTATTGAAATTAAGGCAGCCAACCTCCAGAGTGCAGCCAAGACAGAATTTTTCAAAGGATGTTGGTACTTCTCTTGACAATGCATTTCTTAGTGCCCTGATGAAAGGAATATCCCTGTCTGTGGCATAGACAGTGGCTGAAAGGATGGATCCTAATATAAAAATGACAGCATGCCCAGCACCCACTCCCCATCTCAAAGTGTTTGCATTTAATCTTATATAGCCTGCCAAGGATATTCTTGAGTTTTAACCTTATTGACACTAGGATACTTTTGAGTACAGGCTTCAGTGGACCAACAAAGCAAATTATTAGAGTCAATCTGTGGTCATCAAGCATAAATGCCACAGTAATTTCTATATCCTTGGTGAGTGTAACCAGTCTCAGAAAGCCATCTTGATAGTCTGTTTCTTGGGGACCAGTCTTGGTGCCATTTGTTATATCAATAATAGCCTTAATAGGAAATATAATTCTACACAAAGAACTTAACTGAAAATTTTTAATGATGCAAACATTTACTGATGTGTGCCCCAGTGTAAAGGAACCAAAAATACATGTTAAGATGCCCAGGAACTAGCAAGAGCCGAAAGTCATTTCTACCATAGGCCTGATATTTTTATTGGGGCCAGAGAACTGATTCTCAGCCACTGTCAGGCTGCTGAATTGAAGCAGAAGGGAGCAAAGGAAAAAAATAGCTGACCACCTTCTCATTTCCTCCTACCTCTTGCTTATGCCTCCCATCAGTTGCAACCAACTGGATACCAAAGGCCAAGGAAACTGAAGCAATAAAACCCATAGGCCTCAACCCACCAAGACACAAAGCAGAGAAAAGGGAGAATGAATCTGGCTGGGCAGATAGAGAATAACTAGCATATTTGTGTTAGATATTATTGTTATTTAATTATTATTAGTCTGTCTTCAGTCTTATTTCTACTACTTCTGGACCACTGGTGAGTCTAGTCACGGAGAGCCTTTCAAACAAAAATGAAATTAATTCTGTGGCATGGGTTATACAAAGAGCTTTCTTGACACACAAAAAAATCCTGTCACTTAACTTTAATTTCTTTGGGATGTTTAAGAAGTTGGATTGTAAGACTTAATTTTTATATGATAGCACTATACTCCTTAAAGGGTTAATAACAAAATAAATCACATAGAGGCAGAGGTAACTGTAGTTGTAAGTTCACACTTTAGAAAGAATGATCTGACATTCAGCTGAGGACAAAAGTATGTTAAGAAAATAGTCCACATACCTGGAAAAGTAATGTAAAGGGAAAGAAGTGAAAAAAAAAAATTGTCAGTGGAAAAGGGCAACATCAAACTTGGATAAGGTCCAGCCCTGAGAAGAAACAAAGGCTAAAACTCTGCAAAATGTTTTCTAATTTTCTAACTTTTATTGGACTGTTAGTCTTAGAATTATCTTGTAAATTGGATTCCCAATTGGTTAGTAATTTTAGTTAATTGCAAAATACATAAAGGTGGCTATAGCTTTTATTTAAGCAAGCAAATTTAAAAATCAGGACAAATGAGTGTCCATGCATACAATCTAACAGTTTCTTCCACAGTGAAGA
Organism: Grampus griseus; assembly: GCF_964374135.1. Classification (NCBI taxonomy): domain Eukaryota; kingdom Metazoa; phylum Chordata; class Mammalia; order Artiodactyla; family Delphinidae; genus Grampus; species Grampus griseus. The sequence goes on from NC_139012.1 coordinate 49,760,578, forward strand.
AAAAGCATTCATATGGTCATGGATGATTAATTAAGACTTTGAAAATGACTATATTTTGTTCATTAATTTTAAGACTTTTAAAGTTTCCTAAAAATGTATTTGAATTTTTTTCTTCCGTTTAGAAATGAATTTAGGAAAACACTTCACTTTTTGGATCCAGAATTCCCAGTAATAAATCACTAGCAGAGAGATATTGTTTAGGAATAATGAGGAAGTGCTTTCTGCAGCTTCTGTTAGTGGTTGGCAAAGATTCTGGGATGATTAACTTAGGAGGTTACCCTGAAGGATGTACTAATGAACCCCACAAGGTGCTCTCGTCCTTGATAGGTAGAGACAAAGGCTTTCAGAAGTTGTTTTGAATCTTGGGAAGATGACAACTGGTATATATTCTTAAATAAAACCTGAACTTTGCACTAGTATGATGCACACTCATCTCTTTATCACTGTGAAGCTTGTTAAAAATTAATGAAAATCTAGCCACCAGCTTTTCATCAAAATACTCATCAGACTATCCCTCCTCTGCATAGTGGAGAAGCACTCTTCAGCCTCAGATCAGTGCATTAAAGTCTCCTTCGCTGTGCATTGTCACAGTGGACCATGGCAGCTAGGAAAGAGCCATTATAGTCTATCATGCCAATAGTCTGTATATGAGGACTCCCTTACTATGCATTGACAGAATACACCACGATGGCTTCACAACATAGGATTATGATTTCAGTGGAAGAACCATAATGATTGTATTAAGATTTCAGTGAAATTTCAATGACAGCATCTCATATAGTTCTCATGAGATCATAATGACTCACATGAGTTTGTTATGATCTCAGAAGAAGTTTAAAAATTAAAAAAAGGGAGACATAGCAAAACTGAGTCGTTTCAAAGTCATATTTTTATTCCTCCTCTTTTCAAATTATTTTCTTGTTTTACACAAACAGCAAATAATCAGGGATGAATTTACCAACAAGTTTACAAAAGATATGTAAATAATAATGATATTGACAACAATAATAAACATTTATTGATTACTATGCTCACTTGCTGTGCCAGGTATGGCTCTACTTACTTTGAAGCTATCCTCGTATTTTATAACAAACCACCCCTGAAGTTAATACTATGATTTTTCCTTCACCACAGATTGGAAAATGGGACCTTAGAGAGGGTAACTTGCTCAAGGGCCTACTTTGTCAAATGCTCTAAGAAAATGAGTTTAACCACTGGACTAATCTTACTTTATCAATTGTATAAATTCAAATTAAGGCATTCAGAATTCTCATGAATGGTTGCCATTCAATCTGAGTTTATTAGTAAGGAATCATGTACATTACTAAAAACTTAGGTAATCATGAGTAATCTTTTGCAAATGCCTTTCAAAATGCTCTCATACAGTTTTCCTAGCTACAGTAGAGAAAGGTATGACTGGTCCCATAGCATAAATATGGAGATGAAAACAGTGATCTCTGTCCTCAGTCCAGTTTATTCAGGGTGCCTCAAGGAAGGTAAAACAGCCAGATCATCAACTAATGGAGCTGAACTTACTTGTTTTGTTCCCCATATTCACAAACCTTTTCTTCTCATGAAATCTAAAAAAAAGCTTAATATAAAAGAGAAGTCAGAGCTGGGCTGCTCCTCCTACCTGGGGTGGAGGGTGGGGGGGAGCAGTGGAGCTCAGTTCATTTGCCTCAATTCAGCCTTTATGCCTGTCTTTTAAGGGAACTCCTCAGATTATAAAACAATGCTTCAACTAATTTTAACATTTGACCACCTGCTTCTTTACTCAAGAGATAAGTCAAATATATATTTAATTTGTGAAAGTGACAAATAGAAACAAGTTTGCACACCCATATGCATTTTCATCAAACTATTGGAACTCTTAAATTGGAACTATTAAAACTTTCAATTGGCCTCAATAGAAAGGTTTCCTCCGGAAACCACATTTTTATGAAACTCAGTAGAGTGGTTTTCTTCCCAATGTGGGAGGGGTCATTAGCAATCTGATTTAAAGTATTAAATATCATGACAGTGTGTAAATAAGTGGAATTTTAGTAAATACCCCATTTATTTTTATATGGACAAGGTTTAGGAACATTTTAGACTGGGAAAAATTATTTTTTATTGACCTCATAGTGTTATAGCGGCAACCTTGAACCAACCAGTGATCCATGTCATTTTACTGAACATGTCACATTAGAACAGCAGACATTCACAGCCAACAATAAACAGGACAACTGTAAGCAGCCTCCACTATAATGTCCAAACAACCACGTATGATATTATGCATTAATATTGCTAACCCTTGTAGTAACCCTTTATATAATAAAAGAGTCCTTTTACCCAGGAAACATATCACATAGAAATGTCATAATGTTCCAGAAAAAAAAAAACTGTACATGATTACAGGTATATATTGAGGATGGGTAATCAAAAGAAAAATAATTTGTCATCTTGGTTGTCACAGTTGAGTCAGGTAGAAAGAGAAAGCCTTTTGAAAAATAAAATTCAAGCAGAAATATGGTGAATGTTATTTTTTTGTTTAGACTGTGAGCTGCTTAAATCTAACTGGGGAATTGAGTGTGCAAGTGAAATTCACATTAACCCATAAGTGTATTGCTAGAAGAAATATGTACCTATTTTTATCATAAATGTAGTGTCTCCCACACCCCCTTAGAAGAGGTAAAGGACATTCAACTGCACTGAGAAACCAGTTGCAACCATGGTAGTGAGAATACTGCCCCTGGGTTATAATATTTGCTCTAAATTTACTGTGTGATTTGACACAGTCGTCATTGTGTTTCAGTAACTCAGCCAAAGGCCTCAGATTCTGATCATTGAGAAGAATGTTATTTGCTCCTTTTTACCCTCACAGGAATATTGTGATGTTTCAAGAGATGATGTCTGTTAAGTGCTTGCTTAGAAAGCAAGTGATTTATAAACACTGATCTTACAGAAGGAAACGTAGGCTCTTGACAGTCACAAGAAAATGCAATGACAGATCTTGCTCTTTCCAAACTGCAACCCAATATATTTCTTTTTAACCAGGATATAAAAATCTTGGGTTTTAAAAGAGTGCACATTTAAAGAAGAAAAAAGATTTAGGAATAAATTCTGAAAAATCATGAGCATTTTACCACTGTCTGTAGCTGAAATAAAAAATTATTTGAAAAGTATAAATTATTATTGTGCAATGCAATTGTTTCCCAGTTTGCATGCTTACATAATAATATGTATCTACATTCATACATAGACACAAATCGGAATGCTATATATATATATATATATATATATATATATATATACACATATATGAATATACACAGTACATATATGTGTGTATTTAATTAAATTTCTTAATATGGGTTGGTGTGAAAGACAGAGTTATTTTTTATACTGTTTTGATTTAGACAATTTTAGAGTCCCATATGCTTTGAAAGGTATACAATATTTTTTAAATTCTTTTTCTGACTAACCACTTACATATCTCAGTTGCACAGTAAATGTTAGTGGAAACTGTCAAATGTTCCTGCAAAATAATGCATATCGTTTTTCCTTTAAAATTCATAGATTAATTTATATTTAATTATTTTACTCAGGACTTCCCCTAAAGCATCAGTCTTCTCATAAATGGAATGGAAGATAGTACTTTTCATAAAGGGTTTGGCAGGTTTGGCAGGGGGGGTGTTCCATGCCTGCCATTCTCTATACTTTAGGGCATATAGTCAAGCACTCTAGCTTCAGAAAGATCCTTTTTTTCCCTAATTGAGTTGTTCTAAATGTCTGAATATTTTTCCCCCAAGGGCCTCAACATCCCAAAGTCATATCATTCAGTGTGGCTCCACAGTCAGAATGTTTTTTAATGAAAAAGAGAATTGTTTTATGTTAATTACCATTGCTCAAAGTCCAAGATGCCATTCAAGAAAGATGGCATTAACCCTGATCTGTTCTCTTCTCATTTGACCTTCTCCCTTTCCAAAATTCATCTCTCACAGCAGTTAATTGAAGAGTCCAAGTGCCATGTGTCTTCAATTGCATGTTATGTTGGTTGAAATATGCAAGGAAAATCTACAGTGTACTGATTTCCTCCACCCCTAAATAGAATGTAAGCCTCATTAGCTTATTTTTGGAAGTACTTAAAACAGTCCCAGACAACCTAGAAAACTCAAGACATTGCAGAGTACTTCCACTTCATCCTCAAAATTCAGATGCACAGCGATAGCTTTCCCACATCTGACAAAGCTTCCTTAAGTCATGAAGGTAAGTAAGAGGAATTCTTTGCCAACAGCTGAAAAACAGATTCCCCAAAGTTTGAGACAAGCAGAACAGTTGTATCTTCTGTGTCCCTGGAAGGGCAGGATATTTAAAAGAATAAATGGGCAAGTGAAGAAACCTTGCTCATTTATATAGCCGTTCTAAAATGTTTAGAGCTCTTAATAGACCATCAACTCAGTGCTTATAGGCAAACTGAAATGCCTGTATTCCTGTTTTCAGCTGGGTTGTGAGGGTAAGTTAGGTACCTTAAGGATCTGCAATTAACTTATTCAGAGCTCTCAGCCTATCACTGAGCCCACTGCAATGGCAATTTGATAAATGGTACTCTGGTGATCAGAAAGAGGAAGTACAGTTCCCAGTGTGCTAACTTAGTCCCAGCAAGTCATTTGCATACTGGAATACTCCAGCTGATTACAGCCCATTTATCCCACAATGTACTAGACATGGCAGAGCACACAATCAATTCAATAGCTTTAAAATCAAAGTTAAACAAATGCAGCACAGACAGAGAATTTGAAAGCAAGATACCAGTGAGAGTAAGGAAAATATGGTTTAAAAACGTTTGTGATAGACCATGTCTCTCCAATGTGTTAGGTATTAGATTGACTGTAATGTGGAGTCATATATATATACATATATATGTGTATGTATATATATATATATATATATATATTATCCAATGGTTGAGAAGTTCAACTAGAAGTTTAACTAATACACATAACTCAGCACAAAAAAGAACAAGCTTTATAACATTTGTCTTTCTTGCTCTTGATGATTATAAGACTTCAATAGGCTTTGAAAACTCAGAAATAACCCACATAATGCATTTTTAGAACATTTAAAAAAGAGGTTAGGGCTTCCCTGGTGGCGCAGTGGTTGACAGTCCGCCTGCCGATGCAGGAGACACGGGTTTGTGCCCCGGTCCGGGAGGATCCCACATGCTGTGGAGCGGCTAGGCCCATGAGTCATGGCCGCTAAGCCTGCGCGTCCGGAGCCTGTGCTCTGCATCGGGAGAGGCCACAACAGTGAGAGGCCCGCGTGCCAAAAAAAAAAGAGGTTAAATATAGCATTATGTTCTAAAACCAGAGAAGGCAGCATTTATAAATTTACTTCCCTGTTCTGTTTGCTTGTTTTCCATATTTAAATTAAATATTATAGTATTCTTTGTATTTATCACTAATGGCAAACATATTTGCAGAATATGTGAAGCTAGATTTGAAAAATTGTTATTTGTTTGACCTATCATAAGGATACAAGATGTGAGATAACCCATTCTCCACTATGTGTGGCTTCTTAAAGAGGACTTGAAGAATATGCAATGAAAAAGTTATTTTCTATTTATCATGTTACATACAGTGCTCATAAAAACTGGAAAATATTGATTTTCAGTAGAAACATTATTTAAAACATATATTGTATGCTTGTTGGTTCAGAATAAGCTATACGCTTAAAAAATAAATTGATTTAAATTGTGTAACCTGCTATGGTAGAGGAAGTGTGCTGAGTGTGCAGTTGTAATAGGAGTGACATTTAACTGCTCAAGAATTTTCCCTACAAAACTGAAAAATTCACACTTACTTTAAAAAAAAGTTTCTCCTCTGGACAATGTAAAACATTTATTCCTGAAGAGAATTTATGTATGAACAACCCTGGAGAATGGCACCAATACCAAAATGAGGTCTGGAGTCATGCTTCATTTTTCCTTGTTATATTGATTTTTTTAAAAAATGAAGAATTTCAATATCAAGCAAGAAGTTAGTAAATCTCTTATCAGTCTATGCAGAAACTTTTTTTTTCTTTCAATTTATGGTACAATATCACTGTTCCTGCTAAAGTGGTTGAATATCAAGTGGGCTGTAAAACCTTGATTTAATATAAAATATTTTTCCTATAACTATATACTAAAATCAAAGTGAGGTAAATATGAAAATAGAGACATAAAAGAGAAAAAGAGATAAATGAACTGAACATTGGCTAAAGCTGGTGAAATAGCTCCAAGAAAATTGTTGAAATAATTATTTGAGTGTAGCTTTCTTTACATGACTTGAGTTCAGGGCCAACCTTTGGAGGACCATATCTTTCTTCTAAGATTTGTCAACAGATAAACTGTTTAATAGCCCTCAGGGACTGAGGCTGGGATCTTCAGATTGCATAAAGACAAGCCCTCATGAAAGCATATAATACTGAGATATATTCAAAATAGTATTGATAAAATAATTTTATAAAACCCCCCACAATATCAAAACCATATTAAGGGCTAACAAAACCATGTGTAAGAATGAAATATAAATTGCTGTCTCAGTTTTACTAAATAGATGTTTGTGGTATTTTCTAAGTTTATAGTCTACAAATGCAAAGATTAGTAAGACTCAGATATTGAGGAATTTACAGTCTAGCAGATTTAAAATCCAAGTCCATACTTCAAGAATCATTGCAACTCAAGGCAGAGTTATTAGAAAATCTAAAATTTGAAAAAGTTTATGTAGAGCAGTTAAAAGGTATTAAGATAAAACCAAAATAAGCATACCTGATGAGGTAGAAAGAGAATGGAGTTTGGAGTCAGAGAGATCTGTGCTCAAATCTTGGCTCTACCAGTAATTGATATGATGGAATAAACCTGTTATGATCAATTACTATAGTATTGGAACAGAAACAAAACAAAACAAAACAAAAAAAAGAACCTTATGAATTGAAATCTACAGGGCATTCTGATTCGCACAGATTAGCCGGTTGTGCAGTAAGGAAAAACTCCCAACCTCACAGAGGGAAATGAGTAAATCCACCACAACTCCCTACAACCCAAAATTAGATAACGAGACATGGTGGATCAGAGCAGTACAAATGATCATTTGCAGTTAAGCAACAGTATGAGAATCCACACGGTAATGCCCATTCTCATTGCCCTCAAAACCCACAGGGTGACACAATGGGCTCAGAGGAAGATTATGTACCCAATACTGCACCACAACTGAGAAATCCAGGGTCAAGTGTTCAGCAAGTTCGGCAGCAGGCAGCAAACAAGCCAGCTCCCTTCTCACCTCCCTTGGGGAGCAAGCAATTACATGGTAAACACACTCTGGTCACTTGGATCTAAGTAGTTATTTCTGGAACTAGCAACAGAAACTGCTTGGTATCTGGGGAGGATAACTCTTGCTATTTGATACACTCAACTCGGAAGGTCACTGATGCTTAGGGCCCACGCAGACTGCCTCTCCCAATACCAGAGTGAGAATGATGCGGATCATTTTTCATAGCAATATTTTAAAGACACAAAAGTAAAATAAGATTCAAGTTTTACGGTTTACTTAAATATTGCTTCTAAGGAATACAGACACAAATATAATAATAAATAAAAGGAAAAAGCAGAGGGCAGTAGAGGAATAAGAATGAGGTAAGTTGGTAGATGGGAGAGAAGGGCATAGTTGAAAGCTGGTCTCTTGACCTGGACACACTTACATTTTGAGACTGATAATTCTTACTTTGGGGGCCTGCCCTGTGCATTGTAAGGTGTTTGACACTCACTAGATTTCACTAGCTTCCCCTCTCCCAGTTATGACAACCAAAAATATCTCCAGACATTGACAAATATTCCCTTGGGTGAGGTCAGTGGTCAGGGAGCAAAACTGCCCTTGGTTGAATATCACTGGATTAGGGAAAAGAAACAGAAAAGCAGAAGGAAAAAAAAATCAAAAATAGATTTTAAAACAAAATGACCAGTCCCTTACTTTATGCCAGACATTGTGCTAAATCCTTTACATTTATTATTTCACTTAATACTTAGAATACTACTATGACAGATATATTCTTATTATTGCTGTTTTAACTCTAAGAAAAGAAAAACTTTATCATTTAAATAATTTGCACAAGATGCTGTGTCTCGCTGATGCAGTTTGCTGTCTGAAAATCTGACTAGGAGATAACAGAGTTCTGCTGGTTACAGAATTGGGACACCAAGACTATCTTGTGCCTATTTTGTCCCTAACATATGCAGAAAAACTAAAATTACAGTGTGAGACAGGAATCTTTCTCACCATCAGAGAAGCACATTAAAAGAAAAGTTTTTTTTTTGTTTTTGTTTTTTTTTTTTCCTTTTTCAAGAAACATGCCAAAGGAAAGGACTTCTCAGTTTTTCTGAAGTGCTTATCATTATTAAAAAAAAAAAAAAAAAACTCTGAAAACTAAAACAAAAGCTAGAGATACATTTCTTTCTGTTGATATTCTTTTGGAGCTCAATAGGGAAATGGTAACATAGTTAAGACCAATCAAATAAAACGACATGGAACTGCTTTTGCAACGTGTCTCTTTCAAAAGTGTCCATTTTCCCAAATGTCCCCACACTTCAAGAAAACAAAAAAGTCTTAATAAATGTTGTACAGACAAATTTGCTAAAAATAACACACAGCTAAATAATCCAGTTCTCACCTAATGTGAGAAAACTAGATCTGTCTTTCCGGTGGAAGCATCGTCCTTTAGAGGAATCGTGCGGTACATTCTGCAGGGAACTAATGACTCATAGAGACTCACAGACTTGAACTTTACTTTCAGTAATGAAACCAGCTCAAATTTATTTTTTAGCCACTCTGATCAATGCTAGGCTTATTCACAGTGTATAAGTGGGACTGATCTAAGTATCCATCATTACCTTCCCGGATTCTAAGATATCAGCAGAGTGATCTGAGAGAAGCCTGTTAGTCTTGGGAGTTTCTTACAGGCTACATATATATAACTACCCTCTCAACACAACAGGCTCAGGAAATTATTAAAAACTGAAGAAATACCTGAAATTGTGCTTGTAAAGGGCTACACTCACTCATTTGTGATTGACTGTGTATATTTAAATGGTATATTTCCTATAAATCTTATAGGAAGAACACATAATTGTATCTAATTAAAATGTTTAAAATAGCAATATAAATTAATTCTAATGTAATATCATTTTGGGCCCATAATGAATTGAATGCCCTCAACTTTATTTATTATGAGTCAACATGCATTTATCGCCACATCAGAGACATATTTGTCTAAACCTTTACATGTTGATGGGGCAGTTTTTCAGACACTAGCTGGAAAATAAATTGTGTCTTCCTTCAAAAAGCTGCTAAACTAGCAGGAGAGTGGCAAGAGAGACGCAAGTAATTGTAATATGGTATACAGAGAGATGCACATTATTAGAGAAATGTAAGGCAGATACTACGGGAGCACAAAGAGTGAAAGAGGCATTCTTCTAGAGAAATAAGGAGAGCCCTGAAGTTTCAGCATCAAGTGAGTTGGAGAGCCTGGGAGGAGATGTAGTCAGAGAGATGGCAGGGTCAGACAGCCTTGCTTTGTAGGCACTTAGTAGGACTTTAGTTTTATTTTTGAGCAAAGACAACAGCCTTGAGAGGGTTTTGAACAAAATAATGAACTCATCTGATTTAAACATTAGCAGGATCAGTGGCAGTTATATTAAGAACAAACCAAAGAAAAGGGACAAGAATGTAAGCAGGGTCGTCAATGCACTAATACAGGAGGAAAATAAAAATGGCTCAAATGAGAGCAAGGGAGATCATGGAAAGAAGGAAACATAGTTTTAAAAGAAATCCCATGTTGGTACTAAACCTAGAAAATACTTTGAGGTGAGACTGAAAACTCTTGAACGCAGTCTAAGGTGTTTGGATAATTTTCTGTAGTCAACTGAGAATCTCTGAGGGTTGTATTAATTTTAAACAAGCATTTATTGAAGTATAGTTGATTTATAATATTATATTACTTTCAGGTGTACAGCATAGTGATTCAGAATTTTTACAGATTATATTCCGTTAAATGTTACTACAAGATAATGGCTATAATTCCTTGTGCTGTACAATATATCCTTGTCGCTTATCTATTTTATACATATTAGTTTGCTATCTCTTGATCCAATACCGCTAATTTGCTCCTCTCACCTTCCCTCTCCTCATTGTTAACAACTAGTTTGTTCTCTATATCTGTTTGTCTGTTTCTGTTTTGTATATACATTCGTTTGTATTATTATTATTTTTTTTATTTTTTTTTAAATTTTTTGCAGTACGCGGACCTCTCACCACTGCGGCCTCTCCCGTCACGGAGCACAGGCCCCGGATGCGCAGACCCAGCAGTCATGGCCCACGGGCCCAGCTGCTCCGCAGCACACGGGATCCTCCCAGACCGGGGAATGAACCCACGTCCCATCGGCAGGCGGACCCCCAACCACTGTGCCACCAGGGAAGCCCCTGTATTATTTTTTAGATTCCATATGTGATATACAGTATTTGTCTTCCTCTGACTTATTTCACTGAGCATAATAGTCTCTAGGTCAATCCATGTTGCTGCAAATGGTAGAATTTCATTCTCTTTTATGGCTGAGTAATATTCCACTGTATATATATGCCACATCTTAATCTGTTGATAGACACTTGTGTTGCTTCCATATCTTGGCTATTGTAAATAGTGCTGCTATGAACATTAGGGTTCATTTATCTTTTTGTATTAGTGCTTTCATTGTTTCTAGATATATACTCAGGAGTAGAATCACTGGATCATATGGTAGCTCTATTTTTAGTTTTCAGGGGAACCTCCATATTGTTTTCTATAGTGGCTGCACCAATTTACCTTCCCACCAAAAGTGTGCAAGGTTCCCTTTCCTCTACATTCTCTCCAACATTTATTATTTGTAAACTTTTTGATGATAACCATTCTGACAAGTGTGAGGTGATATTTCATTGTTCTTTTGATTTGTATTTCTGTAATGGTTAGCAATGTTGTGCATCTTTTCATGTGCCTGTTAGCTAACTGTATGTCTTCTTTGGAAAAATGTCTACTCAGGTCTTCTGCCTATTTTTTGATTGCATTGTTTGTTTGATATTGATTTGTATGAGCTGTTTATATATTTTTAACAATTAAAAGATAATTTTAAGAAAATTTTATAAAAAGTATATATTGATAAACATTAGGATGCTACAATGATAAATAGCATAAAATATAGAACTAAAAACCAAATATGTAAAAGAAAACTATGATGGATCATTTGAAATATAGTAAAATATACATTTTTCTAGAAGATCAAATCAAGAAAAATAAGATGATAACACAAATAACTAAAAACAATAAAGTGATAAATGGTATACACACATCAATATAAAAGATTAAAAGTTATTAAACATCATTTTGTACAACTTCATGTTAATAAACGTGAACATCTTAATGACATGTGTAGAACAATAATTTAAACATTTCCAGAAGAATAAGCTATAATCAGAGTAGTACTTCAGAGGATAATTTCCTGTGCAGGACATATTTTAGAGAGTAAGATGGGATGGCTAAAATGATGGGTTCTCCTAGAAACCAGCTAAAGTTATGAACTCTTGAAAATGATTGCTGCCATGGTGATCAACAAATAATAAAAATAAAAATTTGATGCAGGGAGAAACTAGCAGGATTCAGTAACTGCTTATTCTGAGATCATAGAAAAGCAGATTCCTAATTTCCAACCCTGGTGAAAGCCATTAATATAATATAGAGAGGTCAAAAGAAATAACTTGAATGGAAATAACAATAAGCTTTTTTGGAATATGTTGAATAAAGCATGACAGGAAAATGGAATTTAATAATACTAAAAGGAGAAGATGGATTTAAGGGAGCTATCCATCCCTGATATATTTTAGGTTAAGAACCAGATTGTTTTGTTGGTCACAAAGGTAAATTAAAAGAGGCACAGGGCAATACGGATGGGTTATCCCAAGTATTTAATTCAGCAAACATCAAGTCTCTTGCCTGTGAAAGTGTGTGTGTTTATGAAGGAAGAATGGTACATTATTTCATGAATCAGCCTGACAGCCCTTAGCTTGTCTACTCTAGAATTGCATAAAATGGTCTGACATACAATGTAGGGCTGATATCAAAGTCAGAGGGTTCCTTCAGTATTGCCTTTGCTTAGGTATTGGAGTTCTAAGTCTTCTGGGATCTAGGGTATCACAATATTTTATGGGATTCTAGTTGAAATATTGCCCTGACAAAGTTCAAGTCAGACCCTCATAAGTATAAAATAATAATTTTATTTTTATAATATACAAATTTTCTACCCACTATTATTTATTTCTAATATAGTATATAAAATATATTATTCTCACCATTAACATTTGTCAAGTTAGAAATTAATATTGTACATGTAATATTTCTGTACTCTTTCTACCCTACCCAACTCTTCAGTGATTTCATGAACTGCCCATATATATATATATATGTATATATATAGACACACACATATAGTTTGCAGTATTATTAAAAATATCTCCTTTAATAAAGATGTTCAGGTCTTTCTAAAATTAGGTGAATGAATGGTAATATATAATGATGAAGAAAGTCATCAGGGATATAGAGGATTAACCTCTACTGTTGGTTAAATTTTAATTGACTTTTTTTCTCTTTAACTAATTTCCATCAAAATAAAAACTTTAAAAGGTTTTTCTTAAGAAATGGAAAGTTACCCTTTTTTAAGATGTCATGTGTTTAAGCCACACTAGTTCTACAAGAGAAGACAGGATAAGATTTTCCTGAATATATATTAATGTTTTTTCTAGTAATGATTAAATCATCATTTGCATTTCATGGTATGAAAAATTGCTTTTGTTCTTTGTGGAGTGCTCAGTGTCATTCTCCTCTTGTCAAAAAGTAAATTAAATAGCTCAAAGAGGCTTTGTGCAGAAACATTTGCTTCTTTATTATGTTCTAGAAGGTTGGGAAATACAGATATTGCCTTTCTTTGCAGAAGGCAGTATAATAACTCTTGAAAATAATAGAAGCAGAGTTGTTAGCAAGACTAAATGCAAATAATATGGCTAAAGTCCTAGGTTGGGAATACCTAGAACAAGTGTGATCCATTATGACCACAAGTTTAAAGTTGTATTCAGATTATTTCCATTGAAAAGGGATATTTGATAAATTTTCAGATTTAAAATAAACACTCTTCCATTTGTCGTTTCCTCAGTATTTAGAACTTGACTAGTAAACCAGCTTTCCCTCACTTCTTTTTTTGTTTTGTTTTTATTTTTTTAACATCTTTATTGTAGTATAACTGCTTTACAATGGTGTTAGTTTCTGCTTTATAACAAAGTGAATCAGTTATACATATATCCCCATATCTCTTCCCTCTTGCATCTCCCTCCCTCCCACACTCCCTATCCCACCCCTCTAGGTGGTAACAAAACACCGAGCTGATCTCCCTGTGCTATGCAGCTTCTTCTTACTAGATATCTATTTTACATTTGGTAGTGTGTATATGTCCATGCCACTCTCTCACTTTGTCCCATCTTACCCTTCTCCCTCCCCGTATCCTCAAATCCATTCTCTAGTAGGTCTGTGTCTTTATTACCGTCGTGTCCCTAGCACATATATATGTGTTAGCATACGGTATTTGTTTTTCTCTTTCTGACTTACTTCCCTCTGTATGACAGACTCTAAGTAGGTCTGTGTCTTTATTACCGTCGTGTCCCCTAACACATATATATGTGTTAGCATACGGTATTTGTTTTTCTCTTTCTGACTTACTTCCCTCTGTATGACAGACTCTAAGTCCATCCACCTCATTACAAATAACTAAATTTCATTTATTTATATGGCTGAGTAATATTCTATTATATATATGTGCCATATCTTCTTTATCCATTCATCTGTTGATGGACAGTTAGGTTGCTATCATGTCCTGGCTATTGTAAATAGAGCTGCAATGAACATTGTGGTACATGACTCTTTTTGATTTATGGTTTTCTTAGGGTATATGTCCAGGAGTGGGATTTCTGGGTCGTATGGTAGTTCTATTTTTAGTTTTTTAAGGAACCTCCATACTGTTCTCCACATTGGCTGTATCAATTTACATTCCCACCAACAGTGCAAGAGGGTCCCTTTTCTCCAAACTCTCTCCTGCATTTATTGTTTGTAGATTTTTTTGATGATAGCCATTCTGACTGGTGTAATATCTCATTGTAGTTCTGATTTGCATTTCTCTAATGGTTAAAGATGTTGAGCGCTCTTTCATGTGTTTGTTGGCAATCTGTATATTTTCTTTGGAGAAATGTCTATATAGGTCTTCTGCCCATTTTTGACTGGGTTGTTTGCTTTTTCAATATTGAGGTGCATGAGCTGCTGTTAAATTTTGGAGATTAATCCTTTATCAGTTGCTTTATTTGCAAATATTTTCTCCCATTGTGAGGGTTGTCTTGTCATCTTGTTTATGGTTTCCTTTGCTGAACAAAAGCTTTTAAGTTTCATTAGGGCCCATTTGTTTATCTTTGTTTTTATTTCCATTTCTCTAAGAGGTGGGTCAAAAAGGATCTTGCTGTGATTTATGTCATAGAGTGTTCTGCCTATGTTTCCTCTAAGAGTTCGATAGTGTCTGGCATTACATTTAGGTCTTTAATCCATTTTGAGTTTATTTTTGTTTTAGGGAGTGTTCTAGTTTCATTCTTTTACATGCAGCTGCCCAGATTTCCCAGCACCGATTATTGAAGAGGATATCTTTTCTCCATTGTATATTCTTACATCCTTCATCAAAGATAAGGTGACCACATGTGCATGGGTTTTTCTCTGGGATTTCTAACCTGTTCCATTGATCTATATTTCTGTTTTGGTGCCAGTACCATACTCTTTTGATTAGTGTAGCTTTGTAGTATAGTCTGAAGTCAGAGAGCTTGATTCTTCCAGTTCCGTTTTTCTTTCTCAATATTGCTTTGACTATTTGGGGTCTTTTGTGTTTCCATACAAATTGTGAATTTTTTTGTTCTAGTTCCATGAAAAATGCCAGTGGTAGTTTGATAGGGATTACATTGAATCTGTAGATTGCTTTGGGTAGTATAGTCATTTTCACAATGTTGATACTTCTAATCCAGGAACACAGTATATCTCTCCATCTATTTGTACTATATTTAATTTCTTCCATCAGTGTCTTATAATTTTCTTCATACAGGTCTTTTGTCTCCTCTGTAGGTTTATTCCCAGATATTTTATTCTTTTTGCTGCAATGGTAAATGGGTGTGTTTTCTTAATTTCACTTTCAAATTTTTCATCATTAGTGTATAGGAATGCAAGAGATTTCTGTGCATTAATTTTATATCCTGTTACTTTACCAAATTCATTGATTCGTTCTAGTATTTTTCTGGTAGCATGTTTAGGATTCTCTATGTATATTATGTCATCTGCAAACAGTGAGTGCTTTACTTCCTCTTTTCCAATTTGGATTCCTTTTATTTCTTTTTCTTCTCTGATTGCTGTGGCTGAAACTTCCAATATGATGTTGAGTAATAGTGGCAAGAGTGGAAAATCTTATCTTTTTCCTGATCTTAGTGGAAATGGTTTCAGTTTTTCACAACTGAGAATGATGTTGGCTGTGGGTTTGTCATATATAGCCTTTATTGTGTTGAGGTAAGTTCCCTCTATGCCTACTTTCTGGAGGTTTTTTATCATAAATCGGTGTTGAATTTTGTCAAAAGCTTTCTCTGCATCTATTGAGATGATCATATAGTTTTTCTCCTTCAGTTTGTTAATATGGTGTATCAGATTGATTGATTTGTGTATATTGAAGAATCCTTGCATTCCTGGGATAAACCCGACTGAATCATGATGTATGATCCTTTTAACATGCTGTTGGATTCTGTTTGCTACTATTTTCTTGAGGATTTTTTGCATCTATGTTCATCAGTGATATTAGCCTGTAGTTTTCTTTCTTTGAAGAAAACCAGACATCTTTGTCTGGTTTTGGTATCAGGGTGATGGTGGCCTCATAGAGTGAGTTTGGGAGTGTTCCTCCCTCTGCTATATTGTGGAAGAGTTTGAGAAGGATAGGTGTTAGCTCTTCTCTAAATGTTTGATAGAATTTGCCTGTGAAGCCATCTGGTCCTGGGCTTTTGTTTGTTGGAAGATTTTTAATCACAGTCTCAATTTCAGTGCTTGTGATTGATCTGTTCATATTTTCTATTTTTTTTCCTAGATTAGTCTCAGAAGGTTGTGTTTTTATAAGAATGTGTCCATTTCTTCCATATTGCCCATTTTATTGGCATATAGTTGCTTGTAGTAAGCTCTCATGATCCTTTGTGTTTCTGCAGTGTCAGTTGTTACTTCTCCTTTTACATTTCTCATTCTATTGATTTGAGTCTTCTCTCTTTTTTTCTTGATGAGTCTGGCTAATGGTTCATCTATTTTGTTTATCTTCTCAAAGAACCAGCTTTTAGTTTTTTGATCTTTGCTATCGATTCCTTCATTTCTTTTTTTATTTGTTTCTGATCTGACCTTTATGATTTCTTTCCCTCTGCTAACTTTTTTTTTTTTTTTTTTTCATTTTTCTTTGTCTAATCTCTTTAGGTGTAAGGTTAGGTTGTTTATTTTTCTTGTTTCTTATGGTAGGATTGTATTGCTATAAACTTCCCTCTTAGAACTGCTTTTGCTACATCCCATCTGTTTTGGGTCATCGTGTTTTCATTGTCATTTGTTTCTAGGTATTGTTTTATTTCTTCTTTGATTTCTTCAGTGATCTCTTGGTTATTAAGTACTATATTGTTTAACTGCCATGTGTTTGTATTTTTTCTAGATTTTTTTCCTGTAATTGATATCTAGTCTCTTAATATTGTGGTCAGAAAAGACACTTGATACAATTTCCGTTTTCTTAAATTTACCAAACCTTGATGTGTGACCCCAGATATAATCTATCCTGGAGAATGTTCCATGAGCATTTGAGAAGAAAATGTATTCTTTGTTTATGGATGGAATGTCCTATAAATATCAATTAAGTCCATCTTTTTTAATGTATCATTTAAAGCTTGTGTTTCCCTATTCATTTTCATTTTGGATGATCTGTCCGTTGGTGAAAGTGGGGTGGTAAAGTCCCCTACTATGATTGTGCTGCTGTCGATTTCCCCTTTTATGGCTGTTAGCATTTGCCTTATGTATTGAGGTGCTCCAATGTTGGGTGCATAATATTTACAATTGTTATAACTTCTTCTTGAGTTGATCCCTTGATCATTATGCAGTGTCCTTCTTTGTCACTTGTAACAGTTTTTATTTTAATGTCTATTTTCTCTGATATGAGAATTGCTACTTCAGCCTTCTTTTGATTTCCATTTGCATGTAATACCTTTTTCCATCCCCTTACTTTCTGTCTGTATGTGTCCCTAGGTCTGAAGTGGGTCTCTTTTAGACAGCATATATATATATATATATATATATCTCCATTCATCCAGTCTAGGTCTTTTCGTTGGAGTATTTAATCCATTTACATTTAGGTAATTATTGACATGTATGTTCATTTCCTATTACCATTTTCTTCATTGTTTTGGGTTTGTTATTGTAGGTCTTTTCCTTCTCTTATGTTTTCTGCCTAGAGAAGTTCCTTTAGCATTTGTTGTAAAGCTGGGTTTTGGTGGTGCAGAATTGTCTTAGCTTTTGCTTGTCTGTAAAGTTTCAATTTCTCTATCAAATCTGAATAAGATCCTTGCTTGGTAGAGTAATCTTGGTTGTAGGTTTTTCTCCTTCATCACTTTAAATATGTCCTGCCACTCCCTTCTGGTTTGCAGAGTTTCTGCTGGAAGATCAGCTGTTAAACTTATGGGGATTCCCTTGTATGTTATTTGTTGTTTATCCCTTGCTGCTTTTAATATATTTTTTCTTTGAATTTAATTTTTGATCATTTGATTAATATGTGTCTTGGCATGTTTCTCCTTGGATTTATCCTGTATCGGGCTCTCTGTGCTTTCTGGACTTGATTAACTATTTCCTTTCCCATATTAGGGAAGTTTTCAACTATAATCTCTTCAAATATTTTCTCAGTCCCTTTCTTTTTCTCTTCTTCCTCTGGGAGCCCTATACTTCAAATGTTGGTGTGTTTAATGTTGTGCCAGAAGTCTCTGAGACTGTCCTCAATTCTTTTCATTACTTTTTCTTTATTCTTATCTGCAGTAGTTATTTCCACTATTTTATATTCCAGGTCACTTATCTGTTCTTCTGCCTCAGTTATTCTGCTATTGATCTCTTCTAGGGAATTTTTAATTTCACTTACTGCATTGTTTATCACTCTTTGTTTTCTCTTTAGTTCTTCTCGGTCCTTGTTAAACATTTCTTGTATTTTCTCCATTCTATTTCCAAGTTTTTGGATCATCTTTACTATCATTATTCTGAATTCTTTTTCAGGTAGACTGCCTATTTCCTCTTCATTTTTTGGTTTGGTGGGTTTTTACCTTGCTCCTTCATCTGCTGTGTGTTTCTCTGTCTTCTCATTTTGCTTAAATTACTGTGTTTGTCGTCTCATTTTCACAGGCTGCAGGCTTGTAGTTCCCATTGTTTTTGGTGTCTGCCTCCAGTGAGTAAGGTTGGTTCAGTGGGTTGTGTAGGCTTCCTGGTGGAGGGGACTAGTGCCTGTGTTCTAGTGGATGAGGCTGGATCTTGTATTTCTGGTGGGCAGGTCCACATCCTGTGGTGTGGTTTGGGGTGTCTGTCACCTTATTATGATTTTAGGCTGCCCCTCTTCCAATGGGCGGGGTTGTGTTCCTGTCTTTGTGGTTGTTTAGCATAGGGTGTCAGCACTGTAGCTTTTTGGTTGTTGAGTGGAGCTGGGTGTTGTCATTGAGCTAGGCATCTCTGGGAGATTTTCACAGTATGATATTACATGGAGCTGGGAGGTCTCTTGTGGACCAATGTCCCAAACTTGGCTCTCCCACCTCAGAGGCACAGCACTGACGCCTGGCTGGAACACCAAGAGCCTGTCATCCACATGGCTCAGAATAAAAGGGAGAAAAAAGAAAGAAAGAAGAGAGCAACCAATCCAAAAAAAACAAATCTACCAATAATAAGCATTAAAAACTATACTAAGGGCTTCCCTTGTGGTGCAGTGGTTGAGGGTCTGCCTGCCGATCCAGGGGACATGGTTTCATGCCCCAGTCTGGGAAGATCCCTCATGCCGCAGAGCGGCTAGGCCCGTGAGTCATGGCCATGGAGCCTGCGTGTCCAGAACCTGTGCTCCACAATGGGAGAGACCACAACAGTGAGAGACCTGTGTACAGCAAAAAAAAAAAAAAAAAAAAAAGACTGACAGAGTAAACCCTAGGACAAATAGTAAAAGCAAAGCTATACAGACAAAATCACACACAGAAGCATACACATACACACTCACGAAAAGAGAAAAAGGGAAAAAAATTATATATATATCATTGTTCCCAAAGTCTACCTCCTCAATTTGGGATGATTCATCGTTTATTCAGATATTCCACAGATGCAGTGTACATCAAGTTGATTGTGGGGATTTCATTCGCTGCTTCTGTGGCTGCTTGGAGAGATTTCCTTTTCTCTTGTTTTCTCACACAGTTCCTTCAATTCAGCTTTGGATTTGGCCCCGCCCCTGCATGTAGGTCACCTGAGGGCATCTGTTCTTCGCTCAGACAGGAAGTGGTTAAAGGAGCAGCTGATTCAGG
This sequence comes from Grampus griseus, assembly GCF_964374135.1. Classification (NCBI taxonomy): domain Eukaryota; kingdom Metazoa; phylum Chordata; class Mammalia; order Artiodactyla; family Delphinidae; genus Grampus; species Grampus griseus. Next base: position 49,780,287 of record NC_139012.1, read on the forward strand.
GGTTCTGGCTCTTGAGGCCCAGGGGAGAGGGAGGGGTATGGATGCAGGACGAGCCTCCAGCAGCAGAGACTGGCATGACGTTGCACCAGACTGAGGCACGCCATGTGTTCTCCTGGGGAAGTTGTCCCTGGATAATAGGACTCTGGCAGTGGAGGGCTGCACCAGCTCCCAGGAGGGGAGGTGACATGTGCTTAAACACAGGCTTCTTGATGGCTGCAGCAGCAGCCTTAGTGTCTCATGCCTGTGTCTGGGATCCATGCTATTAGCTGCTGCTCGCACCCGTCTCTGGAGCTCCTTTAAGCGGCGCTCTTAATCCCCTCTCCTCACGCACCAGGAAACAAAGAGGCAAGAAAAAGTCTCTTGTCTCTTCAGCAGCTCCAGACACTTTCCCGGACTCTCTCCCGGCTAGCTGTGGTGCACTAGCCCCCTTCAGGCTGTATTCACACAACCAACCCCCATCTCTCCCTGGAATTGGACCTCTGAAGCCTGAGCCTCAGCTCCCAGCCCCCACCTGTCCCGGCAGTTGAGCAGACCAGCCTCTCAGGCTGGTGGGTGCTGGTTGGCACTGATCCTCTGTGCGGGAGTCTCTCTGCTTTGCCCTCTGCACCCCTGTTGCTGTGCTCTCCTCCATGGCTCCGAAGCTTCCCCTCCTCTGTCACCTACAGTCTCCACCCATGAAGGGTCTTCCTAGTGTGTGGAAACCTTTCCTCCTTCACAGCTCCCTCCCACTGTGCAGGTCCCATCCCTATTCTTTTGTCTTTGTTTTTTTCTTTTTTCTTTTGCCCTATCCAGCTACATGGTGAGTTTCTTGCCTTTTGAGAGGTCTGAGGTCTTCTGCCAGTGTTCAGTAGGTGTTCTGTAGGAGTTGTTCCACATGTAGATGTTTTTCTGATGTATTTGTGGGCAGGAAGGTGATCTCCACATCTTACTTTTCTGCCACCTTGAAGCTCCTCCCTCCCTCACTTTTTAAACCCTACTTAATGATTTTTCAATAGTTTAACAAAGGGCAGCTTTATTTTAATTCAGTAAGACTCTAATGTCTTTTACCATTACAATTTAAAAGTCCTATAACAAATTTACTTCCAAAGAAATCTACTCTAATTGCTTTATTTTCTGAATAATCATGGGATGTTACATGATTCCATGAATTCTGTAATGACAGGTTAAACTTTGGGGGAGTCTGACGTGAAATTTTGAGCATATAAATTCCCCTATTATTTCACCTGTTTAACCTTTATTCACTTTTATTTCAAACTAACTACTAGATTGGCACTCAATATTATTGATTCATTGAAGCCAGGACTTGTTAAAATATAATTTACTATTTGTTCTCATGGCAAAATGGTCAAATATTCATAATGTTTAGTCTAGTATTCATTAATTCAATATAAAAATTAATATTTTCTCATGTTATCTTCAAGACAAACTTGAATTATTCTTAAATCATGGTAATTCTTACACGTTTATTTGGTCCTATCAATATCAAACACCATTTTGGGAGGTAACTTGTAGGAATGTTTCACGAATTATTTTTCCACTTCACAGAGTCTCATACTTTATATTTTATCAGGGAGGAACCAGAAAAAGAAGGAGAAAAAAAATGTTTGGTGAAGAACACAATTCATTAAACAGTAAGACTTGTTAGCTGTTCAAATCACTTGAAGAAATCTTGAATTCACTTCTCATGGTAGACAGAGTTAGCTGAAATCTGAGCACAGCTGAAAGATTGCCCAATATTTAGAAGCAGGTGTGAAATTTTTAAAAGGGAAATGAAAATATTGAATTGCCAGAGTGCATTAAATTACATGTCTTTAAATGACTATTAGTCTTTTGTTTGTAAGAAATGATTAAGATTTTCTGCAGTCTCTTCAAATCAGCAAAGTTTTCCCAGGGACTTCCACATATTTCCAACACTTACTAAAAGTGATAGAGATTAGTTGAAAAATCCTTTCACTGAAGCAAGAGTTAAATATTTTGAAAGTAGGAGCCCTCTCAATGAACACTGACTGATTGTGTATGTGCATGTATAAGTAAAGTGTATTGGGAGAGGAAAAAGTGATAGAAGGAAACATTGGCTATGCACCTAAGGAATTCACAGCATCCTAAGAAGAAAAAAATATATTATTACAAGTTTAATGATTAAAGCAAAGATTTTCTCATTTTGAAAGTTAAACCAACTGTGCTCAAGATTTTCCAGTATGGTGCTGAAAGTTGCTCAGACAATGGGTAGAAATAAAATCTATCTATATTTGACTCCAGAGCTCTCAGTATGGAGATGCAGTAATGGTTTTCTGGAATGATAATTAAGAACACCATAGATATATTTTAATCTTCCCAACTCTTTAAATCTAGGAATTTTTATAATCACTGTTTTGCTAACTTAATTACTTTTGAATATGTTTTCTGAAATATTATGTTTTCATTTATACTCAGTAAAATAAAGTTTTTATCTTTAGAAAAGTGTAATTTTGTGCCTTATTATTTCGAGAAGACCAAGAGAAATGATAAAATATTCTGTTAGAGAAATCTATGTGATCTTTTTCTTAATCAGAAAAAAAATATCTAGCTTTAAACTGTCCTTTAACTAAGAGCAAACTCATAAAAACTATTCTTCCAGGGATATATAACTTTTATAAGGGCAAAAAAGAGATTTACCCAGGAGAAAATCACATTTGATCATCAGCATTTGGAAGCTGAAATCGTCAGACAATTTTAATTTCATTCTTAGTTGGGGATGACCGTGATTCTCTTCAACTGCCTTCTGATTCTAGAACTTATTTTTTTGAACTTCCAAGGTTTAGACGTCAATATTTAGATGTCCATTCTTCCTTTAAATCCTAGTGGTAGCTCTATTACAGATTTAAATCTGTGTGTAACTCCTATTTTTCTTGATTTGACATATCCCACCCAGATGAGCTATGGTATTGGTTCATTGTAAATCATGGTAGGAAGAACAGAAGTGAAAGGTTCTGAATAAATGAAGTTAATTTTTCTTGTCTGTTCTCTTGGACAGAAAGGAATCTGAAGCTTTAAGGTAAATCTCATATCACCTACAAACTCTCTAGGGGCATACTCAACTTACTGGGTAAGAGATACTTCTAGGAATATATTTATTAAAGAGTTCTTTGTTTTAAGTTAAATATTTATGATCCACTGTATTTATGGATTCAAATAGGATTCACCCACAAATTACTTATACTTCCAGATTAATTAGTCACCTCTGTTGCCCTTAGTACATCCTTGAAGGAAAAATAAATAATAGCCCTAGTAATTAGGTAATGAAAATTGCCCTATGTTCAAACAAATTATTCAAAGAAATTAGTTTGAGCTATCCAGTACTGGGTTGTCAGCTCTTCTGTACAAACCTGCCCTCCATTATTCTCGTTCTTGCTTTTCCTTTAGATTGAGAAATTCCCCTACCCGCTCCTTGCTTGCTACTGCTGACATACAACATTCCCCTTCATTCACTCATGATTTGTCTTACCCTTTCAGGATAAATTTGTTTGACCAATGTTGAGACCAAGTTTTGATATTTTCTCCAGGTAATAAAAATAATATTTAATAGTTTAAAATACTTACTTAAATTTTCCAAGTTTCTTCCATAAGTAATCTTATTTCATCTATATGGAAACTCTTTGAAGTAGATAATAATTGTACTCTCATGTAAAAGTGAGGAAACTGAGGCAAGACAGAGTATTAGGAAATGTCCATCACACACTCCATTTGTAATCAAAGTTTCCCCCAGGATTCCATTTCTGTTAAATCTCACTAAAGTTTTCCTAACTTTTCCTAGCCTAGTACTTAAAGTTGATCCTAGAGGATCATTATCAGAGTTACACAGCATTCTTCTGGGATGGATTGTGAGAGTAGATATGGAGAACTATCTAAACTCCTAGAAAGGGATATTAAAAATAATCCTCTAGTTATTTGGCTATGACACCCCGCAGAAGTACTGCTCTTTAATTTATAATCACTGCTTTAGTAAATCCAATCCTCACACGTTGTACGAACTTATCTTTCAAGCTTCGACTATCATTTGCATACTACTAACAAATCAATGTCTTTAGCAACATTTGTGGCTGTTTACCTGACACCTCCACTAGAATATACCTAAAAGTGTCCAAAACTGAGCTTAGCATCTTCTTCCACAAACTGTCCTTTTGTCAGTAGTATCACCCCCTAGTTATTCATTGCATTAGTCAGGGTTCTCCAGAGAAACAGAACCAATAGGTTAGGCATAGACATAGATATAGTTACAGAAATAGATATAGATGTAGATATATGAAGAGATTTATTATTGAAATTGACTCACATGATTCTGGAAACTGAGAAATCCCACAATCTGCTGTCTGCAAACTGGAGAACCAGGAAAGCTGATGGTGTAAGTCCCAGTCAGCATTCAAAGGCCCAAGAACCTGGAGTGCTGATGTTTGAGAACAGGAGAAGATGGATGTTTCAGCTCTACCAGAGAGCAAATTCACTTTTCCACCATGTTTTTGTTCTATTCATATGATGCCCAACAGATTGGATGATGCCCCCCTGCATTGATAAGCGTGCTCTTCTTTACTTAGTCAAATGCTCATCTCTTCCAGAAACACCCTTGCATACACACCCAGAAATAATATTTTACCATCTATCTGGGCATCCATCCCTTAGCTCAGTCAAGCTGACACAAAATTAACCATAACATCTACCTTAGGATACCTAGAAACCTCTTACATACTGTTTTTTACTGCTCCCTTTCCTTGTCAAAAAATCCGTCAATTTTACATTTACAAATTTCTCCCATCTTTTTTTTAACCCCTTTGGTCAGAGTCTCAGGTAAGACAACTACCATCTACTTCCCAGATGACTTTAGGACCTTCTTAACTGCCACTTCTGCCTCTAATCTTTCTCCAATTTGACCCTTACCCTCCATGACAGCATACATTGCTTTGATAAGAGACCCAACCTCTTATCCTGATTTAAGTTTACTCCATGACCCTCAATGGCATTTTAGGTTCTAATTATGTTTACTTTATTTTGATTGGATTATTTCCTTGTTGAATTCAAAAATATCCTACTCATCCTCATAAAGCAGCTATTCTAAAGCATTTCCCTGATTCATCATGTAAAGTTAGTGGTCCATTTTCCTGTGCTGTGGTAGCTCAGTAGGTTGTACATTTATCTTTTAGAAACCTATCTTTTTACAAGTCTATCATACTTGAAAAATTTAAAACTCTTCCAAAACAGACCCTGACCCTTGTTCATATGTGAATCACTGATTATGATTACCAGGATTTAGGAAGTGTGAGATGTAGAGGAAAATTTACCTTCTTAGCAGTTTGTGCTTGAATTTTCTTCAAGTGGGAGACCAACTTTGTTGCAAAGAAGCTTTGAGAAGTCCACTGGGGATAGAAGTTGGCCTGAGGCTGGACCTGTGCTATATTTCACAGGAAGTGATTTTGCATGCCAAAGAAGACTGGTCAGAGTTAGAGTAAGATCCCCTGCATGGTGGCAATGGAGACTTTGGGCAGAATAGAAATGCATATTGGGGATTAATTAAATAGTTGTCTTTTTTGTGAGCAATGATCTGCTTCCCCTAAGATATTTTCAGTAAGCTCTATAGGCTTACTCACTAGAGTGGATATTTTATGGTGAATATGAAATAGCACTGAGCTCTGCTTCTCTAAGTGTTTGAAGTCAAAGTAAGAACACTGAACTTTAAAAAAAAACAACTCTTCCTACTTCTATGAGTGTAGAAACGATAATCAAACTAAACAAAATATTGATTATATATATATATCATCACATTCTAATAATTTTCATTTTTTAGGACAGACAAACAAAAAGGCATTAATTTTGTTGGTTTTTCAGCAATACTTGGGTGCAGAATGCCTGTTCCTAAGTAAAATTTCAGTAAAACAGTAGCAAAAGTTTGAGTGTGTCAGAATGACTAGTAGCCTAAAAGCTAAAAAGTTTGCTAAGAAGGAGAATAAATAATAAATTGAAAAAGCAGCAGTGTAAGCAAAGTCAGAGTTTTCCAATTTGATGTACACACATATGTACAAATAAACTCATACTATGGGTATTAGCTACCATGTATTTGGCACTTATTCTGTTATATTCGCTACACTAAGTATTGTATATACATTATTTCCTTAATCCTTACAAAGCTCAAAGGATGCTATCATTCCTATTTTACAGATAAGATAATTGAGGAAGCAAAATGTCATCCAAGACCATATAATAAGTGACATGGTAGGAATTCTAACAAGAATTCCTTCTAAGTCTTTATCAATTGATAGTGATTATGTATGCTCCACCCAACTTCATTTTGAAATGACATACAGTAGAGCACAACAAGCATTATCTATAAGTGAAACAAATTCAGGAAGGTAATTTCTCTGATAAAGAGAAAATATGTTAATGGAATTAACATATTTTCTGAAAAAGATTAGTTAATGGAATAGTTTTTCTTGCTTCAGTTACCTGAATATATGTTATTCAATATACTTTGACATATCCCTAAATATTGCATTAGATTTTTCTTATGTATTTTATTTTCTTAGTGAATTTTATTTCCCCCAAGCTTTCAGTAATTCAAGATTAGTAAAAACCTAGAGGGATGAATTTGAGGGTCTTGGTCTTTTAGTAATCTCCATTTTTCAAATTATAATGCAAACTCCTTTGAAATCAAGAGGGGTACTTTATCTGAAATTTTCAATAACTGTTCTAACTAAATGTTGTCACAACAACAGCTATGCTGATGTAACTATCGTTTACTTAATACAGGCTGGAAAATACTGGTCACTATGTTTAAACTGTTTTTAAAAATGTAGATGAGATTGAAAGTGTATAACTGACCCTTGACAAAAAAGGAGGTTGTAAAAACTTCCCTAGAACAAAAGCTCTGTTTTTTTATGCCGTAGATACCAGTGGGCAAAGCATCTTCCACATAAAACCCAGTTCAGTCAAACTCAGCCATCACTCCTGTCTCAGAGGAGTAGGGAGATCATTTTGGCTCCTGACTCATTGTGCCCACTTTTTGCAATCAATGATTAGGGAAATTCCACTTACTCAAATGTAGTCCTTCACAACCAGTGCTGTTAAGTCATAATCTAAGTTATAACTGTTATGGTGATTGCTTCACATTCTGATTGCAGGCTGCACTATGAGGAGGCAGTGCTACAGGTGTTAAATGATCATTCTAAAGGATTCTCCCTAAAGTGTTTGGCATGATAGAGCAGATGTAACCCAGAATATCTTAGAATTTCTTCTGTATTTTTAAAATAATGCCATGAATGCATTACTTTTTTCTCTGTTTTTTTTCGGGCCTCTCACTGTTGTGGCCTCTCCCGTTGCAGAGCACAGTCTCCAGACGCGCAGGTTCAGTGACCATGGCCCACGGGCCCAGCCGCTCCGCGGCATGTGGGATCTTCCCGGACTGGGGCATGAACCCAGGTCCCCTGCATCGGTAGGTGGACTCTCAAACACTGCCCCACCAGGGAAGCCCATGAATGCATTTTTAAACCTTTTTTTTAATTTCCTTCATGGAAAAATAATCCTTTCATTAGGCCATTTTGTTACCATAGAATTCAGAGTAATTATATCAAAAACAATAATTTCAATTATAACTATAAAGATGGACACTATTCTATAATGCATCAGGTTAGAAACAGGGTGAGGGAGACAAAAACATATTCAGTACCCAGAGAGTTATTTTTTCCAAATGTAATGAACTATCTATTGTCAAAAATACTTCAAAAATGCAAAATTACTCCAGTAGTCTTAAGGGGAAAAAAAAAATTCAGTTTTTCTCTCATTCTCTTTTGATTATAGGTCTAACTGAATTAATATCTATGGATTAGATGAAGAACAGATTTCTATTTTATGAATGGAAATTCTCACTTTGCTCAAGTAAAAATACAAGATTTTCTTCTGCTGCTTCTTTTGTTTTTTTTGTGATTTCATTAGAAATGATGCTTCTATAAATTCACAAAATTTCAGAGTCTGGTGAGACAGTGGACATCACTGCACCAATCTGAACTGCTACAAGACACAGGCTGTATCTTATTCATCTTTATGTGGTGGTTGATGCCTGCTCAGTGCCTGGCTCTCAGCTGTTCTAAAAATTGCAGTTTTATTGAATTTGTGAATGAAGAAATTGAAACCCAAAGAAAGAAGCTCTTTATTCCAGACATTGTAACCAGTAAGGGAAAGAGCCAGAAGCAGGACCTAGATTTAAGAATATTAATTTATTGTGATTTTCTACTACAAGTTAATAGATTCTGATAGATCTTAATATGGTAAAGAAACAATATTTTATTTTTATTACAAAGAGAATATGTACTGCTTTTAAAATACAAATGGATGCCAGATAGACACTTACTTTAGCTGGATTCTGAAACTACCCATGGTGAGACCTACAGTGTTCACAAGTTTTCTAAAGTGAGCCTTATAACTGTAGTTTTGTGTTGCAGGGAAGTTTGAATTAAAAGATAAACCTAGTCCCTTTTGTGCTTGCCGAAGTGAAAATACTGAAAACATAATTAACTGGCTATTGGTACTTTCAGGAATTGACCGGATGATAACCAGAGGAAACGGAATTACCTCTTTGCAGAATGCTAACTAATTTCATTGAAACTTTAATTAAAAGAACATCAAAGTACATCTTTCCTTCAAATAGAAAGCACCTGAAACATGATTTGTTTGGATTGCTAGAACTTCAGTGTTACAGAAGCAATTGACTGCACTCATATGACCGTTAAAGATATTTCCTGATGAACAAATATGAAGGAATTTAAAGATGATTCATTCCTGAAAAATGAAGAAAAAATGACTCATTCCTTGAAAAAGAAAATTGTTGTGTTATCTAATATAGCAATATAAAAATTGTTAACCATCTTCCCTGAGATCTGCTGAGATTGGACACAATAATTTGGAATGCAGTTTTAATATTTTGTAGGTTTTTTTTCTTTAGGGTACTTAGTGAGAGATCATTTTGGGAAAATTACCTCAATGACACGTGTTGATTATATTTTATCTTGAAATGAATACCATAAATTGCACTCTTCTATTGCTAAAAGTATGTGAATATTCCTCAATATGCTAATTTATTACAGGCAGCCTCATACACCTGCCAAAATAAAACACAATGTGCATGGTCTTATTCTATTATTAAAAAAAGCTTCTGGAATTTTTCCAAGCATCTAAATCTATCCACTGACATAGAAGTACAGCTCTTAGAAAAAAACCAATATTTATTTAGATACAACACAGATGAGAACGTGGAGCGTATTAAGGACAATATTCTTACATTAACAAAGGAGAGAGAAATGTACACAATATATTTAAAGATTAGGGATTCTCTTGCTGATTATAAGGGAAGTGCTTTACTCATTTAGGTTAATAAAATAATTTTTAGTTTTTCATTTCTTTAATATTTTAATTTAAGCTGTTAAAATTAAAACAAAAGTGAAAGACATTTCTAAAAAGAATCAAGAGCATATTGTCATTATTTCTCGTCATAAATTACCGTGACATAATGTGAAAAGAGACAGAATCTCAAATGTAATTTAAATTGTTTTAAATCCAGAAATCTGATGAACTTCAAAAATGAAAATTTTTCATCATACCAAGGACACAGAAAAATGCTATGATAGAGAAGAATACACAGAAAAGAAAGATGGGGATAGAAAGAGGGAGAAAAAAGCAAGAGATGAGATAGTGTAAGTAAATCAACAAAAGCAAAGGAAATTTGAACAATAAAGCTATTTTGTAAAGAATTCTAAGCACAACAATAACATCAATTTTGCCTTATATATTTGAATATATCAGATGAGGATATAATGTCCCTGAATTGTTTAGACAATTAATTCATCTGTGCAGTGATATGTAATGGCATGATGAAACAAATTCTTTAAAGTAACTACAAACTCTATAATTGTATGATTTCAATAAGTTTTTATTTAGGTGGGGTGACATGGAAGAAAATGCATTTTTGTCAACTCCTTTTGGTTTTTGTTTTTCTCAAAATTTATTTTCTACAGTAGATTTTATTGTATGAGATAATTATTTTTTTCAGTTTATATTGAGTTAGCTTGTATTTATTTTCCATTACTCAAAGTTATCATTCAGAGTCCTCTTCAAAATCTACTAACTTTCTTACACCTATGCTAATGTATACTGAGCGAGTACATTTGCTTATGTAGAATATTGTGTTACATCCTTGATTTCTCTCTTAAGTTTTTCATTATCTGAAAATTGTTTATCTCTATACACTGCACCTATCTCTGAAAAAATCCTCCTCCAATTTAGAAAAATGCTAGAGATGAACCTGTTTGCAAAGCAGAAATAGAGACACAGAGGCAGAGAACAAACATATGGACACCAAGGGGGGATAGGGGGGTGGGATGAATTGGGAGATTGGGATTGACATATATACACTAATATGTATAAAATAGATAACTAATGAGAACTTGCTGTATAGCACAGGGAACTTCACTTTGCTGTACAGTAGAAAATAACACAACATTGTAAAACAACTATACCCCAATAATAAATAAATAAATAAATCTTCCTCCAATACCCCATATCCAGCCATATTGATATAAGTGAAGATTTTCTAAGATTCTAAAATTGTATATATTTACACTCTCTATGTGAATTATTTTCTTTGCCTCCTTTCTCACGTTCTTAATTTAAATATCTCCTGCTCATCCTTCATAATAATGCTCAGTCATCAAGCCTTCCCAAATTACCCAAGCGGAGATAAGTGTAGTTCCTCTGTGATTTCATAGAAGACTAATCATTCTTACTCCATAAATAGAATAGATAGTTTTCGATCCTAGAGTGAATCAATGAACACACTGTAACTTAGCCCTGTGACTAACTTATTAGAACTTAGAGATTCTTTCTAGTTTCTACTTTCTGTCCTTAAATTCTAATATGGTTTTATTGTCTTGTCCAAGGCTTTCTGACTGATCCTGCAGTCAGAATATCCACCTGGCACAACCCTAACTCCACCCCAGAGAAATTTCTCAGACCCAAGCCACTTGGCTTGTGATTGTTATTCAAGAACTTGCACTGCCCTGCTGGGACACAATGATCCAACAGAACTTTTGTCAGTAATGGAAATGTTCTGTATCTGCACTGTCCACTACAGCAGCCATTAGCTACATGTGAATATTGAGTACTGGAAATGTGACTATTGTGATCAAGAAACTGGATTTTTATTTTTAAAAATAATATAAATTTGAATAGCCTCATGTGTCTAGTGGCTACTGTATTGGGCAGCATAAGTCTAGAATTGTGGAACCAAGCTCAGATGTTTTTCCTGGACTTAATTAATGGATTCCTTTATTTCTTGAAAAATGGAATCTCAGGATATGAGAATAGAAATTAGCTTTACCAATAGAATATTAGAAGGCATAAAAGAAAAAAAAAACACGCTTATTTTCTCATCTTCATGATAACGAGTCCCATTGCACTTTAAACTTTCAAGCTGCATCCATTCTTCCACTCATTAATCTACTCATTCCCTCACTGATCATTTATCCAACTGATATACATTTTAAGCTCCTACAAATGCAGGCACTGCATAACGGCAATATAAAGATGATTCCATATATTACTGTTTGGCATATGAACTGGAAAATGTTTTTTCTAATCAGACGAACATTATTATTCTATCTCTAAAAAATTAGATATATCCTTTTCTTCAGGTGTCTCTTGTTTTCTATTTCAATATTAACTTTTCAAGGCTCTGTCTATATTTAATAACAGAAAATTGTATATGCCAAATTTTTACTTTACTTTTTACTTTAAAACCTAAATATATTCCCTAAACCTCTATAACCACAGCTTTAAAATTTATACATAAATGGCATGGATATTTTTCCAAATCATGACTATAGCATATATGAGCTATGTCACTCTGTGCAAGATACTTCTCTGAATTTCACGATGTTGTCTTTAGTGCAAAAATAGGATAATTAATAATAACATATATACATACTGTTTCCTGTCAACTTCTGATCTTCCTTTTAATCACTGCAATATTTTCAGTAACATGCTTTTCTGAAAATCAAATGAGGTATCTAGAAAACACATCTAGCCAAATATCAGATACGTATTAGGCAGGGGTCACCAGTCCCCAGGCCACGGACGGATAGCAGTCCACGGCCTGTTGGGAACAGGCAGCACAGCAGAAGGTGAGTGGCCAGCAAGCTAGCGAAGCTTCATCTGCCACTCCCCATCGCTCCCCACCACTCGCATTACCAGCTGAACCATCCTTCCCACCCACCTCGTCCGTGGAAAGATAGTCTTCCACGAAACCAGTCCCTGGTGCCAAAAAGGATGGGGACCACTGTTAATAGGCACTAAACCACATTACTTCTTTCTCCTTCCTCTGGCTATGTCATCAGAACATAGTACAGACAGTGGGCCAAACTGCCTGCGTTTCAAGACACTTACCATCTGAGTCAACGTGGGTAGATTACTTCAACTCTTTTTGTATTAAATCCACACTTAACATGGGGACAATAAAAGTTATCAGTCAATTGGGTTGTTGTAAGGATAGAATTTGTTAGCATATATAAAATCTTTAGAAGCACACCTAGCACGATATAAGCACTGAATAATTATTGGCTACCATCATCATTATACAACTGTTTCTATCACTTGCTTCTAAACCTCAGCTTCACAGTACTAAAATGCTGTGCAATGAATATGATGTATTTTTATTTTGAGAATACAAAAATTCTTAAAATATTTTACTAACTTCCGCCCCAAAATTGTGAGAATAGTATTGGGATTTAGTGAAAAGGACATGGACTTCAGGGTCAGACAAATATAGTATTATATGTGTAACAACTTTGTACAATTGACTTTACCCCTTTAATCCTCAGATTGCTTACTTATAAAAGAAGAAGAAAATAATTGTCCTCTTCTCACAGAGTTATTTATCATTACATGAGAAAAGTGTGTAAAAGATCTCACGTATACTCTGTAACATAATAAATCCTCAATAAGTATTATTTCTCCATCCTGCTATTTTAGGCTAGATTGACTAAATGAAGTGTGAAGAACCCAGACGTACACATTCAATGGATATCAAATTATATGTGCTTCATATTTTTAAGATAACCCATAGTCCCTAAACCACCATGGGCAATCTGATTGTGCATACATAAATATGTGCTTATTAAATTAGCTCATCCTCTCATTTATTCTCTAACACAGGGCAAACCCCAGTTATGAGATCTATGTGGTCCAAGGGATGGAGTGCTGAGTTTGGAGTTGGAAGCCATTGCCCATGTGTACTGCTTGGCTCATGGTTTTCTGGTTAAAATGTACTTATCTTTTATTCACTTCATTCCCTCCAAGAAGGAGGACAATACTTCCCCACAGGAAAATTTATAAAGTTATGGAAGATCCACAGATGAGACACATGCTCTTTCACTTGATGAACTTAAATCCTCTTCCTACTCCCACATCACACTGGAAATCCTGGTAGTGTATCAGGGATTGGCAACACGCCCATGGGCACATAGTCAGAGCCAGGACTATAAGAGGAATCTGAGCTACTTTGCTGATCCCTAAAATGACCACATTACATGCTTTGCAAATGCATTTTCTTTATTTTCCACATTTCCCACCCACAGCCTGGCAGAGTTCTAATGATTTTTCAAGGGCCAGTTTAAATGTCAACTGTTCTTTGAAGGCTTTGCCAAAACTCACTGGCTCTGCTCCAGAGACTGAATCTCTCCATCCATCTTTTTTAATTCTACAGTATTTAATTGATGTGATTAGGATAATATAGGATATTTAGCACATTTCATTACAGTGAAATTGTTTACACGCCTCTCTCCCATCCTAGACAGGCAGTTCTGTGATGGCAGAAACTTTTTGTTGCTTAAATCAGAGCCTGGCATATAATAAGTATTCTCTAAATTTCACTTGAGTTAAACCAAGGTCTTCTCGACTTCCTGACATTTCCTTAAGCTATTTTACCTCATTGAAACAAAGACTATAATTAAATGGCTATATTACTGGATAAAGACTCAGTTTTTATTTTCTTATTTGATGATAATTTGGAGCTTCAGATAATTGTCCATGCTAAACTGAAGGTCATGAAACCATTGTGATAAAAGAAAGTGCTCTTTTAATTAATAAAAACTGAGATATTATCAACCTGCCAGATCTTTTTGAGCAGATGTGTGAATATTCACACAAACAGTAAACACATACACACATGTGTTTTACATTCATATACATACTCACATATATGTAATTTATAGAATTAGTACAATGTAAAAGATAGAAGTTTCAAATAAAATTTTACTCATGGCTCATAATTTGATGCACATAATGGTAAGCTGACTCTACCTTTGATTAAACAATTGAGTCAAATATTATTATTGATACAAAAATATGAACAAATCAGTGACGTTATAGTATAAAGTTTGCACAACACAAATATCAGTTCTAAAATAAATAGCCCGGGCACTTAATAGCTGATTTTCAACACATTCATTTAAGTGTTATCTACATTCAAGTAAAATAACTGGTTAAATGAGTAAATGAATTTGTCTCAAAAATTGTACCAAATTTTTCTCCATTCATTTCTGAAAAACAGGAAACCAACCTTAAAACTGAGATTTCATAATGTTAATTGGAAGGAATAGACACATTTTAGAAAATCAGCTGTTTAATGATGTTGGCTGTGCTGCTCTCCAATTAGTGCTGGGTCACCAATTAATTCTTTTCCAGGTGCCCAGGCTTCCTGGAAACCAACACTGGGCTGAGTTCTCTTGATCTTTTCACCTAATGCTCCAACTATATTAATGACTTTGACCTTGCTCAGACTTGGACAGCAGTTTTCTCAATTTGAAGAAAAAGTGTCTTTTCCATTTATTTTAAGAAAGTAACAAATCGTAGTAAAGCCAAACAGAGGTTCATTGTCATTCACTGTTTGTCACGTTCTTCCAAATTCACTTGAGACACTGATTTTCCATAGCTGTCATGATTGTATTTGCTCCACCTGTGTTTTCTACCACAACCCCTTAGACCACCTAGACTTTGTCTTGTGACTAATTTCCTTGCCTACCTTTATTTTCCCTCACTCTTTTGATCTCCTGGTTTCCTTATGTTTTTAGATTATTCAAGCATACACTTCACTAATAAGCAAGAGCCCCTCTCTCAAATCTATGTTTCTAAACCAATCTTCTATCTTTCGTACCCAAGCTTATTTTCAAGGGAATTTTACAGTTGCTGCCTAAAGTTTTTATTTCATGTCTCACTTGTTCATTAATTCAGGGTTATCTACTTCTTTCTGCCATCATATCATTGATCCTTTCTTCTTAAAATGTAGTCAATTAACAAAACCATATTTAAAGACTTCATCACATTCAGTCTCAACAACGTTTCACGTTGTAAATTTCTCTACCTTAGCTTCAAGTCACTATCTATCTATCTATCTATCTATCTATCTATCTGTCTATCTCCCTATGAGATCATGGACCTGGGAGTCAGGTTGATCACGTTCTACATGTCAACTTTGCCTCTGTCTTACAGACAAATTTCTGAAAAGTCACTTAACCTCTCCTGGTCTCAAGTTCTTCATGAATAAAATGGGGATGAAAATATATATCACTTAGAACAGCTTCTCCACAAATCCTTTGCCAATCCTTACCATCTCTTTAATTTTTTAACAGAACACAATCTGTCTCCTTGATATCCCTTAGAATAGGATGACCATATAATTAATGTCCAAATCTAAACATATTTTTAAATTAAAGAGTATGCTATTAACTATGTTGCTGGAACAATGTGGGTAAACCAGGCCTGTTTGTAAACTACAAAGTATAATGGGCCTATTCAAAGTGCACCCTGTGTTTTTCCACTTTTCTGCATTTGTTAGTTTTTCACCTCTCCTGGAATGCCTCTTTCCTTCCTCTGTGATAAATACATCTTTCAAATGTCTGTTCAACTCTCATCCACCAACCATACCAAAGTGCTTTCATCTTTAACCAGTCAGCATTTATCTTTCCATGTAAGTACAACCAAAGTGAAATTCACGTGTCATCATGCATTGCCTTTTGATATAACTTGTCATACTTCACTATTATATTTAGTGTAGATTATCTCTATCAATATATCTTTAATTTTTTTTTTCTTGAGAACATATAGCTTTTAATGGAAGTAACTTATTCTGATTCTTTTTTTGTATTCTTCATGGTTTCTGGCATATAGTTAAGCAATTAGTGAGTACTAATTAAATATTTGTTGATTGGATTATTGATTTATTATTATTACATTTTAGCTATGTTGGGTTAGTAGATGAGCTGAATTATTTATAAAATTATTCTACACTGTATTATTTAATGGCTTGCCAAAAGGTTACAGTTATTTCCAGAAAAATGTAGTTTTTTAAGAACAAAAGTAAAGGAGCACAGTGACTTTTAACCATTACCAATTAATCCTCAGCATATTAGACCAACAAGAACATCTCCTCCCCCTAACCAAAAAAAAAAAAAAAAAAAAAACTGAAGGAAGAAAAAGGATCAGCAACACGTAGTTTAGCCACAGATGTAGATAGGAACAAGCTAATCTCTTGATAATGAAAGGGAGTAATGTGGCCTAATTTTTTTGTGTTAGTTGGACAAATTTCACCTCCCCCAGAGCTCAATTATTTTCTACCACTCTCAGAATTAATCCCACAATTAGAATGCTCATCTTGGGCTAAACGGGAAGGTAAGAGTCCAAAGAACTCTCTTCCAAAATAAAAATAAAAACAAAGCAAAACTATTTTATTCTTCTTTTTTAAGATTTTCTTTGTAAACTAAAATAGAAAGAAGAAAAAATATGGTTGCACTTATTCTCCTCTGCCTTATCCTAAAGTAACAATGTTGTGACTGGGCATAATAGTCTCATTCCAATTTGGACATGACTGTCGACAGCTTTCAATGCCCATAACTCCCCTTTCCCCTCTGCCCATCTGTGTAGTACAAGAAAGCCCAAGTGTTCCTTTCTTTGGTGCCTGCAGGAAATTCAATCCAAGCAAGCCCTGACCTTTATGTGAGAACCTTCACCCCGGACCATCCTCTGACCATAATAAGACCCCAAAACTGTTCCCTATTGTCCTTCTCGGCTCTCTCAAGCCATTTTCAGACCAGCTTGAAAGCCTGCTTTGCTCTTCCCAAAAAGCTCTCCACAAACTTATGTGAGAAATAAGCCTTTTTTTATTGGTGCACGTGTGGCATCATCAGTCTTGACACCTAAACCAAATTTGGGTTTGTCACAGACTGGTTGTGTGGTTTGGATTAACTCTTCAGGATGATCAAAACACTGTGGGTTAAAACTGGGGTAAAAGTTCTCTGGATTTATATAGACATATGCTACTGATGAGGATTATTTACACAGAAAATTTAAAAAAAGGATATCATTACTAACCTTATAGATTTTAAAGGAAGAACTGTATGCCAGACACTCTATTAATTTAGGGAAAAAATACACATTGTTTGTTGTTACTAAGATGGACTTAAAAACCACACTTTGTTCTCAATACTGTATATACTTATTATTACCAAAAGTGCTGTATTGAGGTAACTGTGAGAGAGGTAGATATTGTAGAGGTAAGGATGTAAGTTATTTGCAGGTAGTATGCCCAGTTTATTAACAAACATGAAATCAGTGAATATAAAAATTCAGTGTTGGTGTTTTGATAATAATTTCATATAATTTGAATATTATTCAGTATTATCATTTGCAGCTACATAAGAAATCAGGAAAAAACACGTTGTTAATGATTTTCATACTATTAAATATCCGAGGGTATTATTGTCAAAAAGAAAATTATTTATTGCATTGTATAAAGGCAATACAAAGTGGGGCCAAGTATTAAAAAATAAAGTGAGGGA
Organism: Grampus griseus; assembly: GCF_964374135.1. Taxonomy (NCBI): domain Eukaryota; kingdom Metazoa; phylum Chordata; class Mammalia; order Artiodactyla; family Delphinidae; genus Grampus; species Grampus griseus. Next base: position 49,798,190 of record NC_139012.1, read on the forward strand.
AATAGAAAGAGAGAAAGAGACAAGAGAGAGAGGAAGCTGGTACTACAGGTTTACCAATCAAGTAATAAATTTTCTTTTTTTTTTTGGTGGCATGTGGGCCTCTCACTGTTGTGGCCTCTCTCGTTGTGGAGCACAGGCTCCACATGTGCAGGCTCAGCGGCCATAGCTCACGGACCCAGCTGCTCTGCGGCATGTGGGATCTTCCCGGACCGGGGCACGAACCCATGTCCCCTGCATTGGCAGGCGGACTCTCAACCACTGCACCACCAGGGAAACCCAAGTAATAATAATTTTGAGGGCTTTTTTTGATTGGAGTGTATGAGGAGGTTCTAGTATAAAATGTATATACAAAATATAAAAGGTCCTAATATTCAATATAACTCTGAAAATAAATTCTAGTATCAATCAAAAATTAGGCAACTTAGAGGTATAAAATAGAATTTTAGAATTTTTTGTGTATTCAGAAATAGAAAACATAAATTTAATAGTAAGCTGAGAGAGAATAAGAAAAGAGCAATTTTAAAATACACTCTAAGTGTGCACTAGGACACAAACATGAGGGGTTCCTATTTATTTTGTTTTCATGGCATATCAATGCTTTAGTTTTCTGGACAAATTCAAGATAAGCATTTTCATACTTATTCCTAAAAGTACATAAATGTCAGTATTGATTACAAGTGTTGTTGGACCCTCAATGCTTAATTGAAACTTTCCTTTTGTCAGTTTTTGTCACACAAGGTTTCCATTATCTGAATAATGAACATGAAGTGATGATTTATTTTCCCACTCTATTATCAGTGGGTTTTGTCTTCTAATACAGTAGGGGAAAGATCTGGTAAAAATGTGACAGTATCCAGAAAAAAAGACAGCACTGGTTTGATAGTTCAGAAACTTCATGTGCTCTGGCTCTTTTGGTCACTAATTTTACTTACATAGAGAAATCACTTATCTGCATTGATCCTTAATTCATCATCTGGAGAAATGAATAAAAATTTGATTAGTTGAGCTCATAAAATCCCTTCCTTCCCCATTATACTACTTTCCTTGAAATGATATTTTTAACTTTTAAGATTTTATGTATGACTAGCTCTCTAATGTTTCAGGATAGATTTGATTTTTCCAAATAACAAAATTAAACTAGATGTTATTAGAAGCCAAAACTTTTGCAAAAAATATCATTCACTCATTCATTTAATAAATATGTATTAAGTATATATATTGTGTCATCTCAAATTTAATGAATATGGAGCAGAACACTTGATTTCTGCCTCCTCATCTAGTCCTGCTACATAATTTTCTTCAGCTCATCAAACCACAAAATCTTGCATCCATCTTCCCCCTTGCTCAAGTCAAAAATCTAGGGAACAACTGTGATTATTCTTTTTCCCCACTACATCAATTTCATCAATGAATGTTTTCAGTTATATCCAAAAGCATACAGTGAATCTATCCATTCTCTTCATCATGTATTGCCTGGCATTCCAGTTGGTTTCGTACTTCAACACTTCATCCCTCCCCTCAAAAATTGTAGTAACCAGAGTCATGTTCTAAAAATGTATATCAGATATAATCACTCCTTACTTAAAATCTGTCACTGACTTCACTCTGTACTTTAAATACATTCTGACTCCTTAACCTCTTTACGAAGTCCTATAGCCTTAGACTCTATCTTTTTTCCAACCTTACCAATAGCAGTCTTTTCATCAACCATGTTTTTTATGCCACTGACTAGCTATTTATTCAATTGTGAAACTTCTTTTTCTGATCTTATAATTTTTGCACTAACTAATGCCTGTTCCTAGAATATTCTCCTCCTAATTTTCACATTGCTGGTGCTTTCAAGGCAACCATGTCTTCATTTAAATGTCATTTTTCTTTCTTTTAATTAAAAAAATAATTGCTATCTACAGTGTAATAGCTACAGGCCAACATGTTTAAGATTAATCTGTATTATTAAAAATTTCTCCATCATTTTCTCTGATAGGCAATCCCTGACCATCAATTCCAAGTAGTCACCCAGATGTACACTATAATATCACCTGTTTTAATTATCTGCATGGCACTTGTTTCTATGGAGATATTTTCTTCTTTAATTGTAAATGTTCCCTTTGTCTTCTATTGGAATATAAATATCATGCAGACTAGCAACATGTCACTCTTGTTTACTCCTACGTCCTCAAGCCCTGAAACAGTGTATAAAAGACTGTGCCCAAAAAGTTGCTATTCTTGTGAAGATTTTTCCCCAGCTTTATTGAAGTACAACTGACAAATGCAACTGTAGAATATTTAAAGTGTATAAAGTGATGATTCAATATACATTATGAACAAATTCTACCATCAAGTTAATTAATACATCCATTAGCTCACATACTTATCTTTTGTTTGTTCATTTGGTGAGAGCATTTAAGTTCTACTCTCTTAGCAGAGTTTAATTATACAATACAGTGTTATCAACTATCATCACCAGGTCATTCATTAGATCCTCGGAACTTATTGTTTGATAACTGAAAGTTTGTACCCTTTTACCAACATCTCCCTACTTCCCCCACCCCCCAGCCTGTGGCAAACACTTTTCTACATGGATCACTTTCTTAATTTCCCTTTTTGATAGTTAATTGTTGGTGTATAGAAACATGACTGACTTTTGTATATTGATTTTGTACCATGAATTAGAGTAACTCTGAGAATCTGATTAGTTTACTTACTGTGCTTCCAAAAATTATTCAATATTATCAATATCCATGATTTTCAACAATATTTTCTTAGATTTTTTAAAGTTTATTCATTAGTTCATAGAGAATGAACATTAACTGTAAAGTTGTGGCATTGCCAAGTAATGTTTGCATGACTCTGAAAACCAAAGTCAGTTAATTTTTTTGAGCTTTATGGAAATGAGCATTAAATTTCCTTTCATGGGTATCACTGTGCTGATTAAATAAGATAATGTAAGCAATAGCAGTTTAGGCATTTATGTACTACACTAATTTTAATAGCATTTACACTCAGCTCTTTATAGTAGCAGATAGGGTCCTTTGTTTCTACCCATCTTGTGAGGTATTGTCTCCTAGAACTATTCAAGTAAGACCTTCCCCATATCCTCAAAATAACAGTGTCTGTCACAGCCTCACTTAAAGCTGACCCTTCGTAGATTTCAACTACTATTGTTCTCTCTGGATGACAATATTAATATTTTCACTTATTATTTTGATATTTCTTTGTTGAATTCATAAGATGGTGAAGTTTGGGCAACATCTATGTCATATAGGATTGGCATGATGCAAATTTGGTGAGTCATATTTATACAGTAATATGAATAGAGATTAAAAAATATATAGCTTCTTTATTTCTCTATATTTCTCAATTTAACCTAGCACAAAAATCCCTACCTGTACTCAGCAGCTGCAATCCTAAGCTTACCATTTCAAGTAACTCAGTTACCAGCAGTTTAAAATAGTCTCTTTTGATAACTACTTACCTCAGTTCTAGATTTCCCATTCTTCTTTCTTTTATCTTTTCTCTAAGTTGTAACTGAGTTGAGTCAGGGTGCCAATCTAAGTATCATTATGGCATTCTAAATTTAGGAGGTAATTCTCATACGTGGAAGTTCTTTCCCCTTACCGAGTGTTATTTCCTGATAGGTGTCCTTGGTCCCATGATATCTTCCATGTGTCTAGTTTACACACATTGTTTCTTCATATTTTCAAACATGAATCCTCATCTGACCTGCCATACCGCTCAGGCACTTTTACATTATTTTCTGTAGGTGTGTGGGGCACTCAGGAAACTTTGGCTGTGTTCTCCTCACCAAGGTGAATTGCAAGGGATTCTGGGTAGCTCTCCATAGAGGCATTTGTCTGCCCCATCTCCAACCATAAAAGATTTCAGGAACCATGTTTATGGAGCCATGTTGGAGGAGATAGTTTTCTAAATATTTCTGTGTTCCAGGCTATAATTTGGGAGGCTAGGCAATCATCCCTTCTGCACTGACAGGCTTTTATTATTTACCACATACTGAGGAGGTTGGCCCAAGAGAGGAGATTGAAGAGCTACACGTGTTCAGGAAACATCCAGCACCTTAACACTAATCAGATATCTATCACATATCTTCTGATTTTTCTCTCTTGTATTACTATGTGATTAAACTCTCACTTTGGGGCAGAAAAACAATAACTCATATCAATATGCATGCTTCTCTATTACATGCCTTATGGAATAAACTCTATACTTTTAGTCTATACTTTTAGTCTCTTTCAGTCTTTGGCTTCCAATAGTTAAGGTCAACTTAGAATTGTAAAATATTCTCTCTAATACATTCCTGCCTCCTGAAACTGAAGGCTATGGATTTCAACACAATTGATTCTACTGTAGATACCTGTAATATCGATATGAACCCAAACTTCAAGAATATATTATCTCCATCCCATTCTTCAATTTAGAAAAAAAAAAAAATCCTAACACCGTCACTGCCTGAGGATAGTATTGAAGATTATGATTAACAAATTACAGACCTTGTTTCAAATCCTTCCCATCAGCTGTTTTTATAAATAAGGATTTTATTGCAATACAGTCATGCATATATGTATGGTTTATGACTGATCTCATGCTACCTTGGTCAAGTTAGCTATTTGTCACAGAGACCTTATGGCGTGCAGAGCCTAAAATATTTACTATCAGACCTTCTGAAGGAAAATTGGCTGGCTGATGTTAAAAGCTTAGTTTATGGCAGAAGGGGAAAGGCAGCACATTGAAAGGAGGGCTTCTGGTGTGTGGAGTTTGGGAGTTTGGAGGCATGTGGCTGACAGCGTCTTGGTGCTCTGGCCAGGGGTAAGGCTTGTTCCTCTGAAGTGGGAGGGCCGAGTTCAGGATATTGGTCCACCAGAGACTTCCCGGCTCCACGTAATATCAAAAGGTGAAAGCTCTCCAAAGCTCGCCACTTCAAATCTAAGACCCATCTCTGCTCAATGACCAGCAAGCTACAGTGCTGGACACCCTATGCCAAACAACTAGCAAGACAGGAACAAAACCCCACCCATAAGCAGAGATGCTGCCTAAAATCATAATAAGGTCACGGACACCTGAAAACAAACCACCAGATACAGTCCTGCCCACAAGAAAGGCAAGATCCAGCCTCATCCACTAGAACACAGGTACCAGTCCCCTCTACCAGGAATCCTACACAACCAACTGAACCAACCTTACCACCTGGGGCAGATACCAAACACAATGGAAACTATGAACCTGGAGCCTGCAAAATGGAGATCCCAAACACAGTAAGTTAAGCAAAATGGGAAGACAGATAAATACACAGCAGATGAAGGAGCAAGGTAAAAATCCACCAGACCAAACAAATGAAGATGAAATAGGCAGTCTACCTGAAAAAGAATTCAGAGTAATGAGAGTAAAGATGATCCAAAATCTTGGAAATAGAAAGGAGAAAATACAAGAAACCTTTAACAAGGATCTAGAAGAAGTAAAGAGCAAACAAACAATGATGAACAACACAATAAAAGAAATTAAAAATTCTCTAGAAGGAACCAATAGCAGAATAATTGAGTCCAAAGAATGGATAAGTGATCTGGAAGATAAAATAGTGGAAAAACTACTGCAGAGCAGAACAAAGAATAAAGACCGGAAAGAATAGAGGACAGTCTCAGAGACTTCTGGGACAACATTAAATGCACAACATTTGAGTTATAGGGGTCCCAGAAGAATAAGAGAGAAAGAAAGGGACTGAGAAAATATTTCAAGAGACTATAGTTGAAAACTTCCCTAATATGGGAAAGGAAATAGTCAATCAAATCCAGGAAGTGCAGAGAGTCCATACAGGATAAATCCAAGAAGAAACAAGACAAGACACATATTAATCAAACTATCAAAAATTAAATACAGAGAAACAATATTAAAAGCAGTAAGAGAAAAACAACAAATAGCATACAAGGGGATCCCCATAAGGTTAAAAGCTGATCATTCAGCAGAAACTCTGCAAGCCAGAGGGAGTGGCAGGACATATTTAGAGTAATGAAAGGGAAAAGCCTACAAACAAGATTACTGTACCCAGCAAGGATCTCATTCAGATTCAACAGAGAAATTAAAACCTTTACAGACAAGCAAAAGCTAAGAGAATTCAGCACCACCAAACCAGCTTTAAAACAAATGCTAAAGGAAATTCTCTAGGCAGGAAACACAAGAGAAGGAAAAGACCTACAATAACGAAGCCAAAACAATTAAGAAAAAGGTAATAGGAACATATATATTGATAATTACCTTAAATGTAAATGGATTAAAAGCTCCCACCAAAAGACCTAGACTGGCTGAATGGACACAAAAATAAGACCCATATATATGCTGCCTGCAAGAGACCCACTTCAGACCTAGGTACACATACAGACTGAAAGTGAGGGGATGGAAAAAGACATTCCATGCAAATGGAAATCACAAGAAAGCTGGAGTAGCAATACTCATTGCTGACAAAATAGACTTTAAAATAAACACTATTACAAGAGACAAAGAAGGACACTACATAATGATCACGGGATTGATGCAAGAAGAAGATATAAAAACTGCAAATATTTATGCACCCAACATTGGAGCACCTCAATACATAAGGCAAATACTAACAGTCATAAAAGGGGAAATCGACAGCAGCGCAATCATAGTAGAGGACTTTAACACCTCACTTTCATCAAGGGACAGATCATCCAAAAGAAAATAAATAAGGAAACACAAGATTTAAATGATACATTAAACATGATGGACTTAATTGATAATTATAGGACATTCCATCCAAAAGCAACAGAATACACTTTCTTCTCAAGTGCTCATGTAACATTCTCCAGGATAGATCATATCTTGGGTCACAAATCAAGCCTTGGTAAATTTAAGAAAATTGAAATTTTATCAAGTATCATTTCCAACCACAATGCTATGAGACTAGATATCAATTACAGGAAAAACATCTGTAAAACATACAAACACATGGAGGCTAAACAATGCACTACTAAATAACCAAGTGATCACTGAAGAAATCAAACAGGAAACCAAAAATACCTAAAAACAAGTGACAATGAAAACACGGTGACCCAAAACCTATGGGATGCAACAAAATCTTTTCTAAGAAGGAAGTTTACAGCAATACAAGCCTACGTCAAAACCCAAGAAACATCTCAAATCAACAACCTAACCTTACACTTAAAGCAGTTAGAGAAAGAAGAAAAAAAAAAAAAAAACCCAAGGTTGGCAGAAGGAACGAAATCATAAAGGTCAGATCAGAAATAAATGAAAAAGAAATGAAGGAAACAATAGCAAAAATCAATAAAACTAAAAGCTGGTTCTTTGAGAAGATAAACAAAATTGATAAACCATTAGCCAGACTCATCAAGAAAAAAAAGGGAGAAGCCACAGATCAATAGAATTACAAATGAAAAAGGAGAAGTAATGACTGACACTGCAGAAATACAAAGGATCATGAGAGATTACCACAAGCAACAATATGCCAATAAAATGGACAACATGGAAGAAATGGACACATTCTTATAAAATCACAACCTTCGGATACTGAACCAGGAAGAAATAGAAAATGTGAACAGACCAATCACAAACACTGAAATTGGTACTGTGATTAAAAATCTTTCAACAAACAAAAGCCCAGGACCAGATGGCTTCACAGGTGAATTCCGTCAAAAATTTAGAGAAAAGCTAACACCTATCCTCAAACTCTTCCAAAATATAGCAGAGGGAGGAACACTCCCAAACTCATTCTATAAGGCCACAATCACGGTGATACCAAAACCAGACAAAGATGTCACAAAAAAATAAAACTACAGATCAATATTACTGATGGACATACATGTAAAAATCCTTAACAAAATACTAGCAAACAGAATCCAACAGCACATTAAAAGGATCATACTCCATGATCAAGTGTGGGGTTTGTCCCAGGATTCTTCAATATACACAAATCAATCAATGGGGAAAAACATAGTAACAAATTAAAGGAGAAAAAACATATGATCATCTCAAAAGATGCAGAAGCAGCTTTTGACAAAATTCAACACCCATCTGTGATAAAGACTCCCCAGAAATTAGGCATAGAGGGAAATTACCTTAACATAATAAAGGCCATATATGACAAACCCACAGCCAACATCATTCTCAGTGATGAAATTCTGAAAACATTTCCTCTAAGATCGGGAAAAAGGCAAGGCTGTCCACTCTCACCATTATTATTCAACATATTTTGGATGTTTTAGTCACAGCAATCAGAGAAGAAAAAGAAATAAAAGGAATGCAAATTGGAAAAGAAGTGAAACTCTCACTGTTTGCAGATGACTTGATACTATACATAGAGAATCCTAAACATGCTACCAAAAAACTGCTAGAGCTAATCAATGAATTTGGTAAAGTAGCAGGATTAAAAGTTAATGCACAGAAATCTTTTTTTGTTGTTGTTGTTTGCGGTACGCGGGCCTCTCACTGTTGTGGCCTCTCCCATTGTGGAGCACAGGCTCTGGACGCGCAGACTCAGCAGCCATGGCTCACGGGCCCAGCTGCTCTGCGGCATGTGGCATACTCCCGGACCAGGGCACGAACCCGGGTCCCCTGCATCGGCAGGCGTACTCTCAACCACTGCGCCACCAGGGAAGCCCCTCTTGCCTTTCTATACACTAATAATGAAAAATCTGAAAGAGAAATTGAGGAAACACTCCCATTTACCATTGCAACTAAAAGAATAAAATACCTAGGAATAAACCCACCAAGGGAGACAAAAGACCTGTATGCAGAAAACTATAAGACACTGATGAAAGAAATTAAAGATGACACAAAGAGATGGAGAGATATGCCATGTGCCTGGTTTGGAAGAATCAACATTGAAAATGGCTATACTATGCAAAATAATCTACAGATTCAATGCAATCCCTAACAAACTACCAATGGCATTTTTCACAGAACTAGAAAAAAAAAAATTCACAATTTGTATGGAAACACAAAAGACCCTGAATAGCCAAAGCAATATTGAGAAAGAAAAACGGAGCTGGAGGAATCAGGCTCCTGGACCTCAGACTATATCACAAAGCTACAGTAACCAAGACAGTATGATACTGGCCCAAAAACAGAAATATAGATCAATGGCACAGGATAGAAAGCCCAGAGATAAACCCAGACACATATGGCCAACTAATCTTTGACAAAGGAGGCAAGGATATACAAGGAATAAAGACAGTCCCTTCAATAAGTGGTGCTGGGAAAACTAGGCAGCTACATGTAAAAGAATGAAACTAGAACACTCCCTAACACTATACACACAAAAAAAACTCAAAATGGATTAAAGACCTAAATGTAAGGCCAGACACTATAACACTCTTGGAGAAAAACATAGGCAGAAAAGTCTTTGACATAAATCACAGCAAGATCCTTTTTGACCCACCTCCTAGAGAAATGGAAATAAAAAGAAAAATAAACAAAGGGGACCTAATGAAACTTAAAAGCTTTTGCACAGCAAAGGAAACTATAAATTAGATGAAAAGACAACCCTCAGAATGGGAGAAAATATTTGTAAATGAAGCAAATGACAAAGGATTAAACTCCAATATTTGCAAGTACCACATGCAGCTCAGTATCCCAAAAACAAAGAACCCAATTCAAAAATGGGCAGAAGACCTAAATAGACATTTCTCCAATAAAGATTTACAGTTTACCAACAAACACATGAAAGGATGCTCTACATCACTAATCATTAGAGAAATGCAAATCAAAACTACAATGAGGTATCACTGCACACCAGTCAGAATGGCCGTCATCAAAAAATCTACAAATAATAAATTCTGAAGAGGATGTGGAGAAAAGAGAACCCTCTTGCACTGTTGGTGGGAATGTAAATTGATACAGCCACTATGGAGAACAGTATGGCAGTTCCTTTAAAAACTAAAAATAAAACTACCATACGACCCAGCAATCCCCCTACTGGGCATATACCCTGAGAAAACCATAATTCAAAAAGAGTCATGTACCACAATGTTCATTGCAGCACTATTTACAATAACAGGACATGGAAGCAACCTCAGTGTCCATCGACAGATGAATGGATAAAGAAGATGTGGCACGTATATACAATGGAATGTTACTCAGCCATAAAAAGAAACGAAATTGAGTTATTTGTAGTGAGGTGGATGGACCTAGAGACTGTCATACAGAGTGAAATAAGTCAGAAAGAGAAAAACAAATATCTTATGTTAACACATATATAGAGAATCTAAAAAAAAAAAGTTTCTGAAGAAACTAGGGCCAGGACAGAAATAAAGACGCAGACGTAGAGAATGGACTTGAGGACACAGGGAGGGGGAAGGGTAAGCTGGGACGAAGTGAGAGAGTGGCATGGACATATATATATACTACAAAATGTAAAACAGATAGCTAGTGGGAAGCAGCTGCATAGCACAGGGAGATCAGCTCGGCGCTTTGTGAACACCTAGAGGGGTTTGATGGGGGGGTGGGGGGGAGATGCAAGAGGGATGAGATATGGGGATATATGTATACGTATAGCTGATTCACTTTGTTATAAAGCAGAAACTAACACACAAGAAAATTGCTTGTAAAGCAATTTTACTCCAATAAAGTTGTCAAAAAAAAGCTTAGTTTTATATCAAAATACAACACGACTGTATAAATAGAACCTACTTCTTGCTTTTTGATATTTTCATCAGCTTAATATTAATAGTACTTGTCACATCTTTTTCCTTCCCATTCAGTAAGTGAATTCCTAAGTGAGAGCCTCAAAGTTGTAATCAGGAGACTTGGAATATACAAGGGGGATTAAGGTTCATTGGGTCATACAATGTCCCAGATATTGTGATATGAGAGTTAAATGTTAGCTCTATTAACCTGGGTTCTCATCTCATATCTGTCAGATGGACATCATCAGAAAAACTGTGTCACAAAATATACTAATTTCTATGTATAGGGTCCCTTCCCCATTCTCAGTCTTTCACACTCATACAGGGTCAATCCATGAGCAGAGACCTCACCACAACAATGGCAAAATTTGACATAAAAATTGTACTGCATTAGATGTAATGCGAATTTTTTTTCTGTTTAAAATTTCTCCATTGTGTGAAAATATTTTGACATTAATAGTTTTTCAGAGTAAACAGAATTATGGCTTTTGGACATTTTTTTCCTCCTAAGGGAGGGGGCAGAATTACTATGTATCCACAATGTTGTTAGTAGTTTTGTCTGTCTTGTTTTGCACATTATCTATAAAACTTGAAATTCGGACAGATTTTCCATCCAAGGTCACTTCCAGCATTAAAATTCAGCGATTTTTAAAAACAGAACTTTTTAAAGAATCAGATGTTATTGAGCAGTCCTGTTTACTCATTAGCAACTAAAAAAAGCAAATGTTTGGTGTTATCCACTTCACTCTTATTTTGGGGCATTCTGTTGCTATAAAGACAAACGACAGAGCAGTTTTTCTAGGATGGGAGAAATGAGGACTTTTTGATGAACCCACATTTTCAGTACAGGTTTCTCCCTTATATTTTTAAAATGAGTATCTAAGTTTAGTCATCTTTATCTATGAGGTTATTTTTTTTTCTTTTACAATGTACTTATGTAAATGAACCTATCATCATCATTTGAAGTTTACCTTCAAAGTCTTCCATACTACTACAGGTGTTTTTTATCAGTTGAGTGATCACGGATCAGTAAGTTGATTAAAGGTGAACATATCTGTAAATGATCTAGGCACTTTGAGATTTGCTCACAAGTAATTTCTCAGCACATTAGCCATAATTTTCAGGAAAAAAAAAGTCTTTTTGACTTTAGACACTCTAGGAAAAATATGTTAAAAATAAAAGGAAGAAGAAGTAAGAAAGATAAAGTAATATTGGGAGCACTTATTTCTAAAGAATGTACACACACACACACACACACACACACACACACACACATATATATATATCACTATTGGGCTGTTTTTTCATTGACTATTGTAAACAATGGTTCATAAAGTGAGAAACCATACACTTCATTCTCCCATCTTTAATATCTTCTTTACAACTTTCCTGATAAGAAATAACAAAATTGGCTCAAAAATTCCAGTACCTGGAAACCACTTACAGAACAACTCCTCCATTACTATACATTTCTTAAAGTGAGTCTTAATATTGATCCAAGAATTTGGCATCCAACATTGTACCCCAGTTTTCTGTATATATTTTTTAACATGAAACAGGAACATTTCTATTCCTTCCTGTGCATGACAGCCTTACAAATATTGAAAACTAGTATTATGTTTCCTCTTAGTCTTTATTCCCCTAGCTAAACACTCTATGCTGATACAACATGGTTTGTAAATCCCTCACGTATTCTGTTTGGTCTCCTTGGTACACATCAATTTTGTAATATATTCCTTAATATGGACACATTGCTGTATGTAATGCTGTCCACATGTTCTGGTCTGTAAAAATTCACAGTTAATTTTTTACAATATTCTAGATTTCCTTCAGCTTTAATCTTTGTATTCAAAGGAGGCATATCTACAAATCTACTTTTGACAATACTGTATCACATGTCTACACTCACATCCCATTAAAGGAGTAGGTCAAAGAAAATATTTACCTCTGTAAACTCTGTATAGAATGCAAACTTAAATTAGATTAAATATTTAAAAGTTCTTTATTTCATTAAGATTTTGATTCTAAAAGGACAACTAGAACTGGGTGATTTTGTTTCTCTATTATTTCTCAGGGTATTTTTTACCCATGTTCTACTTTAAGCAGACTGTCTCTACTTCACAGGAAAGATGAGCACCCAAAGCTCAAAATTAAGTAGTTACAATCTCAAAAGAAGGAAGACCTTAACTCTGAATGTTCATAGAGATCACTGAAATTAAATTTTGATTGGCTCTGCTTAGATCATGTGTCTACACCATAGTCGCCCATTTATTCATGGGAAAGTTTTGATTGAGTAACACTGATCTCACACCCACATCTAGGCTGGAGTCATTGGGGCCATTTGATTGATAATCCAGTAGGCGGAAAAGTCTTGCTCTAAAAGTAAAAGATGTTTTGCAGACCAAAACCTAACAGAAGACCATTGTATTCACTTTACTTCATTTGGTACTAATGGACAATACTTACAATCATTCCATAAATCTTCATTAACTCAAATTAATATCAATCTGCATATATGTCACACTAAGGCTTAATTATCACAATAAGGAAAAAGCAACTATGATCAGAAAATAAGAAGAAATCAATAGAGATTCATTCTGTTATTGTTATATGCACATTTGTGTTACCTACTCTAACACAATTTTTAATTGTTAAAATTAAAGTCTGCTTAGTCAATGTAAGTAGTGCCTTTTATTGATAGTAATATGTTCCCAATTTTTTAATTTCAATCATACATATTATTCATTAATGTATTCTTCACTTAACAAATATTTGTTGAGTTCTTAATCTTTGCTTGGCACTTTTCCAGGACTTGGACTGTAATATTGAACAATTCCTGCCTGGACCCTGACATGATGGAGTTTAGATACAATGTGGTCCACAAATCTTAAGTAATATTTTATTTGGACTCAGTTGTCATAAAGACTATAAAGTAAAAACATACTATAGGGTGCTAGGCTGGTAAAAGTGAAGACTAACATACACTGTGAAATCAGAGAAGATTTTTTGGAGAAATTAGATAGGTTTAAGAATAAAAGTAGCTATGTAAAAATGTATCTCTGTCTGCGTGTGTTGGTGTTGGATGAAGAGCAAGAAAGAGAAAGAGCAGTGGTTAAATTCAGTAAGAAGGCCTGAAAAGGATGTGGGTACATGACACTATAGAAAGTCCAGAGAGAGAAGTAACATAGGAAACAAGAGGGAGGGGAAAACCAGACTACATAGGTCTTTTAAGGGATTTTTCACTTTATCCTAAGAGCAATGAAAAGCCATTTAATTGCTTGAAGCAGAGGAGTGGTGTGGAGAACTTTGTGGTTTTAAACAATCACAATGTTTGTGCACGGGGAATGCTTTAGGGTACCCAGTAGAAGGCTATTACGCTAGTCCTTTAGCAACCGACTGCTTATAATACGGTGGTGGCAGTGGAGTTAAAGGTCTGAGACATACAAGTAACTAGTCTGAGACCATTTTGAAAGTAGGATCATCAAGACTTAGTGATTGCCTGCTTTTATGTGCACATAAAATGTGACTCACTCAACCTAATGGTAATCATAATGAACATCTTTTAAGATAAAAGTAGCTGATTATGGTATTTATTATATTATCTGAGGAGCCTAATAAGTTGCTGATCTGAATTATTTCATGGACAAGAATTTTTCAAATTCATTTCTTCTCTTTGGGAATAATAATTTATTTTGTGGCTTCAACAAATACAATATTTTTAGAGCTAAGAAGCTATAAAATATTTTTAAATGTAACAACCACCATTCTGTCTCACTGGCTTACTGAAAATCCAAAGAAAACATAAAGTTGCCCAGAGTAAAAGAATGAGAAAAATTATAAGAAGGAGAAAGACAGTTGATAAAAATAAACAGCAGAACAAGGACACCCAGAGGGAACTTGCAGTCTACACAATTTTCGGTCTTACCTAAATGTGAAATATCCAAGGAGACAACTCTATGTACAGGAGAAACAGGTATCCAAGCATTCCTGACTCTTAAGTTTGCACTGACCTCTTTTATATGCTTCGCAGTTCACACTTATTCTTCTCTCACTGAAAATGCCTGATTATTCAGCAGCAGCCCCACGAGCAATGACCTCCTTGAGGTTATTTCTCTTTTTCTTTCTGTGTGAGTACATAATAATAGTAGCATATTGAGAACTTATACATGAGAACACGACATGCCTTGTTCTAAGTGTTTTACTTGTATTAATTCATTTAATCTTTGCAGCAAATCTTTGAGGTGGTTACACCACTGTCACGACTTTACCAATTGTGGCATAGTGAGGTCACCAGAGTTCCCCCAAGGTCACCAAATTAGTAAATGGTAAAGCTGTGATCTGATCATAAATTGTTTGCCTTCAGAGTCCAAGCAGTTGATCACTTGCTCTTCTAACCCCAATATAGCAGATACAGTAACAATAGCTACAGTCCATGGAGTACTCTTTATGACAGGTGCTCGTGGTTTAAAAAAATGTATCTTGATTCCTGCAAAAAAAACAATCTACGCAACACTTCTAAGGTAGGTATTATTTCCCAATTTTCAGACAAAGACTTGGTGGCTCAGGGACCTTTATTTGTTTGATGTGGGCCACATAACCAGTAAAAAGCAGTGTCAAACTCTATAGTCAGATATGTCTGAATACAAAAACTATCCTCTTTTAACAAGAAGAAAACTCAGAAACTAGTTTTAGCTCTATCACTGACAATATGCTCATAAACATCATTTAATCTCCCTAGCTTCAGTTCACTCAACTGTAAAATAAAAGTGATTCTCAAACTCGAGTAATGTTAGGATACCCTTGGAATATTTGTTATAAATGTAGATTTTCCAGTCATTTGTAAAGAACTTGATCAAGCAGATTTAGGGTGAGGGTCCAATTGCTTGCATTTTGAGCAATAATCCCTAGAGATTCTGATTCATGTGATATATGGACCATGCTTTTGGCTGACCTCACATTGAAACAGTGATTAAGCAAATGCTACTTTTGTTTTGCTCTATTATGACTTTGAAACTCAACAATCCTACAGTAACCCATATGACACCTAGACCACCTGGACACTTAAAAATGTAAGAATAATTGATTTAGAATCTGATTACATGAACTATTGGAGTCAGAAGGAGAGCCTTCTGAATTCCACAGCTCATGGAATAGGTTAAGCTCTCTTCATGATATCTTCATATTTACAAAGCATTTGTGCTCTCATGATCCAGGTCCTATGTTTGCATAGGTTGTTTCTGTTAATTTCCCATGTGACATGCAAGGGTCACATATAGAATTGAAACTCCTGGTGCGGGCTCTGCTTTCTCTTCCCAGTTTCTGCATTGCTGCCCTGCAGCTAAAATAATTCCATCCCCTGACTTCAATAACTATAATTCCTAAGGCAGCTTCATTTTCTTCATAGCATTTTTACTATCTAAAATTATTTTATTTGTTCTTTTCAGATATTATCTTTTTTCCTTCATTAGAAATTAAGTTTTACAAAAGTAGGGACTTTGATTAGTTCACCACTTATTACCAACATCTATTACAGTGCTTACTATCATGTGCTTACTAAATATTTGTTTAATGAGTGAATATTAATTATATTTTTCTAGATTCTACTCACATAACATCAGAGTTACTGCCACAGTGGGTCTTCCTCCCTCTGTGGGCTACAGAGGAGTATAATCATTCCTCTACAATTCATTCAGTATATTTTTTATACTACAATCTTTCTTAAATATCATTTCATCCACACATTTGTAATGATCAAAATCTAGTCTCCCTTATACTAGGTGTAATTTTCTCTCTTCCTCTCAGTTATTAGACGCCTAACTACAAACGATTTATCTTAAACCAGGATCATCTTGTCACTATTCTGGGAACACAGCCACTTCCTTTCTATGATTTGGGCTTTCCCATTTGTACCTTCATTTTGCCACATTCTTCTTGCTCTTCAAAGTCAAGCTGAAGTTCTGTCTTTTTGAAGACAATTTCACTGACTGTTATATTAAACTATATATATATATATATATATATGTATGTATATTTTGTGTGTGTGTGTGTGCAGTATGCAGACCTCTCACTGTTGTGGCCTCTCCCGTTGTGGAGCACAGGCTCCGGACGCACAGGCTCAGTGGCCATGGCTCACGGGCCCAGCCGCTCCGCGGCATGTGGGATCTTCCCGGACTGGGGCACGAACCCGTGTCCCCTGCATTAGCAGGTGGACTCTCAAACACTGCACCACCAGGGAAGCCCTAAACTATATTTTTTTTGTATTATTCTTCTCTCCTGATCTAGTCACAACCTTTTTGAAGACAGAGTCCTTATGTACTCTACAGTGGTATTTTTTTTAATCTGCTGGTCCTAGATCCCAATAAACATTTTTGATGATACAGAATAAAATAGCACAATAGAGTAGAAATAAAAGACAGCATCAGAGTGTTTCACAAATATCAACCTGTGTCTTGTTTCTTGAAACTTTCTGTCTGTTGAAATGTGTGCATGTATGCCGGTTCACAATATAAGACATATTTCTTAACTGTGGATTTTAGTTTAAAAGTTTGAAAGCTCCTGTTCTATAGAACCAAACACAGCATTGATCACATTATAGAAAATTAGTAAGCACCTGCCACTTGATTGGTTGAAATGATTCCCAATTAATACGTACAATTAATGGTAGGAAGTCAGGTCCAGCGTTAGACAAAATAATCATATTGGAGCTAAAGCAGTGTACTAAAATATGATTTATTTAATTATTTAACAATTGCAAAGGAGGAATTTAGATTATAAATGTAATACAACTCACTTAGTATCACTTAAACTTTCCATTATTCCAGTTTTTAAATTTAATCTCCTCTCTAATGAAAAATCAACTCTAGGTTGTATACTTGGCAAGAACAGGAAAACTAATAGGCTTGTGTTATTTTTTTAAGCACTAAGTAAGAAAGTGATTTAAAGTTGCCTTGATATGTTTTAGTTTAATGAACTTAAGACTTTGGGACTTGATTTAACTTCACTATAAACACCTGAATTTTAAATCTAATACTTCTCTCCATGGGATTTTCTATAATCTAGGAAGAAGAATAAAGGTTTTGGGCTTTTAATGTTGGCATAAAAAGTCCCTAATTTCAGAAACCAGTCGCCATGGAGGCTGAATTAAATGGAATCAGTTTATAATGAAATCCGTATCATGCATGTTTCATTGGTTTATATTTCAGCATCAACCTTTGAATGAAGCAGAAAAATGGGAAGAGGATAAGGGCAGGTCTTTATTAACTAATTTTCAGTAATATATGGAAAAATATGGAGTTGTATGAATCAATGGCAAACTCCTCTGAAATTCCATGAACGAATGAATTTAATCACTGCAGAATCCTGTCACATTTTTCTATCCAATGTCTTTTTCAGCATTTTTTAAATGATCGTATCTACTGCTAATTTCCTTGCCTAATGTCAACATTTTTAAAAAGAAGGAAAAAAGAGTGTTTTGTTTGTCTTTTTTTGTTTGTTTGTTTTGTTTTGCTTTGCTTTAGAGAGTGAAAAGGAAAGTCAAGGCAACACAGAACACATACAAATATTGCAAATACAGCAGAAATGAACTTTTGAGGGTAATAATAACTTGTAAAATAATCGGGGTATTAAAGTCTACCAAGTCGGGGTTGAGAGGAAGTGCAACCAAGCAGGGGTAGTGAGGGCATCCACAGCCAGCCCAAGGTTTTTAGATAATTAGGCATGACCAAACATGGGGAAGAGAAACATACAGGAACCTCAGATCATATTTCACTTGGGAATCTGAGAGTCATAAATCCTTTGCATTTTAAAGCTGGAAGGGACTTAATTCAACACTCTGATTTCACAGAAGAGGAAATTGAATTGTGTTCTGCTAAGTTATACAGTATGTATTCCATGTTTGTAAAAATTGCAAGCAGCTTTTCAGAACCAGACTTATGCACTAGATAAAATATGTATTAGTCTTCCTCTCTGACCCCCCTCTTCCACTGCTTACCCTGAAAACTCTCTTTATCCTTCTTTAATTACTTTCTATTATTATTTCTTTTATTTTATTCAATAACACCCTAAGTGTATTCAAATTTTCAAGTTAAGTACTGAGCATTGGAAGTATGGGATCCTCACCAAGTTCATGATCACATGGGTGAATAAGATGATATAAGAAACAATAACAATGAAGGAATGTAAGTTAAATAAAAGGGGACTCATGTGTGATTCTATGATTTTCCATTAAAGTGACAACTCAGCCATTCTCTAAACATATGGAGAATGTAATGTTGAAGCTGAACCTTAAAGCACTAGTAGAAGATAATCAGATTTTTATAAAGAATGTACAATGGAATAAGTGTTTTATTTCTATTAACATATGTGTGCAGAGGTTGGTGGGGAGGGAGACTGTTATGTAGGTACTGATTTAACTACAGTAATCTGAATGAAGTCTAACCTACTCAACAGACTTGTTTTTCTATCTGTATTTACTCGCATTCTGCCTCCTGATCTAAATACCGCCTATTTGCTGATGACATTCCAAGTTATAACCTTAACCTGTACTTTTTCCTTGAACTTCAGACTTGTGTATATGCAACTGCTTACTCAACATCTCCATTTAGAAGTCTAACAGGCATTTTAAATATAATACATCCAAAAATAGTATCTGTGATTCTCTTCCAAGCCATTACTTACTGAGAATTCCCCACATCTAGTTGCTGAAGTAAAAACCTTAGAGTCAGCCTAATTCCTTTCTCCTTCAATCCATATCTTCTCAAAGAATCTCACTCACATTTTACCATCTCTGCTGCAATTATTGTAGTCCAAGCCAAGGACAGCAGCTTCCTAGTAGGTTTCTCTGTGTCTGTTCTTTTCCCTTCTAATCTATTCTCACTACAGCAGCCAGATAGAGCCCATGAAAAAATGAGTTTCTGTGCCATTCCTTTGCTCAAAATGCTTGAAAAGCATCTCATATCACCTAGAGTAAACACCACAGTTATTACTATAACCACATGGCCCTCTGTGATCTGGCCTTATGTTGTTTCTCTGCCCTAATAGCCAACTCCTCATCCCTGTCTCACTCAGGCCTATCCATATGGTCCTCACTTTTCCTCAAACACAACAGGCACATTCATGCCTGAGGGTCTTTGCACTTGTCACTGTCTCCACTGGGAATACACTGCCTTGGATATCAGCTAGTTTCACTCCCTTGCTTCCTTCAAGTCACAACTCAAATTTTACCTTCTCAGTGAGGGGTTCACTGTCCACTGAGGATTTTTCACTGTCCACCTTACCTAAAATATATTTTACATGTGTATCTTGTTTTTGCTTTGGGTTTTTTTTTTGGGGGGGAGGGGGGTATTTTGTTGTTTTTGCTACCATGCACTAGAATGTAAGACATATGGGAACAACGTTCATTTCCATTAATAGGTTCTCGCAAGTTGGTACAAACCAGCTCCAACACACCATTCCTCATGGACATCTGTGATGAGAGCACGAGAAAATTGCTCCCGCCTAAAGACACTTTCCCATCATTAGAAATTCCATATTGGAAGTGCCTTAGAATAAACATAGACTTTTCATCTCTCTCGAAATGCAGACACTCTTGGGAAGAGAAACATATCAAGTTAAATGAATTATTAATGGATTAGCATAAGATCATTAATTGCTTAGTTTGCTTCCATGATAACTTCCTTTAAAAAAGTCACTAAAAATGGGGTTTTGAAGATGGTGAGAAGAAAGGGATAATTTTGAAAAGTGTAGAAGTACCTGGGTCAAAGAGACTGGATCGCTACAGGAATAAGGAAGCCAGGAAATATATGGTCATATGGATAAGTGAAGAGTATGGTTGCTATGCTGTGTATGACCATTTTACCTCTGTGATTCTAAAACAGCTGGGACAGTAGGACAGCAAGGGACTGAACTGTTGGAGAAAGACTTGTTTAGTTCTCAGGGTGGAAACCCCAATGAAAACAGGGGAATTCACCTCATGAAATTCACTTTGCATATCAGTAAACTTACCTTGCAGGTTTTTATACTGAAAATATATTGAAAATCTGAATTACATAATAGTTTTAAACATCTAACTTCATATATAGCAAACAGTAACTACTTTAACTAGGACCAGGAATCAGGGTACTTTGAGATCAGCTATTCATTGGTGGTTTACAGGGATGCATTTCATTGTCCCCATTGGAGATACCAGATTATATACAGTTTATATTTTTAAATATAATGTAACATGGATACCCCATAGTGTGGCAATTGGTATTAATTTTTGGTAAAGGAATCTTCTTCCTTAAAATCATTAATCATTGTCTGGTTTACAATAGCTATTGTTTTATGCAAATGTGGAAATATGGTCTCAGAAGATGTAGGATCAGTTCTATTTTTCTATGACTCTCTGAAAATAGATGCTAGAGAAAGTCAACGTGGGCTGGATACAAATAAATTATTTCTTTTCCATTTGGCAAATATGTCAGTCTTAGTCCTAAATGGCATGCAAAAGACAGATGGGCAAAAAATATCATAAATTACAGATATAGTTCAAGAAATAATTTTTAAATGGGAATATAAATGTCCATTTCTTAATTTTTTTTTTATTTTTTTTAACCCTAGCAATTAGCCATAGCTAGTGAGTAAAAGTGAAGCTCTTACACTTCTCTGGACCTCCACTCTGATGTTTAAAAAAATCAGCAGTCATTGCGAATTTTACAGTTTGTGTAAATTTCACATTTTATGGCAAAGAAAAACAACAAGAAATCTTTAATATTTGATACAAAGAAGTCAGAAATAACTAAGAGGAAGCAAAAAGTAGAAAGGCCAGAGATGGGGGAGTTTAATCCAAATGAGTGAACAATTATTAAGGCGTCTTGCTTGAGCAGGACAGTGTCAGCATTGTAGGGGGCATTGGTTGATCTAAGGATTCAGGACTGATTAAGAACAGCTGTTAGAGGGAGGAGCTGAGAACTACAGAATCACCCTATGTGAATTCAGTATAATTGACTCAGATTATGCCAGTAGCCTCAGCTACTTTCTAGCTCTACAAGGCAGCTATTTCTTTTAGAAATAGAATTAATTCTTTGTGTCATTAATTTCTTTGATGTCCTGCAGAATTATCTTGCAGTAGCTCACAGATGTGTCTTTGCCAGAAAACATCCAGACTCATTATGAAATACTAGAGGAAACAGCACAACTCAAAGCAACTTGGAAACAAAAGCAGACATTTCATCTTCCCCGTTTTCCCCAAGAAAATGCCAGAAGTTCAAAAGTATAAGTCTGAGAAATTCCATTACCATATTTCATGTTTGTAATATGCTTTGTTTTCAAGAAATGTAAATCATTTTTCAGTGTGAATATCTCATTACTACTCAAACTCCAGAGTGAATAGGTAACTGTTTGGGGTGTTTTGGTACTCTAGTTAAGGCATCCTGAGACCTGGAGAAATCTAAATTTAACTTGTGAGGATTATACAGCTTAGTACTTCAGCAGAGCATACATACACATTTGCTCTCAAAATGAGAAATGAGTATTGTGGATTATCTAAAGAGAATTTCTAAAGGACTATGCTAGTTAGAACAATTTAGCAAAAAATAATTAGAACTTAAATAACACTTGAAAGAAAATTTAAAGCAAATCTACTCACAAATATAGCAGAAAAGAAAGCCCATACAAAAAGTTTCCTCAGCATGAAAAAAATGTATTCACAATTGAATAATGACTCCAATTATTTGGAAAAAATATATAATGCAATTTTTTTAAGTTCTTTAGAAATAAAAGAAAATAATGAGGGACTCATTTTGTTTAATGTATTTATTTCATATTTAGACTCACCTTTTATATAAAGCATTCTGTACTAGCTTTAATCATTAGAAATATTATAGAACAAGATAATAATAAAAATGCTGTATGACTTGAGGAAAAAAGCAGATATTACTAGGTTTCTCTAATGAGCCAGTTACTATAGTTGAAACATGTCAGCTGCTATACTTCCCCAAGAAATTAATGCTCATATCACAGGGTTTATAACTGAATTGTGAGGCCATAACACTTCTTCACATCTACTCCTATACCATTGGCCTTATTCAGCACCTTTTACAGTAAATTTGTACTTTGGTTCTTATTTTCTAGGCACATATAGAAAAGGGCCTTCTGAGGTCATGATAAATAGTATTTAACTGATGGCAAACTAAGAGTATTTTAAAGGAGTGCTTCTCAAACTTGAATGAATACAAATGAATACAAATTGCCAGGAGATTTTGTTTAAATGCAAATTATGACATAAGGGTCTAAGGTGAGGCCTCGGAACCCGCATTTCTGAGCTGCACCCAGGTTGATCCATCACCACACTACGTATAACAAGGCTTTGGAACTCAGTTGCTGTTAACATTATCTTATCTTTGAAATTGTTTACTTAAATACACAAAATTGAACATTGCCTCACTTTAAGACAATGCTCTGATATACATGTCAGAAACAACGGCGGTAACATATATAAACGAAAAAGCGGTGACTAAAACACTTTGCCTTTTTGTAATTCTACCTCCATATACTTTATTGCTATTCTTCCTTGAAGCTAGAGAACATCTTAACTACAATGAACCCATAAAAGGAAGTGACATTAATTAAGAGTGAAGCTTGAAAGAGAAAAACAAACACTGTATGCTAACACATATACATGGAATCTAAAAAAGAAAAAAGAAAAAACTGATTCTGATGAACCTAGGGGCAGGGCAGGAATAAAGATGCAGATGTAGAGGATGGACTTGAGCACACAGGGATGGGGAAGGGAAAGCTGGGATGAAGTGAGAGAGTGGTATGGACATATATACACTACCAAATGTAAAATAGATAGCTAGTGGGAAGCAGCCACATAGCACAGGGAGATCAGCTCAGTGCTTTGTGACCACCTGGAGGGGTGGGATAGGAAGGGTGGGAGGGAGACGCAAGAGGGAGGGAATATGGGGATATATGTACACGTATAGCTGATTTACTATGTTATACAGCAGAAAGTTACACAACATTGTAAAGCAATTATACTCCAATAAAGAGGTTAAAAAAAAAAAAAGAGTGAAGCCTCCACAACAGACTATTAGCTTGGTTTTTGATGACAGTCTCTATCACCTTCTAAAAATATCTGTGGCAAACAATATTTTGTTCTAAACTTTGACTACTGTTGTATAATATAATGCCAATTTTACCATAAAATTTCAGATTTATATTTACAAAATATTTTTAAGATTGAATCTATTAATTTTTTGGTTAAGGTTGGCACTTGCATTCCTCAGGTCTATTACATGTATTACACCTTGGGACTCTGAAAGTCACATTAAATTGCATTAATTTTTGCAATTGTACAAAATTCATGATATGTACAACTTGTGAACAATGGTTTAGTATACTCTGTATCCTTTCCATAGTTACATACAAGATATTGGAGACTTAACTACTGCAATAATATTTGATAATCATCAGATACTGTATCCTCCCCTCTTACAGGATCAACAAATACAGCCTCAAAATTGCTGTTGATACTAAAGAAAGCCAGGAAGTGTTACATATATACTCAGAAAAATATGGACTATGGAGTAGTGAAGAAAGCAAATTATATGAACTCGTATACTGATTGTAATTGCTAGCCCTTCAACAATTCAACCATAATCTTAATATTTAGAGAGTACAAAAATAGCAAAGGCAAATCAGTCTTTTTTCTTCCCTGTCCTCAATTTATCTTTTGCATTGCATTTGAAGCCCTAAGCAAAGCATCATCCTTATTCAATGTGCTAAGATCTTTTTACCATGGAATAGAAGAGTAAAATTCTAACAAAATGCAGGAGCACACAATGCCAGCTGTGATCCAGGCCATGATCACTTTAAATTAAATGACCCCAGGAAACCAAAGGCACTGTCTACAGAACATCAAAGTAATTGCTTGTGAAGACTTCATGCACACATTCCCATGAAAAGAGATACGCAGGATCCCTCTAACTGCTTGCTACAAATGAACAAATCTCTGACCTCAGATAATAGACCTGAGGCACTAAAGGTGAATGTTCCAGCTAGAAGGACAGTGGAGGTGTGGGGAAGAATACAATAAATGTCATAGAAGAGAACTTTACAAATGCTGTTTTCATCAGGAGAAATGATGAAGGTAAGTTACTCATTATTGTAAGCAGTATAATAAAAGAAAGTAGAATAACCTGAATCAAGGAAGTAAATTAAAAATAAAAAAATAGAGAATGTTTCCTAAGGTTAGCCAAAAAAAAAAAAAAAGGAAAGTTTTTTTTTCTAAAGTGAAAGCATAAAAAAATTATACATACAAATAAAATATAGCCATTTTGTGGCTAGACATTTGTATGTGTATCTTTTTAAATATATGGAATGATACAAAACTAGTTTGCTTATGTATTGCTAATAAAGCTCAAATCCATGATAAAAGCATTAGCCTTACACTACTGGAGAGCTAGTCAAACCTTATACTATGCACATGAAAACAGATTCGTTTCTACCACTGGCTATGATCTGTTTTGGATTTTGACATTTTCTATATCCTGTTTTAAAAGCTGGTCAAGATGTGCCAGAAAGGTAGACATTTTAGGGCTAGAAAAAGAACTTAATATTTCATGTTGTTCCATCTAATCTAAACTATTTTTTAGCAAGCAAGATATTAAAACAAAACAAAAAAACCCTTAGATCAAGCAAGGATCAATACACAGCCTAGTATTTATTTAAGATAGAAGTTCATTTTAATTTTGAATTAACAATACTTTATGCTGAGTTGAGTCAAATGTGGAGAATCTCTGTGCTGCATTTTTCTTAATTTTAATTGCCCAATTAGCTGGAGCTGCCTCATTCACGGGTAACAGGAGCAAGCCAGACCATTTTAGTAAGCAGCTCAGTGGTTAGGTGTGGCACTTTACTCATCTGTAACAAGAAAGCAAATTACCCTGCATTCTTCAGAAGCGATATCATAGGGGAACCAGTATCTAAAAATCTAAAAGTAATGAACATAAAAGATTGATGTTAAGACTGCATTATTATTTTACTCACTATTTTCCATTATTTTCTCAAAGAACATTATGAAAGAATACACCTCATCATTATAAGCCAGTTAGATGAGAAGCTTTGTGAAAATTACTAACTGCTATGGAAAATAGTCAACATATATAAATATTTTTAAACTTTATGAATTTCTGAAGGCAGCAGAGAAACTGAGCCTTCTAGGTCTGCCACAACTGGGGTGGATTTTATGCACAGTACAAAGGGACTCATGCATGGTCATGTAGATAGTTATTGTATAACCTTTCTCATTGAAGAAACATCCCTTGCATAAACAGATTGCATTGAAAAAAAGAATATTTGTTTTTTTTAAAAAAACTATGATACCACTTGTCATTTTTGACAACATGTGTTAAAGAGAGTAGAGACCTTTGCCCTCTGACGCAACAGTGAAAATGTTTCTATCAGATTTTGCAATATTCTTAAATTCTATATGTATACCAGAAAACTGAAAATGAAGTCAAAAGAAAAAAGAAAGCAAGAAAAGAAAGTGTAAACATATTATATTAAGAACCAGGAAAGTATACACTTTTTCTTAAGTTGAACATAATTATAACAAATCGAGCATTAAAAAGCACAATAGGTATTTAGTATAAATTTGTTTAATGACTAAGTGAATAATGTTTTTACTAGTTCAGTTTGAAAGTTAAGATAGAAATAAGAAAGAGTGAATATTAATTAAGTTTTTTTTTACATAAATGTACTGCATCAGAACATAAAGACACTGGGGCAATGCTCGCACTGCCGACACCAAATGCAAAAAGGAGTATCAGGGAAAGAAAAGCTCATGCAAAATCTATGCATATATAAATGATTTCGAAGCTTGAAGTGAAAAAGAAAAATATGATAAGGAAAGGAAAGGCGGCAAATGAAGATTGCAGAAGAAGACAAATAATAAGACATTTTTCAAACATTGAAGGAACAAAAGGTCAGTGACAGAGAGAGTGGAGTTTCTTACAGATAACCAGAGCAATTTACTGACTGAAAAGACAGGCATTGCTAAAACAAAAATCAAATGAGTTCATTTGAATCAGAAATAGACATAAATCTCGGGAGAATAAGAAACAAAATACCAGAGGAGGACTGCACTGTACTGAAACAAATACTAAAATAAAAAATCAGTTATTTTATACAAGAATTAAAAATTGCTTATATCCTTAACAAATGTGTTATTTTATAGTTTTTAATTTTAAATCTATAAGGAGTTTTTGAAGCAAAAGTGTAGCAGAATCCCACCATCCTATTTTCCCAAATTTGTGAGGTAAGTGACTAAAATTGGGACTATTAACATTTAAATCAGTGAACTTGAGTGAAGCAGATTACTCTTCATCATGTGGGTGAGACTTATCCAATCAGTAGAAGTCTGTAGTGGAAGAAAGACTGACCTCTCCTGAGCAAAAAGAATTCTGCCACTAGACTGCCTTCAGACTTGAACTACAAATTTTGCTGAGTCTTTAGCCTGCTGTCCTATTCCATCTGATTCTGAACTTACAAAGCCTCCACAATAACATGAGCCAATTCCTTGAGATGAATCTCTCAATAGATAGACAGATAGTACATATACACATACATAAGTAGTAGATAGAGAGATGATAGAAGATGATGGACAGATGATAGATAGATAGATATCCTATTGGTTCTGTTACTCTGGAGAACTCTCCTAATATAGATGACAAAATTAAACAAATGCTGTATATTACTATGGATTTTAAATCCCTTTGAATAAACCTGACCTTGTGAACAGTTATGGTCCAGATGTGAGTCATGATGATGGGACCTCTCTAAGTGAGTTGCCCCATTAACTCCTTTACTCTGAAACCCATTCCAATTACTGCTTGGCCTGGGAATGATATTCCCTCCAAAAGTACAGGCAACTTGAACACCTCTTGAAACCCTAGTCAAGTAACGTTGTAAAGGAAAATGTATTCGATTTCAGTGTCAATTTCAAAGCATGATGAGGATTCAAAGTGAGAAACTAAAGGAATCATGTGAAGAGAGAAAATGCAAAGTCCACATTATAAAGAAGGAAGTATTAGCTCTTTGTTCTTTTGACAGTAAATTCCAACCTAAAGTGATGAATGTAGCTCAATAATCTGGTTTTAAACTGATCCACATCAGGTGTGTCTTCTCCTAAAGGTTGGAAAGTAGGTGAAATAGAGCCTTGGGATTCTTCTAGAACAATGATTCTGAAATAATAACAAAGTGTATCAAGATTTACTCGAAGGGGCTTTAAGGTAGTAGATCTTAACTGAGGTCTAAACTTGCATAATAAAAAAAAAAGATAATTTTGTTACAGGTATTTGGTGGTAGTATTTCTTTATAATACAGAAAAAGTTAGTTGAAGCAAATGGATTAATAATTTAGGGAAATAAAAAGATTGAAATAAAAAAGAAAAAAAAGGCACAAGAATAGAAAACATATAAGAAACATGTAAATGTCATATTAGAACTAAAAGATGAAAGATAATAATTCTTGAGTCTTAGACCTTAAAAAAAGAAAGAAAAGACAAAAAAGGACAGGAATAAGGCATAAGCCATTTCCTTCAATTATGAAGTGGAGAAAAGCTAACCATTAAACATAAAATCTACAATGGACTATTATGTAAGGGAAAAAATTTTTTTTTGATATATACCATGAAATTTGGACATTTGTTTATTGCAAGTAACTAGCATTACTCTAATTGATAAAAGCAGTAAATAAACACTAAAACACTGAAGAATATCAAATTAGTGATGACTGTACATGGCACAGTATTTTCTGTGTTTTTTAACTACAATAAAGAAAATAAAAGTTTAGTTTTAAGATAAAGTTGACCATAAAATTAAAATTTTAATTAAAATATTCATAAAATAATTATATTTAATATTTTGCATTTCAAAATGTATAAGTTATGGTCTAAGTTTTGTTCATTAAAAATAATTACATTAAACACATTTCACAAAGCACTGAGCTGATCTCCCTGTGCTATGTGGCTGTTTCCCACGAGTTATCTATTTTACATTTGGTAGTGTATAATATGTCCATGCCACTCTCTTCATTCCAGCTTACCCTTCTCACTCCCCATGTCCTCAAGTCCATTCTCTACATTTGTGTCTTTAATCTTGTCCTGCCCCTAGTTTCTTCAGAACCTTTTTTTTTTTTTTAGATTCTATATATATATGTGTTAGAATACAGTATATGTTTTTCTCTTAGATGTTAAAAAATAAAGTAAAATAAAATACATAAAAAAGAATATAAATTCAAATTTATTTCTGATAATGTAATTAACCTAAAATTGAAAATAAAATCTTAAATTTCCAAAAAAAAGTATTTCAATGTTCAAATAAAAAATGTATGAATAAATTTATCATTTAACTCTAAAGTAAGAAAAAACTAGCAAAGCAAGTTTAAGAATAGAAAGGGAAAGAATAATAATGATTCATGTAGAGATTAATAAATTATAAAATTAAAATATACCTGAAACATATCCCAGAGTAAGAACTTTTACATTAAAAAATGGTCAAAATTTTAGTTAGATAAGGAAAACAGGAAAAGCACACACAAATAAAGAATAAGAAAACATATATTAAAAATTGTTGTATATTACTTGGCAAATTTATGCTAACACATTTAAAAGTCATACTAAAATAGGTTATATTAAAAATGAATTTAGACATTTACCAAAAACTTCTATGAAATCAAATACAGATTATTATCCATGAAAGATATCAAAATGCTAGAAAATTTTAAGAAAGGAATCAGAATCCATAAAGTTTTAAATGAGATCTCTGTTACATTTTCATGAATCTAATAGTTCTTATTTTATTTAAACTCATTCAAAGAAAGCAAAGGCTATAAAGTTTCCAATAAATTTTATAAGGCTTCTATAGGCAAAAACAGTGCAAAATAATACAGACTAATCTCACTCAGTTTACAGATATTCTGAATAAACTACAAGCAAATCCAGCCAAAAAAACACAAACCATAATCACATAGAATTTATTTCAAGTGTTTAGTTTTATTCCAAAAAATTCATTACTATAATTCACCATGCTAGTGCTACAGAAATGCCAAAAATGCATTTGATAAATTTCAAAATATGTAATTCCTATTTAAAATTACAATAACAGTGAGTAGAAAAAAAATTTAAATTTGATAGTAAATTACATGCTGTTATTTTGAAAAAAGGAAAGTAACAGAAAGAGCAGAGACAGGAAGGCACTTCAGCTTAGTGTAAAGGCTCACTTGGTGTGAAGGCTCACTACTGTGGCTGGTAATTCTCTCCAGTCAATGGCCCTCCTGAGTCAGTTGACTACTAGATTATGCTGGGGCTCAGATCTGTCTACAGATATTTTCTATTTTTCCTGAACCTCTTTCCAATTTCTTTTAGTTGAAGATTTTACAATTAAAAAAAAACATAAATACATAAATAATTGGCTATTATAAAGAGGAAAACAAACTGTGGGAAAATATCCGTAGCATATTTGCAAAGTGTTATCTTTAATTTATAATAAATAACAGTAGGTCATGTTTTTTTAAAAAATGCAATGTCTCAAAATAGATAATTGGCAAGACAATGGCTGATCTGCATTTGAACCCCTGTTCAAGACAAACAAGTAAAAACGATGAGAAATAATTTTTACTGATTCAGATTGGTAATTATTTAAAAGTTGTTTAATCCCAAAGCTGGCCGTGAAATAAGCACTCTCATGCACTTAAGATGGGTGTGTAAATGAGTACAGCCTTTATAGTAAATAACTGGGCAGTAAAAAAGATGGCAACTTAAATTTTTAAAATGTGACTCAAGAAAATAAAATATTTGCAAATTATATTCATCACAGCTATATTTATGTGAGCACAAATTTGAAATTAAATCTCAAATACAGGCAAATGGTTAAATGGTGGAAATATTGTATAATTCTTTCAGAAAATTAATATGGAGACATTAAAAATTATGATTTGAAATATTTTAATGGCCTGAGGAAAAGCTAATGCTAAAATGTATAATAAAAAAGGCTCAATACACAAATATATATAAAATATTAATATGATAGATACTTCAAATCCACAGACACATATATACATGTATGTATATACACAAAGAGAGAAATATGAGAGATATGAAGATTACATATGATTGAGGAGAAGAAATATGACTAAAACGTGACTGAAATCTATGCTAAAATTTTAACAGTGACTAATTTTGCTTTTGTAATTTGGGGTGATTTTTGCAACTTGGGATGATTTTATCTTTATATTTTATACAGTTTCTGATTGTCTAAAATAAACTTGTAATTTTCTTTTCAATTAGAAAAGCAATTTGAAGTTGATTTTAATAAAGTACATAACCGTTGAGACAGTAATTACTCCTTTGATATTTGACCCTAATGAAATATTTTCAAGGAAGATTAAATATACATCCAAAAACATGTTCATTAAAATATTGAAAAAAAGGAAAAAATGTAATTTATTTTAAGGTCTTGACCATGGAATTGCCAGCATATGATAGCATGGGCAAGGGTGATTTTTCCACAATATGTTACGGTCAAAAGGGGTTGTAGATGGGTAGAAGACTTGATTGATTATATGAAACCCACCAGCAACATAAATGTAGACATTAAGGTTTCTCCATCCCAGATGTAATGGCTTAATTTGGACAACTGTATAAGGCAAAGTTTTCTCCACATTGTAGCATCTTTATGGTGCAGACCATTTTCATTTTCTCCCTAAAATTTAGAAGAAGATTTACCAGGAGATATGGAAGAAGTGAAAAATAAGACTTATCGAAGACTTGCATTCATAGATAAAACAGGAACTAAAATAATTTACATAGTTGATCCTTCGCCATATGTTAATCAAAGAAACTGCAACAAAAGAAAAACATTCCACCCTGGAGAAATATCCAAAATTAGGAAAAAGAAGCATATAAGAATGCCACAAACTCAAGCCTGAGACTGGGAGTAGGGAGGTTGGCTAGAGCCATCTTCCTCTTCAGCTGAGCTCAGTGTTTTTCAAATTTCTTAATTAGACTAACCCTCTGTTAAGTCCCCACTCCTTATAATTTATAAACATTAATTAAATAAAAATCCATCTCTGGAGAAAAATGAAGGATAGAAATATTGTCTATTTCTAAAGACAATTTGAATTTGCAAAACCACAGCCTCAGTTTCTTCATCTCTAGAGTGGGACAACAGTAGTGCTCACAGTTTTTTTTTTTTCTTCTTCAGGTTAAAAGTGATACAGAATATGACAACCCAACACTGTGTCTGACACATAGTGGTTTTCACAATTTTGTTATTACTGTTAATCTATTGCATATGCACTGTCATAATCAAGGCCAGCTTCATGGGCAGGTAATCTGTGCAGTCACACAAGAAACCATAGTCAGAAAAATTCTGTGCTTGAGTTAATGCTCTGTTGTCACCAACTTGGAATTCTTAATTTTTAAACAAGGGACTTCAAATTTTCATTTTGTATTTGGTCTCACCAGTTATGTAGCTGGTGCTCGTCAAAATAAGAAGCATTTGACTTTATCAATGCAATTTAACTGTTTCGACTTCTCATAGTACTATTTTATGGATTCTCATTCTTATATACTCCATGGCAGTTAAGGAAATTTATGGCTGCCCTTTTATGTAATCTCTATAGGGTAAGGAAACATGTAATACATATAGGGTGCCTTATGGATTCAATCTAATTTCAAAAAACAGTCTTCACTTTGATCAAAATGATTTGGAATCTTTCTGAAGTTTTATGGCAATTTTTGAAAAGGACAATTTACAATTTATTACATGGACTGATGTGTGTTGAAAGCACTTTGCAATCCACACAGTGTTATACTAAAAGGACTGCAATTATTTAATTACTTACAACATAAGAAAGGTTTATGCAATTCCATATGGCAAAATAGGACACTTGCAAATTAGTCATTATAAGAAATCACAATTGTACAAGCTTCTGCAAAGTCATGAAATTGGATTCTAATTAGTAATAGAGTCAACTTCCATCACTTGAACGTATCTACTACTGTGTGTGTATTTTTATAGAAACCATTTTGTTAAAAAGCAGAATTCAGTAAAGGGTAGAACTTCTTCTGCCTCCTTGAAGTCATAAAGGATCAAGATCAGATTTTTGAATTGGATCTGACAAGAAATTGATGGGAAGTACAGAAGAGAGGAGTACTTATTTCTGTTAGAAATCCATAGTGAATGATTTTTTAGGGGCCTCTTTCTAGGTCAGCACTTTCAAACAGTATTTTAAAGTTCCGGTTAAAATGTGTTGCTAACATTAAGGTACTAAATGGTATTAATCTGAACATTTTTCAAATATATTCCATACTCCATAGCAGTGAATTAATGTCTATATCCCATAATCTGTTTTTTTCAATCCTTCAATGTATATAAATTATAAAAGATGTGATGATATTTGAACAAATAACCTGAATGACAATAATTCTGGCAATTCCCAGAAATAATCAGCTACAGAAATTAACAGCTGTTCACTAGCACTATCATAACAGGCAATACTCCCTTAAAAGTGGAAGATGATAGATGGATAAAAACACTAACACAGGGCTTCCCTGGTGGCACAGTAGTTAAGAGTCCGCCTGCTGATGCAGGGGACACGGATTTGTGCTCTGGTCCGGGAAGATCCCACGTGCCGTGGAGCAGCTGGGCCCCGTGAGCCATGGCCACTGAGCCTGCATGTCCGGAGCCTGTGCTCCGCAACAGGAGAGACCACAACAGTGAGAGGCCCACGTACCGCAAAATACTACCACACATCTTGCAGCATTTTTTGTCCACTGCTATGACTGTGTTACTGTCAATTTCCCCTTTTATGGCTGTTAGCATTTGCCTTATGTATTGAGGCACTCCTACTTTGGGTGCATAATATTTACAATTGTTATATCTGCTTCTTGGATTGGTCCCTTGATAATTATGTAGTGTCCTTCTTTGTCTCTTGTAATAGTCTTTGTTTTAAAGTCTATTGTGTATAATATGAGAATTGCTACTCCAACTTTCTTTTGACTTCCATTTGCATGGAATAACTTTTTCCATCCCCTCCCTTTCAGTTTGTATGTGTACCTAAGTCTGAAGTGAGTCTCTTGTAGAAAGCACATATACGGGTCTTGTTTTTGTATCCATTCAGCCAGTCCATGTCTTTTGGTTGGAACATTTAATCCATTTACATTTAAGGTAGTTATTGATATGTATGTTCCTATTACTATTTCCTTAATTGTTTTGGGTTTGTTATTGTAGGTTTTTTCCTTCTCTTGTGTTTCCTGCCTAGAGAATTTCCTTTAGCATTTGTTGTACAACTGGTTTGGTGGTGCTGAATTCTCTTAGCCTTTGCTTGTCTGTAAAGATTTTAATTTCTCCGTTGAATCTGAATGAGATCCTTGCTGGGTAGAGTAATCTTGGCTGTAGGTTTTTCCCTTCCATCACTTTAAATATGTCTTGCCACTCCCTTCTGGCTTGCAGAGTTTCTGCTGAAAGATCAGCTGTTAACCTTATGGAGATTCCCTTGTATGTTATTTGTTGTTTTTTCCCTTGCTGCTTCTTATAATTTTTCTTTGTATTTAATATTTGATAGTTTGATTAATATGTGTCTTGGTATGTTTCTCCTTGGATTTATCCTGTGTTGGAATCTCTGTGCTTCCTGCACTTGATTGAATATTTCCTTTCCCATATTATGGAAGTTTTCAACTCTAATCTCCTGAAATGTTTTCTCAGTCCCTTTCTTTTACTCTTTTTCTTCTGGGACCACTGTAATTGGAATGTTGGTGCATTTAATGTTGTCCCAGATGTCTCTGAGACTGTCTTGAATTCTTTTCATTCTTTTTTCTTTATTCTGCTCTGAGGTAGTTATTTGCACTCTTTTATCTTCCAGGTCACTTACATGTTCTTCTGTCTCAGTTATTCAGCTATTGATTCCTTCTAGTGAATTTATAATTTCATTTATTGTGTTGTTCATCATTGTTTGTTTGCTCTTTAGTTCTTCTAGGTCCTTGTGAAACGTTTCTTGTATTTTCTCCATTCTATTTCCAAGATTTTGGATCATCTTTACTATCATTACTCTGAATTCTTTACCAGGTAGATTGCCTATTTCCTCTTCATTTGTTTGGTCTGTTGGGTGTTTACCTTGCTCCTTCATCTGCTGTGTGTTTCTCTGTCTTCTCATTTTGCTTAACTTACTGCGTTTGGGGTCTCCTTTTCGCAGGCTGCACACTCATAGTTCCCATTGTTTTAGTGTCTGCCCCCAGTGGGTAAAGTTGGTTCAGTGGTTTGTGTAGGCTTCCTGGTGGAGGGGACTAGTCCCTGTGTTCTGGTGGATGAGACTTCATCTTGTCTTTCTGGTGGGCAGGTCCGAATCAGGTGGTGTGTTTTGAGGTGTCTGTGACCTTATTATGATTTTAGGCCGCCTCTCTCTTATGGGTGTGTTTGTGTTCCTGTCTTGCTAGTTGTGTGGCATAGGATGTCCAGCACTGTATCTTGCTGGTTGTTGAGTGGAGCTGGGTCTTAGCATTGAGATGGAAATCTCTGGGAGAGCTTTCTCCATTTTTTATTATGTGGAGCTCAGAGGTCTCTGGTGGACCAATGTCCTGAACATGTCTCTCCCCACTCAGAGGCACAAGACTGACACCTGGCTGGAGCACCAAGACCCTGTCAACCACATGGCCATGTACGTGGGGGGCTTCTTCCCTTTTGGGAAGTCTGAGGTATTCTGCCAGCTTTCAGCTGGTTTTCTGTAGAAGTTGTTCCACATGTAGATGTAATTCTGATTTATTTGTAGGGAGGAAGGCAATCTCCACTTCTTTTCCTGTGCCATCTTGAAGGTCTCCCCACGGTAGACGCTTCTGTGTGAAAATCGGCAAGTGGGTGAATTTATAGGCAAAGAAAACAAAGATATGGGATTGATTCGATTTTTAAAAGTTTACTATATGACTGCTATACTTAAACTACATTGAAATACAGCTGAAGATTAGAATGTTGGGAACAAAATATGAACAATAAATATCAAAACTGGAAAGGTTTTAAAAAATAAGGTAACATTAAACACAAATATAAACTCAAAATATTGTTTTAAAATTTTTAAAATTAGAGCTTTGAAAAAATGTATATCTATAGCTGGATGACTTTGCTGTACACTTGAAACTAAAACAATATTGTAAATTACCTATGAATCAGTATAAATAGATAAATATATATACTCAACAATGACAAAAAAGGAATAGCATTCTTCATATATGTCATGTATCATTATTTAAATTTGTTTCTATTTTTTTCTCCCTCTCTATTTTGACAAGGTTATTGTTGTACTTCCATTTCTTGTTATTGTTAATATAAAGGGTGATTGTTTTGTACACTAATTTTATATCCAGTAATCTTAAGAAATATTTTGTATTTGTTCCAACAGATTTTTAATTGAGTTATTGAATATTCTATATATACAACCATATCAACTCTAAGCAAAACATTATTTTTCTTATTATTCAATATTTATACTTATTATTTGATTTTCATATATTATGCCATATTCTGTAAGATCTGACCATGAATAATCTACTTTTAAGAGTTATTGTAGTGATACCTCTTTCTTATTCTGAATTGACAAGCAAAATTTTGTATTTATTTTGTGCTGTTGCCTTTCTTGTTTTTTTAGGTTAAGATTTTGTTATGTTTCCTTAGTTTCCATCTACTCATTTTTCCTTAGTTTTTTAATTCGTAATGCTGGCTAAAGTATACTTATTTTTGATTTCTGTTGCTAAATCATGTGGATTTCCTTTGAGACATGTTGAATTTTTAAGGGAGGGTGATTTAAAAACAATTGCTCATGGGCTTCCCTGGTGGCGCAGTGGTTCAGGGTCTGCCTGCTGATGCAGGGGACACGGGTTCATGCCCCGGTCCAGGAGGATCCCACATGCCGCGGAGCGGCTGGGCCCATGGGCAATGGCCACTGAGCCTGCATGTCCGGAGCCTGTGCTCCACAACGGGAGAGGCCACAACAGTGAGAGGCCCGTGTACCACCAAAAAAAAAAATCGCTCATTATGTAAGAAGGATAAAGTTGAATCCTTGAATTTCATTATATAAAAAAGGGAACTCTGAATGATTTAATATATTAATGTGCGTGATAAAAAATATAATAACTGAAATATAGAATAATATTGTATAACTCTGGAACAAAAAATTTACCTAAAGAAAGCCTATTTTTTAAGATAAATGTTAATTTATATGAACATAGCAAAACTAAGGATATCAGTTTCATGTAGTGCATAATTGACAAAGTTGACAAATATGAAGATATTTGTAATATTAAAAATCAACAAGGGGTCTTTCTTATTGTCATTTTGGAAATAAATTTGATAGTATTTAGGGAAATATCCTATACATGCATCTGACAACTTGGCAATCTCAAACCTAGTTATGTCCAGGAGAATTACTGATTACTGATTACTGATTACATACACAAACTGGTTCGTTGTAGGTCTGTCTATGCCAGTTAGGAATTGGAGGCAACTTGGCTGTCCATCACTAGGAGAAGAGATAGAAAAAGTATTGTGTTTGCTTATGGTAAAATACACAGTAAAATTTAAAAGCAGTGAACTAGATGAGTATATAAAAGGGATGGGGCTCAAACTCTGTTGAGTTTTAAGATGATAGAACACTAAAAGGAATTTATAGAAAAAAGCAATTAAAACATATGCATTTAAAACAACACTGTATAATTTTTGTAACATATGTTTCCAAAATATGTGACAAATCACAACATACAAAAAGACAGTCAGGTGTGTGTGTGATAAGCAGGAGGATCTGCTTAGCTTGACATCACGGTTGGAGAGTGGATCCCCTTCTAACAAAGTTTAGACAGAATTTTTATAAAATATTTGAGTGCTATTTATTTAGTTAGTTGTGTATTTGGGGAATTCTTTAGAAATCATACCAGTCTTATAGAACAATCTCAAGAATAGTACAAATAACTCTTGTATCTGCAAATTTCCATTATCCAGAGTCCCCGGTATTCAGGATTTTACCATATTTGACCTCGTCAATCATTCATTAGTTACTCATCAAACCTTGGTACTTTAATACATATTTCCTTAGAAGAACACTCTCTCACAATCTACAATACAACCATCAATACCAAGAAAGTAACATTAGTTTAATACTACAATCTGATTTATAGATCTCATTCAAATTTTGCTGATTTTCCCAATGGCTTTTATAGATCTAGAATCCAACACAAGATCACTGGTTGCATGTAGTTGTCACAACTCTCTGGTCTCCCTCAATCAAGAAGAGTTTCTCAGACTCTTCTTGTTTTTCATAACCTTGACTTTTTTTAAAAAGAATATAGACCAGTGTCTTTAGAATGTACCTAAATTAGAGTTGCTCTGCTGTTTTCTCACGATCATATTCAATCAAAGTAGGCAACCATGGCAGGAATGCCACAGAAGCAGTGCTATGTTCTCAGTGTATCACTTCCTGAAGCACCCTCAGTCAATTTATAATCACTTGATTTCAAGGTATATGTATGCCAGCTTTCTCTACTACTAAGTGATTATTATTAGTTGGCATTCTATTGAATTGGAGAGCTTAGTATTCTACACTGTTATTTTATTCATACATGTATTCATTTACTTATTTATTTATAACACTAAGCAAATTGTAGCTTCCAAAAAAATTCAATGGGCTGCATTCCTAACCTTCGTGCCTTACAGTGAGACTGTATTTGGAGACAGGATGTATACAGGGGAAAGTTAAAATTAGGTCATTACAGTTGGCCCTAATTCAATATGACTGATATTCTTATATCAGAGGAAATGTGGAAATAATCATGCACAGAGGGAAAAACATGTGAACGCATGGGGAGAAGATGGCCATCTACCAACAGAAGAGATAGGCCTAGAGAAGAGTCTTCATGATTCTCAAAAGGAACCAACCGTGCTGACACCTTGATCCTGGACTTCTAGTGTCCAGAACTATGAAAAAATAAATGCATGTCCTTTAAGCCACCAAGTCTGTAGTACTTTGTCATGGAAGCCCTAGCAAACTAATATACCAAAGACTCATGGATTTGGCTATAATATGTTATTATTATTTATTTTCATCCTTAAATTAAATCTCAGATTTCAGATTTCATCAGTAGTAGCCTCTTAAAGCTGCTTTCTGTGTTTTTTAGACATCCTCATTCATTGAATACTTTCTTAATTTGTTCCACAATAAGGTTTTTCAGATCCATCTAATACTTTTCTTGACTTGGGCCTGGAAGTCCTGGTTCTTTCTAGTGGTGAGTTTGCTCCACAACCACAATATTTGCTTATCTATGCACTGGATAATTGGTATATTGCTATTCCCAGCACCTTTCTGTGGATAAAGCAGCTTGGGAATATATCCATATGTGTACATCATCACTCTCTTTCTCTACACACACACACACACACACACACACACACACACACACACACACATATATGCAAATATGTATATATAAATATATACACTTATTTTGATAAGTATTATTTTCTTTATGAGAAAATACTAAACTATAACGTTATTTTTGATCAGCAGCCTCCAAGATGATTCCCAATGATATACCTCATCTTGGTCTTCACTCCGACTCTCTGGGATCATGGACCCTGTGAAAAGCCAACTTCAGTGTCATCAGAAAGCCCTGTGCAGATGTTTACGTGAATGCCCTTGGAAGTGGATTTCCTCATTCCCTAATGGAGCATTCAGATGAGACATTAGCCTAGACCGACAGCTTAACTACAACCTCATGAGAGACTAGCCCAAAGAACCCAGCTAAGCCATATTCAGATTCCTGACTTCTAGGAACAAGTGCTCATTTTTTTAAACCACAAAGTACTGTGGTGATTTTTTTTATGCAGCAATAGATAACTAATACAAAAGTCCCCAACTTACAATGGTTCGACTTACATGTTTTTGATGTTATGATGGTGTCGAAGTGATACGCATTTAGTTGAAACCGTACTTCACATTTTGAATTTTGTTCTTTTCCCAGGCTAGTCATAGACCTTAGGATACTCTCTTGTGATGCTAAGCAGGGCAGAAGCTGCAGCTCCCAGTCAGCCCCACAATCACAAAGGTAAACAACCAATACACTTACCACCATTCTGGACCCAGACAACCATTCTGGTTTTCACTTTCAGTACAGTATTCAATAAATTACATGAAATATTCAATATTTTATTATAAAATCGGCTTTGTGTTAGATGATTTTGCCCAACTGTAAGCTAATGTAAGGTAGGCTAAGCTATCTTGTTCAGTAGGTTAGGTGTATTAAATGCATTTCCAACCTAAGATATTTTCAACTTATGATGGGATTATCTGGATGTAACCCCAACCCCATCATAAGTCAAGGAAGATCTGTATATCACTGATGGCAAGTTCAGCAGTCGCTTCTTAATTGCAGATATCTAGGGCATTTGTACTTAATTTGCATGTTCTACAATATAATATTTAAATGTTTAAACTTAGAATCATAAATGATAGATTGAAGCTAAGCTTTGTCATTTACTTGCAAAGTTACCTTCTTTTTCTGTACCACAATTTGTTAATATGTTAAATATGGATAATAATAATAGTGACCATCTCAAGATTTTTATGGCTATTAAATAAGATAATATGTGTAAGACACATAATACAGTGTCTGGCACATAGCAATTGCACAATAAATATTAGTTTTACTTGTCACTGTTATTATTTCTTGTCTCTAAAGATTGTCTTCATCTTTTGCTTCTATAACAGTACTCCTTGATTTTCTTCCTATTTCTGAGTAGCTACCTATACTCCTTTGAGTTATTCCCCATGAAACTTTCTTTGCCCCTTTTAATTTATCACTCAGAATAAACTAATCCTCTAATGACTCACCCTAGATATTTCACAAGCACTTCAAGATTAACAATCCCATCCCTGCAAATCTATGTGTTTTCCGAAATTCTCTATCCTAGTAAATAACTTGGTTATCTACTTGGAAAATCAAAGCATAAACATGAGTTTTAATTTAGTATACATCAGTTAACCAAATATTTTGATTACCAATTATCTATGTAGTTCTAGAATTTTATAAAAAAGGAAAATGGAAAATGATGTGGGTTTTGTTCCCTTGAGAAATGTACTGTCTGATGAGTATGCAGAGAGGTGTGACATCCGTTAGGGTGGTTTCAGGATGCAATAAAGGAAAATGGGTCATGGGGAGCAAGAAAAGAGAATATAAAAGCTAA
The DNA here is from genome assembly GCF_964374135.1 of Grampus griseus. Classification (NCBI taxonomy): domain Eukaryota; kingdom Metazoa; phylum Chordata; class Mammalia; order Artiodactyla; family Delphinidae; genus Grampus; species Grampus griseus. Next base: position 49,839,123 of record NC_139012.1, read on the forward strand.
TAGGTGCAAGTGAAAAATGTCCTTGTCTCCCTTTATAATGTATTCAATGGAAAGACATTGAAAGGTTATGAATATGGGATTGCAAAGATTTGATACAGCCTCAGCTCTCCTTCAATCACAAATTAAAATTTTGCTAAGTCCCATTAGAAGTATTTTCTTTGTATTTTTGCAATCAGTTTCTTTTTCTCCATAACCACTGCTACTTGTTTAAATTCACCTTTGTCATTTATTGCTGGACTTATAGCAATCTATTTGGCTTTCATTTTTAACTTTACTTATTCTCCTACTTAGAAGCCTTTAGTGACTACTCAGATCCTTTAGGTTAAAATTCTAGTTCTTAGCTTGGCTTCCACACAAAAGAGACCCTTTATTATTCATTGACTTGCCTCTCCAGGTTCATCAACTACTTCATCTACACCAGCAACACAAGTGTTGTCCACTGCAAGAAACTTCTTCAGATTTCCCGTAGCAACCACACATTTCTATTGTTTTGTGGATACATATATTCTGTTAGCTTTGCTTGGAATTTCTCTTTCCTTACTCCATTTTCATCTGCCTTTGTTCTTCAAGATCATCTCCCATAATGTTCTCTTTCTCAGTCACCTCTAGTTTTTCTTAGGTTCTCTTTTTCTACACTTAAATAACATCTGTCCTGTAATGACAGTAATTGTAATAGTGCCTACCTAGTGAAATCTGGGGTTTTTGAGGCATATTAGAATTATCTGTATTTATCTATAGTTGCATAATTAATTACCCTGAAACATAGAAAATAAAAACAACAAACATTTGTTATCTTATAGATTCTGAGGGTCAGGAATTCAGAAGCAGCTTAGCCAAGTGATTCAGGTTCAGGTTCTCTCAGGAGGTCACCATCGACATGTGGGTTTGGGCTGAAGTTATCTGAAGGCAACATTTGAGCAAGAATAGCCTCTTCCAGGATAACCCATTCAATGTCTTTTTTTAAAAAATAAATTTATTTATTTATGGCTGTGTTTGGTCTTCGTTGCTGTGCGCGGACTTTCTCTAGTTGCGGTGAGCGGGGGCTACTCTTCGTTGCCGCGCATGGGCTTCTTATTGCCGGGGCTTCTCTTGTTGCGGAGCACAGGCTCTAGAAGTGCAGGCTTCAGTAGCTGTGGCTTGCAGGATCTAGAGCTCAACCTCAGTAGTTGTGGCGCACGGGCTTATTTGCTCCGCCACATGTGGGATCTTCCTGGACCAGGGCTTGAACCCGTGTCCCTTGCATTGGCAGGCAGATTCTTAACCACTGCGTCAACAGGGAAGCCGCCATTCAATGTCTTTTGAAAGGAGGACTCAGTTCTGTCTGTAGACAGAAGTCTTCAGTTTCTTACCATGTGGCCTCTCCATAGTGGTAACTTGAATGCCCTCACTACATGGCTGCTGGCTTCTTCGAGAGCAAATAAGCTAAGAGCGAGACAAAAGCTGCAGTGTTTTCTATGATCTAGACTTGGAAGTTTGACTCCATTATTTCTTCAATATTGTATTAGGTACACATGTTACAATATTGTATTTGTCATCTGGTGTGAGATAAGACTACACAAGCACATGAATATAGGGAGGTGAGGCTCATTGTAGGCTATCATGAGGTTATAAATTTGAAAAACTTTAATATTACAAAAGATTATATTAATAATATTATCTTAGAACCTCTCCAATTATTCTACTTTAATTGTGGAAGACAGTTTTCCTGAAAATATTTGCCTTCATGGAGATCCCAATTTAAAATAAAGGGCAGTAATTTAAACATAAAGATTTTTCTGTGGTATATTTTATATATATATATATATATATTTCATTTTTACAACTGTATTTTAACTTATGAGCAATTGTATATCCAAAGAAACACTTAATCTATTATGAAGAACAAATAAGAGGACAACATTTTCTTCCAAGCAGCTATATGGCCTTGAATCATCTATGGAACTTCATTGTGTTTCAGTTTTGCCACCACTCAGATCAGTAATATAACAAATTGTCCCTTATATCTCATGAAACTATTATGAGTGTAAAGAAAGCTACTGATGATAAACAGCAACGAAAAGTTAAATGGCCCGTGGCTCCGGCTCTGCCTTGGGCTGGCTGCAGTCTCAGTGTGAGGGCGGCCGAAGTGGTTGGTTCATTTAAGATGAGGTTTCTGCTGCTGCTCCTAGTGGCAGCATCGGAGGTGGTCCGAGAGATTCCTCCGCCAACCTGGGCGGTGTGCCTGGCGAGAGATTAAAGATGCATTACGCCACGGAGCCGCTGCTCAAGTTCCAGATTTGTGTTTCCTGAGGTTATAGGCGGGTGTTTGAGGAGTACGTGTGGGTTATTAGCCAGCGGTACCCAGACATCCATATTGAAGGAGAGAATTACCTCCCTCAACCAATATATAGACACATAGCATCTTTACTGTCAGTCTTCAAGTTAGTATTAATAGGCTTAATAATTGTTGGCAAGGATTCTTTTGCTTTCTTTGGCATGCAAGCTCCTAGCATCTGGCAGTGGGGCCAAGAAAATAAGGTCTATGCATGTATGATAGTCTTTTCCTTTAGGAACATGATTGAGAACCAGTGTATGTCAACAGGTGCATTTGAGAAAACTTTGAAAGATGTACCTGTGTGGTCTAAGCTGGAATCTGGTCACCTTCTATCCATGCAACAGCTTGTTCAACTTCTTGACAATGAAATGAAGCTCAGTGTGCATATGGATTCAATCCCATACCATCGATCATAGCCCCACCTATAAGCACTGAAAGCTCTTTTACATTAAGGGATTTTTGCAAGAGCAGCGTGACTGACATTATGAAGGCCTGTACTGAAGACAGCAATCTGTTAGTACAGACCAGATGCTTTCTTGGCAGGCTCATTGTACCTCTTGGAAAACCTCAATGTAAGACAGTTTTTCAGTACTGGCATATTTTGGAATTCTGCACATTCGTGGAGTACAATAATAGTGTACACTTTTCTTTCTTCCCCAAGTCCACTTGGTTAATAGTTTATTTTTTTTAAATGCAGACATTACTACTTGTACTTTTTTTCTCAGTCATATTTGAAAAAGTAGAAAATTGAGTTGCAATTTGATTTTTTTTTCAAAGATGTCTGTTAAGTCTGTTGTGATTTTATATGAATTTTCCTTTTTTACAGTTTAAAACTGATCTTTTTCGGGACTAGAGCTGAAGTTCCCAAATACTTTATAAAAGTTTATCAGACATCTCTATTTGGTCATGTCCAATTTACATAGTTTTCAAAATATTGCAGATTGTGAACAGCATATTATATAAGATTATGCGGGGAAATCCTATATCCAGAGTACTCTACCAATTTGTGTATGTGTGTGTGTGTGCATGTGTGATTACCAGAGAACTACTAAAAGACCAACCACTTTTTAAATCCTGTTAATGTAGTTCAAGTGTCCTGCCTTACCAATTTAATGAGTTGATTAACTGGGCCTTTATACTTAACTCAATAAAGAACTAAGTAGATGTAAGTTAAAAAAAAAAAAAAGAGAGAAGTTAAATGACTATGAAAAGGTAAGGTGTCTTCATTAAGTGATTTGCAAACATGTCTCATAAATGGTATTTGAATATTTGTAATTACCTAGCATGCATTATATACAAATAATAACCAATCTAGTCATTGTACAATGCTAATTTCAGGTGACTTTTCCCAAGGCACCTTTTTTGGCTACCAGATTAGCTCATCAAGGAGGTAGATTTACAATGTCACATGTAAAGACACTATTGACCATCAGGTACCATTTATCTTTATTCAAGCTCAGTGTAGAAGTGCAGATAAAATGAGAAGAAGACTGAGAAGGTACATAAAAATTCTCATCTGTGTCTACAAACCGCAGTACTTTTATTTTTTTAATTAATTAATTAATTATTTTTACCACAGTACTTTTAAAAAGCCTTAAAATATTAGTGGTATTAATCTATTTTAGAATGTAAAAGGTAAACAATGAAGGCCATAAAGGGAATTCCTGGTTCTCAATAAAGCAAATTTTCCATGTATTCAAAGTTCAACTTGTGGACATTCTTCCAAGAGAAAGTAGTTACTGATGGATAATGTTTCAAGGCATCTACAATGGGCACACAACTTGCAGCACAGGCAGGTAGCTTTCAGAAGGAACTCAGAGCAATTGCATCAGCTATGTGCAGCACCTTACAGATCACTGTGGAGCTAGAGTGGATTTGATTTTTCCTCTGAAGTCATGTACTCATCCAGAAGGAAGGTTTGGCTCAAACTTTCACTTCATAAAGTACTTTTTAATTTATTCCCAAAAGTATAAAATGACATATTACTAAACATCATTCATAATGATTTATCACTGGTAACTTAATTTGTTCCTCCTTCAATTTTCTTTAGAGAGAAAAGTAAGAAACCACTTGACTTACACAAAGATTTGTTAACCTTGAGTCATTTTTGTTTTAAATCCTTGAAATTCTTTGAGATTTTTTTTAATATGGAATTTGTACATTCTAGTTTGCAACTTCAAGGAAAAAGTTAATTGCGACACTTTCATCTTCTCATATTTCAAGGGGTTATTCAAAATAAACTAAAATTTTCTGAATTTTAAAAAAATTGCATAGCATAATCAGGGCTGATATGGCTGATATAGAAACTGCAACCCAGACGCAGAGTACTGTCAACACAAACATTTTTATGTCATTGGCTTAGTGCCCCTGCTGTGGGTGACAAGGAAAATGATATTAAATCTTGAAGGAAAGTGATCCAATTTAGGCAATGGTGAAATTATTATTAACAAGTCTTCCATCATAATTTGGAAGGTAAATAATGTTGATTTAAGAAAAGAGGTTGGAAAACAGAATGTTAGTAATGGGTGCTAAACATCATTGGGTGGATTTTACCAGATCTTAAAAGAAAGAGATTATTTCAAAAAGAACTGAACATTTCCAGGTGGAAAGAAAAAAAAAAGTGAAAAATTTAGGAACTTGAAGATTTGGAAAATACAAGTGTATCCAATGTCAAACAGTAAAATATTAAAATTGAAACATTTATAAAAGTCAGGTTAGACACAGGGTCCAAACAGTGCTTGCCCTTTTACTCATTATTAAAAGATTGTGAATAGCTAAGGTGGCACCTAGTAAATCTTTTCATTTGGACAAAAGAGAGAAAAGCTATGCCTCTTCCACGAAAACTTAATAAAACAAAGTAATTGCAATTATTTTGAGTGTGTGAGAGAGAGAGTTCAGGTAAGGGTGGAGAAGAGAATGCAAGAAAACAATGGCAAATTTAAGAAGTATGTTCATAAAAGGACAGCATGTAGACACATGATGGTGACTGGAATCAAGTAGATAGAAGCCAACTACATGTTTTAGAGTCATTCTTTCAAAGAAACACTAGCCTAAACTAAAAGTTTGTGACTTTTGAGGGGGATAAAACAATTATCAGGTCCTCAGTCTTCTTTAGGCAGAAGGAAGTTCAGTTCTCAAGGAGGATATGGTCCACAATATTCAATTCAGTTATGGAAATGGAGGATGATAAGAAAGGAAAACTCTTCTAGAACAATGAACTGAGAACCATCCCTCTCAGGGAGCAGAACTGAGCCCAGTCATAAATCATTCCTCTTTCCCAGAGTGGGTGGCCCTTATCAATGTCTGCTAAGCAGGATGTCAGAATTTTTTTTTTTTACAGTAGGTCCTTGTTGATTATCTGATTTAAATGCAGCAGTGTGTACATGCCAATCCCAAACTCCCAATCTATCCTCCCCTCCACACCTTTCCCCACTGGTAACCAAAAGTTCATTTTCTAAATCTGTGAGTCTGTTTCTGTTTTGTAAATAAGTTTATTTGTATCTTCTTTTTTTTTTTTTTTTAGATTCCACGATATCATATGATATTTGTCTTTCTCTGTCTGACTTACTTCACTTAGTAGGATAATCTCCAGGTCCATCCATGTTGCTGCAAATGGCATTATTTCATCATTTTTAATGGCTGAGTAGTTGACATTACTATTATGTGTCTCCCATTCTTCTCCTTTCTGTGTGTGTGATTACTGTTATTATTCTGACCCTATCTAGCCACTATAAATTGACTGTGTGAAACAGACAACTTGTCTTTTTTATCCATAATTCTCAAGAGGATCCACAAAAGGAACTATCCAGAGATTATCATCCATCATCTTTTATAAAAGTTATTAATATCCTGAATATTGAGCTTGATGCTATGGCTAGCTGGGACTTTTGGATTGTCTTTCTTGGACAGGAGAGGGAGGGATTTCTGTTTGGAAATGAGAGTGAACTGAATATTTGGTAAACAGAAAAAGGAACTGTGGTAGTTATTAATATTGCTCACAGATACCCTACCTTCTTCTAGCCACACAGCAGGACTGGAATTCCAACTAGTTAAGAATAAATTTTTACTGAGATGAATCAAATTTCCATCAATATGTACCTGGTTTCAGGATAATTTTTTAATGCTTATATGTAATAATGTCTTCTCTAATAAAGTCTTCTTCCCTGAGTCATCTTTTTCCTCTTTTTTAAATGGGGAAATATTCAGGGTTCATCTGTATCTCTAATTTCATACTATCTGCTCTCTGAGTGACCTTTTCTAATTTTATGGCTTCAGCTATAAACTGTATTTTGGATGAATATTAAATTTCAGTCTAGATTTCTCTACTGAATTTTAAACTCAAATACCCAATACCTAATAGACATTTCAAACCCATTATTGCTCCAAATTGAATTGAATATTTTTATCATTGCAAATATGGCTGTTTTCCTAAATTTACCCTTTAACTGATAGTCATTGAAGGCCAAAAACCACAGAATTCTCTTATTTTTTTTTTCTATATCTAATTGCTCACCAAGTCATGCTAATACTATTAACTAAGAATTTCTAGGTTGCTTCCACTAGATTGTCCCCACTGTTACTTACCTCACTATCTTACGGCTTTGCCATCCACTGTAATCCCTGATCCAAAGAAATCAGATTATTTGAGACAGAAAAGGAACTTCAGTGATTATGATAAAAGATAAATTCTGTAATAGATATTTGCAAGAAGTAATATTGAAGAAAGACATCTAAATCAATCTCACCTCTACAGGAAACACTTCTAAGACTATTATGCTGCTTTCATTCATTTCACAGATATTTATGATGTGAATTCTCTATGACAGGTCATCATTTTCCTTTGTATCAGGTAACTCACTGTACCAACTATGGACAATATAAGACAGCATTTCTCTTGAATTCACTGAAGAAAAAGGTGGGAAATAATATTGTAGGGTACAGTGTTGGAAAAAACATCATTCTCTAGAAGTGTAATAAGATTGAATTGCAAAGTTCTTATTGGAAACTGTGAAACATGAATTTGGAAATGTCAGTGTTAGACTAGATTAAGACGTTGTATACTGTGTGATATTGTCAGAAGTTTATCCTTATAACAAGAACCCTAAGAAAAATAACCACCTTCTGGACTGCATGAATTGGTAACTGGATCTTCCTTGTGTTTCAGCCCTCAGGGACAAATAAATCTCTTTAGTTTATTTTTGGGCAGGAGTAGGTTTACCTTTAGATAAAGTTTTAATACATTTAGTCAAAATGAAAATTTAAAAGTGAGATTAACTTAAAAAATTCAACTGGAATAAAAGTGAGATTCATACTTTACACAGATCTAAATGTGTCTTATTCAGAAGTGTTCAGAATATAGAAATAAGTAAAAAATGGTGATGATGGGAATCAAGAGAATGGAACAATGAAACTTAACATTTTATCTGTTGGATTTTTAATAAATAAAATAACCCTTTTATAAATTTTCATACTTTTGTACATTTTCCCAGATGCACATGTATTCTTTTATAATTAGGAATAATGAAGATACTAATAAATGTGTTAGTGACCCTCTCACGGACTTTCTAGAAAAATAAGTGTTAAATGAAAAATGTAGTTTCTTATTATATTTGACATATATTAAGAAACAAATAGTCATAAGAAAATGTATGTACTCATGGCCTCCAACCTTCTCTGAATTATGAGCTACTAACTGAAATAATTTATGCCACTGATTGTTCAAAAGTGCAGATGTGGTAGATTATTTGTCATCTTTCGCTATTTTTTTTGTTAAATATGGAGACTTCTAATAAACAATGGGTCTAGAAACTTGGAAATAAACAAACAAACCACAGAAATGTTAATACTGAATCCACATGATCGTAAAAAACGTTGAGAATTCAACAACACAGTTCTGGTCAAGTTTCTCTTTGTTAGTAAAATAAATGAAATGTCTATAATTATTTGTTAAATCTAGTGAGTTTATACAGGCACTCTAGGTAAATGACCAACATTGTTTGCCAATTATTTTCTTTAACAGATACTAATAAAAAATTATAAATGTTTTAATATGTAGATATTTTAAGTCATTCAAATTGGTAGTTTGCTATAATGAAACAAAGCTACTTGGCTGATTATGTGACATGTAGAATTTAACTGTATCCCACACAAATCCTGCAGACAGATGTTTATGGCAACTATATTCATAATTGCCAAAGCTTGGAAACAACCAAGATGTCCTTCAATAGGTGAATGGACAAATAAATTCTGAGACATCCAGACAATTTAATATTATCTACAACTAAAAAGCAATGAGCTATCAAGTCAAAAAAGGAAGGAAACTTGGAAGAAAATTAAATGCACAATACCAAGTGAAAGAAGGCAATCTGCAAAGACTACATACTGAATGATTCCAACTATATGACATTCTGGAAAAAGCAAAACTATGGAGACAGTAAAAAGATCAGTGGCTGCCAGGGTTTGGGGAGGGGATGGATAAATAGATGCACAGATGATTTTTAGGGTGAAAATACTCCATATGATACCACAATTATAGATACATGTCATTATACATTTGTCAAAGCCCATAGGATGTACAATAGCATCAGTGAACTGTAATTTAAACCACAGACTTTGGGTGATCATGATGTGTTAATGTAACCATCAACCAACAATGTCCAATTGTAACAAATGTACCAAGCTGGGGGCGGGGGGCGGGCAGCATGTTGGTTGTGGGGAGGCTAAACATGTAGGGGAACAGGGAGTATATGGAAATCTCTGTACATTCCCCTCAGTTTTTCAGTGAAACTAATACACTTTTAACTTTTTTTTTAATTAAAAGAACTCTTTAACTGTTTTGATTGCAAGTATTTTTTCTGAAATACTTTTAATACATTTTCATGTTAATACAAGCATACGTCAGATATATTGTGGGTTCAGTTCCAGACCACCCAGAATAAAGTGAGTATCACAATAAAGCAATTCATACAGATGTTTTGTTTTCCAGTGAATATGAAAGTTATGTTTACACTACACTGTCATCTGTTGTGTGCAATAGTATTATGTCTAAAAAAACAATGTAGCTACCTTAATTAAAAATACTTTATTGATTAAAAAATGCTAACCATTGTCTGAGCCTTCGATAAGTCATAACAGCTTTGCAATAGTAACATCAAAGATCACTGAGCACGGGACGAGGGGAAGATGGTGGAAGAGTAAGACGCAGAGATCACCTTCCTCCCCACAGATACACCAGAAATACATCTACACATGGAACAACTCCTACAGAACACCTACTGAACGCTGGCAGAAGACCACAGACCTCCCAAATGGCAAGAAACTCCCCACGTACCTGGGTAGGGCAAAAGAAAAAAAGAAAAACCAGAGACAAAAGAATGGGGACGGGACCTGCACCAGTGGGAGGGAGCTGTGAAGGAGGAAAGGTTTCCACACACTAGGAGCCCCTTCGCGGGCAGAGACTGCGGGTGGCGGAGGCGGGGAGATTCGGAGCTGCGGAGGAGAGCACAGCAACAGGGGTGTGGAGGGCAAAGCGGGAAGATTCCCACACAGAGGATCGGTGCTGACTGGCACTCACCAGCCCGAGAGGCTTGTCTGCTCACCTGCCGGGGCGGGCGGGGCTGCGAGCTGAGGCTCGGGCTTTGGTCGGAGCACAGGGAGAGGACTGGGGTTGTCTGTGTGAACACAGCCTGAAGGGGTTAGTGCACCACGGCTGGCCGGGAGGGAGTCTGGGAAAAGGTCTGGAGCTGCCGAAGAGGCAAGAGACTTTTCCTTTCCTCTTTGTTTCCTGGTGCGCGAGGAGAGAGGATTAAGAGCGCTGCTTAAAGGAGCTCCAGAGACGGGCACGAGCCGCGGCTAAAAGCGCGGACCCCAGAGACAGGCATGAGACGCTAAGGCTGCTGCTGCCGCCACCAAGAAGCCTGTGTGCAAGCACCGGTCACTCTCCACACCGCGCCTCCCAGGAGCCTGTGCAGCCCGCCACTGCCAGGGTCCCGGGATCCAGGAACAACTTCCCTGGGAGAATGCCTCAGGCTGCTGCAACGTCCCTCCGACCTCTGATGCCGCAGGTTCGGCCCACACTCCGTACCTCTCCCTGCCCCCGGCCTGAGTGAGCCAGAGTCCCCCAATCAGCTTCTCCTTTAACCCCGTCCTGTCTGAGCAGGAACAGACGCCCTCAGGCGACCTACACGCAGAGGCAGTTCCAAATCCAAAGCTGAACCCCAGGAGCTGTGTGAACAAAGAAGAGAAAGGGAAATTTCTCCCAGCAGCCTCAGGAGCAGTGATTAAATCTCCACAATCACCTTGATGTACCCTGCATCTATGGAATACCTGAATAGACAACGAATCACCCCAAATTGAGAAGGTGGACTTTGAGAGCAAGAAATATTATTTTTTCCTTTTCCTCTTTTTGTTAGTGTGTATGTGTATGCTTCTGTGTGAGATTTTGTCTGTATAGCTTTGCTTCCACCATTTGTCCTAGGATTCTATCCGTCCTTTTTTTTTCTTAATAATTAATTTTAATTTATTTATTTTACTTTATCTTCTTTCTTTCTTTCTTTTTTCTTTCTTTCTTTCTTTCTTTCTTTCTTTCTTTCTTTCTTTCTTTCTTTCTTTCTTTCTTTCTTTCTTTCTTTCTTCCTACTTCTACTAATTCTTTCTCTCTACTTTTTCTCTCTTTTATCCTGAGACGTGTGGATGAAAGGCTCTTGGTGCTGCAGCCAGGAGTCACTGCTGTGCCTCTGATATGGGAGAGCCAACTTCAGGGCACTGGTCAACAAGAGACCTCCCAGCTCCACATAATATCAAACGGTGAAAAACTCCCAGAGATCTCCATCTCAATGCCAGCACCCAGCTTCACTCAACAACCATCAAGCTACACTGCTGGACACCCTATAAAAAACAGCTAGCAAAACAGGGACACAACCCCATCTATTAGCAGAGAGGCTGCCTAAAATCATAATAAGTCTACAGACACCCCAAAACACACCACCAGATGTGGACCTGCCCACAAGAGAGACAAGATTCAGCCTCATCCACCAGAACACAGGCATTAATCCGCTCCACCAGGAAGCCTACACAATCCACTGAACCAACCTTAGCCACTGGGGACAGACACCAAAAACAAAGGGAACTATGAACCGGCAGCCTGCAAAAAGGAGACCCCAAACACAGTAAGATAAGCAAAATAGGAAGACAGAAAAACACACTGTAGATGAAGGAGCAAGATAAAAACCCACCAGACCTAACAAATGAAGAGGAAATAGGCAGTCTACCTGAAAAAGAATTCAGAATAATGATAGTGAAGATGATCCACAATCTTGGAAATAGAATAGACAAAATGCAAGAAACATTTAACAAGGACCTAGAAGAACTAAAGATGAAACAAACAATGATGAACAACACAATAAGTGAAATTAAAAATACTCTAGATGGGATCAATAGCAGAATAACTGAGGCAGAAGAACAGATAAGTGACCTGGAAGATAAAATAGTGGAAATAACTACTGCAGAGCAGAATAAAGAAAAAAGAATGAAAAGAAGTGAGGACAGTCTCAGAGACCTCTGGCACAACATTAAATGCACCAACATTTGAATTATAGCGGTTCCAGAAGAAGAAGAGAAAAAGAACGGGTCTGAGAAAATATTTGAAGAGATTATAGTTGAAAATTTCCCTAATATGGGAAAGGAAATAGTTAATCAAGTCCAGGAAGCACAGAGAGTCCCATACAGGATAAATCCAAGGAGAAATATGCCAAGACACATAGTAATCAAACTGTCAAAAATTAAATACAAAGAAAGCATATTAAAAGCAGCAAGGGAAAAACAACAAATAACACACAAGAGAATCCCCATAAAGTTAACAGCTGAACTTTCAGCAGAATCTCTGCAAGCCAGAAGGGAGTGACAGGACATATTTAAAGTGATGAAGGAGAAAAACCTGCAACCAAGATTACTCTACCCAGCAAGAATCTCATTCAGATTTGATGGAGAAATTAAAACCTTTACAGACAAGCAAAAGCTGAGAGAATTCAGCACCACCAAACCAGCTTTACAACAAATGCTAAAGGCACTTCTCTAGGCAAGAAACACAAGAGAAGGAAAAGACCTACAATAATGAACCCAAAACAATTTAGAAAATGGGAATAGGAATATACATATTGATAATTACCTTAAAAGTAATTGCACTAAATGCTCCCACCAAAAGGCACAGATTGGCTGAATGGATACAAAAACAAGACCCATATATATGCTGTCTACAAGAGACCCACTTCAGACCTAGAGACACATACAGACTGAAAGTAAGGGGATGGAAAAAGATATTCCAGGCAAATGGAAACCAAAAGAAAGCTGGAGTAGCAATTCTCATATCAGACAAAATAGAGTTTAAAATAAAGACTATTAGAAGAGACAAAGAAGGACACTACACAATGATCAAGGGATCGATACAAGAAGAAGATATAACAATTGTAAATATTTATGCACTCAACATAGGAGCACCTCAATACATAAGGCAAATACTAACAGCCATAAAACGAGAAATCGACAGTAACACATTCCTAGTAGGAGACTTTAACACCCCACTTTCACCAATAGACAGGTCATCCAAAATGAAAATAAATAAGGAAACACAAGCTTTAAATGATACATTAAACAAGATGGACTTAATCGATATTTATAGGACAGTCCATCCAAAAACAACAGAATACACATTTTTCTCAAGTGCTCATGGAAGATTCTCCAGGATAGATTATATCTTGTGTCACAAATCAAGGCTTGGTAAATTTAAGAAAATTGAAATTGTATCTAGTACCTTTTCCAACCACAATGCTATGAGACTAGATATCAATTACAGGAAAAGATCTGTAAAAAATACAAACACATGGAGGCTAAACAATACACTACTTAATAATGAAGTGATCACTGAAGAAATCAAAGAAAAAATTTTAAAAAACCTAGAAACAAATGACAATGGAGACACGACGACCCAAAACCTATGGGATGCAGCAAAATCAGTTCTAATAGGGAAGTTTATAGCAATGCAAGCCCACCTTAAGAAACAGAAAACATCTCGAATAAACAACCTAACTTTGCACTTAAGGCAATTAGAGAAAGAAGAACAACAACAACAACAACAAAAAAAAAAACCCGAAGTTAGCAAAAGGAAAGAAATAATAAAAATCTGATCAGAAATAAATGAAAAAGAAATGAAGGAAACGATAGCAAGGATCAATAAAACTAAAAGCTGGTTCTTTTAGAAGATAAACAAAATTGATAAACCATTAGCCAGACTCATCAAGAAAAAAAGGGAGAAGACTCAAATCAATAGAATTAGAAATGAAAAAGGAGAAGTAACAACTGACACTGCAGAAATACAAAAGATCATGAGAGATTACTAGAAGCAACTCTATGCCAATAAAATGGACAACCTGGAAGAAATGGACAAATTCTTAGAAATGCACAACATGCCAAGACTGAATCAGGAAGAAATAGAAAATCTGAACAGACCAATCACAAGCACTGAAATTGAAACTGTGATTAAAAATCTTCCAACAAACAAAAGCCCAGGACCAGATGGCTTCACAGGTGAATTCTATCAAACATTTAGAGAAGAGCTAACACCTATCCTTCTCAAACTCTTCCAAAATATAGCAGTGGGAGGAACACTCCCGAATTCATTCTATGAGGTCACCATCACCTTGATACGAAAACCAGACAAGGATGTCACAAAGAAAGAAAACTACAGGCCAATATCACTGATGAACATAGATGCAAAAATCCTCAACAAAATACTAGCAAACAGAATCCAACAGCACATTAAAAGGATCATACACCATGATCAAGTGGGGTTTATTCCAGGAATGGAAGGATTCTTCAATATACACAAATCAATCAACGTGATAAACCATATTAACAAATTGAAGGAGAAAAAACATATGATCACCTCAATAGATGCAGAGAAAGCGTTTGACAAAATTCAACACCGATTTATGATAAAAACCCTGCAGAAAGTAGGCATAGAGGGAACTTTCCTCACATAATAAAGTCCATATATGACAAAGCCACAGCCAACATCATCCACAATGGTGAAAAACTGAAAGCATTTCCACTAAGATCAGGAACAAGACAAGGTTGCCCACTCTCACCACTCTTATTCAACATAGTTTTGGAAGTTTTAGCCACAGCAATCAGAGAGGAAAAGGAAATAAAAGGAATCCAAATCTGAAAAGAAGAAGTAAAGCTGTCACTGTTTGCAGATGACATGATACTATACATAGAGAATCCTAAAGATGCTACCAGAAAACTACTAGAGCTAATCAATGAATTTGGTAAAGTTGCAGGAAACAAAATAAATGCACAGAAATCTCTGGCATTCCTATACACCAATGATGAAAAATCTGAAAGTGAAATCAAGAAAACACTCCCATTTACCATTGCAACAAAAAGAATAAAATATCTAGGAATAAACCTACCTAAGGAGACTGATGACCTGTATGCAGAAAATTATAAGACACTGATGAAAGAAATTAAAGATGATACAAATAGATGGAGAGATATACCATGTTCTTGGGTTGGAAGAATCAACATTGTGAAAATGACTCTACTACCCAAAGCAATCTACAGATTCAATGCAATCTCTATCAAACTACCACTGGCATTTTTCACAGAACTAGAACAAAAAATTTCACAATTTGCATGGAAACACAAAAGATCCCGAGTAGCCAAAGCAATCTTGAGAACAAAAAACGGAGTTGGAGGAATCAGGCTCCCTGACTCTAGACTATACTACAAAGCTACAATAATCATGACAGTATGGTACTGGCACAAAAACAGAAAGATAGATCAATGGAACAGGATAGAAAACCCAGAGATAAACCCACACACATATGGTCACCTTATCTTTGATAAAGGAGGCAGGAATGTACAGTGGAGAAAAGACAGCCTCTTCAATAAGTGGTGCTGGGAAAACTGGACAGGTACATATAAAAATATGAGATTAGATCACTCCCTAACACCATACACAAAAATAAGCTCAAAATGGATTAAAGACCTAAAGTAAGGCCAGAAACTCTCAAACTCTTAGAGGAAAACATAGGCAGAACACTCTATGACATAAGTCATAGCAAGATCCTTTTTGACCCAACTCCTAGAGAAATGGAAATAAAAACAAAAATAAACAAATGGGACCTAATGAAACTTCAAAGCTTTTGCACAGCAAAGGAAATCATAAACAAGACCAAACGACAACCCTCAGAATGGCAGAAAATATTTGCAAATGAAGCAACTGACAAAGGATTAATTTCCAAAATTTACAAGCAGCTCATGCAGCTCAATAACAAGAAAACCAACAACCCAATCCAAAAATGGGCAGAAGACCTAAATAGACATTTCTCCAAAGAACATATACAGACTGCCAACAAACACATGAAAGAATGCTCAACATCATTAATCATTAGAGAAATGCAAATCAAAACTACAATGAGTTATCATCTCACACCAGTCAGAATGGCCATCACCAAAAAATCTAGAAACAATAAATGCTGGAGAGGGTGTGGAGAAAAGCGAACACTCTTGCACTGCTGGT
Organism: Grampus griseus; assembly: GCF_964374135.1. NCBI lineage: Eukaryota > Metazoa > Chordata > Mammalia > Artiodactyla > Delphinidae > Grampus > Grampus griseus. The sequence goes on from NC_139012.1 coordinate 49,855,016, forward strand.
GGGAATGTGAATTGGTACAGCCACTATGGAGAACAGTATGGAGGTTCCTTAAAAAACTACAAATAGAACTACCATATGACCCAGCAATCCCACTACTGGGCATATACCCTGAGAAAACCATAATTCAAAAAGAGTCATGTACCAAAATGTTCATTGCAGCTCTATTTACAGTATCCCAGAGATGGAAACAATCTAAGTGCCCATCATCAGATGAATGGATAAAGAAGATGTGGCACATATATACAATGGAATATTACTCAGCCATAAAAATAAACGAAATTGAGCTATTTATAATGAGGTGGATAGACCTAGAGTCTGTCATTCAGAGTGAAGTAAGTCAGAAAGAGAAAGACAAATATTGTATGCTAACATATATATATATGGAATTTAATTTAAAAAATGTCATGAAGAACCTAGGGGTAAGACAGGAATAAAGACACAGACCTACTAGAGAACGGACTTGAGGATATGGGGAGGGGGAAGGGTGAGCTGTGACAAATCGAGAGAGAGACATGGACCTATATACACTATCAAACGTAAGGTAGATAGCTAGTGGGAAGCAGCCACATAGCACAGGGAGATCAGCTCGGTGCTTTTTGACCCCCTGGAGGGGTGGGATAGGGAGGGTGGGAGAGAGAGAGACACAAGAGGGAATAGATATGGGAACATATGTATATGTATAACTGATTCACTTTGTTATAAAGCAGAAACTAACACACCATTGTAAAGCAATTATACCCCAATAAAGATGTTAAAAAAAAATCACTGAGCACAGATCACCGTAACAAATATAATAATAATGAAAATGTTTGACATATTGTGAGAATTACCAAAATGTGACACAGAGACACAAAGTAAGCAAATGCTAATGGAAAAATGGCATTGACAGACTTGCTTATCACAGGATTGCCACAAACCTTCAGTTTGTAAAAAACACAATGTCTGATAGTGCATTAAAGCAGAGTGCAATAAAATGAGGTATGCCTGTAGTAAAAACAAAATGTTCAATAACATCTTGTCTTTCAATATTTAAAAAATATTATTTCTTTCTTATTTTACTTTAAGGATGAATAAAATGTGGGTCATTTCTTATTGAAGATGATTAATGTCCCAGTCCTGAAAAAAAAAGACAAAAGAAAAAGAAAACTTGAAGTATATTTTAAACATACATGTCATACTTTAATGAGTATGAGGCAATGGTAAGCTTTAAGCCATACATCTCCTTGGAAGTATGGCATAGGTCCTAAGCATCTAAGAGAACAAAGCAAGATTCAGCAGAGTTACAGATTTCAAATTCATCATTATGTTTAAGAATTATAGATTTGACACTAGGCTAAGGAAACTAGATAGAGAATGTCTCAGAGGAACAGCCTTTATTCAGCATGTGACAAGCAGGGAGAAAATACTTATATATGTATCATTGTATTTGTACACTTCATGTTGTACAGATCTAATTCTACCCAAAAGGCCCCAGGATGAAAATGCAAGCAAACAACTCCCCTGCCACACCCCCACACAGACACGTAAAACAAAAATAAGAGGATAAAGAGCCAAAGGATAACAGATCATGAAATCCTTCATACTATGATTTTTCTTGATATTCTTTGCTTTCACTTACACTCTGTTATCTTTTCAATTTTCCAGATAATAAAATAAGGCTTTTAAACTCTTCTTTTGTAAACTATAAATGTTCTGTTTCTATTGCTTCCTTTTGACTCTGTCTCAAGAGAGTTGGAGAGATGAAAATATGAGTTTTTCATCTTTGACTCTTTCCTCTTTCTGAAGAAAATATACACCGAAAAAAGTAAGGTAAACATTCTCCTTATCCTAGCATTAAATAATGATCTCTCATTAACTTATTGCAAATATACTATGTTTAATTTTATTTTATACATGTAGTAACTAATTTATACATTTATATTTTATATGTGATATGTATTTTCAAAGATTATGAGGGCTAGTGAGAACTAATCACATGAGAGACCTTCAAGATGGCAGAGGACTAAGATGTGGAGTTCACTTTCCTCCACACAAATACATCAGAAATACCTCTACATGTGGAACAACTCCTACAGAACACCTACTGAACACTGGCAGAAGACTGCAGACTTCCCAAAAGGCAAGAAACTCCCCACGTACCTGGGTAGGGAAAAAGAAAACAGAAAAAATAGATACAAAAGAATAGGGAAGGGACCTGCACCCCTGGGAGGGAGCTGTGAAGGAGGAAAGGTTTCCACACACTAGGACAGTCCTTCACTGGCAGAGACGGGGGGGGGTAGGTGTCGGGGGGGAAGCTTCAGAGACACGGAGGACAGCATAAAAACAGGGGTGCAGAGGGCAAAACAGAGAGACTCCTGCACAGAGGATTGGTGCTGACCAGAACTCACCAGCCTGAGAGGCTTGTCTGCTCACCCTCCAGGCTGGGTGGGGGGTTGGGAGATGGGGCTCTGGCTTCCTAGGTCATATCCCAGGGAGAGGACTGGGGTTGGCTGCATGAACACAGCCTGAAGGAGGCTAGTGCACCACAGCTAGCCGGAAGGGAGTCCGGGATAATGTCTGGAACTGCCTAAGAGGCAAACAGACCATTGTTTCGGGGTGCATGAGGAGAGGAGATTCAGAACACCACCTAAACGAGCCCCAGAGATGGGCATGACCCACAGCTATTAGAGAAGACACCAGAGATGAGTATGAAATGCTAAGGCTGCTGCTGCAGACACCAAGAAGCCTGTGGTCTAGCACAGGTCACTATACACACCTCCCCTACCGGGAGCCTGTGCAGCCCACCACTGCCAGGGTGCCGTAATCCAGGGACAACTTCCCCCAGAGAACACACAGCACGCCTCAGTCTGTTGCAACTTCAAGCTGCCTTCTGCCACCGCAGGCTCACCCAGCATTCCATACCCCTCCCTTCTCCTGGTCTGAGTGAGCCAGAGCTCCCAATCAGCTACTACTTTAACCCCATCCTGTCTGAAAGAAGAACAGACTCCCTCAGGTGACATACACGCAAAGGCAGAGCCACATCCAAAGCTGAACCCCAGGAGCTGTGTGAACAAAGAAAAGAAAGGAAAAAGTCTCCCAACAGCCTCAAAAGGAGTGGATTAAATCTTGACAATCAACTTGAGCTCCCCAGCATCTCTGGAATACCTGAATAGACAAAGAATCATCCCAAAATTGAGCGGTGGACTTTGGGAGCAATTATAAACTTGGGGTTTGCTTTCTACATCTAATTTGTTTGTGGTCTTATGTTTATCTTAGCTTAGTATGTACAGTTTATTATAATTGGTAGATTTGTTTATTAATTTGGTTTCTCTCTTCCTTTTTATTTTTTTATATATAGATTTCTTTTTCCTTTTTCTCTTTTTGTGAGTGTGTATGTGTATGCTTCTTTGTGTGATTTGTCTGTATAGTTTTGCTTTTACCATTTGTCCTAGGGCTATGTCAGTCGGCTTTCTTTTTTTTTTTTTTAGTATAGTTTTTAGTGCTTGTTACCATTGGTGGATTTGTTTTTTGGCTTGGTTGCTCTCTTCTTTCCTTCTCTTTTTTTATTACTTTTTAATTTTTTTAATTTTTAATATTATTTTTATTTTAATAACTTTATTTTATTTTACTTTTCTTTCTTTCTTTCTTTTTTTCTCACTTTTCTTCTGAGTCATATGGCAGACAGGGTTTTCATGCTCCAGCTGGCTGTCAGCCCTGTGCCTTGATGGGGGAGAGCCATGTTCAGGATATTGGTCCACCAGAGTCCTCCCGACCACATGTAATATCAAACAGCAAAAGATCTCCCAGAGATCTCCATCTCAATGCTAAAACCCAGTCCCACTCAACGATCTGCAAGCTACAGTGCTGGACACCCTATGCCAAGCAACTAGCAAGACAGGAACACAACCCCACGCATTAAGAGATAGTCTGCCTAACATCATAATAAGGTCACAGACACCTCAAAACACACCACCGGATGTGGTCCTGCCCCACAGAAAAACAAGATCCAGCCTGATCCACCAGAACACAGGCACCAGTCCCCTCCACCAGGAAGCCTACACAAGCCACTGAACTAACCTTACTCACTGGGGGCAGACACCAAAAACAATGGGAACTACAAACCTGCAGTCTTCGAAAAGAAGACCCAAATGCAGTAAGTTAAACAAAATGAGAACAGAGAAACACACAGCAGATGAAGGAGCAAGATAAAAACCCACCAGACCTAACAAATGAAGAGGAAATAGACAGTGTACCTGGAAAAGAATTAAAAGTAATGATAGTAAAGATGATCCAAAATCTTGGAAATAGAATGGAGAAAATACAGGAAACGTTTCACAAGGACCTAGAAGAACAAAAGACCAAACAAACAATGATGAACAACACAATAAATGAAATTAAAGTTTTCGTAGAAGGAATCAATAGCAGAATAACTAGGGCAGAACATATAATTTACCTGGAATATAAAATAATGGAAACAACTACATAGATCAGAATGAAGAAAAAAAAATGAACAGAATTGAGGAGGGGGCTTCCCTGGTGGCGCAGTGGTTGAGAGTCCGCCTGCCAATGCAGGGGACACAGGTTCATGCCCAGTCTGGGAGGATCCCACATGCCGTGGAGCGGCTGGGTCCGTGAGCCATGGCCGCTGAGCCTGTGCTCCGCAACAGGAGAGGCCATGACAGTGAGAGGCCCACATACTGCAAAAAAAAAAAAAAAAAAGAAAAGAAAAAGAAAGAATTGAGGAGAGTCTCAGAGACCTCTGAGACAATAATAAACACACCAACATTCGAATTATAGGGGTTCCAGAAAAAGAGGAGAAAAAGAAAGGTACTGAGAAAATATTTCAAGATATTATAGTTGAAAACTTCCCTAATATGGGAAAGGAAATAGTCAATAAAGTCCAGGAAGTGCAGAGAGTCCCATACAGGATAAATACAAGGAGAAAAATGCCAAGACACATATTAATCGAACTATCAAAAATTAAATACAAAGAAAAAATATTAAAAGCAGTAAGGGAAAAACAACAAATAATATACAAGGGAATCTCTATAAGTTTAACAGTTGATCTTTTGGAAGAAACCCTGCAAGCCAGAAGGGAGTGGCAGGACATATGTAAAGTGATGAAAGGGAAAAACCTATAACCAAGATTACTCTACCCAGCAAGGATCTCATTCAGATTCGATGGAGAATTTAAAACTTTTAATATAATTTCACTTAGCAAAAGCTAAGAGAATTCAGCAACACAAAACCGGCTTTACAAGAATGCTAAAGGAACTTCTCTAGACAGGAAATGCAAGAGAAGGAAAAGACCTACAATAACAAACCCAAAACAATGAAGAAAATGGTAATAGGAACATATATATCGATAATGTATATGGATTAAATGGATTAAATGCTCCTACCAAAAGACATAGACTGTCTGAATGAATACAAAAACAAGACCCGTATATATGCTATCTACAAGAGACCCACTTCAGGCCTAGGGACACGTACAGACTGAAAGTGAAGTGATGGAAAAAGATATTCCATGCAAATGGAAATCAAAATAAAGCTGGAGTAGCAATTCTCATATCAGACAAATGGACTTAAAAAAAAAAAAGACTATTAAAAGAGCCAAAGAGGGACACTACATAATGATCAAGGGAGCAATCCAAGAAGATATAACAATTGTAAATATTTATGTATCCAACACAGGAGCACCTGAATACATAAGGCAAGTGCTAACAGCAATAAAAGGGGAAATCAACAGTAACACAATCATAGTAGTGGACTTTCAAACCCCACTTTCACCAATGGACAAATCATCCAAAATGAAAATAAATATGGAAACACAAGCTTTAAATGATCCATTAAAGAAGATGAACTTAATTGATATTTATGGGACATTCCGTCCAAAAACAACAGAATACACTTTCATCTCAAGTGTTCATGGAACACTCTCCGGGATAGATAATATCTTGGGTCACAAATCAAGCTTTGGTAAATTTAAGAAAATTGAAATCGTATCAAGTGTCTTTTCTGATCACACGTTTGGAGACTAGATATTAATTACAGTAAAAAAAAAACTGTAAAAAATACAAATACATGGAGGCTAAACAGTACACTACTAAATAAATAAGAGATCACTGAGGAAATTGAAATATACCTATAAACAAATTACAATGAAAACACAACAACTCAAAACCTATGGGATACAGCAAAAGCAGTTCTAAGAGGGAAGTTTACAATACAACCCTACCTCAAGAAACAAGAAACATCTGAAATAAACAACGTAACCTTACACCTAAAGCAATTAGAGAAAGAAGAACAAAAGAACCCAAAGTTAGCAGAAGAAACGAAATCATAAAGGTCAGATCACAGATAAATGAGAAAGAAATGAAGGAAACAATAGCAAAGATCAATAAAACTAAAAGCTGGTTCTTTGAGAAGATAAACAAAATTGATAAACCATTAGCCAGCCTCATCAAGAAAAAAAGGGAAAAGACTCAAATCAATAGACATAGAAACAAAAGAGGAGAAGTAACAACTGACACTGCAGAAATAAAGGATCATGAGAGATTACTACAAGTAACCACTTGCCAATAAAATGGACAACCTGGAAGAAATGGACCAATTCTTAAAAAAGCACAACCTTCTGAGAGTGAATCAGGAAGAAATAGAAAATATGAACAGACCAATCACAAGAACTGAAATTGAGACTGTGATTAAAATTTTTCAAACAAACAAAAACTCAAGACCACATGGCTTCACAGGAGAATTCTGTCAAACATTTAAAGAAGAGCTAACACCTATCCTTCTCAAACTCTTCCAGAATATAGCAGAGGGAAGAACACTCCCAAACTCATTCTACGAGGCCACCATCACCCTGATAACAATACTAGACACAGATGTCACAAAGAAAGAAAACTATAGGCCAATATCACTGATGAACATAGATACAAAAATCCTCAACAAAATAGCAGCAAACAGAATCCAACAGCACATTCAGAGTATCATACAATATGATCAAGTGAGGTTTATCCCAGGAATGCAAGGATTCTTCAATATACACGAATCAATCAATGGGAAAAACCGTAGTAAAAATTTGAAGGAGAAAAACCATATGATAATCTCAATAGATGCAGAAAAAGCTTTTGACAATATTCAGCACCCATTTATGATAAAAACCCTCCATAAAGTAGGCATAGAGGGAACTCACCTCAACATAATAAAGGCCATATATGAAGAAAACACAGCCAACCTCATTCTCAGTGGTGAAATCCTGAAAAAAAAATTCCTCTAAGATCAGGAACAAAACAAGGTTGTCCACTCTCACCATTATTATTCAACACAGTTTTGGAAGTTTTAGCCTCAGCAATCAGAGAATAAAAAGAAATAAAAGGAATCCAAATTGGAAAAGAAGAAATAAAGCTGTCACTGTTTGCAGGTGACATGATACTGTACATAGAGAATCCTAAAGATGCTACCAGAAAACTACTATAGCTAATCAATCAAGTTGGTAAAGTAGCAGGATACAAAAATAATGCACAGAGTGTCTTGCATTCCTATACACTAAGGATGAAAACTCTGAAAGAGAAATTAAGGAAACACTCCCATTACTATTACAACAAAAATAATAAAATACCTAGGAATAAACCTACCTAAGGAGACAAAAGACTTGCATGCAGAAAACTATAAGTCACTGATGAAAGAAATTAAAGATGATACCAACAGATGGAGAGATATACCATTTTCTTGGATTGGAAGAATCAACATTGTGAAAATGACTATACTACCCAAAACAATCTACAGATTCAATGTAATCCTTGTCAAACTACCAATGGCATTTTTCAAAAAACTAGAATAAAAATTTTCACAATTTGTATGCAAACACAAAGAACCTGAAACAGCCAAACAATCTTGAGAAAAAAAAACAGAGGTTTTTCTGTAGTATAGTCTGAAGACAGGAATCAGGCTCCCTGACTTCAGACTATACTACAAAGCTACAGTAATCAAGACAGTATGGTACTGGCACAAAAACAGAAATATAGATCAATGGAACAGGATAGAAAGCCCAGAGATAAACCCACGCACATATGGTCACCTTATTTGTGATAAAGGAGACAAGAGTATACAATGGAGAAGACAGCCTCTTCAATAAGTGGTGCTGGGAAAAATGGACAGCTACAGGTAGGATAATGAAATTAGAACACTCCCTAACACTATACACAAAAATAAACTCAAAATGATTTAAAGACCTAAATGTAAGGCCAGACACTATAAAACTCTTCGAGGAAAACATAGGCAGAACACTCTGTGACATAAATCATAGGATGAACCTTTTTGACCCACCTCCTAGAGAAATGGAAATTAATACAAAAATAAACAAATGGGACCTAATGAAACTTAAAAGCTTTTGCACAGCAAAGGAATCCATAAACAAGACGAAAAGACAACCCTCCTAATGTTTGCAAGTGTTTGCAAATATTTGCAAATGAAGCAACTGACAAAGGTTTAATCTCCAAAATTTACAAGCAGCTCATACAGGTCAATATCAAAAAAACAAACAACCCAATCCAAAATTAGTGAGAAGACCTAAATAGACATTTCTCCAAAGAAGATATACAGATCGCCAACAAACACATGAAAGAATGCTCAACATCACTAATATTAGAGGAATGCAAATCAAAACTACAATGAGGTATCACCTCACACCATTCAGAATGGCTATCATCAAAACATCTACAAACATCAAATGCTGGAGAAGGTGTGGAGAAAAGGGAACCCTCTTGCACTGTTGGTGAGAATGTAAATTGATACAGCCACTATGGAGAGCAGTATGGAGGTTCTTAAAAAACTAAAAATAGAACTACCATACGACACAGCAATCCCACTACTGGGCATATACCCTGAGAAAACCAGAATTCAAAAAGAGTCATATACCACAATGTTCATTGCAGCTCTATTTACAGTGTCAAGGACATGGAATCAACCTAAGTGTCCATCAACAGATGAATGGATAAAGAAGATGTGGCACATATATTCAATAGAATATTACTCAGCCATATAAAGAAATGAAATTGAGTTATTTGTAGTGAGGTGGATGGACCTAGAGACTCTTATACAGAGTGAAGTAAGTCAGAAAGAGAAAAACAAATACCGTATGCTAACACATATATATGGAATCTAAAAAAAAAAAAAAATGGCTCTGAAGAACCTAGGGGCAGGAGAGGAATAAAGACGCAGATGTAGAAAATGGACTTGAGGACACTGGGAGGGGGAAGGGTAAGCTGGGACTAAGTGAGAGAGTGACTTGTACATATATACACTACCAAATGTAAAATAGATAGCTAGTGGGAAACAGCTGCATAGCACAGGGAGATCAGCTCGGTGCTTTGTGACCACCTAGAAGGGTGGGATAAGGAAGATGGGAGCGAGACACAAGGGGGAGGAGATATGGGGATATATGTATATGTATAGGTGATTCACTTTGTTATAAAGCAGACACTAACACCATTGTAAAGCAATTATACTCCAATAAAGTTGTTAAAAAATAAAAATTAAATTAAAATAAAAATATAAAAGAAAACTAATCATATGCAGATTATTGATCACTTAAGGAATTATGACACTCATATTCCTGGAATCACACACAAATACACAGGAAAGAAAAAACTACTGGTTTATTGGAAGCTCCAACAATGAGTACAGTGGTTGCCATTCCTTGTGTTCTGCCTTCTTGCCTACATCAGATTGATTGAAAGGGAAGAGTTCGGATTTGCCTAATTTGTTGGCATGCCATAGCATCCTATTAAAGATGAAAAATTCAGTAACTTCAATATTTTGTTTCTTTTTAACCTTTTGTTTCTCATTTCATTGACCAGTTTTTTGATTCAGTGATTTAATCAAATAAAAATGAAAGTCAGGCTTCCCTGGTGGCACAGTGGTTGCGAGTCCGCCTGCCGATGCAGGGGACACGGGTTCATGCCCCGGCCCGGGAAGATCCCACATGCTGCGGAGCGGCTGGGCCCGTGAGCCATGGCCGCTGAGCCTGTGCATCCGGAGCCTGTGCTCCGCAACAGGAGAGGCCACAGCAGTGAGAGGCCCGCATACCACAAAAAAAAAAAAAAAAAAAAAAAGAAAGTCACTGCTCTTATAGCTAGTATCTTAACAAATAAAACTGGAAATTGGCAAAAAATGCCAACAGATATTTTTGCCTGATTTTCACTGAGTCGGTAACATATGTTCCTATGCCATTGTATCCCTTATTTCATTGGTGGTTTTTCTCCACTTATTCCTGCAAGACCCTAACCTTCTGTCAAACCCTGCATATGATTTCTTGGATTTAACAGAGGTTTAAATTTGCTCATAAGAGCAAATTTACTTCTTACCTGTTCATACATGTTCTCTCTGTTTAATACAAGTGCAACCTCATGGTTCCAGGTTTGTTTAGTTATTGTGATGAAGAAGCTGAAACATTTTCTTTATTTATATTGTCTTCAGTTAGCACATTGTTAAAGCTATCCTGGCTTCTTCTCCAGCATTTTAGAATTCCAATGATGATTGCTTTCTCTGATCTTACTGATGGATCTCTGGGCTCAGAGAGAAGTTAGAGTGTTAGGTACGTCATGTTGTATTTAGAATCACTTTTTTCATGAGAGTATTTCTGATATTCTGCTAACTTTTCTCCCTTACCTCTTTCTCTTAGGAAGACTTTTTTTTCTAGGTAAGAGAAATGCAAAAGTCCTTCTGGTTGGCTTATTCCATAAATCCTTGAGACATGAGTAAGCACTTTGGCTTTGCTTTGGTGGACACAGCTGTAATTGTCTACTACATATAACTGAGATATTAGATTTCTTAAATAAAGATGATGAGCATGTTTACAAATAAATATATGGCAATTTATCCCTCTTCACATATATACTCTTTCCACTGGAAATGTAGTCTCCCTAGTGAGTGTAACCAGAACTGACTGGCTTTATCATCTCATATTCTACCTGAATTTAGTTTATCTCACATATATATATATATATAAAATTTATTTTCTCTGGTAACATTGTATATAATTTATAAGCATTATGAATATAATCCTAGCAAATAAAAAAAGAATGACTAAGCATGTTTCCTTAACGAATTTCAATGTCACATAATAGCTCAATTTACCTACAGATATAATATGTTAATAACAAGTGGACCTATAGTTAAAATATGAGAATATTATTGCTTGGGATTTAAGCTTCAGTATATAAACATCTCTCACGATATGATTAAATTTTACCAGCAGTATGTCAGTAAATGTTTAATAACTAGTTTTCAGTGGAAAAAAAGCCCTGATTTATAACATTTGCCAATTTCCATGGTGTAAATACTCTCACAGTGACTGATTTTAAGCTACAAAAATTATGTCCCCGAACATGCAGTTGGGAGGAAATGTAGAAAATCAGCTTTGTCTCACTAGCTGGTACAAGCTAGTATGAGCCTTCTACAAAGCACTATTATTTGTTTTTATGTATCTTAAAATAAGTACTTGAAAAGTTTCTATTTCTAAGCTAATATATTTTAAATTTTGAACTAAAATTCAGTATATTTAAGTGCTAGTGTTATTTAATAGCCTTAAAATGTCAATCACTAGGAGCTTGCAGCTGCAGATAGTAAGAGTCATGTATCTTGGACATCAAAGATATTTCTGTAATAAGCAAAACTAATAGGACAAAACTCTGTAAGAACCATAATGCATATAATGATGGAAAGACATGGGTAGGGTTATTCCTTAGGAAATGTTTCCTTAACAGATTTAAGAATGGCCTACATAAAAAATTACATTGCTTAGAAAAGAATTTAATATTTAACTCAGTTCATTTTACAGGAGAAAAAAAAATTCCACTATGTTTACTAAAATCTTTAAAACTTCATTGTTCATAAAATCCTGGCTTTGACTTTTGCAAAACATATATATTTCAATTTTATGATCCAAGTTCAGTCTTTCAAATATTTCTGTCAGAAAGTCTATAATACATGAGATAAAGCAATAAACTAGAAACTTTGATTTCATATCCTTCTCACACTAACTTCCTTCAGTAAGTCTATTGTATGGTAAGATATATTTGTATAGGACTTAAGAATCAAAGAAAGACATTCCCAGAATAATACTGATTCTTGAGAAGGTCATAGCCTCTCAGGATTAGAAAAGGTCACACATTTATTACATCTATTCACTTCATATTTAAATAAACTCAACAAAAACATTTCTAGTTTAGAACACCAGTGTTGACTGGCAACTTTTGTTCTACCTTTACACAGTTCTGAATATCATAAATGTCTCCACATATTGTCTTCTTTTTGTTCTTAGGTTTATCCAATAGAACAACATAAAACAGTGTCAGTCTAAGTTCTTCAAGTACTGACAATAGCTTAATATTATTTAGTCTTTTCTCACCTATGTAAATCCATTTTCATCAACCATTAGTAACAAAAGTTAGTTTTGTATTCTTTTAATATCCTGATTACTTTTTTTCTGAGTGCTTTCCAATTTTTGATATTATTTTTAATGTTTTCTAGAACTGAACATAAGTTTCCAGATGTGGTAGTGCCACTGATGATTAGAAAAGGACTTATATCTTATTTATTATAGACAACTTCTAGCAATTCTGCTTAAGAAAACTACTAGGCTGCTAAGTGTATTTTAAGCACTCATAATGCAGATACACCCACACACCCCCCCACACACACACACACACTAAAAGTTTATATTAACATTTTTTCTAAGGCAGATTGCACACCACTCTCTTTTATCTTGCAATTGGGACTTTATAACAATGAAAATGGCTGTGTAATCAAACCAAAGACATAGTTGAAGCTACGTACAGCAAAATATAAAGAATAAGAATAGAGTGTTCTTTCGCCTAAATCCCTCTGTCTTTTCAATAATACTCTCTCAAATATGAATATTTCAAGATCCTTCCCAAAGAAGGCCAAAGACATTTTAAATGATCACAGCTATACCCACGATTTCTTTTATGCAAGATAGTAAGCAAATTGATAAGTTCACCTCTATTCTAGCTGGTCATTTTATCACCTGCTGCTTTAGATACATGAAACTATTTTTGAATGACTGAGATTTAGCAGAGATTATAAAACAGACCTACACAAAATACTGATCATCCATGTTATAGAATACAAATATCATATTTCAAAAGATCAAAGCAATGTCATCATCCTCTTTTCCTCTTTTTCCCTGCTTTGGCTCTACTCCTGAGGGGTCAGATACATGATGTATGATGAAAGGGGTAAGGCCTTACTTCTCTCTCTGTCCAGCATTTCTCCCTTGGGATTATTTCCTCTACTATTACACCCTTGCTTTATGTATTTCTTTATTCTATTTTCTACTTCTCCATGAATATCTATCTTCAACACTATTTGAGTCAGACAGGATACCATAATATTTCTCTTATGTATGGGTGTGTGTATAAGGAGAAATGGCTGACAAATGTCTCCTTAATAAGGTTATGTGGCAGATAATTCAGGAACATTTGAAGATAATGATCGGAAAATTCCTATGTTCTTTTTTTTTCTACATGAGGTTTCCTGTGTAATACATGGAAAATATTAAGTGTGAGTTCTCCGCTATCTAAATTAAATACATGTGTGAAACCCAAATTTCAGGATTTGTTAATTATTGCTAAAAGATCTTGAATTTCCAACACAAATTCCAGTGGGTTGATTACATTACGAATCCAGGATTCCCTGACTAAAAAGGGACCACATGTCACTGACCATTGCTTGTACCTAAGAGAAAGAGATCATGGATCAAATCATTATCTTCCACACTTTCTGGAAATGTTAGCTTACTCTTCCTTCCAGTTATTAGCCACAATTCCATTAAAATATTTCTGTGCAATTTATACCATAAATTAAATCATACAAAAGGTGATATTATTTCATATCTTGATGCCATGTAAAGATGATCTATGTGAAGATGAGAGTAAAGATCAGGGTATATTTTGATAAGTGTTTCTGACACAATTAATGGTGCCAATATTTTTTTAATGGTACAATTTTTTCTTTTCTAGATTAAAAAATTTTTAATTCTAGATTTTTTTCCTTCATACTCTGTTGCTCTATTGCAGTCCTAGTCAGCCAGCTCTCTGCACTGACCCTGGGTAGATATCCTTTGAAAACTGGGAGGTTCAAGGAGAGGGTTAAAACTTAGAATTTCAAAAAGACTTCAGAGAAATGGTGTGCTTCTAATCAGTGTTGAATAGCACTCCTGCATGTCTCCTGGCCCTTTACACCAGTATTCATTTGACTTTTGATGTAGTTTTTTTCTGTCTTCTCTACTTCCCTCTTTACTGCCATCTGCCATGTTGGTTATAAGTGTATGTTTCAATCAATCTGTTTCTTTTCTACATTCCTGGTGTTGACATTTCTCACTGTGATCCATGCTGACCTTCTTACTACCTGTATCTTCTGCCACAGGACCCTTATTTCTCATATAAAGATAAGCCAGCCATTTGCTCTGATTCAACCCAAAGGAAGATTCTTGGGAATGATTACAGAAACCAGTGGGAAAAATATGTGAGCATCCTGCTTATGATTGTGTTCCACAGTCATAATAGTTGTCTTGCTAATATTTTGACTTTGCTCATGTTTTAAAATCTTTACAAAAATGTTAGGATGAATTAAAAGCAAGAGGGAGGAAGTGAGATCATTAGGATGACTCCTATATGATAGTATTCTTACTTCAACTGCAGATTATTTTGTATGTAAAAATTCAACAGTGGTCATTGAAATAATACCTAGAATTTCAGTTCACTGTTTAACTGTACATTGATGTTTTGGGACTTTATCCACAGTTTAAAATACATGAGCCTAAAACAGCTTTTGGCCAGAAAAAATAATTAAGTGTGAAAAATTGCATTTGTAAACTGAAAAAAAAAAGTGAGATATTCTTCTTTCTTTATTTGCAGGGGAGCACTGGTAAAAATGTGTACTAGAGATTTACCCTCTTATATTGTTTTTCCAGCATGATCCTTTAGCCATGATCTTTCAATTGTATAATGTGGCAATTTTTACTAAGGTAATTCAACTATTAGAATGTGCAATCTTGGGGCTTATTTGTTTTTCAACAACTATGTAGGCAATGGTATTACCTTTACCATCTCCTCACTAGTTTGAAACCTGAAAGAACAAACAAAGAAAAAAGCAGAATTTTTATGCCACAATGGTAAGGTGTGGTAAAGAAACCAATGCAGAAAGCTGAATGAGTTCTCACATGTGCCAAAATATAATATTCTTTGAGCCAATGCAACTCAAGCAGACCATAATAACCTGTTGGGGCTAGAAAAGTTCATGCCAAAAACGGATGATTTCCCTAGAGCCAATCAAAATGATGGAAACATTGGTGCAAAATCACAGCTGAGCAGGTTTAGTCCTCTCTTCACTAGCTACAGATGGCATGTAATTTAGGAATGCCCATTTGGTGAAATTTACCAGTTCCTCTAGAGATCACACATATGGGTTTGCATTTAAAAAGAAATTGCACCACGAATAGCTTTTTAAACAACAGATGTAAGTATTGACAGTAAAAGGATGTCCAAAAAGCAAAGTATGTCCACATAAGAGAAAAAAAAGAGCGTATGTTATACTTTATAGCACTGTAAGTGGCCTTTTAACTTAAATAAAAAGACAGAAAATAATTATGAAATCAATGCATACAATGTTTGCCAAGGCATGAATTAGATGGGAGATTCTGTCTTCACACTATGTTACTTTCCAGTATTTTACTCCTTTTTTCCCCACCTTTGTATATTACAACCATACTCTTAAATCCCCAAAGAATACAGAAGTACCTTAAGAGGAGTTTTGAGATCTGTGAGTCAATCTGTGTTCTCTGCTTCTCACAGCGCTGTTGTTTGTAGTTGTTGTTTGTTTGTTTCTTACAAGGAATTCATAATGGATCTGTGAAAACCCCAACATCATTTAAAAATTGAATTCACGTGTGTAAGCCTACACAAAGGGAGATATTTTTTGCAGATGTGTGCACTAGTTAGTAAAGGATGTTGTTACAGGTTGTGAGGTTTCCAATTGCCTGTCCTTTATTGCTTCCTTTAAAGAAGGAAATTAATTGTATGAAATTGCCTTGCTGGTAAAGTGATACGAAGTTGCCATGCCAGCATTGACCTAATCTAGCAGTAAAACAGGCAATCACATCCTCAGTGAACACTCATAGAAATATTTGATTTCAGGAGTGTGCAAGACCAAATTTTCCCTGGAGAAACATGCACATAATTTCCATTCTTGCATTCAAAGGTAGTTCTGTTGTAGATTTCTCCCGTACAGTGTAAGCCTTTGTTTTTATTGAAGGATAATGCTTTGTACCTCACAGTACAGTCCCATATGCAAGGAAACTACAATTAAAAGTTTAGGTATGGACATCAGGCATTTGACACTGTTTCTTGATTGAATAAAATACAATGTTACTTGTCTCTCATTCTCTGATGTAATGATGCACTGGAATACTAACAGCTATGCAAATGATGACATTAACAGGAAGATACCATTTTTCTGGCTGCTTACGACTAGCATCAGGTGAAAAATTGTGGGAGATTGAATTGCTTTTGTTTAGAGGTGCAAAGACAGTCAATTGTTACTATCCCAGGAAGCAAAGGAAAATGAAATCGCTTGTACAAAGGGATGAACAGATTCAGATTAGTATTCAAATATTTATGACACCATTAAATGGATGCAGTGAGGATGCAAAATATGGACTACCTATAACGTACATATTCAAATAAGAGAACTGGTGTTATCATGAATCTTCTTCTATATTCAGCTTTATTTTTGAACTGGATATTTACAAAGAAACTATGACATCACCCAAGGTGTATTAAATGTGTGTATTAAATTAATTTAAGTGTTTTGTTTGTTTGTTTGTTTGTTTGTTTTGCGGTACGCTGGCCTCTCACTGTTGTGGCCTCTCCCGTTGCGGAGCACAGGCTCCGGATGCGCAGGCTCAGCGGCCATGGCTCACGGGCCCAGCCGCTCCGCAGCATGTGGTATCTTCCTGGACCGGGGCACGAACCCATGTCCCCTGCATCGGCAGGCGGACTCTCAACCACTGCGCAACCACCACTCAAAAGCCCCAAGTGCTTTTTTATTTCACATAACTGACGATATTAGAAGTATAAATGCTTGTGTATATTACATATATAACCATAAATGCAATTGATTATTGTATTCCCACAGTGTGCTAACTGCCACTGTGCAATTAGACAAAGAGCTCTGACTTTAGAAATTTACAGTTTGAGAAAACAAAGAAAATAAATTCAGGCTTTCACAAAATTATCAATTGTTTTCATTAGAAATGGAATAACTTATGTGTAATTTCCTGCATACAGGAATGTGCATTAAAGACAATTTTGAAGGAAGAGGGTGTCTACAGAGAGGAAGCAAACAAATTTCCAGGCGTACAGAAACCTCCAAAGGTGAAACCCAGAAACAAATTGATGAGTAATTGGGGAGGAGAGATGGCAGAAGGAGGAAGTATAGTCAAGTTGGTCCATTGTGACCATATGCTGCAAGGGGCTTTGTGGAGGGTTTGTAGATCTGATTTTTCCTGTACTTCTGATTACTCTGGGCTC
This sequence comes from Grampus griseus, assembly GCF_964374135.1. NCBI lineage: Eukaryota > Metazoa > Chordata > Mammalia > Artiodactyla > Delphinidae > Grampus > Grampus griseus. The sequence goes on from NC_139012.1 coordinate 49,872,613, forward strand.
TCTCCATTGCTTAGGAACAGGCATTAAAGCAGACCCTCAAGTGATTATGTTTGGACTTTAGACTTCAAAAATGGCATTTTAGGTGTAGGAAAAGACATAGGCTTCAGAAGTGGCATTCCAGGTGTAGGGAAAGGCTAGTAAATAGGCAGAACAAATATTTGCTACCAATCTCCTTTTCTCTACTCCCCTCCTCCATACACACACACATAAGACACTCCAGGCCCTGTGAAAATCATTTCAAATAGAATGAGAATTAAAGAGAAAAATAAAACAATGTAGGTAGGTGCTGGGGAGTGTCCTGGAGAAGAGATATGTCCACCCACCATGGAGAAGGGTCAACCATGGCACAGAGGGTAGAGTATAAGAGAAAGCAGGTATAGGGCAGCCTCATGGACTCTCTCTGCTCCTTGATGGGGAATAAGAAGAGCCCTCTCTTTCTTATGCTTGAATGTGGCCTGAACTAGCAGACTATATTATTTTAGCTGAGAGGAGGAAATCATGAGTTGATCAGACATCTGCACCCACCCTGCCCCTCCCCCCCACCATGTCACATAAATATTCCAGAAGCTAGATGGCTTACTAGGGAGAAGTTTGGAAGGTATAAGAGCTGCCATTGATCAAATTTATCCTGAAACAAATGGGAAAACTCTCAAGCAATTGAATTTATCCTGAATTGATGACATTAAGTTTTCCATTACCAGATAAAATACTCACTATAAAAATTTACTTCAGTTAGATTTTTAAAATGCTAGATTTTTGCACATCTAAGAGCATGAATGGGGAATTCATACTTGTTATGTATTTTAATCAATAAATAAGGATTTTGGAAAATAGCTGTGATTTCAAATCAAGATTTTTTTGTGGAGATAACACTCGTGTACATAAAACAATTAGTGAACAATCCATGATTGTTAGTAAGTACTAAAATATATGACACAGACTACTAGTTGTGTGGACATTTGGAAAAGAGAAGATAAGTGAAGATTGGAGAGGTCACAAATTGTTTCCCAGAAGTTCTGAAAAGGTGACTATGCCGTGAGAGGAGGAACATTTGAGAATAGGAGAGGGACAGGAAAAGGACAGCATACAAACTACACTGTAATCACCATGAAGAAAAGGGCCTTGCCTTCTAAACACTGTATTAATAATACTTAGTTTGACATATGGTGGACGCTCAATAAATATTGAATTGTTGATTCAATATGATCATTATAAATTCTAAATACTATGAGTTTAGTCCAGGGTCTCCCAATGTCTGCAGTACTGACATTCTGGAGCAGATGATTACTTGCTGGGTGCAGCTGTCCTATGCATTGTAGCATATTTAGCATCATCTCTGGCCTCTACCCACTGAATGGAAGCAGCAACCACTCATTTTGGCAAAATGACATTGCCAAAAGTCACTTGGAAGGTAAAATTGTCTCCTATTAAGAACAACTAGATTAGCCTGATTATATCCTGGCAAGGAAGTGAGGAAAGGATCTGTGACAGGTAGAGTGATTGAATATATTTTTATCGATATAGGTTTACATGTTTTATTGGACTGAGTCACTGCTCTGTTTTCTTAATGTGGCACCATTTGTTGAGTTCATATTCTGTCCTGGCATTGTATTAGAAGCTTTAGTAATTTTTTAAACTCTGCAATAGGTATTACTATCTTTATTTTGCATGCAGTGAATGGCCAAAAGTCAGTTTGTACCCAAATCATCTGTCTGACTCATATTTAACATTAGGCTATGCTATTTCTTTTTTTATTTTTGATTTTTGCTTGATTTTTATTTATTTATTTGAAAAACTTTATTTTAAAATAGGACTCCCTTGGTCTTTCTTCTTTTTTTTTTTTTTTAACATCTTTATTGGAGTATAATTGCTTTACAATGGTGTGTTAGTTTCTGCTTTATAACAAAGTGAATCCGTTATACATATACATATGTTCCCATATCTCTTCCCTCTTGCGTCTCCTGCCCTCCCACCCTCCCTATCCCACCCCTCCAGGCGGTTACAAAGCACCGAGCCGATATCCCTGTGCCATTTTTTTTTTTTTTTTGCAGTACGCGGACCTCTCACTGTTGTGGCCTCTCGCATTGCGGAACACAGGCTCTGGACGTGCAGGCTCAGCGGCCATGGCTCACGGGCCCAGCCGCTCCGCGGCATGTGGGATCTTCCCGGACCGGGGCACGAACCCCTGTCCCCTGCATCGGCAGGCGGGCTCTCAACCACTGCGCCACCAGGGAAGCCCTTTATTATTTCCTTATAGTGCTGTAAGCTTATGGTGCAGTCATATTCTTAGATAATATGTTTACACACATATGTAGGCATATCTATAGAGAGATGGTTAGATACATATACACATAAAGATACTTGCTCATTCTTATGACATAAAACACATTGATTACTTTGAAAATGAGATTATCTGGAATGAGATGTGTATTTCAATTATTACCTAAGTCATATTAATCTTGATTTATTCAATTTGAGTATAATGTTGACTAACACTTCAATTAGTTCCAGTTTGCTTGATTTCACACCCCATAAAATTAATGCTGGCTGTGTCTACATAGGCAAAGTGGAGATGCAGTAATTATTGCAAAATCATAAGTAGCAAACACATTCTGTTATTGAAGAAAGGTAGCCTGATAATTCTGAACTATTCAGATTGGCTTTCTATATTCAGGACATAATATTAAAAGACAGAAAAATGTTAATTGACCCTTAGCGAACCCTTATGTGTGATATTCATCTCAGTGAAAGAGAGAGTATTTCCCATCCTACTTTACAACTAATCTTAAAGTAACACAACTATCATTCAAACTTTCAAATGCAAAATAAGGAGGTCGTAAGAAGTAAAGAAATTTGAAAGGCTCCCCTTAACTATGTAGTACTGTTTTCCTCCTGCTGCCGCATGAAGCAAGATGACTGCTGCCTCCTCCAGTTATCTAGAGGCTGCCTTCAAGGTCCTCAGGCCTCCGAGGTCAGACAAGTTTAGTCTTTTGATGCGGAATGACCACAGAAGACTTTTTGTGTACATGACACAATGGTCATTCACATTACAAGTTTAAAAGGTGGTACGGGCATAGCAGCTCTCCACCTTGGGTTCAGAGGACTCAGTTATGCCATCCTTGAGTTCCTTTACTTAATTCTCAAGCTTTGTGCCTCTTCTCCAGTTTTGTCTCTTCAAGCAAAAAATCTAATCAGAATCTGTTCCAAAGGCCAAAAAATGTCATGTTATTTATTATTTCTCCTTTCATTTACCTATTAGTCTAAACTGGTTATCATGAAGCCAATTTTATATCACCTCTCTTTTCATAGAGGTAGTGATATACAGCAATTAAGAGGATGACCGCCACAGTTTCACTGGGTAGATATGAATTGTGTTTTCGTCCTTACTTTTTTTTTTCTTTTTCCTTTTTTTTGTTTTTTGTTTTTGTTAAGAGTTACAGAAGTGTTAGCTGTTATTTATTTTTTTAATTGAGGTATACTTGCTTTACAATGTTGTGTTAGTTTCTGCTTTACAATGTTGTGTCAGCTACATGTATACATATGTCCTCTCTTTTTTGTGTATCCTTGTGCAAGTTATGAAAACTCTGAACTTTAGTTTTACTCATTGATACAATTAAAGTAATAATAACACAAAACTACACAGGGATATTGTAAGGAATAAATAACTGAAAACAAAAAAGCACTTATAACTGTACCTAATAATATATAGTAATACTTTACTCAGCAATGGCTACTTTATGTTATATCATACTATTGAGAAATAGAAGTTTCAGGGAAGAGATACATATATAGCTGAAGGGTTATAAAGGCAAACATTTCATATTATAAGATTACTAAGCTCTAAGCACATACAGCATCGTGTCTATTCTTTCTATTCCAACAAATATATGTGTGCAAAATCATTTTATAGGGGCTTCCCTGGTGGTGCAGTGGTTGAGAGTCCGCCTGCCAATGCAGGGGACACAGGTTCGTGCCCCGGTCCGGGAAGATCCCACATGCCACAGAGCAGCTAAGCCCGTGAGCCATGGCCACTGAGCCTGCGCGTCCGGAGCCTGTGCTGTGCAATGGGAGAGTCCACAACAGTGAGAGACCCACGTACGGCAAAAAAAAAAAAAAAAAAAAAAAAAAAATCATGTTATAAACTTCAAATGCTATGAAAGCTGATACAAAAATACTAATTATTTTCAATATCGTGGAAAGCTTTAACACCTAATATTTACTTTTAAATCACCACTTTAGTGGCATTAATATACTTTCTTCATATTCTTCCAAATTCCTTCAAAAGATTTATTTTTTAGGGAAAGTGAATGATATAGGTATTTTACTAAATGATAAACTGTTTTTATTTACCAGGTTTTTTTCTTACTCATCTCACTGTTTCTTGACAATACATTTATGAAGCAGAAATTACAGTCCTTTTTGTCTTTGGATGAAAGTTCCCAAGGTTATTGGTTTCTGTAAAGAAAAAGGAGAATTTTTTTTATTCATAAAATGAACACAAGAGGTGCTTTCACAGTGCATGGGAATTTGGGTGCCTAGTTAGTAACTCCAGGTCGTGACTTGCTTACATTGTTTGGCCCCCTTATTTCTCATATCCAGCTTTCTTACTGTCTGTTCTTTTTCTCCCATTTCAAATTTTAAAAATTTTGAAAAACAAATATGTAAGCCAAGACTAAGCTAAGACTTTAAATAAGTGAAGGTTTTAACCAAATTGATGTCCAGAAGAAAGAGTCCAATGTACCTGAAAACAGGGGAAGGGGAAGGTACAGTAGTGTGTAAAAGAAAGGCAGTAAAGAGCACACTCACCTTGTAAGCCCTTATAAGGTCTTTGTTTTTTTTCTCTAAGTGACATGGAGAATTATTTGCAGATTATGATTTCAAAGGATCACTCTGCATTTAGGTTGAGAACAATCACTTAAAAGGGCAAAGCTAGAAGCAGAAAGACACGTGAGGAGATTATAAAGTAATTTGGGCTAGAAACAATGGTGTCTTGGACTGGAGTAGTTTAGTGGAAGCCATGGAGAGTGGAAAGTTTATGCCTACTTTGAAAAAAGTATCAACAGGTTACCTGACAATTTAAACGGATTTGAAAGAAAAAAAAAAATTAAAGGAGGCCTCTGTAGTTAGGTTCTGAGCAACTGAAAGGATAGAGTTGGCATCAACTGAGATGCAGAAGGTTGCAAATGGTTTATTTTGTTTTGTTTGTTTCATTTTATTTTAATTGTGAAGATCAGAGTTCAGTTTTTTGAGATGTTGAGTTAGACATAGCAAGTGGATTTATCAAGGAAGGAATTGGACATATGGAATTGGAATTTAGAAAAAGAGGTCTAGACTAGCAATATAAATTTAGGAATCATTTGCACATTGATTATAGCCATGAGACCAGCAGAGGCTACAAAAGGAATGCATATAGGTAGAGAATATAAGTGATGCAAAGACTGAATTCTTGGATGCTCAAAAATTAAGAGGTTATGAAGAAAAGGGAGATTCAGGATACTGAAGAATCAATCCATGTCAGAAGGAAAACCAAGAGAGTCCTGGAATACAAGTAAAGAAATATATTAATGAGAAAGGAGTGATCAACTCCTTGAAAAGTTGCTCATGCAGCTGACTATTGCATTCAACAGCCTGGAAGTCAGCCTTGGTTTTAGCAACCTTGATAAGAGCAGTGTCACAAGAATAAGAGAAGGGAGCAAAAGCCTAATTGGATTGGACTTTGGAGAGAACAGAAGGAGAAGATTTGAAGATAAGAGTACAGAAAATTTGTTCAAGGAATTCCATTGTAAATGGGAAAACAACACCGCCAAAATATGCAGTAGCATATTTTGCTACTCTGTGTGTGTGTGTGTGTGTGTTTATAAATAACAACACATTTGTTTGCTAATTGCAATGCTCAACAGAGAGCCAACTATTGAGAATTCAGAAGTGACAAGAATTGCCTAGAGTGCAGAACCTGAAAGGATGGGAGTTGGTGCAGAAAGGGAGGAACTGATTTGCTTGGGAGAACAGAGGTCTGATCCATGGTGACATTGGAAGAGGCAGAGGATGTGGGTGCATGTTATTTTCTCTTTTGATTGCTTCAATTTTCTCATGAAGTTGGAAGCAACATTATGAGATTTGAGAATGTATGTTGATATCTGTAAAGAACTGTTCGGGTTATTATAATTTCCCATCAGGACAATTTGCTCATCAATTCATTCTATTTTTTATTCTATTATACATTATGTTTCTGATCGGCAGTTTCAGAAATCTTTCATTATCATCTTTGGTAAGAAGTATAAACTCATAGCATTCAAGGTACTCCAAATCTAGTACATTTTGAATATCACGTTCTAGTTCATTCTTCCCCATTCCATATTCCAATCATATGGATATACCTCCCAATACCCAAATGATGTATGAAATATCAGCCATAGGTGCCTTTGCTCTTGATGTTTCCTTATCCTTAAATTCTCTTCCATCTTCCTACCCATTTAATTTCATGACGGTCTAGTTTGAATGGTACAGGCATGCCTTGGATATATTGTGGTTCGGTTCCAGAACACCTCAATAAAGTGAATATCACAATAAGCAAGCCACACAAACATTTTAGTCTCCCAGTGCATGAAAAATTTATATTTACACTGTGCTGTAGTCTATTAAGAGTGCAATAGCATTATGTCTAAAAAAAATATTCAGACCTTAATTAAAAAATACTTCATTGTTAAAATACTACTAATCATCATCTGAGCCTTTAATGAGTCAATATATTTACTGGTGGAGGGTTTGAAATATTGTGAAAATTACCAAATGTGACACTGATACACACGAAGTGAGCAAATGCTGTTGGGAAAATGGCACCAATAGAATTACTTGATGAAGTGTTAAACAAGCCTTCGATTTTAACAAAAAACAAACAAAAAAATCCCACAATAGTCACAAAGTGCAATGAAGCAAAGCACAATAAAATGAGGTATGCCTGTATATCCTTCAAAACATGAAAGCATTCCCCAGCCCCTTGAGTGGAATTCACTCAGATGAAACAACTTATTGGTGAGAAGGCATGTATTTCAAAACTAGATCTTGGTTAAAATCCTGCACAGAATGTGTCCAGGATTCAGTTTTCTAATGCATTAAAAAGGAGATAGTAATAATAATATATAACAAAGTATTTATTTTTAAAATTAAATAGATAAAATATGTTAAATTAATTGGAAAAAGTATGTGTCTGTTTTCACCTTCCTTAGAACTTCCATATTCACTCTTGTATCTAAGACCCTCTTGTATTAGTTATCTTTTTATTTACACAGGAACTAGCATTTTTATTTCAAAGCCAAATAAATGTCTTACATTTTGAAGTAGTGAATAATAAAAGTATTTCTTAAAAATCAGCACTAACATTTAAAAACAAATTAATATGAGCCAGACACTGTTGTATATACATATCATAAACATAATCACTTTTATCTTCACAATAACCTAATGAATTAGGCATAATTGTACAAATGAGTAAATGTAACTCAGATAATTTATAAATTTCCCAAGTTCACCCAGATTACAAGAGTTTGAAGTTGATTTGCACATATAAATTTCTGACTTCAAAGCCTGTGCTCTTAATAAGTGATCTCTAATTAAGTATATCTCAAATTTGAAGTAGAGAAACTTTTGGATGAGAATAAAGGAAAAGAAGTGAGCATTTTAGGACTTATCACATAATGAATTGCAAATATATTTGTTCTCCTTATTTGCTTCTAGCCCCATGTTGGGACTGGTGAAATAAATGTATATAGATATGCATGCTGTGCAACATACATAAATAATGCAACCCAATCTTTTAAAACTAATTCTATACAAGAAAATTTAAAATGTGTAGGGCAAAGAGAACAAGGCACCATCCAAAATTCTATCTCACAAATGAAATCCAAGGGCACAAGCCAGCAATGGCAAAGGTTATAATTTTGATAGCATACAAATATTTGGTAGAAACCCTCACTAAATGTAACACAATGAACTAGTTTGGTATAAATATTTTTTTTTTCCTGAAATATTCCTTTAGGGACTGCCAGATCTGTTGTTCAAACACTGCCACCCACATCCATATGTATTGTCTTCCCCGCCAATGTTTTTTAGTTTTTGCTTTGTTTTGTTGTTTTGCTTTTAGCCACTGTGTAGACCTTAAACAGCCATATATATATATATATATATATATATATATATACATATATACACACACACACGTATCATGAGACATATGTGGCACATATGACATAACTTAAGAAAAAGTACTTTCAATTAAAGTGTAATTGGGCAAAGCTTGCCATACTGAAGACATTTTAATTCATTGCTAGTTACCAAGTTTCTTGGTAATATGAAGACCTAGAATCTAGATAATTAATACAAATAACACATTGGGAAAACAAACCAAATTATCACTTCTTTGTGAAGGAAATCACTTATTACCTCGGAAAAATATCTGTCTTCGTGGAATAATTCTTTCACTCTAGTTTTAGCATATTGTTTCAGCAGTTTATTAAAACTTCAAGTGGGAGTCATTCAGTCTAAATATAAGTCTATATGATATATATAAGTCTAAATATCTTATTTTGCTTTAGCACTAGATTTCTGTTAAAACAGAACACTTCATTATGTTTATTCATCATCATTTGACTGTGAGGCCGCTGTAAGTCAAAAATAGTAAACACTTGTGGAATGTATAGTAATTGAGAGCAACAGTAAATTACATTTTAAGGGCTCATCAAGGTGAGAATGAGACACTTCAATGCCACTTCTTGCTTCCTTGCTGGGAACTTTGCCAAAATGGAGAAATTTAAAGACTTGTTAAGCAGTGCCTTATCTCATTGACCTTTCTTCATTTGGAAGATTATCACTCCACCTAACCATGATCTCATGTTGTGGAGGTTCCCTGGATGGCATTGATTTGCTTTTTTTCAACTCAGCTGTGGATAAGGGCAGACACTTATTTAGAGTCATAAAATCAAATACATTTCTGAAGCCAGATCATATGTCTCATGATATTTCTATGGTGCATCCTGATGCATCTCACAATTTAATGCTTACATTCTGGAGAAAAAAATATGGGGAACGAGATAAGGAAAAAAATATTTTGGACAAAAAAAAAAATCCCAGGATAATAAATGACCACAATAAAATATTCTTATATAATAGTTTCTCTCAAGTGGGGCCCATATGTTCTCTGAAATATGCAGACATATCCTTGAGTGCCACAACATTTTCTACCAGAGCTTTCAAAGTATAAGCTTTCATTTTTAAAATCATAGAAAATTTTAGTTATTAAACTAAGACCTATCAACAATTTATTGTAGTAGGCTAAAGAGAAAAGAATAGAGACAGAACTAATATGTAAATGAAGCATTCATTCAAAAGACATCAGGGTATGTATACTAATGAATGTTTTATAAAAAGTCAAAAAGATAACTGGTGGGAGATTTGTGTCATTATAAGATGCACAGGAATTTAACGATGCCAAACTTGCAACCACCTGCAGTCAGTCCCCAAACAGAGCGTTGTGCCATGTTCATACTCATGTTTCTAGCAGCAATTTAGTTTCAACAAAACACAATCACTTAACATCTTAATTGTGGTTAATTTGAATTATATAGGATTTGTATCCCTGTTTGTATGTAATTTGTACTTTTTTTTTCAGTTAAAAATGATCAATGTACGGAATTCATATTTAGTTTATATTTAATTTTGTACACAGTTAACTAACATAATAATGCAAACAATTTGTTAATAACTGAGGACTTTTGGATATGTTTTCCTTTAAGGAAGTAGAGGTGCTCCAAGGAGATATTGAGAAATCTTTCTCTATACCATACTTGCCAAGAAATCATTCTGGGGCTGATGATAATTTTGACAGCAATCAGTCATTCTAGTATAAAATTTCCTATCAGTATATTTTTCTAAACCAGTCACAATTTTGGGGGCATTTGCTAGAACTCCATTCTTCCCACCAATTTCTTTATCCCTTTGTTCACTGTACAGACTTCTACTTAACCTCGAGAATAACGAGGTAGTTATTATTTTCTGTGGCAACCCTTTTGATGAAGACATTTGGGAGAAGCAACTTATACATGCCTTGGGCATGAAATTAATTCAGGCTACATTTCTCAACACGGTCCTTGACTGTCTTAAACGAAACCTATCATTAAGCAAATTGGCTCCAAGCACTGACAATATTATGGTACACCACTTGCATTAGTTAGGGTTCTCTAGAGAAAGAGAACCAATAGGATATAGATAAATAGATGATAGATAGATAGAAATAAGTATTATATGGAATTGTCATATAAAATTAAATATTGCACTCCATATACATTTCAAAATAAACATATTATGAAAACAGAACATATTTGTGAGATCCAGTACTTATTTTATTATCCCCATAATCAATTCGATTCTTTAAAAATATCAAATATGTCAATCATTTTAAAGCTTATTTTTAATTTTATACCACTGCTTTGTTGATGTTCTGAACATGGACATAGACTATTCACTGGGAGATCCAGGTACCATCTATACCCCCAACTGATCTTCCACATGTAGATACATTAAGTTCTCAAGTACTTAATATTAAGTTATGAACTGCATGTCAAATTTATTGAGATCTCTGAAATGAAACAGTAACGAGAATTGAAGCGGCATAGTTTCCTGAGAAACACCTAAGCCAAGATACTGAAATGAAGTAAAGGAAAAGAGCAAAAAAATGTAATGTTTAATAAGAGATAGTATATGGTTTTGAGATAGTATAAGAGATAGTATATGACTCTTAGGTTGTCAAAGTATTCAGTTGAATTTATTGCGGATATTTAAAAGTGCAATAACATGCAGGGTCTGTTTTTGTCTGGTAAGGTGTGGAGCTCTGATTTTATTCTGACACCCCCTCTACTCCCCTCCCCCAGTGTTCAATAATACCTAAATGTTTTCTGGTTGGTGGAGATGAGAGCACTTTAAGAATTAAGGAGGAATATTTATGGGACTATTTGTTTTCTTAGGTGGTCATTTTTTAAAAATCTTGGGGCTGGCCTTGTAGGCACGTGTACATTGAGACTTTTTTTTAAGGACAATTTGGTGTTAAATGAAATTAAAAGGACTACTTTTATTGGATAAAAGTATTACTAAAAATATGTGTATCTCTTAAACATAAATTATATTTTAAATTTTCAGGGTTTTTTTTATACTTGATATACTTTTTAAATGCTATTGAAATTTCATGGTTATATTACATTTTATATTTGGGTTAAAGAATCTTTCATTTAACATTTCATTTTTATTTAAAATGAGTCACATATAAATTGCTCCAGTGTGGGCTATTACCAAGATTTCTTCCTGTGGAATCCTGAAAGTTCAGATATGCTAAAAATACAAGAAATTTCTCATGGGAATTTTGTTCTTTCTGGATAAGATATAAGAATATTTTACTTTCTTATGAAAAACACAATAGAACAGGTGTTAGGTTTCAGGATTTAGGGGAAATTAGAAATTAAGTTGCTTTATCCAGAATAGATACTGATTTAAAAAAAAAATAATGCTAACTTTGCCTGTGGAAATTTAATTTAATCCTATGCCATTATTTTAGATAGGCATTAAAAGCTGTTTTAATGAGCTTTGAAAGGAAGCTAAATACTTACAATTTTTTTCCTTTAATTTTCTCTCCTTTAGCATCTTTTCTACTCATTTAAAAATAATTTTATTGACCTCTAAGAAAACTTATTGAGCTTTCTTTGGAGCTTTTTTTTTTTAAGAATTCAAAATATAGAGTGATTTCTTTTTCTTCTAATAAATTGTTCTTCCCCAATTGTTTTTACCCTCTCCCCCTTTTCAATTCTAAGCATGTCTTTTCAAGTTCTTCTCGCAGTTGCCACTTCAGACATTTGTGATTCCCCCTGTAATTTCCAGGTGCTTGGTTTCATGGATTACATATGCTGCACAAAGCTAAAATCACTATAATCAAATGTTTAACACAGTGCTTTCAGTGGAACACAATTACAGATGATTCTGAGCATAATCCAAGGAAAGGTCAATTCACTATTTTAAATCGGAAATACTTGCAATAATGATACATATTTTTTCTAAAATTCCATTACAACAATAGCCTTTTCTGCATGTTGACTTGACTTTGATAAAAGATCCATAGTTTTAACAACTATCTGAGTTACATAACAAGACTCAATTACACCAGCTGGTATTGACTGATGTATTTAATAATGTAATAAAGATGTCAACCATGACAGAATTGGTTAGTTTGATATTAGGGCAAAGTGCCATTTCTTCCACAAAGTTGGCTAATAAAAATACGGCCTACTATATGATGAGACCTGTCAAGTAAATTCATGATATGCCAAATTCATAAGCTCTCAAGAATTTCTTTGGAGTTTGGCAGAAGGGGCAGCCTATAGAGTGCTCTCTGTTTGTGTAAGAAACAAATACATTGAATGGAGGGTGAGCTGGCTAGTAAGTGGTCCACATTACAAGTGATTAATTGGAAATATTTCATGTTCTATATCCATCTTTTATGAAGAATATTTTTCTTTGGAGAGTTCTATATTTCACATTTAATTTTTATGTTCACTTGCAAGTTTCTCTGGTCCCACAATTCAAAAAGAGTCTGTTGAAGGGAAAATTAGAGGCTGTGATTCAGAATTCAGTGAGTCTAGTCCCTGCAGAAACTTGGCAGAGGATAGAATCAGTTCTTAGTATGCCAAATTGAGTGGCCCTGGGCCAGATGCTAATTTTGAATGCACGGCACACATCACTTTGTGTCTCGATTAAGCCATGTCTGTGAATCCCATGCAAGCCCAGCAACACATTTTGTGTAACATATATATTAGCGTTCAGCACATCATAGATTTAATTCTGGCTTTAAGCATGTAAGAGAAATCACTTCTTTTAGGCTAATAAATTCTACCTCTTTGAAAAAAAATGAATAAGGAATTTTAATTGACTTTTTGTCCATGATTCCTTATTTAAAATTTAATAATCTCAATTTTGGTCATTTCTTAAGAAAGCACACTCAAGAAGAGAGATTTAATCTTACACAAATGTAAAAATGTGATAGGAGTAGCATAAGATTATTTTCCCCTTCCACTTACTTTCTTCTTTAGTATATATTAGACAGAAATGTATTCATGAATGTGGATTTGTTCATTAAGCTAATTCAATCATCTTAGAGAAGACTAATAAAAACTGTGGAGCACAAAAAATTAAATGTCAGTGTGTAAAACTGGATTAAAAAGTTTTATTTGATTATCAGTATTTTCACCATATTTGAATCATACTGCTGTTTTATCATCTGGCGACCTCACCAGAATGTTCCTGTTTGTTTTCTACGTTGGAAAAATAAAGCTGTCAGTGTATATAAGCCTTCAGAAACATGACCCTATCCATGGAAGTAGTTTTAGCATTGTTCTTGTTTGAAGTCATTTGTAAATAAACAAATAAATAAATTTTTAATGTAAAAATAATAAAGTTACTGATGTAGGTTTTTTGTTTTTTTAAATGGGAGCTGGAGCTACTGAGTGATAGGATTAATGTACTGACCTTGACCTTGAACTGTGCCAACTTGCGCTGTTTTCAGCTAGACTAGAGTCTGTCATACAGAGTGAAGTAAGTCAGAAAGAGAAAGACAAATACCGTATGCTAACACATATATATGGAATTTAAGAAAAAAAAGTGTCATGAAGAACCTAGGGATAAGACAGGAATAAAGACACAGACCTACTAGAGAATGGACTTGAGGATATGGGGAGGGGGAAAGGTAAGCTTGGGGAAGGGTAAGCTGTGACAAACCGAGAGAGTGGCATGGACATATATACACTACAAAACGTAAAATAGATAACTAGTGGGAAGCAGCCGCATAGCACAGGGAGACCAGCTTGGTGCTTTGTGACCACCTAGAGGGGTGGGATAGGGAGGGTGGGAGGGAGGGAGATGCAAGAGGGAAGAGATATGGGAACATATGTATATGTATAATTGATTCACTTTGTTATAAAGCAGAAACTAACACACCATTGTAAAGCAATTATACTCCAGTGAAGATGTAAAAAAAAAAAAAAGACCACGGTGAATCAGATACAGCTGGCCCTGTGAGTTACAATAAAACATAATATTCTTGTAAATTTATTGTCTGAGAAGTATACACAAAAGTCTTCTATCTATACTAATAAGTTTAAAAATAAAACCAATATATGAGAAACGTTGATCTTTTGTTCAGACAAAAAAGTCCATTAGTTAAATGATTGATTTTATGCTTAATTTTTTTCTCTGAGGCATTTTATTTCCTTTTTGTGTTCCTTTTTAGTTTGTTTTATGCCACTCTGAATATTTAGTCACCATTGGATACTTAACAGAGAAAGTAGAGGAAAAGGCAAGGACCAAATTAGAAACTCTTTTTGAATTGCTGGCTCTTATTCCAGCCAATCTTCTTCTGGAGTTGGAAATAATGTTGTTTTATTTTTTTTTGAATTAAGGGGGGAAAAAAGAGTTTAGTGTAAATTATATTGTTATTTTACAGCATGCTTGCTTTGGTCTAAGGGAAACACAAATTGAAATAAAAGAAACTTGAAGCACAGTATGAAAAAATCTTGTTTTTATCCAACACTGGTTGACTTTGAATGGATCTAGTCTAAATTGTGGGTACTGTGATCATATATAACAGAGATGAGATTGGGGAGGTCTGACATCTCTTAATTTATTTATTCCACCAGTGTAATGCTAGCCACCCCCTGTTTTTATTATACCAATTTAATGTCAGCCATTTCCTGTTTTCATTAGACCATTGTAATGCTAGACTCCTACTGTTCTCATTAGTGCAGGACTGTGTAATGGCAGCCACCTCATGTTTTCATTATAACAGAGCTGTATGGTGCCAGCTGCCACTTGTTTAACTTTACTGAGAAGCATTTGACCATGGATTACATACTTCTACAAGCTAGCAGCAAACAAGGTAAAGGCATCCCAGTTTCTGGTAAAATAGTGGTAAGTGCTTAAATGACTTATTAGCTATTAATGTGCAAGGAACAGTTGTTGGTGATGACTGGGAAACTACAATAAACTGAGTAAACCTTTGAACTGTTTTGTTATCATTGTTTTGTTGTGCTTTGTTGTGCTTAGAATTTTCTGTCTGACAATGACCTTCAACAAGATTTTGAAATGATGTATTGTGGTTTTGTGTAGATAGATTTGTATTGCTCAGATGAGTCCATTTGCAATAATGGATAGCATTCATTGAGAGTTTTCTATGTGTCCAAAATGCTTCTAAGCTTTTTATGTCTTATTTCATTTATTCCTTACAATTACTTTAGAAGTTACTCTTGCACACATTTTACAGATGGAAAAACTGAAGTATATAGTAGTTATACAACACAAATTTCCTCAGTAAAGAGCCAGATAGTAAATATTTTGTTTTACTTTGTGTACAAAACATACAGTTTTGTCCCAACTACTCAACTCTACTGTTGTACTAGAAAACAGCCATAGACATATAAATTATAGTGTGGCTGGCTTCCAATAAATATTTATTTACAAAAATAAGCTGGGGGTTGGATTTGATCCAAAGGCCATAGTTTGCCCACTCATGACATAAGGCCACATTGCTAGAGGGTGGTAGGTGAGAGTTATAGCTCTGAGGTAAGAGTCTATGACTTTTAACCACTATACTTCCTCTCTGTGACTTTGTAAATGGAAATACTTGCAATTTAATTTATTTAGGAAACTTTATTATGTAATTATAAAAGTTTTCAAAGAGAAAAATGACTGCTTAACTGTGCTTAAAATTTTTCTTTATATTTTCATAGTTTTGTCCCTAATGCTTTTTATATGAAGCATCTATGAATTCTTCTGAATAGTAACCTAAATATGAAATTTATTATTGAAAGTAAAAGGAGTCTTTTCCTATGGGTAAAAAATAAACTTTCAAATTTATCTGACCTACATTTTCTTTTCTTTATGTAAAAATGTTATGGAATAAATTGTTTCTAAAAACCCATCACTTTGTCACCCTCAGATTACTGCATTATTAACTTTACCAAATAGGGTGATTGACAGATGTGTATAAGTTGGTTGAAATTATTAAAAACTGTTACAACTTGTAACCTGTCAGTGTTTCCTGGGAAACAAAGTCCTATCCATCTGTTAGGGGACTCTCTAAATGACTGTAATGAGTCACCTTTAAAATGGCAGCTGTCGGGCTTCCCTGGTGGCGCAGTGGTTGAAAGTCCGCCTGCCGATGCAGGGGACACAGGTTCGTGCCCCGGTCTGGGAAGATCCCACATGCCGCGGAGCGGCTGGGCCCGTGAGCCATGGCCACTGAGCCTGCGCGTCCGGAGCCTGTGCTCCGCAACGGGAGAGGCCACAACAGTGAGAGGCCCGCATACCGCAAAAAAAAAAAAAAAAAAAAAAAAAAAAAGGCAGCTGTCACCCTAGGATTTGAACCTTGAAGCCCCCAAAGAAAATGCATGTGCTTCAATGAAAAAGGAAAGTATATCGCCAAGTTTCATGCTCTTGATCACAGAAGGAGGTCAGAAAGCAGTGCTTTGTTACATTAGGTTGTGATCTGCAATTAGCACCCCCATCTGTCTGAGGCCAATAACAGTCAGATAAGCAGGAGTGATGTTGAAGGTTGATAAGACATTCTATGTCTCACTTGTCTTCTACACTTCCCAAAATGAATATACCCTCACGATGAACTTTGTAGGACTCAATATCACCTGTGGAAATTACCTTTATTGAACTGCAAGCACTGTAAAGACAAAGGAAGAGAGAAGATCGAAACAGAAAGTCAGTGCACTAGTCATGAGGGTGGAAAGCTTCGGGGTCTTTCATGCTCTCCAGACTGCTGGGTTCGGTATTGTTAAGTGAGGATGGGTGGACGAGAAGTTTCTTATATTCATTATTTTCTTTAACTGTTTCTATTTCTCTCTTGTTTTTGTGTTTCATCTAAAATAGGGCAGGTGGAGTCATAACGTTTGCTGTGAAATAAAATGCAAATTCCACTATGCAAATAAACCATTAGAAAGTAAACTAACTTGAACAGTAGTGGTATTTCAGTGATTATATTGCTTTTTAATATAGAAAGATTCCAGCATAAATAAAACCCAGCAAGTTTCTGTATGTGCTGGAGGGTGACTGAGTCTCCCTGGAAAGAACACCTCAGAGGCTGAGGCTATGGTTTTCACTTCCACCCCTCGAGTGCTTTTCAACATGTTCCTGGCCTGTTAGTAACACCAGCATTCACTACAGTGTATACTAACTTTAGTTTTAACACACTTAGTGCGTATTTAGCCAAGTTGTACCAAATAAAATCTCAAATGTGGATTGGCTATGGTAACTGCTGTTTATATTAATTATCCTGTCAATGTTCAGACTTTTAACTTTGCCACTGGAGTTCCTGTCACCCTTTTAACACATTACCATTATTATTTTTAAACCAGAGTCATTTTAAGTTCAAATTCATAAAATGTGCATTGGAACCGCCCACCCTGCCTTACAGATGGTAAAACAGAATATGTGTCAAGAGAAATAAAACTTTTAAGAAACCATTTGCACTCACCTTCCCCTCACCTCATTTCGAAAGTCAATCTGAAATTTTTTGGCATTCCACATATTACTCTGAAAGATTCAGGTAGGAAGATGCCTAAGAAATCAATAGAGGCATTCATTCTACAGCATCCGGACATATTTATGGTCACCTAGCTTCTGTTTAAACATTGCCATTCCTTGATCTGACACCTCCTACCACCAAAACATTTTTTTATACCTGGCCCCACAAAGTCCCAATGTCATGGGAGAGACAGATTTCACATACACGTTAAGGACAGGTGACTTGAGGTTGAAAGATAAATTGATCATATCATTTGATCTCTAAGGCAGCAGTAGACCAGACCTTTGAGATAGTCCCAGAGGCAGACTCTTCCCTCCTTTACAGCTAGGGAATTTTGTTTTACCTTCCCTTCTTAGGAAATCAGCTTTCAACTGCTTCAGGAGGAGTAAACAGCCATCCCAAGCAACACCTTTCCATTCCATGGAGATTCTTCCAATATATGTGTTACTGGTACTGATTAGAGTATGAGATAATACTCCCAGCTGCAAGAGATACTGTCCTGGCAATCTCCAGAGCAGAATATACGCACAAGAAATTGGAAATAAGTCCTTATGATAAGTAATTTAGGAGAATTTCCAGAACTCCTCTCAAAACTCAGGAAGAAAACATGTCAATCCATTTAATAGTCAATGTCCATTACCCTAAACCTAATATTGTTCACTGCTCTTTTCCTAAACACCTCCTTTCTAAGGCAGAATTTCTCAACCTGGACATTAGTGATATTTTTGACAAAATAAATCTTTGTTAGTTGGGGGAAGCACTGTATTGTGCACTGCAGGATGTTTAGTTGCTACAGATGCCAGTAGCAAACCAACTCCCCCACCTCTTAACAACCCAAATTGCCTCTATATACTGCCAAATATCCCTGTGGGGCACAACTGCTCCCAGTTGGGAACCACTAATCTAAGGCCATTATTCCTTATTTCAGTGCCTAAATAATCAATAATTTAAAGCTCCTCTCTGATAGGAATGGAACATTATAGAAGCATTAAGATAGCACACCTAGGGGCTTCCCTGGTGGCGCAGTGGTTGGGAGTCTGCCTGCCGGTGCAGGGGACACGGGTTCGTGCCCCGGTCTGGGAGGATCCCACGTGCCGCGGAGCGGCTGGGCCAGTGAGCCATGGCCGCTGAGCCTGCGCGTCCAGAGTCTGTGCTCCGCAGCGGGAGAGGCCACAGCGGTGAGAGGCCCGCGTACCGCTAAAAAAAAAAAAAAAAAAAAAAAAAGATAGCACACCTATATCAGCCTGGAGGGCCCTGGATGAGTGGACTCAGACAGAAATATTTAGAAATAGAATTGTTCTGCCTAACAGAATTCACACAGACACTAGACTGGAAAATCTGGGAATGTTAAAAAGCCACTCTTCCATGGGATGAAAATCATCTATGCTCTTGGTCTTCGCCTTTCTCTTTTGTCTCTCTTTGCTTCCTAAAGCTTCAAACATGATTACAGATTTCAAAGGAAGAATTATTTCTGGGAAGTTGGAAACATACACATAAATACTCTGCTGAGGGCTTGAAGCTGAGAATTGCAAGATTTGGCAAAGTTGGCATTGCCCCTAGATGGTTGGACCCGACCCAAGAACAAGGTGCTATTAGGCAGCATCTTATAAAGAATGGATCACCAGGCAGCAGCAAGCTGTCCTAGTGTTATTTTCCTGAATTCACATTCGGCTTGGCAAGCCTTTCACAGAGCTCTCCCAACTGGTGAGCCTAATTCAGGTATCCTCAAGTTTCTTCCTCCTTGGAATAGAAATTCACATGACACGTCATAAACTCAGCATTCAGTACAATCCCCATCTTGACCTAACCCACCTTCCCAATCCTTTCTAGCTTTCTAATCAGAAAATAATTTGACTTTATTTAAATATATTTGCACACACTGCCTCTCTCTCCTTCCAGAACACATTTCCTGTACATCTCCACTGCCAAAATCCTGTCCCACCTTAAATGCTCAATTCAAATGCTGCCTTCTCCAAGAAGCTGTTACTGATTCCCTCCCCACCTCTCATTTCCTCTGCTGAAAGTACTTGCTCTCTCTCTCTGTCACTCTCATTTTTTACCCACTGCAACTTGTACTTCTTTCATAGTACCAACTACAAACTGTGTTTGTGTAAATAACTTCATTTCCCAATATACTTTAAATTCTATAGAGACAGGGACTGCATTTTGTTAATATCTGTATGCTCCATTGTATTCAAAAACACTATACATGCTCCATAAATTAATGTTGAATTGAATTGAAATGTCACATTCTCGGGAAGGAAAATCACCAGAGAGGCTACTTTTGACCCATTCATTTATTTCTTTTTCTCCTTTGCATTATGAACACAGATTAAATTTTAGTAGTTATCCAAAATGAAAGAAATGATAAAATACGTACAATAGTTGAATTTTCAAGGTGTTTGGGGAAAAAAGGCAGATTGAGAAATCATAAGCACATCTCAGAAGTAAGGGTCTTTTCTTATCTTCAGTCAAAGCCAAACATTTCACAGGATGAGATTTTAAAATGAGAATTTTTTAACACATAGGAATTACTAATAATAGAGTAAGATAATTCACTTTCACTTTTTCAACCTTTCAATGAAGTAGCTAGGCACTCTTGCATAAAGATTTTAACTAAGACCCTGCATCCTAACTTATTTACCACTGTTTATACTGTTATATTCTATTATGCATTTTGTCAATTTTAACACTCCATGTAGGTTACACCTAAAAAATAGCTAATTTTCCTATAGGTTAATAAAAGCAGTTTGAACATTTTGATGAGACTATTGGGTGAAACATCACTACCTCCATAATTGATCCATAAATATGAAGACATATGGAAAATACTTATATCTATATGAACATATCTAATGGAAAAACAAATAGATGAGAAAGACTATATAATAGTTGATGTTGAGATAAAATTATGAAATTAAGATTAGAATAAAGAGACTAGTCACGTGCAAGTCAGTAGATAATATTATAAAAATTAATGCTATAAAGATATATATATATCTGATTTATAATGGAAAGAATAAAATAAAAATTCAAAAATCTTCCATCAAAGCAAATTATTATATTGAAGACATTGTCTTCCAACTGCAAAAGTAAGGAGGAATAATATCAAAATATGATTTAATATTGCTAAAGAGATAGTGTTGAGATATTCAGCTGATCAATAAAATGAATGAATGAATATCTCATATCATCTATTTGAATTTAAATTTTCAAAACATAAAATAGTGCTAAAGGTACATTAAAATTTATTTCTGGACTTCTTGAAAGTCAAGTCGGTTTTCTGTATATTGAAAATAAAGATATTTAAAAATGTATGAGTAAGCAAAATTCAGGAAGAAGCAGAACACTTCACTTTTTTTGGGGGGGGTTCGCGGACCTCTCACTGCTATGGTCTCTCCCGCTGTGGAGCACAGGCTCCGGACGCGCAGGCCCAGCGGCCATGGCTCACAGGCCCAGCCGCTCCACAGCACGTGGGATCCTCCCAGACCGGGGCACGAACCCGTGTCCCCTGCATCGGCAGGTGGACTCCCAACTACTGCGCCACCAGGGAAGCCCCAGAACACTTCACTTTTGATTAACCAGCCTGAAAATGATAGCAATTGCTATCTCTCTTTTTCATCAGATCATTGAAGATGACAGTGGTATCAAATGAGGATGAGGTAAGTCATAAATAAAACAACATGTTTTTCATCCCTTAGCCACATTGTTACTACTCAAATTCTTTTATTTTGTGATACTGGCTTTTGAAATGATTTGACTCTCACGCCTCTATGTATGCATATGAATCCATATATATATGAATGTAATATTTAAATGTCCTTTCAATATTATTAGAGTTTATGTAATTATTTCTAAGAAGCCAATTAATAATCTTATTGATTTAATATATGCAAAATTTCATAATATAAAGGAATTAAATAAAGTCTATGGATTTCTTCCAGGTGAGAATATACCAAGTTAATGGAAAAACAAATCTTCCATAATATTGTTTCAGAATATTTTGGAGATCATACCATCAATGCTGTGAAACATTTTTATAAATGACAGTAAAAAATTGAGGACAATCTTAAGAGAGGCTCAATTCTTGTGATGTATTTTTCTTTACTTGGAGACTACAATCCCTATTCTCTATTTTCAAATTATTCAATGTTGTTATGAACTATTAACATAGAGGGGATCTAAATTATATGATGTGGCAGTCAATTTAAAGGGGAAGGCACATTACTGGCATAATTTAATGTTTTAGGAATGATAAATTTAAGATATTAGAGAGGCAAGATATTAGATAGGGCAAGATTGCAGAATTTACAAAATCTGGAACAAATAGAAGAACGGGTCATTAAGTTCAAGTGTGGGCTTAAGGCTTCCAAGCTCATTGCCTTTGGATAAAAGTCCATTGACCTCCTTGAGCTTCAGAATCCTTAATTCTGTAATGCCTTGTAAATTTGTGAAAGTTCTCTGGGAATTGGAAAATTCTCTATAAACAGAATTTAGCAGTATTAATTTAGGCTTGTGTAATTATTCTTTTATTTGGCCTGCCTGATGCTATAAACCCTTAGGGAAATAAGAACAATTTTTATATAAGCAGTGTTGAACACCAATATTTTATACAAAATATGATAATCTGTGTAAGTTGAACAAAAAGAGGGTTCCAAACTTGGTTGTTTGTTTTTTGACAATCTTTGAAAAGTATTATGAAGTAATTTGAGTATTGTAACTTCAGGAAACTAGATTTTGAAATATATATCACAATCAAAATATAGTTCATTAGAATGCTATAGATCACTTATAAGTTGTTCATCTCAAAGTGAAATGTTTCATTTGTAAGACCAAAAATAGAACACTTATTCTCTCTAATGGGGGAGGTCAGCCTGTGTGATACAAAATTTGTAAAATCTCACTAAAATTTTCCCTCCTTTAATCAAACTTTGTACATAAGATACTCATTAACATCTAAAATAGTTTGAAAAAACTAAGTTACTTTTTGATAACTTTCTGAAATATTAAAAAGGGGGAATAATGAAAGAAGTTGCACCCTCTTTTATAAATATTGAGAATTTAATCTCTAGTGTATAGTGGATTATCCAGCATTATTAATGTCTAACATGAACAGAAAATGATATATTTCCTTGGTGAACCATGTGCAACCATCTCCAAAAGGATCTAATGAAGAGTTTGAAGATGGTCCATCAACTTAATGATCTATTTCTATTTCTATATCTATTTCTCTATAGTGATGTTTAAGAATTTGTTCTCTTCATATCCTACAAATGATTGTTCTCTGTGATTGTCAAATAATTGTATTTTTGAGCATATCTATTTTAAAAAATACCATAATTTGAGGGGATTTAATAGCTCACTGACATGGAGTAAGCCTGTGATACATGTTCCACTCATGACTTCGTCCTTATTGCAGCCTGGCCAGGTAGGGTTGTTCATTTGCATGACTCCCTAATCTCTCAGCCCTGGTCAGATGGTTCAGGTGAGTCAATTAACAGCTTGTTTGACTCTCACACTTGAAAGCAATGAATGTCATGGTAGGCATATGGTTTTTCTCTTCTTAAAAGTTAAATTATTTTTGTTATAAAAAGGTAACAGTATCCAGACAATATAAGGTCAATTTCTATGTTAGCATATATCACCTAAGCACAAGCTATAAATTCTCTGAGGATAAAATGTAATTGGCTTAGTTCTTTTTCCCTTGAGATCCTTGAACGCCACCTGACACCTCAGTGGTGCTCAATGAAAAAGAAAGACATGTTAACAAATAAATGAGCAAAATAAAGAATAGATAAGCCATTTAGTATACCCCAATAAGTCTAGACCATAAAGATCTTCTTAAATATGGAAAAGCAATGCACTCTTCTTGATTTAATTTATATTGTCAGAAGAAAAGTAAAATTAAAAGAAAAAAGGTCAGATCGACAGGGACAGAATATTATGTTGGTTTGTAATTTAGGAGATGCCGCTCACTGAGTGTGATATGGCAGAGATATGGGATGTGTGGAGTAGCTGAAGGAAAATGCAAACAAGCAAGAGTAATGTGTATTAGAACTTACCTCTTTGTTTCTCCCTCCAGACTGTGACCCAGGCACCATTCCTTGTTTACTGTTTACTCCTGGGCATAATAGCCCAGGGAAAATACACAGTAGGAATTCAATAAACATTTGTTGAATGGGTAGAAAGAGAGGCTTATTATTTTAAGATGCCACAATAAACATGTACTTACTTTAAAATGCCATTTATAAATATGTGGTTTCATTAGTCATGTAAGCTTATGAGAGGTCTTATAAAAACTATTTTTCTGAAGTCCTTTAGGGTCTTGAACCAAATTATCTTCAAACTAATCATAAATATGAAAAGCCACTAGTATCATTAGGCTATGACTCCATGGTAATTATCTGACTAACCAACTTATCTAAGCTATCTGAAAGCCAGGTAACCCATTCCCACTGAGGACCTAGTGACAATATTGTTAAATAAATTTTTCCAAAAGTTTATTTTACTGGCAAATAAAGAACTAGAGCACAAACAGTTGTGATGCCACAGTTGCTTTCCAAAATAATTATGATCAGGGTCCCTGAAGTACGCAGTGTATTAATGAATTCAAGGGAAGGCAACACCACTATTAGTAATAGCTTTTTATTCGGAGTCCTCATTTTCCAGATAGGTCACATTAAACACAGCCGTTAAACAATAGCGTTGAGATAAATCCATACAATGTATGCTGCTTTGTTGTTGTTATTCTTGTTCACCAATCACTTGGTGCAGCTAAGAATCTTATGGAGTGATGGGGCTGATAAATGGGAATAGCCAACCTGCAAAACACTGGGGCCAGGAAAGTCAGACTTTATTCAGGTCTCATTCAATTATGTTTCGAATCAACACATCTTGATAGCCAAAACTCTCATTTGAATTAGTGCTCCGATAAATGCTCTGTGTTGTCAAAAGAGTATAATTAGGCAGTAATGAGTGGGCATATATTATGCCAAACCTCAGTCTACTTGTTGACCTCAGCAACTTCTAGTCCATTAGGCAACAAACAGCTTTTAACCTGGTGGTAATAAAGCATACTGCTCTATTACTACATGACTTTTTTTATGGTGTCATATTTTAAATTGAGCAGTACCTAGATCCTTTAAAAGGAAGTCATGTTTTACAAGATCTCAGCTAATTTTGAAAAACAAAACAAGTCAATTTTCCAAACCAGAATTCAATTAATTTATGGAGTAGTGAGCCAATATTTGCATATTGCCTGCAGTAAGGATAAGTATGTCAGGTTAAGAAATAATGTGAAAGCATTCTTTGAAATTGCATGATATGTCTCTTTAATGTTCACTTTGGTATAGGTATAACTAACTGATTCTCACTACTTTTAATTTTGATGAAAATATTTTTCATCAACATTTAATGAAAAAATTGTTTTGTTACTGATATTGTGTTTTTAGTTCATCAGTAAACAGTTTTTAGAACTTTAACTTTCTTATGAAAATTTCTATAAATCCTTTTTCTGTGCTTAACTTCAGTTATTTAAGGACCTAAAAGACAAAGTATTCAATATTATTATTCCTTTTGAATGTGTGGGATTTTTATGAGGGGTTAGTAATTGGAAGATGTGAATTAAGATAATTTTTTCACATTCTGAATTGTGATAAAAACACCTTGAAATATCACTGTTTGATCATGCATCACCCCTTAGAGCAAGTTGCTCCCCAAAGGGGTAATTTTGGTATCGTAGACTTCCAAGGAAGCTGAGCACCAGAGGTCTGTGGTAAAGGCAGTTGCCAGCCAAATGAATAAAAGCAAGATTCCCTCAACTCAACTATAAAAGCTTAGCGTCCTGACTGCTGAATTACCACCAACTTGTAAATAAATAATCACTACTAAATACATATAATGTGTTAAACAGCTAACATTAGTAAATCACTGGTGACAGAGAGCCTAAAGGTAATCCCTCACACATTGGCACAACCAATTCTTAAAATCTGATAGTGTTTTAATGTCTTCAGACACATATAATAAATTGAACAACTGGTTACTCAGCATTAAGAACATTTTAAAAATAACTCCTACTCTCTTTGTTGATTTCATTTATATACTGCCTTAGATTTTACTACTTGGCTATCTGTCTAGTAAGAGAGAGGCAACACTTGGTAAGACTAAATGGAAATCAGTTTTCCATCAAATTTCAGCTATCAAGCTAAATCAACCTGTAGTCTCCTGGCAAAAAATAACATCATATAATAGAGACAACACATTTCATATACATAAATTGTCCAAAATATAGAGAGTCAATTAGGTTTCACATGTACAAGATCCCTTCTTTTCTGACTTAAACATTTACAAATAATAAAAACCAAGAGTAGAGCTTTGGAAAGGCTGTTACTGGGAACCAAATACAGTTCTCAAGAGAATAAGGCTGATGGGAGTTGTCCATTCTTCCCTTTCAAAGCAGTTTTGCAAACGAGGTACAGTCTAAAATCTTGACAGTATTTGATGGAAATATTTTCAGTTGGATTTTTCGAGGTTTAAAATTACAAAGCTGAATTCACTTCAGTGTTTGTTTTTGCTTTTGTTTTTATTTTTAATATAAGGATTTTATGACATTTATGTTGTTTCTACACTGGCTTGGTGGCCAGGAAAGAAGGCACAGAATTCTCCACCAGTTTGCAAATAATGCATTTTTCTGCTCCCGTGCACAAACAACCTTTATTTAACTCAGCACCACATTTTCTAAGGTATGGGCTGGAAACTGTTTGTCATGAAGCTGTAAAATGCAAAAATTTTTAAACGCTGAAGGAAAATGTCAATCAAGGCATTTTCCCATCTACTGCTACTTCAGCAAGTGCTAATTTTATTTTTCCCAATTCCTGAAATTTGAGGTTTCCTAGCCTCATATGGAAGTAAGTTTGAAACACGCTAAATGTCACAAGGAAAGGTGCAAGAAAATGAAGGAATAGACGGTGTATTGTTCTCAAGGGACACCAATAAAAAGAGGCAGAAGAGCGTGGAAAAAAAGGCAAACTTTTTGTTAAGACCCAGACCTCTTGTAAAACACTACACAATGCAAGTAACCAGTGGTGGTACCACACATGCATTAAAGCATTTTGCATGGTTTTGAAATATAATGGGGACACACATCTTGAACCACTTAAGATACTTTTGAGAACCAATCAACAATATGATATCTACATAGGCAGCAGCTGTATGCTATTGAAAAAACATGAAGAAGTTTCAGGTATTGGTACAAATGTAATTCTTGTAATTTAGCATGACTTTAATAAAAGCTTCCATGAAGGACTTGTACATAACCATGACTGACAGATGTATTTTTTGACCTTTCAGTTAGCTCCATCAGCTCACTCAAACACATTTTGAACAGATTATGTACTGTAGTACTTGGTAGACTCTACATTAAACAAGAGACTTTGCTCTGAGGCACTGCTTCCAACACTCCATGGGGAAATGGAAGCAGGAAAAAACAAAACTCATAGAGTTCGACAGCTACCAAGGCAACACTTGCCATTTACAATATAAGCCCAAATATTTTTGCAACACAACTATATATTAATTTAATAAAATACACAATATAGCTCTTATACACTCAACAATTTGGCTCATATGCACTGAATCTGCAATAAATCAATAAAAATATGTCATTTGATGTAAACACATTGAATCTTCTTACATTTGCACATTTAAATGGTCATGTGATTTGTGTATGTCTAAGACGTTTTCGCGTTCCTGAGCTATTTTAGTGTCCACAAATGAATAAAACATATCATTCATGTTAATTGTCTCTGAATATCATTACTCAATGGTAACTATTTTTCAGAACATTTCTAGGTCAAATTTAAAACATATCCATCATTATTTATACATTTGTTGGACACTAAAATGCTAAAGAGGCATTTTAAACCTTTAAATTTTCTTCTCCTTTCATGAAGTGAATTAGTCTACGTGTGTGCAGGACAAAATGGACTATACCTTTTTACATTGAACTTTTATACGATATGAGGTGTTTTACAAATGACTCAGTTTTTAATTTTTTTTGACTAATGTTATGGAATGTTTTCTGTGTTTCTATGCGTGGCAGGTAACTTTATACAGAAATGTTTACCACAAATATGTGTTAATGTTTGGTGTAGCTTGGACTACTGCAAGGTCGTTTCAGGACTTTCAGTAGAAGCCTGTGGTGACTGCTAGAAATTCTACCAAAGATCACAAATTATGACCCTGCTTTGTATGGGGTTTATAGGTAAACAGTTACGTCAGAATAAATCACGGAGGACAGTCTTAGAGCAATGAGAAAAAACTTCCATTCTCACACTGCATACCTTCCTAACAGATAGTCACAAGGTAACTTGCCTCCTCATCCTCCTTTTTCTTCTCTCTTTTTTCTTCTCTGTTTTTCTTTCCTCTTTGAACATCGTTAATTCTGTCCTAATATAAGTTTGGTCAAAACAAAGCCATTGTTATTTCTGAAAAAGAAACAGCAGTGAAAAGAACATACTTGTGGGCACTTCAGATGTTCACTAAAAGCCTTAAAGCAGCATCGGTCTTTCTTTATCCCTGTAAAATGGGGTTTTCACCAGGAGGGGTCATTTTTAAATCAACAGAAGAGACAAGAAAATGCCAATGCTTTTTTTTTTTTTTTTTTTCACTTTCTCACAGCCACAGGGTCATTTCCCCGGCAGTCCTGCAGAAGCTTGTCGATTTCTCTCACGACTTCCTCTGCATCCACCGGCTCTCTGGCCAGATCTCTGTTAGAGTGGTCAAGCTGCTCCAGGACAGCGCCCATCTCTCTGGAATCCCGGCTGGCTCTCGAATGCACATCGGCGAAGACCCTTGCCATCTGCTCAGAAGCCAGGAAGGGAGGGTCTCTCGGTTGCTTGCTGGGGGACAGATACTGACTGTCAGTGGGCAAGTACTGGCTGCTCGCCTCGGCCAGAGCCCCTGGCTTTGCTTCGCAACCATCCAGGGAGCCTTTCGTTGAGGTGCAAGGCTCGATGCATGCCTTGGTTGGGCTGCTTGATGCTGAGGGGACCTCTTGGAGGAGAGGGCTCAGGGCACGTTTGGCTTTTAAATAAGGTTTCACATTGGCAATGAGAATCGTGTGCTCTCGCTTGTCTTTTCCAAATGTACAAAAAGTCTTTTTCCCAGTGGGATTCACAGTTTCGTAAGTCTCAGTCTCAACATTAGCTTCAACTGTGGGTACAAAGAGATTTGTGCGGTAATCTGCGTTTTCAGCCTGATTGGTTGCAGGGAACTGTGGCATCCAACACCTGTCAGAATGACCAAGCACTCGGCATTCATCTGTGCAATTAACACACTCTTCTGGTTCTGCAAAACAAAAGAGAGGACAGCAAACCCAATCATTAGGGATGCCTTTACAGTTCTACAAAGGCTGCGATCAGCTCTCCCTGGGTTTGCTTGACCTCTGATCTCTAAATTAAAAAGGAAAAGAAAACAATAATTAAAACGTTTCAGGATGGTTGCATAAACCTGCTGGTTGAGACAACGGTTTTATTTAAGTCTATTCTCTAGGTATTAACAAATTTCCATAGCCTGGGAAGAAGTAAAAGTGGCCACTGGAGAATCATTCTCAGTAGAGTAGAATATCACTGTAAACTAATCTCCTGGGGATATCAGTTAGTCTTTGTTCTGTATAACCCATCCTGGAAACAGGGAACTTCAAAAAGGATTACCAGGTTTAATTTTTGAAATCAAATAACAGTGCAAAAACTGAATCACAAACTTCCATAAAAAGTCCTAAGCTGCTATTTTTTTTTTATGTTTTATCCCTATTTTGCTTGTAATTGTTATTTTGGTGACAGTCATGAAATAAGGTTTTCCTTTAAAAGCCTGCTTTTCCTACTGAAGAGTAGCAAATGGAATTTTCTATCTGAACGTGTTATGAATAAGCTTGTCAAAAAGTGCACATTGCTATTGTAGATTTGCGTATGGATCATGTAATCAGTTTTCTTCACTTCAGCTTTTTGTTTTTGGTGTAAGTAGGTGAAAATGTATTTTGTAAACAGATATAGTTCAGAATGAATGACAAATCATGATTTCAATTCTAAATGATAATGATTTCTGTGAGAATTTTTGCTTCTCTCTTTTGTGATAAGCATGTAGATAATCTAAATAAAGTACTGTTTAACGATCACTATTTCAAAGATGCTGAACAAGAAAATATGAAAGAAAATTCCTTCATTATGACAACAGCTGCATATGTCCATGAACTCAATATTTTAAAAGATAACTTTGAACTATATCTTCCCAGTTGTCTCTTTCATCTACAAATCATTATTTTCCTTATGTTTAATGATCCTTTTTAAATTAGGGACCTTTTTTTCAGGAGAGGATATTTACAGTTTAACTCTATGTGATGGGAATAGAATTCCCTACTCATTTGGGAACACTTGGGATTGCCATTTAATTGATGCGAGAGGATCTCCATAATGTATAGTGTCCTGTGTGCAAGGGAAAAAGCAGCAAATTTAATAGTGCTGATAAATTTATACAGTTACTTTTCAAAGTCATATACAAAATCTGAGTCTGTACTTAAAACACACAAAAAATTCCTTATACAAAAAGAAAAAAAATAAACCACACCTTAATTATCTCAAAAGGTTTTAGGATAAAATAATTTCCTATGAAACTAAACTCTTTTAGAAAATAATCAAAATGGTGTTTTGACAGAACAAAAATTCTGTGGTATTTCATAGCATGTATCATTATTCACACTTGAAATGTTAAAAAGAAGTATCTACGTGGCTTGTCTCTATTTTAATTTTGTCTTACTTTTAAACATATATTTACCTAAGAGTGAATAAAATATGTTAAGTTTATTATGTAATGCAGGCAAGAATGCTGAAATGTAGTCTCAAACTGAACTATCTACACACAGACTCAAATACTATCTATGATTTGAAAGGTTGTCAGACAGATGGACACAAACAGAAGCAAAAAAATCTAGGCATTTAAAATTTTCTAGAAGCCTCCCTGTGCAGATTTAAAGTAGAGCAGAATTTAAACAACAGGATATCAGAAAAGTTTAATATCAGGTATCTGTTTTCATTACCTATTCTGAAAGTGAATCTTCAATATTATGCCTGTGTCAGTAAGTGTTAGAAAAAAAAAATACATATCATTTCATTCAACTAATCTTATCCTTCAAAAATACAGTAGAAAACTTTACTATCTATTTCACTTGCTAATATTTTTGTATCTTTTAGATTTGTGATTTTTAAAAACTTCATTTACAACTCATACACTCTCTTTGAAAGACACTAACATAATTTTATTTTTCAATATTGACTGGTCTCAATTTCAGCAATTTTGATAGCCCAGCTTTGAATGAATTCAATATGAATTTAAGAATAGAGTGAACAGGACAGAATAATGCAGATTTATAAAAGTGTAAATTGACCTTGAATTTGAAACCATCAACATAAAATTATTGTTTGCACTTCACTACTGAAACTCTGCAGCTTTTTTTTACTTGACTTCATGTCACATCCTAGGGAGCAAATTTTGAGTATTGATTATGACACATTATATGCTGTTCACCTTGTCATTAGACTGTAATTTTGACAGCAGCATTTCACAGACAGTGAAGAAAATCAAATGGACCCTTCTGTA
The DNA here is from genome assembly GCF_964374135.1 of Grampus griseus. Lineage (NCBI taxonomy): Eukaryota > Metazoa > Chordata > Mammalia > Artiodactyla > Delphinidae > Grampus > Grampus griseus. The sequence continues at coordinate 49,903,883 of NC_139012.1, forward strand.
CAAGCTGCAGAAACTAAGAACATAAAATGAACTATAACTGCCAAGGGTCAAATAAGAATTTTTGAGAGAGTAGAATTATTTCTGAAGTGACATAAATAAATAGATGACTAGGTAGACACATAAAAGAGACATAGGTAGTACATAATGAATTACTAGCTAGACCAAAAAAGTAGACAAAATGGAAAAAATGAAAGAAAAAGAGAGGCGAGAAGGAAACCAAAGTGAGAGGAGAGAGGGAAGGATGGAGGGAGGAGGGGCTTAAAGGAAGGGGAGTCGTATTGGGAGGATTTCTGCTATGCGCACCTTCTATTATATTTTTAAAAATCCACTCAATAAACTAAGTGTGTATAATAAAGAATAATAGTGTGGAGGATTTTCTCAAGCCCTAGGACTATAAAGGTAGATAATAGCTTCTTTCTGTACCTTAGGGAAAACGAATCCCGAAACAGATATGTTGAATTATGAACTATAAAAATGAAAAAGAAGCAAATTATACAGACAGCCACTATTTGCATAGATTACATATTTGTATCAAAAAACAAATTTAGGGATCCTGGACAGAAAACAAATTTAGAGACGCTTGATCCAAGATTCATTTTTTCTTCTGGACCAATCTGGGATTACAAAGAAATTATTTACCCTCATTTTTGTCCTTTCCTTAGTATAATATTAATAACCCTTTCACAGAATGCACCCCTTGCCAAGAAAGATGGGATAATCCAAATGATATATAGATGAGAGAAACTGAGAGATAAGCATATTTATATTGCAAAGTGAAAACAACTCTGAAGTCCGACAGCTAGAAATCTGGGCAGTTCTGTATATAGAGAAAGTTTACAGTGTCTAATCTTTTAAGTGTAAAATTCCCTGAAGGATCATGTGACAATCAGAAATTTAAATACTTGTTTAACATTAAGAATCATTTTCTATACTACTATAGTCACTTCTGACTATTATAAAAGCTCCCAAGGGGAGGGATATAAACACAGTCATCTTAATTAGTTCAATTTTGCATCTTAATTTATATGATCTTTTTCAAAAGATATAATCACTTAAATTACTGTAAGTACTTGCAGTTCAGCTGCCACCATAAACTATACATGCACACACATACACACACACACACACACACACACACACACGTATAGATCTTTATTTGCATGTGTAATAAAATTGAGCTTTCTCCAGGAAATAGTCCAAACAAAATTTGAAAACTTAAATGCATGTCCAATGCATTCCTGAAAATTAAAAATCAGTAACTACCATAAGAGAAATACAGATGAATGAATAAAACACACAGGAAAGTTATATATTTGTAATATAAAGGATAACAGAGATATATAAAACATATATATAAATATATTTATAAATATAAAACCTTGTATATAATTTACATGTATGTATAAATCTTTTTATTTAAAATCACCAGTAAACAACCTTTTAATCTTTCCCTATGCCCTTCAACTATGAGTGTGAAACCTCTGACTGGTTAAACAACTTGACTACTGATTTTAGAATTTTATATAATTCAAGTTGATTTAGACATAAAGATGTATGAAATCTGCAAATTCATATTAGCCAACAAATCTGAAAGCTCTCTCTCTTTTTTTTAACCTAGATTAAACTGTTTAATAACTTAAAGATATTAGGCAAGCAAACATTTTTTGCCAAAATATACCTTCAAAGGAACAGGCATTGTGAAAGTTACATATATATGAGGAAGAAAATATTTAGGTAAAACATTAAATTATCTGTTCCCAAATTATTGTATTTTAGTGGTCTTCCACAAAGGTTACCAGAACTTAATGTCCACAATGTGATTTTAACCTTGTAATGTCACTACATCATGAAGAGTACACAGCCATTTCAAGATGGGTAAGAGGTGCCAATAATTACAATGTAGAAGATTAAAATTTGAAGTCAAAACACTATTTAAACCATCAAAGATTAACAAAGATTAAGGGGCCTCTATTGAACATAGTTATTTTGGGAAAAGTCAGGAGAAAACCCTTGCGTGTTGTGACTCAGAACTGTTCACTGCAGAAGAAACACAGTTCAAGGAGCCACGTCATGAAATTTCTTTAGAGTAAATCTATCTCTTTACTACAATCTGTCTCACTCTCAGGAAGGAATTTATCACAAATCAAAAGATAAGCTTATTTTCCCCGTCTTCAAAGCATTATACCACATAACCCAAAGAGAGATACTTAGCAACTAATTTGTTAACACTTAGGGAAATATTAGAAAACATAAAAGGATTTCCTCCCCTTAGTTTCATTGCCTGTTTCCTCCAGAGTCCACATATCTGTACATCTGAAAACATACTTATTATTTCTAGAATAAGAGTTTCAGATATGCATCTGATTTAATTTTTATAATGAAGAAATAAACGTCTGGGTCGTAGAAATCTGAAAACCAAAATCCATTAATCAGAACATCAGTGAGGAAGTTCTAAATTGTTGTGGTTGTGGAGAAGGCTATTTGAGAGTTTTCTGTGCTTTACGACTGTCAACAAAATGGTTTTATTTCAGCTCTGTAAATAGCTTTAAATAGGAATAGTGCTCTTCTGTTAGTGTGGTGGTTGCTCCTGTTTCTAACAGCACCTTAAAATTGGAGTTGTTTCCAAGTTGAGAGCTCTATAAATGAAGTTCATTTTTTATTTGTTCTCACTTTTCTTTTGTATTTCTACTTTACCTTCTTTCACCAGTGTAAGCTTTCATAACACCTAATTAGCTGTCTGGGAAAGCAGAGAGCTGGCACCCATCTATATTTATGGCTGGCCCAAATGTTCTGGAGATTAACTCTACAAAACTTAAAGTTGACGCCCATCACAGATTATCTACCAGTAAACAATGGCAAGCCAGGACCTTAGACTGACAGTTCGTGTACACCAGTTTTCTACTGAAAGTTTTTAATGTTGTAACCACAGCTTGCTTCACTGCCTTTTTCTTTCTTCAGTGCACACAAACACACACACACAATTTTACACATGTACACACACTTCTCTATGAGCACAGCAAATTACAACTAATCCAAATATATTCTAACATATCAGAGAAAAAACACCAATACTAAAATAGAAATCTCATCAGAATACAGTCCAACAAACCTTTAATAAAATGTTTCTTCAGTAAATTGACATAATTCATAATATCCTGCAAACTGACAGTTTTCTACCACATACAGTTCTCTCTTTTTTTGGCAATGTTAATGATTATTCACTTACTTCCCTTTACCATCCTATAAACCCCTTACACTTGTTATGATGATAGGGTGAGTCATTCCATATAAATGGCACTTTAACAATCTATATTCATTCAAATTATTTCCATTTTTGATTTCTATGTCTCATTTACTAGCATATTAGTTAAAATTAAACCTTCTGATTTCACACTATCTGACTATGAGGGGGTAAAAATTTCACTTTCAATATTACTTCTAGAGACAGCATTGGAAAGTTGTCTCAAAATGTCTTTCTCTGTGTCGGGGAATAAAAAGAAACAAGTATCCTAATATTATAATTTTATCACATGCTATTTCTTCTGCTAGTATTCACATGACTTCCAGGCTTAATTTTAGCACAATTTTTAATAACCTTGGTGTATCCCTTATTCAGGGAAGAAAAGAGAAGGGTAAGGGAAAATGTTGCATCAGAGTACAATCACTTTATTTAGCCAAGTGATCTTTCATCTATTGCCTTGTATTTCCCATGTTTCTCACTTGTGCACAGTGATCTAGGCTGTTCTACTAATCAAATAACTGATAAACAAATACACAGATGTGGGATATGTTTTTGCTTCTTTTATTTTTTAATGTAAGATCACGTATCTTGTTACAATATGCTCATTTCATGAGCATGCTTGTTCACGTGTTGGCAGTGATATAATGATAAAACACTGGGTACTGGACTCCAGGAACTTAAAATATTTCCTAATAATTGGTCATAAGAAATAATAATTTAGAAACATAGTTCATGGAATAAAAATACTATGAGAGAAATGTATATATTTTTAGGTGTATGTACTGCTGATCTGGCTTCCAGAATTTACCTCAGTTGTGAAATACCATTCTATCTGCTTTTGATAGGCAGAGAGCACATTTTGAAGAGGAGGTTATAATAATGCTATCTAATAGTCAAACCGTGGCAGCTTAGAAGTACCAATCCTCTGGCGTGCAATTACATCACACAACACTTCTGAATGTATCGCCACAACTTCATTCAGACACCAGAAACCACTGTCCTGTATCACATTCAACTGAATCCAACTGCAGCTGGGTATTTGGAGTGCTGGGAGCATTTGCACTTACTATTCAATGCACCTGCACACCTTCGGGGATGGTTTCAAGTGTTTGTGACCCTTTGGACATAATAATAGGTCTACCAGAGTGAATTTTCTGGCATAAATACTGACAACCACAGATAATGCTCTGAGATGAAGAAAAATGAAATTAAAGGGAAACATATGTTAAGGAATGAAAGCAAAAGGATATAAGGAAATCTGATACGGAAGCACCCGAAAAAAAAAATGAGAATCTAAACCACGTATTGAGAACGTATGGCACAAATATAATTGTGTCCTGTGGCACAGTGTCCTGAAATTAACATTCAAAATTTAGCTGCCACCCTTCCCCAGTCCCATACTGTAGGTGCAGCCATCCCCTGGGGTAGTAGCAGATGCTTAGAAGTGAAGGCACAGATAAATAGGGCCATCTCTTTCTTAACAGTTACGCTCAGGAGAACTGGCTCTGCAACTCAATTCTATACTAAATGGAACAAGTTTTTGTTTTTGTTTATATTTTTGTTTTTTTGAGAAAAGGACTCTGACATAACCTATCAAAGAAAAACAATATAACTCAAATGCCCCACCAGAGTAAAGACAGCTCAAATTCATTGGAAGTAGTAGATGTGTGTAATCCAGCAGTTAAAGGAATTATACTCAATCATTCATAAGGTAAGAATGAACTAAACATCAACTTTGTGAATTGGAAGTTTTCAAGCAAAGGCATCTTCGAAAGAATGTTGTGGAACAGGTGTTGTCTCAAGTAAAGGTTTGTGGTAAATGAACCCACGTTTACCCACCTCTAAAATTCTCCAGTCTGGAAGGCTGTATCTCTTTACCAAGGAGTTTACAATTTCATTAGAAACTAGAAACTTGATTTGAAACCACCATAAGAGAAATAATTCATGATTCGTTACATTTTGAACTATGTTACATGAATGTCAAACAACAGAAAAACAGAGAAAGTGTAGATTGTAATACGGTGAAAGGCTTTTTAGAAGAAGTGGTGCTTGATTTGCAATTCAAGAGATGATCAGGGTTTCAACAGACAGTGGAGAGCAGGGATAGGGTGATCTAGGTAAAGAGATTAGAAAGTGAAGTGATTACCACACAGAAATGTGCGTTTCACAGGGTGATAAGAGAGCATATTTGTAGGTCAAAAGATGTATATTGCAGTGCCTAAAAACAAAGTAACAAGGGAAAAACTGGCTAGAATGTAAAAAAAATGGAAAAGCTCTGAATAAAAGACCGAATTTATTTTAACGGGTAATGGAACACTAATATAGGTATTTGAGCAATTTATTGTACATCTCAGAAGATTCTTGAAATACTTAGGAGCTTGACTGAGCAGTACTGAACAACATTTATAGCCTAAAAATCTGCTTGGTCACAGAGCAAGTAGTATTCAAATCAGCATTACTTCTGGTACAGGTATCTAGCGTTTGGGCTCCGACCAGGATTATCTCCAACAGAGCACAAAGAACCTGTCATAGCTCTGGCACCATCATTCCAACTCCAGTCCTACCCCATTCTGCTTGCATCTCACCCCACTTCTCCTAAACTAAAGAAAGACTTAATGTATGTTGATTCAACTGATATTGTATATTAACAATATAAATCCTGAATTTTATAGTTCTGCATTAGAAAACTATTTTTTTCTTTCTACATCTACTTTATCTCCCTTCCTGCTTTCTCAAATTTGCTATTATTATTAACCAACCATAAGATTGCATATGATCACATATCAGAAAGCTTAAAGGATTCTAGAAGGCCAGAAGAGGGAAGGTCTGGAAGAAAGAAGATCATTATATGTATCTAGAAGAGAAGTAATAAACATTCCTACAAGGCAAGGAACATGGCCACAAATAAGGTAGTAGATGTTGAATCTCAGAAACCTTTCAAAATTTATTCTGGATCTCAAGAAGAAAAAAAAAATAATGAAAATATTCTCCAAAATACTCATTTCTATTTTGGACAAAGACTATGCCACAATTTTCCAATTGCATTATATACTCTAGTGTTGCTCCCTGACTCTTATTTTTTAATCTGTTTGCCTCATCAAGTTCCTTATGCCCCTGGAGGATCAAGACTCTGAGGTCCTAGTATATTCTTACATGCTCTATTCCTTGAGAATACACTCAATAGTCACACTTCTGAATTTGAACAGAATGCTACCATTGATATAAAGGAAGATGAAATTTAAAAGGTATCAAATACTATTGGTAAGCTATAATAAGAATGACTACCCCTTACAAAGTACTCAATTCATTTATGAGAGTGTCTCGTCAGTTTTCAGAATGATCCCAGGACCTAAACAAAGTTATACATAATAGCTCTCTTTCGCTATGAGATACACAGTATTTAAAGTAACATCAGATCTATCTGTTAAATACCATATTTATATAAAATTCTGAAGCTCTCTATTTATTATTGAGGGTACCATTTTCAATAAAATAAATAAATCCTACTTGACATATATCCACTGAAACATGGAGGTCAGAATATTTTCCCCTTAAGGGAATTTTTTAAACCAGAGACACTTTTATTGAAATTAAAATCTATGTTTAAGTAATCATCTCTTTATAATTTTAAATTATGTAAACAGTGAGTATTCTAAAAAACCTACACCTCAGCATCTATTAAATTTCTTTTATGTCTCCTAGGTTTCTCCTTTTGGCCTTTTTTTTTTTTGATTCTACTGCATTGTTGGGTCAAATGTGCCAGTTTCTCTCTTTTGTTTTAAGGTAGTTGCCTCTGTATTTTATGCTTTATCTGACAGCTACCATCAACATATGAATTAATTAATAAGTCCTTGTAATTTTAGATTCTTGAAAGGGTTAATGCAGCTTCCAAAAAAGCCTGATTTATATGCTTCCAAAAAAGCCTGATTTATATGCAGTGCTCTGGCATGCAGTAGTTAGTAAAAACTGTTTGGTTTACAAGGGCAAATTTAAAATTCTAGCGACTTAAACAATACTGTGAGTTTCAGACCCAAAACTATTTAAATATACTACTATGGAGGAGATGTTTTCCTTATGCTTTTATCGCCTGTGTAAGTTAACCCCATCTCTCATAATGACACCATTTTTGATGACATGGATGAATACACCTAAAATTCAAGTCATTCTCCTAGCTAAGTGGTAATTATTAAGGAAGGTCAATGAAAACATGCCTATTAAGCTGAACTCTTTGTAAAAAGGAAGCAAGATCGTCTTATTAGTTTTTCTCTCCTGCCTGCTATCTGGTTTCTGTTGGGATGTATTTCTATTTACTAGTTTAAATCCTACTGTTCACCTTGTTTCTAGCGCCTTTTTTTTTTTTTTTCAATTGCTAGATACAAGTAAATGGAATCAGTATCATTTCTGGCATTCTCAGAAAACAAGAGTTAATTCAGATGCAACTAATCCTCTCTTACTTATTATTTAGTAATCAATGCTTGCCAACAGGATTTGGGAGTCCCAGAAGATGGATTTTTTAAAAAGATTTTAATATTATAATATTTTAATGATATTATGGTCTCCAAAGTCTATTCATTAAATTCATAGAACTCTACTCTAGAGATAGATCTAAAGTTTCAATTAAGTTACCTTAAATTAGATGGACATGGTTCCAAAAGAACAGATGGGTGCCTTGCTCAGATGAGTATTTTTAAAAATGTAATTTTTTAAAAGAAATAAGTAAAACAAAAGATGTTTTCTTTCAAGATTTAAAGCTGTGGGAAAAATATGTGAAACTATACTTTTCCATAAATAATTCTTACAAAAATTACTTATATTACAATAATTTAAAAATAAACTGAGGAGAGACCTTCAAGATGGTGGAGGAGTAAGATGTGAGGATCAATTTCCTCCCCACAAATACATCAGAAATACATCTACATGTGCAACAACTCCTGGAGAATATACTGTTATGAGAGAAAAAAATAAGATACTTTTATTTAGAACAATAATAGGCAAATTACCACCTATTTTGTTAAATGCAGTTTTATTAGAATATGGGGCCACAGTCAGTCATTTTTTTACATATTGTCTATGGCTATGTTCATGATACAAGGGCAGAAGTGAATAGCTACAAAAGAGATTGTATGGCCTACAAAGCCTAAAGTATTTACCATCTGGACCTTTAAGAAAAAGTTTGTAGACCACTGACTTGGGATAGATATTTTGAGTCTCAAGCTGGATCTTAATACTTTTATATTCCCTCTTTTAGCAAGATAATGTCTGTGAAAGCCAGGATTGAGGATTTTTTAAGAATGATTTTAAAAAATTTCCTTAAACCTCATATACAAACCAAGATCTAAATCTGCTGGTCTATTATATAGTAGAGTTTGTTCTAATTAGAGCTAAACTATGAACCTTCTTGCTCTATGGTAGTAGGATGGTGTGACTTTCTAAACCATGGTAGAGACTCATCAATTGATCTTGAAATCAATTTTCTGGTTGTAACTAAATTTTTTTAAGTGAAATAGACAAAGGTAGAAAAATAGAGAGTAAAGGCAAGATTGCTTATAAAAACTTTGTTTCAATTTGATAACACACGTGCATACACACACACACACGTTCTGGTTTACCATATATCGACATCAATTAGAAAATGTTTGAAAGTCATTGCTTAATGAAATATGAAGCTTGTAGCCCAAGTGTTGTGGGGCATTAAGGATGGAGTTAAGTGTGACTATACTGTTCCAATCTCATCCTTAGGGACCAAAGATTGGGAGATGGAGAAGAGTAGAGGATATTTAATGGAGGACGTTGGCACCCCTTCTGATCTAGTATTCTAGAAGGAGATCTCTTTGAAGACTTCTCTGTGCAAAAAAAAACAAGGGCATGCCAAGGAGAGTTAGAAAGGCTGTAGGTATATTCTGCATTTATTCACTTAGAAAATGACCTGGATTATTGTACTAGAGTATAGATGAGGGTGGGAGCTGAGTCTCAAGCAATATTCTTGTTCCCCCAAGGTCTGCTTAGTGTTTTACAAATTTATCCACATGATTCATGGAGGGGAGGTAGAAATATAGAGGGACCAATATACTGTTAAGCAAACAGCCCACCATGTTCAGTTACTTTGAGACTGAAAGTAAATGGTAGAGATGTAGTTCTGACACTCCCTTTCCCCTCTCCCAAAGCCAGCTGACAACAGTGATCCCCAAAATGACCAGTGTTGGAGGGAGACCTTCAAGATGGTGGAGGAGTAAGACGTGGAGATCACCTTCCTCCCCACAAATACGTCAGAAATACATCTACATGTGGAACAACTCCTATAGAACAACTGCTGAATGCTGGCAGAAGACCCAAGACTTCCCAAAAGGCAACTCCCCAAGTACCTGGGTAGGGCAAAAGGAAAAAGGAAAAACAGAGACAAAAGAATAGGGATGGGGGCTTCCCTGGTGGCACAGTGGTTGAGAGTCCGCCTGCCAATGCAGGGGACACAAGTTCGTGCCCCAGTCTGGGAAGATTCCACATGCCGTGGAGCGGCTGGGCCCGTGAGCCATGGCCGCTGAGCCTGCGCATCCGGAGCCTGTGCTCTGCAACGGGAGAGGCCAGAACAGTGGGAGGCCCGTGTACCACAAAACAAACAAACAAACAAAACAAAACAAAAAAATAGGGATGGGACCTGCACCTTGGGGAGGGAGCTATGAAGGAGGAAAAGTTTCCACACACTAGGGAGCCCCTTCACTGACGGAGACAGAGGTGTGGGGAGGGGGGAGTGGGGGACAGGGGGCAGGAAGCTTCCGAGACATGGAGGAGAGCACAGCAACAGGGGTGCAGAGAACAAAGCAGAGAAATTCCCGAACAGAGGATCAGTGCCGACCAGCACTCACCAGCCTGAGATCCTTGTCTACCCACCCTCCAGGCCGGGTGGGGGCTGGGGGCTGAGGCTCAGGCTTCAGAGGTCAGATCCCAAGGAGAAGACTGGGGTTGGTTGCATGAACCCAGCCTGAAGCGGGCTAGTGTGCCACAGCTAGCCGGGAGGGAGTCTGAGAAAATGTCTGGAACCGCCTAAGAGGCAAGAGACCATTGTTTGGGGGTGTCCAAGGAGAGGGGATTCAGAGCACCACCTAAATGAGCTCCAGAGACTGTCACAAGCTGCAGCTATCAGCGTGGACACCAGAGATGGACATGAAATGCTAAGGCTGCTACTGCAGCCACCAGGAAGACTGTGTGCAAGCATAGGACACTATCCACAACTACCCTCCTGGGAGCATGTGTATCCCACCACTGCCAGGGTGCCGTGATCTGGGGACAACTTCCCCAGGAGAACACATGGACTGCCTCAGGTGGTTGAAATATCATGCCTGCTTCTGCCTCCGCAGGCTCACACCACATTACATACCCCTCCCTCCCTCCTGCCTGATTGAGCCAGAGCCACCTAATCAGCTGCTCCTTTAACCCCATTGTGTCTGAGTGAAGAAAAGATACCCTCAAGTGACATACATGAAGAGGAGGGACCAAATACAAAGCTGAACCCCAGGAGCTGTGTGACCAAAGAAAAGAAAGGGAAATTTCTCCCAGCAGCCTCAGGAGCAGTGGATTAAATCTCCACAATCAACTTGATGTGCCCAGCATCTCTGGAATACCTGAATAGACAACAAATCATCCCAAAATTGAGGCTGTGGGCTGTGGGAGCAACTGTAGACTTGGGGTTTGCTTTCTATATCTAATTTGTTTCTGGTCTTATGTTTATCTTAGTTTAGTATTTAGAGTTTATTATGATTGGTAGATTTGTTTATTGATTTGGTTGCTCTCTTCCTTTCTTTTAATGTATAGATATATATTTTTTCCCCTTTTTCTCTTTTTCTGAGTGTGTATGTGTTTGCTTCTTTGTGTGATTTTGTCTGTATAGCTTTGCTTTCACCATTTGTCTTAGGGTTCTGCCTGTCCGTTTTATTTTATTTTTCTTACTATAGTTTTTAACACATGTTAGCATTGGTGGATTTGTTTTGTTGGTTTGGCTGCTCACTTCTTTCTTTTTTCCTTTATTTATTATTTTTTATTTTTTTTATATTTAATAAATTTTTTAAATGTCTTACTTTAAAAACTTTATATTATGATTTCTGTCTTTCTTTCTTTCTTTCTCCACTTTCTTCTGAGATGTGTGACTGACAGGGTCTTGGTGTCAGGCCTGTGACTCTGAGGGGGGAGAGCTGAGTTCAGGACATTGATCCACCAGAAACCTCCCGGTTCCATGTAATATCAAATGGTGAAAGCTCTCTCAGAGATCTCAATCTAAACGCTAAGACCCAGCTCCACTGAATGATCAACAAGCTACAGTGCTGGACACCCTATGCCAAACAACTAGCAAGACAGGAACACAACCCCATCCATTAGCAGAGAGGCCCCCTAATATCATAATAAGGTCACAGGTGCCCCAAAATACAAAACCAGTTGTCGTCCTGCCCACCAGAAAGACAAGATCCAGCCTCATCCATGAGAACACAGGCACAGTCCCCTCCACCAGGAAGCCTACACAAGCCACTGAACCAACCTTAGCCACTGGGGGCAGGCACCAAAAACAATGGGAAATACGAACCTGCAGTCTGTGAAAAGGAGACCACAAACACAATAAGTTAAGCAAAATGAGAAGACAGAGAAACACACAGCAGACAAAGGAGAAAAGGAAAAACCCACCAGACTAAACAAATGAAGAGGAAATAGGCAGTCTACCTGAAAAAAAATTCAGAGTAATGATAGTAAAGATGATTCAAAATCATGGAACTAGAATGCAGAAAATACAAGAAACATTTCACAAAGACCTAGAATAACTAAAGAGCAAACAAACAATGATGCACAACACAATAAATGAAATGAAAAATTCTCTAGAAGGAATCAATAGCAGAATAACTGAGGCAGAAGAACAGATAAGTACCTGGAAGATAAAATAGTGGAAATAACTACCACAGAGAAGAATAAAGAAAAAAGAATGAAAATAATTGAGGACAGCTTTAGAGACCTCTGGGACAATATTAAACACACCAACAGAAGATAAACAGAATTGATAAATCATTAGCCAGACTCATTAAGAAAAATAGGCAGAATACTCAAATCAATAGAATTAGAAATGAAAAAGAAGTAAAAACTGACACTGCAGAAATAAAAAGGATTGTGAGAGACTACTAAAATCAACAATATGTCAATAAAATGGACAACCTGGAAGAAATGGACAAATTCTTAGAAAAGCACAAGTGTCTGAGACTGAACCAGGAAGAAACAGAAAATATAAGCAGACCAATTACAGGCACTTTAATTAAGACTCTTATTAAAAATCTTCCAACGAACAAAAGCACAGGACCAGATGGCTTCACAGCCAAATTCTATCAAAGATTAAGAGAAAAGCTAACACCTATCCTTCTCAAACTCTTCCAAAATATAACAGAGGGAGGAACACTCCCAAACTTATTCTACGAGGCCAACACCACCCTGATACGAAAACCAGACAAAGATGTTAAAAAGAAAGAAAACTACAGGCCAATATCACTGATGAACATAGAAGCAAAAATCCTCAACAAAATACTAGCAAACAGAATCCAACAGCACATTAAAAGGATCATACATCATGGTCAAGTGGGGTTTATTCCAGGAATGCAAGGATTCTTCAATATACGCAAATCAATCAATGTGATAAACCATATTAACAAATTGAAGGAGAAAAAACATATGATCATCTCAATAGATGAAGAAAAAGGTTTCAACAAAATTCAACACCCATTTATGATAAAAACCCTCCAGAAAGAAGGCATAGAGGGAACTTACCTTAACATAATAAAGGCAATATATGACAAAACCACAGCCAACATCGTTCTCAATGGTGAAAAACTGAAACCATTTCTCTAAGATCAGGTACAAGACAAGGTTGTCCACTCTCACCATTATTTTTCAACATAGTTTTGGAAGTTTTAGCCACAGCAATCAGACAAGAACAAGAAATAAAAGGAATCCAAATCAGAAAAGAAGAAGTAAAGCTGTCACTGTTTGCAGATGACATGATATTATACATAGAGAATCCTAAAGATGCTACCAGGAAACTCCTAGAGCTAATCAATGAGTTTGATAAAGTAGCAGAATACAAAATTAATGCACAGAAATCTCTTGCATTCCTATACAATAATGATGAAAAATCTGAAAGAGAAATTAAAGAAACACTCCCATTTACCATTGCAACAAAAAGAATAAAATACCTAGTAATAAACCTACCTAAGGAGGCAAAAGATCTGTATGCAGAAAGCTATAAGACACTGATACAATTAAAGATGCTACAAACAGATGGAGAGATATACCATGTTCTTGGATTGGAAGAATCAACTTTGTGAAAATGACTATATTACCCAAAGCAATCTACAGGTTCAATGCAATCCCTATCAAACTACCAATGGCATTTTTCAATAAACTAGAACAAAAATTTTCACAATTTGTATGGAAACACAAAAGACCCCCCAAAAAGCAAAGGAATCTTGAGAAAGAAAAATGGAGCTGGAGGAATTTGGCTCCTGGATTTCAGATTATACTACAAAGCTACAGTAATCAAGACAGTATGGAACTGGCCCAAAAACAGAAATATAGGTCAGTGGAACAGGGTGTAAAAACCCATGCACATATGGTCACCTTATCTTTGATAAAGGAGGCAAGAATATACAATGGCAAAAAGACAGCCTCTTCAATAAGTGGTGCTGGGAAAACTGGACAGCTACAGGTAGAATGAAATTAGAACACTCCCTAACACCATACACCAAAATAAACTCAAAATGGATTAAAGATCTAAATGTAAGGCCAGACTGTACAAAACTCTTAGAGGAAAACATAGGCAGAACACTCTATGACATACATCACAGCAAGATCCTTTTTGACCAACCTCCTAGAGAAAAGGAAAGAAAAACAAAACAAACAAAAAAAAGAGACCTAATAAAACTTAAAAGCTTTTTCACAGCAAAGGAAAACCTAAACAAGATGAAAAGACAACCCTCAGAATGGGAGAAAATATTTTCAAATGAAGCACCTGACAAAGGATTAATCTCCAAAATTTACAAGCAGCGCATGCAGCTCAATATTTAAAAAAAATCAAACAACCCAATCCAAAAATGGGCAGAAGACCTAAATAAACATTTCACCGAAGATGATATACAGATTTCCAGTAGTAAACACGTGAAAGAATGCTCAACATTACTAACCATTGGAGAAATGCAAATTGAAACTACAATGAGGTATCATCTCACACCATTCAGAATGGCCATCATCAAAAAATCTACAAACAATAAATGCTGGAGAGGATGTGGTGGAAAGCGAACCCTCTTGCACTGTTGGTGGGAATGTAAATTGATACAGCCACTATGGAGAACAGTATGGAGGTTCCTTAAAAAACTAAAAATAGAACTACCATATGACCCAGCAATCCCACTACTGGGCATATTCCCTGGGAAAACCATAATTCAAAAAAAGTCATGTACCAAAATGTTTATTTCAGCTCTATTTACAATAGCCAGGACATGGAAGCAACCTTAGTGTCCATAAACAGATGAATGGTTAAAGAAGATGTGACACATATATACAATGGAATATTAGTCAGCCATAAAAAGAAATGAAATTGAGTTATTTGTAGTGAGGTGGATGGACTTAGACCCTGTCATACGGAGTGAAGTAAGTCAGAAAGAGAAAAACAAATACCATATGCTAACACATATATATGGAACCTTAAAAAACAAATTGGTTCTGAAGAACCTAGGGGCAAGACAGGAATAAAGACTCAGACCTAGAGAATGGACTTGAGGACACGGGGAGGGGGAAGGGTAAGCTGGGACAAAGTGAGAGAGTGGCAAGAGAGTTTACATTTGGCACTACCAAATGCAAAACAGATAGCTAGTGGGAAGCAGCTGCATAGCATGGGGACATCAGCTTGGTGCTTTGTGACCACCTAGAGGGGTGGGATAGGGAGGGTGGGAGGGAGACGCAAGAAGGCAGGAGATAGGGGTATACATGTATATGTATAGCTGATTCACTTTGCTATAAAGCAGAAACTAACACACTTTTGTAAAGCAATTATACTCCAATAAAGATGTTAAAAAATTAAAAAATAAACTGAATCTAAATATCCTCAGTGTGCATCTACGCACATACAAAAATGATAATAAATATGTATTTTCACCAAAAATGCCTCCTGTGAAATGAAACCTTTCTGAGAGAACTATTAAAATTGATAGTGTCCCAAAGGTTACTTTAGAATAAAATATAGACTGTTTGAACAAAAACAATTTGGCCTTCATCTTACTAAAACAAATCCTACCATAGCATATTGTTGCTACTATTATTACAGTTCAAAAATATATAAATAGTAGGAAACGAGAGAGTGACATTTTAATTGACATTTTAAATAAACCTGTTTTCAAAATTACTTCTCAAAAACTATTTGGTCCTTATTACCTTTACTGTGTTGTAATTTTATCAGAAGCTGGTGTTTTTTACCCTCTAAGAGTGGGTCATCTCAAGAATGAAAATTTAAGCAAAATCAGTATACTAAATATCCATGTTCTAGAGTATTTTGTAATCATTAAAACACACACAAGTATAGAAGAAATTGGGGAAAAAAGGCCATGAAACTCATATATAGAAGGAGAGGATGTGAGGCCTTCTGTATCACCCTGCTATGTAATGTAACCGAGGGTCAAAACACTATTGGAGAAGGCTATCCTTGAATCAGAGCAAAGATTAAAAGGTGTTTTAAAAGAATATGAAGTCTACCCATATATAATGCAGTATAAACATCAAAATGTGTCTACAGTGGTGTTTTAAATACTTTCTTATCTTGGAGAGCACTTTCTGAGCTCTGATAACCATACCCAAAGCAAAGAACAGATGATAAAAGTAAAGTGCATCTCCCATGAGTAATAACAACAGGGAAATCAACATAAGTGTATGAGAATTTATCTTATTTTCAGACTTGTAATCTAAACTAATCTAAAAGAAAATCTATATTGACATCACAGGGAGAATTCATTGAGACGGTCTTTTCTAATTCAGGCATGTTCTGTTTGAGTTTTTCCCTTTAAAAATATGTATGCTCAGTCTCAGAAAGAAGTGATCCTTTGTGCTGTGAAAGTCATTTTTGAGTAGCTGCTTAACATTTCCATGATCATAATGAAAATAGTCATAATCTGGACTACTTTGGGCCTTTTTAATCTGGCCCAAAGATATTTGCTAGACAATACTACCATTAAAAAAAATATATAACAACAAGTCAAAGTTGTACACATTCTTTCACAGCAAATTTCTTTGTAATCTTTAAGAAAATGGCAGCAATCTTGTAACTGAAGTCTAAAATTCCTTTAGAGCACTGTAGGATTTAAGTCAGTTGGAGAATGCAGAACCTGTTACTGGACACGTAGTTGGGATTATAACTTGTCTTCCCGAAGGACAGAAAACTTGACTTTGAGAAAGTATAACTCTAACCTTAAATTTTTAGGTGACTTTTTTTTTTGCCGTACGTGGGCCTCTCACTGTTGTGGCCTCTCCCGTTGCGGAGCACAGGCTCCGGATGCGCAGGCTCAGCGGCCATGGCTCATGGGCCCAGCCGCTCCACGACATGTGGGATCTTCCCGGGCCGGGGCACGAACCCGTTTCCCCTGCATCGGCAGGCGGACTCTCAACCACTGTGCCTCCAGGGAAGCCCAAGGTGACTTAATTTTTGAGGTTCAGATGAGTGTGTTCCTTGATCTAAGATTATCTAGTATTAAAATCCAAGTTCCATGCTAAATTAAAATTAAATTTAACTACTTGATTTGGCAGATTTCTAATAAAATATTTATTTTAATGTTTATTCATTGAATTGATAAAAATATACATGATCACAAAAGAAAATTACCTAGCTAATTACTGTAAATATGGTCATTGTGGTAAGTACTACTGCATACTGGAAAAACTACTAAGTTAGAAGTACTTGGAAAATAGAAACTTCCTATCTGTTTGGTGGTTCTTTTATTATTAAAAACATGTATATCTGTACATAATTTTACATAAAATTCCAAATATAAGTGATGTATTGTGAGATTAAGCACTTATTTTAAAAGTACACAGTCTGGGACTTCCCTGGTGGCGCAGTGGTTGAGAATCCACCTGCCAATGCAGGGGACACGGGTTCAAGCCCTGGTCCAGGAAGATCCCACATGCCACAGAGCAGCTAAGCCTGTGCTCCACAACTACTGAAGCCTGTGCTCTAGAGCCCGAGCTCTGCAACAAGAGAAGCCACCACAATGAGAAACCCGCGCACCGCAACAGAGAGTAGCCCCCGCTTTCCGCAACTAGAGAAAGCCTGTGTGCAGCAATGAAGACCCAACAACAAAGACCCAATGCAGCCAAAAGTAAATAAATAAATATATTTATATTAAAAAAGAAAGTACACAGTCTAACATTAACTCACTGAACCATAAACGTAAGAACTGTAGCTATAGAAACCACATATTTTGGACATAGTGTTTTAAACAGAAAGTTATAGTTATTCTGATTATTTTATAACATACATATACAATGATTATATTATAGATAATAATTCTATTATAATAATAATCAAGGAAATATATATGTATATAAATAGAAAAAGATTACATTCAGTAAGGTCCAATAACTGAGTTCTAAATTGAAGAATTCTATGACAGCATAAATGTTAATGGAAAATATTCACTAGCTTCACTAGCTTGATACTTTAAAAAACTATACAAGTTTGAAATAGGAAGGTAACTCCAATATGCCAGATAACTATCAACAAAGAAACACAACTAAAAAATAAGCTTGCATACACTTATACATGCACCCTTTGTACACATGATGAAAAAACACATCATTCTTGTACCAGGTGGAAATAAATAGAAGGAGCGTAGCCTAAGGGCAAAAATCTTCAAGAACTATTTAGTGGATATTAAACAAAAAAGGCTTAATCCACCTCACAATACCTACTGGTTTTCCTGGTGCTCAGTCACAGCACCCAGATGACTCTGTGTTTCAAGTTGCAAGCTGGCCATAATAAAGCACACGTGTGTACGTATACACACACACACACACACACACACACAGGGAACAAACACGTGCACATGTACAGAAAATGGATCTCAAATTAAGAGAGAGAAATTTTTAAGAATACACAAAATAATGGATAGAAATTTACATTATAAAAGCTAAAATGCTCTATGGGGATAAATGTTGATTTGATTTTTATAGAATTGAAAAATAAAACTTTTTCCCAACTGATTATAATTTAATGAACATGAAATCACAACTATTTAAGGGTAATAAGAAAGATTGTATACAGGTGTGTGTGTGTGTGTATATATGCATGTGTATATGCGTGTGTGCATGCCCACATTGTCAAACTTCCCAGCTTACCCTCCAAAATCAGGAACAAATAAAACGTTTTTGTTCCTATGTATCTAAGGTCTTTCCTTTTACTTTCTCTCCCATCTCTATTCATTTCCATACAAAAATAATGTTACCTCTTCTTTTTCTGGCATGAGTAAAGCTACATAAATAAATATAACAGTGATTGCTAGATTGCTATAACATACCTGTATATTTTTCAAGCACAGCAATATATATGTGTATAAATATATATACATATATATGTGAATCTATATTAGGGTGATGTGCAAAGATTTTACAAAGTAATGTGTAAAGCAGCCTTTAAAATATTTCTGCAAAATAACACTTATCTAATACAAAGTATAACTGCCTGTCCAAAAGGAAAAAATAATTTGAGGACCCAGTTTCTCAGGTGAAACACAGTTCTTTAGGCTGTTGAACAGTGAAGCAATTTGCTCTATACCCACAACATCCAAGAAAAAAAACAATTCTGCTTTCTTGTCCCAGCCCACTTTTCGTTCCATCTATTTCTTCCTTAGCATTTCTTACACGATCTCCTAAGTGAAATTAATACAAGTGTAGATTTTTTATATTAAATAATTAAGAATTGAGCCACTTAAGCTCAATAATAAATATGAAAAAAATATAAATAAATATTTAGATTCTCTTTTGAACCCTTAATATTTCACAGCTTTTCCTGATATACTAACAGTACCAATGCAGATATAATAGGATACATTATCAATACTTATTTACTATGCTATTGTCCTTTAAAAATAAAGTTTACAAGTTCTGCATGGATATATATGTGTACATATATATATGTTTATATACGTATATGTATATTCGTATATATATAAAATGCATGTGTGCATAGTCCTCTGAGTGCCATCATCTAACAAGTAAACTTCAGATCAAAGAGAAGAAAGCTAGCAGGTTGAAGAAATTGCTCACCTGGAGGAAGCAGATCAACAGACTGAAGTCTACTTGTGATGGTGTGTAGGGTGAGGATAGCAAAGGAAAGCAAAGTCAGGAATGCTTGAAAAATAATATATTTTTAGTTAACAAATAGAAAAACCAAGTGAACGATGAATCCTTCTCTATTGATTTCAAATTTTGTATTAAATTCTTTAGATTGATCAATCCCTAAATATATGGTTTTTGGCATATCTCCAGATAAAAAGACTTAGTCTTATTGGAAGAAGATTACTTTTTTGGAGTATTTCTGTTTAGATGAGATAGAAACAATGCAAATTAACTATATGAATGCCTAGGTCAATGCGGAAAATAATCTCATGATGATGATGAATTCATTCTTCCTAAATAAAGTACTTTTCTTCAATAGTGAGTAGAAGATGTAAACAAGTGGGACCAAAATTAAACTTGCAAGAGAGCAAAGCTTTAATAAATATTTTACTGCATTTTTTTTCTTCATGTTAGTTACACAATGTATATTGTCTGGAACTTGAAAACAACATGCTATTTGTAATTTATTTAATGCTTTACTCAGTTGCCTATAATCATTCAGTTTTTAAAACTGCACTGACAGTATTAATGATAATTATATATATTTCTGTAACAATTTCTGCTCTTTTTCCACACAGCATAAAAGAAGTTATTTAATATGACATTAAGGGAATGCGGCATTTTTTTGGTTTTGTTTTGTTTTCTCTGAACCTTTAACTAACTTAGGTATATTATGGAAGTGTATAATTGATCAATTTCTTACACTAAAAAAAGAACATTTTGCTGGCATTAATGTTATTGAAATATGCAGTGAATATTTGAAACAAATTGCCTTCTAAAAGTTCTGCCAAAAAAATGCCTGTTGGTAAGCAAAGGTTGCTTATTTTCTAAGTAGTCTCATTTTCTTAGTTTTAGCCTTTATCCAACCTCTGTCATTTGCCCCTCCCCTGGAATGTAATTATGCAGAATTCCAATGTAAAACAGGTTGAGTTGTTAATAAAAGGCAGCTCAAACATTTTTTTCACACTGTTGCCCTGCCGATGTTTCATTTTTTTCTTTTTTTCCCCGGCTTCCTGTTTAATTTGTGTATGTTTCTCTCCTATTTTTAAAGTATATTCCCACAACAGATGGAAATACCTGAAATTAAGTCTGCCTCTTGCACATGTTTAAATAATGCCTATTGTGACATTTAACACAGTAAAGAGAACACAGAACACACAGAAAATTTGTTTAGGGGAAAGAAAATAATTAATCTGTAAGTCATCTTGTTACTATATTGAATTTAAAATTCTGAAGAGACAATCTGGTTCTTGCCAAAGACATATGAGAAAAAGTTAGTCTACAGCTTTCATTTATTCTTATTTTGTTACCAGATTCATTTGTCTTTTATGCTTTTGACATGACTCTTAAATTTTCAGTCCTACAATAAACTGAACTTTTTTCTATCCACTGACCAATTTACTATGTAAAAGGCACTTTACATTCACTTGATAATAATCTAAACTCAGAAATCAATATCTAACACTTTTCAGGTATATTCAAAATATATCTTATATTATTGAAATAGTATAACCAAAGTCATATAACCTACATATAAGATGTAGGATATTTTTATTCATAAAAATACAGTTCATCCAAATTGGAGAAAGAACAGCTATAGGTTGTGCACTAGGTTGGAAATTGTCCCTCAAATATTCATGTTTACCCAGAACATATGACCTTGGAAATATGGTCTTTGCAGATGTAATTACTTAAGATGAGGCCATACTGGATTAGAGTGGGCCCTACTCCAAAATCTGGTGTCCTTATAAGAGAAAAAAGAGATACAGAGACAGTCACACAGGGGGAACACCATGGGAAAGTGGAAGTTAAGGTTGAAGTACTGTGTCTAAGATAGCTGGCGACCACAAAAACTAGCTAGAGAAAAGGAAAAGTCCTCCCCTAGAGCCATCAGAGGGCATGGCCCTGCTGACACCTTGATTTTAGAATTCTGGCCTCCAGAAATGGGAGATAATAAATTTCTATTATTTTAAGCCACTTTGTTTATTAGTTTTGTTATGGCATCTTTTGGAAACCACTTCTGATTCTGGTACCAGAAGTAAGGTGTTACTGTAACAAATACCTAAAAATGTGAAAGTGACTTTGAAATTGGGTGATGGATAGAAGATGGAAGAGTTTTGAGAGGTGTGTATATTAAAAAGCCTAGATTACCTTAAGGGAACTATTGGAAGAAATATGGACATTAAAGGTGATTTTTCTGAGAGCTCAGAAAGAAGCCAGGAGAGCTCTAGAGAAAGCATCTATCAGCTTAGAGGATACCTATATGGTTATCACGAACAGAATGTAGATAGGAATATAAACAGAACAGTTGCTTCTTGTGAGAGCTCAGATGGAAATGTTATTGGACTCTGAAAGGCAATCCTTGTTATAAGTGGCAGAAAACCTGGCCAAATTATTGTGTGCAAAGTAGAATCAATGAACTTGGTTATTTAGCTGAAGAGATTTCCAAGCAAAGTATAGTAGGTGTGGCCTGGTTTCTCCTTGCTGGTTATAATAAAATGTGAAAGGAAAAAGATTAACTGAGGAATGAAATTTTAAGCAAAAAAGAATCACCACATGATTTAGAAAATTCACTGCCTATCCAATAGCATGCTCTGGAAATAAGGACAAGGGTGGACAGTCATTTGCTACAGAGATTTGGTATATGGTTTATGGATCCAATCAACCATCTCAAGAGAAGTCAGGATTAGAGATGGGATGGGATTACCAAGGAAGAATCTGTAGATGCTTATCAAATGGCATGGATCTCCTCAACATCCACAGGAGATGAACAAAATTTTTGAGAATTTCATTCTAATAGAAACATTGCCAAATTGAACTGAAAGGGACAGATATGGGATGAAATGAAAGGACAATGACTCCAAGAACACAGTCACAGATGCAGGGACCAGGAAGGGTGGACTACTGTGAGGAGGGTCAGAAAGGCTTAAAGAACAGAGCATCAAGACATAATTCAGGCCTTGAAACCTAATGGAAATTGCTCTGCTGTGCCCCCAACTTCCTTTAGACTAGTAACCCCTTATACCCTCTATTTTCTCCTTCAGAAGGAGAATGTCTAGGTTGTGCCTCTTCCACAACTGTATTTTAGAAGCAGATAACTTGTTTTCTAGTTTGATAGGTTTGTGGAAATAGAGGAATACTGCTCCAGGACGGACCATGCCATGCCTGATTTAGATGCTGAGATTTGGGACTACTTAAGTTGATATCTAGAAGAGATTTGGGACTTAGAGCTCATGCTGGAAAGGGTTAAGACATTGGGATGATGTTGAAAGGGGGTGAATGGATTTGTAAATGGGATGGACATGAACTGGGGGCCAGAGGGTAGACTGGGTTAAATTATCATCCCCCCAAAATTCATGTCCACCTAGAAACTCAGAATGTAATTTTATTTAAAAATAGAATCTTTGTAGATATAATTACTCAAGATGACTCTGATCCAGTGATAGTGTCCTTATAGGAAGAAAAAAAGAGACACAGAGACAGTCATACAAGGAGAACACCATGTGACCATGGAGGCAGACATGGGAGTGATGCGTCTTGGATTGCCAGCAACCACAAGAAGCTAGGAAGAGTCAAGAAAGGTCCCTGCTCTAGAGCTGTAAGAGTGCACGGCCCTGCTGACAGCTTGATTATGGACTCTGCTCTCCAGAACTGTAAAAGGATTAATTTCTGCTGTTGTAAGCCACCCAGTTCGTATATTTTGTTACAAGAACCCTAGGGAACTAATACATACCATCAAAAAAACAAACAAAAATATAAAGTACCCGGATAGCTGTCGAGAATGACAATGGGGCAAATTAAAATGTAGATTCCAGAAAAGTAAAACAATATTGATATTAATAAATTAAAATGTTTTCAATATTATGGCTCATAAATAAAGTAAATTTAGCATAAGAGATAAGTACATAAGTCAATAAAACTGATGCCAGGAGTATAAGACTAAATTGAAATCACCCAGGAAAAATGTGTGTGTGTGTTGTGTGTGTGTGTGTGTGTGTGTGTGTTTATGGAAGATTGTTCCAAATCTTACCAAAAACTTTGAAACAGAATTTTTTTAAAAAAATGCTTGCAAAATAGTAGCTCTTTGTGCTTATTTCCTAAAATTGACAGAATTTCTCATCTCAATTTGCATTACTTTTAATTTGTATGTATAATAATCACATTTTAATACCATCTGCATGGCAACTTTGCTTAAAATTTCTATGTATACTAGAGAACTATTAAACAAAATGTGTGACTGTACGTATGTGCACATATGTGCATGAGCATTTGGATTAACAATGAAAAAAGAAATAGTCTCTTACAAGAAAATATATCTCCATATTTGTAAATGTAGCTTCAAAACCATGCATATTTTTAGTGAGAAACTTACTATGGATAGCATGAATAGGTGATTCAAATCCACAGATGCTCAGCATTCTCTCAAGCCACATATTAATATATTTTTCTACTTCTTTGGGAAATGAATATATAAACATTAAAATATTCAATTTTTATACATTTATCAAAAGACATTTGACTGCATTTTTCATCTAGATAGAAAAAAGAAGGCAGAAATATATTTCCTTTAAGAAATATGATACTGAATTTCACTAAAATATACTGTACATCAGCAATAGGTATATGCATTATTAGCAAAGGTATTTCTTTTTAATTCAGTACACACATGCATACTGTGTTTCTTTAGGGCTTTATGTTCCAATATATTAATATTAAATCATTTTTTAGGGAATTCCCAGGCAGTCCAGTAGTTAGGACTTGCCGCTTTCACTGCCATGGGCCCAGGTTCCATCCCTGGTCAGGAAACTAAGGTCCTGCAAGCTGCATGGAACAGCCAAAAACAATTTTTAAAACGAAGGAGAATTTTAAAATATAAATAAATAAATCATTTTTATAAGGCATTTGTCTTAGTCTGTTTGGGCTGCTACAACAAACTGCTACAAACTGGGAGCTTATAAAAAACAAAAATTTATTTATCACAGTTTTGGAAGCTTAGAAAAGGTCCAAGATCAAGGTACCTGCAGATTCAGAGTCTGCAGAGGACCCACCTTCTGGTTCATGGAAGGCTGTTTTTCCCCTGTGTCCTCACATGGAGGAAGGGGGCCTCCATTATAAGAGCACTAAGCCCATTCACGAGGACTCTATCCTCAAGACTTAACACCTCCTAAAGGTCCCACCTCCAAATACCATCACATTGGGGATTAGGTTTCAATACAGGAAGTTTTTTGGGGGATACAAACATTCAGTCCATAGCAGCATTCTACTTCATGAAATAACATAAATGTTTGGGAAGGGGTGAAGACTAAAAGTCATACCTCTAAAAAGAAACTGAGTAAATTTTTCAACTGGTCTGTTGTGGAACTAACAAAGAATTTTAAAAAATGTCACATTTTATATATATACATATAAATATGTATATGCATATACATGAGCATATATATGTTAGTTATTGGGTATTTATCTGTCCTTTGCAAATGCAAAGCCTAAGTATCAATCCATCCAAGTTCTGTAATATCTCTCAAAGTGACTGAATCTAAGGATGTGTAAAAAGTGACATCAGTATCTTACACACAATGCAAGAAAATATCTCATCAGTTTGTGATATTTTTCACAGTAGAATCTTTCTGCCATGTTATTTCAGTTTCTTTCAACGAAAAATCGATGCATGCTTTTTTGTAGCATAGCAAATTACCCACTGTCACTTTGCTTCAAATAATGTCTTCCAAGTACCATGACTAACTACATATTAGGTTTCAGTGGGCTCTTAGTAGGAATTTGAGTCACTGAACCAGGCTTTACAGTAGGTAACAGCTATTAAATTACTTTTTTCCCTGATATTTGGCTCTCAATCTTTATACTGACATAGAAATATAATGCAAAATTAGTTTTTAAAAACAGACTTATATTATCAGAACTATAATCAAAGGGGAAAAATGCTCAATACACTTTGGGTTTCCTACAAAACATCTGCTGACTACTGGACTGCTATAGTGAGTAGATTTTGTAATCTGTAATGCCTACCAAAAAGTCAGGAAGGCATAATGGCCAGATAATCATCATTATCCTTGACGATGGCTAAAGGGAAAAGGGAAATCATTTAATTCATATTACTTTGATGATAAAACAAAATGGCACACTGACAAGTACAGGTTGGGTTGTGATTAAATCTCAGACCACAAACCTACATGGCTGAATTCTCATTCATTTAGTCTTGAAATCAGAGGACAGGTATCTAAGAGTATTAAAATATCTAAATAAAGCAGAATAAATCTTATCTGAAAATTTCTCTGTGAATTCCCCTAACTCAAAAACAATAACAATGACATTAAAAAGAAAAAGATAAGTCAGCATTCTTATGACAGAAAGCAAACATCACTACTGAATATCCATGCAATAGAAAATACTGAGCTTATATATATATATTTTTTTCCACGATTGCAAATGAGTTATGCTCTGAAAGCTTATTCATTATTCTCACTTTGGGAATTCAAAATGTATTTTACTATGTTAAAAATTCATAATAAAATAGATTTTAGTTTAGTTTACAAAAACCTACTAAAGTCACAGGGTGGCTGAACTATAGTACTATGAATGCTAACTCTGGCTTTAATTTGAAGTTCTAGCAATAAGGAACAATAAAATATAATAGGAAGTGGAGGAAGAACAGCTATTTCCCTCCTTCCTATACAAGAAGTGATTCCATGAAGATATATGAAACAAGTTGGTTTTACTCCAATCTCCTTTACTCTCCCTCCTTATCATTCCTCCACTGAACACTCTTTCTCTTGTCCCTAAATTTATTAAACTCCCTTTATTTTCCCAATTGGGAAATATCACCTTGGTCAATTTACTCTCCCCATAAGTTCATTATGCACGCAAATTACCTATAGGCTTTTCCTTCCTCAAGAGAATTCCTTTCATGCCGAACAGTTCATACTTCATGTATGTTATACCTAAAAGCAATACAATTAAATTATATCCAAATTCATGTGACTTAATAAACTTCTAATTCTCTCAAAATTTAGGAAAAAATAAGACACTTTTACTTAACTGTTTAACAGCTTCCTGGCCAAAGAGATTACATCTTTACAAAAATTAGAACACTTATAAAACTAGTTTAAATGTTTCAATTGTGAAATTTTAATAAACGTAAACTGGTCATATAAAAACAAAATCAATACAGAACACACAAATACACATGTGCACCTGCACACACATGCATACATAGTTGTGCAGAGACACAGAAAACAATGTCACATGAGAGTCTGCCAGCAGCCCTAGTTGTGCCTGTTTCCTTTCCCCACTTTCTGAATGCAGTCAGCAGCAGGGGTTCAGAGTGTGGCAAAGACAATGAGGAAGGGAGAGTGTTCTTACATGTGTTTGCGTCATTTTTTTTAAAAACATCTTTATTGGAGTATAATTGCTTTACAATGGTGTGTTAGTTTCTGCTTTATAACAAAGTGAATCAGATATACATATACATATACATATGTCCCCATATCTCTTCTGTCTTGTGTCTCCCTCCCTCCCACCCTCCCTACCCCACCCCTCTAGGTGGTCACAAAGCACCAAGCTGATCTCCCTGTGCTATGTGGCTGCTTCCCACTAGCCATCTATTTTACGTTTGGTAGTGTATAGATGTCCATGTCAATCTCTCACTTTGTCCCAGGTCATTTATAAGTCAGAGACAGCCTGTCTTGCTACACACAGCTGCATATATACCGCTGAGCGCATTCAGTACTCAGAGAGCATAACGGAGGCTAAGAGAGCACAGTCATACCATCCCTAAGGGACTTGAAGATTTCAATCTCTAGAGCTGGATTCTTACAAGTATAAGTCGTGATTGGCAGCTGGACCATTAAGGAAGGGCAGAACTTGAATTTGGCAAAGTCTATAGCTGGATCTGAGGACTTACTACTACATGTGTTCCAGGTCAAATCTCTTAACTTCTATATTCTTTCACTCCCTCATCTGTAAAATGGAAATATCTTCATAGGGTTATTGTGAGGATTAAATGAGCAGATGCATGCAAAGCACTTAGTTCATGAAAACCACTCTGTGAATGCTACGATTAGGTTATAACGCTACGGCAGGATTGGCAAGTCAAAGAAAGTACAATACAATTTGTACACCTCAGTTTGAATGCAGAGCCTCTTTCAAGTAAAAGCTACTCATTTGGGGACTCTGTTTTAGCATCACAAAGCAAAACATATGGTTGTTGTTGCTTTTGTCTTTAATACGCTCAATATAACCCTTACCCCAAATTTAAGCATATAATAAGTAAAACACATAATTTTGTGAAGGTGATATTAATTTACAATTGAGGTGAAAAGGTCATAAATGCACACTATTCTTTCCCTCTAGATGATTTTTGTAATGATGGAATCAGAATTCCAGAGCTGTTGATCATGTATCTCTATGCTTCTCTAACAGAAAAGTGTGTTCAAGATAGGCAAAACCAAAAATTGGCAAGATACGTGTTCCTGAAGAAAAATATTAATAGATGCAAAATAATTTAAATCATTACTTCTCTGTAAAGTAAATATTATCATAAAACAGAGGGCAAAATTACAGGTATTTTAAAATTAAAACATGAGACTCAAACACCCCTAGCAGTCATTCGATGAATCATAATTATACATTTACTGTCCTCCGCCTTTACTCTCCTCTGACTTTAGATATCCTTTAATGGAAACATCTGAGAAATACCAGAAAGGTGAAGGATTTGACATGGGCCACATGCAAATTAGAAGCAGACCTTCTGGAGGTTAGAATGAATGTCCCATGTCTACAATACAGGTTTTTTTCCCCCACCCTCCACTTTTACAATTTACATGACAAAAATCAGGGAGTCAAAAGAGATAAAGCAAACCTGTGACAAGGTAATTTAATAAACTACAGAAAAAGTGATGCTAGCTTTTGCTTTCTTTGATTTTTTTTAGTAAACTAAATTCCATTTTAACAATTCTTTTCCATTAGATCTTTAATACTGGAATTAAATAATGAAGGAGTTTTATTTTTAGTTTGGCCTTCTATTCATTGTTTACTTATGGTTTATTGACATTCAAAGAAACGGTGACACAAGAAAATTACATCTCTTTAACTCTTAATTGAACATTGTGGAAAGAACACTATTTATAGAATTGCTTGGCCTCAACTTTTCCTTGGATCTAGTTCAGGTTTCCATGTGTATGACTGACTGCTCACATACAGAATGATAGTTACATTAATAAATTTATTTTATATTTTCCAAAGGTACTTGGACAATATCAACATAACTCTAAGCAAAAGAAAGCAAATATTCACTCCTACAATCAGGCCATCTCTTAAATCAAGCATATTCATCTTAGCTTCTTTCGTTGCAACTATTGTTTATATGTATACACAATCTTTGTGCAGTTTAAATCTCAAAGGAGATGTAATTATGTGTGATAATTTATATTTTAGGAATGATAGGAATTCTAGAGATCATTCAAAAAAATATCTTCATTTTCCAGTCAAGAAAACTGAGGTCCAGAATAGGTAGTGACAAAATAAAAATTATTCTCCTGATCCCAAGTACAGTTCTTTTCCCACATTAAGGTATCTCTGAAAGTGATAGAGTCCACTATTAATAATTATGCCTGGACAACAGGTATAGACAGAGATACCATGACATATGATAACCTACCCAGAAAGTAAAGAAAGTACAAGTTTAGAATCCTTTGATTTGTTCCAAGAAGGTTATTTAAAAATATGACAAAAATTTTATTTGAGATCTGTAATCAACATTCTGTCTAGATAATAATATGAATCTTTATCCTTTAAAATTGGAAATAATTGTACATTTTTTGATTGCATTAAAATATGTGTCATCCATGTACACAGAAAAACGCAGTAGAAAAATCTTTATTGCTTTTGTGAGAAACAATAGGCACCATCATGAACAAAATCAGGGGAATGTTTGAAAAAATCCGTATCAAATATTAAACTAATCAAAAAGCTTTAAATCAAATTGAAAGTTATAAAAAGTAGTAATAAAAACATGTCTTGTAAAAAATCTAATAGAGAAGGCAGCTAGTAAAGAACAACATATAAAAATAAAAGAAGGATAAAAAGGCATCAGATCCAGAATAAAAATGTAAGTATGCAAAGAGACGGTGTCAATTAATCATACAAAACAAAGGGAGAAATATAAAGTGCAAATTTGATGAAGGAACTCTGATGGTGCTCACCTGAGTAATCAAAGAATGACAGATCAATAATTAAAATTAGAAAGATAGCTAAGAGAATAGTTTCTTAAAAATTTAGAAAATTAATAGGAAGAAACTTTTGCCCTTTTTTATTAATTTGGGGAAGAAACAAACCAGAGATATGAATTATTCCACACACACACACACACACACACACATACACACACACAGACACAAACCTTAAAAATACAAATCAATGAAACATAACTAAATATAGACCTCTAATCTCTCTTTTGACACAGCATCAACGTCTGCAAGGGAATGCACACATTACAATTATACAAGCTGAAACTATTCAGATGTATGATGGTCAGTAATCATCTAGGACACTAAAATATCCCGGCAAAAGTTAATCTAATAAATCTGCCATTATCTCTAATACTTCAAATCTGTGCCTTGAGCTAAACAATTGTCAAAATGGAGCTCTGTTTACATAGAAATGAATCAGAGTGGGGGAAAAAAGATGTCAAGGCTTTTCTAATTATTCTTTTTGCCTTTCGATTGTTGGCATAAAATGGTTAGCTGGCATATTTCATACTGATTTTCTACAAGGTGCTAAAGATCACTGTTTATCCTCAGAAATATATGCTCTACAAAATGAAGGTGGCCGCTCATTTGAGATCTTTAGCTCTGAAAGCCGGCTTTGGCAGTGTTCAAGGCATTTCTGCAAGGCAACAACTCTGATAATTTTATCTCTATGACCTAAAAGA
Organism: Grampus griseus; assembly: GCF_964374135.1. Lineage (NCBI taxonomy): Eukaryota > Metazoa > Chordata > Mammalia > Artiodactyla > Delphinidae > Grampus > Grampus griseus. Next base: position 49,934,464 of record NC_139012.1, read on the forward strand.
ATCAGCTTCCGAATGAAAGAGAATATGTAATATTTTTCAAGAGGGTCACGTTATTCAATGATTTCTGTAAAACAGATAAATTCAATTCACTGCATAGTGCTCAAAATTACTAATTGAAATTGTGGAAAACATAATATGCTGTTGGTATTTTCAATAATGTGAGCAGGAATAATTATCAGAACCCTGTAATCAGCATCAATTTATCAGGAAGATTAAAGCAGTATGATATTTATAATCCACTAAAGACCAATATTTGAACCTTGATTTCACTTCAAAACTGTGACTCTCTACATCTATATGCTCTGTAGCCTCAATTTCTCTAACGGGTCAATAAGAAAAGTTTGTTCCCACAAGTATCGATCTCCCAGTAGTGGTTCTGAAAATAAGCATATGAACAAAGGATCTTCTGTTATTAAAAAATAAATAAAATAAACAAAAAACCCTCTCCTCTTTTTATATGTATCCCTCTATATAGTCTCTCCAATTTTTATATAAGAAATACAATAATTCAATAAATTCAGAACACTTTATCTGTCTATGATGTCACAAAATACATCAGGTCAAGGTAAAAATCCACTTGATGAAATCTTTGTGTACACTGTTACCCCAAAATATACATTTTACTGCTTTACCAAGATTACGGGTGTTTAGTGTCATTGAATTTAGATGCTCCATTGCTGTGACTCATTTATCCATGGAAGAAACTGAAGAATATATGGAATACTAAACTATATTTTAATATATTTAAAAGAATGATGAAAATCCAAAGTAGAATTATTATCTATTTGATTTCATATAACAAAAGATATTTTAAATTCATTTAATCTGAAGTACCCCAGACTTAGAGTCTTGATTCTATGTTGATTCTGACCCCTTTTCCAACTCTCTTTGTAGACTTAAAAACAATCACTTTTGTTTTGAGCTATAGGATGAGGATGCTAAACATATTGACTCTGTGTTTCATTTCATTATTAGTATTATACGACTTTTTTTAAAAAACAACATTCTAGAATATTTGACTTTTGATACTATGTAAGAGGATATAAAGGCAATCATTCTTATCATCTTGTAATTTGGTAACACCTTTTTCATAGTTCACTTTTGGTAGAAACATGTTATAATAAACCTAAATATATAGCATAGAAGATAACAGAGCTATTCATGTTAGATATACGAGACAACTAGCTTTTTAACATGATTTTCCCTATTTTGCTTGTTTGGCAAGATATTTGCATTTTTTCTATATAAGTTGTATATATTAGATGTTAAACATGTTAACTAACATAAATCTAAAAAGGTAGGTTAAAAAACTCACATCTCTTCAGGAATAAAAAAAGTATCTTTGATTTCTAGCACAAAACACTCATGCAAAATTTTGCTAAATTGTGGTTCTGCAATATGGCTAATATGCATAAAAATCATTTTATTTCATGAATAAATAAGAACTACTCTGTATAGCCATTACATTCTAGAAAGAGTGGAAAACGAGCCTGTATTCATGGGGTTTTCACTTAATAAAAATAAGTACAAACAGCTCAATGGGGAGAGAGCCATCTGAAAATGTAAGCAGGTGCCTAAAAAAATGGAAGACTGTCTCCTTAAGAGATGGATTCTCCCATTTAAAAAAAAATCAAATTATTTCTCTAAAAAAGTAGAATTTTAATAATAAATAGATAAATAAATGATAAAATATCACACACAAATGATTACACTTGATGCAAGTATTTCCTAATGATTTCTTCAAGTCTACTTTAAAATCCAAAAAAAATTAAGAATTATTTAAACAAATAAAGTGGGCAATTATCAGTTTGTTGAGAGTGTCAATCAACTGTGAATGTGGGAGGAATTTAAGTAGGTAAAAACACTGCCAACCTTCATATCTGATTCCTTTCTCATACTAACAACATAAAAAACTTTAGCAGTTTCACTGCCATGTAGAAGGAATTTTTTTTTCCTTATCATGAATTTCAATTTATAATTCCTATCTAATCTTTATTGTTAATACTCAAAATGTGTAACACCTTATACTTTGCTTGGGATAGAGAACTGCTAGCTTCCATTACCCAGTGTAAATGAGAAAAATAAATTTAAATGTCACTATTAATGCTTTGAAATATGTAGTGTATTTTGGTGGATACAGTTTAAGATAGAGTACAAATAATTCTAAGGCAATTAAAAACAGTCCAATTATTTTCATGTTTTTGTTTACAAAAAGTATATATGTATATTTTCCTTTGTTAAAATAATCTATATATAGTAACATTGACATTTTCTATTGATATTCTATTTTCATATGTTTCTCCGTTCAGTTTTTATGGTTTATTTCTTAAAATTTTAGGACTAAATGCAATTAGTTTATATAAAATTGCAAAGTTACTGTTTTGAAGATGTATAAAGTAAGGAGAATCTGGCCCTCTAAAACTGAAAATTTAAATAATTTTATACAATCTGTGGTCTTCTTTTTGTATTCTAGAATCAAGATAGTATTTTCATAAAATGCTAACAGGTCTGGAAAACCAAAATAATAATTAAAAATAAAATATAAAGATCAACCATCTATTCCTATTTCTTGCTAAGAACAGTTGTTATAATAACATCATATATGTATAGAGTTTAAACTGTGTTTACATACATCAATACATTAAACTTCATCTTTAAAGAAGTTGGGGCAGTTGTTATTAGTTCTGAATTTCAAAAGACAGCCCTGAAATCTAGAGTTAAAGGGACAAGTGGCAAAAATAAGCCAGAACCCAGGCTTTCTGCTTCATGTCTTATTTCTTCATGAAGCGAAACAGATATCTTGAGCAGACTTAAGTACAAGAATAATTGCTGAGCCATAATCTCTTCTTTGGTAACCTGAGATTTACATTTAAATTACAGAGGTATTTATCTGTGAGGACAGTGTTGATATATGTAAAGGGTTGGATACAAAGCAGAGAAGGTGGTAAATGGCAGATATGTATTCCAATGCACTGGTCCATAATTCTTAAATTTAACCTCATTTTTCTATCCAAAATTAACCATACTGCAGAGAAGATTACTTTGATGGGAAAAATAATAATCAGCAGACTATAACTTAATAATGGGTTATTTTCCTCAAAATAATTGTAGTAAATACAATTTCCCCTGAAGACATAATTTACTTTTAGAAACCAATATTTTCCCTTCCTTTCCCTCCCTCCCTCCCTTCCTTCCTTCTTTCCTTCCTTCCTTCTTTCTTCTTTCTCTCTTTCTTTCTTTTTTTTTCTTTCTTTCTTTCTTTCTTACTTTTCTTCTATTTGTAATCTCAACCTTATCTTGTATGTTTTTATGTAAAAGCCCTGCTTCTGGCAGCGTGTCAGATTCTAGGAATTAGGCTAGAATTGCTAATAAGAGGCAATGACTTACAAACAAACTAAACCCCATCGTGTCCCTCTTTGTTATGAATTAGTTAATTTTTTAAGATGTAAATTATCAACATACTTGGAGCCATTGTTTTATACCAGATATTCTATAATAGATAAAAGGGAACTCAACTTTCCCTTCCTTTCCATATACTTGATTTTAATGTATTTGGAAAGGAAAAACATAGTTTATTTCACTTTTTTGCAGCCAGTGGGAAACTTTTCTAAAAATTATATTCAACTGTACAATAAGACTTTCACTTACTGGAAAAAAAAGTGTGTCCTACTTAGCATGTACACTTAGCAGTAATCAAGTGGTTAATAAAATAGAAAACACTAAAGTCTATATAGCACAAAGGGCCAATATCTTTCTATTTCACATCAGGGAATTACAGAAACATGCTGACCCAGCTCTTTCAACACACAGGAGTTGTCATCCTGATTCAGATCCTTGATTAATATACTCTAGAATGATACATCTGGCAATGGCCTATATAGGAGCTCTCTGAGGACTGGGGAAAAATAGACTCTATTAAAATGGAGCAATTATACTACTATATATCGTTACTGTTTTTCAGTTTGCAGCAAAATTTTTTTTAAAAGGTTAAAAATTTTTAAATAATCAAATGCTGATCTCAAGAGGAGAGATTTCATTTCAGGACATGTAAAAATATAAATTTACCATTATAGATTTTATTTTAGGGACTGAAATTAGTATTAAGTGTGTTTATTCAACAATACATTAATTTGCACAGATTTCATTTTGGAAGGTTAAAAACTTGCTTCTAAATTCTGAGTTAGCTAATGCTTCATAACACTTTTCCTAATACTGGACATACACTTTTCAAACGATAAATCCTGACATGTAAGAGCAAGATTGAACAGGAAGAAAGTCCTTCATTCTCATCGAAACATTTTCATATTCATTATTTATTGGATTCTAACAATTGTTCTCTATGGTAAAGATGTAAGGCATTGCTGACATAATTCTACAGATAAGAAGATAGCTATTATAATGTAGCAATTAGATTGTGCCCTAAAATCCATTGCAGAAAGAACCCTTCTCCCTCAGGCATTTTTAACAACAAACATCTTTTGCTGAGACAACATAGCATATGATTTATATACTTGGACTGGTTTACCTACTTCTAGCATTCCCATCTTAATAATTGAGTCAACTTTTGCCACATCAAGGTAGGATTGATTTCATTTTGCATCTACCGTGATCTGGAAAAAAAACCCTTAAAACTTGGCTATGAAATATCCAGGGCTTTCCTGGTGGCGCAGTGGTTGAGAATCTGCCTGCTAATGCAGGGGACACGGGTTCAAGCCCTGGTCTGGGAGGATCCCACATGCCGCGGAGTAACTAGGCCTGTGAACCACAACTACTGAGCCTGCGCCTTTGGAGCCTGTGCCCCGCAACAAGAGAGGCCGCGATAGTGAGAGGCCCGCGCACCGCAATGAAGAGTGGCCCCCGCTTGCCACAACTAGAGAAAGCCCTTGCACAGAAACGAAGACCCAACACAGCAAAAATAAATAATTAATAAACTCCTAAAAAAAAAAAAAAAGAAAGAAATATCCAAGACCTATTGCCATCGATTATCTGGACCTCCCTGATATGCCATTCTTTATGTAAATTGCCTAAAACAAAAAATCACTGAATGCTGCAATATGATCTCTAAAATTTATGTATCTACAGTTTATAAATTGGAAGTATTCTTACAGACTATTTTGACTTTAATTGGTCTCTGAAGACATGGCTTGAATTGTTATAAAAGAATATTGGATATAAAACTGCAAAAACTTAATAGTTTTTTAGGTTTTCTTCTTAAATCAGGGACATATAAAACTGCGTTAGATTTTCTCTGACATGTACACCTTCCAAAGACAATAAGAGATCACAAAGTGTGAGAAAAGCAGCATAAAATACCTTATATAATTAAGAAAAGTACTATTTGACTGGAATAAATTGCCATATAATAGTTTAACCCTTCTTAAAAGATTTTTCTGTTTAGCTGAAAATTTTAAAATAAACCAATTACCAATGTTGAAGTATTGTATTCCTCACCATATTTAAAGTAATAAATCCAAGTGCTTTTGAGCAATTTGATTTCATTCACTATTGCTGAATACAATACACAGAATCCACTCTGATCTACCTGCAATTCCTCTAGTAATATGCTGAAACTTTAAAAAATAAAATATGAAAAAACAATGCAAAATTTTTAGTAGGTCTAAATCTTGAATATTATTTGAGAAAATATGAAAGTGAATGTATGTTTTCTTTTAAAAAAATACTTTAAATATTATTTCAGTTAGCAATGAGTTATCATATTGGAATAGAAAAAAATGTCGATCTGAATTCCAGTGTTCACCTTTACTACTTTAAGAGCACTAGTTTCTTGGTACCTGAAAATTGTGGAAATATCTTAAAGTGGAAGTGCTGACAACAGGCACATCCCTTGAGATGAAGCGTCAGGAACTGTAGCCTCAATCCAAGCTGAAGCATGGATTTCTTTCTGGCTATGGGAAAGCTAATACATTTGAATGACACTATTTCTTCAACTGAAGAAATCCTTAAAGTTCTTAAAAGTATATCTGTTTATTTATGAGAGAAATGAACATAAAATAATTTGACTGTAAAACAAGTTCATATAAATTCATACTGCATCATACAGATCACCTTACTGCCAAATATATGTTTATATATATAATATATATATATGTATATATATTTTTCAATTTGAAATAGTCATTTTGAAAGTGAGATTTACTTTTATAATCTGAGTTGGAAAAATTAAAGGTTTTTTTTCTCCTCTTTGAAAAGGGGTCTAAAAAGAAAACAAAATAGAAAAATAATAATCTAGAATAAGTGAATGTTAAAATACAAGTTAACCTGTGTTCTTCACCTCCATTCTAGATTATTTCATCTAATACTGCTATTTTTAGAGATGTTCCAAACAGGTATGAAATACATACATCATTTTAGAATTTCCAGAAGTAATTCTTTTATATTAAATAAAATATTATATTTAAGTTACTCTAGAAGTAGCTGAAACAGTACATGGTTTATTTTAACTCATTTTAATAAAAGGCTTTGAACATCTTATTTCAATGTAAATAAGATTACCAAATATCAGCCTAGTTAACCTCAAAAGATAGTACAATACTAAAATAGTTAAAAGTAAAAGTAAACTAATACAAAGAAATTTAATTGCTGGTAAACCAAGAGAGCAGCTAGTTAAACATTCAATTGATGTATGGAAATGAAAACTGCCAGCGTGCTTCCAGGGCATGGCAGAGAAAGGGAGGATCTCTCATTTATGTATCCATAAAATTGCAGACAATTTAGCAATAAGCATAAAACTGTTATTCAAAACATAAAAATGCTAAATATCAATGTCTGGATACAATAAAATAGAGGATGAAGCAAAATGATAAGAGAAAATTTTATCAGTCTTCATCATGAAATATTATCAAGTTGAAATTATCTTCCTGAATTTTATAAGCCTTTTAACTTCCTGTTCTCACTGGCATTTATTAAACAATAAGTCACCTTAAATTGGTTTATTTGTATTAAAATTTAATAAGCTATAGTATATATTCAAAGAAAGACAGTCTTATATGCATTCAAATAAAGGTTTGCCTTTAATTCAAAAATAAATTACCCTTATTAGTTGGCATAATATTAATATGTGTATTGACTTAGGCAAAGGCAAACTATGTAAGGACAATATACTTTCACTTTGGTAGCAGCTAAAATTATTCTAGACATGCCATTTTATCTATGAATTAAATTCTAAATATTTTTTTTCTCATGAATTCCCTTTCAAACCACCCATTTTCACTTCTAAAGACATAGGGAAATGTGTAAAGCTTTTTGTAAAGCTATTAAACTTTTAATTGATATGTACACATTCTACATCTATGAGTAACGAAAAAGCTAGTATTCTTATTAAAAATTAAAATGCAAATGTTGAAAACGTCAACATTTAAAAAAATAATCATAGAGGAGCCAAAAGAACAATTTTTACTTCTCAATTTTTTATCTCTCTATTCTACTTATATTTTGATTTTCCTACATAATCACTTTTTATCCCATTATTTAAAAAAATTCCTGTATATTAGGCTGACCATAAATTCGTATTTGTCCTGAAAAATCTTCTCAGTAAACTATTAAAAGTGCCCCTTTCATTCTAAAAAAATGAGCCATATTGGATAGTAAATAGTATGGTCATCCCATTAAATTCTGTCACTAAGTGCTATTAAAATGGTTATGAATCAATGAGTGAATGAAGTTCATTTCAAATGAACAAAATATTTTTCATTTTCTTTCTATTTTATTCATTTAATAGAATTTTGCTGTAATATTTAAATATTTGCCCATAATTTCTCAGTATTCAATTTGAGAAACATTTTTGATTAATGATTTGGCAAATAGTTACCAAAGAATAATTAATTTATTATAACTCCAATAAGAAAGAGAAGATGAAAATTAAAAGGGTATTGCAGACATTTTTTCAGAAGATGTAGTTTTTAACTCAGATGCATTGAACTTAACTGCCTACAAAATAATTCTGCCAAAATACTGATACTGCATTTAAAAATCACAAGGGACACAATTTTCAAAGATTATATAGTTATACTATATGTGTAATGAAGGGCATACAATATAGCTAGTTAGAGTAATGCAATTAGTGAACATGCTCTGGTTAGATTATTTTGAAGACTGTATCTGGTAAGAGGTAAAGACTTCACAATTTACACATCACACATCATCACACATAAATGATGCTATTTGGATATGTATTATAAGGATTTGTATTATGGCTCATGCATTGAATCATTTTTTAGTCTACCAATGAGTATTTTCAGTTTTACTCAGAAGTCAAATTCTCTGATCGTAGATACATCATACTAAATATATTTCTCACTTACTCAAAATTAATGATTTTAGTCATCTTCACTTTTTTCATTTTCAGTTGCATAATTTGATAAAACAAGGTATATTCCTTCAAGAATATTATGGTAACAATTTTAGGTTTTCTAAACTGCCGTATCTAAAAATTAAAGTCTCTTATTTCATTCAATGATCTCTTTACATTCTAATTGGATAAAGAACCTTTGAACACAATTCCCTAAATTCTATTACACTAAGCTGATATTATAATAATTATTAAAACTAATTTGTGAAAACATTTTTGCCCAAATAATACAAACAATATAATAAAAAACCCAGCAGGAATATGGTTAAGATGCTGGTCTAAAAATTAAAATAATTATTTTTTCATACATGATTCCTGAAACCTAGTTAAATATGAAAAACTAGTTATATTTCCTTCAGAATATTTCCTTTATGGATATCATCGAAAATGGGCAGGTTTTGCATGTGAAAAATTTGAGAAATCTATAGCTTATTAATTTTATTTTAAATCCTATAAAGTTTTATTTTTTTATCAAGAACTTTAAGAAACATTTATATTCTCTGAAACAATAATTTGCTCCTAGGATCACTTCTTAGGAAAATAATAAATGATATTATTGTAAAAGATATCTTCAACAGTATGTTGCCCGTGAGATCACTGAAATAGCCCATTATTTACCAAAATATTTATAAAATATGTGTGTATGTGTATTACATAAAATTTTCCCAAAATAGAATTATGCTTCAATAAAGAATTGTTCAACCAGAGTTTTGAATTTTGAGTTTAAATGCTGAGATGAATCAGACTACTTATTTTGAAGAAATTAAGTGATCAGGGATTTGTTCAATATATATTGCTAGGTGTTAAGGGATATAGGTACAGATACAGATATAGACAGAAATAGAGATAGATACATTCAAAGACACCTAACGAGAAACTATGCAAATATGTTTACAAAGTTAATCTCCAGGCAAGTTTTATTATAATCTATAATTCCCACAAAAGTTTTGTATTTTACTATAAGAGAACCCTATTTCAATGATTCTTTCAATAAACAGATCATAAGCATCATCAGTAAGATAAATAAGCAGGAATTGTGTCCTCTCCATTATGGTCCTAATACTGTCCATCTACCATCTTCTCTCCTCCTTATCTGACACATCCTTTGCCTCAAACTCACCTCCTCTGCCCTAGCCGTGTTGGAATCTGTGCTTTTTATTCAATACACCAGACTAGCAGGAACTGCACTGGTCATTCTCTCTGCTTGGAACTCTTCTCCAGAGAGCTACCTGGCTGTACTTCCTCATTTCCTTCATGGCTCTACTGCCCCATTTTTTTGGTATGGTGGCTAGAAAGCCATATTCTCCATGAGGACTCCTGTCTACTCTTTCTACAATGTATCTGGCTTATTATAAATACTCAGTAAAAACGTGTTATGTAAATGAACCTTATTACTCAGAAATATTTATTAATATGTCATTGTCCTTATCATTTAGCAACAACAGGGTTGCTGAGAATTTGTGATGGTACAAATAAATTCTCTAATGAATTCTTATTGCTATTACCTATGTAAAATTAATCATATTTCTATACTGAGAAAATAATCATCAGAATTCAAGCAGAGGCTGCAAAATCAGTCTTACAGTGGCAAAACTTTTCAGTTTCCTTATGTCTGTGTATAATAGAACATTATATGGTGGTAAGGTATATTAGAGATAATCTGGTTTGGTCCTTCCATTTATAGATAAGGCATTTAAGAACCAGCAAGTTAAGGTCAGAGTCAAAGACACACATATGCAACTGGTATACTACTGAACCAAGACTAGAACAGAGTATACTGATTCCTGACCTAACATCCATTATGAAGTTGTAGAAAGTTTCAAGTCTCCTGTGCATTTGATGATATATTAAAGCAACTTTATATAATATACAACATTTCTGCAAATATTTAGGCAACTGTAACTGATAATTAAATGTCAGTAGTATTTGCAAAAAATAAAAAAAAATTTGAGCTCAAGAGAAAGATCAGTCTCAGATATAATAGTCACTAAATTTGCTTTTCCCTGACCAAAAAATAGATAAATAAAAGTTGTGTTATTATGTGTTGATTAGTACAAAAATGGAATGTTTATTATACTTGCTGTATAAAAACACTTTTCCCAAAGAACTTTTAAATGCACTAACTACTTAATATGTATAAAATAGATAGCTAATAAGAACGTGCTGTATAAAAAAAAATACAATTCAAAAAAAAAGAATAATTAACTAATATAAAATTCTGAACTAAGTAAGTGAAAAAGCAGTAGCAGCCATATTCAATATGAGCCATATTGAAGCCTGAGGCAAAAGGAAAGGAAAAATTGTGCACCCCAATATACACGATTTTGTATATTTTTTAAATGGTGAATTTTCCCAGAACATTAAAGTAGTTGAAAAAATGATGAAAAATTGAAAATTTGGTGTATTAAAATTCACAGTATTATTTTTAATTTAAACATTTTATTTATACCCAAACCTAATTTATTATAATTTTACATCAGCTTAAGCTAATTCAAAATTATTCAAAATTATCCCTTGGACAGGAGAAATGGTCAAATATGGTAATTCTCTCAATAAAAATTGAAATAAGCAAAAAGGTATATTTTGAAAATACTACTGATGAGTTTGTGTCTATTAAAAGGAGCACATTTTTTCCTTTAGCCTCAGGCTCTAAAATGCCTCAGCATGGCATTGACCTCTAAAATTTTGATATTTTGTTCATCATGGTTTGTGCATTGAATCTTGATTTTTGAAAAGTATTCCATTCAAATATAGTTTACCTGGATTCCTGAGAATTTTGATGCCCCCTTGAATTCTATGCCTCAGGCAACTGGCTCACTGACCTCACCCTGGTCCCTGCCCTGTGAAAATGTAGAAGAGAACTCTAATCCCCATATGATCCTGCAATCCCACTCCTGGGCATATATCCAGACAAAACTATAATTCAAAAAGATACATGCACCCCTATGTTCATAGCAGTACTATTTACAATAGCCAAGACATGGAAGCAACCTAAATGTCCATTGGCAGATAAATGGATAAAGATGATGTGGTATATATATACAATGGAATACTACTCAGCCATAAAAAAGAATGAAATAATGCCATTTGCAGCAACATGGATGGAACTAGAGATTATCATACTAAGTGAAATAAGTCAGACAGAGAAAGGCAAATACCATATGATATTAATTATATGTGGAATCTAAAATATGACACAAATGAAGTTATTTATGAAACAGAAACAGACTCACAGACATAGAGAAAAGACTTGGTTGCCAAGAAGGAGGAGGAGTGGGGGAGGGATGGATTGGAAATTTGGGAATAGCAGATTCAAACTAATATATATAGAATGGATAAACAACAGGTCCTACTGTATAGCACAGGGAACTATATTCAATATCCTATAATAAACCATAATGGAAAATAATATGAAATGCATATATCTGTATAACTGAATCACTTTGCTGTACAGCAGAAATTAAACACAACATTGTAAATGAACTATACTTCAATAAAAAAATAAAAAGAGAGAAAATATAAATAAATAAATACACTAATTACCTAATTGTGTAAAAAGACCCATGACCTCTAAGATTTCAGAGAAAATGGAAAGGGGGTAGGGGAGTGAATGGACTAAGTTTTTTCAGCAGAGGAAAAATTTCCAAAGCTGTCTGTACCCCACTGCACTATAAGTGATCTAAATGAACAATCTCTCTCTACACAGCTTATCCTGACCAAATATTCTCATGGGATTCTAACCATCCTGATTATATTTAACCTGATTAGGGAAAATAATGTATCATGCTCCAGGATTCCCTTCCTGAGGGCATTCCCTCCACAGATTCAGCTTTAGACATACTAATGGTGGTTTATAAGGGAACAGTGCACCACAAGAGAGTCTGTAACCCATCCTCTTGTGTGGACAAAAATCCCATTATTCTTTTCAGGTATTCATGGTCAAAGTAGCAGTCAAATGTATACATCTTTTATCCATTTTAATCATAAAGTTATGTCACACTTTACTGAATCCAAATGAAAAGCACAATACACATCAACAATGAATGTGAGCCCCCTCCCCCACCGAGAGAACTACTGCATAGCTATTCTTTCGATGAAACAATTTTAGAATTTTTGTTAATGAAGAGTTGGTTTCTTTCAATAAGAATGACCCTAAAGAGTCAGTCAAGTCTATAAAATGCAAATTTAAATCCAATTGAGATTGTGTTTAATCAAACAGTTATTTCTAATGTGAAGACTTCAAAAGGCCTACAGAAATATTCTAGGAACCTTCATTGACATCAAGGGGACTGTTCCACACAATGGGAATATGTTTCAGTGCTCTCTCTCAAGTCATTACTGGTGTTTTGTGGGTCACTTTCAAATTTGATAATTCCAACCATTTACCCTTCTTTAAAAGTTTCAGAAGTAATTTATTTTCCACTTATGAAATACAGAACATAAAATTACCTTTAATATTCAAGGGTAGAAATGTAAATGAGAATAAAATAAAAGTTAACCAGCGAAAATTTCATTTTGTCAAATGAATGTGGAATTGGAGCAATGTGCCATGCTTAGACTTCTATTATAACCATTAATTAATATTCTGAATACATATTACTGATTAAGAGATATCTGGCAGCTGGAAATTTTCCTATTTTATTCCTAATTCTTAGTTTATCCATTAAGAGGTTATGGTTCACTATGTGCTTCTGAGAAAATGTTAACATTTAAAATAAAAGCACAATCATTATCATGACAAAAAGAGGTTGTGAGGGCTTCCCTGGTGGCACAGTGGTTGAGAGTCCGCCTGCCGATGCAGGGGACACAGGTTCGTGCCCCGGTCCGGGAAGATCCCACATGCCGCGGAGCGGCTGGGCCTGTGAGCCATGGCTGCTGGGCCTGCGCGTCCGGGGCCTGTGCTCCGCAACGGGAGAGGCCACAACAGTGAGAGGCCCGCGTACCGCAAAACAAACAAACAAACAATCAAAACAAGAGGTTGTGAAACAGACCACAGTGACATTCTGGGCTCAAAAAGTCCAGACATTCCTTGTTCATTGCTCAAAAGATTTCGGATTATTTAACCATAAGACATTCCTGGAGGAAATGATTAAACTTTCTTTTAACCTTGGGGACTCAAATATATCTTCTTTTACCCTAACTAATACAACACCAGCAACTGTAATTTCTAAGTCTAAACTACATATTACTTTCTTATTCTATATTCAGTTTATTATGTTATACATCTCTCCTCTAAATCACCCAGACTTTGTTTCTCTGCTAGGTTTCATATCCAATAAACTGCCAAATACTGTTAATTACTTATTTGTATTGTGTCAAGTCTTTATCTTTCCATTCACACTGACCACCACATGAATTCTGCCTTTAGCACTTTATAGGGAAATTACTGAATCAGATTGCTCTCCTGGAAGCCACCACTCCCTTCCTACAATTTGTGCAGTTGTAGAAGAAGGTGTCCCTAAATAGCTACATTATGTTAGGCTCCTGCCCACATATTTGGCTTCCTACTGATCATTAAAAATGCTCAAATACTTGAGTTAACATCTAAAGTTCTGCACAATTTGGTATCCTCAATTTATTTCTTCCAAAGTTATTAATTTTTAAAATAAACTTTAAAATTTTAGATCAGTTTTAGATTTACAGAAAAATTGAGAAGATACTACAGAGTTCCCTATGTCTCACACCCAGCTGGCCTATTTTTAACATCTTACATTCATATAGTACATTTGTCACAATTAATGAACCAATATTGATACTTTATTTGCAATATTGATACTTTATTTGCATTTCCTTAGTTTTTAGCTCATGTTATTTTTCTGTTCAAGGATTCCATGCAGGATATCATTCCTCAATATTTTTATCTGTATGAAGGGAATAAAAATTCCATCCTATAGCTTCCACAGCTGTAGATAGGTACATTTTTATCTCACCTAATTTTTAAAGTTTACTTTCACATATTCATTGATTTTCGTATGGTAGATCTAAGGTGTTTTTTCAGACTAACAAAACACTTTTGTTTGTATGCTTCATTAACAAAAAGTCAAATTAGATGTTCCAAGAGCTTTGAATAACACAAACATCTACTGAGGTAAACAACAAAAGATCAGGACTTAGGTCTGTTTCATGAATAATTTCTTTCCCTAGTGCCATGTACAATGTCTGGCACAAATAAATATTGACTCCTTTCATGTAAACTATATTTAAGAGGATAGAAAACATATATGCCACTTTGAATCATCAGTAATGCTTTATATATCAGTATAATTATTACTAGGTAGAGTTTTCTACCTTGTCAAATATTTTTAATAGATATTGCACATTAAGAGCATAAACACAATTATAAAGGGGTACTTAACAGTTCTAAGGGAACAAACTACTTTTACTCTCCCTTAAATAAATTAGAAACAAATTATAGATAACATACTAATTACTATCTATCATATCTATTTATCCTTGAAGATGTTAATAAGGATTTATATGGCAACATACTATTGACTCATTTGAATTTCAGTATGTCTTTGAATCCAAATAGAAATCTGAATCCTTTTTAAAGTAATTTGTGAGGCACATAGGTTCTCCCCCAGACAGAGTTAATAACTGTGCTGTATTATTAAAGAAAAATTGAGTAGTTTAACAATATTGAATTGATATCGGAGAAAAATTGGTTACATCTGAAGAAAATGATAGCAAATCACTCAAACATTGATGGTATTAACAAATGTATTGAGTGTTCAAATGAACTGATGATATGTAAGTAATAAATATACTGAAATGAATGTACATATTTATATTCATAACATAATTCCAAAAACAAATTAGGCAAAATAGGTAACCTCTATTCATAAAAACATATTACCCATAACCTAAAAACAAATAACTTGGATTATGGCTTTTTAAAAAGCTTCTTCTTTTATTCTTTTCAACATTCAAATGTTTTTGAATGATGGTTAATAAAATATCGTCATGTGAACACAGAAATAATTAGGTTGTTAATGGGTTTTGAATACTCTTGTGCTAATAAATCTATGTGAAAATGCATTATTATATATTGTTGATACATTTTGTAATTTCAAGGGCAAGTCTCTAGTAACCTGGTACAATTTCCAGGCACAATTACAATACATTGGAGAAGTTAATGATACTCTAGTGGATATAGGCTAAGTGTAATTTTTTAAAAAAATAAGCTTTTGTCATTCAAATTTTGAAAATATATATACAAATATATAAGCTCATGTATGTTTTCATATAAATATGTGTGGGTATAAAACAGAAAATAAATTTAATAATCAAAATATAGAAAGTCAGAGTTATGTCTCACAAAAACAAATCTAGTAGGAGATGTATTTCCTAACCTCTGAAGTTTTATGTAGCCTAGTTTTTTTTTTTTAAATCTCAATATGTTATAGAAGAAAAGAGGGAACAAAAACATAGCACTGGTGTTCTCAGTAAAATTCAAGGAAGAAATCTGGAAAACTTTGGCTTCTGGAGTGTTGGTTCTTTAATCTTTGTTATTTTAAATATATGTTCTTCTTAAAGTATAAACTCAAGGGGATCTCACATCATGCCCTGAAGTAGTACACTTATCCTTCTTTTTAGTAACTATTCAATGTATGAGTACTTTCAGTTATTCCTTTACTTAGTATTGTCTATTATCACTTTTGGCAAAGCTTTCATTTTCATTATTATTTTTATCACACCTCTATTACTTTAGATGGACTTATATAAATTGACAATTTTAAAAATCAGTACATGTATGTGGCCAACAGTATCAGTATTTCACAAATAAATGAACACTATTTGCTGGGATTCAAATCTAATTATTTTATTGCAAATGTAGCTCTGGGCCCAGTAATATGAAGGACACTTCTGAGCCCTGTGGAATCTTTACCTGCCTCATCTAAGGTTCTGTTGTTGAATTTACTCACAAGATAAGCTTTCATTTTACTGATTTGTCTCCTGTGTTTCAAAGTAACAGTTTGCTTTACCATCTTCCCTAACATGTCAGTTTATCTACTTGCTCTAATTTTTCTATATATAGTACTATATCAATAACGGACACTCAAAAGCTAACCCAAATTTGCCCATCTTTCCCTCAATATTACAGTATGTTTTGAGTGCCTGTAGTCACATATTTCAAATACAGCAATCATATGTTTCAAATAGATTGTACTCACTTTTTTCATTTCTCTTTTCACCCATTCCTATTGCACCATGTACTTTGCATGCTGCTTTAGCCAGCCAATACTATTAAATAGCCCAACCATATTGTTAAGACATGATGGAAGTTTTTAACATTGAAAAATTTGATGACTCTCTCTTACTCCCTACCCAGATGTTAGGATCTATATTCTCCAAACATTTTCATCCCAATGACTACCTCTTATTTTCACTACCACTTAGACTGGTTACAACCTTGTTCCTTCTCATGTGGCCATTGCTACTGTGAAAAAATGAAAAGACCAATGAAATTAGAATCAGATCCCTAGGCTAAAATTTTGGCTTGGCCACATAAAAGTTCGATGACCTTAGATTGGTCATTTCCTCTATTCAAAATGGAAACGGCAATGCCTATCTTATAAAATTATTTAAAATTGTGCATGGTAAATGAGATGATTCAATTTAAATGTGCATAATTCAATTACTGGAAGTCATTAACTGTTGGATTTGTTTCTAACTATAGAAGAACTGGCTTCTCTAAAGATTAATACAATATCATGTTATTTATCAGATCAAGATCCTTTAACATTTATCCAATGACTTCGAGTTCCCTAAAATCTTCTTCTTAATCTGTAGTTTTAATCCTTGATAACCCTTTTTTTAAACCAAATATTGGTAATACATTGGAGAATAAAAGTATCTCCATCGCACACGGAGCATGCAGATTCTTGAAGGAGACACGTTAATGCAAAAAAAGCTTTCCACACTAGAAGCCTCTTTCTTGAGTAAGAAAAGAAGAAACTGCAAGAAGACTTCCATGGCTGGTGTATAGTGAGCTAGTAAGAGAATGACAAAAGGGGAGGGTTTACTGGCCAAGGTTAAAAGTCTAATTTTTTTTTCAAGTACTCTGTGGAAGCCATTAAAGAGTTTTAATTGGAGTGAAATGTTTGAACTTACATCTCAAACAAGACAGCAAGGGAATCAGGTGACCACCTACCCTGGGAAGGTATGGTGGTGTGAAAAAGAGGTAGCCTCTGATGGGGGAATACACTAGAGGTGAAACAAAGAAGTAGACTTGGCTTGTGGTAACAATAGGAATTAATGGTACATGCTGGGGTGAGGAAGAGAAGGGAAATAAGAGGAGTTCCTTTGTTTCTGACTGGAGTGACTAGGTAGATGGTGGTACCAATAACTGGAATTATAAGGGCTGGTTGGGAGGGCTTGAGAAAGTAGAAAAAAATGTGTTGGCAGTTTTGGGGTGGAAAAATATGAGGTAAATGGAATTTATTCAAGTTTTTTTCTGCTCCATTTTAATTGAACAAAAACTTTGATCAAATACTTGGAGAACTGTGACATTTCTTAAGAATACATACGGGGTCTTCCCTGGTGGCGCAGTGGTTGAGAGTCCGTCTGCCGATGCAGGGGACGCGGGTTCGTGCCCCGGCCAGGGAAGATCCCACATGCTGCGGAGCGGCTGGGCCCGTAAGCCATGGCCACTGAGCCTGCGCGTCCGGAGCCTGTGCTCCGCAACGGGAGAGGCCACAACAGTGAGAGGCCCGCGTATCGCAAACAAAACAAAACAAAACAAAACAAAAAAACATAGGGACTACAGTGTATTACAAAATGTAGATTATGAATAAAGTGGGATTAAATTTGTGTATATAACATAACTCTAAGTAGTTTGTCATAGGTTTAAAAGTAAACTAATGTTAAAGCTTAATACAGACAGCATTCAAAAAACAAAATGTATTTTATTTATTACTCAAAAATAGCAAAAGTACCTTTTTATCAAACTTAATGGAAATGAATGGTGAGATAGAACATATATCTAGAACTACCTTGTTATATTCTGTGTTTAACAGTGATCACACATTAATAAAATGACCGTCACATATGAAGGTGACTTTTATAAGTATATAGAAATTAAAGTATTTTCCAATTGGTATCAACAAGTTAGCATGGCAAGTTTTGTGCCTTCTGTCCAGTGCCTAAGTTAACTGCACAATATGTAGCAATGAAATAAAGGTTATTTGAGGTAAAGGCAAATCATCTATATATGGATCAAAAAACAATAGTCTCAGTATTAGATACTGCTGCACAGGAAGTCACAAAGATAATAATAATAAAATAATGGCAATGAGATGACTATATATGGTACTGAAGAACTGTTCATAACTCTATTCACTTAGGCATAGATAATCGCATTCAACTCTAATTTCAACCTTATTTTCAATTTAGAAATATTAGTATAACTTTTCTGTGAACTCTTCTTTTCACATTGGTATTGAAGACTGTAAATAAGGAAATGGAACTAGAATGAAGAGAGCACAGTCATGACATCAGGCAGACAACTACTACACCGCAGAGGGCCTAGACTACGGGCAAGTTACATCAGTTCTTTATGCTCAGGTTTTTCACCTATTAAAGATAACAGCCATCTCCTCAGCTTGCCATGAGGACAAACTTGCTTAAAGGTGCTTGGTGCGGTACTTGACATAAAGTAGCTATTCAATTTTTTTTTTCTTTTTAATTGCCTGTAACTATTAGCTGTTCTTTTGTTATCTGATTGAATAAGTCCACACAGTTTGTTATATATTTATAATCTTTTAAGGGTTTCATTAGGATTCATATTTAAGGTAGGGTTTTCAGCTCTGCTGTAAATAAAAATGAAAGAGAAAAATCAACTTTGATCATACTTGACAAATACAAATAGATGGTACTTTGAACTGAGTAATCTTTCTTTTGAGTTACATTTATTGCTCAGAATGATTTCAATAAAAACTCTTGGGCTCAGTAATTAAATTACATTATAATATACAAAAATTAGGAAATATTAAACATGCCACTGTCCTTTTGAAATTTGATGAATGATCCGTCTTGGCCATTGGGCTCCTTTGATTTCCAGCGCTCCTATGGTATATTATTAATTGAATCTTCTAAAACGAAATTCTGATCAGTTAACTGTACTCAAAATAAAGTTTTTAATGGCCTATATAATCAGATTCAAGCTTCTTAGTACAGAATTTAAGGTATTTCATAATCTGACCTTAGTCCATTTATTTGGTCCAATTTCTCTCCATTATAACTCTACATGTCATACTCCAATAAAAATATCCATACTTATTTGTCAGTCCTGGATCATGCTATGACTTGTCATATCTCTAGCATGATCTTGGATCATGCTATTATCCCAGCTTCAAATATTCAATTCATCTGTGTCCTGTAAGTCCTACTCTACTTTCAAGACCCTATTAAAGGCACATCTAATTTATGAAGTAATTCTTTATTCATTTCTCTAGCAGAATTTTATTTTTATTTATTACATATATTACAGTATTTAACAAATGGAACTATAGCTAGATGGATAGAGGAATGACAGTTTCAAAAACCAAACACCTTGAAGGCAGAGTCATATACGTGGGTACTGAAATAATATGCATTTTATTAATTTATTCATATTTTAATGGTAATAAGAGTCACTCCTGAGCAAGAGTCACAATACACTCCATGAGTAAAAAAAAAAAAATCACATATATTTACTTAAGATTCAAACTATTTTCTATTGTTTTCCAACAGTGTGGAGTAATACCTATGTACATCATGAAGTCGTTCTGCATGTATTAAAATTTTCTGAAGTTTTCTTGCCATCCTTCTTTTAAATATCTTTAAAAATGTTAGCCTGGAGGGGAAAAAGTTCAGATGTCTATATAAAGGACATTATGTAATAAACGTAGTAATTAAAATTGGAAGGAAATGGCCCGGAACAAAAACAAAACAAAATTTCATCCCTCAGTATAAATATTCAAAACCTCAAAGAAAATAAAATCCAGGGCAGATGAATCAATCTCCATGAAATATGTATTTTGTTTCAAAAATATACCCTGTATCAGAGGTGGGAGTGCCTTTGTTACCTGTCTGCAAATCCCAAAAGTACTACTCAAAATGTTCTTATGACATGATTAAACATTTAAATGTTCCAGGATGAAACATTTGAGTGATCTTCCCAAAGTAAATATTTATCACATTAAAATGATTACAGGGGTGATAGAATATTTTTGTCTATATTTGATTTAAGACATCCCCCACTGCAGATTTCTATTATGATTTAATAGGAAACTGGATTAAATCATTTCTCTTGTTGGTAGATTTTTTTTTTCATCATGTTACTACTGGGATCATCATTAGTATAACTAACTGTCAAGAATTTAAGGAAGGAAAAGCTCCAATATGCAAATTAAGTAAAAATTTTAAATTTCTTGTCCTTTTTTTTTTTTTTTTTTTTTGTGGTACGCGGGCCTCTCACTGTTGTGGCCTCTCTCGTTATGGAGCACAGGCTCCGGACGCGCAGGCTCAGCGGCTATGGTTCACGGGCCCAACCGCTCCGCGGCATGTGGGATCTTCCCGGACCGGGGCACGAACCTGTGTCCCCTGTATCGGCAGGCGGACTCCCAACTACTTATGCCACCAGGGAAGCCCTCTTGTCCATTTTGAAATCCAAAAAAATTTCAGGTCTGGAAGTTATTTTGCTATTCATTCGGTGGTAAAATTGACTTGAACTGACATGGGCTATCTATATTATTCATTTATTCAATTTAATGTGAATATTTAGACTTTTCTCTACAAAACTGATCATGTGTTTCATTGTGAGTACTGGTACAGTTCCCAGTGGGGATGTTACATAATACATGGTGTATGCAATACATCATCTTTCTAAAATTTGAAAATTTTTTTAATTCTAGAAAACATCTATACTATAGGCCTACACATCAAAACATCAGCTTTAAAGACTCCTTGGGAGCTATAAAATTGAGAAGTACAAGAGGAGTTAATTTAAATATGTTAATGTATTTGGTTTGATACATTATATGTTCCTATTTCTTATTTTTTTAACAAATATAAATATGAAATAATAGCCGTATCTGTTTTTGACAGGTGTTCATCTTGCAATAGATTATCTTGGTAATTGTATGAGCTCCTCTGGCTTTTTGCAAATCTGAGTGTTGTTTATATAATACGTGTTTTTTGTGAAATAATGAGATTGATGAAATTTGCTTTCCATTTTATAGAGATCAGAACCTACAACTATTTTCCCTTTGCCTACACATCACTGTTTATCTTTTCAAATTTATTTCTCCTTTCTTTCCTTTACAGAAAAAGTTTATCTTCACTTTAAAGCTAGCATCCCCATTATACTGGAATAACATCTATCTCATCCAATCCTTCAATAATTCCTCTAGGTGGATCATTTACCTCAGTATATTGATACTCAGATACCTTGAATAATTAAAGCATTTTCCATCTGTAATACCACCTTCTTTAGCTACTTTTTCCCCCTTTCTTTCTCTTATTCATAAACAGAGTTTTAACATAAGAGGAAATAATTTGCACTGCAATTCACCAATGAAAATCACATTGCTGAACTTTCCTGGTGGTACAGTGGTTAAGAATCCACCTGCCAGTGCAGGGGACACAGGTTCAAGCCCTGGTCCAAGAAGATCCCACATGCCATGGAGTAACTAAGCCCATGTGCCACAACTACTGAGCCTGTGCTCTACAGCCCACAAGCCACAACTACTGAAGTCCACACGCCTAGAGCCCGTGCTCCACAACAAGAGAAGTCAATGCAATGAGAAGCCCGCTCACCACAACAAAGAGTAGCCCCTGATCACCACTAGAGAAAGCCCGCGTACAGCAACAAAGACCCAATGCAATAAAAAATAAATAAATAGATTTATTTTTAAAAAATATATGATTCCAAGTAAATGTTCCTTTTTTTGAAGTGGTGAGCTCTGGAAGTCATACATTTAATGCCAGTGATGCCAGATCACATATTTGGGACTGTCCTCAGAACTAGTTTGTGAACCATAAAACAGAAGCAAGCTCAGTATCATTTTGTTTTAAATAAAAACAGAGTTGTCCAGATTGATTTAATGAATTGATTTAATTTGGCTCTCAATTATGTTGTCTGTAAATGAAATCTAAAAACTCTTGGCTTCAGTCAAATACTTCATCTAGTTGGTCTCCAGATTTTGGATTGTCACACAACATACTGATTATGTCTCATTCAGATTGAACAATTGTTGAACTTTTCTCCTTTCCAACTTCTTACTGTTGTGTTCTGAAGGATTCTGTCCTGGACTCTATTCTCTTTTCTCCCAATAATCCCTGTCATCAGTTTACTTTAAGTATGATCCCATATCAATGGCTTCTATGTTTATACCCCCCACCTCTCCTCCCATTACCAAACTGTAATTTTCAGTTGGCTCTTCTGTTACTCATCTAAACTCTTTTTACTTCCCAAATGTTTTCCCCATGATGATCTCACCCTGTTTTTACCATTTAGTAAATTGAACTCAGTTATCCAAATCACAATCCTAATGTCTATCACAGCAAGTTTTATACTACCTTACTGCTTTCTGAAAGTTTTCTCAAAGATCTGGTTAACTGAAGTTTTTGGCTTGTTTGTTTGTTTTCTTCCCCAGCATCCTTGAATGGTAAATTTCTTTATTAAATCGATTCCTATATAGAAATAAGCATTGGTCATTTAGAGAAAATGCTAAAAGTTTCAAATATTTATGTGTTAATTTAATATATGTGGTATATATTACATAAAAGCTTACTTAAATGCATTAAATAATTCAAGTGCTATTACATTTACTTGGGCATCAAATGATTTTTTTCTAAGCAATTCATTAGAATCATAAAAGTAGTGGTGTGTACTAAAAGAAGTTTTTAATCTTTCACTTTGTTCCATTCTTACTACCTCTTCACCACTCTAGGCCTCATTTTGCCTTGCCATGTATTACTTGCCCAGCTTCCTAATTGTATTCCCATCCCCCAAGACATTGTCATAAAAATCATCCCTTTAAAATGAAAGTTTGAACTGCCACCTCCTGAACCTCCAAGGGCTGCCTCTCAGTGGTCCCATCATTGGGCTTCTACTTACCTCCCCAGTCTCTACCTGCCATTCCCACTCTTAACATCACTACTCACATGCCTCTAACAGCAGCTTGCCATGCACTGCTTCCTTTCACCTATGTTTCTGAGAGTGCCCATCATCTTCCCTCTCCCAACTTCACTCTGCCAAGTAAGCCAAACATTTTTTGAAGAGTCAGCTCAGATGTGTTCTTCTCCAGGAATGTTCTTTGAGCCTCCAACTCTGGGCCGGGTTTCCATTCTCCTGACTCCATTAATACTCAGGACATATCTCTCTCTCACTGCACCAAACTCATGGTTTGTATGTCAAATTTATTTAATACAGTGTGAGCTTCTTGAGGACCCAGCCTGTGCTTGAGTGCATCTTTGTATCCCGAGCACAGTCATTTATTAGAAGAAAACTTAAGTGATTGAATAAACGAATGAATGACTGAAAATCTCTCTTGGCACCACCATTCCTCAGCACACTAAGAAAGTATCAAGTACCCACGGGTAGCACAGGTATAGGTACTGTGTCCAGATTGAAGAAATATTTACATCCTAGTGCTTAGTGACAAATAATCCAGTAGTGTCAGTATCTAACTTCTGGAATAATACATTTAATTGACCTTTTGGAGCTTTTATTCAATATATATTAAATATATGAATATGTGAAATACTTATTCAATATATATGAAAGAATCAAGAATGAAGCTCTGAAGCTTGGCAGTTGACATCTTCAAGTTAATAAGGAAAAGAAGCGTGACGACAAATCTGAAGTACCTGTTCAGAGGCTTTGAGGTCTCTATTAATGTGTCATAGAAATTACACAGAAGGATGGAAAGGGCTCTAGACAGAAAATTATAAACCTGGAACTAGTGCTACCTCTGTCACTAACTTGAAGACCCCATGGAAATCACTTAATCTGTTTTCTTATCTACACAATAGGGGAATTATACTTCAAGGATTCTTACCCTAATGTTTTGTAATACGGCTTTCAAAAGAATAGAGAACCTGCAATATTAAACATGCTATTAAAGTGAAATAACAGGAAATTGCTGGGAGAAGTTTTAGACCTAATAACATTATTTTCTTACAGTTCTTAATTAACAGATGAGCTGATAACTATTTTATATTTTTAGAATTTATGGACACACTCCTGCTTTCATAAAAAATGTATGTAATATTAGTATAGAATTTTATTTATAAAAATGAAAAGAAATTGTCATTATTTATATTATAAAAAACACAAAAAGTAAAATCCTCTGTTTTTTGGGGGAATATTTGAGAGAGTGTGTAATTCTAAGGCTGGGGAGGGTTCCCCTGTCCCAAGTATAAGGCAAAATGAGTGTCAAAAGTTTGGGAAATACTGTTCCAACATTTCCTAATTGGAATCTTTCAGGAAAAGTCATTGCTGTGCTTACTAAAAGCAAGAGAATCTCAAAATCACAGTGAGTCTATAGTAAATCATGCAACACTTGTTAGAGAGGCTTTACGATGAGCAACAAATGTGAGGGTGATAAAATCTCTCTATTTTCATGATACCAGATGCTGGGTTCTGGAAGCAGATGTTTGCACACGAGAAAAGAGATGTCATTGAAACTTTTAAAGTTAGGTGAACTGTGGGACGGTTGCAAAGCCTGGTAAGCAAAAACAAAGTGAAAGTGCTCACAGTTTGAGAAATATTTTGTCTAGTAAAATGTAAGGCCAGATGAATTGGGAATGCCCTAAAAGATAGCACAGGGAGGTGATAAAATTGATATTACCCTGCTCTTGGATAGATGCAGCCTAATAAAAACTTACAGGACTTGAAAATAATATGAATTCTTGACAAATAATACAATTTCTTAAATACCACGTATGCAAATCATAAAGCAGCAGTGCTTCTAAAAATGTGTAAATGATTCTTCTCTGGCATTAAATATTCAAAGTTCCTTCCCACCCCCAATATATGGCAGTAATTTCCCATTTCCTTCCTAAGACAAATTTCCTATTAGTAAGTTTATAGCAAAATTTATTTTAAAAATGATTTTCATAGATCGCCAGATGGCTGCTGAGAGGATGGACACAGTCACCTCCTTCATGTTCTTGCTTCCGCAGAAGTGGATTTGCTGTTGCCTGTTACGGGTAGGCCTGGGAAAAGACACTGCTTGATTGGAAGATTCAGATTACAGTAACCATAATGCAGAAGAGAAACAGAAGCTTGAGAATATAAAAGTACTATGCTAGTACTTTTCTATTCAGGGTCAGTTCTAGGGGAAATTGCAAGGTAGGTCAAGTTTGTGTTCAGCATCCCAGCCCTCTGTCTCAATAACCTCCTCCCAAATCCTGAATGTATGGCTCCACCCTCACTTCAGTGGACAAGGACCTCAACTTCCATTCTCCCATTTCCCTACTATTGCTTTCATAAATATCTCCTTCATGTAAAGTATAGGTTGTACAAACATTAAACTGTTTCCTTTCCAGACATAATTAGAAATATGGTGAAATTGCAGTCATTATGCAGTGAATTAACGAGGAAAATTAGAAGAAGTGGGGCTCAGAGCCTTGCCAAACTCTGAAATCCTATAACAAATACTAAAGTCGTTCCAACTAGCCTAATCCTGTTTTGAATATGGAGCCCACAAGTAAAATTCAAACACTGACTTAAAGAAAAAAAGGAACGACAGCAAAAAACAATTCTTTAGCTTTATTTTTTGTAGTTTTCTAGAATGTCCTCTGGGAAGAGTGAAGGCACCCCTTAAGAACACAATTTACTTTTAAAACTGAATTCACTGGAGCAAACTTAGTTTATTTGTCATTTCCATTATTCTCAATTTTCTATTGATTATGTTTTATTAGATTTTAATCAGGGATTCCATTGTGAAATGTCTTGAACCCAGAATGTAATTTAAGAAGTCAGATTTTTCTAGCAGTAGAGAGAACGGGGGAGGCACAAAATTGAAGAGAATAAAACAAATTATAAGGCAAGTAAATAAGATGAGAAATGAAAAAGAATTTGATTGGAGCAACTCCTGAGGCTCAGAAATGTCCTGGAATCCAGTCACCAGGGAAGGGACCAACATCTGGCCCCCACGGGGCATTACATCCTGTGCTGGTGATGCATCCACTGCAATCTCTAGCACAGGATGTGAGTACTCATGATGTACAATGCTACTCCACTAGCTTCAGAGTTCAATTCAAAGACTTGGTTTCAGTTAATTATAAAGATATCAGAAGACTGATTATCCTTGGAAAATTGAGAACAGTCACACAGCTATCAATAACAAGCTCAGAAAAATTGCCAGTCAGCATTTATAAAGACTGCACATTTATTATTTGGGAATCAACAGAGACTACTGAATTTTGGGGAAAGCTTATTAAGTCTTTTAAAAGAAAAACAAAACACTTATTGCTAACAATCAAAATACTCTACAAGGTTTCTGATGGATAGAAATAAAGAAGTCAAAGTATAAATAATATTCTGAGGTATAAAGAGTAATTTACCTACAAAAATTTTTGAAAGACTTTTGTTCTTTATAAAACTGTATGTGACTCTTCTTTACAGAAGTAACATTATGTATTTTTATTAGTTCTTGATATAAATTAGTTTTTGTCATTCCAAAATATAAAATCAGAAGAATAAGATGAAATGTATTTTGGTCAATTTTCTGTGTCATTTTTTGATAAATAATGACTTATTAAATAGAAATATATATATATATATATATATATATATATATATATGCCTTTCTAAGGAATTTGCTACTATGGCACCATACACATTCCAAAACATATGGATTGTTTTACCTATTATCTCCCTCTCTCCCTCTCTCTCTCTCTCTCTCCCCACTAACCTACCTACCTACATTTAATATTTGATGGGGAATGTATGGGGAAAAATCTAATTGACTAACAGAGAGGCAGAGCACAAAACTGAACTCAAATAGAAAAAGAAAATACTAAGCACATTCTTTGAGATTTTTTTTAATCACACTAAGAGAAGCTAAAACAACTTCTTTCTATTATAGGTTTTATTAATATAAAATCCTTAAAGCTATCTTCAGCTGTAGTGCAGTACATCACACCTTCATTTAACTACTGAATCCTTTAAAATATTTTTTCTAAAATAATGGGCAACACATACTAGTGCTGTATATTTGGGATGCTTAAACTGATGATAGCAAAAATACACAAATATCAGAAACAGAACAAATGGAAAAAATCTAACAGCACAAAAGAGAAGAAAAACAGTAAAAATTGAGCTAATAAAATAAAATCTCAAATGGACTAAGTTATTTGCAAAGGAAAATCATTATTAGCATAGAAATTTCCATTGAAAATATGAAGACTATTTTTTAAATTTACTTTAATTTCTAACTTAAAGAAATATTTTAATTTAAAATAGAACATTATTTTTCTTAATAGAGATAATTTAAACAGGGAAAGAAGCCAATTAAACTAATAAAAATATAAAATATAATTATACTACTGATTTTTTTAATTGAAAACTATTAAGGCACTACTATAAATTTTTAGGACAAGCAAAAGACTGATAAACAGGTTTCTTTTTGTTTAGCTTTTGTTTTAAAGGAAATTTATTTATGTTTTTTAGGGTATTTTAAAAGGCATTAAAAATTAGGGTTAACATATGAAACTTGGACATGAGATAATTGTTTGAATATGGCTGTCATCTTCTTTCATCTGTAAAGAAAATTATTCTTTGTAGGTGTGCATTAAATTAATTTGGCATTGGCTCTCATGATGCTTTTCAAATAAATTAATAGAGGACATTGACCAAGAAAATGGCTGATTGCTTCTTCAAACATTTTAATTTTTTTTTTCTGAGTAAACAATTCATTATGTGAATAGTATAAAGTATTGGTTAAGAGGGCAGACCCTGAAGGCATGCTATTTTATTTCTAATGCTGACTTCACTACTTATAGCACAGAACATTGAGAAAATTTCTTAACAACTATTAAATGTGAGAGTAACAGTAGTCACCTATCTATAAGTGCAATGAAAACTAAATAGGATATTATGTTTTAACCACTGAATAATTCAATGAATATAACCTATTTTGATGTTTTCCCTCAAGGTTCGCATACATGAACTTAAGTTTTAACTTATCCTTCAATGTTTATTTGATATCTAGTCATAGCAATGAATCAGAAAATATATTTGAGCTAATTCTCCCATTTGGGGATAAAGTTGTACAGAAAAGACACAAATTCCGGGCATATCTGGACCTAAGATAAAATTCCAACCTGCTTGGCAGGTTAATAAATTTCCCATAAGCTCAGTTTTCTTACATGTAAGATAAAAATGATAACTATCTTAGAGTTTGCAGGTTAAATATGTTAATGTTGAAATGAAGTTGGCACAGTTTATGGTAAGTAGGAAAAACTCAATAAATACTAGTCTCCTCCTCTGAATCTGGATAGGTAGATAGATAGATGTATGCATAAAATACATAGAAGAAAGAGAAAGAGAGAGAGGGAAGGAGGGAGACAAAAAGATTATCTAGATGATGGAGAGAGAAAGACAGATTGGAGGTAGACAGAGAGATAGATAGGGAGATAGATGGCAGATAAAGGTAGATGAGAGAGGAGATATGAGAGAGAGAGAGAGCCAAACAGAGAAAGGTCTCCCATCTCAACTAGTTACATACAGTTTCTTGAAGGCAGGGTTCAAGTCAAATTTATTTTTGATGTTCCCAAAAAATCTAACTTTCCTTACATATTGAAAACATTTGATAATATTTATTAAATAAATGAATTGATGAATCAAATCTGTCGATCAATCAATGAAATACTCCTTCAAAATCATGTGTTAAAGTAGAAGTCAGTCTCTCTCCTATAAATTCAGAGATTACTTTCTAAGTATGGCTTTCAGATTCATAACTTTCTCGTGTTTGTTAATAAGGATATGTGGAAACTACTTGTTTTACAGGAGATATATCTATTGGCATTCTCACTCATAGACTAGCAATTATTTTATGTGTAATATTAATTAAAATATGTGTCAACCACATTTTCTTTTAAGAACAATAGCCACCTTTCTATGATATTACTTTTTGATATCAAAATAGGAAAAAACAGCTTTTCAGTATAAACTACATTTTCAGACATATATTTCATTTTTCTATAGGGGTCTTTTTTTCATTCCTATCAAATACATTGCTCAGTCAGTGGATGGAAAGGAATTAAAAAGTTAATAGTGAGCAGCAGGCTTTTTTAATTAACAAAGTTTCTCATGAAGATAGGACAAAATGCAAACTCTTTACTTACTCTATGCAGCTTTACAAATAGTGGCCAGTGAATTACCTGTAAATCACTTTATCACACACATAGATTAGTCTGTTAGGCTATGCATTCACATATCAAGATCCAATAACCCATTACTTAAAATGTGCCTAAAATATTCATATATTATAATATTGCATAGTCAAACCCATCAAGACCACTTAACTCACTTCAAGTAAACATTCAAGTGTGCAGGAACTGTGAATATTAGATAAGTATTCAAATAGCTTTTGTTTAAAATAATTTTTAAAACAATATTGCATTGTTATGCAAAAAGTTGCTAAGACATATCTGGCACTTATTACTTAGAAAAGAAGGCTTTTGCGAGGTTATCCTTAAAATAAAGCCAGCGTAATTATATTTAGTGCAGAAACTTTTATATATATGTATATATATATATATGAATTTATTTCTGTATTGAATGTATGTGTGTGAGTGTTTGAACTCAAATTTCAACATGAATAGAGAAATTAAAAAGCATTCTATCTGCTGATGTATATGTGATAGGACTGACTGCACTAGAGGCAAAAATTTACTCTTTATGAATCACCAATCATTAAATGACTTAGAAGAATACATAAATATGTCCATATAGCTTAAATGTAGTCTCTCATAAAACTTAAATAAATATTAAACATATTTAAATACTATTAATATTTTGAAAACTAATATTAACTAATATAATATGCATTTGTAATTCTGAAATTCGATTTATACAACAGCTCTTTTCATTTCTTATAATTGGACATAACAAAAGCTTATTCACAACATCTAAGTCTCACACTTAAGACTAGCTTAATTCTCTTTGGGTGAATCATTAGTAAATATTCTATTGTGTTTGAAACAATAAAAATATCAAAATTAATTTAAAAAGGCATATCAAACTAATAAATTGAAGATAGACTTTTAGCAAAAAACATATGTATTTATGAAGAGGTATTTCTTTTTTAACTCTATCAGGGTAAACAAGTTCATGTTTATTTGCTATCCAGGAAGACTTAGACATAAATCAAAAGGAGCCAGAAGTCTGGCTTAGCTGTTATTTGACTCTTGAAAAACTATCTTGAAGCTAAAATCCACACTAAAAATACATCAACACTGATAAGAGCTATACAATTCCAATCGAGTTTTCATTTCACCTAAAAGCGTTGAATTTATTCATCTTAATCTGTATATTAAAACCTGCATATCTAGCTAACATATGCTATATTTTCCTTTAATAAAATGCAAAATAGCAAAGGCTGGAAAATGTTCATAAAGATAAGTACAATCTAGTGACTTTGGGCAAGTTCTCATCTTAAGAAGATTACAGACCAAAATCCATGGCCTTCCTTTTTCTGTGGTTACTGAGGTATTGAATAATTGCTTTCTGTCTGAGGCAACCTCAGAACTTGCTGTTCCTTTTGCTATATCGTCAATGGTCCATTCCAAGGTGATAAACTACAACTCTAGTACTATGAGGTTTATAATGATTGCTTAAGCTTTACACTTTGTAAGCATTGGAAGACTTCACTCACCTTGTTCAAGTGGTTGGCTTTTAGTTGAAGTAGTTTTCATCTTGAGTGCCTCCCTAACAGACATGTCACAGCAGGAGCCTTTGTTAGTGTCTTGGTCACTGTCAGCCTGATCACTGTCCCCGTGCCCACTGTCTCTCAGGCTGGCTCTTTCTGGGTCCTTAAACGTGGAGCTACTGAAATACATATAAAGAAAAAGAAGAGAAAGTGTTGTCTCTACGAGTTTGAATCTGAAGTGTAATCTCTAGCAAAGCAATTTTGACATGAATGCAAATGGGGAAGCTGAGAAAGTTATTTAATAGGCCTTACCTTTGAACAAACTGCTGCCTGCTGCCCATGTAATTGGGCTGTGCGGGAAAATTGTCTGTCTGCGAAAGAGAAGGAAAAAAATACGTATAGTTGTACACTGGACAAATCTCCTGCAGAGCAACAAGACTTCCTAGTGGAAAAATGATTAATAATTCAAAAATTCCCTTAATCTTCAAATTTGTACATTTTAATTAAATTGGAAATTGCTGACATGTAATTATGTACTCAGAACAATTAAATGATTCCGGTCCACAAATTACCTGTTAAAGTAAACAATGAGCCTGTCATAACTGGCATTCTCTGTTAGTACCAGGATGGATAACACTGTCTGTGTTGTTTCATTACTTAGATATTAAGATTGAATATTTGTGGGAGGAGTGGAAAAATGACCTAATTTCTCCATATTAAAAGCATGAATTATTTAATAATACTCATTTTTAAGCATAATTACATCATCTGCTGGGATTCTTTGCCCTTCTTGATATAACATCATTTAAAGTCACCCACTCCTCAATTAAGGGATATAAAACCTTTCCTTCAAATTTTACCAGTAACAAATACAGGCATGGCACCTATGGTCGGACTCATCTCTATAGTGCATCCTTATCTGCATCCTTACTATGGAAATTGTACTCAATACAAGGGAAAGGGCTCTTACTTCCTGGTTATTAAAAACAAAGTAAAATAAAAGTAAGAATTAAAATGTTACTTAAAGCAGTGGGAGTAAAGACACTGAGAAATGAGGCTTGTTTTTGTGTTTGTTTTTGCTGCTTCCAAACTGACGTGGATGTCTGCCAAATAGAACTGAATTCTCCTTGTACCGTAGAACAGAGTCTTTTGCGAAAAAGAGAGTAGATCTTTCATAGGTTTCCCTATACTGTACATTCATACACGTTACTTCTTCTTGCAGCTGACTCAGCAACAAAGGTTCTCCTGTTTTCTGCCTCACTTCATGTCACACCATTGTGCTCTGAAGCAGCTATGGGTTCCTACAAGATCATCCAGCATGCAAGTATCAGTGACACAGGAGCGTACAATTCATGAAGCAGAGGGACCAAGGTAAGGTTTAATGTAGAGCAGTATGTATTTTTCCTTATAAATAAGGCTAATTTAAACTAACAGGACTCTTTTTTTTAATCCCATGTAATAATTTAAATTATTTGGCTTTTTAAACTATTATTGGAAAAAACATGTTAACAGTAATAGCTTAAACTACTATCTAAGTTTCACTGTCTTTTAGAAGTTGGGGGACAGGAAAAACCCTCACAAATTTCTTAATCTATAATCTTTTCTTGCTGTTGTTCAAATGACTTTTGTCAAAATAAATGCAAAGATGAAGGTAAACAAGGTAGATTAATTTCTCATTTCTAATCCACTTTAACTAGTAATTGGTAGCAGACATTTTTTATTAACATGTTTTTACTAATTTCCAGATTCTGTGAAGCACCTTAATTGTTTCCATAACAAACTATCTATCTTTAAGGATAACTTTATGTTCTAGTAAAAGTAATAATGGAAACCAACACCAAGAGCAAAAATGTTTGCAAAAGAGTTTTGCCAATTTTAAAAACTAAAATTACTTAGAAACTCCACATTTAAACTTAAAATCATCTAGCTCATTTTTTGAATTGGTCAAAAACATGCATCATTATTGCTGTCAGTTAAAAGCTAAGCCTGAGTATCTTAGAACACTTCAGAAAAACAGAATCCGGGGTATTAAGGAGCAAGTAAAATGTAAAGTGAAAGTGTAAACTCTAGTTAGAAAATATAAGGGCTATTATAAGTAATCTTGTGATTTTAATGGCTTTGATTAGGTGGGACCTCATAGGATGTGGATCCCTATTCAGTTAGACACAGGGAGACTGACTGGGAAAACTTTTCTTCCCTTGTTCTAATAGGGACAGTATCTAAAATTTTTTGCATAATATCAAAGTTCTGGGCAGTTCTTATAAAATAAGATACTTTAAGTTCCTATTGAGTGAAGAGCTGTTTTAAATTATATGTGAGTATGTGTGCACACGTGTCTATGAATGTTTCTATGTATGTATCAGCGTGTTTGATGAGCACTGGGTGATGGTAATGCTACCAAATATTGTTCTGATGAAAGAAGAAAAACAATAGGAAGTTAGAAAAGAAGAATTTTGGAAAGGAAAGAAAGGCAGGGAGAAAGGCAAGGGAAAAATAGAAAGAGAGGAGGAAGAGAAAAACAAAAGGATATACAAAGGAGGAGAAATGAGGGTGGAGGGTGGTAAAAACAGGCTAAAGAAAGTTGGTTTATTATTGTAGAATTTCACAAAGTACAATTTTAGAAGTCTGCAACTTAATCAGTAGCAGAGTATCAGGAGTTTATTAATAATGTCTGCCAGCATTCATTCATTAAAATAGGTAGGAATGTGAGAGGCTGTGTCTGTTTATAATTACCATAATGAAATAGTCATTTGGCCTTTAATAAACATATGACTAATTCACTATAAAAAACACACTAGTTTTAATATAGAAAATAACATTTTCATTATCCAGGCTCCAAGGATGTCTGAAAACTCATTTCAAATAATCTGAAATAAAATAACAGTATTTACATAGAAAAACAAACAGAAAATAGACAAAAAAGCTAAATGTATTACAGCATCATTTAATTTAGAAATATAAAGGCTTTCAGCTATTTTCCAACACTGTATTCTAAAAATCAAATTCTATCTTGTACGTTTATAATCCTTAACCATTAAGTCTAGAAAGAAAGTAAAATTTGAGGTCAGACACTTGTAGATTTTTAGGTCTTAGCAGAGTAATTAAAATATTCATATGAGTAATTAAAATATAACTTTTGAAAATTTTATCCTTTTCCATACAAGGATAAAATTAGAATGTTTTCCCTTCAAACACAACTTGAACACAGGAACTATTAACTTTTATTTTTAAAACATATCATTTGTTTATTATTTAAAAAAATGGATCCCTGGAATTGATGGCTAGTTACAAAAAAGTTCTAAAGCAGACACTTTGAAATAAACTGTAGGATATGATTATCTTTTTAATCTATTTCACTCAGAAATAAAAAGACAAATATTTTGCTGGTTTTTTTAAATGATCATTTGCTCATAATGATCACTTAAATATGAACTAACTTATAAAACTGAATGGCCCTCCTAATTTGATTTTTTTGTTATTTTTTGGATGAAGATAAAAATTTAGATATTCTTTCTTTTGTTCAGAAAACATAAATAAACAAGTAATCAAGTAAACAAACACACAGTGGAAAAGTCTGTATGATATGAATGGTTTCTTTGATTATTTACCTTTATGCACTTCTCTTCTAGTACTCAGCAAATTGTAGTAAATTTATAAATGATACTTGAAATCATAACTTTTATCAGCAGTAGTCAATAATAAACTATTCCTAAGATGTGCCATCTTCTACTACTTGCTCATCTATTAGGACTCTAAAAAAAATCGTGATTTTAAAAACGAGTGTCTCTGAAAAAGACCAAAAGAAAGCACCTACTGAAGCTGAACCACATTGCCTGAAATTGGGAAAGCTTTATTTGTGGAAGTAGATTAATTTGACATGACCACTTACATGTATCTAGAGAAGTTGATCTGAAAATGGATAGCAAAAAGAGTCAAAATAGATATTTTTTACTCTTAGAATAGTAAAAATGGAACATTTAAAAATATATCCAGCATTTGACAAAACTCAATATCTATTAATGATAAAAATTCTCAGCAAATAGGAATAGAAGGACACTTCTTCAACTGCATAAAGAGCATCTATCAAAAAAGAGTATAACTAGCATCACACTTGAAAGACTGAAAGCTTTCACCACTTCTATTCACCACTGCACTGAAAGTCCTAATATGTTCAATAAGGCAAGAAAAACAAGTGGAGGACATACAAATTAGAAAAGGAGGAAAAAAATGTTTCACAATGCTATTGTATTCTCAGATAATAGTATTGTTCAAACAGAAAATAAGAAAGAATCAAGACAAACAAAAACAAACAAATAAAACTTCTCAGAATGAGTAAATAAGTTAAGCAATGTTGCCATGTCCAAGGTCACCACACAAAAATCAATCATATTTCTATATACTAGCAATGAACTAGTTGGAAACTTAAATATCCAAAGCAATACATTTATAATATGTCCCTAAGAGTCAAATACATAAGCAAATAGATAATTTTTAAAAATAAGTACAGAATCTGTATACTGAACATTACAGAAACTGATGGAATAAATCAAAGAAGGTCTAAATAAATGGAGAGGTTTATCACGTTTATGGATTGAAAAATTCAACATGGTAAAGACATCAATGTTCCTCAAATAATCTATACATGTAACATAATTCCATTCATATTCACTGCATGATTTTCTATAGCTATAGACAAGAGGACTCTAGAACTTAAAACAGAAAGAACTGTAATAGCCAAAATAATTTTGAAAAAGAAGATTAAATTTGAAGGAATCACACTACCCTATTTAAAGTATTACTATGAAGCTACATAAATCAAGACAGTGTAGTATTGTCAATGGAAAAGACATATAGATCAATGGAACAGGAGAGACTGTTCAGAAGCTCACAGAAATCCGGCCAACTAATTTTTGACAAAGTTGCAGAAGGCAATTCAATAGAAATGAACCTTGGCAATTCAGCAAAAATGAACACTTTGTAAAAACAAAACAAAACAAAAACATAAAAATTTGAAATTGACCATAGATCTAAATGAAAAACATAAACCTATAAAAGTTTATAAGAAAACCCTGCAGAAAATCTATGTGACCTAATGTTAGGCAGAGTTCTTAGACATGATACCAAAAGTATCATTCATAGGGAAAAAAAAAAGACCAAAATTAACCCAATAATTTGGTATTTACCTTAAATAAATGAAGACTATGATCACACAGAGATCTGTACATGAGTATTTCAAGAACTCTCTTTGCCAAAACTGGAATCATCCCAGATATCTTTCAATAGGTGAACAGATAGACTGTGGTACATACACACAGTGAAAAACTATTTAACAATAAAATAATGAACTACTGAGGCAACAACTTGGATGAATCTCAGAAGCATTATGTTGAGTGAAAGGAGCCAGTCTCAAAAAAGTTGCACAGTGTATGATTCCATTTATAAGATTTCTCAAAAAAGCAAAAACTATTACAACAAAGAATAGATCAGTAGATGCCAGGAGTTAAGGTTGACTATAGAGATATAGCATGAGGAAGCTTTTTACGGTGATAGAACTGTCCTGGTTGTGGTATTAGTTTCATGAAGCTATATATGAAAAAAATCACAAAAAACAAAAAACACAGAATTCTACATTCCAAAAAAGGTTCATTTTATTGGATGCTAATAAAAATTAATTCCAAACATACATATAAGGTGATCATATGCATCTCATATACACTGAGGATTTTTTCTGTCTCACAGAGGATTATAAAACTACAAATTCTTTCATTAGTCTCAATAAAGAGTATTTCTGAACTTTGTCTTTTAAAATTATACAGAGCCAACTTTCAAAACACTATTTAGAAATCCCATATTCATTTGGACAGACTACAAATGAATTTGAGATATAAACCTCTATTTAGCCACACTAACAAACCCAAGCAACACTCTATAAGACAGTCGTCTTAAATATGAATTATTTAGCTCAATTTTCATATTTTTTCAAAGATGTTTTCCTTGCGTGCAGTTCTCATTTACCCAGACATAAAATAGATACTTTAAATAAAGATTTCAGACTGCATTTATTGCAAAGAAGTAGCTTTTTCTTTCAATGCATGAAAAAATATGGGTATATCATGAAGAACTAGGAACCATCCTTAGAAATGGTGAGTTTTTTAATTTGGAGAATACCTCATGAAATTGATTCTACGTTTGTAAGTAAGTGAATAGAATATCCTTGTAAAGACTAAAGACATTGAATATGAAATTATTAGCATCTAAGATGCACCAAAGCGTATACAGAATAGTCAAAATAATTTTACAACTTTGATGGTAAAATTAGGATAATACTATTTAAGTTGTGTGGTTTTATATGAGATAATATATGAAAATTCCTTAGTTATAAAATACCATTCCTGTTATAACTTTTAAATTTTTTACTTTTTTATTTTTTTAATTTTTGTCTGCACCACACAGCTTGCAGGATCTTAGTTCCCCAACCAGGGATCAAACCCCAGGACCCCTGCAGTAGAAGCACAGAATCCTAACCACTGGACCACCAGGGAATTCCCACTTTTAAATTATTTTTTAATCTTATAAGCAGCACTGTAATGATCATGAAATAACAATAACTGGATGAAAGTCTGATAAGTTGTAAAACAATACTTGAATTTCTAAAAAATGAGATAACTATGCGATGACAAAAACAAAGACCTCATCTTTTTGAATCTCATTTCTAAAGAATTTCTAAGAAAAGTATCAGAGTACTATTCTCCAAATGTATCCCTGCAAAAGGAACAGAGAAAAATATAGTGAGCATTAGGAAACTGGATTCTATAGTTATTTTTCACCATCACAGATACTGTTTAAGTAAATGTTTCTAGAATTCAATTTGTGGTTAGTGCAATAACTGTGAAAAATATATGCACAATACCTTGGTTCTATTTAACAGGATTATTTTATATTTCCCATTATAGAGTCATGAGACAGTCAGGAAATTTCCTATGGAGAGAACAATTTTGACAAACCAAATATCTCTGGCATTTCCAGAATCATTGTTGTGTAAACACAGAAGACAGTAGTTTATAAACTGCTGGCATTCTTGATATTATTTTGCTTTTCTACATCTGTTTCTTTACCAAAGAGGAGACCTTTGGGACAGAGACTCAGCAGGTAAATTCATTCCACAAATACACATTTAGTTCAAACCATGCACAATATAAAATATCTAGTATCCACCAACGTAAAATTCACAGTATCTGATATTCTATCAAGAATTACAAGGCATGAAGTAAACCAGGAAAACATAACCCATACCTAGGTTATAGCCCATCAATCAATAAAACCCATCAATCAATAAAAACAGACCCAGGCATGAAAAAGATGACAGAATTAACCAATAAGGACCTTAAAATCTATTAGAATTTTGAAAATATGATCAGGAATGTAAAAGCATGACCCTGAGAGTAAGTGCCTCAAATTTTGAGCCCCAGGAACCTCCCTTGCAGTATCCCAATCTTGGGCCTAAAGGTGAGAAATAGATGGCCCAAAAGACGCAAAATGAAACTTCCAAAAGTGAAAACTATAATATTTGAAATTAAAAAAAAAATGAATAAGGGCTTCCCTGGTGGCACAGTGGTTGAGAGTCCGCCTGCCGATGCAGGGGACACGGGTTCGTGCCCCGGTCTGGGAAGACCCCACATGCCGCGGAGCGGCTGGGCCCGTGAGCCATGGCCGCTGAGCCTGCACGTCCCGAGCCTGTGCTCCGCAGTGGGAGAGGCCACAACAGTGAGAGGCCTGCGTACCGAAAAAAAAAAAAATTACAATGAATAAGACTGACAACAGATTAGACAATGAGGGGCAAAAGATGTAGCATTTTGCACCAAGTTCTAGAAGCATCTGTCTCAACAATTATATATTTAATATTAAATTTCTACTTTATGTTTATCTGTATAAGCTTTATATATTTGAGTACACATCCTTTTTATAATTTTGTAATATATAAGAGAGCAGACAGATATGTCAAATACAAAAAGGCTCTCCCAGAGGTTGCAATACAAATACGAAGAAAGCTTTCATTCTAGAGGTATTGATCTAGAATTGGAATTATTGAAGAAAAATGAAAGTGTATATTTGACTCTTTGAAGTCATCATTAAGATAAAACTTCTCACAGACTAATTTTGGGTTGGATGTGTAGTCATGGTGTTGAATCACATCATTATAGCTTCAGTTATACTTAGATGATCAGTGTTTTCCTAATCCAGAGGAACAGGGGAGTGAAATTTTGAAAATTCCTTTGAATTAGGGAGAGAAGATTGATTGCATATATTGATGCCACTGGGTTGAAAACAAAACGAAACAAGTTGAACTTTTCCCTTAATTCAAAGGCACTGCTTTTCCCATTGATAACAGTATTCTCTTTGCAGCACTCTGAACACAAGGGAGTGTTAAGAGGTGAATAATTCACTTTAAGCTTTTTCATACCAACATTGCTTCTGATAGCTCTGCCTTCAA
The DNA here is from genome assembly GCF_964374135.1 of Grampus griseus. Taxonomy (NCBI): domain Eukaryota; kingdom Metazoa; phylum Chordata; class Mammalia; order Artiodactyla; family Delphinidae; genus Grampus; species Grampus griseus. The sequence goes on from NC_139012.1 coordinate 49,974,191, forward strand.
CAGAATATATGGTGTGATTCTTTCCACATTGCTGAAGTAGCCAACAGCACTTTAAGCCACCGCTTATAAAATTATCTGACAGCACCTATAGCTCTGAAATTTCTATAGTGCATGAGGTATGGCAATAACTGTATTTATCAGTGATTTTCAAAATAATACATTTTATACAAATATAGTGTGGTCCACACTTATGTACTAAAGGTATAAGAAAAAAAGTGAGAAATTCTTACCACATTTAGCAAAAACTGACATTAAGTTAAAAATGGGAGGACAAGAACAGCCATATCCATATCCTGTTAAGTGAGAATTGCAAGTCTACTGCCCAATTAGGATGACTTAGATGCATTTTTAAAGTGATGTGGCTGTATCTGAAAACCTCTTGCAAATGTTAACCCTTTTATAAATGGCACTGATAAGTTCAGTAATAACTGGTGTGCCAGAATTTAATTATGTAATCTGTGAATCTTAAAGAAAATCATCTTTGACAAGAAAGAAGAAAATCTAAGTACGCAAAAGGTAAGATGAGAGCTATTTGTTATCTATAAAAGCATACAAAATAGAGAATGCTGCACATTCTTTTTATATATTTGCTGAAGGGTGGAGCCCAGAGGCCACCGAGGCACCACTGAATGTTAGCTGTACTTTCCCACTAGCAACAGCAGCACATTATGCCATGAGCGGATATTTTAGGAAAAGAATCCAAACTTACTAGAAGATTGTTAATTTCAACATCCTTAATTAATCCATTTTCTTCAAGGTGGTAAGCCTCTCCATCTCAACTCTAACCAATATTCAGTCCTCCCTTTTCCTTCCAAGTGGCGGGGGAAGTTTGGAGTTGTTTTCTGTTTTCTTGCTAACTCTTTGCCAGACATTTAGTCTTAGGAAACTCTCCTCTGCTTTCCTCCTATCATATTCTTTTCCCATCTCTATTAAGAATGCAGAAGAATTTTCCCCCTGGAGGGAATATCTGAAACTACGTTCTCTGCAGTTGGGCCTCTAAGACTAACAACTCAAAAATTATACATTGCCAATAAAAATTCATTACAAGCCTGAATTTCTGGAATACTCCATATATGAAGAGAAAGAGTGAAAAAAGAGGGAGACAAATTAGTGACACATTCTTTTGAATGCTCCTTTCTGCAAAATATATTTCCTTAAAATCTTATTTTATTAATTTTAAGAAACTTGCTACTAAGCATATGGAAATTTTTAAAAATTGAATTATTTAGATTTAAGCCAGCTTTAGTCCAATTCACTTAGCTAATATGGGCATGCCTTGACACTATACCTCACTGAATCTAAATACATGTAAATGGTATAACTGTGTCTATACTGTACTTGGAGATTTGGAGTATGCTGTCCTACATTAGGATCTACAAAGTGGTATTATTGATATTTATTATTCATTCTTCTCAATTGCCCTAGGAGAGACAATACTATTACTGTCCACATTTTTTTTAAGCAGAGAAACTACAGCTGACTTTCATAGGAGTGCTTGTCATATACCCAATTCATTGTAGAACAATAACACTTGCCAGAGACTGCCAGGACAAGTCAGTTGATATACTGCCTCTCTGAGAAATATAATGATCCATACCAATATTTTCAAAAATAAGTTAATGAGAAATTAATGTGAATTGCCTTGAAATGATCTTAAAAATTATTGTTACATACTAAGCAAAATAGTACTACTATACCCCTAATAACAAAATGGCTCTTTATGCACTCTACCTTTCCTTTTATACTTTCACATTAAATTATTTTAATATGCTTAATATTATATTTAACTCTAATGACTAGATTTTTCCTTTGGTCAATAACATAAAAAGGTAATAATGGCCATTTATTATCAAATATACTAATGCATACAGTAGGCTTAATTGTATAATTACAATAATTATAGTCATATATTATCAATTGCCAAAATAGGCATTTCTGAACACTCACTTTTAAAGTGCAAATTAAAGGTATTACATTCAGTCGATCATCATGTGAAATTCCTAAAAGACAAATAACTAATTTAAAAAGTAAATCAAACTGTATGCTTGCTATCCATTTCATCAGTTTATTTTTTCACAATACACTAAAATTAAAAACTTTATGAATGCAATGATTTTGGTAAACACAATTCACCAGTCTTGCTGCTCAAAATATTAAATTGTTGATCAGAAGATAGTCAATTATTATTTAAAAAATGATTACATTTTGCAAATGCAACAAAGAGTGATCAACAAGATCTGTTTCTTATCTGATTTTGCATCAGCCTTTCAAGTCATCAACTGTCCAGGTGCATTCCAATTCTTAATAGGAGAAAAAATAGGAGGAATTCAAGGTGAAATTGAATAAATCAGCAGCTTTCTAATGTTTTCCTTCCTCTAAATCTTGATAAGCATAGAGAATTTTTAACTCTTTATAAGTAACGATTCAGCCAACCAGATAAACAGCCAATATATTTTACAATAACTAGTATATACTTTGGGTGAATTTTGAGTCCCCAACCTTTTGCATGAGTTTCAAAGATAACTTACTAACCCCTTCCAAAACATAAAAATTATATAAAATTATAAATTAAAAAAATAACCCTTTAGATTTGAATTTCTGTCTTAAAAACAAGAGTAATTTGAAAGCACAGTTATGAAAATTTAGGAGATAACATACAAGGAATTTGGAAGACTTGTCCTCAGAAATGAATATTAAAAAGAAAAAGAAATTCCTAAATTTGAGAAAAAATTAATTATTAATCAAATTTGTAAGTATTAGATTACTAGAATATTTTTCATTTTCCCTCTAAAATATAAGTATCACATTTAAAATGCATGATTCAGTGGAAATAGCTATTTCAGGTTGACGTTCATACCTGAAATTAAAATAAAGTTAAGTGTCTTTACTAATGTTAGCATATTTTTAAACATTAGCATAAAATGAAATGAAATATCTCTACTCTTTATCAGACTGTCACTTAATACCTAATTCAAGAATCCCCAGCTCTTTCTTTGCTTGAAGACTTTAATTCTAAGAATTTTTCTCCTCTAGTGAAAGAAGCAATGTTATCTAGAGAATCACTTCATGAGACAATAAGCCAGCATTCCTCCAATAACTGGTTTTGAAATAACAGATAATCATTTTGATTTTGTTAGAAACTATTTAAAGTCTACATAGTGCAGTTTTTTAGCAAACACTCAAATAAAAAAAAATTAAGAAATATTATTAACAGTTAGTAATGACTTACAAAATTGGTTGGTGAATCCTGGCTGGCTAAGGGGCTCATTCTCTGTATTTGAAAATAAAGTTTTATTGGAACTCAGCCATGCCCTTTCATTTATATGTTGTCTATGGTTGCTTTCATGCTTCAATAGCAAAGTTGAGTAGTTGTGACAGAGACCGTACAATCCCCGAACTTTAAAATATATAATATCTGGCCCTTCATTAAAAAAAAAAAAAAAAAAAATTGCAGGCTCCTGACTTAGAAAGACGAAGTCTCACTTCTTAACCATATAATTAATATTTCTTTACTCTACTCACTCCTGTAGATAAAATAGTAATGAGGCATTTTTACATATGCACTAGGCTTAATTAGGTCATGGTTTAGGAAAAAACACGTCATTTTCATCCTCTGAAGGACACAGACTTCCTCACAGAGTATGCACTTGGAAGGTACCTGATTGAAAAATGATTTATATTTTTAAGTGATTTAGGTTTTAGGTGATTTATAGCATGTTTATATTCAATTCCAAACAACTTAAAACTGCGGAAACAGTACCATCATGGGAACACCTAAAACAAAATGCACTCAGATGCATGAAGTTTCCTGAATTGTATTACAGGTTCCTCTAGAGTGCACTTAGAATAAGAGTAACTAATTCATTCCCAGAGAAAAGAACCCTTCAGTTCTGAGAACTCTGCTGTGCTTCCTTACATATTTTAGAGGTTGATGTCGTCACAGTATTTCAACTCTTCCAAATGTATTATTTCCTTTCAGCCTCACTGGATGGGGCCATTATAATTATTTCTATTTTATGTATGGAGAAGCTGAGGCCTGTGGAATTCATGAAACGCTAGCCGGAGGTTCCAATATGAGTAAGTAATATGAACGAGTTACTTTGACTCAACATTTTGCACTCTTTCAAATAAAAAACCTGCAAGTACTATATGATTCATCTTGCTTTTGTGTGTATTGTCCTTTGCTTTCTATTTTATTCTATTTATCATTGTCTGTTGTGTTTTACAGATTATTTTCATTCTAATCATGCTTGTTAATCAACACTCCCTACGGAGTTCTAATACCAGGTCACAGCCCCTTGAATAGCTTTATTCCTATAACTGGGCAGCTCTGAATTAAACACAAATAAAAGCAATGACATCTACTGGACAATTTTGATTAGAATAAAAGAATCAAAACCAGTCTGTGATCAAATCTGAGAATCCAGGGCTGCTTCTGGAGTCTCCAAAATTTGGAAGTATTTTCACTACAAATGAAAATACTATAGGAACAACTACAGAACCTCTTGACACTACTGCTGGTTTCCCATTTGAAAGACCCTGTGACAACATGTTGTACATAGGCTCCAGCAGAGTTTTTGACACTTCCTATGTGGAAGCCTTAAAGAATTTTCTTCTAAATTGACCTGCAGTCTAGGGACTAAGTTGTATTACTTTATTGCAGCAATTTTCATGCTATAAGATGTTCCCATAATCTATAGATACCTCAATAGAAATGAATGTCAAATATGATATCCCAACTGGTGTAGGAGTAAAAACCCTAAACTCTGAGTCAGATGACATTAGTTCTCTATTCCTGGCAAGCTGCGGTAACATTTCTGTGCTTCAATTTTCTCACATGAAAAGAAGTGTAAATGAAATCAGGAGCTGTCAAATGTCTCTAACTTTCTAGTATTCATTGCCCTAAAACAGTTCTTTTGTGGAAAATTCTCTTCAGTTTCTACCTACTGTGAGTTTTTCTTCCTGCAGGATCTCCCTGCATAAAATGCACAGTTCTTAAGGAAGACTTAAAACTATCTTACAACTTCAGAGTTAACTTTCGTAGTTTAAGAATGTTTAGGGGCTTCCCTAGTGGCGCAGTGGTTGAGAGTCCGCCTGCCGATGCAGAGGATACGGGTTCGTGACCCGGTCTCAGAGGATCCCACATGCCGCGGAGCGGCTGGGCCCGTGGGCCATGGCCGCTGAGCCTGTGCATCCGGAGCCTGTGCTCCACAACGGGAGAGGCCACAACAGTGAGAGGCCCGCGTACCGAAAAATGTTTAGACATCTAAAAATTAATTTTCACAAGATAGTCTATCAAAAATCAGTCACATTTTAAAATGTCTATTTAACAGTAAAACAAAAGTGATCACTTCTGGTTCCAAGAAGTCAAAATAGAAATGTACAGTAAAATACATTTGCATTCCAGGAAAATTACTTTTTTATAAGCATAAGTAATCTGGGATAAAACTATACTCTTGTACAAATGCTAACGTTGAGGCCAACTGAAATTTTGTTTTTACAGGGAATATGTCTACATATCAGCACCCTGAAGTTTAACTGCTCCAGAATATTTTATTTTTTGTTGTTAAAGAAAATAATAATGTTAATATTTCTTCAGAATTTAGCATCATCAATATTATTTATAGGCACAATCATATTTCATTCTTGACACTTATGACAGCCCTATGAGTAACAAATATTATTACACCTGATAAGAAAACAGAAAAAAGAAGTTAAGCAACTTGCTCTGAACTGAAAAGCAAGTTTTGTTTTGTTTTTTTTAAAACCAAGTCATTGGGAACAGAATCTCAGTGTAAAAAATCCGTCAGTCAGAGACGGATGAATTATATGAACTATAAGATATCCATTAATTGGCCAAGAATTCCACCATTTATATGAAACTACATCATCGACAAATAAAGATATCTATGCTACATTTATATAATTTTGAGGAAAAAGCAGCTTTAATATATTATGTTTTGTATGTATCACTTTATTTTTTTTTTGCGGTACACGAGCCTCTCACTGTTGTGGCCTCTCCCGTTGCGGAGCACAGGCTCCAGACGCGAAGGCTCAGCGTCCATGGCTCACGGGCCCAGCCGCTCCGCGGCACACAGGATCTTCCCGGACTGGGGCACGAACCCGCGCACCCTGCATCGGTAGGCGGACTCCCAACCACTGTGCCACCAGGGAAGCCCTGTATGTACCACTTTTTAAAATTGAAATATAGTTGGCTACAATGTTGTGTAGTATATGCCACTTATTGTAAAAATCTAGTTATGTGTGTGTTTGCGTGGGTGTATGTCACGTATTACTCATCCCAGAGGCGACTGGTATAACACCTCAAAATTAAACATATTAATATTTCTCCGGTAAAATAAATATTGATATTAACACTAAGTGGAATAAATAAAAATTTAAAATAGCCTTAAATCTGTTCAGGCCTGAGTCCTTTAGATTTCAAAATTAGAGAAGGGATTGTGGACTGAACCAAAAAAGTTAGCAATAGCTACCTCTGAGTTCTAAATTATAAGCAATTATAACTTTTTAAATTCAACTTTATCTTCAGTCCACAAGTGTATAATGAATTCTAACTATATACTGGACACTGTTTTAGGTATGGCTTTTTTAGTGGAATTTTTGCAATAAGTAAGAATTCCTCTTAAAATTAGGGAAAAAATATAGTCAGTATAAAAAAAATGAAAAGAGAAACTCAAAGTCACATATACTGGAAAATAACTTGAAATTATTTTAATGAATAAAACAATTTTTGCATATCAGGCTTTTGTATATAACTGTTTTTCCCAAGAGTAAAGTATCTTCTTCTAAGAAAACTGTTAACTTGCTTAAAATCAAGCAGGAAGGGAATAACTGGCCCTGTGGTCAAATGTAGCCAATTCATTCCTGGAGGCTGACTATAAATTCCCAGTTTGATAGTACAGTAGTTGAAATCCAAAAGACACTAGACCAGCAATGACCACACAGGTCTTGAGGCACAGTCTCAGTGGAGCAACTTCATCTTTGAAATATGTCACACACAAAAAATAAGGTTCCAAAAATCTTATTTTTCAATACATATTTACATATCAATTGTCCTTGAAGAGCTCTTCTTTAGTGGTTACCTAATTCTATGTGGGTTTTTTGGTAGGGATTTGCATGAGTATTTTATTAAAATGTATAATTATTCTTACAAATTTAATGTCATTATCTGAATAATTTCTGGGTATGCCAGGTTTTCTGGACAAATATTCTCTGGTTTACCTTGACAAATACAAGTTCCTTAGCTTTTCAGAATACCTGTTTTCAGACTTGTGCCAATTAATATGGAAATTAATTTTCAGTATCTTTGGGCATGAAGAATGGTTAGGTGCCTCTCCTGGTAGAAACAGTGATTTTCTTTTTTTTCCAAGTCCTTTTGATTATTTTTAGACCTGTAAGGTTTTTCTGTTTTTTTTTTTTTAATACAATTTTTAAAGGTCACTTTCCATTTACAGTTACTACAAAATATTGACCATATTCCCCATGTTGTACAATACATTCTTGAGCCTATTTACACCCAATAGATTGTACTCCCACCTTTATCCTGCCCCCACCCACCCCCTGGTAACCACTAGTTTGTTCTCTGTATCTGAGTCTGCTTCATTTTTGTTATATTCACTAGTTTGTTATATTTTTTAGATTCCACATATAAGTGACATCATACAGTATTTATCTTTCTCTGACTTATTTCACTTAGCATAATGCCTTCCAAGTCCATCCATGTGGCTGCAAATGGCAAAATTTCATTTTTTTTATGGCTGAGTGGTATTCCATTGTATGTGTGTGTATATATATATATATATATATATATATATATAACACATCTTTATCCACTCATCTGTTAATGAACACTTAGGTTGCTTCCATATCTTGGCAATTTTAAATAATGCTGCTATTAACACTAGGGTGCATATATCTTTTCAAATTAGTGTTTTTGTTTTTTTTTCCAGATATATACCCAGGAGTGGAATTGCTGGGTCATAGAGCCTCCATACTGCTTTTCACGGTGGCTCCAACAATTTACACTCCCATTAACAGTGTACAAGGGTACCCTTTTCCCCACATTCTTGCCAACATGTGTTATTTGTGTTCTTTTTGATTGTAGCCATTCTGACGGGTGCGAGGTAATATCTCACTGTGTTTTGTGTTTTTTTTGCGGTATGCGGGCCTCTCACTGTTGTGGCTTCTCCCGTTGTGGAGCACAGGCTCCAGACGCGCAGGCTCAGCGGCCATGGCTCATGGGCCCAGCCGCTGCGCGGCATGTGGGACCCTGCCGGACTGGGGCACGAACCCGTGTCCCCTGCATCGGCAGGCGGACTCTCAACCACTGCGTCACCAGGGAAGCCCCCTCACTGTGGTTTTGATTTGCCTTTCCCCAATGATTAGAGATGTTAAGAATATTATGTCTCCTTATTTTGGGTCCATTAGACACGTTTTTGTGTAAATATAAAACACAAAGTAGATAATTCTCCCAAAAAAGAAGAATTTTTCTCGTCACTGATTGTTTGTTTTCTTTTTCCTTCTTTACAAAACAGAGGATCAGGTTGTAATATATAGTTTGAAAAATAGTTTTTTCCTTTCTCTGAAGGAGCATGAGTTTATTCAAGCAGAGTCAGGTAGTTTATAAAACTATGAACTTAATATAAAAAAGACAAAGTATGAAACTCTTCCCAGTCTAATTTGATTTACGGATCCTGATACCCTTTTTCTTGAGAGGACAGAACATCAAAAATATGAAATGGTGCACCTAGTAGCATGGTGCATAAATAGCTCAAACTGAAAGCATAACAATAAGCTCTCCATCTATTACTGCAGAACCTATAAATAAGCATAATGAAAATCATGACACATTATTAAATTATTCTGTATTGCCTCTATTCATTAAAAAAAAAGGATGAGTGCATTTAAAATACGTTCACATGTCAAATGACATGCAAGGCCTTGCAACTGAGATAATGCTGAAAGGAATATTTGTAAAGGGCAGATCCATGGTCTTATATGGCTTATCAAGATTACGATAGAATTATGAGAAATCCGAGTACTAATTGCTTCACACCAAAGTGGTGGTAGCATAGTATCTAAAACTTTTACATCATTCACCTGCACCATGTGTGTTCTAATATTATGGTCAATAAAAAAAAAATTAGAAAGCTTTAGAGAAAAGTTGCCCTGTCAATGAGCCCTTAAATGGATTCTTTTTTCAGTTTCCATGTCAATTTAACATACTAGATTATTTTAACAGCGCTGGATTGTAAATAAGGAAGATCTGAATCCTATTAATGGAATTATGCTGCCAAAATAATCAATTTCATACTTAACAAGTTTCCAAGTATTTGGAAAAGCTGTGAAATGGGATTATAAGGTTAAGCTGTGTACATCTGGCTCATCACTATATAAACATTTCAGAAATCTGATCTCATAGGCTGAAGAAACACCCATCTAATCATGATTCTTTTCCAAGTTACATGGACTTCAGTGAGCAGAGAAGTACACAAACGCTGACAAGAAATCATGATCAATTTACATAATGTATTTCTCCTGTTAGGCATATAATTTTGTCATATATCACCCTTCTGAGTGAAGACATAAATATTTTAGGAGGGTCCTGTGGTATCATACTTATGTTGGTGAAAGGGGTTGGGAAGTGCCCAAATTTTTGAAATTAAGGATAATCACCTGTAATACTAAATACTGCTTTTTTCTTATGTCATGGTAAGTAATTTTAGTGTAATTGGATGTTGTAACTATAAATGTAGTGTAATATAGATCCAGAAAATAATTAATGAGAAGCAGGAGTTTGTGAATAAAACAACAGTAAAAAGTTTCCCAGTCCTTCTAGTTAATAGAAACCTTAAGTTGAACATTAGTTGCTTTAACCAGATTCAGGATTAAATAACTGTGCTGATGCTTTGTCAAATACACACCAGCCCATTAAGCCTGATTTTATTTTTTGAAATTTTGTTCAAAAAGATAATTGGGTTAAAAATGTATTGAATATGGTTCTATCAAATTAACTTCAAATGTCCAACTTGAAAACATTAGGCTTTGGAACTGTGATCCAAAATGGCAACTAAAGGTCAATGAATCAAATTTCCAATTACATTTCCTGGGAGCAGATAGGTGCAATAAAACATAATGATTGAATTTTAAATGCTTTCATGCACCTTTGATCTGTTTCCCAACATGTTGATTCTACCTTAATGCTCTAATAAGATAGGTTTATTACAATTAACCAACTGAAATAATATCTCCTTTTTCCAATTATTTATATCATATTACCTGGGGATATTGAATTAGAGCTCCTTTCCTTCTCCGATCCCTAGTGCCTTTCCATCACCATCCCACGCTTTCACCAAAAAAACCCAAACTATAATATCATTAAAAAACAGATGTGTCCTTGGAGATTTAATTTCTCTAGTTAAACAATGAGTATTTAAATAAAGCTGAGGTTCACTGAGGCTTAATGGAAAATTTCAAATGAAAATAATTTTAATGAATTTGTTGACGAAGTTTAACTATAAATTTACCTTCCTTATGTTATGAACTGATATGTTAGTCTATTTCTCTGACCTGCGTAGGCATAAATATATGAAGAAGATTTATCCAGAGGTAAAAAACTAAGCATTCTATTTTCGGGAGTGGCAGATGGAGGATTCTTTCTCTACTCTATCTCAATAGTGAACACTCTTGCCTGAAGAACAAAAAGAGGGAGTCATGTGGAGAGGTTTATTTTATTGTTTTTACACAAAAAAGAACATCAATAATTTACTTCTTAAAATATATACTCAAGTCTAGATTAAGGGAAATCCAAGAAGCTTTTTAGTTTTAACTAAATAAATATGTGTCTTGTCTATTAAATGCATTTTAATAATGTTAAACATAATACTATCAATCCAACCCATCTGAAATCCAACCCACCCCATATAGCTCCACTATGTAAAATAACTATATAATCTCAAGTCCAAATGTATATGTAGTCAAGCTCTCCGTATCCTCAGGTTACACATTCTCAGATTCAACCAATCTCAGACAGAAAGTATTTGGGGAAAAAAAAATCCAGAAAGTTCCAAAAAGCAAAACTTTAACTTGCTGCAAGCTGGCAACTATTTAACTAGCATTTACATTGTATTTAGAACTATTTACATAGCATGTACATTGCATTTGGTATTGTGAGTAACCTAGAGATAATTTAAAGTATATGTGAGGATGTGTGTAGGTTATATGCAAATACTATGTCATTTTACATAAGAGACTTGAGCATCTTTGGATTTTGGAATCCACGGAGGTCCTAGAACATATTCCTCACAAATACTGAGGGAAAACTCTATAGTTAAATATTAATCTGGTGATAAATACCACCATGGTCTCATCAACCTATATATCTACATTCTTTTAAAATATTTAAGCTATATACTAATGTGCAACATTCTTAAGGTATCCCTGTAAAAATAAATTTTCTGAATGGATATCACAGAAAAGAGACCAGACGGCAAAGATAGGAAGAAAAGAATTAGAACAGGTCAGTATAAGACAAAATAATAATTCCTTTCCATTTGCTTCACTCAAATTATGTGTTTTGATGATACTTTTCAGTTATACAAACAACTTTTGAAAAATTTAAGCAGATGATACATGTGTTTAGATTATACGGTTTTATGTGAAGACTAAACTCATGAAAACTAGTATATTTGCGAAACATTCACATTCTACCAACATTATCTGGAAGCCACCTTTCCAGAAGATTTCTCAGCTGTATTCTTTTTCTAAAAAAAAAAAAAAAAAAAAAAAAAAAAAACACATGTATGATAGTTCAAGAACAAGCACATTCTGAGAAAGAATTAAAATTCAGACAGATTATGAAGCATTACAGGTCCAGCTTCTGATCCACTATGTGTAAAAGAATATCTTCCCCAGATACACAGGCCTCTTGTAGTGCCAGGAAACCAAGACCCACCCTGGTTTTCCTTCTGGAGAGAGCAGCTCTGACTGCTGATGGGCCTTCTTTCCCCAAAATGCCAAATATTCCAGGGTGAATTTACAGATAGACTTGAACTATAATGTCTAGATAATTGTGGATATATATGTCTCCATTGAGAACTTGTTATTTGTAGGCTAATGTTACATAATATTTGACACTATTAGTTTAAGCTTTCCAAAAGTCCTTCTCTTCTTTATAAATGGTAATTGACAATGAATCCTAAACTTCTTAAATTTATATTTCTATGCTCCTTTCTATTGTTTTTTTTTCCCCATCATTTTGAATCTCAGCTATTCTGGCAAATGAGGATAATTAAATTTTGAATATGGTTTGAAAGCTCGTTCTGCTTGAAGCCTTTATTCTACCAAGCCTCCTTATTGTTTGACTTGAATTTTGCTATCAAAATTTAAAATTCAGATAAATAGTAATTAAGTCCTACAGTAGCTTAAAAGTAGTAAAGTATTTCAGTTAAGTGCTCTTTAAATTATTTCATTACTTATTCTTGAATTAATGATTATGGATTGCACAACTTTGCAGGTTGTGGATGTATTTTAAATAACAATACTGAAATGGGAAAATACTGTTTACATGAACATGTAGTTTATGTTTCCCCAAAATGTGCACTGAAATTTCACATTACCTACACAAGATAGATTCTGAAATTTCAAGAAAAGTTTTGTAAGTTGAGTTTGTATTATTACATACATTTGATAACTGCCCATGGTGATTTTCTTTTCCCGTCATCAAATGGCAAATTGCTGGTACCAAAGTGATTAAATCATAAGAAATACAAATAAATGTATTTGTCAACAAATACAAATAAATGTAATCAAAATTACTATTTACAGTTTATCTATAATTTCATTAAAATTTCATACAGAAAATAAGTGTATATTTTATGGTCTCTATAAATATAATTATCTTAAAATTAATTAAAACATAGAAAAAAGGATCACATTAGTTTCTTAATTTACTAGAGCTGTGTGATTTTCAAAGCCTTAATATAACACCTGAATTGCATAGTTTCAATATTTTATTAACCATACCAAGGAACAGAACAAAAGATAAAAGATACTCTCTTACCAACACTATTTCTCTTGATACAATGTAAATACATTTATGGATATATATATGGATTAACATATACACGCATAAATATAAACACATTCTGAAAAGATTGATGCTCATAATTGTGAACCTTGATCACCTGGTTTTTTTCCATGAATTGGTAATATTATCAATAGAACTGTATAGGAATTTTCATTGTAGTTATTAAAAAGGTAACAACTATTAAATAAAAATTATCAAATAGGCCACCTTCAAATAGATTATTTAGCAACAGATCCTTATTTCAGCATGTTTCTGTATGTAATATCTTAGGTTTGACCTTAGTAATTTCTAATTCTGAATCCAAGCTCCTGCTCATATCTGATCAGTGATCACAAGACATTACAAATAATTCATATTTTAAGTGCCCACTATGCAATAGAAACCATGCTAGGTTCTCTCAACTATAACGACAAGCAAGGTGGATGTGGTCACTGTCCTCAAGCATTCTCCTATCTAGACTGCTTTGTGACAAATTAACTTTACTAATAAAGAGTTACAACACTGACCCAGAGGTTTAAAACTGTTCAGACTTAATAACATTATTTTGTGTGTAGATCAATTAGATCTTTATTAAGAATAGGGACGCAGACATAGAGAACGGACGTGTGGGCACAGCAGGGGGAAGGGAGGGTGGAATGAATTGGGAGATTGGGATTGATATATATACACTACCACGTGTAAAATAGATAGCTAGTGGGAACCTGCTGTATAGCGCAGGGAGCTCAGGCTGGTGCTCTGTGGTGACCTAGATGGTTGGGATGGTGGGGGGAGGGAGGTTCAAGAGGGAGGGGATATATATATATATATATACATATAGCTGATTCACTTTGTTGTACAGCAGAAACTAACACAGCATTATAAAGCAACTATACCCCAATTAAAAAGAAAAAAAAAAAAGAATAGAGTTAACATATCACAATCAAAAGAAGGAATGAATGGAAATTGATAGAATGTTAAATCTCGTTAGCTATCCAGCCTCAATATTTTTATTGTGGCTCTTTAAAATTCTTATGCATTAAGTAGCTTTAGGATCAAGCACAGAATTAAAATACTTCCATCCACTTCTGTTGACTAGATATTATTTTATAGTTCAAAAGAGTGCACTTTTCTTTTTGCCTGCTAGTCTAAGTCCTGCTTTCTCAACACTGCCAAATGGTCCTACTACCATTTACTTCAAACTTAACCAGACAACAGAGGAGTGCGATGGAAAATATTATCTACTCCTTTGCTGAGAAGTTACATGTCAACTTTTCACCTAAGGCAAAATTTAATGGCTGACTTGTGGATCTTCATTTCTAGAGATTTACTATGGAAACACTGACATAACCTTTAACCAGAGCAAACAGAGCCACTCTAATAAGCAGGCAACACCAAACCTAAAAATGCACGAGGAACAGAAAGATCCTGGCAGGAATTAATCTGCCATTTTCACACATCTGCCCAAGGGAAGCATTGTAATTGCAAAAATTTACTCTAAGACTGCTGAGACTCATAGTAATTATGTTTCTTTTTTTAAATAGAAATAGCCACAGGTGGTAACAAATAGCGTTTTGAGATAGGGAACCAGGCATGCATTCTAACCCAAATAAATATGTAATTGCCTTAATTATAAAAAAAAAAAATCATGGAAAGTCTATTGCTCAAAATCAGAAAAAAAAAAATGTCTCCTTAAATGTATTTCCTGTCATTTAGTTTCTCCCAACTTAGCCATTTTGCTTCATTTGTTGGTACTGGCACATCTGATATCAGGGCCACACTGCAGAGTAGGCTTTTGTCAATAACCCTTATCTTGCCTGTGAGTGAGATTTGTTTAGTAGGATAGTTCTCTTATTTCCTGCCTTATTATTATCTAGGAATAAATAGTAGCTTTCCTAGAAGTTCAGGATCTCGAAATTTAGCTAATAATTACTATCCGTGCATCTGCCAACACTAAAAGTGCAAGGTTATAAACTATTTTTTCAATATATGTGTTGTATTAAAGTATTTCCTATTTTTCATACAATATCTGCTCTCAGTCATCCTGTCTTTATCTACATTTAGGTTCATGCATTAGCACCAAAATATTTTCATAGTTCCTAAAATTACAAATGCATTCCACGCATATACCATGCCAAGTAAGAGTCAACTGTACCTCCAAAATTTCTCATTAATCAGAAATTTCTGATTTAATCAATGAAGATTAAAATAAGAGAGTAAGAGTTGGCTTAAAATAAAAAGAAAAAGCAATTCATTAATGTTACACAAGGTCATGAAAAGCTAAAATAATAATAAAAATAAAGAAATCAAGTGTCTTGCCTTCAAACTATGTGAAGGCAAGTTTGCATATAATCTTTAATTCTGTCTTAATGGGAATGTTAGTAATGATAGATGGCTGATTTCTCTTTCATTTTGCATGACTTATAACTCCTCTTATTCACATTCTTAATTCAATAAGTTAATTTTGGATAAACTATTTTTAAATAGATGCAAAACTGCTAAAGCAAAATAGAGAGAATTTTGTGCCTCAAGAAGACACAGTAATAGAATTCACCAATATTTAGATAATCTTTTGGGGTTTTGCTGATAGAACTATTGAAATCAAAGCTAATTATTTTTCAAATTTCAAAATTTCAGAAAACTTTTATGCCTCATATTTATATAAAGATGTATCACTAAGCAATTATCAAGTTTGAAATGGAAAATATCCCCTTTTAAAGTTAAGTCCTGTTTTTCCAAATACTAAAGGATAACATTTTTTCTTAGTAAGTTTTGCTAAGATTTTAAACATATTATTTCTCAAGCATTCTAACTTCTTACTGTTACCTCATCTACTGAAATGGGGACATCAGTAAAAGTGCATTTTGATCACTTTACACTGTGGTTAGATAATCCTTCTCATGGTAATTATAGGTGAACTGCCTTTATAAGTATCAGCTCTGTATATGCAATTGCTCTGGTGTTGTGGAAAAATAGCAAAAGTCTACCAAATATGCAGTCCTAAAATAATCTCAGTATATTCTGGTAAAATATTCTGTGGTAAATGAAATGAAGAGCTTTCAGCAAAGGTATTTATATTGGGGTCTGTGAAGAGAAAAGGAATTAATATATCTTAAGAGTGAAAACTATAATTTTAGGTTTCAAAACTGATACAAGTGTTCATACTGCAAATAAATAAAAATTTAAGAATTTTTCTAAGACATTGTCTAAAATTGGATTATAAAAATAAAAAAATAAATTTTGACCCTGTGAACATGTCTCCCTACAATAAAATACTTGTGTTTCTGCTTTATAAAAGAAAGATATCAAAATTTAGGATATATGTGTATATTTCAATTTGAGTTTTATTGAATTGGAGGGCATAAAAATTCTGGGTATAAGTCCAACCCAATCATTGCTTAGCAATGATTATTAAGGATTCAGGTAGAAATATTGTAAAGAAGTATACCAATTGATGACTTATGCTTAAATTACATTTTTAAAAAGTTACCACTAAATGAAGCTGAAGAAAACATATCTAAGCACCACAGTTGTTGGAAAGAAATTAGTTGAGTCACCTAAGTTAAATCTGTTATTTAAACATATATATGCCATCAAAATAGCATTAGAAAGTTTGAGAACATAAAGTCATTGCCTACATTAAGTATTAATATAATTTACAAACATGTATCTAGTGTTTCTTAAAAACAGTATATACCTACAAAACAATTATGAATATATAGCTTTGAAAACTTGAAATAGACTTTTAATGCTCACACTTTCATATTTTACAAAGGTTGCTTTTAGCTGATAAAGGAAGTAAACAAGAAACTGTCCTTTAAATGGTCCCTTTAATGTGTGCCACTAATTAAAAATCAATCAAAAACATTAAAAGTCTAAAAGACAATAAATATTGTTCAGACAGGGTATATTCTACCAAACAGAAGTTTACAAGATAATAGTCATCTTTACTTTGCCCATTTTTCATTCAACACAAATATGGTTCATGACCATTTCATCAAATAGAAGCATAAAGAAAATAACTCTTTTTTAAATATTTCATAATGTCTGAAATAAAATGCATTTCTAATACCATTAAATTATTTTAATATATTCCTTTCCCCTAATCAGACCAAAGTCTATTTATGTAGATTAGTTACATCTAAAGTCTAATTTATCCAACCTGTATTTATCCTTTGATCACAAAGCTTGTTAACTTAAATGGTCTTTTATTGTTATGATTCACTTTCCCATAATTATGCTGTTTAACTGCCTTATTTTTTGAATAAATATACGCAAACGTGCCAATCATATTTAGTACATTTATGCTAGATGCTCAATGAACTGTAAGAGTCATTTCAATACAATAAAGCTCCCTGGAATATATCCAGGGCAGAGCCTCTGAATACCAGTAATCAGAATATCACTAGGACCAGAACAAATAGAAGTGTGTCACATGTATATCAATAGATTTTCTCAAACACTGTCTGAAACCAATTTTACAGTCTATCACTGGGAAACCATGGGGCACACAAGTGAAAAATGCCACCTACAATGCCACAACTTTGCATTTGTATTTTGTTACATTTTTTTTTTTTTGCTTTACCTTAAAAATATTGAATTTATACTTCTGCAGTAGCAAGGAGGTGAGAGCAGGCTTCTGTTTAGTCATGGTACGGAATGTTGATGTCATTAAGGACTCCTTTATTATAGATTCTTTATTTTAAGAGACCAAAGGATAGCAATATATCACCATCAAAGCTACTGGTGAAAGCTATGACTAACTGTAAAATACTGTGTGCCACTGAAGGGAATTCTTGTCAGCGTCTCCTCTTCTAAACTGGTTGACAATAAATTAGTGTAGGTCTGATGAAGATTTAAAAGTGTTTTGTAGGTGGGTCACACTATCTTCAAATTGATAGGCAAAATTACCTTGACACTATTCTCTAACAAATATAGAGTCAGTGATTGAAGGAATTCAATAGAAAAAAAAAAATTCCCTAATGGCTTTACTAAAATATGGCTTTAAGATAATGCCCTGTGGGATTTATTAAACAGAAACATCACTGAAGGGAACACATTCTGGAGCAATGACTAATATCATAATTAGCAGGTGCATCTGTAAGAACTGAGTGTATTGCAAGACTTCTCAGCATAGGGGTGTTAAGCTTCACTTCCCGATTGGCATGAACCCAGTTCTAGTGGCTTCACCTTCGTCCTGTTGTTTCATCATCAGACTCCCAGCATATATTCTCACAGTTCCTCCAGCCATCCCACCATCCTCACCAAAGAATCAGAAACTTGCATGAATTTTTTTTTCTCTCAATCTACCTAAACTCCAACCTATTGTTCACTGAAGACCATGTGTTCCTTAATTGCTCTGGAATAACTAGCTCTACTTTAAGGAACTTCAAAATGTTTGAAGTTTTAAAACAGTGAGTCATCAAGTTTTAAAATATTTTCAAAGAAAAATAAAGGTTTGAGTTCATCCTTAATAAGAGGAGAACTACCTTTGAACTAAAAAAGTATAAAAATGGGCTAATATTTGTGCTTGAGTATTTATGTACATTATACTGAAAATATAAAGGCATATATATACATATACACATATGTTAATTTTGCCAGGAAGTTTGATTCCTCACATTTTCATAAATATGGGCAGAGATGACCTTCACTGCAGTAAATGCATGTAAACCTTTATTAATCTTAAATTTTTAAAAATATTTTCTTAATTTACATCTTTTATAGATATATTTTTACTGCATTATATTACACAAGCAGCAACAACTGTAAAATTTGAAACCTGACAATGGTAGTGAAACACTGTATTTTTCAACAATATTAAATATTTATCTGGAGATTTTTAAGGAGTTTTTCTTTTAAGATATGTATATTTCTTAGTCCTTTAGGGGATGATATTTGGGATTCTTTTAAGAATAATTCATTTATTTTAGCCTCATATATAAATGTGTATCTGTGTACCATAAAACAGTGAATAATATGCATTATAATATCAACTTTACAAAGAAAAGTTTCTAGAAAATATGTTTTTATTTTATTTTTTGGGTGTGGCTTGATCAATATAGTTATAGGTAATAGGTAATGTTTTAGAACATGTACAATTTTTTTCTTGACCAGAAAATATGTTCAAGAAGTTGAGATAGGAATTTTAGGGCATACTTTTCTATGATCTGATATTTTTCATGATCGCACACAGCCTTAAATAACGTGATGAGGCCAAGAATAAAATTTCAAAGTCATCCGTGCAGATTTCTATATGACAATATTTATTGATATTATAAAATTCAGTCATAGAATTCAAGTAAAATTATAGAACTCACTAAAAGACCTTAAGTAAAATTAAAAATCTTCTTACTCTTACATTTTTAAAAGACTGATAAGAATGTAAGGATAAGACTGTAAGGATGATGAAGTACTACCTAGCTAATATTTTGAGAATTATATTGAAAACTAAAAACTAATTGGTAAAGAAGTTAATACCTCATGAGTAGTTAGATCAACTAATATTAAAAATGAGATTCTCAGGTTTCTAATTCATATAGTAAAAAAGTTATGTGTTTTGTGTTTTCATATTATTATAAAATAGAGAAATGTAGAGAGATTTACGTTGAAACTGAGATTTTCATGGGTGCACACAAAACTAAGAATAAAAATAATATATTAAGAATGATTATAATAATTTGGATTTTAAACTCTTCTCCAAAGAAACTCAAACCACTTTAATCATTATCTTTTTAGTTAAACTTGCTTCCACTTTATTTGTGCTACTTTTAATATATGGTAAAACAGAAATATATGTTTTATGATTGTGTACTCATGTTAATTTGAAGTAGAAATTAATCCTATCTTTTAAAAAACTTTAAAAAAAAAAGAAAAGTGGACAAGATAGTACTAGAGGCATGCAGTAAGAAAGGGATATCCCCTTCCTTCTCAGCCCACCAAACCCCTAGAAATAGAGAAGTATATCAAGTTTATGGAAATAAATGCATGTAATTGATCAAACTGTGCCATATTGGAATAACACTGTAAAAACTCTTTAAAATCGTAAATGAAAAAATTGTTCACACACTTTGTGCTTGTTACTGAAATCACTAACATACTAGAGTATGAATTTTTGAACATCATGGACTTGAAAACTCATCTGAGTCTCAAGCCAAGAATCTCTTGTATTAGAGAAGTAGTAACAAGGCAGACAATGGTTAATGTTGCTAGGAAAGACTTTTTCTTTCACCCTTTCATTCTAAAATACTGAGTTTATTGTCTACACTATGATACTTTAGCCCTCTATTCCTCAATCTCATTTTTATATATCTGTATTGATTATAAGTGTTTAATTTGCTTTTATTGAAAAGGCCGTCCAGTTATATCAAAAGGATTTCCTCTTCCAGCATAAAAAATCTAAAGTCAACCGAAATGTGAATCTTTTAAAACTGAACTGTAAAACACTGTGTAAGAATGTATACCTTTTAAAAATGTATTTCAATAGATCTTATTCTGCTGGCTCAATATATTTTCTTCTATGACAGCATATTAAAATTACTACATTTTACGTGCTACCAAAAAAAAATCTGAAAATACAGATGTTCCAACAAAACTGGAAATTTCTCCCACCAGTGAGAAGTCCCCAGCCTCCTCCCTCTTCGCAGCATGACCTTCATTGAAAACACCTGTTGAAAAGTTACCCCGGGACAAATAATTCTTGATAAACCACGATTAGCAGTTACTCGTGACAATTAGTAATGACCTCTACTTGATTTCAGATTCTCATATTAACCTATGAAATAATTCACATGGAAATTGCTCCTATGAAGAGTGCTTTTATAAATTTGCTTAATAATATGTTTGCCTTACCTATCACAAAATCTATGTTCCTATTTTTCACAAATCACTTTTGTAGCTTTAAAATAAATAAAATATCTCATTATAACAATGTTATATTATGATTCACACCACTGAGGATATTTTAATCACTAGTCAATAGTGATTAAATAGTTCATAGACTGACTTTACTTGGACTCAGAAACTTGAAGAAAATCTGCCATAAAATACTTTCTCCTGAACCACTGTTTCTACACCAGTTTACATGACTGTTCTGTATCCATTTTCAATAAAAATACTCTTATGCTCCCAAACCTATATATCTTAATCTTAAAATTTTAGACCCTGCGATTCACACAAAATCTTTTGAGAAATTTGAACTTGAGCTGTAACATGAGTCTTTTTAAGTCCTAAAGTTCCTGTTTCATATCACCACTCTTTACCATTCTATGTCAAAACAATTATGATATTATTTTCATTCCATCAATAGAAATACTCTGGGAATATTCTAAACAGCACCCAAGATGCTGGAAAATAAAGATAAACCAGACCTAGTAGCTGCCAGCCCAGTTGCACTGTGAATTAAAATTCTTCCTTCAGAAATATACATGAGATTAATAGTGTGTTTCCTCAGCAGGCTGTGTTAAATAAACACACGCTAATAAATGCACTTGAAACAAGAATATGGGACACCTGAACACTTTAATTTGGGCATGTCACGTCAGCACAAAGTGCAGCACACTAGTTTAAAAAAAAAGAAGGACAGCAAGGTCACTGTAGTCAGCTTACTCTTTTCTCCATAATAGGCACTGAGAAAAACCTGACACATTTAAAAGGAAATTAACATACTAGGAATTTAAAAGGCATCCCTCATAGGACAACAAAAATTCAATAGAAAAAAAAAAAGAGCCTGTTTTAACATTTTATATTGAGGATATTTCCAGGGCAGAAGCAATATGGGCAACTGAGCCACTATGGAAACAAATTCAAGAACTTAAACATTTTCTGTGTCTTTATGGCATGAATTAAGATTCCAGAAGAAAGGGAATAGCAAGGAAGTTTGTCTCCTTTGTTTGCTGTTTAAATTCTCTCTCTCCCTTTGTGTGTGTGTGTGTGTGTGTGTGTGTGTGAGAGAGAGAGAGAGAGAGAGAGAGAGAGATTTGCTTTGGCTCAAGTTTTACTGCTAATGAGAGGAATCATCATCATCCATCCCTTGGGCAATGACCAGCTTCAAGAACAGTAAGGTGTAAACACTGTATAGGGACCCCTGTCCCTCAAAACCTCCTGGATACTTCTATCCAACATTGTTCCTCACTAATCTGACCAGGATTCAGGCTTGCTGAGAATTCTACTGCACAAACTTCATTTTTACTGGACCCTAAATAAGAATTCAACTCATAGTACTTGAAGTGAAAAATTAAGCATTAACCCTCTGTGATATCTTTTTAACTGTCAATGGTAAAAATATAAGAAAGGTATATAACAAATGTGTATTTATAAAATGATTGCAAAAGATCTATATATATATTTAACATATATCCCTCTAAAGAAATTATCATAAATACCAGTTTTACACACTCATAGACTTTCATAGAAACTACAGTTTTTATGGGAGGAATATCTTGTTCAGTTTTATATAGATCTCCAAAAATTCATGATTACTGGTATGTAGTAAACACTGTAAAAGGTGTGATTTAATACTACAGTGGATATTCTAGTATTTGGTAGCGTCAAGTACGAGTCTGTTTTACGAGGACGTTACCCTATTATAAGAAAATGTTCTGCTGAGTTTTAGTATTTGTTACACTTATGTTAAAAAGTATAAGATTATGAAATTGTACTACTCTGTTTTAATAATAAAAACAGTATTTGCTTTTTCAAAGCACAAAACTGTGAACAAATTATTTTCATTTGTCCCAGACTAATCTTCCTCCCAAAATGTCACTTTTAGTTAAACTCAATTTTGTATTTCAAGTATTGTTCATCCAGAGTAATTTGTAGCAACATGCATTCATAATAAGCAAGAATTAAGGTTTTTTCATAACACAACTCAGTATGTGGAGAAAAGAAACTAGGTAGTAACTAGACACAGTATAGTCACCTGCTGTTGTTAGAGTCTAGTGTCCATGCTGGGTCAGTTTTTTTCATATACCAATAACCTTAAATTATACTATCTAATATATATTAAATATCACCTAGATATACTGAAAATACTCAGTATGCAAACTAAATGCAACCTTGAATTCTTTTTGGCACCAGTGTCTTTAGTGCAGCTTTGCCTCCTGTTTTCAACAGCACAGAGTGAGTACACCCCTCTAGTGTACTCTGTTCATCCCTCAATGACTCCAAGGAAGAAGACCAGGAAAAAAATCAGAGGACAAAATAAATATAAACTTTTCATAGATAGATACTAGTCATTATCCAGAGCCTATATTTTTTCAAACTTTTGAAAGATCTTCAGAGCATAATTCACAGTTCCAACCCTTAAGCTACACTAATGCATTGTGCTACAGTTTCAGCTGAAGAATAAATGAGATTCATGAGCACTTTTAAATATAAAACACTTTTTAAATATAAAAACTGATATTTTTCCGGGAGTGGGGAGTGAAACCTTATGTCAAATTGATTCAGGCTCTGGAATTCTGACCGGTTGCTATGTTGTGCTTCAGGTAATTTACTTCTTAATATTGGGGTATACATTTCTTTCTTTTGCCATCAGATTTTTTTTAATGAAATAAAAATATTAAAGTCAATTAACTGAAACAATTTTTTTCTCTCTCTAGTAATCCTCTGTTGTGGAGAGAAATGTAGACCAACAAATAAAGTAAAATAAACTATTAAATAGTGAACCCTGGTAACATTTTAAAACCTATAAAAATAAACTTTAAAAATGCAAAAATAAGACATTTACATCTTGTAGATTCTTGACTATTTACATGGGAGGAGTTATGTATAGAATATGTTGTACACGCAGTGGCAAAAGTGTAAATCCTTTTCATTTAAAAAAGTTCCCTGCTCACTGCTACTAGCAGTGTGGCTAGTCCTGTTCCAAAGGTTTCAGGACAGCTCCAAACCCAGCAAAATGTAAAGTCCCAGTTATGCTAAGAGTCTCCTACCTGAATTATGGACATCCGAGTGGCCGGGGTCTCGCTCGCATTAGTCCCTTGTCCGGTGAAGCTGGTGTGGCAGCCCGCGTGTCCCTGAGGGACAGTCAGGTTGTTGGAGGACGGTTTGAGATACATCACCTCCGACCGGGGCGAGCTGAGGGGCAGGCGGGTCTGGTAGTCGAAGTACATGGGGGAGGTAGCCAGGGAGGGGCTGCTCACCACGTTCATGACGTTCATGGCATTCCTCTCTTCCACCTCGCTCTGTACCAGCATGATATCATTTTTGTTGATCTTCTTTTTCTTTCCCTTGCCCCCGCCCAGCTGCGGGTGGCTGTACTCTGCGATGCGGCAGTTGTAAGTGCGGATCTCCTTGTTCTCGCGCTTGCACTTGACGGCGATAGTGATCATGGCCGCTAGGAGGATGATGGAGATAGTGCTCAGAGTCACTATGAGCGGCAGCGACATGTCCCAGTGGTGCTGCTCGCCGTTCACCCGGGGAACCCCCTCGGGCAAAGAGCCGCTCACCGAGCGGATGATGAGCTTGGCCACCGCCGACAGAGTGGGCTTGCCGTGGTCAGTCACCTTCACTACCAGCTCCACCACCGGCGTCACGTCCTCCCAGAAAGGGTGCAGCGTGCGGATCTCGCCGCTGGATGGATCGATTTCAAACAGGTGGTCGTCGTTACCGTCTACGATCTCGTAGGTGAGGCGTCCGCTCTCGCCGAAGTCGCTGTCAAGGGCGCGTACGGTGCTCACCAGGTAGCCTAGCCCGGCGTTGCGCGGCACCTGCAGTTCAGCCGTGTCGTTCTGCAACGTTGGCAGCACGATCACCGGAGCATTGTCATTCACGTCTAGCACTGTCACCCTCACAGTGGCGTTGCTCTCCAAGTGCGCGGGCGCCCCGGAGTCCTTAGCAAGCACCTTGAACTCAAAAGCCTTGGTCTGCTCGTAGTTAAAGGAGCGCAGGGCGTAGATGGCCCCGTTGGTGGGGTTCACAGACACATAGGTGTAGATGGACACGTCGCCGATGTGCGAGGGCAGGATGGAGTAGGACACTGTGCCGTTTTGGCCCAGGTCAGGGTCCTGGGCAAGCACCGAGCCCAGGTACTCTCCTGGGATGTTGTTCTCGTGCACCTGCAGCACGTAGAGCCCCTTGGTGAAGCGAGGCGGGTTGTCATTCTCGTCCAGAATCTTGACGGCGAACGACTTGGTGGAGTTGAGTGGAGGCGAGCCCCCGTCCCGTGCCACGATTGTCACGTTGTACTCGTCCTGTGTCTCGCGGTCCAACGGGCGGTCAGTCACCACCGTGTAGAAGTTGTCGTAGTTCTCCTCAAGTTTGAAGGGCACGGAACCGCCCGGCCCGCCCAGGCCGCCGCCGCCGCCCGCCCCTCCTCCGCCCAGGACCCTGCACTGCAGCTGCCCGTTCTTGCCCGAGTCTCGGTCAGTGACCCGCACCAGAGCGATGACGGTGCCGGGCGGAGCGGCCTCGCTCAGCGCCCCCTGGCGCACGGAGACAAAACCAATGGACGGAGCGTTGTCATTGCGGTCGATGAGCTTGACAGTGACCTTGCAGTGGGCCGGGATGGGGTTGGGACCCAGGTCTCGGGCCTGCACGTCGATCTCCAGCATCCCATTCTCCTCATAGTCGAGGTTGCCCTTGACACGGATCAGGCCGGTCTTGGGGTCGATGGAGAAGAGCTCCCGCACGCGGTCGGGCACATAGCTGCTGAAAGAGTAGAGCACTTCGCCGTTGGGACCCTCGTCGGCGTCGGTGGCATTCAGATCAATGACCACGGTGCCCAGCGGGGCGTTCTCGGGCAACTCCACCAGGTAGGACGGCGCCTCAAAGACGGGGCTGTTGTCGTTAGAGTCAATCACCTTCACGTTGATCTGCACGGTGGCCGAGCGCGGCGGCTCGCCGCCATCCAGAGCGGTCAGCACGAGCGTGTGGTGGTTCTGCTGCTCGCGGTCCAGGGCCTTCTGGATAACCAGCTCTGGGAACTTGGTGCCGTCGCCGCGGGACTTGACGTCCAGCGCGAAGAGGCCGTGGTCGTCGCGCGTAAGCAGATAGGTGCGGAGCCCATTCTCGCCCGCGTCGGGGTCATGCGCACTGGTGAGGGGGAAGCGGGTGCCGGGGGCCGCGTTCTCTGAGATGTCCATCTCAATCTGGTCCGACGGGAAGGAGGGAGCATTGTCGTTGATGTCCTGGATCTCTACCTTGATCATGCAAATCTCCTTGTCGTTGGCAAACACCTCGAGGGACAGCTGGCACTTGGCGTTGTGGCGGCACAGGGACTCGCGGTCGATGCGCTGCTTCGTGTAGAGGAGTCCGCTGTCGGCTTCCACGTCCAGCAGGTGCGGCGCCGAGTTCTCCAGCACCCGGTAGCTACCCGACTTGCTTCGCCCGCCACCGCCGCCTCGCTCTGCGGGCGGAAGCCCCGGCTGCAGTCGAGCATCCTTGCCGATGTTGCCGATCACCGTGCCGGCCCCTTGCTCCTCGGGCACGGAGTAGTTCAGGTTTTTGAGAGTCAGGGCAGGGGCCCATAGGAGGAAACAGCAACAGATGGAAAGGTACATCCCAGACCGGTGGGGTGCTGTCAGGAGCAGCCGGACTGGAGGGGCGAGTGGATGGGTGCGCGCCAGCTTGGGGCCCAGGCGCAGCGTGCGACCCCGATCCAAGCCACAAGTCTATGGATCCTTCCTTCCTTCCGCTCCCGGGCTGCGGCACCCGGCGGTCTCTCTTTATTCCGCTCAAGTTCCCTGAACCTGTTGATCTACAGCATCCGCACTGGGCGAGAAGCAGCGGTGCAGCAGAGCTGCAGGGGCACTGAGCAAGGCGGCGGCTCCCTGCAGCTGGGGGCGAGCCCGGAGCTTTGTCTCTCCCGCCCGGACTTCGGGCGACTCAAACTTGAGCGATGAGACAAGCGATAAGAAGGAAATCGCGTTTGGGAAGGATGATAATGAGCTAAAGAATCCGTAGGTTTTCCTCGCTCCCGCTAGGGCGCTGCAAATCCACTCCAGCTTTTTGCCTCCGGAATACTCTTCACATCGGGTGGGGGAGGGAGCGGGGAGGTGTGTCTCTAGGCAGATCAGAAAGTGAAATCCTTACTTGTTTCTCCTCTCTTGTGATGAAATTGCTGGGGATGAGGAACAACGAAGAGACAGTCAGATATATTTGAAGCTTCAAAATAGCCGGAGCCCTGTGAATTATCTGCTTGCTTCGCGGGTTGGTCTGTTTTCAGGCGGTGTTTTGCTGCATTTAGAGATCTAATCTTGCATTGCTGGCTGAGGCAGCGGTGGCGGCAGACTGCATCTCCCAGCCAAGGATATATATTTTTTTCCTCTCTCTCTCTCTCTCCTTTCCGAGCAGCCAAAGGGAGGGGAGGAAATGCAGCGCAAAGAACTAGTGTCCCGATTTGTAGTTTCCTCCCTCCACGAGGCTCCTCCCTCTCTTCCTCGGAAAAGGCTCTTCCCCAAGTCAAGAAAGCCACAGCCTGATCAGCATTTGAGGTTTGAGTCTACTGGGAGGGGAAAAAATGTATAGATGTATCTCCGCCTCTGTTGGTAGAACACACTCTGTAATTTCTCTACGCTGAGCCAGTAGCCGCCGCTACCATCCCATTCTCTCCCCACAAGCAAGGACTTCTCTCGATGCAGTTTAATTCCAGTTTGCTTTTCTTCCCAGGCGAAAGGAAATCAACAGGCAACTCATGGTTGGATGTGCAGATTTGAAGGGGAAGGGAGAGGCGGAATAAAAAAGAAGGGGGAGCCACCCTCCCAGTCCTCGCACACACACTCTCCCTGTCTCTCGCTAGAAGGAAAACAGTCTCTGCATTCACAGGGCTGGGCTGTCAAGTGCCTCTCTTTTCTTTCTATTCAGCATCTCCTTCCAATGGCCCTGCCTCCCAGGTCTCTTCATCTAGAAAAGAAAACCTTGGAGAGGAATAAAAGTGGTGAATATTTGAAGCGAATAAAGTGCGGGCTTTTTTTTTTTTCTTTCTTCAATTTTTTCTATAGTAGGAGGAGTGGGCTGGATGAAAGGAACGCATCAAGGTTTGGCGTGATGCATTCTGCAGTCTCGCTCTCGCAGTCTCTCTGGGCGACTAGCGAGGGCAGCGGGCGAGGAGCTGCGGCCGCGGCGGTCCAGCCAGGGGAGCCCTCCCCGGGTAGCTACCGCCCAGGGGATACTAGGCACGGGTCTGTCTACACACTATTTCGGGTTGTCGAGGCGCCTCGACAAACGGGAATGACACATCCAGAAATGCAGGTGTTCCGATCTGCCGGATGAGTCAGAAGTAGCGGAACGAATCGTATTCACTCTCGCCTCATCGTCCTCCCTTCACAGACATTAGTTGTGGCTTCTTCCTAACGCTTTCTCTGACTCACTCTACAGAAAGAAAAGCCAGATTCATGTTTTGGAGAAAAAGAAAAAGCGAGAGAAAGGGAGGGAGGGAAGGAAGGAGGTGAAGCTGAATCCAGCAGCACTTTTACTCTACCTCTTTCTGCCGGAGTCCGAGGCTCTGGATAGCAAGACGTCTGTTTTGCAAGGTGTATTTATTTAAAAACAAAAACAAAACGAAACAACGACAAAAAACCTTCCCTTTTTGTTAGGCGTAAGGAACCCCCAAATCTTTCAGAGTCTTGGGGGAAAAAAAAAACAAATCTGGATTACAGTGACTGTTCACAGATTAGCCCCGCATCATATTTCACGATTTTCCTCTCAATGTTCTCTATTCACAAAGTCCAACACCGGTGTGCGTAGTTAATTGTGCAGTCCGTTGTGGAGGTTTTTGCTTTTTTGGTTTTTTTTGGGGGGGGTCCTCCTTTTTTGTCACGGGTGGTCTCTCAGTCTGGTGCCTGTCACGATCAGCTCACAGCCTGCGAAAGACGTGCGGATTTCAAAGCAAATATATCCATCTCCGCAAGCAAAGCATCGGTGGAAATGAAAGGTGAAAATTCAACAGTTGGAGTAGCGTCTCCCCAGCCGCCCTCCGCGCTGCCGCATCCGCGGGGCTCGCAGTCCCTGCTTTCTCCCCAGCGTCTCTTGCTGACTGAGTCTATTCACCTCACGCCGCCGCTTAAACATTGATACTGATTTCCTGCCAGCCAATCCGCGCGAGGAGCAAGGCTCTGCCTCCTCGGCCCGCGCCCAATGGAAGGCGGAGGAGAGACTGGCGGGGGCGGAGCCCGGAGCCTCCGAGCTTCAGAGCCATTGATTAGATCAGTTACGTGGGAGACCAGCCGGGCTAGCCGAGCCCCGTGTGTGCTGTGGCGGCTTTGCCCAGGGCCTCGCCGCAGGGTCTCCTGAGTCTTTAACTACCGGGAGAAACGCCTCCACCGTCTTCCTCTGGAAAAGAGAGAAATAATAATAAAAAAAAAAGTCTGGCAGCTATTTATTTATTGTTTTATCCGGTGTACACGGAAACTGGAATCGCAGCGAGCTTGCAGAATAGGGTAGCTGCGGTTTTCCTGATAGGGTTCTGTATACACACACACACGCGCGCGCGCGCGCGCGCGCACCATACACTCATTCACACCAAGGGAGGCGCAGATCTTCTGCCTGCGCATGAACCCATCTAAATGAGGTGCAGAGGGATGTGTGTGTATGTACGTGGGGTGTGTGTGTAGGTACGTGGGGTGTGTGTGTGTTTCTGAGGCGGGGTGTGTGTGTTGTGTATTTCAGTGAGTGTGTGTAAATGCGAGGGCTAGCGCGCCCGCTTCTGTCCCGCGCTAGTGCCAACACACCGCGAGCAACAGCAATCAATATGTAACTTTCTTTATCCTCGGAGAAAAATCAGCTGTCCCCAGGCACCGCGGCAAGGAAAGTCACTTGATTATATAGTGTTTCAGAAGAAAGCAAAAGCCCAGTGAAAGAGAGACCGTGTCTCCCCAGAGGAAAAGTGCCTCTCCTCTAAGGAGAAAGGCTTACGGTCAATTAAAGCTTTGTAGCTTGTTAAAACTCAAATCTGGCTAAATAATACTTAGAGCTTTACCGTTTTCAGTCTCCAGCATTCTCAGCCCAGATTTAAAGTAAAGCGGACATCCATACACGCACTCATAATAGTTCTCGAGGGGTTTTGTTTACCTCGACCTTATTATTAAAGGTCCATATGGAAATTTGAATGTTATATCCTTAAGACCACATAAGTGTTGATGACCACGTTTGCCAAAGCTTCTTTGCGTAGAAACTGAACCATAACCGTGAAGACCGATCAGTGGGAGATCTGTTAAGATTCATCCTTTCTAACTTGGTAGTTACTGATAATGCACCTTAATAAAGAAAGAAAAAAAAAGATTCATTCTTTCTAAGTAATACCACTACCACCACACGCACACACACACTCACACACACACACACACACAGAAAGAGAGAGAGAGAGAGAGAGACTCCTGATTCATCTACTTCTTCTGCAGTTCTTAATCTCAGAGATTCTTTCTCCCCAAACTATTATCACAAACATCCACAAGCGGTGACTGCTTTGTTCGTGATCCAGCCGTTCTGGGAAAGAACGCCAAAGAAAATTGAAGTATTGAAATAGAAAAGGTGAGTGTTTTGATTGCTAGAGTATTGATCGCAATTCATAAATACTGAAGTAAAGTTGCCATTTATAATTTGTGAATGACTAACGTATAAGTCTGTAACATAAATCATTCAAAATTCAAAGAAAATCAAATCCAGACCAATTACAAGAAAGTTCTGATGATTGTTATTGGGATAATTGCTTAAAGATTCAGGTAAAGGAGCTATTTATTTCCCAGAGGATTCAATGAGATAACCTACAGTCTGAATTTGCAGTGTGATCTGGATCCAAAATTCACCACTCCCTTAAGAGACTGTCTTTAACAGTTTAAAAATTCAAAGAAGTGTTCTTTACAGCCAGACCTTCAAATCCTAAACTGTCTTTATATTTTTTAAATAGTTTGTCATGCACATACTTTTGCTAAACAGGGGAGCTACAGCTTTGTTGACATCTGGATTATTTTGCTGAGTGGGTGCCTAACCGCACCGTCGCATGAAACCTCACCGTTACATTTCTCAGGAAGGGGTTAGTATCTCTGTTCTAATGCATGTACCTTGAAATCTGAAGTGTAGAGGCTTTAAAAGCAGCCGTTAACTTAAATCAAGAATAGAGAATGCACACTCATTTTTAATCATTACTTTTAAATTTTTTAAATTTATTTTTGACTGTGTTGCGTCTTCGTTGCTGCGCGTGGGCTTTCTCTACTTGCGGGAGCAGGGGCTTCTCATTGCGGTAGCTTCTCCTGCAGAGCACGGGCTCTAGGCCCTCGGGCTTCAGTAGCTGTGGCACACGGGCTCAGTAGTTGTGACGTACAGACTTAGTTGCTCCGCGGCATGTGGGATCTTCCTGGACGAGGGCTGGAACCCGTGTCCCCTGCATTGGCAGGCAGATTCTTAACCACTGCGCCACCAGGGAAGCCCCTCATTGTTTTTTAAATATGAAAAATCTATGATTTTTATTTTTGCAATACATACTAATTCAAGGAAAGTCATAAAACATCCTTACTTGAGGTTTACAATAAAGCAAAAACAAAAGGATGAAAAACTTCCAAGGAAAGGTTAATATGGCTTATTGATTATTCTTAATTAGAAGTGTTGTTATGCAACCGAGGGGAAAACCA
Source organism: Grampus griseus (assembly GCF_964374135.1). Lineage (NCBI taxonomy): Eukaryota > Metazoa > Chordata > Mammalia > Artiodactyla > Delphinidae > Grampus > Grampus griseus. The sequence continues at coordinate 50,005,841 of NC_139012.1, forward strand.
CAGTGTCTAAGAAGAGACCAGTGAGAGATATGAAACACATACTCATAGACACCAATTTGCCCACCACCCCTCCAGAGTAATTGTAACACCTCCCCCTAGTGTATATAGAGAGAACTACCATGATTATGGTGAATACCCCAGGGTTTCAGCCAAGGGGAGCAAAACAGAACTACTACTACATATTAGATACCTTACTCATATATTAATTTGAAGTATTGAGTTCTGTTGTTAAAGATTGACATGTACCCACAATAATTAATTTTAATCTTTATGTCTCATCCTTATTTCATTTTTAAAGGAAATGAAATCAGCTTCCAATTGTTTGACTTCCCTTTAGCCAGATACAACTTTTAAAACTGTAGTCACTCCTAATTTGTAACACTTTCTTATATTCTATTTTTCCCCAAACAATTTTCTTTTTAAGATACCATTTTGAGTATTTTTTAAACTATTCTTAAAATATTAAGCTCAATTTTTTAAAAAGGAGATGATATAAATATTGTTAAACAGTTCAAAGATCCTATTGTTTTTTATACCATAGAAGGCTATGGACATAAGCGTTCTAGCTGAGGAATCCAGAGGACCACAGAGTTGAGTGTAGCTCATGATACCTAGAATCTCATATTTCTAAGAAAAGACTGGTTGATAATCATGAGTTGTAATTGCAAATGATAGTCTCAACCTTAAACCAAAATTATTATTCCTTTATTATTATACATATATTGAACATCCAAAAATCTTGTGTGATTCCATCAAAATATAAATATATGCACACTCATTGAGAAAAAGTACTGAGAAATACTCATATAAACATAACATTATTTCATTAATAAGATATTATGCTATTCTAGGTGAGTTTTAAAATGAACTGATTATGTTGGAACAGCTTCAAACAGAGAAGTATTAAGGTCTATTTTTATAGACTGATCAAGGCTGATTAATGCTATTACATTAAATCAATAATTGAATATCATTAATAATCTTAAAATGCTATTTTATGACTTTTTTGTTATATAAGGTATTTAATTTTGTCTCTGAGAGACTCTTTAAAATTCAGATTGACTAGCTGTAGTTGTAGTTCCAAGAGTTCATGCATGTAGCCCCGAGAGTTTATGTATGTAGCCAAAATGGTAGCAGTTATAACATTCTTCCAAAATTTGTCCTGTTTGTTGTATTGTTGAATTCAATAAGATACAGTTCCTAAGAGAAATTTCTGTTGCTGATAGTTTCAACACAGCCACTGTTTATATGACTGAAAAATTCTCTCTCCACTATTTCCTTTTCCATCATTTTTACCATTATTTCAATATTTGATTTCATATATTTTTATTTAACAGAGAATTTTCAAAAATAACTTTAACAGCTAAACGTTTTAGATGTAATAAGTATCAAAGATTGCCATATCATATTTAAATCCACAGGTGAAGGATAGTGTTTCATTCACAGCTAGTTCTAGTCTCCATTGTCTTTCAGAGATATTTGAGTCTCACTTCTAACACACAGCTATTAGCCAACTGCTGTCTTTTAATCAAAGATTCCCCTTTTAACAAATGACAAATTCACACTACTAACAGGACAATCACTAAAACATATCTTTCCCCTTTATGATAAATATGAATTTTAATAAAGTAATGTAAATTAACTATAATTTTTAAGTTTCAGGAGAAATGGTTTATAATTAAAAATATTTTTGAGAACTAAATCTCTCCTATACAACAGCTAAGAAAAAGTGTAAACTATATCCATAAATAAACAGTATATTAAATTAAATGTTAATTTTTTCTCATTTTTATTAAAATTATTAAATCTTGCTATTAAAAAATATTTCTCAGGAAATGATATATTTCAAGTCCCTTCTATATGATATGTATGTTATGTTACAATATAACATGTTCATATACATGTTCCCTCCTCCCACACATAGGAAGTGAGTTCCCAATGAACAGTCGAAATTAAATACAGGATTAGCCCTACAAAAACATGGAAGTTCTATTAATTTGAAATTCACACAGTAAATAAACTAAATTTCCAACTGGTGCTATGTATTATAAATATATGTCAATCAGAAGGAAACACTCATAAATTAGTCACCAATGATCAACTTTTGAACTGGGACACATATCAGGATATTTATTTTAAAATAGTAAAAGTTATTCTAGAAATATTTCTGCTTGCAACATATATATATTTTTTCCTGCCGGATAATATGTTCCAGACTTTTCTTATCACTAATTCTCATCTCATTTTTTGTGTGTTTATTTGTGTATGTGTTTCCAATGATGGAAAATCAATGAGGCAATCACTTAAAGATTTCAACAATTTAATTGATTGCATACACTATTTGTTTTGTTTTTGTTGTCTTTTAGCCAATAAATAAATAAATAAACTAATAAAACTACCAAGTACTAGAGTAAAAAAAAAAATTAAAAATAAAATAAAATATTGAGACAAATTTCAGGTAATTTAAAATTTTTGTATTTAAGTTTTACAGTTTAAAATTATTTGGTGTGGTTTAAACAAACTGTGTGCATGTAATTGTGTGTAGAGTACCTGAGAGTTAGGCCATGAAGAAACAGGAATTGTCAGACTAAAAAATGTTACATTATATCTAATGTATTAGCATATATTAAAAGGGGGAGTTGGATTGCATTGTGCAAAATGTAATTCTGAGAAAAATTATCTTGAGCTTCATAAATTTCAAATAGCATATTTGTATCTTCTCCTGCCTTAGCCAGGAATAAAAGGGTTCAATTAATTATGAAACCTCAACTCTCCTGCCCCATAAGAAGTTGCATGCTAGCTCCCCCTTGTGGCCACTTCGACAATAAAAAAGACAGGTATTTGTTTTGGAAATTCCCTTCATTAAATAAAAAAGTTAGATTTGTTCAGTCTTTGTATACTAGTTTTCAAAACAAATGGAAAGTTTCTGAATGAAATGGTTAAATTATAGATGTGATGGGTGGATTGTTAAAATAAACTGACTGAAGTTGGAAACAAAAATAATAAGTATTTCATGCATGGTGCAGCAATCCCATTACTTCTTATAGTTGAGCATGTTAGTACAATTCTAAAACTGAGAGACCAGCCCTTGGAGGGAACCTGGGCAATTTGATTCAGTAGGTGGCACTCTTTCCTCAGAGTCAGTTTTGCTGTGATGACCTGAAGTGATGTTTCAAAAAGCTATGTCATTGGAGGTCCTGCCTTTCAGGTGAGGCAAAACCCAAAAGATTATAATCATTTATGGTTATAACAGGTCAGATGTTTCCTTCCATTATTCTGAGGTATTTAAACATACTGTTGTATAGCTATCACACAGAGATCAATGAGAAGAATAGAATATATGAGAAGTACCCTGAGCTCTTCAGAAAGCAAGTAAGTGCTCTACAAATCCTCTGCATTTTAATTATCATCATAATCATTAACCCTCCCACGTCTCAGCAACAAGGTCTTACTTGGATAATTATGATCTACTTATGTAAATGCCTCTTTTCAGTGAGCTAGGCATATTATTTCCTCTTATCTTTTAAATATTCTGAGTAGTTCAATTGAAAATCAAGCACTGTTAAAAAGCTATTGTCTGTCACCCTGGAAATATCAGACTTTTGCTTTAGGTAGAGAACCTTTGTTTAGTTTTTCCCTCCTAAATATACATAAAAAGTACACATCCAATAAAATTATTTCTGCTCTTACTCAAGCAGTGTTTCTGAAATCATGCTAAACGTTAAGTAAGAGGAATCACTGGGATGAATCATCTTTAAAATTACCATGGCTGGGTTGATTTTTGAAGCTGCTGAAACCTAATTTCTAACCTCAGATTCTCAGAGAGTGTCCACATCTTTCTGAGTCAGTGTTAACTGTTTCTAGAAAAGATGAGAGAAAAAAAGCCCATGGTCACTTACAAACTGCCAATACTAAAATAGGAATATAATGATGTGCAATATTTTAATTAAACATTGAACAACTTAAATCCAACTTTGGCAGTAAATGAGTAATATATCTTTATTTCTCACTAAAGTTGGTCATCACAGTATAAGTTTGTTATGTGACAAACATAAATATAGTATTAAACAAAAGGAATTTAAATGCTTGAGTACTTATTTAAATATTGGCCAACTCATCTTAGAAAATGTACAGATTAAATTCTTGAATGTATTGGCTATAATAATTAGATAAGTTGAGATTATCTATTTTTTTTCCTTCTAAATGATTTGATTGAGGCATAGGAACCAGAGAAAAGCATAAAAAATAAAGAATTTAAAATGATTGCACTGTTCAGCCATTTATACAAATATAAATTAACTAGATTCTGAAGGTGTATCAATAAAGTACAGTGTTACTTAAACTCTTTTGTGACAAGGATACTTTCGAGAATCTGCTGAATGCTATAGAACCCCTTTCCAATAAGTTTGATGGTGATCTATAAATTTGGTTTGTACAAATATTCTCACAAACACTTGTAGGAATTTTACATACGTGATTAGCAAACTCACTGTGTACAAATATTGAAATAATTCTGTTTTGGAAAAAGATCCAAAAGCAGCTTTGCTCTGCTAAAATTAAAGTTTTAAGAGAGGTGAGATGAATTTATGTGATGCACGGCACTATATGAGATATATTTTAATAATTGAAAAATCCATTTTTTAAAAGAAAAAGCTTCCTGTACTTTGATCAGAAGCCTCATTTGCAGTGGAAAGCTTAATTGATTATAACTATTGTGATACAAGTGAATCTCACAAGCAGCAGGGAAGTAAAAGGTTGCCTAGGGAGCAGCCTCTTCATTTTACTACTCAGGTTTAGCAACCAAAAGGCCATTGAGATATAAAGATCTTTCTCACTCTGACTGTTGAAAGATGGACATACAATTCTGTCTAGTTAGAGGTAAAAGGCACTGTTTCTGTGAACAGCCAAAAGCAGTCAGAGAAGGGCATGTACATAGTGAAGATTTAAAAGTTTATTTTATGACAGTCATTTCAACAAGTATAAATTAACAATATTCCCAAAGTGGTCACTAGACTGTTGAGTCATGGGCCCTTCCAAGAATTTGTCGAATGCTTTAGAACTGATTTCCAGTACATTTGTATATAAAAACATGCACTGAAAATAGAATACAATTTTTAAGGGAGCATTTATGAATAAGCAACCCATGGAATTCCTTGTGCTCCACGGACCCCAGATTAGAAGACTCTTGAGCACTGCGGACAGCATAGTGTGTCACTCCAAGTAGTTTCGTTTAAGAATGAAAACACTCAAGAAAAGGTAATCAAAGTACTTTGTTTGAAATGCACACATACATTAAAAGAAATAAATATTCTGATTAATCCAAGTCTAAAATCTTGTTTAATCGGAAATATTAGTTTCAAAGTGAATTGGTGACATGTGCAGATGTCACTTATCCCTCCCTTGCTTCAAACCTTGCTAAATTGTCATTGAAAATTCATTAGAAAAATAAAGGAAAAATAAAGAAAATTGTGCATCATGTGGAAAGGGCAATGATGACGTATTTGAATAATGAGGAGTGTTTTATGGATACAGTTGAGATGGAACTAGATGGAAGGAAACTTCTCAAATCTTAGCTCCCCAGAGCCACTTCCCTGGGAGTAAGAGGAAGAGATTTAGGAAAAATATAAATATCTTATACACTGGAGAGAAGAAGCCAAAAGAGTAGGCTGTGGGGAGAGGGTGGCTGCATATTTTGTTTTATCAGTAGTTCTGGGATGTGCAGCAGATGACTGAGCCTTTACTTTTGTCTGGGTCTGATCAAAATCTGAGGATCTGATCATTCTCTTGGGGAAATTGTCTTTACCCTCAATCATCTCCCTCTTTGAAGGTGAACAGGGTAAGTGTATCATCCTGAAAGATAGGTACTGAGGAGGGCAGTTTCAGGACCACATTCAGGAAGCATATATTCTCTTGTGAAGTGGAATTAATGCAGAAAGTCTTTCCAAAATTTTAGTTCATACTCTCAAAACTATTTTTGGGGATAGTGAATCCAAGAAACTTGAAGAGGTAGCCATGAAAGAGAAATAGTATAAAATTTGAAAAGTCACAACCGCAAAATGTAAAACTACAGTAGGTGCAGTCAACAACAGAAAGAATATTAAAGAAAAAATGTAAAGAAATACATGAAAAAATCGGATATTTTTCTGTAACTCAGAGAAAAGGGGCCCATGGAGAGAAATAAAATCAGAGAAAACTAAATACAATGACAGGTGCAGGGTATCCATTAACAGAACACAATAATAAATAACAGAACTTGTAAAAGAGAGAACAGAATAGAATGGGAAAACAAGGAAGATCTATAACCATAAAATATGAGGGAAAAAGTTTGGGGATAAATAAAGACCCAGTTTTGTTAATTAAAATAGCTTATTGACTACCAAGCAAAATGTAAAAGCCAACACAGAAATAGTCCTTTAATTTTTGAATTTCAAGGATGATGAAAATATATTGTTAAGTGTTATCTCCAAGTGATGTTCCCCCGTGCTGCTCTGGGTGGGCTCCACCCTGTGGGCTAAGAGAGCAAATGAGCAGCAGCTGCTACATTTGTTCAAGTTCCAAACCCACTGCTCAACATAAGGGTGGGCTTCTGCTATTTCTAGGTTAAGTGACATTTTCAGAGAGCAAGTTGATGGGAAGAGGAGCAAGACAGCATGGAAAGCAGAATTCCTTGACTTGTAGGCAAATATTGTAGCCCAACGGTAGTAGAAAACACAGCTCTACAGCATCCCAGAAGCTATTCAGCATTTGGACGCAATTTAAGTTTTTACAAATGATATACATTTCTCTCCTCATGACTTCCTTTATTACACAGACTCATTCTACACTCCTCCCTGTAACCAGGAGTGACTCTTCAGTATTGAATAAAACCTTGACTCCATATATTTTTACTCGCCGTCCTGCATTCTTGCTTCTTCCCTCCTGTACCAGAGTAAATGGGCAATTTCCACAGTCTGCATGTTTCTTCTCCCTATTTTGTTTCTCTTTCTGTAAGTTTGGCTAAACAATACAGTGCTTTCCTGATTTTACTAAATGAATTCTTTTTATTTCTAGTAACCAGTTTGTTGCATTTCTTTCCTCCTACAAAATAGATTCCTCTTCTAAATTTCTCATTCTAACAATACTACATATTTAATACAGAACTTCTGACTCCTTCATATATATATATATATATGAAAGAATCATTTCACAAGAGGCCAAAACAAATTGTAGAAGTGATATTAAAGAACAATCTACAAATGCAGAAATATAATTCATTCATTGATTTAGCAAACGAGATGCACATTTTAGGTTCTGGAATCATAATAGTGAAGAAGGCAGACAAGTAAAGTCCTTTGTCCATGATTTAGGGTTGTTGGTCAAATTCACTTCTGTGTGACTGTGAGAATGAGGCCTCCATTCCCTTGCTAGTGTCAGCCAAGAGTTTTTCTCCATTCCCTGAGACTGTCTGTATTCCTTGTCAAATTGCCCTCTCCATCTTCAAAGTAGCAAAGCCAACTTCTTCTCAAGCTTTGAATCTCTCTGACTTCCTCTTGTGCAGCATCTCTTGCCTCCAGCTGGAGAAAATCCTCTGCTTTTAAGGGTTCATATTAGATTGAGTCCACTCAAATAATTCAGACAATCTCTCCCAATTAAAGTCTGTAAACTTATTTACACCTGTGAAGTCCCCTTTTTCACAAACTGTAGCATATTTTCAGACTCCAGGGATTAGGATGTGAACATCTTTGGGAAGAGCATTTTGCCAAAGGGATTTATACAATGGGGTTAGATAAATAATTTACAGAACAGCTGTATGTTAGCATTCTACTCAAAAGTTAGTATAAGAAAAAGTAATAAAATAGAACAACACAAAAACTTACATTAAACAGCATTTAATAAGGCAGTATATATAATATTACAACTTTCTTAAAACTTGTATATACACATTTGTACATAAAATTAAGTGGGGAGATAAGCATTTTTGTCTGGGTGGTAGGGTGGTGGGTGACTTCTTACTATCATCAATTTTATAAATTTTCTATTATGAAAACATACAAATTTATGTTAAAGAAAATACATTAATAACCTAGTAGTACCATTTCCCCTCACCAGTGTCTTAATTTCAGTCACTTCATTCTCTCTCATATACACAATATTAATTTCCATGTTTGCTTTTGCTCTTCTTCCCACCTGGCAAGTCTTTTACTTACAGAGATCACTCCGTTTTCCAAAACACTGGAGTTCCACAAGAAACAATTGATTGCTTGTAATTACTTTCTTTTGTTTTCTATTGTTACATTCTTCATAATTTATCCTTCAAGTAGAAAAGCATCATCCTTGGGGTAGGTCCATGACAAATATTCCATTTTAATTTAGTGTGTTGTGGGAAACCAGTCAACATTAAAGAGAAGAATTAATTTATAGGTACATGAAATAAGAAGCCATTGACTTGGTATGCTGTAACATAATATTTCAAAGGAAAAGATTTATTAGTACCTTCCACTTTTATTTTTGTGACTTTAGTCTTCAGATAAGGCATCCTAATTGCTATGTCTCAATATTGTTGTATGCGTAAGGTTCAATATTTGATAGGTTTCTTTAATGAATCAATTAGATGAGTGCCACATTAATAAAATACTATTTTTTATAAATGTGTGGATTAAATTATTGGAACTCAAAGTTGTCTTCATTTCTGCCCTATTAAATACACCTATCATTTATCTTCATGGGTTTAAGATATCTATGACAAAAGAACTAAACAAAGCTAATTGCTTGATGTACTCTTAGTGAGCATTTTCAACAAAAGCATTAATAGATAAATTTATTGGGCTTCCCTGGTGGAGCAGTGGTTGAGAGTCCGCCTGCCGATGCAGGGGACAGGGGTTCGTGCCCTGGTCCGGGAAGATCCCACGTGCCGCTGTGCAGCTAGGCCCATGAGCCATGGCCGCTGAGCCTGCGCGTCCGGAGCTTGTGCTCCGCAACGGGAGAGGCCACAACAGTGAGGCCCGCGTACTGCAAAATAAATAAATAAATAACTTTATTCAACAAAACACTCATAAATATAACCAAAGTGAATAATAAAATACGTAGGATCATTGGCAGTCTTAAATGTGCCTAAAAGTTTCTGAGATCCTTGGTGTGGTGTAGGGGTGGGCTGTTCAGCATAGGCTGCATCATTAATGATGTCGAAAGTGTTGCTGGGAGATTTTGGTTTCATCTGGTCCAGTATGTAAATCAGTTAACTTCCCAGAGACTAAATTTTATCGTCTCAGAAATAGTGGTAAAATATCTGATGTTCTTCCTTCCCAAATTTTTGAGGACCAGATGATATTTGGGAAGGATTTTACTAACTCTAAAAAACAGTTCTCACAACTATTATATTATTAGTCCATTTTGTAGCTAAATTATAACAAAAACGGGTATAGTGAGCATTTAAGAATTATATTTGTTTTAAAATACTGTATGCTAACACATATATATGGAATCTAAAAAAAAAAAATGCTCATGAAGAACCTAGGGGCAAGACGGGAATAAAGACGCAGACCTACTAGAGAATGGACTTGAGGATATGGGGAGGCGTAAGGGTAAGCTGTGACAAAGTGAGAGACTGGCATGGACATATATACACTAGCAAATGTAAAATAGATAGCTAGTGGGAAGCAGCCATATAGCACAGGGAGACCAGCTCGGTGCTTTGTGACCACATAGAGGGGTGGGACAGGGAGGGTGGGAGGGAGACGCAAGAGGGAGGAGATATGGGGATATAAGTGTATGTATAGCTGATTCACTTTGTTATAAAGCAGAAACTAACACACCATTGTAAGGCAATTATACTCCAATAAAGATGTTAAAAAAAAAAGAATTATATTTGTTTTAAAAATATATAATTTTGTTTATTTACGATTACTAATCTCTTGACCATCCTACATGCCATTTGTTCTCAAATGTTCCAAATGTTTAGAAATGTGCTTTCTAGGTCGCTATTTTATTTGATTAATCTACTAAATATTTTACATATTTGAAATTAACTGGCTTTTGATCTATATGTTTATCGGTAAATAGCTAACTAGGTCATATTTTTACTTTTGTTTACTTTTTCATTTATTTGCTCCTGAATGCGTAGAAGTATAAACACAACTGTAAAGAGCACAGATAAGCTCTCAAAATGTTACAGGCATTTTACCCAAACATCTGTCAAGTAAAAGGTTAGAATTTTCACTTTTAGAAGAAAAATATATACCAATTAGCAGCAATATTCTGTTGCCTATTGCATGATTTTGGTGTGTGTGTGGGGGAAATTGTCATGCGTCTTGATTATGTGAAGGCATTTCTACATGGGGCTTTCTCTGCTGAATGTCTACAGGTTGATGCAAAAGATAACTTCTACACATTATTTGGATATTTAACACATAGACATTTATCTTCAGCATGCAATTTGGACTATATACTGGACATGTTGCCAAAATTTTTCAGTTAAATTAATTAATAATAACCTTACATATTCCAAAATGCCAGTGGATACAGTTTTTCTGAATTTGTAGAGAACTGCTATTAGAAATCCCATGATGCATAAAATATTTGAGGTTTCAATAGTATTTTTAGATCTCACTAAAATTCTTATAGATATCTAATGTCAGAAAACTGCTGAATTGTAAAATTTCTAAATTTTTTTTAGTAAGAGAGGTTTTAATTATTTAGATTAGAATTAAAATATAATTTGAAAAATATTCTACATTTGTGTATTTGATATGAAACAGTTTTTAGTACAAAATTATAGTAATATAAAATTTTTCAAAATGTGGTTCAGTCAGTATTTATAAAAGCAGCAGCACCCTACCACATAGGTAAGATATACCACATAGGTAGGGTATCTATGTAATTTTTCTCCCAGTAATGATAAATCAAGCACATCTTTCCATACTAAAACATTAAGCTTTTGAATAAATATGTAGGGTTTCATTGTGTAGACACATAATCATGTGTATAACTAATTCTCTCTTAATAGATATATAGATTTCTTTTTATGTTTTATTTTAAAATGTTGAAATTTACACAATTATTAACATATTTTTCTATACATGTGGAAATATTTTCACATAAAATTAATTTATGAGAAGTTAATTAGCTATGTCCAAAGAAATGCATATTTTAATAATGTATAGACATAATGTACTAGAAAGTTAAGGGAACTATAGTCTTCATAAATGTTAATGTCATAAAAGACAAAGAAAGGCTTTGGAAATAATTCAGATTAAAGCAGACTAAAGAAACATGACAATTAATTGTAATACCTGATTCTAGACGGAATCCTGTTCTTTTAAAAAATGCTATAAAGGGCATTACTGGATAAAGTGACAAAATTGGAATACACATAGTCAATCAGATAAAAGAAGTATCAATGTTACATGTTTTCAAGCCAATAACTGTACTTGGGGTTATGTAAGGCAATATTCTTATTTTGAGAAAATATGTATTAAAATATTTAGAAGTAAATGGCTATGGTATATAAAACTTACTTTCAGGGCTTCCCTTGTGGTGCAGTGGTTGAGAGTCCGCCTGCCGATGCAGGGGACACGGGTTCGTGCCCCGGTCCGGGAAGATCCCACATGCCGCGGAGTGGCTAGGCCCGTGAGCCATGGCCGCTGAGCCTGCGCGTCCGTCCGGAGCCTGTGCTCGGCAACGGGAGAGGCCTCAACAGTGAAAGGCCCGCGTACCGAAACGAACAAACAAACAAACAAAAAGAAATGAATGTGGCTTCTAACTCAAAAAAAAGGAAAAGAAAGAAGCACTCTCTCCTAGAGCTTCTAGGAGGAAAAACAGTCAGGTTGACACCTTGATTTTAGCCTAGTGAGACCCATTTGGTTCTGACCTCTAGTACTGTAAAATACTATTTTAAATTTGTGTTTCTTTAAGCCATTAAGCTTGTGGCAATTTGTTACAGTGACAATAAGAAAGTCATACAAATAAATCTAAGAAATAACTGACTTGTAATATTCAAACATGCCAAACTTGGGAAAGTGAAGGAGAAATTGAAGGACTGTTCCCAGTTCAAAGACAGTGACACATAACTGGGTTTTATAATGATTCCAGATTGGATCTACAAAGGACTTTACTGGGAAACCTGGGCTTGCTGGATGAAGGATACATGAAAGTCCTTTATTATTTTTTATTTTATTCATTATTTTTGCAGTTATTCTTTACATTTAAAACTGTCAACATTTATAGACATAAAGCAGGACCAAATTAGAATCTCACCACAGTGTATGCACTGTCTATTTCTGTGGATCTTCCCATTAGTGGATATTATCAAACATTTTTGTCAGTTGACAAACTGACAAATTAAAAATAATTTGATAATTAATATAATTTATATTTTTATTTATAAAGGCATGCACTTCTAAAGATTAATTGTATGCTTGATTTTTTGGAAGCTTTTCTTTTATTAGTAAAAACTTTTGTCTATGTAAGACTGAGTACCTTGATAAAGCAGCAAACCACAGCTTAAATCAAATGCTCTGCTTATACAACAATAAATATATTACATTAAATAAATAAATCTATTAAGCTTAAAAACATGAAATAAATGTAGGAAAAGTTTAAAGGGTTCAAAAATAAGTTTTTTAACTTAAATATATGTTTAAGTGCACTTATTCACTTTTTAAGGATAAAATGAAGCATTTCTTCCTCAATTGAAAATTGGGGGTTAAACTGTAACTTTCTGGGTCTACCAGACTCATTTTTATTTTTATTTATATATTTATATTTGGAGGAGAAGGTAATGACAAATATGATATTAACTAGAACTTGTATTCTATCTTTCAGTTCATAAAACACTTTTATACTTATTTTAATTATGCAATTCTCTCCTAAAATAGGTGTGTCAGGAATTATCATTCTCATTTTTCAAAGAGGAAACTGAGGATCAGAGACATCAAATAACTTTCCCAGGGTCACAGAGCTATCAGATATATAACGAAAGGATTCATGACATTTTGAATCTATTTTATTTTTACTCACTGTGTATTAATAACATAAAACTGGGAATATTAGATGAGGCAGCTGAGCTTTGCATTTGAGGGTGAAGGTTACAAAGCAAGGTTTCCTCAATTTGAATCCTGTTTCCACCATTTACTTGCTGTGTTACTGCAGGCCATTTTCTTATTCTATCTGTGACTGTGTGTTAATTAGTTGATGCGCTATTAGATGTAAAAGTTTGATACAAGTCTTGACAAGTAATAAGTGACAAATAAATGTTTTTATTATTACTATTATTGTAATATAAAATAAAAGTAAGTGGTATTGATCTAATGAAATAAATCAAATCAACACTATTGGGGAAAAAAACAGCTCATGATGCTATTTTAATGTTAAATCAGCTACTGAATGCAAATTACCTAGCCCAGGAGTTATAATAATAAATTCAGTTTTTATCATCATCATCATCATAATCATAATCATCCTATAAGGAAAAGGTACATGACATGGCCTAATGTAAAATGTCAAATCAATATAAAGGAAAAATTTACATACACAGAGTGCTAGTTAGATTTTTCTACTTTGTTTTCCAAGGCCAAAAAACAAAAAGCCCCAATTCTTTTTTTTTTAATTGAAGTATAGCTGATTTACAATATTATATTACTTTTGGGTGTACAACATAGTGTTTCAATATTTTTTAGATTATACTCCATTTAAAGTTACTACAAAATAATGACTATATTTCCCTGTTCTGTATAATATATACTCGTTTCTTATTTATTTTGTACATGGTAGTTTGTTTCTCTTTAATCCCAAACTCCTATCTCACCTCTCCCCACTTCCCTCTCTCCACTAGTAACCCCAAATTTGTTCTCTATATCTGTGAGTCCATTACTCTTTTGTTGCATACATTCATTTTTGTTTTTAGATTCCATATATAAATGATAACATAAAGTGTTTGTCTTTCTCTTTCTGCCTTATTTCACTAAACATAATACTTTCTAGGTCCAGCCATGTTGTTGCAAATAGTAGAATTTCATTATTTTTATGGCTGAGTAATATTCCATTTTGTATATATGATCTTTATTCACTCATCTGTTGATGGACACTAAAATTTGCTTCCATATCTTAGCTATTGTAAATAATGCTGGTATGAACTTTGGGTGAATGTATCTTTTTGAGTTAGTTTTTTTTTTTTCATTTTCTTCAGATATATACCCAGCAGTGGAAATGCTGTATCATATAGTAGTTCTATTTTCAGAATTTTGAGGAACCTCCATACTGCTTTTCATAGTGGCTGTCCCAATTTACAATCCCACCAACAGTGAGATAGTATTCCCCTTTCTCCACATACTCCCAACATTTGTTATTTGTAGGCTTTTTGATGATAACCATTTTGACAGGTATGAGGAGATATCTCATTGTGGTTTTGATTTGCATCTCTCTGATGATTAGCAATGTAGTCATTCATGTGCCTGTTGGCCATCTGCATATCTTCTTTGGGAGAATGTCTATTAAGATCTTCTGACCATGTTTTAATTGGGTTCTTTTTTCTATGATATTGAGTTGTATGAGCTGTTCATATATTTTCGTTATTAACCTCTTGTCAGTCATATCATTTCAAAATATTTTCTCCAAGTTAGTAGGTTGTCTTTTCATTTTGTCAATCGTTTATTCTGCAGTGAAAAACCTTTTATGTTTAACTAGGTCCCAATTCTTTTCACAGGTGATGTTAATTTCATCATTTGAAAGATGCTTTTCAAATTAAATCCAGAAATGTATTTGTTTACTTGTACAGTCATCCCTTGGTATCCAGTGGGGATAGGTTCCAGGACCTCCACAGACACCAGAATCAGTGGATTTTCAAGTCCCTTACATAAAGTGGAGTAGTATTTGCATATAACCTATGCACATCCTTCAGTATTCCTTAACTAATTTCTAGATTAATTATAATACTTAATACAATGTAATGTTATGCATGTAGTTGTAAACACAATGTAAATGTCATGTAAATAGTTCCTGGCATGCAGTAAATTCAAGTTTTGCAGTTTGGAATTTTCTAGTATTTTTTGTAATATTTTCCATTCTTGGTTGGTTGAATCCATGGATGTTAAACCCAGGGGTAAAGCTAAAGCTTGGACTCTGTCGACATTTGCCCCAATTCTATGCTGAATTCTCTTCTGCTCAAGCCCCTTCATTAATATGCATGTGCCCTTAGCTTAAAACTTCCTGAATTTTGCTGTTCAGGGAGACACTGCTTTGGGAAAGATTCCCTGTGTTTTCCTTTCTTGTTGCAAGCATTCTACTCTTTGCCTTTGTTGTGTCTCTTGACTCAACACCCACCAAGAGGTGAACCAGTTTTTCAAATAACACTGCTCCTGTTTGTATCTCAGCTCAAGCAAGTGCTAGGTGTTTGATCTTGAGCAAGTTACTTTAATGTTTCTGTACTTCCATTTCCTCAACTATAAAATGGAGATAATAGAAATATCTACTTTATGGTGCTGTAATGACATTAAATGAGTCTATGACAGATGATATAACACATGATCCAGTTCAGTGCTGGTGTCATAGGAATCACATTTGGAGGAAGCCTAATATTTTTTAAAATCCTGGTATTTAAGATATAATAATTAACAAGGACTCATTGGAGTCCAAAGTGAGCAATAGAAAAAATTGACAAACTATTATTAGTGTCATCTCCACCTCTTCACAAAATGTTCATTTTAAGTAAAATGTGAAACAAATCATCTGACCAAGAAGACCTTAACATTCCCCTTAGCTTGACTAAACTGCAGACAGACTTGTTCGTGACTCCAGGCCTCTGACTTTTCATAGGGTATTTACTTAACAAACTTGCAGCTGTAAATTCTTTCTCTGCCTCTTTGAAATGTAAATATTCGACAACCAAGGAATATATTTCTGGAGGACTTGGTAGTCATCTCTTTTAAAGGTAATTAATCCCCTACCTTCCAGCTAATTTCTATAGTAAAAATGAGCAAATACAGATAACCTCGGTGACCAAACCTCACCACTAATGTCCTCTAGTCCTTTTGTACCAACTCATCCCAGCATTTAAAAACTCTCCTGCAATTTTTTTCAGTGGAGTTGAGTTCAGTCTTTCTCCCTTATTGCAAGGTCTTTAATAGTCTCATTGCCCGTTTAACTGATCTAGTAGAATTTTTCTTATCACAGGAACTGTCTCCAGAATTAGACAATTTATTACATTATTATGTATAAAAGAATTATAATAGTCTGTTAAGTTTTCAAAGAAGAAAGCCATCAAAATTCAATAAGAATTTATATTTATATTTTCATTTTCCATAGATAGTTATCAATTTTGACACCATATGTTAAATACTTGACAGCATTAATTTTTGAATCATTTTATATGCCTTTCAGCTTGCTTTACTCTTTCAATTATCTTTATGAAGTTAATTTCATTTTTTACTGAAGTGTCAGCTCCACAAATTTTAGCAAACTGCTTCACTCATATGTATCATGCATATAAATGACTTGATGCTATAGTTTAAGATGTGTTATGATAATAATCAAGAGCTTAATTCTACTTTAAGATGAAGACTCAAGACAGCATTTCTATTTCTTTAGTCATTAGCTTGATCTTAGAATTAAAAATAATTTATGAGATAACAAACTATCATAAGTACAAAAGCTTGCTGTTAAAGTTTCAATTACAATTTATATGGTTTTAATCAATATAATAAAAAGTATTTACATATTCTATTTTTATATTCATGTGGTAACTATACAAAATAAGTTTTTATTTAAAGTGTAGATGTTGTCACTAATTATTAGAGAAATGCAGATCAAAACTACAATGATGTATTACCTCACACCTGTCAGAATGGCCATCATTAAACAATCTACAAATAAATGCTGGAGAGGGTGTGGAGAAAATGAAACCCTCCTGCACTGCTAGTGAGAATGTAAATTGGTGCAGCCACTATGGAGAAGAATATGGAGGTTCCTTAAAAAACTAAAAATAGAGTTGCCATATGATACAGCAATCCCACCCCTGGGCATACATCCAGACAAAACTATAATTTGAAAGATACATGCATCCCTATGTTCATAGCAGCACTATTTACAATAGCCAAGACATGGAAACAACCTGTGTCCATCGACAGATGAACAGGTAAAGATGTGGTGTTCATATATATACACATATAATGAAATATTACTCAGCCATAAAAAATAATGAAATAATACCATTTGCAGCAACATGGATGGACTTATTGATTAACATACTAAGTGAAGTAAGTTAGACAGAGGAAGACATATATCATATGATATCACTTATATGTGGAATCTAAAATATGACACAAACGAATATATCTACAAAACAGAAACAGATTGGTGGTTGTCAAGTGAGGAGAGGGTGGGGGAGGGATAAACTGGGAGTTTGGGATTAGCAGATGAAGACTAGTGTATATAGGACGGATAAACAACAAGGTCCTACTGTATAACGCAGGGGACTATATTCACTATCTTGTGATTAATCCATAATGTTCTAATTCTGTGAAAAATGCCATTGGTGAGTTGATGGGGTTTGCATTGAATCTGTAGATTGCTTTGGGTAGTATAGTCATTTTCACAATATTGATTCTTCCAATCAAGAACATGGTATATCTCTCCATCTGTTCGTGTCATCTTTGGTTTATTTCATCAGTATCTTATAGTTTTCTGAGTACAGGTCTTTTGCCTCCTTAGGTAGGTTTATTCCTAGGTATCTTATTCTTTTGATGCAATGGTAATGGGATTGTTTCCTTAATTTCTCTTTCTGATCTTTTGTCATTAGTGTATAGGAATACAAGGGATTTCTGTGTATTAATTTTGAATCCTGCAACTTTACCAAATTCACTTATTTATTTATTTTTTGGCTGCACCACCTGGCTTGCAGGTTCTTAGTTCATTGACCAGGGATCGAACCTGGGGATAAAATTCAGACCCAGAAGTGAAAGCACCAAGTTTTAACCCCTGGACTGCCAGGGAATTTGCCTATACCTATTTTTAAATGATCTAATTAAAATAATACATTTTCTATGTCCAAACTTAGGAGAACTGTAATTAAATCTAACACTATGATCACAAAATAAATAAATGTAATGGAAAGCATATATAAAACTGAATTAACAATCAGTGGTTTCAATATGCAATAAAAGACACTATGTCTTACAATATGAGAAGTATTAAAAAAGTGGGAATT
This sequence comes from Grampus griseus, assembly GCF_964374135.1. NCBI lineage: Eukaryota > Metazoa > Chordata > Mammalia > Artiodactyla > Delphinidae > Grampus > Grampus griseus. The sequence continues at coordinate 50,024,016 of NC_139012.1, forward strand.
TAAAAAAAATCACTTAGATTTTTAAATATTTCTAGATATAAGCACAAAATATGTCATAGTAATTTGACCCAAAATTGCATTTTTCTCACAGCTTTTCTATTGAATTTATAAGAATAAAGTTACTCTCTTTAATTTCAACTTCAAAAAATAGTTGGTCCAAAATATCCTTGTCAACAGATTTTTAATAAATCATAGGTAAATTTACTTAACTCTATTTTTTCGCTGGTATGTTATTCAATGAAAAAGAAGGCTTCCAATTATAATGGCAAAAGGAGAAAAACAATCAATATAAAAATATAGCTTAAGAATAATTTTCAAACTTTAAGCAAACCATAGTCATTTTATATAATTTGCAGGTGTCATTTTAGAGAGACAATAGACTATGTACGCAATTACATTCCATTTTCAGACAACAGTTTGCAATCAGGAGAATGTGTGATGAGGTTTAATCAAAGATTAGAACTTTTTAATTAAATAGGGCCTTTTGTGACTAGTGATTTGACATTAATTACTGTTTTACTTGGATTCTTTTTGATTTGTAAAGGGCCCTGAGTACTGAAAAAATTATATCGCATCACAGAAATTGTTGATAATTAAAACAAAAGCTTGTCTTCCTCAGCCCATCACACATCTTAAAAAGGAACATCATTTTAAATGTTAAATGGCTGCCTTAGAGAAACAGACTAGAGGGCGTTAAAGGAAAAATAACAGATGGCATGTCAAGCCATTTGCTTTGGATGGACAGTTCGAAAAGTTGTTAATTGTAATGATTTATAAGCTCTTTTAAAATATTCAGCCACACTTTTAGGGACTAACTAATGGTAGGAGATATATGCGCAGTTCTAAAAGCTCAAGACCCTTATGGGAAACTTAAACCAAACTCAAAAAAACACCACTGCAATGAATAAAGGTCATTGATCAAACTTAATGCTAAAACAGAATGTTCAAATTATATTTTTTATTTGTAGACTCTTGGAGAATAAAATGAAAGTTGAGACTATTTTTGTAAGATGATGACTCTAAGTGCAACATTCATCTCTCTGTGATTCAGAGTATAGTATATGCAAGGGGTAATCAAAATAAAAGGATTTAATATCAATGAACTAATTTGTTTTAAAACAGTTTGAGAAAAAATAACATACAATAAAGGTAATTTTAAAAATAATGATGTGCTGTGTTTATGTAAGATACAGTGATTTCACTTGTTCAGACATAGAAACCAAATTATTTTTCCAGTTGGGATAAGAGAACCACATATTTCCCTGTGGTGACTGCCTTGTAATGGAGGACATTCAATTTTAGTACAACTTGCCTTAGGTTAGGATTAGGGTCTGTGGACAGAGTAAAACTAATTGCCCTGAACATGGATGTCACCCATGCCCTCAGCTTCATCAGCAGTACACGCTAACCAACTAAGTTAAATAAACATGGTAATAACAAAACAGAACTTTAAAAATACATGGTTGGGGCTTCCCTGGTGGTGCGGTGGTTGAGAGTCCGCCTGCCGATGTAGGGGACACGGGTTCGTGCCCCGGTCCGGGAAGATCCCACATGCCGCGGAACGGCTGGGCCCGTGAGCCATGGCCGCTGAGCCTGCGCGTCCGGAGCCTGTGCTCCGCAACGGGAGAGGCCACAACAGTTGAGAGGCCCGTGTACCACAGAAAATAAAAAAAATTAAAAAAAAAAAGGTTGTGTGAACAAAAGATATGCACTACTGAGCATGGAACATGTTGTGATTAATTTTGCCTTTATTAGACCATACGTAAAAGCTAGTCAGCTAAGCCATGTTTGATATAATTGTACTTAAGTAACTTAAAGATAATAATCTCTCGCAATAGTAAAAACTACTTAAATAATATCAATAATTCAGGCCACTTCAATTTCCATTAAAATAAGAATTATAAATTCATAGGAGGAGATAATCTATGTTGCCTGTAGATGTATATTTATTTAGACTTTTTATTAGCTAACACTTCCAGTTCATATTTTATGCTATTTTCATGTCCAATGGAGACTTAATATGAAAACATTCAAGAGTGGTAATTAATTGCTCATAATGGTAAATAGCTTGAGGGTGGTGAGGAGATTTTGTTGACCTCACTCCTCTCTTCTCCAGTACTGGAATAAAATAATCTAGCACCACAGCTAAGGACAGCAGTTACAGTTCCATATTTTCCAAGATAAATAGGAAAATTGACTATGCCATGATTATATACCCCAAATGTCACTAAAACTGAAATTATAGCTTGGGTTTCCTAGCAAGTTGCAGAATTAAAGAACTGCAAAATTAAAAGAATAGAACTAGAACTTTACAGTTGTTGATAATAATTATTTATTTATTGTTGACTTTTACTAGACAGTTTATTATGTATAATGTCATTTAGTCCTCCCCAAAAAATTTAGATAGATGATTATCCCCATTTTACAAATGAGAAATGCAGAGAGGCTAAAAAACTTCCCAAGATGACACAGTTTGTAATGGACTAGTTAATATTTAAATCATAGTCATATCTGGAAGACAAATCTAAGGTTTAAAAATAAGATTAGAAAAAGTTTAGGTTTGAATGCTCCATTTGGTATTTTAATAAGTGGATTCCATTTCTCTTAAACGTTGAGATATCACAGAAGATATGAAAGGCTAGATAGAAAAATATTGGGCAAGAAGAATAAATGTGGGGGTAAAACAGGCACGGGGAATGTTTTTACATTGAAGTTCCACAAGTAAGACCAAGGATTCCTCCCCTCAGTATCCACCTGTGTATTTAAGCATAATCTGTCCTTCCCAAACTTTGCTTCAGTACTTCCTGGCTAACCTTAGCCCTTGGGATTCACTTTGGCTTTTGTCCAAGTATCAGAATCACGTATGTTCTCTCAAATCTCTCTTTCTCTCACTCACATAAACACAAATACTTCTGTAAAAGCCAAACTTCTTGGTCTTCTTTCACCCTTAAATAATCCTACAACTCAAATTGGCTAAATATAGACCCCGAAACATAAGGAATTCTATATCCTTGTATACTCATGTCAATCCTGCTGTTTCAATTCCTCCTCCAGTTCTCACAAGCTCCCAAAGCACGTTCCCCTTGTTTAAACAAAATCAAAGATTTTACATTAGTACCCCATAAGGTCACATCCCTCTCCATAACTATTTTCAGAATATTTGTGTTCTTCTGCTGTGCTAGAAACACAGTTCATGGGCCTCTCCAAGGTCCTCTTGACCGCTACCTTGAGAAACTAAGAGACAAGATGAGCAAAGTCTCAATAGAAATGCCTATTCATTATACCAATTCTCAGACTCCTCTTGTCTGTACCTAATCCATAGTGCAATATTTAGTCTTGGAGTGAGGACTTTTTTATTTCTGTTCTAAGTAAAGGGAATAAAGCCAGAGCTTCTCTATGATAGGAACAATCTTTGGCATGGCATTAGTCAGACCAAGGTTGGAACCTAAGAAAAATTCTTTATCTTGGTGTCATATTTTACTATTTCTCTTTTTTATTAATCAAACCAGGAGACTGATGATGACCTTAAACTTTCTCTTACTTTACTCCCCAACAAACAAAGAAAATCTAAAAGAATAACTGAAGTTTAAAAAAAATCTGATTTCATGCTCCCTAGAAGACTGATATTTTAAACTTAAGATTTAATTCTATTCCTTGTACTCATGAAAGACAGGCTCAAACCTAACTGAAGCATAAGATTTAGCACATCAAAAATGAAAGAGTTAAAATTGCAATTCATGGGCTTCCCTGGTGGCGCAGTGGTTGAGAGTCCGCCTGCCGATGCAGGGGACATGGGTTCGTGCCCCAGTCCGAGAGGATCCCACATGCCGCGGAGCGGCTGTGCCCGTGAGCCACGGCCGCTGAGGCTGCGTGTCCGGAGCATGTTGCTCCGCAACGGGAGAGGCCACAACAGTGAGAGGCCCGCGTACTGAAAAAAAAAAAAAAAAAAAAATTGCAATTCATGGGTTGTACTGCATTTAAAAGAAAGCTGTTAGATTTTTTCATTTAATATTTTTTAAACTCATATATATCTCATTAAGGATAATTAAATATAAAATCTATAACTATTATAAGAAGCTAGTTTACAACGGAAATAATTACTTTCCCGTTAGAAGACATATTTGGGAAGACTATAAAAGTAAAACTATATTTGGTATTGTCTGCATCGCTTATTTTCCCATAGAAAGCCTATCAGTTAAAATGAATTTTAACCTTCTCCATTTCTCCCAGAGAACATTTAATTCATATTCTTTAGGCTTTTTGAGACTGGCTCCCCATACTGATGAAGAAATTATTGTTTTTATAATATTTACTAAGGCCCAGTTACTGAATCTTTCTCAAGGACATTTCATTTGCCTTTAATGTGTAAATCTCTGAGAATCATTTTGGGGAAAAAGGCAGCCAAAAATATATACAGTTAATTGTATAGTTTAATGAATTCAAATTAAGTCATAATATATTATATTAAATACAATGCATGTGACGAATAGGAAACAAAAAGGTCATGACATCTAAGAATAGTAGGACCAAGAACTTGAATACTAATGGATCAAAAATATCCTGCATGAAATATTATTTTATATTTTACTCTCAGTCCCAGATTTTTTCTTTTCAAATTGACTGTTCTCAAAACTACTCAAAAAAGTCAGCAATATGATTTTATAGTGTTCTGTGATGTCAAGAAGGTATGAGATTATGTTATACATTAAAATGTGCTATTTTCAGAAACAGTTAGCTAAATCATAATGTTCTGAACATTAATTATCTGAAAATGTGCCCAGTAAGCTATAATTTAAGAACAGCTTCTTGACTATCTTTCAATATCTTGACAGCCATTGAAACACGTTGTTCAGACGATGTTGACTCATCTAATGGAAAGAACCACTACTTAGATGGTTGCCTCAGAATAGTTATCTAAAAAGGTGTATGTAGAACTGTGGTAGCTGAAGCTACCACATGGTCCACATGACTTTTTCTGATCTCTTCCAACCTATAGATGTTGTCACCGCTGAGGAATAAAGAAAGAAACATTATCTTCTAAATCTTTGCTCCATGATCCTTCTGTTGTATGACTGGATAATTTCTAATGTGTGTTTTTAGTGATACAGAACCTTGCTACATATATTAATTTTTTCTTCAAAATTGCTTTCCACAAACTTACTATGTTAATAACAGACTAATTGGTGTTTATTGTTCTATTCATAAATACAGTTTGGTAATATATATTTTAAACATTCCAAATTACTGTCCCTGTGATGATACTCTTTTCCAGTTTTCTTTGCTGATTTCTCCTCTTGGCATAGTGGTATGAGCGTGGACTCCAGAGATAGTGCCTTGGTCAAAGTCTGGGTCTACTCTTCCTAGCTATATTGACCTTGGAGAAGTTACTTACACTCTCTGTGGCTTGAATTCTTCATCTGTAAAATATGAATATTAATATTAGCAATATTATAAATAACAATTCTTATTACCCAATTTATAAAGAAGGAAGCCAAATCTCACAGAGTTGATGTCCTTTAGCTGAAATCAAAAATAACTGGTGTAAAGTGATACATTTAGAGTCAATAATTAGTAAGTAGCAAAGTCAGGATTTGAATACAAAAGGAACAATTTTTTTTCCTTCTTTGGTATTAGTGAAATATACTTATGAATTTACAAAGGATTTTAAATTCTTTAATGGAGATCTTCCCCCAACATAATATCAACATCAGCTTAGCAAGGGATTAGTTTATATTTAAGTAACATTTAATTTTGATTCAAACATATTTGTCTCAGATCTTTCAGAGCAGGCCATGCAAATCAAGACCAATTTGAAAAGCTAGCAATCTCCAGGAAGTGGATAGGGGCCAAATGCAAATTGTTAGTTATAGCAGGTAAAACTTTCTTCCTCACCCACCATGTTTTGTCATGTCTTTCTTTGATATGACTGCATGCAAGGGGCAAGGACAGAGACCACTTGAAACCTTTTTGATGTGACCAAATTTTTGTATCCTACAGAAGTAACAGAACCTCAAGATTTGAACATGTTAACGCTCTCTGAATAATCCTAAACTTAACTTTGTCACTACTTTATCAGAAATAGGAATAATAGCAGTGGTCTAAGTGTCCTCCCTTACTTAACCAGACAAGGTCCTCTTCCAGGTGTAGTGATGATGGAATAGCACAGGAAAGGATACTGCCCTTCAATTATGTCCCTCACCCTATCCAGAAGACACTCATGGAATTTTCTAGAAAGTACTTGGCAAGTAGTTGCTACTCCTCTGCTTATATATACTTTATTGTTTATTTTTTGGAGAATTTGTGAGAAGAGTTGATAAATAGCTATATCACACTACTATTGACCTTGGAAGTCTTACCAGAATATTTCACATTCATTTAGTTACTTCAGGAATATGGAGCTTGCATTTAGGGTTGGCATCATAAAAGAGGCTTTTTCCTACAGACACTCTCTCTCTCTCTCTCTCTCTCTCTCTCTCTCTCACACACACACACACACACACACACACACACACAGAAAACCTAGAGTATTGTAGTCATAGAACTGAGGAAGACCCATCTTCCCCAGGTTTTGCTTCTCAGGTGGAATTTTACTTCTTTAGAGGTAATAGTGATAAAAAATCAGAGATGAAATAAAGTAGTGATCAGATAATACATACTGTGTTTATATTTCTAACCCTGAACTAGTTGCCATCCCTTAAGCATGCCTTAAGTTTTCCTAAATATTTTCCTTTTAACTAGAATATCTTAGTACCTCATCTCTACCTGTGTAAATTATATCAATCCTTTACATTGATATCCTATAAGGTCATCCCTTAATATCCTTTAAGGCCCACTCAGAAAGCCCACATTTTTGTAAATCCTCTCTTGATTTCTTACAATTGGATATGATTGCTCATTTCTTAAACTGTTATGGTAATTTATGTATAATTTCTATGACACACATTTTATTTTGTTCTGCATTATTCTCTGCTTAATTGTTATATCACTCATCTCCATCTGAAATTATAAAGATATAGAAAATAATGATGGTTTTCTCATTCCTACCCCACAGTGTCTAGCACAGTGTTTTACAAATAGCATACCCTGAATGAAAGTTGAAATGAATCAGTCTGCCCTTTTCTAATAGTGCCTGTAACAGTGTTATTTTCCCTCTGATAGAAAAGTAGTTGAACATCTGGAAGTTTAGGAATACGGCTCTTCAGTTATCTTAGTACATAAGAAATACAAGAGCTACACAAGTTCTGACTCTCAACTGGCTTCCACTAGTCCAGATACTAGGTCTGAACAATATTTAGTACAGTTGAGTTAACAATTGAGCCTATAAATTAAGAAAGGAAAAAGTATTCAAGCCTTATCATTTATGAATCATCATAAACAAATGGTACCAAATAAATATGAATATATTCAGGATCCATAAATAAATTTATTTATATAAATATTTGACATATATGTATTGTGTGTGTGTGTGTATATATATATATATATATATATATATATATATACACACACATAATCTCCAGGATACATAAACAAATGAAATATATAGTTAACACTAAAGGCCGTTTTCTAAAATCATGGCTTACATAACCCCTATTTTGCACATGGGGTGTCTTAGTGTATTACTTTACTGTCCTAAAATTATTGTTTAATTTTAAAGGATTCCATTTAAGCTTCTTAAAATATGACATGGTAATCATTAGCATAATTTGTATGAATAACAAATAACAATGATGATACTGCAGTTCTTTTAATGAAATAATTCGTTATTTAAGCTGTCTAAGCAGTATGCATGACAGCTACCCTATCAACAGAGGAGTTAATTCAATGCACATGGAAGAACAGTTTAAATATTAAGCAATCAATCAATCATTCTCTCATCCTAGTTAATGAATAAGAGTATTACTTCAGTTGTTTCTTCTCTACTGAAAGGATGAACATAATCAAACTTGAATTTTATAGGAAATGAGGAGAATTAACATTTATACTCCATATCCATATATGCTTCTCGTGGGTTAGAATTACTTGGGAATTATATTAAGTATATTAATGAAGATTCAAACTTATAAAAATTATTTTAGATCTAGTCAGGTTTTAGTAATAATCACTGAAACTGTTAACATGATCAAAACTTTTGGTTTAAATCATTTGCACATATTTTATTAACAGGACAAGTTTCCTTCATGAATAACAGAGGTTATTTACGAAGTTTTACATATACTGTAAGTATCAGAGAAATTTTACTGTGTTTTGCCCCATGAAATAACAATCTTTGTTAGCAGTTGACTATGGGTTTGTACCATGAAAAGACCCTGGATTATATATAGAGCAAATTTATCTGTGTAAAAGTAGGTTATGAAAATAGGGTAGATAAACTAAGATCTTTACTGCACTCTTACGAATATGTAAGCAGAGAATACCTGTAGATAGGAACAAGATATATTTCAATCAAGACAAAACTGAAAAGATTTTTGACAAAAAGAGAGTGCAGTTTTGTCCCAGACCTCCTGAAAATGTCCCAAGAAACTAGCATGCAGAAAGTAACAGACTAGTAAGAGTTTGGACCTTTTGTTAATTGTTGGTGGGCAAAAACTGGAAAATTTCATAATGGGTAGGAAGTATTTACATAGAAAGCAGCAATCATTCAGGCTTTACCCTATTAAAAAGAGCTCATGGTAAGGAAGTGTCCAGGATTCTTTCCAATAAAACAACATCTTAGTGTTTCTCCTCCTGCCAGTGAGGTTGGCTTAAATTAAGTGAGCATAAAGAATATGTGTATATATAAGTAATAGATAGAAATGATACAGAATGAATGTTGATTGATTACTGTTTTAAATTTAGGAAGCACTGTCTTAAGAATTTACCTCTAAATTCTTATTTGAATACTTATCATTTGTTTAACTGGAAATAATATTATAGAAAGGATGGTAAGAAAAAATACTCAATAGGATTTAAATATAATTAGCTACTTAGCTAGAAAATATTTGAGATATTGATTTTTATGGAATCCAGAAAATAGAGCTTTTTATATATAAAAGAGTAAAAGTTCACCAAAATATTCAAAACTAAAAATAAAATGAACAACAAAAATTTTAAAAGCCTTTTCATTCATTCTATTGAATTGATAGAGTATGTACATAGGTGTTTTCCTTCTCAGAGTCTTTATTGGTGGAGCCCCCATGAGGCTGCATATAGAGATAAAATTGTCATTGCCAAAGGACCATTTATAATATGACCACAGATATTTCTTCCCATTTAACTTCAGCTGTTCTTTGGTCTATCATATCAAAATTGCTTCAGCTATTATCTCCTTCACAATCCTATATTTCAAACATCCCCCAATACAATAAAAATGCATATATTTTTAACAATCAAAGTTGAAATTCTGAAGAAAGATGCAGGATTTCATGAAAGTGATGGAAGTGGTGTCAGAGAACTGCAACTGCTAGAATCAAATGTAAAATAATACAAAACAGGTCAATACAAAAATAATAAACATTGATGATGAAAAATTTACACAGCATCTTGAAAAGATTTATTTATTTTTTTTATTTTTAAGCTAATCTCCCAAACCCTATTTTGTTTTCTCTACACATAAAATTTTAATCTTTGCTTTAAGTGGATTTACTTTGAGTGACTTTTTTTTTTCTGGAATTGATTATTCTTAGATAATGAGTTCTTATATCAAAATAATAAAATGATGCAACCATAACATTCTAAAAAATGTATACTGCAGTTGATCAGAAAATTCCTTGAATTTAGAAAAAAATAAACTGGGCTGGATTTAGGAAGATAAATGAGGAAAACAACCGGCACCTGCAAACAGCAGAGATAAAATTTCCTCCCCAAGCAGACAAGTTCTAAGTTCAGAATCAATAAATCCAAAGAAGAGAAGATGAGAGGAAATTGTCTAGGTAATTTATTACCAAACTTTAATTAAAACATCTGAGCTGGCCTGAGCTTGCCTTCTTCTACCCCCTTGCCCTACATACAAAGCACAGGCGGCAACTGTTGTGGCCAGATTTATAATTGAGACCCACTCTTTAAATTGAGTGACAGAGAGGCCATGGGTAGCTCCAAATGTGGGTGTTGGGGACAAAGAGAAAGAAATCATTGCTTCTGAGGGAAAAAGTTTAGAAAACATGCAAGACCATCTTCGCCTCATTTGTGGTCAAAGAGTAAAGTTTCTGAACTTTGGCAGTCATGCTATGTTCAGGCACTCTGCAGGGTAGCATCCTGCCCATGGCCATCCTCTTACATGGAGAAACTCATCAACCTTCCTTACTAGGAAGCCATCTCTTAGAACTGAAGAGAAAACCTGTATCAACATCCTATATTAAATGACCTGGTCTTTCTCATAAAAAAAATGAAGCAAGAAATAAAGATTATTATATGTAGATAGAATAACAAGGACATGAAAAAAAGACAAGGTTGATACCAGGTAATTCAAGAAGAAAACATTAAAAGTAACAATCATATCACTACTTTCTAATACATGTCTAAGGAAGGATTAGGTTAGTCTAAAATACACATTGAAAAACAGACCTTGCTATAACTAAGTAAAGAGCAAAGAAAGAAAGTAAAATTTGCTTGATTTTTGAAATAGAAATTATTGAATAAACTGAATAATACATTAGCAGGGCTAAAACCCAACTTCCTGATAAAATAAGTAGACAACGTTTATTTATTTAGTGGTTATGATAGGCTAGGTACTGTTCTGTAAACTTGATATATTCTTAACTTATTTCATTCTCACAACAAATCATTTGATACTCATCATCTCCAGTTCACAAATGAGGAAACTGAAGCAGAGAGAAGCTGACTAGCTTAAGACTATTACAGCTAGTAATGACACAATGCTAGTTATCCACATTCTGAATCTAGGTGGTTCTATGGCAAAACGATATACCTACCAACTGAGCTTCATTAATCTTGAAGACAAAGTTAAGAGAATATGCAAATGTTTAGAGTCAAAATTGCAGAGTTTTAAAAATACAAAATAAAGGAAAATGTGGAATTAAGAATATTAAAAATATATATATGGAGAAGTACCTACTAGGTCCATTATTCATTTAATGGGAACAACAATACAAAAAAGTTTTCTGAGTGGAAAAAAATATATGTGGGTCTTTATACTGAAAGTCTCCACTGAATAAAAGCAGAAGAAAAAATTTTCAAGAGTCACTCTTAAATATACCCAGGTCAAATGTCAGAACACTAAGGAGGTTGAAAAATTCTAAAAGTATCCAGAGACAAAAGCAAGGTTACCTACGATACAACAAAAGTCAAAATGACATCAGATTTTGCATTAGCAGCAGTTGCATCTGAGGGCAAAATTAAATCTTTTAGGACGTGAAAAAATGTATAAAATGTATTGATATGTTTATCAACAAATACATATAATATTTTCTGTTTGTGTTATAAAAGGATCTGTAAGAAATATCAAAAATTATAGTAAGGTTTGGTAATCCTTAGAGAAATTAGTCTAAAAGCAGCTGCATTCTAACCTGTCCTGCCAAACGGGCAGAGACAAATCTCTTAAAATAATCCTTCAGTAAGAAGAGGAAAAGTTTAATTTAGTAATATCTTAAAAACAACAATAGCAACAACACAGAATGGCGTCTAACGATAGCTACAATATTAACATTTTTATTAAGGAATAGAAATGCTAACAAATGGAAATAAGGAGCATTGAATTTAGAATGGAAGGACAGAAGATTTAAGAAACAGTGGAGGGCTTTCCTGGTGGCGCAGTGGTTGAGAGTCTGCGCGTCCGGAGCCTGTGCTCAGCAAGGGGAGAGTCCACAACGGTGACAGGCCCGCGTACCGCCAAAAAAAAAAAAAAAGAAAGAAACAGTGGAAATTCTGTGTGGTCTAGAAGAGGTAAAACAAATTACATAAAAATTAAAAGAGAATAATTTGAGACATTTCCTGAGCATGAGCACAGTTTAGTCACTTGGGCTTAATCCCATTTCATTTCTTTGGGACCAAGCATACCACCTGGATCTGCAATAACTCATATATACACAGTGCTGAAAATTCTATATATGTACACTGTATCTTATAACTGAAAATTGACCTGTGAACATTAATAACTTGGCTGCAGTTGCAGAGTTGATGCAGTATTTATAGACAATAAAAACATAGCAAAATTACTTCATATTCATCTGTACAAATGCAATATTCTAATATTACTTTAATTAAAGTGGTGTTAATTAGAAGAGTGGTATGTCTTCTAAATGCTCATATTAGATTCCATGAATTTTACTTATGTTTTTTCATATATTCAAACACAATATCACATAATAAATATTTATTCTCTTTGATAAATATTCTATGCATGACTATACCATTTCTATATTTTTCAACATGTTGGTATTGAAGGATTTTGATGAGCAGGAACTGGAAAGAGCTAAATTGGTAGGTGATTTAACTCTGGTACATTTTCATTCCATTATAATTGCTTTCTCTGTAAATGAGAAACATCTCTTTCTGCTTTCCCTTTTACTTCCATTCCTTTTCTTCAACCCCATTCCCACACTCTAAATTAGGTTAAAATTAGATCATGAGATCGGTGTATTTGAAAAAGTTGGTAGAGAATGCTATTGGTCCATTTATATGCTCATTTATTTATTATATTTCTAACTTCTTAGGTAAATTATCTTAATTACCTTTAACTCTCCAAATTCAAGGCAGATATGCTAGGTCAGTTATTCTATTTCAGTTGTCAGTTGATAATCAGTGATTTTTTAAAAAGATATATCTCTAGTTGAGTGACTGTATGTAGTAATGAAAATACTTAATATTATTAAAATGGAATAAACTGTTTCAAGAAATCCAAAAGGTGATGGATAATAGAAGGAAAATTTAATCCAATCATTTTCATGGTCACCTAACATTAGACCAAGTTCAAGGCTGGTTTACCACAAAATAATTTGAGAACTTGTGACAACTTTTGGCTGTCTTTTGTTTTCAGTTCTATTTGTAAATATGCAGTCTGCCTAACTGCCAAAAAACAGGCGCTCTTTGCGTTTCATGACTTTAAAACCCTAGGACATCAGTAGGATTCTGTCAGGTAAGATAAATGTGAGAATAAACAACAGAATCCATACTTTTTTAGCAGCTGCATGTTGCTACATTAAGCATTCCAGAGCACCCTCTCCACACTCAATGAAAATTGCAGTTGAATTTAACATACCAAAACCCTTTGATTGCCAAAGGCATTGGAATTGCTCTGCTGAAAATACTTTCAGAATCCTCAGGGGGTCTGATATGGGGTAAGCTCCCCGGTGGTTGATTAATACTTTGTCTCCTAAAATACTGCAAGGCTTCTATGGTGTTTATACTAGCCATTTCATATATATAACAATGCAAAATCAGCAGAGAAGTTTTGCTTTGAATTGCTGTGTCCACTTTACAATAGTGGTTTTGACACAACATCTTAATATTTTGCAACAAACAGTCTACGATGGGGCACTATTCTATTCACAAGTAAGTGATATTACTTTGTTTTCCAGTCCACAGCCAGTTTTTGTTATAGATTTTGCTGTTGTTTCCTTTGGGGGAGGTAGGAGATACATTGGGGAAAGCTTTTGTGAGAACCATTTAACTAGAGGATAACATCTGTACTACCAGCTATATAACCATTGATATTGAGAATTTGAGTTCCCTTATTGTGGTTTGAACACAAACTGTAACTTCAATATTACTTTAACAGAGCTCTCAACTATAGCTTGTTTCAAAAATGAAAATTAATAAATATCATTCTAAAGTGGTGTGTGCCTGTGTGTTTGTGTGTGAGTGTGTGTGTTTGGTATTTTATGTTTCAATATAATATAAAGAGAATCTCAGGTAGACACCTCATTGTTCTTGTATCTAAGAAAATCACGTTAGAAACTGTACTGTCTTATCAAAAAGAAAAATTAAGCTTGTTTTAGACAAAGTGCTTCACATACACTATAATAATATGAGAAATTCCTCATTAGTTATACCAATTCTACATGGAAAGTAAAAGTTTGTTTGGTTTAGTTTTTCATTTAATTTTCATATATTTGTTCTGAGGAAAGAAAAGCTTTTGTGTAGTTTGGAAAGGCTTTGAAGCATTTGCTATAGATATGAAATTTCTGTAATGTCATTACTCTGGCTGTAACATCACTCTCCTTGCTAACCCATGTGATTCTGTTAACTTCCTAGATGCAAAATGGGCCTCATGGTTTTCATAAGAGTAAATTCATATATTTTTACTTTAGCTGATTAGTTGAATAGATCATGAAAAACTATATGTGGATTCTTTCATAAATCAATTTAGGGTTATAAAGGGAATAATTATTATTTTTTACTGTAGGATGAAACTGCTCCCTAAATTTAATTCATGGGACATACAAACTTTAGTGTATAAAGAGGCCTTAAAAGTTAATAATGTGTACAAAAACAGTAACAATAAGTGCCTTTTTTTTTTAACACCGTCTAGTCTCAAAACATGGCTTACCTATTCCTTCATACCATAATTCATTCAAATAGAGATAAAAAAAAAAACCCACTGTCTTAGCTATGGTCTAATGTGGCCATAGCCATGCTAACAATTGATTTTGACTACTGAAGTGGCTGCAAGTAAAAAAAAGTACAGTGGAAGCTGAACCATAATTTAAACTCAGATTTTCTCATATTAAGTCCAGCATTAAAAACTATATCATGCTGATATTCCATAATACAAATTAAAATAAAGAATAATATTGTAGCTACATTGTATATCATTCAATTTTGGTTTCAAGTATTCCTAAATTAAAGTCTTCCTATTCCTTATCAAGTGCTATTTTAGGAGATCTACCTCTGCAGATGGTAAATACATCTCTTCCAATTTTATAAGATACACTTGATGACAAATATTTTTTAATTCTAAGAAGCTTTGTACTAATTTAAGTTTAGCTAAATAATACAGCTGATTTTGTACTAATTTTACTGAAACTTGTCAGATCCTTGATACAACTTTTGTTCTTATAGAACCTTAAAAAAAACATGATTTTTTCTAAGTGTTTGCTAATAAACATTCCCTGAACTCTTACTTTTATAAGCAAATGAGATCAATTCAAGAAAAATTCCATAGAATTTTTTTCTTACTTTTGGATTCTTAAAATGAAATTTTTCTTTTTTACGTTACTGAGGTGATAATTAATAATGCAGAACGGAATGATTATAACTGGATGGTTTCTAAATATCACCTACAATACCAATGCCATGCTGCCACATATGTACTTGCCCATAGTCAGACATTTTTCTAGTTCCTATAGCAACTATTACAAAGTTTAATTCTCCATATTCTCCTATTCAACCTGGTCCAGAGCAAATAAACAGAGTAAGACAGTGCTTAAAGTGTTTGCTTCCTTCAGTGCCCCGAGATTAAACTTATCTGTATCTGAAACCTTCTTTCATTCATGTTGCCTCAGCCTCCCTCCTTATCTATTATTTTTTCTTTCAATTTCTCTTCATTTCCAGACTCCTTGAAAATAACACAAAACAAGAATAAAATTCTCCATTGTCTCAAATCAATTCACATCTCAACCACAGCTTTTGACTTCCATTCCAAAATTCTGTTGCTACTGAAGTCACCCATGCAAAAACCGGTCTTAAATTTTCATTGAGTCTGAACTATTATTAGCTTTTGAAATTGCTACTCACCCAACTATATTTGTGAAACTTTCCTCTTCCTTGCATCTCATGAGCTTACCTTTCCATGGTCTTCTCCTATCATCAATATAACTACTCCTCTTAGGATTCTTAACAGATGTCTCTCCTTATACACACAGTAAATTTTGGTGCTCTCTGTTAGACACTGTCTCACTTCTTTCCCCATATGCTGTTTTTGAGTGAAATCATCTTCAGAATCATCTGTTCTTCTGACAGATGTATCATTGCCATATCTATACTCTTCCTCTGTTCTGAGATCCACTACCTTCCACTATCTTCTGTGTATCTAACAGACAATTTCAAATTGACATGATTCAATCTATATTCATTAGCCTCTACTTCTAAGTCTTACTCCTCCTGTGCCATTTTGCTTAATGATATCATCATTTACTTAATTTTACAAATAAAAAACACTAGAGTCAACCTCAGCTGCTTTCTTTTCCTCAATATCCACTACCTGTTTCACAATTAAATCCATCAATGTGTCTTACTATTTTATCAGTTAAATAGATTTTAGTATATAGCTTTGTGGGGGGAGGAAAAATACTTTCCTCTACCCTTCTTCTGGTTGGTCTAATAATTAAATTGATATGACACAGATTAACAGGAGAAAATCAAATTTAATTATGTACCTCTGGGAGTTCCATAAGAATATGAAGCCCAATGACAAGTTAAGTAATTGAAGCTTATTTGCCATCAGATAGAAGGAAGGGGGAGAAGGGTTTGAGACTTCTAAGGGTAGGAATGCAATTTGCTGGAAGATGAAAAAGAGCAAATGTTTGGTAAACAAGTGTTTGCTGGGCCATGCAGAGACAATGGGACACAGAGAGGACTTTGATCAAACAGGCCTTGCTAAGTTTCCCCAAGTCTACCTCACCTAGCTCATATTATATGTTAGTTATTTATGATGATAGTTCTGCTAGAACAGGTCCTTTATCTTAATTATTTTAGGAAGTTAAGAAGAGGAGGTAAATGCTCTTCCTGAGACGTTTCCTTCTTAAAAACAATCAGCCCAAAATAATCCTCAAGCCAAAGAGACACATTTTGGGGTGGCAAGTTTCTCCCCACTACAGCTTAAATTTTTTATCTAGACATTGTCGAGACTTTGACTTCAGTTTACATTTTGGAACATGTAGTCAAGGAAAAAATGAAATGAGAAAAATAAACTTGGAGGGAATTGCATGATACATTTATATCTGTCCTTTAAAAAATGAATATGAGGTTAGAAAAAAATATTTCACTAATCATGCAGTCACTTATTTTTATGATATGATATTAAATCATAAAGCCATAAAATTTTAAAAAGAATAAAAATGTTAGAATCCAATTTCAATCCATCTCTTTTTCATCATTTTTATTGCAATTTTTTTTTTTTTTTAGTTTAAATTCTCATCATAATGTACCAAATCTCCTAGTTGTTCTCCCTGCCTCAGAAATTTTTCCCTTTCTGGCTTTCTCCCCCTGCTTTTTGTTTTTACTTCCTTCAGGGTTAGCTTTCTAAAAGTCAGAATTGTATAATCAATACACTATACTGAAACCACTCACATGTGCAAAGAAAACTGAGCTTTTGCACTTGTTCTGTAACTGATTCAATCTTACAAATAAGTCCTTCTACCTAATATGTAATGAAAAACACTAGTTTTTAATTCAACTTTGAAAATTTAGTTTTATAATAATTTAAGTAGTCTATTTTACATGTTCATTCTTTTTAGGCAAAAAGGATTTGTCTGTTACCTTTGAGATATGCAAGCCCTCCCACCTTCTCTTCACCCTGTCCCAAAGAAGTGTTTCAGAATATGGAGGCAGGTAAGGTTTTGCCGATCTAATGACCTCTGCTGTAGTGGTTATAGTAACTCTTGTCTGGTCCCTAGTCCAGGTACTGGTGGTGAGACAGGAAGGGGACAGGGCACAACCTTTAAAAGAATGACATAGCCCGAAGACATGACATAAACTGATTGGAACCAACTAGGTCCAAGATGGACCAAGATAGTTCCAAGGCCAACCATGTTAAGGTCAAAAGTGGATGGTGGCCCAATTCCTGGAAATCCCCACCCATTCCCCGAAATAGCTGGAATACTCTTCCCACTTATTAGCCTATGAAATTACCCACCCTTATAAAAACTGACAACCCCCCCTGGTGCCTCTCTCACATTCTGAGATGGTCCACACTGTCTATGGAGTGTGTTTCTCCCTGAATAAACCTTCTTTCTCTTTACTGTGGCTCACACTTGAATTACTTCCTGTGTGAAGCCAAGAACCCACACTTGGCAGCTATCCCATAGACTTGGACATGACCTGGGACATGACCTTGGATGTGACCTGGGATGTTACCAAACATTTGCTTTTTCCTGCATCAGTGGTGCTTCCTGAGTGACTCAGGTGTTCCTTAACTTACACACATAGGCTTCTCAGGGTGTCTCCCATGTCCTCCTGAATCCTGGACCCCTCTGCTTATCATGCAGTCTCAACTTCTGGGAAAACTTTCCCTTTGAAAGAGCAGACCTTATTCAGGCTGCTAACCTTGACATCAACTACTTTCTCAGTCTCCTCTATGGAGCACCAGAAGGTTCTGCAGACTAATGGCTGACTGTGAGTATTGAGGCAATTGGTAAAGTCAAAACTGGATTCAAGTAACCATGATGTATGCAGCTGTGGACAAAATATATCTCCTGCCATTTCAGTAAACTCAGATGTTGAGCCATGAATCCATCAGTCACTGCAGCCACCCCCAACAGTGCACCTTGAGGGGAATTCAGGATGGAGGAAAACAGGACACTGGCCCTAGATAGTTAAGGTGCATATCAAAGGAATAATTTCAATAATTCCAGATTCTTGCATATTCCTATACATAGAAAAACATTAAAGTCATAAACTTGAGATGTCTGTTTTTTTGTGATTAACATTAATCTTTTGATGTTCAACTACATTTTTTATCCCCGGCAAAAACTCTTGTACATCCTGGCTTCTCCCTTCCTCTCTGGAAGAGTCCCTCAGAGCTATCTGAGAGGCTATGTCCCAGGCTATAGTTCTCAGTAAGCCTGCAGAATAAAACACAATTATCAAGTTTTAGGTTGTGCTTTTTTTTTTTTTTTTCAGTCGACACAGCACTGTACTTTGATGGGGCCATCCTCTGGGTTGGTGTGAAGGAATAGCCTAGAAGGTGATTTCCTCCTAGAGTCTCGTACATGAGTGGTAGACAGTAAACTTTGTCTTTAGCACACCATTCCTATGGAATCCTGGAGTCTGAAGGAATGTATGTTTTTTGTATTTTTTCTGAAGTTGTGATGGACACATTCTGAGCTGTTTGCACCTCTATTTTTTTTTTTTTTTTGTATTGAAGTATAGAAACAGACTCTCTCCTCTATTTTTAAAACAATCCTCAAGAACTGGAAGGGACCAGTTTTTCTATTTTCTACTTCCTGCCTGATTAGGTCTTCCCTTATCTAAAAGTTTATTATCAAGTTTGCCAGTTCAAATCTTTAGTTGACAATAAATAAATAAATAAATAAAAGAATGATAATGAAATTTAGCTTACTCACTTTTTTTTTACACAAGATAATGTCCTCCTCTTCCTTTAGATAATAAATTTCTTGGCTTGGTGGAGGTGGAAACCTGCAAAAGAATGTTATAAAGGGTTATAATATAAGCCTTGATAGTTGGTTTTTCTTCTTTGTAATGCAAGTGCCTGACTTATGCTTTGATTGCCTAAGTATTCACTTCAAAGAGGCATCCACTTCAAAGACAGCTATCTCTAATAAACACATTGCCACACACATGACCAGATAAAGAGCCAGCCCCCCAGCCTCCATTGTTTTAGAGCTCTTAGTTGATTTCAATAAATTACCATTTAGGAGTCCTGTTTTCCCCTTCCTACATTTTAATTCCCGCTGTTATGTTTCAAATTCACCAGTAGAATCAACTCCAGAAACTCTAGGCTTCCACATTAGACCCCAATAAAAACAGACCTCCAGTCCCTTACATTTTCTCTCTCTCTCTACCTGTGACCTTATTGTGTGAACCCAGGTGTGCCCTGTACCCTCCAGTAGTTGTAATAAAGCCTTGTTCTTTTTTTTTTTTCCTGAAGTTCACTTGTTGTTACTGCTAACGGTATCCTGCAATCATAGTAAGAATCACAAGGGCTGGTCCAGCCACAACATTAGATATGGATAGGCTAAGATGGCACAAAACAAAGATGAAGTAAAAAATCAAGTTAATGTTTTCAAATTGTTTTCTCCATAATACTTTCTTGGTAAAATTTGATGATACTTTTTGTTATTTTTGCAGTATGCGGGCCTCTCACTGTTGTGGCCTCTCCCGTTGCGGAGCACAGGCTCTGGATGCACAGGCTAGGCGGCCATGGCTCACGGGTCCAGCCACTCCGCGGCATGTGGGATCTTCCTGGACCGGGACACGAACCCGTGTCCCCTGCATCGGCAGGCAGATTCTCAACCACTGCACCACCAGGGAAGACTTATACTTTTTTTTTTCCCCCAAATGTTAAAGCAGGGCTTGGGAAACTATAGTCTATTTCCTGTTTTTGTAAATAATGTTTTATTGGAACAGAAACACATCCATTCATCCACATATATATTTACCCAGTATGATAGATTTAAAGATAAAATGATAGCCCAGAAAGATGCACTAAATAGAGCAGTAAACATTGATAGAGTAATAGACATGCAGATCACCATAGTCTTACAAACATGTGGACTTGCTAATGTGCTTTTAATGAGCTAGTGAGTTTTTGCACTACAAAGCATTAGGAGTTTCAAATCTTCCTTATGGCTGCATCATATATATCTACCACTGATCTTCTCCTAAACCCCACTTAAAGTTAGTTACTAGAATTAGGTCACCAACAAACAAAATTTTCAATTTCATTTTGATGACAACTCACTGAAAAGTAATTCTGCTAATATTAATGCTGCCCTTCAGAATACTGCTTACGAATTAACTGACATACTCAGGTAATAATAATGATTAACATTTATTCAGTACTTGCTATGTGGCTTACCTACCATAACTCAGTTAATTCCTGAACAACTCTTTGAGGTAAGCAAATAATTTAGCTTGGTTTACAGACATTAATTTGTCTGAGAAACATAGCCATTAAATAACAGGGACTTGACCCAGGCCTTTACTACTGATTATTTCCACGAATAGCACTAGGTTCTGGATAATATAGGACCTATAGCCTATAGCATATATTTCATGAAACTGTCTAGATCATTTATCAGTTTTCAGTGGTATACTATGCACCAACGGCACAAAGGTGAGTGAGATGTGATCCCTACCCACAAAAGACCTCCATTCTAACTGGAGAGATAAAATATGCAAGTAAATTTCATATAAACAATGCAGTGGTGGCCCTATAGGTATACTGGGCAAACATACCTGAGTGATGATAGCAAGAGTGTTAAGTAAATAATGAGAAAGGAAAATTTGTGAACTTAGACTTAAAATATTTGCAAATGACACTTACAGCAAAGTATATATATGTGTATGTGTATGTATGTATGTGTGTGTATATATATATATGAAGTCTAGACATAAATAAGCAAACCAGAATATGAGCCATTTGGTTTTCAAAGACCAAAACGTTAAAACAGTAATGTAAACCGAATCAAAGTTTTTAATATTAGCAATGATTGGACACAGAAAATTAGTGATTAGACAAATAGAAATATGGGAATACAAAACATACAGATACTGAACAATAGACCATGTAAGTATTAAAGGTCAGCCAAAAAACTGAAACTTGGAAAGCTGCATTAAAAAAGATCCATGATACTCACATTTTCCAAAAAGAGCCTTGTTAACTGTGGCAGTGCTTGCTCATTTGCGGGTACAATAGTTCTAGACAAGTAGTAGATGGTTGAGAGAAAAAGTCTAACATTTACGCTGCTTTTTCATGTTGTAAATTATATTTTAATACATTTAAAATTATATGCTTTATATTTTATTTTTTTCTGGTATTCAAGAACATATATTTATGAAAATTTGTGTGATTACCTTATAGTTAGTATATAAGAGAGCAATTCCAAATATTTGGACTTAAGACATTTTGCGGAAAAAAGGATACTTAGCACAAGTCATAAATTTACACGCAGCAGTACATGCTACAAACAGTTATATAAATTCAAATCAAGAACTTTGTTATATATATATATATATATAATTAGGTAAGAATTTTTATTACTTTTTACCTTATTACCTTTTATCTTATTACCTTTTACCTTATTACCATTTCATCTTCAGGGATCACTGCATCATTTTTCAATAAAGCAAACATTACATATGTATGTGCCCAAAATTATGTTGAACTCTATTAACTGATTTAAAGTGTCCATAGAAGAGAATTCTGTCATGAAATAGCTTTTATTTTTCTTGGAATAACAATAACCACTGAAATAGAAAAGTATATATACCTCCTGGTTATGTAAGCTTAAAACCAGAAAGGAGAATTTTAACCCCAACCAAGTGACAGAAGAATAACCCTACTTTTGATGGACTGAATGTTTGTGTGCTCCTTAAATTCATATGATGAAGCCCTAACCCCCAATTTGAAACCATCTGGAGGTAGGGCCTTAAGGAAGTAGTTAAGATGGGGTCATGAGGGTAGAAACACTGTGATAGGATTTACGTCCTTAAAATAAGAGGAAGAGATCAGAGCTCTCTGCCTTGTGAAGACATAGCAGGTGGCTTGCATAAGGTGGCCATCTGCAAGCGGAAGAGAGTTCCACTAGAATTTGATCATGCTGGCACCCTGATTTTGGACTTCTAGCTTCCAGAATTGTGAGAAATAGATTTCTGTTTTTAAGCCATTTTGTTATGGCAAACTAAGCTGACTAAGACACATTTTGGTAACCAGAGTGAGGTGTTGCTGTAACAAATACCTAAAAACTGTGGAAATAGCTTTGGAACTGGGTAATGGGTAGAGGCTGAAAGAGTTTTGAGATACAAGCTAGGAAAAGCCTACTTTGTTATGAAGGGACTGTTAAGGGTGTTTCCGGTAAATGCTCAAGAAGGAAAGAGGAGAGCTATAGAAAGAGCTTCCATCTTCTTAGAGAATATGTAAAATACCTATGAACAGAATGTTGGTAGAAATATGTATGTTAAGGGTGATTCTGGTGAGGTCCCAGATGAAAATGAGGAAGATGTTATCAGAAACTGGAGGAAAGATAATTCTTGTTAAATAGTTGCAAACTCTTGACTGAACAGTGTTCTAATGTTTTTGTGAAAAGTAGAACTTGCAAGCAATGAATCTGTATATTTAGCTGAGGATATTTCTAAACAAAGTTTTGAAGGAGGGTCTCAGTTCCTCCTGACAGGAGAGAGATAAACTGAAGATGGAATTGTTAAGCAAAAAGGAACCATAACTTGGAGATTTTGAAAATTCTCAGCCTATCAGTATTTCAAAACATGAGAAAGCCTGTTCAGAAGAGAACACTAAGGGTGTGGACAAAAAGTCATATGAGAAGGAGACAAGTAAGGATGTGAATCCTGGACTAAATCAGCCATTCAAGAAGAAAACAAAACAAAACACAAAAACTGCCAGTATGAACTAAAGGGGATAGTGAAAGAATGAAATGAAGGAAGGCTGACAGTCTTCTTAGACTGTACAGGACCATATCATAAATCTTTTCAGCCACAAATGTGCCTTATTCTTCAAGACAGGGAAGAATGACCGTGAACGTGATTCGACGATCATCAGGGCTGCCTCTATGGTTATAAGGTGAGGTGGGGGTCCATCTCCCCAGTGTCAGCAGACCAGATTGTGGCTATCTGGAACCATAAGGGCAGGGCCATTTGAGCTGTGGGGACAGGGCCTCCCAGAGTCTTGCGTGCGCAAATCCTTCCTAGAAAAAGTTCAAGGTAGTACTTAGGGTCTGGAAGATGGAACTGCCATCCCTGTAGGTCCAGAAAACAGAGCATCAGATCAAAAAGGATTATTCCTGAGCCTTAACAGCTAATGGTATTTTCCTTGCTAGGTTTTGAACTTGCTTAGGACCCATCATTCCCTTTATCATTGTGTTGTCTCCCTTTTAGAATAGGAATGCCTATCTTATGTCTATCTCATCATTATATTTTGGAAACATAAAAACTGTCTGGTTTCACACATTCACAGCTAGAGAGGAATTTTGCCTCAGGACAAATCAGATCTCAAATTCCAAATATATCTGATTTAGATGATATTTTAGATAAGATATTGGACTTTATTTAAAAACATTTTTCTAGATTTATTGATATATTATTGACATAACAAATGTAAATGTAAGGTGTACAATGTGATGATTTGATATACATATATATTGCAAAACAGTAACACTTCCATTCATATATATATGTTTATAAATATATGTATGTATACATAAATATATATACATTTTTGCATATGGTGGTAACATTTAATTAACATTTGTTAGTGACTTTTAATTATACAGTTTCATATAATTACTGTTAATTAATTAAGTTATAGTCTCCATGCTGTACATCTAGCCCCAGAACTTACTCATCTTATAGCTGGGAGTCTATATCCATTGACCAACATCTTCCCATTTCTTCCACTTCCCTAGCCCCTGGCAACTATCATTCTATTCTCTATTTCTATGAGTTCAGATTTTTAGATTCTGCATATAAGTGAAGATATACTGTATTTGTCTTTCTCTGTCTGACTCATTTCACTTAGCATAATGCCCTCAGGTTCCATCAGTGTTGTTGCAAAAAGCAGCGTTTTCCTTTTTTATGGCGGAGTAATGTTCCATTTTATACACAGACACACACACACACACACACACACACACATATATATATATATACATCCATATATATACAATATATCACATTTCTTTATTCATTCATCTACGGATGGATACTTACTCTGTTTCCATGTCTTGGCTATTGTCATGAATGCTGCAATGAACATGGGGGTACAGTTATGCCTTGCAGATAGTGTTTTCACTTCCTGTGAAATCCAGAAGTAGAATTGCTAGATCTTATGCAGTTCTATTTTAAATTTTTTGCGGAACCTCCATACTGTTTTCCATACTGGTTATACAAATGTGCATTCCCACCAACAGTGCAGTGTTCTTATTTCTCCACATCCTCAACAGCAAGTTGTTTCTTGTCTTTCTGAAAATAGCTAATTTTCTGATGAGGTGATATCTCATTGTGGTTTTGATTTCCATGATAGGAGCATACATTAGAATTTTATTAGTTTCCTTGGGTGGTGTCATGTTTCTTTGATTATTCATGATCTCTGTGGCCTTCCCTTAGTATCTGCACATTTGAGGTGGTAGGAAACTATACCAGTCTTTACAGACTGATTTTGGCAAGTAAATCCCTTCACCAGTCAGCTGCTCCTTAGGTTCTGTGTGGGCAGTCTGGTGGTCTCCATGGAGAACTTGCTGCTGGAGTCCTTTGATGGCCTGGTGCTTGGATAGGTGGATGGCCTGGTGCTTGAATATTGGATAGGTGGAAAGCCTGGGATGACACTAATCAGCCTGGCACTGGCCTCCATCAGAACACTGGGTTCACAGATGTCCCCCTGGATCCTGGACTTGTAGGTGTTGATTGGGAACCTGAGGCCACAGGAGCCACCTTACACTGGGATGTGCCAAGAACCTGGGTTGGGTGGAGCCTGCAGGTAGCCTGGCACCACTAGATCATTCCCAGGTCATGTGAGCTGGCCAGTGTTGGGATGAGTCAGGAACTTGTGTTCATGGGAGCCCACAGAGAGCCTGCTGTCATGGGAGTTCACTGGATAGGCTGGGAGCCTGGGGCAACCTGAGCTGCCTGGGGCCACAGGAGGCAGCAGCACTGGAATGGATCGGGGGCCTGGGATCAGGAGAATATTCTAAGGGCCTGGAGCTAAGCAAGCTGTCTAAGCTTCGGGAATGACCTGTGACCACTGAGCCTACTGGGGCTGCTGGAGCTGGCCAGTGTCCCATTGGTCCAGGAGCCTGTTTTTGCAGGAGTCCTCTGAAAGCCTGTAGCCAAGGAAGCTACCTGAAGCCATGGGAGCTGCTGGAGTCAGAAGGAACCAGGTGGAAAGGGCAGCTTGTGTTTGTAGGAGCCCTCCCAGTATCTGGTGCTGCTGGGGTACCTAGGGCTTCTGGATCTGGCAGGCGCCTGGGTGAAAAGGTGGTTTGTGTTCATATGAGCCTGCTGGAAGCCTGGTGCTGTAGATGCCATCTAGGGCCACTGGAGCTGGTGGGTGACATAATGAGCTGGGAGCTTGTTGAGAGCCTGGCCTTACCAGACCTGCCTGTGCTCATGGAGTTGGCAGGTGCTGAGAAGATGGAGTCCTGGGTTACCAGGAGCCCATGCGGAGGCTGGTGCCACAGCATCTACCTGGAACCGCTGGAGTCTGCAAGTGCCAGGGTGAGAGGGAACATGGGCTGGTGGGAGCCTGTTGAGGAACCACCTAAGGCCTTGGGTTTCCGCCTGGTACCCAGGTTGGCCAGCTCTGGGGTCTGCCATGAAGTCAGGTTCACTTTACTCTCCCATGAGGAATGTGTTTCTCTCCAGCTAGGCTTCCCAGGCTTGAGCAAGGGGTAGTGGAAGTGGTGTGAATCTATCGTTCCTACCCTCCTCAATAGGTCCTTTCTTATTTCTGTGTTCCACCCTAGTTATGTAATCCCTCATTTGTAATCCCTGGCTCTTGTGAAAGTATTTCTTCATGCAGATAGTTGTTCAAATTGATATTTCTGGGGGTGGAGCAAAAGAGGCAAAATTCATATGCCACCATTTTGCTGGCATCACTCTCACATCACGACTCTGGACTATAGACTTTAGGGTTGATGCTGGAATGAATTAAGACTTTTGGGGCTGTTGGAAATATAATGAATATATTTTGCCTGTGAGAAGAGCATGAATTTTGGAGGTCCAGGTGGAATGTTATGGACTGAATGTTTATATAACCCCAAAATACATATGGTGAATTCTTAACACCAAGCATGATGGTATTTGGAGGTGGGGCCTTTGGGAGGTAATTAGGTTTATATGAGGTCATAGATATGGAATCCTCATGATGGGATTAGTGTACTTATAAGAGGAAGAAGAGGTTGAGATGGGAGTTTGCTCTCTCTACCTTGTGAGGACACAGGAGAGGGTAACCATCTGCAAGCCATGATAAGGACATTCACTAGAACCCAACAATGCTGGCACCCTGATCTAGACTTTTAGCCTCCAGAATTTTGAGAAGTATATATACATGTAGTATTTTGTCTATGGCATTTTGTCATGGAAGCCCAAGCAGACTAAAACACTAAAATGTTACCCAGCTACCTGTCTTCAAAGCTTGACTATTCCTCACTTCACTCAGGGATGAGTGGACACATAACTATTCTTTCCACTAATAATATGGAACTAAATGACATAAAATAAGACATTATGGTAGCATCCAAAGATCAGGAGATGCTCTGGGGGGGAAATTACAAAGAATAGAAAAATATATGTTAGAAATTTGCTTTTTGTTATCAGTAAGATTGCAGAACATGTGCTCTGTGGTGGGGGGGGGGAGGAAGAAAAAAGATGTAACAGAAAGAATTAGTAAAACAGTAAATTGAATTGTTAATTGTTCCCTTGAGAAGAAAAAAAAAGACAACAGATGAATAATGATAGAAACAAAATACTATATCAGAGTTAAAGTCATTCTGAACAGTGCAGATAAATGAACCAGTGTTGTAAAAATAAGAAAATGTAAGATATTATTATACTGGAGAAAAGAAAGGAATAGAAAGAAAACTGAGCACAAACATTGAAAGATATTATGGAAAAAAAATAAGAATATTTTGCATTAAGATGTTTTGATAAATTGACTTACTTTGTGTTGAAGAAAATTAGTTGAAAATAAATTATCAGGTAAAATTTATTGAACTAAAAGTATTTTCCCATACATTAACTGATAAATAAAAATAGGCCAATCTAAAGAGCTTAAAATGGAAATGTGTAACTGAACAAATAAATACTAGGCAACTTGCTCTTCTCGTAGGAACTGTGGTGGTAGCACAGTAGTAAAGAGATTTTAAAATGTGAATGGATTCAAAAAGTATGCCACAACATACTTACCTATATAACAAAGTACTCAAAGACTCAAATAATGAAAACAACAGCCAAAATCAAGCATCCACAGAGGATAAATGTAGTATAAAACAGACCACATCAAATAAAAATAAGAAAGAGGAAATAATAGAGATAAAATAAAAAATTAGTAAATTAAATAGCAGAATTTACAATAAAAGTTTCTTTTTAATATTATTAAAACTTAAATTCCTAGTTAATTTGAGAACAGAAAAATCTACAAAATTAAAGTCAAAATTTTATAGAATTATAATTGAACTATTTAGTAAATATATTTTCAGAAAATACTTTTAAAAATCAGAATAAAATAGAAGATTTTTAGAAAATATAAAGTTTAGTAGGTCTTATAGAAGTGGAGAATAAAACTAGACCAATATCCTAGGAGTAATAAAATAATTTGTCTAATAGTTATCTTGAATAGAATGCACCAGGATCAGATGACTTTTAGGGTAAATTTTTAAAAATTTGCCAAGAATGTTTTTTTAAAGATATATTTTAAAGGCATTCTAGCGTATAGACTAGGATATCAAATTTCTAAATTATTTTATGAGGCTAGGAAAACTCTGATACCAAAACAAGACAAAAGTAGTACAAAAAAGAATACTAGGGCTTCCCTGGCGGTGCAGTGGTTGAGAGTCTGCCTGCCGATTCAGGGAACACGGGTTCGTGCCCCGGTCCGGGAAGATCCCGCATGCCACGGAGCGGCTGGGCCCGTGAGCCATGGCCGCTGAGCTTGCGCGTCTGGAGCCTGTGCTCCGCAACGGGAGAGGCCACAACAGTGAGAGGCTCACGTGCCGCAAAAAAAAAAAAAAAAAAAAGTATACGAAAGACACATTTCATGTTTGAACAATAAAGGCAACATCTTAGTTTAAAACAAAACAAAACAAAACAAATATATATATATATATACATATATATATATGTATATATATATATATATATATATATAGCAAAACTAGCAAAACAAATCCAGCAATGCATAATCATGCAGGATTATTTTCTGGGAGTGCTCAGAAACGATAACATAATCAGTCTTTTAATGTTTCAATGTATTAACATAATTCATTTGACCATAGGTCAAAGGGAAAAATATAATTATGTGGTAGATGATAAAACTTGGATAAAATTAAATATATAACATTGATAAAATATTTTGATAAAATATGAACAGAAGTATTATTTGGTATGTCATAAGTATATCTATTAGCATTTCCACTTAATTTTAAGAAATTTGCTATTGCATTAATCTTGAATTTTCATCCAATGTAATAAGATATAAAGTAGTGATATAAAGATATAAATGATATAATGATATAAAGATATAAATAATAAAATTAAGATATAAAATAATAAAAAAAACGCCTAACGCTTTTTATTTTAAAGGTAAGACATTCTATCTAGAAAGGGCAAAAACATTTATTCAAATACCCTCAGGGATAATAATAGATTAGTTAATAAGATTAGTTAATAAGATAGTTTTAAAACAAGAATTAAAAAAGCAATGATTTTTCCCATATTTGACAATAACTTGTTAAGTAGAGTAAGAGAACAGGATCCCCTTTTCATAATTAACCAAAAATATAAATCAAAAAAATGTTTAGCCAGAAATCTAAATCCCAGTAGGATTCAGGCATTGGAAATTTTTCTAATTGGGTTTTTTCCAAATATGGTTCATTGGTGAAGTCTTATGATTGTAATAATGGAAGAATAATTTAATGAAGTGCTCAGTGAATGACATGGATATGATCTGCTCTGTACAGATGAGCAGGTGGTAAGGCCTTGCAGCACAATTCACATAATGATGTGGGCTGTGTGGGTTGTAATTAATGGATTATAAATGGCTCTGTCAGAAGCTACTTCAAGTTGCTAAAAAAGCCATACATTTCCAGGGACATAGACCTTGAATTTTTGACTAGAGAAATTCCAGATATATAGACTGAAGCAGGAATGCTATAAAGAAAGTTGTAGTTAAGTTGATAAGATCATAAATACATATTTTCAAAAGTGCTGTTTATTCTTCTCTGTGATTTTCTGCAGATACTGTGAAAATAAATTCAGCTGAAAATTTATTTTGTAACAGACTTAATGTAGCATTTCCTGGTAAACAAGCTGCATTATTGTTTTTTTTTATTTTTAATGAAAATCAGTGAATTTTGCAAAGTCTGAATATTTGCATAAGAACTGGTAGAGCAAATGTATTATTTCTGCTCAAATCTATAAATTTTAGTTTTTCATGTAACATCTTATTTCTTCCATTTTCAGATCAACCAAATATTTTAAATGGATACGAAAATGACAGCGTATTGGTAATCTATTTTTCATTGAATAATAATGTTGTAGAATGGAGGAGGGGGCTCACTGACACTGCTGTTGCCATTTGGGGGGGTAATTTACATGCAGAGAAGGAACAGAAAACATGCTGTCCTCTGAATTCTCAATTTTTCACAGTATGGAGAGGCACAGAGCTGTTTGGTACATGTTGTAGCCGAGGTTTCAGCAGAGTGGAGCCAGCTTCAACTTGAAGGCTGGGCAGGCACCAGAGCACACCATGGGTAAGAGCAGGAAAAACTCAGGACACCACATTATATATTTATAAGTTAGTAGCCCAATATGAGTTGGGGAACACCTAGTTTCTCTATTGATCAGGATTTCTGGTCC
This sequence comes from Grampus griseus, assembly GCF_964374135.1. Taxonomy (NCBI): domain Eukaryota; kingdom Metazoa; phylum Chordata; class Mammalia; order Artiodactyla; family Delphinidae; genus Grampus; species Grampus griseus. Next base: position 50,054,439 of record NC_139012.1, read on the forward strand.
AGGAGCAGCCTTGGGGTTTGCAGAGTAAGAACCAAAAAAATGCATTCCTATGCCCTGGGAATAGTCCTACCAACCAGGAATAGTTCAGCTGGTAGGTATCAGTGCTTTAACAATTCAACACCTGTTGTGGCACCACAAGTCTGTATCGGGTGACTTTCAGCCTTGTATTGTGTATTATGTTACATATCATATCTTACGTGGGAAAATTGCCTTTTTTATTTTTTTGATCTGGAATCAAGAGTTTGGAAGGCTTGGAGGTGGTAATTGTATTTGATATGTTGGAATAATGCAAATGATTTGTGGGAAGAGGGCCAACTATGATGGATTAAAAATAGCCACACATTCTTTGCCACTTTTCTTTCATGCGGTGGAATCTAGTTATCTTCCCCTTGGATCTTGACTGCCTATGACTGCTTTGACGAGTACAGCAGGGCAAAAGTGACTCTTTCCCAAACCAGGCCATTAAGAAGCTGGAAGCTTAAGCCTTGGTCTCTTGGATCCTGAGATGACATGCATCTGGTTCGAAAACCCTGCCAAAGAAATCATATGGAGAAACCCTGAGACTAAATGGAGAGGGAGATTTCTAGCTATCCATGTTGGAATTATGGGCATGTGAATTATTATATATGTGAATAATTAGGTATTAGGTATGTGAATGAAACTGTGTTTGAACCTTCAGACCAGCTCAGTCAGACTCAAATATCACCAAGTTACCCTAGTTGAACCTGCATGGAGCAGAATTGCCTAGTCAAGTTCCGTACAAATTTTTGACCCCTCCCAAATCATATGATATGATAAAATGTATGTCATTTTAAGCTACTAAACTTAGGGGTAGTTTGTTATACATTAATTGATAACTAGAATAAAATTCTCTTTGGATGAATATCACCTTTTCATGAAATTTCAATAAAATCCCATGTTCTTTTTTTATTGATAGAAATGTCTTACATGGAAAAAAAAGTAAAAAATATTGTAAAACAAAGTTAATAAAGAACTGTAAGGCCAGATAATAAGGTGTATTCTAAACTTCAAATAATTTCAGACAGTATGATACTGGTGCTTAAAAGAGAACCAGGGCAATAGAAAAAGCAAAAATACAAAAAGAGATCTCAGTTTACATAATTGATTTTATGACAAATTTGTCATTGGTGAATAATTCTTTCATAACATATCCTGTATAGCACTTAGCATGTGATAAGCATTTCTAAATTAGACAAAACTGAAATCCCAAAATAACTGGAATAAAATGTGGCTGATTATTAGATTGGAATTTTTATAATTATTTAAAAAGTATATTTATTCATGCATTTTCACTTGCTAAGCTGAATATTTTTTGTAGGCAGTAATCATATATTTGTCTTTTTAATCTCTCACAGTAATTATCACAGTTTAATATTTTTATGAGAAATTTCATATTTTCTATGTATGAATGTTTCTTCCAAAATGTATAAATGTGATGATTTAGTAACAATCTTGGATTATATTATTAAGACTTAGACAAATTTCTCTAAATAGTGTGAGAAAAATTTGCATGCAGTCAATTTTTGTTCTCCTGAAGAATCTTTCTTCCAAGACATCAGAGTACTGAAAGCTGTTCTTGCAGTTAATACAGTGTCACATAGTAAAAATATATAGTTTCCCATGTGCAAGGGTTCATGATATTGTCAGTTGACATTTAGCACCATTTACCTCTTGGCTGCCAATTCTTCATTTTGCATAATACATTTTTTACATAAAAGCTGAAACACAGGGAAATTTTCAGTTGGCATGCCCCTGTGGGATGACAGCATGATCGACATATGAGTAATAAATGCAGACTTAGAATGTACAGAGACAGCCACACTTTCACACTCTGACATTTTCCCACACCTCAGACTTACATGCTGAAATGCTGAACAATTACAAAAGAAAAAACAATGCATCATGGAAAAAAGTAGTATAAAAATAGATAATACTAAGTAGAGTTTCTATATAGTATACCATTCGCTATATGACAGTTCTATTCTTTCTGAGTAGTTACTTAAAATAACAGTTAGTAAACAAGGCAATATATTCATTTTGGAAGATATTTGTATTTCTAGGCAGTATTTTGAAGCATGCTTTAAATCAAAGAGATTGGCTATATAGCATTTCAAATTGAAAATTTTCTTACTTTCCCTGACACATTAGAAATAAAATTATATCTTTTTCCATATTGCCACTGAATATTTTTTTTTTCTTTTTGCTGTACACGGGCCTCTCACTGTTGTGGCTTCTCCCGCTGCGAAGCACAGGCTCCGGACACGCAGGCTCAGCGGCCATGGCTCACGGGCCCAGCCGCTCCGCGGCATGTGAGATCTTCCCAGACAGGGGCACAAACCCGTATCCCCTCCATCGGCAGGCGGACTCTCAACCACTGCGCCACCAGGGAAGCCTATCACTGAATATTCTTAAATGCCTTTAATGTGAATGCTAGTTGTTTGAGTTTATACTTTATTAAATTCATACTATTATCACTACTACTCTTTGCCTCATTACACATATAACAGGGAGAGGGGATAGAGCTGAATACTGCACACCTCACAGACCTTGAAAGATCATTGAGAACACAAATACTATTGCGCTTAGTTGATAAGCAGTCTGTTAAATACAGTAGAAGTATACACAGCAATACTGATTAATAGGTAGTAGAGTATTATGGTATATTAGAAACAAGAGGGTGGTTAAAAATTTATTCTGTTGCTTATCTAGTTTCTTAAATAACACTAGCTGAAAACAACTCATTAACTTACACAATTAAAAATATTTATTGTTTATTTGCTACCCAAAATTAGTCAATAAATGATTATTTGCTACCCAAAATTAGTCAATAAAAAATCAATATAGGCTCTGATGAGTTCACAATTTAGTTTAGTTTAGTGAGAACACATAAGATTTATATATTCTTATACTATTATTTTACTAAGGCTGTAAATCAGATATACAGAAAGGGGTAGAGAAAAACAAGAATAAAGAGATTTAACCTAATTAATCCTCTCTGCAGAGTTTCCCTTAAGTGACAGTAATTAACTGAGCCTTGAAAGCTGAGCCTTGGGAAAAACTTCTATAGGGATATATATATATATATATATATATATATATATATATATATATATCCCTAGTGAAAGGTATTCTGGAAAGCTAAAGCCAGCAGAAAGACAATATTTAGCATAACTATGCTAGAAAGCAAGGAGAATTGGTATCAATGCCTTGAGGAGATAAGGCTGTAAGAGTAACTGAAGTCAGATGATGGAAATCTAGGAAATTTAAGCTTTATTCTTCACTGAATTAAGTTTTTTAGTAGAGGTATGACACTTACAGATCCAGGATTTTAGAAAGAAAATGTTGACAAAACTACCAAGAAATGTTGCGAATTGTGGAATCCAGTTGGGAATTATTGTACAATTTCAGAACAGAGATAACCAACATAAAATTTAAGGAACTGGGAACTGAAGTTATAAGAAAGGAAGGATTTATTGATGATGTAAAATATTCAAATTTAAGCAATTGAGAATAAAGTAAAATCATTAAGAAATAGAACTTAGGTCTGCAGGGAAAATACTGTTTTCTTTGGGACGTGTTGAGATTAAGGTAACTGCACACTGTGTCTTTGGAGTATCGAGCTTGGGAGATAAAGCACGTTTACAGAGCTATTTTGGGTTTGGTTCCAGACCACTGTGATGAAACAAATTGCAGTGAAGCTAGTCATACATTTTTTTTCTATTTCCCAGTACATATAAAAGTTATGTTTATACTATATTTTCTTCTATTAAGTGTGCAATAGCATTATGCCTAAAAAATGTATATATCTTGATTACATATACTTTATTGCTAAAAAATGCTAATCATCATCTGAAGTAATTATCATCAACCAATCATAATTTTTATGCAATAGTAACATCAAAGATCAGTGATCACAGATCAGCATAACTAATATAATAACAATGAAAAAGTTTAAATTATTGCAAGAGTTAACAAAAGGCGACACAAAGACATGAAGCAAGCAAATGCTGTTGGAAAAATGGAGTCAATACACTTGCTTGACGCGCAGTTGCCACAAACCTTCAACCTGTAAAAAAAAGGGCAGTATCTGTGAAGTCCAGTATGCCAAATTTGGAAATCACTTGCAAAAACATGAGCATGGAAGTCATGTGAGGTGATGAATGTGCATGGAAGAGTCTGTGGATTAAGGAATGAAAATGGGCATAACTAGACTTGAAATACTGGAGAAAGAGAGAGACAACAGAAGGTATCAAGCATATGGCTTGCAGTGAGTTCAGAGAAATACTAGGAGAGATCTGTGCTGTAGAAACCAAGAAAGAGGCTAAAGATGGGTGACGGTAAGTGCTTGATGGAGATCAAACATCAAGTAAGTCATTTGGTGATCACTGAGAAGGCAACTTTATCAGCATTTTGAAATGAACATCAAATGTCAAAAGGTTTGAGAGGAAATGAGTGAAAATGAAGCAACAGAAATTGATTTTAGACTATTCATCCAAGTAAGTTGAAAATTATAAAATCAGGGAAGAGATCAGTCGCTTGATACACAAACTGATCTGAAAATATACTTTCCCACTGGAAGTTAAAAAATTAACATATTCTTACATTAAGGAAGTAGCTAATGATTATCAATTTAAAGTTTACCTTGACATATTATAAAATTACTCTAAAACAAAACATGTTTATTTTAAAACAATACATGCTCTTACTTTCTAACAGTTATTTGGATCTTTAGTAAGTGTTGGAAAAATATAACTCAAGATTAATATTATTAAGCTTCTGTGATTATTTCTGACATCTTTGAGAAAACATTGTCATTATGTAATGTCGGTGGGCTGATGGGATGGCAACACTGTTTGGTCAATAACTAGGAATAATTGTCCAACTTAGTACTCATATATGTTTTTATGACAGGCATTAATTTTAATTCTATGTAGAGGGAAAAATAAGCTGTTTAATAGTAGCTTCATCATTTTGGAATAAGAATAAATCTAGATTTGTCACTGTTTTTAGCCACTTTGTGGCTTTTTATATTCACAGATGTTATCTACAGCAGTATGTTTCTCATTACCATATTAAATGGGTTCAACAAAGGCACGTTCATCCATTGCCACCTCCTGACATTAAAGTATTTAATGCCGCCTGATGTGTCCCAATCACTTTGCAGACACAGAGCAGTTAGGGACTGAATATTTCAATACTGTTGCTTTGTGTCTCCATTATCTGCACTCTGATTGTATAGTTATTTGTAAGGAAGTTATTCTTCCATAGTACATATGACATGCATCACTGAAGAACTAGGTAGCCCTGTAGGATTTGTAGTGTGAAGTATCCACCCATGTAATTATGACTTTTCCTTAATGTTATTCCCATTATTCAGAAGATTGCTTTTGTTGGACTGAATGATATCCACTGGTGCAGTGAAAGTTTATATTAGCTTTCTTAGGATTTCTACACCTCAATGCATGCCTGATCTGTAGGTTTAGCTTGTTCTGTTGTACTGCAATGTATTTGCCATCCTGTGGTTTTTCCCTGTTTTGGTCATTTTGAAGTATAATGCTTTTCTCCTTGCTAGGACATTTCTTATAATGTTTCATCATTAACATTGTTTCTTGCACTCTCAGAGAGTAGGATCTTGCTATCTTAAATAAACACACACACATGCATATACATATATACACATACATACATATATCTAGAACTATAAAAGTATTTTAAGAGCAAGAGTTAACCACAGTTCCGTCCAATGTTTCTGCTGGGCTGGCCAAAGAGGACTGTATGTAAGGGTCAGTACTTGGGACTTTGTATTTTCTTTGTTTTGATGTCACACAAAATTAAGTCCTTGATAGTTTGTATGATGTTTTGTGATGAGGAAGATGATGAAGTTTATCTCTTCATAGACTAAAGGAAGCAGAAATTGGTGGAACAAGGGTGAGTAATCAATTTTATAATTGAAAAACTCCATTCTGATGATTCTATTGTTACTAAAATATAAGGAATTAGAAAGAACCTGTAAGAAGCTCATAGAAATTAACATTTTTTTCCTTTAAAAATTATTGGTCCTATTTTGTCTTATCTTACCCATGAGCCAAAAAATGCCCTCTTTAGAGTAATTTTGATTAACTATGGATGACCATTGTTTTAATATTTTCTCTTGGTAAACATCTGCAAAACACTTATCATCACCTGCTGCACTCAAGGTCTTTATGGGGAATCCAAACAATTAAATGTGTTTGATTTGACATTCTAATTAAATGGTAATTAAAGGTTGGGTTTTGGTTGGCTAAACTTTAAATCTCAGGTAAAAGTAGCATGAGGAAAGGAATATCATTTAAGCAAGCAAAGGTACTTTTATTTTCGTAATCTACGTTGAAAAGAAAATGCTCTTCAAATACACACTCAGATTATCTTAAATGCTCATTATAAACATGAGAAATCATACTGTAATTTATAGTCTGCTTTATTTGCCCTTTTAGCCAATTAATTTACAAATACTGTGTTTTATGAAAATCTGATGAAACGTGACTAGAACTACAGGTAAAAATATGCACGTTATGATTATTTATAAGGAATAAGTGCTTGAAAAAAGAGGGCTGTACACTTTTTATATATCTGAAATATTTCATCATCATCATCATAAAGAAGTGAAGGAGAAATAGAACAATTCAAATGAACCTCATGCATATTTATATGAACAATATTATAATGGTATAATGTTTATGGGAAAATAGAATAGGAATAGAAAATCACTAGGAATCAGGATGTGTTCTCTAAAAATGAATTGCATTTATAATACACAGTAATTTAGGTTGCTTTTGTCTCATCAGTATTTTATACAGTACGTTACATGCAATAAATCCTTCCTACTTTTGTGATTTGGTGAAATTTTTATCATTTTATTGGCTGATGATTCCAAATAATATACTAGACACATTTTATTGTGATTTTAGACATGTCTTTGATAATAACTCATGTTGAATAGTTGTTCAGGCTTAACAAATATATATAGCTCCTCTTTGGTGAAATTCTGTCTCTCATTTGCTTATTTGTTAATTGGCTTTTACTGAGTTATGTAAAATTTACATGGAATTTTTATATTATAGAGAAATTAACTCCCTTTCCTGTTGTTTTCACCATGAATATTTTCTGATTTTCTTTGCCTTTTTATAGTTTGTTTTAAAATAAGAAATAGTAAAATTTGCCAATATTTTTCTTTCTGATATTTTCTATCAGTTCAAATTTCAGTTATTTTTCCATTCATCATGTATAAAAATGTAATTTTCTCTTCAAGCTTTTTTTTTTTTTTTTAGCTCAATTGTTACTTAGTGTTGCTGATTATGGCTCTTGAGTATCACAAGGACATTTATTTATCTCCATTCTCTGCCCCCACAGCAATTTAGTCAATCTTGATTCTGTAGACTGTACCTGTAGATTACTGTATCAGGTACCCCATTCTCTCCATTCCAGTTTTGCTTCTTTTCAATCCATTCTCCATGATTCAAACTGAGTGATCTGTTCATTTTACTTTGATGTGTAAACGCATAAACACTTTCCTGGTTGCTTTTTATGAATAAGCAAACATTACCTCATGCCCTTTGTGATTGCCTGCTGAGCCTTATGTTTCCCAGCACTTAGCTGCTTGTATATTTCACCTCACCCAAATGGAATGTCTCTTAGTTTCATGAAAGCAATAAACACTTTCTCTCTTTTTGTGTCTTTTCATGCCTTTTCCTGATAATTTCTGTTTTCATGTTTACCTTCATCTCTTTTCCAAGTTTGTGCCTACTCAATTCATTCAACCAATATTCATTGAGGGCTATTTTGATCAAAATAAATTAGTAACTAATCTTCAGAATTTACAGTTTAGTTGTGAAGGCAAAAAATAGAAATAAAGAGAAAAAAGAAAATACACAAATAGATATAAAATTATAATTTATGACAAATTTTATAAAAAAATAAGATGCAATGAAATAAAATAACAAGAGGTAAATAATTTATGTTATAAGAAAGTACAAAAACAGCATCTGAAAAAGTGGCAGTTCAATTTGGAATTGAAGGATTAGTAGGAGTTAACCAGGACCAAAGTAAAGTAAGAGTATACCTGTGATTCAGCTAATTCTTTAGACATCACTACTTCTAGGAAGCTCTGTAACTGCCTAATTGGCTTAAGCTCTGTGTTCAGAGAAAACCTTCATCTCTTCTCATCATAGCTTGTTCTTATTATAGTTGGTTATTAAATAATTACAGCAATGTACTATGTGAATCATGGATTTACTACTTCTTTTTTTCTATTTCTGGCTAAAGCCACCACACTGTGTTGTCTGATAGTATTCATATCAATTCACACTTGGAAGGCTATAACATTCCCATATCACACCTATTTTAGAATCATATACTTATGTAGAAAAACAGAGTATTATGCCTTCAATTCTGATAGGCTCCAACTAGCAACAGTCACTGAAGTCTTTCGCCAGAAAGCACTTAAGTATATGGCTTCCAAAATTGCATTTTTGTGCAATATGAAAGTCTTGTTGCCATCCATAACATTTAAAACAGAAGCATTATCTAGATGACCTCCCTGAATTCTGAATGGTTATATATGTTTCCCTATTTATCACTGGTAAAGACCAGAGACACCAATTCTCCTTGCATTCACCACCAAAGCTCCTGGCTAGCCCCTGCTGAGCTGAATGGTTATATTTCAGCCACATTAACAAGGTTTGGCTATACAGGAATAATCATTTATAAAGCCACCTGAACTCCTTGCTGTGAGCCTCTTCTTATACTGCATTTGCTGTTCTCTGGGTCCAGTTTGTTCTTCCTCCCAAAATCTGAATGGATCAATCCATCACTGCTTTCAAGTGTCTGCTTAAATGTCATCTCCTCAATAAGACATTCCCTGACCACGCTATTTTCCACAGCAGTCTCTGCCACCATTCATTCCCTTTATTTTTCTTCATAGCAGTCATCCCAACATTATGAGGTTGCATTGTTTGGGACCTGCTGCTCATCCCTTGATGAACGTGATATGTTCTATATCCTTATATGAAAAAACACTGTCACTGGTCCAATGAGAGATTCAGCCCTGTCTCTAATATTCATAATTACCTTAAGCAGTTTTATTATGTTTCTCCAAAGCCCTCTCAAAAATAATATTGTCCACATTCAGTCCTTCCAAATAGTTCATTAACTATTAGAAGATCATGCCCTCCACCAGATGACCCAAAACACTTTTTCAAATATTATGACCCTACTGGACAAATACTGAAGGCATCCCCTTATCCTTTTCCACAGTAGGATTCCTACTGGTATCCATTTCTTAAATATAGCTCTGTCTCTCTACCAGGCAATTCAGAAGTTGTTTTGTTTGTTTGTTTGTTTTGTGTGTGTGTGTGTGTTTGAAGAACAGCATATTGTTCTATCTTTGTTCACTATTCTTTAATTGACACAAATTTGAATATTCCAGACTTTTTAATCACTGCCACAATTAGCGGTGCATATAGACTCTGAGGAAGGAACACAGTACTGTGAATTAATGTTTTTTTAGTATCATTTCTTAAATCACTGATCACAGGTCTATAGGTCTTCTGGAGTATTTAATAAAATGTCTTCTAAATATCCCATGGTGCTCAGCTCACTTCCCATTCCAGAAGAGAGAATACTTTTCTCCTAGTATGGAACTTTTCCTTCACCTTCCTTTTCTGTTCCTCTGGCATTAGTGAATCTGCAAAACCAAAACTCACTATACTTAGAGGTCTGGTGCCTCCCTCTCAGAGGCTTTTGACCGTGACTTCATTAATCCTCTCCAAGAGATTTTTATGACTGTCTGATAGTCTGAATGAGCAACTTATGCATATGGAGAAGTAGGGAGAAAACTGCTTTCTTGTCTGCTTTACGTTCAGGCAGGCTCAGACTTAGGGCTTACTTTTGACCCTCAGCTTCCTTCTGATACTCTGGGCTTATCACAGAATTCACAAGATATACATAACCATTAATACTCTGGCTGAAAGGGCAATGTAGGGAAACAAGGGAAATCTGTTAGTAATAAAATTAAAGACTGAGATTTATTGTTACCTGAGGTCCATTGTCAAGGATGGCTTTCCTCTTCTCCTCTTCATAAATATTTTCAACAATGGCTGTCCCTCTAACCTTGAAGAGGTAAGCCATGAAGTGGGCAGGCCTATTGGATGTACTTCAGTTTTATTGATCAGAATTGAGCCAATTGTTTATTGGGACTTGGTTGATTTTTGCCAAAGTCTGCAGTCATGTTTCCTAAAAACCACACAGAATGATGGTGACAGAACTGAGATGGGAGGAAAAACATTGACGGAAATAAGAGAGATGAAAGAGGAGCTGTTTGGCATGTGTGGAGAAAATTATAGAGGAGGAGGTGTAACCTGAAGGAACTGAAAGGTAGGTCAGGGACCTACTATGTACTAGAGGGCACCGAAATTGCCTTGGTTTCAGCTCAATATATATACTACCAAATGTAAAATAGATAGCTAGTGGGAAGCAGCCTCATAGCACAGGGAGATCAGCTCGGTGCTTTGTGACCACCTAGAGAGGTGGGATAGGGAGGGTGGGAGGGAGACGCAAGAGGGAGGAGATATGGGGATATATGTATATGTATAGCGGATTCACTTTGTTATAAAGCAGAGACTAACACACCATTGTAAAGCAATTATACTCCAATAAAGATGTTAAATAAAAAGATTAAAAAAAAAAGAAGAAAGACTCAAAAAAAATACAAAGAATAAAAAAGAACGGAAACTATATACTCAGAACTACTTTTAAATCACGGCAAAGTTTCCCTTTTCACTCTGCACTACAGAACCAAACTTTCTGTCTACTCTATATTAAAATGATTTTTTGATTGTAAAACTTGTTCAGTGTGTTTATTCTTAGGATAGTTCCTTTATGAAATAGGAATAATTCTGGGCAGATATTATGTCTAAAAGGGAAATCTGGTAGTAGGATGGTACATAGATCATTTTGGATGCTTAATAAATGCTAATTAACGATGTTATTCCAAACCTTGGTCAACTTATTATTTTTTTTTTTATTTTTTTATTTTTTGCGGTACGCGGGCCTCTCACTGTTGTGGCCTCTCCCATTGCGGAGCACAGGCTCCGGACGTGCAGGCTCAGCGGCCATGACTCACGGGCCCAGAGGCTCTGCGGCATGTGGGATCCTCCCGGACCGGGGCACGAACCCGTGACCCCTGCATCGGCTGGTGGACTCCAACCACTGCGCCACCAGGGAAGACCTTTGGTCAACTTTTGGCAGTCTTTATGTGATTTGGAATTGTATTTTTACACAGACAGTTCATGCTTCTGGTTGCTTATCAAAGGAAACCTGTGAATATGAGAGAACTGAAAGAGTAAAAAGGAAAAAGGAACTAAGCACCAAAGATTATAGATAAAATTATGTATGGAATATATAAGTAAAGATCTGTACCCTAAAATTTTAGACTATGTTTATATTTATTTTCCATTATACAAAAATATGCTAAAACAAATAACTTTCTGTTTTTTTAAAAAAAACAGAGTTTGGGCCAAAGTATATCTATATACATATATATCTGAGTAGACTATATGATTTATTAGTTAGTAGATGCTAAGTGAGTTCCTTTTACATATTTTGTTTGCACTGCTTGTCATCAAATCAGAAATGATACAGCCAGACACAAGAAGAATGTGCTAAATTATTTTATTTGATTTCATTTGAATAGAAGATAGGGCTTCTTTAATTATTTTTAAAATCAAAGAGAGAATAAACTTAGATTATGTAGCCCCAATTTGGTAATACTTCCTCTGCTTGCACAGCCTACTGAAAGTATTGGCTAATTATATTTTACATGAAGCAAGAACATAATTTCCAATGATTTGACAGGCAACAAATTGCACATTAGTTAGTTGTACATAAATTTATTAGAAACAGTTGTCCTTGTTTGTAGATTCTGCTTTGAAATAGTAAATTAATTTAAGGCTAATCATTCACAATTATTGTATTATAATATCAAAGCAATAGTTATAAAAAATCAGAAACAGAGACCAAAGCATACCTACTAAATATCAGAAGAAATCTGATACTGCAACAAGATGAAAGAAGAAAGCAAGTGAGGTCTATGATATCAGCATGGTGCCTTCTGGTAATCAGATTTTCAGTCATGATTCATTTGGCTCAATTATTCTACTAAAAATGTTATCTGTGCTATAATATAAACATAATATCAGTTTCCACTGAGAAATGTAAATTACAGATTGTTAAGCATTTTTTTCTTGAGGATTTTTCATGGTCAATTATTGGTAGAAATGTCAGCTTTTTTTAGACTTCAAGATGCAGTACTACGGTTCTTGAAGTATATTCACAAGAATAGGTATATGGGAATCCTAATCTTTCTACCATAGGATTTGGGTAACCAAACTAAAACAGAGAATTGACCTGAAAACTGCCAATAATTATGTGGGTAATTATTTAGCTTGTGTAAAAATGGCAGAATGCAGTCATAAATATCATTTTTCATATGTGGGAGGATGAGTTGAAATTTGTCTGATTTTCTTTACAATTAGTATTTATTAAGTGATTTCTAGTTTTCAGAAATTTGGTTAACTGTTTTATATGCATCTTCTCGTTTAATCCTCCAGATTACCTTTACAGGCAGGGTTAAAGCCCTAATATCAAGAATGAGGAATGCGAGGTTTGGGAAAGTGAAGCAATCCAACCAAATTCACAAAAGATAGCACCTGTACAAACGTCAAATTTTCAGGAAGTGTCATAGGTTAGGTACAAAAGGACATCGATTCTGAGCCAGGGATAAGCAGGCAAGAAGTTCACTCGAAAGTGTTTGTGAGTTCACCACCTTTGGAAGAGAAGGGAAAAAGGCAAAACTGTCACAAGGAGAATTTGGGTTAAGATGCACACTCAGGAAGGCATTACTTCACTCTCCAGGGAGCTTTGAAGTTGAGATAGACTTTTGGAGCTTTCTCAAATTTGGGAGAGAAATTATATACTGCTGTCACTCAATCATTGACTGCAGCCTGCCCTGGAAAGGGGGTTGGCCTTGGGCAAAAAGGCATCGTCAGCAGAGGTAATTCCCAAAGAGGGCTGAAAGCTGAAGGCTCTCTGCTGGCAGCACTCCCAGTGGTGGGCAAATAAACTGCCAGTCCCAAAGGAGGATTTGGGCAACTTCTTAACATCCATTTTATATATATATACATATATATATACGTATATATCTACATATATCTATACATATATATACGTATATATATATACACGTGTATATATATATACACACAAAACAATCCTTTGTCAGTTGCTTCATTTACAAATATTTACAAATATTACAAATATTTTCTCCCACCCTGAGGGTTGTCTTTTGGTCTTGTTTATGGTTTCCTTTGCTGTGCAAAAGCTTTGAAGTTTCATTAGGTCCCATTTGTTTATTTTTGTTTTTATTTCCATTTCTCTAGGAGGTGGGTCAAAAAGGATCTTGCTGTGATTTATGTCATAAAGTGTTCTGCCTATGTTTTCCTCTAAGAGTTTGATAGTTTCTGGCCTTACATTTAGGTCTTTAATCCATTTTGAGCTTATTTTTGTGTATGGTGTTAGGGAGTGATCTAATCTCATACTTTTACATGTACCTGTCCAGTTTTCCCAGCACCACTTATTGAAGAGGCTGTCCTTTCTCCACTGTACATTCCTGCCACCTAAAAGTAAACTTTTTATGATAGTCAAACTACTATTCAAGCTGAAAGAAGAAAAATATATAAGTTATATATGTGTATGTATATATATATTAACTTCAAAGAAAAAAATGTGATAGTAATATCTCATATGATGTATATTCTAGAAATGTCTTCAGAGGCAGATGAATAAGAAAAGAGATTATTTTAGTTATAATGGGCTATAATTGGAAGTTCAATAATAAAAAAAATGTTCTGTCTGCTTGCTATTTCCAGTTCAAAATACTAGATGCCTTCTGGAGAAAGGCTACAAAAGAAAGTCTACTTATATCAAATGACCAGATTTTCAAAGTATAACATGGGGTTTGCAAACTTAAAAATCTGTTTAAAATCAACAAGATAATATTTTAAGACAATATATTTTATTTTAAATAATATAAAATGTTTAATTAAAAATCATTTTAAGTTCTCATATTAATATATATCCTACAAATTTTATCTTTGTCTTAGAAACCAGCACAGTTCAATAGGACTTTCTGTCTATTCTACCCTTAATTTAATTTTTATTTTAATTTAAAAATCCACATGTGGCTTGTGGCTACTGTATCAGACAGTACATTTAGAGACCATTTCTGTCTAAGACAAATGTAGACATTGTAATTGCAGTAGAAATGGGAAAGTGACTGATATACTGAAGAAAATATTAGGTTAGTAAAATATTTTGTGCCCTAGATTAACTATTGCAGATCCAAACTACTGCATTAGGAGGCTCACCAAGTGTACTTTTATTAAAGCAATGCAATAAATGGTGTTATGATCCTTACAGACCATTAGGAGGCACTGATTTGATAATGCATAAGGAACACAGAAAGAAAAAACACTGTATAAAATAAAAATGCCAGGTTAAAGGGTCTTGACATTGACAAAACGAAACTAAAGATAAGTGTTGCTTGTTTGACCATTCACTCTTTATGTTTGGGTGAATAGTGTCAGTGAGCCAGGAATAAAGGCCTTAAATAGTATGTGTGTTCTCAGACAAGCAGTCCTCCTACAGTATTTCTGCTTTGAATGCTTGTCATGAACATGATAGGCAGGAAGCCATGGCAACTAGAAATATATGAAAGGCATCAGAGAGCAAAGCTAAGCCACTATGCCGCTATGACAAATACTATATTTGCATTTTCCTGATTTACCTAAATTAAAGCTTGAAATCCATTTGTGTAGACTTTTTTTTTTTTAATGAATACTTCTTTTTGTAAGATAAGCACATGCCCTAGAAGACTGGTGGAAGAAAAGAAAAAAAAAAAAGACATACATAAATTTAGTTTTACATAATACTGTGTTTTCACAAATAATTTCTAAAGAAAAAGAAAGCTACAGGGCTTCACTGGTGGCACAGTGGTTGAGAATCTGCCTGCCAATGCAGGGGACACAGGTTCAAGCCCTGGTCTGGGAAGGTCGCACATGCCGCAGAGAAACTAGGCCTGTGAGCCACAACTACTGAACCTGTGCATCTGGAGCTTGTGCTCCGCAACAATAGAGGCTGCAACAGTGAGAGGCCCGCGCACCGCGATGAAGAGTGGCCCCTGCTCACGGCAACTAGAGAAAGCCCTCACACAGAAATGAAGACCCAACACAGCCAAGAAATGAATAAATACAAATTAAAAAAAAGAAAACTACAAACAAATACAATGCTAGTTGATATTACTTACTTCCGAATAGAAATGCATGCTGCACACAAAAACTTATGTATAATAATAAAATAAATATTTAAATGTCTATTAACTATAATTTGTGATTGCATTAGTTATTTCTCTGCATAATTGAACAAATGCTTAATTGACCTTAAACTCAGACTTTAAAACTAAAACTAACAAAGGAAATATATCAAACATGTAGAATTTCACAGAATGATTCTCCTCTCTCTCCAGTCCATTTTTCTTTCTCCTATACCTTACTTAAAGCAGTATTTTGCTCCATTCAACCTCTATTTTATATAAGGCTGATTTCTGATACAATAGTAGCCCAAATCAGCTTATTTTTGGATTATTTTCTGTGTCATATGAACACTTTGGAGACTACTATATACTGAACACTGTAGTATTCTTAGTTTATAACTGAAATACAATAACAGTATACAAGTTAAAAAATAGAACCTTTCCTCCAAATATAAAAGTATTGAGCCCTTATTGTGAAGACTGTTGACCCTAGATTTTGTGTCCTAGCTTAACTGGAGGACCGTCCAGCTTGACCCATTGTTAACTGCAAATTTGCTTGTCTTCGTCAGAAATAAGAGAAATGAGATTCTGATTAAGAACTTCTGTCTATAATCCAGCATCATAAGAAATCTTTACCTGAGAAGAAACAGGTTTCATCTTGATTGCACAGGGCAAATATACTAGAGTGGTTAAGCATGGGAGTTCTGAGGACAGTTTGCCTGGGTCCAATTTCAGCATACTTCCTTTAGTTATGCTAGCTTTCCCTCTATATGATGGAGGTTGTAATCACACCCATCAGATAAGGTTGCTAAAGGAAAATCACTAGCAGATCACCTGCCACACACTAAGACCTTGATAAATGTTATCTCCTATCTTCATCTTCATCACCATCATCATCATCATCCTCATCATCAAAGCAATTTTTAGCCACTTTAGTTCAGAAAAAGGATCTTGATCTTTTCAGTTTCTTTCAGTAATTTGACAGAGTACAAGTAGAAAAAAATTTTTATAAGTACTTTTACAAAACCTTTACAGAAATTTTTATGTACTAAAGGTTTTCTAAATTTTAATTATTTTAATAAGGCAACCTCAATTTAAGAGTAGAAGTTCTATGGACAGCCTATGTTCCACATTTCTTTTTTTATTTCCCTCGATTAACTTTGCATGAATATTTTTAGCACTTCTGATAGATTTCCCATTCTGGTGTTGGAGGTTATCCCAAACTTCAAATTGCCTTTTATGGCAGTTTCTCATGCTTATTTCCAACTATTGTTCTCTGAAAACTAGCACCAAAGCAGTTGCTGTCCCCTTAAGAAAACAGTGTAATATTCCTCAGAAAACTTAAAGGGTTAATGTAAAGAATTGAAAAAAAAATTAAGAAAAGAAAAAAAGGTCATTTGTAAAATCAAGAAAGGCAATATTGCATAGTTCAAAGTTCAGGCTTGGAAGCCATATTGGCTTGGTCCTGATCTTAGCTTCTCACTTCACTGGCTGTGTAACCAGTCAGGATAGGGTAAGTTTGGCTGTGATAACAAACACATGCCAATTTTTTTCTTGATGTAAGATAACTAAATTTAATTTCTCATTCACAGCTCTTTCATCTTCAAGGGTTTGCAAGGGTACTCTTCTACACATCTGCTTCATTTATGAAGGCCTCTTCTTGGCTCACCCACCAAGATCACAGAAGTAGGTAAAAGAGAACATGGTGAACTTTATACTGGTTCTGAAAGCTTATGCCCAGAAATGACAGGTACTGGTACTTACATTGTATTAGATAAGCCAAGTATCATGGTCATATCTGAATTTAAGAAGGAAATATATAGTTCTTCTAAAGAGAGGGGGCTTAAATATTAATGAAATAATAAGACAGTCTACTGTATTAGATGACTATGTAACAGTAAGTAAAATTTTTATCCTCCAAATTTTCTTATCAGTAAATTGGGAATCCTAATAAAATCTTTTTCATAGTGTTGCTGTGAGAACCAAATAAGACAATAATTTTAAAGCACTAAAGAGATTTATCTGAATGCGACAAAGGGTTACTTAATGGTTTTTGTAATTCAGATCCCATGTGAGAAAAATCATAATTTAAAAACCAAAGGTTTCTAAAAATAACTAATATTTTAATAATTATTTCACAAGTGATAATTGATATTCATACAATTGTTTTCAAGGTAGTATTATTTTTATTTGACAAATGAGACATTTAGTTAAGATTGATCAAGTTATGGTTCAACTATAGCTCTTCTGACTTTAGAAAATGAGATATGTAAAATTTAGGGGGACCAAAATTGAAAAGAGAGCTAATGAATCAGCTGCACAGAAAAATATATGTGTGCAAAATTTTCAAAAGTTCACTGACTCCCTGAAATGCAGGCAGGTTAAGAACTCCATTTCTATTTAACAAAAGAGAAATAGACTCATGGATACAGAAAACAAACTAGTGGTGAGCAGAGGGGAGAGGAGTGGTGGATGGGCAAGATAGGAGAAGGGGATTAAGAGATACAAACTACTAGGTATGAAATAAATAAGATACAAGGATGTAAGGTACAGCACAGGGAATATAACTAATATTTTATAATAACTTAAATGAAGTATAATCTCTCAAAATATCAAATCACTATATTGCATACCTGAAACTAATATAACATTGTAAATCAACTATACTTCAATTAAAAAGAACCCCACTTATAGAAATTCTTTCTGATGGAAACTCAGCCTTACATTCAACTTGTATTTTGACCGTAAGACTGAGATTCCATCAGAAAGTTATTTACAGCTTTTAATATAACATTGCCAAGTCTTTAAGAGGATAATAAAAGTACCTTTTATCATTTTTCAAAATTATTTGAACAAAATTATAAATTCATAGACCATCCAATAGGAATAGCTTCATATTAAAAATAAAGACTAATCACTGTGGGATATGGGTGGAATTTATGATTGTCCGGGATGAGTTTAATCCTATATTCAAACTCTAGTTCTATGATCTTACCAGTGACTATTTCAACTTACCTGGTCTAGTGGTGGTCGTCAAATAGAGCCTTCTAATACTTCTAATATCTAGCTATGGAAATGGAGGATCCTTAATTTTACTGAAAAATAAACTGTGCCTATTATAATATATACTTATTGTAGTAAATAGTGATCAGAGATGCCCAATATTAATCCCTCCCTTCTCCAATCAAAATGCGGAGTCTTTAACTTTAAATATGAGCTGGCCTGACATTGACCAAAAACTGTGGCAAAAACTTTGGTTTTAATTCTGTATGTGCCTAAACTTTAAGATGCATGGAAGCTTGCCTTAATGTGCTTTCTGGGGAAGGGAGGTCTCTTGTAAGAAGAACGACTACCCTGAGACCATTGTGCTGTAAGAAAGCCCCAAACTGCCATGTGGAGAGGCCTTGTGTAAGAACACTAGGGACCAGACATGAGTGTGAGGCAGTTTGGATCTTTAACCCAGTTTGACCACCTGCTTAGTTCAAGTGAGTGATTTCAGTTGATACCTCATGGAGCAGAAGAGCCATCCATCAGAGCCCAGTCAACTCAGAATTGCAAGAAATAGCAAATTGATGTTGTTTCAAGCAATTAAGTTTTGGAGTGACTTGTTATGGTATGATAAATAATTGAAACACACATTTGATATAACATAGTTTTAATGATCTTACCTATAGGGATTTGTTAGTTAAATGAAATGAAATGATAGGCTTAGTTTTCAGGAAATGAAAAGCTTATTTTGGTTGTTGAATAAGATGGTTGATTTATTTCATGTTGTTTTCAATATATGTATTCTGGGTGGGCAAGTTCTTTTTAAAAATATATGAAGAATTATTTTTTAGTATTTATGTAGTTGATTTAAAAGTTTTAAAGTATGCCTGATATTAAAATGAAACCTGGAAAAATGAATATTATTAAACAGAGTAAAAGAATGGCTTTTGTATTCAACATATCTAATTCATAATTATAAACATGTCAGTCATTTACTCCAAATCCTTCCTTGTCTGTTTAGCATGGCTTCTAGGCAGATTCCCACTTAACTTTCCAACCACATTACCTATATTGATTCCTTCTATTCTAGTAATATTGACTATTTCTATTTCCTTCCAAACACATGCTTTCAGTGTTCTTCTCCTGGCTTTGAATTTTTCCTTAATCTCTGCATTATTATCTCTATATTTTCAGTTTATTGTATAATGCACTTTCAACATATATTAGTAATTTTCTCTTAATATTCTTAACTGTACTAGTAGAGTATTATCCCAAGTATGATCTTTTATGTTTAGTCTTTTCCATATGACTTCATAGATTATAATTATTTATACCCCAGAGCTTCAGAAAGTGGAAAGTTTCTTTATAATCATTCAATGGCTGAATATGGGAAGATCAGATCTCCATTCTCTGTATAATACCCTGTGGACAGATATATGACAATTTTGTCATGAGTGCTAAGCCTCATTATTAATTTTCTTTGAATAATTATGTGAATTATTATATGTATCATGTAATTCAGGATTTAATTCTCAAACTTGTTTGTCCTATTTTGTTTGGGAAATATCTCTTGCTATTGGAGTAAGCAATTCAGCTGCAGAAACCATGGCTTGTATATTTTATCAGGAGCCCATACTTTCTTGCTAATTACCTAGATACATAGTGCTTATGCTGCATAATATAAGTGACTGACAGACTCTGGGGATGGAGGACAATATTCAAGACTATAGCATATAAATCACTTATCTCACATTAGAAACTCTGGAAATTACAATCATATGAGGTACTTCATGAAAACAGCATTCTGTGGTCTGCCAATTTTGGAAAATATTGCAAAAAGGATGTCTAATTAGGAGATTAATAATGGATAGGCTGGAGGCTTTGAGTTTTTCTGTCTTAAGGAAAAATATACCATTCATTAATCTAGCATTTTTCAATTTATTCAGATAATAATATTTTTCTTGTAATACCTAATCACAGTAGGAAGGTTCTACAGAACAGTCTAACAAAAATACTAATAAGTTTATGAAATATTTCATCTTTACTTTTTTTCCCCCTTTTTCCTCAGAGCCAGAAATAAAAGCCTCTTTCTCAGACCCAGTATTATTCATTCCCTTCTCTTTTCAGGGGCAAACCACTGATACTATTTTTTCCACCTCACCCCTTATACCTACAATATCTCTATTGGTTTCTTCCATCTAGTCTACAAACATATTTAAGGTCTCTTGATTCTACAAAGTTTTTAAATATAATATGTTATGATTTCAGATTACCAAAATGATAAAGTCATACTCCTTGGTATATCAAACATATTTTTTATAATCTACCTTTCTAAACTTTTGCTACCTTCCTTCATGCTCTTATGTTTTAGCCACATAGCAACATTTCCCATATACACTGTAGGTTTCTCACATTTTTTTTCCCCTATGCTATCTCTTTCTGGAAAAATCTCTTTCCCTCTCCTAGATGATTCAATACTACTCAATCAGACATGTATGCATATTTTATCATTTCTAGGATGCTTTCCTTAAATTTTTTTCTCACCAGGGATAATAATTTACTTCTTTCTAAATAACTTGCAGTCCTTAGTATAAACCATTTTTGGTCAGTGTATTAGAGAATTATTCAAATGTCTTGTTGATTAGGACTTCCTTGAGGGAAAAGAATTTTAGCTTATTGTCTTGTAAAACCAACAATTATTACTGAGCTCAACACTTGTAGATCAATAAAAATTTGTTAGAAATTTTTTAAAAGTAATTAATTTTTTTAATTTTCTGTTTTGAAATAAAAAAGGCATCTTTTGTTCAATAGACTGTATTAGAAAATAGCTAACATCTACTCTTTTATTGTGTGTGTTTTAACTTTTATATAAGGTGCTCTTTATTTAAGTTCATTTTTAGTTCACAAAAATTAATTCAAAATGGATCATAAACCTAAATGTAAAGTGCAAAACTATAAAACTTCTAGAGGACAACATAAGAGAAAATCTAGATGACCTTGGGCATGAGGATGACTTTTTAGATATAACACCAAAAGCACAATCTATGAAAGAAATAATTGATAAGCTAGACTTCATTAAAATTAAAAACTTCTGCTCTGTGAAATAAAATGTCAAGAGAATAGGAAGACAAGCCATAGACTGGGAGAAAATATTTGCAAAAGACACATTGGATAAAGGCTTATTACCCAAAATACACACACACACAAAAATACTCTTAAAACTCAACAATAAGAAAACAAACAACCCAATTAAAAAATAGGCCAAAGACCTTAACAGATTTCACCAATGAAGACATACACATGGCCAACAAACATATGAAAAGATGCTCCACATTATATGTCATCAGGGAAACAAAAATGAAAACAACAATAAGAAACAACTACACACCTATTAAAATGACCAAAATCTTTAACACTGGCAATGCCAAATGCTGGTGAGATGCAGAGCAACAGAAACTCACATTCATGACTGGTGGGAATGCAAAATCGTGTAGTCACATTGGAAGGCAGTTTTGTGGTTTCTTAGAAAACTAAACATACTCTTACCATATGATTCAGCAATCACACTCAGTGATATTTCTCTAAAGTAGTTGAAAATTATGTTTCCACCAAGAACTGCACATAGATGTTTATAGTGGCTTTATTTATAATTGTCAAAACTTGGAAGCAAACAAGATGTCCTTCAGGAAGTGAAAGGATAAATAAACTGTGGTACAGCCAGACAATAGAATATTATTCAGTGCTAAAAATGAATAATATTCATTGCTATTATTAATGGTTTAAGCTATCCAAAAGATATGGAAGAACCTTAAATACATATTACTAAGGAAAGGCATACTCTACAATTGCATTGTGCTTTATAGTTTTAAGAGCTTGCATGTATTTTATAAGTGGTAAAGGACTCATTAAAGTCCATAAAAACAAACAAATAAATACAAGCAAAAATACCTTACCCAGTTTTCATAGAGAAAGTGTGAAGTTATATATTTTATTTCTTTTCTGGAACAAGTAGTACATGTAGAGTCCTAGAGTTGAGGAGGCATATCTAACACTAAATGTTTCTGTGTTGAAATAGAGTCATTTTAAAACTCAGCATTGTAAGTGTCTTAGGTTGGGCTACCCCAAAGCAGTGAGGCAAGGTTTCTTCTGCAAATGATGTATTAAAGAAATTTTCCCAGGCAAATCTCATGAAGGAGTGGAGGAAGCAGGACAGATAGAAAAGAAGTCAAGGAAGAAGACGTGGGTGAAATTTCAGGAAAAATCTCAGAGTGTAGCTTCAGCCTGATACATCAAGGAAACTCTGCTGGGGAAATTATGCCTTGGAAGCTGTCAGTAAGCTGGGTTTTCATATTACTATACCTATCAGTTCTTATCTCAGGGCTGCTAGGATTGTGCATGCAGGGTGATGTACTGTATCCTCCAGGCAACTCTGGCTCTCTATGGGCTCTAAGATACCAAGGTTACTTCTCTGAAGAGTTGCAGCTATAAGCTATTGTAAGGAAAAGCAAAAGTATACCAAAGCTAGAGGAAATTAATACATAAATGCTAAAATGGATCTGAAAGGTTCTGGGTGGGACAACAAAGGTGTCCATTAAAATGAATTTGACAGAATTCACTTGAATCAAATGAATTTGATCCTCATTTACAGGTAGGAATCTCAGGCACAGAGAGAATAGTGATTTCCTCATGTAATGGGGCAGCTACTGAAGCATGAGTCTTCTGAGCACTGTATTTTTGTTTAATGCTACCTAAAAGTATACCTTTTAATTATTTGACTAGGTGACTTATGCCACATGTAGGAACACAGAGGTGTGCTTATTAATTAAGCCTACCATAAAACCCTAAATTTCTGTACATCAAACTCAAAGGGTTCTGTTCACTATGCTGGCCATTAAAAACACAGGTATCTGTTCTGCATCTACAGTATTTAATTCTCTGGGCTGAGAACTTGGTTCCAGAAACCACTCATTATCTTCCTGGGTCTGTGAAGGGCCTCTGGTCTTAATCTCTTTTTTTTTTCTTCTTCAGAATTCCTGGTTTTCGTATGGTGTCCTAATTCCTGTGGTTTCATGCTTCCTGATTATATATATCAAAATATTTGCAACATAGAGAACATACCAACTAATGAAGTTTTCGGTATCTTGTGAATTGAAAATTTAGGTAACAATTTTGTTACCAGGTAAGATTTATATACATTTTATTTATCCATTGAACAAGAAAAATAATTATTTACAAGATAAGTCATCTTAATTAAATTTAACATGATACAAATGTATTTGAATAATACCCCCCACCCTCACAAACTTCGTGTAAAAACCTGCAGTTTTAAAATGGTGACATTTGATAGAATGTTTCTAGATTATATTGACTCTTTCCTCCAACCAGCCTCTAGAAACCTACAATTTCAATATTTGTTATTCGCTCCAGGTATGATGTTAAATTTATTGTTTTATGCTGTCTCTGATAGAGCTAGACTATGCAGTTTTATTTGTATCTTTCTTTCACAGACCTTTGGGTGTTCTGCTACCACTCATTCATTTTGGTCCCATTATCGCCTGGAGAATGAAGCAGGAGTGATTTACAGGGTAATTGAAGGTCCAGGCTTGTGGCCTTCCTCACAGTTTTCCTAAGCCTGCTGTGTGGGTATATATAGATCACTCAGACACTTTTTACAAGGCGAGGCATTTGTTTATTAACACCCTGTTTAGAATCTCTCTGCTATGGTTCTGCAGCAAGGCTAAATTAATTAGATTTTTGTTTTTATTATTAGCATAGAAACATGATATTAAAAATTTGCTACTGCTTTTTAAATGTCCTTAAAATTGTTCCTTGTTTGCATGAAAAGGTAGAACAAAGATCAGTAAGCTAATTGTCATGCAGCTAAGTAAGTTCATGTTGCTTTTGCAAACAACCTAATAATTCATCATATTATAGTTGAAAAATAAAGTCCGCTGACATCTGATGGTTGTAAAATATTGCTGCTTTTCCAAAGTGGGATCTTAGTTATAACCACTAATTATTTTAAAAATCAACGGAAATACAAAGTTATTTGAAAACATCTTTAAGCACATGGTCCTCACATCACTATGCAAAGATACGGACTATGAAAGAGTGATATAAATAATATGGATGGAAACAATTGTTACCTTCATAGACACCTTAATTTTTTTTATTTACTTAGGATCAGAAGCATCAATAAGATTTTAACATGAAAGTTGAAGTGTTACATTCCCACTAGATGTCCAAATACAGAATTAGCAATTACTCCAAATGAATATTAAAATAATACTCTTAATTCAAAATAATAGTTATTAGTAATCATTAGACTTCTCTCCATTAATAAAATTTTAAGACTACTGACTATATCTTAGTGTATACTAGGCCAGTCTACTTAATTTCTCAAAATAAAATATTCATTGATAGGTATAATGTAAACAGAAATGGTTGGAGTCCTTTATTAAGATATATTTTCTTTGTTTTTTTAGGTATTAAACTAAAAAGAAAGAGGTAATTAGTAAACATAACTGTATATTTAACTCCTGTAGCATTTTTCCTCTTTCCTTACCTATTTTATCCAATGCTTTTAAATGGTTTGTCAAAAACCCTGATTTCTAAAGGCATTTCTAGCTACTGTAGCAGAAATTTTAAAATTTTGTGAATAAGAATCACTTTGGAAGCTTAAGTCTTTGGAAGCTTAAGTCCTTCTTTTTTTTTTTTTTTTCTTTTTGCTGTACGCGGGCCTCTCACTGTTGTGGCCTCTCCCGTTGCGGAGCACAGGCTCCGGACTCACAGGATCAGTGACCATGGCTCACGGACCCAGCCACTCCGCGGCATGTGGGATCTTTCTGGACCGGTGCATGAACCCGTGTTCCCTGCAGCGGCAGGCGGACTCTCAACCACTGCGCCACCAGGGAAGCCCTTAAGTCCTTCTATTGTAGGCGATCCAGAAATGAAGCTTACAGAAACACTAGGGTAGAGGCTGATAAAAATTCAGAAGTCTGAGTACTATCATTTGAAACTTGAGTTTTCGGATTTCAGATCCTGTATTATAGAGGCAGCTATGGAGGAATAAGGTAGAAGTAGAGGTGTGTCTGTCAGTCTCCAGTCTTTGTCACCTAAGGAGTTCTTCACTTTCTAAACCTTGACAAATTCATGCTGGTATTTCAGGTTTCCTGTGATGTAGGCAAGTGTCAGTTCCTGTGCCTAAATGTTGTCTTAGTTATATTCGTTTCTTCTCTCGCTCTTTTTTCTTTTTAATGAATGCTGGATTGACCATTTAGTAGGTTTGGTGGGCAGAATACTGTCCCTCCAAAGATACCCACATTCTAATCACCTGAACCCCTGAATAGATTACATTACATAGCAAAATGAAATTTCCAGGAGTAATTAAGGTTACAGACCTTGAGACTGTAAGATTATAGTGGATTATCCAAGAAGGCTCAGTTTATCACATGATTCCTTGAAAATGAATAACTTTTTCCAACGGGGTTAGGGAAAAGAGAATGAAGAAGGAGGAAGCTTGATAGAGAATAAAACTGCTGTCACTGACTTTGAAGATAGAGGGATGGGGCCAGGAGCCATGGACTTTGAAGGTGGAGGAAGGAGTAGCCTAAAGAACTTGAGAATGGCCTTATAGTCTTGTAGCACAAGGAACTGAATTCTGTTAATTCAAGTGAGCAGCAAATGGATTCTGCCTTATAGCCCCCCAAAAGAAATGTAGCCCTGTTAACACCTTGATTTTAGTTTAATAAGGCCCTTACTGGACTTCTGACCTACAAAACAATGAGACAATAAATTTGTGCTGTTCTAAGCCACCAGATTTAGGGTTATTTTTTACTGCAGAAATAAAAAGCTAACATAAGAAGGGAAATCTATTTTTTTAAGTATGTTCATTCTTTGAAATATGTTCATTGTATTTTTAAGTTAAATTTCCAGATTTAACTAAAAATATATTTGTATATATATGTATATCATATATATGATTCAACTTTCCTTGTTTCTTTTAGGATCTAACAGGCTTTCCACCTGTTTATTCCAAACATATTAGAGAGCAACATGGGACAAATATCTGTCAATTATTAAATGCAAATTATTCACCAAAGATTTGGGGCACTAAACTGGGAGCTAACAATGATTTCCTGTGAAGTATTTTTAGCAATTTATTGACTACATTTGTTGATGATTGCTTTGGTTCAGGACTTACCATTCTGCCAACCCTACAAATGAACCATGATGCCTGAGTTTCACAGCTCCCGTTGGCTTCCTGCTAGGCGTGTAAACCCAGCATCAGCGCATGGGCTGTTAACATCACATATTTCAGACCTTGACTTGTGTTCCTATTTTCATGTTCTCTTTGCACACATTATTTCTTAATATATTCCTCTGGCTCTTCAGAGAAGTCTTTTTATTTTTTGCTGTATTTTTTTTCCCAGTAGAAAGCGCAGATGGTTAATAGTCTTGCTTGCACCATTGTTTAAATATGTGACCATAAATCTCTGTTGCAACTTTTATTTCAGGTTTTAGAACTCAGCATCATTAAGAAGTTATTTTTCTTAGGAGTAACTAAGTCTTCATTTGTAAGATGTTGGTGCTATCAATGATCTCAGGGGACAGATATAGTACAGATGGTTGGGAGGCTTTGTTTGTTCTCACTTATCAAAAATATAAAAAGGACTATTTTTTTCATGTCTTTATGATTATTTTCCAAAAACATGTAATTTAGTCTTCTATCTTCTGTTAAAAAAATGAAACAAACAAAACACCTCAGTGCCTTACAGCAACTTGTCAGATACAGGTTGCCTGTGTCTCTATTCCATGTACCTTCTTTCTACCACAGCACAGACTAAAGGGTCTACCTTTATTTAGTATAAGGTGTTCTTGTGATGGAAATATGCAAAGGCTGGTAATTTCTGAAGCATAATTCTATTTCATTCTCACTTTAATGAACAAGTCAATTCACATCCCAAAGTATAACAAAGTGGTGGGAAATATTCCTCTCACAGAAGGAAGAGGAGGTCACATGGCAAGGGGTTTTACAGAGAAGGGAGTACATAATTGATACAGTAATAAAATCTAGCATACTATATTCCACTTATTATAGTATAGCATACCATATATAATACACTTAATATATTTCTATATAATGCTCCATTTTCCCCTCTCATTTATGAGTAAGGAGTTAAATAATTCTCAGTTTCTGGAATCAGTAAACCCTGTGGTAACCCAGTTTATTATTCTTTCAGATATGGCATAAGCAAATACTGCTCATTCAATTTTTTCAAACATTTAAAAATCTATAGAGTAACAGTTGCAAGTATGAAATAAGGTGTTATATTGGGCGATGTTATTCTTGATAATCATTACAATTATTAAGATTTATTGCATGTCCACTGTGTAGATTTCCCTGCATTTGTTGTTACTAAAGTTCAGTTTCCCTGTTTAACTGATAGGAATGGGGAAGGGATAAGGAGATTTTTGTGCTTTCTTTATCTTCATTTTTTAAAAATTTAAGTATAGTTGATTTACAATATTATATTAGTTTCAGATGTACAACATAGTGATTCAATATTTGTATAGATTATACTCTTTATAAAGTTATTGTAAAATATTGGCTATATTCCCTGTGCTGTACAATTTATCCTTGTAGCTTATTTATTTTATGAATTGTAGTTTGTACCTCTTAGTCCCATACCCTATCTTGCCCCTTTCCTCTTCCTTCTCCCCACTGGAAGCCACTAGTTTATTATCTATAGCTGTGAGTCTGTTTCTGTTTCATATATTCATTTGTTTGTTTTATTTTATAGATTCAGCATATAAGCAAAAACATATAGTATTTGGTTTTTTTTTCTGTCTGACTTATTTCACTAAGCATAATACCCTCCAAATCCATCCATGTTCTTGCAAATGGCAAAATTTCATTCTTTTTTATGGTTGAGTAATATTCTATTGTGTATATATATGTGTGTGTGTATATATATGCATATATATATATATATATATGTCACATCTTCTTTATCCATTTATCTGTTGATAGACACTTAAATTGCTGACATGCCTTGGCTATTGCAAATAGTGCTGCTATAATCATTGAGGTGCATGTATCTTTTCAAATTAGTGTTTTTGTATATTCTGGATATATACCCAGGAATGGAATTGATGGATGATATGGTAATTCTATTTTTAGATTTTTTAGGCAACACCATACTGTTTTTCCCTAGTGGCTGTACCAATTTACATTACCATCAACAGTGTACTAGGGCTCCCTTTTCCCCACGTCCTGGCCAATGTTTGTTATTTCTGGTCTTTTTGCTGTTAACTATTCTGACAGGTGTGAGGTGATATCTCATTTTGGTTTTGACTTGTATTTCTTTGATGAGTAGCGATCTTGAGCTTATTTTCATGTGCCTGTTGGTCATACGTATGTCTCCTTTGGAAAAATGCCTATTCAGGTTTTCTGCCCACTTGTTTATCAGGTTGCTTGTTTTTTGGATATTGAGCTGTATGAGCTGTTTATGTATTTTGGCTATTAACCCCTTATTCGTTGTATCATTTGAAAATATTTCCTCCCATTCATTAAGTTCCTTTTTGTCTTGTCCATGGTTTCCTTTGCTGTACAAAAGCTTTAAATTTAATTAGGTCCCATTTGTTTATTTTTGATTATGTTTCCTTTGCCTTAGGAGACAGAGCCAAAAAAAATATTGCTACGATTTATGTCAAAGAGTGTTCTACCTATGGTTTCTTCTAGCAATTGCATGGTGTCTGGTCCTTCATTTAACTCTTTAATCCATTTTGAGTTTATTATTGTATATGGAGTGAGAAAATATTCTAATTTTATTCTTTTACATGTAACTGTGCAGGTTTCCCAGCACCACTTATTGAAGAGACTATCTTTTCTCCATTGTATGTTCTTGCAACATTTGTGGTAGTTTAATTGACCATAAGTGCATGGGTTTATTTCTGGGATGTCTATTCTTTTCCACTGAAAAAATGCTTGATATAATTTCTGTCCTCTTAAATTTGTTGAGAATTGTTTTGTGACTTAAGGTGATCTATTCTGAAGGTGTCATGTGCACTTGAATGGGTAGTCTGTTGTTTTTGGATGGAATGTCCTGTAGATATCTACTAAGTCCAACTGGTGTAATGTGTCCTTTAAGATTACTGTTTCCTTATTGATTTTCTGTGTGTATGATCTGTCCACTGATGTAAGTGGGGTGTTGAAGTCTCCTACTATTGTGTTATTGTCAATCTTTCCCTTTATGTCTGTTAATATTTGCTTTATATATTTAGGGGCTTCTATACTGGGTGCGTATATATTAACCAATGTTGTATCCCATTTTTTTTATTGATCCCTTTATCATTATGCAATGCACTTCTTTGTCTTTTGTCATAGACTTTTTTAAAAATACACTTTTTCTAATGTGAGTATTGCTACCCCAGCTTTCTTGCCATTTCCATTTGTATGAAATATCATTCTCCATTCTCTCACATAGATCTATGTGTGATCTATGTGTGTCTTTAGCTCTGCAGTGAGCCTCTTGTAAGCAGGATATAGATGGGTCTATTTTATTTTATTCAATCATCCACCTTATTTCTTTTGATTGGAGCACTTATTCCTTTGACATTTAAAGTGATTACTGATAGGTATGTACTTATTGCCATTTTATTACTTGTCTTCTCATTGTTTTTATAATTCTCTTCTTTCATTCCTCTTTTAGTTTTTTCCTTTGTGATTTGATGACTTTCATTAGTGGTATGCCTGTGTTCCTTTCTTTCTTGTTTTGTGTATCTACTCTAGGGTTTTGGTTTGTGGTTACCATGGGTTTCATATATGTTGACCCATAACTATATCTACTTGTTTTAAACTGGCTGTAATTGAAGTTCAAAAGCATTCTAAAAGAACTACATTTTTAACTCCCCTTTCCCACATTTTGTGCTATTGATGTTGTACTTTACATCTTCATGTTTATCCTTTAACTGTTTATCATAGTTACTCTTGATTGTACATTTTTCTTTTCCTTTAATCTTTCTACTAGCTTGTTTAAGTGGTTGATCCACAGCCTTTAATATATATTTGACTTTACTAGTGGGATTTTCCATTTCCTGTAAATTCTTATTTATTCTTGTAGCCTTTTCTTTTCCACTTAAAGAATATCCTTTAATATTTCTTTTAGGGTCTTTTTAGTATAGATTAACTCTTTTAGTTTCTGCTTCCTTGAGAATTTCTTTTGTTCTCCTTCAATTCTGAATGATAATCTTGCTGGGTAGAGAATCCTAGGTTGTAAGCTTTTCCCTTTCAGCACTTTAAATATGTCATGCCACTCCCTTCGGTCCTGTAAAGTTTCTTCAGAAAAACCAGCTGACCTCCTTCTGGGGGGTTCTGTTGTATAGGAATCACTTTTTCTCTTGCTGCTTTTAGATTTCTCATTTATTTTTAACTTTCTCCATTTTAATTATAATATGTCTTGGTGTGGGTCTGTTTGGGTTCATCTTGGTTGGGACTCACTGTGCTTCCTGTAACTGGATATCTGTTTCTTTATCCACCTTCAGGAATTTTTCAGTCATAATTGCATCACATATATTTTTGACCCTTTTCTCTCTCTTTTCTCCTTCTGGGACTCCTGTCATGTACACGTTGGTATGCTAGATGTTGTCTCAGAGGTTCCTTAATCTGTTCTCATTTTATATTTTATTTATTTTTTCCCATAGTTACTATTATATTATTTTATTTTTTAGTTACTATTATTTTATTTATTTATTTATTTTAACATCTTTATTGGAGTAAAACTGCTTTACAATGGTGTGTTAGTTTCTGCTTTACAACAAAGTGAATCAGTTATACATATACATATGATCCCATCTCTCTTCCCTCTTGCATCTCCCTCCCTCACACCCTCCCTATCCCACCTCTCTAGGTGGTCACGAACCACCTAGCTGATCTCCCTGTGCCATGCGGCTGCTTCCCACTAGCTATCCACCCTACGTTTGGTAGTGTATATATGTCCATGCCACTCTCTCACTTCGTCACAGCTTACCCTTCCCCCTCCTCATATCCTCAAGTCCATGCTCTAGTAGGTCTGTGTCTTTATTCCTGTCCTACCCCTAGGCTTTTCATGACATTTTTTTTTCTTAGATTCCATATATATGTGTTAGAATACAGTATTTGTTTTTCTCCTTCTGACTTATTTCACTCTGTATGACAGACTCCAGGTCCATCCACCTCACTACAAATAACTCAATTTCATTCCTTTTTATGGCTGAGTAATATTCCATTGTATATATGTGCCACATCTTTATCCATTCATCTGTTGATGAACACATAGGTTGCTTCCATGTCCTGGCTATTGTAAATAGTATTGCAATGAACATTTTGGTATATATTATGGTGCTATGTGCTGGCGCATATATATGGAATCTAGGGGAAAAAAATGTCAGGAAGAACCTAGGGGTAAGACGGGAATAAAGACACAGACCTACTAGAGATTGGACTTGAGGATATGGGGAGGGTGAAAGGTAAGCTGTGACAAAGTGAGAGAGTGGCATGGACATATACACACTACCAAGTGTGGAATGGATGGCTGGTGGGAGGCAGCCGCATAGTACAGGGAGATCAACTCACTGCTTTGTGACCACCTGGAGGGGTGGGATGGGGAGGGTGGGAGAGAGGGAGATGCAAGAGTGGGGAGATATGGGAACGTGTGTGTATGTATGGCTGATTTGCTTTGTTGTGGAGTGAAAGCTAACACACCATTGTGGAGAGATTATACTCCAATAAAGATGTAAAAAAAAAAAAAAGTTACTAAAAAAAAGAAAGAAAGAAAGTTGTGCCCTTACATAATGGCTATGGCTTGCTTTATTCACTGAAATCTGTTCTTTAAAATTCATTCTTCTAAATGAGAATTTCACAAGGTGAAAGAATAATGCTACAAATTTGGCAAATTTCTTTAACAATAGATATAGTTGACCAATATATTTGTCTCTTACCTGTGTTAAAGAGATTTAGAAGATTTAGAATTTATTCCATTGAAATGTTACAATTTTTGGAATCACTATGTTTGTTAAAAAGTGTGTTTCAGAGGTAAATAAATAACAGCAGTAAATGCACCCATAACTACTATGTCCATACACTTTCATTTTCTGTGAGTTTTTTTTATTAATAAATTTTTATGATCATTACATTTTTTTTACTATGCTTTTTATTTGGAATCAAACACAAACTGCCTAATACTTTGCATCCTGCTTTGTTTATTTAACTTTTATCATAAACATTTGTCCAAATTGCTATGTGATCTTCATACCTATCATTTTTTAAAACATCTTTATTAGAGTATAATTGCTTTACAATGGTGTGTTAGTTTCTACGTTATAACAAAGTGAATCAGTTATACATATACATATGTCCACATATCCCTTCCCTCTTGCATCTCTCTCCCTCCCACCTTACATATCCCACCCATCTAGGTGGTCACAAGGCACCAAGCTGTTCTCCCTGTGCTCTGTGGCTACTTCCCACTAGCTCTCTATTTTACATTTGGTAGTGCATATATGTCCATGCCATTCTCTCATTTTGTCACAGCTTACCCTTCCCCCTCCCCATATCCTCAAGTCCATGCTCTAGTAGGTCTGTGTCTTTATTCCCGTCTTACCCTAGGTACTTCATGATTTTTTTTTCTTAGATTCCATATATATGTGTTAGAATACAGTATTTGTTTTTCTCTTTCTGACTTACTTCACTCTGTATGACAGACTCTAGGTCCATCCACCTCACTACAAATAACTCAATTTCATTCCTTTTTATGGCTGAGTAATATTCCATTGTATATATGTGCCACATCTTCTTTATCCATTCATCTGTTGATGGACACTTAGGTTGCTTCCATGTGTTGGATATTGTAAATAGAGGTGCAAAGAACATTTTGGTACATGACTCTTTGAATTATGGTTTTCTCAGGGTATATGCCCAGTAGTGGGATTGCTGGGTCGTATGGTAGTTCTATTTGTAGTTTTTTAAGGATCCTCCATACTGTTCTCCATAGTGGCTGTATCAATTTACATTCCCACCAACAGTGCAAGAGAGTTCCCTTTTCTCCACACCCTCTCCAGCACTTACTGTTTCTAGATTTTTTAATGATGGCCATTTTGACCAGTGTGAGATGATATCTGATTGTAGGTTTGATATGCATTTCTCTAATGATTAATGATGTTGAGCATTCTTTCATGAGTTTCTTGGCAATCTGTATATCTTCTTTAGAGAAATGTTTATTTAGATCTTCTGCCCATTTTTGGATTGGGTTTTTTGTTTTTGTTGTTGAGCTGCATGAGCTGCTTGTAAATTTGGGGGATTAATCCTTTGTCAGTTGCTTCATTTGCAAATATTTTCTCCCATTCTGAGGGTTGTCTTTTGGTATTGTTTATGGTTTCCTTTGCTGTGCAAATGCTTTTATGTTTCATTAGGTCCCATTTGTTTATTTTTGTTTTTATTTCCATTTCTCTAGGAGGTGGGTCAAAAGGATCTTGCTGTGATTTATGTCATAGACTGTTCTGCCTATGTTTTCCTCTAAGAGTTTGATAGTTTCTGGCCTTACATTTAGGTCTTTAATCCATTTTGAGCTTATTTTTGTGTATGGTGTTAGGGAGTGTTCAAATTTCATACTTTTACAGGTACCTGTCAAGTTTTCCCAGCACCACTTATTGAAGAGGCTGTCTTTTCTCCACTGTATATTCTTGCCTCATTTATCAAAGATAAGGTGACCATATGTGTGAGTTTATCTCTGGGCTTTCTATCCTGTTCCGTTAATCTATATTTCTGTTTTTGTTCCACTACCATACTGTCTTGATTACTGTAGTTGTGTAGTATAGTCTGAAGTCAGGGAGCCTGATTCCTCCAGCTCCGTTTTTCGTTCTCAAGATTGTTTTGGCTATTCGGGGTCTTTTGTGTTTCCATACAAATTGTGAAATTTTTTGTTCTAGTTCTGTAAAAAATGCCAGTGGTAGTTTGATAAGGATTGCATTAAATCTGTAGATTTTGTTGGGTAGTAGAGTCATTTTCACAAGGTGTGATCCTTCCAATCCAAGAACATGATATATCTCTCCAACTATTTGTAACATCTTTAATTTCTTTCACTAGTGTCTTATAATTTTCTGCATACAGGTCTTTTGTCTCCTTAGGCAGGTTTATTCCTAGATATTTTATTCTTTTTGTTGCAAGTGTAAATGGGAGTGTTTTCTTAATTTCATGTTTAGAGTTTTCATCATTAGTGTGTAAGAATGCCAGAGATTTCTGTGCAGTAATTTTGTATCCTGTTGCTCTGCCAAATTCATTGATTAGCTCTAGTAGTTTTCTGGTAGCATCTTTAGGATTTTCTATGTATAGTATCATGTCATCAGAAAACAGTTACAGCTTTAATTCTTCTTTTTCGATTTGAATTCCTTTTATTTCTTTTTCTTCTCTGATTGCTATGGCTAGAACTTCCAAAACTATGTTGAATAAGAGTGGTGAGAGTGGGCAACCTTGTCTTGTTCCTGATCTTAGTGGAAATGGTTTCAGTTTTTCACTATTAAGGACGATGTTGGCTGTGGGTTTGTCATATATGGCCTTTATTATGCTGAGGAAAGTTCCCTCTATGCCTACTTTCTGCAGGTTTTTTTTTTTTTTATCATAAATGGGTATTGAATTTTGTTGAAAGCTTTCTCTGCATCTATTGAGATGATCATATGGTTTTTCTCCTTCAATTTGTTAATATGGTGTATCACGTTGATTGATTTCCGTATATTGAAGAATCCTTGCATTCCTGCAATAAACCCCACTTTATCATGATGTATAATCCTTTTAATGTGCTGTTGGATTCTGTTTGCTAGTATTTTGTTGAGGATTTTTGCATCTATGTTCATTGGGGATATTGACCTGTAGTTTTCTTTTTTTGTGATATCCTTGTCTGGTTTTGGTATGAAGCTGATGGTGGCCTGGTAGAATGAGTTTGGGAGTGTTCCTTCCTCTGCTATATTTTGGAAAAGTTTCAGGAGGATAGGTGTTACCTCTTCTCTAAATATCTAATAGAATTCACCTGTGTAGCCATCTGGTCCTGGGCTTTTGTTTGTTGGAAGATTTTTAATCACAGCTTCAATTTCAGTGCTTTGTTTGGTGTGATCATATTTTCTATTTCTTCCTGGTTCAGTCTTGGCAGGTTGTGCATTTCTAAGAATTTGTCCATTTCTTCCAGGTCGTCCATTTTATTGGCATAGAGTTGCTTGTAGTAATCTCTCATAATTCTTTGTATTTCTGCAGTGCCAGTTGTTATTTCTCCTTTTTCATTTCTAATTCTATTGATTTGAGTCATCTCCCTTTTTTTTGATGAGTCTGTCTAATGGTTTATCAATTTCTTTTATCTTCTCAAAGAAACAGCATTTAGTTTTATTGATCTTTGCTGTTGTTTCCTTCATTTCTTTTTCATTTATTTCAGTTCTGATCTTTATGATTTCTTTCCTTCTGCTAAATTTGGGGGTTTTCTGTTCTTCTTTCTCTAATTGCTTTAGGTGCAAGGTTAGGTTGTTTATTTGAAATGTTTCCTGTTTCTTAAGGTAGGATTGTATTGCTATAAACTTCCCTCTTAGAACTGTTTTTGCTGCATCCCAAAGGTTTTGGGTTGTTGTGTCTCCATTGTCATTTGTTACTGGGTATTTTTTGATTTCCTTTTGATTTCTTCAGTGATCACTTCGTTATTAAGTAGTGTATTGTTTAGCCTTCATGTGTTTGCATTTTTTACAGATCTGTTCCTGTAATTGATATCTAGTCTCATAGTGTTGTGGTCGGAGAACATACTGGATACAATTTCAATTTTCTTAAATTTACCAAGGCTAGATTTGTGAGCCAAGATATGATCTATCCTGGAGAATGTTCCATGAGAACTTGAGAAAAATGTGTGTTCTGTTGTTTTTGGATGGAATGTCCTAAAAATATCAATTAAGTCCATCTTTTTTTAATGTATCATTTAAAGCTTGTGTTTCCTTATTTATTTTCATTTTGAATGATCTGTCCATTGGTGAAAGTGTGGTGTTAAAGTCCCCTACTATGAATGTGTTACTGTCGATTTCCCCTTATGTTGCTTTAGTATGAGCCTTATGTATTGAGGTGCTCCTATGTTGGATGCATAAATATTTACAATTGTTATATCTTCTTCTTGGATCGATCCCTTGATCATTATGTAGTGTCCTTCTTTGTCTCTTGTCATAGTCTTTATTTTGAAGTCTATTTTGTCTGGTATGAGAATTGCTACTTCAGCTTTCCTCTGATTTCCATTTGCATGGAATATCTTTTTCCATCCCTTTACTTTCAGTCTGTATGTGTCTCTAGCTCTAAAGTGGGTTACTTGTAGACAGCATATATATGGGTCTTGTTTTTGTATCCATTCAGCCAATCTATGTCTTTTGGTGGGAGCATTTAGTCCAATTACATTTAAGGTAATTATCAATATGTATGTTCCTATTCCCATTTTCTAAATTGTTTTGGGTTCGTTATTGTAGGTCTTTTCCTTCTCTTGTGTTTCCTGCCTAGAGAAGGTCCTTTATCTTTTGTTGTAAAGCTTGTTCGGTGGTGATGAACTCTCTCAGCTTTTGCTTGTCTATAAAGGTTTTAGTTTCTCCATCAAATCTGAATGAGACCCTTGCTGGGTAGAGTAATCTTGGTTGTAGTTTTTTCTCCTTCATCACTTTAAATATGTCCTGCCACTCCCTTCTGGCTTGCAGAGTTTCTGCTAAAAGATCAGCTGTTAACCTTCTGGTGATTCCCTTGTGTGTTATTTGCTGTTTTTCCCTTGCTGCTTTTAATATGTTTTCTTTGTATTGAATTTTTGATAGTTTGATTAATATTTGTCTTTGCATGTTTCTTCTTGGATTTATCTTGTATGGGACTCTCTGTGCTTCCTGGACTTGATTAACTATTTCCTTACCCATATTAGGGAAGTTTTCAACTATAATCTCTTCAAATATTTTCTCAATACCTTTCTTTTTCTCTTCTTCTTCTGGGACCCCTATAATTTGAATGCTGTTGTGTTTATTGTTGTCCCAGAGGTCTCTGAGACTGTCCTCATATCTTTTAATTCTTTTTTCTTTATTCTGCTCTGCAGTAGTTATTTCCACTATTTTATCTTCCAGGTCACTTATTTGTTCTTCTGTCTCAGTTATTCTATTTATCCCTTCTAGATTATTTTTAATTTCATTTATTATGTTGTTCATCATTGCTTGTTTCCTCTTTATTTCTTCTAGGTCATTGTTAAATGTTTCTTGCATTTTCTCTATTCTATTTCCAAGATTTTGTATCCTCTTTACTGTCATTATTCTGAATTATTTTTCAGGTAGACTGCCTATTTCCTCTTTATTTGTTAGGTCTGGTGTGTTTTTACCTTGCTCCTTCATCTGCTGTGTGTTTTTCTGTCTTTTCATTTTGCTTGTCTTAGTGTGATTGGGGTCTGCTTTTCACAGGCTGCAGTTCGTAGTTCTCGTTGTTTTTGGTGTCTGTTCCCAGTGGCTAAGTTTGGTTCACTGGTGTGTAGGTTTCCTGGGGGAGAGGACTAGTGCCTGTGTTCTGGTGCATAAGGCTAGATCTTTTCTTTCTTGTGGGCAGATCCACGTCTGGTAGAGTGTTTTGGGGTGTCTGTAGCCTTATTATGATTTTAGGCAGCCTCTCTGCTAGTGGATGGGGCTGTGTTCCTGTCTTGCTAGTTGTTTAGTATAAGGTGTCCAGCCCTGTAGTTTGCTGGTCGTTGAGTGAAGCTTGGTCTTGGTGTTGAGAGGGAGATCTCTGGGAGATTTTTGCCGTTTGATATTATGTGGAGCTGGGAGGTCTCTTGTGGACCAGTGTCCTGAAGCTGGCTCTCCCACCTCAGAGGCAGAGCACTGATTCCTGGCTGGAGCACCAAGAGCCTTTCATCCACATGGCTCAGAATAAAAGGGAGAAAAATTAGAAAGAAAGAAAGGAAGAAAGAAAGAAAGAAAGAAAGAAAGAAAGAAAGAAAGAAAGAAAGAAAGAAAGAAAGAAAGAGAGAGAGAAAGAAAGAAGATAAAATAAAGTAGAATAAAATAAAATAAAGTTATTCAAATAAAAAATAATTATTAGGAAAAAAAATTAAAATAAAAAAAAATCAAAAAGAAAACCAGACGGTCAGGACTCTAGGACAAATGGTGAAAAGAAAGCTATACAGACAAAATCTTACACAGAAGCATACACATACACACTCACAAATAGAGGAAAAAGGGAGAAAATAATATATCTTGCTCCCAAAATCCACCTCCTCAATTTGGGATTGATTCATTGTGTATTCAGGTATTCCACAGATGCAGGGTACATCAAGTTGATTGTGAAACTTTAATCTGTTGTTTCTGAGGCTGCTGGGAGAGATTTCCCTTTCTCTTCTTTGTTCACACAGCTCTGGGGGTTCAGCTTTGGATTCGGCCTTGCCTCCGTGTGTAGGTCCCCTGAGGGTGTCTGTTCTTTGCTTAGACAGTACAGGGTTAAAGGAGCAGCTGATTCGGGTGCTCTGGCTCACTCAGGCCACGGGGAGGGATGGGTACAGATGCGGGGCGAGACTGCGGCTGCAGAGGCTTGCGTGACATTGCACCAGATTGAGGCATGATGTGTGTTCTTCCGGGGAAGTTGTCTCTGGATCACGGGACCCTGGCAGTCGTGGGCTGCACAGGCTCCTGGGAGGGATGGTGTGGATAGTGACCTGAGTCTGCACACAGGCTTCTTGGTGGCGGCAGCAACAGCCTTATCATCTCATGCCCGTCTCTGGGGTGCGCGCTGTTAGCCACGGCTCGCGCCCATCTCTGGAGCTCCTTTAAGCACCACTCTTAATCCCCTCTCCTCACGCACCAGGAAACAAAGAGGGAAGAAAAAGTCTCTTGTCTCTTCGCCAGCTCCAAACCTTTTTCCCGGATTCCCTCCTGGCTAGTCATGGTGCACTAGCCCCCTTCTCGCTGTGTTCACGCAGCCAACCCCAGTCCTCTCCCAGCATCCAACCGAAGTCTGAGCCTCAGCTCCCAGCCCCTACCCGCCCTGGTGAGTGAGCAGACAAGCCTCTCGGGCTGCTGAGTGCTGGTTGGCACCGATGCTTTGTGCGGGAATCTCTCTGCCTTGCCCTCTGTCCCCCTGTTGCTACGCTCTCCTCCGTGGTGCTGAAGCTTCCCCCCTCCACCACCTGCAGTCTCCACCTGTGAAGGGGCTTCCTAGTGTGTGGAAACCTTTCCTCCTTCACAGCTCCCTCCCACTGGTGCAGGTCCCATCCCTATTCTTTTGTCTCTGTTTATTTTTTTTTCTTTATTTCTGTTTATTCTTTATTTATTTCCGTTTATTCTTTTTTCTTTATTATTTCTGTTTATTCTTTACTTATCCAGGTATGTGGGGAGTTTCTTGCCTTTTGGGAGGTCTGAGGTCTTCTGCCAGCGTTCAGTAGGTGTTCTGTAGGAGTTGTTCCACGTGTAGATATATTTCTGATGTATCTGTGGGGAGAAAGGTGATCTCTGCATCTTACTCTTCTGCCATCTTCTCCAGAATCTGTTCTCATTTTTTTAATTTGTTTTTCTTTTTGCTGTTCTGTTTGGTGATTTCCATTATTTTATCTTCCGGGTCACTTATGTGTTATGTATCAGCTACTCTCCCATTAATTCCTTCTGGTGTATTTTTCATTTTAGTTATTGTATTCTTCATTTCTTTCTGCTTCTTTTTCATATTTTCAAGTTCCTTGTTAAAATTCTCACTGTATCATCTATTTTTTTCCCTAGTTAAGTTAACATTCTTACTACTGATGCTTTCAGCTCTTTATCTGGTAAATTATTTATCACTCTTTCATTAGTTGCTTCTTTCAGGGTTTTTTTCTTCTTTTGTTTGAAACAAATTCCTCTATCTTCTCATTTCGCTTACCTTTCTCTATCTCTATGACATTAGGTGAAGCAGTTACTTATCCCAGTCTTGAAGTGGTGGAGCATATCTGTACAGTCTGTGTTCCCATT
Source organism: Grampus griseus (assembly GCF_964374135.1). Classification (NCBI taxonomy): domain Eukaryota; kingdom Metazoa; phylum Chordata; class Mammalia; order Artiodactyla; family Delphinidae; genus Grampus; species Grampus griseus. Next base: position 50,094,850 of record NC_139012.1, read on the forward strand.
GGCTTTCATGAGAGAGCTTGCTGTGATGTGACCATGAGTGATCTCTTCCCCCAGGGAGTGCTGACAGCACTTTGGTAGGATGTGGAGCTGGAGATGGAGGGAATAGAGGCAGAGCCAGTTGTAAGATGGGGCCTCTCCTGGGCTCAGACCAATACCATCTTATTGGTGTGGCAGCAAGGCCCAAGTTGTGGAAGTAGAAACCCTCAGGGCCAGGATCAAGCTGGTTCTATTCCCTCTAAGTGTGTGCTTTCCTCCCTCCTAGCATTGGCACCTTTGCCCTAGAGGGGAGTATTGTTGGAACATGAGGGATAAGAGCAAATTCTCTGCTCTGTGGTTGTCACATGCACTGGGGTAGTCAAAGGAAACTGGCCAGAGTCCCAACCAGTTTCAATCTGCTTCCTCTGCCTAGTTTCAGTAGTAAACAAGTGTGTTTACAATCTTCATGAGCAGAGTGTAGGTTTCTTACAGCCCCACTATCAGTCCCACTGGTTTTCAAACCAGCTAAGGGGACTCACCCTCCTGGTATTTGACCTCAGAGCTGGTGAGTCCAATATGTGGTTTGAACCATTCACTCCCCAGAGATGATCTCCAAGCCTGTGTAATCCCCATCCTCTTCTGTTTCCCTTCCCAGGGGCACAGGTCCTTACCTGATTACTTTTTCTTCCATTCTACTTGACTCCTTGTGGATATCTGTCTTACAGATTTGGCTTTTCAACAGTCTTCATATCAGTCTCCAGTTTGTTTTCAGTAAGAATTGCTGCATATGTAGGTATATTTTTGATGTTTTCCTGGGGGGATGTGAGCTCTGCATCCTCCTACTCCTCCATCTTGATCTTGCCCCTTTGTATTTTCATTTTACAGAGGAAGGAACATGGACACTGTGGGGATTAATGTACACATAGACATTTGAGAAAGATATATATCAAGATGAAGGCATACTTCTTCTTTCCCTACCATGGGAAATCTCCATATAGTTAGAAATCAGTCTGCAAATAGTCTTCAGGGAAAGCTTTTACTTTTTCATTAACATTAAGCATTATGTTAACTGTGGGTTTATATATTTATTTATTTATTTATTTATTTATTTTTAGCTGTGTTGGGTCTTTGTTTCTGTGTGTGGGCTTTCTCTAGTTGCGGCAAGCGGGGGCTACTCTTCATCACGGTGCGCGGGCCTCTCACTGTTGCAGCCTCTCTTGTTGTGGAGCACAGGCTCCAGACGCACAGGCTCAGTAGTTGTGGCTCATGGTCCCAGTTGCTCCGCGGCATGTGGGATCTTCCCAGATCAGGGCTCAAACCCTTGTCCCCTGCATTGGCAGGCAGATTCTCAACCACTGCACCACCAGGGAAGTCCATAACTGTGGGTTTTTTGATAGATAACTTTTTATCAGATTAAGGAAGTTTCCACTTATTTATTTATGTTTAAATGTTTTTATTATGGTAGACTATTGGAATGTTAGATTTTTTTTTTCTGCATCTATTTAGAAGATCATGTGTTTGTGTCCTATATTCTCTTAGTAAGCAATAAACCTCTTTGTTTTATCTATTTTTAATTGTCTTTTTCAGTCATTTGTGTCTTTCTAGAAATTTAGCCGTTCAGTCAAAATTACCTAATTTAGTGACATACAATTGTTCATAACATTCCCTTATAATTTGTTTCATTTCTGTAATGTCAGTATTAATGTTCCCACTTTAATTTCTGATTTTAGCAATTTGTCTTCTTTCATTTTCCTTGTTAAATTCAGTTAAAAATTTGCCAATTTTGTTGATGTTTTCCAAGAATTAGCTTTTGCTTTCATTAATTTTTTGTTTTGTTTTCTTTTTTAAATTAAATTTTACTAGAGTATAGTTGATTTACAATGTTCTGTTAGTTTCTGCTGTACAGCAAAGTGAATCAACTATATATATATATATATATATATATATATACATATATCCACTCTTTTTTAGATTATTTTCCCATATAGATCATTACAGAGTATTGAGTAGTGTTCCCTGTGCTATACAGTAGGTTCCCATTAGTTATCTATTTTGTATGTAGTAGTGTGTATACGTCTATCCCAACTCCCAATTTATTCCTCTGCACCTTCCCCTTCTGTAACCATAAATTTGTTTTCTACATCTGTGAGTCTATTCCTGTTTTGTAAATAAGTTCACTTGTACCATTTTTTTTTTAGATTCCATATTAGGCGATATCATTGATATTTGTCTTTCTCTGTCTTTACTTACTTCACTCAGTATGACAATCTCTAGGCCCATCCATGTCACTGCAAATGACATTATTTCATTATTTTTTATGGCTGAGTAATATTCCATTATATATATGTACAACATCTTTATCCATTCCTCTGTCGATGGACATTTAGGTAGATTCCATGTCCTAGCTATTGTAAATAGTGCTGCAATGGATATTGGGGTACATATATCTCTTTGAATTATGGTTTTCTCCAGATATGCCCAGGAGTGGGATTGCTGGGTCATTTGGTTTCTTTTTCTGTTTTCCATTTCATGTGTTTCTGTTATAATATTTATTATTTCCGTGTTTCTGCTTGATTGCTCTATTTTTTCCCCTCCAGTGTTTGAAGGTGCAAGTCTAGGTCATTGATTGGACATCTTTCCACTTTTTTAATACAGTGAGTTACAGCTGTAAATTTCCTTCTAAGAACTGATTTAGCTGCATCCATAAGTTTTGGTATGTTATGTCTCCATTTTCATTCATTTTGATGTATTTTGTAATTTCTTTTGTGATGTCTTAGTTGACCCCTTGGTCAAACAAGTGTTTCGTTTCTTTTCCATATATTTGTGAGCTTCACAAATTTCTTTCTGCTATTGATCTTTAAAATTTTATTCCATTGTATTTAGAGAACATACTTTGTATTATTTCAATACTTTAAAATTCATTTAGCTTCACTTATAGCCTAGAATATTGTCTATTCCAGAGAGTACCCCATGTGCATTTGAGATTAATGTATATTCAGCCGTTTTGGGGTATTTTGCTCTCTGTATGTCTGTTAGGACTTGTTGGTTTATAGTGTTATTCAAGTCTTCTGTATACATGTTAATCTTCTGCCTAGTGTTCTATCCATTATTAAAAGTGAGACATTGAAGTCTCCAACTACCATAGCTGAATTGTCTATTTTTTATGTCTGTCTTTTGTTTTCATGTATTTGAGGTACATATATGTTTATAATTTTTATATCTTCAAGATGGATTGATATTTTTTATTATAAAATAATGCTCATCATCTCTAGGAATATTTTTAGATTAAGAGTCTTTTTTCTGACATTAGTATAGACACTTCAGTTTTATTATGACTGCTGTTTGCATGATCTTTTAAAAAATATTTTACTTTCCATCTAATTGTATATTTTATGTAAAGTATGTCTCTTGTAGGAAATATATAGTTGGGGTCTCTCTTTTTTTTAATCCCAGTCTGACAATGTGTTTTTTCATCAGATTGCTTAATCCATTCACATTTAGTTTTATTTTTGACGTAATTGGAATTGTTTGTCATTTTATTAAAAATTTTTTTCCTCATATGTTGTTTGTTCCTCCAGTCCTCCTTTAATGCTTTCTTTTGCATTAAGTGAATGGTTTTTAGTTTAACATTGTAATTACTTTAATAGTCTTTTCCACTATAGATTTTTTCATTATATCTTTAGTAGTTGCTCTAGGGCTTACCACATATATATTAATTTATCAGAATCTACTTTAGACTTATACTAACATAATTTAATGAGATATAGAAATGTTACTCCTACATAGCTCTATTTTCCCCTCTTTTGTGTTATTGTTATTACACATAATACATCTACATATTTTACAAATACATTGAATACATTGTTCCAGGAATTAATTTTTATGTCTTTTAAAGAAGCTTAGAGATGGAAGGAGAGCAAGTATATATTTACAGTGTTTATTATATTAAACTTACCATTTTCCATTTCTGTATCTCTTCATTTCTTCCTGAGGATTTAATTACCATATATGGTGGTATTTCCTTATTCCAAAACAGCTAGATTTTCACCTACCTTCTTTAAGCTGTTGGTGCTAAATCTATTACATCTCTATGTATTATAAGCCAAACAATACAATTATATATATGTATAGTTATATTATATATATAAATCTATATATAGATATATAGTTTTATAAAATAGCTTTTTAAATATGTTAAAAGAAAAGAAGTAAAGTAATATATATTTATACTGTCTTCTATAATTACATAATTACCTTTACTGGTGATTTTTTTCTTTTTCACATGGATTTGAATTTCTATCTGGATTTATATGATTTTGCCTAAAGAAATTCCATTAGTATTTTTTGGAAGGTGGGTTACCTAGCAATTAATTCTCTCAGGTTTTGCCTTTAGAAATGTCTTTATTTCATCTTTATTTTTGAATTTTTTCCTAGGTATAGTATAGCATTCTTGCTTGATAAGCTTTCTTAGGGGAGTGGGGTGGGACATTGATTATTTTACCCACTGCCTTCTGGGCTCTATTGTTCTTAATGAGAGGTTGGCTATTAATCTTATTGAAGGGGGAGCTGTAAGTGGTAAGTTGTTTTATCTTGCTGTTTTCAAGACTTTCTTTTTGCTTTTGCTTATAAAGAATTTTATAATGATGTGTCTGTGTGTGTATCTTTGTATTTATTCTAGTTTGAGTTCATTGAGCCTCTGAGATGTGTAATTTAATCTCTTTCATCAGATTTGGAAAGAGCTAAAGCAATTATTTCTTCAAAATTATTTTGCTCCTTTTTCTCTCTCCTGTGCTTCTGACATTTCCGTTGCAAATACATTGATGTGCTAATGGTTTTCCACATTTCTCTGAAGCTGTGTTCATTTTTCTTTATTTTTTTTCTCTTTGTTCATCAATGTGTACTTTTGTCAATCTATCTTCAAGTTCACAAATTTGTTTTTTGCCAGTTCAAATAATCGGTGAAGCATTTCTAGTGAATATTTTATTTCAACTTTTGTACTTTTCAACTCCAGAATTTCCATTTTGTTTCTTTTCAAAATTTCCATCTCCTGATTGTTATTTTCTATTTGATGAGACATTGTCATCATACTCTCCTTTAATTCTTTAAACACAATTTTCTCTATATTTTGAGTGTATTTACAATATCTGCTTTACAGCGTATGTCTCTTAAACCCAATTTTTGGGCTTCCCTGAAATGCAAACAATATTTCTGTTTTTTTTTCACACCTCATGCTTTTTTTGTTTTGAAAAATGGACACTTTAATGCATTTTAACAAGTTGTGATACTAATACTTTCCACCAGATTGCTAAGTCTTTTTATTATTTTGGTTAAATAACATAGTATAGCAACTCTGTGCATTTAATACTACTCCTTGCTTCAGATCTTGATTTTATTATTTACATTTTTCTTTTTTATTTGTTTAAATGCTTGGCTGGACTAGGTCCAATCTGGGACTGTTTTCCTGCCCCACAATGGAGATGGGATAGGAGTCAGCCTCTATCCTCTCACTTTCACCTTTTTGGAATCTAACTTTTGCAACATGGAGCTGAGTAGGATGAGACATGTTGCTGATCTGCTTCACCTACAGTGAAACTGTAGCCCTAGACTGGGAGCTGGGGGAAGAGGGACCCCCACCTTCGTGACAGAAGCTAATCAGAACAGAGCTTCTGTCATACTGTTCTGGGGAGGGGGATGAGAATAACTCTTGGCTCAAATGCTATGGACTCACAGTGTTCTTACTGAGATGTCTTAGATTTTCTTGAATGAAATTTATTAATTTTCTGTATGTCATCAGGATAACTTACAGAGATTTCAATAGTTTTTATTATAATGTTCACCAGTAAATGATGTTTAACTGGGAAGACTGTCAACCAAACTTCTACAACTGCCTTTTGGAAATCCCACTACCTCACTCTTCTTATATAAAAGAAAACAAATATAAAATTCAAAGGTATCTAAACTATCATTATAATTTTATTTCTTCAGTATACTAAAATAAGTTTGGTGATGGCTATGTAAATTATTTCCTTATATATTATCAGGTGTTATGCTGCACTATTTTAGTGTGATAGGTAATATCTGGTAAATTAATATTCTGATATATTATTAGTAAAGTCATTTATTTAATCCAACAGTATTCATTTATTTCCAAACAATTTTGTTAGATTCAATACCTTTTGGTTCTTTGGCTTAGTTTTCTAAATATTGTGTTTCTTTGGGGGGGAGCTCTTATAAAAAGAAGTAAAAAAAAGAATATGTGTATATATTATATATATAATCTGATTGATAAAATGTTTACAATCTCACATTTCAGTGTGTCCATTTAATAGAAAATTAATAATAGAAACAGAAAATAGATAAAAAATAGAATATTTATCAGAACAACATATGCTAATCTTTTCTAGATGTGAACATGATATGGGAAAGAAGAGGTTTTTTTAGACCTTCTTAAACATCTTCAGATTTTAATCTATTTGAAATTAAGAAATGTTTTTCTAAGGTTACCTTTAGAAATTTGTAACCTCTAAGTTTTTGAATGACAACTATGAGGCATGAGGAAATATATAACTGTCCTGAAGGAAAAAGAAAAATTGTAATTAATTAAAATTTCTAAATTCTTTGATAACTTCAAAAGGAATTTCAATTAAAATGATAAATTAACAAGATTTTTGCATGACATTAATTTAAAATTAAGTGTAATTACTGATATATAGAATCAGAAAGTTTACCTCTGTTGCCATTTTAACATAGACTGTGTACTTATTGCAGACAAGGTTTGACAAATTAGAATATCAGAACCATAGAATTTGAAGAACCCTAAAGTACTAGATAAGATAATGTCCTCCATGGTCACTTCTTTAACAGAAAACCCTGGAAATCTCAGTGCTAACAAAATTAGATTTTGTTTTTTATTCATAAAAAGGACAACTAATTAATTGTTCTTGTGAATTGACAATACTCAGACTTTCACTTTATGAAGTTGTACCTAGAGATGCACATAGTATCAGAAGAATCCATTGAGTTAGTTTCTCTACTCTAAAGTTTGACTCTAAAGGTAGGAAACATTTACTATACTACATTCTATAGGAAAATATAGGTATATGAGTTAACATGGTATAAAGGCTTGAAACATGAGTACTCTGTAGTGATATACTATTAAAATGCATTCAGTAATGATATTTTTCTTATACTCTATTCAGTTTTATATTTAGATTTTAGTATTGACTAGCTCCTGAAGCTTTGAAGAAAATAACATAGGAGGTTAATACCTTCTCCTTGACCTCAGGCTTATGCATTAAATCTTAAAATTTGATTACCTTCATTATTCTTGGCTGGTGTAATTATAAAAGTGATTACTGAGCTTCCCTGGTGGCACAGTGGTTAAGAATCTGCCTGCCAATGCAAGGGACACAGGTTCGAGCCTTGGTCCAGGAAGATCCCACATGCCGCAGAGCAACTTAGCCCGTGCACAACAACTACTGAGCCTATGCTTTAGAGCCCATGAGCCACAACTAATGAGCTCATGTGCTACAGCTACTGAAGCCCATGCTCCTAGAGCCCGTGCTCCACAACAAGAGAAGCCACCACAATGAAAACCTGCTCACCGTAACGAAGAGTAGCCTCCGCTCGCTGCAACCAAAGAAAGCCTGTGTGCAACAGCAAAGGCCCAACACAGACAAAAATAAAAATAAATAAAATAAATCCGTTTTTAAAAAAGTGATTACTAGAATAAAATACAATTATACTATTTATAAAACCAGCAGTGAGTTTTCAACCTCAAAAATTTGCCAGTTGACTTCTCTGAGCAAGGCACTGCTTATATTTTTCCAATTATCCATCCTTTTAAAATCCACTAGTCACCTTATCACTTCCCTATCCCAACTTCTCTTTGATGTATTTCAAATGTCTCAATATTAAATCAATGATAAATTAATATTGGATATTGGTGAGTCAGTATTAATTGCTTATGGTGGGTTATGAGTTTTATAAAGAAACATTTATTTCCTACATTTTGTTACACTCTGGTGATACCAAGATAAATGAGATATAGTTCCTGATAACATACTTTAAGGTAAAAATAGACATTTAAATAGATAATTGCACTAAAATGTGATTCATATGAAAGAAATATTCACCCCTAACTTTGGGATTGCTGCTTGGACAATAGCTTCCCAGATGGATTATTAGTAGCCTTAGGAAATGATCAGGCAGATGTAAAGGAAAGTTCTAAATTCCAGAGAGGGAAGCAAGTAAAGCACAGATTCTAGCAGTAAATAATATATGAGTGCAAGCAATTTAGTAGAAGTACAGTCATCTAGGTGCAGTGGTGTGCTGGAGCTGATCCCTACTGGCTTAGAGACCTATTTGTGCACCTATTTTCTTCATTTTGTTTCCAATGACATAACTTTGGTAGCTTGATATTGGCCATGTTGGAAGTATTAACATGGTAATTGCAAATTTCTAATGTTGTCCCTTTGCTTTCTTTCTTTCCTTCTTTCCTTCCTTCCTTCCTCCATCCATCCATCCCTTCTTCCTTCCTTCCTTCCTTCCTTCCTTCTTTTCTTTCTTTCTTTCTTTCTTTCTTTCTTTCTTTCTTTCTTTCTTTCTTTCTTTCTTTCTTTCTTTCTTTCTTTCTTTCTTTCTTTCCTTCCTTCCTTCCTTCTTTCCTTCCTTCCTTCCTTCCTTTCTTCCTTCTTTCCTTTCTTTCTTTCTTTCTTTCTTTCTTTCTTTCTTTCTTTCTTTCTTTCTTTCTTTCTTTCTTTCTTTCTTTCTTTCTTTCTTTCTTTCTTTCTTTCTTTCTTTCTTTCTTTCTTTCATTATTCCTGCCTTCTTTCTTTTTTTTTCTTTTCCTGCAGGGTTGATTATTAAACATTTAACAAGACACAACTGCTTTGCTAGTAAAATGTTTTTAAGAAAATTATACACTAGAATGTGTGCAAAATCATGCAGAACTATGACTTAGCCACTATGGGCATGGGCCTGAAAGACTGTATTTCTCACAACTTCACCAGGGTATATTTCTATACTCTAAAGCATGGGAAACCTTGACAAACATATGATTGGAAGCTGTTGAGGATTCTGAGGTGAAAAGGTGACTCTGGTGATTTGTAGTGGGATTGAAACTGGTAACCAGGAAACCAGTGATTTTGCGTGGCTCATGAAAAAATGAAGAATCTTTTCTTCTTTTCTGGGAGTTTAAAATGAATGCTTGGAGAGGTGTTGAAAAGAAAAGGAACACTTAAGAATCAGATGCAGTGCTCATGTGGAGATTTACAGGGATTGAAGAAAAGTAAAGACATCTTTTATTTTTTCCCATCTCCAGCAAGAGGCTTCCTATAGTATGAAGGAGGAAGCTTTTGTCTTCTTTATTTTAATGTAATGGCAATGAATGGCTACTATTGTTAAATTCTGGAATGATTATAGAAAGAATAATTTAGAAGAGAGGAATGGAAGTCCTTCAAATTATGGAGACAGAATATACCTGGTTGAACTACACACCGTATTTCTTTGACAATAGGACAAGGCAAGCTGCAAAAGAGCCGTCAACACTTTATACTGTTGAAATAACTTCTTTAACAGTAGAGCACTGCACTGTCTCACCATTTAACTTTCACAACTTTATCTCCTTTAAACTGTTTAATTTCTTATTATGATCTTGAATGTTTGGCAGACAGATGTGTTCAAAATGACATAATGGACCTTTTATGGGCTATTCAACAGGTGATCTTTGAACTCATATTGGAAGTAGTCTATAGAAAAACAAGCCATTTTATCACAAGTTTTAAAGCAACCTGCATTTCAAAACCACCTTGATGGTATATTTATTGTTTCTAGAAAGACATGAGAATCTGTCAAGTTTAGAAAAGAGAGATTATGTTCCATTCAGTTCACTGGCCTTAAATTTCATTACTGAGTTCTGGTATATTACCTTTCCCACAGTCATTTTGGTTGTACTCTAGGGGTCTAAAAAGATTCAAATTAAGTAAATTGGTAATGTAACTATACTCTAGATGAATTGATTAAAATTGATTTAAACATTAAAGTCATAGATTGAAGAGCCCTTACACAGGTAAAGACTAAGATATGAACTACCGGGCTTCCCTGGTGGCGCAGTGGTTGAGAGTCGGCCTGCCAAAGCAGGGGACACGGGTTCGTGTCCCGGTCCGAGAAGATCCCACAAGCCGCGGAGCGGCTGGGCCCGTGAGCCATGGCCGCTGAACCTGTGCGTCTGGAGCCTGTGCTCCTCAACGGGAGAGGCCACAGCAGTGAGAAGCCCGCATACCACAAAAAAAAAAAAAAAAAAAAAAAAAGATGTGAACTACCAGCTTCCAACTGTACCTGTCCTTACAAATATAAAATTTCTGGTTTTCTGTAGTAATGAAGATGGAGATACTATGTAGTTACATAGAAGTTGCTCTGGATAATCTTCTACTACTAAGGGGGAAAATGGACCAAGATAATATTATCTCACGCTCTTATTAGCCTATGAATATATCAAAGACTAGATTAGAAAAAAATAATGTTAAGAACTATAATCAGATTTTATTATACTTGTGAACTAAAAAATTGTCCTGCCACAGATACATAGATGCTGGCAGAAGACACAGAGCTCCTGATCAGAAGCAAAGGGCTTTATTGCTCCCAGGCCATAGACACCATGTTTTTGCCTCAGTTCCCCTAGTGCACTGTGATGGTAAGATCCTAAGGTAACTCATCTCATGTTTATGCTTTTGTGTAATCCACTCCCCTTGAGTGTGAGAGGGATCTATGACTTGCTCTTAACAAAAGGAATATAGTGAACATGATAATACAGCCCTTTTATGGTTAGATTACACTATATGGCAAAGGTGATAACATGTCACCTTATGATTACATTATATTAAGTAAGACTCTATCTTAGTAGATTGGAGCTGGATACCAAATCCAGTTTATGGGCTTAATGAAGTAAACCCTGTGTTGGAGAACCCACTTGTCAGTAAACTGCAGGAGACCTTTAAGAACTGTGAGCAACCACTAGTCAACAACAAGGAAAACTGAGGGCCACAGTCATACAACCACGAGTAATTGCACAAAAACCTGAAGGAGCTTGTAGGCAGATTCTTCCTCTTTTGGGACTCCAGATGACCAAGGATCCTGGCTGGCACCTTAACTGCAGCCTTGTGAAACCCTGATCACAGGACCAAGTTGAGCTTTGTCTGGATCCCTGACCCATGGAAAGTGTAAGATGATAACCGCATGTTGTCTTAAGCCATGAAATTGTAGTAAGCTGTTATATGACATAGAAAACACAGCTGAAAACCCATGAGAGCAATGCAGAAGCAGGCCTTGGTGGATGCTGCCCATGCAGTGGGTCTGTGTCACAGCTGATGAACCCTGAGATTAGGAAATCCTAAAATCATATAAGGGAATTCTAGAAAGCCTGCCTAAACTGTCTCTTCAGAAGGACACATTATAATCCTGAACAGGAAATCTGCCCTCTGGCTTTGGGAAATTTACTATATTCATCATACAAGGCTGTTTGTTATACAAATATCCTTGAGAAAGTCATCTGGGACAACTACTGTCACAAGATCAGGCATAGGGAAATGTTGCCAACAGCGCAGAGGTTCTTTCAGCACTCTAGGAGAATTTCCATTACACTTAGCAGGATACGACTGTGTGAAAGAGACTACTGTTAAGTCTCATCCATGCCAAAAGGTACATTTGGAACAATAAAATAGTAAAGAAATAACTCAGTCTATTTTATAAAGCTATATTTAGTTATCTATAGTTTCTCCCTTGATAAACTTAAGTTGCAATCACTGTTGCTAACACACAGATAACATTATACTTTGATGCAGATCAGCTATGGGATTGTGTGGGAGCTTAAAATATAAAGGGAGAATTTTACACTCTAACTGCCTCAAATATAGAGTTATAAATGTATTATCCCCTTTTTGGTATTCAAAATATTGGTGTTTTAAGATATATAAACATAAGAATCTGAAGATATTACAGAACATTAATAAAATTTATTAAATTCATTTCAATTAAACATTGTTAAGCTATAAATATTTTTGTTTGTTTATGAGTTTCAAATATTTTTAATTTAGAGGATTTAATACAGATCATGACATCGTGAGTGGACTTAAGTCTTGGGTCCTTGATCATGAGAGCTGGAACATCCAACTAAATAAATGAGAGTTTATTGATTTAGTAGTATTTGCTTAAGATGCAGAATTTAAGATTCTGGCAAGGATCTCAGGATATGATGTGGACTCTACTAGATTAACTTTTAAAAATATGGAAAAAGTGATGGCCAATGTAAGTGAGCACTGAAGAACATGTACCCTGTGATATTGTGACTTATAGGAAAAAATGTATTTGGCCATTTAGATGAGAAAATACACACTTCTCATATATATTTGGGCTTCAACCATAGTCCCTGGCTCACATCTCCCAAAACCCTTGGAATATTTGATCTCTTGCCCTCAGCTCCTGAAAACTCTTCAGGGAGGGTGACTTTTGATTCCAGCCAAGGGTGGGGATTGACTATTAGGGGAACCAATCATGTGATTAGAAGGTTGGAACTTTCAGTCCCACCCTGGACCTCCAGGGAGGGGAGAGGGGCTGGTGGTTGAATTAATCACCAATGGCCAATGATTTAATCAATCTTGCCTATGTAATGAAGCTTCCATAAAAACTCAAAAAGACAAGTATTGGGAGCTTCCATATTGGTGAACACGCGGAGACTGAGGAGAGTGACACGGGCATGGAAGTTCTGAGCTCTTTCCCCAAGCCTTGCCCTAGGAATCTCTTCATCTTGCTCTTTATTCTTATTTTCCAATATTCTTTTATAATAAATCAATAATCTAGTGAGTAAACTGGGTTTTCCTGAATTCTGTGAACCGTTCTAGTAAATTAATCAGACCCAAGGTGGGGGGGAATGGGAACCTATGATTTATAGCCAATTGGTCTGAAGTACAGATAACAACCTAGACTTTCTATTGGCATCCTGAGTTGGAGGGGGGGTCCTTGGAATCTCCAATTTGTAGGCAGTCTGTCAGAAGCACAGTTGCCAACATGGTCTTGCAATTGCCTTTCTGGAGGACAGTCTCTGGAACTGAGCCCTTTACCTGTGGGATCTGACTCTATTTCTGAAAGATTGGGTCCCAATGGAAAAAACATTTAAGCCGAGGGACATAGCAAGAGTTGGACTGAATTCTAGGAGACTGGTGCTATTTGTTAAGGAGTCTGGCTTCAGGTCAAAATCTTGTATGACTTTTCAGACCAAAGTTTTGGCAATTACAAAGGCTTTGCTTGGCAGGCCTCATGGAAATCCCTACCCTCACTAGACTTAGTGTACAGCCATGCCTTACAGATTTCTGGAGATGGTTATCGTCAAGGACTCAGGTCTTTTCCCTGGATCAGCCATGCATATCCACTTTCTTCTCTGAGGCACCTCCGTTCAGAGGCCTCCTAATCAGGAGGCATCAACTGAGATGCTCTTCCTTCACCTCCTTAACAGGGGATATTGACTGAGACAACTTTTTCCCCTCTGACCTGGGACATTTGCACTCTTATTCCTTCCTACTCTTCTCTTCCAGACCCCAGTTACAAAAAAGTAAAACAATAAATGGCAGGAGTTTATTCAGGACCCCTTTTTAATAAGACAGCTCCCTCATCTGCCCTAGTTTACCTGACTCTCATCTGCTACCATTCCATGGGGAAAAATGGATCATTGGGAAAGCAGTGCCTATTTTGTCTCTTGCTTACACTGTTGCAGCAAGTGAATAAAGGCTTGAATGTTATTTTTATGTTAATTGTCCTGTGACCACGTTGACACCTGACCACTTTGGACTTCATGCAAAGGATAAGCAGGCAAAAAAAAGGAGTCAGCAATTTGTCAGGAATCAGGAACCCTGATCATCAGACAGAGGTAGAACTTCTGTTACACAATGTGGTCAGGAAGGGATATATTTGGCACCCAGAGAACACGCTTGGATGTCTTTTGGTACATTCCTGCCCAATTCTGATGGTAAATGGGTAAATACATTAACTTCTGCCTGAGAAGGGCATGGTGACCCCTTGGGCACAAGCATCTGTGTCATGTCATCAGGAAATACTTCAAGACTGCTACAGGAATTACTATAAGCTGAAGAGGAGCAGAATTGAGGATGAATAAGAGAAAAAGAAGACAGGTATCTATTGCAACATTAAAACTTTGGGGAGGGCTTTAATTTGTCTTACTAATCTCCTACTTCTAAGATTCCCCATGAACAGAGGCCCATCTAAACTTTGGAAAAACTGCTGCCAAAATGTATAGGAAGTGGGTACAAGCAGTACAAGTGGTGGACACTGTGATGTATCCTAGATTCTATTAAAAGTAGTGAAAGTGCTGCTAGCAGTGCTGTTGGAAGATAGCCTTCAGCTCTCAGGTCCTTCAGGGATTCCCTCTGCTGTACAGATCTGGAGATCCAAGTCATACTCTTCCCACAGCTCATATCCAGTGGCTGATAGAGGCACAATATAAAGGTCTGGCTATTTTGGTTTCCAACAGGATAACTCTGATAAATCATACTAGCTCCAGACATGGCCATACTTTGGTTGTCGGGACTTCTCCCTCTGAACCATACTGCTCTTTCCCCTTCATCATGGAATCATTGATTCCAAGAACACTCGCTAATGAAGAGTCTGCCAAAGAAACTCCAGTGTGAATCTCTTTCTTGGACTACCCAAACTGTGTCATATTTTTTTTTATTTTGAATTATTAAAATTCTAATGACTCATAGGCTGAGGGTATAACCTACCTTAGTCTAATTTCTTCTTTTGAACTCACTTCCAAGTTAAAAATGTAACTTTAAAAACTAAATAGAATGTTTTGAATTATATAGGTATAAGTTTGGTAGTTGATTTACATTTTAGACGTCATAATTATTGAAATAAAGTGTTTGAGGTATTTGGTCTTGAAAAATTCTGAGCCATTATAAATAAAACCATGACTAGGTAAGTATGTATTTTAATCAATATGAAAATACAATTATATAATGGGGTACTGTAATTGTCTTATATTACATATTTGGATATTACTCAAATGTGTAGTATATATGTTTTCATAAAAGACAGGTGCTAAAGACTGAATGTTAGTGTCCCCACCAACCCCCTGCCCAACCCGCATATTCATATATTGAAATCCTAACATCAGTGTGATGACATTTGGAGGTAGGGACTTAAAGGGTGATTATGTCATGAGGATGGAGCTCTCATGAATAGGATTAGTGTTCATATAAGGAGATCCCAGAGAACTCCCTTGCCCCTTCTATCATGTGAGATTATAGGGAGAAGATGGTCATCTATGAACAAGAAAGTAGGATCTCACCAGACACCAAATCTGCCAGTACCTTGATTTTGGACTCCCCAGGATTCAGAGCTGTGAGAAATAAACTTCTGTTGTTTAAAAGTCACCCAGTCTATTTTATTCTGTTACAGCAGAATGGACTAAGACAACAGGTTACTCTTGCTTATTGAAATGATGAGTTCCATAAACTTCCTGCAGATCAAATTAATTGTAAGAGAAACATCATTTCTCAATATTAAATTTTATTCCACTGGGGGACAATTTTTGCTTATGGCAAAGATGAAGTTATGTTTTAAAAGTTTTTTGGTAACTCAAATAAATGAAGATTTCAGAAAATTTTCCAAATAACAATGCTCTTGTACTGTAATATACATGTCAATATACATCTCTCTCTCTCTCTCTCTCTCTCACACACACACACACACACACACACACACACGACAGTGAAAATGGAAATACTTGTAATAGAATTACTTGTGTAATTTTAAAGGGAAAATATGCTGTATTTCAGATATTCACAAAATAACTTCATCATAAATTGAATCTTGCCTTATAATATCCTGATTTCCAAGTCCCAGTTCAGACCCATCAGGAATCAGTGTCTTTAATAAGTAATTTTTATGAGGACAAGAGTTTGTCTCATTTCCCCATGGCTCCATGCTAATCACAGTCTGGAATTTCAGCACTCCTATCTTTCCTTAAGATGATGCTAGTTCCACTGCTCTGTCTGAGTAGTAGGGTGATTGAAGACAATGCCAAGCTTTCCTTTCTATTCACCAGTATAAGTATGTGCAATAGCCTTTCCTGCAATTTGGAAATTATCTTAAAATAATTACAATTTAGGGGGAAATATCTTCCAAAAATATTCCAAAATGCCTGCTAAAAGTTAGTTCTTAAATATTACCATTTACTATTTTAGCCTGCAATCAAAGGTGAGGAGGAGGTGTATTTAAATAAAATGTGCACCGTGGTTTTCTAATGGGAGTGCTTTGTTCAAAAATTTTCCCACCTTGAGATTTCCCTTCTCTCACTACTTTCTGGACAGTCTTCTATTCTTCAAACTTCCACATTTTTATTTTTTCTCTCTAATTTGAAAAACTCTTGGAGTTTGCACATATGTTGCCTTCACATTTACCTACCAGGATTATCAGTAGATAACACTGTCTGTGATAATATGTGACCCCACTCAATCCTGTGCTATTCACAATGTGTAATGGGCAGAGTAAGAATGTACTTCTCCATAGGCAGAAAATGTGTTTATCAGATTGACTAATCACTATCTCATATTTACTTTGCATTTCTAATGTTCTGCAGCAGAGTTGCATACTGAATTTAGCTCTATTTGCTTTGTATGACCATAAAATTAAAACGAACAATCAAATAAATGTTAAGCATCATACTTAATGATGAAATCCTGAAAATAGCATGATTTAAGTCAGAAAAAAGCAAGGATGCTAATGATCTTGAATATTATTTAACATTGTCCTGGAACTACTAACAAAATGCAATTAAAGATAAAAGAAAAGAAATATACTTTAAAGGGGGAAAAAAATTCACTACTTAAGGATAGTATTATTACCTGAAGCTCAAATAGACTTAAATGAAAAATTGCTAAAAAAAAAAATTAAATTCAGAAATTTGGTTGATTTTAACATGAACATAACAAAAGTTAGCACCATTAAAAGCAAGTAAAATATAATAGAAGAAACATTACTTACAAAAACAACAAAAAATTAAAAGATAAAAAATAAACAGTATAGAAATGAAAGAAAAATTCAACTGAGATGTAAGAATGCCTTAAATAAACAAAAATATATATTGTCCTAAGTGAAAAAAATAAGTAAAATGTTAAAGATTCCAGTGGTTGATAATATAAAGTTTCCATTTTTCCCTGAATTCACAAATAAAATCAAGTGAACCCATTTTTTAAAACTATTATTCTTATTAGACAAAAGGAGTCTAATATTAGCTTAGGAGAATAGATATGATAATAATCAGTAAAAGAATGCTGATGCATTAGTTTTCTATTGCTGCTCTAACAAATTACCAGTAACTTAGTGGCTAAAACATTACAAATTAATTATCTTACAGTTCTGTTGGTCAGAAGTCTGACTTGGGTTTCATTGGGCTAAAATCAAGATGTCAGTAAGGTTGCGTTCCTTTCTGGAGGCTTTACATGGGAATCTCTTTTCTTGCCTTTTCCAGTTTCTAGAGGCCACCTACATTCCTTGGTTCATGGCCTCTTTCCTTTGTCTTTAAACCAGCAATAGGTGACTGAGTCCTTCTAACATCATATCATTCTGACGTTCTTATCTGCTTTCTTCTTCCATATTCAAGGACTCTTTTAATTATATTAGGTCCAAACAGATAATCCAGGAAAATCTCCCAATCTTAAATTCAGCAGGTTGGCAACCTTGAGTCCAGATTCAACTTCTATGACTCTTTGCCATGTAACCTAACATATTCACAGGTTCCATAGCTTATGGCATAGGTGTCTTTGGGGGAATATTATCCTGCCTTTCACAACTGGCTGATTCTATTCACTCTACTTCTTTGGTCACATTTTCCCCTCAACTCATTTTTTGCCTCCCAATTTTACTTAGCAAGTCAAAAAGATTATATGTGAATGTACCTTATAAACTGTGAAGCAGTCTACTTAGGTAAAATATAAGAATTACTTTGCTTATATTATTTATACATTAATTTATTTTATGTATGTGATAATCTATCTCTTCCTTTCACATTACTAAGTCTTCCTGTAGCATATGTCATTATATATAACAGCAAGCAAATGAAAAACTAAATATAAACCAAACCAAAAAAAAATTAAATATTTTCCTTAATTTTCTAGAAAAGTGTCTTATTAAACTATACCAAAACCCCTTTCAATCAAACTTTTCAGTTACATAAAATAAATTCAAATTTCATTTAAATGAAATACTGTGAAACCTCTTCTCATTAAATAAATACATTGATCTTTGGTATTAAAAGTGAACAATATTAAATAAAAAGAAATGTATTTCTGAATATGTTATGCATACTTTTGTGCAAATTAACACAGTGCAATTAATTTTGACATATTAACTAAACATGGATAAATCAGTAACAGCTAACAGAAAAATTAAATCAAACATATGTTAAAGCTTAATTAAATTTAAGAAATTTTGCATTTATACACTTTTTATCAATAATGTACAAGATAGGGAGTTCTACCTAACTGTATTTCCAAATGTTCCATAGAAATCAGTTTAACATCTGTGAATTATAAATAAAATAATTTTGATAGTTTAGTTAAACTCCAATTCTGTTGGGTGAAATTTATCATCTGTACACTACTATAATGTTGTTATCCTTTTCTAAATTTTAGAGTACCAGAAGTACGCAGACTGACTGAAGTCCAACCTTTGATCAAAAAAATATGTTAAAATATACATTTGACCTTGTTCATTCATCAAGGCTGCTATTTTTTAGCCTGTTCTCAGGATGTTCAGTAATATTTATTTACTGACATAAAATAAGCATTTTGAAAAACAGTATGTCACATTCTTGAATGAGCTTATAAGATAGCTTTATATCTCTCAATTTTCCTTTCTAGAATAATATTCCTTTGACTAAGGAAAACAATAAAGATATCTTGATAACAAAACACAAAGTCTGCTTGAAGAGAAACTCAATAGTTTAGTCATTGACCATCAAACTTATCTTTATAATCACATGATTAGTTTTGAAACTTCCCTTGTTATAAATGCCATCAATGAAGTGAAATATTGCAGAAGAGTAAAGACTTAAGAAAGAATATGTAAAGACAGAATGCAAGGAAGTAAAGAAGGAAGGAGGAAGAGAAGGAGGGAAGGAGGAAGGAAAAAAGAAAACTTCTAAATTTGACATCCCTTTAATGCCTAGTAATAAGAGTACAAGTCTGTCAGGTTTTAGAGCAGGCATGATCTCTCAAGTCCCGAAAATCATTTTTAGAAAACATTTCTTTTGGTGTGTTAAATGTTATTATCCAAGTGACCTCAAAGTGTTCAACCAGTAGAGCATTTACTTGGATATTTCTATCTCTGGTTGATGTAAAAGTAATAATAGGAAGACAAGATTAACTAACCTGAAATCAATGATGAACAATGAAATTTAAAAAAAAGAAGAAAACAAAAACAATCCAAATGCAATTGTGTGCTTCAGCTTTTAAATGCTATTACATTCAGTAAAAGAGAAATTCCTCTAAACTGGATTATTCAAATATGTTTTAATAAGAGTTTTTTGTTTGTTTGTTCATTTGTTTTTTTTTAAGTGAGGTTCATTTGACATCCTGAAAATTTGGTAGCAATTGATTTGGCAAAGAGGAGATAGAAGTGTTTTCCAGGCAGGTGAAGTGAGAGTCTGTGCCCTTCTGACAAAATGGTAGTACAGATATGATATTCGTTAGCAGTTCTGAACTAACACCTCAATGATTCTGTCAATTATCTTAAATTAAATAACTGACAACCTTCCTAGTAGAAGTTGGAAGGTGTGTGTGTGTGTGTGTGTGTGTGTGTGTGTGTATGAGAGAGAGAGAGAGAGGGAGAAATCTACAATTATCCTCATCTTTGGTCTTATTGTACCTCCCATTCATATGCAGGTAGAATTTCATTATAATAAATTTAAGGGTTCTGAATTATGTAAGATCCAGCATCCTGATTCTAGGCGAAGTTATTTCCAAGGCTCGTTGTAATATTGCTTTTCTGATTTTCTGCAATAATTAATCTATATGACAAATATTCCCTCAGTATTTTTCTATGCTACACTCTCCATGAGGAAACAGTATCTGACTTATGCTGTTTAGGGTATAAATGTTAAATTATATGTCAGTAACTATAAGGTGTATTAAATTAGCAAAAATAAAATTGACATGGGTCATTTAAATATTACTTAGCTCTGTGTTCATTCTTGCCCATCTCAAAGGCAAAGCATCTAAAGAAAAACAAAAATAATTTATTTTAATAATTGTACCAGGGGGAAAAATCCTCCTGCCCCTTACTGAAGAAAACTCATTTAAGAAGAGGCTAAGTGGAGTTGTCTGTCCCCTTTATAGGTAATAAGAGAGAAAGGTTTCAGTTAAAGTGAAGAGAATAGCCCTTCCTTAAACATTTCCATTGACTTTTTTATTTTTATTTTTCCAAATACTCACTTAGAAATTTGAAATTCCAGTATTATATTTCAGGGAAGTTTTATTCTTGACTGTGAACATCATCATGCTCTTTGCTTTTATATTAATCCATAACTAAAGGTCCAAAAATAAAATAAAGTCCAGCATAATTAATTAAAATATCATTATTTGGGTATATACAAATAAACCAAATTAAGATGAAGACAAAGATTGGAAATACATTTGAACTTAGTGGAATTAAAATATATATATATGGAGCTGTTACTTCTTGTGTCTACCCCCAAACTATATATTTTCTCTGAGTTTATAAGAATCATAATCTCGGCTCTAAAACTGGGACCACAAATTGTCCAAAGCTTTGTTTTAAAAATCTTCTGCTTTCTCTTTACTGTACAGGTTGAAGAGTAAATATATACACAGTTAAAAAAGAACTTTAATTACCAGTTTCTTTAAGTAGTGTAGAAAATATCAGTATGAAAGAAATTTTTCCTAAAGCAATTAACAAAGAAGACTAAGGTTGAAGCCTCCTGATTTGTAAATTACACATTATTCATAGTACTAACATAAATACTAAGAAAAATAAAACTTTATACTGTTATTAAACTTATATTATTGATTCATATCATATTGATTCATTAATAAGTATCTATGAGCCACAACATACAATCAAGTCATTGAGCTAGACCCTGGCAGAGTTCAAGAATGGGTGTCCTTTGATGAAAAAAAATTAAAGAAGACACAAGTAAATAGAAATATGTTGTGCTCATGGATTGGAAAAATTAATATTGTTAAAATGTCCATATTACCCAAAGCAATCTACAGACTCAAATGCAATCCCTGTAAAGAATTCCAATAGCATTTTTCACAGAAATAAAACAAACAATTTTAAAATTGGTATGAAACTAGAAATAGCCAAAGACCCCGAATAACCAAAGCAATCTTGAGAAAGAACAAAGTCGGAGGCATTATACTTCCTGATTTCAAACTATATAACAAAGCTATCATAATCAAAATAATATGGTATAATCTTAAAAACAGACACATAAACCAATGGAACAAAAATGAGAGCCCAGAAATAAACCCATGTGTAAATGGTCAATTAATTTACAACAAAGGAGGCAAGAACATACAATAGAGAAAGCACATCTCTTCACTAAACTGTGTTGGGAAAAATGGACAGCCACATGCTATAGAAGGAAACTAGACTATTATCTTACACCATACACAAAATTAACTTAAAATGGATTAAAGACTTAAATATAAGATCTAAAGACATAAAACTCCTGGAAGTAAATACAGACGGTAAGCTCCTTGACCTGGGTCTTGGTGATGATTTTTTGGACCTAATTACAAAAGCAAAGGCAACAAAAGCAAAAATAAACAAGTAGAAGATATTTGCAAATCATATGTCCAGTAAGGGGTTAATATTCAAAATGTATAAATAATTCATACAACTCAATAACAGAAAAAACAAACCCTATATAATGGGCAGAGGATCTCAATAAACATTTTTCCAAAGAAGACCTTCAGATGGTCAACAGCTACATGAGAAGATGCTCAACATCATTTATCATCAGGAAAATGCAAATCAAAACTACAATGAGATATCACCTCACACCTGTTACAATGGCTATGATCAAAAAGACAACAAATAAGTGTTGGTGAGGATGTGGAAAAAAGAAACTCTTATGCACTCTTGGTGGGAAGGTAAATTAGTGCAGGCACTATGGAAAACATTATGGAGGTTCCTCAAAAAATTAAAAATAGAACTACCATATGATCCAGCAATTCCACTTCAGTGTATTTATACAAAGAAAATGAAAACAGTATTTCTAAATGATATATGCTCCCCTGTGTTCATCACAATGCTATTTACAATAGCCAAGAGGTAGAAAAAACCTGTGCCCACTGATGGATGAAGAGAAGATCTGGTATATATAATGGAATATTACTCAGTTGTAAAAAAAAAAAAAAAAGAATGAAATCTTTTCATTTTTGACAACATGGATGGACCTAGAAGGTATTATGCCAAGTGGTGTAAGTCAGGCAGAACAAAACAAAGAAATGCCATATGATTTCACTTATATGTGTAATCTAAAAAACAAATCAAACCAACCAGTAAAATAAAACAAAACACATCAATACAGAGAACAGAATGGTGGTTGCTAGAGGGGAAGAGGGATTGGAGGTGGCAAAATGGGTGAACAGGTTCAAAAGATACAAACTTCTTGTTATAAAATAAGTCATGGGAATGTAATGTACAGCACAGTGATGATAGTCAGTTAATAGTATAGTGTATATTTGAAAGTTGCCAAGAGAGTAAATCTTAAAAGTTCTCAACACAAGAAAAAAAAATTGTAACCCTTTATGGTGACAGATGTTAACTAGACTTATTGTGGTGATCATTTTGCATTGTATACAAATATGTAATCATATGTGTTCACCTGAAATAATATAATGTTACATGTCAATTATACCTCAGAAAAAATTGAACTGCCTACAATGTATGTTTAAATATATTATAACTGTAATCTATACAGAAACGATTTGAGTAAAAAATCTTTTTTATTTATACTTTCACTATCACCCATTGATATGCCTGTTTTTTTGAAATTATATACAATTAACTGATTCCCATAAAAATTACCACAAAACCTAAGGAAAAACAAAAAACAAAAAACAAAAACATGGTGGCTTTCTTGATCCCTGCTATTGCAAAGTTCATCATCTACTGAAAGATTCAGTGTTGTAAGCTACTAGCAAAATAAGAAGGAGAGCAAAATATAGATTTTTTAAAACATATATATGTATAATAATAGGACTTAGTAATTTAGTAATGACTAACATCATGTTACCATGTCAAGCATTGTTTGAAGCGCTTTATAAGCTCTTATTTTTGATTTCTCTGAATACAAGTTTATTATCATGCTTTGTAGTGAGGAAGCTGGTGCTTAGATAGATTAATACATGGTAAGGGGTAAAACTTTGTTTTACAACCTATGTCATTCAACTTTAGACATATTTGTTAACCACTATACTGTATCAAACAGGGAGTCATTCTAAAAACTGCTAACATCGTACATTTATATAGAGTTTTAGCTCTTACATATGAAAGAGGTATTTTATATAGTATATCATTTGATCTTTATATTTACCCTGTGAGTAGCCTTAAATTTTATTCCTTTATGCACGAGAGCAAACTAAAATTTTGAATGGTTACCCATGACAAACTTCTGGTGAATGGCAATGTTACGACTCCAAAGCAAGACTTCTCAATATATAGCAGTAGTATATTTCTTTTATGTTACTCTGAGATCACTTTAGTGCTGGAATATGCTAAACAGGGATGCGAGTTTAAATGTCATAACTTCTGTTAAAATATCAAGAAAAAATAATGATATTTATTGTGTATTATTTACCTCTGAAATGATGCATATGATGTATTGTCAATATTTACTTTCTTAATTTCACTTTGGTTGAATTTAAAATTTTAGACTTCTAATTTGATATATACTGCTATTATATGAGAAAACAACTAAACACCTCAAAATAATAACATTCAAATTATCATTCAATTAATTGAGAACTGATTGATATCAATATTCTTTTCTTTATCTATATTAACATGTTTTTCTGATCCAGTGTTTGGGAAGAAACATATATTCTTTTCTTTTTCATATTAATATCAGAGAAAAATAATTAATTGTTCAAAGAAATATCTTTTACTGAAATTCATGACTGAACGAATAAAAATTTCCTTATCAATACTCTGCTTTAAGACTCAGTCTTTTTTGGGTCCACCAATCCAAATGTATAAACTCTGTCATAATCTGTCCTCCATTTTATAAGATACATGAAAAATGTTCAGCCTCATTAGCTGTTAATGCAAATTAAAGCATGATGAGATACTATTATACATCCATTAGGCAAGCTGAAATATAAAATAGTGATAATACCAAGGGCTGAAGAGGATGTAAAAAAACTAGGTCTCAGCCTTCCCTGGTGGTGCAGTGGTTGAGAGTCCGCCTGCCATGCAGGGGACATGGGTTCGTGCCTCGGTCCAGGAAGATCCCACATGCCCCAGAGCAGCTGGGCTCGTGAGCCATTGCCGCTGAGCCTGAGCATCTGGAGCCTGCACTCCGCAATGAGAGAGACCACAACAGTGAGGGGCCCGCGTACTGCAAAAGCAACAACAACAACAAAAAACTAGGTCTCTTATAAATTGTTGATGGAATTGTAAAATGATAAAGCCATTATTGAAACTATCTTGGAAGTTTCTTGTAAAATTAACCATACAACCCAGAAATAGTACTCTTGCTCATTTAGCTTAGGCAAATGAAAACATGTGTCCACACAAAAACCTGTACACTGGTGTTCATAGTAACTTTCTTTTAAATACCAAAACCTGGAAATAAATATCCTCTCCTTATGTCTATCCGAAGGTCTGCTAAGCTTCTGTCTCTGTCTTATTCTCCTTTACATATAAATCGATTAAACCTGGCTTTGCTTATTCTGCTGGCCTTTTTGGGAGCTGACAAAAGACAGCAAATATTTATTGGGTCTCTACTGTGTGCTAGGTACTGGGAATGCAAAGATAAAAGACAAAAGAGGTCTGTACTTTCATGGAGCTTGGAGTTAAGTGGGGAGAAAATGTGAAAAACAGGAAAACACACAAATAAATAAATAATTGGAGAATATACTGTTATGAGAGAAAAAAATAAGATTTTTATTTAGAACAATAATAGGCAAATTACCACTTATTTTGTTAAATGAAGTTTTATTAGAACATGGGGCCACAGTCAGTGATTTTTTTACATATTGTCTATGGCTATGTTCATGTTACAAAGGCAGAAGTGAATAGCTGCAAAAGAGATTGTATGGCCTACAAAGCCTAAAATATTTATCATCTGGACCTTTAAGAAAAAGTTTGTACACCTCTGGGATAGATATTTTGAGTATCAATCTGGATCTTAATACTTTTATATTCCCTCTTTTAGCAAGATAATATCTGTGAAACTTCGGTGTTGAGGATTTTTTAAGAATGATATTTAAAAATTTCCTTAAACCTCATATACATACCAAGATCTAAATCTCCTGGTCTATTATATAGTAGAGATTGTTCTAATTAGAGCTAAACTATGAACCTTATTGCTCTATGTAGTAGGATGGTGTGAT
Organism: Grampus griseus; assembly: GCF_964374135.1. NCBI lineage: Eukaryota > Metazoa > Chordata > Mammalia > Artiodactyla > Delphinidae > Grampus > Grampus griseus. The sequence continues at coordinate 50,120,484 of NC_139012.1, forward strand.
TTTCTAAACCACGGTAGAGACTCATCACTAGGTCTTGAAATCAATTTTCTGGTTGTAACTAAATTTTTTTAAGTGAAATAGACACAGGTAGAAAAGTAGAGTGAAATGCAGAAAACAAAGGCAAGATTGCTTATAAAAGCTTTGTTTCAGTTTGGTAACACACGCACGCACACACACACACACACGTTCTGGTTTACCATATATCGACATCAATTAGAAACTATTTGAAAGTCATTTCTTAATGAAATATGAAGCTTGTAGCCCAAGTGTTGTGGAGAATTAAGGGTGATGAAGTTAAGTATGACTATACTGTTCCCATCTCATCCTTAGGGACCAAAGATTAGGAGAAGGAGAAGAGTAGAGGATATTTAATGGAGGACTTTGGCACCCCTTCTGATCTAGAATTCTGGAAGGAGATCTCTGAAGACTTCTCTGTGCAAAAAACCAAAGGCATACCAGAGATAGTTAGAAAGGCTGTGGGTATATTCTGCATTTAATCACTTCTAAAATGACCTGTATTATTGTACTAGAGTATAGATGAGGGTGGGAGCTGAGTCTGAGGAAATATTCTTGTTTTCCTAAGATCTGCTTTGTGTGGTACAAATTTACCCACATGATTCATAGAGAGGAGGTAGAAATATAGAGGGACCAATACACTGTTAAGCAAATTGCCCACCATATTCAGTTACTTTGAGACTAAAAGTAAATGGCAGAGATGTAGTTCTGACACTCCCTTTTCCCTCTACCAAAGCCAGATCACAATAGTGAACTCAAAAATGACCAGTGTAGGGGGGGAGACTTTCAAGATGGTGGAGGAGTAAGACGTGGAGATCACCTTCCTCCCCACAGATACGTCAGAAATACATCTACATGTGGAACAAGTCCTACAGAACACCTACTGAATGCTAGCAGAAGACCTAAGACTTTCCAAAATGCAAGAAACTCCCCACGTACCTGGTAAGGCAAAAGAAAAAAGAAAAAAAAAAACAGAAACAAAAGAATAGGGATGGGATCTGCACCTTGGGGAGGGAGCTGTGAAGGACGAAAAGATTCAACACAATAGGAAGCACCTTCACTGGTGGAGACAGGGTGGGGAGGATGCGGGAAGCTGTGGAGGCATGGAAGAGAGGACAGCAACAGGGGTTCAGAGGGCAAAGTGGACAGATTCCTGCACAGAAGATCAGTGCAGACCAGCACTAACCAGCCTGAGAGGCTTGTCTGCTCAGCCGCCAGGGCAGGTTGGGGATGGGAGCTGAGGCTCTGGCTTTGGAGGTCAGTTACCAGGGGTAGGACTGGGGTTGGTGGCCTGAACACAGCCTGAAGGGGGCTAGTGCACTGCAACTAGCTGGAAGGGAGTCCGGGAAAAAGTCTGGTACTCCTAAGAGGCAAGAGACCATTGTTTCCAGTTGCGCAAGGAGAGGAGATTCAGAACACCACCTAAATGAGATCCAGAGATGGGCAAGAGCCATGGCTATCAGCATGGACACCAGAGACGGGCATGAAATGCTAATGTTGCTGCTGCAGCCACCAAAAAGCCTGTGTGCAAGCACAGATCACTATCCACACCTCCCCTCCCGAGAGCCTAAGCAGCCCACCACTACCACGGTTCGATGATCCACGGAAAACTTACTTCCTTGGGAGAACACACAGTGCACCTCAGGCTTTTGCAATGTCATGCTGGTCTCTGCCACTGCAGAGTTGACCCACATTCTGTACCCCTCTCTCAGAATGAGCTAGAGCCCATTAATCAGTTGCTCCTTTAACCCTGTCCTGTCTGGGTGAGAAACAGATGCCCTCAGGCGACCTACACAGAAAGGCAGGGCCAATCAAAAGCTGGACCCCAGGAGCTATGCAAGCAAAGAAGAGAAAGGGTAATTTCTCCCAGCAGCCTCAGGAGCAGCAGATTAAATCTTCACAATCAACTTGATGTACGCTGCATCTGTGGAATACCTGAATAAACAACGAATCATTTCAAAATTGAGGAGGTGGGTGTTGGGAGCAACCGTAGACTTGGAGCTTGCTTTCTGAATCTAATTTGTTTCTGGTTTTATGTTTATCTTAGTTTAGTATTCAGAGTTTATTATCATTAGTAGATTTGTTTATTGATTTGGTTGCTCTCTTCCACCCTTATATGTATGTATATATATATATATATATATATATATATATATATATATATATATATATATTCATTCCTTTTCCTCTTTTTATGAGTGTGTATGCGTATGCTTCTCTGGGTGATTTTGTCTGTATTGCTTTGCTTTTACCATTTGTCCTGGGTTATTCAGTCTTTTTTTTTTTTTTTTTTTTAGTATACATTTTAGCACTTGTTATCATTGATGGATTTGGTTTTTGGTTTGGTTGCTATCTTCTTTTCTTCTATTTTTATTGCTTTTTACTTTTTAATATTTTTCTTTATTTTTTATTTTAATACCTTTAATTCTTTTTATTTTACTTTTTTCCTCTTTTGTTCTATTTTTCTCCCTTTTCTTCTGAGCCTTGTGGCTAACAAGGTTTTGGCGCTCCAGCCGCATGTCAGGCCTGTGCCTCTGAGGAGGGAGAGCCAAATTTAGGACATTGCTCCAACAGAGACCTCCCAGCTCCATGTGATATCAAATGGTGAAAGCTCTCCCAGACAACTCCATCTCAATGCTAAGACCCAACTCCACTCAATGATGGGTAAGCTACCATGCTGGAAATCCTATGCCAAACAACTAGCAAGACAGGAACACAACCACACCTATTGCAGAGAGGCTGCCCAAAATCATAATAAGGTCACAGACACCCCAAAAAACACCACAGGATGTGGTCCTGCCCTCTAAAATGACAAGATCCAGCCTCATCCACCAGAACACAGGCACTAGTCCTTTCCACCAGGAAGCCTACACAACTCACTGAGCCAACCTTAACCACTGGGAGCAGACACAAAAAACAACGGGAACTACAAACCTGTGGCCTGTTAAAAGGAGACCATAAATGCAGTGAGTTAAGCAAAATGAAAATACACAGAGACACACCATAGATGAAGGAGCAAGTTAAAAACACACCAGACCAAACAAATGAAGATGAAATAGGCAGTCTACCTGAAAATAATTCAGGGTAATGATTGCAAAGGTGATCCAAAATCTTGGAATTAGAATGGAGAAAATACAAGAAACATTTAACAAGGACCTAGAAGAACTAAAGAGCAAACAAACAATGATGAACAGCACAATAAATGAAATTAAAATTTCTCTATAGGAATCATTAGCAGAATAAATGAGGCAGAAGAACAGATAAGTGAGGTGGAAGATAAAAGAGTGGAAATAACTACTTCAGAGAAGAATAAAGAAAAAAAGATTGAAAAGGATTGAGGACAGTCTTAGAGACCTCTGGGACAACAATAAATGCACCAACATTCGAATTGTAGGGGTTCCAGATGAAAAAGAGAAAAAGAAAGAGACTGAGAAAATATTTGAAGAGATTATAGATGAAAACTTCCCTAATATGGGGGAAAAAAAAAAAAGTCAATCAAGTCCAGGAAGTGCAGAGAGTCCCATACAGGATAAACCCAAGGAGAAACATGCCAAGACACATATTAAGCAAACTATCAAATATTAAATACAAAGAAAAAATATTAAAAGCATAAATGGAAAAACAACAACATACAATGGAATCCCCATAAGGTTAACAGCTGATCTTTCAGCAGAAACTCTGCAAGACAGCAGGGAGTGGATGACTGTAAGACATATTTAAAGTAATAAAAGGGAAAAACCTACAACCAAGATTACACTAACCTGAAAGGATCTCATTCAGATTCGATGGAGAAATTAAAACCTTTACAGACAAGCAAAATCTAAGAGAATTCAGCACCACCAAACCAGCTTTACAACAAATGCTAAAGGAACTTCTCTAGGTAGGAAACACAACAGAAGGAAAAGACTTACAATAACAAACCCAAAACAATTAAGAGAATGGTAATAGGAACATACATATCGATAATTACCTTAAATGTAAATGGATTAACTGCTTCAACGAAAAGACATAGACTGGCTGAATGGATACAAAAAACAAGACTCATATATATGCTGTCTACAAGAGACTGATTTCAGATCCAGGAACACATAAAGACTGAAAGTGAGGGGATGGGAAAAGATATTCCATGAAAATGGAAATCAAAAGAAATCTGGAGTAACAATTCTCATATCAGACAAAATAGACTTTAAAATAAAGACTATTACAAGAGACAAAGAAGGGCACTACAGAATGATCAAGGGATCAATTCAAGAAGAAGATATAACAATTGTAAATATTTATGCACCCGAGATAGAAGCACCTCAATACATAAGACAACTGTTAACAGTTATAAAAGGGGAAATCGACAGGAGCAAAATCATAGTAGAGGACTTTAACACCCAAACTTCACCAATGGACAGATCATCTAAACTGAAAATAAATAAGAAAACACAAGCTTAAATGATACCTTAAACAAGATGGACTTAATTGATTTTTTTTTTTTTTTTTTTTTTTTTTTTTAGTATGCGGGCCTCTCACTGTTGTGGCCTTTCCCGTTGGGGAGCACAGGATCCAGATACACAGGCTCAGCAGCCATGGCTCATGGGCCCAGCTGCTCTGCAGCATGTGGGATCTTCCCAGACCAGGGCACGAACCCGTGTCCCCTGCATCAGCAGGCGAACTCTCAACCACTGCACCACCAGGGAAGCCCAACTTAATTGATATTTATAGGACATTCCATCCCAGAACAACAGAATACACTTTCTTCTTAAGTGCTCATGGAACATTCTCCAGGATAGATTATATCTTGGGTCACAAATCAAGCCTTGGTAAATTTAAGAAAATTGAAATCATGTCAAGTATCTTTTCTGAGTTCTTGCTATGAGACTAGATATCAATTACAGGAAAAAGATCTGTAAAAAAATACAAACCCATGGAGGCTAAACAGTACACTACTTAAGAGCTAAGAGATCACTGAAGAAATCAAAGAGGAAATCAAAAAATACCTAGAAACAAACGACAATGAAAAGACGATGATCCAAAACCTACGAGATGCATCAAAAGCATTTCTAAGAGGAAAGTTTTTATCAATACAATCCTACCTCAAGAAACAAGAAACACCTCAAATAAACAACCTAACCGTACAACTAAAGCAATTAGAGAAAGAAGAACAAAACCCCCCCAAAGTTAGCAGAAGGAAAAAAATCATAAAAATCAGAACAGAAATAAATGAAAAAGAAATGAAGGAAATGATAGCAAAGACCAATAAAACTAAAAGCTGTTTCTTTGAAAAAATAAACAAAATTGATAAACCATTAACCAGACTCATCAGGAAAAAAAGGGAGAAGACTCGAATCAACAGAAGTAGAAATGAAAAAGAAGTAACAACTAACACTGCAGAAATACAAAGGAGCATGAGAGAACCTGGAAGAAATGGACAAATTCTTAGAAAAGCACAACCTTCCGAGATTGAACCAGGAAGAAATAGAAAATATAAACAGATCAATCACAAGTGCTGGGATTGAGACTGTGATTAAAAATCATCCAACAACAAAAACCCAGGACCAGATGGCTTCACAGGTGAGCTTTATCAAACATTTAGAGAAGAGCTAACACCTATCAGTCTCAAACTCTTCCAAAATATAGCAGAGGAAGAGATACTCCCAAACTCATTCTACATAGCCACCATCACCCGGACACCAAAACCAGACAAAGATGTCACAAAGAAAGAAAACTACATGTCAATCACTGATGAACATACATGCAAAAATTCTCAACAAAAGACTAGCAGACTGAATCCAACAACACATTAAAAAAGATCATACACCATGATCAAGTGGGGTTTATCCAAAGAATGCAAGTAGTCTTCAATATATGCAAATCAATCAATGTGATACACCATATTAACATTTTTTTGGAGAAAAACCCATTGATCATCTCAATAGATGCAGAAAAAACTTTTGACAAAATTCAACACCCGTTTCTGATAAAAACCCTCCAGAATGTAGGCATAGAGGGAACTTACCTCAACATAATAAAGGCCACATATGACAAACCCACTGCCAACATTGTTCTCAATAGTGAAAAATTGAAACCATTTTCACTAAGATCAGGAACAAGTCAAGGTTGTCCACTCTCACCACTATGATTCAACATAGTTTTGGAAGTTTTGGACACAGCAATTAGAGAAGAGAAAGAAATAAAAGAATCCAAATTGGAAAACAAGAAGTAAAGCTGTCACTGTTTGCAGATGACATGATATTATATATTGTGAATCGTAAACGTGCTACCAGAAAACTACTAGAGCTAATCAATGAATTTGGTAAAGTAGCAGGATACAAAATTAATGCACAGAAATCTTGTGCATTCCTATACACGAATGATGAATAATCTGAAAGAGAAATTAGGGAAACATTCTCATTTACCACTGCAACAAAAAGAATAAAATAGCTAGGAATATACCTACCTAGGAGACAAAAGACTTGTATGCAGAAAACTATAAAACACTTATTTAAGAATTTAAACATGATACAAACAGATGTAGTGATATTTCATGTTCTTAAATTGGAAGAATCAACATTGTGAAAATGATTATACTATCCAAAGCAATCCAGAGATTCAATGCAATTCCTCTCAAACTTCCAAGGTCATTTTTCACAGAACTAGACCCCCAAAAAAATCACAATTTGCATGGAAACACAAAAGACCATGAAGTAGTCAAAGCAACCTTTTGAAAGAGAAACAGAGCTTGGGGAATCAGGCTCCTGGATTTCAGACTATACTACAAAGCTACAGTAATCAACACAGTATGGTACTGGCACAAAAACAGAAAGATAGATCAATGGAACAGGATAGAAAGCCCAGAGATAAACCCAAGCACATATGGTCACCTTATTTTTGATAAAGGAGGCAAGAATATACAATGAAGAAAGATGTCATCATCAACAAGTGGTTTTGGAAAAACTGGACAGCTACATGTAAAAGAATGAATTTAGAACACTCCCTAACACCATACACAAAAATAAACTCAAAATGAACAAAAGACCTAAATTTAAGGCCAGACACTGTAAAAATCTTAGAGGAAATCATAGGCAGAACACTCTATGACATAAGTAATAGTAAGATCCTTTTGACACACCTCCTAGAGAAATGGAAATAAAAACAAAAATAAGCAAATTGTCCCTAAAGGAACAAAACTTTTGCAACAAAGGAAACCATAAGCAAGACGAAAAGACAACCCTCAGAAAGGGAGAAAATATTTGCAAATGAAGCAACTGACAAAGGATTAATCTCCAAAATTTACAAGCAGCTCATGCAGCGCAATATCAAAAAACAAAGAACCCAATCCAAAAATGGTCAAAAGACCTAACTAGACATTTCTCCAAAATGTATAGATTGCCAATAAGCACAAGAAAGGATGCTCAATGTCACTAATCATTAGAGAAATGCAAATCAAAACTACAATGAGTTATCACCTCACACCTGTCAGAATAGCCATCATCAAAATATCTACAAACAATAAATGCTGGAGAGAGTGTGGAGAAGAGGGTACCCTCTTGCAGTATTGGTGGGAATGTAAATTGATACAGCCACTATGGAGAACAGTATGGAGGTTCCTTAAAAAACTAAAAATAGAACTCTCATACTGACCAGCAATCCCACTACTGGGGATATACCCTGAGAAAACTATAAATCAAAAAGTGTTATGAATCACAATGTTCATTGCAGCTCTATTTACAATAGCCAGGACATGGAATCAACCTAAGTGTCCATGGACAAATGAATGGATAAAGAAGATGTGGCACATATATACAATGGAATATTACTCAGCCATAAAAAAAGTAATTGAGTTATTTGTAGTGAGGAGGATGGACCTAGAGTCTGTCATACAGAGTGAAGTAAGTCAGAAAAAGAAGAATAAACACCATATGCTAACACATATATATGGAATCTAATATATATATATATATATATATTTCTAAAGAACCTATGGGCAGGACATGAATAAAGACATAGACATAGAGAATGGACTTGAGGACACGGGGAGGGGGACGGTTAAGCTGGGAAAAAGTGAGAGAATGACACGGACTTATATATTCTACCAAATGTAAAATAGATAGCTAGTGGGAAGCAGCCACATAGCACATGGAGATCAGCTTGGTGCTTTGTGACCACCTAGAGGGGTGCGATAGGGAGGGTGGGAGTGAGATGCCAAAGGGAGGAGATATGGGGATATATGTATATGTATATGTATATGTATAGCTGATTCACTTTGTTATAAAGCAGAAACTAACACACCATTGTAAAGCAGTTATACTCCAATAAAGATGTTAAAAAAAAATTGACCAGTGTAGGTTTCAGGACATATGACCCACAACTTCGTGGAGATTAGTGTGTTTCTAGACGCAATTTTCCTTGAGTCTAAGAACTCTGATTCTTTCTCAATAAGATTGCATAATACATGTCCTCAGTGGAGGATAGAAATGTTTTGAGGCCCAATGCTTATATAATCTTGGAGGTATGTTTTAAGAAAAAAGATTCAAGATTGTAAATCCTTGTCAAAAGCCCTGGCAGTTAAGGGTCCCAGGACCATAAGATTCTTTTCCTTTCCACTCTAAAGCCACCTTTGCAATTATTTCTGCAATATATACTAAAGAATGCTTGGACATTATGAGGTATTGGTGGAAATTTGAAATACTGAGAAAAAACTTGAATTTAGCAGGCAGACGTTACTCAAAAGAGAGTTTATTTCTTCAGGCTAACTTTAAAAATCTTGACATACTCTTACATTTTGTTTCATTTTCCTTGCTACATTATGCAGTAATAGCTTTAAAGATCAGATGTTTGAATAAGAAATACACAAACCAAATTTTATTTTTATAATTTTAAGATGCATAAGTTTAGAAATTTAACCCATAGAATAATTAGCAAATCATAAATATTTGATCACGCTTTGTGGAAGATGGCACAGTGTAAGAAGTATGGAGCAGAATTGTTTGCCAACTCTACCCAATAACTATTCCCAACCCCCCCTTTATCCTCTCTTTTCTTTTTTTTTTTTTTTAGCATCTTTATTGGAGTATAATTGCTTTACAGTGGTGTGTTAATTTCTGCTTTATAACAAACTGAATCAGCTATACATATATACCCATATCTACTCCCTCTTGTGTCTCCCTCCCACCCTCCCTATCCTTTTTCTTTTTGAAATTAATTATTTTATTTTAATAATTTGATTTTTTAATTTACTTGTAGACAGTGTTTACCTGTAGAGAGTCTGAAATTGTCAGATGCTTTCCAAGCCAACCCTGAGCTGGGGCAAAGGCATATGGCATATTGTCCTAGATTGGCAAATAAGACTTGGAAGTCTGGTCATGACATTCTGGGAAATGATTTCTTTTCAAATTAAAAGACCTGTGGGAGATCTTCTCAACCGGATTTCACAAGTGGGTATAATGCCTAAAACTGTACCAGGCAATCTTAAAAGAACACACCTAAATTCTAAACCAATATGTTCAGGATTACAGTACAAAACAAAACAAAACTCTAAGAACCTGAGTAACTGACATGATTTGTAAGGTGCTGAACTATTTCACCTTCAAAATGTGGAAATTTGCAGTTATGAAATGTCTTCAAGGCTTTAGTTATTTTCATTTAAATGTTCTCTCTTTTTTATTGTTATGAAAAACATAATACAGGATCTACCCTCTTAAATTTTTAAGTGTATAGTAAAATATTATCAACTATTAGATCTACTTTTATGGAAAAAATACATAGATAGTACATTCTACTCTTTTATACAATTTTCAAGCTTGAACTAGGATATATCTATGTTCAGAACATACAAGTGATATTATTATTAGCAACTGCCCTTAGCAGAAATATTGTCCTCTATTCTAGAAATGGTTATATTATTCACAAAAAAGATCTTAAAAAATTTTCAGGATGATCAACTCTGGGCCTAAATTTTTTGATATGGAGGAAGACTATATTATTGACATTGAAAAATCTGAAAATAATGATGAAAATCTTACAGGTTAGCATAGATGTTAAATATGATTCTGACTGGTGCCAATTAGTTCTGAGATAGCACTTTGTAAGTTCCTGTTTCCTGAGCCCTTGGCCCTGTCAAGCCAAATGTGGCTGTTTCCATTAGATTTTTTGGTGAATTATGAGTATATGTTGCTATTATTTGTATTTATTGTTTTAAAAATAAATAAAATTTACCAAAAAAAATAATTTATTTATTTTCTTCCTTTGTAATTATTTTACATATTTATAAATTTTATCCTTTTGTCTTATTTTTCAAGCCTATACTCTCCAAGCATCTGTCTGAATAATTTACTTATGTCAAGGCAATATTTCCATCTTTGGGAAGAAGTGTCATGTGTGTGATATGGAATAAACATGATTGTGTAGCAGAAAGACACATGAATTGTAAGATGTAATCCTCTTCTATAATTTTCCAGTTTATGGCCTTAGGCAAGTTATCTCACCTTCTTAAGCCTCAGTTTTTCAGCAATAAAAATGGGATTAACAATTATTTTCAATTTCTTTTCACAATAAGGGAAGATATTTAAAACCTATCACAGCTTAACCAATTAAAATATCAATTCTCTCCTATACAATTTATATTTCTAAGAACAATTATTTAAACTTTCACCATTTATCAATCAAGAATCACAAACTTAAAAAATTTCATAGCCAAAGGCAAAAATAAAACTAATAATTATTTATCCTGGCTTACTTCCACTTTAAGCAGTGGTAATTGTTGAAAGTGGTATTAAGTCAAAATCGTCTCTCTGATTTTCATCTATAGATCTAATTTCTGATGCCTGAGGCGAAGGAAAACAAATCAAATTTTTCCATATGATGTCTAACTTGGCTTCACTGTTAATATGTCAAATATAAATTTTAAGAGCTCAGTATCTAAATTTTATATTAATGGTAATAATTTTTCATAATATGCAAAAATAATAAAAATCTATGATTTATGCATTTTGCTCTATAAATGCAGATTACAATATTCTTATTGATGCTCACTGCAAATGAGTACCATTGATACTAATTTTTAGATGAAGTACCTCACTAATACATAGGTAAGAAAACTGACTGTTGGAGAGGAATCCAGTTTATTTGACTGATGGAATTTTCTCATTTCTTTCAGTACATGATAGCGAGATTGTAGCTTATACAAGAAAGCATGAACTTGCTAACAGAGTCAGTCTTTACAGTTAAAAGAAAAAAAAGTTCTCTTATCTTCTTAGAGAAAATGCAGAATTTTTTGTAGAAATTGGAATTCTTCTTTTTCCACAAGTTTGTTTGTTTTTTATTACTGAAAGAAACTGCTTACTTTTTTGCTGCTGTTGAGATCTTGTAAATATTAGCCAGGGCACTTTTTGTTTTATGAGTGAAGGATTCAGCTGTACAGGCTTAAGAGAATAGCTCACTGGAAATTTCATAAGAGATCAGGTTCATCTGGATCTGGTGGCTCCTGTGAAACCATCAGGACTCACTGTCTCAGACTCTCGGCTCTTTTCCCAAGGGCTGCATCACTCAGATGAGGGAATGTTGCCATGAGGTCGTAATGTGGAGACCCATAGTTTCAGGCTTCTACTCTGTTCTTTTCAAAAATAAACTAAAATAAGCTAAAAGATATGTCTTTTACTACAATTCTCAGAAGACTATCAAAATGGGTTGCATGGGACCCTTGGCAAGGAGCCTCTTGCCCTAGTTAAGTGTGTTACTGGCTAGGGGAATAAAATGCTCTGATTAGTTTTTGGGGTCATAGGTCCCTCCCTGAAGCTAGAGGTGGAATCAAATGTACAAAAATTGTTTCAGAATGAGTTAGAAATGGTTGTTTCCTCAAGAAAAAACTGCTTTCATCAGAATGTGAAGGAATTAAACAAAGGCAAGTAATAAAAATGTTCATTATAGCTCCCTTTATTGAGTCTCTAATAAGGATGCGATGCTTTGAGAACTTAGAAAATTTGCTTAAAGTCACACCACTTGCCATTGCTAGAATCGTCTCCCCTATCCGATCTCCTTGCTTTTTAATACAATACTACCTACACAGTGTTATACAATGCAGTACTGCCCCGTCACTCGTGTTGAAGTTCTCATCCTTCATTAGCTTTTCTCAAATGCTCAAATACTATAAATGGTGGATAAGAACAAAGAATAATTAGGCTTCCCCTTAGATGTAAGGTTGAATCTCTAGCAAGACAAAATTCTTCCACAGCAACAACTAGGAAAAATACAAGATGATTTAAAAATTTGTGTTTTCTAAAATATTGGAGATTAAGAAGACAAGATGAACCAAAATGAAAGACAGGAAAGAACCCTTGTTAGGTAAGCCTGAGATTGTCAGACCTTTTCTGTCCCTAGGGTAATTTGAATGCAGAGAGAGGGGGAAATAATCTAGGAAAACTAACACAAAATTAATCTAGGTAGATTAATCAGCTGGGGGAAGAGAAGACATCAAATCTTGTGATGAACATGTGGACTGACATGCTGGGTTGGCAAGTAGAGGAGCTCCAAGCTCATGGCTGTTTTCCCCAAAGGACATTTCTAAATGCTCAGATGATGATGTGGAATGCTGGGTTGTGGAGGGGGCTGGACAGCCAAACTGAGTCCTCTCACCTCAGTGGTGCTTAGGAGGCAAAGTCCCAATACAGGGATGACCTGCAATAAACACACAATACACCTTGTCCTGGGGATATTAGAAAAGAGAGGTAGGCTGAATTTAACTGAAACTTCAATCCAGCTCCGATCTGGATCAGTCTGATTGAATTAAGGTGACAGCCCTTCCCTGTCTGCCTAACTGAGAAAAAGGAAAACCTTCTCAAGGGCATCAATTTTAGTTTTAGTATTTATATTTCTTTTATAATCAATGTCCAGAAAAAAAAATTATTTTAATATATAGTGTCTATAATATCTGTAATTTACATATTAGAAAATATTATATTTGATATAGTACATAGCTAAATGATTATTTATATTAATCAAATAATTGAACTATTACATATTTATAACATTATATATGATCAATAATTTATATATAATATAACAAATATATATATAATTCAAAGAATCATAAATATGTGATTTTCTTCCTTTTTCACTGACCAACTCTTCAAAGATTTTTCCCCTGATTCTTCCTTATCTTCTCAACCACTAAATGTTGGAATGTCCCTAACTCTTAGTCCTCTAACCTACCCACAATTTCCCTGCACTCATTCTTTTTGTGATATCATCCATTCTCACAGCATTAAATACCATCTATGAACTGATAACAGTGAAAGTGGAATTTACCTCTCTGTGAACTCCAGGCTGACATATGAAACTGTATACTCAAATTTACCACTTAGATACCTACAGGCAAAGCAACTTAAAGCATCCCTAACCAGACTTCTGATTCCCATTCATAACTTGTTTTTCCCACAATCTTTATTTTAGAAAGTGCAATTCCCTCTTTTTGGTGGTAAGACCAAAAACCTTGTAGTAACGTTTCTCACATTTCTTTTTCTTATACCAGATCTCCATTCCAACAGCAAACCCTATTGGGTTTGTCTTCAACATATGTTAAAAATATGGTCACATCATTTCACTCACCCTGTTCAAGTCATAATCATCTTTCACCTAGAGGCTTGTTTTAGCTGCAACTGTTCTGCCGTGTTACAAACTTGTTCTCGAGCAGCCTAGTCTCATCATGTGACCCAGCAGGAGAAATTGTCCACAGCACTGCTTTAAACCCTGTGATAACTTCCCATCTCACTGAAAGAAAAGCTAAATCCTTACAATGATCTAGCAGGCCTGAAATAATCTATTTCTCTGCACCTCTCATTCCCTGGCATTCATATACTCTCGCATTTGCTTCAGCCCTACCTACTGGCTATACCCCAAATGTCTTATCCCTGCTGGTGTGGTTTTGTACTTGCTGCTGCCAGTGCCTGGGATACTCTTCCTGCAAGCATCAGCATGGACACATCTCTCATTTCCTTAATCAAAATACCACATAAATGAGACCTTTCTTATAATCATATTTGAAAATGACACTCTCCCCATCATGTACTCTATCACTCTTTTGTTCTCTATATTTTTTCCACAAACAAAAGCAATACCACCACACACACACACACACACACACACATACACACACACACACATTTCAATTTTGTATTTGATTATTGTTTTTCTACTACTACTAGAATAGAACTGTGATGAGGACAGGCAATTTTTTGTCCTCCTTTGTTTACTGCTATATTGCAATCACCCAGGACATGGACAGGTACTCAATAAATAAGAGTTGAATAAATAATTATGTATATGGTTAAAGTTTAGTTCACAAATTTAATAATATGATCTGATGTTTTCTTTGTTAGAATGATATATTTATTCAATAACAATTCAAAGAGTATTGGAGTTATTTCATGGTATAATGAAGATATTATTTATATTATGCTATTAAGACTTCTTCATAATGCACAATTGAGAAAAGAACACTCAGTGTTTCTACACACATATATAAAATACACACAGGATTAACATAGGTAGGTGGTAACGGGAAGCCAGATACATTTGTAGTCAAAATTACTGATCCTTTTTTTTTTCTTTTTTTTTTTTTCGGTACACGGGCCTCTCACTGTTGTGACCTCTCCCGCCGCGGAGCACTGGCTCCAGATGCACAGGCTCAGCGACCATAGCTCACGGGCCCAGCCACTCCGCGGCACGTGGGATCTTCCCGAACCGGGGCACGAACCCCTGTCCCCTGCATCGGCAGGCGGACTCTCAACCACTGCACCACCAGGGAAGCCCTACTGATCCTTTTATTGAATCTTGTAAACAGAGTTAGACTAGGAGGAAAATGGAAAGAACATCTGATACCCATTATTAGGTACTCATTTAACAATTCTGGGAAACAGCAATTCTCATTCACATTTTCTGTTAGTATCCTAAAAGTGGGCGTGTCTGACAATGCAGCCATGGGGAGACATGCTTTGATCAAGTCTGTTGCTTTTCCTTTCAAAGCGAAATACATAATGCACCTGTTTAACTTCTTTTAATCGGATCAACGGGATTGCATTGAAATTGAGTATGATGCTGCTACAAGTTGAGGATTTCTTGAAAAAAAGTTCTAGTCCCTTTTTTTGATAAAATAATACAACAGATAATACTCATGTTTCTGTCCCCTAACTTTAGTAAAATTGGGCAAAACATTAAAAAATATCATTTTCTGCCCTTACATTGGATTTGGCACACATTTTCTATAGTAAAACTATCTCTCCAAAGATATGTAGATATAGATAGATGCAGTAAACTCCAATCTTCAGAACTTCACAGAAAAGAATTTTTCTAAATCATATACTTAAAAGTTCCCTAATAATATTAGGTTGCTATTTCTTTTAAAACAACATATTGGTGTAAGGCTAGTCTCTAGACTAAATGATAAAGGGAGTAAAGTATTCCTCTTTATTTGATTATTTTTTGTTTTTGTACATTTCTTCATCTAGGTGTTGGGCTTTTTATTTTTCTCTTCCTGCTATAATTGGCTGGTTCTAAATCAATTATTTGAAGTTAATCATTTACACATATTTGTGATTTTTGCACCAATATTATGTTGTTTGACAGCATGATACGTTTTTTGTTATTTTACATTAACTATGAAGGCCATAGCAGAAAATGCAGAAGTACTCTGGGTGGTGGTGAGGTT
Organism: Grampus griseus; assembly: GCF_964374135.1. Taxonomy (NCBI): domain Eukaryota; kingdom Metazoa; phylum Chordata; class Mammalia; order Artiodactyla; family Delphinidae; genus Grampus; species Grampus griseus. The sequence goes on from NC_139012.1 coordinate 50,136,187, forward strand.
TTAAATAATTGTCCTGGTGCTCCTGAAATAACAGTCATTTTACAACTTGTAAAAAATTCAGAGGAGAAAGTTTCAGGAAAAAAATACTATATTCAGGACCACATTTATCTTCATATAGAGGCATTAAGTATGCCTTCCTCTTAATTAGGAAATAATTGCAGTTTATAACTTCTTACTTGCCGTGTGCAGATCTTTTTGTCAGGAAAGCTGTTAAGGATTTTGGAAGGCTTAGGAAAACTTGAATGGAAAAGGAAGATACCTGAACATTCAACTAAGATCATAACAGTTAAAAGAGGATCAAGATTGTTGTTTTGTATATAAGGAACATATCAAATGAAAGAGAAGATTCTTACCACATATTCTAACTTCCTAAAGCTTTAAGTTCCACAGTGTTCATTACACTTTCATCAGTTTGTCAACCTCCTTTAAGATGAATGCAGCCAACTCCATCCTTCTGTATGTAACCAACTAAGTTAACATGGTCTTACTTTCAGTCTTATAAATGTCAATCTTTAGCACAAACTAATTGTTCGTCTTGAGTAAAACTGTTGTAATTTCTAGTTTGTACATCTTAATTGTTACAGATGCCACACTTCTGTATTACTGAACTTACATGTTATTTCTCAACACATTAATATTTTAAAGGGATCAGGGCAAACATTTTACAATCAAATACAGAGAGAACCTCCAAAAGAGCTGAAAATAATTTGTAAAAGTAGTGACTGGTTTAGAGGATTAAAAAATACTACACTTTCAATTAAAATGTTAAGATGTCTGGAGAATTCAAAAGTGCTGATATAAGGAAATGATAAAGATGCATTCCTGTGTTTGTTTGTTTGTTTTTTAAAAATATCTTTCAGAATTTTCATTTAAAAGGAGAAAGTATGACCCCCAGTTTTAAGACTGCAAAGGGACTCCTCACTGCTGATGACAGGTAAAATGCCCAAAGAAATTTAACTATTCAAGTATTTTTATAAAGGTTATTGTTTTTGTTGGTGCTTTGATTATACAGTTTCATAGGATTTAGCTGATTGTTCCTATCCCTAATTTTCCCATAAATCTCATTACTTATTTTTTTCTATCACTTTCTTTTTAACATCTTTATTGGAGTATAATTGCTTTACAATGGTATGTTAGTTTCTGCTTTATAACAAAGTGAATCAGCCATACATATATCCCCACATCTCCTCCCTCTTGAGTCTCCCTTCCCACCCTCCCTAACCCACCCCTCTACGTGGTCACAAAGCACCGAGCTGATCACCCTGTGCTATGCAGCTTCTTCCCACTAGCTATCTATTTTACATTTGGTAGTGTATATATGTCCATGCCACTCTCTCACTTCGTCCCAGCTTACCCTTCCCCCTCCCTGTGTCCTCAAGTCCATTCTCTACATCTGTGTCTTTATTCTTATCCTGCCCCTAGGTTCTTCAGAACCATTTCTTTTCTTTTCTTTTTTTTTTTTTTAGATTCCATATATATGTGCTAGCATACGGTATTTATTTCTCTCTTTCTGACTTACTTCACTCTGTATGACAGTCTTTAGGTCCATCCACCTCACTACATATAACTCAATTTCATTTCTTTTTATGACTGAGTAATATTCCATTGTATATATGTGCCACATCTTCTTTATCCATTCATCTCCATTACTTTTTAATGTGTAGTTTTGTAGAATGGAGGTTTTTCAGGGACATATATGTGGTATTTCAGTAGAAATGCTTGAATATGCATTCCTGCTATACTCCCTTTTTATACATGTACACACACACATACACACATGTGCATACCACACATACACATTTATACATGTACAAACACTGCTATCTTTAAAAACACTTTTAAATATGGATGCTCATGTTATGAGCTGAATTCTGCCCCTCTCCTCAATTCATATGTTGAAGTCCTAACCTCAAGTACATCTGAATGTTTTTGGAGATGGGTTTTTACAGAATTATATTAAAATGAGATAATTAGGATGGGCACTATTTCAATATGACTGTTGTCTTTGTAAGAAGAGGAAATTTGGACACAGATACATACAGAGGGAAGACAATGTGGATACATAGGGAGAAGATGTCTGTCTACAAGCCAAGGAGAGAGACCTGGAACAGGTACTTCCTACATAACCATCAGAAGGAACCAATCCTGCCTAGACCTGGATTTGGGGCTTCTAAACTCTAGAACTTTGAGAAAATAAATGTCTGTTGTTTAAGGTTCCCATTCTGTGGTACTTTGTTACAGCAGCCTTAGCAATCTACTAGATGCAACTCACATGTAACTCACATAATGTAGATAACTTATAAATTCTAGAATGTTGCTTTTGTAACTGGCCTTTTTTCTTTAATATATTCTGAACATTCCCCCATATTGATCATAGCTCTTTTAATAACTGCATAGTATTCCATTTGTTGGATAAAGTGTTTCAAATTTTTTATTTGTATACTGCAATAATAAACTTGTGAATACATCTTTGCTCTCATCAGTAGTTATTATCTGATACATCTCTACAGGGCTGTTGTTGGGTTTCATTATTTTTACATTTTAAAATGCTGATAGAAGGTGTTTAATAGCTATCAGTAAGGCTGGGCCAATTAATAACATCAAACTATTCCTGCATGAAACAGCCTAATTCTCTATTTTCTTGAGCTCTAAATAGTTTTATTTTTAACTTTTTTTTATTTTTTAACATCTTTATTGCTTTACAATGGTGTGTTAGATTCTGCTTTATAACAAAGTGAATCAGTTATACATATACATATGTTCCCATATCTCTTCCCTCTTGCATCTCCCTCCCTCCCACCCTCCCTATCCCACCCCTCAAGGTGGTCACAAAGAAACGAGCCGATATCCCTATGCCATGTGGCTGCTTCCCACTAGCTATCTACCTTACATTTGTTAGTGTATATATGTCCATGCCTCTCTCTAGCCCTGTCACAGCTCACCCTTCCCAGTTCCCATATCCTCAAGTCCGTTCTCCAGTAGGTATGTGTCTTTATTCCTGTCTTAACCCTAGGTTCTTCATGACATTTTCTTTTCTTAAATTCTATATATATGTGTTAGCATACAGTATTTTTCTTTCTCTTTCTGACTTACTTCACTCTGTATGACAGACTCTAGGTCTATCTACCTCTTTACAAATAGTGCAATTTCATTTCTTTTTATGGCTTAGCAATATTCCATTGTATATATGTGCCACATCTTCTTTATCCATTCATCTGATGATGGACACTTAGGTTGTTTCCATCTCTGGGCTATTGTAAATAGAGCTGCAATGAACATTTTGGTACATGACTCTTTTTGAATTTCGGTTTTCTCAGGGTATATGACCAGTAGTGGGATTGCTGGGTCATATGGTAGTTCTATTTGTAGATTTTTAAGGAACCTTCATACTGTTCTCCATAGTGGCTGTACCAATTCACATTCCCACCAGCAGTGCAAGAGTGTTCCCTTTTCTCCACACCCTCTCCAGCATTTATTGTTTCTAGATTTTTTGATGATGGCCATTCTGACTGGTGTGAGATGATATCTCATTGTAGTTTTGATTTGCATTTCTCTAATGATTAATGATGTTGAGCATTCTTTCATGTGTTTGTTGGCAGTCTGTATATCTTCTTTGGAGAAATGTCTATTTAGGTCTTCTGCCCATTTTTGGATTGAGTTGTTTGCTTTTTTTATTATTGAGCTGCATGAGCTGCTTGTAAATTTTGAAAATTAATCCTTTGTCAGTTGCTTCATTTGCAAATATTTTCTCCCATGCTGAGGGTTGTCTTTTGGTCTTGTTTATGGTTTCCTTTGCTGTGCAAAAGCTTTGAAGTTTCATTAGGTCCCATTTGTTTATTTTTGTTTTTATTTCCATTTCTCTAGGAGGTGGGTCAAAAAGGATCTTGCTGTGATTTACATCATAGAGTGTTCTGCCTCTGTTTTCCTATAAGAGTTTGATAGTTTCTGGCCTTACATTTAGGTCTTTAATCCATTTTGAGCTTATTTTTGTGTATGGTGTTAGGGAGTGATCTAATCTCATATTTTTACATGTACCTGTCCAGTTTTCCCAGCACCACTTATTTGAAGAGGCTGTCCTTTCTCTACTGTATATTCCTGCCTCCTTTATCAAAGATAAGGTGACCATATGTGTGTGAGTTTATCTCTGGGCTTTCTATCCTGTTCCATTGATCTATATTTCTGTTTTTGTGCCAGTACCATACTGTCTTGATTACTGTAGATTTGAAGCATAGTCTGAAGTCAGGGAGCCTGAATCCTCCAACTCCGTTTTTCGTTCTCAGCATTGCTTTGGCTATTCGGGGTCTTTTGTGTTTCCATACAAATTGTGAAATTTTTTGTTTTAGTTCTGTGAAAAATGCCAGTGGTGGTTTGATAGGGATTGCATTGAATCTGTAGATTGCTTTGGGTAGTAGACTCATTTTCACAATGTTGATTCTTCCAATCCAAGAACATGGTATATCTCTCCATCTATTTGTATCATCTTTAATTTCTTTCATCAGTGTCTTATAATTTTCTGCATACAGGTCTTTTGTCTCCTTAGGTAGGTTTATTCCTAGATATTTTATTCTTTTTGTTGCAATGGTAAATGGGAGTGTTTTCTTGATTTCACTTTCAGATTTTTCATCATTAGTGTATAGGAATGCCAGATTTCTGTGCATTAATTTTCTATTCTGCTACTTTACCAAATTCATTGATTAGCTCTAGTAGTTTTCTGGTAGCATCTTTAGGATTCTCTATGTATAGTATCATGTCATCTGCAAACAGTGACAGCTTTACTTCTTCTTTTCCAATTTGGATTCCTTTTATTTCCTTTTCTTCTATGATTGCTGTGGCTAAAACTTCCAAAACTACGTTGAATAAGAGTGGCGAGTGTGGGCAACCTTGTCTTGTTCCTGATCTTAGTGGAAATGCTTTCAGTTTTTCACCATTGAGGATGATATTGGCTGTGGGCTTGTCATATATGGCCTTTATTATGTTGAGGATAGTTCCCTCTATGCCTACTTTCTGCAGGGTTTTTATCATAAATGGGTGTTGAATTTTGTCAAGAGCTTTCTCTGCATCTATTGAGATGATCATATGGTTTTTCTCCTTCAATTTGTTAATATGGTTTATGACATTGATAGATTTGCGTATATTGAAGAATCCTTGCATTCCTGGAATAAACCCCACTTGATCATGGTGTATTATCCTTTTAATGTGTTGTTAGATTCTGTTTGCTAGTATTTTGTTGCGGATTTTTGCATCTATGTTCATCTGTAATATTGGCCTGTAGTTTTCTTTCTTTGTGGCATCCTTGTCTGGTTTTGGTATAAAGGGGATGGTGGCCTTGTAGAAGGAATTTGGGAGTGTTCTTCCCTCTGCTATATTTTGGAGGAGTTTGAGAAGGGTGGGTGTTAGCTCTTCTTTAAATGTTTGATAGAATTCGCCTGTGAAGCCATCCGGTCCTGGGCTTTTGTTTGTTGGAAGATTTTTAATCACAGTTTCAATTTCAGTGCTTGTGATTGGTCTGTTCATTTTTTCTACTTCTTCCTGATTCAGTCTTGGCAGGTTGTGCATTTCTAAGAATTTGTCCATTTCGTCCAGTTTTTTCATTTTATTGGCATAGATTTGCTTGTAGTAATCCCTCATGATCTTTTTTATTTCTGCAGTGTCAGTTGTTACTTCTCCATTTTCATTTCTAATTCTATTGATTTGAGTCTTCTCCCATTTTTTCTTCATGAGTCTGGCTAATGGTTTATCAATTTTGTTTACCTTCTCAAAGAACCAGCTTTTAGTTTTATTGATCTTTGCTATTGTTTCCTTCATTTCTTTTTCATTTATTTATGAGCTGATATTTATGATTTCTTTCCTTCTGCTAACTTTGGGGTTTTTTTGTTCTTATTTCTCTAATTGCTTTAGGTGCAAGGTTAGGTTGTTTATTCGAGATGTTTCTTGCTTCTTAAGGTGGGCTTGTATTGCTATAAACTTCCCTCTTAGAGCTACTTTTCCTGCATCCCATAGGTTTTGGGTCGTTTTGTCTCCATTGTCATTTGTTTTAGGTATTTTTTAATTTCCTCTTTGATTTCTTCAGTGATCACTTCGTTATTAAGTAGTGTATTGTTTAGCCTCCATGTGTTTGTATTTTTTACAGATTTTTTCCTGTAATTGATATCTAGTCTCATGGCGTTGTGGTCGGAAAAGACACTTGATACAATTTCAATTTTCTTAAATTTACCAAACTTAATCTGTGACCCAAGATATGATCTATCCTAGAGAATGTTCCATGAGCACTTGAGAAAAATGTGTATTCTGTTGTTTTTGGATGGAGTGTCCTATAAATATCAATTAAGTACATCTTGTTTAATGTATCATTTAAAGCTTGTATTCCCGTATTTATTTTCATTTTGGATGATTTGTCCATTGGTGAAAGTGGGGTGTTAAAGTCCCCTAGTATGAATGTGTTACTGTCGATTTCCCCTTTTATGGCTGTTAGTATTTGCCTTATGTATTGAGGTGCTCCTATGTTGGGTGCATAAATATTTACAATTGTTATACCTTCATCATGGATCGATCCCTTGATCATTATGTAGTGTCCTTCTTTTTCTCTTCTAATAGTCTTTATTTTAAAGTTTATTTTTTCTGATATGAAAATTGCTACTCCAGCTTTCTTTTGGTTTCCATTTGCATGGGATATCTTTTTCCATCCCTTTACTTTCAGTCTGTATGTGTCTCTAGCTCTAAAGTGGGTTACTTGTAGACAGCATATATATGGGTCTTGTTTTTGTATCCATTCAGCCAATCTGTGTCTTTTGGTGGGAGCATTTAGTCCAATTACATTTAAGGTAATTATCAATATGTATGTTCCTATTCCCATTTTCTAAATTGTTTTGGGTTCGTTATTGTAGGTCTTTTCCTTCTCTTGTGTTTCTAGCCTAGAGAAATTCCTTTATCATTTGTTGTAAAGCTGGTTTGGTTGTGCTGAACTCTCTCAGTTTTTGCTTGTCTGTAAAAGTTTTAATTTCTCCATCAAATCTGAATGAGATCCTTGCTGGGTACAGTAGTCTTGGTTGCAGATTTTGCTCCTTCATCACTTTCAGTATGTCCTGCCACTCCCTTCTGGCTTGCAGTTTCTGCTGAAAGATCAGCTGTTAACCTTATGGGGATTCCCTTGTGTGTTATTTGCTGTTTTTCCCTTGATGCTTTTAATATGCTTTCTTTGTATTTAATTTTTGACAGTTTGATTAATATATGTCTTGGCGTATTTCTCCTTGGATTTATCCTGCATGGGCCTCTCTGTGCTTCTTGGACTTGATTAACTATTTCCTTTCCCATATTAGGGAAGTTTTCAATTATAATCCTTCAAATATTTTCTCAGTCCCTTTCTTTTTCTCTTCTTCTTCTGGAACCCCTATAATTCGAATGTTGGTGCCTTTAATGTTTTCCCAGAGGTCTCTGAGACTGTCCTCAGTTCTTTTCATTCTTTTGTCTTTATTCTGCTCTGTAGTAGTTATTTCCACTATTTTATCTTCCAGGTCACTTATCCGTTCTTCTGCCTCAGTTATTCTGCTATTGATCCCATCTAGAGTCTTTTGCATTTCATTTATTGTGTTATTCATTATCATTGTTTATTTCATCTTTAGTTCTTCTAGGTCCTTGTTAAATGTTTCTTGAATTTTGTCCATTCTATTTCCAAGATTTTGGATCATGTTTACTATCATTATTCTGAATTCTTTTTCAGGTAGACTGCCTATTTCCTCTTCATTTGTTAGGTCTGGTGCATTTATATCTTGCTCCTTCATCTGCTGTGTGTTTTTCTGGCTTCTACTTTTGCTTATCTTACTGTGTTTGCGGTCTCCTTTTTGCAGGCTGCAAGTTCGTAGTTCCTGTTGTTTTTGGTGTCTGTCCCCAGTGGCTAAGGTTGGTTTAGTGGGTTGTGTAAGCTTCCTGGTGGAGAAGAATAGTGCCTGTATTCTGGTGGATGAGGCTGGATCTTGTCTCTCTAGTGGGCAGGTCTATGTCTGGTGGTGTGTTTTGGGGTGTCTGTGGACTTATTATGATTTTGGGCAGTCTCACTGCTAATGGGTGGGGTTGTTTTCCTGTTTTACTAGTTGTTTGGCATAGGTTGTCCAGCACTGTAGCTTGCTGGTCGTTGAGTGAAGCTGGGTGCGGGTGCTGAGATGGAGATCTCTGGAAGATTTTCACCATTTGATATTATGTGAAGCTGGGAGTTCTCTTGTTGACCAGTGTCCTGAAGTTGGCTCTCCCACCTCAGAGGCACAGCACTGACTCCTGGCTGGAGCACCAAGAGCCTTTCATCCACACGGCTCAGAATAAAAGGGAGAAAAAGTAGAGAGAAAGAATTAGTAGAAGTAGGAAGAAAAAAGAAAGAAAGAAAGAAGAAAGAAATTAAGAAAGTAGGGAAGGAAGGAAGGAATTAATGAAGGAAGAAAGAAAGAAAGAAGAAAAGAAGGAAAGAGAGGAGGGAAGGAGGGAGGAAGGAAGGAAGGAAAGAGGGAAAGAAGGAAAAAAGAAAGAAAGAAAGAAGATACAGTAAAATAAAATAAAGTATAATAAAGTTATTAAATTAAAAAATAATTATTTAGAAAAAAAAAGGGATGGATAGAACCTTAGGACAAATTGTGGAAGCAAAGCTATACAGACAAAATCTTACACAGAAGCATACACATACACCCTCACAAAGAGAAGTAAAGGGGAAATTATCATAAATCTTGCTCTCAAAGTCCACCTCCTCAATTTGGGATGATTCGTTGTCTAAAGGAGAGAAGGAAGGAAGGAAGGAAGGAAGGAAGGAAGGAAGGAAGGAAGGAAAGAAAGAAAGAAAGAAAGAAAGAAAGAAAGAAAGAAAGAAAGAAAGAAAGAAAGAAAGAAAGAAAGAAAGAAAGAAAGAAAGAAAGAAAGAAAGAAAAAGAAAGGAAGGAAGGAAGGAAGGAAGGAAGTATAATAAAGTTATTAAAATTAATTATGATGAAAAAATTAAAAAAAAAAAGGGACGGATAGAACCCTAGGACAAATGGTGGAATTAAAACTATACAGACAAAATCTCACACAGAAGCATACACATACACACTCACAAAAAGAGGAAAACGGGAAAAAAATCATAAATCTTGCTCTTGAAGTCCACCTCCTCAATTTGGGATGATTCGTTGTCTATTCATGTATTCCACAGAAGCAGAGTACATCAAGTTGATTGTGGAGCTTTAATCTGCTGCTTCTGAGGCTGCTGGGAGAGATTTCCCTTTCTCTTCTTTGTTCTCACAGCTCCCAGGGGCTCAGCTTTGGATTTGGCCCCGCCTCTGCATGTAGGTCCCTGGAGGGCGTCTGTGCTTTGCTCAGACAGGACGGGGTTAAAGGAGCCGCTGATTCGGGGACTCTGGCTCACTCAGGCCGGGGGGAGGGAGAGGCGCAGATTGTGGGGCGAGCCTGCGGCGGCAGAGGCCGGTATGACGTTGCACCAGTCTGAGGCCCACTGTGCTTTTTACCGGGGAAGTTGTCCCTGGATCCCGGGACCCTGGCAGTGGCGGGCTGCACAGGCTCCCTGGAAAAGGGGTGTGAATAGTGACCTGTGCTCGCACACAGGGCCCTTGGTGGCGGCAGTAGCAGCCTTAACGTCTCCTGCCCACCTCTTGGGACCGTGCTTTTAGCCACGGCTCGCGCCCGTCTCTGGGGTCCGCGCTTTTAGCCGCCAGTTTTATTTTTTAAGTCCATACAAATTTGAGTATTTAAAAATGGAAACTGATTGTGCTTTAATATAAAGTTATTTGGTTATTAGGGAAGCTGACCATGTTTTTTCCTTGATGTTTTTGTCATGCATTCTTTTTTACTGTAAATTCTCTATTGTTGTCAGTTTTTTTTTCCCTTTGTCCTAAAAAAAAAAACAAAACATTTCATACTGATACCTGAAGTCTTTCTTACTTCTCAGTTATTGGTCAAGAAACCTTGAATCATGTGGGTTATGTGTTCAAGATGACTTAAAGACTCTTGGAGATTATACTGACCACATGATGCCTGACTTTACCATGGAAGCGGACTTGATTTGTCTCAAATCAGATTCAGAGAAACACTCATTCACATAATTATTTATAGATAATTCTCTTATTATAGGAGTTTATTCTTCTATCATCACCTATGTCTTACTATAAACAAGTAGATTTATCAAGAAAAGTAGCAGAAGGAAAGAATTTTGGTGTTTGCCTTTTCCAGCTCTTTTTGTTAGGACTTCTTGATATTCAAGTCTTGAATAAACTATGTAAGGTGTTTGTGTTGAAATGAACTTCAGCTTGTTTAAAACAGCTACTGAGCTTGCTGCCTAGACTCTCAAGCTATCCTGAAGCCTTTACTTCAATCTCAGAACTTAATTTCTCCCTGTTCCTAAAAATTTTTTGATTCTCAGTATTCTCCCAGTGAATTATATTTTTGCTTAGAATAGTCATATTTGGTGTCCGTTGCTAACAACTAAGAATACTGACTGAAATAGTTGGCTGCTGAAGCAATAATTTTGAGGTTGGAGAACTGCTAAATGTGGCCAGCTTTAGATGGTTTGCTATGGCTTAAGACTTTGGACAGCATATGAGTACCTGGGGAATAGGTCATAGGATGTCTACAAAGTTGAGGGGAGGTTAAAGGTGAAATGTGTGGGTACCAAGGACAGACATCATCTGCTTCACAGTTTTGTCTAAGATGACCATAAATTTATAAACCAAGTAGAAATGTTTAAGCAAGTCAAGCACAAAGGGCAGAAAAATCTGGGCAGAATCAGTAACAGATGGTGCTGTGACATGATCCCTCAACTAAGGTTGTACACCTGAGTTCAACAGACCACTGGGCAAATGTCCAAATGCCAGGCAGATTAGGCTGTCCTTGATAATTAAAGCTAATTAAGTTGTCCTTTCATGTGAGTCCAATGTTGGATCATTCAATATACGTTGTAGATAAATCTTATTTAATCTGAAAACATTTATGCAACAAATATATATTAATCACAAGTGGGTGAAAATTACAATATTCATCGTGAAATATTGGTTTGTTTATACCTAAGGGTACTTTTGAATTGAAAAAGTAATTTCTTGACCTCTAAATATTATTAGAGATTTTGAACCCAACATAGATATTAACCATAGTAAAATACTGTCTTTCCTTAGAATTTTTAGTATTCAGGAGTATTTTTACAAGATTTACACAAACTTAGAACTTAGGAAACATATAACAGAAAATTGTATATTCTTAAATGTCACCTCATTTGCACATAAAAAATAAACACCATTCTTCTAAAAAAAATCGCTCTTTTCTTGCTTTCTTTATTTCTACCTCTTCTCCATTATGTTGTTTGAAATCACCATTGAAAGTGTGCATTCAGAATAATGAGATTGAAGTTTGAACTTCTTTTGCTTTTTCCCTCATAGATGTTTGTGCTTCCTATCTTTTATTCATTGAATGAATTTCTTGAAACTATTGCTTTTGTTTGTGAATTAAGCACAGTTAGTATTTGCAACTGGAAACTGATTCTTAAATACTGTGTTTCATCTTTGTGAGAAAGGAAAAAAAATCCTTCATTAAAATCTCTATAATCAGTTATATTAGAGATTAATTCATTCTAGGAGGCACATGAGTTTCTATCTCATATATCTAGGACATAACAATTTGATTATAAGAAAACATTAGGATGTGCAGCTTTCTTACTATAGGAAAGGGAAGCTATTCATTTCACGTATTTGCTTTCTTTTGTATGAGAAAATAAAAACTGCTCACGTAGCTTATTTAAATTATTTAGATCAATTATATTATCCATTAAATATGGATTGATGTTTGCTGGCACATTCAAGGATTGTGTAAGAAATGTTTATATGTCTACTTTTAAACTCACCACTTAACTACCATATATATACATATATATATATATATATATATATTTGCCTTTCATCTTTTCCTTCTTCTGAAGAACTGTTTGACACAGGGAATCTATTATAATAATTCAAATGGAAAACCTTATAAAACTCACATGTATATACTCACATGTATAGAGAATACTTAGGCATGCACAGCTATAGTTTAACTCACAAACACAAGTATTGTTTTAATATAGTAAGTATGTATTTATGGATTTTTGATAAATTAGTTTGCTTTCTAAAAGGCTAAATTTTATCAATTTCAATGTATTTGTTCCATTCTTTTGGTAAAAGGCTTCAGATATGTTTGAGATTTCTCTTTGGTTTGTGTTCATCAACTATCACTCAGCTGCTATTTATGCAAATATTGCACTGAACCAGAATGTCTTCTGGGGTAATGACTAGCTATTGTACTTGGTGTTAGTTCAGCATCATTAATCAGGCAATGCTTGCTACCTGTAGGGCACAGTATCTGCTGTGGGACATTTTTTAGGTAGTGCTCAGAAAAACACATGAAAACTTTTAAAGTTGTTAATGAGCTTAATGTTCATAAGAAAATCCTTTGACTAATAATTTATCATAATAAAACTTTTGGTGGTGATTATGTTAACTAACTTGTTTCTCAAAGATGACAAAGAAAATATTTTATCAATATTGTATACTTCTAGCACTTCCTTAAGATTATTGGGTGAATAGACTATTTGTTAAAGACTAATAATTTTAAATATTTTAAGAAGTGAAATAGTTGATTCAATTATTTTAAAATCAAGATATTTTTAGAAGATAATGATCTATAATAGAAATAATATAATTAAATACATATTGTTAATCTGATTTTGTTGTTTATCAGCACTCCAATCTTTCCTGAAGAGGACAGACAAAGCAATTATAATTGATTAAGCGCCTTCTTATTTGAATCTTTTACAGTAACTAGATGTGTATACACATGTGCACGCACACACACACACACACACACACACACACACACACACACACACACAAATCTCCTACAGTTTATACCGATCCTATAGAATGACAGTCCAAAAAAAAAAAAACTCACTTTGTGAATGGGGCCATTTCCATGTAATATTATAGAACAAAACACAAAGATGCTGTGAAATATCCTGTTCATTCTCTCCAAACTGGAGAATGAATAAGAAAGATGAAAAAAAAATATTATGTGTTATCTCATCTTAAATTTTACTTAAGTATTATTTAACCATCACATAAAATTTTCTCCAAGATTTGTTAATAACATTCAGGTTTAATATTTTTTAAAGTCCTGGAACAAGCTGTTTATTATAACATGGTTATTTAGGTATGCCAACAAGTTATTTATAAAATGTCTGTAGGACCCACAGTCTAGGCATCAAAAAAAATCTTAAATGCATACATAATTTTTTTTTTTTTTTTTTTGTGGCATGGGGGCCTTTCATTGTTGTGAAACACGCTTAGGCCCAACAGCCATGGCTCACGAGACCAGCCGCTCCGCAGCCTGCGGGATCCTCCCAGACCGGGGCACGAACCCATGTCCCCAGCATCAGCAGGCGGACTCCCAACCACTGCGCCACCAGGGAAGCCCCATACATAATTGTTTTTAAAAAGCAAATTAATTATTAGTCAGTCAGGTAAAATATACTAAATTGTTATTCAATGTGATTCTTTTTGCACCTGCACTGTAACAAGGCCACATAGAACTCTCCTTTTTTTTTTTTTTTTTTTTTTGGTTACCTTCTGGAGAATTTTCCTTTTTCCTTGTGAATCCAGATAAAACTTTAGTAATAAATAAGAACTTTTTCTTAAAAAGGCCAAATTTTGCAATTGGCCAAATTTTGCAAACACATGCAAAACATGTTTTTGCAAACATAAAGGCCATATTTTGCCTCTTTATATGAGGAATATTTTACATATGAGATGTATATTCTTCTTTGTCCTCATTTGTAGCAAGCTGTTACAAGGGAAATAAGGGTATAATACCATTTTGAGTAGTACCTCTGTGATTATGATCAGGTATGAAAGCATTCTCAAAATTAGTTGGCCATGAAGATAATTCTTTCAAGTGGAGAACTGATAGAATTATCCAGATAATGTAAGAAAAAGACAGGTATCTCAGTTACATGTAAATTTTTTCCTAGACTCATTTGGTGTCTTAATTATTTGTAAATTGCAGTTGTCTTACTCTGTATAAACCTAGTCTTCCTTCCATCCAATTTCATGAACAGCACTTTAACTGAAACATTTTCTCTTTTTTTCACAATTTTGTGGAATATTAAGTTTATGAAAATAAGAAATTAATAGTACTGTTAGGAGCCAAGTGACTAGGCCAAGTATTTGCCAGGTGTTTGGCAATGCTGTGCAAATCCCAGGCTTCTCCTGAGCAAAAGCTTCCAAGTTTGTATTATTACCAGAAATTTGTAGCCCAGTGATGTGGACAAATGGGTTAAATTGAAACCATTAAATTCATTCAGTTTGAGATCAGAGCCAAATTAAACCCAAACCTCTAAAGGTGAGTCATAAATGAAGAATAAATACTCTAAATAGAAGAACATGTTAATTAAAATGAAGGGTATATATATATATATATATATATATATATATATATATATATTAACTCAATGGGGTTAGAGTTTTTTATATTTTCTGTTCACTGGTGTGAATACACAGAACTGTCTCCGTAACACTGTAGATATTTAATAAATATATGGTAAGTAAGAAAGACTATTCCAATAATATAACAAATACATAGATATTTTAAGCTTCTAAGTATTTTAATTCAAATACTACTTGTGGTCTATTCCCACATGTTTATTTCTTTCTCTGACCTTTATTTACCAGAAACTACTATCTAAACTACTATCAGAAACAACATCATAAACCACATCACAATACCTTGGCTTGAAGTAACTAACACTTTTCATATCTCACCCAGGTAAAATATATCTATCCTTGGGACTCTTGGTGGTACATATTTCAATAAATGGATAAAAATGGTATTTATAATGCCTATACTTTTAAAAGGACTTTCCAGTATCACAAAGACATTGACCTCTTTTGGATATCTGAGTTAGTTATTAAGCATGTCACAGGAGCTAAAGAAAGCTTAAGATGAACTTTTGAAATAAAACAAAGCATATGAAGAATTTTTGTCCCAGATTTCAAACCTGAATCTAATCAAATATCTAGATCCAATTAGCATTTTTTTAGGAAATCCGAAACAAAAGAGTAAGAACACCATGGGCATAACTTAAACAAAATTCAGACTTTAGACTATGCTTGGGAAAATGACCCAAGTTCATCAAGAAAAAAATTGTAATGAAGAGAAAAAAGAGAGGTAGAAGGAGAACCTATACATGAAAAGGCTTATCAACTAAACCCAATGGGATTTTAGACAAAATTTAATGTGTTAATATTGCCCATGTATATCTCCTGTTTACTAAAACCTCTTAAAGACTGAACACTAGAGTCTAAAACTAAATATAGTTTGGAATTTATCATCTTAGAAATGCATTACTGATTTGAAATATTTATGTTTTTACTCTTAAAACCTTCAAATATACTGGCATCAAGGTATGCTAATATATATGGCAAAATGGATCTCTAGGATATTTCTAGTTTGGGTTTAGGTTTAAAAAAGACATGGGTAATATTGTCTCAAGAATAAATTCAAAATCCTTCTAATATTTCACTTTACTTATCTAGGCTTACTAATAGCATACATATTTTAAGTGTTAGCTGAATTTAAATCTAGCTGACTTTAAATAAAACCTTTAACATAATTTTCACTAACAAATAACTATCCTTTTTCTTCATATTGCAACCATGGAAAATTATTATATCTCATGAATGAAAGATAAATGACAGGTAGGGTGCCCTTGTTAGATATAAAGTACAATGAATCGGATGTCTTCTGTCATATTCATCAAAACATTTTGTCACTTTGATGATGTTTGATTTATTTTTTTTTCTGTAAGCTGAACAGCTAGATGTGAATAAACTTTGAGTTAATATGTAAAATGAGTAAAAAGAGAGCACACTACACAATTTTTAATGGTATTCATTCTCATTATGTTTAAACTTGGGTTCCTATTTTCCTTTAACATTGTAATAAAAACTAATTGTTTTAGTTTTCATGATTAAAACAGCCCTGTATGAAAAAAAATAATAGAAAATTATGACTTAAAAAATTAAATAGTAACAATTGCTGCATTGTTCAAGGCTCATAAATCCCAATTTAAATTGGGATTTACTTATAAACATGAACATAATACTTAATATGCATTTTGGGGGTGTTTTGAAGGTACATTAGGATACATTTTTAAAGGTAACTAAAATAATATATTGAATAGAAACATAGAATAACACATTTGAAATTCGGCACCTGAAATCTTTCAAATTCACTGACAATTATAGGCAGAGTCAACCTAATCCTCAATTTTCCAGAATTAATTGAAGTTTAGATATGGTTTTTAGGATGACAATTGTTATCTTCTTTTATTCTTTGGTTTTCACAAACTGACCATTGCAAATTAAAATTATTGTATTAAAATACTGCACATTTAAAGTTTGAGGCTTCTTCCGATTGCTAATATGAGTATAAAAATAGCTGGAAAAAAATCCAAGGCCACATGAAGACTCTAACTAGGCTTTTGCTATGCTTTTTAACTTTATTTCTAAGCTATTATCTTGTATTACACTCATTTTGCATTTTCTTTTAATTGCTAGGTCAAAAATTAGTATAGAAAAAAACCCTTTTGTTGTTACATATTAGAACAGAAAATTTCAAACCATGTCAATTTTAAAAGAATATTCACTTACTTTGGATAGGAATGTACTGAACACTAACAGAGGAAATTCAATAATAATTAGAAAAGAACATTCATTTAATAACATACTTTCTTCAGATTTATCAACAGAATCAGTCATAAGAATTAAAATCCTTTTTTGAAAGGTTTTCTGGAACCTCATTTTACAACATTTCCACAGAATTATAGACGTGAAATAGAAAAGACCACGGAACTCATCTAAAGAATGTTTTCCAGTAGAAATGTAATACGAGACACAAAGGTGAGTCACATATATCATTTAAAATTTTCTATAGCTACATTAAAAATGTAAAGAGAACATGTGTAATTAATTTTAATAATATACTTCATTGATCCCAATATATCCAAAATATTTTCATTTTAATGTATAATGAATATCAAATACTAATGAGATATTTTGTATTCTTTTTTTTCTAAGTCTTTGAAAATCATTGTGTTTTTTTATATTTATAGCAGACATATAATTTGGAGTAAACATTTCAAGCACTCAGTAGTGCTATGTTGCTAGTGCCTGCCTCGTTGGGTGGCATATATCTATGGCAACCCACTACCTTGATCTTCAGATGTGCGAATACTTATTTTGAGTGAGTTGATCAGGAAGGCTATGAATGTGATGAATTAGATAGGTACTGACATCCAGAGAAGCAACAGGTTTACTGGATGCAATCATAAATATTGATGCCTACAGCAACTTATACTGAGTCTCCTATTAACAAGCTGTGTGACCTTGGCATGTTATCTTTCCTCCTATTTGCTCAGTTTCCTTAATAGTAAGGTGGGAATAATAATAATAATCTCACAGACTAGTTATTTAGTGTATGTAATTAGGACAGTTCCTGATATATTAGGATAATTTTCTAAGTATTCCTGTTTTATTCAATTTATTATCTTTATGTAAATCATTTAACCCCTATCATTTACTTTCTATGTTTAAAAATAAGTTTGGAATAATTATTGATTGTAGAATGCATTTGAACATAATAAGAGTTTCTTGGATCAATATATTATTGTCAAGTAAAATGTGTGCATATACTTTTGAATATATTTATAAAGTTGAGTAACTGACCTCCTAAAAACTGTCTATTACCATCTAAAATCACCTGGTAACGTTTTGGATATTCCTCTATTTATACTATTTCTCTTAATACCAAATTAGCTGGTTCTTTTCTTCCATAGTATTTAAACCAAGTTTCTGGATACTTTCATGTAACTTTTTAGTTATCACTGGACCAAGTTCTTCATCCTTTTTTTTTTTTTTTTTTTCAATCTCTACTTATAATGCCACTTGATTCCCTTAGTCATTTTGAGCTTTTTCTCTGAAGTCCTTCCAATCTGTCTGTATTTCTCTGCTACTGAGGCAACCAAAACTGAAGGGCACTTTGATGCAGTTCATCAGAATTACATAAGGAAGGCTATCACCCATGTGTCCCAGGATGTCATGATTCTTTGCCTGCAGATCAAAGTAGCAGTGAACTTTTATGCATTTTATTGAAGCATCAGCCAGATCTTTTCAATGGATGACTAAGGTGCTCTTAGGAGAGAAGAGTCAAAATTAATAAGACTCAGACAGAAGGTCTAAAAGAAATGGGATCTATTCAACAGTTTCTTCAGAATATTTTTTTAGGAGACTTTGGGCTTAGAATTGGACTTTATCAAAGATCATTTGAGGTAAAATAGATAAATTTTCCATGAGTACTTGGCTTCCCTTAAATATTTGCTCTTTAAAAAATGATTTTTTAATTAATACTTTATACTCCTTTATTTATTTGATGAAATAAATGAATACACTTTTTTTCTGAAGAGTATCCATACTAATTTGTCAAAAATATATTGGAACATATAGTTATTAATTAACCTTAATATGTAACCCTCCAAAGAAACATTTTGGAGAATATTTTCTCAAAGTGATGTATTATATTGTATCCATGGTAGTTTTTAAAACAAACGTTTGTTTAGAGAACTATGTGGTTAAGTACAGTTTCATACCAATACTGTATGGGTCTTAGAAGTAGCAAAGGTAACTATGGATTCCACTCAAAATAAGTTGAGTAAAATATAAGTTTAATTAAAATTACATTGACAGATTTTTAGCACAGATATGGTATATTTTCCCCCTCTAAAATGCCTATTGAATTATTTATTTGCTGGCAATAGCCCTCTGGGTCATATCAGAGTTCAATTACTTGCAAAGAAGGTCTGCCTATGCAACCCCAAATGTCTCTTCATTTGACATTTACTTAATGTTTTCTTCTGGTACCTGCATGGGTTTAACTAAAAAGGCAAAATAGCCACAACCAACTCTTGACTGCATAGTACCATTGAAACAAAACCTGTATACTCTTTGTTAAGGTTTATCATACTCTACTTGAGCTTTATTTCCTGTCTGCATTCCTCCCCTCAAATGTAAGCTCATAGAGGGAAGCAACAATGGCTTATTCACCATTGTACATTTAATACACTGTAAGGAGTCTTTCAAATAATATTTGCTTGGTAGTTCAAGCAAAAATTAGTGACCTGTGAAATAAGGCATTATACATAAATCAAAATAAGTACTTTTAAAACTGGGCTAACTACTTAAGAAATTAATAATTGTTTTAGGACAAGTATAATTGTTTTCTAATAAAAATCTTTCTAGCAATAAATTTAGAGTTGACATATAGCTTACTAAATTACATCATTGATGTTTTATACTGCTGTGGTAATTTGGAAAGTTTGAAAATGTGTCATTGTGGAAAGTCATTATTTCTCTCTTCTTTGTAGGTGGAAAGCTGCCACTAGTACTTTTTGCACGGCAGACTTTTGCTTTAGGAGGAAATGAAATACAATTTTTATCTGTCCCTGAGACTAGCTGTAACAGCTATTTCTTTATTATCCACATAGTCAGACAAAATATCACAGAATATTTCAGTTCAGGTATATTTAGCATTGTTCAAATTGTGTGGTAAAGAAATACTTTTGGGGTTTTCCTGGTGGCGCAGTGGTTGAGAGTCTGCCTGCCGAAGCAGAGGACACGGGTTTGTGCCCCGGTCCGGGAAGATCCCACATGCCTCAGAGCGGCTGGGCCCGTGAGCCATGGCCGCTGGTCCTGCGCGTCCGGAGCCTGTGCTCCGCAACGGGAGAGGCCACAACAGTGAGAGGCCCGCGTACCGCAAAAAATAAAAATAAAAAGAAATAATTTTGTGATTCTCTTTGAAATAGTAACTGAAAGCAAAACAAACTTTAAAAATACAGCATTTATAAATTATTAACCAGGGCTATTAAAAGGTTTGTGTATTCACAGACTTCCCTACAAATGCACCACATGGCTTTGCCTGTGTAGAGGTATCCATGGTGTTCCATCATGAACTCATACTCACATCCATTTTTCTTTGCAAGGAAATGAACTTAATTGTTATTGAAAGACTGAATAAGAACTTCATACAAATGAAAGTTGTGAACAGTCTAGAACTGCTATTTTTCTTTGGAAATTCAGCATCTCATGTTCTTTGCATGAAGTTAAAATTGGGTTGCTGGCTTTTGAATATGAAGAGGAAATAAGGAAACTTGCATTATCAAGCAGTAAGCATTGACTGTTACAGTTACAAAAACTTTTGACTTTTGACTGTTACTCAAACTCTAAGTAAATTATCTCAATAATTTGAAAACTAAATTTGAAAACAATAATTTGAAAACTAAAATATAGCTAGCTACCACTATTTTTTAAACATATAACTGAGGCAGGAGATAGATGGGCCCCAGGTTGAGCAGCTGGAGTTTGTCACCTGTGGACAGATACTCCAAGGTGAAGATAATAGCAGGAGCGAGAGAGGAGCTGAGCCCTGCCCAGAAAAGAGTTAAAGAGACCACATATTTCTCATTTTTGATGTCAAGGAGACCTTTCTAACTACACATGCACAGAAAGGCTCCTTGAAGGTCAAAAGGGAGGGGGAGGGGTGTCACCCCACAGTAAGTGATGTCAATCTACCCAAAGACCTCTTCACTAAAATCCTTCTTGGCTAAGAGATGCACATGCACACATGGGAAGACCCTGAGATGAACCAAATGTTAAATCAGAACCAGACAAAGCAAGATGATTGGCCAAAGGAAACCTGGAAGAAATGTCCCATATAAGTGATTCAAAGTACCACAAGGGCACGTGGGTAGATCATTTCATGTATAGCAACACATAATTAATATTTTCAAGAAAATTAGAATCTCTTAAATGGCAAGGTCCTCAGAGTCAAATTACAATTTTTACACAATTTGGAGAATTGAAGTACCTTATGGACATTGTATAACCCACTGAGCATATAGAATCTATACAAACTGAAGGTAAAAAATCTGGTTTCTTGGCAATAATCTCCCAATATCTCTAACAAGGGTGATTTTCAAAGATCTCTCAGCTTAATTGGACCTTTTTGTAAGTGGAGGTATTTGGAGTTAACTTTTGAGCTTCTGAATAGGAAATGCCTTTAAAACAAAATAACATTCTATTCTTTCCTTGCTGTGACAGAAACCATCTTCCTAAAAGATTTAATACAATTGTGATTTGATATTTTGTACATTGTGGCAAAAGAATTTTAGAGTTTTATAATTATTTAAATTATGTCTATCACTGGACATTATACCATCATGATATTTGGTAAAAGTGATTATTCCTAGTATGGTCATTAAGGGATTTCAATTTTGTGAGATAATGCAATTGCATGAGTGTCCCATTTTAACCTGTCAATATTAAGTATGTCAAATTTGAGAATTTTACCTGGTCCCTAATGGATATAGCATGTATGATGCCTTATACATTTTTTTATACATTTTATACATTTTTTATACATTCCTATATATTTAAAGGAACCGTAATTTTAGCAATATTTGCCAAGGGGAATGAGTGGGTGGGCAGAACTAAATTAAAAATTAAATAGCAAGGCACTTAATAAATTCTCTTTTTTCAAGATAAATTATCTTTTTTCAAGAATGTTAGGGTCTAATTGAGAATACAGTTAAACAGGTGATTTAAAGATATTTCCCAGCACAGTGTCTAACACATAAGAAATAATGAATGCTTCTATGTAGAAGAATGAGTGAATAATAAGCATGTTGTAATCAAGTACTACTGAATAAAGTGCTATTCTTACTACTACTATAGCTACTAATAACAATTATACTAATAAGGCTGACTTCTGGTGTTACTGAAGGATTAATATCTATGGTGCACTGTACTGCTTGCTTCCTTTAGTTCTTACAACAGCCCTGTGAAGTAAGAACAGGACCAGTTATATAATTTGCAAGAAGACCCAGTTCAAAACAAAAACATGGGACTCTTTGTCCAAAAACTGTCAATAATTTTAAGATGGCAAAATCTGAACATTAATCCAATACCCTTCTAATATAGGACTCTGTGTTATTGCTTTTACAACATGCACATGAAACCATAGGAACTGTAATTGTTCTCCATTCTTCAGTTTAGGAAATAAAGTATAGTTTTATAGAGGATGCTTACACATATTTTTTTTCTAAATTTTCAAAGACTACAGCCTTACAGAGATACTCTAGCTATGATGTCTAGAATCATTTAAAATGTACAAGATTGAATTCAGAGACAAATTCAGAGGCTGTTACATTCATCCAGTTTGAGCATTCTAGTTAATCTTGATCTGTCTGGAGAGAGTTATCATCAAAAAGCATTTAAAAATGTTCTCAGTAATGTAGTACTTGAGTACCTATCAAAGACTGAAATCTACAATCTTTATCAGGTTTTTGATATTGAGAATGCCTTGAGATGACCTGTACCCATGAGGCCAGTTAGTTCAATCATGTCCCTTACCTAGGGCATCAGTCAAATTGAGAGCCCCTTAAATGTCCTTACCCATACCATCATCATCATACTGCTTTGTGTTGCCTTTTCCCACTAAAGGGCATGTCTTTCATTGCTGACCTTTTTCATAACCATTTATATTTTATTTTCTTGATGCTTTATTCCATTTAAAATATGTTACCTGGACTTTTGGCTAAACATAGATTATCTCGACTTCCTACAGAAAAATGCAAAATAAATGAAAACATTAAAATGATTGAATCATATTTTAAAATGGTATAAACCCCCAAGGATGAAGAAGAAACAACTGAAGATAAGAAATATCAAAACAAGAAAGTCAATAAATTATGAAAAAAGGAAAACTGAGAAATAATTTGCAACTGACATAATCAATAAAATGAAACAGAGGCCCAAGTGTTTGCCAGAGGAAGCTCATGAGGATCAAGTCTCAGTCTCTCAGTGAGGACCTGCACATGTGCAAAGAATGGAGGCAGTAAGAACTTCAGAGTGTGGGAGTGAGGGGAGGAGCCAAAAGAGAAAGGATCTGTTGAAAATCAAACCCACTTCAATCTGCCTTGAAGAAAGGAGAGTTTTATGTTTTTGAAACATCAAATCTGAAAGACTGTGAACTCGGGTTTTCAGAAAGCATTGAAGGAATCATGAGGGGCTCATTAGAGGTGGAGAGATTAAGTCAAATTCTATATTAAAAACAGGCTACCACAGTGCAGCCTGTAGCCATATCAGCTCCCAGTGAACTAATATATATAGGTTTATATTCTCAAGATGGAAGAAAGCTGTTTTCCTTTCTGGTGACAATGACAGGCTGAGAGAAAGATTTATAAGCATTGATAGTTGCAAGTCCCCACCCAGTCTTTTTACACTGAATCTCATTTGGTCACAATGCCTATCCAGGCTCACAGATTTTCCAGAGTGCTTATTCATGCTTCATAGTATATTATGAAATGCATCCAATAATTGTCACACACCTGAGAAAATCTACATCAAATAAAAATAAACATAAAAGGAACAGAATCAATAAAGAGAACAGAGAGACTTTCTCTAATTTTTAAAGCTAGAGCAATGATAAAGAAACAATGAGAAAGCATTTTTTTGAAATTAGAAAATTGTTAGCTGAAACATAAATTACATAAATGTAAGTAGTGACAGAGGCATTTTGGGGAATCACTGAGAAAGTAGAATGAAATAAATGGTGATATAAAAATAATAAGAAAGAAATGATAAGAAAACATGAGGATCAGTCCTGGGAATTTAAAAATTTTACTAAGAAGACTTCTATGAAAATTGAAAGCCTGGTCAGGAGGAAATTATAAAATAAATGATTCAAGAAAATTTCCCAGAATGGAGGGGCAGGGAATGGCCAGTTTGCACTAAGTACTTGGGCAAATAATCTGAAAAATACCCATATTAATGTATAATGGCCACAAAATTTTGAAATACCTGAGAAAAATTAGTGACCATAAAAACTTCCATAAAATATAAATAGAGATAGGGAAAGAAAGAGAGAGAGAGTTAGTTTTATTCTGAAAGAATTATATTAAATAACGGTGTTAATTTAACAAAGCAAACCTGAAAGTTTTGTAAGGTGAAGAATCATTTAAAATCCAAATAACATTTATTTCTAACATAATCGTTTACAAACTTTCCTATATTATCCTTCAAGTATGAGGGTAGAGTAAAGCATTTCCATAAATGCAAACTCTCAAAAATATTGTGTTATATACTATCTTTCTCAAAAAGTCTCTGGAATTATGTTGCACTAAAACAACACAAAAACAAACAAACAAAAACCAAATAAAACAAGAAAAAACAGCACATCCTGTATATTCTGGAAATGATAGGATGTCTTCAGTACAATGTACTGGACAGCGATTAGTACAGATTGGAACTCAGGAAGACAAAATCCATTACCTCATGTATATACCTCACGTGCCCAACAAGGGTTTTACAATTTCTTTGAAGAACTTTGAAGGAAAAGAGTAGTCAGTACATAGAAAGTCAAGAAAATTAAAAAAAAAAAAAAGTGTCCAGAAGTAAAAGAAACAATGAAGGTAATGTTACCTTTGAGACTTAGCTACTTTACTGTTTTAGTTCTTACCTTCACTTACCAGTACTACCTTAGTTCATCTCTCTTCTCTACAATTGTGTTTGTCTTGTAAATAGTTTTCCCAGTTTCAAAATTTCTACTCTCTAATCTATTCTCCAGATTTCAATTAGAAAGATCTTTGAAAATAAAATTTAAAAATTGGTTAAGTTACTCAGAGAGGAAACGTTCCATATAATATGTTAGTTATCCAGTGTGAATGCTTAGATTAAATAAAGAGAGCAACTTGGAAAACAAGCTTAGAGATAAGGCAATGAAACACTAAATGATTCTTTAATGAGTTTTTACTTTATGAAAAATGGCTGCTTAAATAAAGTGTTGGAACAGGGAAGAGGTGGGAAAGCAGAGCTTAGGAAGGCTAAACAGTTTGCCATGTACAGGTAAATTTTAGTTAAAGATATCACTTTGGTGACACTCAGAAGAGTTTAGAAGTAAAATGGCAAATACTTTGGTTAACTTGAGACTAGTGGAAATACTAAAATATAGGAAAATGAAACATTGGAGAATGAAGAAGAAACTTTTGGATATTGTGATTGATTAGATATATGGTATGATGGAGAGGAAGTGATCAGTTACCCTCTTGTTCTGTATTATTTAAGAAAAAGTTTTCCTCCATGAAAAGATTCTAGTTTTAAAAGAAGGAAGGCACAAAATTGAACATTTCCCAGTGTCCAATTTATATTTTGTTATCCTCTGTATATGTGCTGCATCGTTGGGTTTTATTGAGTTAATAGGAATAGAAAATGTAAAGATTACACTGGCTGAGAACCTGTTTTTCATTCAATCACTCATTTATTATTTACTGAGTAATTAATTGGATAATTTGATAAGATAATGAGAGGAATATCTAAAAGATAATTAAATAAAATAAGAGTTCCACAGTTATGGAAGGATATATCAAACTAACAGTGAAACTTCCAGGTGCATTTCTCTTAGTCACTAGTAATAGCTCATCATAAGGGATTGAGAACACTTTCAGCCAACTATATCTAAGGAAATTGTTGCTGTTTTGATCCAGATCACATTTAGATTTTGCTTTCTTATCAGTTTACACTCTGGTTTCCATACTATTTGTTACAGAGTCTATACAGGAGTTGTCAATTCCTTTTATTGGGAAACTTATTTCTAGAAAAGATTGTCTTGATGCTATATGTACCAATTTCTATGACAGTTTGTTTTCCACCAATGTGATATTTCAAATGTCTGTTTATACTGTAAAAAATTGATGAACAGAAAACTCAATCAATTATAGTTGAGAGACCAGAAGGAGGACATCTCATGCCCTGCAACAATAGCAGAACCCAACAGGAAGAAGCAAGAGTCCTCTTCTTTCCTGGCAAAAACAGACTCAGTGAAAACCCATGGACTCTATTTACTACAGCCCTCCCACCCTCCTTTTCTGCTCTATAAAAGTGTTTGTTTTCCCTTGCCATTCGGGGACCTGCACATGACTTATCCTGGTTGCAGACCACAGATTGTAATTCTCCGATGATCCAGAATAAACCCATATTTCCTGGAGAAATATCTGGCAGTTTATTTGTTTTAGGTCACTATTTTGGTAGAGAAGACCTCATTAGGCTCCTGGGCTGGTGAGCAAACAAGGTGTAATACCACAACTGAGCCCACTGTGTTCTCTGCTTTTCTCACCCACCTTGAAGTTTAAAGGTTTGCCTCCCTTCTGGATCTAACTCATGCTCTTTTTGCCTTTCAAGCTCTCCAGGCTTTATTTGAGATCAATTTCAAGGTTTCATTCTTTATGGTTAGGTATTGTTCTGTATGTGAGTACTTGTTTGGCATGTTGGTCTGATCTGGAGATCAAATGGTTTCAAATGAAGCTGGCCAAAAATGTCTTCACCTCTTCCTTTGGAAGGAGGCTGATTCAAATGAAACTGTGCTGGTTTTTTAGCCTTTGGCTTATACTTTTGGAAGGGCTATCCTCTGGAGGGTGGCTTAAAAAAAAAAAAAAGCCTTCTGCCTGTCTCCTCTGGAACCAAACTGTCTTCTTAGGATTGGCTGGGATTGGCTTGTAAACTATATAAATTGAGCTCTTTGTGCTGTAAGTTTTTTAAGCATTTGAAATTTATTCTTTACTCTAGAGGAAAAATGTCATCCCAGTTATCTAAGTATTTTAAGCCCACCTAACTTCTCCCCCAGCCTATTTAATGGGTTTTTATTGGGACTGCAGCAAATTTTATGTTTAAAACTGTGGTCCTTCCTTATGTGCATTTATAACTAAATGAACCTACCTGACTAAAGACAGTTTGGAGTATCAGTGACCATTATGGAGGAATTTTGATATCCACAAACTTAATTTTCTCAAAACTAAACTGAACTACAATAGCACAAAATTTTCCAAAACAAGGCATAATGCTTATTTCACTTGGTACTTTGAAGCTTCCCAACTTTATCAAGAGCCTAAAATTGCTGTTCTGCAGAATAAGATTTTAAGAATAACAGAGGCAAACAAATAATTAAAAAAAGACAAAATTGCTCACAAAGACTCAAGCTCTTTTTCCTAGGCATCTCTGTCTCAGGCTTCACCTGTGATGCCATCTTGTCTCTTCGTTGGCTCATCATGGTCAGACTATACTTCCAGTTCCATCTTCCTCCTTTCCTTCTACACCACCTACACCTCAAATACACTCTCAATTTCCCTTACTAATTCTTTTTCCAAAGTTCCACTTTTCCCTGAACCTCTCCCCCCTTCCTTTTCTTCTGAATTTGCCATAACCAGTCCCTTTAAAATTAACCTTCTGAGGATCCAGAGGCTAAATAATTAATTTCTTATATTCTCTGGACTAAAGCTGAACTGTGAGCTATGGTACTTACTATATACTCACTGTATACTCACTTTCATTATAGTGGAAAGTTTTCCCAAAATAATAAAATTTCTTCACAAATTTGTTAAGGAATTTAATATAGTCATTCAAACTTTCCACCTTGTTTCTCTGACATATCTGATAGTTCATATGCTTGTCGGTGAAATCCCAGCATTGGATGAACACTGCTAATTGGGAAAATCTTGAAAAATTCTAGAATCACAACAGAGAGACGAGCCTGCTAGCTTACTATATGATCAGGCTAGAGAAATAGCTAGGGACTTCACTGAGCAATTCCTAGGGCTTTAACAAAGCCTGTTGTTTGGAACAAAATTCGGGCTTGAACACAAAAATCTGACCCACCTGTCCATGATTACTACAATTGATTTCAGAATATTTTTAAAGAAAATTCTGGTCTTCCTTCAGGTGTTCATTCCACTCAAGTAGCTATTAACTCTATGCTTCTTAATGGGATGAACCATTTTACCAGTGAGAAAACCTAAGGGTGTAGGACCATAGTCCAGAACCTCCAATCAATAAGCAACATTGACATCCCTTCACACCCTGTTTTTCCTAAAACTCATACATTACTAACATCTACTTCCACAGGAAGCAAGTTCTTTACTGTAATTGATTTATGCAGTTCATTCTTTAGTATTCCTGTCCATGAAGCTAGCCAATAAATTTTTGCCTTCACTTGGGAAGAAAAACAGTTTACCTGGACAGTAATGTCTCAGTGTTTACTGCAAGACCCTCTTATTTCTCACAAATCCTGAAGGCTGATCTGAATGATATAAAGTTCCAAGAGAGGTTCCAATTTGTTTCAATATATGGATAATTTACATTTTTGCTCTCCTCAAGCCTCCTCACAGGAAGACAGCAACCACTTGCTAATGCTTTTAGCCTTAAAGGGACATAAATTTGCCAATGAATATTTGCAGTTTGCCCAAACCCAGGTATGATGTTGAGGACATCTTATATCAGAACAAAGGCTATAACTAGACCCAGATAGACTTCGTGGCATCCTAAGTTTCCCAAAACCCCAACTAAGCTCCAAATAGGAAGCTTTCGTGGGTTAGTTGGTTATTGTCAAAATTGGATTCCAAATATCTGTCTTATGTCCAAATCTCTGGATACTTTATTCAATAATTACAATGCTAACACAATTTTATGGGAAAAACTGGAAAACATATTCCTCAAGGCCTTAAAGGAGAGTCTGATGAACCCAGCTACCCTTGGGCATCCCAGTTATCAGATTCCCTTTTTTCTTCTTGTACATGAAGAAGAAGGAAATGCCCTTTGGGTACTCACTCAAAATCATGGGGACCATTATCAACCCATAAAGTATTAAAGGCAGTAACTGGACACTGTGGAATGGGGATAACCTCACTACGTTAGAGCCGTTACTGCTATTTCCCTTTTGGTTAATGCCACTGAAAAAATTATTCTGGGATCACCTTTAACCATTTTTTCTTTTACCTCATGCAGTAGAGTCTCTTCTGAATTCTAGAAAACTAGAAAACCTGACTCTTGATTAGCCAAGCTTTCAATAATATTTTCTAATATTATTGAAAATTATATTATTATAAATTATATATAAATTATATATTAAAATTATTTATAAATTATAAAATAATATTTTACACCAAAAGGTGTAAGAGTGAAAAAATAATAACATAAACCTCAATTAAGTAAAGTTGGGAATACTAAAAGAGGGAGCTCTCATGTCTCTGATGACAGCAGAGCCCAACAGGAATAAGAAAGACTCCTCTTCTTCCCTCAGAGACTCAGCCAATAAAAAGCCATGGACTTTTTGCTTACTGTAGCCCTCCCAACTTCTTTTTCACTCTCTGTGAAAGTGTTTTCCTTCCCTTGCTGTTTGGGAACTTACATGTGCCTCTCCATGGCTGCACATATTGAATTGGTAGTCTCTGCTGATTTCAAATAAACTCATCCTTGCTGGAGAAATATCTGGCTGTCTATTTCTTTTAAGTAATCAACCTGGGTACTTGTAAGTGCTCAATCTTTCTTCCATAATTTTCAAAATTCATAGGTGCTTTTCTTTCCAAGTTCTAATTGCTTGTTAATTCTATTTTCAGTCCATTCTTTGTTTAGGCTGCTATATCAAAGTAGCATAGACTAGGTTGCTTATAAGCAACAGAAACTTTTTACTCACAATTCTGGAGATGGGAAGTTCAAGGTCAGGGTGCCAGCAGGGCCAGGTCCTCTCCCACCTCTCAGAATGCTCGTTGTATTCTTCCATGGTGGAAGGGCTAGGGAGGAATCTCTTTCATTATAACACTAATCCCACACATGAGGGCGCTACCCTCATGATGTAATCCCCATCTAAACGCTCCAGTTTCTAACACCACCACCCTTGTATGTTAGGATTTCAACATATGAATGGTGGTGGGGACACAAACATGAAGACCATAGCAAATGAGATTGAACAACACTTTTTAGATTCCCTGTATAATAGTGTATTAAGAACACTGGTTGAAAGTTTCACTATTTACTAGTTATACACACTTGCACACTTTTATAACCTCTCTAGTTCAATACATTCTTCTCTAACATGAGGTTAGACATATAGAACTCATGGAGAGGTAAGAATAAATGTAAAATGTTCAAAAGACTCTTTGTTAATAAAGGCCCTATCAATATGTTCACTATTTAAAAAAAAGTGTTTTTCTGAGTATAGTGTTTCTTTGAGATGAATTTTTTCCATTTCTTTTATTTTTCCTCTTAAATATCCCTACTCTTCAGCAGCTGGTTCTAAATCTTATCTGTTTGCAACAAAGTTGTATTTCATTTGGACTTTTCATCTTCCTATTTTGTACTGGCTATACAAATTACCTAAGGTACATGTATATATAGCTTTTTAGAAACTGCTGAGAATTTTTTTTGTGTGTGGAATTGTGAAATGGACTTTTACAAAACATATTTTCTTCTATATGGTTATAGTAGTAAGGAAATAAGTTATTTAGCTTCTATGTATTTCATGCATATTTTAAAAGCTAAACATATTTTTCCAGATCTCCAATGATTCTTTTTTTGTGCTAATTGTTAGACATTTTCAGATAAGTAATAAAGATTGTAGAGAAAAAGACAAAGTAAAGAATCTATTCTTGTTGGTAATATTTATGGACTTCTAAATACGTCTATAACATGTGAATATTTTGAAACTCAGGTCATAAGAAGTCCCTTGTGAGGGGAAAGCTGTTGAAATCAGCAGGGGGTCCAATGCAACTGTCACTTCAGAACAGGTCACTGAGTACTGCAGTGGCTTTTGCTGTATGGTTGACAATGATAGCTTCTGCTTTTCCTCCTTACCCTAACTGTCTATATAGTCTCAGTTTTACTGGTCTCTGGGTGAGGTGAAACTGAAGCAGGGCATTTGTGCAGTGCCCCCAAAGTCTGGGAAAATTGTTGATCACCCCACTCTTTTTTTTTTTTTTTGTGAGGGGAATTTGTTTTTAACAGGGGAGTTCTCCCTTGGTGCTAAGCGATTATGCCTTAGAGGATGGGATTATGTGAGCAAAATAAAAGTTTTTCCTTCTCCAGTTTATTTATTGTCAAGGGTTTTTTGTTCAGTGTTGTTGAATTTTCTTATATGGATTCCAGGTCTCTCCCAGAGCTATTTTTGCTTGTGGATTTAGCTGTTGATCTAATTTTATTGTTGTCTAATTTTTTATCTTATTGCAGGGACACAGTCTGGGGTCTCCCACTTAGCCATCTTGTTGATGTCGCTCTTCAGATCCCAAGTGTGTATTACTTTAGACAAAAAAAAAAAGTATATATATATATATATATATATATATATATATATATATATATATATATATAATGTGTTTTTGGTGATTTAAATTGTGTAGTTGGCATTCTACCTAAACCTTAATGTAAACCTACTGTCCAGTAAATTCAAACTATTTTTAAAATATGTGGCCATGTAAATAACTCTTATAATGCCAAGTTTGTCAGGGATGCACTCAAAAATTGACCTTAAAAAACTAAAAATAGAACTGCCATATGACCCGGCAATCCCACTACTGGCCATATACCCTGAGAAAACCATAATTCAAAAAGGGACATGCACCCCAATTTTCACTGCAGAACTATTTACAATAGCCAGGACATGGAAGCAACCTAAATGTCCATCGACAGATGAGTGGATAAAGAAGATGTGGTACAGATACACAATGGAATGTTACTCAACCATGAAAAGGAACAAAACTGGGTCATTTGTAGAGATGTGGATGGACCTAGAGACGGTCATACAGAGTGAAGTAAGTCAGAAACAGAAAAAGCAAATATCATATATTAACACATATATGTGGAATCTAGAAAAATGGTATAGATGATCTTATTTGCAAAGCAGAAATAGAGACACAGACATAGAGAACAAATGTATGGATACTGAGGGGGAAGAGGGTGCGAGATGAATTAGGAGATTGGGATTGACATATATACACTATTGATACTATGTATAAAATAGATAACTAATGAGAATTTACTGTATAGCACAGGGAACTCTACTCAATGCTCTGTGATGATCTAAATGGGAAGGAAATCCAAAAAAGAGGGAACATATGTAGACGTATAGCTGATTCATTTTGCTGTAGAGTAGAAACTAACACAACATTGTAAAGTAACTATATGCCAATAAAAATTAATTAAAAAAATTGAGGACCCCCAAGATGAAACTCTCGGAATTTAATGCACAAAATTTAAAGGTCTCATTGAAGATAAGCCTATTTTACAAAGGCTAAAACTTTGACTCTTTCAGATGTTCCAAATTAGCTACTTTCTTCCATATAGTAAAAGAAAAAAAAATGACAAAAATTTGTCTGAAATCTAGACCAAATCACACAAATATATGCAATCTTTTCCCACTGCAGAAATTTTAATACGTTAAATAAATTAAATAATTCCAATTTCCTAGTGGTCTCACATTAAGATATTTATTACTACTTGGTGTCTAACTATAAGAAACTCAACAAATTTTCTCCAAAACTTGTAAGTTGTCCCCTTTTCTCATGGTTACAATAATTAGAACACTTTTTATCTAAGCAAATGGAGACTGTATCTACCTTAATAGCTCCTAAACTAAACTGACTGACTCAGTTACTCAATAATTAGCCATTCGTCACCAGATTTTTTTTTTCTCTTTGCCATATGTAGGATGAAAAATAAATAAATAAATAACGTATGTACATCAGCAGAATCATTTCCTAAAAACTGCTGTGCCTTTCTCCTTTCTTAGGATGCATTAGCTTGGGTTGAGGTCTGTCTGTCCATCGTAAAATGCATGTCAATTGCATAGTGTATATTTGAAAATTGAATAAAATGTCACATGTGAAAATATTTAGCACATGACCAAGAATAAGTTATAGTCATGAAATTTGGATCTCTTCATTTATATCCCACTTTTTCATCTTCATGTTATCAATACTCACTTCTTATTGGCAAAGGGAGTTTTCTTACTGATATTTCTATTTTACATTTTTCTTCATACATTTACTATTCTCTTTAGATTATTTCAGTTGAATTAGGAAATTACTGAATTTTGCTAAAAGGTAATTCTTTGTGTTATATACACAAATTCTTTAACATTATTTTTACTCTTTTTATAGAAATGACTGTGTTAAATAGGCATGTTTTCAATTTAGTGTATTTACTTTCCTTAATTTGTCATTTCAGCGAGTTGCCAAGGAAACAAAAACAGTGAACTGAGATTGTCACCTGCTTGAGGTTCCACTGCAAGTTGGTGACAGAAAGATTAAAATTCAAAATCTCAGAAGTTCAATGTGGAGTTAGCACATTCTGTTACAATTGCACCAGAAATGAGGATGGGAAAAAATACTAAAAGAACAAAAAAAATTGTCTCTGTTCATTGTTTGCTAAGATTTAAATCATAGCCTTGCAGACTGCAGGGATAAACCTCCCCACTCTGTCAATCAGAATGATGGAAGCTGATCCTTTCAGAGTGTTTTTTCTGCCTCTTGCCTCTTGGGAGAACCTCTTCCTTATCTCATCAGTAAAACCTACAGATGCCAAGAAAATACGTTGTTGGGAGGCATATACTAACCCAGAGGGGTGATTTACCCTTTCCTACTTTAGGTCAAAGCCTACTCTGGAGCTCCCTTTGGGTGGGTTTCTGTCCTGGAGTGTAAGGATTGAAGAAAACAAATAACGAGGAATATTTAGTTTCTCAGTTATTTGGCTACCATTCAGCAGACTGGATGCTTAAGATTAAGAAAACTAAGAAATACATCAAAGAAAAGTTGAGGAAAGGAAAAACTAAACCAAAGAGAAGCCAGAAAAAGGTAGCATTCATTTTCCATAGTTTAGACAGAAACTGCATCTTAAATAATGTATCAGTAAAGTAAAAAATATCAATAATGTTAGTGGTAACTACTTTATGCTAGCCAGAAAATGGAGTGTCTCAAATTGTCATTGAAAGGCAAATGTTTCTTTATGAAGTGAGGATTTCCCAATTGAAAAGATAAGCCAAAGAAGAAAATATGAAAACTGTCTGCCATGACTCTTTAAGTATATTGTACACTTCTCAGAAAATATTAACATACTACAAATCATAAAAAAATAGTTCAAAATATAATTCAATTAACAAAAATAAACAAACAAACAGAGCCTTCTGCTACGAGGATTAACATGTGCCAATATAAACATTAGAACTCTTTCCAGCCTGGATGAAGTTTTCACATAGTTTCCTAGGAGATAGGAAATGAAAAGAAAGGGAAAATTTTCGTTAAGTTTTTGAGAAATGGTAAGTTGCACAAGGGAAACACCAGAGAGCAATTTAAAAGATATTCATGTGAAGAAGTGTAATAAGTGACCAAAGGAATCTAATTAGAAGGTGGAAAGAACTCTCTCACCTGGGTAGAGTCAAAATGACTCAATACACAGCCTATAAGATATCAACTAAAAAGTGATAAGCAGTAAAACAAATAGTTTACTAGTATTCTTTATGAACTACAGTGGTATTATTGGCTTATTTTGATGCAGAAATTACTTTTAACTTGGATCCAAAGAAAATCACAGTTACTGTAATACATGAGCAAAATAGAAGAAGTTAGAGTTCTCAGAGATAATGGAAATAAAAAGCCACTTAGAGAAATAACTTCTGTTATAACCATTGATGACCTAGAAAATAGACTGCCAGATATTTTTCCAACCAAGCTGGGTTTATCTGAGATTAACAGAGAATTGTAATTCAGATTGTGCTACCAGAGCAGCCGCATGCAAGTAACCACAGAACAAGGGAAGGAGCACACTTTTATGGAGGGGGAAAAAAGTTGGTAGGGCTATAATAAACAAAGAGTCAGTGACTTTTCATTGGCTGAGTTTTTGCTAGGAAAGAACAGGAGTCTTTCTTCCTCCTACTGGTCTACCATTACAGGGTATGGGAGGCCTCTGTTCTTTTCTTCCAACTCTATTTAATTGAGGTTTCTGTTTATTAATTTTTTATATGTCCCCTTTTGATAAAGATATTTCTCTGAAATCATTGCTGATCAAGAGTCAGGTTTTCTAGTTTTCATGTTTTTTTTGTCCTTCGATGCCAAAAAAGACCTTTCACAAGTGTAGTGTCTCATGTCAGAGGGAAAGTGCACAGATTGGAACCACACTGGAGTCATAAGGAGGGGTAAGAGGGAAAACTCTCTGCCCCATTTTATTTGAAATCCATATGTTATCAAAATCATAGACATTGGAGATCATCTGAAGAATTCTGTCATCATAAAAAATTGGTGACAAATTTCTGACAGACGTGGTCTGGATATCTTGGGAAATCTGTCTCATCATATGTCATGTGCTTCAATTTGGGTAAATCTTTACTTTCAGGTTTGGTGCTTTCTTTAGGAATGTCACATAAATCCAAGAGTCTATTCCCTGGAGTTTGGCTGAGCAAGGATTGTTTAGCAGTACATGATAAGGACCTTTCCATTAGAGGTTAAAGAGAATTCTCCGGGAGATGTCTTTTCTAATAAACAAAACCTCCAGATTGCAGGGTGTGATGCTGAAAGTCTTAGTCTCCAGAGTGCAAAAATGAAAAGATTAAGGATAGTTTTAATAGAAGTAATTAGGTCTTTACAATATTGGAATATTTCTCCTTTTATCTCTTCAAGAAGCAGAAGCCAAGTGCATTGGACATCCTGTGACTATCTCAAAGGGTAAAAGTTTACGAGTTCGAAAAATGGTAGATCTGAGATTTAGAAGAACCAACAGCAAAAATTTTGGCTGAGCTATTTGGAAAGTCTCTACAAATTTTGCCAGTAGAGTTTTAATATTGCCAGTAGTTTGTTTGACTAAACTAGAGAATTGAGGGTAGCAAGCACAGTGAAAGTGTAGTAAAACAAATCAAACAGCACAGACTTGCTGAGGCACCAATCACTATGAAGTTCGAGAGGAGTTCCCCAGATAAGGATAATCTTTTCCAAAAGAACTTTAACCACACAAGAGGCAGTAGCCTATCTGCAAAGGAAGGCTTCAGTCCAGTGTGAAAATATACAAGCCATGACTGAAACATATTTATTATCGATTAGACAGAGGAAGTTATATCAAATCCATTCGTCAGACTTGAAATTGTCCATTAGGTAGTATGAACTGGCAGGGAGCAGTATGAACAAGCCTCCCTGGGTTTTAATTTAGACAAGTGGAACAAGTGTGATAGGAAAGTTTGCAGCTTTGCTAATGTTTTCCCACCAATATTGATTTTTGACTGCTATCCTTTTGTCAGTAAATCAATGATTTAATGCATGTAGGGCGGTGAGAAGTGGAAATTTTGGAATCTCTGGTAGGACTGGGTTTTTATTTGGTCCAAACCAGAGCTTTCTCTTTTTACCAAACCAACAATTGTTACATTTCCAAACTTTTATTTTTTTTTTCTTTTCTGAGGTCAATTGTTGGGCTTCACTGGTCAGTTTTACTAAGTATCATTTAGGGAAATACACTTTTGGACCATGACTGAGGTTTAGCTGCTGTTGGTTTCCTTAAAGTCACCATTCCTCACAGAAATATTAGCAATATGATTTCCCTTACCTTCCAGAGAATCAAGTTTATAATGGCCTAAAATCTTAACAATAGCTAAAGCAGCAGGTATGAGTATTGCATCCAATAATTCCTGAATATAGGAGACATTTTAATTTTATTTCCACTGGAAGTAAGGAAGTCACATTGCATCCACAACATTCCAGAATCATAAACTACTCAAAGGCATGTATCTACCATCAGTATAAATATTGCCAGTTTTGCCCATGGCTAAAGTACAAACCTGTGTAAGAGCTTATAATTCAGCCTATTGGGCTGAAGTAGCCAAAGCTAAAAATGTTGCTTCAACAGTATCAAAAGGAGTTGCTATAGCATACTGAATGCAATATATGCCACTGTCACCTTTTAAATAAGAACCATCAGTGAACTATGAGAAGTAAACATTACCCAATGGAATTTCATGTAGATTATTATGAGGCCTCAAGTGTGGGCTGTCAGCATTAATCAGACATGAGGAATTAGTTGACAGAGAGAAAAGAGTAGTCAGGTTAAGGTTACTACAACAGTAAGAGAGTTATGTGAGGGGCAGTTAACAAAAAGACTTCACAGGAGGTGGGGCAGCTGGCTGAGAAATGTGGAGTGTGATGAGAATTCAGAAGAGCTTCTACTGCATGAGGTAAAAGAAAAAATGATTAAAGGGGATCCCACAATAATTTTTTCAATGGCCTTAACCAAAAGGGCAATAACAGTAACAGCTCTAATGTAGTGAGGCTATCCCCATTCCACAAGGTCCAGTTACTGCCTTTAATACTTTATGGGTTGATAATGGTCCCCATGATTTTGGGTGAGTACCTAAAGGGCATTCCCTTCTTCTTCATGCACAAAAAGAAGAAAGGGAATCTGATAATTTGGATGCCCAAGGGTAGCTAGGTTCATCAAACTCTCCTTTAAGGCCTTGAGGAATATGTTTTCCAGTTTTTCCCATAAAATTGTGTTAGCATTATCATTATTGAATAAAGTATCCAGAGATTTGGACATAAGACAGATATTTGGAATCCAATTTTGACAATAACCAACTAACACAAGAAAACCTCCCAGTTGTCACTTAGTTTGTGTTTTAGGAAGCTTAGTATACCATGAAGTCTATCTGGATCTAGGTATAGCACTTTTTCTGATATCATGCGCTAAATATCAATCCTGGGTTTGAGCAAACTGCAATTTTTCTTTGGCCAAATTTTGTCCTTTTAAGGCTAAAATCATTAGCAAGTGGATATTGTCTTCCTTAGTAAGGAGGCTTGAGAAAATCAAAGAAGCAAGTCATCCATATATTGAAACAAAGTAGACACTCTTGGGAACTTTATATCCTTATCAGCCTTCAGCATTTGTGAGAAATAAGGGCTCTCAGTAAATCCAGAGGCATTACTATCCAGGTAAACTATTTTTTCTTTCCAAGTGAAGGATAAATGTATTGGCTAGCTTTATACATGGAATGCTAAAGAATGAACTGCATAAATCAATTATAGTAAAGAGCTTGCTTCCTGTTGAAGTGGATGTTAGTAATGTATGAGGGTTAGGAATGACAGGGGGTCAAGGGAAAACAATGTTGTTTGATAGGAGGTCCTGGTTTAACTTCCACCTTTGGTCCATAGGTTTGCTTCCTGGTAAAATGGGGGTGTTACATGGGCTAGAAAATGAATAATGAAGCCTTGATCCTTATAATCTTCTATTATAGCTTTATGCCTTGAAGAACTTCTTTACTTATAGAGCACTGATTAATTTTGGGAAAATATTTTGAGGAATCTCTTTAAATCTTTATAGGAGGTACACTGTGAATTTTGCCAATATCAGTTGGAGATTTTTCCTATAATAAGCATGGTAGCTGATTCAGTTGGGACAAATGATCAGTGTCTCAGGATCAGCTTTGGTACTTTAGGAGACAGAACAAATAAAAGATATCAGAGGTTATTTAATTCACTTGCTGGTTTTCTTTGATGACTACTCACAATTTCCAGAATTATTTCCCTCTTTGGGGACAAAGAAATTCTAGCATGGGCCTTCTGTAAGATGTCACAGCATAATAAGTGAATAGAGGTGGTGAAACTAAGAAGAAAAAAGTAGGAGTCTCTTGAAAAGCCTGAACAAAAGGAAATGGGTTCAGAGACAGGAACCCCTTGAAGTTCATTAGCAATCTCAAATATTTGAACTGTTTTAGTGTTCTGAGGCAGGGGCTGCTTTATATCAGTGGGGTTAAGCACTGAGAGTGTGATCTGATGACAGTTAAATCTAGAAGAGATTTGCCCCCTATCTGGAGAAATGTTTCTACAAGCTGATTAAAAGGAAGAATTGTGAAGGGTTTCTGTAGTTCCTTGGAGTCATGTCATTGAGAACTCAGAGGACTTTGGAAAGACTGGTCAGAGAACTGAAATTACCAAGAACACTTAAATTTGTAATTGTCTTTTTCAATGCCCTGGCTCTTTGCAATAACAGCATACATTAGCATGGTTTTAGTTTCATTTGGGGACATTCAATTGGTGGATTTGAAGATTACAAATTTTGGTGACCTTCCTTTTAGGTGGCTCTTAAGTGTGTTAGAGAGCAGGTTTGCCAGATTAACTAAATCTAGAGTGATCATAGCGTTCCATTTAATCCTGTTTATTTTTACTAGAAGGGAAAGGTCCTGGTTCAGCCAACTAAAAAGCACAGAGTTAAAAACTACTTGAGTGGAATCAACACCTGAAGGAAGACCAGAATTTTCTTTAAAAATATTCAAATTTGGGAGTTCCCTGGTTGCCTAGTGGTTAGGATTCCTGGTTTTCACTGCTGTGGCGAGGGTTCAATCCCTGGTCAGGGAACTGAGATCCTGCAAGGCTCGAGATGCAACCAATTTTTTTAAAAAAAAATTTCTGAAGTCAATTGTAATAGTCATGGATAGATGAGTCAGATTTTTGTGTGCAATCGTGAATTTTGTTCCAGTCAACAGCCTTTGTTAAAGCCCTAGGAATTGCTCAGTGAAGTCCCTAGCGATTTCCCAAGCCTGATCATATAATAAGTTAGCAGGCTGGCTGGACTCCCTGTTATGATTCTAGACATTTTTCAAGATTTTCTCAATTAGTAGTATTCATCCAATGCTTGTCCCTGCCTTCACCAACAAACATATGAACTAGCTGATATTAGTCAGAGAAACAAGGTGAAAAGTTTGAATGACTATTAATTCTTCAACAAATCTGTGAGAAAAATTGGTTACTTTGGAAAAACCTTTCACTATGACTCACAGTTTAGCTTTAGTCACAGGTTTAGTCCAGAGAATATTAAAACAAAATATATTTATACTCTGGATCCTCAGGAAGCTTAATTTTAAAAGGACTTGTTATGATAAGTTCAGAGGAAAAGGAAGGGGGGTGAGTTTCGTAGAAAAGTGGAACTTTGGCAAAAGAATTAGTGAGAGAAATTGAGAGTGTATTTGAGATTCAGGTGGTGTAGAAGGAAAGGAGGAAGATGGAGCTGGAGGTACAGTCTGGCCATGACGAGCCAACAGAGAGACAAGATGGTATCATAGGTAAAGCCTGAGATAGAGATGCCAAGGAAGAAGAGCTTGAATCTTTGGAAGCAATTTTATCTTTTTTAAATTATTTGTTTGGATATGTTATTTTTAAAATCTTTTTCTGCAGAACAGCAATTTTAGGCTCTTGATAAAGGTTGGGAAGCTTCAAAGTACCAATTGAAATAAGCATTATCCCCAGTTTTGGAAAATTTTGCGTTATTGTAGTTCAGTTTCATTTTGAGAAAATTAAGTTTGTGGATATTAAAATTTCTCCAAAAAGGCTATTGATATTCCAAATTATCTTTGATCCAATGGGTCCTTTTAGTGAGAAATGCTCATGAGGAAGGACCACAGTTTTTAAACATAAAATCAGCCAGAGTCCCTGTAGTCATCTAAGAAATATTTATATAACTGGGATCCCATTTTTCATGAATTTTTCTCTAGAGCAAAAGAATAATTTGCATGCAATTCAAACAGCTGCTCCGCACCTTGCAACTCAAACAGTCTGCAAGCTAATACCTGCCAGTTCTAAGGAAATGGCTTAGTCCTGGAGCAGCCAGGTAAAAGACTTTTCACCCACTTTCCAGAGAACAGCTCCTAGACTGAACTGATACAGTTTCAATGCAACAGCCTCTGTTCCAAAGGAATTGGCCAATGGTGCCTCAGCCAGGTCTGGTTGAAACAGGCTGATCTCTAATTCAGACAAAAGTGACAAATGAGTACTCCCATACAGAACAAGACCTTACCTATAAAGAATAAAACCTTAAGATAGATCCCAAATAAGGCCTGAGGAACTTAAAAGACAAAGATAGCATGAGTTTGGATCCAGAAGGAAGAAGTATCTTCAAACTCCAGGGTTGGCAAGAAAAGCACTGAACACAATGGGCTCAATTGTAGTATTGCAGCTGTTTGCTTACCAGTCCGGGAGCCTAATGGGATAATCTCTGGTCCTCACATGGGCCACCAAATATTTACCTAAACAGATAGATACCCAGATACTCCTTCAATAAAGATAAGTTTATACAGGATCAGCAAAGAATTGCAATTTGGAGTGTGCAACAATGGCAAACTATCTGTGAGTTTCCACAGGGCAAAGGAAGAACACTTTTATAGAGGGGGAAGGGAAGTTGGGAGGGCTATAATGAAAAAATATGCCATGGATTTTCACTGGCTGAGTATTTTTCCAGGAAAGAAGAGGAGTCTTTCTTCTTCATGCTGGGCTTTTCTGTCACTGCAGTGCTTGAGAACTCCCCCTTTCTGGTCTCCTAACTATTTATTTCAGTTTTCTGTTTATTTATTTTTTTACAAGGCAGTGAGCAAGTTCGGCATAGAGGGATGTAGATGGCTGTCTCAGAAAACAAGACAAAAGCTGATATCAATTTTGGTGTTACAATAATTTCAGTAATTTCCCATAAAGTAGAAATTAACAATTAACATATAAAACAAGTGGCGATTATTTTATCCTGTGAATACATAATTTAAGTTTTAATATACTCTATATAGTTGATTATATCATTTCTTATTGTGGATTTTGTTCTTTTCAACTATGCCCTCTCATTTTAAAGACAATTTCTGGGATTATTGTTATTTGTAAAAAGTACTTAGAATGGCTTAATATGCATTTAATGAAAAGATGTCTGGGTATTTTTTGTGTTTTTTTGCAGCAAGTTTTCTAAGCACTTTAGCTGGGAAAATGATGGGATATTCTACAAAACATAGGATCTAGTAGGTGAAAAAAAACAAACAAAAATGACAAAATTAAACATATACTTTCCTGTTCAGAGAGAAAAAGTGTTGGAGATGTAATTATCTATTGATTTCACTTTAACTTTTAAATAAACAGAATTAGAAATGGGTTAAATAAACATTATTATTATTTTCACTGTGTAATAGATAAAACTAATTTATATTGGGAATAATGCAAATAAATTATTGCACCTCTCTTCCAATTAGGATTTAACCAAAATCAAATTAGGTGATAGCTTTATGGTGGGGGGGGTGAGTTATTATTCATATTATCTCCAAACAATAGTACTGCCAAAAATACTTTCAAAGACTGAAATATCCCTGATTTTGTGACTGTGATAAAATTTAGGTAATTAACACTTGCTGAAAATGAGCCTAATATTTTAAAGTCACACATTTCCCCCATTTATTCTTAATGATTAGTACTGAAGTTAAGTATCAATGAAAAAAAAAAAAACCTTGAAATATTCATATAACACTAATTTTGAAATCAGTTGCAGTTTGTCAAGTCTAACTATATCATGTTTATTAGTCAGAGGAAACAGAACTCTCTCTCTCTCTCCCTTTCACTCTCTCTGTATATGTCTATAAGATTGTTATATTTAGTAATTTATGTATATTTTTTTTCATGGAAATAATAGGTTTTGTTACATTTTCCTCTCTTCCTTCTGAAAAAAATATTTGTTATATTCCACTAACCAAATATTTTGTCAACTAACTCAGTTATATGTCCGGAGGAGAAAATTTTCCATGAGAACACTCTGAAACAAGGAAAAAAAAAAATTATCATCTTTAAGATTTTTATGACTTGAACAAAATATGAAGAAAAATCTATATTTCTTAATGCAAATGTTATATTCAGAAGGGAAAATGATTAATCAGAAAAAAATGTACATGGTATTTATGAAATTTTATTTAGTATATTTATATCTTAATTTTTTATAGAAGTGGATAAGAAAAAGTTCAACATTTTTTTCTTTTTTTGCGGTACACGGGCCTCTCACTGTTGTGGCCTCTCCTGTTGCGGAGCACAGGCTCCAGACGCGCAGGCTCAGTGACCATGGTGCACGGGCTCAGCTGCCCTGCGGCATGTGGGTCTTTCCGGACCAGGACACGAACCCGTGTCCCCTGCATCGGCAGGCGTACTCTCAACCACTGCGCCACCAGGAAAACCCAAAAGTTCAACATTATTTTATTCCATGTCATAATTTCAAAGCTTAAATATATTTAGTAACTAAAGTATAGAGAAAAATGAATATTTCTATTTTAAAGGAAAGATAAATCATAATCTTTGTAAGAACTTGATCCTTAACTAAACTGTAAAGATATAGTTGTTTGTGTTAATCTTTACTCTATCTTTTTAAACTCCACATCATCTAAATAAATATCTTCATATATCTTAAATGTCTTCATAAACATCTTCATATGGAATGGTGGCAATAAACTGCAAAAAATACTGATTTTCCCAAGTTGAATAACTTAAAATACGCTCACAAAAGTTCATTATATCTTCAACATAATTTTTTGGAAATACTTTTGAAAATGAGAAAAAAATAAAAACATCAAATTGTTATTAAATTCTCATGATTAAATTAAGCACTTGAATAAAAGAGCATTAAGTGATATATACTCCAGACTGTGCTTGGTTCGGAAGTATTTAGGTCATTGATCATAGCCATTTTAACTTTACATAATCATGATTTTAAGAAAAAAAAATCACTCAGTTGGAATGT
Source organism: Grampus griseus (assembly GCF_964374135.1). Taxonomy (NCBI): domain Eukaryota; kingdom Metazoa; phylum Chordata; class Mammalia; order Artiodactyla; family Delphinidae; genus Grampus; species Grampus griseus. Next base: position 50,179,653 of record NC_139012.1, read on the forward strand.
ACATTTTTCATATACAGGTAAATACATCTTTTATTAATTTTCTACTATTAGAATATTATTATGGGAGAGAAAGCAAAAGTAAAAAAAATTGAAAAGGAAAAGGAGAGCAGAGAAAAGAAAAAAACTGAAAGTGACTGAAAGCTTAAAAAAGAAAAAGCAATATAAGTTTCTATCATAAGCCAAGAGCTCTATTAAACACTGTTGACACAATATGAAAGGAAGAAAATACAGGAAAGTACACAGATATGGACTAATATTATTAAGTTGGCAAATGCAAATTACTATTCTGTTCAAAAGTGAAGCAAAATAAGAAAGAGAATGAATAGCTTTGTTAAAAAACACCTCATAGGGTAGGTGACATATCATCTTGCTTTGGAGAAAATAATAAGAAGAATTATTAATTAAAGGAACTAAGAGTCAGAATTGGAGAGGTATACAGGGGCATGTTAGGAATGACATTTATTCCAGACTGAAGAGATAGTTTAGTATTTTTTGATTATGGAGAAATGTGTAATGGTTTACAACCGTGAAAGGAGAAGATTCAATTTGTATTTTGTAATGTGTACATTTCCTTGAAGGCTGTTTAATAGAACTGAGAATAGAAAAAAGAAGTCCAGATCTTTTATAATGGTTAAGGTCACAGTGATAAGGGCCTGAATTAAATTACAAAAATAAGAGTGGGGGTTAGAATTAGCAGGGCTTGATGACTGATCAGAGTGGCTAGTAATGAGGAAGAGAATATATTTAGAAAGGTCACCAAAATCATTGGCTTGGGTGATTGCATAAATGGAGATGCCGTCGAAAAAGACATAAAAAGAGAATTGCGAATGAGTTCTGCTTTTACTTGCTTGCAGTGTTTCAATGCAAGTTGGATATAATGGTAAGTCTTAATAAGAATTCAAGGTCAAAGATAAAATTTGTCAGAAATCACCAGAAAATATATATAACAATAAATGAATAGGCTAAAGGCATGATGTCTAGGTGACACAATCATTTAAGGCTAATAATAATAAAGAATATCTAATATTAGAGACAGAGAATACAGGTTTGAAATATTGGAGGAGAACCTGGAAAAAGTCATCTTTCACAAGTCATAGAGGTAGAAAGTGATGTCAGAAAGAAATAGTCAACAGTGACAGTTATAACCAAAAGATTCAAAAAATAATACTAAAGAAAAGAGCATTAGATGGATATAGCATAAGACACTTATTGGTGATTTCTCTCAGTCTAATTTCAGTTAAATGATAAAATTGCAGTGAGTTGAGAAGGGGGACTAAAAGCTTTTGAAGAAAAAATGGTTAAAATATTCTCAAAATTTTGAAAGCATACCATATAGACCCAAGAATTTTTCAAAACCCAGCAGGATGAAAAGAAGGAAAACCATATCTGGACATACTATAGTCAAATTGCTGAAAACCAAAATAGAAAAAAAAAAATTGAATGCAGGTGGAGGGGAAAATAGATACATTACACAAAGGGGAAAAATAATATGAAAGATGACTGAATTCTCAGCAAAACAATGGAGAGAAGAAAATGGAATAAAAACTTTCAGATTCTTTACAAAAACCTGTAAGTTCAGAATTCTACATGTAGCAATATATCTTAAATCAGAGGGCAAAACAAAGACCTTTTAACATAAATGAAAGCTTAATGAATTCTTAGTTAGTACACTTACACTACAAGAAATGCATAAAAAAATGTTTTCAGTATGAAAGGGAATGGCATAAAATAGAACATCGGATCTATAATAAGAAATTAATGTCACCTAAAATAGTAAATATTAGAGTAAATACAAAATATAACATTTTTCTTTCTTCTCAAATTAATTGTAAGAGAAATGGCTATTTAATACAAATACCATTCAGACAACTAGGCATAGACAGGCACTTTTTCAATCTGCTAAATGCTGGCAATAAAATCCTACAGCTATTCTTATCCTAATTGTGAAATATCAAGTGCCTTTGCTGTTAGATTGGGTAAATGGTAACTTTCCTCATTCTCGCACCTTCTATCTGACATTATACTGGAGGTCCTAGACTGTAGTAGGGCAAGACAAGAAAATAAAAAGCATAAGATCCAGAAAGAGATAAGTAATAATGTTGCTATTGGAAGACAACATACATGTTTGTATAGAAAAGCCTAAGAAATTTAACTTAAGTCTATTAAAACAAGTGAATTTACCTTTCTCATAGGATATAGGGTCAATACAGAAAAATCAATTGTCCTTATATACTAGTAGCAAAGACTTGAAAACAAAGATTTAAGAATTGTACCATTGCAATAGTATAAAAAATAAAATAGTAACAAATGTAATACATGGTATTTAATATTTCTACATGAAAATATAAAATATTACCAAGAGAAATTGAACAGGACCTATATAAATGAAGAAATATATTATGTAAATAAATTGGGAAACTCATTTTTGTTTCCTTTAAAAAATGTTTTATTCTTACTCATTTTAAATTATCTTCATAGTCATTCAAGGCAACCCAATAAAATTCCCAAAGTGCTTTTGTACATAAATTGAAGTCTATTCTATACTTTTTATCAAAAACCACAGGACCTAGAATAGATAAAATAATAATAATAAAGGACTGTGTTAAGGATTCAACTACTTGATATCAATATTTTTATGATAAACTTCAGTAACTGAGACTGCGGTTTTGGTGTAAAAATAGGTAAATAGATAAATGGAACAGAATAGTCATGAAACAGACTTATGTATATGTGGTACGGAATGTAAATAGTGTTCTCCCAAAAGTGTTCACATTCTACTCTTACAAACCTTTGAAAATGTTATGGTATGTGACAAAGAGAATGTATGTTGAAGTTAGAATTAAGATTGTTAATCAACTGATCTTAGAATAGGGAGATTATCCTGGATTATCTCTGGGTGGGTCCAAAGTAATCATAGAGTTCCTAAAAATTGAGGAAGGAAACATAGGAAAATGTGACTATAGAGGAAAATCAGAGTGATTCCCCACAGTTCCTGTCTTTGAAGATGGAGGAGAGTGGTCATGAGCCAAGGAATGTTGTTGGCATCTAGAAACTGGTAAAGGCAAGGAAACAGATTCTTCTCTGGACCCTCCAGAAAGGAGCACTGTCCTGCTGACATTTTGATTTGCCCTGAACTTCCATGTTGAAATCCTACCTACAGAATTATAAGATGATCAATTTGTTTTATTTTCAGCCATTAAGTTTGTTATAATTTGTTATAACATCAATAGAAAAAAGGAAGAGTAGAAAGAAAAACAAGAGTACAGTAAGCAGGAATTGGAATGAAGGGCAGAAAGATTTATGAAATAGTTTGGTTAGGTAAGCCTAATTGAGAAGATGAGATGAACAAAGACTTGAAGACCTGAAGAGGTGAGTGACCCGGTTAAATAAATATCTGGGGAATAGGCAAAAAGAAAAGTAGCTATAAAGGCTTTGAAGCAGGGTTGTTCCTGGCATATTTGAAAATAGTGTAGCCGTCAATGTGACTGGAAAAATGTGGACAAAGAAGAGAATGGCAGGAGAGGAACAAGTCATGTGGCTTATGTTTTAAAGTGATCTCTATTGAAAGGTTAGAAATGGAAAGAAGGAATCATGTGAATTAGTAAAAATTAAAAGGTTATAGGATAAATGGATTGGAGCTCTTAATGGACTTGAGAGAATGTTGGATTTGGTAATACTAGAATGAATGAGCTTGAAAATTGGGAAGAAGTAGTCAGAGAATAGGATGACACTGGATTTATGAAAATATTGCTCTTACTAGTAATGCCAAGGTATGCTTTCATGCATGACTAGGAGAGTGTTTGAGATAGGGTTGACATCATCATTGGAGGGCTGTGGATAGAATGGAAAGGCCTAAGAGTTAGAAAAGTTGTTTTTTTAATATTTAAATTAGCGTAAACATGACAGAAATGGAATGGATTGGTAGGAGCTGGGGAATAAACAGGGTGTGTTAAATTACCAGAACAAGAAACGTCATAAAACCTATAAGTAAATGAGTATAAAAGCTAGAGATTTAGATGAGAGTAAGGGAGAATATCTTGAAGCAACAATGAGAAGTCCAGTTAAACAAAGCCCAGTGATAACAATTTGTACTGAAAAAACCAGATACCAAGGAAGCAGTGATGGAAGAATATAGCCAATTTTATGTAAAGACAAGAAAATTGATGGATTTTGGGGTTAGTATTTTCCAAATCTCTCACAAATTCCTTTAATTTTGAAACAACATTTCATACATAATCCTACCTGTGATGATATACAAGATATGTAATTTTCAGCTAAGTTTTGCCACACAGAAAAATTTCTGAGGAGATGGTAATTGTGACAACAAATTATATTTAACCAACTTAGGGTATTTCTTTTGAGTCTTGCAAGCTTGTTGAATTTAAAGGGACTTAAGCTCTTTCTATCATCTCTTTCACATTTGCGAAATATTATTTCTATCTTCAAACTCAATTCATATTCTTAGATAGTTGGTAAGGCTACCATTTCTAGTTGGTAGGGCTACAATTGCTCATTTTATGAAAAAGGGAAAGGGAAAAGCAGGAAATAGCCTAATTTACACTTCCTAACTGACTAAGCATCCTTCCATCAAATATTTCTCTTTTTAATCTCACTGACCCCAATTTAGTTAAATGACCATATTTAGCTACAATGGAGGCTAGGAAATGTACCTTTCTGGCTGGGAACATTGTTTTATTAAATAAAATTTAGATTCTGTTTCTAAGATAGAAGGGATAGATGATATTTGGAAGGCATCTACATTTCTGCTACTTCAGGGATAACAGGCTTTAGGAGGGTTCACATGGAATCATCCTTAAGATCTATCATGTTATTGGAGAGAAATAAGATTGAATAAAGCTGTAGTACTTTCCCTTGAACGGCTTAACATTAGATAATTACATGAGAATACTGAGAAACATGTAACTCATATTGATCAATAATTAAGAAGCATATGTTATAAACTAAAAACAAGAATTAATAAGCAACAGGTAAATGTGTTAAAATCTATCAATAGTAATAGTTTTTCCCAAATGGTTCTGTAATTACAAAAAAAAAATTACATGTACATACCTTATATACATTAACTCTCATATCTAATTTCAATATTTTCAAAGACTGAGTCATTTATTTTATTGTTGTTCTTAGATCACTATTCTGTCATATTAGTAGAAAATTAACCTTCATTAACACTATATGCTAAGCACCTATAATATGTGAGGTGTTATTCTATGTGGTTAAGATACAGTGGTGATCAAGATGAACAGGTCTGTATGTTCAAGGAACATACCCTCCAGTAGCAAGAAGATACCTTGGAAAAGATCATTTGTAGTGCTTTGAGAGGGGGTATACCCAGTGGTAGTGAACATACCAAAGATATCAATGAAGTGACATATATAGGGTAAATAGCTACAGCTCCCCTCCCTAGAAAAGTTGATGTTTAAGCTGAGATCTAAAGGATGAATCTGAACTAGGGAAGCAAATATGTCAAATCAGAGTAGTAGGTATGGGGAGGTGCAAATAAAAAGGCCTTGGGGAGAAAGAAAGGAATGAGCAAAGTCAATCACAAAAGGTGAATCTGCAAGGCTGATGGAGTTCAGGTCACAAACGTATTTTTAGGCCATAAAAAATTCTGAACTTTATGCTAAAAGTGAGTTCTAAGTAGGAAAAAATGTGATCAGATTTGTATTTCATAATAATTAATATTGTTATTCTAATTTTATTAGAATAGAAGAGAAGAGTAGAATTAGAAAAAGAGAAGGTTGAAGGCAAGACATGCTTAGGAGACTGTTGACAGGTACTTAAATTCAATCAAGTAGAGGGTATCCAGGTAAATAGGATGGATATATAGTGAGCAAGAGACTTGTGGCCTATGACAAAATATTGAAATTATAGACCACAGGTAAGGAAGTGACTGAGAAATAGGAAAGTGTGGAATGGTCCATATGGTGGAGATTTTAATGATATGAAAGCATAGATATGATAAAAGTGCTGAGTGTTTAAAGCGGAAAAGTCCACATTATCTGCTTTAGTGATTTCAGAGATTGAAGATTTTCAGGTGATAGCAAGGTAGATGGAGAAGGAAGCTGAACAGAATGCAGAGGGAAAAAAAAAACCAAAACACTGGAGATGTATGGATTATAAAGCAGGGAGGACAGGATATTGAACAGATCATAAAACCTTTCTGATGTGCAAAGGAAGATTTTGAACAAGGGGTAAGTCTTCAAGGAATGAAGTAGAATATCTAGGTATTTGAAAATAAACAGAAACAGAGATAGAGATGGAAGATTGAAGCTGGACCTCACTAAATAGCACAAAATGCAAAGACATTTTATATGTACATTTTATTTATTTATTTAGTTAGTTAGTTAACATCTTTATTGGAGTATAGTTGCTTTAAAGTGGTGTGTTAACTTCTAATTTATAACAAAGTGAATCAGCTATATGTCTGCATATATCCCCATATCCCCTCCCTCTTGGATCTCCTTCCCACCCTCCCTATCCCACCACTGTAGGTGGTCACAAAGCACCGAGCTGATATCCCTGTGCTAGGTAGCTGTTTCCCACTAGCTATCTATTTTACATTTGGTAGTGTATATATGTCCATGACACTCTCTCACTTCATCCCAGCTTACCCTTCCCACTCCCCATATCCTCAAGCCCATTCTCTTACATCTGCATCTTTTTTCCTGTCCTGCCCGTAGGTTCTTCAGAACCATTTTTTTTTTTTTAGATTCCATATGTATGTGTTAGCATAAGGTATTTGTTTTTCTCTTTCTGACTTAGTCCACTCTGTATGACAGACTCTAGGCCCATCCACCTCACTACAAATAACTGAATTTCGTTTCCTTTTATGGCTGAGTAATATTCCAACGTATATATGTGCCACATCTTCTTTATCCATTCGTCTGTCGATGGACGCTTAGGTTGCTTCCATGTCCTGGCTATTGTAAATAGAGCTGCAATGGACATTGGCGTGCATGTCCCTTTTTGAATAATGGTTTTCTCAGGGAATATGCCCAGTAGTGGGATTGCTGGGTCATATGAAAGGTCTATTTTTATTTCTGGGAACTTCCATACAGTTCTCCATAGTGGCTGTATCAATTTACTTTCCTAACAATAGTGCTAGAGGGTACCCTTTTCTCCACACCCTCTCCAACGTTTATCGTTCGTAGCTTTTTTGATGACTGCCATTCTGACTGGTGTGAGGTGATACCAGTGCAAAACTGGGGCAGTTTTGATTTGCATTTCTCTAATGATTAGTGATGTTGAGCATTCTTTCATGTGTGTGTTGGCTATCTGTATATCCTCTTTGGAGAAATGTCTATTTAAGTCTTCTGCCCATTTTTGGATTGAGTTTTTGTTTTTTTGATATTGAACTGAATGAGCTGCTTGTAAATTTGGGAGATTAATACATTGTCAGTTGCTTCATTTGAAAATAGTTTCTCCCATTCTGAGGGTTGTCTTTTCATTTTGTTTATGTTTTTGTTTGCTGTGCAAAAGCTTTGAAGTTTCATTAGGTCCCATTTGTTTATTTCTGTTTTTACTTCCATTTCTCTAGGAGGTGAGTAAAAAAGGATCTTGCTGTGATTTATGTAATAGAGGGTTCTGCCTATGTTTTCCTCTAAGAGTTTGATAGTGTCTGGCTTTATATTTAGGTCTTTAATCCACTTTGAGTTTATTTTTGTGTATGGTGTTAGGGAGAGTTCTAATTTCATTCTTTTACATGAAACTGTCCAGTTTCCCAGCATAACTTATTGAAGAGGCTGTCTTTTCTCCATTTTATATTCTTGTCTCCTTTATCAAAAATAAGGTGACCATATGTGCATGGGTTTATCTCTGGGTTTTCTACCCTGTTCCATTGATCTATATTTCTGTTTTTGTGCCAGTACCATACTGCCTTGATTACTATAGCTCTGTAGTATAGTCTGAAGTCTGGGATCCTGATTCCTCCAGCTCTGTTTTTCTTTCTCAAGGTTGCTTTGGCTATTCAGGGTCTTTTGTGTTTCCAAACAAATCGTGAGCTTTTTTGTTCTAGTTCTGTGAAAAAAAGCCATTGGTAGTTTGATAGGGATTGCATTGAATCTGTAGATTGCTCTGGGTAGTATAGTCATTTTCAAAATGTTGATTCTACCAATCCAAGAACATGGTATATCTCTCTATCTTTTTGTGTCATCTTTCATTTCTTTCATCAGTGTCTTATAGTTTTCTGCATTCAGGTCTTTTGTCTCCTTATTCCTAGGTATTTTATTCTTTTTATTGCAATGGTAAATGGGAGTGTTTCCTTAATTTCTCTTTCAGATTTTTAATCAATAGTGTATAGGAATGCAAGAAATTTCTGTGCATTAATTTTGTATCCTGCTGCTTTACCAAATTCATTGATTAGCTCTAGTAGTTTTCTGGTAGCATCTTTAGGATTCTCTATGTGTAATATCATGTCATCTGCAAAGTGTGAGCTTTACTTCTTCTTTTCCAGTTTGGATTGCTTTTATTTCTTTTTCTTCTCTGATTGCTGTGGCTAAAAATTCCAAAACTATGTTGAAACACAGTGGTCAGAGTGGGCAACCTTGTCTTGTTACTGATCTCAGTGCAAATGATTTCACTTTTTCACCATTGAGAATGATGTTGGCTGTGGGTTTGTCATATATGGCCTTTATTTTGTTGAGGTAATTTCCCTCTATGCCTACTTTCTGGAAGTTTTTTTTTTTGTCATAAATAGGTGTTGATTTTTTTCAAAAGCTTTTTCTACATCTATTGAGATAATCATATGGTTTTTACTCTTCAATTTCTTAACATGGTGCATCACACTGATTGCTTTGTATATATGGAAGAATCCTTGCATTGCTGGGATAAACCCCACTTCATCATGGTGTGTGATCCTTTTAATGTTCTGTTGGATTCTGTTTGCTAGTATTTTATTGAGGATTTTTACATCTATATTCGTTAGTGATATTGGTCTGTAGTTTTCTTTCTTTGTGACATCTTTGTCTGGTTTTGGTGTATGGGTGATGGTGGCTACATAGAATGGGTTTGGGAGTGTTCCTCTCTCTGCTATATTTTGGAAGAATTTGAGAAGGACAGGTGTTACCTCTTATCTAAATGTTTAATAGAATTCACCTGTGGAGCCGTCTTGTCCTGGGCTTTTGTTTGTTGGTAGATTTTTAATCACAGTCTCAGTTTCACTACTTGTGGTTGGTCTGTTTCTATTTTCTATTTCTTCCTGGTTCAGTCTCAGAAGTTTGTTCTTTTCTAAGAATTTGTCCATTTCTTCCAGGTTGTCCATTTTATTGGCATACAGTTGCTTGTAGTAATCTCTCATGCTCCTTTGTATTTCTGCAGTGTCAGTTGTTACTTCTCCTTTTTCCATTCTAATTCTATTGTATTGAGTCTTCTCCCTTCTTTTCTTGATGTGTCTGGCTAATGGTTTATCAATTTTGTTTATCTTCTCAAAGAACCACCTTTTAGTTTTATTGATCTTTGTTATCGTTTCCTTCATTTCTTTTTCATTTATTTCTGATCTGATCTTTGTGATTTCTTTCCTTCTGCTAACTTTGTTTTTTTTTTGTTCTTCTTTCTCCAGTTGCTTCAGGTGTAAGCTCAGCTTGTTTATTTGAGATGTTTTTTGTTTCTTGAGGTAGGATTCTATTGCTATAAACTTCCCTCTTAGAACTGCTTTTGCTGCATCCCATAGGTTTCAGGTCATCGTGTTTTCATTGTCATTTGTTTATAGGTGTTATTTTTATTTCTTCTTTGATTTCTTCAGTTATCTCTTGGTTATTAAGTGCTCTATTGTTTAGCCTCCATGTATTTGTATTTTTTACAGATTTTTTCCTGTAATTTATATCTAGTCTAATAGTGTTGTGGTCAGAAAAGATACTTGCTATGATTTCAATTTTCTTAAATTTACCTAGGCTTGATTTGTGACCCAAGATAAGAATGTGTATTCTGTTGTTTTTGGATGTAATGTCCTATAAATGTCAACTAAATATGTCTTGTTTAATGTGTCATTTAAAGCTTCATTTTCCTACTTTACTTTCATTTTGGATGATCTGTCCATTGGTGAAAGTGGGGTGTTAGTGTCCCATACTATGATTGTGTGACTGTCAATTTCTCCTTTTATGACTGTTAGTATTTGCCTTATGTATTGAGGTGCTCCTATTTTGGATGCATAAATATTTATAATTGTTATATCTTCTTCTTGGATTCATCACTTGATCATTCTGTAGTATCCTTCTTTGTCTCTTGTAGTAGTCTTTATTTTGAAGTCTATTTTGTCTGATATGAGAATTGCTACTCCAGATTTCTTTTGGTTTCCATTTGCATGGAATATCTTTTTTCATCCTCTCACTTTCAGTCTTTATGTGTTCCTAGATCTGAAGTGGGTCTCTTGTAGGCAACATACATATGAGTCTTGTTTTGTATCATCAGGCAGTCTATGTGTTTTGATTGAAACATTTAATCTATTTACATTTAACTTAAGTAACGTTATGTATGTTCCTATTACCATGTTCTTAATTGTTTTGGGTTTGGTATTGTAGGTCTTTTCCTTCTCTTATGTTTCCTGCCTAAAAAAGTTCCTTTAGCATTTGTTGTAAAGCTGGTTTTGTGATGCCGAATTCTCTTGGCTTTTGTTTGTCTGTAAAGCTTTTAATTTCTCCATTGAATCTGAATGAGATTCTTGCCAGGTAGAGTAATCTTGGTTGTAGATTTTTCCCTTTCCTCACTTTAAATATGTCTTGCCACTCCCTTCTGGCTTGCAGAGTTTCTGCTGAAAGATCAGCTGTTAAGCTTATGGGGATTTTCCTGTATGCCATTTGTTGTTTTTCCCTTGTTGCTTTTAATATTTGTTCTTTGTATTTAATTTTGATAGTTTGTTTAATATGTGTCTTTGCCTGTTGTCCTTGTATTTATCCTGTATGGGACCTTCTGTGCCTCCTGGATTTGATTGACTATTTCCTTTCACATATTAGGAAAGTTTTCAACTATAAGCTCTTAAAATATTTTTTTCAGTATCTTTCTTTTTCTCCTCTTCTTCTGGGACCCCTATAATTCAAATGTTGGTGTGTTTAGTGTTGTTGCAGGGGTCTCTGAGACTTTCCTCAATTCTTTTCATTCTTTTTTCTTTATTCTGCTCCATGGTAGTTATTTCCACTGTTTTATCTTCGCTGTCACTTATCCGTTCTTCTACCTCATTTATTCTGCTGTTGATTCCTTCTAGAGAATTTTTTATTTCATTTATTGTGTTGTTCATCATTGTTTGCTTGCTCTTTAGTTTTTCTAGGTCCTTGTTAAACGTGTCTTGCATATTCCTCCATTCTATTTCCAAGATTTGGGGTCATCTTTACTATCATTTCTCTGAATTATTTTTCAGGTAATTGCCTATTTCTTCTTCATTTGTTTTGCCTGGTGAGTTTTTATCTTGTTCCTTCATCTACTATGTGTTTCTCTGTCTTCTCATTTTGCTTAACTTACTGTGTTTGTGATCTCCTTTTGCAGGCTGCAGGTTTGTAGTTCCCCTTGTTTTTGTGTCTGCCCCCAGTGGCTAAGGTTTGTTCAGTGGGTTGTGTAGGTTTCATGGTGGAGGGGACTTGTGCCTGTGTTGTGGTGGATAAGGCTGGATCTTGTCTTTCTGGTGGTCAGGACCACGTCCTGTGGTGTGTTTTGGGGTGTCTGTGACATTATGATTTTAGGCAGCCTCTCTGTTAATATGTGTGGCTGTGTTACTGTCTTGGTAGTTGTTTGGCATAAGGTGTCCAGCACTTTAGCTTGCTCATTTTTTTAAGTAAAGTTGGGTCTTAGCCTTGAGATGGGGATCCCTGAGAGAGCTTTCACCATTTGAAATTACATGGATCCTGGAGGTCTCTGGTGGACATATGTCCTGAACTCAGCTCTCCCTCCTCAGAGGCACAGACCTGACATGCAGCTGGAGCACAAAGACCCTGTTAGCCACATGGCTCAGAAGCAATGGAGAAAAAAAAGGAATAAAGGCAGAATAAAATAAAATAATTAAAATAAAAAAATTAAAAAAAAATTAAAGTAATAAAAAAAAGAGAAAGGAAGAAGAGAGTAACCAAACCAAAAAACAAATCCCCCAATGATAGCAAGTGTTAAAAATTTTACCAAAAACAAAAGGACAGTCAGAACCCTAGGACAAATGGTTAAAGCAAAGCTATACAGACAAAAATCACACAAAAAAGCACACACATGCACAGCCACAGAAAGAGAAAAAGGAAAAAAAAATGTATATGTCTCTCTATATATATAAAAAGGAAGAGAGCAACCGAATTAATAAACAAATCTACCAGTGATAATAAACTCTAAATACGAAATTAAGATAAACATAAAACCAGAAACAGCTTAGATGCAGTAATCAAACCCAAAGTGTACAGTTGCTCCCAAAGTCCACCCCCTCAATTTTGGGATGATTCGTTGTCTATTCAGGTATTCCATAGATGCAGGATACATCTCGTTGACTGTCGAGATTTAATCCTCTGCTCCTGAGGCTGCTGGGAGAAATTTCCTTTTCTCTTCTTCGTTTGCACAGCTCCTGGGGTTCAGCTTTGGGTTTGGCCCTGCATCTGCCTCTAGGTCGTCTGAGGGCGTCTGTTTTTGCTCATAGGTGACAGTGTTAAAGTAGCAGCTGATTAGGGGGCTCTGGCACATTCTAGCTGAGGGGAGGGAGGGGTATGGACTGAGGAGCGAGTCTGCAGTGGCAGATGCCAGCGTGATGTTGCAACAACATGAGGTCTGCAATGTGTTCTACCAGTGAAGCTGTCTCTGGATCTCGGGACCCTGGCAGTGGGGGGCTGCACAGGCTTCCAGGAGGGGTGGTGTGGATAGTAACCTGTGCTTGCACACAGGCTTCTTGGTGGCTGCAGCAGCTGCGTTAGTGCTTCATGCCCGTCTCTGGTGTCCATGCTGATAGCCATGGCTCGCGCCCATCTCTAGAGCTTGTTTAGGTGGTGTTCTGAATCTCCTGTCCTCGTGCACCCCAAAACAATGATCTCTTGCTTCTTAGGCAATTCCAGACTTTTTCCCAGACTCCCTCCTGGCTAACTGTGGTTCACCTCCCTTCAGGCTGTATTCAGGCAGCCAACCCCGGTCCTCTCCATGGAATCTGACCTCCAAAGCCAGAGCCTCAGCTCCCAGCCCATGCCCGCCCCAGTGGATGAGCAGACATGCCTCTCAGGTTGGTGAGTGCTGGTCAGTACTGATCCTCTGTGCAGGAATCTCTCTGTTTTGCACTTTGTACACCTATTGTTCCACTCTCCTCCATGGCTCCAAAACTTCTTCCCAGCCACCCCCTCCAGTGAAGGGGCTTCCTAGTGTGTGGAAACTTTTCCTCCTTCACAGTTCCCTCCCAGAGTTGTAGGTCCCGTCCCCATTGTTTTGTCTCTGTTTTTTTTTTTTTTTTTCTGTTTCCCTAGCCAGGTATGGGAGTTTCTTGCCTTTTGGGAAGTCTGAGGTCTTCTGCCAGCATTCAGTAGGTGTTCTGTAGCAGTTGTTCCACATGTAGATGTATTTCTCTTATATTTGTGGAGAAGAAGGTGATCTCCACATTACTCCTCCACTTTCTTGAAGGTTTCCTCCACTCTTATTTTTATAATAAAAAAAGTGAAATTGTTCCATTGAATCATTTTCTATTTAAATCAAATAAAACTGCCCTGAGAAACATTTCAGTTGTTCAATTCACATATTCCCTTCAGAAATAGACAAGATGTATTTCCTGAGATAAGAAAAGTTTTATAATTCTCCACATCAGTAATTTGCTTCTGAGTTGCAACTATGTCCAGTCTTCATTTATTCCTTCTCGAATGCTTTTCTGTTCTCCTCATAGATCTGAGTTTCTGATCTATATAATTTTCCTTCTCCCTTTTTCTTTTCCTTTGTGCTTAGTTTGTCTCATGTGCTCACAGAGTGTCATGTGCAGAGACCTTGGACCCGGCACCTCAGACCAGAGTTTCCAGTGTGAAATGGCTATGGCAACACCTCAGCTCTGGATGGTGTGCAGAAGTGCTGTCCAGGACACTCAACTCATGATGGAAGCAGCAGGTCATGTGCAGAGCCACTGCACCTGGCACTGTACTCTGGAAGCTGAGCAGCACAGCTGTGCCTGCCTGATGAGAATTCTGCCCCTTCCCCTCTGAAGAAGCCCTAGCTATATGTATATATTTTTTTATAAAAATATGGAATAGTAATGTCATTGAAGATTAAGGAGATCTGTTTTAACTCTTCACACATAATTACGATGAGTGACTGAGAAAGACTAGTGTTTCTATAAAATGACAGGTTTCAACTAGGTTCAAATTGTGAAAGTAAGGTTTAATGAAATATTTAAAAGTGTGGGGGCTTCCCTGGTGGTGCAGTGGTTGAGAGTCTACCTGCTAATGCAGGGGACACGGGTTCGTGCCCCGGTCCGGGAGGATCCTACATGCCGCGGAGCAGCTGGGCCTGTGAGCCATGGCCACTGAGCCTGTGTGTCCAGAGCCTGTGCTCTGCAATGGAAGAGGCCACAGCAGTGAGAGGCCCGCATACCGCCAAAAAAAAAAAAAAAATGTGTGGGGGCATGTGCTTTCCACCTGGGCCCGACAGAATGGCTCCTGCAAAGAATGGTGGCAAGAAGGGTCTTTCTACCATCAATGAGGTGGCGACCAGAGAATATTGCATCAATATCCCGAAGCACATCCATGGAGTGGGTTCCTAGAAGTGTGTCCCTTGTACACTCAAAGAGATTTGGGAATTTGCCATGAAGGAGATGGGAATGTCAGTTGCGCACATTGACACCAGGGTCAACATAACTGTCTGGGCCAAGGGAATAAGGAATATCTCCTAGGTGTCTCTGTGTAGCTGTTCAGAAATGAAGTTGAAGATTCAGCAAACAATTTCTATACATTCCTTACCTATGTACCTGTCACCATTTGAAAAACACTACAGACAGTCAATGTGGATGAGAACTCACCACTGATTGTGAGTAAAGTCATAAAACCATACACAAAAATGTGTAGGGGACACTGTTAACCATATACATGAGGTCTTAAAGAGCATAATAGGAAATCTGGGAAGGAAAGAAAGACCTCAAAAACTGGATTTTGAATGAATTTGTATCAACACAATATAGAAATAACTTGAAGTAAAAGCAAATTATCAAAGGAATTTACATATTGAATGGTTTAAAAGGAAAATAGGGAAATATAGTGTATATTTTGCTCTCACAAGCTTGTGAATTATTTCTAGCTAAATCACTTTAACATTTAGTTCTGAGATATGTAATATGCAGACTTTCAATTAATATTGTTTATGATCCTGAAATTTTCTTATTAGGATTTCTTCTTTGGTCATATATGCAGCATAACTCAAGAAGATTTTATGCATATTTTGTGAATCTATTATATTTAATAAAAACCCATTTGTTATTTTTATCTGAAAAGATGACAATACCTTCTTTTTTAAATCATTTTTTATTTGAAAATTTTGAATGTACACAAAGAGCGAAAAAGAAAAGTATAATGATCCCTCATTACCATCATCCACCAGCAAAAATTATCAATATGTTGCCAAACTTGATTCATCTATACCTCCCACTTTCCATTCTGTGCTTGTTATTTTTATTTAACAGCTTTACTGAGGTATACAATTCATAGAATTCACCCATTGTAACAGTACAAGTTGATGATTTTTAGTAAATTTATATAGATGTTCAAAAATTACAACAATCTTGTTTTAAAACAAGACAAATCCCCATAGACCCCCTCCTCACCACCTCCATTGCCTGTTTATGGTCAATTCCTACTCCAAATCTGAGTTCCAGGTAACCTTTGATCTGCTTTATATCTCTGTAGTGTTGCCTCTTCTGGATGTTTCATATATAGAGAATTATACAATATGTAATCTTTTGTTTCTGGATTCTTCCACTTAGCATAATATTTTTTAGGTTCATCCGTGTTGTAGCATATATAAGTACTTCAATTATTTTTTATTACTGAAGAGTATTCCAGTATATAGATAGACCATATTTTGTTTATGTACTCACAAATTGATGCATATTTGAATGTAGGTCGGGGCTTTTGTGTTATAAAAATGCTATGAACATTCATTTAAAAGTCCTTTTGTGTACATAGATTCATTTTTCTTGGGTAGATACATAGGTGTGGAATTGCTGGGATATATGGTAGTTTTGTAAGAAACTGAAAACTTGTGTTCTAAAGCAGTTACACCAGTTTACATCTCTACCACCAATGTGTGAGAGTTCCAGTTTCTCCACATTCTCCTCAACACTTGCTTTTGTTTCCATTTTATTATAGTCATTTGACTGCATAGGAAGTGGTATCCATTGTGGTTTTAATTTTCATGTCCCTAGTGACTAATGATGTGGAGCAAATTGAGTTATTTTTAGTGAGGTGGATGGACATAGAATCTGTCACACAGAGTGAAGTAAGTCAGAAAGAGAAAAACAAATACTGTATGCTAACACAAATATATGAAATCTAAAAAAAAAAAAGTCATGAAGAACATAGGAGCAAGATAGGAATAAAGATGCAGACCTACATATGTATATGTATAACTGATTCACTTTGTTATAAAGCAGAAACTAACACACTAACATTGTAAAGCAATTATACCCCAATAAAGATGTTAAAAAAAAAGATGCAGACCTACTAGAGAATGGACTTGAGGATATCAGGAGGGGGAAGGGTCAGCTGGGACAAAGTGAGAGAGTGGCATGGACATATATACACTACCAAATGTAAAATAGATAGCTAGTGGGAAGCAGCTGCATAGCACAGGCAGATCAGCACTCACTGCTTTGTGACCACCAAGAGGGGTGGCATAGGGAGGGTGGGAGAGAGGCTCAAGAGGGAGGGATTATGGGAATACATGTATACATATAGCCGATGCAATTTGTTATACAGCAGAAACTAAAACTACATTGTAAAGCAATTATATTCCAATAAACATGATAAAAATATATCATTAATCAAATGTAAGGACAACCACAGATTAGATTCAGAAAAATTTGCAAGTCATATGTCTCACAAGGGATTTATGTCTAGAACATTAAAAAAACAAAACTCTTGTGTCTCAGAAATAAGAAAAACAACCCAATTAATACATGAGCACAATACTTGAATAGACTTTTCACTAGAGAAAATATATGAAGGGCTAATAAGTACAATAAAAGATGCTCCACAGCAATACCTTCTTATAACATCTGTTGAAGGTTAGATCTAAACTAAATAGATCATAAATTTTGAGGGGGGAGGGGAAAAGGATAGCAAGATCAATGCTTCTTTTCTTATAAATCTGTGAAAATCTTTTGCCAAGTGCTCTCATTTTTTAATCTTGCTCTAGTATGAAACAGCTTACCATTTTTATATATTATATTGAGCACACTAATTTTCAGTTCATTTTTTAAAATCTTTACTTATTTTGTTAGTAAACAAGTCTTTACTGAGGCACTGCTACATATGCAACAACAAGTGAAGGGCTTTGAGTAATAATGAAAAACAAATACCCTTTAGGGGCTTAAAGCTTCATTGGCTATGCATGGCCCATACACATGAATCAGTTTAAAAACAAGATATTGAAATATGAAGAGTTAGTATGTGCTACAGATTATATGCCACTTTCAAAAAACAGTGAAATAACAGTAATATAATCAAAGTAGATATTTTGGGAAAGAAAATTTGTGAATGATTTTTCAAATGTTATTTACAGCTCTTATGAAAAAAGAACCATTTCTTCATGGTTCATTCTTCATGGAGAATGTCTTTTGTGTTCACACTGAGTTTCAATAGCCTTTTTTAGCTATCAGCACAAACTTAGTAAGAAAATTAGGTGAGAACAGTCAGCTCTACCCACCACCAGTCCCTCCCATCAGGAAACTTGCACAAGCCTCTTAGATAGCCACATCCACCAGAGGACAGACAGCAGAAGAAAGGATGACAATCCTGCAGTGTGTGGAACAAAAACCACATTCACAGAAAGATAGACAAGGTGAAAAAGCAGAGAGCTATGTACCAGATGAAGAAACAAGATAAAACCCCAGAAAAACAACTAAATGAAGTGGAGATAGGCAACCTTCCAGAAAAATATTTCAGAATAATGATAGTGAAGATGATCCAGGACTTTTGAAAAAGAATGAATGCAAAGAGCAAGAAGATACAATAGGGCTTCCCTGGTG
The DNA here is from genome assembly GCF_964374135.1 of Grampus griseus. Classification (NCBI taxonomy): domain Eukaryota; kingdom Metazoa; phylum Chordata; class Mammalia; order Artiodactyla; family Delphinidae; genus Grampus; species Grampus griseus. The sequence goes on from NC_139012.1 coordinate 50,197,831, forward strand.
ACGCAGTGGTTGAGAGTCCGCCTGCTGATGCAGGGGACACGGGTTTGTGCCCCTGTCCGGGAAGATCCCACATGCCGTGGAGTGGCTGGGCCCGTGAGCCATGGCCCCTGAGCCTGCGCATCCGGAGCCTGTGCTCCGCAACGGGAGAGGCCACAGCAGTGAGAGGTCCGCATACCGCAAAAAAAAAAAAAAAAAAAAAAGAAGATGCAATAAATGTTTAACAAAGACCTAGAAGAATTAAAGAACAGAGATGAATAACACAATAACTGAAAGGAAAAATACACTTGAAGGAATAAATAGAAAAACTGAGGCAGAAGAACAGATAAGTGACCTCGAAGACAGAATGGTGGAATTCACTGCTGTGGAACAGAATAAAGAAAAAAAGAATGAAAAGAAATGAAGACAGCCTAAGAGACATCTGGGACTACATTAGAAGCAAAAACATCCACATTATAGGGGTGCCAGAAGGAGAAGAGAGAGATAAGGGCCCCGTGAAAATATTTGAAGAGAATATAGTCGAAAACTTCCCTAACATGGGAAAGGAAATAACCACTCAAGTTCATGAACAGAGTCCCATACAGGATACACCAAAGGAGAAACATGCCAACACACAGTAATCAAATTAGCAAAAATTAAAGACAAAATATTGAAAGTGGCAAGGGAAAAATGACAAATAACATACAAGGGAACTCCCATAAGGTTAGCAGCTAATTTATCAGCAGAAACTCTACAAGCCAGAAGGGAGTGGCCTGATATACTTAAAGTGATGAAAGGGGAGAACCTACAATCAAGATTACTCTACTCAGCAAGAATCTCATTCAGATTCGATGGAGAAATCAAAAGTTTTACAGACAAGCAAAAGATAAGATAATTCAGCACCACAAAACCAGCTCTACAACAAATGCTAAAGGAACTTCTCTAAGTGGGAAACACAAGAGCAGAAAAAGACCTACAAAAACAAACCCAAAACAATTAAGAAAATGGTCATAGGAACATACATATCGATAATTACCTTAAACGTGAATAGATTAAATGCTCCAAATAAAAGACACAGGCTTGCTGAATGGATACAAAAACAAGACACATATATATACTGTCTACAAGAGACCCACTTCTGACCTAGGGATACATACAAACTGAAAGTGAGGAGATGGAAAAAGATATTCCATGCAAATGGAAATCAAAAGAAAGCTGGAGTAGCAATGCTCATATCAGATAAAATAGACTTTAAAATAAAGAATGTTACAAAAGACAAGGAAGGACACCACATAATGATCAAGGGATCAATCCAAGAAGAAGATATAACAATTATAAATATATATACAACCAACATAGGAGCACATTAATACATAAGGCAACTGCTAACAGCTGTAAAAGAGGAAATCGACAGTAACCCAATAATAGTGGGGGACTTTAATACCTCACTTACACCAATGGACAGATCATCCAAAATAAAAATAGAAAAGGAAACAGAAGCTTTAAATGACACAATAGACCAGATAGGCTTAATTGATATTTATACTACATTCCATCCAAAAACAGCAGATTACAGTTTTTCTCAAGTGCACATGGAATATTCTGCAGGATGGATCACATCTTGGGTCACAAATCAAGCCTCAATAAATTTAAGAAAATTGAAATCATATCAAGCATCTTTTCTGAACACAACACTATGAGATTAGAAATGAATTACAGAGAAAAAATGTAAAAAATACAAACATATGGATGCTAAACCATATGTTACTAAATAACCAATAGATCATTGAATAAATCAAAGAGGAAATCAAAAAAATACCTAGAGACAAATACCAATGAAAACATGATGATCCAAAACCTATGGGATGCAGCAAAATCAGTTCTAAGAGGGAAGTTTATAGCTATACAAGCCTACCTCAAGAAACAAGAAAAATCTCAAATAAACAATCTAACCTTATGCCTGAAGGAACTACAGAAAGAATATAAAACAAACAAACAAACAAACAAACAAAACTAAAGTTAGCAGAAGGAAAGAAATCATAAAGATCAGAGCAGAAATAAATGAAATAGAAACAAAGAAAACAATAGCAAAGATCAATAAAACTAAAAGCTGGTTCTTTGAGAAGATAAATAAAATTGATAAAACATTAGCCAGACTCATCAAGAAAAACAGGGAGAGGACTCAAATAAATAAAATTAGAAATGAAAAAGGAGAAGTTACAACAGACACCACAGAAATACAAAACATCCTAAGAGACTACTACAAGCAACTCTATGCCAACAAAATGGACAACCTGGAGGAAATGGAAAATTCTTAGAAAGGTATAACCTTCCAAGACTGAACCAGGAAGAAATAGAAAATATGAACAGATGAATCACAAGTAATGAAATTGAAACTGTGATTCAAAATCTTCCAAAAAACAGAAGTCCAGAACCAGATGGCTTCACAGGTGAATTCTGTCAAACATTTAGAGAAGAACTAACAACCATGCTTCTCAAACTCTTACAAAAACTTGCAGAGGAAGGAACACTCCCAAAATCATTCTAAGAGGTCACCATCAACCTGATACCAAAACCAGACAAAAATACTACAAAAAAAGAAAAATACAGAACAATATCACTGATGAATATAGATGCAAAAATCCTCAACAAAATTCTAGCAAACAGGCTCCAACAACACATTAAAAGGATCATATTCCATGATCAAGTGGGATTTATCTCAGGGATGCAAGGATTCCTCAATATATGCAAATCAATCAATGTGATACACCATATTAACAAAATGAAGAATAAAAACCATATGATCATCTCAATAGAAAAAGCTTTTGACAAAATTCAACACCGATTTATGATTAAAAAATCTCCAGAAAGTGGGCATAGAGGGAACCTACCTCAACATAATAAAGGCAATATAAGACAAACCCACAGGAAACATCATACTCAATGGTGTAAAACTGAAAGCATTTCCTCTAAAATTAGGAAAAAGAGAAGGTTGTCCAGTGTCACCACTATTTTTCAACCTAGTTTTGGAAGTCCTAGCCATGGCAATCAGAGAAGAAAAAGAAATAAAAAGAATACAAATTGGAAAAGAAGAAGTAAAACTATCACTGTTTGCAGATGACATGATACTATACATAGAGAATCCTAAAGATGCCACCAGAAAACTAGTAGAGCTAATCAATGAATTTGGTAAAATTGCAGTGTACAAAATTAATGCACAGAAATCTCTTGCATTCCTATACACTAATGATGAAAAGTCTGAAAGGGAAATTAAGGAAACACTCCCATTTACCATTGCAACAAAAAGAATATAATACCTAGGAATAAACCTACCTACGGAGACAAAAGATCTGTATGCAGCAAATTATAAGACACTGATGAAAGAAATTAAAGATGATGCAAACAGATGGAGAGATATACCATGTTCTTGGGTTGGAGAATCAATATTTTGAAAATGACTATACTACCCAAAGCAATCTACAGATTCAATGCAATCCCTATCAAACTACCAATTGAATTTTTTTACAGAACTAGAACAAAAACTCTTAAAATTTGTATGGTGACACAAAAGACCCGAATAGCCAAAGCAGTCTTGAGGGAAAAAAATAGAACTGGAAGAATCAGATTCCCTCACTTCAGACTATACTACAAAGCTACAGTAATCAAGACAATATGGTACTGGCACAAAAACAGAAACATAGATCAATGGAACAAGAGAAAAACCCCAGTGATAAACCCATGCACCTACAGTTAACTAATCTATGACAAAGGAGGCAAGGATATACAATGGAGAAAAGACAGACTGTCTTTTCAATAAGTGGTGCTAGGAAAACTGTACCGCTACATGTAAAAGCATGAAATTAGAACACTCCCTAACACTATACACAAAAATAAACTCAAAATGGATTAGAAACCTAAATGTAAGATCAGACACTATAAAACTCTTAGAGGAAAACATAGGAAGAACACTCTTTTTTTTTTCTTTTTTTTTTTGCAGTACACGGGCCTCTCACTGTTGTGGCCTCTTCCATTGCAGAGCACAGACTCCGGACATGCAGGCTCAGTGACCATGGCTCATGGGCCCAACCACTCCGCAGCATGTGGGATCTTCCTGGACTGGGGCACGAACCCGTGTCTCCTGCAGCAGCAGGCAGACTCTCAACCACTGCACCTCCAGTGAAGCCCAGGAAGAGCACTCTTTGACATAAATCACAGCAAGATCTTTTTTGTTCCACCTCCTAGAGTAATGGAAATAAAAATAAAAATGAACCAATGGGACCTAATGAAACTTCAAAGCTTTTGCACAGCAAATGAAACCATAAACAAGATGAAAAGACAACCCTCAGAATGGCAGAAAATATTTGCCAAATAATCAACGGACAAAGGATTAGTCTCCAAAATATATAAACAGCTCATGCAGCTCAATATTAAAAAAACAAACAACCCAATCCAAAAATGGGCAGAAGACGTAAATAGACATTTCTCCAAAGAAGACATACAGATAGCCAAGAAGCACATGGTAAGCTGCTCAGCATCACTAATTATTAGAGAAATGCAAATCAAAACTACAATGAAGTACCATCTCACACCATTTAGATTGGGTGTCATCAGAAAATCTACAAACAACAAATGCTGGAGAGGCTGTGGAGAAAAGGGAACCCTCTTGCACTGTTGGTGGGAATGTAAATTGATACAGCCACTATGGAGAACAGTATGGAGGTTCCTTAAAAAAACTAAAAATAAAATTACCATATGACCAAGCAATCCTACTTCTGGGCATATATCCAGAGAAAACCATAATTCAAAAAGACACACGCACCCCAATATTCATTGCAGCATTATTTACAATAGCCAGGTCATGGAAGCAACCTAAATGCCCATCGACAGATGAATGGATAAAGAAGATGTGGTACATATATACAATGCAATATTACTCAGCCTTAAAAAGGAACGAAAGTGGGTCATTTTTGAGACATGGATGGATCTAGAGACTGTCATACAGAGTGAAGTAAGTCAGAAAGAGAAAAACAAATATAGTATATTAATGCATATATGTGGAACTCGAAAAATGGTACAGGTGAACTGGTTTTGCAGAGAAGAAATTGAGATACAGATGTAGAGAACAAACGTATGGACACCAAGGGGGAAATGTGGTGTGGGGGTGGTGGTGGTGGTGTGATGAATTGGGAGGTTGGGATTGACATGTATACACTGATGTGTATAAAATTGATGACTAATCAGACCCTGCTGTATAAAAAAATAAATAAGATAAAATTCAAAAAAAAACTGTAACAAGAGACAAAGAAAGACATTACATAATGATCAAGGGATAAATCCAATAAAAAAAAGAAAAAGAAAATTAGGTTAATAAACTTTTTATTTAAACCAGGTGAAAAGACCTCAGTATATATGTCAGTTCTATTTTTATCAGCTTTTTAACTTTTGGCAGTTTCATTTTGTATGGAAATGGGGATAATAACTCAGTAGTGTAAATATGAGAATTAAATAATATGCATTGTTATTAAATGTATGTTTATAAATACATTGCTGAGAACATGAAGAGATGGTCCTCATCTTCAGAGCCTGAGGGGCAGCAACACTTCCCACAGTTGTTTGGATTCCTAGTGTTGGTGCTGTTGAATAACTGTAGAAAGCAAACTGTCATAGCTGCTTGGAAAACTCAACAGTGGAACCATTCTACCACAAAATGTAGGAGCTGATACATTTTAATTTGTTTTTATTCATCAATACCTGTTGTAAATATATGTTACCTGCACTGTTGCTGCTAAATATATTGAACACCGTATGTGAAATATACAGGAAAGTATAAAAGACTGGAGAACAAATGGGAACGCTAGAAGGATGGTATTATTTCTGCATTTCTTCTAAGTTTCCCAGCTTAGGAGGGAAAAGAAGGACATTTAATTTTGCTAACACATACCAAAACATGGTGTATCTCCAAATTGTAGTCTTAAATGTAGGGGCAATGGGAATGATTACACTTCTGAATTATACTTACACCAGTGAAAATTGGTATTTAAAGTCAGACACCAATAAAATCAATTTCTTAAATATTTTCTATTTTCATACAATTTTTTTTTAAAAACATTGCTTTACCTTTAGTTTAGTAACTTCTAATAAGTTTGAAGTGGGTGTTTATCAAAAAGTAAAGGAGTTCCTCATATTCTGAATCAAAATCCAAAATTTTATGTCTTTATTAAATGTTCTCTGACATTGTAAAGTTTAAGTGACATGTACCTGGTCTACTACTCAGGGTTCAGTAAGGCTGCAGAGCAGAAGGGCTGATTGTTAGTCATCCAGTGACAGCCTCAGATTCTGCAGAAATTTGTAATAGCCCACCCAACCTTCACTAAATACCTTCACGTGGCAATGGAGAGACCTGTAAAACTGTATTTTCTTTTCCAAAGGTACACATCTTTCTCCGGAGTCTTATTTCTTTACAAATGACATATGATAGATTGGAAAAATGTCTCTCTTTCAGTCCTTAATAACTGCAGAGACTTTATAGCTCGACCACATTTGAGTAGACGCTAGAACTTTCTCAGCAGCACACCTGTTGCGTTTATCACAAAAGGGCAATCAATGCCCACACACAATGTGTTCGACTCTATCATCTCTTGGAAACACAGGAACAACCTCTACATGCTCTCCTACATCCTGTTTCCATTGTATAATGTGAATACCCGAAGGTATATATGACTTTAACAATTCCTTCAATTTCTGTCATTATTTTCATTCAAGAAATTCTAAATTCAATAGTTAATCATCTCGACAGACTAACCTGTCCTGATTTTATACATTTTAATATATGTTTTAGCATTTTTAAATGAAAGTCATCTTATATTTTTCGCAGAAATTTCATTTTATATGCTAATAGGACAATCTAAATTGTATATAAATTCCTACCCTAAAACTACTCAAATATGCTTCTTTGTATTATTTCTTTGTTCTTTCACTCTGTAATATCACATTTAGGAACATCTTTCTTTCCTAAGAAAAATTCTATGGCTTGTGTATAACATAAGATTCAAAGTTATTTCACAAAATTATATTTAACTCCTTTTTGTTTTGTTTTGTTTTTTAAATTTTTTTTAGTTCTCTGACCAGGGATCAAACCCATGCACCCTGCAGTGGAAACACAGAGTGTTAACCACTGGACCACCAAGGAAGTCCCCTTTAACCCCTTTGTTAAAGCCACAATATGTTATATAATTTTGTTTACATTTGTGAACTTATGTGACTATTTTATATTTTTACATATGATTAAAGTATTATTCTAGTTTTTAGATTTTGTCTTTCAAAGATATGGAGTAATGTATGTACTAATTACTTTCAGTAGAACCAGAGACAGTAGAATATATAGATATATTCTATTTAAGTATAGGATTCAGATTTTGTCCATATTATATTCTTCATATATCATGATAAAATATGTAATAAATTTATGTTTTATTTTCATATAGAGAACTGGAAAGTAAAGTAAGTATAAAGGAAACTGATAAAAATATTGAAGTATATGGTTTCTGGATCTCGGTGACTGGGTTATTTTATCTCAGCTTTTATACATTTTGAAGTTAAAAGTGGATAATTTTCAACTAAGAAGAAAACAATTATACATGATTGGGCTCAGTACCTTTGCAGTACCCTTTAAGTTGTAGTGTTCAAGAAGGGAACATAACTGACTGAAAGGGAAATAATTACATGTCATAGGACATGGTAATCTTTTGCACTCAGTGTTTTGCTTTTCTTTTTTTTTTTAATGACAATATTATTATAATGTAGGAAAGACTAATAAAAGTGTATCCCAATAATTTCAGTGTGTTAATTCAACTTCAACATAAGAAATGAAGCTAAATATAAAAAGCCAAGGAAAGCATCTTATCTCAATAATTAACAATATATTTGATAGAGCTACCTCAGAGAATATCTGTAAAATGAGTGAAGTTGGTTTGGAAACTTCACATAATCTCCATTCTAATACATTTTCCCAGATGTTCATTGACATCTTGAGACCCTTCTGTCCAGGTTTTATTCTCCCAGGATTTACATCTGCATTCTATTTACCCCAGAGGCATTTTTAGAGATAGTGCTATCTGCTAGACCATAGTTTTGACTTGATAAAGACTCTGGAAGAGTCTAGGGGAGGTTAGGAGTCACCAGAAAATACTTCCAGGGTGTATATCAAGTCAAAACTATTTTTACAAGACTAGGATTTTTTGGTGAAGTTTTCCAAAAAATACATGACCTATTATTAGAATAATTTGAATGCAGAGCTAATATGACAATCCAGTTGTCTTTATTAATCCAGCATTAAAGAAATTTACAAAACTGTAAAGCAATGACACTCTTCACACCATTCTTTTTGTTTGGGAAGATATAGTTGACCCTTGAACAACACAGTGGTTGGGGTGCCCACCATCTGAGCAGTCAAAAATCTCTGTGTAACTTTACAGTTGGTTTTCTATGTCTGCAGTTCCTCATCTGAGGATTCAACCAACTACTAATTGTATAGTAATGTAACATTTAGCATTCATAAAAAACACCAAAAAGCACACCCTCACTGTTCAAACCCGTGTTGTTCAAGAATCACTTTCATCTTATAGTGTAAGTACCTGATAATTGGTTTTTTGATTGTAAACTGAAGATGGCATTAAGCTTTTTATTGCCAAGGAATCCATTCTAAAGATATCCATCTGAACTAAATATATTACCAACTACACAACTAGATAAAGAGTCTGGTTGCCCCAACCGTAAAGTTCTCCTTTTATAAAACCCTGGTTAACCTAGGTAAGTGACTGCTTGAATGACCCTACTTTTCCCCTCCCGTGCTTTAATTCTCACTCTCATGTTTTAAATTTGCCAGTAAAGGATGAATCTGCAAAACCCTTGGCACCTCACCCTTTACACGCATAAAAGCAGAACTGCGGGTTCACTCTCTCACTCTCCCCATGATCTTGATATGTGGCCCCAGGTGTACCGTGCATGCTTCAGGACTTATGAGTTATACACCTTGTTTTTTCAAAGTTCTATAATGATTGTTGCTGAGCTGCATCTTGCAATCATAAGGAGTAAAATGTTGGTTCAACCACAACATAAGTTCTGGCTAAGGAACTGTCCGTTGGGGCCCCCATAAGTAGTACAAGTTCAGACAAGTGCTCTAGGCATTCCTACTCCATAGCTTCACTATCAAAATGCTGAGACCAGCATAAAAAGATGTGTTTTTTTTCATTAAAAGTATGGGATTGGGCTTCCCTGGTGGCTCAGTGGTTGAGAGTCCGCCTGCCGATGCAGGGGACATGGGTTCGTGCCCCGGTCCGGGAAGATCCCGCATGCCGCAGAGTGGTTGGGCCCGTGAGCCATGGCTGCTGAGCCTGCATTTCCAGCGCCTGTGCTCCGCAATGGGAGAGGCCATAGCAGTGAGAGGCAAGTGTACCACACACAAAAAATATATATATATATATGGGATTGATGTTAATAAGTGGTTGGTTTATTATTGCTATTTTCAAGTTAATCAGTGAATATTTATAAAACATGTTATTTAAAATTTTTGAATCCAAAATATAGGTAGCTATAACCAAACAGAGGCAAAATTTCCCTGGGGTCGTTAACAAGTTTTAAGAATGTAAAGTGGTCCTGAGGAAAAAACTTTCAGAATCATATGTGCTAGACAGTCTGAAACAGGTGGGATGTTAGCTGAATATTTCTGATAGTAAATTTGTATTTTACAAGAGCCTCCTGGAATACTGATGCTTTAACCCAAAGTAACACACTTAAGTATGATTTTTTTGTAAGTTGGGGCAAGCTATTAAAACAGATTTTATTGTGAAAGTGGGGGAAAATGATGGTCAGGAAAGAAAATTCCCATTCTATAGAGGAATATATTTACTTTTGCAGAGCTGGTAATGATGGATTTTCAGATTCTGAATACAGTTTACTGACTCTACCATGATATGGGTTTCGCACTTTAAAAGTAGAGCAGGTAGCAGATGGAACCCCATGTGTCTAAAACCATTTTCTGAACTTGTGAATGTTTTTCTCTGTTCCTAAAGGATCACTATAATTACATGTGCTATTTTGGTTAGTTCTACAAAGAAAAAAATTTCCAAATTACGTCAAAAAATCTTGTTCTAGTTTTGTTTAGTTAGTTATTAAAACACTAAGACATAACTGAAAATACCTGTGTACTCATATTTTTAAGCAATTAATTTTTTATGTCCCAACATTTCTTCTTTTGAACTTAAATAATGTATCACCTGAACTGTAAAAACATAAAATCCAATTTAATTATATTGAGTCGTTGTTAAAAATCATACTGATTATTCCTTGAAAGCTTGATAAAAATGGCCTTTGAAACGCCCAGATGGAAAAAAAGTCTAAATACAACATAAACAGAAGAAAGAAAAGATCATTAGGTGGAAATACTAAGAGGATATTTGTTGAGTGGCCTTTTTATAAAAATAATATAAATGTTGAAAATTTTAGTTTAAATATGGCTAGCTCATTTTCTGCTCAATATTTTTATTTACTTTAGTATATTTTGCAAATAGTGCAAATAATTTGCCAATGTATTTTGTTTGGCACATTTGGCCTAAACCACCAAAATGAATACAATTAAGATAGTGCAAAATTTATGGAAATTTAAAATTATCTTAATTTTATAACACATATATATTATATTTATATTTCATATATATATATATACTTTTCTTTGTGTATCCATACTGAACCATGAGAAGAATTAAAATGAAGTATTCTCAATTCCTTAAAGGAGTAAAGATAATGTATTCTGCCAGTTTTCCCAAATATTTGTTCAGATAAAATGTTCACATTTAATTTCATACAGGTTCAGCTAAAAAAACACTTTTATGAAATAAGTTTGGGGAATATTGCATGCTTAACCTCACTTGGAGATGTACAATGTATATTAGCTTTTTAAATACTCAGAAGTGTTCCAGTAAAAGTACATGTGCATTTTCTGTGTGTGTGTGTGCATAATTTGATCTTATGAAATCATCTGTTTTGGAACATCAGTTAATAATTATAGATATAAATAACCAAGAAAGCTGAATTGGAAATGCTCTTTGAGATGAGTTCAGCTGCTTTTAATTTGGGTAAAACAAATTCACCATTTCTAAATTTCTTCCTGCCTGTAAGTATAAAAGAAAAATAGTTTATCTTGTTCAAACAAGAAAAATATGGATGTTATGAGTGTTTTGTTAATAACTTGCATCTAGGCAAATATAAAGTATATCAGATATTAGAAATAAAATGTCTATGCATTAGGTATTAAGCTATAACACTAATCCTTAGGACTTTTATTGCATTCCAATTGTCTTTTGCCGAGGTAAGTTTAGATATAGAACCCATTCACACTCATATTCTACATATAGTTGTCTTTTTAAAACCTGAAATGTCATTTTTTTTTACATCTTTATTGGAGTATAATTGCTTTACAATGGTGTGTTAGTTTCTGCTTTATAACAAACTAAATCAGTTATACATATACATATGTTCCCATATCTCTTCCTTCTTGCATCTCTCTCCCTCCCACCCTCCCTATCCCACCCCTCTAGGTGGTCACAAAGCACCGAGCTGATCTCCTTGTTCTATGTGGCTGCTTCCCACTAGCTATCTATTTTACATTAGGTAGTATATATATGTCCATGCAACTCTCTCACTTTGTGACAGCTTACGGTTCCCCCTCCCCATATCCTCAAGTCCATTCTCTAGTAGGTCTGTGCCTTTATTCCCATCTTACCCCTAGGTTCTTCATGACAATTATTTTTTCTTAAATTCCATATATATGTGTTAGCATATGGTATTTGTCTTTCTCTTTCTGACTTACCTCACTCTGTATGACAGATTCTAGGTCCATCCACCTCACTACAAATAGCTCAATTTTGTTTCTTTTTATGGTTGAGTAATATTGCATTGTATATATGTGCCACATCTTCTTTATCCATTCATCTGACGATGGACACGTAGGTTGTTTCCATCTCCTGACTATTGTAAATAGAGCGGCAATGAACATTTTGGTACATGACTCTTTTAGAATTATGGTTTTCTCAGGGTATATGCCCAGTAATGCGATTGCTGGGTCATATTTTTAGTTCTATTTGTAATATTTTAAGGAACCTCCATACTGTTCTCCATGGTGGCTGTACCAATTCACATTCCCACCAGCAGTGCAAGAGTCTTCCCTTTTCTCCACACCCTCTCCAGAATTTATTGTTTCTAGATATTTTGATGATGGCCATTCTGACAGGTGTGAGATGATATCTCATTTAGTTTTGATTTGCATTTCTCTAATGATTAATGATGTTGAGCATTCATTCATATGTTTGTTGGAAGTCTGTATATCTTCTTTGGAGAAATATCTATTTAAGTCTTCTGCCCATTTTTGGATTGGATTGTTTGTTTCTTTGTTATTGAGCTGCATGAGCTGCTTATAAATTTTGGAGATTGATCCTTTGTCAGTTGCTTAATTTGCAAATATTTTCTCCCATTCTAAGGGTTGCCTTTGATCTTATTTATGGTTTCCTTGGCTGTGCAAAAGGTTTGAAGTTTCATTACATCACATTTGTTTATTTTTGTTTTTATTTCCATTTCTCTAGGAGGTGGGTCAAAAAGGATCTTGCTGTGATTTATGTCATAGACTGTTCTGCCTATGTTTTCCTCTAAGAGTTTGAGAGTTTCTGGCCTTACATTTAGCTCTTTAACCCATTTTGAGCTTATTTTTGTGTATGGTGTTACAGAGTGATCTAATCTCATACTTTACATGTACCTGTCCAGTTTTCCAAGCACCACTTATTGAAGAGTCTGCCTTTTCTCCATTTTATATTCTTGTCTCCTTTATCAAAGATAAGGTGACCATATGTGCATGGATTTACCTCTGAGCTTTCTATCCTGTTCCATTGATCTATCATTCTGCTTTTGTGCCAGTACCATACTGTCTTGACTACTCTAGCTTTGTAGTACAGTCTGAAGTCAGGGAGCCTGATTCCTCCAGCTCCATTTATCGTTCACAAGATTGCATTTGCTATTCGGGGTTTTTGTGTTTCCATACAAATTGTGAAATTTTTTTTCTAGTTCTGTGAAAAATGCCAGTGGTAGTTTTATAGGGATTGCATTGAATCTGTAGATTGTTCTGGGTAAGAGAATCATTTTCACAATGTTGATTCTTCCAATCCAAGAACATGGTATATATCTCCATCTATTTGTAGCATCTTTAATTTCTTTCATCAGTGTCTTATAATTTTCTGCATACTGGTCTTTTGTCTCCTTAGGTAGGTTTATTCCTAGATATTTTATTCTTTTTCTTGCAATCATAAATGGGAGTGTTTTCTTGATTTCAATTTCAAATTTTTCATCATTAGTGTATAGGAATGCCAGAGATTTCTGTCCATTAAATTTGTATCCTGCTACTTTACCAAATTCATTGATTAGCTCTAGTAGTTTTCTGGTGGCATCTTTAGGATTCTCTATGTATAGTGTCATGTCATCTGTAAACAGTGAGAGCTTTACTTCTTATCTGATTTGGATTCCTTTTATTTCATTTTCTTCTCTGATTGCTTTGGTAAAACTTCCAAAACTATGTTGAATAAGAATGGTGAGACTGGGCAACCTTGTCTTGTTCCTGATCTTAGTGGAAATGCTTTCAGTTTTTCACCATTGAGGACGATGTCTGCTGTGGGTTTGTCATATATGGCCTTTATTATGTTGAGGAAAGTTCCCTCTATGCCTACTTTCTGCAGGGTTTTTATCGTAAATGGGTGTTGAATTTTGTCGAAAGCTTTCTCTGCATCTATTGAGATGACCATATGGTTTTTTCTCCTTCAATTTGTTAATATTGTGTATCACATTGATTGATTTGCATATATTGAAGAATCCTTGCATTCCTGGAATAAACCCCACTTGCTCATGGTGTATGATCCTTTTAGTGTGCTGTTGGATTCTGTTTGTTAATATTTTGTTGAGGATTTTTGCATCTATGTTCATCAGTGATATTGGCCCGTAGTTTTCTTTCTTTGTGACATCTTTGTCTGGTTTTGGTATCATGGTGACTGTGGCCTTGTAGGATGAGTATGGGAGTGCTCCTCCCTCTGCTATATTTTGGAAGAGTTTGAGAAGGATAGGTGTTACCTCTTCTCTAAATGTTTGAAAGAAGTCGCCTGTGAAGCCATCTTGTTCTGAGCTTTTGTGTGTTGGAAGATATTTAATCGTAGTTTCAATTTCAGTGCTTGTGATTTGTCTGTTCATATTTTCTATTTCTTCCTCGTTCATACTTGCCACGTTGTGCATTTCTAAGAATTTGTCCATTTCGTCCAGGTTTTCCATTTTATTGGCATAGAGTTGCTTGTAGTAATCTCTAATGATCTTTTGTATTTCTGCAGTGTCAGTTGTTACTTCTCCTTTTTCATTTCTAATTCTATTTATTTGAGCCTTCTTTTTTTTTTTTTTGATGAGTCTGGCTAATGGTTTATCAATTTTGTTTATCTTCTCAAAGAACCAGCTTTTAGTTTTATTGATCTTTGCTATCATTTCCTTCATTTCTTTTTCATTTATTAATAATCTGATCTTTATTATTTCTTTCCTTCTGCTAACTTTGGGACATTTTTATTCTTCTTTCTCTAATTGCTTGAGGTGCAAGTTTAGGTTGTTTATTTGAAATATTTCCTATTTCTTAAGGTAGGATTGTATTGCTATAAACTTCCTTCGTAGAACCGCTTTTGCTGCATCCCATAGGTTTTGGGTTGTCGTGTCTCCATTGTCATTTGTTTCTAGGTATTTGTTGATTTCCTGTTTGATTTCTTCAGTGATCACTTCGTTATTAAGTAGTGTGTTGTTTAGCCTCCATGTGTTTGTATTTTTTTACAGATCTTTTCCTGGAATTGATATCTAGTCTCATAGCATTGTGGTCAGAAATGATACTTGATACAATTTCAATTTTCTTAAATTTACCAAGGCTTGGTTTGTGAGCCAAGTTATGATCTATCCTTGAGAATGTTCCATAAACACTTGAGAAAAATGTGTATTCTGTTGTTTTTAGATGGAATGTCCTATACATATCAATTAAGTCCATCTTCTTTAATGTATCATTTAAAGCTTCTGTTTCCTTATTTATTTTCATTTTGGATGATCTGTCCATTTGTGTAAGTGGGGTGTTAAAGTCTCCTACTATGAATATGTTACTGTCGATTTCCCCTTATGTTGTTTTAGTATGAGCCTTATGTATTGTGGTGCTCCTATGTTGGGTGCATAAATATTTACAATTGTTTTATCTTCTTCTTGGATTGATTCCTTGATCATTAGGTAGTGTCCTTCTTTGTATCTTCCAATAGTCTTTATTTTAAAGTCTATTTAGTCTGATATGAAAATTGCTACTCCAGCTTTCTTTTGGCTTCCATTTGCATGGAATATCTTTTTCCAACCCCTCACTTTCAATCTGTATGTGTCTCTAGGTCTGAAGTGGGTCTCCTGTAGACAGCATATATATGGGTCTTATTTTTGTATCCATTCAGCCACTCTGTGTCTTTTGGTGGGAGCATTTAATCCATTTATATTTAAGGTAATTATCATTATGTATGTTCCTATTCCCATTTTCTTAATTGTTTTGAGTTTGTTATTGTAGGTCTTTTCCATCTCTTGTGTTTCTTGCTTAGAGAAGATCCTTTAGCATTTGTTGTAAAGCTGGTTTGGTGGTGCTGTACTCTCTCAGCTTTTGCTTGTCTTTAAAGGTTTTAATTTCTCCATCAAATCTGAATGAGATCCTTGCTGGGTAGAGGATAGTGGCAGTTTTTTCTCATTCATCATTTTAAATTTGTCCTGCCAGTCCCTTCTGACTTGCAGAGTTTCTGCTGAAATATCAGCTGTTAACCTTATGGGGATTCCCTTGTGTGTTATTTGTTGTTTTTCCCTTGCTGCTTTTAATATGTTTTATTTGTATTTCATATTTGACAGTTTGATTAATATGTGTCTTGGCGTGTTTCTCCTTGGATTTATCCTGTATGGGACTCTCTGTGCTTCCTGGGCTTGATTAACTATTTCCTTTCCCATATTAGGGACATTTTCAAGTATAATCTCTTCAAATATTTTCTCAGTCCCTTTCTTTTTCTCTTCTTCTTCTGGAACCCCTGTAATTCGAATGTTGGTGCATTTTATGTTTTCCCAGTAGTCTCTGAGACTGTCATCAGTTCTTTCCATTCTTTTTTCTTTATTCTGCTCTGCAGTAGTTATTTCCACTACTTTATCTTCCAGATCACTTATCTTTTCTTCTGCCTTAGTTATTCTGCTATTAATCTCTTCTAGAGTATTTTTAATTGCATTTATTGTGTTGTTCATCATTGCTTGTTTCATGTTTAGTTCTTCTAGGTCCTTGTTAAATGTTTCTTGCATATTGTCTATTCTATTTCCAAAATTTTGGATCATCTTTACTATCATTATTCTGAATTCTTTTTCAGGTAGACTACCTATTTCCTCTTCATTTGTTAGGTCTGGTTGGTTTTTATCTTGCTCCTTCATCTGCTGTGTGTTTTTCTGGCTTCTACTTTTGCTTATCTTACTGTGTTTGGGGTCTCCTTTTTGCAGGCTGCAAGTTCGTAGTCCCCATTGTTTTTGGTGTCTGTCCCCAGTAGATAAAGTTGGTTCAGTGGTTTGTGTAGGTTTCCTGGTAAAGGGAACTAGTGTCTGTGTTCTGGTTCATGAGGCTGGATCTTGTCTTTCTGGTGGGCAGGTTCACGTCTGATGGTGTGTTTTTGGGTATCTATGGACTTATTATGATTTTAGGCAACCTCTCTGCTAATGGGTGGGGTTTTGTTCCTGTCTTGCTAGTTGTTTGGCATGAGGTGTCCAGCACTGTAGCTTGCTGGTCGTTGAGTGAAGCTGGGTGTTGCTGTTGAGATAGAGATCTCTGGGAGATTTTTGCCATTTGATATTATGTGGAGCTGGAAGGTCTTTTGTGGACCTGTGTCCTGAAGTTGGCTCTGCCACCTCAGAGGCACAGCACTGACTCCTGGCTGGAGCACCAAGAGCCTGTCCTCCACACAGCTCAGAATAAAAAGGAGAAAAAGTAGAAAGAAAGAAGGAAAGAGGAAAAAAGAAAATAAAATAAAGTTATTAAAAAATAATTATTAAGAAAAATAATGTTCTTTAAAGTATAAAAAAAAGAAAAAGAAAAAAAAAACGGACGGATAGAACCCTAGGACAAATGGTGAAAGCAAAGCTATACAGAGAAAATCTTACACAGAAGCATACACATACTCACACAAAAAAAGAGGAAAAGTGGAAAAAAATAATAAATCTTCTCTCAAAGTCCATCTCCTCAATTTGGGATGATTCATTGTCTATTCAGGTATTCCACAGATGCAGGATACATCAAGTTGATTGTGGAGATTTAATCTGCTGCTCCTGAGGCTGCTGGGAGAGATTTCCCTTTTTCTTCTATGTTTGCACAGCCTCCAGGGTTCAGCTTTGGATTTGACCCCGCCTCTGCATGTAGGTTGCCAGAGGGCTTCTGTTCTTCTCTCAGAAAGGACGGGGTTAAAGGAGCCACTGATTCAGGGGCTCTGGCTCACTCAGGCCGGGAGGATGGAGGGGTACTGAATGCAGGGCAAGACTGAGATTGCAGAGGCCGGTGTGACGTTGCACCAGCCTGAGGTGCACCGTGTGTTCTCCCGGGGAAGCAGTCTACAGATGCAATGAAATCACTATCAAAATTTTATTTTTTTTAGAAAGGCAAAACAGGATCCTAAAACTTATATGAACCTCCAAGGGATCTCAGATAACTACAATTATATTTAAAAAGGAAAACCAAGTGAGAGCAACCGTACTTCCTGATTTCAAAACTTGGTACAAGGTTAAGTAATCAACATGGTGTGGTACTAACATAAAGTACTGGCATAAGGCATAGACATATGAACAAATAGAATAGAAGAAAGGGTCCAGATTAACCCAAATATTTGTGATCAAAAGATTTTCAACAATGGTTTCCAAACTAGCCAATAGGGAAAAAATAGTCTTTCAACAAATATTCTAAGACAATTTGATAACAGTATGCAAAAGAAAAAATGTGGGGCACCTACCTATATCCATATGCAAAACAAAACAAAAACAAACAAACAAAAAAGCTCAAAATGGATTAATGACCTAAATATAAACGCTAAAACTATTAAATTCAGAAGAAAACATGGTATAAATGCTCATAACATCAGATCTGGCAATGAATTTTATGATTTGACATGAAAAGCATGAATACAAAATTGGACTCTATAAAATTATTTTTTTTCATCAAAGGATATATCAAGAATATGAAAACACAAACTCCAGAATGGGAGACAGTATTTCCAAATCATATATCTGTTAAGTGTTTAGCACCCAGAACTTGTAAGTGTTCTAACAAAGAACTGTTACAAGTTGACAATAAAAAAGACAAAAAAAAAACATTTACAATTGGGCAAAGGCCTTAAACAGACATTTCTTCAAAGAAGGTATACAGATGGTCAATAAGCACAGGAAAAGATCAACATTATTGATCATGAAAAATTCAAGTCAAAAACCACAGTGAGCCAACTCTTCATGTCCATTAGAATGGCTTTAATCAAGAAAATGGAAAATAACAAGTTCTGGCAAATATGTGTAGAAATAGGCATCCTTGTACACTGCTAGGAGGAGTGTAAAATGGTGCAGCCACTATAGTAAACAGTTTGATTGTTCATCAAAAAGTTAAACATGGAATTACCATATAACCCAGCAATTCTACTCCTATGCATATATCCAAGAGAAATGAAAACATTATGTCCACACAGAAACTTGTACACAAACGCTTATTTCAGAATTATTTGTAATATCCAAAAGGTAGAAACAACCTAAATATCCTTCAACAGATGAATGAATAAACAAATTGTTGTATATACTGTTATGTATAACATCAAAAAGGAACTTAAAAAGGAACGAAATATTGATACATGATACAACTTGGATGAACCTTGAAAACATGTTATGTGAGTGAGAGGAGACAAACACAAAATCTGGCATATTGGATTATTCTTTTTATATTATATGTCTAAAATAGGCAAACCCATAGAGATAGAAAGCAGGTCAGGGGTTAACAGAGAATAGTATGTAGGTATATGGATGATTATGTAAAGAGTATGTGGTGTTTTTGTGAGGTGATTAAAAAAATTTGAAACAAGAGAGTTGGTGATTGCACAACATTGTGAAGACACTAAATACCAATGAACTGTACACTAAATACCAGTGGATTGTATACTTTAAAATGATTAATGAATTTCACATCTAGTTTAAGGAATCATGCACAACTATCATAGTCTTTCTTTGTCAGTAAGAAATATAAGTTTTAAGTTTATTATATGTGTTCCAAACCAGAGTGTAATATTTATATTTTTCCATTTTCCATTTTCCATTAATATAATATTTTTAAAGAATTGAAGTACCTAGCTAAGCTTTTCAGTTGTGGAAATATTATTTTATTAACCTAAAAAAAGGGGGCAAACTTCATTAAACTGGTTATAGAACATAAGTAAAATATTAAAATAGTGTTACTTATAAGTAAAGCACTATGCTTCATCTTGCTAAATTTCAGACAGTGGTTCAATATATTTTGTATGACATGCATCTTACTCAGGCTTAGCAGAGATAGTGATTAAAATAATGACAGAAGTTTTTATACATAATAAAATGAATGTAGAATAGGAAAAAAAAAACCACTTGAGTTGGGTTTACCTACTGAATAGTTTAATATAAATTACAGTAACCTCTAGAAAATATTACTGTTGTTGTGCTTTAGAGTTAAGCAAACTAGAGGTAGCAGAGATATACATATGGCTATTGTATCATTTTTACAAGAGTCTTTCTTAATTCACTATTCAGAAGATTTAAAAACTAATGATAACTAATGACACTGCATTAAAATTGCTTTTCTCTTTTCATCATAAAAAGACATACTAAAAATAATTAAGGATTACATTGTAATTTAGCTGTAATGTCTGTTTCAACTTAACTGACACAATTTTTTCCCTAAATTGTACATGAAGTTATTGGGGAAAATATGTTAAGAAATTTAGCATGTTCTGTGTTTCAGGAAAAAAATACTATTTCCTGTTACCATATTTTTCTATGACATAATCAGTGATATCCTTAACAGAGTCATCATGCATACTATGAACTCATCTCTCTGTTTTGTGACATATTTCTGGCAAGACTGGCCTAAAAGCAGAGTTAATTTTACTGTGTAAGTTATCACTGTTCAATTAAATAGAAACCGAAATCAACCTGCCTTTAAGAAATAAAATAATTTATTATATTGTACAACCAGAAAGTTCAGAGGTGGTTTTGGCTTCAGTAACAATTGGATCCAGGGACTGAGATAATTTTATTAGAAATCAATCTTTCTTCTTCTCATGACTCTGCTTACCTCCCTTTGGCACGATTCCCAGACAGGGATTCCACCTCTACATTTTGACAACTTCAGTGGAAAAAGTGAACTTCTTTCCAAATATGTCAAGAAATAGCTCCTATAAGGTTCTCCTTGACTTGGTTGATTTGTACGTATCTCTGAATTGATCACTGTAGCCAATGACTTGGTACTCTGATGGAACAGGTCTGTGTTATGTGCTCCAAGAATTTGGATGTGAGCCAACCCTAAGAGTAGCCATATACTGAGAGCGAGGAAGGAACATTTACCAGAGAAATATTATAGAAACTTCACCAGAAGAAGGGTGGATAAATGTTAGGCTAAAAACGTACACATACATATAATTTAATAATAAATGTTATAATTTTTATGCAACTGAAAAACTGTTCATGTACATTAGCCACTAGACACTGATGACATTATAAGTTAACTTGTACACATACACATTGAAAAATAAGTTTTATAAGCAACATGCTTTCTACAGAAACGCATGCCATGTTCAATATGAGCTATATTTCCATCTTAGAAGAATTTTGTGTAACTGGAATCAGCAGTTTGAATTCTCTCAATTATGCATGTACAATAGAGGCTGCACATTTTGAAGATTTGTTTAATACTCTGATTTCTATAATAAATGGGAATATGGATTAACTAGCAGCCATTTTAGAATTACTATTGCAACAATGAGAAAGTCAGCATATTACACATGAACACACAGAGGTATATATTTTTAAGAAGTCAACACATTACCTATCAAAAAACCAAGTTATGGGTACTAGAACCTGATAAAAGCTGGAAGAAAGGTGCTGACATTCTTTAATGTTAAGCCATGTTATAACCTAAAATATACTATTATTACTCAAATTTCAATGATATCTATATATCCTAATTTTAAAATAATGTACTTTTTATTTTTCAAATAAATGTTGATACTGAATCTGAGACTCCAGGGTTTACCAGTAAAACTCAGTAGTTTAGTTTTTACATGCTAGCTATCCTAGCATAAGTTTAAAGAGTAAACCTGAGTAAAATATAGTAAAGTTGGTTTTCAATTGTCTCACAGTCCATTAATATTTATCAACTAAAAGGACACTGAAAACTATGATGCAATTTAAAATATATAATAATTGGTATATTATGCAGTATTGAGGGAACATATGTAAGATAGTAAGTGATTCCATATTTGGATGGGTAGAGGAAACAATATGAATAAATAATGTTTAAATATTTTGTAATATAAATGGAAATATGCCAGGTGAGGAAGGGGAGCATTACATGATGGAGGAATCATTTGAAAGATTTCATGGAAGTATGCAGAGATATGGCATTTCAATAGATTATTTAGTGTCTATGGTGTGTGAAGGAGTCACTCGTGAAATTTCTGGGAAAGGAAGCTGGTGCTGACATTAATATATAACTATCTAAAGAGTTTAGATTTTATCCTGTAGACAAGCAATGCTCAACATTTTGGCCTCAAGAATTCTTTACACTCTTAAAAAAAATTGTTGAATCCAAGGAGCTTTAGTCTCTCTAGTTGGATATTTAAGGTGCATCATCTCTGTAGTGGAAATTAACACTGAGAAAACGTTAAAATAATAGTTTAATATTATTTAACTGCATCATGCAGATCTTAAATATACTAACATTTCAATTTAGATCAAAAAATTAATATCATTACTAATCTTTTCTGTAAAATTTGTAAGTATTTAGATGTTATGACAGTTAACAAGTTTTTCAAAGCTCTAATTTTCATTTAAAAGCATGCATGTTGGGCTTCCCTGGAGATGCAGTGGTTGAGAGTCTGCCTGCCGATGCAGGGGACACGGGTTCATGCCCCAGTCCGGGAAGATCCCACATGCCACCGAGGAGCTGGGCCCATGAGCCATGGCCGCTGAGCCTGCGCGTCCAGAGCCTGTGCTCCACAATGGGAGAGGCCACAACAGTGAGATGCCCGTGTACTGCAAAAAAAAAAAAAAAAATTAGCATGCATGTTAATATTGATATCAGATACTGCTATTTATTTTCATTGAAGTGACTATCTTTGCTCCTTTTTGAGAAAATGTCTACCAAATACCCAAGTCTACATAGTTTCCCTGTTCATTTTTTAAAAATAAAAATGGAGTTCAATGAAAATGCAGGTAGTTCAGCTCATACTGCAAACAAGCACTCATGTGTTTCCCTCAAGACAACTGTTACATGATAAGACTGAAATTATTTATGTTTACTTCCCATTTTCCACACAGTGTGATGAAATGAAATGTACCCAGGGTCAAGATTTAATGCAATTAACATTTTGTACTGATTTACCAAGGACATTCTTAAATGAACCTATGCAACAGTTACTTTAAAAAATAAGACAGACTGTGTAACAGTGAAGAACATGGTTCTTAGAGTACTCTGGCTCCATTGGCTTGATTTCATGCCAATGTGCTTGCAGTTTTACCCAACATTACTTTTACAACAATAGTGCAAAATATCAATACAATGGAAAGGTATATTCACTTTTAATATTATTATGAAGATATTTTTGACCCTGAAGATCCCCTGAAAAATGCCTTGGAGATGTCCAGCATCTGTAGAACACTTTGAGAACTGTTGTCATAGGTAATGAGGAGTATAGAAAAATTCAAAGTTGATATTTTAAAATTCCAAATATCTGTGAGGTATAGTATATGCAGGGTTTCTAAAGTTTTACTGAATATGATGACTTTATTATATTTGGGTTCTATTAGAGAGAGGCAAATTCCAGAGTTTTCAGTAGAACATTATTCAATTGTCCAGCAACAAGAGACTGAAATGAATCATGATGTCAATGGGAAAAAGAAAGGAATATGATTAATTTTGGAGTTAATAAAAAGAGACTTGGAATTGATTAAATGAAGGGATTGAGCCAAAAGACAGTGCTCACTAATGCTTCAGATATCACATTTGATTGACCAAGTGAGTAATGATGTTATTATTCAAGATGGAGCTGGTCAGTGAAATAAGTATTTAGTTAAGTTTGAGACAATAATGCCATGCATTTTACATGTTTTTAAAAATATGTTAACATTATGGTACTTATAAAAAATAACAGTTAATAAACATATAATGAGATTTTAATAACTAAGAAATATGCTTGGGAAAGCAAAGATTACTATAAAAACTGACTCAAGCATCAGTTATACAGATGAACTTACGGGAGGCTAGTTATGAGAACTGTTCCTCTAGTTCTGCACATCATGGCCCTAGTGCCTGAAGCCTTCCTCTATTCCCTAGTACACAACACAGGCTATGATATAGAGTAGGTGCTTAAAAATGGATAGGGACATCAATGAATCAATGAGAATCATCAACTGACAAAGCAAAGAACAAAAATCCAGGGAAGATAAAACTTATTCAGTTAGCGGAAAAATTATATAAAAATAAATGGCAATAGTGCTAAGCCAGGGATAGACTGAATAGTACAAAATAATCCCTTAAAAACTTGATTTTAAGAAATATTTAATAATTTAATAAATAATGGAGGCAGGATTACAAATGAAGGGTGAAGGGATTATATGCTAATGTTAAGAGAATTAATTATAATATAAAATAATTCAGTCTTACACAACATAAAACATAAAGTGTTAATATTAACAGCAATCTAATAGAAGAAACTAGCTGTAAACATTTACTTATAGTTAAGCAAGGAATTTTTAAACATGGAACCAATGGAAAAGCCAATAAGAGAGTGATGACAAATTTTACAAAATAAAAATTAAAATATACAAGATTTAAGATACAACAAGATATAATATATTTAAAATATAATTTTCTCTTTACTCATTCCTACTTTTATGCTCAGGACCCTGGAAAGAGTCAAAGAATATATAAAGATGTGTTACAAGAAAAAATAATTTTCCCAGTTGCCATAATGAAAGGTATTGTACGCTTAATTAAAGTTGCATTGCCCTAAACTTTTTATATTCATTTTCTTGTTAACTACTACTTTGTTGAAACAAAAACAGAAACAAATATTTGGCTAGCAAGATTTGAAAGCGAATCTTTGATAATGAACATATTTGAATGAAACCTCAAGGAGACAACTTTTTTTCCTGTCTAATTGAAAAATGTCGAAAATAGACACACTCAATGTGTATGGGGTGAAAAAATACACCAATTCTCTGCTTTTATGTGAATAAATTGGTGTAATTTTTCCCTATTTGTAATTTTTTTCTGCATATTGTAACTACATAATGAATATTAATACTTTATATTTATTATGAAATCAGAGACATAAAGGGAATGGATAAAATTAGCATTTAGGAAGAAAATAAATGTTCAAAAAGCCCATTTAGTCAATTTTCATTGTCAAATGCCATATATGTATTGGAGAGGGGTGAGATTCAAGCACCTAGTATGTGGTTACTAGTGACATTTTCAGGGCAACTTCCAGATTACCAATTTTCTCTGTTCTATATGCAGTAGAATATGTGCGTGTGTGTGTATGCGAGCTCACACATGCTCATGTATGTTGAAGGCCAGTGTAGGGGGCTGTGGAGAGAGAGAGAGAGAGCACGCAAGATTGAGACTGATTGACAGAGAGGGAATTAACTCAAGCAATAAATAATAAACAAGTTCCTCACTTAGGCAAATTTCTTGATGGCCTCTTGCTGTAGAAAATTCGAGGATTATCGTCTATAATATCCAAGTTGACGCTTAACCATCTCCCTATCCATAACTTATCTCCTTCAGTAGTTAGCCTTATTAATTTTCCTCCTGAGTAATTTTGATATCATTATATTTGTACTTATTTTCATATCGGTGTTTATAATTGACTGCTTAATGTTATTTCTGAGTATGCATTTGTTAAAATAATGGGCACCATATATCTAAGGAAAATTTATTGAAGAAATGATAAATATTTGTCCAATAGGAATAAAAATGTCAAATTTGACTGCCTCAAATGCTTTGATTGTAAAATATTAAACTGTAATATGAACCAGAGACCTATGTCCAGTAATATTAAATTTTTACACTCTTCCTATTGTTCATTTTTCTTCTGCTATGTTTCTTTTCCTTCCTTATTACATTTTACAATATGAAAGTCACAACCTTAGCATACTCATTAGCAGTAAGGGCATTAACAAGAAAGTGATTTAGTATGGGAAAAATAAAATAACTACAGTTCTAGTAATTCTTCTACTAAAATAAAAAGTTCTCTACAGGTAATTAAGAATGATCAGCTGGATTCTTCTGTCTGTTCTGAGAGCATGAATTCCCTGCTTTCTAAGAAATGGTTGTTTTGCTTTTGCCCCATCAAGAACCTGCATTTTATTCAATTAAAGGCAACATTAACAGTGTAATTTGGGAAGCTCTGATAAATTTCATATATTCATATTCAGTCACTCTTCTATGTTCATAAGTCATTAAATGCCTGCTTATATCAGCACTTAATTATCTTGGGTGATGAACAGATATACAGTAACAGTTTGTCAGCAAATTAGTATATGTCAAATGTGTCCCCTTTCTCTTTTTCAATATCACAAACTTATTGCAAACCATTATCATATTTCTCCTAACTAAAACATCCAATTTCGTCCTTGCAATCCCATATCTAGAAGATAATATAGGAGAAAATCTATGTAACCATGGGTTTTTAAAATAGATGTTTAGATAAACAACAAAAGCACAATCCATGGAAAGGATTAATCTCCAAAATATATAAATAGCTCATGCAGTTCAATATTATAAAAACCATCAACCCAATCCAAAAATGGGCAGAAGACCTAAATAGAGTTTTCTCCAAAGAAGACATACTGATGGCCAATAAACACACAAAAATCTGTTCAACATCACTAATTATTAGAGAAATGCAAATCAAAACTACAGTAAGGTGTCACCTCACACTGGTTAGAATAGGCATCATCAGAAAATCTATAAAAAACAAATGCTGGAGATGGTGTGGAGAAATGGAAACCCTCTTGCACTGTTGGTGGAATGTAAATTGATACATCCACTATGGAGAACAGTGTAGAGGTTCCTTAAAAAGCTAAAAATAGAATTACTATATGACCCAGCAATCCCACTACTGGGCATATACCAGTATATGAGAAAACCATAGTTCAAAAAGACACATGCACCCCAATGTTCATTGCAGCCCTATTTACAATAGCCAGGTCATGGAAGCAACCTAAATAACCATCAACAGACGAATTGATAAAGAAGTTGTTGTCCATATATACAGTGGAATATTACTCAGCCATAGAAAAGAATGAAATTGGGTCATTTGTAGAGATGTGGATAAATCTAGAGACTGTCCTACAGAGTGAAGTAAGTCAGGAAGAGACAAACAAATATCATATATTAATGCATATATGTGAAACATAGAAATATTGTACAGATGAACAGGTTTGCAGGGCAGAAGTTGATACACAGATGTAGAGAACAAACATATGGACACCAAGGTAGGAAAGCGGGGGGTGGGGGGGCTGGTTGCTGGTGTTGTGATGAACTGAGAGATTGGGGTTGACATATATATACTAATATGTATAAAATGGATAAATAATAAGAACTGCTGTATAAAGAAATGAAATAAAATTCAAGAAAAATTGAGAGATGGAAATAAGTGATACAAATGGAAATGACAAAAAGCTGGGGTAGGGATTCTCATATCAGACATCATAGACTTTTTTTTTAATCTGTAATAAATAAAAGAAGGATATTATATAATGATAAAGGGATTAATAGAAGAAGAGGATATTGCACTCATTATCATATGTGCACCTAATACAGGAGCACATAAACACAATGCCAATATTAACAGACATAAAGGGAGACAGTGACAATAATACAATAATAGTAGGGGATTTTAACACTCCATTTACACCAATGGGCAGATTATCCAAATGGAATCAATAAGGAAACAGTAGTCCTAAATGACAAACTATATATACATTTAACCAGGCTTCTCAAGAAGTAAAGTGAGGGGACCCAAATAAACAAAATAAGAGATGACAGAGGAGAAATAACAACCAATAACACAGAGATACAAAAACTCATAAGACAACATTATAAAGAGTTATGTGCCAACAAATTGGACAATCTACAAAGTGGACACATCTCTAGAAGCATATAACCTGCCAAGACTCAATCAGGAAAAATAGACAATCCCAAAAGACTAATCACTAATTGTGAATTCCCATTTGTAATAAAAACAAACAAACACACAAACAAACAAAAAACACCTCTCAGCAAATGAAAGCCCTGTACTGGATGGCTTCACAGGGGAATTCTACCACACATATAAAGATCTAATAAGTGTATTTCTCAAACTCTTCCAAGACATTAAAGAGAAATGTGCACTCCCAAATTCATTCTATGAATCCACCATTTCCCTGTTACCCAAACCAAAGAAACTCCAAAATTAAAATTACAGACCAATATCTCTGATGAATACAGATACAAAAATTCTCAACACAATACAAGCAAACCAATTTCAACAATATATAATCAGCATCATATACCCTGATCATATTGGATTTATGCAGAGAACCAAGGATGGTTTTATATTTGCAAGTCAATCAATGTGATATACTACATTAACAAAAGAAAGGACAAAAATCACAGGATCATCTCAATAGATGGAAAAAAAAACATTTGACAAAATTCAACATCCATTCATGACAAAAACTCATTAAAATTGGTACAGAGTGAGCATATATTTCAACATAATAAGGACCATTTATAACAAACCCACAGCTAACATCATACTGAATGGTGAAAAGTTGAAAGCCTTTCCTTTAAAACCCGAAACAAGACAAAGATGCTCATTTTCATCACTCCTATTTAATGTTTTTGTACTGTAAGTAAGTCCTAGCCATAGCAATCAGACAGGAAGAAATAAAGACATCCAAATTGGAAGGGAGAAGTAAAATTGTCCTTACTTGTAGGTGTCATGATACTATATATAGGAAATCCTAGAGTCTACCAAAAAGCTATTAAAACAAATAACTGAAGAAAACTAAATTACTAATTTGAAAAGATGCATGCACTCCTATGTTCATAGCAGCATTGTTTTCAAAAACTAAGATATGGAAGCAACCTAAGTGTCCGTCAACATATGAATGGATAAAGAAGATGTCACACACACACACACACACACACACACACACACATATACACACACACACAGAGTGGAATATTACTCTGCTATAAAAAGAATGAAATTGTGTCATTTCCAACAACATGGATGGACTTGGAGTATATTATGCATAGTGAAATAAGTCAGATAGGAAAAGACAAAACTTTATGGTGTCACTTATACCTAGAGTCTAAAAAAATAAAACAAATGAATATATATAAGAAAATTGAAATAGTCTCACAGAGAGCCAACTAGTGGTTACCATTGTGAAGAAAATAGGGGAGAGGGGCATAGTAGGGGTAAAGGATTAAGAGATACAAACTACTACATATAAAATAAATAAGCAACAAAAATACATTGTACAGCACAGTAAAATACAGCCATTATTTTATAGTAACTTTAAATGGAGTATAATTTATAAAAATATTGAATCATTATGTTGTAAACTGAAACTACTATAATACTACAAATCAATTATACTTCAGTTCAAACATAGATGAATGCAATCCCTATCAAATTACCAATGGCATTCTTCACAGAATTAGAACAAAAATTTTACAATTCGTATGGAAACACAAAAGATCCCAAATAGACAAAGCAATCTTGAGAAAGAAAAACTGAGCTGGAGGAATCAGTCTCCCCAATGTCAAACTATACCACAAAGCTACAGTAATCAAGATAGTACGGTACTAGCACAAAAACAGAAATATAGATCAATGCTACAGGATAGAATGCTCAGAGACAAACCCATGCACATATTGTCACCGAATTTATGACAAAGGAGGCAAGAACATACAATGGAAAAAAGACAGCCTCTTCAGTAAGTGGTGCTGACAGAACTGGACAGCTACATGTAAAAGAATTCAATTAGAACACTACATAACACCATACACAAAAATAAACTCAAAATGGAGTAAAGACCTAAATGTAAAACTAGACACTATAAAACTCTAAGAAGAAAACAGGAAAAACATTCTTTGACATAGACCACAGCAAGATCATTTTTGACCCACCTCCTAGAGTAATGGAAATAAAAGCAAAAATAAACAAATGGGATTTAATTAAACTTAAAAGCTTTTGCAAAGCAAAGGAAGCCATAAACAAGACAAAAAGACAACACTCAGAATGAGAGAAATTATTTGCAAATGAAACAATGGACAAAGGATTAATCTCCAAAATATGCAAACAGTTCATGGAGCTCAATATCAAAAAAACAAACAATCCAATTAAAAAATGGGCAGAAGACCTAAAGAGATATTTCACCAAGGAAGACATACAGATGGCCAAGAGTCAAATGAAAGATGCTCAACATCACTAATTATTAGAGAAATGCCAATCAAAACTACAATGGGGTATCACCTCATGCTGGTCAGAATGGCCATTATCAAAAAATCTAGAAACAATTAATGGTGGAAAGTGTGAGGTGAAAAGGGAACCCTCTTGCACTGTTGGTGGGAATGTAGATTGATAGAACCACTATGGAAAACAGTATATAGGTTCATTAAAAAACTAAAAATAGAACTACCATGTGACCGAAGAATCCCACTACTGGGCATATACCCTGAGAAAACCATAATTCAAAAAGAGACATGTACCAAAATATTCATTGCAGCACTATTTACAATAGCCAAGACACGGAAGCAACCTAAATGTCCATCAATAGATGAATGGATAAAGAAGATGTAGCACATATATACAATGGAATATTACTCAGCCATAAAAAGGAAAGAAATTGAGTTATTTGTACTGAGGTGGATGGACCTAGAGTCTGTCATACAGAGTGAAATAAGTCAGAAAGAGAAAAACAAATACTGTATGCTAATGCATATATATGGAATCTAAAATCAAACAAAAAAATGGTACTGATGAACCTAGTTGCAGGGCAGGAATGAAGACATAGACATACAGAATGGACTTGAGGACACATGGTGGGAGGGGGAAGCTGTGGTAGAGTGAAAGTAGCATCGACATATATACACTACGGAATGTAAAATAGTTAGCTAGTGGGAAGCAGCAGCATAGCACAGGGAAATCAGCTCTGTGCATTGCGATGACCTAGAAGGGTGGGATAGGGAGGATGTGAGGGAGTCTCAAGAGGAGGGGATATGGGGATGTATGTATGCATTTGGCTGATTCACTTTAGTGTACAACAGAAACTTACACCGTATTGTGAAGCAATTACACTCCAATAAAGATCTATTTAAAAAAAATAGAGCAATATTAGAAATGAAAAAAAATAAAGGCATAATCATGTTCTCTAGTAATTCATTTCTATACACACACTCACTCACAGAGACAGACATGCACACACAAGCATACTATCCAATAGAAATGATACAGAAAAGCACTGAACTAACAAAGGATTGAGTTAAGTTTTAAGGCAAGTCAGGGAAATCTTCATAGAGGACATAATGATTAGTCTGGATTTTATAGGATGAATGAATATGTGCCAGGTAGACAAAATGGCTAATACTTTCCAGAAAAGAGGGGAAATTTGTTTAAAAATATGAAAGAGAATAAGTTGTTCTGGGGACTGCAGGTAGTTGGTAATCAGGCAGAACTTCTGGAGAAGTAGTTATCAGAAGTCAGAGTATAGATGTTTTATCATTTGAAAAAAAATAGTATTTACTTTAGGAAATCTGTCTGTGTACATTTGTGTGTATATCTACTTGGTCTAAAATAGTTAATATAGTGCCTATAATATTCAAGAGGGAGTACTGAACCTTTAATATTGAAAGAATCTGGACATTTTACTGGAAGACATCAATCATTAGTTAAGGGCATCTAGATATGCATGTGCTCAGTTTCTTACAAATTATTTTGTATATAACTAGATTTTTTATTTTTAAAAAATTGAGATATAATTGGAATATAACATTGTGTAAGTTTGAGGCATACCATTTCTTGGTTTGATACATTTGTATAGTGCAGCATGACTGATGCAGACGCATTAACTAACCCCTTTATCATGTCACATAATTATCTCTTTTTGTGTTGAGGATAACTGACATCTAGTCTCTTAGCAACTTAGCAATCTTGAAGTTATAATACAGTATTGTTGACTATAATAAATATGTTGTGCCTTAGATCTTTAGAAGTTATTTGTCTACCAGGTGTAAATTTATACCCTTCAACAATATCTCCTCAATTTCCCCACCCCCCATATTTTGGTAATCACTTCTCTACTCTCTGTTTTCACAAGTTCAGATTTTTCATATTCACATATAAGTGTTATCATACAGTTTTGTCACTCTCTGTTTGGCTTATCTCACTTAGCATAATGTCCTCAAGGTCAATCCGTGTTGTTGCAAAAGGCAGGAGTTCCTTCTTTCTCATGGCTGATTAATATTTCATTGTACATATATACCACATCTTTTTTCTTTCATCTGTTGCTGGACAAATTTATTTCCATATCTTGGCTATTGTGAATAATGCTGTAATAAACTTGGGTGTGAAGTTATCTCTTTCAGATACTGATTTTGATTTCTTTGAATATATACTCAGGAGTGGTATTGCTTGATCATATGATCAACTTTTAATTTTTTTTAGGAACCACCATACTTTTTTCCATAATGGTAGTACTAATTTGCATTCCCACCAACAGTGGGTATAAGGGTTCTGTTTTCACTACAATCTTCCTAAGATTCATTATCTCTTGTCTCTTTGATAAAAAGCCATCTTAATGTGTGTGAGATGATATCTCATTGTGGTCTTAATTTGCATTTCCCTGATGATAAGTGATGTTCAACTTTTTCCATATACAATGTTGGCCAGTTTTTTGTCTTCTTTGGAAAGATATCTATTCAGATCCTTTGCTCACTTTTCATTTGGATTATTTGCTTTTTTGCTCTGGAGTTGTATGGATTATTTATACATTTTGGAATTAATTCCTATCAGATGTATATTTTGTGAATATTATTTTTCTCATTCTGCAGGTTTCCTTTTCAACTTATTGACTATTTCCTTTGCTGTGAATAATCTTCTTATGTAAGATAGTCCTACTTATTCTAGTTCTTGTTGCCTATGTTTGGTGACTTATCAAGAAATTATTTACTTGGACTAACTTAGAGGAAAACTTATTTTTTATTTTATTAGAGGAAAAGTTATTGTAAACAAGGAACAAATTCAGATCTTGGGGAGAAGTGAAAGCCACCAGAGCATAATCATATTATCATACTCTATTTTTCATCAGTCATAACTACATTTTCATCACTTAGCCATGCTGTTCCTAAACAGAAATTTTAATATATATATATATATATTTTATTCTTTAAGAATGGTAGCATGGGGACTTCCCAGGTGGCACTGTGGTTAAGAATCCACCTGCCAATTCAGGGGACAAGAGTTCAAGCCCTGGTCCGGGAAGATCCCACATGCTGTGGAGCAACTAATCCTATGAGTCACAACTACTGGAGCCCACGTGTCTAGAGCCTGTGCTCAGCAACAAGAGAAGCCACCACAATGAGAAGATTGTGCACCACAAAGAAGAGTATACCTCACTCACCACAGCCAGAGAAAGCCCGCGCGCAGCAACAAAGACCCAATGCAGCCATAAATTAATTAATTAATTAATTAATTAAAAAAGTAACACAACGTTATGTGTCTATTATATCTCAATAAAACTGAAAAAAAACTTAAAAGCACTAAAAAAAAAGGAAAAAAAGAATGATAGCATGTATAAAGAGTGAGTACATATATTTAATGATATCTTTGATACCAACCAAAGTCAAATGGACAAATAAATGTTCTTAAAATATTTCAGTTAAAAGTTATAAACTATGCTATAGCTTGTGCAAATTTTGAGTTTGTAGAAAAGGAACAGAATGTAATAAAGTGTAGTGACAAGTAGAAAAGCATTTAACTCTCAATATTTAATTTAAAAATCTCTGCACCATTATGAAACTTATGTGATATTTAAAATACAATGTTATTTGTTCAAATGTCAGCTACTACCTGCTAACTATGTACTCCTATTTTCCCTCTCTTAAATTAATAACAATAACTTCCATAGTTTTTGGAAGATTTCACTGAGACAGAGTATTTTACAGGACTTTGTGATATCTAAATTTATAAACAATATTTTCTTTTATTTTCACTCATCATAGTAAATTCTGGCACATGGTAGAAATTTATTACAAGTTTTTTTTTTTTCTTTTTGCAGTACGCGGGCCTCTTACTGATGTGGCTTCTCCCATTGCGGAGCACAGGCTCCAGACAAACAGGCTCAGTGGCCATGGCTCACGGGCCCAGCCACTCCACGGCATGTGGGATCTTCCCGGACCAGAGCACGAACCCATGTCCACTGCATCGGCAGGCAGACTCTCAACCACTGTGCCACCAGGGAAGGCCCTATTACAAGTTTTTAAATGAATGAATGAGAGTATGTTATTATCCTGCTGCTATTGTGTCATTATTAGCATATATTATGAATCTGGAAAAAGAGTAAGAGAAGGAAAAGGAATCTGATAGATAATGAAAGCCCTCAGTTTTCACAGAATCACTGTTCAAAAAAGCTAAACTTCAAGAAATAAACATTGGCAGGTAATATATAATTACACAATACTATTAGTTGTTCAAAGTATTAAACAGGTGTTCATGGAGGAAAGAAAATATTTGAATGTCTTGGTAAATGTCTTTTAAAAATTGTTTTAAATACTCTAGCAAAATAAAGAACGGGTCATGGCTCCTCTCAATATTCAGCTTTTATAATCTTGTTTATTTATATCACAAATTTTAAGGCAAGCTACCAGATGGTGAAATCTACCTGTATACATTATTTCATTATCTGACAATGAGCAACCATCATTAGTTTTTTTGATATTATACTTAGTCATTTTTGCTTTTTCAAATATAAAGGCCAATAGACGATTTTTCACTTCTTTTAAGAAATTTCAGGTCACTTTTATTTCCTTCTTTATGCTTTTCAGTACTTTTATGATAATATTTATTTATTTATTTTTATATTAATAAATATTTTATAGGACAAAACATTGATATGAAATTACTGAGAATTCCCACATGCTCTGTCTCTGACCCCGTTTCTCCTATTATTTAAATTTTGTATTAGCATTGTACTTTTGTTATGATCAGTGAAGTAATATTGATACAAATATTAACTAAAGTCAATACTTTACATTAGGGTTCACTTTTTGTATTGTACCTTCTATGGGTTTTCACAAATGTGTAATTACACATGTCCATTATTTCTGTATCATATAGTATAACTTCACTTCCCTAAAAATCCCCTTTGTTCCACCTGTTCATCCCTCACTCCCTCTAAACCTCTGGCAACCACTGATCTTCTTACAGTCTCCATAGTTTTGCCTTTTCCAAATTGTTGCATTATTGAATTCATACATTATTTAACATTTTCAGATTGGTTTCTTTCACTTAATGTGTTTTTAAGGTCCTCAATGTTTCATTTTGTTTTGTTTTGTTTTGTTTTGTATTTCTATAGATTTTTTTCTTTTTGTTGATGAATAATACTGCATTGTATGAATACATCACACCTTATTTACCCATTCACCTATTAAAAGACATCTTGGTTGCCTTCAAGTTTTAAAAATTATGAATAAAATTGCTATAAATATTTGTGTGCAGGTTTTTCTGTGGATATAAGTTTTCAAGTTAGTTATGTGAATACTTATGAGTGGGATTGCTGGGTATTACACCTTAGTTTTGTAAGAAACTCCCAAACTGTCTCCTCTTTTATGGAATGATTTTCCTCCAACATCTTATAAATATACATGTTCTTCATACACTGTTCCTGGGTAACTGCATATATATAAATGACTTCACCTAATGCTAAGAGGCTCATAAACAATCTCTAGTTAGTAGACTTACCTGACACTTAAAACTCTGCATGTAATTATCAAATATATTGTATTAGATTTTCTACCAAACTTACCCCTTGATAATGGCACTGCTATCCTTGTGTCAGAAACAATCCAGAAGCACACCTGTTACCTGGCAATAATTTTTATTCCTCCTTCTTCCTCATCTACCTTATCTGATCACTAAATAAGATGTATAGATACAAGCTCTTAATTATCTATCTTATGTGTATGATTTTCTCCATCATTTTTTTATCCCAATAATATTTTAAATGTTTATATTTTGCTCAGAATTACTTTATAGTTCCTCATTGTCTTCAAAGTAAAATCACACTTCAGCATATTTTATGCAGTCATATTTGACATTTTTCGTAATACTCATTTCCTAGCATGACATCTGTTATTCCAGATACACAGATAAACATTAAACTCTTTAAATGGACTCTCAAGATAAAGATTTCCACATAATCTTCTCACAGCCAGGTATGACTTGTCCTCCTCTTTACCTATATTTATTGAAAAAAGTCTTTATTTCTATAAAAATTTATACAAACATTGTTTCTTCAATAAAATCTACTCTGGCTCTTAAAATAGTTCATTAGCCTTTACACTATAATTTTTCTAATCATGTACTATTGTGCTAGAGTTAACCATGTATTGTCAGTTTTCCCGACTCTTTGTCATGCTGAAAACACCTTGAAGACAAAGATCTCCCCTTTTCAATTATGTAGATCCCAAACAACCTAAACCTAACAGGTAGTAAAGGCTGACTAAATATTTGTTGTATGAATGACAATATACTATATAATGACTGAAGGGTTTGAACTAGTTGAATTTTTAATGTCACAAAGGAAATTCAGCTTTAGGGAAGGTCAGCTTATTATATTCTCATCTTGTAAAGAAAAATAAAGAAAAATGAATGCAATTAGAAAAGAATACTTTGAAGGATTTTGCCCTTTTCTTGTGTGAAAGGGCAGAGATGATATGTACTTACACTTCATACAACTTGTGAAAGAGAAAATATTTCTTTCAGAGAAACATGGGACTGGTTTCTAAAAAAATTTAAAAAGAAGTAAAATAAATAAATCTATATATTGTCACTTTGTGAAATGACATGAGTAAAAAGAAGTCTAAGAGAAAAAAATTTGTCAAAATAATTAAATATTTAATGCAATGTCCCCAAACAATTTTATAATTTCAATGATAGTTCAAATGAGAGATATATTTCAGTGAGTAATACTTTATCTCTGAACATATGAAAATAATAAACATTAAAAGGCAGTGTAGAGTGTGATGTTTTTTCTTTTTAGTTGAGTTTACTTATGTTTTTGCACTAACTTTGCAATTTATTTATTTTTTTTTACATAGGCTAGTAGCATATTAAGTCAAATGAAAAACATTTTAAATTAGTAGGTTCACACAGAAATTTTGCTCATATATGGATTGAGATTCTATTTAATGTTTGCTAAATGTATCCTTTACAGCAGTATGTTTTGATGAATTAATTATCAATGTGTTAATAAACAAAAAAGATAGAAGTACCAGAAGTACCAGGCACATAAGGAGAAATAAAGTACAATCTTATATGTTAAGTCTCCAGTGAAAAATGATCTGCCAAATACTACCAAATTCAACTACCCCTAGGGAAAATGTCTCTTATCTAGTGAGCTTAAGAAGACACACTTGTTCAAATAGTATAGGGAACTGAAAAACAAATGAACAAACAAAACTTGTATCAGTTAAACCTCCATTAAATGTCCTTGAAAAAAATGCTTGAAAATATTTTTAAAAATTTTTTTTAGAGTATAGTTGCTTTACAATGTTGTGTTAGTTTCTACTGTACAGCAAAGTGAATCAGCTATGCATATACATGTATCCCCTCTTTCTTTGGATGTCCTTCTCATTTAGGTCACCACAGAGCACTGAGTATAGTTCCCTGGGCTATACAGTAAGTTCTCATTAATTATCTATTTTATACATAGTATCAATAATGTATACATGTCAATCCCAATCTCCCAATTCACCCCACCCCACCCTTGGTGTCCATACTTTTGTTCTCTCTGTCTATGTTTCTATTTCTGCTTTGCAAATAAGATAATTTATACCATTTTTCCAGATTCCACATACATACATTAATATATGATATTTGTTTTTCTCTTTCTGACTTACTTCACTCTGTATGACATTCTCTAGGTCCATCCATGTCTCTAAAAATAACCCAATTTCATTTCTTTTTATGGCTGAGTAATATTCCAGTGTATATATGTACCACATCTTTATCCATTCTTCTATTGATGGACATTGAGGTTGCTTCCCTGTCCTGGCTACTATAAATAGTGCTGCAATGAACAGTGGGGTGCATGTGTCTTTTAGAATTATGGTTTTCTTAAGGTATATGAAACAGTAGTGAGATTGAAAGTTGGTAGTTTCAATTGGTAGTTCTATTTTTAGGTTTTTAAGGAACCCCCATACTGTTCTTCATACTGGCTATATTAATTTACATTCCAAGAGGGTTCCCTTTTCTCCACACCTTCTCCAGCATTTATTGTTTGTAGATTTTTCAATGATGGCCATTCTGATGAGTGTGAGGTAATACCTCATTGTAGTTTTCATTTGCATTTATCTAATAATTAGTGACTTTGAATATCTTTCATGTGCCTCTTGACCATTGGTATGTCTTCTTCGGAGAAAAGTCTATTTAGGTCTTCGGCCCATTTTTTTATTGGTTTGTTTGTTTTTTTGATATTGAGCTCCATGTGCTGTTTATATATTTCGAAGACTAATCCTTTGTCAGTTGCTTTGTTGGCAAATATTTTCTCCCATTCTGAGGACTGTCTTTTTATCTTGTTTATGGTTTCCTTTTCTGTGCAAAAGCTTTTAAGTTTAATTAGGTCCTATTTGTTGAGTTTGGTTTTTATTTTCCTTACGTCAGGAGATGGGTCAAAAAAGATTCAATTTATGTGAATTTGTAATTTATGTAAAAGAGTGTTTTGCCTATGTTTTCCTATAAGAGTTTTAGAGTGTCTGGCCTTACATTCAGGTCTTTAATCCATTTTGAGCTTACTTTTCTGTAGCATTAGAGTGTTCTAATTTCATTCTTTTACATGTAATTGTCCAATGTTCCCAGAACCACTTACTGAAGAGGCGGTCTTTTCTCCAATGTGTATTCTGTCCTCCTTTTTCATAGATTATTGACCATAGGTGCATGTGTTTATCTCTGGGCTTTCTATCCTGTCCCATTTGTCAATATTCTGTTTTTGTGCCAGTACCATACTGTTTTGATTATTGTAGCTTTGTAGTAGCTTTGAAGATTATTGTAGTTTTGAAATTGGGAGCCTGGTTCCTCCAGCTCTGTTTTTCTTTCTCAGTATTGCTTTGGATATTCAGGATCTTTTTTGTTTTCATAAAAACTGTAAAATTTGTTGTTCTAGTTTTGTGAAAAATGCCATTGGTAACATTTTAGGGATTACACTGAATCTGTAGATTACTTTGAGTAGTATAGCCATTTGCACAATATTGATTCTCTCAATCCAAGAACATGGTATATATCTCCATCTGTTTTTGTCCTCTTTGATTTCTTTCATCAGTATCTTATAGTTTTCTGTGTACTGGTCTTTTGCCTCCCTAGGTAGTTTTATTCCTAGGTATTTTATTCTTTTTGTTGCAATGGTAAATGGGATTGTTTCCCTAAATTATCTGCTGATCTTTCATTGTGAGTGTATAGGAATGAATGCAAGAGTTTTATGTGTATTAATTTTGTATCCTGCCACTTTACTAAATTAATTGATTTGTTCTAGTAGTTTTCTGGTGACATCTTTAGGATGTTCTATGTATAGTATCATGCCATCAGCAAACAGTGATAGTTTTACTTGTTTTCCAATTTGGATTCCTTTTATTTCTTTTTCTTCTCTGATTGCTGTGGTTAGGAGTTCCAAGACTATGTTGAATAACACTGGTGAGAGTGGACATCCTTGTCTTGTTCCTGATCTGAGAGGAAATGTTTTCAGTTTTTCACCACAGAGAATAATGTTTTCTGTGGGTTTGTCATATATGGCCTTTATTAGGTTGAGGTAGGTTCCTCTATGCCTACTTTCTGGAGAGATTTTATCATAAATGGGTATTGAATTTTGTTGAAAGCTTTTTCTGCATCTATTGAGATAAGCATGTAGGTTTTATTCTTCAGTTTGTTAATATGGTTTATCATATTGATTAATTTACTATGAAGGATTCTTGAATCACCAGGATAAATCACACTTCATCATGTTGTATGATGCTTTTAATGTGTTGTTGGATTTGTTTGCTTGTATTTTATTGAGGATTTTTGCATCTATGTTCATCAGTGATATTGGCCTGTGTTTTTTGTGTGTGTGTGTGATATATTTTTCTGGTTTTGGTATCTGGGTGAGGGTGGACTCATAAAATGAGTTTGGGAGTGTTCCTTCTGCAATGTTTTGGAAGAGTTTGAGAAGGATAAGTGTTAGCTCTTCTCGAAATGTTTGATAGAATTTGCCTGTGAAGTCATCTGGTCCTGGGCTTTTGTTTGTTGAAAGATTTTTAATCACAGTTTGAATTTCATTGCTTGTGACTGTTCTGTTCATATTTTCTACTTCTTCCTAGTTCAGTCTTGGAAGGTTGTACTTTTCTAAGATTTTTTCCACTTTTTCTAGATTGTCTATTTATTGGGATATAGTTGCTTGTAGTAGTCTCTTATGATCCTTTGTACTTCTGTGGTGTCAGTTGTAACTTCTCCTTTTTTCATTTCTAATTTCATTGATTTGAGTTCTCTCCCTTTTTCTTTTTGATGAATCTGGCTAATGGCTTATCAATTTCATTTATCTTCTCAAAGAATCACCTTTAATTTTATTTATCATTGTTATTGTTTTCTTTGTTTCT
Source organism: Grampus griseus (assembly GCF_964374135.1). NCBI lineage: Eukaryota > Metazoa > Chordata > Mammalia > Artiodactyla > Delphinidae > Grampus > Grampus griseus. The sequence continues at coordinate 50,238,089 of NC_139012.1, forward strand.
ATTTCATTTATTTCTGCTCTGATATTTATAATTTCTTTCCTTCTATTAACTTTCTTTATTATTATTATTCTTTCTCTAGTTGATTTAGGTGTAAGGTTAGGTTGTTTTTTTGAGATTTTTCTCGTTTCTTGAGGTAGGATTGTAGTGTTATAAACTTCCCTCTTAGAACTGCTTTTGCTGCATCCCATAGGTTTTGGGTCGTCGTGTTTCTGTTGTCATTTTTTTTCAAAGTATTTTGTGATTTCCTATTTGATTTCTTCAGTGATGTTTTGGTTATTTTGTATCATATTGTTTAACCTCCATGTATTTTTGTTTTTTACAGTTTTTTTTCTTCTGTAATTGATTTCTAATCTCATAGCATTGTGGTTGGAAAAGATGCTTGTTACGATTTCAATTTTCTTAAATTTCCTGAAGCTTGATTTGTGACCCAAGATGTGATCTATCCTGGAGAATGTTCTATGTGCACTTGAGAAAAAAGTGTACTCTGCTGTTTTTGGATGGAATGTCCTATAAATATCAATTAACTCTATCTGGTGTAATGTGTTATTTAATGCTTTTGTTTCCTTATGAATTTTTCTGGATGGTTTTTCCATTGATGTCAATAGAATGTTAAAGTTCCCCATTATTATTGTGTTACAGTCAATTTCCCCTTTTATGGCTGTTAGTATCTGCCTTATGTTGAAGTGCTTTTATGTTAGGTTCATAGGTATTTATAATTGTCATATCTTCTTTTGGATTGATCCCTTGATCATTGTGTAGTGTCCTTTATCTCTTGAAACAGTCTGTACTTTAAAGTTTATTTTGTTTAACTTTGGTAGTGCTACTCCAGTCTTATTTTGATTTCCATTTGCATGGAATATCTTCTTCCATCCCTTCACTTTCAGTCTGTATGTGTCCCTAGGTCTGAAGTGGGTCCCTTGTAGACAGCATATATACAGGTTTTCCTTTTTATCCATTTAGCAAGTCTGTGTCTTTTGTTTGGAGTATTTAATCCATTTACATTTAAGGTAATTATTGATATGTATGTTCATATTACCATTTTCTTAATTGTTTTGGGTTTGTTTTGTAGGTCATTTTCTTCTCTTGTTTTTCCTGCCTAGAGAAGCTCCTTTAACATTTGTTATAAATCTGGGTAGTGGTGCTGAATTCTCTTAGCTTTTGCTTGTCTGTAAGTCTTTTGATTTCTCCATCAAATCTGAATGTGATCCTTGTTGGCTAGAATAATCTTGGTTGTAGGCTTTTTCATTTCATCACTTTAAATATATCCTGCCACTTCCTTCTGGCCTGCAGAGTGTTTGCTGAAAAATAATCTGATAACCTTATGGGGATTCCGTTTTTATGTTATTTGTTGCTTTTCTCTTCCTGATTTTTATTTTTTTGTTTGTTTATTTAATATTTGTTAGTTTGATTAATATGTGTCTCAGCATGTTTCTCCTTGGGGTTATCCTGTATGGGACTCTCTGTGCTTCCTGGATTGGATGGCTGTTTCCTTTCTCATGTTAGGGAAGTTTTCAACTATAATCTCTTCAAATATTTTTTCAGATACTTTCTCCTTTTCTTCTTCTTCTGGGACCCCTATAATTGGAACGTTGGTGTGTTTAATGTTGTCCCAGAGGTCTCTGAGACTTCCCTCATTTCTTTTCAGAAAATGTTTTAAGTTAGAGTGAAAATTGAAAATTGAATATTTTAGTGCTCTGGGGAAGTTGGTTATTTACACAAAATTTATTCCAATTTGAAGTGTAAATTAATAACTTTCCTCTGGTTAATTTTGTTGACATATATTTACATACATACATTAAAAAATCTACTTATATAATATCCTTTTAAGTGTTGGTACTAAACTTTAATTATGTGTTCTAGAGAATGGCAAATATTTTCTCTAATGCTTCAAATACTAACTATTTCAGACTTTGTGGATCATTCAGTCTCTGTCACAATCACACCTCTGCTTGTGGAACATGAAAGCAGATGTAAACATTTCCTAAAGATCAGGTGTGACCATGTTCAGATAAGATTTTATTTATAATAACAAGTAGTTCACAGGATTTGGCCATCAGCTTATAGTTTGCTGACTATTGGCATACATTATTAAATGTACACTGGTGTGGGGACAAAATCATCCTCAGTTGAGAACCACAGTTCTAAAGAGACCTGGGTCACTGCAGTCATGGTCTCCTGTAGTATTATATTTTTTATATTTAAAATATTCTATATTTTAAAATAATATATGCTTTAAAGGTGTGTTCTCTGGTTAAAAGTGTATGGAGTTTAGTGGAACAGAAAACTCAGACAATAAGCACCTTAAGGGCAAGATCTCAGTAATTACTATTTATCACTCTAGCTGTAGAACCTGACAGAGTGTGTTATGAATAAACATTTGTCAAAAAAGTAAATGAAGAAAAGTTTACAAAAATAACTACAATAAAAATATAGAGCTATTTGCCAATTATTAAGTTACTATCTTATTTTCTTTAAACACACTTTCTATACTCTCAGACTCTGCAAAGCATATTTTCTTAGGTAAGATAGCTCCCTTCTAAGTCTCTGCAATAGATGGTGACAGAAGCTAGAAGTCTGAAAGAGAAAGAAAGGAATGTATCATTTTGTTGTGGTCTGTTTCCTGTTTCTGTCACCATCACCTTAGCAGAGCTCAGTGATGGTTATCCTAAACATGGCACTTCATTCCATTAGTAGCAATCTCCACAACACTTATGAAACCAGAACCATATAACCCAATGCAGAGGAACCTTCTCCTCAGACATCAGAGTTAAAGTTTGAAAGACTCTTCCTCTAAATTTCTTAAGATTTAAAAATTCCAACCCCTTTTGTTCCTCCAGCATTAGAGATGTAGCTGTTCCCTGTAGCAGCCTACCTAAGAAAACACGTTCATGTACCTTTATTTGTCTTTTAAATTCTTCAATACTTAGTTAACAAATATTTATATTAACTTATCTTTTCTAAAGTGACTGCTGTGATTTCTATGCTCACTGTTCCACGGACAGTACAATGGAGATAGAAAGGCCAAATGACTTAATTAAAGAGATGATTCTTAATTGGTTCCTGAAAAATTTATAGGTGTTTAGCAGATTAACCATGTAAGCATGAAGGGCATTTGAGGGAAAAGGTAATGAGGTTTCTGAGCAAAAAACACAGAACTGTGAAATAGTAAATTTAGAGAATATGATAATGTTTTAGTAGGTAGATAGGAGTGATTAGTGTGACTTCAATAGGACTAGCATGATACAACATTGGATATCCTAGGGTATCAGTCATTCATTTAATCACTGTGCTAAGTTTATGGAGTAAACAAAATAAAATATGCCTTTAAAGGGATGACATTTTCAGTCTGATTGAAAGATTGATATTAAAGTATTAATTTTACAAATAAATATATAATTAAAAATTCCCCAAATAAAAAGAAATGGAAATTCAGAAAGCTAGAATTAAGAATTAATAAGAAAACTCATTTAAATTAAGATGTGGTAAGGAAGCCTTTTCTGATGAAGTGACATTTAAGCTAAGACCCACATAAGAAAAATAATTTGGACAGAATTAATAAGAAAGGGAGTTTGCTGTAAATTTGGGCTTTATCCTTGACTTGGTTGAAAGATTTAAGTATGGAAGTTGCATGGTATTATTTTTGTTTTAAGAAGGTTATATTGTTAGCATGAAGAATAGATTTTTAAAAACAGCTTGTGCTTTCCAGAAACTGTGTTGTAGGCAAATTATAGTGAGAGGTTCATGGACTTTTGCAAAACAGTTGGAGAGGAAGAAAAACCTATGAGTGCAGTTCTGAAGATAGCCTTGAGACAATAATTGTGTAAATATGGGAGATGGGAGGGGACAGGATAAAAGGTTAACGTGTAACAACCCAGTTTTTGAGTTTGGTGATGATGTGACTTAGATAATGCTATTCACTAAGATTAGGAATACAGGGTAATAAAGGATAAAGGGTTTACTCTCAATTTTATAGATATGTTTATTAGATGAAGCTAGCCATTTATTTATGTTGTTCAACTTTTCTGGATTTTTGCTAATATTCTGTCAGATTGACCTTTTAGCTGCTGAGAGAGGTGTTTTAAAGTCTCCAAAGGTGGTTATAGATTTTCATAAATTTGTTTGAAATTCTAACAATAGTAGTTCTGTGTATTTTCATTCTTTGTTTTTAGCTACTATGAAGTTAGAATCACTGTATCCAATTAATTCAAAATTCTTTGACCAGCCAACCACACTACTTTTATCTTCTACTTCAGTTACTCTCTATTACTCTGCTTGAGCCACACTCTTCCCTTCCTTGTTACTTGGAATATGCCTAGCTCCTTTCTCAGACCATATGCAAGTATAATACTTGCTTTGCCTTCTTCCTAAACAATCCACACTCTCCTCTCTCTTGTTACTTGAAATATGTCTAGCTCCTTTTTCAGACCGTATGCAAGTATAATACTTGCTTTGCCTTCTTCCTAAACAATCTTCAGTAAACATGATTTTCTTGAAGTATCTTTTGAAATGCCAATTCATTAAATAAATCTTCTCTGGGAACTTTATATAAAATAACACTTCACTATATCAAAATCCATTCATTTACTATGTTGTATTTTTATTTCTAGCTCTTATCAATGAGTTATTTATTTTTTTATTGTTTGTTGATCCCCACTAGAGTATGAGCTCTGTGACAACTAGAATTTTATCTGCTTCTTTATTGTTTCCCTGGTGTCTATCATATTGTAGGAGGTTAGTAAATATTTATTGAATTAAAATAGGAACTAAATATTTTAAAACTACACAATAACTTTCTTTAAGTCTATTAATAGCTTTGCCTTAAAGTCTACTTTTTATCATATTAATGTAGCTCAGCTGTCCTCAACTGGGGGAGATTTTGTAATCTAGGGGTAATTTTATAATATCTGGAGACATTTTTGGTCGTCACAACAGAGGTGTGGTAGTGCTACTGGCATTGAGTGTGTAGAGGCCTGGGATGTTGCTAAAGAACCTACAAGGACAATCCTTCCTGACAAATAATTATCCAGCCCCAAATATCAATAGTGTCACTGTTGGGAAACCCTGATGTAACCCCTCCATCTTCATTTTGATTAAAATGTTCTTGTATCATTTTACCTTATTTTACTCTCAACCCGTTGGTGAGTTTATGAGTTAAATACATATTTCATTAAAAGATTGCCTATGTTTATATTCTAACTGAATGGTTAATCTATTTGAATTCACCATGAGGCTTGATATATTTGGAATAGTTTTTATATATGCTGATTATTTATCTTTTTCATTTTCTTCTTTCCTGAATTCTTTAGTATTGATAGGGAAATGTTTTTAGAGTTTTTTAAAACTTTTCATCAAAATATAATATGCAAATCAAAATGCACATAAATGTAAAAATCATTGAATATCACAAGTTGAACATACCTCTATGTCCAGCACTCAGATTAAGAAACAGGGTATCACCATTATTCCATGATGTTCATGTTCCCTACCAGTCTCTAGCTAGTCATGAGGAACCACTATTCAAAATTTTAGCAACATAGATGAGTTTTTCTTTTTGTACTTTAGATGAATAGATTTATGAAGTATGTGTCCTTTTTGTATGATTTTTCATTCAATATTATGATTATAAGAACCATCCTTATTTTCCATGTAGTTGTAGATTCTGTACTCTCGTGGCTCTATTTTATTTGTGAATACACCACAGTTAACTTGTTCATTCTATGGCTGAAAGGCATTTGAATAATTAACAGTTTGGGACTATTATGAATAGTACTGTTATATACACTAGTACATATCTTTTGGTAAACCCATTCCACATTTCATCTGAAGATATACCTTCAAGTGAAATCATCAAATAATTTTCCAAATTGGTTGCACAAATGTATACTCTGACAAATGGTACACAGAATTCTGGTTGCTCCCCATGCTTACTGACACTGACAATTAATATTTTTCACCTTTTTCATTTGAGACATTCTGCGGTTTAGCTTTAAGGCATTGTGATTTTAATTGTCATTTTATTGATGGCTAATGAAGTTGTACAAAATTTTTACATATATTAATTAGGCATTTTGATAATATCATTTTTTGGTGAAGTGTCTTTTTAAAATATTTTTATCCTCTTTTTTTCATTATCTGACTTTTTTGCTTATGGATTTCCCGGAACACTTTATATGTTTTAAAGTTGTCAAATATGTGTATTGTGAATATCCTATTCCTTTCTTGGGGTTGTCAATAAATTGGGTTTTAATTACCTTATTTCTTCTCTATTGATTTGGAGTAAATTCATTCTATTTAGATTATTTTAATGATTGGTTAGTTTTAAATTTTTAACATACACAGAATTCTATGGCATTTTATTTCCTTCTTTGTTTTATAGCCCTACAAATTACCTATTAATTTATCGTTATTTTATATAGTCCATGTTTTGTAAAATTCATTACATATTAAACACTTTCTTTCATTTCAGTTTTTCTGTGTTAAAGTTGCTTCTTTTTGAAACAATTATTTAGAACAGTGATTCTGAAATATATCATACATAAGAAAAATATGAAAGGCTTGTTGAACCAGAGATCGCTGGGCACCTGATAAGTGCACAACTCCTTCTAAGTAGACACTGGCAACCTGGAGTGGGCCAGAGGGAGAACTTGGAGATGGCACCTGCTGGAACTCCTTGGTTTCTCTGGAGAATCACAGTCAGCTCCTTGATGTGTGCTAAATTAGAAGCCTGACCATACCGCAGCACCTTCTGAAGTATGCAAATAGACCTCCTTCAGGGAAAGACTGGGAACAGTGTGTTTCTGTCTGCTCCCTCTTTTCTGAGCCTGAATCTTTGTTGAATAGGCACAGTGAGTCCTCAGGAGCCAATTAAGAAATTTCTTTGTTTGCTATTGTCTTGTAGGTCTCATGGATGCAAGCCCCATTGGCTTTCAGATCTTGATGTTTCAGTGGCCTGGTGGAAGCTTTACAAGATGAGGTGCTATATATTGGGTCCAATGCCTTTGCTCCTCAGGGAGAAGCTGAGAGTTGTGAGTTCCCTCATGATTTTATGACTCTGCACTGGGGATGTGGTTTAGGTGGGAGTGTGTTTCAGCCTTTTCTACCCAGTTCAATGTGGATATTTTCATCGTCGCATAGGAGTTACTCAAATAATTTCTGGGTTTTCTTCTATGGGAATTGCTCCATGTGTAGCTGTAGATTTGCTGAGTCAATGGTAGGAGGTGAGTTCAGAAGCCTCCTATTTCACCATCTTGGAACAGAATCCTGTCATTCTTTTCATTATTTCCTAATCTTGTCATCAAACCTGTTCCCTCACAGTAATCCACATCTCAGTGTATGTAATCTCACTGCTTTAGGTGCTTAGATTAAAAACTTTGGTAATTTTTGTTTCTTTGAATATTTTCTCGTATTACTCTTTGTACTCACATTATGCTCCCCTCACTCTAATTTCAAGCCACACTGTCCTTCTCACTATTCCTAAAACAGACCAGCAGGTCCCTCTTCTTTGGCTCTTTTTAAAAAATAATTTATTTTATTGAAGTATCATCGATTTAAAATATTGTGTTAATTTCTGCTGTACATCAAAGTGATTCAGTTATTTATATATGTGTGTGTGTATATATTCTTCTTCATATTATTTTTGATTACAGTTTATCACAGGATATTGAATATAGTTCCCTGTGCTATACAGTAGGACCTTGTTGCTGGGTCTTTTTTGCACTTACTATTTCCTCAGCACAACAGTGCCCTGCACAAAATATGTGGTTAATAAATCTTTATTGACTAAGTAAATTGACCTTAAATATCATATTATTTTATTTTCCTTGTTCTATATTATTACCTGATCCTGTTTTGTGTTTTAAACTTTTTAAAAATTATTTACCTGTATAGAGTTTTTCTTCTTTTTCCCCCTAGTTGAAGAGATTATAAACTCCTTAGTGGTAGTATTCACATTATCCCATTTTTAAAGCTAGGTTTAAGGTAACTAATTCAAGGAGAAGACTACTTATTTATCAATTTCTGCAAGATCTTTACAATGTAAATCTATTCTGTAGGATTAATGATTTATTCAACATAAAGTCTGGTACATGCTCAATAAATATTATTTTACTAAAGAACAAAAATTTTTTTTCATTAATATTTTACTTTTTTCCAAATTCATAATAGACTAGATATTCATTACTTCTTTATCATACATATTGCTCAAATATTTAGAGTGGCTTGTATCTTATTCTTCACTTATATTTAATCTCTTAAGATTTTAAAGATAGATTATACTTTTAAAGCCTAAATCATGTTGTTCTCTTTACTCCCACTTTTTTGAGTAGTTTTGGTGGTGAGAGTAAAAGAAAATGTTCAGAATATATAGGCTTTCAATAGTCACTTTGATTTATTGATGATAGAACATTTTCTTAAAATCCAAAATGCATTACTTTATAGGATAGGTATTTGCAAGAAAAAGCAAAAACTGCAACACAATCTGTAGTATATTTAGTGCTAGTTTAGAGTTAGTAACACATATGTTCCAAAATGTGTCATGAATAGAAGGCTGAGGAAATTAAGAAAAACTTAACAAGGAGAGACTTCAACTCAGCATTGAAGGAAGCATGCCATTTCAGCAAATGACATAAATAAAATGCTTCAAAGAGGCAGAGCTGGGATGAATTAACTGGACATTCACATCCATAATGAAGAACTAACATTGCTCAAAATTATTATGTTCCTGGGCTTCCCTAGGGGTGCAGTGGTTGAGGGTCCGTCTGCCCATGCAGGGGACACGGGTTTGTGCCCCGGTCCGGGAAGATCCCACATGCCACTGAGCACCTAGGCCCGTGAGCCATGGCCACTGAGCCTGTGCGCCCGGAGCCTGTACTCCACAACAGGAGAGGCCATAACAGTGAGAGGCCTGCATACCACAAAAAATAAAATAAAATAAAATAAATAAATAAATAAATAAATAAATATATATATATATATATATATATATATATATATATATATATATATATATATATATATATATATATATAATGTTCCAGTGGAAAAAACAATAGAACGTATAGTTAGATATTTTTATTTTATGGGTACCAGTTCTTGACCTGTAGCCTATAACACACATTAGCATTTCTTCTGAATTACTCTAGTGAACTTGGAAATATGTATAATAAATCATGGGAAATCATTTTAATGATTTTTAAAAACATCTAAATAACAAGCAGTACAAATTTTCTAAGGAAATTTTTTTATCATTAAAGACTTTTGTAGGGCATTCCTATGTTTATTATTCTTAAAGCAGTTGTAATTTGTTGAAATTACTCCTCTCATTCAAGAGAGATGAAAGCTGTTATAAGGGTCCTTTTGTCTGTTTAATTAGTCCTTGTTCTAAATCCTCTACATAGCCTTGAAAAAAATGATTTGTACATTAGTAAATTCAATAAAGTTAACAGGGAAATGAGGGATTGGAAGAACTAAAACCTATGCAGAAGAAGCATTAGAAGGATGGATAATAGTCCTGGATTTTTCTAAGAATCACTGCATTTTGGTATAGGGGATCCTGTGGAAGGAGTTGATGTTGATGTCCAACCAATCCTAGATCAATTCCAGGTAAAAAGTGATATATATGTGCTTATAAATTTCTTCATTAAAATATTATGACTATAATATTACTAGTTTCTTGTTAACAGCTTGTATTTTATCTTGAAATACACTGAACTGGATTATAAACTCCTTGGTGGCAAAGTTAGGTATTATAACTTTTTATAGCATTAGTAAGGAAGCACATGTCACTCATTGTAGAAATTAAATATCTAAAAAATCATGAATGCTACGTTGGATGTCCCTGAACCCTAAATTAAAACAGCTGCTAAGCATTTTTCTTTTTATTCTATATAATTATTTTGGAAAGAAGGACAGTATTTGAAAGCCATTCTTCTCTCTTACATTCTAATATCTCACAGGTAATCTTCTCAGGAACGAGAAGTCACCCTCTAGAGAAATGGCCTGCAACTACTCTTCTGAATTTCACTTCTCATTGTAATGCAGTGCATTACTCCATAAGAACTGTTGTAAAGAACATTTAGAATTTTGAAGATATGCTTTTATCGCAGGCACATCTGCTTAAGCTCTTTTCATTTTTCCAAGGGTAAAGAGTGCCTTGCATTTTTGTTTTTCAGGCTTTAGAACTCGGCTGTAAGAAACCCATTTATTTTTAAGGTAGAAGAAAAAAAAAGAGCATGATTAGAAGATACACTGAATAAGTGCATCAACAAAATCTTGTGCCAAGTACAGCATGTCTGCATGTGCATGGGAGTTGCTTAAAGTGTCTGTTGGCAAAGCAAAATTATTGTGTCCACTTGAGGTTATAGCAACACATTGGCAAGATACATTTATGAGAAAGCCAGAATGAAATTAAATAACTTAATCATTCATTTTTGTCTTGTTTATACAACACTTTACATTTGTACAGTGCTATACAATTATCTTCACAGCTTCTGTGTGAACTTTATTATCTACATGTTATCACACAAGGTGGAAGCTTAAACACACTGAAGTTAGGTCATTCACCCAAGGTGACATGAAAGGATTCTGAGGAATTTAGAGCTCATGAAACATCTATTTCACTAAGTAGAAGATATTCAAGATTGTTTTGTGCAAGTAGAATTAAAACTTGAAAGAAAATTCACTGCAATGTGTGAGGTGATGTTCTAGATAAAGCTAAAGGTATAGCTGATTGTTAGTGACAAGATTACACAGTATCAGTGAGAAAGGACAAAATGATATTGAAATAAAGAAAGTACTTAATGTGAAAAATCCAAAAAGTTATTTGAAGTGCAGTCATCATTTTAGGAACAATCTTCAATATGTGGTAGCAAGACCGTCAAGGCTTAATTTTTTCCAGACACCTGAACACTATAATCCCTACACATAAAACCTAAAATAAGTTTATAATTTGAATAATATGATTAAAAGCAGTATAAAGGTGCGATTTTAGGTAAAATAATCTTTGGATAATGTAATAAACTAACTTAAAATGTCTAAAGACAATAGCTAGACCAAAAGATAGCACAGTAGTGGAAAGTGATTCAAAGTTGTTAAAAAACACCTCAGAGGTACAGTAATTAATTTTAATGTGGTTAACCAGATCAAACAAAATGCATCAAAGGAGCTGTCATTTTTAATTTTTTTTATTTTATATTGGAGTGTAGTTGATTAACAATGCTGTGTCAGTTTCAAGTGTATGGCAAAGTGATTCAATTATACATATACATGTATTTATTCTTTTTCAAATTCTTTTCCCATTTAGGTTATTACAGAATATTGAACAGAGTTCCCTGTGTTATACAGTAGGTCTATTTTGGTTATCTATTTTAAATATGGCACTGTGTTCATGTCAATCTCAAACTCCCAATCTATCCCTCCTCCTACCTTTCACCCCTGGTAACCATAAATTTGTTCTCTAAGTCTGTGAACCAGTTTCTGTTTTGTAAATTGGTCCACTTATATCATATTTTTAGATTCCACATATAAGTGATATCATATTATATTTGTCTTTCTCTATCTGACTTACTTCACTTAATATGATAATCTCCATGTCCATCCATGTTGCTGCAAATGCCACTATTTCATTCTTTTTGATGTCTGAGTAATATTCCATTGTATATATGTACCACATCTACTTTATTCTTTTATGTGTCAATGGACATTTAGGTTTCTTCCATTTATTGGCTACTGTAAACAACACTGCAATGAATATTCAGGTGGATGTTTCCTTTTGAACCATGTTTTTTTCCTGATATATGTCCAGGAGTGGAATTACTGGATTGTATGGTAGCTCTATTTTTAGTTTTTTAAGGAACCTCCATACTATTTTCCATAGTGGATGTACCAGTTTACACTCCCACCAACAGTGTAGGAGGATTCCCTTTTCTCTACACCCACTGCAGCATTCATTGTTTGTAGATTTTTTTAATTAATTAAATTAATTTTGGCTGTACTCGGTCTTAGTTTCTGTGCGAGGGCTTTCTCCAGTTGTGGCAAGTGGGGGCCACTCTTCATCACAGTGTGTGGGCCTCTCACTGCTGTGGCCTTTCCCATTGCGGAGCACAGACTCCAGATTCAGGCTCAGTACTTGTGGCTCAAAGGCTTAGTTGCTCTGCGGCATGTGGGATATTCCCAGAACAGAGCTCGAACCCGTGTCCCCTGCATTGGCAGGCAGATTCTTAACCACTGCGCCACCAGGGAAGCCCTTGTTTGTAGATTTTTGATGGTGACCATTCTGAATAGTGTCACATGATATCTCATTGGAGATACCCTTTTATAGTTGAGATCAGTTATGCATCTATATGCATAATTTTAAAGGAAATGTTAATAATAGAAATTAATCCCACTTAGAACTGAAATAATGATCCTTGCAGTTAATTTTTAAAAAGAATAAAAATTATTCTTAGAAAAGAAGGAGGAACTACCTGTGAAAAAGTACAGAAGATAATTTTCAAATAAAAATTAAAATATAAGTTAAATTATTAATTTAATTACATTATTGTCAGTATTTAAAATAAATTGATAATATGTTAGATATATGTCTTATTTTTACAATCTTAATTTTAAATATATTTTTTTCAGGCAAATTCTTTTTATACAGTAGGATGTATTGCCTTAGACAATTCATTCTCTGATGGATAAAGTCCATATTTCCTGGTCTGCCAAAAGAACTCTCATGACCTTACCTTTATGGGAACTTTAGTCTCTGTCCCTGTTTGGGGTCAGACTGTGTGTTTAACTGGCAAGCACTCTGCTGGAGTATACGGGAAAACTGTACTTGCATCTACCTCCCTTTCTCTGTGTTATAATTTCATTAGTATCAATTTAAGAAATTGCTACCCTGTCCTGTAATTGATACTTTATATCACCTTGAGGGTAACTTATGCTTTATTTATGGCTTTTTTCAGGAATAAACTATAGTTCCTGGTTTAGTCTGAGTGCTCAGTAAAAGTTTTTGAATACGTTTGCCACTTGCCACATGATACTCTGAATAATGCCATTGCTTGGGAGGAATATCAGTGTTATAATAGCTTCCTTAAATTATTTTTATTAGTGAGTAATAAGTTCCAGAGAAGACTGTATATGCATTTCAGGAATCTGCAAAACTTCTTAAATTGAATAAAAACTTAGTGCATACGAATGTGACTATTTAAAGAGAAATCTAATAGTCTTTATCAGATTCTCAAATGGCCTGTTACACAAAATAGTTCAGAAGTCTCTATCATTTCTGCGGAATTGCTTGCTATAACATGAACTGTAGGGCTTCCCTGGTGGCACAGTGGCTGAGAGTCTGCTTGTTGATGCAGGGGACACAGGTTTGTGCCCTGGTCCGGGAAGATCCCACATGCCGCTGAGCACCTAGGCCTGTAAGCCATGTCATGGCCGCTGAGCCTGCACGTCCGGAACCAGTGCTCCGCAACGGGGAGAGGCCACACAGTGAGAGGCCCACATACAGCAAAAAAAAAAAAAAAAAAAAAAAAAAAGGACTGTAATTCTCACCCTTCCAGATTCCTCTACCTGTAAACAGCTTAGAGTCTTAAGTCTCTATGATGGATGATTAACAGGTTCTTAAATTAAGTAAGTAAGCTAAAAAAAAGAAAGAAAGGGAAAGAATTTAAAAGAGACATATGAGCATGTGGTCAATGATAAAAAATAGTTGTGCCCTTAAATAACGGCTATGGCTTGCTCTATTAACTGAACTCTGTTCTTTAAAATTCATTCTTCTAAAGGAGAATTTCACAAGGTGAAAGAATAATGCTACAAATTTGGCAAATTTCTTTTGAAATTTCTGTTGAGGGACACTTAGGTTGCTTCCATGTCCTGGATATTGTAAATAGAGGTGCAAAGAACATTTTGGTACATGACTCTTTTTTAATTATGTTTTTCTCAGGGTATATGCCCAGTAGTGGGATTGCTGGGTCATATGGTAGTTTTTTTGTAGTTTTTTAAGGATCCTCCATACTGTTCTCCATAGTGGCTGTATCAATTTACATTCCCACCAACAGTGCATGAGGATTCCATTTTCTCCACACCCTCTCCAGCATTTATTGTTTCTAGATTTTTTGACGATGCCCATTCTGACTGGTGTGAAATGATATCTCATTGTAATTTTGATTTGCATTTCTCTAATGCTGTGATTTATGTCGTAGAGCATTCTGCCTATGTTTTCCTCTAAGAGTTTCATGGTGCCTGGCCTTACATTTAGGTCTTTAATCCATTTTGAGTTTATTTTGTATATGGTGTTAGGGAGCATTCTAATTTCATACTTTTACATGTACCTGTCCAGTTTTCCCAGCACCACTTATTGAAGAGTCTGTCTTATCTCCACTGTATATTCTTGCCTCCTTTATCAAAGGTAAGGTGACCATACGTGTGTGGGTTTATCTCTGGGTTTTCTATCCTGTTCCATTGATCTATCTTTCTGTTTCTGTGCCAGTACCATACTGTCTTGATTACTGTAGCTTTGTAGTATAGTCTGAAGTCAGGGAGCCTGATTCCTCCAGCTCCATTTATCGTTCTCAAGATTGCTTTGGCTATTCGGGGTCTTCTTTGTTTCCATACATATTGTGAAATTTTTTGTTCTAGCTCTGTGAAAAATGCCAGTAGTACTTTGATAGGGATTGCATTGAATCTGTAGATTGCTTTAGATTGCTTTTGTAGAGACATTTTCACAATGTTGATACTTCCAATCCAAGAGCATTGTATATCTCTCCATTTATTTGTTTCAGTTATAATTTCTTTCATGAGTGTCTTATAATTTTCTGCATGCAGGTCTTTTGTCTCCTTAGGTAGGTTTATTCCTAAATATTTTATTCTTTCTGTTGCAGTGGTAAATGGGAGTGTTTTCATGACTTCACTTTCAGATTTTTCATCATTAGTGTATAGGAATGCCAGAGATTTCTGTGCATTAATTTTGTATCCTGTTACTTTACCAAATCCATTGATTAGCTCTAGTAGTTTTCTGGTAGCATCTTTAGGATTCTCTGTGTATAGTATCATTCATCTGCAAACATTGATAGCTTTACTTCTTCCTTTCCAATTTGGATTCCTTTTATTTCTTTTTCTTCTCTGATTGCTGTGGCAAAAACTTTCAAAACTCTGTTGAATAAGAGTGGTGAGAGTGGGCAACCTTGTCTTGTTCCTGATCTTAGTGGAAATGCTTTCAGTTTTTCACTATTGAGGACGATGTTGTCTGTCAGTTTGTCATATATGGCCTTTATTATTTGAGGAAAGTTCCCTCTATGCCTACTTTCTGGAGGGATTTTATTAAAAATGTTGTTGAATTTTGTCAAAAGCTTTCTCTGCATCTATTGAGAAGATCATATTGTTTTTCTCCTTCTGTTTGTTAATATGGTGTATAACGTTGTTTGATTTATGTATATTGAAGCATCCTTCCATTACTGGGATAAACCTCATTTGATCATAGGGTATGATCCTTTTGATGTGCTGTTGGATTCTGTTTGCTAATATTTTGTTGAGGATTTTTGCATCTATGTTCATCAGTGATATTTGTCTGTAGTGTTCTTTCTTTGTGACATCTTTGTCTCATTTTGTTATCAGAGTGATAGTGGCCTCATAAAATGAGTTTGGGAGTGTTCCTCTGCTATATTTTGGAAGAGTTTGAGAAGGAAAGGTGTTATCTCTTCTCTAAATATTTGATAGAATTCGCCTGTTAAGCCATCTGGTCCTGAGCTTTTGTTTGTTCGAAGATTTTTAATCACAGTTTCAATTTCAGTGCTTGTGATTGGTCTGTTCATATTTTCTATTTCTTCCTGGTTCAGTCTCGGAAGGTTGTGAATTTCTAAGAATTTGTCAATTTCTTCCAGGTTGTCCATTTTATTGGCATAAGGTTGCTTGTAGTATCTCTCATGATCCTCTGTATTTCTGCACTATCAGTTGTTACTTCTTTTTCGTTTCTAATTCTATTGATTTGAGTGTTCTCCCTTTTTTTCTTGATAAATCTGGCTAATGGTTTATCAATTTTGTTTATCTTCTCAAAGTACCAGCTCTTAGTTTTATTGATCTTTGCTATCATTTCCTTCATTTCTTTTTCATTTACTTCTGATCTGATCTTTATGATTTCTTTCCTTCTGATAAATGTGGGAGTTTTTTGTTCTTCTCTCTTCAATTGCTTAGGTGTAAGTTTAGATTGTTTATTTGAGATGTTTCTTATTTCTTAAGGTAGGCTTGTATAGCTATAAACTTCCCTCTTAGAACTGCTTTTGTTGCATCCCATAGGTTTTGGGTCATCGTGTTTTCATTTTTATTTGATTTTAGGTATTTTTTGATTTCCTCTTTGATTTCTTCAGTGATCTCTTAAGTAGTGTGTTGTATAGGCTCCCTGTGTTTGTATTTCCTACAGAATTTTTCCTGTATTTGATATCTGGTCTCATAGCATTTTGCTCAGAAAAGATACTTGATATGATTTCAATTTGTTTTATGTTTACCAAGGCTTGTTGTGTGACCCAAGATAAGATCTCTTCTGGAGAATATTCAATGAGCACTTGAGAAGAATGTACATTCCATTGTTTTTGGATGGAATGTTCCTAAATATCAATTAAGTCCATCTTTTTTAATGTATCATTTAAAACTTGTGTTTCCTTATTGATTTTCATTTTGGATGATCTGTCCACTGGTGAAAGTGGGGTGTTAAAGTCCCCTAATATGATTGTGTTACTGTCGATTTCCCCTTTTATGGCTGTTAGTATTTGCCTTATGTACTGAGGAGATCTTATTTTGGGTGCATAAATATTTACAACTGTTATATCTGCTTCTTAGACTGATCCCTTGATCATTATGTGGTGTCCTTCTTTGTCTCTTGTAATAGTCCTTGTTTTAAAGTGTATATTGTCTGATATGAGAATTGCTACTCCAGCTTTCTTTTGGTTTCCATTTGCATGGAATATCTTTTTCCATCCCCTGCCTTTCAGTTGTATGTGTCCCTAGGGCTGAAGTGGGTCCTTTGTAGACAGCATATATATGGGTCTTGTTTTTGTATCCATTCAGCCTGTCTATGTCTTTTGGTTGGAGCATTTAAGCCATTTACATTTAAGGTAATTACCGATATGTATGTTCCTATTACCATTTTTTAATTGTTTTTGGTTTATTATTGTATGTCTTTTCCCTCTCGTGTTTTTCCTGCCTAGAGAAGTTCCTTTAGCATTTGTTGTAAAGCTGGATTGGTGGTGCTGAATTGTCTTAGCTTTTGCTTGCCTGTAGAGATTTTAATTTCTCTGTCAAATCTGAATGAGATCCTTGCTGGGTAGAGTAATCTTGGTTGTAGATTTTTCTCCTTCATCACTTTAAATATGTCCTGCCACTACCTTCTGGCTTGCAGAGTTTCTGCTGAACGATAAGCTGTTAAACTTATGGGGAATCTCTTATGTGTTGTTTTCCCCTTGTTGCTTTTAATATTTGTTCTTTGTATTTAATTTTTGATAGTTTGATTAATATGTGTCTTGACATGTTTCTCCTTGGATTTATCCTGTATGGCACTCTCTGTGCTTCCTGGACTTGACTAACTATTTTCTTTCCTATATTAGTGAAGTTTTCAATTATAATCTCTTCAAATATTTTCTCAATCCCTTTCTTTTTCTCTTCTTCTGGGACGTCTTTAATTCGAATGTTGTTGCATTTAACATTGTCCCAGAAGTCTCCGAGACTGTCCTCAATTCTTTTCATTCTCTTTTCTTTATTCTGCTCTGCAGTAGTTATTTTCACTATTTTATCTTCCAGGTCACTTGTCCATTCTTCTGCCTCCATTATTCTGCTATTGATCCCTTCTAGAGAATTTTTAATTTCATTTATTGTGTTGTTCATCACTGCTTGTTTGCTCTTTCATTCTCGGTCCTAGTTAAACATTTCTTGTATTTTCTCCATTCTATTTCCAAGATTTTGGATCATCTTTACTATCATTATTTTAAATTCTTTTTCAGGTAGACAGCCTGTTTCCTCTTCATTTGTTAGGTGATGGGTTTTTGCCTTCCTCCTTCATCTGCTGTGTTTTCTCTGTCTTCTCACTTTGCTTAACTTACTGTATTTGGGGTCTCCTTTTTGCAGGCTGCAGGTTTGTAGTTTCCGTTGTTTTTGTTGTCTCTCTCCAGTGGCTAAGTTTGGTTCAATTGGTTGTGTAGGCTTCCTGGTGTAGAGGACTAGTGCCTGTGTTCTTCTGGATGAGGCTCTATCTTGTCTGCCTTCTGGGCAGGTCCACGTCTGGTGGTGTGTTTTGGGGTGTCTGTGGGCTTATGATTTTTGGCAGCCTCTGTGGTAATGGATGGGGTTGTGTTCCTGTCTTGCTAGTTTTTTGACATAGGGTGTCCTACACTGTAGCTTGCTGGTCGTTGAGTGGAGCTGGGTCTTGGTGTTGAGATGGAGTTCTCTGGGAGATTTTCTCTATTTGATATTACGTGGAGGTTGGAGGTCTCTTGTGGACCAGTGTCCTGAGCTTGGCTCTCCCACCTCAGTGGCACAGCCCTGATTCCGGGTTGGAGCACCAAGAGCCTGTCCTCCATACAGCTCAGAATAAAAGTGGGAAAAAAAGGAAAGAAAGAAAGAAGATAAAATAAAAATTAGTAAAATAAAGTAAAAAAAAATAAACTTATTAAAATAAAAAAATATTAAGAAAAAAACATTTTTTTAAGTACAAAAACAAACAGACAAACAAAAAATAACAGACAGAACCCTAGGACAAATGGTAAAAGCAAAACTATACAGACAAAATCACACACAGAAACATACACACTCCTAAAAAGGAAAAAAAGGGAAATATATATATATATCGCTGCTCCCAAAGTCCACCTCCTCAATTTAGGATGATTCATTGTCTATTCATGTATTCCACAAATGCAGGGTATATCAAGTTGATTGTGGAGATTTAATCCACTGCTCCTGAGACTGCTGGGAGAAATTTCCCTTTCTCTTCTTTGTTCGCACAGCTCCAGGTGTTCAGCTTTGGATTTGGACCAACCTCAGATGTAGATCGCCTGAGATCATCTGTTCTTCGCTAAGAGAGGATGTGGTTAAAGAGCAACTTATTCTGGCACTCTGGCTCACTCAGGCCGGGAGGAGGGAGGGGTATGGATATGGGACCAGCCTGCAGTGGCAGAGGCCAGCATGACATTGCACCAGCCTGAGGCATGAAGTGTGTTCTCCTGGAGAACTTGTCCCTGGATCACAGGACCCTGGCAGTAGTGGGCTGCACAGGCTCCCTGGAGGGGTGGTGTGGATAGTGACCTGTGCTTGCACACAGGCTTCTTGGTGGCTGCAGCAGCAGCCTTAGCATCTCATGCCCATCTCTGGGGTCCGTGCTGATAGCCACAGCTCGCGCCCATCTCTGGAGCTCCTTTAAGCATCACTTTTAATCCCCTCTCCTCACGCACCAGGAAACAAAGAGGCAAGAAAAAGTCTCTTGCCTCTTCGGCAGCTCCAGACTTTTCCAGACTCACTCCCAGCTAGCTGTGGCACACTAGTCCCTTCAGGCTGTGTTCACACAGCCAACCCCAGTCTTCTTGCTGGGATCTGACCTCCAAAGCCCCTAGCCTCAGCTCCCAGCCCCCACCCGTCCTGGTGGGTGAACATACAAGCCTCTCGGGCTGGTGAGTGCTGGTCGGCACCGGTCATCTCTACGGGAATCTCTCTGCTTTGCCCTCCGCACCCCTGTTGCTGTGCTCTCCTCTGTGGCTCCGAAGCTTCTCCCCTCTGTCACCCACAGTCTCCGCCCATGAAGGGCCTTCCTAGTGTGTGGAAACCTTTCCTCCTTCACAGCTCCCTCCCACTGGTGCAGGTCCCATCCCTATTCTTTTGTCTCTGTTTTCTTTTGCCCTACCCAGGTGGGGAGTTTCTTACCTTTTGGGAGGTCTGAGGCTTTCTTCCAGTGTTCAGTAGGTGTTCTGTAAGAGTTGTTCCACATGTAGTTGTATTTCTGAGGTATTTGTGGGGAAGAATGTGATCTTCACATCTTACTCTTCCACCATTTGAAGCTCCTCTCTGGTTCTCTGTCCATACACTTTTGTTTCTTGTAATTAATCTACATGATCATCAGATGTCAGTTATTTGTTTCCAAATTAGTTTATGCCATTTTAATGTGTAATTGAAATGTTATAATTTAGTTAAATCTTGTATAAAAAGCAGAATATGATAATAAAGCAGAGTTGTTACTTCTATTAAAAATAGGTCAAATTATTTGGAAAGACTCAGTAAAGATATTCCATAAAATAATTTCTATTTAAGTTGATGTGAAAGAATCATGTTTATGTATTGGAGAGAATCACAGAAATCTAGAAGGATAGCATACTCATTGTTTTAAAAAAGTTTAAAAATCTTACTTCTTTAGTCATACAGTTTAATTATGAATTTTACATGAACCAGGGGAGGCATAGCAGAGAAAAAAAATTGTTTGAAGTCAAAAGTGGTTGAGTAAATATACATAGTATGTATAAAGGTAATATATTTATATACTTATATATATAGATAATATATATGAGTAAAAATTTCTATGTATGTATGTATCTTTCAATTATGTATATTTGTCTATCTCTTTTAGTTTGTCTTCTTTAATCTATTCTCATATTCATCAATTAAGACCAACTATATATTTCTATATTATTAGATAAAAAGTTTCTAATATTCTTGAGAAAAATTTTGTTATACTTATTGATTATGACCTTTGAGTCAAATAAGCCATTGATTAATCTCTACTAATTGTGTCTATTTGATTTAGTTAGCATGCTTTGTGATATTTTTGGAAACCACTCAATAATAAGCTAGGTCTCAGGATTCCTGCAATCTCTAATTCTCATTGCAACCAGCCAATAAATCAATATTATGTGCACTTCAGAGTTCCCAAAACTAAAGCTCAAAAAGTCAAAGTTCTAGCCCTATAGTGTCAGAGTTCTCAGTTATCTAATATGAAATCTATCAGTATTTCCATTGTTCTCTATATCTATCTGTTCTCCCTTTCTTTCTACTATTACATATTTAAATATTCAGCTTCTAAGCTCCACTTTCTTACATTTAACAAACAGCCTCTGCCCCAAATCATATCACCTTTCTATTTATCTTCATTTATAATGACCTTCATGCCAACTATCTACCAAAATAAATGAAGAATCTGAATCCTCCAAATCTATATAGTATATTTTCAAGTACATGAATGATCTCTTCGTGATATGTTTTATTCATTTATTAAGAGAAATCTACCCAGCAAAAACTAGATGCTGCTTTAGGACCTGTAAATTAAATCATGTTTGTGTGTGTGTGTGTGTGTGTGTGTGTGTGTGTGTGTGTATGTGTGTGTGTGTGTTGGGGGCAGGGAAGTTGTCTTGAGATATTGATAAATGATCTTACAAACATTTGTAATCATCTGCTTTGAACAAGAGTATATGAAATTTTGAGTGTTTATATTAAGTAGGTATTGGGAAGGCATCTCAAAGAGATTTATGGTCAACACACATTAAGCATGAGGTTCTATATGAACATCTCTTGTTTCTCTTTGGAATCTGACTCTTTCAATAAATAAACCCGCAGGGTTTATAACTCCTTACTCCCTCAGGCTTCCGAACCATGCTCTGAAGGAGAGGTTAGTATAAGTAACACATGATTCTAGTGACTAAATTGTATCCTGAGGCATACATTCTCATTATCAATATTATCTCTGATTGAAGAAGATACAATCACCTACATGACATTACATTCAACTAAATATTCTGGATTAATGATTATTCTTTTGATTCAATCTCTTGTATGAAATGACTTGAAGTAAAACTGTCAAGACATAGAAGACTCAATCATACACAAAAGGGAAATCTTCCCATGTCACCATGTTATCAGCTATTGTCATATCCACATTCTGTTTTGCTCATATCCAGTCTCCAATTCTTCAGAATTTTCCAAATCATTCCACTGTGGCCCCTGAAACCCAAGGTCTAGAGTTACCAAATTCCTCTCCTCAAGTAAGTCCTCTAATATTCCCTTAAATTGCTTGAGTTAACTGAAGACTTGCCATCTTCAGAAGACACAGGTTCTCCTGTAGTTTACTCATGACTGCCTTTTTGCAATACCCTGTCAGGCAATGCCTTCAGATACTCATTACTGTTGGCCCCATATAATTTATCTTATTTCTGACTTCATAAACTATGGTTCTTGTGAAGCACATAGTATCAAAATATACTGAACCTTATTCTTTTGAAATGAATAATCTTTAGAATTTTTAGTCATCCACATGTATCAGTAAAATCTTTAACATAAGGACCACTGACATTTGCTCTATTCTCCTCTTCTTATCATTATAACCTATTTCATTAACATTAACATATTCCTTTCTTCCCAACTAGTACTCACTCTCAATGCCCTGAGTTTTGTCATGATTAATCATGGTCCCTGCTCCAAAATTCTTAATTTGTGTGTCATACACTATGAATACCACCTTCTATCCACCAACTCCCATAGGCAACTATGCCCATCTGAACAAATTTTAGGCTGCATTAATTTGTGCCCATTTACCCTGTCCCATTCTCCACTATACATTCCTGCCCCATTCACATCATATCCTGTCTTTTATCTTTTTGTGTGTAATTTACACTTCTAGGTCCGCCTGTTACAAAGTACCACCAACTGGGTGGTTTAGAACAATAGAAATTTATGGCCTCACTGATCAGAAATATGCAGAGGAGAAATTTATTGCCTCACTGATCAGAAATGTGCAGAGGAGAATCCTTCCTTGTCTCTAGAGCTTCTGGTGTTGGCTGGTAATTCTTGGTGTTCCTTGTAAGTGTATCACCCTGCCATAATTACCACATGGCCATCTTCTCCCTGTATGTCTTCACATTGTCCCCTTTCTTTACAAATCTGTATGTGTGTGTCCAATTTTCCTCTTCTTACATTTGCTGGAACATATGTTAAGAGTACATTTAGTTTTGTAAACCACCGAACTGTCTTCCAAAGTAACTGCACTTTTGGCATTCCAATCAGAGATGAATGAGAGTTCCTGTTGTTCCACATCCCTTCTAGCATTTTATCTTGTGTGTGTTTTGGACTTTGGTCATTCTAATAGTTGTGTACTGGTCCTCTTCTTTCTTTATTTAGAAATTGAGAAATCTTGGACCAGGAATTGGGGATACTGTAAATTTGCCTTATTTTGGACTATAAGGCAATAGAACAGAGTAGAAATATGTAAGTGTTGATGTCATAGGAAATCTAATTGAATTTCATATTTACCATTTAATTGGCAGGAGAATTTTATTATTTTTAATTTTTGATTTCATTGTCTTCAAATTAACTTACCAAGAGGTTTAAAAGAGATGTATATGGTAAGCATGTAACACCTTGCCTAGGGTGTTGTTTGCACCTAGTCAATATATATTTATACATTTATATAAATTTAAATATATTTCATTTAATGTATATACATATATAATACTGTTTTTAATTTTTTTAAATATTTTAACCTTATAGAAAAAATATAATAATCATATACTAAAAAAACCTGAACCATAGGTCTCAATTCTGTCAAATACTAATATTTTGTTCTTTATTATTAATTATTATTATTATTATTATTATTATTATTATTATTATTATTATTATTATCCATATAACCCCATGGATTCTCTGTTCAATTTATTTTCTTTCTATTTTACCACGAGCCAATCAGTATGTTGTACAAGGTTTTTACAATTCTCAAACATATTTTGAGTCTACTATTATATATGTCAGTATTCAAAAACATTTAGTACTTTTCACAGTTCTTCAAATTGTAATAAAGATATCATAGATTAAGTTTGCACCTTGCATTTTACACCTACCCTTATGCTTTTAAGCTTATTCCTATTGGTATAGTAACTTTGGTTCATTTATTTTGATTTACTGTATTCATTTTGTGAATATACTGCTTAGCAGAAACCACTATTTAATCAAAATCTTATTTCTCTATTAATTCTTGTCTCCCTTATATATATTAAAAATTGTTTTATAATACTCTCTGTGAAGGTTGTGCAGTTTGTTAGATTCAATTAGTTCTCTTTTCCTCAAAGTAATACAAGCACATCATTATGTTTAAATATTACAACTATATGACAAATTATGATAGTTTCCTGCCTATCCTTTCCTAAGCATGATTCTGTGCCCCTGAGGAAATTACTTTTCAAATTTCAAATTCATTCTTCTAATATTCACTCAATATTTCTTAAGGAAAGAGGTTTTTTTTTTACTCTAAAAAATTGTGCTTTCCTCTTCTATTATAAATTATTGCATTTCAGTTTTTTCTAGTATGGAAGCACATTCCCAAATTCTCTTAAGATTTTATCACATTTTTTTGGATACAACAATGTTCAGTGTCAATATCATTATATATAAATATTGCATATAGCTAAACCTTCATTGTATAATTTTCATAATTAATTTTAAATTCTTTAAAATTATGTGGCCTTGGGTTTCTCTGCTCTCTTAATCATTTGGCTCTAAAGTCCTTACAAAATTTTAAAACAATTAACTGCATTTTGTTATCTATTAATTACATTTTCTTCTTTCTAGAACCATCACTGATAGAGCTCTCTGACTTCCTTTTTCTACTTTAGACTCTGTTCACTATGCTCACTACACAAATCTTATGTTAGGACTTTTCTGATACTGTCATCCTAAGATTTTACTTCACTTATCACCTATGTTGGATATCCTGCTTTCTGCACTTTCAAGTCTTGCTACTTCCTGACTTTTATTTATTTATATTTCTTAACATCTTAATTGGAGTATAATTTCTTAACAATGTTGTGTTAGTTTCTGCTGTATAACTAAAGTATCTACTGTATAACTAAAGTGATCCAGCTATACGTATACATATATCACCATATCCCCTCTCTCTTGTGTCTCCTTCCCACCCTCCCTATCCCACCCCTCTAGGTGGTCACAAAGCACCAAGCTGATCTCCCTGTGCTATGTGGCTTCTTCACAGTAGCTATCTATCTTACATTTGGTAGTGTATATATGTCAATGTTACTCTCTCACTTCATCTCAACTTACCCTTACCCCTCCTTGTGCCCACAAGTCCATTCTCTATGTCTGCGTCTTTATCTTCTCCTGACTCTAGGTTCTTCAGAATCTTTTTCTTCTTTTTAGATTACATAAATATGGGTTAGCATATGGTATTTGTGTTTTTTTGTTTTTGTTTTATTTTTATCTTTCTGACTTACTTCACTCTGTATGACAGACTCTAGGTCTATCCACCTCACTACAAATAACTCAATTTTGTTTCTTTTTTATGGCTGAGTAATATCCCATTGTATATATGTGCCACATCTTTTTATCCAGTCATCTGTTGATGGACACTTAGGTAGCTTCCATGTCCTGGCTCCTGTAAATAAAACTGCAATAAACACTGTGGTACATTACACTTCTAGAATTATGGTTTTCTAAGGGTATATGCCCAGTAGTGGGGTTGCTGAGTTGTATGGTAGTTCTATTTTTATTTTTTTAAGAAACCTCCATACTGTTCTCCACAGTGGCTGTATCAATTTACATTCCCACCAGCAGTGCAGGAGGATTCCCTTTTCTCCACACCCTCTCTAGTGTTTATTGTTCATAGATTTTTTTGATGAAGGCCTTTCTGACCAATGTGAGGTTATACCTCATTGTAGTTTTGATTTGCATTTCTTTAATGATTAATGATGTTGAACAACCTTTCATATGTCTCTTGACAATCTGTATATCTTCTTTGGAGAAATGTCTATTTAGGTTTTCTGCCCATTTTTGGATTGGGTTGTTTGTTTTTTGATATTGAGTTGCATGAGTTGCTTTTATATTTTGGAGATTAATCCATTGTCTGCTGCTTCATTTGCAAATATTTTCTCCCATTTTGAGGGTTGTCTTTTCATCTTGTTTATGGTTTCCTTTGCTGTGCAAATATTTTAAGTTTCATTAGGTTCCATATGTTTAGTTTTTGTTTTTCTTTCAATTTCTCTAGGTGTGTCAAAAAGGATCTTGCTGTGATTTATGTCATAGAGTGTTTTGCCTATGTTTTCCTCTAAGAGTTTGATAGATCTGGCCTTACATTTAGGTCTTTAATCCATTTTGAGTTTATTTTTGTGTATGGTGTTAGAGAGTGTTCTAATTTCATTCTTTTACCTGTGGCTGTCCAGTATTCTCAGCACCATTTATTGAAGAGGAAGTTTTTCTCCACTGAATATTCTTGCCTCCTTTATCAAACATAAGATGACAATATATGCATGGGTTTATCTCTGGGCTTTCTAACCTGTTCCATTGATCTATATTTCTGTTTTTCTGCCAGTACCATACTGTCTTGATTACTGTAGCTTTGTAGTATTGTCTGCTAGCTTGATTCCTCCAGCTCCATTTTTCATTCTCAAGATTGCTTCGGCTGTTTGAGGTCTCTTTTATTTTTCCATACAAATTGTGAAAATTTTTGTTCTAGTTCTGAGAAAAATGTCATTGGTAGTTTGATAAGGATTGCACTGAATCTGTATATTGCTTTTAGTAGTATAGTAATTTTCACAATGTTGATTCTTCTAATAGAAGAACATGGTATATCTCTTTGTCTTTTTGTATCATCTTTAATTTCTTTCATCAGTGTCTTATAGTATTCTACATAAAGGTCTTTTGTCTCCTTAGGTAGGTTTATTCCTAGGTATTTTATTCGTTTTGTTGCAATAGTAAATGGGAGAGTTTCCTTAGTTTCTCTTTCAGATTTTTCATCATTAGTGTATAGGAATGCAAGAGATTTCTGTGCATTAATTTTGTATCCTGCTACTTCACCAAATTCATTCATTATCTCTAGTAGTGCTCTGGTAATGTCTTTAGCATTCTCTATGTATAGTATCATGCCATCCGAAAACAGTGATAGTTTTACTTCTTCTTTTCTGATTTGGATTCCTTTTATTTCTTTTTCTTCTCTGATTGCTGTGGCTAAAATTTCCAAAACTATGTTGAATAATAGCGGTGAGAGTAGGCTACCTTGTCTTGTTCCTGATCTTAGAGGAAAAGTTTTCACTTTTTCACCATTGAGAACAAGGTGCTTGGGTTTGTCATATATGGCCTATATTAGGTAGATGAAAGTTTCCTCTATGCCTACTTTCTGGAGGGTTTTTATCATATTGTGTGTTGAATTTTGTTGAAAGCTTTCTCTGAATCTATTGAGATAATCATATGGTTTTCATCCTTCAGTTTTTTAAAATGGTGTATCACATTGTTTGATTTGTGTATATTGAAGAACCCTTGGATTCTGGGGATTAAACCCCACTTGATTGTGGTGTATCTTCCTTTTAATGTGCTGTTGGATTCTGTTTGTTAGTATTTTGTTGAGATTTTTGCATCTATGTTTATCAGTGATATTGGCCTGTAGTTTTCTTTCTTCATGACATCTTTGTCTGGTTTTGGTATTGGGTGGTGGTGGCCTCACAGAATGAGGTTAGAAGTTTTCCTCCCTTTGCTATATTTTGGAAGAGTTTGAGAAGGATAGGTGTTAGCTCTTCTCTAAATGTTTGATAGAATACTCCTGTGAAGCCATATGATCCTGGGTTTTTATTTTTTGGAAGATATTTCATCACAGTTTCAATTTCAGTGCTTGTGAATAATATGTTTATATTTTCTATTTTTTCCTGATTCAGTCTCAGAAGGTTGTGCTTTTCTATGAATTGTCTATTTCTTCCAGGTTCTCCATTTTATTGGCATAGTGTTGCTTGTAGTAATCTCTTATGATCCTTTGTATTCCTGCAGTGTAAGTTGTTACTTCTCCTTTTTCATTTCTAATTCTGTTTATTTGAGTCTTCTCCCTTTTTTTTCTTGATGAATTTGGCTAATGGTTTATCAATTTTGTTTATCTTCTCTAAGAACCAGCTTTTATTTTTGTTGATTTGCTGTCATTTCTTTTTCATTTATTTCTGATCCCATCTTAATGATTTCTTTCGTTCTGCTGACTTTTTTGTTGTTGTTGTTGTTGTTCTTCTTCTTCTTTCTCTAATTGCTTTAGGTGTAAGGTTAGGTTGTTTGTTTGAGGTGTTTCTTGTTTCTTGAGGTAGGTTTGTATTGTTATAAACTTCCCTCTTAGAACTGCTTTTGCTGCATCCCATAGGTTTTGGGTCACCTTGTTTTCACTGTCATTGTTTCTAGGTATTTTTTAGTTTCCTCTTTGATTTTTTCAGTGATCTCTTGGTTATTTAGTAGTGTATTGTTTAGCCTCCATGTGTTTGCATTTTTTTCAGTTTTTTCCCTGTAATTCATATCTAGTCTCATAGCGTTGTGGTCAGAAAAGAAACTTGATATGATTTTAATGTTCTTAAATTTACCAAGGCTTGATTTGTGACCCAACATATGATCTATCCTGGAGAATGTTCCATGAGCAATTGAAAAGAAAGTGTATTGTGATTTGTTGGGGTGGAATGCCCTTTAAATATCAATTAAGTCCATCTTGGTTAATGCATCATTTATAGCTTGTGTATCCTTATTGATTTTCATTTTGGATGATCTGTCCATTGGTGAAAATGGGGTGTTAAACTCCCCTCCTATTGTTGTGTTACTGTCATGTTCCCCTTTTATGACTGCTAGCATTTGCCTTATGTAATATGGTGCTCTTATTTTGCATGCATAAATATTTACAATTGTTATATCTTCTTCTTGGATTGATCTCTTGATCATTATGTAGTGCCCTTCTTTGTCTCTTGTAATAGTCTTTTTTTTAAAGTCTAGTTTTTCTGATATGAGAAGTGCTACTGCAGTTTTCTTTTGATTTCCATTTGCATGCAATAACATTTTTCATCCCCTCACTTTCAGTCAGTATGTGTTCCTAGGTCTGAAGTGGGTCTCTCGCAGACAGTGTATATATGGGTCTTGTTTCTGTATCCATTCAGCCAGTCTATGTCTTTTGATTGGAGCATTTAATCCATTTACATTTAAGGTAATTATTGATATGTATGTTTCTATTACCATTTCTTAATTGTTTTGTGTTTGTTATTGTAGTTCTTTTCCTTCTCCTGTGTTTCCTGCCTAGATAAGTTTCTTTAGTATTTGTTGTAAAGCTGGTTTGGTGGTGCTGAATCCTCTTAGCTTTTTCTTGTCTGTAAATGTTTTAATTTCTCTGTCAAATCTGAATGAGATCCTTGCTGGGTAGAGTAATCTTGATTGTAGGTTTTTCCCTTTCATCATTTTAAATATGCCTTGCCACTCTCTTCTGGCTTGCAGAGTTTCTGCTGAAAGATCAGCTGTTAACCTTATAGCGATTACCTTGATATTATTTCTTGCTTTTCCCTTGCTGCTTTTAATATTTTTTTCTTCGTATTTAATTTTTGATAGTTTCATTAATATGTGTCTTGGTGTGTTTCTTCTTGGATTTTTCCTGTATGGGACTCTCTGTGCTTCCTGGACTTGACTGATTATTTTGTTTCCCATATTAGGGAAGTTTTCAACTATAATCTCTTTAAATATTTTCTCAGACCTTTTCTTTTTTTTTCTTCCTCTGGGATCCCTATAATTCAAATGTTGTTGTATTTAATGTTTTTCCAGACGTTTCTGAGACTGTCCTCAATTCTTTTCAATCTTTTTTCTTTATTCTGCTCCATGGTAGTTATTTCCACTCTTTTACCTTCCAGGTCACTTACACTTTCTTCTGCCTCAGTTATTAGCTATTGATTCCTTCCAGAGAATTTTTAATTTCATTTATTTGTTTGTCATCATTGTTTGTTTACTCTTTGGTTCTTCTAGGCTCTTGTTAAACGTTTCTTGTATTTTCTCCATTCTATTTACAAGATTTTGGATCATCTTTACTATCATTACTCTGAGTTCTTTATCAGGTTGACTGCCTATTTCCTCTTCATTTGTTTGGTCTGGTGGGTTGTTACTTTGCTCCTTCATCTGCTTCGTATTTCTCTGTCTTCTCATTTTGCTTAACTTACTGTGTTTGGGTTCTCCTTTTCACAGGCTGCAAGTTTGTAGTTACCGTTGTTTTTGGTGTCTGTCCCCTGTGTGTAAGGTTGGTTCAGTGTGTTACATAGGTTTGCTGTTGGAGGGAACATGTGCCTGTGTTCTGCTGCATGAAGTTGCATCTTGTCTTTCTTGTGGACAGGACTGTGTCCAGTGGTGTGCTTTGTGGTGTCTGTGACCTTGGTTTGATTTTAAGCAGCCTCTGCTAATGGATGGGGTTGTGTTCCTGTCTTTCTAGTTTTCTGGGGGGGGGGGCCAGCACCCCATGCCATTGGTTGTCATTGCTTGTCATTGAGTGTATCTGGGACTAAGTGTTGAGACAGAGATCTCTGGGAGAGCTCTCACCAATTGATATTACATGGGGCTGGGAGGTGTCTGGTAGTCTAATGTCCTGTATTTGGCTCACCCACCTCAGCTGCTCTGGCCTGACACCTGGCCAGAGTGCCAAGATACTGTCAGCCACACAACTCAGAAGAAAAGGTAGAAAAATGAAAGAAAAAATAATAATAAAATAAATTTATTAAAATAAAAGAATTATTAAAATAAAAAAATAAAAATTAATTTAAAAAAGATTAGAGCAATCAAACCAATATACAAATCCACCAATGATAAAATGCACTAAAAACTATAGTAAGATAAGCATAAAAATCAGAAACTAGTCTGTAGCATACAGGAAACCCCAAGTCTATACTTGCTCCCAAAGTCCATGGCCTCAATTTTGGGATGATTCATTGTCTAGTCAGGTATTCCACAGATGCAGAGTACATAAGTTTATTGTGGAGATTTAATCTGCTGCTCCTGAGGGTGCATGGAGAAATTTCCCTTTCTCTTCTTTGTTCACACAGCTCCTGGGGTTCAACTTTGTATATGGCTCCACCTCTATGTATAGGTCACCTGAGGGTGTCCAGGTACCTGGAGATTTTCTTGCCTTTGGGGAAGTCTGAGGTCTTCTGCCAGGGTTCAGTAGATTTTCTGTAGGAGTTATTCCACATGTAGATATATTTTTGATGTATCTATGGGGAGGAAGGTGATCTCCACATCCTACTCCTCTGCCATCTTGAAGGTCCTACTCTTCCCAACTTTTACATCCTTGTTTTACTAGTGCACAGCATTCATTGTCTTTCTGGGTAAAATTGTTAATATATGATATTATAAATAATATCATACAAATGATAATGTGTATTTGTACTCATCCTACATAAGTATCCTTCATTGCTTAGAATTCTAGATTGAAAATACTTTTCCTGCAAAATTGCTCAATTGTCTCTAACTTCCCTTGGTTCTGGAAATAAATTTAGTTAGATTTAGAGGAATTTTCCTCCAGTAGCTGTTCAAAAATATCCTCTTTTAATTTACCTTACTTTCAATAATTATTATCAAACAATTCAAGGATTCAAAAAAGTTTTAGGGCTTCCCTGGTGGCACAGTGGTTGAGAGTTTGCCTGCCGATGCAGGGGACATAGATTCATGCCCCAGTCCGGGAAGATCCCACATGCCACAGAGCGGCTGGGCCCATAAGCCATGGCCACTGAGCCTGCACATCCGGAGGAGCCTGTTCTGCGCAATGGGAGAGGCCACAACAGTGAGAGGCCCGCATACTGCAAAAAAAAAAAAAAAAAAAAAAAAAAAAAAAAAAAAGTTTAAAAATATTATAGCATAAACCCATTTACCTACCTCCCAGCAAAAGTTGTTGAGCAAAACTATTACAGGTATCTTACCATAAGGAAATTGATCAAAGATTATGCATAGCTTCAAATAACATTAGGTATTGCTAAATTGTCTTCTCAGTCATCTTCCTAATTCAGATAGATCAGCAGCAGATGGGAGTTGCTTTTGTTCTACATCCTTCCCAACACTTAATATTGTCATTTAAAAATTTTGCCCATAACAAGGGGAAGAAATACCATTTCATTATGTTTTGTTTGTTTCAGAAAGCAGCTTTTTATTCAGTGAAAGAAAACGATAAGGAAAGGGTGGATTAAAAAAATGCATATAGTTATAACTGGATGGTATTTTTTTTTTTAAATTATGAAACAATCTGCTAAAGGCACTTCCTTTCTTTAGATAAGCTCTGGTCTGAAATTTCTTTCTTTTTTTCTTTAATTGAAATATAGTTGATTTACAATGTTGTGTCAGTTTCGAGAGTTCAGCAAATTAATTCAGTTATACACACACACACACACACACACACACACATATATATATAGCAATTATTTTTCAGATTCTTTTTCCCTATAGGTTATTAGAAAATATTGAGGATAGTTCCCTGTACTATACAGTAGGTCCTCATTGTATATCTATTTTACATACAGTAGTATGTATGTGTTAATCCCAATCTTCTAATTTATTCCTCCCCCCACCCTTTCCCCTTTGGTAATCATAAATTTGTTTTCTATGTCTGTGGGTCTATTTCTGTTTTATATATACATTCATTTGTACCATTTTGTTTTTTAGATTACACAAATAAGCAATATCAATATAATATTTGTCTTTGTCTTGTTTACTTCATTCAGTATGATAATCTCTAGGTCCATCCATGTTGTTACAAATAGCATTATTTCATTGTTTTTTATTGCTGAATAATATTCCATTGTATATATATATACCACATCTTCCTATCCATTCCTCTGTCGATGGACATTTATGTTGTCCTTGATGTTTTAATTTGCATTTTTCTGATTTCCAGTGAGTTAGAACATCATGTTTTCTTATGTTTCATGCTTCTTCCTTTCTTACATACAGCACTTTCAGTGCTTACATATCAAGGGCCAAACCCAGATTCCAGATGTGAGGCATAGATGATATTGATCTCTCTTCCATTGAAATTTAGAATTTCTTTTCCATTTCTGGTCTGTGGAGACATTCGTTTTGTTTCTTTAGCTCAATTATGTGTTTTGAATGTACATATACACATATTTATACACACTCATGTTCATATATACATATGTGTATATGTTTCTGGGTTTTTTAATTGTATCTCTTTCTGAGGGGTATAAACCATGACAAAACTACCTTCTGTGTCTTTTGCTATGAATGAGAGTGGAACACTAATTTAGAATTTTTTTTGTCTTTAGATTTATAATCATTAAAACCTTTGAAATGTATAATTGAAAAATATTTGAGTTTATAAAAGTTGAAGCTATGCAATATAATCCATTAATTTTTTAATGTAAATTAAGGTTTTTTATGATTTGTAATATTTGTTAATTTATGAAATTAGGGTTGCCATAATTAGCCAATAAAAATATAGGTTGTGCAATTAAATTTGAATTTCAGATAAACAGCAAAATTGTTTCAGTGTAAACATGTCCCAAGTATGCCCAACTGGGATATCCAGTATTTTTTGTAGTAACAATAATAAATTAATATTTATAATTAAATACTTTGGCAAATATTACCATCATTTTACAAACAGTTTCTTGAGTTTTTTGCTCTGGTGGATTTTTCTACTCCTTGATTTTTCTAATTTATTAAAATCAGCAATAAAATGAATAATGTATGCTTTTGAGTGACAATAGACTGATGACTACAAAGTGTGACTGCATTGGGAGGAGTATAATATGGTGCCTAAGAGTACTTTCTCTGGAACCAGATTGCTGGGCTAGAATTCTGGCTTCAACATTTCCTAGCATTGTGAATTCAGTCATACTCTGTGAACTCTCTGTGCCTTAGTTTCCTCTTCCAGAAATAAGATAATATGTGCATTAAATATGTGACTTAAAAAAGTATCTGGTATGTGAAAAAAATCTATAGTCTTAACTGTTTTTATCTTCTATCTCTACATTTAATTTTTTAATATCCATAAATATGTTTGCATATTTTAAATATTAGAAGATAAATAGGAATAACTTAATGATTCTAGACTTGACAGCTTAAATTTAATACATGAAGGGATACTGAGACAAGCCATCACATTATCAATTTACAGTTCCCTAGAATAAGAAAATTTGCAAGCACTATATTATTTTAGAGAGTACTTATTATAAGCCCAATTTGATATGCATCTGTAATAGAATGACTTTGTATCTAGAGAGAGAAAGACCAAAATATAATCTCTATGATTTCAGTTTTATCTTGAGATTTTTATTTTCATAAATGACTAAAAACCTGCAGTGGAAATTGAAATACTGTTGTATGAACATAACTGCCTAGAGAATGCCATTCAGAGATTCTTTGCCGTTAGTTCACTGACAATCTTAGAGCTGCACAAAACTGGTATCATTCAACTATTGTACTCTCTTCGCCAGTGGATTAGTTTCTAGAGTACCATTTAAGTTGAGATAATGCATTAACACTGGTGAAATTCACCAGTACTTAGGTGCAAAGTTTGGGAAGCACCAATCTCCAATAAATTTTGTTGGAAAGAAAAATCTGAGTGTTAACTGAACCACATTATGAACACAGGTAACATTTGAACAGAAACCTTAATGTATTAGAAATAGTAAATAAGCACGAAGAAAAAGTTGACCAACATACCTAAGCAAAAAAAAAATAACTAAACAAATAAATATATATACTATGTAAAACAGTTATAGAGTACCAATATTTTTTTTGATAAAATTAACATTAACACTTGACTAAATTAGTACTTGACTGAATAAAACATTATATATGACTATTTAAATTACAAAAATTGCCTCAATGAATTTTAATATATATTAATAAATATCTTCTACATTAAAATAATAGGTAATATAATGAACAAAACCATTCATAAAAGCAAAAAATATATATATAAGATATAAGAATATTATGAAGAAAAGAGTACTGACTATATGAATAAAATTTACAGCTATGGTGACAATTCGTTTTAAAAAATGGAGAGATATTTTGTGTCTTTCTAAACAGCGGTCTTTGCCCCAGTTTACCATCTTGATGTGTAATTAATTTGGTGTATGTGTGTCACTCATTAAAATGTTAACGATAATCTGCGAGTAGTGAGATTTAGCATGATAGTTACTTTCTTTCTCATTTTTTCCTATAGTCTTTGAATTACTATCTTATGTATTTCTTTCACATTAAAAATATTTTCAACTAAATAATCAAGGAAATATCACTCACAGTGCTAACATCTAAGTTATATGACAAAATTTTATTTATTTATTTATTTATTTTAATTTAACAAAGGAAGATTGTAGGATTTTCTTTCTATATTAGTATACTTTTTAGCTAGATTTTTCCTCTTACTTTTAATCATACTTTCTTTTAACAATATGTGAATTTTCTCTGGTTAATTTCCTAATATACTTTCTTCTTCCCTTACAAACACAAATAAGACATTTATTTTTGCTTGGAATCTTTTTTTTTTTTTTTTCTGCCCTATGTGTCACATTATTTGGGCTATTGTTGAACATCTCTAGTTCTTTTTCATCCACACAATTCTTGTGACAGAAAGCAGACCATGTATCACTCTTGAAAACTAACTGTACCTTTAAGGATATGGGTAAATCATTTCTTAAAAAGTGTAAAGGTGTTTTAAATGCCTTAAATACATTTTCCACTTAAATTTCTCTTTCATTAATTATTTTTTAAATCATTTGGTAATGCAGATACAAAACTCTTTATCTGTAAGTCTGTATTTTCACTTTTCAACTTCTTATAATTGAGGATAATTATATTCT
Organism: Grampus griseus; assembly: GCF_964374135.1. NCBI lineage: Eukaryota > Metazoa > Chordata > Mammalia > Artiodactyla > Delphinidae > Grampus > Grampus griseus. The sequence continues at coordinate 50,273,668 of NC_139012.1, forward strand.
TTTAATGAAAGATTTTTGAACAAGGTAGAAAGACAATTTTCTAACTCTGCAATACATTGAACAAGTAACACAGTGGGGTATTATGTTACTATTTTTATAAAAATTAATATTTTTGTAAATTAAAGACAAATTCTTTCTCATTGAGTTTTTTCAAACAATAGCAAGAAATCTAGAAGGTATTTATTATCCACAATGATCTCTCCACTTGAAATAGTCTGTTACATATTTTTCCTGCAGTGCTTTACCTATACTGCTTCACATTTTTACTTTTCTAGAACATTAAACTAATTTTGCATACAATTTTGCCTATTTTTTTTTCTTTCAGTAGATATCATATTATGAGAAATCTTTTCTCATTTCCTTCACTTCCCACAAAGGAAATACTGATTAGGCCCATGCTCCATCCTTTTGACACTACTAAAAAACAAAATCTATTAGGATATTGAAAACAACAAAGGGAATGTAAACATTAGTTCAGAGGAAAGATGGGGAGAGAGAAAAAGAGAGAGAAAGTGAAAGAAGGGGAGGAGGAGGAGAGGGGAAGGAGGAAGAGAAATTAGGTTGACAATTGACTTATTTTAAGAAGTATAACTGGGCTCAGAAAAGTAATAGTTTATTATCTCCAAAATGTTTATGGAAGGTAACACTCCACCAACAAATTATAGTTTCAAAGAAAAAGTAGAGTTAGAAACACTGAACAACCTCAATTTTGAACTTGGCTGTAATAATATACAAATTGAATTGTATCTTCCACAGTTTCTTGTACACAAATTTTCTCTACGAATTCAAAGTGGTGTGTGGAAAACTTTGTTAGCATATGTGTGACAGCAGCATAATGTATTATGAACATCTTTTATTTTGCACTTTTTTTTTGACTTCTCCATTTTTATCTTGACCCAGTCTGAAAAGTAAAGAAATCACACAAAAAAGAATAGTATACTTGGAGCACTTCATAGGTGTTTATACCTGCAATGTAAAATGTTGACACTCATAATAGCATGTTTGCAATTCTTATTCACACACATTGTGATCTCTGTGTTCTTTTAGTTGATGACAAAAATTAATTACTAACCCAATGTTTTTTAGTAACATGCTTACAAGATAATTAACCCTGGTGGGGCAAGTATAAATATGTCTTAAAAAATGTACTTTTGTGTGATTTGTTTATTTTAAAATGCAATCCTTAGACTCAGAGTCATTATATAATTTAAGAAACATTTTTTTTACTTTATCAATTTTAAAATCAGTTCATATTTTTGAAAATTGACTGTTTTTATTATTAATCACTTAAAATATTTTAGAATAATGTTTTTTGAATATTTCCTTATTTGTAAAACAAATGTAAGGGCTGCATTAAAATATTTTAGTGCTAAGATATTTGCCTCAAAACAAGCATGACATCTGAGAGTAAAGTGAAAGGAAAATCAGGGAAATATTTTCTACAATGTGTTTAATCCTGAATTATACAAATATATAACATTTATTTTAATTGAATAAGTTTAGGTTATTTTACAATCATATGCTCTATTAGTATATTAATCAATTTTATCAAATAATATCTGTTTTTCAAAAAATTCTGTAAAAGGAGTTAAATATTTACAATTCATATGGTATATTATGTCAGCATGCATTTCAATTTAAGCATAATTACAATGTAAACCATAGAAGTATGTCAAACTCTGGTGTTAAAATTATGAATCTGCTATGTGCTGGCATTATATTAGGAAAGATACAAATGTATTTGGGTGATGAATAACATGATATGTAGATAATTAAAAGGAAATTCTTAATCTAAAAATAATTGAATGATAGTATGAAGAATCCTTAAAATGTCTTTCTTAAAAAAGAAGATTCTGCCTCTAGTCATAACTATATTTCATCTAAGGTAGATAATCATCTTTCAAATTTTACATGGATCAAATCAAATTATACTTATACCTGTAATATCCATGTCACAAGTGAACATCTATCCATAATGTAAAGGTTTTAAAAATGTTCCCTTAATCTAGAAATTCCACTGAATGAAAACATTAAAATGGTGTTTTATAGTTATCATCATATCTCCTGTCCAAATAATTCTCTGATTCCCCACATATATTTTTTTTACCAGCAAAATTTGTATTAGTTATACATTTATATAAATTTACCCACATGTATTTATGTACTTAAAATAAAAGTAACCAATTTTGTTGGTTTTGTTTATATATATATATATTTTTCCCTACTAAGCAATAAAATTCTATCTGTTACATAACATTGTGGTAATGGTGATTATTTCTCCATTGAAAACTGATAAAATGAGACATTCAAACAGAAGAGAGATTTCACAAAACTGATATGTTTGACAGTTTCTTGTCATACTCTTATTTGTAGCCTCACAGGTACCAAGGAAGTATTGGGCATCTAGTAGGTACACAAATGCCAAGATGCTTAAAAATCAAATAAATTCATACTGAGCTTGTGTTTTGAGAGAGAGTATAATGGAATAAGGGAAAATAACATAGTCTCCTTTTGTATGCACTTATTGATTATCATAGTTATTTATTTAACAACTACTATGTGTCACTGTAGATACATAGGTGAATAAGACAAAAGACAAATTATTACATATTCAATATATCAAATGGTGAAAGTTGATATTTAGAAAAGTAAATCAGGTCAAAGTGAAAAATGTTGATAAAGAATTTTTATACATATGTGTTTTCACGAGCATGTGTATGGGGGGCACACACATGCTTATATGTATAGATGATCTATTCCTTAATATTACTGTGGTGACTCTATTATAAAAGTAGCTTTTCCATCTTTATGCTCTTCTCTTATCCTTTCCAGTTCCCATCTGGGCAGAGGTCAAATATTCATTTGAGGAACAGCCAATGGTTCTAAAATTCTAACGTGCTAAGAAACATTCAGATTCTGAAAACTTGAATCTCACCCAAGGGTGTAGCTTAAGGGCAATAGTTAGATTTATATGCTTTTGGATTTCTTCTGAATGTATCACCAAGGCATAATACACTTTACAAAGGCCTGTAATGGTTCCAAATATCAATGTTATGTGTACCTCCAGGTCATATTTCTATTACAGGAGATATGAGAGTATAAAAATTGCATTGCATAGTGCATCAATAAAAGAACACTATGGGCCTTATCTTATCTTACAGAAATTTCCAATTTGAAATGTGCATTTGTGTTGTGAAAATGTTTTAAAAGTTCACAGTACTTTCTGCCTCTACTGTCTGAATTATATCCAAGCCATTTTAGGCTAACCTTTTGTTCCGGTTGAAGATCTATGAACAGAAGTGGTGCTTTCCTAAAAGAGAAACAGAGGGGAGTGGGGCAGGTAGCATACTGCTGGATGATAAACTGAAGGCAACTTGGGAAAGCATTCTAGGAAGAGACTCAAGGAAAGAGTATATCAATTTTGACCATAATATTGTTTTTCCAAGAAGAAAATAATAAAATAATTTATTTTAATATCTCCCAGCTTACCTTCTCAGAAACCATCTTTTAAAAAGATATCTCTATGAGTATTGTCAAAATAGCATATTCTATGTGGTTATTTACTTCACATTGGCAAGAAAGCTAAAATCAATGAAGCACATCTGTTTTATTTTTTTCTTACCTCTTATCAGTACTGGCTTAAATTATTTACCAGTCTCTATTTTTTTTTTTTTTTTTGCTGTGGCCTCTATTTATTTGAATAATATTAATTCTAATTGGTAGCATATTATTTTTACTGCGTCATGCAAAGATCTCCATTAGTAAGATAGATGTTTGTTAAAAACCTTAAAGAAAACAACCTAGGAATTATCTTCTTTTACTTAATAAAAATTAATTGATTTGTAAATGAATGTAAAAATAATCAGTCAAATATAGGAATATTACAAGGAAATGAAGATAAGCTAATAAGAAACAACAGAAGTATTCAGCTTTGTCTTTATCTGTATGTGTTACAGCCTCAAAGCAAGGACATATTGGACATATTTAGTGAATAACTTAATCCCTGGACATAAATTAGGAATTTTTAAGATTTATTTACTCTTACAGTGCCTGAAGTATCAGTTATAAGAACGAAAATAAGTAAGTAAAAATGCAAACAAGGGTTTCCCTTGTGGTGCAGTGGTTGAGAGTCCGCCTGCCGTTGCAGGGGACACGGGTTCGTGCCCCGGTCCGGGAAGATCCCATATACTGAGGAGCGGCTGTGCCCGTGAGCCATGGCCGTTGAGCCTGCGTGTCCGGAGCCTGTGCTCTGCAACGGGGGAGACCACAACAGTGAGAGGCCCGTGTACCAAGAAAAAAAAAATGCACACAAAATAATTTATTAATTTGTTCAAACAAGCACACAGATTTAGTATGTTTTAATGCCCCAGAGCTTGAAAAAGTAAACATTTTTTTCTAAGATCCTAGCATCTATATTGCATAGATAAAATTTATTAATATGCTATGACTTATGTGAATATTATTTATTTAGACTATTGTTTACCCAAATACCCAGTGCTGTGAGATCATCATCCTTGAACATTTTACAGATACTTGTTGACTACTTACTGTTTATAATCTATGTACACTAACATTAGCTTCTTTTTCCTGGCAGAGTTTTGTAACCCTGGGTTCTTTCTCGCCTCTATCATGGGCAACATTTTTGCTTGAAAAAAAGGAGAAAACAAAGAAAAAATAAGTCAAATAGTACATATTTTAGTGAAATATTTGGACTTAATACTATCAAAGCAACTAATTCAATTAAAAAATTACAGTCCCTGTTAGATGCATAGTTCTTGGCTATGACTTGGAAAGGAGATACTATTAGGTCCCAAACTGAATTTGAACCAGGGCTTAGGCTCCTGAACTAATCACCAAAATGAAACTATATGTACTGAAACAACCTCAGAGAATAAATTGGAAGTGATGATTGAAATGTGAATAAGTCCCTAAATACTAGCCCTCTTTACTGCCTATGCTTAGAATAAATTGAGGAACAGACACAGGAGTTTTACACATGGAGACCAAATAGTCAGCTTTATTGGTAATAAAAAATAGATCAAAGGCTTAAGGACATGGCTTAGATACATAGCCAAACAGATTTGAGAACACCTTCTAGAACTGAACCAACTTATTTACCCAGTTACTAGGAGAATTTCAAGCTGTTCCCACAGAGCATCACCAGCACCCCAAGCTCACCACAAAGCTGAGAAAGCAGGTCAGACACATCTGTCCATATGCAGGCTTGCTCCAAAGTGGAGTGCTCTTTCAAACTCATTAGCTGGATAACTCACTTCTTCCTTGGAGAGGAATAAATGAGGACTCTAGGGGAAGGGGTTGGGACAAGAGTATTAGTCTAACTGAAATCCCTCCACAGAGAAATCTGAGGAGCTGTGGTGGCTGTTTTCTCTAAGGGCAATGTCATGTGATAGAGAATGTATAATTAAAGGTGGGGGACTTGGGTCTACCTGCCTCACTCTACAAGTCTGTTTAGTTGAAGTTTCATGTGCTGTTGGAAAATCTTTGATTTTTCTTCCTTTTCCCTCCTCCTAGTTTTAGTTAAGTGACCTTTCATAACAATGATTTATCTTCATCATCATCAAGGCTGATAGCATCAAGGCTGATACCATTCTCCTCTTATGTTTGAATTCCTTGAGGATAGGGACTGTGCCATAATTATTTCACTGTCTTTATCAACTAGTATGGTGCCTGGTACATAGGTCTGTTTAATTGAATTTGATGTTTTATTAAGACCATTCCTTCTTTCGAAATGCTGAGCATAGATAAACAAAAAAGGTAATGCACAAGTATAATATGGTCCACACTCAATAAGATGCTCTTTATCTTATTTTGCCTTCTATGTGTGTCCAACTTATCAAAGCATAACTGAAGTAAGATTTGTTTAGAATGATTGAAAAAACACTGAAAGCTATGTATACTTTATTACAGCATTTAGAAAATATGACAGATGGATAGATAGATGATAGATGATAGATAGATAGATAGATAGATAGATAGATAGATAGATAGTTAGATAGATGATAGATAGATAGACAGAATGCTCCTTCCCTTGATACTTATCACTAAAGAATCAGAAGCAATCCTATGGTAGCTACTAAGACTATTCATAAATAAGTGGTTCTCTCTCCTGAGCACATGGTAGGATTGACTTTCCCAACAAGTTGAACTCAAGTTTAGGTAGATGTCATGCTTTTTCTGTCTTTGGAAAAAACTCACTAATTTTCTAAACCCACTAATTTTCTTACATAGTTCCTTATTCATACATTAATTAACTACTTAACTATTTAATTAACTACTTAGCTATTTTATTCTTCCTGAATATTTTACAAAATCCATGCTGATAATTTTTTTATTATCAGAATATAAAATTATTTGACAATTGATAAAATATGGGTACCATTTACAATCTTACCCTTTAAGATTGTTAGATCATGTGTAGTCTAGGGAGTCCAGGAAGAGGAGCCAAAGCTATCTGAGTCAATGTGGTCTCACTAAGTGAATTATGGTAGCACCTACTTAATAACTGATACGAAATATTGAAAAATTTATATTCAGATTGTCTTTGATTTATGATGGTTCAACCTAAGATTTTTCAAGATGGTGTAAAAGTGATGCCCGTTCAATAGAAACCTAACTTCAAATCTTTTCTTAGGCTAGCGATAGGGAGTCCTTACTCTCTCGTGGTGCTGGGCAGTAAGCTGCAGCACCCAGTTAGCTTATGCAATTATGAGAGTAAACAACCCATAGATGTACAACCCTTCTGGACACAGACAACCATTCTGGTTTTCACTTTCAGTACAGTATTTAATAAATTACATGACATAATCAACACTTTATTATAAATTAGACTTTGTGTTAGATGATTTTACCCAATTGTAGACTAATGTAAATGTTTGGAGTGTGTTTAAGATAGGCTAGGCTAAGCTATGATGTTTGGTAGGTTAAGTGTATTAATGCATTTTTAACCTAACAATATTTTCAATTTATAATGGATTTATCGGGATGTAACCCCACAGTAAGTCAAGGAAGATCTGTAATATTTTAACAGTTTGTACAGCTAGAAATCAATCCTATTTTTTTCCCAAAGAACGTTCTCTCTCCTTCCATCCCTTCTCTGTCTCCTTTTCTTTCATCCACCCTATTCCTTTTTCTGTTTCTTTCTTTGATTTTGCTTGTTCTACTGTCTCTCTTTAATCTGAGCCTTCTGTGTTCTCTGACCCACAGATTTATTGTCCTTTCCTATGCTTTGAAATAATGGGAGGTAAAGTTAAAATTTGTTGATCTTCTGTTTGTTTCTTGTCTCAATTTCTTAACCTGAAAACAGATATTTTTTGTGTGTGTGTATGTATATATCATGGCACTGCCTTCTACACTGGCTCAGCTCAAGGTTTGGCTGTTTAATTCTGTCATAATCATTATCATGTGGGGTACATGAGTCACACAGTCTTAGCCACTCATGTCTTTTTCTTACTGACAAGTCTATGGAAGTAAGTACTGCAGTTGAAACTGAAGTCTGGGTGCATTAATACGTCAATAATACAATGACACATCATGGTCCTTAGTCCAAGAGTGTCTCAGCAGTAGCAAAAATAATTTTTAATGCCTTTTATAATCATTAGTTATATTTGATATGATACATGTACAATTTTATGTATCCTTCAAATAAATGTTAATTACATATACAGTTTTGGAAAAAGCATGAGTACTGTCAAGGTCAGAAGGTACAATATTTGTTAGAATAATGCTTTCTTTTTTTTTTTTTACATTGTCCTGAGAGAAGGGCATTAGATCTTACATTTTAATAGTATATTGTGAAGCAGTTTGATATTATTTACTAACCAGTCCCTATAGCTATGAACAGGCATAGCTAATCTCAACATATTCTTTTTTAGGCCAATTATTCAATGGTTTTAATTTATTCTGATTCTCATCTTAATGCATGATTATGATAATACTCAGAGTGGTGTCAGTCTTTACACACATTTCAGTTTGGGGCAGGCTGTACAGTTATACTTTATTTTTTCCTTAGTTGAGTTTATCCTATTAATTTTGGAATGAAACATACATATGTTATTTTAAGTTTTTAGTCTCTTTCCAAAGAAAATAATAAAAATAAAGGCAATTACCACTCCCCTTATATTCAAATTATTTTGGCACTCTCAGAGAAAAATAAAATATATCCTTACTTTATTAGAAAATAAAACATAGCCAAAAATTAATAATTTCTTTTAGTTTCAGAATGAATTTCAATATTTTAAAACAAACACTTATTTTATACATTACAGTTTGGCAAATATATATCTCTTAAGGAGAAAGTTACTGTGTTTTCTAGATGTGGTTGGACAAAGATTTCCCATGCTTTTTAACTGAAAATATGCTAACATGCTGCATTCTTTGGTATTAAAATGAGAAAACTCTCCTTGGTCTTCATTGTCTTTAAAGTCCTCAGCAAATGAGGTTGCCAAGGTAATTTGAACTCTCCAATATCAATATTCTTACATATTAGTCACTTGAAAATATAAAATATATAAATGCCAATAAAATAAATGAGATTTTTACAAAATAGAAAAACACACAAATTAATGAAAATATAAGATTTTTAGGGTAGGAGTTTTTCACTGCTTTTTACTATACATCTTCATGCTGATAATTCTTGGAATTTAGAAGGCATTCAATAAATATTTTGCACTAATAAACACTTTTTCACTAATTTTAAGCATAAGGTGTAACACTGAAAATTTATGGGTAATATGCAAATTATATGTTGAATGGTATTTTCTATGAAAGTTTCAGTGAGATTCTCAAATAGAAAAATAATTATTTCAAAATATAATTAAATCATATACAAGAACACTAAATTCACTTCAAAGAGCATACCCTCTACAAGAAATACTAAGTAAAATCCATATATGTGTGTATACTTGTGACCGTTAATTTTATGTGTCAGCTTGACTGGACTAACAGATTCCTCGATAGCTGGGAAAACATTATTTCTAAGGGTGTTTGTGAGAGTAGACGTTCCAGAGATTAGCATTTAAATCAATAGACTGAGAAAAGAAGATATTTTCACCAATGGGTGAGTATTATCCAGTCTGTTGAGGGCCCAAATAGAACAAAAAGGTGGAGAAAGGGTATATTTGTTTTCTACTTGACTTGGGACATCCAACTTCTGAACTTGGATTTGTGTTCCTGGTTCTCAAGGCTTCAGACTTGGACTGGAACTACACTACCAGCTTTCCTGGGCCTCCAGCTTGCAGAGAGCAGATCTTGGAACTTCTCAGCCTCCATGTTTGAGTGAGCCAATCTGACAATAAATTTCTTTGGATGTATCTATCTTTTGTATCTATGTGATTAGTTCTTGGATAGCCCTGAATATTATATATATTTATATATTATATATATATATAGCATATATAATATAAAAACTATAATATATTATGTTACATATGATATATAATATGAAAATTATCTTTTTGTACTATATATAATATATTTTATTTGTATATATAACATAACATATATGTATAATTATAATATATAGTATGTGTAATATAAAATATATTATATATCATATTATATATGTCATATATATTAGATATGTTATATAAATATAATATATAAAGTCTACCAAGTCTAATATATCTGTATGTATATATAGTCTACCAAACCTAATGAATATTTTGATATAAAAAGAAGAGGAGCAACAATAAAATTATCCCAGACTGAAATAAATTAACTATGGAATGTATAACTTTTAGGATGAAAACATATATAGAATTAAAAAAATTACAGATTCCTGAGATTGTAAGGGACTTGAGACAGCATTGTCTTCATTTGTCATCATCCAGTGTACAATGTGTGAGTGTTGCAGTCTCCTGGTACAGCACCAACCAATTCAAGAAACATCTGGAGTCTGTCAGCACCTGTCTATTGTCAACCTGACCAAGTGAGGTGAAGGCTATATCTATTGGAAAAATTGGGATGATAACACCTGAAACCCCTGATCAATCTTAAAAGTACCAAGAGAGAAACCACCAGATACTGTGCAACTCTGATGTGTAATAGGAAGTATAGAGCATTTTCTATTAGTTAATCATGCCACAACTCTAACATGGATCTGAGCAAGGCTTCTGCCTTAAAATTTTAAAAGAAACAAAACAGACAGAGGGCCAAGTTAAGCCACAACACAGGGAATCAATTATCAGAATCCAGCAGGTGGAGAATTCTTTACAACAGATATCCTGCATTCTTTATCACAAATAGTTCCAGAACAAAAAAGAGTTGGGGCACTTATAAATGAAAAAGGAGAGTTAAAAGACTAACATATATGGGCATTGTTTGATATAATTTCCAACAAATGAAGAGTCAAGATGAATTTATGAAATAAATGATGAACTTGGAATTCTAATCATATTTATTGATATTAAAAGTGAACCCTCTTGCACTGTTGGTGGGAATGTAAATTGATAAAGCCACTATGGAGAACAGTATGGAGGTTCCTTAAAAAAGTAAAAGTAGAATTACCATATGACCCAGCAATCCCACTACTGGGCATATACCCAAAGAAAACCATAATTCAAAAAGACACGTGCACCCCAATGTTCATTGCAGCACTATTTACAATGGCCAGGTCATGGAAGCAATCTAAATGCCCATCAACAAATGAATGGATAAAGAAGTTGTGGTACATATACACAGTGGAATATTACTCAGCCATAAAAATGAATGAAACTGGGTCATTTGTAGAGACGTGTATGGATCTAGAGACTGTCATAGAGTGAGGTAAGTCAGAAAGAGAAAAACAAATATCGTATATTAATGCATATATGTGGAACCTAGAAAAATGGTAGAGATGAACCGGTTTGCAGGGCAGAAATAGAGACACAGATATAGAGAACAAACATATGGACACCAAGGGGGGAAAATGGCAGGGGGTGGTGGTGGTGTGATGAATTGGGAGATTGGGATTGACATATATACACTAATTTATATAAAATGGATAACTAATAAGAACCTGCTGTATAAAAAAATAAATAAAATTCAAAATTTCAAAATAATTAATTAAAAAAGAAATTATCATTATATTTCTAAAGATTGATAAATTAATTTTGATTTTATGTTTTAAAATAAGAACATTTTCTTGAGGATACAAACTTGAATATTTAGAGTTATAATTTTCTAGACTACTCATTTTTAAAATTACATATATTCAATATTTCACTTGTTTTAGGGTTTTTTTTTATTGTTGCACATCTTTTCAAATCAAAATATTCAGTAGGGTTAGTAGGTAATCTTAATATCATCAAGAAATTAACCACAGTATCAAGTCTCTATAGATCTCTGATTCCAAAGTTTTAAATTTATTTTGTGTGTTACAGCTATTTAGATATGAAATTTCTGGATAAACCAAAAATTTATAGAACATTCTAATCTCCATTTCTTTCTCAATTGAAGAAATAATTAGACAGTATTTTTCTTAAATGAGGGGAGAGTGGGAAGCAAACTCTGTGAAGGCTTTTAGCTCTGAACACTCAGTAAAATCTTTAGAGGTGTATTGGTTAAAATGTAACCATCTTTTACCAGCCAATAAACTCCAGACAGTGATATAGTGCAGCTACAACTGTTAAGGACAAATTAACATGTTATCAATTTAATATTATGTGTCGGTGATAGGTTAACAGAAAAAGAGGAATAATAATTACCCATGATTTGGATGTGTATCTGAAATCAAAAATCATATAATAAATACACTATAAAGAGATTAAAATGCCCATAGAACTTGAGTATTTATATAATAATTTGTGCTTTTCTCTCACTATATATTTAACAGTATGAAATGCATACTGATTTCAAACAGGTCATAGTTTATGCAAGGGCAAATTCTTACCATTTTGTATATAATTTTCATTTCCTAATTATTCAAACCCTTTGTTCCTGCTTCTCTTTTGTGACTATATGCTAATAATGATCACATCTGTCTGATGTTAAAAAAAATAAAAAAAAAAAAAGAAAAAGAGAAAAAGAAAAAGATGACAGTGAATTAAGGCACAAAGGTAAACTTGAGTATTGTTCTAGTAAAGTTTTATGAGGTCAATAATAAAGAATTAGATAAAATTAGGACTTAATGGCTTCAATGATCCTTTCAATTTATTATTTACATGCATCATGGTTACTATAGTTCTTGGAGTGAGAAATTTGCTTTAGGAAAATTAGGCACAGCGTTGCATAGGCCATTATATTCAAGCTAGATTGGGTCCTGTTCTGCCATCAACTATCTGTGTTCAACTTACCATGTTATTAAATTGTTCTAAATATTAGTTGCTTCATTTGTCACACATGGATAACAAGTTATTTCAAAATGTTGTAAGAACTAAATAACTTTATATATGACACATACCTAACACGTGGTTTCTGTCATGTATTAGGATAGTTAAGAGCCAGGTGCCTGAGTTTGAGCCATAGCTATGACTCAGAATCTTCATAATATTGGAACAGTTATATAATATTGCTGTGTCTGAATTTTCTTATGTATAAAAGTGAGGACAATAATATATGCTTCTTGAAGTTTTTATCATATTAAATAAGTTAATATATAAGTAAAATGCTTAAAATAGAGTCCAAAACATGATATCAATAAGGACACATTAAGCATTATTTTATCAGTGGTGGTATCAATAACTGTTTCTCTTTACTTCCTCCTTGTATTAGAAAATAAGAGTTTTAAAGACACAGGTGGTCAGAAATCAGTACATCCTCCATCCTTTCTATTTTAGGGCCACAAGATATCACTAATAAGTGTTAAAATAAATCTATGCTCCTGAACAAGATGATTGAAAGTATAGTTGTTTTTTTATTTTTTGTTTTTTTTTAAGAATAAACAATTTCACTTGAAATATAATATCTGTATTTTTGTGTTTCTCAATATTTGGTTTTAGGAATATCAACATGTTTCTGAAATTCCCTGGTAAGTATTATAATAACCTTTAACAGTGTTAAAAAATCAAAATTCAATCTGAGTAAATTTAAAGATCTAATTGGCTTTATTCAACAATCATGGATCAGGCAGCATCCATCTAGCAATTAGAAAGGAGCTTTGAATAGCTGTACAAAATGGAAGGCTTTTATAGTTAGAAAGGGGGCAAGACAAAAAAAAAAGTATATTGTTTCAGGCAAGGTCACCTTCCTTTGTGGGAGGGAAGGAGTCTGTCTCTTGTGCAGATTACCTCACTAGTGCTGACCAGGTAATACCAGATTAACTGGTTAAAGGTTATATTCTTAGGAGAGGCTGAAATAAGTTAGATATTAAGTTTTGGTTTGCTGACATAAGGCTTAGCACAAGTGAATCCATTTGGGGCCTTTTTTAACAACCGTAAATACTATTATCAGGCAATAAGTGTCTGAAATGACCTACCAATTATTTTCCATGCTTTGTATCAAAGACAACTTGGATCTAGATGAAACTACTGTATCATCAGGTACATTTATTATAATGAGAATTGCTAGCAGCATAAACAGCTTTAAATGGCCCTGTGCTGTGGAAACTCTCCAGAATGCAGCTGGTTTAACTTGGGAAGAAGCTGTTTGTAACACCAACTGAGCTATAATTCTAATACTCAAAATTTTCCATTTATATGGGGTTTCCAAACCACCTGTGAAGTCTTGGAACATTCCATTTTCAACAGCTTATGGAATATTCATGAGGTACTACTGGGAACGCTGGAGAGTTCTTGAAATTATTATTCTAGATATGGTCACATTTAATTACTAAAATAAATACAATTGTTGCTGTTCTATTCCATCAAATATGTAGTTTCCTTTGTAAGTGTATTAAATATGATGAGTTAATTCAGAAATAAATAAATATAAGCAGTACAGGGTGGCCTCATCCATTTATTTTTAAAAACAATGTTGAATTACTGTAGAAAAATGGAAGAAATGGTAGAGGAAAAGTGGGACAGATTTGATTACAAGGAAGAAAATATATGCATGCCCAACACATTATAAACAGAAGCAAACACATTGGGAAAGTATGTTAAATACTTATGACATTTAAAATAGAAATAGAATGCAAGCTGATAAGATAAGCATGCGTATAAGCAGTTTGGGGTAGACTGCACTGCTTTTCATCATGTACTCTCAGCTTACCTCTGGATCCTCATCTTTCATCACACCCTACTCCTAGACTTACACTTCGATTCAGCCACATATTAGTTGGAATCACCATATTCCTACCCTTCTGAGACTTTAAACATGCTACTATCTAAATTAAATGCAAAAACATTCCCAACTCATAACTAAGTCCCATTCTTTCCACAGGCAGTTTAAAAAATCATTCTATCCAGAGATCTCTGAGAGGCAAGACAGAGGCCTCTCTTTGCTCTCACCATACCCAATACTCATCCCACTCTACTGTGATTCCTTTTAATTCCCTGTTGACTTCCCCTTCACAGTTATAGACAATGTTATTGTATCCACAGTGCCTAGCACACAATATGTACTCAGTAAATGTGAACAAAAAACAAGATCTCGATTTAAAATATGGGGCAAGAATACTGACAGTTCACAAAATGGAATACAGATTGATAAAATAGGAAATAGAAACATAGAAACATTCCAACACACAAAAATAAAATCAATAAAAGTCAGCAATAAATATATATTTCACCTATTTAATTTAATATCTAAAGGAAATTATAATGGTTAAAAATAAAATATTCAAATAAATGGGCCCTGTCATATAAATATGAAAAAGAACATAAATTGTTATAAAATTTCCTTTAAAAAATAATAGGGCAGATAAGACATGGTAATTTCCATTTAAACTTGGTCATAGGAAATAAAATTCAGGAATAGCATTTTAAAAAGTGAATATTAAATTTGAAATAATATGAAATGGAGAATTGGAAATACTTTCAGGGCCAAATTATAGTAAAAAGTTAGAGTAAAAAGACTGTGAAAACCTAGGTATATTTATAGAATGAAGACTTTGTAATAATTTTTTGTAGTTCAGTTTCATAAAGATAATGGGTAATTTTTAAATGCTATATAAATAAATAAAATGGTTTAGATACACACACACACACACAAACACACACAAACTAAAATGAACAAAAACAATGTGGAAATGAATCTTACATATACCCTAAATTATAAAATGTGGTTACTGACATGTTCCTCTGCAATTCCAATAAGTTGTGCATGACATCTCTCTGATTGGGAAAATATCTATTGAGTTAGAAGACTAAGAGCCCAGGCTCCAGAGAGATAGCTTGGACTTGAGACCTAGCTATGTCATTTATTTGTCTTGTGATCATCAGCAATTGACTTTACCTAGATGTTCCCCAGTTATCTTATCAGTTAAAAAAAAAAAACAAAAAAAACCATGCCATTACTAATGCCTGTCTTACATGTTATGAGGATAAGTGGCCTAATACTCATGACAAAGACTCTCTCTTTTGACCAAACTTTGACAAAGCTCTTCTGAGACCTCTTTTTGTCTAGGTCTTGCCCTTGGACTCTGCCCTAAGCCAATTTAGTCCAATTTTAGTAAGATCTTACTGCATCAATTTAGTGAAAATCCCCCGTCCTTGAAAATATGATCAAATGTCTTATCCTCCATCTTCAATATCTTATCACTTCGGCCTGCCTTTAGCAAAAATTTTGTAAAACTGATTTAGTCATAATCCTCTTACCCTTAATATTATGTTTTAGTAATTTTTAATCCACTGACCCCACCCTGGCTTTTGGCTATAAATCTCCATTTGAACTTATTGTTTTCAGAGTTGAGTTTAATCTCTCTCCCTTACTACAAATCTCCACTGTAGTAGTCCCTCAGAATAAAGCCTGCCTTTCCATCTTAACAAGTGTCAGAATATTTTTTCCTATTATACCTAAAAAGTACATACAAATGCACTTCATAGTGTATGTTCTTGGGCAATTTTAGCTCTTTATATCTTTATTACTATTATTACAATTTTATATTATTATTATTACTATTCCTTAAAAGTTTTCATCCTTGTCTGGCTTTGGAAATTCACCCTGGGTAGGTGATCTCATAGCAGCTTGTATTCCTCCTATCACTGCATTTATGTCAGCTTATTACCTTAAATTCAATAAGGGCATATTCCATGTCTGACTTGTTCATGGTTACATCTCCAGTGTGAAGAAAGTTGTTGGATACATGAGAGACTTTCAATAATATTTGCTGAATATTAATTAATTAATGTTTGAATCTAATACAAAACTTTTATCTTTCTATTATCTTTCTCTTAATCCTAGGAGATTCTCCTCAGTCTCATCATCAAACTCTACTCAGCTTTTCTTAACATGGTTCAATTTCTGTAAAGTAACACTTTTTTTGAAGTGGGTCTATTTTCAAAACAATGTTGCTGTATAATTTTTTATATCCATGAAGATAAACCTCATATAAATTGTAAGCTACTTGAGAACAAAGGATTTGTCTCTTATTTTCTTTATGTGGTTCCATGGTTCTCTTGGAATAGTTTACATACAGTAAGTTTTTAGGCATGTTAAATATTACAGTAGTGTCTCACAAGAAAAGTGTCTATAACTAGTGTTTGAAATAGAAACTTACTTGCAATTCCATCTTATATTTAAATAAATGCATTAATAGAAATGAGGTTTGTGGCTATAACCTTTTTCTCCTGGTTCAATTAAACGTAGGAAATCTTTAATGATAAGGCAACACATTTGACTTATGATAGAATATGATTGTTTTTATCAAAATAGTTAGTTAAAGCTCCAGCCAAACTATTTAATTAGTCATCTTTTCTTTATGGTGAACTTTAGGTAAAGGAAATTCATAGAATATCTTCAAAAGTTTATTATTAGGCATGTGGTTAACTGACAGTGTGCACTGTCTGCTTTTATTTTAAATGTTGAATGTTAATTACAGCCCAGAGGTTACTATATGATTTTATATTTAGGTTATTCCAATTTTAGGTTACTTCCTTCTGAGAAATTTTAATTTCTTAGTGGCACTTCTCACAAGGTATCACGTGGAAGATTTTGAAATATATAAATTATTTTTGAAAAATTTGAATAACATTTGCAGTTTAAAATACGTGTTCAGCGGGTGTCTTAAAGAGGGACTGTTTCAAACCATATTAATATAGTGACTACATATATCAATATAAAAGATGAACACATGTGAAGTTGGAAAGACTGTGTTAATTTTTAAACATCTGAACAGGTGGCCAACTTACCAAAACAAAACAACTTAAACTTTTATGATACCTTATCATACTGAGAAAGACCCTGGTGTTTTACAATGACATTAAAATTTAATTTTTCCCATAGAGCTAATAATTAGCCAGTGTCAGAGACAATAGTGAGATCCCATCTTTTGAAAGAAAAGGGGAAGATATTCTTCCTGTCAGGGGTCAGTGAAAACTGGCATATACGATGGTGCTAAAATAAGGAGCTGTGAATACGGAGGTAAGTAGTTTTTGATACTATTGCTGGTCTTATTTTAGGAATTGAGGAAAGTAAGTGAGATATTACATTATAAGGTGAAAAGTTAGGGAACCTGTATACATTCAGATGTTGATTCAGTTTCAGAGCTCCTCTTTATTCTAAAAGCAAAGATTGACATTATACTAAACAAATGTCATAATAAACTATCAAATTTCTCATATAATATGAACTTGATAAATTTAAAGTACTTAGCCTATAGATATCTAAGATATTTTAAAAAAATTAATTATTCTTAGTAACCTATTTGGCTTGTTGGTTGGATGACACCCAATGAGAGTAGACATTCTCCATGTCATAGAATAAATGGGAGTTCCATTGAGCCTTCCTCATTTACTGTTGGTTGAGCACGTGTGTGTACAAAGGCAAACATTAGGGTGGCTACATATTGAATTTACAGAGACATTTAGAGAGCCTTAGAAGTCATTTGGGAATAAAATGTCTTGTTCCCAAATTCTTCCTAGGTAATTTGTGCAGTTTATTTCTCTGACTGGTTTGTTTCTTCCTGAAATGTCATCTCCCAGGAACTTGATCCATTGCCTCCTTCAAATACCTTCTTCCAGCCCTTGATTTATTTTTCTCTTTGTCTTTGGTTCAGGCTCTATTCCTTAGTGTACTTCCAGTGACTCCAAATCTAGTGAGCAAACAGATGTGGTAACATATTGAGCCCATTGTTTCTCATTGCTTTTCTCTCTAACCCTGCAGCTTGAGGGTGAGTCTTTCTTCTGGATCCAAGCTTCTGCCCTCTTAGTGTTTTGAAGCTCTTCAGAGTTGTATCTGGGATCTATTTTAAGACTTCATCATTTCTGATTAAGGCTTTGTTCTATATATGAGTATTTTTTGGCACTTTGGTCAGATTTTGAAATCTGACTGTGCCAACTGGTACTGGCTGGCCTTCAGCCCATTCCTTCAGGAACAAGGGCTGTTTCACTGAAACTCTACCAACTAGCTATCAGTCTGTTACTTTGGAATAAGTGCTGTTCTATCACAGCTGTACTGAGCAGCCTTTGTCCTGGGCCTCTGGGACCAATCTCATCCCTTAGAACTGACTGGTATTAGGACTGTAGGCTGTTTGAGCTGTTGGAGGTATTTAGGTGGTTTGAAAATTATTCTTTACTCTAGAGAAAAGTCCCTGATAAATGGGATCCCAGTTATCTAAATATTTAGAGGGAACCCCTCACCTCCCAACATGGCCCCTGGCCAATTTCATGTTTATAAACCACTATCCTTTCTCATGCACATTTCTAACTAATTGGATCAACCTAACCAAAGGCATTTTAGAATATTAATGGCCATTTTGGGGAGCTTTTGAAACCCCCAAATTTACTTACTGTAAAAACAAATTGGACCACCATGGCTCTGAAATTTCAAAACTAAGTGGTAAAACAACTTTGATTGGTTTTGGCAGGCTTCCAAACAATTATCAAGAGCCTATAATTGCCTATCTGCAAAATAAGATTTTAAGATTAACCCAGGCATACAAAAAATTAAAGAAAGTTAAAAATGAGTTCCAAAGACCAGTGTTTTTCTTCCTTGATTTCTCTGTCTCAGGTTCAACTTCTGACGTTATCTTGTTACTCCCTTGACTCCTCATGGTCAGACTGTTGGCAGCTCCATCCTTCTCCTTCCCTCCTACACCACCTGCACCTCAACTATACCCTCAATACCCCCATATTAATTCTCTCACCAAACTTCCCCTTTTCCCTGAAACTGTCTCCACTTCCTTTTCCTCTGAACTTGTCATAACTGTTCTTTTAAAATTAAGCCTTCTTAACATATTCCCTGGACTAAAGCTGAACTGAAAGTCATACTGACAATTTCCCCAAAGTAACCAAAGATCCTCACAGATTTGTTGAGGAATTTCATATAGTCATTAAAACTGATCAACCTGGTTTCTCTGACTTATATCAGCTAGCTCATATGCTTATTGGAGAAGGCTAGGTCTAGCATTGGGTGGAAACTGCTATTTGGGAAAATACTGAAAGGTCCTAGATTTACAACAGGGAGGTCAGCCTGCTAACTTATTATATAATCAGGCTCTGGCAATTGTTAGGTAACTTCATTGAGCAATTCCAAAGGATTAAAAAAAATCTAGTCTCCTTTAATGTTGATTCCACCCAGGTAGCCTTTAACTTTATATTTATTAGTAAGATGTAACAGGACCTTTCTCCTCTACTAAAAGGACCAAGATGGAATGGGAAATAATGTCCACTCCAGACTTAGTCAATCTGGCAAACCATCTCTCTTGCGTTATAGATGAGTCACCTAAAATGAAGATCACTAAAATTCTTCATCATCAACTTCAGCAAATAAATACCTCTAGGCAAAACCAAAACCCACCTAGATTCTGTTATTATTACAAAGAAACAGAATATTGGAAAGGAGATTGTGACAAATTGTTTTAGGCATCTTCAGCCCTCTAACCATCATTCACAAGTTCTCCCAATTCTTAATGACAGGGCTCAAGAAACTACAGAGGCTCTTCCCTATCCTCCCTCTGATTAAGAGGAGCCTTTTTCTAGAGGACTAAAGCAGTTCAATTGTGGGGATCTCTAACGTACCCCAAGAGGTTCCTATCTCTGAACCAACCTCCTTTTGTTTAGGACCTTTGAGGGATATACATCCTTATATCCATAATTTTTCCACCCCTACCCATTTATTAGGCTGAGACTTCTTAGAGAAGAATCATGCCAACATTTCTTTCCTCCAAAAGAGGAAAATAATTATAGAACTTGGCAGTAGTCATCAAAGCAGACAACCAGGTGAATCAAATGAGCCTTTAACATCTCTTATTTGCTTCATCTCTGACAGTACTAGAGCAAATTCAAAAAATATTGATTATTTGTCCTTACTGAATCAGATACTACCATCCTTATGGGCAAAGTCTCCAAATGATATTGGCAAAATTCACAGCATACCTCCCATCAAGAATCAAATAGAATCCTCAAAACCTTTCCCCAGAATTAATTGATATTCTATAAGTAAAGTAGGCTTTCAAGATATAAAGCATATAGTAGAAGATTACAGGACTCAAATTATCTATTGTACTAGACTCTGTAATACTCCTATTTTACCTGTGAGAAAACCTAAGGGTTGAGGGTGGAGATTTGTCCAGGACGTCAGAACAACAAAAACAAAAAAATTACCTTTTGACACTCTATTGTAACTAACACTCATACATTTCTAACATCTACTCCCTTGAAAGCAAATTCTTACTGTAATTGTTTATTCAGTGCATTTTTCCATATTCCAGTTGATGAAGCTAGCCAATACATTTTTGTCTCCACTTAGGAAGAAAAACAATTCACCTGGACATTAATGCCTTGTGGCTTTACTCAGAGACCTTATTTCTCACAAATTCTGAAGGCCAGAGTTTTGACTTTGCTGCACTATATGAAGGACTTGCTTCTTCATTCTCCTTCTCAATCCTTTTCACAGTAAGATAGCATCCAGGAGCTATAGCCTTTAGCCTTAAATAAGGTCACCAAAAAGTCACATCTTTCCTAGCCAGGTTTGATATTTAGGGCATCTGAACAAGGGCTATACCTAGATCCAGGTAGAAGTCACTTATAGAAGTGACTTTAGTTTCCCCAAATCCAAAATTAAGTACCAACCGTGAGGTTTTCTTGGACTAGTTGGTTATTGCTGAAGTTGAATTTCAAAGTTCTCTCTAATGGCCAAACCTCTGTATGTTTTTCTAAACAAAAAAACCTTGACCCAGTTTTATGGGAAGAACTTGACAACATAACATTTAAGGTTTTACAGGAGAGTTTAATTAGCTTACCAGTCCATGGGCATCCCAATTATCAGATTCCCTTTTTATTTTTCATATAAATAAAGAAGGGGATGCCCTTGGCATACTCACCCCAAAACAGAGGAACCACCATCAACCCACAGGGTATAATAGCCAGCATTTAGACCTTGTGGCGTGGGAATACACCCCTTGCCTTAGAGCTATTACTGCCACTACGCTTTTGGTGAAGGTCACCAAGAAATTGTTTTGAGATCTACTTTATCCATTTTTGTACCTAATGTAGTAGAAGTCCTCCTGAATTCTCATCACACTCAACATTTCTCAGTCAGTTGCCTACCTCCTATGAAATACTTTTGTTACCTGTTCCCTCTTTTATGTTGCAAAAACCTTGACTCTCCCACTTTTCTCCCCTCCATCCCTGAAGAAGTCCCTCTTGACTGCTTAACTGACAGATCACCACCTGACTCCTTGTGATAATCTGCAGGAAATTCCTTTGGGTAATACTGGCTTCTCATAGTTCACAGACAGTTCTTATTTAAAAGGTGACAATGGCAAATATTGTTCTGGGTATGCTATTGAAACTCTTTTTGATGTTGTTGAAGCAGCATCTTTACCTATGGTTATGTCAGCCCAACAGGCCAAATTATACACTCTTACATGTGCCTGTACTGTAGCCAAGGACAAAACTGCCAATATTTATACTGATGGTAGATATGGTTTCAGAGTAGCTCAAGACCTTGTAATGTTGTGGAAGCAATATGGCTTCCTGACTTTCAGCAGAAATGAAATTTAAAATAGATGTTATGTTTAGGAATTATTGGATGAAATAGTTTTACCTGCCTTAAGATTTGGAGACATGCTAAAACTGACTCTCTGGAAGCTAAGGTAAATCAACTTATTGACATTTCTAAAAGGAATGCTGCTTTTTAGGGACTAGCAGCAATCAAACCTCTGTCATGGTCCAAAAGGATGTTTCCCTAAATGATGACTTAGAAGAACTGACTAGAGAAGTCTAATAATTGGCCTCAGGAAAGGAAAAGCAAAGAGAGAAAACTCTGGTTGCTAAAGAGAGAAAGCTCTGGATTGATAAAGAGAGAAAGCTCTGGTTTGGACCAAATAACAACCCAGACTCTAAAATCCCCATGCCTCTTTATGTACATACATTAAACCTTTAGTCTACTGACAAAATGATACCATTCATGAATCAATATATGTGTGGAAAAATTAATAAGGCTGAAAAAGGTGCTTACCCTACTTGACCTACTTGTTCAAAGTACAGCTCAGGGAAGCCTGTTCATACTTCTTTCCAATATTTTTAACTGCCTAATGGACCATTCAAGTTCTGGAAAATGGGTTTCTTATAACTCCCTCCATCTAATGGATATAAAAATATGTTTTAGTCATTGTCTGCATGTCTTCATGCTGGACTGAAGCCTTCCTTTGCAGACAGGCTCCTGCCTCTTCTGAGGCTAATGTTCATTTGGAAATATTATCCCTACCTGTGGAACTCCCTTAGAACTTCATCAAAATCAAGGAAACCATTTTACTAACCAGGCACTTTGACAAGTCTTTGCTCTTTAACCAGTTTTACAACATGTTCACTGCACTTATCACCCTCACTTCTGTGGTTTAGTCAAACATAGTAATGACATTATTAAGACCTAGTTGGCAAAATTTGTAGAGGTCCTTCAAATACCTTGACCTAAAGTATCTCCATTGGTCCTTCTAAATCTTCGATCCACCCCAACTGGAACTCATAAACCCTCACTCTCTAAGATGGTCTCAGAATTCCCAATGCACT
The DNA here is from genome assembly GCF_964374135.1 of Grampus griseus. Lineage (NCBI taxonomy): Eukaryota > Metazoa > Chordata > Mammalia > Artiodactyla > Delphinidae > Grampus > Grampus griseus. The sequence continues at coordinate 50,296,716 of NC_139012.1, forward strand.
TCACTCCTTCCCCTTTTGACTCACTGCTGATAAAAGGAGAGATACTCTAATATTGCAAAGGCCTAATTGTTTCTATTAAAAGTAACCATGTTTTGCCAGAGGAATCTTCACATGTGTACTTAGGAGATGAATAACTTAAGGATCACACATTGTGACCTGAAAATTTCCTCTGTTAAAAAGATATCTCCAGAAGGGTACATTTCAACCTCATTGGAAAGACCCCTATGAGGTACTGCTAACTAAGCCTGTGCCACTAAACATCAATTAAGAGACCCAACAGTAAAGATTTTCTGGGATTGAAACAGACAACATCTGATGAGACAGTTCTTCCGAGATATCTGTAGCAGGCCTTGTTGAAAGTTTATGTGCCAGACCTTTAATGATGACATAAAGCTTCAGTGATATCCAGTGTTTATGATGTTGATAACATATAGATTTTAGATTTCAAAACTGCCTGAGAGTTACTCAAGTTTGTCTTCAATATGTTTGCAATCTGTGCACTTTCCAACATACAACACTTTATCCAGGAAAGCTCCGTTCTGGCAATGAAGGAGTAAAAGCAGCTGAAACTAGAAAACTTAATTCTTGATCAGTGAACTTCTAGATAAAATTTTTGATAAAAAATGGAAAATGTAAAAAATTAATAAGCAGAAAACTCAGTTAAATAAAATCAGAAGACCAGAATGGGGAGCTCTCATACACTGAGAAGGTAGTGGAGCCCAAAAGGAAGTAGAAAGACTTCTTTCCTGGCAAGAGTTCAGCTAATGAGAAACTGTCACAATTCAGCCAATGAAAAGCCATGGGCTCTTTGTTTACTGTATCCCTCCTAACTTTCTTTTCCCCTGTATAAAAGAGTTCTGTCCTTTTTTTTTTTTTTTTTTCTGGGGACTTGCAAGTTGCTCATCATATTTGCAGACCACAAATTGCAATTCTCTGCTGTACTTGAGTAAATGCATTAGTCAGATCAACCTAAGTTACCTGTATGGCAAATAAGACTGTGCAAATGTCATTAATTTAAGGACCATGAATCAGGGAGATTATCCTGGAGTATCTAGGATGTAATCACATGGATTCTTAAAACCGGGGAACCTTTCCTGACTACGGTTAGAGGGAGATATGACTATGGAAAAATGGTCAGAGAGATGCAATATTGCTGACTCTGAAGATGAAAGAAGTGGGCAATGAGTCAAGGAGTGTGTATGGCATCTAGAAGCTGGAAAAACATAAGGAAAAGGACTCCCCCTAGAGCCTAGAAGGAAACAACCCTGCCAACACCTTGATTTTAACCCGGTGAGACCTACATTGAACTTTTGACCTACAGAATTGTAAAATAAAAAAAAAAGTTTATGCTGTTTTAAGCCACAAAATTTGTGGTAAGTTTACAATAACAATGGGAAAACTAATACAGATGATAAAATCAGGTTCAATTTAATAAGTAGAATGTCAATTTCTTTATAATAGTCAAAACTCTAAGATTGATTTGTAGTTGAAGCCTTCTCCTATTCCTCCTCTTTAGCCTTTTCCAGGATAAATAGTGTGTAGATGGCTTCTACTTACTTATTTACTGGCTCCGGACGCGCAGGCTCAACGGCCATGGCTCACGTGCCCAGCTGATTCACGGCATGTGGGATCTTCCCGGACCGGGGCACGAACCCGTGTCCTCTTCATCGGCAGGCGGACTCTCAACCACTGTACCACCAGGGAAGCCCCTGGCTTCTACTTTTTGACCTTGTCATCTTTCCTGTTTCTAATCCTTGTCATCCAGCTAGTTACCTTAAGTTTCTGAAGCTTCCAAAGTTGGAATATTGAGAGGCAAAATAAGAGATTTGGGAGTGAATGTGTGCTAGACTTATAACACTGTGGTTATCTATAATCTCTGTTCCTTGTACTTAAGGTATGTTCAATTTTCTTTTTTCTGGGCACTTCTATGCATTGTTGAAGACACCAACACCCCACCTTCACTCCTGCAGTGTCTATTGCTCTAAGTATCTTAAATTCCCACAAGAATTACTAAGTTTTATGGCTAGTTATTTGCCATTCCTTTTGTAGCCCCAGTATATGAAAGTCTATATTTAGCTCTCACTCACTGGGTGGCCCTGTTAGATATAGAGAACTTGTGCATCCTTCATCCACTCTGAGTACAGGTAACTCTCAAACTATAGTTAATCTTGTTCTTTAGATTTCTCAGACATTTACTTAGACACTGTTTTTCTGTGTCTTTTCATACCTTGTTTAGTATGAAAACACTTGCTAAGCTCTCACAATACGGGTTTCACAATTCTTCTCTTCCTTGTCTTAAGGTAAAAGAGGAAGCATTTCCTTTCTGCCTCTACTGCGGTTTGGGATTCACAGTTGACGCTAATAGCTCTCTCCAAAGAAATCCTTCTCAAGAACGGTCTTCACACATAGTCTAACTCCCATATTTTTATATCTTTGCCATGAAAGGGTGGTTTTATGGACTTTTTACCCCTTTTTCAATGTCTACATTTAACCTTCTTCGAGTTAGTTTCACTTTGTCAAAATCTGGAAAGAAAGGACCCAATTCAAAACTTTGTTTCACCTAACAAGACGTTATTGCTGTAGATTTCTCAGATTTTAGTCATTTTGTGATTCAAATGCATTTTTACTCACTTCCATTTTCCTTCATCTCTTAATTTCTCTCTTTCCTCTATTTTTGTCCCATATTTCTTGCTTCTATTGCTTGGGAAACATAAATAGTCTTGGAGAGGTTCCTATTAATTATTATCCTATTAATTATCCACTTATTCATTGAATCAATATTTTGACTAAATATTATTCACAAAATATTGTGCCCATTGATAAGGGTGATACAAGTTTATTCACCATGACCTCAAAGAGCTTTTAGCTTCATAGGTGCAACAACCCACATAACTAACTCATTTATTCCTGAAGTAAGAAATCTAACATAGTCTTCAAGCTTCTGCCTACATATCATTATTATAGCCCCCTTTCATATTATAATTTCAATAATTTCACTATTTTCATTATTTACCAAATTTTTTCAAACTTGTAAAATGCCCAGCTTATTAAAAATAACATTTGGTTAATGTGTGTGTATATTTAATTACATGAGAGATAAATATATCCATTTTCATACCTATAATAGTTATTTTCTCTCAGAGTAACTTAGATTAAAATTTCAAGAACTCATTTTTTTCTTTTTATGTTCTAACCTCATTGATAGCCATATGCGAAGACAATTTAAGTTTTATATGCTTTATTTTATCTTTACTGGATGAATTTTACTATTTTTCTTTAACTTGAAAAGAAAGCATACAGAACTATAAAATAATTTCATTTATTGCTTTCTCTAACATGAAGGCTACACTCTCAGCTCTGTCCTTTCTAGACCCAGTAAGTCTGGCCATTGTAAGTGGGAAAATAAATTGCCACATGTCAAATTTCATGGATGTTGCTTTTTATTCTTGATCACTTATGTATGGGCCTTCTGTCTTATTCCCTATTTCATAGTTAATGAGAATCAGTTTAGAGTCTTATCTCTTTCCTGCTCTTTAGTAATTCAATTTATTTCTTATGCCTCTAGTTATTGTGTCCTTCCTGTTACTTCAGTCCACTATGTATTTGACTAATTTTTTTTTTTCTTTGCGGTACGTGGGCCTCTCACTGTTGTGGCCTCTCCTGTTGCGGAGCACAGGCTCCGGATGCGCAGGCTCAGCAGCCATGGCTCACGGACCTAGCCGCTCCACGGCATGTGGGATCTTCCAAGACCGGGGCACGAACCCATGTCCCCTGCATTGGCAGGTGGACTCTCAACCACTGCGCCACCAGGGAAGCCCTATTTGACTAATTTTTATTCTCATTGACAGAGGTGGCTTCATGAGTTGTACCTCAAAGCTGTATTCTCTGTCTTCCTGGTCTCTGTCTTCTCATTACTTGTCCTTAATTCTCATGTATATATTACTCATTGATTACATCAATGTATTTTGAAACCCTCCACCAATCACTGGCTGGATTGAACACATATTTCAACTCCTTTCAAACATGGACTAATGTTCTTTAAATCTTCTGTGTTCTTTTCCATGAGGATTGCCCTCAGAGTTGAAGGTCCATGTGAGAATTCCTCTGTGATTTTTCCTAAAATAGAAGTCTGCTGCTTATTTCCATGTAGCTTTACCTGATTCTGCATGTTTTCCAGAAATTCTTGTACTATTTTTCCTATACATTGAAGTGCCTCCATTACACAAACCTCAGCTTAATCAGTTAAAAAAACATAGAAGAAAATATGGGGAATAGAGAAAAATTACTGGGAGAAGGTACTGGGAGGAAAACCACAGATAGGAATGAAAGATAGGAACAAAGATAATTTTAGAAGGAACATGATTATAAAATAGTATAAATGTTACTAAAGAGTTGTTTTCTTTTCCAAACTGCATATGAAACATTATTTATTTATTTATTTATTTTAGTGCCTTTCTCTTTAGGTCATTGAAGTGGGTTGAATGGTGGTTCCTCAATAAGATGTATTCACATCCTAATTCTCAGAACCTGTTAATGTTACCTTATTTGGGAAAAGGGTCTTTGTAGATGTAATTAAGTTAAGGAACTTGAGATAAGGAGATTATCCTGGATTGTCTGAGTGGGTTCTAAATCCAATGATGAGTGTCTTTCTAAGACTGAGGAAAAGGAATATTTGATAGATATAAAAGGAGGCAGCATTGTGACCACAGAGGCAGAGAACAGAGCGAGGCTTCTACAAGGCAAGGAATGCTAACAATTACCAAAAACTGGAGGTGGCAAAGAATGTCTTCTCCCTTAGAACCCCAGAGGAAATGTGGCCATGCTGACACCCTGATTTTGGACTTCTGGCATCCAGAACTGTGACAGAATAAATTTTAGTTCTTTTAAGCCACAAAGTATATGGTAATATATTACAGCATCCATGGGAAACTAATACAGTCATTCTACTGCCAAGATCCAAAAAAGACCAACTGAACCATAATCTGATTTTTTTTTCATAATCTGAATTTTTACATGATGATCCATTTAACCTCTCTCAGGATAGAGAGAGGTTATTTTTTTTCCAACTTTAATGAGGAATTAATATACAAAAGTATATTAATTATATACAAAAATATCAATATAATTAATATACAAAAAGGTTCACATATTTAACGTCTATATTTTGATGAATTTGGACCTGTGCATATATTTGTGATAAAGTTTTTTAAAATTCCAAACAAGAAAGAAATAAAATATATTAAATAAATGAAAACAAATAAAGATAGCACTTTTTTGGTCTCGTATTATTTTCACTATTTTTTTTTTTTACTCCACATAATTAAAAGTCCCTTTCCTAGTGAATTTTACCTTCTATTTCTGTGCATTTTCACATACTCTAACTAAAATTGCCAACCTCTGATAGTTCTCATTATATTAATTCAAATAGATATGCAAAAATAAAACAAATGAATACTTTCAAAATTTTCCCAGCCCATTATATATATGTTTTCAATATTAGAAAGTATTCAAAACTCATATTTTTGTATTCCTAAAATTACTTTGCAAAAAAAAAATTACTTTGCTTATCTTAAATTTTATGAGAAAAATATGAAAGGGAATTGTTTACACCATATGCATAGAACATACACATTCTTAGCATATGTGAAAACAAAATATTTTAAATTAATTTCTTAAAATTGAATTAATTATAACATTTTATAGTATATTGCATGTTTAATTTTTGTAGCAACAATATTTTTTTGAAGAAATATGTTTAAGGTGATTTCCTTACTGACAGCCAACCTTACAAAATATTATATAGAAGGGTGTACTAAAAATGTTTTCTAAATCACACAAAAAAAATCTCCATAGTAAGCACATATGACAAAAAATGGCTTACTAGCTTCTTTTGCAATAACACATAATTTAAATAAATTATTGTAAGGTCATTTTAAGCAAATCCTTTTTTTTTTTTAAACCTGATTCCTATCAAGGAATAGAGTATGACAACCACTAGTCTTGCTACTTTATTTAGAGTTAGGACAGCAGGGTCATTTTCTGTGAACTGTCAACCCTGGAGTGTTACCTTGTGCCACCAAAAGAAGCATCTAGACCTGTTGGTAAATAACCATTGAGGGGCTAAACTCTTAGGAATCACAAGTAACGATGATAACAACTGTTGGAATAAAGGCTGTGGATGCAAATGTATGCAGAGAAGCTATGAAGAAGAACAAAATACACATCCTAGGTCAGGAGAAGAAAGTGTCAGTTCAAAACTATAAGACTCAAGTCGCTCCAAGATATTCCTCTCTGACATATTTTAATCTACAACTTAGCTCTAAGAACTATTTTTTTCAGAAGGCAAACCTCATTAACCCACAAAATTTCCAAATATATTTCTAAAAAATATTTTGTGGATGTCAGAAAATATAAACCAAAAAATTGAAACAAAACATCAAGTTTGTTACACATGTATATATATATGCATCAGTTAGTACTAAAGAAAAAAGTACATTGAACTTATGTTAGCAATTCTACTTGCTTTTAGAAAGAATGTATCTGGAGGAAGAAAGTTTTAAATTGTAGCATATATACTAGGAGCATCTTGATGAGGGAGTGAAAGTCTTTCATATTCATAGAATTAAAATATTAAAAGATAAAAAGTATTACTTTCTAAATTTTGGGAATATTTTTCAAATAGATGAGTTTCTGGTTCCTTTCTCTGAATCCAACACTGAACAGTGAAGATGGCCTATTTGATGTTTTCCACTCTCTCTCATATATAGAGACATATGCGTGTGCACATGCATAAACACAAACACACATGCACACACACACACACACACACACTGTGAGAAATCTGCAGGAATTCTAGAAATGGTTGTATCTGATTTGCATGTGGATGTGTGGATGTGTGTGTGTATTTAATTAAGCATAGGCTGGGGGAAAATGTTAGTAAGATGTGGAATAGCTGGACTACTCATACATTGTTATGAGAGTGAAAATAGATGGTACTGCTTTAGAAAACAGACACTACTTACTAAAATTGAAGATATATATTTATACAACATATGGTAGTCTTCAATTGGTAGCATAAAAGAGGAAAACCCTTTTACATAGCTAATAATTTTATAAACAGATACATGAGTTTTTTATATCTGAAAAATGCAAATTTAAATACAATGAGATAGATAACTGTATATCTATCAGATTGTGAACATTAAAAAAAGTCAAATAATTTTAAATGCTGAAGAGAGCATAAAGAGTTGCAGGAGAGCTCTTTGAAATTACTTATGAAAATGAATTTTTGTATATACTACATACTAGCAATAGTTTTCCAAAGTATTTAGCACAGTAAACCTCTGGGACACATCATCAAGGAGCCACATTTAAAGTATTTACTAAAGTGTTATGTTGAGAAAGCCTCAGATAGAGATATTAGTTCATTCATTATTAGAGGAATGTAAACATAAATTGTGTATACTTGATGAAAATTTATGCAGCTGCCAGAAGTAATAAGCCAGATGTACATATATGGAGAAATGCTATAGCATATTATTCAATAAAAAAGTTAAAAAATAGAATGAGAAAATTATGATACTATTAACATAAATTTTAATATATGTACTCTGAAACCAAAATCATATTTTTAAGGATAGATGGAAAATCCATGCATGGAAGGTAGTTTGGAAAGTCTTTTTTTAATGCCTGTGTAGATTTTTAGTATATAAATCAACTGTGGAAAGGATATTAGGAAGATATATTAAATCTAGTGTCTTGAGCACAGTGATGAATGAAGAAAATGGAGAAGGACAGTCATGGAAGCAAAAGAAAACAAAAAAGAATAAAAAAAATAAGAAAGAACACAAGATGAGTTCTGAATGGATGTAGGTTGATAAAATTTATCTGAAGGTATTAGAAAGTAGATATTATGTGATGTGATTTTCAGAGTGTATTTAGGTTAGAACTCCAGAAATTCTGTAATTAGTAGCCTAGTGGCACTTTCTATGTTGGCATCCACATTTCTCAAATTCAACAAATTCAAATGATTCATCCATTTTACCCTATACCTTCCATCACTTTAGACATACCCTATTTTGGTAGTGTCACCAGTTGCCCAAGGCTATATATTGCCCTAATCTAAATTCTGTATGTCACACTCATCTTTCCTCTTCTGGATTATTATAGCCATCCAACTGTTCTCCAAGACCTTCCTTTAATCATTCTTTTGTCCTGCCCACATGGCTGACTTTAACAGCAGTATGACTATTATTCTTAAAGGAGACTAAGTACTATGAAGCAAGATGTTTGATCTGTCTTGCTCACCACTGTATCCTCAGTAGCTAAAACAGTGCCCAGGGCAAAAGAGTAAATTCATATTTATTGGATGCATAGTTTGCTGGGTAGCTTCTGAAATGCTCTACCTCAACCCATAATCCCAACTCCTGTTATTCTCAGCCTTGTATAATCACATCCCTTTGAGTAACTTGCTTCTTAGAATATCTCAACTTTGAGTAGATGTCTTTTCTTTATTAGATTACGAGAAATACTGACTTCCATCTTGCTACTAGTCTCTTCCTTTCTGGCTTTGATGAAGCAAGTTACCATGTTAAAGAGATAAGTGTTCTGGTTACCAGTTCCAACATGTCAGTGGTGGGGGTTGGGGGGTTCACAATGTCAAGCAATTCTGGGACACCAGCTGGGTATCCTACAATTCAATTCAATTCTGACACTATCTACCAGGAGATATTACCAGATTCCACAGGTTAAAGTCTCAGTCCCATAGGACTGCTTTCCCCCACTTCAGATGCCAATGACAAGTCCAGGTTGTTAACTGTATTCTGACTGACTGGCTATAAATCAGAGGTTCCCATGAACTCCTCCTTGACTATTAATTCACAGGACTGAGTTCACAGGACTCAGGAAACCAGTTTACTCACTAGGTTACTGGTTTATTATAAAGGATATCAAAGGACATGACTCAATAGCCAGTTTAAGAGATACATAGGGTGAGGTTCTGAAGAAAGAAGTTTCTGCGGTTTTGGAGTTTGGGGCCTGGCATGGAGGCATGTGGAAGTGTTCTCGTTCACCAACCTGAAAACTCTCTGAACCCCCTTCTTTTGGGTTTTTATGGAGACTTTATTACATAGACATTAAACCATTGATTAAATTATTGGCCGTTGGTATTGATTCAAACTCCAGGCCCTCTGTCCTCCCTGGAAATCAGGGGGTGGGACTGAAGATTCCAATCCTGTACTCAATGTTGGTTCCCCCTAAGTCACTTATTAACAAACTCAGATGAAGTTGAAAGGGGCTTGTTATAAATAACAAAACACGTATTTCACATTTATGGCTCTGAAGCTTTTTAGGAACTGAGCATAAGAAACCAAATATAATAACAAAAGACAAATGTTGCCTCCATTGTCCATATTCTTTAGAAAATCCCAAGGGCTTATGGAGCTGTAAGCCAGGGACCATGGATTAAGACCAAATATATATGGAATATAGTTTGGTCATTTGAATGGCCAGGTATATTTCTTATAAATCACAATATTGTAGGAGTCTCTGCAGAAGAAAAGTAATTTTTTCTCTACTTTTCTAGGTTCTTGGCTGAGACACCATCCCCATAATAAAATGAGAGATTAACAAGGGAAAAACAGATGTTTAATAACTTGTACACCTCCTGTATACATGGTAGACAATGAAGCAACTGTGTAACTCCCTGAAATTGCCCAAGTCATCCCCTTAAATACCATCTCCAACTATAAAGACAAAAGAAAATTTTGGGGATGGGGGAGGGAGAGGTTATGGAATGTTACCAGGAAAAGCACAGTAAGCAATGTTATGCTTGTTATGCAGATTTAAGTCTGTACCTTCTCCATTGATAAGAGTTTCTAAAGATTTGGTCATCCTCCTCTTCCTGGTACAGAGAGGGAGATACCCTTACAAATGAAGATTTCCCTTTCCTTATGAAAGGGTAACTTCCACTCAGTTTTCAGAGTTCTCCCTATATTTGCCATTTCTTAGAATTAACCAGTTCAAAATAACATTTATGCCAAGAGGCATATTTTGGGGGTGGTATATTCTGATCTTCAACGTCAATACAGCAAAGAACTTAGAGTAGGCTCCAGCCAATAGACAGCTGGCAAGTTAAGGCTTCAGGTCAGAAACCCAAGAAGGAATTGCATCTGCAAAAACCATGTAAGTAATCTTGGAAGCAAATCCTCAAAAAACATAGTGAAAGAAAAATTCAATGAATGAAATATGTTATTTTCCAATAACTTTAAGGATTCCTTTTATTATATTTTCTCTGGATAATTTTACCCAAAAGACACAAATTCTACCATACTGTAAAACAGAGCTCAGTTACTTGTTAGAATTACTTCTGCAAAACTTCCATGCTCTCTCTCCTCCATCTCAGTGAAATAGAAAAGAAATCCACAAAGTTTCATATGATTTTATTGTGTGAAAAAGGATACATTTCATAAAAACAGTGTATAAATTATAAAACATCCTCTTACAACTGTCCCTGATGTTGAAGGGTTTTTGTATATGTATATACAAGAGGGATAGTAATATTTTAAAATATATAAAATACTTCCCTATTGTTATCAACACATTTATAATAATCTTGATTTACTCTCCTTTCAGATTGTAATAACCTAACATTAACAGGAAATAACTTTGAAATATATTTTAATCATATGATTGTATATTCTATTTTTATTTCTGTCTCAGATCCACTGATATTTTTTTTCACTTCTTGAATACCTCTAAGGATAGCTGATTTTATTTGCTGAGAAAATTTTGAGGATAAAGTTATCAAAGGGACATATTTATTTGCCCATTGATTGACAATCCAAGTTATAATTTCTCAGAGAATTTTTCTCAGTCTCAATTCAACAATGTTAATCAGTGAAGAAATCAACACAAATAGTTGGACTGATTTTTCAGAGTTGTTTTCAATAAAAATAAGACACTTTACATTTATTGAATGCCCATTGAATTATGAAACTAGTATTTTATGATTGTTCTCATATTGTGATTTATGGAAAAACTTGAAAAGAAATACAAAAATAAAAGTGAAATTTACTTTGGAAAATGAGCTACAAAATAATTTTTTAATGTAAAAAATGATGTTGAGAAATTCAGAAATGAAATAATTGTTATGACTTGTTGACCTAAAACAAATAGACTGCTAGATATTTCTCCAGCAAAGATGGGTTTATTCAGAATCAACAGAAGATTGAAATTCAGTGTCTGCAAACATGGTGAGTCATGTGCAAGTCCGCACATAGCAAGAGAAGTACTGTTTTATAGAAGGGAAATAGGAAGATGGGAGGGCTATAGTAAACAAAAAGTCCATGGCTTTTCATTGGCTGAGTCCTCGTCAGAAAAGAAGAGTCTTTCTTTTTCCTGTTGGGCTCAACTATCATTGCAGGCCATGAGAGCTCCCAATTCTGGTCTTCCAATTCTATTTGAGCTTTCTGTTTATTAATTTTTATAAAACCCAGCATAAATAAAGATATTATTCTTACCCATTTATACAATAGAGAATATCTCCAAGTTAAGCTGGGGTCTCTATATTAGTAAATGTAAGTTGCTTAATATCATTTATATTAAAAATAAATAAGAGCAGCTCATTTGGATGATACTCTTTATACTAAAAGGGAGTTTTTGTTTGAATTGGATGTAAGAGTGTTGTAGCTCCAATAAATTTCTCCTCAAACAAAACATTGTTATATGATATAACAGTTTTAAAAAAAATCAAAAGTTTAAAACTTTAATACATTATTTTGAAGTTTCATTTTCAGGGAAAGGGAAAGACATTATTTTATTTGTGAACTATTTCTTCTCGCTTATTAATATTTTACTTAAAGAAAAAATAAAATTTAACCTTCATAAATTATGAAATCTCTGATTCTAAATATTCAACATTAAGTATCCTTGTAAATCCCATATGATGTTTGAATACCTTCAATATATCCAACAAATAATCATTTATAATTTTATTAAAGACTTTAGGGACAGGTACCTACTTACATTCTGGGGAAGTTCACTGATGTTTGGATAATTTTGTTGGCCAGAGATTACTTTTTATAGTCCTTTGTAGCTTCCCCTCATTAATTATTCTTCTGTGCTATGAATTCTTACATAGATATGAATAAAGTAATTTCCATATGGTAGCCTTTAATATACATGCAGATGACTATTAAAAAACTCTCTGGTTTAACTGTCTTGCTTTTTTGAGCCATGCTATATAGCTTCTAGTTTTCATTTTGTCTTATATTTATTTTCATTTTTATTTTTATAATCTTTTAGAAATGTGCTTAATAGAACATTTAAGTGGGGAGGGATAGATTGGGAGTTTGGCATTGACATGTACACACTGCTATACTTAAAATAGATAACCAACAAGGACATACTTTAAAAAAAACACACACAAAAAAACTGAATGTAATTTTCTAAGTCAAGGGAACTTACAATAGTGTGACTATGTGTCCCTAAACTTCATGAACTACCTGAAACTATGTGCAAACTACTTTTTCCATGTACATTTCTTCTACAGATGAAGTGTATAATTTTCACCTGACTCCAAAAACATCAGAAGCCCCTCAATTTTACTAATTTATAAGATAGTAATCACAACCTTTTAGATATATTAGCAAAAAATAAAAACAGACAGGGTGAACCTATTTACTTTCTTGGATCTCACATTAACACAAAACATGCATTTTTTAAGAAAATTAAACTGTCTAAAATGATATGCATAAATATACCCAATCCTCATTTTTGGCAGATTCTGTATTTGCACATTTACCTGCTTGCTAAACTTTATTTGTAACCTCAGATCAATACTCGTGGCACTTTCACTGCATGCCATTCATGCACTTGAGCACGGCAGTGAAAATTGGCATCACCCAGTACGCAAGTTCCCAGCTGAGGCTGAAGAAGGGACATTCTTCTTTCTTATTTAAGCTCTCATACTGTAAACAAGTGTTCTTTTCATGATCTATTTAATACCAGGCTTGTCAAGTTTTTGCGTTGTTGTTGTTGGCAATTTCTGTTTTAAAAATAACCCCCAAACATAGTGCTGAAGTATTGTCTAGTGTTCTTAATCAAAAGAAGGCTATGATGATCTTATGAATAAAATATTTGTTAGATTAGCTTTATTGTCATGAGTAATAGTGCTGCTGTTATTTTTTATTTCTTTTAGAAATTTTTTTAAATTATATTTTTGGTTGTATTGGGTCTTTGTTGCTGTGCATTGGCTTTGTCTAGTTGCAGAGAGTGTGGACTACTCTTCACTGTGCTGTGTGGGCTTCTCATCACAGTGGTTTCTCTTGTTGTGCAGCACGGGCTCTAGGTGTGCAGGCTTCAGTAGTTGTGGTGTGTGGGCTCAGTAGTTGTGGCTCACAGGCTCTAGAGTGCAGGCTCAGTAGTTGTGGCACACAGGATTTGTTGCTCTGCAGCATGTGAGATATTCCCGGACAAGGGCTTGAACCCGTGTCCCCTGCATTGGCAGGTGGATTCTCAATAACTGTGCCACAAGGGAAGCCATGCTGCTGTTATTTTAATGTTAAAGAGTCAATAATATTTTAATGATTTTAATGTGATTTTAATGACAGAGTCACTATTGTATAATAATAAAGAATCAATAATAACATAAGCTGTCATTAAACAGAAACACATATAAAACAAGGTAATATATTGATCAGTGGATGGAAATGTAACCAGAAGCTCACAGGAACCTAACTCACCTGTATTTTATCAAGGAACCATAGTTCAGTATTCACTAAATTAGTGTTTCTAGCATCTTTATAGAACATGACTATTGACAAACATAAATAACAAGAATTGACTGTATAAGCATATATATGTTAAATAATCTTAAAGATTTATCACATGCCATTTTCTCTATTTTATTCAGAGAGCTCTGTTTTGGAACAAAGTATAAAACCTTTGCATTATCCCATTAAATTTTAGCCCATTCTTCCAGTCTATCAGAAAATTTTTAGTACAGAATCTTTGTTTTATTCAACTGATTAAAACTATCTAAGCATATAACCATATTTTCTGGTACTGTCTAAAGTGATATCATTAAGAATATGGTCAGGACAACTTTCCTGGTGGTGCAATGGTTAAGAATCCGCCTGCCAATGCAGGGGACATGGGTTTGCGCCCTGGTCTCAGAAGATCCCACAAGCCACGGTGCAGCTAGTCCCGTGCGCCACATCTACTGAGCCTGCGCTCTAGAGTCTGTGAGCCACACTACTGAGCCCACGTGCCACAACTGCTGAAGCCTGTGTGCCTAGAGCCATGCTCCATAACAAAAGAAGCCACCACAATGAAAAGCCTGCGCACTGCAAATAAGAGTAGTAGTCCCCGCTCACCTCAACTAAAGAAAGCCCAACACAGCCAAAAAATAAATTAATTAATTAAGTAAGTAAAAGAAAAATGAAGGTTGGGTATGCCACTAAAAAAAAAAAGAATTTAGTCAGTTTGTCTGAAGGACAAATACATTATTTAATTAAAAACATTTATTGAAATTGTCTTTCAAAGTATTTTCTCATTTACTTTTGGAGATATAAAGATAAATAAAGCCAGGACCTTTATTTATCAAAGAATTTTCAATCAAGTTGAAAGAACTGAGAATGATGAGATGAATTATTGTTTAATGGAAGAATACACAATTTAGAGGCAGAAAACTGAAGTTCAATTGACAGCTTTGTATGATTTTGGTCAAATTAATGTTTGTGAGCCTTAGGTTCCTCAGTTATAAAATAAATATACTAATATCTGACTAACACAGCACAGTCAGTATCAAATGAGCTCATATAGGGAAAAACAGCTTGTAAAGTACTAGAAAAATTTACTATTGCTTTTAAAAATCCAAGTTCACAAGAATCTTTAATGCATTAAAAAAAAGCATGAGGTTTTAAGATGAATATGTAGTTTTGTTTCAATATCAGATGGCTTATGTCTGCTTAGATAATTACAAATGGCTAAATCCATGATGTCTCTATCATTGGAAATAACATGAGGTTTTTCTATAAAGGATAGGAAAGTAGTAGAATAGTAAGTTTAAAAGAGCCTCATTTTGAACATTATGAATGTGATATAGGCTTTTGTTAATAATTTTATAGCCTTTAAAGAGAGATAATAGGTTTTTGAGTTATATGAAGCTACATCTAAGAAATGTGTAGGATGGACTGAAATGAGAAGATGCAGAAGGATGAGAAAAAACTCTATTTCAAAGCTAAGGTAACTTCAAGCTGAGTTAAGATAGTTGGAATTTGAATGAGAATAAAATTTAAAAAAGAACACAAAGAAGAATTATTCTTTCAAAAATTTTTTGATCTTCAAATTATAGAAATAATGTACATTGTAACAATTGAAATGCAATACAAAATATAGAAATGCAAAGTTAATCTCTTCTGTTACTCCTTCTTCAAAACACACACACATACACACAAAAAACACTTTCTCTCACGTCCTTTAGGTAACCGATTTTTAACCTCTTGATGTGTATCCTTATGCTTTGTTATCTCTACTTGAGTAAAAATGTACAAGCATGTGTTTCCATATATTGAGGTATATTTTTTACAAAAGAGAATCATACTATATGCATTGATGCTTTAGATGACTTCTTTTGAAATTGGCAATTAACTTGATTAATGATGATTTAAGAGAGGTAAAGAAATAAAGGTTAACAGAAACTTCCACCATAGTTAACTAAATAATAGATCTTTACAAGAAGTAGGAGAAAGAAGTACTTTTTGTTAGGAAGGGGCAAACACCTGAATTATCATTTCAGTATTTTATACTGAAATAGAGTATTCAGTTAATCTAATAAGTAAGATTAGTGGCTTGATATTTGTTTCTTCAGAAAAAACAGTACAAGTGGATTCTAGTCTACCCTCTTTCCCAGCAAGACTCTTCATTTATTTCATTTATTACATGTATTTATCACTTATTATTTGAAAGATAAGTTCTTTGACCTCAAGGGCCTTGTGTTCTATTGACAAGACATGGAAAATATACAAATAAACAAAAGATAGACAAATAAATTAGTGAAAAAATGATTTTCAAAGAGGATAACTGATATGAAAGATATTAAACAGGAGATATAAAACATAGTGAATGAAAGCAGATAGGAGAGGTGATGTTTGGGTTGAAATCTAAGTAGTTTAATGGGAGCCAGTCTTCTTGTACATACCTCTAATACCTGTTTTTATTTTTTCTTACATATATATGTATATATACATATACATATGTATATATGTATATACACATACATACATACCCCAGAAACTGCTGTTACAAATTACTACAAAATTAGAGGCTGAGAACAACAGAAAGTTATTCTCTTACAGTTCTGGAGCCCAAAATTTGTCAGGGCCCTGTTGTCTCTGGGGATTCTGTGGGAGAATTCATTTCTTGTCTCAGCTTCTGATAATTCCAGGTGTTCCTTGACTTATAGCTGCATCACTCCAACTTCTGCCTCTGTGGTCACATTATCGCCTACTCTTATCTATCGGTCTCTTTCTTCCTTACACTTACGAGGATGCTTGTTATTAGATTTAGGGCTCACTTTGATGATCCAAAATAAGCATACCCTTTCAAAATTCTTGATGAATCACATATTTTGTTGAATACAGTAATAATCATTCTTTACCATATAAAATAGTACTCACAAGTTCTGTGAATTGGTATGTGGACATATATTCTTGGTGGCCACCATACAACCCACTATAACATAAGTATATAAATACTATATTAACGTACCAGAACTGTATATGTGTCCCTGTCTTCCAATCATTTGTGAGAAATTTTTTTTTCTAATTCTACAGTATCTATCACAAAATAGGTGTTTATTAAATAGGCATTTGATTAATTAAGCATTCTGTTAAAAAGGCAATAGAATGTTTGAGGAAGATGAGTGACAATGGTGAAAGAAATAATTTAAAACAATGAAAGAGATGGAGAGGAGCTAGCACTACATCTGAGCTAAACTTTACCCTCAAAAAACTGTCATTTAGATGAGAGTCTGATAGCAAGTGAACATTACTATTTTTATTTGTGAAAAATTTATATATGTATTTCTTCATTTGCATATTTTATCTTATAGCTATCTCTATCTCTTACATGTTTCATAAAATATTTTGTACTCTATTTTCCTCCTTTTTTTCCCTGTTAAAATGGTAAAATAAAGGGTTATCAATAGAAACTCATAGGGAGCATCAAGGACATCAGTCCGTATTATGAGCCTTCATTTTCCATAATTAAAAAAAAGTGGTTTAGCTAATAAAACTCAGTATTTGCTATATAACAGATGTTTCATGTGTGCTGTGAATAATTAAATGGATAGATTAGTGAATTAAAGTAGCTAGCTGCTAATTCATGTCCAGTGTAAGAAAAGGGAAAGAAGAGCTCAAGACTGAGAAGGGGAAGGCATCTAGCATTATAGCATTGTTTTTCCTTCCACACGAATTTAATAAGACTTTTATCCAGTTAAAAAGTAATAGAAAATATTCTTATCTCAGGTGTATGTTGCCCGTTAAGAAGCAGTAAGCTATATAGCAATTGTGGCTATAACTTAAAAAACATTTTAGCTCATTTTAAATCAAACCTCTTTGGTCTAAATTATATTATAGCCATCTTTAATTCAAGTTTATTTAGGTATTGACATGGATATTTAAACAAAAGTGGATTTTAGTTAACAAAATGAAAAAGAAAAACTAATTTTTTTAATTTGTTGTTATGTTTGTAATTATACAATCATTCAACTACACTGATTGGGACAATATGTGAATTCAATAATAAAGAGCACTAATTTCTCTGACTATAAGAAAATTACAGGAAATGACTAATAAAGGTAAGGAAATGTAAGAAATTATGCCTTTCAGTTTATGTCCAAGAATTTGGAAATATTGTAGTCTATAGGGTAGTAAACCATCTACTTGTTATAGATGTTTAGACATCATTTTAGCTGGAGTTTAGGCATCAAGGTTAATTGGAATATTTGTTGAAGTTATAATGAATGTTGTTGCTTATAAGACTCTGAGAACTGCCATGGGCTTATATGGAATCCTTTTGGCTACTACGCATTATGTTTCAGTAATGTTATTAAAAAAAAAAAGAAGAAGAGGAGGAGAGCAACTTATACATTTTTAACATTTTTATCAGAATTGTTCTAAGCTGTATAGAACATATGTCACAGAGTCATAAAGAAGGAAATTAACATTTCTGATAGGGTTATGAATCATACTACACAATATCTTCATTTTAAATACTTAGAATACAAGTAGAAGGAAGTAGATATGACAGATACATCTAAAAGCTCTGCTTTAAAATTTATGAAACTCATTTGGATACAGATATCTAGTCAATCATACATCTCTGGGGCTTCTCAGCTCTTGCTAACAAAGAGGTAAGGCGATTACATGTCACATTTCATACATTCGTTACAACACAAAATTTACATATGCCATAATGCAAATTAATATTTCCAAATATTGACCAAGGTATAAAAATGTTTAAGACTAAGACATAGTGGTCTATTAATATATATCTTGTTTACATAATAAAAATATATTGCTATGCAATAATTAGTTATCAAAAGAGGAACAATAAGAAGACTGAGAGAAAAAAAATTAGAAAAAATTGTTGAAAATTATTTCTACACAAAAATCAGCATGCAAATGTTTATAGTAACAGCTTTCATAATAGGCGAAAGTTGGAAACAACCCAAATGTCCATTAACTGATGAATGGGTAAAAATGTCTATATACATACAATAGAATATTTTTCAACTACAGAAAGGAGTGAAATACTGATACAAGCTACAACAAGGAAGAATCTTGAGACCATTATTATAAGTGAAAGGAGCCCATCACAAAAGATCACAGATTGCATAATTTCATTCAAATAAATTATCTAGAATAATAAATCTATATTTACAGAAAGTAAACTAGTGTTTGCTTATAGTTGGGGAGGTGAACTGGAAGAATAGTGGGTGAGAGATTAAGAGTACAGGATTTCTTTTTGAGGTGGTGTAAGTTTTCTAAAATTAATTGTAACTATGGTTACATGTGTCTGTGGAATACTAATAAGTATTAATTTTATGCTTTCAATTGGTGAATTGTATGGAATATGAATTATATCTCAATAAAGCTGTTAAAAAGTAAAATAGTATGGAAACTACAGTTATATTCACCATTTATTAACATCTTACACTTGTATCATACATTTGTCAAAATTAGTGAACACATATTCATACATTATAATTAATGAGTATGCATATTTATTCAAATTTACTTAATTTTTTAAATGAATATCCCTTTTCTGTCCCAAGACCCCATCCATTATACATTTAATAACCATGTCTTCTCAGGCTCCTCTTGATTGTGACAGTTTTTTAGACTTTTATAGGCATATCTCATTTTATTGCACTTCACTTTATTGTACTTCACAGATATTGTGTTTTTTTTTACAAATTGAAGGTTTGTGCAACCCTGCATCAAGCAAATCTATTGACACCATTTTCCTAACAGTATTTACTAACCTTATGTCACATTATGTCTCTAGATATTTCAAACATTTTCATTATTATTGTACTTGTTATGGTGATCTGTGATCAGTGACCTTTGATGTTACTATTGTAATTGTTCTGGGGTGCCATAAACTGTGCATGTATAAGATGGCAAATTTAATAAATGTTATGTGTTCTGACTGCTCCCCTACCAGTTGTTCCCTCATTGCTCTCTCTCTCCTTGGGCCTCCCTATTCTCTGAGACACAATAAGATTGAAATTAAGCCAATTAATAACACTACAATGGCCTCTAAGTGTTCAAGTGAAAGAGTGATTAAGGTTAGTGAGAAAGGCGTGTCAAATACTGAGATAAGCCCAAAGCTAGACCTCTTGGGACAAACAGCCAAGCTGTGAATGCAAAGAAAAAGTTCTTAAAATAAATTAAAAATTATATTCCAGTGAACTCAAGAATGATAAGAAAGCAAAACGGCCTAATTGCTGATATGGAGAAAGTTTTAGTGAACTAGACAGAAGGTCAAACCAGATACAACATTCCCTTAAGCCATAGCCTAATCTAGAGCAAGGTTCTCTCTTCAATTCTGTGAAGGCTGAGAGAGGTTAGGAAGCTGGAGAAGAAAAGCTGAAAGTTAGCAGAAGTCAGTTCATGAGGTTTAAGGAAAAAGCCATCTCCAAACATAAAAGTGCTAGGTAGAGCTAATGTAGAAACTGCAACAAATTTTGCAGTTTTGAAGGCTGAGAGAGGTTAGGAAGCTGGAGAAGAAAAGCTGAAAGTTAGCAGAGGTCAGTTCATGAGGTTTAAGGAAAAAGCCATCTCCAAACATAAAAGTGCTAGATAGAGCTAATGTAGAAACTGCAACAAATTTTTCAGAAGATAGAGCTAGAATAATTAATAAATGTTCTACACTATCAATGTAGAAGAAACAGCCTTCTATTAGAAGAAGATGCCATCTGAGGCTTTCAAAGCTAAAGAGAAGTCAATGCCTGGTTTCAAAGCTTCAAAGAACAGGCTGACTCTCTTTTTAGGGGCTAATGCAGCTGGTGACTTGAAGTTGAAGCCAATGCTCATTTACCATTCTGAAAATCCTAGCACCCTTAAGAATTATGCTAAATCTACTCTGACTGTGCTCTATAAATGGGAACAACAAAGTCTGGATGACAGCACATCTGTTTACAACCTGGTTTACTGAATATTTTTAGCATACTGTTGAGGCCTACTTCTCAGAAGAGAAGTTTCCTTTCAAAATATTACTTCTCATTGACAATGTACTTGGTTATCCAAGAGCTCTGATAGAGATGGATGAGATTAATGTTTTCATGCCTGTTAACACAACATCCATTCTGCAGCCCATGGGTGGAGGAGTAATTTTGACTTTCAAGTCTTATTATTTAAGAAATCCATTTTGTACAGTTATAGCTGCCATAGATAGGGGTTCTTCTGACAGATTCTGGGCAAAGTAAATTGAAACCTTCTGGAAAGGATTCACCATTATAGATGTCATTAAGAACATTCGTGATTCATGGGTAAAGGTCAAAATATCATCATGAACAGGAGTTTGGAAGAAGTTGATTCCAACCCTCATGAATGACTTTAAAAGTTTAAGACAAGTGGAGGAAGTAACTGTAGAGGTGGTGGAAATAATGAGAGAACTAGGATTAGAAGTGAAGCCTGAAGATGTGACACAAGTGCTACAGTCTCATAAAACTGAACATATGAGGAGTTGCTTCTTATGCATGAGCAAGGAAAGTGACTTTTCTAAATAGAAACTACTCCTGGTGAAAATGCTGTGAAGATTGTTTAAATGGCAACAAATTATTTAGAATATTACATTATCTGATAGAGCAGCAGCAGGGTTTGAGATGCTTGACTCCAATTTTGAAAGAAGTTCTACTGTGGGTTAAATGCTGTCAAACAGCGCAGCATGCTATAGATAAATCATTCATGAAAGGAAGAGTCAATTGATGTAAAAAACATCATTGTGTCTTATTTTAAGAAATTGCCATGACCATCTCAAATTTCAGCAACCACCACTCCGATCAGTCATCAACCATCAACATCGAAACAAGATCCTCCTGCACCAAAAAATTATGATCCCAGCAGCAAAAAATTATGATTCACTAAAGTCTCAGATGATGGTTCGCATTTTTTAGCTATACAGTATTTAAAAAATTAAGGTATGTACATTGTTTCTTTAGTCTGATGCTATTGCACACATAATAGACTACAGTAAAGTGTAAACATAACTTCTATATGCACTAGGAAAACAAAAATATTGTGTGATTTGCCTTATTATGATATTAACTTTACTGTGGCAATCTGGAACCAAACCGGCAATATCTTCAAAGTATGTTTGTACTTTGATGACTGAATTCTGGTAGAATATTTTATAGATTGTCAATCATTGGAATTTGTTTGTTGTTTTTCTCACTATTACAGTGAAGAAGTGTGTTTTTGGAGGAAGACTACAAAAGGAAGTAAGATTCTCATCACATTAGTCAGGAGTACATACTAACAGTATGACTAATTATTAATACTAATCACCTGGCTTGAAATATTGTTTATCATGTTCCTCCACTATAAACTTACTGTTTTGTTTACCCTTTCTCCTTTGCTTTAGAAAGTAAATCACTGTGTATACCTCACACTCAAGGGATAGGAGTTATGAGCCACCTCATTAAAGGCAAAGTATCTACATACGTTATTTAGAGATCATTTGCATGAGAGATTTATTCATTTATTTACTTATTCATTTATTTTTCAATCTATATCAATATAGACTCATAGATATTTATTTTATAGTTTATATTATGATTCCATACTACCTTATTAACTTTGTTGCTAAATAATTGCGAATTTGTCAATTGAGGGCTCTTTCATTTTATTCCTATGTCACTTTTACACACACACACACCCACACTGTGGATTTTCTTTCTTTTTCTGTTTTATTCCCTCAGCATTTTCATACTCTCTGGCAATATGTGATGCTCTGTGCTCATTTTCTATATTCCCTGCCTCAGTCCTAGAATTAGTGATTTCGTCCATGACCCTTGCTTTTGTTTGTTTAAATTGGAAAATCATATAAGAAACCGAGGGCTGGATATGAGATATGCTTTTTGCTTTGGGGAAGTTTTCACATCTAGGCTCTTTTAGCTGACAGAGCAAGGAGATAGATATGTGTACACATATTTATAAATATTTCCATGTATAACCATCTGCATCTATATTAAATGAAACCTGAGTTCATACTGATGTCTCAAACTCTAATCCATTACAACATACATCATCTTATCTTCCTCCCCTATAAATTCCCATGCGAGCAATGAGAAATCTGGATCCAAGATTCTGCCTTTCATTTACTCAGTCATTTAATTACAGTATACAGTTGACCCTAGAATAATCCAGGAGTTAGAAGTGCAACTCTCTGTTCAGTTGATAATCTGTGTGTAACTTCATATTCGAGCCTCTGTATCTGGGGCTCCACATCCACAGATTCAAACAACAGCAGATCGTGTAGAACTGCAGTATTGAAAAGAATCCACATATAAGTGGACTTGCAGTTCAAACCCCTGCTGTTGAAGAGTCAAATTATTTGTAAAATAGTTTCAGAATTTTAAAAATATATATTTTATATGTATTTCCAGCCATATTAAGATATAATCAGCATATAATATTATGTAACTTTAAGGTATACTTAATAGAGTAATTTTTATATGTATATATTACAAAATGATTACCACAATACAGTTAGTTAAGATATTTATCACCTTACATAGTTACAATGTGTGTGTGTGTGTGTGTGTGTGTGTGTGGTGAGAACTTTAAAAGTCTACTCCCTTAGCAACATTCAAATATACTCTCCATAATACCATGTGATACTTTATCAGCAAGAGTGTACAGATTCTTTTGCCTTTAGTCTTACAGAATCTGCTTATTCCCAAAGTGACTTAGGTTAGCCCCTTATTCCCCACTCCTTTTGGTGAGGTTGTTTCATACATTTGTACTACATTTATATTTTTGTCACATTCTGCACTCTGCATAGGAAATTCATGATCTCATGAATGCTTTCTTTTTTCAAAAAATATATGTATATATAATAAATTTACTTTTTGTGCTGTAAAGTTCCATAAGTTTTGAAAAATGCTTAAAATTTTATATTCATAATTGTGATATTACACAGAATAGTTTCATTGCCCTAAAATATTTTTATGTTTCACCTATGAACTTTCTCCACACAGGTCCCTGTCAATCACTGATCCATTTACCTTCTCTATAGTTTTGTCTTTAACAGAATAAAATATAATTGGAATCATACATTATGCTGCTTTCTGAGCCCAGCTTCTTTCATTTATCAGTAAGTATTTAAGATTTATCTATGTATTTTCATGGCCTGATAGTTCATTTCATTCTATCACTGGATAATATCCATATTCATATGGATAAAATGAAGTTGTTTATTCCCTATTAAAGAATATCTTCATTGTTTCCATTTTTGGTGGTTATGAATAAAGCTGCTACAAACATGTGCATATATTTTTGTGGGCATAAGTTTTCAAGTTAGTGTGTAAATTCCCAGGAAGGCAATTGCTGAATCATATGCTAAGATGATGTTTAATTTTATGAGACTGCCAGACTGTCAAAGTAAATGTATCAATTTTTATTCCCACCAGAAACTGATGAGAGTCTTGATGCTCCACATCATTATATATTGTCAGAGTCTTTGTTTTGTTTGAATTTTAGCCATTGTAAAATGTGAGTTTGGAAAAATCATTGCTGTTTTAATTTTTAATTTCCTAAAGATAAATGATGTGAGCATCTTGAGATATGCTTATTTCCCATCTGTATGTCTCCTTTAGTGAGATGTCTGTTCAGATATTTGTCCATTTTAATTGCATTTTTTGTTTTCTTATTGCTGTATTTTAAGATTTTTTTGGTATATTTTAGATACAAGTCCTTTATCAGACATGCATTTTGCAAGTATTTCTCCCAGTCTATGATTTGTCTTCTTAGTTTATTAACAGTGTCTTTCATAAACAAGTTTTTAATTTTAATAAAGTCTAACTATATTTTTCTTTCATGGATATTGCTTTTGGTGTTACATATTAAAAACTTATCTCCAAATCCAAGATCATGTAGATTTTCTCCTAAGTTATCTTCTAGAAGTTTAATAGCTTTGTGTTTTTCATTTTGGTCTAGAATCCATTTTAAGTCTTCTTTTTTGTATAATGTGTAAGGTCTAGGTTAATTTTTATTTGCATATGGATGACCAATTGTTCCCATGCCATGGATTGGAAAGATTATGTTTATTGATTTGTATTTGATTCTTTGTCAAAAAAACAGTTGACTATATTTGTTTGGATCTATTTCTGGGATCTATATTCTTTATTTTTTAACCAAGTATAGTTGATTTACAATATTATATTAATTTCATGTGTACAGCACAGTGATTCAGTATTTTTACAGATTATCTCCATTAAAATTTACTATAGGATAATGGATAAAATTCCATGTGCTATCCAATATACAATTGTTGCTTATTTATTTTATACGTAATAGTTTGTATCTCAATTCCATACCCCTAATTTGTTTCTCCCCCTTCTCTCTACTAGTTTGTTTTCTATATCTATGAGTCTGTTTCTATTTTGCTATATACATTTGTTTATTTTATTTTTTAGATTCCACATATAAGTGATGTCATGCAGTATTTGTATTTCTCTGTCTGACTTATTTTACTAAGCGTAATATTCTCTAGGTCCATCCACATTGTTACAAATGACAGAATTTCATTCTTTCTTGTGGCTGAGTAGTGTTCCATTGAATATATACATACCATATCTTCTTTATCCATTTGTCTGTCGATGGGTACTTGGGTTGTTTATTTCTGTTATCTATATTCTTTTCCATTAATCTCTGTGTTATTCTTCCACCAATATCACATTTTCTTGGTTAATATAGCCTTTAGAAAGTTTGAAATCAGCTAGTGTGAGTCTTGTAACTTTATTCTTTACTTTCAATGATGTGCTGATTTTTTCAAGTCTATTGACCTTCCATATAAATTTCAAATCAGTTTGTTGGTACCTACTAGTAGTTTTCTGGGATTTTGAATAGGGTGGTAATGATTGTTTAGATCAAGTTGGAAAAAATTGACATCTTAACACTTCTAAGTCTTTCAACCAATGATTGAGGAATCTATATCCATATATTTAATTACTAAAAAAATCATTTTTGGTGTTTTGTAATTTTCCACATGCATATTTTAAGTATATTTTGTTAGATTAATGACTAAGTATTTTATTTTTGATAAAGTTCTGTATGGTATTTTTATTACAAATTTAAGGGTTTATTTGTTTCTATATAAGAAAACAATTTATATCTGTATATTATCATTTTATGCTACAATCTTGTATAACTCACTTCTGTGTTAAGGAGGGGTTTTGTTGTTGCTCTATTCTATGTTGTTTTCTATACAGACAATAATTTCATCTTCAAATAAAGACATATTTATTTCTTTCCATTTAGTATAGTTTTATTCCCTTTTCTTGTCTTATTGCACTATTTAGAACTTGCACAATGATGTTGAATAGGAGTGGTGAGAGAGGACATTCTTGTCTTCTTCCCAATTTTTGGAAAAATGTTGCCTGTTTTGTTCCATTAAGTATGTTGTTAGTTCTAGTTTTTGTAGTTTTTTTTCCTTTTTACATGGCTCGTGAGCTAAGAATAATTTTTACATTTTTAAATATTGTAAAAGATAAAAAGAAAAACCCTGGAAGACAGTAATGAAATAAGGAATGGAAAGAAGGACAGAGAGAAGGAAAGAAGAGAGTAAGGAAGGAAGAAATTTAAAAAAGAAATGTGACAGAGAAATTACATGGCCCTCAAAGCCTTAATGATTTACTATCTGGCCCTTTACAGAAAAAAAATTGCTGACTACAGAGACCTCAATGATCTATTCTGAAAAGAAAGATATGGAATGACATTTAGGGTAAATTTAGATATCTGAGTCATAAAAGATGACTAGAGAATGAGTGGAGGTGAGAGGGACAAGCCTCACTGAGACACATCAAACTATCTCCATTTTTTAGTTGAAGAATGAATATTGAAGAGTTAAGTGACTTGTTCAATATTATATAATGTCTGAGACACAAAGTTAGGAAGCAAACTTTGTCATTTGATCAAATATCTTTAGCTCTTTCCACTAAAATAGAATTTCTCCCTATGGGACTATCTCTTGACATTTCTTATTTATTCTTAATTGACAAAGTAAGGAAAGAAGGTGACCAAGATAAGTAGAATAGATAGAATGAAAAGACTACTTTATGGAATAATGCCAATAAAATAGTATAAATATACCCCCATACCAAAAACATATATACATACAATTCATTGGTCTTTTGTGTGTTAAGTGTATACCACTTGGAAAATATGCATCTGCAATCCATTAAACCAAATTCTTTCCTGAGGCATTAAAGTTTAGTTTCAGTGAAAATGAGCCATGAAGAGAGAAAGAACCCTTAGGAACTTGGCAGAATTTTGAATGTAGAAGCTTTGCAAATGGATCCACTATTTGGAAAGAGAAAAATAGTGAATAAAAATAATATAGTTATTGTCTGCTCTTTCGGACACTCATAAGGAACTTAAAACCAAATGACTGTTTCACAGTGTCTCATTTATGTCATCTTGAAAACAGACAAACACTTCATTGAGAATCAGGTAAACTAATTGATTTTTTTCTGGCAGTGTTATTTTATAAATTCCAAATGCACTTATTAAAACTTATTTTTGAGAAATATATTAATTTTTGTTTTGTAGTTTTTGTTGTTCATTAAAATTCTCACTTTATGTTTCTTAACTTTCTTCTTACTACATTTATAGAATGTTACATTAGAAGTTTTAAAATAATTTTGCTGTAAACTATATTATCATTCAGTTATCTAGCATAGTGCTATTTAATGTAGCAAAAATTATCTAAATATTGTGCTGCTTCAGTTTTCCAGCTATACCTTAAGAACACAAATCATAACTTTTTTGGTGGTCAAGGATTTGAATATTTGAAGAAAAATGACAATTGTCATTTTAATTTTAAAATTTTGCTGTGTCATCACTAAAGGAGAATTTTTTATGAGCAAATGTCTTGATCAGCAAAATTTCAATATAATATTAAATTTTATTTTACTTGCTTTTTTAGTATAAAATATTGTTGAGTTTAAGAAATAGTATATTCTGTAAGGCATATTTAAATTTTCTTACCATGGTGCCTAAACTATCTTGATCATAGTTTGGATCCAAGTGAGAGCTAAAATTCAGGTATAATTTTCTAAAAAATGGGGGAGGGTGGTGGAAAGTTGACAAAGAATCTGAAGGAGAGTAAAATATTCTAAAAATTTGTGGTCTCTATTAAGAAAAGATTTTAAGAACCCAGTGAATTAGCTGTGAGTTTAATCCTAATGACTGTCTACTGCTCACTCTTTTGTAACATTTTATGAGGATTAGGTGAGGCATTACTCTATAATTCTGTGATGGAGATGAATAACTCTCTGGGAGGGCCAGCTAAAGACTTTTATTTCTTTAAAAAAGTACAGCTTTCATTTCATTAATGTAATGTCTGTAATAAGCAGTATCTCACATTTTTAAAAGGAGACAAGAGTAAGTTTTTGAATTTTGAATCAGCTCTGGTGAAGGATAATTGTATTTGTATTCCAGATTAACCACCAGGGAAAACCACATTTCCCATCGTCTTCAGTCACCCTTACAGTCTCTGAACATATACTATCATTTCTCCCTTGTCTTTTTTATTCCTGGAAAGAAAGTTAAAGAAATTAGGGTAAACTTATACACAAGAATCTATTGCCCCAGATCTCATATCATAGAGCTTGAAAATGACCACTATTTCACAGGTGATATTTGAATTAAAACAGTGATAGAGGCCATAAAATTTAAATGCACAAGCTACACAGTCATGCATATTTGCTTTGTTAGGAATCTGTCTCCTCCACTACATGTTGTGTGGCTTTAGAAAAGTAATGTAATGTCCCCAAGCCTCCATTTGTAAAACTGGAAAGAACTTGAAAGTATTGTTGAGAGAAATAACAATCCATATAAAGTCCTTAGTTCAATATTTGCAATAGAGTAACTTAAATATTTATTATTATTAAGCTGGCTTTCAACAAATAGCCTCAAATTACACTGGGTATATGGTCTTCAGGTAGGATTACTGTATACATGTCTTAAACGCAACTCTAAACTAAAAATTAAAAGTAAGTAATATCTACAGCATAAAACCTCCGAGCACCTCTATTGATTTCGGTTTGATAAATATATGAATCTTTAGCTTGAACCACTTCCAGTAAATGGTACTGTCAGCTAACAAAGTCATGATCACATTTCCTTATCCCCACACACCTGCAGGTTTTGTTCCAAACTGAATACCCACACTATCTATTGCTTGATTACATTTTTCTTAATTAAATGGTGTGTACAGCTTGCATTTTCAGTTAACACAGCAAAAGAAGCCTGCATTCTCATGTCATTTTTATAAGTTGGGTCTCTATCATTTTAATGTGGCAATTAACTAAGTGCTTAATAAAACTGTGCTTTATTATAGCAAAGCCTGGTTGCATGAGTCTAGTTATGGATGTGTCAGCATTTTTTGTTACTAACTCCTTTTTACCTTCTCAATAATTTTTCTATAAAAATTTGCTTTGCGTACAAATTTTGAAATGCTGTGAATTGCCAAGCTGTCCTTCAGATATAAAAGTAATTTTAGTATAGCCCTAAATATAAAAGATGGTTAGCTAAATTATTTTCTTGCCCCCTCCCCAGGAGTATTGTTTACTTAACCAAAAAATATATAGTCTTTCTGACTATACATTGATATTGCTCACATTGACAGATTTTCTTAATTATTTTGCCTGAATGGTTACATCTCCAATGAGAATATGATCCTAAAGAAGACTAGACTTTCAAATACTGCATAAATATAGGATTATAATTTAATTATATCTCAGTGAGGAAAATGCATATATACCCTTATGATTACATGGTTCTTCTTAAAATATATTACATAGGAAAATACTGTAATAGCAATGTTTTCAAATAAAAATATAAAATACAATAATTAAGTTTGTTACTTAATTATTACATTACATCCTGAACAAGAGTTCAGAAACTTGAGTTTTCTGAAATGTTCTGTGAAATATTTACCTGAAAGTTACTGAGTGTTCCAAATTGTTAAATACAAAAAAAATTGTTTCTGGTGTCCTGGTTTTCCTATACAATGATATAAAATGATTCAAAATATATAAAAATTAACTATATAATTTAAATTTTTATTAAGATATATTTTTATCTAGTTTGTCAGTATGAGCATTTTAGTAAAATGATGGAACTTTTAGAAGAATAGTTAACTAAGTCAGTTAGAAAGCAAAGAATACATTTAAATGACAAGCTAGTTTAACATAAAATTCTTGCTACTCTTGAAACAGCTGAACCAAAGTGCTACATTTTTCTTCAAGAGTGGTTAATTTTAGAAAAAGGTGAAACACAAGAGGAGAGTAGAATTATTCAGTACCTTTTAGAATGTGTGTATGGTTTCCCTCTCCTGTGTAAGGCCACCAGTTGTGATCAGATATGCATGAAAACATAAAGTATATTGATTGTGCTCATTGAGAAGACTAATGAAACACAGAACAACAAAACAACATAAAAAAGTTGTGTAATATTTACCAGAATAATCTACATAAACACAGGTCAGTTTAAGAGGTGCTTCTACCATCTGAACTTAGGAAATATGCAATCATACTCATAATAGAAAGAACTGGACAAAATACATGGATGGATACAATATATATGATTTATAAAAGATTTCCAAAAATTACCTAAAATTTCTACCTCTGGGTCTTTTTTTCAAACCAAGATTTTAAATATATAATTCAATGCGATCAATTCAGGTATAAAAAATTTGCATGAATGCAATCAGCCAATATTCTTATGTCCACTTTATGGGTGTTTGAGCCAAGTGCTTTTGATTTGTAATAGCTAGTAGATGTTTATAACTCTGTAGGCCAATGGGACATGGTATGCAACTTACGAGATAATCCATTATCACTATGCTTACTGGTAATTTTGACTTTTTGGTAAAGAGTTTCATTATAAATTTCTCATGAAATGTCAGATAGATGAAGAGATAAATTTGGAAGTGGGCAGAGTGGTCAGCACCTTAGCAGATTGAGTGAAATCCTTGCTGCTTGCAGAGGGTGGTCTCAATTAGAAATAAGACAGCTTTCCCTGAAGAACTCCTGAAATGTACAGAAAGTGGTTACATGAGGTACTGTGGAAGATAGGCGTGAGAACAGGCAGTAAAAGGTGGGAGGTTGATCTAAAGAACATAGAGAAAGAAAAATCATATCCTCAGAAAGTTACAACCAATCAGAAACACAAATGTCTTCTCTATCTATTCATCTTAAGAATCAGGAAGAATATAAATTGGAGAAATTGAAGTAAAAATCTCTGGACTGGTAGGCATAGGCACAGTGTACGGCAGAATTAAACTAGTAGAGAGAAGGTAGGATATTAAATAAAAAGTAGCTAAATGAAAGGTGAGAACTCTGCAAGATTGATTTCCCCTATTCAGTGATTTCAAGGATCTTCTTTCCTGGAAAAATTAGAGTTTTAGAGAGAAAACATATGGATACTGACTTTTAGTGTGCCTCCACTAAATAATCTCACTCTCTCACCATCAATTCCACCAGATAAGCAAACCTGTTCTTAACAGAACTTTCATTCACATTTTTAGTATTTAACTTTTAAATATGAAAAGCCAAAAAAGAATCAGTAGAATTTGTTGAAAACATTCATCAGGAAAGAAGCCAAACAAAACAAATCAAAAATAATAGTAGAGAGAGGAAAGGAAGACAGTAAATTCAATAAAATAAGTTGTCAGGAATGTAAACTCTAATTTATGGCCTCAAACAGAAAAGTTATTGCCCCTATAAAAGATCACAAAAAATTGAATACCAGAGTCAAAATAAGTAATTTGATAGTTTGAAAATTAAATAGATAAAATCATTGAGTGTAGGAGGAAATTTGAGGCATAGAAAGGAAAACAGATGAATTCGGGAAGTTTGACTTCCAACTAACAGCATTTTCTGAAAGAAAGAATACACAAAATGAAGGGGAAAATATTCAAATAATGAACCAGGAAAACATTTTTTCAACAGTAAGTAATCATCTCAAGAGTGAAAAGGTCCAGACAGGACCCTAAGAAAGAAATAAAAGAAAGATGCAGCCCAAGGCATAAGTCAGTGTGAATTTTCAGAACAACAGAAGTAAAATAGAGATCCTAACTCCTTCCTGAGTGAAAAAAAAAAGTACACAAGGATTGGAAATAAACAATAACTTAATATCAGTATGAAAAGAGAATTAAAAAAAGGAGCCATAATTTCAAACTTCTTAGTGAAAACTATTTATAGTGGAGATTTCTATTCTAATCAAGTGAGGGTATAGATAAAATAACTTTCTGATGAACAAGAACTTTAAAAAGATATTTTCCATGGGTCCATTTTACAAATCAACTGGATTTATTTTTCACCAAAAAAAGTATAAACTGAGAAACAGGGGAAGATTACTGCTCCATGAATGAGAAAGTAATGGGAAGGAGGCGGAAAAGGATAGGAAAAGAGAGAGAGAGAGAAAAAAAAGAAGTAAAATACTCCTAACAGTAGCTAAAATTTCTTCAACACTTAATATGTATGAAGTATAGAATTAATACTTTAAATAATTGTCAACAATATAGATAAATCCCATAGTTAAACTATTGAACAGGAGAAGCCAACACAAGGGTACAAACTGTATTATTTGAACCTCTATAAAATTATAAAGCAGGCCTACCAACATGAAAATCTTTATTCTGATAGAATTTCTAAATTTTAATATCCCAAAATAAATTTGAAAAACAATTAAGAACGAATATTTAAAAATAATATTTAGAGGATGTGATTTTTCAAACATAGAAAGTTTTTTTTTTTTCAGAGACAGGGTTTTAGGTCAAAATTAAGACTTTGGGTGCACAAAATTGAACAGGCAAAGATATAGGATAATGTTCAGCAATGTGGATAAATTGCTTGCTGCAACTGGAGATCATTCCAAGTCTTTGTGTACTACTCTATGAACATAATGATTACCTCTAATTGCATGAACTACCTTTCTAAAGATTAAAAAAGAAAAGTACTTTGTGTGCCACAATTTTTCTTGGACTAATTTCTGTCTTCTCATTAGCATACTTATTATCTCTAATTTCTACTCTTATTTGTACCTTGTAAACAGTTTTACTAATTCCCTTTTCCTTTTCATTCAAATTCTGACCTTTTATTTCAAAAGAAAATTAGTAGTGAGGAAAGCTCCCCCGCCCCTCAAAGCACACACGTACATACACACACACACAAAGCTGAGGACAAATTATTTAACTTACACTTTGAACATTTTTCTTTCTTAGTTCGCATGAACTCAACTTGCGCTAAATTTTCACCTCATACATATAAAAGAGATGCTCCTTTCCATTAAGGACAACACTTTAACTGACTAACTTACTTGTAGAGAAGATCATTTCTGTTATTTTGCACTTTTGTAAATACAAACTGTCTTTTAAAATTTACTATGCATATCCTGTAGGTTTTTCATAGTAGCATGGGCTCATACAAGAGGTAAGAATATCACTGTAAGATTAAATAAATTTAATTGAGTTAGGCACAACAGTGATCTTGCTATTCTATTTTTTTTAATATCATGGCTAAACTTTATTGAGAATTTCTTGTTCTATTTTTGACACATAAATTTTAGTTAAAACAAAATTAATTAATGTACCTTAAGTTTGTTTTAATTCATTATGGGTAAATAGATATCTTTAAAACGATCCTGTATATGGAGTTTTTATTTCTTTAATGTTCAATTGTCTTTTTAATGCATTTTTTCATGGTTGTAGTTACCTTCTGTTAATCTGGGAACACTTTAATGTTAATGTTGTTTTGAAAATAATAGTAAAAATACTCCAAAGTCAATAATATATCTCAAAAATAAGATTAGAGGAATGGAGAGCAATACATTAAACTGTGTGCTTTTCAATAATTAATAATTTCTGAAACATTCACATCCATCACCTCAGTTTAAAGAATAATCTGTCCTTATAACTCTGTTGGAAATGTGCTTTGTTTAGATGGATGAACATGCCCGGTGTTCATTCTCTAGCTTAAATGAACAATTGGCTTTATGATTTTAAGAAGCAGCTGATGAAAAGAGTTGCATATACAAGAGCTTGTTTGGGGTATACAACAAAGGATATGCAATGTGATAAAATCATACAATAGTCAAGACTCCTAAATTTTTTTTGGTACTCAAAATACATTTAAAATAATTCAATTGCAATAGTAAACTAAATTTAAAAACTTATTAATGCAAACAACTACAACTTTAAGTCTCAAAATCTGTCCCTCAGAAGAAAAAAATAACATGCATATCATCTTTTAAACTAAGTAGTAATAATCACTACCTATATTACTCAGTACCTATATTACTCAATTTATTACTTTTCAGATCAAAAAGCAAATGGTCTCATGCTAGAACAACTTAACTTTCCCATCACTTAACACATTATTTAAATAAAAAGAATGTTTTTTATGTTAATTTTAGTGTAACAAATGTTTTTTCATATTATATGTATAGAATTTCAATACAATGTTAGAAATTATACAATATCCTCCAATAAATAACCCTGACGACTTAAAGAAAAGAGATCTGTGCTTTAGAATTTCATTTCTTCTTAACTGACTCGCCCGAAGGGCAAGCCTCTTAACATCTCCATGTCTCTGGTTCTTCCTTAGTAGTTTATAGACAAAATTCTAAAGTAAGGATGTTTTAAAAAATGTTATACCAAATTTTAGAAATATAAAACCCAAACAAACCATCAAAAAGAATAATTAAGCAACCCAGAATAGTTTTCCCAACTATGAAAATTACCTTCAACACACTTTTGGGAATGTTGAGTCAACACTTGGTAAGACATCCAAACAGCATACTTAATGAAAAATCTTTACAATAGATTGATGGACTTTGTTTCTTACATACATTTTTTCCAGGATGTTTTTGCAAATCTAAGGGTCAGTTAGTTAAAACTTCCCTTATGCCAGGATAATGCACATTTTTATACCTGAAGCTACTGGCTAAACCTTCGACACTTATCTTCATTGCTGTAATAGCGATTTTTAAGTCAAATGCCCTGAGCTCTCTACCATTACAAATTTAACTTTGGTATTAATAAATTCTTAATTTATCTTTTCATGCAGTTCAATAAAAGAATAAATGCATCAAATTCTAGATTGACTTGTGCTTCAAGTCTAAAAGTGTGTTTGGAAGTGCTAAGGGATATGGAATTCAAGTTACTTGCAATTCAATCAAATTGATACATTTTATAGAGATTCAGACTATTATTCTAATCATCATCATATCATTATCTTGAATAACATTTTTGAAATAGTTAAAAGAAGGCAGCAAGTATTGGACTTGTATCATAAACTGTTGAAGGGACATACATTTCTTGTTGAAGCTTCCAATGACTAAAAGTAAAATTTATATTTATTTTCATTATAATTTGGGGGAAATTCTTGCTTGTGGTCTTCCTGTTTTTAGAAAAGTTTTAATTCTCTCAGTTCCATCTCATAGATTTTTTTTTTACTCCATAGCCATTTATTAGTCACAGCACAGAATGCCAAGATTTTATTATTTCTGACAATGAGTCAGCCTTATTTCAATTAAGTTTTGGAAACATGGGGGGCAGCATCAATATCTAAGCTATCATCATCATCCATGATTACTCTCCATCAACAGGTCACATTTTAAGAATGTCATAGAAAAAAAATAATTACTAAGATACTCCAAACTGCATTATTAAGGGGAGATGGTAAAAATATTGATAGGTTTTCTTTGCTCAAGCTGTCACTCTGTATGTAAAATCAGGGTGCTAAATAATGGTGAGCATATTGGTTCTAATTATAACCATCCTGACTCAATAGTTGAAAGTTCAAGCAAGAAATGTGTTTACTACTCCTAGCCTATATACTGTGCTCGACTGAATTAACAGAGGTCAAGTTTATTATCATAGAGTGTTCTTTCCTTTGCTGAATCCATATCCCATCCAGACATCACTGGCTGCACTTACTACATTCATAACCTATACAGTATAGAGAATGCTGTAAATTAGAACTTGGCAAACTAAGCACAACCCCGCCCCACCCCGGCACAATCTAGCTCATGGTCTGTTTTGCATCGCTCATGAGCTAAAAATATTTTTTACATTTTAAAAGAGCTGCAAAAATAAATGAAAACAAAACAAACACAAAGAACAATATGCACAAGAGAACTTAGGTGGCCAGCCTGGAAACCTAAAATATTTACAGTCTAGCCCTGTAGAGAAAAACTTTGCTGGCTTCCATAATAGTGTATTATTCACTTACAAATCTATTTTACTTTGAATTACTCCCGATTTTTTCTACTGTTGTTAATCGGTTTGGAAATAAAGAATGAAGCCAAAAATCATTTCTATCTCTTTCCTTGAAAAAGGACTGAGGAAAATCTGCAGGCATATTTATTTTTATGTTTTTTTTTCTTTTTTTAAACATCTTTATTGGGGTATAATTTCTTTACAATGGTGTGTTAGTTTCTGCTTTATAACAAAGTGAACCAGTTATACATACACATATGTTCTCATATCTCTTCTCTCTTGTGTCTCCCTCCCTCCCACTCTCCCTATCGCACACCTCCAGGTCGTCACAAAGCACCGAGCTGATATCTCTGTGCTATGCGGGTGCTTCCCACAAGCTATCTACCTTAAGTTTGTTAGTGTATATATGTCCATGCCTCTCTCTCGCTTTGTCACAGCTCACCTTTCCCCCTCCCCATATCCTCAAGTCTGTTCTCCAGTAGGTCTGTGTCTTTATTCCTGTCTTGCCCCTAGGTTCTTCATGACATATATTTTTTCTTAAATTCCATATATATGTGTTAGCATATGGTATTTGTCATTCTCTTTCTGACTTACTTCACTCCGTATGACAGAATCTAGGTTTATCCACCTCATTACAAATAGCTCAATTTCGTTTCTTTTCATGGCTGAGTAATATTCCATTGTATATATGTGCCATATCTTCTTTATCCATTCATCTGATGATGGACACTTAGGTTGTTTCCATCTCTGGGCTATTGTAAATAGAGATGCAATGAACATTTTGGTACATGACTCTTTATGAATTTTGGTTTTCTCAGGGTACATGCCCAGTAGTGGGATTGCTGGGTCATATGGTAGTTCTATTTGTAGATTTTTAAGGAACCTCCATACTGTTCTCCATAGTGGCTGTACCAATTCACATTCCCACCAGCAGTGCAAGAGTGTTCCCTTTTCTCCACACCCTCTGCAACATTTATTGTTTCTAGATTTTTTGATGATGGCCATTCTGACTGGTGTGAGATGATATCTCATTGTAGTTTTGATTTGCATTTCTCTAATGATTAATGATGTTGAGCATTCTTTCATGTGTTTGTTGGCAGTCTGTATATCTTCTTTGGAGAAATGTCTATTTAGGTCTTCTGCTCATTTTTGGATTGGGTTGTTTGTTTTTTTGTTATTGAGCTGCATGAGCTGCTTGTAAATTTTGGAAATTAATCCTTTGTCAGTTACTTCATTTGCAAATATTTTCTCCCATGCTGAGGGTTGTCTTTTGGTCTTGTTTATGGTTTCCTTTGCTGTGCAAAAGCTTTGAAGTTTCATTAGGTCCCATTTGTTTATTTTTGTTTTTATTTCCATTTCTCTAGGTGTTGGATCAAAAAGGATCTTGCTGTCATAGAGTGTTCTGCCTATGTTTTCCTCTAAGAGTTTGATAGTTTCTGGCCTTACATTTAGGTCTTTAATCCATTTTGAGCTTATTTTTGTGTATGGTTTTAGGGAGTGATCTAATCTCATACTTTTATATGTACTTGTCCAGTTTTCCCAGCAGCACTTATTGAAGAGGCTGTCCTTTCTCCACTATACATCCCTGCCTCCTTTATCAAAGATAAGGTGACCATATGTTCGTGGGTTTATCTCTGGGCTTTCTATCCTGTTCCATTGATCAATCTTTCTGTTTTTGTGCCAGTACCATACTCTCTTGATTACTGTAGCTTTGTATTATAGTCTGAAGTCAGGGAACCTGATTCCTCCAGCTCCGCTCTTCGTTCTCAAGATTGCTTTGGCTATTCAGGGTCTTTTGTGTTTCCATACTAATTGTGAAATTTTTTATTTTAGTTCTGTGAAAAATGCCAGTGGTAGTTTGATAGGGATTGCCTTGAATCTATAGATTGCTTTGGGTAGTAGAGTCATTTTCACAATGTTGATTCTTCCAATCCAAGAACATGGTATATATCTCCATCTATTTGTATCATCTTTAATTTATTTCATCAGTGTCTTATAATTTTCTGCATACAGGTCTTTTGTCTCCTTAGGTAGGTTTATTCCTAACTATTTTATTCTTTTTGTTGCAATGGTAAATGGGAGTGTGTTCTTGATGTCACTTTCAGATTTTTCATCGT
This sequence comes from Grampus griseus, assembly GCF_964374135.1. Lineage (NCBI taxonomy): Eukaryota > Metazoa > Chordata > Mammalia > Artiodactyla > Delphinidae > Grampus > Grampus griseus. The sequence goes on from NC_139012.1 coordinate 50,334,851, forward strand.
TAGTGTATAGGAATGCCAGAGATTTCTGTGCATTAATTTTGTATCCTGCTACTTTACCAAATTCATTGATTAGCTCTAGTAGTTTTCTGGTAGCATCTTTAGGATGCTCTATGTATACTCTCATGTCATCTGCAAACAGTGACAGCGTTACTTTTTCTTTTCTGATTTGGATTCATTTTATTTCCTTTTCCTCTCTGATTGTTGTGGTTAAAACTTCTAAAACTATGTTGAATAAGAGTGGTGAGAGTGGGCAACCTTGTTTTGTTCCTGATCTTAGTGGAACTGCTTTCTGTTTTTCACCATTGAGGATGATGTTGGCTGTGGGTTTGTCATATACGGCCTTTATTATGTTGAGGAAAGTTCCCTCTATGCCTACTTTCTGCAGGGTTTTTATCATAAATAGGTGTTGAATTTTGTCAAAAGCTTTTTCTGCCTCTATTGAGATGATCATATGGTTTTTCTCCTTCAATTTGTTAATATTGTGTATCACATTGATTTATTTGCATATATTGAAGAATCCTTGCATTCCTGGAATAAACCCCGTTTGATCATGATGTATGATCCTTTTAATGTGTTGTTGGATTCTGTTTGCTAGTATTTTGTTGAGGATTTTTGCATCTATGTTCATCAGTGATATTGACCTGTAGTTTTCTTTCTTTGTGACATCCTTGTCTGGTTTTGGTATCAAGGTGATGATGGCCTCGTAGAAGGAATTTTGGAGTGTTCCTCCCTCTGCTACACTTTGGAAGAGTTTGAGAAGGATAGGTGTTACCTCTTCTCTAAATGTTTGATAGAATTCGCCTGTGAAGCCATCTGGTCCTGGGCTTTTGTTTGTTGGAAGATTTTTAATCACAGTTTCAATTTCAGTGCTTGTGACTGGTCTGTTCATATTTGCTATTTCTTCATGATTCAGTCTTGGCAGTTTCTGCATTTTTAAGAATTTGTCCATTTCTTCCAGGTTGTCCATTTTATTGGCATAGAGTTACTTGTAGTAATCTCTCATGATCTTTTGTATTTCGGCAGTGCCAATTGTCACTTCTCCTTTTTCATTTCTAATTCTATTGACTTGAGTCTTCTCCCTTTTTGTCTTGATGAGTCTGGCTAATGGTTTATCAATTTTGTTTATCTTCTCAAAGAACCAGCTGTTAGTTTTATTGATCTTTGTTATTGTTTCTTTCCTCTATTTTTCATTTATTTCTGATCTGATTTTTATGATTTCTTTTCTTCTGCTAACTTTGGGGTTTTTTTGTTCTTCTTTCTCTAATTGCTTTAGGTGCAAGGTTAGGTTGTTTATTCGAAATGTTTCCTGCTTCTTAAGATGGGCTTGTATTGCTATAAACTTCCCTCTTAGAACTCCTTTTGCTGCATCCCATAGGTTTTGGGTCATTTTGTCTCCGTTGTCATTTGTTTCTAGGTATTTTTTCATTTCCTCTTTGATTTCTTCAGTGATCGCTTCGCTATTAAGTAGTGTATTGTTTAGCCTCCATGTGTTTGTATTTTTTTACAGATCTTTACCTGTAATTGATATCTAGACTCATGGCGTTGTGGTCGGAAAAGATACTTGATACAATTTCAATTTTCTAAAATTTACCAAGGCTTGATTTGTGATCTAAGATATGACCAATCCTGGAGAATATTCTATGGGCACTTGAGAAAAATGTGTATTATGTTGTTTTTGGATGGAGTGTCCTATAAATATCTCTTAAGCCCATCTTCTTTAATGTATCCTTTAAAGCTTGTGTTTCCTTATTTATTTTCATTTTGGATGATCTGTCCATTGGTGAAAGTGGGGTGTTAAAGTCCCCTAATATGAATGTGTTACTGTCAATTTCCCCTTTTATGGCTGTTAGTATTTGCCTTATGTATTAAGGTGCTCCTGTGTTTGGTGCATAAATATTTACAATTGTTATATCTTCTTCTTGGATTGATCCCTTGATCATTATGTAGTGTCCTTCTTTGTCTCTTCTAATAGTCTTTATTTTAAAGTCTATTTTTTCTGGTATGAGAATTGTTACTCCAGCTTTCTTTTGGTTTCCATTTGCTTGGAATATCTTTTTTCATCCCCTTACTTTCAGTCTGTATGTGTCTCTAGGTCTGAAGTGGGTCTCTTGTAGACAGCATATATACGGGTATTTTTTTTGGATCCATTCAGCCAATCTGTGTCTTTTGGTGAGAGCATTTAGTCCATTAACACTTAAGGTAATTATTGATATGTAAGTTCCTATTCCCATTTTCTAAATTGTTTTGGGTTCGTTATTATAGGTCTTTTCCTTCCCTTGTGTTTCTTGCCTAGAGAAGTTCCTTTAGCATTTGTTGTAAAGCTGGTTTGGTGGTGCTGAACTCTCTCAGCTTTTGCTTGTCTATAAAGGTTTTAATTTCTCCATCAAATCTAAATGAGATCCTTGTTGGGTAGAGTAATCTTGGTTGCAGGTTTTTCTCCTTCATCACTTTCAGTATGTCCTGCCACTACCTTCTGGCTTGCACAGTTTCTGCCTAGAGATCAGCTGCTAACCTTATGTGGATTCCCTTGTGTGTTATTTGTTGTTTTTCCCTTGCTGCTTTTAATATGCTTTCTTTGTATTTAATTTTTGACAGTTTGATTAACATGTGTCTTCGTGTATTTCTCCTTGGATTCATCCTGTATGGGACTCTCTGTGCTTCCTGGACTTGATTAACTATTTCCTTTCCCATATTAGGGAAGTTTTCAACTATAATCTCTTCAAATATTTTCTCAGTCCCTTTCTTTTTCTCTTCTTCTTCTGGAACTGCTATAATTAGAATGTTAGTGTGTTTAATGTTGTCCCCGAGGTCTCTGAGGCTGTCATCAGTTCTTTTCATTATTTTTTCTGCTCTGCCATAGTTATTTCCACTATTTTATCTTCCAGGTCACTTATCCGTTCTTCTGCCCCAGTTATTCTGCTATTGATTCCATCTAGAGTCTTTTTCATTTCATTTATTGTGTTGTTCATCATTGCTTGTTTCATCTTTAGATCTTCTAGGTCCTTGTTAAATGTTTCTTGCATTTTGTCCATTCTATTTCCAAGATTTTGGATCATGTTTACTCTCATTATTCTGAATTCTTTTTCAGGTAGACTGCCTATTTCCTCTTCATTTGTTAGGTCTGGTGCATTTTTATCTTGCTCCTTCAACTGCTGTGTGTTTTTCTGTCTTCTCATTTTGCTTATCTGCTGTGTTTGGGGTCTCCTTCTTGCAGGCTGCAGGTTCGTAGTTCCCATTGTTTTTGATGTGTGTTCCCAGTGGCTAAGGTTGGTTCAGTGGGTTGTGTAGGCTTCCTGGTGGAGGAGACTAGTTCCTGTGTTCTGGTGGATGAGGCTGGATCTTGTCTGTCTAGTGGGAAGGTTCACGTCTGGTGGTGTGTTTTGGGGTGTCTGTGGACTTATTATGATTTTAGGCAGTCTCTCTGCTAATGGGTGGGGTTGTGTTCCTGTTTTGCTAGTTGTTTGGCATAGGTTGTCCAGCACTGTAGCTTGCTCATCGTTGAGTGAAGCTGGGTGCTGGTGTTAAGATGGAGGTCTCGGGAAATTTTCACCATTTGATATTATGTGGAGCTGGGAGGACTCTTCTTGACCAGTGTCCTGAAGTTGGCTCTCCCACCTCGGAGGCACAGCACTGACTCCTGGCTGCAGCACCAAGAGCCTTTCATCCACATAGCTCAGAATAAAAAGTAGTAAAAGTAGAGAGAATGAATTAGTAGAAGTAGGAAGAAAGAAAGAAAGAAAGAAAGGAGGGAAGGAAGGAAGGAAGAAAGAAAGAAGAAAAGAAGGAAAGAAGGAAAGAAAGGAGGGAGGGAGGGAGGGATGAAGGAAGGTAGGAAGGAGGGAAGGAAGGAAAAAAAAGAAGATACAGTAAAATAAAATAAAGTATAATAAAGTTATTGAATTAAAAAATAATTATTTAGAAAAAAAAATAAGGGATTGATAGAACCTGAGGACAAATGGTGGAAGCAAAGCTATACAGACAAACTCTTACACAGAAGCATACACATACAGCCTCAGAAAAAGGTAAAGGGGGAAAAATCATAAATCTTTCTCTCAAAGTCCACCTCCTCAATTTGGGATGATTCGTTTTCTAAAGGAGGGAAGGGAGGAAAGAAAGAAAGAAAGAAAGAAAGAAAGAAAGAAAGAAAGAAAGAAAGAAAGAAAGAAAGAAAGAAAGAAAGAAAGAAAGAAAGAAAGAAGAAAAGAAAGAAAGAAAGAAAGAAAAGGTAAAGTATAATAAAGTTATTAAAATTAATTATGAAGGAAAAAATTAAAAAAATAAAAAAAGGATGGATAGAACCCTAAGACAAATGGTGGAAGCAAAGCTATACAGACAAAATCTCACAGAGAAGCATACACATACACATTCACAAAAAGAGGAAAAGGGGAAAAGAAATCATAAATCTTGCTCTCAAAGTCCACCTCCTCAATTTGGGATGATTCGTTGTCTATTCATGTATTCCACAGATGCAGGGTACATCAAGTTGATTGTGGAGCTTTGATCCGCTGTTTCTGAGGCTGCTGGGAGAGATTTCCCTTTCTCTTCTTTGTTCTCACAGCTCACAGGGGCTCAGCTTTGGATTTGGCCCCACCTCTGCATGTAGGTCGCTGGAGGGCGTCTGTTTTTTGCTCAGACAGGACAGGGTTAAAGGTGCCGCTGATTGGGGGGCTCTGGCTCACTCAGGCCGGGGGAAGGGAGGGGTGCAGAGTGCAGGGCGAGCCTGCGGCGGCAGAGGCCAGTGTGACGTTGCACCAGCCTGAGGCCCGCCGTGCGTTCTCCCAGGGAAGTTGTCCCTGGATCCCGGGATCCTGGCAGTGGCAGGCTGCACAGACTCCCCGGAAGAGGGATGTGGATAGTGACCTGTGCTCACACACAGGCACCTTGGTGGTGGCAGCAGCAGCCTTAGCGTCTCCTGCTTGTCCCTGGGGTTCACGCTTTTAGCCGCGGCTCGCGCCTGTCTCTGGGATCGCGTTTTTAGCCGTGGCTCACGCACGTCTCTGGAGTTCTTTTAAGCAGTGCTCTTAAACCCCTCTTCTCGCGCACCAGGAAACAAAGAGGGAAGAAAAAGTCTCTTGCCTCTTCGGCAGGTCCATACCTTTTCCTGGACTCCCTCCTGGCTAGCCGTGGTGCACTAACCCCTTCAGGCTGTGTTCACGCAGACAACCCCAGTCCTCTCCCTGTGCTCCGACCAAAGCCCGAGCCTCAGCTCACAGCCCCGCCCACCCCAGCGTGTGAGCAGACAAGCCTCTTGGGCTGGTGAGTGCCGGTGGGCAGCAATCTTCTGTGTGGAAATCTCTCCGCTTTGCCCTCCGCACCCCTGTTGCTGTGCTCTCCTCTGTGGCTCTGAAGCTCCCCGCTCTGCCTCCCACAGTCTCCACCCACGAAGGGGCTTCCTAGTGTGTGGAAACCTTTCCTCCTTCACAGCTCCCTCCCACTGGTGCAGGTCGCGTCCCTATTCTTTTGTCTCTGTTTCTTTCTTTTTGTATTTTACCCTACCCAGGTACGTGGGGAGTTTCTTGCCTTTTGGGAGGTCTGAGGTCTTCTGCCAGCGTTCAGTAGGTGTTCTGTAGGAGTTGCTCCACGTGTAGATGTATTTCTGGTGTATCTGTGGAGAGGAAGGTGATCTCCGTGTCTTACTCTTCCTCCATCTTCCCCCGAACCCCCTATTTTTATGTTTTTCCAGTTTATTTTTCCTGATCCTATCCTATCTATCTTCAAGTTCCCATAAGAAAGGCAGACCCAAACCCACTATGTGTGTGTGTGTGTGTGTGTATGTGCCTGTGGATATATATGTCATATATATATCTCTGTGTGTTTATTTATATACATATACATACATACACATAAATTCATATATATTTCTATGCTTTGGGAAGCAAAAAAGACACATCTTCTCTCACTCAAATTGTCTACCCTCTATAAACAGCTTTGTTAATTGTAACTAGGAACTGAAAATTTTCCTGTTTCATATGAGGGGAATTTCTTTTCCTATTTCTTTCTTAATTCCTTATGGAAACTAGTGTCATGGACTAGGACTAACAAATGTATAATAAGAGTGTTTGGCTGAATAGACTGGGAATATCCTATAAAAGATCCATATGCCAAGGACCTCGACATCCTTATGTTAAAGTACAGAAAAGAGAGGATATAAAATAACAATTATAGCTATTATGAATGATTCTGTTAAAAATGGTTTATATACATTATTTCATTTATTTCTCACAACACTTCTTCAAGTACTACTATGCTTATCCAATACTTGGAGAATTTGAGGTAAAGTTTAGTAAATGCCTTAAGTATTAACTCTTCCAAAACAACAATGAAAACAATAAAACCAGGGAATAAATGATGAAGAAATGCAAAATACATGAATTAATAAATGAGAGAGGCTGGATAACTTGGAAGAAAGAGAATCACAAATGCTATATGCTTGAAGTCTTATCACACGAAGTTTCTGGCTGACAGTTCAAGGTCATTAGGTCTAAAAAGTGAATGAAGCAGAAAATCTATTCAAAACGCTGAAATCATACATAGTCAAGAAAAAATGTACTTTACTACTAGTATGGCATCTTAGGCCAACTTCACTGGGAAATAAACTGTAAGGAAGATATTTGCAAGCAGGTCAGATATGCAGAGTGCTCTTACTACAATATATATAAGAGGATAAGTGGGGCAAATTTGGAGAAGGTGAGACATTGAACTGTGACTCAACATCAGACACACTGGCTAATCCTAGCAGGAGCTCTGGAGCTGATGGTACCTTAGAATTTGTGAGTATTGAAATTGGAGGGCTAGGCTACTGTACCCTGCACTAGCAGTCAATGTTTTAAGGTTAGCTGGTTAGGGGTTGTAACCTTCCCCACGTAAGTGCTCAACTAAGAGCTATCAGCAACTAACAGTCTGACTGGAAATGTGTCAAATTCCTAAAGAGAGTAGGCTGTCAGACCACAGCATACACTATTATCCATCCTTTGCATTGCTCAAGTCCTCTTGCTTTGTACAGTAATTTTATCCCATCTGGGAACAGCTCCTTAAGATTCTGGTTGTTTTTGTTTGTTTGTTGTTTATTTATCTGTTTTTCACCTGGGGAATCATACAGTAGGAAAGTTGGTGAGAAAAATGTACCATTGGTCTTGAGGCTGCAACTGTTGTTCATCACTTATTTTCTCCTCATTTCTACCAACCATTCTAAATTCCCCTTATTTTTAGCTAGAGCTTTGCAGGTCTAGGCTGCTTACCTAGTGGGGTGATCTACATCCTTCTACCTAAAGAGTCTGATTCTCTGGTTAACATGGGTGATCTAGAGGCTAAGGGAGGTGGTACCAATAAAATATCATGATCCCTTGCCCTGTTTCCATATTGAGCCAGTTCTCAGACCAGTAAACTTTGACTGAGGGAAAAAGAAGCTCTGAAACAACAATGTAAATTTCTATTGGTAATGAATCTCCTAATTCTTTTCTAAAGAGATGCACAGCCATTGTTTGGGTAGCTATACACTGGGTAAAAAAGAATATCATATGTGTTGAGAAAAGCAATAACACAAAACAGTTGGTCCAATAAGCCCGGGAAATTAATAGCAATATATTTTAATAGCATATGTGAAAAAAAATGTATGACAGCATTAAACCAAGCTATGGGAGAGAGAAAGTGGGAACATACTGTTGTAAAGTCCTTTTCCTATACATGAAGAAGTGTATTGCTGTTTGAAGGTAGACTCTGGTTAATTAAAACTATATTGTAAATCCTAAAGCAACTGCAAAAAATAAAGAAAACAATATTTTAAAAAGAGGTATGTGTAAATAAGTCAACATGGAGGTAAACAGGATTATACTATATGATCAATTAATCCAAAAGAAGGCAGATAAAGAGGGGGAAAAACAAAACAAAAAAAAGAACAGATGCAACAAATAGAAGACAGCTGGCATGATGTTACATTTTAATCCAAACATAGCAACAATCATAAAATATAAATGTTCTGAACAAGCCAATTAAAAGAGATTGTCAGATTGAGGAAAAAAAGAAGACCTAATTCTGCTCTAACTACAGAAATGTCACTTTAAATACAATAACATAGGTTAAGAGTAAAAGGGTGGACCACTAACTAAAAGACAGAGTAGATGTCACAGTAGTTATCAGAAAATGAATATCACTAGGATAAAAACCGGCATTACATAATAAAGGAGTTAATTCTCCAAGAAGATGTAACAATTCTAAATACATGTGCACTTAAAGAGAGTTTAAATATACAGTTAGTAAAAGTGTTTTTAAAATTTAAAGAAATAGATAAGTCCACAATTATAACTCTAGACTTTAACTCTCCTTTTAATAAAATAGAGAACACACCTACAAAAATTTAGTAAGGATATAGATCTCAAAAAATCAATCAACTTGACCAAATTGCCATAACGTACAGCATCCAGCATCAGGAGAGTGCATGTTTTTATTAACTTCACATGGAACATTCACCAACATAGACCATAGACCAAGCATCACTAAACTTAACATGATTCACATCAATACATTTTGTTATCTGGCTTTGAGAGTATTGCAATTCATTTCATTGTTTTTTATTTAATTTATTTTCTATTACTTTCCCTTCTGTTATGAATTATAGAAATCTTAAGTAGAAAGATGTAAAACAAAACAATCAAATAAAACAAAAAATATAGATAGAAAAATATAGGAAATTATTAGTTATTCTGGGAAATTGCTTTGTCATAATCACGAAAAGTAAAAATAACTGTCAATTACCGAACATTTATTCTGAGTTATAGTTTGTACCACAAAGTCATACCTAAATGATGAATTATCATGGTTCAGATATGATAATCCATCACAGAAATCAAGGTTTATCTAGACTGTGTCTTATAGTTATTATACTGAGCCATGTTATCTTTCTTTTGACTGTTTAAATGAGGTCCCACCAATGCATTTTTCTCTTAAAATTTCTTGACACAAAAATGACTCTGGAAAATTTTCAGAAAAATGCAAAAAATCAAGAGTTAGTAGCCTTATTCAATCAAACATATGAAAATACATATTCTTCCAGATTTACTCACATTCATCCTAAATCATAATTTAACCAACATCTTAAATCCTTTTTGGAAGAAGTGGTATATAAACTCAATAAAATGGTTAGTACCCATGATCTATATTCCTCTATTAGAATAATTATTGGAATAATATCAAAATTCCACACCAAATTATCTGTGACACTAAGTGTACTCTACAACATGTGCACATTTAGGAACTAAATAAATGTAGTGCCTTGGATAAAGGAAACAACATATGTTGTAGCTTATAAATATGTATTTAATTTAATCCCTGACAGGGTAAATAAATCATGTATAATAAATGAAGTATATTTAAGAAAAAAACTTATTTGTAAATTAAACTAGTTGTAAGTATTAAGAAGAATAACAGTTTTGATTTTAGCAAAGAGTTTTATAATGTGTCATATAACTTTTGTACAATATAAATTCATATGCTTGAATTCATGAATACAATATAAACCCATATCAGAACTATAGTAATGGATTGTCAAATAACAGACCATAGGAGAATGTTTATGGTAAACATCAACATAAACACCAACTTCCTGATGGAAGACTCAGATAACTTTGTTATTAATGATCTGAAAGAGCAAACATTTTTTATAAGATTTTCATAAAATTTATAAAATGGGGATACTTAATGGAAGTTTGCATAATATATTACAAAGTGAAGAAGTCAAAGAGCTACATTTTATAGTGATAAAGGGATAATTAGTTGAAGTGGGACATATACAAACTAAAGCTTATGAGGAAAAATAATCAGGCATGCTATCAGTGGGATGGGTTATTTAGAAAAAAAAACAATTTATTAATGTCTATGAAGGGTGGTGCTGAATGGCAAAAGAAATGAGTGAACATTGTTCTGTAGCATCAGAAAATGTAAGGATATGTGTGCAACAATTTTCAGAGTTTGTCATTATAGAATGTATTTCTATTTCTTTTCAAGTGCCCCCGTTGAAAATTAAATCACATATTTGTAAAAATACGAGCCTTAGGAACATAAAATATAAAGAGCATTAAACAGCTTTAAGAGAATAGCATAGCACAGAACCTTGGAGGAAAATGATATATCAATAAAATCTTAAAGTATTAATAATTTTGCCTGAGCAAAATCTTCACAGTAACATTATTGTGTTTAAATAGTATACATTTTAATATTTGATTTAAATATTTTTACCAGAATATCATAAAATACGTGCAGATTGTCTTTCATTTATAACTTACTTGAATACTAAACATAATTTTGAAGTACCTAAAACATTCATTTTTTTACTGATTGACTTGAAAACAATTAAGGTAGACTGAAAGAATCCTGAAAGTGAGAAAATGCAAATGAGCTAAGAATCCTGAAAGATGTGGCTTTCTTAAATTCTTCTATTTTATTCATTGTATTGTGTTCTTATTAGAAAGAATAAATACATAGCTTTTGTCCCAGTGTGATCCATTCCTCAAAACTTACTGATTCAGAGATAGCTGATCTCTTAATCTGACATTTAGGTTATCTCTCCCACACTTGGTTTATTAGTACAGTCGGCCCTCCGTATCGCGGATTCTAAATCTGCGGATATGGAGAGCGTACTGCACTAGCCATTTCACAGAAGGAACTTGAGTGTTTGAGGATATTGGTGTCTTCATGTCGGGGGGGAGGGGGCCTTGGGAGGGGGTCCTGGAACCAATCTCCTGCTGATACTCAGGGACATCTGTGGTTGCAAGCATAGTAGAGCAGAGTCACTGACTCAAAGAAACAGCTAATCCTGATGTGGCTGTGATTTTTGTTAGAATATTAGGGAATAACTGTTTTTCCCCCCCACTCAGACACAAAGAAGTTAGTATGAATTCAATATTACTTTACTTTAGTCTTTACTTTTAAAATTCAGAAATATTGTCAAATAAATAGAAAATGTCTGACCATACATCTAGTTACTCCACTTCCAGATCCATGACCTTATTCTCTGTATATTACCTTTGCTAGGAATATCCTTAATTGTTTTCCATGCACAATTTTAACTTATATCAATAATGTTTGAACTAATAGTTTAATTGAGGATTATGAAAATAAAATCATTTTTGACACATAGCTCATATCAAAATAACTATTTCAATGAATACTTGGTATAGAACATTTTGAGTATTAAGTTGTGAAAATAAATATTGAATGTGAAATTAATAGTAAAATTTGATCAAATTACCACATCTATACCTTACTTTTTGCTGTGTATATTATAGACAATTTTTTTACCCTCTGAATATGAAAAGTTTTTCCAAGGTCAATTTTTGAGGCGATATGATCAAGATAAAAGGAAGGTGAATTCAGTTTTGTCACGAATGCAAGGACATCTTATTTTCAGAGCTAAATAGAAGTGAACTGTCCTAAGTGTGAAAAGCTATTTCTCAACTAAAATAGGAAAAGATTGGATCAGACCACCTGTGACCATTAGCCACATCTAGCACAAATAGCCCTGGTGAGAGAACAAAATCAGTTCATTTTCTGCTTGAGAACAGGTGTATTTGCCAGGGGTTTGTTGTTTCTCTCCCTGTCACTGACATAGAGAAATAATAAGCCAGCTTCATCCCAGTGCCTAAGTCACTCCTGGAGAGCTCTGATAGATACTGCAGGAGAGAATGTTACCTTCTTCTGATCCATAAACTTCCATTCAAGGCATCGTTACTATAAAATAATTTTTTAAATAAATAGAATATCTATGAAATATGTATATTTTCAATTGTAAGTTTGTGTGTTTATATATAGTGTGTGCATATATATAGATAGATACATGTATATGTGTATATATGTTTGTATTTATTCTCAGGTATATTAAATGAAATAAAGAATTTATGGGCATAATTTACAAATACATGATGTTACTCTATGTTTATTTACAATTATACTTGACTGAATAGATAGCCTAAGTATATAAAATATCCTAAGTATATTTTATATAAAATATATTTTATATTTAAATACATGTATTTAAATATAAAATATATTTTATATAAAATATACTTAGGATATTACAAAATTTATAAAATAAGGTAATTGAGGTACTTTTAAGCACATGAAATACATGGCAGCTTTAACATTGTTTAATAGCAAATACAATCATAGTTTTAAAAATACAGGTTTAACAAAACTTTCTGCATTTTTTTCTGAGCATTCAAATTTAGAAGGGAATTTCTCGATCTTTGTGTGATCTTTGGGAAGTAATTTCACTTTTTTGACTACAATTTCCCTCATGTCTAAAATTGCCTTGTTGAAATATTTGCCTTCTCTGATTGCCTCTTAATATAGTCTCTAATTCTATGATTTGATTAACTATCTAAGCACAACACATGTATCGATTTTGACACTTTGATATTCCTTGTTTAAAATTCTTTCTTTTTTTCCCCCCTCACCCATTTATCCTACTCCCCACCCCCTGCCTATGGCAACCACACATCTGTTTTCCTATCTGTGAACTTGGTTTCTTTGTTTGGTTTTGTTGTTGTTTTTAGATTCCATATATAAGAGAGATCATATGGTATTTGTCTTTCTCTGACATTTCACTTAGCATAATGCCCTCAAGGCCCATTTATGTTGTTGTAAATGACAAGATTTTGTTCTTTTTAATGGCTAGAAATATTCAATTGTAATATATATATATATATATATATTTTCAATCAAAATGTCTTCATCCATTCATCCCTTGATGGACACTTAGGTTGTTTCCATATCCTAACTGCTGTAAATAATACTGCAATGAATGTGGGGGTGCATATGTCTTTTTGAGTTAGTTTTCTTTTTCTTTGGATTAACCCTTAGAAGTAAAATTACTGGATTATAAAATAATTCTATTTTCAATTTTTGAGGAATTTCCACACTTTTCCATAGTGACGTACTAATTTACATTCACACCAATAGTGTATGAAGGTTCCGTTTTCTCCACATCCTTGTCAACATGTTATTTCTTGTCTTTTTGATAATAGCTATTCCAACAGGTGTGAGGTGATGTCTTATTGTGGTTTTATTTGCATTCCCCTGATGATTAATGATGCTGAACATCTTTTCTTGTACTTGTTTGCCATCTGTAGGCCTTCTTTGAAAAAAGAAGTCTATTCAGATATTCTGCCCATTTTCTAATCAGATTGCTTTTCTGTTATTGAGTTGTATGAGTTCTTTATATATTTTTTGTATATTAAACCCTTATGAGATATGTGATCTACAAATATTTTCTTCCATCAATAGGTTGCTTTTTCACCTTTTGATGGTTTCATTTGCTGTGCAGAAACTTTTTAGTTTGATGTAGTCCCACTTGTTTATATTTGCTTTTGTTGCTTTTATTTGGTGTCTTTATTTAATTAAGATTTATTGAACAACTATCATGTGTCATTGTCTATGATAAGCAGGAAACAAAATTACACCAAACCAAATTTATCAACATGGAGTATCAAATTAAATTATTAAAATAATATTTTGTGAAAAGGTCTTAAATATCACTAAGGCAATATTTATTGTAATAAAAATGAGTAATCTGAGTCAAAAAGATGCTAAGTAACTGATTAAATTGTACCTAGTTCTTAAGTGAAGATTGAACTCTCTCCTATTTCCTGTTTTTGGTTTTACTATTGTATTTTGCTTCAATAACACATATATACTTACTTAATAATGCATATATCATATACTCACTTAATAGAAGTTTAAAAAAACAGAAAAAAGTCAAGAAAATCATAGTCTCACTGCACTGCTAGTGTTTTGGTACATTTATAACATCTTTTATCTATGCACTTTACATATTGTTTTTAGTTCTTTATTTAGCATTATATCATAAGTATTTTCCAAGTTTATGTTTTTCAAAATCATAATTTAAATACTTTATAATAACACATTATAAGATACAATATAATTTTGGCATACTCAATTTCAGAAGTTAATTCTCATTTCTTTAGTAGAGGAGTATAAATATTAATTTTACTCATTAATATACATACATGTATAATTCAAGTTTGTGCCTGAGAAAGTAATTTTTACATGCTTAATCATTATAAATAATGTGATTAGAATATTTATGAATAGTTTTTTGTTCTCATTACTCATTCTTTCCTACTAATATATTCCATGTAGTAAGAGTCTCCTTTAATTTCAAGTGTCTGTAAAACTACCTCCCAAAAGCAACAAAATTGTGCCTAGACAATTTGCAGTTTTCTTCTCAAATCATAAACCGTGACAGTTTCTCTAATCTACACTTCTTACTGAATTATTTTTACACAAATTATTTTTACACAAATGCAAGATATTATTTACATGTATTTCTTCAAATGTCTTCAGTGGTTCTCCATGTATTAAAGTAAGAAATATAAATCTTCTGACTGATATTCAGAATGCTTTTTAACCTGCTCAGGTTTACTTTTCCTAATATATCTTCATGCCTTTTCCCGACAAGAAAATTATATGCACACATCACAAAGAATCACATGACTTTTAAAAATTGCATATCTACGCCCTTGATATTCTTGTGCTAACTAAAATCCCACCTTCCTGCCCAAATTTTGGGTGTCCATTGCCAACAGTCCACCAGGGAAAGTGACCTTTATCAGAATTTCTATAGCATTCATTGACACAGCTACACATTTAGTGGCTATGGACATAAAAATTCCTCTTAGTGTTTTTGTAAAATTTTAGTTATATTTCTTATATACTAACCCATATCAAGTTCATTGGAAATGAGGGTTTTATAATCCCTTATTTCTTAGTCACAATTGCATATAGTTCTGCATAACATACAGTGGCTGTTTGAATATAACTTTATTTTGCCTTTGTTCTAAATTATGTATCTTGAATGTTTCCCATAACATTTATTTACCAGGTGAATGGATCCATCTGAAATAAACTGAGATAAAAGAAAGTTTTACTTACTGTTACTATTATTTCTTAGACTCACAGACCAAAAAAACAAAAACTTATGGTCACCAAAGAGGAAAGGGGTGGGTAGGAATAAATTAAGAGTTTAGGATTAACAGACACACACTACTCAACATAAATAGGTAAACAACAAAAACCTACTGCATGGCACAGGAAACTCTATCCAATATATGTGATAACGTATAATGGGAAAGAATCTGAAAAAGAATAGATACATATGTGTAACTGAATCACTTTGCTCTATATCTGAAACAAACAAGACATTGTTAATCAACTGTACTTTAATAAAAAGCTGTTTGTTTTGAAAATGAAATACGATTTTTTCTGTCTAAATGTAATTAACAAGAGTCAAATTAAACATTAAGTAAAATGGGATTGGAGGAGAACATATGTATCAATTTTGTTAACTGGAATGGTCAGTCAGTCATAATAAAAATAGAAGTAACCACAAGCCATACTTGAATATACTTGTAAGTTGGTTTGGGGGAGTATAATCTTAAGTGAAAATAAGACAATCAGGAGGATTTAAACAAGGGAAACTTCTTATGAAAGTGACAAACAGTCAAATAGAAGTAAAGAGGGAGTCTCTGGCATCTTTTCATCTCCCACATTAAGGAAGTTTAGAGACTGAATTATAATGAAATGTGCATTTGCTTTATAAAATTTGGGGCACTTTATATATGACAGAAAAAGTCAAAGTCTCTTTCTAAAACAGTCTTCTAGATGCATCAGTATTTGCTGTCTTCACTATGAAAATCACCAATCTGATGACCTGACCTTGAAATATATAGCAACAACCTTATTATTTTCCTCAATTAAGCTATAGTAGTTAAGGGTGACAAAGAAGGGTAACTGGCACATTTAAGTATTCATAAATGTTTGTGGAATGAAATAAATAAATATATTATTTAATTATGACTGGATTTACACCATAAGGCTGATATTTGTTTCCTAATGGACAACAACCAAATGTAATTTAGAGAATTAATCACTGAAACATTGAAATTACTTGATATTCTGTAGAAAAAAAATTTTTTTTACAAATGTGACCAATAAATTAACAGATCTTCTATCACTCCAGTTAGCCACTAATAACTCTAAAGTGGCCCTTCCTAACAAGACAATTATGTCTTTTAGATTTGAATAAAAGATCATTTACAATCATCTTTTCTACAAAGTTAGGAATTTCAGAATGTGGCAAAAAATAGTTGTAACTTATTTTTTACTTTTATAAAATATCAACATTAGAAGCACTGAGATGTTGTAGTGAAGAGCCTAGCCTGTGATTTTCAAACAGCTGTGATTTTCTGAAAACTGCTTTTCAAAAATCAGGTTATTTAATTGATCCAATTTTACTGAAAAAAAATGTTATCTAACTCAGATCTGGATTAGCATTTACGCATCTTCTAATCTGTGTTGGGATGACCTCAGTACAAATATCTGTTTGGCTGCCTTGGCTGAGTTCACATACAACCATCTGTTTATGGAAGGATAACCTCTTCAGAATTGATCAGAACCTTTGATGAGACATTAAGAGCACAGATATTTTTTTCAATATTGTTGTACTTTCATACCATGTTACACTGAATAACAATAAAGCGGAAGAATCTCCATGTTCTAAGGTGTATCAATCAGTCAGTGACACACTAGTTGAAACAGTCCAAATTCTTCCATAGAAAGTTGAACTTCAGTATAAATGAAGACCAAAATAAGTGGACCTGTTTAATCTGACATTCAGAGTTTTAACAAATATCTCTGAAAAATCTATAACAAAAGTTATAAGTAATAACCTATTAGAAACAAAAAAAAAGCAACTTCTGATTATAAACTGGTACTGTCATTTATTTTACATTAAAGAGAATGGGGAAAACAATTTCAAGAAAAATAAATCTAAAACTTTGAAAAAAATTGATTTTGCTTTGATTGAGAAACAAAAGGAAAATAACACCTACCAGTTTGTCAACATGATAATAAATTTGATGATTAAAAATTGCCTACAAGGTGATGAGAATCATGAATATTTTAAATTTTTCATAGAATAGTAGAACAACGGTAATCATATTTATAAAAACAAGAGCACATATTATATCATAAAATGTGGCATTCTTGAGCTACTTGAAACCACCGTAGCCTGCTGTTGAGCTATTTCAGGTGTATTATCATTGAGGCTCTCAATATACTTAAAAAATGGAAACTCTTATGATGATTATTATCTCAGTCAATATAAGCTATGTGTTCTGTATAAGCATAAAATCTTAGTAGCTAATGCAGCCAAAGTATCTCTCTTTTTTTATTTTTATTATTTTTTTAAATTTTATTTATTTATTTATTTATTTTGCAATACTTGGGCCTCTCACTGTTGTGGCCTCTCCCATTGTGGAGCACAGGTTCCTGACATGCAGGCTCAGCAGTCATGGCTCACGGGTCCAGCTGCTCCACAGCATGTGGGATCTTCCTGGACCGGGGCA
This sequence comes from Grampus griseus, assembly GCF_964374135.1. Classification (NCBI taxonomy): domain Eukaryota; kingdom Metazoa; phylum Chordata; class Mammalia; order Artiodactyla; family Delphinidae; genus Grampus; species Grampus griseus. The sequence continues at coordinate 50,352,268 of NC_139012.1, forward strand.
CGAATCCGTGTCCCCTGCAATGGCAGACGGACTCTCAACCGCTGTGCCACCAGGGGAGCCCAGTATCCCTCTGTTTTTAATTGAGGGACTTTAAGGTTTTGTTTGTGTTCATTTATTTATTTATTTTTTGTACTTTTTCCCTTGCTCATACAAAATCTGCTGCAGGTTTTTCTGGGTTATTGCCAAGGGAGTTGACTTCCATTTTGTGGCTTAAACATCTCAACACATGCTTCCATGATCACCACAAGAGAGAATAATCTTGCACTAGCAATTGAAAGCTTTGGCCATGAAGAGACACATGCCATCTCTGCCCCAAACCATTGGCCAAAATTAGTTGCATGGCACTGTCTAGCTAAAGGATAAGGGTAGGAAATATAATCCTGGGACCTGAAAGAAAAAAAAAAAACACAAAAAAACTAGATATATGTGAGCAAACATACATTTGTATATGTGTGGATGTAGCTTGTCTATGCACATAAATATATATGTATATACGCATATAATATGTATGTATGTATATAGTATTCTTTATTTTGAAGATTAAACATTAACATGTGTGATGATGTTAGATGAGCTTGAGAAATGTTTTAATTTTGCCATCTTGCATCTTTTGTTACTATTTTTCTTGAGTCAAAATTTAAAAAGAAATCAAAAAATAGCAAATCCTAATTTCACTTTTATCAAACCATTTTCCCTCACACTATTATTTTCACCTTTCAGGAAAATATAGTTTAGGGTACACATTTTTAAAAATAATTAGAATATTTTTGCCCATATTTCTTTTCTCTTATGGTAATTTAATTGTGGTGTCTGCAAAAAACAAATGAGATTACTTTAAATTTTATTGGTTGAGATATCAGATTTATGGCTTCCTCGGTACATGTCTTATACATGAGGTTTAGTTCTGGGCTTGAAACTTTAATTTATTTCATTGTATCTACTTCTGCATTTTTTTCACAAAGAAGAATCATGGTTTATATACCTTTTACTTTTATTTTCAGAAAAATGAACTCCCAAAATAATATGTTTGTTTGTTTTTCAGATTACTCTGGGCAAGGTATTTGAGATAAAATGGATCCATAGAAAAGACTAGAAGCAACCAAAAGATTCAGAGAGTACATAATGAATAGGTATATTCATAAATGCATAACTTCCATAGTAGTTCTATTTCAGATAAATCAGAAAGCAAATGTTAACTGCCTCTACACCCTTGATTTTTTTTTTTTTTGTGGTACGTGGGCCTCTCACTGTTGTGGCCTCTCCCGTTAGGGAGCACAGGCTCTGGATGCACAGGCTCAGCGGCCATGCCTCACAGGACCGCAGCTCCATGGCATGTAGGATCTTCCTGAACCGGGGCACGAACCTGTGTCCCCTGCATCGGCAGGTGGACTCTCAACCACTGTGCCACCAGGGAAGCCCTACAGCCTTGATTTTATGGACAAGAATAGGTCCAGCTAGGTTTTGGTGACCACCAGCATCTAATTTCAAAGTCTTCTTAGTGCAGGAAATGAAGATAAAGAGAATGCAGTCTAAATTCTCTAGCTTAACAGGCTTGAGATTCTTATTCAAAAGTAAACATTGTCTAATTATTATGTTCCCACATACAAATGTTTACCTAACTAACTTCAGCAGAGTGTATCTTTGTTTAAGAATTTGGTGGAGGAGAGGGGGAAGATGGCAGAAGAGTAAGATGCGGAGATCACCTTCCTCCCCACAGATACATCAGAAATACATCTATACATGGAACAACTCTTACAGAACACCTACTGAACGCTGGCAGAAGACCTCAGACCTCCCAAAATGCAAGAAACTCCCCACGTACCTGAGTAGGGCAAAAGAAAAAAGAATAAACAGAGACAAAAGAATAGGGACAGGACCTGCACCAGTGGGAGGGAACTGTGAAGGAGGAAAGGTTTCCACACACTAGAAGCCCCTTTGTGAACGGAGACTGTGGGTGGCAGAGGGGGGAAGCTTCAGAGCCGTGGAGGAAAGCACAGCAACAAGGGAGCAGAGGGCAAAATGGAGAGATTTCCACACAGAGGATCAGTGTCAACAAGCACTCACCAGCCCTAGAGGCTTGTCTGCTCACCCGCTGGGGCAGGCGGGGCTGGGAGCTGAGGCTCAGGCTTCGGTGGAGCTCAGGGAGAGGACTGGGGGCGTGAACAGAGCCTGCAGGGGTTTAGTGCACCACAGCTAGCCGGGAGGAAGTCCAGGAAAAAGTCTGGACCTGCCAAAGAGGCAAGAGACATTTTCTTCCCTCTGTGTTTCCTGGGGCACAAGTAGAGGGGATTAAGAGCGCTGCTTAAAGGAGCTCCAGAGACAGGCACGAGCTGCGGCTAACAGCGGACCTTAGAGACAGACATGAGACACTAAGGCTGCTGCTGGCACCACCAAGAAGCCTGTGTGCAAGCACAGATCACTATCCACACTTCCCTTCCTGAGAGCCTGTGCAGCCTGTCACTGTTGGGGTCCCGGATCAGGGACAAATTCCCCGGGAAAATGCATGGTGCGCCTCAGGCTGGTGCAACCTCATGCCTGCCTCTGCCGCCGCAGGCTTGTCCCGCACTCTGTACCACTACCTACCCCTGACCTGAGTGAGCCAGAGTCCCCAAATCAGTGGCTCCTTTAACCCCGTCCTGTCTAAGCAAAGAAGAGACGCTCTCTGGCGACCTACACGCAGAGGCAGGGCTAAATTCAAAGAAGAAACCTGGGAGCTGTGCGAACAAAGAAGAGAAAGGGAATTCTCTCCCAGCAGCCTCCGGAGCAGCGGATTAAAGCTGCACAATCAACTTGATGTACCCTGCATCTGTGGAATACCTGAATAGACAACGAATCATCCCAAATTGGGGAGGTGGACTTCTTGAGAGTAAGATTTATTATTTTTTCCCCTTATCCTCTTTTTATGAGAGTGTATGTGTATGCTTTTATGTGAGATTTTGTCTGTATAGCTTTGCTTTCACCATATGTCCTAGGGTTCTCTCCATCTGTCTTTTATTTGTTTTCTTGTGTTTTTTTAATTTTTAAAATATATTGTTTTTCTTAATAATTATTTTTTATTTTAATGACTATTTTATTTTACCTTAGTTTATGTTATTTTCTTTTATCCTCTTTCTTTCTACTTTTTCTCCATTTTATTCTGAGCCTTGTGGATGAAAGGCTCTTGGTGCTGCAGACAAGAGTCAGTGCTGTGCCTCTGAAGTGGGAGAGCCAACTTCAGGACACTGGTCCACAAGAGACCTCCCAGCTCCACATAATATCAAATGGTGAAAATCTCCCAGAGATCTCCATCTCAACACCAGCACCCAGCTTCACTCAACGACCAGCAAGCTACAGTGCTGGACAGCCTATGCCAAACAACTAGCAAGACAGGAACACAACCCCATCCATTAGTAGAGAGGCTGCGTAAAATCATAATAAGGCCACAGACACCCCAAAACACACCACCAGATGTGGACCTGCCCATCAGAAAGACAAGATCCAGCCTCATCCATCAGAACACAGGCACTAGTCCCTTCCACCAGGAAACCTACAAAACCCACTGAACAAACTTTCGCCACTGGGGACAGACATGAAAAACAATGGGAACTACGAACCAGCAGCCTGCAAAAAGGAGACCCCAAACACAGTAAGATAAACAAAATGAGAAGACAGAAAAACACACAGCAGATGAAGAGGAAGATAAAAACCCACCAGACCTAACAAACGAAGAGGAAATAGGCAGTCTACTTGAAAAAGAATTCAGAGTAATAATAGTAAAGATGATCCAAAATCTTGAAAATAGAGTAGACAAAGTGCGAGAAACATTTAACAAGGACCTAGAAGAACTAAACATGAAACAAGCAATGATGAACAACACAATAAATGAAATTAATACTCTAGAAGGGATTGATAGCAGAATAACTGAGGCACAATAAAGTATAAGTGACCTGGAAAATAAAGTAGTGGAAATAACTATGGCAGAGCAGAATAAAGAATGAAAGGAACTGAGAACAGTCTCAGAGACCACTGGGACAACATTAAACACACTAACATTCTAATTATAGGAGTTCCAGAAGAAGAAGAGAAAAAGAACAGGACTGAGAAAATATTTGAAGAGATTATAGTTGAAAACTTCCCTAATATGGGAAAGGAAATAGTTAATCAAGTCCAGGAAGCACAGAGAGTCCCATACAGGATGAATACAAGGAGAAATACACCAAGACACATATTAATCAAACTGTCAAAAATTGAATACAAAGAAAACATACTAAAAGCAGCAAGGGAAAAACAACAAATAACACACAAGGGAATCCACATAAGGTTAACAGCTGATCTTTCAGCAGAAACTCTGCAAGCCAGAAGGGACTGGCAGGACATATTTAAAGTGATGAAGGAGAAAAACCTGCAACCAAGATTACTCTTCCCAACAAGGATCTCATTTAGATTTGATGGAGAAATTAAAATCTTTACAGACAAGCAAAAACTGAGAGAGTTCAGCACCACCAAACCAGCTTTACAACAAATGCTAAAGGAACTTCTCTAGGTAAGAAACACAAGGGAAAGAAAAGACCTATAATAACGAACCCAAAACAATTTAGAAAATGGGAATAGGAACTTACATAATGATAATTACCTTAAATGTAAATGGATTAAATGCTCCCACCAAAAGACACAGGCTGGCTGAATGGATCCAAAAACAAGACCCATATATATGCTGTCTACAAGAAACCCACTTCAGACCTAGAGACACATACAGACTGAAAGTGAGGGGATGGAAAAAGATATTCCAAGCAAATGGAAACCAAAAGAAAGCTGGAGTAGCAATTCTCATACCAGAAAAAATAGACTTTAAAATAAAGACTATTAGAAGTGACAAAGAAGGACATTACATAATGATCAAGGGAGCGACCGAAGAAGAATATATAACAATTGTAAATAATTATGCACCCAACATAGGGGCACCTCAATACATAAGACAAATACATCCATAAAAGGGGAAATCGACAGTAACAGATTCATATTAGGGGACTTTAACACCCCACTTTCACCAATGGACAGATCATCCAAAATGAAAATAAATAAGGAAACACAAGCTTTAAATGATATATTAAACAAGATGGACTTAATAGATATTTATAGGACATTCCATCCAAAAACAACAGAATACACCTTTTTCTCAAGTGCTCATGGAACATTCTCCAGGATAGATCATATCTTGGGTCACAAATCAAGCCTTGATAAATTTAAGAAAATTGAAATTGTATCAAGTATCTTTTCCGACCACAATGCTATGAGATTAGATATCAATTACAGGAAAAGATCTGTAAAAAATACAAACACATGGAGGCTAAACAATACACTACTTAATAACGAAGTTATCACTGAAGAAATCAAAGAGGAAATTAAAAAATACCTAGAAACAAATGACAATAGAGACACGACAACCAAAAACCTATGGGATGCAGGAAAAGCAGTTGTAAGAGGGAAGTTTATAGCAATACCATCCTACCTTAAGAAACAAGAAACATCTTGAATAAACAACCTAACCTTGCACCTAAAGCAATTAGAGAATGAAGAACAAAAAAACTCCAAAATTAGCAGAAGGAAAGAAATCATAAAAATCTGATCAGAAATGAAGGAATTGGTAGAAAAGATGAATAAAACTAAAAGGTGGTTCTTTGAGAAGGTAAACAAAATTGATAAACCATTAGCCAGACACATCAAGAAAAGAAGGTAGAAGACTCAATACAATAGAATTAGAAATGAAAAAGGAGAAGTAACAACTGACATTGCAGAAATACAAAAGATCATGAGAGATTACTACAAACAACTCTATGCCAATAAAATGGACAACCTGGAAGAAATGGACAAATCCTTAGAAATGTACAACCTACCAAGACTGAACCAGGAAGAAATAGAAAATATGATCACACCAATCACAAGCACTGAAATTGAAACTGTGATTAAAAATCTTCCAACAAACAAAAGCCCAGGACCAGATTGCTTCACAGGCTAATTCTATCAAACATTTAGAGAAGAGCTAACACTTATCCTTCACAAACTCTTCCAAAATATAGCAGAGCGAGGAAAACTCCCAAACTCATTCTACGAGGCCACCATCACCCTGGTACCAAAATCAGACAAGGATATCACAAAGAAAATAAACTACAGGCCAATATCACTGATGAACATAGATGCAAAAATCCTCAACAAAATATTAGCAAACAGAATCCAACAGCACATTAAAAGGATCATACACCATGATCAAGTGGGGTTTATTCCAGGAATGCAAGGATTCTTCAATATATGCAAATAAATCAATGTGATACACCATATTAACAAATTGAAGGAGAAAAACCATATGGTCATCTGAATAGATGCAGAGAAAGCTTTGACAAAATTCAACACCCATTTATGATAAAAACCCTGCAGAAACCAGTCATAGAGTGAACTTTCCTCAATATAATAAAGGCCATATATGACAAACCCACAGCCAACATCATCCTCAATGGTGAAAAACAGAAAGCATTTCCACTAAGATCAGGAACAAGACAAGGTTGCCCACTCTCACGTCTCTTATGCAGCATAGTTTTGGAAGTTTTAGGCACAGCAATCAGAGACGAAAAGGAAATAAAAGGATTCCAAATCGGAAAAGAAGGAGTAAAGCTGTCACTGTTTGAAGATGACATGTTACGATACATAGAGCATCCTAAAGATGCTACCAGAAAACTACTAGAGCTAATCAATGAATTTGGTAAAGTAGCAGGATACAAAATTAATGCACAGAAATCTCTGGCATTCCTATACACTAATGATGAAAAATCTGAAAGTGACATCAAGAACACACTCCTATTTACCATTGCAACAAAAAGAATTAAATATCTAGGAATAAACCTACCAAAGGAGACAAAAGACCTGTATGCAGAAACTTATAAGACACTAATGAAAGAAATTAAAGATGTTACAAATAGATGGAGAGATATACCATGTTCTTGGATTGGAAGAATCAACATTGTAAAAATGACTACTACCCAAAGAAATCTACAGATTCAATGCAATCCCTATCAAACTACCACTGGCATTTTTCATAGAAATAAAACAAAAAATTTCACAATTTGTATGGAAACACAAAAGACCCTGAATAGCCAAAGCCATCTTGAGAATGAAAAATGGAGCTGTAGGAATCAGGCTCCCTTACTTCAGACTATACTACAAAGCTACAGTAATCAAGACAGTATTGTAGGTCTTCCCTGGTGGCACAGTGGTTGAGAGTCTGCCTGCCAATGCAGGGGATACGGGTTCATGCCCTGGCCCGGGAATATCCCACATGCTGCAGAGCGGCTGGGCCTGTGAGCCATGGCCACTGAACCTGTGCGTCTGGAGACTGTGCTCAGCAACTGGAGAGGCCACAACAGTGAGAGGTCCGTGTACCTCCCCCCAAAAAGAAAAATAAAAAATAAAAAAGACAGTATGGTACTGGCACAAAACCAGAAATATATATCAGTGGAATAGGGTAGAAAGCCCAGAGATAAACCTACGCACATATGGTCACCTTACCTTTGATAAAGGAGGCAGGAATATACAGTAGAGAAAGGACAACCTCTTCAATAATTGGTGCTGGGAAAACTGGACAGGTACATGTAAAAGTATGAGATTAGATCACTCCCTAACACCATACACAAAAATAAGCTCAAAATGGATTAAAGACCTACATGTAAGGCCAGAAACTACCAAACTCTTAGAGGAAAACATAGGCAGAACACTCTGTGACATAAATCACAGCAAGATCCTTTTTGACCCATCTCCTAGAGAAATGGAAATAAAAACAAAAATAAACAAATGGGACCTAATGAAACTTCAAAGTTTTGCACAGCAAAGGGAGCCATAAAGAACACCAAAGGATAAGCCTTAGAATGGGAGAAATTATTTTCAAATGAAGCAACTGACAAAGGATTCATCTCCAAATTTACAAGCAGCTCATGCAGCTCAATAACAAAACAACAAACAGCCCAATCCAAAAATGGGCAGAAGACCTAAATAGACATTTCTCCAAAGAAGATATACAGACTGCCAACAAACACATGAAAGAATACTCAACATCATTAATCATTAGAGGAATGCAAATCAAAATTACAATGAGATATCATCTCACACCAGTCAGAATGGCCATAATCAAAAAATCTAGAAATGGGCTTCCCTGGTGGCGCAGTGGTTGAGAGTCTGCCTGCCGATGCAGGGGACACGGGTTCGTGCTCCAGTCTGGGAAGATCCCACCTGCCGCGGAGCGACTGGGCCCGTGAACCATGGCCGCTGGGCCTGAGCGTCCGGAGCCTGTGCTCCGCAACGGGAGAGGCCACAACAGTGAGAGGCCCGTGTATCACAAAAAACAAACAAAAAAAAATCTAGAAACAATAAATGCTGGAGAGGGTGTGGAGAAAAGGGAACACTCTTGCACTGCTGGTGGGAATGTGAATTGGTACAGACACTATGGAGAACAGTATGGAGGTTCCTTAAAAAACTACACATAGAACTACCATATGACCCAGGAATCACACTACTGTGCATATACCCTGAGAAAACCATAATTCAAAAAGTGTAATGTACCAAAATATTCATTGCAGCTCTATTTACAATAGTCAGGAGATGGAAACAACCTAAGTGTCCATCATCAGATGAATGGATAAAGAAGATGTGGCACATATATACAATGGGATATTACTCAGCCATAAAAAGAAACAAAATTGAGCTATTTGTAATGAGGTGGATGGACCTAGAGTCTGTCATGCAGAGTAAAATAAGTCAGAAACAGAAAGACAAATACTGTATGCTAATACATATATATGGAATTTAAGCAAAAAAAAAAATGTCATGAAGAACCTAGTGGTAAGACAGGAATAAAGACTCAAACCTACTAGAAAAGGGACTTGAGGATGTGGGGGGGGGAAGGGTAAACTGTGACAAAATGAGAGAGTGGCATGGACATATATACACTACCAAACGTAAAATGGGAGATCAGCTCGGTGCTTTGTGACCACCTAGAAGGGTGAGATAGGGAGGGTGAAAGAGAGGGAGACGCAAGAGGGAAGAGATATGGGAACATATGCATATGTATAACTGATTCACTTTGTTATAAAGCACAAACTAACACACCATTTTAAAGCAATTATATTCCGATAAAGATGTAAAAAAAAAAAAAAGAAAGAATTTGGTGGGTGGCAATTTGGGAGGTTTCAGCTAGAATCTTTTGCCTTACTTGGACTGCATCTGGGAGCGATGTAAAGACCAATAATCTGATCATTTAATTTTGTTGATGTTAGAATGTTCAAAAGGGTTGGGAAGGGATCTCAACTCACAAAGCTCACTAGATAGTGGCAAGATTAGTATACATCCCTCATAAGTTACATAGTATCTGTTCCATTTCAAAGCAAGCTTTTTTTTAAGGTAACTACCTGAAATCATACTTTTGATTAGCTTTCCAAACATAACTTAGCCTTCTTTAAATTTATCTGTTTCAAGCTCTGCCATTTTTAATCTTGTCTCATTTTATGCTTTCCACTCGGAGCATCAACTAAATCTAAAATAAGTATCACCTAAATAACTTTAACAAAAAATAAGAAGAATCGGTCTATTTACCTGAATAAATGAATGCATTTCTTTCTTTCCTTTTATTACTGATACACTATCAGCCTTGTCCCAGCCTCCTACTGCACAGGTCAAAACAGTCGGAGAAAAATCACACGCCGAGAAGATTGTTAGCAATATAAATTCATAGTCACTGACCTCAGCTGGACCTCAATACTTGTTGAAATTTTTATTATTACATTTGTTTTGTCTAGTTTTTATGGGCAAATTTTCTGTTCTCCACTCTTCTACCTGCACGACTCTCAGCAGATGACTTTGCCTCCTATTTCACTCAACTGCACTGCTTCACCATTCTTCAATTCACACAACTGATGCAAAATTTGGCATATTCCAAGTTTTCCTAATTGAGTGATGGTAACTTCATAACATGTTGTTTCTACTTCATAGAAAAAATAAAGTCTGTCAGAAGCAACCACTCCAAATTCCTGCCACCAAGTCTTCAATTCTACTTGTATCTGCACTTATTTATTTGTAATATTTGCAAGTAGTATTTTTCAATAGACCCTCATTTTCTCTCAATAATATCTTTAGGGAATATCCATGTTGGAGGATGTCCATGTCTGGGTGAGTGTGCATGTCTCATATTGGTTGCATCTAACTGCTGCATTGTGTACAGTGGTGTATATCCATCACAGTTTTATTCCCCCAGTGCTGGATTTCTGAGTAGCCTCCAACTTCCCTCTACCATAAACAACTCTGTGACGAATTTCCTCAAACATCTATGTATGTGAGAATTGCTGAAGTTGACGTATTTAAGAAGCAGGATTTTTACCTACACCTACTTTGAGTACAACTATTTATAAATAGAATGGCTTAAGTTCCTTTATATTCTCAACTACAGTGGTTCACCATTCTTCAGTTCACACAACTGATATAAATTTGGCATATTCTAGGTTTTCCTAATGGAGTGATGGTAACTTCAAATATGTTTTTATTTTTTTATTCCAGTTTTATTGAGATATAATTGACATATAGCCCTGTATGAGTTCAAGATGAACAGAATAATGATCTGATTTACATACAAAATGAAATGATTATCACAAAAAGTATAGTGAACATCCCTCATCTCATATAGATACAAAATACAAAAAAGAAATAATTTTTTTTGTGTGTGATGTGAACTCAGGATTTACTCTCTTAACAACTTTCATGTAAACATACAGCAACTTTAATATATAACATACAGCAATGTTAACTTATTATGTTGTATATTACACTCCTAGTACTTATTTGTCTCATAACTGGAAGTGTGTACCTTTTGACTGCCTTCATCCAAATCATACTCCCCCACCCATAACCTCTGGTTGTAACCACATATCTGATTTCTCTATGAGTTTGTTTGTTTGTTTTTGAAGTATACTTGACCTGCAACTTTATGTTAGTTCCTGTTACCACTACATAGTGATTTGGTGCTTCTGTGCATTTCAAAATGATCATCACAATAAGTGTAGTTATATCACCATACAAAGATATTTCATAGATATTGATTATATTTCCCTGTACATTTTGTACCCATAACATTTATTTTGCAAATGAAGTTTGTACATCTTAATCTCCCTCACTTATTTCTTTCTTCCCTCTACCATCCTCCCCTCTGGCAACAACTTATTTGTTCTCTGTATTTATAACTATTTCTGTTTTTATATGTATGTTCATTGTTTTGTTTTTTAGATTCCACATATAAGTGGAATCATACAGGATTTGTCTTCCTCTGTCTGACTTATTTCACTTAGCATAATACACTCTAGTTCCATGCATGTTGTTGCAAATGCCAAAAATTTCATTCTTTTTGATGACTAAGTAGTATTCCATTGGATACCCTTCTTTATCCATTGTTCTGTTGATGGGCGTTTAGGTTGCTTCCATATCTTGCCTATTGTAAACAATGCTTTAATGAGCATAAAGGAGCATATATCTGAGTGTGTTGTTTTCCTTGGATAAATACCCAGGAATGGAATTGCTGGATCATGTGGTAGTTGTATTTTTCATTTTTTAAGAAATCTCCATTTTGTTTTTCATAGTAGCTGCACCAGTTTACATTCCCAACAATAGTGTATGAAGGTTTCTTTTCTCTACATCCTTGCCAAAACTTATTATTTGTTATCTTTGATAATAGGTATTCTGACGAGTATGTAGTTTTATCTCATTGTGGTTTTGACTTGTATTATTCTGTTGGCTAGTGATGTTGAGAATCTTTTCATGTGCCTGTTGGCCACTTATATGTTTCCTTAGAAAAATATACATTCATATCCTATACTCATTTTTAACTGGGTCACTTTATTTATGTTGATTTGTATGAGTTCTTTGTATATGTTTTATATTAACCCATTGTCAGATATATCATTGGCAAATATCTTTCTCACTCAGTCGGTGGCCTTTTAATTTTATTGATAGTTTCCTTCATTGTGAAAAGATTTTTAGTTTGATGTTGTCCCATTTTTTAAAAAAAATTTACTTTTGTTTCCCTTGCCTGAGGAGACATATCCAAAATATATGACTAAGACTGATATTGAAGAGAGTACTGCCTACATTTTCTTCTAGACATTTTTTTATTTCCATTTGCATGGAATACATCTTTCCATCCCCTCACTTTCAGTCTGTGTGTCTTTAGATCTGAAGTGAGTCTCTTTTAGCCAGTGTATATATGGATCATTTTTTTTTTTATCCATTCAGTCACTCTAAGTCTTTAGATTGGAGTATTTAGTCCATTTGCATTTAAAGTAATTATTGACAAATATGTACTTATTGCCACTTTGTTAATTGTTTTGGTGTTGTTTTTCTAGTGCTTCCCCCCACCCCCGTTCTTCTTTTGTTTTATTCCCTTGTGATATTTAGTGTCACGTTTGGATTCCATTTATTTTTCCTGTGTGTTTTGCTCCTATAAATGGATTTTTATTTTTGTAAGACATTATTTTTGTTTATTTTATTGACATAATTGAAAATCAGTGAAACCCACTGACCCTGTTTACACTAGGATTAGTTTTGACAAAGGAAAACCCTGTATCACCCACATCCCTATCAATATATATTTTCTTGATCCCAGAAGTCTTCCTTTTGCTCATTATCAGTTAATGCCCACGTTTGCTGACATAAGCATTTCTGATTTCTGTCTCCATGTGTTTGTCTGTTCTTGATCTTTACAAAGGGAATTATGTAGTTATGTATAATTATGTATCTAACTTCTTTTACTCAGTTTAATATTCTTGATATTATCCACATAATTCTGCATAGTATTCCAGTGTATAAATAGAATAGATTGTGTATTTGTTTTCCTGTTGATGGAATTGTGGCATGTATTCGATTTTTGCTAGTATGAGTAAAGTTACCTTGAACATTCTTGGATAAGGCTTACTGTGAACATATTTTCATTAAAAAAATAATATCTATAGGAGTTTGGGATTAATGTATATATATATAAAAATATAAATATAATAGATAAAATAGATAAAATAGATAATCAACAAGGACCTACTGTATAGCACAGGGAACTCTACTCAATATTCTGTAATAACCTATATGGAAAAAGAATATGTAATAAAATAGATATATGTATATGTATAACTGAATCACTTTGCTGTATACCTGAAAATAACATAGCATTGTTAATTAACTATATGCTACCATAAAATAATTTTTTTAAATAATAAAAAAATAATAATTTAAAAATAATAAAAAATAATAATGTCTAGATTGGAATTGCTGAATTAAAGGGTAAGTGAATCTTTAAGTTTATGAGAATTGCCCAAGTGTTTAAAAAAAAATGTTTGGACCTGTTTACTCCAATCAGTAAGAAAGTTTACGTGGTTCCACACCTTCATCAACATTTGTTATTGTCAGATTCTTTTTTTAATTAAGTCTCTTTTCTTTCCTATTTTAGATGTTAAAAGTCATACAGTTGCCTCTGAGGATTGCTAGGGCAATATCCTACAAATATCAGAATGATGTGTTTTTAATATTATTCAATTAAAATGCATTTTTTTAAGTTTTCTTTTAATTTTTTCTTTGACACTGTTATAGAGATGTGTTGTGTCTCATTTTCAAGTATTTGAAGATTTGCTAAATATCTTGATGTTAATTATTTCTACTAGTACACCTTTGTGTTTCAGGAAACATGCTTCACATAATATCATGAAATTTATAGAGACATTGTTTTTTTTCATTCTTAGTGAATATTTCATATGCATTTGAGAGGAATCCACTCTGTTTTTGTGGAATGGGGTTTTCTATACATATATATTACATCACCATGGTCATTTGTGTTGTTCAAATTACCTACACCATTTCAGATTTGTTTGTCTACTTTTTCTTTCAGTTATTGACAAGGCATTGTTAAAGTCTGCAACTGTCTGTGGATGTGTTTGTTCTTCCTTTAATTATGTCTTTTTTCCTTTATCTGGGATCTATATGATTGCATACATATATATTTCACACTGTAAGTATTTTTGATAATATTAAACTGTTTTGTCAACATGAATGGGCCTTATGCATGTTCGGTACTATTGTGTTTGTTTGAAATCTACTTTTTCTGACATTAGTAGAGTCACTTCAGCTTTTTTTATGTTTGATGTTCACATGGAAAAACATTTTCCTTTTTAGATTTTCAATATCTATGGCTTTATGTTGAAAATGTTTCATTGTATATTTGTGTATTTGCTTGTTTGGTTTCATTATCAGCATATTTACTTCAAAAGACAAAATAATTATGTATTTTCCTACAAAGAAATCTCCCAATGTATTATTGCCAGCTAGGCAAAATGTTTGTATTCTTTCCTTTAAGTAAATGTTTATATTATTGAGGTATTTATTGGGATTAGATTTAGATGAGAAATAATTTCCTGGGTATTAGCTTTTTAGCTTCTCTGAAGCTAAGGCTATATTTCTCTCTGTGCTATATGATTTTCTAAGACATTCTTAGGAGCTTATAATTATTTTATTACTTTATTACAAATTATACCTGAACTCTACCATTTTACATATTTAATTCTAGGTGTACTCTATTTTCTTATCAGACTTTTAAAACTGCAATTAGTCTCATCTCCATTACTCTCCAAATGTCTAGACTTCTTTCTCCCATTTTTTCCCTTCAAGACAAGTCTAAAATATTAATTCAGTAGCTTGGCTACTAAAAACATCATTAATTTTATTTCAGTCCTAATTTATAGCAAGCTATTATCCCTCCTGTCTCATTCCTTTCTGCTACATTTTTTGCTTGTATCTTTTATTTTATGCTCTCACTTATTTTCACTTGCTATCAAGCTTTTACCAATAAATGTGTGTGAATGTATATGTGTATATCCGTGGCATCTTTTCACTTTTATTTTGTACCAAGCAATTAAAGTTTTTTGACCTTTTACATCTTTATGTCTTCTTTGTGTGTCCTTTCTATATTAAAGATTATTGTATTTCCTGTGTGAAATTTAATACAAATTCCATTAGTAAACATTCCTCTAAAATTATCTTATAAAAGGTATCCACTCAGGAAGATACTTTCTCCCTTTTCCTTTTTGTTTTTCCCCAAACACTGTAACACAATTATAAAGTTTATTTTTAAACAGATGGGGCTTAGAAGTTAAAGTTAGATGAATGGTGATGGCAGTGAAAATATAGTGAGAAGAAAACTGGCAAATTATTATATCAGAAACCAGATTTCCTTTTCTATTAAGTATATGTTATTGTTACACACTTGGGCAAAAAGTATTCTTCAAAATTTTTGCAAACCAGGAAATATCATATTTATATACCAGTGAGCAAAAAGAGTGAAAATAAAAAGGGAAATTGCAGAAAAATAAAGATGTGGAGTAAAATCATGATTTGGAAGTGCCATCCTAAACAGGAGCATTTATGATTGAAAAATCTATCAAATATCTAAGAGTATTAAATAATATATTTTGTTTTATTCAGGAAAAATAATCGTGTTGTTTAAATGGGATTTCTGCAGATTTTATTCATCTACTTTGTGTGGTGTTTTTGTTACCTTCTGTAGTAAAAAAAAAAAAAAAAAAATCTCTTCCATAAGAATTTTTCAATTGAAAACCGGAAATTGAATATTCAAACCAAGCAAATACAAACACTGTGGAATTGGGTGGCGAATATGCAGGAAGAAATGTCCCTTTTAGCCAAGACCAAGTTTTGGAAACAAATTGACTACACTAACTGTGTTTTAATAAAAATCATTTCACTGCCTCAATATTAATGGCAAACGGCTGCAAGTGTCAGGTTCAGATAAGCTGAAAGCAAGATGGCTGAAAGGTATATTTTTTAATCAACTTCCTGAATTATCTTTGACTCCTGGTATGGCTTCACATGTGATGTAATTATGAAGCATAACATGCCAATATTTTCATAACAAAAAATAAAAATTGGTCTTTTAATTCTTTGGAAATGGTTCATGATGTTATCCTTGTCCTGTTACTTCAATGAATTTTAGATATACTCTTCCCCTTAAACTTTGTCTTCTGACTAAAAAGTGCCAGACACCAAATTTTGATGACATCACTTTCATTCTGTATTCCATTATGCACATTTCACAAGTTCTGAAATTTATGTATATCAGTAGCTAATATTTTTTTTTCCTGAGGCCATAGTTGGGTAAAGTCTTTTAAAAATGAATTTTATCTAGAGCATGGCCAAAGGGGTTTACTTTTTTAACGTAGAGAGTTAAAGACATGTGGATTAAAAATAACATGCCTAGTTGTGTATATTAAAAGTAGGATGGGAAATATGGTTTAGATTATATTTTCTTTCCTGCTCTATACTTCAAAAAGTTTTAGGGGCTTCACTTTTATATTAATCATCCTTTGCTCTTAATGCCCAAATCCCATCCTATCCTTCCTCCTTCTGATCTTTCTTTCTTTCCTTTGTTCTTTCTTTCTCTTTTCTTTCTCCTTTCTCTCTCTCTCTATTTTCTTTCTTTCTTTTTCTTCCTTTATGACCTTTTTTGACCTAGAAAAGGCATGATATAGAATCTATATTTTCTAAGCTGTAGTTAGCGTTAAAATTTTGTGCATGAAAAGATAATTTTGGGAAATAGATATAAAGGCTCAGATGTAGAAAAGAGCTTGTCTACTTCAGGAAACTAAAAGAAGACTAATAGAGAAATGAGCATTCTAACTGATGAAATGTTATACATGTGGATTTTGATATTGTCGAAAATAAGAGTTTGAGATGAGAAGAAAGATTACAAAGTATTTAAATTCTTCAGTGATTGCAAAGAGAATGACTAAGAGGTAAATAGGTGAATGTATTTAAGAGAGGTGAGAATGTTTGAACCTTGTGTAATATACATGAAAGAGAAATTTTGTTGTTACTTTTTTGTTGTTGTTTTTGTTGCTATATTTTAGGACAGAAAAGGTCCAGCAGCAGCAACAATTGCAAGCAAAGAGGTATCAGTTTACCCTCCAAGTACTGGTATTCAAAACAACAAAAATAGTTTCAGATCAATGAGGCTATAGGGGAAGTTATTGTGCAATTGATAGCTGGTTTTTCAGAACAATAGTAAATTGTGCAAATATAGGCAAGGTTGTTGTTTTTAAGTAGTAAGAGATATGTAGAGAGCAGGAAGGGAAGGAGGATTGGATTAGGTTAGGAAATATATATAAATGATATTTTAGGTTGAATTGGAATGATGGACCGACCTTCTGTCAGGAATTGTGGTCAGCAGAACTCTGAGGCGAGATGGATTCTAATAGTCTGAGATGAGACAGGATAATGAGACCTATTGCTATGTTCCTGAACACATCTTCTTAGCTATAGCAGCATACTATGTATAGAAGCTTCAAGCTGCACATGGTGCTTGTACACAAAAGATAACTTCTTATTTTTTCCTGCTTCTGAACTGGTTATTCCAGTGAAGATGAAACAATGACAAGTGTATTTGTAGCAATAAATAAATAATAGAAACCAAAAGGCCCAAAACAGTGAATTACATATGATGCATATTCACAAATTAAAACAGGCAGCGTATTAGTTTGGTAAGGCTGCCAAAAAAAAATATTACCACTGACTGGCTTGCTTAAACAACAGAGATTTCTTTTCTCACAGTTGTTCATGCTGGATGCCTGAGATGAAGGTATCAGAAAGATTGGTTTCTTCTGAGGCCTCCCTCCTTGGCTTGCAGATGTGTCTTCACATGGTCATCCCTTTGCATACACATGTAACTCATGTTTCTATCTATGTGTCCAAATCTTCTGTTTTTACAAGGACACAAGTCCTATTGGACTAGGGTCCACCTCAAAGACCTCATTTTAACCTAATCATCTCTTCAAAGACAACCACCCATCTCCAAATATGGCCACACTATGAGGCACTGGGGTTTAGAATATATCAATGAACATATGTATTTGGGAGGGAACACAATTCAGCCCATAAAAAGCAGGTAAGGTTAATATGCTTTTACTTTAAGGGTCCATCTGTGTACCTTTACAGCAGAGGATTATCTATCCTAACACCTACTCATAAGGTTGGTAATGTGCAGCAAGGATAGAGTACAATATACCTAAAGAGAGCACTATTATTGGAGTTTATTCTTTGCCTCTTGGCACTTCATGAAAATGTAGAACTAAGGATAAATAATTTACTGAACAGACATAGTATGTGGTTTTCATTCAGTGCAACCTAGGTAAATTGTAAACCACTTCCAAGTGTGTATAAGTAAACATAAATTAGATTATGCGTTACAACACAATTTACCATGGTTTTAAAACTATAGTAAAATTCCAGATCTGCTACTAATTCCTTACATGACATTAGACACCTCATCCAGATATTATAAACTTTCTTCTACTCTCTTCAAAGTGAGAGATATGGATATATGCTACCTAGGGATTCTTTCGATTCTAAAAGTTTCTGTATTTTTTCAAATATTGAATAAGACTAGCATAAAAATGAAGTAAGCTGTGAAGAAATGTAACAATATGACAAAGATATTATTATCCTCACTTTATAAACATAAATACTTTTTTTAACATCTTTATTGGAGTGTAATTGCTTTACAATGGTGTGTTAATTTCTGCTTTATAACAAAGTGAATCAGTTATACATATACATATGTTCCCATATCTCTTCCCTCTTGCGTCTCCCTCCCTCCCACCCTCCCTATCCCATCCCTCTAGGTGGTCACAAAGCACCGAGCTGACCTCCCTCTACTATGTGGCTGCTTCCCACTAGCTATCTATTTTACATTTGGTAGTGTATATATATCCATACCACTCTCTCGCTTTGTCACAGCTTACCCTTCCCCCTCCCCATATCCTCAAGTCCATTCTCTAGTAGGTCTGTGTCTTTATTCCCGTCTTACTCCTAGGTTCTTCATGAACTTTTTAAAAATGTTTTCCCCTTAGATTCCATATATATGTGTTAGCATATGGTATTTGTTTTTCTCTTTCTGACTTACTTCACTCTGTATGACAGAATCTATGTCCATCCACCTCACTACAAATAACTCAATTTCTTTTCTTTTTATGGCTGAGTACATAAATACTTTTTACTTTCTTATAATTCAATGTTGTGTTTACATTTTTTGGGAGGGAAAGGACTGACATTAAGCCTAGCTTCAACTCTATATAAATCTTTTAATACTACTTCCCATTTCCAGTTAAATCCTGTTTTCAACAACATTACTCTGGTTGCTTGAGAGGTGCATCACAAACTTCAAATTTTCTGTGTGTTACAAGGTGGAAGAAGAGTTTTAAATATTCTTTTGTAATTAGGTCTACTTACCATGTGATCTTCTTATAAACCACCCCCCCACAGCTCCCCTGCTAAACTTCTAGCATGATACTTAAAAAACAGTGTCCATACACTCAGGAAAGGGGCAAAACAAAGGTAAAACAAACAAACAAAAAATAGAATAACTATATAAAAATCTAACTAGATCTCATCATAATCTGTGAAAAATACCTTCCATCTCAAAAGTTATTTTCTTTAAACTTACAAATGTTAAATTCACCCACTTATTATTTCTTTGAAGTTCACATATACATTCACTTATTTTGAACATAAGGGTCAAAATAAATGTTCTGATTTGGGAATATAGAACCCTTGTAGCTCACATAGGTAGTCAATGTTAAAGTCTTTCAATACTAAAACAAAAAAAAATCATAAGAACGATAGGTTTTCTTATTATTCACTAATCCATTTGTTCAAATCATACTTTCTTTTTTTTTTGATACTTCTTGGAAGACTTCCTGCTTGCATATTCTTTGATAGTTCACTGTCTGTAACTTAGAACTCCTTGCCTTTTTATTCTTCTTCAGGAAGTCGCAATGTGAATATAATTTTTTTTAATTCTATTTTACTGCTCAATTAAAACATATCATCCCCTTTTAGGTACAAAGGAATTGTATGTAGGTTGTATATAAGAATACAGAGTTTATTTATTTATTTTTTAATTTCCTTTCTTTGTTATAGTCTACAAAGGCCCTGCATTTTCCTAATCCTCATCACTCACAATTTATGTAACAAATCAGCTTTTCTTGACCCAAGATGGAAGTGTTGGCAGATATATAAACTATACTCACTAGGTTTTCTATGGTATTTATTTGTCTCAAAGATATCAATTGCCTATCTTATTACTCCCCTTTTGTTCTATCATTGACAGCTCTTAAATCAGATTGTTCTATTTACCAAATAATTTTTCATATATACATCTTTCTTCTTTTGTTTTTAAATTTTTTTTCTAGTTCTTTGGGTGTTCTGCATGTAATATTTTTCCTACTTTCTTTTCTCTGGACCTTTTTCTCTATTTCATTTTTTTTAAACAAATGTTTAAATTAAGAGACAAATATACCACAATCCTCATTGTTAATTTAAGAGAAGCTTAAGATAAATTAATGATGCACTGATTATGAGATTTGGGTCATAGGTACTGTCACATTATTGATGGTATACACCAATGTAATCAATTTCTCAAGATACTGATGAATTTTAAAAATCTCACTGAGATCACCCTCAGTATTTTTTGTCCATCCCCTCCAGTGCTCATAATTATATTTTCTCATAGCCACGTTGAAGGTTAATAAACATTTGCTTACAATTCAGTGCAATTTTTAATTATGATTTTTAGGACAGTGTTTCCTTTGCTTTTCATTTTCAATTAAGTGTGTGCCATTCGTGTATACTAACTGTTAATAATTGTGGAGAAATACCTGGCTTATCCAACCAGAGTCTGTTAAAATTCCATACTAAGTTCCAGCACACTTATCTGAAATTGAGGATGAGGATGTGAACTGAGATCTCTACATGAGTGTTAAGATACAACTATATCTTTATCTACATATGTTCTGGATTCTATTATTGATTAAAAATATTTCTTTCCTTTTTCTCCTGGGCCCTTTCCTGCAGCAGAATTATACTGATATAAGGCTTAACAATGCAACCTGCTTTGTTAATTGGAATGTGTGTGCCATTGGCTATTGGGAGTATGTGTCATTTCCAAGTACATTATGTTGAGTGATCAGGGATTTTTGCTTCTTTGTTTGTTTGTTTTGGTTTCATTCTTGGACACAAGATGCACGTGCTTGATCAAGAAAGGAGCTTCTCCATGTTATAGCTTGGTTTCATTTGCATCAATTACTGATAAATGTAAAAGTAACAGAAAACAGAAACATTGCAGAAAACAAAGTTGATTATATAGTTTGCCTGTTCATTTTCCCCAAAGTTGCTTAAAACTGTTAGGTTTGGATGTGTTGACATTTATGTGAATTAAATGAAATATAATATATGAATTAACATAATTATTATTGAAAAATTATTAAAATAGTAAAAACAAGTAGTTCATTTGTGTTTATTAAGTAAACTCAGTTGTCTTTTCATTGGATTTTACTTTAACCTAGAGTTTTAATAATTAATTGAGATAATTTTATTTAAAAAATAGTGCTTGCTACATGTTTTTTTATATTTATTTTTAAATTTAATTCCAGGCAATCTCTTACTGGGAAACATAGACAGATAATGTTCTTGTGCTTTTTCAACTCAGGAGAATAAGCCAGGGTTACAGGTGTTGCTTTGTCACCATACACAACCCACAGGACTCTGCAGTGAACAAATAGCCCTTTTGTGTGAATCCAGAATAGTTTTCCCTTCCTGCACACAAATCCCACTACATTTGTTCAGCAAACTCTGCTGCAGCTTAAACAAAAATTGTATTGATGAATTGCAAGTCTTGTTTCACATTCTGTTATTCCTGACAGCAAATTCCTTTTTTGCAGAAGCAAAACCAAAAACCATTTTTAGTTCTGCGTCTTGTTTCATGAAGTCTTCCTTATAAACACAAGCTACAAAACATTGTCAAATTTTCCTTTAAATTATAGAGTTTTTCATATTTAAATATAAGCTACGATATATTCTTTGAATGTCAAATGGTATTTTTAAATGTATCTAAATCTTGTGGAAGACAGAGACAAAAAGAAAACTAATGAGAGAATCACATTCACTGATATTGGCAAATCGGAGTGCTTCCTGTCTAAAGGATGATTCATGGAATGTATTGAGGTCGCTTTCCTTTAGAAGAAAGTGCATTCTTAAAACATAAGCGATACATAATACAAAGTAGCTTCACTATTTTTAGTATATTTAATAAATAAAAATAAATCTCTTGTCCATTTTGAAAAGATTTTTTCTGAATTGTTTACATTGCTCTCTTCTGAATTTTGTATTTCCATTGAACTAAAAAGTTAGCACTACTCCTGCCAAATAATTTAGCTTAGGAAATTTCTAGCATCTAATATTACATAGAATTTTTAACCTAAATATCATCATGAGTTTTCTTTCTCAAAAGACATCAATATAAAATTTGAATTGAAAAACTTGGAATATGTGTCACCTCTGATACAGTAATACAATCAGTGGTATTAAATATAATTTCATCTAATAATGATAAATTACTTAATAATATTTCCCAATATTGATTATCTAACATATACTTGAGTATCTTTAATGGTACAACTCCAAAGTGGTATATTTATCTTTAGGCTACTATGATGAATTAAGTTATTTCTGAATGAAAGCATATATCTCAATGATTTATTCACATTGGTTCTAATGATGTCTATCCTTCAATATCATACACAAAATGTGGAATTTTCCATCTGAAAATCCTTTCAGTGGTTTTGAACACATAGGATACCTTCCATAGGCTTTTCTTTCTCATGATTAAACATGCCTTGATTTTTCAAACAAATTCATTTTGAATTGTTTTGAGTACTGTCACATTAAATTACAACCTATTGAACGTTTGCTTGCGGTAGGCCTCTCTAAAAGGTTGCCCTTCAGGTTTGCAACAGAAATCAAAATGTGGTACAACCAGTGTTGAATAGATTTAATATGTATCCATTTGGTATAAAAGGGAACTTTCTGCCACTAAAGCAGCCTATAATTCCATAGAATCCTTGGATAGCTATGTCAAACTGTGACAAACATTTAGCTCATTATTTTCAGCATTGTCATTTTAGATGTGGATTCTCTGGTACAACACACCTGTGATAGTATTCATTTGATGAACATACCTGCAGGACCAGAGGTTTTCTTCCTTAATGGCTGTTACCCTCTTGGCTTTTTAGTCCTTCCTTCATACTGTAACCCAGAGAAGTTCTGCCTTTTGCAGCTCTCTCATCTCTGTTACACTATCATTTTTACTCGATGTTTGTTCATATGGTGGTGGGGGCAGAAAAGTGGGGCATTCTCTAATGTTCTGATTAAGCCTCAGTTTTAGACAGGCATTTTGTCCCTCGGTCTTGGGGGTGTGGGGACTATTACCTGAGCAAGTTTTCTTCTAAATGATAGTTCTGGACCCAGCATATATTATTGTTCAGAGTTATTATCTCTTTTTGTTACTTTTACCCCTGTTCTCTTTCCCCAATGTGCAATGTATTTGCACCAGTGCTCCAAGGGAAAGATTTTTGTTGTTCTTCCCTCTACAGATTAAACATTTTGTTTGAAGAATGAGGGGATGGGATGGTCTGTGTAGAACTTCAGCAATACCTGCTATTTCCCTGTCCCAACCAGCATCACCATAAAGGCATTCTTAGGATTATCTCCACTTCTATCTGCCAATTCCTTATGGGGTTAAAAGAGGAAAAGCCTGCAAATAGGTGTGAATCCCCCTACAAGAGCAGACTCCACAGATTTCAAGTTCTCACATAATTCACACTTAGGTTTAGAAATTGATTAAATTTTTTCAGCTGTGTTTTTTAACTGGCTTATATGGCACATAGCAGTATGTACCCCAGGTGAGCAAATATTTATGTCCTGTTTTTACCTGCAGGTGTCTATCACTCCTTATATTTTAAGTTTATATGGTTTGCCTGAAACCTCCCTGGTATGTTAGAAAAAAAATAAGTTTGTAATTTTTCCATCTTTCTCCTTATTTTAAGGATGAGAGCAAACCTCTTTCCAGCTTACAACATCTCTGAGGTGAAATTCAGAGATGTGTTATTAGGGTGTTTTCTTATGATTTTTATAATTCTGGATTAGTTTGCCCCCATTTAATTAATAACTTATGCCATACACTAATCAGCTTTAGATATTTCTTTTACAGTTCATGCACCACTTGCAATTTATTAATTTTTTTGTAAGGTCCTCTTAGGTTGAGACAATTTTAAACCAAAACACAAAATGAGTATGTAGAAGGAGGGGTGAAAGCCTAGAACCCACCTAATACTGCCTTCCCAGATATCTGAGAGTGGGTTGGCAATATTATTAAGTGCCTGTGGGAAGGGGGATTCTTCCATTCTCAGCCCAGACTCAACCACACCCTATTTACCATATTCTCTCCTTAAAGAAATGACCATGAATCAAGTAAAACTTTCAGAAGTTGTATCTTGAGAACTTTATTTTTTCCTGAAAAGGTGAATCAATTGTTATTTTGTTACCCTTTGGTTTGGGGAGTGTCATTAGCTTAGGACCTAACTAGTTAGATTTCCCCTTTCATTATCTTCTCCACACTTCTCCTGGGTTCATACTGTTTGATTATCACTCCTGATCTAAGCATTTGTATTTTCTTATTCTGAACTGATGATGAATGGGACAAACCTGGGAATAGGAAGGACACTGCTAGAAAACTCAGCCCATGGCAACTGTCTTGCTTTCTTCCCAGATTTCTTTACAGCAAATCCCACCTTTCCAACCACCACACACACACACACACACACACAGCCTAATCCCAAGTCTATTTTTTAATTTTCTATGATAAGTGTGGTTTAATACTCTTCCTGGTGGAGTTGTGGGCAGAAGATCATCAACCCCATGCTAATATGCCATCTTGTCTAAATTAAGAATGGTTCTGGGGTTACCTTCCCTTTCTAGTGGCTAGGCATGATTGACATTTCTTTAATCAATTTGAATGTTTCTGGGGAAACTTTCCTTTCTTTGCTAATAAGTCTCCACATGAAAACCAGTAACATGGTTTTTAAACAATCTATATGAATTTTAAATTCCATGAAGTCATTCAGAATGCTTTTGTGTCACAATCACTAAATGCACAGACTGTGAGTTAACCAGAAGTAGACTTTGGCAATAGCAGATCAAAATCATGACAGGACTTCGAGGGAGCTCAGAGACCTATGGGTAGGATACTTAACACAGTGTTAATACTTGTGGTGTAAGTAGGCAACTATAAAAGCATTTTCCTATATGCTGATTTTTTAAGGTGTTATAATTGCCTAAAAATAGGAAACAAGTTTGTATTAGAGTCTTAAGTCATATTTCTTTCTGGTAAAGTCAGTACTACAATTTTCCTTATTTTCCAGAGTCTGTAAATATTATTTGTCATTTTAAATGATAATTTATTTTACTACTTTTCGAAAGGGGCTATGGAGAAAATATATATTTGGATCTAAAACACTTTTATTATTAATTATGTGGCATATTTCCACATATGCTTCATAGTTAAGATAAAATTATGAATAATGTTAAATTTTTACACATTTTAAAGAAGGTTGAAGTAGAATTTTTTTTTTTTTGGCTAATAAAATAAGCATATGGTTTTAACAGTTTTCTCACTAGACTGTACGCTCTCTGCTTTGCCTGATATTGTCACTATTCTATCTCTGTTTCCAGGTTTATAGTAGACACTCAATAAATAATAGTTAAATAAATGTAATGTTGGTAACAAGTTAAGGCTGCTGTCATCTACATACTTCATTTTCAAAGGTGTATCCTCATATGAATCTATTTATTTTACTTCAGGTTATGGTACTGTTTTTTGTTACCTACCTTGAAAATAACTATTCAAAGCTCTTTCATTACATTTTATTTTTATTTGTTTAAGCACATGGTAAAATAATTACCTAGAAATGAAGTTGCTGGAATATCACACTTAGAGTAAGAACTATACAATATAATTAATTTTATTTTAGCTTAATTTTATTCTAATGTAAAAACAGAATTTAAACAAATATTTTTGAGTTGATTTTTATATAACAAATCAATTTCCATTCTCACTTGGTAGTTTATAGCAACAATGTTTTGCTGATATAACTTTTGTTAGAATAAGCAATATAAATATTTGGAAAAGATGACCTACACATTAAAATCCTACTTAACAAAGATGTCTATTTGGTTTTACATTAATATATAATAATGTTTGTTATGTTATCAACACAATAATAGATATTCTTCAAAATGTTATGTGTGTTTCAAAATATTGTTAACTTTTACCTGGAGAGATGCTATGTCTTCTATGTCTGCCAACAAATGTATTTTTAAATAACTTCTTTGGGTGGCTCTGGGTGGATGGAGCTCAGCTGGTCCTCCTGGAGTTCCAGGGTTCAGCTTTTATCTTAGTGTAATAGGTAAAAACTCTATGGAATCCTATTAACTTTAATTAAATTATAGTACTCATTCAGATACTGAAGTATAAGATTTATTTAAGTCAGGGATCTTTGATTAGAAAATCAGAGAGAAAATTTAATCTATTATAAGCAACTTGCAGCTAACTTAGCTTAATAAAATCAGGTTGAAGAGATTCATCATTTTTAAGGTAAGAAAACCCAAGCACAAAAAATACAGAAAAACTCAGTCAGTCTTGTTTTAATTTTACCCCTTCTTTCTGCTTTGGTGTAGTTCTGCTTCGGTCTGGAGCACCAAAGAGTTATGATCACTGCTGCCTGGCTCTCCCTGAGTAGAAGAAAAAGTAAACTAGAAATTGTGGGGCCTGGGGCAGGCCCTTTTCTAAATACAGTATAAATTCTTACTCCAGTTGGTTATCTAAGGAGTAGCTGATATAAAATAGTGTTTCTCAAAATATTATAATTAGGATTTATTTTTGTTCTTTGTCTTATTTCTATGAAAAAAAAATTATTTTTAAGGATACTTAACCAACCTTAGTCTGAGACAAACTACATATTATGTATTATTACATATTACTTATTATTAAATGGCCTATAGTATCACTCCAAGAAAGAAAACAAATCACCATTAATAGGTTTGATTAAAAAACAAAATTTTTTCAAGAAATCAGCATTAGATTCAAGGTAGATAACCTTACTGTTGTGCTTTCAGGAATTGTGTTCCCAAAAGAAAACCCTTATTTGTTAGGAAAATAATAAGCCAATATGTTTAAGTCCAATTGTCCTTATGACATTTCACACTTAAATATTATAATATTTCTGGAATTCCCTCACGTTCCGGTGGTTAGGATTTGGTGCTCTCACTGTCAACGTCCAGGGTTCAATCCCTGGTTGGGGAACTAAGATCCTGCAAGCCATGTGGTTTGGCCAAATAAATTATAATATGTCTAAAAAGAAAAAATATGTATCAAAAATATTTTAATCTTTCCTGAATTTTCCCCTTTTCAATAGAAATAATAAACTGGCTGCTCCAAATAAAGGGTAGTTCTCAAGATAAATAATGGGGCTTTTTAAAAGAGAACTATGCCTGGCACCTGAATCCACAGCTACTGATTTTGTGCTTATTAGGTGGACCTAGAACAAGGAGGTTTTAAAACTTCCATGGCTTATCCCTTGTACATCCAGGATTGAAAATTGCAGTTGAAGAAGATGTGTCCTCACAAAAGAGAACATTCCTGTTCTTCTATTTATTCCCTCTCCCTCTCCAAATTTTTCTTCCACAGTCTTTCTCTTTGACTTGTCCAGAGAATACAGAGGTGCCTGGAAAGTTATCAAAAACATCAAAAAGTTATATCATGCCAATCTTGGTAAAGAGATTTCCAGAAGAACATATGGGTGGCTTTGAGTATTGCCACACTAAATACAGATGAATGTAATTGCTATTGAAACATTTATAGGGTACCATAATTCAAGGTACTTCCAGATAACTCATTGTCTAACTCACCCACCTCATAAGTTAGCATCTCATGTCTTACCTTGGCTCCTCAATATTATCTCATTTTCTGTCTTAAGAGCAGTTGTGAAACAAACTTTAGGCATAAGTAATCTATCCCTTTGTATGAAATGGATCAACATTGAAGAAAAATTACTGAAGGAAGTACATTAATATTTTCAGAAGATTAACACATTCCACTTTACTCTGAAAAATGGTAGAAATTATATCTTCTTACTCATTGGTCATTTCTGCTTGACACATCACCATATACAATCAAAATTAAATATATTATATTTAGTTCTAACATGAGGTTCTCTCCTCACAATAAATGACTCCATTTTTAAACCTATTTTCAAAGCTAAAACCCTGGAAATCATCAGTTATTTCTTTTTTTGTCCTTATTGACACTATTCAAACACCAAGTACTGACATTTTCATTTCCTAAGCATCTAGCAAATTCATATCTACTCATCTGTCTAGTAAGGACAATGATCAGATCATCTTTTGCCTGAATTAGTACAACAGACTGTTAAATGGGTTTATTCAATTTGAACACTGTAGTAAGATCGTAATTTAAATAATTTCTGCACAGCTGTATTTCCTTCTTTGGATTCCCATTGTCTTAAGAATAAGGCTGCCTGCCTTATGGGGTCTTATATCATAAAGCTTTTCCTTTCTCTCCAACCTCATATCTTGCCTTTTCTCTATCACACATTCAATACCCATAAACTCTGTACCTCAGATATACTGAACTATCTTTGCCCACCAAAGTGACCTGCTGTCTCTTCCTTTTAAGTTTTGCACATATATTATGTCCAAAAATGAGTCTTTTATTACTCATTCTCCCACCACCCATACTTCTCTGCATTTCTCCACTTTTTCTGAGTAATTCATATTTACCTTTCAAATCTTTCCTTTAAATAGATATTCCTCTACAACACTTTTCTGGCCCTAAGACTAAGTTCTAACTGTTTTTTCACTTTTATTTCATCCAATATTACCCCATCACAATACTTTTTGCACCTTAGTATAATTACCTATTTTAATTGTCTTTATATCACCTCAAATTCTACTAGAGAAGGGCTGTGTCTATCTTTAGTTGTGGCTGAATTCCAAAGATTTTACAAAAAATAAGTACCAAAGTAATATGTATTAAAAACATGGAATAAAATCTAATAGTCTCCCAAATGTACTAACAGATTTGCTATTTGAAAGATTCAAGTACAGTTAGAGTAATTTTGTAAACAGGAAAAAAAGAATATGATATTGGAACTGGGAAGGCTATGGGGAAAGTTTTATTGTGTCTTCAGGCACCAGGGATAATGGTAAAACTACATTTATTTTTTTCTAAAAGAAGACATATAGAAGGCCTTTGGGTGGCACTTTTTAAATGACTTCTGTGCCTAGCAGCTTTTTGATTATCATAACCACATTGCCTCGAGACAAATTGTTGTGAACGTTCTGGTACATGGAAGTCAAGGGGCAGCCTCACAGCATATAAATTGGCAGCACTTTAAGACTTAGTAAAGAACACATTTTCATAATTAACAAAAAAAAATTAAAGAGTACAATAATGCAATGCATCACTTTTATTAGGATAAAAGTGGAGCATAAAGTGGTGTTAGGACAAGACATCCTTAAATTCTTTCAATTTTGTAGGTTAACTGCTCAAATGTACTTGGAGATCATTTGTTCTTAACATGGTTCCATCAGCCCTTTAATAATTAGTAGATATTGATCCAAGATTCTAGCAAGATTATGGCTTCCCCCTGAAACTTTGGAGCCTGTACTTTTTGTACTTGCTGCTTGGAACACTTCTCTGTCTGTCTTTTTGGTAACAGCCATTCACCATTCTGTAATAACTTGAAATGTCTCTTCCTCTACAAGGTTTTCCTTGACAGCTTCCTCCTAAAAAAATGGTCTTCCTGTCTCATAGAACCCTGCTTTCTTAAAGCACTTAATTTAGTATATAACTGTATTTTAATTAGTTTAATTTCTGTCTTTTCAACTCTTCTGTAAGAGTCCATTAGTATAAAAATGTCTGTTTTCTTTCTTTTCCAATAGCGTGTCCTTAGAGTCTAATATTGTGCTTGACACAGAGTAGGCATTTAACACAGATTTTTGATTAATTCACAATTGAATTAACTAATATACATAGAAACATAACTAGAAAGCCTTACATTATTGCTGTATTACTGAATCATAATTTTTCTTTTTTACATTTTTATTGTTGATATTTTTTATATTATTGTGTATTTTTATTGTGATTAAAAAGTTTAAATACAGTTTAATATAGTTTTAAAACAGTTACAGTTTTAATATGACAACAGATATAGACTGGGCGTTACTGTGTACCAGACACTGTTTGGAGAGCTCAAGACACAGCAATGTTCCTGCTCCTATTTTACTGATATTTAATTAATAAATATTTAAGAATAATAACTACAATAATAAATCATAGCTGTAAATTACACAAGAAGAGCTTGTCTTTATGCTTGATTTCTGTAGAATATTGACAGAGCAGGTCCCTAAAGTTTCATATGATGAGAGAAGTAAATCAAACTGGTAGGTTATGTATATTTACAATCTTGATCAAGAATATTCAGTTAGAAGATATGTAATTTTACAAAAAGAGTGGTTAAGTTACTCACTATCTTCTGCCAATTTTGTTAATTAATGTTCTTTTCTTTAGACTTTAAAACCAGGTTACATATTTTGGGGATTGAGCAATTATAATATTTATTAGCTATTATTTAACTTACATCAGCACTTATGACAATAACAAAATAATAAAACTTTTGATCTCTAATCATTGTGATTGACATGTTACATTTAAAAGATGACTTGTATATAGATTAATGCTGTAGTACTTATGACAGTTACATTGCCAGTGATAATATTAAATATCCACTAAATTATTTTACTTCATTAATTTATTTACACCAATAATGTGCAGAAAGCAGTTTAAAGGTACTTTATATATATAGCTTACAGTGTACTTTCTTTCTCTAAAAAAGATAAAACGCTGTGAACATTTTTCAAAGATGCATTTTAAGTGAACTTATCTAAAAAAATAATAAATAAACAAATGAATATAACAGAAAAAAGACTCACAGATATGGAGATCAAACTAGTGGGTACCGATGGGGAGAGAAGGGAGTGAGGCAAGATGAGCATAGGGCATTAAGAGGCACAAACTATTATGTATAAAATAATTAAGGTACAAGGATATATTGTACAACCCAGGGAACATAGCCAATATTTTATAATAATTTTAAGTGGAGTATAATCTATAACAATATTGAATCACTGTGCTGTACACCTGAAACTAATATAATGATGTAAATAAACTATGTTTTAATTTTAAAAAAAGAAAAAAGTCATTTTTAAATTCATTTTTAAATGACTTTTAAATGAAAAAAGACAGTCATTTTAAAAAAAGTGTTTTATTTAAAAAATTATTTTATATTTCTGTGATAAGGACACTTAAGATGAGATCTAACATTTTAAAAAAATTTTAAGTGTATGATACATTAAAATTGACTGTAAGTGCCATATTGCACAACAGATATCTAAAGCTTTGTCATCATGCTTAACTGAAACTTTATACCAGTTTATTAGTAACTGTACACTTCCCCCTCCTACCAGTCCCTGGTAATGACCATTCCACTCACTGATTCTGTGAATTTAACCATTTTAGATACCTCATATACAGTGAATCATGAAGTATTAATACTTGTCTTTGACTTCCCTTGTGGCACAGTGGTTAAGAATCCGCCTGCCAATGCAGGGGACACAGGTTTGAGCCCTGGTCCGGGAAGACTCCACATGCCGTGGAGTAACTAAGTCCATGTGCCACAACTACTGAGCCCGTGATTTAGAGCCCACATGCCACAACTACTGAAGCACACGTGCCACAGCTACTGACGCACACGTGCCTAGAGCCCATGCTCCACAACAAGAAAAGCCACTGCAATGAGAAACTGCACTCCATAATGAAGAGTAGCCCCCACTCCCCACAACTAGAGAAAGCCCACATGCAGCAATGAAGACCCAATGCAGCCAAAAATAAATAAATAAATAAAAATTAAATTAAAACAAAAATCTTGCCTTTCTGTGATTGACTTATTTCACTTACATTAATGTTTTCAAGTTTCATCCTTGTTGTTGCATATTGCAGAATTCCCTTCTTTTTAAGGCTGAATAATGTTCCATGGTATGTACATATCACATTTTCTTTATCTATTTATCAGTTGATAGATATTTATGTTGTTTCTACAACTTGGCTATTATGGATAACGCTGCAATGAAACTGGGAGTGCAAATATCTCTTTGAAATTCTGCTTTCAATTTTTTTGCATCAATACCCAGAACTGGGTTTGCTGGGTTATATGGAAGTTCTATTTTTAAGGAGATGAAAGACTTATGTACTAAAAACTATGAAAGATTGATGAAATAAATTATAGACGATACAAAGAAATGGAAAGGCTTCCCATGTTCATGGATTTAAAGACTTAATGTTGTTAAAATCTCCATACTATCCAAAATGATCTACAGATCAATAAAATCCTTATCAAAAACCTAAAGACATTTTTTTCAGAAATAGAAGAAAAAAAATCTACCATTCATATGGACCACAAAAGACCATGAATAACCAATTTAATCCTTAGAAAGACAAATCTGGGGACCTCACACTTCCTGATTTCAGACTATATTACAAAGCTACAGTAATCAAAACAAAACAGTATGGCATTGGCATAAAGAGAAACATATAGCTCAATGGGACAGAATAGAGAGCCCAGAGTTAAGTTCTTTAATATAGGATCAATTATCTTTGACATCTTGCAAGGAATACACTACACAGAAAGGACAGCCTCTTCAACAAATTGATACTAGCAAAACTGGAAATACACAATCAAAGGAAGAAAATTAGCCTTTTATCTTACACCACCATATACAAAAATTAACTCAAAATAGAATTAAGACTCTAATGTAAGATCTGAAACTATAAAACTACTAAAAGAGAACATAAAGGGAAGCTTCATAACATTGGTTTCAGCTATGATTTCATGTTTTATAACTTTAAAAATTTTATTTTATTGAAGTATTGTTGTTTTAAAATGTGTTAGTTTCTTGTGTACAGCAAAGTGATTCAATTATCTATATATATACATATATGTGTGTATATATATATATATATATATATATTCTTATTCATATTCTTTTCCATTATGTTTTTACAGGATATTGAATATAGTTCCCTGTGCTAGACAATAGGACCTTATTGTTTATCTATCCTATATATAATAGTTTGCATATATTAATCCAAAACTCCCAATCCATCCCTCCCCCAACCCCCACCAATTTGGCATCCACAAGTTTGTTCTCTATGTCTGTGAGTCTGTTACTGTTTCATAGATAAGTGTATTTGTGTCATATTTTAATTCCACATATAAGTGATATGTTGTCTTTCTCTTTCTGAGTTAATTTGGTTATGATTCCATGATACAACAGCAAATCACAGGCAACAGAAACAAAAATAAATAAGTGAGACTACATAAAAAAAAAGGTTTACACACACCAAAGGAAAAAACTGACAGTGGAAAGGGAGCCTACAGAAAGAGAGACCATATTTGCAAACCATGTATAATATAAAGAGTTAATCTTCAAAATATATACAGAATTCCTGTAATTCAATAGCAAAAATGCAATAACCTGATTAAAAAGTAGGCTATGGACTTGAGTAGACAGTTTTCCAAAGAAGACATAAAAATGGTCAACAGGTGCATGAAAAGCGTTCAATATCACTAATCATCCAGGAAATGCAAATCAAAACCACAGTGAGAAGTCACTGTCTTTCATAACCTAATGCTAGAAGTGATCTTCCAAAATTTTTGCTGCATTCCATTCTAAAAACAAGTTATTAGGTCCATATTACACCCAGAAGGTATTATACAATAGTATGAACACCAAGAGTTAAGTGTCATTGCAAGTCATTCCTTAAGTTGTCTATCATAGTGTCAGTGAGACAGCATAGTAGTTGCTACAACCATGTACATTTTGTCAAACTGCTTGAGTTTGTCTAGGTTTATGTTCTAGCTCAATAATTTATTTCCTTTGTGATCTTGTCAAATTGTTAGCCTTATAATCACTTCATGTTTTTCAGTCACTAAACTAGAGGCAACCTCTACCTATCTCATATGAATTGTGAAAAGACTAAATAATAGTTTCTCAGTATTGGTCCCATTGACATTTGGACCAGAAAATTTTTTGTTGCAGGGAGAATTTCTGTGCATTGTAGGATGTTTAGAAGCATCCCTGGCTTCTATCTATTAGACTCCAGGAGCACTACTCTTGTAGTGACAAACAAAAATGTCTCCAGACACTGCCAAATGTCTCCTGGAAGGCAAAATGACCTCCAGTTCTGAAGCACTGGTTTAAAAGTGTTAAACCAGTGCTCAGTGAAATTATTAAAATTTGCTGTACAACTAATACAATATTAGCTATTTTTATAATCATTTATGATTTTCAACTGTTTTATGCTCACTTAAGCACTGAAAGAAAATATATGAGCTCCGACAAAATGAAAAGAACAAACAAACAAAATGCAACAACAACACCTGAGATAGAAGTCAGATCAAGTAGATATATGGAGTGGAGCCCCAGGCAGCCTGCGTTATTGAGAAGTTTTCATGGGGTCATCTACCCAGTTAGTTTCTATG
Organism: Grampus griseus; assembly: GCF_964374135.1. Taxonomy (NCBI): domain Eukaryota; kingdom Metazoa; phylum Chordata; class Mammalia; order Artiodactyla; family Delphinidae; genus Grampus; species Grampus griseus. The sequence goes on from NC_139012.1 coordinate 50,386,890, forward strand.
CCGTTTAAAATTCCAGGGATTCCAGTTATTTATATCTTTGGTTTAAAGACATCAGGGAATCTTCTCCAAAATACAAATAGCTTAGTGAATAAGAATAAATGAGTGATTTTAAAATATTGTTTTATAAAAATATATTCAAATTTGACTATAAAATGCCATGTTCATCTCTTTATAGGTTATGAATAGTGCACTGAGGAACAATGAGTGTGAGGAAATTAAAGTTTTAACTTGACAATTTAAGTCACTAACTGTGGAAGACAGAGAGGAAGAGAGAGAAAGACACATAGAAAATCAGTATACAGAAATAACATATTAGCTATCTTGAGGGAAGAGTGCTAGTTACAATTATAAACGTTCCTAATGCTGCTTGTTTAAGAGAAATCTGATGTTAGAAAATATTTTAATAATGCATTCTTTTTAAGTTACTCAATTCAATCAAATGTCATACTGTTTGTAAAAGCTTTTCTTTTCAAAATTGGAATGTATGCCTATGTAAGAGTTTATGATAATGCAAATAGTGAAAATGTCACAGCTAAAGCAGTCTTTACTAGTAATTTATTGTGTAGGTGTAAGAGGATGTTATTAAGATTTACCAAATATGTATTGCAGATGATATCTATAATAAAATTGCCTTATTTGTTGAAATAGTCTAATTCTGAAGCAATGACACTAGTCTTCATATCCTAAGTGGAAGGGAGGAGGAGGAAGAGGAAGGGAGATGCATAAACGTGTTTGGGGGGGGCATGGATTACATAACTTGTTAAAAAATGTTAAGTCACTCAGGTCCATCATCTAATGACATCATGAAGGTCATTCCCAGGCCTTGGCCATCTATGCATAAACATGGTAGGCAATGATAGGAAATGTAAATTTTGCTTTCTGCCTTGCCTACCTTGGACAAAATATGCTTTTGCTCCAGTCATATGCATCTTTTATTCACTGTTTGTCATATTTTTAAATCAAATGCTTTCTTAGTCTTATTCTTTAATGGTCATCCTCAACTTCTTTTATTGTTTAAATTTTTATGATTCCATTTTTTGACACTCTCCCAGAAAAATAGTTAATCTCCTAGAGCTCTTCTTTTAAAAACACTTTTTCTGTAACACACAGTTATCTATCTATCTATCTATCTAACTATTTAATTGATTACAAATAGTATTCAAAGTACTATGGTCAGTGAAGTTGAGGATTCAAAGATCAATATGATGTAGTTTCTGTTCTCAAAAAATTATGGAAGAATATATTTGTATAATGAAAACATAATACAAGTCAGTATATACTTGTTTACTTGTTATAAAAAAAGAAAACACAAAGTATCATACTAGCAACACACTTGGTTGGTAGGATACAGAGGAGGGAGTTTGTTTGCCTTTGAGATGTGCTGTATGAAATAGTTATTATTTAACCATAAAGAGATAAGGGGATTATCATTTCCGGCAGAATTTTGAGCACACGTAAAGATGTTGTGTGTGTTCACATAATGGTAAATTGCAACAATGGTAGTTGTGAAATGATCAGTTGGAAAAGGTAAGTTCCCAGCACATCCTGAAGGGTCATGAAAGTCAACAGTACAGTCTATAAAAATTTATGAATATTTCCATGGTTTTCCTTGCTGTGAACCCAATCTTCATCTTTTCCTTGAAAACACTTTTTAACACCCCTTTTACTCTCTGTATTAGTTTCCTAGAACTGTCACAACAAAGTACCACAAAATGAGTGGTTTAGAACAGGAGATATGTATTATCTTATAGTTTTGGAGGCTATAAGTCTAAAGTCAAGATGTTAGCCAGGCCATGATCCCTCTGAAAGCTCTAGGGAACAATTCTTTCTTGCCTCTTCCTGTCTTCTAGAGGGACAATCTGGCAATCCTTAGTATTCCTTGGTTTGTGGGAGCATAATTCCAATTTCTACCTCTGTCATCACAGGGCCTTCTCCCCTAGATATCTGTGTATCTCTCTGCTTCTGTATGTGAATTTCCTTCTCCTTTCTCTTTTTAAAATATCAATCCTTGGAGTTCACCCTAATCCAATATGACTCATTCTTAACTTGACTACACCTGCAAAGAACCTATGTCCAGGTAGACATTCACAGACATCATTCACAGACATCCCACAGACAATCACCTGGGATTAGAACTCCAACCTATCATTTTTGGAGACAAAATTCAACCCATGACACTCTCTTAAAAGTTAATTTAAGGATAATATAATCTATTTATGCACATACTTTTCCAAATAAATATAATACTCTAAAAATAAAAAGAACTAGATATAAATACTTCATAGTAAATATGCATTTTAATATGCTTAGGTACTATTAAACTAAATAATAATGAACTACTCACATTTGCAGCTGCAATCACCATGTGAAAACAAACCATATTTTAATATTGTTGATCCAGTACAATAGTAAAGTAACCATTAGTAGGTTGATTTACTTAAATAATGAATCACTATGATAAAGTTCTGAATAAAATGAAGAACAAACTCCCCCCAATTCACAAGACAGTTGGATTTTAGAATTAAACTTATAATAAAATGTGCACAAGGATTTTTTGTATAAAACAAAGTTGATTCCTATGCTCAGATACCAACAAATAAGTTTTTCATTTATATTCATAGACATTGGGACATACAATCATCATAGAAAATGCAAAATAATTATTTGGTATACAGGGTAGTCCCATGTCTAACAGGATTCCAAGCACCTCTGGTTCCATCCACTAAAAACCTAGAATGCCTCCACATCCCATTTTCTGAAAATGGAAATAGCTTTTCTCTACTGATTTATAAAAACATAGTTTAGGAAGCAGTGTATTTCCTGTGGAGACCCACAGTCATAATTTTAAAGTTATTGCTAACCAGTGAGTAAGACCACAGATTTAGACTTCTCTGATATAGTAAAGAAAACAACTTTTAAAGAAAATAATTCAACAAATATATATCATGTATACAAACAAGTTTTTAGTTTATTAAATAGATACTTACTGCATTATGTACTAGACACTAAATCAAGCCCTGAGAACAAAATGACAAACAAAAGTTTGTCAAATAAGAAACCACTTTTTTATGAAAATAATAAATCCATAATTATGTATGTTTTTATCATGTTATTTCAAGATAAATCTGTTTTAAATTAAATAGATATGACATATATATAAATATATGTACATATATTTATTTCAAACATATGTACACACAGAGTTAAGAATCAAGAACACCAAAAGGTTAATTGTGGTTACATATTAGTTTTTTCCTTTACAAATGCTACTGCTTCTTATTTATTATTTTCTGAGATTTTTGTGTCATTATACTCAAAATCACAATAACTCCATTTACCTTATACCCACTATAATAGTTGACTTATATATCTCTTTCTAATTCTAATTGAATTACATAATTATTTTTCCTCAACTTACTGTTTGGGAAAGTAAAATGTATAGAAATAAGAAGTGCATTTCTGCTCTACTGGCACATTCCAGGCATCATTTTGGATTGACTGAGGCATATTTCAGGATGTGCTAGCTTGCAGGCAGATTTCAGATCACACTATATAGGCAGACACCTAGTCAGGCTATACATAAAGCCAACTGATCTCTCTAGTTCTATTCTTAACCCCCTATACATCACAACTTCACAAAAAATTGAGGATTCACATGAGGAACAGATTGCAAACATAAAACCTCTACACATGTGTTTGATGAATAATACAGAAAGGAGGAAGGCCAGGTGTTGGAGCTATGCTGTCACAGAACAGGTGGCACCACACACGTGGCAGATGCATGAGAATAGAATCGATGATGCTTTTAATGTAGGGATAGAGTTTTAATATGGTTAAGAAGAAGTATAATGGACATATATTACTGAATACAATGCCTCTAAAGTAAAATGAAAAGACCAGTCTTCAATTACTATACTCTTTTCTTCCTCTTCTTTTTATTATGAGGTTATTCCGCATTCTATATTCCATGTATATAGCGAGGATATTTGTGATTTTGGATTAACTGGAGACATTTCTTATAGTGCTTCAGAAACCTATTATCTTATGGCCTGGAAGTGCACTAGTAGAATTCAGTTTTGAGAAAGTTAAACATTAATTATTTCCCATGAATAAGTATGACAGTGTAAGACATAGAAGGTTTCTGCTACAAATATAGAGACAATATAATAAGAAGGATAAATACTTTTAATTTTTAAATTCAATGAGAGATTTGTTTTTTCCATTTACAATCAAGTGGATTTTTACCCTTGAGACAAAGTGAAGTGCAAAAGAAGGAAAATATCCAGACATACACTTTAGATGTATTTTGGCATTGACAAGGAATTTTTCTTCTAGACTTTTGATTTTCAATTACCAGCAACACTTCCTTTAGTACCAATCTGCTCTAGACTCTCTTATTTAAAGAAAGCAGTACTTTATTTAAAAAATGATTCTGAATGTATAGTCTAAAGTAATTTTTTTGCAAAGTAAATGTGTTTAGACTCATTACTTTAAAAGCTATTAATATTTTTGAATAAAAACAAAAATTCAGCAAATTTTCAACTTATTCCATAGTATCATCAAATATTTAAACAGACTTTAAATAGCTTTAAACATGATATTCATAAGCTCAGAGATCTGATTAAACTAAATCTTTAAAAATTGGAAAAGGGAACATTTTATCAGATAAAAAAGAATCTGTAAAGCAAATCACCCATGATAACAAAAAGGTAATTAAGAACTACTCTGGTGTTAATGGAGTTCTCTGAATGACATGTGTAGAATAGGAAGTGATAGGAAACTGCAAGTGAGTATGTGGGAGAAGCCTGCAGAAATCAAGTATGTTGCATAAAACTTGCAAAGGGCACCATAAATTAGAAATCCTACACCTGTTGCCCTAAAACAATAAATAGTGACCTTGGATTTGTTGAGAACTAATGAGACCTTTTCCTTTCATCTGGAAAAAGAAAAAATGGGTACCATGTAATATAGTTGAAAATGTTTAAGCACTGAAAAAAGAAAATGATGCAAGTAGATATTTTAAAACATTAATATAACAGGAATTTATTTTAGGCATTCCAGAAACACAAAAGTAAAACTAATGATAGAAAACATTCTTACCTTTTTTTTTTTCTTTTTAGGTAGATATTTTATAGAAAATATATCAAACTGCATGATAATGATCTCTTCCCCACTCCCTGCTAAATGAGAAAATACATCCTTGAGAAAATGTTGCTATAGTTTGGAATTATTTTATGTGTATTATTTATCAATAAAACAAAAGAAACATCCTTGACCTAATTCAGTTTAAGATATAGCTATGTGTACTCTGATTTCCAGATGCATGTAATCTAAAAGTTAGACATAAAATTATATTCATTCAGAAACTGAATGAAACCTATAATGCATGAGTTTAAACAAGTGCTCTTAAAGTTTGGAATTAGACATATATTTTACCTAGATCAAACTTAATTTCTTTCATAAAACTAGCTCTCACAAAGGACAAGAGACATGAAGAACTTAAGATTAACTATGGATAGCATCAATATTCAAAAGATCTAACTTCAAAATTGGGAAGATAATGGTAAAGACAAGAAGTCCTGTAAAAATATACCTTCTATATTTACCAGATATAATAGTTTCTGATTCCACAAATAAGAAGTTTGGAAGTTGCCACTTCATTCTAATAGCAAGTAAAAAGCTGAATAGAACAAAAAATAAACAACTTTTCTTGGGTCCAAAAGAAAGGGAAGGGGCTTCCCTGGTGGCGCAGTGGTTGAGAGTCTGCCTGCCGATGCAGGGGGCGTGGGTTCGTGCCCTGGTCTGGGAGGAACCCACATGCCGTGGAGCGGCTGGACCTGTGAGCCATGGCCGCTGAGCCTGCACGGAGCCTGTGCTCCGCAACAGGAGAGGCCACAACAGTAAGAGGCCCATATACCGCAAAACAAAACAAAACAAAACAAAACAAAAATACAAAGAGAAGGACACGGGGCAAACCACTGTGATTGGAAACACAGACAGGCAAATAGAGAGCTGAAATTTGCCAGAGCAGTGGAACCAGTGCAGTGAAAACCACATTGAGAGCCAGTGTCAGGGTAGGAAAACAGGAACTCTAATTGACAAATTATTAGAGGCTCAGTGTGGACAGTTCTGAGAGTTTAAAACTCCAAATGGATCTAGTCATGGGGTGTAGGGGGGCACAATATTGTGGGGTAAACCTCTAGGAGCTTGTCAAAGTCCCAGTAGTAAACATAGAGAAAAATACTTTTGTTCTTCCAGCAGTGGAAGGGGAAAATGTAGCATTTTGAACTACACTGGAGCACGTTTTTTTTTTTTTTTTTTTTTTTTTTTTTTAAACAAGGCCTGCTCTCTAGTTAAATAGAACCTAACCTATTGGGGTATTATCAGAGCCTAATTAACTCAGAGAGTGAAAATATCCAGCTCAGCTCACTCTAGCCATTCTGTCCCACCTAAATAGGGGACACAAAAAACCCTGAGAAACACTTCTGAATTTCACAGTCCAGAGGCATAAGCTCACTTAAAGACTGAGACCTAATCATGGGACTATAGAATTCTGCCTCTCTCCTCAGAGCTCACCGTCACATTATTAACGCCTACTCACAACACCTCCTTCTACCTGGAACATTAAGTCTGGCTATCAGGAAAAATTACAAGGTATACCAAAAGGCAAAAAAACACAATTTGAAGAGAGAAAGCAAGCATCAGAGCCAGACATGACACAGATATTGGAATTATCATAGAACTCTGATTGATATGCTAAGGGCTCTAATGGAAAAGTAGACATTATGCAAGAACACATGGGCAGTGTAAATAAAGAGATAGAAATCTTAAGAGCCAAAGACAAATGTTAAAGATAAAAAACACTGTAGCAGAAATGAAGTGACTTTGATGAGCTTATTAGTAGACTGGATACAGCTGAGGAAAGAGCCTCTGAGCTAGAGGATATATCAATAGAATCCTCAAAAACCAAACTGCAAAGAGAACAAAGGCTGAAAAGAACAGACAAGAATACCCAAGAATGGTGGGGCAACCATACCTATATATATATGTAACATACCTATAGTAAGAATACCAGAAGGAAAAGAAAGAAAAAGAAAAATAGAAAGAAAGAGAGAGAGAAAAAGAAAGGAAACAGAGAAGAAAGAAAGAAAGAAAGAAAGAAAGAAAGAAAGAAAGAAAGAAAGAAAGAAAGAAAGAAAGAAAGAAAGAAAGAAAGAAGAAAGAGAGAGGGAGGGAGGGAAGGAGAGAGGGAGGAAGGGAGGAAGAAAAGAAGGAAAGAAGGAAGGAAGGAAGGAAGGAAGGAAGGAAGGAAGGAAGGAAGGGAAGGAAGGAAAGGAGGAAATATTTGAAACATTAGTGGCTGAGAATTTCCTTAAATTGTCAGACACCAAACCACAGATCCAGAAAGAGATTACCAAGGAGGATAAATGCCAGCAAAACTACACTTCAGCATGTCATTTTCAAAAATACAGACAAAGATAAGAAAAAAGTCCTGAAAGAAGCCAGAAGGAAAAACAAAACAAAACAAAAACACATTACTTATGGAGGAACAAAGATAAGAATTATATCCAACATCTCTTCAGACACCAATCAAGTAAGAAGTGATTGGAGAGAAATATTTGAAGTGTTGAGAGAAAAACAAAAACAGTAACACAGTCTAGAATTTTGTGGCCTGTTAAATTATGCTTCAAAAGTGAAGAAGAAATAAAGTAAAAAGAATATAATTTATGTTATTATAAATTTTTTGACAGGCACTTTAACCCAAATAATGAACAAATTAATGAAATTGGAATTTTATATATTTTTGCCTTTAAAGAAAAATAATGGACATTTTTATCTATAGTTATTATCAAAGAAGTTCTGCAAATTACTCTTTTGGGTTACTCAGTGGGAAAATGCAATCAATTGAATAGCGGACATTTTCAACAAATTTTCCTATATTATATAAAAGTTCATGTTTTCTTACTATAGGAATTAACACACTCATTTAAATACCTTTAAAAACAGAGAAACTCAAAAAATTGGATAATTATTTTAGAGGTCAGAGATACACACTGTAGTTATTTTGTTATAAATACATTTGATATATTATACAGAACAATATTTAAATGACATATTGGCAATTTAATTTAACTTTACTGAATAAATGCTAATTCTTATCAATGCTACCTGCTAAACTTCCTTTCTATCTTCTAAATTTCTTTCAAATTTTCTGTTATACTTTTCAGCAGACCAGTGTCCTTGAATACTCAGAAAATTACAACAGTATTTTAACTGTTTTCCTATATTTAAGTTTTCTTTTCAAGGTATTTAGTCTCCACCTATAGATAGAGTCCTTATGTAAAACCAATTTTATTTATGTAAAAATATAAATCAATTCACGTCGTTCTCCTGCTGAGGCCTTACAGTTTTAAAGCACAAACTTGTCTGGAGAGACCCTTTAAGAGGAAAAGTGCTATTTATTTCTCTAGCCACATCACAAATACTACATGTGCCTCTCTTTATCCTGACTAAAGCTGTTATTCATTTGGATATGTCAGTTCTTATGAGGATCCTTCCATGTCACAACCTACACATTAGATTGGGTTTGGCACCTCATAATCTGACTATCACTGACCCATGCTCTTTAATAATGGTTTTAATTATCTTTACTTCACTAGGTGACAAGTTTCATAAAGGCAGGGACTATGTATGCTGTGTTTGCATTGGAACCTCCAAACCAAGTATAAAGTTTTTGAATAATAGAATGAAAATTTTTAAATAGTAAATTTTTAATAACATGTATCTTCTCCCTGAGCACATAATATTCCCTCTTCTGGAATATTCTTTCTTTCTTATATATTTGACTAACTCTTTCTTATCCTTAAGACTTCAACTTAAATGGTATTTCTTCAGAGTCTTTCTCTCTATCCTGAACCTAAAATGTATCCTTCTGTAATACTCTCTCAAAATGTGGTGTAATTTTCCAACAAAGTGCAGATCATGTTTTGTAATATATAATTATTCCTTTGAATATTTGGCTGTGTATGTTTCTCTCATTATAGGTTATTAATGGCAGGAAAGGGGTGATTTTGTTCATTTCTCTCCACTGTCCTAGTCAAGGCTGCACAGCGTGAAATGGGTGTTCAGGCATTTTGATATTGACAGGATAAATGCAAAGAGTTTGGGGTCTATTTCATTGGACATTTACATCAAAGAAGTAACTTTTCCTATTTGCATTTTGTTTCTCTAGCAGAACACTGTTTGAGAAAGTCTATTTCTTATTTTCAAAATTGCAGTACGACAGACACATTTATCACTCAACAATTTATGGTATTTTTACTGTAACTTTATGGACAAACTGATCCAGGGTTACTCCTTTGCTGTCTCTGCGTCTGAGAATCAAAACACACAAGTAGATATTGAAGTTTTAAATTGCTTACATCTATTGGCAAACTGTAAATTTTCCAGCTCATTTATGCAAAATAAAGATTACCTCAGACCTGGAAGTTAAATTCGATTAGCATTTCACTAAAGATGAGCATGCAAGGTGAGTAATGTCTCTTTTTTAACAGATTAGTATTATATGTATTCCTTGTATAATGATAAGTAAATCATTCCTGAGGCCACATTCAAGGAGAACTGTGCAAGATAAACAGTAATTTCTGTCAGTTAACAAATGAACAATTTATTTATAATGCTTTAGAAATTTTAGTCACATATAATTTTATTTTAAAGAACAGTAACACACACATTTACACCTTAAGAAATAAGTTTTATAAAACCAGTTTTAATAATGTTCCTGCAAGAGTATAAATAGGATTTAACAATAGGAGTAAATTTATAATGGTCATCTATTATTAATACTGAATGTATAAACCCTATTAAGGAAAGCACACGAATAATTTAATAAGACAATATACTATGGATATGGATGTATCAATAACTCTCAAGTGATTGGCATATTCATCCATTCTTCATTAAAAATTCATGGCTATTTAATTCCTGACAAACTCAAATATAAACAGTATGTTCTAGAAAAAGAAGCAAGCCTTTTAATACTATGTTTATTTATTTTGAATATAATTTATCAGTGATACTTTTGTTGCAAAATATTGTCACTGCAACTGGAAATTTGGCTAGAAATTTATTGTCATTTCCCTTTAGAGGAATGTATATGTGAGATGCATTTTAAAATGCTAAAGAACAACAGAGAAGTTAAGGAAGGCAGAGATATGTCCCTTAAAGTACTATTGTGTAAATAGACTCAGCCTTTACTTTTGCACCACAGCTGCTTTTATTTGGAAAGAAACATTTTTTATTATCCAATTTTGTTATTTAACCCTTAAAAATTTGAATTAATGTCATTATACTCACTGAAGCATAAGTGAATTTACCTATTGACTGTTCAGACAAAGAGAGAATGGAAATTAATGGCTGGGTTATTTGTGATCTAGTTTAACATAATATAAAATTTGATATATAGGTACAGCAATAACAACAAAATAAAGAGAGAATATTAAGTGAAACAACAAACCCTGGGAAAAGAGAAAGACAACAGGGAACATTTAGAATAGGGAAAAGTTACAGTGACATGCTTTTTTTTTTTTTTTTTTTTTTCTGTTCTGAAACCGCACTGTATATTTATTAGATTTTCTTGCGGCTAAAGATAATTAGGGTGGATTCTTGTTCCCCATTATATGGAAGATTATACTAATAATATAAAGTTATTGCTTGGAATATTTGGCCAAATATATAATGTTTACTTTTATAGACTCTTCTAAAAATGATTATTTAACACTTAAAGACATTTTCATCACTTAAAGCCAGCCATATAATATATCATAAATTAGTAAACTGTTTCCCTATTTTGGGGCATTTTATAAAACATCAAATTTTTAAAGGAGCAAATTTAATGCTTTTGTTTGTTAATTTAAGCTAAAACATAATACTATACCTTTAAAAATTCATTCACTCATTCAGTCAAAATATGTATTATAAATTGATTGTATTCCTTTACTGTTATAAGTACAGAGGATACAGTGATAATTAAATAGACACAAGTCCTGATCTGCTAAAGTTTACAGTATAGGAGAAAAAGACATTGAAGCAATAATCAAATACACACAAAACTACGAACTGTAATTATTTATCTATAGAAAATATAGAATAGTATGAGGTTTACCAAATTTGTAGTGGGGCTCATGGAAGGCATGTCAGAAGAATTTATATATAAGGGAAGACCTGAAAGAAAAACAAAATGCTATCAACAAAGGGTCAGTTCAGAGCGCTGCAGTTAGAGGAAGCATCATGTGCTTCTATGTCCAGATATGATAAAAGAGCTTAGTGGATTCAATCATCTGAAAGTAAGCCAGCATGGCTGGAAATTAGTGAGGAGGGTAAAACTGTTACAAAAAGAGACTAAAGAGTTTCCAGATCATGAAGGGACTTGGTAAAATTTAGGAATTTGAATTTTATACCATGCTTACTGAGGGGCCCTCAAAGAATTTTAAGAAAGATAACAATACACATTTATTTCCATTTTGAGGAGAAAATTTAACTTCAGGAGAATGGAATAGAGGAGAAGGGTGGGTTGAAAGTGAAGAGACAATTAGGAGGAATCACTGTCAAGAAATAATTGTAAGTTGATTTAGAGAAATAGCAGTTGCCAAAGAGAAAATTGGATAGATTTGAAATATATTTTGAAGTTAAGTCAACATAACTTGGTAATTGACAGGTGGATGATGGAGAAAGAAGAGCCACAGGGGCTCACTTTCCATTTTCAACAGCTGAATGGCATCATCATTTATAAACTGGAAAGTCTGAAGGAAAAGAAACTTTATGGGAAATATCAATAATTACATTTGGGATATATTTTGCCTAAAGTCCATTAAAACATCTGAGTGGAAATATCTAGTAGTTAACTCGAAACAAAGTTAGAACTCAGGGTAGTTTTGAATTCCAGATATATTAGTTGGTGGTCATAGTTTATATGTATTTGAATGTATTGGATAAAGGGAAGAGAGAGAGGGAGAGAGAGAGAGAGAGGGAGAACAAGAAAGAGAGAGGTTAATCTAAAGCAAGGGAGATTTTTCTAGAAGTTAGAGTGGGAAAATGTGGTGAATTTTGCTTAAAGGTCAAGTGCAATGCTATTAAAAAACTGTGCAAATGTCAAGAAGAGAGTGTAAGAAAACAAGCAACATTTCCTTCCCTCCCAAGAACTGCATATCATTCTGGACAAAAATATTTTAAAACACATTTTAAATTAAAATCATATCAAAAATCAGATAAGCATCTCTTTGGATTAAAAGCAATTCCATCTTGTAAGTAGGTCTCTATCAACAGAAAAATTTGCTGCAAAAGTAGAACATTGAGACCAAGAGATCAGTCAACTTTAGAGTTGTATTGGGAACGTTAATTTACACAAAGGAAGAAAACTTCTGGAGTAAATCTGTGATATTGGAGATTTTTTTAAAAAGTGAGAACTTCCAATTTCCCTTAGGTTGTATAAAGCTGCAATTAATATGTTTATCACACAAAAAATGAGTAAACACTGATTAAACTAAAATATTTCTTTTGAGTCCCATCAGAAATCTGAGGTCACAAAACAACCATGTAACCTAAAATTCAAGAAAAGGACAAGTCACTTCTGGAGAATGATTAAACATGAGCATCATCTCAACTGTGGTGGAGGACGGGGAAAAGAATGTCTGCACGGCCTCAATAAAATGTAATCAGCTAAATTATAAAGAACTGCTGAGCACCAAGCAACCTAGCTTTTTATTCAGAAATAGCTGAGACTGTTGTATATCTGTCTCTATAGCTTGACTGCACAAAACAACTAACATTCTATTAAGAATTTAAGAACACACACACAAAAACAAGAGGAGTCAACCTAATATAAAGAGACAAAGCAAAAAATATAACCAGTTCATAAATGACTCAGATATTGAAACTATCATACAGGAGATTTTAAACACCTTTGATATAAATATTAAAGCATGTAGTGGGAAAGGTGTACAACATACATGAATATAGGGGAATGTCTTAGCCTAGGTTTTCTATAGAAACAGAACCAATATGATATATTTCTTATAATATATCTTATGTATTATATAAAAATAAATTTTAATATATTTATATAAAATATATGTTATAGAGAGATCTAATATAAGGAATTAGCTCATATCATTATGGAGGCTGAGAAGTTCCCAGTTTTTCAGTCGGCAAGCTGGAGACCCAGGAGAACCAATGGCGTAAATTCCAGTCTCACAGCAAGAGAAGATAGATGTCCCAGCTTCAATATATTCAGACAGAGAAGAATAAATTCTCCCTTACTCAGACTTTTTTGTTGTAGTCAGGCCTCTAAAAGATTGGGCTGGGCCCACACACATTGCGTAGGACATTCTGTTTTCTCCAGTTAATTTAAAATGTTAATGTCATCCAGAAGTATCCTCACAGACACACCCAAAATATTTAGCCAAATACCTGGGCATCCTGTGATCCAGGCAATTTGACACATAAAATTAACCATCACAGGAGATTTCAGCAAAGAGGTGAAAACTGAAATAGTCAAATGGAGATGCCAGAAGTAATTATAAATTGTCAGATAGTTGTGTTAATAGAAATTACCGAAAGTAAAACATCCAAAGAAAGACAGGAGATATATAGAGAGAATAAGACATATAAGAGGCCTAATATAATCCCAGAGGGGAAGAGAAAGAGAATGGGGAAGAAAAAATACTTGAAGAAATAATAGCCAATATATTTCCTCAGATTGATCTTCTAATTGCATGTATAGTAAATATTTATTCTCTGTTTAAAACATTTCAACGTCTCTCTTTTGCCTTCAGTAGTATCATTTTTTTTACCCTGATTTATAAACCTCTCTAATCTTATCTTCATTGGTCATCCAAGCTATATTTCTAGTTATACAAACTCCAGCATTCAATACATTAGTATACCCAGTGATCTCAAGTTCCAGAAATGTTCTCTTGCAACATGTGTATTTGTACGTATAGATTCCTTTTTCTTAAAATCCTAATCCACACCCAAGTCAACCTGACCTGAACTCATATCCAAGGTTATGTTGAAGGTTACTTTTATTAGAGGTCTTCCCTGACTTCCAGGCTATGTTAGTGTATTCCAATATTACCACCAACTTGCTTTTTCCATAGCTTTTGTAATAATTTATTATAATACTTTCCTTATGCATATTTTTCTAAACAGGGAGTAAATCTCCTGAGTTAGGTGAATGCATTATTGTTTTATTGTATTTTCCTGTGTAGTTCAATGACCTGTGCATGGAAGATGCTTTTACATAATAAATGTTCACCAAATTAATAAATTACTTATTTAATAAGATAAAAATGATATGTGTAATGTTAATAATAACAAAGAAAATATGACTAGCTCACTACAGACTTTATTGTAGTGCTTATGAATAGTTGTTTTCTTTAATTACTACATTTGAATGTTACAGTTTTTAATTTATTCTTTTATGATCAGCATATTTGTAAAGATTTGTAACTTGCAAAAATCTGGGCATCAAAAGTTTAGAATAAGAAAAAAGTATAGTTTAACAGTTTATAAAAACACAAGTTAGCAGATATCGTAAATCACTAACAAAATGCACAAACTTTCTGAGCACAATGCAACCATGCTGAAGAGGGCTGTAGATATAACTTGTAGCAAACCTTTCAAAGCAGACTCTATTAATAATCTTAATTTTTACTGTTGCATTTATCAGAATTAACACATGAACGGTTATATATGTGAGCTATTTATATGATAATAAAATTGTGTAAAATCTGTAGTACGCAAAAAATCAAGCATTTATATTTGTTTTCTTTCTTGCCATGGTTATTTTGTTATATTTATGATTTGTAATTTATTTTCATAGTGCATATTTATGAATAGGAAATCATAATCTATATAAAATATATTCACACAAGATACTGTATTATAAAGACAGTCTTTTGCTGATGTATTTATCTCCTGTAATATATTATAAATATATCCTCTAAATAATGGTGTATATGATTGCATTCTGAACAAATTCTATGAATGTAATTCTAAATGAACTTGGAATTTGGTTTAGTCATTGTTGAGAACATGTTTAACAC
Source organism: Grampus griseus (assembly GCF_964374135.1). Taxonomy (NCBI): domain Eukaryota; kingdom Metazoa; phylum Chordata; class Mammalia; order Artiodactyla; family Delphinidae; genus Grampus; species Grampus griseus. The sequence goes on from NC_139012.1 coordinate 50,401,994, forward strand.
ATTCAGTTATTCTGTGAATAAACCTTTTGAATTAGAGAGGACTCCCCAGATAGGAAGATAATAAAAAATAGGCAAAAATGAAATTATTCTCTATATTCTAGAATTGTAAAATGTATTGCTATTCATATTTTGTCTTTCTATACAACTTTAATTTTTTCATGGCTTCATGTCCTAATGCAAATCCTACCTCAAAGATACCTGTTTATCTTTCTTCTTTTTTTTAAAGTTGTGATCTGGTTGTATCATTTACATTAACTTACACAAGATATTATTTAGCCATTTCTCCTTTCCTCAAAATTCTTTAAAACTTGAAAAATCCTGCCAATTTGGAAACTCAATATTTTGAAAGTGATTTTTTTTTTCAATTTAAGATGTTTTATTTCTTCCTAGAGTCTTTAAGGAAGACATTAAGATATTTTATTTCTTCATTAGATATTTTATTTAATAAAATAAAATATTTATTTATTTAGATATTAAGATACTTTATTTCTTCATTAAGATATTATTTCTTCTTAGAGTCTTGATTTTCCTGAAAATCTTTGAGTAAACTCTTACAAAGTTTCTAATATTTTATTCTATTCTACATCTTCTTTATTCTCGTCCACACTTTCTTATTCACTTAAACTTAAATCTCAAAGCACAGTTTTTTGTTTTTTACCTTTGAACTGTACATGTCTTTATGTAATGATATCTCATGAGAAATTTTACACCAATTTACTTGTTCTCAAAACCTGTTTAACTTTTCTGCTTTTTGTAATATAAAGTTCCAGTTTTTAGTAAATTAAATTATTTAAATTCAGATTATATACACATGCATATATCTACTATATTAAAACTTTATAACTAAATACATAATAAATATAATTTATTTGAGGTATTATTGACAACTAAAAATTATACATATTTAAGGTGTGAAACTTGAGGGTATCTTCACATTGTGAAATAACCATGATGATTAAGTTAATTAATAAAAGAACACCCCGTTATTTGAAAGTTTGCTCTGAGCCTATTGGCTCTTATGAAAGACCTACGTTAATGCCTATTTTCACTAACAAAGAAATTCAGAGAAGATTTTTGTTTTCATGAAGAAAGGCAAGAATTAAAAATAGCATTCAGTGTTTGTTTTGCAGTGAGTCTATAGAGGCAGCACACACCCAGATGGTTAAGTGGCACTGCCAAGCTCCTTCCCCTGGAACTACACTCAACATCTCAGCCTCAAGGCTTCATAACTTTGAACTGTGTCTGTGAGCATCTGTGCTTGATCTCAATTTACTTTGTGCAGCCATTAGCAAGATGTGCCCTAAGGTAATCACTTCTTCACTTCATACCATCTCAGCTTGAGAAAAGTTTTATAGGAACTCTGTACATTTGGATAGTGGGGGAAATCTGTCTATCCATCACCACACATCAATACGATTTCCTTCCTCTCTCCCTGCCTCCCTCTCTCTCTTTTCTTTCTTCCTTCCTTCCTTCCTCCCTCCCTCTTTCTTTCTCTTTCTTTCTTTCTTTCTTTCTTTCTTTCTTTCTTTCTTTCTTTCTTTCTTTCTTTCTTTCTTTCTTTCTTTCTCTTTCTTTCTTTCTTTCTTTCTCTCTTTCTTTCTTTCTTTCTTTTGTTCTTCTTCTTCCTTTCTTTCCTTAATTTTTTCTTTCACTTATTATTTACTCTCTAAGCAAATTTCAAGTATTCAATGAAGTATTATTAAATATAATTAAAGTCACATTGCACATTAGATCTCTAGAATTTATTCATTTTGCATAACTGACACTTTGTATGCCTTGATCAGCATCTCCCTATTTCCCTCTCTCCACAGCCTCTGAAAACCACCCTTCTCCTCTCTGCTTTTAGGATTTAACTCTTTTAGGTTCCACATATGTGAATTAATGTAGTATTTGTCCTTTTGTGTCTAGCTTATTTCACTTAGCATAATGCCCTCCTGATCCATCCATATTGTCAGAAATGATAGGAATCCTTCTTTATCGTGGTTAAATAATATTCCATTGTACAGATATACTACATTTCTTAATCCTGTCATCTATCAATGGACATTTGTGTTGTTTCTATGTATTGGTTATTGTGAATAATGCTGACATGAACATAGATTGCAGATATCTCTTTGGGATCCAGATTTCATTTCCTTTGGATATAGACCCAGGATATATACCTGGAAAATAAAGTAATTCTATTTTAAAGTTTTTGAGAAAATACCACTTTATTTTCCATAATGACCATATCAATTGACATTTCTACCAATAGTGTAGAAGAGTTGGTTTTTCTGCACACCCTCACAAACACTTACTATCTCTGTCTCTCTGATAATAGCCATTCTAACAGGTGTGAGGTGATATCTCTTTATGGTTTTGATTTGTACTTAGGTGATGATAAGTGAAACTATGCACCTTTTCATATACCTATTGGCTACTTGCTTGTTCTCTTGGAAAAATACCTACACAGGTCCTTTGCCCAATTTTTTTTTTAAACATCTTTATTGGGGTATAATTGCTTTACAATGGTGTGTTAGTTTCTGCTTTATAACAAAGTGAATCAGTCATACATAAACATATGTTCCCATATGTCTTCCCTCTTGCGTCTCCCTCCCTCCCACCATCCCTATCCCACCCCTCCAGGTTGTCACAAAGCACCGAGCCAATATTCCTGTGCCATGTGGCTGCTTCCCACTAGCTATCTACCTTACTACGTTTGTTAGTGTGTATATGCCCATGACTCTCTCTCGCCCTGTCACAGCTCACCCTTCCCCCTCCCCATAACCTCAAGTCCGTTCTCTAGGAGGTCTGCATCTTTATTCCTGCTTTACCCCTAGGTTCTTCATGACATTTTTTTCCTTAAATTCCATATATATGTGTTAGCATACGGTATTTGTCTTTTTCTTTCTGACTTACTTCACTCTGTATGACAGACTCTAGGTCTATCCAATTCATTACAAATAGCTCAATTTCGTTTCTTTTTATGGCTGAGTAATATTCCATTGTATATATGTGCCACATCTTCTTTATCCATTCATCCGATGATGGGCACTTAGGTTGTTTCCATCTCCGGGCTATTGTAAATAGAGCTGCAATGAACATTTTGGTACATGACTCTTTTTGAATTTTGGTTTTCTCAGGGTATATGCCCAGTAGTGGGATTGCGGGGTCATATGGTAGTTCTATTTGTAGTTTTTAAAGGAACCTCCATACTGTTCTCCATAGTGGCTGAACCAATTCACATTCCCACCAGCAGTGCAAGAGTGTTCCCTTTTCTCCACACCCTCTCCAGCATTTATTGTTTCTAGATTTTTTGATGATGGCCATTCTGACTGGTGTGAGATGATATCTCATTGTAGTTTTGATTTGCATTTCTCTAATGATTAATGATGTTGAGCATTCTTTCATGTGTTTGTTGGCAGTCTGTATATCTATTTGGAGAAATGTCTATTTAGGTCTTCTGCCCATTTTTGGATTGGGTTGTTTGTTTTCTTGTTATTGAGCTGCATGAGCTGCTTGTAAATTTTGGAGATTAATCCTTTGTCGGTTGCTTCATTTGCAAATATTTTCTCCCATTCTGAGGGTTGTCTTTTGGTCTTGTTTATGGTTTCCTTTGCTGTGCAAAAGCTTTGAAGTTTCATTAGGTCCCATTAGTTTATTTTTCTTTTTATTTCCATTACTCTAGGAGGTGGGTCAGAAAGGATCTTGCTGTGATTTATGTCATAGAGTGTTCTGCCTATGTTTTCCTCTAAGAGTTTGATAGTTTCTGGCCTTACATTTAGGTCTTTAATCCATTTTGAGCTTATTTTTGTATATGGTGTTAGGGAGTGATCTATCTCATACTTTTACATGTACCTGTCCAGTTTTCCCAGCACCACTTATTGAAGAGGCTGTCCTTTCTCCACTGTACATTACTGCCACCTTTATCAAAGATAAGGTGTCCATATGTGCATGGGTTTATCTCTGGGCTTTCTATCTTGTTCCATTGATCTATCTTTCTGTTTTTGTGCCAGTACCATACCATCTTGATTACTGTAGCTTTGTAGTATAGTCTGAAGTCAGGGAGCCTGATTCCTCCAGTTCCTTCTTTCGTTCTCAAGATTGCTTTGGCTATTCGGGGTCTTTTGTGTTTCCATACAAATTGCAAAATTTTTTGTTCTAGTTCTGTGAAAAATGCCAGTGGTAGTTTGATAGGGATTGCATTGAATCTGTACATTGCTTTGGGTAGTAGAGTCATTTTCACAATGTTGATTCTTCCAATCCAAGAACATGGTATATCTCTCCATCTATTTGTATCATCTTTAATTTCTTTCATCAGTGTCTTATAATTTTCTGCATACAGGTCGTTTGTCTCCTTAGGTAGGTTTATTCCTAGATATTTTATTCTTTTTGTTGCAATGGTAAATGGGAGTGTTTTCTTGATTTCACTTTCAGATTTTTCATCATTAGTATATAGGAATGCCAGAGATTTCTGTGCATTAATTTTGTATCCTGCCACTTTACCAAATTCATTGATTAGCTCTAGTAGTTTTCTGGTAGCATCTTTAGGGTTCTCTATGTATAGGATCATGTCATCTGCAAACAGTGACAGCTTTACTTCTTCTTTTCCGATTTGGATTCCTTTTATTTCCTTTTCTATTCTGATTGCTGTGGCTAAAACTTCCAAAACTATGTTGAATAAGAGTGGTGAGAGTGGGCACCCTTGTCTTGTTCCTGATCTTAGTGGAAATGCTTTCAGTTTTTCACCATTGAGGATGATGTTTGCTGTGGGCTTGTCATATATGGCCTTTATTATGTTGAGGAAAGTTCCCTCTATGCCTACTTTCTGCAGGGTTTTTATCATAAATGGGTGTTGAATTTTGTCAAAAGCTTTCTCTGCATCTGTTGAGATGATCATATGGTTTTTCTCCTTCAATTTGTTAATATGGTTTATCACATTGATAGATTTGCATATATTGAAGAATCCTTGCATTCCTGGAATAAACCCCACTTGATCATGGTGTATGATCCTTTTAATGTGCTGTTGGATTCTGTTTGCTAGTATTTTGTTGAGAATTTTTGCATCTATGTTCATCAGTGATATTGGCCTGTAGTTTTCTTTCTTTGTGACATCCTTGTCTGGTTTTGGTATCAAGGTGATGGTGGCCTCGTAGAAGGAGTTTGGGAGTGTTCCTCCCTCTGCTATATTTTGGAAGAGTTTGAGAAGGATAGGTGTTAGCTCTTCTCTAAATGTTTGATAGAATTCGCCTGTGAAGCCATCTGGTCCTGGGCTTTTCTTTGTTGGAAGATTTTTAATCACAGTTTCAATTTCAGTACTTGTGATTGGTCTGTTCATATTTTCTATTTCTTCCTGATTCAGTCTTGGCAGGTTGTGCATTTCTAAGAATTTGTCCATTTCTTCCAGATTGTCCATTTTATTGGCATAGAGTTGCTTGTAGTAATCTCTCATGATCTCTTTTATTTCTGCAGTGTCAGTTGTTACCTCTCCTTTTTCATTTCTAATTCTATTGATTTGAGTCTTCTCTCTTTTTTTCTTGATGAGTCTGGCTAGTGGTTTATCTATTTTGTTTATCTTCTCAAAGAACCAGCTTTTAGTTTTATTGATCTTTGCTATTGTTTCCTTCATTTCTTTTTCATTTATTTCTGATCTGATTTTTATGATTTCTTTCCTTCTGCTAACTTTGGGTTTTTTTTTTGTTCTTCTTTCTCTAATTGCTTTAAATGCAAGGTTAGGTTGTTTATTCGAGATGTTTCCTGCTTCTTAAGGTGGGCTTGTATTGCTATAAACTTCCCCCTTAGAACTGCTTTTGCTGCATCCCACAGGTTTTGGGTCGTTGTGTCTCCATTGTCATTTGTTTCTAGGTATTTTTTAATTTCCTCTTTGATTTCTTCAGTGATCAGTTCGTTATTAAGTAGTGTATTGTTTAGCCTCCATGTGTTTGTATTTTTTACAGATCTTTTCCTGTAATTGATATCTAGTCTCATGGCGTTGTGGTCAGAAAAGATACTTGATACAATTTCAATTTTCTTAAATTTACCAAGGCTTGATTTGTGACCTAAGATATGATCTATCCTGGAGAATGTTCCATGAGCACTTGAGAAAAATGTGTATTCTGTTGTTTTGGATGGAGTGTCCTATAAATATCAATTAAGTCCATCTTGTTTAATGTATCATTTAAAGCTTGTGTTTCCTTATTTATTTTCATCTTGGATGATCTGTCCATGGGTGAAAGTGGGGTGTTTAAGTCCCCTACTATGAATGTGTTACTGTCGATTTCCCCTTTTATGGCTGTTAGTATTTGCCTTATGTATTGAGGTGCTCCTATGTTGGGTGCATAAATATTTACAATTGTTATATCTTCTTCTTGGATCGATCCCTTGATCATTGTGTAGTGTCCTTCTTTGTCTCTTTTAATAGTCCTTATTTTAAAGTCTATTTTGTCTGATATGAGAATTGCTACTCCAGCTTTCTTTTGGTTTCCATTTGCATGGAATAACTTTTTCCATCCCCTTACTTTCAGTCTGTATGTGTCTCTAGGTCTGAAGTGGGTCTCTTGTAGACAGCATATATAAGGGTCTTGTTTTTGTATCCATTCAGCTAATCTGTGTCTTTTGGTGGGAGCATTTAGTCCATTTACATTTAAGGTAATTATCGATATGTATGTTCCTATTCCCATTTTCTAAATTGTTTTGGGTTCATTATTATAGGTCTTTTCCTTCTCTTGTGTTTCTTGCCTAGAGAAGATCCTTTAGCATTTGTTGTAAAGCTGGTTTGGTGGTGCTGAACTCTCTGAGCTTTTGCTTGTCTGTAAAGGTTTTAATTTCTCCATCAAATCTGAATGAGATCCTTGCTGGGTAGAGTAGTCTTGACTGCAGGTTTTTCTCCTTCATCACTTTCAGTATGTCCTGCCACTCCCTTCTGGCTAGTAGGGTTTCTGCTGAGAGATCAGCTGTTAACCTTATGGGGATTCCCTTATGTGTTATTTGTTGTTTTTCCCTTGCTGCTTTTAATATGCTTTCTTTGTATTTAATTTTTGACAGTTTGATTAATATGTGTCTTGGCGTGTTTCTCCTTGTATTTATCCTGTATGGGACTCTCTGTGCTTCCTGGACTTGATTAACTATTTCCTTTCCCATATTAGGGAAGTTTTCAACTATAATCTCTTCAAATATCTTTTCAGTCCCTTTCTTTTTCTCTTCTTCTTCTGGAACCCCTATAATTCGAATGTTGGTGCATTTAATGTTGTCCCAGAGGTCTCTGAGACTGTCCTCAGTTCTTTTCATTCTTTTTTCTTTATTCTGCTCTGCAGTAGTTATTTCCACTATTTTATCTTCCAGGTCACTTATCCGTTCTTCTGCCTCAGTTATTCTGCTATTGATCCCATCTAGAGTACTTTTAATTTCATTTATTGTGTTGTTCGTCGTTGCTTGTTTCATCTTTAGTTCTTCTAGGTCCTTGTTAACTGATTCTTGCATTTTGTCCATTCTATTGTCCAGTCTATCTCCAAGATTTCGGATCAACCTTACTATCATTATTCTGAATTCTTTTTCAGGTAGACTGCCTATTTCCTCTTCATTTGTTAGGTCTGGTGCATTTTTATCTTGCTCCTTTATCTGCTGTGTGTTTTTCTGTCTTCTCATTTTGCTTATCTTACTGTGTTTGGGGTCTCCTTTTTGCAGGCTGCAGGTTCGTAGTTCCTCCTGTTTTTGATGTCTGTCTCCAGTGGCTAAGGTTGGTTCAGTGGGTTGTGTAGGCTTCCTGGTGGAGGGGACTAGTGCCTGTGTTGTGGTAGATGAGGCTGGATCTTGTCTCTGTAGTGGGCAGGTTCACGTCTGGTGCTGTGTTTTGGGGTGTCTGTGGCCTTATTATGATTTTAGGCAGCCTCTCTGCTAATGGGTGGGGTTGTGTTCCTGTTTTGCTAGTTGTTTGGCATAGTTTTTCCAGCACTGTGGCTTGCTGGTCGTTGAGTGAAGCTGGGTGCTGGTGTTAAGATGGAGGTCTCTGGGAGATTTTCGCCGTTTGATATTATGTGGAGCTGGGAGGTCTCTTGTTGACCAGTGTCCTGAAGTTGGCTCTCCTACCTCAGAGGCAGAGCCTTGCCTCCTGGCTGGAGCACCAAGAGCTTTTCATCCACACGGCTCAGGATAAAAGGGAGAAAAAGTAGAGGGAATTAGTAGAAGTATGAGGAAAGAAAGAAGGAAAGGAGGGTAGGAAGGAAGGAAGAAAGAAAGAAAGAAGCAAAGAAGGAAAGAAGGCAAGAAGGAAAGAAAGGAGGGAGGGAGGGAGTGAGGGAGGAAGGAAGGAGGGAAAGAAGGAAAAAAGACAGAAAGAAAGAAGATACAGTAAAAATAAAATAAAGTATAATAAAGTTATTGAATTAAAAAATTCTTATTTAGAAAAAAAAAAAGGGACGGATAGAACCTTAGGACAAATGTTGGAAGCAAAGCTATACTGACAAAATCTTACACAGAAGCATACACATACACCCTCACTAAAAGAGGTAAATGGGGAAAAATCATAAATCTTGCTGTCAGAGACCACCTCCTCAATTTGGGATGATTCGTTGTCTAAAGGAGGGAAGGAAGGAAGGAAAGAAAGAAAGAAAGAAAGAAAGAAAGAAAGAAAGAAAGAAAGAAAGAAAGAAAGAAAGAAAGAAAGAAAGAAAGAAAGAAAGAAAGAAGGTAAAGTATAATAACGTTATTAAAATTAATTATTAAGAAAAAGAAATTAAAAAAAAAAAAAAACCATGGACGGATAGAACCCTAGGACAAATGGTGGAAGCAAGACTATACAGACAAGATCTCACACAGAAGCATACACATACACATTCAAAAATAGAGGAAAAGGGAAAAAATCATAGATCTTGCTCCTAAAGTCCACTTCCTTAATTTGGGATGATTGGTTGTCTATTCAGGTATTCCACAGATGCAGGGTATATCAAGTTGATTGTGGAGCTTTAATCCGCTGCTTCTGAGGCTGCTGGGAGAGATATCCCTTTCTCTTCTTTGTTCTCACAGCTCCCAGGGCTCAGCTTTGGATTTGTCCCTGCCACTGCGTGTAGGTCGCTGGAGGGCGTCTGTTTTTTGCTCAGACAGGATGGGGTTAAAAGAGCCGCTGATTGGGGGCTCTGGCGCACTCAGGCCGGCGGGGAGGGAGGGGCACGGAGTGCTGGGCGGGCCTGCGGTGGCAAAGGCCGGCGTGACTTTGCACCAGCCTGAGGCGCGCTGTGCGTTCTCCCGGGGAAGTTGTCCCTGGATCCCGGGAACCTGGCAGTGGCGGGCTGCACAGGCTCCGTGGAAGAGGGGTGTGGAGAGTGACCTGTGCTCGCACACAGGCCCCTTGGTGGCGGCAGCAGCAGCCTTAACGTCTCCCGCCCGCCTCTGGGGTCCGCGCTTTCAGCCGCGGCTCGCGCCCGTCTCTGGAGTTCCTTTAAGCAGCGTTCTTAAACCCCTCTCCTCACGCCCCAGGAAACAAAGAGGGAAGGAAAAGTCTCCTGCCTCTTCGGGAGGTGCAGACTTTTCCCCGGACTCCCTCCCGGCTAGCTGTGGTGCACTAACCCCTTCAGGCTATGTTCTAGCCGCCAACCCCAGTCCTCTCCCTGCGCTCCGTCCGAAACCGAAACCCGAGCCTCAGAGCCTCAGCTCGCAGCCCCGCCCGCCCCGGTGGGTGAGCAGACAAGCCTCTCGGGCTGGTGAGTGCCGGTCGGCACAGATCCTCTGTGCGGAAATCTCCCCGCTTTGCCCTCCGCACCCGTTGCTGTGCACTCCTCCGCAGCTTCGAAGCTCCCCCCTCCGCCTCCCGCAGTCTCCGCCCGCGAAGGGGCTTCCTAGTGTGTGGAAACTTTTCCTCCTTCACAGCTCCCTCCCACTGGTGCAGGTGCCGTCCCTATTCCTTTGTCTCAGTTTTTTCTTTTTTTCTTTTGCCCTACCCACGTACGTGGGGAGTTTCTTGCCTTTTGGGAAGTCTGAGTTCTTCTGCCAGCCTTCAGTAGGTGTTCTGTAGGAGTTGTTCCACGTGTAGATGTATTTCTGGTGTATCTGTGGGGAGGAAGGTGATCTCCGCGTCTTACTCTTCCGCCATCTTCCAAACACCTGCCCAATTTTTATTTTTGTAATCAGGTTGTTATTTTTCTATTGAGTTGTAGGAATTCCTTATATATTTTGGATAGTAACCTCTTATCAGATATACGGTTTACAAACATTTTTCTTATTCCATAGGTGGCTTTTTCTATTCTGTTGACTGTTTTCTTTATTGTTCAGAGCTTTTTAGTTTGTTGCAGTCAGAAGTTTATTTTTGCATTTTTTGCCTGTGCTTTTGGTGTCATAGCCATGAAATTATTGCCAAAACCAATGTCAAGAAATTTTTTCTCTCTGTATTCTTCTAGTAGTTTTACAGTTTCCAGTCTTACATATAAGGAGGCATGTGGATATCTAGTTTTTCAAAAAACATTTACTGAAGAGATTATGTTTTTACCATTGGGTTTTCTTGACACCCTTGTTGAAAATCAGTTAGACAAAGATATTTGGATTATTTTCTGGGTTTTTATTTTGTTCTATTAGCCTATATGCCTGTTGTTATGCCAGTAACATACAGCTTTGATTACTGTAACTGTGAAATATATTTTGCAATCAGGAAGTATGATGCCTCCAGCTTTGTGCTTCTTGCTCAAGACTGTTTTGGCTATTCAGAGCCTTTTGTGGTTCCAGATAAAGTTTAAAATTGAGTTTTCTATTTCTATAAAGAGTGCCATTGGAATTTTGATAAGGATTGTATTGAATCTATAGATCACATTGGGTAATATGGACATTTTTTGCAATATTAAGCTCCTGATCCATGAACATAGGATGTCTTTTTGCTTATTTTTCTTAATTTCCTATATCAATGTTTTAAAATTTTCAGTGCATAAGTAAAATTGGTTAAGTTTATTCCTATGAATTTTACTTTATTTTTTGTTGCTTAATTTCCTTTTCAAAAATTAATTGTGTATAAACATGTAACTGATTTTTTTCTTTTTTTTAAAATTACATCTTTATTGGAGTATAATTGCTTTACAATGGTGTGATAGTTTCTGCTTTATAACAAAGTGAATCAGTTATACATATACATATGTTCCCATATCTCTTCCCTCTTGCATCTCCCTCCCTCCAACCCTACCTATCCCACCCTTCTAAGTGGTCACAAAGCACCGAGCTGATCTCCCTGTGCTATGCGGCTGCTTCCCACTAGCTATCTATTTCACGTTTGGTAGTGTATATATGTCCATGCTACTCTCTCACTTTGTCACAGCTTACCCTTCCCCCTCCCCATATCCTCAAGTCCATTCTCTAGTAGGTCTGTGTCTTTATTCCTCTCTTACTCCTAGGTTCTTCATGACCTTTTTTTTTTCTTAAATTCCATATATATGTGCTAGCATATGGTATTTGTCTTGATCTTTCTGACTTACTTCACTCTGTATGACAGAATATAAGTCCCTCCACCTCATTACAAATAGCTCAATTTCCTTTCTTTTAATGGCTGAGTAATATTCCATTGTATATATGTGCCACATCTTCTTTATCCATTCATCTGATGATGGACACTTAGGTTGTTTCCATTTCTGTGCTATTGTAAATAGAGCTGCAATGAACATTTTGGTACATGACACTTTTTGAATTATGGTTTTCTCAGGGTATATACACAGTAGTGGGATTGCTGGGTCATACAATAGCTCTATTTGTAGTTTTTTTAAGGAACCTCCATACTGTTCTCCATAGTGGCTGTACCAATTCACATTCCCACCAGCAGTGCAAGAGTGTTCCCTTTTCTCCACAACCTCTCCAGCATTTATTGTTTCTATGTAGTTTTGATTTGCATTTCTCTAATGATAAATGATGATGAACATTCTTTCATGTATTTGTTGGCAGTCTGTATATCTTATTTGGAGAAATGTCTATTTAGGTCTTCTGCCCATTTTTGGATTAGGTTGTTTGTTTTTTTGTTATTGAGCTGCATGAGCTGCTTATAAATTTTGGAGATTAATCCTTTGTCAGTTGCTTCATTTGCAATTATTTTCTCACATTCTGAGGGTTCTCTTTTGGTCTTTTTTATGGTTTCCTTTGCTGTGCAAAAGCTTTGAAGTTTCATTAGGTCCCATTAGTTTATTTTTCTTTTTATTTCCATTTCTCTAGGAGGTGGGTCAAAAAGGATCTTGCTGTGATTTATGTCATAGAGTGTTCTGCCACTGTTTTCCTCTAAGAGTTTGATAGTTTCTGGCCTTACATTTAGGTCTTTAATCCATTTTGAGTTTATTTTTGTATATGGTGTTAGGGAGTGATCTAATCTCATACTTTTACATGTACCTGTTCAGTTTTCCCAGCACCACTTATTGAGGAGGCTATCCTTTCTACACTGTATATTCCTGCCTCCTTTATCAAAGATATGGTGACCATATGTGTGTGGGTTTATCTCTGTGCCTTCCATCCTGTTCCATTGATCTATCTTTCTGTTTCTGTACCAGTACCATACTCTCTTGATTACTGTAGCTTTGTAGTATAGTCTGAAGTCAGGGAGCCTGATTTCTCCAGCTCCATATTTCGTTCTAAAGATTGCTTTGGCTATTCGGGGTCTTTTGTGTTTCCATACAAAATGTGAAATATTTTGTTCTGTTTCTGTGAAAAGTGCCAGTGGTAGTTTGATAGGGATTGCATTGAATCTGTACATTGCTTTGGATAATAGAGTCATTTCACAATGTTGATTCTTCCAATCCAAGAACATGGTATATCTCTCCATCTCTTTGTATCATCTTTAATTTCTTTCATTAGTGTCTTATATTTGCTGCATACAGATCTTTTGTCTCCTTAGGTAGGTTTATTCCTAGATATTATTCTTTTTGTTGCAATTGTAAATTGGAATGTTTTCTTGATTTCACTTTCAGACTTTTCATCATTAGTGTATAGGAATGCCAGAGAGTTCTGTGCATTAATTTTGTATCCTGCTACTTTACCAAATTCATTGATGAGCTCTAGTAGTTTTCTGGTAGCATCTTTAGGATTCTCTATGTATAGTATCATGTCATCTGCAAACAGTGACAGAATTACTTCTTCTTATCCGATTTGGATTCCTTTTATTTCCTTTTATTCTCTGTTTGCTGTGGCTCAAACTTCCAAAACTGTGTTGAATAAGAGTGGTGAGAGTGGGCAACCTTGTCTTGTTCCTGATCTTAGTGGAAATGCTTTCAGTTTTTCACCATTGAGGACGATGTTGGCTGTGGGTTTGTCATATATGGTCTTTATTATGTTGAGGAACATTCGCTTTATGTCTCTTTTTGCAGGGTTTTTATCAGAAATGTGTGGTGAATTTTGTCGAAAGCTTTCTCTGCATCTATTGAGATGATCGTATGTTTTTTCTCCTTCAATTTGTTAATATGGAGTAGCGCATTGATTGATTTGTGTATATTGAAGAATCCTTGCATTCCTGGAATAAATCCCACTTGATCATAGTGTATGATCCTTTTAATGTGCTATTGATTTCTGTTTGCTATTATTTTGTTGAGGATTTTTGCATCTATGTTCATCAGTGATATTGGCCTGTAGTTATCTTTCTTTGTGACATCCTTGTCTGGGTTCGGTATCAAGGTGATGGTGGCCTTGTAGAATGAGTTTGGGAGTGTTCCTCCCTCTGCTGTATTTTGGAAAATTTTGAGAAGGATAGGTGTTAGCCCTTCCCTAAATGTTTGATAGACTTCACCTGTGAAGCCGTCTAGTCCTGGGCTTTTGTTTGTTTGAAGATTTTTAATCACAGTTTCAATTTCAGTGCTTGTGACTGGTCTGTTCATAATTGCTATTTCTTCCTGATTCAGTCTCGGCACATTGTGCATTTCTAAGAATTTGTCCTTTTCTTCCATGTTTTCCATTTTATTGGCCTAGAGTTGCTTGTAGTAATCTCTCATGATCTTTTGTATTTCTGCAGTGTCAGTTGTTACTTCTCCTTTTGCATTTCTAATTCTATTGATTTGAGTCTTCTCCCGTTTTTTCTTAATGAGTCTAGCTAATGGTTTATCAATTTTTTTTATCTTCTCAAAGAACCAGCTTTTAGTTTTATTGATCTTTGCTATCGTTTCCTTCATTTCTTTTTCATTTATTTCTGATCTGATCTTTATGATTTCTTTCCTTCTGCTAACTTTGGGGTATTTTGTTCTTCTTTCTATAATTGCTTTAGGTTCAAGGTTAGGTTGTTTTTTCAAGATGTATACTGTTTCTTAAGGTAGGATTGTACTGCTATAAACATCCCTCTTAGAACTGCTTTTACTGCATCCCATAGGTTTTGGGTCATCGTGCCTCCATTGTCATTTGTTTCTAGGTATTTTTTATTTCCTCTTTGATTTCTTCAGTGATTACTTCGTTATTAAGTAGTGTATTTTTTAGCCTCTGTGTGTTTGCAATTTTTACAGATCTTTTCCTGCAATTGATGTCTATGCTCATAGCGTTGTGGTCGGAAAAGTTACTTGATACAATTTCAATTTTCTTAAATTTACCAAACTTGATTTGTGACCCAAGATATGATCTATCCTGGAGAATGTTCCATGAGCACTTGAGAAAAATGTGTATTCTGTTGTTTTTGGATGGAATGTCCTATAAATATCAATTAAGTCCATCTTGTTTAATGTATCATTTAAAGCTTGTGTTTCCTTATTTATTTTCATTTTGGATGATCGGTCCATTGGTGAAAGTGGGGTGTTAAAGTCCCCTACTATGAATGTGTTACTGTTGATTTCCCCTTTTACGGCTGTTAGTATTTTCCATATGTATTGAGGTGCTCCTATGTTGGGTGCATAAAAATTTACAGTTGTTATATATTCTTCTTGGATTGATCCCTTGATCATTATGTAGTGTCCTTCTTTTTCTCTTCTAATAGTCTTTATTTTAAAGACTATTGTGTCTGACATGAGAGTTGCTACTACAAGTTTCTTTTCATTTCCATTTGCATGGAATATATTTTTCCATCCCCTTACTGTCAGAATGTATGTTTCTCTAGGTCTAAAGTGGATGTCTTGTAGAAAGCATGTATATGGGTCTTGATTTTTTTATCCATTCAGCCAATCTGTGTCTTTTGGTGAGAGTACTTAGTCCATTTACATTTAAGGTAATTATTGATATGTATGTTCCTATTCCCATTTTCTTAATTGTTTTGGGTATTTTATTGTAGGTCTTTTCCTTCTCTTGTGTTTTTTGCCTAGAGCAGTTCCTTTAGCATTTGTTGTAAAGCTGGTTTGGTGGTGCTGAACTCTCTCAACTTTTGCTTCTCTGTAAAGGTTTTAATTTTTCCATCAAATCTGAATGAGATCCTTGTTGGGTAGAGTAATCTTGATTGCAGGTTTTTCTCCTTCATCACTTTAAATATCTCCTGCCAGTTCTTTCGGGCTTGCAGAGTTTCTGCTGAAAGTTTTGCTTTTAACCTTATGGGGATTCCCTTGTGTGTTATTTGTTGTTTTTCCCCGTGTTGCATTTAATATGTTTTCTTTGTATTTAAATCTTGACAGTTTGATTAATATGTGTCTTGGCGTATTTCTCCTTGGATTTATCCTCTATGGGACTCTCTGTTCTTCCTGTAGTTGATTAACTCTTTCCTTTCCCATATCAGGGAAGTTTACAACTATATTGTCTTCAAATATTTTTGCAGTCCCTTTCTTTCTCTCCTCTTCTTCTAGAACCCTTTTAATTTGAATGTTGGCTCATTTAATGTTGTCCCAGAGGTCTCTGAGTCTGTCCTCAGTTCTTTTCATTCTTTTTTCTTTATTCTGCTCTATAATAGTTATTTCCACTATTTTATCTTCCAGGTCACTTGTCCGTTCTTCTGCCTCAGTTTTTCTGCTATTGATCCCATCTAGAGTATTTTTAATTTCATTTATTGTGTTGTTCATCATTGCTTGTTTCACCTTTAGTTCCTCTGGGTCCTTATTAAATGTTTCTTGCATTTTGTCTATTCTATTTCCAAGATATTGGATCATCTTTACTATCATTATTCTGAATTGTTTTTCAGGTAGACTGCCTATTACCTCTTCATTTTTTAGGTCTGGTGGGTTTTTATCTTGCTCCTTCATCTGCTGTGTGTTTTTCTGTCATCTCATATTGCTTATCTTACTGTGTTTGGGGTCTCCTTTTTCCAGGCTGCAGGTTTGTAGTTCCCATTGTTTTTCGTGTCTGTTCCCAGTTGCTAAAGTTGGTTCATTGGGTTGTGTAGGCTTACTGGTGGAGGGGACTAGTGCCTGTGTTCTGGTGGATGAGGCTGGATATTGTCTTTCTGGTGGGCAGGTTCACATCTGGTGGTGTGTTTTGGGGTGTCTGTGGACTTTTTATGATTTTAGGCAGCCTCTCTGCTAATGGGTGGGGTTGTGTTCCTGTCTTGCTCCTTGTTTGGCATAAGGTGTCCAACACTATAACTTGCTGGTCATTGAGTTAAGCTGGGCATTTGTGTTGAGATGGAGATCTCTGGGAGATTTTTGCCATTTGATATTACATGGAGCTGGAAGGTCTCTTGTGGACCAGTGTCCTGAAGTTGGCTGTCCCACCTCAGATGCACAGCACAGACTCCTGGCTGCAGCACCAAGAGCCTTTCATCCACTCAGCTCAGAATTAAAGGGAGAACAATTTGTAAGAAAGAAAGAAAGAAGGAAAAAAGAAAGAAAGACACAAAGAATGGAGGGAAGATGGGAGGGAGGGAGGGGGGAAGGGGGAAGGGAGGAAGGAGGGAAGGAAGGAGGGAAGGAAGGAAGGAAAAAAAGAAAGAAAGAAAGACATAATAAAATACAATAAAGTAAGATAACAAAATAAAATTATTAAAATAAAAAATAAGTATTAAGAAAAAATAATTTTTAAAAGAAAAAAAAATATGGATGGACAGAACCCTAGGAGAATAGTGGAAGAAAGCTATACAGACAAAATCTCACACAGAAGGTACAGACACACACTCACAAAAAGAGGAAAAGGGGAAAAAAATCATAAATCTTGCTCTCAAAGTCCACCTTCTCAATTTGGGATGACTCGTTGTCTATTCATGTATTCCACAGGCGCAGGGTACATCAAGTTGATTGTGGAGGTTTAATCCACTGCTTCTGAGGCTGCTGGGTGGGATTTCCCTTTCTCTTCTTTGTTTTCACAACTCCCAGGGCTCAGCTTTGAATTTGGCCCCGCCTGAGTGTAGGTAGCCAGAGAGCGTCTGTTCTTCGCTCAGACAGGACAGGGTTAAAGGAGCAGCTGCTTCAGGGACTCTGGCTCACTCAGGCTGGGGGGAGTGTGGGGTAAGGAGTGCAGGGCGAGGCTGCAGCAGCAGAGGCCGGTGGGATGTTGCACCAGCCTGAGACGTGCCGTGCCTTCTCCTGGGAAAGTTGTCCCTGGATCCCGGGACCCTGGCAGTGGCGGGCTGCACAAGCGCCCCAGAAGAGGGGGTGTGTATAGTTTCCTGTGGTTGCACACAGGTTTCTTGGTAGCAGCAGCAGCAGCCTTAGTGTCTCATGCCCGTCTCTGGGGTCCACGCTTTTAGTCTCGGCTCGTGCCCATCTCTGGAGCTCCTTTAAGCAGCGCTCTTAATCCCCGCTCCTCACGCACCAGGAAACAAAGAGGGAAGAAAATGTCTCTTGCCTCTTCGGCAGGTCCAGAGTTTTCCCTGGACTCCCTCCAGGCTAGCTGTGGTGCACTAACCCCCTGCAGGCTGTGTTCATGCCGCCAACCCCAGTCCTCTCCCTGTGCTCCGACCAACCGAAGCTGGAGCCTCAGCTCCCAGCCCCGCTTGCCCTGTCAGGTGAGCAGAAAAACCTCTTGGGCTGGTGAGTGCCAGTCGGCACCGATCCTCTGTACGGGAATCTCTCCGGTTCGCCCTCCACACCCCTGTTGCTGTGCTCTCCTCCGCAGCTCCGAAGCTTCCCCCTCCGCCACCCTCAGTCTCTGGCTGCATAGGGGCTTCCTGGTGTATGGAAACCTTTCCTCCTTCACAGCTCCCTCCCACTGGTGCAGGTCCCATCCCTATCATTTTGTCTCTGTTTATTCTTTTTTCTTTTGCCCTACCCAGGTATGTGTGGACTTTCTTGCCTTTTGGGAGGTCTGAGGTCTTCTGCCAGCATTCAGTAGGTGTTCTGTAGGAGTTGTTCCACGTGTAGTTGTATTTCTGGTGTATCTGTGGGGAGGAAGGTGATCTCCACGTCTTACTCTTCCGCCATCTTCCCCTCGTCCCCCTGTAACTGATTTTTATGTGTTGAGTTTGTATCTTGTTACTATACTGAATTCATTGAAACATTCTAACAATTTTTGTTGCGTCTTTAGGGTTTTCTGTATATATGATCATGTCATTTGCAAACATAGGATTTTACTTCTTTCCTGATTGGAATACCTTTTATTTCTTTTTATTGTCTAATTTACCCTTGTTAGGACTTCTAGTGCTATGTTGACAATAAGTTGTTAGAGTGGGCTTCCTTGATTTGTACTGGATCTTAGAGGTAAAGCTTTTCATATTTTCCCATTAATATGTTATCTGTGTGTTTTTCATACCTGGCCTTTATGGTGTTCAGGGAGATTTCCTCTATACCTATTTTTTTGAGAGTTTTAATCATGAATGGATGTTGGACTTCTTCAGATACTTTCTCTGCTTCTATTGAGATGATCATGTCATTTTGAAATTTCATTTTGTTAATGTGTTTTATCACATTGATTGATTTGTGTATGTTAAACCATCCTTGCATTCCTGGGATAAATCCCACTTAGTCATGTTATATGATCCTTTTAGTTTGCTGTTAAATTCAACTGGCTATTTGATTTTAACCAATTACCTCTGCAAAGTTCTTTTTTCCATATAAGTTCACATTCTGTTTTTCTGGTGGCCATGAGTTTTGAGGGATACTAGTTAACCCAGTATACTATCCAATCAACTTCTTTTTTTTCATTTTTTATTTTTTTTATATTTTTATTTTTTATCGGTATGTGGGCCTCTCACTGTTGTGGCCTCTGCCATTGCAGAAAACAGGCTCCGGATGTGCAGGCTCAGCAGCCATGGTTCACAGGCCCAGCCGCTCCACGGCATGTGGGATCTTCCTGGATCAGGACACAAACCCGTGTCCCCTGCATCGGCAGGTGGACTACCAACCACTGTGCCAGAAGGCAAGCCCAATTTCTTTTTTTTTAGGCAGATGACAAGATTCTCTGTGGTAGGATTTAATGCTCCTAGCATATGTTCATCTCCCATATATACATAATCATTAGTTTCACTTTTCATCTTTCCTTGAGGTAATTTTGAACGTTTTAAATGTTAAGAAGTCATAAATATAAGTATGAACCGGCAATATTAGTTTATACATTAAAAAGTGATTTATGTCAAGGTTTGTACATATTTATTCATAAATAAATCCCAACTTTCTATGATCACCCAGTTTGAATTGTGTTAAAGACTCTTGTTTAGGTAGATGGATATGAGAATAAGGTATAAAGAGCAAACGTGGAGGTAAATAAAAAGCATACCAGAAATGAAAGATATGAAGAAGTGTGATCCAAAACTTCTAGAAATGTCTATTATTTCAAAAAGCTAGTAGCTAGCATGGAAAACATGAGCTCCCAACTAGACCCAATAAACAAAAACATGGTGCCATTGTGATGGTGCCTGAGTATGACTTGATGATCTTCAATACCTTTCCTGGGTAAGTAGCAACTGAAGAATGAGAATACAAGGCAGAAGGGTTTTGATTGAAAAGTAGAATAAAATATATAATGTATATATGTATGGTTTATTATTTAAATAAAGTAAATGTGTCCCTTTATGGTAAAATACAATATCTTAGAATGTGCAGCAAGAAAGAGTGGGAGCAGTAGAGAATCTAAAAATCCATATGCTTTAAATTATTACCATTTGCTGACAATTCTAAGCAATGTTAGTTATAATAAACCCACTCCTAATGCATCCCTCCCACAATCCTGCTACCCTTGACCATGGTCCAAAAGTGCTCCTAATGAAACATTCACTGCTTCTGTATTTGAGGGTATCTTCTCTTCTCTGAGTCTCCAACTGTAATACACTAGTAAGGTCTTCATGTATGGGAGGGAAGGACACAGAGGTGGAAGTTGGGGGATACAATGAAATGGGTGAGGGAAAATGAAGGGGAAATGGAATTTTGTATTTTGTATTTGATTGCTAAATCTGTACATTTTGATTCTCAACTAGGATCTCAAATGTAATATATATATATATATATATATATATATATATATATATATATATATTTAACTTAATTTCACACAGGTCAGGAGGAAAGCTAACAATAGAAACTAATGTTGGAAATTATAAATTGTCTCTCTGTTTTTAGATGTATATGAGTAGATAATGAGAAGTAGACATATTGTGTTAATTGGTTAACAACTCAATATCTACCTTGGCTCTTCCTCCTTTTCTTTCCATCCTCCTTTTCTTTCCTTTCCTTCTACTTGTATCCATTTGATTACTATATGCTAGGCAGTGTCTAGGTATTTGTGGTATAGCATTAAGGAAAACAGGCACCATTATGGTTCATATTTTGTTTACAATCTACAATGTTCTACTTAAAGAAGGATTAGATTGCAGTAACTATTTGCTTGTCAGAATAGAAAAATTATAAAGTAAAAAACATTATAGTAAAAGTATGCTATGGTTTGAAAATACAGGACAGATGAAATAAAGAAAAAAATAACATTTTATTGTTATATATTTATATTGTTATATATTTGCTTGAATTTGTCTCTGGATAATAGATATACTACTTAGTTAAATGACTGTAATGTGTTTCCAAGATTAAAAAATGAAACTAACTAGCAATGTCTCAGTTATATAATATAAAAATGTAATACAAGAATATGTTTGACATTAAAGTGCTAGTAGCATTCAGTACTATTAATATAAAGTGGTAATGAGACCTGGGAAGGAAATAATATAGTAAAAGATATGTGGCACAACCAAGCGGAAGGTAATGAGTGTCTTACAAAAACTTTTCAAGGGATGTAAAAATGACTTGGCCAATATCATACTTTAGGAGACAAAAATATAATACTAGTAATAATCCTAATAATGAATTGCTCTTTAAACTCTCCAAAACATGTAGTTCCAGGAACTCAACTTTGAGAGTTAAGAGAAATTCCATAGTGGAACCACACTCTCAATTATGCCAGAATGAAGTAAAACTTCAATTTATATGATATGTTAATAGATTTACTGTAGCTATTCTTTTTAAATTTTATTTACTGTAGTAAGAAAAATTAATGTGAGATTTGCCCTCAAAGTTTTAAGTGTACAATATAGTATTATTAACTATGGGCACAGATCTGTGCAGCAGATCCCTAGAACTCATTCATGTTGCATAACTGACACTTTATATCCCTTGAAGAGTAGTTCTTCATTTCCCCCACCACAGTGGCAACCAACATACTACTCTCTGTTTCTATGAGTTAGTCTACTTGCAGTACCCTATATAAGTAGAATAATACAGTGTTTTTTCTTCGGTGACTCGCTTATTTAACATAGTGTAATGTCCTACAGATTCACCCACATTATTCCTTATTGCAGAGTTTCTTTCTTAATGGTGAAGAGCAGTCCATCATGCATACATACCACATTTTTTTTTCCTTTTTCCACTGATGGGCATTTAGGTTGTTTCCTCCTTCTGGTTATTGTAGATAATGTTGCAATGAACATGGGAGTGAAAAATATCTCCTTGCAGTTCTGATTTCAATTATTTTGGATAAATACCAAGAAGTAAGACTGCTGGATCATTTGGTATTTCTATTTTTAATTTTTTGAAGAACTTCCATACTGTTTTCTGTGGTAGCTACTATGTACTATTCCTACAAACAGTGTATAGAAGTTTTTTGATGTGCAATTCAATGCAATCACTATCAAAATCCTAATGGCATTCTTTACAGAAATAGACAAAAATGTCATTAAACTCATATGGAATCTCAAAATTACCCAAATAGCCTAAAACCCTTAGAAAGAATACAGTAATTTAAGCAGTATGGTACTGGCATAAAGACAGACCTATAGACTAATGGAATAGAATAGAGTCCAGAAATAGAAACACACTTCCATGGTCAAATGATATTTGACATTTTCTCAAGTGTATACAATGGAGGCAGGATTGAGACTTTGGCAAATTGTGTTGGAAACACTAGATATTTACATATAAACAAATGAGTTTAGACTTTTTTTACATGATACACAGAAATCAACTCAAAATGGATTAAATACTTAGGTATAAGTCCTGAAACTATAAATCTCCTAGAAGAAAACATAGGCTAAAAGCTTCATGACATTGGCCTTGCAATGATGTCTTGACTGTCACACCAAAAGCACAGGCAGTTCTTCTTAAATCATTGTCAGAAAATTCCAGTTATAGGACTAAAGTTGTTTTCAGGCCACCTGATAGATAAAATTTTGTGTGCTCTTCCATTGAAAGCACTGGTCATCAATATTTTTAAGCATATTAATTATTTGACTTATAATAAATAAATTATGATATGCAATATTGTAAATAACTGATAAAAATGAAGATAAACACCAAAAAAGACACATTTCCAAAACTGAAAGAATTCAGTGTTGAAATAAATGATAACATATACAAGCTGATGAGATAAATATATAAATTAAACTCTCCATCGTTTTGTACAGCAGAAGTCAGATTATGAGCAAATATAAAATTATTGACAATCCTATCACATACAATTATTTGTATTATTTCAATTTTCTGAGTGACATTTGGTGGCTAAGAGATCAGTTATTTTATCTCCAAAACTATATTAATGCCAATTAAAGGTCCTTTGAAATACTGACTGAAAAAAAATGCATAGGCATTCTGTGTCTTTCAGAATATTCCACCAACGTAAATAGAATTGAACACTGAGTGTATATATTAGAACAATATTGTATCCCTCAGCTTTGTTTCATTAGCACATAATTCAAAATCTTAGTGTATAACAAAAAAATGTATTTTCAAATTACATTATTTATCGTAGCTGAACTTGAGTTGTTGAAATTTCTCCATATTTCTTCTTCTGATACTAGCACTGAAGATTAAATATTTTTTTGGAAGATGTTGCTCTTGAGGCCGTGTGAAAGAGTAAAAAGTAGCAGAAACATGGGTTCCTTTAAATGATCAGCTCAAAATTGGCACGTTGTCACTTCTGTTTACATTGATTCAACAAAGTCACAGACTTAGAGAATGGACTTGAGGACACGGGGAGGGGGAATAGTAAGCTGGGATGAAGTGAGAGAGTGGAACTGACATATATACACTACTACCAAATGTAAAATAGATAGCCAGTGGGAAGCAGCTGCATAGCACAGTGAGATCAGCTAGGTGGCTTGTGACCACCTAGAGAGGTAGGATAGGGAGGGTGGGAGGGATACGCTATAGGGAAGGGATATGGAGATATATGTATACATATACCTAATTCACTTTGTTATAAAAACAGAAACTAACACAACATTGTAAAGCAATTATACTCCAATAAAGATGTTAAAAAACAAACAAACAAAGTCACATGGGTCATGCCTGAATGTGAGGTGGGGAAGTATTCTCTGCCTACACAGGACAATGGAAGGGATTGCTTGATCCTCTTACAGGGACGGAATGAATTGTTGAGACTACTAACATTATCAATCATACATGTGTTTTTAAGTTACCTCTCCTATTAGAGTATGACCACTTGAAAACACAAATTTCCATTAATCATCCTAATACCCTCTGTATAGTGTTTTAAAAGTATATATATGGAATATTCCTAAGTTACATTGAAAGGGAAAGTACTTATATGACTCAACTATAGGGTCCATCTCTGATTAATTCTATTATTGCTATTTCTATTTCCACCCGCATTTGATACTGAATATAAAGAAAAAAATAAGAAAAGAAAGAAAGAAACAACAGCCAGAATCTGATGCTCTGGGGTAATTTTGTCATTTTTCAAAACAATATAAGACCGTATATTCACAGTGTGTTAATGGAAGCAATAATGTGCTCTCCATGTGAGCAGAAAGGTAAGCATTTTTCAGGGTATGATTTCTAAAAGCTCTGCATCCTCTTGCCAGAGTTTAAGGGATATTCAAAGATTGAAATTGGGGGTCCTTAGTGGTCTCAGGGGGTAAAAATTCCTGTACTTGAGACTCACAGTGAGAATATAAAGAACTTTAAGATGCCATTAACTTCAAATACTCACACTCTATAATACATTAAATCTAATTATTATGACATTATAGAAATATGTAGTATACAAATATTCTTTAAGCTATTTACAATAGTGAATATAAAAGTGCATTTGGCATCAGAGAACATGTTAACTTAATAGTAGAAAAAAAAAAAGCCACTACTGCATGTAGAGAAAATCCAGTACAAAGTATATTTGAATATAAGTTCACTATTCTCATGAATAGCATGGCCGATTCAATTCATTGAAAGTGAATGACATTCAAATGGACTGGTTTCACAGGACCAAAAACTGGACGAGAAGCAAGAGAGAACAAAATGAGAATAGTATACCTCAGTTATTTATTAATTGTTTTATTTTCTTCAATTACTTTTGTCGCTGTTTTTTTTTTTCTCTCTCCTTATAAATTGTTTTCTCATTGGCATTGCTTTGATATCCTGAACAAACAGCTGCCGAATTTGCCAAAGGTCAATTGAGTTTTTAATGTGGTGTTTTGTGTTATCATTGTTAAAATCACGAAATGAATTTCTAGCAAATCACACTAGTGAACTGTAGTTCTTTTGCCCTGCAAAACAATCTGCCTGAGTAAAGCTCTCTCTGGTTTCACAAAAATTTGAAACAAGTAGGCATTTTAAAGATAAATATGTTATGATCATGCTTAAAACTAGATGCAAAGCACAAAAATGACTAATTGCATAAAACCCAAGCAACTAGAAGGGACTATAACTTCTTTCCCTCTTCCTCTCCCTCTCTGGCTATATCAGTCTTTCTGTGAAGAGTCTAATAGTTACTGAATGAAAGGAAGAACATCCAACAAATGTGCAGGCTTTATTATATTTGTTGTTGTGTATATGTACAGGAGTGACTAATTTAGAAACAAACAAAAAAAAGTGGACCTGTGTCATTTATTAATCTCATTATAAATGTGATCCAATCAAATCTCCCCAAATTATAATCAGACTCACAATATAAAATTGCTCATTCACATTTCATATCCATAAATTGCTAAAACTTCATTGTCTCGATAATGTGTATATGTAAAATAATTTTTAAAAAATTGTTTCACCATTCAAAAATCCTGATTTTTCAACATTTGGACAGATCACTGGAATGAAAGTTGAATTATAAGTGTGTATATATATATATATATATATATATAGCATGTTTTGCTACTATATAAATGGATAGGATGGTTCTGGATATTATATCTTAAATAAAAGTTTATGGGCTTATCTGGTGGCGCAGTGGTTGGGAGTCCGCCTGCTGATGCAGGGGACACGGGTTCGTGCCCCGGTCCGGGAAGATCCCACACGCCGTGGAGCAGCTGAGCCTGTGAGCTATGGCCGCTGAGCCTGCGTGTACAGAGCCTGTGCTCCGCATTGGAAGAGGCCGCAGCAGTGAGAGGCCCGCAAAACGCAAAAAAAAAGAAAAAAAAAAGTTTATGTAGCAGATAAAGAATAATATTATGAAACTCTACATTTTCCAGTGTCTTATCTCTATAAGTAGAATTTCTAATGTCACTATTCTATATTTGCTGTATTTTATATAAATGTGTATACACATGTATATATATATATATATATATATAATAAATACTGGAAATACTTTTTTAAAAGATGAAAGTAATTATCTTTTATACATGCCTAGATAATTACCATTTTGTTGCTCTTTCTTCATTTTTGATGATCAAAGTTTCCCTCTGATATCATTTACCTTCCGCCTGTAGCATTTCATATCTATCAAGCCTATTGGCAAAGTTTTCTCATAGTTTTCAGTCATTTGAGAATCTATTTATTTCATCCTCAATCCTGAAAAATATCTTAAGAGATATTAAACTTAGGTTTGACAGTTATCTTCTTTAAGAATTGTATCTACATTGTCGCAATGTCTTTGCCATCTGTGATTTCTATTGAGAAATCCAGTAACATTTCAATCATTCTGCCCTTGTATGTATTGTTTGGCTCTAGTGTTTTATTTTTGCTGCTTTCAAATTGTTTTCTTTATCTTTTGTGTTCAGCAGTTTCATTAAGATTTGTCTAGTCATAGTTTTACATTATCCTATTGGAGGTTCACTGAGCTTTTTCTGTAAATGCAGTATGTACATTTATGTCTTACACCAAGTTTAGAAATTATTTCTTCATTTTTTTCTGGACAAATTTCATTCTCCTCTTCACTTGAGATTCCAATGACATAAATACATTTGGATATTAGAACTTCAGGTATTTGTTTTTATTTTTTAATTTTGTCTGTTCTTCATATTGGATAGTTTATGTTGCTCTAGTTTAAATTTAATTGAGTCTTTCCTTTATAACTTCCATTCTGCTACTATACAATTGAGTATTTTTAAAACTTCATATATGTTAATTATGAAGTTTCCATTTGTTATATTGTTTAGCTTATATCCATTTAATAAATATGTCTTTCAATTCATTTCAAATGTATTTACCTTCATTTCATGGATCACAGTTATAGTAATATACATTTTGTAGTTGTCTGAGAAGTCCAATATTTTTGTAATATCAGGATTGAGTTCTGCTGTGTTTTTTTTAGAATTTGTTACATTTTCCTCATTCTTTACATGTTAACTTATGTGGGATTTTCTGAACATTGTAGAGGTTATGCTGTATAGACTCCAGGCCTTGTTATAATATTTTGGGTACTTTTTTTTTTTTTTTTGCGATACACGGGCCTCTCACTGTTGTGGTCTCTCCCGTTGCGGAGCACAGGCTCCGGACGCACAGGCTCAGCGACTGTGGCTCACGAGTCCAGCCACTCCGCGGCATGTGGGATCTTCCCGGACCAGGGTACAAGCCCGTGTCCCCTGTATCAGCAGGCGGACTCTCAGCCACTGCGCCACCAAGGAAGCCCCAGGTACATATATTTTAGAACACGATAAATCTGGTTACATTCACACTGAAAGTTCTACATCACCTTCTGTGAGAAATTATTCTAAATCAGTTCACTTTTCAAAAATGTGTCTATTCTATCTTGGCTCTCTCTTGTATATGATCTGACAGGATTTAGCCTGAAACTGTGACCATGTGTAATCATGAGATTAATTATCAAACACTGTTTTATACTAGTTTGGTGTATCCCAACCAGCCAGAGTTCAGGGTTAAGTCTGAGTTGTGTACAGGTTAACTATCAGTAAACAACTACTATAAGTCTTTCTACTTTCTAATATGTGAAATTAATCAATATGATATGCAAGAAAATATGCAAGTCAGAAGAAAAAGGAAGAAAAATAAGAAAAAAATATGCAAAGGATAGGAATGGCAGTTCTTCAAAGTGAAAGCCTAAAAGCAAACAAGTAAAGGGGAAGAAAGATATCATCAGATCTGGAAAAATTAAAAAGCAATGAATATCATAAAATTAAAAAAATCAAAAGGCAAAAATTGTCTAACATGGCTAACTATGCTCTGTAGAAGTGTAAATTGATGCAAGCATTCTTGAAACAAATCTGGTAGTAAGAAGTGAATTCTTGTCTTGTTTTCCAGCTTTCTATTTATAAATATATTTCTTTGAGGAAAACTTACACGTCTATAGTAGGACTTGAATTAGAATGGTGTGTTATCAGTGAATGTTTGTCAAGTAGTTGGAAACAATTGTAGTGTCCAGCATGAAGAAATTTATGTATAAAATGTCACGGATATTTAGTATAAAATACTATGAGTCATTTAGAAGTGATTAACTTGATGTCTTTTGGCATACAGATAGATTTTAAAAATATATCTCAAAAGCACAGTGGATAGGTATGTAAAGGAGGATATTTTTTTAAATTGGGAGGATTATAGCTATCCTTGCTGGTGACACCTGTGTAGCTGACACCTCTTGATGTCTCAACCATTAACGTTTTATCATTCATAACTTTGCACAAGCCAATGGTTTCTTACTGAAAGCACCTGGATTTCTGTCCAAAGACTTTCTCTGGTTTCACAAGGGTGTATGGTTTATGCTCAGGGCAAGGCAGAAATGAAAGCTCATCAAATATCCAAAGCCACTCCCAACCAATAATGACTAAACATTAGAGGATACCTACTCCAGCTTCTTCTTGCATTGACAGGGACAGCTTAGCCAACTATGTTTTCTGAGAAGATCCAAAGGAAACTATTTCAATAAATGGAAAAATTATAATACTAAGGGGAGATCAGTGGAATTTTTTGAGAAATTTAGTGGTGGCTGTGCTCAGTAGACCAGATGGTAGAAACTGGATGCTACTAGAACTTAGCTGCCTAAGTATAAATATAGACAATGAAATTACAGAATAATAGAGCAGGTAATGGAACTTAGCTGTTGGCAACAAGTTGGATGTAATTATCTTAATAGACAGCAAGCTAGAAATGGTTAACAGGGACATTGAATCATAGACATCTGTGACAATAGCTTATTAAAGTTAGTGCTCTAAGAACATAGATGGACAGTCAATGAGAAAATTGTTTTACTTACACAACCTCAAAACTCAACAAGAAGTGGCCATAAAGTCAGCTCCTGCAATAGAGAGTCCCAATTTCCCTGCCCAATATCTGGATTTGAGCCAGTTCTTAGACCCAGAGGCCCATCAATTGAATGGAAGGCTGTACCCTCTTGAAGACTGTATATAGCATCTATTAATCCCAGTCCTTTCCTAGAGTGATATATGGCTATGGCCATATCAAACTGACTGTACACTGAAGGAAGGGGGAAAGGGAATACAAACATATTCTGAGGGATGTTGGTCTCACCCGACATGATCACAGGAAAGTCCAAACACTCTCATTTATTCACTATTAAATTAGGATCATATAGAGCAAAATGATAAGTGAAGTCCTTGCCTAATTCCTTCTCATAATGGATCTAATGGATGGGGGCTATTCTGTGGCAGTTCCTTTGTTCTCTGAGTACATACTTATAATAGATATACATAGAAGCTGAAAAACTTACATTGGTCCTTCATAGTGGAGTCATTAGAAAGAAAAGGCTAACCATGCAACTGTTAGCCAACATATCCAAGAAAGTAACTCAGAAACAATACCAAACCTGGGTGAACTGGCTAAGATTATTGCCACTTCCAAAGACCTAAAGAATGCAGGTATGAAGGTCCCTATCAGATCGCAATTTAATTCCCAGTCAAGTTTCTGCAAAAATCGGACAGATCATAGGATAGCTACAATCATTAATTACTGGTATTTTATTAGAATAATAACACTATACTAACAACTTGGTAAGTGACTCATTTTGGTGTATCAATTCATTTTAATCTGCCCCAGGAAGAGGTATAATGATTACTATCTGTCTTTAACCAGAGCTTTGTTCAATCTCCTATATATTAACTAAATAATTCAAAGAGATATAAATCATCTTTACTTGATGCAGAACATGATACTATGTAAATATAATGTGTTGCTCACATTTCCCCATAATATTCTAGTTAGTTCAGATCATCTGAGAAACAGATACCAAAATAGGAACGAATGTGAATGTAATATATTGCGAAACACATGTTACAGAAAAAAGAAAGGCAGCCAGAGAGGGCAGAAGAGCTGTGGGAATGCATTGCAGTGTGTGAAGCAGATGAAAATAAGGAGGCTGCATAGTCTCTCACACTGCAGTGTAGTTCTAGGAAGGTTTTGCCTAAAACATCTGGGTGTGTATATATATATATATATATATATATATATATATATATATATATATATATATATATTTTTTTTTTTTTTTTGTGGTACGCGGGTCTCTCACTGTTGTGGCCTCTCCCGTTGCGGAGCACAGGCTCTGGATGCACAGGCTCAGCGGCCATGGCTCACAGGCCCAGCTGCTCCGCCGCATGTGGGATCTTCCCGAACCAGGCCACGAACCCGTGTCCCCTGCATTGGCAGGCAGACACTCAACCACTGCGCCACCAGGGAAGCCCCATCTGGGTGTATTTGATCCAAAGTCTCAGGACAGAGGATTTTCATATCTAGTAGGTATGGCCTACTGTTTTTAGTCATTGGTGGAGAGCTGCATGTGGGAAGTATAGCCTAAGCAAGAACGTGTTGATGGATTCAGAATGCAACAACTGTGACTGTCCGCCAAATACATTCCCTCAGCAGCAAATCTGAGTGGTGTATTTTTGTTACCACTACATTAATGTATACTTTAATTTTGAACATGCTAATTTCTCTACTATAACATCCTACTTAATCCTCTCTGCCTGAAACTCTGCTTGTTTTTGAGAACCAAAGTTAAATATCACCCTTCTGGGGATGAAGAAGTTTGGAAAGGGGATATTCACAGGTATCAGTCTACTTCAGATTTGATTCTTGCTGAAAGTTATGTTATTTTGCACTATCTCTAACCTCATTCTATCTTATATATAGCATACAGTTATCATGTTATATTTGATTTTATACAACTGTCAAAGTTCTTTGACATTATCGAATGCCCAGAATCAAATGCTTATATTCGTATGTCCATGATTTCTAGCATATACTTTGGCTCCTAGTGATCATTTTTTAAAAAGAATATTTAAAAAAATAAAGTGTTGTTAAAAATAAAATAATAAATGAATCAATATAAGTAATTCTCTTTTTGTTTCTTTCACTTGTAGAACATTGATAATAGTGATTAGACATTATAAGACAACATACTATATAGATTCTCAACTGATCTATTTTTATTTTCTTCCCCAACTACTCCAGACAAATATAAAAGCTTCTATAAAACTCATATTGTACTCACCATATATTATATGACTTTGGTTACATTTATTTTCCTGTTAAGTCAGGGTTTAGATGACAAAAAACATTGTATTCCATTTTTTTTTTTTTCTTATCGAGACTTTTTTTTTTTTAACATCTTTACTGGAGTATAATTGCTTTACAATGGTGTGTTAGTTTCTGTTTTATAACAAAATGAATCAGTTATACATATACATATGTCCCCATATCTCTTCCCTCTTGAATCTCCCTCCCTCCCACCCTCCCTATCCCACCCCTCTAGATGGTCACAAAACACTGAGCTGATCTCCTTGTGCTATGTGGCTGCTTCCCACTGGCTATCTATTTTACGTTTGCTAGTGTATATATGTCCATGCTACTCTCTCACTTTGTCTCAGCTTACACTTTCCCCTCCCCATATCCTCAAGTCCATTCTCTAGTAGGTCTGCATCTTTATTCCTGTCTTGCCCCTAGGTTCTTCTGACCATTTTTTCTTATTTTAGATTCCATATATATGTGTTAGCATACGGTATTTGTTTTTCCATTTCTGACTTACTTCACTCTGTATGACAGACTCTAGATCCATCCATCTCACTACAAATAACTCAATTTCATTTCTTTTTAGAGCTGAGTAATATTCCATTGTATATATGTGCCATATCTTCTTTATCCATTCATCTGTTGATGGACACTTAGGTTGCTTCCATGTCCTGGCTGTTTTAAGTAGTGCTGCAATGAACATTGTGGTACCTGACTATTTTTGAATTATGGTTTTCTCAGGGTATATGCCCAGTAGTGGGATTGCTGAGTCATATGGTAGTTCTATTTATATATTTTTTAAAGAACCTCCATACTGTTCTCCATAGTGGCTGTATCAATTCCCACCAACAGTGCAAGAGTGTTCCCTTTTCTCCACACCCTCTCCAGCATTTATTGTTTATAGATTTTTTGATGATGGCCATACTGACCGGTGTGAGATGACATCTCATTGTAGTTTTGATTTGCATTTCTCTAATGATTAATGATGTTGAGCATTCTTTCATGTGTTTGTTGGCAATCTGTATATCTTCTTTGGAAAAATGTCTATTTAGGTCTTCTGCCCACTTTTGGATTGGGCTGTTTGGTTTTTTTAAACATTTATTTTTAAAAGTTATTTATTTTAATTTATTTACTTTTGGCTGTGTTAGGTCCTCGTTGCTGAGTGGGATTTTTCTCTAGTCGTGGAGAGTGGGGGCTACTGTTCATTGTGTTGCACAATCTTCTCATTGTGGTGGCTTCTCTCTTTGCTGAGCAATGGCTCTAGGCATGCAGGCTTCAGTATTTGCAACACGTGGGCTCAGTAATTGTGGCTCATGTGCTCTAGAGCATAGGGTCAGTAGTTGTGACACATGGACCTAGCTGCTCCATGGCAGATGGGATCTTCCCAGACCAGGGCTCGAACCTTGTGTCCCCTGCATTTGTAGGCAGATCCATAACCACTGTACCACTAGGGAAGCTCGGTTGTTTGTTTGTTTTTAGATATTGAGCATCATGAGTTGCTTGTATGATTTGCAGATCAATCCTTTGTCAGTTGCTTCATTGGCAAATATTTTCTCCCATTCTGAGGGTTGTATTTTCATCTTGTTTATGGTTTCCTTTGCTGTGCAAAAGCTGTTAAGTTTCATTAGTTTCCATTTCTTTATTTTTGTTTTTATTTCCATTTCTCTAGGAGATGTGTCAAAAAGGATCTTGCTGTGATTTATGTCATAGACTGTTCTGCCTATGTTTTCCTCTAAGAGTGTGAGGGTGTCTGGTCTTACACTTAGGTCTTTAATCCATTTTGATCTTATTTTTGTGTATGGTATTAGGGAGTGTTCTAATTTCATTCTTTCACATATAGCTGTCCAGTTATCCCAGCACCAATTATTGAAGATGCTCTCTTTTCTCCATTGTATATTCTTGCCTCCTTTATCAAAGATAAGGTGACCATACGTGCCTGGGTTTATCCCTGCATTTTCTATCCTGTTCCATCAATCTATATTTCTGTTTTAGTGCCAGTACCATACTATATTGATTAGTGTAGCTTTGTAATATAGTCTGATATCAGGGAGCCTGAGTCCTCCAGCTCTGTTTTTCTTTCTCATGATTGACTTGGCTACTCGGGGTCTTTCGTGTTTCCATACAAATTGTGATTTTTTTTTGTTCTAGTTCTGTGAAAAATGCCAGTGGTTGTTTGATAAGGATTGCATTGAATCTGTAGATTGCTTTAGGTAGTATAGTCATTTTCACAATGTTGATTCATCCAATCCAAGAGCATTGGTATATCTCTCCATCTCTTTGTATCATTTTTAACTTTTTCATCAGTGTCTTATAATTTTCTGCATACAGGTCTTTTGTCACCTTAGGTAGGTTTATTCCTAGATATTTATTCTTTATGTTGCAATGGTAAATGGGAGTGTTTTCTTAATTTCACTTTCAGATTTTTCATCATTAGTGTATAGGAATGCAAGAGATTTCTGTGCATTAATTTGGATTCCTTGTATTCCTTTTTCTTCTCTGACTGCTGTGGCTAAAACTTCCAAAACAATGTTGAATAATAGTTGTGAGAGTGGGCAACATTGTCTTGCTCCTGATCTTAGTGGAAATGCTTTCAGTTTTTCACCATTGAGGACAATTTTGGCTGTGTGTTTGTCATATATGGTCTTTATTATTTTGAGGAAAGTTCCCTCTATGCCTACTTTCTGGAGGGTTTTTATCATAGATGGGTGCAGAATATTGTCAAAAGCTTTCTCTTCATCTATTGAGTTGATCGTATGGTTTTTCTCCTTCAATTTGTTAATATGGTGTATCACGTTGGTTCATTTGTGTATATTGAAGACTCCTTGCATTACTGGAATAAACCCCAATTGAACATTGTGCATGATCCTTTTAGTGTGCTGTTGGATTCTGTTTGCTAGTATTTAGTTGAGGATTTTTGCATTCATGTTCATCAGTGATAGTGGCCAGTAGTTTTCTTTCTTTGTGACGTCTTTGTGTGGTTTTGGTATGAGAGTGATGATGGACACGTAGAATGAGTTTGGGAGTGTTCCTCCCTGTGCTATATTTTGGAAGAGTTTGAGAAGGATAAGTTTTAGCTCTTCTCTAAATGTTTTTGGTTTTTTTTTTTTTTTTTTTTTTTTTTTGTGGTACACGGGCCTCTCACTGCTGTGGCCTCTCCCACTACGGAGCACAGGCTCCGGACGCACAGGCTCAGTGGCCATGGCTCACGGGCCCAGCTGCTCCACGGCATGTGGGATCTTCCTGGACCGGGGCACGAACCCATTTCCCATGCATCAGCAGGTGGACTCTCAACCACTGTGCCACCAGGGAAGCCCTTCTCTAAATGTTTGATAGAATTTGCCTGTGAAGCCATCTGGTCCTGGGCTTTTATTTGTTTGAAGATTTTTAATCACGGCTTTAATTTCAGTGCTTGTGATTGGTCTGTTCATATTTCTTTTTCTTCCTGGTTCAGTCTCGGAAATTTGTGCATTTTTAAGAATTTGTCCATTTCTTCCAGGTTGTCCACTTTATTAGCATATATTTGCGTGTAATAATCTCTCATGATACTTTGTATTTCTGCAGTGTCAGTTGTTACTTCTCCTTTTTCATTTCTAATTCTATTGATTTTAGTCTTTTTCCTTTTTTTCTTGATAAGTCTGGCTAATGATTTATCAATTTTGTTTATCTTCTCAAAGTACCAGCTTTTAGTTTTATTAATCTTTGCTATCATTTTCCTTCATTTCTTTTTCATTTATTTCTGATCTGATCTTTATGATTTTTCCTTCTACTAACTTGGGGTTTTTTTGTTCTCCTTTCTCTAATTGCTTCAGGTGTAAGGTTAGGTTCTTTATTTGAGATGTTTCCTGTTTCTAGAGGTGGGATTATATTGTTATAAACTTCCCTCGTAGAACTGCTTTTGCTGCATCCCATAGGTTTTGGGTCATTGTGTTTTCATTGTTATTTGTTTCTATCTATGTTTTGATTTCCTCTTTGATTTATTCAATGATCTCTTGGTTATTAAGTAGTGTGTTTTTAGCCTCCATGTATTTGTATTTCTTACAGATTTTTTTCCTGTATTGATATCTAGTCTCATAGTGTTGTGGTCAGAAAGATACTGATATGATTTCAATTTTCTTAAATTTACCAAGGCTTGATTTGTGACCCAAGATATGATCTATCCTGGAGATTGTTCCATGAGCCCTTGAAAAGAATGTGTATTTTTTGTTTTTGGATGGAATGTCCTATAAATATCAATTAAGTCCCTCTTGTTTAATGTATCATTTGAAACTTGTGTTTCCTTATTTTTATTCACTTTGGATGATCTGTCAAATTGTGAAAGTGGGGTGTTAAATCCCCTTACTATAATTGTGTTACTGTCAATTTCCCCTTTTATGGATGTTACTATTTTCCTTATGTATTGATGTGCTCCTATATTGGGTGCATAAATGTTTACAGTTTTTATATATTCTTCTTGGATTGATCCCTTGATCATTATGTAGTGTTCTTTTTCTCTTATAATAGTCTTAGTTTTAACGTCTATTTTGTCTGATATGAAAATTGCTATTCCAGCGTTCTTTTGATTTCCATTTGCATGGAATATGTTTTTCCATCCCCTCACTTTCAGTCTGTGTGTGTTGCTAGGTCTGAAGTGTGTCTCTTGTAGACAGCATATATACAGATCTTGTTTTTGTATCCATTCAGCCAGTTTATGTCTTTTGGTTGGAGCACTTAACCCATTTACATATAAGGTAATTATCAATACGTATGTTCCTATTACCATTTTCTTAATTGTTTTGGGTTTCCTATTGTAGATCTTTTCCTTCGCTTGTGGTGCCTGCCTAGAGAAATTCCTTTAGCATTTGTTGTAAAGCTGATTTTGTGGTGCTTAATTCTCTCAACTTTTGCTTGTCTGTAAAGCTTTTAATTTCTCCTTCAAATCTGAATGAGATCCTTGGTGGGTAGAGTAATCTTGGTTGTAGAGTTTTCTCCTTCATCACTTTAAATATGTGCTGCCACTCCCTTCTGGCTTGCAGAGTTTCTGCAGAAAGATCAGCTGTTAACCTTATGAGGATTCCCTTATGTATTATTGTTTTTCCCTTGCTGCTTTTAATATTTGTTATTTGTATTTAATTTTTGATAATTTGATTAACATGTGTCTTGGTGTGTTTCTCCTTGGATTTATCCTGTAAGGGACTCTCTGTGCTTCCTGGACTTGATTAACATTTCCTTTCCATATTAGTGAAGTTTGCAACTATAATCTCTTCAAATATTTTCTCTGTCCTTTTGTTTTTCTCTTCTTCTCCTGGGACCCCTATAATTCTAATGTTGGTGTGTTTAATGTTGTTCCAGAGGTCTATGAGACTGTTCTCACTTCTTTTCTTTCTTTTTTCTTTATTCTGTTCTGCAGTAGTTATTTCTACTATTTTATCTTCCAGTTCACTTATCCATTCTTCTGCCTCAGTTATTCTGCTATTGAACACTTCTAGAGATTTTTAATTTCATTTACTGTGTTTTTCATAACTGTTTGTTTGCTCCTTAGTTCTTCCAGGTCCTTTTTAAACATTTCTTGTATTTTCTCCATTCTATTTCCAAGATTTTTCATCATCTTTACTGTCATTATTCTGAATTCTTTTTCAGGTAGTCTTCATATTTCCTCTTCATTTGTTAGGTCTGGTGTGTATTTGCCTTGCTCCTTCATCTGGTGTGTGTTTCTCTGTCTTTTGATTTTGCTTAACTTACTGTGTTTGTGGTCTCCTTTTTGCAGCCTGCTGGTTCATAATTTCTGTTGTTTTTGGTGTCTCTCTCCAGTGGCTAAAGTTCATTCAGTGGGTTGTGTAGGCTTCCTGGTGGAGGGGACTAGCGCCTGTGTTCTGGTGGATGAGTCTGGATCTTGTCTTTCTGGTGGGCAGGTCCACGTCTGGTGGTGTGTTTTGGGGTATCCCTGGACTTATTATGATTTTAGGCAGCCTCTCTGCTAATGGGTGAGGTTGTGTTCCTGTCTTGCCAGTTGTTTGGCATAGGGTGTCCTGCAGTGTAGCTTGCTGGTCATTGAGTGGAGCTGGGTCTTGGCATTGAGATGGAGATCTCTGGGAGATTTTCACCATTTGATATTACATGGAGGTTGGAGGTCTCTTGTGGACCAGTGTCCTGAACTTGGCTCTCCCACCTCAGTGGCACAGCCTTGATGCCTGGCTGGAGCACCAAGAGCCTGTCTTCCACTTGGCTCAGAATAAAAGGGAGAAAAAAAAAAGAAAGAAGATAAAATAAAATTTAAAAAAGTAAAATAAAATAACATTATTAAAATAAAAAAATAATAATCAGGAAGAAAAAAAATTTAAGTTATAAAAAAAATTAAATAAAGGACAGGCAGAACCCTAGGGCAAATGGTTCAAACAAAGCTAAACGGAGAAAGTCATACACAGAAGCATACACATACATACTCACAAAGAGAAAAAGGGGAAAAAATATATATATATCATTGCTCCCAAAGTTCACCTCCTCAATTTGGGATGATTCATTGTCTATTCAGGTATTCCACAGTTGTAGTGTACATCAAGTTGATTGTGAGATTTTATCCACTGCTCCTGAGGCTGCTGGGAGAAATTTCCTTTTCTCTTCTTTGTTCACACAGCTCCTTGTGTTAGGCTTTGGATTTAGACCCGCCTCAGTGTGGGCCTGTGGGCATCTTTTCTTTGCTCAGAGAGGACAGGGATAAAGGAGCAGCTGTTTTGGTGGCTCTGGCTCATTAGGGATGGGTACAGATGTTGGGCAATCCTGCAGCAGCAGAGCCAGTGTAAAATTGCACCAGCCAGAGGCATGCCATTCATTCTCCCAGGGAATATGTCGTTGGATCATGGGACCCTGGCGGTGGCAGGATGCACAGGGTCCCAGGAGGGGAGTTGTGGATAGTGACCTGTGCTTGCACACAGGCTTCTTGGTGGCTGCAGCAGCAGCCTTCGCATCTCATACCTGTCTCTGTGGTCCGTGCTGATAGCCGTGGCTCTTACTCTTCTCTGGAGCTCCTTTAAACGGTGATCTTAATCCCCTCTCCTCACGCACCAGGAAACAAAGAGGCAAGAAAAAGTCTGTTGTTTCTTCAGTAGCTCCAGACATTTTCCCGTACTCCCTCGTGGCTAGCTGTGGTTCACTAGCCCCCTTCAGGCTGTGTTCATGCAGACAACCCCAGTCCTCTCCCTGGGATCCCATCGAAGTCCAAGCCTCAGCTCCAAGCACCAACCTGTCCCGGCAGGTAAGCAGACAAGCCTCTCGGACTGGT
This sequence comes from Grampus griseus, assembly GCF_964374135.1. Taxonomy (NCBI): domain Eukaryota; kingdom Metazoa; phylum Chordata; class Mammalia; order Artiodactyla; family Delphinidae; genus Grampus; species Grampus griseus. The sequence continues at coordinate 50,440,133 of NC_139012.1, forward strand.
GAGTGCTGGTCAGTACCGATCCTCTGTGCAGGAATCTCTCTGCTTTGCCCTCCACTCCCCAGTTGCTGTGCTCTCTTCCATGACTGCAAAGCTTTCCCACTCTGTCACCCACATTCTCTGTCCAGGAAGGGGCTTCCTAGTGTGTGGAAACCTTTCCTCTTTCACAGATCCCTCCAAGAGGTGCAGGTCCCATCCCTATTATTTTGTCTCTGTTTTTTCTTTTCTTTTCTTTTCTTTTTTTTTTTTTTTTTTTTTTTTTTTTTTGCCTACCCTGGTACGTGCAGAGTTTCTTGCTTTTTGTGAGGTCTGAGGTCTTCTGCCAGCGTTCAGTAGATGTTATGCAGGAGTTGTTCCACATATAGATGTATTTCTCATGTATTTGTGGGAAGGAAGGTGATCTCCATGTCCTAGTCTTCCTCCATCTTGAAGCTCCAGCCCATTTGTATTTTTATTATAAAAATTAGAAGCATATCATGTTTATGGTAAAACAAAACAATTGTTACTGAATTCTTATTCCATTTGGATTATAATCCTGATTTTTAAAGTGTTTTTGTAAAATTTTATCTAACTTAATACCATAAACACAAGTTATTATCTTATTTGGTTTAATAAAAAGTTAGATCCTCATCAATATTAAATGTTTTGTCAGGAACACAAAGACAGTAATTTGCTGTTCCCCAAGTTATTTTTGCATTATGTTTGAAATGAATTGTCAAGTTTTGTAACTGCTGTTCTCTCTGAAAAGCAGAAACTTCTTGAGGGATAAGGAAATTATCAGATAGCAAATGTAATTAATTAGTGATTGTTTCAAGATTACAAAGATGGGAGTACCTCAGTAATAAAAAGCTATAGACAAATTAAGTGAACAGGTCAATATCTTTGATGAATATCGAAGCAAAAATCCTCAACAAAATATTAGCAAACCAAATCCTGCAATACATAAAAAGAATTACACACCATGATCCAGTTGGCTTTATTCCGTTGTCACAAGGATGGTTCAACAGAGGCAAATCAATCAATGTGATATACCACATCAAAGGGTAATGGTAAAATAACATGATCATCTCAATAGACACATAAAACAGATGACAAAATTCCACCTTCATTCAAGATAAAATTTTTAATCAAAGTTGGTACCGAGGGAAGATATCTCAACATAATAAAGTCCATTTATGACAAACACACAACAAGCTAATACTCAAAAGTGAAAAGCTGAAAGCCTTCCTGCTAAATTTAGGAACAAGACAAGGATGCCACTCCCACTGTTCCTATTTAACATTGTATTGGATGTCCTAGCCACAGTAATCAGACAAGGAAAAAAATAGTCATCCAAACTGGAAAAGAATAGGTAAAACTGTCACTATCTGCAGATGACATAAAACTCTATGCAGTGATCCCTAAAGTCTCCACCCAAAATCTTAAGAACTAATACATGAATTCAGCAATGTAACAGGATACAAGATCAATATACAGAAATCTGTTGTGTTTCTATATACTGATAATGAAATATCAGAGAAAGAAGGTAAAAACAAATCCCATTTAAAATCACATAAAAATACCTAAATAACCTAGGAATAAGCTTAACGAAGGAGATGAAAGACCTATACACTGAAAGCTATAAAGCATTGATGAAGGAAATTGAAAATGAGGCAATGAAATAGACAGATATCCCTTGCTCTTGGATTGGAAGAATTAATATTGTTAAAATGGTCATACTATCCAAAGCAATCTACAGATTTATTGCTACCTCTATCAAAATACCATGACATTTTTTAACAGAACTAGACAAAATAGTCTTAAAGTTTATATGGAATCACAAAACCCCTGAATTTCCAAAGAAATCCTGAGAAAATGAACAAAGCTGGAGGTGTAACTCTCCTAGACTTCAGACTATATTACAAAATGACAGTAATCAATACAGAGTGGTACTGGCACAAAGACAGATATGTAGATCAATGGAACAGAATAGAGAGCCCAGAAATAAACCCATGCACTTATGGTCAGTAAATCTATGACAAGGAGGCAAGAGTATACAATGGAGAAAAGACAGTCTCTTCAACGAATGGTACTGGACAGCCACGTGTGAAAACATAAGATTAGAACACTTCCTCACAACATATACAAAAATAAACTCAAAATGGTTTAAAGACACATCATCTCACACTTGTCAGAATGACTGTCATCAAAAAGTCTACAAATAACAGACTTTGGAGTGGATGTGGAGAAAGGGGAACCCTCATAAGCAGTGGGAATGTAGATTGGTACAACCACTATGGAAAACAGTATGGAAGTTACTGAAAAATTAAAAATAGAACTATCATATAATCCAGTAATTCCATTTCTGGGTGTATATCTGTAAATAAAATGAAAACTATATTTCAAAAATACACATGCACCCCCATGTTGATAGCAGTATTATTTACAGTAGCCAAGACATAGAAGCAACCCAAGTGCGCATCAATGAAGTATTGGATTGAGAATATGTGGTCGTGACATCACCCTGCTGTGACACACACACAGTAGGAAAACTGACTAATTAAAAGGATTTACCATGCATCTTATGACTCTTTACTGGAGCCTCAGGAGATAGGTAAAGATGAATGTTGTGTCTCAACCAACACTGAAAATGTGAAGTTTAGAAGACATTTGCTAAGTCAAGTCACCTCATGGTCAAACTCAGGTAGCTGTTATCTCTTTAGTTGACTCCAATTTGCAGCAATTTCTTAATCTTTTCTTTCTGAGACCTGACACTTTGAAGAGTAATAGTCAGGAAGGAGGTCAGGCAGCCTGTAGGAACAGAGAGAAGCTCCCAGCTCCCAGGCTGCCTGGAAACAGGATGTTGGAACTGTAGCCACAAGACTGCATTCTGCCAACAACCTGAATAAGTTTAGAAGCAGGTTCTTCCCAAGAGCCTCCAGTTCCCTGACCAGTGATCAGACTTTCACCCTCGGGACTGAAAGCACAGAGTCTTAACCACTGGACCATCAGACAATTCCCCCGAATTCCCCACTTCTCAGTACCTCTGCCACCCTAGTCGAAGCCACCATCATCTCAGGTTTATCCACTGAGCGGGACTGGGAGTGGCAACATCCCAAAGCAAGGAACCCACTTAGCAACCAGATCTTAGATTCTGAGGACTAAGAAATCTGGCAGAGACCATCTTCATTGAATGAATCAAGTAAACAAAGTTAACATCACAAGGAGTGCAACAAATTGAAATTTTGTACCCCTGATAGGATGCAGTAAGAAGAACACAGCATCTCTTACATGATATACCTGCCAAAGTGCATCACTTGAGACCTGTGACTTGCATGAGTGGCACCTCCACTGGAATCCTGTGGGACATAATTCTTTTTCCATGTGCATAGGAATTACCAAAGCAAAAACTGCACTGGACAGATTTATTGAGCCATGTGGTTGACAGGATCTTGGTGCTTGAGCTGGGTGTCAGGCCTGAGGCTCTGAGGTGGAATAAACAAGTTCAGGACATGGGTCCACTGGAGACATCCTGACCCCACATAATATCAATTGATGAGAGCTCTCCCAGAGATATTTGTCTCAATACTAAGACCTAGCTCCACTCAAGGACCAGCAAACTACAGTGCTGGACACTCCATAACAAAAAGCTAGCAAGACAGGGACACAACCCCACCCATTAGCACAGAGGCTGCCTAAAATCATAATAAGTTCACAGACACTCTAAAACACACCACCAGATGCAGTCCTGCCCACCAGAAAGACAAGATCTAGCCTCATTCAACAGAACACAGGCACCAGTCCCCTCCACCAGGAAGCCTCCACTGCCCACTGAACCAACCTTAGCCACTGGGGCAGACAGCAAGACAATGAGTACTGTGAACCTACAGCCTGCAAAAAGGAGAGTCCAAATACAGTAAATTAAGCAAACTGAGAATACAGAAAAATACACAACAGATGAAGGAGCAAGGTAAAAACTCACCAGACCAAACAAATGAAGATGAAATAGGCAGTCTACCTGAAAAAGAATTCAGAGTAATGATAGTAAAGATGATCCAAAATCTCAGAAATAGAATGAAGAAAATACAAGAAATGTTTAAAAAGGGCCTAGAAAACCTATGGAGCAAATAAACAATGATGAACAACACAATAAATGAAATTAAAAATACTCTAGAAGGAACCAATAGCAGAATAACTGAGGCAGAAGAACGAATAAGGGACCTGGAAGATAAAATAGTGGAAATAAATACCACAGAGCAGAATAAAAAAATTAGAATGAAAAGAATTTAGGACAGTCTCAGAAAACCCTGGGACAACATTTAAACACAACAACATTCATATTATAGGGGTCCCAGAAGAAGAAAAAAAGGAACTGAGAAAATATTTGAATAGATTATCGTTGAAAACTTCCCTAATTTGGGAAATGAAACAGTCAATCAAGTCCAGGAAGGGCAGAGTGTCCCTTACTGTAAAAACCAAAAGAGAAACATGCAGAGACAGATATTAATGAAACTAACAAAAATTAAAACAAAGAAAAAATGTTAAAAGCAGCAAGGGAAAAGCAACAAATAACATACAAGGGAATGCCCATAAGGTTAAAGCTGATCTTTCAGCAGAAAGTCTACAAGACAGAAAGGAGTCGCAGGGTATGTTTAAAATGAGGGAAAAAAAAAAACCTAAAACCGAGATTACCCTACCCAACAAGGGTCTCATATTGTAATATTCAACAGAGAAATTAAAACCTTTACAGACAAGCAAAAGCTAAGAGAATTCAACACCACCAAACCAGCTTTACAACAAATGGTAAAAAAAACTTATCTAGGCAGGAAACACAAGAGAAGAAAAAGACCTACAAAAATAAAAAAAAAAAAATTAAGAAAATGGTAATAGGAAGATAAATATTGATAATTACCTTAAATGTAAATGGATTAAATGCTCCAACCAAAAGACCTAAACTGGCTGAATGGATAAAAGAAATAAGACATGTATAGATACTGTCTACAAGAGACCCACTTCAGACCTAGGGACACATACAGACTGAAAGTGAGGGGATGGGAAAAGATATTTCATGAAAATGAAAACCAAAAGAAAGCTGGAGTAACAATTCTCATTCAGACAAAATAAACTTTAAAAATAAAGACTATTACAAGAGACAAAGAAGCACACTACATAATGATCAATGGATCAATCCAAGAAAAAATATATAACAAGTGTAAATATTTATGTACCCAACATAAGAGCACCTCTATAAATAAGGCTAATGCTAGCAGCCATAAAAGGGGAAATCAACAGTAACATACTAATAGTAGGGTACATTAACACACCATTTTCACCAAAGGACACATCGTCCAAAATGAAAATAAATAAGAAAGCACAAGCTTTAAATGACACATTAGACAAGATGGATCTAATTGATATTTATAGGACATTCTATCTAAAAACAACAGAATACACTTTCTTCTCAAATACTCATGGAACATTCTCCAGGATAGATTACATCTTGGGTCACAAATCAAGCCTTGGTAAATTTAAGAAAATTGAAATCATATCAAGTATCTTTTCTGACCACAATGCTATAAGACTAGATATCTATTACATGAAAAAATCTGTAAAAAATGCAAACACATGGAGATTAAAAAATACACTAATGAATAACCAAGAAATCAAAGGGGAAATCAAAAATACCAAGAAACAAATGACAAAGAAAACATGATGACCCCAAACCTATGGGATACAGAAAAAGAAATTCTAAGAGGGAAGTTTATAGCAATACAATCCTACCTTAAGAAACAAAAAGCAACTTAAATAAACAACCTAACTTTACACCTAAAGCAATTAGAGAAAGAGGAAAACAAACAAACAAACAAAAAACAAAGTTAGCAGAAGGAAAGAAATCATAAAGATCAGATCAGATATACATGAAAAAGAAATGAAGAAAACAATAGCAAAGATCAAAAAAAAAAAAAAAAACAACTAGGAGGTGGTTCTTTGAGAAGATAAAAAAAAATTGATAAACCATTAGCCAGACTCATCAAGAAAAAAAGGAAGAAGACTCAAATAAATAGAATTAGAAATGAAAAAGGAGAAGTAACAACTGACACTGCAGAAATACAAAGGATCCTGAGAGATTACTGCAAGAAACTATATGTCAATAAAATGGACATCCTGGAAGAAATGCACAAACTCTTAGAAAAGCACAACCTTTGGAGACTGAACCAGGAAGAAATAGAAAATATAAACAGACCAATCACAAGCACTGAAAATGATAATCTGATTAAAAATCTTCCAACAAACAAAAGCCCAGGACCAGATGGCTTCACAGGCGAATTCTATCAAACATTTAGGGAAGAGCTAACACCTATCCTTATCAAACTCTTCCAAAATATAGCAGGGGTAGGAACACTCCCAAACTTATTCTAAGATATAGCAGGGGTAGGAACACTCCCAAACTTATTCTAAGAGATCACCATCACCCTGCTATGAAAACCAGACAAAGGTGTCACATCTTTGTCTGTGACAAAGAGAGAAAACTACAGGCCAATAACACTGATGAACATAGATGCAAAAATCCTCAACAAAATACTAACAAACAAAATCCAACAACACATTGAAAGGGTCATGAATAATGATCAAGTGAGGTTTATCCCAGGAATGCAAGGATTCTTCACTATACACAAGTCATTCAATGTGATAAACCATATTAACAAATTGAAAAAGAAAATCCAGATGATCATCTGAATAGATGCAGAAAGAGCTTTTGACAATATTCAACACTGATTTATGATTAAAAAAACCCTCCAGAAAGTAGGCACAGAGGGATCTAATCTCAACATAATAAAGGCCATATATGACAAACCCACAGCCAACATCACTCTCAATGGTGAAAAACTGAAACCATTTCCACTAATATCAGGAAAAGAAAAGGTTGCCAACTCTCACTGCTATTATTTGACATTGTTTTGGAAGTTTTAGTCACAGCAATCAGAGAAGAAAAAGAAATAAAGGAATTCAAATCAGAAAAGAAGTAAAGTTGACACTGCTTGCAGATGACCTGATGCTATACATAGAGAATCCTAAAAATGTTACCAGAAAACTACTAGAGCTGATCAATGAATTTGGTAAAGAAGCAGGATACAAAATTAATGCACAGAAATCTCTTGCATTGCTATACACTAATGATGAAAATCAGAAAGAGAAATTAAGGAAACACTCCCATTTAACATTGCAACAAAGAGAAAAAAAATACCTAGTAATAAACCAAGTTAAGGAGACAAAAGACCTGTATGCAAAAAACTATAAGACACTGATGAAAGAAATTAAAGGTGATACAAACAGATGGAGAGATGTACCATCTTCTTTTTTTGGAAGAATCAGCACTGTGAAAGTGACTGTACTACCCAAAGCAATCTACAGATTCAATGTAATCCCTAACAAACTAATGATATTTTTCACAGAACTAGAACAAAAAATTTCACAATTTGTTTGAAAACAGAAAAGACCCCAAATAGACAAAGCAGCCTTAAGAAAGAAAAACGGAGCTGGAGGAATCAGGCACCTGGACTTCAGACTATACTACAAAGCTACAGTAATCAAGACAGTATTGTACTGGCACAAAAACAGAAATATAGATCAAGGGAATAGGATAGAAAGCCCAGAGATAAACCCATGCATATATGGTCACCTTATCGTTGATAAAGGAGGCAAGAATATACAATGGAGAAAAGACAGCCCCTTCAATAAGTGGTGCTGGGAAAACCTGACAGCTACATGTAAAATAATGAAATTAGAAGACTCCCCAACACCATACACAAAAATAAACTCAAAATGGGTTAAAGACCTAAATGTAAAGGCCAGACACTATAAAACTCTTAGAGGAAAACATAGGCAGAACACTCTATGACATAAATCACAGGAAGATCCTTTGTGACCCCCCCACCTAGAGAATAGGAAAGAAAACAAAAGTAAACAAATGGAACCTAATGAAACTTAAAAACTTTTGCACAACAAAGGAAACCATAAACAAGATGAAAAGACAGCCCTAAGAATGGGAGAAAATATTTGCAAATGAAGCAACTGACAAAGGATTGATCTGCAAAATTTACAAACAGCACATGCAGTTTAATATCAAAAACACAAACAACCCAATCCAAAAATCAGCAGAAGACCTCAATAGACATTTCTCCAAAGAAGATATACAGATTGCCAACAAACACATGAAAGAATGGTCAACATCACTAATCATTAGAGAAATGCAAATCAGAACTGCAATGAGGTATTACCTTACACCAGTCAGAATGTCCATCCTCAAAATTCTACAAATAATAAATTCTGGAGAGCATGTGGAGAAAAGGGAACCCTCTTGCACTATTTGTGGGAATGTAAATTGAGACAGTCACTATGGAGAACAGTATGGAGGTTCCTTAAAAAATAGAACTACCATATGACCCAGCAATCCCACTACTGGGCATATACCCTGAGAAAACCATAATTCAAAAAGAGTCATGTACCACAATGTTCATTGCAGTACTACTTAAAACAGCCAGGACATGGAAGCAACCTAAGTGTCCATCAACAGATTAATGGATAAAGAAGATGTGGTACATATATACAATGGAATATTACTTATCCATACAAAGAAACGAAATTGAGTTGTTTGTAGTGAAGTCGATGGACCTAGCGTCTGTCATACAGAGTGAAGTAAGTCAGAAAGAGAAAAACAAATACCATATGCTAACACATATATGTGGAACCTGAAAAAAAGTTCTGAAGAACCTATGGGCAGGATGGGAATAAAAGCACAGACCTACTAGAGAATGGACTTGAGGACATGGGGACGGGGAAGGATAAACTTTGACGAAGTGAGAGACTGACATGGACATATATGCACTACCAAATGTAAAATAGATAGCTAGTAGGAAGCAGCCGCATAGCACAGGGAAATCAGCTCAGTGCTTTTTGTTCACTTTGAGGGTGGGATAGGGAGGGTGGGAAGGAGAAGCAAGTGGGAGGGGATATAGTTATATATGTATAGCTGATTCACTTTGTTATATAGCAGAAACTACCACACCATTGTAAAGCAATTATACTCCAATAAAGATGTTAAAAAAAAAAAAAGAATATGTGGTATATTCCTAGGTATACAATGGAATATTACTCAGTGGTAAAAAAAGAATGAAACACTGACATTTGCAATAATGTGGATGCACCTAGAGAATATTATGTTTAGTGAAGTGTCAGATAAAGCAAATACAGTATGATACTGCTTATACATGGAATCTAAAAAATATATACTATAAATGAATATATACCAAAAACAGAAACAGACTCACAGATATAGAAAACTTGTGGTTGCCAAAGGGAAGAGAGAGGGGTTGGAACAAATTAGGGGTATGGCATTAATGGTTACAAACTACTATATATAAAATAGACAAGCAACAACGACATACTGTATAGCACAGGGAATTAAAGCCTATATTTTGTAATAATCTATAATGAATATAATCCGCAAAAATACCAAATCACTATGCTGCACACCTGAAATTAACAGAATGTTATAAATAACCTGTACTTCAATAAAAAATAAAAATTAAATTTAAAAATATGGAGAAGTGTGAAAATCACACCAGGAAATTTCTTTTAAATTAGGAGTATGTGAATTTTTTGATGTGTATAATAACGTGATAGCACATAAATAGCCAGTTGTTCTGTTATCCTTTGCTTGATGTTGTGTATTTAGTATAGAAAAGCATGAGAAGCTACTTCATTTTTCTGACTTACAGCTAGTTCAATAAAATTCAACAGCAACATATTTGATAATCACATAAAATGGTTAAAAAATAAGAATATGCCATTAAATACATGATTTTTATAAAAAATACACAAGAGGCAAAAATTATTTTGTTATCAGAATATAAAACACAATCTATTTTGTCCACATGTAGATCCTTAAATTTCTCTTCTGCACACTTCCTCCCAACTAAGTTAGTAGATACAAAGAGCATCTACACTAGAAAGGATCAGGGGTTTGCTTTGCTTGGATGAAAAACAATTATATACTGTACATGAGATTTATATATTCCTTGGAATCTTGGGTTTGGAGGGTTAGAAAAAATCATATTCCTAAATCTTATACTTTACGTACAAACTGCCTCATGTTTGTTTTATTAACAGTTACAAGCATGTCATATCATTCTTTCCAAGAGTCCATATAAAATAGCAACATCATTTAAGAATTGTATCTTTTTTTAAAGTAGGCTCTTCTCTCAGACTCTGAAACATCCCTTTGCACAGCATGGGGAACACAAATAACTTTGGTTTTAAAACCCCTAAACCCCACATATGCCCCATACAGTGCACAATGTAGCCAGTTATTTTATAAGATTTGTAAGTGAATATTGTATGATGCTGTCTCCAAATAGGGGTTTTTACAGAGGTGATGAAAGAGTACAATGCAGACAGTTGGTAAACTGCCAATTAACAGAACTAAAATATAGAAAATGCAAGACTCTAAGAAATAAGGAATGATGACATGGTGAAAAATAAATGCAATATTTTGTGATGTGTGAGATGTGTGAGATGTATTATTTTAAATGAATGGAGAATCTCCTCTCTTTATAATATTATATTTTAAATGTATAATATAATATTATATTTTAAATATTTTAAATTCATTGTTGTTTACACAAGCCTTAAAAATGTTAGATATGTCAGCATTCAATTATTTGAGGTGTTAGAAAAAAAGTAAAATGAACAATAAAATTAAGGATTATTATACTGTACCTGTTTTTTTCACCAGTTTTGTATTTTGCTCAGGGTGCTGGTCATTAGCATATATGTCAGCCAGTTTAAATTTTTTATATAATATTTTTATTTCTTGAAGAAATTATTGCAATACATTTTATTTGCTAGTAGGAAATTCTTCTCATTCATATTTTAAACACGTCTTTAATCTTTGCAACTCTAGTTTTTTCTTATAGTCTCAAAATGGAGATGAGACTTTATAAAATGTTAGCTCATCAATATTGGTGAAGCTTCATAAAAGAAAGGGTGTTTCTTCTGTGGTGTATCATGATATGAAAGTAGCATCATAATCACTCGTCATATCAGAGTGATGTTTAGCTATGAACAATTTCTGTAGGTGACTTAGAGTTTCTTGTGATCTGTCAATACTCCTTCTCTTCAAAATAAACTACAGCTCCCCAATTATCAAAACATTTTGTTCTTAAGTAGCATATTACTGCTTTTTGATTTGATTTTTAAGAACCTTGATCCCTTTGTTGCTAAATTTAATGCTTCCTTATTATATTTATTACTTTCACACACTGACTTTGTCTCCACCAAAGTGTCATTTGGAAACTGCCCTGTTTTCTGAATAAGTTCCTTCAGCAACTCAGACTTCTCCTATTCATCTCCTTTGTCTGGCTTATACCAACTAAATGTCAGCATACTTCAGATGATACCATATTCAAAACCCCTTATTCCAAATAGAATAGTCTTACTCCCTTTCAGGGTGACTCACATGGAAGAAGTAAAATATACTTCAATACCTTTGATTACTTTTTAAAATGTCAGTATTACCATATATTCATCATTCAACTGAAAGAGAACTCACAGCAGACCTGTGCTGTAAATCAATCCTGAATTCACTTCAATTTTTGGAACATCTTGTTCTTGCCTTTCTTGTTAGTTAATAACCCTGGATAAAATTATAACAAAATATATTTGTAAAGCAGTTTATATAACATGTGACTGGATTGATAAAATACTGAAATTTTTAAATTCAAAATAATGAAGTATTTTCAGGAAAAAAATAGAAAATTGCTTGAATTTTATTAGTCTGGTTCAAGTTGAAAACTAAGTAACTTTACAAATAAATAGAAAATGATAAAAAAAATAGGTAGAAAGTTAGATAGTTAAATAACTTAGTAGATTAAATTAGGTAAAATAGCTGTCTATAACAGAGGCAATTGAGATTCCAATTCTCAATTTAAATTAAGCTACTTACTTAACTTTAAGAGGACAGAAGTCATCAATTAATAGATAGATAGATAGATAGATAGACAACAGATAGGCAGACTTACATGATAAACTAGGTATGGGAAAAACATCCCTGGTGACCATAAGTGGTAGGACCTATATTTTTAATATTTTCTTAATGGGCATAGTTTTTGAAGTGAAGGTTAAAAGTGTAACATTTATTAATTTGATAACAACATAGAACAGCTAAATTCAAGTCCTTTTAATACAACTATTTTTTCTTACACATATTTTCAAAAAATTTAAATCTATCGAAAGATCTAAAGATGGAGCTATTTTCTTGATTCAAGTGTATTTCTGGAAATGTCTGAGGATATCCCTGTCTCTCACAAATAATACAAGATGGATTAGGGGATTACAATAATACTGGTACTGTTATGTTTTTCAGTATTACAGTCATCTATCTGATGATAATTTTTACTTTTCTTGTTCATCATTTTCGTGGCATCTTTGAAATAATCTAATTTTCTGAAATATAAAGCTGTGGTACTCAAAAATATCACACTTTGTTTATAATATTATTTCATTTGTAAAAGTTGAAAAATACTTTCCAATTTTGTAATTTGAGACATAAATTGAGGGAGATTAAAAATGAGTGACAAGACATGAGAATAATTAATGTCTTACCTGTGTTTTGTCTCTACTTTTTATTTTGAAGAGCTGATTACTAAATGTAGAGACAATAGTAGATTAGACAGAAAGAGGTGTGACCCAAGAAAACTGTATGTCAGCATAACAACTCTATACATTGAATCAAAATGAATTATTATGCCAATGCTGACAATGTAGGTATTCGCATTTCTCATCAGGTTTCTTTTCTAATTGATTATGACACTGACTACCATTGAATCTACTGCAACTTAAGCTCTATTCTTATATTTAGACCAGAAGACTATAAGAAGGTAATCTTTTAGTTACTCTTGGAATTTCTGGTCCTGTTATAAACTATTTTGAGACCAGTTGGCTGCTATTTGTTTAGTTGCATTGTCTCCTTAAATTTAGGGAACCAAATGTCTCTTCACTTATATTTCCCATACATAATTAAATTCAACTGCTCATAAAGATATTCAAAATGTGAACCAATTGTCGTCTTGACTATTCAGTCAACAGACAGAAAGATCTCATTTTTGAATTGTTTTCCCAGAAATCAGTGGGTTTCAATTAATTTATGTAATTTTATAAAAGAAATGAATTTTAAAAATCCCCACAGATTTCTCTCAAAGTCTGGCTCTTTGCTTCCAATGCAGGGTTGAGTGAGAAATATGGCAGTAAGCCAACCTGCCTTTCTTCCAAAATCAGCCACAATAGAATCTGCTGGGTTGAAATAGAACATCAGGAGTTTAGTTTGGCACGCTGTATTTTTGACCAGTACTATATTTGTGACATGATTTACTGGGCCAACTGCCCAGAGAGCTCTGTGTCTGACTGCCCAGTTTTGAAATATGGAGAAGAGTTCATGACCACCATGCTTTGTAAACCTACATTTCTGAAAATTATATTTCTCTATTTAAAAAGGCTGTGAGATATCCAGATGTGTGTATTGGGAAAATCAAACATTTTGTGAAAAGCCTTTTGTGTACAATTTCTAAAAACCATTGGTATCACTTGAATTGATTACACATTGCTTTCTGGCAGAGCAATTTCTGTATTTCTATAGTTGGCTAAAAATCATCAGCATTGAAATTTCATTCAAAGATTCTACAAATATATCATCAGTGATATTGTGTTTTATTTAGTATGCTGCTAGGAAAACTATGTGGCCCAGTGGAAAGAAGGTGAACTTTGTGTCAGAGAAATCTGGGTATGCATCCAAATTTGTTCACATACTTGCTATGAAAGCATGAACAAATTTATTAACTATATTTCCCAAGCCTTGCTCTTCCAACCATCTATAAAATTGCCTCATTGAGTGATTGCTGAGGATTACATGTGATAACCTATACAAACCCTGACAGCAATATTCTATGAGGTAATGGGTGTTATTTTACCCATTTTTTAAAATAAGACGATTAAAGCATAAGTAATTTATTCATGGTCAGAAAGAAGACAAGTGACCAAGCTCATGTTTAAATGCAGACAAAATAAACTCCAAACCCAAAATATACCTAAACAAGTACTATCCCTTCTAATATCACCTTACTTATTTGTTCATCAACATCTTCCTAATCAATAATCATTTTAATATCATTGACATCATTGTCTCATAGTTGTATTCATTAAATTATCATACCATCACCTTTGTCATTATCACTATAAACACAAGTTCTCAAATGTGGAACACCATTCATGTTGTTCTACAACCTCCTAGCCATGTAAACTTAGTAAGTCACAACTTCTCTAAATTTCAGTTTTCTCATTTTCAAATTGGAAGATATATTTTTTACTTTTATCATAGCGTCATGGTCAAGTTTAAGTGAAAAATGTTTGAGTAAAATATTTAGAAGAATGGATATATAAGGTGAATGTAAATATGGTTGGCAATAACAATTTGAATAATTATTGATAAGATGAAATACAAATGTTGAATATTTTGCCTTAATGAGTGTTCAATAATAACAGTTTTTATTAAGTTCTCTTAGATTTGGGTTTAAGATGATTCTCAAGCAAAATACACCAAGTTAAAACCAGTATATGGTAGCTTAAAATACACTAGATAGGGGTCAAAATATTCTGAGTTGAGCTGAGGTCTTAGCATTGTCATTATCAAATTATGTGATCATTTGCTACTTCTCTACCCAGTCTGACCCTCATCTTAGTCATCAAAATCTTTATAAATGTCAAGTAAAAACTTCTCTACATACCTCCGAGAATGGTGGGAAGGATTGCACTATATTAATAAACATATGAACTGAAAGCCAATATCAAAGTAACATTATCTGCAGTGTTTACAACATTATTGTCCTAACTAAATTAATTTTTTGGTTGGAAGTACGGAAGATGACTAGACATGTCTCTGGATCAAATCATGTGACTGATGAGTATGACTGATTAGGTATAAATGTCATTATTTTTGGATATTTTTATACATATAGAAAAATGACCATAAATTATACCACAAATATCAATACTCCTACAATTAGGTGTCACAAATCAGAAAAGTAATCAGAAAGTAATCCAGAGGAATAACAATGGTTACTCTGCATGTGAATAAGTAAGGTATCGATAATTTTTAATAATTAGATTTCACAAAGGAAAATAAGCTAATGGATGCTATAATAAACCTTTTCTATTAATCTAAAAAATATTTAGTCTTCATCTATGCAAAGAGTCCTAATGAGGACAGTGCTGATTGAGTATTTTGACCCTTTGTACATAACTTGTTTCCAAAGCAAAATTTTCCTTGCTATCTTTCTCATTAAGCTTCTGTTTGAAATTGATTCATATTCAGAAATGAAGGTGAAGAAACCTGGGCATCCATTTAGATGATTAATTAGGAAGAAAAATCTTATTCAGTCTGAAAAATGTTACACAACCCTATTAGCCACTCAGCATTGGCTGAAAATGAGATGTGATTCCCAGAAGTATGATTCGTTTTCTGGGGATGATTGAATTACTATCAGGATTAGACTTTTACTAACTAAGCTGACTTTACTTCATTGGCAAAATATTCCAAATGTGGTCATGACATCAGCTTACAAGTACCCCCATTTGTTTAAGCACACAATTTGAACTACCATTGATTTACTCATATCCTTCATATTTAACAAACAGAATAACTTTTTCTGAAACAGAATACAGATATGTAACTGACTCTTGTTTAAGGTTGAATACTTTTTCTCTTTTAAAATTTAATAGGCTAGATTTTAGAAATATATATTTCATAGATATCCTTCATATTTTTGCCACCCACAAGTTTTCCATCTAATACACTTTAATCACTGTGGTAGTCATAAGTAATAAAGAAGCCTACTTCTACATCTTCCACTGAACTTAATAATAAATAATATAGTTCTACTTTATGCTGCATAGTTTTCTCAGACACTGGTAGTTTGTAAATAGGAAATTGAAAAATATTTCATGGATAATACATAAAATTAGGGTTTATTTTTGTTTGTTTTGTTTTATTGTTTTGTTTTGTTTCTGTTTTTTGATTAGTGTTTATGTCAGGATACATAGCTCTGAAACAATTAGGTAAGCAAATTTTTATTATGGTAAAGAAAGTAATAAGCTGTGACTAGATCATTTAAAGAAAATTTCTGTAACTAAAAAGATATTGTTATAACAGTAAGGCAAAACTGCAGGAAGTTTGCCTAACATAAAGAATTGGAAACTTTAGAGCACTTAAATATGAAGGGAATAATAACAAAGAAAATAACTGACATTTATGGTTTGAAAATATTGCAAACATAGTTAAGACAATTTTGGTATTTACATTCTTTTGTCAGATATCAATAACATTAAATAATTGGAAACAAGTTATGGATAAAAGTATTTCCCCTACCCCCTACCTAAACCTGCTACCAAGTAGAAGGAAATGTATTGATAGATTGAGATTTTGACACACAAGAACATGCATTCGTAAGAAGGCAAAAAAATATCATATAACTTGTAATTTTGATAAAGCTTTAACTTTGTCATTTTACCATGCTGTAAAGCCTCTTGCGTGGAATGTTTATTTGATATTATTATGGCAATATTCTACAGGCAATCTTTAGCTTACACTTTAATCTGACTGTGTGAAAATCTTACTGGCTAAATATACAGAATGGGATGTGGGTCCACGCCTAGGGCATCCTTTTGAAGGGTCACTTTCTGACTCTTGTAGATTTCTAAAGCATTATTCATGAAAGATGGGAGTACTTGAACAATATTTCCTTTCAAACCACATGTCTTGAACACCACTCAAATGGAAAACTATAATACTTCTAATATGAATTAGGCTAATTAAGACATACTATACTACAGAGATAAAGATATATCTCTGACTCAATTCTTTGAATCCTAAAAAAAAATTGCCTATAGTATATATTTTTTCTTAGTATACTTCAAATAGGAGCTACCAACTCTAGGTTGTATATTGAAACTAATTTACACCCATGTATAACTACAGTTAAGGCTAACATTTCTAAAAGAAAACTATAAATGATATAATTATCAACCCCTAAATATTTCAGTATGATTCTCTAGAAGACATTCCCTTATATTGTGAAGATTAAATTATCACTACTTTGTGATGATTTAATAGTAATTCATTAAATATTCCAACTTAACAGTTTTCCTCTAATATTATCTTTACAGCTCATTTCCCCATATCAAGATCTAAGTCAGGACCAATCACATTTGGTTATATGTCTCCATACTCCTTCAACGTTTAACAGTCCTTTTTGTAAATAATATTCTTATTTGTTTAATGGAGCAGATGTATCTGACTGACCTCTTTAGGTGAAGTTTAAATTACTCCAATTCCCTGTAATTCTTTTAAAATGGGAAGTCAAAACAAAAGTCTTGACTTAAGTTAATCTTTTCTGTCTTAATATTGTATTATACATGATATTTACTGTTTAATTTTTCATTAAGTATGCTGCATTTTTTCTCCCCAATATGAGTTATATTGAGATTGGGCAATTGATTAAAATGGTGACAATTTGATTCCTTCTTCATGTACTTTTCCTTTTGTTATCAAAACATACAAATAAATATCCAGAACCCCTTCTCCCCCCAGACAACTTCCTTTACAAGTTACTGACTCTTGCCTAAGTGAATGGTTATATTAGGAGTCAAAATGGAGGGATTTAAAAAAATCTATAATATAATCTGCAGTGATTAATTTTTATCTCTAGGGTAGAGCTTCCCCTGTTTGTTTGCAGGACTTCCCATCTACATGAAGATGCATTTTCTGTTGGAAAGAAATGATAATGTTCAGTTCTTTACTTAGATATCCTCCAAAATTGTTACCTACTCATAATTTTCTCAATATCTTTCTCCTTGTTTCCTCCTTGTGATGGACTACTTAGATTGCTTTAAAATTATTATTTTAGTAATTTGGTGATTAAATGTATCACAACAGCTACTTAGGAATGAAAGTACAAATTGTTGTTTCTTAGATATACTTCATGTTATTGTTTAAACTCTCTTTGATATCTAAAAATACCCTAGTCACAGGCCTTATCATATCTTTTATATCAGACAAATTGATGAAACTTAATTCATCCAAACCACCATTCTTGCTTGGGCATTTCCACGATATTCAACAATTCCTTTTTTTCTGTTTTTGAGTGGATGAATTGTATGTAAATTCCTGTTACTCTGACCTTGTTATTCTCTTGTCTTTCATCCTTCTACACCAGGGCAATTTCTCTCCATCTACAGTTATCACAGGATGCTCTTTGGGGTTAATTCAGGAATTCTTTAGATAGAAAATAGTCATTATTCTTGGCAGGCAATCATCCTCAGAAATTTTAAGGATGGTGTGCTATAAGGTTACTTTATATATAAAATCATTTGGTTTTATCATAGTATTTCTACTTGTTTGTCTTTTGGGATTGTACTAGGAAGTTCATTTAAATGAAGCCAACATTGATCCACAAGTCCAAGTCTCTTTGTACTTAATCCAGACATTTTTCCCAGTTTACCACACTTGAAGTGCTGGTGTATTGAGGATAAACATGTCTTTGAATAAGGGTTTTTAACAAGAGTTTATCAAGACATTTTGATTAATATTTTAATTTACTTGATATAAACCTATTAGTGGTACTTATTAAGGTTTAATGAAGACACATGTAATATCTTAGTCTGTGGGACCTTCCAATAATCTGATTGGTAAAGATTATTATCTAGATTTTCTTAGTGTAATAGCCTTACAGTGCTGTGTAATCATTGTACTATAAATGCAATGATGAGAGTCTATGGTTATGATATATTCTACTCTCTCCCATATAGCCATAATTTAGACTCTGTTCTAGAGGTAAATGTATGTTTAATGTTTGCCACTGTTCCTTATGTGGAATTATTACCAGTCATTTTCTTGTCTAAAATTCATTCTCTACTAAATTCTTCAGAAAGGGCTCATAAGAACACCACCTGAATATGTCTTGCATATTTGAGTGCTTGAGTATTCTTTAAGGTCATTTTGTCTTTATTAAAAATCTATGATTCACATTATTTTCTTGAGTATCTTACATGTTACTCAACTTTATACTAGCATAAATTCCTATCAAAAATTATGATGGCAATTTGATTTTCTGCCACTTAAAAGTGATTTACCCTTTTGCCTGGATACCCACTGATTTTTTTAAAGCCAGTATCTTTACTATAAAATGTCTCAGAGTTTTCTACTGTGGGTTGATTTATTTTTTCAGGTATATATTACATGCAGTTTCAAGTTCATTTTCACTTCAGTAAACTTTTCTTGTATTGTTTTGAATATTTGTTATAATCCTTTCATTTCTGTTTTCTTCTTTGAATATTCCTATAAGTACATTGTACATTTTCCTTATCTACTATAACTCTCACTTCTTTTTAATACTATTAGTTTCTTCTCTCATTTCTTTTAATATTTAAAATTTTACTACTTTCCCATTTTGCTTCTCTTAAAGCATGTTTTGAACTTATATACCCTTGAGTCCCTTCTGGTTTAGTCTTTATATTTGTTATGAATTTCTACATTTCATTACATTGTTTTCCTGAGATCTGTCACCTCTATTTTCAAATATTATTTTTATCTGAACCACAAATTTATGAGTTTTTCTAATACTAATTTTTGTTTTTCTCTATTGTTTCTATAATTTTCTTAATCTATTTTATTACATTATAAATTTTTAACATTATTTCCATCTATTTTTATAATAATGCATTTCTAGCATTCTTCCATAAATGATAAAAGTGTTATTCTGCTCTTTATTCTCTTTTTTCCTTTGTAAACTTTGTGTGGGATTACATTAAATGCTTTTCTCTTGCTCATTTTTAATGTGAAAAGAAGTGCTCTTATTCTCTTAGAGGGAGAAGTGGGTCAAGATTACTTTTCTATCTTCCTGGATTTCAAATTTCCTCTCTTCTTGTTTTTGCTGAATGATGGAATTAATGATCTTTTACTTTCTGAGACATTCTTCTGCCCACCCCCAACAATTTCCCTTGACTCAGCTGTTTTGCTCTAATGTCCCTGCCCTGATTAATTTGAATCTTACTATAAGCAGTTTCTTCTGAGTTTGAGGTTTTATATTAAATGGAAGAGATTACAAGGCTCCAAATTCTCCAGTTATAAAGATGTTACATGTCACAGCTTCCCTTGCACTCACTCATGTATGACCTGCACAATCACTGTCCAGGTGCAGTTGTTGTCCTCACCTTCACCTGCTGTGCTTTCTAGTAAGTACTTTTTATCTGTTTTAGAGTTTTATCTGTTCAAGAGCCACGGAAAGCCCAAGGCCCCTTTGGTCTCCTCCTCTTACAGTTATCAATGGTGTAGGTATCAGCCTCCTTCCATGCATATTTGGCAGCTGGTGGGAACAATATATCCCTTAGTTTAGTCGATCTTTTGTTTTGCTAATCTAGTTGTTCTGTCCATTTTTTTTTTTTTTGCATTTTTAAGGAGACATTAAAGGAGATTCACAAATTATGCTACTAATACTATTTTCCTAGAATTCTCCAATCCATTTATATTTAAATGTGGAATTACTATTTCACATCGTTTGGGCTCTAAGTACTGACCTAGGTGAGTATTGACCTGAAATACTCAGAAAAGTCAACAGTGAGTTTGTGTGATAGTTGATGAATTATGTAACTATTTCATTTATTAGGTAAAGTCTTTCATAGGTGAATGCTAACAGATTTCTATATGTAGTTCTCAATATTTATTAGCTCAACTAATAAATGAATGTGATTTAATCAGGCCTTTTCCTAAAGATTATATTTAAAGAGCAAGAAAGCATTTTGTATAACAATGATTCCTTGATGCCTATGCTTCCTCCTAATGATGTCTTGATAAAGATTATTTGCTTTGAAAATTTACGAAACTGACTGGTGATATCCTTGTGAGGTCTTCTACCAAACAGTTGGTATAATTGTTCATAACATTTGAACAATACCTTTGAAGGTATTTCACATATTTTTGAAGCTGATAAATCTATCTACAAAATTTAAAAAAAACAAGCATGCTAGAAGATATATAAACACTGAACTATTCTCACCCTTTGGTGTTGTGTCACAGGCCTAGAACATTGACCACATCCACATTCTAACATAAACAGGGGATTCTGTCACATGGCCTGACTGGAAGATGACCTGAAACCTAAAATATAGTACTGTCAGGTCTGTCTAGAGTATACTCTAAAAATACTTCTTACAGTGGATATCTAGGTTTTTATCAATCCTGTAAGATAAAGTTACATGATTATTTTTTGTGTGATATTGTCAATACTTGTTTTTATTTGCGATATAATTTGATATTGGATATGCATTTATTGTAATACACAGTTTGATATCTCAGTAGCAAAAAGGAGCCATGTCCTCACCTACCTTTAATTATGTGAGACTGTTGATTTTATTAATAAATACTGAAAGACCTCAACAATAATGAATAACGAAACTGGATGTGGTAAATTAGTGAAATGCAGACATAAGGCTGAATAGTATGGAAAGACTTCAACTTTTTAAATTTAAAAGATTGTACTAAACTTTAAAAGAAACATATATCCAAAGTGAATAGACTACTGAATACTTAAAAAAATCGATAACAAACATCTGACAAACAATGTATCATATCAGAGCTAAAGAGATACTTTCAAGGAAAGTATTCATACATCCTCAGTCACCATTTATTTGAAGCAATGAGAATTTCAAAAGACTATATTCTTTTATGCAGTATATCAGTTTAAGTGCAAACCCAGAAATTACATTACTAATATTTCCAGAAGATCTTTGATCCTGGATCCTGAGATGACACTTTTTGCTGATAAAAATGTAAGATAATATAAGAGATTTTACTTAGGCATAACTTATTAAGCAAATCAAGGTCTTTATTTACTATTAAAAAGAAAACATTAAATAATCACATTGCATTACTGTAAAATATTTATTACCAGATTTGAGCATGTCAATATAACATAAAAAAATTGTCTTTAGAATGGTAAAAAAATGAAACATTTTAATAACAAGCTCATAAAGAACATAGTAAAGAAACATTAGAGGTAAAAAGTGTATGCAATAATTGAATAAATGTTACATTTAATGTTATTAATGGTAGGTTCCGGTCATGCCTTATGTTATTTAAATTTTTATAAGACAAGATAGCTAAAAGGTAGCCAAGGATTGTTCAAATTTTAATATATATTATATGTATACAGCAATATATGAAGGGGAAAAGGATGTTATTATGGGGGATGTAAATATTTTCTTCCTTCCCCTTTTGATTACTTAGGTTGGTTGAATAATTAAAATGATATAAGGCCAATTAACAGGAGAAAATCAAATTTAATACATAGGTATGGAGAATTAACATAAGCATAAGGAATTCTAAGGACAGTAAAGCAAGATGACGTATATATGTCATTCTGGACTGAGGAGAAGGAGGTAGAGGTCTAAGGGGTTTCAAAGGGAAGTAAGATAATTCACAGGAAGATGAAAAGAGTTAATATTTGGTAACAAATATTTGCTGGGCCATCTAAAGACAATGAGAGACAGAGAGGACTTTGATCAAAACGGTCTTGCTAGGTTCCTCCCTGTCTACCACACTGAGTTCATATTTTCTGTAATTATCTATGGGTGATAACTCTTTCTTGGAACAGGTCTTCTATCTTCAATTCTTTTATCTTTTAGTTTTTTGATTGTTAAAGGGTTTTATTTTTTTTGTTAGTTTCTGCTTTATAACAAAGTGAATCAGTTATACATATACATATGTTCCCATATCTCTTCCCTCTTGTGTCTCCCTCCCTCCCACCCTACCTATCCCACCCATCCAGGCGGTCACAAAACACGGAGCTGATCTCCCTGTGCTATGCGGCTGCTTCCCACTAGCTATCTACCTTATGTTTAGCAGTGTATATATGTCCATGCCTCTCTCTCGAATTGTCACAACTTACCCTTTCCCCTCCCTATATCCTCAAGTCCATTCTCTAGTAGGTCTGTGTCTTTATTCCTGTCTTACCCCTAAGTTCTTCATGACATTTTTTTTCTTAAATTCCATATATATGAGTTAGCATACGGTATTTGTCTTTCTCTTTCTGACTTACTTCACTCTGTATGACAGACTTCAACACCCATTTATGATAAAAACCCTCCAGAAAGTAGGCATAGAGGGAATTTTCCTCAACATAATAAAGGCCATATATGACAAACCCACAGCCAACATCATCCTCAATGGTGAAAAACTGAAAGCACTTCCACTAAGATCAAGAACAAGACAATGTTGCCCACTCTCACCACTCTTATTCAATATAGTTTTGGAAGTTTTAGCCACAGCAATCAGAGAAGAAAAGGAAATAAAAGGAATCCATATCGGAAATCAAGAAGTAAAGTTGTCACTGTTTGCAGAAGACATGATACTATACATAAAGAATCCTAAAGATGCTACCAGAAAACTACTAGAACTAATCAATGAATTTGGTAAAGTAGCAGGATACAAAATTAATGCACAGAAATCTCTGGCATTCCTATACACTAATGATGAAAAATCTGAAAATGAAATCAAGAAAACACTTCCATTTACCACTGCAACAAAAATAATAAAATATCTAGGAATAAACCTACCTAAGGAGACAAAAGACCTCCATGCAGAAAATTATAAGACACTGATGAAAGACATTAAAGATGATACAAATAGATGGAGAGACATACCATGTCCTTGGATTGGAAGAATCAACATTGTGAAAATGACTCTACTACCCAAAGCAATCTACAGATTCAATTCTTTTAAACAGTTGGGGAAAGTTTAAAAGATCTTTATGAGTCTTTTGGACCTTGCTTATTTTTAGCTCAAAATAACCTGTGTGCCAGAGTAACACTTCTTGCGGAGGTCTTCCTTCAACCCCATCATTTTATATTCCTCTTATTGAAGGAGGTCATCAAAAATACATGAAAGCCAGTTAATATCAAGCTGGACCCTGGCAAATGGAGGCTCCCACCCCTTCCCCTGTCCTTGGAATGTGTGTTCAGCTTGCCTTGCCCACAGTCCAGAAGCTGCTCCAAAAGTACAACCTTGAAATAGAAATGTGGTGTTGAGATTGTCTGCACTGAATACACAATTGAACCCAGCTAAGGCCTCTATATATTATTATTTTTTTAACATTCTGGAGGGCAGGTGAGGAAATCTGCTCATTTTGTGACAATCCAAGTCTAGCTTAATAAGTAAGTTCTCTTGCTTATTAATTCTGCCACTTGATCAATCTAGGGTGGTCTGCCTCTTTCTTCAGTCTCTCCCTGATCTCTGTAGGGGAGATTGACTTCAGATTATCCCTGGAAAGATCCCAAGGAAGTTGCAAAGCAAAACCCCCTTAAATCTATTACTATTTTCTGGAACAAGTTTAGGATACTGGTATTTTTTGGTTTGTTTTTCTGTTTTTTTTTTTTAATGATATTTTATTTAATTAATTAATTTATTTTGGGCTGCATTTTGTCTTTGTTGCTGCACAGGAGCCTTCTCTAGTCGCGGCAAGTGGGGGCTACTCTTCCTTGCAGTGTGTGGGCTTCTCATTATGGTGGCTTCTCTTGTTGCAGAGCATGGGTTCTAGGCATGCGGGTTTCGGTAGTTGTGGCTTGTGGGCTCTAGAGAGCAGGCTCAGTAGTTGTGGTGCATGGGCTTAATTGCTCCATGGCATGTGGGATCTTCCTGGACCAGGGATCGAACCTGTGTCCCCTGCATTGGCAGGCAGATTCTTAACCACTGCACCACTAGGGAAGCCCTAGAATACTGTTTTATATTTATACTCATGCATATATGAGTATAAATCAATATGGAAACCAAAGCCATGTGACCATCAGTTTTCTTCAATAGGGAATTGAAATGGACAACATTGTTCTTCTCTTACTACCATGTAAGAGAAGAACAATGTACATTGCGCTATAACCCAGTTGTTTTCTTTTCCCTCATAAATACTGATGACAAACTTATCATTTATTTTCTGCTACAATCCCAATGGATAGACGCCAGGCTTGTGATCATGCAGGGGAAGAGCTGATATTCCTCAAAACATGCATAATGAAATTTTAATATAGAACTGGACCCATGTTTCCACCGTATCATATTTTAATCAGTTCCATAAACTGCTTCTTACTGAGGGAGAGTGTGAGCTTCTTTAATTATGCAGCTAAAACCCCCTCAAGTTCTGTTTCTTTCCAACACTAACATCCAGCTTGGCTAAATCACTGTGTTCTGCCCCAAAATGCAATGGGCCAAATGAGCCCTTGTTCCTTCTATTGTATCTGTTTCTGTGAATTTTCACAAATAAATGCTTCTTTAGCAGAGTTAGTGCCTGTGTATTCTAAACTTTTGCCTTCATGTTTGGTAGAAATATTTTGATTATTAAATGAGCTATTTTAAATTTCTTATATTTTTTTCACATTCCAACTTTGAGCATATATAAACAAAAAATGTATACATGGCAAATGATTTAAAAATATCTAAAATTCCCTCCCTTTCATAGCCTAAATCTTCTATATTAATTTTTCTATTCATATCAACCAGTTCACATTTTCACATAATGCAATACTCTATGTCCTTATGAGTATTGGTTATCCAGCAATTTTTAGACAATTACTTAATTAAAGTCTCCAGAATTTATTCCAAGCTATTGAAACACATGTTTTCAAATTTTTATGTTGGTATTACATGAGTATGTTTTATTTGACTATATTCACAGGTTTTTTTTGTTTTTGTTTTTTCTTTAATCAAGGTACTTACTTGTTCTTGAAATTTAAGCTTCCCTGTAGAAAATCACTGGGATGTTCTAACAAACTGGTAATCTAAACAAGATATACATTGTTTATAGTAGTCTCTTTCTCTCTCTTTATTTTTTTCAGATATTACTAGGAATTTGACAATTTCCTCTTTCCTTTTTTCCTATGGGCAATGATTGAAAATTATTTTGCAGGTTTCAGTGTAATAAAATAAGATGACTTTCCTATTTGGGAGTGCTTTCCTTTCTTAAGGGCTATGAAGTATTTGCTTGTCACTTTCAAGAAAATTTGAAATTACAGCAATTCCTTCAATGATGAGTATTTGCTCACTAATGTCTTACTTATGCCCTGCAGTTCTGCTTCTGTGCCTCTGCATACACAATAACAGTTTGTGTTTCAATGCTGAGACACAGCTGAACATATTAAAAGACACTTTCAATGGTAATCAAGCTTGACATGTGTATTTCCAATAATGCATATGATTCAATTGAAGTAATTACGGTATGAATAACTGAGACCAAGGTCATACATGGCAGGTAATGACAGATCTGTCATAACTGCTAAAAGTCTTACTGTAAGACTGTTAGCATTGTCAGATATATCTCACTATTAGAAATACTAGCTGTGCAAAATACATTTCTTAGTGTCAATTAAATATTTGCTTAGAACTAATAAAATCATTTCTTATGTATTTCAGGTAAAAATTTTATCCTAAGATATAGATATAATAGTTTCCATTATTAAATTAATTTTTTCTACTAACTCATGTTGCTTTTTCTTATTGGGAAGATATTTACTCCTAAGTATTATGTATGTATTTGTATATATACAACATTTACACTTCCAAATTTGTTCTAATAAAACTCATGTATATTTCAAAACATTAAAACTTCTCTTTGAATATACTTAATTAGTAATACAGATATGTTAAATGTTTGAAATTTTAGAGGAATATCAACTCTTCATGAAACATAGTACACTCAAAATTGAAGGTATGAATGCACTGATAAAAAGCTTAAAAATACATAGATTTAAAATATAAGGAGAAATATGTCTATATTTTACTCATCTAGATATAAAAATTTTGATATGATTTTGTTAAAACTTTGTAAGCAGTAAACCCCAGCAAAAGGAAAATTTTAGCTTAAAATATAGGCTGAGAAATTTACCTTGAAGATGAGGTGTTGAAATAATTCTTATGAAAGGACTATGAGTTAGTAAAAGAGATTTATTAAGTAGATTTACTTTCTAGTCATTGTCACACATAGCAATCTTTAAATTAAAAAAAATCATTAAAGTTTATAGTTATGTACATAATTATCAAAATTATAAATAGTATTTAATATAATAGTATTTAATATTTAGCAAAAAGACCAAATAGAAAGTTTTCCTTTCTTATTTCCTTTTGTTCTTAGCATATTAATTTCATTAATTTCCCTACTCTCAGTTCTTGCCCATTTCCTCTTTCATGTTCCCTTCATTCCCCTTCTATTTCTTTCTTGCATCCCTCCCTCCCTGCATTTTCTCTTCTTTCTTTCCCTCATTTCTTACATTTAGTTTAGAAGAATATAATAACAGAGGCAAGTCTGAAGTAATTTTTTATAGAGACTTTGCTCCTTTTCAGTGGAAAATTCTTCACCTGTTTATTCTAAGAATTTGAACTTTTTTCCTATAGCATTAAATTGCTATATGCTTCAATGAAATGTAAGAGTAATGAAAGGACAGGGCAGTGTATATATCTGTCAGAGAAGACAGAGAGGGAGGAAAGTTAATCATATTTATTTTAAGTAATTTTTATGGAAATACAACATATTTATTAAAAGTGAAAAACTTTTATGGCTCAGTGATTTTAATTCAACGTCAAGATCTGTATGAACACCATGCAGATCCAGAAACAAAATATTAGTATCATTCAATATATCCCTATACCTTCTTCCAGTCTCCTCTCTTTTCAGTTCCCAAAGTTAGCTCTGAGCTTGATTTATGTCCCTATTCATTGGTTTTGCCTGATTAAACTTTACAATGATGGACAGTATGTATCCTTTTGTGTCTGGCTTCTTCTGTTTAATATATAGAAGTTCATTTATGTCATTGCATGTAGCAGTCGTCTGTCCACTGTCATTGCTTTATAATATTGTTTTAAAATATACCATACATATTATCTATACATAGTTGCAGGAGCTAGGTGTTGCTTCCGTGTAGAGCCATTATAAACAAATATTCTTAAACATGTCTTTTGCAACACACACACACACACACACACACACACACGTTTTGTATATACCCATGAGTGGAATTGCTTTTTCAAAGAGTAAGCATATATTGAACTTTATTACACATAGCAAAGAGTTTTCCAATGTAGTTGTACCAATTTAAACTCCCAACAAAACTGTCCATACCTTAAGTTGCTCTCCATTCTGGATCTTCCTGTTGACTAAGGATTGTGCTTCTTTCATATATTAATTATTTGTCATTTTACTATCATGTTTGTGATGTTTCTATATATTTTACCTATTTTTATTTGAATGTTTGTATGTTTATTATTGATTTTATGATAACTTAATATTAGCTTGAGGACTAAAAAAATATTTTATTCTAAAAGTGGATGGTGGGACTTCCCTGGAGGTTCAGTGGTTAAGACTTCACCTTCTAATGCAGGGGGTGTGGGTTCAATCCCTTGTCACGGAGCTAGGATCCTACATGCCTTGCGGCCAATAAACCAAAACATAAAACAGAAGCAATATTGCAAAAAATTCAATAAAGACTTTAAAAATGGTCCAGATTAAAAAAAAAAAAACTCTAAAAATGGATGGTAACCAATGATTTCATAGGATAACTCTAATCAATTCTGTGTAGAAATGCTTCACAAATGTAAGCAAATGACTTTTCTGAATCAGTGGCTTTTAGAAGACACATATTTAGGTATTTAATTAGTCTGAAAATATGTTATAGTTTTCTGTTTATAGAAATTTTCATCTCCTTTATTCACGTTTTTGGGGTTTAATTTCCTGCGATTTTCCTAACTAGTTGTGAGGTATACATATATTATTGAATTTTTATCCTTTCTTTTTTTCCAACATTTGTATCTAAAGCTATGACTTTCTCTGTAAGCACAGTTTTAGCTTCCATGCACACTTTTTGATATGCTTCACTTTTTATATAGTTGAAAATATTTTCTAAATCTCATTTTTGAATTGGTAAATGTCTTTGTTGTTTTATGTAGAGATAATAATTTATAGCTATATGGAGATAATACATAGAGATAATAATTTTTCTAGTTATCTGATGTTACTGAGTTCTACCTGAATTCCACTGAGGTTGGAATATATATGGTTAAAATACATGTTTTATTCCTTTGGAATTGGTAGAGACATTTTTAAAATCAACCTGTCATCAATTTTGGTAAAAGAATACTGCAAAGAATATTTATTCTGTCATTGTTCAGTGCACTTTTATAATATGCATTCTACGTGAGTACTGTTAATCAGATCGTTCAGATGTTTTACTAGCTTCTTAATTTTTGTTTTGTTTCTTAATAATTTTTAATGAGAAAGGTGACATTATTGTTTTATTTCTCCTCAATATTGGTTAATTTTTCCTTTATACATTTAAAAGCCATAATACTAGTTATACATAGATGTTTAGGTAGACCTCTTGTATAATGTGAGAGGATTAACCTTTTATTTTTCCGTACATACGTCTTTGTTTCTATAAATCTTTCTTCCCTTAAATTTATATTTTAAATTATCTTAATATAGATACATTAGTTTATCATGGTTAGATTTTTTTAAAATTTCACATTATATCTTATTTTATCCATACTTTTCCTTTAACCCTCCCTATCTACTTATATATGTGTGTATCTCTTATAAGATGTGTGTACCCATGTTACGGGTTTTTTAATAATTAAGAAATTTAGTTCATGTGAATTTTATGTAGTTGTTGATATTTTAATTTATAGATTCAATCTAAAAATGTGTTTTCTGTTTTTCCAATCTCTTCTATATTTCTGTAAGCTCTCCTTAGGACACATTTGGATTAAGTATTTTATTATTAATATTCTCTTATTTTAGCTTCTGCTTGTTTGTATTTTTCTACTCTTCTTCTGTTTGTTCACTTTCTGCTCTTTTAATTCCTTCCAATGTAATAATGTAAATCCAACCTTATTAGTACTTTACCCATATTTCTGTTTAATTCAATTGGAACATCGAATTCCAGTTAACTTCGAGTTAACTTCCTTAAACTCTCTTGCATTTTGTGTTTGTCATGCATTTTAGTTTTCCAGATATTTTAGTCTAAGAGACAGCATTAATATTAAAGTTTTGTACACCATTATTTATTTAGATATAGCTACATATCTTGCCTTTTATTTATTCTTTATTTATTCTCATCTGGGATCACTCTCCATA
This sequence comes from Grampus griseus, assembly GCF_964374135.1. Classification (NCBI taxonomy): domain Eukaryota; kingdom Metazoa; phylum Chordata; class Mammalia; order Artiodactyla; family Delphinidae; genus Grampus; species Grampus griseus. Next base: position 50,470,381 of record NC_139012.1, read on the forward strand.
GGATAAAAAATACTCCAGAATAAATTCTTGTCAATTTTCTAAACACTATTCCCTCCACAGGTATGAAAATATTTTTATCTTACTCTGACTGCTTAAAATATTTCCATAGTTGTAGAGTTTTATATTGTAGTGCATTTTCCTTCAACACTATGAATATGATATGAGTGTGTGTGTGTGTGTGTGTGTGTGGTTTTCCTCATTTATAGGGAGAATAAAATTGCAAGTTTCACTGTTGCTGTTTTGAATATAATGAATCCACTTCCATCTCTGCCCTAATACTCATGCTATATTTATCTTTGGATATCAGTAGCTTTGCTATGATGTGCTTAGGTGTAATTTTCTTTCCATTCATTCCTCTTGGTATATGTGGAGGTTCTTAAATATGTGGTGTAATGTTTTTCCATTTCTTTGGAAAATTCCTAACCATTATCACTTCAAACATTGTATTTGCTCCGTTTCTCCACTCTTCCTATTTCACAAGTTCAAATAAATATAACTTAGACCTTTCACTGTGTCCCACAGGTCTATTCCACCCTTCTCTGTATTTTAATTTTTTTTAATTATTCATCTTTCAGATGGTATATTTTCTATTTACCTATCTTCCCATTCTGTAATTCTCTCTTCATGCTATTTCCAATCTCCACTGTTCTCAATTTCGAATAGAGTTTCCATTATTTCTTTTTTTTTCATTGTTTCTTAATCATAGATTTAAGCTCTCTAGTAAGGTTTTTAATTTTTGTCTGTCTTCTGGAATGTATTAATCACTGTTATTATAAATCCTATATGTGAAAACTCCAATATAAAGATTATTCATGACTTCCTATTTTCTTTTTCTTTTTTTCTCTTGTGATCTTCTGTCTTGCAATGCCTGTTATTTATTTATTTATTTTATTAGATGTCAACTGTTAGATCTGAAAAACAAAAGAGCTTTAAGATACTGTCATTTGCTCTTAGCAAAAAAATTATCGTATTTTCCATCAGGGAGCTAAATTAGGGTCAGATAATCTAAATCAAATAAGGAATTTAATTGACTACAGGCTAAGTGTCAGTCTTAGTTTTCCTTCATTTCTAAGTATAGAACTGAAGAAATTCCAACTGAAAAACTTAGGTGCTATCAGAACCATATCTTTGGTGGATTTTTGAGGGCCACTTTTGTTTCTTAAGACTCTGAGGTTGCTGAATAAAAATGTTCCTATTTACAATTTGCTTTTGCTCAATTTCTTGCCATCTTGGCCTTAAAGATGTCCTACAGGTAAAAACAGTGCAGTGTTGATCTATCTCTGCAATTCCCTTCTCTTGTGCATCTTAATATCTGAAGTTGTGACTGTCTCAAAATTTCTTCAATACTTGTAAGGAAAGGTTTTTATTGTATTTTAGGCAAATTTTCACTTGTTCTTAACAAATCATTTATGTACATTAAATCACTCTATTATTTGGGGGAATAGTATTTGAAGAAATACTATATTCATCTACCTGATTTTCTAGTGTAAAGTACCCAAGATTAATGTTTAATTCTTTATAATTCTAAAACTATTTTGCCATCATTGATAAAAAGACACTGGTAAAACAACAACAGCAACAAAAGAGTTGCCAATGGTAAATATCAATGCAATTTTGCTGTAATGGAAACTAAATTGTTAAAGATTTTTAGGTACAGTTACTGTGTTCCTGACTCCAAACCTTTCAATTCAATAATTGAAGACTTGACATAAAATAAAAGGCATGACTTCCACTTCTGGCCAAGATGGAATAGCAGGAATCAGCTTTATCCTCCTGCCTCAAACAGCTAAACAATTGGGAAAAAATATGTGAAACAATGACTTTCAAGAAAATATATATTATGCAAAGGAGAAAAGTAAGAAATAGGAAAAAATGAGATAAAATCTACAATTTCCCTAATTTACTGTCTTAGATGAGTTTGCAGGCTGCAGTACAGGGAAAAGGAATCAAGAGAGAACTGGGAAGACATTCTGTGGTGAGGATCAATCAATCTAAACTGACCCAGAACTGACACAGTTGTCAGAATTAGTGGACAAGGGTATACAAGCTCTAATAACTGAGATAAACACATTAAATAAGCTAATGGGAAAATTAATTATGTTAAACTGAGAAATGGAAGATATGGAAAAGAGCCAAACTAACTGTATTGAGATGAAAACTACAGTGTCTGAAATGAATAATATACTGGATGTTATTAACAAAAGATGTTATTGTAATAAAGAAAAGAGATTTTTGAAAATGAGCATGTCATCCATGTTAGCCCACATTAAGTGGCCTAAAACACATGTATTGGAATTGCTGTAGAATACAAGACATGGGAGCAGAAAATATATCTGAAAAATAATGGCTAAACTATTTCCCAATTTGTTGATAGCTATATATCTACAGATTCAAGAAGTGTAACAACCTTCCACTACAACCTCCACACAAATAAACATTACAAAAACTACACCAAGGAACATCATAATAATATTGCTCAAAATTAGTGATAAAGATAATTTTTAAAAAACAGCCAGAGATAAATGACATTTGTGCAGAGCAACAAAGTTAAATATAGTAGCAGATCTTCCATTGGAAACAATGCAAATGAGAAAATAGTGAAGCAGCATGTTTAAAATGCTGAAAATAAAACTTATTAATACAGAATTCCATACTCAGTGAAAGTATTATTCAAAAGCAAAGATGAAATACTTAAGACAAGCCAAAGATCAAAAAAATTCATTATCAGTAGATCTGTACAATAAAAAAATGTTGAGGAAGTCCTGTAAGCAGAAAGAAAATTATGCCAGATAGAAATCTAGGTAAATAAAAGTGAATAATGACCATCAGGGCTTTATAAATGGTAAACATATATATATATATATATATATATATATATATATATATATATATATATATATATATATATATATATACACACATATATATATATGTTTTTTAATAAATATATTGAGATAATTAACTTTAAACAAAAATAAATGCAATATTGTTTGGAAGATATAAAATAGGTAGAATTAAGATATATAACTACAATAGCACAAAGTCCTGGAGAGAAGAAACAGAAATACAATAATGTAAGAATCTTGTATATGAAGGAGTTTAATACAGCTTTAAGAAAGAGGGTGACAATTTACATATATATACATTATAAACCATTAAGCAATAACTTAAGTAACAAAGAAAAGAGTAATGGATAATAAGCTGATAAAAGACTTAAATCTGAATCTTGAAACATAGTTAATACAAAGTAAGGCAGAAAGTAGGAAAAGGGGAACAAGGAAGAGGTGAGGGGAAAAGAAAAAAAAAACTACAACAGATAGAGCAAGTTGACAGATTTAAAGTCAATCATATCAATAAGCATGCTAAATATAAATGTATAAATACCCCACCTGAAAGATAGACATTGTCAGATTGGAAAACAAAGCAACACCCAACTATATGCTGTTTACCAAAATACTCACATTAAGTATAAATATACATTAGATAAAAGTAATGGAATGCAAAATGATATATCATACCAATATTAATTTTAAGAAAAATGTGGGAATAGTTCTATAAGACAATGCAGGTTTCAGAGCACATAATATTAACACATGATCATGGTTATTCCGTAATGGTAAACGTATCTATTAGCCCAGAAGACTTGATCTTAAATGGGTATGTATCTAACAATAGAGCTTAAAAATACATAAAGTGAAATCTAATGCAACTGAAATTGCAGATAGACACATTATAAGTTAGAGAGACCATCTGAATACTACTTCCTCTAAAACAGAAGAAGAATTAAAATCAGTAATGTTATAGAATACTTAACCCTATTAATAATCTTGATCTAATTAACATTTATACAACACTCCATTCAACATCAGCAGAATACACCTTATTTGCAAGTACATCTGGAATATTTCCCAAAACAGACCACATTATGGGCCATAAAGTAAAGCTTAATACATGTAAAAATAATTCAAGTTATTTAAAGTATCTCTTTGATCAAATTAGACTTCAATTAGAAATCAAAAAAAAAAAAATTCTGGATAATCCCCAAATATTTGAAACTAAATAACATACTTCTTTAGTCTTAGATATTTACCCAAGGGAAATAAAAACATATGACCAAAGAGTGACCCGTACATATATATTCATAACATATTTGTAAAACAGAAATAGCTCAAATATGCATCATTATGTGAATGGATAAACAAATTTTGATAACTGTATAAAATGAAACATGATTCAGTAATAAACGTAATAAATTATTAATATAGGCTTATATCTCAAAAACTTATGTGGACTTAAAAATAACACAGAAAAAATGTACAAACTGTATGATTCCATTTATCTGAAATTTTATATATGCAAATTAATATATAGTAGCATTAAACAGACTACTGATTACATGAAGAAGGTAAGAGGTTTAGGGTATGTGGGGAGAAACAGAAAAACGAGATGGATTAAAAGGCATATAAGAGGAGATCTTCAAGATGGCGGAAGAGTAAGACGTGGAGATCACCAGCCTCCCCACAAATACATGAGAAATACATCTACATTTACAACAGCTCTTACAGAACACCTACTGAATGCTGGCAGAAGATTTCAGACCTCCCAAAAGGCAAGAAACTACTAACGTACCTGGGTAGGGCAAAAGAAAAGAGAAAAAAATCAGAGACAAACGAATAAGGGCGGGACTTACACTAGTGAGAGGGAGCTGTGAAGGAGGAAAAGTTTCCACACACTAGGAAGTCCCTTCACTGGTGCAGATTGGGGGTGAGCAGGGGAGAAGCTTCAGATCCATGGAGGAGAGCACAGCAACAGGGGTGCAGAGGGAATAGTGGAGGGACTCCTGCACAGAGGATTGGTGCCAATGAGCACTCACCATCCCAAGAGGTGTCTCTGCTCACCCACTGGGGCATGTGGGGCTGGAAGCTGAGGCTCAGGCTTTGGAAGGTCAGATCCCATGGAGAGCACTGGGGTTGGCTGCGTGAACATGGCCTGAAGGGGACTAGTGTGCCAGAGCTAGCTGGGAGGGAGTCTCGGGAAAAGTCTGGAACTGCTGAAGAGGGAAGAGACTTTTTCTTGTCCCTTTATTTCATGGTGTGCTAGGAGAGGGGTTTAAGAGCACCGCCTAAACGAGCTCCAGAGATGGATGCAAACTGCGGCTATTAATGCAGACACCAGAGACAATCATGAGATGCTAAGGCTGCTCCTGGAGCCACCAAGAAGCCTGTATGTAAGCACAGGTCACTATCCACACCTCCCCTCCCAGGAGGCTGTGCAGCCCGCTAATGCCAGTGGCCTGTGATCAAATCACAGCTTCTCTGGGAAAACACACAGTGAGCCTCAGGCTGGTGCAACGTCATGCTGGTCTCTGCCACTGCAGGTTCGCCCCTCTTTCCGTACCCTTCCCTCCCCACAGCCTGAGTGAGCCAGAGACCCATAATCAGCTGCTATTTTAACCCTGTTGTGTCTGAGTGAAGAACAGATGCCCTCAGGGGACCTACACACAAAATCGTGGCCAAATACAAAGCTGAACCAGAGGAGCTGTGCGAACAAAGAAGAGAAAGGGAAATCTCTCTCAGCAGCCTCAGGAGCAGTGGATTAAATCTCCACAATCAATTTTTTGTATGCAGCATCTGTGGGAAAGTTGAATAGGCAACAAATCATCTCAAATTGAGGTGGTGGACTTTGGGAACAAAGATATATATATATATATATATATATATATATATATATATATATATATATTTCCTTTTTCTCTTTTTGTGAGTGTGTATGTGTATGCTTCTGTGTGTGATTCTGTCTGTATAACTTTGTTTTTACCATTTTTCCTAGGGTTCTCCCTGTCCATTTTTTTTAGCATAGTTTTTCATGCTTGTTATCATAGGTGGATTTGTTTTTTGGTTTGGGTGCTCTCTTCTTTCTTTCTTTTTATTATGACTTTATTTTTTAAATTTTTAATAATTATTTTTTTATTTTATTAACTTTTATTTTATTTTTCTTTCTTTTTTCCACACTTTATTTCTGAGGCTTGCAGATGACAGGTTCTTGATGCTCCAGCCAGGAGTCAGACCTGTGCCCCTGAGGTGGGAGAGCCGAGTTCAGGACATTTGTTCATCAGAGACCTCCCAGCTCCATGTAACATCAAACAGTGAAAATCTCCCAGAGATCTCATCAATGCCAAGACCCAGCTCACTTAATGACAAGCAGGCTACAGTGCTGGACACCCTATACCAAACAACTAGCAAGACAGGAACACAATGCCACCCACTAGCAGAAATGCTACCTAAAATCATAATAAGGTCACACACACCCCAAAACACACCCCTGAACACAGACATTCCCAGCAGAAAGACAAGATCCAGCCTCATCCACCAGAACACAGGCACTAGTCCCCTCCACCAGGAAGCCTACACAACCCATTGAACCAACATTAGCCACTGGAGGCAGACACCAAAAACAACAGGAAGTACGAACCTGCAAACTGTAAAAGGAGACATCAGACACCATAGGTTAAGCAAAACGAGAAGACAGAGAAACACACAACAGATGAAGAAGTAAGGTAAAGACCCACCAGAACAAAAAAATGAAGAGGAAATAGGCAGTCTACCTGAAAAAGAATGTAGAGTAATGATAGTAAAGATGATCCAAAATCTTGGAAATAGAATGGAGAAAATACAAGAAACTTATAACCAGGACCTAGAAGAACTAAAGTGCAAACAAACAATGATGAACAACACAATAAATGAAATTACAAATTCTCTAGAAAGAATCAATAGCAGATTAACTGAGGCAGAAGAACAGATAAGTGACTGGTCAGATAAAATAGTGGAAATAACTACTGCAGAGCAGAATAAAGAAAAAAGAATGAAAAGAATTGAGGACAGGGCTCCCGTGGTAGCACAGTGGTTGAGAGTTGGCCTGCTGATGCAGGGGACATGGGTTCATGCCCCGGTCCTGGAAGATCCCATATGCTGCAGAGCAGCTTGGCCTGTGAGCCATGGCTGCTGAGCCTGTGCGTCCAGAACCTGTGCTCCACAATGGGAGAGGCCACACAGTGACAGGCCCACGTCCTGCAACAACAACAACAAAAATATAATAAAAAAGAGAATTGAGGGCAGTCTCAGAGACTTCTGGGACATCATTAAAAGCAACAATATTCGAATTATAGGGGTCCCAGAAGAAGACGAGAAAAAGAAAGGGACTGAGAAAATATTTGAAGAGTCTATAGTTGAAAACTTCCCTAACATGGGAAAGGAAATAATTAATAAAGCTCAGGAAGTGCAGTGTCCCATACAGCATAAATCCAAGGAGAAACATGTCAAGATCTATGAAACTATCAAAACTTAAATACAAAGAAAAAATATTTAAAGGAGAAAAAAATAACCCAACAAATAACATACAAGGGAACCCCACAAGGTAAACGGCTAAACTTTCAGCAGAAACTCTGCAAGCCAGAAGAGACTAGTAGGACATATTTAAAGTGATTAAAGGGAAAAACCTACAACCAATATTATTCTACCAAGCAAGGATCTCATTCAGATTCAAAGGAGAAATTAAAAGCTTTACAGAGAAGCAAAAGCTAAGACAATTCAGCACCACAAAAACAGCTTTACAACAAATGCTAAAGGAACTTCTCTAGGCAGGAAACACAAGAGAAGGAAAAGACCTACAATAACAAACCCAAAACAATTAAGAAAATGGTAATAGGAACATACCATTGATAGATACTTTAAATATAAATGGATTAAATGCTCCAACCAAAAGACATAGAATGGCTGAATGGATACAAAAACAAGACCCATATATATGCTGTCTACAAGAGACTCACTTCAGACCTAGGGACACATACACACTGAAAGTGAGGAGATAAAAAAAGATATTCCAGGCAAATGTAAACCAAAAGAAAGCTGGAGTAGATATTCTCATATCAGAAAAAATAGAATATAAAATAAAAATTATTACAAGAGACAAGGAAGGACAATATGTAATGATCAAGGGATCAATCCAGACGAATATATAACAATTGTAAATATTTATGCACCTAAGAAGGGAGCACCTCAATACATTAGTCAAATGCTAACAGCCTTAAAAGGGGAAATCAAGAGTAATAAAATCATAGTAGGGGAAAATAACACCCCACTTTCACCAAAGGAAAAATCATCCAAAATGAAAATAAATAAGGAAAAAGAAGATTTAAATGATATATTAAACAGGATGGACTTAATGGATATTAATAGGACTTTCCATCCAAAAACACAGAATACACTTTCTTCTCAAGTGCTCATGGAACATTCTCCAGGATAGGTCATATACTGGGTCATAAATCAAGCCTTGGTAAATTTAAGAAAACTGAAATTGTATCAAGTAGCTTTTCTGACCACAATGCTAAAAGATTAGATATCAATTACAGGAAAAAAATCTGTAAGAAATACAAACACATGGAGGCTAAACTATACACTACTTAATAACTGAGAGATCACTGAAGATATCAAAGAGGAAAATAAAAAATACCTAGAAACAATGAAAACACGATGACCCAAAAACTATGGGATTCAGAAAAAGCAGTTCTATGAGGGAAGTTTATTGCAATACAATCCTACCTCAAGAAACAAGAAACATCTCAATTAAATAACCTAAACTGACACCTAAAGCACTTAGAGAAAGAAGAACAGAAAAACCTAAAAGTTAGCAGAAGGAACGAAATCATAAAGATTAGCTAAGAAATAAATGAAAAGGAGGCCTTCCCTGTTGGCGCAGTGGTTGAGAGTCTGCCTGCCTATGCAGGCGACATGGGTTCATGCCCCAGTCTGGGAGGATCCCACATGCTGCGGAGTGGCTGGGCCCGTGAGCCATGGCCACTGAGCCTGTGTGTCCAGTGCCTGTGCTCCACAACAGGAGAGGCCACAACAGTGAGAGGCCCGCATACCGCAAAAAAACAAAAAAAACAAAAAAAAAAGAAAAAGAAAGAAAAGGAAATGAAGGAAACAACAGCAGAGATCAGTAAAACTAAAAGCTGGTTCTTTGAGGAGATAAACAATATTGATAAAACATTAGCCAGGCTCATCAAGAGAAAAAAGGAGAAGACTCAAATCCATAGAATTAGAAATGAACAAGGAGAAGTAACAACTGACACTACAGAAATACAAAGGATCATGAGAGATTACTACAAGCAACTATATGCCAATAAAATGGACAACTTGGAAGAAATGGACAAATTTTAGAAAAGCACAACATTTGGAGCCTGAACCAGGATGAAATAGAAAATATAAACAAACCAATCACAAGCACTGAAATTGAAACTGTGATTAAAAATCTTCCAACAAACAAAAGCCCAGGACCAGATGGCTTTACAGGTGAATTCTGTCAAACATTTAGAGAGGAGCTAACACCTATCCTTCTCAAACTCTTTCAAAATATAGCAGAGGGAGGAACACTCCCAAACTCATTCTACAAGGCCACCAACACCCTGATATGAAAACAAGAAAAAGATGTCACAAAGAAAGAAAACTACAGGCCAATATAACTGATGAACATAGATGCAAAAACTCTCAACAAAATACTAGCAAACAGAATCCAACAGTACATTAAAAGGATCATACACCATGATCAAGTGGGATTTATCCCAGGAATGCAAGGATTCTTTAATATATGCAAATCAATCAATGCAATACACCATATTAAGAAACTGAAGAATAAAACCATATGATCATCTCAACAGATGCAGAAAAAGCTTTTGAAAATTTTCAACACCCATTTATGATAAAAACCCTCCAGAAAATAGGCATAGAGGGAACTTATCTCAAAAAATAAAGGCCATATACGAGAAACCCAGAGCCAACATCATTTTCAATGGTGAAAAACTGAAACCATTTCCACTTATATCAGGAACAAGACAAGGTTGCCAACTCTCACCACTATTATTCAACATTGTTTTGGAAGTTTTAGCCACAGCAGTCAGAGAAGAAAAAGAAATAAATCCAAATCGGAAAAGTGGAATAAAGCTGTCACTGTTTGCAGATGATATGATATTATATAGAGAGAATCCTAAAGATGTTACCAGAAAACTAAGAGAGCTAATGAATGAATTCGGTAAAGTAGCAGGATACAAAATTAATGCACAGAAATCACTTGCACTCCTATACACTAATGATGAAATATCTGTAAGAGAAATTAAGGAAACACCCTCATTTACCATTACAACAAAAAGAATAAAATACCTAGGAATAAACCTCCCTAAGGAGACAAAAGAACTGTATACTGAAACTATAAGGCACTGATGAAAGAAATTAATGATGATCCAAACAGATGGAGATATATACCATGTTCTTGGATTAGAAGAATCAACATTGTGAAGATGACTCTACTACCTAAAGCAATCTACAGATTCAATGCAATCTGTATCAAGCTACCAATGGCATTTTTCACAGAAGTGGAACAAAAATTTTCACAATTTGTATGGAAAAACAAAAGACCCTGAATAGCCAAAGCAATCATGAGAAAGAAAAACGGAGCTGGAGGAATGAGGCACCTGGACTTTAGATTATGCCACAAAGCTACAATAATCAAGACAGTATGGTACTGGCACAAAAACAGAATGGAACAGGATAGAAAGCCCAGAGGTAAACACACGCACATATGGTCACCTTATCTTTGATAAAGGAGACAAGAATATAAAATGGAGAAAAGACAGACTCTTCAATAAGTGGTGCTGGGAAAACTGGACAGATACATGTAAAAGAATGCAATTAGAACACTTTTGAACACCATATCCAACAATAAGCTCAAAACGGATTAAAGACCTTAATGTAAGGTCAAACACTATAAAATTCTTAGAGGAAAACATAGGGAGAACACTCTATGACATAAATCACAGCAAGATCCTTTTTGACCCACCTCCTAGAGAAATGGAAATAAAAACAAAAATAAACAAATGGGACCTAATGAAACTTAAAAGCTTTTGCAGAGCAAAGGAAACTATAAACAAGAGGAAAAGGCAACCCTCAGTATGAGAGAAAATATTTGCAAATGAAGCAACTGACAAAGCATTAATCTCCAAAATTTATAAGCAGTTCATTCAGCTCAATTTTAACAAAACAAAAAACCCAATCCAAAAATGGACAGAAGGCCTAAATAGACATTTCTCCAAAGAAGATCAACAGATTGCCAACACACACATGAAAGTATGCTCAACATCACTAATCATTAGAGAAATGCAAATCAAAACTACAATGAGGTTTCACCTCACACCAGTCAGAATGGCTGTCATCAAAATATCTACAAATAATAAATGCTGGAGAGGCTGTGGAGAAAATGAAACCCTCTTGCACAGTTGGTGCGAATGTAAATTGATACAGCCACTATGGAGAACAGTATGGAGGCTCCTTAAAAAACTAAAAATAGAACTACCATATGACCCAGCAATCCCACTCCTGGACATAAACCCTGAGAAAACTATAATTCAAAAAGAGTCATGTAGCACAATATTCATTGCAGCAATATTTACAATAGTCAGGGCATGGAAGCAACCTAAGTGTCCATTGACAGATGGATGGATAAAGAAGATATGACACATATATACAATGGAATATTACTCAGCCATAAAAAGAAATGAAATTAAGTTATGTGTAGTGAGGTGGATGGACCTGTCATACAGAGTGAAGTAAGTCAGAAAGAGAAAAACAAATATTGTATGCTAACACATATATGTGGGATCTTAAAACAAATGGTTTTGAAAAACCAGTGGACATGATGGGGATAAAGAAGCAGACCTACTAGAGAATGGACTTGATGACACGGGTACAGGGAAGTGTAAGCTGGACAAAGTGAGAGAGTGGCATGGACATATATACACTACCAATTGTAAAATAGAGAGATAGTGGGAAGCAGCTGCATGGCATGGGATATTAGCTCCATCCTTCGTGTCCACCTAGAGGGGTGGGATACGGAGGGTGGGAGGGAGATGCAAGAGGGAGAAGAAATGGGAATATATGTATCTGTACAGCTGATTCACTTTGTTATACTGCAGAAACTAACACTCCATTGTAAAGCAACTCTATTCCAATAAAGATGTTTTAAAAAAAAAGTTCTATGCAGAACATTAAAAGGACAGAAAAAAAAAGAAAAGAGACATGTACCAGAATGTTCATTGCAGCACTATTCACAATAGCCAGGACATGGAAACAACCTAAATGTCCATCATGAGATGAATGGATAAAAAAGATTTGTCTCATATATACAATTGAATATTACTCGGCCATAAAAAGGAATGAAATTTAGTTATTTGTAGTGAGGTGGATGGAACTTGAGTCTGTCATGCAGAGTAAAGTAAGTCAGAAAGAGAAAAACAAATACTGTATGTTAACACATATATGCGGAATCTTAAAAAAAAAGTGGTTATGAAAAACCAGTGGACAGGACGGGAATAAAGACACAGACCTACTAGAGAATGGACTTGTTGACACGGGGACGGAGAAGGGTAAGCTGGACAAAGTGAGAGTGTGGCATGGACATATATACACTACCAATGCAAAATTGATAGCTAGTGGGAAGAAGCTGCATAGCACAGGGAGATCAGCTCAGTGCTTCGTGACCACTTAGAGGGGTGGGATAGGGAGGATGAGAGGGAAGGAGATGCAAGATGGTTATATATAAATATGTATAGCTGATTCACCTTGTTATAAGCAGAAACTAACACAGCATTGTAAAGCAATTATACTTTAATAAAGATGTTTTAAAAAAAGGCACATAAGAACATTTTTGGGGGAAATGGATATATTCTTTACCATTTTAATGATGGATTTATGGTTGTATGCAGATGTCAAGATATATGAAATCATAAGCTTTATTCAATTTACTCTATGTCAATTATACCTCAATAGAGCTGTACAAATCAGAGTTTGGAAGAAATATTTATTTTCAATATCTGTGTTACTTAGTGATATTCCATTTTATCTCTTGATTTAAAATGAGAATTAAAAATATGTAGATTTATTCTATCTTTGTAACATGTGAGCACGTAGTGATTTCTACTTAACATAGGTCACAGAGTGTCTGACAAGTAAAATAAATAACAAAAGAGTATTTGTGTCAGATTAACATTTATGTTAGCATTTATTTGAAAGTTTAGCATGTTTGCTTAGCTTTTAATTCTTGATTCAAACATATTTGCATAACATTTACTTGTAAACAACCTAAATGCTTGAAATTGCTTACTAATAATTGCAGTTTAGTTGTCTACCTGTATAATTTAGCTTTTTAATTCTGACACTACTGCATAAATTTACATGGTTGCATAAAATGTCAGTATTATATTTGTTCATACACACTGTTAATGAATTCCTATTGTGTGTGTATCACTAATGCACCTGTGAAGTTTTCTTTATCTTATCAGAGATGTTGCTAAGGTCTAGGGCATTTTGTGGCTTACCATGAAAAAACCTGTTATAAACTGCTCTACTCAGATTCCTGTTTTCCAGAAGAATGTTCTACTTATAATGAACATTGTGAATCAGAGGAGTCTACATGTTTTACATCTGCATTGCTTCTTGCCTATGTAAAAGCAGTTTACTAGTTTAAGCCCCAGTTGTTAAGGAGTAATGACACATTGCCCAATAGCAGCACATAACCAAATGAGTAAAAATGGATATTCTGATGAGTAACAATACACGGATTGATGTGAAATACTTTTCTATTTTAAAAGGTCACTAAACCTCAGAGCAACATTAATCAAGTATTTGATGTGCAATTAGAGATACTATCACTTTAAAATCCATCAGACAGGTATGGACAGGCATAATCAATCACACCCTGATTGTTCTGCAAGAAAAAGGCATTTCCATTTCTATCTCATGGGGTTCTGTCACAGGAAATAGTAATATAATTTTTTTAAAAGCACAATACAGAAGTTTTGATACATACACTGTCTGAACTATAGTAGTCTGTGTCTGTTGGTGTTTGTTAGAAAGAAAAATTCCTGCTTATTATTATAATTATCAATCTGATTACAGGTAATTTTCAAGTTTTGAGGTCTATCTCAATGAAGCAGTTTTTCTATTTTGTTTAAATTGCATGTTTTATAAAAATGAGGAAAAGAAAGGAACAATGTTGATTGTGGATACTTCTCTAAATATTTGGCATATGTCATCTTTTATGAAATTAAAAGACCTAGATAAAGCTGAAGAAATTTAACAGTAAGATTTTCAAGTATTTTTTTTAGGATTCTTTAAATTATTGACCTCTCAAGTTTGAATAGTGACTCATAAATGGTAATATTTAATATAGCCATTTGCTGTTGTTCAATTATTTTTTTCTTTGTCTGAGAACATTAACATTTATTTATACTTTTATATGCATGACTATTTATGTATTTAGTATTTTAACACATGCTTTGTTTAGTAAAATGCTATGAAATATATTTGACAATATATTCAATAATTAAATTTTCAAAAATAATTCAGTATTCTACCTCATCTCTTGAGCTAGACCAGTAGGTTTAAGTGCTGTCAAAATGCCATCCAAGACACATTTAACTATGATAATTTAGTAATTTTCATAGTCGCCATTTCATTAGGTAATTCCAACCTTGAAAAATGACAATTTAATGCTATTAATGTTGTGTTTTCAATCCAGTGCTTCTCTCTCTCTTGAACTATGCATGTATCTGTGTTTGTAAGATTTACTACACATTCTATTTGTGGAGACCTGGTAATTTGCATATAGGCACAATTAAAAACATGGTGTGAACAAAAACTAGTGTTCTGCTTGCATGAAGTAGACTGAGGGTAGATATCTCTCTTATATTCCATGTTATTGAAATTAGAGAAAAAGTACTTCCATGTAAGAAACCATAACTATTAAAAAACAAAACAAGAACATCATAGTATTAAATTGCCCATGGATAATATAAGAAGAGAAAAGAAATTAAAGTTATGGAGAAAATAATATAAGCTGTAATTCAAAATACATGAATTATAGCCCTTCTCTGAGGAAAATCAGGACATACTCCTGACTCTGAGTCTACAGATAGAGTGGTGGGTGAGGCAATCTCTGGGAGCAGAATTACTACAGTTGGAACTTCTGAGTGAGTCAGGAGCTCAGATCTTCACTTCTTTCACCCTATTCTATCCCTCCTTCGCCTTCCACCTCACCAGGAACTTTCCATCATTCCTTTGTATAGCACATACATTGTGAAGCAAAGGCATTTGGTTCATGGAAAAACCCTATACTTCTATATAAATTCATTTATTGTCTGATTATGTTTATGATGTACATGTATAAGGATCTAAATGAAGAGTAGAATACCACTTCAACATACACTGAGATGGTAAAGGAAAAGAAAAAAAAATAGAAAAGGTAAAGCGACTAACTTTACATGGGTGATATACATAAAAGAAAAAAAAATTCTAAGGATGAAAGGCATTCTAACTTTAATCAACATAAATGCTTTTAAACATTTGTGTTTGACAGACTTATTGGAGTTAACTCTTTATTTTTGACCTAACAATCGTGTATTATTGAGATATGACTTACAATGTGTCCCAGTTTACTCCTTCCAGTACTTTTTAGAAAATCTTCCTTCCTTTCTCCCACCAAACCACAAACACACACAGACACAGACACACACACACACACACACACACACACACACACACACTATGCTCAACATAGTTGACTGAGTGCTTATTTTAAAATATAACTTAAACCATGCTTCACCTCTGTTCAAAAATGCTGCAATATTTTCTTATTTAATGTAAAGTAAAATTCAAAATCCTTACAATGATTAATAAGGTCACACTAGATCTTTCCCAGTCCCTCTTCATCTCTGACTTTATTTCATCTATCACCACATTAGCCTCCTTATTTTTTTCTTTGATTACACCAAGTACACATCCTTCTCACAAGCCTGTAAACTCTCAAAACTTATGCATAGAAGACTTCCTCCTCATATGTTTATGATCGGTTCCTTCATAATTCTGTTCCATTCTCATCTTAATGCTGAGGACTTCTCACAAACCCAATCCACCGTGAGCCCTCTATTTACCTTACCATACTCTATTTTTGTCTTTTTAATTGTAAATTCCATGAATAAGTGGGCTATATTTTATTTATTGTTATATACTTAGTACCAAGGTTAGTGCCCAGCATATATTAGACACCCAGTAAATATTATTTTTAGTGAACCAAAAGTTGTAGAAACTGAATAATATTTGCATGGTTTTCATACAAATTAATTTCCTTAAAGATATATTTTAGTTCTGATTCTACAATTTCATAAAATTTCTTTGCTGATTTGTTTAGTAGTTTGGTATTTGTAATGTGCTAACAGAAAATATGTGTACATATGTTTAAGAGCAGGTGTCCCCAACCCCCGGGCTATGGACTTGTACCAGTCCGTTGCCTGTTAGGAACCGGGCCACACAGCAGGAGGTGAGCAATGGACAAGTCCACGAAACTTCGTCTGTATTTACAGCCGCTCCCCATCGCTTGCATTACCACCCTGAGCTCCACCTCCTGTCAGTTCATCTGCCGCATTAGCTTCTCATAGGAGCATGAACCCTATTGTAAACTGCACATGCAAGGGGTCTAGGTTGTGTGCTCCTTATGAGAATCTAATGCCTGATGATCTGAGGTGGAGCTGAGGTGGTGATGCTAGTGCTGGGGAGTGGCTGAAAATACAGATTATCATTAGCAGAGAGGTTTGTCTGCACAGAGACCATAATAAATCAGTTGCTTGCAGACTCATATCAAAGTCCTATCAGTGAGTGGCAAGTGAAAATTAAGCTGCATCTGATGGCAGGTTTTATAGTGGTAAGTGATTTGATGTACTTCAATTGTACAGCTGCATCTGGTGGCAGACTTTAAGTCAGAATCCAACACTTATTTTAGTCTGTGAGTGGCCCACCCATTATTTTATTTACCACTTCCATCCGCGCCTCTTTCCTGCACTGTGCACTTGTCTCAGTCACCGTTTTGGTAAGCCCTTAATCTAACCCTACCCAAAATGAGTAAAAAACAAATGTTTCTGGAGAGCTTCTTTGAAAAGGTGGAAAGACCCAATGATGAGACAGCAGAAGACTCTAAGACTGCCAACAAAAAGAAAGCTGCATTTAAAAGAAAATACCAAGAGTTCTACTTAAATTACAGGTCCATTGCAACAGGTGGTTCACATTCTCCAAGCTCGCTTTGTATAATATGTGGTGACTGACTAACCAAAACTGCTTTGCCACATGAAGACAAAATACCCTGCATTAAAAAACAAGCCTTTGGTGTTTTTCAAAATAAAAAAATGTGAACACAAAGAACAGAAGCAGTTACTGAAGGCCACTACTTCATCAAATGTGTCTGTACTGAGAGCATAATAGTTAGTGGCTAACCGCATTGCTAAAGCTAAGAAGCCCTTTACTACTGGTGAAGAGTTGATCTTGCCTGCTGCTAAGGACATTGGTCATGAACTTTTAGGAGAGGCTGCAGTTCAAAAAGGGGCACGTGTTCCTCTTTCAGCTAGCACCATAACTGGATGAGTTGATGAAATAGCAGAGGATATTGAGGCACAATTGTTAGAGAGGATTACCAATCACTGTGGTGTGCCGTCCAGGTTGACAAGTCTACTGATGTTGACAACAAGGCAACAATGCTTTTTTTGTATGATATATTTTTCAGGAGGATGTACATGAGGATATATTACGTGCACTTTTGTTGCCAACCAACACCACAGCTTCAGAACTATTCGAGTCTTTGAAAGATTACATAGCAGGAAAACTGAATTGGTCATTTTATGTCAGTATATGCACGGATGGAACAGCTGCCATGACTGAACAGCTGTCTGGTTTCACTACTCAGGTCAAAGAGGTCGCTTCTGAATGTGAGTCTATGCACTGTGTCATTCATAGAGAAATGCTGGCTAGCCTAAAAATGTCACCTGAACTTTACAACATTTTGCACGATGTGATTAAAATTATTAAACACATTAAAGTATATGCCCTTAACTCATGTCTGTTCGTGCAGCTTTGTGAGGAGATGGAGATGGAACACACATCTTCTCTTATACACAGAAGTGAGATGGTTTTCTAAAGGTAGATCACTGGCCAGAGTTTTTGAGTTACGAGAGCCACTCCAGAGATTTCTTTTAGAAAAACAGTCACCACTGACGGCGCATTTCAGTGACACAGAATGGGCCTTAAAACTTGCTTACTTGTGTCACATATTCAACCTGCTCATGTGTCACTTCAGAGGAGAATGACAACTGTATTCAAGTCAGCAGATAAGGTGGCTGCATTCAAAGCCAAACTGGAATTGTGGGGGTAAAGAATGAACATTGGGATTTTTGATATGTTTCAAACATTAGCAGGGATTTTGAAAGAGACTGAGCCAGGACCTTCTTTCTCCCAGCTGGTGTATGATCACCTATCTCAGCTTTCAGAAGAGTTTGAGCATAACTTCTCAACCACAAAAAAAAAACCCCGAACTGGAAAGTAGTGGATCTGTAACCCATTTGTGAATAAGCCAGGTGAATCGATTTTGTCCATGCTAGAAGAAGAACAACTGCTTGAGAATGACGGTTACCTTAAAAATATATTTGAGACAACTTCAAATCTCCATACTTTCTGGATTAAAGGCAGAATATCCTGAGATTGCTACGAAAACACTGAAAAGCCTGTTTCCATTTCCAACATCCTATCTTTGTGAAGCAGGGTTTTCTGCAGTGACAGCAACCAAAACGAGATTATGGAGTAGACTGGACATAAGCAACACACTTCGTGTTTCACTGTCTCCCATCACCCCCAGATGGGACCATCTAGTTGCAGGAAAACAAGCTCAGGGCTCCCACTGATTCTGCATTATTGTGATTTATATAATTATTTCAATAATATATATGTGTATTATTATTACAAAGTAATAATAATAGAAATAAAGTGCACTTTAAATGTAATTCGCTTGAATCATCCTGAAACCATCCCCCTCCAACCCTGGTCCGTGGAAAAATTGTCTTCCACAAAACTGGTTCCTGATGCCAAAAAGTTTGGGGACCACTGTTTTAGAGAATTGGATGGAGAAGGCATATTAAAGCATATGTCTGACTGACTTTTTCCAAAATATTAGACTACTCAAATATTTTACATATTTATAAAACAAAATCAGAAAAAAACAAAATCAGAAAAAAACAAATGAAGCTTTTTTGACACAATACCAAAGGCACAATCCATGAAAGAAAAAAAAATTGATAAACTGGAATTCATTAACATTTAAAAATTCTGCTTTGCAAAAGACACTGTTAAGAGAATAAGCGGGGGCTTCCTTGGTGACACAGTGGTTGAGAGGCTGCCTGCCGATGCAGGGGACACGGGTTTGTGCCCCGGTCCGGGAAGATCCCACATGCTGCGGAGCGGCTAGGCCCGTGAGCCATGGCCACTGAGCCTGTGCGTCCGGAGCCTGTGCTCCGCAACGGGAGAGGCCACAACAGTGAGAGGCCCGCGTACTGCAAAAAAAAAAAAAAAAGAGAGAATAAGCGGACAAGCCACGATTTGTAGAAAATATTTGCAAAAGACATCTGATAAAGAAATTGTATTCAAAATATACAAAGAACTCTTAAAACTCAATAATAAGTAAAGAAATAAGTCAATTAATTAATATGTGTAAAAGACCTGGGCATCTCCCAAAGAAGTTATAGAAATGGCAAATAAATATACAAAAAGATGCTCTACTTCATAAGTCATTAAGGAATTGCAAATTTAAGTAACAATAAGATACCACTATATACCTATTAGAATGGTGAGGAAAAAAAGAAAGAAAAGAAAAAACACAAACAAGATAGAAAGCTGGTGAAGATGTGAAACAACAAGAACTCTCATTCATTTCTGGTGGAAAAGCAAAATGGTACTGACATTTTGGAAGACAGTTTAGCATTTTCTTACAAAATTAAACATAATTTTACCAGATGACTCAGCAATCATGCTTCTTGGTATTTACCCAAAAGGAGTTAAAAACATGTCCACACAAAAGCTTGCACATGAATGTTTATAGTAGCTTTATTCATGATTGCCAAAATTTGGAAGCAACCAAGATGTCCTTCTATAGGTGAATGGATAAAAAATCTGTGGCAAATCTGAAAAATGGAATATTATTCAATATTAAAAATACATGAGCTATCAAGTCATGAAGATGTGGAGGAACTTTAAATGCTAAATTACTAAAATACTTCTTTTACTAAGTAAAAGAAGTTGATCTGGAAAGAATACATACCATATGACTTCAACTATTTCAGGGTGTTCAACTATGACACTGTGGAAAAAGCAGAACTATGGAGACTGTAAAAGGATCAGTGTTTCAGGGGTTAGGAGGAGGGAGGGATGAATAGGTGGTTCACAGAAGATTCTTAGGGCACTTAAATTACTCTGTATGACACTACAGTGGTGGATACATGTGATTATACATTTGTCCAAACTCTTAGATTGTGCAACCCCAAGAGAGAACCCTAATGTAAACTCTGAACTTTGGTTGATAATGATGCATCTATATAGATTCACTGATTGTAATAAACGTGCTAATCTGGTGTGGGGTTTTGATAGTGGGGATTAAGGAAAAGAGGTAGTCTCATGCAATCTTGGAAGTCATGTAAATTAGAACTACTCTTAGGAGGACATTCTGAAAATATGTGTCAAAATTTATTTGAATCACTCATGCCACTTGTTAAATTTATCCCAAGGAGATATGAGTCAAGTATTCTAAGATATGTTATAAAACTGTTTAAAATAGGGTTTCTCATATTAGAAAAATCTGGAACCAACAATTTTGGATTGATTAAATAAATAAGAAATATCTGCAAAATGGAGTTTTATGAAGCTATTAATAAAGGGTCAGTTATATCAATTTGAATAGTTGATATTAGAAGTATTTAATAGCGGTTACCACATGTGAGCCAACCATAAATAAGCATTTGGCTGTCTGATGCACTCTGGGTGACTTCCAGCATGGTCTTTAACTTAGGATATAAAAGTATATCTGAGATGGATACATTGCTAAATGAAAAGAGGAGTTGTCACAGAAAGTCCCCATGTTTACACAATTATATCCACATATGTAAACACACATGCACATTTGCAAGGCACTTATGTCATCATTTAGGCAGTCATGGAGAGAAATAGATGAGAGAGAAGGAGAGAGAAGAAAAGGGGGGGATATATTTAATAAAAGAAAACAATAAAATGTTTTAAGTTTTTCAGTATTGCTAGAACTATTAAATAAGACTATACTATCTTTATGAAAGAAAACATAAACATTTTCATTTTGATAAAATATTTTAATATATTGGTATCAAAAAAAAATTTTTTTAACAGTAATGTCCCTTTCTCATTCTGGAGACCCTATATTGTATGTCTCATAGAAAATGAGTATTTTACCTTCACTCTCTCTTTCTCTGCCCCAAACACACACAAAAAAAACTGTCTAATAATTCCATAATGAACATACTTTACAAAAATATGACTATTATCTAGAACAAACCTTAATACATGCTAAATTGATGAGTTATTTTAGGTCTATATAAATAAGGATTACAAAAATACTCATATATTTTCTGTAGTGTTTACAATCTAATTGTGAAAATAGGTCCTGTGGGGAAAAAATGTATCTAGCAGGGCAGTTTTTTGAAGAGTAAAATCTAACGTAAGTTGAGTAAGCTGTTAAGGAGAAATGTTAGGAACTGATTTGAACTGTGAAGGAAATATGTTTTAAATAAAACAGAATGAGGAGTCATGCAAATCGAGGGGCCAGTGTAAGCAAGAGAATAAAAATGTAAGACTCATGAGATTTTTAGACTATGTTGTATTTATTTGAATAAATTCATGGTTTTACCATAGCAGAAGTTTTCTAGAACAGAAATTTCAGAGATAAAGTTTGATTAAAAACTTAGTAGTCAACATATGAAAATCTGCTTAATTATTTCAAGATCATCTCTATGCCATCTATTTGAAATATAAAGTCTTATTATCTGGTACTTAATCATTAGAAATATTTTGTGTTTGTGAGGTATATTCAACTCACCTGCTGCTTATTGTTATCCTAGAAAAGGAATCCTTAATAAATCCAAACTGCATTGTAATTCTAAAGAAATTTTACTGCTCAAAAAATGTAAGTCACAAGAAAAAAAGTCAAAATAATCATCAAGATGTTCATCACTTCTGGATTGGTACTGGAACAAATCAGTTTGATTATTCGGTCATTTTAGAGCTTTAACATATTGTTTTTCTGTGATGCCAATTTTGTAGGACATGACGCTAGTACTTAAAATTCTAGTCAGCTCTAGTCAAAACTATAAATAGGTAAAATTACCCTTATGTTTCCCCACACCCATCACCGACCTCAGCTTCTCTATTCTCTATTCCTTTTCCTCATTCATGTATCAGAATATGTATCTCCTGTTCTTGTACAGTAAGGTGTAAGATGTTGAGTAAACTTGAATTTGTTGGGCCCCCAAAACCTTTGCTTTCTGAAAGAAATTAAAATTTGAATCTAAAAAGAAATGAAGACTTGGGCTTGACAGCCAGTCTCCATTTCAGGTGTTAAAGTTACTTCATAGAGTCACTAGGGCCTTGTTGACGCTTAAACATTGAGAAATTCATCCAAAATTTATGGGATAGAAGGTCAGAAAGGATAAATGGATAGAAATGATTACACAGATATTTGTAATGATGATACACAACAAATTTATCAGTTTGTTTAAGGATAAATACATATGTGTAATATATAATAATGTGCATTTTTACCTAAGTTAAAAATACCAATATGTAATAAAACATCTATTTGTTTATTTATAGAATCCAAAAAAACCTGGATATATGTATATATAACTGATTCACTTTGCTGCATACCTGAACCTAACACAACATTGTAAATCAACTATAATCCAATATTTTTTTTTAAAAGTATTTAAAAAAAAGGAATGGGAATTATGGTTGCCAAGGAGGAGGAGGGCAGGGAAGGGATGGATTGGGAGTATGGGATTAGTAGATGCAAACTATTATGTATAGAATAGATAAACAATAAAGTCCTACTGTATAGCACAGGGAACCATATTCAATATCCTGTGGAAAATCATAATGAAAACGAATATGAAAAAGAATATATATATATAAAATTGAATCAGTTTGCTGTACAGCAGAAATTAACACAACATGTTAAATCAACTATACTCCAATAAAATCTTTTAAGAAGGAAAACATACATAATAAAACATTTAAATGAACCATTTGTTCTCTAGTCCATTCAATTCTGTTTCTTTGACGATAGAGTTAATTTTGTTTTACTAAGTATAAATAGATGTCAGTGGCAGACATTCACTTGTATTTTCCCATGAAACTATGAAAGTGAGAATCACATAAGTAACGAACTTTTTTCTTCCCCTGTTTAACTTTGTGGCTTATCAGTCCCACAGTCAAACTAGAGCCTGCCTGCTATTTGAGTAATATCAATGTGACTTTTGGGTATAATTCTTTAGAATTCATATCAAGAATACTAGCCATGTGACTTTAACAATAATCAGGTCAAAAGACAGAAACTGCAGTGGTTTTCATTGCCTTGTTCAATCAGAAATAAGAAAACTTGTTACACAATTTCCCCTGAAGGATTTAGATTAAACTGTGCCTCTGTAGAACCCAGCAGGCCTGTGGAGATTCAGTGAGAGAACAGATTTGGAAGCTATATATCACTGAATTGAGAGTCCACTAATTAAATCTCCCATAAAAGAACAACTATTAGGCTTCTATAGAGTGCTATCATTTATAAGAAGTTGCCATTTGGGTGTAATAAAAAATACTTCAATAATTTATTATCTACACATTTTAAACACATATATTTTGAATTAAATTTAACTTATAATTTTCAAACACAAAAGTAGATTTAACTGCATATAAAATACCATTTTAATATCTACCAGGTATTTTATTTAAAAAAGAATATTTAAACATCACACTCAATAATTTATCTACTCACTAAGATTTTTCAATTGTATGCATTAAGGAAATACTGATATATGCAAGATAGTTGAAAAAATTTAACTGAAAAATTAAAGTACAGGCACTTTCACACCTTGCTTTATGAAAGTATTAGAATATGCATATTTATCTAAATTGAATTATACCTATTACCTATATAATAGTAAGTGAATAATGCTACAAGTCTTCTCCTTTGCCTGTGTCTGCATTATTTTAAACACAGTATCACATTTAAATATTGTCCATAGAGAATAGCCTAAGGACAAAATTATACAGCTCTTCATATAAGATCGGCTCCAGTTTTCTTGTGTCTTTGATTCCGCCTCTTTTGAAAAGATGCAGGAAATCTAACCACCTAAAAATCAGACCTACCCAATTTCAAATTTGAGACTTTTTTTTTTATTTCAGTGTAATTGAAGGACAGCTAGGTACTCTCTGTCTCCCTTCTTAGACACAGAAGCTGGTAACTTAAAGAAAAAAAAATCTTCTAAAATATTTGAAAAAAATCTTATTTCCTCACTTTGAATTTTTGGCACTTTTGGCTGCTTCTGAGAAGAAAATGCAGTTTCTGTGTACAGCACATGGAGCAAAGTGCAGCACAGCATTGATTTTTCTAACTTTGATAACATTCTGCATCCTATGCAGAAAATTTTGATTTTCTGTATCATCATTCAGAATATGCTACAGTGTCTCTGCATTTTGAGTACAGACACATAAAGTATATGAAAGAATAGTGTCTTTTATGGAGAAGGAAAGCATATAGGAAATTCTGAATGAATGCATTATATTCTATTTTAAATTGGAACATTATCTTCCTTATCAAGTGCTATGTACTAAGTATCCTTACCAGGATGTCAGTAACTGTCTAAAGGAGCTAAACAGAAATGCTACTTACTTCTGTCAGTTGATAATGTAACTAAATAACAAGGATATTAATAGGTATATAAAGCTATGCATTCAGGGCAAATTGTGCAAAACCTGTGTGATAATGGACTTCATAGTTTGATATTTTATATTCTTTACACAAAATAAACAAGAAAATAGAGGACAACTCAAAGTTTCACTGTTACTTTTTCTCTATTTTATTTTTGTTGTTGTTTTTGTTGTGTTGAAAGTCTAAATGGTCTCAATGGGCATGAGTTCCATGCAACTGTAATGTTTAAACTTTCTCTTCTTTCATACATAAAAATTACTATCATATCATCCTCTATTACTTTGTACTACACATTTTAAAGTATATACTTTGCAAGGAGTGCCTTGAGCAGTACCAAATTTGACAAATTACTCCATCTTGTAAGCATATTAAAATAATGTTATACTTTATGTGTAACTTGTCAAAAAAATTCAGTTACTTGGGAGAACAAAGTTGTCATTATGACTGCAACAAGATGTATATGTTCTTCAAAGAAATAAAGAACAAAGGACCTTTCTTTCTTATTCCCTATGTTTTTATACAATTCCTAGACAGTTCTTGAATTTAATTTGCAAACTCCTGATGCTGAAAGAAAGAAGAACCTCAGGGTTATGGAATTTTGGACTTATTTCTGGGCAAGAAAATTGATTTTCTTACTATGTGCATTAAAATGCAGCTGTCTACACTTTTTCAAAAGTGAATGTTTTATAGCTTTGAAACAGATCCATGATCAATTTAATGTTATTTACATAATTGTTTGAAATATTTTGACAATGTCATGAACTTAAAATTTAAATCTTTAGTGCCTTACATGGAATTTCTTAAAGGAGAAGAAGCTCAGTTAGAAATGAATACCCAGACTTTACAATTTCTATCATTGTGACTATCATTTGTTGCTTATATTGAAAATTAATTTGCTCCCTTTATCTCTGTAATACAAATATATGTGACATATATTTCCACATTTCCTAAACTACAGTTGGCAACTTCAGAGGTAACATAGTTTCAATATCTTTTGAGAAGCTGCCTATTACTTAAAGATCCTTCCTCTGGCCTTTCCCCAAGTGGATTTTATTTATGCCTTTGGACCTAATTTAAGTCAAACCATCTAAATTATAGTCCAAATATGATCAACATCTTCTCTAGCATTTTTGTATGATTTGGCAAGAGGGGAAAAAGACTCATTTAATTTATACAGAAAAAGGAGAAAAGTAAAGGCCTAGAAGTAGTGTTGTTCAATATCAGCAAAAGAAAAATTTTTATATAGCTCCTGTATGACCCATAAAAAGTTGTTGATCATGAACATTGTCATAACTTGGACCTTTTCTATCTCTCTACTCCTGCTAGTAAATTGTGACTCAATTATTGCAAAACATTGTGATGGTCATTGCATTTATACAAGTTTTATCTTTTTCTCCTTAATGATTTATACTTGTCTGCGTATCAAATAAATTAAAAATACAAAAGAAATGACTTTTTTTTTTTTTTTTTTTTGCGGTATGCGGACCTCTCACTGTTGTGGCCTCTCCCGTTGCAGAGCACACGCTCCGGACGTGCAGGCTCATCAGCCATTGTTCACGGGCCCAGCCGCTCTGTGGCATGTGGGATCTTCCTGGACCAGGGCACGAACCTGCGTCCCCTGCATCGGCAGGTGGACTCTCAACCACTGTGCCACAAGGGGAGCCCAAGAAATGACATAATTTTAAATTAATTTCCTTTTTAATGAATTTCCTATGACAAGAATAGGTGCAAGGAATATTTCCATAAATACATGCTTTGTGTAAAATAATATATTTTATATATTTTTTGCCTGAGGGGATGCATGCTTATGTATTTTTCCAAGTTATATGTTAGGCCTTCCTAGAAGTCCTTCCAAAACTTTTTTTTTTTGCTTTACTAAATCTATGTTCAGTGTATTAGTTACATATTTTCATTTTAATATCAATGCAGAATTACAGCACAATGAATAATTCAACCCTCTTTTACTTCTCTCCACCATTCACATACAGCTAAATATAGTCAAAGGACCAAAGAGATAAACTTATACGGTTGGTATTTAAAAATGGGGCAAGAAATACAGTAGGGAATACTTGAATTTATGAGTCATGTCAGTTGTGATATAAATCATTTGCTATATTTTGTAAGATCAAACTATGTCCTGAGAGACTCTTCCAAGGCTTTTACCCTCACAAATAACATTTTTGAAAGAAAAACAGTCATATTTATAGACAAATTTACATTAAACATACTTAGAATAAAATGGGTAATTAGCTGAGTCGAATATTTTAAAATATTGATTCATAATGCATGCTTTATACTGTATCAGTCACTGCTTGTATTTTAATATTATGTTCATAATTTCATTAACAAAATTAAATTTGTATTGGTACGTTTAACTGTCCTCTGGAAAGAGGTTTACTGTTATTTTTCTCATGAATTTCTAATGTTCTCTCTTAGAGCTTAACCAAAATGGAATAATACTTATTGTAATGATTAAATTTAGGTGTCAACTTGACTGAACCATGAGATTCCTAGATATTTAGTCAGACATTATTCTGTGTTTCTGTGAGGTGAGCCAAACCACCATTGGCTCTTGTTTTTAGGAGAACTACACCATTGGATCACTTGTGTCTGCTGCTTGCTGACTACAGAGACTGCAGAGCTTGGGACTTGTTAACCTCCGTGGTCAGATGAGCCAATTCCTTAATATCTAGACAGATAGGTAGATAAATAGATAGATAGACAAATAGATAAATAGATCCTACTGTGTATGCTTCTCTGGAGAACCCTGGATAATATAATACACTCATAAACTAGAATGCCTAGAAAATGCAATTATATGAAACAATTTTGGTAAAGATGAAGTTTGAAAGTCATATTACAAGGGCACAAATAATGAAAATATCAAACTGGTCCTTTAGATCAGAAAGCAAATTTCATGAATTTTTTTTTTTTTAATCTGTGTGAAAAACCTATTTACCTATATAAGGGAAATGTCTGTACTTTTTTTTTTTTTTCCTACAAACCTAGCTCAGAGTCCTTCAGAGCCTTTGTTCTGGAATAGTCAAATTTTGGTTGTGAGAAATTAGTCTTATATTTTATTTTTATCAACTAGTTTGAATTTCATTTAATATCAAATCTCAGACCTCAGTAGCTTCATTTGAAAAACACACACACACACACACACACACACACACACACACACACACACACTTCAATACAAGTAGGAAAACAAGAATAAGACCACCACCACAACAACAAAAAAAACCCTGACAGATGTTTTGAAAGTTTTGAAAGTCATGGTTGTCTAGTTCACCAAAATCTGTTTTCCTATTCTTTCTGGGAATACAGTTATACTATTTTCAACCTTCTTTATAGTTCTATTTTTTTTTGAGTTTAAGAGAAGAAATGGTGAAATTAAATGCTTTAAAATTTAAGTTATTTAAAGGATACTATTGCAGAAATTTTATTAGAAAATGAAAAAAAAAGTAAGAAAATATTTGAAATTCAAATATCCCATAAAGGACCTATATTTTGATTTCATAAAGAACCCTCAAAATGAATAATAAAATGCACAACAAATTTTAAATTGGGCAAATATTTGAACTGACACTTCAAAAAAGAATAAATAAGAGTATCACATAGAAAATGTTCAACATAACTAGTCATTAGAGAAATGTAAATTTAAACAACAGTGATATATTGCAATGCAATTATTAGAATGATAAACATTAAAAAAAAAAAAGACCTTACCACTTGTTGCCAAGAATGTGGTGGAGCAGCTGAAACTCTCATCCGTTTCTGAAAGTAATGTAAAATGGTGCAATCCTTTGGATAATAATTGTAAATTTCTTTAAAAAAATAAATATGTACATACCATGTAATCTAGCCATTGCCTTCCTAGTATTTTACACAAGAGAAATAAAAACTTATGTCCACAACAAATGTGTAAATATTTATAGCAGCTTTATTTGTAGAAGACATGAAATATTTATAAAAGTAATGAAATATTTGTAAAAAAAGTTAAAATTCTAGGCAGAAAACTGCACATTTTGTGACTATATTCATTTAAAACTATAAAAAATGAAAACTAACCTATATTGCCAAGTAAACAAATCAATGATTGCTTGACAATATAGCTGGAATGAAGATGGGAAGGAGAGAAAGGGAGAGACACTAAAGGAATATGAAGGAGTATGGGATATTGGGGTATTGGACATATTTCTTGTTTTAATTGTGGTAAAACTTTCATGGATGTATACATATGTCAAAATCTATTTAAATTCATACTTTAATTGTGTGCAGTTTATATCACCAAAGTGATGAAAAAAATAAAGAGATTTTAAAACTGTATCTATTAAAGTACTTTGCTTACTAGGACATGGTACTGATAAAAATAAAGTAGAACAGAAATCTAATGTATTTTTGAGTTATTGCATTACTAAGGAGACCATAAGAAGCACAGTCATAGTACCATTAAATTTAACCATTTAGAAAATGGTTGTAAATGTAGTACACTTCCCAAAGAGGGAAGATTCCCCAGTGTCCCCCTCAGATTAGATCATGGATAATTATGAATAAGAAAGTACATCCAGGGACCACAGAGCACAATTGGCATAGGAGTTCTTCTAAGAGAGAAAATCCACATTCCTAGCAAAGATCCTCCATTTCCAAAATAACTGCCTTTTCAATGTTAAAATCTTTTTTACAATTGATAGATATATAATATTGCTTTGGATTTTCCATTTTTCTTTTTTGAGTGATGGCTTTCAATTTTTTCCTGTCTCTTCAACACCATTGCATATTGAGTAGGATGGTGTGAGGAGAGAAGATAAATTTATTCTAAAAGTCACTAGATCACAGGAGCCATAACCAGATTGATGAAGAAGATATCACACCAAAGATAAATTTTGACTTTTAGTTACATTTAGTAACTGGATGACAAACTGTGTTTCCTCACCTCTGGAGGAACATGAAGATGAAATATAGAAAATAAGAAGGGAGCAAGCTGGTACTGAGTGACTGGATGCAACCTTCCTGTTTTTCATCAAAACACCATTTCTCCTTATTACTGGTTATAAACTAAGACTACCTTTTCACTACCTTTTATATTAAATGTAGCCAAGTGTTTAACTTCTAGCTAATAAAAAATGAGCAAAAGTGACGTACCATACATCCTTGACCCATAAAAACTGCCTATTGTGTTCTTCTGTGTTATTTTCTTGGTTCAGGTAAGAGTGACCTTAGAAATCAAATGCTGAAGTTGGAGGAGGCACAAATTCTCTAAATCATCAAATGGAGGAGAGTCTAACACTGTGCACAATCATATGTCTTTTACTGTTAAATTAAGAAGATATAAATGTCTACTATGTTTGAACAATTATACATGTTAAGGACATATTTGTTACAGCAATTAGTATACTCAAACCAACACAACTGCATCTGTCTGAACCATATGACTATTTGAGTTCCTTGTCCCTTAAGGGTTCACACTATTCATTGGATTGAGCAGTTGTTTATACCCCTAAACATTGTATAGTCACAGAACTAAAACACATCTCCTTTGTTTCACCAGTGAACAAACAAGAGCCCAAAATATTTAAATGATTGTCTTAAGATTAGAAATCAAATCAGTTGCAGAGTCAATAGTAATTCCTTATATCCTTATTTCCAGTTCAGTTTTACTATACCTTCACATGCTAAAACTTAGAGATAAGTCCGAATTTCTAATTTATTCAGATCTTAGCAAACCACATATAGTTCCTTACCAGTGAGATACATATGTGTGTGTGTATATATATATATATATATACACACACACATATATATATGTGTGTATATATATATATATAGAGAGAGAGAGAGAGAGAATATGTGCATATAGATACAGATATATAAATGTATATGTGTGTATATGTATACCCACAAAGGCACATACTTTATCCTCAACAGAATTTATATTTGTACAAGTCAATTCTTAACCTATTTTTCAATATTTATTGACCTAAATATCTTGCTACATTTAGGAAACAAGAAAGGGGTAAAATGTGGTTTGAGAATGAGGAGATTGCAGTGTATCTACAGAAGATGTTCAAAATTATGTAGCATTTAGAATATCTGCTGTAATATTTTTTTAATATTTTAATGACAGACGGACAAGTAATCACACATAACTTATTACTAGTTTAGATAGGAATCATTTAAAAAGTAAAATTAAATTTAATTTTATTCAAAGAAATAACTATTAAGTGCATTTCTTTTCTATCATTGAGTGACAAATTATTCCAAATTGACTGGCTTAAAATAACACCATTTTTACCATCACAGTTTTGAAAACCAGAAATTCTGGTAAACTCAACAAGGTTATCTGCTTATGGCCTTGTAAGGCTGCAGTCAAGATGTCAACCAAGCTGAATGCTTAACTGGAGGCATTTTTGGGGTAGTCTGCTTCTAAGTTTATTTAGGTTGTTGGCAGAACTTAGTTTCTTGTGACATTAAAAATAAATTTTCTGTTTTCTTCATGACTATTGGCCAAGGATCACGTTCAGCAACTAGAGGTTGTTCTCAGGTCCATGTCCCATGACCCCTTCTCAATAGTAGGACAGCTTCTTCGCATTAAATGCCTCTCAATCTTTGAATCTCTCTGACTTCCTTTTTTGCTACCAGCCAGAAAAAATATCTTCATTTTTAAAGTGTTCATGTGATTAGTTTAAGTCTACCTGGATAGTAATCTTAATTGCATCTGCAAAATCTCTTTTGCCGTGCAATAATATAATCACTGCAGTAACAACCAAGGGTGAAGTTCATGAGCAAACTCTTTTTTTTTTTTTTTCTTTTTTCTGCGGTACGCGGGCCTCTCACTGTTGTGGCCTCTCCCGTTGTGGAGCACAGGCTCCGGACGCACAGGCTCAGCGGCCATGGCTCACGGGCCCAGCTGCTCCATGGCATGTGGGATACTCCCGGACCGGGGAACGAACTCGTGTCCCCTGCATCTGCAGGCGGACTTTTAACCACTGTGCCACCAGGGAAGACCCATGAGCAAAATCTTTGAATTCTTTCTATCATAACAAGTCAAATCCACTATAGGGAAACCATATAAATGAATACTCAAGCAAAGAAAAAAAATTTTGAATCATTTGTGTTTTCAATAATTATTGGAAAATATTAAAATGTAGTTGGATAATGGCTATAATAAATTTTGCCTTGTAATGTAAAATGGGTGAACTTAAAACTTTTCAATTCAGGTGTAGATGTATAGGAAGATGAGAGGATGAGAAATGTTAGAGTGCAAAAAATGTCTTTGAATTTGGTATTTGGATGCTGAACAAAATTTAGAGATGCAAGAATTTCTTGATCTACTATAAACTGATATTTTCCAAACACTTAAATTATTAGATATTTATCTGACCCCTGAAAGTTTTCAAATCTCTGGTCTTTAGAAATTCCATGAAAAAATCCTAATTTTAAAGTAACTTTCCCTTAAATCATATGAGCTATCACATATAATTTAGTAGCTGTTTTAGTTTACTACTGTTGCCATAAAAAGATATCAAAAACCGGGTGGCTAAAAGCTATAGAAGTCCATTGTCTCAGTTCTGTAGGCTAGAACTCCAAACTCAAGGAGTGGTCAGGGCTGTGCTCTAAAGGAAAATTATTTCTTGACAATTCTAGCATGACATTTGCTTGCCATCTTTGGTGTTCTGTGGCTTGCAGGGTCATATTTCTAGTTGCATTACTGTCTTTTTTCTGTATGTTTTCGCATCGTCTTCTTTCTAGGTAGGCATTCCACCTCTGTGTCTAAATTTACACTTATTAAAGTCATATTAGAATCGCGTCCACCCTAATGAACTCATTTAACTTAATTTCATCTGTAAAGACCCTATTTCCAAATAAGGTCACATTCTGAAGTAGTGGAGTTCAGGGCTTCAACATATTTTTTGGGGGGGGATGCAATTCAACCTATATCAGTAATTATAATCAAATTCCAAATAAAACAAGATAATAGAGGAAACAAGAGCCAGGAAGGGAAAAAGTAATGTGAACCTCAAAAGATATAGGTCGAAATTTAAAGATAAATGTCATTTTCATCTAAATAACATTATTTCATACCTTTGGGCCCTCTTGCCCTGGAGCTAGCCTGCCTAAGGTTGAATGCAGGCTCTAAATGGAGTTGTCTTATGAGTTGGTTCATGTTGTGCACATAAAAGTTCTTTTTTCATTTTTATCATGCTCATGTTGATGGCATATTGGAAATTATTTATAAACCTGTTATAAACATGTTTACTTTTAGAAAACAGGGATCAGTTGTATCAGAATTAGTATATTATGGCAATTTTGTCAAAATTAAATAAAATGACATGAGAAAGTGGAATAATAGCATTTTTATCATATTACAAAGGAAAAATATGTTTGATAATTTAAAGATCTCATTGACCCCAAACATCTAAAATAACTCATGATTTTAAGGAAGGACCTCTTTTTTAATTGATTTACTGGTTGTTAGTAATTAATAAACTACACTCATTAGTTTGGAAAATTGACTACATTTGATGCTGCATATGTCAATTTATTTCATTTGATATTTATATACTAAATCCAAAATAGTATGGACAAGTGTTTTATTTTATTATGACATGAATCACTATATAATAGCTCATAATCATTTAGTATTCCATAAATTAAAATGGCAAATGCATAAGTAAAGAAACGTTTCATAATTATAGCTTGGAGTTTTAAAATTTTGCTAAGGAAAATTTTTCAGCAAGAAACTAACCACTGTTAACATGTATTCAATAATTTAAAATGCTAAAAATCAAAGCTGAAAGTACTAAGGCACAATGTTATTTTCTCCAGATGCTGGGGAAAAATAAAAATAATGAAAAGGATAAGGTCACAGAAACAGAAAGCCATCTGAAAAGAAAACAATTAAACAATTCTGATTCTGGAATATATTTTTGGAGAAATTATATGGAATGCAGGAAATAGGGGTAAAAAAAATGAGAACAATTAATTTCAGCAGAATATACTGCACATTAATCACTGTTGGTGCAAGATGCAAATTTATTAGTATCTCTCTGTGTAAGAATGTTGAATTTCAGGAGAAAATGAGATTAAAATAATTCATATTAAAGTAAATTAACAGTACCCTCTGCCATTACTAGATACTTGGAAATATAATATGATAATAAAACATCTAGGTGATCTTGTTGAAAATAAAATCTCATAGACAAAACACCAGAAATTCCCAAAAGGTATGTAAGTAGGGCTTTGTAAGAAATTTACTAGTTCAGATCAGTTTAAATGGAGAAAGTATTGCTGGACTTTTGTTACTTTATCTACCTCAAAGTATTATTTAGGGCATGGGAACATTTTCTAAAAATCCATGTATAAAGTGAAATGTGTATCAATTATAGTGATGAATATTAAAATTAAAGTTTGTCCTGAAAAATGTAACTATTTTTTGCAGTACAGAATCTAACTCTGTGAAACAAATAAGTCTACTCTGCTGCTGCTGAAAATATAATAAATATCTTTTGGTTCGGGGTGAGACAATGACATGTACCCAGAGGACTGACCAAAATAACTTTAAGAGAATCAGTGGGAATTTTTATCTTTTTGCAGTCACAGCAAAATTTCCTAAAATTATGGCAAGTTTTAGCAAAATGAAAAATATCAATACCAAATGATGTTAAATATTCACATGGATAACCCCCTCCCCAGAATAATTCAACTTGTAATTGATAAATGAACAAATATTTTATTAAGTAACAAAAGCTAAACATTACGAGATTAAGGTAAAAGATTAAGTAAGATACAATAAAAGCCATGCAGAGCTGTGAACAAATATTGTTAAAATTTTGGATTTCTGAAATAATTATTTTCCGATTATTGAACATTTCTTTTTCTGGAATATTCTTTAGGAGGTAACACAAATTGAAAGAAATTACATATATATATATATATATATATTAGTAATCTATTCTAGAAATTGAGCCTGACCTAAAATAATTTAGATGTAAATATTGTGCAAATAAGCAACAAAATTATAGTAGAAGTAAAAAAGACGTTTCTCCACAAATTTAATAGATTTTTAAACTTTGCATTATTTTACCTTGTTAAATAACAATGCACAAAATCTATTTAGACACCACTGCTTTCTTTTTTTTTCACTGTTTTATTTTAACATCTAACTAGTTTTTGATTCTGATAAAACTTTGGAATAAATTGCAAAACTATTTATTCAACATAATTTTGAAAATATAATTGAATTCAAAATGGAAAAGTTGAATCAATGTCATTATTTGTAAAATCTCAGTTACATGAAACATGCACTACTCTTGCAGAATTTCTTGACATTGATGGCAAGTTCCACACCTATTAAAAACAAAATTTTTTAATTGTCAAAGAAGACATTTTAACTATGATTATTATCATCAACCTGTCTACAATCAAAAACTAAATATCAAATTCATTTTATTTGTTATCATATACAACAACACCATATATTAACTGAAATAATCCTTTCAGTAATCCTGACAATAATTTTTGAATGAAAAATTACAATAATCATGAATTTCTCCCATCAAGTAAAATTTTATATTTGAAATTAACTGTTGAATATTTACTATTCGTATTATATTGATGTATTACAAACTAAAGAGCTTAACTCTTTTAGATTTTAGTCTATACCAATCAATGAACACATATTGATTTGAATAATTTTAAAGAACGTATTTAAATTTGCCAATATTCTCATGAGGGAAATATTGCTTCTAATAATGAAAACTCATTTAAAAACTAATTAAGCCCTGTGAAATTGTCCTTAACTATGAAGGAGAAAAAAATTTCTCAGACAAACAAAAATTGTGGAAATTTGTTGCCAGCAGACCTGCCTTGCAAGAAATGTTAAATAATTTCTCTAGAGAGAAGAAAAATTATATCGGTCAGAATCTCATATGTACAGAAAGAAAGGAAGAGAATCAAAGAAGGAGTATATGATGGTAAAATTAAAACTTTTATATTTCTTATTTGTTCTAACAGATACTACTTGACTGTTCAAAATAATAATAGCAACAATGTGTTGATTATCATTTCTTAAGTATATATTTTATATATCATATATATCATAGATACTTGAAATGAAGAACAGCAAGTATACAAGTATATATGCTACACGTGAATTGCTCTGATGTTATTTCAAAGTGGATTTTTATTAATTGCAAGTGTATATTGAAAATTCTAGGGCAACCACTAAAATAAATTTTTAAAAAAGTGTAACTGATAGGCTAAGAAAGGAGACAAAATGGAATAATATAAAATGCTCAGTTAAAACCACAAAAGAAAAGATTGTAAGACAAAAATAAGAAAAAAGAACAAAGGCAACTAATGGCAACAGCACCAAATATGGTAGATATTAATCCAGCTATATCAATAATCACTTTGAATGACAATGGTCTAAAGGCACCAAGTAAAAGATAGTGATTTTCAGAATAGATCAAAAAATTGAATGAGAATAAGATACCACTGCATATCTATTGGAATGACCAAAATCAGTGTTGATTAAAGTCAGCATTGACAACACTAAATACTGGGAAGGAAGTAGAGCAACAGGAATTCTGATATGTTGCTTGTAGGAATGGAAAATGGTACAGCCACTTGGGAAGACAGTTTGGCAGTTTCTTACAAAATTAAACATACTCTTAGTGTAAGACACAGCAATCACACTCTTTTGCACTTACCCAAATATGTTGAAAACTTACATCCACACAAAAACCTGTGCAGGGATGTTTATATACCTTTATTCATAATTACCAAAACTGGAAAGCAACAAAGGTGTCCTTCAGTAGGTGAATGAATAAATAAACTGTGATATATCTATATGATGAAATATTTTTCAGAGCTAAAAGGAAATGAGCTATCAAGACATGGAGTAACTTTGCATATTTATAAGTGTAAGAAGACAATCTGAAAAAGTTACATACTGTACGATTCCAACTCTATAACATTCTGTAAAAGGCAAAACTATGGAGACAGTAAAAATATCAGTGTGGAGGGGGTGGGGAGATGAATAGGCAAAACACAGAGGATGTTTAGGGCAGTGAAAATATTCTATGTGATACTATAATCATGAATATATGTCATTAAAAGTGTGTCCAAACCCAAAGAATGTACAGCACCAAGAGTGAATCATAAAGTAAAGCATGGACTTTGGGTGATAATAATATGTCAGTGTGGGTTCATCCTATTCAAAAAATGTACCATTTTGATGAATAATTTTGAAATGGGGCAGGCTATGTATGTGTGGTAGTATGGGGTATATGGGAAATCTCTGTATCTCCCTCTTAATTTTGAAATAAACCTAAATTTGCTCTAAAAGTGTCTTTTAAAAAAAGCTAATTAAGGTTTACTGCCACAAAAAAGTCTGCAAAATCTATCAATAGTTCTATAGAAAAGAAAATTACTGAGTAAGGAAAATACACTGAAATTTCCACAGTAAATTTCATTTCTGATATTGCAAGATGTATAATCATTTGTTTAAAAATATATATCATATTGGTTTTGAATTCTTAATTAATTTGATTAAATTTCATTTTGTTTTATGTTTAATAATTTTATTATTATAATTTATATGCCAGATATTTACCATTAATTTACATTTTATTAAGAAATTAATATTATACTCACAATCACTTTAATGGAAGAAGAGATGCTTTTTGAATTCTAATTCATATAAAATCCCTGTATAGCCCTGAGGAGGTGTTGGTTCCAACTTTACCAGGTATAAGACCTGATCATAAGTGATATGTTTAAACTTTACTATGCTTCTGTGACTTCACAGGTAAAATATGGAAATTGATGAAATTCCTCTCCAGGTTTGTTGTGGAGATCAAACCATTAGTATGTGAAATGCACATAGAAAAATAACTGACAGATAGTGCACAGTGAATGTCAGACATATTCTGATACATTTATCTGTCTTCGATAACAGAGTGGAAATAATACTTGGGATTGTCTCAACATGACTGTATGTTCGTGCTTCTTAAGATATTCCAAATAATTTCTAGTGTATTGCAAAAGACCTTCTTCTTCCATGATGGCTCCTAGCTTACCCATAGAAACTGCTTAAGATTGTGGAGAAAACAAAATTACAAATGACAATTTTCTCTTCATAATATTTTCTCCCCCACCTCAAAAAAAACTTTAAAGAAACCTTTAATTTTCCTATAGGAAAAACTCGTGCTCTAATTTAAGCATTCTGAAATTTTATATTCTTAGTGATTTATGCTGTTCATTATGTATTTTTTATTTGTGGTATTATTTGTAGAAATATACAAATGACAACAAAAACTCTGAAGATACCACTGCATATACACACCCATATTAGGAAGCATAAAAATTTAAAACATCTTATTGAATAATAAATGTATAGTGCGAATGATATAGTGCAAACACATATTAATTTTTTTTCTAAATAATAGTCATGTCCTAAGATTGTAATTTTGGTTTTTATCTTAGGGGTTGTAAAGAGTGTAATGTAAGAAAATAGCAGCAATGGAGACTACATTCTAAAAAGAAGTATTCAGAAAAGGTGTAAATTTCCAGTAGAGGCAGAAATAAAAGAATTTTATAGTATTAGGCTTTATATGAAACTAGTTTTGAAGGGATACATCAGATGTAAACATGAACCTATTTCAGACTATTAACAATTTGATATTTAAATCGATGAATTAATATATGTCAAATCTCTTCTATTTATAATACTGTGCCAAAGGCTACAGAGGACACCATCACATTCTGTACCATCATATAATTTGAAAGTATTAAAACATGGGCAAACTTAATGTTGGTAAATGTCAAGACATCCATCCTATTCCAAAAACATTGCTGTGACATATGAAGATATAGAGAGGAAATTTGTTCTAATTTATTCAGGACAATAATTTGATGACATATTGTAACATGATGGCAACTTAAGAAAAGAAAGACACAGGTCTTAAAATGAGTAAATCAGCCAGCAATTTTGTGGGACTGGCCAAGAAAATAGCTTCGCATAGGTTATATTAATTGAAATTGTTGTAAGGAGGAAATGAGATAGATGTTGCTTGTCCTTCTTTTCTTATTCTTGACTCAGTACACCTGGAAAGAGGCCATGTCTTTCTGTAGAAACAATGTTCCTTGGTAACTTCAAAAGCCCACCTTCCTATCTTTATTGCTCAAAATTAGTCGTGGTAGGTTTAATCTTTTCACCAAGCGATTGACTGAGGCAGGGACATATTTGAAAATTCTGGTCATTGAGATATGAGAGAAAGGCTGCTGGGTGCTTCCTAAAATTTTATCTCACTCTTAAAAGGGTTCATAGGCCAGTGATGTTTTTTTTTTTTATGCTATTATTTGACATTCTATGAGGAAGGAACCTTGGGAACATCATGAAACAAAGGGAAGAACAAGGAGAGAAGCTCA
Source organism: Grampus griseus (assembly GCF_964374135.1). NCBI lineage: Eukaryota > Metazoa > Chordata > Mammalia > Artiodactyla > Delphinidae > Grampus > Grampus griseus. The sequence goes on from NC_139012.1 coordinate 50,509,738, forward strand.
GTTGCTGGGCAGCTTAATTAACCAATCTACAAATTACCCTGCCTTTGGTATTCCTATTATACAGAATAACATATCTTCCTCTTATTTTATCCAATTTGTCTGCTTTCTTTTAATGGAAGACAAACATCATAATTAAAATGTTAAAACGATGGTGCCACAATGCTCTTCACTGAGCAAATCCAAAGTTGTGCCTGATTCAGGAAAACAGTAAGAGAGGGGGAAGACTTCACTATGTCTATAGTAGAAAAAACAATCTGGCAGCCTATGGGCTAAATCCTATACAACATTTCTACCACTATTATGCATAGGAAATTTCATATAAAAATTGGAATTTCTCTCTCCTTTTAAGAAATGAGATTCAGTTTCCTCCATTGACTTCCTACATGGCAACTAGGAAGAAAACAGCTAATAGTGAGTCTCTAATTTCCTTTCTACATCCTTAGGAACCCCACTTTTGAACCCCCAACAAGAGGTATTTGTAAACATGCTAAGGGGCATTTGGGTTCCTCTCTAAGTTCTTTTCTAACTTGATTTTTTACTTTAAATGAAACTGAGATTTGGATTTATGGGATGAAGCTTGATTAACAATGGAAATTATCAAGTGATTGGTGCAGGCAGGTCCCATAGGTCCTCTAGCTACATGACAATCACAGTATAAAAACCCAAAAGAACCCAAACCTAAGTGACTTCCTTGTGTTAATCTGTACAACATATAGTTGTCATTTGTCACTTTGAAATAAAACTACATCCCAGAGTGCTAAAAGAAACTTGTGGAAATCTGGAACTTCCAGAGACTGATGACGAATCTGTGGTTGTTTCTTAGTTGTTTGTATCATTCTCTAATCATTATTAACAAATTAATGTTGGGGAAAACTTGTGACTCATGTGGATCTGTTTTGAAAATTTGACCATTTCTGGTAATGCATCAACAATTGGCTAAAAATGATAACAAGCTGAGTGAACCTTCCTAATGCAGCAGAACTCATGTGTTTGGCATTTGCACATTTTATTCTAAACATCGTTCCTTGTTCTGCCTGTTTAAAATATTACTACAAACAGAGAATATTGTGTGGAAAAATATTATAATCAGCAATAGTCATGCCTTTGATGAAATTGACAAACATTTGGTAATATTACCACAATAGTCATAACAGTATGAATTATCTCATTTTAGTGTTTTAGGAAAATCTTAAGCTATTCAATGAACACTATCAAACTAGTTAAGTGTGAGTAATAACCATGGTTCTGCAATGGGAAAAAATAATACTTGATATGTTCCAACAACAACAACATGACAACAAAATTATGTAAACAATATTGTGCAAATACATGAAATTCAAGTTAATTAATTTCATGATGTATCATGACCTTAGGATTTACATATTGTTTGATTCACACATAATCAATGCAAGAATTGATTAACAATACAAAATGAAAAAAATATATATGTTTACAGCAAATTCATAATGGTTTCTAATAAAACCAGGCATGTAAAAATAAACCAAACAAAATTTTGAAGTAGTACAAATTATACAGACAGTAAAAGAAATATATATATATATATATGTTGTAATAAATGCTGAGATATGTTCCTCAATGGTCTTATTTGTCAAGATGATAATTTTGTCTTTTGAATAAAACAGTAATTGCATTTAAACTTTTAAATCTTTAAATAACTCTTTGGAAGTTACACTCACAAAACTTAACTAGGGAGAGACCTTCAAGATAGCGGAAGAGTAAGATGCAGAGATCACCTTCCTCCCCACAAATACATCAGAAATACAACTATATGTGGAATAACTCCTACAGAACACCTACTGAATGCTGGCAGAAGACCTCAGACCTCCTAAGAGGCAAGAAATTCCCCACGTACCTGCATAGTGCAAAAGAAAAAAGAAAAACAGAGACAAAAGAATAGGGACGGGACCTGCACCACTGGAAAAGAGCTGTGAAGGAGGAAAAAATTCCACACACTAGGAAGTCCCTTCACTTGTGGAGTCTGCAGGTGGCAGAGTGAAGCGTTGGCGCCATGGAGGACAGCTCAGCAACAGGGGTGCAGAGAGCAAAGTGGAGAGATTCCCACACAGAGGGTCAGTGCCAACCAGCACTCACCAGCCTAAGAGGCTTGCCTGCTCACCCGCCAGGGTATGTGGGAGCAGGGAGCTAAGGCTCAGACTTCAGAGGTCAGATCCCAGGGAGAGGATTGGGGTTGGCTGTGTGAACACAACCTGAAGGGTACTAGTGCACCACAGCTAGCCAGGAGGGAGTCCAGGAAGATGTCTGGACCTGCCGAAGAGGCAAGAGACTTTTTCTTGTCTCTTTGTTTTATGGTGTGCTAGGAGAGGGGATTAAGAGAACTGCCTAAACGAGCTCCAGAAATGGGCATGAGCCATGGCTATCAGCGTAGACCCCAGAGATGGGCATGAGATGCTAAGGATGCTGCTGCAGCCACCAAGAAGTCTGTGTGCAAGCATAGGTCATTATCCACACCTCCCCTCCCAGGAACCTGTGCAGTCCGCCACTGCCAGGGTCCCGTGATCCAGGGACAACTTCCCTGGGAGAACACACAGCATACTTCAGACTTGGTGCAACGTCACACCAGCCTCTGCCACCACAGGCTTGCCCTGCATTCTCTACACTTCCCTCCTCCCAGCCCGAGTGAGCCAGAGCCCCCAAATCAGCTGCTCCTTCAAGTTCATCCTGTCTGAGCAAAGAACAGATGCCCTCAGGTGACCAATATGCAAAGGCAGGCACAAATGCAAGACTGAACCCCAGGTGATGAGCAAACAAAGAAGAGAAAGGAAACTCTCTCCCAGCAGCCTCAGGAGCAGTGGATTAAATCTCCACAATCAACTTGATGTACCTTGCATCTGTTGAATACTTGAATAGACAACGAATCATCCCAAGTTGAGGCGGTGGACACTGGGAGCAAAGAGATATATATATATATATTTTTTTCTTTTTTATTTTTTTTTCTTCTTCTTCTTTCTCCTCTTTTTGTGAGTGTGTATGTGTATGCTTCTGTGTGTGATGTTGTCTTTATAGCTTTGCTTTTACCATTTGACCAAGGGCTCTATCTGTCCTTTTTTTTTTCTTTCTTTCTTTTCTTTTTACTATAATTTGTAGCACTTATTATGATTGATGGATTTGATTTTTGGTTTGGTTGCTCTCTTCTTTCTTTCTTTCTTTTTAACACTTTTAATTTTTTTTATTTTTAATAATTAGTTTTTATTTTAATAACTATTTTATTTTATATAACTTTTTCTTTCTTTCTTTCCTTCTTTCTTCCTTCCTTCCTTTCTTTCTTCCTTCCTTTCTTTCTTTCTTTCTTTTTTTCTTTCTTTCTTTCTTTCTTTCTTTCTTTTCTTTCTTTCTTTCTTTCTCCCTTTTATTCTGAGCCATGTGGATGACAGGGTCTAGGTGCTCCTGTCGGGTGTCAGGCCTGTGCCTCTGAGGTGGAAGAGCCAAGTTCAGAACATTGGTCTAACGGAGACCTCCCAGCTCCATGTAACATCAAACGGTGAAAATCTCTGAGAGATCTCCATCTCAATGCCAAGACCCAGCTCCATTAAACAACCAGCAAGGGCTTCCCTGGTGGCGCAGTGGTTGAGGGTCCACCTGCTCATGCAGGGGACGCGGGTTCATGCCCCGGTCTGGGAGGATCCCACGTGCTGCAGAGTGGCTGGGCCCATGAGCCATGGCCGCTGAGCCTGCACGTCCAGAGACTGTGCTCCGCAATGGGTGAGGCCACAACGGTGAGAGACCCACATACCACAAAAACAACAACAACAACAACAAAAAAACAACAAGCAAGCTGCAGTGCTATACACCCTATGACAAACAACTAGCAAGACAGGAACAAAACCACACCCACTAGCATAAAGTCTGCCTAAAATCATAATAAGGTCACAGACCCAACAAAACACAGCAGCAGAACTGGACCTGCACAGCAGAAAGACAAGATACAGCCTCATTCACCAGAACACAGAAACTAGTCTCATCTGCCAGGAAGCCTCCACAACCCACTGAACCAAACTTACACACTGGGGGCAGACACCAAAAACAACAGGGACTACAAACCTGCAACCTGCAAAAAGTAGACCCCAAACACAGCAGGTTAAGCAAAATGAGAAGAAAGAGAGAAAAAAAAAAAAAAAAACAGACAAAGGAGCAAGGTAAAAACCCACCAGACCAAAAAAATGAAGAGAAAATAGGCAGTCTACCTGAAAAAGAATTCAGAGAAATAACATTAAAGATGATCCAAAATCTTGAAAATAGAATGGAGAAAATACAGGAAATGATTAACAAGGACCTAGAAGTACCAAAGAGCAAACAATGATGAACAACACAATAAATGAAATTAAAAATTCTCTAGAAGGAATCAATAGCAGAAAGGCTGAGAGAGAAAACCAGTTAAGTGACACAGAAGATAAAAGAGTGGAAATAACTACTGCAGAGAAGAATAAAGAAAAAAGAATTAAAAGAATTGAGGACAGTCTCAGAGATATCTGGGACAACATTAAACACACCAACATTTGAATTATAGTGGTCCCAGAATAAGAAAAGAAAAAGAAATGCTCTGAGAAAATATTTGGAGAGATTAGAGTTGAAAACTTCGCTAATATGGGAAAGGAAATAATTAGTCATTCCAGGAAGTGCAGAGAGTACCATACAGGATAAATACAAGGAGAAACATGCCAACACACATATTACTCAAGCTATCAAAAATTAAACAAAAAGAAAAAATATTAAAAGCAGCAAGGGAAAAACAAAAACAAAAACGTACAAGGGAATCCTGATAAGGTTAACAGCTGATATTTCAGCAGAAACTCTACAAGCCAGAAGGGAGTAGCAGGACATATTTAAAGTGATGAAAGGGAAAAACCTACAACCAAGATTACTCTACCCAGCAAGGATCACATTCAGATTTGATGGACAAAATAAAATTTTCAGAGACAAATAAAAGCTAAGAGAATTCGGCACCACCAAACCAGCACTACAGCAAGTGCTAAAGGAACTTCTCTAGGCAGGAAACACAAGAGAAGGAAAAGGCCTACAATAACAAACATACAACAATTAAGAAATTGCTAATATGAACATACATATCAATAGTTACATTAAATGTAAATGGATTAAATGCTAGAACCAAAAGATATAGACCAGCTGAATGGATACAAAAACAAGCCCTGTATATATGATGTCTACAAGAGACCCAATTCAGAACTAGGGAAACATACAGACTAAAATGAGGGGATTGAAAAAGATATTCCATGCAAATGGAAACCAAAAGAAAGATGGAGTAGCAATTCTCATATCACATAACATAGACTTTAAAATAAAGATTATTACAAGAGACAAAGAAGGACACTACATTATGATCAACGGATCAATCTAAGAAGGTATAAAAATTGAAATATTTATGTACCCAACATAGGAGCATCTCAATACATAAGGCAAATGCTAACAGCCATAAAAGGGGAAATCAACAGTAACACAATCATAGTAGGGGGCTTTAACATCCCACTTTCACTAATGGACAAATCATCCAAATTGAAATTAAATTAGGAAACAAAAGTTTTAAATGATACATTAAATAAGATGGACTTAATTGATATTTATAGGACATTCATCCAAATAAAACAGAATACAGTTTAATCTCAAGTGCTCATGGAATATTCTCCAGAATAGAGCATATCTTAGGTCACAAATCAAACCTTGGTAAACTTAGGAAAATTGAAATTGTATCAGGTAGCTTTTCTAACCACAATGATATGACACTAGATATCAATTACAGGAAAAAATGTGTAAAGCAACCAAACACATGGAGGCTAAACTATACACTACTTAAGAACAAAGAAAGCACTGAAGAAATCGAAGAGGGAATCAAAAAGTACGTAGAAACAAATGACAGTGAAAACACGATGACCCAAACCTTTGGAATGCAGCAGAAGCAGTTCTAAGACTGACATTTATAGCAATACAATCCTACAACAAGAAACAAGAAATATCTCAAATAAACAACCTAACTTTACACCTAAAGCTATAGAGAAAGAAGAACAAAAAAACCCCAAAGTTAGCAGAAGGAAATAAATCATAAATATCAGATCAGAAATCAATGAAAAAGAAATGAAAGAAACAATAACAGAAATCAATAAAACTAAAAGCTGGTCCTTTGAGAAGATAAGAAAAAAATGATAAACAATTAGACAGACTCATCAAGAAAAAAAAGTGAAGACTCAAATCAATAGAATTAGAAATTAAAAAGAAGAACTGACACTGCAGAAATACAAAAGATCATAAGAAATTACTGCAATCAACGATATGCCATTAAAATGGACAACCTGGAAGAAATGGACAAATTCTTAGAAAAGCACAACCTACCAAGACTGAACCAGGAAGAAATAGAAAATATGAACAAACCAATCACAAGCACTGAAATTGAGACTCTGATTAAAAACCTTCCAACAAACAAAAGCCCAGGACCAGAAGGCTTCACAGGCGAATTCTATCAAACATTTAGACAAAAGCTAACACCTAACCTACTCAAACTCTTCCAAAATATCAGAGAGGGAGGAAAACTCCCAAACTAATTCTATAAGGCTACCATCACCCTGATATGAAAACCAGACAAAGATGTCACAAAGAAAGAAAACTACATGCCAATATCACTGATGAACATAGTGGCAAAAATCCTACACAAAATACTAACAAACAGAATCCAACAGCACACTAAAAGGATCACACAACATGATCAAGTGGGGTTTATTCCAGGAATGCAAGGATTCTTCAACATATGCAAATCAATCAATGTGATACACCATATTTAGAAATTGAAGAATAAAAACCAAATGATCATCTCAATAGATGCAGAAAAAATCTTTTGACAAAATTCAACACCCATTTATGATAAAAACCCTGCCGAAAGTAGGCATAGAGGGAACTTACCTCAAAATAATAAAGGCCATATATGACAAACCCACAGCCATCATTCTCAATAGTGAAAAACTGAAAGCATTTCCACTAACATCAGGAACAAAACAGGGTTGCCCACTCTCCCCACTATTATTCAACACTGCTTTGCAAGTTTTAGCCACAGCAATCAGAGAAGAAAAAGAAATAAAAGGAACCCGAATTGGAAAAGTGGAAGTAAAGCAGTCACTGTTTGCAGATGACATGATATTATGCACAGATAATCCTAACGATGTTACCAGAAAAGTAATAGATCTAATCAATGAGTTCGGTTAAGTAGCAGGATAGAAAATTAATATACAGAAATCTTTTGCATTCCTATACACTAATGATGAAAATATGAAATAGAAATTTAGGAAACACTCCTATTTACCATTGTAACAAAAAGAATAAAATATCTAGGAATAAACCTACCTAAGGAGACAAAAGACCTGTATGCAGAAAACTATAAGATACTGATGAATGAAATGAAACACGATACAAACAGATGGAGAGATATACCATGTTCTTGGATTGGAAGAATCAACACTATGAAAATGTGTATACTACCTAAAGAAAATCTACAGATTCAATGCAATCCCTATCAAACTACCAATGGCATTTTTCTCAGAAGTAGAAAAAAAAAATTTCACAATTTGTATGGAAACACAAAAGACCCTGAATAGCCAAAGCAATCTTGAGAAAGAAAAAGGGAGCTCGAGGAATAAGGTTCCCTGACTTCAAACTATACTACAAAGATAGAGTAATCAAGACAGTCTGGTACTGGCACAAAAACAGAAATATAGATCAATGGAAAAGGAGAGAAAGCCCAGAGATAAACCCATGCATATATGGTCACCTTATTTTCGATAAAAGAGGGGAGAATATACAATGGAGAAATGACAGCCTCTTCAATAAGTGGTGCTGGAAAAACTGGACAGCTACATGTAAAAGAATGAAATTAGAACACTCCCTAACACCATACACAAAAATAAACTCAAAATGGATTAAAGACCAACATGTAAGGCCAGAAACTATCAAACTCTTAGAGGAAATCATAGGCAGAACAGTCTATGTCATAAATCACAGCAAGATCCTTTTTGACCCACCTCTTAGAGAAGTGGAAATAAAAACAAAAATAAACAAATGGGACCTAATGAAACTTAAAAGCTTTTGCACAGCAAAGTTAACCATAAGCAAGGGGAAAAGACAGCCCTCAAAATGGGAGAAAATATTTGAAAATGAAGCAACTGACAAAGGATTAATCTCCAAAATTTACAAGTGACTCATGCCACTCAGTATCAAAAAAACAAACAACCCAATCCAAAAATGGGAAGAAGACCTAAATCGACATTTCTCCAATTTTATACAGATTCCCAACAAACTAATGAAAGAATGCTCAACATCATCAATCATTAGAGAAGTACAAATCAAAACTACAATGTGTTATCACCTCACACCAGTCAGAATAGCCCTCATCAAAATACCTACAAACAATAAATGATGGAGAGGGTGTGGAGGAAAGGGAACCCTCTTGCACTGTTGGTGGGAATGCAAATTGATATAGTCACTATGGAGAACAGTATGGAGCTTCCTTAAAAAACTGAAAATAGAACTACCTTACGACCCAGCAATCCCACTACTGGGCATATACTCTGAGGGAACATAATTGAAAAAGTTGCCTGTACCACAATGTTTATTGCAGCTCTATGTACAATAGCCAGGACATGGAAGCAACCTAAGTGTCCATCAACAGATGAATGGATAAACAAGATGTGGCACATATATGCAATGGAATATTACTCAGCCATAATGAGAAATGAAATTGAGTTATTTGTAATGAGGTGAATGGACTTAGAATCTGTCATACAGAGTGAAGTAAGTCAGAAAGAGGAAAACAAATACCATTTGCTAATACAGACACATGAAATTAAAAAAAAAAGAGGGAATAAAGATGTACACCTACTAGAGAATGGAATTGAGAACACGTGGAGGGGGGAGGGTAAGCTGGGATGAAGTGAGAGAATGGCTGGGACGAAGTGAGAGAATGGCATGGACTTATATATACTACCAAATGTAAAATAGATAGCTAGTGGGATTCAGCCGTATAGCACAGCAAGGTCAGCTCAGTGCTTTGTGAACACCTAGAAGTGTGGGATAGGGAGGGTTGGAGGGAGGGTGACGCAAGATGGAAGAGATATGGAGATATATGTATATGTATAGCTGATTCACTTTGTTATAAAACAGAAACTAACCCACTATTGTAAAGCAATTATACTCTAATAAAGATGTTAAAATAAAATAAAGGAAAAAACAACAAACAAATAGGAACACTTGCAAAATTTAAGTAAAATGTTGTTAATTATGGCATTATTATTATTATCATTGCATTAATTTACTGAGGCTGCTTACAGAATACCACAGCCGTGGTCGATTAAACAACTGATTTTTTTTTCCTCTAAAAGTTCTGGAGACTGGAAATCCAAGTTCAATATCGAGAATAACTGGTCTGTGATATAGCCTCTCTTTCTCGCTTGCAGACAGATGCCTTCTCAGTGTTCTTACATGGCTTTTCCTCAGTGTGTGTACTCTCCTGGTATCTCTTCCTCTTCTTATAAGGACATCAGGCCTATTGGATTAGAGTTTCACCCCCTATGACCCTATTTAAACTTAATTACCTCCTTAAATTCCTATTTCCAATACGGTCACATTGGGTCTTAATACTTCAACCTATAATTTTGGGTAGACCTAATTCAGTACATAACAATCATCATCAGCATTTAGGAATTTTACTATGGCCTTCGGAATCATTTTTTCTTATTATAAACATAGCACATAATCATTACAAAATATTAAGCAAAAAAATATGTAGAAAGATAAGGTCCATATTACCTCATTCTTCAAAACCAACAGGACCTGTTTGATATTTACTCAGACAGATCTTTTCTTTAAACCAATGGTGCTGTGATTTTATTTATGTCATGATCACACTAAGTATAGTCTCTTGAAAATTTTCATTTTTACCAAAATTATCTTTCTTGGGCATTAAATATATTCTATAGATATTGATTATATAAACATACAAATATATACATATTAAATAGATATAAATGTGTAGATAAATATAACAATAGAGATGGACATAGTTATATAATTCATTTTAAAGTCTCCATAATATTCTACTACGGAAAATAGAAAAAAAATATTTAACCAAGTTTAACTATATAAATGGGAATTGCCACAGGTTGGATTTCCTTAACATTCTGAGAGGCACAGATTAGTATGCTGGATGTTGATTAGGGTGTAGTCTATTACACATGGTGATCCTGGAGCATCTTGTACTGTCAGAAAATAAGGAAGTGTTTAACACACACATACACATACACACACACACACACACACACACACAATGATGGTGATATTTCAAATGGAATACAGGAGCTGACTGAAAGAGCCCACGATAGCCAAAGTTGAAATAATTGGGGAACAAAATAAAGTAGTATTGGATTATTACCTAAAATATAAAATAAATATCCGTGAGTCTGTACTGATATAAACAAGTGATTTAATAAATAAATTGAAAATTTTGGACAAATTTCCTCTGCAGGAGAAGTTCAAAATATTTATGTAGATGCTTGAATCCTCAAGGAGGGGGAAAATAAATTCCCACGGTTAGAGTGTGGCCTGCACATAGTGACTTCCTTTGAAAAGTACAATATTGAAAAGGGGGAAAAGATTAACTTTAAAATGGAGAAATTTTCCAAACACTATCTCAGCCATGCCATCAAGGTAAACATCAACAGAGATAAGCCATGTTGAAAGACTGTACGCTTGGTATAACATGATGATAACGACACATTCCCACTGTGGTCTGCTTCCCAAAAAAACATAATCCCAGTCAATCATGGAAACTATACCAGACACATCCTAACTGAGGGACATTCTAAAAAAAAGATATGACAATTAGTCCTCAAAACTAGAAAAGTCATCAAAAACAAGGAAAGTCTGAGAAATTGTCACAGTAAAGGAGCCTAAGGAGACGTGTTGAGGAAATATAATGTAATATTCTGGGTGGGATCCTGGAAGAGGAAAAGTATTATGTAAAAAAGAAAACATAAATAAAGGAGTTTTGTTAATAACAATGTTCCACTATTGGTTCATTAATTGTAAAAAATTGTACCTAATAATGCAAGATGTTACTAATGGTGAAAATTAGGTGTGAGGTACATGGGGATCTCTGTATTATCTTCAAATTTTTTCTGTAAATCAAATACTATTCTACAATAAGTTTCTTAATAATAGCTATGCATTAAAACAACAAATAGTCTACTGTTATATGGATTTGTGTTTTGTGAAGTTAAGAAATATATTTTAAAATAAGCTTGATAGTATGACAGGTTGACATGTACTAATAATTCAGTCAGAGGTCCTAGATTTCAATCCTATTTATCTATTTAGAACTTTACCACTCTCATTCATAAATGGTCTTCCTTTCTCTTCTTTGAGCTACTTAATCTAATAAACCATCATCAATTTTTAAAATTTATTTTTTACTTTTATTCTCAGGCAAGAAACTCTATGCCTAATCACATCAAAGTTTAAAAATGCAGTCTCACAACCAAGTTCCAAATCTGCTAGTATCTAGCTTTGGGCATTGGGTAATCAATTAACTTCTTTGAGTTTCATATCTTTAGCATTTTAAGAAAATGTGTGAGTATCTGGGACCTTTAACATTACTCCAGTTTATGCTTTACTGAATTATCATTTTATTTTTAAAAGAACAGCCCACAGTGGAAAATGTCTAATACCAAAAATGTTGCTTCAGTAGTTAAATTTATTAAGGCAACAAGATATTTTTCAAGAGTCAGTGCACATAGACCATTTCCAGTTTTGTTTTTTGATATATTTTCTCCATGCAACTATGGGTTAATTGTCCCTCCTACATGCAACTACAGCACATTAAGGATACACCTGTCATAACATTTAATTTACCATATTAAAATTGTTTCTTTCCTTACCTCTCTCCCCCTCTCAAATACCAAACTTGAGAATGTTTACTCAATATAAAAATACATTTTAAAAGGTTATCCTCAATCAGAGGAAAGACTAAACAGTCAAGCTGACCTGCCCATGCAAGATCATGTTCGCATTAAAAATTCAGGGAACAAATTTTAGCTCCATATACCTCGGAGCTTATCAAAGGTATATGTAGAATTGATCAGAATGTGGCATAAAGAGAGATGGCTATACAGAAATAAAGCCAATGAAAACAGGAGAGAGAAAAGAATAGCAAAAGAAAAGAAAGACAAATTAATGCAATAGAACTTAAGTAAAAGAACAGAGAGATGAGACAAATCCAACAAAAAGTATGCACTTTTGACAGAAGAAACTGTGGACCCCTGATTAGCAGAGAGGATATGGGCCAGTCTCCAGTATTTCAAAGGTTAATAAGCGGTAAGTAATTTGATAAGATATAAATGTTATCCAGTAAAGTAGATGCCTTGATTATAGGTCTGTATAAGTAAGATAAGTGTAAAGGTCAATAGATTAAATATGTACTTTAATCAGTAAATTATGTAAATGAGCACAAATAATATACACTCTACAACTTATGATCAGTAAAGCATGCAATTCCATTTGCCAAAAGTAGGTACATTTACGAGAGTTAAATATGCTCTTAAATCAGCAAGATTGGAGAAAAAAATGTAAAACTTCAGATTTGGAGCCTGAGGTTCACCTTGAACTCTGAAAGTGTTGGCAGATTTGCTCCCAATCATAGAGGAACTGCCTTTATGAGACTCGCTCTCACTTGCATAGGAACTGAAAAAGATTAAAAAGAAAACATACAAACAAAAGCAACTTAAAGGCAATGAAAACAACCAAAATCAGGTAGAAATAGGAACAAGTGAAGATACTTGGTGAGTTTTCCAAGGTTTTCTTGTTTTTTCTTATTCCAGCTTTTTGGCAGAGGAAAGGCACCAGCTGACACCATTAATACTAAAATTCTGGAAGCAACTTACAGTCCTATGGGCTTGAAGAACTAGAGAACCAAATTCGGGATTCCTACGGCCTCTGGACAGTGAGGAAGGAAAAACCTCAAAGAGCAGAGCCAAGAAAGGGGGTCTAAATCTGTGCGTAGACTGAGTATGAACAGTGTATAGACCCAAATGTCTGGCTGAATCAGGAACCTTCTGTGGGGCAGGTGGATTCTAAGCAGCTCAGCTGAAGATATGAGAATTAAACAGAGATTTCACCTGCTGGCAACTGAAAAGACAGATTCTGAGTTTGAATTCAGACTGCCATCTCTTTTTTCTCATTCTTATTTTGCCCACATTTTTAGTTTATTTAAATCACAAAATAATTCTACATAGCACATAGCTTATTTTTGTATATGTTTAGTTCTTATATGTCTGTATATTTTTCCACCTCTATTCAGAAAACATTTGAATACACTACTTCTGAACAGAGATGAGAAAGGATCTGAATAAAATAAAAATAAGTTAATGTGTTGCCCTATCAGGTGATAGAGGGGAAAAATATGTTTAAAATTTTTATATCTAGTAATACAGTGTTTTCCAATGTTAAACTTTTATTAAAAAGTTGTTTTGCTAGAAATCTTAACTGTCTGTTAACAAAAGTAATACCAAAGTCTTCAGAAACAAAAAATTAAATTACAGCAGAAAAATTGTGAGATTGTATCCAACTCAATAAACCATATGTAAGCACAACATTATAATTTTTGTTATGTAGGTCTGTATTTACACGTTATATATGCAAAAGTCAAAGGTATTCTTTGTCACTAACAATCTGACAAAATTACATATCTAATCACCCAGAAAAAGTTATCCATGTAATACAAAAAGATGTCAAAAAGTTATTACTAGCACTGGCTACAGTAGTAATAATAAACTGATAAATTGCAGTTTCTTCTATTTATAGTCCTTTATATTTTCTTCTTAAATATGTAGAGAAAAGATATACATGTATTCTGTTGTTATTTTTTGTCATATTGCATCCTTAAACGGTAGTATATTGTCTTTAAAGAAAAAGTAGTCTATTTAAAATCAGTCACATTATAATAGATTTTTTATTATACCGGTACCAGTGATTCTCAACCAAATACAATTTTGTCTGGAGACATCTTTGATTGTCACAACTTGGGGTAGGTGCTACTGGCATCTAGTGGGTATTTGCCAGACTTGCTGCTAAACATTGTACCTAGGATGTATATTCCCCTACCCTGAACAAAACATTTGCCCCAAAATTTCAATAGTGCCTTGGTTAGGAAACGTTAGAGCACACTAGGACAAGATCAGTGTTTTGTATCTTACAGCATTCTGAGACAAGAGAAAGAACATGCTTTATTGATACAGTAACCACCAATGCCTTGGAAGGTAGCTGTCTGCATTCATTTTATCACCTTCTGGAGAAATGACCTAAACTGGATAAGCTTCATTTTCCTTCCTTATGAAATGGGATCCTAGAGCAGAACCTATATCATAGTTTGAGCTAAGGATATTTTACCTGAAATGGGTTGTAAGTATTGATTGTGGTGAAACTGATATGAATCCAGGATTTGTATTGAATTGCAAACCCACACAAATATGCTATGATTTTATTTTATTTATTTATTTTTTGGCTGTGTTATGCAACATGTGGGATCTTAGTTCCCCAGTCAGGGATCAAACCTGTGCCCCCTCCATTGGGATTGCAGAGTCCTAACCAATGGACCTCGAGGGAAGTCCCAAGACCTGCTATGATTTTGAGTCTTATATCATAAAAGTTTTTAATAACTGTCTTCAGGACATTTTATATAAATAATCTTTCTTACCATGATATAATTAAATATGCTTCGAACTCCTAGCTATCTAAAATTTGCAATTATTACAGTTTCAGTGTGGGATGTATGGTTATAGATCCCGCTTACCTACCTACAGGACCATGGTACCTGTCAAAAATAGATTGAGCATTTGCCTCAGGCTAGAAGTGCTATGCAATGTTGGTTTTCAATCAACATCCTGAGTATAACTTTGACTACTGTCTCTTTAATAAGATGTTCTTCTTATGAAATGGCAAGGAAACAGTGAAACAGTAACAGGAGATCTAAATGAGAGTACTGACAGTGACGTGTCAAGAACATTTGGTTCTGAAAGAAACAAGACACAGGGACTCTGGACACCTCTGGAAGCCAGTGAGACAGGTAGTGGGCACAGTGGGACCCATTATGTCCAAAAAATCACAGTGGAGTGCAGTTCTGTAGGCAATTTGTGGGTAAGGTTATCTAGTCCAAGAATAGGACCGTAAAGAGTACTATCTATATCAATTTGAGAAGAAATGTAATTAACCATTCAACCAAAGTTGAAATGTACTAAAAAGTATTCTTATAATGTGGAAGATCAGAGAAACAAGGAAAATATGAGGGTAAGGAAGACTGTTTTCCTAAAAATGATACTGTATTTATTGTTATTTTTTATGTTTCCTCAACGTTGTATGTCGAGGCATTGCATGTCAATCAAGGTTAACATTGAATCATCACAATTTACATCTTGAAACAATTCGTAGGCTTCATATCATTACTGATGTGGAAATGGAATGTTGTTTGATTCAATATTAATTAATAAGATATGTTTTTTAACCTTTTTCAAGATTCAGCTACATGCTATATATGGTGTACACAGGTTCCTTTTCTCTTGTTTTTTTGTATGTTTGTTTGTTTTTTAAATCTGTAGTAGGATCTGTTGGTCAGGTTTTGATTCTAGGCTCTTCCATTTCCTTGACCTGAGACACTGAAGAAGGCACTGTCGGTAATTTTGAGCAAGTTAGTCAGAGATTCAGTTGTCTTATGTATAAATAGGGGATAATCTTATCTGTACTTTAATGTTTATGATTATGTGTTGAATTAAAATATCTGAAAATCCTTTAAAATATATTTGACTATTATGTGATCATAAAACTAGAGCATGTAATGCCACTGTCACAACTATAACCACTAATGGTGAATGCTCAGTTTTAGGCAACCACCGTATTTAAAGCCTCATAAAGATAATCACATCAAGTTCAAGTAGGAAAAAGCAATTGTCTTACATACTATTGCCTCTCTTTAAAAAAAATAATTAAATTTATACTATTCAATTAAAATGTCCGTGTTCACAAAATTAATATGCCTTAGGTAGGATTCTAAACACAACCTTCTTACATCCATAAATCTATGATGCTCAGTTTAATAATATATTAATGCAGTTAAATATTATGTCTATAAATATATACATCAAATATTTTTCTGGATATCTATGGATTACATAGACCAGCAGTTTTCAACTTCCAACTACAATAACACTGTGGTGGTCATTGCTGTTATTTGCTAAATATTCCCAAATTGTCTCCTTTGGAGCACATCATAAAATTGGATTTCCTGGCCTTTTTGGGGTTGAGTGAATTCACATCCAAGTAGCTGTGAACAAACCAAAGTATCCCATTCCAGGCTACAGTATTTCCTTGAAATTGCAAAACCTGTACATCTCTCTTCTCCTTGCAGACTGAAGATTGAGAACATTCAAGATGGCAGTGGCTCCATCAGCCTGTGCTGCATAGTGACTGCAATTGAGCAGAAACCTCTACCTAACCCTCATTAGGCATTTAGCATGAGTTAGCAGAACTCCTATGTTATATTATTTAAACAACTAATATTTTTTATTTGTTCTTCTGTGCTTCTTTGATGATTATAAACACATTCTATTTACATATCTAAATCCATGCAACATTCAAAAGTACTAGCTCTGAATCCCCCAGTTTCTCTCCTGCACAAGAACAAATATTCAAATCTATGTGAAAAAGAGGAATATTACAACACAGAAAATCTAGACTCTAATCTCATATAAAAATAAATTATTCAAAATTATTGTTATTTAATAATGCCAATGTTTTATGACAAACTTCAAAACTGGTCAGGATGAACTAAGAGATTGAAGTGAGAAAAGCCGATATAAATAAAATTGTTCCACATAGAAATGGTCATTTTGCTTTGATTTTCAGCAACTTCTGAACACAAGTAACATGTATACATATGTATAGAAACATTATAAAAGAATCAAGCAATACATCATAATTCAAAGCAAAAATTGTTTCTCTTTCATTCCCTTTCTACTCACCTTTTCCTTTTCAGTCTGCTTATTAATGCAGATGCTCATAATTCTTTTTCCTTATACAAATGCTGTTTTTCAGTATGTGCTGTTCTTGGACTTCCTTTTATTTCTTAAAAATATGCCTGAGGATATTTCCATTATTATTTTTAGGTTTCTATCATTCTGCTAAACTTTGTCATAGTTTTCCATAATTTGGATGTACCATATTTTATTTAACCACTGTCCTATTGATGAGATTTAAGGGGCTTTTATTTTTAACGATATAAACAAAGCAATGCAGGATTGCACATCCTTTAAATAAACCCTTGTTTTATTTTACTGTGTGTCATTTTAATCTAATGAACTTCATGAGTTTTCAGGTTATCTGTTTGGCTTATTCTCTGAGACATTTTTATACAACATAAAATTTGTTTCAGGTACTTGCAGATTTGCCAAATGCCCTTAAACCTTCCAGACATTTTGACGTTTATTTTTTAAACTGTGTTGATTATTTTTAATTTTTTATGGTCATTAAATTTTTTACATTTCCATCTTCCTAGTTGAGACAAACTTGGTAATTTTTTTTTCAGTTAGATTGTCCATTTGTCTAGAATCTTAAAGTTGCTGTCATAAACTTGCACATTTGACTCTGCATAAAACCCAATTTTTCTCTCCAGAAATTATATATATATTTTTTCTTCATTTCAAATGATATTGTGCTTATTTAGCTACTTTTACCTCAAAGAGTTGATTCTTTTAATTTGCAAATTCAGGATATTTTCCAGCTCAGGTTCAATTGAATAGATTTTTGTTCAATGTCCTAATTTCAACCATAATTGGATCTTGATTTTCTAGTTTGAACATACATTTTCTAAATCATCCTATTTGTTATATTTAATAATTCATTTTAATCACATTTTTTGTGCTTTGCTTTCTTTCCTATCTTGGAGGGCAACTCAAGTTGAACTATCATAACAATTATTTGATTTTCTCTTTTGCTCACTCTACTCTTTACTATTGAAAATGCCAAATTCCTTTCTATTACCTCACTTAAGTTTCTTTGCACTTTACACTTTTTAAATTCAATTTTTTTTCATGTTTTTCTGTCTCTGATACTCTAGTATTCATTCTTGGAACTCAACTTTCTTATTCCTATAGAAAATGCCAAGTACTTTTGCTAATCTCTTATTCTATTTACTATAACAAATCAATCTGACAGTTCTCTACATTTGAGACTTTAGTGTAATGCTTATTGTGTGCAAGGACAATCAGCTTTCTTACATTTAGACACAACATTAAAATCTATTATGATTGAGGAGGAGATTGGTTCAAGATGGCAGAGTAGAAGGACTTGCACTCACTCCCTCTTGCGAGAGCACTGGAATCACAACTAACTACTGAACAATCATTGACAGGAAGACACTGGAACTCACTAAAAAAGATACCCCCCATCCAAACAAAAAAGAAGCCACAATGAGATGGTAAGAGGGGCACAATCACAATAAAATCAAATTCCATAACCACTGGGTGGTAACTCACAAACTGGAGAATAATTATACAACAGAAGTCCATCCACTGGAGTAAAGGTTCTGAGTCCCATGTCAGGCTTCCAGACCTTGGGGTCCAGCAACAGGAGGAGGAATTCCCAGAGAATCAGACTTTGAAGGCTAGTGGAATTTGAATGCAGGACTTCGACAGGACTGGGGGAAACAGAGACTCCAATCTTGAAGGGCACACACAAAGTAGTGTGTGCATCAGGACCCAGGGGGAAGGAGGAGGGATCCCTTAGGAGAATGAAAGAGACCTACCTGCTAATGTTGGAGGGTCTCCTGCAGACGTGGGGTAGGCTGTGGCTCACTGTGGGGACAAGGACACTGGCAACAGAAGTACTGGGAAGTACTCCTTGGCATGAGCCCTCCTGCAGTCCACCATTAGCCCTACCAAAGTGCCTGTAGCCTCCAGTACTGGGTTGTCTCAGCAGTGAGCCAAACAACCAACAGAGAGGAAACTCAGCCCCACCCATCATCAGACAAGGGGATTGAGTTTTACTGAGCTCTGCCCACCAGAGTAACACCCAGCTCTACCCACCACTACTCCTTCTCAACAGGAAGCTTGCACAAGCCTCTTAGCCTCATCCACCAAAGGGCAGACAGCCGAAGCAAGAAGAACTACAATCCTACAGCCTGTAGAATGATAACCATATTCACTGAAAGATAAACAAAATGAAAATGCAGAAGACAATGTCCCAGATGAAGGAACAAGATAAAACTCCAGAAAACCAACTAAATGAAGTGGAGATAGGTAACCTTCCAGAAAAAGAATGCAGAATAATGATAGCGAAGATGATCTAAGACCTTGGAAAAAGAATGGAGGCAAAGATTGAGATGATGCAAGAAATCTTTAAAAAAACCTAGGAGAATTAAAGAACAAACAGAGATGAACAATACAAAAATTGAAATGAAAAATACACTTGACAAATCTTCCCTGGTGGTGCAGTGGTTGAGAGTCCGCCTACTGATGCAGGGGACATGGGTTCATGCCCCGGTCTGGGAAGATCCCACATGCTGCGGAGTGGCTGGACCCATGAGCCATGGCTAGTGAGCCTGCGCGTCCAGAGCCTGTGCTCCACAACAGGAGAGGCCACAACAGTGAGAGGCCCGTGTACTGCAAAAACAAAAACAAACAAACAAACAAAAAAAAAACACAAACAAAAAAACAAACGAAAAAACACTAGATGGAATCAATAGCAGAATAAATGAGGCAGAAAAACGGACAAATGACCTGGAAGACAGAATGGTGGAATTCATGCCATGGAGCAGAATAAAGTAAAAGAATGAAAAGAAATGAATACAGCTTAAGAGACCTCTGGGACAACATTAAACACACCAACATTTGAATTATAAGGGTTCCAGAAGAAGAAGAAAAAGGAACCAGAAAATATTTGAAGAGATTATAGTTGAAAACTTCCTTAGCATGGGAAAGTAAATAACCACCCAGGAAAGGGAGAGAGTCTCAGGCAGGATAAACCCAAGTAGAAACAGGCCAAGACACAGAGGAAACAAATTGACCAAAATTAAAGACAAAGAAAAATTATTAAAAACAACAAGGGAAAAATGACAACATAAAAGGGAACTCCCATAAGTTTAACAGCTGATTTCTCAGCAGAAACTTTACAAGCTAGAAGGGAGTGGCAAGGTATATTTAAAGTGATGAAAGGGAGGAACCTACAACAAGGTGACTCTACCTGGCAAGGATCTTATTCAGATTCAATGGAGAAATCAAAAGATTTACAGACAAACAAAAGCTAAGAGAATTCAACATCACCCAACAAACTCTACAACAAATGGTAAAGGAAATTCTCTAAGTGGGAAATACAAGAGAGGAAAAGGACCTAGAAAAGCAAATCCAAAACAATTAAGAAAATGGTAATAGGAACAGAAATATGGATAATTACCTTAAATGTGAATAGATTAAATGCTCCAATCAAAAGACACAGGCTCTCTGAATGGATACAAAAACCTATCGATATGCTGTCTAAGAGAGACCCACTTCAGATCTAGGGGCACAAACAGAATGAAAGTGAGGGGATGGAAAATGATATTCCATGTAAATGGAAATCACAAGAATTCTGGAGTAGCAATACTCATGTCAGAAAAAATAGACTTTAAAGAATGTTACAAGAGACAAGGAAGCACACTACATAATGATCAAGGGATCTAAACAAGAAGAAGATATAACAATTATAAATATTTATGCACCCAACATAAGAGCACTGCAATACATAAGGCAAATGTTAACAGCTATAACAGAGGAAATTGACAATAACACAATAATAGTGGGGGACTTTAGCACCTCACTTACACTAATGCACAGATAAGGCAACACAAGCCTTATGACATAATGACATAATAGACCAGATAAATTTAATTGATATTTATAGGACATTTCATTCAAAAACAGCAGATTACAGTTTCTTCTCAAGTGCACAAGGAACATTCTCCAGGATAGATCACATCTGGTGTCACAAAAGTAAATTTAAGGAAACTGAAATCATATCAAGCATCTTTTCCGACCACAACAGTATGAGATTAGAAATAAATTACATGGAAAAAATATAAAAAAACACAAACACATGGAGGGGAAACTATACATCACTAAATAACCAAGAGATCACTGAAGAAATCAAAGAGGATATCATAAAACACCTGGAGATAAATGACAAGAAAAACATAACAATAAAAATTTATGGGGGGAATCGGGAAGATGGCAGAAGAGTAAGACACGGAGATCACCTTCCTCCCCACAGATACAACAGCAATACATCTACACGTGGAACAACTCCTACAGAACATCTACTGAACGCTGGCAGAAGACCTCAGACCTCCCAAAAGACAAGAAACTCTCCACGTATCTGGGTAGGACAACAGAAAAACGAATAAACAGAGACAAAAGTATAGGGACATGACCTGCACTATGGGAGGGAGCTGTGAAGGAGGAAAGGATTCCACACACTAGGAAGGCCCTTCACGGGCGGAGACTGTGGGTGACGGAAGGGGGGAGCTTCAGAGCCGCAGAGGAGAGCACAGCAACAGGGGTGTAGAGGGCAAAGCGGAGAGATTCCTGCACAGAGGATTGGTGCCAACTGGCACTCACCAGCCCAAGAGGCTTTGCTGCTCACCTGCTGGGGCAGGCGGGGCTGGGAGCTGAGGCTCCGGCTTCAGTTGGAGCACAGGGAGAGGACAGGGGTTGGCAGCGTGAACACAGCCTGAAGGGGTTAGTGCACCACGGCTAGCCGGGAGGAAGTCCGGGAAAAGTCTGGACCTGCCAAAGAGGCAAGAGACTTTTTCTTCCCTCTTTGTTTCCTGGTGCGCGAGGAGAGGAGATTAAGAGCGCTGCTTAAAGGAACTCCAGAGAAGGGTGCGAGCCACGGCTAAAAGCACGGACCCCAGAGACGGGCATGAGATGCTAAGGCTGCTGCTGCTGCCACCAAGAAGCCTGTGTGCGAGCACAGGTCACTATCCACACCCCCCTTCCGGGGAGTCTGTGCAGACCGCCGCTGCCAGGGTCCTGGCGATCCAAGGACAACTTCCCTGGGAGAATGCACGGCAGGCCTCAGGCTGGTGCAAAGTCACACCGGCCTCTGCCGCTGAAGGCTCACCCCGCAATTGCACACCTCCATACCCCCGGCCTGAGTGAGCCAAAGTCCCCGAAGCAGCTGCTCCTTTAAACCCTTCCTGTCTAAGCGAAGAAAAGACGCCCTCTGGCGACCTACACACGGAGGCAGAGCCAAACCTGAAGCTGAGAGCCGGAAACTGTGTGAACAAAGAAGAGAAAGGGAAATCTCTCCCAGCAGCCTCATAAGCAGCAGATTAAAGCTCCATAATCAACTTGATGTACCCTGCATCTGTGGAATACATGAATAGACAAGGAATCATCTCAAATTGAGGAGGTGGACTTTGAGAGCAAGATTTACTATACTTTATACTTTTCCTCTTTTTGTGAGTGTGTATGTGTATGCTTCTGTGTGAGATATTGTCTGTATAGCTTTGCTGTCACCATTTTTCCTAGGGTTTTATCCGTCTGTTTTTTTTTTCTTTTTAAAAAATATTTTTCTTAATAATTATTTTAATAACTTTATTTTATTTTATCTAACTTTATTTTATTTTATCCACTTTCCTCTTTCTTTTCTTTCTTTCTTCTTTCCTTCCCTCCTTCCTTCCTTCCTTCCCTCCCTCCCTACCTCCTTCACTACCTCCTTCCCTCCCTCCTTTCTTTCTTTTTCTTTCTTTCTTTCTTTCTCTTTCTTTTTTCTTTCTTTCTTTCTCTCTCGCTTTCTTTCTTCTTTCTTTCTTTCTTTCTTTCTTTCTTTCTTTCTTTCTTTCTTCCTTCCTTCCTTCCTTCCTTCCTTCCTTCCTTCCTTCCTTCCTTTTCTCCCTTTTATTCTGACCATGTGGATGAAAGATTCTTCATACTGCAGCCAGGAGTCAGTGCTGTGCCTCTGAGGTGGGAGACCCAACTTCACGACACTTGTCCACAAGAGACCTCCCAGCTCCACATAATATCAAATGGCGAAAATCTCCCAGAAATCTCCATCTCAACACGAGAACCCAGCTTCACTCAATGAGCAGCAAGCTACAGTGCCGGACACCCTATGCCAAACAACTAGCAAAACAGGAACAGCCATTAGCAGAGAGGCTGCCTAAAATCATAATATGTCCACAGACATCCCAAAACACACCACCAGACATGGACCTGCCCACCAGAAATACAAGATCCAGCCTCATCCACCAGAACACAGGCACTAGTCCCCTCAACCAGGAAGCTTACACAACCCACTGAAATAACTTTAGCCACTAGGGAAAGAGACCAAAAACAACAGAAACTACGAACCTGCAGCCTGCAAAAAGGAGACCTTAAACACAGTAAGATAAGCAAAATGAAGAGACAGAAAAACACATAGCAGATGAAGGAGCAAGATAAAATCCGAGCAGACTTAAGAAATGAAGAGGAAATAGGCAGTCTACCTGAAAAAGAATTCAGAATAATGATAGTAAAGATGATCCGAAGTTTTGGAAATAGAATAGAGAAAATGGAAGAAACATTTAACAAGGAGTTTAAGAAGAACTAAAGATGAAACAAGCAACGATGAACAACACAATAAATGAAATTAAAAATACTCTGCATGGGATCAATAGCAGAATAACTGAGGTAGAAGAATGGATAAGTGACCTGGAAGATAAAATAGTGGAAATAACTACTGCAGAGCAGAATAAAGAAAAAGAATGAAAACAACTGAGGGCAGTCTCAGAGACCTCTGGGACCACATTAAATGCACCAACACTGAATTATAGTGGTTCCAGAAGAAAAAGACAAAAAGAAAGGCACTGAGAAAATATTTAAGAGATTATAGTTGAAAACTTCCTTAATATGTGAAATGAGATAGTTAATCAAGTCCAGGAAGCACAGAGAGTCTCATACAGGATAAATCCAAAGAGAAATAGGCCAAGACACAAACTAATCAAACTGTCAAAAATTAAATACAAAGAAAACATATTAAAAGCAGCAAGGGAAAAACAACAAATAACACACAAGGGAATCCCCATAAGGTTAACAGCTTATCTTTCAGCAGAAACACTGCAAGCCATAATGGACTGGCAGGACATTTTCAAAGAGATGAAGGAGAAAACCTACAACCAAGATTACTCTACCCAGCAAGGATCTCATTCAGACTTGATGGAGAAATTAAAAGCTTTGCAGACAAGCAAAATCTGAGAGAGTTCAGCACCACCAAACCAGCTTTACAACAAATGCTAAAGGACCTTCTCTAGGAAAGAAACACAAGAGAAGGAAAAGACCTACAATAACAAGCCCAAAACAATTAAGAAAATGGGAATAGGAAAATACATATTGATAATTACCTTAAATGTAAATGGATTAAATGCTCCCACCAAAAGACACAGACTGGCTGAATGGATACAAAAACAAGACCCCTATATATGCTGTCTACAAGAGACCCACTTCAGACCTAGAGACACATACAGACTGAAAGTGAGGGGATGGAAATAGATATGCCATGCAAATGGAAACCAAAAGAAAGCTGGAGTAGCAATTCTCATATCAGACAAAATAGACTTTAAAATAAAGACTATTAGAAGAGAAAAAGAAGGACACTACATAATGATCAAGGGATCAATCCATGAAGAATATATAACAATTGTAAATATTTATACACCGAACATAGGAGCACCTCAATACATAAGGCAAATATTAACAGCCATAAAAGGGGAAATTGACAGTAACACATTCATAGTAGGAGACTTTAACACCTCACTTTCTCCAATGGACCAATCATCCAAAATGGAAATAAATAAGGAAACACAAGCTTTAAATGATACGTTAAACAAGATGGACTTAAATGATATTTATAGGACATTTCTTCCAAAAACAACAGAATACACATTTTTCTCAAGTGCTCATGGAACATTCTCCAGGATCGATCATATCTTGGGTCACAAATCAAGCCTTGGTAAATTTAAGAAAATTGAAATTGTATCAAGTATATTTTCCGACCACAATACTATGACATTAGATATCAATTACAGAAAAAGATCTGTAAAAAATACAAACACATGGAGGCTAAACAATACACTACTTGACAATCAAGTGATCACTGAAGAAATCAAAGAGGAAATCAAAAAGTACCTAGAACCAAATGACAATGGAGACACGATGACCCAATACCTATGAGATGCAGCAAAAGTAGTTCTAAGAGGGAAGTTTATAGCAATACAATCCTACCTGAAGAAACAAGAAACATCTCAAATAAACAACTTAACCTTGAACCTAAAGCAATTAGAGAAAGAAGAACAAAAAAACCCTCAAAGTTAGCAGAAGGAAAGAAATCATAAAGATCAGATCAGAAATAAATGAAAAAGAAATGAAGGAAACCATAGCAAAGATCAATAAAACTAAAAGCTGGTTCTTTGAGAAGATAAACAAACTTGAGAAACCATTAGCTAGACTCATCAAGAAAAAAAGGGAGAAGACTCAAATCAATAGAATTAGAAATGAAAAAGGAGAAGTAACAACTGACACTGCAAAAATACAAAAGATCATAAGAGATTACTACAAGCAACTCTATGCCAATAAAATGGACAACCTGGAAGATATAGACAAATTCTTAGAAATGCACAACTGCCAAGACTGAATCAGGAAGAAATAGAAAATATGAACAGACCAATCACAAGCACTGAAATTGAAACTGTGATTAAAAATCTTCCAACAAAGAAAAGCCCAGGACCAGATGGCTTCACAGGCGAATTCTATCAAACATTTAGAGAAGAGCTAACACCTATCCTTCTCAAACTCTTCCAAAATATAGCAGAGGGAAGAACACTCCCAAACTCATTCTACGAGGCCACCACCACTCTGATGCCAAAACCAGACAAGGATGTCACAAAGAAAGAAAACTACAAGCCAATATCACTGATGAACATAGATGCAAAAATCCTCAACAAAATACTAGAAAACAGAATCCAACAGCACATTAAAAGGATCATACACCATGATCACGTGGGGTTTATTCCAGGAATGCAAGGATTCTTCAATATACACAAATCAATCAATGTCATACACCATATTAACAAATTGAAGGAGAAAAACCATATGATCATCTCAATAGATGCAGAGAAATCTTTTGAAAAAATTAAACACCCATTTATGATTAAAACCTGCAGAAAGTAGGCATAGAGGGAAATTTCCTCAACATAATGAAGGCCATATATGAAAAACCCACAGCCAACATCATCTTCAATGGTGAAAAACTGAAAGCATTTCCTCCAAGATCAGGAACAAGACAAGGATGTTCACTCTCATTACTATTGTTTAACCTAGCTTTGGAAGTCCTAACTATGGCAATCAAAGAAGAAAAAGGAATAAAAGGAATACAAATTAGAAAAGAAAAAGTAAAACTGTCACTGTTTGCAGAAGAAATGACACTATATATATAGATAATCCTAAAGATGCTACCAGAAAACTAGTAGAGCTGATCGATGAGTTTGGTAAAGTTGCAGTGTACAAAATTAATACACAGAAATCTCTTGTATTCCTATACACTAATGATGAACGATCAGAAAGAGAAATTAAGGAAACAATCCCATTCACCATCACAAAACAACAACAAAAAATACCTAGGAATAAACCTAGCTAAGAAGGTTAAAGACCTGTACTCAGAAAACTATAAGACATTTATGAAATCAATCAAAGATGACACAAATATATGGAGAGATATACCATGTTCTTGGATTGGAAGAAGCAACATTGTGAAAATGACTCTACTACCCAAAGCAATCTACAGATTCAATGCAATCCCTATCAAATTACCAATGACATTTTTTACAGAACTAGAACAAAAAATCTTAAAATTTGTATGGAGACAAAAAAGACCCCAAATAGTCAAAGCAGTCTTGAGGGAAATAAATGTAGCTGGAGGAATCAGACTCCCTGACTTCAGACTATACTACAAAGCTACAGTATCAAGACAATATGATATTGGCACAAAAACAGAAATATAGATCAATGGAACAGGATAGAAAGCCCAGAGACAAACCCACACACATATGGTCAACTACTCTATGACAGAGGAGGCAAAGTTATACAATGGAGAAAAGAGTGTCTCTTCAATAAGTGGTCCTGGGAAAACTGGACACCTACATGTAAAAGAATGAAATTAGAACACTCCCTTACACCATACACAAAAATAAACTATTAGGGTTAAAGACCTAAAAGTAAGACCAGACACTATAAGACTCTTAAAGGAAAACACAGGCAGAACACACTTTGACATAAATCACAGCAAGATCTTTTTTGACCCAGCTGCTAGAATAATGGAAATAAAAACAAAAATAAACAATGGGACCTAATGAAACTTAAAAGATTTTGCACAACAAAGGAAACTATAAACAAGACAAAAAGCCAACCCTCAAAATGGGAGAAAATATTTGCAAATGAATCAAAAGAAAAAGGATTAATCTCCAGAGTATATAGAGCTCATGCAGCTCAATATTAAAAAAAAAAAAAAAAAAGCCAATCCAAAAATGGGCAGAAGACCTAAATAGACATTTCTCCAAAGCAGACATACAGATGGCCAGGAAGTACATGATATGCTGCTCAGCATCACTGATTATTAGAGAAATGCAAATAAAAACTGCAATGAGGTATCACCTCACACCAGTTAGAATGAGCGTCATCAGAAAATCTACAAATAACAAATGCTGGAGAGGGTGTGGAGAAAAAGGAACCCTCTTGCACTGTTGGTGGGAATGTAGATTTATACAACTGCTCTAGAGAACAGTATGGAGGTTCCTTAAAAAACGAAAAATAGGGCTTCCCTTGTGACGCAGTTGTTGACAGTCTGCCTGCCGATGCAGAGGGCATGGGTTTGTGCCTCGGTCTGGGAAGATCCCACATGCTGCGGAGTGGCTAGGGCCGTGAGCCATGGCACTGAGTCTGCACGTCTGGAGCCTGTGCTCTGCAACAGGAGAGGCCATAACAGTGAGAAGCCCACGTACTGCAAAACAACAAACAAACAAACAAAATAAAACAAAAAATAGAATGACCATATGACCCATCAATCCCACTACTGGGCATACACCTAGAGAAAACATAATTCAAAAAGACACATGCACCCCAATATTCACTGCAGCACTATTTACAATAACCAGGTCATGGAAGCCACCTACATGCCCATCGACAGACAAATGGATAAAGAAGATGTGGTACGTATATATAATGGAATATTACTCAGACATAAAAAGGTATGAAATTGGGTCATTTGTAGAGATGTGGACGGACCTGGGGACTGTCATACAGTGTGAAGTAAGTCTGAAAGAGAAAAACAGGTATCGTATGTTAATGCATACATGTGGAATCCAGAAAAATGGTACAGATGAACCAGTTTGCAAGGCAGAAATAGAGACACAGATGTATGGACACCAAGGGGGGAAATTGGGGGGTAGGTGCTGGTGGTGTTGGTGTGCATTGGGAGATTAGGATTTACATATATACAATAATATGTATAAAATAGATAATTAATAAGAAACTGCTGTATAAGAAAATAAAATAAAATTCAAAAAAATCTATTATGATTGATATAGTATTATAGTTAATGTCAAAAGAGTTTCAAAGTGAGTATACAATCTTAGATTTACTTTGTTAAATATTTTAAAGAAATACCTCCATTTTATCAAGAACTATAAAAGATATTTTTGATAATTATAGTTCAGTTAATACTATAACAATAGAAATGCATTTTACTTTTCATAATTTATAGACATGAAAACTGTGACTTAGAAACTTAACGTGACTTGCTAGGATCTCTTAGCCAGGATAATGTAATGTTAGGATTCATAAAACATCTTATAACTCCAAGTCTTTTTTTTCCTTTATATTTCATAAAGCTATTCAGTGAAAGTACCTTTATAAATTATTTTGACTAAAAATGAGTGGATATGAAGTTAAATAATATTTTCTTTGTGCCCAGCATTAGCACTTGTACAACCATTTAATTTAGAATTTCATTTTTAATATTTAAAAAATGTAGTCATTATTCTTTCATTATCTTTAGTATTATATATTTAAATGTGATTATATGAAAAAAAAATTTTGTATCAAAATTATTGAATTAAAAGGAATACAGTTATAATATTTTTAAAAGCAACATTTTGACTTTAATTTTTAAAACAAATTCTTAATGAAAAAATATACAAAATAAGTTTAATTTAAATTAAAGCCATGAAAATCAAATTTTATGTGAAGAAAATTGTGCTTATTACCAAAACTCTGCCAATTGCTTCAAGAATGTTTTAAAAATGAATGCTCAAAATCATAAAATGAGTCCTTAAGTATAATTTCAATATTGTCGTAAACAAAAATGCCTTCAAAATATCTAAATACGAAACAAATGACATTTAGATATACTAGTGTATAGTTTCCCTGGTTTTTATTTTTTCATATCCAAAGTTGGAATAATAATAACATTCCCTAATTCATAATGTATTGTGATAATTAAATTAGTGTTTAACAAATGTATAATATTATGAATTTCAGTTGGACCACTAGAATAAGTGTTTAAAAAGTACTTCTTAGTCAATTTCTTAGTCTGTAGCATAATGAAGGTGTTGAATGGAGGCAAAAACAAAATATGACAAAATATCAATAAGACTAAGTCATGTAATCAAAATAACCTGTTAGTTTTCAGAATAATAGATTGTTAGATTTTTCTTATTTGTCCTTGAAAGTAATGTTAAGAGGAGCAAATTGTACCTTTAAAATATTATACAGTAAAATACTTTTACCTTAACATAATGAAAATAATCAATCAAAACCACATATTATATATATATATATATATACATATATATATCTTACAGTTATTTGATACAATTATGTGATAGGTAAAAACTATCAGAGGGTCATATATATAAGTATGCATATAATTATAACTTTAACAGCAATTAATTATGAAGGAGATCAAAACTTATTAGTGAAACATGTTGACAATTTGCTATGATATAGAAACATCTTTAGATAGCAGAACAGATCCTGAAGATGACTTTTTCCTTGAATGAAAATATGACACTTTCAGGGAGAAAAGGTGAAATTTGCCTCCAGAACCAGGGGACAAAACATTTTGCAGGGAGTGAAAAAGATAAAATCACTTGAAATTATAGCTGGTCAAGGTTATATTTGAAATGCCAATTCTCCAAAGAGCTAAACTTAGGTCAATCTAATTTTTTTATGTATAAAGTTGAAAGAGAAAATTATACAATATCTTCAAATGACTTTAAGTCATTACAAAATCAAAACAGTCCTCCATCCTCCCCTCATAGTGCATGCCCTGGAGATACACTGCAAAGGCACTGCTTAAGCTGGCATCTTGGAAAACTGAAAGCAATTCTCAGAATGATTTCTATCTGGAAGAATTCTAAATGAGATCATAATAGGCCAAGAAGGAATTAAAATCTATTGGTGTCCATAGGTGCTGCTCTATTGCATATGCCTTGCCAGCACCAGTTAGAGGAGTTCAAATTTCTTGGATTTGAATTACTATTTGAGCACTACTATTTGC
Organism: Grampus griseus; assembly: GCF_964374135.1. Lineage (NCBI taxonomy): Eukaryota > Metazoa > Chordata > Mammalia > Artiodactyla > Delphinidae > Grampus > Grampus griseus. Next base: position 50,540,434 of record NC_139012.1, read on the forward strand.
TCTGTTGTGTTTGTTAATACATTGCAATTCTATCAAAGTCAATGTCTTTTCAAAGTTAGGAAACTTATTCCCTGGTTTAAAATAAATATAATACCTAAAGTGTGCCAGGCAGAGCAAAATCTATCCCATTTTACTAACTTTCAGGTTTTAACCTAAGTGAGAAAGGGAAGCCAGTGAAATATTTTGATCACATCATATATCATGCCCAAACTCAGTGACTTAAATCAAAAATTATTGATTCCTTTTCCTGACTGTGCAGGTTGGGTATGCTCAGCTTTGCTGATATCCTACTCCACATCTTATAAAGTGAGATTGCTCATGTGATTGAATCAGCTGGTTAGCAGCTGAGGTTGGAATGTCAACCTCCGTCCACAAGGCCTCTAACAGTTCAGTCCTGGCATGGACTTCCTCACTGGCATGATGCTTAGCTTCCAAGATGACAGGGCAGAAGCTCAAAATATTACTTGAATTTTATTTTATTAACCACAAGGCTAGCTCGGACTCTACCTCATGATGTAAGTGGTGGCATGTATGTACAGAAATGGGAAGAATTTTCAGTTACACAGTTACAAGACTTTCTATTACAGAAAGCTGGTACAAAAACAGGGAAAGAAGTTGTTATTTTGGACTTAGTTATTTTGTTCAATTTTCAAATAACTTTTCTTTGGAGGTCTGACATGAAACATGACAAAAACAAAATATAACTAAGATTAAATTTTTAAACAATTAATCTTCTAAACAATTCTGATTTCAAAAAAAAAACACAGTTTAATGGAAAAGTCTAATTAAAAAATTTTTAAAGTATAAAGAAAAAATTTATCTGTAATCCCATCATCTAATGGTAACTACTGTTAATTAACTGTTAATTAACATTTATTGAATGCCATAAAATGAGGATGACACTATTTTCAGTTATAGAATATTATGACTAAAATTACATGTAAACATATAATTAGATATTTCCTACTTTTCTGTTTTTAGCTATAATAATATTTAAGAATTTAATCTTTTTACATAAGCTACCAAAGAAAATAAATAAAAGCACAATATTCATCTATTATGTATGATGAGGAAATTATCACCTTTTTAGTAACTTTCATGCTTTTGCCCTTAAAAGTTTTCCTATGTAGTTGTTTCAGCAAGACCATTACTTTATTTCCTTTCTTTTTTTAATTTTTTTTCCACTAGTGGTTATTTTTTTACATCTTTATTGGAGTATACTTGCTTTAAAATGGTGTGTTAGTTCCTGCTTTATAAAAAAGTGAATCAGTTATACATATACATATGTTCCCATATCTCATCCCTCTTGTGTCTCCCTCCCTCCCACCCTCCCTATCCCACCCCTCTAGGTGGTCACAAAGCAACGAGCTGATCTCACTGTGCTATGCGGCTGCTTCCCACTAGCTATCTATTTTACGTTTGGTAGTGTATATATGTCCATGCCACTCTCTCACTTTGTAACAGCTTACCCTTACCCCTCTCCAAATCCTCAAGTCCATTCTCTAGTACGTCTGTGTCTTTATTCCTGTCTTACACCTAGGTTCTTCATGACATTTTTTTTTTCTTAAATTCCATATATATGTGTTAGCATACAGTATTTGTCTTTCCCTTTCTGACTTACTTCACTCTGTATGACAGACTCTAGGTCCATTCACCTCATTACAAATAGCTCAATTTCATTTTTCTTATGGCTGAGTAATATTCCATTGTATATATATGCCACATCTCCTTTATCCATTCATCAGATGATGGATACTTAGGTTGTTTCCATCGCCGGGCTATTGTAGAGTTGCAATTAATATTTTGGTACATGACTCTTTTTGAATTATGGTTTTCTCAGGGTATATGCACAGTAGTGAGATTGCTGGGTCATATGGTAGTTCTATTTGTAGTTTTTTAAGGAACCTCCATACTGTACTCCATAATGGCTGTACCAATTCACATTCCCACCAGCAGTGCAAGAGTGTTCCCTTTGCTCCACACCCTCTCCACATTTATTGTTTCTAGATTTTTTGATGATGGCCATTCTGACCAGTGTGAGATGATATCACATTGTAGTTTTGATTTGTATTTCTCTAATGATTAATGATGTTGAGCATTTCTTCATGTGTTTGTTGGCAGTCTGTATATCTTCTTTGGAGAAGTGTCTATTTAGGTCTTCTGTCTATTTTTGGATTGGGGTGTTTGTTTCTTGTTATTGAGCTGCATGAGCTGCTTATAAATTTTGGAGATTAATCCTTTGTCAGTTGCTTCATTTGTAAATATTTTCTCCAATTCTGAGGGTTGTCTTTTGGTCTTCTTTATGGTTTCCTTTGCAGGGCAAAAGTTTTGAAGTTTCATTACGTCCCATTTGTTCATTTTTGTTTTTATTTCCATTTCTCTAGGAGGTGGGTCAAAAAGGATCTTGCTGTGATGTATGTCATAGAGTGTTCTGCCAAAGTTTTCCTCTAAGAATTTGATAGTTTCTGGACTTACATTTAGGTCTTTAATCCATTTTGAGCTTATTTTTGTGTATGGTATTAGGGAGTGATCTAATCTCATACTTTTTTTTTTTTTTTTTTGCGGTACACATGCCTCTCACCATTGTGGCCTCCCCCGTTGCAGAGCACAGGCTCCGGACGTGCAGGCCCAGCGGCCATGGCTCACGGGCCCAGCCTCTCCGTGGCATGTGACATCTTCCACGACAGGGGCACGAACCCGTGTCCTCTGCATCAGCAGGCAGACTCTCAACCACTGCGTCACCAGGGAAGCCCTAATCTCATACTTTTACATGTACCTGTCCAGTTTACCCAGCACCAATTATTGAAGAGGCTGTCCTTTCTCCACTGTACATTCCTGCATCCTTTATCAAAGATAAGGTGACCATATGTGCGTGTGTTTACGTCTGGGCTTTCTATCCTGTTCCATTGATCTATATTTCTGTTTTTGTGCCAGCACCATACTCTCTTGATTACTCTAGCTTTGTAGTATAGTGTGAAGTCAGCAAGCCTCATTCATCCAGCTTTGATTTTCGTTCTCAAGATAGCTTTGGATATGCGGGGTCTTTTTTGTTTCCATACAAATTGTGAAATTTTTGGTTCTAGTTCTCTGAAAAATGCCAGTGGTAGTTTGATAGGGATTGCATTGAATCTGTAGATTGCTTTGGGTAGTAGAGTCATTTTCACAATGTTGATTCTTCCAATCCAAGAACATGGAATATTTCTCTATATATTTGTATCAGCTTTAATTTCTTTCATCAGTGTCTTATAATTTGCTGCATACAGGTCTTTTGTCTCCTTAGGTAGGTTTATTCCTAGATATTTTATTCTTTTTGTTGCAATGGTAAATGGGAGTGTTTTCTTGATTTCATTTTCAGATTTTTCATCATTAGTGTATAGGAATGCCAGAGATTTCTGTGCATTAATTTTGTATCCTGCTACTTTACCAAATTCATTGATTAGCTCTAGTAGTTTTCTGGTAGCATCTTTAGGATTCTCTATGTATAGTATCATGTCTTCTGCAAACAGTGACAACTTTACTTCTTGTTTTCCGATATGGATTACTTTTATTTCCTTTTCTTCTCTGATTGCTGTGGCTAAAACTTCCAAAACTATATTGAATAAGAGTGGTGAGAGTGGGCAACCTTTTCTTGTTCCTCACCTTAGTGGAAATGCTTTCAGTTTTTCACCATTGAAGATGATGTTGGCTGTGGGTTTGCCATATATGGCCTATATTATGTTGAGGAAAGTTCTCTCTATGCCTACTTTCTGGAGGGTTTTTATCATAAATGGGTGTTGAATTGTGTCGAAAGCTTTCTCTAGATCTGTTGAGATGACCATATGGTTTTGCTCCTTCAATTTGATAATATGGTTTATCACATTGTTTTATTTGCATATATTGAAGAATCCTTGCATTCCTGGAATAAACCCCACTTGATCATGGTGTATAATCCATTTAATGTGCTGTTGGATTCTGTTTGCTAGTATTTTGTTGAGGATTTTTACATCAATGTTCAACAGTGATATTGGCCTGTAGTTTTCTTTCTTTGTGACATCCTTGTCTGGTTTTGGTGTCAGGGTAATTGTGGCCACATACAATGAATTTGGGAGTGTTCCTCCCTCTGCTATATTTTGGAAGAGTTTGGGAAGTATAGGTGTTAGCTCTTCTCTAAATGTCTGAAAGAATTCGCTTGTGAAGCGATCAGGTCCTGGGATTTTGGTTGTTGGAAGATTTTTAATCACAGTTTCAATTTCAGTGCTTGTGATTGGTCTGTTCATTTTTTCTATTTCTTCCTGATTCAGTCTTGACAGGTTGTGCATTTCTAAGAATTTTTCCATTTCTTCCAGGTTGTCCGTTTTATTGGCATAGTGTTGCTCATAGTAATCTCTCATGACCTTTTGTATTTCTGCAGTGTCAGTTGTTACTTCCCCTTTTTGATTTCTAATTCTATTGATTTGAGTCTTCTCCGTTTTGATCTTGATGAGTGTGGCTAATGGTTTTTCAATTCTGTTTATCTTCTCAAAGAATCAGCTTTTAGTTTTATTGATCTTTGCTATCGTTCCCTTCATTTCTTTATCATTTATTTCTGATCTGATCTTTTTTTTTTAACATCTTTATTGGGATAAAATTGCTTTACATTGGTGTGTTAGTTTCTGCTTTATAACAAAGTTAATCAGTTATACATACACGTATGTTCCCATATCTCTTCCCTCTTGTGTCTCCCTCCCTCCCACCCTCCCTATCCCACTTCTCCAGGCAGTCACAAAGCACTGAGCTGATCTCCCTGTGCTATGCGGTTGCTTCCCACTAGCTATCTACCTTATGTTTGGTAGTGTATATATGTCCATTCCTCTCTCTCGCTTGGTCACAGCTCATGCTTCCCCCTCCCCATATCCTCAAGTCCATTCTCTAGTAGGTCTGTGTCTTTATTCCAGTCTTACCCCTAGGTTCTTCATGACATTTTTTTTCTTAAATTCCATATGTATGTGTTAGCATATGGTATTTGACTTTCTCTATCTGACTTACTTCACTCTGTATGACAGACTCTATGTCCATTCACCTCATTACAAATAGCTCAATTTCATTTCTTTTTATGGCTGAGTAATATTCCATTGTATATATGTGCCACATCTTCTTTATCCATTCATCCGATGATGGGCACTTAGGTTGTTTCCATCACCGGACTATTGTAAATAGAGCTGCAATGACCATTTTGATACATGACTCTTTTTGAATTTGGGTTTTCTCAGGGTATATGCCCATTAGTGGGATTGCTGGGTCATATGGTAGTTCTACTTGTAGTTTTTTAAGGAACTTCCATACTGTTCTCCATAGTGGCTGTACCAATTCACATTCCCACCAGCAGTGCAAGAGTGTTCCTTTTTCTCCACACTGTCTCCAGCATTTATTGTTTCTAGATTTTTTGATGATGGCAATTCTGACTGGTTTGAGATGGTATCTCATTGTAGTTTTGATTTTCATTTCTCTAATGATTAATGATTTTGAGCATTCTTTCATGTGTTTGTTGGCAGTCTGTATATCTTCTTTGGAGAAATGTCTATTTAGGTCTTTTGCTCATTTTTGGATTGGGTTGTTTGTTTTTTTGTTATTAAGCTGCATAGGCTGCTTATAAATTTTGGAGATTAATCCTTTGTCAGTTGCTTCATTTGCAATTATTTTCTCACATTCTGAGTGTTGTCTTTTGGTCTTGTTTAAGGTTTCCTTTGCTGTGCCAAAGCGTTGAAGTCTCATTAGGTCCCATTTGTTTATTTTTGTTTTTATTTCCATTTCTCTAGGAGGTGGGTCAAAAAAGATCTTGCTATGATTTATGTCATAGAGTGCTCTGCCTATGTTTTCCTCTAAGAGTTTGATAGTTTCTGGCCTTACATTTAGTTCTTTAATCCATTTTGAGCTTATTTTTGTGTATGGTTTTAGGGAGTGATCTAATCTCATAATTTTACATGTAGCTGTCCAGTTTTCCCAGCACCACTTACTGAAGAGGCTGTCCTTTCTCCACTGCACATTCCTGCCTCCTTTATCAAAGATAAGGTGACCATATGTGCATGGGTTTATCTCTGGGCTTTCTACCCTGTTCCATTTATCTATCTTTCTGTTTTTGTTCCTGTACCATACTGTCTTGATTAGTTTAGCTTTGTAGTATAATATGAAGTCAGGGAACCTGATTCCTCCAGCTCCGTTTTTCGTTCTCAAGATAGCTTTGCATATTCGGGGTCTTTTGTGTTTCCATACAAATTGGGAAGTTTTTTGTTTTAGTTCTGTGAAAAATGCCAGTGGTAGTTTGATAGGGATTGCATTGAATCTATAGATTGCTTTGGGTAGTAGAGTCATTTTCTCAATGTTACTTCTTCCAATCCAAGAACATGGTATATCTCTCCATCTATTTGTATCAGCTTTAATTTCTTTCATCAGTGTCTTATAATTTGCTGCATACAGGTCTTTTGTCTCCTTAGGCAGGTTTATTCCTAGATATTTTTTCTTATTGTTGCAATGGTAAATGGGAGTGTTTTCTTGATTTAATTTTCAGATTTTTCATCATTGGTGTATAGGAATGCCAGAGATTTCAGTGCATTAATTTTTTATCCTGCTACTTTACCAAATTCATTGATTAGCTCTAGTAGTTTTCTGGTAGCATCTTTAGGATTCTCTATGTATAGTATCATGTCATCTGCAAACAGTGACAGCTTTACTTCTTGTTTTCCAATTTGTATTCCTTTTATTTCCTTTATTTCTCTGATTGCTGTGGCTAAAACTTCAAAAACTGTGTTGAATAAGAGCAGTGAGAGAGGGCAACCTTGTCTTGTTCCTGATCTTAGTGGAAATGCTTTCAGTTTTTCACCATTGAAGATGATGTTGGCTGTGGGTTTGCCATATATGGCCTTATTATGTTGAGGAAAGATCCCTCTATGCCTCCTTTCTGCAGGTTTTTTTATCATAAATTGGTGTTGAATTTTGTCAAAAGCTTTCTCTGCATCTATTGAGATGATCATATGGTTTTTCTCCTTCAATTTGTTAATATGGTTTATCACAATGATAGATTTGTGTATATTGAAGAATCCTTGCATTCCTGGAATAAACCCCACTTGATCATGTTGTATGATCCTTTCAATGTGGTGTTGGATTCTGTTTGCTAGTATTTTGTTGAGGATTTTTGCATCTATGTTCAACAGTGATATTGGCTTGTAGTTTTCTTTCTTTGTGACATCCTTGCTTGGTTTTGGTATCAAGCTGATGCTGGCGTCATAGAATGAATTTCGGAGTGTTCCTCCCTCTGGTATATTTTGGAAGAGATTGAGAAGGATAGATGCTATCTTTTCTCTAAATATTTGATAGAATTCACCTGTAAAGCCATCTGGTCCTGGGCTTTTGTTTGTTGGAATATTGTTAATCACAGTTTCAATTTCAGTGCTTGTGATTGGTCTGTTCATTTTTTCTATTTCTTCCTGATTCAGTCTTGGCAGGTTGTGCATTTGTAAGAATTTGTACATTTCTTCCAGGTTGTCCATTTTATTGGCATAGAGTTGCTTGTAGTAATCTCTCATGATCTTTTGTATTTCTGCAGTGTCATTTGTTACTTCTCCTATTTCATCTCTAATTCTATTGATTTGAGTCTTCTCCCTTCTTTTTTGGAGGAGTCTTGTAATGGTTTGTCTATTTTGTTAATCTTCTCAAAGAACCAGCTTTTAGTTTTATTGATCTTTGCTATTATTTCCTTCATTTCTTTTTCATTTATTTCTGATCTGATTTTTATGATTTCTTTCCTTCTGCTAACTTTGGGTTTTTTTTTTGTTCTTCTTTCTCTAATTGCTTTAAATGCAAGGTTAGGTTGTTTATTCGAGATGTTTCCTGCTTCTTAAGGTGGGCTTGTATTGCTATAAACTTCCCTCTTACAACTGCTTTTCCTGCATCCCATAGGTTTTTGGTTGTCGTGTCTCCATTGTCATTTGTTTCTAGGTATTTTTTGATTTCCTCTTTGATTTCTTCAGTGATCACTTCGTTATTAAGTAGTGTATTGTTTAGCCTCCATGTGTTTGTATTTTTTACAGATGTTTTCCCTGTAATTGATATCTAATGTCATAGTGTTGTGGTCGGAAAAACTACTTGACAAAATTTCAATTTTATTAAATTTACCAAGGCTTAATTTGTGACCCAAGATATGACCTATCCTTGAGAATGTCCCATGAGCACTTGAGAAAAAATGTGTATTCTGTTGTTTTTGGATGGAATGTCCTATACAAATCAATTATGTCCATCTTGTTTAATGTATCATTTAAAACTTCTGTTTCCTTATTTATTTTCATTTTGGATGATCTCTCCATTGGTGAAAATGGGGTGTTAAAGTCCCCTACTATGAATGTGTTACTGTCGATTTCCCCTTTTATGGCTGTTAGTATTTGCCTTTTGTATTGCGGTGCTGCTATGTTGGATGCATAAATATTTACAATTGTTATATCTTCTTCTTGGATTGATCCATTGATCATTTGGTAGTGTCCTTCTTTGTCTCTTCTAATAGTCTATATTTTAAAGTCTACTTTGTCTGATATGTGAATTGCTACTCCAGCTTTCTTTTGGTTTCCATTTCCATGGAATACCTTTTTCCAATCCCCTCACTTTCATTCTGTATGTGTCTCTAGGTCTGAAGTGGGTCTCTTGTAGACAGCATATATAGGGGTCTTGTTTTTGTATCCATTCAGCCAGTCTGTGTCTTTTGGTGGGAGCATTTAATCCATTTACATTTAAGGTAATTATCAATATGTATTTTCCTATTCCCATTTTCTTAATTGTTTTGGGCTTGTTATTGTAGGTCTTTTCCTTCTCTTGTGTTTCTTTCCTAGAGAACGTCCTTTAGCATTTGTTGTAAAGCTGGTTTGGTGGTGCTGAACTCTCTCAGATTTTGCTTGTCTGCAAAGCTTTTAATTTCTCCATCAAATCTGAATGTGATCCTTGCTGGGTAGAGTAATCTTTGTTGTAGGTTTTTCTTGTTCATCACTTTAAATATGTCCTGCCAGTCCCTTCTGGCATGCAGAGTTTCTGCTGAAAGATAAGCTGTTAACCTTATGGGGATTCCCTTATGTGTTATTTGTTGTTTTTCCCTTGCTGCTTTTAATATGTTTTCTTTGTATTTAATTTTTGACAGTTTTGTTAATATGTGTCTTGATGTGTTTCTTTTGGATTCAGCCTGTATGGAATTCTCTGTGCTTCCTGGACTTGATTAACTATTTCCTTTCCCATATTAGGGAAGTTTTCAACTATAATCTCTTCAAATATTTTCTAAGTCCCTTTCTTTTACTCTTCTTCTTCTAGAACCCCTATAATTCAAATATTGGTGCCTTTAATGTTTTCCCAGAGGTCTCTGAGACTGTCCTCAGTTGTTTTTATTCTTTTTCTTTATTCTGCTCTGCAGTAGTTATTTCCACTACTTCATCTTCCAGGTCACTTATCCGTTCTTCTGCCTCAGTTATTCTGCTATTGATCCCTTCTAGAGTATATTTAATTTCATTTGTTGTGTTGTTCTTCATTGCTTGTTTCATCTTTAGTTCTTCTAGGTCCTTGTTAAATATATCTTCCATTTTCTCTATTCAATTTCCAAGATTTTGGATCATCTTTACTATCATTATTCTGAATTCTTTTTCAGGTAGACTGCCCATTTCCTCTTCATTTGTTGTGTCTGGTGGGTTTTATCTTGCTCCTTCATCTGCTGTGTGTTTTTCTGTCTTCTCATTTGCTTATCTTACTGTGTTTGGGGTCTCCTTTTTGCAGGCTGCAGGTTCATAGTTCCTTTGATTTTGGTGTCTGTCCCTAGCAGCAAAGTTAGTTCAGTGGGTTGTGTAGGTTTCCTGGTTGAGGGGACTAGTGGCTGTGTTCTGGTGGATGAGGCTGGATCTTGTTTTTCTGGTGGGCAAGTCCACGTCTGGTGGTGTGTTTTTGGGTGTCTGTGGGCTTATTATAATTTTAGGCAACCTCTCTTCTAATGGCTGGGGTTGTGTTCCTGTCTTGCTAATTGTTTGGCATAGGGTGTCCAGCACTGTAGCTTGCTGGTCATTGAGTGATGTTGGGTTCTGGTGTTGAGATGAGATCTCTGGGAGATTTTCGCCATTTGATATTATGTGGAGCTGGGAGTTCTCTTGTGGAACAGTGTCCTGAAGTTAGCTCTGCCACCTGAGAGGCACAGCACTGACTCTTGTCTGAAGCATCAAAAGCGTTTCATCCACATGGCTCAGAAAAAAAGGGAGAAAAATTAGAAAGAAAAAAAGACAATGATAATAATGATAAAAGAAAAGAAGGTAAAATAAAATTAGTGAAATTAAAAAAATAATTATTAAGAACTTTTTTTACAAAAAAGTAAGAAAAAAATGGACGTATAAAACTCTAGGACAAATGGTGAAAGCAAAGGTATACAGACAAAATCTCACACAGAAGCATACACATACACACTCACAAAAAGAAAAAAAGAGGAAAAAATAATAAATCTTGCTTTCAAAGTACACCTCCTCAATTGGGGATGATTCGTTGTCTATTCAGGTATTCCACAGATGCAGGATACATCAAGTTGATTGTGGAGCTTTAATCCACTGCTTCTGAGGCTGCTGGGAGAGATTCCCTTTCTCTTCTTTGTTTGCACATCTCCCGGGGTTCAGCTTTGGATTTGGCCCCGCCTCTTCATGTAGATTGCTGGAGGGCATCTGTTCTTTACTCAGACAGGACGGGGTTAAAGAGCCACTGATTCTGGGACTCTGGCTCACTCATGTCAGAAGGAGGGAGGGGTACAGAGTGCAGGGTGAGCCTGCGGTGGCAGAGCCCGGCCTGATGTTGCACCAATCTGCAGCGCTCCGTGCGTTCTCCCGGGGAAGTTGTCCCTGGATCCCGGGACCGTGGCAGTGATGGGCTGCACAGGCTCCCCAGAAGGGAGGTGTGGAGCGTGACCAGTGCTTGCACACTGGATTTCTTGGTGGTGGTAGCAGCAGCCTTAGCATCTCACGCCTATCTCTGGGTCTACACTGTTAGCTGTGGCTTGCACCTGTCTCTGGAGCTCATTTAAGCAGTGCTCTTTATCCCCTCTCCTCATGCACCAGGAAACAAAGAGGGAAGAAAAAGTCTCTTTCCTCTTCGGCAGCTTCAGACTTTTCCCTGGACTCCCTCCCAGCTAACTGTGGTGCACTAACCCCTTCAGGCTGTGTTCAGGCTGTCAGTACTCTCCCTGCGCTCCAGCTGTAGCCCGAGCCACAGCTCCCAGCTCCACCCACCCCGGCGGGTGAGCAGACAAGCTTCTCAGCCTGGTGAGTGTTGGTCAGCACCGATTCTCTGTGCAGAAATCTCTCTGCTTTGCCCTCTGCTCCCCTGTTGCTGCTCTCTCCTATGCAGCTCCGAAGCTCACCCCTCCACCACCTGCAGTCTCTGCCCGCAAAGGGGCTTCCAAGTGTGAGGAAACCTTTCCTCCTTCACAGCTCCCTCTCACTGGTGCAGTTCCCATCCCTATTATTTTTTCTCTGTTTATTCTTTTTTTCTTTTGCCCTACCCAGGTACATGGGGAGTTTCTTGCCTTTTGGGAAGTCTGAGGTTTTCTGCCAGCCTTCAGTAGGTGTTTGGTAGTTGTTCCACGTATAGATGTATTCTTGATGTATATGCTACTTCTTGAGGGTCTCCTGCAGAGGCGGGGGATGGCTGTGGTTCATGTGAGCACAAGGACACTCTTCCTTTCTAACTTCAAAAAAAAATTACTTTTATTTATTTTTATTTTTTTGAATTTTATTTATTTATTTATTGTTTTAGCGGTATGTGGGCCTCTCACTGTTTTTGTCTCTCCCATTGCAGAGCACAGGCTCTGGACGCGCAGGCTCAGTGGCCATGGCTCCCGGGCCCAGCCGCTCCATGGCATGTGGGATCTTCCTGGACCAGGGCATGGACCCATGTCCCCTGCATCGGCAGGCGGACTCTCAACCACTGCACCACCATGGAAGTCCATTTATCATTATTTTTAAATGTGCATATTTGAATAATGACATATGGATCTATAATTTTAATTATTCAACTTTGTTTATAATTTGCTTCTAAAACCTGAAAATCAATAGCAAAATTTAAAATAGTTTTGCAGAAACAAGTCAATTGTTTGTACTAAAAGGAAGCAAATTCAATGTTGAGCACTATTTCTATGTAGGTTAAAAGATAGGATACAAGTCAAATAGTTAAACAGATTTTCTTTTCTTAGTGACTCAAAACTGTTACTCTCAATGCAGTTTATTAGACTTCCATTTAAACTGTAGTTAAATAATTATTTTCATGGCTAAATAAAGTTTAACAATGTTTGAAACAGTGTGGTGAAGAAAAAAAATACTGCATTTATACTGTATAGATTCATACAATGTAGGCTTAAAAGTTACAAAGGAGGTATCTAGAGAAAAGGCACTAAGGTGGGAACAATCATTTTTTGTGATCTAAGAAGAGGGAGAAGACCCATGTGACTGGAGCATAGTGAGTATGGGGTTGGGGATTATGAGATGAAGTTTGAGGGATTATCAAGGGCCAAATGATAAGAACATTGTTTACTTTATCCTTATTGGTGATAGATCTATCCTACTGGTGGTAGATTCTTTCCAAGAGCAAGGGGGTAAATTTGAACATGGGGAATGATATGATCTGAGTGATAGTTCAAAAAGAGCAGTCTGACTTCGACAGGGAGTATGGGCAATTGACAAAAGCAAACAGAGTTTAGGTAGCAGGCTATTCTTTGTCTCAATGGAGAGACAGCAATGGTTTGGATAAGGGTCATACAGTTTCTTTAATAATTTGGAGTGGATGCCCTTCCCATATTATGGCAGAGCTCTCAGTGCCTGGGAAAAATATGATTCTAAAACTAAGGAAAAAGCAGTTTTCTGGAAAAAGAGGAAGTGAAAACCTGGCTACATATAGTGGAATTGTGAAGAAGTGATACAAACATAAATAAAGAATTCAGGTATTGGTTTTATGTCCCCTGTAAAATCTCAAGGAGGGACTTGAATATTCACTGAGACATCAGGGTTGCTGGACACAAGAGATCGATGATTCCACATTGGCAAGTTTCCTCAGGAGAAATTAGATAGGTAATGCAGCTCCTGGGCAAAGTTTTCTTCAAACTGAAGACAATGACCTGTTGGTGTGTCATGATCAGCATTATAAAAATAAAGTAAAACAAAAAAAGAAACAGGGCTTCCCTGGTGGCACAGTGGTTGAGAGTCCGCCTGCCAATGCAGGGGACACTGGTTGGTGCCCCTATCTGGAAGATCCCACATACCGTGGAGCAGCTGGGCCTGTGAGCCATGGCCGCAACATTGAGCGGCCTGCGTACCGCAAAAAAAAAAAAAAAAAAAAAAAAAAAAGAAAAGAAACAAACAAAATATCCACAACAACCTGCAAAGTCTTCATTGTGTTTTGAATGCACAGTGCTATAAAGTTGGAACACCTATCCGATAATATCTAACTACGTGCAAAAGATTGTTTTCCTTTTCCTCTATCAAATTCAGCACTATCTTACCAGTCCAATCCTACAATTTGTTTTGAACATCAGCAAAAACATTCTAATAAATGATACCCAGAAGCAGTTTGGCAAAGATGGACAGCAACTAAATATCACTTGCTCATTTTCTCCCTTTACAAACTTCCCGAGGAAACAGTGTCTCCAACATGATTTTATTCATTGCAGACAGTTGAATAAATTTACGTTATTTACTCATTTTGTTATCCTTTCTAACCTTCTCATTATTCCTCTATCTTGCCCTCAGGATAATAATGAGCCAAAAACTTACTTAATTGTGTCTGATAAATATAAGAACAGTATGAACTGGAGCTCTATATTCAAGAAGGAAAAAAACCAAACAAACATAAATTGTCAAGTAAAATTGAACATAATAATCAACTTGTAAAATTTCTGTTAGTTCAAAGTCTTTTTCAGAATATTCTCTAAAATATCTATCTAATCTCTCTTCTTAAAAACTCTTGTTTTTACTCAGGATTTTTAAAAAATTATATTTTAAAGAATATATTTTTTAAAGTATCTGCTTTAATTCAATATATTCTGCTTGCTCTAGAAATAACTGAAGGTAACTAATCAATACCCCTTGGTGAAACAATTATATTTTAATAGTTTATTTAAAAACACACATACATATTTTAGGTATATAATTACTTTGCTTGCACAACTAGCATTAATATATAATACTCTTCTTATGGAAAACTACATGCACAAATTTCACAAAAATGATTCTACAAAACACTATTTTTATTTTTTTCTGTCATTCTACTTTCATTCTTATTTTGGTATGTTCAGTATATAAAATTGTTATGCCTCATGCTTGGTCTTCTAATGACACGATTTTCCATAAGATGGTAGGAACTTAACTTCATAGCAGTAGAACAGAGCAATATATGGTCCAACGCTTTCATGCTGAGGAAAGGACAGCTTCACCCTGTGAGGGAAAGAATGGATGGAGAGTTTGAACTATGCTTCGGTCTATAGTTTTCAAAGGTAAAAAGAAGAGACTAACTGAATACAAATATAGAGAAGCAATAATTAAGTTTGTCAGAGGAAATCCACCATTTTAATTATCTGCTAGTCAGATTTTTTTCCCATTGTTTCAACTAATTTCCTGGAGTAAGTCAGCACTTTCAGAAGCACATGACTTTCCCCATACACTCTCATTATATTTGAAGCTATTTGAGAGTGCTTTAGTAATTACACTGAGATTTTTGTGACTGATATTCCTCTTGGGGAATTATATAGACACTGAGAAATCACTTTAGTTGCAATTATTATATTTAAAAATATTCCATACAAGCTATTTTCTTATAATAAGAATACATGATAATGTATGCTAAAAATATTGTATGAAATAGCAGTTGTATAAAGTTGTAAAAATACATATGCTCAATGAAAAACTACTGACACCATTTTATATTGGGCAAGATTTAAGTAACTAATTAAACAAGGGGTAACTTACTCATCAAGTACCATGAAATAGACTCTACATATTTTACATTTAACTTTCATATTTAATCCCATGAATAATCTTAAATGTGCATATTAATCATTTCACCTTTTGTTAAGTAAGAAAGCTGTGGCTTAATGAGGTTAAATGTCTTATTCCAAGTCACAGAGCAGCTAAATAGAGGAGATGGTATTCAAACTTAGAACTATTTGAACACAAAGTTTACTGATTGCCCTCTGTATGACAGTGCTGATATCTGATAGGAAGTTCCCATGACATTTTTTTGAAGGTGATAGCTCTAAAATAACTCATAAATATGTAATGTGTATGTGTATATGCACATATATTAATCAGGGCTATGAATATATATATATATAATATATAGTTTTGTAAACTGTGTATTTCTAACAGTGATATTAGAAATTACTCTTGTTATTTTTATTTTGTAAAATGTGATGATTATGATAATGAAAGTTAGTTGGTGAACAAAGTGCTCTAATTATACTATTTTCTTCATTTGAATCACATTTGACTGCACTATATAAAAAAATACTAGGCAATAAGACAACAGTATGATGATAATTGTGAATAGAATTATATCATAGAATATGTAAATCAATTAGCCTTTACGTAATTAGTGGCAATTTATTTATATAAACAAATCCTCATCAATATCTTGTCATGGGGAAATTTAATAACACTCCTGTCATGTGACCTCTGTTCAAGGAAAAGACTTTGGTCTGCTTAATTTTCTTGGTCATTGTTTTCTAATCCTTTTTTCTCGATGTATTTAAAATAGAGTGAGCATAATTAATTAATTGGTCCCAAAAATTATTGTAAGTAAAAAGCTTGTATCTGGATAATTAATTTGACGGTGAAGCCCATTTTCCTTAGAGTGAGAATAATTTCCTCCTCTACATTCTCAAATGGTTTTACAAAGACTGGCAGATGAATAATGGGATAGACCAGAAAACTATCCCATTTTTCTCCACCTCATATGCAAACACTTGAGAAGCTTATTTAAAATCTTCACCTAAAGACAGAAACAAAGTCAATTGAAATGAATGGGAGAACTGAGATTTTTACTTCAAAAAGATTAAGAATCTGTCAGTGGTAATTGTGAGAGTTCACATTTGTAGAGAGTTGCTTAGAATGCAATATATTTCACACAATTGGAAAAGAGAGGCATGAAGGCTGCATTAAAGAATCATGGAGCAAATATAAAGGATGGATGGGCAACATCACCATTTAGCTCCTCCAAATTTAGCATCTAACAAATTTCTAAGGAAGCCTCAGTATTCTTGAAGAGTGTCAGGCAGACAGAACTTGCCTAGAATCCTACTCGGCAGCAGGTTGTCTGTTCCACAGAGATGCGCCTGGATGGGACACTGATGAGAGTTGGCAGGAGACAGCAGCAGGCAGTGTAGATAAACAGAGTAGAACAGCCAAGCATAGAACAATTACCAAAGATGTGTTAATCACTCCCTCTTCCTTCTTCCTCAGAGTCCTGTGCAGTCCACAGAAATTAATACACCAGTAGTAGGAGGGAGAATCTAGTTTCAGAAATAACTAATTTACAACTAGCCTGTGGAAGAATTTGACTTAAACACTTCACTCAATTCTCTACATTTTCTCATGAGGTATTAATATTATTACTGACCTAGTAGAAGAAACTGAAGCAAAAGGAGGTACCATGCTCAATTAATAAACAAAATTGAATCTCTATTATCCATCTTATGAAATGTCATGGCAATAATGCTGAATTATCCCAAAATGAAAAATTTTCCTCCTAACTCAGGCCTCATTTTTTCCTAATAAGACCAATATCTAGATCTATACTTAGGTGTTTAAAATCAGGGTTGTATAAAATAGCTCTCCTTTTTCCTGTCATGTCTCCAGAAGAATCTAATTCCTTTAGGATATTACTTGTATTGCTACCAATTACTACACCTTTCAGAGAAATTTCTCTTCCTTGTAAAATAACAGCTAACAACTGCAGTTTGTCAGGTGCTGTTTTAAATTGTGATTTTAACTCACATAATCTCTACAATGAACATATTATTACTCCTCTATTACAGATGAGAAAACTGACACAGGATAATATGCCTAAGGTCATGGACAGAGTAAATGGGGGACTTGGACTCAAAATCAGTAGTTTCAGTATCTGAAGACCATGATATTAATCACTGCACCATGCTAACTCTATGTTTGTGTTTGAGTTTGCACAGGTTTTGCCAGTGTTGAAAGTTTCTTTATTATTAACTCACATGTGACTTGCCCATGTTAATGTACATTAAATTGATTCTAAAGCGATAACTGATTTTATAGTCATCTCCCAATTTTAAATGTATAACCAGGTTGTGCTTCAAAACTTTATTTATAATTAATCCTGTGAGTTGCTTTTAAGTCTTGCCAAAATATTACCTCCTCAATGTGGCCACTAGCACCTCCCACCCATGGCAATCCGTATGCCCCTTATTTATTGTGTTTGTTTCCAAGGGCTGCTATAACAAATTACCACAAATGTGCTGGCTTAAAACAACAGAGGTTTACATTCTCAGAGCTAGAAGTCTAAACAAAGTGCAGGTCAAGTTGCTCCCTCTGGAAGCTATAGGGGAGAATGCTTTTTTTTTTTTTTTTTTTAACCTCTTTATTGGGGTATAATTGCTTTACAATGGTGTGTTAGTTTCTGCTTTATAACAAAGTGAATCAGTCATACATAAACATATGTTCCCATATGTCTTCCCTGTTGCGTCTCCCTCCCTCCCACCCTCCCCATCCCACCCCTCCAGGCTGTCACAAAGCACCGAGCCAATATCCCTGTTCCATGCGGCTGCTTCCCACTAGCTATCTACCTTACTGCGTTTGTTAGTGTGTATATGCCCATGACTCTCTCTCGCCCTGTCACAGCTCACCCTTCCCCCTCCCCATAACCTCAAGTCCGTTCTCTAAGAGGTCTGCGTCTTTATTCCTGCTTTACCCCTAGGTTCTTCATGACATTTTTTTCTTAAATTCCATATATATGTGTTAGCATACGGTATTTGTCTTTTTCTTTCTGACTTACTTCACTCTGTATGACAGACTCTAGGTCTATCCACCTCATTACAAATAGCTCAATTTCGTTTCTTTTTATGGCTGAGTAATATTCCATTGTATATATGTGCCACATCTTCTTTATCCATTCATCCGATGACGGGCACTTAGGTTGTTTCCATCTCCGGGCTATTGTAAATAGAGCTGCAATGAACATTTTGGTACATGACTCTTTTTGAATTTTGGTTTTCTCAGGGTATATGCCCAGTAGTGGGATTGCTGGGTCATATGGTAGTTCTATTTGTAGTTTTTTAAGGAACCTCCATACTGTTCTCCATAGTGGCTGAACCAATTCACATTCCCACCAGCAGTGCAAGAGTGTTCCCTTTTCTCCACACCCTCTCCAGCATTTATTGTTTCTAGATTTTTTGATGATGGCCATTCTGACTGGTGTGAGATGATATCTCAATGCTTTTTTGTCTCTTAGTTTGTATGAACTCCTGGAAGTCCTTGACTTCTGGATACATAGCATCAGTCTTTGCCTCCATCTTCACGTGGCTTTCTTCTTTGTATATCTCTGTGTCTCGAATCTCCCTTTGCCTTTCTTTTATAAGAACACCTGTTACTGTATTTAGGTCCCAACTTAAATCTGGGATGATTTTATCTTTAGATCTTTAACTTAATTACATCTAGAACTACCCCTTTTCCAAATAAGGTCATGTTCACAGGTTCCTAAATTAGGAACTGGACAAACTTCTTTTTTTACATATATATATATATATTTTTTTCAGATTATTTTCCATTATAAACATATTTTGAGGGGGCTAATATTCAATGCTCTATACTCATCTTGTCTTTTTAAAAATCAAATCATGTATTACATTTAATTAAAATTTGTAATTTACTTATTAGATTTATTGATTGTTTCCCCTTGATAGAATGTAAACTACGTGAGTCCAAAAAATCCAAGTTTCTAGAACAAAATGTACTGTATACTAATACATATTTAGAAAATATATTTTAGACATAGAATCAAAATGAAGACATGAAAAATCTCATTGAAAATCTATTCTTGGAGTGAATTTTTTTTTCCCACAGTTTTTTCACATCTTCATCAGGTCTGTACTTTCCTAAAAGAATTAGAAAGTCTATACTATGTGTATCCCCCCTCCAAAACTTTCATATTAGTGGACACTCAGTCATGGAACAGGAGTTAAATAATAGTTACAAACTATAGTTACACAGAATATTTAGAAATTTTCTAAGACAGTATTACCATGTTTACTAACTTAAGAAATATTATGAAACACCTGTTATGAATTAAATCTTGTGCTTGGTTCTAGGACAAGTCAGAAAATAGATGCCGTTTTGTCATCAGAATATCACATTTCTTTGAAGACAAGGCAGTTATATGGAAGATTTCAAGGCAATTAAAAAGTGTTTTGGCTGATGATCAACAAAAGTTATTACAGAAACCCTGGCTGGAGGCCTGGAAAAGCTTTGGTCCATCCCCCTGTTAGGTTTGTTTTTCATTCTAACATGAAGAGGATGAATGAAGACCCTCAAATCCAAAGAGTTTTACTGCGTTCATATCCACCTAAGGATAGTTTTAGAGTTAGAACATAACTAGTTATCCAAGTTCTTTTGGAAACCATCAGCAAAAACCAGTTTGCTGAAAGTTCAAATATCTTCTGTGGATTTAGTCCACTCTAATATTTAACCTGAGCCTATTAAGTTGTATGCAGTTCATCCACTCATTCAAAACTATTTGTTGAACACCTACTATTATGTATTCTGTATTGTTCCAAATGCCAGTGTAGAGCACAGAACAAAATAGATAACAATTGTTGTCTTAAATGATCTTCCATTATATTAAAGGTGTAAGAATAAACAAGATAAATAAAATGTAGAGAATTATTGACAGTGAAAAATACTGAGGAGAAAATAATAGGTCAGAGATGAATATGAGAATATGTTGTAAACTTATGATTGACAGGTAAGTCACATGTTTTCTCCTTACAATTCCTTTCAAATATGAAACAAAAGGATTTTTCACTGATTTTATTTAATAATAATGAAACCTCAAAATGTTACTTAATGGATATGGAAATAAGTATTTGAACCTAAGTATTAATTCAAGAAAAAGGCCTAAATTTGGGGATGCTGTATAGGTTGAATATATATTATTCTACAACATTTACCATGACAAAACAAAGGTTTTCAAAATGTTGTTGCAGTATGTTCTTGACTAAATCACTAGATTCAAGTTAATTCATGCTAGCTCCTAGAAATGATAAGCATGCAATTTCATTTATATTAATTCATAGTGGAGAAGAGATTTTAGAAGCAGATGAACTTCTTTCAAGATGATTTTATGGTGTATCCTCTCTTGAAAGAATGGAGCTATCTCTTAAAAGAAGAAAAATTAGATGCATGCACTAAGGTTTTCTAGTCCCCAATTTAATCCATTTACAATATCTTAGAAGAATTTGTTGACAGTCTTAAATCAAAAGTGACCATAAGAAATGATGGATAGTGTTTTTTCAAGTAGAAAATTGCTGTTGCATTATGAAAATTTATTTTCTAAGTTTGTCACAATAGCTTACAATTATTTGTTCAAAATGCAAGAAACACATCTGTTATTTTCAAAAGTCTCCATATGCAGTTGTAAAATGTACTAAATAAATATTCTATTGACAGTTTGGAGATAAACATGAAATAGAAAATGATGTTATCTTTGTTTCAGTAAATATGCAATCTAGTTGAAGTGCCAAAAATTATATTCACACTTAATATTTTTTAGCTTTTTAAGTTTCTAATTAATGTAAGATATCCATACAGAAAACTGCACCTATCATAAGTGTATAATTATGTTAATTTTTACTAAAGTTTCATACATGTTTTATAGATGAAAAATCTATGTCATCATTATGCAATGAAAAAAGAGTTGCCAGCACCCCAGCAGACATCCTCATGTCCCTTTCCAGTCATCAATTCCCCAAGACGTTAAACTATTACAGCATTTAACACCTTTTATTAGTTTTGACTGATTTTTTTATATGAATAGAATAATTCAGCATGTATTCTTTTGTATCTGGAGTTATTACCTTAACACACTGTGATTTAGATATATCATCCCATATAATATTTTTCCTTCTCAGTGTTCTATAGTATTTCCTTGTATGAATACACAAAATTATTGATCTCATCTATTATTTTTTTGGATATTTGTGTAGTTTCCAGCTTCAGATGCCACAAAAGGTACCACTAAGATCATTCTAGTACATCTTTGATGAACACATTAACACATTTCTCATGGGTTTATACCTAAAGAGGAATTGCTGGTCATTTGTATGGATGTATACAACTTCAGTAGATATTGACAAATAACTTTTCTAAAGTACTTGTACTGATTTATTTGACCACCTATGTTGCATTAGAGAGTCAGTTGTTCCATACCCCTGCCTGTGCTGTGTAATTTTCTGCCTTTTAAAAATCCTACCATTTTATTAATAACATATTGAAGTCTTAATTTGCATTATCCAAGATATGATATTTGAATAGGGTTTTTTCTTGTGGTTCTTCAAGCTCCTCCAGACCACCTGAGGGATTATGGGATAAGGGAGTAATCGGGGTGTGTGCTCTTGGAAAGCACTCAAGGTCAGGTCAATTCCTTAGGTTCTCATTTAAGCTATTGTTAAAGAATTATTTTTATGTCCAATACAAATTTGAACATCACTGATGTAGAACAATAGAGAGTAAAGAAATTTTTATTTTAAACAATACAGAATCAGGTAAAAGTATTCTTCCTCTGTCTTGATATTTTCTTCATATGACATAATTCTCTCTTAGTTTTCTGCCTATGTCTTTAGCCTGTTTTCTGAATATATTTCATTTTTTCCCTATTTGGTAATCAGAAGTCAGTTCACCTTTGGATACATGCTTATCTATTTTTGTTTCTTACTCTGAGTACTCTCTCTCTCTCGGCACAGTGTCTTTCCTAGCATCCATCACAAGGCTTGAAACACAATGTATGGCACAAAATATTCATGGCATGAATGGATAAGGGAAGAGAGAAAGGCAAGAATGAATGAAAGCATCCACACACAGCTTCATTTCCAACTATAACCTTATGCCTAAAGCTCAAAACCTCTAGTCTGTGCTTCTCTGGAATATGGAAATGCTATATAATGTTCTTCTTCATTTTAATGTCTTAAGGGCATCTCAAACATTAAAATAGTTTATTTTCCTATTTGAAAAAATTGTGTACTGTCAACTGAGAAATGTCAAAGTAATTTCAATATGAATATGATATTTTCCCATTAAAAAATGGCATAGGCTTATTTGGCAAGTTTAGTGAGTGGAAGAAAAAGAAAAGAAGGATCTTAACATGCTCAGACTGGAAAACATCACTCTCTGCCTCTTTCACTTTGCTGTTTGTTTCTGTTCTCCACCACTGAGGACAGTTCCACCACTCTCTGAATTAATGAAGCAAGAAATACAAGGATCACCTGAGCCTTTCTCCTTTCAATGCACGTACTCTGTTTCACAGTTTACTCTTTCTCAATCTATCACAGCTTTAAAGTTCAGTCTTTCATAACTTTTCTTCTGTGTCACAATATGTACGATTTCTAACACAATCTTCTCTAGAGTTGTCTCATTCTAATCTATGTTATTCTTTGGTAGCTGCTCTGGTCTGAATATCTGTGTCCCCCAAATTAATATGTTGAAATCCTAACCTCCCAATTGATGGTATTTGGAATTGGGGCCTTTGGGAGATGATTAGGTCATGAGGATGTATCATTGTATCTTTCTCTTCTCATCTATAAAATACCATGTTTGACCAGATGACCTCTAAGGCATTTTATTGTTTGCTTTTATTGAGAAAAAAAGAGAAAACTAGTTTTGTAAATATGCCTTTTAAAAGTTGTATTTTTGTTTTCTTTATTGTGACAGATATAGGAGAGACTTAAAAACATGAGATACCTAGTTTATGGAGAAAGTTGAAGAAGAAAGGAGTTTTCTGGAGACAAAGACTGTTATTTGAGCAATTTTAATTAAAGGCATTCTTTTCAAATTTTCTTTTAATGTAAACTACTTCCAAGACCAATGTTTTGCGATCAAGTTTTCTTTAATAATTTTTGGATTTTGTATTATGGTCGTTTAAATTTTCCTCCGTTTTAACTAAAGTTGAAGCTTTGTTCTCCATGAAAAAAAGACTTCTGTTTTCCTTGTTTTCTGATGTTGGATAGAATCCACCACCTTTAGTTTGGATGCAAGAAATCACAGTTATGCTTAGGGATTCTAACTGTTAATGTTAATGTCAATTGGCTGAGCTAAGGGATACCCAGGTAGCTTGTAAAACATTATTTCTGGATGTGTATGTGAGGATGTTTCCAGAAGAGATTAACATTTGATGCAGTTGATCAAGTAAAAAACATTTGTCCTCGCCAATGGAGGTGGGAGTCATCCAATCTACTGAGGGCCTGAATAGAACAAAAAGGTGGAGAAAGGCAAATTCCCACTATCTCTTCTTGAGCTGGAACATACACCTTCTCCTGCCCTTGAGCTTCCGTTTCTAAGGTCTTTAAGTTCTGTGACTTATACCAATGGCCACCTGGTTCTCAGGACTTTGGTCTAGGACAGAGTTATACCACTGGCTTTCTTGGTTCACCACTTTGCAGAAGGTAGACTGTAGGACTTAGCCTCCAGAACTGTGTGAGTCATTTCTTATAATAAATCCTACATATATATGGGATTATTATATATATATATATATTATTTATTTTTCAATTGGTTCTGTTCCTCTGGAGAACCCTAGTGCAGAGATTATGTTATAATCAATACCAGTTTGAAAATATATTTTGGAGGGAAGATAGAGCTGGGAAATTTAAACTGTCTACAAGCACCAAAACCACTTGCTCAGTTCCACTTTGACCTTGGACCAGTTCATCCTGAGATAGAGATTGAGTCTGGGGAGTGGGGAGGGAATTGGGGGACTCTGGCCTAGCAATGACCCAAGAATATTAAGGTGACCAAAACAAAACTAAACTGACTAAATAAAACCAAACCTTGCATACAAGTAAGCTACAAAATTTGGAGTTTAGTCAAGTTTTGGTGTTTAAATTTCTGGCTTATAATGCTGGCTCAGAGACAAGATATGGAGAAAAAAAGTCTACAATGAAAAGTTTGCAACTGCCAATGTCTGACAACTCTATATAATGAATCTCTGCTTGTTTGAAGTGAATTTCCCTTTGCTCTGCAATGAAATTTGGCAGTGCTAATCCCCTTGTTTATGGTTGGGTTCAGTAAATCCCAGGGTCCTAACTCAACAAAAAAGCCCACATTTCTCCAAGTGATATATAGATTGCCTAATGCCAGTCTTTATACATATACTCAATAAGCTTCCTGTAAGTGCTACCGTGTGTTGGCAATTTAGGACTTCTGGTCTGCTGGGGCTCTGCAATTGAATTGTTGTTGTCCTCCCTCCCAGAGCTAGATTAACTGAGCAGTCACTGTCTGGAAGAGAAACTGTGACAAAATAAGCACTGGTGCTTACAACTTCCACTCGGAAATTACACTTTCATTCATACTTTATCAACCAAAAAAAACTGAAAGTGAAAACTCTGTTAGTAAGAGATATGCAAGAAGATGTAAAATATATGTAAAAATAACTAATAAAGGATGAAAATAGGAATCAGTTCTCTCTGGTATTTCATAGCCCTTTATTATTCTTAGAATATATAGAAATGCCTTGATATGTGTTCCATCTCTTGCATGATTTTTTCTTTGCAATGTTATGAAACATAACTCTCATAACTCCTTTACCTTTGATATCTACATTCCAGTGACAGTGAATTTTCAGCAATTTTCAAAAGTCTCTGCACTTCCTTTTGCCTCTAAACCTTAACATGTGCTATTCACATGGACTAGAACACCCAGGATAACCATTCATCTAATCAATGATACTCAAGACTGTGTTTACTGTCTCTTCATCAGAAAAAACTTTACACAAATTGTGAAAATCACTGCAATGCCTTTTACTTCATAATTAGATTATAGAAACAAGTCCTTTGACGATAGGTAAGTCCTCTGATGATATAACACACCCGGTTTTGATTCTACAGGGCAATCCTGTGATAATAGAAAGCGAATAGTGAGGAGAAAGAAAAAAATCCAAAGAGGAATATAAGTGTTGAAGCTGGGATTATAATTATATAGTAACTAAAACGTTTGATGTACTTTTTGGATTGAATATAATTATAAATAGAAATATGTGTAAATTATAAGTTGTATAGATCAATTTTACCAGCACATTAAGAAAAAGGACATTAACAACCACAGAATGTCCGTTGGTCCCCTTTTAGTTTTCCCACACTCCTAAGAGTCACTATCATCATTGCTTCTATTGCTGCCACATAGCTTGATTTTTCAGAACATTATGTAAATAGGATCATACAGTATGCATTTTTTTTTTTTTTTTTTTGCGGTACGCGGGCCTCTCACTGTTGTGGCCTCTCCCGTTGCGGAGCACAGGATCAGGACTCGCAGGCTCAGCGGCCATGGCTCACGGGCCCAGCCGCTCCGTGGCATGTGGGATCCTCCCGGACCGGGGCACGAGCCCGTGTCCCCTGCATCGGCAGGCGGACTCTCAACCACTGTACCACCAGGGAAGCCCACACTATGTATTTTTTTATGCCTGGTTGCCTCTGTGTAACAATTTTTTTGTGTGAGAATCAACATATTGCTCTGGATAATTGCAGATATTTTTTCATTGCAAATGCCATCTGACTGGAAAAATATCACATAATATATGTATCTCTTCTACTGGTGATAGATATTTAGGTTGTTTCCATTTTAGTGATACTATGGATAGTATTACCCATGAACATTTTTGTATAAAACTTTCAGTGAACATATGTATGCATTTCTGCATATATGCCCTCTGGATTAAGACTGTTGGGCAATAGTGTATGTGTATGCACATTTTGGTAGATATTGCTGAAGAGTTTTCCAAAGAAGGTATGCCAAACCATGTTTTCCTCCAGCAGTGCCTAATAGATCTAACTGATCTATATATCATACCAATATTTAGTATTATCTTTATATTTTTTCATTTTAGCTAAACTGTTTTATGTTTATATTGTATTTTGGTTTTCTTTAATTTCTCTGATGAATAATAATGCTGAGCATTTCAAATACAGTCTTTGATGGAATGTTTTTAAAAGTCTTTTGTCCTTATTTATATTAGGATGTTTGAGTCTATTTTATTTCTTTACAAAATTTCATTATATATTCCATATTCATTATAAACTCTATGTCCATGTTATATATATGTTGTATATATATGTTATCTGTATGTATATATGTATACAGAATGCATATTTTTACATATATTTATTACAAATATTTTCCAAATTTATAGTTGGCAATTTCAACTTTTGAACTGTGTCCTTTTTTGAACATTTTTTTTTAGTGTAGTCCAATTTGTCTTTTTTCTTCATTTATGATGCTTTTTTGCATCTTCTTTAAATGATCTTTGTCTGTAGCAATTCAAGAGATATTTATTTGAATTCTTCTAGAAACTTTATTGTTTTTATTTTCACATTTGGTTCTAATTTCAGCTCTAATTTACTTTTTTTGTGTGTATGTTGTGAAATAGTTATCAATATTCACTTTTTTCTATATAGATAATTAATGTGGCACAGTTATTGAAAATACACTCTTTTCCACATTATATGGTAGAGATAACTTTATCATAAAATAGGGAATCATATATTTGTGGATCTCTTTAAGAATTCCTCATTCTCTTTAATTGGTCTCTCTTTTCTTTCACTAGTACTTCCTTGTCTTAAGTTATATATTTAAAATAAATATTTTTCACATTTTGTTTTTAAGTGTTCAACTTTGTTCTTCCTCTTCAGTATTATCTTAGATATTCTTGGATCTTTATATTTCTAATTAAAATTTAAAACTGCTTTTGTATTTCCACAAAATAACTTGGAGTTTCAACTGGATTTACATAAACTCTATAGATAAATGTGTCTGAAAACAGTTTTATTTTACATTCTTTGGAATTTTTTTGTTTTTGCATATAGAATTTTAAGTTGAGGTTTATATTCTTTCAACTCTTAAATTGTGTAATTTCATTGTCTTCTGGCTAAATCTTTTTTCCTGAGAATTTAACGGTTAGCCTTATTATTGCTTCTTCAAATAGAAAGTATCATTTCTCTCCAGCTCAGTTTACGATTTTTCTCTTTGTCCTTGGGTTTTAGTGATTGAATATGATGAGCCTAGTTTTGATTTTTCTTTGTATTTATCCTTATTTTTGTAGACAGACATTTTTAAACATGAGGATACTCATTACTTTTGGAAGAGTTTCATCTATTATTTTATTAAAAAAAGAGATTCTGCCTTCTTTTCACTTATTTTTCCCATTTGGGCCTCAAATTACTTTTATATGGATATGTTGCTTATGCTCTTTGCTCTATTTCTTATTATTTTTTTCTTTATGTTTAAGTTTACAAATTGTGTCTACCATTACTTCTGCTGGAATTTATTGCTTTCTTAATTCAATATAATTTTCTATAATTTCTCTATAATTATATAGATTCTAATTGGCTGATAAAATGATTCAAATTTTAATATTATTCTCCCACCTTTATGTGTAGATTCTTGACTTTATTAATTAAAGTTATTTAAAAAATCATTATCTCCTAAATTCAGTGTCTGGAAAACCTCTAGTTCTGATTATATTTTCTATTTTCTTTGTTTTGTTTTGTTTTGGTCATACAGCCTTGTCTTCTTGTACCTGGGTTTTTGATTGAATTTTATACAGTAAATTAATTGAAAAATAGGAAGATAAATTTATTATTATTATTTTCTACATAGGGAGGTCCCTTATTCCTCCACTAGAAAGATAGATTAGGGTGGTTTAATCACCATAATTCATTTAAGAATTAAGTGGAATCAAAGCCAGGTTGAAATTCTGGCAACATTCATTATATTTCTGATTCACCTCTGTTTTTAATGTCTACCTCTCTAGCACATCCATATGAAATACTTTTTATTCTAAAATTTATTCTTTTGAGACCCTCACTCTGGTAGCATTTGTCTCCTGAACAGTAAAATTCTGCTCACTTTGCATAAATTATTCAGCTTCCTCTCTCACACAGCTTTAGATTTAGACAATTATTTTAAGACAATGTTTTTGAGGCCCCTTACTTTCCATTCCTTCTCTCCATCCACACATCTTTGAAGAAAGCTCTGCTGTTTTCTATGTTAATAAGCAGTAGCCCACAACAAGGGAAAAAGTCATATTCTCAGCATTTTGCCAATAATCATGTCAACAAATGTTGCCAGGGAAAAAACAGTTGTAGAAGGTAAACTAATTTCTCTGGGATTCTCCATTTCCTGGGATCTCAACCCCTTGGCTCCTTCTTATTTTGGCAACTCTCTAATTCCTCTGAACTGTTGATTTCTGTATTTTATCTGTTTTTTCTAGTTTCCCTTGATAGAAGTAATGATCCCCTTTATACTCCTCCATTTTACCCGGTTTTGAAAATTTCAGTTTTGCTGATCGAATTATGGGCCCTGCTTTGTTACCTCTCCCTGTAATCAAACATTTGTCGTGAATCATTGAAATTCTTCTCATAATGGTAGTATGCAGTTTGCTCCCTCTTCACTTTTGGATAAGACATGAGATATTGTCATTGTACTCTTTCTGAATCTAGGCTTTAAGATGTTTAACCTGGTTCCAACTTCCTCCAGATGCTATAATCACAATGAGAAAATCATTCCCTGGGTAGCCCATAGGTCCCAGGAGGATGATTGACATTTAGAACTGGTCCAGTTGCAACCTCCTGCTTAGAGCTGCCCACTCAGGCCAACCAAGATCAGCAGATCCACCAATCTGTATCACCAATCCATTAACCAGTCCATTATGTCACAGGTGAAACCAAATGTAGGAGTTCTTATACCTCCTTTATCATTCTGTTGCTGCTATCAATAATCGATCAAGCTAGAAATCAATCATTTAATCAATTATCATTCAGCATATACTGGGCACCTAGAATAATAAAGAACAAATAGGCACAGGTGGGATATATGAATCCTTTACATTTATTTATTACAAATCCTGTTGGCAAGACATTTATAAAGTGTTCATTATAAATGAGTGTCAAATATAATGTAAATACAATGTAAACAAATATAATGTAAACATGGCATTCTGTAACTTTTTGTAAGATATAAGGGTATGGTAAATATTATAAAAATCTTGGTAAACCTGAACTATATCTCCAGAGCCAGAGGGAGAGATTGTTGAAGACTATTTCTCTCCATCCTGAAATTTCCCCTGGTACATAATATTATATATGCTTTTGATATATGCTATAGTAGAAACATTATGTAATAATGTTGTTTTTATAAAGCAATTTTTCTTTCTGAGTCCAGATAAGGTAAGGATACTTTTAAGTAAGGACAGTGTGAGTGAAGCTCTGAATCAAAGAGAGGCTAGCATTGATTTTTTTGTGTTTAAATATTTAGAAATGAGGAAATTATATGCTTCTAAATATCAGAAAACTGTAGTGCATTTTAAAAATTGTTACTTTCTCTACTGAAATGGAAATACTAAAATATTTATTACTCAGTGGCTATCATTATTTTTAAAAAGGAAAATATTTTTATAGAGAATTATCTATTATATTGCCCAAAGTATAATTGGAATTCTTTCCATCATATGGATCTAAAGGTTCAAAAAATGTTATGCAGTGTGTATGTCTCCATATATGGTCCCAATAGCCATTTGACAAATTTGGAGTATAAAATTAGTAAAGTATTTTGAGAATTATAAAAAAAAATAAGCAAACAATTAATTGGATGAGTAAAAAAATATGTTAGCACTTGGAATAGCACATAATATCTCTGGCATTGATAATTCAAAATTTTACTTTAATTGCCTAAATTTAACCATTTTGGCTTCTGATCTATACTGCTTTTCTGCAACAGTAACTAATGTAACAATGACTATAAATGATTTAAATATTTAAATTGACAGCATGTGGAATTACATCATATCTTTACATTTCCACTCGTAATATAATTATTTAATTGTTTTCCTGGGCTCAAAAAAATTTGGTTAACACCTTCAACTGATACTTAACTACAAAAAAAGTATATCCACAGTAAATAAGGAGGAATTAACAAAATATTCATTTAATGTGCTTTTCATGTGAAACTGCTTTTCATAGAAGATACAATTCATTGGAGATTACTAATGCTTCTTTCTGACAAAGAGACCTATATTGCATAGACCTGAATGCTTGAACTCCTACAATTACCTATGACTAACTTGATTGATGTTTTAAAATGTGTTATCCCCAATATAGATAAATCTAATAAGCCATGTGGAAAAGGAATATGAAATGTTACCATTATAACATTCCTTTATTACAGTATATGTATAACAAGATGATGAGGATGACAGGAATTCACGTTAAAGTGTATAAGGTATATCTCAGAATCATGTCAGGGTTTAAAACTGAGCTTTATAGTCATTGACCTAAAGGTATTGGTTTCAACACTGAGCTCTCATTTACTAGACACTTGATCTTAAGGAAGATAGCTATAACAGAGGGTTAAATTGGCACTCTTTCTGACTACTGTTTGGTGAAGTCATAAGATAAACTGTCTTGCATGTCTATGCAGTATTTTCAAGAGGTGGCTGAACACTTAGTATGTGATCTTAAGCCACACATTTATCTCTAGAGAATATAAAGGGTTGAGGATGGAGAAACCACAAAGGGGTAAGACTGTTAGGTGAGAGAGACTCCCTGGACTGTACCTCTTGTTGGTGGCGAGGAAGAAGCTTCTTACTCAACTCATGGTAAGTGAGACCACCTTCAAAAGGTTACTAGGAAGGTGACCCCCTTGACTCACCAGAAGACTGATGATTAACATGACTGAATAATCTAAACATAAGTACTCCATCATTGAAGTTACCAGACATTTTCTATACTCTGAAAGCAAAGTCATTGAAAATGCCTAAGATTGTATATACATAATGGATTTAAATAAAGTTATTTTCTGCTTGCACCTATGCATTTCCACAGAACAGTGGCATTATGTATCCTTAAGTGTTGTGTCATAATCTTTATCTGATAAATGATAATAATTTCAGGCTATTTTACTTGAGTTTGGTGGGAATTAAATGAGATATCTTGCATAATGTATTTTGCATGTACTAAACTTAATATAAATTATATTTTTATTATTAAGTTAAATATCAATCTAGTGTATTCATTTTGTATTTTCTAATTGCTAGGCATTATACTTAGCACTCGTTTTTTAAACAAGATAAGATAACTTTATTAAGATTTCACGGTCTTGTAGTAGAATCATTCTATATCACATAATAATACAGAATTTTATAAACATTTAAATTTGAGATTACAGTGAAAGTAAAGCTCATACTTGCAAATGAGGAATGTTAGGAAAACTTCATTGGGGAAGGTATTCTTTGAGCTGTGATGTAAGCTGTATACCACTCACTTTACTAAAAAACGTAATATTATTTTTTAAAGTTATTGGAGGACTACTAATAAAATATGGGAAGAATACATTCGTTACAGATATAGCAGATTTATGGCAGCCATATTAATTTTTAAATAATTCATGAATAAAGTGGATGAAAAATCCGAGGACCTATAGATAATACTAATGACTCTAGTATATAGAGAAAAGATGTCTTCTTATAACCTTCAAATTTGTTGAGGGATCATTTTTGTCTATATCAAAACATTATGGTTACATTGTACGATTATTCCAGATTTTTCTTACTAAATTGTGTCATTGAGTTTATCATGTGATCAATTTACAGCTTTAAAAAAAAACTGAAATATTTGACAGTATGTGCCAACAGGAAAGAATTACTTAAACAAGCACTATCTTCTCAGTTTAATTAATCAAGCCTTTCACTTAGTCTTTAGAGTATAATTAAATCAGATAGGCTCAAAATGAACTGCTTGCTTGAGCTGATTCGAAAATATGCTTAACCTCAACAATTTTCCCCATCTTTCAGCTAAACAGTTTTGAATAACAGCCCAAGTATGTTCTAGCCTTCAGTAAAAAATTATATTCATGATAACCTGGGGTATTGAGCAAGAGAATGAACAATTTTCCCAGATCTATTTTCATTTGTCATTAATGAATTTGTACCTATTATTCAAAATTATTCAGATTTGTAAAATAAAATTTCAAGTAATTTTAGAATATTCAATAGCCTTTAATAGTGGGTATTTGGCAAGCAAACAAGTTATTGGCAAGCAAACAAATTAATATTCTCAGAAGAAAACTCACCACACAAACACATAAAAACCCATGCCACACATCTATACCTAATACTTCATTTTTAAACTTACTTAAAAACAAGATCTCATTTTATCTAGGCTTAACTAGGTTTTCTTCCTTATTGTCTCTTTTTAAAGCTTTTTTAAATAAATTGATGGCTGTACTATATTCTTACAGAAGTCTTTTCAAAATTTATTCCAGAATTTTACTTTAGATAACTTTGATTATTATGTTATTATTTTCAATAATTCATGGGAATTTTTCCTACTTTAATGTACTTAATGAATAATATTGATCTTAGGACATTCCCCTAATTTGACATTTTCTTACTCACCAGATAACACTGTTATATTTTTCCTAAATGTTTACATGAATGTACAATAACTTAAATGAAAACAATTGGTTTTAAAATCTGATGAGTTTTTCCTTTAGATAAATAT
This sequence comes from Grampus griseus, assembly GCF_964374135.1. Lineage (NCBI taxonomy): Eukaryota > Metazoa > Chordata > Mammalia > Artiodactyla > Delphinidae > Grampus > Grampus griseus. The sequence goes on from NC_139012.1 coordinate 50,573,210, forward strand.
GGAATAAATCAGCAGCCAAATCATGATCTCATTGATGTCCTATCCAAAATCACCAGTGATACTCTATTTATTTTTGTAATTTGTCATGTGAAAACTTGTGATTTTTATCTTCTATGGACACCTAAGCTGAATATTTGTTTCAGTTTGAAAAACTAAGATATATCTGGAACTACCCTATCAAAACTAAGAACATGCAAGATCCAGTTGTTATTAGGAGAAATAAGCAATAAAAAAATTTATTGTGGGCTTCCCTGGTGGCGCAGTGGCTGAGAGTCTGCCTGCCGATGTAGGGGACACGGGTTCGTGCCCTGGTCCGGGAGGATCCCACATGTCCCGGAGCGGCTGGGCCTGTGGGCCATGGCTGCTGGGCCTGCGTGTCCAGAGCCTGTGCTCCGCAGCGGGAGAGGCCACAGTGGTGACAGGCCCGTATATCGCAAAAAAAAAAAAAAAATTGATTGTTTATGTATTCCATTTGCTCCTTAGTGGCAAAATCACTTCTGGCTACAGCCCACTGGTCAATTTTTCATTTGGCTTGGAAAAGACAGAATTAATTGGGGGGAGTGTAATTCTTAATTCCTAGGATCTGCAATACATATGACATCAAATAAGTGAAGAATTCTTCAGTTTCAGTTCTAATAACTTAGGTAAGATTATTCTTTATACATTTTTTTAATACTTTTAATGAGACATATTATCTTCATCCCTTCCCCTTTAAACAAGAGATTGTGTAAAAATGTTTCTTTATCAATCCCATTTAAAACCATTAAAACCTGTAAAAATGTCAATTTATATCATTTTACAACAAACAACTTTTAGATTCAAAGTTGATATTCCAGTGTTCCTTGGGGATTAAATGCTTCAGGAGGAGAAATGTTCATACCAGAAGTCCAGTCGGAGGACTATGGCCTCAGAAACACTTCATATTATCACCATTCTTCTGTTGAGTCCCAGTAATCCATTCTTTGTCCTGGTCTTTCTGAGTAATAGAAGTATCAGAATCCATGATTCAGTTGTAATAAGTTATTATGAAAATTTATTTGTAAATTTCATATTAGTTTAGTTTTACCAACACTTAATAACATTGTAATGATGTTTTTTTTTGAATAATGGAGTGTATTATTAATATATTCTGATGATATAGGTAGCTGTTTTTTCATTAATAAGTAAAGAAATAGACCAAGGTTACCAAGTTTCTAGAGAATAAAGCAAGTTCAGAACCATTGATGCCAGGCCAAACTGAAGGGAATGAGAAGGTCCAGATTTCAAAGCAAGACTGTGAGAATTACTGGAAACTAGATAACAGGGCATTTACAGAAGATATCGCATATATGCCAGCAGAGCTTCAGCATCCAAAAATTAAGATCAGACACTAGGATACAGCTATACACAGGCACAAGTTTTCAAATACTGCCTTATCTTAGCGCTGGTCTACTTTATTCCTGCACTTACCCTTTTCTTGTCTCTAATTCACTTTCTCTTATAAGTGTACTATGTATATTTAGAAAAGGTTCTGTAAGTTTTTTAGAGTTTGCCTTCATAACTTTCATACCTTATAAAATTATATCATTTGCAGCAGTAAAGTTTGTGTTAGCCCATATCCTTCTGTGACCAACTTCATAGACCCTGATGCTCTTCTTTGGCACATATATGTTTTATGGAAATATACAAATGAGTTAATAGTTTATTTTATTATGTAGTAAAAATGTATGCAGTATCAAAATATTTTATACAAAAGTTGAGCCATTATACAACATTAGAAATTTTAGTCAGTCACCTAAGTGCTGATATCAAAGACCTAAATATTAGCCTAATTTTCACATATGTAGAATGGAGAACAACCCAATGTTAGCATATTTAATAAATAAGTCATTAGTTTGAAAGAAATACGTCTTTAACCATAGCTCCCAATTTTCTCATATTAGTAGCTAGATAGATCATAGTGCTGTGAACTGAGGCCCAGAATACTGCAGAAAGAAAAATTTCCAAGAGATAGACAATAATAAATTTTGAAATAGTGGCTTGATATTATTCTGGGATATCTATAAAATAGTATATGTAGATGATTTGCACAAAAAGAGAGTAGATACATATATCTAGGTATGTAGTGAGAGAGGTGTCAGGAGGTTGTAGGAGATCGTGCGAAAAAAGCTTTAGTTCTTCAATTAAGCAGACTTCAAGACTGGGGGACAGGATGAGAAAAGATGGGAAACTATGAGTGGCACTGGATTCTTTTCTGTTTGAAAAAGTAACCAAGGTCAAAATCATATTTGTATAGTGACGTAATCTGAATATTTATGTTCAATTTTAGCAGTACTGAATGTTTGTGTTTAAAAGTAATAAAAGCAAAATACAGCACAAGTAGAGGGCTGACATATTCCCAGGTAAGCATGGTGGAAGGACAGGGGTGTAAGAGAATTAGGAATTTGGTTTCAATCTAATTTTGATCTAGACACACAGGCCAGAGAACAGCAGAATAGGAATTGACAAATAGAGGTACAATGAGATAAGAAAATATTAGGGATATCTAGGGAGCCAGTATATGATAGTATTTAAGAATGTTACTTGACATCAAATTCTTACTTCCATTCTATGTCTGCACTTACCGCTTAATATTTGGTTTATATTCATAAATCTGTCTCATCATCTGCAAAACAGGAGGAATAGTAGAATGTACTTCATAGACGTGAGGTGATTAAAAGTTTGTAAAGTGCTTAGTATAATACTTTACAGAAAGCAGGTACTCAAAAATCTTTTGTTATTATCACAATCTTCCTTTGCAAATTTTTCCAAGTTGCTTATATCCTTTGAGTGTTGTTGCCCTTAATGTGGTTCATTAGCTCTCAGCTGGATTACACTCATTCTCACAGGTGTAACACATTTTTTCCCAAATTCATACATCTTTATTGGAGTACAGTTGTTTTACAATGTTGTGTTAGTTTCTGCTGTATAACAAAATGAATCAGCTATATGTATACATATATTCCCATATCCCCTCCCTCTTGTGCCTCCCTCCCATTCTCCGTATCCCACCACTCTAGGTCATCACAAAGCACAGAGCTGATCTACCTGTGCAATGCAGCAGCTTCCCACTAGTTATCTATTTTACATTTGGTAGTGTATATATGTCAGTGCTACTCTCTCATTTAGACCCAGCTTCCCCTTCCCCAGCTCTGTGTCCCCAAGTCCGTTCCCTACGTCTGCATCATTAATTCTCCCCTGCCACTAGGTCCATCAGTACAATTTTTTTAGGTTACATATATATGTGGTAGCATGTGGTATTTGTTTTCCTCTTTCTGACTTCCTTCACTCTATGTAACACACTCTAGGTCCATCTGCATTACCACAAATAACTCAATTTCCTTCTTTTTTATGGCTGAGTAATATTCCATTCTATACCTGTGCCACATCTTCTTTATCCATTGATATAACCTAAATGTTAATAGACATTTAGGTTACTTCCATACCTGGCCATTGTAAATAGTGCTGCAAAAAATTTGTGGTACCTGTATCTTTTTAAATTATGGTTTTCTCAGGGTATATGCCCAGGAGTGGGATTGCTGGGTCATTTGGTAGTTCTATTTTTAGTTTTTTATGTAAACTCCATACTGTTCTCCACAGTGGCTGTACCAATGTACATTCCCACCAACTGTATAAGAGGGTTCCCTTTTCTCCACACCCTCTCCAGCATTTTTTGTTTCTAGATTTTTTGATGATGGCAATTTTGACCAGTGTGGGGTGATACCTCATTGTGGTTTGGGATTGCATTTCTCTAATGATTAGTAATGTTGAGCATCTTTTTATGTGTTTGTTGGCAATCTGTATGTCTTCTTTGGAAAAATGTCTTTTTAAGTCTTCTGCCAATTTTTGGATTGGGTTGTTTTGTTATTGTTTTTGTTCTTGTTTTTTAAATTGAGCTGCATGAGCTGCTTGTATATCTTGGAGATTAATCCTTTGTCAGTTGCTTCATTTGCAAATATTTTCTCCCATTCTGAGGGTTGCCTTTTTGTCTTGTTTATGGTTTCCTTTGCTGTACCAAAGCTTTTAAGTTTTATTAGGTCTCATTTGTTTATTTTTGTTTTTCATTTCATTACTCAGGGAGATGGTTCATAAAAGATCTTGCTGTGATATATGTCAAAGAGTGTTCTGCCTATGTTTTCCTCTAAGAGTTTTCTAGTGTCTGGCCTTACGTTTGGGTCTTTAATCAAATATGAGTTTATTTTTGTGTATGGTGTTAGGAAATGTTCTAATTTCATTTTTTTACATGTAGCTGTCCAGTTTTCCCAGCACCACTTATTGAAGTTGCTGTCTTTTCTCTATTGTATATTCTTGCCTCTTTGTCAAAGATATGGTAACCATATGCATGGGGGTTTATCTCTTGTCATTCTATCCTGTTCCATTGACCTATATACCTGTTTTTGTGCTAGTACCATGTTGTCTTCATTACTGCAGCTTTGTAGTATAGTCTGTAGTGGGGAACCTGGTTCCTCCAGCTCCGTTTTTCTTTTCAAGATTGCTTTGGCTATTTAGGGTCTTTTGTGTTTCCATACAATTTATAAAGTTTTTGGTTCTAGTTCTGTGAAAAATGGCATTGGGAATTTGATAGGGGTTGTAGTGATTCTGTAGATTGCTATGGGTAGTATAGTCATTTTTACAGTGTTGATTCTTCCAAGCCAAGAACATGGTATATCTTTCCATCTGTTTCTATTGTTGATTTAATTCAACAGGGTCTTATAGTTTTATGCATGCAGGTCCTTTGCCTCCTTAAGTAGGTTTATTCCTAACTATTTTATTCTTTTTGTTGCAGTGGTAAATGGAAGTGTTTCCTTAATTTCTCTTTCAGATTTTTGTTGTTAGTGTACAGGAATGTAAGAGATTTCTGTACATTGATTTTGTATCCTGCTACTTTACCAAATTCATTGATTAGCTCTAGTAGTTTTCTGGTAACATCTTTAGGATTCTCTATGTATAGTATCAGGTCATATGCAAACAGTGAGAGTTTTATTTCTTTTCTAAATTGGATTCCTTTTATTTTGTTTTCTTCTCTGATTGCCATTGCTAAAACTTCCAAAACTATGTTGAATAATAGTGGTGAGAGTGGACATCTTTGTCCTGGTCCTGATCTTAGAGGAAATGCTTTCATTTTTCACCATTGAGAATGATGTTTGCTGTACATTTGTCATATACAGCCTCTATTATGTTGAGGTAGGCTCCCACTATGCCCACTTTCTGGAGAGTTTTTATCATAAATGGGTGCTGAATATTCTCGAGATCTCTTTCTGCATCTATTGAGATTATCATATGGTTTTTATCCTTCGATTTGCTAATATGGTGTATCACATTGAATAATTGGCATATATTGATGGATCCTGGCATGCTTGGGATAAACCCCACTTGATTATGGTATTTGATACTTTTAATGTGTTGTTGGATTCTGTTTGCTAGTATTTTGTTGAGAATGTTTACATCTATGTTTATCAGTGATATTAGCCTGTAATTTTCTTTTTTGGGGACATCTTTGTCTGGTTTTGGTATCAGGGGGATGGTGGCCTTGTAGAATGAGTTTTGGAGTGTTCCTTTCTGCTATATTTTGGAAGAGTTTGAGAAGGACAGGTATTAGCCCTTCTCTAAATGTTTGATAGAATTCACCTGTGAGCCATCTGGCCCTGGGCTTTTCTTTGTTGGAAGATTTTATTTTTATTTTTTTTGTTTTTATTTTTGTTTTTTTGGGGGTACACAGGCCTCTTGCTGCTGTGGCCTCTCCCATCGCAGAGCACAGGATCCAGACGTGCAGGCTCAGCAGCCATGGCTCACATCCTAGCCGCTCCGCGGCATGTGGGATCCTCCCTGACCGGGGCACAAACCTGTGTACCCTGCATCGGCAGGCGGACTCTCAACCACTGCACCACCAGGGATGCCCCCTGTTGGAAGATTTTAAATCACAATTTCAATTTCATTACTCATGATTGGTCTGTCCATATTTTCTAATTCTTCCTGGTTCAGTCTTGGAAGCTTGTACTTTTCTTAGAATTTGTCCATTTCTTCCAGGTTGTCCATTTATTGGCATATGGTTGCTTGTAGTAGTCTCTCATGATCCTTTGTATTTCTGTGGTGTCAGTTGCTACCTCTTTTTCTTTTCTAATTCTGTTGATTTGAGTCTTCTCCCTTTTTTACTTGATGAGTCTGGCTAATGGTTTATTGATTTTGTTTATCTTCTCAAAGTATCAGATTTTAGTTTTATTGGTCTTTGTTATTGTTTCCTTCATTTCTTTTTCATTTATTTCTGATCTGATCTTCATGATTTCTTTCCTTCTGGCTACTCTGGGTTTTTTTTGTTTGTTTGTTTGTTTTTCTATTGTTGTTTTTTCTCTAATTGCTTTAGGTGTAAAGTTAGGTTTTTTATTAGAGATTTTTCTTGTTTCTTGAGGTAGAATTGTACTGCTATATACTCAACTCTTATAACTTCTTTTGCTGCATCCCACAGTTTTCCGATTGTCATGTTTTCATTGTCATTTGTTTCTAGGTATTTTTTTATTTCCTCTTTGATTTCTTCAGTGATCTGTTGGTTATTTAGTAGCATATTGTTCATTCTCTCTGTGTTTTAATTTTTACAGGTTTTTTTCATGTAAATTATATCTAGCCTCTTAGCATTGTGGTTGGAAAAGATGCTTGATATCATTTCAATTTTCCTAAATTTACTGATGCTTGATAGTGACCCAAGATGTGATCTATCCTGGAGAATGTTCCATGTGCACTTGAAAAGAAAGTGAGTTCTTTTGTTTTTGGATGAAATGTCCTATAAATATCAATTAAGTCCATCTGGTCTAATGTGTCATTTAGAGCTTGTGTTTCCTTATTAATTTTCTGTCTTGATGATCTCTCCATTGGTGTGCATGAGGTGTTAAAGTCCCCCACTATTATTGTGTTACTGTCGATTTCCCCTTTTATGGCTGTTAACATTTGCCCTATGTATTGAGGTGCTTCTATGGTGGGTGCATACATATTTACAATTGTTATGTCTTCTTCTTGGATTGACACTTTGATCATTACTTAGTGTCCTTCCTTTTCTCTTGTAATAGTCTTTATTTTAAAGTCAATTTTGTCTGATATTAGAATTGGTACTGCAGCTTTCTTTTGATTTCTATTTGCAAGGAATATCTTTTTTCATTCCCTCACTTTCATTCGGTATGTGTCCCTAGGTCTGAAGTGGGTCTCTTGTAGACAGCATATATATGAATCTTATTTTTGGATCCATTCAGTCAGTCTGTGTCTTTTGCTTGGGACATTAATCCATTTTCCTTTAAGATAATTATTGATATGTATCTTCCTATTACCATTTCATTAATTGTTTTGGGTTTGTTTTTGCAAATGTTTTTTCATTCTCTTGTGTTTCCTGCCTAGAGAATTTCCTTTATCATTTGTTGTAAAACTAGTTTTGTGGTGCTGAATTCTCTTAACTTTTGCTTGTCTGTAAAGCTTTTGATTTCTCTATTGAACCTGAATGAGATCTTTGCTGGCTAGAGTAATCTTGGTTGTAGCTTCTTCCTTTTCAGCACTTTAAATATACCTTGCCATTCCCTTCTGGCCTCTAGAGTTTCTGCTGAAAGATCAGCTGTTAACCTTGTGGGGATTCCTTGTATGTTATTTGTTGCTTTCCCCTTGCTGCTTTTAATATGTTTTCTTTGTGTTTAATTTTTGTTAGTTAGATTAATATGTGTTGCAGCATTTTTCTCCTTTGGTTTACCCTGTATAGGACTCTCTATGCTTCCTGGACTTGACTATTTCCTTTCCATGTTGGGGAAGTTTTTGACTCTAATCTCTTCAAATATTTTCTCAGACCCTTTCATTTTTTCTTCTTCTTCTGTGATGCTTATAATTTGTATGTTGGTGCACATAACGCTGTCCCAGAGGTCTCTGAGACTGTCTTCATTTCTTTTCATTCTTTTTTCTTTATTCTGCTCTGCTGCAGTTATTTCCACTATTCTATCTTCCACCTCACTTATCTGTTTTTCTGCCTCAGTTATTCTGCTGTTGATTCCTTCTAGTGTATTTTTCATTTCTGGTATTGTGTTGTTCATCGCTGATCATCTGTTCTTTAGTTCTTCTAAGTCTTTGTTAAACATTTCTTGTATCTTCTCAATCTGTGCCTCCATTCTATTTCTGAGATTTTGGTTCATCTTTACTATCATTACTCTGAATTCTTTTTCATGTAGTTTACCTATTTCTTCTTCACTTATTTGGTCTTGTGGGCTTTTATCTTGCTCCTTTGATTGCAAGATATTTTTCTGTTGTCTCATTTTCTGTAATTTACAGTATCTGAGGCCTCCTTTCCCTAAGCTATAGGGTTCTAGTTCCTCTTACTTCTATTCTTTGCCCCCTGGTGGTAAGGTTCATCCAGTGGCTCTGTAGGCTTCCTGATGGGAGGGACTGGTGCCTGTTTTTGGTGGGTGGAGATGAGTTTTTTCCCTCTGATGAGCAGGGCCATATCAGGTGATGTGTTTTGGGGTGTCTGTGAGTTTAGTATGACTTTAGGTAGTGTGTGTGATGATGGGTGGGTTTGTGTTCTTGTTTCATTTGTTGTTTGGTATGAGGTATCCAGTGATGGGAGCTTCAGGCAGTTGGGTGGATCCAGGTCTTGGATTCAGATAAAGGTCTCTGTGAGAGCTCTCAGCAATTAATATTCTCTGTGCTGGGAATTCTCTGGTGGTCCAGCATCCTGGACTCGGTGCTCCCACCCCAGACCCACAGGCCTGACTTCTGTTCAGAAACCAAGACCACACAAATCACTCGACATGGCAATAAAGGGGATTAAGAAAAAAAAAGAAGAAGAAGACTAACAAAACACCAGACAAATGGTAAAAAGTAAAATCAAACAAACAGAAAAAGAGGCAAGGAAACATGCACACACACAAAAGAAATAAAAACAGAACGAAATAAAACAAAAAGTAAAATAACACTAAATAAAAGAACCCAAGAATGAAATCAACTAAAAAGAAAGCTAACAAAAGTAGAAAACAAAACCAAAGCAGAATGCTAACTGAAGCATGAAGCAACAAAATAAAACAGACGTGCCATGGAGTGGCTAGGCCCGTGAGCCATGGCCGCTGAGCCTGTGCATCTGGAGCCTGTACTCCACAACAGGAGAGGCTACAACAGTGAGAGGCCCGTGTACCACAAAAAAAAAGAAAGAAAAAGGAGAAAGAATATGGAAAAAGAGAAAAGCAACATAGACATAGAAATATATAAAAAGAGGGGGAAAAAAGACAAACAAAACCCCAATATTAAAAACAAAGTCAAGCAAACAAAAACAGAAACAAGGAAAGACACACACACAAGAGAACCAAAAACATAACCAAATAAAACAAAAAGCAAGAGAACAACCAGATAAACAACAGAACTCAAAACCAAAATCAATTAGAATCAAAACTAACAAAAACCAATACCTAAAAACAAAACCAAAGCAGTGTGCCTACTGAAGAATAAATCAAAGAAACAGAACAAACTAATAAAAATGATTAAAAAAAAAAAAAAGAAAGGGGAAAAAACACAGAACAACAGAAAAGCAACATAGAAATAGAAATATAAAAAAATATATTAAAGAAGAAGAAAAAAAAAAAAATAAGGGAGAAGAACACAGAAGAACCAGAAAGCAAAGTAAAAGTAGAAATATGTAAAACAAAAATTAAAAAAAAATATGTTATAAATCACGAAGATCCCAAAAATCTAAAGAAAAAGAAATACAGAAACAACATTAAAAAAAAAAAATAAAGCCAGAACCAACAACAGAATGAATCAAAACATAATAAAAATAATAGTAATAATTATGTTTCACTGGGGTCTCCACTGTAAGTGTCCTTGCACTTGCTGTGAGCCACAGCCCACCTCTGTCTCCCCAAAAGGCCCTCCTCTGTCTCTAGGGTGTTCTTTGGACCTGCAGTGGGTCCTGTGGTGATGATTCAGACTCTGGCCTGGCCCAATTCCTGCATGTGCTTGCCCCCAAAGTCCACAGCTGTCAGAGCTGGACCATTTTCATTTGTGGAAACACTCATTTTCTACTCAGATATTCCATAGACCCAGGGTTAATCTAGCTGATCACGGGAATTTAATATGCAGCTTGTGCAGCTGATGGAAAGATTTTCTATCCTCTTCCTTAGTCATCCCATCCCTGGGGTTCAGCTTTGGTTTTCTCTCCACCTCTGAGTGTGGCTTAGCCACAGGAGTCTGGTTCTGAGGCTGCCTTGGGGCTCTTGGGTCTGCCCCAGTGAGGAGAGGGCACAGAGTTGGTATTGCTGCTTGGATCGAGGGAGCCCCTGTAGAGCCAAAGGCACAGGGAGACTGGGGGCCATGGGCACAAAAGATATGGCCCTAGCAAGGGTGTTGTTTGGCGTCTGCCATATGGCACTTGAGAGTCAGCTCTGACCAGGCTTTCTGTGGCACCCGGCAGCAGGTACGTGAGGGCCAGCCCTGAGAGGGATTTACTATTGCCCAGCAGCAAGCATATGAGGGCCAGCCCTGAGAGGGTTTTATTATTACCCAACAGCCAGCGCTCAAGGGCCAGCCCTAAGAGGGATTTATTTTTTTTGTCCCACAGCCAGCACATGAGGGTCAGCCCTGAGAGAGCTTTTTCTATTGCTCGGCAGCTGGCACATGAGGGCCAGCCCTGAGAGGGCTCCTTTTATTGTCCGTCAGCAGGCACCAGAGTGTGGAGAGAGAGAGGCTACACTACTGCCTCCTCCCCCTGCGTGTGACTCAGCAGTAGTGCCTGCTTCCATAGCAGTCCGGTCTTCCTCTGTAGGCATTCCTTGCTGCAGATTTCCTCCCTCCTGTCCCCTCAGTCCTCTCCCGTAGCCAACTGCAGTTCTTACCCCAGGCCTGTTCTCCAATCCCCACATTCCAGCTCCCAGCCCCCTTGCAAACCTGTGAACACATGTCCCAGTCCAGGGTGTAGGGCCATGGTACAGACTGTCTGTGTAGTTCTCACTCTGTCCCATCTGACACATATCGGCCACTTCACCCTCCTCTGACAGCCTGAAATGCTTCCCTTCTTTCCCAGTTGATTTCCCGCCAGAGAGAGGGTTTCCCCAGATTCAGGAATCTCTCCTCTTCTTCAGCTCCCCCCCCTGGGGTGCAGCTCCCATCCCGCTTCCTCTCCTCCTCCTTCTCCCTTCTTTTTTTATCTTACCCAGTTATAGAAGGATCTTTATAGTCCTTCCAGTGTCCAAGGTCTTCTGCTAGTTTTCAGCTGGTGTTCTGTGAGAACTGATGCATTTATAGATGTATTCCTGATGCATCCGTGGAGAGAGATGAACTCCATGTCCACCTACTCCTCCACCATCTTAACTCCATTCTGTACCACTTTTTTATTAGTCTCTCCCTACTAAAATTTTACATTTATGGAGCTATTTTAATATTCTGGGTAAAACATATACTTAGGAAACTGTCCTACTACAGATATGTCAGTTTGTTCTATTGATCAAATAATATCCTTAGCTTAAATTCTATCATAATCATGTGATTATTGTCATGAGATATTTAAAAGATACATGTAGTCTATAAAAAAAAGTGCCTCAACAAATTCAGTAGTTGCTTTATTTGTTCTCACTTACACTTTTAAAAAAATTAGTAAGAATATTTAACATGCAATCTACCTTTTTAACACTTTTTGAGTGTGCAGTCCAGTATTGTTAACTACAGACATGATATGTTACAGCACATGTCTAGAATTTGTTCATCTTGTGTAACTGAAACTTTATACCTATGAGTAGGAGCTCTCCATTTCCCTCTCCCCACCATCCCCTTGCAACCACTATCCATCTCTGCTTCTATGAGTTAGGATATTTCAGATAATTCATGTAAGTGACAGCAGAGAGTATTTCTCCTTCTCTAACTGGCTTATTTAACTTAGCACTGTCCCCCATGTTCATATATTGTATATTTCAGGATTTCTTTCCTTTTCAGACTAAATAATATTCTATCCTATGTTTATGTCACTTTTTTTTTTAACCCATGCTTCTGTGATGGACATTTAGATTGTTTTGCTGCTGTGAATAATGTCCCAATGAACTTAGGAGTGCAGCTATCTCTTTGAGATCCTGATTTCAATTATTTTGGATCAATACCCAGAAATGGGATTTCTAGACCATGTGGTGGTTCTGTTTTTCATTTTTTTTTGCAGTGCCCCCATACTGTTTTCCATACTGGCTGTACAATTTTACATTTTCATCAATACTGCACAACTTCTAATTTCTCCACATTCTGGCCAAACTTGTCATAATTTGTTATTTAAGTAATAGCCATCCTAACAGATGTTAGTCAATACCTTATTGTAGTTTGATTTGCATGTCTGTGATGATTGATGATCTGGAGCATCTTTCCATATATCTGTTGACCATTTTAGAAAATGTCTATTCATTTCCATTGCTCACTTTTTAATTGGGTTATTTGTTTGTTTTTATTGAATTGAAGGAATTCCTTACATATTTTTGATATTAACTCTTTATCAGATGTAAATTTTTCAATTATTTTCCTGCATTGTGTAGATTGCTCTTTCACTCTTGTGTCCATTGTTCTGCAGATGCTTTTTAGCTTGAGGTAGTTCCATTTGTTTGTTTTTGCTTTTGTTGGCTGGGCTATTGGTGTTATATCCAAGAATTCTTTGCCAAGGGCAGTATCATGAAGCTTTTCCCCTAGGTCTTCATCTAGGAGTTTTATAGTTTCAGTCTTATGTTTAAGTATTTAATCCATGTTGAGTTTTTTTGTATGCATGATGTAAGTTAAAAATCCATTATCATTCTTTTGTACGTGGGTAGCCAGTTTTCTCAATGTCTTATTTTGAAGAGACTCTCTTTTCTCTTTTGTGGATTCTTAGCACGCTTATCAAAGATCAGTTGACCATATATGTATGCTTTCATTACTGAGCAGTGTATTCTGTTCCATTGGTCTATATGCCTGTTTTTATACCAGTATCACACTACTTTAATTAATTTAACTTTGTAAAATACTTTGAAATAATGAAGTGTAATGCCTCCAGCTTTGTTTTTCTTTTCAAGATTTCTTTGGCTATTTGAGGTCTTTTGTGGTTCCATATAAATTTTAGAATTTTTTTCTATTTGTATAAAAAAATGCTGTTGAGATTTTGATAAGACTCCACTGAGTCATAGTTTGCTCTAGGCAGTGTGGAGATTTTAACAATATTAAATCTTTCAAACTATGAATATGAAACATCTTTCCATTTATTTGTATCTTTCATTTATTTCAAAAAAAATTGGAAATATTTTTCTGGATTTCAGTGTGTAAGTCTTTCACCTTTCATTAAGTTTATTCCTAAGTATGTTATTCTTTTTGATGCTATTGTAAACAGAATTATTTTCTTAATTTTCTTTCTAGATAGTTCAATTTTAGTGTTTAGTAACAGATGAATTTGTATGTTGATTTTTTTTCCTGCAACTTTACTGAATTTATTTATTAGGTCTAATTGTGTGTGTATGTAAAAAAGTGCAGTCATATAGTCCAATGTGCTTCATATATTTAATGTGCAGTGAATATCTTCTATACATTCACTTAAGTATGATGTGAGTAGATTTTTCTGTATGTTTGCAATGTTTAAATAATATCACACATTATTTTTGTATTTTTTTTTTATTTCTGAAGATTAATGTCTGAGAACTCTGGGTAGAATGAGTGATGGACTAAACAAAGTCACAGAATTTCAGAAATACAATATGAATGATTATGAGACTATTAAATAAAAAATGAGAGAAAAAGATTTAAAAGCAGGTAATATTACTTTAGTTATTTTTTAAAATATAAATTCACTTTGAAGATATAATAGAAATAAAACAATATTTAATAACAAAAAGTTCATTAAAGTTGTTATAATGACAACATATTATTTGAGAAACTCTGTTATCATCATCTCTTACATTTTTTTCAGCTTCTAAATTTGGTTTATGGATATTTTATTTCTGCTGCATTAATATTAGTTTATATGCAATTCCTCCTTTAATATATCCAGTTTCTTTATACTTAAGTTTGTCAAGTATATAACCTTGTTATGCATATTTTCACAATGTATATCTAATTTGAGAGCATCCATTAAATACTATCTAAAAAAATTTTTACTTGGCAAATATTAATGAGTGTATATTTTCATCTCTCTTTTGTTGTTTTTTCTCAAAACATTTTCATTAATATTTTAAATGTATAATAAAATAAATTTCACAAGTAAAAATTGGCATGAGTATAATGAATAGTTGTTCTCTTTATTATAAAATAATTATTCTGATCAACCATCAATATGACAATTCTGAAATATGCTAATTTTGTATGAATTTTTATAGAAGTAAAACTTTTTCTTCAAATAAAAATAGAAAGAAAATAAAATATGGAATTCTTTTCTCCTTGGACTGCTTAAAAGGAATAACAAACATATTAGTAAAATTAAAATTAGTTAATATACACATCAACGCAGTGTGGTATAGTGGGAAAGGACTGGGGTTTGTGGGAATAAATCCTTGGAATTATTCTGGCTTTGTTTCTGTCTAGATGCACAAACTTGATCCAATAATTTCACCTCTAACTCTGTCAGCTTATTCTGAATCTAGGGAGTAAAGAGTGTGAATTAGTAGATATTTATGGCACTTTTTACAATCTCCATGATTTTGGCAATGTAAGCTTCCATGTACTAAACACTCTACTTTGAAGATTTGTAACTATTTCACACAGATTTGAGCAAATAAAATGCTTTGCTTGATACTTTATTAGATTCTTTCATACAAGGGAACTATCATTTATCAAAATTTCATTAAACTAGACAAGCCATTCAAGTGGCTATTGACACTACCAGTGAGATAAACTGGCTTGAAGAGAATCAGAAGTACAGTAATATAAAAAGTGTAGGCTGCTGAAAACAGTTATCCATCCATTTTGCATTGTTGGCCCTTGACTAGATATTCCAGTACTATTAGTTATAGACAACACTGCTGTCATCTCCACAGTACAGAAAGCCCTTTCAATAGCATAATCCACAACATTGCTAAATATGGGGCAACATTATAGTTAAAATAATATAATCATATAAAATCTTTTTATTTGAAGAGAAACAATGCAAATTGTTTGAAGGTTTCTGCCACTTTGATGTACTCTGTGTGTGCTTTTTAATCTATTCTCACTTTCTTTTATGCAATACTCCAAGGTATAAAATAGTGTTCATTTGATTAAACAGCCTTTCAAATATTTGTTACACATCATTCTTCCTCTGCTTTATTTCATTGTATGAAATAATTTTGCTTCTTTTTTATACTATTATATTTCCCTCTTCCTTTATTCAAAATTGACTTTATATATTCTAAATGTTAACTGGTTTGTCCTTCGTAGTTGCCTTTTCATCAAGGTTTATCTACACAATGCCAGACATTTCATCTGACACATGCCTTTTATAACACTAGTGGGTATTCTTTGTTAACACACACTGGGCCTTTGATGACCATAGTGTATTTTTTTGTTTTAGGGAAATGAAGGATGATAAAATGGACTGATTTTACTTTATGTTTTACTAATTGAAATGAGGTCTTACAGAAATAATTTAGATTTCCTAGTTGGTATAAAACCAGTCAATAACAGCAATAAGGGCTCTCAGATTAGAAATAGCATTTACATTTTCTAAATTATCTAAAACCATTTTCCCTTCTACCCTACTCTGAAATGTCTATATATTTTCTTATTGGATATGCACTTTGGGTTCACAATTACCATTTTATTCCATTGGAATTACAGAAAGATTTCAAAATACAAATGGGTTAACTAGGAATCTGAAGGCATAGCAGAAAATTGGTAAAATTACTTTATAACATAAACCAGGACTTTTCCCTATGCATGTGGTGTTTATTAAAATGAGAAAATAATGATGCTGGCCACTGTAAGAGAGATAACCATGTAAGCCAGTAGGAAGAGGTGTATACCCCAAGTTATTTTCAAATTGTTTCTTAAAAAATGTCTCACCAACTTTTCATGACTGTATTTAAAGAAATCTCATTTTATTATAGTTTCTACAAAAATTAATCTTTTCAATGAAATATGTGGCAAAGTATATTTTTAAAATATGGTAACCATAAAATCACACACTTACAAATCATTTCTATTTTGATTAGCATAAAATTAGTAATTTATTAGTATCATGTCACGTACATTTCACATTTAAAAAAATAATGTGGCATGATTTTCTTTAATAGTCAAAGTCACTGATTATAAAAGATAAAAGATTAATAATTATTGGAAGAATTAATATTGTGAAAATGAACATACTACCCAAAGCAATCTGCAAATTTAATGAAATACTTAAGAAAATTCCAATGTCATTTTTCACAGAAATAGAAAAAACAATCCTAAAATTTGTGTGGAGCCATAAAAGACCCTGAATAGCCAAATCAATTTTGAGAAAGAAGAACAAAGCTGGAGGCATCAAAATTTCTGATTTCAAACTATATGACAATGCTATAATTATCAAAATAATATGGTATGGACAAAAACACGGAAATATAGGTAATTGGAACCAAATAAAGGACCCAGAAATAAATCTATGCATATATTGTTATTTAGTTTATAACAAAGGAGCCAAATGTATACAGTGAGGAAAGGATACTTCTTTAAATAAAAGGTGTTAGGAAAACCGGACAGCCACATGCAAGATAATGACACTGTACTCCTATCTTACACCATACACAAAAATCAACTCTAAATCAATAAAGATTTGAACATAAGACCTGAAAATATAAAAATCCTTGAAGAAAATACAGGCAGTAAGCTCCTTGACACTGGTCTTGGTAAAACATTTTTGGATTTGACATTAAAAGCAAAGGCAACAAAAGCCAAAATAAAAAAGTGGAAGTAAATCAAGCTAAGAAGTGTCTTCACAGCAAAGAAAACCATTAACAAAATGAAACCCATGAGGTGGGAGAAAATATTGACACTTGCAAAATATATATCTGATAAAGAATATCTAAAATACATAAAGAACTCATATAATTCAATTGCAAAAATATAAACAATCTAATTTTAAAAATGGTCAATCTAAATAGAAATTTGTCCAAAGAAGACATACACATGGCCAATAGGTACATGAAAAGATGTTCAACATCACTAATCATCAGCAAATTTCAAATCAAAACTACAATGAGAAATCACCTCACACATTTTCCAATGGCTATTATCAAAAAAACAAAAGATAACAAATGTTGATGAGTATATGGAGAAAAGGGAAATGTAAATTAGTGTAGTCACTATGGAAAATAGTATGCAGCTTCCTCAAAATTTGAAAATAGAACTACTATATGAGCCATCATTTCTGCTTCTGGGTATCCATCCAAATGAAATAAAAACATTAACTCAAAAAGATATCTGTATCATTATGCTCAATGCAACATTATTTATCATAGCCAAGGCATGGAAATAACTCAGGAGTCCATGGATGAATAACTAGATAAAGAATATGTGGTATATATATTTATATACTTACACAATGGAATGTTATTCAGCCATAAAAAAGAAGGAAATCCTGCCATTTGTCACAAAATAGACTGACACCAAAGGCATTATGTTAAGTGAAATAAGCCAGACAGGGAAAGATAAAAACAGTATGATGACTATACGGAATTAAAAACATATAAATAAACAAGAAAAACCCAAACTCACAGTTACAGCGAACAGTTTCAGGTTGGGTCAAGTGGGTGAAGGTTGTCAAAGGTACAAACTCCTAGCTATAAAATAAATAATTCCTGGAGATGTAATATACAGCATGGTAACTATAGTTAATAATACTGTATTGTATGTTTGAAAGTTACTAGAGAGTAAATTTTAGTTCTCATTGCAAGGAGAAACAATTATATCTATGTGTAGTGACTGATGTTAACTAGACTTATTGTGGTGGTCATTTTGCAATATTTATATATGTTGGATTATTATATTGTACACCAGAAACTAATATGTCAATTATATCACAATTTTTTAAAAATGAGAAAATTGTTGTTCAGAGTTTAGATGACTTTTTACGTTCTAAAGTTATGATAAAGGTTGACACTTCCTAAGTTCTGATTTTTTACTCTTTGTTCTTGCAATATTTTTTTAACATCTTTATTGGAGTATAATTGCTTTATATTGTTGTGTTAGTCTTCTTGTTTAAAAAGTTTTGGGAATTGTATTAGTTATCTATTACTTTGTAACAAATTACAAAACCTTAAATTTTAAAAGAGCAGACATTTATTATAATTTTTTGGATCTGGAGCCAGGCTTGGAGAGAGTGGGTTCTCTGACTATGGTATCACATGGCTATAATCAATGTGTCAACTCGGTTGTATTCTCATCTGAAGATTTGACTACGTAGAATCAGTTCCATGTTCACTCCATTTTGTGGGCAGAGAGTTCATTACCTCATTGTTGTAGGGAACGAAGGTAATATTTCTTGCTGACTGTCAGCTGGAGGGCACCATTAGTTCCTAGCTACTGGTGTCATCTTCTTGCCATATTAACTTCTCAACACAGTCACTTATTTCCTCAAATGCAGATAGGAAGAGAGTCTTGATTAAAACTGTTAGCAAGGCACAATCTTATATAATGTAACAATCACAGAGTGACTTCTCAACACCTTTGCCATATTCCATTGGTGAAAAGCAAGTAACAGGTGCTTCCCACCCTCAGATGGAAATTACGCAAAAACATAATCTCTAAGAACCAGGGATAATAAGAGGAGTACCAAATGGGTTTGTTCAATGAGGGGATACTCCTTCTGGTGTCACAAATTGATTACGATTATTCAGATATTGTATGACTGTTCCTATAATTTGTTATTTTGACACCAGAATAACTATTAAATTTAATTAAATCCTGGCCTCCAATCTCATCATAAAGCACAAATTAAGAAATACTCTTTTTTAAAGTAATTATTGACTTAAGCCATGAAATTCTAGTATGTGGGGGTCTTACTACAAACTATAATGCAAATAGCATCCTTTCTTTCTGTATTTCTGGAAGGATAGAAAAAAATTTTAATATATTGTGTTAAGCCAATAATGTTAACAATTCAGTGGGATATTTGTCAAAAATAAAATTGCCTCATAGATTACTATAATGTTTATATAATTCCAATTTCAACTACAATAAAAATAAACATTGACATATATCCCAGTATACTTTTACATTCACTATTGAAAACAAAAGAAAAGAACCAAAGCCCTCAATCATCTAATTTTCTTAACAGTTTTCTGCATTTCCTCAGGGTGTACATAGTTGAGTATTTTTTTCTTCTCTTTTTCCCTGCAAATCTTAGCACAATTTTTCTTTTTCTTTTATATTTACAATATAATGATGAATTTTGTTTTCCAAATCATTCTGAAATGATTGTTTGAAATTATTTTCAAATTATTTTAACAGACAATGGAATTATTTGGTGTTTTAAGATGAGTTTCTATATCATATTTAATTTTGTATGAAGCCATTTGAGAAAACGCAGGAAAAATAAGTACATTGAAGGTGTTCAAATACAACTTGTAACCTACCTAGAATTGCAAGAAGGAAATTTTTAAAACTGTAAGAAAAACATACCTTGTGAAATATTTTGTTGCTGCAAGAGCTAATACATTTTCCATTAGGGAATTGTGAACATTAAATAGTTGAAAATATAATTCACTTATTTTATTTAAGGTTATAAAATAACTTGAAATTTAAACAAAATTTTATGAATGTTTTATTGAATCAATAAATATGCTAAAATATATAATTTATTTTTATATCAATTGATATTAAAAAGAGTGGACAAAGGTACATTTATTCAGCTTGAATATGCAGTATTCAAAAACTATTCCAACTAATGCAACATCAAAACACTGGTATTCAGACTAATGTGAAAATGGACTGGACAATAACCTCTTCATGAGTATTTTAATGAAGCAAAAATGAGAATATTCTAACATATTTTTACCAAATGTACACTACATAATTCAGAATGTGTTAGAATATATTTAGCAACTAGTCTGAAAATATCTGTTATATGACTTGGAGGAGATGTGAATATAGTACAAGCTTACTTCATTTTATTGCACTTCATTTTATTGCACATTGCAGATATTGCAAATTGAAGACTTGTGTCAACTCTGCAATGAGCAAGTCTATTGGCACCATTCTTCTAACAGCTTTGTTTTACAATTAATGCTTTTTTTTTTAGAGTTTGTTTTTAAACATAATGCAACTGCACACTTAATGCACTACAGTATAGTATAAACATAACTTTTATATACACTGGGAAACCAAAACATTTGTGAGACTTTCTTTGTTGCTGTGATCTAGAACTCAACCTGTGATGTGTCCAAGGTTCACCTCTAGAGGAAATTAATACACTTAAATCTAGAAATTCTCTCTATTAATTTTTATGTATTTTCAATCAATAAAGGAGATAAATAACCAAAGTTCTATAACATTTGTAAAGTTTTTTTTTTGTGAAGTATTTTTAATACCACATTTTTTTCATATCCTTTCCATTCAATCTCATTTCCCCACTTGCAGGAAGATGCAAGAAAAATGAAAGTTCTCTCCTTCCCAGCGCTCAGAGTACATGAGAAGTTGCTAGGGATCAAGGAATTACCAGGGATCAAACAATGAAATTCTCCTCTGTGAAGCCCACTTCAAGGTTACATCTTTAATAACTCCTATGGGTATTAACCAGTCCCCCCTATGCATTTCAAGAACAAATGTTCCTTCCTTACTTCTGAAATAGCACTCATCTTTTTATATCATACAGCTGAAATTTTGGCTCCAAAAATCTCTTCTGTCTTATTCCTACCATGCTTTCAATTGTACCTCATCTCCCATCAATTTATTTAAAAAAAAAGATTTATTTATTTTTAATTATTTTATTGGAGTATAGTTGCTTTTACAATGTTGTGTTACTTTCTGCTGTACAAAGAAGTGAATCAGCTATATGTATACATATATCCCCTCCCTCTTGGACCTCCCTCCCACCCTCCCATCCCACCCATCTAGGTCATCAGAGAGCACCGAGCTGAGCTCCCTGTGCTATACAGCAGGTTCCCACTAGCTATCTATTTTACACATGGTAGTATATATGTCAATCCTAATCTCCCAATTTGTCCCACCCTCCCCTGTGTTCCTCTTACATTATGCTATGTGTTTCCAAGTGTCTGTGTTATTGAACCTCCTGTTTCCTCTGTTTTCTCTGATTTTTGTTTGACTTGCCAAATCTATTCATCTTTGAGGGCTCAGCACAAGACTAGTTCCCTGTGGACTTCTTTCTCTGATCAAAGGGGCAAAATTATGTGCTTCTTTTCTTTGTTATTTTTAAAACTTACTCTTTGTAGTTTATAAAACATACAAACTTGTTTTTCTACTAAATTTTAATGTTGTAAAGGGCATTAACTTCATCTATAATATAGTAATTTTATATATTAAAATCTTGCTAATTACTTCTCATTTTAAGTCCCTGATGAAGGAGAAAAAAATTAGTAGAAAGCAAATGAGATAGGTAATGACAAATAGATAGGTTACAAACTTTCCATGGCATTGTTTTCCTTGTGAATAAATGGAGACAAAATTATTACCATCCCAAATATTATCCCAGTGTATTTTGTATAATATTCTATGCAAAATGCAGAATCAGTTACTAGCACATATAAAATGTTCACTATGTCTCACTTTCTTTTCCCTTTATACATCAAAAACCGTCCCTATTTGTCCTTAATCTATTTTAGCTCTTCTATAAAATATTATTGTATTGAGAAAGAATTCATTTACCTGTACTAGGTCCTAACTCAATGTTTATAATTGACTCAAGAAATGGGGATTAAATAAATAAATAAATAAATGGACATAGCTCTTGCATGTGAACTGTATATGGCAGATGTAGCCTAAGTAAAAAATTAAAAATTGTGGAAGATGTGTGTTAAGGAGAAGGATGTAAAAGGAGAATTTGAAAAGATTCAAAGCCTGCAAGTCAATGGGGACACATAGAGAGAAAGAGATAAAAGATTTTTTTAGGAAAGATGTATGTTAAAACTCTCTGGAGAACCCCTTTAACTAAACCAAAATTAAAGATCCATATTCTTTTCAAGATTTGTGGCATTTTAAGGATTATTGTCTGAATGTTATAATAGAGACATGAGAAAGACTGTGATTATTGCAGTTACAGTATTAGTGAATACTAAATATACATACAATTCTCTTAACTTTGCTAGGGACCTTAGGCGGCATGATTTATTTATTTTTCCCCAAATGTCTAAGTCTTTCACTGGAAGTCTTATTTCTATTTCTATTTTTAGAATTAAATTTATACTCTGAAATTATGTTATTCAGATATATTTGGACATGCCTGTCTGGATCGTATTTATTTTCTATATCAACTTTCTTAAATAGTAACATGACGCATATACCCATATCTCCATATGGATAAAATACTGAAGCCAGAGATGTAAAATGACTTGAAATGATACAGAAGAAAGAGATAGAAATATAATTCGTCCTTCTTAAATATATTTACATAGAATTTTATCACATTTATAATCTATCCACCTTTGATCATTTTAGTCTATGTTATTTTATGATGCATTTCAAAACAAATTACAGACACCAAATATAATCCTACATCTCTCCTTAAATAGTTCAACATACATACCATTAGCTAGAATTCAATATCAGTTTACATACTTCTTTTCAATTAATCTTTTACAATCAGGTGAGATGCACAAATCTTTGTGTATATTTTGACAAATACATAACATATACAAATGCATGCCCATTTGCATACAAAAATGCTGACTTCTACCACAATATAGAATATTACCATAAATTCAGAAAGTTTCCTCCTACCCCTTCTCAGACAGTTTCTACCCTCAACAACCAGAGACAGCCACTGGTCTGATTTTCTTTTTCTCTATCATGAATTAGTTTTGTATGTTGATTTGTTTTGTTGTTGTTAAGTAGTCTTCCATCATATGAATACACCATTGTTTGTTTATTTACTCTCAAAATGATGGATACCTGAGTGTTTCATACATTGGCTATTAGATGAACAAAGATATTATAAACATCAGTGTGCAATCCTTTTTTTTATAAGACGTTACATATGCTTTTATTTATTTATTTTCAGTAAATACTAAGACACTGGAAAACAAACTATAGTAGTGCTACTCAATTCAAAATTTGCAATTATATTCTTGAAGAGTATCTCCTGATCCTTCTTCATTTTCTTTCTTCAGGATTTTAACTTTCAGGCAATTTATTTCTTCTGTTAATGCCTTTTTTAAGCAGTTCTGTTTCATCTCTCCCAAGCTCTGAACTTACTCTTATGATTTAAGTGTAGCTCTTTGAAAAGTTTTTTTTTCTCCATAATGATAAAAAATATCAAGAAAGACATTTGAATATCCTGTATTCCCAAGTTCAATAAAGATTACCTATGTCTCCAAAACTTCCACATGCAATGTAACAAAATTTTTGTCAAGTTGTTGAGGTCTACAATTAAAAGTTGAATTGTAGGAAGGACTTATCTTACTATGAAAACTCTGTGGTCAAAATAGCAAAATTATGACAGATGAATAAGTATACCAGTAGAAAGGACTAAATACATATAAAAGTTTAATACTATATGATAAATGTGGTATCCCAGAAATCTGGGGCAGAGATTTTTTTAAGTAAAAGGCGTCAAGGCAACTGGTTAACTATTTTGAAAAAGATAGAATGAGAGAATGAGGACTAATCTTGTAATCATACCCCAAAATATCTTCCAACTGGATCAAATAAAGAAAGACAACTTGCAAATAATGTATAAAATAGAAGAAATTCTCTTTAATCCAAGTATAGGGAAAGGCTTTCTAAGTACAATTCAAAATTCAGATGCAATAAAATAAAAGATTGATAAATTTCACTTTAAAAAAACAAAAACAACAACAGCAAAAAAAACCCCTCTACCTTCCAAAACAAAAGCAACTTTAAAAATAGAAATATAACTAGCAAACTGGAGGAAAATACTTGTTATATCTAATGTAGACAAAAGGCTCAAAGTAACCTCAAAAGATTGAGGAGATGTTTAAAAAATTTGATAGAAAACTTGGTAAATTTAATGAATAGCCACTTTTCAAAACATATAATAATGGTCCTTGAATATGTGAAAATATGTTCCTCTCACTAATAATATAACAAATGAAAATTAAAATGATGATCAATATATTCACTTATCAGATTAACAAAAAAATAAAAATTGCTCCATTGGCTGGTTGTGGGGAAACTTCACTTGCATATATTGCTGATGGGAATGCACTTTGGCACAGTCCTTATGAAGCAGAATTTGGAAATATCTAATAAGTTACATTTTGACTTTTGACTAATGATCTCACTTCTAGGAATTTACCCTGTATATATGCCTCCAATGGCCAAAAGGGCCTGTGGCCAATGCCATTAAAGAATGCATAGATTTAGTTGTAAAACTTTAGGAAAACTTTAACTGCTCATAAATAGGAGAATTGGCTTAATAAATGATGGTGTCTCTACCCAGTGGAGTATTAGGCATTAACAAAAATTATATAGGAGGAAGATGTTTGTGAAGTTATATGAGTGATTTTCATGATATATCATCCAGTGGATAATTCAAACTGCAAAAGAATATCTACGGTATGTGTCTTTTTGTGAAATAAAGAAGGAAAAATTAGGAAAAATACATATATTTGCTCATTTGAACATAAAGAAATATAGTAATGACAAATTAGAAACTAGTGAGATGGATAACATATGGGGCACTAGTGAGAACAGAATAAAAGAAGCACAGGAGTCTTAGATATATAATTTACAAATAGTTTTTCTCATACTATGGGTAATCTTATCAGTTTTTTGAAGGTGTTCTTTGAAACACAAATATTTTAAATTTTGATGGAGTCCAGTCTACCTAGTTTCATTTGCCACTTGTGTTTTAGGATCACTAGAAAAGACTTTGCCTAACCCAAGATCTAATCCTGTGTAAACATTTAATCTTATGTTTTCTTCTAAAAGTTATATAGTTTAGATCTTACATTTAGGCCTAAGATACATTTTGAATTAATTTTTGAGTGTAAAGAAGGGGTCCAAATTCAGTCTTCTACATGGAAATATCAGTTGCTTCAACACCATTGGTTAAAAAAGAATATTTTTTGCCTATTGAATTCTCTTCACATAGACAATAATTTCTATTTGTTTTTATTGTGGTAAAAATCCACATAACATAAAAGTTATTTTTAACAATTTTATTGACATATAATTGACATATAACATTATATAACATCATCTGCCAAAGATATTTTTGATTAACAGATTTATGTGAACATTAACAAACACATTTAGTGACATTCAAGCTCCTGGTCCTGCCTCACTCAACAGTTAATTATGACTAGGAAAGAGGCATTAATAGGACACTTTTCAAATTTGAGATATAATATCAGGAACAGCGGATGACAGAATCTGGTCTCAACATTTTTGAGAGTCTAAGGAATAACTCAATACTGAGAAGAAACATTTTAATTAGAAAACATAAGGTCTATAAGAAACACATAATAGATATTGTGGCTTTGCATCATAGTAGATCTTGAAAGATAAGCATTCTCAATATGTAGTTAACACAGGAAGCAATTTACTCCTCAGCTGTGTTTATTCAAACAAAATGCATAGAATGAGAAAGTTGATTGTTTCGCTGTCCCTTACATTGCAATTGAAATGAATCTACTGTTTATTTGGTTTTCACTAAGAGCATTTTTTAAATTTTACATGTTTATGTTTATGCATCCTTACAGATATTTCTTTTTTCTGGAAATAGAGAGGTATTTCTTATTATGGTACTGTATAGTCTCAGATAATATGTAAATAAATGTTTTATATTATTAATTTTCTCTTGATAACATCTTATAATTGCAACAGAAAATATTTTATTAGTTTCATCATTTAATTAAATTATCAATAAACATCACTTGGTATTTAAATCTAAATAAATGAAATTATTATTCTAAGGATACTTTCTACAGAATTTCTAATCAATACTGATTTTACTTTTCTCTATTTAAAATCTCTTTTAAACAAATGGTAGTCTAATAGCTCTAAGAGCAGATGGTTATTTCACAAGTTCAGTCTTTAACCTTAATATACAATACATAAATACTCCATAATGAAAACTGTAATGTACTGATCAGGCTATCAATGAGCCACTGAATGCAGAACATGTGAAGCCAGTTCCTATGAGACCCTGATTTTATGTTAATGATACCCCAAAACTACAAAGATAGATGTTCATTTGTCATCAGTCCTGAGGCTTAATGTATAGTCCATATCCACTAATTTAGCTTATTAAAAATCATTTTAGTAATTCATATTTCAATGTATTAATAGCATTGTCTAATCTAGTATCTTTGAATCTACTTCAAAATCGTGAAACTATGTAACAAGAAAGAGTTTATAATGCAGGGAAAATGTTCACAGTTAAGCCAAAATACAAATTCTGAGAGACAAGTAGGCATATGTATGATATAAATAAATTGTAGGTACTGTTAAAAGGCAGCAAGTAAGGATATAAAGCTTTGCTACCTACATTTTATCTACATGTAATATTTGAAACTGCTGCTTAGTTAAAAGCAAATAAGCAATATGTACATGTCAACTGCAACATAACTAAGAACATTCCAGGAAAAAAACATATGAAAGCACGTATATACTCACTATATTTATTACCTACAGTATGTGTTGCAACAGTGGTTTATGGGTCCTCATATTCTACAATCAGGATGACACTATTCCATCTGGACACATTTCAATCTGATATATTTATATTCCTTCTCAAATGTGATACCCTACCCCCCATCCCATACTTGTGTCTGTGTGTAGATTGTGTGTAAAGATATTTAATATATTTCTTTTCTAATGCATATATTTATATGTATGTTCGTCTATATATGCTTGTGTAAATACAGAGCTTATATATAGGCAGAGATAGATATATAGTTAGACAGATATGCATATTCATTCTCATACTCTGAGGCTATGAAGATCAAAGGAAGCGAGAGGATAAAATATAACTATGCATTTCAGAAATATTGTTCAAATACACTGAGGAAACATTTATAAACTGCATTATTTTTGTTGTTTATTTCTATTCCATTATTTGCTTCAAAGGTAATTTTCAAATTATACAGAAAATAATTTTGTGCTCTAAGGGATTCCGAGAAATCTGTTACAACACTTAAATTGCCTTAATAGATATATATGATCAGTCAGCTACTCATCAATTACATTGAATGCATTTCCATTATAGCTTAAAAGAGTATATGAGTGCTCTCTCATTTATGCTACAGGACCAGTTAAAAAGTTAGCATTTTGTTGTGTGGAGAATTGAATTGTGAATTGTTTCTTCTTTAAACAAGTTCTGGATACCATGCAGGTGTTGTCTTCACTTTTCCTCCCCAAAGTCATAGAGTGCATATGAAATTTCCATCACAAAACAGAACATTATATATTACATGTTAAAAATATATGTTATATATACTATATATAAAACATTATTATATATATATATATATATATATTACATGATATATATCACAAATTAATTGAATGGTCTGTTATATGTTGTTAGGTGTTAGTGTCAACAAAGTTAGGTGCAGAGTTTAAGATGGCCTAGTAGGAGGATGCTGGGCTCACATCCCCTCCTGAACACGTCAACACTACAACTATATATAGAGTGACTCTCACTGAAATTGTCATGGGACTAGCAGAACAGCTCTTCTACAACCAAGAATAAAAAGAAAACTACACATGGAGTCTGGTAGGAAGGCAGAAGAAGCAATCTAAGTAAAACCCACACCCCTAATGGGGAGATACAGAAGAGGAAAGTGGTATTATAAGCTTGGGGAGTGAGGGGTTCGAATCACATATTAGACACCCCAGAAACGGGTCTGATATGGGACAGATGAGCCCCCTTAGCTGGCTTGAAAACTAGTGAAGCTTACTGGAGGGCTGTAAGAAACTGAAACTCCACTCTTAAAGAATGCATGTACAGACGTATTCACTCTCAGTCACAGCAGATAGAAAACTGGCTGGGGCTCTGTCCAGCTTGCCAGGACCACCAGAGCATGCCACCCAGCCCACACCAGGTTCCTGCTCCAGCCCCTCTTGCTCTGATGCTGCTCCCCACTAAGGAGAAGGCAGTGCTGCCAAGGAGATTGCACACATTTGGAGGGAATGGAACCAGCTGGGACCACTGCCCTGCCTCTTACCAGGGCTGAGGCAATCATTGCTAACTGGTGTGTCCCTGCACATACTCTGTAGAGAGCTAAGCTAGCTCCAGTGTGAAGACTACCATAGCAGGCACATGTCCTTGTGCACAATTTGGAGAGTGTGATACCAGCTCAGTAGTCTTGCACCAACCTCTCTGCACCTGACCCAGCCTCTAACCAAGGCATGCACATCAAGGGAAAAGTGAAAGGAGCACAGAAGTGCAGCCCCAAGCCATCCAGCACTGGTAACATCACAAATCAAGGCAGAGAATGCCATCACACCTGGGAGAAACCCAACTCCCCTAGGTCTCCTGCTTCAGACATTTGGGCCCTGTTCCTGCACCCAAATGGAGATGATACCCACTGAGCATAGGAGAAGCCCTGGCTTGCACCTGGCTCTGACTCTAGCCTCTCTGACTCCAGTCCTACCTCCCGCCAAGGACACCCCAGGGGGAAGACACGGCTTGTGTTCATTTCAGATCCAGCTCTCCCGTCAAAGCCACTGGGCACATGCAGATGGCATAGGGATGCTCTCACAAAAGAACATGCCTTCAAAACCAAGATAGGTAATTGTTTCACCCAATTTCATAGAGACAAAGAAAAGTAAACAAAGTAGAATACAGAGGAATATGATTTAAATGAAAGAACAGGGAAAAAACTCTGAAAAA
The DNA here is from genome assembly GCF_964374135.1 of Grampus griseus. Classification (NCBI taxonomy): domain Eukaryota; kingdom Metazoa; phylum Chordata; class Mammalia; order Artiodactyla; family Delphinidae; genus Grampus; species Grampus griseus. The sequence goes on from NC_139012.1 coordinate 50,602,155, forward strand.
AAACACTAATGAAACCATAAATAATTTGCCTGATAAAGATTCCAAAAGAATAGTGATAAGAATGCTAACTGAGCTGGGGGAAAGAATAGATGAACACAGCAAGAATTTCAAAAAAGTACTAGAAAATATAAAAAGAACCTGTCAGAGCCCAAGGATACAGTAACTGAAACTAAAAAAAGAAGAGGGAACTAGCAGCATATTAAGTGATACAGAAAAATGCATAAGCTATCAGGAAGATAGAATAATGGAAATCACTCAATCAGAATGGCAAAAAGAAAAAAAAAATTTTAAAATGAGAATAGTTTAAGTGACCTCTAGGACAACATCAAATCTACTAATGTTCAAATTATAGGGGTCCCAGAAGGGATGAAATTATGGCTGAAAACTTCCTGAACATGAAGAAAAAAACAGATGTTCATGTATAGGAAGTACAGAGAATCTCAAACAAGCTGAACCCCAAAATACCCACACCAAGACATATTAAAACTAAAATGGAAAATATGAAAGATAGAAAATTCTAAAAGCAGCAAGAGAAAAACAAAGAGTCCCATACAAGGGAACCCCCATAAGGCTATCGGCTGATTTTTCAGCAGAAACTTTGAAGGCCAGGAGGGAATGGCATGACACATTTAAAATGTTAAAAGCAAAAATAAATAAATAAATAAAAATTAAAAAAAAAAAAAAAACCTTACAACTTAGGATATTCTACCCAGCAAGGTTATCATTCAGAATTGAAGGAAACATAAGGAGATTCTCAGACTAGGAAAAACTAAGAGTTCATCAATACTAAACTGACAGAACAAAAAAGTTAGAGAGTGTTAGATAGTCTTCTTTAAGTGAAAAAGGAGACTACAACAAGAAATAAGAAATTGTGGAAATCCCACTGTAAAGGCAAATCTATAGTAAAGGCTTAAATAAGCTAGAACAAAGGTTAAAAAAATAAATTTGTAAAATCAATTATAACTACAGTAAATAGGTAAGGGATAGACATAAAGATGTGAAATATGACATCAAAAACACAAAACATGGGGGTGGGGTAAAAATCTAGAGCTTTTAGAATGTGTTCGGACTTAAATGATAATCAGTTTAAAACAAGGTGATATAGCCATAGGTCAACACATATGAACTACGTGGTAATCACAATAAAAAAACTACAATATATATTCGAAAACTAGAGCAAAAGAAATACATGCTAAAAACTAAACTAAACTAAATACATGCTAAAAACTAAAAACTAAATACATGCTAAAAACTAAACTAAACTAAAACTAACACTAAAAAGTATCAAACCACAGGGGAAGACACTAAAAGAAGACAAAAGTCAGAGAACTACAGAAACAACCAGAAAACAAGTAGCAAAATGGCAACACTTGCCTACCTACCAATAATCTCTTTATATGTCAATGGATTAAATTCTCCAATCAAAAGACGTAAGGTGGTTGAGTGGGTTAAAAAAAAAAAAAAGACCATCTGTGTACTGTCTACATTTATAATATCACATATCATCCATTTATATACTTAAAACATTTAGCTGGGTAAACATATTTTTAAGCTAGAATGATCCAGTAAACTTCTGTATGAGTCTAGAAACTGTTCTCAGGACTTTAGTACCTATATAGGAAATTATTAGACAATGGGGCTAGAAAAGAAAGTAGTTTCTCTTCGGATTTTTTTCTGGAATGTGTGCATTGAATGCTTTTTTGAGAGTTAAGACAAGAAAAGTGTCAGTGAATTGAGAGTAATTGACTAGATAGAAGTAACACAAAACAGCAGTTGTGTGTGTCATAGATGTGGTGAAAACTGGGAAGAAAATATGTACAAATTTCACAGTTTATAAAGAGAGGGCCATTCATATTTTTACTTATTTAGTGCCCTCTGTGTGATAGATACTCTACACAAATAATAAATACATATTCAAATATTTAGATGAAGATGTGGAGGTTTCCAGAATCTTCATAATTTCTCCAAGTTAAACGCACAGCTATCAGACTTAGTACATTTGACACTACATTTCAAATCCCACCTATAATCCCATGCTGCCTCACAGGGCTCTTGCCACATATACTTCCTTAATTGCCAAAATAGCTTTGCAAAGTTAACCCTTATTCTTTGTTCTTATTTCATTCAGAAAATAGAAATGATACACATATATAGTATTCATATAAAATATGGTGAACCATGAACTTCAGGATCAACAGATTTTCTACTACCACACAACACTGCTTTTATCATAGTATACAACTGCATCCATTTTGGTTTAGGAGACCCTTGTGAGTAGATTTTACACCTTAATAGATTGTAATGAGATTAACTGATAGACGTTTCCCTTCACCTCAAGATTTTACACATTTGATGTCAGGGCCCATGCTTATATGTCTATGGATGCTCCAAATCCAGAAAATAACTTGGCAGTTACTCAATAAATATTGGTTAAAAGAAATTATACAATTCAGCAATTGGCAGTGTGAGCTAAAATTAGAACAAGTCTGATCTCCTTCAGTTGAACCACTGTGGTGTGGACTGCAATTAATAATAATTTTTAAATTAACGAAGGTGTTTAGTTAGAAATTTTACTGTGATAACCACAATAGCAAAATAGCAAAAAGTTGATGATTATCTGAATAATGAATTGAACACTGATTCTGTCATAGTTCAATTAAAGTCAGAATGAAACACTTAATTGTGATTGACCTGTACGTATAAGAAACCAAGAGTATATTACACTGTGAGCTTTGATAAGAAAATATGAGTCTAAGAGGAATTTTAACAAAAGGAGATATCTCTGCACAGATAATTCTAAAATTTGCAGTCTGGAAAGCATAGTGAACTCAAACTTCTAAAAAACAGTGACCATTTCTAAAATTGTGTCTTACCTATAATAGGTGGTCAATAAATTAATTCAATTTTTGCTTAAATAGATTAATCTATTGAGAATGTCTCTTAAATCCTGACATATTATGATTTAAAACATCTGAGTCTTTATAAAATACTGATTCTGTAGGTACAGAATAATTCCCATTAATCGATGGAAAACAAAATTGAAGGTGATTCTGAGAATTTCTTGTCAAGCACCATAATACTTCTTAGAAAGTTTACCATCATGAATATAATAATCTTGGTTTCAAAAGATGTGTGCAGGTGTGGTGCAGATATAGAAGGATGTAACTAATCCAATAAAGTAGTTTTGTGTAGGAATCAGTTGTGAACACTTATTCTCTCTTGTTTTAGAGTTAAAGGTTTAATTACAATTGGCTGCCTAGCTGTGGGTGTAATATCATATGTAAAAATCAAAGGGAAGGCACAGCGTTTTGCTGGTAGTCAGCTTTAACTTACTTACACAGTATATTTTGACAAGTTAATATTTTATTTGATTTTTTGAGAGGTTAGCCTTCTTGATGCAACTTCCTGACCCCAACTTTGATAGTGATAATACTTACCTAAAGGGATGATTTTAAAAGAGAAAAAATGTGTTAAGTGACAATATGTTTATTTAGCAAGCATTTAATGACCATTTATTATGTACCAAATACAAGTTTGGTGCTTAAAACATTTCAGTTCTTCCTTTATTTCTTTCAATTTATACTAAAAATTCTAACACCTAGTTATTGTGCATAATAATCTCTAATTATTAGCATCTAATTATTGTGTTTATATAGAGCATATATATCCAATCAGTATTTTTTAAATAATTAAACAAAGTATGCTCCATATTTTATTTATGTTTAAGTACATAATTTATGGATGCTTTCTTCTCAAATTATTAGAAAGAAAGTCAGAACATATCAAATATGTAAATCCTGAGCATGCAATATAATGGCAGATCTGGCCAAAAATTAAGGGGTTATAAAGGTATTCTTCATCTAATGAAACTTGAAATGAAATTACATTTCTTGTACATCACTGAATAAAAGTTAAGGGAATCAACAACAAATATCCATTACTTCTGTAATTAGCCACAGTTAAATTGATGTATATTTGAAATCTTTACTCAAAATATTATACTAACCTAAAGAGAATTTTAAGGCACAGAAGAAAAAGCAATACATTAAGAAATGAAACTCTATTTGTCTATTTATACAACTCCATGCATATTTATAAAACCTAGGAATAAAGTAGATTTATTAATCTAAAAATATAGATAAATCATTTATAGGTGACTATTTACATTAAAATTAAACCAATTGTCATGTTAATTATATAATTTAATAGAAAAACATAGATCCAATTTATGGTTTTAATCACTCCTTTCTTTATAGCTTTGTTCTATGGGGAAAAAGTAGCCATGCATTAAGGAAATTCCTTCACTATAGTTGTAAAATTGTTATGTTAAAATTAATGCTATGTAAATATTATGTTACATTAATAATCATTAAGCTATCTCTAACTTACTAAATACAGCTTATAAATAAGATTTGAATGAGTTAGGAATTTTACTGACATAACTTGACTAATGTTGTTTTGCACTTGAAATAAGGGAAATAAATAGTTACAAAGTTTCCAAGAGAGTAAAAATACAAAGTACAAAGTTTCCAAGAGAGTAAAAATACATTCTTTTAAATGACACCTGTAAAATTCTTTGGTCTCTAAGGTTGAGATCTTTTAAAAATATAATATGTTAGCGCTTTTAATCCAATGGAATTATTTATGTGTGTTTTTTCTCAAATTTTGAAAAAGAAATGTTTCTTAAGACAGAAAATCTGTACTTTAACATAGAGAAAGTATAGAGCACACTTTGTTCAATTATTTGCAAAATGCTGGTTGTTTGGATATATATGTTTTATATAGGCACAATAGTTACTGTAATTTTACTTGATGGAAAAGAAGCATGAATATACAAAACATTAATTAACATATTCAAAATGGTAAACCTATTACAATTAAGAAAAATAGGTGTAATATGACAATCAGAACTCTGTGAGGATAAGGGACACTTGTTCATAACACTTTATCAGTGTGTGATTTTTAAACAAAATTTTATTAATGGTGTTAGTTTTGCAAATCCAAAAAGAAAGAAATACAATTAGACAATATAACTGCATTGCTGTTGCTTTCTTTGTGAATATGTGAAATATTTTCATGAACCAGATTGAGTATGCTTATCTAGAACATTTTACAAACCATCCAGAAAGAATCACTCTCTATTTCATTTGTTTTTCTTTAGCACAAATCTCTTTTATATTATCTATCACATCCTCCCAAATTCTTTATTTGTCATGTTTTCCCTATTCGACTAATTTGAGTTCTGTGTTTGTGACTTAATTATCTTTGAAACTCCAGCACTAGGGATATAGGTACATTATTTTTAGTTGGGTGATTTTGCCAAAGAAGGATGAATGCATACATAGAATACTTACTCCAAAACCATCAAGTTAGGATGTTCATGAAACACAAAAATAATTAAGAATTCTCCTTCTAAAAATATAATTTAGAAAGCTAGACTGTATTCAAACCAAATTGACATTAACATGACATAATTATGACTGATATGTGTTCAATTACACCAAGATCTTATGCCAGAAAAATCTTTAAGATAACATTGCTATGTACAATATGTATTGGAATTAAATATTAACTAATAAGAAAAATGTGTTTTATATTCTTTTAGATTTCATAAAAATATGGAGAATATGAAAATGAGGGGATATAAAGGGTTACTCTAAATTTTTTCATTGAGGTTAAAAGAAGAACAAACTGCCTAAAATATTTTGTTTCATTGATTGGATATTTGTTTTGCTAGTAGAACAAACAGAACCCTGTTTTTAGATTTTAGGTCCCATTTAAACACTTTAACATGTGATTGAGTAGAAATTGAAAACACTGGTAACATTAAGTAAATGCATTTTTTCCTTTCTTTTTTTAAGTCACACTAAATTTATTTGTTTTACCTCCATTTCTCTAGCCAGTAAACTATAGTTAAATCTAGTTTATTTTCTCAGTCTGATCTCCATTGCTGGGAGGAGGCAGAAACCACAAAGCTCTGTCCACAGTGATATAGAATGAAAGCCACATAGAATTCAATGGCTAGGAAGCTGAATTTGCAATATTTCACTCCTGAGAGTTCTTTCCTCACACCCATATCTTGCTCCTTTTCTCCCCTCACTCCTGCTCGTTTAGAGTCATCTTTTTCTTTTGCCATTTTACACATTCCTACTCCTCCAATTCCTTTAGTTTCCAACATATACTTTATCTTTTCCTTTTTGGTTTTGTTATTGGAATTGACTGCCTTATCTACATATTTTATAGTTCTTTCTTGAGATCAGAATTATCTTTAAGCAAAAATTTTGGACCAGATTATTTCCCAAGTGGAAATCAGCATTAAGCCTCCTTGGTAGTTACTGGAATCTCATATCATTCAGAAAGGAAATCACCCTGATAGTTTATACTTCAAGAAATGCATAGTATTTTTAAATAACATGATGAAAGCAATATCCGGTTATGTATGATTCTGCTTTCACTTGTGAGTATTCCATAGTCATTTAAGACTTGGGTGGCTGGCCTGACCATATTCATTCGGCGTGACAGGCCACTTCCAGTAGTGCTACTGAGATTTAAGTACACTTATCACCACAACGTGATATTTTTGCTTTACAGGCCAAATATCTTTTTGGAGATTTAAGCATAGATATAGAGTCTGATGTTCCATCTAAGTCCACTGCTGGGGGTGTAGTTTCAATCATGAATAGGTATTATTCATAGGTCAGGAACAGAACAGGTATAAATATTAGTTTTCTTTTTCATCCCATATTCTTGATGTAACTGAGTAGAGATTCAAATTATAAGTTAGAAACTGATGTGAATTCCAACTTTTGCAGCATGTATAACAAATACTGTTGATATCTCAGAAACCCAAAGGACTTAGTGTAAATGCAAGGAATGAAGTTCCTCTTGTTACTCTTATTGAAATCCACTACTTGGTGAGAATGCCCAAGACAGTTGTGCCAGAGTTGGCTCAGGAAAGCTTGAACTATGTATTATAACTGACTGTGGGAGAAAATAAAGACACTGCCAAGGCATTAAAATTGGTCATTAATTATAGTAGATTTGTCTTTGAGGAAACTAAAAATATAAAGTGCCAGAATATGCCTTTCTTCTGTTTGCCTCCCCTCATCTCCATAGCCCCACTTGGCCTTAAGAAGGTAAAAGCTGGGCTTCATAAACCTTCAATCTATGTGGCAAAGACATTCATGGAAACTTGTTGAAATAAATACAGTATAGTGAATAAGATCACACTTTTGGACACAGTAGGACCTGAGAATGACCCTGTTTCTGTCATTACCTGTGTCATTTTAGGTATTGACTGTGCTTCTCTAGAACTCAGTATCTTCATTTACAAAGGGAAAGAATACTGTATACATATTTTAAAAAACTAGTATGGTGTTTGATACGTGATACAATTTAATAAATGTTAGTATACTATAATTTATTCAGTCTAAATTTTAATAATTAAAACCTTTAAGTACCATTAAAAAAATAAAGCTCAGGAAATTCAAATTACAAGGCTTATCCTGATGTTATAGGTATATTGGAATTAATAAAATATAGTACTACATACTTAAACATCACAATTTATTTCTAGTATTGAGTCCCTTATGAAAAATTTAATAGGATTTGACAGAAGTGTTGCAACATGGTTTTGTAAAAATTTTACTTGTTTTATTTATCATAAAATAACATATTATAAAAGTAAATTTTTAAGAAAGCCTTAGTATTTATTTTACTAAGATGAGATGATCAGCAAAATCAAAAATTTTTCTTAGCTTTTCTCTGTATGAAATATTATAATGACACCCTTTCTGGGATTTATACATTTTCTTTAAAAAGTAGTAACAAATCAACCCAAATTAGAACTGCTCCTAAGTTGTTAATGAATATTCAAAGATAGATATTAATATGCAGTTTATTCATATGAGAGTTTTCTTACCTTTTCCAGAGAAATGAGTAAAACAATGTTTACCTATTTGCTTAATATTTAAGGTGAATGCAAAAACAATCATTTTAAAAAATATTATGTCAAAACCTCTAGAATATTCATGGCTAGAATAGATATATATGTTTACTGTTCACAAATTGATTAAAATAAAAGTTTGATATTAGAAGGAATATTAGATATTTTATTAAGTCATATTCAAAATATTTGGTTTAAATATATGTGAAAATAGTTTAAAAATTCCAATATATTTAAGAAATTTAGTTCTCCACAATGTTTTCAAAAAACAAAAGAATCTACCTACTTACCTCTTGTCTTTACAAATCAAATTGGATTCCTAAAAGGCATCAAAATATTGTCCAGCCCTGATTCATTTTATTCAAACCTGTTCCTACCACAGTCTCCCAATCAGAGTTACTGTGCTCAAGATTAAAGACCTTTTTTTTTTTCTCCAATTTTATATCCAATCATTTAGGAAATCTTTCCCATTAAACCTCAGATCTGTCACCATCAACTTTTCTACCACTATCACTCTAGTTCAAGACACAATTTTTTTCACTCAGTAGATTGTAAAGGCCTCCATCTGTTTCTCCTGCTTATATTCTTGCAATCTTACTCTTTATTCTCAATGTAGTCACCACAGTTTTCCTGTTAAATATTTAATCACATCATGTCAGTATATTTTCAGCCTCCACTACCTCCATGGAACCACATTCTACTCCAAGTAAATGTCATACAAGGTTTTATGCAATTCAGTCTCTTGTTAATCCCTCTAACTTTAGCTCCTTACTGAGTAGCTTATTCTATAAACTACTCTTTATTCAGCCTCCTTACTGTCCCTTGAACACTCCAGACATACTCCCACATCAAGGTCTTTGCACTATTTCCTTTTCCTGAAGTATTCTGATAATATCCACTGGCTTACTTCCTCAAGTTCATCAACTATTTACTCAAATAGCACCCTCTCAATGAGAACCCACCTGACCACCTTATTTATAATTGTAACCTCTCTCTCCAGTACACCCAGTTTCATTTCCTTCCTTTAGTTTTTCTCACAGCACTTTATTACTTTGTAATTTACTATATGATTAACTTATTTATTTAGTTTACTATGTCTTACTCCAACTGAGAAGGACTAATTTGTGTTTTATTTTTATCGTTGTTGATATATCTCCAGATAATGCCTGGAACATAGTAGGCACTCAATAAATATTGATTGAATGAATGACTATATCTACAAATATACCTTAATATACTAGGTCTTGAACAAGTCCCTTCAACCATGTCTCCATATACAAAAAACTGAGTCATCAGACACCACACTGAGACCACATTTCACTACCATTACTAAATGGTTGGTACCTAAGCTCCACTGATATGTCTATCGGTTACCAATGCCTGTGTTTACAATAGTTTGGGGCAGCAGACTATCAAGTTGGCTTTCTGATTGGTTTCCCATAATAATGTTACTCTTACTACAACTTCTCAAAATTCATTTTGGAGAATGATTTTGATATCCTTTAAGTGGGTATATAGTTGATAAAAATAGTGGTATAAGATGACTCAAAGTCTTTTTGCCTATTTGTTTCCAGGATTCAAATATAATGAGTCTTTCTGAATATTTGTAATTTAATAAGTTAAAACATTTTCCAAAATTCTGAGAGAGAAATCTATTATTAATCTGCAGTTTTCTTACAACCTATTTAAAATTGTGTGCATGATAGATGGGATAAGACATGCACTATTTTTTCCCCTGTTTCAGTCCTTCGGAGATAAATAATGACTTTTTCACAGCGGTTCTGCTTCGTCTAATTCAGTCTGATCTGATACCTCCATTGGGAAGTATAGATCATTCAAAACTGATTGTTTTGGGAAGTTTTAACAGATATTTCATATTCAATAGATTAGCATAAATAGCAGGTAATGATTTTACATTTGTTCTAAAAGCCAACTATTATTTGGACCCAAAGCTGCCCTATTTACAGGCAGAATGCAAAGCAGGATAATCTGTAGAGCTCCATGAAGATGTAAGTAATTGGCTACACTTGTGAAAATTCTGATTTTGTAGAAAACTAAAAAAAAAAAAAAAAAAAAAAAAACAACCGAATCAAAAAATGGGCAAATGATCTAAATGGACATTTCTCCAAGAAGACATACAGATGGACAAAAAGCACATGAAAGGATGCTCAACATCACTAATTATTGGAGAAATGAAAATCAAAACTACAATGAGGTATCACCTCACACTGGTCAGAAAGGTTTTCATCAAAAAATTTGCAAACAATAAATGCTGGAGAGGGTGTGGAGAAAAGGGAACCCTCCTACTACAGTTTTGGTGGGAATGTAAATTGGTATAGCCACTATGGAGAACAGTATGGAGGTTCCTTAAAAAACTAAAAATAGAGCTACCATATGACCCAGCAATCCCACTCCTGTGCAAATAACTGCAGAAAACCATAATTCAAAAAGATATATGCACCCCAATGTTCATTGAAGCACTATTTACAATAGCCAGGGCATGGAAGCAACCTAAATGCCCATCGACAGATGAATGGATAAAGGAGATGTGGTACCTATATACAATGGAATATTACTCAGCCATAAAAAGAATGAAATAATGCCATTTGCAGCAGTATGGTTGGACCTAAAGATTGCCATACTGAGTGAAGTATGTCAGACAGAAAAATACATATATCATATGCTATCACTTATATGTGGAATCTAAAAATTGGTACAAATAAACTTATTTACAAAACAGAAATAGAGTCGCAGATGTAGCAAACAAATTGATGGTTACCAAGAGGGAAGGGGGGAGAGATAAACTGAGTGATTGAGATTGACATATACACACTACTATATATAAAATTCATAACTAATAAGGACCTACTGTATAGCACATGGAAATCTGCTCAATACTCTGTAATGATCTTTATGGGAAAAGAATCTAAAAAAGAGTGAATATATGTATATGTATAACTGATTCACTTTGCTGTACACCTGAGACTAACACAACATTGTAAATCAATTATAATCCAATAAAAAATAATTTAAAAAATAAAATAAAAACTTCTTTGGTAATTATAATCTACATCATCAGTGTGGATTATAGAAGTAAGGTAGGAATATAAACCTGGGAAAAAATAATTGTATATTTTCTAGCTCATTTCCTTTTTATTTCTTCCATCTATCTCATGTTTCCCTCCACAGCAATATGTGAAAAGTTTAAATTTGTCCACATTTGAGTATATAGAGATAAATGGAAATCCAAGATCATGGCCATTTAGCTGAAAAAAATGAATTGCTACTGTTAAATTGAAATCTCTTGAAGAAAAATCATTAGGCAGCCCACAGGGAACTATTTTTATTTATATTATTTTATTTAATAATTATTCATATTATATGCCATGGGTCAGGCTTGTATTAGACTTAACTTTTAGATGAACAAAAAAGTCATATTTCATAGAGTTTACTCTCTAAATAGTGTTGAAAATCATAATCCAGTAAACAAATAAACCACAAAATAACAAACTGAAAAATGCTTTATAACAGGTTACTATGATGTGCAAAAGTGTGGTGATGTGTGTGTGTGTGTGTGTGTGTGTGTGTGTGTGTAGGAGGGGGCAAGTGTGTAGTATAGATATAGAGATAAAACGTTGATGCTGGGATTGGTTCTTATAGTAGTTCAACAAGAGATTTCTAAAGAAATATTTTAACTGTATTTAACTGAGATCAAATCTTATAGGCTAAACAAAATTTGTGGATTTTATTGTAAGACCAATCAGAAGAACTTGATGATTTTAAGCAAAGATGTAGCCTAAATAGATTTATAGTTTTACTTCATTTTACTTGGTATTTGGAGAATGGATTTTGAGGGTTCAAGAGTAAAAACATAGAGAGTGGGTAAGAAGCATCTTCACTAGTAGACAGGAAAACACAACCACAGAGAAATCAGCATACATTCCTGACTTACCACAATATAGAAATATGACAGGAACAATAGGAACTTGGCACAACAGAAAAAGTAGGCCCCTGAGACAAGTACTAGCAAGTGCTAACAGATACAGAAATTTTATAAATGTCATCCTTCATCTAATCCTTACCACAACTTTATGGAATAGATACAGCTTTTATCATTTTACACATGAGAACATTATGGCACAGAGAATTTAACCATTGCAAGGTTATACATCTAGTAAGTGACATAGCATAGATATGAGCCCAGAAATTTTATTCTAGAGTCTAAGCTGTTAATGATTATAAAGCATCTATGATATTACTATAATGCAACGGAGGAATCTCATGCAGATCAGCTAATACAAAGTATGATCCAAATTTGCTTCATAGTATAGACACAATAGAATCTTGGACTCACCTGAAATTATCTTTCCAATTACTGAGTATTTGCTGAATATTATTAATATTAAAGTTTAAATAGAGAGACAAAAATTCCAGAATACCCAACACGATAATGAAGGACAAGAACAAAGTTGGAGGACTGACACAATATGACTTCAAAACTTAACTATAACTCTACAAAAATCAAGGCACAGTGGTATTGTTGAATTAATAATAAAGAGCCCCAAAACAGACCCCCATAAATATAGTAAACTGATCTTCCACAAAGGAGCAAACTCAATACAATGGAGCAAAGATAGACTCTTCTACAAATGGTGCTGGAACAACTGGACATTCACATGTAAAAATATCAACCTAGACACAGACCTTACACTTTTCACAAAAACTAATTCAACATGTATCATAGAGCTAAATATAAAATGCATAAGAATAAAACTTCTAGAAGATAACATAGGAGAAAACCTAGATGACCTTGGTTATCGTGATATCATTTTAGATACAATACAAAAGATATAATCTTTAAAATAAATGTTTGATAAGCTGCACTTCATTAAAATTAAAAACTTCTTCTCTACAAAAGACAATATCAAAATAATTAAAATATTGGGCTGGCCAAATTTTTTTTTTTTTTAGTTTTTTGTAAGATATTGATAGAAAACTCCGAATGAACATTTTGGCCAACCCAATAGAAGCCATAGACTTGGAAAAATGCTTGAAAAAGATGTATCTGATAAAGCATTATTATCCAAAACATGGAAAGAGTTCTTAAAACTCAGTAAGATAATGAACAACTTGATTAAAAAATGGGCAAAATACCTTAACAGATATCTTACCGAAGAAAATACATAGATGGCAAATAGCATATAAAAAAGATGCTCAATATAACAGGTCATTAGGGAACTGAAAATTAAAATAACAATGTATTATCATCACATACCTATTAGAATAGTAAAAATCTGAAACACTGACAATGCTAAATGCTGGCCAGGCTGTGGAGCAGGAGAAACTCTCATTCATTGCTGATGGGAATGAAAATTGGCACAGCCACTTTGTAAGATATGTTGGTAGATTTTTAGAAAGCGAAACATATGCTTACTCTACAAACCAGCAATTTCATGTTTTTTTTTAATTTTTTTTGGAGTACAGTTGCTTTACAATGTTGTGTTAGTTTCTACTGTACAGCAAAGTGAATCAGCTATACTTATATATATATGTCCCCTCTTTCTGGATTTCCTTCCCATTTAAGTCACCACAGAGCATTGAGTAGAGTTCCCTGTGCTATACAGTAGGTTCTCATTAGTTATCTATTTTATACATAGTATCAATAGTGTATAGATGTCAGTCCATGTTTAGAATTTTCCCAAGTGAATTAAAATTTATGTCCACACAAAAGCCCTAACAATAATGTTTATAGCAGCTTTATTAATAATTTCTAAAAGTTGGAAGGAACCAGATGCCCTTCAGTAGGTGAATGGATAAATAAACTGTGGTACATCTAGACAATGGAATAGTGCTCAGTGATAAAAAGAAAGGATCTACCAACCCATGAAAAGACATGGAGGAAACAAATAAATATTACTAAGTGTAAGAAGCCAATCTGAAAAGGCTGCATATTGTATGGTTGCAAATATATGGCATTCTGTAAAAGACAGAACCATGAACACAGTATAGAGATCAATGTTTTCCAGGAGTTAGCAGGAGAAAGGAGGGGAACACAGAGAATTTTAGGGCAGTGAAACTATTCTGTATGACACTGCAGTGGTGGATATGTCATTATACCTTTATACAAACCTGAAAACATATAACCCCAAGAGTGAACCTAATGTAAATTATGGATGTTAGAGAGTAATAATGTGTTAATATATGCTTAGCAATTGTAATAAATGTACTACTGTAGTGTGGGATGTCAATAGGGGATGTTGTGTATGCTTGGGGGCAGGGTAGTACATAGAAATCTGTACTTTGCACTCAATTTTGCTGTGATCAAAGACTACTATTTTTTTAATTAAAAAAAAATTTTGACCTATGACTACTTATAAAAAATAAAATTACTTAATTTTTTAAAATTCTTCTGTATACAATTTAACCATTAGTGCTTAGATACATCATAGGGACATTCAAATTTTCACTTTAAGTGTTTAGACGGTATATAATTTTATTGTCCCCAGAACATACACACTATTTATAAAGTGTACTGTGATTTCATCCTCTTTTCCTATTGGGTTAAACCCATATCTCTTTATTTTTTTTCTTTAACTAAATTATATAATGTTTGAATATTGCTTCTCTTAAAAAATGAACAAACAGATATTGGTATCATCACATAATTTACAGCACATGACTCAGTTCAATCACACTGAACACTGTGACTTTGACAATGTTGTGAAACATTTGTTAGTTTTACCATCCTTAATATCATTTCATGATTCATGATACATAAGTCACTTACATGTCTTTGGCAAAACGAATCACAGATTTTCTTTTTTCTGTTTTTTTAAAAAACTAATCTTCCTCTTAAAAATGTGATTTTTACCTAACAAGAAAAACATCTGTGGAAGTATTTTTTTGTTTTTCTTTTTTCTATAGCAAGTAATATTTACTTTGCATGGAGCTAATTTAAGTTGAATAGATCTGTTTCTTTGCTCCTTGTACACTTTTTCCTTTCAATGTTATATGAAAGTAGAGATTTTTTTTCAGCTTAGTGACACTTAGAACTCCAAATTCAAGTTAACTTTTGACCTTATGTGGTCATATCAATGCAAATCATTGATGTGACAATCAAATGAACAAAAATGTTGTAGATGTAACAGGTTGGCTTCTATAGTTATAACAATTAATATAATTCAACTGTAAAGAAATGCATTTTCTCTTAAAAAATGCAATTGCTGTATTTAAACCCTTAGCTTTACTGATGACAAGGAGTTTAATTTATTCAAAGATGGTTTCTTACTTAAATCCATTAGTTTTTCAGAAAATTTGACTTAATAATCTCAACATAGATTTAAATTTTTCACCAATATCCTGACCCCTGCCCATAATGATGAGGTGGGAATAGACATTTCTATGTGTCTAATCAGTCTTCATTATGCTGCCAAACCTTTTCAGCAATGCATAGTGCTCTTTCAGTTAAGCTTTGTCAGACCAAATAGCACATCATCTTCCTTGATTCAGCTCTCTCCAACTCTGCTGATCCAATGAGATTTAGCCACTTATTCCTTCAGATGAAGTTTGCCACATCATTCTGATAATATACATCTTTTTTGCATTTGCTCTGCCTCTCAGTAGACGTAATCTTGATTTCTTTTATGTTTTCAAAATCAAAGACCCCAGAAAAACCTTTCTTGCATCAACATCTTGCCTCTTGAACACTGACCGAAGCTTAGTTATAAGTAAATCTATTATACACCCAGCCTTCCTATACACAGAGACTGGAGTGAGGTGGAAAGAGAAAGATTTCTGAGAAAGATTTCTGTATCATTTCTAACTCTTTTTGCAAAACATTTCTTTTCCTCTGCATCTTGAAGCCATTTTTTCCTCCCTTAGGGCATAAAGATACAAAAAAAATAGTGCAAGATGTTGCTTTACTAACCACATATTCTTATTTTACCTAAAGTTTTATGACAAGTTGAAAAAACAACAAAAGATTGAGTTTTATGTTATGTGTTATGATAAAACCCAACAGAAATGGAAAAAGGAATCTTGGAATGAAAATTTCCCCCTGTGGTTATAATCCCTAGTGGCATATTTCATTATCTCTGTATAACTAAAGGAAGGTTTTAAGGTCATGTTTATACATATAGCAATGTATTTCCAATTTCAAGAAGACATGGGAGTCAAAATGTAGATGTGTACATCAAATTATTGTTCCTATAGAATCACTTTCAAAAGTTTTGCTTCTCATCCTTAGTACTCTGAGGTCCGCTATTCTGATGGTTACTTCCAGGGCTGGAATGATTCCATAAAAGGAAAGTTATCTTCAAATTTTGAACTATTTTTTCATTGGGGCTTTTAATAACAATAGAAAAATGTAGAAAATAAATGTCATGGTGACTAGTCAAGTAATTAACTATATAGAAGTAATAAGGTAGGCACTATGCAATCAAAACAATGAGATATATGGCAGAGAATCTAAGGGTCTAGAGGAAATTGAAGGTTTGATAGTCTATTTACCAGAACTCTCATTTTGTATTAAAGGAAATTCAGACCTAGAGGATGGTAGAGATTTGGTTAAGGAAAATATTTGACTTAATTATAGGGTCAAGGCCAGAACTCTTGTCCTTGATTTAGCAATTGTCTTAAGAAAAGTAATGTCAGGAAAATAAATAAAGATAGAGAAAGGGATGGTATTTTTGCAAAATCTAATATGCCAAGGACCATTTATGGTAGGATTATTTTGTGTAATTTTCAAGAAAGTCAACATGAAGTATTAATAACTTTGCATTAGATAATGATTTGTCTAATAATCTCCTTAAAATTGAAGTAAAGAGTACACTTGCAATGTCATTTTGGAATTATTTGACAGAAAAATTATCCTTGCTTTTCAGATGAAATTCAGGCATAAGTATGGACCAATAATGTACTTAGGGTAAGAATTATTTCAATTATGTGTCTACAAGCCATGACCTAGTTTATTTCAGTCTAAAGTCATTATAAGAATACTAGCATCTAGTCATCAGAAGAATTTCACTCCTATATTCACCTAAGTTTTTTCTAATGAAAGCAGAGATTTTTATCTAATAGAACACTAAGATGGATCCATCTGGTGGCCAAATCCAGCTATGTCCAATAAAAAGTAAAATTTAAGAATCACTAAAAGTAGGGAAAGTCATATTCTTGTCAGAAAGCTTTTTATTTTCATTTCCAAAAAAGAATCAATTTTCAAATATTTATTAAATATTAAACCTGATGGAAAACAATACATATCATACTTTGGAAGATAGAAAACTAGGTCCTCCTAAGAAGATTGTAAAAAACATAAAATGTTAACAAGTAGAAGAGTCTTTCATCAATCCTTGTATCTTAAGGAGCCATGTAGCTCTCTAATCTCTGAATCACCATTGGGGTCATTCTTCCTTTCCTTGAAAAAATAACACACATTTGTAGCCATGATCCAATAACCCCATCATCCAACCCTGTAGAATACAAGAAGGTTAACAAACTTATTTTATTCTGTTGCACTGTCTCTGTCCCTTTTAATTCAGACTGGCAGTTTTTTTTGCTGGTATAATTTCATTTATATTCCTGGCATCTGCTGAGATAGGTGATAAGTCCATGAGTCACACTCATGATCTCTTTATCAGCTACATCCCTAGTGTCCTCTTCAGAACACACTTTCTCATGTTTTTGCAATATGGATAAGCTGAGAATTTTCTATATCTTAAGTTTTGGTTTCTTTATGCTTAATCTTTATTTCTTTAATTTATCTCTCACTTTCTACATTTTACTATAAGCAGTCAAAAGGAACCAATCTGCTCCTTTAAAACTTTGCTTATAAATCTCCTCAGCTAATATCCAATTCCATTGCTCACAAGTTTTACCTTACACAAAACACTAGAACACATTTCAGCTGAAGTGTGTTTTTTTGTTTGTTTATTTTTATTTGTCTTTGCCATTTTATAACAAGGATTGTCTTTTCTCCAGTTTCCAATACATGTTCTCATTTCCATCTGAGACCTCGCTAGAGTTGCCCTAACCTCATTTTTTTCTAACTGACAACTCAAAACTCTTCCACCCTCTACCCACTACCTTGTTCCAATGCTACTGCCATGTTTAGTAGTTGTTAGAGAAGCACCGCACCCCCAATACCAAAATCCATATATTTCTGCATAGGTTGCCATTACAAATATCATAGATTGTGTAGCTCAAACAACAGAAATTTATTTCTCTCAGTTTTGTAGTGTGGGAAGTCCAAGGTCAAAGTGTTGGTCACATCTTTGATGAGAGCTTCCTTCCTGAGTGGTCACATTGGAAGTTATGAATTCTGAGAGTACACAATTCCATCAATAGCAGTGTTTTAGACTATAAGTTTCATAAATAATTTAAGGAAGTTGGAGGTACGTGGGATTTATGTCATGAAGCCTGTGAAATTTGAATAAAAGTATGAAAAATGAGGAGGAAATTCTGTTTCTAACAGGTTGTCTGGTTTTTAACCCTGATCAACCCATCCTCTGAAAGAATGTAAAAATGTTGCTAAAATGTTTTGTTAAAACGCTCATTTAATGTTCATAGTTAATACTCTGAAGCCAAATATTAAGTGAAAGCAGGAACCCAGAGGGGCAAGAATAGACAAAAACTTGCATTTGCATTGAAGACATTTGAGGAAGTAGGAGAATTCAAGTTTGTTTGTCTGTTTTTCATGGCCTTAGAGAAAATTGTGCAGGGTTCACCCATAGTAGAAGACTCCCACTTCCTTCTCCCTCCGGCAAAAAAGTGGTATCCTATAGCCCAGGGCATTAATGAAGTATAAATTTTAAATAATTTTACCCACTGCTGAGAAAATTTCAGACAATATCCTGCTTGAAAAATATGCTAAATGCACAGGAAAGTCTCCACAGAGATTTGGTAAACACAAGCAAACCCCGAGCCAAGTTTTCAGCCCTAATAAAAGTCACTTTGTTCATCATTAAAATTTCAAGTCATGAATATACTGTAAAGTAGTAATAGGAATTATACTGTGCACAAGTTCCTGCCATAAAAAAAATCACAAATCTTCTCTAAGGAACACAATTGCAACTTAGGTATTCACAAAGCCTACACTTAATTTTTCAAGAAGTAAGAGTTCAAAAATATAAGGAAACAAGGAAGCATGAATAAAAGCAAGAATTAAATAATAGACAGGCTAAGCTTTACTGTTACGATCACATCACATATTAGAAGTCAAGAATGTGAAATATTTACTGTGTTTGATAAAAAAAAATTGGACTGAACGTGTAAATAATGATCAAATGACTTTAAAACATAACCAAGTAGATTTAATCAAATAGAACAAAAATTACCCAAGAAAAACATTAAGTTAGAAACTAATACCTGGGCAAATGAGACTCAACTCAAATGAGAATTTTTAATTTGGAGAAAACCTAATAAAATTAATATTACTCTGGTTAGAAGCAAGGCATAGGTCTTGTTCACATTCAAGAGGAGGATCTTATACAAGGATGGGGGGATAATTGGGACCCACCTGAGAGTGTATCTGCTGCAGATTACCATCTGTTCCCACACATGTATCCAACATATAGTAGTAAGATAGCTATAGATAACAGTTATAAAAATTACCATTCAAAAAGGGGTAATCTTAAAGGACTAATGTAGCCACTGGTCTAGTGCAATTCTGAAATCCAGTTTGACAAAATAATTCTCATTGACTTTTTATCTCTCTCTTCTGGACTCTGGTTTGCTGTCCTCTGAGTCATCCTTTGTAGTTCATGAAATGTATCACATGTTGAAGCTGAGCACATTTTACCAACTTGATTCTTGATAGAATTTGGGGCCCCCAAAAAACTATTTTCATTTTACTCTCTCTGCCTCTTTCAACTAAATTGGCAGAGTTTTCACGGAAGTAATTTTCTGAATTTCTGGATCTTCCATGAAATTGAAGAGGTTGGGAATCAAGTCAGGTTTCCTTTTTGTTTAACAGTGTCTCAAAGTATCTGTTGTCTATTATACTTTACAATAAGAAACACGAAGAAACAAAATGTAGCTTCAACACTATGCTTGAAAAACTCCTTAGCTACCCAACCAAATTTATCACTTACACGTTCTGCTTCCTACCTAACTATAAGCAAACTTTTACTGTTTTCTGTCACAACATATTGGAAACAACAATTTTCAACATGTTCTTTACTTCCTTTTGCACTCTCAGTGATAGTACCCTCAAAATAAAGATTTCTAATAATAAATGTTCAAGACAAATTAAGCTTTATATGTCATATCATCAAAATTCTTTCAGCCTCAGCACATTGCCCACTTCCAAAGTTACCTTCACATAATTAAATATTTGTTACCACAGCAACCTCTTTCAAGTATTAAAAATGTGTTTCATACATTGTTGCATAAGAATAGTACCACAAACTTAGCAGCAAAACAAACAAATAAAAAACCACATTTATTATCTCACACAGCTTCTGTGGGCCAGAAGTTTGGATATGACTTAGCTTGGTCCTCTGCAAGGTTGCAGTGATGGTGTTGGTCAGGTCTGTGTGCTCATCTGAAAGTACAGCTGGGGAAGGAGCTACTTCCAACCTCATGTGGATTGTTGGCAGCATTCAGTTGCATGCAGGCTTTCAGACTGAGAGCGTGGGCATCTGACTGCCTGATAGCCAAAGGCTGCCATAAGTTCCTTGTCAAAAACCAGATTATAGCTTGGCAGTGTGCTTCTCCTCAGCCAGCAAGGGAGAGAGCTTGAAAAACTGACATTATAATATTAAGTAACACTACTGTTACTTAAGTGTTACAACTTTTAACACTGTGGCAACTTTTATCAAATTCTCTTGGGTGGAAGCAAGTCATAGGTCTTTCCCATACTGGAATAAGTTACAGACGGGGGACATAAGGAGAATCAGGAGGTAGGAATAACTGTGGTCCATCTTCGAGATTTTCCACCACAGCTTCTCAGAAATAATGCAAATTAGAAGATAATGGACACATAGCTTCCATATGATGAAATATTGCCTCATTTCATCATTTGTGAAAGGGACAAAAAATATATATTTTTGATCAAACAAAAGCTGTGTTTACTACAATGACTCTCATTAATAGAAATTGTAAAGATGATTAAAAATAAAATTTAGGGGGCTTCCCTGGTGTCACAGTGGTTGGGAGTCCACCTGCTGATGTAGGGGATGCGGGTTCGTGCCCTGGTCCGGGAAGAGCCCACATGCCGCAGAGCGGCTGGGCCCGTGAGCCATGACCACTGAGCCTGCGCATCCGGAGCCTGTGCTCCACAGCAGGAGAGGCCACAACGGTGATAGGCCTGCGTACTGAAAAAAGAAAATAATAATAATAAAATAAAATAAAATTTAGGGCTTCCCTGGTAGCGTAGTGGTTGAGAGTCCACCTGCCAATGCAGGGGACATGGGTTTGTGCCCCGGTCCAGGAAAATTCCACATGCCACGGAGTGGCTGGGTCCGTGAGCCATGGCCACTGAGCCTGTGTGTCTGGAGCCTGTGCTCCACAACGGGAGAGGCCACAACAGTGAGAGGCCCACGTACCGCCTCTTTCAATAAAGAAATAAATAAAATAAAATAAAATAAAATAAAATAGATCTCAGTGGAAGAGCTGGATTATAAGAAGCATTAATAAGCAAATAAAATGATAAATATGTTAAACATAAATGATTATTGAATGTAAAAATTAATAATAATTGCTTTTGAGTTTCAAAGTTTTCAAACTGAAATACCACATAAATAAATACACAAGAGGAAGGTGATGAGAATCAAACAGTTACAACCTTTTGTATTATTTGGAATGAGAGTATATACACTGATTAAATTCAAATATTGAAAACAGATATATGTATTTTAAAATTAAAAGCAATTCAATTAGAATTATAGTGTTCAACTTTCAGATGACTTGAAGAAAAAAGTTAGTGCAAAAAAATCAATACAAAAATAGCAGTTAGGGCTTCCCTGGTGGCTCAGTGGTTGAGAGTCCACCTGCCGATGCAGGGGACATGGGTTCGTGCCCCGGTCTGGGAAGATCCCACATGCCGTGGAGTGGCTGGGCCCCTGGGCCATGGCCGCTGAGCCTGTGCATCCGGATCCTGTGCTCCGCAATGGGAGAGGCCACAACAGTGAGAGGCCGGCATACCAGAAAAAAAAAAAAAAAAAAAAAGCAATTAACGAGGGAATATAAATATGAAAAGAAGGGGTATGGGGAGGTAGAATATAAATAAGATGGTAGAGATAAACACAAAGAAATATAAACACATTTATATAAGCACATTTCTGAGTCATACATAAGTTAAAGCAGATAGTACAATACAAATGACAAAATATTACAAATTGAATGATACTGAAAATTTATAGCTTGTGGATCAATCAGTGTCATCCTGTTAATAAAAGAGAACAAAAAATGGTCATCTAAATAGATGCAGAGAATACATTTGAAAAATATCAGTACTCATGTGTGACTAAAAAATAATCTCAGAAAACTAGGAATAGAAAGTGTTCTTCTCATTCTGATACTATATCAATGAAAGTCTATGGTAAACCTAATATGTAATAAAATATTGAGATATATTTTTCTGATTTGGAAATAAAGAATGCAAAATATCACCACTACTATTGAACACTAATCTTGAGGTTCTAGCTAGTATAGTGTTCATAAAGAACAATAAAAGTACTTCTAAGGTGCCCATCTTTGTCCCTGGATGACAAATAACACTTCGGGAAGTATGTCATGCCACCAAAACTCACTCCTGAGCCTTGACCATTTGTCTCAGTTTGGGATTTGGTTTTGCCCTGAGGTCATGGCTTTTTGAACTGGAAGACTCCTGATTTATTTGGAAGATGTGGCTCTGTCTCTTTCTCATATGCATGACCACACATTGACCCAACTGTGGTTTCCAGCAAGTTTGAACCAGTGTCACCCAGAGCTGACAGAATGACCATCTTTACAGTCCTTGCAAACCCTAGAAGTAGAAATGTATAAATGTGAACTTCCCCACCTTTATTATCCTTCTCTAATGGTTTTTCTCATGGTAAAAATAATTGGCAAACATTCAATTTTTCTATTTAAGTTCTTTTTTAAAAAAATAAAATAAAGATTTAAAGTATGCAAAAAAAGATATAAGAACCATAAAAATAAGTAAAATTGTCATTCAAAAATAATTTGATTACATTTTGTTGAATTAATTAAAGATACATAAATAAGTGAAGAACTATACCACATCCTGGGCTGTAGGATCTAATATCATAAACATATCAATTATCCCAATATTTATCATGGATTCTAAACAAATTAAAGGAAAACACCACAGGTTTATGTGAAAACTTAAAACCTGATCACAATGTATATGGAAGAACAATGGCTTACAGTAACCAAGACATTTAAAAAGATCATGAACAGGATGCAGTAAGAAATATAGCTTACCAGTTATCAAATATCATAAACCTACATTAACCAAACAATAATTTATGGTTGTAGAAATAAATGATTTGATGAATGTGTCAAAAACAGGTCCACATAATTAAATTCCTGACATGACAAAGCAGTAAGTCAGAATAAAAAAATATCTGTGTAAGTTTAACTACATTGAAATTAAGTATATCAGGTTGTACAAATTAGGAAAAGACTTTGCATTCATATAGATAATAAAAGATAAAGAATTCTTAATCCAATGAAGATAAATGGCAAACCTGTTAATATGAAAATGGGCAAACAATTTGAACAGGGATAGCCTAGAAGAAGAAACCTATGGTCTATAAGCCTGAAATACATTAGTGATCAAGGACTCACATAGTCAACCACATGAGATACACACCAGCTTGGCAAATATTTTAGAAGGCTAATAGTTTTCAGTGTTGGTGACAATGTAGAGAAACAATAAATATTATCCACAGCAGAAGGTGTTGAATTTTCCTAAATCCAATTTGAAAAACATTCTAGCATTGTCCAGAAATGTTGAAAATTTCTCTATAACTCAGTAATTTCACGACTGTGTTTCTTGCAGAGAATGACTTCTGCATATGCACCAGGCAAAATGCACAAAAATGTTCATAGCAACGATTTTTTAAAACAAAAAGTAGTAACTGATGTATCTATCAACAGTAGCAGAGAGAAATAGATTGAAATACAGTCATGCATAGGATACCATATAGAGTGAATTATTGCTCTATGAGACAATATTGATGAATATGAGGACAATATTAACTAAAAACAAAGTTTCAGAATGCATACATAATTCTATTTAACTAATTTCAAAAACATGTGAAATTAAGTGTTCCATTGTTCAGGATATAAGTATATGTGGTGAAATTATAAAAGAGAATACAAGGGTAAATACAGGAAAATTCTTCTCTCTGAGGAAGCAGAGATGGAATTGGAGTATACAAGCTTTCTATATATGATTAAAATATATTTTTTCTTAACCTGGGTCATGAGTACACTTTTATATTCTTCATCGTTCACCCTAGTATCTGATTTAATATTAACATATAGGTACATATCAATACATTACTAAATATTGGATATCTATCTATATATCTATATTCAATATTAAATAAAATACTATTATTAAAAACAATGAGTAGGTTTTTGAAAAACTAGTCAGAAAATGTGACAAAGATAATCCTTGTTAAAAAAACTGTCACGGGTTTCCCTGGTGGTTCAGTGGTTGAGAGTCTGCCTGCCGATGCAGGGGACATGGGTTCGTGCCCTGGTCCGGGAAGATCCCACATGCCGCGGAGCAGCTGGGCCCGTGAGCCATGGCCGCTGAGCCTGCGCGTCCGGAGCCTGTGCTCCGCAGCGGGAGAGGCCACAACAGTGAGAGGCCCGTGTACTGCAAAAAAAAAAAAAAAAAAAAAGCTGGCATGACTAAACTTAACGGCTAGATTCATTATTTCATTTTGCTTAGATTAGTTAAAGTGGAGGATCTCTGTCAGGAAATGAAGAAGGATGATGTAGGCTGGACATAGGTGTCAGATTGCCTTATGTTCTGATATCAAGGCTGGGAAGGTGAGTTTGATTCTATCAGTGGTGGGATACATTGTACTTTTTTCAGCTACAGAGCTAATATGATACTAATATACCACTGTTATTCAAAATATCAATAGTTGTGCTTAATTTTTTTCAATTTTAATAAAAATGTTTAATAACAAAAGCTGTCTAGTGGGGAGATAAGGCTTTGTGGAATATGCTGGAGGTTGATTTCAGAATTTCTTGGATTAAATTCTCATCAATTCTTTTATTTCTTGCAGAATTGAACTTCCCCCGTCATCAAACAAGATAATTTTCAGAATTGAATAATCTTCCTTTTAGCAAGACTAGATAAGAAAATATGCTGATGCTATTCAGTTACAATGCAGAGTTCCCTTGGTAAGCTTGTTCTCTCTTACCAAATCAAAAATGGAGAACAATTTCCCCAGGCCAGTGGGTAATGCTCTCCTGAATGGTGTTATTAAAGGGACTCACAAATACATAGTATGGACCACAGCGCCTTGCACTTAGCAAGTGGTTAATTCATTATCATTAAGTTACATAAGTTATATCCTCTTTGAACATATCTCAGGGCTGGGACACACTAGTTATTTAGTAGTCATTATTGATTGTGTATGAATGGGAAAACCACAGTCATGTTTAAATTATATATCTCCAATCTCAGGAATTTATGATCTAAGGAGTATATTATTTCAAAGAGAATATCAAGAAGGTGTACAATATTGAGGAAATATATAAATTAAATGGCAAATATAAATGTTTGCCCACACTTAGTTCCTTTATCTCACGTTCCTCACCCAAACTGTGAAGATTATAATCCCCAGTTTGAAGGAGAAATAACAAATTGTTGACTCCAATATCCTTGAAGAATGAAAATGCCAGTAAAATGCTTCAGATATAAAGAATACAAGAGAAAAGGAAATCTCATGCTGTTTAAATAGTGAGTGTAATAAAAGAATTCCTTAAAGAACACTTCAGAAACACTGAAATACAAAAGGATCCATCTTTCAGGCTGTTAGTATTCTGGTCCTGACCAAGGACAAATAAAGACCAGAGCATATTACCAACTACTTTGTTAAAAGCTGAGTCCCTCTCTTTCCTTTTGCCTGCCACAGCACAGTAAGTTTTCTGAATGATAAACAAGTTTTTCACATGTGATCTGAATATACTTTAAGAGAAATTTTTAAAAATTGAAGTGTACTGTTTAAAAAATATCCCGGTGATAATCATATTTAAACAAACTGTTTAAACATTAAACACCAAGTCTCTTTTTTCAAATATATAAGTAATACAAAATTCGTGTGAGAATTAGTTTTCTATTCTTCCATTCGATGTTCACATTGCTCATGCAATGAAAAGAAAAATAATGTGTCAGCATATGCCACCAATAATTAGTACAGGTAGAATCAATTATAAATAACTCTTCATTTGTATATATTTTGAAACTATTCTTTCCTGTAAACAAATAAAAGTCATTCACACAACCAGGCACACAAAACGATAATAATAATAATAGCAGCAACAGAATTGGTGGCAATAACTTTCCTACATTGAATGTACTGTCAAATCTTCTTCTAGCTGCATTCTGGTCTGAAAACTGATAGTACATTCATATTTTTTTAACTTATTAATCAGAAATATCATCTTCTGATTTTAGAAGCTACATAGCTATGATTTATTCACATCAGATTCAGGCCATGTCATGGTTCAACAGCAGATCAGAATCTGAGATGCCATAAATTCTACTTTCTCCAGAGATCTTAGATGGAAATAATATGGTTTCTTTTGTTTGTATTAATTTCCCCCTTTCCAACAATGGGAAATTTTGCATTGTTGTATTTCACAAATAACACAGTTTAAAATTTTCATAGGGCTGCATTTTACTTGTATTAATGCAGCTATGTGTTGAAGTATAGAGACCTTTTAAATAATCTCATTAATCTCACTGATAGTAGAAAGAACTTTGTCAGGCAGGCAGTAGAAAGAAATGATTAATATGACGTCTTGATCTATATATGCTGTGTTTCTGATATGCCTATTAATGACTGCTTTGGACAATTCAGCACTGCCTGTATATTTTTAAGAGCAAGCTCATATTTGAGGAATGAAAATTTTCAACACATTCTTAACAAAATGTTATTTACTTAGTACTCATCATTGTGAATTGTTATGAATCATCTATAAAAAATTTGTATAGATATTATGACCTCAACTATGTGAAAATATGAGGACTGAATACCAACTACTAAAAAGAAAGAATAATTATGTAATGTGATAGAGGTGCCAATTATTGCTACAATGGCAATCATATTACAATGTATATATGTATCAAATTAATATGTCATACACCTTAAATATATAGTGTCATATGTCAAATATATTTTAATTAAAAAAAAGACTTGAATGAAGAAAAGTTTATAGGTTTAAAAACTAAAACAAAACAAAACAAAACAAATTATAGACAAAATTCTAATATTTAGTGAAAGAGAAAATCTTAATCAATTTTCTTTAAATGTTAGAAGTGTACAGATTTAACTCTGCATTTGATATGTGAGTTAAAATCAATTAAAATATTAAGGTAAATTTAAGATTTAGCATTTCCCAATTTAAACAATATAAGTTTGAAGTATAAATCACTTGTTTTAATAGAGTTCCAGAGTTTATTTTTGAGAGACTCATAATTTTATTTGCCAGGCACATAAAATTTAATGTTGACAAAATATATTTTATCTCTAATCAGAGTTTATCAGTTACATGAAGGATAAGATGCTGATTCTGAAACAAGGAAGAAATGAGGCAGGATGATGTCTCTGTGAGATGAACATATTGGGAACTGGATATTGTTTCTAATTGAATAAATATATGGAGCAAAATAAATCAAAGTGGGAGTAAGGAAAGAAAAGAGGTCAAAATATTAATATTATATCAAAACAAAATAATGAAACAAATCAAGGGACAAAGAGAAAATTACTAGTAATCTCTGACTCTTTAATAAGCTGTCAGTGATAGGTCATTTTATCTACTGTCTGGAGGAGGTTTTCTTTATCTATCTATCTCTATATATATATCTAAAACACATTCATAAAATGTTATTAATTTTTAAGCATTGTTATTATTAAATTCTAAAGGAATTTATAAAACATTGACTAACACTGTTGATTGGTTCCTTTGCAGAAGGATTTTAGTTTGATATAGTTCTACTTATCTATTTTTACTTCTGTTGCTGTGTTCTTGGTGTCATACTCAAGATACCATTGCCAAGACCAATATCATAAAACTTTTCTCTTCTTTTCTTCTATACTTCATTCACTGAGAGTTTTTATCCTTCCTTCTGTTAATATAGTGTATCACACTTATTTATTTGCATATGTTGAACCATTCTTGAATCATAGGTATAAACATTACTGGTCACATTGTATTATGATTCTTTTATTGGGCTGTTGGCTTTGGTTCGCTAGTAGTTCAGGAATCTTTGCATCTATGTTCATCTCGGCTATTGATTTTCTTGTCCTGTAATGTCTTTTTTTTTTTGCTAGTGTTTCCTATTTTTATTGGGGGGGTGGGGGTGGGGAAATACAGGGGTAGAGAAAAAGGCTGGAGAACAGGTGACCCTTTCATTTTTATTTTTACTGAAAGAGGAAGTACCGTCACTCTGATAGCAAGTTCACCTGAAGGATACATCTTGATAGTTTGTAACAGCATCCAGGACTGTCCTGTTGAATTTCAAAATGAGAAAGCCTTTTTTCCTTTTGACAAATAATGTGCACTGGAATGCAGAGCTGCCTTTATCAAAGTCTTTATGTGAGGCATTTTATGCTAGGCTTTGGTTTATTTTTAAAATAAGAATTAGAAGTAATTGAGAATAGCTAACCTGCCATCTACCTGCCATTGCTGGCGGATCCAGGGAAAACCTGGCTTGGAGGATGGGCAGTAGGCAATCTGGGGCGTGCCCCACAGAGTCCACCCACAGTGTTGCTGCAGGTGTGTGACCGTCACTTGGGAAGTGGTCCTGTAATGTCTTTGTCTGGCTTTGGTATGAGGATAATGCTGGCTTCAAAAGATGAGTTCAGAAGTGTTCCCTCCTCTTCAGTTTTTGGAAGAGTTGGAGAAAGATTATTTAAATGTTTGGGAGAATTTACCAATGAAGCTATCTGGTCCAGGTCTTTTCTTTACTGGTAAGTTTTGATTACTGAATCAGTCTTCTACTTGTTATTGGTCTGTTCATATCTTCTATTCCTTCATAATTCAATATTTATATGTTGTATGTATCTAGGGATTTATTCATTTCTTTTAAGTTATCCCATTTGTTCTTATATAATTATTCATAATAGTCCTATTCATTCCTATTTACTCTGTGGTGTCAATTGTAATGTCTCCACTTTCATTTCTAAATTTCTTTATTTGAGTTTTATCACTTTTTTTTTTCTTAGTCTAGTTAAAGTTTTGTCAATTTTCTCAAAAGCCAGTGCTTGGCTCTTGGAGAGCACACACAAAGTAGTGTGCACATTGGGACCCACGGGAAGGAGCAGGGATCCCGGAGAATGAAACAGACTTATCTGCTGGTGTTGGAGGGTTTCCTGCAGAAGTGGGGGGTGGCTCTGTTTCACCGTGGGGACAAGGACACTGGCAGTGTCAGCTCTAGGAAGTACTCCTTAGCGTGAGCCCTCCCAGAAGCTGCCATTAGCCCCAACAAAGAGCCCAGGTAGGCTCCAGTGTTGGGTTGCCTCAGGCCAAAAAACAACAGGGAGGGAACCCACCACCACCCATCAACAGTCAAGTGGATTAAAGTTTTACTGAGCTCTGCCCACCAGAGCAACAGTCAGCTCTACCCACCACCAGTCCCTCCCATCAAGCCTCTTAGATAACCTCATCCAACAGAGGACAGTGAACAGAAGCAAGAAGAACTACAATCCTGCAGCCTATGGAACAAAAACCATGTTCACAGAGAGATGAAAAGGCTAAATGAACAACTAAACAACTAAATGAAGTGGAGATAGGCAACCTTCCAGAAAAAGAATTCAGAAGAATGATAGTGAAGATGATCCAGGACCTTGGAAAAAAAATGGAGGCAAAGATCGAGAAGATGCAAGAAATGTTTAACAAAGACCTAGAAGAATTAAACAACAAACAAACAGAGATGAACAATACAATAACTGAAATGAAAACTACACTAGAAGGAATCAATAGCAGAATAACTGAGGCAGAAAAACGGATAAGTGACCTGGAAGACAAAATGGTGGAATTCATTGCTGGAAGTGCAGCAAGTCCCATACAGGATAAACCCAAGGAGAAACACACTGAGACACATAGTAATGAAATTGGCAAAAATTAAACACAAAGAAAAATTATTGAAAGCAACAAGGGAAAAATGACAAATAATATATAAGGGCACTCCCATAAGGTTAACAGCTGATTTCTCAGCAGAAACCCAACAAGCCATAAGGGAGTGTCATGATATACTTAAAGTGATGAAAGGGAAGAACCTACAACCAAGATTACTCTACCCTGCAAGGATCTCATTCAGATTCGATGGAGAAATCAAAAAGCTTCACAGACAAACAAAAGCTAAGAGAATTCAGCACCACAAAACCAGCTCTATAACAAATGCTAAAGGAACTTCTCTAAGTGAGAAACACAAGAGAAGAAAAGGACCTACAAAGACAAACCCAAAACAATTAAGTAATTTGTCATAGGAACATACATATCGATAATTACCTTAAACGTGAACGGATTAAATGATCCAACCAAAAGACCAGGCTTGCCGAATGGATACAAAAACATGACCCATATATATGCTGTCTACAAGGGACCTATTTCAGACCTAGGGACACATACAGACTGAAAGTGAGGGGATGGAAAAAGATATTCCATGCAAATGGAAATCAAAAGAAAGCTGAAGTAGCTATACTCATATCAGATAAAATAGGCTTTAAAATAAAGAATGTTACAAGAGACAAGGAAGGACACTACATAAAAATTAAGGGATCAATCCAAGAAGAAGATACAACAATTATAAATATATATGCACCCAACGTAAGAGCACCTCAATACATAAGGCAACAGTTAACAGCTATAAAAGAGGAAATTGACAGTAACACAATAATAGTGGGGGACTTTAACACCTCACTTACACAAATGGACAGATCATCCAACATGAATATAAATAAGGAAACAGAAGCCTTAAATGACACAATAGGCCAGATAAATTTAATAGATATTTATAGGACATCCATCAAAAATAGCAGATTACACTTTCTTCTGAAGTGCACATGGAACATTCTCCAGGATAGATCACATATTGGTGTCACAAATAAAGTCTCAGTAAATTGAAATCATATCAAGCATCCGTTCTGACCACAACGTTATGTGATTACAAATGAATTACAGGGAAAAATATGTAAAAAATCACAAACACATGGAGGCTAAACAATGTTACTAAATAACCAAGTGATCACTGAAGAAATCAAAGAGAAAATCAGAAAGTACCTAAAAACACATGAAGATGACAGCACGATGATCCAAAACCTATGGGATGCAGCAAAAGCAATTCTAAGAGGGAAGATTATAACAGTAAAAGCCTACCTCAAGAAACAACCAAAATCTCAAATAAAAAATCTAACCTTACACCTAAAGGAACTAGAGAAAGAAGAACAAACAAAACCCAAAGATAGCAGAAGGAAAGAAATCATAAAGATCCAAGCAGAAATAAATGAAATAGAAACAAAGAAAACAATAGCAAAGATCAATAAAACTAAAAGCTGGTTCTTTGAGAAGATAAACAAACTTGATAAACCATTAGCCAGAGTCATCAAGAAAAAGAGGGAGAAGGCTCAAATCAATAAAATTAGAAATGAAAAAGGAGAAGTTACAACAGATATCAAAGAAATACAAAGCATCCTAAGAGACTACTACAAGCAACACTATGCCAATAAAATGGACAACCTGGTAAAAGTACAAATTCTTAGAAAGGTATAACCTTCCAAGACTGAACCAGGAAGAAACAGAGAATATGAACAGACTAATCACAAGTAATGAAATTGAAAC
This sequence comes from Grampus griseus, assembly GCF_964374135.1. Classification (NCBI taxonomy): domain Eukaryota; kingdom Metazoa; phylum Chordata; class Mammalia; order Artiodactyla; family Delphinidae; genus Grampus; species Grampus griseus. The sequence continues at coordinate 50,634,136 of NC_139012.1, forward strand.
TGTGATTGAAAATCTTCCAACAAACACAAGTCCAGGACCAGATGGCTTCACAGGTGAATTCTATCAAACATTTAGAGAAGAGCTAACACCCGTCCTTCTCAAACTCTTCCAAATATAGCAGAGGAGGGAACACTCCCAAACTCATTTAATGAGGCCACCAACACCCTGATACCAAAATCTGGCAAAGGTACTACAAAACAAGAAAATTACAGACCAATATCATTGATGAATATAGATGCAAAAATCCTCAACAAAATACTAGCAAACAGAATCCAACAGCACATTGAAAGGATCATAAACCACAATCAAGTGGGGTTTATCCCAGTGATACAAGGATTCTTCAATATACGCAAATCAATCAATGTGATACACCATATTAACAAATTGAAGAATAAAAACAATATGATCATCTCAATAGATGCAGAAAAAGTTTTTGACAAAATTCAACACCCATTTATCATAAAAACTCTCCAGAAAGTGGGCATAGAGGGAACCTACCTCAACATAAGAAAGGCCATATATGACAAACCCACAGCAAACATCATTCTCAATGGTGAAAAACTGAAAGCATTTCCTCTAAGATCAGGAATGAGACAAGGATGTCCACTCTCACCACTATAATTCAACATAGTTTTGGAAGTCCTAGCCACGGCAATCAGAGAAGTAAAAGCAATAAAAGAATACATTTTGGAAAAGAAGAAGTAAAACTGTCACTGTTTGCAGATGACATGATCCTATACATAGAGAACCCTAAAAATGCCACCAGAAAACTACTAGAGCTAATCAATGAATTTGGTAAGGTTGCAGGATACAAAATTAATGCACAGAAATCTCTTGCATTCCTATACAGTAATGATGAAAAATCTGAAAGAGAAATTATGGAAACACTCCCATTTACCATTGCAACAAAAAGAATAAAATACCTAGGAATAAACCTACCTAGGGAGACAACAGACCTGTATGCAGAAAACTGTAAGACACTGATGAAAGAAATTAAAGATGATATCAACAGATGGAGAGTTTTTTCATGTTCTTGGACTGGAAGAATCAATATTGAGAAAATGACTATACTACACAAAGCAATCTACAGATTCAATGCAATCCCTATAAAATTACCAATGGCATTTTTTACGGAACTAGAACAAATCATCCTAAAATTTTTATGGAGACACAGAAGACCCCGAATAGCCAAAACAGTCTTGAGGGAAAAAGTAGAGCTGGAAAAATCAGACTCCCTGACTTCAGACTATACTACAAAGCTACAGTAATCAAGACAATATGGTACTGGCACAAAAACAGAAACATAGGTAAATGGAATAAGATAGAAAGCCCAGAGATAAACCCACACACCTATGGTCAACTAATCTATGACAAAGGAGGCAAAGATATACAATGGAGAAAAGACAGTCTCTTAAATAAGTGGTGCTGGGAAAACTGGAGAGCTTCATGTAAAAGAATGAAATTAGAACACTCCCTAACACCATACACAAAAATAAACTCAAAATGGATTTGAGACCTAAATGTAAGACTGAACAATATAAAACTCTCAGAGGAAAACATAGGAAGAACACTCTGACATAAATCACAGCAAGGTCTTTTTGATCCACCTCCTAAAGTAATGGAATTAAAAACAAAAGTAAACAAATGGGACCTAATGAAACTTAAAAGCTTTTGCACAGCAAAGAAGACCATAAACAAGACGAAAAGACAACCCTCAAAATGGGAGAGAATATTTGGAAACAAATCAATGGAAAAATGATTAATCTCCATAATATATAAACAGCTCAGTATTAAAGAAACAAACAACACAATCCAAAAATAGGCAGAAGACCTAAATAGACATTTCTCCAAAGAAGACATACAGATGGCTAAGAAGCATATGAAAAGCTGTTCAACATCACTAATTACTAGAGATATTCAAGTCAAAACTACAATGAGATATTACCTCACGCCATTTAGAATGGGCATCATCAGAAAATCTACAAAAACAAATGCTGGAGAGGGTGTGGAGAAAAGGGAACTCTCTTGCACTGTTGGTGGGAATATAAATTGATGCAGCCACTATGGAGAACAGTATGGAAGTTCCTTAAAAACTAAAAATAGAATTACCAAAGGATCCAGCAATCCCACTACTAGGCATATATCCAGAGAAAACCATAATTCAAAAAGACACAAGCACCTCAATGTTCATTGCAGCACTATTTACAATAGCCAAGTCATGGACGCAACCTAAATGCCCAGCAACAGATGAATGTTTAAAAAAGTTGTGGTACATATATACAATGAAATATTACTCAGCCATAAAAAGGAACGAAACTGAGTCATTTGTTGAGACATGGATGGATCTAGAGACTGTCATACAGAGTGAAGTAAGTCAGAAAGAGAAAAACAAATATTGTATATTAATGCGTGTATGTGGAACCTAGAAAAATGGTACAGATGAAACAGTTTGCAGGGCAGAAGTTGAGATACAGATGTAGAGAACAAACGTTTGGACACCAAGTGGGGAAAACTGTGATGGGGTGAGGATGGTTGTGTGCTGAATTGGGCCATTGGGATTGACATGTATACACTGATGTGTATAAAATTGATGACTAATAAGAACCTGCAGTATAAGAAAAACAAGCAAACAAACAAACAACTAATACTAAACTTTCTTGGGTTATTTGTATGGAAATATGTTAATATAAATGTTTCAGATATTACATGAAATTTCTAAAATGGTTATATGTTCTGGCATAAAGTTATAAATCATAATTCTAGTTATTACTTTAAAAGGTATATCTCAGAAATAACTAAGTTTCCTTGTCAATTGCATTCTAATGAACTTTCATCAAATCTTTAACCATGGTCATTTTTAAGTCTTTTGTCATTTACAGACAGTTATGGGTGTACTCTGATGCTTTTGCAAAAATGTTCCTATAAAAGAGTTTCATCTTCAAGGAATTCATGGAAAGGACTCTGACAAGTACAGGTTTCTGGTAACTGACTATACTGCTGTGCTGAATGAATAAGCATTTTCAGAACTCTAATGGAAAACTGGTGAATTCATAAAAGTGCTAATAAAAGATCAAGATGAAAAAAGAAAATTAATTACATGGGACTGAGTGAACTGATGAGGATGATTATAATTTTTGTGACTTTCTGTTTGAATAAAAAAAAAAATCCCACAAGGGTTCAGAGGCAAAAAATATACAAATCAATTTTCACTGCAAAGTAAAGGAGTTGTTACAGTGGAGGATTACTGGACTGAATGTCAATATTATGACATAGTATGAGTGTGTTTCGTGTTTGGTAATTGCAAACATTGTTGCTTTTGTTGTGGTCATCCATTTACAATGCTTGGTGTCAGTTTATTTATCTCTTGTAAAAATAAAACACAGTGTGTGTGTGTGTGTGTGTGTGTGTGTAAAAAAAAGAAGCTTGGAAAACCTCTTTCACAGGGAAGTCCATCTATAGCTCGGAACAAGTAGGAGAAGAGTGAGGAAAGAATCCGAGGGCCAGCAGGACTTTGCCCAGGACTGGTGCAAAGTCTTACTTCAATCCAGCAAATGATAATGAGGCAGGAGATAGATGGGCTCCAGGCTGAGCAGCTGGAGTTTGTCCCCTGTGGACAGATACTCCAAGATGAAGACAGTAGCAGGAGGATAATAGGAGAGGCTGGGCCCTGCCTAGATAAAAGGACCACATATTCCTCATTCTTGAAGTCAAGGAGACCTTCCCAACTTTACATGCACAGCAATGCTCCTTGGAGGATGTGATGTCAACCTACCCATAGGCCTCCTTGCTAGAATCCACCTTGGCTAAGAGATATGCACGCACACAAAGGAGGACCCTGAGATAAACCAAATACAGACTCAGACTCAGGCAAAGCAGGATGATTGGCCAAATGAAACCCAGAAAATATGCCCCATGTAAGTGATTAAAACTACCATGATGGTGCAACTTTTTCTCTGAGCTGGCCTGTGTGTGCCTGTTCACGTGTACTCTTTTTCCTCCTGATAAACATTTGTTTCACTAAAAAGAACCAAAAAAAAGCAGTGCTTGGTTTCCTTCATTTTTTCTATTGTTTTCCTAGTCTACATTTCATTTTTTTCTGCTCTAATCTTTATTATTCTCTTCTTTTGGCCAACTTTTGACATATATTTTTTCTATCTCCCTGAGGTGTAAAGTCATATGTCTATTATATATATATTTTTTTAATGCAGATATTTTTCACTTTGAACTTCCCTCTTAGAGTCGCTTCAGCTGTATCCCATGAGTTTTGGTACATTGTACTTCCATGTTTGTTTGTCTCAGTATATTTTTTAAATTACATTTTAATTTGCTCTTTGACTTATTTGTTTTTCAAGAGTGTGGTGTTTAATTTCCACATATTTGTGAATTTTTCAGTTTTCCTTCTCTTATTGATTTCTAATTTCATTCCATTGTGGTTAGAAAATATATTTGGCATGATTTCAATCTTCTTAAATTTATTGATTTTTTTTGTGTCCTAATATGTGATCTATCCTGGAGAATGTTTCTTGTGCACTTAAGAAGGTGTATATTTTGCTGCTTTGGGATGCAATGCTATGTATATGTCTGCTAGGTACATTTAGTCTATAGTGTTGTTTCAAGTTCATTTTTTTCTTACTGACTTTCTCTCTGAATGTTCTACCCATTATTGAAAGTATAGTATTAAAATCCCCTTTTATTACTGTATTACTATTTCTCCTTTCTGTTCTCTCAATATTTGCTTTATATATTTAACTGCTCCTATGTTAGGTGTATATATATATTTAGAATTGTTATAGCTTCTTGGTGAGTTGATCCTAGTATCATTATATATAATGTCCTTATTTAAGTCTTATGACAATTTTTAACTTAAAGTCTATTATGTCTGATATCAGTATAGCTACCTTTGCTTTCTTCAGGTTACTATTTGCATAGATTTTTTCCCCATCTCTTCACTTTCAGAGTCAAGAGACTATATGTGTCCTTAAATCTAAAGACATTGGGCTTCCCTGGTGGCGCAGTGGTTGAGAGTCCGCCTGCCGATGCAGGGGACACGGGTTCGTACCCCAGTCCGGGAAGATCCCACATGCCGCAGATCAGCTGGGCCCATGAGCCATAGCCGCTGAGCCTGCACGTCTGGAGCCTGTGCTCTGCAACAGGAGAGTCACAACAGTGAGAGGCCTGCGTACCGCAAAAAAAAAAAAAAAAAAAAAAAGAAAGACATTAAGAAAACAAAAGAACTTAAGAAAATATATGCAAACCTACCAATATTAAAAAGAAAAAATCATGAACTGGTGAAGTTTATCCCAGGAATTCAGGTTTGTTTTACATTAAAATTTTGTTTGTTAATTATCAGTAATTATTCATTAATTACTGTTTTATATTAAGAGGTGAATAAAGAAGAAAAATGGTCATCTTAACCCCATTTTTCTTTGATAAGTTCCTCGACTTGGAATTCTTTTTAATCAACAATTTGTTAAATAATCTGTTTTATTCCCTGATTTAGAATATTGTCTCTGTCACATATTTCTACACACACTAACAGCAACATATTTTTCTCTCTTATCTAATTCTCTACTCTATCAGAAGAGGTAATGCGTGTGGTGGTGGTGGTGGTGGTGGTGGTAGGATGATGGTATTTAACAGGAAATAAATTTCACAGAATTATACTTTGAGAAGATTAAGCAATCATATTTTAGCAGGCAGGGATAACTCATTTCTGAATTTTGTTTGTGTTATTGTTTATCTTAGAGAGTTGCAAGCAGATAGAACAATTAAAACTATATGGCAGTATTTAATATGACTTATACTGTCATTATCAGAGAACAAGAGAAGAAATAGATGAGCAGAAGCAGATTCAAGGATGCAGATCTTGAGGATGCAAACTCAAGAAAATTGTTTTAACTAAAGTTTGTTTTTTCTTCATGGCAAAGTTCTTATCTGCAAGATCACATGTTGCTATCACATCCTCGATTTTTTCAGTGCTGCCAAGCTGCACATTAATATTTACTTCATGATCAGGACTTTTTTATTATATTGGCATTGGCAGAAAATGATACAATCATTACTGCAAAATTATTTGTGGATTTTTTGCAGTACAGCTTTGATAAATATATTTAACATTTTTAAATGAGGTAATCTCTGTGAATTGTCTCTTTTCTTTTGTGTTGCTTAAATAATCTGATCTCCATATAGGTCCATCTCTTTTTTTCTCATTTATCCTTCCCCATAAGTTCCCATAGACCTACAAAGGAGTTTTTGTTTGTTTGTTTGTTTTAAATCAAGTTACCACTTTACCTTCTTGAGGCAATTTAATCTTTTATTAAGATAAATCCTTATTCTGATCAATATTAATCCTTACTTCTTACTCAAAAGACATACTAATTAATTAAATGTATGCAATAATTAGTTTATTTTAAATTCTAGAATACAGGTTCTGTTCTAGATTATATATATTTTGTGCCAATACTATCATATTTTGACCACTCATAAATATTCTGAATACCATGTAGAACAGAGATCAAGAAATTTGTTTTGTAAAAAGCTATACCCAAAATACCTTGGGCTTTTGGGGGCCATATCATCTCTGATGTCACTACTCAATTCTACCATTTTAAAGGGAAAGCAGCCATAGGTATTTCAAGTAGTATTAATTCCAGTGAATCAAAGGAAGATTAATCATAGTGTATATGGCTGATAAGGTATATAATATACACCATATATAAATTCATGAAACGTGGTGGGGCAAATAAATCCATCAGACAATGGCAGAAATATATTTAAATATAGGGTCCACTACAGGAGAAACATAAAGGGTTAATAATCATGTAATGTAATATACAACTTTACTAATGAGCAGAAAAATGCCAATTAACGTAATACCAAAGTAGCTCTTTTTCCTAAATTTAAATATTAATCCACCCTACCCTGACTGTACAATATTGGAGGAAAACAAATGTTATATACTTATTGTGCAATACTAAATTGGGGGAGAATGTTTGGATGGCATTGCTAAAACAATGCAATTCTACTTAAGAATTCCATCCTATGAAAATAGTTCCTCATATATAGAAACACACACACACACAGAACACAATAGCAAAATAAAACAAACAAACAAAAATCTCCAAATCTGCAGTCTTAATTTCCCAGGGCTGCTATAACAAAATATCACAGACTGCATGGCTTAAACCAACAGAGATTCATTATCTCACAGTTCTGAAGGCTAGATGTCCAAACTCAAATCCATTAGCAGGGCTGTGTTCACTCTGAAACTGTTAAGGAATATCCTCCCTTCTGTCTTCCCAGCTTCTCACCATAGCTGCCATTCCTTGGTACTCTTGATTTGCAGTTGGAGAGCTGCAGTCTCTGCCTCTGTTGTCACATGATATTCCCCTGTGTGTTTCTCTTCACATCATATTTCCTTTTCTTGTAAGGACACCAGTCATGTTGAAATAGGACACTATCTTACTCCAGTATGACCTCATCTTAACCAATTACATCTACAATGGCCCTAGTTCCAAATAGTTTCATATTCTGAAGTATTGGTGTTTAGGACTTCTTTATCTTTTTGGGGAACACAACTCAACCCATAACATCAGCATTTATATTTGCTATTTCCAAAAATGGGTTACTATATAGCTAATAAAGCATGAGACAAGTCAATATATGCTAAATTGAACAATGTTACTAATATATTATTAATTTAGAAAGAAACAAGTCATAGATCATTATGCATTTATTATATAATACTTAAAGGTAATCATGTGCATATATTTTTTTCTGGATTTTATTTAATTATGTATTATATATAATGTTCTAAAATATACATAATATTTACATAATCCTATAAATCTAAATATACATATAAAGGTGAAATTTCTAAAATGTTGAATAATATGCAACGAGCAGTATTAGATATTTCACAAGCTGGGGAATGGGAAATCAAATGAAAGAGAACTTTTATTTTCAACTCTATAGGACTGTGTTGTTCAGTTAAAATCAGCAACAACTAGGATGGATCACTTGATAATTTGAAATCATATGCAATGCAAAAATATATATGTAACACCTATTTTCAATACAAGGCAATGTGTAAGACTGGTTAACTCCTCCTCCCCAAAAAAAGAGAAGAAAGAAAGAAAAGAAATGGCAGTAAGTATATTGTCGGAATGGTGAACTTCACTAGTAGCCTAAGGTAGATTCTATTTATGTTTAGCTGATTAAGAAACTTTTATATATTTGTTTATATGGAGTAGTAAGAATTTAAATATTTTTAATATTTTGAGAGGGTAAATTGTGAAAAAAAAATTTAAGATTCACAGTAGTTATCAAAAGCCATGCAACTATTGATATCCTTTTATCTGTAATCTGATCCTGTAACCAGGAAACTGACTTAAGGAAAACCTCAGTGATATATGTAAAAATTGCATGTCTCCTGAGATTCAGCAACATATAATTATGTGGGTATGTAACACAGTGAACATAGTAAATAGTAAATGATGGTTAAGATATTACAACATCACTAAAACTATTTTTTCTAACTATATAATGATATGATTATTTGTATGATATATTATTGTTAGCTGAAAGAAATGACTTGGAAAACTTTATATTCAACAACATATGAAATACAAATACAGTACACACAAACAATCTATCCATATGGGAAAGAAAATTAAAGAACTGACATGAAGTATTAGCAATAATTACATAAATAAGAGCTAACTTGCAATATGTTATCAATGGCTACCCTATACAGATTTCCACCCGCATCAAAGTAATAATGTTTTTCTTTACTGCCATATTCATAATTTAAAAATAAATCAAGAACTTTTACATTGTTTTAAAAATACATATCTTTTGATTTTTAGATTCCATAATCTGGAAATCAGTGTGATTCTTGTTAAAATAGGCACTGTTCTAAGGGAAAGGCAGACTTAAGCAAAACCTGGTGATTGTTTTACATATATCAGTTTGTCTCATCCATTTATTTTCTCAGGAGTGAGTAAACTCTCCTCTTATCACATGTTCTGCCAGATAATCTTTTACGATTCATTACCAATTTTGTGTAATGAAGTTCCTCTATTTTCATAAACTGCTCAGTTATACTTTCTGAAGTATAACTAAAATTAAAAAGTTTAATAAACATTTAATATTATTAAAACTCTAGTACTAACCTCTGTGTATATATGTCTCTAGCTGTCTCTGTTGAGAATTAACATTTCTCACTGTTTTCTGGCTTTATTTAATTTCTCTAGGATTACATTTTACATATTCTAAAATCTACTTAGTTATAGAGTGTTTTCTACTTTTCTTTTGTCCTGAGGTATTTGTTCCAAGTAATTGAGCATATTTTCACTCTGTCCTGAGGCTCATTTATATAAGCATATCAATTAGATATGTTGATAGCAGATTTGAACCCTTTTCTTAATTATGAGTGAAAGTACTTATATAGAAGAGTTCTATTCAACTCAAAACTTTTGATTAAGTATTTTTACTATTGCTAATATGTGATGGTAAATATAAATTGATATACAGAAATAAGATATATTTGTTTCCTTCCACTATGCCTTTGATTTTATCTACTTCCATCAAGATCCAAGAATCATTTATCAAGGCTTATCTATATGCAAACATACAGCCTTTTAAAAGGAAAGACACAGGTTCACAGAGCTCACAATTGATCAGGAAGTGTATTTTCCTATGTTAGATTAAGAGTTTTGTCTAAACTAAGTTTAAAAGATTAAAGATGAGGGCTTCCTTGGTGGCGCAGTGGTTGAGAGTCCACCTGCCGATGCAGGGGATGCGGGTTTGTGCCCTGGTCTGGGAGGATCTCACATGCCGTGGAGAGGCTGGGCCTGTAAGCCATGGCCGCTGAGCCTGTGCGTCCAGAGCCTGTGCTCTGCAATGGGAGATGCCACAACTGTGAGAGGCCAGCATACCACCAAAAAAAAAAAAAAAAGATTAAAGATGGTGGGTATAAGCATTTCCCCAGGAAAATTATTTCATGAACTGCTAGTCCTCACTAGCAAGAGACACACTGTACATCTTGATTCTGATATTAATCTGTGGGGGGATTTATCTTGGTGGAATGAGGAAAGGTCCCTGACTCAAGTCATATGACACCTGTCTAGAGAAAAATTTTAATCTGTTGTAGAGGCTCACATGAAAGTTCCCATGGAACAAGCAAAATATCTTCAAAGGGTTTCCTGTCATTGACCTCCATAATTTTAACAAGTGAATTACTACTTACACTAGACTTAAATTTTTACCTGTTTCATCTTTGTAATATTTTTTTTGACTTTTCTATAATCCCTTTCTTTCTTTGAATACCTTAAATAATTTTCCTAGAACAATTTTACCTATGAACAGTGTTGATAATTTCTTCAAAAAGTTAACATATTTTGGTTTTTCCTCAAGAAACCAGGACAACCATGACTGTCAATAATTTGCTTTGTTTTTCTGTCCTCACTGCAAATTTGTCTTGCTATCTCTTTGCAATGGGTGGAAATGGATTTGCCTCAGTGTGGTACTTGAATATTTCAGTAGGCCAATTGTTCAAGCCTGAAAGTGTGAAGTAACAGCCATGACTGGAGAAACTGATTTTAGGGCGTTAGGAGACACATTGTCAAGAGCATCAGCAGAAGCAGACTGTGTTGCAGCTGTTCTCTTACATTATATAATAGGATACCCATATTTTATCTCTTGGCTGTCACAAGCAATTAACAAGGAATGAAGAAAGTAATTTCAAATATTCATAAATAACTAGGAACTTTCACACACTTTGAAATAGGCCATTATAGACTTCAAGTTTTCCTATCAGAATATTCAAAACGTTGCACCATTTCAATAAATGTTTTTTAGACAATTTATTTTTTTTTATTTTTCTCTGGGTACATTTCTATAGCTATGAAATATAGTAGGTGATTATTTTATTAGGAAATACATATTTGTCTTATTATAATTTTTGTTTTCCTGAGATATTTGTTGTGTTTAATCCCTCTTTTGATAAGCAACAGAAATAAGAAAATGGATTTTTTAAACAGATATTCAACCTTCTAGCATATGCTGTTTACTAATTTCACATTAGTCATCAAATACAACCAATAGTGTTACAGTGAAGTTCTTACAAGAGTCAAGAGTTGATCTTTGTAGGATGCTGGAAAAGCTGTAAACACAGTGTTTGTTGAAAATTATATAATAACATTTCAGTCAATGTTTTAAAATTTATGCTTGTGTCTGCTTTGACAAGCAAGCCACAGTCTTTCCCAGAATACAAAAGGATCAGGTGGTGTTCAAACGCACCCAAAGAGAAAAGATTTCAACAATATACGTTACTGCAACACATAAGTGTCTAAAATTTTAGGAAATTTTCCTAAAATTACAGAAATATAACTAAATATCTTGTAATAATGCATGGATTTTAACTTTTATTACTCAATTTTATTATGTTTTTTTTTTGGTTTAATGACTTACAGTGACTACAGTTGAATATTGATTATACAGTTCTTTGTATTCTAAAGATGTAAATACAACTATAGATTTTCATTCCTTCTTAGACTTAAGTTGTAAAAAGCAAAAATAATTTACTCTCTCATTTTCATTATGACTACTATGTATGTAATTTTTATAGACATAAAATATTTTAAAACATGTAATTTCATTTCTCTAATTCTTTCTAGATAGCATAAACACAGGTGAAAAATTGTGTAACCTCTACGTACTGTAAAATATAGTACTCTTTAATAAAGGGAAAATTGATTTGCTAATTTTTTATTCAATTTTTTCATATTCAAACTGCTTTGGACTTCTGTGGTAATAGAAATTTCCATAAATTTTACAATTAAAAAAAGAACACTAGAAAAAGTGAAAAACTATTTTTAATACTAGAATAAATATAACTATAATTAATATCTTCCAGGGATAAAATATCTTATATATGAATGAATAAAGCATACTATACAGGAAATATTAGATGTATCAGTATTGGTACTGAGATAAAGAGGAAAATGATTTTTAGAAGTTTAATTGGAGCCAAACTGTGGAGGAGTCTTTCAGTGAAGGCAGGAAATATGGATTTTATTTAAGGTAGTGACTTGATAGTTCAGGATGGTTAGCTTGATGGTTAATGCATACAGTAGAAAGGAAGTTTTTAAGCATGCATTTTAATTGCCTACACATATATTGATGAACATTAAAAAGGTTGTTAAGAATTTAAGAAATTATTAATAATCTTTTAAAGGTTGTAAACTTGTGTAAGTGTAAATATTCAATTCAGGGTTTTTATTGCATCTCTATTAATTATCCTTCACAGCCAAAATAAATAAATAAATAAAAAGGAAAAGAATAGCATTTCATTACAAAAATGGATTAAAGACCTAAATGTAAGGTCAAACACTATAAAACTCACAGAAGAAAACACAGGCAGAACAGATTTTGACATAAATCACAGCAAGATCCTTTATGACACACCTCCTAGAGTAATGGAAATAAAAACAACACTAAACAATGGGACCTAATGCAACTTAAAAGCTTATGCACAGAAAAGGAAACCATAAACAAGATGAAAAGACAACTTTCAGAATGGGAGAAAATATTTGCTAACTAAGCAACTGACAAATAATTAATCTCCAAAATATAAAAGCAGCTTATGCAAATCAATATAAAAAAAACAAAAACCCAATCCAAAAATGGGCAGAAGACCTAAATAGACATTTCTCCAAAGAAGACATACAGATGGCCAACAGGCACATGAAAAAATGCTCAACATCATTAATCATTAGAGAAATGCAAATCAAAACCACAATGAGGTATCACCTCACACCAGTCAGAATGGCCATCATCGGAATATCTAAAAACAATAAATACTGGAGAACGTAGGGCAAAAAGGAAATCCTCCTGCACTGTTGGTGGGAATGTAAGTTGATACAACCATTATGGAGAACAGTATGGATGTTCCTTAAAAAACTAAAAATAGAACTACCATATGACCCAGTAATACCACTACTGGGCATATACCCTGAGAAAACCATAATTCAAAAATAGTCATATACCACAATGTTCATTGCAGCTTTATTTACAATAGCCAGGGCATGGAAGCAACCTAAGTGTCCATCAATAGATGAATGGATAAAGAAGATGTGGCATAAATATACAATGGAATATTACTCAGCCATAAAAATGGAAAGAAATTGAGTTATTTGTAGTGAGGTGGATGGACCTAGAGTCTGTCATACAGAGTGAAGTAAGTCAGAAAGAGAAAAACAAATACTGTATGCTAACACAAATATATGGAATCTAGAAAAATGGAACTGATGAACATAGTGGTAGGGCAGGAAAAAAAGATGCAGATGTTGAGACCCAACTTGAGGACACAGATGGGGAAGGGGAGGCTGAGACCTAGCAAGAGAGTAGAATTGACAAATATACACTACAAAATGTAAAATGGGTGGCTGGTGGGAAGCTGCTGCATAGCATGGGGAGATCAGCTCAGTGCTTTGTGATGACTAGAGGGGTGGAATAGGGAACGTGGGAGGGAGACGCAAGAGGGAAGGTATATGGGGATATGTGTGTGAATAGCTGATTCACTTTGTACGGCAGAAACTAACGCAACATTGTGAAGCAATTATACTCCAATAAAGTTGTATAAAAAATGAAATATATACAAATTGAATTTTAAACAAACAACTTTGAAACTTAAATTTTCTGAAATGATAGAATTAAAAAATACTTCTGAGGCTCTATTGTTTTTCAAGCAAACAAAGTTTATTATACTCCCAAGTCTAGAGACAGGAGGTATGGCCTGACATGCAGAGCCACATGGAAAAGCATCAGGGTGGTGAAGAGGCAGAAGACAGGTGTGAGGATGGGGATGCTGAAAGCAGCTTCTATTGGCTTTTCATTTTGGGCCATAGTAGACAGCTTAATATTGGCTAGTTGAATAATTTCTTCAGTGAGCTTTGGGCTATAGGAGTGGTCTTGAACTGATTGGTGCCTGACAGAGAGATAATTATAGCAGAAGAATATTCCCCTTTGAGATACATGGATCAGAAAGAAGAGGTATGCCTCTGGATTTGATAGTTTCACATAATGGTCTCAGGTGGACCGTTTGTTATGTCTAAGAATGGACTGGCCTATGGAGGGGCAGTCTCTCATCATTCAGAAAGTTTTTTTAAGATGTCAAAACACTATATATATATATATAACACACACACACACACACACACACACTACAATCAGTCCTCTGATATGTTGCATCATATTAAGGAATGTTCAGGGTGATGGTAGTGCATATTTTTAGTAAGTAGGGCTTAAGTTGGCTTAAACGGCCTAGAAAACATTTTATTTTGAGAGTAGAAAGGAGGAACAAAAAAAACTGCAAGGAGTATCTGCAGTTCAGCTCATAAGTAAGGATCCCTTTCACATGGCATTAGCCAAGAAGAATAGATTTGAAAATTTGAGAGTCTTTAAGAATATCTTCATGGAATTGGAAAATGTGTTAGACTCCTATTTTTCTTTTTAACATCTTTATTGGAGTATAATTGTTTTACAATCGTGTGTTAGTTTGTTCTGTATAACAAAGTGAATCAGCTATACATATACATATATTCCAATTTCTCCTCTATCTTACATTTAGCTCCCACCTTCCCTACCTCACCCCTCTACGTGGACACAAAGCACTGAGCTGATCTACCTGTGCTATGTGGCTGCTTCCCACTAGCTATCTATTTTACATTTGGTAGTGGATATATGCCCATGTCACTCTCTCACTTCGTACCAGCTTACCCTTCCCCCTATACGTGTCCTCAAGTCCATTCTCTATATCTGCAGCTTTATTCCTGTCCTGCCTCTAGGTTCTTCAGAACCGTTTTTTTTTTAATTCCATATATATGTCTTAGCATATGGTATTTGTTTACTCTTTATGACTTACTTCACTCTGTATGACAGACTCTAGGTCCATCCACCTCACTACAAATAACTCAATTTCATTTATTTTTATGGTTGAGTAATATTCCATTGTATATATGTGCTACATTTTCTTTTTCCACTCATCTGTTGACGGATATCTAGGTTGCTTCCATGTCCTGGCTATCGTAAATAGTGCTGCAATGAACACTGTGGTACATGACTCTTTTTTTTTTTTTTTTTTTTTGCACTATGTGGGTCTCTCACTGTTGTGGCCTCTCCTGTTGCCGAGCACAGGCTCCAGACACGCAGGCTCAGCAGTCATGGCTCACAGGCCTAGCCGCTCAGTGGCATGTGGGATCTTCCCAGACCGGTGCACGAACCCGTGTCCCCTGCATCGGCAGGTGGACTCTCAACCACTGCGCCACCAGTGAAGCCCTACATGACTCTTTTTGAATTATGCTTTTTTCAGGTTATATGCCGAGTAGTGGGATAGCTGTGTCATATGGTAGTTCCATTTTTAGTTTTTAAGGAACCTCCATACGGTTCTCCATAGTGGCTGTATTAACTTACATTCCCACCAACACTAAAAGAGGGTTACCTTTTCTCCACACCCTCTCCAGAATTTACTGTTTGGAGATTTTCTGATGATGGCCATTCTGACTGCTGTGAGGTGATACCTCATTGTAGTTTTGATTTGCATTTCTCTAATGATGAGTGATGCTGAGCATCCTTTCATGTGTTTGTTGGCCGCCTGTATATCTTCTTTGGAGAAATGTCTGTTTAGGTCTTCTGTCCATTTATGGTTTGGGTTGTTGTTTTTTTTGATATTGAGTTGCACGAGCTGCTTGTATATTTTGGAGATTAATCCTTTGTCAGTGGCTTCTGTTGTAAATATTTTGTAAATATTTCCTCCCATTCTGAGGGTTATCGTCTTGTCTTGTTTATAGATTACTTTGCTGTACAAAAGATTTTAAGTTTCATTAGGTCCCATTTGTTTATTTTTGTTTTTATTTCCATTTCCCTAGGAGGTGGGTCGAAAACGATCTTGCAGTATTTTATGTCATAGAGTGTTCTGCCTACATTTTCCTCTAAGAGTTTGATAGTGTCTGGCCTTACATTTAGGTCTTTAATCCATTTTCAGTTTATTTTTGTGCATGGTGTTAGGGAGTGCTCTAATTTCATTCTTTTACATGTACCTGTCTAATTTTCCCAGCACCACTTATTGAAGAGTCTGTCTTTTCTCCACTGTCTATTCTTGCCTCCTTTATAAAAGATAAGGTCACCATATGTCTGTGGGTTTATCTCTGGGCTTTCTATCCTGTTCCATTGATCTATATTTCTGTTTTTGTGCCAGTACCATACTCTCTTGATTACTGTACCTTTGTAGTATAGTCTGAAGTCAGGAAACAAGATTCCTCCAGCTCTGTTTTTCTTTCTCAAGATTGCTTTGGCTCTTCCGGGTCTCCTCAGTTTCCATACAAATTGTGAACTTTTTTGTTCTACTTCTGTGAAAAATGTCATTGGTAGTTTGATAGGGATTGCAATGAATCTGTAGATTGCTTTTGGGTAGTATAGTCATTTTCACAGTGTTGACTCTTCCAATCCAAGAACATGGTATTATCTCTCCATCTATTTGTATCATCTTTAATTCCTTTCATCTGTGTCTTATAGTTTCTGCATACAGGGCTTTTGTCTCCTTAGGTAGGTTTATTCCTAGGTATTTTATTCTTTTTGTTGCAATGGTATATGGGAGTGTTTCCTTAAATTTACTTTCAGATTTTTCATCATTAATGTATAGGAATACAAGAGATTTCTCTGCATTAAGTATGTATCCTGCTACTTTACCAAATTCATTGATTAGCTCTAGTAGTTTTCTGGTAGCCTCCTTAGGATTCTCTATGTATACTATCATGTCATCTGCAGTGACAGTTTCACGTCTTTATGATTTTGATTCCTTTTATTTCTCTTCCTTCTCTGATTGCTGTGGCTAAAACTTCCAAAACTATGATGAATGATAGTTGTGAGAGTGGGCAACCTTGTCTTGTTCCTGATCTTAGTGGAAATGGTTTCAGTTTTTCACCATTGAGAATGATGGTGCCTGTAGGTTTGTCATATATGGCCCTTATTATATTGAAATAAGTTCCCTCTATGATTACGTTCTGGAGAGTTTTGTTCATAAATGGATGTTGAACTTTGTCAAAACTTTTCTCTGCATCTGTTTAGGTGATCATATGTTTTTTATCATTCAGTTTGTTAATATGGTTTATCACATTGATTGATTTGCATATATTGAAGAATCCTTGCATTCCTGGAATAAACCCCACTTGATCATAGTGTATGATCCTTTTAATGTGCTGTTGAATTCTTTTTGCTAGTATTTTGTTGAGGATTTTTGCATCTATGTTCATCAGTGATATTGGCCTGTAGTTTTCTTTCTTTGTGACATCCTTGTCTGCTTTTGGTATCAGGGTGATGGTGGCCTCATAGAATGAGTTTGGGAGTGTTCCTCACCCTCCTATATTTTGGAAGAGTTTGAGAGCATAGGTGTTATCTCTTCTCTAAATGTTTGATAGAATTCACCTGTGAAGACATCTGGTCCTAGGCTTTGATTTGTTGGAATATATATATATATATATATATTTTTTGGTACGCGGGCCTCTCACTGTTGTGGCCTCTCCTGTTGCGGAGCACAGGCTCCAGACGTGCAGGCTCAGTGGCCATGGCTCACGGACCTAGCCGCTCCATGGCATGTGGGATCTTCATGGACCAGGGCATGAGCCTGTGTCCCCTGCATTGGCAGGCAGACTCTCAACCACTGTGCCACCAGGGAAGCCCCTATTGGAAAATTTTTAATCAGGGTTTCAATTTCAGTGCTTGTGATTGGTCTTTTTCTATTTCTTCCTGGTTAAGTCTTGGGAGGCTGAGCTTTTCTAAAATTTTGTTCATTTCTTCCAGGTTGTCCATTTTATTGGCATATAGTTGCTTGTAGTAATCTCTCATGATCCATTTTTTTTTCTGCAATGTCAGTTGTTACTTCTACTTTTTCATTTCTAATTCTACTGATTTGAGTCTTCTCCCTTTTATTCTTGATGAGTCTGGCTAATGGTTTATCAATTTTGTTTATCTACTCACAAAACCAGCTTTTAATTTTATTGATCTTTGCTATCATTTTCTTCATTTGTTTTTCATTTATTTCTGATCTGATATTTATGATATTTTTCCTTCTGCTAACTTTGGCGTTTTTTTGTTCTTTCTTCTCTAATTGTTCTATGTGTAAGGTTAGGTTATTTATTTGAGATGTTTCCTGTTTCTTCAGGTAGGATTGTATTGCTATAAACTTCCCTCTTAGAACTGCTTTCACTGCATCCTGTACGTTTTGGGTTGCTGTGTTTTCATTGTCATTTGTTTCCAGGTATTTTATGATTTCCACTTTGATTGCTTCAGTGATCTCTGGTTATTCAGTAGTATATTGTTTAGCCTCCATGTGTTTGTATTTCTTACAGATGCTTTTTTTAAAAAATTGATATCTAGTCTCATAGCATTGTGATCAGAAAATATATTTGATAGGATTTCAATTTTCTTAAATTTGCTGAGGCTTGGTTTGTGACCCAAGATATGATGTGCCCTGTAGAATATCCATGAGCACTTGAGAATAAAGTGTATTCTTTTGTTTTTGGATGGAATGTCCTATAAATATCAATTAAGCTCATCTTGTTTAATGTGTCATTTATAACTTGTGTTTCCTTATTTATTTTCATTTTGGATGATCTGTCCATTGGTGAAAGTTCCCTACTACTATTGTGTTACTGTTGATTTCCCCTTTTATGGCTGTGAGCATTTTCCTTAGGTATTGAGTTGGTCTTATGTTCGGTACATAAATATTTACAATTGTTATACCTTCTTCTTGGATTGATCCCTTGATCATTTTGTAGTGTCCTTCTTTGTTTATTTTAATAGCCTTTATTTTAAAGTCTGTTTTGTCTGATATGAGAATTGGTACTTCAGCTTTCTTTTGATTACCATTTGCATGCAATATCTTTGTCCATCCCCTCACTTTCAATCTGTATGTGTCCTTAGGTCTGAAGTGGGTCTCTTTTAGACAGCATATATATGGGTCTTGTTTTTGTATCCATTTAGCCAGTCTATGTCTTTTCATTGGAGCATTTTGCCCATTTACATTTAAGGTAATTATCGATATGTGTGTTCTTATTACCATTTTCTTAATTGTTTTGGTTTGTTATTGTAGGTCTTTTTCATCTCTTATGTTTCCTGCCTAGAGAATTTCCTTTCACATTTGTTGTAAAGCTGGTTTGGTGGTGCTGAATTCTTTTAGCTTTTGCTTGTCTCTGAAAATTTTAATTTCTCTATTGAGTCTGAATGAGATCCTTGTTGGGTAGAGTAATGTTGGTTTTAGGTTTTTCCCTTTCATCACTTTAAATATCTCCTGCCACTCCTTTCTGGCTTACAGAGTTTCTGCTAAAAGATCAGCTGTTATCCTTATGGGGATTCCCTTGTATGTTATTTGTTGCTTTTCCCTTGATGCTGGTAATATTTTTGTTTGTATTTAATTTTTTTTTTTTTCTTTTTGGTACATGGGCCCCTCACTGTTGTGGTCTCTCCCGTTGTGCAGCACAGGCTCTGGACACGCAGGCTCAGTGACCATGGCTCATGTGCCCAGCAACTCTGTGGCATGTGGGATCTTCCTGGACTGGGGCACGAACCCGTGTCCCCTGCATTAACAGGTGGACTCTCAACCACTGTGCCACCAGGGAAGCCCTGTATTTAATTTTTGGTAGTTTGATTAATGTGTGTCTTTGTGTGTTTATCCTTGCATTTATCCTGTTTGGGACTCTCTGAGCTTCCTGGACTTTATTGACTATTTTCTTTCCCATATTAGGGAAGTTTTCAACTATAATCACTTCAAATATTTTCTCAGTCCCTTTTTTTTTCTCATCTTCTTCTAGAACCCCTATAATTAATTAGAATTTTGGTGCATTTAATGTTGTCCCCGAGTAGACTACCATTTTTAAATTAATATTAAACTGATGAAATATTTGACGCAATGGTCAAGTCTGAAATTTTTCTAGATCCGTGTTATGTGTGTTTGTATATATTTCCTTGTTTATGTGCATCATCTTTCCCACATACATTTCTGATGATTCATTTACTATTTCGTAAAATATTCTGTTCATTGTAACTAACACTGATGTTATCTTTAGAGTTTCTTACATAATAAAATATATTTACCAGTTCTTTTCCTGAAAGCCTTTATCATTTGGTTTGGACTAAATGTGATATCTTCTGCACTAACACAATAGTTAAATACTATTATGAACCAGTAGTCAACAAGCAATAGGTCCTACTGAATTTTAATGTAAACTATAGGAGATGTTCCTGAGCATTTCTTTCTTAAAATTTCTGACTACTTAAAATTGGTTTTGAATTTCAAAGATAGTACTATAGTGTCTACTTAGTTTTAAATCATCTTTAAAGGAACACTTATATTATCTGTTATTGGTAAATATCATTAGTGTTAGAATGTTTGGTGCAGAAACTCTTAAGCAACATTCTTCCTTATTTCAGATAATACAGTTATGGACTCCAATCACTAGTTAATATATGTTGATATGTAAATTTCTCTCTTAATGTTGGGACAGTTGGGAAAGGACTCAATGTTAAACTATCTTGGGCTTCCCTGGTGGCACAGTGGTTGAGAGTCCGCCTGCCGATGCATGGGACACGGGTTTGTGCCCTGGGCCGGGAAGATCCCACATGTCGTGGAGCAGCTGGGTCCGTGAGCAATGGCTGCTGAGCCTGCGAGCCATGGCCGCTGAGCCTGTGCGTCTGGAGCCTGTGCTCTGCAGCGGGAGAGGCCACAGCAGTGAGAAGCCTGTGTACAGCAAAAAAAAAAAAAAAAAAAAAAAAAAATATTAAACCATCTTCAATATCTCAAAACAAAAATCCTCAAATTTATTTATTTCAATAGAAACATTAAGTTAATGTCATGTTTAAAAATATAACATTTTATATAGATTGAGAACATAAAGTAAACATTCATAAACCTTTAAAAAATAAGTTTATGGGAGCTGAGGAAGATTTAGGAATTGAGTTTTCTCTTATAGCACTTTTTTTCTCTCTTTCTCATGTTATTTAATCTTCATTTTGGACATGTGCCCAATGCACCATCTCTACTTTCTATATTTTATGTTAATTTTTTCGACATCATATATATGTATATTTAACATCTTTATTGGAGTATAATTGCTTTACAATGGTATGTTAGTTTCTGCTTTATAACAAAGTGAATCAGTTATACATATGTATATGTTCCCATATCTCTTCCCTCTTGCGTCTTCCTCCCTCCCACCCTCCTTATCCCACCCCTCTAGGTGGTCACAAACCACCTAGCTGATCTCCCTGTGCTATGTAGCTGCTTCCCACTAGCTATCTGTTTTACATTTGGTAGTGTATATATGTCCATGCCACTCTCTTACTTTGTCCCAGCTTACCCTTCCCTCTTCCCATATCCTCAAGTCCATGCTCTAGTAGGTCTGTGTCTTTATCCCCATCTTACCCCTAGGTACTTCATGACTCTTTTTTTTTTTTTTTCCTTTGCCTTAGATTCCATATATATGTGTTAGTATATGGTATTTATTTTTCTCTTTCTGACTTACTTGACTCTGTATGACAGACTCTAGGTCCAACCACCTCATTACAAATAACTCAATTTCATTTCTTTTTATGGCTGAGTAATATTCCATTGTATATATGTGCCACATCTTCTTTATCTATTCATCTATTAATGGACTCTTAGGTTGCTTCCATGTCCTGGCTATTGTAAATAAAGCTGCAACATCATATCTTCTTTTTAAATCAAATTGTCTACTTTCTTATAATTTAGAGTTTCTGGGAGAATTCTACCCCAACTTCCTCTAACCCACACTACTTTCATCACTCTTCTTGCAACCTATCCACTTCTGCTTTAGATATTAACAATATCCTCATCTCAGGAATTCATCTTTAAAAATTCTTAAGAAAGATAAAGTAATTGACCCAATTCATTTTTTTTTGCTCGAAATATTACTCAACATACAGCATACTGTCCATGATTTAAATATTCCATGCTGATTAGCTATTTTTGGAATAGAGGAAGACTTTTCATAATATAAAACATATTAAGCTATAATATTGAAAAAATAATTCTACATTAAAGGGGTTTGTCATGATATTAATACTGTAATTAACATGTTTATTTAATCCACATTTAATTTTAAATGGAATAATAAAATAGAAATTGTCACAAATCAAACTTATGACAAGAAAAAATCCACATGATCTCTCAATAACTAATCCATAATATGTTATTTTTATCTGTGTATCTGAATGGCTGAGGGATTTATGGGAATGTTTATAGGAGAAAAAGCAAGTAGTGAATCTAACATGAACACAATTGTCAGAACCCTCTGTATACCCTTTGCTCCCTGGGACCTGATAAATATTCCTGGAAAACAACTAACTCCTTTTTCTGGGTACTCTGTTGATTCTTCAGACCTTAGCTTCTATCTGACCTCATTTAGAATGTTTTCCTGAAATTTTCAAGTTTATGTTAGCTGAAAGTCATACGCTATGCCATTTCAGAAGTCTGAATCCTAGATTGAAGTTGTTGAAGTCTGGAGACTTGGGAATTCTTCATATCAAAGATAACATCTATACCAAAGGAACAGGAACTACAAGTTTTTTTTGTTATTTTTTCTAAAGAAATCAAAATTATCTGTATATCTTCAGTGATGTCCTGGGGAAAAATTACCAAGAACATGGAAGACAAACATATTCTCACATTTCTTAACACGTTTATTATGTGGCATATGTATGAGAGAAGAAACGGTTCTTATTCTCAAAAAAGTACCTTTCTGTCAATTGTTTAAACAGAAAAGATGCAAATATTTACACTTAAATGTATACTTCATATATTTTTACGATGCTAATATGATCACATTAAAATGAATTATTTGTGAAGAGAATTTTAAATCTCTAATTCACTGACATGATTTTCAGCAATGAAAATAATCACCCCTTATGTAATATATTACACAAACTTTTTTTTAAAATTCATAAAATTTTCAAAGATCATAAAAACAGAAGCATTAAAACTTGGAAAGTTCTGTTTTATTCTGTCTTTATGCTTAATGGGTTGAACTGGATCTTTTTGTAAGTATAGCAACTAGAATAAACTAATACTCTCAATTTATTTTTGAGAATAAGTATGCAGAAAAATTTAAGCAGCTGATGACAGTTAAATCTTACCATCCATTATATAACTAAAAACTTAAGAATTATATCAGGTGGATAAATATACTCCCTAAAACAGAACATCTCCCATTTCAATAACTGCAGCAATGATTCAGTCAAGTATGAGGCATGAGGTCTGTTCAACATCAAGACATATAAGACATGTATCCTCTCCACAAGAAAGCTACAGTAAATAGAGATTTGGCAGAAAAAGAAAACTGGGGGAAGATATATTTCTATTTTGAAGGAATGTGGAAAATGTTATACAACTGTATTAATGAAGAGGAGATGGGCGCGAGAAATGAAACATTCCTAGGAATGGAGAAACTATAAAATGGATTGACATTTCAGAAAACATTTAGATTTTAAGGTATCTCTTCTGACTATGATGGAGTTCTTCCACGATAAAGAACTATAAAAGCTAGAAATTCAATGATTGACCAAGACTGTCATAGCTTTAGGAACAAATATCTTAGAGATCAAATAAATCCATTAAAGTGAGCCTTACTTTTCCCATTGTTTCTCCTCCCCATCCTCATGAAGACATTTAGTCATTCACAGCATGGGGCATACAGCAGCCTAGAAAGTATAACCATCTCACTCGACAAGGTTGAGAAAATGTTCACATCAAGGCTACTGGGTCAGCCAGAATTTAAGAGATTAAATCCTTGAGAAAAGGGACCTGAGAAAAATGCATCATATTATCCACATTACATTATAGATGTAATTAGTTTTCAGAGTTTTTGCTGAGACCTAAGCTGTCAAGTATCAATTTAGAGAAGGAAACACAATATAGAAAGCAACTACTGTGGTGTTAAAAAACAACAAGCTAAAATTGTGTCAGACCCACAGTTAAGGAAGTCAAGACACAGAAATAAGGGCATGCCAAGTAGTGGGGCTCTACTAAAACACAAACTTTCTGATGTTGTCTCTAAAGTTCTGTGTCCAAGGAATTAAGCAAACCAGAAATAGTATAACCTTTACAAATTCTGAAATCTAATCATGATTTGATCAAACTGATCTGCCTGTACTTTACTTGCCTTCCAGAGGAAAATAAAAGGAGAACAGTAATACTGCTCCCCCCAGACCATAAGTTTTTCATATGCCAAACTCAACATTGAATTAGTGCAGTCATTCTAGGTGACAGGATCATATGACTAAAGTTCAACAGGAGAAAAAATGCAATGGAAACAGACCTAGAGTCATTTATATGTTGTAGTTTTTTAAAGGCAGATTTATAGCTGTTATTAAAATATTGAAGAAAATCAATGAAAAGAAGAATTGGCCAGAAAAGTAAAAGCAAGTGGAAATTCTAAAACTAAAAACACACAATAATTAAAATTCATAAATTAGAACTTAAATTTGAAAGAATTTAAGAATTTGAAAGAATGTTAGAAACAGCGGAAGAGAGATAAGTGGACTGGACAATGGCCAGTAGAAAATATCCAGTGGACTGGACAATGGCCAGTAGAAAATATCTAGTTTGAAACAGTAGAAAAAATGAAGGAAAATTCAGAAAGGAGGCTAAGTGACTGTGAAAAGCTCTACTCTACCAATTATTATGAAAAGCCAACTTGTAGTCTGAGTTAAATGATACCTCCTAGTATCATTACTAGGAGTGGAGTAATAGTGTGGAGACTCTATTACTATTACTAATACTATTGCTGTTACTCTATTACAATTACTACATTACTTTTAATGGGTCACACATTCTAATGACATCTCCTACTATCAATCTTTGCCTACAGAACTGAGTCGCCATGGGAACTTCTGGTTATGCTGAGGCCCCTTCAGCAGCACATTCTTGGGGTCTTGGTAAGTGACAGATATATCATCTGAGCACTCCTGTGGAACAAAGTCATTTGGTGTGTTTGTTGGCTTCAGTGAATTCACTCAGTAGTCCCATTTCTCTCAGCCTTTCAATCCCTTCTTTTACCATCTACTACAGACTTTGTATTATTTTTACCTCAGTTTATGCCACTGTTTATTCCTTGCTTTTGTGATTTATCCTAGCAGCATATTTATACAAATTTTCTTGCTAAAGCATGTATATTGGGAGCAGGCTTACATATGATAAGCTTTTTATTATCTAAATTTATGTTCTAGCTCCTTAGGTCCTGCACAATCAGGTTATAGAACCATACATCCCAATGAAGGCTTTAGTTCAACTCAGCAGGAGCTTTAGTGTTAGGAAAACCCTTTAGATTTGTCCCCAGTTGTCTTGATGGGCTGAGATTTTGTATCTTTGTATTGATTATTCTTTGGATGGATCTGTTCCTGGAAAGACTGATGACCTTGGATGAAGTAATTCTTCAATTCTGAGGCAATCGACAATGATGGTTAATAACCTAGGTCCATCTTCCAGCAGTAATCTCAGCAGCTAAGGGAAAAAGGATCTGGGTGGTATGTAACAGTGTCCATCAAAACTAAAATAATTACTAAAACTCTAGTAATATTTTTAAGGGAAAAATGAGACGTCAGCAATTTCCAAATCAAATGGAGTGGAAGAAATGCTATAGATGTTTATAGTAATTTTAAAAGACCAAGGAATATATTCTTTAAAAATTTGTGAATACATTTATTGAGAACTTAGTTGTAATGAGGAATTCTGTGAAAAACACAACAAATAAAAACTATAAGAGAAGCAAATGTATGAACAATTTTATATTTATTAAAAACTTGAATCCGAATGTAAAAACCTTTTCAAGAAGAAAATTCCAGACTTACATGATTTTGCTTGTGAATTTTCCAAACATATAGAACAAAATAATATTAAATCTATATGTTATTTCATAGTAAAGAAAAAATAAAAAACAATTTCTCAACAAAATTTGTAAAGAGTGCATAATATTTTTATGCACATCTGACAAGGATATTTATAAAAAAGGAAATTATAGTCTAATATTTGTCATGAAAATAGATACAAAAACCAAAAAAAAAGTTACTTAAAGAAATTATACTATATAGTTAGAAATTAAAATCACAATCAAGTTGAAGTTGTTGCAAGACAAAATTATGTCTCCTGGAAGATAATAAAGAAGAATATTTTTATGATATGGAGGGGGTCAAAGGGATTTTTTTTTAATCCAGAACACAAAAAATACAAACCAAAACAGCAAAGATTTCTAAAATGAATTTCATTAATTTATTATCTTCTACATATTAAAATGTAGTATTAGCACAGGGAATTCTACTCAACATTCTAATGGCCTATATGGGAAAAGAATCTAAAAAAGAATGGATATATGTATAACTGATTCAGTTTGCTGTACGCCTGAAACTAACACAACATTGTAAATCAACTACACTCGGATAAAAATATCTCTAATTATTAGAGAAATTTTAAAAATTAAAAAATTTATGTATATTTTTAACCTAAAAAAAAAAAAAGAAAATGTGTTAGGAGGGAGAAGGAGCACTTTCAGTGGAATCTTTGCTTTGAAATTTCATACTTTTTATAGTTAGTCATAGGAAAAACCCTAAAGAAAATAAATGAAAATATATATTTTTTTAAATTTAAAATAAAATGTAGTATTAAAATAGTGAAAGGACAAGTCACAGAAGGGAGAATATAGTTTCTGTGCATCAATCTGACAAAAGTTTCTTACACATAATACATAAAATACACTCAATTTTTTTAAAAGACAGACAATCCATTTTTTAAATGTCAAAAATGGGGCACCAAGCTTTTGCCGCTGGAGTGAGCAGCTTCCAGGCCTGAGGTCAATCCACGCATCACCCTGGGAGGAGTCCCGCCCCCTGGGGCAGCAGTCCAGCAGGAGCAGTTCCGCAGGCAAGAGGTTGTGGAACCGCAGAAGCCTGGGCGATATTTGTTTTCTGGAGACTGTTCCTTCTCAGGAGAAAGAGCCGGGAGACAGGATATGGCTATTGAGCAGACGGAAGCAAGGTCTCAGGTGTCAGTGGTTTTCGAGGATGTGACTATGCTCTTTATGCGGGATGAGTGGAGAAAGCTGTGTCCTTCTCAGAGAACTTGTACCAACATATAATGCTGGAGAACTATGGTCATGTGGTCTCATCAGGACCCCCTAATTTAAAAAAAAAATGTCAAAAATTGAAAGGAATTTTACATGAGACGATCCTAAATACCAATGAGCACAAAGATGTTCAAATGACTAATCATTAGGGCACTATATAGTAAAACCACAGTGACACCTCTCTGTACCCCAACCACAAATGCTAGTGCAAAACATAAAAACTGGCAACATCAATATTACTGAGACTACAGTGGAAGTGGAGAGCTTATACTAAACTGTACAGGACTGTTTATGATACAAAAGTATTGAAAATGTAGTCTGAAACAAAATTTTGTAAGTCCTTTGCTCTTGCTCACAAGAGACTCATGCAAAATTGTGTCCCAACAATGATGATCTTGGAATAATCTTTTCTAAGGTTTTTTGGTATTGGTTTTTCATTTCAGTTGAATTTCTCTGGACACTATGAAAGCCCATCCCTCCTCTTGGACCTGAGAAAAGCCTATCCCTAATTTAAGGGAGGGACAGGTTGTCTTCCTTTTCAAAAAGGGCAAAAAAATGATCTCACAGGGTGTATTTTTAAGATTAAATGTGTTGATTTTGGTGAAAGATTTAGCTCAGCACAAGGACAATGATAGCATTCAGTAAATGGTACTTTTCCTTCATGCTATATTCCCACTCAAATACCTGAGACATCTGAATAATAATTTAAAAATTGGAGAAATAAACTAAAATAAACATTTTGGATGAAAGATACTCTCTTAGTTGCAACCATTGTTTATAAGGTAATATTGAGTTTACAGTCTTTGCATGATGAGGTAAAATTATAAAATTCAATATTCTATTAGATTTTAAAAGGACATCACCATATTTAGTTTGTTAAGTGATGGTTAAATGAAGAACAAATATTTTCTATTAGAAAGATGGCTTTAATTAAATAGCATTTCAGCAATTAAAGATATCAAAAACAGCACAGATATAGGATATATTTTCTTTTTCTCTAAGCTCAGCTATAATATACACATGTTGACATGTAGCATTGATTTTTTCCTTTATATATGGCTGTATTAACTTTCAAAGTTCACACAAATGTGTACCTTTCAGAAACAGAAGCAGCAAAATGACTAAGATCCTGGGAAGAAAGCTTCATTATGTTCTTTTCATTTAAATTTATGCATTTTTTAAAAGCATCAATTTTTTACATTTTCTAAGATGTTTACTTCCTTAGATGGTTTTGGGAATTCACTGTAACATTTAATGTATAATTTGTGTATGCTCTGTAACTCATATTTAATTCAAGATGTAGAAAAACTTTATTTCTTTAATCATATTTTATGAACAGAATACCTGTAAGTGATCATGCTTTTTATGTCACTTTCTTACCTAAAAATATAAAACATAAACAGCCAGCAGCATCAGGCTTGTTTGTGTATATCTGAAGCCCTGTGTAGTGTTTATTCTCAATATTACCAAAAGCAATAGAATATAAATTATTAAGCTGATTTAAAACTCTTCATTTTAGTGTTTAAAATACTCCTCAACAAATTCCTGATGATTCAACATGCATAACTTATCCCGTGTTTCCTGGTGCATTTCTTGGAAATTTTCACTTGGGCTTCAATCAAGGGGCTAAATTAACTACTAGCTTAATACCTATTGCTAAAGCAGATATTTCACTTCCAGCGTGCATTGTTTCAGCCAATTGTATACTACAAAAGTTGACCTTGCCAATCCTGTTCCCTTACTTGTGATTTTTTCCTCTCTAATCTATTTTTAAAATAATAATGAGAAAAAAAAACCTACCATCAAAATTCAGAACAGAAACCAATCACTACATTTAATTATTATTTGATTTCACTTTTTTCCATCCCCCCAATCTCATTTATGTGCCTTTTCTCTACATTTCCCATATATCCACGATTCTTTGGAGGCTGTAATAATTTCTGAAAATAGATACTACTTTCTCTAATGAATTTTGGAAGACTTTATTGAATTCTTGATGTTGTAAACATCAGGAATATAAGCTAGGAAATATTTCAAGCTCAGTTTCTAGAAGCATATTTTGATTTAACCCTCTCCACATTGCAATTTCTTTTGCCAGTGTGTTAGACAGAAAGATACTCTGTCCAGTTCCCCTTTAAGGGAAGATTTGATACCTGTCTATGGGAAATGCGATCAGCACTCAAATTCCATTTTTAGTTCCTTCAAGGTCTAACTCAGCTTCAGAAACTAACTGCCGCGCCTGAGGTCATTTCCTGAAAAATTTAAGACTGTAAATGCCTGGACTTCCAGCTTAACATGGAAACCTATTTGCTCCACAACACCTTACTAATCTGGACAAGGTTTTGTAAAGCCTTTATGACTGCTAAACCATCCATGCCTCTTTTTGTTCCTTGCACAGTTGTTCCTACATAATAAATAATTGGTACCCCAGACTCCATTAAAACTTCTGCTTCTAGAGAACCTCAAGAGTTGATGCCAGAAGCAGCCTGAGAAAATAAATTATAAGCTAATCCAGTTTGAAATGATAACTGCCATCACTAGCAGGAAATGGAAAACAGAGAGCCCCTGGCTATTCAACTTTCAAAACCCTTACTGATGGTGAATTGGCAGGGTGTACTGGTAGAAAGGAATAAAATAGATGGTGCTATGTATCAAATGCTTGAGATATAAAGAAGAAATAGAAGTTATAAGTAAAATAAGATTAGATGACAATTGCTAACTGCCATTAATGCTCTAAAGCAAAATAATAAACAGTTCGGCTACCAGCAGGTTCAAAGCAAGATGTGAAAGTTAGAGGGAATCCTTAATTTCATACAAAGAAGTTCCCATCTTTTACATCATAATGATAGAGGCTAGGAACAAGTTCAAGACCAAGTCCAGGACGTAAGAGTGAGTGGCTAAACATCATTTATGATTAAATGTCTAACAAAAGCAACTATTTTTGACAATGTCAGGGTTCTAATTGGAAAAACCTGGTTCCTCGACACAACAAATGGTTACATCTGCATGGATGCCCTGAAGATTTTAATTTTGAAGATTTCTTTGAACGTTTAGAGCCTGCTCATGTAATCCATTCCTACCTGTTAAAAAGTAGAATTTCTTTCTGTTTTGCACTTAAAGACAATATAGAAGCCTCTACCCTACAGTGAAAAAAATATCTCCCCTCAGGATTTGCTCCCTTCTTTCCTCCTGGCCACTGGACTTAAAATTAAGATTAAGTTATAGCAGGACTCAGTTTGAGATATGCCAATGCACGTAAGGGAGGAAAGCAGCTATTTCCCAAATAATAGCTAGCTACTTTATAACAGCAGTATCTGACGAAATGAGCAGGGGAGTAAACTTTGAGGATCCTTGTCTCATAGAGTAGTATATAAAATTAGATAAGAAAGAGTATTGTGTTTTTTTTGTTTGTTTGTTTTGTTTTGTTTTGTTGAGAGTATACTCTCCATACAGGATGTAGCACTCTAACAATTTTCCAGATGGTGAGAATTGCTACTAGGATGTCCCACACTGAGCAAAGTTGAAATGCAAGAATTGCCATGACATATGGTTCAGAGAAGAAAGCAAGCTGAAATGGACATTATATGCCTGACTAGAAGACCTATCAGAAGATTACATTCCATGGGAAAACCCAAAAGAACTACCATTTATCAGGGCTATGAGGAATATCTTTGTGGAGACACCAATATCACTAAAACATTCATTAGTGATATTATGCTGACAAGTCAGAATAAGCAAGTGGTTGTTTAGAAAATCACACTGGTTGTTTAGGAAAACATCTGCATTCTCAAAGGTGAAAGATAAACTCTGTAAAGATTCAGCAGCCTTCTATATCTATAACATGTTTAGGTTTCCGTTGCTCAGTGGAATGTCAGTATATTCACTTGAGAGTAAAGAGGAAAATGTCATTTCATATATTTTATGACATAGAGGAGGTGCCTCTTCAGGTTCTGGAGGCAGCATTCTTCTCTTTTTAAAAGTGCTGCTTCTAGGGCTTCCCTGGTGGCGCAGTGGTTGAGAGTCCGCCTGCCGATGCAGGGGCACGGGTTCGTGCCCCGGTCCGGCAGGATCCCGCATGCCGTGGAGCGGCTGGGCCTGTGGGCCATGGCCGCTGGGCCTGCGTGTCCAGAGCCTGTGCTCCGCGGCGGGAGAGGCCACAGCAGTGAGAGGCCCGTGTACCGCAAAAAATAAAAAATAAAAAAAGTGCTGCTTCTACAGATATACTGGATAACAGAAAAGGTAGCCAGACTTGAATAAGACCCATAGTAGGAAGAGATTGTATGGCAGCTCCATACTGCAGTACACTCAACCTGGTAGGCTATGAAATTCAGTAGACGGTCTATGTTGGAGCTGAGTGAGGGGGAAAAGTAACTTGTAGAATTGATGAGAAATTCTTTGAACAATAACTTTTGGCATGATTTGGGGCCATTTAGAAAGGAGATACCTGAATACTAAACACAAATTGACCACATGACTCAGATTGCTCGTCATGAGCAGGATTGTATTAGACACAAGGTGATAGGTCAAGATGGCTCAACCACAATTTGAATACCTTCAAATGTAGTAATAGAATCCTTGAAAACCTAAAAGCAAACCAAAACAGAATTATGATGGACTATAAGAGAACTAAAAATGGTGTAACATATGCATAAGAAAGAGAACAAAAAGAGACAGGAATAGAAGAAATATTTGAAACAATAATTTCTACAAATTAATTTTAGACACAAAATCATAGATCTAGCAAATTCAGAGAATGCTAAGTGGAATAAATGTCAAAAAGAACCCTCATACATTCAAGCATATCATTTTCAGACTAAAGAAAATCAAAGATAAAACAAACAAACAAACAAACAAACAAACAAAAAACCCTGAGAAAAGCCAGAAAAAAAAAGAAGCAGTTTACCTATAGAGGAACAAAGATAAGAATTATATCCAACTTCTCCTCAGAAACCAAGCAAGCAAAAAGAAAATGCAATGAAATATTTAAAGTGTTGAGAGAAAAAGTACCATCCTAGAAGTCTGTATCATGAAAAATTATCCATCAAATTAAAGAATAAATAAAGGCAATCTCAGATGAATGAAATTGAGGAAATTTGTTGCCAGTAGACCTTCCTTGCAAGAAAAGTTAAAAGAAGTTATTTGGTGATATTTGGTCTTTGACCCTGGTTCTCAACACAGATCCCCTACATCTCTTGGAAATTTCTGAATGATATCAGTGTATTTTGTTCTAATGAGGTGACTGTCGGGCTCCTGGTTGGGGGCTGGTCACCAGAAAGACCAAGTCATGATTAGAAGCTTAGAATTTTCAGCCTCACCTCCCATTCTACAGAGAGGAGAGAGGGTCTGGAAATTGAGTTAATGATCAATCACACCTATGTGATAAAGCCTACATAAAAATCCCAAGACTATGGGGAGCAGGGAGCTTCTGAGTTTGTGAACATGTGGAGGTGCTGAAAGTTACACACTTGGATAGAGCATGGAAGCTTCATGCCCCTTTCCACATACCTTGCCCTATGTATCTCTTGCATTTGGATGTTCACCTGTATCCTTTATTGTATCCTTTTATGTTAAACTGATGTAACAGTTAGTAAACAGTTTACTTAAGTTCTGTAAACTGCTCTAGCAAATTATTGAACCTACGGAGGAGGGGACTGTGGGAACCCTGATTTATAGCTGGTGGGTCAGAAGTATAAGCGACAACCTGGGGCTTGACATTGGCATCTGAAGTGTGTGTGTGTGTGTGTGTGTGTGTGTGTTTGTCTGTCAGGTGAGACAGAGTCCTTAACCTGCGGGATCTGAGGCTATCTCAGGGTAGATAGTACCAGAATTCAGTTAAATTGTAGGACACAAAAGCAAACTATGACTTTATTAGCAGAAATAACATCAAGTCCGGTATCAACTGGCATTCAATGCCATAAAATTAATTTAACTTCTAAGCATTTAGTTTTATAGATTTCTTAGCTAGGCACACTATTGGTCAATAAAGGCTCTCATTTCAAGATTTTGGTTAATTAGAAAGTTTCCTTATATTTAAATATAATTTAAAACTTTGATTTTACTCATAACTACATATTAATGCCAATGCATGGCAGAGACTCCCCTATGGATAAAACACTTCCAGATGTTACAGATATATCTAGTGCAAAGTTACAATCAAATTGAGGTATATATCTTAAAAGTTGATTTATTTTTCTATTGTGGATTTAATTTTGGATCCAGGATGTTTTGCACATATATGTTTTTTGTTGTTGAAACTGCTATATTATAAGACAGCTTTGTGATTGTTAACATGAATATTCAATCATTTTATACCTTGTAGAAAATAAAACATAAGCAACAACCATGTCTAACTGTTTTATATAAATATGTTATTTACTTTGGTGATATTGTATTACATCTCTAACTGTAGTTTCTAGAACTAACAATGAAGAATAAAGAAATATGGCATTTTTTTGGTGGTTCAATGGAATAACTTGCATTGTTTGTACTGCACATGGAAAGAGACATTTTGCATTAGAAAATAGAAAATTATCCTGAGCTAATTTTAAACTAACCAGACCCTTGTTCTAATTAATTCATTATACATGAGAGTGACTTTTACTTTGTTTAAAAACATATGGCTGAATCTATTATTTGGATAGATTTGAATAGATTTTATTCTTGGTTCATATATAAGAATTTTAACTAGCTCTCCTAAAACACAATATTTCTTCCCTGAATAATTTTCAAGCAAACAGACCTAACAGTATCAATCTTATGACATATAATGTGGTTTTGATACATTTGTATTTGAGGTTTATTCTCACATATTTTAGATTGCTATAATTAACGTTTTCTATATCATGGTATTTTAAACACTGCTAGGAGTGTTTATAGAATTTGAAATTTGAAAACTTAGAGTCAAATAAATCCATAGTCTACCATCAAAATAAATGAAAAAATACATCTTAAATCATTCTCGGATTTGTTATTTTTCCACTTCAAAACCTTCAATGCATTTCTTGTTTGTTTGTGTTTTTTCTGAATTTTATTTTATTTACTTTTTTATACAGGAGGTTTTTATTAGTTATCTATATTATACATATTAGTATATATATGTAAATCCCAATCTCCCAATTCACCCTACCACCACAACCACCCACCCACCCTGCTTTCCCCCCTTGGTGTCCATACATTTGTTCTCTACATCTGTGTCTATATTTCTGCATTGGAAACCAGTTCGTCTATATTTCTGCATTGCAAACCAGTTCATCTGTACCATTTTTCTAGATTCCATGTATATGCGTTAATTTACAGTATTTGTTTTTGTCTTTCTGACTTAACTTCACTCTGTGTGACAGCCTCTAGGTGCATCCACGTCTCTACAAATGACCCAATTTCGCTCCTTTTTATGGCTGAGTAATATTCTATTGTATACATGTACCACATCTTCTTTATCCATTTGTCTGTCGATGGGCTTTTAGGTTGCTTCCACTCTGGCTATTTTAAATAGTGCTGCAATGAACATTAGGGTGCATGTGTCTTTTTGAATTATGGTTTTCTCTGGGTATATACCCAGTAGTGGGATTGCTGGGTCATATGGTAATTTTATTTTTCGTTTTTTAAGGAACCTCCAAAATTTTCTCCATAGTGGCTATATCAACTTACATGCCCACCAACAGTGCAAGAGAGTTCCCTTCTCTCCATACCCTCTCCAGCATTTGTTGTTTGGAGATTTTCTGATGATGCCCATTCTAACCAGTGTGAGATGATACCTCATTGTAGTTTTGATTTGCATTTCTCTAATAATTAGTGATGCTGAGCAGCTTTACATGTGTCTCTTGGCCATCTGTATGTCTTCTTTGGAGAAATGTCTATTTTGGTCTTCTGCCCATTTTTTGATTGTTTTTTTTTTTGTTTTTTTTTTGTTTTGTTTTTTAATGTTGAGCTGCATAAGCTGTTTATATATTTTGGGGATTAATCCTTTGTCAGTGCTTCATTTGCAAATATTTTCTCCCATTCTGAGGGTTGTCTTTTCATCTCGTTTGTAGTTTCTTATGTTGTGCCTAAGCTTTTAAGTTTCATTAGGTCACATTTGTTTATTTTGCTTTTATTTTCATTACTCTAAGAGGTAGGTCAGAAAAGATCTTGCTGTGATTTACATCAAAGAGGGTTCTTCCTATGTTTTCCTCTAGAATTTTATAGTGCCCGGTCTTACAGTTAGGTCTTTAATCAATTTGGAGTTTATATTTGTGTACGGTGTTAGGGAGTGTTCCAATTTCACTCTATTACATGTAGCTGCCCCATTTTCCCTGCACCATTTATTGAAGAGACTATATTTCCTCCTTTGTATATCCTTGCCTCCTTTGTCATAGATTAATTGATCATAGGTGAGTGCTTTTATCTCTGGGCTTTCTATCCTGTTCCATTGATCTATATTTCTACTTTTGTGCCCATACCATATTGTCTTGATTACTATAACTTTGTAGTACAGTCTGAAGTCAGGGAGCTTGATTCCTCCAGCTCCATTTGCTTTTTTCAAGATTGCTTTGGCTACTTAAGGTATTCTGTGTCTCCATACAAATTTTAAAATTTTCTGTTCTACTTCTGTAAAAAAAATATGCCATTGGTAATTTGATAGGGATTGCATTGAATATGTAGATTGCTTTGGGTACTATAGTCATTTTCACAATATTGATTCTTCCAATCCAAGAACATGGTATATGTCTCCATCTGTTTCTGTCCTCTTTGTTTTCTTTCATCAGTGTCTTACAGTTTTCTGAGTACAGGTCTTTTACCTCCTTAGGTAGGTTTATTCCTGGATATTTTACTCTTTTTATTGCAATGGTGAATGGGATGGTTTCCTTAATTTCTCTTTCTGATCTTTCATTGTGAGTGTGTAGGAATGCAAGAGATTAGTGTGCATTGATTTTGTATCCTGCAACTTTACCAAGTTCGTTGATTAGCTCTAGTAGTTTTCTGTTGGCATCTTAAAGATTGTCTATGTATAGTATTATGTCATCTGCAAACAGGAACAGTTTTACTTCTTTTGCAATTTGTATTCCTTTTATTTCCTTTTTTCTCTGATTGCCCTTTCTAGGACTTCCAAAACTAAGTTGAGTAATAGTGATAGGAGTGGATGTCCTTGTCTTGTTCCCTCTTAGAGGAAATGCTTTCAGTTTTTCACCACTGAGAATGATGTTTGCTGTGGATTTGTCATATATGGCTTTTATTATGTTGCAGTAGTTTCTCTCTATGCCCACTTTCTGGAGATTTTTTTTATCATATATTAGTGTTGAATTTTGTCAAAAGATTTTTCTGCATCCATTGAGATGATCATATGGCTTTCTTCTTCAATTTGTTAATATCATGTATCACCTTGATTGACTTGCGTATATTGAAGAATCCTTGCATGCCTGAGATAAACCCCACTTGATCATGGTGTACGATGTTTTAAATGTGTTGTTGGATTCTGTTTGCTAAAATGTTGTTGAGTATTTTTGCGTCTATGTTTTTCAGTGATATTGGTCTATAATTTTCCTTTTTTGTAGCATCTTTGTCTGGTTTTGGTATTACGGTGATGGTGGCCTCATTGAATGAGTTTGGGAGTGTTCCTCTCTCTGCAATTTTCTGGAAGAGTTTGAGATAAATAGCTTTTAGCTCTTCTCTAAATGTTTAATAGAATTCACTTGCAAAGCCATGTGGTCCTGGAGTTTGTTTGTTAGATTTTTTTTTTTTTTTTTTTTGCAGTACGCGGGCCTCACTGTTGTGGCCTCTCCCGTTACAGAGCACAGGCTCTGGACGCGCAGGCCCAGTGGCCATGGCTCACAGGCCCAGCCACTCCGCGACATGTGGGATCTTCCCGGACCGGGGCACAAACCCGTGTCCCCTGCTTCGGCAGGAGGACTCCCAACCACTGCGCCACCAGGGAAGCCCTGTTTGTTAGATTTTTAATCACAGTTTCAATTTGGTTACTTGTGATTTGTCTGTTCATATTTTCTATTTCTTCCTCGTTCAGTCTTGGAAGGTTGTACTTTTCTAAGAATTTGTCCATTTCTTCCAGGTTGTCCACTTTTTTGGCATATTAGTTGCTTGTAGTAATCTCTCATGATCCTTTGTATTTCTGCAGTGTCAATTGTTACTTCTTTATCATTTCTAATTGTGTTGATTGGAGTCTTTTTCCTTTTTTTTAATTATGAGTATGCCTAATGCTTTATCAATTTTCTTTATCTTCTCAAAAACAAGTTTTTAATTTTACTGATCATTGCTATAATTTCCTTAATTTCTTTTTCATTTATTTTTGATATGATCTTTATGATTTCTTTCCTTCTGCTAACTTTGGGTTATTTTTGTTCTTCTCTCTGTAATTGCTTTAGGTGTAAGTTTAGGTTGTTTATTTGAGATTTTTCTTGTTTCTTGAGGTAGGACTGTATTGCTATGAGCATCCATCTTAGAACTGTTTTTGCTGCATACCATAGGCTTTTTGTCATCTTGTTTTTCTTGTCATTTCTTTCTAGGTATTCTTTGATTACTTCTTTGATTTCTTTGGTGATTTCTTGGTTATTTAGTAGCATATTGTTTAGTCTCCATGTGTTTGTGTTTTTTAGTTTTTTTCCTGTAATTTATTTCGAATCTCATAGCATTGTGTTTGAAAAGATGCTTGAGACAATTTGAATTTTCTTAAATTTACTGAGGCTTGATTTGTGACCCAGGATGTGATCTATCCTGGAGAATGTTCCATGTGCACCTGAGAAGAAAGTGTAATCTGCTGTTTCAGATGGAATGTCCTATAAATATCAATTAAATCTATCTGGTCTATTGTGTCTTTTATAGCTTCTGTTTTCTTATTAAATTTTTGTCTGGGTGATCTGTCTTTTGGTGTACATGAGGTGTTAAAGTCCCCCACTATTATTGTTTTACTGTTGATTTCCCTTTTTATGGCTGTTAGCATTT
Organism: Grampus griseus; assembly: GCF_964374135.1. Lineage (NCBI taxonomy): Eukaryota > Metazoa > Chordata > Mammalia > Artiodactyla > Delphinidae > Grampus > Grampus griseus. Next base: position 50,672,256 of record NC_139012.1, read on the forward strand.
GCCTTATGTATTGAGGTGCTCCTATGTTGAGTGCATATATATTTATAATTGTTATATCTTCTTGGTTTGATCCCTTGAGCATTGTGTAGTGTCCTTTCTTGTCTCTTGTTACATTCTTTATTTTAAAGTCTTTTTATCTGAAATAAGTATTGCTACTCCAGCTTTCTCTTGATTTCCATTTGCATGGAATATCTTTTTCCATTTTCTCATTTTTCAGTCTGGTCCCTAGGTCTGAAGTGGGTTTCTTGTAGACAGCATATATACCGGTCTTGTTTTTTATCCATTCAGCCAGTCTGTGTCTTTTGGTTGGAGCACGCAATCCATTCACATTTTAGGTAATTATCAATATGTATGTTCCTATTACCATTTTCTTAATTGTTTTAGGTTTTTTTATGTAGATCTTTTCTTTCTCTTGTGTTTCCTGCCTAGAGACGTTCTTTTAGCATTTGTTGTACTACTGGTTTGGTGGTGCTGAATTCTCTTAGCTTTCACTTGTCTGTAAAGATTATGATTTCTCTTTTGACTGTGAATGAGGGGCTTGCGGGTAAAGTATTCTTGGTCATAGGTTCTTCCCTTTCATCACTTTAATATATCGTGTCACTCCCTTCTGGCTTGTAGAGTTTCTGCTGAAAAATCAGCTGTTAACCTTTTGGGAGTTCACTTGTATGTTATTTGTCATTTTTCCCTTGTTGCTTTTAATAATTTTTCTTTGTCTTTAGTTCTGTCAATTTGATTACTATGTGTCTCAGCATGTCTCTCCTTGGGTTTATCCTGCCTGGGACTCTCTGTGCTTCCTGAACTTGGATGGCTATTTCCTTTCCCATGTTAGGAAAGTTTATGACTATAATCTCTTCAAATATTTTCTTGGGTTTTTTGCTCTTTCTTCTCTCTCTGGAACTTCTATAATACAAATATTGGTGCATTTAATGTTGTCCCAGAAATCTCTTAGGCTGTTTTAATTTATTTTCATTCTTTTTTTTTCTTTATTCTGTTCTGGGGCAGTGATTTCCACCATTCTGTCTGCCGGGTCACTTATCCATTCTTCTGCCTTAGTTATTCTGCTATTGATTCCTTCTAGTGTATTTTTTTTTTAATTTCAGTTATTGTATTGTTCATCTCTGTTTGCTTGTTCTTTAATTCTCCTAGGTCTTTGTTAAACATTGCTTTCATCTTCTCCATCTTCGCCTCCAATTTTTTTCTGAGGTCCTGGATCATCTTCACTATCATTATTGTGATTTTTTTTTTTTTTTAGTTGTTTTTCTGGGGTTTTATCTTGTTCCTTCATCTGGGAGATAGTCTTCTGCTTTTTCATTTTTTCTGTCTTTCTGTGATTGTGGTTTTAGTTCACGGTCTGCAGAATTGTAGTTATTCTTTTTTCTGCTGTCTACCCTCTGGTTGAATAGGTTATCTAAGAGGCTTGTGCAAGCTTCCTGATGGGAGGAAGTTGTGGTGGGTAGAGGTGGGTGTTGCTCTAGTTGGAAGAGCTCAGTAAAACTTTAATCCACTTGTCTGCTGACGGGTGGGGCTGTGTTCCTTCCCTGTTGGTTGTTTGTCCCTAGGCAACCCAACACTGGAAACTACAAGCTATTTGGTGGGGCTAATGGTGGACTCCAGGAGAGCTCATGCCAATGAGTACTTCCCAGAACTTCTGCTGTCACTGTCCTTGTCCCTCTCTGCAGGAGACCCTCTGACACTATCATATAGGTCTGGTTCATTCTCCTGTGGGGCCACTGCTCCTTCCCCCTGGGTTCTTGTTCACACACTACTTTGTGTGTGCCCTCCAAGAGCATGCAGTCTCTGTTTCCCCAGTCCTGTTGAAGTCCTGCAATCAAATTCCACTGGTCTCAAAGTCCAATTCTCTGGGGATTCCTCTGCACTTGCTGGACCCCCAGGTTGGGAAGCCTGACGTGGGGCTCAGAACCTTCACTCCAGTGAGTGGACTTCTGTGGTATAATTGTTCTCTAGTGTGTGAGTCACCCATCCAGCAGTTATGGGATTTGATTTTATCGTGATTGTGGCTTCCTCCCATGGCTGCCCCCCATCACAATTCAGTTTCTCCTTTGTCTTGGATGTGAGGTATCTTTTTTGTTGAGTTCTGGTGTCTTTCTGTCAATGATTGTTCAGCAGTTTAGATGGGATTCTGGTGCTCTCACAAGAAGAAGTGAGTGCATGTCCTTCTACTCCCCCATTTTGAACCAATCTCCAGAGCCAATCCACATTCATACACAAGTTAACTTTCTCTTTATTAAGACCTTAAGTTTCATTTATGATTTTTTTTTTAAATTTTAGTTCTCACTCCAAAGTTATGTAACACTTTTTGCCTTATAAATTTAAATGTAACAGATGACATAGTTATGATATTTGATACTCACGGATACACCTTAACATTCTGGAGGAAATATATTCATCTGGTATTTGATTCTGGAGTTAATTCCAGTATTAATGACCTCGAATATCTGTTGTTAAAATATGTATTATTAGCTTTCAGCACCTGTCATGGCTTGAAACAAATGAAATGAAAATTAGAGTAAGATCATAATGAGAAGAATATGTGGTTTGCCTATTGGACTACATATTTTTGTTTTTGAATTAAGTAACTAATATACTTTTTGATTTGAAATCAGCTAAACCTTTGAGATTTTATATATATATATAATATATACATATTATATATAATATGTATATATATTCATAAATATATATTATATAATATATCATAAAAAACATTTTGTGTATATTCATACAGCTATAAAGTATAATAGAAATATGTTAAGGAGGTGCCAGTGGAGTGCTTACAAGTAACTGTGATAAAGAGAGGATTCAGGTGTTCAAAGAAAAATTAATAATGAGGATCTTGTTAATGAGGCTTCATTAAATATATGTTGGAATTTATAAAAATTTTTCCTTCATTTTATTTAATACGATAAGATGTATTTTGCTAATGGAAAAGTAATATAATACCTGTGGTAGGCACAATAATGTCTCCACCAAGATATCCACATCCTAATCCTTGGAATTTGTGAATGTATTACCTTATATCACAAGAAAAGACTTTGCAGATGTGATTAAGGACTATGGGATATGAAGATTATTTTGAAATACCTGGGGTGACCCAATGTAATCACATGGGTCCTTAAAAGTGTCATTGGAAGAGATGTGAGTAAAGAAGCAGAATCAGAGAGGAATTTGAAGATGCTATGTTTCTAGCTTTGAAGACAGAAGAAGTGAGATACAAGCCAAGAAATGCAGACGGGCTCTAGAATCTGGAAATGGCAAGGGAATGGATTTTCTCCTAGAGCGTCCAGAAAGTATAGAGTCATGAGATTACTTTGACTTTAGTCCAGATAATCTCATTTTGCACTTCTTACCTCAAAAATGCAATAGTAAAATTTCTTTCTTTAAAACAACTGTTTGTGGTAATGTTTTACAACAGTAACAGGAATCTTAATACAATACTATGCTATTTTGCAAAACAGTGCCAATTCCCAACTCTTATCTTTAATCTGGAAACTGAATAGAAATGAATGACACTTGCCTTTTTGTTTACATACAACAAATGATGATAAAGAGTCACGCCATTGAGTCAAGTTGTTACTTTTTTGTCTCCTTTAAGAAATATCCAAGATCACTTATAACCAACAGAAGAAAAGCTAGACCCCTATTTCTGATAGCCACTTTCATATGTGCTCTAAAATTATTAAATCAGAGCTTATAGTTTTGATATATCATATTAATGGATGGACTAGTATATTATTTTGTATTTTTTAGGTAACTTTTGTATGGATATCTGCTTACTGTGATTTATCTTTTTACAATACAATAAACTAAAGCTCAATAATAAAGTATTTCTACAGGTGGAAAAGAGGGAAAGTGTGCAGAGTTGTAAAATATATTCACTGACGTTCTGTTTCTAAGAATCCATTTCATTAATCTTTATAATCAGGTATAAACAGGATTCATCCATTAACTAAGGTTTCCACCAGAACCAAGAATATAAAATATCAAGCAAGTATTAATCTTAGAAACATGGGTAAGGACACTCAGTTCCTGAGCCTGTGCTATTAGGATTCTTTTTAATCTTCACCTCCTCCTAGGAAAGCCCCATGTATAGTCTCCATGGACAAGTAAGGCTAACAAATAGGACATATTTTGCTTCTGAGTAGTCTTTATTTTATTTTTTTATAAATAGTAAATAATTTTAGTTTAATTTTGATAATCCATATATATAGCTAACTCCTTTAATTTCCTCAACGTTGGGGACTTTTTGCTCCAGTTATGGTACTAAATTCCTGTCTTACACACCTGAGCCAATGCTTTATATTAACAATTTAGGTTATTCCAAGGTTTGAGTTCCTCATAAATCTGAATGTTACCCAATGCTCAGAAACTTGAGTCTTGTTCTTGAAATCTAGCTTGGTGAAAACGTCTCTGCTAGCTACTGAGAAGCAGGAACTGTTCTCCTAGCCTTTGTCACTATCCTGCCATGGTCCAACTCATCCTCATTATGCTATTGGATTTGCCTTATACCTGATAAATGGAATACTGCCTACCATATCAGTAAACAAAGGATGTCACAGTCATCAGTGATTGCAGCCTCTGCCAACTGTGAACTGTTGAGCCCTGAGGGAACTCAGGAAGGAAAGAATACCTGCCATCTAGCAGGCATCAGACTGTAGCCACTCCCCAAGGTGAGCCCTGAGGAAACTCAGGGTGTGAAAACACAGGATATTGGCCCCAGGTAGCTGAGGTGCATATTAAAGGAATGATTTCAGTGAGCTCAGACTCTTGCATATTCCCATACAAGAAAAGTGCTAAATTCCTTAACTTGACATATCCGATTTTCTTTAATTAACAATAATCTTTTGATATTCAGACTATCTGCCCTTTGTTGCAAAACTCCTATATATCCTAGCTCCTACCACTGGCATCCTCGGAGCAGTTCTCTCAAGGTTACTTGAGATGCTCCCTCCGGGGCTTGAAGTCCTAAAAATTCCCGGAGAATAAAACATAACCCTCAACTTTTAGGTTGTGAATACATTTTTTAGTCGACATACCAAATATTTTTCTAGATAAACCACATTTAGCATGATTTTGTGAACTTCAGATATATTCTGCTACTTGGTTAGACTTCCATGTAGGTCAAAAATTTAAACTGTAATCAAATTAAATGATCAGCCTGTATGTGTGCAGTGTGACAGCTAGCCCAGATTAGTTTATCCCAACAGTATGTCTCACACCCCATCTCCTTGACATGTATCTTGACTGGTTAGGTCAACACTACCATGCATTATTGCATCATAAAATAGAATACATTTTTTAAATCTCTGATTTTGTTAGTACATTTTATTATGCAGAGTCCACTGTTGATTTTCTCCTAGGAAAATGAATTTCTAATTTTTATCTGAAAAAATATATATATATGGGAAAATCTAAGTAAAGATAAAGTGATAGGGCTTCCCTGGTGGTGCAGTGGTTGAGAGTCCGCCTGCCGATGCAGGGGACACGGGTTCGTGCCCCAGTCCAGGAAGATCCCACATGCCGCGGAGCGGCTGGGCCTGTGAGCCATGGCCGCTGAGCCTGTACATACGGAGCCTGTGCTCTGCAATGGGAGAGGCCACGACAGTGAAAGGCCCGCGTACTGCAAAAAAAAAGATAAAGTGATATTCACTACCAAAGGAACATTTCACACACGATATCAAAAACTTACTAAAACTAAAACTGTCCATTGATTTTAAATCCAATGATTTAAAAAAGTCAGTATGTGTAAAGCATCTCACTAATGAAGAGGTAATATAAAATACTAATATATCTAAGAGATATTCCAGAACTGTGTGTGCAGGTATATACATGCATATCTACTTTTATATAGATGTATGTATCAACTTTGGAAATGTAAACCAAAATTCCATATTATAGGAATATAGTCAATAAATATGTGATTAAAAATCAAAATTCTAAACAAAGTTCAGTTAGGTACTCATTATTACAATAATGGGTCATTTCATTATTTTGATATTTCATCAATTTTCCATTAAATGCTAAGATATCTCCAGAGGCCATAGTTCCTCCATGATATGTTAATTATATTATAAATTATGTTAAAAATATTGACATTAATGTAGAATTCTAAATCTAATAGTTAAATGCATATTATACTGGCAGAAAATATAATAGATCTCATGTTATATTTTACCACAAATGATCCTGATCCAAAATTCCAACCCACAAAAGTTTCTCTTCCAGTACTTCCCATATGTGACCTATAACATCTGTTTAATGTTTAATCTTTGAAAACTATTAGTATTTTTATTTAATCTTAGAAAGTAAAGCTGACATTGTTAAAGAATGTGTTACCTATAGTACTCTCTTGGATTTAAACTCTTCCTTTTTTACCTGTTCTTTCATTCAATCTTCCTAGAGTTGCTCTCTCTGTTTCATCACCTTTCATTCACTCATTAATCCACTCTGAACTGGCTTTCATGCTACCATTTTTTCAAAAACCCTCCTATAAATGTTATATTTCACTGCCATGTCTCTAAAGCCAATGGATATTTTTACTCTCCACTTGTTTATTTTCTTTTTAATTGTAGGAAGTCATAAAATGAGATCTATCACTTGAACAAAGTTTTAGGTGTACAATTATAGTCTTGTTAACTATAAGTACAATATTGTACAGCAGAACTCTAGAATTTACTTGCCTTGAGTAACTGAAAAGTTATATCCATTGAATAACAACTCTCCATGAATTCCCTTCTCCCCAGTCCCTGGCAACAACCATTCTACTCTTTGTTTCTATAAGTTTGACTATTTTAGGTACCTTATATAAGGCATACACCTTATTTAGTTTATCTCTCTGTGACATGCACACTATTGATCACCCTTCCTTCTTAAAATATTGTCTTACTTTGGCTTCTGTACCACACAACTGTCCTGGGGCTTCCCCTGCCCTCTTGGCCTATTTCTCCTTTTCAGACTTAGCCTCCTAGAGTTCCCCCAAGTCTTGGTACTAAGACTCTTTCTCCCCTCACTATTTATTTCTAAAGCCCAAAGTTTCAATATTTACCTCTATGAAGAAGACTAGAAAATTTACCTAAAAGTTCTTCAATTAATTCCACTTTTTTATTCATTGTCCTATTTCATATTTCTTTTAGGTATTTTCAGGGAAAATAAAACTTCAAGTGTACAAAACCAAATTACTGATTTTTATTCTCTTTTCCATACCACCTTTTCTCCTCTCCATTCCAAAAGATAAACCTTGATTCACTTCAAATGTCCCATGTCATCTATCCCAGTGAATTTATATCATTGCATAAGTCAGAAAATTAGGAGTCTTATTTGACCTTCCTTTTTACATAAGGCATGCATATCCAATTCATTACCAAGTTCTAAAAACTTTCTTCATCTGTCTTCACCACTACCTCCTGCATTAGCTGTCATCTCTCATCTCTTCACTCAGGTCACACTGGCCATCTTTTAGTTTCTCCTGCCAGTGTCTTTGCCTATGCTGTTTCATCTGAATGTAAAGCTGTTTTCTACTACTCTGAGATAAATATTTATTAAGTAGTAAACTTGTTCTTGTATTTCACATATCAGTTCAATTGTATCTTCCTAAAATAAAATAAGCATAAATGACCTCTCTAATATATCTCCTATGACTTTTTTTTTTTTTTTTTGCAGTACACGGGACTCTCACTGTTGTGGCCTCTCCCGTTGCAGAGCACAGGCTCCGGAGGCTCAGGCTCAGTGGCCATGGCTTACGGGCCCAGCCGCTCCATGGCATGTGACATCTTCCCGGACCGGGACATGAACCCGTGTCCCCTGCATCGGCAGGTGGACTCTCAACTGCTGTGCCACATGTTTTAATGAAAACATGTACCACTCAAAGTACAAGTTATGGTTGCACTTTTACATTAATTTCTGTGAATATTTGATAAATGTCTGTCTTTTCCACTAGGCTGTAATTATCCTGAATGCTGGGTTCCAGTCTAGTTTTTACTATCCAATCCATTTCAAACACCTAGCATTCAGTAGATGTTCAGTAAATATTTAATAAACCACCATATTGTTTTCTTAAGTATATACAATTTTTATTTGTCAGTTATACTTCAATGAAGCTGGAAAAAATAAAAATAAATGTATAAAATGAAGTCCATTGACCAGAGCCTTTATATTTCCTGATACATTCCATTACTCATCTATAAAATTCATAAAATATAAGATGAATTAATCATGTTTGAAATAAAGTTCCCACATAATTTGGCATTCAAATGTAAAAATTTAGACAGAGCATAAATTTCTCTCTGGTAATTGTGAATCAGTAATTAATGTATGAAAGAAGTAGAAGTAGTAATAGTGGAAATTGGTTGAAAATTTGACAATATTATTGATATCACATTTTCAGTGGTTATGAGACAAAATAAAAAATAATTATATAACTTGATTATTGGTGATAATTTCTTGCAATCACTGTCACTGAGTTCTGGATTTCTCCTACCCCTCTTCTGAGGGAAAGAGAACATATACAGATTGCTTCAAGGATATAGCAATACCTAGATTTAAAGGAAAAGTAGTAAGAAATACATATTGGATGCTATTTTTTCTACTCTCTATTAATACTTTAAATTGGATGTGCCTTGACCTGACCACTGTTATATTTTATGACTCCATGTAAAATACATTTTTTTATCATTTCCTTTTACTTTCATACAAAAAAACAAAGCAATTTGTCTTCAATTAATTTGAGGTCTAATTGAAATTGTAAAGAAGTAAGGTTATGGGTTTCTTACCCTATGAAAACAGTCAGAGCAAATTATTTTAATTGCATAGTTGCATAAAATCAGCCTGTCATTTGCCTATTTCTCAATATTACTCAGATACACCACTTATGAATATTTACAAAAAAATAGTGCTCTAATTTAGACTGTTGTAGATAAGAATAAATAAAAGAATTTCACTTACAAATATTCCTGTAAATAATTTTAGAGAATCAGCTTCTTTTTAAAAACAAATCCATGAAAGCTCTTAAATATGCATAAAATTTAAGATCAATACACTACATTAATTAAAATCTGAAAGTTAAAGCATATACTTCAAAGCATTTTCCTTTGATGACTGATTATATAATATGGCTTGCAGATTTACATTCTATAATTTATTGTCAAATTCATATTGTAAACCATCATTTTCAATTATACTAAAGAACGCACTGTGCATACCAGAATTCTCCACTCCAGGGAAGCCATAGCGAAGACTTTAAATATATCTATATTTAGTATATCAATATGTGTAACATATGTTGAAGCTCTTGTTTTGCAGTAAAGTTATACTGAAATTATGTAAACTAAGTTTAGTTATACCCAGAAGTATGTTTCATTTGTACTGACTTTCCATTTTATGAGAAGCATATTTTATATTGTTCTGTTTTCTTTGAGGAACAAAACAAAGTAATAAATGAAATATTTTTTGTGTTTCAAGACACACAATTGAACATATACAATAGGAGTGAAATTGAAACTTGGAATTTGTTGTTTGCTATGCTGAGTCTCAGGTAAATTGAAAGTTTAACCATGAAACAACTTTTGTTCTAGAAATAAAATATTGTTTTTTTTGCTGATTTGTAATCAAAAACTAAAACTGTGAAACAAATCTTTTTCTCTTAAAGAAGTTTCATTACCTTCTAAAAATGCTGTCAAGTGCCATTATTTAATTCATAATTCATGTCAATTAAATTGTATAGGTTAAGTTTGCTACTATAAATAAGCTATAATTTAAATAATAGAATAATGCACTAATATCACTGCATTTATAGGTTGCTTTACATCAGTACTCTTCTAAGGGCAGTATGTGAACCTCTGTGTGAACCATGAACCATTCCAGCAATGTTGCAAAATAGTGCTGAGTAAGACTCTTGATGACTGATTACATATAAAGGTAGTGGCACTAAACTGCACTGGTAGTCATTGAATTCTTCAACGCCATATCCTGGGAGGGGTAAGCATGGGGAAGGCTCACTACTACCAACACCACCACTACCACCACTAACACCACAACCAACAACAGCAAAAACCAATTTTATTGAATAATGTCCTTGATGAAGCTGTAAATATACTCAGTTTTATTAATTTGCAGACCTTGTGTACATAACATTTTAATATTCAGTATGATTGAATGGGAGATACAAATAAATTTCTTTTGTTACCAAGTATGATGGTTATCTCCAAAGGAAGCAATTGTGATTCTACTTTAGTTTAAAAAAATAAACCATATTCTATTTTCATGAGAAACAATTTTACATGAAATAACAACTAATAGAAACACTCTGTTTTTTCAGATTTGGCTACTTAGCAGAAATTTCTTTAAAATAAACTAATTGAGCTATTTCAACAAAAATGATTCAATATTATTTTTTAACTAATTATAAATTAAGATTTCAAGTAACATTAGAATTTGGAAAGTTTTACCTGTATTGTGAACTTGGTAACATCTTGATACTTAAAGATATCTCTGATGAGTCATGATATCAATTCATGTTATATTTTGTATATCACAATGGAATTTATCAAAATTCAGAAAATTTGAAAAGTGAGTAAATAATTCCCAAATGAGTCACACAAAGTGCTACATATTCATACAAGGGTAAAATGTGCATTCAAATGGAAGACAGAACAATGCATTTGAATGTAAAAGAGTTCAATAATTTCAGACGATTTCAGATTCAACATTATAACTATATTTTAAGAAACTACTGCTAGCTGAGTTTTGGTGTAGTATCAAAGAGTTCCACAGTTATCTGAAAAGGCTGGCTTGTTTCAACAACATTTCTTTGTAAGGATTCTTTTAAGATACTACTATCAAAACAGCATATCTCAACAATATGATTGTAAAAACAAAGATGAGAAAACAGCTTTCCTCCATTGAGCCAGATATTAAAGAGAGTGGGAAAAAATATAAAACAATAACTTTATTCTAATAATTTATTTTATGATTTCAGAAAATATTTCTCATAAAATATGTTAACAAGTTTACTATTTTTAATTTTTAAAATGATGTAAATAATTAAATTTCTCAATTTTCATTTCTACTTTGGTAAATATATATAAATATAACACACATGAACAAAACTATTTGAAGTCTTCAATAACTGTCAAAATTGCAAAGGTATTGTGGAAGTCAAAATTTTAGGATTAATGATCTATATAAATCTGAATAATACAGGCTTTAGATTTGTGGGTATGGAAATAAATTTGCACACTTACTTAAAAAAGAAGCTAATAATTTGTGTAAGAAATGTGTATTCATAGTTTCACTTATAGTTAAGAATGCCTTACTATAATTCACAGAATATTTGAGGCACATTTTCCATTTTAAGAAATACCAGAAGTAATTATTACTTTCCTCCTCTTTTTTTGTAATAAAAGTGCCTATATAAATGAATAAAATTAAAGGCTTTATTTTATAATCTCCCTATGAGTTAACTTAAGTCAATGTTTGGTCTTCATTTTTCCTGTAAGGAAACTAGATTTCTTGTCTGTAATGTAATCCCTTGTCACCATCCACATGGCATATGTTTTAGCCAGACTATGCATAGATAAAATCATAAAAAAAATTCTATTTTTATTAAGGTATCTGGAGGCAGGCAGACCAGGATTTTCTTCAGTTACTCAATGATGCAGACTTGCTCAAATCTTCCCCAGTATGTTGGCTTTGATTCTCAGACTTGTTGCTTCTTTCTGCATTATGGCTAATTGAGCTCCAGGTATTATGTGGCAAACAATCAGATAACCATCCCTAGATCAATTACTGGTAAATATTGCCTTAGTTTAATTATGATTTATTCCCAAGTATATTAATATTACAGCTCAATCAAAGCTGGGGTTCTATTAAATAGTAATAAACAGAAATGACATAGAGTATTCAATTAATATATTATCTGTTATGCAATAATATTATGTTTGCCTGTAAACTCATGTTTTTATTCTGTAATTTGTTTTATTACAGTCAAAAACATTTGAGAGTCCAGAATCAATAATCTATTGACTTTATAAAATATAGTAGAGAATTTGTTCCTATTATTAAAGAATTTTCATGCTTTGTGTAAAATAACTTCTATTTTTCTCTCTAGAAGTGGTAATACAAATAGAAGTTGGCACCATGAGGTAACTAGGCCTCTGGAAATTTGAAAAAAAGACCTTGGACATTTGCCAATCAGGTGTTTAAGAACATTATCAAGGAATCAGGAGTGTTTGAATAGTCTCTCCCACCATCTACAGGATATAGACTTTGATATTCAGGCTTGGCTTTTTTTTTTTTTCTTTTACGTCAGTTTCCCCCACAGACATATTCCAAGTATTTAGATAGCTAAAATACTTTTTGCATATCATGGGTACTCACTAAATATTATAGAATAAATGAATTGCTGTCTGAATTTTCCATGATTTATTTCTTTTTCAGTTATTATAGTTAATAGAACCTATCCATCTCTGGACAAGAACCATCTCAGTTATTTTACATTATCTATGACATCATGTTTTCTACCTAGTATTTATTGCTAAATGTTTTATTGCTAAATAAATAGTTCTGAAACTATTCCAAAAAATTAGAGAGGAAGGAAAACTTTCAAACTCATCCTATGGGACCACTCTCACCCTGATACTAAAACCAGACAAAGATATCACAAAAAAAGAAAATTACAAGCCAAATCACTGATGAACATAGATGCAAAAGTCCTCACCAAATCACTGATGAACACAGATGCAAAAGTCCTCACCAAAACACGGGTAAACCAAATGTAACAATACATTAAAAGAATCATACACCATGATCAAGTGGGATTTATCCTAGTGATGCAAAGATTTTTTTCAATATCTACAAATCAATCAATGTGATACACCACAACAAATTGAAGAATAAAAACCATATAATCATCTCAATAGATGCAGAAAAAAACTTCTGATAAAATTCAACATCCATTTATGATGAAAACTCTTCAGAAAGTGGGCATAGAGGGGACATACCTCAACATAATAAAGACCCTATGTGTCAAACCCACAGCTAACATCATACTCAACAGTGAAAAGCTGAAAGCATTTCCTCTAAGATTAAGAACAAGACAAGGAGGCCCACCCTCACCATTTTTATTCAACATAGTTTTGGAAGTCCTAAAGTAAAACAAATATTTGTAATAAATTTTATTGGTCCAATATTTTTCTTGAGTAGTTATCTTCTAAGATAAATGTAGGTTTACTGATATATAATGATTGAAATATACATTCTTGTATAATCTTCTAGTTCTCCAAAATGCTTGGTAAAAATAGTTATGAATAGTGGTTGACTGATTTCTCAATGTTTTAATACTCTAAAAATTATTTTCAATTTTTGTCATGATCATACATTTGTAATTCAGTAATTCCTTCTGATGTCATCATAACATTAGTTCAGTATATCTGCTATGTATATTTCAGTATTTAATACACACCACATAGAAAGCAATCTTTACTTTCTTTACATATTCCCCTTTACTCTAAGTAATGATGAACTTATAATATAACATCGAGATAAAAATGGCTTAATGATCCCTTTGACTATATTCTACTTCACCCTTTGCTGGCATTAATAGAATAGCCATGTGTGCAGGCAGAGGTAGAATTTCCCTTAAAATTGACAAAATGCAGCTGGCAAGATGTTATTGTCTAATATCTGGTAGAGACAGATGCAAAAGATAGTGGATTCAGGAGGTAAAACATCAAACTTTTGTTTTATTTTCCCCAAGAAATCTTCAAAAGGCATAAAACTACAAAAGAAGCAGAGACATCACAAGACATCTGCTTCCTTGGTTCTTGTTAAAACTTGTGCTCAGATGTAAAATATCAATATGTCAAATATTATTATAATTTCTAAATATGCTACACAACATATTGTGAAAACATGATTATCTTGCTTATTTTCTGATCTTGCATAACTGTCTGTAGGATTGCTTACTTTATTATACATCGTTATTTCCAGAAGAGTTAAAAAAAAAATCAGAGAAGAACTTTACTTTTCTATGATCGTTATCCAGAATACATCACCTAAAATTGGTCAGTGTACTCTCAGGAATGAGAGAGCAGAGGGTGTAAATCTACTGTATCTTAAAGAGGAGCATGTTGGTGAGGTAGCCATATGCCATGAGAAGAGACAGGCTTTGGCTTATATAGTCTCCCAGTTTTAGCTGAGTAAGATTGGCAAATAACCCATGATATTCTTATATACTTATCTGAAAAATAACATAACAATATTTGTGCATTAGCATTTTTGAGAATTGAGAATTTATCTGAAGCACCTAATGTGTCATTTAACTATTATATTTTAAAGATTAAAAGTTTGAAAACTGGAACTTTCTTTTTGCTATTCATTCCAAGCTTATGGATACCCAGTCTTACTGCAGAGAACAGCACAAACAAAATGTCACAAAGTTTTAAACTTTGAAAAGATAGTGGGAAGCTGTGGTGATTCCAGAGAAGCTTGACCAGGTTGATTAAATATTGATTTCACTCATACATTTATTCAGTTATCCTCTCATTCATTAAATCATTCAACTAAAATTTACATAACACTTCTGTGGTAAAGCCTCTCTAGTTGTTCACCAAAACTTTTTTTTTAACTTCCTTCTAGGTTACACATTAGAGTTCGTTTCAGAACCTTTCTTACAGTTAGTTGTAGCCATATGACTTAGTTATGGCCAATGAAATACTAACAGATGTAATGTACACTACTTCAGGCTTGTTCATACAAAATCTACCACATACACTCCACAGTGTTCTTCCTTGGACTGGTGGCTGGATGTCAATGCTAAGACACATGGTAAAGATGGCATTTTCTTGAACATCCATGTCCTAAAGGGTATGAATTGTAGCAAAATCCTACCATCTATTATATTTTATATAAATTAAAAATAAACTTTGATTTTTTTAAAAAATATCTATCATATATTGGAGTTTTTATTGATATTAACTAGCATTCCTTTAAAAAATTATACCTCTAAGTTCTAAATAATTTCCGTTCTTGGCCCAGTGGTAAGTAAAACACAGTCTTTGCACAGAATAGTTCAGATTTTATTGAAAAAGCAAAAATACAATAAGTTGCAAGTAATATACTATCATAAGATAAGGATCAGTTATATACATAGGATACCATGATGGGACAAAGGAGAGAAGCTTGTCTCTTTAACTGTGGCCGAGGAGAAAGGGGGCAATTTAAAAGACTTTACAAAAAGAAACTACTAACGACATTTATTTTGAAGAACTGGTTGAAGCAAGGAGGGAAGGAAGGAGGTGATCGCAGAGAAAATGGTCATGGATAAAGGTAGGGGCAACTATCTATTTATCATCTATCTATCTATCATCTATCTATTCATTATATCTTACACCACATGGATTGAGTAAAAATGAGTAATTGTTTATCTTTCAAACATCAGTTATCCTGCTGTATCCTGAGGGGAAAGAGAGGTGACATCAGTGAGTCTATCTGCTGGTTTGGGGATGAGTGAGCTCCTTGCTTTATGATCCTTTCTTGTCTTATGCTGATTGTTTTAATTAATCCCCTGGCTCATGCTCATATTGAAGTAAATTTCTCCTGGTACAGATACAACATATTAAATTCTAATAATTCCTAGTCCTCAACCAGATATTGTCTGGTCTTCAAGGAGGAAATGGGTACATGTTGTTGTGAGAAAGTCTGAACTCAAGCTCTTTCTCTGCCACTTATGAGTTGTGTTATTTTAAGGCAAATTTTAGTCTCACTGGTCTCAACAGTTTCTTAAGAAAATAAGAAAAACAGACTCATTCTCTCATCTTTAACTTCCTACACATTATAAACTCTTGATATTGTGAGTTACATTCTCCTTTGGAATCCTTGTATGAATCTTCCTGTTATTCCTTTCTCCTAATCAAGGCATTATTCTGGTTCTCTGAATGACCCCATCCACACTTCTCTGGGTCAACTACAGACACTCACTTCTTCCAGACATTGTTTCATAACAAAATAATTTTCCTGGCTAGTCCCATACTCCATATATTAACCTTCTCCAATACCAAAATAATAAAAAAGACCAAACTATTACCAAACACATAAACTGTCAGGCTGATAAACTTAACTGATAAATTTGATGAGGGAAAATAAGAGCTTTCTCTTAATTTTATTTCTCCAGTAATTCTATAGTTTGTAAGTTGTATATCTGTGTTGGGGTGTGGGGCTGGAGACTGAAATACAAATCTGTGCCTATGAATTTTTTACAAACTTCATTATCATGGTATAAATCTATTTACATCCAACAATTCAATTTTAAAATATATACAGATTCATATCTGAAAAGCACTTCAAAGCACTTCAGTGTTCTTAAATTGTTTCTCTAACAACTGAACATTTTAAATTAAAAATATGTTATATAACCCTTTAACAATATAAAGTATTTAAATTCTGCTTATAGAGTTTGAGCCAAGACCATTTGAGCCAAGACCCTGTGTGAGGGAGAAAACAGATACAATTATGGTAAATTTCTTCTTATCATTCATCTTCTTTTATGCAATTTCGCATTCTAATATCAACCCTCTATTTCCATTGATGGCTCTCCTACAATGCATATTAAATCAATGAATGATTACATGCCTGGATGGTATAAATGATGTACTCTACCTAATTCAAAATCTAATAACCAAAAGTAGTTTCCATGTGAATTTTTTAACAGATAGATTTAGACATAACATGGTATTGGGTTTAGTATCCATTGGGGAATAAATGAGTTTCTGAAGCATTGTAAAGATGACTACCTTTATTAAATCCTGGCAATGTTTTTGTTTTTATATTCTTAAATCAAAGTATTTAATGACTACAATTTTTTTGGGGGGTAAGAACTTAATTGATAAAATAAATTGGAGAATGGAGACAATTAAGTGGATAATTTAGTTATACTAAATTATCAGATAAATAATAAATAATACAGACTTAATATAAATTCCAGTAGTCCCAGCAGGCCCACAGGCACACTCTTATTTTTTTTTTCTTCAGTTTTTAAATAGTTAGCAACTGACAGCATTCACTCATTGAGAACTTTGAACCATGGAAGAACTCTCATAATAGTAGAAAGGGTCATGTAGAAGCCTCTGGAATGTCCCTTTCCTCCTAAGATAGTAAACAAAATCGCTCCAGAAATTGTAGAGAAAAGTGCCACAAAGTTGTAAAAGATGCAAGGGGAAGGGGAGCCAATACTGTCATAACCCCATCAACTCATCTGACTGACTTGTAAGGAGACAGGTGGAGATTGGTGAATTATTATGACTCATCACATACCTGATCAGGTTGTGACTCCATTTTCTGTTGTGGATCCAGATAGAATTCCTTGCTAGAGCAAAGCAACATAGCATCTGGCACCTGGGTTATAGCTTTAAACATGGAAAATGTTTCTTTTTATTTATTTTTGAAAAAAATTACAAGGACTAAAAGTAGTCATTGTTTTAATATGGCAAAGCCAAAAATAGATTTTTACAGTCTTTTCTCACCTCTCCTTTGCTGTCATAATATAGATCATGAAAATCTTAACTGTCTTACTCCTCAAAATGACACATTTGTCCACTACATTAAGTGTATTAAGTTGTTTAAAGCTAATGTCCAAGAAGTAACAAACATTTAATATACTTTAGTAAGACGTGTGAAACAGAGGTAAGGAGATACAATTCTCAAAGATTCAGGTACCCATTAACTCAGAGAAGTTTCTGGATGTCTAATGATCTGGAGTATGTCAAGATAATTACAGGGTAAAACATGAGGTTAACCAGAACTTATAGCTCACACAACCTACCAGAAAACACAGAAAGAGAGAGAGACGAGAGAGAGAGACTAATGAGATAGGAAGTAATGGTATGAAATACAGTCTTGAAGGGAGAAAAGTTCAGATCCTACACAACTCTGTAAACCTTAGTAAGAAATTTGGAATTTATTTTAAATGAACCAGGAATTTGTTGGAACTTTGATTTTTGAATCAACAGGCAGTGCAAAAAGAGTGATTTTTTTCAATTTAATGAATAGTTTAAATAACTTCTAATTTAAATCAAATTCAAATTTAAATAAAATATGCAACTCATAAAATTGTACCTAGGCACTATTTTTAAAACATTTCATTTCTGATACCTGGAACAAATAAAGAAGATATATTTAAATCTATTGATCATCATTTGTACCATGACACTTAGAATTTGCAATTTCTTTTAAGAAAGCTCTGCAATTTATGAAAGCTTTTATTCATTTGCCTTAGGTTTATTTTACCTCATAAAGATATGTTGCTTATATAGGAATATAAAATGATCTTATTGAATGTTCCTATCATGTACCAATGTGAAAACAGTTTTACTCATGAACCTGTTGAATATCACAATTAAGTAAACTGAATTTTTCACAGTATTTTGCTTCCATAGCTGGAATTGATGTTCAATTTAGTGTAACAGTCAACTAAAATAATTTGTATAGATTTTTAAAGTCAATTTTTAATTACAAATAAATTCTGTAAATAACTACCAACTATTTATGCAACAATAGGTTCCTAATGTCTAATATTGAACTGGACAGTCCTGTTTCTAAGCAAGTATCTTGCAAACAAATTAAAAACATAAAAATATTACCATGGAATTGACAGTCACTTTTTTTTTCTTTTTTTTTTTTTTTTGCAGTACGTGGACCTCTCACTGTTGTGACCTCTCCCGTTGTGGAGTACAGGCTCCGGACGCGCAGGCTCAGCGGCCATGGCTCACGGGCCGAGCCACTCCATGGCACGTGGGATCTTCCCGGACTGGGGCACGAACCTGTGTCCCCTGTATCGGCAGGCGGACTCTCAACCACTGCGCCACCAGGGAAGCCCGACAGTCACTTTTTAAATACACAATTTTTTTGACTGAATGGTATTTTGCAAGAGACTAGGGAAAATTTTATTTCATAGCTAACAGCAAGATACAAATGTCTAATTTAAAATTGTAAGATGTGTGTTTCCTGTGACTAAAAGAAGGAAGCTAGAAGGTACCTTGGTGGTATACTCTTGAGTCAGGGACAGATAATCCCCTAGATCTCTCAGATGCCTGTCAACACCACTTCATTTGACTCTCTAAAGTAATTGCAAACATTAATAAAATAATCTTAATGCAAATAATGCATTTGATTTTAGAAATGTATGTATTGATATTAAATGAAGGGGAGAATATTTTTCTAAAGCAGAAAAGTATCTCCTTTATCAGAAGCATCTGTTATTATTGTTACAAGTTCAAATTCTGTAGCCTGACCCAATATTTACTACTGAAGCTTCATCCAGTAAGTAGATACCTGAATTCTATATTTGAATACATAGGCTAATCATCTTTAAAATGAATCGATCCATGTTAGAATCACAGTTTTAATGTGTTTAATATTTGGAGACTGGCATTTCATTATGACAGACTCAGTTACAAAATGATGGTGGTATGAATTCTTAGAAATGGGATAAAAAGCATTCATAATCTGGGTGATGTGACTGATGAGTTTCCTACAATAACCTATTAATAGTTTTGAAATATAATCCATATTCTCAAATGTAATATTAG
This sequence comes from Grampus griseus, assembly GCF_964374135.1. NCBI lineage: Eukaryota > Metazoa > Chordata > Mammalia > Artiodactyla > Delphinidae > Grampus > Grampus griseus. The sequence goes on from NC_139012.1 coordinate 50,691,851, forward strand.
TATAAAGGCTTAACAATTAAATAATAAATATATTATTGAGATGTTATTAAGATATTATTTCACTCCCTCCAAAACCAAACTTCTCTGTTTTTTAAAATTTTATGGTGAATATTTGCAACTCTATTAGACTCTATCAGGAAATGCCTTATAAATGTGCATTATTTTTATTATTATGCTATATATATATATATATATATGTATACAATGCAGGTGCACCAAAATAAAATTGAGTCATGACCTTAAATAGTTGAAAGCTTATCAGAATATTCAAATACGGGTAAAACTATGTATCAAATGACAAAAGGCATATGAAAAGTCCAAACAAAGCTATAGAAATTTAGAATAATGGGAGATAATACAGTTCAGGTAGTCCTTATTATATGCAGCAAACTGTGCAAAATGCATATATTTATATATATTATATATGAGTACATATATATAATCTTTCAAGTTCTAAAAATATGAAGTGAAATGCATTTGTTTTATGTATCAAAAATTCAAGTTCAGAAACATTAATTTAGTTGATCAAATTCATCTATTATGTAGAGGGGATGGGAATTTAAGCCAATTTTTTCTCCTCCAAATTGGGTATTCTTAATCAAAAAGTAAATAAGTTACACCTTTCTCTTTCTTAGAAATATCCTACAAATGTTCTCAGACCTTGACCAATTAAATGTATCTATGCTAAACACGAAGGAAAAATCTTCAAAGAGAATTAGTCTAGGGTAAAATTCTTCAGAATATTTTCTTTCTATGGCAGTTTCCACCCTATTTCATGTTAGGTACCATGCCGTCCTGAACATGGAAAACAGTCATACAGTCATATATATGATATAATTTGTGGATGCTTTAATGCCAATCTCCCTTGTTCCTTTCACTAATATCTTGTATTAATATTTTCTATAATGCTTGTCAATATACATTATTTTGTTGGCTTCAAGAAGAAAAAATGTCATTCAATTTAAATTTGATATGGAACACACTATAAGAGAGGGCTTAAATGCCTAGGAATGGAAGCCATGTGGGATAGAGGTGCACATGTACTGCCTGCAACCTGGAAAGTGTGGATGACACAAGTGTTTCCAGAATATAAATGAATGTTAACAGTAGGACTTGTGGAGGCTGCTGTGCATGCAGAGAGTTATAGAGTTTAATAGACTTTATGAGCATTCAGTATCCTGTCCCTACAGTGAAGAAGAACTACACCAGTTGAGTGCCTGCTAATTGGGATTAGTTTGGGAATTGTGCTCATTTCATTTCTTTCAACTATAAATCCTAAATATCATTTTGATATCATTGGAGAGTAAGCAGAAAAACTATGTTCCAAATATCCCATCTGAGAAGAATTTAATTTAAATTTATTCCATTTAATTGTCAAAAATAAAGAAATGCATCCCTGAACCTCATACATAATGCATTTACAGCAGAAAAGAGATATAGAACATTCTAAATTCTCAGAACAAAATCATGTCAATATGCGGTTAGCTATTATATAAAAATAAATCACTATTTGGAGGTTACTACTGTTTTCAAAATTAATGATCAATTTAAGTGAGCAAATAAAAATATTTTTATTAAATTTTAAAATTTGACATATAAATGTATTTATTCTTTTTTTTAAATAGAGTAAATTTAAAATGACTTTAAGTAGAGTTTAGTAAAACAAACTCATTAGAATTTATGTACATTTATTTATTCATTAATTCATGAATTCAATACTTCATTCATTATTCACTTTGAAAGTTAATATTAATCAGCAATGATAACATTAAACATTTAATAATTTAATGATAGCACTTCTTACTGTGAGAGGCAGTATTGCATAGCTATTTAGAGTATGAACAATGGAATTAGATACCTGGATCCAAAACCTAACTCCATCAATTAATATATGCACGACATTAAGAAGACGGAACATTTTGGGACCCAGTTTCTACAGGTGGTGAGTCAGGAAAATAAAGTTATTTTTCTCATAATATTTTGGGTAACATAAGCAAAACACAAAGACCAAACAATTATTATTACCTAAATATTACTTGTACATGACAAATTCAACCTGTGAGTATAATAATTCAAGTTATTATAAATAGTTCACTATTATTTTGAAATTATTAAAGTTTCTTATACATCTCTACTTAAAATGATAAGCTAAATTCAATTATCTGATTAAGTATTTTAATGATAGAATAATTTATTAATCATCTGGATAAATTTTATTTTTTTCTTTTTCAAGAGGACATAGTAATATTTTTCTTTTTAACATCTTTATCGGAGTATAAGTGCCTTACAATACTTTGTTAGTTTCTGCTTTATAACAAAGTGAATCAGCTATACATACACATATATCCCCATATCTCTCTCCTCTTGTGTCTTCCTCCCTCACACCATCCCAATCCCACCACTCCAGTTGGTCACAAAGCACCAAGCTGATCACCCTGTGCTATTCGGCTGCTTCCCACTACCTATGTATTTTACATTTGGTAGTGTATATATGTCCATGCCACTCGCTCAGTTTGTCCCAGCTTACCCATACTACACCCAGTATCCTCAAGTCCATTCTTTAGTAGGTCTGTGTCTTTATTCCCATCCTGCCCCTAGGCTCTTCATCATCATTTTTTTTTTTTTTTTAGATTCCATATATATGTTTTAGCCTACAGTATTTGTTTTCCTCTTTCTGACTTACTTCACTCTGTATGACAGACTGTAGGTCCATTCACCTCACTACAAAAAAATCAATTTTGTTTCTTTTTATGGCTGAGTAATATTCTATTGTATATATGTGTCACATTTTCTTTATCCATTCATCTGTCGAAGGACACTTAGGTTGTTTCCATGTCCTGGCTATTGTAAATAGAGCAGCAATGAGCATTGTGGTACGTGACTATTTTTGAATTATGGTTTTCTCAGGGTATATGCCCAGTAGTGGGATTGCTGGGTTGTATGGTACATCTATATTTAGTTTTTTAAGGAACCTCCATACTGTTCTCCGTAGTGGCTGTATCAATTTACATTCCCATCATCAGTGCAGGAGGGTTCCCTTTTCTCCACACCCTCTCCAGCAAGTATTGTTTCTAGATTTTTTGATGATGGCCATTCTGACTGGTGTGAGATGATATCTCTTTGTAGTTTTGATTTGTATTTCTCTAATAATTAATGATGTTGAGCATTCTTTCATGTGTTTGTTGGCAATCTGTATATCTTCTTTGGAGAAATGTCTATTTAGATCTTCTTCCCATTTTTGGATTGCGTTTTTTTTTTTTTTTTTTTTTATTGAGCTGCATGAGCTGCTTGTAAATTTTAGAGATTAATCCTTTGTCAGTTGTTTCAGTTGCAAATATTTTCTTCCATTCTGAGGGTTGTCTTTTGTTTAGGTTTCCTTTGTTGTGCAAAAGCTTTGAAATTTCATTAGGTCTCATTTGTTTATTTTTGTTTTTATTTCCATTTCTCTAGGAGGTGGGTCATTAAGGATCTTGCTGTGATTTATGTCATAGAGTGTTCTGCCTCTGTTTTCCTCTAAGAGTTTTATACTTTCAGGTCTTACATTTAAGTCTTTAATCCATTTTGAGTTTATTTTTGTGTATGGTGTTAGGGAGTGTTCTAATTTCATTCTTTTGCATGTAGCTGTTCAGTTTTCCCAGCACCACTTATTGAAGAGGCTGTCTTTTCTCCATTGTGCATTCTTGCCTCCTGTATCAAAGATAAGGTGACCATATGTGTGTGGGTTTATATCTGGGTTTTCTTTCCTGTTCCATTGATCTATATTTCTGTTTTTGTGCCAGTACCATACTGTCTTGATTACTGTAGCTTTGTAATGTAGTCTGAAGTCAGGGATCCTGATTCCTCCAGCTCCATTTTTCTTTCTCAAGATTGCTTGGGCTATTCGGTGTCATTTGTGTTTCCGTACAAATTGTGAAATTTTTTGTTCTAGTTCTGTGAAAAATATCAGTGGTAGTTTGGTAGGGATTGCATTGAATCTGTACATTACTATGGATACTATAGTCATTTTCACTACGTTGATTCTTCCAATCCAAGAACATGGTATATCTCTCCATCTATTTGTATCATCTTTAATTTTTTTCATCAGTCTCTTAGAGTTTTCTGCATACAGGTCTTTTTCTCCTTAGGTAGGTTTATTCCTATGTATTTTATTCTATTTGTTGCAATTGTAAATGGGAGTGTTTCCTTAATTTCACTTTCAGATTTTTCATTATTAGTGTATAGGATTGCAAGAGATTCCTGTGCATTAATTTTGTATCCTGCTACTTTACCAAATTCATTGATTAGCTCTAGTATTTTCTGGTAGCATCTTTAGGATTCTCTATGTGTAGTATCATGTCATCTGCAAACAGTTACAGCTTTACTTCTTTTCTGATTTGAATTCTTTTTATTTCTTTTTCTTCTCTGATTCCTGTGGCTAAAATTTCCAAAACAATGTTGAATAACAGTGATGAGGGTGGGCAACCTTGTCTTATTCCTGATCTTAGTGGAAATGATTTCAGTTTTTCACCATTTAAGATGATATCTGCTGTGGGTTTGTCATATACAGCCTTTATTTTGTTGAGGGAAGTTCCCCCTATTCCTATTTTCCAGAGGGTTTTTATCATAAATTGGTGTTGAATTTTGTCAAAAGCTTTTTATGCATCTATTGAGATGATCATATAGTTTTTATTCTTTAATTTATTAATATCGAGTATCACATTGATTGATTTGTGTATAGTGAAGAATCCTTGCATTCCTGGGATAAACCTCACTTGATCATCATGCATGAGACTTTCAATGTATTGTTGGATTCTTTTTGTTAGTATTTGTTGAGGATTTTTGCATCTATGTTCATCAATGATATTGGCCTGTAGTTTTCTTTCTTTGTGACATCTTTGCCTGCTTTTGGAATCAGAGTGATGGTGGCCTCTTAGAATGAGTTTGGGAGTGTTCCTCCCTCTGCTATATTTTGGAAGAGTTTGAGAAGGATCAGTGTTGACTCTTTTCTTAATGTTTGGTAGAATTCGCCTATGAAGCCATCTGGTCCTAGGCTTTGGTTTGTTGGAAGATTTTAATCACAGTTTCAATGTCAGTACTTGTGATTTTTCTGTTTATATTTTCTATTTCTTCCTGGTTCAGTCTCAGAAGTTTGTGCTTTTTATAAGAATTTGTCCATTTCTTCCAGGTTGTCCATTTTATTGACATATAGTTACCTATAGTAATCTCTCATGATTGTTTGTATTTATGCAGTGTCAATTATTACTTCTCTTTTTCGTTTCTAATTGTATTGATTTGAGTCTTCTCCTTTTTCCTTGATGACTCTGGCTAACGGTTTATCAATTTTGTTTATCTCAAAAAAGCAGCTTTTAGTTTTATTGATCTTTTCTATTGTTTCCTTCATTTATTTACATTTATTTTTGTTCTGATTTTTTGATTTCTTTCCTTCTGCTAACTTTGGTGTTTTTTGTTCTACTTTCTCTAATTTGCTTTAGGTGTAGATTAGGTTGTTTATTTCAGATGTTTCTTGTTTCTTAAGGTAAGATTGTATTGCTATAAAATTCCCCCTTAGAACTTCATTTGCTGCATCCCATAGGTTTTGGGTTATCTGTTTTCATTGTCATATGTTTCTAGGTATTTTTTGATTTCCTCTTTGATTTCTTCAGTGATCTCTTGTTTATTTAATAGTGTATAGTTTAGCCTCTATGTGTTTATATATATATATATATATATATATATATATATTTTTTGGTGGTACCGGGCCCCTCACTGTTGCAGCCTCTCCTGTTGCAGAGCACAGGCTCTGGACGTGCAGGCTCAGTGGCCATGGCTCACGGGCCCAGCTGCTCCGTGACATGTGGGATCTTCCCAGACTAGGGCACGAACCTATGTCCCCTGCATTGGCAGGTGGACTCTCAACCACTGTGCCACCAGGGAAGCCCCATGTGTTTGTATTTTTTAGAGTTTTTCATAATTGATATCTAGTCTCATAGCATTTGTGCTTGGAAAAGATACCTGATATGATTTCAATTTTCTTAAACTTACCAAGGCTTGATTTGTGACACAAGATATGCTGTATCCTGGAGAATGTTCCATGAACACTTGAGAAGAAAGTGTATTCTGTTGTTTTTGGATGGAATGTCCTATAAATATCAACTAAGTCCATCTTGTTTAATGTATCATTTAAAGCTTGTGTTTCTTAATTTATTTTCATTTTGGATGATGTGTCCTTTCATGAAAGTGGTGTGTTAATGTCCTGTACTATAATTATGTTACTGTCAATTTTCTGTTTTATGGCTGTTAGTATTTCCCTTTTATATTGAGGTGCTCCTATGTTTGGTGCATAAATATTTACAATTGTTATATCTTCTTCTTATATTGATCCCTTGATCATTATATAGTGTCCTTATTTGTCTCTTATAATAGTCTTCATTTTAAAGTCTATTTTGTCTGATATGAGATTTACTACTCCAGCTTTCTTTTGATTTCCATTTCTGTGGAGTATCTTTTTCCATCCCCTCAGTTTCAGTCTGTATGTGTCCCTAGGTCTGAAGTGGGTCTCCTGTAGAAAGCATATATACAGGTCTTGTTTTTGTATCCATTCAGCCAGTCTATGTCCTTTGGTTGGTTCATTTAACCCATTTAAATTTAAGTTAATTATCGATATGTATGTTTCTATTATGATTTTCTTAATTGTTTTGGGTTTGCTATTGTAAGTCTTTTCCTTCTCTTGTGTTTCCTGCCTAGAAAAGTTCCTTTAGCATTTGTTGTAAAGGTGCTTTGGTGGGTCTGAATTCTCTTAGCTTTTGATTGTCTGTAAAGGTTTTAAATTCTCCATCAAATCTGAATGAGATCCTTGCTGGGTAGAGTAATCTTGCTTGTAGTTATTTCCCTTTCATCACTTTAAATATGTCTTGCCACTCCCTTCTGGCTTGCAGAGTTTCTGCTGAAAGATCAGCTGTTAACCTTATGGGGTTCCCTTGTATGTTATTTGTTGTTTTTCCCTTGTTGCTTTAAATATTTTTTCTTTGTATTTAATATTTGATAGTTTGATTAATATTTGTGTTGTCATGTTTCTCCTGGATTTATCCTGTATTGGAGTCTCTGTGTTCCTGGACTTGATTAACTATTTCCTTCCCCATATTAGGGAAGTTTTCAACTATAATCTCTTCAAATATTTTCTCAGTCCCTTTCTTTTTCTCTTCTTCTTCTGGGACACTTATAATTCGAATGTTGGTGCATTTTGTGTTGTCCCAGAGGTCTGTGAGACTGTCCTCAATTCTTTTCATTCTATTTTCTTTATTCTGCTCTGCAGTATTTATTTCCAGTATTTTATTTTCCAGGTCACTTATCTGTTCTTCTGCCTCAGTTATTCTGCTATTGATTCCTTCTAGAGAATTTTTAATTGCATTTATTGTGCTGTTCATCATTGTTTGTTTGTTCTTCCATTTTTTCTAGGTCCTTGTTAAACATTTCTTGTATTTTCACTATTCTATTTCCAAGATTTTGGATCATCTTTACTATCATTATTCTGAATTCTTTTCCAAGTAGACTGCCTATTTCCTCTTCATTTTTTAGGTCTGTTGGGTTTTTCCCTTGCTCCTTCTTCTGCTGTGTGTTTCTCTGTCTTTTCATTTTGCTTAACTTACTGTGTTTGGGGTCTCCTTTTCACAGGGTGCAGGTTCATAGTTCCTGTTGTTTTTGGTGAATGCCCCCAGTGACTAAGTTTGGTTCAGTGGGTTATGTAGGCTTCCTGGTGGAGGGGACTAGTGCCTGTGTTCTGGTGGATGAGGATGGATCTTGTCTTTCTTGTGAGCAGGTCCATGTCTGGTGATGTATGGATACATTTTTTTTAATAATTAATAAAAATTAAATTACCAAATAGTCATCAATTACTAAACCATGAACATAAAATGTACACTGTAATTTTAATTTACCTTATTTCTCTTTAACATTACCATGGCTTGTGGTAATGTACTTATTAAACAGAGAATGAAAGCTTACTTTTAAAACAATTATGGGTTAACTTCTCAGCTGGATAAGCGTTCCAACATCCATGGGTTTTTTTGGCCAGTGATTGAGAGCTGGAGCTATAAAGCAAGTACCTGTTTTATCTCATGTCCAATACTGCCATGGTCATCAATTTTTTTCTTTTAATGTCATGTGGTGCTATGGACTGAATTGTGTCCTCTCAAAATTCATATGTTGGAGTCCTAACCCCCAGTATGACTAGATTTGGAAATATGACCTACAAGGAAGTAATTAAGGTTCTTGAGATCATAAGGATGGGACACTGTAGGATAAGGTTAGTGTCATTATAAGAAGAGCCATCAGAGCTTTGTCCTTTCTCCCCCTCCTCCCATCATGTGCACGCAAGAATGTCATGTGAGCTCACAAAGTTGTGGGTGCCTAAAAGCCAGGAATATGTGGTTCACCAGAAAACAACCATGTCAGCAACCTTATCACAGACTTCAAGCCTCCAAAACTGTAAGAAAATAAATGTCTGTGGTTTATTCCCTAGTCTATGGTATTTTGTGATGGCAGACAAAATATATAAACTACTTTTTATTTTTCTTTTCATTTGTACCAACTTCATTGTCTAATTACAGTATATAAAATTATTTAACCTCAATCCTAGATCCTTACCAATTAATTGGGTCAAATTAAACTGTTTACTGCTTCATTGTGTTCTAAAATATTTTCATATATTTCTATCACATAGGCCCATAGTTTTTGTGCTTAATTAGGAAATACAATATATGATTGCATTCCACTTAGTCTTGTTTTGCCTGGTTCTAATAGCATGCTTCTGAAGTCATACTTATAAATATATAAAAAATGTTGAGCATCCTAGTGATTTAATCAATGTGTTTTTTTTAAATAGGAACAGAAATCCATATGGAGAGAAAATTAAATTGACAAAGAGATCAAAAACACATTAATAGCATTAAAAAACTGTAAGAAAACACAAAGTGAAATAGAAGAAATAAAATATTTTTTGGACAAAGTGAGGGTAGGAATTTTCACTTGATAAACTGAATTAACTTGGTGAAGAGCAAACTTTACAAATTGTCCCTAGATATTGTGGACAAAACCTAGAGATAAATATGATGCTACCTTGTAGATATGAGAAACAGAGCAAATATTAAACTTGGGGATTTTAAATGGTTTTAACTCTAATTAGGGCTTTGGCTTCTGTTTAGGATGTATATAGTCAAAAGAGATCATCACTTTCACACAAGCAAACAAAAGCTGCAAAATTTTAAGTTTAAAACACATTTGAGAATTATGGATATAAAGAAATCTAAATTAAACAAATTCAAGAAAATAATGAGATGTTCATAGAAGAGAAAAGACTGTTCTCTTTCCTATTGCAACCCTCTCCCTCACCTGCTGGTTCCTGCCTCCACAGGCACTGGCAGGGGCACCCATCTGAGCAGGCTTGCCCTGCCCTCAAGCCAAGACCTCCTCAACTCCTGCAGTCTCCAGGGTCCTGAGCACTGCCACCACCAAAGCCTTCTTTGATAGCACAGGATATGACAGCCCTGCATGCACTGCCCACAAAAAAGCCTCTTCCAGAATCTACACTGGGTGCCCCTAAAGCCTCCTCCAGAATCATCCCTGGATGCCCCACCTGGGACGGGAAGCCACCAATGTCGGTGGGAGCTGAGTGCTAAAGTGTGGGGTTAGGAGTGTAGATCTGGGGAAACAACTGCTGTTGGCTGTGCAGAGACAACCTACAAGGATGGAAGTGATGAGCTCCATGGCCAGGAATGCTCTTAGATGGAGCATGGGCTGCCTTGGAAATGAGATGCCATTGTTAAGTGGCAAGCAACGCACAGGGCCGCCATGGCAACACCCTTTCCCACCCACTGTTTCCTGCTTCTTTGGGCACTTGGAGGGACTCCCACCAGAGTGAGCATTTCCCAGTCTGGTGCAAATTCCTGCTGGTGTCTTCCACCACAGGCACTTCATGCACATCCCAGCTGTGGCTGATTTATCCCTCCCCAGCCTGAGTGATTAAGTGACACAATCAGCCTGAGTGCCCAACCAGCCACTGTTTTCACTCCCTCTCACCTGGACAAGGAACAGGCTCCTGAGGGTGGCACACATGCAGAGGTGGGGCCAAAATCAAAGCTGAGCCCCAAGGGCTGTGCAACTAAGGAAGAGAAACAGAAAGCTCTATATGCAGCTGCACAAGCTGCAGATTAATTCCCAATGAACTGCTTGATAAACACTGCATCTGTGGAATATCTGAATGGACAATGAGTGTTCCCATAACTAAGACAGGTATAATTTTAACAGCTGTGGACTTTGCAGAAAAATACACTCCGGAGTTGGCCAGGGTCTGAGCTGAGCCCACAGTGGGTCCAGAGACCTACCTAGAAGTATTGGAGAGCCTGCTGGGAAGGCAGGTATTTGCTCTGGCTCAACATGGGGGCAAGGACACTGAGAGTAGAAGCCTCAGGAAAATGTTATTATTACTATTATTATTAATATGATTTGCTTTGTTTTTTGTTTCATTTTGTTCTGTTGTGGGTTTTTTTTGGTTTTTTAAATTATTTTTTAGTTTTATTTTTTGTCTTAAAAAATAATATATTTTTATTTTTCTATTTTTAACTTTACTTTTTGTTGTTTTGTCTTTTTTCTTGTTTTTGTTCTTTGTTTTGATTTTTGCCTTTTTTGTTTTGTTTTGTTTTGCTTTTTTTAATAGGGCGAACTTTATTGACCATGAAACAGACACAAAATAAAAGACAATGTGTACAAAACCTCTGAAGTGACCCTTTTAAAGATATTAAACATATAACCAGGTAAAACAGACATGGTGTTAAAGATGTATCATTTGATCCCAAACTGCATTATCTAGACAAGTGGAAACTTGTTTCTCAGTCATTGTACTCAAAATCATTTTTTTAAAGTAAGAATACTCTGTGAGGAAGACATTTTCTCATCCTTGGGTCTTAACCTGAGCATTTGGGGTTTTACAAAACTTCTCTTCTTTATAAAGAACACATCCATCCTTGTTAAAAACAAAAACACACACAGATATCGTAAAGCCAGAAATCATAAACACAAGAGTCATTAAAAGCTTTCTTCGTTCTTTAGTTTTTAAATATTTTATTCCAACTGCTTGAGGAGTCACCATTTTGTTAATGTGATAGATTGCAATTCTGGACATACTGGCTCACTTGAGTTGCTGAATAAAGCTGTGAGTACCATGCATCTCAGTTTCCAAAGATTCTGTGCAAACACCTTTTCTTTTTTGTTTTGGTTTGTGTGGGTTCACACCTGCTAAGCGGCACTTTGAAAGAAAATCAAAGTAAAACAATTGAAACCATGAGACTTCTCATGACTTCTAAGTTATTACACATCAATTTAGACTTAAAAAAAATAGGCTTTTAGTTTACAACAGTTAGGAAATTTTGGGAAAAGTGTTGGATATATTTTTGCTCTGTGTTACAAGCCAAATATAACCCAGAGTACCCTAAATGTCATTTTAGTAGCCAAAAGTTCTCACATTATTGAACAATTCAGTTACTATTTTGGGGTGATTATTTTAAATTACACACATAAGAACAAGACCATCTACTCTGAAAAACTTTTAAAAGAGTAGAGAAAAAACTTATGGTTACCAAAGGGGAAGGGGGGATAAATTAGGAGTTTGGGATTAACAGACACACACTATTATATATATATAAAATAGATAAACAATAAGGACCTACTTTATAGCAAAGGGAACTATACTCCATGTCTTGTAATAACGTATGATGGAAAATGATCTGAAAAAGAAATATATATATATACACACACATATATATACACATAAATATATATATACATACATGTATATTACATACACGTATATATATATATATACACATATATATGTATAACTGAAAGTTTTGCTTTGTTTTGTTTTGTTTTTTTTTGATTGTTATGTGTGTTTTAAGTTTTCTTTGTTTTATTTTAGTTTACTTTCGTTTTTTCTTTTTGTTAGTGTTTTTTTTATTGTTTATTTTGGTTTTGGGATATTTTGGTTTTTTGTTTTCTTGTTTTCTTTTTCTTTTTTTTTTTTGTCTGTTTGGTTTTGCTTTTATCATTTGGCATGGGTTTTGTTTGTCTGCTTTCCTTTCTTCTCTTCTTTTTTCTTTTATTTATTGGCTGCACCACACAGCTTGCAGAGTCTTGGTTTCCTGGCAAGGGGTGAGGCCTGAGTCTCCAGGTTAAGAGATCTGAGTCCAATAATCTGGGCCACCAGAGAATTCCCAGCCCCAGTGAATATTAATCATCTTGAGCTCTTCCAGAGGTCTCCATCTCTGACACTAAGACCCAGCTCCAGCTAACTGCCTGTAGGATCTGGTGCTGAAGAGATTATAGTTGAAAACCTCCCTAACATGGGAAAGAAAATAGTCAAAAAAGTCCAGGAAGCTTAGAGAGTCCCATACAGGATAAACCCAAGGAGAAACACACCAAGACACATTAATCAAACTAACAAAAATTAACTACAAAGAAAAATATTGAAATCAGCAAGGGAAAAAAATAAATAACATACAAGGGAATCACCATAAGGTTATCAGATGATTTTTCTGCAGAAACTCTGCAGGCCAGAAAGGAGTGGCAAGATATATTTAAAGTGATGAAAGGGAAAAACCTACAATCAAGATTTCTCTAACCAGCAAACATCTCATTCAGATTTGACAGAGGAATCAAAAGCTTTACAGACAAGTATAAGCTCAGAGAATTCAACACCACTAAACCAGCTTTACAACAAGTGCTTAAGGAACTTCTCTGGGCAGGAAACACAAGAGAAGTAAATGACCTACAAAAACAAACCCAAAACAATTAAGAAAAGTTCCAATTGTAATAGGAACATGCATATCAATAATTACCTTAAATGTAAATGGATTAAATGCTCCAACCAAACAACACAGACTGGTTGAATGGATACAAAACCAAGACTCATATATATGCTGTCTACAACAGACCCACTTCAGATGTAGACACACATACAGACTGAAAGTGAGGGTATGGAAAAAGATAGTCCACAGAAATGGAAATCAAAAGAAGCTGGAGTAACAATTCTCATATCAGACAAAATAGACTTTAAAATAAAGACTATTACAAGAGGCAATGAAGGACACTACATAATGATCAAGGGATCAATACAAGAAGAAGATATAACAATTGTAAATACTTGTGCACCCAACAAGGAGCACCTCAATACATAAGGCAAATGTTAACAGCCATAAAAGGGGAAATTGACAGTAACACTATAATAGTCAGGAACTTTAACACTCCACTTATACCAATGGACAAACAATCCAGACAGAAAATTAATAAGGAAACACAAGCCTTAAACGACACATTAGACAAGATAGATTTAATTGATATTTATAGGACATTCCATCTGAAAGCAGCAGAAAATACTTTATTCTCAAGTGCACATGGAACATTCACCAGAATAGAGCACATCTTGGCTCACAAATCAAGCATGCATAAATTTAAAGAAATTAAATTCATATCAAGCACCTTTTCTGACCACAACGTGAGGAGATTAGAAATTAATTACAGAAAAAAAAACTGTAAAAACCACAAACACACGGAGGTTAAACAAAATGCTACTAAATAACCAATGACTCACTGAAGAAGTCAAAGAGGAAATCAAAAAAATACTTAGAATCAACTGACAACAAAAACACATCACCCCAAAACCTATAGGATGCAGCAAAAGCAGTTCTAAGAGGGAAGTTTATAGTGACAGAACCCCACCTCAAGAAACAAATCTCAAATAAACAACCTAACTTTCACCAAAAGCAAGTAGAGAAAGAAGAATGAACAAGACACAAAATTATTAGAAGAAAAAAAATCATAAAAATCAGAGCAGAAGTAAATGAAATAGAAACAAATAAAATAATAGCAACTATTAATGAAATGAAAAGCTGTTTTTTTTGAGAAGATAACCAAAATTGATAAACCTTTAGCCAGACTCATCAAGAAAAAAAAAGGAGAGGAATCAAATTGATAAAATAAAATTAGAAATAGATAAGAAGTAGTTACAATGGACACCCCAGAAATACAAAGGATTATAGGAGACTACTACAAGTAACTATATACCAATAAAAAGAACAACCTGGAAAAATGGACAAATTCTTAGAAATATATAGGTTTCCAAGACGGATCCAGGAAAAAATAGAAAATATGAACAGACCAATCACAAGTAATGAAATTGAAACTGTGATTAATAATTTCTAACAAACCAAAGTCCAGGACCAGATTGTTTCACAAGGAAATTCTATAAATCATTTAGAGAAGAGCTAACACCTATCCTTCTCAAACTCTTCCAAAAAATTACAGAGGGAGGAATACTCCCAAACTCATTCTATGAGGCCACTCACACCTTGATAAATAAACCAGACAAAGATATAACATAAAAATAAAATTACAGGCCAATATAACTGATGAACATAGATGCAAAAGTCCTCAACAAAATACTGGCAAACTGAATACAACAACGAATTGAAAGGATCAAACACCATCATCAAGTGAGATTTATCCCAGGAACGCAAGGATTTTTCAACATATGCCAAATCAACCAATGTGACAGACCATGTTAACAAATTGAAGAATAAAACCTTATGATCATCTCAATAGATGCAAAAAAAGCTTTTGACAAAATTCGACAGGCATTTATGATTAAAAAACTCTCCACAAAGTAGACATAGAGAAAACTTACCTCAACATAATAAAGGCTATATATTACAAGCACACAGCAAACATCATTCTCAATGGTGAAAAAGTGAAAGCATTTCCTCTAGGATCAGGAACAAGGCAAGGGTGGTCACTTTAACACTTTTACTCAACATAGTTTTGGAAGTCTTAGCCACGACAATCAGAGAACAAAAAGAAATAAAAGTAATTCAAATTAGAAAAGAAGAAGGAAAACTGTCACTCTTTGCAGGTGACATGATACTACACATAGAAAATCCTAAAGATGTCACCAGAAAACTACTAGAGCCAATCAATGAATTTCGTAAAGTTTCAGGATATGAAATTAATACACAGAAATCTCTTGCATTCCTATACACTAATAATGAAAGATTAGAAAGAGAAACTATTAAAAAAATCCCATTTACCATTGCAACAAAGAGAATAAAATACTAGGAATAAACCTACGTAAGGATGCAGAAGACCTGTATTCAATAAGTTATAAGATATTGATGAAATAAACAAAAGACGAATCAAAGAGATGGAGATATACCATGTTTTTTTAATTGGAAGAATCAATATTGTGAAAATGACTATACTACAGAAAGCAATCTACAGATTCAATACAATCCTATGATATAATCAATGGCATTTTTCACAGAATTAGAAAAAAAATTGTACAGTTTGTATGGAAACACAAAAGACCTCAAATGCCAAAGCAATCTTGAGAAATAAAAATGGAGCTGGAGGAATCAGGTTCTCTGACTTCAGACTATACAACAAAGCTACAGTAAACAAGGCAGAATGGTACTGGCACAAAAACAGAAATATAGATCAGTGGAACAGGATAGAAAACCCAGAGATAAACCCAAGCACCTATGGTAACATGATCTATGACAAAGGAGGCAAGAATATACAATGGAGAGAAGAGTCACTTCAATAAGTGGTGTTGGGAAAACTGAACAGTTACATGTAAAAGAATGAATTTAGAACACTCCCTAACACCACAAGCAAAAATAAACTCAAAATGGAATAAAAACCTAAATGTAAGGTCAGACACTAGAAAACTCTTAGAAGAAAACATAGGCAGAACAGTTTTTGACATAAATCACAGCAAGATCCTTTTTGACACATCTCCTAGAGAAATGGAAATAAAAACAAAAATAAACAAATGGGACCTAATGAAACTTAAAAGCTTTTGCACAGCAAAGGAAACCATAAACAAGACCAAAAGACAACCCTCAGAATGGGAGAAAATATTTGCAAACGAAGCAACTGACAAAGGATTACTGCTCATGTGGTTCAATATCAAAAAAAAACATAAAAAATCCAATCCAAAAATGGGCAGAAGACCTAAATAGACATTTCTCCAAAGAAGACATACAGATGGCCAACAAACATATGAAAGTATCCTCAATATCACTAATTATTAGAGAAGTACAAATCAAAAGTACAATGGGGTATCACCTCACACCAGTCAGAATGGACATCATCAAAATATCTACAAACAATAAATTCTGGAGAGGTTGTGGAGAAATGGGAATCCTCTTGCACTGTTGGTGGGAATGTAAATTGATACAGCCACTATGGAGAACAGTATGGAGGTTCCTTAAAAAACTAAAAATAGAACTACCATATGACCCAGCCAACACACTACTGGGCGTATACCCTGAGAAAACCATAATTCAAAAAGATACATGCACCCCAATGTTCATTGCAGCATTATTTACAATAGCCAGGTCATGGAAGTAACCTAAATGTCCATCAAAGAAGAATGGATAAAAAAGAAGTGGTACATATATACAATGGAATATTAGCCATAAAAAGAAATGAAATTGTGCAATTTGCAGAGATGTGGATAGACCCAGAAACTGTCATACAGAGTGAAGTATGTCAGAAAGAGAAAAACAAATTTCCTATAATATTGCTTATATATAGAATCTAGAAAAATGATACAGATGAACTTATTTGCAAGGCAGAAATAGAGACACAAATGTAGAGAATCAACATATGTATACCAGGGGGTGAAGAGAGAAGGTGGGATTAATTGGGAGATTGGGATTGACATATATACACTACTATGTATAAAATAGATGACCAATGAGAACATGCTGTATAGCACAGGGAACTCTACTTGGTGCTCTGTGTTGACCTAAATTGGAAGGAAATCCAGAAAATGAGGGGATGTAGCTGATTTACTTTGCTCTACAGCAGAAACTAACACCACATTGTAAAGCAACTACAATTAAAAAAAAAAAAAAAGTCCCACACACAGTCCCAACTGCCAAGATTTTCTCATAGTCCATCACATGTAATGAATGTTTGTGTTTTTTCAGGTGATTACATGAGTATATGCAAGTGTCAAAACTCATTCAGCTGAATATTGATGATCTGATTATTTAGATTTAAATTCTACTTTCATAAAATTTTTATTTTAATAAAAATACTAATGTTTTGGAGGCTTCAATCAGAGAAATATTTTATAACATGTACAAAATAGAAATAAGTGAAAAGTTAAAAAAATGAGAAAAAAATCAAGAGGGTGTAATACATTAATAATATAATTGTAGATCCAGAAAGCAAAACCAGAGTATGTGAACTGATGATTGTGTAGAGAAAAATAAAGAAGTAAAAAGAGTGAACTTTTCATTATTCTGAAGAACAACATACATCTTCTGATTTTAAACATTTGTCCTTGTTGAATAAATGCATACTTATATGCATATGTAAAGTGAAGACACAAACCTAGACATGATTTGCTGATGGCACAAATAATATAAATGATATCAATTTAAAAATCTTATAACATTCTATGTAGAGAAGACATACTCCATGGGAAAGGAGGAAGAAATTGATGACTTTTCATTAGTGGCTTTATTTTTTTTATGTCAGGGAAATGATAATGAGAGACAACTAAATAAAATCACTATAACAAGGTATTTCCACCATACCACATTCTTTTTTTTTTTTTTAACATCTTTATTGGGGTATAATTGCTTTACAATGGTGTGTTAGTTTCTGCTTTATAACAAAGTGAATCAGTTATACATATACATATGTTCCCATATCTCTTCCCTCTTGCGTCTCCCTCCCTCCCACCCTCCTTATCCCACCCCTCCAGGCTGTCACAAAGCACCAAGCCAATATCCCTATGCCATGCGGCTGCTTCCAACTAGCTATCTACCTTACTACGTTTGTTAGTGTGTATATGTCCATGACTCTCTCTCGCCCTGTCACAGCTCACCCTTCCCCCTCCCCATAACCTCAAGTCCGTTCTCTAGGAGGTCTGCGTCTTTATTCCTGCCTTACCCCTAGGTTCTTCATGACATTTTTTTCCCTTAAATTCCATATATATGTGTTAGCATACGGTATTTGTCTTTTTCTTTCTGACTTACTTACTCTGTGTGACAGACTCTAGGTCTATCCACCTCAATAGCTCAATTTCATTTCTTTTTATGGCTGAGTAATATTCCATTGTATATATGTGCCACATCTTATTGATCCATTCATCCGATGATGGGCACTTAGGTTGTTTCCATCTCCAGGTTATTGTAAATAGAGCTGCAATGACCATTTTGGTACATGACTCTTTTTGAATTTCGGTTTTCTCAGGGTATATGCCCAGTAGTGGGATTGCGGGGTCATATGGTAGTTCTATTTGTAGCTTTTTAAGGAACCTCCATACTGTTCTCCATAGTGGCTGAACCAATTCACATTCCCACCAGCAGTGCAAGAGTGTTCCCTTTTCTCCACACCCTCTCCAGCATTTATTGTTTCTAGATTTTTTGATGATGGCCATTCTGACTGGTGTGAGATGATATCTCATTGTAGTTTTGATTTGCATTTCTCTAACGATTAATGATGTTGAGCATTCTTTCATGTGTTTGTTGCCAGTCTGTATATCTTCTTTGGAGAAATGTCTATTTAGGTCTTCTGCCCATTTTTGGATTGGGTTGTTTGTTTTTTTGTTATTGAGCTGCATGAGCTGCTTGTAAATTTTGGAGATTAATCCTTTGTCGGTTACTTCATTTGCAAATATTTTCTCCCATTCTGAGGGTTGTCTTTTGGTCTTGTTTATGGTTTCCTTTGCTGTGCAAAAGCTTTGAAGTTTCATTAGATCCCATTTGTTTATTTTTGTTTTTATTTCCATTACTCTAGGAGGTGGGTCAGAAAGGATCTTGCTGTGATTTATGTCATAGAGTGTTCTGCCTATGTTTTCCTCTAAGAGTTTGATAGTTTCTGGCCTTATATTTAGGTCTTTAATCCATTTTGAGCTTATTTTTGTGTATGGTGTTCGGGAGTGATCTAACCTCATACTTTTACATGTACCTGTCCAGTTTTCCCAGCACCACTTATTGAAGAGGCTGTCCTTTCTCCACTGTACATTCCTGCCACCTTTATCAAAGATAAGGTGTCCATATGTGCATGGGTTTATCTCTGGGCTTTCTATCCTGTTCCATTGATCTATCTTTCTGTTTTTGTGCCAGTACCATACCGTCTTGATTACTGTAGCTTTGTAGTATAGTCTGAAGTCAGGGAGCCTGATTCCTCCAGTTCCTTTTTTCATTCTCAAGATTGCTTTGGCTATTCGGGGTCTTTTGTGTTTCCATACAAATTGCAAAATTTTTTGTTCTAGTTCTGTGAAAAATGCCAGTGGTAGTTTGATAGGGATTGCATTGAATCTATAGATTGCTTTGGGTAGTAGAGTCATTTTCACAATGTTGATTCTTCCAATACAAGAACATGGTATATCTCTCCATCTATTTGTATCATCTTTAATTTCTTTCATCAGTGTCTTATAATTTGCTGCATACAGGTCTTTTGTCTCCTTAGGTAGGTTTATTCCTAGATATTTTAGTCTTTTTGTTGCAATGGTAAATGGGTGTGTTTTCTTGATTTCACTTTCAGATTTTTCATCATTAGTATATAGGAATGCCAGAGATTTCTGTGCATTAATTTTGTATCCTGCCACTTTACCAAATTCATTGATTAGCTCTAGTAGTTTTCTGGTAGCATCTTTAGGATTCTCTATGTATAGGATCATGTCATCTGAAAACAGTGACAGCTTTACTTCTTCTTTTCCGATTTGGATTCCTTTTATTTCCTTTTCTTCTCTGATTGCTGTGGCTAAAACTTCCAAAACTATGTTGAATAAGAGCGGTGAGAGTGGGCAACCTTGTCTTGTTCCTGATCTTAGTGGAAATGCTTTCAGTTTTTCACCATTGAGGATGATGTTTGCTGTGGGCTTGTCATATATGGCCTTTATTATGTTGAGGAAAGTTCCCTCTATGCCTACTTTCTGCAGGGTTTTTATCATAAATGGTGTTGAATTTTGTCAAAAGCTTTCTCTGCATCTATTGAGATGATCATATGGTTTTTCTTCTTCAATTTGTTAATATGGTTTATCACATTGATAGATTTGCGTATATTGAAGAATCCTTGCATTCCTGGAATAAACCCCACTTGATCATGATGTATGATCCTTTTAATGTGCTGTTGGATTCTGTTTGCTAGTATTTTGTTGAGGATTTTTGCATCTATGTTCATCAGTGATATTGGCCTGTAGTTTTCTTTCTTTGTGACATCCTTGTCTGGTTTTGGTATCAAGGTGATGGTGGCCTCGTAGAAGGAGTTTGGGAGTGTTCCTCCCTCTGCTATATTTTGGAAGAGTTTGAGAAGGATAGGTGTTAGCTCTTCTCTAAATGTTTGATAGAATTCGCCTGTGAAGCCATTTGGTCCTGGGCTTTTCTTTGTTGGAAGATTTTTAACCACAGTTTCAATTTCAGTGCTTGTGATTGGTCTGTTCATTTTTTCTATTTCTTCCTGATTCAGTCTTGGCAGGTTGTGCATTTCTAAGAATTTGTCCATTTCTTCCAGATTGTCCATTTTATTGGCATAGAGTTGCTTGTAGTAATCTCTCATGATCTCTTTTATTTCTGCAGTGTCAGTTGTTACCTCTTCTTTTTCATTTCTAATTCTATTGATTTGAGTCTTCTCCCTTTTTTTCTTGATGAGTCTGGCTAGTGGTTTATCTATTTTGTTTATCTTCTCAAAGAACCAGCTTTTAGTTTTATTGATCTTTGCTATTGTTTCCTTCATTTCTTTTTCATTTATTTCTGATCTGATTTTTATGATTTCTTTCCTTCTGCTAGCTTTGGGGTTTTTTTGTTCTTCTTTCTCTAATTGCTTGAGGTGCAAGGTTAGGTTGTTTATTCTAGATGTTTCTTGCTTCTTAAGGTGGGCTTGTATTGCTATAAACTTCCCCCTAGAACTGCTTTTGCTGCATCCCACAAGTTTTGGGTCGTTGTGTCTCCATTGTCATTTGTTTCTAGGTATTTTTTGATTTCCTCTTTGATTTCTTCAGTGATCACTTCATTATTAAGTAGTGTATTGTTTAGCCTCCATGTGTTTGTATTCTTTACAGATCTTTTCCTGTAATTGATATCTAGTCTCATGGCATTGTGGTCAGAAAAGATACTTGATACAATTTCAATTTTCTTAAATTTACCAAGGCTTGATTTGTGACCCAAGATATGATCTATCTTGGAGAATGTTCCATGAGCACTTGAGAAAAATGTGTATTCTGTTGTTTTTGGATGGAGTGTCCTATAAATATCAATTAAGTCCATCTTGTTTAATGTATCATTTAAAGCTTTTGTTTCCTTATTTATTTTCATTTTCGATGATCTGTCCATGGGTGAAAGTGGAGTGTTTAAGTCCCCTATTATGAATGTGTTACTGTCGATTTCCCCTTTTATGGCTGTTAGTATTTGCCTTATGTATTGAGGTGCTCCTATGTTGGGTGCATAAATATTTACAATTGTTATATCTTCTTCTTGGATCGATCCCTTGATCATTATGTAGTGTCCTTCTTTGTCTCTTTTAATAGTCCTTATTTTAAAGTCTATTTTGTCTGATATGAGAATTGCTACTCCAGCTTTCTTTTGGTTTCCATTTGCATGGAATATCTTTTTCCATCCCCTTACTTTCAGTGTGTATGTGTCTCTAGGTCTGAAGTGGGTCTCTTGTAGACAGCATATATATGGGTCTTGTTTTTGGATCCATTCAGCTAATCTGTGTCTTTTGGTGGGAGCATTTAGTCCATTTACATTTAAGGTAATAATCGATATGTATGTTCCTATTCCCATTTTCTAAATTGTTTTGGGTTCGTTATTATAGGTCTTTTCCTTCTCTTGTGTTTCTTGCCTAGAGAAGATCCTTTAGCATTTGTTGTAAAGCTGGTTTGGTGGTGCTGAACTCTCTCAGCTTTTGCTTGTCTGTAACGGTTTTAATTTCTCCATCAAATCTGAATGAGATCCTTGCTGAGTAGAGTAATCTTGGGTGCACGTTTTTCTCCTTCATCACTTTCAGTATGTCCTGACACTCCCTTCTGGCTTGTAGGGTTTCTGCTGAGATATCAGCTGTTAACCTTATGGGGATTCCCTTATGTGTTATTTGTTGTTTGTCCCTTGCTGATTTTAATATGCTTTCTTTGTATTTAATTTTTGACATTTTGATTAATATGTGTCTTGGCGTATTTCTCCTTGGATTTATCCTATATGGGACTCTCTGTGCTTCCTGGACTTGATTAACTATTTCCTTTCCCATATTAGGGAAGTTTTCAACTATAATCTCTTCAAATACCTTCTCAGTCCCTTTCTTTTTCTCTTCTTCTTCTGGAACCCCTATAATTCCAATGTTGGTGCATTTAATGTTGTCCCAGAGGTCTCTGAGACTGTCCTCAGTTCTTTTCATTCTCTTTTCTTTATTCTGCTCTGCAGTAGTTATTTCCACTATTTTATCTTCCAGGTCACTTATCCGTTCTTCTCCCTCAGTTATTCTGCTATTGATCCCATCTAGAGTACTTTTAATTTCATTTATTATGTTGTTCATCGTTGCTTGTTTCATCTTTAGTTCTTCTAGGTCCTTGTTAACTGATTCTTGCATTTTGTCCATTCTATTGTCCATTCTATCTCCAAGATTTCAGATCATCCTTACTATCATTATTCTGAATTCTTTTTCAGGTAAGCTGCCTATTTCCTCTTCATTTATTAGGTCTGGTGCATTTTTATCTTGCTCCTTTATCTGCTGTGTGTTTTTCTGTCTTCTCATTTTGCTTATCTTACTGTGTTTGGGGTCTCCTTTTTGCAGACTGCAGGTTCGTAGTTCCTGCTGTTTTTGATGTCTGTCCCCAGTGGCTTAGGTTGGTTCAGTGGGTTGAGTAGGTTTCCTGGTGGAGGGGACTAATGCCTGTGTTGTGGTGGATGAGGCTGGATCTTGTCTCTCTAGTGGGCAGGTTCATGTCTGCTGGTGTGTTTGGGGTGTCTGTGGCCTTATTATTATTTTAGGCAGCCTCTCTGCTAATGGGTGGGGTTGTGTTCCTGTCTTGCTAGTTGTTTGGCATAGGTTGTCCAGCACTGTGGCTTGCTGGTCGTTGAGTGAAGCTGGGTGCTGGTGTTAAGATGGAGGTCTCTGGGAGATTTTCGCCGTTTGATATTATGTGGAGCTGGGAGGTCTCTTGTTGACCAGTGTCCTGAAGTTGGCTCTCCTACCTCAGAGGCAGAGCCCTGCCTCCTGGCTGGAGCACCAAGAGCTTTTCATCCACACGGCTCAGAATAAAAGGGAGAAAAAGTAGAGGGAATTAGTAGAAGTATGAGGAAAGAAAGAAGGAAAGGAGGGAAGGAAGGAAGGAAGAAAGAAAGAAAGAAGCAAAGAAGGAAAGAAGGAAATAAAGGAGGGAGGGAGGGAGGGAGGAAGGAAGGAAGGAGGGAAAGAAGGAAAAAAGAAAAAAAGAAGATACAGTAAAAATAAAATAAAGTATAATAAAATTATTGAATTAAAAAATTCTTATTTAGGAAAAAAAAAAAGGGACGGATAGAACCTTAGGACAAATGTTGGAAGCAAAGCTATACAGACAAAATCTTACACAGAAGCATACACATACACCCTCACTAAAAGAGGTAAAGGGGGAAAAATCATAAATCTTGCTGTCAGAGACCACCTCCTCAATTTGGGATGATTCGTTGTCTAAAGGAGGGAAGGAAGGAAGGAAAGAAAGAAAGAAAGAAAGAACAAAGGTAAAGTATAATAACGTTATTAAAATTAAAATTGATTATTAAGAAAAAAAATTTTTTTTAAAAAACCATGGACGGCTAGAACCCTAGGACAAATGGTGGAAGCAAAACTATACAGACAAGATCTCACACAGAAGCATACACATATACATTCACAAAAAGAGGAAAAGGGAAAAAAATCATAGATCTTGCTCCTAAAGTCCACTTCCTTAATTTGGGATGATTGGTTGTCTATTCAGGTATTCCACAGATGCAGGGTATATCAAGTTGATTGTGGAGCTTTAATCCGCTGCTTCTGAGGCTGCTGGGAGAGATTTCCCTTTCTTTTCTTTGTTCTCACAGCTCCCAGGGGCTCAGCTTTGGATTTGTCCCTGCCACTGCGTGTAGGTCGCTGGAGGGCGTCTGTTTTTTGCTCAGACAGGGCGGGGTTAAAAGAGCCGCTGATTTGGGGGCTCTGGCGCACTCAGGCCGGCGGGGAGGGAGGGGCACGGAGTGCGGGGCGGGCCTGTGGCGGCAAAGGCCGGCGTGACTTTGCACCAGCCTGAGGCGCGCTGTGCGTTCTCCCGGGGAAGTTGTCCCTGGATCCCGGGAACCTGGCAGTGGCGGGCTGCACAGGCTCCACGGAAGAGGGGTGTGGAGAGTGACCTGTGCTCGCACACAGGCCCCTCGGTGGCGGCAGCAGCAGCCTTATCGTCTCCCGCCCGTCTCTGGGGTCCGCGCTCTCAGCCGCGGCTCGCGCCCGTCTCTGGGGTCCGCGCCTTTAGCCGCGGCTCGCGCCCGTCTCTGGAGCTCCTTCAAGCAGCGTTCTTAAACCCCTCTCCTCACGCACCAGGAAACAAAGAGGGAAGAAAAAGTCTCCTGCCTCCTCGGCAGGTGCAGACCTTTCCCCGGACTCCCTCCCAGTCAGCCGTGGTGCACCAACCCCTCCAGGCTATGTTCAAGCCGCCAACCCCAGTCCTCTCCCTGCGCTCCGTCCGAAACCGAAACCCGGGCCTCAGAGCCTCAGCTCGCAGCCCCGCCCGCCCCGGCGGGTGAGCAGACAAGCCTCTCGGGCTGGTGAGTGCCGGTCGGCACCGATCCTCTGTGAGGGAATCTCCCCGCTTTGCCCTCCGCACCCGTTGCTGTGCACTCCTCCGCGGCACCGAAGCTCCCCCCTCCGCCCCCCGCAGTCTCCGCCCGTGAAGGGGCTTCCTAGTGTGTGGAAACTTTTCCTCCTTCACAGCTCCCTCCCACTGGTGCAGGTGCCGTCCCTATTCTTTTGTCTCTGTTTTTTCTTTTTTTTCTTTTGCCCTACCCAGGTAGGTGGGGAGTTTCTTGCCTTTTGGGAGGTCTGAGGTCTTCTGCCAGCGTTCAGTAGGTGTTCTGTAGGAGCTGTTCCACGTGTAGATGTATTTCTGATGTATCTGTGGGGAGGAAGGTGATCTCCGCGTCTTACTCTTCTGCCATCTTCAAGGTCCCCCCCCCACATTCTTTATAATAGTATTATAAATATATCTAATGAACTGCATAAAGACAAAACATAAACCAATTATACAGACTCTTGGAGTAAATCTGTTTGGGTTGCATATATCTTGGTGTAATGAAAAATAATTCAGCTCATAAATCTTAAGACTGGGAAAGTAAAGGGTTTAAAAATATTTCAATAATCACATGTAAATTTTACTTCAAAAAGTTGATTTTAATTTTTTCATTATGACTAATTATACTTAGAACATGTAGTTATGTTTAAAGTTAAATATATAGTTATTCTAAATTTAGTATAAATCTGTGGAGAGGGACCATGTTAAAGTTTCCATATAATAAAATTTAAAAATCCCTTGGTGGTATATATTCAATGACATTTAAACTGAACAAAAGAATTTGGAAGTGGGTGAAAAAAACGTACAGTATGTCCCCTACATACTAACAAGTTCAGTTCCGAGAACACATTCGTAAATTCAATTTGTTCGTAAGTCCAACTAATCTAGCCAGGTACCCAACTAACACAATCAGCTCTATAGCACTGTACTATAATAGGTTTATTATACTTTTCACACAAATAATACATTTATAAAAAGCAAACAAACACAAAAAAAGAAACATTTTTAATCTTACAGTACAGTACCTTGAAAAGTACAGTCGTATAGTCAACAGCTGGCATACAGGGGCTAGAACGCATGTTTGCATTTTTGAAAGTTCACAACTTGAAGGTTCGTATGTAGGGGACTTACTGTAATAGCATTCTAAAGATGTTAACTAGTGCAGGAGGTTACAAAATATGCAAGTAAAATATTTAGTTTGCTGGAAGAAGGGATAATTGGATTATATTGAACTATAGAGAAAATTGAAAAAAAATCTTGCTTGTGGGATAGTACTAGATGATATCATGGATTTATGGATAATGTTGTAAGGTATGACAGTGGTATAGGAGTAATGTAGGAGAATATCTTTATATTTTAAACATGTATGTAAGATTATTTATGAGTTGTGTCATGACTGTAATTTAGTTGCAAACGGGTAAAATAGTACTTGAGTTTATATGGTTAAGTTGGGGGTGGGGAGCAATTTAGACAATAAGTATATGTCATGAGTTTTTAAAGAAAGAAATAAAATCTATGTGTGTATACATTTTCCTAGAGAGGGAAAATGCCTTCTTCAAAAACCATTATTAAGTATATAGGCAGTGCATTTACAAACACAATTTAGTGGAATTTACTTGGGAGATGAAGCAATCTTGGCAACAAAAAGATCCTTCCATACCAATATAGAAGAGAGAACAAACAATTTATTATTGAGTAGACATTAACACATCACATGCATGTAAGGTAGTGAGAAAATGACTACAAATTAGGACACAATCTCACACAATTTGTACACTAAAGTAGAAAATAGAACAATAATTTCTCTCATCTGAAAAGACAGTCTGCACTTTACAACAGTCTCCTATCCATCCCATGAGAGAAAACTCTGATTTAATTTTGGGGGTACTTGTTTACATATCTAAAGTTTAGTTAGCAAGTGACTTTGGATATATCTCTAAATTGAAGAAATTGAGGCTGGCCTTAACCCCTAGAGAGGTTTTTCTGTTTTCCAGTGTTGGAACAATCAGATTTACTGTGTCTCCAAGGAAACACTCAGAAAAGACAGGGTAAGTCGTCTCTTTGCCCTTTATAAACAAAGAAAAGCATTTTCATTTACCCTTACAATTGCTCTTTTGTTACTTTTTATGGCAACATTACAACTTTCTAAGGGTTTTCATTGTCATATTTACTCTTCCCTAGACAACATGTAGCCATAGAAATATCCAGCAAGTCGATAGCAAACTATAAAGCAATAAGAAATTAAATAAAGCAATCTAAAAAAAATGGGCAGAAGATCTGAATAAACCTTTTTTTCCAAAGAAGACATACAGATGGCCAATAGGTACATGAAAAGATTCTCAACATCCCTAATCATCAGGAAAATGCAAGTCAAAACCAAACCACAATGAGATCTCACTTCACACGTGTTAGAATGGCTATTATCAAAAAGAAAGTAAGTGTTGGTGATGATGTAGAGAAATGGGAACACTTGTGCACTGTTTGTGGGAATGTAAATTGATACAGTCCTTATGGAAAAGAGTATGGAGGTTTCTCAAAAAAATAAAAAATAGAACTACCTTATGATCCAGCAGTTCCACTTCTCAGTATTTATCCCAAGAAAATGAAAATACTAACTTGGAAAGGTATATGCACTCCCATGATTATTGCAACATTATTTACAATAGCCAAGATATGGAAACATCCTAAGTGTTCACTGATGGATGAATGGATAAAGAAATTGTGAGATATACATATATATATATATATGAATATGATTTAAACAAAAAAAGAATAAAGTATTTCCATTTGCAACAACAGGGATGGACCTTGAGGGCATTATGCTAAGTGAAATATTTTGCAAACATTTATGTAATTTATAATTAATGAGTGGGCTCCCCTGATGGCGCAGTGGTTGAGAGTCTGCCTGCTAATGCAGGGGACACGGGTTCGAGCCCTGGTTTAGGAGGATCCCACATGCTGTGGAGCAACTAGGCCCGTGAGCCACAACTACTGAGCCTGCGTGTCTGGAGCCTGTGCTCCGCAACAAGAGAGGCCGCGATAGTGAGAGGCCCGCGCACCGTGATGAAGAGTGGTCCCTGCTTGCCACAACTAGAGAAAGCCCTCACACAGAAACGAAGACCCAACACAGCAAAAATAAATAAATTAATTAATAAAACTCCTGCCCCCTACAACAACAACAAATAAATAAATAAATAAAATTAATGAGAAATTTATGAGTAATATTGTAAATAAAAGATTTTTTTTCTGATTTGACATGCTCTTATCTTCCCAAAGAAATGCGACTGTCAGCAGAGACTTTACCACTCTTTAAGAATCTGCTTTTGAGTAGGAAAAAATGTCAGGCCATCCTGAAGCCATAACTAAGTGGAAACTCCTAGCTTCTGTAGGTGTTAAAGTCTTTTGCCACCAGGTTTTAGATGAAGTTGTTGTCTTAGTTCAGGCTGCTGTAACAAAATATCATAAACTTAGTGGCTCATAAATGACCAAAATTTATTTCTCGCAGTTTCTGAGGCTGGAAGTCCAAGATCATGGTGCCAACATGGTCAGGTTCTGGTGAGAGCCTTGTTCTGTGTTGCAGACTGCCAACTTGTTCTTGCATCCTCATATGGTTGAAAGCACAGGGAGGAAACAGGCTCCATTGTGACTTCTAAAGACACTAATCCCATTCATGAAGCCTCCACCCTTGTGACCTTACCTGATCCTAATAACCTCCTAAAGGCTCCACCTCTTAATATTATCACATTCTCAAAGTGACAAAAAATAACCCTTATTTACAGACTCAAATACATAGCCTCTATTTAGTGTAAAAATAAATAGTAAAATTATACAAAATTGCACTTACCAATTCATGTTTCAGTATTCTTTCTTACTTAAAAATAACCTAGGTATTAATAATGGGTGCCATAAACTCATTTTAATAGTAGTCCATGATTTTAAGCTACCTAAAACTCTTGGAAATTATTTTTAAATTTATATACTAAGAATATAACTACTGTTGTATTAATGTTCATCAGAATAATAATTCAACTTAGTTAAATACAGACATACACTTTTCTCATAATTTTAAACATTAAATTGAAACATTACATAGGCATTGTTAATAAGTAAGAAGAAAGTATCCAAGTAGAATACAAATGTATGCTGGTACTATATATAACATTGATAACCAGATATGACATATATATTTTTAGTAAACCAAAATTATTAAAGTCTCAGTAGCAAAAATTTTACCTAAATTATGTGAATTTGGATTCTTAAGATATTTAGGAATGTTTCTATGTTAATACTTTCATAGCACATTGAAAGTATTATAAGTACAAGTTTGTTATTTTCTGGGAAATTTAGTAATGTTCAATTTATAAATCACATATTTATTTCAATAAGCCAATCTGAGTAGTGTTTCTTTAAGAATCTTTTATAATCTAATTTATAAATATCACTAGGAGGCAGGAAAATAATACATGCTCACACAATGGGTAATACTTTTCTGAATTATGAACATAAAAAGAGACAGAAAGACAGGGAAAGACAGCTTATTTTTTCAGTTCTAAAATTTTAGCCATGAGTCAAATACAAACACAGAAATGCAAAACTCACCAATGAATTAGTTTTGTGAGTGAGTCTTTTTAGTGGGCACAAAATTGATTTAATTGATTTGTGAGGAAAAGAGGTAAGCTGTCAAAGAGAAAATCTAAAAACAATAAAGATTCTGTCATTTTTTACCCAACAGAAAATAGATGTCCATAAATCACCAATCAATTTACAGAGATCATGAAGTGACAGAACCTAGAGCCAAATTCTAAATGGGGATTGACTTATTAGATTTTGAAGAAAGAAAAACAAAATTAGTGAAGTGGAAAATTAAAATTTGAAAAAGAGGGAATCAGAATTCTATTGCTGCTTTGGATTCACCTCTAGAAATTGAGAAAAGATAAGTGGTTTTATACCACCCAGGACGTACACTTCCCTGTTGACAATGTTTACCAGGCTCTCGTAGGTGAATCCAGTGGGCATCCCAATGGAAGACCTCTAAAAATATTAAGAGATAGTTTTCAGGAAAGGAGAAAATCATGAAAATGTACAAATGTTAAATCTGTATTTTATTTATGTGATGTGGATGAATCAGCAGATAATATAAGCTGTTCAAAGGATAATTGAAAAAGCATACTTTATGTGGAATAAAGGAACTATTGAAACTGATTACAAAATTATTTATTGCCCTAAGATTTTGTATACTTTGTATTTTTAATTCTTTTATAATTGATTTGATTCCTTCTAATTGAGCTTTTGACACAGGATATTATTTACACATGTCCATAGTTTATCCTTTTGATAAGCTACTTTATTGGCTCAATATCTGCCATTAAACCTGTATCATGAATAAACAACAAGGTCCTACTGTATAGCACAGAGAACTATGTTCAGTATCCTATGGTAAACCATAATGGAAAAGTATATTATAAAAAGAATGTGTATATATATATATATATATATATATATATATATATATATATATATATATACATACACAGAAATATGTGTATGCACAGAAATATATATATACACACATATATATATATATATATGTGAATCACTTTGCTGTACAGTGGAAATTAACACAACCTTGTGACTCAAGTATACTTCAATTTTTAAAAATGGTGTTTTAAAATAAAAGCTTTATCACTCTAAAAAATAAAAAAAGGTAAGCCTGTATTATCATCCCCTAGGGCCCAAAATGATGTTTCAGCTCAGAGTGCACTTGAGATTGGAGTGAGATTCTTACTCACTCCTAGTCCCTACCCCCGCTTTTTAAAATGAAGGCACCTAATATCCAAATCAAGCCTCATGTGCCTGAGTACTGAATACGGTAGCTTTTAATTTTCATGGTAAGATTTTCCTCAGTAGATTACAGGAGAATCAGGAGAAGTTAAGAAAGCATGTCACATTTTCAGTGGTCCTATCTATCTGTACAGGAACCAGGGTGAAAAGGGATCAAGGTGAAAGGTAATCAGAAATAGAAAGGACCTGTATTGATCTGTCATCAGATGGAAAAAGAGAGAAATTTCAGTGGAAATGTCAGAATACAAGTATCTATCAGGAGAGGTAAGAAAGTTTAACCAGAGGAAAAGTTATAGAAACATATGGTTCACCAGTTCCTAACTCCAAGACTTTCCCAATCTGTCAATTTTGAGCCATTTTTCAATTATTCCCTACTGAGTGGCTCTGTCTCTTGTTTTTTCTGATAGCATCTGCATATTCTTTCTACAATCTCTTTTCCAAAACCCTAGCTCCCTACAATAATGACACATTAATTTTCCTCTTCCTTCTTTCCCTTCATAGGTTGACCAGAGTAGGAGTTACTTCCATCAGCAATAATCTTTGCTCTTGCCAACCTTTTTTTTTTTTTTTTGCTAACTTGTAGTAGAATAGTACACAAAAAGAGTTGAAAAGAGCTGCAAAGAAAGTAGACAAAACCAGAGGGAAATTTTGACCTGCCCCTGGATCCATTCCTGTAAAGTATGAAGAAATTTCAACAAACCACTGACGAAAATTAGTGGGGAACTCACCTGATTACTGAGCACAAAGGTGCACTCCTCTCAGCTCTCATTTTGCAGAAAGGCTTGAAGTATAGTTGTTTGCAATTTTTCTTGGTGGGCCCTGTGCTTTTATCCCTGCCTTCATTTCCAGGGTTGATGGATAATTAAACTTTTGTGGCCATGGCGTCTCCTGGGGTGTTGGATTAATAGGCCCCTAAAGTGCTTGCATCAATAAACAAGCAAAGTCTTTTGTCAGAAGGATTCAACACAGTAGGTGTGTGTGTCAGAACGTATAACCTTGTAGTGTTTGTATGGAGGTGTAAGCACTCTTGAGGTAGAAGCTAGATGGGTCCCAGTCTCAACAGTTTCTACCTTATGGACAGAAATTCCATAATAGCAGAAACACCATAAAAGCAGGATGTTGGAGGAGGTTGGGCACTGCCCAGAAAAGAGATAAAAAACCACATATTCCTCATTCTTGAAGTCAAGGAGATCTCCCCAACTACACACGCGCAGAAGGGCTCCTTGGAGGTCAAAAGGGAAGAGGCGTCACCTCATAGTAAGTGATGTCAACCACCTATAGGCCTCTTTGCTAGAATCCAACCGGGCTAAGAGATGGGAGCACACCCATGGAGATGGACCCTGAGATATACCAATTACGGACTCAGAACCAGGCAAAACAAGGTGATTGGTCAAAGGAAACTTGGAAAAAATGGCCCATAAAAGTGATTCAAACTACCACGAGGGTGATACTCTCTCTCTGAGACCGCCCGTGTGTCTATCCACATGTACTGTACTATTTTTCCTCCTAATAAACACTTTACTTGCCTCACTACTTTCTGTCTCTATGTGGAAATTTATTTCTACACAGCTGAGGAGCCAGGGCCTTGTGACTGGCCACTGGTCCCTGGTGGTCTGGTGGCTGGGATTTGGTAATCTCACTGCCGCAGCCTGAGCTATGTCCTGGACCGAAACCCTGCTTCAAGCTGCTACAGGCCAAGACCACTCGAGAACACTCTGAGGGGTGTTTCCACAGACTCACGTAGCACTTCCTGGAGCATGGAAAGTAAACCTTAAATTGGTGATATCAGCTGGGGATAAGGCATATATACTCTTAAGATTTCAGATCCTCCAGATGACCTCTGGTAGCTTCTTAATTGCATCAGATTCACTGGTGATCCAAATTTAAAAAGCTTGCTTTCCTTTCATTTTAACAAGAAAAATGTAGAGTTATATGGCATTATCTTTTTTTTTGTTTTTCCATGAAATATATATAGTCTAACTACACTTTCGTTACTCTTTTCCAAGTGAGTAGCACAGCTACTTTCCATTCTGATATATTTATACAGGATCACTGTCTTTTGTGCAGGTTCTCATTTATCCTCTGCTTGAACAGTTTTTTTTTATTATTATTATTATTTCTGCTTCTTTAGCTACTTGGTGTGTGAAAGGAATCTTTTTTTAAGTGAAATCTGAGCCAGGATGCTTCATCCAATATCCTCAGACTGAGGTGGTAATTCATAACCTGTTAAAGCAGTTTAACCTTCATCCTTCCCTGTAGGGAACCCTCCGAAGGAAGGGAATTGCCCATCTAAAAGATCCTTGCTTTCCCATCCCCAGGGTTCAGCTTCAGGCAGAGAGAGATGGAGACATAGAACTGAGAAGGGCAGAGGTATCATAGAAGGGAACAGGGTTCCAGACTTCAGAGAGGGAAGATAGTTTTAATCCCTGCACTTCCTTGTCCACATAATATATATATATATATATATATATATATATATATATATATATATATATATATATATATATATATACCTGTTCCTAACATGACAGAGACATATCAGCATTTAACATTAAAACTAATAGTAATCCTGATGAGCCAGTATTAGCATACATATTTAATAATAAAATTTAGTGTTTGGAGAGGACTATTCACTGTATGGATAGCATTCCCTAAAGAAAAGAAAGCTAGAAGAGCTACTTTTATAATTCATTCTCTCTCATTGACTGTTGAGTGGCCACAAAAACCTTCAACTGGTCCACTCAATTTAGGAACTATCAGACAACCGTTCATATTAAAACACTGTTGGACAAATAAAACAATCCTGCCAATAAAAAGACTCCTTCATTTCACTATGGAAAAGGGAGAAGACACAATTTACTGTTGAGTAATATCAACTGAAAAAAAATGCACAACATCAGAATTGTGAGTTAAGTTTTATTTGGGGAGAAATGAGGACTATAACTTGGGAGACAGCCTCACAGATAATTCTGAGGAACTGCTCCAAAGAAGTAAGCAGGGAAGGTCAACATTATATACAACTTTAGAGAAGGGGGATAAGTGCAGTCAAGCACACATTTGGCAGAGGGTTGCTGCTAGTCACAAGGAACAGATGTCTCCCTTAATGATTTTAGTGCTTTTCTACATGTAAGAATATAAGAATTTGGGCTCATAGAAACTTCTGAAAATATCTAACTATCTGAAGGCCTGTTCTGCCAGTGTTTCCCAGAGCACACAGTGCCTCATTCTTGATCTCGACCCTGAACTCCTTTCAGGGTGTGTTGAAGGTCAGAAGGTCAGCAACTGCAATGACTAGTGACCTAATCCTTTCAGAGGCAGGTGGCAAGTGACAATTTCTATTTGGCAGTAAACAATCATAGATCATATGCATGTAAGGTAGCAAGAAACTGACTACAAAATCTCACATAATTTATAGAGCAAAGTAGAAGACAATGTTAGGTAGTTAGTCAGACATTAGCAGCAAGGAGGTGACTGTGGTGAAAAGACAAGAGAGGAGTAGTCGAGTTACACCCCAACCATCTGAGGACCGTCCCGTGACCCCATCCAGAATGGGCTGAACTATGATCATGTAGTGGGCAAATTATCCTAATAAAAATGGAGCATGGTAACACAAGGGAACTTCCCCAGGCTGCGCATATCCAGACTGACATATAACCTATAGTAAACCCAAACTCATTATACCATCATTATAATAAAATCTGCATGTGGTTTTGCCCTGCCCCCCACGTGGGCTGTTCTTAGCAAATCAAGAGTAAGGGCATGTGCAATAATGAACTTGTTACATAGCTCAGGACTGTCGATCAAATAATGATCCCCTGTCACTAACCCATGATTGCACCCAGCCTCCTCAAAGAACGTTCCTTAAAAACACCCTTAAGTCCCCACAGAAATGCTGGTTTCACTTCGCAGAAATAGCCCGCTGTCTCTCACTCTCTGAGAGTATAACTACGCTTTAATAAAACTTTGCTTTGCACTTAAGCTTGGAGTGGTAGTCTGCAATTCTTTGCTTGCTGTCACAAGGAGCGAGATTGCTGGTCTGGGTCTTTCACTGACCTCCTCTGTTGAAGCTATTTTGACACAACGCAGGCCAACCCAGTAACAATAGTACATTAATTTCTCTTATCTCCTCAAGACATAAAGGCTACACCATACAGCAGTCACCTGTCCATCTCAGTAGAAAGAGCTTTGAGTTAACTCCAGAGGTGTGTGTTTACATATGTAGAGGTTATTTGGATCATGACTTTGGAGATTTTTCTACATTGTAAAAAATTGACACAAGGCTTAATCCCTA
Organism: Grampus griseus; assembly: GCF_964374135.1. NCBI lineage: Eukaryota > Metazoa > Chordata > Mammalia > Artiodactyla > Delphinidae > Grampus > Grampus griseus. The sequence continues at coordinate 50,726,818 of NC_139012.1, forward strand.
GAGATTTATCTATTCTCCAAAGGTTAGAGTAAGGATCCAAATACAACATGTATCTAAGGAAACAGTGTAAGAAAAGAGAGATGGGTGAAATGGTCTCTGCTTTTTCTAAGTGGAAAAAAAATGTTTTATTTACCCTTACAGTCTGTATGCAAAATAAATTTTATGAGTTTTAAATAGCATGAAAGGATTTATTATTTCTGGCAAAATAGATGTACTTTTCCCTCATCCTACCACTAAATACAGTTGAGAACCCTGGACATTATAACCAACATAGTTGTCACTCAAATATGGAGGTAAGAAGGAAGAATGGCTAGTTTGTTTCAGAGCATTGTAGATTCCTACATGGACCTTAAACTAAATGAAAGACTAAGTACCCCAAACTGTTAAGAACACACCCCTCACATAAACCACACCACACTCTCTCAATATGCAGATGATACTTAATACAAAATTATTTTAAGATAATTTTCTTCCCCAAATTGCAGAGATTTGACATGTTTAACTATAGCAATAAAGCATTAATCTGTTTCTCTCTTAATCAAGTAATTCTGGATTTTATTTTCCATCTTCATGGAAAAGTTAAAAATACCACTTCTCTGTAATTTACATTTTCAATTCCAAAACCATACAAAAGATTCTTCTTGCTTTAAAAGTCATGTACACTTTGTGAGATACTTTAGGGCTTTTTTTATTACTACAAAGCTCAGACAAAGTGCTTAAGAAGGCTATTGTGTAGAGTGCTTGCCTGACTGAAGGTAACTTAATGCTTTTAAGCTGGTGATACTTGTCCTGGAGTCAGAAGCTAAAGAAGAAAAAGAAAGTCCTTGAATTTTTTATTTCAAATCTGTTGGCAAATTTTGTGATCCTTGAAAACATCATATTTTAATGTGTACCTGTTTTTCTTCTTTTGGTAAACTTTACAGAATTTAGACCAAATATTCCAAAACTCTCTAAGAATCTAGATTCTCATAGATGCTGGTAGCCTGCAAAAACATATGACTCATTCTCTATGATTTTAAATAGTTAAATTCAGTCATCAAATAAAGTGTCATACAAAATATGCTATTTAAATATTACCTTATGCATTAGTCAGAGTTCTCGAGAGGATTAGTCAGGGTTCTGCAGATATCTATCTATCTATCTATCTATCTATCTATCTATCAACTGACTTTAAGTACTTGGCTCAAGGGATTGTGGGGTTGTCAAGTCAGACATTTTTGTAAGCAGTTTTGGCAGGAAAAAGCTCTCTGAAAGAAAGAGCTTTCTGCAGGAGGCAGCCCTTTGTCTTTACACTAATCTTAAAGCAGACACCCCAATGCTCTACTCATCTCCAGCCCTGGCACATCTTTTGATCACACAATATTTGCCTAACATGTTGGTTCTTTCTGTAGATCAAAGAAGTAGAAGTGAAGAATAAGTAATTAACAGATGACTAGATCTCTTCCCTAGCTTCCCCTTCAGTAATATTGCAAGCTGTGTGAACAAAATGTCATCTAAGGAAAGATCATGAGGAGTCGAAAAACTTGCACAGAAGCCTGAAAACAGTGGGAGATGGAGACAACTCTGACCCCCTATCTCAATCATTAACTGAGATTACTTCCCTGTTTCCCTATGAAAGATTTCATGGCTGAGCAGAATCTTCAGAGGTGGTTTTTGGGGGATACTGATTCCACCATCTCACCAGATTGCCAGCACTCTGGTGATTAAAGGCCACTTTCCTTTCTATCAACATTTGTGAGTATTAAAAAGCAGTAAGCAGCTGAACCAATTCAATAACATTTTCAGAGCAGGTCAGCATGCTGGAAATTTCCATGAGAGTTGATGCTGCAACCTGAAGTACTAAGGTAGTCTAGACACAGAACTTTTCTTGTTCAGAAATCTTAGACCTTTCTCTTAATGTCTTCAACTGGTTGGATGAGGTCTACCCAAAGTATGGAGGGTAATCTGTTTTACTCAAAACCTACTGATTTAAACGTTAATCATATCTATAAAGCACCTTCACAGCAACATCTAGACTGATGTTTGATTAAACAGTTGGCACCATAATTTAGCCAAGTTGACACATAAACTTAATCATCACAGTCTACTCCTTAACTTGCCACACATATATACCTCCTTCCACCATAATTCATCTTCACATAAAGATAATAACATGGTCATATTTCTGCCTAAAATGATACAACTGTCCTGCTTATGCAGTAACTCTTTCCCTATCAAAGGATAAAAAGTCCATGGGTGATGTTCACTCTTCTCCTTGATGTCCTGTAACTTAATACTATGATGTAAAGAAGCCCAAACAGGCCAGGTGGCAGTATTAGTTTCCAGTTAAATACAATCACTGTTGTGTTGTCCAATGAAAGCATACTTCCTTTTGGAATTAAGATGTCTGGACTGGCAGAACATAAAGTTGTGAGAACAAGAAGCAAAAAAATTGCTAGAGGATCACTAGAGGTAATATTGAGTGGTGTCACTCTTATTTATACCCCTTGATTCCTGGACCCATGAATCTTGTCTATGGGAGAAAGTTCTCTCAAGATTTTCCTTTGGACAATAGGTCCTGCTCCTCCTCAGCAAATATTTTTTTTAAGTAATAATATGTCCAAGAACATATAGGCTTTGTTAAAAAAAAAAAAAGAAAAGAAAGAAAAAAGAATTTATGTTTCTGCAAATTTTGTATTACTAGAAACAATAATTCTTCAGCAATATCAGATGACTAGATAAAGTAAAATCAAATTAGTGTTAGATGTCTTATCTCTGGTCGGCTATTATGTCCTTCACTTATGATACTTATTTTCTAACAGGCTACTTTCCTTTCATGAATATTGAAAAAATATTTATAAACAGTTTTTAAGCTTGTTTGCAGTTTTCACAAAATAAAGCATTTCCTTAAAGTAGACTCTTTCCCCTATAATTTATGTAAAAACAGAATGACTAAAAGTAGAAATTAGCCAGAAATAACATGGAAAATCATTTTATACAGTTTTCTGTTTTTCGGTAACTGTAATACATAAATTAGATGCTAGAGGATTATACTATGTTATCTATTTTCTAAATAAATTCTTGTTGTTTCAATAAGATATTTAGTACAAGTTTTAAGTCCTGAAATTCTATATATTGATATTTATATCATATTGGGGTTTGAGAGGGAACAAATACATGAATATTGACCATATTTTCTACCCAAATTCAGAACCAATGAAGAGACAAACAGAAGATAAGGTTAGCAGATACAAAAATATGATTTTTTTAAAAAAAACTGGTGAAATCCATTATTTTTTTCTTTTTAAACAAAATTTATTTATTTATTTATTTTTGGTTATGTTGGGTCTTCGTTGCTGCATGTGGGCATTCTCTAGTTGCAGCGAGCAGGGACTACTCTTCCTTGTGGTGCATGGGCTTCTCATTGTGGTGTCTTCTCTTGTTGCAGAGCACAGTCTCTAGGTGTGCAAGCTTCAGTAGTTATGGCATGCAGGCTTAGTTGCTCCACGGCATGTGGAATCTTCCTGGATCAGGGCTTGAACCCATGTCCCCTGCACTGGCAGGCAGATTCTTAACCACCGTTCCACCAGGGAAGTCCCAAAAATATGAATGTTATTATGGATGAAGTATAGGGTGGAGGGCATTGCTAAGTATGTAGGCATCCTGTATAGTGAACACAAGGATTAGTCTTTGAACACAATAATAACCATTGTGAGACTACTGCAAGCTTCACTCAACCAGGGAAAAAATCTGTTCTTATAAAAACAACAGCATGACAGATACATGCAGAATTGCAGTAGGAAAGAGGAAGTATGGGTAAGGTGCACTGAGACAGTTAGGGCTGTTCATTTTGGTGGAGATCCTCCTGAAAACAGAAAGAAGTAGGAAGTAAGTGTTCACTCAACATTCTAACACTATTTGTTTACCGCATCTTGCTTATAGCCTCTTTCTAGAATTCTAGAGCACAGCTCTAATAAAAGAAAGACACCATAAGCAGGATGCAGGAACAAATGGCACACACATTGAAATGTTGTTTCCCATCTGAATGGCACTGAAATATAGTGTAGAGCTGGATAATCCCTTTACATATTCTTCTTTCACCTATTGTTCCCAAATAAATTCTGAATAGATTAAAAAGAAAAATTGACTCTATTCCAAGTTTTAGTGAAATATTACTAATAAAAAAGGACCCTTCTTTGATACTCTGCTGTGTACATCTGAGTTGAATATCAGAAATGTATTATTTGTGTTTCCTTAGGAAATATTCTGCTAGCATTACAAAACTGTTTAAGATTGTTTAAATCCTTTTATCTGTATTTGAAATTTTACTTTTATTTTTAAATATTTTTAAAATATATATTTTGGCTAATTTGTACAAATTAGTTTTGCAAAAACTTAATTCATTCCATTTGGAACAGAAACTAGAAAGTTGGCCCAAATAAATTAAAACAAATCCTACCAATTTAATTTTGGGCTTGAAAATCAAAAGTTTTTCAAGTTTTATCTTCCAATTAATTTAAAAATGAACATTTAAAATGAAGTTATTGTGACTGAAATTGATTGGAATAATTTAGATAAATCAATATCAACATCATATACATTTTGTGTCTATCCATTTGAAAATAAAAGTAGCTGTTACTTGAGGCAAATAATGTAATAGTTCCTTAAAAATAATTTAGTTTTAAAATAAATAATAATTTAGTTTTAAAATAGTTAATAGAATAATAATAATTTAGTTTTAAAATAGTTAATATAAAAAATCAAAATAATAAAAATATACTAGATTTATAATATGAAATATGGCTAGAAAATATTATTAAGTATTGCCAAATTTTAATTCTTAGGCCTTTAAATAATAGGCCGACGTTATTACTTTCCACTCTGTTTCCAGTCAAAACTAGTTATTTCTACACTCTGTTGAGGCACTGCACACAGGTCCATTCCTTGTTGTATTTTAAACTAAATATCTGGATCGACTCTCCTGATGAAATATATTAAAAATCTTGCACAAATAACAGTAAAAAATGCCTTAAATAAATTGTTGAACTGAAAATCAGTTGGAAAATGCTTGGCCACCAAATAAGTTAGCACAGAATCTCTCTCACAAGCATCAAAGGCTAGGAAACAAAACCAACAAACAATCATTAAGGTGAGTAGGCTACTAAGTATCCTCCCTAAACTGTTCTTCCATAGGACTAGCCCTCCCCTAAGAGTGAATAAGGAATGACATGTCCTCTAACTAAGCTCTCCTTATCAACTGAAATAAAACTTACTATCCTCAAAAGTAGAAATGGGAAAAATCAAATCAAATCATTTTTCCTGAGAATTTCTATCTACAATCTAGTTTGGATATTGGTGTGCAGCACAAATAAACACTACCACTATGATCCAAAATTCTCAAGATCAGAATTTATTTTTAGGGAGACCTGGAGTGGTCAACTAGGTAGCTAATATAAATGAATGTGGGAGGATCTTTAAGGTGGCGGAAGAGTAAGACACAGAGATCAACTTCCTTCCCACAAATACATCAGAAACACATCTACATGTGGAACAACTCCTACAGAACACCTACTGAATGCTGCCAGAAGACCTCAGACCTCCCAAAAGGCAAGAAACTCCCCACATACCTGGGTGGGGTAAAAGAAAAAAAGAAAAAACACAGACAAAGAATAGGGAAGGGACCTGCACCAGTGGGAGGGAGCTGTGAAGGAGGAAAGGTTTCCACACACTAGGAAGCCCCTTCACGAGCGGAGACTGCTGGTAGCGGAGGAGGGGAGCTTCTGAGCCACAGAGGAGAGCACAGCAACAGGGGTGTGGAGTGCAAAGCAGAGAGATTCCCAGAGGATCAGTGCCAACCAGCACTCACCAGCCCGAGAGGCTTGTCTGCTCACCCGCCTGGATGGGTGAGGGCTGGAAGATGAGGCTTGGGCTTCAGTTGGATCCCAGGGAGAGGACTGGTGTTGGCCGCGTGAACACAGTCTGGAGCTACCAAAGAGACAAGAGACTTTTTCTTTCCTCTTTATTTCCTGTTACACAAGGAGAGGGGATTAAGAGTGCCCCTTAAAAGAGCTCCAGAGATGGGCAAGAACCACGGTTATCAGGTTGGACCACTTAGACGGGCATGAGACTTTAAGAGTGATGGTGAAGTCACCAAGAAACCTCTGTGCAAGCAAGGACCACTCTCCACACCTCTCCTCCCAGGAGCCTGTGCAGCCCGCCACTGTCAGGGTCCCATGATCCAGGGACAACATCCCCAGGAGAAGGCACAGCACGCCTCAGGCTGGTGAAATGTCATGCCGGCCTCTGCTGCAGCAGCCTCACCCCACATCCATATACCTCCCTCCCCTCAGCCTGAGTGAGCCAGAACCCCCAAAGCAGCTACTCCTTTAACCCCATTTTGTCTGAGCGAAGAACAGATGCCCTCAGGCGACCTACACGCAGAGGCAGGTCCAAATCCAAAGCTGAACCTCAGGAGCTATGTGAACAAAGAAGAGAAAAGCAAATTTCTCCCAGCAGCCTCACGAGTAGCGGATTAAATCCTCAAAGTCAACCTGATGTACCCTGCAACTGTGAAATGCCTGAATAGACAACAAATCATACCAAACTGAGGAAGTGGACTTTGGGAGCAATGATATATATATTTTTTTCCCTTTTTCTCTTTTTATGAGTGTGTATGTTTATGCTTCTGTGTGTGATTTTGTCTATATAGCTTTGTTTTTACCATTTGTCCTAGGGTTCTCTCTGTCCATTTTTTTTTTATTTTACTTAAAAAAATGTTTTCTCCTTAAAAATTATTTTTTATTTCAATAACTTTATTTTATCTTTTTCTTTCTTTCTTTCTTTGTTTTCTCCCTTTTATTCTGAGCCATGTGGAGGACAGGCTCCTGGTGCTCCAGCCAGGTGTCAGGGCTGTGCCACTGAGGTGGGAGGGCCAAGTTCAGGACACTGGTCCACAAGAGACCTCCCAGTTCCATGTACTATCAAATGGTAAAAATCTCCCAGAGATCTCCATCTCAACACCAAGACCCAGCTCCTCTCACCAACCAGCAAGCTACAGTGCTGGACACCCTATGCCAAACAACTAGCAAGACAGGAACACAACCCCATCCATTAGCACAGAGGCTGACTAAAATCATAATAAGGTCACAGACACCCCAAAACATACCACCAGACATGGAACTGTCCACCAGAAAGACAAGATCCAGCCTCATCCACGAGAACACAGACACTAGTCCCCTCAACCATGAAGCCTTCACAACCCACAAACTTTAGTCACTGGGGACAGACATCAAAAACAACAAGAACTATGAACCTGTAGCTTGTGAAAAGGAGACCCCAAACACAGTAAGATAAGCAAAATGAAAAGACAGAAAAACACACAGGAGAAGAAAGAGCAGGCAAAAACTCACCAGACCTAACAAATGAAGAGGAAATAGGCGGTCTACCTGAAAAAGAATTCAGAATAATGATAGTAAAGATGATCCAAAATCTTGGATATAGAATGGAGAAAGTACAAGAAACATTTAACAAGGACCTAGAAGAACTAAAGAGTAAACAAACAGAGATGAACAACACAATAAATGAGGTTAAAATTTCTCCAGAAGGGACAAAGAGCAGAATAACTGATGCAGAACAATGGATAATTGACCTGGAAGATAAAATAGTGGAAATAACTACTGCAGAGCAAAATAAAGAAAAAAGAATGAAAATAATTGAGGACAGTCTCAGAGACCTCTGGGACAACACTAACACACCAACATTCAAATTATAGGTATCCCAGAAGAAGAAGAGAAAAAGAAAGGGACTGAGAAAATATTTGAAGATATTATAGTTGAAATCTGCCCTAATATGGTAAAGGAAATAGTTAATGAAATCCAGGGTCCCATACAGGGTAAATCCAAGGAGAAGCATGCCAAGACACATATTAATCAAACTATCAAAAATTAAATACAAAGAAGAAATACTAAAAGCACCAGGGAAAACAGCAAGTTAACACATAAGGGAATCCCCATAAGGTTAACAGCTGATCTTTCAGCAGAAATTCTGCAAGCCAGAAGGGAGTGGCAGGACATATTTAAAGTAATGAAAGAGAAAAACCTACAACCCAGATTACTCTACCCAGCAAGGATCTCATTCAAATTTAATGGAGACATTAAAATCTTTACAGACAAGCAAAAACTAAGATAATTCAGTCCCACCAAACCAGCTTTACAACAAATGCTAAAGGAACTTCTCTAGGCAGGAAACACAAGAGAAGGAAAAGAACTACAGTAACAAACCCAAAACAATTAAGAAAATGGTAATAGGAACATACATATTGATAATTACCTTAATGTATATGGATTAAATGCTCCAACCAAAATACATAGACTGGCTGAATGGATACAAAAACAAGATCCATATATATGCTGTCTCCAAGAGATGCACTTCAGACCTAGGGACACATACATTGAAAGTTAGGGGATGGAAAAAGATATTCCATACAAATGGAAATCAAAAGAAATCTGGCATAGCAATACTCATATCACTCAAAATAGACTTTAAAATAAGGACTATTACAAGAGACAAAGAATGACACTACGTAATGATCAAGGGATCAATCCAAGAAGAAGATATAACAATTGTAAATATTTTTGCCCCTAACAAAGGAGCACCTCAATACATAAGGCAAATACTGAGAGCCATAAAAGGGGAAATTGACAGTAACACAATCATAGCAGGGTACTTTGACACCCAACTTTCACCAATGGACAGATCATCCAAAATGAAAATAAATAAGGAAACACAAGCTTTAAATGGACTTAATTGAAATTTATAGGACATTTCATCCAAAAACAACAGAACACACATTCTTCTCAAGTCCTCATGGAACAATATCCAGAGTAGATCATATCTTGGGTCACAAATCAAGCCTTGGTAAATTTAAGAAAATTGAAATCATATCGAGTATCTTTTCTGACCACAATGCTATGAGAGTAGATATCAATTACAGGAAAAATCTGTAAGCAATACAAACACATGGAGGCTAATCAACACACTACTTAATAACCAAGAGATCACTGAAGAAATGAAAGAGGAAATCAAAACATACCTAGAAAAAATGACAATGAAAACACAATGAACCAAAACCTATTGGATGCAGCAAAAGCAGTTCTAACAGGGAAGTTTATAGTTATACAGTCCTACCTTAAGAAACAAGAAACACCTCAAATAAACAACCTAACATTACACCTAAAGCAATTAGAGAAAAACAACAAAAAACCCACAAAGTTAGCAGAAGGAAAGAAATCATAAAGATCAGATCAGAAATAAATGAAAAAGAAATGAAGGAAATGATAGCAAAGATCAATAAAATTAAAGGCTGGTTCTTTGGGAAGATAAAGAAAGTTGATTAGCCAGACTTATCAACCTAAAATGGGAGAAGACTCAAATCAGTAGAATTTGAAATAAGAAAGGAGAAGTAACAACTGCCTGCAGAAATACAAAGGATCATGAGTGATTACTACAGTAACTATATGCCAATAAACTGGACAACCTTGAAGGTATGGACCAACTATGAAAAATGCACAACCTTCCGAAACTGAACCAGGAAGAAATAGAAAATATGAACAGACCAATCACAAGCCCTCAAATTGAAACTGAGATTAAAAATATTCCAATACCAAAGCCCAGGACCAGATGGCTTCACAGGCGAATTCTATCAAGCATTTAGAGAAGAGCTAACACCTCTCCTTCTCAAACTCTTCCAAAATATAGCAGAGAGAGGAACACTCCCAAACTCATTCTATGAGGCCAACATCTCTCTGACACCAAAACCAGATAAGGATATCTCAAAGAAAGAAAACTATAGGCCAATATCACTGATGAACATAGATGCAAAAATCCTCAACAAAATACTAGCAAACAGATCCAATAGCACATTAAAAGGATCATACACTATGATCAAGTGGGGTTAATCGCAGGAATGCAAGGATTCTTCAATATATGCAAATCAATCAATGTGATACACCATATTAACAAGTTGAAGGAGAAAAACCAAATGATCATCTCTATAGATGCAGAGAAAGCTTTTGACAAAATTCAACATATATTGATGATAAAAATTTCCAGAAAGTAGGTATAGAGGGAACTTTCCTCAACATAATTAAGGCATGAAAACACAAAAGGCCCCAAATAACAAAACGAATCTTGAGAAAGAAAAATGGAGCTGGAGGAATCAGGCTCCCTGACTTCAAACTATACTACAAAGATACAGTAATCAAGATAGTATGGTACTGGCACAAAATAGAAATATAGATCAATGGAACAGGATAGAGAGCTCAGAGATAAACCCTCTCACATATGGTCACCTTATCTTTGATAAAGGAGGCAAGAATATACAGTGGAGATAAGACAGCCCCTTCAATAAGTGGTGTTGGGAAAACTGGACAGCTACATGTAAAAGAATGAAATTAGAACACTCCCTAACACCATACACAAAAATAAACACAAAATGGATTAAAGACCTAAATGTAAGGCCAGACACCATCAAACTGTTAGAGGTAAACATAGGCAGAATACTCTATGACATAAAATACCACAAGATCCTTTTTGACCCACCTCCTAGGGAAATGGAGATAAAAACAAAAATAAACAAATAGGACCTAATGAAACTTAAAACCTTTTGCACAGCAAAGGAAACCATAAACAAGACAAAAAAACAACCCTCAGAATGGGAGAAAATATTTGCAAATGAAGCAACTGACAAAGTATTAACCTCCAAAACATACAAGCAACACATGCAGCTCAATATCATAAAAACGAACAACCCAATCCAGAAATGGGCAGAAGACCTAAATAGAGATTTCTCCAAAGAAGATATACAGATTGCCAACAAACACATGAAAGAATGCTCAACATCATGAATCATTAGAGAAATGCAAATCAAAACTACAATGAGTTATCATCTCACACCGTTCAGAATGGCCATCCTCAAAAAAATCTACAAACAATAAATGCTGGAGAGGGTGTGGAGAATACAGAACCCTCTTGCACTGTTGGTAGGAATGTAAATTGATACAGCCACTATGGAGAACAGTATGGAGGTTCCTTAAAAAGTAAAAATAGAACTACCATACGACCCAGCAATCCCGCTACTGGGCATATACCCTGAGAAAACCATAATTCAAAAAGAGTCATGTACCAAAATGTTCATTGCAGCTCTATTTATAATACCCAGGACATGGAAGCAATCTAAGTGTCCATTAACAGATGAATGGATAAAGAAGATGTGGCACATATATATAATAGAATAGTACTCAGCCATAAAATGGAACAAAACTGAGTTATTTGTAGTGAGATGGATGGACCTAGAGCCTGTCATACAGAGTGAAGTAAGTCAGAAAGAGAAAAACAAATACCGTATGCTAGCATATATATATATGGAATCTAAGAAAAAAAGACAAAAGAAAAAAAAATGGTCAGAAGAACCTTGGGGCAAGACGGTAATAAAGATGCAGACCTACTAGAGAATGGACTTGAGGATACGGGGAGGGGGAAGGGTAAGCTGGGACAAAGTGAGAGAGTGGCATGGACATATATACACTACCAAGCGTAAAATAGATAGCTAGTGGGATGCAGCTGTATAGCACAAGGGGATCAGCTCTCTGCTTCATGACCACCTAGAGGGGTGGGTAAGGGAGGCTGGGAGGGAGAGAGATGCAAAACAGAAGAGATATGGGGACATATGTATATGTATAGCTGATTCACTTAGTTATAAAGCAGAAACTGACACCATTGTAAAACATTTATACTCTAATAAAGTTGTTAAAAAAAAAAAGAATGTTAAACTTATGTGAGGAATCTACCTCCATACTAAGACTCAAAGAAATCTAGCAGGCAAATTTTATAATAAATAAGCATTTCATCATCAAATATCACAAAACATTTAAGGAAAGACACACAAATCATTCATGACAAAAATAGAATTAAGAGTGCAAAACTTCAGATATTGTAATCATCAGTCCTAGGATATAAATTTAATATGGTTAATATGCTGAAAGTTATAAAGAAGACTTGAAAATATGAGACAATATTAAGCTTTATTTAAAAACAAAATTCCTAGTTATAAAAATTAAACAATTAAATTACAGCCTCATGATATGTATTGAATAGCATATTTGTACTGAGCTAATAAGAGAATTAATAATCTAGAAGAAATATCTAACAATATTATTAAGAAGGAAGTACAGACATATAAAAGGATGGAAAATATTTAAAAGAAAGATGATCTATGGACACCTAAGTCAGAAGTTTCATAGTGAAGCATACAGTAAGAAGAAAGAACCTAGCTTCGTTCAACAACTAGATACAACCAATGTAAAAGTTAATATAAAATTGAGTCAAAAGAGCAAGATTATAAGACATAAAATACAATTATATTTTTGTAAAATGCACACTATAAAAATAATAATTATAGTGCTTATGAATAAAAAACTATGCAGCAGTAAAATTCTGCTGCATCTGGCTTGTGATCTTGAAGTGATGGCCATGAAGACAAAGGATTCATGTAGTGGGGTAAAAGGAGATGCAAAGCTGAGGTTCCTAGTGGGTGACATCTTCAAACTGTTAATCTAGTCTTGAACAGCCTGACCTCAGTCTTTTTGTTTTATGAGACATAAATATCTATCTGTTATCCTCTGTTAGTTGAGTCTTCTGTTACTCTCTTCTTCATAAAAGTACTTCTTCAGCATATCACCACTAAACATTATCATTTTTAAAATATTCAGCATTTCAATAAGAGTCTCATTTTAATTTAACTTGGATTTCTTTGACTACTATTGGAATTAAAAATGGCTTATATACTTATTAGACTCTTTTTTCTTTTTGAATTTGTAAAGTGTAATCATTACCTTATATTTTAGAATATTCATAGTATGATTAATTGCAAAAAAATATAACAAACATTTTATTTGTGTCTTATTTTAAATATTAACAATTGATTAAATTTATTTCACTAAATATCCCAGATAATAGATCTAACGTGCTTGAAAGCTGTATTGATGATTATCTTTTACCCACCCAAAATATAGGATATAGATTTCTCCAAACCATTCCACAGTCATTTGACTTTCTTTACATATAAATGTGCCCACAAGATTCATTGTTTCTCTTACCTAGCATTTTGTTATTTAATGGGTAAAATTTAGTCTATTCCTTGTAGAGATGGTGCTACTTTAATATCTTTTGAAGTAATCAATAAAATATTAATGCAGTTTTGTAAGAATAGAGCAAGAAATATTAACATAGATTCTGCTACAAAATAAGAGAGAGCTAAATTTAGGAGAAAATATCATCTTTAGTGAATACTTTATTAAAGAATACCTACTAGAAAATATGCTTCTATACAAATATGTCTTCTACAACTTACTATCTCCTGGCGTGCCCTTCTTCATGCTATTTCTCCAAAAAAAATACCTTATTCCACAACTCTGACAATTCCTTTCCATCTTTTCCAACAGAAACTAATTCAAAGCTTGCTTTCCTATGAAGGTTCTCTAACCAACCTATTTATCTTATCTTTCCTTATCTACTCACAGATATTTAATCTTTATAACCCTAGCTTAATTATAATGACTACAATATAAGTACCACTGTTTCTCTATATCCTTATAATATTTAATCCAGTAGGCTGCATAGAGCAGATTCTAAAGAAATACTTGTTGATTATTACCCTATAAAAAGAAGAATTCATTCTGTCAGAAAAACTTGGCAGTCTCTGTTTACCCCAGTCTTACCACCTATGATTCAACACTAACAATTCACTCAGTGCTGCCCAGGAGTCAGCTAAGAAGAATCATATGTAAGGCTGTATTACTTGTTCACAGTATAAGGAGTATTTTGTTGTTAATCTATGATCTGATATGGCTATTGAAATAAATTTATTCAATGATAATATTTGAAATAAATAAACAGCAAATAATTTAATATTCTTATCAAATAGCACATTTTGAAATTAATGATAATATGAATATTCTAAGATCCTTTCACTCCTTTGGGATACTCTTAGTGAAAGTTGGAGCCATATTATGAGAAGGATAACTAAACATGACTGTTTTCTGTAATTGATGTTGGGTGGTGGGGCAAAACCGTTAAAATTGTATCAGCATAAATATTTACTCAGCTACTTTTTATGGATATACCTATAGTTTTAGGACTCTGTCAAGTCCAAGAACTTGGCAGCTCTAAGCTTCTATGCCTGTAGGTGACAGGTTAGTATTAATGACAGACGGGCTGTCTACAACAAGCAGGACTGTCAGGTTGAAAGCTTAACATGGGGAAAGATTTAAAATTGAAGACCTTATTATACTTATTTAGAAAGTATTTACTCAGTGTCATTGCTAGTAATCACAGTGGATGAAAAGGGCATTCAGTTTATTTGGTGGAGGCTGTGGATATACAACACTTTTAGGATTTCTTCTAATTATGATAGTCTGAGCAATGAAGATGCAGAAACCAATAAAAGATGTTTATTATACAGAAAACAGAAAACTGTGAAAAGGGAAAGAAATGAATACTTGTGTAAATTGATAGTCAATATTACTGATGAAGTTTCTGCTGTTCAAGGATCTTCTATCTTAGGCAAGTATTATACGAAAATGAAGAAGAATGGGACAAAGAGCTTTTCTAAATAGGTGGAATGAACTCATCTAAATTGATGGAATGAATATCCCTCCAATCTCTTCCAGATTTTCTGCCTTAGTGGCTTCTTACCATCATTCTCTGTGTCTCCAACAACAGGAATAGCACAGGAGCTGCAATCCTATTGCAATTCTAAATGCTCTATTCCTTTAGAATACCAGTAACAAAGAGTTTCAAGTTTAAAGATACAGTGAGTTTGATGCTACACATGAAGAGAAGAAGAAGGTATAATTCCCACTGCTTGCACTGGGGCCATTACATATTTGATTGAGACATTTGAAGAGTTCCAAGATCTTAGTATCAAAAAAACGAATCACAAATGTCAGCATTAAGTATATACTTTACAATCATGGAAAATGGAATTCCCCTCCCACCAGAAGAAAAGAGATGAAAAGTATGCTACATCAAATGGCTATTTATTACAGACACTAATTGCTATGCTGAGTCTGGTTAATCCTGCATACTCCCCAACCCCCAGTTCTGGATTGTGAATGAAGGATTTTGAGGGAGAGGAGTTGTTCCAGAAAAGGTCTGCGGACATTCTATGAAACCTTTCCAAGAGTGGACCAGATCCCCTCCTGCTATAAAATCCTTTGACAAAAATGGCTAGCGTACAACCACGGTTTCAGACCTTAATGGTATGATGACTTGGCTTTGCTGATGTGATTTCTTACATTTAAAAATAAAGATTGAAATCTTTGAGATCGTTTTTAAAGGATCTTGTTGCTATTGTCATAAAGCTATGATATTCCTTAACGCTTGTGACTAGTAAACATTAATTTAAATACTTCTTACTGCTTACAGTGAACTAATATTTAGTTATATTTACTTTCACTGACTCAATGGGAATGCCATTAGAATTCCTTCAAATACATTTTTTTATGCACTGGGAACTATTTTTAGTGAAATATTTGTCTACATGTACTGAGGCTAACTATATAAGAATTCGTTAAAATTTATATTTTCCT
Organism: Grampus griseus; assembly: GCF_964374135.1. NCBI lineage: Eukaryota > Metazoa > Chordata > Mammalia > Artiodactyla > Delphinidae > Grampus > Grampus griseus. The sequence goes on from NC_139012.1 coordinate 50,742,444, forward strand.
GCTTGCTTTGTATGAATATTTACTCTTATTTACCAAATCTGCATGTGCTATGTAGAAATTCATTCAAATTTATTGTATATTATGTCTTGCTTTCTAGTTACCACCATTACTCAAATATATTATGGTATTAGCTTATACAGGGTTTTGTAGCCTAGTATTTTCCAGTATATAAATACATGATTGTTTCTCATTAAATAACCTTAAATTATTTTTCAGTACTAGTATAATATTAATGCTTATATAAAACTTATGCATTACTATAGGATTCCATTGTATATCATATTATATTTATATCAACAAAATATGTTTTCAAAACAAAGTAATTCTAAAATTACTTTCAAAACCTGTTTTAAAAAGTGCTGACGTTTTGGGCTTCCCTGGTGGGGCAGTGGTTGAGAGTCCGCCTGCTGATTCAGGGGACACGGGTTCGTGCCCCAGTCTGGGAGGATCCCACATGCCGCGGAGCGGCTGGGCCCGTGAGCCATGGCCGCTGAGCCTGCGCGTCCGGAGCCTGTGCTCCGCAACAGGAGAGGCCACAACAGTGAGAGACCCACATAGTGCAAAAAAAAAAAAAAGTGCTGATGTTTTATTTTTTGTCAGAATTTTCCCTATTTTGGTAACTCTTTATTGCCTGCATGCCTTAAATGCTGAGAAATATAGCAGTTTCTGAGAACATGAGGAAAAGGCTCTCCTAAGAGAATGGTAAGAAACCAGTAAGAAATGGTAAGAAACCCTAAAAAAGGGTGAATCATCATGTCCTGACCCCAAACATGGTGTTTCTCGGGGAAATAGAGGGATTGTGCAAATGTGAGACTGTCCAAAGTAGAGAGTTTACAGCTTGTTCAAAGGTGTCCTTCCAGGACGGCTGCTTTCACAGTCCAGTAGATAAGGTCACAATGACCAAAATATAATCCAGCACAGGGGCTTGAAAAGAAACACAGGAAAGTTAGTTCACAATTCTCATGGACTTAGATAGCAGCCAGTTAGTTTTAAGACAGAAACTGGGGAATATTTTATGATATTTATTATTTGTGCCTAAAATCACAATTAGATCATATTGCATGATAAAACAAAGTATTGTAAATATGTAACATATTTGTGATTCTAGTCATTAGTTATGTCACCATTAATGTACTACTATTCCTAAACTCTGTCATATCCTCTTCTCTCTTACTTCCATATTAAATTAGTCAACAAATCCTGCTGTTTATAATCTGGTCTGCTTCCCACATCCTGCCAAGTCCAACACCTCTTTTAGTCTTAACATTCTTACTTACAATGCTATTTCAATTATATATATATATAATATAAATATAATTATATATAATATATAAATTATATATATTATATATAATATATATATAAATTAATGTATATATATACATATATAAATTAATGTGTATATATATATTAATGTAATGTGTATATATATATATACACATTAATTTTGCTTGGACTACTGCAGCTGCTTCCTAATTTATTTCCTATATCTGTATAAACTACTTTAGTTCTTATGTACCCTCTTCAAACCAGCCTTCATTTATTTGGATTTTTGGACCTGTCAGAGATTTAAACATAGACAATGGTAGAGATTTCTTTAGGTGATGATTGAGTGTCTTTTCCTTATTTGCACCATTAGAACCCACCTAAATAGAGTTATTTGGGGAGCTATGGAGGTGGATAACTCTTAATGTTATCCTCATGCTATTTCCCTCTCCTCTGAACACAGACCCCACATACACCTACACATTCATCAAAACAAAACAAAATAGAACAACAAAACACATTTAATGTTTCAAAGGAAAACATTTATTCATTATTTGAGGAGTTATCATAATATTGTTCCTGCTCATATTCCGAAGCTCTCTTCTACTATGATGTTCCCCTAGAAAACAAAGGATTATGATAAGATCAGATAGAGAAACATAAACTGTTAGTTGAATTTCCAGGTTATTGTCATTCGATCCAACTGGCTGACTAATGATTGAAAATGTCTAATGTAAGAACACGTTTTCTGGAAATAATTAATATATTAATGTCATGCTTAAACATAGTCATTTAGAATGTAGACAGTAAGGCTTGCAAACCTCCTATAGCCTCAAATTGAAAAATAATATCTAAATAAGAAATCATTTTTCCATGATAATATTTATGCCAATATCATAGGGATGGGTGAAAGGATCAATTTAAAATTTAATTTTCTCTAGATAGACACAAGATGACCTATAAAAGAATTTACTTCATAAAATTATGGAAAACATGAATCAAACAAGGCCCAACATACTCTACTTCATCTTTCTTTCTGCTCTTAGATTTTCTCACAAATATTACATCAGAAGTTCTAACTTGCAAAGATGCTTACAGGGAGCAATTAGCATAGAAATACAGGTCTCTATGCCATACTTATGTTACTATTCAGCACAGCATGCAAAGAACCCTGCTTTAAAAATAAAAGCACATGTGAGGAGGGTCAAATTTATGATTACTTTCTGATTTTCCTCATGGCCCCCTTCCCTCAGAAGAGGCTTGTGCAAAAGATTCAAAGTAAACCTCTAAGACATTGTGCTATATATCCTGGTGTAAAAGATTAGATTGCAGACTTTGAGAAAAAATATAAAGTGAGTCAGTAATTCTTTTTAACTGTAACTGTCATCAAGTCCAGACTTGCCACAAGCACAAAGGGCCAATAAATCGAGAGATGAGGTGTTAGAGCAAGGAATAGAGACTTCATTCTGAAAGCCAGTAGACTGAAGAGATGGTGGGCTATGGTCCCTAAGAACCATTTTACCTGATTTAGAATTCAGGTTTCTCTTATACTAAAAGGGGAGGGGTTGTAGCTTGTTGTTGCAAACTTCTTGGTGAAGGAATCCCTTGGTCTTGCAGCTGTCCACTTAGGTCTGATCACAATATTCCTGTAAACCTCTAACAAGACAAATGTTATTTTCTGTTCTGTAACTTTTTATATCTATATGAATGAAAAGTGTTATACCTTTCTATCATATATATTTTAGGCTATAGGCAACATTCTTTTACAAAGAACCAGCATAACTAGAACAGGCAACAGGGCACAAGGGTTAGAGCTAAAGGAATAGATCCAATATGTCATCAGGTTTGTTTTTCTCTACTACAGAACTAAACAGAACAAAAACAGCACCCACCCTGTGACGTTATGGTGGAAGAATGTAAACTTCTAGAGTCCTGCAAGCTGCATAGGGTGAAGAACATTCAGTTACAATACTGAAAAGAGGTAGCCACTGGTTTTGTCTGGTATGACTAAACAACCTATCCCACAAAGTGGGTCCTCACATAAGATTCATGTGCCCCACTAACAATATAAAAGGAACAGAGTCATAGAACTAAAGTCACTCTGTAGCCTAGAATAATAGTTATTTTGTCAATAAGCTGGTATAGACCAATGAAAACATAAAGATCACATCTAAGGTAATATGTATCAATAGATTCCAGGCCTTTGTACTACTCTGGGTAAGGAAAGACTCAAAATTTCTCCCCAAACCAAACAGATAAGATTTCAGCATCAAAATATACCTAATTTGTGAAAAATAAGTATAGTTGATGTTTTCCATATACGTAAGGAAAAGATCAAGATTCAATGACTATGTGAATATTAGATAGTCTAATTTTTTGTTTCCTCTGTGGAACTAAAAGCATTATTCAAGGCCTAATGAACATTCTCCCTATGGGTAAGTGATAATTAGCTTTTTTATCTTGGAAATTATCTAAATTATATCCAATAAAATAATACAAAATTGAGTAAAAGCTGTATTTACATTACTCTGAGCGGGTCATGTGCTATTTAAAAGCTGTCAAAATGTAACTGTAATTTGAGGATTGAGTTTCAAAACAATCATATTACCAGAAATTTTTGTCAACAAAATATAATAGCTTGACTCCTGCTAAAAATATGAAAACTAACTTTGATATTTTGAAAAATAATTGCTTTTAAAATTTGTGCCATATTTGCATAATGTTTTCTAACACTCATGAGAAATAATGATCTGGAATTTTTCAACAGTCTGGTTAAAGTCCTTTAAGCTATTTGATTCCTATGACATTCTCTTTACCAAATAGATATTATTTATATAATACAAATAAAGTGAATACATATATTTCCAAAGCATACACAGCCTTATAATAATCCCCTTAGTCTATTATAAAAACAAACAGAATGATAGGTCTTTAATTCTGGAGGTTACAATGTCTAAATGGATCTTAAGTAGACATTTGTAAATGTTTCTTTTTTCCTTCTCATACCAATAATAAACATTCATTTCATGCATTATATTTTACAAGGTACAATTGTTTACATTATATGCTTTTATTTAATCTTTCAAATATCTGACAACTTTTATAAACTTCTACTTTGAATATATAACTGAATAATTAATGAATAGCTTGATTCTGTGTATAAAACCCATTTTAGTTTTCCAAGTCCCTGTACTTTCCCATGTATTTTTATTCACTCACTTGTCACTGGATAAGATCCTATATCCAAAAATCTATAGAAAGCTTTTTGGTGTTCTCTTTAATATATATTTTTCTATATGGACTATTTTTTACATTACAGTGGCATGGGACAATGAAGTTTTAACACGTTCAGGCAATTATTTAAAATAAAAATAGGAATCCTAATTCTAGACCTCCATAGAAATTCCTAATTACAATAGAACATGACATAGATTTAAATAGGCTCAATCTAAATTTAATTTGTTTCTGTATAGGAAATAGCATGGTGTGTAACAATAGTGTTAACATGGGTAATTGTATCTCTTACTTACTCTTATGGAACAATTTCATTTTTAGTAACAAAGGCAATCTATTGTATCTGTCATTTATCATTGCTAAATTAAAATATCACTTACCTTATCTGAGTCCAAGAAATCTTACCAGCTCATGTCCAGTCTGTTCAAAATAGTGAGTAATAGTGGCCAGGCTGACAAGGTGGTACAAATTAATAAATATGAAGCAAGAAAACACTTATAGTTCATTTTGTCTTCTTCCTTATTGATAGCAATAAGCAATGGACAAGACTAAATAACATGAAGATATGAGAACAGTGTTGTTAAATCAATATAAGAACAAAGATAAAACAGTATTGAAAATATCAAAGATGAAAGACATTAGAAGGTATTTTTAAGAAGGAAAATAGGGAGGATACAAAAAATAATAAATTGCAGAATCAGAAAAGAGGACGAGGGCAGCATAAAAGAAGTTATAGGAAAAAAAAAAGACAAAAATGGATTAGAAGGGATAAAAGAGAAGCAAGAATGAATAAAGACATGAATTAATTTTTTTAAAAAACTTATATTTTTAAATATATGGAGGAAACAATAGACATGAAGGGCAAACCAAGATGAATGTACAAAAATGAAAAAAAATAAAGAGGAGGCAAAAAATACCATAATGTAACTACAGTAAAATGAAGAGAACCCATACAAAGAAATGCATGAAGCTAACAAGAGGCTAGTCAGTTTGAAGAAAGAAAAGGTGCAATTGTGCCCAGGGGATGCTTGTTCATGCATTAGTTTCAGTTAGCCATTACAGCAAGTTTAACAGGAAAAGAGAACAAATCACATAACAAATATGTCTATTTTATGTCTTTCATAATAGACCCCAGCCTTGTCAGAATACCTTGAATGGAAATAAAATTAGATGACTTCATTGACAAGTGATGCAGAGGCAAAAAAAAAAAAAAAAAAAAAAAAAAAAAAAAAAAAAAGCATAGTTTAGAACCTTTAAGAGCCAGGACCTACTGCAAATAGGGAAAAAAATATGTGGTTACATAAAAAAGAATGCTTCAACAATAGAGTGTTTTCTGACTTTTTAATTTTTCCTTTTACTTTATTTTCTGTGTAACAATATATATGATTCTGGTCCACCAGCTCAGATGTGCCTTAGGAGTTTGGCAATAACCTTAAGGCACTCATCTCTATTGAGTTTCTGATTTTTGACCCTGCTATAAAGTGCTTCATGAGATTGCATTTCCCTCTAACTGCATTCTGACTGAATATGCATGAGTTCAACATTATCCCTTTTGCCGCCCACCTATTTTAATTATTTCATAGAAAATCATAAGCAGGAATGAGTTCACTTTGTGTATTCTTGGATTCTTGTTTCAGCATTTGTTTTTCAATATTAGGAGAATTTATATATTTGACAAAATGCTCACTTTTTTTTTTTTGGTATGGCAACTATGCTACTAAAAATATGTAGATTTTTAACAGACCAAAACATGTTTCTGTGGAAGTTAGGTATATATTTTAGAAAACAATTAGATTGGTCTTTTCTAACAAACCAGTTAGTAAAATTAAACTAATTAACATTTCTAAGCTTCATTCCTCAGTTTGCAAGACTTCTGGAAGCATTTTCCTACCGTCACATGCAGAATCAATTACTTCTTAGAGCTTTGATAAAATTTGTATATTTATCTCATCTCATATTGATTATTGTTGTCTATGTGTTAAACTTATGTGCTAAATTTGCCTCATCTGTGAGAGTACATACTAGATTGGATACTCTTTGTGTGATTCCATCAAATAGAGATGACCAGCCTAAGGAGTGGAGTAGGGGAGAGCTTTGATACACCATCTGCAAGGAACAAGGAATTGGGTATATTGACAAAGTACATGCTATGTGTCAGCAGAAAGAATATAATTGGGCATTATATGGACTTTGTTCTGTAGTTGACTTTAACAGTGTTTTAAACAGTATAATTCTACTCAGACTAAATAATCAGAAAACAGGAGAATCCAGGGGATGAGAAAATAATCTTTTTTTTTAAATTTTTATTTGAGTATAGTCGTTTTGCAATGTTGTGTTTGTTAGTTTCTGCCATACAGCATAGTGAATCAGTTATACATATACATACATCCACTCTTTTTTAGATTCATTTCCCATATAGGTCATTACAGAGTATTGAGTAGGGTTCCATGTGCTATACAGTAGGCCTTATTAGTTATCAATCTTACATATAGTAGTGTATATATGTCAATCCCAATCTCTGAAGTTATCCCTCTTCCACTTCCCCCTTGGTTACCAAAAGTTTGTTTTCTACATCTGAAATTCTATTTCTGTTTTGTAAGTTCATTTGTATCATGTTTTTTAGATTCCACATATAAGCAATATCATATTATATTTGTCTTTCTCTGACTTACGTCACTCAGTATGACAATCTCTAGGTCCATCCCTGTTGCTGCAAATCGCATTATTTCATTCTTTTTTATGGCTGAGTAATATTCCACTGCATACAAGTACCATATTTTCTTTATTCATTCATCTGTCGATGGACATTTAGGTTGCCTCCATGTATTGGTTATTGTAAATAGTATTGCACTGAATATTGGGGTGCATATATCTTTTTGAATTATGGTTTTCTCCAGGTATATGTCCAGGAGTGGGATTGCTAGGGCATATGGTAGTTCTGTTTTTAGTTTTTTAAGGAACCTTCATACTGTTCTCCATAATGGTTGTACCAATTTACATTCCCACCAATGGTGTAAGAGGGTTCCATTTTCTCCACAAACTCTCCAGCATTTATTGTTTGTACACTTTTTGATAGTGACCATTCTGACTGGTGTGAGGTGATACCTCATTGTAGCTTTGATTTGCATCTCTGATAATTAGTGATGTTGAGCATCTTACATATGCTTTTTGGCCACCTGTATGTCTTCTTTGGAGAAATGTCTGTTTAGATTTTCTGCCCATTTTTTTTATTGGTTTCTTTGTTTTTTTGACATAGAGCTGCATGAAATGTTTATATATTTTGGAAATGAATCCCTTGTCAGGCTGCTTCTTTTTCAAATATTTTCTCCCATTCTGTGGGTTGTCTTTATATTTTTTTTTATGGTTTCCTTTGCTGTGCAAAAGCTTTTAGGTGTAATTGGGTCCTATTTGTTTATTTGTGTTTTTATTTCCATTACTCTAAGAAGTAGATCAAAAAGATATTGCTGTGATTTATGTCAAAGAGTGTTCTATCTATGTTTTCCTCTAAAGTTTTATAGTGTCTGGACTTACATTTAGGTATTTGACCCATTTCGAGATTATTTTTGTGTATGGTGTTAGAGAATTTTCTAATTTCATTTTTGCCACAGGTAAAAAAAGCAAATATAGTCTTTTGAATCAAACAGCCAAGGATTTGATCCCTGGTACTCTCTCCTACAAACTGCAGTTTTAGGAAAGCTGATTTGAGTCTCAGTTTGCTCATCTGCAAAGTCAGGATATTATCAAGTTCATTAGGTTGGTATGAGAACTATAAGGCACCAATGTGTTTAGAGTTTCTGGGAAATAACAAATGTTCAATAATGGGAAAACAATCTGATTTACCATTGCATCAAAAATAATAAAATATCTAGGAATAAAGCTACCTAAGGAGGCAAAAGATCTGTACTCCAAAACTAAAATATGCTGATGAAAGAAATTGAAGACAACAAAAACAGATGAAAATATATACCGTGTTCTTGGATTGGAAGAATCAATATTGTTAAAATGACCTACTACCCAAGGCAATCTACAGATAGAATGCAAGCCCAATCAAAATATCATTGGCATTTTTCATGGAAATAGAACAAATAATCTTAAAATATGTATCAAAACACAAAAGAACTGGAATAGCCAAAACAATCTAGAGAAAGAATAACAGCTGGAGGAATCTCACTCTTTGGCTTCACATTATACTACAAAGCTACAGTAATCAAAACAATATGGTACTGGCAAAAAAAAAAAAAGATACATAGATCAATGGAACAAGATATAGAGCCCAGAAATAAACTCACAAATGCATGGCCAATTGATCTATGACAAAGGAGAAAAGAACATAAACTAGAAAAAGATAGTCTCCTCAATAAGTAGTGCTGGGAAAACTGAACAGCTACACATAAAAGAATGAAATTAGAACATTTTCTAACACCATATTCAAAAATAAACTCAGGCTTCCCTGGCGGCACAGTGGTTGAGAGCCCGCCTGCCGATGCAGGGGACATGGGTTTGTGCCCCAGTCCAGGAAGATCCCACATGCCACGGAGCAGCTGGGCCCGTGAGCCACGGTCGCTGAGCCTGCGCGTCCAGAGCCTGTGCTCCGCAATGGGAGAGACCACAGCAGTGAAAGGCCTGCATATCGCAAAAAAAAAAAAAAAAAAAAAGAATAAATAAATAATAAACTCAAAGTGGATTAAAGACCTAAATGCAAGACTGGATACTGTAAAACTCCTAGAGGGAAACACTGTTTGACATAAATCACAGCAATATATATTTTTTAGATCTGTCCCTAAAGTAAATAAAAGCAAAAATAAGCAAATGGGACCTAATAAAAAAAGCTTTTTCAGAGGAAAATAAACCATCAACAAAATGAAAAAAACAAACCTACTGAATGGAAGAAAATATTTGCAAATGATATGCCCAATAAGAGATAAATATCCAACATATAGGGCTTCCCTGGTGGTGCAGTGGTTGAGAGTCCGCCTGCCAATGCAGGGGACACGGGTTCGTGCCCCGGTCCGGGAAGATCCCACATGCCATGGAGCAGCTGGGCCCGTGAGCCATGGCCACTGAACCTGCGCGTCCGGAGCCTGTGCTTTGCAACGGGAGGGGCCACTACAGTGAGAGGTCCACATACCGTAAAAAAACAAAAACAAAAACCAACAACAACAACAAGAAAAAATGATCCAACATATATAAATGGCTCATAAAACTCAACATCAAAAAAAACAAACAACCTGATTAAAAATGGGCAGAATAACTGAATAGACATTTTGCCAAAGAGGAAATGCAGATGACCAATAAGCACATGAAAAGATGCTCAGCATCACTAATCACCAGGGAAACGTAAATCAAATCCACAATGAGATATCATCTCATGTCTGTCAAAATTGCTATCATCAAAAAGTTTACAAATAACAAAAGTTAGTGAGGATGTGGAGAAAAGGGAACCCACATAAACTGTTTGTGAGAATGTAAATTTGTGCAAACTCTATGGAAAACATTATGGAAGTTAGTTAAAAGAAATAAAAAAATAGAACTACCATACAATCTAGCTATTCTGCTCCTGTATATATTTTATATATCTGAAAAAAAACAAAAACACTAAGTGGGAAATATACATGCACCCCAATGTTCATAGCAGCATTATATACAATTGCCAAAATATGGAAACAACCTAAGTGTCCATCAACAGATGAGTGGATAAAGATGTGTTGTGTTTGTGTATGTGTATATATGTATGTTTACATATACACAATGGAATACCAGCCGTAAAAAGAACAAAATTTTGCCATTTGCAGCAACATGGATGGACTTGGATGGCATTAAGCTAAGTGAAATAAGTCAGACAGAGAAAGACAAATACTGTATGATATCACTTATATAAGGAATATAAAAAATACAACAAACTAATGAATATAAGAAAAAGCATACTCACAGATATAGAAAACACACTAGTTGTTACCAGTGGTGGGGTGGGGGGAGCAATATAAGAATGGGGGAGTTGGAGGTACAAAGCACTGGCTATAAGATAGGCTCAAGAATGCATTGTACATCAAGGGGAATATAGCCAATATTTTATAATAACTGTAAATGGAAAGTAACCTTTCAAAATTGCATAAAAAATTAAAAACATTAACAGCATTTATTAACATGACCACGGATGATTTAAAATCTTTTGAGACTTAGCACAGAAGAAACAACTCAATATTCTGGTTGTAGTGTCTCATAATTCTAAAATAATTTTTAAATACTTCAATATTCAAAGCATAAATAATGAATTGAATTATGTGAGGGCTTAGGTGAGAATTCCCTATCATACTTTTTTCAGTAATTTATTTTTAAAAAGCTCTTTGAAAACAGTAATTATAGCACTATGGGCAAATGTACCTATAGAACAGAACCTCAAAAATGATTGTAAATTATAATAAAGAACTATTGTAATGAAATTCAATAATGTCTTAGAAAATGCTATATGAGTAGAAACATTTTCCTATTACAGTAAACCTGGTTACTTCTAAAGATTATGTCAATAAAATTACATGTTATCCTTTTATTCATAATTTTTTCTTTTTCTTTTTTTTACTGATTTTAATAATTATGCTCTTTCTGTGGAAAGCCAAATTCCTAGCCAGTTCATAGGGCCACAACTGTCAATCAAAATTTTTGACATCAACCAATTCTCAAACTTACTATCACTTTGTAAATCTGAATTTTTTAAAGAATAAAGAGCAGTGTAAAAAGTATTATCTAACATAGAGTCATAAATAACTACTCAGATAAAGGAAATAAATATCAGGGCCACATACATATGTATGTATGTATGTATGTATGTATATAGCTATGTATGTATGTATGTATCTACCTACTTATTTGTCTTCCAGTTAGTCAACTAACTGGATTTCTTCCTTCCATCTCTCTCTTTTAACTGGGTAGATATGGATATGGATGACTGAGCCTTAATCTATAACTTCTCAATAGCTTTTAATTAGCCATAGATTTTGTAGCTCTTTCTTTTCTGAACTATTTAAAACATATGCTTGAAGTAGGCAAGAACATGTTATGTTGAAATGACTTCTGAACAGACATCAACCTCAAATACACCCTTTGCTCAAATAAGTCTATTACTGCTAAACTGCTTAAATAAAACCAACTTGAGAAGGAAGGCTGTAACAGCTAGGATAAGCTATCTGGTTTGAAAATGGGGACCAATTTTCATGGCTTCAAACACTAGTAATCCCCTATTTTAGGATGTTTTGTCAGTGTAGATAAGTCTGAAAATGAAAGTGCTCAATTTGGTCTATCATATTAAACTGAGTGATCTGCATAAGGTATTCTCTTCTACTGTGTAGAGGAGGGATAGTTTCAAAGCTTCAAGAGCCCTCAGCAGCCAAGATATGGGTATCCCTGTGATCTTCCAATTGACTCCTCCTGTATTTCAGTAATTATCCTTCCATAAGTTGAACAATTGCACTTTCTGCCCCACTTCTATAGAACCTGCATTGCTTATTGTTACACATGATACAGTTACATTTCAAACACTTATTTAAACTCAATTATGATCAATATTGCTGCTCTCTCCTCATGTAAGTGAAGAAAATGACATATGTAACTTATGACAGCATTCCAGTGTGCATCTGGTTTTACAGATATATTATAAAAGTACAGAAAAATTAAATGACACAAATCACCAAGTCACATCAGAATCTAAAAATATTCAAGTAGGTTGGAGATTTAAATATATTTATACTCAAAATTCTTTGAGTACAAATGTATTAAGGACTCTATTTTAAGAACACAAATATGTGAACTAAATCAAGAACATAGTGCAACTAAAATTTTAAGTTAATGTAATATTCAAGGACAGAGTCTAAACCAAAATGTTAAATTATTCAGAAGGGCTTTATCCATTCAAGCCCTGTGTAGGAGAAAGAATGACTTGCCAGACTGAACCCATCATCTGAATTTCCTGCCAAGTATAATCCTATGGCAAAGATATGTACATAAGTCTTCCAGAGCCTGACATTATAACTTTGAGTTACATTATTAACAATGTATATTTTTTTCAAATTCTGTTCACCAAACCACATCATGAATGTTTGCCCTTCCATGTAGTGTATCCTCAGGAATAGAGTGGGCTGGTCAGGCTGAAGACCCTCTTTGGAATGTCATATCTAGCATTGGAAAAATTAACATTTTATTGTATTCATTAATTTACTTGCATTTAGTCTGTTAGATGAATCAATGATCCTGACTCCGAATAAGTCCTTGTCATCTTGTGGGGACCTAGCTAGATGGATGTCTTTGTCTAGAATCTCTTTCTTCGAAATTCTACATCAGCCATCAGCAATATTCAGCCTTAGAACCAGAACTCAGGCCATGGCAGTGAAAGTCAGGAATCCTAAAACTAGGTCACCAAGAAACTTCCTCTAGTCAACTTAATAACTTAGAGAATTTCAGTGGTGAAGATTTCTGAAAATATTTAGCCCAATCATGATGCTATTTCAGGTCAGAACTTCCTTGTACGTCCTCAGGAAACTGAACTGCAGTTTGTGGAAACTAAGTCCTAAAGAAAATATTGCATCTGAAAACGTATTGATTGTTTATATATATATATATACACACACACACATACATACATACATAAATAAATATATATATGATAGCAAATATTAACTAGGGTAATGAAAAATGTGTGTTTCACTTAGAATAATATCCTCCAGTTTTACCCATGCTATCATAAACGCAAAATATATGTGTGTATATACATATACATTTTCTTTATCTATTTACCCATCAGCAGGCATTTAGGTTGTTTCCATATCTTGGCTACAGTGAATAATGCTGAAATGAACATGGGAGTGAGGATATCTCTTCAAGATACTGATTTCATTTCTTTTGAATATATACTCAGAAGGTAAGGTGGTTCGCAATGATCATAATAATGTAGTTCTATTTTTAATTTTTTGAGGAACCGCTATACTATTTTCCATAATATCTGTACCAACTTACATTCTCACCATCAGAACATGGAGGACATATGTTAAGTGAAATAAGCAGACACAGAAAGACAAATGCTGCATGAGCTCATATGTGGAATCTGAAACAGTAAGACTCATAAAAACCAAAAGTATTGATAGAATGGTAGTTACCAGGGACTGAGGGAAGAAAAATGAAAAAAAGGGGAGATGTTGATCAAGGGGTACAATGTTTTAGTAATCCAAGGTGAGTAAGCTCTGGAGATCTAAGGTACAATAATTTGACTATAATTAACCATATGGTATTGCATACTTGAAATATGCACAGAGGGTAGTTGTTAAGTGTTCTCACTAAAAAAAAAAGTTAACTATGTGAGGTGATGGATATGTTAAGTAGCTTGATTGTTGTGAATATTTTACAGTGTATTCATATACCAAATCATTAATTTATATACATTAAGTATATACAATTTTTAATTATCAACTATAACTCAATAACATTGAGAAAACAAATAATGTGTAAGTTTTTATTTTGTGGATAAAAATATAACTGGACCCAATGGATAAAAAACATGATCCCAATTTACTATCTACAAAAGACTCACTTTAGATCTAAAGACATAAACAAGGTAAAAAGAAAAGGATAAAAAAAAATTTGTATATGATACCAAAGTCACAGACAACAAAAGGAAAAATAGACTTGATGAAAATTTAAAAAAAGAAATTTTGTGCATCAAAAGGAAACCTACCTATTGGAGAAAATATTTTAAATCATATATTTTATAAACGGTAAATACCTGGAATATATAGAGAACACCTACAACTAAATAATAAGAAAACAAACAACCTGATTTAAAAATGGGCAAATATTTGAATAGTCATTTCTCCAAGGAACATATACAAAAGGTTAACAGCTATATGAAAAGATGTTCAACATCACTAATCATAGGGAAATGCACATGAAAACTACAGTGAGATAGTACCTCACATCTATCAGGATGGCTACTATCAAAACCCAGAAAATAACAAGTGTTGACAAGGATTTGGAGAAATTGGAAGTCTTGTTCACGGTTGGTGGAAATGTAAAATGGTGCAGTCACTATAGAAAACAGTGTGGTGTTTCCTCAATAAATTAAAAAAGAATTTCCATATGATACAACAATTTCACTTCTGGGTATATACCCAAAACAATTAAAAGCAGGGCTCAAAAGAGATATGTGTCACCTGTGATTTAATGACATTATTCCCCATAGCCAAATGATGGGAGTGACCCAAGTGTTCACTGACAGATAACTGGATAAATAAATTGTGGTTTATACACATAATGGAATATTATTTAGCCTTAAAAAAGAAAAAAATTCTGATACATGTTACTGTTACAGTATGACACAAGCTCATACTGCTGGCCCCATGAGAGGACAATAACTTGAGAGATGAGGTGCTGGGGCAAAGAATAGTGACTTTATTCGGCAAGCCAGCAGACTGAGAAGATGGCAGACTAGTTCCCCAAAGAGCCATCTTTCCTGAGTTAGAATTCAGGTTTCTCTTATACTGAAAGAGGGGGGTGTGTGGCTGGTTATTGCAAAGGTCTTGGTGCCTGAATCCTTTGTTCTTATAGCTGTCCACTTTTTCTGGTCACAATGTTCTTATAAACCTCCAACAAAATAGATTCTCTGTTTTGCAACTTTTTATCTCTATATGAATGAAAAGTGTTATGCCTTTAAAGGTCAAGCCTGGTAGGTAGAGCCTTGAGAATGTGCTATCATGTATATTTCAGGCTATGGGAAGCATTCTTTTACAAAGGTGCAGCGTGAGTGGCTAAGCACAGGCAACAGAGCACAAAGCTTAGAGCAAAAGGAATAGATCTAATATGGAATCAGGTTTGTTCTTCTCTGTTACACTACAGCATGGATGAACCACGAGGACATTATGCTAAGTGAAATAAACCAGTCACAAAAGGACAAATAATGTATGCTTTCACTTGTATAAAGTAGCTAATCAAATTCACAGAGTTAACGTACAATAGTGTTTTTCAAGTGCTGCAGGGAGTAGGTAATGTGGAGTTATTGTTTGATGGTTATAGTTTGTTTTGCAAGATGAAAAGAGTTCTGGAGATGGATGGGGAGATGGTTTCACAACAGTATGATTGTTCTTAATACCACTAAACTTTACATCAAAAAAAAAAAAAAAGGTTACAATGGAAAAACCCCATACCTCTTTTAATCTATATTTGGAGAAAAAATTTATAACTTTGAGGAACAGAAATTCATGTATTACCCAGGGTACTTAAAGCTTCTACTACCTAAAAATATTCTCTGAAAATAAGAATTAACTAGATTTTATTAGATAATAATTTAATAAAAATTAACAGATTATAAATCATTTTTTTCTATGAACATCATAACCAAACATATTAGAATGACATTTTTTCCAGGACTGCTAAATAATATAGTATGATATAATGGGAAGAAAAAATTGGATTGGAGGTCAGAAAACTTGGCTATGCTCTTCCTTTGGTTCCTAATTTCATAACAGCAAAAATAATGACAAAATATGTCCAGTATTAAGTAAAGAACCTCTTCCTTTTTGTACTCCTTAGCTCTTTGATAACAGATAAGTTATTCAACTCACTTGTGCCTTGGTTTCCTCATATATAAATCAGCATAATAATAGTATCCTTATCATAGAATTCTTGAGAGGGTTAAACAAAAGCATGCATGGAATTGCTTAAAAAGAAAGAAAAAACACAAAGTGTAAGTGTTGAATGAGTTTAGCTATTTTTGATTAAACCTAAATTTTAAAAAAAATTTAGGTTTTTTTTGTTTTTTTTTTGATGGTAGTGGTCAAATGCCAGTAAGCTTTCTAAGTGCCCTGTTTGTATTAACTCTTTTAATACTAAAAAGTCTATGTTGTACATACTTTTATCACCCCTCATCCCTATTTTACACCTGAGCAAAATTAAGCATAGGTATTAAATCATATCATGTTTGAAATCCCACAGTGTGATTCGTATTATTATCATATTTATGTTAATCCATAATTCACTCCTTCAGGAGCAGAACTTTCTATGCATGACATTTAGAGAAATAATAAGAAACTTCACATAACAGAAAAATCATACACATGAACTGGAATAACAGGATATGAGCCTACAAAGTAGATTATGATAAATTGGTGATATACCTTCCCTGACGTGGTAAGAATTTGATATTTTCCTTTTTGAATAATATGGAATTAGCATTGAGTCTTTAAGCAACCAAGGGAAAATGGAATAATTTTTATTTGAAAAATATTTAGACATTACAGATTGTCAGAAAATAGGAAAAATCATTGGTTCCACCAGGTTAACATAGCTAATGTTTTATTTTGTATGCATCCCATTTCAGTGTTTTTTATTATGCATATACATCCTTTGCAAAATTACCTTCTTAATGTACATTCATATTATAATGCCTTTTTTTCACTTAACACGATACTCATTTTTCTCAGTAGTACTTCATAATTTTTCTAATTACCATTTCTAATAGGCATATAGTTTTTCATTAGGAAGATGTGCCATAATTTATAATTTAATTAACCATTTATCTACATGAACATTTCAATGCTTCCAATAGTACTACATTATAAGTAATATTTGTATGTCATTTTGCATATAACTCCCACACACTTTTATTAATAGTTCTGTAGTAGTGATACCAGGTCAAGATATATGAACTGTCTTTTGGCATGTAATACATGTTGATGCTGACTCCTTTTTTCTTAAAATCTGTACCAGTTTTCAGAACATTTCCCCACAATTTTGTCTGCAAGTGCATGTTTGTTTTTCTTTGTAAGTTATTCATAGGAATGTGGAGGAAGTACTCTTATGAAAGTATGTAAATAAATGGGACAACAGTTTAGAGCCAAAATTAAAAATCTAATCAAAATGAAGGAAACTGGTGGTGGAGATAATGTGATTATCAATAATTTTAACATAACACTTATTAAGTACCTTCTATGTGCCAGATACGTGTGGTGTTCTAAATTCCAACTTCCTTATATTAATTATCTACTTTAATCCATAAAACAACCTTATATAGATGAAGAAAGCATTATAAATCCTCTTTTGCAGATGGAGGCTCTGAAACACAAATATGTTGATTTAGTAGATACAGTTAACAACTTTTGAGCAGCAAATTTTGCATGTAAAGAGTTATTAAATGAAGAACCAAGGAAAGAGCATGACCAAGCTTTTTTGCTTTAGTACAGTTTTTTCCCCATTATATCGTAGTGTATTATTTTTCAGTTCTGGCTAAGAATGTTACTACAATTTATATGGAAATGATCTTCATATTAAAACAGAATTATGATCTCAGTGTTTGATTTAATATTGCTCTAATAAAACTAAATCACACCAATAAAGAGTTCATTTTAATTTTCTAAACTGTCTATTGGTGTAAAACCTTTATTATTGCTATGATTCTGGCCACCATTTTGTATATATTCAATCTTTATTTTTACTACTCTTCACTCAGGTCTTCAAAGAAATTGATCACATATTTTATAAACATATTGTACTGACTTCTGTTTCCTTGTGTGCTTCAGTTAAACCTTCAAAATACCATTTCTGCAACTTTATTTTCATTGTAAATTGATTCATCTTTTAAAATATAGCTAAAAAATGGTCAGTATTTTTCACTCTCTTCCCTTCTACCTCCCTACTCTTTCATGTTCCTTCTCATAATTTTTCAGCCATGTATTCAACAGCATTTATTAATTAAGAACCTATTGTATTGTCACTTCTTCAACTACTGAATACATAATTTCCATTTGAGCTCCATTTTTTGAACTATATTTTAACACATAATTATATAATGCTTATATTCAAACTTTTAAGTTCTATTTTTTCTTCATTTTCAAATAGCTTGAAAATTCCAGGAGAATAATTCAGATTTTTTATATATATATATCTTGCAGTCCCTAGTATAGAATTTTTTTTTAGAATTAAATAAAAGGCACTCAGTATGCACTGATTAATTGGTTGCCTGGCCATATATTATACTTTAGTTTCTTATTCAGTAAGATTTAGATTTTCTTTAAGGTATTAAAACTAAGATATATCTGGAGATAAGTAAAAAATGTCATATTATTTTATGTCACTGAGATGAAAAACAAGCTTTTAGTAAATAATTGAACTGTTTATATATGTATAGATAATATATATTACTGTCATATTATGTATATTATTATTGCTATTTAATAAATACGTGTGTGTGTGTCTGCGTGCACACACACTTTTGAGACATGTGATGAAGTCTCTTTCTTATATTCATGTTAGAAGAAAATGTACAAATTTTAAAGTTCCTGAAACCTTAATCTCTGCCTATCCTATATGCAATACCAATTTGTTTGATAAAAAATATATATGTATATATATTTTACATATATATATTATATATATATATATATATATATATAATATATATATACAGACTTTCCTTTACCATGCTGTTTATACTTTCTTTTGAAATTCATCATCATTATAATGGGTAAAATACTATGTGATTTTGGAAGTTCCTTTAAAGAATGAACAGTTCCAGTCTCATGACAGAGCTGCCCTTGGGAATAATTTCATAGCAGTTGTATTTCTTTTCTATGCCCCTGCCATAAGACATTGTCAATTGATTGCTATTAAGGGGGCACCTCCTCTTATTTCAGATTTTATTCTTCTTTGAAGTTACTAAGAACTATTAGGTCAGTATTTTTAGTGTACGTCTGTACAGATTTTTTTTGTAAAGTGGTATTATGTTATGCTCTTAACTTTAATTGGGGGCATTGAAATGATATCAATAGCTGTTATCATGAAAGAAAAATGCTATCTTTATTGATTTTTGCTGATTGTTGAAGACTTGTTCTTAGTACTTGAACTTTCAATATTGGGCTCGCTATTTTTTTCCTTTTAAAGTTGATTATTCAGCATGAATTGAGAGACACTTTTTCTGTTTGCAATAACACTTCAGGTATTCATGAACAATATCATATGATCACATTTCTCTGGTTACACAGTAACCTGAAAATTTCATCTTTATTTTCGAGCATGAAAAGCTTTGATTGATAGGAGTGCCTGAGGTTGTAAATAACCAACTTTGCTGAGTTCCAAAGAGTAGGTCACTTTTCTCAGCTGATTTACATAATTGGACATGTTTCTTATGGTAATGACATTTACAAATGGAAAAATTGGGCATTCTATCTGAATATCTTATATTTAGTAAGATTAGATTATATAGCAATATATATTATGGTTTGTGGGTTAAAATAAATAGAGTGTGATATTCATAGTCTATGAATAATGTTTAGCTCTTGCTAGTTTAAGGAAATGTGTTCCTTTGCTATCTATATATATATGTATATTTATGTTTATATTTCTAATGTGGAAAAATAGTTTATTTTTCTCTGATTGCTTTCATTCCCCCGAAAATTTGATTTGAAATACTCCAAGAACAGTTCCTCTTCTAAGCTTGAATTTGCACTTCTTAACTGCATTGTGTTCAACATGGTATGTGTAATTCAATTAGATTTGTTACTTGCAAATTATGGTGAAGCTGGTTTACTGCATCTGTATGGAGGAACATGTTGCTGAATATACAACCAGAAAAGGAATATTTTACAATTTTAACCATTTCATATTACCAAAAAGCTATGTGTTACACTAAAATATCATAGGTGTGTATGTGAGTGTGTGTTTCTTTACACATACACACTCACACACAAATTCATGTAACTCTTATTACATATACACTTATATGCACAGATGTATATATGAGTCTGTGTTTATATGCAATATATATATAGTCACAAACACACACATTATTTTGCAGTTTAATTGGTTTTTTTTGTATTTGTATGCATGAATGGTGCAGCACTATTTTGAATAACTTTTAGGGGGAAAATGCTACTTGAAAAAAAAAATTTAATCATGGATATCTACTTATAGGTGGAAATATGTGTTACCAGGAGAAAGACAGAAAAATTCTGATTAACCTGCGAGGTAGCTGAATTCTATGTCTAATAGTAATGTAACACCCAATATCCACTTTAGCATTAAAAACTTGATTTAAAGGAATGTACACTGACTTTTGATTAAATGTCAGATTACCTGGAACAGACGCTGGCAATTAGAACACTGCAAACAGAAGACTTGACAATCAAAGTTACCACGGGCTCCAGCAGTGACTGGGTAGGTGGGCTCAATGTCAGGGAAGGAATTGTCAAGTCCTGTTCTCTACTGAATCTCCTACTGAGTTTTTATTCTGAGGTAGGCAATTGGTTTTCTATATATTTCCACATTAGATATAATGACAAGCTATTAGAGAACTGTATTTCTTATCTGTGTATTTCTAACATCTCTAAATTATTCATCTGGATCTCGCCCTCTGTATTTTTCCTGGATTTAAGTTTAATTGTTGAGGAATACTTACTATAATTAAATCTTTCTCTGATATTTTCATTACTTCATTGTTATAACGGTTATTTAGGAGGCAAGTCGGATGATCAAATTCTAGTGAGCAGGAGATTTAACATCCCATGACTTTTTTGATTTCTTGTGCTTGACTATTTTGGGGATCTTGAGAACACAGTTTGCTTTCACATTTCCTGCAACCCTGTATTGTAATTTAGGGGAAATCCAGTACTGTTTCTAAAGTCTTTAAACACTAACCCAATAGTATATTTGAGGATTCAGCAATATTCATTTTAGAAACATTGTGTTAAATTTGTTTTCAACACAGTTATTTTTGTAATTTTAAAATATTTAACCTGATACTCAAGATTTCCAACTGCCTAGAAAAAATTAAACGAAACAGAATTTTTTGTTAAATAGGAATCAAGAAAGGGATTTGTATGTGAGATATGGTCATCTTCACAAATAGCAATAATGCATAGCAGGGAGTAGTTTCAAGTATTCAATTAAATAAGAATTAAAATTTTCATTAGCCACGGTCATTTAATTTCCTATGATGAGCAGAGGTGCACTTTATTTATTGAGATAAATAGATTGCTGCCATTAGAACTAGTTTTATTGCCTCATTAACCAGTTCAACCATTTTTATGAATTACATTAATTCTATTTTTCTTCAATAGACAGAGTCTGTGCCTATAAATTATTTTTCTGCACACAGATAGATACTATGTTAATAAAATAAGTGTAAAATCTCTGAAAACAAGAACTAAGCTATGATACCACCTGTAGTTAACTACAGGTGCTTGATTAATCATTTCTAGTAAGTAGAGGGAGGTGTCAATAACCTATATGACATTATTGAAAGAGAAAAGGAAAAAAGCCCAGTCCCAAAGAGTTCTCACATCACTTCTCTCACAACCTATAGATTCCCCAATTGAGATGCTTCTCTCTGAGCCTCAAACGTGTTCAAATTTAAAATTAATATTTCAAAATGCAGTCGTCTTTATTCACCACTATCTATATAAAAAGAAATATGGCACATTGCCAGAGTTCAAGAAATGTTTGTTACCAGAATGGATAAATATTATCAGTTTATGATTTATTTACTAGAACATTTCTCAGGTAATGGAATCCAGAACTGAAAATAAGAATTGAGTGAAAGCACAATAGACTTACTTTTTAAAAAGTTACCTAGGGTCATCAACAAATATCAGCCAATTCAAACAAAACTGCTTATCATATTAATTGAATTGATGTGATTTTAAAAAAAAAAGACCAATCCAACCAGCCTGCCTTCTCTTTAACTTTGTAAATGAAAGTAAAAGGATTGTAATTTACATATATTCAAATCTATATTTCTGCTTATAAAACTAAACATTTAAAAAGCTTTGTCCTGGTTTTATTATGAGCATCCTCTCAAGCCTTTTTATTTTTAAACATCCTTATTGGATTATAATTGCTTTGCAATGGTGTGTTAGTTTCTGCTTTATAACAAAGTGAACCAGTTATACATATACATATGTTCCCAAAGCTCTTCCCACTTGCATCTCCCTCCCTCCCACCCTCCCTATTCCACCCTTCCAGGCGGTCACAAAGCACCGAGCTGATCTCCCTGTGCTATACGACTGCTTCCCACTAGATATCTACCTTACGTTTGGTAGTGTATATATGTCCATGCCTCTCTCTCGCTTTGTCACAGCTTACCCTTCTGCCTCCTCATATGCTCAAGTCCATTCTCTAGTAGATCTGTGTCTTTTTTCCTGTCTTACCCCTAGGTTCCTCATGACATTTTTTTTTTCTTAAATTCCATATATATGTGTTAGCATACGGTATTTGCCTTTCTCTTTCTGACTTACTTCACTCTGTATGACAGACTCTAGGTCTATCCACCTCATTACAAATAGCTCAATTTCACTTCTTTTTATGGCTGAGTAATATTCCATTGTATATATGTGCCACATCTTCTTTATCCATCCATATGATGATGGACACTTAGGTTGTTTCCATCTCCAGGTTATTGTAAATAGAGCTGCAATGAACATTTTGATACATGACTCTTTTTGAATTATGGTTTTCTCACGGTATATGCCCAGTAGTGGGATTGCTGGGTCATATGGTAGTTCTATTTTTAGTTTTTTAAGGAACCTACATACAGTTTTCCATAGTGGCTGTATCAATTTACATTCCTACCAACAGTGCAAGAGTGTTCCCTTTTCTCCACACCATCTCCAGCATTTACTGTTTCTAGATTTTTTGATGATGGCCATTCTGACAGGTGTGTGATGATATCTCATTGTAGTTTTGAATTGCATTTCTCTAATGATTAATGATGTTGAGCATTCTTTCATGTGTTTGTTGGCAGTCTGTATATCTTCTTTGGAGAAATGTCTATTTAGGTCTTCTGCCCATTTTTGGATTGGGTTGTTTGTTTTTTTGTTATTGAGCTGCATGAGCTGCTTATAAATTTTGAAGATTAATCGTTTGTCAGTTGCTTCATTTGCAAATATTTTCTCCCATTCTGAGGGTTGTCTTTTGGTCTTCTTTATGGTTTCCTTTGTTGTGCAAAAGCTTTGAAGTGTCTTTAGGTCCTAATTGTTTACTTTTGTTTTTATTTCCAATTCTCAAGAAGGTGGGTCAAAAAAAGGATCTTGCTGTGTTTTATATCATAGAGTGTTCTGCCTATGTTTTCCTCTAAGAGTTTGATAGTTTCTGACCTTACATTTAGGTACCTATATTTGAACCTATATTTATACATTTATTTATACATTTAGGTACCTATATTTGAACCTTATATTTAGGTACCTATATATTGAACCTATATTTGTGTATGGTGTTAGGGAATGATCTAATTTCATACTTTTTTATGTACCTGTCCAGTTTTCCCAGTACCACTTATTGAAGAGGCTGTCCTTTCTCCACTGCACATTCCTGCCTCCTTTATCAAAGATAAGGTGACCATATGTGTGTGGGTTTATCTCTGGGCTTTCTATCCTGTTCCATTGATCTATATTTCTGTTTTTGTGCCAGTACCATACTGTCTTGATTACTGTAGTTTTGTAGTATAGTCTGAAGTCACAGAGCCTTCTTCCTCCAGCTCCGTTCTTCTTTCTAAAAACTGCTTTGGCTATGCAGGGTCTTTTTGTTTCCATACAAATTGTGAAATTTTTTGTTCTACTTGTGTGAATAATGCTAGTGGTAGTTTGATAGGGATTGCATTGAATCTGTGGATTGCTTTGGGTAGTAGAGTCATTTTCACAATGTTGATTCTTCCAATCAAAGAACATGATATATCTCTCTATCTATTTGTATCATCTTTAATTTCTTTCATCAGTGTCTTATAATTTTCTGCATACACGTCTTTTGTCTCTTTAGGTAGGTTTATTCCTAGATCTTTTATTCTTCGTTGCAATGGTAAATGGGAGAGTTTTCTTGATTTCACTTTCAGATTTTTCATCATTAGTGTATAGGAATGCCAGAGATTTCTGTGCATTAATTTTCTATTCTGCCACATTACCAAATACATTGATTAGCTCTAGTAGTTTTCTGGTAGCAGCTTTAGGATTCTCTATATATAGTATCATGTCATCTGCAAACAGTGACAGCTTTACATCTTTTCCAATTTGGATTCTTTTATTTCCTTTTCTTCTCTGATTGCTGTGGCTAAAACTTCCAAAACTTATATTGAATAAGAGTGGTGAGAGTGGGCAACCTTGTCTTGTTCCTGATCTTAGTGGAACTGCTTTCAATTTTTTACCATTGAGGACGATGTTGGCTGTGGATTTGTCATATATGGCCTTTATTATGTTGAGGAAAGTTCTCTCTATGTCTACTTTCTGCAGGGTTTTTATCATAAATGGGTGTTGAATTTTGTCGAAAGCTTTCTCTGCATCTATTGAGATGATCATATGGTTTTCCTCCATCAATTTGTTAATATGTTGTATCGCTTTGATTGATTTACGTATATTGAAGAATCCTTGTATTCCTGGAATAAACCCCACTTGATCATGATGTATGATCCGTTTAATGTGCTGTTGGATTCTGTTTGCTACTATTTTGTTGAGGATTTTTGCATCTATGTTCATCAGTGATATTGGCCTGTAGTTTTCTTTCTTTGTGACATCCTT
The DNA here is from genome assembly GCF_964374135.1 of Grampus griseus. Classification (NCBI taxonomy): domain Eukaryota; kingdom Metazoa; phylum Chordata; class Mammalia; order Artiodactyla; family Delphinidae; genus Grampus; species Grampus griseus. The sequence continues at coordinate 50,767,475 of NC_139012.1, forward strand.
GTCTGGTTTTGGTATCAGGGTGATGGTGGCCATGTAGAATGAATTTGGGAGTGGTGCTCCCTCTGCTATATTTTGAAAGAGTTTGAGAAAGATAGGTGTTACCTCTTCTCTAAATCTTTGATAGAATTCTCTTGTGAAGCCATCTGATCCTGGGCCTATGTTTGTTGGACGACTTTAATCACAGTTTCAATTTCAGTGCTTGTGATAGGTCTTTTTTTTTTTTTTTTTGTATTTCTTCCTGATTCAGTCTTGGCAGGTGTGCATTTCTAAGAATTTGTCTATTTCTTCCAGGTTGTCCATTTTATTGGCATAGAGTTGCTTGTAGTAATCTCTCATGATCTTTTGTATTTCTGCAGTGTCAGTTTTTACTTCTTTTTAATTTCTAATTCTATTGATTTGAGTCTTCTCCCTTTTTTTCTTGATGAGTCTGGCTAACGGTTTATCTTTTTTTTTTTTTTCTTCTCAAAGAACCAGCTTTTAGTTTTATTGATCTTTGTTATCATTTCTTTCATTTCTTTTTCATTTATTTCTGATCTGATCTTTATGATTTCTTTCCTTATGCTAGCTTTGGGTTTTTTTGTTCTTTTCTCTAATTGCTTTAGGTGCAAGGTTAGCTTGTTTATTTGGGATGTTTCCCTTTTCTTAAGGTAGGACTGTACTGCTATAAACTTCCCTGTTAGAACTGCTTTTGCTGCATCACATAAGTTTTAGGTCGTCGTGTCTCCATTGTCATTTTTTCTAGGTATTTTTTGATTTCCTCTTTGATTTCTTCAGTGATCACTTTGTTATTAAGTAGTGTATTGTTTAGCCTCCATGTGTTTTTACTTTTTGCAGATATTTTCCTGTAATTGATATCTAGTCTCATAACGTTGTGGTCAGAAAAGATACTTGATACAATTTCAATTTTCTTAAATTTACCAAGGCTTCATTTGTGACCCACGTTATGATCTATCCTGGAGAATATTCCATGAGCACTTGAGAAAAATGTGTATTCTGTTATTTTTGGATGGAATGTCCTATATATATCAATTAAGTCCATCTTGTTTAATGTATCATTTAAAGCTTGTGTTTCCTTACATATTTTCATTTTGAATGATCTGTCCATTGGCGAAAGTGGGGTGTTAAAGTCCAGTACTATGAATGTGTTACTGTTGATTTCCCCTTTTATGGCTGTTAGTATTTGCCTTATGTATTGAGGTGCTCCTTTGTTGGGTGCATAAATATTTACAATTGTTATATCTTCTTCTTGGATCGATCCCTTGATCATTTAGTAGTGTCCTTCTTTGTCTCTTCTAATAGTCTTTATTTTAAAGTCTATTTTGTCTGATATGAGAATTGCTACTCCAGCTTTCTTTTGGTTTCCATTTGCATGAAATATCTTTTTCCATCCCCTTACTTTCAGTCTGTATGTGTCTCTTGGTCTGAAGAGAGTCTCTTGTAGACAACTTATACATGGGTCCTGTTTTGGTATTCATTCGGCCAATCTGGGTCTTTTGGTGGGAGCATTTAGTTCGTTTATATTTAAAGTAATTATCGATATGTATGTTCCTATTCCCATTTTCTTAATTGTTTTGGGTTCGTTATTGTAGGTCTTTCCCTTCTCTTGTGTTTTTTGCCTAGAGAAGTTCCTTTAGCATTTGTTGTAAAGCTGGTTTGGTGGTGCTGAACTCTCTCAGTGTTTGTTTGTCTGTAAAGTTTTTAATTTGTCCATCAAATCTGAATGAGATACTGCTGGTAGTGTAATCTTGGTTGCAGGTTTTTCTCCTTCAACACTTTAAATATGTCCTGCCAGTCCCTTCTGGCTTGCAGAATTTCTGCTGAAAGATCAGCTATTAATCTTACGGGGATTCCCTTGTGTGTTTTTTTTTTTTTTCCCTTGCTGCTTTTAATATGTTTTCTTTGTATTTAATATTTGTCAGTTTGATTAATATGTGTCTTGGTGTATTTCTCCTTGCATTTATCCTGGATGGGACTCTCTGTGCTTCCTGGACTTGATTAACTATTTCCTTTCCCATATTAAGGAAGTTTTCAACTATAATCTCTTCAAATATTTTCTCAGTCCCTTTCTTTTTCTCTTCTTCTGCAACCCCTATCATTCGAATGTTGGTGTGTTTAATGTTGTTCCAGAAGTCTCTTGACTGTCCTCAGTTCTTTTCATTCTTTTTTCTTTATTCTGCTCTGCAGTAGTTATTTCCACTATTTTATCTTCCAGGTCACTTATCCGTTCTTCTGCCTCAATTATTCTATTGATCCCATCTAGAGTACTTTTTATTTCATTTATTGTGTTGTTCATCGTTGCTTGGTTCATCTTTATTTCTTCTAGGTCCTTGTTAAATGTTTCTTGCATTTTGTCTATTCTATTTCCAAGATTTTGGATCATCTTTACTATCATTATTCTGAAATATTTTTCAGTTAGACTGCCTATTTCCTCTTCATTTGTTAGGTCTGGTGGGTTTTTATTGCTCCTTCATCTGCTGTGTGTTTTTTCTGTCTTCTCTCTTTGTTTATCTTACTGTGTTTGGGGTCTCCTTTTTGCAGGCTGCAGGTTCATAGTTCCCGTTGTTTTTGGTGTCTGTCCCCAGTGGCTAATGTTGTTTCTGTGGGTTGTGTAGGCTTCCTGGTGGAGGGGAGTAGTGCCTGTGTTCTGATGGATGAGGCTGGATCTTGTATTTCTGGTGGCCAGGTCCACGACTGGTGGTGTGCTTTGGGGTGTCTGTGGACTTATGATTTTAGGCAGCCTCTCTGCTAATGGGTGGGGTTGTGTTCCTGTCTTGCTAGTTGTTCAGCATAGGATGTCCAGCACTGTAGCGTGCTGGTCGTTGAGTGAAGCTAGGTGCTGGTGTTGAGATGGAGATCTCTGGGAGATTTTCATCATTTGATATTACTTGGAGGTGGGAGGTCTCTTTTGGACCAGTGTCCTGAATTTGGCTCTCCCACCTCAGAGGCACAGCACTGACTCCTGGCTGCAGCACCAAGAGCCTTTCATCCACATAGCTCAGAAAAAAATGGGGAAAAAGTAGAAAGAAAGAATTAGTAGAAGTAGAAAGAAAGAAAGAAAGAAAGAAAAAAAGAAAAGAAAAGAGGGAGGAAGGAAGGAAGAAGGGATGGAAGGAAAAAAAGAAAGAAGATAAAGTAAAATAAAATAATATAAAATATAATAACATTATTAAAATAAAAAATAATTATTAAGAAAAAAATTTAAAGCAAAAAAAGATGGACCGCTAGAACCCTAGGACAAATGGTGGAAGCAAAGCTACACAGACAAAATCTCACACAGAAGCATACACATACACACTCATAGAAAGAGGAGAAGGGGAAAAAATCATAAATCTTGCTCTCGAAGTCCACCTCCTCAATTTGGGATGATTCATTGTCTATTCACGTATTCCACAGATGCAGGATACATCAAGTTGATTGTGTAGCTTTAATCTGCTGCTTCAGAGGCTGCTTGGAGAGATTTCTCTTTCTCTTCTTTGTTCTCACAGCTCCCAGGGGCTCAGCTTTGGATTTGGGCCCGCCTCTGTGTGTAGGTCGCCGGAGGGCATCTGTTCTTCGCTCAGACAGGATGCGGTTAAAGGAGAAGCTGTTTCGGGGACTCTGGCTCACTCAGGTCAGGGGGAGGGTGGGGCATGGAGTGCGAGGCGAGCCTGCAGCGGCAGAGGCCGGAGTGACGTTGCACCAGCCTGAGGCTCACTATGCATTCTCCTGGGGAAGTTGTCCCTGGATTCAGGAACCCTGGCAGTGGCGGGCTGCACAGGCTCCCCGGAAGGAGGATGTGGATAGTGACTTGTGCTCACACACAGGTTCTTAGTGGCGGCAGCAGCAGCCTTAGCATCTCATGCCCGTCTCTGCGGTACCCACTTTTACCCACAGTTCATGCCCGTCTCTGGAGCTCCTTTAAGCAGAGCTCTTAATCCCCTCTCCTCGTGCACCAGGAAACAAAGAGGGAAGAAAAAGTCTCTTGCCTCTTCGGCAGGTCCAGACTTTGCCCCGGACTCCCTCCTGGCTAGCCGTGGTGCACTAACCCCCTACAGGCGTATTCATACCACCAACCCCAGTCCTCTCCCTGCGCTCTGACGGAAGCCCGAGCCTCAGCTCCCAGCCCCGCCCACCCCGGCAGGTGAGCAGATAAGCCTCTCGGGCTGGTGAGTGCTGGTTGGCACTGAACCTCTGTGCGGGAATCTCTCTGCTTTTCTCTCCACTTCCCTGTGGCTGCGTTCTCCTCCATGGCTCCGAAGCTTTCCCCTCTCCCACCTGCAGTCTATGCCCACGAAGGGGCTCCTAGTGTGTGGAAACCTTTCCTCCTTCACGGCTCCCTCCCACTGGTGCAGGTCCCGTCCCTATCCTTTTGTCTCTGTTTATTCTTTTTTCTTTTGCCCTACCCAGGTACGTGGGGAGTTTCTTGCCTTTTGGGAAGTCTGAGGTCTTCTGCCAGCATTCAGTAGGTGTTCTGTAGGAATTGTTCCACGTGTAGATGTATTTCTGGTGTATCTGTGGAGAGGAAGGTGATATCCGCGTCTTACTCTTCCGCCATCTTCCTGGAAGCTCCCCCCACCAAGCCTTTGACTCTGAATCTTAAAATTCACACAACTATTATTCTTTGTAGAGATAAGGTGACAAATGTGGCCTTTTTCCCAAGAAAAATAGAAATAATTAACAAAAAATCCCTAATAAATGTACTTAACACTTGCCATGAAAATTAATGTAAGCAAACAAAATTGTGTATCTGACTGGGATAAAACAATTCTGGAAGCAAAGCATTCAGTAAAAGCAAAAATAATTGTTATTGTGATTATTGTTATTTATATTATATACCCCAGCCCAAATATAATTACCTTACTTTGAATCTGTCAAAAGATCTGTACTTTTTTGCATATACTGCTTCCTCTGCATGGAATGGTCTTTTCCTCATATCTATTAACTGTCGGTGATTCATTTAAAATTAAATTTACTGCTGAACACAAATATCCCCTCATTAAAGACAGGCAAAACCCTTCTCCGGTTTTATTAAATCTCTTACCCATATTTCCTTATGAATATTGCTCAATATCATTTACTATAATCACAATAGTAAATTCCCAGAACTTCCTCTTCTGCTAACTGGAAGTTTGTACCCTTTGGCCAACATCCCCCTATGTCCCCCATTCCCCAGACCCTGGTTACCACCACTCTACTCTGTTCCTATGATTTTGGCTTTTTGATTTCATAAATAAGTGATATCATACAGTATTTGTCTTTGTCTGACTTATTTCACTTAGCATAATGTCCTCAAGGACCATCCATGTTGGTACAAATATCAGGGTTTTCTTCTTTCTATGGCTGAAAACTAATCCATTGTACACATATACCATATCTTTTTTATCCAGTCATCTGTTGACTGTCACTTAGTTTATTTCAAATCTTGGTTCTACTGAATAATCCTGTAATGAAAATGAGAGTGCAGAGGTAACTTCAAAATATGGTTTTAATTTCATTTGGATATATACCCAGAACTAGGATTGTGGGATCATATGGTAGTTCTATTTTTAATTTTAGGAGAAACTTCATATTGTTTTTCATAGTGGCTACACCAATTTACATATCTACCTCTCATGTACCTGTTGGCCATTTGTATGTCAGTTTCTCTGCCCATTTTTAAATTGTTTATTATTTTGTTAATCAATTTTATGAGTTCTTTATATATTTTGGATATTAACTTGTTATCAGATATATGGTTTGCAAATATTTTCTCCCACTATGTAGGTTGCCTTTTCATTTTCTTGATTGTTTCTTTTGCTGTGCAGAATTAATTTTTTTCCAATATGATATAAACTGTTTAAAGGCAAGGGCTATATTTTATTCAACTTAGCATACCAAATTCCTAACATAGTGAGAGTTCATAGAACAAATATTTGTCTAATCAATTAAGGAATAAATACAAGGGGAAATGATAAGTTTTTGTTTAGAGGTATAACCACAATGTTTCAGAGTGTAGAAATAAGACAAAGCAAGGAAATTTGATTCCAATTAAATTCAACAAATATGTATTAAATGTTTACTGTGTGTCAGGTGCTCTTTTAGACAGATAATCTGGAGTAGTGGTCTTTAAATTGTATTAATCTTGCACTTTTAGCATTAACATATAAATATATAATTAAATATATAATATAAATATAATGAATGATTATAACAGATATTAGAAATGTGTGTATTATTTCAAAATTGTTTATTCATATGCTATGCTCAAGATAAAAATTATTAGGGAAATAGGAAGTAAAGTAAATATAAATAGATTTTACAATGTTTTCTTTTCAAAAATCAGTAGATTCCCCTTTTTACATCAAAAGTAAATTTTTATTGTTAAATAAATGTATTATTTCAGTGTTGATGATTTTAAAATGAAGGAAACTTTTTTTTTCATTTCAAATAGTTAAAAGTAATCATAAAATACAGAAATGAAAGGGAAAGACTGGGCCCGGCATATGTAACACAAGGAATAGTAGGCATTTCATAGATAGTTAAAATCGTGGATTTCCCTTTGGACATGTAATACCAGTTTATGTTTCAATGATTTTATCCAGGAGTGGAAAACTGCTGCAGGTGGTGTCTATACTACAGTACTTGTAATCTATACAAACAAACCCCATTCTTCAATGGCCAAATAAAATTTTGAAGAGTTGATCATTAAAAATGAACAAATAACAAAACAAACTGTATAGAAATAAATATATTTAATAATTATAGGGCTTTCAATTTTTTTCTTCAGGTAAAATTGAGTCAATTAAAGGGTAAAATCTCTTCATGGCCACTACACAGATGAGACAGAAAGAAGCCAGCACAAAGAGACAGGCAATTGCAGCTGACACACTTTAGAATATGTAATCAGAGAGATAATTCCATGTAATTCAACAATGCCTGAATTCCTGTTCTGACAAATTTGCAAGAGTAGTAAATCCTGTTATAGGTACATATTCAATAAACATTGTCCATATAATATGAATGTAAAGCAATTCAGAGAGTGAAAGATAGAAACTAATATCCGCTGATCATCCATCATGTATCAAGGTAATAATTTAAACTTCACTGACAACCTGTAATTTAGAATTCTTAACTTCATATCAAGGACGAAAATAGTAATTTTTTTCATCTCACAAATATTTAATGAGAGCCTACTACGTGTCAAGTGCTAGTTTAGGTCTTGAGGATTCGGTAACTAAAACCCCTTCAGTGTTACAGCTTATAGTTTTGTGGGGATTGATGGACAACAATTATATAAACAAATACATGTATTGTACATCAGTTGATGATGAGTATCATGGTGAAGAACTAAGAATGATTAAAGGAGGTAGAAAGTATCGGAGATTGGGGGGATGCTATTTTGTGTAAAGTGATCAGAGAGTCCGGAAGGAGTGCCATGTGAGGATTCAGGAAGCAAGCCAAATATATCTATGAAGAGTATCCTGAGAAGAAGAAATAATAAGTGCAAAGCATGATCAAAGAATAGCAAGAAAGTCAGAGTACCTTGAGAACAGTAAGCTAGGGAGTCAGATAGGAGATGTGATCAATGGTGAGAATCAATGTAAATATCTTGTCTTTCACTTTCAGTGTATTGGGAAGCCATTGAGCTTTGAACAACAACAAAAAAGGGACATAATTCAGATGACTAGATCTGGCTCCTTTATGAAGAGTAGATTATTGGGAGAGGCACAGTAGGATCAGAAAGCCCAGTGAAGATGTTGTTGAAATAGTCTAAGTGAGAGATTCCTCAGGAATTAGTAGATGATTAGGAGATAAGTGCCTTCTTTCATACATTTTGAAGATAGAGTCATAAATAATTTGTAAGTAGACTGGATATGGAGTGTGACAAAAAGAGTTAATTTAAGAAATACTTCAAGATTATGGACTTGAGAAATTGGAAGGATGGAGAGATGGAAAATTGCGGGAGGAAAAGGGGGAAGGGGATAACCAGAGATTCATTTGTTTACAGGTTGGATTTGGGACATTTATAAATTTATCAATGTGGAAATGTCAAAAAGGCAGGAAAATGTACTGAATAAGATTGTGAAGTTTTTGGAAAAGCTCTGAGCTGGAGTTCTTGAATTAGTCACATATAAGTGGTAATTAAATCCATAAAATCGGATGTGGTCACCTAGGAAGACAGAGAAAATACAAAAGTGAGGCAAGAGAAGAGATAAGAGGGAAGGGGAATGGAGGAAAGAGAAAAACATGAATAAAATTTTCTGGAGCACTCACAGTGTTTGAATGTTAAAGAAATAGAGAAATGGAGATTTGGAGTTGTCAAATACTTGATCTCAGTTTAATTATTGCAGGTCACAGAAAAGGAATTTATTCTAAAGTTTTTCTGTATTTGAAGTTTTTATTCTTTCCTGCAAGTTCTTGAATCTGGCTATGCATTGTAATCATATACAGAACTATTTAAAATATACTGAGTTCTAAATCTTATTGTCTCCCTGTCTAAGATCCTTAATCAATAAATAATGTGTGGCCAATTAGTTATAATGTCAATAAGCTCATTGACAGTGATTTGTAGAGCCATTTGACTTGAGAAATTTAAGTTACATACCAAATTTTAATGAAAACTCTTAACAGATACTATACCAATCCTGATCAAATGACGGATCATTATGAAACAGAGGAAATGTGTAAATCATATAAAAATAAATATGATTAAAAAGTTGAAGATAGCTTTAGCAACTAACCTGACCAAGTTATTCACTATTATCCAAGCATACTAATACTAGAATTGTTCATGAAAATTTTTGTTTCATTGTAAGTGTAGTAAATAGCAAACATTCAAATGTTAAAGTTCAGATGGATATAGCATATAATTTATTTTTTTGTGTGTTAATCTTTTCGTGGGAGCATTCTACTTTGGACAGTGAAGGGATGCAAACTGGTTTCTTTCAATCCATCAATGTCTCTTTGATGGATTATTATTATAATAATTGGTTATTATTTAGAGATTTAATTAAATGAGCCTTGATACCTCATTAAATTAAATCTCTAAATAATAAGCAATTGTATGGATGTACCACAGTTTATCCATTGACCCACTTTGTATAAAAGTATATGTTTTGTAATATTTTCTCCAAGTCTGTGGCTTAGCTTTTGATTCTCTTAACAGTATCTTTCAAAAAGAAGAATTTACATTTTTAATAAATTATAACTTATTATTATTTTCTTTCATGTATCATGCTTTTGGTGTTGTACCTAAAGATTCATTGCAAAACCCAGGATCACCTAGATTTTATTCTGTGTATTCTTCTAAAATTTTATAATTTGCATTTTAAATTAATATTTGTGATCCATTTTCATTCAATTTCTGTGAAAGGTATAAAGCCTGTATATATGTTCTTTTTTATCCCATATGGACATCCAATTGTCCATATGTACATCCAGCATTATTTATTGAAAGCTTATGTTTTTCTCCATTGAATTTTCTTTGCTTTTTTTTTTGTTAACGATCAGCTGAATATACTTGTGTGAATGTATTTCAGGGCTCTCGATTGGATGACATTCTCCCTTTTTGAAAAATACTGGTCGATATGTATGATATTCCTCTAGTGGAGTTTTTCTGATATTTTCTCATGATTAGATGGCAGTTATGGATTTAGGGATGAAGCCAAGAGAAGAAAATGTTTCATGAAGGCAGATGTGGGCAAATGGATCAAACTCATTAAATAGAGAAGAAAATAGAAATGGACACAGGACTAGACAATAGGGATGCTTTTTATAACCAGATAAACACAATTCAGTGATGTAGTGGGAGCCAAAGTGCAAGTAGAGTAGTTGACAAAAAATTAAAGGTGAAAGTGTTGAGAGAAAAACTCTGGACAACTGTCTCAGAATTTTTGTTGTGTAGAGTATAGTAAGGAGTATCATAGAAAGGAAATATTGGAGTAAGAGACTTTCTTTTCAGGGAATTTTGTTTTAAGATAGGAAATTTGGAGCACAACTTTATGATAATAGAAATAATTCATGATTGAAAAAATTTGATGTCACAGGAAGGAGTGGAAATAATTTCAGAATCAAAGTTCTTATTTAAATAAGCACAGTGCTTTAATTTCATATATCATTGAGTGCAAGTGCAAATTTAACTTAATTTTCTCTGGATATAAGCACAAAAAGTCCATTTTATCTATGTATAGCATTGACATTTTCTTCACTGACAGTAACTGTTAATAATAAAGCAGGTATATTTTAACTTAAAACACTTCATAAATAACTGTCAAGTATGTATTAATAAATATGTAGTAATTATTCTCCTATATGGTTATATATTCTGGGTAATATATAAGGCAGACTTTTGTTCATATATACACTTATGCTATCTTATGAAATGTATTTATACAAATAATGTTTAAATGTTCATTGTGTATTCAGTTATAAATGTTATACGTTCTTGTGATGCTAAGTATTTTTTAGTAATTTGGGTGGCTATATTACAGATTAATATTAAAATCATTTCATGTAAATAGACATCCACATCAAGAAAAAATAAAGAATCTAGACATGTTGCAATCTTCAAATAAATTAACTTAAAATGAATCATATACCTATGTGTAAAACATAAAACAATAAAAATCTTAGAATATAATTTAGTAGAAAACCTAGAGACTTCAGGTATGGTTATGCCTTTTTAGATACATTACCAAAGGAATATCCATGAAAGAAATAATTGATAAGTTGGACTTTATTAAAATTAGAATTCTGCTCTGTGAAAGACAACATCAAAAGAATGAGAAGACAAGCCATAGACTGGGGAAAAAATATTTGGGAAAGACACATCTGATAAAGGATGGTTATTCAAAATACACAAGAACTCTTAAAACTCAACAATAATAAAACAAAAAAACCTGATTTAAGAATGAACCAGAGCCTTTAACAGATACCACACCAAAAGAGACATACAGATGGCAAATAAGCATATGAAAGATGCACTATATCATATGTCATCGGAGAAATACAAATTAAAACAACAGTAAGATAACACTACACACTTATTAAAATGGCCAAAATCCAGAACGCCAATAACACCAAATGCTGATGAGGATGCAGAGAAGCAACTGGAACTCTCATTCATTGCTGTTGAGAATACAAAATGGTGCAGCCACTTTGGAAGACTGACAGTTTCTTACAAAACTAAACATACTCTTACCATACGATTCAGCAATCATACTCCTTGGTATTTACCTGAAGTAATGAAAAACTTATATCCACACAAAAACCTGCACACAGTTGTTTGTAATAGCTCTATTCATACTTGTAAAAGCTTGGAAGCAACTAAGGTGTTCTTCAGTAAGTAAATAGATCCATAAACTGTGGTACATCCAGACAATGGAACATTATTCATTACTAAAATGAAATCAAGCAATTAAAATTCATGGATGGAGGAATCTTAAATGCATATTACTAAGCAAAAGAAACCAACCTAAAAAGAACACATACTGTATGATTCCAACCATGTGACATTCTGGAAAAGGCAAAACTATGGAGAGAGTGAAAAGATCAGTGGTTGCCAGATGTTGGGAAGGAGGGATGAATAGGGAGAACACAGAAGATTTTAGGGCAGTGAAAATGCTTTGTACAATACTATAATGTTGGGTACATGTCATTAAACATTTGTCCAAACTCATAGATTGAACTTCAATGTAAATTATAGACTTTGGGTAATTATGATGTGTCAATGTAGGTTCATCAGTTGTAGTATATGTACTACTCTGGTGGGAAATGTTGCTAATGGGAGTGTCTATGCCTGGCTAGAGATTAGGTATATATAAGAAATATCTGTACCTTCCCCTTAATTTTTCTCTGAACCTAAAATTGCTTTAAATATATAAAGTCTTAAAAATTTAATGTACACAAATTCACACAGAAAGAAAAAGTGACATTTGAAAAATTTGGATTATTTGGTAACTTATTCTATTCAAAAGTTTAATAGCTGACAGTCATGTGGAATGATTTTATGAAACTTGTATTACCTTTATATCAAAACCAGACAAAAACAGTACAAAAAGAAAAAAAAAAAACTAAAGAGCAATATCCCTCAAAAATATAGACACAACAATCCTTAAACTATTGGTAAACAGGTTTTAGAAATAAATAAAAGGAATTTCATACTTTAACCATTGGGATCTATCCCACAAATGCAAGGGTAATATCTAGAAATGGAAAGAATTATCAAAATACAACAATAAAAAAAATCCAATAAGGAAAGTGGTGAAAGAAGAGACATTTCACTGATTCATCAAAATGGTATGTGGAAACATTAAAAGGTATTGAACATCAGTAGCTAATAGGGAAATGAAAACTCACACAGCAATGAGCAATTCCTACATACTTATCAGAACAGCCCAAAAAGAAAAAAAAATAAAAACATGTGATACTGCCAAATGTTGGCAAAAATACAGAGAAACTGGATCTCTCATACCTTGCTGGTGGGAATGTACATTGCAACAGCACTCTGGACAAACAGTTTGGCTGTCTGGAAAACATACAATTGTATACAACTCAGCAATCACACTCCTGAGCATTTATCCCAGAGAAATGAAACTTATATCCACAAAACATTCTGACACTAATGTTTATAGTAGCCTTATTCATATTTGATAGTCAAAGCACAGGAAACAACCAAAATGTCCTTCAGTAGGTGAATGGTTATCCAATATGTGATACATCCATTCCATGAAATATTCAGGAAAAAATAGGAGTAAGCTATAATTACATGTAGCGACTTGGATGGATCTCAAAGGCACTGATGTTCACTGCAAAATCCAATCTATAAAGGTCACATATTGCATGATTCCATTTATATAACATTTTCAAAATGACACAAATATAGAGATGGAGAATAAATTAGTAGTTGACAGGGGTTAGGGATGGTGGAGGGGAAGTACATAGAGCGGTGGCTAGAGAGAGAGATATTTATGGTGATGGAAATAGTCATGCATCTTGCTTGTGCTAGTGCTTACATGAATCTATACACAAGAAAGAGAGACTGCATAGAACTATACACACACATTTATCAATGTCAATTTCCTAGCTTTAATATTAAATATTAGTTATATGAGATACAATCATTGGGAGAAACAGGGTGAAGGGTTCATGGGACCTCTCTGTACTATATTTGCAATTTTTAGATTCAGTGAATCTAAATTGTTTTTTTAAATAGAAAGTAAAACAAACAAAAAAGAAAATAGAAAAAGATATCTATGAAGGATGAATGCCCTAACATGGTCATCATAGAAGGGAGTCCTGGGTATACTAAGGACTGAATATATACCCAGATACTTGGGGTTAGTGCACTCGCTTGGTCTATGATCTGTTTTTCCATAATTAAATTCCTTAATACAGGAAGGAACCAGCAGACAAGCAGATAGCAAGGAAATCTCCTCAAGTCCAATGTTTAGCATTCCTGGCTTGTCAGTAGATTTGAAATTCTGTAGCTATTCCAAATAACAAGTTAGAGTAAGAGAAACAGAAAGACTTTATTATTTTAAAGCATGTTTTATGTAGAGTTAAATCATGCACAATACTTTGAAATAAAAGATAATGCTGGACTTTAAAAATTTTTTTAACATTACTTTTAACTGGAATGAAATTTTTTTCAAATTGTTAGAGAAAATGAAGATGGTCACTTTCATGGCCCAGATGGAAATTGAACAAATACAAGCAATTCACTAGAGCTGTCCTAAAAATATATGTAGACATATATGCATATATATATATATATATATCAAGCAATATTAATGTGTTGTTTATTCCTTTTGTAGGTAAAAAATCACATACCATATACTAAAATATTCTATCTTCAACCTATACCTATATAAAATATGCTTATATTATATGTAATATGAAACTATTTTCCTGAATATTATATATTATGTGGATAAAGGGAAAATCATCTCATTTCCTGAAACTTTTTTTTAAATGTTAGATTTAAAACACAAAATATTCAGACATCTGGAAAATTTAAGTCTAATGCAGTTTCTCCTTTCTAGATATATCATTTCTGTACTAACATTTTCTTTTTTCACATTTTTCTGTGTCATGTTAAGAGAGGCACATTCATATATCACAGTATCATGTAAAGAGATTATTTATTAAGTGAACAAATTAGTACACATTTTATTTTCAATGCATGATAAAATCATATTTTCTTCTGTCAGTGTAATTGCAAATGTTAATATCCAGCACTGTGTCATTCTAATTCCTGGATTCATTGTGTCCAGTGCAGCTGCTCAAAAGGGTTTTTCTGTTTTTGTATTAAAATATGGTGCTGGGCTTTCTGTAACTCCACTGCAGAGACACACTGTGGCTCTTTGTGTTGGTGACTACATTCTAAGTTATTCCCTTCCTATACCTGTAGCTGTAATAGGGAAGAACAAATCTGACTCCATATTGGATCTTTTCTTTTACTTTAATCTTTGTGGTCTAAGTTAATCACTAAAGGAATGCTGTCTGTAGATCAAAGTATACATAATGTCACACCTCCAGGAAACCCTACCTCCACTGTCTGAGTGTTAAGCTAAAATGCCATTGTTTAAGTTCACAGGAAACATCCTGACCAGGCCCACCTGTGAATGCCTGCAGGAAGGAAGAAAGAAACATATCCCTTTCAGAGTCTGGCCAGAATCAGGAAATATTTGCAACAACTTATCAACGTTTAAATTTACCTCTTTACCTCCCCCTCTTTGTTCTATAAAAGAAACTAGCATCCAAGCCTGGGAAAAATGGTTGTTTGGGACACTAGTCCACCATTTTCTCAGTCTGCTGGCCTTCTGAATAAAGTCTCTATTCCTTGCCCCAGCAACTCATCTCTTGATTTATTGGCCTGTTGTGCAGCAGCTAGTAGGAGCTTGGACTCAGTAACATAGCTACAACTGGAATTATCAAATAATACTTGTTTTTTAGATCTTTTGGGGGGCTTTAAAATTGGCTTAAAAGTCAAACAAGAGAAATGACAAGATGTCTTTCACCTGTACAGGGGGTCTTATAATCACATTTAGGGAGAGAATGCTTTAGCTGGGTCTCTAGTACACCAGCTAGAAAATGACTACTGATTAGACTTAGCAGAAAAGACGCTTTTTAAAAACACTGAACATTGCTATAAGTTGACTGAACAGACAGTGCTGTTTTTCTAGTTCTTTCTTTCTTTCTTTCTTTCTTTCTTTTTTTTTTTTTTTGTGCTACGTGGGCCTCTCACTGTTGTGGCCTCTCCCATTGCGGAGCACAGGCTCCGGACGCACAGGCCCAGTGGCCATGGCTCACAGGCCTAGTTGCTCTGCGGCATGTGGGATCTTCCTGGACCGGGGCACAAACCCGTGTCCGCTGCATCGGCAGGCAGACTCTCAACAATTGCACCACAAGGGAAGCCCCTTTCTTCCTTTTTAAAACCTGACCATCACAGGTATGACAAATAGGTCAGCTCTGTTGTCTTATGAGTCATGGTTTTCTTAAGCATCCTTCTTTGGGGTGACATTAGGTAGCTGTTAATTACTGTATCCATATTTTTCAGAATTTTTCAGAATAAAATGGTAGTTGGCAATCATATCCTTTCTTCTTTGGGTGGATATTGTCAATATAATTTCAGTACATCTTAGTACTGTATGGCAAATGCAAATGCTGTCTTCTAGCTTCCTACTGAGTATGAAATTCCTTTTTCATTTTTGCTATTAGATAAGATACACTTGTGGTTATTAAATAATATTTCTGCCTTTTAAGGAAGTTACATTCTATAGTAACTACTTGCTCTTAGAGTGTACATTTGAACATTGTCTATTTAAGTTTTATATCTTTACTTTTCATTAAGAAAAGTACAAATCTGAAAACATGTATTCACATATATTAGGGAAATAAAATAAATTTTGAATACCCTTATAAAAAATATCCATCTCTATATATACTTATAAACTTAGTTCATAATTTTACTTGCAAAAATATTTAACATTAAGAAAGATTATTAATCTTTTACTCAGTAATGTTGGAGTTTTTAACTATGATGATTATAACCTGGACTTTCACTCTGGAAGACAATTTTTCTGCAGACTTGAAGGTAAATCCAGTTACTTGACTGTAAGTAAATGTATAACATCACCAGATTGGAGATTCTGGAGAAGCAAAATTAATATAATTTTCAGATTAAACACTTGTAAGAAACTTAACAATAGCAATGGTTATTAAGTAGTAGTTGAGTTTGTTGAAACTTCAGACACGATACATTCTCTAGAACATAGAGAAGTGGTGGTAGCAAATGCTATGATTTGCCCCGAGCTGTGCATTTTTTAGCTTCTGATTACAGTGTTTTAAAGGCAGTGTGTCTAAGCATTCTAATGGTTTATTGCAGCATGAGCCATATCACACTTATTATCTTACACCTAACTCCTATCACATGTTTTCATTACCTATATACACTGAAGGAATTTTAGTTTGCTTACGTGCTTAGAAGGATGGTTTTCAAATTGTGTTATGTAAAGTCATGGAGAATTCCACAGGGTTATTTAAGGGAGGCTGCAGAAAGTGGAACATGTTTTTGTCTGCATTTTATTTAGGCTTCTTTTTTTTAATAAGAGTTCACTCAAATAAAAAAAATTAATTTCTAAATAAACATTTGATAACCTTTCCCTGGAGAGAGTACATTAGGAATTTTTGTTTTTCCCGATAGAGACAAATATTACTCAAATACAAAGACATTCAGAATTAATTGTTTCCTTTAAGGAAGTCAGCTGCTTTAAATGGCATACATTTTTTTCTTATTCTTTGATTTTCAAAAAGAAAGATAATAATTGTTTGCATGTTATCTATAATTACATGATAATTTCATAACAAAATAAGATGCTTTTTAAATAATATTTCAGATTCATGGTATTTTGGTAGAAGCATATATTTCTTAATTCCCTCATTCCCCATTTATGAGACTCCATATTTCAAGCTAATCGTAAAACAAAGAGCAACAAGGGAGTCTAGGAAGGTAACGTTATGAAACTATAAAATCCAATTTACAAATAGTCTATATTTTTAGACAATAAAACTAAGTGCATTTTGAATGTTATTGTGCATAACGATTGAGTTAAAATACAGATGTCCAAACCTAATGCTCAGAAATAATAAATTAGTAGGTGTTCATCAGAATTTTCTTAGACCACATTTGGGGAGGAACAGACAAAAGTCACTTGTTCATTGGCATACTTTCTATCAACACTTTTATTCCATTTTGCACTTTATTTTATAACCTGTGAGTGAATTACATATGAAAACTACTTACTGCCTAACATGTAACTTCATTGCAAGTGGCTGAGCCTATATTCTTTCCATTTATGTTCATGATTAAAGGAGAGAAGGAATGGCACCAGTGTTCCAGAGAGTATCTATAATTCTTGATTTCCATAAGCATCATATATAACCACATTTTGAAAGAGAAAGATCTAAAGAAAAATAGTAAATACAAATAATGGTTTGAAAATATTCCATTTATTGCTAGAGAAATAAAATATGATGTGTAATTTTTCACTGAAATATTATATTTAAGAGATCCTGAAATGCAGAAAGGGACACAACTCATTATACTTTTAAAAATTTATTCTTAGAAGTATGTTATTTGAATTATTTCTGTAAAACTTTATAATGCTTTTCAAAATACCATGCAATATTCTTTAAAGTTAATTTAGACTATTACATATTGTTATCCATAAAGGGTACATGTACACTTTTGATTTTGCCTAATTTATCCCTCCCATTGTAACCTCACACAACACATTCCACTAATCAGTAATATATTTATATCCACAGTCAAGTGATTTAGGGATCTACCACCATAATATTTCTAGGCCAATGAATTACACATGTGGTTGAGATATCATGGGTAAAAATCTTACTCTGTTTTTCTTAAGATGTGAGATTTTTTAACAGCTACTAATCTTCAAAAGTCTGTACTACAAACAATTTTATGCTTGATTTCCAGTGTACTTAAACTTTATTAAATAAGTAATAACTATTCTGCAACAATCATGTGTGAATTATTTAAAACTGTTATTTGCTAAATAAGTCAAAGATGAAAACACATCCATTTAAGAAATAAATTCACGAAACCTTGTTCCACACATATATGTATGTGTATGACTATACATATATAGATAAATAGATTGATAGATGACAGATAGATATTAAATATATTATTTGATTTTGCTCTATTGTATTGTGTTGAGGATTTTTGAAGAAGAAATACTAAGCCACTTCATAAAAGAAGTGACTCTTGCATGATCAAAGACCAATCCTGCCTATGCTATTCATACGTTATCATTAAGTTACTATTGCAGTTCATCTCTTTTCCTGAGATAATGGGGCTGAGTCTATGAAGAATGGTTTTAAATATGCCTGTTTAGGAAAATATGATTTTACTTATTTTGTAAAGACTATTTCATTTAATTTATAATTATGTAATTATTCTAATTATCTAAATTTTCTATTACTGAAAATTTTGTACATGTTCTGTGTTTGCAAGAAAAGAGAAAGTTGAACAAAAATAACACAAGATTATACAAATGAAGCCAAAAATATGTATCCATGATATATTTGGGGGTTTATACACTTTAAAATACTTTTTGTGTTTATGTATGTAAATATGTTTGTATTTGTAATCAGTATTTGGTTGTTCTTAGAAAAAGTGAATCATGAGGCCACTTTTCACTGCATTTTAGAGTTTTAATTTGATTTTAAAATATAACACTAAAACAACTATGTAGTTATTTTAACAGATGATAGAATATATTTTATTACTTGTATTGAAAATTTTAATGAATTAATAAACAAGTAAAAACCTAATAATTTTTGCACTTGTTTTCCTCCTCAATGATATACCATTATAATATATTCACATTCCTTTTCTTTATGGTTTAAATCTACTGATTTCATATTAATAATCCCTATTAAAACAGTAAGAAGCAAAATATATAAACACACGTTTGATAATAGATTTTGGTAGGCCTGCCCAATTTGTGTTTATGTGTATATGTAATGTCATTTACTTTACTCTGACATATAGTAAGTAGGCATTTAAATATAGGTACAGTTGAACTAATAATCAAAATATATTTTTGAATAATTATATTAAAAAAATATCACAAATAGATGTGTTCAATGAAAATTGCTGTACAAAGCTAGAAATCCAAAAATCTTAGGGTCATTGTAATCTCTTTCATTCTTTCATAACTCACATTCCAATTCATTAGTAATAGCAAATCCTTTGTGCCATGTTTTCCAAACTATTCAAAACTCTTCCACTTCCCAGCACTTTCACAACTATTACTCTAGTTCAGGACATCTTCATTTTTCATCAAAATTATTCCAATAGCCAAGTAACAGGCCTCCTTGTTACTATGTTTGCCCCCCCCCCACCTCTGGTGGACTTTTCTTCACCCAGTATATATACGGATATTTCTAAATGCACAGCATGATAAGCTTCTGAATAAAACACTTTAAATGGCTATAATCTTATTCTTAATCAAGTTAAATCAAAATTCAAATTAGTTCCCAGACTCTGACATTTTTCTTCTTCTTTGACCCCGTTCACTACCATTCTGCTTTAGAACATGCAAAATATGGTCTTTCCTTAAGGTCTGTATTAGTTACCTACTGCAGCATAACAAAATGGCCATAAATATAGAGCAGTTTAAAATACTCATTTAACATCTCAGCCTCCGAAAGTCAGGAGTCCAGGCATGACCTAACTGGGTCATCTTCTTCAGGGCTCCACAGGGCTGCAAGCAACATAGATGTGGTGGCAGTCTCATTGAGGTTAGATTTGGAAGGATCTGATTTGAAACTCAGATGTTGGCAGAGATCAGTTCCTTGAAGCTTTTTGGTCTGAGAACTTTGGTTTCTTCAGTGGCTCTGAAGGACCTGGATCTCTACCAGAGGCTGCCCTCATTTCCTAGCTAGTTGCTTGCTGAAAGCTGTCCTCAACTTCTTGCCACGTGATCCTCTTCAAGATAGCTACTTGTGTCACCAAAGCCAGTCAAAGAGATAGTGTTCTAACAAGGTAGATACTACAACATTTTTCAACATAATTAGAGAAGTGACATCTAATTACATTTGCATTATTCTACTAATTAATAGAAGGTCATGGTTCTGCCCACACTCAAGATGAAACAAGGACGTTAGATATCAGGAATTGGGGATTATGGAACTTCCTTAGAGTGTGTCTGCCACAGGGTCTTTGCACCTGTCATTATTATATCTTCCCTGAAATATTTTTCTTCAAATATCAACATGACTCTCTATTCTCATTTTGCTGAAACCTGTACTCAAATATTAATTTATCATAAAATCCTAACTTTCCCCCCACATATAATGAGTACCTTGTAGACACTTTTTATTATCTTACCTTCTTTTAGCATCTTTGATCATAACAGTTATCTCACCAGACATAGTACATATTTATTTTCTGTTTCACTCTTCTAGAAATGAACTTCTTTACTCTCTATGTCTTATTCTCAGATATATCCCCATCTTCTAAAAAAAGTGCCAGAAGGAAGATGTTCAAAAATCAGTTTTTTTGTTTTTTTTTTATGAAAATGTATATTTATTTCCCAATATACAACAACATTTAAAATGTCTTATCATATATCTGCATTGTCCGATAAGATGGGCACTAAACAAATATGGCTATTTATTTTACATTAGTTAAATTTAAATAAAATTTAAATATTAGTTTATTAGTTATACTAGCCAAATTTCAAGTGATCAATAGCCACACATGCCTAGTGGGTGCTCTAATGAACAGCACAGACATTCAATAATTCTATCATTGCTGAAGGCTGTATTGATAAGCCCTACTTTACATATTTACCAAGTTTTTTTTTTTTAACTCTCCATGCCAGGTTGTAAACATCCATAGAGAATAAACTTTGTCTAAATCACCTTTGTATCTTTCATATTTAGTCCAATATAAAGAGCTTGGTCAATTTTACAGAAAAGTTGGTTGAATGACTAAATTTTGGGGTGCATAGTTAAAAACACACTTCCAGAACAATATGGAATTTATCCTAAATAATGCAACAAATTATTTAATCTACAGATATAACTTGTTCTGTTTTCTATGTTACTTTCTTATATGAGTTACAAAAATAAGTTTCATTACTAAAACAATTTGCAAGTCATCATGAATTTTGTTTCAGGAACAAGAAAGTCACTCACAAAAAATATCACTGTGAGTATAAGTGGAGGGAAATTCATAGTATTAATTTCTCAAACACCATATATTATTGCTCTCTTTTAAGAGACCACAGTGATTTACCAAATCATGCCTGAAGCCTGGCACATTTCAGTAGTGCTAGGCTTGTTTCATCTTGCTCTGTGCCCCTTGAAGCTCATCACAAAATCAGTAGGATTTCTCTCTTGAAAGATAGATCAAGACAGAAAACATTCCCTTCATTTTTGTGAAGAATAAAATTTTTCTGGTAAACAACAACCTGTCATTTTTTTAAACATAAACTATTATTTGGGAATGTACATTGAACATGGAAAGAAAAGTTTGTAATAGATAAGATGAAAAACATGATTGATAATGCTTAACAAGTAATACATCTATATCTTACAGATATATAACATGTGTATGCCTATGGTACTAGAGTTATGTGTCAATTAAATCTTATTTATAATTGCAAAATGTATACTGATTCTATTTTTTATTTTTTATTATTTTAATCACAAATTATATATCTAAGACTTAGACATGAATTCCTAGGGATTAAGTCTTATTCCTTTATTTATGTGATTAGTAAAAGGTGTTTGATAACATGTTTCTGATAACCCAGGATTCAAACAATGAAAATCTTTGTTGTGATAAGTGCTCTCAAGGCCTATTTACAAATAGAATAAGACAAAAAACATATAGAGATATAAATGAAGTTTAAAACTTAGAGAATTTTGGAAGCAAATATAGTATATGATGATAATTATGGCTGAGGGAAAATCATTTGGCAACTTTTGAAACTTGTCATCTAAGAAGATTCTACCCCTCAGAGAATATATTGAAACATGATATTTATAGATGCCTATGTGTGTTTCAGACCTACTATGTTTCTTTAAGGAAAGGCTCTGCAGTGATGTGAAGAATACCTAACGATGGAGACTAAAATTTAATCTTTTTTTCTAAATAAAGGATATATGCTGAGATTTTTATCATGTTTGAGGATGAACCTGAATTTTCATGTGATATTTGTGTAATTTAGTGGATACATTTTCTTCAATCATGCATCTACCACTCTCAGTAGATTTACTTAAAAACAGAAAAAAAGTAAAATAAAATAAAGAATTTCTGAACGATATCTAACTATCCACATGTATTTTTTTGTACTGCACAATAATATCAAATGATCCAATTTTATCTCTTAGGCTTGTAAGTCAATCATTTATTTTTCTTAGTAGGTAAAAATTATTTTTCAAGATATGTGATGCAGAGTGGTTCTATTTCCATGCAAGTTTTCAGTAACACTTTATTTGAAGAAAAATAAGAATTCTTTAATTATTTACTAAAAAATTCACCAGTGGGAAATCTGCAAAACAACTTCAAGTTCAAGAGTGCCATACAAATATTCTCCATTTTTATTTTTTTTTAATCTGAGAGAATGTTATGTTCATCTGTGTTAAAAATACCGAATCAAGCATATTGGATGTCAAGTATGTTTAATGCAATTTCTCACATAGCTCTGCATCTCTGCAGAGCTGATCTGGGCATAGAGATCCTTTGAAATCAGTGGGAAGTTGGCAGTTGGATTAGCTCAGTGCCATTATGAAGCATGACAAAAAATTGGTCTTTTGTGTCATTTTCAGTATGTTTTCTTTCTATTTGAACTAATAAAGACAAGAAACAATCAGTTGTTGCATTTAATCTTCTTATTAAGTATATTCAAACCTTTTCATTTCAATTTATGTACAAATTACATGATCTCAGTGACTTCCTTGATCACCTGAATTTAAGATCTGCCCTACACATAACACTAGGTATTACTTATATACTACATTTTTCCTTATAACATTTAGCACTAATTGATGTTATATTATACTATATTCGTTTATCATTATTTTTTCTTCTTTTTTGCTTACAGTTATAACCTCAGTACTTAGAACTCTATATTGCAGAGTAAGTGCTCAATATACATGACAGAAGTCTCTAATTTAAATGTATTTATTTATTTAATTAATTTATTTTTTTATTTAATAGATTTTAAAATTTATTTAAATGTACCTAATCTCTACAAGCAAAGATGCTTGTTGGAATTGCTTCACACTCAATTTGAAGTATTTACTGGTGATGAGATAAGCTGGAGATGTTCTCATTATTCTAGAAAGTCTCATCAAGCAATAAGAAATAGAGAAACATCAAAAATCCTTCCTAGGTTTTTGAGGAAATTATTGTCACATATACAGGAATTAATGATTTTGACATCCAATTCCAATTTCTAGTACTCACAACAAAGTACCTGGGATTCCCAAATAAAGAACCATTTAACTTTATTCATATATTTTTTCATTACTAATGAATGCAGACAACACACTCTTTATTATTTATAGTTAGTGAAAAACTGTGTTGTTGATTTCTGCCAGCAGTTGGTGAGGGTGTTGTGAAGAGGTGAAGCAGTTTTTTGGCTAACTCTTTCTTCATGACGCCGAGGGAAAGGAAGAAGCAGATTTCACTATAGGCACCACAAGGTATTGAAATGCCTCTATTTCCCATTTCATACAGAAAATCCATCCTAGTGGAAGGATACTGACCTTACTAGTGACTATTGCAAAAATAATTTTCAGAAAAAATAAAAACCATAGATATCATGCATATATAAAAATAAACATGTGTTAAAGATGTTGCTTAACTCATGATAAAGAACCAGGTAGATTTTATAATTTGTTCAAAAGATGTTCAAAACAAGGAACACATTTATAGATCAGGATATTGAAATAAATTTGTAAATCAAGGAACAACTGATTTTTTCCACATGGTGGCTGGAAAGACAAAGGAACTTTTACTGAAAAGAACAGAACATGCATGTCTACTATTATCCTCAACTTGGTCTTTTGAGATATAAACTACATACACTGTAGACTTTACTCCTCAATGCTACACATGTAGATAATCATATGATTTTTTTTTCAAATGGATATGTCCCATAATTTCTCCAGTTCCTGAATGTATATTACTGACTGCTGCAATCCACATATCTCCTTCAGTGAGCATTCATGGAATTTAATGCATATTAAACATAGTTGTACAGACAACTAATAGAGAAGCAAGGACCCAAATGCATTGAGAATTGAAGGATTCCTTTTATAGAACGTTCAGGTTTAAAAAGAACCTTCATGGATCCATTCGTCTTGACCTTTTCATCATCATCATGAATGTTGTTTTATTCTGTAGTCTAACAAGGAGCTCCAATATTATGGAGTCAGATCCAGCAGTCATGCACCAACCAGTTGCATTGATGCCAGAGAAATTCTTTTTGTCCTGTGAGTTGACTGGGCTCAGCTTAACAGTTCTTCTGCTCCACATGGTGTAGCCAAGATCACTCGTGATTGCATTCAGCCCAAGTTCATCTTGAACTGGAACATCCAGGATGGCTTCTCATCTACCAGTATTTCTCTCCATGTGACCTCTGGTCTTTCAGGAGTCTAGCCTGATCTTCTTTACATGGGACTGGCTCCCAAGAAAGAATGTTCCAATAGGACAAGCCTGAACGTGAAAAAAAAAGTAGCTTTTCTTTTTTTTGGCTGAACTATTGCTCATATTTATTGAAAAGGCAGAACATAATACATCTGAAGAGATCCAGCTTCCACAGTTCTCCAAACGCTGGCTGTAAATCACCGTTAGGCTTGTCATTCCCTTGAGTGGCAGCAAAACTGCTGTAATGAAACGTCCCTGGGGAGAATAAACCACAAGATACACCTTCTATTGTACCAGGATGTGAAGATTACAGTTGATAAAGTGCTGACATAAGCTTGGCAGTAAAGACCCCTTGAGCAAAAGTCCCCCTGCTGTCCAGTCCAGGGCATTGACTTCTCCTATGAGGCCATCACCTACCATCAAGATCCAAGTGTCACAAGGCTCATGCCCCAGATGGGCTGCCAGAGCAAGAAGGACGTGGTTTTTCTAAAGGCAGTGGATGGAAATCTGACCCTAATTGCCATTTCCAATGGAGAGGACAGCTTCGAGTAGCAGCTTCACCCTGACTCTTCCTGTGCTTGCCTGAGTCACTATCACAGGCCCTGGTCTCTAGTGACTGAAGCATTCCACACCCTTGTTATTTCCTGTCTTCTGCCTCCCCTCCTTATTCCCTTTGGTTCTGTAGGGAGAGGAAGTATCAGGGGGCCAGGCCAACAGCTTGGGAGCCACAGAGAGATGTTGGATAATGTGCCTGTTTTTAACTTAATGCAAAAGCCTACCTCTTTTGGATAGATAGACTACCTATCCCCTTTATGTTCTCCCTGGACCTGGGCCTTCAGCTCCTGCCCTCAACTGAGTTGCGAGACTCTGCCTCCTGCTCTGTGTATCCTGGTTCCTGGGTGGTAGGGAAGCCACATAGACATCCCCTTCTTCCCTTGCACACTTGCTAGCAGCTGGTAAGTTCTTCACACCCTGGTTGTTCAATTTTCTGCCTGGTGTCACTGACATTAAGTATTGTGGGGGGGGGACGGTCCATGCCAGGACACCCTGGGGTGTCCTTCCCCTTGGCTGTGGGCAGACCCTAATTCACTGTCATTTTGGAGTTGAGGTGTCATTTTTTTTCTTTCTTTCTTTCCTTAATTCCTGTATTCTAAGAATTAGTACAAATAAACATTTTTACACAGAAAAAAAAGGTAGTTTTTTCTTAAATAAATTTATTTATTTATTTATTTAATTTATTTTTGGCTGCATTGGATCTTTGTTGGTGTGCGTGGGCTTCCTCTAGTTGCAGTGAGCAGAGGCTACTCTTCATTGTGGTACTTGGGTTTCTACAGTGGTTTCTCTTGTTGCAGAGCACGGGTTCTAGTTGCACGGGCTTCAGTAGTTGTGGCTCCCAGGCTCTAGAGTGCAGGCTCAGTAGTTGTAGTACATGGGCTTAGGTGATCTGCTGCATGCGGGATCTTCCCAGACCAGGGCTCATTCCCGTGTCCCCTGCATTGGCAGGCGGATTCTTAACCCCTGCACCACCAGGTAAGCCCTGTCAGTTCATTTTTGACAGGAATATCAAGATAACTGATGCTCCAACAAATGGTGCTAGGACATTGGATAATCATATACAAAATTTTACTCAAAATGATTCAAAGACCTAAATATGAGGCCTAATGATTCAAACTCCTATAAGACTAAACTATTCTGTGTAGATCTTCATAACTTTGGATTTGGCAAATGATTCTTAGATGTGACACCAAAAACATAAGCAAAAAAAAGAAAAAAATGAGAAATTACAATTCATCAAAATTCAAAACTTTTGTGCTTCAAAGGACCCTTTTATTCCTTTGCACTTCATCCAGTTTCATTTGCTCATATCGTGCTCTTTGTGGAGGTCTTGCACACAGTACTTCAGACCAGAGCTCCTAGTGAGAAAATCCTTTTTTTTCTTTGTTTAGGAGGTATGTTTAATGCATATTAAACTTTGTGCCACACTTCTGACCAGTGTTTATATTCTGGTTTATATTGATTTGTATGATATGAGTAGTTACTAATTCATATTTGTGAAATTTACATGATTAAAATTTATTAATTTAACTTTTCTTGCTTTGAGTTATTCAAAAATATTCTTGAAGATCTATGATACATAATTCATTATTTTCAGTCTCTTAGGCTTATATGAGATAATTACCAAGTGAAGGAGAATATGAGATAATTACTATGTGAAGGAGATTATCATTTGTTTCACTTTGTTTTCAGTTGATGGGGTATTAATTTAATTTCCCCAAATAAGCACATGAAGAGGATACTATGACCCTTTTCCTTATTTCAGACCTGAGGAAGTGAACATCTAATAGTAGTAAACAAGTTGTTTACTATAAATATCTCAGGAAGAATTCCTCTGGATTATCAAATTTCTAAGATTCTGTTTAACTACTTTTAGAGAGAATAATCATATCCCAAAAAATTTAGGCATCTGCATGAATCATGGATTATGTCTTCATACTTTGCTATAGAGAAAGGAACCTGAATAAAGGGCAAACAATAAACTATAAACCAGTGGTCAAAAGAAAAAAACTCCTTCAGTGTTAGTGATAAAGATCAAGTTTTAGAAAACCAAATGAATTGCAACTGGATAGTCTGTGATAACTTAGGGATTACATTTATAATCAGTTACTGTATTTGAACTGGCTACTCTTTATTTCTGCTCTATCATACCAATGTGGTGTGGTGAGGTATGTTTCAGTGGAACTATTCTATGTTTAAAGAAACAAAAGACTCTACAAAAGAAAATCTAAGATTGGTAGTTCTTATATGCCATTTATTCTCTTTTGATTCCATCCCATAATGTATATGTGTCAATTCTATCTCTTTTAAAGAAATAGGATATTCTTAAAAAGTATATGGAAGTTTTGATTTTTCCAGAATAGGCAATAGATTTTCAAACTAAATTCTGACATTAATATCTCCTATTTCTATTACTGTTTATACCGAAGATAATCTTATTTCTAGGTAGGAATTGAAAGAATATCGTATGTTTTGTTTGAGACCGTATTTATTAGCTATTTTGAAAGAACTCACCAATGATGAGTATCATTGGTCACAATTGAAAAACTACCATTTCCCCCTTTATCTTGTTTCATAACAGCACTATCAAATAGAATTATCAGAGATGATGGGCTGTCCCTCATTTGTCCTATCCAATAGTCATCACCACTAGTTACATATGACTATAGAGCACATGACATTGTAGCTTGTGCACCTGAATTTTTACTTTTATTTTTTTTTCTTTTCTTTTTTTTTTTTAACATCTTAGAGTATAATCTCTTTACAATGGTATGTCAGTTTCTGCTTTATAACAAAGTGAATCAGTTATACATATACATATGTCCTCATATCTCTTCCCTCTTGCATCTCCCTCCATCCGGCCCTCCCTATCCCACCCCTCTAGGTGGCCACAAAGCACCGAGCTGATATCCCTGTGTTATGCAGCTGCTTCCCACTAGCTATCTATTTTATGTTTGGTAGTATATATGTGTTTATGCCACTCTCTCACTTTGTCCCAGCTTACCCTTCTCCCCTCCTCATATCCTAGAGTCCATTCTCTAGTAGGTCTGCATCTTTATTTCCTGTCTTGCCCCTAGGTTCTTCATGACCATTTTTTTCTTTGTTTTTTAGATTCCATATATATGTGTTAGCATATGGTATTTTTTCTCTTTATGACTTAATTTACTCTATATGACACTCTCAAGGTCCATCCACCTCATTACAAATAACTCAGTATCATTCCTTTTTATGGCTGAGTAATATTCCATTGTATATATGTGCCAAATCTTCTTTATTCATTCATCTATTGGTGGACACTTAAGTTGCTTCTGTGTCCTGGCTATTGTACATAGAGCTTCAATGAACATTTTGGTACATGACACTTTCTGAATTATAGTTTTCTCAGGGTATATGCCCAGTATTGGGATTGCTGGGTCGTATGGTACTTTTATTTTTAGTTTTTAAGGAACATCCATACTGCTCTCCATAGCGGATGTATCAATTTACATTTCCACCAACAATACAAGAGGGCTCCCTTTTCTCCACACCCTCTCCAGCATTTATTGTTTGTAGATTTTTTGATGATGGTCATACTGAATGGTATGAGATGATATCTCATTGTAGTTTTGATTTGTATTTCTCGAATGATTAATGATGTTGAGCATTCTTTCATGCCTTTGTTGGCAATCTGCATAGCTTCTTTGGAGAAATGTCTATTTAGGTCTTCTTCCCATTTTTGGATTGGGTTTTTTGTTTTTTTGATATTGAGCTGCATGAGTTGCTTGTACGTTTTGGAAATTAATCCTTCATCAGTTGCTTTATTTGCAAATATTTTCTCCCATTCTGAGTGTTGCCTTTTTGGCTTGTTTGTGGTTTCCTTTGCTGTGCAAAAGCTTTTAAGTTTCTCTCTAAGAGGTGGGTCAAAAAGGATCTTGCTGTGATTTCTGTAATAGAGTGCTCTGCCTATGTTTTCCTCTAAGAGTTTGATGGTGTCTGGCCTTACATTTAGATCTTTAATCCATTTTGAGTTTATTTTTGTGTATGGTGTTAGAGAGTATTCTAATTTCATTCTTTTATATGTACCTGTCATGTTTTCCCAGCACCACTTTTTGAAGAGGCTGTCTTTTCTCCGTTGCATATTCTTGCCTTCTTTATCAAAGATAAGGTAACCATATGTGCATGGGTTTATCTCTGGGCTTTCTATGCTGATCCATTGATGTACATTTCTGTTTTTGTGCCAGTGCCATACTGTCTTGATTACTGTATCTTTGTAGTATAGTCTGAAGTCAGGGAGCCTTCTTCCTCCAGCTCCTTTCTTCTTTCTAAAGACTGCTTTGGCTATGTGGGGTCTTTTCTGTTTCCATAAACATTGTGAAATTTTTTGTTCTGGTTCTGTGAAAAAAGCCAGTGGTAGTTTAATAGGGATTGCATTGAATCTGTAGATTGCTTTGGGTAGTAGAGTCATTTTCACAATGTTGATTCTTCCAATCCAAGAACATGGTATATCTCTCCATCTATCATCTTTTAATTTCCTTCATCAGTGTCTTATAATTTTTTGCATACAGGTCTTTTGTCTCTTTAGGAAGGTTTATTCCCAGATATTTCATTCTTTTTGTTGCAATGGTAAAAAATGAGTGTT
Source organism: Grampus griseus (assembly GCF_964374135.1). Classification (NCBI taxonomy): domain Eukaryota; kingdom Metazoa; phylum Chordata; class Mammalia; order Artiodactyla; family Delphinidae; genus Grampus; species Grampus griseus. Next base: position 50,797,303 of record NC_139012.1, read on the forward strand.
TTCTTAATTTCACTTTCAGATTATTCATCATTAGTGTATAGGAATGCCAGAGATTTCTGTGCTTAATTAATTTAAGCACCCTGCTACTTTTGTATCCTGCTACTTTACCAAATTCATTGATTAGCTCTAGTACTTTTGTGGTAGCATCTTTAGGAGTCTCTATGTATAGTATCATGTCATCTGCAAACAGTGACAGCTTTACTTCTTCTTTTCTGATTTGGATTCCTTTTATTTCTTTTTATAAAGAAATAAATTAATTTATTTATTAAATAGATAATTAATTTTGTATCCTGCTACTTTACCAAATTCATTGATTAGCTCTAGTAGTTTTCTGGTAGCACCTTTAGGAGTCTCTATGTATAGTATCATGTCATCAGCAAACAGTGACAGCTTTACTTCTTCTTTTCTGCTTTGGATTCCTTTTATTTCTTTTTCCTCTCTGATTGCTGTGGCTAAAACTTCCAAAACTCTATTGAATAATACTGGTGAGAGTGGGCAATCTTGTTCTTGATCTTAGTGGAAATGCTTTCAGTTTTTCACCATAGACGATGATGTTGGTTGTAGGTTTGTCATATATGGCCTTTATTATGTTGAGGAAAGTTCCCTCTATGCCTACTTTCTAGAGGATTTTTATCATAAATGGGTATTGAATTTTGTCAAAAGCTTTCTCTGCATCTATTGAGATGATCATATGGGTTTTCTCCTTCAATTTGTTAATATGGTGTATCACGTATATTGATTTGCATATATTAAAGAATGTTTCCATTCCTGGGATAAACCCCACCTGATCATGATGTATGATCCTTTTAATGTGCTGTTGGATTCTGTTTGCTAGTATTTTGTTGAGCATTTTAGCATCTATGTTCATCAGTGTTATTGTCCTGTAGTTTTCTCTTTTTTGTGATATCATTGTCTGGTTTTGATATCAGAGTGATGGTGGCTTCGTAGAATGAGTTTGAGAGTGTTTCGTCCTTTGCTATATTTTGGATGAGTTTGAGAAGGCTAGGTGTTAGCTGTTCTCTAAATGTTTGACATAATTTGCCTGTGAAGCCATCTGGTCCTGGGATTTTGTTTTTTGGAAGATTTTTAATCACAGTTTCAATTTCAGTGCTTGTTATTGGTCTGTTCATATTTTCTATTTCTTCCTGGTTCAGTCTCAGAAGGTTGCGCATTTCTAAGAATTTGTCCATTTCTTCCACGTTGTCCATTTTATTGGCATAGAGTTGCGTGTAGTAATCTCTCATAATCCTTAGTATTTCTGCAGTGTCATTTGTTCCTTCTTTTTCATTTCTAATTCTATTGACTTGAGTCTTCTCCCTTTCTTCTTGATAATCTAGCTAATGGTTTATCAATTTTGTTTATCTTCTCAAAGAACCAGCTTTTAGTTTGATTGATCTTTGCTATAATTTCCTTCATTTCTTTTTCATTTATTTCTGATGTGATATTTATGCTTTTGTTTCCTTATGCTAACTTGGATTTTTTGTTCTTCTTTCTCTAATTGCTCTAGATATAAGGTTAGGTTGTTTATTTGAGATGTTTCTTGTTTCTTAGTGTACACTTGTATAGCTGTAAACTTCCCTCTTAGAACTGCTTTTGCTGCATCCCATAGGGTTTGGGTCACTGTGTTTTCATTGTCATTTGTTTCTAGGTATTTTTTGATTTCCTCTTTGATTTTTTCAGTGATTTCTTGGTTATTAGAAGTGTGTTGTTTAGCCTCCATGTGTTTGTATTTCTTACATTTTTTTTTTACTGTAATTGATATCTAGTCTCATAGCATTGTAGTTGGAAAAGATACTTGAAACGATTTCAATATTCTTAAATTTATCAAAGCTTGATTTGTGACCCAAGATATGATCTATCCTGGAGAATGTTTTATGAGCACTTGAAAGAATTTGTATTCTGTTTTCTTTGGATGGAATGTCCTATAAATATTAATTACATCCATCTTGTTTAATGTATCATTTAAAGCTTGTGTTTCCTTATGTATTTTCATTTTGGATGATGTGTCCTTTCATGAAAGTGAGGTGTTAAAGTCCCCTACTATGATTGTGTTACTGTCAATTTCCCCTTTTATGGCTGTTAGTATTTGCCTTATGTATTGAGGTGCTCCTATGTTGGGTGCATAAATATTTACAATTGTTATATCTTCTTCTTGGATTGATCCCTTGATCATTATGTAGTGTCCTTCTTTGTCTCTTGTAATAGTCTTTGTTTTTAAGTCTTTTTTGTGTGATATGAGAATTGCTAGTCCAGCTTTCTTTTGATTTCCATTTGCATGGAATATCTTTTTCCATCCCCTTACTTTCAGTCTGTATGTGTCCCTAGGTCTGAAGTGGGTCTCTTGTAGACAGCATGTGTATGGGTCTTGTTTTTGTATCCAATCAGATAGTCTATGTCTTTTGGTTGGAGCATTTAATCCATTTACATTTTAGGTAATTATCAATATGTATGTTCCTGTTCCCATTTTCTTAATTGTTTTGGGTTCATTATTGTAGGTCTTTTCCTTCTCTTGTGTTTCCTGTCTAGAGAATTTCCTTTAGCATTTGTTGTAAAGCTGGTTGGGTGTTGCTGAATTCTTTTAGCTTTGGATTGTCTGTAAAGATTTTACCATCTCCAAGAAATCTGGATGAGAGCCTTGCTGGGTAGAGTAATCTTGTGCTTTTATTTAATTTTGATTAATTTAAATTGCTGCATGTAGCTAGTGATGAATGCATCAGAGAAAACAGTTCTAGACCCTGACTGGGATTTTAAAAATATTTCCTGGAAATCATGATTTTCTCATGCAGTTTCAAGTCTGGTTCTCTCAGCAGAATTCCTGGTATAAGAATAAATGAGGAAAAATCTATGAATAAGTGAGCACCCAGTCATCTCAAGTACTCTATTGTAGCTAAGGTTCTGAATGGAGCTCTTTCTGATGCTTTTCCATATACCTTAACTGATTTGCATGATTTCTTCCTTTTTTTCGGGAACCAAGGCTATCTTTTCAGAGCTAGAGTTTCGACTGATCCTTGTAAACCTGCTATTTCTACTAGGAAAACAACCAGATCATAGGCTACCTAGAAAAAATATCGATTACATATATGAAACACTTTTAACATATTTGCCTCTAAAGTTCAGAAAATTAGCACACAATTATGAATTATTTAAGATTTTATATATATATATAATTTATATTGCCTAATTGGTGACACTGTTGCTATTTTGAGTTCCTTATTATTCAATTAAAATAAAATACATGTTAAACATTAAGAATAAATAGATAAATATAATAGAATATTGATAGAGAGATGAAAAGGGATATTATACATACTTTAGTTATACTAATTGTATAAAACTAAATCATTCTAGTAAATTAATGTCCTAATTGAAACTTTAAAGATAGTTTTATGAATAGCTCTCTGATGTCAATGATATCAAAAGGGAATATCAGAATGAATTTTCTACTGGAAGATTTGGATGATAAGATAATTATTTTCTCATGCCTGGTATCAAGCAAAGTCCATCAGGCTCGAATTTCTCAATATGATTTCTAATGCTGTTGCAAAGTTGTTCATTAATATGCAGTAGGATGTTATTCTGGAAGAAATTTTCAGTAAAATTAGGTTGCTTTACACAAATTAGTTTATCTAAGGCAAATGCTATTCCCTTTAATGCCTATATGTCATGACTTTAGTCTGAATGCTTTATGAATTTAAAAGAATAAAGGACTCAAGATGTTATGCCATGTAAAAACACCAATTGCCAATCACAGTTCCATTGATTCCCATATGAAAAATGGTGCCTACGTAGAGGAAGTACCACTTACAAAAAAAATGATTATGTTAAGAAATTTAACAACAGAGAAAATTTAGATAAACTCCGAAAACTTAGTAAGATGTACAAATGAATTTTTACTTTTCTTTATCTTACTTCTACTCACTTTTTCAATCACTTCTTAATGCTGGTTATACATCTGATGTGTACTAAGCATCATACATGCCTCTGTGTGCTAAATTTTGTAGAACTAGATCTGAAAAATCTTTAAATTACATTTCTCAGTCTCCATTGTGTGATGGATTCAAACTAGGTTCTGCTGATTTGAGGCTCTGTTGGGAGATAAAAAATCAGAAAGGAAAGATAAATGTCTTAACTTGAACTCCAATAACAGAAGTGGATACAGGAAGTTGATGGAGAAGTAAGAATGGTGACAGAAGCAAAAATAATTCTTCAGTGGTTCAAACACTGAAAGGTCAATATTCTCAGTAAAGTGGGCAGTGTGGGTAGTGAGCTCCAGCAGAAAGGTACAAGCAACCTGCTGGTCAAATACTATTACTTCTCTTTTCATCTGCTCCTTCAGCAACCATGACTTTTGCTGTTTTAGCCCATCAAAAACTCAACCAATTCCCTTTATTAAACCCATGTCTGAAATACTTTGTCTGTTTTTGTTTTTGTTTTACTCTACCCAGCTTAACACAAATGTCCACATTCATCATCAGTTCACTTTTCAACAGAATATTCTCTCCCAATCAGCTCGTGAGCCCATGACTTTGTGTCTCCCATTATCCTATGTAAAACTTAATGCATGAGTTTGAATATTGGGTCGATGATACTTAGAACTTATATGAATACAAGAAGAGGCTGTGAGATACTGACAAAAAAGAGTAAGAAAATGGTGGCCTTGAGAATGTTAAAGAAGAGTAGTTTTCACATATAAAGAAAGAAAATCATTAAAAGACAAGAAATCATATTAAATGTTTGGCTAGTGAATTTTAGAATTTTTAAAGTGGCATAGTTGTTTGTGTTGAAAATGTATAGAGCATTATCACTGCTATAGAACATAAGTGAAAATAACTAAATTTTTGAAATCCAGGAACTTCTTCCTTTATATTTCATTTAGTATTCTAAGTGGGTTTTCAAACAGTCCTGGGTAATCACATACTTAATGGAAGGAATAAAACTGAAATCCTTTGTACCTATATTCTCAAGAAAAATAGAGAATTGACCCTGAAAGTTAAAAGATGTCAAGGATGGCACATAATGAAATTGATGGAATGAGATTGCATAAAATCCCAGACGACCAGAGTTTATTCTTTCTGAATTAAGAAGTAGTGGTCTGCAAATAATACTAAGCTAATTCTAACTCTGGATTCTTTATTAAGTAGGATATGGAAGAAAGCACAATTTCTTATTGACAAATCTGGATAAAAACATCAATAGGAGAGAGCCAAGTTTTAATTAAGCATGGAAGGAGATGGACATTTCCATAAACAGAATAAGAATGGCATTTATGTTAATAATGGAATGAAAATTCTAGATGAGACAGAGAAAAAGAGGCTATAAATGAGAAGACAGATCCAGATCTGGAAGGGTATGATTAAGAAGATGAAAGAAAATCCTGAAGCACAGAAAACAGAGATCTAAGGTGCCTGTAGTTTCTTCAATGACAATCAACAACACCATAACAATGCTATTTTGGTCCAAGAACAGAGTTAGCTTTAGGATTTCAGGCTACATATATAAAAAGATGTCCAGACATACCACTGATACTGCAGTGAGCATTTTCAAGGAGAATCAGAGTGATCAAAAACTGAGTCACAAAGTAGAGTTGAGGACAGTAATATTCAGTTAAGAGTCACTTCAGATGCATGCCTTTGGTGTCCAGGCAGTGATATCAGGGACTCAAGAGTTTCACACTATTTCCTCTCCATCAAGATTATGAATTCTCTGTATAATTGCTGTCCAATAAACATTTTATATTGATCATTCTCTAATTATATAATTCATAATACTTTATTGCATGTGATTGTATGAAATTGAGCAGAGAAATAATATTGAGGATGCATATTTCTATAAATAATTCAATCAAGACATAATAATAATGGTTCACATGTCAAAAGTATTAGTGTAATATTTAATGAGCAATAACAGTGGAAATTATTATGGTGATGTTTAAAACTGTAAGTAAATGTCAGCAAATCTGGCATCCTATCACCAGATAATGGGCTCTGGTTCTACAAAAATGCTCAATCAAAGCCAAAGCATAGTTTTAAAGATATTGATCTTGTGACAACATTGTTTTGAAATGACCTTATTTCAGTTTAAACAAATGAGTCAAGCAGACTTAAAAATAAGGTTAAGTCCACATAAAGGAATTTACCTTGCTGTTATGAAAGTGCTTATTTTAACCAGCTGAAGGTAGTTTAGTGTATAATTACTGATAGGAACATGTTACAAACACTCTAAATGATGGAATGCAGTGCATGCTTTATAAATTAAACAGTTTATAATTAGCAATCAAGTTTCTCAACTAGTGTATTTTCTTCTAATAATCAACAAATATCAATGACTAGCTGAAATGTCATTTTGCAAGAACTCAACAACTTTTAGTAAAGCTACAAGTTTATATTATGGACACTGTTAATTGTAGATCTTATATAACCCATACTTTGCAAGAAAATTTCTATAGGGACTGTAATCTTTTGTATAGACTTGTATATGTTATAAGACTGAATAAAATCATTCTTTTTCAGCAACATTAATCTAATTTAAAAATAATTCTAATGTGTGATATTTTAGTGTAAAGTAATGTGACTACTTAAAAAACAGCATTTCATTTTTAGATATTAATTTACGTTATCCCCTTCAGAGCAGGAAACATATATCATAATGCATGTGAAAAATTGGATATGGGAATGAAGAAAAGAAATATGGTAATGATAAAGGGAATTATCAAATAACTATCTGAATTGTTTGAAATATAGTTGTGTGTCATTTTCTTCATCCACTTCACTTCTGATTGTGATAGATATTGGTTGTTGCTTATAACACACCTCAAAACAGTTGCATTCCATTTTAACAACATTTTACCAGGATGATAAAATAACTTACTGCACAGTATTATGTGGAAAGATGATAGAAAAAGAAAAGTCAGTGCTTCATGACATTATCTGTAAATCTAAAATGAAATAATTTGAACAAGCAAGGGAGTGATAACACAGAGCATATGTATTCACAAGGCCTGATATGATATGGCCTTGTGAATGAGCATGATATGAGCATGATATGTTCAGGCTATGCTTCAGGACTACCAGAAAATCTTAACTGTGTGAAGATGTTCTATGTACATTGTTGGCAAAACATTTACTAATTAGAAATCTAACAGAGGATGGAAAATTTATCAAGTGCAAGCAAAGCCCGAAGAAGGAATGTAGAAAACTGGGATTGATGAATGGCCTCCTCAACACAAAATAAACATTGAATTGACCTTAACATTATGAGCATCTGGTAATTTTCCAGAAACAAATCTAATCATTATAAACACAGTAAAATATCATTTAAAGTGGCACTAAAGGCAACATGATTTTGGCATATATTTATATAACAATTTCCACATATCTTACATGACCAAAACTTGATTTAAATCTGGTATCAGTTTCCCTACCTGTGTATTATCAACCCCCTCACCTTAGAATTTCACCATTTGCAAAACTAAGTAAATCCCAAGAACTCAATGTAACTTTTCTCTATGATTAATTTGAAGTATTCATATAAGCTTTAAAAAAAAACTATCATTAAGATATTATATTTTGAAGAAAAACAAAATGGAAAAATAACTAAATTAAATATTTATCTTCCACCTGCTATTAGTTAGTAACAAAATTCTGAAAAAATGATTTTTATTATTCATTCTCCCTATTCATCTATCTATTCAAAAATAAATGTATTGAACATCAGCTATACAATAAGTAAGTAAATAACAAAGTTTCATCTTTGTGAAATTAAGAGAAGTGAAAATAGATATAAAATAATAATATTATAATAATAATTATATTACAATATGGGATACATTTATACTCTACAAAGTATATCACATATGCTTTCTTATTTATTCTTCATGATAATACTGTGAGCTAAGGATCAATATTTCCATTGTACAGGTGAGAAAACTAATGTTTAGAGACATTAAAAACCTGTCCCAAGTTCCAAAGGTAGTTTATATGCTGCATTTTAAAAGTATCTGATATATTTTGAAGTGCCTGCTTTTGAATGCTTTAATACAACCTTAACAACAAAGTTGCCATAAGAGATTGTGAGTATTATTTCTGAATAAGCAATTAAATAACACCCCACTGGTATCAGTTTCCTAAAATGACTTTAACAAATTATTATCATGCACAGACTAGCTTAACAACAGACTTATTCACACAGTTCTGGACACTGAAAAACCTAAATAAGTTTAACTGGGCCAAAATCAAGGTGTTAGCAGGGGCATGGTTTCTTCTGAGGTTCTAGGGGAGAGTTATTCCTTGTCTCTCTTAGGTTCTAGAGGTCAATGACATTCTTTGGTTTGTGAATACATCACTCTACTCTCTGCCCCTGTGGTCACATTGTCTTCTCCTCCCCTGAATATCAAATACTCCTCTACCTCTCTCTTTTAAGGATATATGTAATTGCATTTAGGGGTTACTCAGATATCAAGGATAATCTCCATATCTCAAAATCCTTAACATCTACAAATCTTTTTTTTTCTCTTTTTCATTTTATTCATATAAAGTAATATTTGAAGGTTCTACAGACTAGGAAGAGGATATGTTTTTAGGGGGTCATAACTATGCTTACCACACTATTCTGGACCTTGATGACCTTTACCTTGAATTGCTGACTCAATGTTTCTTTAGTTGGATTCCCAGTCTACAATTTCCTCTTTTCAAAACCACTTTACTTTATCACAAGACTACCTTCCTTAGATCAATTTTTCTATTCTAAATCTTTTATAGTTCTAATATCCATTGACTCATATCTGGAAAAATTTTCTTTAAGACTCTTTTGATCTTACCTTCTCCATACAACTAATATCCTTCTCTGACAGTGAGCATTCTTTATTCTAGCCAGACCAGAGTCATCACTATCGAATTAGGACATAATGCCCAATCTTCCTGCTGTTCCTTTGCCTAGGTAGAATACCCTCACTTAAAAATATTTTTTTTTTCTGATTTGACTATGGAAATACCTACCTTTAGAAAAATTAACAAAAATACCAACCTTGGGGAGTTTCAACATGGTGGAAGACTAAGATGCAGAGATCACCTTCCACTCCACAAATACATCAGAAATACATCTACATGTGGAACAGCTCCTACAGAACACCTACTGAATGCTGACAGAAGAACTCAGACCATTCAAAAGGCAAGAAACTCCCCATGTACCTGTGTAGGGTAAAAGAAAAAGGAAAAAAACAGACACAAAAGAATAGGGATGGGACCTGCACAACTGGGAGGGAGCTGTGAAGGAGGAAAGGTTTCCATACACTAGGAAGCCCCTTCTCAGGCAGAGACTGCAGGTGGCAGAAATGGAGGAGCTTCAGAGACATGGAAGAGAGCCCAGCAAGAAGGATGTGGAGAGAACAGTGGAGAGATTCCCGCAGAGAGTATGGGTGGTGACCAACACTCACCAGACCGAGAGGCTTGTCTGCTCACCCACTGGGGCAGATGGGAGCAGGGAGCTGAGGCTCAGGCTTCAGTCGGATCCCAGAGATAGGACTGGGGTTGGCTGCATGAACACAGCATGAAGGGGGTTAGTGCACCACAGCTAGCAGGGTGGGTGTCTGGGAAAATGTCTGGAGCTGCCAAAGAGGCAAGATACTTTTTCTTCCATCTTTGGTTCCAGTTGCATGAGGAGAAGGGATTAAAAGCACCACTTAAAGGAGCTCCAGAGAAGGGTGCAAGCTGTGGCTATCAGCACAGACCCCAGAGATGGGCTTGGGATGCTAAGGCTGCTGCTGCAGCCACCAAGAAGCCTGTGTGCAAGCACAGGTCACTGTCCACACCTCCCCTCCTGGGAGTCTGTGCAGCCCGCCACTGCCAAGGTCCTGTGATCCAGGGACAACTTCCCTGGGAGAATGCATGGCTGTTGCACTTCATGCCAGCCTCTGCCACTGCAGGCTTGCCCCACATCTGTACCCCTCCCTCCCCCTGGCCTCAGTGAGCCAGAGTCCCCAAATCAGCTGCTCCTTTAACCTCATCCTGTCTGAGTGAAGAACAGACGCTATCAGGTGACCTACATGCAGAGACGGGCCCAAATCCAAACCTGAACCCCGGGAGTAGTGTGAACAAAGAAGAGAAAGAGAAATTTCTTCCAGTATCTTCAGGAGCAGCAGATTAAATCTCCACAATAAACTTGTACCCTGCATCTGTGGAAAACCTAAATAGACAATGAATCATCCCAAATTGAGGAGGTGGACATTGGGAGCAGAAGATATATATCTTGTTCCCTTTTGATATTTTTGTGAGTGTGTATATGTATGCTTCTGTGTATGATTTTGTCTGTATAGCTTTTCTTTTACCATTTCTCCTAAGGTTCCATCTATCCTTTTTTTTTTTTTACTTAAAAAATTTCCTTTCTTAATAATTATTTTTTATTTTAATTATTTTTTCTTTCTTTCTTTCTTTCTTTCTTTTTCTTTATTTCTTTCTATTTTTTCTCCCTTTTATTCTAAGCCAGGTGGATGAAAGGCTCTTGGTGCTTCAGCCAGTTGTCAGGGTTGTGCGTCTGAGGTGGGAGAGCCAAATTCAGGGCACTGCTCCACAAGAAACCTCCGAGCTCCACTTAATACCAAAGGTTGAAAACCTTCCAGAGATCTCCATCTCAAAGCCAAGACCCAGTTTCACTCAAAAACCAGCAAGCTACAGTGCTGGGCACCCTATGTCAAAGAACTAGCAAGACAGAAACACAACCCCATCCATTAGCAGGAAGGCTGCCTAAAATCATAATAAGGCTACAGACACCACAAAACACACCACCGGATGTAGGCTTGCCAACCAGAAAGACAAGATGCAGCCTCATCCACAAGAACACAGGCACTAGTCTCCTCCCCAGGAGGCCTACACAACCCACTGAACCAAGCTTAACCACTGGGGACAGACACCAAAACAGCGGGAAATACGAACCTGCAGCCTGCCAAAAGGAGACCCCAAACACAGTAAGTTAAGCAATGAAAAGACAGAGAAACACAGCAGATGAAGGAGCAGGGTAAAAACCCACCAGACCTAACAAATGGAGAGGAAATAGACAGTGTACATGAAAAACAATACAGAATAATGATAGTAAAGGTGATCCAAAATCCAGAAAATAGAATAGAGAAAATACAAGAAAAGTTTAACAAGGACCTAGAAGAACTAAAGAGCAAACAAACAATGATGTACAACCCAATAATGACATTAAAAATTCTCTGGAAGGGATCAATAGCAGATAACTGAGGCAGAAGAACGGATAAGTGACCTGGAAGATAAAATAGTGGAAATAACTCCTGCAGAGCAAAATAAAGAAAAAAGAATGCAAAGATCAGTCTCAGAGACCTCTGGGAAAACATTAAATGCACTAACATTCGAATTATAGTTATCCCAGAAGAAGAAGAGGAAAAAGGAAGGACTGGGAAAATATTTGAAAGATAATATAGTTGACAACTTCCCTAATATGGGAAAGGAAATAGTCAAGTCCAGGAAACACAGAGAGTCCCAAATAGGGTAAATCCAAGGAGAAACATGCCAAGACACATATTAATCAAACAATCAACAATTAATTACAAAGCAAAAATATTAAAAGCAACAAGGGAAAAAAAAATAACACACAAGGGAATCCCTATAAGGTTAACAGCTGATCGTTCAGCAGAAACTCTGCAAGCCAGAAGGGAGTGGCAGGACATATTTAAAGTGATGAAGGAGAAAAACCTACAACCAAGATTACTCTACCCAGCAAAGATCTCATTCAGATTTGATGGAAAAAATTAAAACCTTTACAGACAAGCAAAAGCTGAGAGAACTCATCACCACCAAACCAGCTTTACAACAAACGCTAAAGGAAATTCTCTAGGCAGGAAACACAAGAGAAGGAAAAGACCTACAATAACAAACCAAAAAACAATTAAGATAATGGGAATAGCAACATACATATCAATAATTACCATAAATGTAAATGGATTAAATGCTCCAATCAGAAAACATAGACTGGCACAATGGATACAAAAACAAGACCCATATATATGCTGTCTACAAGGCACCCACTTCAAACCTAGGGACACATACAGACTGAAAGTGAAGGGATGGAAAAAGATATCCCATGCAAATGGAAATCAAAAGAAAGCTGGACTAGCAATTCTCATATCAGACAAAATGGACTTTAAAATAAAGACTATTAGAAGAGACAAAGAAGGACACTAAATAATGATCAAGGGATTGATACAAGAAGAAGATATAACAATTGTAAATATTCATGCACCCAACACAGGAGCACTTCAATACATAAGGCAAACACTAAAAGCCATAAAAGGGGAAATTGACAGTAAGACAATCATAGTAGGGGACTTTAACACCTCACTTTCACAAAAGGACAGATCATCCAAAATGAAAATAAATAAGGAAACACAGCTTTAAATGATAAAATAAACAAGGTTGACTTAACTGATATATATAGAACATTCCATCCAAGAACAACAGAATACATATTCTTCTCAAGTGCTCATGGAACATTCTCCAGGTGAGATTAAATGTTGGGCTATGAATCAAGCCTTGGTAAATTTAAAGAAATTGAAATCATACCAAGTATCTTTTTCTGACAACAGCGCTATGAGACTAGATATCAATTACAGGAAAAATCTGTACAAAATACAAGCACATGGACGCTAAACAATACATTACTAAATAACCAAGAGATCACTGAAGAAATCAAAGAGGAAATCAAAAAATACCTAGATACAAATAGCAAAGAACATACGATGACCCAAACCTATGGGATGCAGCAAAAGCAGTTCTAAGACGGAAGTTTATAGCTATACAAGTGTACATTAAGAAACAAGGAACATCTCAAATAAACAAGCTAAACTTACACCTAAAGCAATTAGAGAAAGAAGAAAAAAACAAACAAAGAACCCCCAAAGTTAGCAGAAGGAAAAATCACATAAAGATCACATCAGAAATAAATGAAAAAGAAATGAAGGAAATGATAGCATAGATTAATAAAACTAAAAGCTGTTTCTCTGAGAAGATAAACAAGATTAACAAAACATTAGCCAGACTCATCAAGAAAAAAAGGGAGAAGACTCAAATCAATAGAATTAGAATTGAAAAAGGTGAAGTAACAACGGACACTGCAGAAATATAAAGGATCATGAGACATTACTACAAGCAATTCTATGCCAATAAAATAGACAACCTGGAAGAAATGGACAAACTCTTAGAAATGCACAACCTTCTGAGACTGAACCAGGAAGAAATAGAAAATATGAACAGACCAATCACAAACACTGAAATTGAAACCGTGTTTGAAAATTTTCCAACAAACAAAAGCCCAGGATGAGATGGCTGCACAGGTAAATTCTATCAAATATTTAGGGAAGAGCTAACACCTACCCTTCTCAAACTCCTCCAAAATAAAGCAGAGAGAGGAGTACTCTCAAACTCATTCTGCAATGCCATCATCACCCTTATACAAAGCCAGACAAAGATGTCACAAAGAAAGAAAACTACAGGCCAATATCACTGATGAACATAGATGCAAAAATCCTACACAAAATACTAGCAAACAGAATCCAACAACAATTTAAAAGTTTCATACACCATGATCAAGTGGGTTTTATCCCAGGAATGCAAGGATTCTTCAATATATTCAAATCAATCTATGTGATACACCATATTAACAAATTGAAGGAGAAAAAACATATGATCACCTCAATCGATGCAGAGAAAGCTTTTGACAAAATTCAACACCAATTTATGATAAAAACCGTGCTGAAAGTAGGCATAGAGGGAACTTTCCTCAAAATAATAAAGGCCATATGTGACAAACCCACAGCCAACATCATCCTCAATGGTGAAAAACTGAAACCATTTCCACTAAGACCAGGAACAAGACAAGGTTGCCCACTCTCACCACTATTATTCAACATAGTGTTGGAAGTTTTAGCCACAGCAATCAGAGAAGAAAAAGATATGAAAGGAATCCAAATCCGAAAAGAAAAGTAAAGCTGTCACTCTTTGCAAATGACATGATATTATACATAGAGAATCCTAAAGATGCTACCAGAAAACTACTAGAGCTAATCAATGAATTTGGTAAAGTAGCAGGATACAAAATTATTGCACAGAAATCTCTTGCATTCCTGTGTACTAATGATGAAAAATCTGAAAGTGAAATTAAGAAAACATTCCCATTTAGCATTGCAACATAAAGAATAAAATATCTAAGAAAAAACATACCTAAGGAGACAAAAGACATGTATATAGAAAATTATAAGACACTGATGAAATAAATTAAATATGATACTAATAGATGGAGAGATATACCATGGTCTTGGATTGGAAGAATCAAAATTGTGGAAATGACTACTATCCAAAGCAATCTACAGATTCAATGCAATCCCTATCAAACTACCACTGGCATTTTTCACACAACTAGAACAAAAAATTTCACAATCTGTATGGAAACACAAAAGACCCCAAATAGCCAAAGCAATCCTGTGAACAAAAAACAAAGCTGGAGGAATCAGGCTGCTGACTTCAGACTATACTACAATGCTACAGTAATCAAGACAGTATGGTACTGACACAAAAACAGAAATATAGATCAATGGAACAGGATAGAAAGCCCAGATATAAACCCACACACATATAGTCACCTTACCTTTGATAAAGGAGGCAAGAATATACAGTAGAGAAAAGACAGCCTCTTCAATAAGTGGTGCTGGGAAAACTTGAGAGGTATATGTAAAAGTATGAAATTAGAACACTCCCAACACCATACACAAAAATAAACTCAAAGTGGATTAAAGACCTAAATATAAGGCCAGAAACTATCAAACTCTTAGAGGAAAACATAGGCAGAACACTCTATTGCATAAATTACAGCTTGATCCTTTTGACCCACCTCCTATAGAAATGGAGGTAAAAAAATAAATAAATAAACAAATGGGACCTAGTGAAACTTAAAAACTTTGCACAGCAAAGAAAACCATAAACAAGACCAAAAGACAACCTCAGAATGGGAGAAAATATTTGCAAATGAAGCAATTGACAAAGGATTAATCTCCAAAATTTAAAAACAGTTCATGCAGCTCAATATCAAAAAAACAAACAACCCAATCCAAAAATGTGAAGAAGACCTAAATACACATTTCTCCAAAGAAGATATACAGATTGCCAAAAAACATGAAAGAGTGCTCAATGTTATTAATTTTTAGAGAAATGCCAAACAAAACTACAATGAGATATCATCTCTCACCAGTCAGAATAGCCATCATCAAAAAATATGCAAACAATAAATGCTGGAGAGGTTGTGGAGGAAAGGGAACCCTCTTGCACTGTTGGTGGGGATGTAAATTGGTACAGCCACTATGGAGAACAGTATGGAGGTTCATTAAAAAACTAAAAATAGAAGTACCATAGGACCCAGCAATTCCACTACTGGGCATGTACCCTGAGAAAACCATAATTCAAAAAGAGTTATGTACCAAAATGTTCACTGAAGCTCTATTTACAATAGCCAGGACATGGAAGCAACCTAAGTGTCCATCAACAGATAAATGGATAAAGAAGATGTGGCACATATATACAAAGGAATATTATTCAGCCATAAAATGAAACAAAATTGAGTTATTTGTAGTGAGGTGGATGGACCTAGAGTCTGTCATGCAGAGTGAAGTAAGTCAGAAAGAGAAAAACAAATACCGTATGTTAACACATATATATGGAATCTAAGGAAAAAAAATAGGTCATGAAGAAAGATGGGAATAAAGACACAGACCTACTAGAGAATGAACTTTAGGATATGGGGAGGGGGAAGTGTATGCTGTGACAGAGTAGCATGGACATATATACACTACCAAACGTAAAATAGATAGCTAGTGGGAAGCAGCTGCATAACACAGGGACATCAGCTCGGTGCTTTGTGACCACCTAGAAGGTTGGGATATAGAGGGAGGGAGACAAAAGAGGGAAATTATATGGGAATATATGTATATGTATAACTGATTCAATTTCTTATAAAGAAGGCACTAACATACCATTGTAAAACAATTATACTCCAATAAAGATGTAAAAATAAATAAATAAATAAGCCAACCTCTCTAAAGAAAAAAGGAAGGCATTCAGTAAAGAAGATAAGAGACAAACCATAAAATGGTGAAATAACATGTAATACTGCCCTTTATAACCCATAACCAAAATTAAAATTAAAAAATAATACAAACTCTATTTCAACAGTTTTTCAAATATCCCTAAGTATTCATATGTGGAGTGAAATAGTCATTCTCATACATTGGCACTCATATTCTCCATCTCATTTCTTTGGTAATTACATATCTGTTGTAATCCCTTACATGTCTGAATTTACTGTCTTCATCCAGTCTAATTAATATCCCAATATTGATTTCTTTCAGCATTTCCGTGATTTAAACTTCGTAAATCTAATGTGTTATAATCAATCAATAGACTTCTGTATTATGTTAGAACAGGAAAGCTGACTATAAGAGAATAAAATGCCCACTTGGCTTTATATATAGTAGAGAGGAGACCTTCAAGATGACAGAGGAGTAAGACGTGGAGATCACCTTCCTCCCAAAAAATACATCAAAAATACATGTACATGTGGAAAAACTCCTACATAACACTTACTGAATGCTGGCAGAAGACATCAGACTTCCCAAAAGGCAAGAAAATCCCCACATACCTGGGTAGGGCAAATGAAAAAACAGATACAAAAGAATAGGAACAGAACCTGTAAATCTGGGACTCAGCTGTGAAGGAGGAAAAGTTTCCATACACTAGGGAGCCCCTTCACTGGCAGGGACAGGGGCTGGGCAGTGGGGGAAGCTTCAGAGCCATGCAGGAGAGCACAGAAACAGGGGTGCAGAGGGCAAAGAGGAGAGATTGCTGCACAGAGGATTGGTGCTGACCAGTGCTCACTGACCTGAGACACTTGCCTGCTCACCCACCAGGGTGGGTGAGGGCTGAGAGCTGAGGCTTGGGTTATGGTTGTCAGACCCCAGGGAGAGGACTGGGGTTGGCTGCATGAAGACAGCCAGAAGGGGGTTAGTGCACCACAACTAGCCAGGAGAGAGTCAGGGAAAATGTCTGGAACTGCCTAAGAGGCAAGAGACAATTGTTTCAAGATACATGAGAAGAGGGGATTCCTGCTTTGTGCACCCATAGAAGGCAAAACACCACCTAAGTAAGTTCCAGAGACAGGCATGAGCCATGGCTATCAGCTATCACAGAGACAGATATGAAACACTAATGCTGTCACTGCCTTCACCAAGAATCCTGTGTGCAAGCACAGGTCATTACTCACACCCCCGTCGGGAGCCTGTGCAGGATGCCACTGCCAGTGTCCCAAGGTCCAGGGACAACTTCCCCAGGAGAGCAAAGAGCATGCCTCACACTGTTGCAATGTTAAGCTGGCCTCTGCAACTGCAGACTCACGCCACATTCAAATTATGACTACCATAACCCTCCCTCTCCCCAGCCTGAGTGAGCAAGAGAGACCTAATCAGCCGCTGCTTTAACCCCCTCCTGTCTGGAGGGGGAACAGATGTCTGAGGGTGGCCTACAAAGAGAGGCAGGGCCAAAATCAAAGATGAAACCCAGGAGTTGTGCAAATAAAGAAGGGAAAGGGATATTTTTCCATGCAGCCTAAGAAGGAGCGGATTAAATCCCTACAATAAACTTGATGAACCCTGCATCTCTGGAATACATGAATAGACAATGAACATTCCTCAAATTGAGGCAGTAGATTTTTGGAGCAACTGTACACTCGGGGTTCACTTTCTGCATCTGATTTGTTTCTGGTTTTTATATTTATCTTAGTTTAGTTTTTAGTGCTTGTTATTATTGGTGGATTTGTTTATAGATTTGGTTACTTTCTTTTTTTAAATTTTATTATTTTTTTAATATTTTGTAATTTTTATTTTTTTTGCCTTTTTTCTCTATTTCTGAGTGTATATGAATATGTTTCTTTATGTGATTTTTATCTCTTTAGGATTGCTTTTACCATTTTTCCTGGGCACTGACTATTGTTTTTTTTGTTTTGTTTTGTTTGGTTTGGTTTGGTTGTTTTCTTTTTATGAGTGTGTTTGTATTTTTCTTTGTGTGATTTTGTCTGTTTAGTTTTACTTTTAACATTTGGTTTGGGGTTTATCAGTTCTTTTCTTTTTTTGTCTTCCTTTTTTTCTGCCTTTTCTTACAAGCCGTGTGGCTGGCAGGGTCTTGGTGTTCTGGCCAGGTGTCACACCTGAGCCTCTGAGATGAAAGAGCTGAATCCAGGATATTGGACCGCCAGAGAATTCCTGGCCCCACATAATATCAATTGGCAAGAACACTCACAGAGATCTACTTCTCAACATTAAGACCCAGCTCCACCCAATGGCCAGCAAGCTCCAGTGATGGACACCCCATGACAAAAAACTAGCAAGACAGGAACACAAATCCACCCATTAACAGAGAGGCTGCCAAAAATCATACTAAGGTCACAGACACCTTAAAACACACCAGAGGACTTGGCCCTAACCACCAGAAAGACAAGATCCATCCCCACCCACCAGAACACAGGCACCAGTCCCCTCCACCAGGAAGCGTACACAACCCACTGAACCAAACTTAGCCACTGGGGACAGACAACAAAAACAACAGGAACTATGAACCTGCAGCCTGCAAAAAGGAGACCCCAAACACAATAAGTTAAGCAAAATGAGAAGACAGAAAAACACACAGCAGATGAAGGAGCAAAGTAAAAACGCACCAGACCTAACAAATGAAGAGGAAATAAGGAAATAGGCAGTCTACCTGAAAAACAATTCAGAGAAATGACAGCAAAGATGATCCAAAATCGTGGAAATAGAATGGAGAAAATACAAGAAACATTTAAAAAAGACCTAGAAGAACTAAAGAACAAACAAACAATAATGAACAACACAATAAATGAAATTAAAAAATACTCTAGAAAGAATCAATTGCAAAATAACTGAGGCAGAAGGATGGATAAGTGACATGGAAGAAAAAACAGTGAAAGTAACTACCACAGAGCAGAATAAAGAAAAAAGAATGAAAAAAATTGAGGATAGTCGCAGAGACCACTGGGACAATATTAAAACACCAACGTTAGAATAATAGGTGTCCCAGAAGAAGAAGAGGAAAAGAAACAGTCTGAGAAAATATTTGAAGAGATTATAATTACAAACTTCCCTAACATAGGAAAGGATATAGACAATCAAGTCCAGGAAGGGCAGACAACCTCATATGGGATAAATCCAAGGAGAAACATGCCAAGACACATATTAATCAAACTATCAAAAATTAAATACAAAGATAATGTAAAAGCATCAAGGGAAAAACAACAAATAGCATAAAACAAAAACCCCATAAGCTTAACAGGTGATCCTTCAGCAGTAACTATGCAAGCCAGAAGGAGTGGCAGGATGTATTTAAAGTGATGAAATGGAAAAAGCTACAAAAAATTACACTACACAGCAAAGATCTCATTCAGATTCATTGGAGAAATTGAAACCTATACAAACAAGCAAAAGCTAAGAGAATTCAGCACCACCAAACCAGCCTTACAACAAAAGCTAGAGGAAATTCTCTAGGTAGGAAATACAGAGAAGAAAAAGATCTAAAAATACAAACCCCAAACAATTAAGAAAATGGTAATACGAACATACATATTGATAATCACCTAAATGTAAGATGATTAAATGCTCCAACCAAAAGACACAGACTGGCTGAATGGACACAAAAACAAGACTTGTATACCTGCTGTTTACAAGAGACCCACTTCAGACCTCGGGACACATACAGACTGATAGTGAGGGTTAGAAAAGGATATTCCATGCAAATGGAAATCAAAAGAAAGCTGGAATAGCAATATTTATATCAGATAAAATAGACTTTAAAATAAAGAATGTTACAAGGGACAAGGAAGGATACTACATAATGATCAAGGGATCAATCCCAGAAGAAGATATAACAATTATAAATATATATGCACCCAACATAAGAGCACCTCAATACATAAGGCAAATGTTAACAGCCATAAAAGATAAATTGACAGTAACACAGAATTGTAGGGGATGTTAAGATACCTCTTTCAACAAAGACAGATCATTGAAAATGAAAATAAATAAGGAAACAGAAGCTTTAAATGACACATTAAACAAGATGGACTTAACTGATATTTATAGGAAAGTCCATCCAAGACAGCAGAATACACTTTATTCTCAAGTGCTCATGAAACATTCTCCAGGATAGACCATATCTTGGGTCACAAATCAAGACTTGGTAAATTTAAGAAAATTGAAGTCATATAAAATATCTTTTCCAACCACAGCACTAAGAGACTAGATATCAATTACAGGAGAAAAATGGTAAAAACTGCAAACACATGGAGGCTAAACAATATGCTACTAAATAATCAAGAGATCACTGATGAAATCAAGAAACAAATGACAATGAAACCATGATGACCCAAAACCTAAGGGAAGCAGCAGAAGTTGGTCTAAGAGGGAAGTTAATAGCAATATAATCCTACATCAAGAAACAAAAAATCTCAAATAAACAACCTAACCTTACACCTAAAGCAATTGTAGAAAGAAAAAAAAAAAAAACCCAAAGTGAGCAGAAAGAAAGAAATCCTAAAGATCAGATCAGAAATAAATGAAAAAGAAATGAAGTAAAAAGTAGCAAAGATCAATAAAACTAAAAGCTGGTTCTTTGAAAAGATAAAAAAAAAAAAAATTGATAAACCATTAGTCAGACTCATCATGAAAAAAAAAAGGAGAGTACTCAGATCAACAGAATTAGAAATGAAAAAGGAGAAGTAAAAACTGACACTGCAGAAATACAAAGGATCATGAGAAATTACTACAAGCAGCTATATGCCAATAAAATGGACAACCTGGAAGAAATGGACAAATTCTTAGAAAAGCAAAACCTTCCGAGACTGAACAAGGAAGAAATAAAACATATAAAGAGTCCAAGCACAAGCACTGAAAATAACTGAATAACTGAAACTATTATTTAAAAACTTCCAACAAAAAAAGCCTAGGACCAGATGGCTTCACAGGTGAATTCTATAAAACATTTAGAGAAGAGCTAACACCTATCCTTCTCAAACTCTTCCAAAATATAGCAGAGTGAGGAACACTCCCAAAATCATTCTATGAGGCCACCATCACCCTGATACTAAAACCAGACGAAGATGTCACAAAGAAAGAAAAATACAGGGCAATATCACTGATGAACAAAAATAAACAAGTGGGACCTAATGAAACTTAAAAGCTTTTGCACAGCAAAGGAAACCATTAAAAAGATGAAAAGACAACCCTCAGAATGGCAGGAAATATTTGCAAGTGAAGCAACTGACAAAGGATTGATCTCCAAAATATGCAAGCAGCTTATGCAGCTCAATATCAAAAAAACAAATAACCCAATCCAAAAATGGGCAGAAGACCTAAACAGACATTTCTCCAAAGAAGACATATAGATTGCCAACAAACACATAAAAGGATGCTCAACATCACTAATATTTAGAGAAATGCAAATCAAAACCACAATGATGTATTACTTCACGCCAGTCAGAATGGCCATCATCAGAAAATCTGCAAACAGTAAATGCTGGAGAAGATGTGGAGAAAATGGAACCCTCTTGTGCTGTTGGTGGGAATGTAAATTAATACAGCCACTATGGAGAACAGTTTTGAAGTTCCTTAAAAAACTAAAAATAAAACTACCATACCACCCAGCAATCTCACTACTGTGCATATACCCTGAGAAAACCATAATTCAAAAAGAGTCATGTACCACAATGTTCATTGCAGCACTATTTACAATAGCCAGGACATGGAAGCAACCTAAATGTCCATCAACAGATGAATGGATAAAGAAGATGTGACACATATATACAAAGGAATATTACTCAGCCATAAAAGGAAATGAAATTAAGTTATTTGTAGTGAGTTGAATGGACCTAGAATCTGTCATACAGAGTGAGGTAAGTCAGAAAGAGAAAAACAAATACCGTATGCTAACACTATATATATGGAATTTAAAAAAAATAGTTCTGATGAACCTAGGGGCAGGACAGGAATAAAGAGGTAGACATAGAGAATGGATTTGAGGACATAGGGAGGGGGAATGGTAATCTGGGACGAAGTGAGAGAGTAGCAATGACATATATACATTACCAACTGTAAAATAGATAGCTAGTGGGAAGGAGCTACATCACATAGGGAGATCAGCTCTGTGCTTTGTGACCACCTAGAGTGGTGGAATTGGGAGGGTGGGAGGAAGGTGCAAGAGGGAAGGGATATAGTGATATATGTATACATACAGCTGATTCACAACAAAGGAACTAACACAACATTGTAAAGCAATTAAACAGTTTTAAAAAATTAAAAATATAGGTCTTTAGGTGTCCAAAAAATGTGAAATTTTCAGTATAGAAAATAAATTATGTACTCCTTCTTTATCTTAACATTAGGTAAATAATGTTGGAAAATTATTTATTTATTTATTTACTTACTTACTTACTTACTTATTTAGTGGCTTTTTGCAGTCAGTGGAGGTCAATATATGCATGCATCTGCCACATTTAACTGAATGCCCCCTACAAATTTTATTAAGTACTTAAAATGGCAATGGTGGATTCAGGCTTCCAGCATGAGAAATAATAGTTTTGGGGAGTCTTTTTGGCCCAGGGAAATTTTCCTCTGATTCCTCTATTAAAGGTGGGAAGGGAGTAAGACTGATTCAGGGATCAAGCCTGATTCTGATTCTGTGGCGTGACATGTGGGATCCTAGTCCCCTACCAGGGATGGAACTCATGCCCTCTGCAGTGGAAGCACAGAGTTTTAACCACTGGACCGGAAGGGAAGTCGCTGGAAGCATATGTATTTTTAATTAATATTTATAAACCAAACTAAAAATATAGCTTCCTCCCTTCCTAAGAAAATGTAATTAAAATGGTGGATTGTCTACTACAAATGTAAACAAACACTTTTTCTTATGAGATAGTCACTTATTTCATTGGCAAAAGATGGAAAGTTGTACACAATATGTTTTTCCCATTAGCTGTCAATACTAAAAAGAGAATGCGGCCAAATGTGTAGAGGAGAGGCAGACAATTTGGAGTAGATATATCTTTCAATGTCTAACAGTGAGGGCTTCAAGTAAGATTAAGGTGGCTAACAAGAGGGCTTTATTGGTGGTGCAGTGGTTAAGAATCCGCCTGCCAATGTAGGGGACATGGATTCGATTCCTGGCCTGGGAAGATCCCACATGCCATGGAGCAACTAAGCCTGTGCACAACCACTACTTACCCTGCACTCTAGAGACTGCGAACCACAACTACTGAGCCCGCATGCCACAACTACTGAGCCCGCATGCCACAACTGAAGCCTGTGCACCTAGACCCCATGCTGTGCACCAAGAGAAGACATGACAATGAGAAGCCCACACACAACAACAAGGTGTAGCCCCTGCTAACAGCAAATGGAGAAAGCCTGCACACAGCAATGAAGATGCAACACAGCCAATAATGAAAACAAATAAATAGGGGGGCCCTTCAAGATGGTGGAGGAGTAAGATATGGAGATCACCTTCTTCCCCATAAATACATCAGAAATGCATCTACATATGGAACAACTCCTATAAAACACATACTGAATGCGGGCAGAAGAACTCAGACTTCCCAAAAGCCAAGAAACTCCCCACGTACCTGGGTAGGGCAAAAGAAAAACAAAGCAGAGACAAAAGAATAAGGATGGGACCTGCACCTCTGGGAGGGAGCTGTGAAGGAGAAAAAATTTCCACATACTAGGCGGTCCCTTCACTGGCAGGGATGGGGTGAAGATGGGGGAAGCTTCAGAGCCACAGAGGAGAGCACAGAAACAGGGGTGCAGTGGCCAAAGCAGAGAGATTCCCACACAGAGGATCGGGGCAGACCAGCACTCACCAGCCTGAGAGGCTTGTCTGCTCACCCACCTGGGTGGTGGGGTCTGGGAACTGAGGCTCAGGCTTTGGAGGTCAGCACCCAGAGAGAGGACTGGGGTTGGCTGTGTGAACACAGCCTGAAGGGGGCTAGTGTGCCGCAGCTAGCTGGGAAGAAGTCCGGGAAAATGTCTGGAACTGTCTAGGAAGCAAGAGACCACGTTTCGGGGTGAGTTAGAAGAGATGATTCAGAGCACCACCTAAACAAGGTCCAGAGATGCACGTGAGCTGCAGCTATCAGTGTGAACACCGGAGATGGGCATGAATGCTAAGGCTGCTGCTGCAGCCATCAAGAAGCCTGTGTGCAAGCACAGGTCACCATCCACATCTCCCTTCATGGGGGCCTGTGCAGCCTGCCACTGCCAGGGTTCCATGATCCAGGGACAACTTCCCTGGGGAAACATAGGGTGTGCTTCAAGATAGTGGAACGTCACTCTGGCTTCTGCCACCACAGGCTCACCAGGCATTCTGTATGCCTCCCTCCCGCTGGCTTGAGTAAGCTAAAGCCCCCTAATCAGCTGCTCCTTTAACTCCCTCCTGTCTGGGTGGAGAACAGATGCCAGAGGGTGACCTACATTCAGAGGTGGGGCCAAATCTAAAGGTGAACCACAGGAGCTGTGCAAAGAAGAGAAAGGGAAATTTCTCTGTGCAACCTCAGGAGCAGCAGATTAAATCTCCACGATCAACTTGATGTACCCTGCATCTGTGGAATACCTGAATAGACAAACAATCATCCCAAAATTGAGGCAGTGGACTTTGGGAGCAACCACTGACTTGGGGTTTGCCTTCTGCATCTAATTTGTTTCTGGCTTTATGTTTATCTTAGGTTAATATTTAGAGCTTATTATCATTGGTATATTTGTTTATTGCTTTGGTTGCTCTCTTCCTTTATATATATATTTTTCCTTCTTTTTCTCTTTTTATGAGTGTGTATGTGTATGCGTGTTTGTGTAATTTTGTCACTGTAGTTTTGCTTTTACAATTTGTCCTAGAATTCTGTCTGTCCATTTTAATTTTTTAGTATAGTTTTAAGCGCTTGTTATCATTGGTGGATTTGTTTATTGGTTTAGTTGCTCTCCTCTTTCTTTTCTTTCTTACTTCTTTTTATTTTAATAAGATTTTTTAATATTTTATTTTAATTATTTTATTTTTTCTTTCTTTATTATTTTTCTCCCTTTCTTCTGAGCTGTGTGGTTGAGAGGGTCTTGGTGTTCCAGCCGGATGTCAGGCCTGAGCCTCTTATATTGGAGAGCCGAATTCAGGACATTGGTCCACCAGACACCTCCCAGCTCCATGTAGTATCAATGGGTGAGTGCTCCCCCAGAGATCTGTCTCAATGCTAAGATCCAGCTCCACTCAACGACCAGCAAGCTCCAGTGCTGAACACCCCATGACAAACAATTTGCAAGACAGAAAAACCATGCCACCCATTAGCAGAGAGGCTGCCTAAATCATAATAAGTTCACAGACACCACAAAACACACCACCAGATGTGGTCCTGCCCAACAGAAAGACAAGATCTAGCCTCATCCACCAGAACACAAGCACCAGTGCCCTCCATCAGGAAGCCTAGACAACTCACTGAACCACCCTTAATCACTGGGGGCAGATGCCAAATACAATGGGAACTACAAACCTGCAGTCTGCAAAAAGGAGACCCCAAACACAGTAAGTTAAGCAAAATGAGAAGACAGAGAAATACACAGCATATGATGGAGCAAGGTAAAAACCCACGAGACAAAATAAATGATGAGGATATAGGCAGTCTACCTGAAAAAGAATTCAGAGTAATGATAGTAAACATGATCCAAAATCTTGGAAATAGAATGGAGAAAATACAACAAATGTTTAACAAGGACCTAGAAGAACTAAAGAGCAAACAAACAATGATGAACAACAAAATAAATGAAATTAAAATTTCTCCAGAAAGAATCAATAGCAGAATAACTGAGGCAGAAGAACGGATAAGTGACCTGGAAGATAAAAGAGTGGAAATAACTACTGCAGAGTAGAATAAAGAATAAAGGATGCAAAGAATTGAGGACTGTCCCAGAGACCACTGGGACAACATTAAACACAACAACATTCAAATTATAAGGGTCAAAGAGGAAGAAGAGAAAAGGAAAGAGCTGAGAAAATATTTGAAGATATTATATTTGAAAACTCTCTTAATAAGAGAAAGGAAATAGTCAATGAAATCCAGGAAGCACAAAGTGTCCCATATGGGATAAATCCAAGGAGAAACATGCCAAGACACATATTAATCAAACTATCCAAAATTAAATACAAAGAAAATATTAAAAGCAGCAAGGGAAAAGCAACAAATAACATACAACAAAATCCTCATAAGCTTAAAAGCTGACCTTTTAGCAGAAACTCTGTAAGCCAGAAAGGTGTGGCAGGACATGTTTAAAGTGATGAAAGAGAAAAACCTACAACCAAGATTACTCTACCAAGAAAAGTCTCATTCACATTCAATGGAGTAATTTAAACTTTTAAAGACAAGCAAAAGCGAGGAGAATTCATCACACTCAAACCATATTTACACGAAAATGCCAGAGCAACATCTTTAGGCAGGAAGCACAAGAGCAGGAAAAGACCTACAAAAACAAACCCAAAACAATTAAGAAAATGTTAATAGGAACATACACATCGATAATTACCTTAAATATAAAAGGATTAAATGCTCCAACCAAAAACATAGACTGGCTGAATGGATACAAAAACAAGGCCTGTATATACGCTGTCTACAAGAGACCCACTTCAGACCTAGGGAAACATACAGACTGAAAGTGAGGGGAGGGAAAAAGATATTCCATGCAAATGGTAAACAAAAGAAAACTGGAGTAGCAATTCTCATATCAGACAAAATAGACTTTAAAATAAAGACTATTAGAAGAGACAAAGAAGGACACTATATAATGATCAAGGGGTTAATCCAAGAAGAAGATATAAAAATTGTAAATATTTATGCACCCAACAAAGGAAAACCTCAATACATAAGGCAAATGCTAACAGCCATAAAAGGAGAAATCAACAGTAACACAAGTTAAAGTCCATGAGTAGTGGACATTATCGCCCCACTTTCACCAATAGAAAGAGCATCCAAAATGAAAATAAATAGGGAAGAATAAGCCTTAAATAATATATTAAAAAGATGGACTTAATTGATATTTATAGGACATTGAATCCAAAAAAAAAACAGAATACACTTTCTTCTCAAGTGTTCATTGAGCATTCTCCAGGATAGACCATATCACGGGTCACAAATCAAGCTTTGGTAAATTTAAGAAAATTGAAATTGTGTCAACTAACTTTTTCCAAGTACAACACTATGAGATTTGATATCAATTATGGGAAAAAAAAAACCTGTAAAAATACAAACACAAGGAGGCTATACAGTACACTACTAATTAACC
Source organism: Grampus griseus (assembly GCF_964374135.1). NCBI lineage: Eukaryota > Metazoa > Chordata > Mammalia > Artiodactyla > Delphinidae > Grampus > Grampus griseus. Next base: position 50,824,727 of record NC_139012.1, read on the forward strand.
AAGAGATCACTGAGGAAATCAAAGAGGAAAGAAAAAAAAAAAACCCTAGAAACAAATGACAATGAAAACACGACAACCCAAAACCTATGGGATGTAGCAAAAGTAGCTCTAAGAGGGAAGTTTACACCAATACAATCCTACCTCAAGAAAGGAGAAACATCTCAAAGAAACAACCTAAACTTACACCTAAAGCAATTACAGAAAGAAGAAGAACAACAACAAAAAAACCAAAAAACACAACGTTATCAGAAGGAAAGAAATCATAAAGATCAGATCAGAAATAAATGAAAAAGAAATGAAGGAAACAATATCAAAGACCAATAAAACTAAAAGCTGGTTCTTTCAGGAGATAAACAATTTTGATAAACCATTAGCCAGACTCATCAAGAAGAAAAGGGAGAATACTCAAATCAATAGAATTAGAAATGAAAAAAGGAGAAGTAACAACTGACACTGCAGAAATTGAAAGGATCATGAGAGATTACTAAAAGAAACTATATGCCATTAAAATGGACAACCTGGAACAAATGGACAAATTATTAGAAAAGCACAACCTTCTGAGTCTGAATCTTGAAGAAATAGAAAATATAAACAGACCAATCATAAGCTCTGAAATTGAAACTGTGAGTAAAAATCTTCCAACAAACCAAAGCCCAGAACCAGATGGCTTCATAGATGAATTCTTTCAAACATTTAGTGAACAGCTAAGACCTGTCCTTCTCAAACTCTTCCAAAATATAGCAGAGGGAGGAAAACTCTGAAACTCATTGTACAAAGGCATCATCTCCCTGATACCAAAACCAGACAAAATTGTCACAAAAAAAATTAAAATAAAAAACAAGAAAAACAACTGCAGGCCAATATCACTGATGAACATACATGCAAAGCCCTCAACAAAATACTAGCAAACAGAATCCAGCATCATATTAAAAGGATCATACACCATGAACAAGTGGGGTTTATCCCAGGAACACAAGGTTTCTTCAATATATCCAAATCCATCAATGTGATACACCATATTAAGAAGTTGATGGATAAAAAGCATGTGATCATCTCAGTACATACAGAAAAATTTTTGACAAAATTCAACACCCATTTACAATAAAAAACCCTATAGAGTAGAGAGAACTTACCTCAATAAAATAAAGGCCATATATGACAAACACACAGCAACCTTGTTCTCAATAGTAAAAAAAATTTCCACTAAGATCCAGAATAAAATAGGTTGCCCACTCTCACCACTGTTATTCAAAATAGTTTTGGAAGTTTTAGGCACAGCACTCAAAGAAGAAAAATAAAAGGAAACCAAATTGGAAAAGAAGAAGTAAAACTGTCACTGTTAGCAGATGACATCATACTATACATAGAGAATCTTAAGGATGCTCCTAGAAATTACTAGGACTAATCAATGAATTTGGTATAGTACCAGGATACAAAATTAATGCACAGAAATCTCTCACAATCCTATACACTAATGATGAAAAATCTGAAAGAGAAATTAAGGAAACACTCCCATTTACCATTGCAACAAAAAGAATAAAATAACTAGGAATAAATCTACCTAAGGAGACAAAAGACCTGTGTGCAGAAAATTATAAGATACTGACAAAAGAAATTAAAGATGATACAAACAGATGGAGAGATATACCATGTTCTTAGATTGGAAGAATCTACATTGTGAAAATGATTATACTACCCTAAGCAATCTACAGATTCAATGCAATCCCTATCAAACAACCAATGGCATTTTTCACAGATCTAGAACAAAAAAATTCACAACTCATATGGAGACACAAAACACCCCAGATGGCCAAAGCAATCTAGAGAAAGAAAAATGGGTCTGGAGTAATAAGGCTCCCTGACTTCAGAGTATACTACTAAGCTACAGCCATCAAGACAGCATGGTACTGGCACAAAAACAGAAATATAGATCAATGGAACAGGATAGAAAGCCCAGAGATAAACCCACGCACATATGCTCAGATAAACCCACGTACATATGGTCACCTTGTCTTTGATAAAGGAGGCAAGAATATGCAATGGAGAAAAGACAGCCTCTTCAATAAGTTGTGCTAGTATAACTCAATAACTTCGTGTAAAAGAATGAAATTAGAACACTCCTTAACACCATACACAAAAATAAACTCAAAATGGATTAAAGACCAAAATGTAAGGCCAGACACTATAACACTCTTAGAGGAAAGCATAGGCAGAGCACTCTATGACATAAATCATAGCAAGATCCTTTTTGACCTATCTCCTAGAGAAATGGAAATAAAAACAAAAATAAACAAATGGGGTCTAATGATGATTAAAATCTTTTGCACAGCCGAGAAAACCATTAAAAAGATGAAAGGACAACCCTCAGACTGAGAGAAAATATTTGCAAATGAAGCAACTGACAAGGATTAATCTCCAAAATATCAAGCAGCACATGCAGCTCAATATCAAAAAAATAAACAATCCAATACAAAAATGGGCAGACGACCTGAATAGGAATTTCTCCAAAGAAGCCACAAAACACATGAAAGGATGCCCAATATCACTAGTCATTAGAGAAATGCAAATCAAGACTACAATGAGGTATCATCACACACCAGTCAGAAGGCTATCATCAAAAAATCTACAAATAAATGCTTGAGAGGATGTGGAGAAAAGGGAGCCCTCTGGCATTGTTGGTGGGAATTGATACAACCACTACGGAGAACAGTATGGAGGTTCCTTAAAAAACTAAAAATAGAACTACCACACAACCCAACAATCGCACTACTTGGCATATACCCTGAATAAAACATAATTCAGAAAGAGTCATGTACCACAATGTTCATTGCAACTCTAATTACAATAGCCAGGACATAGAAGCAACCTAAGTGTCCATCAACAGCTGAATTGGACAAAGAAGATGTGGCACATATATACAATGGAATATTACTCAGCCATATAAAGTAACGAAATTATTTGTAGTGAGTTGGATGGTCTTAGAGACTGTCATACAGACTGAAGTAAGTCAGAAAGAGAAAAACAAATACCATTTGCTGACACATATATATGGAATTAAAAAAAAATACAAAAGCTTCTGAAGAACCTAGGGGCATGGCAAGAATAAAGACTCAGATGTGGAGAATGGACTTGAAGACATAGGGACGGGGAAGGGTAAGCTGGGATGAAGTGAGAGAGTGGAATGGACATATATACACTACCAATGTAATATAGATAGCTAGTGAGAAACAGCCACATAGCCCAGGGAGATCAGCTCAGTGTTTTGTGTCCACCTAGATGGGTGGGATAGGGAGGGTGACATGGAGACGCAAGAGGGAGGGGATTTGGGGATATATGTATATGTATAGTGGATTCACTTTATTATGCAGCAGAAACTAACACACCATTGTAAAGCAATTATACTCCAATAAAGATGTTAAAAAAAAAATCTGGAGAAGGGTGATGAAATAGAGATGTAGTTAAAAGAACAATAACCATGAGTTGATAATTATTGAGCTGAGTGATGAATATAAGGGGATTCAGTATTCTCTTTTAGTGTCTACTTTTGTATATTTACAAGATTTTCTCTAAAATAATTTTTTTAATGTTTTTGATTAGAGAAAGTTCTGTGCATGTGTTATATCGTCACAATAAGAGCTCCCATTATACTGTTTTTTGTTAAATTTCTCTTCTGCCTTTTCCATCAGAAATACTAAAATGGGAGCCACACATTCTACATAATCAACTTCACATTCCTTCTTCAAATGTTATTTAGATATCTGAATAAAATCAATTTAAAATTAAAAACAACCTTACAGAAAACAAAACAAAACAAACAAATACATAAATAAATGTATTTTTTAAAAAGGGTGGGTGCTAAGGAGGAAACTGGGATTCATGTCCTGCTTGGTGCCAAATAAACAGACAGACACCAAAGTCTTTACTGGGGCCACTCCTTTTCCAAATCATAGGAAATTGTTTTACAGCAAGTTTTCATGTTTCCACTGCTTCACTGTCCCCTATGAACAGAGGTGTTCAAGATATCTAACTAGTTTTGTCTTTTTTTGGTAGTTTGTCCAGAAAATCATTCTTCTACTATTGTCTTAAAACAATCAAATTGATTCTTACAAAACATAGTGCAAAAATGTATATTCAAATGTTATTTAATGCATTTGTTATACAGAAATATTTTTGGATTTCTTTCTGAGAGACCTACTTGCATGAATTCTACTAAATGAAGTATAAATATTCAAAGCTATGCCTTTTATAATGTAAAGTTGATACCTAAAATACTTCTCTTATACACTTCAACTGTAGTTATTTTTTCTTTAAAAGTTAATTCAACATTTCAAAAAAATCCACTCATTTTTATATACTACCTAACTGTTCACCAAAGCTGTTTATGATTTCCTCCCACTTGTTTCTGAGTATATTATTAACTAACATTATTCTTGTTATAGGGGAGACATATTTTAGGATTTTAAAATGTTGCTAAAAGTAGCTAAACATTATAAATTAAGCATTTCAAGGCTGTAAAAATGATTATATGATTCTTGAAAATTCTTCCTCCTTTGCAACACTGGTTACTTCCTCACATGAAATCCCATCATCACATCTAGAGACTGAAAGATATGAGCATAGCACTTTTGAAATTATACTTTCATTAAAAAGGTTTCTTAGAAGAGTCTTATCTCTAACTTAATATTTATATAATTATTTTTTGGTCTCCTGCTGACTCTCTTCACCCTTGGTTTTTGTGTTATCACTTTGTCTTCAACCACCTCATGCTTAACTATTTGCTTGTTTCCAGTCATCTTTCAGATTCTTTTTCCTTGACGCTATGATCTGAAATTTTGTGTTCCTCCCAAAATCCATGTGTTGAAACCTAATGCCCAAAGTGATGGTATTAGTAGGTGGACTTTGGGGAGGTGATTATTTCATGAGGGTGGTGTCTTCATAAATGGAATTAGTGCTCTTAGGAAAGAAACCCTGGACAGCTCCCTTGTCCTCTCTGTCATGTAAGGATATAATGTTATAAGGAGAAGTAAGCAGTCTATAGCCTGGAAGAGGGTTCTCACCAGAGCCCGAACATAATGGCATTCTGATCTTGGACTTCCAGCCTCTGGGAAGTTAAAAAAGAAAAAAAATCACTACATTTACTTTTAAGTGAGGAATGACATAAAAATATTGCATATGACCAATAGCATCTTACAGTCAAGGATTGAAAATGGTGAATCCTGAAACTGGGAGACCAGAAATGAGGCTTTTGAAATATTCTAGAAGAGATCATTTTCCTTTAAATAAGTAAGTGATTTGGGGATAGAAAGGAAGACAGAATACAACGGCAACATATTTTGCTGTTTATAAACACCCAGTTTATGTCTTTTTTTTTTTTTTTTTTTAGTAATATGAACAAAGACACCATTCTTTACCATTCCATGGTTTGCAGAGTTCTGCCTTTTGGTTTATTCTCTTCTTATTCTATAGTCACCATGTGGCAATTACCCACTTGCCTACAAATTATGCTGTTACTCTAACTCAGCGGTTCCCAATCAGGGATGTTTTTTCTTCTCCCTGCAAGGGACATTTTGCAATGTCTGGGGACATATTGCAATGCTCATAGACCTTTTTAGTTACGACAACCAGAAGGCAGTGCTACTGGCACCTAGTGGGTTGAGGCCTGGGAAGGTACCAACCATCCTATAATATATAGAATATCCCCCCACTACAAATAATTATCTGATCACAAATGTCATTGTGCCAAGGTTGCTATAGTTAGAGTTGTTACAAATTTCTAACTCACATGTTATAAACATGAAAGGAGTTCATTGCAATTACCTTGGAAACCTTAGCAGCTACTAAGTTAAATGTGTCTAAAATTAAACTCATGGTTAGAAACCTCGAATTTTTCTAAAATTTTAGCACCCAAATCATGAATATTATACCAATTATCTCATGTTATATCCTACACACAAACAAGTAATAAAGCCTCCAAATTATAACTTTCTAAGTGTTTATAATATTCCATCCTCCTCTCTATCCCCAAATCACTTACTTTTTTAAAGGAAAATTATCTCTTTCTAGAATACTTCAAAAGCCTCATTTCTAGTCTCCTAGTTTCAAGATTCACCATTTTCAATCCTTGACCTTAAGATAGTATTGGTCACATGAAATATTTTTATGTCATTCCTCATTTTAAGTTAAATGTATGGATTTTTTTTACTTCCCATACACGTCCACTTATAATGTCAGAGTTGCTTACCTGTCTGACTTTAATTCCAGTCACTTATTTGAATATATTACTTGCTCCCACAATACTGAACTACTTGTGAATATACAGCATTTTATCAAACTTTTCTATATTGGTAAATAGTTTGTCCTCTTTCCTCTCTTGTTTCCTCAGTGAAAGCGTATGTATCCTTTAAAATTTGGCCAGAATACTGCCCACTCAATAATTTTCTACTGAATCAGTCAGGTTGGATTTTTCTATCCTCCTGTCCCAATATTAATACATATCTCTACTTTGATAATCATCTTATTATTTTCAAACTTCTAAATTAATTGTTTCTTTCATTCATTTTTCCTCTGACTTTGAGCACATGTCAGAAAAATAAACTTCAATCATTCCCAAAATATTTACCTCATAATGAAACACTAAAAAAGTTACTATCAAATCCATGTTCCAAAATCTGAGGAAAACAAATTAATGTCCCAGCCTTCTCATGTATTGCTAACCCCTGGACCAATTAACTTAAGTCACAGGATGAGTATCATACGTGAAACCATTAGCTCTTTGGAAAATATATGAATGAAAAGGACTAATCGAAGAAGGTAGTGTGTTCTTGGAGGAAAAATTGCTAAATATCTACTTTAATGGTCTCTTTTTAGGCAGAATTCCATTATGTTTCTAAGTTGAAATTCCCTAAATCCTCCCATTTAAAATGGTGCTTGATTAATGAAGAAGAAAGAAAGAAAAAGAAAATATTTTTTCTGTCTTCATTTCTTTCACTGAATTGTTAAGCTCTTAAAACCACCCTCCCCCATGATGGTGATAAAATCTACCAAATTATAGAAATATTCAGGTTCAGTTGGACACCAGATCCATTTCACCCAACATATCTGTTAGAGCCCCTTTTTAGGGAGATTGGAGTGAAATGGAAATATGAGTGAGGAGCCTTCTGTTTAGCATAAATGATACTGAGAATTTTCCTACTGTGGTTCTGATTATTGAATAATATTAGGTTGATCTCATACATTGGTTGGCAGAATCTTCTTGTTAATAATCTTAACCAGTGTCCTTCCCTTCTCCATTCTCAAATAGCCATTTTATCTACTAAAGGACTACATTCTGTATGTAAATTTAGGACAGTTCCACCAGTGCTATCTTCCCTGGCATTCAAATAGAATGTTCAAATAGAACATTAGAAAGTCACTGGCTTTAGTCTTTTCCATGTCTAGTCAATTATTTCTCTCCCTGAGGAAAGGAACAAAGGATAATTCAGTGACACCTGCTCCTAGTCTAAAAATTATCAGTATTAGTTCTCTCATACTAATTAAAGACAATTCCGGTGAAGCACTGATTAAAAATACAGAATTATTATTATTAACAACATAAGGCCTAAGTGAATAATATCTCCTTGACTTTTTTCTGAAATGTATATGGATATATGTTATGAAATAAATATTTTTAAGAAATGGTAACCTCATAAGAATAAGAGTATGGTAAAATTATCTCTGAGTGTGTCTTTTGACAGTTTTTACTAATTTATCTGTTCATGTTACTATAAATAATTTGTTCAGATTCATTAAAATTATGATTATTATCATTTTCATGCATTTATAAACATATCAATCCTACAACCTATGTTTGACAGCCTAATTAAGGAGGGTAGGATCATAAAAAGCCACGTTACATATAATGCATTTTGCAAATTACAAAAGAAAAAAAGTCATGAATAAATAAAGTAACTCTGATAATCTGGATATTTATGTTCTTTTTGTTTCTTTTTTTGCACTGCCTGGAAGATATGTTTGGCATATCTTGAAGAAGCAGAAACATCACTGTGAATATCCATCAGGTAAAACAATTTTTTTTATCCTATTAGGTGGTCTATGAAAGACATGAAAAGACAAGAAAAATAATTTTAGTTTGAAAAGAAAATGCACATGGTGTTACCATCTGCTTTGAAAGGAAGCCACATAGATAAGAGTAAAAATCTATTTGATGATGATACCCTGTAAGAAACTGGAATAATAAAATTTTATTTCCTAAAGACAAAACACAAATATGCTTAAGAAAATTGGAAAATGCCAAGCAGACTGGCAGCAAACAAGACAGACATATTGTCTATGTTAAAAACAGAGTTTTACAGTGATAAATCTCTTCAACTAAATTTGCTTAAAATATGATGCATGGAATCCATAAATTATTCTATATTACTCACCGTAAAGAATATAACTATATATTTTGAGTCAGTAGCTATTTTAAAGAATGTTCTTTGTAGTTAAATTCAAAAGAGTTTTCTGTTTTTGGTAAATAATACTTTATCACAGATAGTTAATTTATATCACATTGTAGTAGAGTCTGACTCCATTTTTGATGTTTGACTGCTGACAGACTTCAAGCCCCATCACTCCTTTTTGTCCTTCTTTCCCACATCTAGGTAAGCTGGTAAGAGAGCCCGGGTGCTCCCTCCTTGACACCTGTGGGAAGTGAAAACTATTCAAGCCCCTGCAAACTGAATTCAGGTCAGCCCTGCCCTGTAACTGCAATAAGAGCCAAAGCCGGTTGCCCTTCCCTGCTCTCTCAAGTAATTTTCAGAGCAGCTTAAGAGCCCATCCTGCTCTCCCCAGGAAAACTTATATGTGAGTAATCTCTTCATACTTTCTTGGTGAGTGTGTGGTATCATCAGTTCTGACATTTGAACCTAATTTTTCATGGCAGTGCTTCATACCACCTGTGTAGGGCAACTACAAAATACTTCAATATATGAATTCATGTGTAAAATAATTCATATGAAATAATATGGTAGAAGTTACAGATTACAGAAAATATCCTAATGTAATCTTGCTCATAAATGTTAACCTAATAAAATATTGTAGTTTAGGCTTATTATATAATGAAGTTAGTACTTTCTAAAATAAATAGTTAAAAGTACATTTTCCCAGTACAGTTTTACTTTTAATATTTGTATATAGGTGCTAAAACAGGAATGAAAATTTAATGTTAAATGAAATTGTTAGCTTGGAAAGTCTGCAGTCACAATAATTTGTAGAAGATAAATTATGAATGCTTCCAGAAGACACAAAATCTGCATATTAATAAGCTCATTTATGGAAGGGAAAAATATAATCATTAATTTTGTACCTTGATTATCCTATTCATTCATAACTTTGACAGATATTTACAGATTATGGGGTTAATAAGTTGTGATAAAAAAATAAAAAGCATACTTTTCTTCTTCACTGTGTTAATTCTTATGTATATATATATATATATATATATAGAGAGAGAGAGAGAGAGAGAGAGAGAGAGAGACTTGTAGCTTAATGGGGTAGGATTTAATATATTTGATTAATATTTATTTACTACTAGATTTAAATTCAAATTGACTCCATACCTTGGAAGTTAAAAGTATTTATGCACACATAGACATGAACACATATATAAGGCACTGATATGTATATGTATCTATACACCATTATATATATATGTATATATATAATATAACATAGAAGTATATATGTGTAGCATATTAAATTTAAAATGTATGTATATATACAAAGTTTAATAATATGTACAATATAATAAATTACTTGATCATTCTTTCTTCCAAGGAAGGACAATTTAAATAAAAATAAATAAATTTTTTAAAAGATCAATAATACTATAAAATGCCTTCTAAAATATATGAACTCTTAATATGTTTTATCTCTGTTAGTGAAAATCTAAAAATATGAAAGCCAAGTGTTTATAGCGGCAGCAATGAATCAAACCTATTACTGAGACTTTAAGCCACTCCAGCTGCATGTGAAGGAGGTGTGAAAAAATGAAAGTTCAATAATCTAAAAAAAAATAGTGCCTTTCCGCACTTTGTGGGATGATGGTGATTGTGGAGCACACAGAGTAGTATTACTCAGTGGGTGATTTTTGCAATAGCAGTATGATCTAGTCTAAATCTTAATCCAAAATTAAAACTCAAGATGTGTTTCATTGTATCTCAGCCAACATTTTTCTGAAATGCATTCTCAAACTAAGCTCTCCTAAGTCTCATTATGTTAAGATTTTACCTTATTTCGACATACGTCTTTAGAATATCTCTTTTGCAAAAGAGCTGCCATTTTAAAACACGTCTGCTTGGATGATTGCTTTTCATTCTCATTACCTCATTTGAGAAATTGTAGATATTCTCTTACATAAGGTGAAATAACAAAATGGTGTTGAAAATGTCTCCAGAATTTCATGTTTCTCATTTGATATCCTGGAAGATATTCAGTTTACAGAATGTAACTACACAGATTTTTAGTCTTTTAATTTGGGGTACTAAATGTGAAAATAAATTGTAATAAACATTAATTATTAAAAAGCTGAATTTTCTTCTGGTAGGAATACAAGTATTGATAATTGCTGTTTCTCATTCAAACCAATGATACAGTAATAACATATATGAATACTTTTGTGAAATGAACTCTTTGATAAAAAAGTCATAGATTTTAATACACTAAAGAAGCTATTAGTAATTGCTAATCTATATCTATAATACAAACACTGATGAAAGAAATTAAAGACAAATGAATGGAAAGATATTGTATGTTTATGAATTTGCCTAAAATATCCAAGCTTTGTTACAGAAATTGACAAAATGTTCTGAAAATTCAGCTGGAAATGTAAGTAAAAGAGAATATACGAAACAAAAGAAAAGAATATGGAAAAACTTGGACTTTCATATACTGCTAGTGGGAATATTAAATGGTGCAACTTCTTTGGACAACAGTTACTGAAAAAGTTACCATATGACCCAGAAATTCCATTCCTAGACATATACCCAAGATAATTGAAAATGTGGGTCCACCTGTTGTATACAAGAAATGTGTACATGTATTCAGAGAAGCATTAAGCATATTAGCCAGAAAGTGGAAATGATCCAAGGGCTTATCAATAGTCTAATGGATAAAGAAAATGTGGTCTATCTACAAAATGGAATATTCATCCACAAAAAGAAATGAAATACTCACAGACATGACACAAAAAAAGACTCATATTATGTGATTCTATTTATATAGAATGTCCAGAATACACAAATCAACAGACAGAAAGTAGGTTATTGATTTCTAGGGGCAGCGTGAAGGAGGGAATGTTGACAGCTAATGGGTCTGGTAGTTTTAGAGTGATAAAAATATCCTGGAATTAGATAGAAGTGATGATTGAACAAGCTGTGTGTCTAACACAAATCACTAAATTATACTTTTTAAATGAATAAATTACTTGATATGTGAATTACATGTCAATTAAAAAAAATCCCATTATCTACTCTCTACTACAAGATGTTTTGTTTTCAAGACAAGAAAAAAAAAAAGGAAGCATATGAGAAAGTACAAACAATTGGGCTAAAAAGATAAAAAGGTAATAATTGGGACCAGACTCAGATATGATACTGATGATGGAACTAATAGAGAATTAAAAAATACAAATACTATGTTAAAAGCTCTGATGGAAAAGGTAAATAACACACATATCCAGATGATATATTTCAACAGGGAAAGGAAAATTTGAGAAATAATTGAATAGTAATTCTGCAAATGACAACAAAAACAACAAAAGTATAACAGAGATGAAGAATGTCTTGATGGGCTCCTATGAACCTTGACATCACTGAGAAAAGAATCGGTGAAATTAGATAAGTCGGTAAAACTTACACAGACAAATACAAATAGCACAAAGTGTGGAAGAAGAAAAGAAAGGAAGGGGAAAGGAGAGAAGGAGAAGAAGCAGAAGAGGAAGGAAATGGTGAGAGAAAGGGAGAGGGGGAGGCCTAGAAGAGAAAGAGGAGGAAAAGGAGTGGAAGGAGAAGGAAAATGAGAATGAAAAATATTCTAGCAAATACATTTTTGTAATTGCATAACACCCTGTCCAAAGCCCCATATCTAGCAAATGGAATACCTGTATTTCATTCAGGCTTTTAAATTTAAAAATCAGATTTTATATATTATACTGTCTTTCAGGTAACCATGCATATGCAGAAGAAGATTGGATAAATTAATTCTAGCTTCTACAACAAACAATCCCAACTTTTTGTGGCTTAACGTAGCTAGAAGCTATAATTTCCCCAAGCCCCAATCCTTTGTAACTGAGAATGTACTACAGAGAGTTACAAATAATGACCCAGAGTTCTAGAGGCCTTACAATGTGTTATTCCTCCACGGCGGGGACTTGGTAAATTTCAAAATATATTTTATGGCCAGGACTGGATATTGCATATACAATTTCTTTTTATATTCTGTTGAGCAGAACCCAGCCACATAACCCCCACATAACTGCAAGACACTGGGGAATGCAATTTCTTTGCTTGGCCAGGAGGAGAAAATATGAGTGGATCATATTTGGTCTTTCTCTGCTAATACATATGTATCATACGCATATTTATTTTCTGCGTATATATTTGTACTTTATGATTGCTCTAATCATGCATATAATATTTGATTAATAACACCTAGATATTATCCTTAATACTAGCTTTCTATTGTTGTATGACGGTTATTCCAAACTAAACAGCTTAAAATAAAAATAATACAAATTTATTGTTTCACAGTTACAGTCTCATCAAGTTGAAATCCACATTTTGGTAATGAATGCAATTCCATCTGAAGCTTGGAGGTCTCTTTAACGTTCAAACATTGCCAGCAATATTCAATTTTTTTTTTTTTTTTTTTTTAGTTATAAGACTGAAGTGTTTAAGTCCAAGAGGTTCTGATATCCTGCCATGTGTCCCTCTCCAAAACATAATAGGGTGGTCCTTCAAATCCAACAGAAAAACATCTATACTATTTCAGTCTCTTTGATTTCATTCATGTTGGACCTCTAGACTCTCTTTTAAAAGCCTCACATGAGCTTCTTCTTCTATAGGTAATCAGTTACAGGTATCCAGAGGCAATACTTTGAGTAACTCCTTTATCATATCATACCATGTACTATCAATTCTCTTTACCACTAGAAACAGGGCCATTATTGTCTTTAGATAGAATCAGTTTAGAAAACCAATTCCAGAAAATCCAGAAAATTTATAATAAAACATACTTAAGATTCTGTTCCATTGGAATTACTTTTAGTATCAAAATCCAGCCCCAAATTGGAAAGATCTAGACCAGGCTGAAAGCACACAGCTATGGGCCAAAGCTGTCATAACAGGTGAGAGTCCATCTCTTTCTTTCTGAGGAGGGCCTAATCACACTTTTAATAATTTATAACTAACTAAAACAGGTACACCCAGGATAATCTCTCTCTATAATTTAACATGTAACCATACTTCATTTTATTGCACTTTGCTTTATTGTGCTTCACACATATTGCTCTTGTTTTTTTGTGTGTGTGTTTTTTACTAATTGAAGGTTTGTGAAAACCCTGCATCAAGCAAGTCTATCAGATCCATTTTTCTAACTGCATTTGCTCACTTTATGTCTCTGAGTCACATTTTGGTTATTCTCACAATATTTCTAACTTTTTCATTATTATTGTATTTTTTATAGCAATCTGTGATCTTTGATGATAATATTTTATAAAGATTACAACTCACTGAAGGCTCAGATGATGGTTATTATTTTTTAGCAAGAAAATATTTTAATTACGGTATATACATTTTTAGACATAATGCTATTATACATTTAATAGACTGCAATATAGTATATTCAAAACTTTTATATGCACTGAGAAACCAAAAAGTTCACGTGACTCACTTTATTGTGGTGGTCTGGGACAAAATCTGCAATATCTGAAATACCTGTAAACTTATTAGGGACTTCACTTTAAAAATATACCTTCATAGGCACTTCCCTGGTGGTCCAGTGGTTAAGACTCCATGCTCCCAATGCAGGGGGCCCGAGTTTGATCCCTGGTCAAGGAACTAGATCCCGCGTGCCACAACTAAGAGCCTGCGTGCCTAAACTAAAGATCCCACATGCCATAACGAAGATCCCACACGTGGCAATAAAGACTCTTTGTGCCAAAACTAAGACTAGGCACAGCCAAAAAATAAATAAATAAATATTTATTAAAAAAGCAATTAAAAAAAATTTAAATCCCTTAATAGAAACATAATAGTGTTTCTCTGAGTAACTGAGAGGTGTCTGTGCTACCAAATGGTGCTGATTTATTCCCTTTTGTCCTCCAACACTCACAAGAAAATATGTCTTATAGCTCATTCTATCCAGATATATTAAGGAGGGGAGTCTGGGAAACACAGTTTAGCCAAGCTAATTTGACACACAGCCTACTCCTTGCTAATTTGGAACCCATACACATCTCTTTTTAAATAGTACTTAATCTCCAAATATAAACAATAACAAATGAATACTTCCACTTACAAGATACAATTATCCATCATACAATCAAAAACATACTAAGGCTTTCCCTAGAAAAGAATACTGTCTTTTCACACTTCTCCATCGATAATCCAAATCCTTGACTCTACCACCATTAGTCATAGTCTAGGGATCCATATACAATTGTATTTCTATCTCTCTTTCCAGGAAAAAATTTTTTAAAAGTCTTAACTGAAAATCTGCTCAATTAATTAATTTATTCCTTATTTGGGAATCTGCCCAATTAGAAATTTAGAATAACATTTTAAGGTGCTTTCAATCATATAGTATTGAACTTGCAGATAGTTGTAAGGAGTATTCCAAGAGATAAAATTCAGTCTTTAAGGACCTAAAATTCGAGACAGTGATGAAAGGAATTCCTCCTGATGACAGAGCTTGATTTGTGTACTTTAGGTCTGGGATTTGATTTTACTCAGTTTACAAGCTAAGCTAACTTGTTACTATTTCATGGATGCCAGTAGAACACAGGAGAGTCTCAGGGATGAAACAATAGTTTTTATTGCTCACAGTACAGAAAGGAGCAAAAGTGTCAGCATATTTACATTGGTCCTACTTGTCCCCATCTGTCACAGGACAACATGATAAACCCAGGTGGATGCTACACAAGCAGCGAGTTTGCATCACAGCTGAAGAGCATTGAGTTTGGGGAATCCACTACTTTTATAGCAGTCAGTTAGCAAGTCTGCTCTTTTTTCAAGGGAGGATAGAAACATTACCTCAGCTCTCAAATTTGAGAGACAAATCAGAGAAATAGCCAAGCAGTCAGGGCTTGCAATCTGCCATACGTGGCAAAAAGGGTAAGAACACAGAGATGCAAAGAGTACTGTCTCTCCAAACACTATAATATACAAATGATTTTCATTCATTTATTTATTCATTCACTTTTTCTCCTCTTTAACCTGATTTATTTTTCTTCATGACACTGCTCATCAAAATGTTGTTGTCTGTCTCTCCCACCAGATTAGAAGATATAAGAAAGCAGATTTTGTTTTATTCACTGTTATATCCCTAGAATTATGCCTTGCTATATTTGTTCTATATAATATTTGTGGTTGAGTTTAAATATTTATCAGTTTCTTAAAAGTCGGCTGCATTTCTAAGTACAAGGTTTATAGCAATTAGCGAGATAGAGAAGTCACTATTTTAACCCTCAAAATCTTTATCAGTAAAAGGTACATAATAGTGTCTACCTCATGTGATTATTGAGAGGATTTAATAAATAATACAAGTAAAGTGTTTAGTAAAATTCCTATTGGGTAGTTAGAGCTCCATCATTTATTAAAATATAATGCTCCTACTGTTGGTAGTTCTTGCATTATTCATAATGTTTATAGTTTGAAATTTTGCACTGTAATATTTAAAATTTTTCTTTTTAAAATAAAATGTTCAAACACAGAGATGTATAAAACTAATGCAATATAAGCTGATGTAAATTTCATTTTCTCCAGAATATTGTTAAATTGAAAGAAAAGTTACAAATAATACCAACACACTATCCAACCCCTATCTCTTTTATCCCTTTCCCTTTTCTCCCTTTCTAGAGTTAATTACATTATTTCATTCCTATTCTTGAACAATCTGGATTTTTTTAAACAATTTTACTTAAATGTCATTATGCTGGAAATAGTGTTTTGCAACTTTCTAAAACTTAAATCCAAAACTGTTTTCTTGAAGACATCTGTCAGCTCTTGATCCTTTCCAAATCATTCCAAAGGTATATTTGTGAGAAGTGAAAGAGTGTGAAATGGTACCTGAATGTGGCATAATAAAATATCTTTATCCCCCAAAAAATTCTAATAAGAAATTTTGACACTTCAATTCCTTAAAGTAGTCCAAGTTTCTCTCTCCTTACAAGTGTTTCAAATTTTATTATCCAAATATAAAATTTTTAAAAAATTAAAGTATTTGGCAGATTTAAAAAATAAGCAATGTTTAGGCTGAGCAAATCTCAACATTGGCAAATGCCGATTAAAATTAAAGAAAAAAATATTTAAAGGGAGAAGTAGCTCCTTCTTTAGTTTCTATTATTAGGGAGCTATCTTTAATCACAATTATATTTTTAACATTACAATCAGTAAAAAAGATTACCAAAAATGGATTTAGTTTCCACAAAATAAAAGAACATTCAAAGAACAACTTTTCATAGCTATGGTTTGATTTCTTGAGAAAAAACCCAATATATAGATTTTCTTTCTACTAGTTTTGGCAGTATGTTGTATTGCCTTAAAAAGTATATATTTTTGCAAAGTGTCACGATATAGCTGACACATGAAGTTTATATTCAGCCTGTAGAAAAACAGGAAAAAAATTAGTGTGATTCAAATCAGACAATATTGATAACTGAAAAAATATGACTGTGGTAATACAAATTCTAGACAAGCTACAGTAACTCGTGATTAAATTTTCTACTATATAAAAAATACCACTTATTTCTAACATTTTTCCTTTATATGTAGATATAGTTGAGGCAATAATAGATGTGTCTTTAAACAATGCAATACAAACATGATTTTAGCATAGATTATCTATTGTTTGTATTTTCTTTGAAATTGTGTATTATACTTTGCTTTATGTCATATTCAGAAAATAGGAATCAAATATTAGAGGAATAATAAGCTAGATGATTATGGTTATAAGTGTAAATTTACAAGAATATATTTTATTTGGTTGGCATATAACTTTGTCTTAGAAGCCTCAGTAACAGATGTTATTATAAGGATAAATTGGTGAAATTTTCACAAAAGAAATATAATAGAATGAACAAATTCAGTAGTCTCTAGGCAGTTGATATTTTTCCTTCCTGTGCAGTAATATGATAAATATTAATCTCAGTAGTTACTTTCATTGTCTAGTGTTCTGTATGTATATCTTATGTATGTATCTCAATTTCATATTAATGGGAATAACTTCCATTAAAAAATGAGATACGTAGAAAATGCATAGTCAAAAGATCATTTAATGAAATTTATATATGTTGTATTATTCTATATGTAATTTTAATGGAAAATAAAACAAATAAAGGGTATGCCTATATTCTTAGCACTATTACAAGGAACATTTTATGTATAGAATTGCAGATAGAGTATAAGACTTAAAAACAGTTGAAAATAAAAAACTAATACAAAACAATTTATTAATGTGAAGAATGATTTATTGACTGTAATTGTAAGCTACTAATATTATCATATATCAGCTCAACAACTAGCTATTCTGTTCTGGACTAAAATAATAAACAAAATACTTAAATCAGACTTGAGAACTAGTTGAAATATTCATCACAGAAACATGGTTAAAGGGTCACACTTTCTAAGTTTAATGACACAATAATGGCTTATAAAATGAGCAATTTATTTTGTGATGTAAATGAGTATATGACTAAACATCAAATTTAAATGACATGTACTTGCTATACATTTTTCATCCTTATTTTACTTTCTTTATATTTTGTCTCATGTTTTTAAGCTTTTTATAGAGCAAAATATTCGAAGACCATCCTTCAACTTCTTTTAATAATTTATATTGTAGCATTTTTGCTGTTTGTTGTTTGTGACAATCCAAAGTATCAATAGTTCTATGATCCTTAGATGTGCAACTGGGTGGATGACCTCAGAATTTGGTTTGAATTATATACTGCTTTTATCTTACATTTTTTTCCACAAATTAAAAATAATGTCACACCATGCCAAGTTCATTTTGATTTGCAAGCCTGTGTTTGGTGATGATGATGTGACAGGTAAGTTTCTTCCTGCTTAGGTTTAAATTAGGAAGTTGCAATGCAGTCTTCCATTCCAAGTTAATTTTATATATGAAACATATTTCTGTACTGAATTACTAGTTATTTGACAAATGAAAACATGTTTTCTTCCTTTTCTTTTCAACTTACTCTCGTACTTCTATGGCTCCTGTCACTCACTGAGCTTGATTTTTCTCATGTTTTTTTTTTTTTTTTTTTTTACTTTATAATAAAATAAATGTGTATGGCAAACATTTGTGTTATATAAGTTTAATTTAACATAAAAATGCATTTTTGTACACATGAAACTTTTAATTTTAGATTACTAGCTTTTATAAAAGCAAATACAAATTTTGCTACATATTTGATATTTAATATTATTTTCAATAAACATTTGGAGCATAATAATCATAATGGACTTGAAGTGTCCTAATTATTGAGTGTGTGTATATTTGTCTATACCATTATTTTACATATATTTAGGACAAGCTTTAGTCAACTCTTTTACCTATAATAGTACATATTTACCTTGTCAAGAAGAAATAATGGGTTGCTATTAACTCATAAAAAGTCAGTAATGATTTCACAACAAATTTTACAGTTTTTATCTGTGAAACTATTGATTCCAGTGAGCAAATTTTCACCTGTTCTTTAGAATTTCTGATTTAAATAACTTTACTGAAAATGGTACAGGAGTTTTACAAAGAATAAAATAATATTACAAAAATTTATTTTAATTCTGAAATATATTTGATTAATAAAGAGGGTACAGTAGCACATGGGAACTTATGGTTATGTACTAAAAATATGAATATTTTATTTTATTATTAGTTTTTCAAATAAGAAGATATGACCCATCAAATGACCTATACTTGTCTCATAATAAACTTTATTATTATAAAGAGTGTACCTTTATTTTCTACAAGATGATTTCTAAATTAAAATAAAAAGTATTGTTAATTCCCATTTTTATAATAGAACAACTTAATTGTGAACTGTGTCTCCATCCAATGAAATAATATCTTAAAGGGAAAAGCCCAAATTAAATTAAAGAATGTTTATTGAAGACCCATTAGATACTGGCCTAAAGTGATGCCTAAATGAATAATACAGAGTCTCTCACTACAAGTTAGTTAAAGTATAATGGAGAGAAGAACATTAAAAAAATGGTTATTGAAAGATGTATTAAGTATTAAACTAAATTATATTTGATGTTCTTTTGGGACACAGCAAATGATCTATTATATCAAGATAATAACATTTTTCAAAAAGGAATTGGCATTTGTTCTGGATGTTGAAAGAGACAAATTATTTTTAAAAGCCTTACAAGTGCATAATAACAGGGAGAGAAGGTAGATTAAGAATGAATACAACCAATGCCTATAATTTGGCCTCAACCAAAAAAGAAGTTGCTAAAGGAGGAATGGCATGGTAGGACTTTTAAAACTAAGAGTATGTTCAAAAATTTATTCTCAAAATTGTTTAAAGCTGATGTCAGACATAACATAAAAATGTGGTTCAAATATTTGATGCACAGCAAAGGAAACTGTGCCTAATATTACTTTGGGGACAAACAAAGTAGTTTTTCTTGAAAATCTGGAGGAAGATGATTAAAAACTACTGCATTTTGTTTTGTGGAAGAATGTCTAAATGGCTGTGAACACAAGAGTGAATGGCCTGTAAGTTGTGTTTCATCAATAATCAGTAAAGAATTCTTCCCCAGAGTTTTCTCCTAAGGCCCTTGGAAATATTTTTTAAAGCTACAATACACATTCATATGTTATTAATATTCAAAGACTAAAAAATAAGGACAACAATATATAAAGTTTATTCAAAGTAAAACTATTTTACGTCTTTGATAGAGTATCTTGAAAGTGTTTAAATTTGAGAAAGTCAAGGGTGGCACTCTAAATGAGGAGACTATATTGTAGTTTGAGTCTGTCCTATAAAAATTTGACCCCAGATAATGAATAAACCAGTAAAAATATTGAATATGAGATAGCAGAAATCTTTGTTGTCACAGAGACTCAAATAAGGATCCTAGTTCTATTCACTAGATGTGGAACAATCGAAAAATAGGTACCACTCTTTAGTCTTCAGATCTTCTCTTCCTCCTTCTCTTTATTATTTTTTTCTGACAATTGTGATCATGTATAATTACGTTTTATATATATATATATATATATATATGTTAATTGAGAATTAAGAAATAATTTATTTAGAAGGCATAACACCACCTAAATAGCACTGAATAAATGTGTAGATGCTATCACAGTATATATGAATATTTGTGAATGTAGCAGTCATTTATGTAAATGGAGTAGCTGTTTTGTGGTTTTAATAATTTTGACAACTACAGTACTATTAATGGTTGTTGTAGAAATAGACTATAAGTTATTAGTAATTTTGTGATGTGATTATTTAAAATAGTATGTGTAGGGCTTCGCTGCTTGCACAGTAGTTAAGAATCCGCCTGCCAATGCAGAGGACATGGGTTCGAGCCCTGGTCTGGAAAGAGCCCACATGCCACGGAGCAACTAAGCCCATGAGTCCCAACTACTGAGACTGTGAGCCACAACTACTGAAGTCCGTATGCCTAGAGCCTGTGCTCCACAACAAGAGAAGCCACTGAAGCCACTGAAACGAGAAGACCACGCACCACAATGAAGAGTAGCCCTGCTCACTGCAACTAGAGAAAGTCCACATGCAGCAAAAAAGACCCAATGCAGCCAAAAATAAATAAATAAAATAAATTTGTTAAAATACATAAAATAAAATAGTATGTGCAATTTTGGAACTAGTAGACTTGTAGTGGTGTATTTGTTGAAGTACTTGATAGGGAAGATCACTGGGAACAGAAATAATTGACATACGTTTTTCCACTTACCTTTAAATAAATGAATGTGCATAGCCAAATATATTTTGGCTGAAACAAACACCTCAGTGGAAAATCATAGACTAGGAAATCAGACTGTGAAATCAGAAAATTTGACTTTATTAAATCCTGGCTCCACAGTTTACATATTTTATAATCTTAGGCAATTTACTTAGTGTCTTTCTGCCTCTATTTCATCTCAGAATATGAACATTATGGGTGAGGGAAAGGGTGTGGGATAACCAACAAAAAAATTACAGTGAGGATTTTTTCTAAAAGGTAATAAAGGATAATAAGCTTTGCAGCATTGACACAGAGGTCATAAATTTGTTGTCAGCACGATTGAGCATCCCCTCAATCACATGTTCTGTGGTTGGTAGAATATTGGAGCTTAGTGTTCGGTGATTAATTAAACATCTGCCAGTCTTAAACTTCAGAAATTTCTTGTAAGTATCAAGCTTTCTGGCTTTTCTTGAAAAATTGGTTTATCTGACAAAACTGGTCTAACATTCTTCAAAGGTAATAATTGGTGGGAGCCAAGTTATCTGTTATCCCTCTTAAGTAGGACATGGTCTCTAGTCCGCCACACTCCTCATATCTTTTTGCAGTTTCCATGATGTGGTGATAAATTCAGTTAAAATTTATCAGTGCACTTGATATATTTTGTCCTAATAGAATTAGAGAAAAGTGAAATATTTTAGTACCTAATCTCTGCCAAAAGTTTGAAACCAACACATAGAACAAGGTGGCTATAGTGTTTTATAAAAGGGGGTGTAATATTTCCTCAGAGAGCATGGAATACTCAGACATGCTTAGATTGTGTAAAAAAAAAAATGTATCTGCATTAAAATAACGAAAGGAGGGGTTCCCTGGTGGTGCAGTGGTTGAGAGCCCGCCTGCCGATGCAGGGGACACGGGTTCGTGCCCCAGTCTGGGAAGATCCCACATGCTGCGGAGCGGCTAGGCCCGTGAGCCACGGCCGCTGAGCCTGCACGTCCGGAGCCTGTGCTCCGCAACGGGAGAAGCCACAACAGTGAGAGGCCCACGTACCGCAAAACAATAAATAAATAAATAATAAAATAATGAAAGGAAGACATAATTCTTAACCAATCTTCATATCATCATCCAATACCTTGCTTATGTGGCTTCTTTAGTCATCTGAGTTACAAATTCTGTTCTCAGAAAATATACAAATATCAGCTATAAATTCACTGATATATGGATGAAAAGATAGAACAAGAACAAGACATTTATTTAGTATCACAAGAAATCATGGAAAGGAAATGTTGGTACTTTTAGTAATTGTGATTAAAATGTTAAGGTCATTCTCACAGTAGGTCATAACATTTCAGCACCTGTAAATATAATAAGATTTCATTTAATTCACAATCCTTTTTATATTAAAGGGAAAATATCTTCATATTCTACAAAATAAAGCATTCTACATTAGTGTATGATTTTTGTTAGCCTTGACCAATCAAATATCATTTACATATGCAAACTTTTACATATCCAGATATCTTTTACATATTGAAACTTCTGCCTCAATATTGTCTGTGTAGTTTAAGTCAAATAAACCAACTTTGAAAGCCAAATGGTGTGAATTCTTCTTGAATATACTTTGGAAAAAAAATATTAATTTGTTTCTTATATTGTGATTCAAGGGCAGCTAGAAAAAATTACATTTATTTTTACACAAATTACATTGTAGGTTTTTCCAGCTATAAATTGTTCTGCCTTTCTAATTTCTATCCTTCACATCACTCTGAGTTATTTAATTAAATTTCTTGTTTTCTTTATATGCTTTCTTTTTTTTTTTTTTTTTTTTCAGTGTGTGGGCCTCTCACTGTTGTGGCCTCTCCCATTGCGGAGCACAGGCTCCGGCCACGCAGGCTCAGCGGCCATGGCTCACTGGCCCAGCCGCTTCACGGCATGTGGGATCTTCCCGGACCGGGGAACGAACTCGTGTCCCCTGCATCGGCAGGCGGACTCTCAACCACTGCGCCACCAGGGAAGCCCTCTTTATATGCTTTCAACCACTCCTTCAGCAACCAGGATATTTTAGGTAATGATTTATTAAATTATCACATTGTGATGGTTAATAACTTATACCCTCTCTATGTAAAATAATATATTGTTAACTAGATAAGCAAACAACAAAGTACTACTTAGTAAGTTAATATATAGACTGCAAAAACCATAATAAAGTTAGTCTAATACTCAGTATTCATTAAAATTATATAACATGTACATCATTATGACATAAATAAAAGACATAATTATTTTAAACAAATAACACATTCTTAAATATTTATCTTAAATAATTTAATATATAGAGCTTATATAAATCAAAGTATAATTAATTGAATAAATTTACTCTTTTTAAATTTTTTTGTATTTTTGTATCTTTATTGGAGTATAATTAATTTACAATGTTGAGTTAGTTTCTGCTGTACAACAAAGTGAATCAACTATATGTATACATATATCCCCATATCCCCTCCCTCTTGAGCCTCCCTCCCACCTTCCCTATCCCACCCTTCTAGGTTGTCACGAAGCACCAATCTGATCTCCCTGTTCTATGCAGCAGCTTCCCACTAGCCATCCATTTTACATTTGGTAGTGTATATATGTCAATACTACTCTCTCACTTCCTCCCAGCTTCCCCTTCTGCTCCGGTGACCTCAAATCCATTCTGTACGTCTGCATCTTTATTCCTGTCCTGTCACTAGGTTCATCAGGGCCGTTTTTGTTAGATTCCATGCATGTATGTTAGCATACGGTATTTGTTTTTCTCTTTCTGACTTACTTTACTCTGTATAACAGACTCTAGGTCCATCCACCTCATTACAAATAACTCAGTTTCATTCCTTTGCATGGCTGAGTAATATTCCATTGTATATATGTGCCACATCTTCTTTATGCATTCATCTGTCGATGGACAATTAGATTGCTTCCATGTCCTGGCTATTGTAAATAGTGCTGCAGTGAATATTGTGGTACATGTACCTTTTTGAATTATGGATTTCTCAGGTTATATGCTCACTGGTGGGATTACTGGGTAATAAAGTAGTTCCATTTTTAGTTTTTTAAGGAAACTCCATACTGTTCTCCATATTGGCTCTATCAATTTATATTCCCATCAACAGTGCAGGAGGGTTCCATTTTCTCCAAATTTATTTACTCTTAATGTTTGTAATGATACAGTCTAGATGCAGCAACAATCTCCAATTAAAATATTTTAACAATATAATTATGATAAAATAGTGCTTACTGTATAATGATTTTTGAAACAATAGATTTTATCACTTATGATTGGAATATATGCATAAACAGTTCCTAAATTCATCTTTTCATTATTCTTTTTATTAAGATCTCCAATATATGTAAAGATGGAAACAGTGTTCCAACCACAGAAGAGTCAATTGATGAACTCTCTAACATGATTAACACTGCTGGTTTTCACTCATAGACCTTATCTTTTTAAAATCTCATGTGAATTTGTGATCAAGAAAAGTTCCAACTTTCTAAAATAAAGTGAATGGGCTTAGTAAAATTTATTTTATTTTAGAAGACTTTTTAACCTGATTGTCATAGGCAGTTTTCTTATTTTATTAATATAGAAGTTTGATTTTTCTTTCAATTTTCATTGAGACCATTTTTTGTTTCCATCTCCCACCCATTTACTAATGAAAAAGTTATATATTGAAGAGTCAGTAACTAGTATGTCCAGTCCTCTCATTATTTAGATATTGATACTCTGATAATTCTTATCTTCCTAATAACTTAAAAACAGAAAATCAAGTAAATTCCAAAATATAGTGCAGTGACTGTAATTGTATGTGTATAAATTTACTGTGTGTGTGTGAGAGAGAGAGAGAGAGACACAGCAAGAGGGAGAGAGAAGATTATATTAACCTTTATACCAAAAATCCTAATAAACAATCATTTTAAAAGACATTTAACCCTATAATTTAAAAAGTTGAGGGTGTGTTCTGAAGATGGCAGAAGAGTAAGATGCGGAGATCACCTTCCTCCCCACAGATACACCAGAAATACATCTACACATGGAACAACTACTACAGGACACCTACTGAAGGCTGGCAGAAGACCTCAGACCTCCCAAAAAGCAAGAAACTCCCCACGTACCTGGGTAGGGCAAAAGAAAAAAAGAAAAAACAGAGACAAAAGAAAAGGGATGGGACATGCACCAGTGGGAGGGAGCTGTGAAGGAGGAAAGGTTTCCACACATTAGGAAGCCCCTTCGCGGGTGGAGACTGCAGGTGGCAGAGGGGGAACTTCGGAGTTGCAGAGGAGAGTATAGCAACAGGGGTGCGGAGGGCAAAGCGGGGAGATTCCCACACAGAGGTTCAGTGCCAACCAGCGCTCACCAGCCCGAGAGGCTTGTTTCCTCACCAGCCGGGGCAGGCGGGGCTGCGAGCTGAGGCTCGGGCTTTGGTCAGAGCACAGGGAGAGGACTGGGGTTGGCTGTGTGAACACAGCCTGAAGGGCTTAGTGCACCCCGGCTAGCCGGGAGGGAGTGCGGGAAAAGGTCTGGAGCTGCCGAAGAGGCAAGAGACTTCTTCCCTCTTTGTTTCCTGGTGCTTGAGGAGAGAGGATTAAGAGTGCTGCTTAAACGAATGTCAGAGACAGGCGTGAGCCACGGCTAAAAGCACAGACCCCAGAGATGGGTGTGAGCCACGGCTAAAAGCGCGAACCCCAGAGATGGGGGCGAGCCGCGGGTAAAAGTGCAGACCCCAGGGACGGGCGGTAGACGCTAAGGCTGCTGCTGCCACCACCAAGGGGCCTGTGTGTGAGCACAGGTCACTATCCACACCCCCCTTCCGAGGAGCCTGTGCAGCCCGCTACTGCCAGGTTCCCGGGATCCAGGTACAACTCCCCCGGGAGAACGCATGGCACGCCTCAGGCTGGTGCCACGTCATGCTGGCCTCTGCCACCGCAGGCTCACCCTGCACTCTGTACCCCTACCTCCCCCTGGCCTGAGTGAGCCAGAGCCCCCGAATCAGCGGCTCCTTTAACCCTGTCCTGTCTGAGCGAAGAACAGACGCCCTCCAGCGACCTACAGGCAGAGGCGGGGCCAAATCCAAAACTGAGCCCCTAGGAGCTGTGAGAACAAAGAAGAGAAAGGGAAATCTCTCCCAGCAGCCTCAGAAGCAGCGGATTAAAGCTATGCAATCAACTTGATGTACCCTGCATCTGTGGAATACATGAATAGACAATGAATCATCCCAAATTGAGGAGGTGGACTTTGAGAGCAAGATTTATGATTTTTTCCCCTTTTCCTCTTTTTGTGAATGTGTATGTGTATGCTTCTGTGTGAGATTTTGTCTGTATAGCTTTGCTTCCACCGTTTGTCCTAGGGTTCTATCTTTCCTTTTTTTAAAAAAATTTTTAAATAACTTTATTTTATTATGCTTTATCTTCTTTCTTTCTTTCTTTCTTTTTTTCTTTCCTTCCTCCCTTCCTTCCTTCCTTCCTTCCTTCCTTCCTTCCTTCCTTCCTTCCTTCCTTCTTTCCTTCCTTTCTTCCTTCCTTCCTTCCTTCCTTCCCTGCTTTAGACAGCGAATCATCCCAAATTGAGGAGGTGGACTTTGAGAACAAGATTTATGATATTTTCCCGTTTTCCTCTTTTTGTGTTTGTATGTGTATGCTTCTGTGTGAGATTTTGTCTGTATAGCTTTGCTTCCACCATTTGTCCTAAGGTTCTATCCATCCTTTTTAAAAAATTTTTTTTCTTAATAATTATTTGTAATTTAATAAATTTGTTATATTTTACTTTATTTTATTTTACTTTATCTTCTTTCTTTCTTTCTTTTTTCCTTCCTTCCCTCCTTCCTTCTTTCCTTCGTCCCAGCTTCCCTCCCTCCCTCCCTCCCTCCTTTCTTTCTTTCTTTCCTTCTTTTCTTCTTTCTTTCTTTCTTCCTTCCTTCTTTCCTTCCTTCCTTCATTCCCTCCTTTCTTTCTTTCTTTCTTCCTACTTCTACTATTCATTTCTCTCTACTTTTTCTCCATTTATTCTGAGCCGTGTGGATGAAAGGCTCTTGGTGCTGCAGCCAGGAGTCAGTGCTGTGCTTCTGAGGTGGGAGAGTCACTTCAGGACACTGGTCAACAAGAGACCTCCCAGCTCCACATAATATCAAAAGGTGAAAATCTCCGAGAGATCTCCATCTGTACACCAGCACCCAGTTTCACTCATCGACCAGCAAGCTACAGTGCTGGACACGCTATGCCAAACAACTAACAAAACAGAAACACAACCCCTCCCATTAGCAGAGAGGCTGCCTAAAATCATAAGTCCACAGACACCCCAAAACACACCACCAGACGTGGACCTGCCCACCAGAGAGAGAAGATCCAGCTTCATCCACCAGAACACAGCCACTAGTCCCCTCCACCAGGAAGCCTACAAAACCCACTGAACCAACCATAGCCACTGGGGACACACATCAAAAACAACGGGAACTACGAATGTGCAACCTGCAAAAAGGAGACCCCAAACACAGTAAGATAAGCAAAATGAGAAGACAGAAAAACACACAGCGGATGAAGGAGCAAGATAAAAATGCACAAGACCTGACAAATGAAGAGGAAATAGGCAGTCTACCTGAAAAAGAATTCACAATAAAGATAATAAAGATAATCCAAAATCTTGGAAATAGAATAGACAACATGCAAGAAACATATAACAAGGACCTAGAAGAACTAAAGAGCAAACAAACAATGATGAACAACACAATAAATGAAATGAAAAAGACTCTATATGGGATCAATAGCAGAATAACTGAGGCAGAAGAATGGATAAGTGACCTGGAAGATAAAATAGTGGAAATAACTACTGCAGAGCAGAATAAACAAAAAAGAATGAAAAGAACTGAGGACAGTCTCAGAGACCTCTAGGACAACATTAAACACACCAACATTCGAATTACAGGGGTTCCAGAAGAAGAAGAGAAAAAGAAAGGCACTGAGAAAATATTTGAAGAGATTATAGTTGAAAACTTCCCTAATATGGGAAAGGAAATAGTTAATAAGGTCCGGGAAACACAGAGAGTCTCATACAGGATAAATCCAAGGAAAAAAATGCCAAGACACATATTAATCAAACTGTCAAAAATTAAATACAAAGAAAGCATATTAAAAGGAGCAAGGGAAAAACAACAAATAACACACAAGGGAATCCCCATAAAGTTAACAGCTGATCTCTCAGCACAAACTCTGCAAGCCAGAAGGGAGTGTCAGGACATACTGAAAGTGATGAAGGAGAAAAACCTGCACCCAAGATTACTCTACTCAACAAGGATCTCATTCAGATTTGTTGGAGAAATTAAATCCTTTAAAGACAAGCAAAAGCTGAGAGAGTTCAGCACCACCAAACCAGTTTTACAACAAATGCTAAGGGAAATTCTCTAGTCAAGAAACACAAGAGAAGGAAAAGACCTACAATAACAAACTCAAAACAATTTAGAAAATGGGAATAGGAACATACATATCGATTATTACCTTAAATGTAAATGGACTAAATGCTCCCACCAAAAGACACAGATTAGCTGAATGGATCCAAAAACAAGACCCATATATATGCTGTCTACAAGAGACCCACTTCAGACCTAGAGACACATACAGACTGAAAGTAAGGGGGTGGAAAAATGTACTCCATGAAAATGGAAACCAAAAGAAAGCTGAAGTAGCAATTCTCATATCAGACAAAATAGACTTTAAAATAAAGACTATTAGAAGAGACAAAGAAGGACACTATGTAATGATCAAGGAATCAATCCAAGAAGAAGGTATAACAATTGTAAATATTTATGCACCCAACATAGGAGCACCTCAATACATAAGGCAAATACTAACAGCCATAAAAGGGGAAATCGACAGTAACACATTCATAGTAGGGGACCTTAACACCCCACTTTCATCAATGGACGGATCATCCAAAATGAAAATAAATAAGGAAACACAAGATTTAAATGATACATTAAACAAGATGGACTTAATAGATATTTTTAGGACACACCAAAAACAACAGAATACACATTTTTCTCAAGTGCTCATGGAACATTCTCCAGGATAGATCATATCTTGGGTCACAAAACAAGCCTTGGCAAATTTAAGAAAATTGAAATTGTATCAAGTATCTTTTCTGACCACAACACCATAAGACTAGATATCAATTACAGGAAAATATCTGTATTTAAAGAATACAAAACAAATGAAGGCTAAACAATACAAAACACATGGAGGCTAAACAATACACTACTTAACAACGAAGTGATCACTGAAGAAATCAAAACATACCTAGAAACAAATGACAATGGAGACATGAAGACCCAAAACCTATGGGATGCAGCAAAAGCAGTTCTAAGAGGGAAGTTTATAGCAATACAAGGCCACCTTAAGAAACAGGAAACATCTTGAATAAACAACATAACCTTGCACCTAAAACAATTAGAGAAAGAATAACAAAAAAACTGGAAAGTTAGAGGAAGGAGAGAAATCATAAAAATCAGATGAGAAATAAATGAAAAAGGAATGAAGGAAACAATAACAAAGATCAATAAAACTAAAAGCTGGTTCTTTGAGAAGATAAACAAAATTGATAAACCATTAGCCAGACTCATCAAGAAAAAAAGGGAGAAGACTCAAATCAATAGAATTAGAAATGAAAAAGGAGAAGTAACAATTGACACTGCAGAAATACAAAAGATCATGAGAGATTACTACAAGCAACTCTATGCCAATAAAATGGACAACCTGGAAGAAATGGACAAATTCTTAGAAATGCACAATCTGTCAAGACTGAATCAGGAAGAAATAGAAAATATGAACAGACCAATCACAAGCACTGAAATTGAAGCTGTGATTAAAAATCTTCCAACAAACAAAAGCCCAGGACCAGATGGCTTCACAGGTGAATTCTATTGAACATTTAGAGAAGAGCTAACACCTATCCTTCTCAAACTCTTCCAAAATATAGCAGAGGGAGGAACAATCCCAACCTCATTCTATGAGGCCGCCATCACCCTGCTCCCAAAACCAGACAAAGATGTCACAAAGAAAGAAAACTACAGGACAATATCACTAATGAACATAGATGCAAAAATCCTCAACAAAATACTAGCAAACAGAATCCAACAGCACACTAAAAGGATCGTACAACATGATCAAGTGGGGTTTATTCCAGGAATCCAAGTATTCTTCAATATACGCAAATCAATCAATATGATAAACCATATTAACAAATTGAAGGAGAAAAACCATATGATCATCTCAATAGATGCAGAGAAACTTTTGACAAAATTCAACACCCATTTATGATAAAAACCATGCAGAAAGTAGGCATAGAGGCAACTTTCCTCAACGTAATAAAAGCCATATTTGACAAACCCACAGCCAACATCATCGTCAATGGTGAAAAACTGAAAGCATTTCCACTAAGATCACGAACAAGACAAGGATGCCCACTCTCACCACTCTTATTCAATATAGTTTTGGAGGTTTTAGCCTCAGCAATCAGAGAAGAAAGGGAAATAAAAGGAATCCAAATCGGAAAACAAGAGGTAAAGATGTAACTGTTTTCATATCACATGATACTATACATAGAGAATCCTAAACATGCTACCAGAAAACTACAGAGCTAATCAATGAATTTGGAAAAGTAGCAGGATACAAAATTAATGCACAGAAATCTCTTGCATTCTTATACACTAATGATGAAAAATCTGAAAGTGAAATCAAGAAAACACTCTCATTTACCATTGCAACAAAAAGAATAAAATATCTAGGAATAAACTTACCTAAGGAGACAAAAGACCAGTATGCAGAAAATTATTAGAAATTGATGGAAAAAATTAAAGATGATACAAATAGATGGAGAGATATATCATGTTCTTGTATTGGAAGAATCAACATTGTGAAAATGACTCTACTACCCAAAGCAATCTACAGATTCAATGCAATCCCTATCAATCTATCACTGGCATTTTTCACAGACCTAGAACAAAAAATTTCACAATTTGTATGGAAACACAAAAGACCCTGAATAGCCAATTCAATCTTGAGAACGAAAAATGGAGCTGGAGGTATCAGGCTCCCTGACTTCAGACTATACTACAAAGCTACAGTAATCAAGACAGTATGGCACTGGCACAAAAACAGAAATATAGATCAATGGAACAAGATAGAAAGCCCAGAGATAAACCCACGCACATATGGTCACCTTATATTTGATAAACGAGGCAGGAATATACAGTGGAGAAAGGACAGCCTCTTTAATAAGTGGTGCTGGGAAAACTGGAAAGGTACATGTAAAAGTATGAGATTAGCTCACTCCCTAATGCCATACAGAAAACTTAGATCAAAATGGATTAAAGACCTAAATGTAAGGCCAGAAACTACCAAACTCTTAGAGGAAAACATAGGCAGAACACTCTATGCCATAAATCACAGCAAGATCCTTTTTGACCCACCTCCTAGAGAAATGGAAATAAAAACAAAAATAAACAAATGGGACCTAATGAAACTTCAAAGCTTTTGTGCAGAAAAGGAAACCATAAAGAAGACCAAAAGACAACCCTCAGAATGGGAGAAAATATTTGCAAATGAGGCAACTGACAACGGATTAATCTACAAAATTTATAAGCAGCTCATGCAGACCAATAACAAAAAAAAAAAACAAAAAACCCAATCCAAAAATGAGCAGAAGACCTAAATAGACATTTCTCCAAAGAAGATATACAGACTGCCAACAAACACATGAAAGAATGCTCAACATCATTAATCATTAGGGAAATGCAAATCAAAACTACAATGTGATATTACCTCACACCAGTCAGAATGGCCATCATCAAAAAATCTAGAAACAATAAATGCTGGAGAGGGTGTGGAGAAAAGGGAACACTCCTGCATTGCTGGTGGGAATGTGAGTTGGTACAGTCACTATGGAGAACAGTATGGAGGTTCCTTAAAAAACTACAAATAGAACTACAATATGACACAGCAATCCCACTACTGGGCATATACCCTGAGGAAACCATAATTCAAAAAGAGTCATGTACCAAAATGTTCATTGCAGCTCTATTTACAATAGCCTGGAGATGGAAACAACCTAAGTGCCCATCATTGCATGAATGGATAAAGATGTGACACATATATACAACGGAATATTACTCAACCATAAAAAGAAATGAAATTGAACTATTTGTAATGAGGTGGATAGACCTAGAGTCTGTCATACAGAGTGAAGTAAGTCAGAAAGGGAAAGAGAAATACCGTATGCTAGCACATATATATGGAATTTAAGAAAAAAAAACATGTCACGAAGAACCTAGGAGTAAGACAGGAATAAAGACACAGACCTACTGGAGAACGGACTTGAGGATATGGGGAGGGGGAAGGGTGAGCTGTGACAAAGCGAGAGAGAGGCATGGACATATATACACTACAAAACATAAGGTAGATAGCTAGTGGGAAGCAGTCGCATAGCACAGGGATATCAGCTCAGTGCTTTGTGACCACCTGGAGGGGTGGGCTAGGGAGGGTGGGAGGAAGGAAGATGCAAGAGGGAAGAGATATGGGAACATATGTATATGTATAACTGAGTCACTTTGTTATAAAGCAGAAACTAACACACCATTGTAAAGCAATTATACCCCAATAAAGATGTTAAAAAAAAAGAACAAAATAAATAAAATAAAATAAAAAGTTGAGTTGTGGGTATTATGCATTTCAGTGGTTCTATGATAATTTCACTATGTATTCAGGGAATCTGACATCTTTTTTTATCAGTGCTTTTATTCCTAGCATGTCACAATGACACTCATATTTCAATATGGTGACTTACGTTTGGTAATCAGCCATCACATCTACATTCCTTTTGGTAAGAGAGGAGTCAGAGAAAGGCCACTAACAATGAACTGTCTCTACCAAGTGTACTTTCATTAATCACTACATTTATGAGCTATTTATTGAACATGCATTACCCCAATTTTAAATATAATTGAGTGCATATATTTGATCATTTTATAAGAGAAACTTTAATATAAAATTAGAGTTAAAAATTTCACTCTAATATCATGGGGTTGATCACATATCATTTTTAATCTATAAAATTGTCATCAAACTGCTTCATTCTGACAGATTCTGGATTCAACAATACCTTTTTAAAGTTGTTTTACGATATATTAAAGAAATAAATTAACAAGAGCTGAGTTATGCTGGAAAGAGCTGAGAAACCAGGTGTTGAATAGTCAATTAAAACAAGCCAAAATGAAGTCACAGTCAAGCTTTAAGTCACTTACTGCAATAGTATAAGCAAGAAGAAAAATCAAAAGCTCACTAATGTTCAAGAAGGGTGCCAAGTGAAGGTCAGATTTATTACTGCAGATGGGGTGAGATGGGATGAGGAGATTGTCTCCCTGCCAAAGGAGCCCTGCAGAAGTCTCCTACCATTTTGTATATCTGGGGGTCAATAGGAGAAAGAAGTGAAAGTCTAGGAGTGGAAATATTTTGAGTACTGAGTCCCAGGAAGAAAGGTGTCTTCAAAGTTCCTCCCCTTCCAAAAGGTGTTCACAGAAACACGAGAGAAGCCTCCACTGAGGGCCCCAAATAAAGAAGCTTGTGGATGGAGGTATCTGAGCTCAGAGGCTCAGGTATACATAAGAGTATGGCCAGTCAGAAGGAGGTCTGAGTCCTTGACTGCAACTGCCTTTAAAGACTACAGTGCATTGGCTGTGCACAAAGTCTGTTGTGGGAAAGGCAGTTCTCCTAGTGCTAGAATCTCATGTTCTCCATGTGTATTTACTTCTGTTTTAGTCTACTCAGGTTGCCATAACAAAGTGCCACGAACTGGGTGGTTTAACAAACAGAAATTTATTTTTCACAGTTCTGGAGACTAGAAATCCAAGACCATGGTACCACCATGGTAGGTTTCATTCTGTGACATCTTCTCTTGGTTTGTAGACTGCCACCATCTGCTGTGTGACTTCTTCTTTGTGTGCACTGTGAGAGCAAGTGAGTCCTGTGTCTCTTCTTATAAGAACACTAATCCTGTGGGATAAGGATCCCACTCTTATGGCTTCATTTAACCTAAATTACTTCCATAAAAGCCCTATCACAAAATACAGTTACATTGGGAGTTAAGGCTTCAGCATATCAATTTGGGGGGACACAAACTTTCAGCCCATAATAGTTTCTTGTGAATTTAACTGATTAGTCTCTTCACAAGCCAGTTGTGAGAAATAAAAATATACAATTTAAAATTACATCATATTCATAATATAAAATAAACATTTTCAGATATTTATGAAAACAGTAGATAATATCTTAACATATTATAAAATAACAGGAAACATAATAAATAATTAGATTTATCTACAAATACTAACTGAAAATAAAAATGATTTTATTGAAGTAGCTATTTGAAGGTTAATGAAAACTGAGAAAATGATATATAGGTCTACAGAACTGGAAATACTGTGAAACAAAGCTGCAAAATGTGTATGTGACTGCACGTGTATTTATGTATATAAGTGTGTACATAAAAAAGTAGATGTAGATATAGATAAAAATAAAATACATTGTAGATGTAGATGTATACATAACTGTATATTGTAGATATCAATATACTCCAGGGTGTTTTCAATTTAAAATTTGAAATTGTTGCAGCATTTTGTTTCCCTTCCCCTACCCATGCTGTGAATACTGCTGTATGTATATGTGAACTCTTATAATCAGGTGCAATTTTTTGGAAGTACTGTTAAGTTAATGAAAGGTATTTATCTTTAAATAACAGGGTATTTAAGTTAGACTACTTATTAAAGTCATGTAATGGTAGAATCCTGATAAGAATATCTCTGTTGATTTTATTATAGCAATGTTGTACTAGTGTTCATAACCTACTGTAATTCATTGTACTTCATTCTGACATATTCTACTGTTGGTGATGCTTCAGGGTATTTTTAGTTTTAAGGTAAAATTTACATTCATAACATTTGTTCTTTATCCCTTCTAAAAGAAAATCTAGACCAACATAGTTCTTAAGTGTTTAAAGGCCAGAATGCACACATTTGGGTTGATCTGATTTTAATTCTATATAAAGATATGAGTTGGCCAAATTATGAAGTGTATGTATGCCTTCTTTTCTCATCTAATTAAATAAGGAAAAAATATGGCTTGAAATAGAATCCAAGCACAAACAACCACAGAAAGTGGTTAAGGTTATAAGTTTTGGAAAAAGATCTTATATTTCTCATTCAGTATAAGTGGAACTGGATTATATTTGATTTATTTCATATGATATTCTTTACAGGCAGTATTTGTTCCCACCTAAGATTTTTACATAAAATAATATTTCTTCTATACTCATGAGGGTGTACGTCTACCTTTATTTTATATTGGCATTGTTATCCATTCCATTTCAGTTCTAATAGACTCCCACAGATAATTGATATACGTGTAGAATATTATATTCTATTATATTAAAAAACGATTTATTTTATTTCATTCTGTAATGTTATTGGTGTTTTACTACAATAGAATATTTAATCAAAGTATTCATTAAGAAGCAAATGTATGAATTTGAAATTATGTAAGTATTGATACATATGACTATTTTGAAAGCAAAAGCTAAATTGAGATTATCCAGCATTGCTCATGCTAAAATTTGTTTTCAATTATTTTTAATTCCACAAATATATAGTTGAAATTTAATTTAGCTTTCTAACAGGTACCACTTAAAAAGTTCGTTCTTAAAAATCTACTTACCTGGGTTTTAGTTGCTGAAATAACAACAAAATTAACGTGATTAATTGATAAAAAGTAGCCAAATTGCCAGCTTAAGAAAAGGACTCCAAGTTATTAGAATTCAGTCTTCTGTTGTGTGAGAAAAATTAACATCTAAGATTTTTATATCCCCAGAATGAGAATGCTTGAAAGAAAGCAATAACAAATCAGTGAAAATTCAGCAATGTTAAAATATTTACTCAGGAACGAAATTACACGTATTATTGAACTCAATGATGATAAATTGAAAGAATATGAGCTAAGAAAAAAACAAATACTCTGAATCACATATATAGTGTTTATTTAGCACTTAATATAACTCTGTATGTTAAGTTAGCATGTACATTTCCTAGTGGACATCTTCTCAGTTGCCACATTTTCCTCAATCCCCTTTCCTGAGAGTTCCCTATCCCCACGTCCATTGACAAAATGGGGATTCTAACAAGCCCATTATTACCACATGACCTTTGATTCTATTTTAATTTGATTTTGGTTTACTTTAAACTAAATGTCCAATTATTTCATGTAGTCTTCAAAGATACAACCCAAGAGGCTTCACAAAATGGAGGAATTTTGTATCCCAGATGCAGACAAAGAAAGGGAAATACTATAAAAAAAAAAAAAGGAGAAAGAAATTTGGAAATGATACTAGCTAGGGTGAAATAATGAGAGCTTCTAGGTGATATTACCTATTGAATAGGTAGAAAATTAAATATACTATGGTAAATTTTTTGCAGGTTATTAATGATCCCATGAATGGAAGTTCTGAAGAGGAAGTGCAGTGGAATATTGAAGGACTCATTGCCATTAGAGTCTGAATGATTAATTCTCACTGAATGAACTGAAACATATATATGAAACTGTGTCCTCAAGCCACTTTTTCCATAATATAATTGGCTCTAAAAAAGCTGTTTTTAACCAAAATAAGTTCATTTCAAATTTGTAGTAATGAGAAACTTCATTTTTACTCTTGAAGATATCATTTGAAATTCCTTGACACATAGTCATCATTTTAGGGATTCTTAAAGTAACTGGATATAAAAAAATGAGGAAAAAATTTACACCAAAGATTTTAATGTGGTACTGCTTGCAGAGATATGAGCATTGTAGGAACAAAAGGAATTATATATAATTAAATAATCAGTATAACACTATCCCACTAATAGAAGGGTGAGTCAGTATAAAGTAAAAGCTGTCCATGGTTTCTGGTTGCAACTGGGACTCTTTCCCCGCTTTATTCTTGGCCAGTGGATTCTTTTCAGAGCTTTATATTCTGAGCCAGAAGCAGTGTCCTCTATAAAATGGGCAAATTATAGTTTATTTTGTGTTATTCAAGATCCTTTGTTCATTATCCAAAAATGTAAAGTTTTGTCCTTTGGTGTTTTATTACAATCTACATACACGATTTACTTTTTATTGAGTACGTAATGGCAAATACAATGTCATCTGGTAGATGGAATCCATTGTCTCAAACTAAGTAAGATCCATGTAATATTCAAATTCTTCATACCATACCAGAGGCTGTGTGAAACCAAAAGATAAATGTTGCTTGTGTGCCTGGAATGTTAGCTTTATCAATGTAAGTAATGTCAACATTATTCTTACGTTAAAATGCAAGCATAGTATTTAATAGAAATCATAAAATGGGAGAATTTACTAAGGTAAAAGATGAAAATGTACAGATATATTTACCCTTCATCAAAGCATCTTAGACTTTAACCCACATGTCTAGCACTGAACTAAGTCATTAACTAACATTACATTCTTGGCTAAAATGAACTTCCCATCTTTGATAGAGTCATCCAGGAGAACCTCAATGTAATATCATAAAGGATAGTCTGAACTTGATAAAATAGAAGTTGTTCAATACATCCTAAAGGAGAAATAACAAATAGGAGCCCACATGCTAAATCTGGCCTATACATGTATTTTGTCTAGCCAAAAGGTTATTTAAAAAATTAAAAAACAGAAATTCATACACAGTTGATATATACAAAACGTATTTTAAATCTTAGGAAAACAAATACAATGCGGGTTTATAGATTCTCTTGAAAACTGAGAACTCAGATGACTGCTACCACAGTTTCTAAAGAAAAGAATCAGTCAACCTATTGGTGAAGCACACACTGTATATGCTCCAGCTCCAGCCTTCAGTATAGTCAACCTCTTCCACTGGCTTCATCCATTTGGAGTGCTGGCATGTGATTGTGTGTCCTTTGGTTTACAGATTGAAGAGCCTTGAGAAGGAGCGATACTGGAGCCATACATACACTGTGCATAAACCATACCACAAATACACTCACAACCATACCACACAAATGCACACACAGCTACCATTACAGATTGTATCAAAATTGCCATTTGGCTGTATAAAAATTAGTAAAATTGTCAGAGAAACTCTCCCACAAACACAAACACCTTGCCTGAAAGGGAAGCACCACTTGTAGCAGAGTCCAAGCCATCTGCAGGGAGCTACCCATCCATGTATAAAAGAAGGATCAAGAAGGGGTGCAAAGATTTTATTACTAGCCTTGTATCAAACAAGAGGAGGCAAAGGGGCTAAAAGAATGTAATGACTTTATAAGATCATTGAAAAATGAAGCATGATTAAAATGAGACAAATTTGAAATGTCTGTCAAAAAAGTCAGGATTTAATAAAAATGCATATAATGAAATCATTATACTATATATATACACTACCATGTTCTGACACCGGAAAAATGTGAGACACATTTTGGTGGATAAGCTTTTAGTTTATTCCTGAGAAGATGAGTTTTGATCAGTGAGGCTGTAAGAATGACATTAGTAACTGGAAAACTACTTTCTTACATTCCATGTAACAGTTTTAGTAGTTTTCAAAACCTTGCTGTAGGCAAATGAAATTTGAAACAACCCTGTGCCAATATAACTTTCACTCCTTTGCAGTGAGTCACAACAGTTCTTTAAAGAAAGTTCATTAAAGAAAGCAAGAATTAGAAAGAATAGTCTCCAAATGACTTAAAAAGCATTGTTTCAATGCATGCTGTCTTTCTTTTATCTTTTCTCCATACTCCTTTGTTTATTAGATTTCTGCTGGTAGGAAGATATCACTGAATGCTAATGCCAGTGTTTGCCTATTAAAGTTACTGCTTTCATGTTTCAAGCAGCCCACTAGTTCATTAATCAGAATATCCATGGAATTTATATTATAGTTGGAACCCTTAGGTATAACATAAAAGTGTATGTGGATAGGTTAGGATTCCTCATATCTTTTTGCTTCTAATATTGTACCTACTCTGAGTTCCTTTTAATTGTACAATTAACATTTCCCCCAAACAGAATATAACTTCAGTAATACAATTTCCTTGTTCAGTGAAATATTTCTAATATAAGAAGTGGTAATATTGATGGTTCTCTCCGAGGTAGTGTGATTGGGAGATGAGAGATCCTGGAGATATAACAGGTTTAAATTTAATCACTTTTGGATCCAGTATTCAAACCCCTATTACTGTTGGTACATTTGATCTGAATGTCTTGTTATTAAATATATAATTTTTTCCAAGTATGCGTTTTTTCAAGAAGTTCTGAATAAAATGATGCAAGTCATTTCAGGAAAAAATATAGAATATACAATCCAAAATCAAATAGAAATATTCTCCTCCTTTTTCCTTTCAACCTGACTCCTGTTGTCACACAGAATAAGCTCAGGTAATCAGATAATCCAATATATCTTTTTCCAGAAAAACTGGGATTCCAGTATTGGCCCTACCTAGCAACTATAAAAGAAAAGTACATTTCCCAAGATTTGTTTCATCACCATACAATGTTTTCTGACAAAGGAAAAAAAATGTGCTTGAAACCACACACACACACACACACACACACACACACACATAAAACATAAAGGAGAACAAAATAACAAAATCAAAACTCTTGGTTTAATTTAGATTTCTTTTACTGGCCTATACTGCTACATCTCCATTTAAAGCATTTCACATATTTAAGAAAGTATGACAGGTAAGGATTTGCAATTATAGTTAAATTTACTTACTGTATAAATGTTCAACATTAAAAGCTTTGTTTAGGGGCTTCCCTGGTGGCGCATTCGTTGAGAGTGCAGCTGCCGATGCAGGGGACACGGGTTCGTTCCCCGGTCTGGGAAGATCCCACATGCTGCGGAGTGGCTAGGCCCGTGAGCCATGGCTGCTGAGCGTGCGCGTCCAGAGCCTGCACGCCAGAGCCTGCGCGGCCGGAGCCTGTGCTCAGCAACGGGAGAGGCCACAACAGTGAGAGGACCGCATACTGCAAAAAAAAAAAAAAAAAAAAAAAAAAAGCTTTGTTTAATAGAAAATGAAAAATATGAATCATTCACAGATTTAAGAGTACAAAGGCATGTACACATATATCCCTGTGGTACTGTTTTGATTTTTATTTGTAAACATATATAGATATATATGTATATACATACATACATATGAAAGAGAAGTTCATAATCCAATGAATGTAGAGTTACATAGAAAAAGGTATTGCACTGTTGAAGAATGTTTTCTTTGTTTTGACATCTTTTGTGTTTCTGACAAATATTGTCTGAGACAATATTTGTAGATGGATTTTAAAAAAAACATACAAAATATATATACATCAATAGAGAAGAAAAAGTTTCTCTTGAAGCCCTGTGGATTGAAAACATTGATTCCAAATCACTATTTTTATTAGATATTTCTTGAAATTCATTTTAACTAATACCTAATACTATATATACTATTCTTAAGCTAGTTTTTCAGCTTATTAAAAGTTCCAACGAATGTCTGAAATTCTTCTGTAAGGACTAGTTTAATTAATTCTAATCATATTGTATATTCTTTTCATCCATTAAATGAGATATTGAGACAACCCTTAAGAAAAGGCTTAAGAATAATTTATCTTCTCTATTTTATTTTTAAATATCTTACTGTTAGAGATTACTTATTAGTACTAGAAAAACTCTATTTTAGCATTGCTTGAAGGAATTTGACCACATATATAAAAATTGTATATGTTCAAATTAGCTCATTTCACCACCTTAAATATACCTCCTTCCTGTACTCTCCCAAAAGTTCTAATTATTATTTTTGAGGTTTGGGGAAGATATGACATATAGATAGACAAAATCAAAGGAAAAACTGGAAAAGAATGCTACAGCCTGGTGTTTGGGCATGTTGTATTCTTTCTGGGGGTAATTTATTACTTCATTGTCTTTATTGATTTGCAATTAAAAAATAGTATTCCTTTTCTCCCTCCACAACTGTAACTGGAAAACTGAGCAATCGTTAATTACTGGCAATATCATTAGATGTAAGTGCTTATCACCATTAATTTTTTCCCTGCATTGCCTCTGAGAGTGTAGATCATTTAACATACCATTCAAATAGCTTAAGAAAAACTGACCTTAAGAATCCATTCTCTTTCAGCAGTCACAAGATCTTTTCCCCTTTTTTTAATGGGAAAAAATTCACATACAATAATATTGAATCTTTAAAGTGTACAGTTCAGTGTTTTTTAATTTTTTTTTCTTATTTTTGCAAAGTTTTGCAATCATCGCCACTCTCTAAACTCAGAAATTATCCCCAGCCCGCAGGCAGTTACACCCCATTTCCACTCCCACCTTCCCCTAGAAACTAGTAATCTACTTTCTATCTGTATAGAGTTCCCTATTTTGGACATTTAATGTGAATGAAACCATGCAATATGTGACCTTGTGTATCTGATATCTTTCATTAGCATATTCTTCAAGGTTCTTTCATTTTGTAGCATCTAATTTATCCTTTTATGTGGCTGAATAATACTCCATTTTATTTTCCACCTTGCTTATCCATTAATCAATTGATGGACATTTGGGTTGTTTGCACATTTGTTATTGTAAATAATGCTTCCATGGGCATTTGGGTACACATTTTTGCATTCACAAGTGTTTTTATATCTCTTGAGTGTATAACTAAGAGTAGAATTGCTGGATTATGATAACTCTTCATTTAATCTATTTGTGGAATTACAAAACTGTTACCCAAAGCAGATGGAAGATTTTACATTTCTACCAGTGTATGAGGGATCCAATTTTCCACATTCCTGTTAATATTTGATTTTGTCTTTTTTTATTATAGCCTGCCTGATAGGTGTGAAGTGGTGTCTCATAGTTTTGACTTGCATTTTCCAAATGACTAATGTTATTTAGCATCTCTTCATATACTTACAGGTTATTTGTATCTATCTTCATTTCTTTCAAATGCAGTCGTAATAACTGTATCTTTGTATTGTTTTGAAATAGGAAAAATGTAAATGTATGTCAACATTTTTCTTCTTAAAAAATTTTTTGACTAGTCTGGGTCCTTTGCATTTCTATATGAATTTTATAATCAGTTTGTCAATTTCTGCAAAAAATTCACCTGGTATTTTGATAGAGATTGCTTTGACACTGTAGCTCAATTTAGAGAATATTGCCATCTTAACAACATTACATTTCCAAACCATTAACATGGGATTTTTCCATTTATTCAAGTCTTCCTTAATTTCTTTCAACAGTACTTTGTAGTTTTCAGTGTACAAGTGTTTCACTTTTTGTTACAATATTCTAAAGTATCTTACTCTTTTGCTGCTATTGTAAATATTAATTTTATGTTTAGGTTTTTCATTACTAGTATGTACAAACAGAGTGGATTTTTATATATTGATCTTGTATCCCACAGTGTTGTTGAACTTTTGTACTAGCTATAATTTTTTTAGTGTATGCCCTTGGATCATCTATGTACAAAATAATGGCATCTGCAAATGGAGATAGTTTTACTCCTTCTTTTCCTATCTGGATGCATTTTATGTTTTTTTCTTGCTCTATTATCCTGAGTAGAATCTCCAGCACAATGTCAAATAAAAATGTTGAAGGCA
Source organism: Grampus griseus (assembly GCF_964374135.1). Lineage (NCBI taxonomy): Eukaryota > Metazoa > Chordata > Mammalia > Artiodactyla > Delphinidae > Grampus > Grampus griseus. The sequence continues at coordinate 50,867,608 of NC_139012.1, forward strand.
GACACCTTTGCTTTGTTCCTGATCTTAGAAAAGGGGTTTTTAATCTTTCACAATGTGGTAATATGTTAGTGAGGGTATTCTTATGTACACTTGATCAGAATAAAGACGTTTCCTTCTATTCCTAGTTGAGTGCTTTTTTTTGTAATGAAAAGGTGCTGGATTCTGCCAAATGCTTTTTTTTTTTTTGATGTAACTATTGAGATGGTCATGTTTTTGTTTCTCATTATCTTAATAATATGGCATATTTTATTCATTTTTTCCATAAATATGTTGAACTAATCATGCATTCCTGGTGTAAATCCTACTTGGTCATGGTGTATAAGCCATTTTATATGTCCCTGGATTTAGTTTGTTAGAATTTTGTTAAGTATTTTGACATCTATATTCATGAAGGATACCGGTTCCTTGTTTTCCTTTCTTGTGATGTCTTTCTCTGTTTCTGGTATCAGAGTAATACTGGCCTCACTGAATGAGTTGGGAAATGTTCCCTCTCATTCTATATTTTTTAGAAAAAAGTTTTTAAAGTGTTTTTCTTTAAATATTTGGTTAAATTCAACAGTGAATCATCTGGTTCTATGCTTTTATTCATGAAATAAATTTTGTTTACTAATACAAACTCATTATTTGTTATAAGTCTATACAAATTTTACATTTATTTTGTGTCCATTTCAGTACTTTGGATCTTTATAGGAATACATTAATTTCTTTTAGGTTATCTAATTTGTTATCATATAATTTTCCATAGTGTATTGTATTTATAATTCTTGCTTTTAGTAACATTGGTAGTAATGTTTTGTCTTTCATTCCTGATTTTATGTTGATTTTTTGCTCAGTCTGTCTAGGTAGATGCTTTTAATATTATTAATCTTTTCAAAGAACCAACTTGTGTTTGTTCATTTACTTATTATTTGCTTTAATTCTGTATTTTATTTATTTATGTTCTATTATTTATAATTTCCTTCCTTCTGCTTGATTTTTAGTTACTCTGCTTTTTAAAAATAATTTTTAAGGTAATTAGGTAAGAAGTTTAGATTATTAATTAGACACATTTCTTCTTTTAAATTTAGGTTTTTATAGTTATTATTTTCCCTATAAATACTGCCCAGCTGTGTCACATAAGTTTGCCACGTTGTATTATCATTTTCATTAATCTCTATTTTATAATTTTTCTTGTCATTTTTTTCTTTGTTATACTTTTTATTTAGAAGAGTGTTGTTTAATGTTATACATCTGTGAATCTCTCATATCTCCTTGTTATTTATTTCTAATTTAATTTCATTGTGATCAGAGAACATACTTTGTCTAATTTCATTCCCTTACATTTATTAATACTTGTTTTTATTGACCAACATATAGTCCTTCCTGAGAATATTTTGTACACAATGAGTTATTTTTCTCTTGCTGTTTTCAAGATTTTCTCTTGTCTTTTGACAAAGTTTGATTATGATCTAAGTGTGGATCTCTTTGCATTTATTCTACTTGGAATTCATTGAGCTAATTGGAAGTGTAAATTAATATATTTTATTAAATTTGGGAAATTTTGGCTATTATTTATTCAAATATTCCTCCTGACTCTTTTTCTATTTCCTCTCTACTGAGACTTCCAATTTGTAGACATTGGTATGCTTCAATATTTCCCCCAGGTCTTGAGAATCCTTTCATTTTCTTCACTCTTTTTTTTCCCTACTCCTCATATATGACAATATGAACTGATCTTCATTCTAATATTTGTTTATTTTATCTTTGATCTGCACATACTTTCTGTTGATCTTCTAATAAAGTCATTTCATTCATCTTACATTTCAACATACAAAATGTTAATTTTGTTTCTTTTGATAATGTCTATATCTTTACTGATATTCTCTATTCAGTGATATATTCTCATACATAATTTATTTCTCTAAACATGGTTTCCTTTGGTGTTTGTTAATACTTAAAATAGGTGATTTAAAGTCTTTGTATAGATTTCCACTATCTGGGCTTTCCCAGGGATTTGCTCTGATGGCTTGTATTATTTATAATTTGTCTTATATATATTCTTGTTTTCCATGTGTTTTATTTTTTTTCTTGAAAATTGGACATTTAAAATAATATAATGTTGTACCTCTAGAAACAGATTATATAGTCTGGACAGGATTTTCTATTGTTGTGCTTTGTTGTTATTTTTTGTTTGTCTAGTGACTTTATGAATTAATTCTCTAAACTGTGTATTCTATGTCATGTGTGGTCACTAAAATCTCTCAATTAGCTTAGTAGTCAGCTAGTGAAGGGACAGGAATTTCATTAAATGCTTGCTATCAATGAGGCTCTGAGAAACTGAGGGCCTCAGTGTGTTTGTTGAGGCACACCCTCAACACTCAGCCAAGCAATTTATAATTCTGCCATAGATTTACTTTGTGAGTGTACAGAGCCTGAAAATAAGCCAGAGGTAAGAATTTAGGGACTTTTCAGGTTTCTCTAAGCATGAACACAGTTCTGTTTAAGAGCACACATCGAGAAGAAGCAAGAAGAAATACAAACTTGCAGCCTGTGGAACAAAAACCACGTTCACGAAAAGATAGACAAGATGAAAAGGCAGAGAGCTACGTATCAGATGAAGGAACAAGATAAAACACCAGAAAAACAACTAAATGAAGTGGAGATAGGTAACCTTCCAGAAAAATAATTCAGAATATTGATAGTGAAGATGATCCAGGACCTCAGAAAAAGAATAGAGGCAAAGATCAAGAAGATGTAACAAATGTTTAACAAAGACCCAGAAGAATTAAAGAACAAACAAAGAGAGATGAACAATACAGGGCTTCCCTGGTGGCGCAGTGGTTGAGAGTCTGCCTGCCGATGCAGGGGACATGGGTTTGTGCCCCAGGCCGGGAGGATCCCACATGCCGCGGAGCCACTGACCCTGCGTGTCCGGAGCCTGTGCTCCGCAACGTGAGAGGCCACAACAGTGAGAGGCCCGTGTACAGCAAAAAAAAAAAAAAAAAAAAAAAAAATAGAGATGAACAATACAATAACTGAAATGAAAAATACACTAGAAGGAATCAATAGCAGAATAACTGAGGCAGAAGAATGGACAGGTGACCTGGAAGATAGAATGGTGGAATTCATGGCTGTGGGACAGAATAAAGAAAAAAGAATGAAAAGAAATGAAGAAAGACTAAGAGGCATCTGGGACAACATTAAACACAACAACATTTGCATTATAGGGGTCCCAGAAAGCGAAGAGAAAGAGAAAGCACCCAAGAAAACATTTGAAAGATTATAGTTGAGAACTTCCCTAACATGGGAGAGGAAATAGTCACCCAAGTCCAGGAAGCACAGAGTCCCATACAGGATAACACACATGCACACACACACAAACCTATTGTTTCCACCTTTAGTTTAATGTATTTAAACTTGTAACACTATGGTCAAATGTTGTGATTCCTCTAGCTGTGCTTGTTCCATTACAGAATATGTATGCTTGATAACTTTTCTATATTCCAGCATCTCTAAAATTTAAGCATAGTTTACATATGTACACATGACTCTCCCTATCAATAGTCATTTTTGAAGTCAGTTAAAGCTCAACTTTATATTATAAGCATAATCAATATCTAAATGACATTTAATTAATGAAAATAAAATCCTTTCAATAAAGTATTGCTTTGTGGTTAAATTTCATGTTATTTTAATGTAAAATTAATTTCAAAATAATTTTAATCTCTAATTTTAGGAATTAGTGTAGTGATATCCTAAGAAAACATTTTGGATGATATAAAATTTTTCAAATCTTAATTTATTTGTTCTATGAAATTTATTCAATATTAAATTAAAGATTAAGGTCCTTGATGATCTTAATCTCTTACTAACCTACTCTAGTTTAGGAAGATTAATTTGTCTTTTAACATTAATTTAAAAGATTATTTTATATGTGATTTTGTGTTATTTTCCTCTACACATGTCCTAGGAAATTATGTGGAAAAATAAAAAGCACACTTCTAAAATCTATGAAAACAATGATTATCTTACCTAAGCTATAATAAGTAGGATAAGCAATAATAAGTACATGCAGGGAGTACAGTAAATATATGTACATTATCCAGCAATGTAGCCTGGAGAAAATTTCCTAAGGTTTAGTTTACATTTTAGATCACTGGTCTATTGATGGTGGCTTTCCTGGCCAATAGCCATAGATGGCTCTCACTGGGAAACTTGTAAACCTGTGACTGTGCCCCAAGTACATACTTCCTATCTGAGACCCAAAACTCAGACTCAGAATGTAGTAAAAGAAAAATGCTTTCTTTGTGTTCTTAACTTATAGTGATTCAGTAAAATGAATGTGACACTGAATGCCCATAGTCTACACCTGTAAATGGAGAAGAAAATTTCAATTACTGTCTACTGAGTCAACCTTACTTAAAGAAATAGATAGGCATTTTATACATTTTTATTATATTTTTCTCACTCATCCTCTTCTTTTTAATGCATTTCCAAAGACTGTCTCTCCACGTATTTTATTAAACTGATTTAAAATACATGTGATAAAATAAATCCCCATTTAAATTAATAAACACCACTTATCCCAAGGAATAAACTTTTGTCATTATTGTTAGAATTCCCCTCTTTTTGAGGGGAATAGCTTCCTCATATAGCTTCCTCATTCCTCAGTAGTAATCCTATACTATAATTGTGTTTAAATTTTACCCATTACATTACCACTTACATTTATGTCTCTAAACAATATAATATTTAGCTTTGCACATTTTTGTAATAAAATCATATTAAACTTATTCTCATGAAACTAATTCTACTGAAGTAGAATTAAACTTATTCTACTATTCTATTCTCTCTATATTTTGTTATTGAGACTTATCTATGCTGCTGAAGGTAGTATTTATATTTCATTTATTCACAGCTTTATCATTTTCAACTGTATGAATGAAATGAGACAAATTTATATAATCTACCATTTGTACTTTTTGTGTGTGTCTTGCCATTGGGAACAGTATTTATAAGACCATCCTTTTACAGGCTCCCTGGTGAACATATGAAAGCTTCTTTACAGTGTACATCTGATAAGGAATTGCTGGATCAGGGTATGTGCATTGTTAACTTTACTAGGCAATACCAATTGCTTTTTTTTTTTTGGGGGGGGGGTATGCGGGCCTCTCACTGTAGTGGCCTCTCCTGTTGTGGAGCACAGGCTCCCGACGCGCAGGCTCAGTGGCCATGGCTCATGGGCCCAGCCGCTCCATGGCATGTGAGACCTTTCCAGACCGTGGCATGAACCCACGTCCCCTGCATTGGCAGGCGGACTCTCAACCACTGTGCCACCAGGGAAGCCCTGATTTATTTTTAATGGAAGTATTATTTTCTTCTCTGAGATTTTATAATTTTTTTTTGTCATTGATAATTTAAAATTTTACTATGGATATCTAGCTCTGAAATGTTCCTTATATCTTCTCTTTAGCATTTTAAAGGGTCTTTAACTTTGAAAGATTACAAGTATATTACTTTTTTTATTCTGGGACATTTAATTATACAATCTATTCAAATATTTCTGAGTCCCAAGTTTTAATTTTTTCTCACTTTATAAATCCTATAATCCAGATATTAAAACTTCTACCTTATATTTTATTTCTCCTCATTTCTATTATATAACTTTTATTGATTTATCTTTTCTTGATACTTCTGCAAGAATTTTTCACTCTGATATTCTAATTTTCTAATTTGTTTTCCATGGGCAAACATTCTTTAATTACCCTATCTACTGTGTTAGTTCAGCTCTGTTTTTGATCTATGCATTTTTGTTTGATATTTATTATTTTTCTTTTGCAGTTTGTAGATGATAGTATTAGTACATGTATCTTTTTTATTGTGTTTAGTATATGAAGTTTTATTATTATTTGTTCTTCCAAAGTTACAAAACATCTGCTTCTCAATGAATCTGTGATCGATCTATTTGCTGATTTCTTTTGAAATAAAAGTATTCCTTAGATAGCTTACAGATTTATTTGTAAGCTCCTATTTCTTGCAGTGAGAATTAGGTAAGGACCAAAGGATACACTGTAGTCTGCATCAAGACTATAGCCACAAAGAATGGGCTAGGTTCAAATAACACAAGGGGTAGAGAACTACAGGCATGAAGAAACATTATTTATTATTTCTCATATCACAGAATAACTTCTTTGGAAGGAGATTTACACTCAGTCTCCCAGGGAGAAACAACATTAAAAAGAAGTTCTTCTTTTCAGTGTTTCTCAAATTTCCAATGAACATTGGAACTATATGAGGAAGTTTTATTCTTTTATTTTTTGACTGGGTTGTGTGGCTTGTGGGATCTTAATTCCCTGACCAGGGATTCAACCCAGGCCCTTGGCAGTGAAAGTACAGAGTCCTAACAACTGGACCACCAGGAAACTTTCTGGGGAAGTTTAAATAATACTGATAACAGTATTTCATCCAGAAATTCTGATTTAATTAGTCTCATTTTTAGTTTTGCGTGAATTATTTTAAAGCTTTCCGGGTAACTTCAATGTACATCCAAGTGTAAGAATCACTGTCCATGATTAGATTCCTCAGCTTTGTGTGTAGAGAGGGTTAGAGGTGGGAAATGTACATTCCAAAACTAGTCAGTCCACAATTTCTTTTTTCAGCTTCTCATTTTGAGCAGGCTTCTGAATTGTCCTGATTTTAACCCTCTGCTGTTCTAAAAACAGAGGGCTGAGATATCACTTGAAAGACAAGCTTTGACTACCCTAAAACAAGGTAGGAAAGAAATAAGGGCAGAATTAGAAGTTTATTTCCTGTATCATACTCTGATGGACATATGTAGTCTGGACAAACTACCTCCTCATTACAACATTTCCAAGAAAAAAAAAATCTATTTCCCAGACTTTATCTCAGTAATTCTTATTTCCATTATTTTGGTCTTTTGTTGTGGTAATTCTGAGGAAGGAAGTCAGCAATTTACACTAATTTAGGAAAAAAAATACAACAAATGAGTGAATATAACAAAAAAGAAGCAGACTCACAGATATAGGGAACAAACTAGTGGTTACCAGTTGGGAGAGGAGGGAGGGACAGTATACAGGTGGCTTGGTGGGAGGGAGGTACAAATTGTTGGGTGTAAAATAGGTTTAAAGATGTATTGTACAACACAGGGAAAATAACCAATATCTTGTAATAATTGTAAATGAAAAGTAACCTATAAAAATTGTATAAAAATTTTTAAAAGTTCTATGAAAAGCTGTCTAGTTTCATCAGAGGAATTAATTCAGACATTTCTATCAATGTATCTCTTTGAAATTTGGCTTATTTTATACCTTTAAATATTAATTAACTCACTAAGTAAACTCACATTTTGAAAAATAGAATATTTCATTTAAAACAAACAAACAAAAAACATATGCTATTAGGCATTTAAGAACTAGGAACAGGATATATACATTTTATATCTATAGTACCTAATGGAGTTATTTTCTAATAGACATCAATAAATATCAGTTGTATAAATTAATGTATTTTCCTTAACATGAAAGCTAGCACAACTGAATAAGGAATTCAGTGTCACACCTATCTATATTATGTGATTTAAGGTATATGAGGCAATACACCATATTAGCTTTTTATTAATGATCACATTTTCCAAATTAATGTAGTTAAAATTCATACATAAAGTATATTTTCAGCCATGCAAATATATTCAGTATATAGTTTCTTTCTATATACCCGTTATAGTCAGAAACCATATCTTAAACAAATACACACTGCCTAAATTATCTCTAAAGTGATTAATTTATTTGGCATAAAAGTTATGGTCTACTTAATTCTTCTGCTTTAATAAAATTAACATTTATGTATGCTTATCATTCCTTTTGTGGTCTTGGATAAGTCATATCATCATGATGGAAATCATTTTCCCCACTAGAAATTGAAAATTGGACATGATAGTCTCTTTGTGACCATTTCAGTTCAAAGTGTACAATTCTTCTATGATTATGTTAGATTAAAACATATGAATTGCCAATATTTTACTTTCATTTGACTTATTAATGTAACAATTCCATAAAGTTTTACTTAGTATTTTTGGCCTGCTTTTTATGCACCTGGTCTCAGCCAGAACACTATAAATATATTGGGTACTTGGTAATTTAGAATTGTTTTTAACCATTGGAATCGCTGAAAGTGGAAAGAGCTGAAAGAAAGAACATAGGAAATAAATCTGGACAGATCATGAAATATTTCCACTCTAATACTTGTCTATGGCTATCACAGAACACACAGTTACATCCAATCATCAAGACTTGTGGAAACAAATAATTTTGTGGTATTATTTGTGATATCTTCCTGGCTTTAAGGTGACCCACATCCTTGACAAAATGTAACTGGATTGCTTCCATAGTTACAGTAAGTAGAATGTAACAAGCCTACTCATCTCCTTTGTTTTCAACCTTGTGAACTAAGGTTTTCTTTTTTTTTTTTACTTTTTCTTTATGCCAAAATAACCCCTTCATAATGCTATTCAAGTCATTTTCTGTACCCCACCACAAACGTGAAGAATAATCGGCTAATATTTTTCGCTTGTCTCCTAGAAAAAAGTTAACTATGATGCTGTTTGACTATTTTGACTATTTGATTTGTAGAAAATTTCAAATGGACTCAGTAGCTTCATGTTCATAGAAATAATGATTCAAAATTTTAATAATATGTATATACACAGAATTTTAATAGTCTTCTCCGTGAAGGTAAGCACATACCCATTATTTACTATCAAGTGTGTCATGTGTTCTATTACAGTGCCTGAGAGTATTGAGGATATTTAATTTCCCTAAATATAGTACCTGTCCTTTTAATGTGGCAAATACGTAGGTAGGAAATGTGTTTTTTAAAGGTAACCTTCGACTTCAGCATTTTAAAAATAATCATAAATCCAAATTAGTGTAGTTCAAATAAGTACCTTTAATTATGTGTTTGTATATGGCAACCTCCTTATTATAACTGACCCTACACTAGGAGTAATGTTTCTCTTATACTCAGTGATGTAGATTTAAGGGAAGCCTATGTATAACTCCAGAAGGTATTTCTCTGTGAAAAAAGAGCCTTTGTATGGAGCCATACAAAATTGTTCCTTCAGTCACACAAATTGATCAGTGGTGCTACATTGTGCTTTTATAAATATTGCCTAGAGAGATGATCATCCGAGAAAACTAGACATTTAGATTCATTTTTACTTATATGTATCGGTGGATTTTGAGTAGTGTCAAGAGACCAAGTCTTCTGATGTAGTAAGTTAGAAGAGTGATATATTAGGAAATGAGTGCTTTACAAATAATGTAAATTTAAATGACCACCTATATATTTAGAGATCTTGTGTTATTGGTTTGCAAATTTCAGAGAATTGTAGAAACTTTTTATTTTGGTTGGGTCAACATGGTAAAATTTATAACTTTTAAATAATATATGTAGTGTGTAAACAGTGTTTTTTATAAGGGCTACTATGTCTACATACATTTACATGAGAGAACAAAGGTGGCATATTAAACACATAAGTTTATATTATTAATTTTATTCATAGTATAGGATGCATATATTTAATTATATAACTAAAATTAATATATTTTTTAATATCTTATTACAGGTTGGTGAGTAACTGACTACATATAGGACTTTCTGTAAAGGTATATTTCATAACTAGCTACACTCCTCTAGGAAATATCCATTAAAAATCGAGTCTTATAAGTTCTACAACACTGAAGCATGATCTATAAAAATTTCCTACTCCTGGGTTAGATTTTGATATTAGATTCAAATAATCATTAAAGGGTTAAGTTACTGTAGTACAATTTTAAACAAAGAAGTATCGTTTATGTCCAATTAATTTTACTTTCTTACCTAGCCATTCTCATGAATCTGCCACAGGTGCACAAAAGATAAATCTCTCTTTGATCATGAGAGTGAGATACAGTAGCCTCTGAAAATATTGTTATTTCTTATCAGATGGATTTATCTCTTTAACTTATTTGCATCTGTTTCCTTGCATCTTACATACAATCAGCAACAACTTTTTGCTACACAAATGTTTTCTTAGGACAATCTTGATGGTCATAATTTAATAATGGGAAATGGAATTACGTGACTTTGATTATCTTTCCATGACGAAAACAAAAATCTACATCAATAAAGTTAATCCAACACATTTTAAATAAAAATGCGTAGCTATATGAGATAATTATTTATTCATAAATTTTCAGTACCAAATTAATGTAATTTTTTGCCCAAATCATTTACTTGTTAATTTAAAGGTAACTTCCAGAGTTTAGGAAAAAAAGAAAATATGTGACACTAACTCCTTGGGTCAGTATTTTCTGACTTGAAAATCTTTAAAAGGATGTTCAGATGTATGGGACTTACATTTAAATATGGCTTATACAACAATTTCTTCTGAGGACACACATTTTTAAAATATTTTGTATTCTATGTCATTAAAACATGAAATTATATCTCCCCAAATTAAATAAGATTGAGCTAGGCTAGGGTAGAGCAGGAGAAATTCTCCCTCCTACGTTCCTTTTCCAATTTAGAGTATATAATTTAGACTAGGTTACAACATCTTTTTTCCTCTTTAGGATCCTCTGAAACAGGTGGTATAATCACACAGCCCAGGTACATGAAGGTATTATAAGTGTAACAACCAAAGTTATATCATGAGAGGCAATTAAACTGATATACTCCAAACTGGTCCTACTAAGACATTGCTCATGTCTTTTGATATATTATCAGTTAATGCACTCTGAAATTCAGAGGCAAGTTTTGTAGCACATTCAAAATAATCTTATACAGATGACATACTATCTTGCTATTAGAAAAAATAAATCTTTCTACATACAAAAAAATTATATTCATTCCTTAGGTGAAACTGCCATAGGAAATATAAACTTACTTGAAAGTGCAAGAACTTGTAATCTAGGATTTCAGGGGAGACTTCTAAAATCTTATTATATTTTTTGATCAACTGCCTTTCTTATAAATGTCAATATTTTTTATCCTGAAATTCACCCCTTGAATTTTACCTACCTCATCTAGCCCATTCTTTCTAATCTATTCAGGCTAACTGCTTCAGAAATCTGCCCTTCACCCTCATCTGCATACTATTAGATGTTCATCCTCCCTTTATTGAGACTTATTTCTCTGCCTCTGTGATTGATGATCTCCTTGTTCATCTCAGGACTGTATGTTATGGGCCCCATACAAAACAAGCAGCTTTTTGGGTCCCTTGTTAAATGGCCTGGAGTAGTAAACACAAAGAAGAATATGTTGCCTCCAAATCCAGAGGCAAAATAAGTGTTGTGCCTTTTTTCTGGTTGTTAGGGAACAGATGTCACAACTTATCCTTCACCTTAGAAGGGACACCACTGGACTTCTAGAAATTTCACTGAAGTTGAAGGTCCCTGAAGTTCTGACAGATTTATTTCCCACATTCTTACATATACATATCTTACTAATGTTAGCATAGTGACTACAATGTGTGTGTGTTCTGTTTCTTTGGAGAACTGTAACTGATACATATTTCAGTAGCAGGACTTGTTCTAAAAGAACAGAATCTTACAGATGAGCTTTCTGGATTTTTTCTGGGCTTTCTAGAATCCTAGAATTGGTTCTCTAGTCTGAATAGTTTTAAATGCTCTAATAACCCTATTTCCAGTGCTAAAGAAGTCACTGACAGTCAATGTCATGATGCAGCAACAGAGATATGCAAAATATCACTATTGGGTATTTGTAATTAAATACTTATAAAAGGCACTGTTCTGGGTCACCATGTAGTTGATACCTTAAACATTTCAGCTAAACTAATGAGTTTAAATAAATTAACTTGTTACTGCTCTTTGAGTTCTCTCACTTCGCTGCATTCCGATCATTCTTAATAGATATATTGGTTATTTTCATGAAAACTGTAAATGTTGTCAGACTTATACTAAGAAATTTAACTACTATGTCTCCTAAATACTGTCTGGCACCTCCTTTTCTGTCACAATTGCTCTTCCTTATCCCCTAAAACAGAAATTCTACTCCTTTACTTGTGAAAACCTGCCATCTCTTTGGCACATAGTGAGATCTACATCTATATCTCTATCTATCCACATATCTGTATATAATATTATACATATTATATCTATGTTATACATAGATATATCATAATTTTATATGTTGTCAGTTTATAGTTATTATAAAAAAAGCATCTCCATTAATTATTTCCTTTGTGTTTTCCAAGAACAATAAATGTCCTTTTACATGTGCCCTCCTGAGCTTTGATTTGTCTCATTTTTGAGCATGTTCACAAATACATGTTTTATTGTATTTTTGCTGTTGCTGGTATCTTTTTTGGTCAAAATTCATTTTTATTAATAAAAATAAACACTTATTCCAGTTTCAGTCATTATGCTGGAAGTTACTAATTAAAAAATATAAATAATCACTTAATAATCCTGTTTTAACTAAGACAACGAAACTGTGGCTTAAAAAATAAAAGTATTCAGCACCACTTGATCATATACCTTTCAGACTTTGTTCTTAAAATTTCTGGAACTTTCCTGTCTGTGAAGTACAGGAGTTGCTGAGTTACGTGAGGAACTCTCTCTGTGGCAACCAAAGAGAAGTTAAGCAATCAGCCTATATTCAGCCTGCTAACTTGGACTATACAATGTTCCCTTCCTCTCCACTCTAGCTCAGGAGAGACATGCTTCTAAGCACTGAGGTATGAAGAGTCCAACTGTTATTAGTTGGAAAGACCAGTTCTAATAGCAAATAATGGTAAATCTCCAACACAGATGCTACTGTCCTTAATGTCCTGTGGTTTTAGGAAATTATGTAAATATTTTGGATTTAGTTCAATTTATTCAGAAATAAAACATGTTTAATAACATTAAACTACTCTGCCAGAGTAAGTGTCTGCTGGTTTAGTATCCTTATAAAAGAAAAAATATATATGTAAAATACATGTAGGTAAATCATAGTCTTAAAGTATACTTAGAATACTGCTTTATTTAAATCAAAATCTAACAAAATGTCTTCAATTAGAAGAAGCTAATTAAACTAAATCCAAAGTTATGACAAGGGAGACTTGCTCTCAGTTAAAGTTCTATTGCTTAGAGAACTTAAAGCCATTCTAGGCAAGGTTAAGGTGGCACTTCCTTATTCTTTACTACACGTAATTTCAATCAGGGTTGGGCCAGAAATGAGCATTTCTAAATATAATATTTCAGAAAAGTCCATAGAAGTGTTTCAAAGACTTTTATGCAAAAGAATGTCTGTCTGTCTTTCTGTATTGGTGAGTAGTATGCCCATCAGAATTTCCTGATAACACAAAGACAAAGGCCTGATCAGATGTCACACCTGATCAGATGTCAAAGGAATGGGAGGTGAACTATTAGGTCACCCGTAGAGTTTCTGCTAGCCTTTTAGTATATGCTGGTCACCAGTGTGAGTCAGGTGGACTTTTGTGAGAGAATAGTGTTTGGTAACCAGGAGATTTTTGTGGCATTTCTTCCTAAGTGGAATACACAACAGATAAGGGAATAGGGGAGGTAATACAGGGAAGTTACTCTTTCCAGCTCAGAAAGAGTTGATGAAGCCCATATATGTATCCAAGAAGCCCATGGGATCCTCTAGCTGTGGATAGTGGCTAATATGGTCATCCAGAATGACACTGTGGACTGCGGCAGCATTTTCCTGTACAGCTCCAGAAACTCTGGATAGGGATTTACCAGATCCAATGGCCCTTAGATAAAATGAATGGGAATAGATACAATGACAAGAGCTCTCACCCAGTGTCTTCTAAACTTTTTCATCTGATTGATATACTGCAAAAGACTGTTGATAACCAAGTTCCTGTCATTGTGGCGTATCCCTGCTCACATGTCCCACAGCTCACTCTCACTCTCAGAGGGTCAGGTGTACAGCCCCAAATCTGAGGAGAGACCTCAAGAGAATACAAAGTTCATCAGTCACGTGAGGATGGGTGACAGCATGCCTCCATCTTTGAGAAGGTTTTGGAGAAGGAGAAGAAGGTGAGCTTCAAGAAATATACCTCCATTTGACAGACAGAGACTGTTAATGGTAAGTTGACCAGATCTATTCTGCTTGAACCTATAGAGCAGCTCCTGAGTAAAGATATCCCCACAGGCATGAGACAACAAGTTGATCCTACTGTTCTGGAACCCCAGATGCCAAAAAAGCGCCTCCATGATGCTGGCCTTCTCAAATATGGAATAGTCATGTGGTCTTGGTTTGTCACTGAAGCCAAAACCTAGGAAATTGAGGACAATCACTCGATGAAACCTGAGGGTCAGACTTCCCATATCTTGCACCAATCATAGCTGGACATTGTAAAACCATATAAAAGTACGACTATCTCCGGACTTCAAGCCACACCCACAGAGTCTTAGTAGAAGATACTCAGTCCCTTTTAGGTAAAAAAAATTGCCTGATGACTTCCATGAGTGAAAAACAGAGGAAAGCTGGGGGTGGCGGAAGGAGGGGCGGTGATGTGCAGATAGGCCGCAAGCAGGGGCATAGCCAATAGCCCCACCTAAACCCACCACTCCCTCATCCTGATTCTGGTAAGACTTGGGCTTCAAGACTCCATGTTTGGGGGACACCTGTTGCTGCTGTCTTTAAGTGTTTTTATTATTTTTTTCTTTTTTTTCTAACTTTATTGCGGAATAATTGACATAAAAATTTGTATATATTTAAAGTGTATAACTTGATGATTTGATATACATATACATTGTGGAATGATTAACAAGATCAAGACAATTAATATGGTCATCACCTCACATAAGTGATGTAGTTAACTATTTATTCCCTGATTGTTTTGATTTAAAAGAATCTAAAGTCATAATACTGAGTCATTGCATAAATAAGTTACCTTGAAGAGAGTCTTTTTTCTTTCTAAATTTAATATTAACAAGCTCAATATCTAGCCTGGTAACAAATCCCTTGATTTATCCTATTAAGGTGCATGTCTTTTAATTTTGTGTTCTTGTGTAAGTTTTATTTCAACTGTAAGCACTCTTTGGAGAATATTAGTACTTTAGCAAATGTTTGTCTATTTCTCTAACAGTGCTAGAAGGATGTGAAGCATTTAATGATTTTGATATGGAACCCATATTCATGATGAAAACTAAGACAATGTTTCTTTCCTTTCTACACCAGGGATGGCCTCAGGTGTAATTTTGACTAGATTTTTTTCTCACTAGGGCAGGGAGCTCTATTGTTGAGGTATTTATTGTTTTTTTTTTGTTTTTATTTCCAATTTTGCGAAGAAATAGTAGGCATATTCCTTTGGGCTCTCTTAACTCAGTTATGAAACTGATTGCCCATTCCTCTAATATGCTTGGAAATACAAAAAAACAAAACAAAACAAAACAAAACACTGAAGCCATTTTCTGCTCATTATGGTTCTATAGAAATACAAAATCATCATGTCTATTGAGCAAAGACACTTTGAACTCTTCCCCAAAGTGAAGGATTAGTTCCTTCTGAAACTTTTATAAGTACTGTGGCCTTGATATGAAAATTGTTTTAAGTTGGAAGTCACTCAGACTGACTTATTTTAATAAAAGTCCATCCTGGGGAACTGGCTGCACATAATTGACAGCAGTTCACCATCTTTTTGGTTGATCTTTGGTTACTTGACCTCCCTAACTTAAAATAATTGAGTCAACAACCCCTGCTTATCACAATAAATAAACTTTATAATCATTCTTCTATCTTCATATGCTTTATTTAACCCAGTATCCTCTTCTGGACTGCCACAGAGATACCTGGGACCAATACCAACTGTCATGGTTAAATGACTGCCTGTTCACTGCCTCCAAACTCCCTTACCTTCTACTCTTCTGCTAGAAGTACTTTCTCCATTTGAAAATATTGTATCAACATCTCTTTCTGGCATGAAACAGTACTCCAGCTCACCTGCTATAATTCTTAATCTGGATCTTAAGAAAACGATCAATATGTACTAAATATAATAGTCATTGACTTCCATAGACTCCATAAGAGGTAACTAATTTTCTCTAAAAATAATATATCAGAAAATAATTTAGGGCAATGAGTTAGCCATAATATAGCCTTAATATTTATTTTGGGTATACTGGACCTAAAATATATTCCTGCTTATATTACTACAGTGACAGGAGATACTCCATAAATTACAAAACTCTTTGACTGCTGCTGCTGAAGACTCAGACTTTTACAGGTTTGTGATTTCTCCAAACTCCATGAAAGAATAAACCTCCAACCATTGTGGATTTCAATGCTCACACTCTAATATCCTTGTAGAAGACAATTGGACTAGAGACCAAAAGGGGAATGCTTCATTTACTCTAATGCATAGATTTTCTACTTGAGCTGCTATGCTATGTGACTCTAAATTGGCTATCTCCACATTTGGGAATAACACTAAGGCCTATGTTGGGTGAGCCACCGGTGTGTGGTGAAAAAATACACAAATAATTAAATTAGAATTTTGACATTTGATTTACATTCATTTTTATGTATTTTTAAAAATGTATATATTGTATATATTTTTCAATGTACATTTTGTACTAGAACCAAAGGGTATATAAATAATTTGCATGTAAGTGTGTATTTATTAAGGTGTACTTAATTTTTTTTTACGTGTGGAGCTAAACAATAAGGAAATGTGTAGAAACTGCTTCTCCAAAGGACTGTTGTAACTCCACAGTTCCAGATACCTGGGAGCCTGTCATGAGCTCCAAAAAGTTGACCAAAAATTGATTTGTGATTTTGAAGGAGCTTCCAAAGTGTTTTCTAGAGTGGTTATATGTTTTTACCTTTTCATCAGCAAGGGTTGAGTGTTCGTTTCTCTACATCCTCATCAGCATTTGGTGTTGCCAGTGTATATATATTTTTTATGTTTGTCAGTCTGATAGGTAAGTAGTGATATGTAAACAGCTAACCACCAGAAATATCTCTCCTAGGAATTTATTCAAGAGAAATGAAAACCTATGTTCACATAAAAACCTGTACTTTAATGTTTAATAAAGTTGTTACTTTACTAATAATAACCAAAACCTGGAAACAACCCAGATGTTCTTTAATATGAGAATGATTAAACAATCTTATGGTGCATTCAAATCAGGGAATACTATTCAGCAATAAACAGGAAAAAAACATTAAAAAACACAAAAATGTGTCTGAATCTCTGGGGAATTATGCTGAGTGAAAAACAAATCCCTAAAGGTTACATACAGTATAATTCCATTTAAATAATATTCTTGAAATGACAAAATTATAGAAATGGATAACAAGTTAGTGGTTGTTAGAAGTTAAGGAGAAATGAGTGAGAAGAAAGCAGATATGACTATAAAAGGACAACATGAGACATCTGGATGGTTATAGAAATGCTCTGTTTCTTGACTGTATCAATGCCAATATTCTACTTGGGATATTGTCCTATAGTTTTTGAAGGATGTCAACTTTAGGAGAAGTTGGGTAAACAGTACATGGAATTTCTCTATATTATCTTTTACAACTGCATGTGAATATACAATAACCTCAAAATAAAAAAGCTTGATTTAAACAGTAATATGTGTGCCTTCCTTTCCATGTCTGGGTAATCCTTCAAAAACTGATGTTGATATTTTTATTCTCTTGTATATCCTTCAGTACAGTAATGGTGACAGAGGATAAAAGGAAGGGACACATGGCCAAATGAAGATCATTGTAAAGTTCAAAACTCCTGAAGGTATTTTCCATCCCATATTAACAGTTCAATAAATAAAACATTTTCCATATTTTGTAATGTATTTCAATTGTATTTTTGTATATTTGAGTAAACTCTCAAAGGTCAGTTGATTACTTTCACAAATTTGAACAAATTTCAAGCTGACATTAAAAATAATTGTAATCAATTTTCCAGATTGGCCTATTTTTCTACATTTCGCCTCCAAACATTTAAATTTTGAAAGGCTTACTAAGTAGCTCTTGTTAATAATTTTCCTGAACAAGTTGATTATTCAAATAGTATAGACTAAGACAAGGTCTAATTGTTAATTCTCTAGATTGATTAATCTCTCCTCCTATTTCAAGGCAAACATACTAAAACAATAGACATTAAATATATAACCCGATCTCTCTCCAGAATGATAAATCAAGCATATCCCCTTCATTATTACTAAGTATCAATAGAAGAAAAGTGTTATAAAGATGCTTTCTTTTATTGTAGTTGAAATTGATATAAATGTTCCTACAAATGTGATATGGAAAATAAAAATGTGTCTTTCAAAAAGTGTCTTAAAATATAAACTTAACTACCACTTCTGAAAAAATGAAGTAGACATACATTTGTCCTACATTTTCTGCTAAATACAACTAAAAATCCTGGACGTTGTATATAAAATATTTTAAGACTTAAAGAAAAAGAAGAGACAGGAAAGTTGGAAACTTAAGATCCAAGGAACAACACAGTGGTGAGTTCCCTGGGTTTTCTTTTTACCTCATAAATCAAAGACTTTAAGCTGAAAAAGCTGAGAATTAAAAACACCAACAGACACAATCAAAAACAGCCCAACCAAAGCTTGCTCTCTCTAGGTAAAGGAGAAACTTAGCAAAAAGTAAATATTTTTAGATAATAACAGTGCTATTAATTGTAAACACCTCAGAAAAAAACAAAATCTCAACCCTTCCCACACCAGCAGAAGCAATGAGGGGAGCCTGAACTTCCAACCTTGAGGGTTTGTGAGGATGTACTCAACTATACTGTTTGAGTAGTATCAAAAAGACCAAGTAGGGAGCCAGGGTTCTCACCTCTTCCTGGCAGTAACAAGTTATCTTCTCCCTCACGTGGTATCACTGGAAACATGCAGAACCTGAACTTCCATGTCCACCCTGAAGGAATAGAGTATCCCTCCCTCTTTACAGTATGTAGTTTCAGAGCTTGTCTACTGGAGAGTCAGGACATTCAACTTTGCACAGCAATAATATATACACATCCACCACAGTGGTTATGGAGATGAAATAAAGATCCCATCTTTGACCAGCTGTAATGAAGCCCCTCCCCAACCTTGGGTATCAATAGAGACTGAGTGAGGAACCTGCAATTTCACTTCCACCTGGTATTAAGGAGAGAGTGCCCAACCTTTCTCAAGCAAAAACAGTATCAGAAAAAACATCTAAAAGAGATGGTTTATATAAGATCCAGAGACCCATAACATAATAGGAAAATGTCCATAATAGAAAAATTCCTCAGGGAGTGGCTAGGGTGGCAGAGTAGGGAGACCCTAAGCTCACCTCCTCCCATAGGCACACCAAAATTACAACTATTTACAGAACAACAATTGATGAGGAAGTCCAGAAGACTGGCAGAAAAGATATTCCATAACTAAAGAAATAAAGAAGAAACCACAAGACAGGTAAGAAGGACAGAGATGCAGTATAGTCAAGACCCATACCCTCAGGTGGGTGACCTACAAACAGGAGGATAATTACAATTGTAGAAGTTTTCCCCAAGGAGTAAGGGGTCCAAGTGCCACATTGGGCTA
Organism: Grampus griseus; assembly: GCF_964374135.1. Taxonomy (NCBI): domain Eukaryota; kingdom Metazoa; phylum Chordata; class Mammalia; order Artiodactyla; family Delphinidae; genus Grampus; species Grampus griseus. The sequence continues at coordinate 50,887,155 of NC_139012.1, forward strand.
CCCAAACTGGGGATCATGAATCAGGAGATAAGACCAGAGAACTTTGGTTTTGAAAGCCACTGGGCTTACTTTTGGGAGGTCCAGAGAGCTGAGGGAAAGAGAATCCACTCCTAAAGAGCACACACAAAATCTCATATGATCTGACCCAAGAGAGATGCAATAATTTGAAAGGATCCTGGGTCAAACCACCTAATGAACTTGGAGAGGCTTAGGAAGCAACTGGAGCTCACCCTGAGGACATAGACACTGACAGCAGCCATTTTGGGGAGCTCATTCTAACATGAGGATGCTGGTGCTGGCAAGCACCAATTTGGAATCCTCACTCTGGCTCATTAGCTGTGGGACCTAGTCCTGCCCACCAGCCATGGCTGGTGGCACCAGTACTGGAAGCTTCAGACCAAGCAGTTATCCAAGAGAGGACACAGTTCCTTCCACCATTAGGCCAGGTGCCTTAAGAACCCTGAGCCCACAGCCACCCCAAACCTAGCCCTGTCCACCAGAGGGCCCATGACCCAGCCCCACACACTAGTGCACTGACACTAGCCACAGGACCACTTGGGGCCCCACAGCCAGCTGTACAAACCCAGTGCCCACTCACCAGTGGGACTGATAGCAAATCCGGGATCCACAGGCCCTGCAACAAGGGCAAGTGCTGACCCACTGCTGGGCAGGGCTGAGTCCTAGGGTGGTTGATTGCAGAGCTAGGGGTCCCAGATCTAGTGTTGTCCTGCTGGTGGGTGGAGCCAGTTCCTGATACAGTAAGCTACAGTCTGGGGTGTTCAAAGCTGATGTCAGCCCAATGCTGAGTATGGCTGGATCCCAGGGTGGTCAGCTAAGGGGTCCTAGGTGGCTTGGAGCTTGTGTCTGTCTGCTCGTGGTCAGTCTGGGGCCCAGGGTGTACCTGGGGATAATGCTGGCTACTGGTGGACAGAGTCAGATTCCAGGGTCTCTTGCTACAGGGTCCTGGGGGTCCTGGAGATAGTGTTAGCATAAGGTATTTGGGGCTGCAGCCAGCTACCTCATGAGCCAGCCCTACCCACAATTGGCCAGCAGCCTCTACATAATGCAGGGTCTGTTAACCAACCAGACTGGGGGCTATCCACAACTACAAGATTTCCCACAGTAGTCAGCTAGACACAAAAAGGAACCACAGAGCCACGTAGGGGGCAGCCTAATAGCATACAGTTTTGATGACCAGAGGAGTGTGTGCTGCTGGGACACATAGGACATCTCCTACAAAAGGTCACTCTCCAAGGCTGGGAAATGAAATCAACCTACATAATACATAGAAATAAAAACAGTGAATTAGGCAAAGTGAGACAACAGAAGACTATTTTCTAAATAAAGGAACCAGTTAAAATCCAAGAAGAAGAACTAATTGAAGTGGACATAAGCAATCTACCTGGCAAAGAGTTCAAGGTAATGATGATAAAGATGCTGAAAGAAATTGAGAGAAGATTAGATGATAGAGTAAAAAGTTAGAGGTTTATAACAAAGAGTTAAAAATATAAAGACAAATGAAACATAGCTGAAGAGTAGAATAACTGAAATAAAAAATACACTAGAAGAAATCAATGGTAGATTAAATGACTCAGAAGACAGGATCAGTGAGCCAGAAGACAGAGTAGTGGAAACCACTGAAGGTGAATAGAAGAAAAAAGAAAAAAAAAAAAAAGAATAAAAATAAATAAGCTTCGTTTAAGAGACCTCTGATACAGCATCAAGCATACTAGCATTCACATGATAGGGGTCCCAGGGTCCCAGGAGGGGAAGAGAGAGAAAGGGGCAGGGGCAGAGAACATAGTTGAAAATATAATAGCTGAAAACTTCCCTAACCTGAGAGTGAAAACAGACATCCAGGTCCAGGAAGCTCAGAGAGTCCCACACAAGATCAACTCAAAGAGGGCCACACCAAGACACACTGTAGTTAAAAATTGCAAAAATTAAAGATGAAGAGAGAATATTAAAAGCAGCAAAGGAAAAGCAACAAGTTACACACAAGGGAAGTCCCATTAGGAGTTATGAGCTGACTTTTCAGCAGAAGCTCTGCAGGCCAGAAGAGAGTGGCACAATATATTTAAAGTGATGAAAGGGAGAAACCTACCACCAAGAATACTCTAATTGGCAAGACTTTAATTCAGATTTGATGGAAAGATCAAAAGATTTACATACAAGCAAAACTAAAAGAGTTCAGCACCACCAAACTAGCTTTACAAGAAATGTTAAAAGGAACTTCTCTAAGTGAAAAAGAGATGGCAACAACTAGAAATATGAATAATAGAAAAGGAAAAATTCCAGTGGTAAAGGCAAATATAAAGGTATTATTGAAGATCAGCAGAAAGAAATGGAAAAATTCTGTATCCCCATCATTACCAAGCTGTATCAGAGCACAGGAGGCATGCAAAGAGGAATGCCAGGAGGAATGCCTGTGGGCTTCCCTAGTGGTGGAGCTCCTCTGTCTGGTGGTGTCTCCTTTGAGCCCAACACTGAAGAGGTTGATTAAGCCAACCTAGCATAGATTAAGCATTGTTCCATGCAAAACATTGAAGGACCCAACTTTGTAGCAAATTCCATGGCAATTTTACAGTTGAGCTGCTATAGTAAATAACTGAGCATTCTTGATTCTTGAACATGGAAAGTGTGCACAAGAAAAGGAAATAACTGCACTTTTATAAGCACTTGATTGTAAGTGGAAAATTCAATGTCTTAAGTAAAACTGTATTTAAAGTTGAAAACAAAACAAACAAACAAATAAATAAAAGTTAGTAAATAAATAGTAAGTCAATTATGTACAAAGCTAGTAGGAAGATTAAAAGACAAAAGTAGTAAAATCATTAATATTCACAAGTAGTTAAGGGATATTCAAAACGAAAAGGTATGTCAAAACAGTAAATGGTTGCAGGTGTGTAAAAACTCAGGGATGTTAAAATGCATTTGAAATTAGAGATCACCAAAATAAAATAATCATGTGTATATATACATATATTGCTATATATAAACCTCATGGTAACCACAAACCAAAAATGTATAATAGATACACACACAAAAGACAGAAAGGAGTTCAAATATAACACTAAAGATAAGTTTTATAAGGGAAATAATAAGGGAAGAGAATAAAAGTAGAAAGGAACAGAAAAGAACTACAAAGTAACCCCAAAACAATTAACAAAATGGCAATAAGTACATACCTATTGATAATTATTTTAAATATAAATGGATTAAATATTTAGATCAAAATACATAAAGTGACTGAATGGATACAAAAACAAGACCCATATATATGATGCCTACAAAAGATTCATTTCAAAATCTAAAGAAATACACAGACTGAAAATGAGGGATGGAAAAGTTATTCTACACAGATGAAAATGAAAAAAAAACAGGGGTAGCAATAGTTAAATCAGACAAAGTAGACTTTAAAACAAAGACTGTAATGGGAGACAAAGAAGGACCTTACATAATGATCAAGTGATCAATCCAAGAAGGAGATATAACAATTGTAAATATATATGCACCCAACATATGAGCACCTAAATACATAAAACAGATATTAATATACATCAAGGGAAATATTGATAGTAACACACTAATATTAGTGGAATTTAACATTCCACTTAACATCAATGAAGAGATCATCCAGACAGAAAATCAATAAGGAAACATTTGCCTTAAATGCCATTAGATCAAATGGACCTAATAGATACATATAGAATATTCCATCCAAAGCGGCAAAATATACATTCTTTCAAGGCATATGCAACATTCTCCATAATAGACCACATGCTATGACACAAAACAATCTCAGATAATTTAAGGAAATTGAAATCTTATCAAGCACCTTTTCTGACCACAGCCCTATGAGACTACAAATCAACTACAAGAAAAAAATAAAAATAAACTGCAAAAGAACCCACAAATATATGGAGACTAAACAATATGCTACTAAGCAGCTAATGGGTCAATGAAGAAATCAATAAAATACCTGTAGGCAAATGAAAACAAAAATATAATGATCCAAAATATATGGGCACAGTAAAGGCAGTTCTAAGAGGTAAGTTTATACTGCAGAAAATAGGAAAAATCTCAAATAAACAACCCAATCTTACAACTAAAGAAACTAGAAAAAGAAGAGCAAACAAAACCAAAAGTTAGTAGAAGGAAAGAAATCATAAATACCTGAAGAGAAATAAATAAAATAGAGGAAAACAAAACAACCCAGCCACCCCCCAGAAAAGGAAAGACCAATGTAATTAAAAGCTGGTTCTCTGAAAAGAAAAATAAAATTGATAAAACTTTAGTCAGACTTATCAAGAAAAAAGAAAGGCTTCCCTGGTGGTGCAGTGGTTGGGAGTCCACCTGCCAATGCGGGGGTGTGGGTTCGTGCCCCGGTCCGGGAGGATCGCGCATGCTGCAGAGCAGCTGGGCTCATAAGCCATGGCCTCTGGGCCTGTGTGTCTGGAGCCTGTGCTCCATGGCAGGAGAGGCCACAGCAGTGAGAGGTCCATGTAGCACAAAAAAAAAAAAAAAAAAAAAAAAGAAAGAAAGAAAGAGAAAAGAGGGAGAGAGGGCCAAAATCAATAAAATCAGAAATGAAAATGAGGAAGTTACAACTGATTCCACAAAAACACAAAAAAATTATAACAGATCACTATTAACAATTGCATGCCAAAAAAATGAACAACCTAAAAAAAATGAACAAATTCCAGGAAATGTAGAATCTCCCAAGACTGAACCAGGAAGAAATAGAAAATATGAACAGATCAATTACCAGTAATGAACTTGAATCAGTAATTTAAAATACTCAAAAGAAACAAGAATTCAAGACCAAATGACTTCACAGGGAAATTCTACCAAACTTCTAGAGAAGAGTTAACACCAATCGTTCTCAAACAATTCCAAAAATTTAGCAGGAAGGAACACTTCTGAACTCATTCTACAAGGCCAGCATCACCCTAATACCAAAACCAGACAAAGATATGAGAAAAAAAGAAAACTACAGCCCAATATCACTGGTGAACATAAAAATTCTTCAATAAAATATTTGCAAACCAAAGTCAACAATAGAGTAAAAGGATCATACACCATAATCAAGTTGCATTTATCTCCAGGATGCAAAAATAATTCAATATAATCAAATCAATCATTGTGATGAACTGCATGAACAAATTGAAAAATACAAATCATATGATCATTTCAATAGAAGCAGAATAATTTTTCTGACAGCACCCAACATCCATTGATGACAAAAACTCTAAACAAAGTAGGTATAGAGAGAACATACCTCAATGTAATAAAGGTCATATATGATAAGCCCACAGCTATTATAGTACTCAACAGTGAAAAGCTGAAGGCATTTCCTTTAAGATCAGAAAGAAGGCAAGGAAGCACACCCTCACCACTTTTATTTAACATGATATTTGAAGTCCTAGCCACAGCAATCAGACAAGAAAAAGAAATAAAACAAGTCCAAATTGGAAAGAAACAAGTAAAACTGTCACTGTTTGCAGATGACGTGATACTATATATAGAAAATCCTAAAGTCACCACCCAAAAACTACTAGAGCTCAATAGAGAATTTGGTAAAGTTGCAGGCTACAAAATTAATATATAGAAATCTGTTGCATTTCTATAAACTAACAGCAAAATATCAGAAAGAGAAATTAGAAAACAATTCCATTTACCACCATATCATAAAGAATAAAATATCTAGGCATAAATACAACTAAGGAAGTGAAATAGCTATACTCAGAAAACTATAAGACACTGATGAAAGAAATTGAAGATGACACAAACAGATGGAAACATATACCCTGTCCATGGACTGGAAGACTTAATATTGTTAAAATGACCATACTACCCAAGCCGTGGTACATACCCAAGGCAATCTATAGATTCAATGCAATCTCTATCAAAATACCAATGGCATTTTTCATAGAACTAGAACAAATAATTCTAAAAATTTATGGAAACACAAGATACCGACTAGCCAAAACAATTTTGAAAAGGAAAAACAAAGCTGGAGATATCACACTCCCTGATTTCAATCCATACTACAAAGCTATCAAAACAGTATAGTACTAGTATACCAGTATTATATTATCAAAACAGTATAGTACTGGTATAAAAACAGATACACAGATCATTGGAGCAGAATAGAAAGCCCAGAAAGAAGCCATATTTATACAGGCAATTAATCTGTGACAAAGGAGGCAAGAATATACTAGAGAGAAAAGACAATCTTTTCAATAAATGGTGTTAGGAAAACTAGACAGCTACATGCAAAAAATCAAACCAGACTACTCTCTCACACCGTGCACAAATATAAATTCAAAATAGAATAAAGACTTTAATGTAAGTCCTGAAACCATAAAATTCCTAGAAGAAAACTTAGGCAGTATACTCTTTGACATCAGTCTTAGTAATATATATATATATATAGATATAGATATAGATAGATAGATATGTCTCCTCAGACTAGGGAAACAAAAGCAAAAATAAACAAATAGGACTACATCAAACTAAAAACTTTTCTACAGTAAAGAAACTATCAACAAAACAAAAAGGCCACTTACTGAATGGGAGAATATATTTGCAAACAATACATCTAATAAGTGGATAATAGCCAAAAGATTTAAATAATTCATACAACTGCACATCAGAAAAGCAAACAACCTGATTTTAAAAATGGGCTGAGGGGGTTTCACTGGTGGCACACTGGTTGAGAGTCCACCTGCTGATGCAGGGGACACGGATTCATGCCCCGGTCCGGGAAGAACCCACATGCTGTGAAGCGGCTGTGTCCATGAGCCATGGCCACCGAGCCTGCGTGTCTGGAGCCTGTGTTCCACAACGGGAGAGGCCACAACAGTGAGAGGCTGGTGTACAGCAAAAAACAAAAAAACAAACAAAAAATAAATAAATAAAATAAAATAAAAATGGACTGAGATCTGATTAGACATTTTTCCAAAGAAGATGTTCACATGAATAACAGGCACAAGGAAAGATGCTCAACATCACTAATCATCAGGGAAATGCAAATCAAAGTGTTGACCAGGATGGTGTGAAAAGGGAACCCTTGTGCATTTTTGGTGGGAATGTAAACTGGTGTTACACTATGGAAAATGATATGGCGATTCCTCAAAAATTAAAAATAAAATTACCATATGATCCAGTAATTCCAGTCCTGTGTATTTGTCCAAAGAAAATAAGGCCACTATTAGAAAAAATATATGAACCACTATGTTCACAGTAGCATTATTTTTACAATTTCCAAGATATGGAAGCACAGGAAGAGTCCATCAATAAATAAGTGGATAAAGATGTGGTATATACATATTACTCAGCCATAAAAAACTAATGAAATCTAGCCGTTTGCAATAGCATGGATAGATCTAGAGTGTATTATGATAAGTGAAATATGCCAGACAGAGAAAGATAAATACCATATGATTTCATTCATATGTGAAATCTAAAACAAAAACAAAAAAAATAAAACAATGAACAAACATAACAAAAGAGAAGCAGAGTTATAGATACAGAGAACAAATAGGAGAGAGCTTGAAGGATGAATTTGGAGGGTGGAACTAAATAAATGAGGAAATTAAGAGGTAAAAATTCCCACTTGCAAAATAAATGAGTTATGAGTATGAAACGTACAATGCAGGGAATATAGTCAATAACTGTAATATCTTTTTATGATGACATTGTATCTGGACTTACCATAGTGATCATTTTGTAATGTATAGAAATATCAAATCAGTATGTTGTAAAACAGGAGCTAACATAGAGTTGTAGGTCAATTGTACTACAAAAACAAACAAACAAACTCATAGAAAAAGAAATCAGACTTGTGGTTACCAGAGGCAGTGGCAGAATAGGAGTAGGAATTAAGTAAATGAGGTCAAAAGTACAAACTTCCAGTTATAAGATAAATAAGTTCTAGGGAGGTAATGTAGAATATGATAAATATAATTATCACTGCTGTATGCTATATAAAAGAGTTGTTAAGAGAGTAAATGCTACAAGTTTTCATCACAAGGAAAAATATTTTTTTCCTGTTTCTTTAATTTTTATCTGTATGAAATGATAGAAGTTCAGCAAACGTATTGTGATAATCATTTCATAATGGAGGTAAGTCAAATGATTATGCTGTACTCCTTAAACTCATACAGTGCTGTAAGTCGATTATATTCAGTTAAAAAAAGAAAATTAATTGTTATACAAAAGAACAGAAAGCATTCAAACTTTAATTTTAATATGTTTGCTCCACAAAAATACTGTGAAAATAATGAAGTAAAAGCTACCTAGTGGGAGAAAATATTTGCAAATCAAATGGATAAAAGAGAACTATTATCTGGATTGTATGAAGAACTCTCAAAACTCAATAATAAGAAGAATAAAATTCAGTTAAAAATGACTTAAGTAAAAGGCATTCCAAATGAGAAAGGGATAAGTTAAATTATCTCTGTTCATAGATGACATGGTTTTGTATGTAAAAATACCAAAGAATTCACAAATAGAGATATAAGAACTAATTAATAAACTAATTCAGTAAAGTTGCAGGATACAAAATCAACAAACAAAAATAAGTTTATTGTAATTGACTTACAAAAAGAATAAAATACTTAGGTATAAAGTACAAGATATTGATGAAAGAAATTAAGGAAGATAAAAATAAATAGACAATCTGTGTTCATCGATTGGAAAAATTAATATTGTTTAAATGTCTATATTACCCAAAGTGATCTATATATTAAATGCATTCCCTGTCCAAAACACAATGTATTTTTTATACAAATAAAAAGAAAAATCCTACAATTCATATGGAGCCAAAATTAACCCTGAATAGTCAAAACTATCTTGGGAAAGAACAAATCTGGGGGCCTCACACTTCCTGATTTCAAAACATATTACAAAGCTATAACAAATTAAAACAAATTAAAATTTTATGGTACTGGCATAAAGACAGACATATAGATTGATAGAACAGAATAGAGAGCCTAGAAATAAACCAACATATATGTGGTCAACTTATCTTCCACAACTGTGCCAAGAATACACAACCAAGAAAGGGCAATCTTTACAATAAGTGCTGTTGAGAAAGTTATATAGGCACAGGCAAAAGAAGGAAATTTAAATTTAACACTTATCTTACACTACACACAAAAAACAAAACAAATAATTTAAAAAGTTAAATGTAAGACCCGAAACCATAAAACTCCTTGAAAAAACATAGGGGAAGCTTCATGATTTTGGTCTTGGAAATGATTTCTTGGTTATAACATAAAAGCACCGGCAATGAAAGAGAAATGGACAAAATGGACTGCAAACTAAAAAAGTTTGTGCCCAGCAAAGGAAACAATCAAGAATGAAAATGCAATCTACAGAAAGAAAAGTATTTACAAACTACATATCAGAGAAAGGGTTAATATTAAAAGTATATAAGGAACACCTACATCACAATACCATAAAACCAAATAACCTGATTGAAAACTGGGCAAAGGACTTGAATAGACAGTTCTCCAAAGAAGGCATAAAAATGGCCAACATCTATATGTAAAGATGCTCAACATCAATAATCTTCAAAGAAATGCAAATCAAAAATCACAACCAGAGGTATCACTTCACACCTGTAAGGATGGTCATTGTCATTATCAAATATTTAAAAAAAAAGTGTTAGTAAAGATGTGAAGAAATCAAAACACTTGCAAACTGTTGGTGAGACTATAAAATAGTATAGCCACAATGAAAAACAGTATAAAAATTCCTCAAAAAATTAAAAATCGAACTAACATAGTATCCAGCAATCCTACTGGTGGATATTTATCCAGAAGAATTGAAAGCAGGATATGAAAGAGATATTTGCACTCCCATGTTCATTACGGCATTATTTGCAATAGCCAATATATGGAAGTGAATTAAATGTCAATTGATGGATGGTTAAAGAAAATGGAGTATATACATACAACGGAATATTATTTAATCTTAAAAATGAAGGAAATACTGTCCTATGTGAAAACATGGATGAATCTTGAAGACATTATAGTAATTCAGTCACAAAAAAGCAAATAGAGGGACTTCTCTGGTGGTGCAGTGGTGAAGAATCCACCTGCCACTGCAGGGGATACGGGTTCGAGCCCTGGTCTGGGAAGATCCCACTTGCAGTGAAGCAACTAAACCCGTGCACCACAACTACTGAGCTTGTGCTCTAGAGCCTGAGAGCCACAACTACTGTGCCCACGTGCCACAACTACTGAAGCCCATGCACCTAGAGCCCATGCTCTGCAACAAGAGAAGCCCCTGCAATGAGAAGCCTGCACACTGCAAAGAAGAGTAGCCCCCGCTTTCCACAACTAGAGCAAGCCCGCATGCAGCAATGAAGACCCAATGCAGCCAAAAATGAACGAATTAATTAATTATTTAAAAAAGCAAATACAGCATAATTCCACTTATGTGAGCTATATAAAGTTACCAAACTCACAGAAGTAGAAATTAGAATGGTGGTCACCAGGAGCTGGGGGGCCATTGATTGGGTATAAAATTTCAGTTACATAGATAAAAACATTCTAGAGCTCTGCTGTGCATCATTATGCTTATAGTTAAAAATATTGTACTGTACACTTAAAAAAAATTTAAGAGGCTAGATTTCAAGGTGTTTTTTTTTTTAATCATGAAAAGGAAAAATGACATGAAGAAACATTTCACAAAAGAGGATATATATATATATATATATATGGCAAATAGGCACAGGAAAAGATGTTCAATATGATTAACCTTTAAGAAAATTCAAATTAAAACCACAATGAGATATCACTACACATTTATAAGAATAGGTAAAATTAAAAAAATAAAGGTTATACCACATGCTGGCAATGATGTGAATAAACTGAGTCACTCATATACTGTTGTTGGAAATGTGGAAAACTACAGCCACTGTGGAAAAGTTTGGCATGCAACTACCATATGACACAAAATTGCCCTCCTAGAAATTTACACCAGAGAAATGAAGACTTGGGTTAATCCAAAAACCACACACAGGGACTTCCCTGGTGGTGCAGCAGTTAAGAATCTGCCTGCCAATGCAGGGGACACAGGTTTGAGCTCTGGTCTGGGAAGATCCCACGTGCCATGGAGCAACTAAGCCCATGTGCCACAGCTACTGAATCTGTGCTCTAGAGCCCGTGAGCCACAACTACTGAGCTCGAGCACCACAACTACTGAAGCCTATGTGCCTAGAGCCTGTGATCCGCAACAAATGAAGCTACTGCAATGAGAAGCCCGTGCACTACAACAAAGAGTAGTGCCTGCTCACCACAACTAGAGAAAGCCCACATGCAGCAACAAAGACCCAATGCAGCCAAAAAGAAATTTATTTAAAAAATACACAAATATTTATAGCAACTTTATTTTCAGTAACCAAAACATTGAAACCACCTATATATTCTTTAGTAAACAAATGGTTACATACATACATTATGTGGTAACTACATACACTTGAATACTACAACTAAAAGGAACAACCTATTAAAACATGCAACAACCAGGCTGAATAACCAGAGAATTATGCTGAAAAAAATCCTAAAACGTTATAGTGTTTGATTCTATCTATATGAAATTTTTGAAATGACAAAGTTATAGAAAACAGATTAATGTTCTGTAGATAGCTAAATATATTCTATAGGATCAGATTAGTGATTGCGAGAGGTTAATGGGGACTAGGGATGGGAGAGAAGTGGGTGTGGCTATAAAAGGGCAACATAAAGAATCCTTGTGGTAATGGAAATGTTCTGTATTCTGCCTGCATCAATGTCAATATCTTGATTTTAGTATTGTATTACAGTTTTGCAGGATGAGAGCTTTGTGGGATAATAGTATATACAAGGTCATTATATAAGTATAATACATAGTCATTATACGTCTCCATATTATTGCTTAAAACTACACGTGAATCTATAGGTATCCCAAAACAAACAATTTAAAAAAATAACTGTAGTCTAGTATATAAAATCATGTATTAAAGATGCAGTTACAAAATTGCAAAATTCCTTAATTTTTTTAAATGAATAGATGAAAACCCTTATGTACTCACATACATAAGGATATTTAAGAAAGTAATTGCCAATGAATATATTAAAGCAAAAATATTTATAATGGACAAAATATTGTCATAAAGTTAAAACAATTGATAATACATTATTTGTAAAATGGTTTCATGTAGTTAAAAGAAAAAATTATTTGTAGTAAAGTAAGAAATATCTAGTCAATTAATGTTGTACCAAAATAATTGAAATATAATATTTACATCAACCCCTTTGAAAAATAGAAAAATAATGATTTTTTTCTCAGAATTAATATTACATGATTAGAAATCTAACTCTGAAAAATAACTTATACTTAAGTAAATGTAAGAATTGAGAATCATAAATAGAGACAAATGCTGATAATTCTAAGTACATGATCGACTCAATGAAATTAGCACAGAAATTAGCACAGTTTCTCAATGAAACTGAAAGTTTATAATAGTGCTTAATTTAGTAGCAGCATTCTAAAATGCATTCTTTTTCATTAGGAAATTCCTATTCTAATAATAGATTAACTGAAATGTGCTGGTCCACTGAGAAACATACTATTATAATGAGTTCAAACCAGATTCATTTGAGTCATAAAAATATAATGATAATAATAAAATGGTAATGATGATAAAGTGACTTGTATTAGGTCACTAGAGTAAGTCAGAAGTAAATGTAGTTAGAAAACTAAGGTGATCAGCCTATCCACTAAATCATGCTGCCTTTCCAATTTTAAACACTCAGTAATAATACCTATTCATTAAACATGTAACAGCAAAAATTAAAAAGCAATACATCCTGGCTGCATAAAGAGGAATAAATGGTTTCCACTTCTGGTCATTCACCTGTTTCATCCATGGTATTACCTAAGATATTAATCTCCTTTATTATTTCTGGAATTTTTTGGCTTTAATTGACTGCCTATTGCCATCTATATCTTTTGCTGTGCTTCCAGGAATAGAAAAATTCAATTCAATGGCTATATCAAATGAGGCCAGTGTATTAGTTTGCTAGGGATACCAAAACAAAGTACCGCAGACTGGTTGGTTTAAACAACAGAAATTTATTTTCTCACATTTCTGGAGGCTAGAAGTCCAAGATGAAAGTGTCAACAGTGTTGGTTCCTTCTGTTCCAGGCCTCTCTCACTGCCTTGTAGATGGCTATCTTCTCCCTCCATCAGTGTCTGTGTCCAAAGTTCCTCTTCTTACAAGAACACCCATTATATTGGATTAGGGATAACCCTAAGGTCCTCATTTTAACTTCATTGCTCATATAAAGATCTTCTCTCCAAATATGGTCACATTCTAAAATACTAGGGGTAAGGACTTCAGCATACACATTTTCAAGGTACATAATTTAGTCTATAACAGTTGCAGTGCTATATATTTTGTTTTAGTGAAGGCATGAGAGAGACAAGAAGAGACTTAACACAGTAATTTGTAACTTTTCTTTAAAAGTACTGTCAAATATTAGATTTAAATGGTCTCCTTTGTAAAGGCAAGTCATTAGGAATATATTTAACTTTGGTAGCCATTGCCATATCTTGTAGAACTTCAAAGGAACGTCAGTAAGATACTTGAAAGATTATTCCACATATGATAGAAATCAATAGCTGAATTACCCAATTTTATTAATAATGACTAGAAAAAAGTTAACAACAATTTGGGTAATTCATTTTTGCATTTAAAATATAACACACCCTAATGTTCATAGGTGCACTATTTACAATAGCCAAGACATGGAAGCAGCCTAAATGTCCATTGACAGATGAATGGATAAAGTTGTGAAATAAAATAATATTCAATTATATATAATGGAATATTATTCAGCATAAAAAGGAACAAAATAATGCCATTTGCAGCAACATGGATAGACCTACAGATTATCATACTAAGTGAAGTAAGTCAGACAAAGACAAATATCATATGATATCACTTATATATAGAATATAAAAAATATATTTTGTAACTTTACAAAACAGAAATAGACTCACAGACATAGAAAACAAACTTATGGCTACCAAATGGAAAAAGGGAGGGGTGGATAAATTAGTAGGAGTTTGGGATTAATAGATACACACTACTATATATAAAATACCAGGACTTACTGTACAGTACAGGGAACAATATTCAATATCTTGTAATAACCTATGATGGAAAAAGAATCTGAAAAAGAATCTATCTATAACTGAAACACTTCCCTGTACACCTGAAACTAACACAAAATTGTAAATCAACTATACTTCAATATAGTTGTTTTGAAAAAAATATATGAATTTTAGATAGCTCTATTCACAAAATTACTAAATAAATTATATATCCATGAATGTTTTCTGATGTATCACTACTTGGGAGACAAAATAGTCATGGAAGAATTTGACTCATATGCTTCCATTGTCAAGGATTATTTTTAGCATTCTCAGCATCGGTTGGATAGCTATGAAGCCTATGTCAATTATTGATAGCATGAAGTATCAAAATGTTTTGAAATAACAATTTATTAGCTCTTCATCATCATTTCCTAGTATCTTACAGGAAGAACATGGCACTCTTTCATATCGTAGAACCATTAACTTTTCTTGTGAAAACTAACAGTCCTTAAATTCAAATAGATATCATTAATTAATTGAGAGTGATTGGGTAGGAAGGCAATATGGCTAAGATAGCAGATTGATTTGGCTGATCTTGCCAATGAGTTTCATGCCCTCTTTGGTTTACCATAGGGAACTTGTCTTCGAACATATTTGTTAGAACATTAAAAGACTCAGAAGTAAAATATAGTGATAATAATGGGTTCTTTATTTAAGGCACACACATGCATGCATACATGCACACACATAGGAGAGAGAGAAAAAATGAAATTAATAATCTTAAAGCAAAAAAAAAAACAAAACTAGCAGTCAATGCCCAGTATCATTAAACTTGAGATTCAGTTTCAGTGTTAAACACATGGTATTGTAGAATGTGTATGCTTTACATACAAAATACTTCAAAGGTTAGAAAATCAATCAGCTGTGTTTTACTTGTCATGCCTGCTGGGCTTAGCCAATATAATATAATGAATACTGTTCTGTATTTTAGTTTTGTCTGAACCTGATTGATTCTCTGTAAACACACTGTAAAAGTCAGTATATTATAGGTCAAAGGCTGCTGTGGGATGAAAAAAAGATGGTTTGAATAAGCACAAACAACCTGTGGAGATCTAGATTTAGTCAACCCTATAGTTGAAAAAATGTGGTAGCAGTAGTTTCCAAGAGCCTTGCAAAATGTTTATGTGTTACAAAATTCTATGATTTAGAGAAGACTTTCTTCTATCAATCTTTTTGTAGCCTGAGGACTGAAACAGTTATTTACAGGTTTCAGTATTTGGAGCATAAAAATAACAGTGAACTGAAGGAGTGAAAAGAGGGAGTTCTGATATGCCAATCATGACCAGCTTCCGGTATTATAATTTTATATTAAAATTATACAGTGTACCTAAAATAGCCAAATTCATAGAGCCAGAAAGTACAAAGTTAGATGTCAGGGGCTAGGGGGCTGGGCGGGTGGGTAGGGGGAATAGGGAGTTAGTGTTTAATGGGGACGGAGTTTCAGTTTAGGAAGGTGAAAAATTCAGGAGATGGATGATGGTGAGAGTTGCACAACGCTGTGAATATACTTAGTGCCACTGAACTGTACAGTTAAATATGGTTAAAATAGTATGTTTTATATTATGTGACTTTCACCACAATAAAAAAAAAACATTTAAAAAAATTCTGAAGAAGTAAAACAGCACTTGTAATATTCAGTGTAAAAGGATAAGAAGTACTCACTGTTAATTGTCACTGTTTGTAAAGAAAAAAAATAAGGATGAAGTGCATCATATGATATTATAACATTTTTCTGAAGTGTAAAAGAAATGTATGAATATGATGTGTAAGTAATCTGTAGAATTGCACCTTAAATTGTACTATGGTCTCTGCTTCTGTTTTGGGGGGTACATGTCCTAAAGGGAAAATAAAAATTTCTTTATTTAGGATGAGTCTGCATTTATGATTAAGCATGATTGTGCATGTGGAAGTATTAAAAATTCTTTATAATGATCTTAAGAGTAACCTCTTGGCAACAAAGCTTTAATCAAAACCCCATTTCCTCCCCAAATTAATTTGAATTATATTGGCTCTTTAAAATTTTGAATGTGCTTTTATATACATTATCTCAGTTGATTCTGCTATTTCCTAGAGAGAAAGGCTAAGTCTTACTACAGGTTTGTAACTTCTTAAACATGATACTGAAATACAAAAATTTCTTAAATTTAAGATATTTTCCCACAACTCTCTAGGAAGTAAACATAACCTGAATTTACATCTTAAAACTTACAGATTGATTAGAAAATTCATCCATTTCAGTAAAAGATAGAAATAGGTTTGCTGCTGAAGACCATGGTGGGGCTATTTTATACAACTAACACGTAGAACAAAGCAAAATAAAATTGAACTCTGAAATATATGTAGTCCAAGGCTTTGGGATAAAACATTACTTACCTGTTTCTATAGAAGTATGAGGACAGCAAGACTGGTTAAGTTTGAGTAGCTAAAGACCATATAATTCACTTCAACTTTGTAAGGTCTTATTCTCATTGTCATTGATCCATCGTGAGAAAATTAAGACCAAGAGTAAAAGTAATTTGTCAAATGTCCTGCAGTAACTTCTTTCAGTAATCTTCCTTCAGACCTTGTAATAATGTTCCCCTTACTTCTTCCTCATATATCTTATGTCAGAGTGAATTCCCTGCTTGGAAAGACCTTTTCCTTCCTAGTACACACAACTTTTTCTTAGATACCTTTCTATCTTTGTTTCATATTGAAAATTTCAGATCAGTTTCTTTAAGGCACATTTTCTGTGATCCCTTGAAAATGTTATCTTTCTAACTATGCTTCCAAAGCATTAAAAATTCTTCTTTCTGCAATTACCACATTAGTAGTTTCACATGTACACACATGTTAAGCTATTTTATGAATGCCTGCCTCACTCTTTAATCTAGAAATCTCAAAAGGGTTGCTGCTTGGTTTTTCCTGACCCATTGCTATAGACTGAGTATTTTCATCCCCCCACCTCAATTAATGTGTTGAAGCCGCAGTTCCCCAGATGATGGTACTCAGAGGTGAGGCCTTTGGGAGATAATTGGATTTGAAAGAGATCCTGAGGGTAGAGCCCCTATGATGGGATTAGTTTCCTTATAAGTGGAAAGAAACACAAGATCTCTCTATCGTGTGAGAATACAGCAATAAAGTGGTTATTTATAAAATAGGAAGACGACTCTTGCCAAGAAGCCGACCATGCTGGCACCCAGCCTCTAGAACTGTGAGAGAAATGAATGTTGTTTAAACCACCCATTCTGTGGTATTCTTGTTAGAGCACCCTGAACCTACTGACACCCATGTACAGCCAGTTCCTCACACATTGCCTAACATAAAATAGGAACTCAAGTGCAATCTGTGGAGTGAAGAAATGACAGAAATGATATCCTGGATTTAAGACATCAATTCTATTACAAAGGAAGAAACTGCCATTGTAACATATGGCTCTAACTTCTCTTTTATGTAAAAAAAAAAAAAAAAAAAAGCATGAATAGGAAGACAACATCGTTTAACTTTCTTTATAAATTTTTTTGTCTGATATATACTTCTCAACCGATTCAATTATTTTTCACAGAGGTTATAGAGATATTTTAGTATTTTATCATTCCCCTGGTGATTGGAGGCATTTTGTGAATTTTTTTGAGGGGAAAGTGTTGCTACTAAGGATGATCGTCTAAGGAAACAGCTTCAAAATAAATCATAATCAAATGTAGTTAAGTATCTTGGGGGAGAGCAGGAAGGCATAATCAATAAGAAGTCTAGTTGATATAATTAGTGTCATGGTATATAAAATTACAGGGCGATGTGTTCCAATAAAATGCAAAGGGAGAAGACTAATTAGCTTATCTCTTCAATGGACAGAGCAAAAGACACACAAAAAGCAGTTTAAAACTAATAATATCTCAGAAGCTAGAACACATCCATGGTTCTACTTTTTCATACAAGTACATGATACATATGTGTATTTATGTATATAAAATTAAAGTGTAAATGGTTTTATTCATTGAAATGCTTATTTGTGGCAATATTCATTCATATCTTGAATTTCAAGGTTTTAGACAGATTTAAAAATGTACACATTTCGTAGAAAGAGATCACCAAAATGATTTGTCATTGACTGTCATACATTCGACTTTTGTTCCAAATAAAATGTTGAATTATTTAGATTTTCTGAGGCTATTAATAATTAAGAAATTATGATATATAGGTTTGCCTGTTTTCTTACTAGCAATTTTGAGTCAGAGAATTAAAATTTGGCAAAATTGATAAAAGTGATATCTATGTCTTCTTAGTAACCCGATCTTTAATATGACCTATAGAAAATGGGAGGATACAAAATAATCAACAAAATTATTTCATTAATGAATTATTTTAAAATGCAAATATGAACTTCTTATTTTTCTCCATTATATAATGAAGATCCAAAGTATTTCATTAAACGTACTCAGTTTAGCATTATATAGAATTAATTATATATGTAAATATACCAACATAAATTTGTGGGTACATAATGATTTGAGTCACAGAATAATCACAGCCTTAATTTCTGTGAATCTGTGCTGTAAGGATAGAAAATCTAAACATACATTTGCTAAAAATAGTATTTAAACTATTTTATAAGAATAATTTACTTAAAACCCACAATGTCTGTTTAGGGAAGACAACACAGATCCAATGGCAATGAATGAGATGAAATAAATGCACAGGGAATTTTGAGTGTCCACAAACTCTCACCAATGCTAACCAAAATTCCATACTTTAAAATTTCTAGATCAGTTCTATTTTATAAGCTCTTGTTATGTAGCGTATGTATAGGGTTGACAAATACAAATTTGAAGAAAAAAAAAAGGATACAGAGTAGAAGTACAAAGCATGTGCTTTGGAGTCAAGTATATATGGATTACATTCTGGACTCTACCACTTACGAGAGGTGTCATCTTAAGCAGTTAATTATAAAATGGTGAAAATAATAATACCTACTTTAGATGATTGTAAGCATTAAATAAGATATTCCATGTAAAACACACAATGCAGTAATAACGGAAAAGCATGTTAGCTCACAGGTGCTATACTTTTTAAAATACCATGTGCAGTTAATTAAAGCATTGATTTTAATTCAACTGACTATGCTAGCCATTATCTTACTTTGCACTAAATTGCTTAT
The DNA here is from genome assembly GCF_964374135.1 of Grampus griseus. NCBI lineage: Eukaryota > Metazoa > Chordata > Mammalia > Artiodactyla > Delphinidae > Grampus > Grampus griseus. The sequence continues at coordinate 50,906,507 of NC_139012.1, forward strand.
CTTGAGTCTTTTTTTTTTCCTTCGTGTCCACAAATACTGGCTCCAGCCTAGTGTGATCCTTTGTTGGACAGGCAGGAGGTCTTTGTTATACACAGTTTACTCAGTATGGCTGAACATGGCCATTTGAAGTGAGCTTTTGATAAATTGCTCAGAGAACAGAAACTTAGCAAATATACCTATGTACCTCATATCTTCCCAAATATATTTATGGTCAGATTTATGCAGCTTGGTAAAGGATTTTTAGTTCATTTCACATAGGCTATTCTAACGGGAGCAGAGAATTATGTGGACACACAAAATTTCTTTATGAAGTAATTTTTGAAAGTTTCAGGATTTCATCTAGAGCCCCTCATCTCCTACCTGTTGCCTGAAATTATTTAGACAAAATGCCACAATACTACAGATTTAGATCCCCAGTATACAAAAATTTGGATTAATGTGTTTTTGATCTGATAATTTATTACTCCAACACACCTGAATCAATTGCATCAGTCTTTTAGATATTTGTAGGAAATGAAGAATTTCAGGCCTTGCCTCATACTATTGATTCAGAATCTGCCTTATAACAAGTGTCTGAGCTTATTTGTATGCATAATAAAGTTTGAGGAGTAGAGATTTTAAAGGTAAATGACAAATAGCAGGATCCCTGCATAAAACTTAAGTTTATGAGAATAAGAAATAAATGGTCAGAAATATTTTGGAGTTTTGGAGAAGAAAAAAGAGCAGTACCACAAGAACAAACTATAAGAAAGATAAGCCAATAATAATGCAGGATTGCTACGATTTATAGCATGTTCACATCCCATTTTACTTCCTCTCGGAAAATATAAATACCATCTTCTCAGATAATCACACCACAAGTCCAGGACTTACTGTTAATCATTCTCCTTCTTTCACATCCTAAATCTAATCCATCAAGTACTGCTAACTCTATCCCTAATTTTTACACTTGAGTTTATCCTTATCACACTGAGTCCACGTTGGTGAAGACAAATCTGAAATGAAGACTGATATTTATATTCCATATTGTTCATATTCAAAAAGTATCAGGTACCTAGAAGATTCTGCTGCACAAATTTTCACCTTCAACTTTCCCTTACAAATAAGATAGAAAGAGAAGTGTGGAGCAAAGTCTATTAATGAAAATTTTCTGGAGATTACCTGACAGAAGGAAAAGATTTTAAAAAACATAATTTTTATGCCACCCCATTAAAGTGGGGTTGGGGATGGGGAAGACAGATGATAATTCATTAAAAGTATTTAGTTTATCATACTCAATAATTGATATAATAATTGAACTGAGTTTTAGAAAATGAGAAGATTTTAAATAAATATCTACTAAATCAATACATGCAGTTACTGGGAAAGGAGGGCTGTGGGGCTCAGAACATCCTACACACAGAGAATTGCATGCTTATATTATGAAAAAGTTCTGAAGGACAAAGAACTTTGTGGACCATGCATATTAAAAGTTTGGGTTTTATCCTGGATGCAACTGGAAGTCATCACAAGTTTCCTTATCATAAAGGTTTTTGTATCTCACATAATTACATTTAAAAAATAATCTTATTGTGTTAATCATTTTGCAATATATATGTATATCAAATCGTCACATTATCTTGCTTAAACTTACACACTGTTATGTCTCAATAAAGTTGAGAAAAAGTAAATGTATGAATGAATTATTAAATAATCAATTGTTTCACACCATAAACTTTTATTTTCTCACAATATGCTGAATAATTTATTTGGTAAGACTGGGAGGAAAAAGAATAGTTAAGGTACTGTTTAGCAGTGTAGGTGAGACTTGAGAGTTTATGCTAAATACTAGCAAATAGGCATGTAGAAAAGAGTAGTTAAAATAAAATCAAGGAAATAGAATTGACAGCGTTTGTAATTTTGGATATGTCATCAGGGATGATTGTCAAATTTATGACTTCTGGACACAGTCAATGATGACCTTTTTCACTGTGAAAATCAAAGTACAATTCAAGATCAAAGTACAGTTGAAGGCATCCTTAAGCAATAATGCAAGAAAAGAAATAGTGTCCATTAGCAGCATATTGTTAAACTGCTTCCAAAACTAAGATAAAAGTTCTTGTAAACAGTAGTGTTGTATGTATGTGTATTTAGTCTGAATTAGATTGTGTAAAGAAAGTATACTATATAGTATTGAAAATTCTTGAGACATACTACATTCTAGGTACTACATTAAACACTTCACATATATTTATCTCTTTTAAATCTTTAAACAATCCTATGAGGTAGGTTCTACCATAATTTCCATCAATAGATGAGGAAATGAAATTTCAGAATGACATTTTCCCAGGTATACAAATGGGTAATGAATAAGCCAATATTAAAACCAGAGCTACCTAAGGTCTGTGTTTCATCTGTATTAGTAAGTATGCATTTTGGAAACAGATGGCACAATTGAATGTGTTAATTGTAAAGGTTTATGAAGGAACTGATTAAAGATATAATGGAAGGACTAAGGAGAACTAACAAAAGATGATTGTGAGACATCATCCCTCCATGCCAGAAGGAGCAAGAGATGAGAGATGCCTGGAACTGAGAAGCAGATTTAACACCCTCTATAATGGTAGGAAAGAGAAGGTTTCCTTGAAAGATCTGTGGCCCTCAGTAGAAGAACAGAGAATTTGCAGCCTACAATAACACAAGGAAAGAGCCAGGTAAATACCATACTTGCTTCAAAAATGGGAATTTGTTTCAATACAATTGATATACTAGAGAAGATTTGTGCAGAAAAAATTTGGTTTTGCTTATTTGTAAGGAACGTTTCATGTTTCTTTTTTTGTGTGTTTATAATTTCCTGTTATTCACAAGAAAACCTAGTGAGCAGAGCAGTGTGGGGATACACAAACAAACATATACATATATTTCAAGTGTCTACTAGCTACAGTTGCCCATCAGAATCCACAGGGAATTGGTTCCAGTAGCCCCTACGGATACCAAAATTCAAGTAATTTTTATAAAATAATATATAGTATTTGCATCAAACTTATACACATCCATTACAATACTTTAAATCATCTCTAGATTACTGATTATATCTAATAAATTGTAAATGCTATGTAAATAGTTGTCAGTGCAAAGGCAAATTCAAGTTTTGCTTTCAGGAAATTTTCAAAAATATTTTTGATTAGTGGTTGAAAACAATCTATGGATATAGAACCCATAGATACAGAGGGCTGACTGTACTTCATTCATTGTGTGTGATATGAGCCATGTAATTTGAATCTGGTATTACAACTTTCTCTCCCATGTCATGTAACTCTCCTTCCCCAACTTCACAATAATTCCCAATGTGCAACTCTTTCATGTCCACATCCAGAAGCAAAGTTTGAGCCCCTTTCAAGAGAAATAGCCATATTTATTGTACCATTTATACACTTATTAACAGTAAAATGCTGTGCAACCATTATCATTAGTTTATCTCTTAATTTCTTAACGTATCACTGGTAAGATTTTGAGTGTTAAACCACCCAAACCCATTTTTCCACTAGCCCTGTGGTTTTAATTGCATAATTTTACATGGAATGTTAGAAATTAGAAACACACATATTACATTTTAGCAGAACTGACTATAAATACCCTCTCTAAATGCAAATGGAACCCACAAAACAAAGGAACCAAGTGATAAAGTTTGCTGTCTGCAGCACAAACACTTAAATCAAGAGTGGATCTGAGGAAGCAAACAGAAAATATTTACTGCAAACCTTTATGCCATACTGCTTTTCATATAAGAAATAAGCATGTTTTTGAAGATCTGTAATAGAGAATATTAAAAATGCTTACAACCAAGTAAAGAGAATATATTATTTATAAATTTATATATATTTAATATTTAATATTTATATATATTTAAAAATCTAAGTTTAAAGAGACTGCACAATATAAATACACAAGTTACTGACATATCCAGATACACAAGTTACTGAAATACTTAGAATATATAATAGTTAGTGACAAGCCCGGAAAAATAGGAAAAAGGAAGATAGCAGAATAGGAGGGTGAGGAGTTCACCTCTCCCCACAAGTACATCAAGAATACATCTACAAATGGAACAGTTCCATAGAGTACCTGCTGAACACTAGCAGAGGACCTTAGACACCTAAAAGGACAATAAGAATCCCTGTGCAACTGAGTGGGATGAAAGAAAGAAAAGAGGAAACGAGAAAGGACCTGCACCCCTGGTGGGGAGCTGAAGAAGAAGAGAAGTTCCCACACTCAGGGAAGCTCCCTCACTGGTGGGAAGATCAACTGGGACAGAGAGGGAGCTTCGGGGGCTCGCAGGAGAGAGCAGCAAGTGGTTTGTGACAAGCAGCACAGAGTAAGACCTACATTGATGACCCATGCCACAACTCTGAGTGCCCCAGGCTGAGTTCTGTGTCTGCTAGTGTGAAGAGGTGCTGGGTGTTAGAACATGGGATTTGGAGAGAAGACCCAGGGAAGGGACAACTGTTGGCTGCAAATAGACAGCCTGAAAGGATGGGAGTAAGGAACTCCACAACTGGGAAAGTTTGTGAAAGAAGCCCATGCTGCCATAGAAGCAGGGCACCATTGTTGAGTGGTGCACAAGGGGTGGGGCTGCCATTGCACCCCCTTCCCCATGCACTGGCCCCTGCCTCCACAGGTACTAGGAGGGGTGCCTGCCTGAGCAGGCTAATGTGCCCTTTCTGCCAAAGCCTCCTCCAGCACCACCAGCCCTGGTGGGCTTGTGTTCCATGCCCATCACCACCTCCACCCCCTCCCACCTGGGTGGGCATGTTTGGAAAGATGTCATAGGAAGAACAGACACAGAGGTGGGGCTCAAACCACAGCTGAGCCCTAGGTGCCATGCAACTGAGGAAGAAGACTGAAATTTCTCCTCATGGCTGTGGGAACTGTGGATTCACACACCTGCTGTGGGTTTTGTAAGCTTGAGGCATGGGGGACGTCTAAATGGATGAGTGCTCTTGTAGTTGAGATAGGTCTAGCTTTAGCAACTGTGGACTTTGTGGTTATGCCCATGCAGGAATGTGTCCAGGTCAGAATCTGAGCTGCTTCCATGGCTCACACAGCAGGTCCAGGTACATGATCACTGCAGTCCTGGGACCTGAATTTAGTGGATCTGTGCTGGTGGCCTAGTGAAAACAATGCCTGAGAGACACTAGGGCCAATTACCAGCATACCCACAGTTAAGGTGGGGCTGAGAGCTGTTCCAACAACAGTGTAATTTGTGAGCCAGCACAATGAGTGAAAAATGACACAACAGAGTGCACTCACAGGTGAACATCTCAAAAGGAAGAAAACTCAGTGGCTTTTCTTCCAGTAGTAGTGCTCCAATCTGGCCTACCAAGGATCAGAAACAGAACCAGGGAGATCTCAAGTTCAAGATAGTGGAATAGAAAGACATGGGCTCACCCCTACTTAGGGAAACACAAAAATCACAACTAACTGCTGAACAACAATTAACAGTAAAACACAGGACCTACCAAAAAAGATACCTTACACTCAAAGACAAAGAAGAAGCCACAACAAAATGGGAGGAGGAGTGAAATCTCAATAAGATCACATCCAATACCCAGCAGGTGGGTGACACATGGACTGGAGAGCAATTGTACCACAGAGGCCCTCCCACAGGAGTGAAAGTCCTGAGCCCCACGTCACGTTTCTCAGCCTGCGGGTCCAGCAACAGAAGACCTCAGAAAATCTGGCTTTGAATGGCAGTGGGGTTTCATCACAGGAAATCCATGGAACTGGGGTAAACAGAGACTCCAGTCTTGCAGGGAGCACACAATGTCCTGTGGCCACCATAACTCAGGGGAAAAAAAGCAGTGACCCCTATAAGAGACTGGGCCAGACATACCTGCTATTATTGGAGGATCCTCTGTGAAGGTGGGAGGTGGCTTTGGCTCATGTCAGGGACAGATACTGGCAGTAGTAGTTCTGGGAAGTACTCGTTGGTGTGAGCCCTCCCAGAGGTCACAACTAGCCCCACCCAACAGCCTGTGGCCTCCAGTACTGGGAAGCCTCAGGTCAAACAACCAACAGGGTGTAACACAGCTGCACACATCAGCAGACAGGCTGCTTAAAATTTTCCTGAGTATGGCCCTTCCCATCAAAGGAACAGGACCTAGCTCCATCCACCAGTGGAATTCCTCCCATAAGGAAGCCTGCACAAGTCTCTTAGACAGCCTCATTTACCAGGGCAGATGGCATAAGCATGAAAAACTACAAGTCTGCAGAATGGAAACCACAATCACAGAAATTTAGACAAAATGAGGTGGCAGAGGAATAAGTTCCATATAAAGAAACAAGATAAAACACCAGAAGAACAACAAAGTGAAGTGGAGATATGCAATCTGCCAAAAAAAAGAATTCAGAATAATGATAGTGAAGATGATCCAAGTATGGAGGCAAGGATCGATAAGATGCTAGAAATATTTAACAAAGACCTAGAAGAATTAAAGAACAAACAAATGGAGATGAACAATAAAATAACTAAAATGAAAAAGAAAAAAAATAGAAGGATTCAATGCCAGAATAACTGAGGCCCAAGAACAGATAAGTGACCTGGAAGACAAAGTGGTGTAAATCACTGCCAAAGAACAGAATAAAGATAAAAGAATGAAAATAAATGAAAACAGTCTAAGAGACCTCTGGGGCAATGTCAAACACACAGTAGAGGGGGTCTCAGGAGGAGAAGAGAGAGAGAAAGGACTTGAGAAAATATTGGAAGAAATAATAGCTGAAGACTTCCCCAACATGAGAAAGGAAACAGTCACCCAAATCCAGGAAATGAAGAAAATCCCAGGCAGGATAAACCTAAGGAGGAACATGTCAAGACACATAGTAATCAAAATGACATAAATTAAAGACAAAGAAAAAATATTAAGAACAACAAGGGAAAAGTAACAAATAATATACAAAGGAACTCCCATAAAGTTATCACCTGATTTCTCAGCAGAAACTCTTCAGGCCAGAAGAGAGTGACATTATATATCTAAAGTTATGAAAGGGAAGAAACTGCAACCAAGAATACTCTACCCAGCAAGGTTCTCATTCAGAGTAATCAAAAACTTTACAGACACATGAAAGCTAAGAGAAATCAGCACCACCAGACCAGGTAAGCAGCAAATGCTAAAGGAACTTCTCTAAGTGGAAAAGAAAGAGCCATGACTAGAAACAGAATTACAAATGGAAAAGCTCACCAGTAAAGGCAAACATACATAAAGGTGGGAAATCATCCACACACAAATATGATATCAAAACCAGCAACTGTGAGGAGAGTGCAAACGCGGGATATTTGAAAAGCATTTGAAATTAGAAGACCAGAAATTTAAAACAACATTTTTATATACATAGACTTTTACATCAAAACCTCATGGTAACCACAAACTGAAACCTACAATAGACACACACACACACAAAGAAAAAGCAACCCAAACACAACACTAAAATTAGTCATCAAATCACAAGAGAAGAGAACAAAAGAGGAAGAGAAGAAAAAAGACCTACAAAACCAAATCCTAAACAATTAAGAAAATGTCAATAGGAACATACGTATTGATAACTACCTTAATTGTAAATGGATTAAATGCTCCAACCAAAAGACACAGACTGGCTGAATGGATACAAAAACAAGACCTGTATATATGCTGTCTACAAGAAACCCACTTCAGACCTAAGGACACATATAGACTGAAAGGGAGGGGATGGAAAAATGTATTCCATGCAAATGGAAACCAAAAGAATGCTAGAGTAGCAATACTCATATGAGACAAAATACACTTTAAAATAAAGACTGATACAAGAGTCAAGGAAGGACACTACATAATGATCAAGGGACAAATCCTAGAAAATATAACAATTTTAAATACAATACATATGTACCCAACATAGGAGTACCTCAATATATAACCTAAATGCTAACAGCCATAAAATGGGAAGTCAACAGTAACACAGTAATAGTGGGTGACTTTAACCTCCCACTTCCACCAATTGACAGATCATCCAGACAGAAAATCAATAAGAAATCATGAGCCCAAAATGACACATTAGATCAGATAGATTTAATTGATATTTATAGAACATTCCTTCCAAAAGCAGCAGAATAGACTTTCTTCTCAAGTGCATGTGGAACATTCTCCAGTGCAGATCACATCTTGGGCCACAAATCAAGCCTCAGTAAATTTAAGAACATTGATATCATATCAAGCATCTTTTCTAACCACAATGCTATGAGATTAGAAATCAGTTAACAGAAAAAAATGGTAAAAAACACAAACACATGAAGGCCAAACAATATGTTACTAAATAACCAATGAATCACTGAAGAAATTAAAGAAAGAAATCAAAAAATACCTAGCAGCAAAGGACAATGAAAATACAACTATCCAAAACCTATGGGACACAGCAAAAGCAGTTCTAAGAGGGAAGTTTACAGCAATACAATCTCACCACAGGAAACAAGAAAAGTCTCACAAACAACCCAACCAACTGTCCAAGACTGAACCAGGAAGAAAGGAAAAATATGAACAGACCAATCACCAGTAATGAAATTGAAACTGATTAAAAAATTTCCAAAAAACAAAAGTTCAGGAACAGATGGCTTCACATGTGAACTCTATCAAACATTTAGAGAAGAGTTAACACCTATCCTTCTGAAACTCTTCCAAAAAATTGCAGAGCAAGGAACACTCCCAAGCTCATTCTATGAGGTCACCATCACCCTGATACCAAAATCAGACAAAGATATCACAGAAAAAGAAAATTAAAGGTCAGTATCACTGATGAACATAGACAAAATTCCTCAAAAATATATCAGCAAACCAAGTCCAGCAATTCATTAAAAAGATCAACACCATGCTCAACTGGGATTTATCCCAAGGATGCAAGGATTCTTCAATATATGCAAATCAATAAATGTGATATACCATATTAAAAAATTGAAGAATGAAAACCATATAGTCATCTTAATAGATGAAGAAAAAGCTTTAGACCAATTGAAAACGCATTTATGGACAAAAAAATAAAAAAAAAAAACAAAAAAAAATACTCTCCATAAAGTGGCAATAGAGGGATCCTACCTCAACATAATAAAGGCTATATAGGACAAACCCACAGCAAGCATCATTTGCTTCAGTGAAAAACTGAAAGCATTTCCTCTGAGATCATGAACAAGAAAAGGATATCCACCCTGACCACTTTTATTAAACATAGTTTGGGAAGCCCTAGCCATGACACTCAAAGAAGAAAAAGAAATAAAAGAAATAATAAAATAAAAAATAAAATAAAACAAAGTTAAAACACATAAATCATTTGCATTCCTATACACTAACAATGAAAGTTCAGAAATAGAAATTAAGGAAACAATCCCATTTACCATCACATCAAAAATAATAAAATACCTAGGAATAAACCTATCTAAGGAGGCAAAAGACCTGTACTCAAAACTATAAGACACTGATGAAAGAAATAAAAGATGACATAAACAGATGGAGAGATATACCATTCTTGGATTAGGAGAATCAATATTATCAAAATGACTATACTACCCAAGGCAATCTACAAATTCAATGCAATCCTTATCAAATTACCAAAGGCATTTTTCACAGAATTAGAACAAGAATTTCTACAATTTGTATGGAAACACAAAAGACTGCAAATAGCCAAAGTAATCTTGAGAAAGAAAAATGGTGCTGGAGGAATCAGGCCCCCTGACTTGAGACTATACTACAAAGCTACAGTAATCAAAACAGCATTGTACTGGTACCAAAACAGAAAAATAGATCAATGGAATAGGATAGAAAGGCCAGAGGTAAACCGATGCAACTATGGTCAACTAATTGATGACAAAGGAGGTAAGATATACAATGGAGCAAGGACAGTCTCTTCAATAAGTGGTAATGGGAAATCTGTACAACTACATGTAAATGAATGAAATTAGAACATTCTTTAACACCATACACAAAAATAAACTGAAAATGCATTAAAGACCTAAATGTAAGCCCAGATAGTATAAAACTCTTTTAGGAAAACATAGGCAGAACACTCTCTGACATAAATCACAGCAAGATCTTTTTTGATCCACCTCCTAGAGTAATGAAAATAGAATTCAAAATGAAAAAAAAAAAAGGATCTAATTAAACTTACAAGCTTTTGCACAGCAAAGGAAACCACAAACAAAATAAGAAAACAACTCTCAGAATGGGAGAAAACATTTGCAAACGAAGTGACTGACAAAGGATTAATCTCCAAAATGTACAAACACCTTAGGCAGCTTAATAACAGAGAAACAAAAAAAAAAAGTCAAAAAATGGGTAGAACATCTAAATAGACATTACTCCAAAGAAGACACACAGATGGCCAAGGAGCACATGAAAAGATGCTCAACATCATTGACTATTAGAGAAATGCAAATCAAAACTACAATGAGGTATCACTTCACACTGGTCAGGATGGGCATCATCAAAAAATCTACAAATAATAAATGCCAGAGAGCTTGTGGAGAAAAGGGAACACTTCTACACTGTTGGTGGGAATGCAAATAGGTACAGTCATGCTTCAGAACAGTATGGAATTTCCTTAAAAAAGTAAAAATAAAGCTACCATATATTTCAGCAATGCCACTCCTGGGCATATACTAGGAGAAAACCATAATTTGAAAAAAAATACATGCATCCCAATGTTCATTGCAGCACTATTTACAATAGCCAAGACATGGAAGCAACCTAAATGTCCATTGACAGATGAATCAATAATGAAAATGTGGTACATATATACAATGGAATATTACTCAGTCATAAAAAAGAATGAAATAATGCCATTTGCAGCAACATGGATGGACGTAGAAATTGTCATACTGAGTGAAGTCATACAGAACAAGACAAATATCATATATATGTGGAATGTAAAAAAATGGTACAAATGGACTTATTTACAAAACAGAAATAGAATTTCAAATGTAGAAAACAATCTTCTGGTTAATAGGGAGTAAAAAGGAATGAGGGATAAATTGGAAGATTGGAACTGACATATACACATTACTATATATAAAATCAATATCTAATATGGAACTACTGTATAGTGCAGGGAACTCTACTTAATACTCTATAATGACCTATATGGTAAAATAATTTAAAAAGAGTGGACATATGTATATGTATCATTGATTCACTTTGCTGTACAGAAGAAAGTAACACAACATTGTAAATCAACAATACTCTAAAAAATTTTTTTTAAAAACAAAGACTAGGATAAGAGATATAGAAAATATTCAAATGAATAATACAAATAGTCCCAAAGTTACAAATATACTACAGCATAAAAATCAAAGGTTTTTGTTGAATTTTGGGTAAAATTTTTTTTTGGAATAATTATATAAATACATAGGGAATGCAAAATAAAATTCATATAAAAAAGAATAAGTTAAAGATATTACTTAGAAAGAAGGTCAGGACTCAGGTTCTCCAGCGTGTTTTAAAGTGTTAAATAGCAATGCCAAAATTTTCAGAAAAAAAAGTACAACCAACAAATTCTATATCAATTTACTCCATTGTGCATGGGTGATGGTAACAGAATGGTACTCTCATATATGAACACATTCATACTCTTCATGAGTAATGTATTCTTTTCTAAAATAATACTTAGAACAATACTGCATAAGAGGGGGAAGTTAACCAAAAGAAATTATCCAAAGGTATTGAGCTTTTCTAAAATGAAGAATCAATTGTAAGTGAGGACAATTTTTCCAAAACACTGCTGCATCACCATCTCATATCTTTGTTCATGTATCACCAAAATTAAGCCAAAATTTATCAACATAAATGAAAATAAATATGTAAACTAGCAAGAGATGGAAACAAGATAAACATATCTTATAAATTCTACAAAAGAAAGGAATTTGTGACAGTGTTAATTTGACCAGACTGAAAAAAAGATTACATACAAGGACCTGCTATAAGGATGTGGGAAGTCAAAAACCAAGAAAATACAAAGCCAAAAGCCTCTTTGAGAAAATGTTGAAGATTTTTAGATAGCATATCAATAAAATCACCAGCAGATATCCACTCTGGTGGTTTTAAATCATATCCACACAATCTCTGATACTTCATCAAAATTGTAAACTGATTATCTTTCCTTTGAATGTGGACTAGCTTTAATGACAAGTATCTGAAAAAAATAAAATATGGTAGTATTGATTTTGCATGATTCTGATGTTAGGTTAAAAAATATTATAAAGCCACCATACGGCTCTCTATCTCTTGGGATACCCACGCTGTAACTTAATTTACCATCTTGTAAGGAAGTCCAGGAAATATAAAGAGGTCATGTGTCTAGCTGACACTCCTGGCTAAAGTTTCAATGATAGCCAGTATCAACTATTACACATGTGAGAGAGCTAGAATTTAGCTGATCCTAACCCTCAGTCTTTGGGCCAACTTAGCTGATGCCAAATGGACCAGAGATGACATGTCACCACTGAGCTTTGTTCAACTTGCATATTTTATATATATATATATATATATATATATATATATATATATATATATATATATAAGAAGTAATAGATAAATGGAACATTCCTATAATTTCAAAAGGATTAAGAAGTGGCAAATGTTGATTATTAAAAGATTTGTAGCAGTAATTTTTCAAGGATAAATCACACGCATTCAAAATAAATCACCTGTTCAAGAAGGCCCTGGTATAACGACACATAGCTAAATACTGTGAAGGAATTGAATTATCCTAGAAAAAGCTAAGCATTTCCATATTCTGATAATGAATTGCTCCAGGAGGGAAGCCAAAAACCAGCAACATCAAGTATTAGTAAATGAGACCAAATTAAAGAGAAAATGTTGATGGGAAATCTGCCACTATCAAAGCTACTTCAACATTAGAAAGAAACTCTATTATAGAGTTTTAGGTGACTATGGAATCATAAAATGCTAGAAAACAAACACTTGAGGCTTTTTAATTAGCTTCTGCCTACTTTTGTAGCTGACTGGCTCTTCATATTAGGAAAAACTAAATGTTCATATCTATTGGAGAAAATATACATTACATTTTAGAAATATAATCACATGGCCTAATCAACTATACATACTTCAGTAATACATTTAATTATTGTCTTATATCACATTGTATATAAACTTGTATATACAGTGAGTTTTCTATGTCTTTTGAAGAAAACTATATAAATATAACAAATATTGTTTAACACAATTTTGGAAATTCTGGCAAGCACCATAAAACAAAAGGTTTAAGAAGTATAATTATTAGAAGATAGATTTTTTCTTAGATGATTCTAGAAAAAGATCAATAATCATATAATATTAAAACTCACAAGAGAGTTCAAAATAGATGCCAAATACAAGGCTGTTTTACAAAATTCAATACATTTCTTCTAAATCCGTAGTCACAAAAGAGAAAATATTAAAGAAAATATGCTATTAACAATAAAAATTTGAAATATAGTTCACTGTTTTTACTTCTTTCACAAAATTTGTCTGGGAATCTGGGCTTAATTTTATGTTGTGTGTAATTACTGATTTAAAAAAGAAATTAAATATATATGTACAAATTTTATGTACAACTCTTAATTATTAAATATAATTTATGTTAAGTTAAATAATACAAGTTATGTATATATTTGTTACCTATTGTATCCACTCTAATTAAATATTGTATTAAGTTAAAATAAATATATTTTAAATGCACAAAAAAATTTTTTTAGAAAAGTAAGACATCTAAAATGTCAAGGGATGTAATGCTTAGGAAATTTTGTGCAGAAATGGGTTAAAATTATAGAGGATGTTAAAAGTTTGGTTATAAAACTACAGTATGCCAAGACTTCATAATTTTCAATTCTGCTTGAAAATTGAAAATTATGGAGTCTTGAGTTTCTAACATTGATGAGATAACTAGTTAATCTTCTTCAAATCATGAGAAAAAAAAGAAAGTGCAATGTTAGAAATTTCAGACATTGGTGAAAACATGAGTGTAAGTATGAAAATAAGAAGGTGCCATTTGAAATAAACTTTAATAATCCTACTCTATGGACATAATTTTTAATAAAGTAAAAGTGATTTTAGAAGACCATGGAACCAATCAAAGAGAAGATGCAGATTTTAGAAAATCTATTTCACATGACAGGAAAAAATTTCAAAAATGGTTCTTAAAATGTTCTAGTGGTAAGTTAATTCATCATGATTGATTCATTTATTTGAAAGCATCATGTTTATTTTATATATTTTCCAGGTATCTTTTTTTAGTAATAATACAACAATGTCAAATATTTGCAATTCAAAATAAGTTTTCAAAGATTGGAAGGAATTAAAAAGAACTTGTGACCACAAAAAATACAATTTTCATTATGATGTTTTTCTAAAGCAGAAGTGTTTTTTAAAAAAATGTTCAAATATATTTTAATAGATGATACTTTGCAGAGGTTGATAGTACAAGGGAAATAAAAATGGCAGAATACCTGGAGAGTTATTTTAGATGTTGCTATGTTTTGTACAAAAAGTAATTTACATCTTAGAAGACCAGAAGAATTTATTTAAGTCCAAATGCTGGAATGTTTCTAAATTTAGTGGAATTTATGGGTCATTATCATGTTGATATAACTGGTCATAAAAAGAAATCTGCATCTTATTTATCTAACAAAAGTAAAAAAGGAATTCATAACGCTAGTAGAATATAATACTCGATATGAAATACTGGGAAGTATACTAAAATAATCAATATAATTTTATTCACTATAAAATATAAAGTAACACTGAGTTGGATAAATGAAATGTTACATTTTATTTAGCTCTGTGGTTATGCATTTAAATTGAAACAAATGGCACTATTTTATCATAAAATCAAAGTTGGATCCAAACCACATAGAAGTGTTGCTCTGAATGAATTAAATTATATTCAATTATGCAAATTTATATGCATTTCCACAGTGTATCAGTGACACAGGATGAGGAAGATAACCTAGTCACCTGACATAACTCCAAAATCCAGTGACCTAAAGTAACAAGGTTTATTTTTTACTCATCCTACATGTCCAATGCTGGCCAGAAGGAAATGTAGTTTCATATGCTCAGAACTTAGATGTAAGCAACTGGAAAGTCCCAGAATGACAAAGAAGAAAGAAAGATGGAAAACCATATAATCTGCTTAACGTTTCCAACTGGAAGTGGTATAAACTCCTATTTCATTAACTAGGACAAATTATATAGTTATACCTTATTCTAAAGGGGCCGTGAAGTGCGACTCTTCCTTATTTTCAGAAAAGAAGATCTTTATACTAGTGAACAGCAGTATTGTCCCAGCCCCAAGCAAAAATATATATATACACACATTTATTTAAATATATTTACATCTATATACTTCTATATTTATTTGCTTTATCTTCTCTATGAGATAATTTAAGAATATTTCCCAAATATATTTTCATATATTATCTCACAGATTAACAAATAACTGAAAAATACATGCCAGTCATTATCTTCACACATTTGTAAATGACAGAATTAGTACTATAATCCAAGTTTTCACATTTTGAATCCTCTTTATTTTCTTGCATAGAAAAAGTTTAAAATATAAATTTTGTAAAGTCAGAAATGTTATTTCAGATATCTACTCATAACACTGAACCAAATCATTGTCTAAAATGTATCCAGGAATAAATATAAGAAATTGATTTTTACCTTGATTCCACTCAGAATTTGATATTAAGCCACAAATTCTTGAAAATTAGCAAAGCATTATTTCCCATATTGTGTTTTAATGTCTACATTTGGATCATCTGACTATTGCTACACAGTTAACCACCTCAAAATCTTATTGCTGAGCTTCTTCATCTTCTGAACTTGTTGTGAGCTGTGGTGAGCCATCTATTTGCTTGACTAAGCGCTCAGTAAGCCAGCGAGGTCCAGGCGCTGATCTGGGAAAGATACACACGTGACCACGTCTCCAAATCAACACAGGATCAGGACCATGCCAAGTGCTGGTTAACGGATCTTTCCAGAGGACCTCCGGAGATTGAGAGGACAATTTTGGCTCAGCCATCAACCTCTCCCCTGCAGAACGGCAGATGATTCTGGCTTTATGAGTTTTCTCCCAGGGAAGTTAACCCTGAGCCGAGACAGTCTTTAGATAATGTAAACCACCGTCTGGCAACCTTCCCTTTTCTAGTCTATATAATCTGCAACTGTAGCGCAATAAAATTTGCCTTGCAACCAAAAAACAAACAAACAAAAAAAAGCTTGTTGCTTAATACAACAATTGTCTGTTTTTATTTTTTTTTCCTCTTTATTGTATGGGTTGGTTGTATTGTTCCTGTACTGTTTTCTCAGGCTTCACTCATGTGGTTGTATTTATCTGAAAGATCAGATGTCCAAGAAGGCCTCACTGTTGTCTGCTAGATAGTACTGGTTGTTAACTGGGGTACTTCACTTCTCCTTCATGTTGCTTTCTTACTCTAGTCAGTAGTAGTATCAACCTCTTCATACTGCAGTTTCAAAGCAGGCTTCTAAGCAGTTAGAAGGTAGAAGAATCAAAACCTCTTGTGGCCAAGTGCCATAATGTACCAATTACTTCCATCAAATTCTTTTGGTCAAAGCACAAGCACAACCCAGATTCAAGTGATAAGAATAGGCTCACTCTGAATGAGAAGTGATACAGAAAAAATTTGGTCATGTTTAAGCTGCTGAAGAATTTTTCATTATGATTCTATGATGTGTAATCAGATAAGTAATCTAGAATAAGACGTATAGCAAAATATTTTTAAAACTATTGATAGATAAATCTTCTTCCATTACAAGCCATACTAATTATAGGACATGAGACTAGAAAAATATTAGAGTTGAATGCCTGTGTGTGTGTGGTGTGTATGTGTGCATGTGTGTATGGGTGATAGTGGGGGAAGGAGGTTCCTTGATGTTTCAGGCCACCTTGTCATTCCTTTTTTCTTTAATCAATGTATATCAACAAAATATCTTTTGAAATTGAGTTTCCACTCATGACAACAGTGTTTTGAGGTTGCTCGCTTGCAATTAGATCATTTAACAGAGCTTCACAGCAGCTGTTTTATTCTATTGTTTTTTTGTGAAATATATCATTTTAAGGCCAAATGAGGCATATAATTGTAAAAGTTTCTAGCATCAGTACATTTAGGATACATTTATGAAAGCTAGGTGATCTGAAATATGTTAGGGATCTTTTCACAGAACATCTACATTTAATTTTTAGAACGATGACCACAAGTGGAGTCATTTACAAAAAGGGACAGATAAAATGCTGAATGAAAATTAGACAAGAATCACCAACTGCTTACATTCAAGTGTCCTAGCAAATGATTTAGATTGACAGACAGCTTGGAGGGTTGCTAAAACGGGACCATATGTCTGATAATTTCAGGGTGATGACAGTTGAGAGAACTGAGTCTTGCCTTGATTAGGTTATAGAACTTGTGAATATCACAATCTCTGTCAGAAACTTGAGAGGCACAGACACATGCTCCTCCACACCAGCCAGAGGCAGAACACAGTGCTCAGCTGAGCAGCTCATTTGAAAACTCCATGACATCCTGAACATTTTTCATGTCTTTTTGTTTTTTGACTAGACAGTATCACCCATTCCACCATCTGATCATGAGGAAAGAAACATTCTTTTATTATCAATTTGGACTGACATAGCTAAAATCAGAAATTTAAAAATGCAATTGGAAAATGGAGGAAACAATCTTGTAATATTTTTTCAAGGCTCTAAGTTCTACTTATTGCCAAATAGCTCTAACACAGAAATGTTCATATATGCAATTTTAAATGATTATTTTTTAAAAGCTTGTGAAATATTACAAAGTTGGGAAAACAAACTAAAAATGCCAGATTCCCTACTAGCTTACTATGTATTAAAAGAAACTAACTTGAAAAGATAAATCTCAAACTACCTTCATCTCCAGTAAAGATAAAGATTTGATTACTTATAGATAAATCTTTAATGCAAGATTTATCTATAAGTTATGAACAGCATATTAGAAATATTTAAGCATAAATCTTCTCTATGACAGTGGACAAGTGTAAAGAGACAGTTCATCTTCTCCTATGAGTTACACCCAGAAGCTACTAAAGTATCAAATCTTGGAGCAAGAAGATTAATAATATTGCCTTCAATAGGTAGCATACAATGAGGATTGTGTTTGAAACTGGATGAGATTCTTCAAACATATTTAAGATATCTCTATGGCATATATATATATATATATATATATATATATATATATAAACATCTTTATTGGAGTATAATTGCTTTACAAAGGTGTGTTAGTTCCTGCTTTATAACAAAGTGAATCAGCTATACATATACATATATACCCATATCATCTCCTCCCTCTTGTGTCTCCCTCCCACCCTCCTTATCCCATCCCTTTAGGTGATCACAAAGCACAGAGCTGATCTCCCTGTGGTATATGGCTGTTTCCCACCAGCTATCTATTTTATATTTGGTAGTGTATATATATTCATGCCACTCTCTCACTTAGTCCCAGCTTACCATTCCCCTTCCCCGTGTTCTCAAGTCCACTCTCTATGTCTGCGTCTTTATTCCTGTCCTGCCCCTAGATTCTTCAGAATCTTTTTTTATTTTTATTTTTTAAGATTCCATATATCTGTGTTAGCATACAGTATTTGTTTTTCGTTTTCTGACTTACTTCACTCTGTATGACAGAGGTGTGGAGAAAAGGGAACCCTCTTGCACTGTTGGTGAGAATGTAAATTGATACAGCCACTATGGAGAACAATATGGAGGTTCCTCAAAAAACTAAAAATAGAACTACCATATGACCCAGCAATCCCACTACTGGGTATATACCCTGAAAATACCATAATTCAAAGAGTCATGTACCAGAAAGTTCATTGCAGCTCTATTTACCATAGTCAGGACATGGAAGGAACCTAAGTGTCCATCAAAAGATGAATGAATAAAGAAAATGTGCCACATATATACAATGGAATATTACTCAGCCATAAAAAGAAATGAAACTTAGTTATTTGCCATGAGGTGGATGGACCTAGAGTCTGTCATACAGAATGAAGTAAGTTAGAAAAAGTTCAATGGAACAGGATAGAAAGCCCAGAGATAAACTCACACACATATGGTCACCTTACCTTTGATAAAGGAGGCAAGAATATACAATGGAGAAAAGACAAACTCTTCAATAAGTGGTGCGGGGAAAACTGGACAGCTACATGTAAAAGAATGAAATTAGAACACTCCCTAACACCATACACAAATATAAACTCAAAATGGATTAAAGACCTAAATGTAATGTCAGACACTGTAAAACTCTTAGAGGGAAACATAGGCAAAACACTCTATGACATAAATCACAGCAAGATCCTTTTTGACCCATCTCCTGGAGAAATGGAAATAAAAACAAAAATAAACACATGGAACTTAATGAAACTTAAAAGCTTTTGCACAGCAAAGGAAATCATAAACAAGACAAAGAGACAGCACTCAGAATGGGAAAAAATATTTGCAAATGAAGCAACTGACAAAGGAATAACCTCCAAAATTTACAAGCAGCTCATTCCACTCAATATCAAAAAAACAAACAACCCTACCCAAAAATGGGCAGAAGACCTAAATAGACATTTCTCCCAAGAAGATATACAGATTGCCAACAAACACATGAAAGGATGCTCAACATCACTAATCATTAGAGAAATGCAAATCAAAACTACAATGAAGTATCACCTTACACCAATCAGAATGGCCATCATCAAAAATTCTCTAGAGCCTTTAAAAGGAAGTCAGTTGGAAAGATGAATCTACAACTCTGGCTAAAATGCAGAAAGAAAGACATTGTTTGGTAGAGAAAGACATAGAGAGAAGAAAAGAGAGATAGGCTCCTAGAGGAGAGAAAGAGCTCCCACACCTACTCGTTAATAAAGAGGAGCCCCTGCCCCTGGATGTTAGCAGAGGCCAAGTGAGGAACATGGTCATCTACCCTCATATGGCAATAACTAATTGTCCCCCACCCTTCCCTGCTGCAGTGCTGTCAGTGAAAGCCAACTCAAACAGAAGGTTTAGTAATATTCAGAGACTCATACCATAATATCTAAATCATGCACACTTCAACTAAAAATCGTACCTTGTACAAAGAACCAGAGAAACAGAATTCACCAGAAAACACAATTCACATGAAAAAATAAATCAATAGATAATGACATCAAGATGACTGAGATTTTAGACTTGACTCTCTAGAGTTTAAAACAGCCATCATAAAAAAATTCTCCAACATGCAATCATGAAAATTGAAACAAATGGAAAAATAGAAATCTCAGAAAATAATCTTTATGAAGAACCAAATATTAATATTAGAACAGAAAAATAAAATGACTGAAATATAAAACTCAGTAGATGGATTTGTACTGTATGACTCCATTTAGATAACATTTTTGAAATGATAAAATTATGGAAATGGAGAATAAATTAGTGGCTTCTGGAAGTGAATAATGGGGGAGATGGGTGTGTCTATAAAAGGGACATATGAGGCATTCTTGGAATGACCAGGATGGTCTTGATATATGATTTTCAATATCCTGGTTTTTATAGTGAACTATATTTTTGCAAGGTACTACCATTGGGGGAAAGTAGGTAAAGTGTACAAAGTTTCTGTTTATAATTTCTTACAACTGCATATAAATGTACAATTAATCTCAAAATAAACAGCTTAATTAAAATATTTAATGATAATAAAAATAATATGAAAGAAAACTCTTATCAGCAAATTTTTAAAAGTGCCTAGCCTCCCCATAAGAAATTGAGAGGATATTTTCTAGATTATTCAAAAATGGACTCCAGTCTAAACATATCCCAGCCACATTTGCACTGTCACAAATAGGTGGAGACTTTCGTGACCTTAGTTGCTACGTGGCAGTCTAGTATTCCAGATGGACTGCTGGACAGTAAGCCTTACATGCAACATTTACTGCTCATTACATGTGCAGTAAATCCAAGTAAGTCATAGGAAGAAGTAGAGTGAAGCTCAGAGGGTAGCTCAGAGGGTAGTTCTCAATGCTTTTGTGACTGGACAACCTAACTAAAGTTAGACTAATTATTATTTACATAAATAATTTTCTCATTTCACAATTCATAAAGTGTTCTTTAAAATATACTTACTGTTACTATTTATAGAAGTAATTAATTGCAATTGTGCACTATGTAGATGGGCCATGGGACTTAACTTTTCTAAATCTGAGTTTTATCAGTTTTATCACCTGAAATACAGAGACTATATAGACTATCTCAGAGTATTACTTTGAAAATATAAATATATAAGTACAAAATTGAGAATATATATACATAAAACATTCCTGAAATGTCAAAATTATAGAAAGGGAGAATAGATTAGTGGTTGTCAGTTGTTATGGGACAGGTGGGTCTATAAAAGGGCAGTATGAGTTTTTTTATTTTATACGTATATTTATACATAAATATAAATTACTTGCATGTGTGTGTGTACACACACACACATCAAATTACTTAACCTAGACCCTGACATGCATTAAATGGTTATATGTAGTAGTCATTGTTTTCAATAACAAAACATTTGAAATGAATAATGATAATATTACTAGAAGAATACTAGGAGAATAAAAGGTAGTTGTCACACAGTCATGCCTTGAAGAATAAGCAGCATTTTCAGAAGCAAAGTGTGAAAAATAAATTCAATCCAGATCAATTTACTGTCATCGAGTGTAGTTCTATAAATATTAGCAATATCCAGGAAAGAGAACAAAGGGATCAGTGATCATACAGAGCCACACAGAGCATCGTTACAGCACAGTTCCAGCATGACACCAACGCACAGCTCTATATCACCAAGTATTGAATTTGCTTCATATTGAAAAAGTCATCCATGACATCCTCAATCACACTGATTCAAAGATGATAGTAAACAGGCCTTTATCTAAAATAACTTATTATCCTAAATTGTCAGCCTTGAGAATCACTAAAAAACGGAGAGAAACAGAAAGGGAGTGAGATGTGTTAGAGATACGAGCAAATAATATAGTGTGATTCCGTTTTAACATAATGAGGCTATTATACCCAGTGACAGACTATCTATGACAGATATAGTTAATATAAAGGAGACTCTTCAAAACAAAGCTGAAAAAATACACTGAAATTCCAAAGAGCTACAAATCATATTTAAAATTACAGCTCAGTAATGAAAGGTTAAAAGGTTAAAATATCAGTGTGAAAATCCAAGATCACATCTTGAGAGATACAGGCTGTTTTTTCTCTTAGCCAATTGCCTCTAACCAGGAAATGTCCATGTTCCAAATAACCATGTTATTGTGTTCCAAATTCTAAATTAAAGGAAGAAAAATATGTTTTTATTACATGCTGGTATTTATGTATATTATGTAATATCTATCTATATTATATAATCTATATGTTCTATAGCTATATTATATCTATGTAATGTCCATAATGTAGTATCTGTTACAATCCACTGTACCTCCCCTGTGTATAAGGCATTATTTGAGGCCTTTTACACTTATAAAGTATTCTCATCTCAACTTTCCAGTTTCTGTATTCCCATTCCCATTTCTAATCAAGAATGCCTGCAAGAGGGGCTAATTATCCTGCCCCAAGGTCAGGTAACTGTTTTTTTTTTTTTTTTCCACACTAGGAGGAGATAGGTTAATTTAAAAAGCATGTCATATACATCAAAAGGAGATAAATGTGTATTTATATACTGCAATGAAAGTTTACACAAGTTTATCCTCCAAATGCAAATGTCCTTATATCCATACATCGTTCATCCATTCATTCATTCACAATCATTTTCTGAATAATTCCCATATGTCAGATAGCATCATCTACTCTAAATATAATATAGTCTTCCTAAGATTAATGTTATTATGCTCTGGGATTTATTGATGCATTAAAATGGAGTAATAATATATATCATACATATTGCTTTGGTGGTCAGAAAGATAATGTGAGAGAAGTGTCTAGTATGGTAGATACTTAGCAAATACATGGTTTTTGTTTGTTTGTTTGTTTGTTTGTTTTTGCAGTACGCGGGACTCTCACTGTTGTGGCCTCTCCCGTTGCGGAGCACAGGCTCTGGACGCGCAGGCTCAGCGGCCATGGCTCACAGGCTTAGCCGCTCCGCGGCATGTGGCAACTTCCCAGACCAGGGTACGAACCCGCGTCCCCTGCATCAGCAGGCGGACTCTTAACCACTGAGCCACCAGGGAAGCCCTACATGTTTAACTTATAAAGTATTATTATAATAAAAAATGCATGTAATAAATTTAAACTTGAAAAGCCATGAATGGTATTAAAGGAAAAATTAGTCTCTTTTCCCTTCCTGTTTTCAATTCTCAAGTGTAGTCATTTTTATTATAGAAGTGTTTAGTTCTTAGAATATTCTAAAACTGCCCTGTCCAGCACAATAGTCACTAGCTACATATGGCTATTTAAATTCACATTAATTAAAATAAAATTAAAAGTCAGCTTCTCATTCACAACAACGAAATTTCAAGTGCTCGGTAGTCATATTTGTCTAGTGGCTATCCAGTTGGACAGCCAGAAATAAAACATTTCCATCACTGCAGAGTTCCTTAAGCAATATACTTAGACATTGGTATTGTTAGAAGCTTGAGGAAAGTGTCAAGTCATCTTAGATAAAAGTTTCATAAAGTCACAATTATTCTTGCACAATGCTAGAGTAATTAACATCTGGGAGACCATAATCAAAATTCTTAGATATTTTATAATGGGTTTTTTCTTCCCTCTGCTTTGGAAAAGACAGGTTTCCATGTTTAAACCTCCATATAAACTAGGTGTCTTGTGTCTGGATTCCATTTATTTTAATTAAAACTATATCCTCTATAAATACTGGACTCACAAATGGTAGCGAGGTACTCACTCTCAGAAAGTCACAAGGGAACTGACACTGGAAGAGAAACAATTTTCTGTCTTCCTTCAAAATATTACTTGGGGAAATTCTCTTTTTTATCCTTCTCCCTCTCTCTTCTAATGACTTACAGCTAAATTTCATTAAGTTACATGCATTTCTGTGGTGATTCCACCTCTAATTCTTGATTCTGCTACTTTTGACAATATATATGAACTCTCTAGAAACAAGATGTGGAAGTTTGGAATTTAATTCACTTACAGACACACCCCTCTTGTTTTCTTAGACATTTCCACTGTACATTTAGACCCAGCCTTTCTAAGACAAATTATGCAATCTATTCAGAAAACTTTTATTTCCTTTTCCTTTCCTTTCCTTTCCTTTCCTTTCCTTTCCTTTCCTTTCCTTTCCTTTCCTTTCCTTTCCTTTCCTTTCCTTTCCTTTCCTTTCTGTCTTTTGCCTGAATTCAAAGCCTTGCAAATGGCCTTTTCCTTAGGACAGGGGAGCCAAGTGGGGATGAGGATAATTGAATCAGGTTTCCCATGAAGTATCCTTGATTAATGATTCCCCTAAAAGTTGCCTATGGAGTCTAAGCTTGAAGAATTCTCACACTTCTACCTGGCAGAATAAATCACATGACAAATGTATCAGCTTGCTATATTCCAGAAAACTGTAAAAAAAAAAAAATCTGCTTAATTGATAAACCTTCCTTTTAAACTTCATGTCATTATAAATTTATGTTACATGCACTCTTTTACTGCCATACCAATAGAAATTTGAGAGGGAAAATATAAATATGTATGGTCAGTCTGCTGCTGCCTGGATGTGGAAGCTGAATGCAACTTTGAAATATTTTTTTATTATATGGTGTTATATGAAAATAACGCATGGGCCAGCAGTTTGTATCTAATGCTAGATTGCTGTTTAATCTCTTGTAATGAGAAATAAAAGTGCTGGGAGGTTTATTGCTAGGAGGTTAAACCCCTCCGCTGAACAGCTCTTTTCCTTGATGCAAGAAGTAAAAGTTATTCTCCAGGGCTCCCCACAGGATCGGGCTGAGTCTGGGACCCAACTGAAATTACAAGGTTGTTTGGCTTTCTCTCCTTCCCTATTCTGCTTTCCCCAGCCCTCAGTGGTTTCTCCTGGGAATTTTTCCTTAATATATCATTTTCACCTGAGTCTTTGACTTAGTGTCTGATCTATGAGAATTGAGCCTAAGACACTTGGTACAGGAGGTGGTCCTGGGAATCAAGCTCTGAAATGGTGGTCGGTGGTTGGATCACTTGCCATCCAGATAACTTGCCTTATTGTCATGAGGACCCATCTCTGGTATTAGGTGAAGTGGGAAAAATCCTGATGTGCTATAGAATTGCAATTGCTGAGAATTTTACATATGTTAAAGTAGGACAGGATAATAATAGAAAGGATGCACTTTTGCATATTTATATGGCATCTGAGAGGTGTGTTGGGGATAGTAACTACAAGAAAATTGGAAATGGGTATTTGTTTCTTTTTTATAAATTAGTTAATTAATTTTATTTTTTTGGCTGCATTGGGTCTTCATTGCTGTGTGCGGGCTTTCTCTAGTAGCAGCGAGTGGGGGCTACTCTTCGTTGAGGTGCACAGGCTTCTCATTGTGGTGGCTTAGCTTGTCACAGAGCACGGGCTCTAGGCACACAGGCTTCAGAAGATATGAGTGTAATTTTACTTTTGTTTTATTTATCAGTCAAAAAACTGACTTCCTTATTCAAATAAGTATGTTTTTTAAATAAATGCAGGCTGCTGTACAACCTTTCCAAAAGGATTGTTTTTCTTACATTGTAAACCACTATGGGCAGACAGAGTGTATTATATAATCTTTTCATTGTAAATTTATTTCTGAAATATACTCCCACTATGATAATCTCAATTAATATAGATTACAATATAATATAGTATATATAATTATAATAATAATATTCTTAGTTGAAAAAATGAAATTCAAAATATATTACCATTGCCAGAATATTTTTCTCGAAAAAGGGAAACTTTATCTGTAAGAAATTGTACAGATTAACTTTACTTTTGACATAATCTTTGTTCCTGTTTCTTTCTCTTTGTAAAAATCGGATCCATTTGCCATGCTTCTTCAATTATAAAGGGAGAGAGGAAGAGTCATCTCAGATCCCTGAAAATGAATGTTATTTGACAAATTCCACACATGTGCCCACTTCCTCCTGTCCTAAGTCCAGGGTGGTTTTGAGGGGATTTTTTTCATTTTAATTATATATCATCACAGTAATAAATATTAAACTGTTTATTCTTATCCCTTTTTCTCTCTTATTGTATTTTTCCGGAACTATTTACCATTAAAGAGCCTTCAGTCATGACACACAAGAGAGTAGATGGAAGTTTTGTTATACTTTTATGTTTTAAAAAAAAAGTAACAAATTAGGATTCCTTAATCATGTAAGATGTAAACATATGTCTCTTGATTTACCATATGTCTCTTATTTACATATTAAATAAATTATACTTCCTTTTTATCAAGATTAGTACAAATGCCATTCTAGCCTACTGGTCTGAGATTAACAATCCTAAAAATGTCATCCTTACTTATTTTTGAGAGCTATCCATAGTACCATCTCAAGTGAATTTAAGAGTAGGTTTTTCTGGTCCATTTCCTGAAAGCTTCTCACTCTCCTCAATATTACAATTCTTGAAACTAAAGACTTCATGGATTAGCTGTTGACTGGACATAGGCTTTATTTTTACTGAGGAGATTACAGTAAAACTCAACCTTGTTTCAGAATTGAGAAATCACTCTCACTAATTCCACCAAGCATTTACCTAATGTGTTACAATAAAGCAATTAACTGTCAATTAACCTTCTTCAAAGAGATATCTTCAGCTATCTCCAGTTCTTTAAATACAGGCCACAGCTAAAAATTTCCCCATAGTGAAGAAATCCTTTCTTCTGCTAATACCCTTTATTCTTAAAAGAGGGCAGTAAAGAAAGCGGTAGGTAAGAACATTCCTCTTTTTTTTGGCTTGACTTTTGCTCTCTGGTGAACAAATACTTATGGAAGTATACATGTACATCTGCCAAATATATCTATATCTATCTATATTATATGTTTTAATGTAAGATAAATCCAGATTTCAAAGATAAAAACATGTAGATCTTCATGAGTGCATCCAATTTGAATTATAAAATGATATTTAAATATGTAATCTGAAATATTGGGTAGCTATTTGCTTTTTATCTGGTGACTAAAAAGCTCACTGCTCAAATCTCTCCCAGAAGAGTGAAAAGTGTAATCTAAGGACTAATTATGTTTTCCAGTACAGAACACAGAAAGTAGTCACAATGTCCCACTGACAGAACACCAACTTTAGAAAGCATGAGATCATATCACCACTGAGCACTTTATTACAATTTTCTTCCTGACTTATTTGCTTATGACACTTCTGTATCTGGAATGGCATCAATCATAACCCTTCTCTGCCTGAAAAAATCTGTTAAAGACAATCATCAGTGTCATAGAAACAGTGAATCTCTTAATTTCCCTTACCAAAAAAGACCTCCTATTATTATTCACTCATACAGTTTTATTGCAAGTTCATGCTATAAACTGCCAAAGCACTTGATCTATCAGACCCTGAATAAACAAGGCACTATCTAATTATCCCGCCTTCTCTCAACAGTCTTTTTGCTTGTATATTGCAACCTCTCTGGCCTGCTTTCATGTCCTTTGAGCTCTCTAGGGGGAAAGCCTTGCTTCCCTTCAAAACTTCTACTCATCCTCTTTTCTTATGGAACTAATTCTGGCAACTTCTTTAGAGCTCTGAGAAGCCCTTCACTGTTCCTCAGATTAAATAAGTTAATCTAGTTACATAGCCTTGTATTAGGTTCTATTTTCATCTTATCATTTATAGCATAACTATAGTTTAATATTTTTTGCATCTGTCATAATCAATGATGCAGTCTGAAAAACTAACACAGTTTTTGTGCTATCGCATATGTTCAATACATATTTATGGAATAAATGAAGGAATAAATAAATATCTCATCCTATTTAATATATGCTGTTTTATTGTCATTGCAATTGGAATATAGTTATGTATATTATGAAGTTGAAGTGTTTAAATCCTAGAGTAGAATTTTTTTCAAGAAAAAGTTTAACTCTTAAAAATATTTCAGTACAATTAAGTATGTTCAGCACCAAAATGTCCATAATACATACTCAAAAATGCTATGTTGTTGATGATTTGGTTAGGGAAGACTTGGGCTAGTGATAGGGATAGACGTCTCATTGAAATGGGTTGAGGAGTAAATGAGAAGTCAAAGGGAGGATAGAAGGCATTAACTGAAAAAGTATCTGAAATTATGAGATACTTTGTGTGTATTACATATGTGGGGGATATTCATTTTGGATAAGACAGATGTGAGTGTGTTTAAAGTTATGGAACCAAGTCAGTAGGGATTCTGGTGTTATGCAGGGTAGGCAAAATAATAGATGCACACCCCCTTGAAGGAGGAAAATTTTGGTATCCACTTTTTTCTGGTAAGGATAAGCTTTAGTTAGATAGGTCCCTTCATTGCACTAGTAGGGAAGAAGAAATGTATACACAGTCTTGAAAGTTTAGTGACAAGATATTGAAGGAATTTCTTTCTGATAAGACAGATGATAGAGGTGGTGAAGTAGGATTGGAAGATAGTGGAGAAATATTGCAAAATCTGCAGCATTAATTCAAAGCATGAGGTATCGATGGGCATATAGAATTTCTGGGTAATATTGATGGCTCAGTTAAGTTAAGGGACCCAAATTTCTAATGTTTTCAATCCCTAGTACTGTTTTTTTCTAAATAGTGTTTAGGAGCTCAAAGATGAGTACAGTCAAGATAGGACAAGAAAGTTGATATTGACAAGAGAGGGATTAAAGTTATAAACTATGGGCTGAGGTTCAGGCTTCCACAGTCAGATCCCAGGGGAAGGACTTGGGTGGGTTGTGTGAACACAGCCTGAAGGGGGATACTGCACCACAGCTAGCTGTGAGGGCATCCAGGAAAAAGCCTGGACCTGCTGAAGAGGCAAGAGACCATTGTTTTTAGGTGTACAAAGAGAGGGGTTCAGAGCACCACCTAAACCAGCTCCAGAGATGAGAACTAGCTGCAGCTATCAACATGGACACCAGATATAGGCATGAAACATGAAGACTGCTGCTGCAGCCACCAAGAAACCTGTGTGCAAGCACAGGTCACTAGCCACACCTCCCATACCAGGAGCCGGTGCAGCCTGCCACTGCCAAGTTTATAGCAGTGCAATCCTACCTTAAGAAACAAGGAAAATCTCAAATAAACCACCTAACCTTACACCAAATGCAATTAGAGAAAGAAGAAGAAGAACAACAAAAAGAAAACCAAACATAGCAGAAGGAGAGAAATCATAAATATCAGATCATAAATTGATGAAAAAGTAATGAAGGAAAAGAGAGCAGAGATCAATAAAACTAGAAGCTGGTTCTTTAAGAAGATAAACAAAATTGATAAACCATTAGCCAGACTCAACAAGAAAAAAAGGGAGAAGACTCAAACCCATAGAAGTAGAAATGCAAAAGAAGAAGTAACAACTGACACTGCAGAAATACAATGGATGATGAGAGATTACTATAAGCAAGAATATGCCAATAAAATGGACAACCTGGAAGAAATGGACACATCCTTAGAAAAGCACAACCTTCCCAGTCTGAAAGAGGAAGAAATAGAAAATATAAACAGACCAAGCACTGAAATTGAAATTGTGATTAAAAATATTCCAACAAACAAAAGCCCAGGACCAAATGGCTTCACAGGTGTATTCTATCAAACACTTAGAGAAGAGCTAACACCTATCTTTCTGAAACTCTTCCAAAATGTGACAGAGTGAGGAACATTCCCAAACTGATTCTACAAGGCCACCATCACCCTGATACCAAAACCAGACAAAGATATCACACACACAAAAAAAGAAAACTATAGGCTAATATCACTGATAAACATTGATGCAAAAATCCTCAACAAAATACTAGCAAAGAGAATCCAACAGCACATTAAAATGATCATACACAATGATCAGCTGGGGTTATACCAGGAATGCAAGGATTCTTCAATATATGCAAATCAATCAATGTGATAAACCATATTAATAAACTGAAGAACAAACACCATATGATCATTTCAATAGTTGCAGGAAAAGATTTTGACAAAATTCAACACCATTAAAGATAAAAACCCTCCAGAAAGTAGGTATAGAGGGAATTTAACTCAACATAATAAAAGCCATATATGACAAACCCACAGCCAACTTTATTCTCAATGGTGAAAAACTGAAACCATTTACTCTAAGATCAGGAACCTGACAAGGTTGCCCACAATCACCACTATTATTCAACATAGTTTTGGAATTCTTAGCCACAGCACTCAGAGAAGGAAAAGAAATAAAAGGAATCCACATCAGAGTAGAAGAAGGAAAACTGTCACTGTTTGAAGATGACATGATACTATACATAGAGAATCATAAAGATCCTACCAGAAAACTACTAGAACTAATCAATGAATTTGGTAGTGTAGCAGGATACAAAATTAATGCACAGAAATCACTTGCATTCCTATATATTAATGATGAAAAATCTGAAAGTGAAATTAAGAAAACACTCCCATTTACCATTACAATATAAAGAATAAAATACCTAGAAATAAACCTACCTAAGGAGACAAAAGGCTTGTATGCAGAAAATTATAAGGCACTGATTAAAGAAGTTAAAGATGGTACAAACAATGGTGAGATATACCATGTTTTTGGTTTGGAAGAAGCAACAATGTGAAAATGATTACACAGAAAATTTCACAATTTGTATGGAAACACAAAGGACTCCGAATAGCCAAAGAAATCTTGAGAAAGAAACATGGAGCTGGGGAAATCAGGATCCCTGACTTCAGAATATACTACAAAGTTAGAGTAATCAGGACAGTATGGTACCTGCACAAAAAGAGAAATATAGATCAATGGAACAGTATAGAAAGGCCAGAGTTATACCCACACACATATGGTCACCTTATCTTTGATAAAGGAGGCAAGCATATACAATGGAGAAAAGACAAACTCTTCAATAAATGGTGCTGGGAAACTGGACAGTTACATGTAAAAGAATGAAATTAGAACACTCCCTAACACCATACACAAAAATAAACACAAAATGGATTAAAGACCTAAATGTAAGGCCAGACACTATAAAACTCTTAGAGGAAAACATAGACAGAATGCTCCGCTCTATGACATAAATCACAGCAAGATCCTTTTTTGACCCACCTCCTAGAGAAATGGAAATAAAAACAAAAATAAACAAATGGGACCTAATGAAACTTAAAAGCTTTTGCATAGCAAAGGAAACCATAAACAAGACCAAAAGACACTCCTCAGAATGGGAGAAAATATTTGCAAATGAAGCAAATGAGAAAGGATTAACCTCCAAAATATACAACCAGCTCATGCAGCTCAATATCAAAAAAACAAAAAACCCAATCCAAAAATGGGCAGAAGCCCTAAAGAAACATTTCTCCAAAGAAGATATACAGATTGCCAAAAAACACATGAAAGAATGCTGAACATCACTAACCATTAGAGAAATGCAAATCAAAACCACAGTGAGATTATCACCTTACACTGGTGAGAATGGACATCATCAAAAATTCTGCAAACAATAAATGCTGCAGAAGTTGTAGAGAAAACGGAACCCTTTTTCAATGTTGTTGGGAATGTAAATTGATACAGCCACTATGGAGAGCAGTACGGATGTTCCTTAAAGAAACTACAAAATAAAACTACCATACGGCTCAGCAATCCCACTACTGGGCATATACACTGAGAAAACCACAATTCAAAGAGAGGGAGGGAGGAGCTTCTAGATGGCAGAAGAGTAAGACGCGGAGATCACCTTTCTCGGCAGAAATACATCAGAAATACATCTACATGTGGAACAGCTCCTACAGAACACCTACTGAACGCTGGCAGAAGACCTAAGACCTCCCAAAAGGCAAGAAACTCCCAACGTACCAGGGTAGGGCAAAAGGAAAAAGAAAAAACAGAGACAAAAGAATACGGATGGGACCTGCATCAGTGGGAGGGAGCTGTGAAGGAGGAAGGTTTCCACACAGTAGGAAGCTCCTTCATGGGTGGAGACTGCAGATGGTGGAGGGGGGAAGCTTCAGAGCCATGGAGGAGAGTGAGGCAACAATGGTGTAGAGGGCAAAGTGGAGAGATTCCCACAGAGAGAATCGGTGCTGACCAGCACTCGCCAGCCTGAGAGGCTTGTCTTCTCACCCACCAGGATGGGTGGGGGCTGAGAGCTGAGGCTCCAGCTTCAGTCAGATCCCAGGGAGAGGACTGGGGTTGGCTGTGTGAACACAGCCTGAAGGGGGTTAGTGTACCACAGCTAGCTGGGAGGGTGTCCGGGATAAAGTCTGGACCTGCCAAAGAGGCAAGAGACTTTTCCTTGCCTCTTTGTTTCCTGGTGTGTGAGGAGTGGGGATTAAGAGCACTGCTTAAAGGAGCTCCAGAGATGGGCATGAGCTTCCGCTATCATTAGGGACTCCAGAGACAGGAATGAGATGCTAAAGCTGTGGCAGTAGCCACTGAGAAACCTGTGTGCAAGCACACGTCACTATCCAAACCTCCCCTCCTGGGAGTCTGAGCAGCAAGCCACGGCCAGGGTCCCGTGATCCAGTGACAACTACCCCGGGAGACAAAACAGTTTGCCTCAGGCTGGTGCAACGGCTCGCCAGCCTCTGCGGCCGCAGGTTCACCCTGAAGTCCACACCCGTGCCTTCCCCAGGCCTGAGTGAGCCAGAGCCCCCAAATCAGCTGCTTCTTTAAACAGGTCCTGTCTGAGCAAAGAACATATACCCTCAGGCGACCTAACTGCAGAGGTGGGGTCAAATCCAAAACTGAATCCCAGGAACTGTGCAAACAAAGAAGAGAAAGAGACATCTCTCCCAGCAGCCTCAGGAGCAGTGGATTAAATCTCCACCAACAACTTGATGTACTCTGCATCTGTGGAATACCTGAAGAGAGAACATATTATCCCAAATTGAGGAGGTGGACTTTGGGAGCAACAATATATATATTTGTTTCCTATTTTTTTCTTTTTTTTTGTGACTGTGTATGTGTATGCTTCTGTGTGTGATTTGATCTGTATAGCTTTGTTTTTACCATTTGTCCTATGTGTTTGCCCATTTTTGTTTGTATTTTTTCCTTCTCTTAGCATAGATTTTAGTGCTTGTTATCATTGATAGATTTGTTTTTTGGTTTGGTTGCCCTCTTCTTTATTTCTTTCTTCTTTTTATTAATTATTTTAATTTTTTTAATAATTATTTTTATTTTTATAACTTTATTTTATTTTAGCCTTTACATTCTTTCTTTTTTTCTCCCTTTTATTCTGAGCTGTGTGGATGACAGGTTCTTGGTGCTCCATGCAGGCATCAGGGCTGTGCCTCTGAGTTGGGAGAGCCAAGTTCAGAACACTGGTGCACCAGAGACTTCCCAGCTTCACATAATATCAAACAGGAAAAATCTCCTGGAGATTTTCATCTCAACGCCAACAGCCAGCTCCACTCAACAACCAGCAATCTACAGTGCAGGGCACCCTATGACAAACAACTAGCAAGACAGGAACACAACCCCACCAATTAGAAGAGAGGCAGCCTAAAATCATAATAAGGTCACAGACACTCCGAAACACACCACCAGATGTGGACCTGCCCACTAGAAAGACAAGATCCAGCCTCATCCACCAGAACACAGGCACTACTCCCCTCCACCAGGAAACCTACACAACCCACTGAACCAAGCTTAGCCACTGGGGACAGACACCAAAAACAATGGGAACAAACCTGCAGCCTGTGAAAAGGAGACCCCAAACACAGTAAGTAAAGCAAAATGAGAAGACAAAGAAACACACAACAGATCTAACAAATGAAGAGGAAATAGGCAGTCTACCTGAAAAAGAATTCAGATTAATTATGGTAAAGATGATCCAAAATCTTGGAAATAAAATGGAGAAAATACAAGAAATGTTTAACAAGGACCTAGGAGAACTAAAGAGCAAACAACCAATGATGAACAACACAATAAATGAAATTTAAAATTCTCTAGAAGAGATCAATCACAGAATAACTGAGGCAGAAGAATGGATAAGTGACCTGGAAGATAAAATAATGAAAATAAATACTACAGAGCAGAATAAAGAAAAAAGAATGAAAACAATAGAGGACAGTCTCAGAGACCTCAGGAACAACATTATGTGCACCAAAATTTGAATTATAGGGGTCACAGAAGAAGAAGAGAACAAGAAAGGACTGAGAAATTATTTGAAGACATTATAGTTAAAAACTTCCTTAATATTGGAAAGGAAATAGTTAATGAAGTTCAGAAAGCACAGAGAGTCCCATACAGGACAAATTCAAGGAGAAACATGCCAAGGCACATATTAATCAAATTATCAAAAATTAAATACAAAGAAAAAATATTAAAAGCAGCAAGGGAAAAACAATAAATAACTTACAAGGGAATCCCCATAAACTTAACAGCTGATCTTTCAGTAGAAACTCTGTAACCCAGAAGGGTGTGGCAAGACATATTTAAAATGATGAAGTAGAAAAACCTATAAACAAGATTACTCTACCCAGCATAGATCTCATTCAGATTTGATGGAGAAATTAAAATTTTTACAGACAGGCAAAAGCTAAGAGAATTCAGCACCACCAAACCAGCTTTACAACAATTGCTAAAGGAACTTCTCTAGGGAGGAAACACAAGAGAAAGAAAAGAGCAACAATAACAAACCCAAAACAATTATTAATAAGATAAAAGGAACATACATATCGATAATTACGTTAAATGTAAATGGATCAAATGCTTCAACTAAAAGACATAAACTGGCTGAATGGATGCAAAAACAAGACCAGTATATATGCTGTCTACAGGAGACCCACTTCAGACCTAGGGACACATACCAACTGAAAGTGAGGGTATGGAGAAAGATATTCCATGCAAATTGAAATCAAAAGAAATCTGGAGTAGCAATTCTCATATCAGAAAAAATAACCTTTAAAATAAACACTAGTAAAAGAGACAAAGAAGGACACTACATAATGATCAAGGGATCAATCCAAGAAGAAGAAATAACAATTTTAAATATTTATGCACCCAACATAGGAGCACTTCAATACATAAGGCAAATACTAACAGTCATAAAAGGGGAAATTGACAGTAACACAATCATATTAGGGGACTTTAACACCCCACATTCACCAATGGACAGATCATCCAAAATGAAAATAGATAAGGAAACACAACCTTTAAATGATACATTAAACAAGATGGACTTAACTGATATTTATAAGACATTCCATCCAAAAACAACAGAATACATTTTCTTCTCAAGTGTTCATGTAACATTCTCCAGGATAAATCATATCTTGGGTCTCAAATCAAGCGTTGGTAAATTTAAGATAATTAAAATTGTATCAAGTATCGTTTCCAACCACAATGTTATGAGACTAGATGTCAATTACAGGAAAATATCTCAAAAACTACAAACACATGGAGGCTAAACAATACACTACTTAATAACCAAGAGATCACTGAAGAAATCAAAGAGAAATAAAAAAATACCTAGAAAAAAATGACAATGAAAATATGATGACCCCAAACCTATGGGATGCAGCAAAAGCAGTTCTAAGATGGAAGTTTATAGCAATACAATCCTAACTTAAGAAACAAGAAACATCTTAAATAGACAAATTAAACTTACACCTAAAGCATTTAGAGAAAGAAGAAGAAGAACAACAACAACAAAAAAACAAAGTTAGCAGAAGGAAAAAAATCATAAAAATCAGTTGAAAAATAAATGAAAAAGAAATGAAGGAAACGGTAGCAAAGATCAATAAAACTAAAAGATAGCTCTTTGAGAACATAAACAAAATTGATAAACCATTAACCAGACTCATCAAGAAAAATAAGGGAGAAGACTAAAATCAACAGAATTAGAAATGAAAAAGGAGAAGTAACAACTGTCACTGCAGAAATACAAAGGATCAAGAGAGATTACTACAAGCAACTATATGCCAATAAAATGGACCACCTGGAAGAAATGGACAAATTCTTAGAAATGCACAACATTCCAAGACTGAACCAGGAAGAAGTAGAAAATATAAACAGACAAATCACAAGCACTGAAATTGAAACTGTGATTAAAAATCTTCCAAAAAATAAAAGCACAGGACCAGATGGCCTCACAGGTGAATTCTATCAAACGTTTAGAGAAGAGCTAACAGCTATCCTTCTCAAACTCTTCCAAAATATAGCATAGGGAGAGACACTCCCAAACTCATTCTATGAGGCCAAAATCATCCTGAGACGAAAACCAGGCAAAGATATCACAAAGAAAGAAAGCTACAGGCCAATATCACTGATGAACATAGATACAAAAATCCTCAACAAAATACTAGCAAATAGAATCCAACAGCACATTAAAAGGATCATACACCATGATCAAGTGGGGTTTATTCTAGGAATGCAAGGATTCTTCAATATACACAAATAAATCAATGTAATACACCATATTAACAAATTGAAGGAGAAAAGCCATATCATCATCTCAATAGATACAGAGAAAGCTTTCAACAAAATTCAACACCAATTTATTACAAAAACCCTCCAGAAAGTACACATAGAGGGAACTTACTTCTACATAATAAAGGACCTATATGACAAACCCACATCCAACATTGTCCTCAGTCATGAAAAACTGAAAGCATTTCCACTAAGATCAGAAAGAAGACAAGGTTGCCCAATCTCACCACTATTATTCAACAGAGTATTGGAAGTTTGAGCCACAGCAATCAGAGAAGAAAAAGAAATAAAGGAATGCAAATCAGAAAGGAAGAAGTAAAGATGTCACTGTTTGCAGATGACATAATATACATAGAGAATCCTAAAGATGCTAACAGAAAATTACTAGAGCTAATCAATGAATCTGATAAAGTTGCAGGATACAAAATTAATGCATAGAAATCTCTGGCATTCTTACACACTAATGATGAAAAATCTGAAAGTGAAATTAAGAAAACACTCTCATTTACCATTGCAACAAAAACAATAAAATACCTAGGAATAAACCTACCTAAGGAGACAAAAGAACTGTATGCAGAAAATTATAAGACACTGATGAAAGAAATTAAAGATGATACAAATAGATGGTGAGATATACCATGTTCTTGGATTGGAAGAATCAACATTTTGAAAACGACTATATTACCCAAAGCGATCTGCAGATTCAATGCCACCACTATCAAACTATCAGTGGCATTTTTCACAGAACTAGAACAAAAAATTTCACAATTTGTATGGAAACACAAAAGACCCCAAATAGCCAAAGCAATCTTGAGAAAGAACAACAGAGCTGGAGGAATTAGACTATCTGACTTCAGACTATACTACCAAGCTACAGTAATCAAGACAATATGGTACTGGAACAAAAACAGAAATATAGATCAATGGAACAGGATAGAAAGCTCAGAGATAAACCAACACACGTATGGTCACCTTATCTTTGATAAGGAGTAATAAATATACAATGGAGAAAAGAAATCCTCTTCAATAAGTGGTGCTGGGAAAACTGGACAGCTACATGTAAAAGAATGGAATTAGAACACTCCCTAACACCATACACAAAAATAAACTCAAAATGGATTAAAGATCTAAATGTAAGGCCACACACTATAAAACTCTTAGAGGAAAACATAGACAGAACACTCTAAGACATAAATCACAGCAAGATCCTATTTGACCTACGTCCTAGAGAAATGGAAATAAAAACAAAAAATAAACCAGTGAGACCTACTGAAACTTCAAAGCTTTTGCATAGCAAAGGAAACTATAAACAAGACCAAAATACAACCCTCAGAATGGGAGAAAATATTTGCAAATGAAGCAAGTGACAAAGGATTAATCTCCAAAATTTACAAGTATTTCATACAGCTCAATATCAAAAAAACAAACAACCCCATCCAAAAATGGGCAGAAGACTTAAATAGACATTTCTCCAAGAATATATACAGATTGCCAACAAACACATGAAAGAATGTTCAACATCATTAATCATTAGAGAAACGCAAATCAAAACTACAATGAGATAACATCTCACACCTGTCAGAATGGCCACCATCAAAAAGCTACAACAATTAATGCTGGAGAGGGTGTGGAGAAAAGTGAACCCTCTTTCACTATTGGAGGGAATGTAAACTGATACTGACACTATGGAGAATAATATGGAGGTTCCTTACAATACTAAAGATAAAACTACCATACAACACAACAATCCAACTTCTTGGCATATACCCTGAGAAAACCGTAACTGAAAAAGAGTCATGTACCACATGTTCATTGCAGCTCTATTTAAAATAGCCAGTACATGGAAGCAATGTAAGTGTCCATCGACAGATGAATGGATAAAGAAAATGTGGCACATATATACAATGAAATATTACTCAGCCATAAATAAAATAAAATTGAGTTTTCTGTAGTGAGGTAGACGGCCCTAGAGTCTGTCATACAGAGTGAAGTAAGTCAGAAAGAGAAAAACAAATACTGTATGCTAACACATATATATGGAATCTAAGGAAAAAAGAAAAAATCATGAAGAACCTAGAGGCAAGACAGGAATAAAGACACAGACCTACTAGAGAATAGGCTTTAGGACAGAGTGAGGGGGAAGGGTAAGCTGGTATAAGTGAGAGAGTGGCATGGACATATATACACTATCAAATGTAAAATATATATCTAGGGGAAAGCAGCCGCATAGAACAGGGAGATCAGCTCAGTGCTTTTTGACCACCTAGCGGGGTGGGACAGGGAGGTTAGGAGGGAGGGAGATGCAAGAGGGAAGTGACATGGAGATATATGTATGTGTATAACTGATTCACTTTGTTATAAAGCAGAAGCTAACACACCATTGTAAGGCAATTATTTAAAGATATTAAAAAAATTAATAAAGATGTTAAAAAAAAAAATGGTCATGTACCACAATGTTCATTGTAGCTCTATTTACAATAGCTAAGACATGGAAGAAATCTAAGTGTCCAGTCACAGATGAATGGATAAAGAAGATGTGGCACGTATATACAATGGAATATTACCCAGCCATAAAAAGAAATGAAACTGAGTTATTTGTAGTGAGGTGGATGGACCTAGAGACTGTCATACAGAGTGAAGTAAGTTAGAAAGAGAAAAACAAATACCATACACTAATACATATATAGGGACACTAAAAAAAAAAAAAAAGCTTCTGGGGAACCTAGGGGCAGGACAGGAATAGACACAGACCTAGAGAATGGACTTGAGGACACGGTGAGGGGGAAGGGTAAGCTGGGATGAAGTGAGTAAGTGGCATGTACATATATACACTACCAAATATAAAAGAGACAGCTAGTTGGAAGAAGACACATAGCACAGGATGATCAGCTTGGTGTTTTGTGTCCACCTAGAGGGGTGGGATAGGAAGGGTTGGAGGGAGAAGCAAAATGAAGGAGAAATGGAGATATATGTATATGTATAGCTGATTCATTTTGTTATACAGCAGAAACTAACACAACATTGTAAAGCAATTATACTCCAATAACAATGTTTAAAAATAAAAATTAAAAATTTCTTAAAGTAAAATCATTAGTTACATGTTATGGTTACCATGGGGGAAGGGGGAGAGGGATAAGTTGGGAGATTAAGATTGCTGTATAGACATTACTATATATAAAATATATAACTAATAATGACTTACTGTATAGCACAGGGACCTCTACTCATTACTCTGTAATGACCTATATGGGGAAAGAATCAAAGAAAAGTGTGGATATATATGTATATATATATATAACTGATTCACTTTGCTATACAGCAGAAACTAAAACAACATTGTAAATCAACTGTTTGCCAATAAAAAATTGGATAAAAAAAGTTGCAAACTATGTAGATGGGATGAAGAAGGATGTAAAGAATTGAATATTTTTAGAGTAAGGAGAGAAAAAAAATGGGATAAATGAGTGTTATTGTGTCAGAGTTTTAGAACATTCACTAATAATCTCCTAAAGTGAGTTTTGGTCTTAGAGTGGCATTTGTTATGGTTCCTTAAGCTGATGCCTGTTGTTTAGATTGCTGAATAGTTTTATATGTATGGAATTACTCTTTTTATTTTTAATGTTTACAGATGAAAAAGAGAGGGGTGTCAAGAGGATTATTCTGTTTCAATATTCAAAGACTAAGGCAAATAGGAAAGGGAAGAGACAAGTTTCCATTCCATGTAATCTTACTTTCCTCAAATTTTATGTTTGAATTCCTCATGGAGATTAAGGGAAGAAATTCTGTGGTAAAAAAAAAAAAATAGGCTCAAAATGTATTAAAGACCTAAATGTAAGGCCAGAAACTATCAAACACTTGGAGGAAAACATAGGCAGAGCACTCTGTGACATAAAACACAGCAAGATCCTTTTTGACCCACCTCCTAGAGAAATGGAAATAAAAATAAATAAATGGAACCTAATGAAACTTCAAAGCTTTTGCACAGCAAAGGAAACCATAAACAAGACCAAAAGACAACCCTCAGAATGGGAGAAAATATTTGCAAATGAAGCAACTGACAAAGGATTAATCTCAAAAATTTATAAGCAGCTCATGCAGCTCAATAACAAAAAAACAAAAAACCCAATCCAAAAATGGGCAGAAGTCCTAAATAGACATTTCTCCAAAGAAGATATACAGACTGCCAACAAACACATGAAAGAATGCTCAACATCATTAATCATTAGAGAAATGCAAATCAAAACTACAATGAGATATCATCTCACACCAGTCAGAATGGCCATCATCAAAAAATCTAGAAACAATAAATGCTGGAAAGGGTGTGGGGAAAAGGGAACACTCTTGCACTACTGGTGGGAATGTGAATTGGTAAGCCACTATGGAGAACAGTATGGAGGTTCCTTAAAAA
Source organism: Grampus griseus (assembly GCF_964374135.1). NCBI lineage: Eukaryota > Metazoa > Chordata > Mammalia > Artiodactyla > Delphinidae > Grampus > Grampus griseus. The sequence continues at coordinate 50,947,514 of NC_139012.1, forward strand.
ACTACAAATAGAACTACCGTATGACCCAGCAATCCCATCACTGGGCATATACCCTGAGAAAACCATAATTCAAAAAGAGTCAGGTACCAAAATGTTCATTGCATCTCTATTTACAATAGCCTGGAGATGGAAACAACCTAGGTGTCCATCATCGGATGAATGGATAAAGAAGATGTGGTACATATATACAATGGAATATTACTCAGCCATAAAAAGAAATGAAATTGAGCTATTTGTAATGAAGTGGATAGACATAGAGTCTGTCATACAGAGTGAAGTAAGTCAGAAAGAGAAAGACAAATACCATATGCTAACACATATATATGGAATTTAAGAAAAAAAATGTCATGAAGAACCTAGGGGTAAGACAGGAATAAAGACACAGACCTACTAGAGAATGGAATTGAGGATATGGGGAGGGAGAAGGGTAAGCTGTGACAAAGCGAGAGAGTGGCATGGACATATATACACTACCAAATGTAAAATAGATAGCTAGTGGGAAGCAGCTGCATAGCACAGGGAGATCCGTTCGGTGCTTTGTGACCACGTAGAGTAGTGGGATATGGAGGGTGGGAGGAAGGGAGACGCAAGAGGGAAGAGATATGGGAACATATGTATGTGTATAACTGATTCACTTTGTTATAAAGCAGAAACTAACACACCATTGTAAAGCAATTATACTCCAATAAAGATGTAAAAAAAAAATGTAATGTTAGCTCAAAAAAAAGAAAAAAAAACTTTACTGGCTTGTTTGTTTTTATTTACCTGATGATTTATGTGTGCCTCAGTGGGTTAAGTTCCTTAAATCATATTTCCTTCTTGCTGCTGAAGACTGGAAAGGGTCTCTCTGATGGCAGAGTAATAAAAGAAAATGGGAATCAACCCCTATGGAAATAGTGAACTGTCTGGGAAATTCTGAGTAGTATGTTTACTTTTCTTATTTGTTTTGTAGCCCAGATTAGTTGGGTTATTGCATTCTAAATCCATGGTTAATATTATAGCTGCCGTTAATAATGAAAGTAGCTAATATTTATTAAATACTAATTTTGGTCTTGCCATCCTGCTAAGACCTTCATGGAGATGATCTCAATTATAACCATAGACTTAGTTGTAGGGAATGTATTTATCAAACACGCTATAAATGATTTCAGAAAATGCTTGAAAATTTAAGTAACTTTCCCAATGTCACAGTTAGAACAAATCCAAGAGGAATTCAAACTCAGAAAGCGATCTACTATGCAGTTTACAATTTATTTTCAGAAGTCTGTAGCAACCACGTCACTCTTGCACTCAGAGTGACATCTCTGCCAGGTGAAGCCAGGTGAAGTAAACATCTTTGCTGGTCCATTTGTGCAGGTGAGAAATGGCTCCTTAAGGGTGGTTTCCAGACTGGCAGCAGTTGGCATCACCTAGGAATTTGTTAGGGATGTAGGTTCTCAGGCTACCTCCCCAGACCAACTAAATCAAAAGCTTGGATTGTTAGTTGGGGCAATCTGACATTATTCTGAAACACACCACAGTCTGAGAAAAACAATGGTGGAGGGTAGGGTCACAGCTTCTGAAGTCATTTGATTTGCTCCACTGATTGTCCCTGACAGGCTTACTAAACAATTGAGGGCTGGATTCAGTGTTTAGGCATTTTTACTTCCCAAGCAGGAGCCTCATATTCCTGTCCTGTGACACGTGAAGATCAATACTTAATGTAATCCTATTCTCCCCATATTGTTTAGACATTCTTAAAATTTTCTGAACTATGGATCATACCTTTGTTACCTATTATCTGTTACTGATGGTAAAACTTGCCTGGCTTTAAAAAATGTCTTTTGTTATTTCAGTGGAAGGAGATGTTAAGTGATAATTTTAACTTTTCTGGTAACTCAAACATTCTCTGTCTCTCTCCCTTTTCCATGACAACATAATCATTCTGCAACATTCCACTTGTGCTCCTCATCTGACTTCACTTTAGAACAAGGATCTTCTATAGAATTTTCTACTTGATTTTCTCTAAACAGAATTTATATGTTGGACTGTACTCTAAGCTTTGTGAACAACTCAAGTCAATATCTAATACACTAGGATTACTATTTTAAGAGACATGAGAAAGTTTGAATTCTGCCTTGAATAGATATTCCCTGTGTTTTTCACAACATTCCTGTGGGCTAGTCAAACAGAGGTACTTTTAAGATGTACTTAGATTCTTAAATGCTCAGGATTATTTACACTTTAGAAGAAAGATGAATAGCTTTAAAGGCTAAAAGTTTAAAGATTATTTCCTGACTCGGGAAGTTTTTTTCTTAAAAATATGCTTATTATTTATAATCAGTTGAAAGAAATTGGAAACAAATACCATTAAAATATTATTTTTATTAGAATGCATCCGTTCTTCTGGTACTCTCATTTTCATTTTACATGTCCTTTCTCTTTTATTTTTTCAATTCTTTTGCTTAAAAATAAACTGGTAGGCCGTGTTAGGAAATACGAGTCAATGACAAAGGTTTCAAAATAGCTTCTTTTGGGCTTGACCATGAATTTATTATAATATTTTATTTGCTTGTATGGCAAGATTTGTTTGTTTGTAAGATGTACATAAGTTACCTTAAGTAGACTGGCATACGTTTATCAGCAGAGTGATAAATGCCAAATTTATATGCATATTCTGTTAACACTACATCTCAATACATTTTACTTTGCTCTTGCCCACATTACTAGTCTCTTAAAACATTTTAAAGCAATCAGGGGACTACATAATGAATGATACATGAATTCTGGTATCTAAAGTTGTTTATAAAGATTAATATAATGTTGCTGGTGGGGAAATTTTTGCTTACTGAGTAAATCACAGACCTTAGTAACAGGCAGTCTCAGCTTTGATGTGCTGAGAAATCCATTTTCAGAGCACTCTTCATACTATAAATAACTCACTAATAAATCATTTCAAATAAATCGGTACATACTTCCTTAGTAACATAATCGTTTGTTTAAATAAAACGTGCACATTTTTGTTCCTGCTATGGCTAGTGCAAAAGGAATTTGTGTCTTATGCTATGATTGTCATAATAACACAAGAATAAGTGAGGGTTTTCACATAACAGGAAAGACGCATTTGGTGTGAATTAAAACTTTTTGTATTGATTGAACAGCATATACCAATTAAGTATTAACTATGTTAGACTTAAATCATTTACTACAGTGCACTTTCAGTAATCAGTTCAGGAATATGCCTCCTGTTTGAAGTTAGTATTCTATTAAATACATCTTTTGTTTAATACATTAAAACACCTGCAGACTTTCATACTCTTTTATATTTTCCTAATTTTTATACATGATTAAGTTGATAAATATAATTTATGTTGTGCTGTTCTGGTTGTGCACAGAATTATCTGAGTTGCAGGCATTTTCATTTATGAATTATTGCAACAAACTGGAACTATCATATAAGAGATCACAGGAAGACAATCTGGGGTAGAGAGCCCTTAGGGTGAGAGTTAGGTCAGGAACTTGCACATCATAGACCTTTAGAAAGTCTCTCTACAATTAGTTGCTCCAGCCAGCACCTAAGAGACTTGGAGTGGACCCAGCATAAACACTGACCCATGGTGTGACATATTCACTACTGGTCATATATAGAATATAATATCAATGTTATCTCCCAACTAGCACTAATGCAATTAAATTCAGCAGAAAAATATCCTCATATGAATACAAGTGGTAATTCATGAAAAAAATAATCTCCAAAACACATATTTTACTTTTGAATTCTTAATTCTCACTTTTAACGGCATAAGTCTATTTTCTGAGATTTTCTGATATCTCACTTATTTCAATGTGTGGCACGTTGCCTCTCTTAATATTTTAAAGAGGCATTGTAATGTTCATGTAATGGATTATATTTAGTGTCAATCCTTCCATTTTTAACAAGTATAATAGTCTATAGTGCCCCTTTTATATTTTTTTTATTAAGTATAATTGCTTTACAATGGTGTGTTAGTTTCTGCTTTATAACAAAGTGAATCAGTTATACATATGTCCCCATATCTCTTCACTCTTGCGTCTCCCTCCCTCCCACCCTCCCTATCCCACCCTTCCAGGTGGTCACAAAGCACCAAGCTGATCTCCCTGTGCTATGCAGCTCCTTCCCACTAGCTATCAACCTTACGTTTGGTAGTGTATATATGTCCATGCCACTCTCTCTCTTTGTCACAGCTTACCCTTCCCCCTCCCCATATCCTCAAGTCAATTCTCTAGTAGGTCTGTGTCTTTATTCCTGTCTTACCCCTAGGTTCTTCATGACATTTTTTTTCTTATTTCCATATACATGTGTTAGCATATGGTATTTTTCTTTCTCTGTATGACAGACTCTAGGTCTATCCACCTCATTACAAATAGCTCAATTTTGTTTCTTTTTATGGCTGAGTAATATTCCATTGTATATATGTGCCACATCTTCTTTATCCATTCATCTGATGATGGACACTTAGGTTGTTTCCATCTCCAGGATATTGTAAATAGAGCTGCAATGAACATTTTGGTACATGACTCTTTTTGAATTATGGTTTTCTCAGTGTATGTGTCCAGTACTGGGATTGCTGGGTCATAAGGTAGTTCTATTTGTAGTTTTTCAAGGAACCTCCATACTGTTCTCCATAGTGGCTGAACCAATTCACATTCCCACCAAGAGTGCAAGAGTGTTCCCTTTACTCCACACCTTCTCCAGCATTTATTTTCTCTAGATATTTTGATGATGGACATTCTGACTGGTGTGAGATGATATCTCATTGTAGTTTTGATTTGCATTTCTCTAATGATTAATGATGTTGAGCATTCTTTCATGTGTTTGTTGGCAGTCTGTATATCTTCTTTGGAGAAATGTCTTTTTAGGTCTCCTGCCATTTTTGGATTGGGTTGTGGTTTTTTTTGTTGTTATTGAGCTGCATGAGCTGCTCTTAAATTTTGGAGATTAATCCTTTGTCATTTGCTTCATTTGCAAATATTTTCTCCCATTCTGAGGGTTCTCTTTTGGTCTTGTTTATGCATTCCTTTGTTGTACAAAGCTTTAAAGTTTCATTAGGTTCCATTTGTTTATTTTTGTTTTTATTTCCATTTCTCTAGGAGGTGGGTCAAAAAGGATCTTGCTGTGATTTATGTCATAGAGTGTTCTGCCTATGTTTTCCTCTAAGAGTTTGATAGTTTCTGGCCTTACATTTAGGTCTTTAATCCATTTTGAGCTTATTTTTGTGTATGGTTTTAGGGAGTGATCTAATCTCATACTTTTAAATGTACCTGTCCAGTTTTCCCAGCACCAATTATTGAAGAGGCTGTCCTTTCTCCACTGTACATTCCTGACTCCTTTATCAAAGATAAGGTGACCATATGTGCGTGGGTTTATATCTGAGCTTGCTATCCTGTTCCATTGATCTATATTTCTGTTTTTGTGCCTGTACCATACTGTCTTGATTAATATAGCTTTGTCATATAGTCTGAAGTCAGGGAACCTGATTCCTCCTAGCTCCATTTTTCATTCTCAAGATTGCCTTTGCTATTCGGGGTCTTTTGTGTTTCCATACAAACTGTGAAATTTTTTGTTCTAGTTCTGTGAAGAATGCCAGTGGTAGTTTGATAGGGAATGCATTGAATATGTAGATTGCTTTGGGGAGTAGAGTTATTTTCACAATGTTGATTCTTCCAATCCAAGAACATGGTATATATCTCCATCTATTTGTAACATCTTTAATTTCTTTCATCAGTATCTTATAATTTTCTGCATACAGGTCTTTTGTCTCCTTAGGTAGGTTTATTCCTAGGTATTTTTTTCTTTTTGTTACAATGGTAAATGAGAGTGTTTTCGTGACTTCACTTTCAGATTTTTCATCATTAGTGTATAGGAATGCCAGAGATTTCTGTGCATTAATTTTGTATCCTGCTACTTTACCAAATTCATTGATGAGCTCTAGTAGTTTTCTGGTAGCATCTTTAGGATTCTCTATGTATAGTATCATTTCATCTGCAAACAGTGACAGCTAACTTCTTCTTTTCCAATTTGGATTTCTTTTATTTCCTTTTCTTCTCTGATTGAAGTGGCTAAAATTTCCAAAACTATGTTGAATAAGAGTGGTGAGAGTGGGCAACCTTGTCTTGTTCCTGATCTTAGTGGAAATGCTTTCAGTTTCTCACCATTGAGGATGATGTTGGCTGTGGGTTTGTCATATATGGCCTTTACTATGTTGAGGAAATTTCCCTCTATGCCTACTTTCTGCAGGGTTTTTATCATAAATGGGTGAATTTTCTCAAAAGCTTTCTCTGCATCTATTGAGATGATCATATTGTTTTTCTCCTTCAACTTGTTAATATGGTGTATCACATTGATTGATTTGCATATATTGAAGAATCCTTGCATTCCTGGAATAAACCCCACTTGATCATGTTGTATGATCCATTTAATGTGCTGTTGGATTCCGTTTGCTAGTATTTTGTTCAACATTTTTGCATCTCTGCTCATCAGTGATATTAGCCTGTAGTTTTCTTTCATTGTGACATCCTTGTCTGGTTTTGGTATCAAGGTGATGGTGGCCTAGTAGAATGAGTTTGGGAGTGTTCCTCCCTCTGCTATATTTTGGAAGACTTTGACAAGGATAGGTGTTATCTCTTCTCTAAATCTTTGATAGATTTCACCTGTGAAGCCATCTGGTCCTGGGCTTTTGTTTGTTGGAAGATTTTTAATCACAGTTTCAATTTCAGTGCTTGTGATTTGTCTGTTCATATTTTCTATTTCTTCCTGATTCAGGCTTGACAGGTTGTGCATTTCTAAGAATTTGTCAATTTCTTCCCGGTTGTCCATTTTATTGGCATAAGGTTGCTTGTAGTAATCTCTCATGATCTTTTGTATTTCTGCAGTGTCATTTGTTACTTCTCCATTTTCATTTGTTATTCTATTAATTTGAGTCTTCTGCCTTTTTTCTTGATGAGTCTGGCTAATGGTTTGTCAATATTGTTTATCTTTTCAAAGAACCAGCTTTTAGTTTTATTGATCTTTGCTATCGTTTCCTTCATTTCTTTTTCATTTATTTCTCATCTGATTTTTATGATTTCTTTCCTTCTGCTAACTTTGGGGCATTTTGTTCTTCTTTCTCTAATTGCTTTAGGTGCAAAGTTAGGAATTTTTTTCGAGATGTTTCCTGTTACTTTAGGTAGGATTTTATTGCTATAAACTTCCCTCTTAGAACTGCTTTTCCTGCATCCCATAGATTTTGGGTGGTCGTGTCTCCATTGTCATTTGTTTCTGGGCATTTTTTGATTTCCTCTTTGATTTCTTCAGTAATCACTTCTTTATTAAGTAGTTTATTGTTTACCCTCCAGGTGTTTGTATTTCTTACAGATCTTTTCCTGTAATTGATATCTAGTCTCATAGCATTGTGGTTGGAAAATATACTTGATACAATTTCAGTTTTCTTAAATTTACCAAGGCTTGATTTGTGACCCAAGATAGGATCTATCCTGGAGAATGTTCCATGAGCACTTGAGATAAATGTGCATTCTGTTGTTTTGGGATGGAATGTCCTATAAATATCAATTAAGACCATCTTGTTTAATGTATCATTTAAAGCTTGTGTTTCTTTATTTATTTTCATTTTGGATGATCTGTCCATTGGTGAAAGTGGGGTGTTAAAGTCCCCTACTATGAATGTGTTACTGTTGATTTTCCCTTTTATGGCTGTTAGTATTTGCCTTATGTATTGAGGTGCTCCTATGTTGCATGCATAAATATTTATAATCATTATATCTTCTTCTTGGATCGATCTCTTGATCATTATGTAGTATCCTTCTTTTGTGTCTTCTAATAGTCTATATTTTAAAGACTATTGTGTCTGATATGAGAATTGGTACTCCAGTTTTCTTTTGGTTTCCATTTGCCTGAAATATCTTTTTTCATCCCCTTACTTTCGGTCTGTATGTGTCTCTAGGTCCGAAGTGGGTCTCTTGTAGACAGCAAATATATGGGTCTTGTTTTTATATACATTCAGCCAATCTGTTTCTTTTGGTGGGAGCATCTAGTCCGTTTACCTTTAAGGTAATTATCGATATTTATGCTCCTATTCCCATTTTCTTAATTGTTTTTGGTTCATTATTGTAGGTATTTTCCTTCTCTTGTGTTTCTTGCCTAGAGAAGATCCTTTACCAGTTGTTGTAAAGCTAGTTTGGTGGTGCTGAACTCTGAGCTTTTGCTTGGCTGTAAAGGTTTTAATTTCTCCATCAAATCTGAATGTGATCCTTGCTGAGTAGAGTAATATTGGTTGCAGGTTTTTCTCCTTCATTACGTTAAATATGTCCTGCCAGTCCCTTCTGGCTTGCAGAATTTGTGCTGAAAGATCAGCTGTTAACCTTATGGGGATTCCCTTGTGTGTTATTTGTTGTTTTTCCCTTGCTCCTTTTAATATGCTTTCTTTGTATTTAATTTTTGACAGTTTGATTAATATGTGTCTTGGCGTATTTCTCCTTGGATTTATCCTGTATGGGACTCTCTGTGCTTTCTGGACTTGATTAACTATTTCCTTTCCCATATTAGGGAAGTTTTTAACTATAATCTCTTCAAATATTTTCTCAGTCCCTTTCTTTTCCTCTTCTTCTTCTGGGACCATTATAATTCGAATGTTGGTGTATTTAATGTTGTCCCAGTGGTCTCTGAGACTGTCCTCAGTTCTTTTCATTCTTTTTTCTTTATTCTGCTCTGCAGTAGTTATTTCCACTATTTTATCTTCCAGATCACTTATCCATTCTTCTGCCTCAGTTATTCTGCTATTGATCCCATCTAGAGTATTTTTAGTTTCATTTATTGTGTTGTTCATCATTGCTTGTTTGCTCTTTAGTTCTTCTAGGTCCTTGTTAAATGTTTCTTGCACTTTGTCTATTCTATTTCCAAGATTTTGGATCATCTTTACTATCATTATTCTGAATTCTTTTCCAGGTAGACTGCCTATTTCCTCTTCATTTGTTAGGTCTGGTGTGTTTTTATCTTGTGACTTCATCTGCTGTGTGTTTTTCTGTCTTTTCATTTTGCTTATCTTACTGTGTTTGGTGTCTCCTCTTTGCAGGCTGCTGGTTCTTATTTCCCATTGCTTTCGGTGTCTGACCCCAGTGGCAAAGTTGATTCAGTGGGTTGTGTGGGCTTCCTGGTGGACATGACTAGTGCCTGGGTTCTGGTGGATGAGGGTGGATCTTGTATTTCTGGTGGGCAGGTCCACATCTGGTGGTGTGTTTTGGGGTGTCTGTGGACTTATTATGATTTTAGGCAGCCTCTCTGCTAATGGGTGGGGTTGTGTTCCTGTCTTGCTAGTTGTTTGGCATAGGATGTCCAGCACCATAGCTTGCTGGTCGTGAGTGAAGCTGGATGTTTGTGTTGAGATGGAGATCTCTGGGAGATTTTTGCCATTTGATATTATATGGAGCTGGGAGGTTTCTTTTGGACTAGTGTCCTGAAGTTGGCTCTCCCACCTCAGAGGTACAGCAATGACTCCTGGCTGTAGCACCTAGAGCCTTTCATCCACACAGCTCAGAATAAAAGGGAGAAAAATAGAAAGAAAGAATTAGTAGAATTAGAAAGAAAGGAAGGAGGGAGGGAGGGAAGGAAGGAAAAAAAGAAAGAAGATAAAGTAAAATAAAATAAAGTAAAATAATATATAATAAAATTATTAAAATAAAAAAAATTATTAAGAGAAAAAAAGAAAAAATAATAATAAAAAAATTGGATGGATAGATCCCTAGGGCAAATTTTGGAAGCAAAACTATACAGACAAAATCTCATACAGAAGCATACACATACACACTCACAAAAAGAGGAAAAGTGGAAGAAATCATAAATCTTGCTCTCAAAGTCCACCTCCTCAAATTGGGATAATTTGTTGTCTAAAAGAGGGAAGGAAAGAAAGAAAGAAAGAAGATAAAGTAAAATAAAATAAAGTTATTAAAATTAAAAATAATTATTAAGAAAAAAAAAAAAAGAAAAAAACGGGCTGATAGAGCCCTAGGACAAATGGTGGAAGCATAGCTATACAGACAAAATCTCACACAGAAGTATACACATACACACTCACAAAAAGAGGAAAAGGGGAAAAAATCATAAATATTGCTCTCAAAGTCCACCTCCTTAATTTGGGATGATTCGTTGTCTATTCATGTATTTCACAGTTGCAGGGTACATCAAGTTGATTGCGTAGCTTTAATCCGCTGCTTCTGAGGCTGCTGAGAGAGATTTCCCTTTCTCTTCTTTGTTCTCACAGCTCCTAGGGGCTCAGTTTTGGATTTGGCCCCGCCTCTGCCTGTAGGTCGCTGGAGGGCGTCTGTTCTTTGCTCAGACAGGACAGGGTTAAAGGAGCCGCTGATTCGGGGGCTCTGGCTCACTCAGGCCAGGGGGAGGTAGGGACACAGAGTGCAGGGTGAGCCTGCAGTGGCAGAGGCCAGCATGACGTGGCACCAGCCTGAGGCGTGCCATGCGTTCTCCCGGGGGAGTTGTCCCTGGATCCCGGGACCCTGGCAGTAGCGGGCTGCACAGGCTCCTTGGAATGGGGGTGTGGATAGTGACCTGTGCTTGCACACAGGCTTCTTGGTGGTGGCAGCAGCAGCCTTAGCATCTCATGCCCGTCTCTGTGGTCTGCGCTTTTAGCCACAGCTCGCGCCCATCTCTGGAGCTCCTTTAAACAGCATTCTTAATCCCCTCTCCTCGGCACCAGGAAACAAAGAGGGAAGAAAAATTCTCTTGCCTCTTCGGCAGGTCAAGACTTTTCCCCGGACTCCCTTCCGGCTAGCCGTGGCACACTAACCCCTTCAGGCTGTGTTCACACCGCCAACACCAGTCCTCTCACGGCGCTCGAACTGAAGCCCAAGCCTCATCTCCCAGCCCCGCCCACCCCGGCGGGTGAGCAGACAAGCCTCTCGGGCTGGTCAGTGCAGGTCGGCACCGATCCTCTGTGTGGGAATCTCTCCTCTTTGCCTTCCGCACCCCTGTTGCTGTGTTCTCCTCCATGGCTCCGAAGGACCCCTCCTCCGCCACCCACAGTCTCCACCCGGGAAGGAGCTTCCTAGTGTGTGGAAACATTTCCTCCTTCACGGGTCCCTTCCACTGGTGCAGGTCCCATCCCTATCCTTTTGTCTCTGTTTATTCTTTTTTCTTTTGCCTTACCCAGGTACGTGGGGACTTTCTTGCCTTTTGAGAGGTCTGAGTCTTCTGCCAGAGTTCAGTAGGTGTTCTATATGAGTTGTTCCACGTGTAGATGTATTTCTGGTGTACCTGGGGGGAAGAAGTTGATCTCTGCGTCTTACTCTTCCGCCATCTTCCTGGAAGCCAGCCCCTCTTTCTTTATCATTACATAGTTTTCTTCTAAATCTCTACCAACTGGGGCATATGTTACTTTTTGATAGCTACATTTACAATTTGTCTCAAAGAAAATTTCCTTTTCCCTCAGGTTGGGACACTATAAAATTTTGATAGATGAATAATATGACTTACAATCCTTTTACATTCACAGATTCCTAAACTAGCATTCTATTCTTTCTCATTTTAAAACCTTATTTGTAAAAAAAATTAAAGATTGCAATATCATTTTTGAGAAATCATTTCTTTCCATGATTCCTTTCTCTCTTACTTTTTTACTATCCACAACAGGTTCATTCTTGCTTTGCTGCAAGGTTTTACACATTAGAAGGCAGAGAACTCACATCAAGTCAAATGAGAAAGACAGGTGAATGATAAACAAGAAAAGAAAGTATCAGTGTAACACTCCAGTTCTGCACTCATTACTTCCTAATTAAATGTCTAAGAAAACCAATATTCCCCTAGTAACCTGGATAGATGCAAACTTTATTTGCCTCCCTGAATCAATTTCATTTTAAAGTGATGATAGATCAAAACCATTTTTCATTGTAATGAAATCACTATGTAGCAAAGAGCATTTGAAAAACTAGGCTATACTAAGATCTTTTCTCTACTTATTTTTCCCATCCAAACACAAAGAAATATGCATAAAAGTGTAATTGGACAGTTTTTGCTTCTCTGATAGTAAAGCTTCCTATTTCAAAAATAAAGACATAGGGTCATACCTAGTAAGTGACTCATTCAAGATTGTTCTTAGCTGCTGTCCAAAAGCAACACAACATCCATCTAACGACTCAGGTTTCGGTCTGATTCCCCCAAGGTTTGTTCCTTACCTTTCTCTGCTTGCTCTGGAACACTGGAATGTTGATCACTGCAGGCAAATTGTCAAATCTTCCAGGTCAGTTAAGTATTTGACCAAGCAGAGAGGGGCATCATAGAACCTGGAAGGCAGAAGAAAGAAAGGAGCAGTCTAGATTTTTCATTCTCTCTCTCTCTCTGTCTGTCTCTTGGGCAGAATCTCCAGTAGTAAATTGAGCCTTCTGTCAGTGCCCTTTTTCTCTGGTTTCAAATAACGCTGCTTCCTCCAGCCTAGAAGATTTTTTTTCTTTCTGTTACTATTTTCTAGGATAATTCATCACATCCAGTTTGAATTTTCAGGCCCTTGATCAGTTATGTAACTAATTCCCTGCATGAAATTCCTTAGACGTAAATGTTTAAGTGTATTTCCAATTTCTTGGTTGTTCCCTGACTAATACAGTGCTTAAAAATAAACTGTTATAAGGAAGATATCTCATATACCATATTGTATTCAGTCAGTAAATATTTTTTTCCATAAAACCTCAAAATCTCAGAGTTGCAATGGGTCTTAAAATCCAGATATTATGGTTATAATCCTGAATATAGTTCCTGATGAAGTATCTCCAGTCTTTATCAGATTTAATCAGGTATTTCACTCATTACCTTTTTAAAAAATTCCTTCTTCATGTCAAATTGGAATCTGACCTATTTGGCTTGTGTTTATTATTATTTAAGGTTATATATTCTATATAACCTTATTTTCTTCATCTGAAAGAAGGAGAAAATGTTGCTTCAGAGCTTTCACTAAAATACTTAAATGAGATGAAGAATGTTAAAATACCTGGTGATTTAGAGAAATAGTAATTCTTTTCTTCCTTTCTTTCTCTATTCCACATTCTCCCACTTTTAATATCATAGCCTATTGGATATTTGAAGAATATATACCAATTATCTATTATCTGATTCAAACATCCCAGACTATTCAAACATTCCCCATAGAATGCACAATCTTTTTCTTTTGGATCATTGTTCATTAATTTCTTACATAATAATTCCAGATTTTTGCAATATTGAACCCACACTCTCGGCAGTGAATGCATGGAGTCCTAACTGGTGGATCACCAGGGAATTCCCCAGATAAGCAACTTAAATTGAGTGATATGAAATACCACCAACAGTCTTGTGTGTAAACAATTTAAAAACAGTCATGTACTTGTGGACAAAAAATGTTGCCTGTGATATCAGTAAATAAGATGTCGTGACAATCAAGCCTTGAGCCACTGCAGCCACCCTTGACTGTGCACCCTGAGGGGATTGAGGATAGAGAAAAACAGGATACTGGACCAAGATAGTTAAGGTGCATATCAAAGGAATGATTTTAATGTGCCCAGCTTCTTGTATCTTCCCATATATAGAAAAGCACTAAATTCATTAACTTCAGAGGTCTGGTTTTCTTTAATCAGCAGTAATTTTTGATGTTGGACTATATGAACACCTGTATATCCTGGCTCCTCCCTTACTCCTTCAGAACAGAGCTCTCTGAGATGCTGCTTCCTGGGCTTATATTCTCAGCAAGTCCACTGAGTAAAACATAATTCTCAGCTTTTAAGTTGTGCATTTCTTTTCAGTAGACACACTGAACATAGGTCTGGCTTTTATTACATATGGATACCAATAATCTTAAATAATGTAAAAGATAGGATACTCCTCCTCAGTAGGGCAGACCTCTGCCTCATTACTCCCTCCCATTGGTATGCCACTGCTGCATAGAATACTTTTTCATTTCTGAATTTCTTAATTTGTTACTTTCTGTGAACTGCCAGGACACTGGAGATAAGACACATATTTTACTTGATGACACTTCTTGAGAGAATGATTTGTACTTGTTGCAAAGAACTAATACAGGGACTTCCCTGGTGGCACAGTGGTTGAGAGTCTGTCTGCCAATGCAGGGGACATGGGTTCGTGCCCCGGTCCAGGAAGATCTCACGTGCCATGGAGCCGCTAGGCCCGTGAGCCACGGTCGCTGAGCCTGCACGTCCGGAGCCTGTGCTCCACAATGGGAGAGGCCACAACAGTGAGAGGCCCACATACAGCAAAAAAAAAAAAAAGAAAAAGAAAAAAAAAAGAAAAATAACTAATACAGTATTCCTCACACACAAAAAAAAAACATTTGGAATTCTCATGGTATTCATTATAATAGGACTTGCCCTACATTAGAACAAATTCTGTGAATATTTTCTCTCTAGTAATTGTTAAATACACACTTATGACTTTAAAATTGTTACTGTTCTCTCATATCCATCTCTTTATTCTCCCTTTTGGGGAACTAAATATCTGCAACACCTCCAAGAGACATATTTGAAGATACTGTGATATTTCACAGTACATAACATAAATTTATATATTATGTATTTATTAAATGTATATTTAAAGATATTTAAAACTACATGAAATAACAGAAATTTTTATTTGAGGAAATAAATATAATTACTGAATCTAGAAAGAAAAAGTACTTTATTTACGAAATGCATAACTTTTATAGTTGATGAATTTAAGAAACAGTCCAGTATATACCAGGGATTTAAATTTAAGATAAATCTACTACATTTGAGGAAAAATCTCTAGCTATTTCATGAATAGTTTAAATAACCAGACATTTTAAAACATTTTAATAACAAAATCAAATTAAAATTATTATTTTAGAAAGTGATGCAAGGGCTTCTATTAATGCACACAGAGCCACATTCTACTTTGGTAAAAGAAAACAAGTATCCTTGATAAGAAAACAAATATCATCCTATTTATTTATTTCGACTCCACCACTAGTGTTAAAATATTATGCAATGATTGTAAGTGAAATAATTCAAAATGATATAGCAAAATAGCACAAATATACTACAGCTAAGTGAACAAATATGTTTTTCATCCAGTGCAAATTTTTGCTTGTGTAACTGCTTACTTACAGGGCAATATACAAAGGCATTTATTTAGAGAGTTTAGGAAGACACCATACTGGGAATAAGAGAAGGGAGCTCTCTCTCTCTCTCTCTCTCTCTCTCTCTCTCTCTCTCTCCATCTCTTTGTCTATGCACTTGTATAGAGGATTCACTGGGTGTGGGAGTGTACTCTATCAATACATTACAAAGTACACAAAAGACAGCACAGAGGTTCCAAAGAGACTTTAATCATCAGATATAGACATAAAGCTAGAAAAGTGGCTTAGACCTGGCATCAAAAAGACCTTGCAATAAATAAAACCATGCACATTGTAGTAGTTTTATTTTTATTTTTTTGAAAAACCTCCATATTGTTTTCCACAGTGACTGCACAAACTTACATTCCCAGCAACATTGTACAAGGGTTCCCTCTTCTCCACATCCTTTCCAACATTTGCATTTGCGGACTTTTTGACGATAGCCATTCTGACAGATGTGAGGTGAAATCTCATTGTGCTGATTTGCATTTCACTGATGATTAGCAATGTTGAACATATTTTCATATGCCTGTTGGCCATCTGTATATATTCTCTGAAAAAAGTCTATTCAGGTCTTTTGCCCATTTTTTAATTGGGCTGTTTGTTTCTTTATTTATTTTTTGTTATTGTGTTGCATGACCTGTTTATATATTTGGGATGTTAACCTTTTATCAGTCATATCATTTATAAATATTTTATTCCATTCAGTTGTTTACATTTTCATTTGTCCATGGTATCCTTAGCTGTGCAAAATATTTTAACTTAATTAGATCCTATTTGTTTATTTTGACTTTTCTTTCTTTTGCCTTAGGAGACTGATCCAAAACACTACTGCTACAATTCATGTCAAAGAGTGTTCTGCCTGTTTCTCTTCTAGGAGTTTTATGATTTCAGGTCCTACATTTAGGTCTTTAATCCTTTTTTTTTTTTTTTTTTTTTTTTTTTTTGCGGTACATGGGCCTCTCTCACTGTTGTGGCCTCTCCCACTGTGGAGCACAGGCTCCAGACGCACAGGCTCAGTGGCCATGGTTCACGGGCCCAGCCGCTCCGCGGCATGTGGGATCCTCCCAGACCGGGGCAGGAACCCGTGTCCCCTGCATCGGCAGGTGGACTCAACCACTGCGCTACCAGGGAAGCCCTTTAATCCATTTTTAGTTTATTTTTGTATATGGTGTGAGGAAATATTCTAATCTCATTCTTTGACATGTAGCTGTCCAGTTTTCCTAACACCACTTATTGAAGAAACTGTTTTTTCTCCATTGTATATTTTTCCCTCCTTAGTTGTAGATTAATTGAACATAAGTCTGTGGGTTTATTTCTGAGCTCTCTTCCATTGATCTATGTGTTGTTTTCCTGCCAGTACTATGACGAATATATATATGAAGAAAATGAAAACCCTAATTTGAAAAGATACATGTCCTTCGATGTTCATAGAAGCATTATTTGTAATAGCCAAGATATGGAAACAACATAAGTGCCCTCAATAGATAAATGGATAAAGAAGATGTGTTATATGTATTCAATGGAATGTTACTCAGCCATAAAAATGAATGAAATCTGCTATTTGCAATAACGTGGATGGAGTTAGAGAGTATTATGCTTAGTGAAACAAGAGAGAAAGACAAATACTCTGTATTATCACTTATATGTGAAATCTAAAAAACAATGTAAATGAATGTATATAACAAAATAGAAACAGACTCACAGATATAGAGAACAAACTAGTGATTATCAGTTGGGAGAGAGAAGGAGGAAGGGATGAGAAGGAATATAGGATTAAGAGGTGCAAACTACTATGTATAAAATAGATAAACAAGGATATATTGTACAGCACAGGGAAATATAGCCATTATTTTGTAATATTGAATCACTATGTTGTACACTTGAAACTAATATAATATCGTAAATGAACTGTACTTCACTTTTTTAAAAATTCACATTATTCCAATTATATGTTGAGTTTTCCAAAAGTACTGACTGAGATAGAATTTGGATTGCAAGATATTTATTAGGGAATGAGATCTATGAAGGGTAAGAGAAAGAAGTAATATTAGTTAAATAGAGAAAATAAACTGAGATTCTGTGGAACAAAACTTCAGTTATCCAAGTAAGAAATTTTTGGGGAAATATTGTCTATCGGAATTATCCCACATTGAATGGAAATGGCTGTGCTTTTATTCCTACCTTGTTCCATCATGGAATATGGGTTTTTTCTGGAAAGGTATGACTCCAGGCAACTGAGGCAAATCCTGAAGCAACATACAGATAGAGGCTGTCTTCTGATCATACTCCCTGCAAGAGAACATCAAGTCTTTGCTTGAAGGAGGGTCAGGGCAGCTCATCTCTTTTTCTGTCACAATTTGAAAAATATTTTTGGAGCTTCACTCCTTTTAATTTGGATTTCATCTTAACAAAAGATTGGCAAAGACTCTATACACTATAGCATAGTCTAAGTAACTAAAACTAGAGGTAACATATATCTTAGAAACCACAAGTAAAAGAAGGTTATGTTTTGATATAGTTTTCATAATGAAAAATGAAAATATAGGTATAAATCATTTCCTTGCTGCCATTTATTTATGTTTGTTTAGAAACTAATGGCATGCATTTAAATTTTATCTTATGAACTAAGCTTCCATTTTATATGAGCTTATTACTTAAAAAGTAGGTTATTGTATAATTCCAAATTATGTAGATAAAAATAAATAAATAAATGATGAAAAAAATAAATAAAATGATCCTTTGTATTAAAACCAGGCTTTTGGGAATTCCCTAGCAGTCCAGTGCTTAGGACTCAGCGCTTTCACTGTGGTGGCCCAGGTTCAATCCCTGGTCAGGGAACAAGGATCCTGTAAGCACGCAGCTGAAAAACAACAACAACAACAACAAAAACAGGAAAATTATGTTTAAAAAGCAGAAACGTAGACAAACGTTATACCAAAAACAATTAACTACAAATGTAATAGGTTTTCCATGGATTACTGAGAAGCTCTGTCTCATACTCAATCTTCTCTTCATTGCTTGTGATCATTTGTATTTGGAATCAACTGCAGGGTTCAGATAGTGAATATTTTACTAAAAACAACATATTTGTCCCTTTTGATAATTACCAAATATACAATAAACTGATTATTTTATTTGAAAAAGAATGAGAACTATTTTAATCCCTTGGGTCCTTTCTCATTCAAGCTCTGATCAGTTGTCTAATATATTTGTCATATTGATATGGGCGTTTTCTTTCTAGGAATATCTTGATTTAACTTGATTTTATGTTTTTAAATAGATTTTTTAATTTATTTCTCACAGTAATGTTGGACAATAATGTTGGGTAATTGAATCATAGTTGAAAATGGATAGTGGATGAAAAAAATCAATCAAAGCACATTAAATGTTAATTTAATGGGGGAAAGGGGAGACCCAAAGAAAAGACAAACACCAAAGTAACATTAAAGCAACAACAACTAAGAGTACTCAATACAAGAAATAATGCAAATTTTGTTTGGTGAACAAGGTAAATATAGCCAACCTAATAAACAATACATAACTATTAGAAGACTAGTGGTCTTAAATATTAATTTCAAATAGAGCATAATTTATAAGATACCTTATATTTCTAGATAGTTCTTATATATGCTTTATTAACACTTTTTGTGATTCAAATGAAATAAGTCTTCTGAGAATCACTGTCTCATGTCTAAGATCACTTTCTTCTCCTTCAGTCAAAACTTGAGAACTAAGTGTCACTCTATTACACTCTTCCAATCACATTCATATGTCTCTTTGACTTTGTTCTTGACCAGTGGCAAATAGTTGCTACTCTGGGAATAAGCCAATAAAGAGAACTTTAGTGTTTTGCAGTGAGCAATTTCCCTGAAGAACCATTATTTGTCACCTTAGAAATACAGCAATTTCATCTTACCTATCATAATCCATTTTTTTAACCTCATAGCAGTTCACATTTTTACACTTGATGTCAGATGGCATTGCCAGAAGTTAGGGTGGCTGAAGTTTTGAGTATGGGTGTGTTCATGTGTGTGTGTGTGTGTGTGTGTAAATTTTGACAACCTACAGTTCAAGGTTTAATGGCTTACAAGGTATAAGTTTTGTTTGTTTGTTTGTTTGTTTGTTTTGCGCAGGCCTCTCACTGTTGTGGCCTCTCCTATTGTGGAGCACAGGCTCCGGATGTGCAGGCTCAGTGGCCATGGCTCATGGGCCCAGCCACTCCACGGCATGTGGGATCCTCCTGGACCAGGGCATGAACCCGAGTCCCTTGAATCGGCAGACAGACTCTCAATGACTGCACCACCAGGGAAGCCCAGGTATAAATTTTTAATTATATTATACTATACACCAATAATTTATAATTTGTTGAATGGATTGTGATTGTTTTCTGACATTCTTTATAATAAATGACTTTTCTACTTTATCTAGGAAAGAGTGAGAGTATTTTCTCAAAATCTTTTTCTGCAAGTGGCTACATGTCAGGTTTCTGTGCATGTTTAATTATCTTTGATTAACATATTTTAATGCATCGTATTAGACACTGAAAGTGTCACTTAAACTTTTTCTATTTTTTAATTCAGTGTTCATGTTTCACTCTATTTAAGAAAATAAATTCTATATTTCCAATCAAACTTTTACTACCATTACACCATGAAGAGTGCTGTCATCTAGTTCCTGGATGTCATCTAGCTACTGGATGATACCAAATGATCCAGCACACATATAATTGAAAGTTGAGAACGATGAGAGACAGAGAGGATGGGGCATATGTTTTATTTAATTAAAGTAATAGATAAGATTGTTACAAAATTTTTGAAAGACAAGAAAGATGTAGTCAAAAGTTCTGAGATCCCCCAATATAATAAAACACACACTCAGGGACATCCTAGTCAAAATTAAACTTGAAAATCTGAACTATTATTTTAAAGTTTTTTATTTGATTTTGGATTCACATGGGTTAATTATTCTGCTTATTTCAGAATATATTTATTGACCAAGAAAAGTAAAATAAACATTCATGTTAAAATTATACCATTATTTTTCAGTTATCTAATAGTCAAAAGTTAAATGCAAATTACCAGAGCAATATTTTTGCACTCATTCTTCTAATAAATTATTTTTCAATATTCATAATGCTAATGGGATCTAAATAAATCCACAAGAAAGACACAGCCACATTTAGCAAGATGTTATTTTTTTAGTTATGAAAAAAATTTTGAACCCTTTATATGTTGTTCAATTATTTGATGAGAATTTTGGGATGTAATTTTTATAGCCTATTCCATAAATCACAATTATTTTCTGCTATATTATCAATTACAGAAAAAGAAAAATGCATGCAAGATAAAGTTACTATCAAAAAAGAATCTATGTATTGAATGTCTTTCAGAAGAGTATATGTCATTCATTTTGCTTTAAATATGCAGTAAGTGGTAGGTAACATAACATTGACACTGAGTGCTTTCAAATTATCTACCATATTTAAATCTCCTGTAGCAACATTATGGACAGTATAATATTAAATACTTCCTCAAAACAAATTAGACACAAAAGTAGCAGTTTTCTGTCAGTGTACACTTGTATATATGACAGTTTTAATCTTTTCAGTGTCTGCTGATAATGGATGTTCAGAGATCCTGTCAGAGAAAATAACCTCCACAACTCAGTGTTTTAAAGCAGAAAAGACATTAAAACAAGATTCACATATCAGAACTAGATAATAAGGAAAATTAAATAATTAGGCCAATCAATATTTTAGTATAGATATTTTTTACTCCACCACCTTCAATGAAACTGTTTTGAATGTGATTATTGACACTTAAATGCTATGTTTTTAGATATTAAGCTTATCAAATTAAATTCCCATAAGCAAAGACAAGTTTTGAGTAATTTTATTTAAATAATAAATATTTTGAAACAAACAACTCTATATAAAATGGGTATACTTAAAATTTCTGATAAAATATTGATATTGATTTTAAAGGTAGATTTCTATGAGAGTATTTTTTTTTTTCAGTATGCGGGCTTCTCACTGCTGTGGCCTCTCCCATTGCGGAGCACAGGCTTCGGACATGCAGGCTCAGTAGCCATGGCTCACGGGCCCAGCCGCTCCGAGGCATGTGGGATCTTCCCGGACCTGGGCACGAACCTGTGTCCCCTGCATTGGCAGGTGGACTCTCAACCACTGTGCCACCAGGGAAGCCCTCTATGACAGTATTTTAAGCACCCAGATATGAAAGCAAAATTTGTTTAATGCCCAAGCCAGATTCTATTTAGTTTTAACTTAGCCTTTTGTAAAATCTTTATTACTATTTCAGTCAACCTTAGTAAGTGATCAAATACTCCTGAAATAACAAAAAATAACTCTTCTAACTAGAGTGTCTAACTTACACCTGAAGGACAGCTTAATTTTTGGAATCATAGCAGTCATAGTTTTATTTATAAATCACATTTTATTCCCAAAGACATTCTTTTGACAATGAAGAAAGCACATATTAAAAGCTACATAATGGTTTCATTTGAAGAACATAATTATTGTTAAGAGTTTATTCTATTCACTCTGTTAATAAGAAAAATAAGAAATGCTCTGCTTGTCATTCAAGATGCTGACATTAATATCAATGTGTACATAAGCCAAATATTTTTCCTTCAAATAATAATATATTTTACATTTTTAGCAGATTCTCAAAAGCATTTTCTTTTTAATTCTCTCTTTGGCATTTATATCATTAATATTTCTTTCTATTTCATACAGAATTAACACTCCTGGTTATTTTACTTTTTTCTGATTTAGCAAAATATAAAAACAAAAGACATGCATTTAAATAATGTACATGATATTAATATCTAACCTATTCATCCTCAAAATATTACTTTTTAGCGAAAAGAAAATATATTTCAAGGATATCATGGTTGGCATACGAAATTAGATTCAAATTAACATCAAGGCTATGGTTAATTGACAGGGAACCTAATAGCTCAAGTTGAAATTATTACTCTCTGTTGAATAACTGGTGATCTTTTGATCAGTGGTTTAGTTTTTTTTTCCTTTTTTTTGAATGACTCTATTTCATTTTTATCCTTAGTCTTAAAGCATGACCCTAACCCTAAAGTAAGTCCCTTATTTTTAAAGTATGAATCTTCATCAGACTCAATGGAGTGTTTGAAATATTCAGAGGAGATTGGTTCAAGATGACAGAGTAGAAGGATGTGTGCTCACTCCCTCTGGGGAGAGCACCAGAATCAAAACTAATTGCTGAAAAATCATCATCAGGAAGACACTGGAACTCACCAAAAAAGATACCCCACATCCAAAGACAAAGGAGAAGGTGCAATGAGATGTTAGGAGGGGTGCCATCACAAAAAACAACTCCCATAACCACTGGGTTGGTGACTCACAATTTGTGAGAACAGTTAGACCACAGAAGTCCACTCACGGGAGTGAAGGTTGTGAGCCCCACATCAGGTTTCCAAACCTGGGGGTCCAGCAACAGCAGCAGGAATTCCCAGAGAGTCAGACTATGAAGGCTAGTGAGCTTTGATTACAGGATTCTGACAGGACTGAGGGAAACAGACTCCACTCTTGGAGGGCACACACAAAGTAGTGTGTACAACAGGACCCAGGGAGAAGGAGGAGGGACCCCTTAGGAGACTGAAACAGACCTACCTTCTAGTGTTGGAGGGTCTCCTGCAAAGGCAGGGGCTGGTTGTGGCTCACTGTGTAGACAAGGACACTGGCAGCAGAAGTTCTGGGAAGTACTCCTTGTTGTGAACCCTCCTGGAGTCCACCATCAGCCGAACCAAAGAGCCTGTAGGCTCCAGTGCTGGGTTGCCTCAGACCAAACAAAAAACAGGGAGGGAACACAGCCCCACCCATCAGCAGAAAAGCAATTAAAGTTTTACTGAGCTTTGCCTACCAAAGCAACACCCAGCTCTACCTACCACCAGTCCCTCCCAGCTGGAAGCTTGTACAAGTCTCTTAGATAGTCTCATCCACCAGAGGGCAGACAGCAGAAACAAGAAGAACTACAATCCTGCAGCCTGTGGAATGAAAACCGCATTCACAGAAAGATAGACAAAATGAAAAAACAGAGGACTATGTTTCAGATGAAAGAACAAGATAAAACCCAAGAAAAACAACTAAATGAAGTGGAGATAGGCAACCTTCCAGAAAAAGAATTCAGAATAATCATAGTGAAGATGATCCAGTACCTCAGAAAAAGAATGGAAGCAAAGATCGAGAAGATGCAAGAAATGTTTAACAAAGACATAAAAGAATTGAAGAACCAACAAACAGAGATGAACAATACAATAATGAAATGAAAAATACACTAGAAGGAATCAATAGCAGAATAACTGAGGCAGAAGAATGGTCAAGTGACCTGGAAGACAGAATGTTGGAATTCACTGCCACAGAACAGAATAAAAAAGAAAGAATGAAAATAAATGAAGACAGCCTAAGAGACTGCTGGGACAACATTAAATGCACCAACATTCAAATTATAGGGGACCCAGAAGCAGAAGAGAAAGGACCCGAGAAAATATTTGAAGATATAATAGTCAAAAACTTCCCTCTGATGGGAAAGGAAATAGCCAACCAAGTCCAGGAAGCACAGAGAATCCCAGTCAGGATAAACCCAAGGAGAAACATGCCAAGAAACATCCTAATCAAACTGACAAAAATTAAAGACAAAGAAAAATTATTAAAAGCAATAAAGGAAAACAACAAATAACATACAAAGGAACTCTGTTTAACAAGTTAGGTTAACAGCTGACTTCTCAGTAGAAACTTTACAAGCCAGAAGGGAGTGGCATGATATACTTAAAGTGATGAAAGGGAAGAAGCTACAACCAAGATCACTATGTGTGGCAAAAATCCCATTCAGATTCAATGGAGAAATCAAAAGCTGTACAGACAAGAAAAAGCTAAGAGAATTCAGCACCAACAAACCAACTCTACAACAAAGGCTAAAGGACCTACTTTAAGAGGGAAACACAAGAGAAGAAAAGGACCTGCAAAACAAACCCAAAACAATTAAGAAAGTAGAAAGTAGAAATAAAAAGGAATAGAATCCAGTCTTTAATGAGTTACAAAAGCCCATTGCAAAAGCACAAAATACACATGGAAAAACTCAGGTTTGCAGGAAAGATTAAATTAAAGGTGAATTCTTATAGCCCAATCCTAGTGGCTTCCAGGTTGTGTCTTTAATTTGAGACAAAGAGTCATTTTAATATATATACAAAGAAATAAGTTAGGCTTGAGATGTATATTTGGGTAAGAGCTTTGATTGTAACTACTGGTGCAAAGAAATGATTGGAAGTGAACAAAACCTGAGGCTTAAGGAGTCAGATTGTATTATAGTTTATGCTATATATTCCTCATTCATGAGAGCATATTATGCATTCTAACTGATTTCCCTGTGAATTTCAGTGCCCTCTATATATTGTGCATACATTCTTACTCCAAGAACATTGAGTTTTCTTGCCCAGTGGAATATGAATGCACATGGCCTATGCCATGTCATAGCAAAAGCTTTAAGAGCCATTGTATATTCCAATCAACATTCTTGCTGTTCTGTCATGAGAATGGCATGTTCAAAATTGAGACCACTCCAAAAGGCTTGACCTGGAATGAAGAAAATTGGACCAAGAATGAAGAAAAGTAAAGCTGACCTGAAGCTTACTTGTAGCCTGGAGCAAAATCAGAGATGCTGCTGACTCACATCCAATATGTAATGTGATCAAAAAATAAACTTTTGCTGATGTTAAAAGTCATTGATATTTTACAGGCTGTTTTGAATCTCAGCAAAATCAAGAAAACATGACTAATATAACTGCTAAATTTTAGTAAATTTTTTGCCAAAGAAATAATCTTTTATTTTCTTTCTGAGTTCAAACAAAGCATGAGCCTTCAACTAGCATTGCAATAAGATGGGTGAAGTGTACAGCCCCCAATGACAGCAAGTCTTAATCACCTTCATCAGTTATAACCACTGTATTAAAGTTCTCCAGAGAAACAAAACTAGTGGAGATTTATTACAAGAATCAGCTTATGTGATAAAGGAGGTTGAATTCCTATGACTTGCCACCAGCAAGCTGGAGAACCAGAAAAGCCAGTGATGTAATTCAGTACTAGTCCAAAGGCTCGAGAACCAGGGGAACAGTTGGTGTGAGTCAAGTCCCAGTTCAAGTCCAAAGACTTGAGAAATGAGGGGTCAACATTGTTAGTCTTGGTCAGAGTCCAAAGGCCTGAGAAGCAGGAAAGCTGATATCAGAGAGCAGAAAATAAATGTTGAAACAAATGGCTAATTTATCCTTCCTCTGCCTTTTTGTTCTATTCATACCGAAAAGGATTGGATGATGCCACCCTCATTGATGAGGGTAATTATTTTTTACTCAGTCTACCCATTTAAGTGCTAATCTCTTCTGGACACCCCTCACAGACATATAGAAATAATGTTTTGCCAGCTATCTGAGCAACTCCTGACCCAATAAAGTTGACACAGAAAATTAACCATCAGAGCCAAGTAGCCTAATAAGGAAGGAAGGACGTCCTAGAATGCTGGCAGAATAAGTGAACAATGGGTGACAACATTCTTCCAAAACAAATTCAAAGTCAAATTCAGGGGTTCCCATTATTGCTAAAGCAAATGGTTGTCAAACTTCCTACCAGTGACAAATATCCCATTCTTTGCTTTTAATACAAATTTTTAGGTGGAAGTATGACAAAATGGTTATTCTACCTCTTCTTTACCATTGCTTATTGGGTAGAAGAATAATTTATTCTTTAAAGGAGGCATTAATAAACTTCTTCTTACAGAGCTAAATACTAAATATTTTAGGCTTTGGGGCCATAATACCTCTGTCAAAACTATTCCTTCCTGCTTAGACCTGTCATTGTAGCATGAAAGTAATCATAGTCAATATAAACAAATTATTGTAGCTGGGTTCCAATAAAACACTATTAAAACACTAAGGTAGGCAACTGGATCACAGGCCATAATTTGAATATCTTTGCTTTAGAACAGTGGGGTATGAAAGCCACAATATAAAACTGAGGCATATATGTACATGAGTGTGTGTGCACACTCATGCATGTTAGTTATGAATATATATAGTATTTGCTAATATAAAAATAGTACATACTCTATACATCATTTTAAAAATTGTCCACCTATTTAAAATTAATATTGCTATATAAATATCTGACTGACCACAGATTATTTAGTTGTTTTAACATTACTGTAATTTTAATTATTTGATTAGAAAATTTCAGAATTAACACATGAATCAATTTCCCAATAACTACATTAGTAGTTAGAAAGGACTGCATTTTATGTGGAATTACTGGACAAGCAGTGGGTGATGGCACTTTTAGTATTGTTATTGGATTAGGAAGGTGGAGTGGATTTTTTGTTTGAGGGTGGAGAATGGCCAGAAGAACAAAATATGGTAAAAATTGCCTAGATATCTATAATTCCATTTATTTCATCTACAGGAGGGCATACTGATAGATTTTCTTATTCTTTCTTCAGTTTGATATAGCCATGTAACTGAGTTCTTGACAATAAATAGCATATAGAGGGAGACAATATTCACTTCTTCTAAGCATGTCTCATAAAAGACTCTTTAAGGGTCTCTCATTACCTTTCTCCTCCATCTTTTTGAAAGTCTTACACCAAGGTGATCAACATCAGCTATGGAAACAAGAGGTTGCAGGGATGGTGGAATTTTAGTTATCGCATGTTCCTGAATGACAATGTAGATTATTTATTAGGAAGAACCATTTTGATTGTGATTTAGAGTGTATCAGTTAGAAATGAATGTTTTATTAGATAATTCAAGAAGATTTCTATTACTTATGTCTTGAACTGAATGTCATTCAGGTCACTATAGTAGTATCAGTTATGTTAAAGTATTCAAGTATGCATTTTGTTTACAAATATATTCTTAAGATAATCTTGTGTGAACATTCTAAGTAATAGAAGTACATTGAGTGGGAAGATAAGGCCAATTGTAAAAAGCCCAGAATACTATTTTCCTCCATATCCATGTTTGTTTTGAGCCAAAGAGTGATATTTGAGTGTATTGAGGCACATAGTGACTCTATTCTTACGTAAATTGCTTTTAGAAATATATATTGCACAAAGATATTTTAAGGTTTAGAACATTAAGACATTTCCAAAGCCAGAGAAACAGTTAGTTAGCTCTTATTTCTAAGACTTATATCTGTTTCTATATGGTTCTAAAATCTTTAATTTGGTTCACATAATTCCCTAGTAAAATCTTCATAAGTGTTTACTCCTAGATTTTACATAAGAAAAAGTAAATAACATATAGTACATGTTAATCTAGGAAGAATTTCGTTAATTAAAAAAAAAATCAACTTCAAAATTTTCCTCATGATGTGATTTCCTCATGTGACATTTTCCTCATGATACTATTTTTTTTTTTGAATGGGTAATCTTGGTGTTTTGATTTAGGATTTTGGAAATTACAAAAGTTTCTTGAATAATGTCAAAAGAGGATGCATTATATACTTGACATTCTGACCCAAAACTTGTTTGACCAAAAGGAATAGACTCTAGACCACAGAGCTTTATCTACTTGTTTGGTTGATAACCTGTGGATTTTCCCAAACTAATATTTTTATATTTCAACCAAGCCTGTATAATGCAGTTGATTTTGGGCTTATTTCTTCATTTTGTCCATGCCAATGTAACCTGAGCTTTTGAGAATCATACAGCTTGGCTGGAGGGCGACATCTCTGGAACTGAGTGTCAAGTTCAGATAATCATTCACAACTACATTTTTTATACATTCTTTCAAATATAATTTTATTATAAATAAAATATTTTTAAAGGATTTTAAGGATAAAATATTAGATTGGTTTAGTGTTTCTAAAGTGTGAAATATTTGAAAAATAAAGACAATTTATTGTGTAAAAGAACAAATCATTATTTACATTAAATGTGCTCTTTGGCAGTGACTTGTTAAGAATAGGACAGTTAAACATTCTTTGTCAATTTCATATTTGATTTGACAGAACATTTTGTGCTGTAATCATTAACTCCTAAAACACGACAAGTTAGGCATTTGGATAAGACATGATTTCACAAAAGATATGGAAGTTTTCATTTCTGGATACTTGGTTAATTCAGGCTGTAACTTATTACAATCTTTTGAACAGTGCAATAGTGTTTATAACTACATTTGTAAATCAAGGACAATTGTGGTTCAGTTTGTGGCTGTTATACTTCAACAGCAGAAAATAGTTCTTGTTTCAAAACCAAAATATTTTAAACCTTTAGTTTTGTAACAATTTATTTGTAACAATTTGTTCTGTTTCCCTTCCTTCCTTCCTTCCTTTTTACTCTCCTTATTCTTTTGTTTATTTAATTTTTCCCTTTTTTTCTTTCCTTTTTTCTTTTTTAAATTTCATCTCTTTTTCAGAAAGCATCACCCTTGCTTTTATTAGTTGACTATATTCTTTCTGTATTCTAGGAGTCAGATTAAGAGCATTTCTTCTACAGTTTCTTATATAATCATTATGAGATTGAGTTTAAGCTCTTTCATATCACCCTGTGTCTACATCTAAATTGATATTTCTTTTACTGAGTTATTTTTAATTCTTATGTCCTATCCAGCCTCAGATTTTGAGCACATTTATAGTAGGAATAGGTTGTGCCCATTTTATTCACAGATTGTGGAAATTTGTGGATTCAGTAAGTATTTGATGAATGATTTTCCATATGCATCTATATTCTGAAATAAATAGTTGATATTTTCTCAAATCAAAATGGAGTTGGTTTTGCTAAGAGAGAGAGAGAGAGAGAGAAAGATGCTTAGAAAAAATTAATTCATTATTGATGACACTATCATTATTGATAAAACCTTTGAATTTCTTTCTTAATTGCATTGTTTTTGGGGAAGGAGTTTTTTAATAACTAAGTAATAATTTAAAAATCAATAGCATCTAAACAGTGTCTAAAATCTACAGTGTTTCAAATATGGCTTCAATTTTCATGGACATCTGAAAACTCATAGATTTCCTATCTGCCTGAATTTCCAGAAACTATCAGGTCTCTAAGGACAAAAATTATTTTAAGTAACTTCCTTCAATTTCTATATTCAGAGAGGTTTGTATAGTACTGGATACATAATATGCAGGATTTAACTAAATAATAATTAAATATAAAAAATTAAGAGATGATTAAAATGAATAATTTGGCTTTTAGAGAGTCTTTGAATTTTAACTAATATATTAAATATAGATAATGTATTTAGATATATGTTTTTATCTTTTTTTTTCTTTTTGTGGTACACGGTCCTCTCACTGTTGTGGCCTCTCCATTGTGAAGCACAGCCTCCGGACATGCAGGCTCAGCAGCCATGGCTCACAGGCCCAACCGCTCCATGGCATGTGGGATCTTCCCATACTGGGGCATGAACCCGTGTCCCCTGCATCGGCAGGCAGACTCTCAACCACTGCACCACCAAGGAAGCCCTTATCTTTAATACTATGTTAAAATGCATTATCTACTATAAACACCTAATAGTATACAGCATAGAGAGTTTTTATTAAAAAAAGATTTTCAAATTTGTTTTGATGAAGATCAATATAACCTTATATTGAGTCATAATAATTTGCATAATATTGCTGTTATTTTGCAATGAACCAAAAGAAGTTTCCATAAGAATGTTGTTTTCACAATGAAGTATCACCTCACACTGATCAGAACTGCCACCATCAAAAAAATCTAGAAACAATAAATCCTGGAGAAGGTGTGGAGAAAAGGGAATGCTCCTGCACTGTTGGTGCGAATGTAAATTGATACAGCCACTATGGAGAACAGTATGGAGCTTCCATAAAAAAACTAAAAGTAGAACTAGCATATGACCCAGCAATCCCACTACTGGGAAAAACATAATTCCAAATGATACGTGTACCACAATGTTCATTGTAGCTCTATTTACAATAGCCAGCACATGGAAGCAACCTAAATATACATCAACAGATGAATGGATAAAGATGTGACACACACACACACACACACACACACACACACACACACACATATATATATATATATACAGTGGAATATTACTCAGCCATAAAAAGAAACAAAACTGAGTTATTTTAATGAGGTGGATAGACCTAGAGGTTGTTATACAGAGTGAAGTAAGTCAAAAAGAGGAAAACAAATACAATATTCTAACACACATATATGGAATCTAAAAAAAATGGTACTGATAAACGTAGTGGCAGGGCAGGAATAAAGATGCAGACATAGAGAACGGACTTGAGGACACAGTGGGAGAAGGGGAAGCTGGGACGAAGTGAGAAAGTAGAATTGACATATATACACTACCAAATGTAAAATGGATGGCTAGTGGGAAGCTGCTGCATAGCACAGGGAGATCAGCTCAGTGCTTCGTGACAACATAGAAGGGTGGGATAGGGAACGTGAGAGGGAGGTTCAAGAAGGAGGGGATATGGGGAGATATGTATACATACAGCTGATTCACTTTGTTGCACAGCAGAAACTAACGCAACATTTTAAAGCAATTACACTCCAATAAAGATAAAATTATAAAAAAAAAGAGACAGGAAACTATAAAAAAAAAGAATGTGCTTTTTTAAAATGACCTATTTAATTACAATTTATGATTTATGTTACATTGATCTATTACACAACTTGAGTGTCTTCTTTCATCTATTTCATCCATGAATATTATCATTAGAATTTTTGATTACTCATTGTATGGAAGGAGAGGCTTGTTAATTAGAGGCTATTTATAATTTGACAATGCATAATTAAGCTAGTATTTGAGACAGCTTGGTGTCTGAAAGTGCAATATGAAATAACTTTACTTGATATTTTTTTTTATGTTAGCAAGGAAAAAATTCACAACATTACCAAGTTTGCTTTTGAGGAATGTTTAAATACAGAATTATGACATAGATATATAGTAATACTGGTATCTATGGCATTGTAGTTAACATAAAGTAAATTATTATGCACTCAGAAAGTCCAGATTCTCAAAGGTGTACACTGAGGGGAAAAAATGTAGTTAGTGGGGAATTGATTCATGTGTGCATTCTGAAATTTTGTAATCAAATAATTAAAATTACAGTAATGTTAAACCAACTAAATAATCTGTGGTCAGTCAGATATTTATATAACAATATTAATTTTAAATAGGTGGACAATTTTTAAAATGATATATAAAGTATGTACTATTTTTATATTAGTAAATACTATATATATTCATAATTGACATGCATGAGTGTGCACACACACTCATGTACATATATGCCTTTGTTAAATGTTCTTTCCTAGGATAACCTTTAAATTATCTGAAAATATCATTCTCTTTTTCTACCTTATTTTTCATATTTAATCTAAGTTGTGTATTCTTGACTCAATCCTATTTTATTAGTCCTTACCTTTTTATCACCCTTCACATTCTTACTTTCCTTCCCATTCTTTGTAACAGGGAATCCAATATTCAAAATCTTTTCTGAAAATTTTCCCCTAGCTGTGTCCTTTGCTGTTTTCTATGATTACTACAATTTTCTAAACTATAAATTCCATGTCACTCATCCCTTTCTTAAAAGTTTGCTACAAATAAATTATACTTTAGAAAGCCCAAGTGGATGGAAAGCTCTGTTTGCCAAATAAGCATTTTATTAATTACAAATATGTCTATTGAGTTACACAAAAGAAAATGGACTAAATATAAAGTACAAAGCATTAGGTGCAAAGAGAGACTTCGTGATTAAAAGGTTTTTTGACATTAAAGGAACTGTGATATCTAATTCCCAGAAAGATTTTAAGAATTGAAGAGACTCATTTCTCTGATAGATTAGGTGCAATTTTTCCTGGAGGTAGGTGACAGAAGAAATAGCCCATGTACTGTGATATGAAATAAGGAATAATAGGTTTTGAGTACCTTATAACAGCAGACATCCCGTTTTTCTCTCCTGAAACTTTCTATGTCTAGATTTTGGATATAAGATTGTGTCATCTAGTAACTTTTGGATTAACTAGAATTTCTACAGACCTGATGTTATCAGAATTTGTGAAATATTATACCATCTGATTTAGGTGCTGGAAGAAATATCTCATTTTGTTTAAAGTAAGTGCTTCTTCCTTTTTTTTTTTTTTTTTTTTCCTTTTCTGCAGTGAATATCTAACTGTTTTAAAAGGAGAGTACAAGTAATATTTTTTACAATAAAAAATTCTCAATAAAGAAAATGTAGCAAAACAATTCCTTTCAAAGAATAATTTATAATTAGATTTATTTAAAATAATGTTTCAAAAAGCCATGCATTTTTTATTTCATTCCTTATTATAAATCTTATGCATATTTCCTACCTCCTTAAATATGCACACACCTAAATTATATATCCTGTTGTAATAGATGATCAAACCTTTAAATTTAAAAGTTAGTAATTCTCTTTTAGAAAAAAAGAAGTCCAATCACAAAATCTCAAGATTTTAATATCTAGAATAATGTAAATAAGTAACTACTTAAAACTCAAAAACATAATCATCAGAAGCAGTTTAAGAAAGCATCAAATAGGGCTTCCTTGGTGGCTCAGTGGTTGAGAGTCCGTCTGCCGATGCAGGGGACACGGGTTCGTATCCCGGTCCAGGAAGATCCCTCATGCCGTGGGGCGGCTGGGCCCGTGAGCCATGGCCGCTGAGCCTGCGCGTCCGGAGCCTGCGAGCCCGGGGCCTGTGCTCCGCAACAGGAGAGGCCACAACAGTGAGAGGCCCGTGTACCACAAAAAAAAAAAAAAAAAAAAAAAAAACCCAGTGAGGATGATGCAATGTATCTTTTTTTAAGGCAATAACATATTTTGGAGGTAGATCCAGCAAAAATTACTCATAAAATCATGAAAACAGGGCTTGGTGGCATAAGCTAGTGTGGGAAAAAATGCTTGCAAAAATAAAACAAACAATCAGAATAGTATAGGTTTGAGTGCCCCAGATTGTCTGAGAGTCTTGTCCCTCAGGTGACAGGTAAGGCAAGCAAGCATGTGAGGCATGGTGAATTAGCCATGGAAGTCTCTTCGAAAGGAGGATGGGACTGAATTAACTTTATGTAGAGTCCAGATATTTGCTGGATAATATGAGGATACAAGAAAGCAACCAGTACTTCAGAGTGTGTGTGGTGTGTCAGCCAGAATGTGTCTGCTTAGAGAGCTCGTCTATGAAGAACCCTGAGATTTTTCACCTGAAGGAGATATCATTTTACCTCACAGGCCAGCACTCTGTTTTCTTCCAGGGATGCTAATGCAGGTGGGAGAAGAAAACAAACAAACAAAAAGAAAAAAATGAATTAAGTAGCTTAACTGAGAAGCCAGAAAATAAAATAAATTCATGGAAACAGAAGAATACTAATAATTAAGATAATAATGAAAATTAATAAATTAGAAAACAGAAAAATGTAGAATTATAAAAGAAATCCTAGTGCTGGTTCTTTTTAAGTAAAAACTAACAAAATAAATAAACCCAGGGTATCCCAATAAAGAAAATAAAAAATAATGGAAAACCACAGAGTGCAAATAAAACATATTAAAAATGCAAAGTAGGAAATTACCAGGGAGTATTAAAATAATCTTGAGTGCCTTTTGCTAAAATCAATGCAAATAAGATGAATGAGTTTGTGGGAAACTATAAATTATCAAAAAATGTACCCAGATTCAAACAAATGAATAATCAAGAAGGAAACTGGAGAAAATATCAGTTATTTGCAAATAATCTCTGTGCTTAGATGATTTTACAGGTGAATTTATTTACACAGATCATGAAAGGTGCACAGTAGAATCAACTGGAAGAAGGGAGAACTTTGAAAAAAAAATGTGATGCCTGGGACTAACCCCAAGTGTTTCTGACTTAATTAAGCTGTGATTCTGCTAAATCTTCATATTTCTAAAAAAAATACTTAATATTTCTACTAAGTAGAAGCATTCACTTAAATCATCTCCAATACTAATCAATTTTAATTATTAATTAAGTGAAACAATATGTTTTATATCTTTTTGGACTCTCCCACTAATTGCTTGTATATTTCAAATGTTTATTTTTATATAGTTTAATATTCAAATAATCACTTTTCAAATAATGATTTTTTCAATCTGTAAAAATATTCTGTTATTTTAACTTCAATTCCAAATATTTTAGATAATGAGGGAGAATGGACAATTTTAAGAAACGGTGCTTTTGTATTTTAATATTCGTTTTAAAGCCCTCATTAGAATTTTTATTATGTTTATTCCTAGTTTTTAAGAAATCTATTTCTTTTTGCATTTGTAAATAAGAGTTTTTTTTGTGTATAAAATAATGTTTGTACTGGTATGTTACTTTTGTGATCAGCCAACTTATTGAATTATTTTATTGTTTCTAATAGTTTTTTATTTAATTCACTAGACAAACAAGTTTACCATCTGCGAATAACCAACATACATTAAAAGAAGAGTGTATACAGAAATATACCTGTGGATATAAAGAAATTACATATTTTGGCCAAATAACAAGTGCACAAATATTATTGGTCAAATATCTGCATATTGAAAAAATCTCATATATTTTATGATAAACTTATCACTTTAATTTTATTCACTTTCAGTGATAACAGAAAGCTACAGTTTTTTTGTGTTTATCCTATGCAAAATTGAAAGAAAATCAAGGGCTCAGTATTCCTCAAATTTCTACAGACTTAATCCCCTAAAGTCTTAGTGATATTTATAAGAAGCATACTTCAATACACAAAAAAAATTAGGGGACACTTTATGTCAAAGATACTTCCTGAATTTTGAAAAAAAATACATTGTCATCCCCTTTTTCTTGCAAACAAATCCTGAACTTTCATTTTAGTTTCATATCATCACATGGCATTGGTAGTTCAATTAAATAATTCTGCTTTATTCTTTGTGCTTTCAGTCTCAAACTCTGATCTATAAAAACTCTAAATTTTATAGAGTAAAAATAAATGAAATGCGTTGGGATATGTACTATTATCTTATATTGGAAAGTTCAGTGGGTTACAAGTAGAGAACAGAATAATATACTAACTTTGACATTTTATACATATGACATTGAGGTTATTTGGAATACCAGAATCATGGGTTCTCTATCTATATATGGAATAATAATGTTCTTTCAATGTTTTATTTTGAGATTTAGCTGAAACAATATACTTGGAAATGTATCAATTGTAAAATCATTTTCCTAATTCAATATGGCAGGGAATTCAGACAGTATGTATTATAAGTTTTCCTGTAGATGCTATTCTTTAGATCTTTCAATTTCTTTTGTGCTGCTTTTGTGACTTGTTTGGAGGTAAAGATAACCATCTGTCTTATACACTTAAAGCTAATTACAAGGATGTTGCATGTTGTCATACATTAAAGTTTAAGATTTTTAAAATGTACCTTAAATTTTATAAGCTTTAGATGTTTAGAATATTCAGTTCATTTCCAGTCTGTGAGTTGCAATAAATAAGATATATACTTTGGGCTACTTCCGTTGAGAGTGATTTCATTAATTGTGTGCTTTTTTTTTTTTCACTAGTTTTCTTTTTCTGTTGTTGATGTTGTTTATATGTATAGCAGATGGCAACAATCATAGAAATCAGCACAGCAATCAAAGGGATCAGTGGTATGATGCATCTTTTTTAGGGTCACAGGATGCACCCACTGGGAAAATAGCGGCAACATCTGACAGCAAGTGCTGAGCACTATATCTGCTTAGTAATCAGACAGGATCAGGACCGAGGGTGACCTAGAACTGCTGAATGAAATAAGAGAAGATTAAAAAATGATGTCAGAAAGTTTATTTGCAGCAAGGAGACTACATAGGAAAAAGCATCCTTTTTGGCTACTTCAGTAGTTTAATGTCCATTGCTCTCTTGATAGCTGCCTGTTGGTTGGGATAACATGGTAAACTGCATGAGTCAAATTAAAGGTAGGCACAGATTTGCATATGAATATTCTCAGCTTCTTACAAATGAGTACACAAGAATATGTGTTGAAATCTGAGCATTTCCAAGAAATGCTCATCCAAATTCAAAGGCTCATCTAAATTCAACTGGTGTGGGTAATTCTCATGATTTTGTTCAAATTCAACATGGACACATTAATGAAAATTATATTACAAATGTCTGCAAAACTTTAAAGAAATGTTCAAAGGCTTTTAATTTTTATTTTTTTAACCACTCTTCCTTTTCTTTCTTGATTAATTTGTTCTCATATCCTCCAAAGGTGAAGGTTTTCTAATTTCAGTCTTCTCCTCATCTCAGATTCTTAACTGGGGGGTACAACATTCATTTTCATTTTTTTTAACCTGGATGAATACAACTCTGTGATGGTGAATTTTATCTGTCAAATTAACTGTGCCATAGGGTGCCCGAATTAAATCTTATTTCCGTGTCTGTCTGTGAAAGTGTTTTTAGATGAGATTAGTAGTTGAACTGGTAGACTCAGTAAAGTAGATTTAGACTGCCCTCCCCAATGTGGGTGGAGAGCCTCCAATCCTTTGGGGACCTGAATCCAACCAAAGTCAGAGGAAGGAGGAACCTACTCTTTCTTCACTGCTTCAGCTGTGTCATCAAAATTCAATTAACAATCAAAATGAGAAGAAAAATGAGAATTTTATTTAAGCCAAAGTGAACGTTGTAACTTGGGAGACCAAATCTCAAAAACTCTGAGGTCTGTTCTACTGGTCAGGAGTTAAGAGATGTAGTTTTATACATTTTGAGACAAAGAAGTATGTTTCGTATTGACAGATTAACATAATATATAAACCTCATCAGAGTTGTTTTGGTCAAGTATGCACCTTCAGAGCAAGCGTTTCGGTCAATATGACATCCTGTACAGGATGAGAAAGAAATATAAATCTTAAAATTGCAATGTTAGCCTCAGAAGAAAGGGAGTATTTTTCTCCAGACTTGATGAGGTCTGGTTAATTTATAATGTAGATGCACATTGGGAAAGGCCCACCACAAATGGGGGCATGTGTTTCAATTCTGACTTTATTTGATCATCCTGCCATAGAGGAATATATTTTTCTTCATCAGCTAGACATCAGTCTTCTCCTGCCCTTAGAGTGGGATTTATACCACTGTGTCTCCTGATTTTTCAGGTCTGTAGACTCATACTGGTATTACACCACCAACTTTCTTGGGTCTCCAGCTTGCAGATGGCAGATCATGGGACTTCTCAGCTTCTATAATCATGTAAGCCAGTTCCACTTACATATGTGTCATTGATTGTCTTTCTCTGGCAAAACTTGACTAATACAAACTCTTAACTGTTTGATTACTCTCTGCTACATGGTTTGAAAGGATCCTCAAACTTAACCTAACATTTGACATCATTTACACAAGAAAACATTCTTTCTGATTTCATATCAGGGTTAATAGAATTTTTACAGGAGGAATACAGACCTCAAATCTTGAAATATAATATCTACATCTCTTTTCCCATAAATCCAATTAGTTACCATTTCTTCATGTATAAAGTTTTATTAATATCTCTTTTTTCTTTCCTAGTGTCAACATTCTAATGAAATATTTTTCATTTTACTACAAACAATTAAAAATCAAATTACATGATGGTTGACTGGTGGGAAATGTCTTTAAACTTTCTACAACTGGAATACTATTTGAACCTTATAAACAGTTTCTATATCTCAAAGGACAAGAGCTAAAATTAGTCTACAAGGAGAAGTATGTATTTGTATAGATATATGCATGCATACATGTAGGTATGTATGTAGGCATGAATGTATCTATTTATTTTAAATCTTTTTGATGAGTCTTGTTATTTCATCAAGTAAATGGATAAAATCAATTTTTTTGTATTTTGATAAAACTTACTGCAGCTATTAGTCAAACTGTGTCAATAAAGAGATTTAGCAATTTTGTTGCTGTTTGTTCATTTTTCTCTAAATCTATATTTTAGATTTTCAGTGCCTCCAAATTATTTCAGTGTCTTAGAATCTTTGTGTTGTTTTCCAGAAAGTCAGGAGACTATGCAATGTAATATTTGTAATTGTGAGCTAATCTCAAACTTAACTTTGAGGGGAGAGTATGAAAAATCTGTACTCAGAAAAGTATTCTGAAGTAATTTTTTCCATATACTATATTTTATTTAAGACTCATCAAGCCAAACTCTCTAAACATTTAATACTTGAGTGTTTTAATTACCTTATCGATACTTTGGATACATTGTCCTGTGTATAGGTATTTCCCATGGGAAAAAAATTGTTTTCTTCAAATACTAGCATAATTACATGCCAAGAGTAACAAACAAACATATTGTAGTTGATTGTTCTGTAAATTCAATGTAAAACAAAAAGAAAATAGTAGCATATGATAGATGAATTGGTTATTATTATAATAACTACTTAGAACCATAGAACTATGAAAAGTGAACCTTCTCCAGAATTTCATTTCCAGTGTTTTATAATATGAATTCTTTTAGATTTATTTTGTTTGATGAACATAGTGTAAATTTGACTATATTATGTGGTATAAGGTAGTATTGACTAGTAAGAAAACAAGTAAATTAGTAAGTAAGGCAGATGAGCTTTGATCCAAACCAGACATGAATTTGAAACTCTATCTTTTAATAGTTAATATTACACTGGTAATTCATTTTATATCTGTAAGCTTAATTTAATTTTTAAGCAGTGATATATATGATGAAACTAGTACAGTAGCAAAAGGTAAAACACAAAGTGGCAGGTATTATCATTATTACAATCATATTCATTCTTTACCTATGGAGTTATGGTTTGCTAAATATAATTTTTAAAATGAGGTATATGTGCCTTTAAATTGTATAAGCTGTACAAGTTGAATTGACCTTTATTTATTACTTTTAATTATAAAACAAAATATCATAGAATGCATTAAAATGCTAAGATATAAGCAGAAAATGCAATTAAAGGCAAATAAGTTATTTTTAGATATGTGTCTAGAAAGAACCCTTTCATTAAAAATAAAGTTTCAGTGATAGATAAAAAGAGATAAATTAACCCAAAGAGATAGGTAAAACTACTATATATGTGCAATTAGAAAGATTCCAGGATGACAGCCTTGCATCAGGCCTAGAATGATGAGGAAGATAGGAGACATTTGGAAATATGCAGGAAATGATGGGTTTGTGAAAACTCTTCAGTTATAGAAGATTTTAGTAAAATATAAATGAATATGGTGTGTTTTTTATATACATCTATGTGAATTTTATATTTCAGTAAAAAAGAGAGTTATATCTGACTGACCAACTATGATGTACATGAAAAAAGAAAAATGGAACTTTAATATTTTTAGATCATAGGTAAGCACATGTTAACCTATATTCCTTAAAAGTCTCCAAGAAAATACATGATAGATTATATAAATTATTCCCATGCTCAAAAATTTTAAATAAAATAAAGAAAATGTTTCTTGGATACAATATTATGAGAAATTCTAGATTGGAAAGTCCAGAGAGGATTGTATGGTACTATGCCCATTAAACATCTCAAATGTGAATAGCATCCTAACTAGTACTGCTAAGGTGTCATATTGTTTCAGCTACAATAACACTAAACTTAAGAAATTTATGGCGATGTATCATTAAAAGTACTGAGGGAGGGTAAAAAATATAGAATCCATCTGATAGCTATATTATTATTTGAGATTTAAGTGATCTAAATATAATTTGAGACAAGCATTTTCAGAATATTTGTAAGCCACAGACTTTCATTGAAAGAACAATGAAAAGATATACACCAACCAAAAGAGAAGTGAAATCAGAAGGGAAGGTTGGACTTTAAAAAACAATAGTGAGCAAAAATTTCATTAAAATTTATTTTAAAAACTGAAACATTGACTATAAAAATAATAATTGTGGTAAATATTCATATCCATTAGTTCTAAAATTAATGCTTCACTATACTGTTAGTTTTGAATCATTTTAAGTCTAGAAAGAGTATACCTTCTATTTTCTTACCAGTAGGTAATGAAAAATTAATACACAGAGGATTCACAGTCTGTGAGCATTGACACCAAAAGATTCAGATACATATGTGCGAAATTTTCTAATAGTAAGACAGAGTAAACAATGTGAGGTTCAAAAAAAGTACAGATAATGGGAGCATCAAATCATACTGAACAAGAAAGAGTTGAGAAAGCTTAAATTCATGGAAAAAAGAAAGAAAAAAGGTTGTTTCCTGGGCATTCCTTGACTCAAAAAATAGTATAGAAAGTATATATTAAAGAGTGATAGTATACACAAATTTCATAAAGTTATACAAATGTACTGTGTGTGTATACTTTTAAATTAATAGCTGACCTCCAAACACACACACACACACGCACACACACACATACACACACGAGAGAGAGATACATACATACACAGGGCATCCTCCCACAAAACACAAAAAATAGGGAAATAAAAACAGAATACTGAAATCACACAAAGAAGTTATGGTTACTATCAATTCTTTTAAACTAATAAACTTTAATTTTTAGAGCCGTCTTAGGTTCACAGCAAAACTGAGTACTTCCCATAAATCTCCTGCCCACACACATGCATAACCTCCCTCACTATCAGCATCTTGTACCAGAGGGAACTCTTGTTACAATCAGTGAACCCACACTGACACATCATTATTACCCAAAGCCCATAGTTTACATTAGGGTTCACTCTTGGTGTTGTACATTCTAGAGGTTTGGATAAATATATAATAATGCATAATAAATATATCCATCACTATAGAATCATACAGGATAGTTTAACTGTCCTAAGATTCCTCTCATCATATACATGGTAACAATACGTAGCCCATTTGAAATATAGGACAAAACACAGGGAAGGTATTTTTAAAAGCTGATGTACGTTGCGAGTTAGCCAAGGGGCCTTGAATGAATAGAAATTAAGGCCTGAGACAAGATGGAGACCCATATAGGGGTCCATTTGTCAGATAGAAATTTTAAAAGGAGTTCTGCTGTGTCTTTCCATTAAACTAGCTGCCTGAGACCTACTGGGGAGTTGAAAGTTATATTCAGTGCCATTTCAAAGACCCCAGCATTGTGTATTCTGAGAAGTGAAATGAGCACTTTAGTTACTCTCAGTAATGTCTAGAACTCTGAAAGAAAGATCTAGTGAGGCTTTATATTGTGGCCTTATTATACGTAGAAGCATGTGCAACTTTGATATATTGGGGATGGGTGAGACAAAGAGATCCCTAAAGATATTCACCCTGGAGAGGACAACTCTTAGGCAATGCTCCAATAGTTTGTAAATGTGTAGATGAAGCACATTTTTGCTGTGTTAGAAAGGGCATCCAGTGCTAAAATGACTGCCTGAAATTTGGGCAATTGTGCTGACTCTTGTGTCCCATCCCTTATTGGGGACATCATAGTTAAGGGGTGGAAAACAGCTACATTATAGTGAGCTCCACCATTTATGATGATAGCACTGACATTTTTGTAGTCCATGAACTGCCATTGCTATTCAGGCAATTAATCCCAAGGGCCTCCCCAGGTAGCCAAGGGATCTGGGAAAGGAATGTGTCCCCCAGGATCATGACTTCTGGCAAAGGACTGGGATAAGGGAGGCCACTCTGTCCTCTGGTGGAATACGCCAGAGGGCCCATTTTGTACTAAGAATTTGTCTCTATTCTGTACTAAGAATATATTCATAGCCATGCCAAGTTTGTGGAGTACTGCTTTCATGACCCAAGATTTAATGGGAAAATGGGTACTAAAGCCCACAATCCCAGAATTAATGAGAACCTCCATTTCCAGGAAAATCCAGTATGTGACCAGCAATTTTCATTCCAATCATGTATAGCACAGAGCCAAGAAAGACAGTTATTTATATCAGAAACCCATGGGCAAGTTATGACTATTTTTTTTAACATCTTTATTGGGGTATAATTACTTTACAATGGTGTGTTAGTTTCTGCTTTATAACAAAGTGAATCAGTTATACATATACATATGTTCCCATATCTCTTCCCTCTTTTGTCTCCCTCCCTCCCACCCTCCCATCCCACCCCTCCAGGCTGTCACAAAGCACCGAGCCAATATCCCTGTGCCATGCGGCTGCTTCCCACTAGCTATCTACCTTACTACGTTTGTTAGTGTGTATATGTCCATGACTCTCTCTCGCCCCGTCACAGCTCACCCTTCCCCCTCCCCATAACTTCAAGTCCGTTCTCTAGGAGGTCTGCGTCTTTATTCCTGCCTTACCCCTAGGTTCTTCATGAC
Organism: Grampus griseus; assembly: GCF_964374135.1. Lineage (NCBI taxonomy): Eukaryota > Metazoa > Chordata > Mammalia > Artiodactyla > Delphinidae > Grampus > Grampus griseus. The sequence continues at coordinate 50,989,933 of NC_139012.1, forward strand.
ATTTTTTTTTCTTAAATTCCATATATATGTATTAGCATACTGTATTTGTCTTTTTCTTTCTGACTTACTTCACTGTGTATGACAGACTCTAGGTCTATCCACCTCATTACAAATAGCTCAATTTCATTTCTTTTTATGGCTGAGTAATATTCCATTGTATATATGTGCCACATCTTCTTTATCCATTCATCCGATGATGGGCACTTAGGTTGTTTCCATCTCCGGGCTATTGTAAATAGAGCTGCGATGAACATTTTGGTACATGACTCTTTTTGAATTTCGGTTTTCTCAGGGTATATGCTCAGTAGTGGGATTGCTGGGTCATATGGTAGTTCTATTTGTAGTTTTTTAAGGAACCTCCATACTGTTCTCCATAGTGGCTATACCAATTCACACTCCCACCAGCAGTGCAAGAGGGTTCCCTTTTCTCCACACCCTCTCCAGCATTTATTGTTTCTAGATTTTTTGATGATGGCCATTCTGACTGGTGTGAGATGATATCTCATTGTAGTTTTGATTTGCATTTCTCTAATGATTAATGATGTTGAGCATTCTTTCATGTGTTTGTTGGCAGTCTGTATATCTTCTTTGGAGAAATGTCTATTTAGGTCTTCTGACCATTTTTGGATTGAGTTGTTTGTTTTTTTGTTGTTGAGCTGCATGAGCTGCTTGTAAATTTTGGAGATTAATCCTTTGTCGGTTGCTTCATTTGCAAATATTTTCTCCCATTCTGAGGGTTGTCTTTTGGTCTTGTTTATGGTTTCCTTTGCTGTGCAAAAGCTTTGAAGTTTCATTAGGTCCCATTTGTTTATTTTTGTTTTTATTTCCATTACTCTAGGGGGTGGGTCAGAAAGAATCTTGCTGTGATTTATGGCATAGAGTGTTCTGCCTATGTTTTCCTCTAAGAGTTCGATAGTTTCTGGCCTTACACTTAGGTCTTTAATCCATTTTGAGCTTATTTTTGTGTATGGTGTTAGGGAGTGTTCTAATTTCATTCTTTTACATGTACCTGTCCAGTTTTCCCAGCACCACTTATTGAAGAGGCTGTCCTTTTTCCACTGTACATTCCTGCCACCTTTATCAAAGATAAGGTGTCCATATGTGCATGGGTTTATCTCTGGGCTTTCTATCCTGTTCCATTGATCTATCTTTCTGTTTTTGTGCCAGTACCACACCGTCTTGATAACTGTAGCTTTGTAGTATAGTCTGAAGTCAGGGAGCCTGATTCCTCCAGTTCCTTTTTTTGTTCTCAAGATTGCTTTGGCTATTCGGGGTCTTTTGTGTTTCCATACAAATTGCGAAATTTTTTGTTCTAGTTCTGTGAAAAATGCCAGTGGTAGTTTGATAGGGATTGCATTGAATCTATAGATTGCTTTGGGTAGTAGAGTCATTTTCACAATGTTGATTCCTCCAATCCAAGAACATGGTATATGTCTCCATCTATTTGTATCATCTTTAATTTCTTTCATCAGTGTCTTATAGTTTTCTGCATACAGGTCTTTTGTCTCCTTAGGTAGGTTTATTCCTAGATATTTTATTCTTTTTGTTGCAATGGTAAATGGGAGTGTTTTCTTGATTTCACTTTCAGATTTTTCATCATTAGTATATAGGAATGCCAGAGATTTCTGTGCATTAATTTTGTATCCTGCTACTTTACCAAATTCATTGATTAGCTCTAGTAGTTTTCTGGTAGCATATTTAGGATTCTCTATGTATAGGATCATGTCATCTGCAAACAGTGACAGCTTTACTTCTTCTTTTCCAATTTGGATTCCTTTTATTTCCTTCTCTTCTCTGATTGCTGTGGCTAAAACTTCCAAAACAATGTTGAATAAGAGTGGTGAGAGTGGGCACCCTTGTCTTGTTCCTGATCTTAGTGGAAATGCTTTCAGTTTTTCACCATTGAGGATGATGTTTGCTGTGGGCTTGTCGTATATGGCCTTTATTATGTTGAGGAAAGTTCCCTCTATGCCTACTTTCTGCAGGGTTTTTATCATAAATGGGTGTTGAATTTTGTCAAAAGCTTTCTCTGCATCTATTGAGATGATCATATGGTTTTTCTCCTTCAATTTGTTAATATGGTTTATCACATTGATAGATTTGCGTATATTGAAGAATCCTTGCATTCCTGGAATAAACCCCACTTGATCATGGTGTATGGTCCTTTTAATGTGCTGTTGGATTCTGTTTGCTAGTATTTTGTTGAGGATTTTTGCATCATGTTCATCAGTGATATTGGTCTGTAGTTTTCTTTCTTTGTGACATCCTTGTCTGGTTTTGGTATCAAGGTGATGGTGGCCTCGTAGAATGAGTTTGGGAGTGTTCCTCCCTCTGCTATATTTTGGAAGAGTTTGAGAAGGATAGGTGTTAGCTCTTCTCTAAATGTTTGATAGAATTCGCCTGTGAAGCCATCTGGTCCTGGGCTTTTCTTTGTTGGAAGATTTTTAATCACAGTTTCAATTTCAGTGCTTGTGATTGGTCTGTTCATATTTTCTATTTCTTCCTGATTCAGTCTTGGCAGGTTGTGCATTTCTAAGAATTTGTCAATTTCTTCCCGGTTGTCCATTTTATTGGCATAAGGTTGCTTGTAGTAATCTCTCATGATCTCTTTTATTTCTGCAGTGTCAGTTGTTACCTCTCCTTTTTCATTTCTAATTCTATTGATTTGAGTCTTCTCCCTTTTTTTCTTGATGTGTCTGGATAGTGGTTTATCTATTTTGTTTATCTTCTCAAAGAACCAGCTTTTAGTTTTATTGATCTTTGCTATTGTTTCCTTCATTTCTTTTTCATTTATTTCTGATCTGATTTTTATGATTTCTTTCCTTCTGCTAGCTTTGGGGTTTTTTTGTTCTTCTTTCTCTAATTGCTTGAGGTGCAAGGTTAGGTTGTTTATTCTAGATGTTTCCTGCTTCTTAAGGTGGGCTTGTATTGCTATAAACTTCCCCCTTAGAACTGCTTTTGCTGCATCCCACAGGTTTTGGGTCGTTGTGTCTCCATTGTCATTTGTTTCTAGGTATTTTTTGATTTCCTCTTTGATTTCTTCAGTGATCACTTCATTATTAAGTAGTGTATTGTTTAGCCTCCATGTGTTTGTATTTTTTACAGATCTTTTCCTGTAATTGATATCTAGTCTCATGGCGTTGTGGTCAGAAAAGATACTTGATACAATTTCAATTTTCTTAAATTTGCCAAGGCTTGATTTGTGACCCAAGATATGATCTATCCTGGAGAATGTTCCATGAGCACTTGAGAAAAATGTGTATTCTGTTGTTTTTGGATGGAGTGTCCTATAAATATCAATTAAGTCCATCTTGTTTAATGTATCATTTAAAGCTTGTGTTTCCTTATTTATTTTCATTTTGGATGATCTGTCCTTGGGTGAAAGTGGGGTGTTTAAGTCCCCTACCATGAATGTGTTACTGTCTATTTCCCCTTTTATGGCTGTTAGTATTTGCCTTATGTATTGAGGTGCTCCTATGTTGGGTGCATAAATATTTACAATTGTTATATCTTCTTCTTGGATCGATCCCTTGATCATTATGTAGTGTCCTTCTTTGTCTCTTTTAATAGTCCTTATTTTAAAGTCTATTTTGTCTGATATGAGAATTGCTACTCCAGCTTTCTTTTGGTTTCCATTTGCATGGAATATCTTTTTCCATCCCCTTACTTTTAGTCTGTATGTGTCTCTAGGTCTGAAGTGGGTCTCTTGTAGACAGCATATGTAAGGGTCTTGTTTTTGTATCCATTCAGCTAATCTGTGTCTTTTGGTGGGAGCATTTAGTTCATTTACATTTAAGGTAATTATCGATATGTATGTTCCTATTCTCATTTTCTATATTGTTTTGGGTTCGTTATTATAGGTCTTTTCCTTCTCTTGTGTTTCTTGCCTAGAGAAGATCCTTTAGCATTTGTTGTAAAGCTGGTTTGGTGGTGCTGAACTCTCTCAGCTTTTGCTTGTCTGTAACGGTTTTAATTTCTCCATCAAATCTGAATGAGATCCTTGCTGGGTAGAGTAGTCTTGGTTTCAGGTTTTTCTCCTTCATCACTTTCAGTATGTCCTGCCACTCCCTTCTGGCTTGTAGGGTTTCTGCTGAGAGATCAGCTGTTAACCTTATGGGGATTCCCTTATGTGTTATTTGTTGTTTTTCCCTTGCTGCTTTTAATATGCTTTCTTTGTATTTAATTTTTGACAGTTTGATTAATATGTGTCTTGGCGTATTTCTCCTTGTATTTATCCTGTATGGGACTCTCTGTGCTTCCTGGACTTGATTAACTATTTCCTTTCCCATATTAGGGAAGTTTTCAACTATAATCTCTTCAAATATTTTCTCAGTCCCTTTCTTTTTCTCTTCTTCTTCTGGAACCCCTATAATTCGAATGTTGGTGCGTTTAATGTTGTCCCAGAGGTCTCTGAGACTGTCCTCAGTTCTTTTCATTCTTTTTTCTTTATTCTGCTCTGCAGTAGTTATTTCCACTATTTTATCTTCCAGGTCACTTATCCGTTCTTCTGCCTCAGTTATTCTGCTATTGATCCCATCTAGAGTATTTTTAATTTCATTTATTGTGTTGTTCATCGTTTCTTGTTTCATCTTTAGTTCTTCTAGGTCCTTGTTAACTGATTCTTGCATTTTGTCCATTCTATTGTCCATTCTATCTCCAAGATTTCGGATCAACCTTACTATCATTATTCTGAATTCTTTTTCAGGTAGACTGCCTATTTCCTCTTCATTTGTTAGGTCTGGTGCATTTTTATCTTGCTCCTTTATCTGCTGTGTGTTTTTCTGTTTTCTCATTTTGCTTATCTTACTGTGTTTGGGGTCTCCTTTTTGCAGGCTGCAGGTTCGTAGTTCCTCCTGTTTTTGATGTCTGTCTCCAGTGGCTAAGGTTGGTTCAGTGGGTTGTGTAGGCTTCCTGGTGGAGGGGACTAGTGCCTGTGTTGTGGTGGATGAGGCTGGATCTTGTCTCTCTAGTGGGCAGGTTCACGTCTGGTGGTGTGTTTTGGGGTGTCTGTGGCCTTATTATGATTTTAGGCAGCCTCTCTGCTAATGGGTGGAGTTGTGTTCCTAATTTGCTAGTTTTTTGGTACAGGTTGTCCAGCACTGTGGCTTGCTGGTCGTTGAGTGAAGCTGGGTGCTGGTGTTAAGATGGAGGTCTCTGGGAGATTTTCGCCGTTTGATATTATGTGGAGCTGGGAGGTCTCTTGTGGACCAGTGTCCTGAAGTTGGCTCTCCTACCTCAGAGGCAGAGCCCTGACTCCTGGCTGGAGCACCAAGAGCCTTTCATCCACACGGCTCAGAATAAAAGGGAGAAAAAGTAGAGGGAATTAGTAGAAGTATGAGGAAAGAAAGAAGGAAAGGAGGGAAGGAAGGAGGGAAGGAAGGAAGGAAGGAAGGAAGAAAGAAAGAAAGAAGCAAAGAAGGAAAGAAGGCAAGAAGGAACGAAAGGAGGAAGGGAGGGAGGGAGGAAGGAAGGAAGGATGGAAAGAAGGAAAAACAGAAAGAAAGAAGATACAGTAAAAATAAAATAAAGTATAATAAAGTTATTGAATTAAAAAATTCTTAATTAGAAAAAAAAAAGGGACGGATAGAACCTTAGGACAAATGTTGGAAGCAAAGCTATACAGACAAAGTCTTACACAGAAGCGTACACATACACCCTCACAAAAAGAGGTAAAGGGGGAAAAATCATAAATCTTGCTGTCAGAGACCACCTCCTCAATTTGGGATGATTCGTTGTCTAAAGGAGGGAAGGAAGGAAGGAAAGAAAGAAAGAAAGGACGAAGGTAAAGTATAATAACGTTCTTAAAATTAAAATTGATTATTAAGAAAAAAATTTTAAGAAAAAACCATGGATGGATAGAACCCTAGGACAAATGGTGGAAGCAAGACTATACAGACAAGATCTCACACAGAAGCATACACATACACATTCACAAAAAGAGGAATAGGGAGAAAAATCATAGATCTTGCTCCCAAAGTCCACCTCCTTAATTTGGGATGATTGGCTGTCTATTCATGTATTCCACAGATGCAGGGTACATCAAGTTGATTGTGGAGCTTTAATCCGCTGCTTCTGAGGCTGCTGGGAGAGATTTCCCTTTCTCTTCTTTGTTCTCACAGCTCACAGGGGCTCAGCTTTGGATTTGGCCCTGCCTCTGCGTGTAGGTCGCTGGAGGGCGTCTGTTCTTTGCTCAGACAGGACAGGGTTAAAGGAGCCGCTGATTCGGGGGTTCTGGCATACTGAGGCCGGCGGGGAGGGAGGGGCACGGAATGCGGGGCGGGCCTGCGGCGGCAAAGTCCAGCGTGACCCTGCACCAGCCCGAGGCCCGCCGTGCGCTCTCCCGGGGAAGTCGTCCCCGGATCCCGGGAACCCGGCAGTGGCGGGCTGCACAGGCTCCGCGGAAGAGGGGAGTGGAGAGCGACCTGCGCTCGCACACAGGCCCCTTGGTGGCGGCAGCAGCAGCCCCAACGTCTCCCGCCCGCCTCTGGGGTCCGCGCCTCCAGCCGCGGCTTGCGCCCGTCTCTGGAGTCCGCGCCCTCAGCCGCGGCTCGCGCCCGTCTCTGGGGTCCGCGCTTTCAGCCGCGGCTCGCGCCCGTCTCTGGGGTTCGCGCTTTTAGCCGCGGCTCGCGCCCGTCTCTGGAGTTCCTTTAAGCAGCGTTCTTAAACCCCTCTCCTCACGCACCAGGAAACAAAGAGGGAAGAAAAAGTCTCTTGCCTCTTCGGCAGGTGCAGGCTTTTCCCCGGACTCCCTCCCGGCTAGCTGTGGTGCACTAACCCCTTCAGGCTATGTTCATGCTGCCAATCCCAGTCCTCTCTCTGCGCTCCGTCCGAAACCGAAACCCGAGCCTCAGAGCCTCAGCTCGCAGCCCCGTCGGTCGGCACCGATCCTCTGTGCGGGAATCTCCCCGCTTTGCCCTCTGCACCCGTTGCTGTGCACTCCTCCGCGGCTTCGAAGCTCCCCCCTCCGCCTCCCGCAGTCTCCGCCCGCGAAGGGGCTTCCTAGTGTGTGGAAACTTTTCCTCCTTCACAGCTCCCTCCCACTGGTGCAGGTGCCGTCCCTATTCTTTTGTCTCTGTTTATTCTTTTTTCCTTTTGCCCTACCCAGGTACGTGGGGAGTTTCTTGCCTTTTGGGAGGTCTGAGGTCTTCTGCCAGCCTTCAGTAGGTGTTCTGTAGGAGTTGTTCCACGTGTAGATGTATTTCTGGTGTATCTGTGGAGAGGAAGGTGATCTCCGCATCTTACTCTTCCGCCATCTTCCTCTGTCCCCCAAGTTATGACTATTACAGGTGGTCCAAGAAATTCCATGGTCAAGAAGGATGTTACAAAAGCCTCTACTGAAGGAGTCTGGAAGGCACTAATGGGAGTACCTGTTGATTATAATTTGGACATATTCTAGAGTCTTTTGCCAAGGGGACACCATTTAAGGTGGGCAGATTTGAAAGTAGTTGCTTCCTTAATTAATGTATTAAATTAATCATCTCATAAAAATATATCATCAAAATAATGTCATACCTGTGTTCCTGGATAGAAGTAGATGTAGTTAAGATCTTGTGTGTAGAGATAGTGTGTTATTGCTAAGCAGCTGATGTACTCCTTGGGTAGTCTAATAAATGTGTATTGTGCCCTTTTGAAGGTTAAGGCAAACTAGTTGAAAAGCTGTTGAAATAAGCACTGAATAGAACATATTACTCACATCTATAATAACAAAATAATTGACCTGATGCTGATAGGATGGAGTTATTAATTTTAATAAACATCAGATATCAGTATAGGAGAATTACTTGAAGGGCAACAACGCTAAAGTTGTAGTTATTCTCTGTGATGCATAATTTTTTTCCAGACTGAAGAATGGGCAAGATTGGATTGATTGTCAAGTGGAAAAGCAATGGGGATAAACACCTCTTTATTATTCATGTCTTATATATGAAATTTTAATCCTTATAAGGCCCTGTTTTTACTTACATTGGGTCATACTAACTATTTTAATTGGGGATCAGTGGAACCTCCTTTTATTAAGCCACTTGTAAATAATTTAATTTTAATTTGGTACTCATTGTGTCAGAACACCTATGCCCACTGTGGGATATTTTAGGCCAATGGGTACTGACCATGGGAAATTTAGGTAAGGTTATAAAATGAAGTATAACAACATTTCCTCTATTTTATATTTAGTTACACTCTTAAGATTATAGGGATTTCATGTTCAAATTTAATGAGATTCGCCAGGAATAACTGTAATTTGAACATCGCTATTTAATAAATCCATGAAAATCTGCCAATGGGTATATTTTAGCAAATGTTAAACTTAATTTAGAACCTGTTCTTGAAGTACAAAAGCAAATAAATACCCTCTTAATGTTTTTTTAATAAATTATTTTAGTAAATTTTGTATTTCCAATTGGGTCAAATTATGGAACTTTAATTTAATAATACATATATATTTTTTTCTTTTTTACATCTTCCCCGCCATATCCAGAATTTTTCCTTCCAACCTCCCATCCTTCCTTCCTCCATTCTGTTCTTCCTTCCATTTTTGTCTTTACTAGATATACTTTAAGGAAGTTCTCTTTACATAGTTCATGTTTATATATACATTTATTTCCTCTCTGGAGCTTCAAATCAATCAGGGTTAAGAACACATGCCCCCACAAGAAGCAATGATTCTATGCCATAGGAACTTCAGCTTTAACATGGATTTGACTTAACCCCTTCCCTATGCCACAGGGGTGCCATAGGTGTCCTCCCCTCGTACCCAAAGGATTAAATATCTAGTGCAACAGACGTACAAGCTGAAGAGTGGTTCAGTGAAAGAGCTTATCAAACCAGCCTCTACTGCTGCCTTTTCCCTCCTTTTGGGTTTTCAGACATGTAAAGCCTCGGTTTTCAGTTTCTCTCTCTGTCTAACTCAATAGTGCAAACTTTTAGGCAGTTACAGGTGTTAATATCAAACACAGAATCCAGACATGCAAATTCCCTGAGCAGATGAAACCAGTTAGTCATACACACAAAGCTTAATTTAGCTTATTTTGCTGACAAGCTAGTTTAACTTGAACTGGATCACTTCTTGCTTATGCTTCTGAAAATCGTAAGTGAAACTTAAATAGTTCCTGAAAATTGATATGAAGCAACCACTAACCAATTCCCTTTCACTTAAGAAAATTCTAATATTGTAACCAATTACTGTTAAGAATAAACACTGCCTTCACACTATATCAGCTGCTTTATAACAACATATCTCTGAGCCTCATGTTTTGGTTTGAGGATGCCCAGCTTGCAAACTGTCTTTTTGGTTTGTGCACATGAAACTATTACTAATTCCTACTTAAGTGATTTGTTGGTTTCATTTTTTTTTTTAATCAACTTTTGACACAGGCAAAGGGGAGAAGCAGGTTGACCAGTCTCATAGGCAGCCATCTAGCAAGGTTACCCAGTCCACCCTTGAGGGATTGATTTGCACCTAAGAAAGCAATAACAAGCTTCTTGGGGCAACAAAGTTAATGCCACCGTTTGAAGTATCAGTCCCTCTGTATGATGATATGTGGAGGCACTTACTTGAGGCCCAAGAACATTAACTAGGGTTCTCACATTATTTAAACAATTTGGTAACTTGGGCCATTTTTTTGTGTGTGGCAGGGTGGGGACAGGGTGTACAGTGGCTAAATATTCATCTCATTGTCCCAGACACCCCTTTGGATTAAATAATGAGCTACTGGTCTCCAAAGGTGTAACCCGCACATACTGCTGAGGATCTGGGTAGCTTGATGTTTGCTGGTGTTAGCAACTACTTATGCAACATCAAGAAGACAGTAGGCTGCTTTCCCCAACTGAGTAATTTGGACAATGAGAAGAGGGTTTTATTTATTTAGTGTTAGAAGTTCAACCAACACTTTCCTCCACAAGTGTTGCCTAAACAGGGACAAACCAGAGTTCTGTCCTGAATATTAATAAAGAAACACCCACACTGAAGAAGTGATGGGACCCTGGACTTGGCATCTACCAAATACAAGATGTGACTGGTAATATACCTGAACACCCAACCCAGGAAATCCCACCCACATTACTCCTATTGCCCTAGGTGCACCTCCACATCCACCTCTTAAACCCTCTCCCCCCATAGGAAAGTTGAGTAAAACATACAACCACCTGAAGACCCACCAGCAAGCAACAAAGCTAAAGCACAACTTTCCCACTTGGATAGATCTGACCCAAGCCACTCGCCAGGAGCTCTGAAATCAATCTCTAATCCAAGAGCACTCCTTCTCCCCCTAAAACCTATCCAAAAGTCAGTGGTCATAGCCATGCTATTGTGCTTTTAAAGCCAATTGTTTTATAAAATGTAAAGATTCATTTGAGGGTGAACCCAACACACAGGCACTTGGATAGATGAAAAGCAAAGATTATTTTGTTGCAGTTCTAAATGAGAAAGGAGTCCAGGCAAGGCCACAAAGGAGTTTGCACACTGGGACAGGAAACGAGAAAGCTGGAGTTGTAGGGGGCAGCCTCGGTATGGTAAGTAGGTTGGTATAAGTAGGTTTCTCTGGGGCTCCCTATGGATTGTCTATTATGGATAATTTCACAGGTTTCTGGGGAAAGGGGCTGCCCCTAGTTGTTTGATACCTGGCCCTGGGACAACTAAGGTGGGTGTATAATGGCCTGGAGTGTGAGAGTCTACTAAAGGAAGTGGGTGGTGTATGGCCTTAATCATTTGCTCAAAAATAGAAACTGACTTCTAGCCAAAGTCTCAAATCTGAATCAAGACAGAATTAAACAACAGCAATTAAGTCTTGTGTGAAAATATTCAAGAAGTTAGGAAGAAATTAATACAAATTACATATCAATCAGAACCCAACCTTGGCCTTCCAGAATTCTAAACTATAAAGACTTTCAAAAGCACTCTGAAAGTTCAAATTTATAATAAACAAAAGTAAAAAATAGAAGGAAAGAAAACTACAAAATAGTAAAAAGAAAATGAAACAAAGAAAAGCAAGCAAGCAAGAAAAAAACAGAAAGTAAAAGAAAGAAAGGAAGGAAGAAGGAAAAGAAGGAAGAAAAAAAAGACTCTCATGAGTAAAGTAATACAAGAACTAATAAGCAATAGGATTGGATGCCAGAAAAATCTAAGAAAATGGATTGACAAGAAGAAAAATACTAAAAACATGTGACTTCGAGATTTTAAATATATAATAAATTAAGTTTTTTAAAATTTCCTTGCTCAATAGATTAAAATTCATATCAGACAAAATGTAAATTTGTAAACCAGAACATAGGCATGAGAAATAAATATAATTCTGCACACTGTTTGAAAGATAAGATTGAGAGATATGAAAAATAGAAAGAAGAGGTCTAATATCAAATTCCAGGATTTTATCACCAACAAAACGACAGCAAAAACAACTTCAAATATATAAATCGAAATGTCACAGAGTATAAATAAAGAATTGAGTAACACTCTATAATTGGAAACTGTTCACATATTTCTCTCAGGAATTATTATATCAGTAATAAAAGAATTCATAAAGATTTAAAGGATTTGAATAGCATAATTAATACTCTTGATTTTTATGAACAGAATATTCTAAAGCACCCTGGTAACATATGTGAAGACTAACCATACTTTAGGCCATAATATAGGTTTTAACAAATTCCAAGGAATCTGTGGCATACAAAATACATTTTTTGGACAAAATTAATTAACTTAAAAATTTTAAAAATGTTACTAAAAAAACCTCATAGTTATAGAAATTGAAAGCTATTTTAAGTATATAATTAAAGGAAGAAAAATAACAATAGAGATGATATATATATCATATAATATTTATAATTCAACAAATAAAAATATAATCTATTAAAACATAATTTGGAAACATGGATAGACATAGACATTGTCATACTGAGTGAAATAAGTCAGACAGAGAAAGACAAATATTATATGATATGGCTTATACATGGAATCTAAGAAAGGGTAAAAATGAAATTTATGTAAGAAACAGAAATAGAGTCACAGATGTAGAAAACAAACTTATGGTTACCAGGCAGTAAGGGAGGAAGGACAAACTGAGAGATTGGGATTGACATATACATACTACTACGTATAAAATAGGTAACTAATAAAGACCCACTGTATAGCACAGGGAACTCTACTCAATATTCTGTAATGGCCTATATGAGAAAAAAAAATCTAAAAAAGAATGGATATATATATATGTATGATTCATTTTGTTGTATAGCAGAAAGTAACACAACATTGTAAATCAACTATTCTCCAAAATATATATATACAAACTTATAGTATGCAAATAAGGAGATAATTGAAGGCATTTAGAATCAATTTCTTTTAAAACAAAATGGTCTTTTAAAGGGGAAAAATAAAATAGAATAAAATAAAAAAGTTTTGAAAAGTTAAAAGAAAAAAAAAAGAAAGAAAAATGACCAACAGAGTAGTGGGAAAATGCAATGAAGAAGAGTAAAAATAAACAAGACCAAAACCTTTATAAAGAAGACAAAACCTTGGCCTCACTGATGAAGACAGGAACTGGAAGAGGCAAAATACTTAATGTAAGTAAAAAGGGGTATGTAAGTGCAGAAGCAGCAGTAATTTTTAAAGAAAAAAACTTATAAACAGTTGTTTTTACAAACTTGAAATATTAGGGCGAACATACATTTTCACAGAAAATATACTACCTCCAAGAGGTGTCTTAGGAAGAAATAGAAACTCAGAACAGAGCTCTAAGAATTAAAAAAATTATATTAGAATTTAAATACTGAGACATATAATTAACATAATATCCAATCATTTTACAATCAAATTTACCAAATTCTAAAGGAAAGGATAATTTAAAACATATACCACTACATAGGATTTGGTCTCTTTATTTAACCTTAAACACCCTCTAATTTATTCAAATAAATCTATATGGTTATTGTAATATTCCAATCTAATCTATACATACTTGAAAATTCTAAACAAAATATTGAAAACTAACTCTACATTAAAATTCAAAATTTCTTATTCATGTATATGTATACAGGAAATTTCCATTATAATCTAGTTTGTGTTATAAAGGAAATGAAAATTTGGGGTCTTTTGTGTTTCCATACAAATTTTAAAATTATTTGTTCTAGTTCTGTAAAAAATATCATGGGTATTTTGATAAGGATTTCATTGAATCTGCAGATTGTCTGGGGTATTATGGTCATTTTAACATTATTACTTCTTCCAATCCAAGAACTCAGTATATCATTCCATCTGTTTGTGCCATCTTCCGTTTCCTTCACCAGTGTCTTATAGTTTTCAAAGTACAGGTCTTCTACCTCCTTGTATAGGTTTATTCATAGGTATTTTATTCTTTTTGATGTGATGGTAAATGGGATTGTTTCCTTAGCTTCTCTTTCTGAAAGTTCGTCGTTAGTGTGTAGAAATGAAACAGAATTTCCATATATTAATTTTGTATCTTGCAACTTTATTGAATTCATTGATGAGCTCTACTAGGTTTCAAGTAGTGTCTTTTGGATTTTCTATGTATAGTATTATGTCATCTGCAAACAGTGACAGTTTTACTTCTTCCTATATGATTTGGATTCCTTTGATTTCTTTTTCCTGTCTGATTGCTGTGGCTAGGACTGCCGATACTATGTTGAATAAAAGTGGTCTGATACTATGCTGAATAAAATTGGTCGCAGTAGGCATCCTTGTCTTGTTACTGATCTTAGAAGAAATGCTTTCAGATTTTCACTTTGAATATGATGTTAGATGTGGGCTTGTCATATACAGCCTTTATTATGTTGAGGTATGTTGCTTCTATGTCCACTTACTGGAGAGTTTTTATGTATGTTGAAGTTTGCAAAAGATTTTTCTGCATCTATTGAGATGATAATACGATTTTTTAAAACATCTTTATTGGAGTATAATTGCTTTACAATGGTGTGTTAGTTTCTGCTTTATAACAAAGTGAATCAGTTATACATATACATATGTTCTCATATCTCTTCCCTCTTGCGTCTCCCTCCCCTCAATCCCACCCTTCTAGGTGGTCACAAACCACCGAGCTGATCTCCCTGTGCTATGCGGCTGCTTCCCACTAGCTATCTATTTTACGTTTGCTAGTGTATATATGTCCATGCCACTCTCTCAATTTGTCACAGCTTACCCTTCCCCCTCCCCATATCCTCAAGTCCATTCTCTAGTAGATCTGTGTCTTTATTCCTGTCTTACCCCTAGGTTCTTCATGAACTTTTTTTTCTTAGATTCTAGATATGATTTTTATTCTTTTTGTAACATCTTTATTTTAGTATAATTGCTTTACAAGGTTGTGTTAGTTTCTGCTGTATAACAAAATGAATCAGCAATACAGATACATATATCCCCATATACATGTCCTCTTGTGTCTCCCTCCTGTCCTCCCTATCCTAGCCCTCTAGGTGGTCACAAAGCTCTGAGCTCATCTCCCTGTGCTATGTGGCTGCTTCCCACTAGATATCTATTTTACATTTGATAGTGTATATATGACAATGTCACTCTCTCACTTCGTCCCATCTTATCCTTCCTCCTCCCTGTGGCCTCAAGGCCATTCTCTATGTCCGCATCTTTATTCCTGTCCCACCCCTAGGTTCTTCAGAACCATTTTTTTTCTAGATTCTCTCTCTCTCTCTCTCTCTCTCTCTCTCTATATATATATATATATATATATATATATATGTGTGTGTGTGTGTGTGTGTGTGTGTGTGTGTGTGTGTTAGTATATGGTATTTTTTTTCACTCTCTGTATGACAGACACTAGGTCTATCCATCTCAGTACAAGTAACTCAATTTCATTTCTTGTTATGGCTGAGTAATATTCCATTAAATGTATGTGTCATATCTTCTTTATCTATTCATCTGTTGATGGACAGCTTGCTTCCATGTCCTGTCTATTGTAAATTGTGCTGCAATGAACAATGTGGTACATGACTCTCTTTGAATTATGGTTTTGTCAGGATATATGTGCAGTAGTGGGATTGCTGGGTTGTAGAGTATTTCTACTTTTAGTTTTTTTAAGGAACCTCCATACTGTTCTCCACAGTGGCTCTATCACTATACATTCCCACCAACAGTGCAAGAGGGTTCCATTTTCTCCACACCCTCTCCAGCATTTATTGTTTGTAGATATTTTGAGGATGGCCAATCTCTCCAGTGTAAGGTGATACCTCATTGCAGTTTTGATTTGCCTTTCTCTAATTAGAAATATTAGATTAGTGACTAGTGATGGTTGATCATCCATTCATGTGTTTGTTGGTAATCTGAAATTCTTCTTTGGAGAAATGTCTATTTAGGTCTTCTGCCCATTTTTTTTGGTTGAGTTGTTTGTTTTTTTTTTGATATTGAGCTGCATGAGCTGCTTGTATATCTTGGGGATTAATCCTCTGTCAGTTGCTTCATTTGCAAATATTTTCTGCCTTTCTGAGGGTTGTCTTTTTGTCTTGATTATGTTTTCCTATGCGGTACAACAACTTTAAAGTTTCATTAGGTTCCATTTGTTTATTTCTGTTTTTA
Source organism: Grampus griseus (assembly GCF_964374135.1). NCBI lineage: Eukaryota > Metazoa > Chordata > Mammalia > Artiodactyla > Delphinidae > Grampus > Grampus griseus. The sequence continues at coordinate 51,005,462 of NC_139012.1, forward strand.
TTTCCATTTGTCTAGAAGGTAGGTCAAAAAGGATCTAGCTGTGATTTACATCATAGAGGGTTCTGCCTATGTCTTCCTCTAAGAGTTTTACAGTGTCTGCCTTTACATTTAGGTCTTTAATCCATTTTGAGTTTAATTTTGTGTACGGTGTTAGGGAGTGTTCTAATTTCATTCTTTTACATGTAGCTGCCCAGTTTTCCGAGCACCACTTATTGAAGAGGCTGTTTTTCCTCCATTGTATATTCTTGCCTCCTTTATCAAAGATAAGGTGACCATATGTGTGTGAGTTTAGCACTGGGCTTTCTATCCTGTTCCATGGATCTATATTTCTGTTTTTATGCCAGTACCATACTGTCTTGATTACTGTAGTTTGTAGTATAGTCTGAAGTCCAGCATCCTGATTCCTCCAGCTCCGTTTTTCTTTCTCAAGATTGTTTGGCTATTCGGGGTCTTTTGTGTTTCCATACAAATTGTGAAATTTTTTGTCCTAGTTCTGTGAAAAATGCCAGTGGTAGTTTGATAGGGATTGCATTGAATCTGTAGATTGCTTTGGGTAATAGAGTCATTTTAACAATGTTGATTCTTCTAATCCAAGAACATGGTATATCTCTCCATCTTTTGTATCATCTTTAATTTCTTTCATCAATGTCTTATAGTCTTCTGGATACAGGTGTTTTGTCTCCTTAGGTGGGTTTATTCCTAGTTATTTTATTCTTTTTGTTGCAGTGGTAAATGGGAGTGTTTCCTTAATTTCTTTTTCAGATATTTCTTCATCAGTGTATAGGAATGCAAGAGATTTCTGTGCATTAATTTTGTATCCTGCTCCTGCACCAAATTCATTGATTAGCTCTAGTAGTTTTCTGGTAACATCTTTGGGAATCTCTACGTATATTATCATGTCAACTGTAAACAATGACAGTTTTCATTCTTCTATTCCAATTTGGATTTCTTTTATTTCTTTTTCTTCTCTGATTTTTGTGGCTAAAACTTCCAAAATTATGTTGAATAATAATGGTGAGAGAGGGCAACCTTGTCTTCTTCCTGATCTTTTTGGAAATGTTTTCAATTTTACACCATTGACAATGATATTGGCCATGGGTTTGTCATATATGGCCTTTATTATGTTGAGATAAGTTCCTACTATGCTTACATTCTGGAGGGTTTTTATCATAAATCGTGTTGAATTTTGTCAAAAGCTTTTTCTGCATCTGCTGAGATGATCATATGTTTTTTATCCTTCAGTTTGTTAATATGGTGTATCACATTGAATGATTTGCATATACTGAAGAATCCTTGCATTCCTGGGATAAATCCCACTTGATCATGGTGTATGATCTTTAAATGTGCTCTTGGATTCTGTTTGCTACTAAATTGTTGAGGCTGATGCATCTATGTTCATCAGTGATATTGGCCTGTAGTTTTATTTTCTGTGACATCTTTGTCTTGTTTTGGTATTCAGGGTGATAGTAGCCTCATAGTATGAGTTTGGGAGTGTTTCTCCCTCTGCTATATTTTGAAATAGTTTGAGAAGGATACGTGTCAGCTGTTCTCTAACTTTTTGATAGAATTTGCCTGTGAAGCCATCTTGTCCTGGGCTTCTGTTTATTGGAAGATTTTTAATCACAGTTTCAATTTCAATGCTTGTGATTGGTCTCTTCATGTTTTCCATTTCTTACTGGTTCAGTGTCGGAAGGTGGTGCTTTTCTAATAATGTGTCCATTTCTTCCAGGTTGTCCATTTTATTGGCATAGAGTAGCTTGTAGTTATCGCTCATGATCCTTTGTGTTTCTGCAATGTCAGTTGTTACTTCTCCTTTTTCATTTCTAATTCTGTTGATTTGAGTCTTCTTCTTTTTTTTTTTCCTTGATGATTCTGGCTAATGCTTCATCAATTTTGCTTATCTTCTCAAAGAACCAGCTTTTAATCTTCTTGATCTTTGCTGTTGTTTTCTTCATTTCTTTCTCATTTATTTCTCATCTGACCTTTATGATTTCTTTCCTTCTGCTAACTTTGGGGTTTTTTTGTTCTTCTTTCTCTAATTGCTTTAGGTGTAAGTTTAGGTTGTTTACTTGAGATGTTTCCTGTTTCTTGAGGTTGGCTTGTATTGCTATAACTTCCCTCTTAGAACTGCTTTTGCAGCATCCCATAGATTTTGGGTGGTCGTGTTTTCATTGTCATTTATTTCTAGGTAGTTTTTGATTTCTTCAGTGATCTCTTTGTTATTTAGTAGAGTATTGTTTAGCCTCCATGTCTTTGTATTTTTTTCAGTTTTTTCCTGTAAATGATATCTAGTCTCATAGCATTGTGGTCAGAAAAGATACATGATACAATTTCAATTTTATTAAATTTACCAATGCTTGATTTGTCACCCAAGATACGATCTATCCTGGAGAATGTTCCACGAGCACTTGAGAAGTAAGTGTGTTCTGTTGTTTTTGGATGGAATGTCCTATAAATATCATTTAAATCCATCTTCTTTAATGCATCATTTAAAGTTTGTGTTTCCTTATTTATTTTCATCTTGGTTGATTTGTCAATTGGTGAAAGTGAGGTGTTAAAGTCCTCTGATATGATTGTGTTACTGTTGATTTCCCCTTTTGTGGCTGTTATTATTTGCCTTATGTATTGAGGTGCTCTTATGTTGGGTGCATAAATATTTACAATTATTCTATCTTCTTCTTGTATTAATCCCTTGATCATTATGTAATGTCCTTTTTGTCTCTTGTATTATTCTTAAGTCTATTTTGTCTGATATGAGAGTTCCTACTCCAGTTTTCTTTTGATTTCCATTTGCATGGAATATCTTTTTCCATCCCCTCCCTTTCAGTGTGTATGTGTCCCTAGGTCTGAAGTCAGTCTCTTTTAAGCAGCATATATATGGGTCTTGTTTTTGTATACATATGGCCAGTCTATGTCTTTTGGTTGGAGCATTATTCCATTTACATTTAAGGTAATCATCGATGTTTAAGTTCCTATGACCATTTTATTAATTGGTTTTGGTTTGTTTTTGTAGGTCTTTCCCTTCTCTTGTTTTTCCTAACTAGAGAAGTTCCTTTGGCATTTGTTGTAAAGCTGATTTGTGGTGCTGACTTCTCTTAGCTTTTGCTTGTCTGTAAAGGTTTTAATTTCTCCATTAAATCTGAATGATATCCTTGCTGGGTAATGTAATCTTGGTTGTAGTTTATTCTGTATTATCACTTTAAATATGTCCTGCCACAGCCTTCTGGCTTACAGAATTTCTACTAAAAGATCAGTTGTTAAGCTTATGGGGATTCCCTTGTATGTTATTTGTTGCTTTTCTCTTCCTGCTTTTAATATTTTTTCATTGTATTTAATGTTTGATAGCTTGATTAATATGTGTCTTGTCGTGTTTCTCCTTGGATTTATCCTGTTTGGGATTCTCTGCATTTCTTGGACTTGATTGGCTATTTCCACTCCCATTTTAGGGAAGTTTTCAACTATAATCTCTTCAAATATTTTCCCAGTCCCTTTCTTTTTCTCTTCTTCATCTGGGACCCCTATAATTCGACTGTTGTTGCATTTCATATTGTCCCAGAGGTCTCTGTGTCTGTCTCAATTCTTTTCATTCCTTTTTCTTTATTCTGCTCTGCAGTAATCATTTCCACTATTTTATCTTCCAGGTCACTTATCCGTTCTTTTGCCTCAGTTATTCAGCTATTGTTTCCTTCTAGAAAAGTTTTAATTTCATTTATTGTATTTTTCAGCATTCTTTGTGTGATCTTCAGTAATTTTGGTTCCTTGTTTAACGTTTTTTGTTTTTACTCCATTCTATTTCCAAGATTTTGGATGACTTTTACTATCATTACTTTGAATTCTTTTTCAGGTAGACCACCTATTTCCTCTTCATTTGGTTGGTCTGGTGCGTTTTTACTTTGCTCTTTCAACTGCTGTGTATTTCTCTATCTTCTCATTTTGCTTAACTTACTGTGTTTGGTGTCTCTTTTTCACAGCCTGCAGGTTTATAGTTCCCATTGTTCTTGGTGTCTGCCCTCAGTGGGTGAGGTTGGTTCAGTGGGTTGTGTAGGCTTCCTCTTGGAGGGGACTGGTGCCTGTGTTCTGGTGGATGAGGCTGGCTCTTGTATTTCTGGTGGGCAGGACCATGTCTGGTGGTGTGTTTTGGGATGTCTGTGAACTTATGATTTTAGGCAGTCTCTCTGTTAATGGCTGGTGTTGTGTTCCTGTCTTGCTAGTTGTTTGGCATCAGTTGTCCAACACTGTATCTTGCTGGCCTTTGAGTGGAGCTGGGTCTTAGTGTTGAGATGGAGATCTTGGGGAGTGCTCTCACTGACTAATATTACATGGGGCTTCTAAGTCTCTGATGGTCCAATATCCTGAACTCATCTCTCCCGCTTCAGAGGCTCAGGCCTGCCAACCAGCTGGAGCACCAAGACTGTGTCAGCCATAGCTCTAAAGAAAATGGAGGAAAAATAATAGAGAAATAAAATAAAATAAAATAAACTTATTAAAAATATTATTAAAAATAATAAAACAATTTAAAATGTTAGAAAAAAGAAAGTGAGCAACCAAACCAATAAACAAATCCACCAATGATAAAAAGCACTAAAAACTATACTAAGGTAAACATAAAAAGCAGAAACTAGTCAATTGCATACATCACATTCCAAGTCTCCAGTTGCTCCCAAAGTCCATCACCTCAATTTTGGGATGATTCATTGTCTCTCCAGGTATTCCACAGATGCTGGGCACATCAAGTTGATTGTGGAGATTTAATCTGCTGCTCCTGAGGCTGCATAGAGAAATTTCCCTTTCTCTTCTTTGTTCACATAGCTCCTGGAATTCGGCTTTGGATTTGCCCTCTCCTCTTTGCCCCCTCCTGCATGTAGGTCACCCTCTGACATCTTTTCTTCACCCAGACAGGAGGAGGTTAAAAGAGTGGCTGATTAGGGGGATCTGGCTCACTCAGGATTGGGAGATAGAGGGTTATGGAAGGCAGGGAGAGCCTGTGGCAGCAGATACCAGCAAGAATTTGCAACAGCCTGAGGCATGCTGTATGTTACACAGGGGAAGTTGTCCCTGAATCATGGGCCCCTGGCAGTGATGGGCTACAAAGACTACCAGGAGGAGTGGTGTGGTTAGTGACCTTAGTGCTTTCACACAGTATTCTTGGTGACTGCAGTAGCAACCGTAATGTTTCATGTCCATCTTTGGTGTCCATACTGATAACCACAGCTCATGCCTGTTTCTGAAACTCGTTTAGGCAGTGCTCTGAATCCCCTCTCCTTGCCCACCCTAAAACAATGGTTTCTTGACTCTTAGGCAGTTCGAAACTTTAGCCCCCTTCAGGCTGTGTTCACGCAGCCAACCTCAGTTCTCTCCCTGGGATCTGATCTCTGAAGCCTGAGCCTGAGCCTCAGCTCCCATCCCCCATCCACCCTGGCAGGTGAGTAGACAAGCATCTCAGGCTGGTGAGTGATGGTTGGCACCAATCCTCTGTGTGGGAATCTCTACTCTGCCCTTGCACCCCTCTTGCTGTGATCTCCTCCATGGCTCCAAAGCTTTACCCCCGCCCACCTCCCATTTCCACCAGTGAAGGGGTTTCCTAGTGTTTGGGAACTTTCCCTCCTTCACAGCTCCCTCCCAGAGGTGCAGGTCCTGTCCCTATTCTTTGTCTCTGTTTTTTTTTTTTCTTTCTTTTTTTCTTTTGCCCTATCCAGGTACGTGGGGAGTTTCTTGCTTTTGGGGAAGTCTGAAGTCTTCTGACAGTGTTCAGTAGGTGTTCTGTAGGAGTTGTTCCACACGTAGATGTATTTTTGATCTATTTGTGGGGAGGAAGGTGATCTCCACATCTTACTCCTTTGCCATCTTGAAGGACCTCTCTCGATTTTTCTTCTTCAGTTTATTAATGTGGTGTATCACATTGTTTGAAGGAGAAAAAAATAAATGGAGGAATCACACTCCCTGACTTCAGGCTATACTACAAATCTACAGTTATCAAAATAGTATGGTAGTGACACAAAAACAGACACATAAATCAACGGAATAGAATAGACAGTCTAGAATTAAAGCCATGTACTTATTGTCAAATTTGTTTATGACAAAGGAGGCAAGAATATACAATGACGATAAGACAAACTTTCAGTTAGTGGGGCTGGGAAAACTGGTGAGCTACAGGTAAAGTATGAAATTAGAACACTCTAACACCATATATAAAAATAAACTCAAAATGGATTAAAGACCAAATGTAAGACTGGATACTATAAAACCTCTAGAAGAAAACATAGGCAGAATACTCCTTGAAAGAAATTGTAGCAATATTTATTTACATCTGTCTCCTAAAGAAAATGAAATAAATGCAAAGCTAAATGAATAAGACCTAATTAAACACAAAAGCTTTTACAGAGCAAAGGTAAACATCAACAGCATGAAAGGACAGCTAATTGAATGTGAAAAAAAATATTTGCAAATGATATGACTGATAAAGGGTTAATATGCAAAATATATAAACAACTCATACAATGCAATATCAAAACACAACCTGACTAAAACATGTGAAGAAGGCCTGAATGGACATTTTTCCAAAGAGGACATGCAGACAGACAATAGGCACATGAAAAGATGCTCAACATCACTAAGCATCAAGGAAATGCAAATCAAAACCACAGTGAGATATCACCTTACACCTGTCAGAATGGCTATCATCAAAAAGACCCCAAATAACAAATATTGGTGAGGATGTAGAGAAAAGGGAACCCTTGTACACTGTTGGTGGGAATACCACTGTGGAAAACAGTATAGAGGTTTCCCAAAAAACTAAAAATAGAACTACCCTATGATCTAGCAATTTAATTTCTTGGTATATATCCAAAAAAACAAACAAAAACAAAAACACTAATTCCAAAAGATACACACATCCCAATGTTCATAGCAGCATTATTTAAAATTGCCAATATATGGAAGGAACCTAAGTGTCCATCAACAGAAGAATGGATGAAGAAAAGTGTATATATATATATATATATATATATATATATATATATATATGCAATGGAATACTACTCAGCCATAAAAAAGAATGAAATTTTGCCATACCATGTAAGTCAGACAGAGAAAAACAAATACTGTAAGTTATCACTTCTTTGTGGAATCTAAAAAATGAAACAGAAAAATATAGCAAAAAAGAAACAGACTCACAGATAGGGAACAAATTAGTGGTTACCAGTGGAGAGAAGGAAGAGGAGAGTGGCAATGCAGGGGTAGGGAATTAAGAGGTACAAACCATTATGTATAAAATAAACTATAAGGATATATTGTACAACACAGAGAATATAGTAAATATTTTATAATAACTATAAATGGAGTATAACCTTTAAAAATTGTGAATTACTATATTGTACATCTCTAACTTATATAATATTGTACATCAACTATACTTCAATAAAAAAAGTTAAAAATATTAAAAATAAAGCAGAGCTGGTAGCTACCCAGCTGTTTAGAACTACAGGAGCTCCAGACTTCTGGTCCAAATATATATCCCTCAGGAAAGAAAAAAAAAATAAAAAAGAAAGGAAAAAAAGAAATGACATGATGATATTTGTTTAGGAAATCTACTGATATAGATTTTCTTAGTGAGAACTAAATAGTAAGATAAAGTTTAATAATGTTCCAAAATTATATATGATATATTCTTTTCACAACCTAGGAATAGAAAAAATAAAAGAGAAATTCTCAGTCTTACAAATGATATACAACAAGTTTCCTTAGATATCATATGACCAATGTTGATTTTTATTTAAAAATATATATACCAAAAAATCAACTGAAGTAGTAAAAGAAAAATGACAGTAAAGTTTTAAGGATTGGAAAATCAGAACTCTTATTTACTTATGTATCTCTATTACTCTATTGTTTTATTCAAGGTCATTGTTTCTCTTGCTTTCTTCCTCCCTTTTTTTTTCTTTCATCTTTTCACATTTTATTATTTTATAATGTGTTTTCCTTATTTTTATTTTTGCTGTTTCTCTTTATTTATTTTAGAAATTTTGTTTTGCTTTGTTTTTACCTTCTTTTTAAAATTTTTTATTTTATATTGGAGTAGAGTTGATTAACAATGTGGTGTTTCAGGTGTACAGCAAAATGATTCAGTTATACAAATATATGTATCCATTCTTTTTCAAATTATTTTCCCATTTAGGTTATTATAAAGTATTGGGCAGAGTTCCCTGTGCCATGCAGTAAGTCTTTGCTGGTTATCTATTTATATAAAACACATAGAGGCTAAACAATATGCTACTGAACAACCAATGGATCACTGAAGAAATCAAAGAGGAAATCAAAAATACCTAGAGACAAATAAAAATGAAAGCATGGCAATACAAAATCTATGGGATGCAGCAAAAGCAGTTCTAAGAGGGAAGTTTTTAGCAATACCATCTTACCTTAGGAAACAATAAAAATTCCAAATAAACAACCTAAACTTACCCCTAAAGCAACTAGAGAAAGAACAAACAAAACCCAAGTTAGTAGAAGGAAAGAAATCATAAAGATCAGAGCAGAAATAAATGACATAGAGACAAAGAAAACAATAGAAAAGATCAATGAAACTAATATCTGGTTTTTGAAAAGATAAACAAAACTGATAAACCTTTAGCCAGATCATCAAGAAAAAGAGGAAGAGGACTCAAATCAATAAAATAAGAAATTAAAGAGGAGAAGTTACAACAGACACCACAGAAATACAAAGATTCATAAGAGACTACTACAAGCAACTCTATGGCAATAAAATGGACAACCTAGAAGAAATGGACAAATTCTTAGAAAAGTACAATCTCCCAAGACTGAACCAGGAAAAAATAGAAAATATGAACTATCACAAGTACTGAAATTGAAACTGTGATTAAAATACTTGCAACCAACAGAAGTCCAGGACCAGGTGGCTTCAGAGGCAAATTCTATCAAACATTTAGAGGAGAGTTAACATCTACCCTTCCTAAACTATTCCAAAATATATCAAAGGAAGGTATACTACCAAACTCATTCTATGAGGCCACCATCACCCTGATATCTGTTTATTTATTTTTAATTTGAATTATAAGAACATTTTTGAAGGGCTTTATACTTTAGAACTCTGAAAGGTTAAGGTTGGGATTTCTGATTGGTAGGTAATTTGTATTATTTTTTTCCAAGTTTCTTTGGTATTTTCAACATAAGACCATTTCATATTTATTCTTAAGCATAGAGCTCACTGATCATACAAACTGTACAAATTCAATATTTGTATATTTGACATTGGTACGGTGTTGTTTTTTATATCTAAAAAGATGTCATTATCCTTTTATTATAAAGGTTTTAACACATTATCTTCCCTTAATTCTCTTCTATGCTTTAGTATAGACTGATCTTTTGAATTAACAACAAAGAAAAGTAATTAAATATAAAAAGGTTTTTTTCTTATTATGTACACAACTAAAAAGTGGACCTTCATAGAATAAATAATTATAATATTTTAGTATGTCTGGGCTGCTGAATGAGACTGTTACAATTGTCAGTCTTTTCCCTGACACTCCATTCCCTGGTGTTGTCTCTCCATAAACATGAAAGATTCCCTCCCTACATCTGGGATATTCTTTAACATCTCTCAATAATGTTTTATAGTTCTCTGTGTACAGATCTTGGGCATCTTCTATAAAAATGTATAAGTAGTTATATGAAACATTTTGGTGCTACTTATAATTAATCCATAATTTAAATTTCAGTTTCTAAGTTATCATGTTGGCTATATAAAAATAAATTCTTTGGATGTTGACACTTTATCCACTCATTTTGTTAACTATTTTTAAATTATTTGGCTTAATCTTCTGACATACTGTAATATTATGTAATGCTTTGTAAACTTTTAAAATGAAATAATAACAGAATATTCTAGACATAGAAAAACATAATACCATGGCAATGTCAATTCTACACAAATTAATATACAGCTTTAATTCAACTCCAAATGAAATACTAACAGATTTTTTTAAAACTTGACAAAGTCATGACTTTTATTAAAGGTTGTTTATGTAACCATTGAGGTAACCATATAGATTTTCTCTTTAGACCATTTTATATGATGAAATATCAATAGGTTTGAAATATTAAACCATTCATTGTTCTTCATATAAAACACATTTGATCCTGATGTGTTACTTTCTTGATTTGGTGATAGATTCTGTTTCCTAATGCTTTATTGAAAAATGTATTATCAATATTCATTACAGTTATTTGTCTCTACTATTTCTGTATAATCTTCATCAGGTTTATGTACTAATATTGTATTTGCTTTATAAAATTCAATTCATTGTAACTTTATAAAAGTTTAATGTCCCAAATACCTAAACCAAAAGACATGATAAAGAGAATACTGGCTTTAAAGCCAAATAAAATTTGAATCCTCAATTCTTCCCTTAGTCTTTTCCTGATTGTCTGCTGTAATTCATAGGTTAAAAAAAAAATCAACAGATATGGAAGAGAAGGGGTATCTGACCCTATCATTTTCTCCTTTTCAAGGATAAATGAAGTTTTGTGTTTATATTAACAATCATTCTGCCAGTTTCCACAAAATTATTTCTATTTTAGAATCCAAGTGCTAGTAAAAAGTTATCCTCAAGGCTTTTTACTTTTCAGCAAATATTTTAAATATTCTTTCATTCATCCATAATTTAATCCTTCCAGCCAGCAATGTGTTCATTTCAAAATTTTGAAAATGTACCATACACTAGACTCTGATATAAAATAATGAACAAATGCTTTTATAGAAATAAAGAGACTGAAATCCTGAAGGTAGATGGACTTAGTCAGTGTTACATGAGCAGGGGGCAATATATGTTTATCCTGATCACTAGTCTACTATGAGTTCTATAAGATATTGCAGTCTTTTAGCTTCTATCTCATTAATGTTTGTTTTATTATATTTTGTTTATTTTTTTAGGTATTATTTGGTTAGTTTAATGGAACTGCAGACATTTCATTTTGGTCAATAATTTGACCACACAAGAGCAACTGTTAAATTGTGGATTGGTGGATCATTTTCAACCATTAAAATTTATGACAAAACAAACATCAGCATGGTAAGTTAGGAGGCAGTATGTATAACCTAAGATACTCATATGAATGCATTAGGTGGTTTTGGACTGACAAATAATTTCAGATCTAATTAGGTTTTAGAAAATAGTAATTATGAATGGTGATTTGCACAATCCCTCTTTTAATTATTTTATTTGCAGGGTCAAGGCTTGCTGATTCATGAAACAGTAAATTTGACAATCTATTTGGAGTATGAAAAATAGTTTTAGTGGAAGGGCACTTTAGAAGACATTTTAGTGCTGTAGAGAATGCTATAGAGAATTTAGTCTGTTAATAGTATCTAGCAAAACAAAATCAACCTTATGGTACTTTACTAATAAATGAAGATTAAAATGTCGTATACCATTTCTCCAGTGTTTCAAATGTAGCCTAGAATTAGAAATATTGTTCTTGTGTTATCTTTGAAATTAAAAAAAAGACAATATTCTCAAGAAAGACATGGTTATAATATGTTTATGATTTTCTAAAATAAGTTGTAATACTTCTGGTAAACATAGAAAATGCAATGTACATGACTTACTAAGTTTCTATTGTCCTTGCTAAACCTTTCTTAAAATGCTTATACATGAACGTTTATAAGAATCATTGAATACAATGACAGGGGGGATCAGAAAAAGTGACAATAACTGAGAAAGGTTGAATAAATTCTGGAAGCTGCAAAGCAGGTGGATGAGGACAACTAATTATCATAGCAGAAGTAGGTGAAAACCATGCCTATAGTAACAAAAACAATGTTAAGCAATTTATGGCCTAGAACCCAGAATATGCTCAGTGATGAAAGGAACAAAGGGTTTAGTACAACATTGAAAATGTAAGTATTCGTATAAAATCTGCACAAGGAAAAATTCTATACCTACCTACCAAAATGTCATAAAATTACCCATCTGTAGTGGGTAGAATAGTGATCCCCCAAAAGATATATCCACATCCTAACTATTGGAACTTGTGAATGTGACCTTATTTGGAAAAGGGATTTTTGAAAAATGTGAGTTAAGTATCTTGAGATGAAGATACCATTCTGGGTTACAAGAGTGGGCTTTAAAGCCACTGACAGGTATCCTTAAAAGAGAAAGGCAGAGGGAGGTAAGATAGAGAAAAAGAGAAGACACAAACAAAAGTGGCAAGGAACAGATTCTCTCCTAGAGACTCTGCAGGGAACACAACTCTGCCTTCACCTTGATCTCAGACTTCTGGCATCCTGAACTATGAAAGAATAATTTTTTGCTAAGTCACTAAGTTTGGGTAATTTTTCATAGCAGTCGCAGGAAACTAAAACACCAATCCTCCCCCTGATAAAAGAATGGAAGTTTATTCTCTCTGGGAAGGTTGATTCAGAGTATCTGGAAATGTGAAGCATAAGTGAAGGCAAAGGAATATACAAAAAACAAGTGGGTTAAATGAGAAATTATGCATAGTGAACAGTGAAGTATTTGTTACACATGCTGTATTTCTGATAATAAGGGAAGCCACATTAACCCCAGTATACATAAGTTTGGATAATCTTGTTTTAAGAAACATACCAGATCAAAAGAACATGTCAAATGTTGATGGCAGTTAATTTCCCTTAAATAAGAAAAAAAAAAATGTGGTGTCAATTTGGGTAATTGATGATGCTCACCAATCACAGCTCCAGTCACCAAAGACAGAGCTTTCATTAAACTCTTTAGAGATGTAACTTGAGTTTAAAGAAACCATGCAGATCCAATACACGTTTGAGGAAAACCACTAAAATAAAAGAATAAAGTAGATAAACAGAACATAAAGTAACAGGAAAATCTAATGCACTGCATAAGAATAAAGAAATTTAATGACTCAGGTTGACAGAGAAGATATTGCTTTATAGACATAAGAATGTATAGAGTGAAATTTTACATAATAAAAAAGAATCTGTTGGGGGTTTAAAACGTTAAAAAAATGAACAAGCATTACAATTGTTGGATATAGAGCCAAGAAAATGTATTTAAAAACTGCACATAGAAATAAAAAAATTGTGGACTAGTAGAGATATTAGAATATTAAAACAAGAAGTCTAGCAACTAAATGAAAGGACTATCAAAAATTGAAAACAGAAAATTACAGAGAATAAATTATCAACTACATAATAAAATTTTCACATATTTGAGGACAGTCAAACTGAAAGGGTCTACTGAGTGTCCAACACAGAGAATTTTTTAAAATTCTATCAATATATTAAGATATGTCATTGTAAAATTGTGAAATTTAAAATATCAGAAATAGAAGACAGTATTCCAAAAGCATCCAGAGAAAACATACACACACAGATTTAAATGATTGAAAACTACAGTTTCAGAACACATTAAACAGTCCTGAAATCCACATTATAAAGAACTAAGAAATGAAAAATTCTTAATGCAATTATTTTCTATGGGAGAATTCTATACTAGTCATATAATCAGGCAAGCGTGAATGTCAAATAATCCCATTCCTAGATATGCAAATACTCTCAACATTCTCAGAAAGTTACTGAAAGATGAATGTACTTAGTAAAGCAAGAAAGAGGAAGCTGTAGGGTCTAGGGCCTGGGGTTTCCAACACCAAAGGGAAGGACAGAGGCCCCAAGAGGACACTGAAAATCAGTCCTAAGCTGTGTGTTGTGCAACACGTCTGGAGAGCACACAATTTCAAACTGGATTAAAGAGTGAACCTCAAAATTATTATTGGGAGATGCAGCCTTTGGACAGGAAGTGTGATGGTTATTTAGTGATAAATATTAAAATTAAATAAATAAAAATTAGGAAAAGAATCCCAAAAAAATTTAAAAGAAAATACATCATGTGTGATCTAAAAAAAAATACAAATGAACTTATTTACAAAAGAGAAGCAGACTCATATACTTTGAAAACAAACTTATGGTTACCAAAGGGGAAACATTGTGAGGAGGGATAAATTAGGAGTTTAGGATTGACATATAGACACTACTATATATAAAATAGATAATCAACAAAGACCTACTCTGTAACACAGGGAACTCTACTCAATATTCTGCAATAACCTATATGGAAAAAGAAACTGAAAAAGAACGGATATATTTATATGTATAACTGAATCACTTTGCTGTACAACTGAAACTAATGCAACATTGTAAATCAACTATACTACAATATAAAATAAAAAATTAAATTAAAAAAAAGTAACATATAAATCACATCAAAACAAATGATCAGCCTAGTTAGATTGACTAACCTGGGGTTATGACTTCAATAGTTTATATGTAACACAGGTCTTCAGATTTACCTTCTAGAGACTCTCCTCCTTTAACAATTAAAAATTCTTATCCAGAAAAAAAAAAAAAAGAAAATACATCAGAGAATGGTTCATGTCTCAGTTGTGAATAATATATATATAGTCATAAAGATGAAAATTCAGAAAACTGGTGTAACAAAAAATGTGTTATAAATAATCAAGCTTTGACTGGAAAAGAAGTTCAACTATACCTTCCACAATATTAAGGTCAAAAATGGAGATATCTATACATAATAATATAAATATGTTATTTTCAAATCTGGAGTTAAATACCAACTATCATGAGAAACTGCTAAAGGAGTAGGAATGATTGCCCATGAGAAGAGCATTTTGAATTAGATAGGTAGTTAGAAAATAGATTTTAATTTCATCCTATTCAAAGCATTATTTCAAAGACATTTTCTAGAATTAAATACTTTAATTTCTCATTACTGGTTACCTGTGTCTCAAATACAACAAATGAAGGCAAAGTTTATGAGGAACAGGTGAATACAATGCATTGACAGCCCTCAAAGTTCCCTCTTTAGTCCTTTCCACACTTCTTTTTGAGAGAGGTTTTTCCATATTTTTGTACAAAGGTAATGGTATAGAAGCACTGAACCACACTGCTTCTGGAAGGGGTGGGAATGTAAGGAGTATTGGGATCTCTTGGAATACAAGACTAGACATTGATACCTACATCTTGAACAAAATAGAAATGATCTACGTTTTACAGATAGGCTGCATACCTGTGGTAGCTTTCAAACAATTTTCTAAGTCAGAGCTTGAAGCAGCAAAGAACCAAACATGCGATTGGACATCTCTTCCCTTTTTCTGCTCAAGAAGAAAGGCACAACAAAGGAGGAATTCTTAAAGAAATGTCCAGGCTACAAGAAGGAAGAAAATAAAATAAAAAATTAATGTGAAGGACTACATTTAGTCATGCCCTTCCACCATACCTCTAGTTTCATACTCAAGTTCTCTAACTAAAATTAAGACTGTATATATATGTGGAACAAAGTCCCCAATAAGCTTGAGTAGATTGAACAGTTTACCTGTATTTCTCAAAATATGAGGATCACATTCAGTATAAAACCAAGATTCTTCAAAAGACACACAGACATACACACACACACACAGACACACATACATCCTTATTTAACAGAAAATACACCAGTGAAAAAATAAGCTTACCTAGCATAGGCATGCATTTAATGCAATCAAAATTTCCTTAATACTTCTGAGATTTCCAATCAGTCTCCAACTGTGTAGTAACAGCATGATATCTTCATTAGCAATAGAATGAGATAGCAAGTAACCAAAAGAAAAACATGTATTAACATGCTGCTATATGCTAGATACTGTGTTAGTTCTTACTACTTTGCCACTTTAGACATACAAATATAAAATGCTTTCCATTCATAATGTGAAATTTTATTTTAGCTGTATTTTAGGTTAACCAAACAGATATTCCACTTGTGGATACAATGCTCTATGTTCACAATATATATGTATACTCAATAAAATTATCCTTCTTTATAGAAGCATGGATTGTTTAGACAGTCATTCCAGGCCACAGTCGTACCATGATTTACACCTTGTATGGTTATTGGCAGATTCAGGATGATTGGTGTGTTTGCAAATTATATATCCAATAAAGACCTAGTATCCAGAATACACAAAAAACACTTGCAACTCAATAACAAAAATACAAACCTAATTTAATCTTTAAAACAAACCTCTGAAGTAGGTACTACTTATTTTATAACTGGGGAAAGTGAAGATTCTAGACAGGTTAATCTGTAAATCTACTCCAGAACCTGTGCTCCTAACATGCTTCTCCACGTGGCAAGTTACCCCACAATATGAGGGCAGTGTTTAAGTTCCAAAAGAGAAGTTCAGAGAACACATCTGGTGAGTTTCCAGGAGTAAAGGTCAGTGGGTTTCCGAGAAGCAAAGAACAACTTTGTAGGAGAATATTCGTTTTTTTTTTTTTTTTTTTCCCCTCCATTGTTATATAATACCTAACATAAATTCTGTTTTGCCTCTTGGCCTGCAAAGCTTATTTACTGTCTGCCTGTTACAGGAAAAAAAAAAAAAAAAACAGGCTGACCCTTGTTTTGAAAATCATAATACATAAAGAAAAACTCATATATAGTAAATTTGTTAATATAATTATCTTTTTAATTAACACTTTATTTTGAAGTAGTATAAAGTTCACAGAAAAATTGAGAGGGGAGGTCAAAGAATTTCCATGTACCTCCTGCTCCCACACATTTATATCTTCACACTTTGTTAACTTTCCCCACAATAGGGGTATATTTGTCACAATTGATAAACTACATCGACACATTAGAATAACCCCAAATCCATAGTTTACTTTACTCTTTACATTTGGTAATGTACATCCTATGAGTTTGGACAAGTGTATAATAACATGTATCCATCATTATGTTATCATACAGAGTATGTTCACTGCCCTAAATATCCTTTATGCTTTGCCTCTTCATACATCCCCAATCCCCAGCTCCTGGAAATCCCTGATATTTTTACTGTTTCCATTGTTTTGTATGTCCCAGATTTCATATAGTTGAAATCATACAGTATGTAGTCTTTTCAGTTGACACCCTTCACTTAGTAATATGCATTTAAGATTCTTCCATGCCTTTTCATTTTTTTCTCTTATTTGTGGATTTATTTATATTTATTCTATTAATCTTTTTTCCCTAGTATCAAAGATTAATTTAGTAGAATTTTCCTTCCAGTTTTATTGAGATATAATTGTCATACAGCACCGTATAAGTTTAAACTATACAGCATAATTATTTGACTTACATACATCATGAAATGATTATCACATTAATTTTAGCGAACATCCATCATCTTATAAAGGTACAAAATAAAAGAAAAAGAACAATTTTTTTTTTTTGCTTGTGATG
Source organism: Grampus griseus (assembly GCF_964374135.1). Classification (NCBI taxonomy): domain Eukaryota; kingdom Metazoa; phylum Chordata; class Mammalia; order Artiodactyla; family Delphinidae; genus Grampus; species Grampus griseus. The sequence goes on from NC_139012.1 coordinate 51,022,747, forward strand.
AGACCTCATAAGATTTACTCTCTTTCAGATATAACATAGAGCAGTGTTAGTTATATTAATCATGTGACTAGTACCTATCCCTAGTATCTATTAATCTTATAACACTGTACTTTTTTTTTTTTTTTTTTTGCGGTACGCGGGCCTCTCACTTCTGTGTCCTCTTCCGTTGCGGAGCACAGGCTCCGGACGCGCAGGCTCAACGGCCATGGCTCACGGGCCCAGCCACTCCGCAGCATGTGGGTTCCTCCCGGACCGGGGCACGAACCCACGTTCCCTGCATCAGCAGGTGGACTCTCAACCACTGCGCCACCAGGGAAGCCCCCTCATTTTGTCTTTTTAAACACATGCTATAGGACTTTTAATTTAGTTTTCTTTTTATTATTATTTACATATTAATATCATTATATACAACTGTCGTATTTCTACCTCTCAACTATAATCACTTACAATGAATGTTTTATTTCTATTAGTGTTTTCCTATATTTTTAAATATTCTTACATCTTGTAATTATTATCAATTTTATCTGGAGAAACATCTGTCTCACATTAAGCGTATACATATATATCACATAAATATATATATATATGAATAAAAGTAATGGATGAATAGCAAGTGGTTATTGCAGTAATTTTCTTTTGCACAAATAATAATTTAATTGAGGTTTTCCATACATGTTACAAAGGAAATGAATGATACAAAATAATGTAAGTTACACAGAGATATCATCCATCTGGGATTTCAGGATGGATTCTCTAAGGGAGCACAGAGACCGTTTTGCAGCCTTCAAATGTATAGGTCAGAAATATTCCTATGGGAAATCATAGCCCAGTTAGGTTGGAAAAGGCCACACAGGCCAACCGACAGAGCAGCCTCTGCTCTAACACAATGTCATATGGTTGCTCTCTTTGGTATTATGACTCAGTAGATATAGAGAGAGCTGGAGAGTTTGTATTTCAAACCAGGTGATTCTATTGCTGCTTCTCTGTGAACCACATCAGGTAGCACTAGGTCTTTTAAAATGACTAATTAAAAGACCTAAATAAATGGAGGTCTATAACTATTTCCTTTTTATGCAGATATGTAGCCAAATTTATTGATTTAATTTTTTTTCTCTATACATTTATAGAACAAAGCTTATTAAGATATATCATGGGGCTTCCCTGGTGGCGCAGTGGTTGAGAATCTGCCTGCTAATGCAGGGGACACTGGTTCGAGCCCTGGTCTAGGAGGATCCCACATGTCACGGAGCAACTAGGTCTGTGAGCCACAACTACTGAGCCTGCGCGTCTGGAGCCTGTGCTCTGCAACAAGAGAGGCCACGATAGTGAGAGGCCCACACACTGTGATGAAGAGTGGCCCCAGCTTGCCACAACTAGAGAAAGCCCTCACACAGAAATGAAGACCCAACACAGCAAAAATAAATTAATTAATTAATAAACTCCTATCCCAACATCTTCTTTAAAAAAAAAAGAGATATATCATGGCATTTTGAAGACAGTATTTGGTGTAGTAATTAGCATAATTACTCTATCAGCTGATATTATATGCATGTATTTAAGAATAGATGTGTAGATGTGATCATTGAATTTCATCACTGGGTTTGTTTTGTGCTGTTTTCAATTAGCCTTAAATTATAAGATTTTATAGAATATTGTGATGCTTCTACTACTAAAATTACCTTCTAATAAGTTCAGTAAGCTAATAATTGTAATCAACATTTACACTTATTACTTTATATATCCTCTGAGATTCAGACACACACACCTCTGAGGAGATGGTGTGTCTGAATTAATATCTTATATGACAGTTCAAATGTATAATTTTCTAGGGTTTCTTAAAGCTAGTGTAATATAGAAGAATCATTAATATATTCAGAATTAACACAATTTTAATACTAGTTTTGCAATATCTGATCTTTCTCTTTCTACTCTCAATGAAGAAAATGTCTGCCTTTGCATGTAGCCATAATATTTTGTGTCAGTAAGATAAAATTAAGAAAACAGCTTTATTCAAAGCCATAGGTCTTGCTTCAGTAGATAATATGCACTAAAAAGGGGTAGTAACTTAGAGAAAGAGGTGTGATTCTAAGTCTTACCAGCGACCCTATGTATGAATTTTCCTGAGTCATTTACCATCAGAAAGTCTCAACTTCCTCACCAGAAATATTAATTGGAATATATAATTTCTATTTTTCTAGTTTCCATCCCATGCCTCTTTTATTCTCATAAAATTAAATTTCATTTTGAAAGGTGCATAAATTTATGAACTAAAGCAGGCATATAACAATAAGTATGTTTTCTATTTCAATATTTTTAACTTTAAATAAATGAGAGACTCAAGCTATATCAGGAAAAAATGGAAATATATTTAACAAATTTTAAATAATATCTAAGAGTTTTAATAAAAATATTTATCAAAAATCATTACATCAAAAATGGAAATGTCAAAAATCAAACTCTAAAATTTTAGGAGAAAAGAAAAGTGAATATATTTCTATTTTGTGGTACAATATACATTATAAATAGTACACAAAATCTGTTAACTTGAAAAACATTGACAATTTGGTAAATTGAACATATTAGTATATTAAAATTATTATTAAAATGATATAGTACATTATGATATATTATTTATCATATATCAATATATTATTCCAAATATTGGTATATAATTTTATAAACTAATATTATTTTATACATGAATATTTTAGAGTTAAGCAATTTTTAAATCAAAAGTAATTTTATGCTTATATTTCCAGTTAAGTTAAAGCAACAGGCACCAAATTTAATCTTCTGTCTGACACAATAAAAACAGACAGATGAGAAAATGCGTTGTAAGACAATGAATATCAGGCAAGTAATGGCAATAATTCTGAGAGACAGGAAACAATCAAGGTTGTACCCATGAACTGCCTTGAAGGAGGTTCCAAGCTGTGGCACAATTCATGGTGGAGCTACAAGCTAACTGGTATGATTCATTAATACAAATGTAAATCTCTTTATTCAGAGATGAATATTGCTCAGTCTAAATTTAGAAAATGTATTCCCGAAAGGAAGAAAACTAAGCAACATTTCACAAACCAGAATATTTATAATTAAAACTCACAGCAAGTAACCAATAAACAAATGTGAGTACAGTATTTGTGGATGAAGGACTAATAATAAGTAGTCATTTAAATTGATCTCTGGGTTTTTAACTTTCCTTCCATTTTCCCTATGAGACATAGATCCATAATATTCTACTCTCTTTTAGAAACACATTTCTGACATTATAATCAATAGAGAAAACATTTATCCTATCTTTCACTGAGACCATACAGCAACTAGAACTTGGACTTTTTAGTTTACTCAGTGATATTGGTAGGAGTTACTAAATACCAATATATAAATCTAGTGCAGTTATTATTTTTTTGGCCATACCTCAGTTTTTTGTTATTATTTTTCAGTTTAAATAAAAAAAAGAAGTATAAGAATCTCATTATGATGAAAAAAACATTGCAAAATGGCACTTCAGAACACTTATATTGGTCTAATATTCTTAATTGCTCCATAGTCTTTAGTTATGTATCCTTGAATGATTTTACAGCACAACATCTTGAAAGTAAGAAAGTACTGGGTGGCTATGGGTTGAAGTTGGCTCTTTAATATTGTAAAATAAAGGTTCTGCTTTTGGAAGAATTGACCTAAATGCAGTTTAAGTACACTGTCAGCTTTAAAGTGTATCAGTAGTGCTAACACTGCGCCCACACCAACTTATTGTTCAAGAATTTGGATAAATATCAGTAAATGGCAAAGAAGGGAGACACTGAAACACCACAATAACAAACAGAACCTTCATGTATTATATCTTAGACACTCTCTTAACAATAGAAGTAAAAAGTTCATTGCAAATGTTTTCATCTCATGCTGTTGACTGCAATGTGTTTATAAAGAAAAAAAGGAAAAATATCTTACATAGTTCAAATATCTGGACAGGGAGATGAAACTTTATATATGAACTCATCAAGTCCAACCCCTCCCACCCACACCTATCACCATCTGTAACAAATCAAAACAAAGTAAAATAAAAGTAGAATAATTTGGCAATACACTAGTTTATTTGTTAAGAGTGAATTTATTTTTTTTTATCCAAATGAAAGCTTATATAAATAGATAGTTTAGAAAGTTGTGTTCTGGTTGAATTGGAGATGTAGTATCTAAAGTATCCATGGATGTGTTTTAATCATCACTCTGAGGTGTGCTCTTGAATCACATTATTAGAGTTTTTGAGGAAACAATTAAAAACCACCCCTTTTTAAAAACTGGGCAGAAAATTTGAATGAATGTTCCAGAATACTATATTTGAGTAACAGTTTGTATAGCAATCAGGTAAGAAACATAGAAACATAGGGAGATGAGACAGCAGCTTCAAAATATTTGAACTGAGCTTAAGGTGTTAGTTCAATAGTTGAAGTGTTAGCATTTTGGTGCATTTGTCTAGAAGAACACATAAATTGATGGAAGCAATTGCATTCATTTCTGGGAATCAAAACATAAAGGCATTTAGACATCCTGGAACATGTTCAGGAAGCAATGAGGATGGAGAAGGGTCACAAAACCAAGTCACATAAGGAAGTTTGGAGATGATTAGCCTGGGGAAGAAAGAAAAATCAGAAAATAAGATATTTTCCAGGTATTTGAAGAACAGCCACTTGGAAGGGGACTTGTTTAGTTCTTATCCTCAAGTATTTATTGACTACCTACTATATTTCATGTTAGATGTGGAGAATATATCATGGAAGAACACAGGCATGGTCTTGACCTCAATGGAGCTTCTCAGAGGGAGACAGACAACCAACAAATTTGAAAAAACTAAATTATGTATTTGAGATATATGCTATGAATAAAAGGGACAAGCAATTATAGAAAGTAGCAAGAGACATACAGTGGATCACATAATGTTTGAAGGATTTTTTTTAGGAAGTACTATTTTAAATGTTCATTCTGAGGGACTGAATTGGTAACCAGCCTGGAAATATCAGAGAGATGATTCTTTTCAACAAATAACAAAATTCCTCAAAGATACAGCATATTGTCCTAGATTGTAAATATAAAGAGTCATTAGATAATTCAATCATAGATTGAAGAAACATGTGTGGAGAATAATTTAAAAATTAATTTGAGTATTAAACTATGAGAACTAAAACTTAGTAATAAATAGCATGCAGTTCTGACAATCTCTTTTTACATGTGAAATTACTTTATCAAGACAAAGTTTAGAACAGTGCTTCCCTGGTGGCGCAGTGGTTGAGAGTCCGCCTGCCGATGCAGGGGACACGGGTTCGTGGCCCAGTCCGGGAGGATCCTACATGCCTCGAAGCGGCTGGTCCTGTGAGCCATGGTCGCTGAGCTTGTGCGTCTGGAGCCTGTGCTCTGCTACGGGAGAGGCCACAGCAGTGAGAGGCCCGCGTACCGCAAAAAAAAAAAAAAAAGTTTAGAACAGATCTTTATTATTCATAGATAGAGTCCCACATTACACTTCTGAAATTTTAGGTAAAATTTCCAAAATAATTAAATATATTTCAGTGGTGAATCTAACAAGAAGATTAGATAAGAATTTTGATAAAATACATGAAAAAGGATGACCCTCATTAAGCTATAGTAATTTGTTTCATATTAAATTATAACGTATATTTTATAAAGTTAAATTATTTGTATTAATTAATTATTTGTATTAATTATATTAAAATCATAGAAAATAACTGAGGAATTCAAGGGAATACTTCAACAATATTGTGTCAAAAGTGTAAACACTAAGCTGGTTTCACAATTTGTCAATTAATCTATAACTCAAGGGAATGCAAAACAGACTTAGAAAACGGCTGAGCCTCAGTGCAGTTATTGATCACACCTTCTTTTCATCAGCTTTAAGAGGTATGTTGGGGTAGGAACAAGATTGGGTCTGGATTTAGTCTAGATTTTGTGTAACCAAACTACGTATTTCAGGCTTACCTACATCTAGCCTTCTTTGGGTGTCAGGACTCTTAGATCTTCTTTGAACTCCCCCTTTAATAGGTGCACACACACATATTAAATGAAACGTTAATATCTGTCGATATTAACTACTAAATATGTCATATCAGTTCCCATTACTTATAATTTTAATGGGATTTCCTGCTATAATTTCTTCTACCCAGTCCCCCACTTAACCCTATTCAACCCTTCATGTATGTGTCATTGTAGTCTTTTCAAATGTAAATATGACAGATGGATTATGTTGACCCCTTGGATAGCACCATCTGACCAGACATCTATATGGCACTGGAGTAATCATTGGTCTTTGATACTACTTCTTTTGGATCATCTCCTGAGAATTCATCCTTCTTCCACTTTCACCAGCACATACTCTCTATATTTCCCCAAACACAAACTGCCTTTCTATGCTCTCCTACTTCTTAGTAAGATACCTCATTTTCCTAATTTTATATTGGTTATGAAATGAAATCCCATATACACCTCATAACATTTTTTATTGCCCTTCACATACACATACACCTCTCCTTACATCACAGTCCTTTTGGTCCAATGGTATTTGTACTTCTCTTATGGGCTACTCTGATCCCTTAAAAAAAAGAAAAAATATATATATATAACATATATTCATTCAAAAGGTTGGAACCTTTCTGACAAGTCAAGCTATTACTTCTTATGCTTATCATAATGTCAACCTCTTATTATGTAACACTAGGAGTTCAGATCTACAGTGTAAAATATAAGTTTCAATGCAATGTATTGTATCATGAAAGAGTAAATTATCTTGAAGTTATTTGGAGAAAAAACAATCTGTCACCATTATTGGACATTTGTTCATAGACAGAATTTTCTGCCCTAAATGTTATATGACATTTCAACAAGTATTTAATAAACTTTTTTTTGAAAAATTTAGAAATAAGATATAATTTTATTATACTAGTCAAAAATGTATATAGTTTTTAAATTTATAAGTATATGTAAACTAGGAGTTGTTACAACTGCTTCATAGTTTTAGCCACATTTACAAAATTAAGTTGTAAGAATATAAGGGAACCATAAAATTAAATTTTATGAGACTATCTAATGGGAGCATGTCAAGACAGGAGTTAGGAGTTTTACTTTTACTGGAATGATACAGAATCATTATTAGTATTATTCAATTTAGTTAATAGTTATTCAAGTATTTTGCCAAAGGAAACATGGAGACAAAAGAAGATAAAAAGAAATTTCACAGTTATCTCAGACTTAAGAACAAATTGTCTCGCATGATAAAAAATAGAAAATAATTCTTTCTCAAAGTAGATGATAAATTACACATCCTGAAGACTTAATTTATCCTCCAGGATCACTTTTAATTTATTCTAAAGCAGAAATTTTAGAACGATATTATGAAAATAATAGTAATATATGATAATAGTTAAATAATATGAGGATACTTAATCACACAAATATGTAGTGCTAGAAATTTTAAAATAAATTTCCTTAATAGTACATTTATGGTATTAAATTAATATTTAATATATTAATGTATAATATGTATACCACATCTCTGTACATAAATATATAAATATAAATAAATATTTATAATACACACACACACACTTCCTGAAGACCTCATCTTAATAAAAGGAAATTCATGCCTGTGATTATGGTATATGGTCTCATACTAAATAGGTACCAAAGCTACAGCTAAAGCCACATAGCAAATTAAATATTTAAGGACGAGTGCTCCAATTTTACAGTGAATATCTATGTGATGTCTGTTAAGATAACAATGATATATATGATTTTCTTAATGTTGGATATGAATTTTTGTCACTCTATGCCATGTATATCATGAGTTTGAAGGAAATATATTTTGTTTAGATTTTTAAATAATATAATTCAAAAATTTTCAGAAATACCTCTATTGAAATTATAACATGGAAATATTGTCCTCACACACTATTGTAATTGTATTTATATAATTATAATATATAATATTTCTATAACTATAATAAAGTATACAGTTACTTAAGTTATTTTCTAAATAGAATCATATTAGGGGAAAATTATTTCTAAAGCCACAATTACTCCTTGGCTATTCTTAATCTCACATCATTATATACCTGCAAAGATAGATCAACCTCAGTGGACACTGGGAGTTAAGCCCCAGACCTTCAAAAATTGCCACCCAATCCCTGTCGTACCTGGAAGGTAGAGGATATATGAAGAGTTTTAGTGTTTTCCCATCTCCTAGAAACATTATAGCTGGCTAGAAGCAATCCTCAGTGCTGCCTAGAGCAATCTTTTCTTCCAACTTGCTGGCTAAAGTTTGATTGCAAGAAAAAAGGTGGTGTAATGAGAGAGAGCTACTGCATTCCCTTGAGGCACTATCAGGAACCTTGCTAACAAAGGCAAAATCTTATCTCCTAGGACAAGCCCATAGAACACCATCTTCTAATATATGGGTTTAAGGATTCTGAATTTTTCTTACAACATATGTGTGTATAATACAATATTTCCTGTGCAGTTTGTGTGGGTTGGAAACTATTCTGTCATTTACTAGCTGAATGAAATTAAGAAGGTGATTTAAATGCCATGTGTTTTGTGCTTTTGTTTCTTCATATGTAAAATGTGTAAAATACTTGCATTATGAATCAACATATGAAAATTGCTTGGGAGATTGCATGACATAGTAAAAATAGCTATTCAATTATTATTAGTTATTGCTATAAGTGTATATACTGTACATGTGCATTAAATATATATTGTAATAGACATATACATGTGTATAAATAACATGATATATGTACTATCACATATATGTATGTAAAATATATGATAGTACTGAGTAATAAACAAGATAAACAGTTTATGAGAGTTTAAGGCGATTAATTACAATTGTGACAAATCTATATTTACAGAAGTTATCAGAGTGTAGTAGAGAAACATAGGACAAGAAAATAATGAACAGAATAGTTTTAGTGATTGGGTTTAAGAATATCCAACAGTTTGCTAAACAATTCTATGAGACTGTGGTCCAAGGATAGAACTCCAATTCCTGGTCAAAATAGGCAAACCAAGCCAAGGCATAGTCCAAGAGTGAATGGAATACTAGGCAGGGGACCAGGTCATGGACTAAAGCATAGATAGGAAAAAATCCTGTTCGGGACTAAGCTGCAGCTCCACTATTAGTGTGCACTTAGTGCACTTTGGGTCAGAAAAACAGGAAAGAGTGAATTATTTAAATGTCCTTCTAATGCTGGGAATGACATTTGGATCTTCAGAGGGAATGAGGGCATAAACCCTTAGTAAGGATCCTGAGACACTACCTCTAGGCGCAAACACTCTTCCCATTCTGGTCAAGGAATTGAGGAGGTAATCCTGTAAGGTGATTAGATTGAACTGTCTGTAGAAGAAAGTCTTCCAAAAATTAATTTCCTTCCATGAAAATTTTTTGAACTATAAATGCAATTAACTCACCCCATTTACATATATTTGTTAAAAAGATATCTGAAAAAGTGATTCAGATTTGCTCCATGAAAAACATGCAATAGTCTCTTCTGTATTAAATGTCAGGGTCAGGGTCATTAAATTAAATCCTACACTGAGTAACAAAATATACTTAAAATTTGTACCTAATACTTATGCAGTAACTTTAAATGTCTTTTTATTTTGGGGTAACATGATGTTCTTTGCAAATAGTTCCTGATTCACAAATATAATTACAATATATTTTCCCAAAAAATAGCTCAGATAAATATGTCAGACTTGAAGGAAGTTTGGTCAAAAATTATCAAACTATAGTGGGAAAAAGAATAGTTTTAGAGTGGATTTGCGATAAATTTTACAATTCTTCCTTTTTTCGCAATGTAACATTGGATAAGGTATTTAAATCTTAGTTTATTTCTCTATTAAATGGGAAAAAGTAATTCAACAGCTGTTATTATAATAATTGTTTAATCATAATCCACTCCAGTTTCTGAGATCTCACATAAACAGTGGCCAATGACAGGCTTAGATGATGACATTTTTAATCCCATAGCTTCAAATAACTGTGCTAAATCAGGACTTTTGCTGAGCCTGAGAATCCCAGATGGGGATTGGTCTTGTTATAAGTCACAGAGCTATTCCAATGCTGCAAGATTTTAAACCACTAGGATAAATGACAAAAACAAGAAACTTTTAATAATCAAATAATTTCCCAGGGAACATTGGATCTTTACTCATTGGATTAATAAAAGGAACATTCTTCCTATTTCATTAGCATAGAAGTGATAGATCTTTGGCATAGTGCCTCTTGAATAGACTGTGATCTGGTCTGAAGAGACAATATGAAAATGCCTAAGTTGGGTTATAATTACTTTGTAATTTTGATTTCCAAAACTAAGCCACAAATGGAACTTCTGTTATCATCAACCCAGGAGGGCCTTGCTCACTTATGCATATTGCAGTGTCCTTAAATGTCAGCTTCTGCAGATGCCAATTGCTCAATACACCAAGTTTAACAGAGTGGCTACATCAAAGGGACTTAAATATGTAGTTATCCATTGAGATTTTGATGTCTGTTAGAAAAGTATCTCAAAAGGTGAATCATATCTCAGTTCAGCAGGACAAAGGCGAGGGTTGTGTGTGTTGACAACAATGTTTCAGTGTGTTATCTGCATGTGCCTTAATTGTTCCAGAATTGAACTAAATTCTGATTAAAAAACCAGTGTAAGTACATATTTGAATGACTTAATCTAAATATATATGTAAGCAATATGGATTAGTGAGTTTTTTCAAAATAAAAAACGATCTATAATTTATAGTTTCAAAGGTAAAGTGAATGAACTTACTGTTATTCATAAATATTATTCCTATAGAAATGGAATTAATGCTTACTATTAATAGAAGTAATAAAATTATTTGAAAATTGGCCAGTAATCATAGGAAGAGGGCAATGTGTTGCAGGAAAATAAACCCAGAATTGGAGTTATTTTTTTAGTGAAGAGACTGGACATACATGTAGAGAATTTACCAGGTAAACACTGTTTTTGATTTTTATAAAGCCAAGAGGAAGAATTTTAGTTATCTATGGCTATGTAGCAAACTACTCCAAAATTTAGGGACTTGCAACAATGATTCATTATTTCTTCTGATTCTGTGGGTTGTCTGAATGATTCTTTTGCTGGTCTTACCTGAGCTTACTCATGCACCTAAGGTTATCTAATGGCTGAGTTGGGATGGCTCGATTTGGTGGGATGACTGGGCTTCTCTCCACATGATCTTACATCCCAGTCTTCTACATAGCTTGAGAGTCTCCAGTTTCAAGAATGTGAGAGCAGAAACTTCAAGGTCTCCTGAGAATAATTCTCAGAAGCCTCATGTTGCAACATCAGTTGAGAGGATGGGGAAACTGCCTTTATTTCTTAATGGAAGTAGTACTAAAGATTTTGTGGCCATATTTAATATAACACAATATTTTGATAATCCAATAATTTTACAAATAATAAAGCCAAAGTCCTGTATTGTCATTTGTTATCTGGCACCATTTATTTATTGACCTGTCCTATCATTTCCATATCTGTGTGATTCTGAAGACTGATGATCAAGCTAAACTTTCTTATGTGACTGACAGCTAATATCTATCACTGAACTGTAAACAGCAATGAAGGGGATTCTGTCAACGTCAACTGTAAATGGGTGATAGGTAATGAAGAGGAAAAATGAAAAACACTGTGCTCCTTAAAAACATGAGTAGCACCTCAGGAAAAATTGACTGAACTCCATTGCTTCAGATCTGATATATGCCACTTTCCCTTGTATGATGTTAGTTCAACTATCTACAAATTTATAAAAAATACAATTCTATATACAGATGTTTATTATTATACAGTGATACTTCCTTTAGGTGTGTTAATTAGAGAAACTATTGCACATATGCACAATGAAATGAATATGATATTGGTTATTACAGTATTGTTTGTAGAGATGAATGTTTGGAAATCAATCAACAGAAGAAAGTTAATGAATGGTAAATTAAACAGTGACTGCAACTTATCTAATATAACATCTGCATGGTGTCTCATATGATTTTACTGCATACCATATATGCAGTAACATATGGCTGAATTGCCACTAACAAGCTGATACTAAAACACATTTTCCTTCTGCCATCGCATGGTCAGAGTCTGTTTACATTGCAAAGGTTAAAGAAAATTGACTGCCACAGATTGAATTCACAGCAAAGTGTATTGGATACTTCTCCTTAAGAGTACTTTTATAAAGAATTCTGATGTGTAAAGCTATTAAAGAATAACAAGGCACGTGGTACACTCAATTTCCATCTAGTAGAAATTATGTACTAAATACATTTTAAAATAGAAAATGAGAACCTGCATTTCCCCATTCATAATTAGGTTTGTCTTGAATGAGGTTTTCAATGTAAGGGTTTTGTCACTGTTCCCTGAGCCCAATTTTTGGTAACATATCTCAAGTACCTTTTATGAACACTGAACTCAGAGACAGATTGATGGTTACCAGAGCAAGGAGTGGGGAAAATGGGGAGATGTTGGTCAAGGAGCACAAATTTTCACTTATAAGATGAGTAAGTTCTAGAGGTCTAATGTACAGCATGGTGACTATAGTTAACAGTACTGTAATGTACACTTGAAAGTTGCTATGGAAATAGATCTTAAATGTTCTTACTATAACAACAACAACAAAATGGTAATTATGTGAGGTGAAAAAATGCATTAACTAGCCTTATTATGGTAAACTTCTCACAATATATGTATATCAAATTATCACATTGTATACCTTAAATGTACACAATGTTATATGCCTATTGTATCTCAATAAAATAGAAAAATGTCCTTTTTATTTATAAGGAAAAAAACCCCACCAACCTAGAGCAGATTAGAACAGCAGTTTTGGGAAGGAGGAAGCTGCCACTGGATATAAGCAGTCTGTTCTCAGTGAAAATTACTAAACATAATAGCATTACATTAAAAAAATGTACTCCTAAATGTCCAGTACATGTCCTTTTAGCTGGATTTCCCCCAAAAGTTTTGAGAGTTTTATCCTTATCCTTCTACAATGAAATGTAGTCAGTTTTGATGTACAATTATTGCAGTATGGAAAATAGCACTACATTGTGGTTAGATTATTCTAGATTGAAATTCCAGATTGATAATTTTATGTGTACCATGGGATTATTATTTTGTAAAGAATCCATTCCTAATGTATAAAATGAGTAAAACAATATAATATGTGAGGTAATTTCTCAGATTAAAATAAAGTATTTAACAATCTTTGTACTTTGCTGGGTGTATAGGAAAGAGTTAAAATCCTCTGAACACATTCAACACCTTTTCTTTCAGCAATAAAACCACTTCTTTATTTAAAATAATTATGCAACATCAGAGAATCCAGTATTGTCTAGTGAAATAAATGCTGGTTGGAGATCAGTAAAGAGGGGTTGCAGGCAGCCAGATTAATTTTGAGCAATTTATTTATTTTTCTGTATGCCAGTTTCCTTATATGTAACACAACCTATATGATGATTGATTTTTTTCTTTGTTTAATGGTAATTTTGAAGATCAAAATATTATGGAAGTTCATATATTCTGAAAATGTAAAATTGTTTTAAATTCGTTAAAATATTCTTTAATGATATTACCTGTTATTGAAACCTAGAGATGTGATCAAAAGTAATCAATATTTAAGAATGACTTAAACCTTAAGAATAAAAACTACTATCACATAAAATAGCAATCATTTTTCAAAGAGTAAATAGAGAGGCACTATAAGTTACTAACTATACAAACTTAAATTACACAATTTCTTTAAACTGTACTTTTAACAACACTCAAAATATTTTTTTTAATTCTTTGCTTTTTAGCTTTTGTGAGGTTTGTAGGTAAGAGAGAGATGGAATATTTTAATCTTATTCTTGGATAGTTCGTTGATAGCAAACAGGATGTCAATATAAGTAAACATGGATGTGCTAGTGTATAGTGCAAGTGGGAAGGAGAAATTTAACATGGACATGGGATGGGAAAAGGAAGTAAGAGAAGCTTGGACTTATTATTTATGCTGACATAGACATACTGATATCTGGATATGCTGTTATGTTACAGTTTAAGAAAGCTTGGTAATACAAGAGAGTATTTTGATATACAACCTTATCTGAAATAATATACTGAAACTTAAAACATTTTATATATAAAGCAAAAAAACCAAAATTCCAACAGTTTATATATAACTAGTTAGGGTAAAAGCTTAGCTGGAAATATCTAATTTAAGGAAGGTTTAATTCATCTAAGAATGCCTATTTTGGGAAAAAAACTCAGGAGTAAATGTGTTAATTGGAAATTACTTTCTTCATTGATCTTGTTAAAGAGCAAGAAAACAATTCATATTTTCTTTAGTTTCTTCACAGAAATTCAAAAAGTATCAAATGGATCTATTTTTATCAAAATAGAAGTTGCCCATAAAAGAAAATGCACTCATAAAAACTGTAGCACAAATGTATAAGCCACTTTATTCATGGTCAGTTATTGTAAATTGCACTTGCATGTTTGCTGGATTGTACTGGCGATTGAGCAAATGTGACTGTAGAGTTCATTATCATTTATTTGATAGGCTTTTCAAGTTGTTAGGCTGGCTCCTGTAATACATATATCAAGCATGCATTATTTTCCTCTGGTTTGAGGTTAAGATGAGATGCCTAACAGAAATCTACACAATGTCCTTCCTATAACCCAACTCTCCTGAAATTGGTTCCAGGCAGTCATTTTACCATATGACAAGACACTTTGGTTAGAGTTAAATGTGGTCCATTTATTTGACCTAATCTCCTTCCTTCAAGATTCCAAGTATTTTCCGGTAACATCAATAGTATCTCACCAAATAATTCTAAAATGGATATTTTCTAATATTAAAAGAGTTCATTGGTAAGTATTCATTCCATCTCCCTACTTCATTCAACTCTACATATTTTTTACTACTGTAAAAAAACCTTTCCTCATATCCTATACATGGTAGCAAATTTAAAATTCTAATCAGGATAAAAACATGGTAGACTTTGTGCTGTATCTAAAGAAATATTTTTTTCACTTAAGAAAATACCAGCAATTTTAAAGTATTTGTTAAATAAATTAAAATAAATGAAACAGTGGCACAGGAAAACTAGGGTATAGTTTTCTTTGACATAATAGGGCTCCAAAGGAAGACTCTTACAGGAAACTCAATCATGAAATTTTCAAGAGAAAGTAAAATTTCCTCTTAGAAGAAATTTCTATATATAATTAATAAGGTTAATGCATGGGTTATTCTTTATAGTCTTCTCTCTATTCTGTTTCATTGGGATATTTTCCAATCCTTGATCCAGTACACAATTTTAGTTATTGGAATTTTATAATAAGTCAATATCTGATAGCTTAAATCTTTTAACATTATTCTCTCTTATGAATGTCTTAGGTTTTCTTATCCCTCCTTGTTTGTGTGTATATATTTATCCCCATCTTCTGGTATTCATGTCATTTTGAAATTTATTCCCCTTGAGAGTATGTTGAGGATAATGAATTGCCCCTAGTAAATGATATGGCAAAAATGTTGAAAATATTACTTCTGAGATTAGATTATAAAATACTGTTACATCTGTTCTGCTAGTTCTCTTTCTCTTGTTCTCACTACTTGCTTGCTCTGATGAAGCAAGACACCATGTTTTAAGCTGCTTTATAGACCAACTCATGTGGCTGGCAAAGTACTAAAAGAAACCTCAGAATATTTTTAATTTGATTTTTTTAATGGAAGCATAGTGCATTTACAATATTTTATTTGTTTCTGGTAGACAACAGAGTGATTCAATATTTTTATAGATTATACTTCATTTAAAGTTATTACAAAATAATGGCTATATTTCCTGTGCTGCACAACATATCTTTGTTGCTTATTTATTTTATACATTGTAGTTTGTATCTCTTAATTCCATACCCCTATCTTGCCCTTCCCCCTTCCCTTCCCCATTGATAAACACTAGTTTGTTCTCCATATCTGTGAGTCTGTTTCTGTTTTGTTATACACATCCATTTGTTTTACATTTTCGATTCCACATATAAGTGATAACATAGTGTTTGTCTTTGTCTGACTTATTTCACCAAGTATAATACTCTCTAGGTCCATCCACATAGTTGCAAATGACAGCACTGTATTTTTTATGGCTGAATAATATTCCATTGTATAACAAGTCTTCTTTATCCATTTATCTGTTGCTGATGGACACATAAGTTGCTTCTATATCTTGACTATTGTAAATAGTGCTGCTATGAACACTAGAGTGCATAGTACCTTTTTGAGTTAGCGTTTTTGTTTTCTTCAGATATATACCCAAGAGTGGAATCGTTGGATATTATGGTAGTTCTATTTTCAGATTTTTTGAGAAACTTCCATACTGTTTTCATAGTGCCTGCACCAATTTACATTCGCACCAACAGCATATGAAGGTTCCCTTTTTCCATATCCTTGCCAACATTTGTTATTTTTGTTCTTTTTGATGAGAGTCATTCTGACAGGTGTGAGGTGATATTTCATTGTAGTTTTGACTTGCATTTCTTTGATGACTAGCAATATTGAGCATGTTTTCATATGCCTACTGGCCATCTGTATGTCTCCTTTGGAAAGATGTTTATTTAGGTCTTCTGCCAAGTTTTTAATTGAGTTGTCTGAGCTTTTTGATATTGAATTGTATGAGCTGTCTTTATATTTTGGATATTAATCCCTTAGCAGTCATATCATTTGCAAATATTTTCTCCCATTCAGTAGGTTGTCTTATCATTTGGGGGATGTTTTTCTTTGCTGTGCAAAAGCACTTAACTTTGATTAGGTCCCGTTTGTTTATTTTTGCTTTTATTTCTTTTGTCTCAGGAGGTAGATCCAAAAAATATTGCTACAATTTATGTCAAAGAGTGTTCTGCCTATGTTTTCTTCTAGGCGTTTTATGGTTTCAGGTCTTAAATTTAGGTCTTTAATCCATTTTTAGTTTATTTTTGTGTACTCTGTGATGAAAAGTTCTAATCTTGTTCTTTGACAGGTAGCTGTCCAGTTTTCCCAGCACCACTTATTGAAGAGACTGTCTTTTCTCCTTCATATATTCATGCCTACTTTGTCATAGATTAATTTGACCATAGGCACTTGGGTTTATTTCTGGACTCTATTCTGTTCCACTGATCTATGCATCTGTTTTTGTGCCAGTATCATGTTGTTTTGATTACTGTAGCTTTGTAGTATAGGCTGAAGTCAGGAAGCATGATAACTCTAGCTTCATTCTTTTTTCTCAAGATTGCTTTTGTAATTCAGAGTCTTTTGTGGTTCCATGTAAATATTAGGATTATTTGTACTATTTCTGTGAAAAATATCATGGGTGCTTTGATAGGGATGCATTAATCTGTAGATTGTTTTGGGTACTATGTATATTTTAACAATATTAATTCTTCCAGTCTAAGAACATGGAATATCTTTTCATTCTTTGTATCATTTTCAAATTCCTTCTTCAATGTTTTATAGTTTTCACAGTTTAAGTCTTTCACCTCTTTGGTTCCTAGGTATTTTATTATTTATGATGTGATTTTAAACCAGTTATTTTTTTGCTTTCTCTTTCTATTATTATTTTCTCTTTCATTATTATAGAAAAATACTTAGAAAAGCAACAGATTTCCATATGTTATTCTTGTTTCTTGCAACTTTACTGAATTCATTTATTAGTTCTAATAGTTTTTTTTTTCTTTTTTTGTGGAGACGAGGATTTTTGATATACGGTATCATTTTATCTGCAGTTAGTGACAGTTTTACTTCTTTCTTTCCAATCTGGATGCTTTTAATTTCATTTTCTTGTCTGACTGCTGTGTCTAAGACTTTCAATACTACTTTGAATTGAAGTGGTGAAAATGGTCATCCTTTCCATATTCCTGATTTTAGAGGGAAGCATGATCCAGCATCTCCACTCCTGGTTGTGATGAACAGTTTGTTATCCGAATAATTCTAGATATAAATCTTTGCAATGTCCTTTTATCTTTGCAACTCCATCATAAAGGTCATTAATACAAAATATACACAATGCTTTTACAAATTCTTATTTGCTTTTACATATTATTACTGTAAATATTTTACCCCAATAGTTTGTTCTGGTACAGATTTCACAACAAATAACTTTCAACTAATGCTGTTAATTGGGCACATTAAATAATAAATGAAGGTTTATAACTATGCAATAAAAAGATTCTGTTTTCATGATTTTTAGAGTGATCTCTATGTTGTCTGAAATGTCACAAAAATCCATTAATAATATTATTCTATATTGGCAACTCTGATTTTTCTCTGTGTTATTATTCCCCAAATTGTGTTGACATTTCTCATCTGACTGGTTAAAAGAGCCATCCTGCAGTTGGGTAAGAATTACTTATAAAATTGTGGTAAGAACCAATCTCCTAAGGAACCATAAAAAGTAAGAAAATAGGTGGAAAACAAGAAATTTTATGTGGCTCAGGAAGAAATATCTGATTAATTTTGGAACTGAGACTTGACTATTATACGATCACAGTTCAATAATTTCTAATAGGTTTGTTGCTAATGATTTCATTTTTTACAATGTTATAATATTGGTAAAACTATTAAGAAAATATTAGGTTTTATTAATCCATAGATTCAGGCTTCCTAGATGTATATTATTGTTATTATTTTTCTTTCTCCAGTTTATTCTCTTTCAACAGAATCAAGTGCATTTCTTATTTTCTACAAGTTTGACAACACTTGCAAGAGACTCAAATTTTAAAATTGTTGAAAGAAGTCTTTTGTCTCTACACTGTTTAACACAGGTCTACATCCTCAATAATTCTGTTAACTGACCTTCAATAGCTTTATCAATATATCTTTTTTTTTTAAATTATAGGTAGGAGAAAAGATGTTTTACATAAGTGTTTGATATTTGGCTATTGTCAAAAGAATATCGTAATTCTGTGTCCATTCCCAATCTGGAATCCATGACAGAATCAATGTTTTCCATGACTTTACAATTGTGGATCCTATTTGTGTTAAGCATATAATATCTTAAAGAATTGAGACTGGGTATCTTTTTTTTTTTTTTGCGTTACACGGGCCTCTCACTGTTGTGGCCTCTCCCGTTGTGGAGAACAGGCTCTGGACGCGCAGGCTCAGCGGCCATGGATCACGGACGCAGCCGCTCCACGGGCATGTGGGATCTTCCCGGACCGGGGCACACCTGCATCGGCAGGCGGACCCTCAACCACTGTGTCACCAGGGAAGCCCAAGAGACTGGGTATCTTTATTCTTGCTTCAGACGAGTGAGTCTACAGTCTGTTATTATACATGCCGACTTGATAATTGACTGCTGTCAGTTAAGATGTGTGCAAAACAATGTGCTAACAAGATATATGTGAAGATGAAGCCATTACAGATGTCTTAATTAACCCCTAATCCATCATTTCAATGGGAACTTTTACTATCTCAGGCTGATGCAATTAGCTTGTTTATGCTGGAAAATATTAATATATAGCAGAAGATTTATTTTAAATTGACTCAATGCAAAGTTTCGTTTCTTAGTGAAGCTTACCTTGCTCTCATGATATCTGGAGAATGTTAAGGAACATGTTACAAAGTAAACAAATGAAAAATCAAAGATTTATTGTGGATCTTTAAAAGAATTGTAATGAGCTATGCGTGATATACAAATTTAGAAATGCAAGATGAGTGAAGTGATCCCAGGATCTTTAGAAACTGTTCTTTGCTGCATCATCAGATTTGTCTTATCCAATGGATTACTGAAAGTACAAGAACAATAACAAACTTATTTAAATTTTATGTATTAAAATATACAGAAAACATACAAATAATATATGAATTCTAATAATTTTGTAAATGCTGTAGAATTTTTAACAATGCTTCTAAAGATAAATTTAGATATATATTTTTTATAAAAGCTATCTGGAAAGTTGTATTCTTACTGGATAATAATGAAATAAAGTTAATTATATTTTTTAGTAATAAAAAAGAAAATATTTTTCCATTAAGTATAATTTTAAAGTGCTTTTTATGTAATGCATTTTAATAGGTAATTAATAATATTTTATATACTTAATACATAGAAAGCACTAGTTTTCAAATGTTTAGGTAGTTTTTCTTGCTTTTTCCACTTAACTATAAGATGTAGTATAGATAATGCAGCTAGCCATGTGTTATATTGCACTCATTAATATTATAGTTTCTATTACTGAATTCTTGAGTTCTTTATCATTAATTAATTAATTTATCTTATAGGTTTCATCAAGTTCTCAGCTTCATTTGAATATTCTCAGTACAATAGAATGGTTTCCATGGTAACTATTCATATAATACAGGCTATCTGAGAGAAGCAGAACTTACTAAAGAAACACATGTTCATCATAGTTTAATTATCAATGACAGGCTATCACATAATTTTTTAAAAATCCTTTTAGATAATTTTTTTAAAAAAATCCTTTTAGACAATAAAATAATTTTTAAAAATTTAAAGGAAATTTTTTCATTGGGATTGAGTGTTCATCTGTCAGCAATTTTGATATATTAAATTCCTATTCCAACAAAAATGTTGAATTCACCAAATGATCAACAAGGAATTTACTATTAAACTCTTCTATATTTTTATTCACTGTTTAATCATTCTAACTATGATATCCATAGAGATAACTCTGACCCCTTAACTACATTATGCTGTACAATATAATACTATGTGGGAATTGCTAGTCTACAACAAGTCAATAAAACAATTTTCTTACTTTTCCAATAATATCCTCCATTCATTTCAAATATCTAACAAAACACCCATGAATACATTTTAATATGTATTAACATGTGGAACATAGGGTTGACATGCATATCTTTCTTTGTATGCCTCATACTAAATTACACAATGCTAAGGACATTTAAGTTTAGGAATAATTGAATGATATGAATATATGTTGCCTAGGAAAAATCACATCAATATTATAATGCAAATTGAAAGGAAAATATCATTTTAGATTTCATTGTTCCACTTGTTATGCTTTACCTCTGATTTTACATTGGTCTCATATGCACATAATTGGACAGATTACAATTCTATGACACAAAATAATAATTAGACACACATGGTCTTCTTATCTTTTTGATTAGATAATTAATTTTCAGTTATTCATGTTATTGTTACAATGAACATTGGTGAAACAATCACACAACAGAGAAAAATAGAACTGAAAGTAACTTATATCTGCTTAAATTCTTCTTTTCTATCTCATCCAAAATCTCCACACATGGTCTACATGGCTCAGAATTGTGTGCTTATTATTTTTTATATGTATTTATATATATGTGTACATGATTTTCTATTAAAATATATTATTTAGCTTTATTTTTCCCCTCAACAAAGTTTTCATTATTATATATGACAGTTTTTACTCAATTTATATTAAAGACAAATCCATATTTGGCACATTTATCATGTATTTTATTGGTGAATGATATTCCATTGTTTGAATATACTAAATTTTATTTATCTATCCTTTGCGGAGTGGCATATATTTTCTCCTTGTTTATTGCAAAGAGAAAACCTATAGTCTAAATTGTATTTCAACCTATAATCTAAAACTCTCTTTTCATTAGAGTCACACATTTTCATGCTTAGCTGAAGGAGACTGAAGAAGAGTGTCCACCACACTAAGCTTAGTGAAGAGAAAGAGGTCTCAGTTCTACCACAAATACTCATCTCCTAACTAAATTTTCATTTATTTTCTTGAACAGATATTCCTTCATTTTTGTTTGCCCTTATGACTTTTACAGAGATTTTGAATGTTGTTTTTGTTGTTTAATAATATTTGCCAGTTTCACTGTGGATCAAGTTAGTGGAGCCCTACACATTTTCATGATGGAGGTCAATCTGAGGGAACCTATTTCTTGCCACTGTTCTTGTTGTATTCCACAAATAGAACAATTTTTATTGGATGCTTATTCACATGGTAATTGGGATGTGGGAAGTGGGGATTCTCTAATGTTCTGAATACTCTTCAGTCTTAAGTAATCACTGAGCCTGGGTCTTGTGGATATGGTCTTCACTACATTTTCTTCTCCTCCCGTACTTGTAATTCTGGCCCTAGCATGTTTTCCTGCCCTTTCCAAAGCATTGATGTGCTTCTGAAGTAGAAGGCTCTTTTATCTTAGGGTATATGAGGGAAACTGGTGTGAGTATACTTTTGGTGGTGGCTGCTACTCCTCTCCCCAAGCTACCAGGTTTCAACCAGTGATACAGCTTTTCATGACCTTCCCCCCAGGATATCAATGATTTTGTTCCATTTGGGAGGCAGGCAACATGGATTAGATTAGGTGCAGTTTTGGCAGTGGCTGCTATTCTTTTTCCTCAGGTGGCACCACTGGAGGAGGACTCTCCTTAACATTTTCTGTTTTCAACTGATAAAAATTTTGGAAGAAAATCCTGCAAGAGAGTGCCAGGTTTCCTATGCCTGCAAGCCTCAGGGCTTCATTCTCTCACTTTAACTCTCTCTTGGCCCACAGTAATTTGTTAAAATGTTCAAGATTAACTTTCTACCTGTTTATATGACATCTAGGGTCATGGATTCCAGGTAGGCAAATTATGAGGTTATGTCTCTCTGTAGTTTTATGTCTCTCTCAAGATTTGGAGTTATTTGTCCTGGGATCTCAGTTCTTTGATGGGATTTTTTAAAAAGTCATTTATTTGCTGTTTGTCTGGCTTTATTTACAATGGAATATTATTCAGCCATATAAAAGGAACTCATTTGGGTCATTTGTATAGGTGTGGATGGACCTAGGGTCTGTCATACAGAGTGAGGTAAGTCAGAAAGAGAAAAACAAATATCATATATTAATGCATGTATGTGGAATCTACAAAAATTGTACCGATGAACCTATTTACAGGGCAGGAATAGAGATGCAGACATAAGGAATGGATGTGTGGGCACAGGGGTGGGGATGAATTGGGAGGTTGGGATTGACATATATGCACTGCCATGTGTAAAACAGATAGCTAGTGGGAACCTGCTGAATAGTGCAGGGAGCTCAGCTCGGTGCTCTGTGGTGACCTAGATGGATGGGATGGGAGACTTTATCCCCAATAAAAAAACAAAAACACAAAACAAAAGAATGATATGAAGTAAAAATCTGGTCTAAATCGGAGGATGGCAAAAAATCAGACTTGGAAAAAAAAAATTCTTTTTGTAAGTGACAATCTTTTCAGCTTTCTACATATCCAAACCAAAAGTGTAACTGCAAATTATTTTTAATTGACACCAGTACACTAATAATTTTAGGCATTTCACATGACCTCTTTTAAAAGTACTTTGTATGGTTTGAGCTCGTCAGCTTCTGATATTTCATATTATTGATTTGGAATATTCTTGTCTATTAAATTTGTAAGAGATAATTCCTATATTCTAGAAACTCTTCCTTTTACTTAAAGGTAAAAAATGTCTTATTAATGAAATTTCAAGTCACAGAAACTGCCAAATTCTGGCTTTCTAATTGGTGAGACCATGGTTTTACAGAAAATGGTAGGTGTGCAAGGTGAATCACCTATTAATCACATATTAACTTGCAATGGAAATAAATATAAAACTAAATACATAATTATACAATAAAACCTAAATTCTATATTTATATCAAACATTTATATTAAAATTATGATTTGAAGTTCTATGCCAATTATAATAAAGCTTCTTAAGCAGTTCTAAATTTCATTTAGGTTTTATAAAAGAATCTACTTATCCACATGCAATTTTATATAAATATTGAAAGAGTCATTTATTTTATAAACAACTTTGCTATTTTTAATGATGAAGTTCTTATAGATATGGTACTGAGGATGACTTAAGAAGAGTTACTATAATTTATTAGGGAATTAGCAAATAATGTATAAAAAAAGTAAAGAAAATATTCAATTTTCAATTAGAAATACTTAAAATAAATTTTAAAATAAACTTCAAGATGAAGCCCAAAGTTATCCACACAACATTGATTATAAACAAATGAAAATAAGATCTGTCTTGTTTTGCACGTCTATGATGTCTATGAATTTCTGTCACAAATAATGAAGAATATGATAGTGAGAAATGTTATATAACTCTTCCATGGTAAAACTGCTAAATCCATGTGCTTAATTCTCAAATGCTTGATTTACCATAATACAACAATGCTACCCAGTTTAAGATGTTCTTATCTATTTTACACTATCATAAAAAAAAAAATCTTAAGTCATCACAAATAAGCTTCCAAAGAGCATTCACTATTGGGAGGTGGTTAATCTTCTATTTTTAACAGAAACTTAAAAAGAAGAAAGCCAGTAACCTCTAGAATCCCAAGCTTGAGCACTTTATGTCTCTTTGATCCTATAAATGCCTGGTGGCTTTTTATAAATTGATATATCCTCAGTCTCTAACTTCTATGACTTTTTTCATTTCCACTACTTTTGCGGTTGATTTTTCCAATTCTACCAACTTAGAGATCACAAACTTTGGTTATTTCATCCACCATACAACAGTCTACAAATGATTAATGAATTAGAATGAGTTTACTTTTCCTTCACTTAAAAATATATATAATGTTACATATATTGCCTTTACATATATAGATATATTGCTTTTAGCATATGCACATATAAATGTATTTTTATAAAATATGTAGTATTGGTTTTGTACAAAAAGTGTTTTTCATTCATTTGTAATCCTGACATAATTTAATACTTTTCTTAGTCAATGCTTATTTTTTTAAGAATTTTTGTTATTAAGTTAACATCAAATCTTTTTTCTGACTGCATTCACTTTTTTTTAAGTTCCCCATTAATGGTTTTCTAGGTTGCCTTCAACTGCATACTCCATAATAAATGCTAAAATCAACTCCCCTTATTCATTAATTTATTATTGATGCATGCATTTTTGTATTATGCATAATCGATAATGAGTGCATCAAAAACAATGTGCACAATTAAATATGGCAAATACTGCATATTATTTTTTTGGGTAACTAGTATATTTTATTTTCCATATAGCAATACATAGGGCTTGCTCTCTATCAACAAAATATTTCTTAATATTTAATAAGATAAGCCATCATCCCTCTATTTTTTTCAAAGTTGATTTGTGTATTTTATTTTTTACATTAATTATAGCGTTTTGCCAGACACTCAAATACTCCAGCTGGAATTTTGACTGAGATAGAACAATACTTCTAGATTAAAAGGAATAATTGCCATACTAAATAAAAAATGTATTATATGTATATCATATAATATATATACTATATGTTATAGTATATATATTATACATAGACATAATATATATAATATAATAGTACATATACTATATATATTATAGTGTAGAGATAGAGATAGAAAGATAGATAGATCTCATTCCTGAAAAATTTTTTGCTTCATTAGTCTAATAGTTTTTTTGGAATTAAAGATTAATTTACTTAACTTTTTAAAATTTTATTGAAGTATAGTCAATGTACAATATTATAGTTATGGGTGTACAATAGAGTGATTCACAATTTTTAAAGGTTATACTCTCTCTATAATTATTATAAGTTATTGGCTGTATTCCCTGTGTCTTACAATGTATCCTTAGTGTTTATTTTATACATAATAGTTTGTACCTCTTAATCCCCTACTTCTGTATTGCCCCTCTTCCCTTCCTTCTCCTCACTGGTAACCACTAGTTTATTCTCTGTAACTGTGAGTCAATTTGTTGTTGTTGTTGTTGTTATATTCACTAGTTTCTTGTATTTTTTTTAAGATTCCCCATATAAGTGATATCATATAGTGTTTGTCTTTCTCCATCTGACTTACTTCACATAGCACAATAACCTCCAAGTCCATCCACATTGTTGCTAATGGCCCAATTAAATTTAAAAGCTTTTGCACAGAAATGGAATCCACTGACAAAATGAAAAGACAACCTACTGAATGGGAGAAAATATTTGCAAATAATATGACTGTTAAGGGGTTACTCTCCAAAATACATAAACAACTCAAACAATACAACATCCAAAAAAAAAAAAAACTTGATTAAAAAATGAGCAGAATACCTGAGTAAACATTTTTCAAAGATGATAGGCAGATGGATAACAAGAACATGAAAAGATGCTCAACGTTGCTAATCATCATGGAAATGCAAATCGAAACCACAATATCACTTCACACCTGTCAGAATGGCTATCATCAAAAAGAACACAAATGACAAATGCTGATAAGGATGTGGAGAAAAGGGACCCTTATACACTCTTGGTGGAAATATAAATGATGAAGCCACTGTGGAAAGCAGTATGGCAATTTCTCAGAAAACTCAAAATGGAACTACCATATTATCCAGAAATTCCACTCCTGGGTATATATTCAAACCGAAAAAAAAAAGCTCAACAATACTAATTCAAAAACATACATGCACCCCAATATTCATAGCAGCATGATTTACAATGGTCAAGATATGGAAGCAACTGAAGTGCCCATCAAAAATGAATGAATAAAGAATATGTAGTATATATATATATATATATATATATATATATATATAATGGTATACTACTCAGCCATAAAAATGACTTATTTATTTTACCTGCAGAATTCTTATGATTTTTGTGTTGTTCACTTTTAATTATTTTACATTTGTTTTTGTGATTATGAATGCTATCTTATTTTCTTTTAAATTTTGAAGTTGGTGTATGTAGAGAAAAATACTACTGCTAATTACAAATTGATATTCAGTATTCACTAACTCAACATATTTGTATTGTGTAATGATGATGTGTCAAGTGTTATTCTAAGTTCAGTGGATACATATGTGATCAAGGAGACAACTATTCTTATCATCCTAGTGCTGGTGCTTCACTTTTAGAGATGGAGTGGGAAGACACACGAAAAAATAAAAATTTTGAAAATTATAAAGGTGCATTGGTAATTAGGGTAATATTGTAGGAGTCTCACTAAGAAAGTGACAATTGCTAAAGATATGAATGATGTGAGATGGTAATCATATAGCTATACTGATAAAATTCTTTGTGGCATAGGGATCAACCATTCTAAAATTCCGTGAGCTGGAATTTGATTAGGGACTTTTAAAAATATGAAGAAGAAAATGGATGAGAGATAGGGTGGTAGAAAGTAATATCTGAAGTTTAAAGGGAGTGCAAGTAAGGTAGAGTATTGAAGATCACTGTAAGGACATTATCTTTTACTCAAACTCTTCAGAAGATCCATTCATTGGTGGGTTTTGAACAAAGAATTCAAATGATTAAGCTTAATTTTTTAAAGCATGACTTGGTTTTCTGTTTTGGCAATAGACTAGATGAAGCAAATTTATAAGCAAGAAAGTAAATCAGTAAGACATAATAAGAAAACAGGCAAAAGTTGAAGGTGATTCAGACAAAAATATGTCATGGAAATATTGAGAACTGGTTAGATTCTGAATATAATAGAATTTTCTGATTGTTTAAATTTAACATTTAAATTATAAAGAGATAAATAAGGCTTAATTCCTCAATTTTTTAAACTATTTTATCTTATTTTTTATTTTGACATGTGCAACTGAATGGACAGCACTGCCATAATATGAAAATGGGGAAGAACTTTACAAGACCTAGCTTCGAAGGAAAGATGAGGAGGTATGTTTGGATAGGTTAAATTTGAGTTATATAAATATAGTTGCTAAAGTAACATTTAGATAGACAAATTGGAGACCAGGAAATTTGTCTGAGTTGAAAGTATCAGCTTTGCCATAATGATAATTAAATAATATATACAATTCCAAGACTTGAATGATTTCATTCAAGATATAATTGCAGATAGAGAAAAGAAACTAACAAAGTACAGAGCTTTGAATCAGTACTATTTTTATAGTTTTGGTTGATTTTGAGAATATCATTATATTGATATTTTTTGAAGGATATTTTTTCTGAATATAGAATTTGGGGTTGATAATTAATTGTTTTCTTTCATCACTTTAAAAATAGTCTTATGTTTCCTGACCTTTAATGTGGTGACATATGTCATTTCCAATCTGTATCATTGTCTGCTGTATGTAATGTTTATGTAATGTTTCTTTTTTTTCTCTATTAGGTTTCTAATTTCCTCTATGTCTTTTGTTTTTAACATCTTGACCTTTACATGCTTACATGAGGTTTTTTTCTGTATTTGTATATACAGCCTACTTGGAATTCCTTGAATTTTTGGATATTTCATCAAATTTGGAAATATTTTAGCAATCATTTCTTCACATATGTTTCTTTCCTGTTGTTTCCCCTTTATCATTCTGAAAGTTAACTTGCACATATTAGACAACTCAATTTTGTCTCACAATTCCTTGAGGCCCTGTTCTTTCCTCTCTATTTTAATTTTTCCATGGGTTTTATTTTTCATATTTCTTTTTGTCTGACTCCAAGTACAACAATTATTTCTTATGCCACTCCATACTCCTATTTAGTCATCCATCTTTTTTTTTCTCCATTACTAGTATTGTAATTCTCAGTTTTATAATTTACCTGCAGAAATAATATAAATTTCTGCATAATATAAAATATATTATATTTATATTTATATAAATTTACTTAATATTTTTAATGTCTCCTTGTCTTTGCTGAAATTCTGTATAAAATTAAATCATTGTGACCATGTTTTACTTTCAGTTCTTAAGAATATTTATAGTAGCTCCTTTAACAATTTTGTCTCATAATTTTAGTATTTCAGTTCTCTTTTAGTATGTTTATGTTTCACTTATCCTTTTCTTTAAAATGGATTGCATTTTTCTGCTCACATATAAATTTCATTGTTTTTAACTTAGAGACAGTGGATACAATATTGTTAAAGATTCTGGATTATATTATCTTGTTCTACAAATCATGTTAAATTACTTATTCCTTAAATTTATTTAGGTGTAATTTTATATTTTGATAATGTAAGTGTTCTAACTTTGCTGAATTGTTCAGGGACTCCTGTGGTAGATGTACTACTAATACCCTCCCAGGAAAAAAAAAAGTTATATCTTAATCTTTGGAACTTGTAAATAAGTTACATGTCACAGCAAAAGCAACTTTGCAGATTAATTTAATTAAGAATTTTGGAATTTGGAGAATATCCTGGGTTTTCCTGATGGGCCCAATGTAATCACAACAGCCTTTATAAGTGAAATAGTGAAAAAAATTTTTTAAAAAAAAGAGTCAATGTCAGAGTTATGAAGACTACGGAAGTCTAGACTGGCCATATGAGGTGTTGAAGATGAAAATAGCCATGAATCAAAAAATTTGAGCAACTGGAACAGGCAAAAAAATGTATTCTGCCCTAGAGTCTCCAGAAGGAAAACAGCCCTCTCAACTTTTTAACACAGGGAGACCCATTTCAGACTTCTGATCTCTAAACCAGTAAGATAATAAATTTGCATTATTTTAGGCTCCAAGTTTCTTTGCAGTAGCAATATGGAACTAATATACTCCAACCCCAAATAACCATGTTTAGATCTCATAATAACTAAGAGGCTATTTTAGTTTTTCATAATTGAACAGAGAGAGAATATACTATATAAATATATTACTTAAAATTTGACTCTTTTTAAAAATATTAAAGAAATAAGATATCAGAAAAAACACATCCCATCTTTTTAAGATATTTCTATAATAATTTTGAAATAAGTAGTGCTAAAATAATCCACAGGGTAGAACATTTTTTCAGCTTCATGTTAACAGCTCCTTGATTGATGTTATTAGGTACTATTCTTATTTATGAAATTACCAAAATTGAAATTTCAATTTTATTTTAATTGTAAATTAAATCTAGTGTATTGTAGACACCTATTTAAATTTAAGAAACTAATGAAAATGTTAATTTGCCTACAGAAATTATCTAACTAAAGCAGTAAAATTTGAGTTACATTACTATCAAAGGATTTTTAAGGATAGACCAAATGCATATATAATCCCATGATTCTGTGTACAAAAATGTATTGTCATTTTATGTTTAGCATGCAACTATGAAAGTAATCATGAAAGGAGAGTTTTCCTTTTCCAGTATATATGTTTGCATGAGTTTTAGCATTAAATATGTAGGTGTCCATTGCCTAGCAAGGTATAATGTTACTATCTACTACACAGTAACCTGTCAGTAATGACAGCCCACACCTCCATTTTTCTCAATAGCATTGATGGATTTACTGAACATCTTTCAAAACTTCTCCTCTTGTTGTACTGACAATCAGCTCTTTTATTAGGAGCTCTATGTTATATTTATGTTCTTGCCATGTTTAAAAAAAAATGTTATTACATTTCAGATAATTTAATTATTTTCTTTGGAGATGAGGAAAAATCAAGAAAATGAGGCCTTATAAATATATATTAATTAAGTGGAAGTTAATATTGTAACATTTTGCAACAAATTTAGAGAAAAAAAATAGTAGTGGTCCTGAGTCTACCTTACACTGAGTTCAACCTAATAAAGGCAGGGAAAGTGCTGGCCATATCATTTATATTCCAATCTGCCCAAAATCCATATCATATTATTCACAATATCTATTCCCAAATTAGTAGATATTAGTTTGCAAATAAATTAACATAATAAATAGTTAATATGGATTTAAGCATATATATATATATATATCCAGAGATAAGTCAAATATTTATGTGTAAAGTATATTACAATAATGCAAAACAAAATATATATAATCATACCACAGAATATATATATATATATATATACTTATATAACTGTCTAACTTATTAAAATTTAAAACATGCAGTTTGATAATTAAATCATTCTTCAAACTATATATCCTCTATTGGTAATGTTTTCTGTATCCTAAATTTTTCCATTTTTTTCATACAACTTCAACTAAAATGTCCTCTACTCATTTCTACTTGCCAAAACATAATTATTTAAAAACTCAGCTTAACTGTCACTTTCCTTTGGAAATCTTACCTATTTTCTTTTGTGTTATTATTCTCCTCTGTACCCTCAACACATGTCTTCTAATTGTAAATATTTCAGTTATTGTTTCATCCCTGAAATGTTTATCATGAAACATTAATTAATATACACCTATAATCTCTGGTATATCGCACCAGGCTTATTAATATGCACCTATAATCTCTGGTATATCACACCAGAGAGAAAATTAAGGTCAGACACATTCTATGTTATGACCTAATTAAGGAAAGTGCAAATGAATTATTCCTTTCAAAAAGTGTATGTTTGGTATGGTCGATTGTTATATCTGAAAAAATGTATATATTATCCAATGTAAAATATATTCAATTGTAACATTATTTAAATTTTCCATATTACAATTAAATAATTATTAAAGAAGTACACAATTCCTGTTTCATGCAAACATGTCCATTTATATTAGAAAGCATCAATTTTGTTTTAAAAATCTAGAAAATTATAAGGTAAAATGACATATTCAAAATGTGTCATTGGTTCTGATAGTAATTAGTTAAGTTTCCCTCAACCACTGACCATTTTATAAAACTTGAAGGTTGTAAAAACCACCAAACTTGTTATTGAGAAAAATACTTGTAATAAAATTTTATGGTGAGCTATGAATGAATATGCTAAAATTCAGACTGGCAGAACTTTCTATAACCTAAATTATTGGCTCATATAAAACAAAATTTTATGAAGAAGTAATCACCCATCAAGGTAGTCTTATTTTCAAACTCCTACTTTTTGATTTGTTATATTGAAATGAGTGCTAGTCTATGAATGTGATCATGCATCTATCTTATGAATGGGCTTCTTACAGTCAGATTTCTTTCCATAAGAGTGAAAGTGGGTAGTAGAGTAAACCTGTGATGTTAATGATAATTGTGTTCTATGTTAGCTTGTTCTTTCCACTCCCAGTCCTCATTTTATTCTAGATTACAGAGGGAGAAAATTAAAAGTTCAAAGGTATTTCCTCTATATTCTGTTTCAATTAATTTTTTTTTCCTCAAAGAGCCACTTAGAATAAGTTTTAGTAAGACCTCCCAATAATCTCCAAACCCTTGTTTGGTTTTCCAAATCACTGTGCACATTCATTGCATAAATAATTTTATAAGTCACAACATAGCATCAAATAACTAATTATGCCACAAAGTAGAATACATATTAGCACAATATTCAACAACAGAAGTTCTGGCCCTCCACCTTCTCCAGGAGTCAGTAAAACCTTACAATATTTACACTCCATGTTGGTTACCATGATCCAAGACGCTCATATCTCTCACTTGGATTTTTAATAACACCTCTAGCTGGTCCCCCTCCATTTACTCTTGTCTCTTCACTATGGACTAATCACCAAACAAGAGCAAAGGTGATGCTCTTAAAATATAATTTTGATTATCACTTTTCTCTTTCTAAATAGCTCCAATGGCCTTCATCTCACTTATAATAAAACAAAAAGTTTTCCAATGTCCTACATGTCTATAAATCATCTGCTTTCTCCTTATGTCTCTTATATATTCTTTTAAATTTTTCTTCCTATTCTCTCTACTCTACCCACACTGGCCTCCTTGCTCTTCCTCCCTTATAGCAAGAAAGTGCCTCAAGGCTGTTATAAATTTTGAAATTTCTCATTGGAATGACAATTCCCTAGAACTCTGCATGGCCTTATCTATCAGTTCCTTCACATTTTTTCACATTTCAATATATTGTGAACTTTTTGATTAACCTATTTAAAGTTTTGATGTTTCCAGAGCTTTAATCTTAATCACCATTTAAACAAACATGTATTGTATACATTTTATTTATTGTCTAATACCCAAACCAAAATTTAAACAGCTTAAGAAGAGGGATTTCTTTTATATTTACTTTCATGGCTTCTAACATAGTCCATCAGAAACAGTACAAACTCAGTTACTATTTTAGTATATTAATAAAATCATTCCACACTGATTAGGTAAGCACATCCTATGCAATAGCCATTATACTATATGCTGGAGAATTAGGATGTTGAGAAGGCAGAGATGTTGTTTAATCTATGAAGAATACAAGGCATTAAATAGACACTGAGGAGAGTGGCATCATCAAAATTGCAGAATAACAGTTTTCCCCTCAAAGAATACCAACTTATACAACCACTCAGAAATGACACTTTGTGGATGTTGAGGAATACAGCTGAGAATTTCCAATACACCACTGGAGCAAAAAAAAAAAAAAAATAAAAGAAAGAAAAAAAAAAAGCCAAAGTTGGATGCATTGAAGAGCTTAAGAGGCATAACCCTCTCCCAAGGCTGTACAGCTCAGTGCCAAGAAAGACATTCTTATCTGTGAGTTCTCCCACAGGGGAAAGTGAGAGCATGTGAGTGGGCACCTGTCTTCCCCAGCTGCACAGGGTGCTGTGAAAGAGATCCAACTTTTTTCTCATCCATCCAGAATACTGAGATGTGTTGTGAAACTGGGTGAAAGGAAGTGGTCAGGAGACCAACAAATAGGGCTCTTTGTGGGCATTAAAGAGAAGCTGATCCTACTAACCATACCATGCACTCTATCATGAGCCTTCCTATGAGTCACTGGGGATGCCTCACCTGTAGATCCCCCAGGTGCCTCATGGGTACCCCCAGTTCTCCTGGTGCCTCACCCACACATCCCCAACACTGACCAGCTTCTTATGTATGCTTCCAAAATGTCAGGAACAAACCTGTGCAGATGGCTAGTGAGCATGTGCAGAAAGCTAACACAACTCTGTGCTCCTGAGAGAAACCACAAACTTGTGTTTTCAGCACTAAACTAGGGAAAGGAAAAGGGAAGCTTTCAGCACTTTGCCTGGCTTTTCAGGATAGAGAAAAGACACACAAGTTAAGAATTCTGCCACAAGAGGGAACAAGAATTATGCAGCAAGTATACCTATTTAAAAGATGTAAGAAAGCCTCAAAATCTCAAGCAGGGCCAGAACCATCAGTAAAGACATGAGGAGGTGACTGAATTTTCTAGGTGTGGACTTCAAGGGAGGTGAATAAACAAGGAAATATGACATCACTAAAGGACTACAAAAATTTCCAGCAAGTGACCCCAAAGAAATAGAGATTTGCAATTTGTCTAATAAAGAATTCAAAATGTCTATCTTAAGAAAGCTCTGTGTGCTACAAGAAAACAGAAAGAAAATTCAGTAAAATCAGAAAACAAAACATAAACAAAACGAGAAGTTTAACAGAGTTAGAAATTACTTAAAAAACACACAGAAGTTCTGGAGCTGAAGAACACAATAAGTGAAACTAAAAATGCAATGGTGAGCACTAAGAGCAGACTAGACCAAGAAAAAGAAAGAATCTGTGAAGTAGAAGATATCATTTGAAATTACCCAGTCAGGGAACAATAAATAAATAAATAAATAAGAGTGAAGAAAACTACCTGAATTATGGTATACCATTTAAAAAAAATCTACAGATTATTGGTATCCCAGAGGAGAGGAGAGGGAGAAAGGAGAATAAGCTTATGTAAGTAAACAATGACCGGTAAGATCAAACTCTTAGAGAGATTTGGATACCAATCATGAAGCCATGTCACCTCAAAATTGAAACCCAAAAATATCTGGGAGTTCCCTGGCAGTCCAGTGGTTAGGACTCAGCACTTTCACTGCCATGTCCCTGGGTTCAGTTCCTGGTTGGGTAACTAAGATCCTGCAAGCCACATGACATGGCCTAAATAAATAAATAAACCCCAATAGATCTACAAAAGGCCAATTATAATAAAACTATCTAAAATAAAATACAAGGAGAGAATTTTAAGAATATCAAGGAGAAAAAGTCCTTACATGCAAAGGAACTCCCATAAGGCTATCAGCAGATAGTTCAGCAAAACCCTTACAGACCAAGAAGGAATGGGATAGTATATCCAAAATGCTGAAAGGAAAAAAAAACAAAAAACCTGTCAACCAAGAATATTATATCCAGCAAAATTGTTCTTCAGAAATGAAGGCAATACAAAGATTTCTCAAATAAACAAAAGTTAACAGAGTTCATTAGCACTAGATTTGCTTTACAAATAATGCTGAAAGGAGTTCTTCAAGCCAAAATTAGAGAACAGAAATCAGAAACATAACACTTATGAAAATATACAACATAATGCTAAAAGTAAGTATGTAGTCAAATTCAGCATACTCTAATATTGTAGTCTGGTGATGTGTTAATCACTTAAATATAGCTTAAGGTTAAATAACAAAATTATTAAAAATAACTATAGCTACAATAATTTTTAATAGATATCCAATATAAAAAGAAGTAAATAGTGAATTAAAACACAAAATGTGGGAGAGAAAGTAAAGGGAAATTTTTTGTATGGAACTGAAGTTAAGTGTTTATTACCATAAAATAGACTGTTATATCTATAATAGTTTTATGTAAACTTCATAATAACCATGAAGCAAAAACCTACAGTAGGTACAAAGGTAAAGACAGGGAATAAAAGGATACTACAAAAGAAAATCATTAATTCACAAAAGACAGCAAGAGAGGAAGAAGGGAAGAAGGGGACTAAAAACAACTAAGATGGTATTAGTAAGTCTATACCTATCAATAGTTAATGCAAATATAAATGGATTAAATTCCCCAGGCAAAACACATAGAGTGGCTGAACATTTTAAAAAAAAAGAGGCAAATATATGTTGCCTAAAAGATACTCACTTGAACTTCAACAGTGCACAAAGTCTTAAAATATTAGGGCTGAAAAAAATATTTCATGTAAATGGAATCCAAAAAAGAACAGAGTTAGTTGTTATATTTATATCAATAACAAGAAACAAGAAACAAAGAAGGTCATTATATAATTATAAAGGGCTCAATTCATCAAGTGGATACAATAATTATCAGCATATATGAACAAAACTTTGTAGCACCTAAATATACTAAGTAAACATTACAGATCTGAAGATAGAAATACACAGCAATGCAATAATAGTAGGGGACTTCAATTCCACACTTTCAAAAATGAATTGATTATCCAAACAGAAAATCAAGAAGGAAACATTGGACTTGAACTATATAAATACCAGATGAACTTAACAGATATGTACAGAATATTTTATCCAAAAGAGCAGAATACACATTAACCTCAAGTAAAGGCAGAACTTTCCCCAGGATAGCTCATGTTAGGTCACAAAATAAGTCTTAGCAAATTTTAAAAGTTTAAAATCATTCTAAGTATCATTTCTGACAACAAAGGTATAAAATTAGAAATCCGTATCAAGAGTAAAACTGGAAAATTCACAAATATATGGAAGTAAACAATATCCTCCTGAACAACCAATCGGTTAAAGAAGAAATCAAAAAATTACTTGAACAAATGAAAATGGAAACACAATGTACAAAAACCTGTATGATGCTGCAAAAGCACTTATAAGAGAAAACATTTATAGTAATAAATGTCTACATTAAGAAAAAAAACCTCTCAAATAAACAAATTAATTTTATGCCTCAAGGAACTAGATAGTGGAAGAAAGTAAGCCCAAATTAGCAGAAGTAAGGACATAACAAAGATCAAAGCAGAAATAAAGAAAATAGAGACCAGAGAAACAATTTAAAAAAATCAACAAAGCTAAGCTAAAAATCAAGAAAGCTGTTTTTTGAAAAGGTAAACAAACTTTTGACAAAACTTTAGCTACACTACCCAAGGAAAAAAGAGAGAAGATTCAAATAAATCAGAAATGAAAAAGAATAAATTACAGCTGAGACCACAGAAATATTAATCATTATAAAAGACTCCTATGAACAATTTTAAGCTAATTAATTGCATAACCTAGAAAAAATAAATAAGTTCCTTTAAATGTTAAACCTGCAAAGACTGAATCATGAAGAAATAGAATGTTTGAACAGATCAAGAATGAGTATGGAGATTGTATCAGTAATCAAAAACCTCCCAACAAAGAAAAGCCCAGGATCAGTTGGTTTCAATGATGACTTCTACCAACACTTAAAGAATTAACACTAATCCTTCTTAAAATCTTCCAAAAATTGAGGAGGAGTGAGTACTCCCAAACTCATTTTATTAGGCCAGATTTACTCTGATACCCAGAGCCAGGTAAGGTCACTACAAGAAAGAAAGAAACAAATAAAAACCAACCAAAAACTATAAGTTGATATCCCTGAAGAATAGAGGTGAAAATATTCTCAACAAACTACTAGCAAGCTGAATTCAACAGCACATTAAAATGATTAAACACCATGATCAAGTGGGATTTATCCCTGGGATGCAATTGTTCCACATCCACAAATCAATGTGTATATATTATATTAATGGAATGAAAGACAAAAATCATAAGATCACCTCAATGGACGCATAAAAATTTATTTCTCAAAATTCAACATCATTTTATGATTAAAAACCCTCATCAAATTGTGACTAGAAAGAAAGTACTTCAAGATAATAAAGGTCATATATGACAAGCCAACAGCTAACAACATAGTCAATGGAGCAAAGATGAATGCTTTTCTTCTAAGATCGGGAAGAAGACAAGGATGCACACACTTGCCACTTTTATTCAGCATAGTGTGGAAGTCCTAGCATGAACAAATAGGTAATAAAAAGAAATAAAATGTATCTTGATAAGAAAATAAAAAGCAAAATATTCTCTGTTTGCAGATAACATGATTTTATATATAGAAAACCCTAAAGACTCCACCAAAAAAAAAAGGTTAGATCTAACTTACAAATTCAGTAAAGTTGCAAAATATGAAATCAACATACAAATTCTGTTGCATTTCTATACACTAACAATAAATCATGTGAAAAATAAACAAGACAAATAATCCCACTTGCTATAGAATAAAAAACTGTAAAATACTTAGGAACAAATTTAGACAAGAAGGTGAAAGATTTGTACAGTGAAAACTATAAGGCACTAATGAAAGACATTTTTTGTGGAGAAGTCACAAATAAATGAAAATATATACCGTGTTCATGGATTGGAAATCTTAATATTGTTAAAATGTCCATACCATCGAAGCTATCTACAGATTCAATGTAATCCTTATCAAAATTTCAATATTTTCCCCAGAAATCAAAAAACAATTCTAAAATTTATATTAAACCACAAAAGACTCCAAACAGCCAAAGCAATCCTGAGAAAGAAGAACAATGATAGAGGCATCACACACAGAGATGTCAAATTATATTAAAAAGTTATAGTAATCAAAACAGTGTGATACTGGAATAAAATAGACACATAGTACAGTGGAAGAGAATCAAAAGGCTGGAAGTAAACCTATGCACATATGACCAACTAATATTTAACAAGGGAGTCAAGAATACTCAGTGGTGAAAGGGTAATCTCTTCAATAAGTCATGTTGGAACAACTGGTTATTCACCTACAAAAGAATGAAATTGTACTCCCTTTTATTACACCGTTCACAAAAATTTACTCAAAATGGACTAAAAAGTTAGATATAGACCTGAAATTCTAAAACTCCTAGAATAAAATATAGTGAAAACTGTACTTAACATTGGCAACAGTTTTTTGGTTATGACACCAAATGCATGAACAACAAAAGCAAAAATAAAAAAGTGGGACTACATCAAGTTAAAGAACTTCTGCACAGCAAAGGATATTATTAATAAATTGAAAAGAATGGCAGAATATTTGCAAACTCTATACCAGATAGTCACAATGAGATACACCTCACATATGTTAGAATGACTAACACCCAAAGACAAGAGGTAACAAATGCTGGTGAGGATGTGAAGTAAAGGGAAACCTTGTGTGTTTTGGTTGGAATGTAAATCAGTACAACCAGTATGGAAATTAGCATAGAGATTCCTCAAAAAATTAATAATAGAACTATACCATATGGTCCAGCAATCCCACTTCTCTGTATATCTGAAGGAAAAATAGTCACTATCTTGAAGTGATATCTGCACTCCCATGTTCATTGGAGCATTATTCACAATACCAAAGACATTGACAGTGTCTCATGATGGATGAATGCATAAAGAATATGTGATTTATATATATATATATATATATGTATGTATATACATGATAGAATGTTATTCAGCCATAAAAAGAAAGAAATCCTCTTATTTGCTACAATATGGTTGGACCATGAGGGCACTATGCCACATGAAATAAGTCAGACAGAGAAAGACAAATGCCATATGATCTCATTTATATGTGAGTCTAAAAAAGCTTAACTCAGAAAAAGAGAGTAGAATCACCATTGCTGGAGGCTGACTATGGGAGAAATGAGGGGATGTTGGGCAAAGGGTACATATTTTCAGTTATAAAATGAGTAAGCTTTGGGGATCTAATGTAGATCATGATAACTCTAGTTAACAATACTGTAACTAAAAGTTGCTAAAAGAGTAAATCTTAAATATTCTGAACACACACAAAAATGATGGCTATGTGAGGTGATAGATGTGTTAACTAACATTGTGGTAAGATGTGTTAACTAACACTGTGGTAATCTCTGCAATGTATACATAGACCAAATTATCATGTTGTACATCTTAAACAATGTTATATGTCAAATATATCCCAATAGCGTTGAGAACTAAATAAAAATTCATGTAATAAAATGAAAAGAGATAATGACACAACAGAGGTTCAATTAGCATCCAGCATGGTAAGTACTATAGCAGAAAAGAGTCCAGAGTCATGAAAGAGATTCAAATCATTCCAGGGTGATAACCAGTGAGCCATTAATCTCATTTCTGGGTAGAGATGGAGGAATCACAGTGCAATGTATGAGAATTTAGATATAGACCCTGAGTGGAGAGGGACCTGGTATATTTGAATAACATTAAATAATGACTGTGTAGCTTGGAGTGGATTACTTAAGGGAAGAGGGACACAGTTTAGGCTGGAAAGTTCTGTGCTTACCAGAAGATTCATGGTCCTTCAGGCCATGGTAGAAATTTTGGAATTTACTCTGGATTCTCAGAAAATATATTTCATATTTTAAAAACAAGACAGGCGTCATCAATTTGGATTATCTTACCTCTGTATGAAAAATCTTTGACACTGAGTAGGAGTGGATGTATTGAGAACAGTGAGTATATTATTATCCAAAGAAGATATAATTGTGACTTGTAGTAGAATAAGTTAGCGGGATTGGTAAAGTGGAGATTTAAGGTTTATTTAGAATGTTCATCTCCTCAAAAAAAAAAATCAAGCTGTATTAATCAACGTGTATATACCTTATGAAATATGTTGAATATTAGCTTACCTACAATGAAAATAACAAGCAATAATTTAAAATGTACAACTTGATGAGTTTTAATAGTTGTACACATTCATCAAATTTACTACCATAATCAAGTTACAGATCATTTTTATTCCTTCTTTATAAAGAAGTTCTTTATGACCTCTGGTAAACCATTCCTCCTTCCATCTCTGATCCCAGTCATGCATTGATCTTCTTTTGTCAGTGTAGTTTAGTTTGCATTTTACAGAAATAGAATCACATAGAATATACTATTTTGTATCTGCCATCTTTCTTTTATCATAAAGGTTTTGAGACTCATCAACTCTGTTCATGGATCAGTAGTTTGTTATATATATATATAAAATATATATATATTATATATATATAAATACATACATCTTATGAAATATGTATAAATATAATATATGAGGAATGAGAACTTAGTGTTAGGTAGTATATATTTTTAATGATAACATACATATCGAACTTATTCAGAAGCCTGTGGCTAAATAAATTAATTAATACACTTTAAGTACTATATATACTCATGTTTTACAGATAATAAACTTTCCAAAACTATACATTATTATATTATATTTGCCTATATATTTTCTCCCATGCTTATGTGGGCAAGTGATTAGAGAATTCTGTACAACAATAACTCAATTAAAATGATAAACATAGCCATGGGGAAGGTTGATGTATCTTTCAGAAGTGTCAAACAAACCTAAGGATGGGATTCATTGTTTACCCAATTACTTAGAAACTCCACAAATAATATACTGTAAAATTGTGCAATGAGAATGAGAACACTTTAATGTAAGTGGTTAAATTGTTTTGGCAGGTGCAAGAAGTGCAATCATCAGAATTTTATACC
The DNA here is from genome assembly GCF_964374135.1 of Grampus griseus. Taxonomy (NCBI): domain Eukaryota; kingdom Metazoa; phylum Chordata; class Mammalia; order Artiodactyla; family Delphinidae; genus Grampus; species Grampus griseus. The sequence goes on from NC_139012.1 coordinate 51,063,813, forward strand.
TAAAATATCCTAGTAATTGGAATTTTTAAACATAAGATTGCTGTCTTAGAAGAGGTATTCAATCAGAAAATATTACAATCATATAGAGACAGAAAATATTCTAGCAATTTATTAACAAATATCCTGAGTTGACAACTAGATTAAATAAATGAAAAAAATATAAAAGGTTGGAGACAAGCCATCATGAAAGGAAACTTGCTAAGTGAAGCTGAAATTAATGCCATTAAATATGATGTTGCAGAAGATTTGCCATTTAACCAAATAACAAATGAAAGCTCCCTGCTGTTGATATATCAGGACATGGAAATTAAATGGAGAGGAAAAAAATAGATGAACAAACAATGAACTTGGAATGTGTGTGAATGGAGAACATAGTATATATATATATATATGTTGGGTTGGCCAAAAAGTTTGTTTGGGTTTTTTCATAACATCTTATAGAAAAACCCAAATGAACTTTATGGTCAACCCAATATTCAGTAGAAGGTACTTTCCTCCAGAAACTGTAGTCTCTTACAGTTCAGAAGTAAGAAAAAGAAAAAAGTAATGAAGCTTAATGATCCTATTAATCCTTGAGGCCATTACACTCCTTAGAAACACAGGATATATATCAAAATTGCGAGATTTCTCAAAGGTCTTAAAATGCTAGCATTGAAATGTTTCTTTTGGTCCTTTCTCTGTTCCAAATCTTCTGACCTCCCCACCAACTAACATTTTCCAAAGTAAACATAGACACACATGCATGATTATGTGCACACACACACAGACACACAGCCAGAAAATCAACTGCTTAAATTTGTTTGCTTGGAGGACATGTTTTTTTCTCCATTATTCTGATGAAAAATAGCACGACTAGTAAAGTTTTTAAAATTTAAACCATATCTAAATATTCCATACTTACCGGTGTACTCTGTTATTGAAAATATTCCCAAATGGCTACCTTCATATATTGAAAAGTCGAATATTTCATAGATTTATTTATCCTACCAAAAACAAAGACCACTGCAACAGCATCATAAGAGTACAAAATGTGGACAAGGATAAATCATAGTAATTAGTTTGGAATGAAGAAAATGTCTTACTGCAAATAAATAGTCATTAAATACCAGGAAGATATATCAACTATTTTGCAGGATAAGGTCAACAAACATCGAATGTAAATTGTTCTGCCATTAGTTTAGTATATCTTACTTGCAGTGTTAGATATCTAACACATTAATACATCGCAGTGGATATATTTTGCCATAATTCCACATAATGAACATAATGGACATAATTCCACAAATATATAACAAACATAATTCCACAAATATATAACAAACATTATATTGAGCTACAGAATACAGATAATACAAAATATCCATCATTAATAGAGTGAATATACATTTATAGAGGGTACATATAATACCTGACACCCTTATAGACCCGGGGGATACAACTCAGAACAAGACAAAATCCCTTTCCACATGTTACTTGCAGTCAGAGTGGGGAGACAGAAAGTAAACAAATAAATCAATTAGTGTATAATATATAATGAGTTTCTGACATTACCTCCTTAGACAGGGCTTTACTGACTAAGCTCACAAAAATAGTGGTTCCATAATTCACAATTATTTTACCATGCTTTTTTTCATTTATGCTTGGTCTAATTATATATAATACACCAATTTATTGTTTTAATTGGCTACTCTGATACCTGTCAGCTCAGCTCTCTATCAAGAGTTGTAAAAGCAACAGGCCAAAAGTGAAAGTAACAGTCAAGTCTTTAATCAATTACAGTGATTAAGCAAGGGTTAAAATGGAGAAATTGGCTACTCCCCACACCTCCACCTGCCTCCCCACACACTAGGTCAGGTTGTTGAGCTTAGATGCAGTTGTTGTCTCGTTGCCAGGGAGCCCTGAGTCGAAGGCTTCTGCAGTTGCAATTTTATGAACCGTGGGGGCAAGGGGTAGCAGGGAAGAGCTAGGAGTGGGAAAAGTGCTGAGTAGTGAGTCAGAGTGGAAAAAAGTGTCTTCAAGTTTGCCTTCTCCCTCCAATAAGATGATGTCAACAAAGGCTTCTGAGAAAGTCCTCTGCCTAAGGTTCTAATGGAGACCCCCAAATGAAATGCACCAGAGCTAGAAAAGAAAATAATGCATAAGAGCAGGGCTGGAGAGAGGGGCATGAGACCTTGATTTCAACTTTCTTCAGATACTGCAATGCATGGCAATGCACCAAATCTGGTGTGGGGAGGGTAATTTTCCCCTGTGAGGTCTGACGGGTAAAGCCTTCATAGTTGCCTATAGTCAAACCTAAAATATCACACATAGGTCTTTAACAAGAAACCAGACTCCTCAGTTATCATTTGGAAAGATAGCAGAATGAAGTGATGTCACTTTAATAAATTAATTTATTCATAGAAAGCTTATTTACAGATTACTCATATTCCATGTAGGTGATAGGAGACACTAATTTTATTTAAATTTGTGCAAGTACAGTATGGTATTTATCATCATGGGACTTATATTATCTTGGTGAATATATTTATTTAGCAAAAATATCAATAATAATAACAAAAAATACGGATCTTAATCTTTGCTAGGCTTTGTTCTAAGTACTTAAAATATTGATTAACTGAAGTCTCATAAGAACTTTATACAGAAGCTTTGCTAATAATTTCAGTTTGCAGATAAGGAAGTATAGATACAGAGAAACCAAGCATGGAGGTGATAGCAAATATGGTCACAGATTCTCTTCAAATACTTATTATTTGTGACATTCAATTTCCTTTCTGAGATCAGTTATGTAACTAGTTTTGGTCAGCATAATATTAACAATTGTGATGTGAAGAGAAGTTGTTTGTCCTCTCTTATACTGTTCTTAGTACAAACTACTAATATGTGCAAAAACCAGGACCATACTGATTTGAAGACAATGGCCAAGTTATCCAAATCCTCCCACCCAAGGGCCAGCTAACTTCTAGACAATTGAATTTTCTTCCTTTTTCTGTCAGCTTAACTTGTATATAAATATTTGTATAAGTGAACTCAACTGAGGTCAGTAGATGATCCATCTAATATAGTACAATACCAGCTACAGATTCTCACAGTTACAAGCCACATAATTGGTTAATGTTTTGAGATACTAAGTTTAAGGGTGGTTGGTGGCAAGGCAATAAATAATTTGTACCATGGAAAATACTAAAACTTAAAAGCTAATCATGGAGGTTCCTTTACATTATGTTAACATGTTGGCCTCTCTACCTAATGTTGAGAAGGCACAAATAATATTAAAATAAATTTAAAATTCAACTGTTTTACTATATATCAACAATGAGCAAATTAAAAACAAAATACTATTTACATTAGCTCCCCAGAAATGAAATATTTAGACACAAATCTAGCAAAATATGTACAACACCTCTATGAGAAAAAACTCTGATGAGATGAACACAATTTAAATAAATAAATGAAGAGATATTATGGATAGGAAGACTCCATACTGTCAAGATGTCAGTTCTTCCCAAGTTTATTTGTATATTCAAGGGAACCCCAACCAAAATCTCAGCAAGCTATATAATAGATATCAGTAAACTAATTCTAAAATTTATATGGAGAAGAAAAAGACCCCGAATAGCTAAACAAAATATTAAAGGAGAAGAACAAAGTTCTTTGTTGAACTGACAAAAGGAGAGCTGACATTACCTGACTTCAATACTTAATATAAAGCTACAGTAAACAACAGAGTATGGTATTGGTGAAAAGATAGATCTGTGGAACATAATAAAGAGCCCAGAAATAGACTCCCCTACATAGAATCAACTGATCATAAATAAAGGAAAACATGCAATATAATGGAGCAAAAATAGTCTCTTCAACACATGGTGCTGAAATCTAGACACAGACAGACCTTACACACTTGACAAAAATTAACTCAAAATAGATGATAGACCTAAATGTAAAATGCAAAATTATAAAATTCCTAGAGGATAAGAAGAGAAAACCTAAATGACCTTGATTATGGTAATACCTTTTTAAAATAACTTTATTTATTTTTTTTTTGGCTGCATTTTGTTTTCTTTACTGCGCACAGGCTTTCTCTAGTTGCAGCCAGTGGGGTTTACTCTTCATTTGCGGTGCACTTGCTTCTCATTGCGGTGGCTTCTCTTATTGCAAAGCACAGGCTCTAGGTACACAGGCTTCTGTAGTTGTGGCACACTGGCTCAGTAGTTGTGGTCCTCAGACTCTAGAGCACAGGTTCAGTAGTTTGTTGCTCCATGGCATGTGGGATCTTTTTGGACCAGGGATCGAACTCATGTCCCCTGGATTGGCAGGAGGATTCTTAACCACTGCACCACCAGGGAGGTCCCGGTAATTCCTTTCTTGATACAATATCAATAATAAGTAATTGCTAAGCTGGACTTAATTAAAATTAAAAACTTCTGCTCTGTGAAATACAATGTCAAGAGAATAAGAAGACACAGCACAGAACAGAAAATATTTGCAAAAGACAAATCTGATGAAGAAGTATTATCCAAAATAGACAAAGAACTCTGAAAACTCAACAATAAGAGAACAACAACCCAATGAAAAAAAGGACCAAAGACCTTAACCGTCATTTCACCAAAGAAGATATACAGTGACAAATAAGCATATAAAAAGGTATTCCATATCATATGTCATAATAAAAATGCAAATTAAAACAACGAGATACCATTATACAAACTGCTGGAATGGCCAAAATCTGAAACAATGAAAACACCAAATGCTGGTTTTCATACATTTCATAAACTTTCATACATTGCTGGTGGAAATGCAAACTGGCACTGCCACTTTGGAAGACATTTTGATGGTTTGTTACAAAATTTAACATACTCCTACCATATGATCCACAAATCATGCTCCTTGTTATTTACCCAAAGGAATAGAAAGCTTTGTCCACACAAAAACCTTCAAACAGATGTTTATAGCGCCTTTGTTCTTAATTGCCAAAACTTGGAAACAACCAAGATGTCCTTCAGTAGATGAACAGATAAATAAACTTTGGTACATCCAGACAATGGAATATTATTGAACACTAAAAGGAAAAGAGCTGTCAAACCAAGAAAAGACATGGAGGATCATTAAATCCATATAACTAAGTGAAAGAAACCAATATGAAAAGGCTAAATACTATATAATTCTAACCATATGACATTCTGGAATAGGCAAAACTATGAAGACAATAAAAAATCAGTAGTTGCCAGGATGGGGGAGGGGGAATAAATAGAGTACAGAAAATTTTTAAGGCAATAAAAATACTCTGTGTGATACTAAATTGATGGATACATATCACTATACATTTGTCCAAACCCATAGAATGTACAAACCCTCAAATTAACTCTTGTAAACTACAAAAGGTGGTTATGATGTGTCTATGTAGATTAATTTTTGGTAAAAGATGTACCATTCTGGTGAATGATGTTTATAATGGAGGAGGCTATGCTTGTATTAGGGCAGGAGATAGATGGAAAAATCTCTGTATTTCCCTCTCAATTAAGTTGCAGGATTAAAACTGCTCTAAAAAATTGTCTTTAAAAACCATTAAACATAAATATCATTACACATTAGAAGCAAATGGAAGAAAGTGTATTCTATAGAAATAAGAAGAAATAAATGAAAACGGGTAATGTCAAAAGGGAGGAGATACCAATTCAAATACATTGAAAATTTATTTTTGAGCTCAAAGTACTAATTCAACAAAATTATTGACTTGAAATTTAAAAATTATTTCTAAATTAGTGGAAAGAAATTCTATTTTATAAACTAAGCTTTTGATAAAGACTGATTTATTCTCATGTGGTCTGAGAAATATATCTAAATAATATATATATATAAATATCTAAAGAATATATGGACAATGATTGTAACATGACAACTCTTCACAGTTGCTTAGGACAAATTTTCTAACTTAAGCCTGTGTTTAACATAATGTTTGATAATTTATTAAAACAATTTGACAAATAACAGAGCATTATTCCACTTAATTAAAGTAGTTTTTACTCATAGACATTCTTAGCTTTCCAGTTCAAAGTAACTTTACTGTCAGTATTTAAAAACAGATAGTTTGACATTTATGTCTAGACCTTTCAAGAAACTTCCACAATTCTAGCATAAGAATTTATTTATATATTGAATTAAATATTGCCTATGAATTATGTGTTATGACCAAAATGTATTTTTTTAAATATTCAGGTGTACTTAAATAGTGCCAATTGATTAAGATAGCACTATTTTTAGTAAACACGTAAGATTACTCTTCAGATCTCTTTATGGAACCAGTCATTAGAAATCTAATATGTTCAAATTTCATTTTAAAATAGAATTTTTAATTAATTACTTTAACCTGTATTTCCAGAATTTAAAATAAAATGGAATTTTAAGTTGGTAAGCTTATAAATCAGTGTGATTAAAAGATCACCATCTGTTTTAAAGTTCTATAGTGTGCACATTTATCACAATTTGTCCTCTGCACAGAAGTTATAATACATTTACATATTCGCTGTAATAACTTCAATGATACTTGCTTGAAATTAAACAAGTAGTAAATAAATTTACCCAATGTTACCTAAATAATCCTTATACCAATTAATGCAATTTTGTTACATTTTTCTCTTGAAAATACAGTCATACATTAACTAGCAATACTTATTTTCTTAAAGGCAATACTTTCAGTCAGTATTTATCACTAGTTTTTTAGACCTTGTTCTTTATCTGCAGAGCATTTGAAGTCAACCCTCATAACAACTCTTTGAGTAGCTGAAATCAGCCCTCAGCATTTTGCTTCTCCTCTGGGTCATGCTTTCATTTATCATTGTTAATATTATATCATTAAATTGCATGTCCTATATACTATCACTGATATTGCAGCTTGAAAATGAAGAATAGATAGAAAGTAGAAAAATTTATTGCATTTTTTTTCCCTTTAAAATGTCATTGGGTCCAGACAAATGACTAATTCCACATTTTCTGGTCCCACTCTTTTCAATTTCTTTCTAATCACCAAATTTTTGAATGGGAGAAGAGATGCTATCACACTCAGTTCTCTAGGCTCCCTTTCTGTATAGAAGTCACTAATTTGACTTCAATAATTTAGGCTCACAAATATTTCTGTCATGGTATTTCGGTGATGCCTTTGTGAAATACACTCTTACACCACCTCAAAAATCTCATTTAATTGCCTCCCTTTAGCTTTTCTTAAGCAAAAGAGAGAGGACCCATGGTGGTGAAATGACAGGGAAGAGTAGCTAAGTGTTTCTATCTTATATATAGCAACAATATTTCAATTTTTAAGTTAACTGCCAGAAGTCATGATGTAAAATTATTATATAAAATAGAAATTTATATTATAGATATGTATACATATATATTTATATTGTTATAGGCATTGTTTTAAAATAACTTTTAGTGTATATTAAAATTATTATCTGAAGCATTAAGAAATCTGAACATTTGTTGACACTATGATGAATGAGTCCAACTTAGTTGTTTAGATATATATACTTATTAAAATATTAAATTAAAGTGGTACATTCTAGATGGTTAACATAAAGTATGACGGTTAGGTTATCTCAAAAGGATGCATAACACTGTTGTAAGGGATTCTGCTTTCAACAATGCTGAAGCAACTTCTTTAAAACTAACACTCAGCAGAGAACAATGAGAAAAAATTTACTGTTTTAAGCCATCACAAAACTTCCAGGACAGAAACATTTGTGCGTCTAAGTTACTGAAGTGAGGAGGAGCCTGGAGAATCAAATATAACATACAAGATATCTTTTCTCATTTACAATTGTGCTGAGTAGAAAGAAGCAGGAGACAGTGGTGGATAAAAGGATAAAAAGCTGACCAGAGCATTCCTCAACTACAACTTTGGATAAATATCCAAGTTTAAGCCTGTCAAGAAGGAGGTACCCTATTAAATATCTAAAGCTTTCAGAGAGCTCTGCCCTAGAAGTAAAGTACATTGAAATAGAATAAAATAGATCAACCAACATAAAGACCAAAGTTCAGTTTTAGATCATTAACCCTGAACTCTAATTAAGAATTGCTTCCTATCATAATTGCTTTCTAGAAGAAAAGTAAATCCTCTTGAAAGAGAAATAATGTCATCTAGAGTCTCAAGTTATCTTTATACCATTTTATACATAATAGCCAGTAATCTACAAAAACTACTAGGCACGGAATAACCAAAAACCAACATACCTTACTAAGAAACCAAGACAAAAATAAATAATATAAACAGATATACAGGGGATTCATTTAAAGGGCTCAACACACAGATATGGACTTAAAAATATATGTGGAAAATCAACAAGATTGTGGAATAAGAGGTGCCCTGTTCACGTTTCCCCTTAGAAACAATAATTTCATAGACATCCATGGACAAGTATACCTTAATGGGGCCTTTGGGATCCAGTTAAAAGGAAGTAAAACCTTACTGGAGTCCAAAGCCAAGGAGGCCATTTTGAGAAGTTAGGCTGTGCCAGCGTGGCTGACTCACCAACCATGGTCTCAGTTACAGGCTCAGAAACAGCTCCATGTCCATCTCTGAGGACTTGGCTACAGTCCCATTTGGCTTTGGTTGTGCCACCAGCACAATATGCCAAGGGACCTGATAGGAGTTCTGCTGCCCATGTGCCACTTAATAGGCCCATAGAACTCCATTCCAGCTGTGGACCCTAAGGTGATCCATGACCTGGCTCTAGCCTCTCTCAGCTGTCCCAGAGCCCTTGGGGGCAGCCCTTGATCAGACTATAACTGTACCCACTCCTCCTAGCCATAGCCCATGATCAGTCCTATTAACCCTGGGACCTGGTGGGATACACCACCACTTTTGTCTCCAGAATTCCTAAAATGGCATTATACTTGGTTTCAACCACTCCCAACAGTAGATCATGAACAGTTCTGCCAACTGAGGGTCCCAGCAGGAGACATGCATTAGAGCCCTGGGTGGTAGGCCAGCCAAACTTTGTCTGACAGAGATCCTGAAATAATGCTATGACTTGGCTCCCACCCCTCCCAAGCCCAGTACAATAGCAGTTCTTAGACACCCAACAAGAGACACTCCTGTCTGTGCCCCCTGAGGTAAGCTCACCAACCTAGGTCTCACTGCAGACCCTATCACTTGACTCCAGGCCCTCCCATCCACAGTCATGGAACAGCACTGCCTGCCCAGGGACTTGGTAGGAGACATGCCCAGTGGAGACTCCAGAACCAGACTCCTAGATCTCAAACCCACTTGTGGACCCTGAAGCAGTGCTAGGACTCAGTTCCAGCTCCTCTCAGCTATGGCCTGGGAATAGTTCTGCCCTCCAAGGGACTCACCAGTGAACCAACAGGACCCTTCTCAGGGACCCGGCAGAAACCACACACACCCACACATCTGTAAACAGACTCATTGTTAGCAGACCGAGCCACAGACCCTGAAGCAGACCCTTGTCCCAGCACTACTCTACTGAACAAGGTCCTGGAGACAGTAACATCTACCCAAGCACCAGACAGGATCTAAACATCCCCAAGTCCCTGTAACAGACATGTCAACTGCAGAACCCACTGTGGACCCAGCAATAGCCTCTAGTGTTGCTATGACTTGGATTCAGTGATCCAGCTCTAATCTAACATAACTATGACTCTGGAGGTAATCTCATTAGCCCTGGGAACTGAACGAAAATCTTTGCTTGCTGAAACCTGTCTGTAAGTTTGAAAGAGTTATTTGCTTCTTCGAATGCATAGACACCAGTGCAAACCTACATGTATCATGAAGAATCAGGCAAATGTGACATCATGAAAGGAAACTAATAAAACTCCAGAAATGAACCCAAAGAAATGGAAATCTAAGAATTGCCGGACAAAAAACTCGAAATAATCATCTTAAAGAAACACAGTGAAATGCAAGATAACATAGATAGACAAGTAAACAAATCAAGAAAACAATGAATGAACAAAATGAGAAGTTCAATAAAGAAATAGAAGCCAGTGCTTCCCTGGTAGCACAGTGGTTGAGAATCTGCCTGCCAATACAGGTGACACGGGTTCAAGCCCTGGCCTGGGAAGATCCCACATGCCGCGGAGCAACTAGGCCTGTGAGCCACAACTACTGAACCTACGCATCTGGAGCTTGTGCTCCACAACAAGAGAGGCCGTGACAGTGAGAGGCCCGCACACCACGATGAAGAGTGGCCCCCACTTGCCACAACTAGAGAAAGCCCTCACACAGAAACGAAGACCCAACACAGCCAAAAATAAAGAAAGGAAGAAAGAAAGAAGCTTTCATTTAGAAAAAAAAAAAAGAAAGAAAAGAAAAGAAATAGATGTCATATAAAAGAACAAAATACTAATCCTGCTGCTGAAGAATACAATGACAGAACTGAAAATTCAATAAATAGCTTCAATAGCTGACTCAATCATGCGGATAAAACAATCAGCAAACTCAAAGATGTAATTTTATCCAGCAAGGCAAACAAACAAAAAAATGATAGGATGGGATGCTTGTGATATTGACTGAAGTGGTGTGTAATGGGGCAATTTTGGGTCACTAGTAATTTTTTATTTTATTTCTTAACCACAATAGTAATTACACAAGTATATTCAATTTTGGTAATTCTTTCACATATAAATTTAGAATTGGTCTTTTTGTCTCAGTTATATTGTCTCTTTAGACAGCATTTCCCCCCTTGGATGTACCTTGGCAGAAGTGCTGAATAATACAGCTTGATAGTTTTTCCCATACAACTGCAACACAGCTGTTCTGGGAAACTCCTTCACCTGCATGGTGATTTTTAAATTTTTTCTTTTTTCTTTGTTGAATACCACTTTTTCTCCTGGATTTCATGTCTTCTTCTATATTTATACTTTCACTTCTTTAAAATTGCCACTTTCTTCAATAGCATCCTGTAACTTAGTGTGTGAAATACAAATATTTTTGAGACTTTAGATTCTTAAAATATCTCTAAACAATTGTACTTTATTTATATTTAGCTCTATTCAGAATTCCAAGGTAAGAATCTAATACTACCAAAATTATAAAGGTTTTATTCTATTTGCTTTTGAGTGTCACTCTTGCTCTTCAAAAATCTGATGTCCTTTGTGCTCCAAAATTTTAATTTTACCTTTAACATAGTCTTCCCCTCTGTTTCCATACTTGAATGCCGTCAACTAACAAACAAATAACATTTATAGTGTTCTTTAATCTATTGTAATGTTCTTTAAATACTCAATGACATGCCTTTCATTAGATCTTGCTGTAATCATTGTGTTTATCACTCAAGGGCTCTTTTAACAAGGAAACATGTTTTCACTCACATTAAGTAAATTTGCATCACTTTTTGTTAGTTTTCTTGTCTCAGTTTCTTCTCTTTATCATTCTAGGTATTTGTGTGTGTGTGTGTGTTGTTCTAGACTGGACTGATCTTGTATGTTTTCTCATATTACACAATTTTTTTTCTTTGAGATTTGGCTTTTATTCTTAAGCCCTTCCATTGACCTCTCCACCAACCACCACCCCACCATGTGTTTAATACACAGGAACTCAGACAATCTGAAAAAATCCTGATATACTTATTTCATGAATATAATATTTTATCTCACATCTAAATAGTATATTTTAAACACTATGTACTATGAAAATTATGACAAGTCTTTTCTATGCATTTATTAATTTTGGTCTCTCTCTGTCATGTTAGAGACTTCATTCCCAAATCTGGTGATATTTGAATGTCTATTCATATTTAACAAGGGAAACAATTAAAATGTCAGTATTTGCAGGAATTTGACTTTGGGCCACTCAGTTCCTCCAGAAATAATTCCTCAGACAATCTGACATGGGTAGTATTATTCTAGGTATTTATTAGACATTATCCAAAATCTTCCTGCAACTACTGTACCATGAAAGCTTTTAGAGTGACATATCTTTAAAGTGTTGTCTTAGCTTGTTATTTCTAATTCTTTTCCTCCTATTCTCTATTGAAACCACTAACATAGATTTTCACAAACATTCTGCCATTGAAGAGTTCTTTCTAAAATCTCATATGACTTACATGATGATGAGTTTTAGCAAACCTTCAAGGAGCAGATTATTTCCATTTTATATACACTGTCTGAACACACAGGAAAAATATTTGAATGAATCTACCCAACTCAATGTCACAAGTTAACATTCAAAGAAGCCAAAAGTGTATATGTATATAATTATATGTAAACATTAAACATAAACACAATGTGAACTGTATGTAAAAATATAACAAAACACTAGTAAATTAAATACAGAAGTATAAGTACCACAAAACATTAATATATTTTGGTTCAGCAATGTGAGAATAGCTTAAAAATTAGGAACTACATTCATGTAAATCTTCAAATTAACATATTAAATAGAAAAATTATGAAGATTTTAAAACAATTAACTAAGAGAAATGATTTCTTACTCTTAAGCCATGCACTAAATAACAAACTATTTAAAGCATTACCATTAAAGTCCAGAATCAATTTATGTTATTTAAAGTTACTGTTTTAACATTTTACTGGCAAAGGTAGTCAATTCATTAAGATAAAGAAAAATTATAAATATAAAAGAATCACAATGAAGATATAAAACATTCATTAGTTGCAGAAACATGTTATTGCATACCTGGCAATCTCAAAGAAGAAACTGACAAGCCATTGGATTTAATCAGAGTTTTGTAAAAGGTCGTTAGATGCAAGATCAATGTCAAAAAATTAACAATTTTTTAAGTTCCAATTATCCAGAAATGTTTAATTTCCTCTATTATCTTTTCTCCTCTTCTCTTTTAGGTACATAAACACTAATTTTATTATAGCAATTTGCCACTGTGATTTAAAGACATATTTTAGGTCTTATTTGTAGCTAGTTTAGGCCATGTGACAAATTTTTGACTAATGAACTATGAACAGAAGATTAGTGGGTGATTTCAGGAAGACTTTTTAAATAGAGGACATAAGCTATTTCTGCCTTCCTTCATGCTTACTGCCTGGAACTCAAATGCAAAGGCTGGAATGGCAAAATACATAATTTTCTTTGAAATAACCTTGAGTTTGAAAGCCACAGATAGTAGAGAAATAATCCAGAACAATCCACGTAAGACTTGTGTTCTTGAAAATATTATAGATTTGTTACCTGTGAATTCCTTTTATATTTTTGAAATATTACCTTTTCTTTATAAACCACTATCTTCTTAATCTTGGTTTTGCACATCTGAAATTAGTCAAAATAATTTTAAAACAGCACAGTATAATGAGGAAATGGATTTCAGAAAATTGATTTCATTTACAACAGAAATTTATATTATAGTAAGATAATGGCTGAGAATAGAATACAGTTAATTTTGCTTATTTGCTTATACAATCTAACACAGTTTTTACAGTTGCTTTTACACTTTTAGTGGCCATTTTGTCTCAATGATCCCTTTTGTGCATTTGTTTATCATATTACTGAGGCATTGAAATTTGTTAAACTTACTGGTGACTGTCATCCAAAATCTGGCATATTCATGACTAAAAGTGTTCTCTATATCTTACCTTGGGGAAGATCTAGAAATCCTATGCTTTTCATTGTAGTTTTAATAAAATTGAAAAGGCTTGGTGAGTTACATAATGTAGTAATACTTTTTTATTACCACATCTGTCCAATGAGAGAAGACAGCTTATGCTAAACAATGACATAAAACCAGAACAAGCTTGAAAATAAAGAGTACTCCATACCTTCCTTTAATGAAGAATGCTGAAGTTATTAATTGATACCTCTAGAATCTGAATTATTTCATCTTCTAAGTAATTAGAATGGGAAGAATATGTGTTTTCAGAGAAAAAGAAAGATCACATGTAACACCATAGAGGAAACTTAGAAACATCTCACCCACTCATGCACTCCTTTGACCCCATTTTGCCTTATGTCATTTGAGAAGTGAATTTCCCCCCATCATCCAAATAAATACAGATAGCTGGAAAAGAGCTATCTATATTGGGATATAAGTATCCCAATCACAGAATGTTATTTCTTTGAATGTATTTTATGTTTGCATATTAGTAACAAATTTAATAACATGAACTTTCTCAAACAGTGAATAAAAGCTGACTTGCTTACATGATAATATTTGTTAAATATTGTATAAAAGTTAACAGGTTAAATTCAAATATGTGAGTTAATATTACAATTTCAGCAAATGTAGTTAATTTTTTAAGCAATAAACTGGAAAAAAAACTATAGTTTGTTAGAATGTTATTTTAAAATATTATCCCTATTAGAATGTCATTTTAAAATATTATCCCTGACACATAATCTATTTTTGATATCATTGAAATATGTATAGATACTTTCTTATCTACATAAAATTTAATCTCTGTATGCATGCCTTTATCCAAAAGAAGCTATTTTGAAATTACTTATAAAAATAACTTTTTCAGATGATAAAACCAATCAATATGGAGTTTAAAAGGGAAAAACAATGCCTTTGGAATTGTGATTAAAACGACATCTGGTTGTTAAATAAATAACATGACAATGGCCTCCTTTTGCTTTAGAAATGAAAAGAAAAGCAGATGAATTCATAAGACAATAAATTATCAGGTAAAGTTGAAGTTTACATTTTCAAGTAGAAGAGTCTTTTAAAATACAACATTCTACCAGGGCTTCATTTTTCCTTGTTTACTGATAAATACAATATAATTATTAATGTCTTCAGAGGTGCTAAAGTGGCTTTTGCTTATTTTGCACTGTAATTCTATATTTTGAATAGACTGTGATCTTGTAAATAGGATGTCTTAACATCTCCATTTGCCTATGACCTATCATTGTGCCTAGAGTTTAAAAATCAACCAATAAAATTTACAATCTGAATATTCATGAATAACTTAATAAAAATGGAATATTCTTTAGGGGAAAAACAGGTGAAATCTGAACAAGGCTGGCAGTTAATAATATTTTACCAAAGTTTTTTTAAACTTTTTAAAATGTACCATGCTGTTTAAGGTGTTAGCAGTAGAGGAATCTTTTTGAGAATGTATGAGAAGAATCTGTAATCATTTTTCAATATTTCTGTCAGTCTAAAGTTATTTAAAATATGAATTTTAAAAATAAATTATGGTGAGATTAGATAACACTCTGTTTTCTTCCATTTCATATGGAAATACCAAGTGAGTAAAATAGCAAAACAACTTTACATATACAGAATCATGTTCAAGGACACATTCTAACTGACTTGAAGGCTTATAGTAAAGACAAATTTATCAACATACCGTGGCATACACATAATGATAGAAAAATAGATTGATTAAAAAAAATAGATTGATAGAACAAAACAGAAAAGACTCACTAATTTTAGCCAAAAGTTCATAGCAATTCAGATGAGAAATGACAGCCCTTTTAACCAAGGATTCTGGACAACTGGATAATTGGATAAAAGGGAAATTGAACTTTGATCTTTACCACATATCATATACAAAAATTAACTCAGTTTCCTTAGTAATAATTGGTCTATTTCTTTATAATTCAGTCTTGGTAGACTTACGTTTTTACAAATTTATCAATTTCTTCTAGGTTGTCCAGTTTGTTGATGTATTAATTATTCATAGTAATATCTTATGATACCTTGTATTTATGAGGTGTCAGTTATAATGTCTCTTCTTTCATTTGTAATTTTGAGTTCTCTCTTTTTTCTTGTTAAGTCTAGACAAAGTTTTATTTATTTTGTTTATTCAAAAAGCAAGCTCTTAGTTTCACTGACATTTTCTACTTTCTTTTGTGTGTGTGTGTGTCTATTTTATTCATTTCTGCTCTGATTTTTGTTATGTCCTTCCTTCTACTAATGTTGGGCTTAACTTGTTCTTCTTTTCTAGTTCCCTGAGGTATAGTTAGCTTGTTTATTTGAGATCTTTATTTTTCCTAATATAAAAATTTATTGCTCTAAACTTTCTTTTTAGAACTGTTTTTACTGCATCTCATAAAGTTTGGTATGTTGTATTTCACTTTTCATCTGTCAAATGGAAAAAGACAAATGACCCAATTATTTTTTTACAAAATAAAATTGCATGAAAAAAAGTTCATAGAGGGAGATTATAATAAAGAAGATTTAAAAGATATAGCCACCCCTAAAAAAGGTAAAATTAATTAAATTATTTAATAGTGCCCATTTAAGTGGCAAAATTATAAAGTGAAACAAGTTAATAAGTACCATTAAATTCAGAAAGTGGTCACATCAGGGTTGTGGGGTTTTGATTGGGATAAGGTACAAGGAGACTGTCTGTAATGACTGGAAAGTCTTTTTATTGATAAAAAAGTGGTGGTTACTTGTTCAACATGTAAAAATTCATTAAGCTAACCACATGTGTTAAGCTTCATCTATGTTATATTTTATAATAAATAGGGCTTTCACTAATGGCCTTCAGGGAAGTAAAGTATACAACTCACATTATCTGTAGTAAATCTGATAATCCAGGCTTAAAAATAAGATGAAACCTTGAGATCTGGGTAACTACAACCTCAATGGATTTCACATCACAGGAATGATCCACTAAGGATACTGCTGCCACTGCAACTGACATTGTCATCACTATTGCCACTACCACAACAGCTAGACAAAGGAGTCCACTGTTTGCCTTGCTTCCATTCTCTCTCTCTCTCTCTTTAATTTTTTATTTATTTATTTATTTTGTCATTCTCTCTAGATGCAGAACCTTAGTAAAAATGTCTGATCAGTCAAGCCTAGATCACATGCCTGTAACGGAGAGGAACATTTAATAGGAAAAATTAATGTCTATGTATATCTTTTTTTGCAGTGGAAAGCAGGCCCTGTCTCCTTTGAATAATTGTACTACTGAGAATCTCCAGTTAGAGTAATAGGTGTAAATATTGGGCTCCAAACCCTACAACATGGAATAGACCTAAAAACTTATATCTACCTATAAACATATCAGTTTAAAAGGAAACAGAGATAATTATTCAAAATTATTCAAAATTTTTGAATTTCCCTTCTCAACTGATTTTTTGGCATAAATATTATACCAGTGCATTTTTTCCCAATTAAAATCAACCAACCAACAAATCAAGATAAGCTTCCTGTACTTCAAATTTCAAGAAATAGTTGTTTACATTTGCTTTCTTCATCTCCTTATCATTAATCACATGACTATAATATAGACTTACAGCTCCAATGAGCATGCAGTTGTAAAACTCATTTACATGTTACCAAATCCAATGAACAAATTTGGTCTTCAGTTTCACTTCACTTTCAGGAGACTTTGGCCAAACACTGCCTGTGTAGCATTGTCCTCTCTTGATTTCTATGATGCCACATTGATATAGATAACATTTAATTAGATTAAAAATATGAAAATAAAGAACACATTCAAATAGAGTATATGTTAAATACATTAATATAGCTTCCTATGAGGAAAATTGAATGTGCATATATATGAGGACAAAAGGGAAACTTATGCATGCATGCACATATAATTCAAAAGAAGGAACTAAAAATGGCTAATGATACTAGTCTGCTGAGAACAGAGAGGCATAACTACCTCAGCACTCAGCATATGAAATACTATAATGACTTCACATTGTTCTCTTAAATAAAATAGCTATAAGTAAAATGATGATTAGAAATTTCTAAAAATAACTTAATATGTCTTTCTGGAATGACATATTTTAGAGGATCTGAAATGAACTAAACAAATTTCCTTAGTAAGTATTAAGTAACTTAGTTACTTTAATTGCCAGAACAAATTCATTCATGTAATTTTAAAATGTTAATGCCTTTATATCTGAATTTTCATTTAGAGCAGAGATAGAAAGTTATATTACAACTTTTTGAAATATCAGGTAAGGGACATTGAAAGTGCTCAAAACCTAAAAATCCCTGTTATCAATATATGGAAACTACATATTTTAAACTGAGAAATATAGAAATTAGGGAGCAAAAATTTCTTGATCATTAAAATATGAGTTTTTTCTTAGTGATGAAATATGACATTGAATTTAGTTGAGATAAATTTTCCCCAAATGAGTGGCAAACTAAAACATACGTACTTTAAAAGAATGTAAGTAATTTATTTAGCATGTTTTCTATAGAATTTATTTCTAGTTGTAAAATAAGATGCTCACAGGATTTTCTGGGAGGTTTTGTTTTATGATGGCAGTCTTTTTTTTTTTTTTTTTCTGGCAGTACATGGGCCTCTCTCCCGCCGCAGAGCACAGGCTCTGGATGCTCAGGCTCAGTGGCCATGACCCACGGGCCCAGCTGCTCCGCGGCATGTGGGATCCTCCCAGACCGGGGCACAAACCCACGTCCTCTGCATCGGCAGGTGGACTCCCAACCACTGTGCCACCAGGGAAGCCTGATGGCAGTCCTTTGATAAAACTCATCATCTTAGCTTCCATATTAAAGGTATAATATCAGAGCTTGGACAGATTGTTAAAACAAACAAACAAAAAAATCCTAAAATTTGTCTACTGTGATATTAGAAAGATATTTTTATTGTTGTATTAATAAATTTAATTCCCTCTGTGAAATAAAAAATGATAATGACTCATGTTGACTGATTTATTTTTTCATATCAGTATTATTCTAAGAATTTTACATCTTTTAATACATTTATTTCTTAAAGTCTTTCAGTGGTACACTTCCTCCTCTTTTACTTATTTCCAGTTTACATGGAGAACTTTAAGTTATCTAATGAATTATGAGTGAAAAGTTGATTATGGAAAGGTTAAGTTACCCAAGTTTATACAACTAGTATGTAGTGTGGTGGTTAATGTGAGGCTCTAGCTCCAAGCACACATGTTTAGTCAATGTGATCTGACTATTTAAAGAATACAGAGACCAGAAAAAATTCCCAGTACCCATGTAAAATTAAAACTTAATATTAAAAATATGTATATAACGGCATGTTAAGGGATGGGGATCAAGATGGCTGAGGAGTAGGAATCAGAGTTCACCTCCCTCCACAGAAACATTGAAAATACATCTACAAGTGGAACGATTCACACAAAACAGCTACTGAGTGCTGACAGAAGATGTCAAATATCCAAAAGACAAGAAAACTTCCATATAACTGGGTAGGAAAAAAGGAAAAAGAAAAATCAGTAAGGCGCCTGCACTCTGAGGAGGGAGCTGTGAAGGAAGAAAGTCACCTGCACCTTGGGAAGGCTCCTCACCAATGGAGAGATTATACTGGATGGAGGGGGTGTTTCGGAGCCTGAGAGGGGAGAGAAGCAATTGGGTTTGTGGAAAGCAAAACAGAGAGAAACCTGCAAAGAGGGTCAGCACCCACACCTTATGTTCCCAAACCTGAGACACTCCTCTATTGGTGAGGGTGGTATTTTGGTGCTGAAGCTCAGACTCCGAAGCTCAGTCCCACAGAGAGGACCACGGTTAGGTATGGAAACAGCCTGAAAAAGTTGGGCGATGGCAACTGAGGGTGTGCTAGGAAGAAGCCTTGGCCCATCAGAAAGGCAAATCACCATTTTTGGGAGGTTCACAAGGAGAGGGATGGGGCTATCATAAGAAATTCTTTCCATGTGAGCGCTCCCAGGCAACAGGAACTGCCTACCTGAGCTCCGAGTATGGGTGCGAGTCACCACTACCATCTTTTCCTCCAGAGTTGGGCACTAGCTGCCTTTTCCAGACCCATAGGCCAACACCAAGCCCTGCCTCTACTGACCCAGAAGGGCACGGATAGCTCCCAGCACTCGGAATCTCACCAGCAGGTCACAGGACTTTTCCCCACTTATTTGGAAGGGTGGAGACAGCTCCAGTCACTAGGAATTCTTCCAGCAGATCCCAGGATATTCCCCTGCTGTCCCAGTAGGGTGCAGATAGTTTCTGCAACTAGGAAATCTGTCAGTGGGTGCTGGAAACCGCCCTGCAGTTCCCAGGTGTGTATGGAAACCTCTTGCCACTAGTAAATCTTCCAGTGCGTGCCAGAACATGCCCCACTGTCTGGGAAGGACATGGATAGCTTCTGTGACTCGGAAACTTATCAGTGAGTGCCGTAACCCACTCTGCTGTCCTGGAAGAATGTGGATAACTTCTCCAACTAGGAAATCGCCAGTGGGTGCTGAGACCCAGCCCGCTGTCCTGGGAGTATGTGGAAAACTCTCGCTACTAGGAAATATACTAGTGGGTGCCAGAACACAACACACTGTCCTGGGAGGTCATGGATAGTTTCTGCAAATAGTAAATCCATCAGCAGGTACCAGGACCAGTCCCATTGTCCCAGGAAACAGAGAAACCTCTCGTTACTAGAAAGCCACCCAGAGGAGGGGATGAAACCACAGCTATGCCCCAGGGGCTGTGTGGCTAAGGAAGAAGAGCTGAAATCTCCACTTGCGGCTGCACAAGCTGTGGAGTTACACCTCCGATAACAGCTTCCTAAATTCAGCACCTGCGAAACATCTAAAAGGACAACAAGTGCACTTGCAGCTGGGACGGGTCTGGCTTTAGCAGCTGTGGGCTCTATGGACACGAACATGCAGGGTTGGACCAGACCAAAGCCCAAGCTGCCTCAATAGCTCTCACAGCAAGTCCAGGTGCATGACTAGTGCAGCACTGAGACCTGACCTCAGTAGATCTGTTCTGGTGGCCGGGTGAAAACAACACCTGAGAGACACCAGGACCAACTGTCAGCATAAACACAGTTAAGGTGAGACTGAGAGCAGTGCCAACAACAGTATATGTTGTTGTATATGTGAACCCAAACAATGGGTGAAAGGGGACAAAACAGAACACATTCACAGGTGAACAGCTCCAGAGGAGGAACAGTCAGTGGATTCTCACCCAGTGGGAGTGTGCCAATCTTGCCTCCTCACCCCACAGGTCAGAATCACAGCTAAGAAACAGATCTTGGGAGCTCAACACCAACAACTAGGGAGCAACCTCCACCCCTGACAGGGCAGTGACAACCACAGAACAAAGGGGAAGCCCTGCTCAATATCTAGGGCAGGCTCTGATCACCACAACACAAATCAAACCCCCTATCAAGGGGAGAACAGCACAAATCTCTGGACCAAACTCACACACCAGGGGGCAGACACCAGAAGCAAGAGGAACTACAATCCAGCAGCCTGCAGAAAGGAGACCACAAACACAGTAATTTTGACAAAATGAGACAACAAAGAAATATGTTGAAGATAAAGGAACAAGATAAAAACCTAAAAGAACAAATAAATGAAGAAGAGATAAGCAATTTATCTGAAAAATAATTCAGAGATATGGTAGTAAAGATGATACAACATCTTGGAAAAAGAATGGAGGCATGGGTCAAGAAGATACAAGAAAAGTTAACACTAACTAGAAGAACTAAAGAACAAAAAAACAGAGATGAACAAGCCAATAATTGAAAGGAAAAACACACTAGAAACAATCAATAGCAGAATAAATGAGGCTGAAGAATGTATAAGTGACCTGGAATACAGAATGGTGGAAATCTCTGCTGCAGAATAGAATAAAGAAAAAAGAATGAAAATAAATGAGGACTGTCTCAGAGACCTCTGGGACAATATTAAGTGCACCAACATTCAAATTATAGGGGTTCCAGAAAAAGAAGAAAAAGAGAAAGGGCCTGAGAAAATATTTGAAGAGATCACAGTCAAAAACTTCTCTAACATGGGAAAGGGAATAGTAACCCAAATCCAGGAAGCAGAGAAAGTCCCATACAGGATAAACCCAAGGAGGAACATCCCAAGACACATATTAATCAAACTAACAAAAATGAAATACAAAGAAAAAATATTAAAAGCAGCAAGGAAAAAGCAACAAAAAACATACAAGGGAATCCCTGTAAGGTTATCAGCTTTCTCAGAGACTCTGCAGCCCAGAAGGGAGTGGCAGGGAGTGGCAGGGTATATTTAGAGTGATGAAGGGGTAAAACCTACAACCAAGAATATTCTACCCAACAAGGCTCTCATTCAGATTCAAAAGAGAAATCAAAAGCTTTACAGATAAGCAAAGCTAAGAGAATTCAACACCAGCAAACCAGGTTTACAACAAATGCTAAAGGAATTTCTCTAGGCAGGAACCACAAGAGAAGAGAATAAAAGAGGAAGGGAAGAAAAAAGACTGACAAAAATAAACCCCAAATAATTAAGAAAATGGCAATTGGAACATACATATTGATAATTACCTTGAATGTAAATGGACTAAATGCTCCAACCAAAAGACACAGACTAGTTGAATGGAAACAAAAACAAAACCCGTATATACACTGTCTACAAGAGACCCATTTCAGACCTAGGAACACATACAGACTGAAAGTGAAGGGATGGAAAAAGATATTCCATACAAATGGAAATCAAAAGAAAGCTGGAGTGAAAATACTTATATCAGACAAAGTAGACTTTACAAGAGACAAGGAAGGACACTACATGATGATGAAGGCATCAATCCAAGAAGATGTAACAAGTGTAAATATTTCTGCACCCAACATAGGAGCACCTCAATATATAAGGCAAATGCTAACAGCCATAAAAGGGGAAATTGACAGTAACACAATAATAGCCAGGGACTTTAGCACCCCACTTACACCATGGAGAGACCATCCAGACAGAAAATTAATAAGGAAACATAAGCCCTAAATAACACACTAGATCAGATAGACTTAATTGATATTTATAGGACATTCCATCCACAAACAACAGAATACACTTTCTTCTCAAGTGCTCATGGAACATTCTCCAGGATAGATCACATCTGGGGTCACAAATCAAGTCTCGGTAAATTTAAAAAAATTGAAAGCATATTAAGCATCTTTTCTGACCACAACACTATGAGATTATAAATCAGTAACAGGGGGAAAAAAAACGTAAAAAACATAAACACATGGAGGTTAAACAATATGTTGCTAAATAATAAATGGAACACTGAAAAAAATCAAAGATGAAGTAAAAAACACATAGACACAAATGAGAACAAAAACATGAAAACCCAAAACCTATGGGATGCAGCAGAAGCAGTTCTAAGAGTAAAGTTTATAGCAATTAAACCTTACCTCAAGAAACAAATAAAAAAAATCTTAAATAAAGGACCTAAACTTACACCTAAACCAACTGGAGAAAGAAGAACAAACAAAGCCCAAAGTTAGTAGAAGGAAAGAAAACATAAAGATCAGAGCAGAAATAAATGAAATAAAGATGAAGAAAACAATAGCAAAGATCAATGAAACTAAAACCTGGTTATTTGATAAGATAAAATTGATAAACCTTTAGCCAGACTCACAAAGAAACAAATGGAGAGGACTCAAATCAAGAAAAAAATAGAAATGAAAAAGGAGAAGTTACAATGGACACCACAGAAATACAAAGGATCATGAGACTACTACAAGAAAATGTATGCCAATAAAATGGACAACGTAAAAGAAGTGGACAAATTCTTAGCAAAGTACAACCTTCCAAGACTGAACCAGGGAGAAATAGGAAATATAAACAGACCGATCACAAGTACTGAAATTGAATCTGTGACTAAATTTCTTCCAACAAATAAAACTCCAGGACCAGATGGCTTCACAGGCAAATTCTAACATTTAAAGAAGAGCTAATACATATCCTTATGAAACTGTTCCAAAAAATTGCAGAGAGAAGAACTCTCCCAAGCTCATTCCAAGAGACCCCCATTATGCTGATACCAAAACCAGACAAAGATATGACAAAAAAAGAAAATTATAGGCCAATATCACTGATGAACATAGATACAAACATCCTCAACAAAATACTAGCCAACAGTATCCAACCACACATTAAAAGGATCATATACCATGATCAACAGGGATTTATCCCAGGGATATTAAGTATTCTCCAATATATACAAATAAATTAAGGTGATATACCATAGTAACAAATTGAAGAATAAAAACCATATGATCACCTCAAGATGATCATAAATGCAGAAGAGGTTTTTGACAAAATTCAACACACGTTATGATAAAAACTCTCCAGAAAGTTGGCATAGAGGGAACCTACTTCAACATATAAAGGCCATATATGACAAACCCACAGGAAACATCATTCTCAATGATGAAAAACTGAAAACATTTCCTCTAAGATCAGGAGCAAGACAAGGATGTCCACTTGTGACACTATTATTCAACATAGTTTTGGGAGTACTAGCCACAGCAATCAGAGAAGAAAAATAAATAAAAAGAACCCAAATTGCAAACGTAGAAGTAGAACTGTCACAGTTTGAAGATGACATAGTACTATACACAGAAAATCCTGAAGACGCTACCAGAAAGCTACTAGAATGCATTAATGAATTCAGTAAAGTTGCAGGATGCAAAATTAATACACAGAAATCTGTTGCATTCCTATACACTAACAAAGAAAGATCACAAAGAGAAATTAAGGAAACCATCACATTTCCCATTGCAACAAAAAGAATAAAATACCTAGGAATAAGCCTACTTAAGGAGGCAAAATACTTCTATTCAGAAAACTAAAAGATACTGGTGAAAGAACTCAAAGACAACACAAACAGATGGAGAGATATACCATGTTCTTAGAATAGAAGAATCAATATTGTGAAAATGACTATAATACCCAAAGCAATCTAGATTCAGTGAAATACTTATCAAATTACCAATGGCAATTTTCACAGAATTGAAACAAAAAACTTTATCATTTGAATGGAAACACAAAAGATCTTAAATAGCTAAAGCAATCTTGAGAAAGAAAAATGGAGGTGGAGGAGTCAGGCTCCTCCTATAGTTTGACTTCAAACTATATTACAGGGCTACATTAATCAAGACAGTATGGTACTGGCACAAAAACAGAAATATAGGTCAATGGAACAGGTTAGAAAGCCCAGAGATAACCCCATCCACCCATGATCACCTAATCTATGACAAAGGAGGCAAGAATATAGAATAAAGACAGCCTCCTCAATAAGTGATGTTGGGAAAACTGGACAGCTACATGTAAAGAATGAAATTGGAACACTCCCTAACACCATACACAAAAATAAACTCAAAATTGATTAAAGACCTAAATGTAAGACTGGACTCTATAAAACTCTTAGAGGAAAACATAGGCAGAACACTCTTTGACATAAATCGCAGCAAGGTCTTTTCTTGATCCACCTCCTAGAGTAATGAAAATTAAAACAAAAAAACAAACAAACAACAACAACAACAAAAAGCAAATGGGACCTAATTAAACTCCATAGCTTTTGCACAGAAAAGGTAACCATAAACAATAAAAAGACAACCCTCAGAATGGGAGAAATATTTGCAAATGAAGCAACCAACAAGGAATTAATCTCCAAAATGTACAAACAGCTCATGCAGCTCAATATAAAACAAACAAACAAACAAACTAGTAACCCAATCAAAAAATGGGCAGAAGATCTAAATAGATATTTCCCCAAAGAAGACATACAAGTGACCAAAAAACACATGAAAAGATGGTCAACATCACTAATTATTAGGTAAATGCAAATCAAAACTACAATGAGATATCACCTCACATGAGTCAGAATGGCCATAATGGAAAATATCTACAAACAATAAATGCTAGAGAGGTTGTGGAGAAAATGGTAGCCTCCTACACTGTTGGTGGGAATGTAAATTGGTACAGCCACTATGGAGAACAGAGTGGAGGTTCCTTAAAATCTAAAAATAGAACTACCCTATGACCCAGCAATGCCATTCCCGAGCATGTACTTGGATAAAACCATAATTCAAAAAGATAAATTCACCCCAATGTTCATAGAAACACTATTTACAATAGCCAGGACATGAAAGCAACCTAACTGTCCATCAACAGAGGAATGGCTAAAGAAGGTGTGATACAAATATACAATGGAATATTACTCAGCCATGAAAAAGAACAGAATAATGCCATTTGCAGCACCATGGATGGACCTAGAGATTGTCATACTGAATGAAGTAAGTCAGACAGAGAAAGACAAATATCATATGATATTGCTTATATGCAGAATCTAAGAAAAAAGGTACAAATGAACTATTTAAAAAACAGAAGTAGAGTCATGGATGTAGAAAGCAAACTTATGTTTACTAAGGGATATGAGTGGGGAGGGATAAATTGGGAGATTGGGATTGACATATACAAACCACTATATATAAAATAGATAACTAATAAGAACCTACTGTATAGCACAGGGAAGTCTACTTGATACTCTCTAATGTCTTATATGGAAAAAGAATCTAAAAAAGAGTGGGTATCTGTATATGTATTAATGAGTCACTTGGCTATACACCTGAAACTAACACAACATTGTAAATCAACTGTACGCCAATAAAAAGTTTTAAAAATATATGTTTAATGGCATGTTAGTGACAATTGAAGATTTGTTTTTTTCAGTTACCTTACTCATTATACAGGTGAGATGACAATGATGATGATGATGATGCTGATTTCAGTTAACTGTGACATAATAGTTATACAAAAACCCACTATCTCATGTTAAGTGTGTCCAAGTTGCATGACAAATTGATACAAAATCAAATATCCATCTCAGGATTTTTAATACTTGGAGTTCATTTTACCCAAAACTCTATAAACATATAATAAATGTTCATGACTTTGTTGGGTGGTGTGTTTTCTCTGTTTCCATCATGCTTTTTCAGTGGAGTCCTTATCCAGCAAAGGATGAGAGCCGTTTTCACTAGTATAAGGAACAGATCTTATCAGGTGAATGATCTCCAAATAGCTGTTTTAGTGATGTTCCTTTAATATGCCAACACATAGATAATGGCAGATCTTGACTGCACTGCTAAGCCAAATTGCTAGACCTTATTGAGTCTAAAGAAAATGGCAGGTGAATAAAGACACTCTTCGATTATGTAATATAACAATAATCATGTCTCTTGAGCTGTGTCTTAGCTCAAATGTAAAATTACTACTTTTGATAAGGTCAGTTCCTATATGGATTGATGCGGGTTACTAAGAAATCAATGGCACAAGAATTATTGAGCCAGTTAATGAATAATCAATGATGTTAGTCATGATATAGGATCTAAGCCAGCTCTGTGTGAGATGGGAAATATTCCAGCCTCAACAACATTAACATTCTACAATTGCAGTTTAATTTGACCAAAATTTAAATAACTGTCTAATATATCTGCCATCACTTATTTAATTTCCTCAAAGCATTTGATATAAAAAAATTATATTAGATAATTCAAAGTGTTAACAAGAGCCAGACATGATTCTATGTGCTTTACTGAGGACAAATCTATGAGGTAAGCAACATCAAGATTCTCATTTTCAAAAAGAGTTATGTTTGGAATTTATCTATCTACATGTATTTCTTCTACTATAAAGCAACTGCTTTTTCATCAGGAAAATCTTAACTGGCTGATTTTATTTTGGCACATAATTTTTATCAATCTAACCTATTACTGAAAGGTTCTTGTAAGTATTTAGGTGAATTTTAGGGAAAAATAACTTCTCTGATCTCCAGGTATCTATTTGTGGAATATGTAGCTCCTGGTTTAAAGGACATTAACGTATATCAAAATAATCACACTTTATGAATATGGTAAAAATAACCATTTATGCAGATATAGTAATAATAACAATTATATTTTACATTTAAAAGCCTGGATTAATGGCTATCTGAATCTTACTTATTTTGGAGTATAGTTATGCTTTAAAAACTGGAAGCATGTGATAACCTGGTCAAGTTTTCCCTAAGTCACTTACACATTTAACCAAAAAAAGGAATTTAACACACAAAAAACTGAAATTCTTTGTGCTGTAAAGTGAATACCAGAAAATTTTACCACAGCATAAATCAGTAAAATTGGACAGTTGAATGAGGAAATGCAGGGCAGAATCACTGTTTGTCCCCATGACCCAGGAAAAATGGTAAGAATCCATACCTAGAACACAGTTATAGCCCAAACATTTCATACTCAAGCATTATATCTCTATTTATTGTGTCAGACTATTTAAATGTAAATTATTTAAAAGTATATGTAAATTATTTTTTTGATTATATTTTCTTTAATTTTTTTCTTTATTTTTTTTTTTAAGTGAAGGATAAATTTGCAACATTTGTTACCAAACCAAACTTGGGTCCCCTTTCCCACGTGCAGTAAAGCCAATCTACGGACACTGAGTTGTGGTGAAGGAAAGTGTAACACGTATTGCAGGGCACCAAAGAGTCCAAGTGACTAATAATTAAGAGGTCTGGACTCCTCGAAGGCTTTCAGGGAAAGGTTTTTAAAAACAGGGTGAGGGAGTGGGAGTGTAGAGTGTGTGATCAATTTGAGGACATTGTTCTGATTGGTTGGTGGTGAGGTAATTGGGAGTCAACGTCATCAACCTTCTTGTTCCAAATGACCTGTGGTCTATGTTAACTGTAGGGTAGCCTACAGTTAACATCTTCCACATGGTAGGGGTTTCATATATGCCAAACAGCTCAAAGTATATGGCTCAGAATAGTATCTATAGCCCTTGAGGAGGAACAAAATGTCATTGTTTAATGGTTAAACAATTATTATTTTTTCTTGCTTGACAGTTTTCCTTCCTTTCTGCATTTTCTCACTTCTCTGATTAAATTTACTCTGTAACTTGGGGAAGGCCTAGGAGGCTAAAGTTTTTCTGCAGAGAAAAGGCAGGCAGAATGCTGGTCTGTTGGGGAAGGCCCCATAGGGTCCTGCTTCGTTACACAGTTACCAAATTATGTGTCAAATTTCTAGTCAAGAAAGTTTATTCTTACAGGTTTCAACTTATAAAAACAATAGTTTCCAGGTGAGAATAGAAGAGATGAAAGGGATTTTTAGTGCGGCATTGTTTAGAATCATATTTACCGAATTAAATCAATAGGAATTTACTCAGTAATTTATTCAGCAAGAACCAAAAACATTTTTATTTCAAACGGTAAATTGCATTTTACTGGTGTGATTTTATTTGAGATGGTGAGAATATTTACTTGAAATTTAGTCAGTCCTATTTAGCCAAAACAAAAGGAATCTACTTTAAATGTTTATTTTATAAGACTTTTAAAAAATATCAGTCCAATTGTTACTGGTAGATTCAGAGATGTATAATTGTATAGTGAAGTGCCTCCAGAAATGCATTTAGGCCTGCATGAAAACAATCTCTTCAGATACAAATACTGGATGCTATCATGGGCCTTCTACCTGTACAAAGTTTTATTATTTCAGTGGAATATTTTAAAATTTAAATCTGAATTATCCCTTAACTAATTCAATAAGGTTCATGAAAATATAAAGATTATAACTAAAATAAAGGCACCATGTGTGACATGAAAAATTTAAAAATAAAGTTTTGACTTTATACATATAGAATTTTCTTTGAAATTAGTACCGACAAACACATATAACAGCTTTGCTTATTTACTTAAGTACATGATACTGGCCTAAAGCAAACACAATTGATTAGGAAAAAAATTTATAAATCTTATCTTAATAATAAATAAATACTATTTGAGGATCATTCTGTTGTTCACTAATCCACATTTTCACTTTTTTTTTCATTAAAAATACACAGAATAGGAGGGGCAAAAAAAAACAAAAAAAACATTGTTATCAAAGTCATTAGTTTCACAATTTTTATGGCTTTATTAAAGAAACGCAGTAATTACATTGTGAAATTTCACTTCTGAAGGAGACATATTAATTTATAATTGCCTGTAATATTGATTTCAGAACTCCTGCATTCTGCACACACATTTCTTTTTCTGTGAATATAACACATAAGGTAACATATTTTGGACATAATACATTCTTTGTTCTCTAAAATCAGTTTATATTCAAGTAACAATTTAATTTAAAATCCAGCTTGCTAGCTAGCTACCATCTATCCATCTACTGCCTATCTATATAACCCAATGGTTTTCTATTTGGATTCTACCTGAGGTATAAAACAAAATTTAAAAGTATAATATTTATGAAAAATTTATTATTGGTATTAATGCAAGATGGTATTCACATACTTAAAATTCATAAGACAATATCCTTATAAACATAAGCTAATATAAAATACACAAAAATATCTCAGGGTTCTCCTTTCCTGTTAATGGCCCCAAAGCATTTGTCTTCCACAAATAAAAGTATAATTTAAAAGATTTTTAAAATATATGTTTTGGCTAACAATAAGTAAGATGTAGACATTAAAAAGAATAAATACTATAATATCTATTAAAAATCAATAAGGATACTTAAAGTTTCAAACTTTCATGAATTTTTATAAGAATTGCATTGAAGTTTTAGCTGTTCATTTATTCTATGTCTTTCATTGTCATGTAAGGAGAATGTTGATTTCTCCAGAAAATTGTTATAAAAACAATCAGGTGCTTCATTAATAGAGAATCTCCATTTACTGTTGAAAGGTAGTGATGAATATTGGTCAATTCTAATATATTCATTTTACCTATTTTTCCTACATATTTCAGTTAGCATAAACACAAGAAGGAATTAAAGAAAACAGTTTAATATAGTGAATCTCTTAACTTCTAGTAAATAAATAATGATATACATTGTAAGATGTATTTATTTTGGAACAAAGCTGCTTCCCATTTTAATCATGTATCTTTTGCAAAACCACTGTTCATTTGCAGTCTTCGCTGTTTTTTGCAGTGTAAATTGAATCTCCTGCCAAAGTGAGTCAGCTTTCTTTAATGTAAAACCGTGTGTATGTGCACATGAGACAGAAAATCAGAACCCCTATGGTAGGTACATTGTTTAGTTAGTCTGGAGATTTTGATAAATCCTCAATACTTGGGATTCAAGAAACAACTGAAACTCTCCATTATTTTGAAAAAGAATTATTTTTACTTAGTGGCACTCTTTCATAATAGCTACTTATAAACTGCTGAAACTAGAATTAATAGGCAATATATTTGGCTGGAAAGAAGCACAACAAAATAACTATTTTACTTCATGGATATGTGAATTTGGGTATAAATATATAAAAGAAAGAAAATGTTAGGCCTTGGGATATTGTACAATGTAATGCTTTCAGTTGTCATTGTTTCCAGAGGGATGGAATCAGCAATTTCTGTGTACTAATTCAAATTAAAATGTCATAAAAAATCACGTTTCACAACAACGAACCAGACAGATAGTACATAACATCATTGTTAGAAGTTTTATTTAAGCATCTTCAACATACTTCATGAACTACACAGCTGTTTTATTTATTTATTTTAACATATTTATTGGAGTATAATTGCTATACAATGGTGTGTTAGTTTCTGCTGTATAACAAAGTGAATCAGCTATACATATACATATATACCCATATCTCCTCTCTCTTGCGTCTCCCTCCCACCCTCCCTGCCCCAACCCTCTAGGTGGTCACAAAGCAAAAAGCTGATCTCCCTGTGCTATGCGGCTGCTTCCCCCTAGCTACCTATTTTACCTTTGGTAGTGTATATATGTCCATGCCACTCTCTAACTTCATCCCAGCTTACCCTTCTCCCTACCCCTGGCCTCAAGTTCGTTCTCTATTTCTGTGCCTTTATTCCTGTCCTGCCTCTAGGTTCTTCAGAACCAGTCTTTTTTTGTTGTTGTTTGTTTGTTTTTAAGATTCCATATATATGTGTTAGCATACGGTATTTGTTTTTCTCTTTCTGACTTACTTCACTCTGTATGATAGTCTCTAGGTCCATCCACCTCACTACAAATAATTTCATTTCTTGTTATGACTGAGTAATATTCCATTGTATATATATGTGCCACGTCTTCTTAATCCATTCATCTGTCAATGGACATTTAGGTTGTTTCCATGGCCTGGCTACTGTAAATAGTGCTGCAATGAACATTGTGGTACCTAACACTTTTTGAATTATGGTTTTCTCAGTGTATATGCCCAGGAGTGGGATTGCTGGGTTGTATGGTAGTTCTAGTTTTTGTTTTCTGAGGAACCTCCATACTGTTCTCCATAGTGGCTGTGTCAATTTACATTCCCACCAACAGTGCAAGAGGGTTCCCTTTTCTCCACAGTCTCTCTAGCATTTATTGTTTGTAGATTTTTTGATGATAGCCATTCTGACTGGTGTGAGGTGATATCTCATTGTAGTTTTGATTTGCATTTCTCTAATGATTAGTGATGTTGAACATCCTTTCATGTGTTTGTTGACAATCTGTATATCATCTTTGGAGAAGTGGTTATTTAGGTCTTCTGCCCATTTTTGGATTGGGTGGTTTATTTTTTTGGTATTGAGCTACACAGCTGTTTTAAAATAAGAAAGAACAAAAATATAATTTAGTTACATAATTAAAAATAAAATACATGCTTTAACATAGCAGTGATCGTATGAGGGGATATCATGAAATTGTCAACCAATGTAATAATTAGGTCTACTCTTAATTATGAGGGTAGTCTCAGATGTTTACTTAGGAAGACGTTTTTGCAGCAAACCATTAGAAATACATAATTCTTCAGGTTAAGTGCTAACAAGGATTTTCCTTTGATCATATTTTACGTAAAATATTTTTAAATTTGTCACATTAATAAACATGTACATCATCTTTAGTTCATATTTTACCTACAAGGAGTAATGTATATGGAATTTGCTGTAACATCCTAGCATATTTATAAATATTTTACTGATACCTCCTTGTTACTTAGTGGAAATGATGCTTTATTTTAAACACCACTGTTATATAAGTAATGCCATTTGGCTATGTAATTTTTCATATTTACTCTGTGAAATCAGGCCATTACATGAACTTAGTGAATACCAAGTATTCTTGCACAGTCAGCATTGAGTTGCACACGCTGATACCAACGACTGCATCCTGGACACCTAATAAGCAGAGTTAACTATAGAGTCTATGGCTTCCATGATGTTACATGCTAATACAGATACAAATACTTGATTTGAAAAAATGATACTGATTTTTAAGATTATATGTTTAATTTCTACTTTGATGCATATTAAATGCATAATTGAATTTTTTAAATTGGAGAAGGAGACGCAAATCAATAAAATATCCTGCTTTTAACTGAGATAACATATACAAGAGCATAGACTCTGGAATCTCACTCCAAATTCTCTCTCACTTACAAGCTGTGGGTACTTTGGAAATTTACTTAATCTATTTAGGACTCAGCTTCTTTATCTGTATATTTAGATAAAAGAAGTAGCTACTTACATGTTATTATAAGTATCGATTCAGTTATTTTTGGAAAAGCATCCAGAATCTGGAGCATAGTAAATCTATATAGATTTTTGTTAAATAAATAAATAAGATCAAGTTGTATTTCAAAACAGGGATCATGCTTAATAAATTAAGAATAAACAATCTTTGGAATATTTCTGAGACATAAGTGGAATTGAGACAAAACTATTTAAAAAGCAGATATAAAAAACATGCTTGGGGGAGGAGCCTCAAGACAGTGGAAGAGTAAGACATGGAGATCAACTTCCTCCCAACAAATACATCAGAAATACATCTACATGTGGAACAACTCCTACAGAACACCTATTGAACGTTGGCAGAACACCTCAGACCTCCCAAAAGGCAAGAAAGTCCCCACGTACCTGGGTAGGGAAAAAGAATAAAGAAAAAACAGAGACAAAAGAGTAGGGACGGGACCTACACCAGTGGGAGGGAGCTGTGAAGGAGGAAATGTTTCCACACACTAGGAAGGACCTCTGTGTGTGGAGACTGTGGGTGGCAGACGGGGGAAGTTTCAGAGCCATGGAGGAGACCACAGCAACATGGGTGCAGAGGGCAAGGCGCAGAGAGGATCGGTACCGACCAGCACTCACCAGCCCGAGAGGCTTGTCTGCTCACCCACTGGGGCACGTGGGGGCTGGAAGCTGAGACTCCAGCTTCAGTCGAATCCCAGGGAGAGGACTGGTGTTGACTGCGTGAACACAGCCTGAGGGGGCTAGTGCACCACAGTTAGCCGGGAGGGAGTCTGGGATAAAGTCTGGAGCTGCCGAAGAGGCAAGAGACTTTTTCTTGCCTCTTTGTTTCCTGGTGCGTGAGGAGAGGGGTTTAAGAACGCTGCTTGAAGGAGCTCCAGAGACGGGTGTGAGCAGCGGATATCAGCGCGGACCCCAGAGACAGGCAAGAGATGCTAAGGCTGCTGCTGCAGCCACCAAGAAGCCTGTGTGCAAGCACAGGTCATTATCCACACTTCCCCTCCTGGGAGCCTGTGCAGCTCACTACTGCCAGGGTCCCGTGATCCAGGGACAATTTCCCTGGGAAAACACACGGCACAGCTTCTGCTGCCGCAGACTCACCCTGACTAACATACCCCTCCCGTCCCCTTGCCTGAGTGAACCAGAGCCCCCTAATCAACTGCTACTTTAACCCCGTCTTGTCTGAGGGAAGAACAGATGTTCTCAGGTGACCTACACACAGAGGCAGAACCAAATCCAAAGCTGAAACCCAGGTGCTGTACAAACAAAGAGAAAGGGAAATTTCTCCCAGCAGCCTCAGGAGCAACGGATAAAATCTCCAAAATCAACTTGATGTATGCTGCATCTATGGAATATGTGAATAGACAAAAAAATCATCTCAAATTGAGGAGGTGGACTTTGGAACAACTATATATATATATATATATTTTTTTCTTTTTTTGTGAGTGTGTATGTCTCTGCTTCTGTGTGTGATTTTTGTCTACATAGCTTTGCTTTTACCATTTGTCCAAGGGTTCTTTCTGTCCGTTTTCTTTTTTTTTTTTAGTATAGTTTTTAATGCTTGTTATCATTGGTGGATTTGTTTATTGATTTGGTTGCTCTCTTCTTTCTTTCTGTATTTTTTTTTGTTACTTAAAAGATGTTTTTTTATAATTATTTTTTATTTTAATAACTTTATTTTATTTTTTCTTCTTCTTTTTTTTTTGTTTTTTTGTTTCTCCCTTTTATTCTGAGCCGTGTGGATGACAGGCTCTCAGTTCTCCAGCCAGGCATCAGGACTGTGCCTCTGAGGTGGGAGACCCAAGTTCAAGAAATTGGTCCACAAGAGACCTCAGAGCTCCACATAATATCAAATGGTGAAAATCCCTCAGAGATCTCAGTTTCAACACCAAGACCCAGATCCGCTCAACGACCAGCAAGTTACAGTGCTGGAAACCCTATGCCAAACAACTAGCAAGACAGGAGCAAAACCCCACCCATTAGCAGAGAATCTGCCTAAAATCAAAATAAGGCCACAGACACCTCAAAACACACCACCAGACGTGGACCAGCCAACCAGAAAGACAAGATCCAGCCTCATCCACCAGAACACAGGCACTAGTCCCCTCCACCAGGAAGCTTAAACAACCCACTGAACAAAACATATTCACCGGGGGCAGACATCAAAAACAACGGGAACTATGAACCTGCAGCCTGTGAAAAGGAGACCCCAAACTCAGTAAGTTAAGTAAAATTAGAAGACAGAGAAGCACACAGTAGATGAAGCAGCAAGGGAAAAACCCACCAGACCTAACAAATTAAGTGGAAATAGGCCGTCTACCTGAAAAATAATTCAGAATAATGATAGTAAAGATATCCAAAATCTTGGAAAGAGAATGGAGAAAATACAAGAAATGTTTAACAAGGACCTAGAAAAACTAAAGAGGAAACAAACAGTGATGAACAAGACAAAAAATGATATTAAAATTTCTCTAGAAGGGATCAGTAGCAGAATAACTGAGACAGAAGAACGGATAAGTGACCTGGATGATAAAATAGTGGAAATAACTACTGCAGAGCAAAGTAAAGGATAAAGAATGAAAACAATTGAGGACAGACTCAGAGACCTCTAGGACAACACTAAACATATCAACATTCAAATTATAGAGGGCCCAGAAGAAGAAGAGAAAAAGAAAGGGACTGAAAAAATATTTGAAGAGATTATAGTTGAAAATGTCCCTAATATGGGAAAGGAAACAGTTAATCAAGTCCAGATATCAGATAGAGTCCCATACAAGATAAATACAAGGAGAAACACACCAAGACACATATTAATCAAGCTATCAAAAATTAAATACAAAGAAAAATTATTTAAAGTAGCAAGAGATAAACAACAAATAATACAGAAGGGAATCCCCATAAGTTTAACAGCTGATCTTTCAGCAGAAACTCTGCAAGCCAGAAGAGAAGGGCAGGACATATTTAAAGTGATGAAAGGGAAAACCCTACAACCAAGATTACTCTACCCAGCAAGGATCTCGTTCAGATTTGATGGAGAAATTAAAACATTTACAGACAAGCAAAAGCTAAGAGATTTCAACACCACCAGCTATACAACAAATGCTAAAGGAACTTCTCTAGGCAGGAAACAAAAAAGAAGGAAAAAACTACAATAACAAACCCCAAAGAACTAAGAAAATGGTAATAGGACATACATATCAATAATTACCTTAAATGTAAATGGATTAAATGCACTAACCAAAAGATATAGACTGACTGAATATATACACAAACAAGACCCGTATATATGTTGTCTGTAAAAGAACAACTTCCAACCTAGGGACACATACAGACTGAAAGTGAGGGGATGGAAAAAGATATTCCATACAAATAGAAATCAAAGAAAGCTGGAGTAACATTCTCATATCAGACAAAATAGACTTTAAAACAAAGACTATTACAAGAGACAAAGAAGGACACTATATAATGATCAAGGGATCAAACCAAGAAGAGGATATAACAATTGTAAATATTTATGCACCCAACATAAGAGCACCTCAATACATAAGGCAAATACTAACAGCCATAAAAGGGGAAATCAACAGTAACACAATAATAGTAGGGGACTTTAACACCCCACTTTCACCAATGGACAGATCATCCAAAATGAAAATAAATAAGGAAACACAAGCCTTAAATGATACATTAAAAAAGATGGACATAATTGATATTTATAGGACATTCCATCCAAAAACAACAGAATACACTTTCTTCTCAAGTGTTTATGGAACATTCACCAGGATAGATCATATCTTGGGTCACAAAACAAATCTTAGTGAATTTAAGAAAATTGAAATCATATCAAGTATCTTTTCTGACCACAGTGCTATGAGACTAGATATCAATTAAGGAAAAAAAAAATTGAAAAAATACAAACACATAGAGGATAAACAATACACTACTTAATAACCAAGAGATCACTAAAGAAATCAAAGAGGGAATCAAAAAATACCTAGAAAAAAATGACAATGAAAACATGACTACTCAAAACCTATGGGATGCAGCAAAAGCAGTTCTAAGAGAGAAGTTTGTAGCAATACAATCCTACCTCAAGAAACAAGAAACATCTCAAATAAACAATGTAACCTTACACCTAAAGCAATTAGAGAAAGAAGAACAAAAAACCCTAAAGTTAGCTGAAGAAAGCAAATAATAAAGACAAGATCAGAAATAAATGAAAAAAAGAAAGAAGGAAACAATAGCAAAGATCAATAAAACTGAAAGATGGTTCTTTGAGAAGATAAACAAAATTGATAAACCATTAGCCTGATTCCTCAAGAAAAAAAGGGAGAAGACTCAAATCAATAGAATTAGAAATGAAAAATGAGAAGTAACAAATGACACTGCAGAAATACAAAGGATCATGAGAGATTACTAAAAGCAACAATATGCTGATAAAATGGACAACCTGGAAGAAATGGACAAATTCTTTGAAATGCACAACCTTCCAAGACTAAACCAGGAAGAAATAGAAAATATGAACCGACAAATCACAAGCACTGAAATTGAAACTGTGATTAAAATCTTCCAACAAACAGAAGTCCAGGACCAGATGACTTCACAGGCAAATTCTATAAAACACCTATCCTTCTAAAACTCTTTCAAAATATAGCAGAGGGAGGAACAGTCCCAAACTCATTCTAGGAGGCCACCATCAACCTGATACCAAAACCAGGCAAAGATGTCCCAAGGAAAGAAAACTACAGGCAAATATCACTGATGAAAATAGATGCAAAAATCCTCAATGTAATGCTAGCAAACAGAATCCAACAGCACATTAAAAGGATCATACATCATGATCAAGTGGGATTTATCCCGGGAATGCAAGGATTCTTCAATATATGCAAATCAATCAATGTGATACACCATATTAAAAAATTGAAGGAGAAGAAACATATGATCATCTCAATAGTTGCTGAGAAAGCTTTTGACAAAATTGAACACTAATTTATGATAAAAAAAAAAACCCTCCAGAATGTAGGCATAGAGCGAACTTTCCTCAAAATAATAAAGTCCATATATGACAAACCCACAGCCAACATTGTCCTCAATGGTGAAAAACTGAAACCATTTCCACTAAGATCAGGAACAAGACAAGGCTGCCCACTCTCACCACTATTATTCAACATAGTATTGGAATTTTTAGCTACAGCAATCACAGAAGAAAAACAAATAAAAGGAATCCAAATCGGAAAAGAAGAAGTAAAGTTGTCACTGTTTGTAGATGACAGAATAGTATACATAGAGAATCCTAAAGATGGTACCAGAAAACTACTAGAGCTAACCAATGAATTTAGTAAAGTAGCAGGATACAGAATTAATGCACAGAAATCCTTTGCATTCCTATACACTAATGATGAAAAATCTGAAAGTGAAATTAAGAAAACAATCCTATTTACCAATGCAACAAAAAGAAAATAATATCTAAGAATAAACCTACCTGAGGAGACAAAAGACCTATATGCAGAAAATTATAAGACACTGATGAAAGAAATTAAAGATGATTCAAACAGATGGAGAGATATACCATGTTCTTGGATTGGAAGAATCAACATTGTGAAAATGACTACACTACCCAAAGCAATCCCTATCAAACTACCACTGGCATTTTTCACAGAACTAGAACAAAAAATTCACAATTTGTATGGAAACACAAAAGACCCTAAATAGCCAAAGCAGTCTTGAGAAAGAAAAACTGGAGCTGGAGGAATCAGGCTCCCTGAATTCAGACTATACTAAAAAGCTACAGTAATCAAGACAGTATGGTACTGGCAAAAAAACCATAAATATAGATCAATGGAACAGGATAGAAAGCCCAGAGATAAACTCATGTACATATGGTCACATTATCTTTGATAAAGAAGGCAAGAATACACAGTGGAGGAAAGACAGCCTCTTCAATAAGTGGTTGTGGGAAAACTGGACAGCTACATGTAAATGAATGAAATTAGAAAACTCTCTAACACCATAAACAAAAATAAACTCAAAATGGATTAAAAACCCAAATATAAGACCAGACACTATAAAACTCTTAGTGGAAAATATAGGTAGAGCACTCTATGACATACTTCACAGCAAGATCCTTTTTGAACCACCTTCTAGAGAAATGGAAATGAAAACAAAAATAAACAAATGAGACCTAATTAAAAAATCTTTCCACAACAAAGGAAACCATAAACGAGATGAAAAGACAACCCTCAGAATGGGAGAAAATATTTGCAAGTGAATCAACTGACAAAGGATTAATCTCCAAAATTTACAAGCAGCTCATGCAGCTCAATATCAAAACAACAAACAACCCAATCCAAAAATGGGCAGAAGACTTAAATAGACATTTCTCTAAAGAAGGTATACTGATTGCCAACAAACACATAAAAGACTGTCAACATCACTATACATTAGAGAAAATCAATCAAAACTATATTGAGATATCATCTCACACCAGTCAGAATGGCCATCATCAAAATATCTACAAACAATAAATGCTGGAGAGGGTGTGGGAAAAAAGGAACCCTTTTGCACTGTTGGTGGGAATTTAAATTGATACAGCCACTATGGATACAAGTATGGAGGTTCTTTATAAAGCTAAAAATAGAAATACCATATGACCCAGCAATCCCACTATTGGGCATATACCCTGAGAAAACCATAATTCAAAAAGGGTCATGTACCACAACGTTCATTGCAGCTCTATTTACAATAGCCAGGACATGGAAGCAACCTAAGTGTCCATCAACAGATGAATGGATAAAGAAGAGGTGGCACATATATACAATGGAATATTACTCAACCATAAAAGGAAACAAAATTGAATTTTTTTAGTGAGTTGGATGGACCTAGAGTCTGTCATACAGAGTGAAGTAAGTCAGAAAGAGAAAAACAAATACCATATGCTAACACATATATATGGAATCTCAAAAACAAAAACAAAAAATGGTTCTGAAAAACCTAATGGCAAGATGGGAATAAAGACTGTGTCCTACTACAGAATGGACTTGAGGATGTGGGGAGGGGGAAGTGTAAGCTTGGACAATGTGAGAGAGTGACATGGACATATATGTACACTACCAAACGTAAAATAAACAGCTAATGGGAAACAGCCGCATAACACAGGGAGATCAGCTCAGTGCTTTGTGACCATGTAGAGCGGTGGGATAGAGAGGGTGGGAGGGAGGGAGATGCAAGAGAGAAGAGATATAGGGATATATGTATATGTATAACTGATTCACATTTTTATAAAGCAGAAACTAACACACTATTGTAAAGCAATTATACTCAATAAAATGTTAAAAATAAATAAATAAATAAGAAAGAAACATGCTTATGCAGGACATATAACAGAAGAACTAACTATGATACAACAAAACAACATGCAAAACAAAGCAAACCCATCTATCTTTTCTATTATTAAAATCTATATCTGCATACATATATAAGATATAGATCTTATTTGATAACTAATAAGTCATTTTACAATGACACATTAAAATAAATTTTAAGTTGGCTTTTCAAATTAATGTATTCTTAATACATCTGCTCATATTTCACTGTCAGCAGAGAGGGATTGCATATCTGTTTATATGAGATCAGTGGAGAAGACTTCCAAGCTATGTGAAATTAATTGCAGCGTAATAATCCCTACACAAGGGAAAACATGTGAAAAGGAGGATTAGAGGCTAATATGACCTGAAGAATAGTGTATGTTTTCCCCTCAAATAAACTGGATGTCAGACTATTGGTGAGAGGTAGCTGTGAAAGTTTCCATTAAAAAAAAAAAAAGAATACAAATGTTAGATTCTGAAAACTAGCATATTTAAAACTTTGTCATAAAATCTAGCTTATTTTATAAAGCAGTTATATGTGTTGCTCTTAAGAAATTTTGTATAACAGTCTTTATGATCTAGGAAAGAAAATCAGAGAACCTATCTGGTATCAATTTTTCTTAGTAAAATTAACAATGTAGAATATTCTTAAGGCTATGCAGCATTTTAAAATAATGTGATGTTTTGACTATTAGTATATAAGGCCTCATAAAAATGGGTTATTCATAAATACTTTTATTTATTCAACCAAAAGATATTAATTACTGACAATGTTTCATATAGTATCCTCCCATATTTCATACATACTGCTAGAATTTAAGAAACCTTAACTCTATAAAAATGGCTATACTGTCAACAAAGTATGAACGAACATTGAGGTTAGCATTGTGCAGTGTTTCAGGAGCAGTATGTATGGAGGGAGTGGGCAAGTCTTATTAAATAGACTCCTGTATGAGAATGAGAGTCTTTCAATGAAGACAGTAAATTCAATAAGGAAATCTTGTCATTTCTTTTTACTGTTGCATCCCCCAAATTTAGAATAGTTCTCAGCATATATTAGGGTCTCAAAACTCTTTGACTGTAAGAATGAATGAAAAAAAAATGAATAAAGAAAGAAAAGTAATGGGAAAGTTGAGAAGTATATTTTACATAGACAGTATACCATGTTTACATGTAAAGGACCCCCAAAGAATATCTTAGGATATTCAAGAAACCACTCATGATATAGTATAGCTTGAATTTAGATTACTGTTGAAGAAGAAAATAAGGTTAGAAAAGTGAATGAGTGTGACATTATAACTGAGATTTTCTATGCTTTACAAGAGTCTGGATTCTGAATGATGGCATAATGATATTTTCACTTAAGAAAGAAAATGTATGAATCAATAAAGAGCAAAATTGGGATCAGTATCTCAGAATGTGATTGTATTTGGGACATTACTTTAAAAGGTGTAAATAAGGTTACATGAAGTCCTATGAGGGTGCCCTAATCTAGTATAACATGTGTCATTTTAAGAAGAGAGGAAGAGGTACCAGGATGATCACACACAAATAAAAGACCATATGAGCATACAGCAAGCAGAAGGTCATCTGTAAGCCAATGACAGAGGCTCAAGAGAAACCAAATCTGACAACACCTTGATCTTGGACTTCCAGCTTCCAGAACTTTGAGAAAGTAACTGTTGTTTAAGTTACACAGCCTTTGATATTGTTATGCCAGCCCTAGATAACTAATAAAAATTCTATTTGATTATATCACAACACAAATGAGTGTAGATTGAAAGGAGAAAATGTCTGCTTTATAAACATTTAGACATTTGACTGGTAAAATGAAAAAAAAAATGATTAAGGGGCATGGACAATGGTATATATGGAAAAATAGGAAAATATAGTATATCAGGGAAATATAAGCTCTCCTAATATTTAATTTTGAAAATGGATAAAAGAAAAACTGCCTATCTGTGCTTTGTAGAAGGGAAAAAATATGTCCAGTTGGATTTCATCACTGACTGTCATTTCTATTTTGAGGGATGCTGTGAAACAATTTCCTACTCTCCCCGCATCGAAGCAATTACCGTATGTGTTCTTCATTTACTTCTTGTGGCAATAGTAATAATTTCCACATTCAAAGAAAAGTATGTCTATCAGAAAAAGATATGCAAGATGGGCTGCTAATATCTGGCTATAGCTCAATACCTTTTTCGGCAGGGTAAAATACACAGTTACTTGTAGAAAAGACAATATTTACTTGATTTCTTGATTATTGTGTCTTGTGTTTTGATGTTATAAATTTTTATTTGCCTCCATGATTGTCAGGTTGTAATAGGTTCTGAATGAGAAAGCTGGGAAAACATAACATATTAATTAATGCAGGTAATTATGTACCTCACTTCTTTATTACATTACTTCTGATAAACTGATTATAAAGGCCCTCAAAACACATGTAAACATGTTGGAATATTTTAGAGAATATATTATGCCCCCATTTTACCCAATTTTATAGATTTTGGCTTGTAGTTTGAACTTCCCTCATCCACAATCTTGCTTCTTGCCTCTGATTTATGAGTAAGGTGAACACTTGAGAAGACAGTACTCAACTCACAGATCTGGTTATTTTACATACAAACTTCAGCATAGGGCCAGTTGCAAACTTACAAGACTAAATAAGATATATCAATGGTGAGCAAAGCTTCAGGTGATGAT
The DNA here is from genome assembly GCF_964374135.1 of Grampus griseus. Classification (NCBI taxonomy): domain Eukaryota; kingdom Metazoa; phylum Chordata; class Mammalia; order Artiodactyla; family Delphinidae; genus Grampus; species Grampus griseus. The sequence goes on from NC_139012.1 coordinate 51,106,987, forward strand.
CTCTTGATCTATGTATTTAGATATTCATGTATACATGTATACCTAATAAGCACACATCAGCAGGTACTTTGTGTGCTCTTTTCAGTTCATATTACTTTTGCATTCTACCTTTATATTTAATAAATGAAAACATTATATTGAAATATTATATGTATACTGTAGAGTTATCTGCAAACATGAAAATTCTCATTATTGATTTTAGCTAAATATTGCAGCAATTTATAGTGATGTTTCTCATTGAATGTTGAAAATATAATAATCAAGAATATTCTGTAATTAATGTATTTATGTTTTTAATGAGTTTTTTAAATTATACACATTTACTGTTAAGCTGATTCGCCTTTCATATGAAGTTTGTGAATGTGATTCCTGAGTGTCAAGATAAAATGTTTGGAGCTATTCTTTAATGTGATTCTTCTCTTCTCTGTCAGTGTCTTTATCCTTATATTCATTCATTCATTCACTCTTCTCTCTTTCTCTCTCACTCACTCTTCCTCTCTTTCTCTCTTCTTGTCTCCTTTTCTTTCCCTTCCCCTCTGATGCTATTCACCTAATATCCTTTGTCCATTAAAAAAAAATAACAAATCAATATTCCTCATTGGAGACTACCCATGTGGATCAAAAAGGGAGAACAACTTCTCCCACAATTTTTCCTTTGGAGGAAGAGGTTAGAACGTGACACAAGTAGGCCAATAAGAATACTCCATTCCTCTGATGACAGTCAAACTATTGCTCATTTCAAAGAAGCCCACATGCTTCAAGTTGGACTAATTAGAGTCTGTTGTAGAAATTTTTGCCTGACGTATAGAAAAAGAGTGTCTCTTTCCATTAGGGTGACTAAACTGGAAATCACATATTAGCTTCCTATGGTTGTTGTAACAAGTTCCCACCAATTCAGTGGCTTAAAACAGCACAGATTTATTATTGCATAGTTTTGGAATTTATAAAGCCAAAATCAAGTAATTGGCAAGTCCGTGTTCCATATGGAGGCTTCAGGGAAAAATCTGTTTCCTTTCCCTTTTCAGCTTCCAAAGGTCATTTGCATTTTTTGCCTCATGTCTCCTCCACCTTTTTGTTTCTGTCATCACATCCTTATGGGAATTCCCTTTTATGTTATTTGTTGCTTTTCCCTTGTTGCTTGTAATATTTTTACTTTGTATTTAATTTTTGATAGTTTGATTAATATATGTCTTGGTATGTTTTTCTTTGGATTTATCCTGTATGGGACTCTCTGTGCTTCCTGGACTTGATTGACTATTTCCTTTCCCTTATTAAGGAAGGTTTCAACTATAATCTCATCAAATATTTTCTCAGTCCCTTTTTTTTTTTCTCTTCTTCTTCCATTACCCCTATAATTCGAATGTTGGTTCCTTTATTGTTGTCCTGTAGGTCTCTGATATTTTTCTCAATTCTTTTCATTCTTTTATCTTTATTCTGCTCTGCAGTAATTTATTTCCACTATTTTATCTTCTAGGTCACTGATCCATTCTTCTGCCTCAGTTATTCTGCTATTGATTCCTTCTAGAGAATTTTTAATTTCATTTATTGTGTTGTTTATCATTGTTTTCTCTTTAGTACTTCTAGGTCCTTATTAAACGTTTCCTGTGTTTTCTCCATTCTACTTCCAAGATTTTGGATCATCTTTACTATCATTACTTTGAATTCTTTTTCAGGTAGACTGCCTATTTACTCTTCCTTTGTTTGGTCTCATGGGTTTTTACCTTGCTCCTTCATCTGCTGTGTTTTTCTCTGTCTTCCCATTTTGCTTAACTTACTCTGTTTGGGGTCTCCTTTTCGCAGACTGCACATTCGTAGTTCCTGTTGTTTTTGATGTCTGCCCCCATTCGGTAAAGTTGGTTCAGTGACTTGTGAAGGCTTCCTGGTGAAGGGGACTGGTGCCTGTGTTCTGGTGGGTGTGGCTGGGTCTTGTCTTTCTGGTGGCCAAGGCTGTGTCTGTTGGTGTGTTTTGGGTTGTCTGTGAAATTAGTATGATTTCTGCTAATGGGTGGGGTTGTGTTCCTGTTTTCTAGTTGTTTGGCATGGAGCGTCCAGCACTGGAGTTTGCTGGCCACTGGGTGGAGCTGGGTCTTAGCGTTGAGATGGAGGTCTCTGGGAAATCTCTTGCCGATTGGTATTATGTTGGGCTGGGAGGTCTCCAGTGGTCCAATATTCTGAACTCGGGTCTCTCACATCAGAGATTCAGGCCTGACACCAGGCCAGAGCTCCAAGACCCCCTCAGCAACATATCTTGGAATGACCTTTCACACCAGCCAGTAAGAATCTGTTTATGTGAAGGTCTCTTTCTTTTTTTTTTTCTTTTTTTTTTTTTTGTGTGCTTCATCTGGTTTCACTGGCTCACAAGGTGTTGTGTGTGCAGGGCCCTCACCCCTGGCCCTTCAACCGGAGTTCCTGATACAAAAATCTAATTTTTTTTCTTAAGTTTTAAATTTAACATTTATTTTTATGTGTGCTTTTCAATTGTAAACTTAAAGAAAGGTCACCAAAAATTTTAAAAGTTGATTTTCAGTGGACAATATTTAACACATAAATATTGTATAACAGAAATATGGGTAATTCAGTATTTTGACGCTATTGGTCACTGGACGTCCTCTGGCCATGAAGAATCTAATCTCCTCATCTCCAGCTACAGCCACTTATTCTGGCATCTGACAAGAAAGGACTTTCACTTCTCCAAATATGTTTCCGGTCTGCAGGGTTTGTAGGAGGTGGGAATAAAGGAGTAAAGATTTGTCAGTATTGACTTCAGCACACTCAGGAGAAATACCGAATTTGGGTATTGAACTTTTCCTTACCTGCTGTACCAACTCGGTGTTTGGGATCTACTCAATACTCTCTGGTTAAAAATTCTAGAGGAGTATTTGAAGAGGTTATTTTCTGCCAGGAGGTAGTAGAGAAAATTTATCCCAATATTTAGTATTTACAGTTTATATGTAACCATCAGTGCCTGTTTATATTTGATCATTTTTTATATGTCTATGTACTCATATAGCAATTTATCATTTTCCAGTTTCATGCCTTATATTCTTAATCATATGGAAAATTAATTAAAATAATATTTATTCAAGTAATCAATTTGTATTTTATTTAATTTCTCCATAGTCTATTGTAAAGTTTTTTCCTCCTCTATACCCCCTAATATTAAGTTTTTTAACTATTCTTTCACATTTAAATTTGAAAAGATGAATTGTATTAATAAAAAATATCATCCTATATGGGAGAATAAACACTATTCAGGATCAATTTCTTTGAAGTTATAATATCTTTAAAGGTCAAATATGTCAATATTATATTTCAAACTGATTATTTTCCTTTTTTTTTAAATATTGAACATGGTTAAATTTAATACAATGTGTTACCAGTGTAAGTTAAATATTTCCGATTGATCCAGTACTGAACTGATTGCCAAAATAAACACAGGAAAAATGTCCTACTTGGATAATGGTATCTGTCTATCTGTCTATCTAATCATCTGTCTTTCAATAGTTCTTTTCCATGGACTTGGAAGGTGGAATACTCTTCACTTAACAATTTGCACATGAAAGTTTCCTGGTGTGTCTATTTGGGTATCATATTTTAAGGATGACAGCAGACATTTCTAACATAAATTCTGGCATTTCTTTTTGTAGACAATCTCTGTTCAAAAAGGTATTCTTTGTAAGCCTTCTCAAATTTTATTTCTCCCTGATGAATAGGAAACCACATTTGAGGGACATCCATTAATTTATTTTCTATTCAGTAAATTCAAATTATAGATCCATGGAAACTTAGAGATGAAATACTGCAAGGTCAAGCCTCTACACTAGACTAACCTCAAACTACTTACTTAATCTTTCTAAGCCTTAGCTTCTTCATGTATAAAATGAATAAAGTAATAGCTATGTCATAAGTGTGTTTGTAAAGTATTTAATGAATGTGTTATAGTGCCTAGGATAAAGTCTTAAGCATATTAAGTGCTCAACTCATGTTATTTTCCTCTTTTGATCAATCTCATTATATAAGGCAATTGGTCTAACCTACTGCAGCAATGTTGAATGTGTCTATCTTGATTTTGGAGTTTCTAAGTGATGTTTAATGCAAACCATGTAAAAATACAACTAAATTAACAATTTAACAGGAAAACACTGAGTTTATACATATTGAGTAAGAGAGGAACTGCTTTGTCAGAGTTTAGTAGCATCTTAGAGAAGGGAAAAGTAAATTTGATATAATTGTGAGGTTTCAGAGTCTGATTTAAGGTGATTTTTTTCAATCAAGGGGTTTGGTTGTATAAGGATCATGATATAATGGTTTAAAATTGGGGGCACAACAAAGTGATGATTTTATTTGATGACTTCAAAACTCCTGGAAATAAAACAATTGTCCAATGATGTCCTTTGTAGAGTTGAACAGTTTGATGCTCATTTGGGGGGAAGAGAAGAAGAATCATGGGGAGAAACACTTAACTTATTCTCAATATTTTCTTTTCTGGATGAAACATTCCTGTAATAATAAAGTAGAAAACCATTGTTGTATTAATGTAGACAGTAAGATATTTGCTTCTGGGGTGCACCCTGATTGATATCAGTGAATACCTTTGAGGGAGGAATTAATTTATCAAGTTTGGGTCTAGTCAGCAGGTAGAAGCCAGTTGACTTTTGTGCCAAGAGATCTAATATCAGACATTGGAGGTCATTTTTTTTTTTTTTTTTTACCAAAATAACCCTATTGGTTTGCTAAATAGTATTATAATGTTATGGTGCTACCCATTTAGAATGGTCCAGTGCCAGGCAATTAACTTGTACTGTTGAGATCATTAGGTAGATCTAAAGTGAAAGAGAAGTTTGTCTTACTTGTGAGATCTGTGAAAATGAGAGAGACTCCAAATAGTCACCATCTGTTCTCTCTTTCTTTTCCAAGTTTTATTTCTTAAAAGTTTAGTTACAAAAGCGAATTCCCATATAAGATCCTCAAGTCATGTTTAATTGAAGAAAGTAATCTAGTTTTCTGTGTAAGATGTGATTTTTAGATTTTTAGACTTTGGGATGTCTGACCTGTTGTTTTGTTTGCCACCTACAAAGTCCCATATAGGCTGAATTCAGTTAACCAGGAAATTGACTGATTCATTACAAATAACTAGTATTAAGGGAAGCTGGGTCGTTCTCAGAAAAAAAATACAGTATGTGCACAACTCCAGCAGTCATTTTGTTGTATGATTTAGCCAGTTCACAAGCCAATTGTAGCCAAGGATTGAACTCATATCGAAGATTGGATAAAGAGGTAAAAAGCAATATTAAGAACAGAGACTTGTTTTATAGCTATGAAAATGAAGAAAAGAATGCAGATAAAATACAACAATCTGTTGTTTTCTTCACTGAAACTTCAGTGAAAGCTATTGATGACAAACTGAAATTTGAATGTAGAAATCACCATTCAGATATACAAAATTGGAGTTGGGCAGCCAATGACAATCAGGTCTCAAGCACTTCTCTGTACCACTGAGAACTTGAACCTTCTTTGAACTGAGCCAGACCCAAGGACACCACTGGCACTATTCAGAACACCTGCCAGCTGCAACCTTCTGGTCTCAAGTTTTCCCTCCAAAACTATGCAAAAATTTCTGACACCAACCAATACCTACGTGAAAAGCAACCTTACTTCTTGTCAGCTCCAATTATAATTATTGATAACCAACTCATGTAACTAACTGTAACATTGTGATTTTTGCTTTTTAAAGCACCCCATGAGGAAACTTGCACAAGCCTCTTAAATACACTCATCCACCAGAGAGCAGACAGCAGAAACAAGAAGAACTACAATCCTGCAGCCTGTGGAACAAAAACCACATTCACAGAAAGATAGACAAGAGGAAAAGACAGAGGGCTATGTACCAGATGAAGGAACAAGATAAAACCACAGAAAAAACAACTAACTAAAGTGCAGATAGGCAGCCTTCCAGAAAAAGAATTCAGAATAATGATAGTAAAGATCATCCACTTCCTCAGAAAAAGAATGGGGTCAAAGATCAGGAAGGTGCAAGAAATGTTTAACAAACAACTAGATGAATTAAAGAACAAACAACAGAGATGAACAATACAATAAGTGAAATGAAAACTACACTAGAAGGAATCAATAGCATAAAAACTGAGGCAGAAGAATGGATAAGTGACCTGGAAGACAGAATGGCGGAATTCACTTCTGTGGAACAGAATAAAGATAAAAGAATGAAACGAAGTGAAGACAGCCTAAGAGACCTCTGGGACAACATTAAATGCAACAACATTCACATTTTAGGGGTCCCAGAAGGAGAAGAGACAGAGAAAGGACCCAAGAAAATATTTCAAGAGATTATAGTCGAAAACTTCCCTAACATGGGAAAGTAAATAACCATCCAAGTCCAGGAAACACAGTGAGTCCCATACAGGATAAACCCAAGGAGACACACGCCGAGACACATAGTAATCAAATTGGCAAAAATTAAAGACAAAGAAAAATTACTGAAAGCAGCAAGGGAAAAATGACAAATAACATAGAAGGGAACTCCCATAAGGTTAACAGCTGATTTCTCAGCAGAAACTCTACAAGACAGAAGGAAGTGGTATGACATATTTAAAATGGTGAAAGGGAAGAAGCTACAACAAAGAGTACTCTACCCAGCAAGGATCTCATTTAGACTCGATGAAGAAATCAAAAGATTTACAAACAAGCAAAACCTAAGAGAATTCAGCACCATTAAACCAGCTCTACAACAAATGCTAAAGGAACTTCTCTAAGTGGGAAACACAAGAGAAGAAAACGACCTACAAAAAAAAATAATAATAAAGTGGTAATAGGAATGTAGATATTGATAATTACCTTAAACATGAATGGATTATTATATGTTCCAACCAAAAGACACAGGCTTGCTGAATGGATACAAAAAAAAAAAAAAAAAAAGACCCATATATGTGCTGTCTACAAGAGACCCACTTCAGACCTAGGGACACGCACAGACTGAAACTGAGGAGATGGAAAAAGATATTCCATGCAAATGGAAATCAAAAGAAAGCTGGAGTAGCAATACTCATATCAGATAAAATAGACTTTAAAATAAGGAATGTTACAAGAGACAAGAAGGACATGACATAATGATCAAGGGATCAATCCAATAAGAAGATATAACGATTATAAATATGTATGAAACTAACATAGGAGTACCTCAGTATGAAAGGTAACTGCTAACAGCTATAAAAGAGGAAATCGACAATAACACAGTAATATTGGGGGACTTTAACAACTCACTTACACCAATGGACAGATCATCCAAACAGAAAATTAATAAGGAAACACAAGCTTTACATGACACAATAGACCAGAGAGATTTAACAGATATTTATAGGACATTCAATCCAAAAACAGCAGATTAAACTTTCTTCTCAAGAGCACATGGAACATTCTCCAGGATAGAACATATCTTGGGTTACAAATCAAGCCTTAGTAAATTTAAGAAAATTGAAATCATATCAAGCATCTTTTCTGGCCACAATGCTATGAGTTTAGAAATCAATTACAGGGTAAAAAACATAAAAAACACAAACACATGGAGGTTAAACAATACGTTACTAAATAACCAAGAGATCACTGAAGAAATCAAAGAGGAAATCAAAAGCATCTAGAGAAAAATGACAATGAAACACGATGATTCAAAACCTATAGGAAGCAATAAAAGCAGTTCTAAGAGGGAAGTATATAGCAATACAAGCCTACCTCAAGAAACAAGAAAATTCTCAAATAAACAATATAAACTTACACCTAAAGGAACTAGAAAAAGAACAAACAAAACCCAAAGTTAGCAGAAGGAACAAAATCATAAATCAGAGCAGAAATAAATGAAGTGGAAACAAAGAAAACAATAGCAAAGATGAATAAAACTAAAAGCTGGTTCTTTGAGAAGACAAAAAAATTGATAAACCATTAGCCAGACTCATCAAGAAAAAGAGGGAGAGGACTCACATCAATAAAATTAGAAATGAAAAAGGAGAAATTACAACAGACACTGCAGAAATACAAAGCATCCTAAGAGACAAATAGAAAATATGAACAGTCCAATCACTAGTAATGAAACGGAAACTGTGATTAAAAATCTTCCAACAAACAAAAGTCCAGGACCAGATGGCTTCACAAGTGAATTCTATGAAACATCTAGAGAAGAGCTAACATGTATCCTTCTCAAACTCTTCAAAAAAATTGCAGAGGAAAAAGTACTCCCAAACTCATTCTATGAGGTCACCATCACCCGGATATCAAAACCAGACAAAGATACTACAAAAAATAGAAAATTACAGACCAACACCACTGATAAATATACATGCAAAAATCCTCCACAAAATACTAGAAAACAGAATCCAACAACACATTAAAAGGATCATACACCATAATCAAGTGGGATTTATCTCAGGGGTGCAAGGATTCTTCAATACATGCAAATCAACCAATGGAATACACCATATTAACAAATTGAAGAAGAAAAACAATATGATCATCTCAATAGATGAAGAAAAAGGTTATGACAAAATTCAACACCAATTTATGATAAAAACTCTGCAGAAAGTGAGCATAGAGGGAAGCTACCTCAATGTAATAAAGGCCATATACAACAACTCCCCAGCAAACATCATTCTCAATGGTGAAAAACTGAAAGGATTTCCTCTAAGATCAGGAGCAAGACAAGGATGTCCACTCTCACCACTATTATTCAACATAGTTTTGCAAGTCCTAGCCATGGAAATCAGAGAAGAAAAAGAAATAAAAGGAATCCAAATTGTAAAAGAAGAAGTAAAACTGTCACTGTTTGCCGATTACATGATACTCTACATAGAGAATCCTAAAGATGTCACCAGAAAACTACTAGAACTAATCAATGAATTTGGTAAAGTTGCAGGATACAAAATTAATGCACAGAAATCTCTTGCATTCCTATACACTGATGATGAAAAATCTGAAAGAGAAATTAAGGAAACACTCCCATTTACCATTGCAACAAAAAGAATAAAATACCTAGGAATAAACCGACCTAGGGAGACGAAATACCTGTATGCAGAAAACTATAAGACACTGGTAAAAGAAATTAAAGATGATACAAGCAGATGGAGAGATATACCACATTCTTGGATTGAAATAATCAACATTGTGAAAATAACTATACTACCCAAAGCAATCTACAGATTCAGTGCCATCCCTGTCAAATTACCAATGGCAATTTTTACAGAACTAGAACAAAATATCTTAAAATACGTATGGAGACACAAAGACCCTGAGTAGCCAAAGCATTCTTAAAGGGAAAAAACAGAGCTGGAGGAATCAGACTCCCTGATTTCAGACTATACTACAAAGCTACATTAATCAAAACAGTATGGTACTGGCACAAAAACAGAAATATAGATCAATGGAACAGGATAGAAAGCCCAGAGATAAACCCATGCACCTAGGGTTCAACTAATCTCTGACAAAGGAGGCAAGGATATACAATGGAGGAAAGACAGTCTCTTCAATAATTGGTGCTGGGAAAACTGGACAGCTACATGTAAAGAATGAAATTAGAACATTCCCTAACACCATACACAAAAATAAACTCAAAATGGATTAGAGACTTAAATGTAAAACCCGACAGTATAAAACCCTTAGAGGAAAACATAGGAAGAAGGCTCTTTGACATAAATCACAGCAAGATCTTTTTTAATCCACCTCCTAGAAAAATGGAAATAAAAACAAAAATAAACTGAAACTTAAAAATGCTTTTGCAAAGCAAAGGAAACTACAAACAAGAGGAAAAGACAGCCCTCAGAATGGGAGAAAATATTTGCAAATGAAGCAACTGACAGAGGAATAATCTCCAAAGTATATAAACAGCTCATGCATCTCAATATTAAAAAAAAACAAAGAACACAGGGATTCCCTGGTGGCGCAGTGGTTGAGAGTCTGCCTGCCGATGTAGGGGACACAGGTTCATGCCCTGGTTCAGGAAGATCCCACATGCCATGGAGTGGCTAGGCCCATGAGCCATGGCCTCTGAGCCTGTGCGTCCAGAGCCTGTGCTCCGCAACGGGAGAGGCCACAACTGTGAGAGGCCCACATACCACAGAAACAACTAAACAAAAAACAAAACAAAACAAAAAAACAACACAATTCAAAAATGGGCAAAAGACCTAAATAGACATTTCTCCAAAGAAGGCATACAGATGGCCAAGAAGCACATGAAAAGCTGCTCAACATCACTAATTATTAGAGAAATGGAAATCAAAGCTACAATGAGGTATCATCTCACACCAGTTAGAATGGGCATCATCAGAAAATCTACAAACAACGAATGCTGGAGAGGGTGTGGAGAAAAGAGAACCCTCTTGCACTGTTGGTGGGAATGTAAATTTATTCAGTCACTATGGAGAACATTATGGAAGTTCCTTAAAACACTAAAAATAGAATTATCATATGACCCAGCAATCCCACGACTGAGCATATACCCAGAGAAAACCATAATTCTAAAAGACACATGCACCCCAATGTTCATTGCAGCTCTATTTACAATAGCCAGGTCATGGAAGCAACCTAAATGCTCTTCGAGAGATGAATGGGTAAAGAAGAATTGGTACATATATACGATGGAATATTACTCAGCCATAAAGAGGATCAAACTTGGGTCATTTGTAGAGACATGGATGAATGTGGAGACTGTCATACAGAGTCAAGTAAGTCAGAAAGAGAAAAACAAATATCTTATATTAATGCATATATGTGGAACCTAGGAAAATGGTACAGATGAACTGGTTTACAGGGCAGAAATTGAGACACAGATGTAGAGAACAAATGTATGGACACCAAGGGGTGTATGCAGCGGGGGCGGGGGTGGTGGTGATGTGATGAATTGGGAGATAGGAATTGACATATATACACTAATATGTATAAAGTGGAAAACTAATAAGATTCTGCTCTATAAAAAAAGAAATAAAATTTCTTTTTATTTTATTGAAATAAAATTCAAATATTAAAAAAAAAAGCCTCCCGCATTTTGCAGTTCAGTGGAACACAATTCAGGTACACTTTGAATCTGTGTCTCCCAGGCTGCCATCCTAACAAACTTCAAATAACACCTTTCTATTTCAATCAGGTCCCATTTCTGAAATTTTGGTTAACACCTTCTACATCTCATGTCATTGTTCAGTTGATCCAAAGGTCTTGAGTGGAATCTGTCTCCTTACAAAGATCATATACTTCTGGAGTTTTCTAAATATTCCTCTTCTTGAAGGCTCTAGAAAGGATTATCTTCCAGTGGTTCAAGAATGGTATATATGCTTTTTAATTGTGATATATGGACCCCTTTCCATCAGAGTCCAAGGTCTGTATTTCTCTAATGCCTTTGATACCTTTGTTTCTAGAATAGGCCTCCAGGTATTTTTATGAAATATATATTGTTTAAAAATTTGAGGAAAGCCTTCTCATAGCTATTGATGGTAGACCTGAGTGCATTGCTTTCTCTTGTAATTTTGGCAATGTATTCTTGCAATAATATGGTGTCTAGAATTGTAGATGCTACATCTAAACACATGTTTCTTCCTATTACTATCACATAAAGGGAGAATTGATTGATGATACCCAGAAGGAGCTGATCTCATTGTCCATCTCTTAATAAAGCATCTGAGAGACAAAAGTTCATGTATCGACTACTCAGATGTGGTCAGGAACCCTCCTTATTTTTAAAAGAATTCCAAAATTATGGTCCACTCCCCAAAGCTTACCCATTATTACTGTTCACATTACTCTATAATCTCTGGCTAAATGAACAGCTCTGGTGAGCACTTGGATTTCTGCCTTCTGGGTATAATTTGCCTCTAGCAAGAAGTCATATTCTGGGGGTGAAGTCAGATCTATCAGAGGGACATCCATGATGTTTTTCTGGGTTCAATTTCAAAATACAGAAAATCAACCAGAAAGATTAAGTCTGTATTCTAAAGGGTTTTCTAATAAATCTACCAGGAACATAGTTCATGAACAAGAGATTAGACAAGTATGAATTTTCCCTTTTCCATGTAATGTAATAAAAGGAGCAGGGTTTGAAACATTCCAGTGATTAATGGAAACATGTGAGGGAGAAAAATAATTGAATTTCATAGGGTGTAAGCCTACATGCTAAGAAATGTGTTTTTCAGTGAGCAACCATTTTAAACCATGAGGGGATGAACTAGTTGAAAGGAGATGCTAAAATCAAATTGGCAGAAACCTCTGATTATCTATCTGCTCTGACTATTACCTTTAGACAAAGCAGATGATATGGCATGTGACATGGGCTCAGAAAGAAACTATAGTTAGCTATTGGTTTATGGTCATTCCAAAAATATTAAGAACACTAAGGGCTTGTCTAGAGCTTTCATATATGAAGAGGTAGAAATGCTTATGATAATTAGGTAAACTCATATCAGATGTTTGAAGATCTAATTTAACTCACACACACACACACACACACACACACACATACATCTGCCCCTCTTTAGGTTTCCAGGGAAAAGGTTCACCTAACAAGGATTTGATTAAGTCATATAGTGTGATGGTGATTTCAGAAAAATTGGGGCCCATTGCTGGTAGAATTCAATAAAATCCAGGAATTCCTTTTAATTGTCTTTTTGTTATTGGTCTGAGAAAGTTATGAATGACCTGTACTCTGTCAGAAACAAGACATCTATCTCCTTGGGATAAATCGTGATCCAGGTAATGAACTTTACTTAAGAAAACATTTAAATTCTCTTCAGAAATCTTATAACCTTTCTAAATTATAATAGTTAATAGATATATAGAATCAGTCTTAGAATTTTCTTTACCTTTAAAACACAACAAATGGTCATATAAATCTTGAATAAGAAAAATGTAATGTTTCCTTTAGGTATTGGTTGTGGACTTGTGAAAAGTAGTAGAGTTCCTTACCAAATTTTGGGTATTATCTAGATGTTTTGCTATTTGATGTTTTTCCAGGAGAAGGCAAACAAATATTGCTTATATTGATCTAATTCTAAAGGGACACTAAAATAAGCAGTGCAGAAACCTGCGACTGCAAAATATGCAGAATCAGGAGGTACTGAGGGTAAAACAAATCCCAGCTTCATAATACAGTGAAATAAAATGAGCATTATATGGGCTTCCCTGGTGGCACAGTGGTTGAGAGTCCGCCTGCCGATGCAGGGGACACGGGTTCGTGCTCCGGTCTGGGAGGATCCCACATGCCGCGGAGCAGCTGGGCCCGTGAGCCATGGTCACTGAGCCTGCATGTCCGGAGCCTGTGCTCCACAACGGGAGAAGCCACAACAGTGAGAGGCCCACGTACCGCAAAAAAAAAAAAAAAAAAAAAAGAGCATTATATTTATTTATTTACAGCTCCCAGCTTCCAAATAAACCTATATCTTTGTGTAGTGTGTTTTAATAGAGAGGTTAGGAGTAGTATAAGAGCGAGTTAAGGTATGTTGTTGATTCCTTTATTACTAGGATTTTAATGATTGAGCCTAGTCTAGTTTTGTTAGTTTGGCTAGAGGTTTAGATGTTTCAGTGGAAACATAAATGAACTCAACTTTCAAGATCCAACCTATGAAAATAGATTTTTTTCCTCCACAAGAAGTCAACACCTTGTTAAATTCTTTAATTTGAACTTAGTTTAGGCACAAGAATACTGATAAATCAGTGTTCAATACAGCCATTACTTCATTATGAAAAGAGATGTCTTCAGAAATTTCAAGAAGACCATTAGGAGAGCACTTAAACTAGCAGTTCCATTTGCCCAGTAAAAAAATCTCATAATTAAGTTAGTGGGTGTGGGCTCAGAAATAAGGAAGACTGTTTCTTGTGTAAAGGAGTGAGGTAACAAGTCTGGACTGGGACGAAGGGAATGTCTGAGGATTATGATTGTTAGAGATACCCACTAGCTCTATTAAAGCCCCACCTGTTTTTAATTTTAAGAAAATGGTAACCTAAAGCTAACATTCATATAGAAATACAAAGGATCTAGAATAGTCAAAACTCTCTTAAAAAGAACAAATTGGGAGGACTCATCCTTCTTGAGTAGTATTGTCACGTTAACAATGTTAAGTCATCTAATCCATGGACATGGAATCTCTTTTATTTATTTAGTATATCCTTTCAGTTTCTTTCAGTGATATTTCATAGTTTTCAGTGTGTCAATTGTGCACTTTTTTGTTAAATGTATTTCTAGTATTTTATTCTTATAGATGCTATTATAAATAAAATTGTTTTCTTAATTAGGTTTTTAGATTTTCCACTAGTGGATAGAAATACAATGAATTTTAAAATTAATATTCTATCCTATCACATTGCTAAACTGGTTTGTTAGTTCTAATAAGTTTGACACATTCATTATGATTTTCTATATGTAAGATCACGTCATTTACAAATAGAGCTAGTTTACTACTTTCTTTCCAATATGGACAGCTTCTACTTTTGTTCTTGCCTGACTGCCCTAGCTAAAACCTCCAGTACTATCATTAAATATAAGTGTGAGATAAGATATCCTTGCCTGGTTCCTGATCATGGGTGTAAGGCATTCCATATTTCACCGTTAAGTTATGGCTTATTGGTAGTTGTTCTTTAACAGATTGAGATAATTCCCTTCAACTCCTAGTTTAAGTGTTTTATGTTTTGTTTTGTTTTTACCATGAAAAGTTGTTGGATTTTGTAAAATGTTTTCTCTGTGTCTATTGAGGTGATCATGTGTTACTTTTGTCCTTTATTCTATAAATGTGGTATATTACATTTATTGATTTTTGGATGTTAAATGAACCCTGCAAGCCTGGAATGATTGCCACTTGGCCATGGTATATTCTCCATTTTAATCATTGCTGGATTCAGGTTGCCAGCAATATGCTGATAAATTTTATGTATACATTCATAAGGAATCCTGCTCTGTAGTTTTCTTGTGTTTATCTAGTTTTGTTATCAGCATAATGATTGTCTCATAGAATGAGTAGAGAAGTGTTTCCTCCTTTTCTATATTTTGAAAAAAATTGTGAATGGTATTGATTCTTGAAATGTTTCATCAGTATCACCACTGAAGTTATCTGATGTCAGAATTTGTCCTTGTTGAAATTTTTAAAGTTATTAGTTCAATCATTTTACATGTTACAAATATATTCAGCCTACCTATTTCTTCTTGAGTCAGTTTTGGTACTTTGTGTCTATCTAGGAATTTGACTATTGCATCCATTTTATCTGATTTGTTAACACACAGATGTTCATAGCATTATTTTATTACCCTTTTTTTACTTCTCTAAGACCAGTTATAATGTCTCCTCTTTCATTCCTGATTTTAGTAATTTGTATCTTCTCTTTTTCTCTTGGTCCATCTAGGTAACGAGTTTTTATTTAATTTTTTTGACCTTTTCAAAAATACATTTTTTACTTTACTGATTTTCTAATTGTTATACTATTCTTTTTTTAATAATTTTAATCTTTATTTTTTTTGCTTTACATTTAACTTTATCATTTTCTAACTCTTGTGATTTAGAAGTTTATTACTGATTTTACATCTTTCTTCTGTTTTTCAGTAAAAACACTTATGGCTATAAATTCCCCTGTAAACACTGCTTTTGCTGCATCTCATAAAGTTTGGTAGGTTGTGCTTTCATTTTCTTTCATGTCACAATATTTCCTAGTTTCTCTTGCTATTTTTTCTTTGACCCTTGATTATTTAGGATATTGTTTTTAATTTTCATATATATATGAGTTACCCAAATTTACTTCTGTTGTTGATTTTTTATTTATTTTCAATGTGATCATAAGGCATAATATGTATGATTTTAACATTTCAATTTATTGAGGCTTGTTTTATGGTAGAGATTTTCCTAAGATTTCAAGTTCAAACAAAATATTGACTATACTCTGAATATAGTTATTTTAATAGATCTCCAAAAACTGTTAGTCCTGTCTGTTGCCTGTAGTGCTACTGGTTTTTGTTTATCACACCACTGAGCTGGGAAGGAAAGAAGTATGGGAATAGTCCCAATTTAAAAATTACTGAACCAGCTGTCTTACTGAGGTTGTCATTTTATTTGATAGATAAATTAATTAATGGCCAGATTTCTGATATGTTTGATTTATAGTTATCGTGCCCATATTTTTGTTATAGCAAGTCCACTGAGGTACTCACTCATCTTTTCTGGAAGTTGTTTTCTCAAGGTTGTCCTTATGTATATTAGGAAAATTATCCTTTTTGAGTTAAAGAAAACAAAATGAAACTGAAGTGCTAAATTTTCTTAGTACCACCTTCACTGATCACTAACATTTTATTTTACTTTAGCTAACACAAGAAACTTAAAAAAAAATCAATATCTTTGGTATTGTACCGAGAGACCTTGTTCACTGACTAGGGTGGTAAATTTTATTTTTTGTTTTGTTCTAATCAGTAAAGACATCATTTATCTGAGTTGTATTATGTTTTTATTCTAAGACTCTTTCAAAATATTTAAAATTAAAAAGTTAAAAAAATAAAATAAAAATAAATGAAAAGCTTTCAGTTTTTCAACATTGGGTACAAGGTTTAAAAAAAATGTTTAACAAAGTACTGGAGGTTTGCAATAGGATAGTGTATGATTCTAGTATTTTGTTCCATATTAAATTTCTTACATCTGACTTAAAGACATTAGCAAAACTTGAGGAAAGAATTGGGGTCACATATATTTTAGGATCTACTCTTGCCTGTTGTCCACTTAAAATTTTGAGAGAGCTATTTTGAAAGTCCCCCAAAGATTCAACCTGTCCTTGCTTAGAGGACTGGATCATAGCAAAACTATTTCATAGGAAAGACTTTGGAGATATCCTCCAAAATACCATGTTTAATGTCTATAGTTTTCCCAACCATTTCTGATTTTCTGTTCAGTTTGGGGTCCTTTTAAGTCACTCTGGATTCTTCTCATTCTGTTTTTTCAATCCAATTTTTTACATTTGAGATTGCCACTAACATTTGAATTAATTGTCATATCTCTAAGAGCCCTGGGTTTTACATCCTTATAACTAATTTATATTCCTCTGAAAATTTCTTTCTATTTTGTATAAGTTTTGAAAAGTCTTTGATGATAGCTGTCAGTTCAGTGTAAACCTAAATCTTAAAATGGTCCTTCCTTGTTCTAAGCATGATTTAACTTTAAGAAGTAATTGAGTTTGGGGGCATTTTTTTACCAGGCCAAGAGGGAAGGAGAGCAGTTCAGAGGATTAGGGGCAGAGAGAAATGATGGAGCAAAGAATTAGGGAAGAGTTAAGTAAGATAAAAGCATTTAGCTTCTAGTTTTGAGGTAAAGAATCTAAAAGAAGATAGCTTTAGGTTTATTTCAAATTTTTCTTTAGTTCAGTCCAGGAATAGCTTAATGGAGTAATTTTTGGATCTGAATATTGTTAAAGTGTTCTTATGCATATACAAATGTACAATGTTTTTGGTGTGTTCTTCCCCCCCCCCTTTTTGTTCTGAGCAAGAGGTTCAAAGATTCTTGGTAAAAAAATAAACAAATCCAAAAGCAATCAACCCTTCCCAACCAAAATATACAACAGTCCTTTGATATTATTTATCAAGAAGTTGAACAGTTTCATATACATTTAAATGTTTTGTTTTGTTTTTTCCAGAAGTTCCTGGAAGAAAAAACTAAAGTAGCTTATAATTTGAATATTTCTGTTCAAATGATTTTAGGAATAAGAATGACATGCTGATGGATACAATGGAATAATAAAGTTAGATTAAAGGAGACAGAAAATTAACTGTGTAAGTGTGAATTGTTTCAGTGATTTCAGTTCTCACTGGAAATATCCAGTGGACAGTTAAACATATAAATATATGCATTTTCCCCATAAACAAATACACTTTTTCATAAAAATAAAATAGAAAAGATTATTTTAGATAATTTAAGGAAATGGTTTAGGTAGCTTTGCTGTGTTCTGTAACTTTTATCAGACACGTGCTTTATTTGTAGAATCTTGAATTTAATAAATGTGAGACATAAATGTTTCTTATGGTAATTTTACAGTAGTCATTCTGACTATACATGAAACTACTTATAGAATATAATGTTCAGTGCTATTTTGTAAGACAGTTGGTTAAGCATAAAGATAAGGGTGGTGTGAACAGGGTTAATGGAGAGATAAAAAATAAGGTCCTCTTCAATGATAGTATTGTAAAAATGAGTTCTTTTGAAGATTTCTATTCTTTTGCCAACTGACCTTCATGGCACTACTGATTGCATAAATTTCTAAAAGTTTGAGGCTACTCACAACTGCATGAACTGTAGGAACCCATGCACTATATATTTAGGTATAAAATGAAATAAAGTATTTTGATATTCTTAGAGACTAAAAGCATCTTGTAACATATTTCATCCTGTCCAACACCACTCTAAGTTTCCATGTCTGTAAAATGTAGATAAAATAGTGCCTACTTAAGAGGATCTTTGCATTTAAGGCCCTTAGGATAACGTCTGCCATTGTTAATTTCTTAGCTTTTACCTTTATCATTGTTCAAATGAAAGGGATTATAACTTACCAAAACTTATATTATTATGAAGACTGTGGTTCCCATGGACCTTCTTAAGGAGGAGAGCCAAACTAATGTCTTTATAAGTTCATTGATTGCAATTCTTACTCCTGGTTAACCTTAGAAATTTATGCATGGTTGGCATTCATTCACCTAATTTGAGACTGTAAGAATATTTGATATAAACTAAAAGGAAGGTCAAATTCAAAGGTTTTCTTCAGTGGTTATTGTCCTTTTCTAATCTCTGAATATGGGGATCTAGGCTGTGTCACACAATCTCTCTTGTTCTACAGTTCTTTTTTAAATGGAGCTGTAAATAACAAGCTTGGGCTAGTATCAGTTCCTATGTGCCTTTCACTCAGCCTCTCTCTCTCTCTCATTAGTAGTTTTACCATCATCATCATTCTTAAACTTGCTGGATTTAAATGGCAACCTGCTCTGAGAATTTCACTTGTCCTTGCTTCAGTAACTGCTTGATTTAAGTCTTAACTTTCTAGCCAGCAACTTACACACACATCTACCAACAAATGGCACTCTTTACCAATAATATCTCACTTTTCATTCTTCAGCATCTAAAGTTAAATTTAACAGAAATAGTGAGGAGTAACAGAATGATCTGTGGACTTAATACTGGAAATCTTTAAGCTATCCTCACCTACACAACCCAAGTGTTGTTATCTAAGGCAAGGAGAAAGTCGTCTGAAACATTTCTTTGCTTTAATATTAGGGCAATCTTGATATGTTGATGTTGTGATGTTGAAAGAGGAGAAATATTTTTAGAAAGTAGGGCACTTGGAAGGATTTTGTTTTGAGGGAGAACAAAGTGGAAATCATTAAGAAGTGAGAACCTGCATATGATTCTCCATGGAGGTGCTATTGGCTTTTGGGTAGAATGATCCTTTACTAATTTGACTGTCCCATATTGCAGACCATTTAGTTTTTTTCAGTCCCACTCCAGGTTAACCGTGACAGCTCTCTCCAGTCACTGTGACAACCTAAAATACCCACATTTTTCCCTGGAATAAAGATAATTCCGAGGTTAAGAACTCCTGTTAAAGAATAATTGGAAAGTATTTACCAACTGAAATGGGGGTCTGGAAAGAGTGAAATGAGAGGAAGGATATTTAGACTGGATTAATAACACATTACTTGAAAATGAAAACAAACCATTAGTGAATGTTTTTAAACTGATATTAGGTGTTTAGGCTTTCTTTCTTTTTATAGGAGAATGATAATGGGATGCCCTAAATTAGAAGATTAGGTATGACTTTTAATATATATTCTGTGGAAGAAAGTATCATGGGAGAAAAAAAAAACAAACACTAAGATTCAAAGAAATAGTGAGTAATGGAACTAGAGGCTGCATTATTATTTGTCTTTACTACTACAGTATTCAATCTTCATGAGAGCAGAGACCTGTTCTAATGTATTCATATTTGTATATCTAGGGAATAGCAGAATGCCACAAATATAGTGTTCAATTAATAATATATTCAATAAATGAATATTTGAACTAATAATTGATGAGCTTAAATTATTGGTATTACTTTATGCTAATTCATCCATTTTCACGGATTATTTATTTATTTATTTATTTATTTTTGCAGCAAAACTCCATCCCTGGATGTGTAGAATAAATTAGTCCTCAACTTTACCTACTGGTACCCTTTGTATCTCATCTTTAGAGAATTCCTCTTCAAGTATTGATATACCCATCTTCCTTGAGCTATTTTCTGAGGTCCAAAGAATTTGCTGATGATATTAAGAATATTTTGCTATTGTTTTAACTGAGTCCTAAACCTTGGTGATTTTGCTCAACTGTAATAGAAAAATTTATGTCATACTCTAAGACTTTTTTCATTTATTTTCATTTGTATAAACTAATTTGTCAGAGTTTTTCCTAATTACTTAAGGAAAGAGATGACATAGAAGAGGAAGCTCAAAAGTCAACAAGGAGTCTAAAGGATAATTTAGTTGTCTATTTAATGGGATTTTATTCAAGATTTTTAGTTTATAAAATAGATGCATATATTTTTTTTCTGAGAATATCTAAACAATTATTCAATGTAGCAAGAAAGTGCTCACTTTCAAATTAAATACCACCTGAGACCTAGTTTGGGGAGTGGAGGCTTATCAAATTAGTTTGCTCAGCACAGGTAAAAATGCTAGTTGATTTAAAATAACTCTTACCTTAAACAAAGATACAAAGTGCTAATTCAAATATCTTGTTATTTTCAATCATATTATAGAAAGTGGAAGTGTAAAGGAAATTTTCATAAGAAAAAATTAGCACCAAACAATTCTACACTATCTGGATTTGTTACCATAGAAGTATTTTTTCTTTGTAAAAAAAAGGTCTACTTTTTTTCGTATAATTTTTATTTGTTAGTTTGTCATATAACCAGGTATTTGGTCAGTCTTTAAAAATCTTTTCCATTTTCTGTTCTTTTACATTCTTTTGCACAGTAGCTACTTAAATATGTTTTTAACTAATTATTTGTTTATTTTATCCATTCTTTAACATAGTAGTTTATATTACAGTTAATTTATATTCATTATGTAAACTCTCTCTTCTTTAATTGCAAGGTGAGTTTAAAATGTTTTATTTTTTTATTTTAGTTAATATTTAACTTCTAAGGTTGTCTAATCTTATCTGTTTTCCCATATTTCAGTTTTGTCATCCCAAAAATAAAATATAGCAGGTTGTACAAAATCATTCTTCTTGAAAAGCCTCAGTAATGATAAATGAGTAGTCCACTCCCAATGAAATAAGTGAATCTTGTAAAAAGAGAATTCCAGTATACATTATTTTACTGTTATCCATACTTTTACACCTCCTTCTAGGTTTGGGTTTATGTAAATAATCTGAATAAAAATTCAGGAATTATCCATATGAACAGCACCTTCACCAGTCATCAATTCACTGTCCCTAAGCCATAATATTGGAGAACGGATTTTTATTGTCCATCACATTTATCTCTAAACGTAGAATCATATTTGTTCATTAGTTCTCATCAGATGCAAAATCCTTTTCAGAATGAGTCATGATAGATGAAGACATACCATATTGTCTTATGAGCCCTGGATATCTTATTCTGAAAACATAGATAAGTGAACTGAAAATTATTCCTTGCTTATACTTCTTAAGCTTCTGATGAATGGTGTGAAGAGAGTTTTCCCTTTGTGGCTAGACAAATTTAAGCATATGTTTGACACACAGCAGAGGTGTGTGAGTATGTCTGTGGTTAATAAAATCGTTATTATGAGGTTTCTAAATACATTGTAAAATCATAAAAAGATGGAACTTTTAGCAAAGTAATAAATATAAAAATCTAACAAAGAACCCGAATAATAACTTTTTAACCTTGTTTTGAAGTAGTTTACTTGAGGAAAGTATGCCATAAAATATTTGACTGTGTTGCTAATGGAAATATTCACTCTCTGAATTTTATAATATTATTTATACATTTGTTTATCACCTATCATATATATATATATATCATATGTATCATATATTCAAACATGCTATTAAATTATAGTAATAATATTATATATTTATACCCATATTAATTTTCTTCAGTGTATGAACATTGTTTCTAAAGAAAAAATTGGTAGATTCAGCATCTAGATATGAATCTTTAGTTGGTCAGGAGGAATAAGAAACACTTAATTACTTCATGATGTAAAGTAATTTTTCTTTGGGGGTACTTTATTATGTAATATGTAAAATAATATATTTAAATCATGGAAAGATAAAGTATCAGTTCATTTTGAACATTTTGGAGAAGATTTTGTTTTTCATTTCTGAAGTTTCAGTAGGTTCAGAAAATATGTATCTTTTAGCTTTGGTTGAACTCTTTTAGATGCATATTTATCAGTACAACAAAAAATTTCCTCCAGTTCATCAATCAGCCAATTGTTGAGGTATACTTAGGGATTTGTTTCATTTGATTAAATTTTTATATTTTATTTTCCCTTGAAAGATAACAAAAGACAATTTTTTTTGAAGAAATTTGTGAAAAAAATAGATAACTATGTAATTATTTGTACCTGTTTGGTCTTCAGGGTGAGTTTCAGTGTTTCAGGTCCTGATATCCTTCTTGCCTAGGTCTGTGAGTCTTTCAGTAATCAGTACTAGAGGAGAACATTTTTTGGCAAGAAGGGAAGTTCCTACATATAATTCTCCAAGATAAGTGAAACATCTCTGTCTGGAAAATACATCCTTCTCTAAATAAGCACAGACTCCTTACCTATCAAGAGCTCCTGGGTCTACCTAGGAAGATAGTTGTTCTGTGGTGACACATATGATGTCTGGGGGAGAGGAGAAGGAAATGGGGCAAAGACAAAGAAAACTGGGGATTACTGGAAAGCATCATAATTTTAATTTTTGAAGACAATATCTTTTATGTTAGGAACTACTAAAGCAAAACCATGAAAACTCATTTTTCCTAATCTACCCAATAGAGCTATTCTCCTTCATCATTTGAGGGTAGTGATTACAAATGTTAACTCCAGAGTCAGGCTGCCATTAAATTCTAGATTTAACACTTTCTAGCTCTGTTATCTGGGGCAAGTTATTCACTCTCTGTGCTCCAGTTTCATAATATGTAAACAAAAAATAATAATCCCTGTGCAATAGTAATTTTACTTGATTAAATGTGTTATTATGGGTAGAATAGTCAGTATCTGACACATTATTGTTACTCAATAAAGTTATCATAAGATATGACTATCCCTTTGAAACTTGTAAACTCCCAAAGGTATAAAGCATGTAAATCACCTTATGTCAATAAAATTACTACCATAGATTGAAATTTCAATGTCACTATGAATCATAACCAAGTAAAATAAAAATAGTAGAGAAAATTTCAAACTCTTATTTAAATGCTCTGTTAGAGCTAAGAACATAGGGTAGCTGAAGTAAAGTTAAAATATAATAAGTATATAATATTTATCTATAACAAACTATAATATTGTTCCTCATTATACATGATTGCATTTATTCAGCACTATATTTTTGTGTTATGAAAAGTTTCTTGAACACTAAAAAAGAAAATAATGAGTCTAGGCTAGCCCTCTTATATTCTAATAGTGGGTACTTATTCATTCACCATCAAGCACTAAGAGAAACTACTGAGTCAGACATCATGCTAGTTTACTGGGGCATCAAAAGTTAAAAAAAAAAAAAAGAAACTCTAAACTTATAAAGGTAGCATTCATTGATTGATTGATACATGCATACATACACAGTAAGATACTATACTATACCAGATAAAGTATAGATACTGAACTTTCAAATGGATATAACTACACATCTTGCTGTTCAGTAACTCATAGTCCATTTGTCAATACACAAAATTATGCTGACATATATTTCAGCAGAACTTAACAATGTATGTATTAATCAAATGTGAAGACCAGATAGAGGAACCATTACTCCAGGCTGGGAAGATTATAAACAATTTGACAACATAGTCCAAAAAAGGAATTATACAGTCTCTTGGAGGATAAATAAAGGGGTCCAAATAGTACCCTACCATAAAACATTGTTGTGGTATATATATATATATATATATATATATATATCCTGAAATTAAATGAAGACAAACCAGTAAGATAAATCCACAATATTGTAATAAAAATGGTATTTTAAAGCCTTGCCATCCACTTTTTTTCTGATCAGTAACCAATTCTAATGTAAAATAAGAAAAGAAAAAGAAAAGTAATTATATATATGTGCATCATCTATTTTCACAAACGTTCTTTCTAAATCTTGTTGAAAAATATGGTACCTTCTTCTTAGATTATTCTCCTAATAAATTATTTTATGTCAAGTTCATGAAACTCAGTTACTTATTATAGTAATATTTTGATTACCACAATGTACAAAGTATTGTCTTAGACATTTTGGATCACAAATATAAATTGTGAGATTGGGAATGACATGTACACACTACTATGTATAGAAGATAATTAATAAGAACCTACTGTATAGCACAGAGAACTCTGTTCGGTGTTCTGCAATGACCTTTATGAGAATGGAGTCTAGAAGGGAGTGGATATATGTATATGTGTGGCTGATTCACTTTGCTGTACAGCAGAAACTAACACAACATTGTAAATCAACTACACTCCAATAAAAAATTAATGATAAAAACAAAATATTCAAATAAATGTGCAAAATATTAAATAAATTTTAAAAAGTATATAACGTTCTTACAGACAAAATTTGAGATTAAAAAATAGTAAATACATTAAATGGTTGTGCTACTTTCATTTACAACTCTTAATTTTCTATTTATTTAGTTTTATGTTATAATTAATACTGATTTTTTCTAGCTTAAATGGCATTAAAAATAATTATTTCCAATCAACATAAACCAAAGACAATGACCTTCTTGTGAGCTGTCAAAGTGAAATTACCAATATAAGGATCATACTTATGTCAAGTACTTGTGAAACATTTTAGATACTGTATTATCTGAAAGTACACCTTTGTTAATTTGTGTCTATGAGTGTTTGGTAGATATAGTTATCCTTAAATAATAAGAAAATGACATCTCAAGGTTTTTTGATTTTTTATGACTAAATATAATTCCAATATTGCAGGGTGAAGCAATGGTGGTGTAATACCAATGCTTGCATTCTTCATAATACTGCTAGAGATCAATACTTATTTGGTATTCTATAAAACTCTTACATTTCTTTCAAAGAATATGCCAATGAATATCTGTTTTTTCCCACAATAAGGAAATGAGTGTTCACTTATATTTTATAGAAAATTGATATAATTGTACTATCCTCAGGTAGACTTGTAATTCTTACTTTTTAATGGAGTATGCATAGTATAGATTTCATATTTTGTGTGAGGGAAATATCAATCACACTGATGTAGAGAATTTATAAAATCAATTACAATTTTTAAAACATATTTACTCTGTCTTTCATTCAGAACATACTTAAAAGGCGTAGGTCTTTGTAAATATATGTTTATAAGAGGATTCTCAGATGCATGTAATGGAAAAGGATTCTGGCTAATTTAAGCAATAGGAGAATTTACTGACTGATTATTGGGTAGCTCATAAATTCACCAGCAAAACAGGAGGACAAAGCTTAGAAAACGGGGAAGGAAAAAGGGAACCTAGATAATAAGTTTTGCTGTCTGAATCATACCATAGAAGAAATCTATAAGGACATCTTGTCACAAGTTAATACAGATTGTCTCAGCTTGTACCACCACCACTATCACCAATGTTACCAAGCATCAATTGTCTGTGTTGGCACACTTGTTACAGATAACTTTCAAAACTGATATCACTGCCATTGCTGCCATTGTTGAATTGAAGTTCTTTGTCTCTGCTTATGTTAATCACTAGGTCAGATTCAAAGTTCCAAATAAGCATATATGATTGGAATAAATACATACAGTGGTAAAAATCCCAATGTATAAGAAGGAGGTTAAATTTCTTAACACCTAAACGAGTAGAAATGTCCACTATCTTCCATATTATGGATGTCACAATCAATATACACCATTTTTCTAGATTGCCAGTACAATTTAAAAAGCAAATAAAATGTGTTCCTAATAAAATGCAATGGTACATTTTAAACCATCACTCATATGACATTAAAAATTTATTCCCTGTCCAAAGAGGAGAGAGGAGGGAAGAAAAGACGGAAAGAAGGAAGGAATGAATGGAGGGAGAAAGGAAGAGTGAAAGATAGAAAGAAGAAGGAAGGAAAGGAGGAAGACAACCAACCAACTAAAAAATTATATATAAATATGTATTTCCTGCTGCATTCAGACCCAAGTTCAGGATCTCTAGGTGATATTTGTTTCCCCTCTGGTTTTAGTCTTTGTATTATATCATGGTATTCAACAGTCTATAGGCAAAAACATTAAGAGATGAGAAAGAAACAGAAGTTATTTTATTTGCCTAAAGTTTGATTTTTCATCAATTGTAAGTCTTTAGTGGTTTAACTTGCATAGTGTTAGAGTTAACTTTTATTAACATTTTCCTATAATCAACAAGGACCTACTGTATGGAATGGGAACACTACTCAGTATTCTGTAATAATTTGTATGGGAAAACAATCTGAAAAAGAATGGATATATGTATAACTGAATCACTTTGCTGTACATCTGAAACTAACACAACACTGTAAATCAACTAAACTCCCATATAAGATAAAAATTAATTTCAAATTTTTTTTTATATAGACATGGCAATAAGTAGAAAATGCCAGGGGAGTGTACCTAGATTCTATTTCTTTTCCTCTCTAACTCTATTCTTTAGAAACAAACTTATTTCCTTTAGATAGTCAAGCTCAGTCTCAATCAACACAGTAACCTCCATTGATTTCTACTAGCTCAGGGGTAAGAGGAAACCAAAAGGTTGAGAGTCAGTCTCATTTTTCATTTGAAAGGAAGAATTGTGTAACTCCTGATGAAAACATTTCTTATTTGAGTATGACATCTCCCCAAACTGAAGAACCTAGAGTTGTCAGGAGAGGTGTCTTCATGAGGGGGGATCAGTAAGTGTAAGAGTGAGAGTTGCCATTCTAATTTCCATTCCTTGATTTTAGAACACATACATTCTAGTTATATAAGAGAGCTCACTGCTTATTGATACCTGGTTTGGATGCTATGCCACTTCTTGTGGGGCATAATCTCAAACTTGGAAGAAATTTTGTCTTTCTGAGCCTATAACTGTGTCTTCAATAAGCCATTCCATACTTCAATAAAGTTAACTTCTGTGTATTTTATACATAATTAAAAGAATATCTTCATTTTTTAAATAAGTTTTGTGTGGTACCATGGTAATGAATAATATATGCTATTGTTAGCAGAAACAAACAAACAAAACTAACTATAGTGGCTCATCTTTAAGATGGATTCAAACAAATTCTTCCCTTTGATACGTAGATACCATTTCCCATTGAGAAGAGATGTCTATTCTTTTCCTCTTCTTGGATAAAGATATCCTTAGTGACTTGATTAGGCAATAGAATAAGTCTTGGACTGTTGAGTCTTGGTCATGATAAGTTTTGCAGCCGCTGCTTAGACTTCATGGAGTGCTTGCTTTTGGAACACTGGAACAGTTGATTTGGGAAATAGGCCCAGGAACTGTTATACTATGAAAAGCCCAATGCATGTAAATGGAATTTGGAGGATAGACAGCACATGGAGAGGGACAGAGACAGAGACAGGGAGGCTGACTCAGGGTCAATTAGAAACAAGACATGTGAATGAAGAAGCCACCTTGGAAGTGGATACCCTAGCAGAAGCCCACCTTAACTTATGTCACGTGACTTAGAAGTGAAATGCTCAGATTTGGGAAATTTTGTTATGTAAGAATAGACAACTATAATAATAGTAGATAAGGAAATCCAATCCAAATATATCATCTCTTCCCATGAGAACATATTACTAGTTCTTCAATGAAGGAAAAGGTTCAGTGTAATCAATTTGCCACCTAAAGCTAGCTTGTCCACTACTGTTTGTAGAACCATATTAAATGCTTGGGTTTTTCCCTGCCACTGGCAACTTGAGCACTGAAAAATAGTGGTGGCTAGATTGGCCCCAGTTTAGAGAATCCATGTTTTTTACCCCATGTACAGTCTCCATTGTTAACATTCTACCTACTTTGTCCATGAGTCTGTCAAATAAGTTGGGATCTGTGGATGACAGGAATCACCTTTACACCTGATCAGTGAGCATATCTATAGTGGAACTCTGTAAGAGAATTCATGTGGGACAAAAAAACTCTACAAATTAAGCCTGTTTTTAGTAGTTATCCTCTGAACATTCTGCAACTCTCCTTCTCAGCAGTCTTCCAAGGTAGGAAATATGTATTGTTATCTATTCTAGATAATAGTCAGCCAATTATGAGATTCTGTGTTCCTTGGACTAGAGATAACAGTATTTCCCATTTAATAACTGCATATTGATTGCCAAGGACTGTTTGATTTGCTCGGTCGGTAAGTTTACGTAAAAAACAATGGCTGTAATTGTATTTACAGATGATAAATCTTAAAACAGTCCACTGCCATTCTCAAATACAATCTATCCTTATGCTGGAGAGTGGAAATGTGGATGTTTTAAGAATCAATATCTTTGAACTTTACAGTCCTTCAATATGACACGAATTCTTGTAATCCCCTTGAAGTTATATCATTAGAATTGATTTTCTATTTACTATTTTGGGAGGAAGTGGAGATTCTGAATACTTCCACTTGACTTTTTCTAACATCATAACCATTATCTCTGTGCAAGATAACATTGTGGGTGTTCTTTCAGTTAGTCAAAATATTATGATAATACACACAGGGTGTGGGGAAATAAACATAGTATGGGTGATAGATATGCATCAATCTACCATAGTAGACTTAGATCAAAACAGCATTTATCTCCTGATTCCATTAAGCCCACTCTGACCCATTGACCACAGATACGTTCTGAAATCTCTAGTAATTAGTATTATTGTAAAATCCAAAAGTACCTCCAAGATCTGGATGTCACTTTATCTAGTGTAAAGAGCTGCTCTGAAAGAGTTGAGAGAAATAACAACATTACTTGTGAATGGCCTGAGAATTCCTATTCTTTCATCACTCTATATTATTGGGAGAAAAGTCCTACCTGTGGAAAATTTTTGTGCCTATATTATACCTTTTGTGGGAATAGAATAAAGTGATTAGAATATCATCTAAAAATTGTCCATATAATAATCTGTCAATATGTCTATTTCAAATTAATAAGGCCTAAACTGAAATAGCTAATTTTATAATTTGCAATAAGTAGGTTTTCAAAAATTTAGTATGAAAATATAGATATTAGTTAGAAGATGTGTTATCTATTACTGTAAAACCTAAATTTAAAAAATGTGCTAGTCTGTACATCTAACAGAAATTAACATAAGCTTTCTCATAAAAGCAAATAACTGACAAGAATAAAAGTATTTGTATTTCAAAATAATCAAGTCAGTTTTCTTTAGTAGTTACAAAATTCAGAAACAATCTCAATACACCTAGAAGAGACTAAAACTTGCTAACCAAATGGTTCCGAATAGTTTATGCAAAGGTATTTTGGTTCACTGAAAATATTTTACAGTACTCACACTATTTTAAAGAATTTTTCCAATCATACACATTTGCTCTACTAGAACACTAGTATAAACATATTGAGGACTCTCTAGGGTAATTGAAATTAGTGCTTGATAGGGCTTTAATTAACAACAAAGAAAACATATTAACATCAGGCTGTTTTTGATTAATAGCTTATCTAAATTAATTATGAACATTATGATAAAATTAAATATATATGGTCTAAAATATGAGACAACTTTCAAAATAGGTGGGAAAAAAGTATTTGTGTTACACTTTATTTTATGTATTTTATTCTAAAAAAAATGAAAATAAAAAAATGTGTGAATTAAAAACTTTAGGTTGAATTATATTGATGTTAATAGTAATGATCTAATGATAGGGTTAGGGTGAGTGTGTATACAAACACACACATACACACATATATGTTAGATAGTTTGGTGAACTGTGTTACCTTAAAATTGTCAAGAAATAAAATATTGTGTAAATGTTAATGGGCATTTTACATATGCAAACATCTAAAACCAAAATGTAGTATTAAGTGATCTCACATATTTTTGATCACTATAGATGCAATCACAAGGAATCCACTTAAGGCAAGATAAAATATGAAAAAAGTAGATCATTATTATAAATAACAATAGTCCATATGATTATAAATTATAGTCAGTTTTCTTGTGTAACAGCTAAAATTTCTAAACAAGTAATCAAACTATAATTAAATTATGCAACAAGAGGATGGAACTGCAGTTTAATTAAAAAGATTCTTCTTTTCTGGTACATTTGCTCATCTCTCCTTGGCCTGTCCCTTGATATTGTGTCTTTTTTTATGAATGTCACATTAGCTGATAGAAATCAGCTAAAATCTAAAGAGAGTGGGAAACTCCTGTCATGTTGTTGAATTATGCTAAATATAACCTGATAATGAATGATGCATTTCAAAATTACATCCATATGTTTATGTCCTGGTCAATATGAGCATCACATAAAATAACAATTTGATAATTTAGTAGCAGTTTCTTTTTTTAATTTGAATATTTAAAAGTGAGAAATTATAATCATCTCTTAATGACAGTTGTTCAAGTAGTTCATTGATCCATTTATTCTAGAAACATATGCTGAACATCCAGGAGCTATATGCTTTATTGAAATCATATTTGAAGCTCATCTATCTCAGAGAAGCTTCTAATACAATTGCAGATTTGAATACAAATAATTATAGAATACAGATTGAAATGAGTTCAAAGGTGAGGAAGTATAAAAAGAGATAACAGGAAAGAAGAGGAAGTAAAGATATTATTGTAACAGAATAATTTATCTAATGATAAAGAATTTGTTTAACCAAGCAAGAAATGTCAGGGATTTTAATTAAGACAAGTAGTAATCTCTAGTATTAGGTATTTGTCTGAAAGGATTCCATTTTTCCCTCTGGCATCTGAGTGAGAAATTGAAGAAAAGAGGGAGTGTCTATGGATGGTCTTCCCTATCAGTGCCTGTCCTGGGCTGCCAACTGCATAAGCTCTGAGAGAAGAGTACTTGGAAATGAAGTTGATTCTCTTGTGTCTCCTTCAGTAGCCAATAGGAGTAGCCTCAAAGCTGGACTTTTGAGGAAATCATCGCATTGATATTGACCATTTAGAATGAATGAAGTCTGAAGTGCTGGGTCAGAGTCTTGGGGGTTCGCTCATAAGACAAATGCTAACCTTTTTGATGACTAATCATGGGGAGCACTGGGGGTAGCCAAGGAGAGGATAGGACAGTAGCAGTAGCAGGACAGACACTCAAGAAATTTAATGCAGTATCTGTTATTCAATGAGTAAAGAGTATTTCAAAGTTTTAACAATAAAAACACAGGTTTTCTTGCCATTGGTTGCATATCACTTTGAGGAGGAGTTTCATACCACAAAAGCAAAAGTATTGCTGAAGCCAACTCTCTAGTGTTTATTGAAAATGTATTAAATATGAACAGGATTTATCAGGGAATAGACTATACTTATGAAAGTTTTTTGTAATGTCTTTTGACATTTTCATTGCAAAACCTGAAGTTTTTTTAAACAACAAACTCAAAAATGTAATTCTAATCCTTATATGAATTTATGAAGCTTGCACCACACACGCCCACACAAGCAAATATAGATTACAAATAAAATTGATATTTTGATCAATAAAGCCCAAATTTGAATAACAGATGAAACCATGTTGCTTTTTTACTATGTTGACATTTGGCTTGCTTCTGTACCTAAACTTCAGAAATGCTCAATTTCAGATAAACTTAACATGTTCATGAATTCCTCAACAATTGACCTCCATCATAGATATTTTATAACATATAACTCTAAAATATCAGTATATTTTGTGAAAGCAAAACAGTGAATAAACCGCCTAAATAGATTCATTATGAAATGTCAAATATCTGTACATTTTAGAAATATAAGCATTATTTTTTTCATAAGTTTCTTTTTTCTGGCCATAGCTAAAGATAAGCTATGTATCAATAATGGTGATTTTTAATATATCCCCAAGTTAACATTATTATCTAAGGTAGATAAGAATATATCTTCTAGAAAAGTACATTTTATTACCAAAATCTACTTCCTTAAATAGGAAATTTCAGTAAATTCTGCCTTCCCTTGATATATTTGTTACAATAGGTCAATTTTTGCTAGTTTTCATCCTTGAAAGTGATAATTTGTCATTTCCCAGGATATCTTATTTCACCAATATATAGGGAGTATAGCAGATACAGTAGAAAATATATTATCATCTGAAAGTTTGTGAAATCCTTTTCAGAATTTCAGGAGATGTGAATGGTCATTCATGAAAAATATGTACAATCACATATTTCATGTGTTTATATACATGAAGTATATACAAGCAATAAGCATATTTTCTATGTTATTAAATTTTATTTATTAAAAATATTTATAAAAAGTAAAAATACTGTTACATTAGTGCTTTAAATAAACAGTAATTTTTGTATATAAGTAAAAGAGTGCAATTATTTCTCTTTTATTGTCATTTCAAAGTAAGGCTTAG
The DNA here is from genome assembly GCF_964374135.1 of Grampus griseus. Lineage (NCBI taxonomy): Eukaryota > Metazoa > Chordata > Mammalia > Artiodactyla > Delphinidae > Grampus > Grampus griseus. Next base: position 51,139,667 of record NC_139012.1, read on the forward strand.
TTTAACATAGTTATATGCAAGGGAGAGTCACACTTTATTGGAAATATTGGCTACACAATCAAGTTGTCTTTTCCCCTTATTTCAGACCAGGCATTCAATGAGATTTTTTTTGCCCTGTCACTATAGTGAGAGTAATAATAAAAGTTCATTGTTTATATTATATATTTTGTGCAGTGCATAGGCATGAAGTCTCAGAAAATATCCTTCTAATTATTGTTTATATTAATTACTTGGGAGATTGTTATAGTGCCAGTTTCTAGGCCCAATACCATGAGATTTCTGATTTAGTAGATCTAATGAAGCATATCTAAGGAACATATTACATTACATTTTGAGAAACAATGGTTTCATGGCATATTAAAAAGCAAAACAGGCAAAAGCATAAAACTAATGAATTATAAATAAACAGTTTTTCTTTTACTTAAAATTATTTAAATAGCCTTATAATCAGTGAAGAATATAATATGTTCCTATCAAAAGGATTTTATCTTTTAAACTCTTGAGAGAAAATCTCACTTAACTTTTTTCTCTGTAGTTCAGTTAACAAACATGCCTTAAGTATTTTCTGTGCAGCAATCAGTGGACATACACAAACTGATGTCATTACATCCAACTTACAAGAACTTCAGCTGGAAATAAAAGTGTGAATTTACTTTTTATACTTGAGTACCTGTATAAATCCTTTCTGGAACAACATGGAATATGAAATCAAAAGAAAAATATGTATATATATATATATATATATATATATATATATATATATATATATATATATATATATATATATACAGAAATGCATGCATATATGTGTGATATGTGTGTATACACAGTTTGTCTTTTTTTTTCACTATTCAACTCATTTTATGAGGCTAGTATAATTTTGATACAAAACCAGGAAAGGAAAATATGAGAAAGGTAAATTACAGGACAGTTTCACTCATGAATACAGATGCAGAGTATTCTTTAACAGAATATTAATAAAATAAATCTAGCAATTTTAAAAATATAAGAGTTTTACACCAAATAGAAAAAAAAAGTGAAAATAGACAAATTAGATTACACAAAAATTTAAAACTTCTTCATCAAAGAACACTATTTTTTTTAATTTGATTTTATTTATTTATTTTTATACAGCAGGTTCGTATTAGTCATCATTTTTATACACATCAGTGTATACATGTCAATCCCAATCGCACAATTCATCTCACCACCACCAGCCTCCCCTGCTGCTTTACCCCCTTGGTGTCAATAGGTGTGTTCTCTACATCTGTGTCTCAATTTCTGCCTTGCAAACTGGTTCATCTGTAACATTTTTCTAGGTTCCACATATGCATTAATATACAATATTTGTTTTTCTCTTTCTGACTTATTTCACTCTGTATGACAGTATCTAGATCCATCTATGTCTCAACAAACGACTCAATTTCATTCCTTTTTATGGCTGAGTAATATTCCATTGTATATATGTGCCACATCTTCTTTATCCATTTGTCTGTCAATGGGCATTTAGGTTGCTTCCATTACCTGGTTATTGTAAATAGTGCTGCAATGAACATTGGGGTGCATGACTCTTTTTGAATTATGGTTTTCTCTGGGTATATGCCCAGTAGTGGGATTGCTGGACCATATGGTAATTCTATTTTTAGTTTTTTAAGGAACCTCCATACTGTTCTCCACAGTGGCTGTATCAATTTACATTCCCACCAACAGTGCAAGAGGGTTCCCTTTCCTCCATACCCTCTCCAGCATTTGTTGTTTGTAGATTTTCTGATGATGCCCATTCTAACTGGTGTGAGGTGATATCTCATTGTAGTTTTGATTTGCATTCCTCTAATAATTAATCATGTTGGGCAGCTTTTCATGTGCTGCTTGGGCATTTGTATGTCTTCTTTAGAGAAATGTCTAGTTAAGTCTTCTGCCCATTTTTGGATTGGGTTGTTTGTTTTTTTAATATTGACCTGCATGAGATGTTTATATATTTTGGAGATTAATCCTTTGTCGGTTGCTTCATTTGCAAATATTTTCTCCCATCCTGAGGGTAGTCTTTTTGTCTTATTTATGGTTTCCTTTGATGTGCAATAGCTTTTAAATTTTATTACGTTCCATTTGTTTATTTTTGTTTTATTTCCATTACTCTAGGAGGTGGATCAAAAAGATATTTCTGTGATTTATGTCAGCGTGTTCTTCCTATGTTTTCCTCTAAGAGTTTTATAGTGTTGTTTCTTACATTTAGATCTCTAATCCATTTTGAGTTTATTTTTCTGTATGGTGTTAGGGAGTGTTCTAATTTCATTCTTTTACATGTAGCTGTCTAGTTTTCCCAGCAACACGTATTGAAGAGACTGTCTTTTCTCCACTGTATATCCTTATCTCCTTTGTCACAGATTAGTTGACCATAGGTGCATGGATTTATCTCTGGGCTTTCTATCCTGTTCCATTGATGTATATTTCTGTTTTTGTACCAGTACAATTTTATCTTGATTACTGTAGCTTTGTAGTATAGTCTGAAATCAGGGAGTCTGATTGCTCCAGCTCTGCTTTTTCTCCCTCAAGATTGCTTTGGCTATTCAGAGTCATTTGTTTCTGCATACAAATTTTAATATTTTTTGTTCCAGTTCTGTAAAATATGTCATTGGTAATTTGATAGGGATTGCATTGAATGTGCAGATTGTTTTGGGTAGTATAGTCATTTTCACAAAATTGATTCTTCCAATCCAAGAACATAGTATATCTCTCCATCTGTTTGTATCATATTTAAATTCTTTCATAAGTGTCTTATAATTTGCTGCATAAAGGTCTTCTGTCACCCTAGGTAGGTTTATTCCTAGGTATTTTATTCTTTTTGTTGCAATGGTAAATGGGAGTGTTTCCTTAATTTCTCTTTCATATTTTTCATCATTAGTGTATAGGAATGCAAGTGATTTCTCTGCATTAATTTCATATCCTGTTACATTACTAAATTCATTGATTAGCTCTAGTAGTTTTCTGGTAGCATCTTTAGGATTCTCTATGTATAGTCATCTTCAAACAGTGACAGTTTTAATTCTTCTTTTCCAATTTGTATTCCTTTTATTTTTTTTCTTCTCTGATTGCCATGGCTAGGACTTCCAAAACTATGTTGAATAATAGTGGTGAGAGTGGACATCCTTGTCTTGTTCTTGATCTTAGAGGAAATGCTTTCTTTTTTTCACCATTGATAATGATGCTTGCTGTGGGTTTGTCATATATGGCCTTTATTATTTTGAGGTAGATTCCCTCTATGCCCACCATCTGGAGAGTTTTTATCATAAATCTGTGTTGAGTTTTGTCAAAAGCTTTTCCTGCCTCTATTGAGATGATCATATTGTTTTTCTTCTATAATTTGTTAATATGGTGTATCACATTGATTAATTTGCATATATTGAAGAATTCTGGCATCCCTAGGATAAATCCCACTTAATCATGGTGTATGATCCTTTTAATGTGTTGTTGGATTCTGTTTGCTAGTATTTTGTTGAGGATTTTTGAATCTGTACTCATCAGTGATATTGGTCTGTATTTTTTTTTTTTTTTTGTAGTATCCTTTTCTGGTTTTGGTATCAGGGTGATCATGGCCTCATAGAATGAGTTTGGGAGTGTTCCTTCCTCTGCAATGTTTTAGAAGAGTTTGAGAAGGATGGTGTTAGCTCTTCTCTAAATGTTTGGTAGAATTCACCTGTGAAGCCATCTGGTGCTGGACTTTTTTTTGTTGGAAGATTTTCAATCACAGTTTCAATTTCATTCCTTGTGATTGGTCTGTTCATATGTTCTATTTCTTCCTGGTTCAGTCTTGGAAGGTTATACCTTTCTAAGAATTTGTCCATTTCTTCCAGGTTGTGCCTTTTATTGGCCTAGAGTTGCTTGTAGTAGTCTCATAGGATGCTTTGTATTTCTGCAGTGTCTGTTGTAACTTCTCCTTTTTCATGTTGAATTTTATTGATTTGAGTCCTCTCCCTCTTTTTCTTGATGAGTCTGGCTAATGGCTTAGCAATTTTGTTTAACTTCTAAAAGAACCAGCTTTCCATTTTATTGATCTTTGCAATTGTTTTCTTTGTTTCTATTTCATTTACTTCTGCTCTGGTCTTTATGAATTCTTTCCTTCTGCTAACTTTGGGTTTTGTTTGCTCTTCTTTAGTTCCTTTAGGTGTAAGTTTAGATTGTTTATTTGAGATTTTTCTTGTTTCTTGAGGTAGGCTTGTATAGCTATAAACTTCACTCTTAGAACTGCTTTTGCTGCATCCCATAGGTTTTGGATCATTGTGTTTTCATTGTCATTTGTCTGTAGGTATTTTGTGATTTCCTCTTTAATTTTTTCAGTGACCTCTTGGTTATTTAATAACATATTATTTAGCCTCCGTGTGTTTGTGTTTTTTACATTTTCTTCCCTGTAATTCATTTCTAATCTCATATTGTTGTGGTCAGAAAAGATGCTTGATATTATTTCAATTTTCTTAAATTTACTAAGGCTTGATTTGTGACCCAAGATGTGATCTATCCTGGAGAATGTTCTGTGCACACTTGAGAAGAATATGTAATATGCTGTTTTTGGATGGAATGTCCTATAAATATCAATTAAATCTATCTGGTCTATTGTGTCATTTAAAACTTTTCTTTCCTTATTTATTTTCATTTTGGATGATCTGTCCATTGGTGTAAGTGAGGTGTTTAAATTCCCCACTCTTAATGTGTTACTGTTGAATTCCTCTTTTAGAGATGTTAGCAGTTGCCTTATGTACTGAGGTGCTCCTACGTTGGGTGTGTATATATTTATAATTGTTATATCTTCTTCTTGGATTGATCCCTTAGTCATTATGTAGTGTCCTTGCTTGTCTCTTGTAACATTCTTTATTTTAAAGTCTATTTTATCTGATATGAGTATTGCTACTCCAGCTTTCTTTTGATTTCCATTGGCATGGAATATCTTTTTCCATCCCCTCACTTTCAGTCTGTATGTGTCCCTAGGTCTGAAGTGGGTCTCTTGTAGACAGCATATATATGAGACTTGTTTTTGTATCCATTCAGCAAGCCTGTGTCTTTTGATTGGAGCATTTATTCCATTCACATTTAAGGTAATTATCAATATGTATGTTCCTGTGACCATTTTTTAAATTGTTTTTGGTTTGTTTTTGTAGGTTCTTTTCTTCTTTTGTGTTTCCTACTTAGAAAAGTTCCTTTAGCATTTGTTGTAGAGCTGGTTTGATGGTGCTGAATTCTGTTAGTTTTTGCTTGTCTGTAAAGCTTTTGATTTCTCCATCGAATCTGAATGAGATCCTTTCTGCGTAGAGAAATCTTGGTTGTAGCTTCTTCACTTTCATTGTTTTAAGTATATTATGTCACTCCTTTGTGGCTTGTAGAGTTTCTGCTGAGGAATCAGCCGTTAACCTAACGGGAGTTCCCTTGTAGATTATTTGTCATTTTTCCCTTGTTGCTTTCAATAATTTTTCTTTGTTTTTAATTTTTGCCAAGTTGATTATTATGAGTCTTGGCATGTTTCTCATTGGGTTTATCCTGTATGGGACTCTCTGCATTTCCTGGACTTTGGTGCCTATTTCCTTTCCCATGTTAGTGAAGTTTTCAACTATATTCTCTTCAAATATTTTCTTGGGTCCTTCCTCTCTCTCTTCTCCTTCTGGGAAGGCTCTAATGAGAATGTTGTTGCATTTACTTTGTCCCAGAGGTCTCTTAGGCTGTCTTCATTTCTTTTCATTCTTTTTTCTTTATTCTGTTCCAAGGCAGTGAATTCCACCATTCTGTCCTCCAGATCACTTATCCGTTCTTCTGCTTCTGTTATTCTGCTATTGATTCCTTCTAGTGTAGTTTTCATTTCAGTTATTGTATTGTTCATCTCTGTTTGTTTGTTCTTTAATTCTTCTATGTCTTTTTTAAACATCTCTTGCATCTTCTCGATCTTTGCCTCCATTCTTTTTCCGAGGCCCTGGATCATCTTTACTATCATTATTCTGAATTCTTTTTCTGGAAGGTTTCTTATCTCCACTTCATTCAGTTGTTTTTCTGAGTTTTTATCTTGTTCCTTTGTCTGGTACTTAGCCCTCTACCTTTTCCTCTTGTTTATCTTTCTGTGAATGTGGTTTTTGTTCCACAGGCTGCAGGATTGTAGTTCTTCTTCATTTTGTGTCTTTTTAATATGTTATCTATCCTTAATGGAGCAAGGAAAAAAATGCATGATTAATGCCACCTGATAAATAAGAAAACTCTAAAAAGAAGGCTGTACCTGTAAAGAGATATCACTTATATCCTTAAAAATTTACCCATGTAAAATGTAAGCTTTTTAAAAAATTTTATTTATTTATTTATTTTATTTATTTATTTTTGGCTGTGTTGGGTCTTTTTTGCTGTGTGCAGGCTTTCCCCAGTTGTGGTGAGTGGGTGCCACTCTTTGCTGCACTGAGCAGGCCTCTCTTGTTGCAGAGCATGGCTTCTAGGTGCCTGGGCCTCAGCAGTTGTGGTGCATGGGCTTAGTTGCTCCACAGCATGTGGTATCCTCCTGGACCAGGACTCAAACCTATGTCCTCTGCATTGGGAGGTGGACTCTCAACCACTGTAACACCAGGGAATCCTAGAAAAATGTAAACATTTTAAAACTATAAAAGATAATATGAGACAGCCATAGATTCACTGCTCATACTTTAACAAAAGTTAACTATTTTGCCAAAGTTGAAGAATGAGTAAGAGTTCACTAGGTATACAAAGAAAGGAAGGACAACATACGAATGGCCCTGATGATTCACTGGTTTGTATAACACTCTTGCTCTGAGTAAAGATAGAAACTGTGACTTGTTTACAGTCTATAAAACATAGCAACAGTGAAGAGATGTCACTCCCTTGAGTACATTGTATCGTATAAGACTCCATCACAGCAGACTAACAGAGAAACTCTTCTGTTGGCCTAGGAGAAGCAAGCTGCTATGCCCACTCTTTCTCTTTGGGAGTGTAATGGGAAATCAACTTAGAAGTCAGTGTGCCATTCTTTCAGGAGTCTTTTAATGACCAAAAATATGTTGACATATTGTATCATAATATTATAAATAATGAATAACAATGAATGCTTCTTGCATAACGTTTTTGTTTTTTTATCATCACTTTGAAACTATATTTATTGTGAATCTATGAATATGTGTTAAAATCAAGGCTGGAGAAGAAATAAAACAATGGCAACAGAAATAACAAAATGAGTTTACAGTCCTATAGGTCTTGCATCACATGATGTTCCTTCTATACAGAGTATTCTTCCCCTGATCCCAAATGGCAGATTTACATTATTCATTCTTACAAAACATATATCTTTTACTTTTTACTCAAAATTTCCTTAAATCTCTTCTTCTAGAGTAACTGTGGCTCTTACCATCTCTTATTCTTTCATCATGATATACTCTTAACAGTATCTGAGTTGTACTGAGTTGTGAATTTCCATAAGAATGTAAATTCCACAGGAGTAAAGACTGCATTTGTCATCATTGCTGTCCCAGCAGTCCCTTAGACATGGTGGTCATTTAGGAATATTAGTTGAATGAGTAAAAACCGTAAAAATATTGCTAAATTTCACATGATGCTTGGGATAGCTGTCTTATAAGTAGCAATGATAGGAAAAACTCACGTGAATGCCCTAAAAGCCAAATATAATTAAAATTGCTAAAGGAAAAAGTCTACTTGTGATAGAATATAATTCTGACATGAAAGTGAAGAAATCTAAGTTTTTTCAACATACTAAATGTGAAAGAAAATATAAAGATAAATTACTTTGTACCTGCTAAAACCTTCAATTTCATAATTTAGAATGCTCTTTAGAGCCTTTAAAAATTCATTTTTTATCTCCTATCTGCTGATATAGAAACAAACATGTATATAACTAGTATATTAAATATATTTGTTTTACACTATAACTGTTATATCAATTTATGCATGTTATATTAGCTGTATTTATGACTATTAAATATCACTAGAAGTAATTTACTCAATTATTTCATATAAAGGGAAAATAACACTTTATGATTGTGAATGAGAGATTTGGCGATTACTCTGAAATATCATTGGACGTGGAACTAATCCATTTAAAAGGTCATCATACTAAACTAAACTATCTTGAAATGATTAAATTTTGATTATATCTGATTGTTTTTATGTGTGTGAACACAGGAATAAAATTATTAAAATATAGTATTTTTTTCTTTATGACAAACTTCCAATTATGTATCTAGTTTCCTTGAATACTTTCTTGTGTGAAGCTGTCTCTTCAGACTCAATAAAAATGTCCATAATAATAAAGGAATTGAGTTATATGAAAGCAACAAACGGTGTCATCAGATAATAAATATTTTGTTAGTATGTTCTTATGTTTAAATAATTAACAAATAAAATATAATTATATTTCTTTCTGTTTAATTTGTAATAATTTGGCCTTCTCTGGGTGTCCATAATCACCAAGAAATCAAGAAGCTAGATTGAGATCTAATATATTGAAAGAAAAAATTTTACATTATGCAATAACATTTTAACTTAAGCATGTGGTTGAATGTCTATATTTCCTGATTGTATGACTGCATAGTTAGTAGAAATACTAGATTCAGTCAGGTTAGTTTGAAGTATTAAATAACCAAAAGTCAATGATTCTACTTCTCATTTTGTTGTCTAATTATAAAACATTATATAAAATATTAGACATTGTATACTACTAATATATAATATTATAATAAATTGGAGAAGTAAATGACAGGCAGTTTTCATGTGTAATTCTTTACAATATTATTTATTATTACTCTCCTACAGTTTTATAAGAAAATTCTTTTCCTAAAATAGGCAGTAAAACTCTTAATACCTCCATTCTCTGTTAAGTATTTTTATTATTTTACTGTCAAACCATTGAAATGAATTTTTAAATTAGATTTGATAGTTAAATTGTAGATCAATATTCTTCATATGAGTAATTTTGACATCTTTGTTTTGGTTATTTCAAGACACAGCTCATTAGTTCCCAATCACTCAAACTTCATGAATGAGTCTGCATGAGTTCAGCTGTAACTTTTATCAGCTTTGTTCTTGTCCATGCCATATTGAAAATATCTCCCAGCCATCCAAATTATAAATAAATGATGGCTAACAGATTTAATTTGTCTTGAGATTTCCAACAAAGGGTAAAAGACACATGTATCAGCTGGGTTCTATTGAACCAGTAAGATAGAAGGATAAAAATTGGCATACAGAATTTTAAGTTCTGTCTGGGCAGTGGGCAAATATATAGAGCAAACCAAAAGACTGGATATTCTAGGGCAAGAGTTGAAGCTGCAGCTAATGAACAGATTTCTTCTTCCTCAAAGAAACTTCAGTTTTTGCTCTAAAGGTCTTTCAAATGACTGGATGAGGCCCACTCACATTTTCATGGATAATCCCATTTATCTAAAATCAACTAATTTTAGATAATAATCACATTTACAAAATGCTTTCACAGCGACACTTATGTTAGTGCTTAATTGAATACCTAGGTACTATAACCTAGGCAAGTTGATATATAAAACTAAGCATAATAATATATGAAAGAAAAACAGAAAAAAATATTTTTCTCTGCACATATAGGATAAATAATTGACTACCTATTTAGCATGTATTGGAGGAAAATTTTAGTGCAATCACCACATTTTTATTGCTTCAAAAATGTAAAACTAATTAGGTTAATTTCCATAAGGATAGTTTCACATTTTGCCATTATTAATATACATAGATTTTTTTTAAAACTTCAACTCAGTCATGTGTAATGTATAAATATAAATGATGTATTTGCACTGTGAGCTTTTAGTTCTACATTTTTCAAAACAAGCATTCTTATTTCCAGTGAAATTAAGATGAAATACCTTGATGTGTTATTTTATGTTTGTGAAGAACAGTGAGACAAGATGGTATATTAGGGATGCTAAAAATTATGTAACACTTTTGAGATATACTTCTGTTAATGATGGGATGATAAAAAAGAACAGTATTTATCTACATTGGTTGCAATAATACCACTATTATTACTTTCAGAGTAGATGGATTAATTGTTTAAAGTTCAGAAACAGATTAAAGTGTTTTTAAAATTATTTTTTGAATAGGTTAGCCTTTGGAAACATTCCAGCTGACAAAATCAAATCATTAAAATTATCACCTAAAGCACTGAGAAATATTACTTTCTCATGCAGGCAAATAATTTATGAAACAAATGTTTGAGAATAAGATTGATTTTAACTTTCAATTACTCAGTAAGTTATTGAAATTTTTTATAGATTATGTACCAGTTAATTTTTGAATCATTAGTTATCAGAAAGCATTTCAAGTAAAGTTAAACTGTCATAGCTCCAACAGAAACAAATGAAAACAACAAAAACCATTGCTATTTTGTTACTTATGATATGTGAATCAGATTGCATAGGGCAGGAATTTGGGGAAAAAAAGGTTATTTTGAAACTTATGGATCATATATGAAATATAATACTTCCAGTAACAAAACATCTTGCAATTAAAAAATAAATCAAGTTTGTCTATGCAGGAAAAATAAACAAACAAAAATACCTTTAAATGTTAGGGTGTATTAAGCTTTCTAAATGATAATACTTAGGATTAACTTCAAGATGTCAAAACATGAAGAGCTGCAAGAACCAAAGATTATCACACCCCTTCTGGGTCTGGCTGACCCCAAGAAGTCTGCAATAAGCAGTCGCACCCCCTCTCCTTTTGGTATAAAAGAGCCTGAATTCTCAGTCAGGTAAGATGGTTCTTTGGGACACTAGTCCACCATCTTCTTGGCCATTGGTTTTCCAAATAAAGTCACTATTCCTTGCCCCAACATCTCATCTCTTGGTTTATTAGCCTGCTGTTGGATTAGTAGTACAATCTTGCCAGGTAACAGTTCTGAGAAGTTATTCCTGGGAGGCGTCCTTTCCATTTCTGGCAACATGGGCATGAATACACACTCTGTTTAATAATTTAATTACTCCAGACTATATTCAGGGTACAGACAAATTAATAGTTTATAAACCTTCATTTTAAGTAACATGCATCAGGACACTTTGATTTTGTTCTTGAAGATAATATTGCCATTCATTATTTAACCTAAAAGATTTCCTTTTAATTTTATTTTAAAAGAAGTTTTGTTTTGCCACTCATACAACTGATAAAGAAAAGTTCTACAGTGTATTCATTTCAGCTAAAGAACAGTAACATAGAATGAGTCTAATGTTCATTGAAGGTGACTGGGATGGAGTTTTAAGGAAATAAAAAATGTATACTTTTATATATAGCTCTATTTCTTCCCCTGGTGACAACTACACAGTGTAACCATAAATTGCAATCCATCACTTCTTCATTGCATAAGTAAAAAGCTGTGAGAATGTTCATTCAGTTGGGAAATCAAATTGACTTCGTAACACCATAGTGAAATAGTGGGAAATGCTACATACTTGGTGTTTTGAAAATGTATTTAAATTTATGTATACATTTTCAGAAATATCTATCTCATTTCTCTACACATTTAATGAAAGCAATTTATTTCAATATAAATCATTTTCCTGTCATTCTGATATCCTCAGGAAATAGTTCAAATTTAATTGATGTACTAATATGGGAAACTGAGGCATCTTGAGATCAACACTTGAGTTTAATTTTGCTTCTGCCATTTATTGTCATTTTTTTGGTAATGTATAGGAAAACAAATAACTTTCTGCCATCCTACTTTATTCTGTCCTGTTCAAATACACTTAAGCAGAAATCCATTTGAGAAAAGTCTAGGTTCCATCTTCATGTATGCTTTTATTTGTTAAGAATCTAGAACATAAAATCACCCACATAAAGCTTAAACAGTTTAGTTAACATATGTGAAAATAAACTTCTAATGCTTTTATTTAAAATCTACAGCACATAGTCTTTTTCATGTCTGTCAAGAGCAGGACAATTCTCCCTATTTTTCAGAAAAAAATAAAAAACAAAAAACATAAATGGCAATAATCCTTGACTCCTCTCACACTCCACATGCTATTATTCAGGAAACTGTGTTGACTGTACTTTCAAAATATATCCAGAATCCAACCTCTTCCCACCACTTTATGGATAGTCACGTATGTTCATCACTGCATTTTTTTAGAATCTGAAAGTTATTAAGATGAACAAAATCTTAAGTTAGGTAGTAGTGAGGCTCTGGATTTAAAAACAAGAGGTCTTGCAAAGGTGGAGTGCAAGAGTAAAGTATAATTTCTATGATTATTCAGAAAATAAAGGGGATTCTCAAACATAAAATTTATTATTTATTTTTGTTATTGGTATAACTTTAACTACAATATAAAGTAAGATATAAAGTATTGGTGTATTTTAAGTAACAAGACAGATGAAACTCAGAAAGAACTCTTCACATTTATATAAACACCTGACTAATTGACATTTGCTATGTGCTCAGTGTATATTAGTAGATAAATTTTTAATGAAATTTTTGTTAAACATCTATTGAATATATAAATATGCACTAATATTGACACTAAGGTGCTTTCACATAATGCATCTTCTGATAATTGCAAAATCCCTGTGAGTTTCCATTCTCTTTATTGTCCATAAAGAGGTTAACTTTTCTGCATGTACACATAATCCTCCATATGAAGGTTTGGCAAAATTTTCTGGTGAAGGGCCAGGTGGTACATATTTTTACTTTGCTAGACATGCAGTCTTTGCAACTACACAACTCTGGCATTGTAGAGAGAAAGTACTCACAGAAAATAAATGTACTTGAATGGGTGGGTCAGTGTTCCAAGGAAGCTTTACTAAAATAAGTGATAGGCCAAATTTGGCCCATAGGTCCTAGTGGACTGACTGTTCTATATTCTAAAGTCTATGGCAATTCCAGTTATGCAGAAAGTGTCCCCCCAAACTTTATCACATTATATAATAAGTAATATTTACATTAGTTTAGTGGATGCATATAGTTTTACAAACCTGGAAGGAATTAGTAGGTTTTTTTTAATCAAGTTACAATTAATTTTTAATTAAATCAATAAGTATGAAAAAATATCAAATTTTTATATCAGCCTTCTGATACATATAAAATAATGTGTATTATAAGCATCTTTATACATAAGATTAATTGATGAACCTGAGCTTATAGTCCTTTAAATGTATTTCAATAGACATAAACATGCAATAGGTTTATCAAAGAATCTGTAAGTTGACCTATTTGCTATAATTCAGAAAAGCAAACAGATATGCTAAATGATCAGATGAGTTTCTTCCATTGCATGTGTGGTTTAGAGGAAATATGATACATTTTCATATGCTATGTTCAAGCCACACCTTTGTTCTATTTTTAAATACTAAGTAGAAAAATAGGTATATAATTTTCTTGAAAATGGAAATTGATGGAGGTACTTAAATATTATTTTTCAATATATAATATTTGCAAATCACTCTATACTCTTGAATAGCTGTGTGTATTTAATATGTGCTTATTTATATGTTTAATATGTTGTAACTAGGGGCTTGTATTTATGACAGCTATGTAGTTTGGATTATTAAGGATGTTATAAGCACCACATGTTGAAATGTAGAAAACAGACAGCTAAATTCAAAGCGTTATGGGTAGTGAAAAATAAGCCAGCTGTTCATAAACCCTTGTGGCTATGGATTAGTTACGTGTATTTCAGTCCTTTACTTTTGGTATATTTTTGAAATATACTGTATATGATTTGTATTGAAAATCTTGGGTGTTAGATTGATTTTATTCAAAGATTATCGTTCATCCAACTTCAAAACTGTTATCTTGGATATCTAAAATTTCTAAAATTGCTTGCTAAGTTCTAAGAACAAGCTGTATAATCCCAGATCAGACACTGTCTCCTGCATATTATTCAACAACAAAATTGGATAGAATATTAATAAATTGTTTCAGAGTAAACATTTCTATGTACAATACAGATTTATAACATATTTAATTGTTAAAAACCTTAACCTTTAACAGTTGTTTTCTAATTTGACCTTTAAAATTCTTAAGCTTAATAAAGTTTATGACACTGAAATTTCTTAGTAATTAATTTCATAGCAAGTATTCATTAATTAACATAATGCTACACCAGTAATTTAGATTCCAACTTTGATTTAAATTTGAATGTGGTTGAAAGATGAGATTTTAAGAAGTTCTTAATGTAGTTTTATTTTAAGAAGGTCAGACAAAGGGAAACTTGTTACCCTCAAATTTTTCAATGTTTTGTCTAAAGTTTGCAGGATAAATATTTCCAACTCTTTTCATTAGAAACATGAGCAATGATGCTATTTCTGCTGGTTAAAGGCAGATGCACAATACAGTTGATGTAAACATAGAGGTGAAGAAGGGAGAGCAATATTAATGTTCTCTTTATGCCAAGTTGTGTAAGAGAAATACAAGAATAGCAAACAAAAGGAATGAGGGAAGAAAATTGCCATGTAAGGTACTTTTCAGATTGTAGATGCTATATTTCTTATTTTTCTTTCTTTTTGTGAACTAATTATTATTATGTATTGTTTAATATTTATGAACTGAATTATGTACCCCCCAAATTAATATGTTATAGCCCTAAACCTTCCATATGCCTGTGTTTGGAGATAGATCCTTTAAAGTTGTAATTAAGATTAAATGAAATCAAAAGAGTAGGGCCCTATTCCAATAGGACTGGTGTTCTTCTAAGAAGAGGAAGACATACCAACAAGTGAACAACAAGAAACGGTCATTTGAGGACAGAGTGAGAAAATAGCTGTCTACAAGCCAAGGAGAGAGGCCTTAGGAGAAACCAAACTTGCTGGCTCTTTGATGTTGGACTCCATGTCTCCAGAACTGTGAGAAAATAAATTTCTGTTGTTTAGGCCACTCAGTCTGCGGTTTGTTGTGGCAGCCTTGATAAACTAATACAATTGGTGAATAACATACATATGGAAAAGTAAGGTTTGCTTGATTAATTTTCATATAGAACTTAACCCATGAAACACTCCACACATTAATATATATAAGTTTACCATAACCTCCAGAAACTCCATCAGACCTCCTTCCACTTACTACATCACCAAAAGTAACCATTTGTATGCCTATTCTTGAAATATCCAAAGCATATATATGTGTGTATATATATCAATATATGTGTGTATGTGTGTGTACTCCATATATATATATATGGAATCAGTATACAATAAGTGCTATTTTATCTCGAACTTATTAACTCAACATTAAGCTTCTGAAATTCATTTGATTTCTTGTTCATATTTACAGCTTACTCATTCTCACTGCTTTGTATCATCTGTTAGATGAATATAAATGCATACATTTGTTCATTTTACTGTTGATGAGCATTTGGGTAGTTTCCAGTTTGGGACTATTGCAAATAGTACTTCTAGGAATATTCTTATATATCCTTAGAGGAACATATGCACACATTTATATCAAGTATATAACTGGAATTAAAATTATTGGGTTCATATATTGACAGTTAGGTGACGCTTCCTTGTCTTCCATATTGCTTCTACCAATTTGTACTCCCTCTAACATCATATGAGAGCTCCCATGTTCCACACACCTGCCTGAACTTAGCATCGTCAAGACTTTTGATCTTTGCTATTCTGTGATTTTAATTTGCATTTTCTATAACCACTGAAGTTGAGAATCTTTTCTTATGTTTATTGATATGTTTCTTTTAAATGGGTTGAAAAAATTTCATCCACTAAAGCTCTGATACAGACCTTCTTTTGACTAGAATTATGGCAGTACTGCCTCATTTGTGACCATGAACAAAGCTGGAAGAGGAGACAGAGGTGGGAGGAATATAGTCATGTTACGTCAGAGTTTTACTGTAATGTTACTCTATTTCTTCTTAGGTCTTTTTCTGGTCCCACTAGCTTACATTTAATAGAGATGATATTAGGTTTGCTTACAGAGAAAGCATACCCATTACATATAATGAGTTTTGGAATATGGGAATGAGCCATACATATATTTAATCTCTTCCATATAATTTTCTTCTATATATATTTGTCCTCACATATTGTATTTTAGATCTTATATTGCTGCGTCCACATAAGTGATTTCTAAGTCTTCCAGGTCATCATGCTACTAATATGCATAACCTTTATTGTATCAGTGTTTACATCAATGTTGAAGGATAATGTGGGAGGCAAGAGCAATGTCTATTAATTTAAAATTATGATTGTGTAATAAAAGGCAAACTTAAATATCCCATTGATGAATCTGAAATACTTCATAAAATCAAGCTTCTCTTCTTTAGAGATATTTTTTATTTCATATCTTCATCATCTCATCTTGATTGGAATAATTTCCTTTCCAATAGATCTACCCTGAGTGTCTCTTCACCAGCAGGGTCTATCACATTTGATACGTGAGATCTTTTCTATGAAGAGCAATTTTTTTCACATTTTCCCTCATCTCTCTGTTGTCCAACGGAATCTTCTTAGCTCCATACTTCCTCTGTAACTTCAGCTTATGAAATCCACATTTTGCCTGACACCATCTCCAGTCATGTCTTTGACATTGTGGAACTCCCTTTTCTATTTTCAATGCATCTTTAATTTTTAAATTTCTCTTAATTTGATTTAGTGGCACCTGGTTTTCTCATTGGTTTTCCTTCTACAGCTCTGACTTCTTTATTTTCAGTATTGGACATTACCCAAGATTATATTTCGTGTTTCTTTCTTTTCTGTACCTGCAAGCTGTCTCTTGCCTCTCACATCTGTTTTAAAAATATAAATATTCCATCAATGTAAGAATATAAAAGTGGCTTCCAATTCAGGTTCTGACCTATACAGGTTCACATCTTTAGTTCGTGTGAAATGAAGCACTTTGTCAAATATATGGATGATGGAAACTGCCCACAGCACTAAGGTCATATCTAGCCATGGCATATAAAGCACACGAATTTGTAGGTCAACTACACTTGTAATAGTTATAAGCGTAAGAATTTAAAGCCAAATATGCTGATGTCTTTTGCCACCTGATTCATTCAAAGAAAGTTAAGCTCCACAACTAAGTTCCATGTTTCTCATTTGTGAAAATGGAGAAAATCATACTTAGTATAGTGTGATGGTATAATATAAACATGTGTTATTGCTAACATCTCAGAGTGGGAGTAGCAAATTCCTGAAAGTCAGGCTACAAGCACCATAAAAATACTTATTTTCTTTCTCTCTCCACCAACTTCAAAAATGCAAAAAACACATCCGAGGGCTGCCTTGTAGTCCAGTGAGAAGTTGGAAATAAATGGCCTTCACTTTCCCTAGGTCTTACAGAATTTATTGTTTAAAAAATACAAGGACTAGGGGCTGGACTGTTAGGTATATTGCAGAATGAATGCAAAAGTTATCTTACATGCAGGCTGTGGCTCTGATTTGAGACATATTATAAGAATTACAGCATTATGTCTTTCAGTATGCATTGTCCCAAGGACATTGTGGTTTTAATACATTTCTGAATACCTAGTTGAAGATTTATGTTTCTTTCTCATCATTTAATTTGAACTGATTTGAATCTTACAGCTTTTAAATTTGAATGCACCATATTTATAGAATTGTTATATTATGACAAATGATCTAGAAACTGTAAAACATCTTTTTTCTCTTTAAAAAATTCTGTAGCTTAACTCTGACACATTTCATGATTGCTTGCCTAAAAATCTTTTTATTTTTAGGTGTTATAAGTATTGTGCTAAATTACAAAATTTTAAATCAAAAGGGATATAATAAAATGCATTTTATTCTTTATACACTTAATCTGTTGCTTTGGAAAAGAAGCATTCATTTTAATAAGCTAGCCTCCTAACTTGGAAGAAATGTTAACCATTTGAAGTCTGTTTTTTGGGGGTTTGGGTTTTTTTGTTTGTTTTGTTTATTTTTTTTGCTTTAATTTTGAAAGTCTCTCCCATATTCATGCTAAGATTGCAATCTCCTAAATTAGCCAGGGGCCTAAACTAGCATTTCTTGAAGCAAGATGGATGTTTATCTTGTCTGGGATGCACTTAATATGGCAGCAGTGCAGACAGTATAAGTGACCTCTCTCTGGGTGGAAGGTACAAGTGTATACATAGATTAATGTACTTCTCTAGAGAGTGATCATGGGGCAGATTCTTATTAGTCAATTTATTAACTTGATTAATGATGACTAATCATATTGCATTTTGAAGAGCTCTCTAAGTTATTAATTTGAGCCAAAGGAAACAGGAAAGCCAATTCACCTCAGTTACTGAAATTGTGTGCATAGAATTAGACACTTCTTATTGCTATGCATATGCACCAGTGAAGCATGGAAAAATAATATAAACTTTTTACTGTTGTGGTATACCCGGGTGCAAGTACAGATAAGCCTTTGATCTTTAGGATGCATGGAATCTGTACTTAATTGATGGAAAATAAACTTCCTCCAAAAATGTATTTTACAAAGTGATTGTAAAGGTGCTTGCTGAATGCAAAACAGATTTAGTAGATAATCTGGATTTTGTTGACTTTAGAAACAGTGTGAGTTAAACAGAAATTATTCTAGCAGCACTAGATTTTAACATTATATTCTCTTGTGAATATATCTGTTGATATTGATATAGAAGTTTTTATTTTATGCAGGAGAGGTTAGATGTAATAAGCTATGCTTGATTTGAAGAGTAGTTATTTTTGCTGATAAGTACTTGCATAGAAAAACATGAGATGTATAAGATATAGATGCTTTAAATATAAAATTCTTCAAAAATAATATACTTTTTGTTAAATTTCTAACAAATTATGAGGTAAACCATTGTATTTCCAGAATGTTTTGTAGGTGTGGAATTAGGGCCAGTATCTACAGGGAAATTGTTTTAAATCTGTGTTTTCATAGAGTTCATATTGCTTTACTACTTAAGAGATTCAGAAAAAATATCTCATTTTTAAAGTATACGATTACCTGAAGAATTAAGGCAATGTAGGAAACTAACAGAATGGTATTTAAAAATCAGCCTAATTCTAATGCTCAGAAATAACAATAGATGACATTAACTCAACCAGGTATATTTTTATATATTTATTCAGATTGACTAGCAGAAATATTTTATAAAAATAAAATCATATTTTATATGCTATATTTACTTTAAAAAATAATAGAGAAGACAGTTGGTGGAAGACAGCCTCAGCATCTTGAATGCATGCTTGCTGCCCTTCCTTGCCTACTGCAATCCTGAATCCTAGCATCACTTTGGATATGTCATCATGATGTGAACAAAGTCATGGGCTCAGCTCTAGACTGGAAGGAGACAGTTGTCACCTGAAGACAAAACCAAGTGACCAGATATGGAAAATCCAAAATCAAGAATAAGGCAGCATTTTCTGTAGATGTTCAGGCCTTCAGACATATCAAAAAGAACGACTCTGGCCTGAGTGAATATCTGGAAGGACCTGCTGACATCTGTATCCCAGTGACTGAAAAGCTGAGGACAAGTGTTATTCTTTCTACTCCTTCAGCTATTGCCAATGGGACTTTGCAGGTGAGGAGAAAAATGAACAAAGGTAACCGTTTTCACTACTCTTTACAATTCCCAAAATATCAGTTCTAATGTGTGAACATGTTTATACATGTATTGTGATGCACATTTATGAGAGTTTATATAGGGCATATATTTGGAAGTCAGTTACAGATTCTTGGAGGGATCAAGATGGTAGAGTAGAAGGATTGGAAACTCACCTTCCCCCATAAACATATGAAAAATTCATCCACATGTGGAACAATTATCACTGAAAACTAATTAGACACTGACATAAATACTCTTGTATGACCAAGGTTGTAGGAAAGATCCACATAGAATCAGGTAGGAAGAGAAATGATCAGGTCAGGCCCTGACACCCTGGGAAGGGACTCTATTGGGCACCCCAGTCCTGGGCCCTGACACAGGGAAGACAAGTCTTTGCTGTTTGGAGGGCCAGTGGGACTAACAAGAGGTTGTGGGAAACCTGGACTCCACTCATGAGGCACATTCACTTGCTTGTTTGCTCCTGAGGTAGGGTGGATTGAAAACAGCAGGAGTGGCTGGTTAGTTTCCCATGACCACCCTGGTGTGCACATTAGCCTGTGCCAAATAAACACTCCATCCCTGCTTGGGAGCTTGGCCCTGAGATAGATGAGACTCACATGACTCAGACGCAAATCAGCATCTGAGCAAGGCACGGACAGCCATTGCTGGAACTTACACAGGCAGCTCATCAGAAGAAACCCCATTTCTCTCTGCAGCCAGATCACCACAATTTGCACCTCAACACATGCTGAGAGACCACCCAAGACCTGCCTGCCTTGCAGCACTGCTCCACACTAAGATTGCGGGTAGAGCCCAGCTTTGAGAGACAGAGTAGACTTTGGCTGAAGATGGTGACTGAACAAGGTGGAGGCAGTCATTTTTAGTGCTTTCACAAGGAGAACATCAGAAGAAATCTGAATCTCTGACCCTGAGTGGATGACAACAGCCCATAATCTGACAAATATTGAGTACCCATGCCAACCCCTCTTGCTCTAGCACTGCTCCCCTCTGGAGTGGGGGTAGAAGTGCTGGGATGAAGAAATGCACACACTTAAAGGAAATAAAGCCAGCTTGGTCCCAAAACTCAGGGCTTTTGTTCCAGTAACTTGAGACCTGGACCCTGTTCCCAGTAGGGTATGGTGACAGTGACTGAGTAGAGGGAAAACCCTGGATCACATCTAGCTCTTGACTTAGTCCCCGCTTCTCCAGCTCCACCTCCTACCAAGGTGATAACTGAAGCACACTCTGAGGAAAGACATGAGTTGTTTTCACATCAAATCTAGCTCTCCCACCAAGGCACTGGGCACATGCAAGCTGTACAGGGACACTTTCACTTAAGGACACCTGTTCAAGACTACATTAGGTAACTGTTTCACTTAATTTCATAGAGAAAGGGAAAGCTAAGCAAAATTAGAAGACAGAAGAATTTGTCTCAATTGAAGGAGCAATAGAAAACTCCTGAAAAACAACTAATGAAAAAGAAATAAACAATTTACCAGATAAAGAATTCAAAGCATTAGTAATAGAATGCTAACTGAATTAAAGAAACAAACAAACAAACAAAAAAACACTGGAAGAATTTTAACAAGGAAAATATAAAACAAAACAACCCAGAACTGAAGAAAAAAATAACTGAAAATGAAAAACACATTAGATGGAATTAATAGTAGTACACATGATACAGAAAAACACATAAGTGGTCTGGAAGATAAAATAATGTAAATCACCAAATCAGAATAGCAAAAAGCAAAACAAATTAAAAAACATGGAAACATTTAAAGGATATTTGGGATAACAAGCATACCAACCTTCATATTATAGAGGCCTGAGAAGAAGAATAAGAGATAAAGAAGGTGGTAGAAAATGTATTTAATGAAATTATGACTAAAAACTTCCCAAATCTGAAGAAGGAAGCAGATATCCAGGTACAGGAGTAGGAGAGGTTCTCAAACAAGATGAACCGAAACAGACCCACAGCAAGACATATAATTAAGAAAGGCAAAAGTTAAGGGAAAAGAAAGAATTCTAAAGACAGCAAGAGAAAAATAGAGTCATATACAGGGAACCCCCACAAGGTTATCAGCTGATTTTTCTGCAGAAACTCTGCAGGCCATAATGGAGTGTCATGATATATTTAAATTTCTGAATGGGTAAAAACTGCAATCTAAGATACTCTAAGCAGCAAGATTATCATTTAGAATAGATGGAGAGATAAAGAATTTCTCAGACAGACAAAAACTAAAGAATCCATCAATACAAAACTGACCTGAAAAGAAATGTTAAAGGGTCTTCTCTAAGTGGAAAAGAAAATGCTGTAAGAAGAAGTATTTATAGGAAAGGAAACATCCCACTAGTAAAGGCTAAGGATCAACCACCTAAATAACCTAGTATAATGATCAAAAGACAAAAAATTGTAAAATAACTATACTATAATCAGAAAACTGATAACATGAAGTTGTAAAATATGACATCAAAAACACAAACTAGTGGAAGGGAGTAAACAATATAGATCTTTTAAAATTCATTTGAACTTAAAGGATTACCTGTTTAAAACAAGTTGATATAGTTATAGGTCAAAGTGTATGAACCCCATAACCACATATCAAAAAAAAATCTATGATAGATACCCAAAAAGTAGAGAGAAAGAAACACAAGTATACCACTAAACAAAATAATTGAATCACAGGGGAAAAACAAAAAGAAGAGGAAAAGAACACAGTAGTACTTAAAAAACAACCAGAAAACAAGTAATAAAATAGAAATAAGTACATGACTATCAATAATTCCTTTAAATGTTAATAGGCTAAATGCTCCAGTCAAAAGATATAAGGTGGTTGATTGGTTTCAAAAAACAGGACCCATCTATATGTTCCTTGTAAGAGACTCACTTCAGAGCTAAAGACACACACAGACTGAAAGTGAAGCAATAACAAAAGACATTTCATGTAAATGAAAAGGAAAAGAAAGTGGGGGCAGCAATACTCATGTCAAACAAAATAGGTTTTAAAACAAATTCTATAACAAAAGATAAAGAAAGTCATTATATATTGATATAGTGATCAACACAAGAAGATATTACACTCATTAACATCTATGCACCCAATACAGGAGCACCTAAATATGTAAAGAAAATATTAAGAGAAATAGGAAGAACTTGACAATAATACAATAATAGTAAAAGACTTTAACACCTCACTTACATCAATGAACAGATCATCCAGACAGAAGATCAGTAAGGCAAGAGTGGTCTTAAATGACACAGTGGACCAGTTGGACTTAATAAATATCTAGAGGACATTCCATCCAGAAACAATAGAATACACATTCTTTTCAAGTACATAAGTTAGGCCACAAAAAAAAATCTCAACAAATTTAAGAAGATAGAAATTACACCAAACATTTTTTTTCCATCACAATTATATGAAACTAGAGGTCAATTACAGGAAGAAAATGGGAAAAATACAAACACGTGGAGACTAAACCATGTGCTACTAGAAAACAAATAAGTCAATGAAGAAAACAAAGAGGAAATCAGAAAATAATGAGACAAATAAAAATGGAAAACACAACTTTCTAAAATCTATAGGATGCAGTAAAAACAGTTCTAAGAGTGAAATTTATAGCTCTACAGGCATACCTGAAGAAACAAGAAAAATCTCAAGTAAACAACCTAAACTGCCATGAAAAGGAATTAGAAAAAGAAGAACAAACAAAGCCCAAAGTCAGCAGAAGGAAGGAAATATATATCTGAAAATAATGAAAACACTAATACTTGCACCCCAGTGTTCATAGCAGCATTACTTATAGCAGCCAAGGTATGAAAGCAACCCAAATGTCTATAAACATATGAATGGATAAAGAAAATGTAGTATATTAAAAAAAGGAATATTACTCAGCTATAAATAAACAAATGAAATTATGCCATTTGCAGCAATGTGGATGAACCCAGATAGTATTATGCCTACCGAAATAAGTCAGATAGAGAAGCACAAATACTTTATGTTATCACCTATATGTGGAATCTAAATAAAGAAAACAAACAGATATGATAAAACAAAACAGAAACAGGCTCACAGATATAGAAAACAAACTAGTGGTTACCAGTGAAGAGAGGGAAGGGGGGGAGGGGAAAGATAGGTGCATCGGATTAAGACGTACAAACTACTATGTGTAAAATAAATAAGCAACAAGGATGTACTGTACAACACAGAGAAATATAGCCATTATTTTTAATAACTTTAAATGGAGTATAATTTATAAAAATATTGAATCACTATGTTGTACACCTGAAACTAATATTGTATTGTAAATCAACTATACTTCATAAAAAATAAGTGAATTACAGAGATCCCTATTTATCCTTCTAGTTATCCTATCCTAGTTACCCTGCTTCTTTAAGGTAAAATCAGAATTCCTGATATTTAGCTGGACACATGGTCTCTCAGAATAAATGTATACTTTAGCCTAATTTGTATCCATATGTGACTAAGTACTGGCCAAGAAGAATGAAGTATTATATTGTATTGGCTAGTCAAAATGTCTTAGACAAATCAGAAATCTTACCTAGTATTAAATTTTACCGGTAATTTCAATTTATCAAGTGATCACAAGGAATCGTGAAAAATGGTCCAGGTCTTCCACTGGGATTCCTGGGCTCTTTCTCACTGCATCAGACTTGCTCTTGTCCCAACTTAAATGTGAGGTATCGAGTTAGGTGAGCATCTGCAGTATTTATACAGAAGAGAGTAATCTCAGTTGTAAAACATTTCCATTTTATATTCAGATAGTAATAGCTCTTCAGGGACATTTTCCAGGGAGACTTTCCCCACAGATCCATAGATTTTATAATTGTTTCTTATAAACAGTCTTAGACAATCTGCTAATTATCTCCTGCTAAATATGTCCTATAGATACAAACTCTACTAGCAAATATCATTAGTTTCCTTGCCAGGAAGTCTGTGATTAACATACCTAAAAGAACATTAAAACAAGTCACCTGCCTTTTTTCTTTCCTTAAATGTAGATTGTATTCTTAAACTTTCCCTTCCCAGATATATAAGCAGAAAGAGTGTCTCTAAATTCCAGGCAGCATCTTTAATGTTAGAGAGCATTCTTCTTCCTCTCTTAATTCAAATATAATGTGGATGTAGTGGATGGAAATCCACCGCCATTTTGGCCTCTGACATGACCTTGGGAATAGAAAGTTTGCCAAGAAACAAGATTAAGGAGTCTTGTATCCTTGTAGATATGGAGTGGCATACTGGTACTAACATGCCTACTTCCAGACTTTTTCAAGATCAGGGAAAAGAAAACTCCTATCTTGTTTAACTCCTGTTTATTTTGTATGTTTTGAAATTCTCATAAGGTGATTTGTGATAACTAAAATAATTGGAATCTAGACGATTTCTGCACATGACAGAACTAAAAATATGTGACATTAGAATCATAGCAGATGTGTCACAAGTGTTAAGTACTCAAATATTGAAGGCTGACAATCTGATGATGCTTGTTATAAAATGGAAGTTGTCTCATTCCATTCTCAGATAGAGTCAAAAGCAGCATTAAGAGAAATAGTTGAAACTTTAAAATGTTGGTCTTGTTCATCCATTTTTGCCATTGCTATTAAAGTCTTTCAAGAGAGAAGTACTCAGCTAGAATTAGCCAATCAGTCTTCAAGTGGGGATAGAGAATGAAGAGAATGAAGTTTTGCTAAAGGAAGCATATTCAGTGGCTAATTATCACAAAATTTGGAGCCTTGACAGATTGGAAAAAAGAGTGGGGGCTTCCCGGGTGGCGCAGTGGTTGAGAGTCCACCTGCCGATGCAGGGGACACAGGTTCGTGCCCCGGTCCGGGAAGATCCCACATGCCGCGGAGTGGCTGTGCCCATGAGCCATGGCCGCTGAGCCTGCGCATCCAGAGCCTGTGTTCTGCAACGAGAGAGGCCACAGCAGTGAGAGGCCCGCGTACCACACACACACACACAAAAAGGAACAAAGAGTGTCTGTTTCCCAAACAATATTCCTATAAATTTTTTCTTGTAAATCAGAAAACTTAACAGATAGTAAGATTAAATATTTATGACTGACTTGCAACTAGGTGTGGCCATATTATTAAATTTGGTCAAAATGTAATTTGATGTAATATGTGCAATTTTGGGGAACTAATCTTGAATGAAAAGGACATTAAAATGTATTTTCTTATTTCCTATTGGCTGAGTGTAAATATAATAGCTAGAACTCCAACAACAATTTGGAACCTAACATGGCCTTCAGGATAAGAGCCAAATATGATAGAGCATCATAGCTGAATAAGCCTGGCACTCTGACCAAGTAGAACATTCATGGCAGTCCTGGATTTCCATGCTTCCTGAATAAGAGAGAAGATTAAGTTCTAATAAGAATGTTGGGGCTTCCCTGGTGGCACAGTGGTTGAGGGTCTGCCTGCCAATGCAGGGGACATGGATTTGTGTCCCGGTCCGGGAAGATCCCACATGTGGCCGAGCGGCTGGGCCCGTGAGCCATGGCTGCTGAGCCTGTGCATCCGGAGCCTGTGCTCTGCAACGGGTGAGGCCACAGCAGTGAGAGGCCCACGTACCGCAAAAAAAAAAAAAAATAATAATAATAAAATAATAATAATGTTGGTGAGTATGTAAATTGGTGCAGCCACTATGGAAACAGTATGGAGGTTCTTTAAAATAACTAAAAATAGAACTACTATATGATCCAGCAATTGCACTTCTGGGTATATATGCAGAAAAAAAAAAAAAGAAAACTCTGATTCTATAAGAGACATGTACTCCATTGTTCATAGCAGTACTATTTACAATAACCAAGACATGGAAGCAATCCAAGTGCCCATCAGGAGATGACTGACTTAAGAAGATGTGGTATTTATACACAATGAAATAATACCATTTGCAGCAACATGGATGGACCTAGAAAATATAATGCTTAGTGAAATTAGTCAGACAGAGAAAGATAAATACTGCATGATAACATTTATATGTGGAATCTAAAAACTAATACAAGTAATTCCATATTTAAAACATAAACAGACTCACAGATATAGAAAAAAAGCTATGGTTACCACAGGGGAAAGGGAAGGGGGGAAGGACAAATTTGGAATATGGGATTAACAGATAAAAACTACTCTACATAAAATAGATAAGCAACAAGAATTTACTGTATAGCACAGGGAGTTATACCCAATATCCTGTAATGAACTATATTGTAATATAATCTGCAAAAAAAATGACTATGCTGTACACCTGTAACTAACACAATATTGTAAATCAACTATACCTCAATAATAAAATAGACTTCTATAATTTGGTTTGCTTCTGATACTCATATAAAAATCCAACTATGGAATAATTGTGAGAAGTAAAGTGCTAAAGAAACATTGACATAAAGGAAGTCAAGGGACTATTAACAGAAAGCAAACAAATAAAACAGAAATACACACTGCATTTATATACATGGTAATTTTGGGTTAAAAAAATCAAGATAAAATAAGATAAAATTATATTCTAATAAAAGGTCTAATTTCTCCTCCTCAAAATTAAAAGTCATAAACAAATGTATGCTAAACAAAACAGTTAAGTATTTAAGATTGGAATTATTTGAAATGCATGCTTTCCATCAGTATATTTGATTATGCAATCTGAAAATAATTAAAACTTCTAAAAATCTGAGGGATAAATAAAATTATAAGAGATTAAAAACAAAGTGAAATTAGATATTTGGGCAGAAAAATAAGCACCACAGATTTTACACTGATGGTGTCTGCCGACCCCTGGGTATGCTGAGCTTTCATTTTCAAGGCTCCACAGGGTACATGGCTGCACAGGAGAAAATGTATAGTGCTCACTCAGGTTTGGAGCAGTAATTGGAAATTAATCAGAATTTAAGATCCAATGAGATTTACTCCTTTCAAAAAAAGATAAATAAAAATAATAATAAATCCACAATACAAGGCTAGAAGATGAGCCATTTCTGATCTCAATGACTCTGTATGGATTAGTGCTGAAGAGAGCATCTTCCAGGACAATTTATAACCACAAGTCAGTCCTTATATAATTTTGTGTACTTAATCCATATTACCTTTATTTTGTGATAAAATCATCTCATGGGGAGAATTTAAATGAAAAGATTCCTAGGTTAGTAGTGCTTCAAATGACTGGTAGGACTGAATGCACATTCCTTCTGGAGGAAGACAACTTCAGCCCACTGTCAAAAATCATAATCAGCATGGGAGCAGGACATCCTACAAGAGAGTTAGGATATTATCAGACAGAAAAATGAGTTCCATAAGGTTTTAGTTATATAGATCATCTGATAAAGATTATAAAATAAGCATGTCCAATTTTTTTTTAAAAAAATTAAAGAGTGGTTTTAAATATTGAGCAAGAAACTAGAGATAACAATCATAATGAAAAATAGTACATTTAAAACTTTTAGTACAAATTGTTGTAGCAATTGAAATAGAAAACTAATGGAAGAATTAGAGAGTAGATGAAAGTCAGCAGAAGATAGAATTAGAGCATTAAAAGTTGATTCAAAGAAATTTTCCAGAACACTTTATTATGGTGAAACAAAGAGATAGGAAACTTCAAGATACTGACTCATTGATAACAGAATGGGAAGTCCAATATACATAATACTGTCAGAGATAATATAAATAATTAAAAAGAAAAAAATACCCATGTGGTAATGGATGAAAGTTCTCTAAAGCCAAAGGCACTATGAGTGTACCAAAGAAGTTCAATGAACTTCAAACAATAAATTAAAGGAAAACCAAACCTAGACATTCATAATAGTAAAACTTCAAAAAATAAAGACAAGCAGAAAGAAAAGACAGGTAACTTATAAAGGAATAACAGTGGGATCCATGGGTAACTTCTCAGCATCAACAACAGCAGTTAAAAGACAGTAGAGTAATAATGTCAGGGTCTTGAAAGAACGTAAATGTCAAGTAACCTTATTCTGTTTATTTTTATTTTATTTTGATATTATAGGAATTATAGTTGAGTTTAACAACTTTAGATTTAAATTTTATAGGATCATAATGTTTTATTCCTTTGATTGGTGTATGCAATGAATCATATTGATAAATTACTGCATTTTTATTTTGCTATAATACATTGTAAGATTCAATTAGCTAAAATTTAATTAGTACTTTTTCATAAATAAGATGGCCTAGAGTTTCCTTTCATTTATTTGTTTTCTTTATTCTTTCTCAAGTTTTGGAATTAAAGTGAAGTTGATGTTTTAAGTGTTTTGAGATTTTCTCCTTTTGTTCTATGTCCTGGGATGGATATGATAATGTCTATGCATAATGCAATAAAAAGATCATTTTTCCACTACTTAGCCAGATACAGTGAAATAGTTGTGCTTCAAATATGTTCTCTTGCCTCCTTTGCACCTATTCTACATGCACTCTATACTCCAAATGCCCAAAATAATTCTATCATTAGTCCATGACTAGAATGCCTGTGATATCTTGCTTTATTGCTAATAGTGCTTGTATTTTAAAGAATCATTCCAAAGGCCATCTCCTTAATAGTATCTTCCCTAAACATTGCATCAAGACGCATGTATACAACCCCAATAGCAATTCACATATCCTCCCATTAGTATACCCTATTGGAGTGATTTGTTTACATGTCTGTTCCATCCTCTAAGCATTAGTAACAGTATTGGATCCCCTGTGGATTTTTGATTGAGAAAAACTCAGTAAACAGATCATAGCTTCAGACACCAGGAAGTCTAATATATTCTTTCATTACTGGACTTCTGAGGTTATGAAACCAGAGATACAGAGAAGAATTGAGGAGCACATTCTTGATTAACAGAAACTGACTACTTTTACAGAATCAACATTGTTTTTATTGCTCCATATATTTTGAACATCTCTGAAATTGAAGTGTTTCTGAATTATGATATAGAAACTCATATCTTCTTACAAATTCAGATGGATAAATTGTTAGAAGTGCTCATGGAATGTGCCTTGGATATCCCAATAATGCTTCAAGTCCACTGGCTTAATAAGAATTCTCAAAATTTGATCTCTGATCTCATAATATTTCTTATTGTGATATTTTTGTAAAGGTCGAATGTCAGCATTTTTATAATTACCTTTCAAAATGTTCATTCTCCCAAGTGTTTTTGAAAATAAATATTAATACTTTCATTTGAATACATAAGTAGAAAAAACTGAATATATAAAAAACATTTTATACTAGCTCTCAAAGCTGGTAGTATATTTCTTATCAAAAGCACATAGTAACATCTAATTTTTATTCATACACATATTAACTAGGAAACCATAGTGCATACTAAGAAATCTTTTTTCAAACATCAAATCGACTCAGTGTTTTCCTGCTTAACTTGATTAAAGAAGCAAAATTATTCTAAGTATAATATTTTTAGGGAAACACTTCTTTTAAGAATTAATTCACATTTTTAAATTAAGTTTCAACACAAAGTGCTTATTTTTTCAGTATTGTATGCTAAATATGCAAGGATGGTGTTAATAACTCCAATACACTATGGACAAAGCACCAACTCAAGCATAAAGATTTGGAATCAAGTTTTCTATTTACCACTGGGGTGGTCAAGGAAAAATTACTTAATTTATTTGAATCCAATTTCTTTACTTTTAAAATGTAGATAGTAATAATAACAAAAGCTAGAAAAAGACCTCAGAGGAAATAAGTATTGAGTAGATTATGGTGCTACCCATCACATAATTTAAAACTAAAACTTATATATACTAACCAGAGAACACATGTTATCAGATCAGGAACACACAAACACACACACATACAAAATCCTCATATCTTCTTTGTTCAAGTCTCTTATACTCATTTTGGAAGGGCAGTCATTTAAGAACATTTCATCAGGCTTATTGTTTATATTAATGTATATCTTCACTACTATGTAGGTAAAACTGGCTCTTTTACTTGATTTTCTTAAAAGATTGGGATTCTTGAGATTTTTAAGTGATGAATACTGAAAACAATTACAGTCATGATTTATATATTTTCACACTAGTGAAAGGTGAAGTTTAAGATAGTTGTTGTTTTTGCATCAAATCTTAATGCTTTAATTTTTTAAAATATGCATAAACAATGATCTTTACAGAGTGCTAGAAGTCATAAACTGTCCTGTATTATAAATGGCAATTGTCTCCATTACACACACAAGCATTAATCGCAAAATCACAATCCTTTTTATATTTGATGAACAAATATTTTAACACAGTAAGAACTGCTTATGCAAAATGTCTGTGGAAGACCAGATGTGATTTTCGTCAACTTTAAAAATTTTTAGAATGTATATTTAGGTTTCTTAAATGCTGTAATCATTCATGATTTTAATAATGATGTCTATGATTTTTTTTAACATATGCCAGGTAAAGTGCTGTACTCTGTACTTTGCATTTAATCTTTTCAACAATGGTGATGTTTGGCACTCTTACCTCTCCTCAACCTTATTTACTTATAAAGAAATTGAGGTTCAGACAGATGAAAAGCAAATTCTATGGTGCCTTATTTAATGCATTTAACAGCAATACAATATAAACTTGAAAAATAACAGTTTATGCAGAAGAAAAGAAGGGTAGGAGAAGATTCCTCTGAAAAGGTGGGAACTTAACATGAGAGCAGTCTTGTTACAAAAGGATGAGAATGGAAGAATAAAGCAAGAAAATAAAAGAATTAATATCTTGAACAACTACTACATTACAAACAATTTAAGTTGAATCCTCACAGTAAATATATGGTAGGTACAATTATTTCCATTTTAGAGATGAAGATTCTGAGAGTTGTTCAAGATCAGAGGTTTAGAATAGCTGAAGTAAGCATTTAAATATGAACTGTTTGACTCCAGAAGTCTTCTGCCTGATTACTGAATTAAACTTGGCTTACAGCCCTTCCTTCCTAAAAATTGCACACCAGAGATCAAGACTAATATCTATGCATTGTAAAGGAAGAAAAAAAAGTATCTATTAGTCAAATTCATAATCAAAATCATACTACTTATTTATCACTTTGCTCAAAGTAGGTAACAAAGAGATCCGTGCAAACATTACAGATGACACTATGGAGAGAATGGCCAACCTTCCAAATATCTATGGTTGTGGATAGAGAGAGTTAAGCATTGTGTATTAACTGGGGTGGACTGAAAAAACAAAAAATTCTAATTTATAAGTTTTTATATATCTCATTTTATATATTTATATACATACATATATATATATATATATATACTTTTTTTTTTCCACAAAACTTTGATTTTACTGTGAATTGTGAGCCCAGGACCAATCCAGATTCTGGTTAGAAGGGGTTTGGGTGAGTCTGGCTCAGTACTCTCAGCAATGAATAATACTCATTATTTTTACTTTTATTTATATTTGAGTTTGAAATTATGTTCACTTCATACCACAGTTGTCAAAACTGGATCTTATAGAATCTCTTTTTTTGAGGAAATATTTTGTTAGTAATCTCTATTCACAAATAGAACCTGCCTGTTTATGTCATAGTCACAGTGTAATGTACTAAGCTCTGTTAATAGGTTGATGCCAAATGCTTTGAAATTCTTCATCTCCATTTTTCGTTCAGTATAAAGCAAAACGCTTTAAATATGTATTTTATCTCACTCTTAAAACTTGTTGGGATATATATAACCTATTTTCTTTTGATATCTGATATGTCTAGGATATTTCGTTAACTAGGCAGACCACCACACTGATTGACTGCATTATTTGGGAGTTGTGGACAACTTTCATTAAAACAGGTTGGGACAGGCATGGAAGAAATGAAATCTGGAGTTTTTCTGACACTCCCAGGTAATGGTGCTGACAAAGATTGTCTAATTCAAAGAGAATCATGTGTCCAGGAGTACAACAAATACTGATGACAATAAAAGATAGGAAATAGAGCAGCACATTATCCAACAGTAATGAATATGGGAGAATAAAAACGTAGTAAAAAGGAGTGAACATCAGAGATTCCTATCAAAATACCTATATTCTAGATGTTTTTCTTTGATTTATTTGGAGATTTATTTTGTTAGCTGATGTCTAGTTACATATATGAATTATTTTAAATTTCTAGGACATTTCTTTTGAAGGTATAAGGTTTTGACTTCATATAATTCATATACATCTACATTTCTAGATTTTAAAGATGAGTCTTTCTGAAACTTATATCTGAAAATAGGGATGGAAGACTCTTGATAATGTCAATCAGGGTGAGATTTACTAGATTGTAGAAGTACTTGAATTCTAAGAAATTTAGTTTATACTTTATCCAATAATTTTGGGGTAGTGGTGGAATATTAATAAGGTTGATTTTACGGAAAAAATGTAACTATTCCAGAGAAAATCAATCAATTACTTGAGGATAGCTAAATTATTTGACAAGAAAACTATTTGAGATTAGTCTAGTATAATCACAAGGTACTGAAAAATAGAAATAGATGCAAGACATATTGCAAAGATAATGTTTCAAGCAAGGAAAGACCCAAATAAATTACTTATGAACAAGCTGTGCATGAATTAAAATAGAAAGGCAGATAATAACAATAATTGTATCATTGTTTTACAGTTGCATCCTGTATTTGCAAAGTCCATTTTCCTACCATCATTTGATTTGAGTGATAAGAGTTCTTGGCTCAGAGGAAGTCTCATTTCTGATTCTAATGTGTGTTGGGAGAACCTTCTCCTCTGTCTTATTCATAGTTACATTTCTTGTTTCTACTATTCAGTACTTATGTGTTTCAGTATTTTAGTAATAAATGATCTTTTAAATGAGAGCTGTAGAAGATGATGGTAGATAGATTTATAGATAGATAGATTTATAGATAGATAGAAATTGAAACAAAAATGCCAGTCTGAGAGCAGAAAAGAGAAAAAAACATATCAGAAAGACTTGGCATTCAAACCTTGGTAACAGGTATTTAAAAGCATTAATTGAATGAATTTTAATAAATAATTTTGATTAATTAAGATATCAGAAGGGAAACATGTTAACATCCTCAATCCTTAGACATGTGCTAATTATTTAACTAATCATCATTTCCTCTTTGTGAAGTTGAGTTAATTTAAACTAATGATATCACCATGTCCATTTCACACTTTGAGCCTTCCTAGAATGAAATATGAAATGGCAAATGGAATTGAAAAATGTTGGCATTTCATCTCTTTTTAAAAAATAAATATACAACCGGAGCATGTAAACTCACTGTCACTTCATATAGCAATCTAGACTAAAATGAAGATGAAACAGCTTTCCTGGCTGGAATGAAGATATCAACTGCATTAAATTAAATTTTTTGCTACTTAAGTGAAAGACAGTTTTTCCAGTATCTGAATTACCTGCCTCAAATCACTTCATAAATTGGACTAAACAGTATTGAATTCTGGGGTTGTTTTTCTATTCCCTCTGGTTGACACAAAGTTCAGTGCTCCATCTCTTCTTTAACTATGAGAGAAACTGTAATAACAGTATATAAGTAATGTAGAAATACAATGTTTCAAATTGCATTTGTATCCCCAATGTCTACTTCAGACTTGTTCCAAGAAAAGCACATATTTTGAAATAGTTTTAAGGGGCTCTCTTTTAAATTGATAATAACTTATTTAATGCGATACACATTTTCTCTTTCGAAAATAAGAGGAAAATAATTCTTCTTTGTTTCTTTTCAGTATAATTGTCTAGAGAATGTTTGGTACTTATACTGATCACCTCAGTTTCTGCAGTGTTAGAATATATATTTTAACTGCAAGTACTTATATATGTATATATACACACATATATGTATATATCTCTATATATATACTCTTACCATTCATCTTAATATTATCATGGTGATAGTTTCCTAAATCCAAATTTATTTATCTGTATATAAGGTAGGGAGGTGAAAATAAATTTCTACTCAAAATCCTCCTATTGTGATATCATTTTATGTACACAGGGAAACAGTTATAAATATGCCCACCATACACAGATAAATAGATTAATAAAAATGAGAATATGGCAGGAAGTAGTGTAAACTAGTAATTCAATATTTATATTTTCCTTTAAGCAATATAGGGAAAACAAAAATGAAATGCTTAATAAATGTATTTTGAATAACAACAGGAATTTAAAAGTTCTATTATTGATTTATTATTAAATCAATTTTAACTTTAATAAAAATCATTTCAAAGGGAGATTTATTGAGAACATACTCTGAGCCAATCTTATGTCATAGGAACTAAAAGAGTGTTTCATTATTGTAAACACTGTATTTTCGGAGTCTGCTAATCTAGTTGGAATACACAAGTAGTAGTTACTCTGTTGAATTGAATTTATAGTAAAATGGCTGTTAGTGAAATTAGACAGTTACTACTAAACTGCACTGATGTTTTTGTTTTGCCATTCGTGCAATACTAACTTTACAATTCCATAAATTATACCTTTTATTATTTTTAAAAATAAATCTTTTTAATTTAATTTAAAATTAATTCTAGGTTTTTAAGGATCTAACCAATTGATCTTAAATCAGTTTCTTTTTTCCCTTACATTTGAATTTACCAAAGTAAAATCAAGTTACCTGAACATTTGACTGTATTGTTATTGGATTCTATAGAGTTTAAAAGAAGCTATTGGGCTTTCAAGGTATTTAATCAAAGCTACATTCCATTAGCTAAAATAATCAGAACTTGGACTCATCTATTGAATCATTTTTATCATTTTATCAGATCATTCCCTTATGGAGATTGTTGATTTACTTGCTCTTACACATTACACTTTAATGACAGACCATCAAACACTTAATCATTATATACATAGTTATAAAACACATAAGAAAATGAGAAAACTTCCTTGTCTCATTAATGGGTATATGTAAATGCACACACACACACACACACACACACACACATAATTTATTTCTGAGATTATAGATATTGTTATCTCCAGGATCCAATCTTCAGCCCTGTATTTTCTCATAGCATGCACTGACCCTTGATAATTTTTCAATAATGACAATAGCAATGATGGCAGTTACAATTTACAATGTGATGGCTATGCATTGGACACTGATTAAGGCTCAACATTAAGTATTATGTTTAAGTTAATTGCCATTAGGTATTGTGTATTGTAAATTTTTAAGATAATAAAGTAGTACATATTTATGGAATAACATTTAGAATAAACAGATTAGTAATAACAAACAAAATAAAATGCCACCATCTGGAAACAGTCACAGTAGAACTGTTTTTTGGGTTTTGTTTTGTTTTGTTGAGCATGTGGTGTGTGTAGTTGCCTTATTACCTCATGGGCCAGATCTTTTTCTCAAGGCTTTCTCTGTTCTTAGGTATTATATTTTTCTTATTCTTTGTCAATCAAGGGGAAAAAATAGAAACTTGTTAGGTTTTCTTTTGTTTTATATATATATATATATATATATATATAAATATATATAATTGGTTTTTTACATTTTTTTCCCCTAATTTTCTATTCCTTTCTCCTACTAGATATGTTGCCAGTGTCATGACTTCATGTTTGGCTTTTGCAATGGTATGTTTAAAAAACATCACCCTAGTGTCCAAAAGGATTGTACAAATTGTACATTCATTTAATAATTTATAATTAAATAGATACACATTGAATGATAATCATATGTCAGACACTGTTCAAATAACAGAGGATCAAATAGCAATCATAATAGATATGGTCCCTCCAAATGTGGTGCTCACAGGTTGGTGGAGGAAGTGACATTATACATTTATAAATGGCAATAAAACAGTCTTGAAATCAGCAAAAAAATATCAATTCTAGGAAGATACAACTCCAAAGTATTCGATGATTTTCTTTGTTCAAACTTAGAAAGTATTTTTCAGCAAATTTTCCAGAGTTCATTTATAATTGCTAGTATATTTATGTTAATAAATATGACCTTCCTAGTGAGAAAACAAAATGTTGATATTTTAAAGAAACAGTAAATTACTCACCTGCTCCCATTTCCCTTCATTCTCCTACTCAAGGTTATATTTGAAAATAATGCAAATGCACATTCTTTATACAGTAAGTCCCCTACATATGAAGGAGTTCCATTCCAAGAGTGTGTCTGAAAGTCCAATTTGTTTGTAAATCCAACAAAGTTACCTTAGGTACCCAATTAACACAATTGGCTATATAGTATTGTTCTGTAATAGGTTTATAATACTTTTCACACAAACAATATATAAAAAACAAACACAAAGAATAAAGACAACATTTTTAATCTTACAGTACAGTACCTTGAAAAGTACAGTAGTACAGTACAACAGCTGGCATACAGGGGCATGTTCACATCTTTGAAAGTTCACAACTTGAAGGTACATATGTAGGGGACTTACTGTATAGCTATTTGGAGAACTTGGCATAGAACTATGTCAGTTCCCTAATATTTCACTCCAGGATTAAATTGACTTATTAGTTTCCAAGAGCAGCCATTACAAATTACTATAACCTGGATAGCTTAAAACAACAAAAAGTTTTCTTTCAGAGTACTGGATACTAGTAATCTGAAATCAAGGTGTCAGCACGGCCACCATGCTTCCACTGAAAGCTGTAGGGAAGAAACCTTTCTTGCCTCTTCCTAATTCATGGTGCCACCAACAATCCTTGGCATTCCTTGACAATCGCTGCATCACTCCAGTTTCTGCATTCATTCATCTTACCTGCATATCTCTCCAAATCTCCCTCTCCCTTTGAGGACAACAGTCATCTGATTTAGAGCCCACCTTAATCTAGTATGATCTCATTCTGACTTGCTTACAACTACAAAGAGCTCCTTTACAAATAAGGTCATATTCACGGGTTCCAGTGGACATGATTTTTGGAGGAGGTACTATTCAACTGAGTACATGAACTCACATAGTCACCAGCAGAACTAGAAAACTGTATCTTCTAATCGTATAAGAATGTAAGAACTCCATAAAAATAAGAGGAAGATGTTAAATTTTGTATGCCCATCTCAATGTAAATCCATCTCAATCCTTCCGGTTAGAAAACATGTTCCTTGTCCTTGGTAAGGAGTATAAAAGGGAGAAAGTGAAAGCACTTTCTCATTGCTGTCTTTGCTGCATATAATAGCCTAAGGTAGGAAAATAGAGAAGAAGAGAGAAGGGTTTAGCTTATAGCACCCAATAGAAAATTGGGGAAAGAAAATAATTCAAATGGTCAAACAATATTCAAAAATATTAATAAGAACAGCATATCAAACCTTGCTTGATTGACAGAGTAAGAAGAATCTTAATACGGTCATCATTATTTGTTGATTTCATATTTGTGAATTTACCTGTTCACTAAAATTTGTTTGTAACCCTCATATTGGACTCATAATGCTTTTACAGTCATTTGAGGACATGCACCGAGAGCTGAAAAATTTGAGTAATCCAAGGTGCACATTCTTCATTGAACAAGGTTTAATAAGGCAATGCTCTGCTTTTTTGTTTAAGTTCTCCTAGTATAAACAAGTGTTGTATTTTCAGTCTATTTAGCACCTTTTGTGTGTGTGTGTGTGTGTGGCATTTTGATCCTTTTTTTTTTCTTTTTTGTCTGTGGTTTTGCTGTTGAAAATTGTCCCCAAATATAGTTCTGAAGTGATGTCTGATACTCCTAAGCTCATGACTTTGTCTCATGGAAAAAAATAAGTGTGGTTGGATAAGCTTAGTTCAGGCATGAGTTATAATGCTGTTGACCATAAGTTCAATGTTAATGAATCAACAATATATATGACGTTCTTAAACAGAAGTGCATATAAAACAAGGTTATGTCTTGTATTTGTTGTTGTGATTGGAGCTTCACAGGAACCTAACCCTATATTTTCCCAGCAGCAGTACTTCAATATTTGCTAATTTAGTGTTCACCGTGACTTTAGAGAACATAATTATTGTGAACAGCAAGAACTGATTGTATCTAAAATAAGAATGTCTGGAGAAAAGGGACAGGCTTCCTGGTAGTAAGAAAGAAACTCAACATGTTATGAGTCTAAAAAGATTCAGTGGTCCACCAAATGCTTGCAGGACTGCTTACAGAAATCGGTGTTTTATTTTACTTACTTTCATTTGCTTGCCTGTTTTCTCTAATTTTTATTACATGAATATATATAGTATTTATCTAAACAAAATTAACAATATATAATATCTAATAGAATTTATTTAAATAAAATATTTAATTTATGTGCCTTATCAGTGTCTGACAAACAGTGGTCATTTTAGAAATGATAACTTTTCAGGAATTCCCTGTGGGTCCAGTGGTTAGGACTCAGCATTTTCACTGTGGGAGCCGGGGTTCGATCCCTGGTTGGGGAAATAAGATTTCTGTATGCTGCACAGTGCAGCCAAAAAAAAAAAGAAATTATAACTTTTATTTTGTTTTATTTTCATTCAGTACAATAGCCCAGAATGAAGTGAATTCAGTCAACAATGACGTAAGTGAGCTTGGAAGCAGATCTACTTTCAATCAAGCTATAAGATCTTTTCAGCCTTGGCTGATGCCTTGATTGTAGCCTTGTGAGAAACATAGCTTTAGAGGATCCAAGTAAACCATGCCCAGATTCCTAACCCACAGAAACTGAGATAATAAATGTTGTTTGTTTAAGCACAAAAAATTGTAGTAATTTGTCATTAAGCAATTACTATCACAAATAATATAAGAATGAATTGTTTGCTGGATTAAGCAATTATAATGCAGTGGTAAGCTAACGCACGTAGTTTAATAGGAAGTGCAGGAACAAAGACCAAATAAAAGTGTATTGGAATA
The DNA here is from genome assembly GCF_964374135.1 of Grampus griseus. NCBI lineage: Eukaryota > Metazoa > Chordata > Mammalia > Artiodactyla > Delphinidae > Grampus > Grampus griseus. The sequence continues at coordinate 51,179,010 of NC_139012.1, forward strand.
TAAATGGGAAGTTAGGACACAGAGACAAGGAATAGGAGAATATTCTTTCGATGGCTGTGAATTTCTAGAGAATGAGAACAGTAGCACAAAGGAGCATGAGAGCTTAGAAAAAAGTAAGTAGAAGAGTCAATTATAAAGTTATAATGGGTCTTTTTTATACTTCATTCTTATTAGCTAGTTCTTAATGAAAAAATCTTACTATAATTGTGTCCCATCTAGAGATTTTAGAATATTTTGGTAAATAAAGCCTATAAGTAAAGAATAAGGTAGTAATTAGAGAAATAAAACAAAAATGAAGTCTTAGAGAAAGCCAATACATATGTATGAATGTGTTTGTTTTTGACCATGTCCTTCAGCTAAATGAATATAAAGTTTCAAACACCTTAAGTCCAAAAAATAATAGGTACTATTTGAGTATTTTCATTAAAAAATGTAATTTTCTTTACTTTTACAATAGGAAAATTAGACAATTTTATCAGCGTTAATATTTGAACGTTAAAGGATAGACATTTACTACAATTGTAAGAAAATGCTTTATCATCAAGAAAAAATGATTTTAACTGAAAGTTTTAAGCAATGTAAAATAGATAAATAGTTCATACATAAACTTTTGTGTATGCATCTTATATATGTGGTAGGCCACAGAAAGCTACAATGCTACACCAAATACAACATCATACTTAATATTGAATATATTGGCCTTGTAATCTCTTATTTTTTTGTTTTTCCTGACAAACATTTTTAAAAAATAGAAATAAACTTTTGAAAAAAGGAATTTATTTAAAATAATTGCTAATACCATTACTTAAAAACAACAACAACAACTATGGTCCATGAAGATAGTTTTGAAGTGGCATAATATAAAGTTCACAGAATCAAATATTTTATTTTTTCTACTTTTGTTAGAAAATAAATTGTGCCCAAATCAATTGTCCATATTTAAAATTTATCAGACTCTTCTTGACAGGGAAAAAAAAGACATTCTGTAATCTTATCCCATCATTATACAGGTAATTGAGTTACAAAGAAATCAAGTCATCTACACTTATCAAACTAACTTTGAATCCCAAATTTGCTACTCATTAGCCCAGTGACCTTGGACAATTTGTTTTATCCATGAGTGTGCCTTCTATTTCCAACCTTCACGCATCCCAGCCTTTCTTTACTCAAGCATACTTCACAGTTATATCTCTGATTATTTCTAAAAACCTTTAAACCCTAAACCTCTTAATTGTCACCTGAACAACTGTGACTGAAAATTCTACAAGAACCTTAAATTTAATACCACCCAAACTGTAAGTTCCATCTTTTCAGCTTGAATCTCTACCTTCTCTCATGTCTCTTAAGGTAAGGGCATGCCTTCCTTTAAGGCTTAAGACATCAGTTTTTAATAAGCCCATCCTATCAATTTATTGATAATCTCTTTTGATTATATTATTAATAATTTTGATATTGAAATAGCTAATATTTAATGAACATTCACTACATGTCAAAAACTATTCTAAGCAATATTACATATAGGTAAGCATATATATATATGCTACATATGTATATTAATATGAATTTCATTTAATTCTTGAAACGACCTCATGAAATGGAAACTATTACAATTCATTTTATAGATGGAAAAAAACAATGCATATAAAGTCTAAGTCACCTTCTCAGGATATACATCTAGTTAGTGAAAAAAACAAGATTCAGATTTGGGCAAGATTTCTTTTCACAACTGGAAAACCATGTAAGAACGCCTTATGCTAGTATAATAAAATGTATTGTTCTTTGTTAATTTTCACTTATTCTGAAATTCTATCTAATGAATTACTTATCACTTTCTGTATTAAGTATACATTTTCTTTTATGTTTTTACACATGCTTCCTTCACTTTTATCACTGATAGTCCTCCACTATGTCTACATATTCAAATACTTAATGTCTTCTTCAGCTATGAATTTTTCTTATCCCCTTATCTTTCCCCTTATCTGGAAGCTATAACTTTTCCTCTGGACTCATAACTCCTACTGTAGTATGTTGTATTAACTTGCATTATAATAACTAAAATGCATAAGATACTAATTAACATACATTCTAATCACTATGCTCAACATTCTGCATATGTTTGTTTATTTAATTCTCACCCTATATATTAGATACTATAAAAATTTCACAATTTGTTGCAGCTGGAATTTACTGCCCAGGAAGCCTTGTTTAGCCTAAGGGCATGTGACAAGAATGTGGATGATGCAGCCACCCTTAGTACCAACTGCTGAGAGGAATTGGCCAAATAAGGAAAGATGACAAAGAGTAGAAAAGAAGCTGCAAGGAGAACATAAACTCTTTGAAAAGAGTGGGCTACTCCATTCATGCAGTCAAGAAAGGCCCTCTATCATGCCAGCTGGAGCCCAATCAAAGCCCTGAGGTTTCTTCTCTGTCATCCTCAGATGTGGTGGTGAAGTGATTCAGATCCCAAAACCAACAACCATCAAGAAAGTCCTCTGGAAAATATTAACCAACTGGTGTACATGGACTTTGACCTGGTAGTGCCATTCTGAAATTCTAATTTTGATAGTTGTATATTCAAGACCAAAACTTTTCAAGTGTTTCCTTACTTCAAGTTCCATTTTAAAATATATTAATTTTTAGTCACTTACCAGTAGTCCCTCCTTACATATTTAAGTTTGTCATCTTAAAAAATGGTAAAATAATCATAAGCAGTTTATCCCTCTTTCAAATCCATGCATTTTATTATGTATGGCAAAACTTTGTGGTATGTTTAGCCAAATGAAGATTTTAAAAACATGAATATTTTGTGGAAATAAAAATGCAAATAATACTTGAATCAAATTATTATTACTTCTAATGAATAAAGATATTTAAATGCTAACAGTTATTCATCTAGTTTCTATTTTGGCACTAAAAATGAATAATTTATATTTGCTGCTGAATTTCAACGTTTAGTGACTATAATAAATTACTATTAAATAATTCTCCATTTCCAATTTATAGTGACAGATAGAACATAAAATATAATTCATGTATTTTTTATTCACTTATCTATGTATTTTGAGTCTTCAAATTCATAATATTTTAAAATAATCAGAACAAAAAAATAGAAAAAATCTTTAAAAATATTTATTTTCATTTTATGCACAGAACTTGTTTAAACTTGGAAATTGTATGCATTTAACCCGTTATGCAAGATGGGATTTTTTAAATTGTTATTTTAATATACACAGGCAGGCCTCAATTAAGAATAAGTGAGATTCTAAAGCAACTCAGTTTTGTGAAAGTTATAACATATGAACACATTACCTTATTAGCAATCTCATACACAATATTAACATTTTCTTGTTTTGCCCACCAAAGGCTCTTTTTTTCAATAATGACCTTGAGCCATAGTTATGCACTGAGTACTTTAAAACCTAAATAACGAGAATGAGTTTATTTCTATGAAAAAATATATTCATAAATTCAGCAAGAATCATCACAAATTCAAACTCTTTAGCCTCTTTAATCAGCTCTCCCTTCTGCTAAGCCCTAAAGCTTCTTTGGTGACCCTTTGTTCTAGGTTAAATCTTGGCTAGTAAAGTCAGATACAGAAGTTTTGTAAGAAAATGCAGGATTTTGAATGTAGGAGAAGACTGACAGAGAAAGGAAATGTGAGTAGATGTTGTGACTAGATCTCTTTCATCTTTCTGAGAGTATCTCTTCCCTGACCTCTCTAATCACCCCCTTCCTCTTCCTTTCCACTCCTCCTCCCAAAGAATGACCACCAGAGTTTCCATCTTGGTTACCAATATGCTCCTATTCATTTTAGAACTTTACTCAATGCAATTGTCATTGAGTTTTATTTAAAATTTCTTTCTGAATGCTATGTAATGGCCTTTAAATTTTGTTTTATTTCATATTCTTTTATGATAAATAGCAGAGAAAATAAAAATAGTGTATGCTTTTAACACCTCTTTAATCAGAAAATCTGTATATACAAAGTTATCAATTGTCTTTACAAAAAAATGATTTAATGCAATTTTATTGAGCATACAAGCAATTCTGGGCATTTCCCTATGGGGGTTTTGGCTAAACTCAACTGTACTCCACATGCCCTTCATCTGTCTTTGGGGACTAGTAGGCTAGCACAGGGATATTCTTCTCATGGATTTTGCTGTAGCACAGGATAGAAATCCCAACTGCACATGTGCTTTTCTAGCCATTGATCAACTTACTCTTACTAACATTCAATAGGCTAAAGTCAGTCATTTGCAAAAGTCAAGGTCAAGATGTGGAAAAATATATTCAACATTTTAAATGGGACAAACTACAAAGTCAAATAATAGGTTGTAGTGGCATGGATGAGTAAAATAGTGAGATCATTAATGTAATCTATCACAGTCCTTAGACACTAATTTGCTGGCATGTTGAAGAATTCTGAGATTTATTTAAGATTTAAAAAAAATGTCTTGACCTAGTCATTCTGAAAAGTTTTAAGTTTCCTGGAAAATTTTCCAACTTATCTTTTACTTAATTTCTCACACTCTCCAAACTCCAACTTATTTTCAATATAATATTTTCTATAATATGATCTCTTTTTTACTAAGATCTTCCATACATCACTTCACATTGTCTTTAATGGGAGGCTCTGTTAAAATGCAGAGCAGAGCTATACAGTGCAGATCAGATTGGGAAGAACTGATGGTGTTGTTGAGGTCAACTATGTTTCTACTGAATTTCTGCCATTTCTGATAGAAGGGTGCTGAAATCTCCAATTAGGACAGTAGATTCATCTATTACATCTTGAAGTTCTGTTCATTTTTGTCCTATGTAGTTTCGCACTTTGTTAGGTACACACACATTAAAGATGATTATGTCTTCTGGGAGAATTGACAGTTTTATCATTATATAATTCCTCTTTCCCCCTGATAACTTTCCCTGCTTTGAAGTTTCTTCTGTCTGAAATTAAATTCTTGCTTTCTTTTGATCAGTGGTATATTTTTTCCCATACATTTACTGTTAATCTATATGTGTTTGTTTTTATATTTCAAGTGAGCAGAGATATGTATTTTAAGAAAACATATTGGGTTAATATGGAAAAACATACCTAATCCTATTACACTAAAATTTCCCCTCTAGCCTTCAGTAGATAAAAAATTATTTGGAGTGGAAAGTGGACAATAATCTTTTTTTCTTCTAACCACAGGGGAATCAGTGAGAATTTGGAAAAAGATTGATTCTAAAAGATAACCAATATTACTGCAATGAATGAGAAAGGAAGAAAGTGGTTGGAGAAATGATCAGATTGGTTTAAAAAGGCCAAATAGTGTAGAAACTTTGTTCTAGGTTTTGTACTAAAAAGTTAGATGACCTTGTATTTAATTTTGTATATTGCAGTAAGCCTATGAAGGGTTTTAAACAGAGTAATAACATACCAAGCTTACCTTTTGAAAGGAGCATACTGGCTGCTATTTTGAGAAAATAATCTAATAAATCAGTGGACATTCTGGAAAGCCGGTCTGAAAGCTTGTGATTATCTCAGGAATTGTTGATAGTGGAATGGGCTTGGGTGATACTAAAGCACACAATATTCATGACACTTGTCAAAGAATGGTGAGACAGATCTTATTCAAGGGGTTACTATAGTGGGGTCTTCTAGTAGGGGTGATAGATTGGGCTCAGCTCTGAATAAAACAAGGAAAAAAGGGAAAACTGAGAATGTGTAGTTAAGGAAAAGTGTGGGGTGGGGTTTAGTGGATAGAACATTATTAAAAGGAAACATCAGGGCTGGGAGGAAAAATGATAAACTTTATTAGTCATTTGCTTTTTTTAGGGTAAGAAATAAAGTTTATAAGATGTGGTCACCTAATTGGAATGTTTTATATTAATTTCCATACACTCTAGGGCAGCTGCTGAAAGATGGAGTGCATGTTAAGAACAATGAATCCCATAAGCGGTAGTATACAGTCTTATATCTTTAACATTTTATGGTCGTAAATATTTTTGTGGATTAGATCACGATATTAAATAGCACATTCAAGGAATTTGCTGAAGGGATGCTCACTAAAATATGGTACATGTAGCAGTAATTTCAAATCAATAATGGCTCTTGTTCATGATGTGAAATATTAAATGTAAAATAATTGTTATATAATCTGATTGCCTGAGATATTGTGGCACATGAGATTTGTTCCTGTCACTAGAGAATTATCTATATTATTACATCTACTTGTTTTGTTAATCAGGTCATCCTTGATAAGGGGAAGTCAATGTTTGGCCACCTATAATATTTGTCCCTGCCAACACTGTCACTTGGTTCATGAATCTCTTATGTGAAAATTAGGTATAGGATAAGTGGGTAGTTGACATCCACAAGCTTCTCCACAGCTGAAGCCTTTGTTAAACATTCACATGGAACAATCATGCTTCTGGACTCTTTACTTAACTCTTCCACAAAGTTAACCATATGAACTCCAATATTACCCTTACTAACTCACTTAAAATATATTCAAAACATTAACCCCAAATGGTAGAGATCCTTACCTCCAGCTATCTCTTCTTTCTAATAAAGATGGCAATGTGATAATCATTAACATCTCATTACAAAATGATTTCTCTTCTTTGTTTTCATCTCATATGAGATTAAATACTAAAATATTCCATTCCTTTCTGGTCCTAGAAAATTTTAAAGGTCTCTATTTAAAATAAGCTCAATATATTTTTCTACATCAACTATATATGTATGCCCAGGAAGCCATAAGTGTAGATTGAGGGAAGAGTGGTAGGGCACATATTTTAGGTTAATAGGTTATATGTTATGCAACTTACTTGTGTCTTCAAATCTGTTTGAACCTTGTCCCATCTATAATGCTCAATAATGAATATTGCTGGGTATACCTGTCTTCAGGATCAGATCAGGATCAAGTCATGAAGACACCCAAGTGGTATGATCACCTGGAGTCTCAGAGTAAAGCATGCAGTTTCTATCAGAGCCCAGAAAAGTTAAGAGCCACTTTTTTAGAAAGTCCACCTTTTCTTTTGTCTCCTAAAGAGGTCATGGTCCAAAATAGGGGAATCAACTTTGGATTCCCCATAAGATTTTCTCACAGACTTAAAGAGAATCCTACTTTTCCATATAATTGTCAGAGTCATTATGTATAATTGTGACAGTTGGATGCTCCCTAATTTTAGAGGCATCATTCACATTTCGATCAACTTTGAATGGTGTTCCTGGAATTGCACAGTGAAGGAAATTTTGTAGCCTGAACATTGTATCTGTTTTCTCAAGTGGTCAAGTAATAGAGATGTCTATGCCACAGTCTGGAACAGACTGACAACATTTATTGTTCTAATCCCTCATATAGGTAGAAACCTTCTAAGTTTCCTAATATACAGTTCTGGGTAGCACACTCAAATGTTATCTATGTTGTCTCCAAATTCCTAAAGTAAGCAATTGGTATCTTTTACAATAATAAAGGATTCTGAGGGCAGGGCTTGGTTCTTTTCCTTGGAAATTTTATTTCAATGTATCCTAAGATCACTAGACTTCCAGGAACATCACTGAATTGGGTAGCTTATCTTTTTTTGTTGTTTTTTTGGCTCATAACTTGGGATATTTTGTGTCATACTAGAATGTTGATTCTAGCTTCCCAAGTACTAGCAGAATGATGTCACAGTAATTGACAGTGTGACATCCTATGGTATGGAAAGAAGTTCCAGGTCACTTTGGACTAACTGGCCCATCAGGGACTTGACTTTTTGGGCTTAGCCTGCACTTATGTCACTAGTATGTGAAAATACACAGTTTCTGAGAGTCTTTGCATAATCAGATAGGTATAAAAAGACATTGTAGATAACGTCTACATACAAGTCAAGGGCTGTGTTAATTTCCTCAGTAAAAGTAGACAGCTGAATTAACAGGTGAAATTGAACTGATTTAGTTTATAACAAGCCTAGTGTATTTCTAAAAGTCTGTCTCATCTATGTTCTGTTTAGTCAAACAGGAATTACAAGTGAATGAGACAGGAATCACCACCTTTCCTTGGTCTTCTAAAACTCAAGATAATAATGTTTACGATGAACCCAAGAGTATGTTTCCACTTTTAGTTTACTATTTTGGAAGAAGAGTACAGTTCTAGCGGGTTTCATTAGGCTCTTCCTAACATAAATAGTGTTATTTGTGTGTAAATATTTCAAACATAAAGTCAGGAACCAGGGATTTAACAGCCTAAAATGGCAATTATGTGCTAAGTGAAAATTCCAATTATCACCTAATATCTATAAGTTCTGTCTCACCAGTGGAAAAGAGTGTTGTCCTGAACCACAGAAATTAACATTAGCTGAGACCCAGTGTCCAATCCAATCAATTTCCCAAATGTTGGCTATTTACTTTCAGTGGTGAATAATGATCCTGGTAAATGTTTGCTGGTGAATTTCAGTAGTGATAGTAGAAATATTTATACTTCATATTTGTATGTCATTTCTCAAGATTACCTGCCATTATCTTAATTCTAGACACTGTAAGTCCATGAAGTAACAGGTATAGAAACCAAAAGTAGGTATGGAAAAAATTGTCAGTGCTCTATTTGCCAAACTTAGTACAATGTTTGGTTATTAATAGTAACAAAGAATCTATTTGACAAAATATTAACCTTAGTCTTATAGACTCCATGAAAAATTAGTCATCTTCAAAGATTCCTGTTTATCAAATCTGTTTGATTATTTCTCTAGTCCTATTCCTGTAATTTCTACTTTGAATCTGAGATATATGTCAAATGTAACATTATCCCCCATCAGTAAGCACACCCCCAGGAGAATTGCCACTCCTGGTCTTTTTACAGATGCATTTCCTCTTCTCAATAAAGGTGTTCCCAATGCTTTGGTGAGGGGAATATTGTCTGGGCCTTCCTATTTTAGGGGATATTTTAGGATATCATACATAGCAATACAACCCTAAGTCTTTCATTTCCTTCCTCTACATATTCAAAAGAATTTCTAGATTGTTCACTAATGTTAATGTGAATGACCTTGGAATCAATATTTCAGTAGCCATCCAAGTAAATGATCATATCTATGCAATCCAGCACAATAAACCCAGAATCTCTTTCAGTACACCCATATCTATAGTTCAGCTTCACTTAAGAATATGTTCTTCCTTCTTTTTCTTTATCCAGTACACTTAAAATACATTATCTCATATAGATTCCTGTTTAAAAAATATGTAACAAAATCTTATAATCTTCTTTTGGGTATAAGTTTTTTTTTTTCTCATGTGTTTTAATATGTAATTTTATGCATCTGCTGGAATTTGACTTTAGTTAGTGGTCTGAAGACAATAAAACAGCTCTTGAGTATGGAATATGGGAAGGATTAAATTCTCTTTGTAAGAAACTGCTTTGTTCAAATAATTTTAAGATTTTTGAATAGGATAGGGATAATCATATCAGACAGGGGTAATATCTCATTTGGAAATTTGGAGTTTGGTTATTTGGTGTATTTTAAAGTGTCCAAATCTCTCAACATGTCCTTATACCTACATTCAGTGTTTTATTCTTTCCCTACCAAAACTCTGTCACATTTGATGCATTGTCAGGTTTTTAATTCAACCTACATAAATTAAAAACCCTTAGGATCAAGATTTTAGTTTGATTTTCATCTATCTCAGCTTAGAAGCAAAAAGAAATGAGAGACACTGAAAATTTTTGGTTGTCTGTATGAGTTTCGAACTGCGAATTTAGAACTGTGAGCTTGTTACACATTGTCTTTAAGCTGTCCAGCAAAATTAAAAGCAACCAGCCCACCCTAGAGCCTTGAATTCCTCATGCCCTTCACTCTGTTCTTTATGAGAGGTGACTCAATCTCTCAAAGCCTTGTCATTAATAGACACTTCATTCTAGGTTACCACAGGTAATTTAATTAGCTGTTTGTCACTGAGTGTCATGGGCTTCCAGAATCCCATGTCTTAATCCAACCTGAATGTGCTCTGCCTTCAGCCACAAACAGACAAGAACAAATATCAGCTCTCTATAATGTCCCTAAAGTTTTCTTTCCCACCATTAACCCAGTTATTAACCTATGTATCAATGATCTTAGTTGTAAATAACCAAAGCTTATGCAAGTATGATTAAACAAATGTTTATCAAACAATAAGTAACCCAAAATATTGTTGAGCATTGAGGAGGGACAGCCTACACTAAGATTCCAAAAACAGTGCCTCCAAAAGTGAAAAGTCCCAGGATTTCCATTATACTGTAATTTCTGACAACTCTGTGTCAGGAAATTGACCCAGGGATCACCTCAGTTGTCACTGTTGAGAGAGAGAGAGAATATGCATGAATATCATTCCTATAGAAAGGGTTCAAATTTTGAAGAACAAAAATTATTGAAAAATGCTCATTATACTAGCAATCCTTGTTCAAATTTAAGCCTAAAAGCTTTAAAAAGTTGCTTATGAGTACTGTATATATTTGTTGGCCTTTTGGAATTTTCTATTTAGATTGATATGGTGGGGAACACACTTCTATACCAGAGGTTAGCTGTTTCTATTGTCTGCAAGGGGAGTGAATGAAGAAGCGTTGGCAGGAATTACCTACTCTTTCATAGAGATATCTTTTTTTTTTTTTTTTTTTTAAATTTTTATTTTATTTATTTATTTTTGGCTGTGTTGGGTCTTCATTTCTGTGCGAGGGCTTTCTCTAGTTGTGGCAAGTGAGGGCCACTCTTCATCGCGGTGCGCGGGCCTCTCACTGTCGTGGCCTCTCCCGTTGCGGAGCACAGGCTCCAGATGCGCAGGCTCAGTAGTTGTGGCTCACGGGCCTAGTTGCTCCGTGGCATGTGGGATCTTCCCAGACCAGGGCTCAAACCCGTGTCCCCTGCATTGGCAGGCAGATTCTCAACCACTGCGCCACCAGGGAAGCCCTCATAGAGATATCTTAATCTAATCCTTGATTTCTGCTCTGCTCAATATTGCTCTCATTCTTTATTTGGTATTTCTAAGTCCTAAATCTGTCTGGATCTGCAAGTGTCAAGGGATCTCTTCCTGAGTGAATCTCCCTCTATTCATAATTTTGGTAGCATTCATTCTTTCTATAACTATAGTGGGACTTTGAGGGTCTTGTGTGTTAACTCTGTAATCTTTACTCAAAGGAAAAAAAAATGGAGTTAAGAACCTAAAATTCAGCTGTGAAATTTAAAACGGCTTTACAAGTCAGAAAGACACAATGAAGAAAATCAAATCATTGATGGTCAATATGTTATTAAGTTACTCTGTATTCCTAGGTTTCATGTCTTATATCATCATCTTATTTTACTTTTAACTTTTAAAACTGTCACAAGTGTTAAACAATATAAATATTTCCATGTCTAAGATTAATTTTGTTCTTTTTGAGAAAATATGTTGTTATCATTTTATGTTGCTCCTCCTACACTAAATTTGACCTCATTTGACCCAGGAATCAAATGGGACTGCCTGATGTTTGAGGTGAAAGAGAGGAAATTAACCTGTGGCAATAAACATCAGGTCACCATTTTTAAGATTATCATTTATCAGGTTATCATTTTTAAGATTATCGGTAATGTTTATAAGATTAAAAATCTTGTAAATTTCCCATAAAATTGTATCATGAGTTTGTTCAAATAATAATTTAAAAACTCTTTACATTTCAAAGATTGATTTTCTTATTCATGACTCAAGTCATCTGTCTCTTCTTCATCCATTTTCTAAACTTATCCAATAAAAAGTATTTTTCCTTAATTTGCTATGTTAAAATGCACAGCAGTTTCAGGGGTCTTTCTAAAAATTACCCTTTAAAAATAATCATTTTTATGGCTATCATCAAAAATCCACAAACAATAATGTTGGAGAGGGTGTGGAGAGAAGGGAACCCTCCTATTCTGTTGATGGGAATGTAAACTGGTACAGCCACTATGGAAAACAGTATGGAAGTTCCTTAAAAAACTAAAAATAGAGCTACCATATGACCCTGCAATCCCACTCCTGGGCATATATCTGGAGAAAACATGGTCCAAAAGGTTACATGGACCCCAATGTTCATTGCAGCACTGTTTACAATAGCCAAGATATGGAAGCAACCTAGATGTCCATCGACACAGGAATGAATAAAGAAGATGTAGTATATAAATACAATGGAATATTACAGCCATTAAAAAGAAGGAAATAATGCCATTTGCAGCAACATGGATGGACCTAGAGATTGTCATACTGAGTGAAGTAAGAGAGAGATAAATATCATATGATATATGAGGAATCTAAAAAGAAATGATACAAATGAACTTATTTACAAAACAGAAACAGACTCACAGACTTAGAGAAGAAACTTATAGTTACCAGGGGGGAAGAATGGGGGGAAGGGATAGTCAGGGAGTTTGGGATTGATATGTACACACTGCTGTATTTAACATGGATAACCAACAAGGACATACTGTATAGCACAGAGAACTCTGCTCAACGTTACGTGGCAGTCTGGATGGGAGGGGAGTTTGGGGGTGGATGGACACCCATATATGAACGGCTGAGTCCCCTTGCTGTGCACCTGAAACTGTCACAACATTGTTAATCAGCTATACTCCAATATAAAATAAAAAGTTAAAAATAATTTTTATATATCTATATTTAGGAGCCACCTTCATCTATGGAGACATTGATAGATTTAATTATATCAGTTTATCTATCAAACGATCATCTATTGAGCTACATATGCACACAAAATTGTATTTGCATATTTATATTATATTCACTATTTTTTTTTCACAGTTATGCCTTTCCATGCTGTCTGGGTATCTCTGTAATAAAAGACTTTTTAATGTTAAAAATATACCATCATAGTATGTATCATAGTACATCAGGCTTTCTTCTAAATCATTATCTATCACTAAAATAAAATATTTTCTGATTAAGAAGCATTCTAACAAGAGATTTGCTAATTAGTAAAATTTTGTCTCTCTATGTATACTTTTCAACTTTAGGAAATGTTGAACTCATCATTGAACTCTAACAGATAAAATGTGTTACTGAGAACTTTGTCTTCTGAACAAATGAATTTCTAATATAAGTAAATTACTTGTATTATTCAAATTAGTTATGATTTTTCTCCAAAGCCTGGACTAACTACGAGGTACACGTGTGTCTTACTTTACCTTCAAAAATGATTCCTAGTAGACATCCCTGGTGGTTCAGTGGTTCAGAATCTGCCTTCCAATGCAGGGGATGTGGGTTTGATCCCTGGTTAGGGAAATAAGATCCCCCATGGCACGGGGAAACTAAACCTGTGCACCACAACTACTGAGCTCACACACTCTAGAACATGCGTGCCACAACTAGAGAGCCCATGCATTGCAACTGCTGAGCCCATGCACTCTGGAGCCCATGCACCACAACTAGAAAGCCTGTGTGCCTCAACTACTGAGCACACGTGCTCTGGAGCCCACACACTACAACTAGAGAGAAGCCCGCATGCCACAATGAAGAGCCTGCACACTGCAATGAAAGATTCCACATGCCTCAACAAAGATTCCGCGTGCTGCAACTGAGACCCAACACAGCCAAATAAATTTAAAAAACATAAATTTTTAAAGTGATTTCTAGTAGTATACTCAATTCTTCTAGGCAAAACTAATTTTTCTACCAGAATATAGATTTACTTGATTGTATTCATTTTGCTCAGGGCTTGATGTAGATGAGTTCATAGAGGGCCTTGGTAGAATTATTCCACCAATCTCACTTCTTTAAGCCCTTTCAATCCCTGAAGATTTCTAGTTGTGTATCACCATTGGCACACATCTCTAGAACATTTAATGAAACAGATCCCTCATTTCTCCTTGAAGTACTGTCACCTTCCTTTTTCAAGAGATCACTTTCTTTTTTCTACCCTCTTGCCATGATGGTCATTCATATTCTCTTACCTTGCTGGCTCAATTTTTTCTTACAGAATCTCTTAAATATTAATGTGCCTCAATATTCTGTGTTCAATACCTTTCTCTTTCTATTTTTCACCTGGATGAGTGTTTGTATCCACTAGACTAGCTTATATTGCAACTTTTGAGCTGATAATTTGAAGTACTTATTGTAACTTCAGGCTTTGTTCTGTTTTTGAACCAGCTATTCAATGACTTACTAAATATCTCCACTGTGATATACAAGAAGCACCTCAACTCAACATGCTCAAAACTGAGCTCTGAAAACCCTTGCCACTGTCTGATTCTGTAATAGCTGAGTTTCTTGAGGCACAGGTTTCTAAGTTGTTAGACAACACTGTTGAAATTATTCAGACCCTCTCTCTCTGATTCTTTCATTCTAATGTGATGAGAAGAAGATATTGGCTAAAGATAAACTTTTATTTTGTGACTACACAAAGATTATTGATGTTTGGCAATGTTAAATTATTTCCAATAATATTAAGAAATATAAAACTTTATAAGCACTATCCTGAAAAAAATATGTATATACATACAAACCTAACGAAGGGAAGGGCTCTTTACCAGATGTCTAAACTCAATAGTAATACATGGGAATCAAAGCAAAATAAAAGTGTGCCCAGTTTCACACCTTATAGTTCAGTCTTTCAGATAGGTGGAAAATATACTCAAAATAAACTTTAAAAGAGTATGTAGAGCATAAATGCTACCAATATTTACCATGGTGGGATGTGTGCATGCATGTGTTAATGTGTTCTTCATAATTAATTAATAGCAAGCAAATTGTTGATTTTGTTTATACTCCTTAAGAGGAACCTTATTTGTCTTTTCTATTTTGTATGGGAAATTGGTTCTTCATTTCTCTCTATAGTGTTTCCTTTTCTGCTTTTGCTCCTCAAAAAATTGATTCATAAGATTGTTTGGCAGTTCTTGAAGTTGACTCAAAGTTCATTGCTATCTAATTACATGAGGAAATTTCTGACTACCTTTGAAAAGAGGATATATCATAATGGAGCATGGTCAAGAATAATGACTAAAGAAATTGTTTATAGATGTGGAAATTTAAAATTTATATTTAACTGTTGTGTATAATATGGGTGACTTGAAATCTGGGATATTTTTTCCAGCTTGTTCCAAACAATTGGGGTGACACTTTAGACTACAGTGATGCTCAGTTGTATTTCCTGTTGTGTAAACTCTACTAGCATAAAAATCTGAGCATATTCTTATAAAACACTGACAAATACCTGTAGTGACAGGTAATATACATGATATATTTAAGCCTTCTAGTAAATAGTAATAAGGAACTAAGGTCTAGTAAGGTCTAAATAGGTGGACTTATAGTAGATGATGAGTTAATATTGATCTTTAAATAAAAAGTAGCTTAATATGAAATAGTCAGTTTCATTGCAAATACATATAAATGATTGCTGAGGTTTTTAACGGGGTTAAGGAAAACTTAAACAGCTCAGGTGTCATGAACAGTGTTCTCTAATAGCATATAATTTCTAATAATGGAGTATTTTTATGTATAAATAACTTTCAGGTGTGAAATGTAAATGACCATAACTGAATCATCAAGGAGGAGAGTAATGTATGTTTTGTATATCTAATAAACAGCAATACAATTTTCATAGAGATTTGACAGCTTAAGCTATAACATACCCCAATTAAGCCTCTTTCTTACTTCAGGTGCTGGAGGATCCATCCCTATTTTGAGAGAAAGGGTTTATAGTCTCTTACTTCTGGGGAATAAGCTTAAATTGAAAATGAAATGCTTTCTGCAATGATCTGTCACAAGGGCAAAGTACTTCAAAATTTCACCACTTGAATACCAATAGAACATTAAAATTAGGTTCTGGAGACATGTCAATACCAAATTTGTCAAAGAAAGTCTACAACAATGTGTGTTTTTAATGTAATTTCCCTTTATCTCTATAATTTTTTTGCTTTTGAAAGCAATTTGGGAAGACTTCCCTGCCTGTTATTATAACAGTTACTACCAAATTCTAAGACTGAACACACATGAAAATAAAGTGGTTACTTTTTTTTTGTTACTTGGAAGATATAAGGAAATATTTTATTATTATTTAGATACCTTATTGAAAATGTTCTATGGGTGAGCAGAGGGGATCCATTTATATTTTAGTTTGGAACTGTGTTGATATGCTTTTATAGCTTTTTCACCTGGGCTATCATTCCATTTGGTGAAAGATAAATAAAATTACAACAAACAAAATATGTCCTAGTTTATTTGCTGACTAGCCACAAAAGTTTGGCTAAAATATGAATTCTCTTTCATTTAAGAAAGGACTACTTAACATAGCAAGCAATTTTAGCAGTTAAGAAATAATTTGTTTATTAATTAATAACTTTTTCTCTTCTTTTGAAATGATTAGTTGGCTTCTTATTATAATACAAAATAAACATTTGATATAAACTTTATAAGTGAATTTTGGCATTAATCTGTGTTAGAACCTAAAATATAAACTCTAACTAGTTTTATTATAGCATAGATTCTCAATCTATTCATTTTTCCTAATAAATTGTTCAAAACAAATTCAAATAGATTAGAACTCTATTGTGCTATTTAAACTATTTTGTATATATTAATTTCATTTGCATAACAAGGATAAGTGGACATTTGACTTGAAGATCAAATGTATGCTTTGTGTTCAAGTTGGGTGTCTGCAATAGAGTTTATCCCAACATGAATTCTTTCTTTTCTACAAAAAAGAAATGTTTTAGATTTAATAGACATTTACTGGGTATTAGGATAAAATTATTACTTAAATTGCTTGATCTGCCAGGTGTTAATGGCAAATACTAAACATATTTATGTGCCTTCTAATTTACCTTTATTCTCTCATCTTCATCAGCTGTAGACATAATTAAGGGAAAGCCTTTACAATATGATTTTCCACATAATTACAGAGTAAGTTTTAACAAGTTTTTTCTTAAGATTATATGTATTTACAATTGACCATTGAACAACATGGATTTGAACTGCACAGGCCCACTTATGCATGGATTTTTTTTTTCACTAAATATGTATTACAGTACTACATGCTCCACGATTGGTTGGATCCACCATCATGGAACCACGGTTACAGAGGACCAACTATGGGACTTGAATATCCATGGATTTTGGTATCCAAAGCAGGTCTTGGAACTAATCCTCCCACAGATACAGAGGGAATATTGTAAAGTTATACTTGGATTTTTTATTGTGTGATGGTTGGCATCCCAGCCCTGTATTGTTCAAAGGTCAACTCGTGTTGTGTTCTTTTTAAATTGCTTATATTCTACTGATGCCAGCCTATCATACATCTGTTTAATATATTTTATCTTCAGTAGCAAAGGAGAATCATTTCTTATGGAAAATGAGAAACTGTCTGAATATATAACTTCTTTTTCCTCTTAATTCATATCACATTACAGAATTTTAATAAAGTCTGGCTGCTTTATTAGTCATTATTAATGTTTTCATATAAGCAAGCTAAATACAGGTACCCTCTGCTTTTTGAAAGTTCCCTTTATGCAACTTCACTTCTGTAAAAAAAAAAAAAAATTAAATTAATATGTGTTTTCACAACCTGAAAGAAATCCAAAAAGGATATTTGCTTTTATGAAAAAAGGCAAAAATTGAAAATAGTGTTCAGCATTTTTTTTGCAGAGAGCCATTAAAAAGGTAGCAGAGGGGCAGAGAGAGTGGCACTGCCAAGCTCATTCCTTGGGAACTACATTAAATATTTCAGCAACAAGTTTCCATGGCTTTGAACTGTGTCTGGGAGCATCTGTCCTTTGTCTTGATTTGTTTTGTGCATCCACTAGCAAGATGTGTCCTTTATGCAATTTTGGCTTATGAAAGGTTTCATAGGAAAGCACTACTTTCAGATAGCAGGGGAAACCTGTACTAACTCTAAGCTACTTTACACAACGTATCACTTATACCAGCAACCAAGCCACAGCTCTGTTTTAATATGAGTTGCTTTTATGCACATACATACACCATGATGAAATAAAGAGGAATTTTACTCATAATAGAATAAAGAAAAGAAGGGAAGAAACATTCTTTGATTCACTTAATAGGTGTTTGTCAAGTACCTAAGGTAGAAAGATATTATGCTAAGTGCTATGAGTAATCAGGATAAAAGGAATGTACAGACTAACTTGGAATATGACAAGCTGGACTATTTGAACGAACTATTTCACTGAAAAGCAACAGATAAAATATTGTAGAATACATTTCTAAAATATTCTTCATATGATTAAGAAAATGAGAGAATTTCCAACAAAATATTAAGAAAAAAATCCATAGAGGAAACAGAGGTCAAATGATGTTTGTTGTCCAGACAGTATTAAATCTCCCCAAAGCTGAGAATTTTGACAACTTTGCAGGATGAAGAGATAGATCAATCAAAATGTGGAACCCATTAAAAGCAGAAGAGTTTAGAGTACATCGTCTGCATTTTTAGCTGGATCTCCAAGGGGCTATACTTACAGGTTAAAGGTCAGAAATAAATCTGACTCTCATCCATATCCAGTGATTGTGAGAGAGGTGACATAGTCCTAGGCAAACAAAGGAAGAAAAGTTGTAAATATGAGCTAGCTCCCTCAAATATTTTAAAGGATAAATTCATAATAACAGGGTCTTCCAGTAAACTGGAAAAATGAAAAATCCTTTAACTCTGATAAGCCTAATAATCTCCTACCTTAGCTAGCCTAATAACGAGTTGGCTGAGCAGAAAATGTCAACATTGAAGTGATACAGGCATCATTCCACAAGAGATTGACATCCTTAGAACTGACAGGTTATTATACTGACCAGAATTTATAGAGTGCATAAAAATCCTTTCCTGAATACATTATAAATAGAAAACTGAAAAAGGGTTGGGTACTTATCCTGGAACACTATCTGTACTATTTCAATTTCAATAAAAATTCAAGTATCTGTTTTTTGGGGGTAGAAATTAGCACACTGATTCTAAAATGTATAGTAAAATAAAGAAGACCATGAATAGCCAAGAAACTCTTGATAAATAATTTTAAGGTGAAAGGACTAACTCTCCTAGAATTTTGGAGAATATTCTGAAAGATATCTTAGGAATTATCTTTCTAATACAAAAATCAAGTATTTGTGGAACTCATGAAAGATAGACAGACCAATAGATCTAGGTTCAGATCTAAAATACATTTGCGCTTAATGTAGGGCAAAAACTGAGTGGAACAGAGCAGAACAGAGTAGTGGGATAGAGAAAGAATAAAATTTTAAGCAGATATTGCTAGGTTAATACATTAATTATGTAAAAAAATTAAAGTGACAGTTTACTCATAAGATAAAATAAAATAAAATCTGATGGCTTAGAAACTAAATTTGAACAAACTACAAAGCTTATCAAAACTACAATATGAGAATATTTTCATGGCCTTGAGGTAAAAATATATTGGTTAAGAAACACAAAAAAATTTCTAACCATAGAGAAGAAAATTGATAGCTTGTAATATGTTAATATAAGAAATTGCAGTTCATCAAGAAATACTGTTAATAGAAAGAAAAGATGAGCATATGGAGATCACTGCGAACTGTTTGACTAGGATGCATAAAGTGATCTCTTATTGACCACTGTTAGAAAACCTGAAAATGATATTAAAAAATAATGCAAATGAAACATATTGAGTGAAAACTTTACAGATTTGTCAAAATAACAAAGAAAAACACGGATATAACCTAGAGGAAAAAGAAAATCTAGGGGAGTGAGTGGAACACACAGAGCTGCTTTTCCTCCAGAAATATTTGCACTATGAAAAAGACATTTGAGACAATAACGAAATAAGAGAGCTTTCAGGAGACTCAGAGTTAGAGAAGGTAAAATTATGGTCCAGGGTCCATCATCCTGGACAAATCCAAGACTGGGGACCAAGATTGGGATTGGGACATCAAATGGCTATACTGTAAATGTAAGATAAAATTTTAATGTGTGCATTCAATGAGTTTTAGCAATTTTGGAGTTGGGCAACTATCATGATAATCCAGAACAATCATTCACAATATACATTCTCAAATATATTGAGATGATAATATGGTTATAAGAGAACTGTTGGCAAACATTCTCAACAAAGGCAAAGGTATAGGTAATGCGTTTTTCACCCTCTAGCTGTCCTCAAGATGTTCTCATTAATCTTTGTCTTTTACTGCTTTGATTTTGTTTTTTCTAGTTGTGTCGTTGCTGTTATAGTTGTTACTATTATTATTATTATTAATGTTATCTTGTGTTCGCTGAGCTTTTTGGACCTAATATTTAACGTCTTTTATTATTTTTGGAAAACTCTCACCCATTATTTTCTAAAATACTCTTCTACTACATTCTCTTTTCTTCTTCTGGAATTCCAGTTACACATGTGCTGTTTCATTGGAAATCATCCCACACCACTTGGAAGTTATATCCTGTTTTGGGTTTTTTGCTGTTGTTGATTCCTCACTTCTTTTTATTTTTTTTTCAGTTATTTTAATTTCTATTGACTATCTTCAAGTTTACTGATTATTTCCTCAGTTATGTCTAGCAAAGGCATTCTTCATCTTTGTTACCAAATTTTTAACTTTTCATAGGACTTAAAATTTATATATACAAAAGACTGTGGAATTCACATTTAGATATAAGATGCTTTTTTCATTTAACAAAATAGGAAAACAATTCTTGTTTCAAGAAACAGAATTGTTCTTAAAAATATATAGCTTATGAATAATTTCTGGAAGGATGAAACTAGGCTGAAAGTTTCTGAAATGAAGAGCAAAATCTTCCCAAGTATAAGAACACTAAAGAAAGAAATACCTTGCTGAGATGTGGGGGAAGAAGTCACTGATCTCCTTGTTAGGACATTTAACAGAAGCTGAAGGTGAATAAGGTCATAGGCTGAAGGGTAAGGCAACGTTGAAAAGTTGCACAGGGACCACGTCTGCCCAACTAATCCTGTGGAATAATCAGTGTTAGGGGGATTGTGGGCATCTGCAACTTCCCTGCTTTTACTTCCCTCTTCCGTCCCACAAAATCTATATCTGCAAGTGTGCTGTGCTAGTGGTATGCGTTTGTGACCCCATTGTATGACAAATCTCACAAATATAATACTGAAGAAAAGAGCCAAGTACAAAAAACTATGTCTTCTTTTATATAAAATCAGATAAGACATCTATGTTTTTATAAGTCACGGTGGTGTTAATGCTAAAGGTTAATGATTAGAAAGGATCAGAGGTGACAGAGTTCTTCTGTTGCTAATAATGTCCTATTTTATGAGGATTCTGTTTACCTGCATTGATTCAGTTCACTGAGTTTCAAACTAATGACACTTATGTGCATTTTCTGAAAGTGTACTTCAGTATTTTTTTTAAAAACACACAAATGTATCATCATCAGGAACATTCAGTTCATTGATTTATTCATTTCATATATATATATATATAGCATTTTTATATTTCACACTAAGTGACAAAGTTAGATGACTTCAGATGAAACCAATTAATTTTGGACAAGTTTATAGAAATAATATGCCTAATAACTAAGTATAGCTATTTTAAATATATTATGTTTTCTGTAATAAATTTTTGAAGACAAATGTGTTATTTTGGCTTAAGGTTGAGCATTTTTTAGACTAGCAAAGTTATGTTAATGCCTAGTAGAGCTTCAGTGAGGAGGCTAGCTATTAGAATGGTAGATCAAGTTGACATTAGGAATTTGAAAGTGCTCTGAGCATTTATAAACTTAAGTCTTATTGAATATCCTAATATTTATTATGTGGGAAAATGGTAGATTTAATCAGTCAATATATAGAAGAATTGAGGCTCTTTGAAACACAGATTTCCTGTAGAGACTGGCATAGCTCCGTACCATTTGCAGATCTATTTTGTAGTGTTTAATATGCATATTGAAGTTAAAGCACCAGTTTTGTCATCACATAAAAGTTTATGTTCTGTCAATCATTTGTTGGGCCACCCTATACTAGTTTTTTCTCACCTTTTTTTCATTAGGTTACATCATTGGTGAAGTAGTTATAGGAGTTAAATAAACTATTATTTATATAAAAACCTGAGTTATTTCAAGGGCTTCAAAATGGTAATTGTTTATCAAGCAGATCAGAAAACTTTAAAGTATTGGACATCACATGCTGTAACGGTTACATCTATAAAATTGAAATATTTGTTATTAAATAATCCTTATGATAATTGAGGAACTGTTGAGATGCTTTTTGTATCCATAACTGGAAATGATTCCAGTAATTATGACCAGAATATATATGTGGAATAGAACTATGCATTAACAATTATAAGCAGCCATTTAAAAAGAAAATGAGACTAGTTATTCTATATAAATACACTATTCTTAACTTTTTGAAAAGAATAAAAATGTTTAGTTATAATTTATTCATTTAAAAATTATTCAGTTTGGAAAGTAAATATACACATTGGTTTTCATCTATTTTTAAAATATTGAAAAATGGATTGGATTAATTGGTTTTAGTACAATATTCTTTGCTAAGCATACTCCATTCACCTTGAACAAATTTAGAATACTCTTTTTTAAAACAAAATTTGAGAAATTATTACTAATGGTTAAAAGAATAAAGCAGTGGAAATAACATATTAACCTTAAAAAAACTAAGTATTTTACTGAAATTAAATGTACAAATGAGCTAATTAATGAAGATTTTATTCTATCTCAGGTTGTTATATAAAATCTGAAGTTATCTAATAAAATGGATAAGGGTTATTAACTTGTTTTCAAAGTTTCAGTAAAGTGTGGTTATAGATAAAAAGGAAATAAACAGGATTTAAGAAATCAGGGAACTATATTTAACTATTTACAAAAACAACTGCTTCTTAATTATCCTCTTTCATCTATAAAATGATTTACAAACTTTAGAACAGATTATAAGTAACATCTTTATTATTCCTTGTTAATATTAAATTTAGAAAGCATAAATTCAATGTACTGTGTTTCATTTATTTTTATAATACAAGTATAGCAGCAAGATTATATATTTGATTAGTAGAAATTAATCATTAAAACAATACAAGATGAAAGTTCTAATATGACTGAAAATTCAGTTATTAAGGCATATAAACAGTTCAGATTATCTTATTTACTCTGCAATGACACAATCATACTATTCAAATATATTCATGAACTGGTTGCTTAATTACCAAGAAGCTTCACTTAGTGACTCTAGCCCTAATTTATTGATTGGAATCTCATAATGGTTTTACTATCAGAAGTTGCTAAAATTATGTTTTAAAATATACAAATAATCACTAAATATATTTGTTTATATTATGGACTTTATCCCCTTAAGATAAACCTGTTTGTTTTGTTTTTTGTTTTTTTTTTGGTCTGTCAAATTTCAACAGCAGAATTAATTTAAAGCATGGATCATCATAAATTGAAAATAAAACTTCTGGAGGCCTAGAGGAGGGACAACCATTGAAGGGGGTTCTTGATTTTTAAAATTTGTCATTCCTCTTGAGTCTTAAATGTTTTGACCTTCATGGCATGATAAAAATCCCACCTGTTTATCCAAATCTTTACTTGAAAGTGATGATTTAAAATATTTTTTCTTGCAGTTATTTATATTGGTTAGGAGATTTTATCATGTAATTTGATATTATGAGGGGGATTGCTATCAGAATGAAAGGGGTTTTTTAATTGTATGAAGATTTTAATGTTTAAAATAGGTAGATGTTAGTAATTAAAGGAAGTATATTAAATTATTGAACATTGAATGTTATTTTATGTATACTTGTAACACTTGTGTTCCATTAAAATAAACACTTGAAGTATGATTTGCTTGGATATAAACTTGTGGAAAATTAGGGAAATCCTAAGAGGCTTCATATTTATTTAATAAAAGTGAAATTACTTATATGTGTCTCATTTGTAGCTTTTTGACTTATAATAAAGACATTAAAGATATATAATAAAATGTTATTTTTTAAAAAGCATAATTATCTATACTTTAAAAACTGGAACCAGCCTTTAATAAGGATAGATATATGCAAAAGTGTTTTTAAAATTTGCAAGAAAATCACTTGTACCCTTTTTATTCAAACATTGGATTAATTTTTAATTTTATAAATTATCTTAGATAATGCCAGTTTCAATGATATGAATTTAGAGTTGAGGGAATTATAATACAAAAAAATAAAACTAACTAGTGGTTCACTTGTGTTTGGAATGAAACTTTTGACTGAAGATATCTGAAATTTAATCTGAATAGATTAAATTGAAACAAACTCAAGTTGATAACAAGATAATGGACAAAAGTGAAAGCAAAATTCAGCTAAGAAAATGAATTATTATTCATCTATGCATTTAGGCTATAAATTATTGAGTAATATGAAGTACAAGTATGAATATGCCATATTCCAGAAAGTCAAGGACTTAAAATTATAGTAAAGGAGTTTAAATATTGCAGAAATAATTCTGATATAAAATATCACTCAATTGAAGACATATTTATTAAGTCCTAATTTTGTGCCTGGAAATATGCTAGGCATGGTTTCTGTCTTAAGGAACTGAAGCAATGTGTGTTTTCAAAAGAGAATATGTGTTTAAAATAGTGAATATTCATTCTTGTGATACTGAAAAGTTTCCACAGAAGAGTTAGAATTTGAGCCAGAACTAAAAAAGATGTGAAATATGTATGAAGGAGGTAATAAATGGAATTCAAACCAGTCTTTAAGAATACTCCAAGCAAGTTTAAGGGATATGGAAAGAAGTCTAAGTGACATTTGAGAGATAAGTAGCAGTCTAGTTCAGTAGAAGACAGAGTATGCATCAAGGATATGAGTTGAAGAGAAGCAAAGGTTAGGTAGTGATGAGGAGAGAAAGATAAACCTATAAACCTATATCTGGGGAGAGAAAGATAAACCTATAAATCAATGGAATATAGAGTCCTAAAATATGAAATGGAATAAAATGGAGAATGAAATATGAATGGAATGAAATAGAGAGTCTTGAAATATGAAATATGCCACACATGTGGCAATAGATTTTCAGCAAGAGTACTATGGTATTTCATTGGAGGAAGGATGGTCTTTTCAACAAATAGTGCTGGAAAAATGAGTATTTTTATACAAAAATAAGCAGAAGAAGAACGAATCTCTAATCATGTGTACACCACACACAAAATTTAACTCACAATAATGATAGACCTAAAGGTAAGAACTAAGTTATACAATTTGTAGAAAAAGAGAGAGGAAAAAATATCTTGTGACCTTAGATTAAGTAAGCTATCATAGGTAAAACACACAAAGGCAAAACCATTAAAAAAAGAGATTATTGGACTTTATAAAAATTAAGAATGTGTGCTCTGTGAAATACATTGTTAAGGGAAGGAACAGACAAGGCAAAGATTAAAAGAAAATGGTTGCAAATCATATATCCAATTAAAAAGTTGTTTCCAGAATAAAAGACTCTCAAAACCTAAGAAGAAAAAGTGAATTTAAAAATAGGCAAAAAATTTTAATAGACACTGCATCAAAGAAGATAAAGATGAGCCAAGTAAACAACTAAAAATATGCTCGGTATCATTTGTATTCAGGAAAATACAGATTAAAATCACAATAAAATATCACTTCACACTTATTAGAATGTCTAAAATAAGAAGGCTAACCATATCAAGTATCAACCAAGATGTACACCAACTAGAATATTCATACACTGCTTCTGGGAATATAAAATTGGAAAATAGTTGATCAATTTTATAACTTGTTAAGTGTACACTAAATTTTTCCATAACTATATATTTACACTAGAGAAATTAAACTACATGATCATAGAAATTCACATGTAGAAATGTTCATTGGAGCTTTATCTGCATTAACAAAAACAATCCAAATGTACATCAACAGGTGAATGGACAAATAATCATTTTATATACTTATGTAAAATATTTCTTTGCAGTAGAAAGGAATGACCTATTGGTATACACAATGACACGGATGAATATCACAATATTTATGGTACGTAAAAGAAACCACAGAAAAAAGAACACATACTGGACCATCTCATTTCTATATATATAGAAAATGCAAACTAATTAGTAGTGACAGGAAAATGAATCAGTTTTTTTTTTTTCCCTCTAGGGATGGGGGAATGAAAATATAGAGGCAGAGAAAAAGAATTACAAGGGGCATGAGGAAACACTTTTTAGGTGATGCTATATTCCTTAACTTGATTTTGGTGATTTCTTGGATGCATATATGTGTCAAAACTTATCAAATTATACACTTTAAGTATTTGCAGTTGATTGCAATTAAAACTCAAAAATTTGTTTTGAAAAAGATATAATTAATTAAAATATTCCTGAAATATGTTAAATGTTGAATTTACATACTCTGGCATAAAGTATCCAGGAGATATTTTCCAGAAAAGCTCATTGAATCAAACCTAGTAAATTTATGTAAAGAAAAGAAAGAATACTTTAGTTACAGTGTCAGAAAAAGAACAGATATTAGCAACAGTCTCTTGTGAGATAACCATGGAGCAGCATATATATCTTTATTTTTATGTCCAATATATTTTTATATTTTTTAATCCAACTATGATGTCATTCACATTTGGACATTGTATACACTGAATTTTTTATTTATTTTTTTTTGGTTTTGACAACAAACATTTATTTCTCACAGTTCTAGAGGCTGGGGAGGCCAAGATCAAGGGGGCAGAACTTGTCTGGTGAGAGATGTTTCCTGGAGAGGTATTCTCTGGGGGAAGAGCAGAGAAAGCAAGCTATCAGGTATCTTTTTGTAAGGACACTAATTCCATTAATGAGAGCTCCACCCTCCTGACTTAATTACTTCCTGAAGTAAAAACACATAACTTCCAAATAACATCACATTGGGCATTGGGCTTCAACATATTAATTTTCAGGGAACACAAACATTCAGTCCATAGCAGGGTCTTATTTTTTAATGTACCAATGACAGTTTTTGAGTATTGGGCCTTACTCTATTTCCCCACAAGCCCTGTGGTTTTGTTTTTTTGTTGTTGCTTTCATTTCATTTTTGTTTTTTTGTTGTTGCTTTTCATTTCATTTTCATTTCATTTTGTTGTTGCTTTTCATTTTTTTTTCACCTTTAGTGTGGTATAATTGAGAAACGTTCACAACTGTTTTCCGTAGTGGCTGCACCAATTTTTATTACCACCTAGAAGTTCACAAGGATTTCCTTTTCTCCACATTTGAGTTAACACTCATTCTTTTGTCCTTTTGAGTACAGCCATCCTAACAGGTGTGAGGTGATACCCCACTGTGGCTTTGAATTTTTTTTTTTTAACAACTTTATTGAAGTATAATTGCTTTAAAATGGTGTGTTAGTTTCTGCTAAATAACAAAGTGAATCAGCTATACATATACATATATCCCCATATCCCTTCCCTCTTTCATCTCCCTCCCTCCCACCCTCCCTAACCCACCCCTCTAGGTGGTCGCAAAGCACCGAGCTTATTTCCCTGTGCTATGCGGCTGCTTCCCACTAGCTATTTTATATTTTGTAGTATATATAAGTCCATGCCACTCTCTCAATTCTTCCCAGCTTACCCTTCACCTTCCCTGTGTCCTCAAGTCCATTCTCTAGTAGGTCTGAATCTTTATTCTCATCCTGCCCCTAAGTTCTTCATAATCATGTTTTTTTAGATTCCATATATATGTGTTAGCATATGGTATTTATTTTTTGCTTTCTGACTTACTTCACTCTGTATGGCAGACTTTAGGTCCATCCACCTCACAACAAATAACTCAATATTGTTTCTTTTTATGGATGAGTAATATTCCATTGTATATATGAGCTACATCTTCTTTATCTACTCATCTGTTGATGGACACTTAGGTTGCTTCCACATCCTGGTAATTGTAAATAGTGCTGCAGTGAACATTGTGGTACATGTGTCTTTTTGAATTATGGCTTTCTCAGGGTATATGCCCAGTAGTGGGATTGCAGGGTCGTATGGTAGTTCTATTTGTAGTTTTAAGGAACCTCCATACTGTTCTCCATAGTGGCTGTATCAATTTACATTCCCAACAACAGTGCAAGGGGGTTCCCTCTTCTCCACACTCTCTCTAGCAATTATTGCTTGTAGTTTTTTGATCAGGGCCATTCTGATTGGGGTGAGGTGGCACCTCATTGTAGTTTTGATTTGCATTTCTCTAATGATTAATGATGTTGAGCATCCTTTCATGTGTTTATTGGTAATCTGTATATCTTCTTTGGAGAAATGGTTATTTAGGTCTTCAGCCCATTTTTGGATTGGATTGTTTGTTTCTTTGATTGTGTTGCATAAGCTGCTTGTATATTTTGGAGATTAATTCTTGGTCAGTTGCTTCGTTTGCAAATATTTTCTCCCATTCTGTGAGTTGTCTTTTTGTCTTGTTTATGGTTTTCTTTGCTGTGCAAAAGATTTTACGTTTCATTAGGTCCCATTTGTTTATTTTTGTTTTTATTTCCATAGGTCAAGGAGGTGGATCAAAAAGGATTTTGCTGTGATTTATGTCATAGAGGGTTCTGCCTGAGTTTTCCTTGAAGAGTTTTATAGCATCTGGCCTTATATTTAGGTCTTTAATCCATTTTACATTTATTTTTGGTGTGAGGGAGTGTGCTAATTTCATTCTTTTACATGTAGCATCCAGTCTTCCCAGCAGCACTTATTAAAGAGGCTGTCTTTTCTCCATTGTATATTCTTGTCTCCTTTGTCAAAGATAAGGGGACCATATGTGCATGGATTTATCTCTGGGCTTTCTATCCTGTTCTATTTATCTATATTTCTGCTTTTGTGCCAGTATGAGAATGTCTTGATTACTGTAGCTTTGTAGAATGGTCTGATGTCAGGGAGCCTGATTCCTCCAGCTCTGTTATTATTGTCAAGATTGCTTTGGCTGTTTGGGGTCTTTTGTGTCTCCATACAAATTTTAAGGTATTTTGTTCTAGTTCTGTGAAAAATGCCAGTGGTAGATGGATAGCGATTGCATTGAATCTGTAGATTGCTTTATGTAGTATAGTCATTTTCACAATGTTGATTCTTCCAATCCAAGAGCATGGTATACCTCTCCATCTGTTTGTATTGTCTTTAATTTCTTTCATCACTGTCTTATACTTTTCTTCATACTGGTCTTTTGTCTCCTTAGGTAGGTTTATTCCTAGGTATTTTTTTTTCTTTTTGTTGCCATTGTAAATGGGAGTGTTTCCTTAATTTATCTTTCAGATTTCTCATCATTAGTGTATATGGATGCAAGAGATTTCTCTGTATTAATTTCATATCCAGCTACTTTACCAATGCATTGATTAATTCTAGTAGTTTTCTGGTAGAGTCTTTAGAATTCTCTATGTATAGTGACATGTTATCTGCAAACAGTGACAGCTTTATTCTTCTTTTCCAATTTGGATTCCTTTTATTTCTTTTTCTACGCTGACTACTGTGGCTAAAATTTCCAAAACAATGTTGAATAACAGTTGGGAGAGTGGGCAACCTTGTCTAATTACTGATATTAGTGGAAATGGTTTCAGTTTTTCACCATTGAAAACAATGTTTGCTGTGGGTTTGTCATATATGGCCTTTATTATGTTGAGATAAGTTCCTTCTATGCCTATTTTCTGGAGGGTTTTTATCATAAATCGGTGTTGAATTTTGTCAAAAACTTTTTCTGCATCTATTGATGTGATGATATAGTTTTTATTTTTCAGTTTGTTAATATGGTGTATCAAATTGATTGATTTGCATATATTGAAGAATCCTTGCATTCCTGGGATAAAATCCACTTGATCGTGGTGCATGGTCCTTTTAATGTGTTGTTGGATTCTGTTGACTAGTATTTTGTTGAGGACTTTTGCATCTATGTTCGTCAGGGATAGTGGTCTGTAGTTTTCTTTCTTTGTGACATCTTTGTCTGATTTTGTTTTCGGGGTGATGGTGGCCTCATCAAATGAGTTTGGGAGTGTTCTTCCCTGTGCTATGTTTTGGAAGATTTTGATAAGGATAAGTGTTAGTTCTTCTCTAAATGTTTGATAGACTTCACCTGTGAAGTCATCTGTTCCTGGACTTTTGCTTGTTGGATGGCTTTTAATCACAGTTTTAATTTCAGTGCCTGTGATTTATCTGTTTATATTTTCTGTTTCTTCCTGGTTCAGTCTTGGAAAGTTGTGCTCTTCTAAGAATTTGTCCATTTCTTCCAGGTTTTCCATGTTATTCACATATTGTTACTTGTAGTAATCTCTCATGATCCTTTGTATTTCTGCAGTGTCAGTTGTTACTTCTCCTTTTTCATTTCTAATTCTGTTGATTTGAATCTTCTCCCTTTTTTTTTGTGATGAGTTTGACTAGTGGTTTATCAGTTTTGTTTATCTTCTCAAAGACCAGATTTTAGTTTTATTGATCTTTGCCATTGTTTCCTTCATTTCTTTTTCATTTATTTTGGATCTGATCTTTATGATTCATTTCCTTCTGCCAACTTTGGGGTTTTTTCCTTCTTCTTTCTCTAATTGCTTTAGGTGTAAGGTTAGGTTGTTTATTTGAGATGTTTCTTGTATCTTAAGGTAGAATTGTATTGCTATAAACTTCCCTATTTAAACTGCTTTTGCTGCATCCCATAGGTTTTGGGTCATTGTGTTTTCATTGTCATTTGTTTATAGGTATATTTTTGATTTTCCCTTTCATTTCTTCAGTGATCTCTTGGCTATTAAGTAGTGCATTGTTAAACCTCCATGTGTTTGTATTATCACAGATATTTTTTCCTGTAATTTATAACTAGTCTCATAGCATTGTGGTCAGAAAAGACACTTGATACAATTTCAATTTTCTTAAATTTACCAAGGCTTGGGCTTCCCTGGTGGCGCAGTGGTTGAGAGTCCACCTGCTGATGCAGGGGACACGGGTTTGTGCCCTGGTCCAGGAAGATCCCACATGCTGCAGAGCGGCTAGGCCCATAAGCCATGGCCGCTGAGCCAGCATGTCCGGAGCCTGTGCTCTGCAACGAGAGAGGCCACGACAGTGAGAGGCCCACATAACGCAAAAAAAAAAAAAAAAAATTTACCAAGGCTTGATTTGTGGCTCAAGATATGATCTGTCCTGGAGAATGTTCCATGAGCACTTGAGAAGAAAGTGTATTCTGTTGTTATTTGTTGCAATGTCTTATAAATATAAATTAAGTCCATCTTGTTTAATGTATAATTTAAAGCTTGTGTTTCCTTATGTATTTTCATTTTGGATAATCTGTCCATTGGTGAAAGTGGGGTTTTTAATTCTGCTACTATGATTGTGTTACTGTTGATTTCCCCTTTTATGGCCTTTAGCATTTGCCTTATGTATTGAGGTGCTCCTATGTTGGGTGCATAAATATTTACAATTGTTTTATCTTCTTCTTGGGTTGATCCCTTCATCATTCTGTAGTGCCCTTTTTTGTCTCTTGTAATAGTCTTTATTTTAAAGTCTACTTTATCTGATATGAGTATTGCTACTCCAGCTTTCTTTTGATTTCCATTTGCATGGAATATATTTTTCCATCCCCTCACTTTCAGTCTGTATGTGTTGTTAGGTCTGAAGTGAGTCTCTTGTAGACAGCATATATACGGGTCTTGTTTTTGTATCCATTCAGCCAATTTATGTCTTTTGGTTGGAGCATTTAATCCATTTACATTTAAGGTAGTTAGTTATATGTATGTTCCTATTACTATTTTCTTAATTATTTGGGGTTTGTTATTGCCGGTCTTTTCCTCCTCTTGTGTTTCCTGCCTATAGAGGTTCCTTTAGCATTTGTTCTAAAGCTGGTTTGGTGGTGTTGAATTCTCTTAGCTTTTATTTGTCTGTAAAGTTTTTAATTTCTCTATCAAATCTGAATGAGATCCTTGCTGGGTTGAGTAATCTTGGTTGTATGTTTTCCCCTTTCATCACTTTAAATATGTCCTGCCACTCCCTCCTTGCTTGCAATTTCTGCTGAAAGATCAGCTGTTAACATTATGGGGATTCCTTTGTATGTTATTTGTTGTTTTTCCCTTGCTGCTTTTAATATTTTTTATTTAATTTTTGACAGTTTGATTAATATGTGTCTTCACATGTTTCTCCTTGGATTTATCCTGTATTGGGCTCTCTGTGCTTTCTGGACTTGATTAACTACTTCCTTTCCCATATTAAGGGAGTTTTCAACTATAATCTCTTCAAATATTTTCTCAGTCCCTTTATTTTTTTCCTCTCCTTCTTGGACCTCTACAATTCGAATGTTGGTACCTTTAATGTTGTTCCAGAGGTCTCTGCAACTGACCTCAGTTCTTTTCATTCTTTTTTCTTTATTCTGGTCTGCAGTAGTTATTTCTACTATTTTGTGTTCTAGGTCACTTATCCATTCTTCTTCCTTAGTTATTCTGTTATTGATTCCTTCTAGAGAATTTTTAATTTCATTTATTGTGTTGTTCATCATTGTTTGTTTGCTCTTCAGTTCTTCTAGGTCCTTGTTAAACTACTCTTGTATTTTCTCTATTCTATTTCCAAGATTTTGCATCATCTTTACTATCATTACTCTGAATTATTTTTCAGGTAGACTGCCTATTTCCTCTTCTTTTGTTTTGTCTGCTTGGTTTTTACTGTGCTCCTTCATCTGCTGTGTGTTTCTCTTTCTTCTCATTCTGTTTATCTTACTGTGTTTTGGGGTCTGCTTTTCACAAGCTGCCAGTTTATAGTTCTTGTTGTTTTTTGGTGCCTGAGGTCTTCTGCCAGTGTTCAGTAGTGTTTTGTAGGAGTTGTTCCACATGTGGATGCATTTCTAATGTATTTGTGGGGAGGAAGGTGATCTCCATGTCTTACTCTTCTGCCATCTTGAAGATCCTCCCCTACACAGATATTTTTATAACTCAAGGAATATCTTCTCATGAATTTCTCTTTAGGAAAATGATCAGATGTATTAATTTAAGAGGTGATTTAATGTCATCTCAAAAACCATTTAGGAGCATTAATACAACTAAATGTACAAGTAAAACTTAATCAAACAATGGAAATTAAGTTATTAATCAGAATTGTAAGTGTTGTATACCTTATCCATGTAGAAATTATGTAACTAACAAGAAATGCAAAGTTTATATGAAGAGAAGATAAGAAATCAGATAAATTCTCTGTCTATTCTGCTCCAGGTTAAGCCTTTGATTATATTTAAAGTAATTTTGGGGTAAGTGCATTTTTACAACAAACTGAAAACTAAGATTTTTTTTTCAAATTTAAATATACACAGATAGATGAGGGAAGAGAGGAGGGAAAAAACAGGATACCTACTAATTTAATTGTGGCTCACTGCTTAATAATAAGATATATTTTTAAAAAAACCACCAGACTAAGGGTTTTATAGAAAGTTAAAATAAAAATAATGGTGAGCAATACAACAAAAATGTAAGTATTTTTAAATATCATAAAATTCACATATACACACAAACAAAAGAAAATGAATCCCATAGTAAAACATACTTAAAAATATCATAAACAAATATAATAGAAAATAGTGTTAATTCATACTGAAAAGAAAATAGATGTCAGAGAAAAATCCTAAATGTATGCTGTATTCAAGAGACAGACCTAAAATAAGAGATGTATTAAGATTAACAATTTAAGGGAGAGACAAACATATGGCAAGTAAATTCAAATTAAAAGAAAGCAGGTGTTGCTAATATGACCTCAGATATTTTAGAATTTACATCCAAAGTATTAAATAAAACAGAGAAGAACCTTTATAATGCTAAAAGTTATACCTCATAATGAAGACATAAATTTTAGGAATATCTGCACACAAACATAAAAATACAGAGACAAATTCTTTTTTAAAGAAATTATAAACCATGAGAAAAAGAGAGACAGAAATACTCAGACAACAAAAAATTTACTTCTAAAATAAAATTAAAAATACAATAAACTATTTGGCCTAATCAAGTAAAAGGAGTGAGAGACCATGGTTAACTCTCCCATCGTTGGCCGTCACTAAAGCTTTACATAAACCTAATACGTGCTGTGTCTGTGCTTATGTTTTTCATTCTAGTCATCTAACAGTCTTTATGCCTCAAACACTTGAGGGTGCAAGGGGAAGGACAGGACTTTTCCCCAAATATAAATATTGTCATGGCTAACCCTGCCACTAATTGCCATTTCATATAGCTGTTCGGCATAGACTCCCAGACAATCTTGCCAAGAGTGAGCTCAGTGACTCCACAACCCTGAAACTTGAGCTGGACATACAGGCCAAAGCAAAGCTTATGCCATATCATATTGCTGTTGAATGATGGTCCCTATTCATATCAAGAAGGAGTGATACACCCCAAATACAAATGCAAGACTTCACAGCCATGAGTCAGGTTCCCTTTCTAGAGTCTGAAATACAACACATTTAGATTCTTTTGTGATGCCTTACAGTGAATGGTGGATCTGTAGACTTGCTACTGTTTCACTATTTATCAGTTTTCCTTTATGAACACTGTTCCAGTGTTTGGTGTATATGCTGCTTGCATAATTTCTTTACAATACAGAGTGAATGTTCAATAATGAAAAAATATATATATGGTAGAAGTAATGTCATACACAAAAAGAGTTTGACACAAACTTTGATCAAGTCTATGCAAATTAATATGAAATATGGGTTAAGTTGCTTAAATACTTTCTAAAAAGTAAAATTCTCAAAAATGATGACTAGAGAGAAAATTTAGAGTAATTTCTTTTTTGTTGGAATTAAGAAAAGTGTCAAGTGTCAAACCGTTTCTACATCTCTTTGACACTAGTTGACAATAATGTGGTTACAAGGTAATCCCACCTAAGCTTTTTAAAAGACAAATGATGACAGTTATCTGTAAGAAAAAGAAAAGAAAAGAAAAATGAAAACAATACAAGAACTTGCTAATATATTAATCAACAAAAGAATTCTACAATCAAATTCTTAAGTACTGTAGCAAACATCCTACATATTAACAAACATAAATTAGTAGCACATTGAAAGAATTAGACATCAGGATTGATTAGGTTTTAAGGTATACAAGCATGTTCCTGTATTAGAAAAGCTACCAATACAGGCCATTATTTTAATCTTTATTTTTTTATTTTTTTTATTTTTTTTTAAACATCTTTATTGGAGCATAATTGCTTTACAATGGTATGTTAGTTTCAGCTTCACAACAAAATGAATCAGTTATATATATACATATGTTCCCATATCTCTTCCCGCTTGCGTCACCCTCCCTCCCACCCTCCCTATCCCACCACTCCAGGCGGTCACACAGCACCGAGCTGATCTCCCTGTGCTATGCGGCTGCTTCCCACTAGCTATCTACCTTACGTTTCCATTATTTTAAAATCATCGAACAAAAGTGATATGATTATCTCTGAATATACTAAAACATATTTTAAAAAACATTATAGCTCTTGGTTTTAAATATCAGCAATAGCACAAGTAAATGGTTATGTCTTTAAAATGATCAGATCTACTCCTGCCTGGTGTCACTTCTGCCAACAGAACAAGACTGAGTGTTTTTCAGAAGCAAAGGACAGTTGTATTCTTTGAGCAAAGAATGGAATGTGAGCTCATGCTCTAAAGTACATGCTCTTCCCAGCAAGCCGTTGGCTGGGGGACTTTATAGGGTTCTTGTCAGCAGAGAAGTAGAGCAGAGTCCTTGAGGGTTGGGTACAGTTGTGTTGCATCCAGCACATCAGCACATCAGATCAAAGTGTCAGGTGCAGCATGTCTGCACACAGCCCAGCAACACCATCCTGAATTGAGGTGTTGTGTTCAGCACTTCTCCACATGGTTCGCGAAGTTAGGGTGTTCAACACAGCACTTCTGTGCTGGGAACTCTAATCCAACATGTTAGGTGCAAGACCTCTGCCTATGGGCCCCTAAAGTCAATTGAAACTAGTTTAAGTACCAAAGAAGAGGTTAGACCTTATCTTATCACCTAGATTCCATTTTATTTTTCCCAGGGACCCTGGTGGGCTTCTCAAGTGACATATTTATGTCACCAAAACACAGCATTATGTTTAATGTGGAAATGTCTCTTTAGTATATTGATATATAAAGAGTTCCTAGAAAATTATAAATTAGAAAGAGCAGCATACCAAAGAAAAGGAGCTAAAGAATAAAGAATTCACAGAATGGAATGAGTAGATGGTGATAACCCATGCAAGTTATAGAGATAACTCCAGCTCACAAATAGATAAATTATATGTGATTAGCCACAGTGAAATGGGATAAAATAATGAATATGTAATATTTAAAATTATATTTATTCATCATCACCCATTTTAACACTTCCTCCTCCTAAGCCTGGTATAGTTTTCCTAAGCCTTTATTGCCTTCTAAAATATTATATAATTTAAGATTTATAATATTTCAAGTCTGCTTTCTCAGAATGTATGGTCTATGATGACAAAGTTTTTTTTGTTTTTTTTGTTGTTGTTGTTTTTAATAGATCCTTATTGGAGTATAAGTGCTTCACAATACTGTGTTAATTGCCTGCTTTGCTTACTAATATGATGCAATTGTTCAAAAAAATGTTTGCAAATTTAACTGATTAATAATTAGGATGCAAACAAAAATTTCATGATGACAAGGGAGTCTATTTTCGTTAAGGTAAATGAAACTCTAGTGGGTTACATCGATGTGAATTCTTTTACAAAGTTACTTCACAAAAAAATTATGATCTATTCTATAAGATGCAAATAGATGACCTAACAATAATAACTTTACCTTTAAATTTTCTTACATGAGTCTCTGAAAAGGCATTTTGAAAATAAAACATATTAATTGCATATTGTTAAGTAGACAAGTGTTAGTCACAAGTTCTCTCTTGTGCAAGTTGAATTACCACACACGGAGAGAAAATTAAGGCATCATTCTTGCTGGTTTGAAACCGTCACATATTTATATTATATTTCTCTACCCCTTCACCTCTAATTAGTTTAAATAGCTGCACTTTTCATCTTCAAACATAACTTTGTTTCTCTTTTTAAAATTTCTATTACTAGAATTATTAATACGTTTTATTGTTTCACACTTTGATTCATATAATTTTATATCCACTCTCTTTTCAGTTTTCTCTTTATTAAATAGCAAATGTTTATGTGCTAACAAAAAATAGCACTTTGTCTTGGAACTGTGGTATCCACATATTAAAAAAATAATCTTTTTCTAAATGAGATTCACAGAGAAATAGTCATATTTTATTTTCTACATTAATGCCTATAGAAAAGGTGTGTTTTCT
Source organism: Grampus griseus (assembly GCF_964374135.1). NCBI lineage: Eukaryota > Metazoa > Chordata > Mammalia > Artiodactyla > Delphinidae > Grampus > Grampus griseus. The sequence continues at coordinate 51,216,184 of NC_139012.1, forward strand.
TCAGATGTGGTAGTATACTCAACTTTAGATAATGTTATTCATAAGAAAATTGTAGTAGTTTTATTTTTCTGCCATCCTAAAAATATTTTATAAAAAAGAGATTTACCTTTAAGAAATTTTTCCATATATCGTTACTCAAAAACAATTGCATACCACTATTTTTCCCTATGCCACTTCATATTTCAGCTAATACATAGTGTCTTTTAATTTTAAAAAAGCTACAATTTGTGTGTGTTCCAAATTAATAAATGTTTTCAATTGTATTAAGAAAGAAATATTTTAATATTTTTGATAAAAGGTAAAATGTTTATAGGAATGCAAACAAGGCATTGATGTATTAGATATTACTTTATGTTTATTTAGCTAAATAGGAAGTAGTCATCATGGTAAAAGCCATTAAAATTAAATTTTATTTTGATTTTGCATAGTGATAATCAGGAAATTAAGAGAGATGATAAGATGAGGTTAATTTTTAAATTACTATTTTGGATAAATCAAAAGACTCATAACGTTAATAGCATTTGAGAAGCAGATAACATAAATATAATTGTGGTTGTAGAGATTGATGGGTATATTTTAATTAATCCACATAAGTTCTTTATTTTATATTTCTGTGTAAGTCTCAACAGAGGATAACAACAGCATTTTACAAAATGTTAGTGAAAATCCACTCAGCAGATAACAGATGAAACCATTAATATTTTAAAATTAAAACTTAGAACAATCACTCTCTACCAAAACCTTTCTATGACAGAGAAGAAACAGGAAATATGATTTATGCATTAGAAAGGCAAATGTAAATCAAATACTGACTTTCTGACATAGTATGCTGCTCAAACTTGACTTTATAATTTAAATAAAATCAATTGTTTGGAGGATATTTTTTAAACCATTATGTGTCAACTCATCCTCAGTATATTTAAATTTTGCATATCCAATGTTATTGGATATGCAAAATCCAATAAGAGTTTACCTGATTATTTGGTTATGGAATAAGCAAATTTGGTATTATCCATTGTCTTTTTTACCCACTTCTGTCAAATACTTTATTGTATTTAATTAATTGTTTTACAGAAGGTATCTGCTTTTTAAGAAATACTAACATAAACATACTGGGGAGATTTGAAACAAATATGAAGTCGAAATTAATAATGATCCAGAATTACTCCAATACCATAGAAATTCAAATTCAGATCACTTTGTTCCATCCTGACAAATAACCAGTTTAGGGATGGTCTCTGAATGAATGGTTTTATGAACCATAAACTCTTAAGTGTGACATTTTACATTAATTCATAAGCACACAAATAATACAAGCTTTTCAAAGTATATGATCATCATCATCATTACTATCATCTAGATATGTTAGCATCAACTGAGGTTTGGAAATTAAAATGTAACATGAATGGGACACTATTTTTATAACAAAGAATTACATTCACCTCTGTCTCAAATGTTGCAATTTTAAAGAAAGAGAAAACTTGTGCTTAGCTATTAGACTTAAACTAAAATATCCAAACCATAACACTAGTCTACTATGTGCTTTAAAGTTAATGTATTAAATACAATTCAGGCTAAGAGATTCCAAGATATATTAACATAAATAAGACAGAAATTTCTTTCTCTGTCTTTTAATTATTCAAATGAGCTGATGGTTCAGACTGGTGGTTTGTTTTAGCTCCACTATATTTTTCAAAGGCCCAGGATTCTTTCCACCCCCTCTTTCCTCCTTCCCTCTCTCCCTCCTTTTTATTTCCTCCTTCCCTAATTCCATCCTTCCTTTCTTCCTTCCTTTATTCTTTCCTTGTTTTCCTTCACCACTCACTCTTTAAAAACTAGGATATTTTTCTCACTTGACTACCAAAGCAAGGCCAGCTACAAGATTTTGTTCCTGCTTACAACAAGAAAGATAGAACCATTTCTTCTTAGCTAGTGATGTTTACATTGTACATATCATTTCTGCTTATCTTTCATCAGTAATAACTGTTTAATATGAACATATTTAGATATTAAGAGGACTTGGAAATTTATTTTCCATCAAATAAGCATGTGCCTAGTTAACACTATACAACTATGGAAGAAAGACAAAATGTATTTTGGAGGCAGTGGCAGTTCACCACATTTAATTAAAAAAGAAAATATATTATTATTTTTTCTTTTATTTTAAGGATATATTATGATGATGGTAACAAACTTTAGTTGATTAAATTTAATTTTAATAACTCATAAATTCTGAACTTATTTATCAGTGTTTTGTCTATAGAGGATAAATATGTGAAATATGTATATTTATATTTATCAAAGTAGTGTGTATGTATTAGATAATACAGAAAACATCAAAGAGATTGCTGTTTAAATATTTCAAAACTAATGTCTGCTTAACTGGTGGAAATTCGTTTCTTCTCACAACATTAGATTTTTCAGCTATAATCATTTATTATAAATGTCAAATTTTCATGAACACTGGCTTACATATTCATTCATTTTTCTACATTTAGTAAAAAAGGTGGTATTTTACATTTTATGTGTAATGTTGCCCTCATATGAATAAAATACTTCACATTGTAATTCTGTTTTATTCCCTCAATGTAATTAATATACCATTATACCAGTGATATATATATGTGTGTGTATATATATATATATACACACACATATGTATATATATATAATAAAGTGATTAATAACCCTATTTAAAAAATCATTCAATAAGAATTCTGCTTCCAGAAATTTTGAACAAACTTTTTCTGGAACTACTTACCTGATGAGACCATCTACCAGAATTGAATAATATGTAGAAAACATCTATTTGAATCCATCAAATGCTATCAACTCAACAAGAATTATAGAGCCAAAAGCCCTGGAAAGAAGGAAAACCCATTCCAAATGTCAGCATCACATTTGGCAATGCCTTTTCTCCTAAGTCATTGCAAAATCTGTGGTTATGAGGATGCAACATGGAGCAAAAAACAGTAACAGAAAGGCTGAAAGGAACAGTAGAACTTTCAGGCATATCATAATGTTGGATGACAAAAACTGAATTTCAGGGGCCAGGAAGGGAAAAAGCTTAAGTAGTCACCTCAGGATCTCAGTTTGGACTGTATCATAGAGGTTAGAGTAGATGACAAATAAAACAGGTCCCCCATTGACCACAGTCTAGTTTAAAATATGCTTAAAATATGCTCAAATTATGCTGAATTCAATTGGAGTAAACTATTCTGTTCCTTTTCTAACTTTTATTTAGAAGTCTTTCTTGAGGAATAGAGCATCATACAGAGCTTCAAATTATTCCTTCATACTTCTTCATATTCAATATCTCACAGTAAATCAGAAGTAATAAGGATATTAAAAAGATAACTAAAACCAACATAAAAACAGAGACTGTAAAAACAAACTCAGGAGGTACTGATATTGCCATTATCAAATGTCAGTACATTATAAAACTTAGTTATACTTTGCTTAGTATGTTTAAAAATAAAAAAAAAAATTTGGTAAGAATAAGAATTTAAAAATAAAGCCTCATGACAATTCTAGAAATGAAATTTGAAAACTGAAATTAAGTACTTTGTCTTTAGTTTCAAAAGCAAACTAGAAACAGCTCAAGAGAAAGTTAGTGAGCTGGGAATAGGTTAGTAAAAACTAGTTAATTGAGTCATAGAACAGTTAAAGGACAGAAAATGTAGGAAATTATGTAAGAGATAATTTTTCAAAAGTGAAGGAGCCAATCTATTTGTATCTAGAGTCCCAGTATGAGAGAATAGAGATAATGAAATAAAACCAAAATTTTAAAGGTTAATGGATAGGCATTTCCAAAATTGTTAAAATAATTTATAACAGAAATTCAGGATAATCATAAAGACTACCCATAAGGATTTCTTACTAAAACTTAAAAATCAAAGTTATAGAGAACATTTTAAAATCAGTCAGAGGGAGGAAATTTGGGGTTATAAAACAGAAATCTCCAATAGAATTTAGAGTACCTAAAATATCTTAAAAGAACTGAAAGATCATATATATATATATATATATATATATTTATTTATTTATATACATATATATTTTTATATATGTATATAAATATATAAATTTAGAATTTTATATCCTATAGTAGTATATTTAATAATGAAAGTGAGAGAAGTATATTTCTTGGTAAGTATAGGAGCTTGTGGTAGGTCCATGCTCCTACTGCAACAATTAGCAAACAAGATTTATTTTTAAAGTTATATTTTTTAAAGACAGTGAAAGAATGAAGATTACATAAACTAAAATTATAGAAAAGATGAGTCTTTTCTAGGCCAGCAAATAATCATTAGGTATTTCTTTCCTGGGAGAACTTTCTAATTCTGGGCATAGAAAAAATATTCAGGATTTTCCCAGTCAGAGAGATTTTACTGATAGATGGAGATATCAGTGGAGCTTTTGACAGTCACAGGGGCAGGCATGATAGATGAGAAACTAGAGAATGCTAAAGCACATGGGCATTTTTCCCACAGAATTTATGCTGACATACAGGATTATGTATAAACCTGGGGAAACTGAGCTAGAAAGCTTGAAGAATTATAGTAAATATTCTGCAGTCTCTTGATACATAAGAAAGTAAAAGAGAAGAAAAAACCTGACTCCACGTTGGAACTATTCCTTTAGCTCTAACCTTTGTGCTCTGTTACCTGTGCTTAGTCATGCTGGTTCTGCAACTTTGCCTCCTCAAACACAAAAAAAGAATGTTGCCTATAGCCTGAAATATACATAGTAGCCTTTTTCAAGGCTATGCCTCCCAGGCTTGACCTTTAAGGGCGTAACCCTTTTCATTTCTATAGAGATAAAATGTTGCAGAACAGAAAATAACATTTGTCTTGAATGTTTACAGGAACATCATGACCAGGACTTCATGGACAGCTGCAAGAACAAAAGGTTATTAAATCCCCTCTAGAGTCTGGCTGGCACCTAGAAGTGTAACCACTAGCAACTCCCCTTCCCCTTTTAGTATAAAAGAAGCCTGAATTTTAACTCGGGTAAGATGGTTCTTTGGGACACTGGTTTGACATCTTCAGATCTGATGTCTTTCTATATAAAGTTGGTATTCCTTGACCAAAACCTTGTCCCTCCATTTATTGGTCTGAACTATGGGCAAGCAGTAGGAGCTTGGACTCAGTATCACTATTAGAGGAAGGGGATCTCTTCACACCTTGTTTCCTCCTTAGACATTTGCAAATTTTTGAACTTCACACAATGGGAGGTTAAAGTTTAAACTTAAAATCTCTGATGTGTAAATGTATGCTCCTGAACTATTTGGTACTGATCTGTAAGGCACACAGTCTTGGAAGGTAAATGCTAAGGAAGAGACAAATAAGAGATGAACTGAATCTTACTAAAATTGCAACCTGACCCCAATCTAGCTCAGTCACCACATTGATTAATTTAGTTACCCAAGTAAGACCACAGTTGGAGATTTTTGTGCAAGTGAGTAAGTGCTTTTCCTTTCTAATGAGGAAGTGCTTTTGGTAGAAATCTATACCAGAATGCACAAAGGATGATAGAGTAGAAGAGGTAAAAAGATAGTTTTAGGAGAGTCTGCTCTCAGCCTGTTGCCAAAGAGAGCTCTATAACATAAATTGTATCACAATGATTATCCCAAATACAAGAGGCTTACCTGTAGTATCATCGAAGAAATTTGCCAATTTTCTCATGCTAAGCTATTATGACCTGGGAAAGGTGATCATAATGTCTGGGACATTGCTGGAAGAACATCTACAGTTCATAATGTTTCAGGTAATTACATTGAAAACACCAAATACCTGGTAAGAAATCAACTAAATATTTGCAGAACATCTACAAAAAAAATGCAGAAATGAATAAATAATTATTATATAAATATAAAAAATAGAAATTTAAACATGTTCAAACAAACAGCAAAAGTAAGAATGTGTCAGCAGCAAACCCACTAGTTATTTATCTTTAGTTAGAAGAAAAATATTCTCAAATGGAAATATGGAGATACAGAAGAAATAAGAATGTAATAACAATAATAAATTTGGGTAAATTTAAATAAATATAAGATGTAATAAAAGGATATTAATAATTTCCTATGACATGAACATTTACATATGCTCAAAATATGTGACAAATTATTAGAAAATCATGAGGACAGTAACTATAGATAACATTCAAATGTGTTACATGAAGAGTGGAAAATGTTCTAATTTATATTGAGCTTTAAGGTCAAGGATAAAAGAAGAAATTTTTAGGAATCCCACTAAGATAATCAAAAACTATAAGAGTATTGTGGTTATAGAGGGTGAAAAAGGAATAATAAAATATATCATATATTAAATAAACAGTAAGATACTAGATTTTAAGCCAAAATATACCAACAATTACATTAAATGTAAATGGGATAAATATTCTAATTAAAAACAGATGGTCACATTGGATTTAAACACTAATGTTTATAAGGAATGACTGCTTTATATATAAGGATATAGAAAGTGCAGATAAATCTGTCAAAGAGGTCCTGTTAAACGTAGAAACGTTGGAGCAATTTTTCACTGAGAGGTACAGTAGTTTGTTTTCTATGTCATAGTAAGTCAGTCTCTTAATGAGAAGACAAAAATTTCAATTTGAGTGACAGCAGTAATGGATTCTTTTTTTTTTCATCTTTATTGGAGTATAATTGCTTTACAATGGTGTGTTAGTTTCTGCTTTATAACAAAGTGAATCAGTTATACATATAAATATGTTCCCATATCTCTTCCCTCTTGGTCTCCCTCCCTCCAACCCTCCCTAACCCAACCCTCCAGGCAGTCACAAAACACCAAGCTGATCTACCTGTGTTTTGTGGCTGCTTCCCACTAGCTATCCACCTAACATTTCATAGGGTATATATGTCAATGTCTCTCTATCGCTTTGTCACGGCTTACCCTTACCCCTCCCCATATCCTCAACTCCATTCTCTAGTAGGTCTCTGTCTTTATTCCTGTCTTACCCCTAGGTTTTTCATGACATTTATTTTTCTTAAATTCCATATATATGTGTTAGCATATGGTATTTATCTTTCTCTTTCGGACTTACTTCACTCTGTATGACAGACTCTAGGTCTATCCACCTCATTAAAAATAGATCAATTTTGTTTCTTTTTATAGCTGAAAAATATTCCATTGTATGTATGTGCCACATCTTCTGTATCCATTCATCTGATGATGAACACTTAGGTTGTTTCCATCTCCGGGTTATTGTAAATAGAGCTGCAAAGAATATTTTGGTACATGACTCTTTTTGAATTACGGTTTTCTCAGGGTATATGCCCAGTACTGGAATTGCTAGGTCATATGGTAGTTCTATTTGTACTTTTTTAAGGAACCTCCATACAGTTCTCCATAGTGGCTAAACCAATTCACATTCCCACCAGCAGTGCAAGAGTGTTCCCTTTTCTCCACACCCTCTCCAGCATTTATTGTTTCTAGATATTTTGATGATGGCCAATCTGACTGGTGTGAGATGATATCTCATTGTAGTTTTGATTTGCATTTCTCTAATGATTAATGATGTTGAGCATTCTTTCATGTGTTTGTTGGCAGTCTGTATATGTACTTTGGAGAAATGTCTATTTAGGTCTTCTGACATTTTTGGATTGAGTTGTTGTTTTTTTTTGTTATTGAGCTGCATGAGCTTCTTGTAAATTTTGGAGATTAATCCTTTGTCAGTTGCTTCATTGCAAGTATTTTCTCCCATTCTGAGTGTTTTCTTTTGGTCTTGTTTATGGTTTCCTTTGCTGTGCAAAAGCTTTGAAGTTTCATTAGGTCCCATTTGTTTATTTTTGTTTTTATTTCCATTTCTGTAGGAGGTGGGTCAAAAACGATCTTGCTGTGATTTATGCCATAGAGTGCTCTGCCTATGTTTTCCTCTAAGAGTTTGATAGTTTCTGGCCTTACATTTAGGTCTTTCATCCATTTTGAGCTTATTTTTGTGTATGGTGTTAGGGAGTGGTATAATCTCATACTTTTACACCTACCTTTCCAGGTTTCCCAGCACCACTTATTGAAGAGGTTGTCCTTTCTCCACTGTACATTCCTGACTCCTTTATCAAAGGTAAGTTGACCATATGTGCGTGGGTTTATCTCTGGGCTTTCTATCCTGTTCCACTGATCTACCTTTCTGTTTTTGTGGCAGTACCACACTGTCTTGATTACTGTAGCTTTGTAGCATAGTCTGAAGTCAGGGAGCCTGACTCCTCCAGCTCCGTTTTTCGTTCTCAAGATTGCTTTGGCTATTCGGGGTCTTTTGTGTTTCCATACAAATTGTGAAATTTTTTGTTCAAGTTCTGTGAAAAATGCCAGTGGTAGTTTGATAGGGATTGCATTGAATCTGTAGATTGCTTTGGGTAGTAGAGTCATTTTCACAATGTAGATTCTTCCAATCCAAGAACATGGTATATCTCTCCATCTATTTGTATCATCTTTAATTTCTTTCATCAGTGTCTTATAACTTTCTGCATACAGGTGTTTTTTCTCCTTAGGTAGGTTTATTCCTAGATATTTTATTCTTTTTGTTGCAATGGGAAAAGGGAGTGTTTTCTTGATTTCACTTTCAGATTTTTCATCATTAGTGTATAGGAATGCCAGAGATTTCTGTGCATTAATTTTGTATCCTGCTACTTTACCAAATACACTGATTAGCTCTACTAGTTTTCTGGTAGCATTTTTAGGATTCTCTATGTATAGTATCATGTCATCAGCAAACAGTGACAGCTTTACTGCTTCTTTTCCATTTTGGATTCCTTTTATTTCCTTTTCTTCTCTGAATGCTGTGGCTAAAACTTCCAAAAGTTTGTTGAATAAGAGTGCTGTTGTCTTCTTCCTGTTCTTAGTGGAAATGTTTTCAGTATTTCACCATTAAAGACAATGTTGGCTGTGGGTTTTTCATATATGGCCTTTATTATGTTGAGGAAAGTTCCCTCTTTGCCTACTTTCTGCAGGGTTGTTATCATAAATGCATGTTGAATTTTGTCAAAACTTTGTCTGCATCTATTGAGATGATCATATGGTTTTTCTCCTTCAATTAGTTAATATGGTTTATCACATTGATAGATTTGCACATATTGAAGAATCCTTGCATTCCTGGAATAAACCCCAATTTATCATGGTGTATGCTCCTTTTAATGTGCTGTTGGATTCTGTTTGCTAATATTTTGTTGAGGATTTTTGAATCTATGTTCATCAGTGATATGGGGCTGTAGTTTTCTTTCTTTGTGACATCCTTGTCTGGTTTTGGGTGATGGTGGCCTCGTAGAATGAGATTGGGAGTGTTCTTCCCTCTGCTATATTTTGGAAGAGTTTGAGAAAGATAGGTGTTAGCTTTTCTCTAAATGTTTGATAGAATTCGCCTGTGAAGCCATCTGGTCCTGGGTTTCTGTTTGTTGGAAGATTTTCAATCACAGTTTCAATTTCAGTGCTTGTGATTGGTCTGTTCATATTTTCTATTTCTTCCTGATTCAGTCTCAGGAGGTTGTGCATTTCTAAGAAATTGACCATTTCTTCCAGGTTGTACATTTTTATTGGCATAGAGTTGCTTGTAGTAATCTCTCATGATCTTTTGTATTTCTGCAGTGTCAGTTGTTACTTGTCCTTTTTCATTTCTAATTCTATTGATTTGAGTTTTCGCCCTATTTTTCTTGACTCTGGCTAATGGTTTATCAATTTTGTTTATCTTCTCAAAGAACCAGCGTTTAGTTTAATTGATCTTTGCTACTATTTCCTTCATTTTTTTTCATTTATTTCTGATCTGATTTTTATGATTTCTTTCCTTCTGCTAACTTTGAAGGTTTTTTTGTTCTTCCCTCTCTAATTGCTTTAGGTGCAAGGTTAGGTTGTTTATTTGAGATGTTTCCTGTTTCTTAAGGTAAGATTGTATTGCTATAAACTTCCCTCTTAGAACTGCTTTTGCTGCATCTCATAGGTTTTGGGTCATCGTGTCTCCATTGTCATTTGTTTCTAGGTATTTTGTGATTTCTTCTTTGATTTCTTCAGTGATCACTTTGTTATTAAGTAGTGTATTATTTAGCCTCCATGTATTTGTATTTTTTACAGATCTTTTCCTGTAATTGATATCTAGTCTCATAGCATTGTGGTTGGAAAAAGATACTTGATACAATTTCAATTTCTTAAATTTACAAAAGCTTGATTTGTGACCCAAGATATGATCTATCCAGGAGAATGTTCCATAAGCACTTGAAAAGAAAGTGTATTCTGTTGTTTTTGGATGGAATGTCCTATAAATGTCAATTAAGTCCATCTTGTTTAATGCATCATTTAAAGCTTCTGTTTCCTTATTTATTTTCATTTTTGGATGATCTGTCCATTGGTGAAAGTGAGGTGCTAAAGTACCCTAATATGAATGTGTTGCTGTCGATTTCCCCTTTTATGACTGTTAGTATTTGCCTTATGTTTTGAGGTGTTCCTATGTTGGGTACATAAATATTTACAATTGTTATATCTTCTTCTTGGATCGATCCCTTGATCATTATGTAGTGTCCTTCTTTGTCTCTTCTAATAGTCTTTATTTTAAAGTCTATTTTGTCTGATATGAGAATTGCTACTCCAGCTTTATTTTGGTTTCCATTTGCATGGAATATCATTTTCCATCCCCTTACTTTCAGTCTGTATGTGTCTCTAGGTCTGAAGTGTGTCTCTTGTAGACAGCATATATACGGGTCTTGTTTTTGTATCCATTCAGCCAATCTGTGTCTTTTGGTGGGAGCATTTAGTCCATTTACATGTAAGGTAATTATCAATGTTTATGTTCCCAGTCCCATTTTCCTAATTGTTTTTTGTTCGTTATTGTAGGTCTTTTCCTCCTCTTGTGTTTCTTGTCTAGAGAAGTTCCTTTAGCATTTGTTGTAAAGCTGGTTTTGTGGTGCTGAACTCTCAGCTATTGCTTGTCTGTAAGGTTTTTAATTTCTCCATCAAATCTGAATGAGATCCTTGCTGGGTAGAGTAATCTTTTTTGCAGGTGTTTCTCCTTCATCACATTAAATATGTCCTGCCAGTGTCTTCTGGCTTGCGGAGTTTCTGCTGAAAGATCAGCTGTTAACGTTATGGTTATTCCCTTGTGTGTTATTTTTCCCTTGTTGCTTTTACCATGTTTTCTTTATATTTAACTTTTGATAGTTTGATTAATATATGTCTTTGCCTGTTTCTCCTTTGATTTATCCTGATTGGGACTGTCTGCTTCCTGGACTTAACTATTTCCTTTCGCATATTAGGGAAGTTTTCAACTATAATCTCTTCAAATATTTTCTCAGTTCCTTTCTTTTTCTCTTCTTCTTCTGGAACCCCTATAATTCGAATATTGGTGCATTTAATGTTGTCCCAGAGGTCTCTGAGACTGTCCTCAGTTATTTTCATTCTCTTTTTCTTTATTCTGCTCTGCAGTAGTTATTTCCACTATTTTATCTTCCATGTCACTTATCCATTCTTCTGTCTCAGTTATTCTGCTATTGATCCCATCTAGAGTATTTTTCATTTCATTTATTGTGTTGTTCATCATTGTTTGTTTCATCTTTAGTTTTTCTGGGTCCTTGTTAAATGTTTCTTGCATTTTGTCTATTGTATTTCTAAGATTTTCGATCATCTTTACTATCATTATTCTGAATTCTTTTTCAGGTAGACTGCCTATTTCCTCTTCATTTGTTAGGCTGGTGGGTTTTTATCTTGCTCCTTCATCAGCTGTGTTTTTTTCTGTCTTCTCATTTTGCTTATCTTACGTGTTTGGGGTTTCCTTTTTGTAGGTTGCAGTTTCATAGTTCCCGCTGTTTTTGGTGTCTTTCCTCAGTGGCTAAGATTGGTTCAGTGGGTTGTGTATGCTTCCTGGTGGAGGGGACTAGTGCCTGTGTTCTGGTGGATGAGGCTGGATCTTGTCTCTCTGGTGGGCTGGTCCACATCTGGTGGTTTTTTGGGGGTGTCTGTGGACTTATTATGATTTTAGGCAACCTGTCTGCTAATGGGTGAGGTTGTGTTCCTGTTTTGCTAGTTGTTTGGCATGGGGGACCACCACTGTAGATTGTTGGTCGTTGAGGGAAGCTTGGTGCTGGTGTTGAGATGGAGATCTCTGGGAGATTTTTGCTGTTTGATATTATGTGCAGCTGGTAGGTCTCTTGTGGACCAGTGTCCTGAAGTTGGCTCTCCCACCTCAGAGACACAGCACTGACTCCTGTCTGCAGCACCAAGAGCCTTTCATCCACACGGCTCAGAATAAAAGTGAGAAAAAGTAGAAAGAAAGGATTAATAGAAGTAGAAAGAAAGAAGGAAAGAAAGAAAGAAGGAAAGAAAGAAAGAAAGAAAGAAAGAAAGAAAGAAAGAAAGAAAGAAAGAAAGAAAGAAAGAAAGAAAGAAAGAAAGAAAGAAAGAAAGAAAGAAAAAGAAAGAAAAAAAGGAGGGAGGGAGGGAGGGAGGAAGGATGGAAGGAAGGAAGGGAAAAAAGGAAGAAAGAAAGAAGATAAAGTTAAATAAAATAAAGTAATATAAAATATAATAAATTATTAAAATAAAAAATAATTATTAAGAAAAAAAGAGAAACAAAATCAGACAGAGAGAACCCTAGGACAAATGGTGGAAGCAAAGCTATACAGAAAATATCTCACACAAAAGCTTACACATACACACTCACAAAAAGAGGAAAAGGGGAAAAAATCATAAATCTTGCTCTCAAAGTCCACCTCCTCAATTTGGGATGATTCGTTGTCTATTCATGTATTCCACAGATGCAGGTACATCAAATTGATTGTGGAGCTTTAATCCACTGCTTCTGAGGCTGCTGGGAGAGATTTCCCTTTCTCTTCTTTGTTTGCACAGTTTCCAGGGACTCAGCTTTGGATTTGGCCCTGCCTCTGCGTGTAGGTCACCGGAGGGTGTCTGTTTTTCACTCAGACAGGACGGGGTTAAAGGATCAGCTGCTTCGGGGAATCTGGCTCACTGAGGCCTGGGGGGAAGGAGGGGCACAGAGTGTGGGGTGAGCCTGCAGCGGCAGAGGCCGGTGTGATGTTGCACCAGCCTGAGGCACACTCTGCGTTCTCCCGGGGAAGTTGTCCCTGGATCCCGGGACCCTTGCAGTGGCGGGCTGCACAGGCTCCCTGGAAGGGGGATGTGTATAGTGACCTGTGCTCGCACACAGGCTTCTTGGTGGTGGCAGCAACAGTGTTATCATCTCATGCCCGTGTCTGTGGTCCGCGCTTTTATCTGCAGCTCCCACCTGTCTCTGTAGCTCCTTTAAGCAGCACCCTTAATCCTCTCTCCTTGCACACCAGGAAACAAAGAGGGAACAAAATGTCTCTTGCCTCTTCGGTAGGTCCAGACTTTTCCCCGGACTCCCTCCTGGCTAGCTATGGTGCACTCACCCTCTGCAGGCTGTGTTCATGCTGCCAATCCCAGTCCTCTCCCTGTGCTCCTACCGAAGCCCGAACCTCAGCTCCCAGCCCTGCCTGCCCCGGCGGGTGAGCAGACAAGCCTCTCGGGCTGGTGAGTGTTGGTCAGCACCGATCCTCTGTGTGGTAATCTCCCCACTTTGCCCTCTGCACCCCTGTTGCTGTCCTCTCCTCCGCAGCTCCGAAGTTCCCCCTCCACCACCCACGGTCTCTGCCCGCAAAGGGGCTTCCTAGTGTGTGGAAACATTTCCTCCTTCACAGCTCCCTCTCACTCGTGCAGGTCCCATCCTTATCCTTTTGTCTCTGTTTATTCTTTTTTCTTTTGCCGTACCCAGGTACGTGGGGAGTTTCTTGCCTTTTGGGATGTCTGAGGTCTTCTGCCAGCGTTCAGCAGGTGTTCTGTAGGAGTTGTTCCATGTGTAGATGTATTTCTGGTGTATCTGTGGGGAGGAAGGTGATCTCCGTGTTTTACTCTTCTGCTATCTTCCCCTCGTCTCCTAATTTTCCATTTCAGACTTTTAATAATTGAAAGAGGGTGTCCCCAGCTCAGAAATCAATCTACCGTGGCTGTGCAGCAGTGTGAGCGTCCTCAACATGGTAATCTGCTAGTGTCGGAGGGTCTCCTGCAGAGGCAAGGGTGGCTCTGTCTCACCGTGAGGACAGGGACACTGGCAGCAGAAGTTCCTGGAAGTATTCCTTGGCCTGAGCCCTCCCAGAGTCCACCATTAGCCCCACACCAGTAATGGATTCTTAATCTGTCCTTTCACTGAATTTAACTGTGGAAAGTGCTTCTTTACATAGAATTACATGAATTGGATCTTTTTCCAAATAATATTAATGATAATGCATTGAGTGTTTTCTCTGATGAATGAAGAAAATCATCAAGTATCATGCTATCTGCACTACAGTTTGGCTTTCTAAGAAATTCTGGTATTTTATCTCCACATTAAAAAAAATAACAGCAATATAATTCTGGCTCTAAATAATAGAATCAGGCTTTTTGAGGCCAGATTTAATTTTTAAATTGAAATCAATTTTATTCTAACTAATATGTTTCAACAAATCACTTGAAAACAGAAAATGATATCTATTGGCTTTCTCACATTTTGGAGAAAATAAGAACCATATCTAATCTAGATGCTATTTGGAAAACTGCTCAAAGTATCAAGGAAACAAACAAACAAAAAAAAACCCACAAAAGTTTAATGTTATGATCACTTTCTATATACTATTACTAATAGTACACCCCCTAATGGTAAAAGCTGGGACAAAATTATCTACTTTATGCCAAATTAGATTAAAACTCTTTGTATTCAATCAATATGATTTGAAAGACTGGAGAAAATGGAAGGAAAGAATGGTCGCTTATGGCCACATTTCTTTTTTTTTCCAAAATGCTATGCATAAAAACAAAACCAGTAGAATTTATAATAGTTAAAACCTAGTGATATTTTAGTGAATGAATTTTAAACTATGAGTGTCTAATTCCAAAACCCATGTTTTCTTCCATCTACCACCATTTCCTTTCCACATCCCCCAATATGGACTCTCTATTTTTAATTTGTAGGAGGGCAACATAAATCAATTTGATTCATTAGAATATGTCTCCATTCTCAAGAGGCAAAAGAATTTTAGATACATTGTAAACCATGTTGTACAAGGAAAAGCAAAATATACAACTGAGACATGTATTTAAGTCTCACAGGTGCCATTTATAAGTTCTTAATCAATTTTCAAGACTGATTTCCTCATCTCCATAATGGGTAAAATAATTTCTCCACCAGAGGATTCTTGTGAAAATTAAACAGTGCAAGGCATCTATAAAGAACTTAGCCCAGAATAGATAAGTATATGGTAAGCATTACCTCCCTTATTGCTTCCCTTATAGTTATTTTTTTGCTTCTCTTTTTACCCAAACACAGCTTTCTTGCATAAGTTCTTTACTTACTTAAAGTATTTTCTTGACTTTTATTTGAAATTTGAATTACCTATGCTTATTTTAGCATTATTTCTTGTCTAGCTTTATGGTCACATGGGTACCTGTGACCCAGTATTTTTACCCTGATTCTCTTGGGACTAACCAGTGTGAAGCTAAACCTGAATGCAAATTCTTGAATGCAAGGTCATGATATAATCTTGATATTAATTTTATTCCTTAAATCTACACTTTACCAATGTTATTCATCAAATTAAAAACAAAAACAAAAACGAACCCATGGATATTTAACAGGATATGTCTGATTTCCAAATTCTTTATTAAAACAAAGTGGACAGGGCTTCCCTTGTGGCACAGTGGTTGAGAGTCTGCCTGCCGATGCAGGGGATACGGGTTCATTCCCCGGTCTGGGAAGATCCCACATGCCGCGGAGCAGCTGGGCCCGTGAGCCATGGCCGCTGAGCCTGCGCATCCAGAGCCTGTGCTCCGACTGCAACGGGAGAGGCCATAACAGTAAGAGGCCTGCGTACCGCAAAAAAAAACAAAAACAAAAACAAAGTGGACAGTGATGACAATGAAGGGAGATAATAATTGTACACCTTTTTCAGGTTTTGGGGAATGCCATTAAGGGATTTTTTGTTTCTATAGGCTACAAAATAGATGGAAGGTGGACAATATAAAAAAAAACTTGAAGTCTACATTTCACTGTTTATGTTATGATAAAATAATCATGTTGAACTCAATCTATCATTTCCATTCTAGTGTTTAATGAAAAATACAAATCCTCTGGCCTTTAGCGTTTTAATCATACCCATATTCCTTGAGTTCAATTATCTATTTTTCTCTGAAAGTGGATAACAATAATGGAATACCATTTAAAAAAAAAAAACTGGAAAAGTAGAACATTGTGAACTTTAAATGTTTTTAAGTTCAAGATTGAGTCAGAAAACAATAGATGCCTGATGAATTGCATTTCTAATGTTTCTTTTAAATTACTCATATTATTAAGTTATGTCTGCTTAGTACTTTGGAAAAGAGAGATTTTTGTCCTACAAAAATCTTAAGTTTTCGAAAACAAAATTACATTCATCTACATAATCATCTCTCTAGGTCTTTAGCAATTACTTTTATCTGAGGTACACATTATGTCTCTGTAAAAAAAGTATTCATTTTTTTTAATTCAAAACTTCCTTGATCGCAAATGCTAGAGTTTGTTTATGATGGTTCAGTACTTGGAGCTGACATATCACTTTCAATATGATTGTCCTTCTGAGTAATACTTTCCTACTTCCTAAATAGCTAGAACTTTTTTAAAATTTTAGAGCAATAAAACAATATGTGCTGAGACTACTGGTTACAAAGCAGCTTTTGAATTCCACATGTGACACATTTATGTATTTGTTGTTATTAGTCTTTTAAATTCTACTAGATGAGACATAGTAGCCTTTAGGTAAAATAACATTTGAATAAGCTAGCTTGTTAAATAGAAGAAAAGTATATATTATTACTTGTATGGCAAAAGGAATAATATGATTAAAATAGTGAAATGATGCAATTTTGAAATAATCCTTGATGAAATAATTTGTGCTAGTTAGAGATATTACATTTGATAGATATTGTGACAAAATAAGAAATAATAAATATGAAAATTTACAATGCAGAAATATTCTGGGATATGTAAGTTAGACAGTCACTGATTCAGATGATCATTTGTTGTGGTGTATTTTTATTTGGAAAAGGTGGATAGTTTTCCTTGTAGAACAATTGAAAAAGCAACTCTACTGATTCTGTTTAAACAATTGAACTGCTAGTTGAAGCAAATATTTGAGCATTTCTTCATGTGCTTTTTGACCATTGGTATGTCTTCTTTGGAGAAATGTCTACTTAGATCTTCTTCCCATTTTTTGATTTTTTTTTGATATTGAGCTGCATGAACTGTTTGTATATTTTGGAGATTAATCCCTTGTTGTTTGCATCGTTTGCCACAGCTAACATCATATTCAAAAACGAAAAGCTGAAAGCCTTTCCTCTAAGATCGGGAATAACACAAGGATGTCCACTTTTATTCAACATAGTTTTGGAAGTCTTAGCCACGGAAATCAGAGAAGAAAAAGAAATAAAGGGAATCCAAGCTGGAAAAGAGGATGTAAAGCTGTCACTGTTTTCAGATGACATGATACTATACATAGAAAATCCTAAATGTGCTACCAGAAAAGTACTAGGTCTCATCAATTAATTCTATAATGTTGCAGGATACAAAATTAATACACAGAAGTCTGTGGCATTTCTATACACTAACAATGAATGATCAGAAACAGAAATTAAGAAAACAATAATTTACCATCACATAAAAAAAGAATAAAATACCTAAGAATAAACCTACCTGAGGAAGCAAAAGACCTGTACCCCAAAACCTCAAAATGCTGGTGAAAGAAATTGAAGATGACACAAACAGATGGAGAAATATACCATGTTCTGGGATTGGAAGAATCAATATTGTCAAAATGACTATACTACCCAAGGCAATATACAGATTCAATGCAACCCCTATGAAATAACAATGGCATTTTAACAGTATGGAAGTGGCACAAAAACAGACATATAGATCAATGGAACAGGATAGAAAGTCCAGAAGTAAACCCAAGCACCTTTGGTTAATTAATCTATGACCAAGGAAGCAAGAATATACAATGGAGAAAAGACAGTCTCTTCAATAAGTGGTGCTGGGGAAACTGGACAGCTACATTTTAGGACATTCTCTAACACTGTACACAAAGATAAACTCAAAATGGATTAAAAATGTAAATATAACACTGGATACTATAAACGTCTTAGAGGAAAACATAGGTAGAACAGTCTGGGTTAATCACAGCAGTATCTTTTTGGATCCACGTTCTAGAGTAATAGAAATAAAAAAAATAAACAAATGGGACCTGATTAAACTTAAAAGATTTTGCACAATGAAGGAAACCATAAACAACAAAAAAGTACAGCCCACAGAGTGGGAGAAAGCATTTGCAAATAATACAACCTTCATTTAAAGTTTCTGTTTCATTCCTGTCATCAAAACTGTGGTGTGCTTCTAATTTATCCACTGCCAAAGTTGCTGTATCACAGTAAAGGTTTTCATTCCACGCTTAAACTGCCACAAGAGGCAGGGATTTAGCATTGGATCAACCAATCTTACCTTTTAAATCTCAAAGAAATATGTAGAAACATCAACAACTTAACATTTTTTTTTTGTTTTCTGCAGATTTTGTGAAATCTCTCTAGAGCTATTATTGCTTTACCAAATACTTAAAATAAATAAATGTATTAGTATATTTCTTTTCATCACCTATCCAGATAAATTGGTAACCAGAAACAGAACTATAACAAATAACATATCTTATTATGTGAGAGTCTTTACTTTTTCATTGGGATCATAAATCACAATTTTCTTCAGAGGAAGTTATTAACTGGCAGCAGAGTGAAGTCTCACTATCAGTTACAGACCATAAAGTAATATTTTTAACCTACCTTGATGTACTCTAATATAAATATATCAATTTACTCATTTATTAATTATTCATTTGATTGTTATTTATTGAAATCTACATTCAACAAGTTTTTGTTTTCTGAATACAATGGCAATATAAACATTACTTTGTATGCAACAAAAACAGTTCTAAAAACCTTAAGTAAAAATATACCTAAAAAGGCAAATAATGCCTTGTATAATTAGTTGCAATAGAGGCACTCAGATCTCTTTGATGTGTCTTTTATCCATACCATTTTTTGTATTTTTGTTCAATTTCCTTAAACCCATTTTCTCTATATGAGAAGTTATTCAGCTAGCAGTTGCAGGAGATTTTCATGTTTAAGTATCACTATAAGTAGAAGTTAAATTTGCAAATTGCAGAATGGACTCCGACTAGTTTAGCAGTAAATATAAATATCAAGAACAGTTCAGTTAATCTCCATAAGAGCCCTTCAGTTGAGCTTTGAAGCAGCCAGGTAGTGGCCAATCAAGGTGCCATTTCCTCCACTGCTGGTCATAGATACCAAAGCTTGCAAAGCTGATGTAAAGAATGAAGATCAGTATTTCTGCCCTACCTACCACTGCTCTGCTACACTAAGGGCTAGAAAATAGCTTCTCTCTGACAGAAGCATCCTCAAAGTGTTTGTTTCTGATTTACATCTCCTACGGATGAGTCTGGATGACAAACCCCTAAACATATTTCTGTGACCTAATGCAAGGAAGGCTGGGGAAGTGAATTCCTAACTACAGCTTTTGGGAAAATATTTTTATTAGGCAAGAAATTATCCTAACACAAGATTCTAAACAAAGCATAAACTACATATTTATGGCCCTTCAAATGGTGAATGCTGATTATATCACCTATGCAATCAATCTATCTCTGTGGCAAGAGAGTATTTGTGATTGACAGTCCTCAACACAACATGGTTTGTTCTAGTAGAAATTCTCCAAATGGCAAGATGCTATTGTTACATAAATATCAGATATATAGATGTGAATATTTGCCAACTGAGGAAAAAAATGTGTATACACACTCACACACATATACATATATGATATACAAGTTTATTATTTTGTTCTTTCTTATTATCTATGTATAGATAATTATTAAATTATGTATTTTTTCTGGTGTAAGATGAGCTATATTTAGGACAAGTAAGTTAAGAAAAAGGAAAACAGAGAGCTCTAAATTCCCTGTCATTATTAAATATTATTTAAAACAGAGTTCTTGGCTTTTGAAGTTTACAGTAATGAAAAACTTATAATCACCACATTCAGGGAGCTTTCACTTAATTTTTTTTTTTTTTGGCTGCAGTTCACGGCATGCAGAATTTCCCTGACCATGGGTTGAACCCACACCCCCTATGGTGGAAAAGCAGAGCCTAACCACTGGACAACCAGGGAAGTCCTACTTAACTCTTCTTGATAATATTTGCTGTCAAGAGAAAACATAGCTATTTTGGCAGTGTAAGTAATATCTGTCAATGACAATATTACAGAATTTCTTTATAAAAAATTTTACCAAAATATGAAAAATGTTCTCCTTTTTCTGTACTGATAATTATTGCATATTCAAAATATCCTTTGTTGACATAAATTCTGCAAAATAAGAGCCACCTTGACCACTGAGATTCCACTGTTTTAAATGACTTTAAGAAATTCTAATGAAGGTAGGATCCTGCTTTAAGTAAGGCTTAGAAGACTCACTAAGTTTTGCAAAGATGTTGATTGAAGGACTAATGAACTCCTTAGCATCAAAGTTCCTCAATTAGAGTCTTTCTGAACACTTCATGAGGATGTTGTAGACGTAAAGCAGATATCAGTTGGTGAGATTCAGATCGTTTCCGAATCTTAGACTGACAAAATTTAACTACCTCATAGAGATGATATGAAAGCTCTTTGAAAAATGGCATGATAATTTACAAATTTAGATGCATTTGGTTATTGTTATTGTGATGCACAGCTGTAGACTAATAGTTTTATTGTGGCCTTAGAGACTTCTGTGCAAGTTCCAAGATATATATTTGTTTTTCATCAGTAGTTATTGTCCTTTACTACACTATATAGAAATAGTAACATCTTGACAATAGTAAAGCCAGCAGCGTAAATTTGGCTTTTGTCTTCTGAACCTAGAACCTTTAATTACAAAGAAATTCTGAAACTTCAACCATGAATTAAAGTTCAACTATGAATACTTCAACTATGCAAAGTTTTAACATTAAAATTTTACTTTCCAGATCTACTGACATTACAAAATTAAGCTACTATCCCTTAAAGAAGTATTTTTAGTAGTTCATGGGTACTTCCTTTATTACTTGGATAAACAAGTATTAAAGAACTAAAGTTTAATAATTACATAAAATCCTGCTGGACTGAACACTAAAAATCTCTGATTGAAAGCTCAATGTGATTAGAATAGATTTTTTTTTTAATTCTCCACTAATTTTTAGAGATTTAAAGTAATAATAACAGGGTCTTCCCTGGTGGTCCAGTGGTTAAGAATTGGTTTTGCAATGCAGGGGATGCCGGCTCGATCCCTTGTCAGGGAACTAAGATCCCACATGCCACGGTGCAACTAGGCCTGTGCACCACAACTACTGAGCCCATGTGCCACAACTAGAGAGGCTGCATGCCACAAATACAGAGCCCATGCACAACAACTACTGAGCTTGCATGGTCTGGAGCCTGTGAACAACAACTAGAGAGAGGCCTGCACACCACAGCAAAGAGTCTGTGTGCCAAAACTAAGACCTGACACAGCCAAAAAATGAATAAATAGAAATAAAAAAAAAAGAAAACTAAAATTGTAAAAAATAAAGATAATAATAACAACAATCAAAAAAATTTCCATACATACCATCATTTTAACCATTGTCAGAGATCTTTGTTTTCAGGTAGATGCAGGCTTTTAACTGGTATTGTAATATTTCTGAAAAAATATCTTCAACACTTTTTTACTGCAGGCTTGCTGGTAATGAATTCTCTCAATTTGTGTTTTTCTGGAACAGTCTTTATTTCTTATTCATTTTTGAAATATATTTTCCTATGGGTTAGCCTTGTGAGTGTATGTATGTCTGTGTTTCATTTTGTGTATTTCAATATTATGTCTCATATTTTTTAAATGAGAAATATGCTATATTTCTTATCTGTTTTTCTCTGTGGAACATTCCGTTTTTATTGACTGCAGCAAAGCTATTCATTTTACATGGATTTTTAGCTGCTTGAATATAATACATCTTCATGTGCTTTGGGGGGATATTTATTCTATCTGGTATCTCTGAGCTTCTTGAATTGTATTTTGAGGATTTTCATCACTATTGGAAAATCAGAACTGTTATTTCTTCCCATATGTCTTCTGCCTTCTTTTTAAATTTCCTTTTCTTTCTTTTGTTTTGTTTCTTTTTTGTTTTCTGTTTTTAGGCAGTTTTTTTACATCTTTATTGGAGTATAATTGCTTTACAATGGTGTGTTAGTTTCTGCTTTATAACAGAGTGAATCAGCTATACATATACATATATCCCCATATCTCCTCCCTCTTGCATCTCCCTCCCTCCCACCCTCCATATCCCACCTCTCTAGGTGGTCACAAAACACTAAGCTGATCTTCCCGTGCTATGTGGCTGCTTCCCATTAGCTATCTGTTTTACGTTTGGTAGTGTACATATTTCAAAGCCATTCTCTCACTTCATCCCAGGTTACCCTTCTCCCTCCCAGTGTCCTTAGGTCCATTCTCTACATCTGCATCTTTATTCCTGTCCTGCCCCTAGGTTTCTCAGAACCATATATATATTTCGATTCCATATATATGTGTTAAGATACAGTATTTGTTTTTCTCTTTCTGACTTACTTCACTCTGTATGACACACTCTATGTCCATCCACCTCACTACAAACAATTCAATTTCGTTTCTTTTTCTGCCTCAGTAATATTTCATTGTATATATGTGCCACATCTTCTTTATCCATTCATCTCTCAATGGACACTTAGTTTGCTTCCATGTCATGGCTATTGTAAATACAGTTGCAATGAGCATTGAGGTACATGACTCTTTTTGAGTTGTGGTCTTCTCAGGGTATATGTCCAGTAGTGGGATTGTTGGGTCATATGGTAGTTCTATTTTTAGTTTTTTAAGGAACCTCCATACTGTTCTCCATAGTGGTTGTATCAATTTAAATTCCCACCAAGAGTTCAAGAGGGTTCCCTTTTCTCCACACCCTCTCCAGCATTTATTGTTTGTAGATTTTTTGATGATGGCCATTCTGACTGGTGTGAGATGATATCTCATTGTAGTTTTTATTTGCATTTCTCTAATGATTAATGATGTTGAGCATTCTTTCATGTATTTGTGGGCAATCTTTGGAGAAATGTCAATTAAGGTCTTCTGCCCATTTTTGGATTGTGTTTTTGTTTTTATGATATTGCATTGCATGAGCTGCTTGTAAATTTTGGAGATTAATCCTTTGTCAGTTGCTTCATTTGCAAATATTTCCCCCCATTCTGAGTGTTGTCTTTTGGTCTTGTTTATGGTTTCCTTTGCTGTGCAAAAGCTTTTAAGTTTCATTAGGTCCCATTTGTTTATTTTTATTTCCATTTCTGTAGGAGGTGGGTCAAAAAGGCTCTTGCTGTGATTTATGTCATAGAGTGTTCTGCCCATGTTTTCCTCTAAGAATTTCATAATGTCTGGCTTTGCATTTAGGTCTTTAATACATTTTGAGGTTTTTTTGTGTGTATGGTGTTAGGGAGTGTTCTAATTTCATTCTTTTACATGTAGCTGTCCACTTTTTCCAGTGCCACTTATTGAAGAGGCTGTCTTTCCCCATTGTATATTCTTGCCTCCTTTATCAAAGATAAGGTGACCATAAGTGTGTGGGTTTATCTCTGGGCTTTCTAGCCTGTTCCATTGATATATATTTCTGTTTTTGTGCCAGTAGCATACTGTCTGGATTGCTGTAGCTTTGCAGTATAGTCTGAAGTCCAGGAGCCTGATTCTTCCAGCTTATTTTTTCTTTCTCAAGATTGCTTTGGCTATTGTGGGTCTTTTGTGTTTCCATTAAAATTGTGAAATATTTTGTACTAGTTCTGTGAAAAATGCCAGTGGTAGTTTGATAGGGATTGCATTGACTCTGTAGATTGCTTTCGGTAATAGAGTCATTTTCACAATGTTGATTCTTCTAATCCAAGAACATGGTATATCTCTCCATCTGTTTGTATCAGCTTTAATTTGTTCATCAGTGCATAGGTCCATTTGTTCATCCGTCCATAGGTCCAGTGCATACAGGTCTTTTGTCTCATTAGGGAGGTTTATTCCTAGGTATTTTAAAATTTTGGCTGCAATGGTAAATGGGACTGTTTCCATAATTTCACTTTCAGATATTTCATCAGTAGTGTATAGGGATGCCAGAGATTTCTGTGCATTAATTTTGTATCCTGCTACTTTACCACATTCATTGTTTAGCTCTAGTAGTTTTCTGGTAGCATCTTAGGATTCTCTATGTATAGTATGATGTCATCTGCAAACAGTGACAACTTTACTTCTTCTTTTCTGATTTAGATTCCTTTTATTTCTTTTTCTTCTCTGATTGCTGTCACTAAAACTTCCAAAACAATGTTCAATAATAGTGGTGAGAGTGCGCAGTCTTGTCTTGTTCCTGATCTTAGTTGAAATGGTTTCAGTTTCTCACAATTGAGGATGATGTTGGCTGTGAGTTTGTCACATATGGCCTTTATTATATCGAGGTAAGTTCCCTCTATGCCTGGAGAGGTTTTATTATAAGTGGGTGTTGAATTTTGTCAAAAGCTTTTTCTGCATCTATTGAGATGATCATGTTTTTTATTCTTCAATTTGTTAATATGGTGCATCACATTGATTGATTTGCATATATTGAAGAATCCTTGCATTCCTGGGATAAACCCCACTTGATCATGGTGTCTGATCCTTTTAATGTGCTGTTGGATTCTGTTTGCTAGTATTTTGTTGAGGATGTTTGCATCTATGTTCATCAGTGATATTGTCCTGTAGTTTTCTTTCTTTGTGACATCTTTGTTTGGTTTTGGTATCAGGGTGATGGTGGCCTCATAGAATGAGTTTGGGAGTGTTCCTCCCTCTCCTATATTTCAAAGAGTTTGAGAAAAAGTTAGCAGAAGGAAAGAAATCATAAATATCAGATCAGAAATAAATGAAAAATAAATGAAGAAAACAATAGCAAAGATCAATAAAGGTAAAAGATGGTTCTTTGAGAAGATAAACAAAATTTATAAACCATAGCCAGACTCATCAAGAAAAAAAAGGGAGAACACCCAAATCAGTAGAATTAGAAATGAAAAAGAAGTAATAACTGAAACTGCAGAAATACAAAGGATCATGGGAGATTACCTCAAGCAACTCTATGCCAATAAAATGGACAACCTGGAAGAAATGGACAATTTCCTAGAAAAGCACAACCTTCAAAGACTGAAGCAGGAAGAAATAGAAAATATAAACAGACCAATCACAAGAACTTAAATTGAAACTGTGATTAAAAATCTTCCAACAAACAAAAATCCAGGACCAGACGGCTCCACAATTGAATTCTATCAAAAATTTAGAGAACAGCTAACATCTATCTTTTTTTTTTAATTAATAAATCTTTATTGGAGTATAATTGCTTCTCAATAATGTGTTTTCTGTTGCACAACAAAGTGAATCAGCCATATGCGTACACATGTCCCCATATCCTCTCCATCAGCCAACTATTTTACATTCAGTAGTGTATATATGTCAATGCTACTCTCACTTCCCCCCAGCTGATGACCTTATGGGGATTCCCTCATATGTTATTTTTTGTTTTTCCCTTGCTGCTTTTAATATGTTTTCTTTGAATTTAACTTTTGTTAGTTTGATTAATATATATCTTGGTGTGTTTTTCCTAGGGTTTATTCTGTATAAGAGTCTCTGTGCTTCCTGGGCTTGGATGACTATTTCCTTTCCCATGTTAGGGTAGTTTTTAAGTATAATCTCTTCAAATATTTTTCAGATCCTTTCCTTTTCTCTTCTTCTTCTGGGACACCTACAGTTCAAATGGTGGTGTGTTTAGTGTTGTCTCAGAGGTCTCTGTGATTGTCTTCAATTCTTTTCATTCTTTATTCTGCTCTTTGGCAGTTATTTCCACCATTTTGTCTTCCAGCTTAATTATTCGTTCTGCCTCAGTTATTCCATTATTGATTCCTTCTAGTGTATTTTTCATTTCAGTTATTGTGTTGTTCATCTCTGTTCTTTAGTTCTTCTAGATCTTTGTTAAATATTTCTTGTATTTTCTCAATCCATGCCTCCATCATATTTCTGAGATTCCAGATCATCTTTACTATCATTACTCTGCATTCTTTTTCAGGTAGATTGCCTATTTCCTCTTCATTTATTTGGTCTTGTAGGTTTTTATCTTGCTCCTTCATCTGTGACGTATATTTTTGCCGTTTCTTTTCTTTTTTTTAAATGGGTGAGTTTGTGTCCCTGTCTTACTGGTTGTTTGTCCTGAGGCTTCCAACACTGGAGTTTTTAGGCTATTGCGAAGAGCTGGGTCTTGGTGCTGAGATGAGTAACTGTGTGAGACCTCACTCTGATGAATATTCCCTGGGCTCTGAGGTTCTCTGTTAGTCCAGTGGTTCACATTTGGAGCTCCCACTGCAGGAACTTTGGCCTGACCCCAGGCTCATGAACCAACATTCTGCAAGCCATGCGGGGTGGCCAAAAAAAAAAAAAAAGTACAATAACAATGTAAAAAATAAAATTAGACTAGGAAACTAACAGACATGTTAGAAAGAATATACAAATAAAAATATAGATGAATCAACAGCCAGAAAGTACGTCAGTACCACAATAATTAAAAAGAGGAGGAAGGAAAATAAAAGAAAAAAGAAATGGAAAAGGCCTTGGCTGTGGAGGCCAGGGCCTAAGCAAGGGCGAGGTTTGGGAAGTCATGGTCACAGAGTGAATGCTCAGGACCCACAGGGCTGAAAAAGTCCCTGGGGGATGTGGGGGTTGGGGCTTAGGCTCAAGGAACAGAAGGGGCCCAGTCATGCCCCTACCACTGGTCTCAGAGAGCAGGGAACTTCACCTGGGAGCACAGCAGGCTTCCTGAGCTCAAGTGTGTGGGGCAAACACCCTCTACTCCTCTCACGCTCCTCCTGGGTGACCCCTCCTGCCTGTCTATCCTGATCTCCATGGCCTGCCTCCTATGCCCCCAGGACCCACATGGCCTGAATATGGCTTTGGAGGGGAATACCTACTTGGGAGCTCAGCAGGCTCCCCGGCCCAAGTGGGTGAGACAATCACACTCCGCTCCTCTACCACTCTTCCCAGAGAGTCACTCCCACCTACCTCTCCTGAGCTCCCTTGCCTCAGGGGCGCTGATCCTGTCTGGCCTCCACTCTCCTCCCCCACCAGTCCCCCTATGTCTTACCAGTTCACTTTGGGGTTCCTCCCATCTCCTTTGGCATCAGAGTCCCACAGCAGCGGTCGGCAGGTGCCCTAATTGTGGGAAGACACTAACTTCATGGTTTCCCACACTGCCATCGTGACTCCACCTCGTTTTTGTGGGGTTTTTTTAATTTCTTATTTTTATTTGATCTTTTCTTCTTCCCTGTTTATGTTCTCCTCTTGGGATTCCAGTTTCATATATGATAGACCATTTGACATCTTTATATCATTACCTGTTGGAATCTGCTCTCTCTCTCTCTCTTTTTGTTTTTTATCTCTCATTCCTTTTTTTGTTCCAATTTGAGTAATTTTTATTGTTCTATCATTAAGTTCACTTAGTTTTTCCACACTGTGTCAAGTCTACTGAGGAACTCCTTCAAAGACTTCTTTATCTCTGTTACCAAGTTTTGTTTGTTTTGATTTTAGGATATGTCCTTTGAACCCTTTCATATAGTTTCTTTTTGTTTTATTTCTCTGGATTTAATTTCTCTGTTACTTTCTGAAACATGCAGGTGTTTCTTTCTTTTTCTTTTTTTTTCACACACACACACACACACACACACACACACACACACTGTATTTTATTTTTACAAGAGATAAATACACTGACACCAAGCATAGTAAATGGATGATCACAACAAAGAAACAATGATTGCAATTACCAAACACAAAACACACTCATACTATGTCATAATATTGACATTCAGTCCAGTAATCCTCCATTGTAACAGCTCCTTTACTTTGCAGTGAAAATTGATTTGTATACTTTTTGCCTCTGAGTCCTTGTAGGATTTTTTTTTTCAAACAGAAAGTCACAAACATTATAAACATCCTCATCAGTTGATTCAGCCCCATGTAATTAATTTTTTTTTCATCTTGATCTTTTGTTAGCACTTTTATGAATTCATCAGTTTTCCATTAGAGTTCTGAAAATGCTTATTCATTCAGTTCAGCAGTATAGTCAGTTACCAGAAACCTGTACTTGTCAGTCTTTTCCATGAATTCCTTGAAGATTAAACTCTTTTATAGGAATATTTTTGGAAGCATCAGAGTACACCCAGAACTGTCTGTAAATGACAAAAGACTTAAAAAAGACCATGGTTAATGATTTGATGAAAGTTCATAATAATGCAATTGACAAGGAAATTTAGTTATTTCTGAGATATACATTTTAAAGTAATAACTAGAATTATGACTTAAAACATTATACCAGAACATGTAAGATTTTAAGGAATTTCATGTAATGTCTGAAACATTTAAATTAACGTACAAATAACCCAAAGAAAATTTAGTATTAGTTGTTTTTGTTTTGTTTGTTTGTATTTTATACTGAAGGTTCTTATTAGTCATCAATTTTATACACATCAGTGTATACAATCCCAATTGCCCAATTCAGCACACCACCAATCCCAATTGCCCAATTGCCCAATTCAGCACACCACCTTCCCCACCTCATCGCATATAGTTTCAATCCCAATTGCCCAATTCAGCACACCACCTTCCCCACCTCATCACATATAGTTTCTTTCTTCTGAAGTTCCCCACCTGTTTTGTTAGGTGTAAACTTTTCCCACTAGATTCTATACACATGTGTTAGCCCACTTTCAGCCTTTAGAAAATTGTCAAACACATTAACTGGCTTCTTCTTACCTGTTTGTAGGGAGACTTCCATTTTCTTCTCGGCCAAGGATGAGCCAGTGTTCATGCCCCCTCTTGCCTTGGATTTGTTACCGAAAATTTGGTCTCTCTGTACACTAGTGCCAAATCAAATCCTGGAGACAGAGTTTTGGGTGAAGTAGAAAAGGATAGCTTTATTGCTTTGCCAGGCAAAGGGGAACACACCAGGCTTCTGCCTCAAAAACTATGTGTCTTAACCCCAGAGGATTTGATGAATGGTTTTATAACAGTCATTCAAACGTGGGGTCTCTGACAAGATTAGGGTGTGAGCAGGGCTTGCACTCCCTTAATCTCAGGTGTTTGTCTCCTAATCTTGATGAGCTTCTCTAGTCCCATAATCTTACCTCTGGTGGTTTCTTGGCTGCTCCTCCCTTGATTAGCAGCTCTTCATATCACCCTTTGAACTCAGGGAATGTCATGGAGGCTGGAGTCTTGCCCAAAAGAAATGGGGGACAGAAGGGCTTCTGTTCACAGGACAGAAGTTTCAGATTTCCTTAGATTTCAAGGTAGTTTGTTGTCTCCTGAACACCCTAGTGAACTCAAGAAAAATCATGAGTTTTTAAATTATCAAACTTATTCTTAGGTTGTTAGAAAAATCTCTTTACAGCTTTCTATTTCCTGGAGTGAAGCCAGAAGTCTCTTTCCCTAAATATTTTAATATGCCTTCTAGTTTATAAAGCCTAAGATTAAACATTGTCTCTATCCTCTCAAATATTACAGGGACCTAAATATATTGGCTTCTGACATTTACATTTGCTCATGAGAAGTCTGTTTTATTTTTATCTTTTTTAGCTGTTTCCTTTTAAA
Organism: Grampus griseus; assembly: GCF_964374135.1. NCBI lineage: Eukaryota > Metazoa > Chordata > Mammalia > Artiodactyla > Delphinidae > Grampus > Grampus griseus. Next base: position 51,245,990 of record NC_139012.1, read on the forward strand.
ATTTCTACTTTCTTTGGTGTTCTACTGTTTTACTATGATGTTAGGTTTCAGTTTTGACTGTTATGCTGTATACATGGGAATCAAATGTGGGGTTTTAATCTATATCTTTCATTAAATCACAACTTATTATTATTCTTTTGACAGTTGACTAGATGTTTTCTAGTGTTCTTTCAATGCTGTGGATACTTTTTTAGGTTCAAAATTCCAGGTTAATAACTTTATATACATAAAGGGGGGCTATAAAAAGTTTCATGTTTTTATTAATCCAAAAGCCAAAGGTTCTATCTCTCTTGGACATCAAAAATTCCAACATGCAGCTCTGAGGGCTAATTGTGATTTTAGCTAAAAATTATTACTGCTTTACACTTAATATTTTTATTTCAGTTTTTGATTTGGGAGAATTCAGGTTTGTCTTAGTCAACTGTATATTAAAAGTGATTTAACCTTAATTTTATATTTTTCTCTGATTTTTTAAACAGGAGAGGTTGTTGGTCTTTTCAGTTAAGTAAATTTTCCAAACAGTAATCCTTTTTGATAAATTATTAATGTATGCAATTATGACTTTGATTTCTACTTTTCCCAGAAGTTACCTTTGAGAATATATGTGTTTGTGTTTTCTATATTTACATATTTTTACATGTTTGGTTCTTAATAGTATTTTTTTAGTTGTACATATTTATTTCATCTTTCAATTTATTTCCAGAAAATTTGTGGGTTTTACTATTTTTGCTTTGAGTTTTTATTGGAGATGTAAGTATAGAAAGTGTTTGGAGTTATCTTTAGTTACCCAAAAGAAATGTGTTTTCTTTAGGGATTCAGTTATAATAATGCAATTTATTAAGATAATGGGCCCTGCTTTTGAGGTCCCTGGATTGAATTCTTGTCTCACAACTTTGTGCTGTATGAAGATTTGCTTAGCTCTCTTATGCCTCAGTTTAGGGGTATTAACTTTGAATTAATTTTTATTGCTGCCATAACAAATTATCACAAATTTAATTTAGTGACTTAACCAACACAAACATATTACCTTATAATTCTGTAGGTCAGAAGTTGGACATGAATATAGTTGGCTAAAATTAAGGTACTGGTAGGGCTGCCTTCCTTTCTGGAGGCTTGTGAGGATTCATTTCCTTGTCCATTTGGTTTATTGGAAGAATTTAGTTCCAGTTGTAGGACTGAGGCCTCTCTTTCTTACTGGTTGTAAATTCAAGGCTATTCCCAGTTTGTAGATGTACCTACATTGCTTGGTTCATGACCCTCTTCTTCCGTCTTCAAAGCCAGCAAGGGCAAGTCTCTTCCTTCTAATGCCATATCTCTTTAATTATTCTTCCATTTTTTCTGACTGCAGCCAAGAAAGGTTTCTGCTTTTATGTATTCATGTGATTAGATGATAACTACCCTAATAATCTAGGATAATCTCACTATTTCAAGATCTGTACCAAAAATCACATCTGCAAAACTCCTTTGCCATGTAAGGCAAGTTAGTCCAGTTTCTAGGAATTAAGATGTGAGTATCTTTAGAGTACCATTGTTCTGCCTACTACAATCACTTTGTATGCTGATTCTCAGTTTTTAAAATTTTTTTTTCAGAAACTTAGGTACATATTGGCTCTTCAGTTCTGTCTCCCAGTTCCTTAAGCTCATTTTCATTCTCTTTAATTCTATATCTTTTGGCAACACTCCTGCTACCACAAGGTGCTCTTGGAGTCCTGAAGAACTTGGCATATGGTCTTCACCAACTCACCAACTCCTGCACAGAAACTATCATAATATTCTTCATTTAAATGGTCCATTTTTATTCCAAAGGATTCACCTCAAGTACCACCTCATCCAAAAGGTCTTCAAACATGCTGATATATGTGTCATGGTCACATGTATTGTACCTTGTTTAATTAATTGGTTTTCTATAATTATTTAGCCATCCTAGAGTAATATAAGTTTTGAAAACCAGAACCACTGTCCTAAATATCTCAATGTTTACAAGCATGTCAACACCATCACAGGCACTGAATGATAGCTTGATGATTGAATGAATGAATGCATTGGACAAATCAATAAATAAATCATCACACTCAGTGAATTTAATGGGACTCTAGAGTAAAAATAATGATAATTAAAATATGGCCAAAGTATTCTTAGCTTAGGTTGATTTTTAATTACTTTGTTCCAAAGTTTGGACCTTTCCAAAAAAAGCATCTGTTATACGACATGATGATTTTACTTAATAAATGAGTTTTCAGGAAATAATCTGATGAATTTTCATTAATACCCAATAGAACTCTAAAATCATATTAAATGTGATTGTAAATTCTGTGTTTTGTTTGTTTGTTTTTTAATAAACCTTCAGTAACAAATTAGGGAATAAACCATAAAAAGAGAGCTTCAGGGCTTCCCTGGTGGCGCAATGGTTGAGTCCGCCTGCCGATGCAGGGGACACGGGTTTGTGCTCCGGTCCGTGAGGATCCCGCCTGCCGTGGAGCGGCTGGGCCCGTGAGCCATGGCCGCTGAGCCTGCATCCGGAGCCTGTGTTCCGCAACGGGAGAGGCCACAACAGTGAGAGGCCCGCATATCGCAAAAAAATTAAATTAAATTAAATTTAAAAAAAAAGAGAGAGAGCTTCAAAATGAAGAGAATCATAGAAAAGATAAATTTTTAGTTAGGAAAAAAAACAGGTTGGGTTATTTATACATATATGTTAAATACATCACTAATACTCATCCTTAATTTATAAATTCACACCTTTCAAAATGATAACCGTATAAATGACAACTGCATGCAGACAGAACTTTGGACTAGATATTCTTTCATTCTATCATCACTCTGCCAGTATATAGCTGAATGGTTGAATCAAGTTACATAGTCTAACTTAGTTATTTCATCCATACATTAAGAGGCTTCTCCTAGTTAACAGCTATATTCTCTGTAATAGTAGAATTCTTTAATTTCTGCAAGGAGTGATTTTTTTTAATATATCATATTTTATTAAAATGGCACTTTGATGTATTAAATGAGGAACAAGAGTATGATTTATCTTTAAAGTAATGTGTCAAACCATGACATTTCTAATGAATAAAAAGGAAACACTGTTCTGTCATATCCTGTTGCTTGAAATTATATATGACTATATAAATAATAAGGATAAATATATATATATATAATTTATCTAGACCATACTTTTATATCCAAATGATTAAAACATCCCAATTTTATGAAATTACAGCTAGCAAAAAAATATAAAATATGGTGATCATTCACTTTAGGAGATAAAGACATTTTTAACCCTCAAAGTTTAGCATGCATTTAAATATTTTATAGAAAAGTCAATAATTAGGAAATTTGTCTAACCATTAATTAAGGAAATTTTAATTTGCAGACATGTCTTACTGCTATTTTTAATATTGCACAAACACATTTCTGTTATGTATTATTTTCAGTAACCAAAGTTATAATAATCTATGTTTACTTGATTTTAATTTTTAAGAGTTACTTTGAATGACTTTATTTTCTAATATGAGCTTTTATGGGATGATTTGAAACTTATATTTAATAACCCTTCATTTTGCACTTACTCACAGAAGTATTAACTCTTTCTTGATATGATATTCTATTTGTTTCTTTCTATTCTAGAAATTCTGAAAACTCTGGGCCTTATCTACTGAAATAAGGCCTAATCAGTTAAGCCTTATTGATCCTACCTCTTACCCTAATCTTGGGGGCATCTCTCCCATAGTTTCTCTACATTTTTTTAAATTTTCAATTTGGAAAGGTTTTTCTCCTTTTTATGCAGGGCAAGAATTATACCAAATATTTGAAAAAAGACAAATGAGACAGAGTTCATCTCTTTTCTTCCAAAAGTAATAGACACTAAGGTCGGAAATGGTGCAAACGCTAAATAGGAAAAATCCCACTATACTGAAATCTGCAGGGCACTTTGCATTATTTTAGAGTTCTTAAAAATATTACCTAAGTGTCCAGCAATGTGTTGATTTCAACTGATATATTTATTGCACTGGATTAAATAAAGTATTCAGGTTTGGATTTTGTTTGCATTAAAAGAGATGATTTCAGTGACAGTTTTTCTTTAATGGTGTTTGCTCTTGGTAAAGGTTTTAAGTGGATTAAGGTAGTTAAAGGTCTTGGTGGAAGTGGTATGACCCTAGACTCTCAAATCAGAATGCCTGGGTTTGAATCCAGACTTTGAAACAAGAACAATCGCACCTCACTTAGCTTGGTGTGAGGATTAAATTAGTTCAGAAATTAAGCACTTAAGAACGGTGCCTAGCATAGAAGATATTGTTTTTTGTTGTTAATATTCTTTTTATTTATTTATTTATTTATTTTTGGCTGTGGTGGGTCTTCGTTGCTGTGTGCGGGCTTTCTCTAGTTGTGGTGAGTGGGGGGCTACTCTTTGTTGTGGTATGCAGACTTCTCATTGTGGTGGCTTCTCTTGTTGTGGAGCATGGGCTCTAGGTGTGTGGGCTTCAGTAGTTGTGGCACGTGGGCTCAGTAGTTGTGGCTCATGGGCTCTAGAGCTCAGGCTCAGTAGCTGTGGCGCATGGGCTTAGCTGCTCCGTGGCATGTGGAATCTTCCCAGACCAGGGCTCAAACCTGTGGCCCCTGCATAGGCAGGTGGATTCTTAACCACTGCACCGCCAGGGAAGTCCATTGTTAATGTTCTTAAACATACCAGTGACATGTTAAAAATGTCTCACCACTGTCCTAAAATGTTTATATAAGTATATCTAAGCACACTACTCAAACTCAGAAATAAACATTCTGTCACTTATTTTCATAGAACATATAAATGGTGGTAGGTGATACTCCACTTAGTGAGGGGAAGAAAGGAAAGACTGTTGATTAAACTAGGAAAGAGGGGCTGAAAAGAGGGGCTTATAAATATGGAAAAACTGTATACTGGGGGAGGGCAAGAAAAGCATGAAGATGTGAATTACAAAAGTTAAACTTCCAATTACTGATTTAGAAAAGATGAAGACTGTCACAAAGCAATGTTCACTCTTTGTTGTAAGATAACTCTTCATAGAACTTTTATGTTTAAAATTTTCTTCACAGATTTGTATTTTGTCATTTTCTCAATATTCCTTTCTTTTTTCTTTTGAGTAGTTGGTGCAGTCAAAAATAAAGATCAAAAAATCAACTATGATGGCAACGCAGAGTAATAATTGCCAAAATATTTACTCTTAAACCAATCATGTTGACTTAAGTATCTCTACTTTAAGAATAAAATACTATTATATGGTAAAAATGAAGGTACATTTTTCCATAATTACTTTAAACAATATATTTTCTTGAAATGCTCTTACCTCTCTGAATTGTACTCAAATTGTGCTCATTTGACCACTGAGAAATTTGAATGTAGAAAGAAGCATTACTCTTTTTTCCCATACCTTAAGGTGGATTTGCTGTGATAAATAAATGAATAAAAACTGTAACATCAAAATCCACTCCATGGAAAGTAATGTCATTAGATCATTTTCACAGTTCTTTTTACTGTGCTAAATGAGCTGAAACTTTTTGAACAGAAAAGTATGTTCAAAAATAATAAGGCAGAACTAGGAAGCTTCATCCACTGCTTGTTGCCTCTACAGTGAGATGTCTTCACTGTGTTTTTTCGTGTCATTATCAGATAGTTGGATTTGCTCTCACTTCAGCATCAGAAGGAGCCAGTTGGAACTAATTTGCCATATCAGTTTTATGGACTTAACTGCCTTGTTCAGTATAATGTACCAAGATGGAAACTCCCTCAGTTTTACCTATTCTTTCTATTTGAATTTTGTACAATATTTGAATTACTTCATTGTTGATTTTTTTTAAAGAGCATGTAATAAGAATAGTCTAAAGTTCTACATGAGCAGTTGGCATACGTTTCAACTTCACAACTGTTGAAGAATAAACTCTGGGTATCTGAAGCATCATGTTTAAGTTTTGTCTCCATGATACCAATATAGTAATAGATTTGCCAATTCAACCAAAGGATCATCAAGTTTTGTTTTGTTTTGGTTTTAAGTATTTACTTGCTTTGCTAAGTTAGGTAAAATAGAAGAATGCTTTCATTGCCTCTGTAATATTGTCTTGATTTTAATATAAGACTAAAAATATGTATTAATTATGTTTTCTCTGGAATTGAACAGTCAGCAACCAACCTTAAAGTACATGATCATACTGAAATGCTTGAAACTACCATACCTTACTGTAGAGAACATGTTGTGATCGTGCAGTACACTAAATGCATGTTTGAATGCATTGAATTACTTGATTCTCCCATAATCACTGTAAGGCAGTACAGCAAGAATTATCTCCACTACAGAAAACTGAGGCTCAGACTTGTTGTGACTTGACTTTACAGTGCATCAGAATAATCTAGAGAATAAAAATAAAAATACAAATGCCTGTCCAATCCTAAGATCAACTGAATGAGAATCTCTGTAGAAAAGTCCTGGGTTTGTACCTTTAAATTATCTCCCTAATCAATTTTCCAGTAAGATTGCCAACCACTCTTTATATTGTGTGGCTCTAGACTAAGCATTCTGCAATAAAGCGATGGGGACACTAGGGGGGGGCAACTGTGAACTTCGTAGTGCATGAGTAAAGGGAATCACGCTCAACTTTTAGGAAGGATACTTCAATTAGACATCAGCACTTGAGGACACAGTCCACTCTGCTTGCATCCCTGGCAAATATCCTTTAACAATTTTTCCTTTACTGGGACTTTTGAAAAAGTAGAAAGGGAATGAGGAGGGGAAAGGGTCACTTCTGGGAAGTGGCACCAATATCCCCAAATCTCTCTCTCTCTCTCTCTCTTTTTCTTTTTTGGTTTAGTGAAAAAGTGTAGAACCTCTGAAACACTTTACTTAAACAATACAAAACCTGTCACAGTCAGAAAAGAGTGTCAAAGAATGACGGTATCCCTGGACCTGGTAGCCCTTAAATACTGAAAATGTGAGTGAAGGTGGAAACTTCTTCCCCTCCAGCCTTAAGCACACGGTTTCTTTTTATCTCTTATGGTGTATTCTGTTTTGTTTGGAGACAGAGATCATTTAGGTAATCTCTAAAGAAACTTTGAGAAATACGATTCAATAGTCTGAGGTAATATTCAGTATTTCCAGATTGATTCAAGTCTGGATAAAATGTCAGACTTTTAAAAGAATTGTGTACATTCATTTTGATGAAATATAATATAAAAAACACAAAATACACTAATCTCAGATGTCCTAGAGATGACATGTCCTTTTTTCCTGCTTATTTTTCTAGCCTTTATGCCTTGGAATTATAACTCAAAGCTTTATTGTAAAATCTCCATCACCACGTTCCAATGCTTGAGAGATTGCATTTTGTATAAAGATTCCATTTTGGGGGTCTAACTTTGATTTCACATAAATGAGCACAGAGCATTACCTCTGCAATTGGAGATTTACAAGATAGGAGGTAATGCATGCCTGGCTATCTGAATTCAAAATCTAAAACAGCCAGATAATAGCCATCTTAATCACCTCACTTTGGCTCACAGCATTTTCTTTTTCCTTTTACATGAAACTTTTATATTTTTCCATCAAAGATTTAAGTGGATATTTGAATATTGTCTTTCAACTATGCCTTAGGCTAGGGAAGATTGTCTTATTTCAGATAGGAAGTGGAAAACCTAGATCCATTTGATGCAAGTATGTTCAGAGTCAATGTAGTTAGACTTTATGTTTTCATAAATAATCTGTTCTGACTTAGAGTTCACTATCACAAGATATTTCACAAGCATAAATAAATTTGCAACAATAGAGTTTTGGCATGGAGAGTTTCTCTGAATACATAACATAAAGATTCATGAGTAGTGAGGGCATACTTTTTTAAGAAAATACAGAAAGATAATATTATTGCTACTTTTTAAGTAGTTCATGGAAGAAGCCAGAGACTTGTGATCTCCAGAAGTACAGGAATTTTATCTGTTAATTGTTGTACCCTTAGCATATAAGAGATAATAAATATTGATGAAAAAGTAATTGATTGAATGATTGTGCTCTTGGGGATATTATATAGTTCATCTCCAAATGAATTTTTTATCTATTTTGAAGCATTATGAGTGCTAAATGAGTTAGAATATACCTGGGAACACACCATTCAAAATGTGCTATTATGTATATTATTATGAATATTAGTAGCAGTTCTATTAGAGAATAGCAGAATAAGCTAGTTACTGTTTGAATGCACCTGTACTTTCAAGATGAATCAAAAAACTATTTTTATACAGGACATTAACCTTAGTAAAATAAGTGTAAATCCCTGATATTTAAAAAAGATAGCTAGTTTTCCAAATTGCTAATTATACTTTGTGACATCAATCTGATAAAAAACTTTATAAGAATGTGAAGTATATTGTTCTATTTCATAGGCAGATAACCTTCAATATGGAATTGAAATCTTACTTTTGACTAGATGTAGGGTATTTTCATCTTTTCTGCATTGTCATTCTGTAGATGGGCAAGAAGAACATTTTGCATTCTGAGAATGTGGAGTACCATCTCCTATTTTACCCTGAAAGACCAAGCTAAACCTACCTCATACTATGGATGTTGGATTTTTTTTCTTATATATTTTTGATACTGAGAATGAATATCTCAGTGGGCATTTAAAGGTGCATATTATAGATAAATGTAAAATTATCCATATAAAGGCAAATATTTTGGATACAAGATAACAAATGCATTTAATTTGGATGTACTAAAAATGTTATGTTAATAGCCACAGTTTAACATTTAAATTTAGCCTACTTTTCAGGTGTATCCGAAAGACTGCACTGAGTGAATATTTCCCTTGGTGTGGAATGATTCCAGCTGGTAAAAACAGTCAATATAATATGTTAAGTTTAAGTTCTCCCAGGCACCTAAGAGGGACTCATGATTGGTTTACAGCAGGGATCCCCAACCCCCAGGCTGCAGACTGCAACCAGTCCATGGCCCTTTAGGTACTGGGCCGCACAGCAGGAGGTGGGCGGCAGTCAAGGGAACGAAGTTTTATCTGCCTCTCCCCATCCTTCCTATCACTAGCATTACTAGCTGAAGCACCCCTTGCCCCCCACCCTCGTCCGTGAAAAAATTGTCTTCCACGAAACTGGTCCGTGGTGTCAAAAAGGTTGGGGACAACTTGTTGAGGGGCAATAAACAGCCCCCAAGGACTTTCTTTTTTGAACTATGTTATTTGCTTTTTTAAAAAATTTTCTTCTGCTTTGCTATAAATTTGTAATTGCAGGCTAAAGAGTTACTGTTTTATAAGGTTTCTTTATTTAAGTTTAAGATTTAGGAATCCTGAGAGAGATTAGTAAGTCTTACTTATATGGACACAATGTCACCTGAGTTTAGCCAAAGTTTTTCAGATACAAGAAATCACTGCAAACTCAGTGTCAGTTTATGTTAACAGTGTTGAATCTACCCAAATGTGAGGTATCAGAGTTTTTTATTTGCATTAAAATTTTTTGCGTTTATATGTATTCCCTTAACAATTGGATAAACCATCATTATAGAAAAAAGATGGATGCACCCTGGAATCCATTGCTATAAATTTGAGATAGGAATAAGTTCATTTGTGGCAAGCAATTCCTTAATATCTTATAATTTATACAGCCTAAAATCAGCAATGAAAGAGAATTAGAAGTTAGCAAACATAATATTTGGACTTTTTTCTAATTAATGGATTAGTTACACAAATACTTACCTCTTGCTTAGTAAAGCTAGGACTTCATGCTAGGATATGGTAAAGTAGAGGTATAAATTAGAGGTATACTGAATAAGTATTTGGACCAAAAGCTAAATGCTCAAAGGATAAAAATCAGTATTTATCTGAAGTTCAAACTCATCATCATAGAGAGATATTTGCACAAATTTGAAATTTTATTTGAAACATATTTTAAAATAATTAAAACTTTGGTAGAAATATCTAAATTATTGACATTATAGTGCAAGAATAAGAATGACTTATAATGTTAAATGTTAGATTGATCCTTCCTTTACTGTAGATTATTATTATGGTACTGTACATTTTCAGTTCTAAATAGATGCTCACAATCCTGTGATCTGTTAAGGAGCAAGATATTTTTTGATACCTCTGAAAGAAAAAAAAACAAGAAAGAACTTTATTTTTTTTTCTTATAAGACTGATGACCTAAATGGAATTAAATAGCTAAATATGAATTGTAGTCTCAGAAGGGGACAAGATGGCAGAGTAGAAAGATCCTGGGCTAACATCCTCCCATGACACACTGAAACTACCACTGCACATAGAGTAACTATCTCTGAGAATGTCCTGAGATAACAAAAAATATTTTCTACAACTAAATATTAAAAGAAAATGCCACATTGAATTGGGTAGGAAGGACAGAGATATGGTCTGGCCAAACCACTTCTGGCCAGACTTTCTCTGAGTAATGATGTGCTGGCAAACACCAGGTTTTGGTTTTGCTGTTGTTGTTGTTTTGTTTTCGTTTTTTGGCTTACCTTCTACCTACCTGACCTACCTGACCGAGCATCATTTCTGCTTCACCCCAACTAACTAATTAGCACCACTTACTACACCTTGGGTTCTTCTGTGGGGCTGCCCTAGTTAGTGCATCTCTAAAGCATATTCATACCCTACTATAACTGGTAGGCAGCCTCAGCTGGCACCAGGCCACACTAGAGTGGCTCCTGCCACTTGGCATGGAAAAGGCTTTCTATAAGTCTTCAAATGATTGTGCTGTTTGAGGCACTTTGACTAAGAAAGCAAACTCATATATGTAATATGTATGGTTTTCTTCAGATGGAATGGTCAAATATAATTGCCTTGCCACAACATAACAAGGTGGTATTCTCAAGTAATTGTGCTGAAGGCTCAGTGTTGATCTATGCTTCTGGAAAATTGCAGGCACAGTGGTAGCGGTAAGTAGAGAATCTCTGGAGAGGTAGCCCATGCAGCTGGGTATCTGCATAGCCTTCATCTTTGTTACCATAGATTCTCTATTCATGAGACTACACAAACGCTGAGCTTGCTTAGATATAGATCAAATAATATTCACATAACCACCTAGTTGTTGAGTGGCAACGTTCTGATGGGTTATCTCCAGTACAAATTCACATGAGACACAAAATTTCTAATTATTTGAGTCCATAAATCCATCTACATACCTTGTACCCAGATCTCTTTGTCATTTAACTTCTAATTTTTACTGTCAGGACCCAGAAAAACTTGCCCAGGCATTTGCCATTTCCAGAGAATTAGTGAATATCTCATACTTGCAGTAAATCCTTCCTCCATATGGAGTAGATAACTAAGGGTGTGGCTTGTAGTTCTGCTCACCAGGAGGATTACTCCTTGGGAGAAGAGTTGTAATGCACTTGGAATTAATTTCTGGTTCATGTCTCAGTAGGCTTTTCTTCCTTGATGAAATAAGTTCTAAATCTATTATAGTGCTTTTTTTTTGGAGTTTCTGAGGCTCTAGCAATAGCTGGAAAATGTTGTTTCTTCAGTAATCTGGATTCCTAGCTCCTAAGATCATGAATTACTAATAACTACTTATTTAGAGATCTGAGTCTCAGCTTTATATGATCAATTTCTCCACACTGCTTAGTACTATTATTCCCAACATTGTACCTTTGTACCCTCAGGTATAAGTGTGTTATCTACTTCCATGCTTTCTACTTTTGTATAACCTCAGTGTTTTCTTTTTGCCTGTTCAATCTTCTTAATACTTGTTTAACATGTTTCAAAGTTCTTTCTATAAAGTTTTTCTCTGTAGGAAATACTGGTCTGATTTATCTTCTGACAGGGGCTGACCAGTAAACTAATTAACTCCAGGAGTAAGCTCAGGAAACAGGCAATCAATAAGGAATTTGAAATGGATTTAAATATCTTGCTAATGGGAAATGGGATTCTAGCAATCCTCAGCATGTGGGAACATCACCATTAATCAAATTATCACCTGTAGTTGACTGTGATTAAGTGCTTATAAGCAAATGCCCTCAGGGACCAAGTTGCTGCTCACTCAACTGCTATGGAAATAATGATAATTACAAGGATTATGAGAAGGGAAAGCTTTTTTTAAGTACCCTGGAGTGCTTACATAATGAAAATGACAAGCTCAGGTTTTTAACTTCTCAGCTCAAATCGTGACATGAAACTAGAGACCTCCTCAGGTGGCCTTAAAAGCATCTCTTATTTACTATAGGTCCAGGTCAAGGATGGTGAAAATTCGATGCAAAATATAATCACATTGTTTGTACAATTACGATGTCATTTGAGTTAACAATCTCACAACATTTATCATGTGAGATTTAGGACATTTTTGTGAAAAAGTGAGGCCCTCATAATTGGAATGGGGATATTCTTATGATCTCAGATAAAGATGGAGCAGTGCTTGTACTTTCCCATTTGGTAATACTGAGACCTAAATCTGGCATAGGTCTTGGAGGCAATGAGAGTGTTGGAGGGGATATGTCTTGTGAAAAAAGAAACTTACTCCATGACTTTTTTCCTTTGGAAAAGATGAAAAGGTTTTTTTGCTTATTCTGACATTTCAGGATATTTTCAAACTAGTTTAACCAATGTTCTTTCTCCCTGCAGACCCCTGCTTTCAAATGAGAAAATCTATAAAAAATTTATATGAAGTGCATTTTATAAGGTTGTTAGGCTTATAATCAGATGCTGAGGCTGATTATCAGCATAAGGTTTTTTGTCCCTGCTGGGAAGAAGACTTATTTGAAAGATTTATGAAAAAGCAAAGTGTCACATAAAGTACAGAATTATAAACATGTCCCATGCTACTAAGGTGGTCACTGCTTCATGAGATATGAAAAGACATGACCCATTGCTTGATCATATAAGATGCCTCTTGTACAGAAAGGCCATGTCTCAGAATTCTCTACTGAAGAAAGAAAAGGAAAATAATTAATTTTCCAGTTCTCTCTTCTCTGTTATTTCCACTGATCATAATTTGTTTCAGAGAGAGCCAATTTCTTCCACACTTACAGATTGCATTTCCCTTTAGGAAGTTGCTAGGGAAGCCAGATTTGACACATTTTAACATATTGCTACATCTAAATATAAAACATATGGGAGGAGCTAAAGTTTCTTGGGTCTGTTTGGATCAACCCCAGGCACAATGGGTATTACGAAAATCATGCAAGAGCTATATCAGTGGAACCTGTAGCAGACTTTCTTGCTAGATGTGGCTTCAATAACTCTAGTGACTGCAATGAAAAAGGTGGTAACCGGTGACTGGGAAGACAGGTAAGGTTGAGAGAATCTATGTAATGCATACAATGCATCAGATAAAAAGATTTATGAGATTTTTTATATAAAATGAAATAAATATATTTCTAAAAAAATTGTCATACTCTTATGGCTTATTCAGGAGTATACATTTACCATGACTGTAAAACTGTTGAATGTGTGGTACCAGATTTATGACATTATTACTAATATCTACCTAAAAGTAAAAATTTAAATGTGGAATTCACATTTGAGATTACTCTGTGAGTTATTAGGGAAAGCCATTGAGTTTTCATATGACGGGCGAGGTAAATGCTGTTCTACATAAAATTATTTCAATGATAAATTCTAAAATATTACAAAGTGGACCAAATTATGTAATTAGGATTTAATCCAGCCTGACAAATGCATAATTTTATAAGCAATTGTGGCCTAACTTCATAAAAAGTAAAATGTTATCGATAGCAGATTTTCATGGGATGATTCTGAACAACTAAATTACAAAGTCCACTGAAAAATAATCTACTAGAGATATAATTGCTGTGGTTCCATCACTCAAATAAATACCAGAGAAGCAAATTAAAGTTATATGATAAAAGAACTTTGGGATTGATTTGATAGTATAGTCATAATGACTAGAGAGAAATAATTTGAGTAGTGATCCAATAGCATTATTAACATGTTCTAGAAAATGTGGACCTAAGAAGCAGGAAAAAAATCAGAAAAGGACAGTATTCAGGGTTAGTATTCAGTATGTGAATTCTCTAAATTTTCCACTAATCTGTTTCTGATAATGAGTGACTTAGAAAACTTGTAGAGATATTAACAATAAAAGAGTTCACAAGATTGTTATGACAGAAATTTATTCTTTAGGAGGGAAGAGAGAAAAACAAACTGAATTTCTGTGGACTATGGAAAATTTTCAACAAACCATAAAGTGACCTGTTACTGAGTATAACTTTTAAAATTAAGCTAGTCATTCACAGACATAATTCTAATAAATGTTTCACTCATTAAAGAATACAGTAGAACCCCAAATTACAATTCTCATTAATCCTATTTCAAAAAAAAAAGAGATTTAATAAGTATTTTCAAACAAGCAGGTGTTAAAGTAATCAAATAGGACACCAATCCAAGTTCCAGTCAAGATTTTATTCACTGAGATAGTACAAGCAAGAGGAAAAAAGAGGCTCTGGCTCCTCACAGTTCTGTTTTTTTCCCATGGAATGGTACCAGGTGAGGTCAAGTGGATGCAATGCAGACAGGGGTAATCATCTCAGGGCCAAGGATCCCTGAATAAAGGGCTTTTATCTCTTTATGGTCCCATGGGCTGAGGGAAAGGGTGAGGGAGAGGCTAGGAATGGAAAGGTATTGAGTCAAAGTAGAGAATAATGCATCAGTGAAACCCTTGTTACCTGGGATAGGAGTGCATATATATGTCTGAAAATGGCTTGTTTGAGGGCAGAAGACTGAGTCCTTGACTGCAACTCTCTTCAAAAACTGCAATGCACTGTCTGTATACTACATCTGATGTGAGGAGGGCAGCTTCTCACCATGAGATCTGCCAAGTAAATCTTATTAGTGCCTAGGTTCAGACTTGAAATATCACACATAGGCGTGACAGAACTCCTCAGGTATGAGTAGTCTACCATACCCTTCTCTTCTAAGGTAAACCCTCAATAATCTTGGTCATAAAGAGTAATATTAATCACATTCCATTTTTGTTCACAATATGTTCCAAAGTACACTTGTGGAGAAATTTTCTTCAATAATATAAATAAGCTCCCATTATCAAACAAAGGGCACCATGGCATTCATTCCCTGGGATATATTAGGATCCAGCATATGAGAGAAAATTCAGGAGAAAACAAATAATTATTTTATGTCACAATAAAGTTATAAAAAGTATCTGCTTGCTTTAATTATAATTGGATATGTTATTCAATGATTTATTGACAACATGATTAATTTGATCTTCTAAAATTCACTTTCAAGAGATGAGAAGTGAACTGTCTTGACCTGACTGAATAAAAATCTAAGTAAACAAGAAACATTAGCTACTGTCTTTAAAGGAGGAAGAGGCCCTAATTCGTGGAGTTAAAGTTAGCAATACTAATACAAGATTATTCCTTCCTAAAGGCAAAGTGGTAAGTATCAAACTGGAATTCAAATTCCAATTATTTTTTCAGTCACTTAAATTTCTCTGAGTGAATGGCTTTTGTATATTCTTCAATTACTTAGGTCACCTAGAGGTTTTCTGCTGAAACAAAAATGTATGCTTAGAGAAATACATCAAAATGCCTGAATAAGGATGTCTGAAAGTTTACTCATCCATGAAAGCAATGAGAAAAAATGGTAAAAATTAACTTTTTCAGAACTCTGAAAATTAGTAAAATAATACAGACTTTACAGAATTAGTTAAGAAAAGTCCCTAAAAAAAGCAAACAATAGTAACAACAACAACAGCAACCAAGAACAAACAAATTCAGTACTGGGATGGTTGGTTCTGATTAATAGAATTGGCACACTAGATTATTTAAAATGTCCAGCTTTCAAAAATACATTATGAAAAACAAAAGTAAATACTAAAGTGTGACAAATAAACAGAAAAAATGAGCCTACAGAAACTGTCACTGAGGAAACTCAGATATTGTACCTACTAGACAAGGACAGTAATCAGCTACTATAAATATGTACAAAATGTAAAGAATATTATGTTCACAAAATAAAGAAAAAACTGACAATGATTGACTCTTTAAATAGAGAATGACAATAAAGAGGTCACATTTTTAAAAAGAAAAAAAAACAAATTCTTGAGCTAAAAATTGTAATAATAAAATGACAAATTCACTACAGGGACTCAACCTCACATTTAAGCACAAAGAAGAGGGAAAAGCACAAAGAAGAAGCAAAACTGAAGATAAATCAATTGGGATTATGCTTTCTAAGTAACAGAAATAATAAAGAAGGAAGAAAAATGAAGAAATTCTCAGAATTGTGGGACACTATCAAGCATTCCCACACACATGGAAATACCAGAGAAGTGAGAGAGAAAGCCTAGGAAATATTTGAAAAATAATGGCAGAAACTCCCTCAAATTGAAAGCTTAATTAACTCCAGGTGGGATAAAATAAAAATGATCTATGCCTAGATGTGTGATAATCAAACTGTCAAAAGCCAGGGACAAAGAGGGAACCTAGAAAGGACCATGAGAAATATGATGTATTACATAAGAATGATCTTCAGTAAGATAAACAGCTCATTTCTCATCAGAAACCACAGAGACCATAGGTCAGTAAAATGACATATTCAAAGTGTGAATGAAAAGATAGTTAACCAAGAATTCTACATCCAGAAAAATGGCCCTTCAAGAATGAAGAAGAAATTCATACCATTCACAGGTAAGGAAAAATTGAGATGTCACTAGTTTACCTGTCCTATAAGTAATACTAAAAGAAATTCTTCAAGTTTAAAAGAAAGAACTCTAAATAGTAAGTTGGATCCATGAAGAAAGAAAGGGCAATAGGAAAGAACTACAGAGGTAAGTATAACAGAATATATAAATGTATTTTTCTTCTTCTGGCTGATTAAAATGACAACTGAATAAAACAAATATAAACCTGTATTGATTGGCACACAAAGTACAAAGACATAATTTGTATGACAAGAACTATACAAAGGAAGAAGGAGGGAAAGGACCTTTATGCAAGCATAATTTTTGGAGATTACTGAAATTAAATTGGTGTATTAGTTTCCCATTTAGGCTGTAACAAATTACCACAAACTTAGTGACTTAAAACACATACATTACCTTACTGTTAAGCAAGTCAGAATTCTCACTGTACTAAAATCAAGATATCAGCAACTTTGCATTCTTTCTGGAGGTTTTAAGAGAATTTTTTTTTTTTGCCTTTTCCAATTTCCAGAGTCTCCACATTCCTTGGCCCAAGGTTCCCTGCCATCTTCAAAGCCATCACTAACTAGTTGACTCTTTCTCATGATGCATCACTCTGAAAAGACATTTCTGCCTTTTCTTTTCTTTTACATTATGAGGAACCTTCTGACTACATTGAGCCCTACTGAATAATCAAGGATAATATACCCATCTTAAGGTCGGTTGATTAGCAACTTTTATTCCATCAGCAAACTTAAGTTCCCTTTGTCATGTAACAGCATATACACAGGTTGTCAGGATTACAGTACAGACATCTAGGGGGTGGCATTATTCTGCCTTTCATAGTTGATATTAATATGAATCTAGATTTTTATAATATAAAGTGTTCACTGCAATTATCAGGGCAACTGCTAAGAAAAAAAAAATTAATATGGCAAAAGAGATGACAAGGGAATTTAAATGGCACAGCAGGAAATAACTACTTAACACAAAAGAAGGCAGTGAGAGGAACAATAAAAGCAACAACAAATACATACAGAAAAGAATAGCAAAAAGACAGATGTAAATCCTAACTTTTAAAAATAAATTTATGTGTTATTAGATTAACTACTCCAAATATAAGGCAGAGATTACCAGAATGGATTAAAAATAAAAGAAGAAAAAGAAGATCAAATCATGTGCTGTCAAAAAGAGAAAATCTTTTCTTTCAAAGATAGAAATAGACTGAAAGTGAAATAATGGAAACTATACATATATCATTTATTCAGTTCCCTAAAGAGAGCTAGAGTGGCTATTGTAATACCAAACAAAATACACTTTAAGATGAAAACTGTTATTACAAAGAAAGAAGGACAGTTTACAAAGATAAAAGGGTATATTCATGCAGAAAACATAACAGTTTTGGACATAAATTCACCTAACAACAAAGCAACGAAATATTTGGAGCAAAAATTAACAAAAATTAAGGGATATGTAGACACATAACAAATAATAATTGGAAATTTCAGTATCCCACTTTTAATAATGGATAGAAAACTAGATAAAAGATCATCAAGGAAGTAGAAGACTTGAGCAAGAATATAAATTGGTTATACTTAATAGCATCTACTGTTCATTCCACCAAACAACAGGTGAATGCACACTCTTTTCAAAAGTGTACATGGAACTCTTCCATAATAGAGCATATGTTAGACCATATAACAAATCTCAAAAAATTTAAAAGAATTGAAATCATTCAAAGTATATTCTCTAACTACAATTGAGGGAAACTAGAAATCAATACCATAAGAATATTTAGGGAGCTTGTAAATGTGTGAAAATTAAACACAAAATAATCAATGAGTCAAGGAAGAAAACACAGGAAAATTAGAAATTACTTTCAGATGAATAAAAATGAAAATGCATCATAGCAAAATTTATGAGATGCCATTTTCCAAGCCTCATTCCCAGGTAGATTTTAAAAATAAAGAAAAATATAAAACAAATTAACAATACAACAACAACAGCAACAACAAAATCCTCCCGTATCTAACTGAATTATGTGCTGAGATTATTTATTGGTGAATCACTCCTGGTTTCAGTATAGTTTCCTACCACAGTATTTTGAGTTCTCTTGTCTTAACAAATTTTAACTTCTTGGAATATTAATGCAGAGCCAATGGATATGTTTGGTGATATATATGGAAAGAATATATGAAAACCTAAACATATGACCCCGTATATTTATAGTTACTGCTTATCAGAACACAATTATGGGCTTTATAATCAAACATTTGAGTTCTCATACAGGCAATGTTAAGACTTGTTCTCTTAATGTGAAATTTATATGACAATAGTAATTAGATATGCAGGTATTTGTGAGGATTACATGAAAAAATGTGTATAACTGGACTTAAATAATAAAAATTATTACTTATCAATTTGATTAGTTATTAATTAATAATTACTAAAAATCAAAGTTATTACTGTAATCTGAAACTTTGTTTTTCAAACTTTATATAGAAATATTGGTTCATTTGGCTCAATTTTTTGCCAAGGTATGACTAAACAGTTCTAGAATAAAAGCAAGGATATAGCCAGTATAAGTGCTTTCTATTGAGACATGATTATCAGATCCCCAGACAGTGTGAGGAAGGACCAATGCAAATTCCCAGAGAAGAAAAGGAGACGTCACATCTGTGAATGCTTCATCTTCCTATTTTCCGCTATTTTGAAAGCTTTATCTCCTAAGAGAGCAATTTAATACAAATTATGCTATGGATTTCTTTCAGATTCTGAAGTATTCTGATCATTTCCCTCAGCTACATAGAGGTAGAATTCCAAAGTGATTTATCTGTGGCAATATATGACTCTAATTGAATATTTCAAGATTCTTCTATCTACACCTAGTTTTAGTGGTGAGGGATAAAAATGACAGGTACATAACAAACACCTTAGATTCAAATATTTCCCCAGGTCTTTCCCAGTCTTTTGGAATTTTAAGATGGAATAAAACATAATTGCCTAGGACTAAAATCAAGACCTGCTGGCAAAATGGAAAAAACAAAACAAAACAAAAACCTTGGTTTTCAGTTGCTTTACTTAGTAGATAGATTGCATTTTCTTCAATATTTTGGCTTTTATTTCCATAATTTTACACCTTTGCATATCCACAGAACTTATACCAGGTGAGTATAAACTCTAGGCTGTATTATGTCATTAGAATGTATGTAAACTAAGAACTCAGCTTAGATTAATCTTATAAAATTATATAGAACATCTTTAACTGTAACAGTATCTTACATAGAACTAGTAAAATGAAATATTTTAGGAATGATTGATGTATTAGAAAGCTTTGTAGCAGGACAGAGTTTTTTTTTGGGTTTTTTTGTTTGTTTGTTTGCTTTTTTGCGGTATGCAGGCCTCTCACTGTTGTGGTCTCTCCCATTGCGGAGCACAGGCTCCAGATGCGCAGGCTCAGCGGTCATGGCTCACGGGCCCAGCCTCTCTGCGGCGTGTGGGATCTTCCCGGATTGGGGCACGAACCCGTGTCCCCTGCATCAGCAGGCGGACTCTCAACCACTGTGCCACCAGGGAAGTCCAGGACAGAGTTTTTAAATAAATGTCAATAATGTTCACCAAATGCTTTGTGTTAAATGAGAGGTTACCTGTTTATTTTCTTTATTTCTCTCATGGCTATTATTTTAGTCAGCTGATGGGTGACTGGGCTCATTGTATATTGGAAGTATAGTCATCTTTTGATTCCCACTTATCGATCTTATTGCATGTATTATAGCCATTTGGTTTCTTAGGAAAAACTCTCCAAAATATTGACAAAATATCTTAAATTCTTCTAAATAATTGTGAATATTAATTTACATTTTTTGTAATGATAGCATGATTTGCATTAAACATTTTGTTTTAGAAGTTGTGCTGAGAATTTTTAATCATTTCTCATTGTCCATTAGTATAGAATTCAATAGCACAAAAAATTCTCAATACCCTTAATTATCAATTTAAAACATCATCTTTAAAAATTCTCTTCACAATTTTATTTATTCTCTATTTGACCCTTGTTTTCTTTATGGTTGCTTTTATGTGTAGAAGTAGTTAGCTATTAGACTATTCTCACATTCAGTAGAGTAACTAAAATGCATAGCTATTTTCCTGAAGAATTTTATTTTAGTGTGATCATGAAAATATAGTTCCCTGTTACAACTTCATTAAGTAAGAGTTATAACTATTAAATATGCTCCATTTGATAAAATAAAGTACAAGATTCTAATCATATAGTTATTTAATTTATTTGTGATTTCACTGGACAGAATAGTATTATCTAAGTAATGTCTCCACTGATGTTTATTTTCTTTGTGGGAATAGATAGAAGAAAAAGAAAAGTGCATGATACAGCACTATAGTGACTACTGTTTCAACTACAGCGTGTGATTTTAAACTTAGGTTCAATTGGATCTAGTTTTACTTGCCTATAAGCCATCACTTCAATTAGTATTATTTGTGTGACAGTTAAAAGGAAGCAATTATTTTTAACTCTATTAATAAATAGCCTCATTTTTGAAAAAGAAAATGAGCTCCTGCAATGAAAGCTATTCTAAGATAATTTTAATGCCCTTACATTTACCACTTTTATCTTCAAAAATAGTTTCTCAATAATAAAGATGACTTTAATTGGTATAGTGTAGAATTCACATTGTGCTTTTATATGGGTTTTCTAATTGGAAATTTCAAAAAACAACTTCAAATATGTCAGGAAGATAATTTCTATTATACACATGTAGAAAATACAATCTGTCTTAATAAAACAAGTACATTTGGACACTGATAGTAAATGCCTGAACCTGATCTAGTGTCTTGTTTTCATAAATCCTTTGGTATGAACAAATATTTATGCTATGTGATAACTATACATAACAAACCACATTTGAATAATATTTTGATAGTAAAAGTATAAATGAGTAGATAAAAATAATTAAAATGTTAATTCTAACTATATTAATGGTAAAAATAAAACAATAAAAATAACAATAAAATCTTATTCTGTATTTATTATGTATCAGTACTTTGCTATTCCCATTACATTTTTATTTCTTATAGAAACCCTCCACATAAGGTAAGAATATCTCCATTTATAGGGAAGAAACAGCAGTTCTGGCAATTACTTAACCTTCTCAAGATTACAAAATATCCCCATTAATTAGATTAAACAATACAAATAGTCCAACATTAAAGACCACAAGAGAGCTTATACCTTATGACTAGGTCAGCCTCAAATAGGTTTGGGCAATCATCTAACAATGAAGTGTGACCCCTTAACTTGGGAAAGGAGTCCATATCATGAAAGATGATCGTCTTCATTCCAGATCCCTGACACATTTTTTTTTCCTGATTAAATTTCTGCCACCCATTTCTCTAACCTCTTACCCAGTTAAAGAAGTTAGACTTTCAGTGAAAGAGAATAAGTTAGAAGCCAACCTTAAGTCAGCCTCCTCTGTAAAGCAAAAAATAAAGTTTTGTATGTGTGTGTGTGTAGAACTGATTTAGAGTTTATGATAATCTATGTGAACTTTAGAGTGGACTATACCTACAAAATATTGGTCATAACTGTTTCTATATTCTAACAACAGCAATAGCATGTGTACACCTGTGCATTAGAAACATTTAGAAAATGTGTTTATTATCCGGTCAGTGTTTTCCAAATATAATTATACTTACAGTGCTTTATTTTTTTCCAAAAATATTTACTCATGTTGCCCTTTTTACTGTAACATTTCATTTATAATTTTGCCTATGGCAAGAGGCTAATCATATAAGATAAATATTTGAATAAAATATGTTCAATCTTTAAAACAAAGAACCTATGAACACTAAATAAAAGGTCATATAAATTATTTGTGAAGAATATTTTTATTTAGCACTTTATTTTTATTAGCCTTTTACTAATTATTTTAGGGTATAGTATTTGGGTCCCTTTCAATTATGTCAAGAGAATGTTGTTTTCAGATTTTCAAAGCACATGACTCTGCTTGATCTGATAGACTCCATTTTGTCATTGGAGATACACTTTCTTGTTTCCAGCATTTATAATCATTCCATTGCCAATAACTTTTTAATGTGAAAGTATATATATATATATATATATATATATATATATATATATATATATATATATATAGTACTTTAGGGATTGAATAAGATTTATCCATATAAAGCACTTAGGTTAATGCCTATAACTTGGTAAGGACTCACTTGATGTTATTGTAGTTGTCATTATTATGCCAACCTCCAGCTCAAATTACTCTGTTTTCCCCTGTTAAATAAGTAATTTCAAATACTTGAGGTATAATAATTACTTTCAAATCTGGCTATCCATCAGTATCATCTAACTAGCTTTTAACAAGCAAAGAATCCTGGGTTGTCATTCTTGGGGATAGATTAAGATTGTGTTCAATCTCAAAGCGAAACTGAGCAGGACTCTATGGAACCCTCCCAAATACAAAAGCCTTTCCATGTTCCCTGCTTCTTATTTGTAAGAAAAAGGATTCAGCCTCCTAAACCGTCCTCCAGTTCCAAATAGCAGATTCAAATAGTTACTAATTAGGGGAATAAGGGAATGCAGAAACAAAGGAAAGACAGTCAAGTCACAATGCTGAAGTGATGGGTAAGGGTTCCTGGATCCTACTCTACGGATATACATAAAATCTGATACATACTTCTGAGTTCTTCTACAGAGACTAAGGCCCCCACCTAGGTGGAGGATGGTAACTTCAGGGTGAGCATAAGCATGTGTACCCCAGACTGGTCAGAATCAGAAGGGTGATGACTGAGATTCCTGGAACACAGCCCTGTTACCTCAACACCAACCAATCTGAAGAATGTTACACAAGCAAAACCCACCCGCCAAATTTGCCTTTAAAAACCTCAAACTTTCCCCTGAAACCCATTGGGGAGTTTGGGTTTTCTGAGCATGAGCCATCTCTTCTCCTGGCTTGACCCTGACAGTAAACATTTTTCTGCTCCAAACTCCGATATTTTGGTTTGTTTGGCCTCACTGTTCATCAGGCACATGAACTAGAGTTAAACGACAAAAGGTTGGATATTTAAAAACATGAACTTAAGTTTATTTTGAAGGAGCTGGGCCTCTATTTTTATGGAGCTGCCTTTGTTTTCCATTAGTTTATTTGGATTATCTTATTGAAGGATGTAATCTTATTAATATAAGAAATATATCAGTTAATTAATCAATGGTGATAGAATTCTAGTGTCTGGCTTTCATTGACCAATATGTTTGATAATTGTAAGTATATATGACCATTGTTACATTTTCAATATTATTCTATTTAATGATTGTTTAAAATTAAGATAAAGTTGTATTTTTATTATTTTATACTATCAAAAGAATTTCATTAATAATAAAAATTAATTATTTTGACATTATAATAGCTGAATTATTGGATTTTCTTATGTTTTCTGTTTTTATGTTGCTGTTTTTAACATTAATCTCTCTCCAAACCATTTTTATATGTAGTTCTGCTTCTCTTTATTTTTGTTCTTTTTTGGAAATATGAACATTATAGTTGAATTTACATTTAAATCTTATTAATCTAAGAATGGCATTTATTGTCCATTTATGTATAATAGAAAAAAAATGTTATTAAGTATCTTTTTAAAATATTTATGCTATTTACCAGATTAAAACATCCTCTCTTATTGCTCAGTTACTATATATTCTGAAGAAAAATTAGAATTGATGAAAACTGTCATAATTATTTTTATATTTTATTTTGTAAAATAAGGTATAATACACCATAACCATGAGCAACAAATATATATGTCTCCAAAAACATCACCCTCCCATGCAACCAGAATTTTCCCTAATTAATATAAACTTTGCTTTTAATCTCACACCTAGGGAGGGATATACAATTAAAAACTAAAAATAAGAAGTCACTGAAGACCATAGGAATACATAAATATATATATAAATTAAATTAAAAAATTTTTGCTTATCAAATGAATAAACACAACACACATTTTGTCTTCTCAAGTTACTTTCCTTCAGGTTACTTTTCTTCTTTTCTCCTTCCCGTGAGCTTAAACTCTTCATTTGTGTAATCTGTATTGTAGTAAGTCACGTCTGCCACAGCTATGGAAATTGAGCACGTAAAACAGGTTGTATCCATGAAGCCTGTGCTGATAATCCCCAAAGAAAGCTTTTTCTTCCTTTTGAATTTATTTTTATTGAAATATAATTGACATGTGACATTATGTAAGTTTAATGTGTACAATATGTTGATTTGATACAGTTATATATTGCAATATACTAAAAACTCTATCATGTCACATAATTATCATTTCTTTTTTAGTGATGAGAAAAATAAGATCTGGTCTCTTAGCAACTTTGAAGTTTATAATACAGTATTGTTGTCTATATTTACTATGCTGTGCATTAGATCTCTAGAAATTATTTATCTACTAGTTCCAATTTTGTGTCCTTAAACAACATATCTCCTGTTTTTCAACCCCCTTAATTGCCATACAGCTCCGTATTTTTATGAGTTCAGCTTTTTCAGATTCCACATATAAGTGATATCATACAGCATTTGTCTTTCTCTGACATCTCACTTAGAATAATGTTGTAAGTTTCATTCTTGTCACAAATGGCAAGATTTCCTTTACAGTGGAATAATATATGATATTATATATATATATATAATATATATAATATATATCTCACAACTTCATTATCCATTCATCTGTTGATGGACACTTAAGTTATTGGTTATTGTGAGTAATTCTACAAGAAGCATGGGAGCATATATATAGTCTTTGATATCCTATTTTCATTTCCTTTGGATAAATATCATAAGTGGAATTACTAGGTCATCTGTTTGTTCTAATTTTAATTTTTTGAGGAAACTCCATACTGTTTTCCATAGTGGTTAAATGCATGAGACTACTATGCACAATTATATGCTAACAAATTGGATAACCTAGAGAAAAACAGATAAATTCCTAGAAATACACAACCTACCAAGACTGTATCAGGAAGAAATAGAAAATCTGAATAGGCCAGTAATGAGTAAGTTATTAAATTAGTAATCAAAAATCTTCCAACACAGAAAACCCCAGGACCAGATGGCTTTACTGATGAATTCTACCAAATATTTAAAGAAGAATTAACACCAATCCTTTTTAAACTTTTCCAAAACATTGAAAAAGAGGAAATACTTCCAAACTCAGTTTACAAGGCCAGCATTACTCTGATACCAAAGCCAGATAAGAATGCTACAAGAAAAAAAACAAAGAGTATAGATAAATATCCCTAATGAATATATATGAAAAATTCTCAACAAAATATTAGGAAAACAAAATTCAACAACACATTTAAAGTATTATATACCATGATCTCTAGTGGAATTAATCCCTCTGATGCGAGGATGTTTTAACATACACAAGTTAGTAAATGGGATACAACACATTAATAGAATGAAAGATAAAAATCACATGATCATCTGAATAGATGCAGAAAAGCATTTGACAAAATATAACATTTTTTAATGATAAAATTCCTCAACAAACTGAGTACAGAGGAAACCTATGTCAACATAATAAAGGTCATGTATGAAAAACCCACAACTAATATCATACTCAATGGTGAAAAATTGAAAGCTTTTTCTTTAAGATCAGGAACAACACTTGGGTGACCACTCTCACCACTCTTATTTAACATAGTACTAGAAGGTTTAGCTAGGGCAATTAGGCAAAACAAAAAAAAAAAAATAAAACTTATTCAAATCAGAAAGGAAGGAGTAAAACTGTTGTTTTTACAGATGACAGGACCTTATATATAGAAAATTCTAAAGACTCAACCAAAACTTTGGAACTAATCAATGAATTCAGTAAAGATATAAAATTAACATATAGAAATCAGTTGCATTTCTATACAATCACAACAAAACATCTGAAAAAGAAATTAAAAAAAAAAACTAATTCACAATAGCATCAAAACCAAAATACTTGGAATAAATTTAATCAAAGAAGTGAAAGAGCTGTACAATAAAATCTATAAGACTTTGATGAAAGAAATGGAAGAAAACAGATGCTAAGATAGTGCATGTTTATGGATTGGAAGAATTAATATTGTTAAAATGTCCATACCACTCAAAACCATTTATAGATTCACTGCAATCCCTATCAAAATTCCAATGGAATTTTTCTTAGAAATCCTAATTTTTTTATGGAATCACAAAAGGCCCTGAATAACCAAAGCCATACTGAAAAAGAGGACCAAACCAGAGGCATCACACTTCCTGATTTCAAACTACATTACAAAGCTATAGTAATTATAACAGTATGTTACTGGTTTAAAAATAGATACATACATCCTTGAAACAGAACAGAGAGCCCAGAAATAAGCCTTGACATATACAGTCAACTAGTATTTGACAAGGGAGTCAAATAACATTCAATAGGGATAATCTTTTCTACAAATGATGTTGAGAAAAAAAAAAGATAAACACATGCAGAAAAATGAAATTGGACCCCTATCTTACACAACTCATAAAAATTAGAGACTTAAACATAAGACTTGATACCATGAAATTCCTAGAAGAAAATGTAGGGTAGAAGTTCCTTGACATTCATTTGAGGTAATGATTTTTTTTAAATTTAACACAAAAAACACAGGAAACGCAAGGAAAAATAAACAAGTAGGACTCCATCAAATTAAAAAAAATTCTGCATAGAAAAAGAAACAATAAAGTGAAAAGGCAAGCTATGGAATGGAGAAAATATTTGCAAACCATGTTCTGTTAAGGGATTAATATCCAAAATATGTAAAGAATTTATACAACAATATAAAAAAATAATTAAAATGAGCAGAGGAAGTAAATAGACATTTTTTTCAAAGATGACATACAAATAGCTAACAGGCACAAGAAAGATGCTCAACATCATTAATCATCAGGGAAATGCAAATCGAAGCCACAATATCACCTCATACCTATTAGAATTGCTGTCATCAGAAAGACTGAGATAACAAGTGTTGGTGTTGATGTGGAGATAAGAGAAAATGGTTTTTCTTATTAAAATTTGAGAAGGCTTCAGATGAGTTGCCTTTTGAGAGCCTGATAGCTAGCATGATGACATATCAAAGTAGGAAATGCTTCCTCTCTCTAGGAATCTTGGGTAAAAATTTATGATAAAAACCTGTTTACCTGGTCATTATATTGGTTGGATGGGGGATACCTGGTCAAATAAGATCATTTAAGAAAAATTGTCATAAAATTTGAACTGTGGACACATTTTTATTTAATATTATATATAATGCCTGCCAGTTACAACCTCCTTGATTCTGGTCTTGGTTGTGGTTTACCTAGGTTGAACATGTAATTGCTCCTAAAGGAGGACAATTATGAATGTAAAAGAAGTGTTAATCAAATTTACAGTAGGAGAAATGGCATAAATCAGGACTGTTGTCAGCAAAACTAAATGTAGGGACACATAAATGGTAAGACACCACAATATTTCTTACAGTGTTAATGTTTTTTAAATAAGAGATTGCTAACTTACAGAAAGAAAAGGCTTTCTCAAAATATTTTGTATCCGCCTTAGTTACAGGCTCAGAGAAGCATGAATTTAAGAAATATTTATGAATAAATTGATGAATAAATGAAAGAATGAATATTCTCAGTTTGTCTCTAAACCTTCCTTTCTTCAAAATTACCATAAAAAATGTTTAAGGGAAATGAGAAGATTTACAGAGAAAGTAGAACACCATAATTATAACTCAAAAGATATTAGAGGAAAAATAGAAAATGCTTTGTAATTTACACCTACATTAACTATGAATGTTAACAGATTAGGTGTTCCATTTTTATTCATATAAATAAAAAATGATTTAAATTATTAATAATACGAAGATGAACTAAAAAAGAAAGAATACTGATTTTAGCTAACTATAACGTTTTGACAGAAATGTAGTAAAATTTCTAATAATTTCCATCTTCATATTGTATAAAAATGAAACCTTAAAATAATGTCATAATAGTTATTAATTCCCTTGGAATTAATTATGGAACTAATCGTGCTAATATGACTCTCGTTAGCACCTCATTTGTTACAATTTCATATATACTATAACATTTATTAAATTACCTTGAATATTTAATTAACTGATGTGATTATATAAATTTTCCCCTTATCATCATAGAGCAGATGGAAAAGAGACATTATTTGTGGGTCTCTAGTTGCAATTAAATGAAGATTTTTAAGGAAATTCATGGAATATGTGAAAAAACAAACTGAGGTGAAAAGTAACATTTCTTTTCTAAAGGGCTTCTGGAAAACTAATTTGTGTGTTATTTATATAGTAGTGTTATTTAAGATAATTTTCTATCTTTTTTTGAGAATTAATCAACCTTATAGGACTGTATTTTACTTTACATATAAGAATATGCAAGAAATAACATCTTCTAAGATACAGTGTAATTGAATATATATGAGGGAAATGGAAAATCTGGATTTATGAATTCCATTTAAGTAATATATATATATATATATATATATATATATATATATATATATATATATAGTGTGTGTGTGTGTGTGGCTAGATTAAGTAGGAGGAGGAACAAAAGAATGAAATAGCTTAAAGTAAAAGGAAGGCAACAGTGGCAGGTCAGTGCTGAAGTAGGAGCAAGATGAAGAAGAAACAGAGATAAAAAGTGCATAATGAGTTAATGGTGAGGGATAATCTGTGAGGCAATGAGACAAATTTGTTGTAGCTAAAACAAAGAGTAAAACTTAAAAATATCATTTGTGACTTCCGAATTATTATTTTAAAAGTTTTCATTACAATCATTGAGCTTCAGAATTGAAAAACAGGTCATTTTTATAATGCTATTTTTCAGCTGGGTACAAATTACTGCTTATTTATAGTTTATCTTAACTGAAGAGGAGAGGTAAATGATAAGAGGCAAGATAATATTTTCACTCCAGAAAATAGATGATGAAAGATAGTACTAGATTTAGGAAACTGTTCCTATATTCCACAGTGTACAGGCTTTTGAATATTTAGGAAAGTTAGTGGCAAGCATTACTAATTTAGATGAAAATAACTTCATATACTGTTTTGCATGGTGACATTAGATATATAATATTGTTTCCATAAAGCTCATTTGACATTTTTTGTACAACCAAATTAATTCATTATGCCCGTTTAAAAAGGAATGATTTAGGGGGCTTCCCTGGTGGCGCAGTGGTTGAGAGTCCGCCTGCCGATGTAGGGGACACGGGTTCGTGCCCCGGTCTGGGAGGATCCCACATGCTGCGGAGCAGCTGGGCCCGTGAGCCATGGCCACTGAGCCTGCGAGTCCGGAGCCTGTGCTCCACAATGGGAGAAGCCACAACAGTGAGAGGCCACAACAGTGAGAGGCCCGCGTACCGCAAAAAAAAAAAAAAAAAAAAGGAATGATTTAGGCTGAATATTCTGGATGGGAATATTCATAGCACTAGAATGGTCAAAGATTAATTGATTTTAATCTAAAGTCTTTCTCTAGAGATGAGCCATGGTCACTGACCTCTTCTACTGATTTATTGGCTTCTTGGATAAGGACATAAATAGCTTACCTCTGTAATGTGAAGGATATGCAAAGGGGTGAGAGAGAGAGAGAGAGAGAATAATGTGTGAAGAGCTTTGAACCAAAAATAAAATGCCAGCTGTGGAGAATGGTGTGTGATGGAACTGGTTTTTGCTCAGATATTTTAAAAGATACCAAGATATTTAGTTGACAGTAGGTTCAATGTGCATTAGCAGGGGGCCAAAATTGCCACCCTAAAAGATACTGCATGAGAAGAATTAGTGATTTCAGGGGGAAAAAATGACCATAAATAATATGCAAATAACTGTATCCTAAGATTTGGATGTCACAGTTTAATAAGAGCATGATGAAGTACAAAAGGGTTAAGGAGATAGAAATCTAGAGAGTACATCATAGGAATGATTGAAGGCAATGAGTATATTTGACTTTATGAAGGAAACTTAAAAAGTGAAATAACAGTTAATAGTTAAAATATGAAGAATATGAATATGAATAAAATAGTTAAAATATGAAGAAGGCTTATATTTATTGTATGTATTCTAATAGGAATAATAAGAAATAATCTTTGGAAATTAATGAGACATATTTCAATGACAGCATAAAGAAAAACTAGAGTTGTTTCTGAGCAGGATGAATTTTCATATGACATAAAAATATCCCCTGTGTGGAGGATTTTACACACAGGTTGGATGTTTACTTGCCAAAGATGTCATAGAGCAGGTTCTTCCTTGGTTGGCCCATTTCTTCCCATATTTACCTTTGCATAATTAGAAAACTAACAGGTAAAAAGTATGCAATAATATTTGATTCCTTGAGATTTTGAGGATGCAAACTGTTATGGATGAAACATTTCTGAAGAAGGAGAAAGTAAAGAGGAGGAAGAGTGGGAGAATAAAAATGAGAACAAGAACAAGATCAGGAAGATGAAATAAACCACATTTAAAATAGTCATACATTTTCTGCATTGCGTAGAGTGCAAAAAGAGAAAAGGGAATGCAAACCTAGACATAGAATTTTTCGGTCAAAAATTATGTGGTCAGAGAACTCAAAGGAGAATGAATCCATACTCAAATGTGGAAGAAGCCCAGACTAAGATAGTAAAATTCCATTACTTATTTAATTCTGTAAGCAATGAACTGATTATGTACCAATTTTGTCATCTAACTTGGTATAGTCCAGTTTAATAAGCTACATGTGAAGAATGGAGTGTGGGGTGAGGAGGGTAGTTAAAGAGTTTGGGGTCTCTTTTTGTGATTATGAAAGTGTTCTAAAGTTGACTGTTGTGATGATTGCACATATATGTGAATATAGTAAAAATCATTGAATTATATACTTTAAATGGATAAATTAATTGTATGTAAATTATAGCTCAATAAAAACAAATAAATTATATGTATATATTTACACATGTGTATAAAACTTGACTTTAATAATTGCTTGAATGCATAGCTTATTCCATCTCGTGAACTACAATTTTCTTCTTGAAAATGAGTCTTATCTTTTAAGCTATATTTTAAATTGTGAAAACTACATTATACAGCCTTATTAAAACCTTCAGATTGCTACTGTAATGATATTTTTGTAAACATTTGTATTATATGATACATGCTATGCTTCATGCTGACATAAATATGGTGAAGAACATTAATAAAGGGGATTTATATGATTGAAACAGAGATGGTGGCACTTTGAATGACTTTGAAGAAAAAATGAATTTTTACATTTCCCATGTTTGTGTCTTAACAGTGTATGCATTTATCAACTAGAATTTGATATAATGCTTACATTTTTAAAAATAATTTTATGTAGGGGCAACATTATTTTTGAGATGAGTTTGTGTATTAGTCAGCATTCTCCAGAGAAACAGAATCAATAGAATATATACAGATATATAGAAAGAGATTTATTTTGAAGGATTGGCTCACATGATTATGGAGACTGAGAAGTTCCATGATCTGCCCTTTAAAATATAGGACCAGGGGTTTATTTCAGTACAAAACCCAAAGGCCTGAGAACAAGGGGTGGGGTGGGGGGTTAATGATGTAAGTCCCAATCTGAATCTAAAGGCCCAAGAACCAGGCTAATGATGTAAGAGTCCAAGTCTGAGGCCAGAGGCTCTAGAACCAAGAGAGCTGATGTCCGAGGCAGAAGATGGATGTCCTAGTTCAAGCATAAGGCAAATTTGCTATTCCTCTGCCATTTTGTTTTACCCAGGCCCTCAAATGATTGGATGATGCCCACCTGCATTGGTAAGGGTGATTTTTACTCAGTCTTCCAATTCAAATGCTACTCTCTTCTGGAAACATTCTCATAACAATATTTTACCAGCTGCATGGGTACCCTTTAGCCCAGTCAAGTTGGCACATATAATTAACCATCAACAGTCTGTGTACTTGTTAAACTTTGTTGTTCGTAAGTAAATGAGCTTATGATCATCTCTCTTGAGATGTCATTTTCATCCCCTCTTAAGCAGCAGTTCAGAATCTCTCTGATCCTCCTGCTTTTTATTACATTATAGTCACCTCTGTGGAAACCACCTGTGTAGAAGTTAGAACCTCTCCTCAGACATATACCATCGGCTTCTCACCTCCTCCCTCAACATTTCTCGACCAACACAGTGGTCTGGGGCACTACAGGAGTTTCCCTGCCCACCCATATACAACTGATAAGTGATAAGAAACACCTGAGATTTTTAAAAAGTCCTCAAATTCTTGAGTAGCTCACTACCCATAACACTGGCCAACTTATCCTTGCATTGGTTCTCCCTTTTTCCCTCCTTTGCAGTCTTGTGTCCTATACTGTTGCTCTTGGGCATCATATTCCCCCAATAAAATCCTCACACCTAGATCCTTTCTCTGGTCCCACTCTCTAGGAAACCAGGGCTAAAATAATTGTTTTTCATACCAAACCTATTCAGGTTTATCACACTAACCTGGTTCTAAGGAAATTCATTCTTGTATGATATTCATTCCATATTCTATTCATTCTATATTCTAATTGATTAAAAAACATGGCTACTTCCTGAGGTTTTTCACATTACTTTTATATAGATGCAATTTTCAAAAAATTTTTTTCTCATTTTTCTTCAGATTGATTGAGGTATAATTCCCATATAACATTATATATATATATATATATATATATATATATATATATATTAGTTTTAGGTGTACAACATAAGGATTCAGTGCTTGAATCATATTGCAAAATGATCAAGTGGCACTTATTTTAATATGTCCCCTGATATGAGAAATAGACATTCAAATGTAGCATTCTACCAATGACAAAAATAGAGTGGCAGTGTTTTTTAGTAACTTTGTAATATCTATACAAGTACGTTATTCCTGTTTACATCCTGTCAGAGAATTTTTGTAAATTTTAATTATGGATAAACAAGAAATGGTTCTACTTTTGGGAAAGCTATTTTTATAAAATTCTTAGGAAAATGTCACATATCTACAGTTTATTTATTTATGTTTTATTTATTATTATCTAGTACCAAATATTTATGATGTGCCTTCTATTTGCCAGAAACAGTTATCAAATTTTGATGTGCAAATGTAGAATAATTATTTTCTTTAATATTATAATCTGAATAGAAAATACACTCTAAAATGCATTACTTTGTGAATAAATATATACTAGTGCCTCCCCTCCCACACCTCTTTGGCCACTGATTGACCAGAACATCTACACCAATATCGATAGATAAATCCATGAATATGTGGATGGCACTTGCTCAACTGAGCAATCCCAGATTTACAAATCCCTGAACTTTGAAGGAATTTGTAAGCTTTTTAAACAAGATTGGTTCAAGAAATTCTGTAGTAATTACATACTTTGTTTAGTATTTATGTTGCCAGCAGTGAGTACTTTGGTATAAAATGTATCTAACCATTTGAATGATTATATTGAGCAACTACAATGGTCTGGGCAGTTCTAAACACCAATGATTTTTTCACTATTTTTTTAACATCTTTATTGGAGTATAATTGCTGTACAATGGTGTGTTAGTTTCTGCTTTATAACAAAGTGAATCAGTTATATATATGCATATATGCCCATATCTCTTCCCTCTTGAGTTTCCCTCCCTCCCACCCTCCCTATCTCACCCCTCTAGGTGGTCACAAAGCACCAAGCTTATCTCCCTGTGCTATAGGGCTGCTTCTCACTAGCTATCTATTTTACCTTTGGTAGTGTATATATGTCCATGCCACTCTCTCACTTTGTCCCAGCTTACACTTCCCCCTTCCTGTATCCTCAAGTCCATTCTCTAGTAAGTCTGTGTCTTTATTCATGTCTTGCCCCTAGGTTCTTCATGACCATTTTTTTAGATTCCATATATATGTGTTAGCATTGTGTATTTGTTTTTCTTTTTCTGACTTACTTCACTCTGTATGACAGACTCTAGGTCCATCCACATCACCACAAATAACTCAGTTTTATTTCTTTTTATGACTGAGTAATATTCCATTGTATATATGTGCCACATCTTCTTTATCCATTCATCTGTTGATGGACACTTAGGTTGCTTCCATGTCCTTGCTATTGTAAATAGAGCTGCAATGAACATTTTGGTACATGATTCTTTTTGAATTATGGTTTTCCAAGGTATATGCCCAGTAGTAGGATTGCTGGTTCGTATGGTAGTTCTATTTTTAGTTTTTTAAGGAACCTCCATACTGTTCTCCATAATGGCTGTATCAATTTACATTCTCACTAACAGTGCAAGAGGGTTCCCTTTTCTCCACACCCTCTCGAGCATTTATGGTTTGTAGAATTTTTGTCGGTGGCCATTCTGACTGGTGTGAGATGATATCTCATTGTAGTTTTGCTTTGCATTTCTCTAATCATTAATGATGTTGAGCATTCTTTCATGTGTTTGCTGGCAATCTGTATATCTTCTTTGGAGAAATGTGTATTTAGGTCGTCTGCCCATTTTTGGATTGGGTTTTTGTTTTTTTTGATATTGAGCTGCATGAACTGCTTGTAAATTTTGGAATTAGTGCTTTGTCAGTTACTTCATTTGCAGATATTTTCTCCCATTCTGAGGGTTGTCTTTTCGTCTTGTTTATGGTTTCCTTAGCTGTGCAAAAGCTTTGAAGTTTCATCAGGTCCCATTTGTTTATTTTTGTTTTTATTTCCATTTCTCTAGGAGGTGGATCAAAACGGATCTCTCTGTGATTTATGTCATAGAGTGTTCTGCCTATGTTTTCCTCTAAGAGTTTGATAGTTTCTGGCCTTACATTTAGGTCTTTAATCCATTTTGAGCTTATTTTTGTGTATGGTGTTAGGAAGTGTTCTAATTTCATTATTTTACATGTAGCTGTCCAGTTTTCCCAGCTGAAGAGCCTGTCTTTTCTCCACTGTATATTCTTGCCTCCTTTATCAAAGATAAGGTGACCATATGTTTGTGGGTTTATCTCTGGGCTTTCTATCCTGTTCCATTGATCTATATTTCTGTTTTTGTGCAAGTACCATACTGTCTTGATTACTGTAGCTTTGTAGTGTAGTCTGAAGTCAGGGAGTCTGATTCCTCTAGCTCCGTGTTTCTTTCTCAAGATTGCTTTGGCTATTCGGGGTCTTTTGTGTTTCCTTACAAATTGTGAATTTTTTTTGTTCTAGTTCTGTGAAAAATGCCAGTGGTAGTTTGAAAGAGATTGCATTGAATCTGTAGATTGCTTTGTATAGTATAGTCATTTTCAGTATTTATTTTACACTTTGAAATGGACACCTGAGCAAATTTTAGAATATATGAATTAAATTCAATTGTATGGATTAGTGTTATATGTAAGGTTTACTGATTGAATGATTTAAGTAATGTCCAGTGTAAGGCTTTTTTTAAAAAATAAAATTAGGTTAGATTTATATGGTAAAAGCTTAGGGCTCAATTTTGACATTCATCAGTTGATGGAAACTCAGGTTTCTTCCATATCTTAGCTATTGTCAATAATGCTGCTTTAACCATTAGGGTACATATATCTTTTTGAATTCGTGTTTTCCTTTTCTTTGGATATATACCCAAAAGTAGAATTGCCAATCATATGGTAGTTGTATTTTTAGTTTTTGAGGAATCTCCATACAGTTTTCCATAGTCGTTGCACCAATTTACATTCCCACCAACAGTGTACAAGGGTTCTCTTTTCTCCATAACCTCCACAACATTTGTTATTTGTAGACTATTTGATTATACCATTTTACAGGTGTAAGATGATATCTCATTGTGGTTTTAATTTGCATTTCTCTGATGATTAGTGATGTTGAGCATCTTTACATGTGCCTATTAACCATCTGTTTACTTCTTTGGAAAAATCTCTATTAAGGTTTTATATCCATTTTTGTTATTAAGTTGTCTGAGCTGTTTATATACTTTTGATATTAAACCGTATCCATCATATCATTTGCAAATATTTTCTCCCATTCAGTAGTTTGTCTTTTCATTTTGTTGATGGTTTCCTTTTCTGTGCAAGAGCTTTTACCTTTAACTAGGTCCCATTTTCTTATTTTTGGCTTTTTTTCCTTTGCCATAAGAAGAGACAGATCCAAAAAATTATTGCTACAATTTATGTCAAATAATGTTCTGCCTATGATTTCTTGTAGAAGTTTTATGATTTCTGGTCTTGCATTTAAGTCTTAGTCCATTTTGAGTTTTACTTTTTGTATGGTGTGAGAAAATGTTTTAATTTCATTTTTTCTATGTAACTATCAAATTTTCTCAGCTCTATTTGTTGAAGAGACTGTCTGTTCTCCATTGTATATTCTTGCCTCCTTTGTCATAGATTAATTGACATAAGTGCATGTGTTTATTTCTGGGTTCTCTATTCTGTTCCATTGATCTACTGTAGATTTATAGTTCATTCTGAAGTCAGGTAATTGATATCTCTAGCTTTGTTCTTTTTTCTCAAGATTGCTTTGGCTTATCAGGTCTTGTGCAGTTCCATATAAATTTCAGGATTATTTGTCCTATTCTGTGAAAAATGACATGGATATTTTGATAAGTATTGCACTAAAAGTGTAGACTGCTTTGGATATTATGGATATTTTAACATTATTATTTCTTCCAACCCATGAATATGGGGTATCTTTCCATTTCTTTGAATCCTCTTCAACTTCCTTCAACAACGTTTTATAGATTTCAGAGTATAGGTCTTTCACTTTCTTAGTTAAGTTTATTTGTAAGTATTTTACTCTTTTCAATGCAATTTTAAATGGTATTGTTTTCTTGCTTTCTCTTTCTGATAGTTCATTATTACCGTATTGAAATACAAGAGACTTCTTTATATTAACCTTATTTTCTGCAACTCTACTAAATTAATTTATTAGTCCTAATAGTTTTTGGTGGAGACTTTAGGGTTTTCTATATATAGTATCATGTCATCTTCAAATAGTGACTGTTTTACTTCTTCTCTTCCAATTTGAATGTCTTTTATTTCTTTTTCTTGTCTGATTGCTGCAGCTAGAACTTTCAATACAATGTTAAACAGAAGTGTTGAGGGGGACATCCTTGTCTTGTTCCTGATTTTTAGAGGAAAAGTTTTCAGCCTTTCAAAATTGAGTATGATATTAGCTGTGGGTTTGTCATAAATGACCTTTATTGTGTTGAGGTATGTTCCCTCTATACTAACTTTGTTGAGACTTTTTATCATGAATGGATGTTGAATTTTGTCAAATGCTTTTTTCTGTGTCCAGTGAAATAATCATGTGATTTATTCTTCCTTATTAATGTGGTGTATCACAGTGATTGATTTGCAGATAATGAACCATTCTCACAATATTGGAATAAATCCCACTTGATCATGGCATATGATCCTTTTTATATATTGTTGAAATTGGTTTGTTGATATTTTGTTGAGGATTTTTGCATAGCTATTCATCAGAACTATTGACCTGTAATTTTGTTGTTGTTTTGTTGTTGTTGTTTTTAGTGTCATTGTTGGGCTTTGGTATCAGGGTAATTGTGGTCTTGTAGAATGAATTTGAGAATGTTCCCTACGCTTTAATATTTTGGAATAGTTTGAGAAATATAGTATAGCTCTTCTTTATATGTTTGATAGAATTATCCTGTGAAGCCAATTAGTCCTAGACTTTTGTTTGGTTGGTGTTTTTTTATTATAAATTCAATTTCACTGTTCAAATAGTTTATTTGAACCTGATTTACTCTTGGAAGAATGTATGCTTCTAGAAAGTTAGCCATTTCTTCTAGGTTGTCCAATTTGTTGACATTTAACTGTTAGTAGTATTCTCTTACAATATTTTCCTTTTTGTTTTTGTATCTCTGTGGTATCAGTTGTTATGTCTCCTCTCTCATTTTTAATTTGTTTATTGGTGTTCTCTCTTTTTTTCTTAATGAGCCCAGCACAGCTATCAATTTTGTAGATCTTTTCAAAAAACAGCTTTTTGTTTCATTGATCTTTTCTATTGTTCTTTTTTTTCAGGGCTATATTTCATTTACTTCCTCTCTGATCTTTATTTTTTCCTTCCTTTTGTTGACCTGGGCTTTGTTTATTCTTTTTCTAATTACTCTAGATGGTAGGTTAGGTTGTTTGGTTGAGATTTTTCTCGTTTCTTGAGGTAGGCTTATATTGTTATAAACTTCCCTCTTAGAACTGCTTTTGCTGTATCATAGATTTTCAAAAGTTGTGTTTTTATTTTTATTTGTCTTGAGGTATTTTCTGTCTTCCTCCTTGATTTCATCATTGACCCATTTTATTTTCATTTGAAACAAATTCTTCTGTTTTCCCATTTTGCTTAACTTTCTCTGTTTTTATGAAATAAGGTGAAACACTTAACCTATTCCAGTCTTGAAAGGTTGTCTTTGTGTGGGAGTATTTTGATACAGTCTGCAAGTGTCCAATGGCTTTGTTGTGAGAGCTGGCTCTGACATGAAAAGAAGTCATGTCTTCCCCTGGGGGTATGCTGACAGCTATCAGCTGGGTAAGATGTGAGGCTGGAGATGGAGTGGCTAGAGCCAGAGTTAGGTATAAGCCAGGGTTTCTCCTCTGCTCAGTGACCTTTAATTGGGAGCAAGGTTGGGTACCAAGTTACTGGAGAAGCACCCTAAGGGTGGGTTCCAAGCTGGTCTTCTACCTTCAAGTGTGTACTCTCCACTCTTCTAGCATTGACACCTTTATTCTAGAAGGGAGCAGTGCTGGAGCACATGGTGTGGGCCAAGTCACATGGCAGGACAGTACTGGCACACCAGTTCCTAAGTGCTCCAGATCTTCTGCCAGCACAAGCACTTGTAATGTCTCCCCTTGCCCAATTTAGTTCCCATTCCAGGTCCAAGCTGGCCTCCGTTCCCCCCACAACTGTGCACTCTCCTCAGCCATGGCAGCCTTTGTTGTAATGTGGAGTTTTGCCATGGAGTAAGAGGGGCCCAAGTGGGTGCTTGGCTCAGGCTGTGGCATGCACTGGAGTGGTCATAGGAAACCGGATAGAGACTCGGGCAGTTTAAATCTGCTTCCATCACCTTGTTTTGGGGGCAAGCATGCATGTGTGTGCTCTTCATGGGCATAGTCTAGGTTTCTTTCAGCCCCAAACTCAGTTCCACTGGGTTTTCCACTAGCTTAGGGGACTCCTTCTCCACGTGTTAGACTCCAGAGCTAGGGCACCCAACATGTGGTCCAACCAGCTACCTCCTCAGAGAGGATTTCTGAGCCTGTGTAATTCCTCTTCACTTTCTAGGGGAACAGGTCCCATCCTGAAACCTTCTCTTCCCTTCCAATCCAAATGTGTGAATCTTTCTTACAGCCTTCATTATATGAGTTTTTCTGCAGGTCACCAGATTGCTTTCACTGAGAATTGCTCCAATTGTAGAAGTATTTTTGATGTGTTCATCTGGGGGAGTTGAGCTCTGCATCCTCCTACTCTGCCATTTTGATCTCCTGTCTATGTTATATATATATTACCACAATAAAAAAAACTTAAGGGTCAGTGTTTATATTAAAATAACATCAAACAGAGACAAAGGGAAAATGGCGGAAGAGTAAGATGCGGAGATCACCTTA
This sequence comes from Grampus griseus, assembly GCF_964374135.1. Taxonomy (NCBI): domain Eukaryota; kingdom Metazoa; phylum Chordata; class Mammalia; order Artiodactyla; family Delphinidae; genus Grampus; species Grampus griseus. The sequence continues at coordinate 51,286,234 of NC_139012.1, forward strand.
TTCCCCACAGATAAACCAGAAATACATCTACACGTGGACCAACTCCTACAGAACACCTACTGAACGCTGGCAGAAGACCTCAGACCTTCCAAAAGGCAAGAAAGTTCCTGCATATCTGGGTAGGGCAAAAGAAAAAAGAATAAACAGAGACAAAAGGATAGGGATGGGACCTGCACCAGTGGGAGGGAGCTGTGAAGGCGGAAAGGTTTCCACACACTAGGAAGCACCTTCACGGGCAGAGACCGCGGGTGGCGGAGGGGGGAGTTTCGGAGGTGTGGAAGAGAGCACAGCAACAGGGGAGCAGAGGGCAAAGTGGAGAGATTTCCACACAGAGGATTGGTGCCGACCAGCACTCACCAGCCCAAGAGGCTTGTCTGTTCACCAGCTGGGGCAGGCGGGGCTGGGAGCTGAGGCTTGGACCTCGGTTGGAGCACAGGGAGAGGACTGGGTTTGGCGGCGTGAACACAGACTGCAGGGGGTTAGTGCATCACAGTTAGCCAGGAGGGAGTCCAGGGAAATGTCTGGACCTGCCAAAGAGGCAAGAGACATTTTCTTCCAGCTTTGTTTACTGGTGCACTAGGAGAGGGGATTAAGAGCCCTGCTTAAAGGAGCTCCAGAGACTGTCGTGAGCCGCGGCTAAAAGCACGGACCCCAGAGATGGGCATGAGATGCTAAGGCTGCTGCTGCCACCACCAAGAAGCCTGTGTGCGAGCACAGGTCACTATCCACATCCCTCTTCTGGGGAGGCTGCTCAGCCCACCACTGACGGAGTCCCGGGATCCAGGGACAACTTCCCCAGGAGAACGCATGGCACGCCTCAGGCTGGTGCAACGTCACGCTGGCCTCTGCTACCGCAGGCTCACCCCACACTCCATACCCCTCCCTCCCCTAGGTGTGAGTGAGCCAGAGTCACCGAAGCAGCTACTTCTTTAACCTCGTCCTGTCTGAGTGAAGAACAGACGCCCTCCAGTGACCTAAATGCAGAGGCGGGGCCAAATCCAAAGCTGAGGCCCGGGAGCTGTGAGAAAAAAGAAGAGAAAGGGAAATCCCATCCAGCAGCCACAGAAGCAGTGGATTAAAGCTCCACAATCAACTTCATGTACCCTGCATCTGAGGAACACATGAATAGACAACAAATCATCCCAAATTGAGACGGTGGACTTTGAGAGCAAGATTTATGATTTTTTCCACTTTTCCTCTTTTTGTGAGTGTGTATGTGTAAGCTTCTGTGTGAGATTTTGTCTGTATAGTTTTGCTCCCACTATTTGTCCTAGGGTTCTATCCATCCTATTGTTTTTTTCTCTTTAAAAACAATATTGGGCTTCCCTGGTGGTGCAGTGGTTGAGAGTCCGCCTGCCGATGCAGGGGACACGGGTTCGTGCCCCGGTTCGGGAAGATCCCACGTGCCGCGGAGCGGCTGGGCCCGTGAGCCATGGCCGCTGAGCCTGCGCGTCCGGAGCCTGTGCTCCACAACGGGAGAGGCCACAACAGTGAGAGGCCCGCGTACCACAAAACAAAACAAAACAAAACAAAAAAAAAACAATATTATTTTTCTTAATAATTATGTTTTTATTTTAATAACTTTATTTTATCATTATTTTCTTTCTTTCATTCCTTCCTTCCCTCCTTCCTTCCTTCTTTCCTTCCTCCTTCCCTTCCTCCCTCCCTCCCTCCCTCCTGCCCTCCTTCCATTTCTTCCTTCCTTTCTTTTTCTTTCTTTCTTTCTTTCTTTCTTTCTTTCTTTCTTTCTTTCTTTTTCTTTCTTTCTTTCTTTCTTTCTTTTTCTTTCTTTCTTTCTTTCTTTTTCTTTCTTTCTTTCTTTCTTTCTTTCTTTCTTTCTTTCTTTCTTTCTTTCTTTCTTTCTTTCTTTCTCTCTCTCTTTCTCTCTTTCTTTCTTTCTCTCTCTCTTTCTCCCTTTCTTTCTTTCTTTCTTTCTTTCTTTCTTTCTTTAATTTTTTTCCCTTTTATTCTGAGCCATGTGGATGAAAGGCTCTTGGTGTTGCAGACAGGAGTCAGTGCTGTGCCTCTGGGGTGGGAGAGCCAACTTCAGGACACTGGTCCACAAGAGACCTCCAAGCTCCACATAATATCAAATGGCCGAAATCTCCCAGGGATCTCCATCTCAACATCAACACCCAGCTTCACTCAATGACCAGCAAGCTACAGTGTTGGACACCCTATGCCAAACAACTAGCAAGACAGGAACACACCCCCACCCATTAGCAGAGAGGCTGCCTAAATCATAATAAGTCCACAGACACCCCAAGACATACCACCAGACGTGGATGTGTCCACCAGAAAGGCAATATACAGCCTCATCCACCAGAACACAGGCACTACTCCCCTCCACCAGAAAGCCTACAAAACCAACTGAACAAACTTTAGTGAATGGAGAGAGACACCAAAAACAATGAGAATGATGAACTTGCACCCTTCAAAAAGGAGACCCCAAACAGTAAGATAAGCAATATGAGAAGACAGAAAAATACACAGCTGATGAAGGAGCAAGATAAAAACCCATCAGCTTAACAAATGAAGAGGAAATAGGCAGTCTACCTGAAAAAGAATTCAGAATAATGATAGTAAAGATGATCCAAACTCTTGGAAATAGAATAGAGAAAATGCAAGAAACATTTAACAAGGACCTAGAAGAACTAAAGATGAAACAAGCAATGATGAACAACACAATAAATGAAATTATAAATACTTAGAAGGGATCAATAGTAGAATAACTGAGGTAGAAGAATGGATAAGTGACCTGGAAGATAAAATAGTGGAAATAACTACTGCAGAGCAGAATAAAGAGAAAAGAATGAACAGAACTGAGGACAGTCTCAGAGACTTCTGGGACAATTTTAAACACACTAACATTTGAATTATAGGGGTTCCAGAAGAAGAGAAAAAGAAAGGGACTGAGAACGCATTTGAAGAGATTATAGTTGAAAACATCCCTAATATGGGAAAAGAAATAGTCAATCAAGTCCAGGAAAAACAGAGTCCTATACAAGATAAATCCAAGGAGAAATAGATCAAGACACATATTAATCAAACTGTCAAAAATTAAATACAAAGAAAACATATTAAATGCAGCAAGGGAAAAACAACAAGTAACACAAGGGAATCCCCATAAGTTTAACAACTGATCTTTCAGCAGAAACACTGCAAGCCAGAGGGACTGGCAGGACATATATAAAGTGATGAAGGAGAAAAAACTGCAAACGAGGTTACTCTACCCAGCAAGGATCTCATTCAGATATGACGGAGAAATTAAAACTTTACAGACAAGCAAAAGCTGAAAGAGTTCAGCATCACCAAACCAGCTTTACAACAAATGCTAAAGGAACTTCTCTAGGTAAGAAACACAAGAGAAGGAAAAGACCTACAATAAAGAATCAAAACAATTAAAAAATGGGAATAGGAACATACATATCGATAATTACCTTAAATGTAAATGGACTAAATGCTGCCACCAAAAGACACAGATTGGCTGAATGGATACAAAAACAAGACCCATATATATGCTGTCTACAAGAGATGCACTTCAGACCGAGAGACACATACAGACTGAAAGTAAGGGGATGGAAAAAGATATTCCATGCAAATGGAAACCAAAAGAAAGCTGGAGTAGCAATTCTCATATCAGACACAATAGACTTTAAAATAAAAACTATTAGAAGAGACAAAAAAGGAAACTACATTATGATCAAGGGATCAATAAAAGAAGAAGATATAACAATTGTAAATATATATACACCCAACATAGGAGCACCTCAATACATAAGACAAGTACTAACAGCTTTAAAAGGGGAAATTGACAGTAACACATTCATAGTAGGGGACTTTAACACCCCATGTTCACAAATGGACAGATCATCCAAAATGAAAATAAGTATGGAAACAGAAGCTTTAAATTATACATTAAATAAGATGGACTTAATTGATATTGATTGGACATTCCATCCAAAACAACAGAATACATATTTTTCTCAACTGCTCATGGAACATTCTCAAGGATGGATCATATCACAGGTCACAAATCAAGCCTGGGTTAATTTAAGAAAATTGTAATTGTATCCAGTATCTTTTCTGACCACAATGTTATGAGACTAGATATCAATTACAGGCAAAGATCTGTAAAAAATTCAAACACCTGGAGGCTAAACAATACACTACTTAATAATGATGTGATCACTGAAGATATCAAAGAGGAAATCAAAAAATACCTAGAAACAAATGACAAAGGAGACACGACAACCCAAAATTTATGGGATGCCGCAAAAGCAGTTCTAAGAGGGAAGTTTATAGCATTATAATCCTACCTTAAGAAACAGGAAACAAGTCGAATAAAGAACCTAACGTTGTACCAAAAACAATTAGAGAAAGAAGAACCAAAAAACCCCAAATTTAGCAGAAAGAAAGAAATCATAATGATCAGATCAGAAATAAATGAAAAAGAAATGAAGGAAATGAATGCAAAGATCAAAAAAATAAAGCTGATTCTTTGAGAAGCTAAACAAAATTGATAAACCATTAGCCATATTCATCAAGAAAAAAATGGAAAAGACTCAAATCAATAGAATTAGAAATGAAAAAGTAGAAGTAACAATTGACACTGGAGAAATACAAACAATCATGAGAGATTACTAAAAGAAACTCTATGCCAATAAAATGGAGAACCTGGAAGAAATGTACAAATTCTTAGAAATGCACTACTGCCAAGACTGAATCAGGAAGAAATAGAAAATATGAACAGACAAATCACAAGCACTGAAATTGAAACTGTGATTGAAAAATCTTCCAACAAACAAAAGCCCAGGACCAGATGGATTCACAGGCGAATTCTATCAAACATTTAGAGAAGAGCTAACACCTATCTTTCTCAAACTCGTCCAAAATATAGCAGAGGGAGGAACACTCCCAAACTCATTCTACAAGGCCACTATCACCTTGATACCAAAACCAGACAAGTATGTGACAAAGAAAGAAAACTATAGGCAAATATCACTGATGAACATAGATGCAAAAATCCTCAACAAAATGTGGGAAAACAGAATCCAACAGCACATTAAGAGGATCATACACCACGATCAAGTGGGGTTTCTTCTGGGAATGCAAATATTCTTCAATATACACATATCAATCAACGTGATACACCATATTAACAAATTGAAGGAGAAAAAACAAATGATCATCTGAATAGATGAAGAGAAAGATTTTGAAAAAATTCAACATACATTTATGATAAAAACCCTGCAGAAAGTAGGCATACAGGGAACTTTCCTCAACATAATAAGGCCATATATGACAAACCCACAGCCAACATTGTCCTCAATGGTGAAAAACTGAAAGCATTTCCACTAAGATCAGGAACAAGACAAGGTTGCACACTCTCACCATTCTTATTCAACATAGTTTTGAAAGTTCTACCCACAGCAATCAGAGAGGAAAAAGAAATAAAAGGAATCCAAATCGGAAAAGAAGAAGTAAAGCTGTCACTATTTTCAGATGACATGATACTATACATAGAGAATCCTAAAGATGCTACCAGAAAACTACTAGAGCTAATCAATGAATTTGGTAAAGTAGCAGGATACAAAATTTGTGCACAGAAATCTCTGGTATTCCTATACACTAATGATGAAAAATCTGGAATCAAAATCAAGGAAACACACTCATTTTCCACTTCAACAAAAAGAATAAAATATCTAGGAATAAACTTACCTAAGGAGACAAAAGACCTGTTTGCAGAAAAATATAAGACAATGATGAAAGAAATTAAAGATGATACAAATAGATGGAGAAATATACTATGTTCTTGGATTGGAAGAATCAACATTATGAAAATGACTCTACTACCCAAAGCAATCTACAGATTCAATGCAATCCCTATCAAACTACCACTGGCGTTTTTCACAGAACTAGAATAAAAAAAATCACAACTTGTATGAAAACAAAAAAGAACGTAAATAGCCAAAACAATCTTGAGAACAAAAAAACGGAGCTGTAGGAATCAGGCTCCCTGACTTCAGACTGTACTACAAAGCTACAGTAATCAATACAGTATGGTACTGGCACAAAAACAGAAAGATAGATCAATGGAACAGGATAGAAAGCCCAGAGATAAACCAACGCACATATGGTCACCTTATCTTTGATAAATGAGGCAGGAATGTACAGTGGAGAAAGCACAGCCTCTTCAATAAGTGGTGCTGGGAAAACTGGACAGGTACATGTAAAAGTATGAGAGTAGATCACTCTCTAACACCATACACTAAAATAAGCTCAAAATGGATTAAAGACCTAAATGTAAGGCCAGAAACTATCAAACTCTTAGAGGAAAACATAGGTAGAACACTCTATGACATAAATCACAGAAAGATCCATTTTGACCCACCTCCTAGAGAAATGGAAATAAAAAACAAAATAAACAAATGTGACATAATGAAACTTCAAAGCTTTGGCACAGCAAAGGAAACCATAAAGAAGACCAAAAGACAACCCTCAGAATGGGAGAAAATATTTGCAAATGAGGCAACTGACAACAGATTAATCTACAAAATTTATAAGCAGCTCATGCAGCTCAATAACAAAAAGAAAACAAACAACCCAATCCAAAAATGGGCAGAAGACCTAAATAGACATTTCTCCAAAGAACATATACAGACTGCCAAAAAACACATGAAAGAACGCTCAACATTGTTAATCATTAGAGAAATGCAAATCAAAACTACAATGAGATATCATCTCACACCAGTCAGAATGGCCATCATCAAAATATCTAGAAACAATAAGTGCTGGAGAGGGTGTGGTTAGAAGGGAACACTCTTGCACTGCTGGTGGGAATGTGACTTGGTACAGACACTATGGAGAATAGTATGGAGGTTCCTTAAAGAACTACAAATAGAACTACCATATGACCCAGCAATCCCACTGCTGGGCATATATCCTGAGAAAACCATAATTCAAAAAGAGTCATGTACCAAAATGTTCATTGTAGCTCTATTTACAATAGCCAGGACATGGAAACAACCTAAGTGTCCATCAACAGATGAATGGATAAAGAAGATGTGGCACATATATACAATGGAATATTACTCAGCCATAAAAAGAAATGAAACTGAGTTATTTGTGGTGATGTTGATGGACCTCAAGTCTGTCATACAGAGTGAAGTAAGTCAGATAGAGAAAAACAAATATCATGTGCTAACACATATATATGGAATTTAAGGGAAAAAAAAATGTCTTGAAGAACCTAGGGGTAAAACAGGAATAAAGACCAGACCTACTAGAGAGTGGACTTGAGGATATGGGGAGGGGGAAGGGTAAGCTGTGGCAAAGTGAGAGAGTGGCATGGACATATATACACTACCAAACATAAAACAGATAGCTATTGGGAAGCAGCCCAATAGTACAGGCAGACCAGCTCGGTGCTTTGTGACCACCTAGAGGGATAAGATAAGGAGGGTGGGAGGGAGGGAGATGCAAGAGGGAAGAGATATGGGAACATATGTATATGTATAACTGATTCACTTTGTTATAAAGCAGAAACTAACACACCATTGTAAAGCAATTATAGTCCAATAAAGATGTAAATAAATAAATAACATCAGACTGGAAATAATGTAACATCTGAATGTGGAATTAAAATATAATTTTAATGGGTTGTTTTTCAATGAATTTTTTTGCTTCATGAAAAAAAATAAAGTTTTAAATATGTACTTCCCCCCACCTTGAAAGTTTTCTTAATGGAAAAGAATACAAATTGCTTTTTTATTATTTAATTGTCTAAGAAGTGTCAAATTCTAAGCAGATTTTAAAATAGTAATTAAAATGATTTTACTTATTGTGATTTATATTCCTAGCCACAAAGCTTACCCATTCTTTTTTGTAATCTGAATAAACAAGACCTTTTAGTATATACTAAAATATCATAAGACACTGTGATTAACAAAAATATTTTATCTTGAACACTAAGTGTATTAAATAAGGTGTAAAATTGTGAATCATATTCATACAGCTTGAAATCAATTTTCCTTTCTTCAGCTTTCATGTAAGTCAATTTGTATAGCATTTATCCTGTTTTTTTTGTTTTTGTTTTTGTTTTTTTTTTTTTCTTTTGTGGTACACAGGCCTCTCACTCTTGTGACCTCTGCTGTTGCAGAGTACAGGCTCCGGACGTGCAGGCTCAGCAGCCATGGCTCACGGGCCCAGCCACTGCGCGGCATGTGGTATCTTCCTGGACTGGGGCATGAACCCGTGTCCCCTGCATCGGCAGGCGGACTCTCAACCACTGCGCCACCAGGGAAGCCCAGCATTTATCCTTAAATGAGATTAATGTGAGTGAAAATATTTTTTCCTTAGAGTAGTTGTACAATATATTTTGATTTTTTTTCCTTAAAGCTTCTCCTTTACTTGGATTTATAGAAACAAAGAGTCAATATGTATTTAAATTATCCCCTTTCCTATTATACTTTTGAAGACTCTCTGATTTTGGAGAGATTTTTGCTTGAAGAAAAGGGTACAAGAGTTGAGAAGAGGAAATAACAGCTCTAGTTATCTGTGGTGCAGAAGTGTTAGCTCCTCAGTCAGAAGATTGGTACCTTAGAAACATATAAATGTCAGCAGGGTTCTATACTGATTAACTGGCATGACACTAGTTTATCATTGTTTCATATTCAGGTTTAATACATGAGTTTACACCCCGGTATATAATTTCATAGATCTAATTTACAATGAGCATATACACTTAAATATTTTCACTCTAAATTTATATTGTATATTTGATTTAAAAATTTGGTAAATATAAATCTTAGGAATATTGCATTTATTTCCTTAAATAGTGTTGTTTATTGTCCTGCCAGTTGGTAAACTCATTGTATTGGAGAACAAAGTTGTAATTGAGACTCATTACCTTGTCTTCATTATTGGAGAACAAGTTTTACTGTGTTTGTTCAAAAAAGGGATGCAGACTTAGCACAGATCACCCATTTCTATTCAACAGGACCATTTGCTGAAATAAACGCTTCTCTGTTCATTGTTGCTTTCATTGAGACCATTAAGGTTTACTTTTTCTAAAGTTCCACTGCTGTCTATAAGTTGATTTTGTACATTAGTTGTTCTGAAAACACATGTTGAAGAAAAGTTGACATTTAACCAAAGATACTTTCTTTGCAGAGTTTAGCTTCACTACAAAGCCTGTTATACACAAGTCGTGGCTATTTCTGGATCATTTTATAGATTCTGGAATGGTAGGGTTGCTGCTCTTGGGAAATAGTTTTCAAGTAGTGTTTTGCAGTCAGATGTACTCCATAATGTTCCGAATATTCAGTCGATAATTGTGCATTTTTTGAATAAGACCTTTATATATTAATAGGAATAGGCATGTTATTGGGATTGTAGAAAACCAGGTGCAGACATCTATACCAATGTTTAGGAGGAAATGCTTGCAGCATTCTAATAAAACCTCTAGGACTGTCATGATAGTTAAGCAGTATGCTCTAAAATTGAAAGGCATTATTAAAAGACCTAGCAAAATAATGACATAAAATAAGAATTTTACAGATATTCATTCTTCTGTTTGCCCTTGTAGCAACACTATCTCCCAGAAAGTCAGATAAGAAACCTCAGTTATTTTTTACTCCTATTTCTCCTCTTTTCCCTTTCTCTACCATATTCAATAAATTGCTCAATCATTTGTGTCTTTGTGTAAAATATCCTTCTAGCATCCTCTTCTTTCATTCTATTCTGAACACCACTGTTTTAATACATACCTTTAGCATTTAACACTTGGACCATTTTATCCTCTCCTCAGTATTCTTTGCTTTCAAATTCTTGTCCTCAATCTATTCTTTATCCTTGTAAAATAGTTAATATTATAGTATAAAAAATATCATTATCCTTCCTAGTTGAAAAATAAAGTTGTCTACCTCTAGTCGTTACAAAATAAAATACAATGTTCTTAGCATAACCTGAAGCATTATAATTTTTTAAAATATCTTTATACTTGACTGATAGTTTGGAGGGATATAGAATTCTTGATTGGAACTAATTTTATCTCAGAGTTCTTTTTTTAATATAAATGTATTTATTTATTTATTTATTTATTGGCTGTGTTGGGTCTTCATTGCTGTGCATGGGCTTTCTCTAGTTGCAGCGAGCAGGAGCTACTCTTCATTGTAATAAGTGGGCTTCTCATTGTTGTGACTTCTTTTATTGTGGAGCATGGTTTCTATGTGTTCAGGCTTCAGTAGTTGTGACATGTGGGCTCTAGAGTGCAGGCTCAGTAGTTGTGGTGCATGGGCTTAGTTGCTCCATGACATGTGGGATCTTCTGGACCAGGGCTTGAACCCATGTCCCCTGCATTGGCAGACAGATTGTTAACCACTGCACCATCAGGGGAGTCCCTGAAGCATTATAACTAATGTCACTAAAGACTACTTCTTGGCCCACCTCTCATTCCACATCCCATGGGTAACTTAAATTCCAGTCACAACTTTTCTGCTCTTTTAATTTTCTTTCAGCTCGGAATAGCTTTTATCCCAGAATTGTGAAATCCTAGTGTGTGGCACTCAGATCAAATAGTCCATCTTTCTAATCTTCAGCCTAGCAGTCCAATTTTCCCTTTGTCTAATAGATTGATTCTATTTTTATTTTCTCATAAGATATATAGATATTTTGTTATTTAAAAACTGATGATCTAATTGATTTGCCCAGTACTTCCATAAAATAGAAGTACATATAAATTTTGTTAAATAACTATTGAATAATAGCATTATTATTATTCTAAATCAGTAATGAAAACAATTTTATTAACAATAACTGATCTGTGTAATATGTGTTATATTATAGAAGATATTTAAGCATTTCATACATTAGTTTATTCAGTCATTACAACAACATTAGGATAATATTATTGTCCCTGTTTTGCAGATGTGAAAAACTGGAAACAAAGTTTAAATACTTTACTGAAGTCTCAGATAAAGTGCCAGAGTTATATTTGAACCTGGACATTTACACTCTAGAAACCATAGTCTCAATTACTACTGTTACTACAAGATAGGTAATTTTTAAAATTTCTTGTTTTCCCAACAACATATATCTATTTATTTTTCATAATCGGGGACTAACACTTTATTTTATTTTTTGAATTTTTTAAGATGAGGTACCACCTTCTTTATTTTAAATTGTCCAGAATTATTGAAGAATATTTTCTGTTATCATAAATCCTCCTTACAATAAAATTTCTTGGCTTTGTCTATAATTGAAAACTGTTTTATAATGCTACACTAAATTCCCTATTTTGGGGAGTCCTAGTGCTCAAATATTTTTAATCTAGTCAGTTAAGATCTAAAGAAGTGAACACTGACATTTGCTTTGGAATAGATCTTATAACATTCAAACACTGATGAGTTTCAGAAGAACAACATTGCCAACATTTAAATAAAGAGAATCACTCATTGCCCATATGCTGGGAGCTCAGCTGAACTGGGAGACAGAGCTGAACTGCCAGGCTTCAGAGCAGCCAATTAAAGCAGCAAGCCACAAAAGAAAGAGATAGGCCTTTAATCACTTACCGCTATAGCCTAAGCAAGAGTCTAAGAGCTGAGAAAGTGCTGAGTCTCCCCACATTCCATGTTCCTGCATAGAATGGTGGACAGTGGAGGGTCAGGTGGATCATCACAGATGTGGGAGTCATCTTGTGGTTGAGGGAGACTTAAAAGGATCAGGCAGTTTTACGGACTTCGGGATAAACGGGAAGTGTGAGGAAGGGGAAGCTAAGAGTGGAAAAGTACTGGTGCTGAGTAAGAGGAGGAGAACAGTATCCATGTTTTCCCTTTTCTCCCCCAAAAGGAGGACTTGGGCAGAGGTGCTTAAAAAAGACCTCTGGGTGGAAAAGTAAAGAAGAAATGAAAAGAAAAGAAAATATAATAAAGGAAAAGAAAAGAAAAAAGACCTCTGCACAAAGCCTCAAATAAAGAGACATAGGAATGAAGGCACCAGGGCTGGGAGTGTGGGAAGCATGACCAACCAGTGGGCCCTGAGTCCTTGACTGCAATGTGCGGGTGGTGCAACGAATCTGTTGTGGGGGAGGCTGCTTTCCCCTCGAAGTCTGGCAGGCAAAGACTTTCTAACTGCCTACAGTTAGACCTGAAAAATCACATGTAGGAATTAACCAGGAGCTGGATTCCTCATGGTAGTAAGGACAGTAATGATAGCATAAACTCATGCATTACTCATCATATTCCAGATATTGCCTTAAGCATTTCAATTATATTAACTCCTTTAGTCCTTTTTACAACTCTTCAAATGTGTTATTGTTAATACACTATTACTAATGAGGAAACTAAAAAATTATGAAGAAAAGTAACTTGCTCAATCAAGGTCACACAGCTAGCAAGTAGAGGCACTTAGGGATCAGACTTGAAACTTCTACATAGTTTCCTATAAGTGTAACCATTCAGCAGAATCTATTCAACTAAGAGAAACATGAATGGTGAAAGAAATTTAAAAAATAAACCAGTAGGCGGATTAGAGGAAGATGGGAGAAGAGTAAGACACGGAGATCACCTTCCTCCCAACAAATACATCAGAAATACATCTACACGTGGAACAGTTCCTACAGAACACCTACTGAATGCTGGCAGAAGACCTCAGACCTCCCAAAAAGCAAGAAACTCCCCACGTACCTGGGTAGAGCAAAAGAAAAGAAGAATAAACAAAGACAAAAGAATAAGGATGGGACCTGCACCAGTGGGAGGGAACTGTGAAGGACGAAAGGTTTCCACACACTAGAAGCCCCTTCGGGGGCAGAGACTGCGGGTGGCGGAGGGGGGAAGCTTCGGAGCCGCAGAGGAGAGCACAAACACAGGGGTGTGGAGGGCAAAGCGGAGAGATTCCCGCACAGAGGATTGGTGCTGACTGGCACTCACTAGCCTGAGAAGCTTGTCTGCTCACCCGCTGGGGCGAGTGGAGTTGGAGCTGAGACTCTGGCTTCGGTCGGAGAGCAGGGAGAGGACTGGCAGCATGAACACAGCCTGAAGGGGTTAGTGCACCACGGCTAGCTGGGAGGGAGTCTGGGAAAAAGTTTGGACCTGCCGAAGAGTCAAGAGACTTTTTCTTCCCTCTTTGTTTCCTGGTGCCGGAGGAGAGGGGATTAAGAGCCCTTCTTAAAGGAGCTCCAGAGATGAGCATGATTCATGGCTAACAGTGTGGACCCCAGAGACGGGCATGAGACGCTAAGGCTGCTGCTGCCGCCACCAAGAAGCCTGTGTGCGAGCACAGGTCACTATCCACACCTCCTTTCTGGGGAGCCTGTGCAGCCCACCACTGCCAGGGTCCGGGGATTCAGGGACAACTTCCCCTGGAGTACGCACGGTGTGCTTCAGGCTACTGCAATGTCACGCTGGCCTCTGCTGCCACAAGTTCACCCTGCATCGTGACACTCCCTCTCCCTGGCCTGAGTGAGCCAGAGCCCCCAAATCAGCGGCTCCATTAACCCCGTGCTATCTGAGTGAAGAACAGGTCGCCCTCGGCGACCTACATGCAGAGGAGGGGCCAAATCCAAAGTTGAGCCCAGGGGCCTGTGTGAACAAAGAAGGGAAAGGGATATCTCTCCCAGCAGCCTCAGGAGCAGCGGATTAAATCTCCACAACTAGATGTACCCTGCATCTGTGGAATACCTGAATAGACAACGAATCATCCCAAATTGAGGAAGTGGACATTGAGAGCAAGATTTATTATTTTTTCCCCATTTTCCTGTTTTTGTGAGTGTGTATGTGTATGTTTCTGTGTGAGATTTTGTCTGTATAGCTTCACTTTCACCTTTTGTCCTAGGGTTCTATCTGTCCGTTTTTTGTTTGTTGTTTTCTTTTCTTTTTTTTTTTACTTTTTAAAAAAAATTTTTCTTAATAATTATTTTTTATTTTAATAACATTATTTTATTTTATTTTATCCTCTTTCTTACTCTCTTTCTACTTTTTCTCCCTTTTATTCTGAGCTGTGTGGATGAAAGTCTCTTGGTGGTGCATCCCAGAGTCAGTGCTGTGCCTCTGAGGTGGGAGAGCCAACTTCAGGACACTGATGCACAAGACACCTCCAAGCTCCATATAATACCAAATGGTGAAAATCTCCCAGAGATCTCCATCTCAACAACAACACCAAGCTTCACTCACTGACCAACAAGCTACAGTGCTGGACATCCTATGCCAAACAACTAGCAAGACAGGAACACACCACCACTCATTATCAGAGAGGCTGCCTAAAATCATAATAAGTCCACAGACACCCCAAAACACACCAACAGACGTGACCCTGCCCACCAGAAAGACAAGATCCAGGCTTATCCACGAGAACACAGGCACTAGTCCCCTCCACCAGAAAGCCTACAAAACCCACTGAACTAACATTAGCGACTGGGCACAGACACCAAAAACAATGGGAACTACGAACCTGAAGCCTGCAAAGAGGAGACCACAAACTCAGTAAGATAAGCAAAATGAGAAGACAGAAAAAAACACAACAGATGAAGGAGGAAGATAAAAATCCACCAGACCTAACAAATGAAGAGGAAATAGCAGTCAACCTGAAAAAGAATTCAGAATAATGATAGTAAAGATGATCCAAACTCTTGGAAATAGAATAGAGAAAATGCAAGAAACATTTAACATGGACCTAGAGGAACTAAAGATGAAACAAGCAAAGATGAACAACACAATAAATGAAATTAAAATTACTCTAGAAGGGATCAATAGCAGAATAACTGAGGCAGAAGAACGGATAAGTGACCTGGAAGATAAAATAGTGGAAAAATCTACTGCAGAGCAGAATAAAGAAAAAAGAATGAAAAGAACTGAGGACAGTCTCAGAGACCTCTGGGACAACATTAAATGCACCAACATTCGAATTATAGGGGTTGCAGAAGAAGAAGAGAAAAAGAAAGGGACTGAGAAAATATTTGAAGAGATTATAGTTGAAAACTTCCCTAATATGGGAAAGGAAATAGTTAATCAAGTCCAGAAAGCACAGAGAGTCCCATACAGGATACATCCAAGGAGGAACATGTGAAGACACATATTAATCAAACTGTCAAAAATCAAATACAAAGAAAACATATTAAAAGCAGCAAGGGAAAAACAACAAATAAAACACAAGGGAATCCCCATAAGGTTAACAGCTGAGCTTTCAGCAGAAACACTGTAAGCCAGAAAGGACTGGCAGGGCATATTTAAAGTGACAAAGGAGAAAAACCTACAACCAAGATTACTCTACCCAGCAGGGATCTCATTTAGATTTGATGCAGAAATAAAAAGCTTTACAGACAAGCAAAGGCTGAGAGACTTCAGCACCACCAAACCAGCTTTACAACAAATGCTAAAGGATCTTCTCTAGGCAAGAAACACAAGAGAAGGAAAAGACCTACAATAACAAACCCAAAACAATTTAGGAAATGGGAATAGGAACATACATATCAATAATTACCTTAAATGTAAAAGGATTAAATGCTCCCTGCCAAAGACACAGACTGGCTGAATGGATACAAAAAAAAAAGACCCATATACAAGCTGTCTACAAGAGACCGACTTCAGACCTAGAAACACCTACAGACTGCAAGTGAGGGGATGGAAAAATATATTCCATGCAAATGGAAACCAAAAGAAAGCTGGAGTAGCAATTCTCATATCAGACAAAATAGACTTTAAAATAAACACTAATAGAAGAGACAAAGAAAGACACTACATAATGATCAAGGGATTGATCCAAGAAAAGATATAAAAATTGTAAATATTTATGCACCCAACATAGGAGCACCACAATAGATAAGGCAAATACTCACAGCCATAAAAGGGGAAATCAACAGTAACACAATCATACTAGGGGACTTTAACACCCCACTTTCACCAAGGGACAGATCATCCAAAATGAAAATAAATAAGGAAACACAAGCTTTAAATGATACATTAAACAAGTTGGACTTAAGTGAAATTTATAGGACATTCCATCCAAAAACAACAGAATACATTTTCTTCTCAAGTGCTCATGGAACATTCCCCAGGAGAGATCATATCTTGGGTCACAAATCAAGCCTTGGTAAATTTACGAAAATTGAAATTGTATCAAGTATCTTTTCCGACCACAACACTATGAGACTAGATATTAATTACAGGAAAAGATCTGTAAAAAATACAAACACATGGAGGCTAAATAATACACTACCTAATAACGAAGTCATCACTGAAGAAATCAAAGTGGAAATCAAAACTTACCTAGAAACAAATGACAATGGAGACATGAAGACCCAAAACCTATGGGATGGAGGAAAAGCAGTTCTAAGAGGGAAGTTTATAGCAATACAATCCTACCTTAAGAAACAGGAAACATCTCGAATAAACAACCTAACCTTGCACCTAAAGCAATTAGAGAAAGTAGAAAAAAAATCCCAAACTTAGCAGAAAAAGAAACTATAAAGATCAGATCAGAAATAAATGAAAAAGAAATGAAGGAAATGATAGCATAGATCAATAAAACTAAAAGCTGGTTCTTTGAGAAGATAAACAGAATTGATAAACCATTAGCCAGACACATCAACAAAAAAAGAGAGAAGACTCAAATCAATAGAATTAGAAATGAAAAAGCAGAAGTAACAACTGACACTACAGAAATACAAAAGATCATGAGAGATTACTATGAGCAACACTATGCCAATAAAATAGACAACCTGGAAGAAATGGACAAATTCTTAGAAATGCACAACCTGCCAAGACTGAATCAGGAAGGAATAGAATATATGAATAGACCAATTACAAGTACTGAAATTGAAACAGTGATTGAAAATCTTCCAACAAACAAAAGCCTAGGACCAGATGGCTTCACAGGCAAATTCTATCAAACATATAGAGAAGAGCTAACACCTATCCTTCTCAAACTCTTCCAAAATATAGCAGAGGGAAGAACACTCCCAAACTTATTCTACAAGGCCACCATCACCCTGATACCAAAACCGGACAAGGATTTCACAAAGAAAGAAAACTACAGGTCAATATCACTGATGAACATAGATGCAAAAATCCTCAACAAAAAACTGGCAAACAGAATCCAAAAGCACATTAAGAGGATCATACACCATGGTCAAGTGGGGTTTATTCCAGGAATGCAAGACTTCTTCAATATATGCAAATCAATCAATGTGATAAACCATATTTAAAAAATTGAATGATAAAAAGTATATGGTCATCTCAATAGACAAAGAGAAAACTTTTGACAAAATTCAGCACCCATTTGTGATAAAAACCCTCCAGAATGTAGGCATAGAGGGAAATTTCCTCAACATAATAAAGGCCATATATGACACACCCACAGCCAACATCATCCTCATTGAAGAAAAACTGAAAGCATTTCGGTTAAGATGAGGAACAAGACAAGGTGGCCACCCTCACCACTCTTACTGAGCATAGTTTTGGAAGTATTAGCCACAGCAATCAGAGAAGAAAAGGAAATAAAAGGAATCCAAATCAGAAAAGAGAAATAAAACTGTCACTGTTTGCAGATGAAAAGTCTGAAAGTGAAATCGAGAAAACACTCCCATTTACCATTGCAACAAAAAGAATAAAATATCTAGGAATAAACCTACCTAAGGAGACAAAAGACCTTTATGCAGAAAATTATATGACACTGATGAAAGAAATTAAAGATGATACATATAGGTGGAGATATATATCACGTTCTTGGATTGGATGTATCAACATTGTGAAAATGACTCTACTACCCAGAGCAATCTACAGATTCAGTGCAATCCCTATCAAACTACCACTGGCATTTTTCACAGAAATTGAACAAAAATTTTCACAATGAAAACGAAAAATGAAGCTGGAAGAATCCGGCTCCCTCACTTCAGACTATCCTACAAAGCTACAGTTATCAAGACCATATGGTACCGGCACCAAAACAGAAAGATAGATCAATGGAACAGGATAGAAAGCCCAGAGATAAACCCACACAAATATGGTCACCTTATCTTTTATAAAGGAGGCAGGAACGTACAGTGGAGAAAGGACAGCCTCTTCAATAAGTGGTGCTGGGAAAACTGGACAGGTACATGTAAAAGAATGAGATTAGAACACTCCCTAACACCATACACAAAAATAAGCTCAAAATGGATTAAAGACCTAAATGTAAGGCCAGAAACTATCAAACTCTTAGAGGAAAACATAGGCAGAACACTCTATGACATAAATCACAGAGAGATCCGTTTTGATCCACCTCCTAGACAAATGGAAATAAAAACAAAAATAAACAAATGGGACCTGATGAAACTTCAAAGCTTTTGCACAACAAAGGAGACCATAAACAAGATCAAAAGACAACCCTCAGAATGGGAGAAAATATTTGCAAATGAAGCAACTGACAAAGGATTAATCTCCAAAATATACAAGGAGCACATGCAGCTCCATAACAAAAAAAAACCCAAACAACTCAATCCAAAAATGGGCAGAAGACCTAAATAGACATTTCTCCAAAGTACATATACAGACTGCCAACAAACACATGAAAGAATGCTCAGCATCATTAATCATTAGAGAAATGCAAATCAAAACTCCAATGAGATATCAGCTCACACCGGTGAGAATGGCCATCATCAAAAAATCTAGAAACATTAAATGTTGGAGAGGTTGTGGAGAAAATGGAACACTCTGGCACTGCTGGTGGGAATGTGAATTGGTACAGCCACTATGGTGAACAGTCTGGAAGTTCCTTAAAATACTACAAATAGAACTACCATATGACAGAGCAATCCCACTGCTGGGCATATATCCTGAGAAAATCATAATTCAGAAAGAGTCATGTACCAAAATGTTCATTGCAGCTCTATTTACAATAGCCAGGAGATGGAAACAACCTAATTGTCCATCATTGGATGAATGGGTAAAGAAGATGTGGCACATATATACAGTGGAATATTACTCAGCCATAGTAAAAAAAACTAAATTGTGTTTTTTGTAGTGAGGTGGATGGACCTAGAGTCTGTCATACAGAGTGACGTAAGTCAGAAAGAGAAAGACAAATACTGTATGCTAACACAAATTTATGGAATCTAAGAAAAAAATGTCATGAAGAACCTAGGGGTAAGACAGGAATAAAGACAAAGTCTTACTAGAGAATGGACTTGAGGGTATGGGGTGAGGGAACGGTAAGCTGTGACAAAGTGAGAGAGTGGCATGGACATATATATATACTACCAAACGTAAAATAGATAGCTAGTGAGAAGCAGCCGCATAGTACAGGGAGATCAACTCGGTGCTTTGTGACTGCCTAGAGCGGTGGGATAGGGAGGGTGGGAGGGAGGGAAACGCAAGAGAGAAGAGATATGGGAACATATGTATATGTATAACTGATTCACTTTGTTATAAAGTAGAAACTAACACACCACTGTAAAACAATTATACTCCAATAAATATGTAAAATAATATAAAAAATAAATAAACCAGTGGGTCTTCAAAGCATTATATTTCTTTCAATCTAATCAAACTTTACAACCATAGATACACAAGAAAAGGACACATATCAAAAATTGTGTATGGTAAATTTGGGCAAGATGAATGCATAACTTTTTACTTTTATAAGATTCTTCTAGTTAAGTGATATAATTTTCTGATACAATTCCTGATAAAATTTTCTAAATAATAGCCAAGTGTTTTCCTTAGTGAAATGTATCTCCATCCATGTTTTTGTCATATTGGGGATACTAGTTTTTTACCTTGATCAAGACTTATTGAATGTGGCAGTATTGGGCATACTCTCCGGACCAGAAATCCATTTAAGCTGAATGGCAGATATCAAAGTCAAAGGTAGCAAATATTTTACTCAGAATAGCAGATACTATAGGAAAGTGGCACATATATATGTCAAGTGTCAGGCTGAATGGAGTATAAACCAAAGGATAATATAAAAAAGAAATACTATTTTTTTCAAATCTGGAGGTCAGGCCAGAATTCTGGAGAAAAACATAGCAAAATGAGTAAGAAAAAGTTTCATCCACCCTCCCTCCCCCCAAGAAACATGTGGGTCATAATCCAAAAAAATATACTATGAATATCTGGAGCTTGGAGAATATAAGTGAAGGAAACCAATGTCAGGGGCACAGCTTCCAGCCAGCTGGTTTGGAGTGTGGAGATGGCCAGAAAGAATGGCCTTGATATTGTATCAATTTCTTCAAAGATAAGAAAGAGCTTCTTACATATTCCTTATACAGGAACAAAGATAATGGAAGACTGAGATAATTTTCTCATAACAAAGTGAAATTACATATAGCATTATGTAAGGTGACATTCCTTTCCTCACAAATATAACATTGGATTTTCTTCATCAATGTGAAAATATATTTATGTGTTAACTGGATTTTATTGCCTTAAGATACTTAGAGAATTATAATATGCATCTCCCAGGTAAGGAATTCAAATCAGAAAAAAAATATTATGTATGTGTATACACACACAAAAGCATAAATGTATTTTTCTAATTTTACATAGATTGTTGATAGTAATATCACACTTTAAACACAAGATTCTGAACATTTATTTCTTTATTTTAAGGAATGAGGTAATAAGGAAATGGAAGTAACATTTATTAAGCATCTGTTATGAACTGGTCATTATATAAGTTGCTTGGTGTATGTTTCCTTGTTTAATTCTCCCCGAAAAAAACAGTAAGACCTGAAACCAGTATTACTCCCTGAACTTGTTACTTCCTAAACTTAAGAGCCGTTATTCACTCTAACCATGTGTTATGTAATACTGAGATCAAGAAAAATTAACTTAGCTACATGCTTCAAGAAATACTTGTGGCAAATGAGACTGCAAACCAATAAACACACTACTTATGAATATTAATCTCTTTCTCATCAAGACACACTTCAAGTTGCTTGTCATACTATGGCCACCAATCTAAAATTATTATGTCGTGAATTCTGGCCAACCTCCACTACCTCCTCTCCTTGTAAGATCCGTCTTAAAAGTAACAAGTCCAGGCCCCAAAACTCTATAAATATAAGCATCTAATTTCTTAGATTGAGACCGTACTAAATTTTGGTCAAAATGGTGCTTACTCTAACTGAGTAGTGTTAATAATTTAGTTTTGCCTGATCAACATATTTTAATAATGGTATTTGGGAAGTCCAGTATTAAGCCATGAGATGATTTAGTTTATTTTAATTAGGGAATCTATGGTTCCAAAAACTTTAATGTACTTGCTTAGGGTCACAGCTATAGTGAGTTGAAAAGCCTGTGTTGAAACTAAGGTCTTTTCATTTTCCAATGGCTATCGCCTTTGCATAACTTGAAATTGGCTTTGTGTAGAAACATTTCAACATTTGCTTTTTCCTGGTACGAGTTCTATCATTTTTCTAAGATAGATTTTTTTTAAATTTCTGAGAGTTTAACACATTTAAGCTTTTGTAATATAGATTTTTTTAATGACCTTTGGATAGGTAGAACTATTAAGCTACATATTCAGATGTAATATTTGAACAGAAGATAACTGAACCAAACAAACAAAAAAAAGGAATTAAAAAAAATAAAGATAGATGTATTAAACAAGAATAATGATCTCAATATTTTGATATCTACAGAAGATAACTTTGGCTTTACTGTGTGTCTTGTTCAACACTCTATTTTAAAAACACAATTTGTATCATGAAAATTAGTGTCATATTTAGACATCTGATGACATTAGCTGACCTCAGTTTTAAGTTGAGAGATCAGAATAACCTTTTAACTGAAGCTTAAAGCATTCATACAAAGACTCTGAATAACTTCAATTTGTTTTTGAACACAACGTTTGCAAAAAGAACACAAAAATGTTCCCAGGCTCCCTTTCTATCCCTTTGTCAGGGATGAATGACTTAAAGATAACAACATCACAAGCCTCAGAAGTATCCTTTAACTGAGTGGTGGATAAAACCACTAAAAATCTTCTGCTCAATTTTTATGTGAAGTATGCAGAACTTCCACTGATTTCAGGGAATAAATGCATTATTTAAAGGTTAATTTTACCAAAAAGGTGACTAAGAGATGGAGCAGATTCAAACGGATACATAGGATTCTTCTCCTTTTACCTATGAAAATGTAATGTTTCCCTTGATTTTCAGATTTCAGTCAACTCAAAAGACTATTTAATATAAAAGAAATGCCACTATTGAAATATATTAATGATAAATTATATAAAATTAGACAATAACATATTCAGCATTCTGTATCTATAAGTATTAAGATTTATGTAAGTTAAATGTTTTCTCTAATAAATATATATGTATGTTCATCATAATCTTCATAAAGACAGTGATTCTGGTGCTTTTCATTTGTGAGTTTGTTTTGCTGTTGTTTGTACACACTTGTATGCCTAGAACTTGAACTACACCTGGAAAAGAGTAACTGTTTAGAAAAATAAATTCTAAATTGTATGAATTACTTTGAAAATATAATAAACAATTAGTGTATTTGTGTCAGCTAAATAAAATATTCAAGAATGATTGATTAAATATAAGCTTTTACTCTTTTACTTTCCTTTTAAGAATAAAGAAAATTTGTCATTTTGCTAGACTTCTATGAAACAACATTAATATAGAAATTTAATTGAGCATCAGAATCTAAATACTTATTTTTCTTGGTGTTATTAATATTTTAATATATTTTCTATCAGAGAAAATCAAACAAAAAACAAACATGTAATGGTCAACTTACATGTTTTGCAAGAAAAATAAATGTGAAGAAGGAAAAACTACAAGAGATAAAAGTGTGCAGGAGATGTTATCATTGTTGAATCCCGTCTAAAGAAAGTGGAATTATAGCAGACTATGAAATTTTAGAGCACAAAACTTTAATAAAGATTTTGAATCTTGTCTGTCAAGAATGTATTATAGGTCTATGTTTCTTCCTTCTGAATGTAATTTGCTTAAAAGAATAAAACACTTAGTGTGTCTAGTTCAACACTGTGTTATTATTTATATCAATTCTATTTTATTTTTATTCTATGAATTTGTTATTTAGATATGCAGAATGTATATATATATATACACATACACACGTGTGTGTATATATATATACACATACACACGTATGTGTATATATATATACACACATACACACGTATGTGTATATATATACACACATACACACGTATGTGTATATATATATATACACATACACACGTATGTGTATATATATATATATCTACACATACACACGTAATATCATAATGTTCAGAAACCAGCTGGGGCTTGCTCTTCTGTAAGTAAGTTTTTTATATCTATGTGATTTTTAGATTTTTAAATGTATATTTTTATTAGAAATCATTTAGGATCTGTCTTGGCATTAGCTTTATCTTTATAATTGTGTCTTTATATGGACAATTTTGTGTTTAGACTATACCTTTATATATATATATATATATATATATATACCTTTTTATCATATACATGATGGTGATATGATAATGATTATGATGATGACAGTAACTACATTATATTCATTAATCTTTATGCTTCAGTCTATTTTTTCAAAACTGGTAATTATCTGTAAATTAGAAATTTGTCCTCTGATATTCATATCTATTATTTAATTCATCATTAGTTTTATTGCTACTGTCCCTATGATATCAGGAGAGTTTCTTTTGTTTGTATATTGCTTATTTGAGCTTGCACTGAAACAAATTTGTTCTTCAATGGAGATTTAAAATATTAATAATGTTATTAAAAATGTGTAATTTTTCTTTATATTATAAAATTTCTTTCAATTAAGTCTTTATTTTCTTACACCTTTTGAATTTTTAAATATATTTTGCTGTAGTAAGCACAGAGATATTTTTCCAAATGTATATCTTACCGATGTATGCTAAAAAAAAGCTTTTGCATGAACCTACTTCTCCTTGGTTAGCCAAGGGAATAACCTAATGGCTATATTTAATGAAATAATCAAAAGCCTACAGTTCTGTCATGAAATATAATGTGGTGACTACTCAGTAGTTTAGACAAGCTAAAGAGGTATGTCTCTCTTCTTCTGCATATTGAAGATAAATAAAACCTTAATTCCCAGTCGCATCCATCTTCTCTTATGAAGCAATCCAGATTTCACAGCCCACACTAGACATATTTCTTGCAGGCATCTCTCCATACTACCTCTTGAATAATCAGTGTTATCATCATTCAGAATGACTGATGACTAATTATTGTTAAACAAATGTGAGTGGCAGCTTTATATTTATTTCTGTGAAAAATTTAGTATAGGGAAAATGAATTCCAAGAACATACAAACATATGACAATTATCCCCAATGCATCCTATTATGATCTATATTTTTTCCCTGTAAGCTGGAATATAGTTGCCTGACATATGAGAATACATGATCCATAAGCTTCTCCCTGAGCTATATGATTTGCTTACCAATATTGATTTCTTATTGTAGCTTCTTACCATTTGTATTAAATGAAATAAATCTCGACTTTTAAAAGTGATAGTTGTTTGGCAGTTTTACTTTTTTAGTTTTGGAAAATCTATAAAAATAAAAAAAAATAAATCATATGTTAGGAAAAGAGAAAATAGGTGATATGCTTAGGACAAGACTATTAGTAAATAATGAAGATTTAGTAGAAGAAAGAAATGCTTTTGAAATAGGAAACTTCTAAGGTGCCAAAGTGATTGGTTACATCCTGATAAAATGAGAAATTTTTAAAATAATTTTCTCTGTTATATGCTTTCCGACGTCTATCTTAGTCTTTAATATTATATTCCATTTCTTCTTTTTATCTCCCCTCAGCCTTACTTTTTCATAAGCCCAGTGTTGTGTTTATAGATATTCTTTCTTTTACACTTTTTTTTTTAATCTTGAAGAAAGGGTGATCTCTCAGCAGAGATTTTTAACAGAGAAAATACCTCGCTATCTTTTATTGTGTTAACACACCAGTGTGCTAATGGAATTCCATTTTCAGATATACTGCTGCAAGACAAATTCAAACACCTAGCTCAGAGTTCTCTTTTCAGTGTTTAATAACATGCATCCAATATTGGTGTAATGAATTGCAGGTCTGTTTTCTACCCTGACATATATCTCTGCCATGGTGAGTAATGGGGTATTGATAAAACTATAACTCCTAGAATGTATTCCTTCCATGATATTCATTTTTTGTTTCTTTCCCAGAATATTGTTTGGGGCCACAATTTCCAGGTTATAACAAGTATATTCCAGTTCTTTATCACATATATACACTACAGACATATGATTTTATGCTCTGCTAATTGTCTTTACAAGAATGTAGGATGAGAGACATTTAAGATTATGGGGAAATATTCCTTAATAGTTATGCAGCTGGATGGTTGAGAGAGAGGAAATTTTCAAGCACTAATACAGGCAGTAATTCATTATATTATCTTGTATGTATAACATCCAA
This sequence comes from Grampus griseus, assembly GCF_964374135.1. Classification (NCBI taxonomy): domain Eukaryota; kingdom Metazoa; phylum Chordata; class Mammalia; order Artiodactyla; family Delphinidae; genus Grampus; species Grampus griseus. The sequence goes on from NC_139012.1 coordinate 51,311,665, forward strand.
AACTTCAGAGAGATCTATTAATCTAGATAATTCTAATGAGTATAGAAAACCTGATAGACTTCAAATAATATTTTTTAATAATAGAGATTTTTTTTTATCAATTGTCTATTTTAACAGAAAATAAATTCTTTTTTCAGACAACAGAGTGAAAACATAAAACTGTACAAAATATCTTACTATTTTTTAAAAATTTTCAAGTACTACTAATATGAAGATATGAAAATCTCTAAGACATGAATACTGGAGGATGTTAAGACAGAGATAAAAAGAGGAGTGTTTAATGACAAAAACTGAGGAACTTGAAGCAACTAAGATAATCTTAGAAAATGATGAAGAAAGAAGAGGCAATTTTTCTTTCCATGCAACCCGGAAACATCTTGCCATGTGTGTTATGTAAAGGGTAATTTTAATTTAACTTGTGTCAGTAGTAAGGCTTTCCCTAAAGCCATTTCACTGACTTATTTTCTTAGAATGATAAACAGCGAAATATTTATCTTTAATTGGGACACTGGGATTGACATATACACACTACTATGTATAAAATAGATAACTAATAAGAACCTACTGTATAGCACAGGAAATTACTCAGTACTCTGTAATTACCTATATGGATTGCAGAGTAGATATATGCACATGTATAACTGATTCACTTTACAGCAGAAACTAACACAACATTGTAAATCATCTATACTCCAATAAAAATTAATTTAAAAAATTACATAAATGGAAAAGAGCTTTCCCCCCCCCCCCTTTTTTTTTTTTTTCCGGTATGCAAGCCTCTCACTGTTGTGGCCTCTCCTGTTGCAGAGCACAGTCTCTGGACGCGCAGGCTTAGCGGTCATGGCTCACGGGCCCAACCGCTACACGGCATGTGGGATCTTCCCGGACCGGGGCACGAATCTGTGTCCCCTGCATCGGCAGGCATACTCTCAACCACTGCGCCACCAGGGAAGACCATTTTCTCCCCACTTTTAGTCCCTTTTAGAAGTGCTGTTATTTAGCCACCTATTTAATTCAACCCAATTGCCACGTTTAATTTGAAATTTTATATATATTTTGATCGTTCTCTATTGTATTTGTGCATGTAGAATTCACACTAATTCAGATAGTAACATATTATAATAAATCTTGTACATTACAAAATATTTGAATTTGTAGGCGTTTGATGATATTAATTTTAAAACTTTAAAATATTAATGCTGAATCACATAGCTTTTCTGATCATGTAGATAAATAGCTTGAATAAAGATACAGTTAATCTGTATTATAAAAATATCTCACACTACATAAAAAATCAATTATATTACATGTAATATTTATTTATATGTTGAAACAAGAGGAAAGGAAATGAAGATTTTCATCAGGATTTTTATTTGTGAAACAACACTCATTCCTCTTTGAGTATATCAGAAATATAAAATATTTCAATGTACATTTACATTTTTTTCAGGATACTTTCTAATAAAATTGACTACAGAAAGGTTTAAAACATTTACTGTGTTGTATTCTATTCAAAATTTAACTGACAACATTTAAATTCTATTTATATGATTGTAATTTTAATCGTTGTGAAGAATACATGAAATAATATTGTCATATGAGTCCTTTATCCCACTGTCAGATTATCTGCACAGTGTAAACAGTCAACAATATTTTGAAAAGTTACAAAAGGCATATTGATTCTTTCCCATTCTCCCCACCTTGGGAAGTTCAGTTGGTATATTCTCCAATATCAGTAAGAAAACCTCTTTGAGAAGAGAGGTTCAAAAAATTTTTTGTTATTGTTGCTCTGTTTTCTTAGATAAATGCTTGCTGTGATCTTTTGTTGCAGTAAGACTTTTATTCAGTCAAATGGAAAAAGAAGTTTGGAGTCAGGGAGAGAAACAGATTAAAAATGGAAACTTAAAGGCAATTTTCTCCAGTACACGTGAAGAAATAAAGGCTTGTCCAGCGTATCTTGTGTGCTTATAGATTATTATTTCATCTGGAGCTTATTTCCAGTTGATTTGTTCCAACTTTTTCTCTTTTCCTATGAATCACTTGTTTTAACAGTTGTCTTTCACATTTACCTGCTGAGTTTTCTGCTAGTTTACTTTTGCAACTTCTTGAGATGTTCCTTATGTCCTGGCTCTTCATGCTTCTGGTTTTACCAAGCCACATACAACATTGAATTTTCTGGGAAGACTTACTTGTGCTTATGTGTACTAAGGCACATGTAAATGTGTGTGTGTGTGTGTGTGTGTGTGTGTGTGTGTGTAGGAAGAAATTGTAGCAGTTCAATACTTGCTGAGAATAGTAAGGCATTCCTCTTTATTATCTTCTACAACATTTAAGATGACAAATGGTATGGAATGTAACATAAAATGTCTTTGTTTTAGCATTATGTTGCTTAAAATAACCTGTCAGAAGCCAGGGTGTAGTCACAGATTTCTTTTTATATAGTGCTTCTATTTCCAAACAAGTTTTCTGGTTTGTTTTGTTTTGTTTTGTCTTGTTTTACATCTTTATTAGAGTATAGTTGCTTTACAATGGTGTGTTAGTTTCTGCTTTATAACAAAGTGAATCAGATATATATATATACATATGTTCCCATATCTCCTCCCTCTTGCGTCTCCCTCCCTCCCACCCTCCATATCCCACCCCTCCAGGCGGTCACAAAACACCGAGCTGATCTCCCTGTGTCATGCGGCTGCTTCCAACTGGCTATTTACCTTACATTTGGTAGTGTATATATGTCCATGCCTCTCTCTCGCTTTGTCACAGCTTACCTTTCCCCCTCCCCATATCCTAAAGTCCATTCTCTAGTAGGTCTGTGTCTTTATTCATGTCTTACCCCTAGGTTCTTCATGACATTTTTTTTTCTAAAATTCCATATATATGTGTTAGCATACGGTATTTGTCTTTCCCTTTCTGACTTCACTTTGTATGACACACTCTAAGTCTATCCACCTCATTACAAACAGCTCAATTTCGTTTCTTTTTATGGCTGAGTAATATTCCATTGTATATATGTGCCACATCTTCTTTATCCATTCATCTGTTGATGGACACTTAGGTTGTTTCCATCTCTGGGCTATTGTAAATAGAGCCGCAATGAACATTTTGGTACATGACTCTTTGAATTATGGGTTTCTCAGGGTATATGCACAGTAGTGGGATTGCTGGGTCATATGGTAGTTCTATTTTTAGTCTTTTAAGGAACCTCCATACTGTTCTCCACAGTGGCTGTATCAATTTACATTCCCACCAACAGTGCAAGAGTGTTCCCTTTTCTCCACACCCTCTCCAGCATTTATTGTTTCTAGATTTTTTGATGACGGCCATTCTGATTGGTGTGAGATGACCTCCCATTGTATCTTTGATTTGCATTTCTCTAATGATTAGTGATGTTGAGCATTCTTTCATGTGTTTGTTGGCAGTCTGTATATCTTCTTTGTACAAAGGTCTGTTTAGGTCTTCTGTCCATTTTTGGATTGGGTTGTTTGTTATTTTGTTATTGAGCTGCATAAGCTGCTTACAAATTTTGGAGATAAATCCTTGGTCAGTTGCTTAATTTTCAAATATTTTCTCCCATTCTGAGGGTTGTCTTTTGGTCTTGTTTATGGTTTCTTTGCTGTGCAAAAGTTTTGAAGTTTCATTAGGTCCCATTTGTTTATTTTGGTTTTTATTTCCATTTCTCTAGGAGGTGGGTCATAAAGGATCTTGCTGTGATTTATGTCATAGAGTGTTCTGCCTATGTTTTCCTCTAGGAGTTTGATAGTTTCTGGCCTTACATTTAGGTCTTTCATCTATTTTGAGCTTATTTGTGTATGGTGTTATGGAGTGATCTAATCTAATACTTTTACATGTACCTGTCCCAGCACCACTTATTGAAGAGGCTGTCCTTTCTCCACTGTACATTCCTGACTCCTTTATCAAAGGTAAGTTGACCATATGTGCGTGGGTTTATCTCTGGGCTTTCTATCCTGTTCCACTGATCTACCTTTCTGTTTTTGTGGCAGTACCACACTGCCTTGATTACTGTAGCTTCGTAGCATAGTCTGAAGTCAGGGAGCCTGATTACTCCAGCTCTGTTTTTCCTTCTCAAGATTGCTTTGGCTATTCGGGGTCTTTTTTGTTTCCATACAAATTGTGAAATTTTTTGTTCTAGTTCGTGAAAATTGCCAGTGGTAGTTTGTTAGGGATTGCATTGAATGTGTAGATTGCTTTGGGTAGTAGAGTCATTTTCACAATGTAGATTCTTCCAATCCAAGACATGGTATATTTCTCCATCTATTTGTATCATCTTTAATTTCTTTCATCAGCGTCTTATAATTTTCTGCATACAGGTCTTTTGTCTCCTTAGGTAGGTTTATTCCTAGATCTTTTAGTCTTTTTGTTGCAATGGTAAATGGGAATGTTTTCTTGATTTCATTTTCAGATTTTTCATCATTAGTGTATAGGAATGCCAGAGATCACTGTGCATTAATTTTGTGTCCTGCTACTTTACCAAATTCATTGATTAGCTCTAGTAGTTTTCTGTTGGCATCTTTAGGATTCTCTATGTATAGTAACATACCACCTGCACACAGTGACAGCTTTACTTCTTCTATTCCAATTTGGATTCTTTTTATTTCCTTTTCTTCTCTGATGGCTGTGGCTAATACTTCCAAAACTATGCTCAATAAGAGTGGTGAGGGTGGGGAACCTTGTCTTGTTCCTGATCTTAGTGGAAATGCTTTCAGTTTTTCACCATTGAGGATGATGTTGGCTGTGAGTTTGTCATATATGGCCTTTATTATGTTGAGGAAAGTTCCCTATATGCCTACTTTCTGCAGGGCTTTTATAATAAATGTGTGTTGAATTTTGTCAAAAGCTTTCTCTGCATCTATTGAGGTGATCATATGGTTTTTCTCCTTCAGTTTGTTAATATGGTGTATCACATTGATTGATTTGCATATATTGAAGAAGCCTTGCATTCCTGGAATAAACCCTACGTGATCATGGTGTATAATCCTTTTAATGTGCTGTTGGATTCTGTTTGCTACTATTTTGTTGAGGAATTTTGCATCTATGTTCATGAATGATATTGACCTGTAGTTTTCTTTCTTTGTGAAATTCTTGCCTGGTTTTGGTATCAGGGTGATGGTGGCCTCGTAGAATGAGATTGGGAGTGTTCTTCCCTCTGCTATATTTTGGAAGAGTTTGAGAAGGATAGGTGTTAGCTCTTCTCTATATGTTTGATAGAATTCGCCTGTGAAGCCTTCTGGTCCTGGGCTTTTGTTTGTTGGAAGATTTTTAATCACAGTTTCAATTTCAGTGCTTGTGATTTGTCTGTTCATATTTTCTATTTCTTCCTGATTCAGTCTTGGCAGGTTGTGTATTTCTAAGAATTTGTCCATTTCTTCCAGGTTGTCCATTTTTTTGGCAGAGTTGCTTGTAGTAATCTCTCATGATCTTCTGTATTTCTGCAGTGTCAGTTGTTACTTCTGCTTTTTCATTTCTAATTCTATTGATTTGAGTCTTCTCCTTGCTTTTCTTGATGAGTCTGGCTAATGGTTTATCAATTTTGTTTATCTTCTCAAAGAACCAGCTTTTAGTTTTATTGATCTTTGCTATCATATCCTTCGTTTCTTTTTCATTTATTTCTGATCCGATTCTTATGATGTCTTTCCTTCAGCTAACTTTGGGGGATTTTTGTTTTTCTTTCTCTAATTGCCTTAGGTACAAGGTTAGGATTGTTTATTCGAGATGTTTCCTGTTTCTTAAGGTAGGATTGTATTGCTATAAACTTCCCTCTTAGAATGGCTTTTGCTGCATCCCATAGATTTTGGGTCATCGTGTCTCCATTGTCATTTGTTTCTAGGTATTTTTTTTTATTTCTTGTTTGATTTCTTCAGTGATGACTTCGTTATTAAGTAGTGTATTGTTTAGCCTCCATGTGTTTGTATTTTTTACAGATCTTTTCCTGTAATTGATATCTAGTCTCATAGCATAGTGGTCAGAAAACATGCTTGATACAATTTTAATTTTCTTAAATTTTCCAAGGCTTGATTTGTGACCCAAGATATGATCTTTCCTGGAGAATGTTCCATCAGCACTTGAGAAAAATGTGTATTCTGTTGTTTTTGGAGGGAATGTCCTATCAATATCAATTGAATCCATCTTGTTTAATCTGTCATTTGAAGCTTGTGTTTATTTATTTTCATTTTGGATGATCTGTCCATTGGTGAAAGTGTGGTGTTTAAGTCCTCTACTCTGAATGTGTTCGTGTCGATTTCCCCTTTTATGGCTGTTAGTATTTGCCTTATATATTGAGGTGCTCCTATGTTGGGTGCATAAATATTTACAATTGTTATATCTTCTGCTTGGATTGATCCCTTGATCCTTATGTAGTGTCCTTCTTTGTCTCTTCTAATAGTCTTTATTTTAAAGTCTATTTTTTCTGACATGAGAATTGCTACCCCAGCTTTCTTTTGGTTGGCATCTGCATGAAATATCTTTTTCCATCCCCTTACTTTCAGTTGTATGTGTTTCTTGGTCTGAAGTGGGTCTTTGTAGAAAGCAAATATATGGGTCTTGTTTTGTATCCATTCAGCCAATCTGAGTCTTTTGGTGGGAGTATTTAGTCCACTTACATTTAAGGTTATTATTGATATGTATATTCCTATTTCCATTTTCTTAATTGTTTTGGGCTCCTTATAGTAGGTCTTTTCCTTGTCTTGTGTTTCTTGTCTATAGAAGTTCCTTTAGCATTTGTTGTAAAGATGGTTTTGTGGTGCTGAACTCTCTCAGTTTTTGCTTGTCTGTAAAGTTTTAATTTCTCCATCAAATCTGAATGAGATCCTTGCTGGGTAGAGTAATCTTGGTTGCAGGTTTTTCTCCTTCATCACTTTAAATATGTCCTGCCAGTCCCTCCTGGCTTGCAGAGTTTCAGCTGAAAGATCAGTTGTTAACCTTATGGGGATTCCCTTGTGTGTTATTTGTTCTTTTTCCTTTTTTATATGTTTTCTTTGTATTTAATTTTTGATAGTTTGATTAATATGTGTCTTGAAATATTTCTCCTTGGATTTATCCTATATTGGACTCTCTGTGCTTCCTGGACTAGATTAACTATTTCCTTTCCCATATTATTCAACTATAATTTCTTGAAATATTTTCCCAGTCCCTTTCTTTTTCTCTTCTTCTTCTGGAACCCCTATAATTTGAATGTTGGTGCATTTAATTTTGTCCCAGAGGTCTCTGAGACTGTCCTCAGTTCTTTTCATTCTGTTTCCTTTTTTCTGCTCTGCAGTAGTTATTTCCACTATTTTATCTTCCAGGTCACTTATCCATTCTTCTGCCTCAGTTATTCTGCTATTGATCCCATCTAGAGTATTTTTAATTTCATTTATTGTGTTGTTCCTTGTTGTTAATTTCATCTTTAGTTCTTCTAGGTCCTTGTTAAATGTTTCTTGCATTTTCTGTATTCTATTTCCAAGATTTTGGATCATCTTTACTATCATTATTCTGAATTCTTTTTCAGGTAGACTGCCTATTTCCTCTTCATTTGTTAGGTCTGGTGGGTTTTTATCTTGCTCCTTCATGTTCTGTGTGTTTTTCTGTCTTCTCATTTTGCTTATCTTACTGTGTTTGTGTTCTCCTTTTTGCAGGCTGCAGGTTCATAGTTCCCGTTGTTTTTGGTGTCTGTCCCCAGTGGCTAAGGTTGGTTCAGTGGGTTGTGTAGGTTTCCTGGTGGAGGGGACTAGTGCCTGTGTTCTGGTGGATGAGGCTGGATCTTGTCTTTCTGGTGGTCAGGTCCACGTCTGTTTGTGTGTTTTGGGGTGTCTGTAGACTTATTATGATTTTAGGCAGCTCTCTGCTAATGGGTGAGGTTGTGTTCCTGTCTTGCTAGTTGTTTGGCATAGGATGTCCAGCACTGTAGCTTGCTGGTCATTGAGTGAAGCTGGGTGCTGCTGGTGAGATGGAGATCTCTGGGAGATTTTCACCATTTGATATTATGTGGAGCTGGGAGGTCTCTTGTAGACCAGTGTCCTGAAGTTGGCTCTCCCACCTCAGAGGCACAGCACTGACTCCTGTCTGCAACACGAAGATCCTTTCATACATATGGCTCAGAATAAAAGGGAGAAAAAGTAGAAAGAAAGAATTAGTAGAGGTAGAAAGAAAGAAAGAAGGAAAGCAAGGAGAGAGGGAGGAAGGAACGAAGGAAGGAAGGAGGGAAGGAAGGAAAAAAGAAAGAAAGAATATAAATTAAAATAAAATAAAGAAAGGTAAAATATTATAAAGTTATTAAAATGAATAAATAATTATTAAGAGAAAAAGGAAAGAATAAAACAAAAAACGCATGGATAATACCCTAGGACAAATGGTGGAAGCAAAGCTATACAGACAAAATCTCACACAGAAGCATACATATACACACTCACTAAAAGAGGAAAAATGGAAAAAAACATAAATCTTGCTCTCAAAGTCCACCTCCTCAATTTGGGATGATTTGTTGTCTAAAAGAGGGAAGGAAGGAAAGAAAGAAAGAAGATAAAGTAAAATAAAATGAAGTTATTAAAATAAAAATAATTATTAAGAAAAAAATTAAAAAGAATAAAGACGGATAGAACCCTAGGACAAATGGTGGAAGCAAAGCTATACAGACAAAATCTCATGCAGAAGCATATACATACACACTCACAAAAAGAGGAAAAGGGGAAATAATCATAAATCTTGCTCTCAAAGTCCACCTCCTTAATTTGGGATGATACGTTGTCTATTCATGTATTCCACAGATGCAGAGTACATCAAGTTGATTGTGGAGCTTTAATCCGCTGCTTCTGAGGCTGCTGGGAGAGATTTCTCTTTCTCTTCTTTGTTCTCACAGCTCCCAGGGGATCAGCTTTTGATTTGGCCCCACCTCTGCGTGTAGGTCGCAGGAAGACGTCTGTTCTTTGCTCATACAGGACGGGGTTAAAGGAGCCTCTGATTCGGGGGGTCTGGCTCACTCAGGCCTGAGGTGGAGGGAGGGGCACGGAGTGCGGGGCGAGCCTGCAGCAGCAGAGGCCAGCATGACATTACACCAGCCTGAGTTCGTTCTCCCGGGGGAGTTGTCCCTGGATCCTGGGACCCTGGCAGTGGCGGGTTGCACAGGCTCCCCGGAAGGGGTGTGTGTATAGTGACCTGTGCTCACACACAGGCTTCTTGGTGGCAGCAGCAGCAGCCTTATCATCTCATGCCCGTCTCTGGGGTCCGCGCTTTTAGCCGCGGCTCACGCCCGTCTCTGGAGCTCCTTTAAGCAGCGTTCTTAATCCCCTCTCCTTGCGCACCTTTTGGGAGATCTGAGGTCACCTGCCTCATTCAGTAGGTGTTCTGTAGGAGTTTTTCCACGTGTAGATTTATTTCTGGTGTATCTGTGGGGAAGAAGGTGATCTCCACGTCTTACTCTTCCACCATCTTCCCGGAAACCCCCCAAACAAGTTTTATAGGCCTTATTTATTTCCTCGTTGTGAAAACCATGTTAATTAAGTAAGGTTAGAAATGATAACATTATCTATGTTTGAAAGACAAGGGAACCAAGTCAGAAAGCAGTAAAAATGTATTCTGAGCATATCTGAGGAATTAATGACAAGGTTTAGATTACAATATATGTCTCTACTTTCAAAAACTCTGGTATGGTTGTAAACAACTCTCCTGAGTCAACAATAATAATCAATAAAAAATAATACTAAATTTAAAAACTATTTTGGAAATATATATGATTTTAATTTTATTTAGAAAGTAATTGAGAGCTGCTCTTTTGAAAGAAAATTCCTTAAAAAACCACATTGAAACAGAGATAATAGAAAGCAAAATTAAATACAATATATATATTTTTTGTACCAAAGTTTTCCAGCTATTTGTGCAAAATGATCAACCACCAAATACATTACTAAATACAATTAATGATGAATTGAGTGACTATCCAGGTATTAAGTGAATTTTTTTTTTTTCAGTACGCGTGTCTCTCACTGTGTGGCCTCTCCTGTTGTGGAGCACAGGCTCCGGACACACAGGCTCAATGGTCATGTCTCACGGGCCCAGCTGCTCCGTGGCATGTGGGATATTCCCAAACTGGGGCAGGAACCCATGTTCCCTGCATCGGCAGGCAGACCCTCAACCACTGCACCACCAGGGAAGCCCCTTAAGTGAAAAATTTTAATAAAATATTTAACATATGTTGACTCAAAACTTGATAAATATGTACAATATATTTGTCATAGTATTAATATCTTTACAGACCATGTCAATCTATTACATTTATTCTTAATTAAATAAACTCATAAAAATGTGGACAAAAATAACAGATAGCTAGAAATGTTTAAATTTTGTTCTGTTACATAGAATCTTTTTCTCTGTTGGAATTTCTTATCTTTTCATCCATTATATGCATGTTTTCACTTAACCTTCCTACTTTCTTGCACATAGTTATAATAGCTGCTTTATATTACTTTTCTGATCATTTCAATATCTGTATCATCTTGGGTATGGCCTTTGCCATTTCCCTTGAGCACATATTTGCTTTGGGTGTATTTGTCTGTGTGTGTATTGCAAAATTTCAGATTGCAACTAAATAATATTGCAATAAAGTTAGACTCTAGACTCTGTTACAGTTCTCTGAAGAAGTACTTTTTATCTTCAAATAGCACTTCTTTTATAAAATGATTGAGGTATAATTGATATATAACATTATATTAGTTTCAGGTGTAAAATATAATTATTTGATATTTGTATATGTTGGGAAGTAATCAGTACAATAAATCTAGTTAACTACTGTCCCCGTACATAGTTATGCATTATTTTTCTTGTGATGAGAACTTTCAAGATTTGCTGTCTTAGCAACTTTCAAATATGCAACACAGTATTATTAACTATAGTCATGAAGCTGTCCATTACATCCTAAGACTTACTTTATAGCTGGAAGTTTTTATCTTTTACCTCCTTCACCCATTTTACCCACCCCTCACCTCCAGCATCTGGCAACTATCAGTCTCTTCTCTGTAACTATGAGCTGTTTTGTGAGTGTGTGTGTGTGTTTTATTACACATATAAGTGAGATTATATGGTATTTGTCTTTCTCTGTATGATTTATTTCTCTTAAATAATGTTCTCAAGCCCATCTATATTTTTTGCAAATGATAAGATTCCATTCCTTTTTATTGCTGAATAATATTTTATTATATATATATATACACATATATGATATATAAATATATATAATATTTTTTAATCTATTCATCCGTCAATGACACAAGTTACCTCCCTATCTTGGCTAATGTAAGTAATGCCAATAATGTAAACAACAAAATAAAAATTAGTTTTGTTTTACAAGGCAGTTAACCTGATTGGAATCAAATTGCACTCTATGTCTCTTCATGGTGGTTGGCAAGTCAAAAATCAGTTCTGGTTTTCATTTTGTTTTGTTTTGTTTTCCTTAGTTGTGAGCTACTTTTAGTTGGACCTACTCATAGGTAGTTCAGGAATCATCTGGAGACTTTGGCAGTATATGAAGATAATTTGGGGTTCTTCTTATGTTTTTCCTCTTTTCCAGCCCCCCTCCCTCATTTTTCAGTAGTTACATTTTCCCACTCTCTGTCCTCTAGTTCTTCAGGTCTGTCAGAAATACTATAGTTTTCTATTATAAATTTTGCCATCATGTGACATGCTATGACCATAGACTTCCCTCAGCCTAAAATCATAAACACAGGGAACTCATTCTGTCCTGGTCTCTTCCAATTCTCCTCACTCTGACAAAATAAATGCTTGCTTTTTTCACCTTCCATGTCTTTCAGGTAGTCCTCCCATCCCCAGATAGGATCTTTGTCATCAGTGGGGAGTTCAGCCTGTTAGAAGGTGATTCAGGCATAGTTAAAGAAAAATTATTCACATTTCAATTTTAAATTTCCACTAACCTATATATATATATATATATATATATACATACACATATTCATAATATATATATATACTTATATATATATATACACATATACATTATATATATATATACACATATACATTATATATATACTTATATATATATATACTTTTAGGCTGAAAGATATATGCTTATAACTATGATTAATATATAAGGTACAATAGACTCTAATCAGTTAACACATTTTCCAAACTAAATTCAGCAATTATGCTAAAATATGACATCTGATGTAAAGTTTTTATTCATATGAGAGCCTTTTTGGATTAAGCTTTTTAATACAAATAAAATATATGTCTTAGATATAGGGACTGCATTTAGAAACCATTAAGAAAATTATATGTGAAAAAAGTCAGAGGCAAAAATTTTAACAGTATATGGTCACGGTGATTACTCTCCTTCTCTTGGTAACTATTTCAGCTTTCACTGGAGAGTCATCCTTTATCCATAAAGCCTATGTTGTTTAGGAGAACGGAATTCTTCCTGTGCTCTAGGTCTAAGCAGTTCAGTATAATTTCATCAGTAATTTTTATTAGGTCTGGAATGGGCATGTGACCCAATTCAATCAGATAAAGTTGTAAATATATGCTAGGAAATTCTAAGGTTAAAGGATCACTATTCTCCTGGCTAAATGGTGTGATATTCAAAGGTACAGCAGGCACTGCTACAGCAATTTGCTCACTACCACAGATCATAATTTTAGGATGAAACAGGCACCTCAGGTGGCAGAGTACAATAGAGAAAGGAGTTGGATTCTTAGAGATTTAATTCAGCTTCTGACTCATATACATGACACTTTAGCTTCCCCTACTTGGAACATTCTTTGTAGAGCAGGTGCTACACCTCTTTTATTGTTTCAAAAAATTTGAGGGATTTTGTTGTTGTTGTAAATCACAATGTATCATATTTTCACTGACACAAGTTTTCTTAAAAGGTGAAGACAGTAATAATACATTCTGTTATATGGTATTTTTATGTACCCAAGTGTTTTTATGAAATATTAAAAAATTATCTTGATCATAGAAAGACAAATTATTTTTACATTTTCTTATTTATTTGTTTTTCTTCATTACTAACACAATTTGCATTTTTATTTCTATATTACAACACCTAATTACAATCCTTCGTACATAGAGAGTGCCATCAAAAGTTCACTGAATGAACACCTAAACTGAGGAAAGACAAAAGTCAGAGAAAACGGCCATGAGAATGCATATTTTCTAGATGTGGTAGACTAAATCCTTGTTCACAAATATTCAGTTCCCCATTTGTGGGAGGATTACACAACAGTGTCCCTTAAACTTACTCTTAGTTATGTGACTTGGTTTGTCCCAGAAACTGTGTGTCATCTCTCTACTCCAGGTAGAAGTTTTCAGAGCTGGAGTATGCTTTGCTGTGGTATTGTTTTGTTGCTGTGATCATGGAAACGTGTGTGTGGATGGAATCACTGTCAGCCTGGGTCACTGAAGGACAAAGATGAGCAGAGGCCCCCTTGGCAAACTGTGGCAGGCATGTAACATGAAGGGAAAATAAACTTGGTTTTGTTACCCAATTATATGTGGGGCTGTTTACTACATAATAAAGAACAGATAACTGCCCAGTGAAACTCTGGTGAAGGGTTATCTGAACAAGAAGATATGGTTTTTGGAAATTTATGGACAGTGCCATTTTTATTAATTAAATGTTTAAAATATTAATAATGTGTATTCTTATAACAAATAAACCATTTAATTGTAGAAATAAAATAGAAGCTAAATGTTTTTTATGTATTCATAACTTTTGTGTCCACCTAAATCTATTTTTTTCTAATAATTATTTAATTTATTCAATCATGATTATCCTGTAACACGGGTTTTGGGAAATATATTCTACAAAGTAGGAAGAAAATTCTATACCATAATTTGTAATGAAATTGCATGTTTTAGGGAACCAAGCTTTCTCACATATCTGATAATTAGGCTTCATCTACACTTCTTTTTATTATTATTTTCTATGGTTTGGATACAAACTTAGAATCTTGACAATCTAGAAACTTTAGTCCTTTCTTTCTCAGATTCTTGCTTTAATTACTAAAGTTAAGGATGTACAGAGAATTAACAGCTGCTGAGCTACAATAATAAAATCCTCAATTAAGTTTATGAACAATTAGGCTTTGCTTTGATACCATTATGTTTACTTAATAAAATTTTATTAATTAATCATATGAAAATGTCTGTCTTATCAGTTGCTGAATTACATAGCTATGCAACATACACATACATATACATACTCCCTACATATGCACATACAGGAATTCTTGAAAACTGACTAGATGGACAAGGTATTACAGATGTCTTCTCAAAAATCATGCTGTCTCTATGTATATGTATAACTGATTCACTTTGTTATAAAGCAGAAACTAACACACCATTGTAAAGCAATTATACTCCAATAAAGACATTAAAAAAAAATCATGCTGTCTCTATTCAGAGCAGCTAATTTAAAATATGAGAGAAATCAAGGCTCTAGGCGTATAAAAACACACTTCCACTTACAACACAGACTATATTACAGTACAGACAACTATATCCAATTTCACATAAGAGCTAGTACCTTAGAGATACAAACTCAACAAGCAAACTATCATAAATATCTGAGGAATTACCTGGGATCCTGTGGAAACACATGCTGAGTAGCCAGGTATTACCTGTGGTAATGAGTGTTTCAAAATTCCTACTAACAGACTTCTTCGACCTTATATCACAGATAGTGTACCTGCTACCACCCACAACTAATGTGAACGTCTTGATGTTATGCACAGGAGAGCTAATCAATATAATAGATTTTTCTGAAAAAGAACTAGTTATTAGGAAACTCAGTAAGGTTTGCATTTCATTAAGTGTTCTGTGATCTCAGGTGAAACTACAGGTCCACAGTAAAAATTGAGATTGACATGTACACACTGCTATATTTTAAATAGATAAGCAAGGAACTACTGTAAAAAAATAAATAAAATTTTTAAAAAAGGAATTGAGTGAAAGTTGTCAATGAGTCTCAGAAAAAAAAAAAAAAGAGATGGAACAGAAGAAAAGACAATTTTTATAATACTCTTTAAGTTAAAGTATTAAACAAATTTTGTTTCTCATCTAATTCTCATATCATATTGTATATTTTTATAACATTATATTAGTTTCAGGTATACAGCATAGTGATTTGATATTTGTATATATTGCAGTGTGGTCACCACAAGAAGTCTAATTAATATCCATCATCACATAGTTACAAAATTTTCATATTGCATATTAAGTTCAAATCAATGGAATCAGTTATTTGTGGCAATAAACAATGATCTTCAAGAAGTTATATAAAATATATTTATTGGAAAGATAAGGATACTGACATTCAGCATGTTTAAAATCAATTTAGATAGTCATCTATCTAATTAGGAAGATTCAAATTCCAAAGCATTGGTTTTTATATATCCTACCCAGTGTTTTAAAATATAAATAATACTGCATTTCAGTAACTGTGGTAATTGACAATAAGAGGGAGAAAACATTTCACAAAAGTAGAGAGGTTAACTCAAAAATGTGGGTAAGAATAACATGTTAAATACTATACAACTGAAAGAATGAGATTATAAATTCATTATTCTGTCCTAAATATGCATTCATTCGTGTGGGCTAGTTAAAAGAATACTATTTTATATCAAAAATACTGCTAATTCTTCTACGTCCTAGGTCTTTTGGTAAGTAATTTAACCTCTCTGACTTAATTTTTTTTTCTTCTGTAAAAGGTAAATGAGAGTTTCTGATAAACTGAGAGTGCCTTGTGATGAGTAAGTCTATGCATTTCAAAAATAATGATAATGGTGATGATAATGATTATGCATAAAACAGAATCATACAGTTTACAAATTTCATATTATTTAAGATTTTAAATGTTGTATAGAGATTTGTCATTAGAATTTGATAGGAGCAAAGATATAATCACCTAGGTTGGGTAAAGGGAAATATGGAGAAAACTAACATTCATTAACTTTTATATACCAGATAGGTCGCTAGGCATTTTACATTATATTGCTATTTAATAATGACAATGAATAAAACAATTATAAAACAATGTGTGAAACAATATATATTCAGGAAACATGTGAAAAGGTAAGGTTGAAAGAGAAAACACTCATCATTTATGGAAGTAGTCTGTTTTGAACTGGGAATTTGAATCTTTCCAAAAACTGTTTTTATCATAACAACACCAGTTAAACATAGTCATTTCAATTGACGACCAGTATCATTTTAAAATGTTTGTCATATTATTTCACATCAAAAGACATTATATGATTTGACATCTAGGTCCTAGGAAGCATCGAAAGAGGAGATTCTATATAAATAAAAGTTGAATAACATAACAACATTCTATAAATCTATGAGTCTATTTCTAGAAGGAAATAACAAAAGAAGAAGTAAAAATAAAATGGGAATAGGGCACTCAAAGTATGTCAGATGTACCTGCAAGAGGGCTACGACATATTGGAATACCATTTTCAAGACTAGTTGCTAGGCTCAGATTTAGCAAAATCAAACAGACAATAATTAAAAGTAAATAAAAGAATGAGATATTGTTACCTTTATTAATTTTTATTTTTTTAAGATTTGCAGGAAGGTAAAAATAATCTTACGAATATATGTATGTCTGTATCTTTTCTACCTGTATCCTCATTAGCAGTAGGGATCTGAGGAGGTGAGGCTCACCTTTCAGGATGTCTGCCAAAGGCCACTAATTCTGTTAATACTGATGATGAATGACCTTGTGAAGTCGTCTAAGTTTTACCAATGGACATGTAGTCCTTTGTTGTTGTTTTTATCCCCCTGTGGTAGCTAAATTGACGTTTTGTAATTTAAAAATGAACTATTCCTTTTTACCCGTCTCTTTTGGTGCTTATTTGTTTTTAGTTCACTTAATTTTTTTTTTTTTAAAGAAGATGTTGGGGGTAGGAGTTTATTAATTAATTTATTTATTTTTGCTGTGTGGGGTCTTCGTTTCTGTGCGAGGGCTTTCTCTAGTTGTGGCAAGCAGGGGCCATTCTTCATCGCAGTGCGTGGGCCTCTCACTATCGCGGCCTTTCTTGTTGCGGAGCACAGGCTCCAGACGTGCAGGCTTAGTAATTGTGGCTCACAGGCCTAGTTGCTCCATGGCATGTGGGATCCTCCCAGACCAGGGCTCGAACCCGTGTCCCCTGCATTAGCAGGCAGATTCTCAACAACTGCACCACCAGGGAAACCCCACTTCACTTAATTTTTGTTCTTAACCTTTTCAACAACTTTTAGATGTGGGGATCATAAACTGACAGGGTAATTAGGAAAAGGTTGAGGAGGTTTCATGACCCAAACAAGGGAACAAGTTGGCTGTATTTTATCTCCTACTTAGCTCTGTAGAAATCCTTCTAGTTCCTGCACTGCCGAGTCAATATCCCATTTAGTCTCAGGATAACTCTTTATTAGTAATAACCTATTAATAGGAGAGATGTTAGAATTACCATAAATAAATCAGCAAATTTGGTGAAGCAGGGAAAACAGAAACAGAATCTCTAATTATTCCAGGTTAGTAATAGACTGTCCATGACAATACAGACAATATGTTGGCACAAATATTCTTGCTTGTTTTTTAAGAAATTCATTCTCTATGGAAGAGATAGAAAAAATCAGATCTTGAGCATATGTACATAGAATGTTTATAGTATAAGAAAATGCTCTAGAGTAGCTCACACTTGGGAAGCAGAAGGAGGTAAAACAGTCCTCAAGGAAGATTTCCCATTGTGTCCCAAGAGGTTTAGCTTGGATAACTTTTTAGTCCTTCCTAAATATAAGCTCTCCAGACTGAGCAGAACTTATCATTTTATGAGGACAGATTAGCACTGACAGCACTGCATAGTGACCATTATGGATAAAAAAGCAAAGATTTTCTGATCACTAACTTGGATTTTTTTACCCTGTGGTGGACAAAGACAGGCAGTAATTACTGGCAGTCCCAAAAAGGCAGGGACTGAAAAATGTCAGTAGCTGATGATTGTAACACAGGCATAAGCTTAGATTTTGTAAGGAGTGTTTACAATTTCAATTCAAATATTGATAACATAACTCCGGGGGGGAGGGGGTGCAGTTAAAGACAGGTTCACAGGTTCTTTGATATCTATCCTCTGAAGAGGTGGAGCTAAATTCCCTTCCCTTCACATGCTGTCTAGGTTATGTTACTTGCTTCTAGTGAATAGAATATAGTAGAAGTGATAAGATGGCATCTCCAAGGTTAGGTTATCAAAGATTTCAACTTCCCTCTTGAGTTTCTCTCTCTCTCTCTCTCTCTCTCTCTCTCTCTCTTCATAACTCACTCTGAGGGCAGCCAGCTGCTATGTTGCAAGGACTCTCAGGCAGCCAACACAAAGTCCACATGACAAGGAGCCACATATATATGAGTGAGTTTAGATGTAGATGCCTTGTTGCCTGCCAGCAAAAATGTGAATGAACTTGGGAAAGTATCCTTGAAGTAGCCGCAGCAGTGACCAACAACTTGATGATGAACTTATGGGAAACCCAGTTCTAGAATGACTCAGCTGAGCTAGTCCTTGATGTCTCATAACAGAATCTGGGAAATAATAAATGTTTACTAGTTTAAGAGCAAATTTGAGGTAATTTGTTAGGCAGCAATAGATAACAAATACTGCTTTCAGAATATTCAAGCCAAGTAAAAGAGGGATTGCCTTGTCTAAATATCAGGATTTGCCAGTTTCAGAGCTATCAAGGTTTAAGTGAGATGTTCTGGCAAGGTTAATGTTTTCTGATAGCTACACTAGTAGAGTGATAAGGTTATAACAACAAAGAAACTATTACTTATTGGTATTTTAATATGTGGCATATATCTAGTACCTCATCTAATTAATATTTATGTGAAAGTAAAGAAATATGCTTGGACAATGTACAGAATATTTATATATATATATAATTAAAGTATAGCCTATTAACTTTAAGGAATCCACTTGGATTTTTTATAATCACAACAGAAGAATATGATTTTATCTTATCATAAACATTATTCCCTGTATCTTGTGCATTCTTATTCCAATTTCAAATTTTCCTCTATATTTGATGCCTTTAAAAGAACTATAAAAAAAAACAATTATTCTTTCTTCATTTCTATCTTTTCACTAAGCAAATCTAGATCTCAGATAGAATATTGATTGATAATAAATCATAGATTATTTGATTTCATTATAGTGAAATGACTAGTTTCTTTGAGATGAATGAAAAATAAAAATGTACTAAAATTAGTGACATGGAGTCCTGAGTGATAACTAAAATTCAAAACCAAAGAAGGATTATTCAAGATAAAAATGCAAATACTGCCTTAACCTGTATTTCAAACTAAAACATTTAAAAGAATAAACAAAACTAAATAAAAAAATACCATCTTTAAACTCTATGTGTAGAGTTGTGTGCAGAGATGCTTATATGCAGAGAAGACAAAACAGGCATACAATTTTCTTATCTCAAGATGGATTTAAGAATGGAGAGTTTCATTAAAAGAGAGAAGTTTTGTAGCCAGGTCCTTGAAGCGTTGTGGGTGTTGATTTTCTGTTCATGGATCTGTTTTTTCCATCCATTCTGTGTGTCTGTGGTTTCTTCCCTCTTTTATGCTTTGTCAGTGTTGCTGAGTACTGATGAGACAATACTTGATGTAAACAGCCCCAGGCAATCATTTTCAGTTGATAAATTTAAGATCTGAAAACTTAAGCTCTATTTTATAAGTGCAATCTCTGTTAGAGTGCCCAATTACACGTGGTAGCTGTGTATTTCTGAGGTTTCTTTAGGGGAGAAACATCCATGCTCTGACAAATTTAATGGGTTTAGGGGAAAATAATGATAAGAAGTCATGGAGAAAAATTCAAAGAGAACTTCCAAGTAATTTCTAGGAATTTTAGAAAAAGAAAAAAAACCACACACATGCAATGTTATAATATTTTGTTTAACAGAAAATAAAAGATTAAAGGAGAGAAAGTAAATTGTTCTATGTTGAATAGAGTGAGTTACACTGGAAAATAAACAATATTAGACTGAAAATAAACAATATTAAACATTGCCATTGATTAAATGTGTCTTTGAAATGCCACCTACTTTCCAAATATCTTCAGCATTAAAACAGTATCTGCTCTTGCTCAAATTTGTTTAAAGGATCAAATTATATAATTTATAAAATACAAAATACTCTAAATTTTAAGTGACAGTGTTAACCCAGATGTCAGTTAAGGTCATTCAGTCCAATAACATTAATTTTTTTTGAAGTTATAATTAAAATGTTATATGCACGTAGTTTAAAGGTCATACTGAACAAAAAGACTGATGATGAAAAAGGGCAGAACCCTAATCTGGTACTTTTCTCCCCACTCTCCCTCCCTTATCTTCATATTTCCAAGTAACATAAGATACTGCTGTTCTGCCCTTTATTAACTTAACATTATATTCAGCATCCTATATCACAGAATGGATGTTTTACATGCTTATTTCTCTGAAAACATGTCCCCTCTTTTCATTCTTTCAATGTAGTTTTATGAAAATTGTTAGTTAAATCAGTGGTCAATCTGTATCTTTTTCTATATTATAGTTTCTTCTGAGCTAAAATGTCACATATTATTTTCTTTATTATATATTTCTTTAGTTTCTTCTGCAGTTAGTATTCTCCTTACATACTAGTTTCATTTATAAAATTTCTGTTGTTGTTTTAGCTATTTCACCAGATCTGCCAAATACCTTTCAATATTTTTCAAATGCTCAAATGTGTAAATTCCATTTTTCTTTTTCTAGTATCCTGTCTCTTGGAAACTTATTATATTCTGCTTCAATTTGGACTCTGTGACCTGATGCACTGCTAATGTCATGAGACTGTTCTTTAATTTTGGAATTTCTACCCATGCTCTCCTCTGTTGGAACTTTTGCCCACTAGGTAGCTTGTAGTACTTTTTCTTGGTTAATTTATTGTCTGGTGCAACCCAGTCTCCATTAAATTCCAAGAAAGAGTGCAAGGGAGGTGAAATTTCTAGTAATTGCTTATATAAAAAGCCTTTATTATATACATGGTTTGCTAGGTATAGTGGGCTAAATGATGGCCCCCAAAAGAAAGATATGTCTGTCTCTTAACACCCATAACCTGTGAACATGACCTTTTTTTGGAGAAAGTGTCTTTGCAGATGTAATTAAGGTAAGGATCTTGAGTTGAGATCATTTTGGACTTAATATGATCTCTAATTCAAGTGTGAAATTGTCCTTATAAGACAAAGGCATAGGGAAATTTGAGATTCAGACCCAGAGGAGAGAAGACCATGTCAAGATTGGAGCAGAGATTGAAGCCATGAAGTCCCAAACCAGGAATGACTGGAGCCACTAAGAATGGAAGGGTCAAGGAAAGATTCCACCCTAGAGCCAGAGGAGGGAGTGTGTTCAGAACACCTTGATTTTGAACTTCTGTCCTCCACAACTGTGAAAGAATACATTTCTGTTGTTTAAAACCAACAAATTTGTACAACCCTTGGAAACTAATAAAGGTGGGTAAAGAATTTTATGTAGAAAATATTTTCATCCAGTATTGTATTTTAAATTATTTCCTAACTCTGATTTTCAACAATTTTCATGTAACAACTTTTCACTTATTTTTCTCTAAAAGCTTAAGATATTTGCTAAATACTTTATGTTTAGAGATTTTATACTGATACCTTGGTATCATCATCATCTTCATCATTATACATTGAGATTGGCACTTATTGTATCCTTTCAACTAGTAGATTCATGTCCTTCAGTTCTGTGAAGTTTTTGTTTGTTTATTTTAATACAAACACATTCCTTAGTCTTTTTCTGCTTTTTTGTTTCTATCATTATTATTAATTGATTCCTAATTGTTTCATTGTTTCCCTCATTTTTTTTCCTTAAGAAGTTCTGAGTTTTATTCATCAAATGTGATATTTTAAAATTCTTACCATTTTTTAAAAAAATATTTTAAGACTACTTTCTTGTTCTACATTTTTAATAGCTCCCAATTCTTTGTTCTAAATGATCACTTTCTATTACATTTCTGAAATATGAAGCATAGATTTTAACACTCATTTTTCTTATTTCCTTCTACTTTTGTTTCATCAGAGTTCTATTTTTCTGTTATTTATTTTGGTCTCTCTTTACTATTGGAAGATTCCCTCACATGTCCTCTGCTGGCCTTTCAGTCATATTTACTTGGAAATTCTATGCTATGTTAACAGCTGCACCATTCTACCAATCTATAAATGAAGATCAATTAGTGACTTACATAAGTGCAATCCACATATATTAATAGTTAGAGGTCCTTTCCCTAAGCCATCTCAGTTTTTCCCGGGAATAAATCTCCCAAATCCTATAATTGTTGGTCTGAGTAAAAGTGAAGCCTAAAGAAGAAGTGTGGTTACCCATTTCTCTGAGTGATTATTTTCCCCAGTATTTCAATTCTATACATCACACCCACTTTTTCTTCCCCCAGAGAAATTAAGCTGAAAAATGTTACAGAAAATATGTCTATTCCTGAAATGCAGTTGGGGAAATTGAAGGTTTAAAGCTGGAGGGAACAAAACTTACAAGCTTAACCAATATGAAAGCTGATTTTTTTCTGTTTTCCTGTTCTACCTGATATCTTATGCCTTGAACTTCTGGGACTTTGCAAGTATCTACTGGTCAAATCCACTTGGTTTTCCTTTGGGATCTGCTCTATAATAAACAAGGTTCAATTAATATTCTTCTCTCATTCATAGTCTTCTCTGATAAGTTTTCAGCACTCTTGTATCCTGTCAAACGTCCACTTGTTTCTCATTCACTGTGGAATCCTCAAAGCCCAGCACACTTTCTGAAGTATAGCAGATTATGTATAAGTGCACAATGAACTGTTAAAATATAATATTTTAACTAGAAAAAATGTATCACCATGACAGAAATTATAAGGTTTATTATTATTTTTTATTTTTAATTTAAAAATAGATGATTCTATGAGTAATATGGCATCAAATTAAATAAAATGCATTTTAATAGTAATATTAAGAAATAAACTTACCTAACACTTTCAAAAGAAAGAAATATTGTGTATTATTAATATTCAAGATGAATAAATTGATTTCAAATTTGGAAAATGATAGGAGGCTGTATCATTATGCAAGTATAAATTCAATTTCCAGATAAACAACCTCTGTGAATAGGTTAAAATCTGAGTGAAATTCAATCAAGTCTTAAATAAAATGGTTAAATCTATACAAAAAATTTTTTAAATGAATATAAATTAATTATGATCAATAATGAAAGCCGCATAGCGTCTCATGCCCATCTCTGGGGCTCCGGCTGTTAGCCGTGGCTTGCACCCGTCACTTGAGCTCCTTTAAGTGGTGCTCTTAATCCCCTCTCCTCGTGCACCAGGAAACAAAGAGGGAAGAAAAAGTCTCCTGCCTATCTGGCAGGTCCAGACTTTTCTCCAGACTCGCACCCGGCTAGCCATGGTGCACTAAACCCCTGCAGGCTGTGTTCATGCCACAAGTCCTCTCCCTGTGATCTGATCTCTGAAGCCCGAGACTCAGCTCCGAGCCCCGCAAGCCCCGGCAGGTAAGCAGACAAGCCTCTCGGACTGGAATACAAGGACATCCATGGACAGTGACATCATAACAGCCATGTGGATGAAAAGTTCTTGGTGCTGCAGCCAGGAGTCAGTGCTTTGTCTCTGAGGTGGGAGAGCCAACTTCAGGACACTGGTCCACAAGAGACCTCCCACCTCCACATAATATCAAATGGCAAAAATCTCCCAGAGATCTCCATCTCAATACTAGCACCCAGCTTCACTCAACGACCAGCAAGCTACAGTGCTGGACATCCTATGCCAAACAACTAGCAAGAGATGAAAACAAACCCACCTATTAGCAGAAAGGATGCCTAATATCATAATAAGTCCACAGACACCCCAAAACACACGACCAGATATGGAAATGCCCACCAGAAAGAAAAGATCCAGCCTCATCCATGAGAACACAGGCACTAGTCCCCTCCACCAGGAAGCCTACACAACCCACTGAACCAACCTTAGCCACTGGGGACAGACACCAAAAACAATGGGAACTACGAATCTGCAGCCTGCAAAAAGGAGACCTCAAACACAGTAAGATAAGCAAAATGAGAAGACAGAAAAACACACAGCAGATGAAAGAGAAGATAAAAACCCACCAGACCTAACAAATGAAGAGGAAATAGGCAGTCTACAAGAAAAAGTATTCAGAATAATGATAGTAAAGATGATCCAAAATCTTGGAAATAGAATAGAGAAATGCAAGAAACATTTAACAAGGACCTAGAAGAACTAAAGATGAAACAAACAATGATGAACAACACAATAAATGAAATTAAAAATACTCTAGATGGGATCAATAGCAGAATAACTGCGGCAGAAGAACAGATAAGTGACCTGGAAGATAAAATAGTGGAAATAACTACTGCAGAGCAGAAAAAAGGAAAAAGAATGAAAAGAACTGAGGACAGTCTCAGAGACCTCTGGGACAACATTAAATGCACCAACATTCGAATTATAGGGGTTCCAGAAGAAGAAGAGAAAAAAGAAAGGGACTGAGAAAATATTTGAAGAGATTATAGTTGAAAACTTCCCTAATATGGGAAAGGAAATAGTTAATCAAGTCCAGGAAGCACAGATAGTCCAATATAGGATAAATCCAAGGAGAAATATGCCAAGACACGTATTATTCAAACTGTCAAAAATTAAATACAAAGAAAACGTATTAAAAGCAGCAACGGAAAAACAACAAATAACATACAAGAGAATCCCCATGAGGTTAACAGCTGATTTTTCAGCAGAAACTCTGCAAGCTGGAAGGGACTGGCAGGACATTTTTAAAGTGATGAAGGAGAAACACCTGCAACCAAGATTACTCTATCCAAAAGGATCTCATTCAGATTTGATGGAGAAATTAAAAACTTTATAGACAAGCAAAAATTGAGAGAGTACAGCACCACAAAACCAGCTTTACAACAAATGCTAAAGGAACTGCTCTAGGCAAGAAACACAAGAGAAGGAAAAGACCTACAGTAATGAACTCAAAACAATTAAGAAAATGAGAATAGGAACATACATATCGATAATTACCTTCAATGTAAATGGACTAAATGCTCCAATCAAAAAACACAGATTGGCTGAATGGATACAAAAACAAGACCCATATATGTGCTGTCTACAAGACACCCACTTCAGACCTAGAGACATGTACAGACTGAAAGTAAGAGGATGGAAAAATATATTTCATGCAAATGGAAACCAAAAGAAAGCTGGAGTAATTATTCTCATATGAGAGAAAATAGACTTTAAAATAAAGACTATTAGAAGAGACAAAGAAGGACACTACATAATGATCAAGGGATCAATCCTAGAGGAAGATATAACAATTGTAAATATTTATGCACTCAACATAGGAGCACCTCAATACTCACAACCATAAAAGGGGAAATCGGCAGTAACACAATCATAGTAGGGGACTTAAACACTCCACTTTCACCAATGGACAGATCATCCAAAATAAAAATAAATAAGGAAACAGAAGCTTTAAATGATACATTAAACAAGATGGACTTAATTGATATTGATAGGGCATTCCATCAAAAAACAACAGAATACACATTTTTCTCAAGTGCTCATGGAACATTCTCCAGGATAGATCATATCTTGGGTCACATATCAAGCCTTGGTAAACTTAAGAAAATTGAAATTGTATCAAGCATGTTTTCTGACCACAATACTATGAGACATGATATCAATTACAGGAAAAGATCTGTAAAAAGTACAGACACATGGAGGCTAAACAATACACTACTTAATAACGAAGTCATCACTGAAGAAATCAAAGAAGAAATAAAAAAAATACCTAGAAACAAATGACAATGGAGACACGATGACCCAAAATCTATGGGATGCAGCAAAAGCCATTCTAAGAGGGAAGTTTATAGCAATACAATCCTACCTTAAGAAACAGGAAACATCTCGAATAAACAATCCTAACCTTGTACCTAAGGCAATTAGAGAAAGAAGAACAAAAATCCCCCAAAGTTAGCTGAAGGAAAGACATCATAAGAATCGGATCAGAAATAAATGAAAAAGAAACGAAGGATATGATAGCAAAGATCAATAAAACTAAAAGCTGGTTCTTTGAGAAGATAAACAAAATTGATAAACCATTATCCAGACTCATCAAGAAAAATGGGGAAGACTCAAATCAATAGAATTAGAAACGAAAAAGCAGAAGTAGCAACTGACACCGCAGAAATACAAAAGGTCATGAGAAATTACTACAAGCAACACTATGCCAATAAAATGGACAACCTGGAAGAAATGGACAAATTCTTAGAAATACACAACCTGCCAAGTATGAATCAGAAAGACATAGAAAATATGAATAGACAAATCACAAGCACTGAAATGAAAACTGTGATTAAAAATCTTCCAACAAACAAAAACCCAGGACCAGAAGGCTTCACAGGAGAATTCTATCAAACATTTAGAGAAGAGCTAACACCTATCCTTTCCAAACTCGTCCAAAATATAGCAGAGGGAGGAATACTCCCAAACTCATTCTACGAGGCTACCATCACCCTGATACCAAAACCAGAAAAGGATGTCAAAAAGAAAGAAAACTACAGGACAATATCACTGATGAACATAGATGCAAAAATCCTCAAGAAAATAGTAGCAAACAGAATCCAACAGCACATTAAATGGATCATACACTATGATCAAGTGGGGTTTATTCAGGGAATGCAAGGATTCTTCAATATACGCAAATCAATCATATTAACAAATTGAAGTAGTAAGAGCATATGATCATCTCAATAGATGCAGAGAAAGCTTTCGACAAAGCTTTATGATAAAAACCCTGCAGAAAGTAGGCGTAGAGGGAACTTTCCTCAACATAATAAAGGCCATATATGACAAACACACTGCCAGCATCGTCCTCAATCGTGAAAAACTGAAAGCATTTCCATAAGATCAGGAACAAGACAAGGTTGCCCACTCTCACCACTGTTATCAACATAGTTTTGGAAGTTTTAGCCACAGCAATCAGAGAAGAAAAGGAAAAAAAAGGAATCCAAATCAGAAAAGAAGAAGTAAAGCTGTCACTGTTTGCAGATGACATGATACTGTACATAGAGAATCCTAAAGATGCTACCAGAAAACTACTAGAGGTAAACAATTAATTTGGTAAAGTAGCAGGATACAAACTAATGCACAGAAATCTCTGACATTCCTATACTCTAATGATGAAAAATCTGAAAGTGAAATCAAGAAAACATTCCCATTTACCATTGCAACAAAATGAATAAAAGATCTAGGAACAAACCTACCTAAGGAGACAAAAGGCCTGTATGCAGAAAATTATAAGACACTGATGAACGAAATTAATGATGATACAAATGGATGGAGAGATATACCATGTTCTTGGATTGGAAGAATCAACATTGTGAAAATGACTCTACTACCCAAAGCAATCTACACATTCAATGCAATCCCTATCAAACTACCACTGGTATTTTTCACAGAAATAGAACAAAACATTTCACAATTTGTATGGAAACACAAAAGACCCCGAATAGCCAAAGCAATCTTGAGAACAAAAAATGGAGCTGGAGGAATCAGGCTCCCTGACATCAGAATATACTACAAAGCTACAGTAAACAAGACAGTATGGTACTGGCACCAAAACAGAAAGATAGATGAATGCAACAGGATAGAAATCCCAGAGATAAACCCACACACATATGGTCACCTTATCTTTGATAAAGGAGGCAGGAATGTACAGTGGAGAAAGAACAGCCTCTTCAATAAGTGGTTCTGGGAAAACTGGACAGGTACATGTAAAAGTATGAGATTAGATCACTCCCGAACACCATACACAAAAATAAGGTCAAAATGGATTAAAGACCTAAATGTAAGTCTAGAAACTATCAAACTCTTAGAGGATAACATAGGTAGAACACTCTATGACATAAATCACAGCAAGATCCTTTCTGACCCACCTCCTAGAGAAATGGAAATAAAAACCAAAATAAAC
The DNA here is from genome assembly GCF_964374135.1 of Grampus griseus. NCBI lineage: Eukaryota > Metazoa > Chordata > Mammalia > Artiodactyla > Delphinidae > Grampus > Grampus griseus. Next base: position 51,339,732 of record NC_139012.1, read on the forward strand.
AAATGGGACCTAATGAGACTTCAAAGCTTTGTCACAGCAAAGGAAACCATAAACAAGACCAAAAGACAACCTTCAGAATGGGAGAAAATATTTGCAAATGAAGCAACTGACAAAGGATTAATCTCCAAAATTCATAAGCAGCCTATGCAGCTCAATAACAAAAAAACCCCACAAACAACCCAATCCAAAAATGGGCAGAAGACCTAAATAGACATTTCTCCAAAGGACATATCCAGACTGCCAACAAACACAGGAAAGAATGCTCAACATCATTAATCATTAGAGAAATGCAAATCAAAACTAAAATTAGATATCATCTCACACCAGTCAGAATGGTCATCATCAAAAAATCTACAAACCATAAATGCTGGAGAAGGTGTGGAGAAAAGGGAACTCTCTTGCACTGTTGGTGGGAATGTAAATTGATACGGCCACTGTGGAGAACAGTATGGAGCTTCCTTGAAAAACTACAAATAGAACTACCATATGACCCAGCAATCCCACTACTGTGCATATACCCTAAGAAACCCATAATTCAAAGAGTCATGTACCAAAATGTTCATTGCGGCTCTATTTACAATAGCCTGGAGATGGAAACAACCTAAGTGTCCATCATCAGATGAATGGATAAAGAAGATGTGGCACATATATACAATGGAATATTACTCAGCCATAAAAAGAAACGAAATTGAGCTGTTTGTAATGAGGTGGATAGACTTAGAGTCTGTCATACAGAGTGAAGTCAGAAAGAGAAAGACAAATACTGTATGCTAACACATATATATGGAATTTTAGAAAAAACATGTCATGAAGAACCTAGGGGTAAGACATGAATAAAGACACAGACCTACTAGAGAATGGACTTGAGGATATGGGAGGGGGAAGGGTAAGCTGTGACAAAGCGAGAGAGAGGCATGGACATATATCCACTACCAAACGTAAGGTAGATAGCTAGTGGGAAGCAGCTGCATAGCACAGGGAGATCAGCTTGATGCTTTGTGACTGCCTGGAGGGGTGGGATAGGGAGGGTGGGAGGGAGGGAGATGCAAGAGGGAAGAGATATGGGAACATATGTATATATAAAACTGATTCACTTTGTTATAAAGTAGAAACTAACACACCATTGTAAAGCAATTATACTCCAATAAAGATTTTAAAAAAATAAAATAATAAAATAAATAAAGTAAGAGCTGCTAGGAAAAACAAACAAACAAACAAAAAAAACCGCATGCCGCAACCAAGACCCATTGCAGCCAAAATAAATAGATAGATAGATAGATAGATAGATAAATAAATATTAAAAACAGAAGAAGGAAAGAAACTGAAGCTGTAACAAATTAAAATTTACCCAATATCATGGCCTGTATATGGTGAGGTGGATTTAAAAAGGTCTGACACAAGCCAGAGCTTCTACTTTTTCCATTACTCCAGGCTTTCTGCAGTCTGCCACCTCCGTTTCTGCATTTTGCTGGGAGAATCCCATCTCAAGTCCTTTTAGCTTGTACTTTCCCTTCAAATTATCTCAATGACAGCACATAAGAAAAACTTTTGAATTGCTCTTTTTATTACTTCAATTGCTAGAGAAATTTGTGTTCTACCTCACATCTTCGCAGAATGATCATTGAAGGACCAATCTGATTGAATTTGTGAAATAAAAGTAATGACAGTTCTTCAAATATATTGCTTTGTCTATTCATATGTGCCTGTTCATACCTCAGCAAGATTTAAGACATTTAATTCATATCTGTGAAGGCTTTAAACTGCTTCAAGTAATTTTGCATACATTGTCTTGTTCTGAATTTGATTTTATTTGCTTCTAATCTCAACTTATTCTCAACAAAGTAGCCATCCACACTTATAATAAACTTTATTAGATTCTTGTATTTTCTTTTTCATATTTAGAACATATAAATTCTTTATTATCACTACAGTGGTCAAAATTTAGATCTGTAATTTGAATTATAAATATGTGTATACAAAAACCAAAACACATTTTGTTGTTTTATATGTTGTTGATAGACAATTGATGTTTCTCTGAAAAGTGAAAAAAAAAATAATGAAAGCCATGTTTGCTGGTAAATTAGCAGATATTAGACTTGAAAAATAAATAATAAAGGAATTATGGAAAACAACAATAAATTAACACAAAAGTATATGATGAATCTTGCTTTAATGAATCTAGATATCATGAATGTTTTAGTATGAAGAAAATTATCAATCAAAAAATTATTTTTTTTAAAAGATACATAGAATTAGAGATAAATCTACATTGTAAAAAAAAATGGGGGTTGTCTCAGAAAAGGTAGAGTTGAGTAAAATACTTACACTACTATAATTAAAGAAAAAGATTGTAAGAGAAAAATGGGGATTTTTCTATTAAAGTAATCATACTTCAAAAATTCATAATTTTTAAATAACTCCAGGCTACTTCAACCACAGAATGATTACAGAGTAGCCAATGATGTCAAAGATATGGAATATATCCACTTAAGAATAGCAAATAAAATATTTTGTAAAGTGTCATGGAATAGTAATAAAAAATTCAAATTGACTTGGATAAAAGCAGAGCCTTGTGAATATAAAACTGACTGAAGTATAACAAACAAAATGTCAATGTATTTAATGGAGTGCCACAGGGATCAGTGTGAGGGCTGATCTTATTTAACAGCTTAATTAATGATCTGGAAGATGGAGAAAACAGTATGTTAATGAAATATGTAGCTGATATCAAATTGGAAGTTTTGTCAACACCAATTAACATAGAAAAATTATTTTAAAAGGGAAGTTAGAGAGGTTAGACTTATTAAGAAGAAAAAAATAAATTATATGTTTAATTTGTTAGAAATCGAATTACCAAAAAAGTTTGAGGGGATAAAACACTGAATAATGTTTGCATCTAAAATGGTGGGAACAAAATGTAAATATAAGAGAATTTTACAAACGAACTACCCTACACAGTAAATGGAATTTGCACATTTTTAGAGTGCAAATATTCTAAAATGTGTAATGCTTTTTTTTTTTAATGCAAGGTTGGCCTGCAAATTTCGACATTAGATTAGAGAAAACAGTATAACTAAAGTGAGTTTAATAGTAACAATGATGCTGAAGTGCTGAAGTTTTATGGGATTTATGTCTGCATGATTGAAAACAATGAATTGGGAAAAAGTAGATTACACGATTCAGTTTAATATAGTCATTACAATGTGATTTGAAGTGGCAAAGTAAGTATATTTCCATAAGTGAGTGGTTTGGCATCCACATAAGTACGTTGACTTGATAAGGATCCTAGTATTTAAATTTGCCAGAATAGAGTTCTTAACAACTAAAGTTGTATAATTCAATGAGGTATTCTAGAAAGATTAAACACTGAATTAAGAGAGTTGTATTTCGATATGGAAGTCTACTTACCTTTACAAAGCATCATCATCTTCCTCTGTAAATGGGATAAATACCCAGCTTTGCAGAATTATTGTAGGAATTATGAGGCACACATTTTTTAAGTACCAAATATCATGCCTGTCATATTGTAGATGCTCAACAAATGCTGATTCATTGTTTCGAATTCGTCCCTTGCAGCAGTGCCAATGACCCTTATGGATTGGAAACTGATAACAAAATTACTTGTGTAAGCTAGGTGTAACTTAGTTAAAACTTAAGTAAGTCTTGAGATATTACTGATGCATGTGATCCACAGAAGCTTTCAACTCTGTGGCCAAAAGTTAACTGTTTCCACCCGTTAATAAATATATCTCTGCTTCTTGTGGAGGCAGAATATAATGATATAAGACATACAACAAAAAGAATAGTTCTCCTTTCAGAGAGGCAATGGAAGCAATTCTACAACTTCATCAGCTACAATCATATTTCAGAATGATATCATTGGAAGAAGTTTGTCTCAAGTATATTTCACTCAGGTAGAATAAAAATGAAAGTATATCTGTTTATTCAACAGATAATCATTGAGTAGATACTCAATACTCAGGCATTGCCTCAGGCACTGGAAACTGCAAGGAAATAAAAAGCCAAACGCAAAACAATCCCTGTCTTCCAGAATTTATATTTCAGAGGAAGAAAACAGACAACAATTAAATAAACAGATTTAATATGTCAGGGTCTCTGTGCTATACAAAGGTACAATGTTTGGAGGATACTCAAGATGATAGTTGGCAGAGGCCTGGAGTAAATAAGTAACTCTGCAAACATTTAGAGAGTGCCATCCCAGGCAGAGACAAGAGGCAAGACCAGGACCTAGAGATGGACAATGTGTGGTATTTTCTATAACTGGTAAAAAGGCCAGTGCCCTAGAGCTCATGGACATGGGAGGAGAGTGATCAGATATGAGGTAGGAGAGCCTTTGATAAAACTGATGACAATTAACTATTAGTGATAGTTAGTTCTTACTGTTGATGATTAGATATAATTTTGAAAACAATAGAAAGCCACTGGAAGATAGTAAATGGAAGAGTGAAATTGTTTACTCAATTTTCTTTAACTGAATGCCTCAGCTGCCCTGTGGTGAATAATTACAGAAGTGAAAGTTCTAGCACAGGGACCATTTATGAGTCAACCCCAATAATACAGGTGTCAGACAATGATGAAGGTGGGGAGGAGCAATCAAACCTTGTAAACATTTTTGAAAATAAAACTCAAATAATTTACTTGTTTAAATTTAGACTGAACAAATAAGGAACAGAGTTTGTTTTTTTAAGAATTAAGTAAGAAGGGGCTTCCCTGGTGGCGCAGTGGTTGAGAGTCCGCCTGCCGATGCAGGGGATGTGGGTTCGTGTCCCAGTCCGGGAAGATCCCACATGCTGCAGAGCGGCTAGGCCTGTGAGCCATGGCTGCTGAGCCTGCGCGTCCGCAGCCTGTGCTCTGCAACGGCAGAGGCCACGACAGTGAGAGGCCCGCATACCGAAAAAAAAAAAAAAATAATTAAGTAAGAAAAAGAGCAGGTCTGTTGCTTACAGAAGAGTAGAAATCAGGACTTTGGTTTTGGATACATTGATTTTTTAAGTTACCCAACTGAATAAGCAGAGTAGGTAGTAAGATACGTAACTCTGGAGTCCAGGGCAGAGCAGGGCTAAGTAGATTTGCAAGTCATCAGCACATAGAGAACATCTGAGGCCTCCAGCCTGACTGAGCCTGGATAGATGAGAGAAGAAGTCTGGCCTGGGGACCCTCTAGGATATGCCCATCAGGATGTGAGGAGGCACTAGGAAAGGGAATCAAAGAGGTGAGAAAGTTTGACTCTCTGAAAATATATTTTCATTATAAATTATTGTGAGAATTTGTGTTGTCTGATAAAAGGTAGAGGAAGAAATGATCAAATTTTGGGTTTTAATATAGAATTTGAGGAATAGAAGTTCAGAGAGCAGTTATACTACATTTTTTTAAAGACTGCATATTTATTTATTTATTTATTGAAGTATAGTTGCTGTAAATATTATATAAGTTACAGGTGTATAATATAGTGATTCACAATTTTTAAAGGTTATACTCCTTTTACAGTTATTATAAACTATAGGCTATATTCCCTGTGCTGTACAATATACCCTTGTAGCTTATCTTATACATAATAGTTTGAACCTCTTAGTCCTCTACCCCTATACTACCCCTTCCCTCTTCCCTCTCCCCACAGGTAACCACCAGTTTGTTCTCTATATCTGTGAGTCTGCTTCTTCTTTGTTATATTCAGTAGTTTGTTGTATTTTTCAGGTTCCACAAAAAAGTGATATCATACAGTATTTGTCTTTCTTTGTCTGACTTATTTCACTTAGCATAATGCTCTCCAAGTCTATCCGTGTTACTGCAAATGACATTATTTCATTCTTTTTTATGACTGAGTAGTTTTCCATTGGGTATACATACCACATCTTTATCCATTCATCTGTTGATAAGCATTTAGGTAGCTTACCTATCTTGGCTATTGTAAATAATACTTTTATGAACATTGGGGTAAATGCATCTTTTTTTTTTTTTTTTTTTTGCGGTACGCGGGCCTCTCACTGTTGTGGCCTCTCCCGTTGCAGAGCACAGGCTCCAGACGCGCAGGCTCAGTGGCCATGGCTCACGGGCCCAGCCGCTCCACGGCATGTGGGATCTTCCCGGACTAGGGCACGCACCCGTGTCCCCTGCATCGGCAGGCAGACTCTCAACCACTGCGCCACCAGGGAAGCCCCATGCATCTTTTTAAATTAGTGTTTTTAAAACACTAATAAAAAACTTTTAAAAGTTTTTGTGGTAAAAGGGAACAGGGAGGTAGGGGAGTCGCTAGAGGGTACAGAGTCAAGAGAACTTTACAATACTGTGACATTACGGAGTGTTGTATGATAAACAGAATGATTCCTTAAAGAGGGACTATTTGATAACTTAGGTGAGAGAAGATATAACTTTTGGATTGGATATATTTTATATGAGGGAGACAGGATTCAGGGAGATATAGGGTTAGAAAGTAGGATATATGGCTAAAAAGTTCAAATATGTGTGTAGATATAGGGGTGAGAACATGTAGATATTATTATCAGAAAGTTAAAATGTGGCAGAACATTGGAGGTTTGAAGAGGGAGGAGGTGTAAAATCTCACCTAGAATAAGAATAATCTAAGGAAATGAGATGCAATTGTCTGCCATACAACCCTTTATTTGGTGACACAAATTTAAGTTCCAATCAGCATGGCTTTGTCATTTTTCTACAATCTTGTTTAGCTGCCTAGGTGTAGATTCAGAGAGAGCTGGATTTAACCAGGAACGCATGAGTGGTGATAGGAGGGTCTGAAATTACATACATATTCAGAACAGTTTTTGTATTGGAATACAAGTTGGAATTCTAAGCAACTTAAAAGAGAGGCATAATAACAAAATATAATGAGACCTCTGTACTCTTAGTAAATCATATTTTTGTTACTGTGCAGGTACATAGGAGTTCAGTAACAAATATATAGCAAATATCTTCAGTGTTATTCAGAGTTGAAGCATTTTGGGTAAGGCTTTATAATAATATTGCATAATTTATAATACTGCACATGGGCATGTTATTAGGAAAAACAACCAGAGCACCCACAGGTGGTTTTTAACCACCACTACCAAATATCCCAACCTGGTCTGCTCCAGACATATAGGAGTTAATTTACTGCTAAGAAAATAAATGGAACAGCTCTAAAATGCAGATACCCAGCATCACTGCTATCTGGAATTTCTTTAATATTTGTTTATCCCTTGCTGTCAAATAAACCACATTTCACATAGTTATTTGAGATTATGTTAATCTTTCATAACCTAGGGGATGGGATTGAGGAACAGAACAATAAAAGCTGGCTGGTTCAATGTGTTGGAGTTTCTTATGTGGTCAAATAATTTTGGAATTGAGGAATGAGAGGGGATGGTTAGAAAGACAAGTGTCTTTAGAGGAAGAGAGGAAGACAATGTTTGAAACTGAAGGGGCACATTCACTGGTAATGAAAATTCTACAATATAACAATAGCATCAGATGGCAAAGAGGGGAAAGAGACTATTGGATGTGAAAAGTTCAAGAATGGAGAGGTATTAATACAAAATGGAAACTGGATGTGAAAATTCCATGAGCAGATAAAGCCATTTAAGCCATGCAAACGAAACTAAATCTAGCTTATTTCATGAACATAAGTGAATCTTAGGTTATTTCTTATAAATGCCTCTGATAACCATAAAAGAAATTTAAGTCATCTTCCTAAAATGGTGTAAGATAGTTACTTTTAAACAATCCCCTGCCATCTGGAAACCTCCATTGTAATAACCAATCACTGTAAAGGTTAAACAACTTCCTCATTTTCACTTTATAAGCCATCCTGTAATGTCAGGTCCCTGAGTCTCATATCAGTTTTGAATGTGAAAGCTCCCAGTTTGTGAACTTGTTATATGCACAAGAAACTCTTACTAAATATTATTTATTGATTTGATGGTTTTAATTTTGTTATTTCTGGATTTTTAACAGAGGTTAGGTTATAGTAAGGATCAGTTACAAAGGTATTGAAGTCACCAACAATTTGATAGCAGCTTTTTTAAGAGTAATAATGAACCATATTTTACAATAATTAGAAGGAATGATCTAGTATTTCTTTTTATGACTACAACAAAGAAGGATGACAAGGGGTAGAATCTAATAACATTGTTTCAATTCGGGGAGTGCGGATTGAGTATAGAAAATCATTTGGAAATGGCAAAGACTAGCAGGGAGATCATCTATGATATAAGTAAGGCTGCAGAGAAAACAGATACCATTGGAAAGGACTCTAGAGAAAAGAATGCTCTAAGGGAAAAGAAGATTTTTACTCAGAAAAAGATATTGAAGACACTGTTCAGAAAGAAATTTGAGAATATAGAGAATTTTGCTGTCGGTGGTCCATAAATTACAAACGATTCAGGGGAAGACTTTGAGGAGTTGAGATGGTGAGTGATATGGGAGTTGCAGGGAATGCACAAACCTTATGATGAAGGGGAATTTTTTGGAATTCTTGGGTTTCTTATGATGACTGGAATAAAAAAGGCTTAAAGCTATGATGGGATTAGACTTTTGGTCAGTTCTGTGTATATGTTTAGTTATATGATAAAGTGTACTATATTTATAAGGAATTTCTGATATCATGGGTTAGATTCTTTGGGAAGCCAACTCTGAGAATGAGATCAGAGTGCACAACATTTCATCCCTAGGGGTCAAAACCTGTGGAAGTGAGGGGAATGAAACAGGATTGGACAAAAAGAGAAGCTTGGCTGCAGTGTACGTCTACCAAATGCTGTACAAATGTACAGCTGTATGAGCCCTCAATATTATCTAGAGGTGGGGGGAGGGGCAGGCCGTTATATCTGAACCTCTCTTGGTGAGTCATTGAGTGTGAGGCTGCCCTGGGAAGGGGGTGTGAATTGGGCTAGGCTAAGCTATCCCTGGAAAAGCCTGACAACTGAGGGCCATGGGCTGGCAGAATGTCCAACAGCTGAGGGAATAAATTCTTTCTCCAGAAGGGAAATCTCGGTGGGGCAGCATAGCATCCGGTTCAGCTTATTTCACTGGGTAATTCCCTACCCATCCATCTGGGTGTGATGAAAAAAAAGAGAAAGGAAAATGGAAAACTGAATACTTGCAAATTGTGACACCAGGTTAGTAAATGGCAAAACTAGATTCAATCTGAATTCCTATTGGTTTTGAGGTTTGCATGAGAGAGAAGTATCTTCACTGATAAATGTGTTGTTGAACTACTTGTTACCATGTTTTTGGGAAAAATGTTAGGTGACAACAATTAAAAATACAACTCATCTAAAACTACAAATGTATATTTATGTTTTCACGAAAATTAGAAAAAATTATGTGAATATAACTTTGATTTTAGTATTAACACAACTCTGTCCCCTATTATACCTTTACATAGTTATTCTTTATTACGTTTTTATTTTGCTTTTATCTGACTCATATAAAGTTATTCATTTATTGGAACTTCTATCTGTTGGTACCATTAACTATCTTTTTCAACGATAAAAATGCAATTTAAAATATCTTTAAGGTTGATAATTATGTTAATGACTTCCAGATGCTAATTTATGGTGAAAATATGATCCAAATGCTACTTTGTATTTGCACATCAGAATTCATATATTTAACAAAAGGAAAATAAAATGTTGGATATCCTGAGCATTGGATCATTCTGCAGATTGCAGCAGACATTAGACTGCTGTGTGTTTATATACACTTGTGTTTGCATTGCATGTGTTTCCTGAAGAAGTAGAACATAAAATTTAAAGAGATGAATCACAATTGTTTAATTGTTCTAAAATACAGAAAAGTATACTTATTAATTTTCTCTTTGCTCTTCAATGAAAATAGCATTTAAAATTAAAATTGCTTCTTGAAATGCTGAAAATATTCCAGAAAATATAACCTCAAATTTAGCTTCAAATTATCTATGGAAGGTGTTAATATAGAGCAAAATGAAATTTTCATTTGCAGTGAAATACTCATCTATCTGAATTAACTTTTCAGCTAAACAACTATCCTTTAATCAGTGTTGTTTCTGAACATCTGTCCAAGTTGGCTTGTTATACATTAGAGTTTTATCCCTGCCTACAATTGAGGTTGCAAGCTCATCTTGTGGCTATGTTCCAGATGCTTGTTTTCTGGCCTCGGCCTCCCATGCTCCCTTTGCTTTCATTTCACTTACTCAGGGTTGGTTCTGTATTTCCTATTTGGATTTTCCTGTTTGTCTCAAGCCCTTTGGATCAACACGACTGTTTAGGTTTTGTCTTCTTTTGGTTTACCCCAGATGCAAATCCCTCCTCTGTGCCCACAGTTGGCCCTGTCAGTTTGGACAATAATTTTTCATTTGTTATACAGATACTTATTACTAGCAGCGACAAATGTAGACAAAATTATTTCCCTCAGGTTAAGGGAATGATGGTGTGACAATAAACCTTCTGATGGGAAATCCTTCTCAGGTAAGTTTTAAGCCCATGTGTCCTGACTCTGAACAGCAAAAATGAAAGTAGAAATGCTTTTCCCTTCTTCAAAAAATTTTTCTTACCTACTGATTTTTCTGAGATGATCTATAATTGAAAATAACAACATTGGCAATACGTTGGGTATTGTTGCTGTTGCCTTTGCTTGGGAAACATTTTTATTAATAGGAATTAGGACTTATTTAATAGTTCAAAATCATGATCAAGGATTTTAAAGGTTCCCTTTAGATCTCTAAATTTTCTATATGTGAGAATAATGCTGTAATACTCTTTGAAAGGCTAGAGAAGATATTCCTGAGGCTAGAATAAAAATAGCTAATCTAAACTGGGAAGTGCTGTGGGTAAAATACCAGTTCCATTCAAAGAAGTTCTGGACAAAGACCTCATAGAATAAACCCAGATTCCTCCTTTTATCAGTTAAAACTCCCAAGCTATGTTGTTACATTTAAAGAAGTGAGCTACCTCTCTGGTCTTAGGTTAACTCATCTGTAAAATGAGAACATTAATATCTAGGTTATTGTTATGAAATATTATAAAAATGTATGATATAGTAGATAAATTTATCTTGTCACTCAATTCATAAGGGATGTGGAATATATTTTAATGTTTACCCCTTTCATGTAATAGTTGAGCAACCCCAATGAATAACTTATAAAATGCCAAAACATTGAAAGTTAGAGAGGTAAAAACACTCAGAATACAAAGAAAGGCATTGTAATTGAGGATAAATCTAATTAAATGGATAAGTAAAAGTGTTTAAGAATATGAGGCAAATCATGAGGAGCGCGTAATGGCTAGACAAGAGGAGGGAAGTATAAAAACAGGGGAAAGTCAAAGAAAATGGGAGAAAGAACACAAATATAAATATTCAACTCTTACTAGAATTCTAAATAAAGACATAGCTTTTTCTTAGTATTCAGCCCTCTAAGTTTCTCAATAAAATATTTTGATAGCAGAAAAGTACAGAATGTTAAAAATCATTGTATTATCTAAAAAGTAAAATCTATTAATATCATTCCTATCTAAAGTTTAAAATTATCTTCTAGAAATCCAGTTTCCTATTAACACAGACAGACATAGATTATTTTCTTTTTTATAATTCACATTTATTTTGTATACCTGTCAAATGTGTTCCTTTAACCATAGGCCCCTTCTGCTGCACCAAGTGACTTTCCACTTGGAGGTAATGTCTGCAGATGCTCGAGTTGTCAGGGCTACTATGAAAAGGTGTTTTCAGGGTGTCATTCGCTGACATTAACTTATGTTGTGATATTTTCTGCATGTTGATCTCACAACTTGCTTGATATGCATAACACTTTGGTCTGTCTTCAGAATTTGTTGCTTAAGAATACCCTTGTCTCCTGTCCTCTCGCTTCATGCAGTGTTGGGATGGTAGGTGCATTATTCTTGTTGATAGGCTGCTGAATCTCTTGATAGGTGCTATGAATTTGTATGCTCATTTTGGAATACAGTCTAGTCCTTCCCAACTGTCAGTGACTAAGCTCACTGACACACATTATTGAGAGCAAATGCTGTATTTAAATCTGTATGTTTATTTGAATTAGTGAAATTGCTCCATTTTTTGTTACTCAAACTGGACACATTGCTGCCCTAGACAAAATTTCTTACTCAAAAGTAGAAAAAAATAAATTACTGGGAAGAAAGTACCTGTATCTAAAAAATGTTTTGCATAATATTTGGTTATCCCATTGATGTGTGTGACACCAAATCACTTAGCAATTGTCAGAATTTTCTTTCATTTTTTAGATAGTTACTTATTAATAGTTTATACTAGATCATGTTTTTTTCTTCATTTTATTCTAGTATATTTTCTTCTTCTAAAATTTTACTATCACACACCCTGGGTTTTCTTTAATGCTATGGGATTTTTCCATTTGGTTAAATTGTTTATGTTCTACTTGCCTGTTTTCTAAAGTTAAATAATACCTGTAGGTAATGTAATGAGGTAAAGCGATAAGAGAATGAATGAATGAATGATTAAATTAATTCTTGAATGACTACATCCAGACCTATGATGTTCATCATAAAATTGCTAAGTCAGAAGTTAACCCCTTGAGTAGATAAGCTCTATATGCGTTTTTATAAGGACTTGAGCCAATACGACTAAATTTCATAGTTTTACCATCATTTTAATAAACAAGATTCTGAAATGACTAGTATAAATAACTTCAGAGGGGGCTTTGAACTGCAGGCAACGTTTGTTCTTTCCTTATGAAGTTCAGCAGGCATCCTTTTGGCTCTGAAGTCTCTACCCTCTTAAGGAGAAATGCAGCTTGAATTCATGTAGCAGCTAATGTTGGGCACCACCAATTTAATTTGTTTAATCACTTAAGTCTTGCTGAATAAACCTAATACATGGGGTTAGTCACTTATCAGCAGGAAAGGATACGATATGAACACACGTGTAGCACTATCAGCCCTTAGGTAATAGTCTGAGTTACACACTCTACCCTGCCCACTGGGTGGCAGAGCCAGTGAAGCATTCAGTCATTGAATTTCCTGGCAGCTAAAATCATTCACATACTTACTCAGGACAATTAGCCTTGAGGATTTCTTCTGCTACTTTTCCTTAAATGAATGCATCCTTTTCTTTTTAAAACGTTTTTTCTCCCAGATTTTTAAAGGCACTCATTTTACTTTTTCCATTGTCCTTAAAAGAAAATAACAAGATGATGCTTGTTGACCCCCAGAGGAATGTTAATTAGGGCCTTTTCATTGTTATTTAATTCCTACTTGTCAACAAATGCAAATATAGGATAATACATTTGATTTTAAGACTAGAAAACTACTGAAACCACTGAATTTTCAAAACATTTGTTCAACTCTTTCTCACAATACACCAATTTTGGAAAATATGGCAGATTTTTTATGTTCTCTAAAGCATTTCATTAAGTGTTTTATGGCTAATTAGGGTAGTCTGAATGAGAAATAAAAAGTTGATCAACTTCAGAACAGTTATCAGGTATAAATTCTAACAGAGAGAGCCTAACACTGTGATTAATTAAGAAAGATTGGCTTATATCTGATCAAAGGAATTCTTCATTCTAGAATTGTTAAACCTTTTGTTACCAAATATATATCATTTTAAATATGAATATGCAATAATTAACATAGCTGAGAACTTGAGGGAAATCATGAACTCTTAATTTTCACTAAAGTATACATTTTGTCAATTCTGGCTGTGACAAAATAATTTTGTCTATGGATAATTTTGTCAACTAATTGGAAATAAAGCTTGGGATGATAAGTGTTATGACTTCTTCTTTCAGCTTATCACAGAGAGAGAATATTGACTGCAGTTAGATAGAAAGGTTTTGTCTTGAATATGCTACATAGTTCTCCCAGTTTTTTCTTGCTTTCTTGCACAAACAGACTAAATAATTCATAATGAAGTGTTGGAATTTCTCACTTGAAATTGAGATAGATTCAGGATGATTTTCCAGACTCCATGTATTTACCAATCATGTGTGTCCCTTCTGAGAGGAAGCATTTAATTTCTGATACTTGATTTTTTTCACCTCCCTTTCCCTGATACTTCAACTGGAAAGGTCATACATTACAGTCAATTTAGTTACAGTATGTTGGAGACTCCATCAGCCTGGATCACTGACTCATTGTTGAGAAAGCTGTTGCCCTGGACATTTTCCAAGTCCACAACAGACTTTAAGCCACCAAGAGATAAACATTTTTTTAAAAAAATACGACTAAATTTTTGGACTTTTGTATATGTGTTTCTGCAACATACCCTATCTATTCTGACTGATAAACTACCTATCAACTCTCTCTCTCTCTATTTTATTTTTATTTTTTTGGCCGTGCTGAGAGGCTTGCAGGATCTTAGTTTCTTAACCAGGAATCCAACCCTGGCCCATAGCAGTGAAAGCACCAAGTCCTAACTACTGGACCACCAGGGAATTCCCTCAACTCTCTTTTTATATGAAGCTTTTTATTCTATAGGGATAAAAACAAAACAAATATGTCATTGTTTTCACAATAATTGGGAATTTTATTAGGAAATTCCACCCTCCCCCTAATTTTACCGGGATATGTTTCAAACTGAAAAATATGGCTCCGGTTATTAAAAATTATTTACAGCTGTATATACTATCAATATTTAAGCACATGAGACATCCTCTGAATGCCATTGCTGATAATATTAACTTCCTCTCAATATGGCAGAAAGTAGTAATGCTTGATAAGCCATCCATTGCAATTTAACTTGCACAAAAAAGTCGATTTTTTAACACTAATTCTGATGTATTTGGTTGAAAAATACCTTTAATCAAATCAAGTCAATTCTCAGTGGTTCCTCTTTAGATGACTTTAATCTTCTCATTCATTCATTCAGTATTCATCAATATCTTATTGAGATCCTCTTATGTATCAGGATGTGTTTGTAACACAAAATACAACAGTGTAAAAGATTGACAGTCTCAAATTTCATGTGCTTGTGTGGAAAGTTTGCCTTTACATACCAGAGCTGTGCCAAAGCATTAGAACTTATTGCAAGCACCCAGAGAAGGAATGACCACCTTGAGAGCCCACGAGTTTAGGCGGTAAGAAATCATTCACCTGGCCCTTAAAATAATGTTTTTCTATTCACTGTTTCTGTACACACATATCTGAAGCATTCTAGAAGCCTCAGCCATCTATTATTGGGAAAGTTTTGTAATCAGGATGTTGCTTTGGAAAGCTTTCAATGCTCATTCATTTTCTACCCTAGGTAAAACTGAAATTACACATTAAGAACTCATTATGCTTTCAAGGGACTGCGTTACAGTATATATTCAGTCATTTCCTGACATTCTCTTCCTTGAATTTTATTCTATCATAGTATTAAATTGTTTGTAGTATCCTTTTCCATTTGTCTGTATTCAGGTTATCATCACTTGTTCTATACTTCTTCTTAGGCTTTTATCATCTTAACTTTTGAATCTCATCTCTATGTGCTCTCCTACTAGAAGTTTTGCTTAAACATATAGGAAGAGCTAGTATCCTTTGCTATGTTGCTATTGACCCCTGAGTATACCTTTATCACAACACTAATATATATATGAACTTATTTATTTACCTGCTTATTATGTCTTCTTAGATTATAAGAACTTTAGAAAAATCATTTTATAAAAACTATCTTCCTGTTTTCAATAATGAGAATGCCTAGGCATAACTGTCAGTCAATAAACATTTTTGAGCCATTGCTTGATAAAGTCCTTGTTCTATTAAAGGTAAAATATCATCTGGGTACAACAAATTCCAAGGCCATAATTGTCATTCATATATAGAAACTCTAATATAACTAAAACACACTCTTACCAAGTTCTGTTATCCTTTGAAAGATGCTGTAGTTGGGGGTGGAAAGGATGCCTATTGCAATAATCAGATCTAGTCTTTAGTGTCTATGTTTAGTAACCAATCTTTAGAAGTTATGAAAAAACACTACTTGGATTTAAAAATCTTGGCAGCATTGCATCTGTTTATGGTGTACCTTTTCGGTCATATATTTCAAGAAAGACTTAACTGGTGAAAACGTTAATTTGGGGAATTAAATTTAGGTTGTGATGAAATGACAGCAGTAATAGGGAAGATTCATCATAATATAGGTTATTACTTTAGATGGATAATAATGGACAGAATGGGAAAGCTTTATAAAACCTTAAGGGACACAGGTAATTCACAGGGACTGGTATAAGAAACAACCACCAGAACAGAAAATTCTGGAACCTGAAAAGTATGACATCCCTCAGCAGGTAGTAAATACAGAAATATGTATTTAAGAGATGTAGAATTTAAAACAATAAAATTTATTTAATAAGTTAATAGATAATTATGAAAGGGTGCTACATCATACATGTGCACGCACACATGCGCGCGCGCACACACACACATACACACACACACACACTACCTTGTGAGTATTTCAAGGTGGACATCAACCAATCAACCAAATGTCTCTTGCTTTGAGAGTAAGGGAGAATACTGGGCACTATGGACTATGAATGTCATTAGATCTGTAATTTCTTATGCCATCGCATTATTTATTAATTTTTGGATGTGGGGTAAGAATTTATGTAGTGATTTAGTATGTTTTCATGGCAAAAATGTAAACTAATTTTTAATTTATATTTATTGTTAGCCTGGCTTTTCATTTAATTCAAAGGATACAATAGTACCAACAGTGAAATATGAGAGCTAAAGGAGAGCTAAATAAATCAGACAATGGGTATAAAATTTCAGTTATACGAGATGAATAAGATCTAAAGAGCTGTTGTACAACACAGTGCCTATTGTTAACAATATTGTGTTGTGTGCTTAACATGAGATCTGCCCTCTCAACAGAATTTTAAGCATTTGTCTTCATCCCTTCAGGCTGCTATAACAAAATTACATAGACAGTATGACTTAAACAGCAAACATTTATTTCTCACAGTTCTGGAGGCTGGGAAGTCAAGACAAGGCACCAGCAGATTCTGTGTATAATGAGAGTCTGCTTACTAGTTCATAGATGCTGTCTTCTTATTATGTTCTTATATGGTAGAAGGGGTAAGGGAGGTCTCTGGGGTCTCTTTTATAAGGGTACTAATTCCATTCATGAAGCCTCCAACCTCATGACCTAATCATCTCCCAAAAGCCCTACCATCACCTTGGAAATTATTATCTCGACATATGAATTTTGAAGAGACACAAACATTCATATAGCAGTGTTCTTAATGACAATAAAATTTAAAATCTACCCAGGTATTTAAAATTTGACATAACTCTTTTTCCTGCAAATTTCTAGATATTTGAAACAACATTATTTGGAGCAATTATATGGTTTTGTTAATTTTTAACCATTCCATACATAAACTTAATAATATGTAGTAATGTTAAAATATGAATCTTGTGGTATAATTATATATTCACCAGTCATAAAAACAAGAGTGCTTTATTTTCACTTTGTTTGAAAACATATATATGTGTATATATATATACATATATATGTGATCCTTTTTATTATTCATCAGAAATTATAGTACTATAATGATATAACTTTTTTAGTCATTGATTTATATTGGGCATATCATAAGACTGAAGGGAAAATTATTACAAAAATTATTTCTATTTGAAATATGCAAAAGAACTCTATTTTTTTTCATTTTACTCAAAAATAAAAACTCAGTTTAGGTAAACAAATTTTAAAATCTGCTTAAATTTGCTATATTGAACAAAAACATTCTAAGTAACATGATAATGATATGGTATTTTAATGTTTTGAATACAATAATGCCTCCTATTTTAAGTATTTACAGCAATAAATGCTTACCTTATGTCTTTTATATTCACATGTATGATGTTATAGTTTCATAAGGCTATAAACTTTATTATTCTAGAAATACTTTTTATTTTGAGTAAGTTTATTCATAGTAAATAAAAATTACACCAATGAATAAGTCAAAGAAAACATCTTAATGGAGCTATTAGGAAATAATATTCGGAATTGAATTTTTTCACATGAATGCATTATAGTAGAAATGCTTTAATATTTCATATCACAAGATTCCTATGAAATTTTGAAACTTGAAAATCTTCTGAATTACAGATTCTGTGTTGCATATTTGTAATCAAACTTTTCAAATTGACGCTATTAAGATATGTCAGCTTGACACAGTCTTTAAGCCAGTATCATATATATAAATATAAATTTTGAACTATTGACAAAATTATTCCATTGACCTACATAAAACTATCAGCCCTGAAATGTTTTTGTATACTCCCGAAAGACATCAAGGAACATAAAGTAGGGATTGGTGAAGAAGGCATTGTTTCCATCAGTTAATTATCTCACATTTGAGAGTGTATTTTTCTTTGACTTCCATTACTTCATCAGATTTCTCTTGTTCCTTTGTTACTCTTGCTAGGAGCTTCTTTTGGATGAACTATTCTCTAAACACTTATAAACATTTACCATTCCTCATGCAGGGTTGTTCCACTTCATATATTGTCCCTCTGGAAGATATCACACATTTTCAGAGTTTTAATTACTATATCTATAAGATTGAAACCCTCACTTATACCCTCATACATGGCTATTACCATGACCAGAAGTTTCCTATCTCTTGCGGGACACTTCTATTTGAATATTTTATTCTCAAGTCAAAAGCATACGAAATCTAAGTTAAAATTTTCATCCCAAGCCCACATCTCTGTCTCTTTTAATATTCTGTTAACAGCTGTGCAAAATCTCCCTAAGGGTATCGTAGGATCTTGAAACATCATAGAGTTAAATCCTCCACTGCTTTTAATTTCTTCTTTAAGCAGTCAACAAATTCCTTCATTGTTTTTTTTCTTTTTAATGCTTCTTGAACAGTTCTCATGCCACTAAATAAACTAACAATTTTAATATGCTATTTTACTTTGAAAATAAACATTAATAATTATCTAATACTTATATAATAAAGCTAAATTTATGAAGTATAATTTGAACCTAATAGGATAATAATAGGTAATTTTCTCCCTCAGAGAGTAGGTGAGAACCCCAAATCTGTGATGAACACTTTTTATGAAAGTGACAGTTCAACATAGTCCAAAATCTAAATCATTGCTAAGGAAAACATTCAGTTATAAGAGATGTAGATATTGAAAAGTGAAAGTTTAATTCGCATCAATATATAAATTCTAGTTATTATGTGCATGAAGCACACTTTATTTATTGTTTAGTTTATTCCAAATATAATTTTATTAAGAATGAATTATATGCCAAACACTCTTCTAAGGACTGGTGATATTATAAAACTGTGAAAACATAAAATCTTGTCCTCATACAGATTACATATTTCAAATTTCTAGAAATCAGGCACATTTTAAAAAACTCATAAAGACGCACATTAAATTCATTTTCAAGCTTCTATAATATGAAGACGTTTTTAAGTTCTAGTTAATATTTACAATAAGAAAATACCAGGACCAGTAGTAAATACACACGTAACCACATGCACATACATACATGTATGTATGTATTTACGTGTGTGTGTATTTACTTCTTTCTATGGTTAAAATTTTATGTCATTTAAGATTATTTTAATTTTATAATTTTACATTTTGATGTGAGTGAACTTCTATAGCAATGAAATTGTTTCCTAAATTATACACATTTATGTATTACAATCATCCTGAAAGTTTGTTCTTTTATAAAGTTGAATAATATTGAGATAATGTTTTCAGTTTAATTCCTTATGTGGATGATGAAGGTTTACACAGAAAAAAAATTTCTTTTTAAGGGCAAAGAATATACAAATACCTGTATATAATTGATTATAAAAGAGGTAGGCCAAGAGATTCTGCTTAACTTGGTGGACTTCAGAGGATTAAAGCTATTGGGAAAGTAATTTTTCTAATGATAGCTGATCATTTCTTTCTTCTAATTGTTGAATAAAATACATGAGAGGAATACTGGTAAGTAAAACTTTTTCAAATTCAGAATATAGAACTATAAAATATGTAAAATTAATTTTAAGATAATCATGTCAGATACAAACACATTATATATATATATATATATATCCCAATGACAGAAATTGTAATTTAATTTTCCTAACATTCATGTGCACAATACTTTTCACTATAAATGCTCACATCAAAACTAAATAATAGAATGCTAAAGGTAAATAGTACATGTGCATGTGTGAATATTTTACTAGAGCCTCAATTTTTTATTAGACCAATTGCATTTAAAAAATAAAAGCAACATATTATTCTATAATCCCTTAATTTATGATAGTCATAGTCTAGTCAATTTTAGATAGTACTAAATAAAAAATAATGAAACACATTTCTAATAAATCTATAATAAAGAAGGGAGAAGATAATTCTCATCTCACTATTTATTGGTCAAACTTGTAAATTGATTCTGTACAATAATCACCTTCACAAGAAATAAACTAAAAACATATTTTGTAATAGATTTTGTAGAAGACTATTCTTTTTATTTTCAAAAAAGTCAATTTTTTTACAGCAGTTTTAGGTTCACAGCCAACTTGGGAAGAAGGTACAGAAATTTACCATACATGCATAGCCTCCCTCACTATCAACATCCCCCACTAGAGTGGTACCTTTGTTAATATTGATGAACCTACACAGACACATTAATCACCCACAATCCATAGTTTACACTAGGGCTCCCTCTTGGTGTTACACACTCTGTGGCTTTGAACAAATGTATAATGACATGTATCTATCATTTTAGTATCATATAGTGTATTTTTCTGCCCTAAGAATTCTCTATGCTCTGCCTATTTATTCCTCCCTTCCCCACAACCCTTGTCAACCACTGATCACAGTGTTGCCTTTTTCAGAATGTCATATAGTTGGAAGCATACACTATGTAATCTTTTCAGATTGGCTTCTTTCACTTAGTAAAGTGTATTTAGGTTTTCTCACATGTTTTCAAGGCTTAAGAGCTTATTTCTTTTTAGTGCTGAATAATATTCCAATGTCTAGATGTATCATAGTTTATTCATCCATCCACCTACTGAAGAGCATCTTGGTTACTTCCAAGTTTTGGTAATTATGAATAAAGATGCTATAAACATCTACATGTAGGTTTTTGTGTGAACATAAGTTTTCAATTCCTTTGGGTAAATGCCAAGTTGCTCAATGCCTGGATCATATGGTAGGAAGATGTTTTGTTTTGTAAGAAATTGCCAAATGTTTTCCAAAGTGCCTGTGCCATTTTGTATTCCTACAAACATTGAATGAGAGTTTCTGTTGCTCTACATCCTTATCAGAATTTGATATTGTCAGTGTTCTGGATTTTACCCATTCTAATAGTTGTGTAGTAGTATCTTATTGTTTTAATTTGCATTTCCCTGATGACATATGATGGGGAGAACCTTTTCATATGCTATTTGCCAACTGTATATCTTCTTTGGAGAGGAGTCTGTTAAGGTCTCTGGTCCATTCTTTTAATTTGTTTAATTTAGACAAACAGTGGAAACTAAATTCCTTTAACAGTGGAAACTTTAAATTCCTTCTTTGGAGAGGAGTCTGTTAAGGTCTCTGGTCCATTCTTTTAATTTGTTTAATTTAGACAAACAGTGGAAACTAATTCCTTTAATACTTAAAGTGAGAATAAATTAAAATATTGACCATTGAGAATTCAGACACCACCTAAAGAGTAGATGGGAGCACAAAGAGAAGATAACATTTGCCACAACAAATACTTTTAATATCTTGGGAATGAAGTAAAGTTTCTAAAATGTCATTAAAGTAACTAGTGCATATTTTCTTATGTGTTGAACAGTTTGATGCAGATTTATTGTCTTAGTTTCTGGGAGTACTCTCAGCAGATAAACTTCAGCAGCTATCTATCCTTTCAGTGTTTGACTTGGTTGAAAAGCATTATCTGATCCAAGGTGCATCCTTCCAGGGTGACTCATATCTACTGAATTTGTATCCATGTGGGACTGGACTCTGAGCGTGCTTGATCAATGGTTACTTTTTAGTTCCTGAATGTATAATTGGGATAGAGGTACTGGTAGTTGATGTCACACCCCCATTGGGTCCTTGGTTTATCTGGTAAGGGCTACCATACTGAGGAAAGCCAAATAGAAGCCTCTTAAAATGTCCCTCTCATGAAAGCCAAGGTGGTAAAGCAATAATCAATATCACTTTCTTGAGAGGGGGCTGATGTACAAATGAGGATCATCCTTAAGTATATGAAAAATGCAAGACTAGTGGTCCTTGTCATATATTTATTTAATTCATCAGTAAATGAAGGACTATTGTCTCAGATACTAGGAGACTTGTTAAAAAAGCCTTTAGCCATCAGTCTCTGTAGGTTTTGCCTAAATTCTAAGAGTGGGCCTCCTGTAGAACATAATCTAAAACATTTGTGGATAAGAAAATGCTGAGAATAGAGGTGTGTGTGTGTGTGTGTGTGTGTGTGTGTGTGTGTGTGTGTATTCATATATATATGAAATCCTTAATCTGATGTTCAAGGTACAAATTTATCCAAGTATATAAATATTTCTTTAATTATTTTAATAAAAATTGCATGGTATATATTAATGAAGTACAACTGTTTTAATAAATACGAACTCAAGTCAATGTGTCTGAAAAGCAGGTGTATTATTTTATCACCTGCCAATGACACTGAAAAGAGTGGAAAATATATTGGAAAAATATGTTTTAACATGTTAAAACCTAAAATAACATCACTGCTGCTATTAACTTGTACCTGGTAAACCAGGAAATCATAAGCAGGATGGTAACAAATACAGGCATACCTGGTTTAATTACTCTTTGCAGATATTGAGGGGTTTTTTTACGAATTGAATGTTTATGGCAACCCTGCAAGAGTGAATCTATAGGCGCCATTTTTGCAATTGCATCTGCTCACTTTGTGTGTCTGTGTCATATTTTGGTAATTCTCTATGGTGATCTGTGAACAGTGATCTTTGATGTTACTACTATAACTTGGTGAAGGCTTAGATGTTACTACTATAACTTGGTGAAGGCTTAGGATTTTTCAAC
Organism: Grampus griseus; assembly: GCF_964374135.1. NCBI lineage: Eukaryota > Metazoa > Chordata > Mammalia > Artiodactyla > Delphinidae > Grampus > Grampus griseus. The sequence continues at coordinate 51,362,741 of NC_139012.1, forward strand.
AATAAAAATTTTTAAATTGTTATGTACTTTTTTTAGACATAATGCTATTGCACACTTAATAGACTGTAGTATAGTGTATACATAATGTTTACATGCACTGGGAAACCAAAAAATATTTGTGTGACTCACTTTATTATGATATTCACTTTATTGGGATGGTCTGGAACTGAACCTGTAGTATCTCCAAGGTATGCCTATGTCATATTTGATTAGATAATTGGCACATTAAGGATGTACCATATTTATAAACTGACAAATATGAGAGACTGTGATAGATCCCATTTGTGGCACATCAAATAAAACAAATCCAGACTTAGATAAGGAAAAACTTTAGTCAAAAGCATCATTGTCATAAGGGGAGATGAGGAGGCCATTGCAGTAGGGTGAATGTCCGAACCATAAGATCTGCAAATGTCTCAAAGGGCAGGTGGAAAAGGGCTTTTCTTTTCTGGGACAAGCAAACAAGGCTAGAAAGAACCAGGTGGTGTGAAATAGCCGGTGTTATTGGACAGTTGATCAGGAAATATCTTTTCCTGAGATCAGCTGACTTTCAGGAGGGCCTTTAAGTGGAAGCTGTTATATCTTCTATTGCTCAAGGATAGACCAAAATTCTGGGACGTGGGGAGGAAAGAAGCTTAATGACAGTTCTAAGCCAGATATTTTGTCCAGATTGCTATGTAGGTACAAACAGTTCAGCTAATCATTTATGAGGCAAAGGATGCTGTAGTTTTGGGAGCATTTTAGCAAAAGTCACCTAGTTTCCTTGTCCTTTACTGACAAACTCAAGTTTGAAAATACACACACACACACACACACACACAAATATACACATTTTGTGTCATAAAAAAGGGAGAATTGGTTTTGGAAATATAATGATCTCAGCTGTGATTGAACCAAATCTTAGGATTCCTTTAAAAATTCACCAAGAAAAATTAAAGTCATATGCGTAAGCTTAGTTGAGAGTCAACAATGTCATCATCCGTGTAATCCTTGCATCAACTTCTTCAGACAGATGAGAAATCATGTCTTTTTCCTTTCTCTTTCTCTCTCTCTCTCTCTCTCAACTAGCCATTTCTCTAATATACAGAGGTGTCTTACGTTATAGCAAACTCTTTCCTATACTCCACTAACAAGCCACTCATGACTATTTGTTTTTATTAATGTGAACTGCCTTAGTTCTTAACCAACCATGGTAAACGATTCATTTCCTTGCTTCTGCTTGATCAGTTGTTTTGTTTGTTTGTTTGTTTTTGCGGTACACGGGCCTCTCACTGTTGTGGCCTCTCCCATTGCGGAGCACAGGCTCCAGATGCGCAGGCTCAGCGGCCATGGCTCACGGGCCTAGCTGCTCCGCGGCATGTGGGATCTTCCCGGACTGGGGCACGAACCCATGTCCCCTGCATCGGCAGGTGGACTCTCAACAACTGCGCCACCAGGGAAGCCCAATCAGTGATGTTTCAACAATAATAACAACACATGTTTAATATTTACTATAGGTGCCAAATGCTATTCTAAGCAATTTGTATATATATATATATATATATATATATATATATATATATATATATACACTAATTAAATCTTCACAAAAACTCTGTGAAACATTTACTCCCATCTATATTTTACAGATGAAGAAGTTAAGGTGCATAATTCATGGAAGGTCACTCAGTAATTGGTGAAACTCAAATTTTAAAATATGTAGATTGTACCAGAAGTTTTACCTATAACAGCTACACTACTGAGCACAAGTAAATATTATCTATTAAAGAAGAGATCAACACAGCACATGACAGTTTATCTTACTTTAAAACCTCAGGAAACCATAAATATGCTTTAAATATACCTTATTTCATACATGTCCTCAGTTCTCCTCTGCCTTCATTTCTAAGCCAAACATACATATCAAATATTCCATATAAAGGTAGTTAATTATTTTCTCCATAATTGTTACGTAGAATAACATGGATCTGGTATATTCCACATGCCACTAATTTATCAATTCTGTTATTATTTCCCTTCAATTTTGTCTTAAAATACAGTGAAATTCATTAACGTCTTTTATTAAATGTCTCTGAATCAATTTCTAGGACACACCATTTCCTAGAAAATTATTTAGTGTCAAGAGCAGCACCTCAGATAGTGAAGAATTTAGGACCTGGGATCTCTCTTAGTGTGCAGACATTATGAGATGGAAACGGCTGATGTCAAAATGACAAGAAATGTACGAAACACATTGAAAGTCAATGAAATGAAACATATGTCCCCAAACAAATATATCCTCTGAGATTATTTCTGATCATTTGAAAGTATGACATATGAATTTTGAACCATAGCTGTGAGCAAATAAAATATATATTTGAAAGACCCTGCTAAAATAGAAGTTACATAAAGACAGGAAAATCTAGGACATTGTAACTTTAATTAATATATTTAAATCATAAGTTAGAACCTTAAAACCCTAAAATTGAACCCTGTTCAATTTTTCTCTGACTTGCTTTGAAAAAATTTAAAATATCTGGATTTGGAAAATAATTGCCCTGTGTTCTAACTCATTTAGTTCTGTTGTGTTCAAATAACACACTTTGAATTATTTAAATCCTCTTAAATTTATTGAGACTCTTTTATTGCCCAACAGTTGGTCTACCATGGTGAATTAACCAAGTGCACTTGAAAAGAATGTATATATTATGTTCTTGTTCAATGTAGTGTTCTATAAATGCCAACTAAGTAAAAAAAAAAAATTTCCCTATTATGCACTAAATGTTTTTGTCCCCCACCCCATTCATATGTTGAAGCGTTAAGCCCTAACATAATGATATTTGGAGATGGGGCTTTGTGGGATATAATCAGAGTTAGATTAAGTCATGAGAGTGACCTTTGTGATTGGATCAGTACCCTTATGAGAACCGGAAGATGGACTGCTCTTTCCTTGCCATGTGGGTATATGGCTATCTGCAAGCCAGCAAAAGAGCCTCACCAGACCCAGCCATGAAGCACTCACGTCTCAAATTTCTATTCTCCACAACTGTGAGAAAAATGTTTCTGTTATTTAAACCACCAACTCTGTAGTATTTTGTTATGGCAGCACAAACTAATATATTAGCCATCAAATAAATGTATATGCACTCTATCATGAAATAATGTAATCAACAGAATTAAAATAGATTAGAACTTGAGATGATTACATGTGATTATATACTTATATTTATTTGTATAGTTATATCTATACTCCTTTTATCCAATAGATGATTTATAATTCACAATTTTATAAAATACTTAGATAATTATATAATATACAGCATTTAATATATTCAGCAAGTATCTACAATATCATCAATACAGATTAGTAGAAATTCTTTTTGTTTCTATGAAACATAAACTGACAATACATTTTTATCGTTACGTGATGTATCAATTTCAATCCAGTTACATTGAAATTAGTAATATTTTCCATCTGATTTCTTGCCATAAGAATATCATTGCCAAAAAAAGTTGTATAGATATTCTAAGACAAAGCTAAGACAGAAATCTAAGATTCACACACACTATTGTAACATTTTTGGGCAAGTTACACAAAACCCATTTATCAATTTTCTAACCTTCAAAATGAAAAGTAAGTATAATTTTACCTCTTTCCTGGTGTATTAAGAAAGGATTAAAGGTAGATAATGAATATTTGTGATAATAATCAAGTTACTTCTACCATTTCTCTAACTGTTCCTTTCCTCTCTTTAGCTCAGTATTCAATGTTGCAGAGGTAAGCTTTCATATAGCAAGAATGCAATAGAGGAAAAAATAACTTTACTATAATCGATTATTGAAACAAACTATAATCATACATGAAATGACATCTTGAGCATTTGCATTTTACAGTCATAATGCCTTCCGCCTAGCTTCTCAGCTAGTATTGATAAATTTTAGAATGAGAAGATTTATGCTGATTTCTCAATGGAAGATAATGGGAAACAGTAATCCCCACTACTCAGATAATGTATTCAGAATGACACTGGAGCAGTGGAGTAATCCATGTTTCAGGATGTGTCTAGGTTTGTAGAGTGAAAGGAACTTAATGGAAAAGGGAAATCATGGAAAAAGAGATTTCCTTGTTTGTGGCTGAATAACATTCCATTGCATGTATACACTACATCTCTTTATCTGTCTATCCATTGATGGGCTCTTAGGTTATTTCCATTATCTCGGCTATTGCGAAGAAAGAGATTTATTCAAATGCTTGTAAAGTGTGGTAGGCTGAATAATGCTCTACCCAAGATGACAATGTTCTAATTACTGGAACTTGTGAATGTTAACTTATATGTCAAAAGGAACTTTGCAGATACAAGTAATTTAAAGGTATTGAGATAAGGAGATTTTCTGGGTTTTCCAGGTGGATTTGATATAATCACAAAGGTCTTTATAAGAGGGAGACAGGAAATTAGAGTGAGTAGTAAGTGATGTGATGATGGAAGCAAGAGGTAGAAGAGATATAAGGAAAGGACCGGATTCAGATGTCCACTAGAAACTGGAAAAGGCTAAAACTAGAAAGCCTTATTCCTTGAAACCTTCAGAAAAAATGAAATAATGTCATTTGCAGCAATATGGATGGACATAGAGATTATCATAAGTGAAGTACGTCAAAGACAAATACCATATGATATCATTTATATGTGGAATCTAAAATGTGATACAAATGGACTTACTTACTAACTAGACATAGAAAACAAATTTGTGGTTACCAAAGAGGAAAAGGGTTGGGAGAGGGATAAATAAGGAGTTTGGGATTAGCAGATACAAACTACTATATATAATGATAAGGTCATACTGAAGAGCACAGGGACCTATATTCAATATCTTGTAATAACCTTTAGTGAAAAAGATGGCAAAGAATATATATATATTTATAGATAGGTAGATAGATTGAAAGAAATGAATCACTTTGCCATATACCAGAATCTAACACAACATTGTAAATCAAGTATACTTCAATTTTAAAAAGTTAGTAAAACTAGAATGAATATTAGAAAATTAGCAAAATATCATAGTTCCAAGAAGACATTTAAATTCTGTTTTTTGGCTTTTTTCATTTAAAACTTATATACATTTTTTGGCATTTTCTACAAGTCTGGCTACCATGGCATTTTGTTATTTATATAAAATTTAAATATTTAATTTTATCAGATAAAGTTATAGTAACTAAAAATAAAAGAAAGAATGCAATTTTGACACTGCCTTGATTTTAGATGTCTGACCTCCAGAACTGTAAGAGAATAATATTTTGTTGTTTCAAGGTGCCAATTATCTGATAATGTGCAGAGTGGCAGCAGGAAACATACAGAAAGTTTACACGTTTTAATGTGTCCACAGTCTAACAATAACCATAATAATAATGATATGGTTTTGTTGAAATTTCTGTTCTGTGTGTAGTAGATTACAATAAAATATTTAAAAAGGAAAATAGCTAAAGCAATTATGGTAAAAGTTGCAAGTTTGACAAAGTTTTGTTGTATCAAGTGTAGGGTTTATTACACAATGTTTTATTCTTTTCTATTATTTTCATGGAATATTATATATTAAATTCTGCAGTTATGTATCAAATGATATCTATTACTGAGGAAAGTGGCAGGCTTCTGAAGAAAATAGGAGTAAGAATTTACATATATTTGTCAGGATCAAAAATACCTTTTTGAAGAATGACAGTTAAGTTGAAGGAAGAATGGGAACAATTTTCTTAAGCTAAAGTGAATAAGAGAAATCCAATATTCATAGGGAGTCATGCAAAAAGCAAAGCATAACCAATATAAAAATGGACAGATTATCAAGGGCCAGATAACACTGGGCCTTGAAGCCTATAGTAAGATGTTTGAATGTATTTGAAATGTGTTTTGAAGTCACTGGTGAGTTTTAAACAGGAAGAAGAGAGATAACATGATTTATGTTCTATAATTTATTGAACCTGATATGTGCCCTGCCATGTGTGAAGTGACGTGAACCATGGATGAAATTTAGTAGTCTCTTGCAGCAGTCTAATTAAATGAAAATGGTGGTTGATTTAGGACTATGGCAATGATAAAATTGAAATCTGTGCACATGTGAAAAATTTGACAGGCTTTGCTGATGGATTAGATGTGGGACTGAGGGAATGGACCAGGAATAATCTGTCTCTGCTGAGAATCCTCTGTTTTTCTTTCTTTAATAAAAATATAAGTGAGACATTTTGGTTTATTGAGGTGTGTTTCACTTTGCATTAAAAAGCAGAAGAGTTATTTTTTTTTGTTTTTCTTTATTTTTTTCATTTAACTTGTTTATCATTTACTATATATTTTAACCAGAAATCTCTCATGTATTTTGCCCCTGTCATTAGTTCATTTCTAAAAAGTTTTTAATAAACAAATATTTTTCATTGACTACAATTCTAAAGAAGACATAAAAATAAATACAAGACTTGATCCCTGGCTAGAAGAACCATTCATCTTTGGTTAATGATTTGGTGGATCATTTGAAGACTTACTTTGATTGTAAAGTCAAATATTTTAATATATGAGTGGTATGTAATACATATATTAAAGCTATAACTCAATTTAATAACTTAAAATTTCCTGTTTTTTATCATTATTTTCTAGAGGATTCCTAGTTTCCTGTTAAAATTAAAACTTATTATTGGATTATTTAAAATGGCAGAAAACTGAAAATTAGAAAATGTTCAATGTAAACAAAAACTTTTATAAACTTTAAATAATACATATAAAATTTTTAGATATGACATATCTGTCACATTTCTATGACTTTTGTCTTTATGACATTATATTCACCAAAACTTTCTCTCCTAGTATTAACATGTATGTTGATTTCTTCAGCATTATGATGACAGATTTTTGTCAGTATTTTCTATATTTTTAAAGAAAAGCTAATCTTTCTGTCAGCTTCAATACCCATAAAATTAAATGAAGCAATAGTTTATAAATTAAAATATATTAATACAGGCTATTCATGGAAGTTCCTAGTTCACATTAGTGCTCTGGCTCATTTTCTGTGGGGAAAAATGAAACCAAAGGTAAAAGTGTAGTTAAAATGATAACCACAATTATGTAAAATAATTTTAAATGACTACAGATTAATTATTTCATGAATATCATTACTGTGTCAGTAGGTTGAACACAAATCTGACATTTATTTCAAACATTTTGAAAAATTTGATTGAAAATTCTTAAAGTAACTGTGCTTGATAATACTGGACTGAGAAATGATGTTGCAATCTAAAATATAATTTTCCCTACTTTACTACAGGTGGCTCTGCCAATGAGAAATTAAAAATAAAGATATAGCAAAGCTGTGCATGCTCATTTCTCCCACACAAAAAGCAGGTGCTGCCTTTAGTCTGTTAATCCGTGCTGAGCTAGGCCAACCAGGAGCATTACTTGGAGATGACCACATCTAGAACATAATTGTAACAGCCTATATTTATATAACAAGAAGTGTGTTAACTTCTTGCTGAGGTTTATCCAAATATATGGATAGATGGATAGATAGATAGATAGACAGATAGACAGAAATGATATCAAGTCATTAACATTCACTTAATGTTCCTAAGCAGAACACCATTTCCTCTCACAAAGAGTAACCAGAATAGATGAGTTTCATGAATTTTCAAAAATATTTTCTACAAGTGGAATCACACAATACATGTTCTTTTATGTCTGGCTTCCTTTGTTCACTATTAACCTTGTGAAATTCATTCATCTTTGTGCTAATTCTCTGATTCCTGTTGCTCTATACTATTCCAGGGTGTGAATATGTCACTCATTATTTGTCCATTCTACTACTGGTAGGCATTTGGGGAGGCATAAGTTATTTTCCATTATAAATTGTCATATTTGAATGATTCTAGAACCTAGCTTTTGGTGATTATATGAATATAAATCTAGAAGCATAACAGTTTCAGTATAGAGTATATCTATATTATTTTGGTAGATGAATCCAGAAACATTTTTCAAAGTGACTATAACAATTTGCTCTTCTACCGAACAGTGTATGAAAGTCCTGGTTGTTGTACATTCCTGTCACACATATTTCCATCTTTTAGTTTTAGACATGCTGGTGGATCTATAATGCTACTCATTGTGGTTACATTTTTCATTTATCTATAACATTTTCAGCATTTTTGATGTGCTATTATCATTTTGAGATGTAATTTTGGAAAACACTCACAACTTTTAAAGTGTTTCTATTTTATTGTCTCAATTTTCTTATTGATTAGTAAAGGTTCTTTATATCTGTGGATATTAGTCATTTGTCAGATATATGTATTGCCGGTAAGTCTTTCCATTATGTCAATAGTTTTTCAGTCTTTTATTGGTATCATTTGTGAACTGAAGTTCTTAATTTTAATACAGTTCAATTTATAGTTTTTATTGTTTTATGGGTAGTACATTTTTCGGTCCTATTCAAGAAATTATTGTATGTGCTAATGTCATCAAGATGTTCTACGTATTCTGAGGTTTGTTTGTTTGTTTTTCCTTTTCAACTGGAAGTCAACTGAAATTGTTGTTGTGTATATGGTATAAAGTAAGGGCTAAGATTTTTTTTTCATATAAATATACAACTGAATTGTTACCATTATGGGAAGAGCATTATTGTCTCTTTGATGGTATTACATTTGCCCTAATCAGGTGGCCATTTATAAGCAATTGTGTTTCTGTAATCTGTCTGCTATTACATTTGTCATTTTGGCTAAACTTACAACAATATCATATTCTTTTAATTAATATAGTTTGATGGCAGATACTGATGTCTGATAGCCCAGCTTCTATTCATCTTCACAATTGCTCTGACCATTCTTAGGTCTTTATTAATATATGTTAATGATGTTTTGTAGTTTTCTGTGATGAAGTCCTAGACATTTTTATTAATTATTTTCACAATTATTTGTTAAATTTAATAATATCATAAAATGTAACATAAAGTTTTAATTTTAATATTAATGACCTATTACCTTTTATATATTGCTGGGTTTACTGGCTAATATACTATTTTTATAATTTTTTCCCTATGGTAATCCCTTTCTTTTCAGTATTTTTGTGATGGTTATAATTAAAGAACAGAATGATCATAATTTATATTGACTAGTAACAAATACTTTTGAAAATTTGAATATAGCTAAAAATTGAGAAAAAAATTAAAATGTAAAATAATTCTAATTGTAAATATATAATGATATTAGAATAAAACATATAGACATATGATATTGAAAAGCAACTGAGGTTTAAAATTTCAAATTGAATAGACATAAAGCATGAAATGTCTAAGTTTAATACAGCTAGAAAAAATTTCTGGGGAAACTTGTAAACTCAGCAAAATATTAATATTTTATTTATGAACATGAGGATAATTTAAAGGAAAAAGTCAAATACTCTACTATAATCAGATTTAGCCAGCCTCCTTTATCATGATTTATAATTTCAGTTTCATAACTTAGAGTTTTTAGAAATACAATTCTATTTGAATTCAGTTTATATTGTAAACAATTACCTAGTTAAATAACTTACTCACCACTTATAACTCTCTCCTTGATTTGTGACTATTGTGTTAACTGGGATTATATTAATACAATGTAATATATTATATTTTCTGAGAAAGTATTAATTTGTATCACAAGTCTGGCTTGGGAAACAGATTTATAGTCCATTTTTCCTTTGGGTCCTTTCTCTCTCTCTCTCTCTCTCTCTCCTCTTTCACAGGCACACACACACACACACACACAGACACACTCACAAACAGACCCACACACAGAGAGAAGGTCATGTGCACAATTCTACCCATCTAGCCCCCCACCCTAGGCAAAGAAGAAACTTTTTCTAGTCTTAAAATAAATTTTCCATATCCATATTTCCTCATTAACTTTTTCTTATACTCCTTTGAACCATGCTACCTTCTGATGCATATACCTTAAAAATTTGATAAACTTTATTTTTTATAAATGTTTTAGATTTACAGGAAATAAATACAGAAAATAGTACCAAGAATTTTCTCATGCCCAATTGTTTCCCCAATTATTGATATCTTATATTAGTATGGTACATTTTTATGATTAATAGATCAATATATATATATATTACATTAATTAAAGTTCATAGCAACTCTATTCATATTTCCTCAGTTTTTCCATAATGCTTTTTTTTCTAAAGAGTTCCATTCAGGATACCATGTTCCATTTAGCTTTTATGTATCCTTAGGCTCCTCATGGTTGTGAGAGTTTCTCAGACTTCCCTTGTTTTTGATGAGTTTGAGAGTTCTGAAGAGTATTGGTCATATATTTTGTAGAGTGTCCCTCTATTAAAGTTTGTCTGGTGTCTTTCTTGTTATTGGTCTGGGTGAGTATATTTTTGGGAGGAAGACCCCAGTGGAAAGTGCATTCTTATCATAACATGTGTAGGACACATATTATCAATATGACTTACTACTGTTGATGTAAACCTTGATTACTTGGTTGAGGTACTATTTTTCCCTTTTATTCCTTCCTTGCATACTGTACTGTTTGGAAAGTCCCTGTGAATAGCTCACTCTTAATGAATGGGCTGTTTGTTACCTGTCATTAAGGGTAGACTACATAAAGTATATTTGAAATTATTTTGCATGAGATTTGTCTCTTCTTCCACAGTTATTTATTCAATCATTTATTTTATGAGGGGATATTTAATTTATACTTTGGGTTATAATGCAATGCTCTTTTATTTATTTTATTTCTCAAATGGTTCTGTACATGGCTGTTGGAAATATTTTATTTGGCTGATTTATCCTTTTGACATACTCCCATCAATATAGGTTTATGTTTGTTCTCTTGTTTTACTTTTAGTACTTTTTTTAACTTCCTAGCACTGCAAGATGTTCCAGACTCATCTTGTATATTCCTTGCTTCAGTCATAGAACCAGTGATTTCTCTTAGGAACTCTGGTTCCTTTTATTGGAGAATGGTATTAGAAATCAACATCTAGATTCTAGGTGTGATCATTGTTACTGATGGCTCATTTTAGGCAACCTCATCTAACAAAAAGAGAAATACATATATGTATATACTAAACTGTATATAAACAAATATGTGTAACTTTTCTGTGTATAATCATCTGTAATTAAGGAAAAACTTTGTTTCACTGATGTTTTCACATTTAATCCATTTTTAAAAAATGGATCGTTTTAGCCTCCTTCCCTTGAGGATCTGTAAGTTTCCACTCCCAAAGTGAGAAAGGGTATTCCTACTATCTGGTATCCATATAATTGTTTAATTCCAGTATACATGTGTGGGATTATTTAAAGAAACCTCAGCTAAAACTGGACTTAGGACAGACCTGTAAGGGGAGCTCTCATACCCTGTCATCATCATAAATTGATCCAAATAGGAAGAGATATACATCTATATCTCCAACAGGAAGGTGCCTCTACTTTACTATCCAGCAGGAAGAAAATTACTTCTCTCAGCCCCAGGAGAGCCTAGCCAATCAGAGACTGTAACAGCCCAACCAACCAGAAACCTCCATACTTTGGACTCCCAGTTTCCTCCAATAGACTGCTTGGTTGTCACTGCTCTGTCTAACTCTTACCCTTTTCCCTATAAAGGCAAATCCCCCTTCTTTGTTCTCAGTATTTGTCAGTGGTCTGCCTTAGCTTGCATTTCCTGAATTGCAATTCTTCTGGCTATTCTGGCCTAAACCCTCTTTTGCTGGTAAAATAACTGGCTATTATATTATTAAAGTTGACACATATATAGCACTATCAGAATTGTTACCCACACCCCTAGAGAAAGCAACTTTATAAACTAGTTTACAATGCATATGTATGTTTCCTTCTACCTTCAGTCTTATAGGCTCCACTCATTTCCAGAATTACTTAGATGACCACCTTTTTCCCCACAATGACCTTATTGTGGTTGTTTTCATGCATTTGCAATACAGTTAAATTCTCTCAACGTAGTTTGCATTACTTCCTGAGATTCCCCTCCCTCATAAATGACTAAAAAAAAAACAAAAACAAAAACAAAAAACTGGCATACAATAGGGTGCTCTTTCTGCTGTAAAATCCTATTGATTTTGAAAAATACATAATATCATGTATCCACCATCACAGTATCATAAAGACTATTTCTACCACCCTAAATCTCCTGTGCTTCACTTATTCATTCCTCTTCCCTTCCATTCCACTGGAAACCTTCAGTCTTTTTACTGTTTCTATAGTTTTGCTTTGCCCAAAATACTATATAATTGGACTCATACAATATGTAGACTTTTCATGCTAGCTTTTTCCACTTAGCAATATGCTTCTAAGATTCCTCCATATATTTTTTGAATTGATAGCTCACTCATTTTATCACTGAATATTATATAATTTGTATGTACCAGTTTGTTTATTCAACTATTGTGGATATCTTGTTTAATTTCAGTTTTGGAATTATGAATTAAGTTGCTGTAAACATTCCTGTATAGGATTTCAAGTCAGATGTGTAAATACCTAGGAGTATGAATGCTGGCTTGTATGGTAAGTACAAGTTTAACTTTGTAAAAAATTCCCAAACTGTCTTCCAAATTGGAATTATTTTATATTTCCACCAGTAATGAATGCAAATTCTTGTCACTCCACATTCTCATCAACAATTAGTATTGTGTGTGTTTTTTTAATCTAACAATTGTAATGGGTGTTTAGTGGCATTTTATTGCTGCTTTAAGTTACAATTCCCCAATGGTGAATAAGTTTGAGCATCTTTTCATATGCTTGTTTTTCATCTGTACATTAGGATCTTATGGGAACATTTTCCCTAGTTTCTCACCATTAAATTTGTTAGCTGTTAGATTTCTGTAGATGTTCTTCACCAAGTTGAAGATGTTCTTCTGTATTCATCATTTGCTGAACATTTTTTATTATAATTGGATGGTGCATTTTGTTAAATGCTTTTTGTGACCATATGATTTCTCTTCTTTATCCCATTGATAAGGCCAATTACACTGATCAGTTTTTCAATGTGTGACCAGACTTGAATACCTGGAATAAATCCCATGTTGTTATGGTATAAATTTAAGTTTGTACATTGTTAGATCAGTTCTCCTAATATTTTGTTGAGGTATGTTTTTTCTGTTGTTCGTGTTTGGTTTTTCATTTATTGCATTTTGCATTTATTTTTTTCTGTTTGTATTTTTGTTTATTTCTTTTTCATCTGTGTTCATGAGAGATATTGGTTTGTACTTTTTCTTTCTTGTAATATCTTTATTTGATTTTGATAGTAGGGCAAGGCTGGCCTTATAGAGTGATTTAGGAATTATTTCCTCTATTTCTATTTGGAAGAGATTGTGTGGAATTGGTATCATTTATTTATCTATGCCTTTTGAACAAAACAAAGATTTATGTTTCTGTTCTGAGTATGCTCCTTTCTATGGCAGTGTTTACCACCTGGAATCTCTGCCAGATGGCTAGATTATATTAAGGAAAAATTAGTTTTGTTTTGTCCATCATTATTTACATTTTAAAATATATTTTTTGACTCCTCACCAAATGAAAACATCTATATATTTTATAAATCCATTAATATAGGCTTTTCTTGTTTATTACTATACCCTCAATGAGTAGCTCAGTGCATAGTAGATACTGAGAAACTAGTTGCTGTCTCATCATGGAACACACACAAAGGCATTTAGTAAAATGTCTTAAGAACTAAAAATCAAGTACATCACTTAGCACAAAAGGAATAATTTTATGACTTTTTAATGTTTAATAAAAGCAGTAGGAGATTACTACTTGCAGACAGATGAGGCATAGTGAAATATCTTATTTGAATTTGCCTCCTGCAAGTGAACAGGCTGAGAAAATTATGGAACTGAATTTCTCCCATATCCTATGGTGTCTAAACAGCTATACATCTTTTTAAGATATCCCTTGTGTGAACTAGGTCATTGAAAATGATAGGTGCACATTGGCATATTAACACTATAAGAAGAGCACAGTTCTCAAATTGTTAAAATCCTCACTGTCATACAAATAGATAATGAGCATGTGTCAATGTCACATTCAACTCATTAATGAGGGAACTAGCAGGATGGCATAGCTTATTAAAATTGGATATGAGGAACTAGGACTTATATAGTCAATGTGGAGAGAAATGCTGAAATATGATTGCTAGTTTCAAGAACTGTGAAGAGTCTAATAATTTTGTCTTACTTGCAAGCTAACAACTTAGCTTTGCTACAGTTTCATGGATACTTATAGAACACATGAGACTCTCTGGTCAAAGACAGAGGACAGTTAATTACTCACAGACATATCAGGAATCAGAATAAAGCATTTTTAAAAAGAATTCTATGAGCTCCATTACCAACACAAGGCAATATGATAAAAGTTGGATGTGTCAAAGAAAAATAGCACTAGGTAGGTTTAACAGGCAAGGCAGACTTTATTCAGACTATTGTAAAAGGGGTAGAAAAAATGAATTCCAGGCACAATCTCCATATGGGAGCCAGAGGTTTTCTTCTTTGCAATCTTTCCTGAGGAGCCAAAATAACATCTTTGCTCAATCCCAAGACAAGGTGTCGGGAAAAATAGCAAGTCTACTGCAATAAGGGAGAAAGATTGAACCCTATTCCACTGAAAGAAAAAGGATGAGAGTTTTTAAGTGCTGTGGTAAGTTGGTGGAAAAGCGCTTCAGGAATGTGATGAGGCCAACTCTGTTTGTTAATTGGTGTTTTCTAAATCAGCCTCCTACCCTTCCACAGTGACTGGGGAGATAGGGGGTCTATCTTTCTGATTATTCCATTTTCAAAAGGATGGCTCCTAGGTCCTTGAGAAAGATGGTTGTAAACCTGGAAAAAGACTAGAAGATTTACATTTCAATGGGGCAAAGAAGAGTTTTCTAAAGTAAATTCTCTAAGAAAAGGGAGATCTAGGGCCTAGAGTCTGGAAGAAGACTGTCTAAAGTTTAGCCAAGCTGAGGGTCACCTTAAGGCAGTCTTAGATCCACACAGTGGGTTACATGACAGAGAATTTTGATATAGAGATCCCCAATCTTTTGATAATGGGCAATAATCATGCCTGCTCTTTGCTACAGAGGGAGACACCATCATTACCTTTCAAAATTGTTAATAAACAATCCCTTTCACTTTATTCCAGAAAAAGACACTATCTCTGTCTTCCAATCTGTGTGATATAAAACTCCCTGGAAAAAAGAATCTGCCACAAAGGGTGCCTTCCTCTCAAAGTGTGTAGAAATTGGGAAAGACTAGATGGATAATAATCTTCCAAAGCTAATTTAGATACAAACCTGGATAATGTGCAACACACAACAGAAACCTAATGTCTTGGTATCTTCTATGTTAGACAGGAAAAAAAAAAAGTAAACATATTAAACCTTCTTAAATTAACCTTTCTCTCTCTCAATAGTTTAAAACTCATACCCTATAGTAAGTATTGAAAAAAAAAGTTACATTTCTTGAGAATCAGATGACCCTTTGCTGGACTTAATAGAAAATGCTGAAGAATAATGAAAGGGTCACACATTAATATATTTGCCTTTTTCCCACCCAGATTTAGTTTATCCTCAACAATGAAACCTGTGATCTTAATAATACCTAAGCATTATTCCTGATCACAAATAAAGTGGGTTTGTTGTGTTCTTGTGCTAATATCTTTTAAAATATTTCTGACTTTACCTTTTCTTCACACCATTTTAATGGGTAGTGAAAATTAGACATAGATTCAATTAATATCATACATGTGCAATTAAAATTACCAACAATAATTCTACAAAAACTTATAATATTACACTAATTCAGCAGTGTCTACTTAAGGTAGTCTGTGAATTTAAGCAATATATTGTGTCTATTCTATTGTATCTGACTAATTCATTTACATATATGCAAAAAGTTGTGTTAATTAATATGCTTTGTATTATCAGTAAGTATAAAGTCAACGGATATTAAGGATGCAAGGTTAACTTCTATCTTGTGGCTTTACAAAGCCATGATTTATATTTGTACCAACTCTAAGTCTGGGGCTCCACTAGCAATAGAGCACGGTGGTAAAAATGAGGATGTGTCCTTTAAACATATGTAAATAACCATATTGTCATGAAAATAAAGAGCCTGAGGGAAAGCTTTGTGTGTATTATTGGTCACTATTCTGAGGTGTTGGCAGATAAGGCCAGTAAATTAATTCTATAGAGTCATTTCTTTATATCCCTAAATGTTTTTTTTTTAATCTTATAATCTGCATTAAGATTTCCCACAGCCACATTTCATGAATCCTGAGATATTTGTTAAAATGGGATGCTATCCAAAGAAGATTTTACTCCAGTTTTCTGTTTCTATTATCTGATAAATTGAGGTAAAATATAGAAAACAAATATTTTTTTTCCCCAAATGTTCATGAGAAAATAGTGTATTAAAAATTTATCTCATCTTTTCTTGGGTCTTTGCTTCCAAGATGACAAAAAAAAAAAAAAAAAAAAAAAAAAAAAGAAAAGAAAAGAAAAGAAAAAGAACAACAGCCATGTGAGAAAGCACCTCTGCCTGCCCAAGGAAAGGTCATTAAGTTCATCATTTGAAACATAGTAGAGGCCACAGCCATCTGGGATATTCCAAAATGAGTATCACTGATGCCTGTGTGCTTCCCAAGCTGTTTGTGATGCTACATTACTATATGAGTTCATTCACAGCAAGGTAGTCAGGAACCAACACCTCACCCCACCTTAGACCTTCAGGTGCTGCCCCACAACTTCTGCCAAAGACCTTTGTAAGGAGTTGAGTACTTAAAGACTGAAGAAAAACTACCCTCTGGGAAAAAATATAATGAAACTTATACTTTATAGCAGAAAAAGGAACCACATTTCAAAATAAATGATCACCGACAATTTCCCTAAGGAGTTTCATTCATTCCTATATGATTAATCCAAATCCACTGGATTTTGTATCTTGATTCTGCTTTCACAAAGTCATCTGCTTTTGGAAAAGAGTCCTGTAGGTCTTGAGAAGCTCTTTTGCCCCTTTTCTGTTCTCCCATTTCTGTTCCCCTCTAAGTTTAAAAGAACCTAATTATAGGAATGAGATCGCTAATCAATTGAAACTAACTCCTGACTTATGCTCTCCTGAATGCACACCATGCCTTGTCTAAACTGTTGATTGTTTTCCTAGATAAAAAGAAATAAGAATGAAGAATTAAGCAGTTAAAAAATGACTAGCTCTGTACCCCTAACCACCCCCTTAGCAATCCTGCAGACAGGTCATGTAGGCAAGATAACATCTGAAGAGAGTCAGCCAGTCTGCACTCAGTGGAGAATGATGCAGAACCCAAACTCCTGCCTCAATGATACACTAAGATTCTCACCCCCGCACCAGTTTTTCCTTTTAAAAACTGTCATGGCTGAGCAGAATCTTTGTAGTTGCTGTCTCGACATGAGTCCACCACCTCATCAGATCTCTAGCTTTCTGATTAAAGCACTTTTCCTTTCTACTGACACTTGCCTCTCAAATTCTTGGTTTATGAGTGGCAGGCAGCCTAACATGGGTTCAGTAACGATGCCAGAAATCTGGTTTTTGCAATATTAATAATCAAAGGTACTTGCTATAGTACTTTTCTCTGAAATTCTCTTTTGATATTTCCCCCCGTGGAAACCCCAATTCAGAAGGTAAAGTGATACAACATGACAGGAGAACAGAAACAACCTGTTTATGGAAAGAAAAAAAAAGTGACTGGTTGTTATTATTATTTTCAGATCAACTCTTAATATCAGTTTAGAGAAAATGGACTCTCATGTTGATATAATAAATAACAATTTTTAAATTATTTGGTAGATAGATACAGTGAGGCCCTTACCAAATCTCCTGGGTCTGTTAGTTAAAACTAACATATATGTTATATATATATATATATATATATATACATATATATATATATATAATATATTCTTAACATCATTTTTATTGGTATAAAATTGATGAGCTTTATAGGATGAGTTTCTCTTTTTTTACTGATACCTTTTATCCCATTATGGCTTAAATAAACAGTGTGGCTAAATAAGAATTAGAAAATATACCTACATCTTTCTAAGTTTCTTCTTGCTTCTGTGTACCAAGCTAGGGTTTACAAGTTGAAGAACAAGCCTTTCATATTTTGGCCGCTTTGGAGAACAAAGATTACTTTTAGTGTTAAAAACACCTCCACCTCAGCAGTTTTACTTTCCTAAATGTAGAGTGAGGCAAAAGAAACAACATAAAAAGTGGAGCGCAGGTGAATGGTTTGGCTTAGTAGCCTCATTAAAATAACATCAGCTCTTGCAGACATGAGAAACTTCTGTTCATATTTTTCAAAAAAGTACTTTAAAAGCATGATAAATATAAACTTAAAGTCATTAGGCTTTTGGAATAAGATATTATAATGAGAAAAGAAACTTCTAAATGGGCAGATTATACAGAATGTAAATAATGACTTTTTAAGAACTGTGGTAAAATATACATAACGAAATTTACCATCTTAACCATTTTTAAGTGCATTGTTCAGTAGTGTTATGTATATTCATATAATTGTGAAACAGATCACCAGAGCTTTTTCATCCTGCAAATCTGAAACTCATGCTCATTAAATGATAGCTACCCATTCCCAGCTACCCCCATCCCCTGGCAATCACCATTCAACCTTTTGTCTCTGAATTTGGTCACTCTCGATACCTCATATAAGTGAAATCATACAGTATTTTTCCTTTTGTGAATGGCTTAATTCACTTAGTCTAATGTCTGCAAGGTCATATATGTTGTCGTGTGTGTTATAGTTTCCTTTCTTTTAAATCTGAATAATATTCCACTGTATGAATATACCATATTGTGTTTATCCATTCATCTGTTGATGAACACTTAAGTTGCTTTAAACTTTCGCTATTGTGAATAATGCTGCTATGATCATGGGTGTACAAATATTTCTTCAAAACCCTGCTTTCAATTCTTTTTGTGTATACCCATAAGTGGGATTGCTAGATCATATGGTAGTTCTATTTTTAATTTTTGAGGAACCACTATAGTGTCTTACATAGCAGCTGCACCATTTCCCATTCCCACCGACAGAGCATAAGTGTTCCAATTTCTCCAAATCCTAGCCAACCCTTGTTATTTGCTGTCATTTTTTAAATAGTGGCTATCCTAATAGTTGTGAGGTGGTATTTCAATGAGGCAATAATAATATTTATTATTACCATTTATTAGCAGTAGACTAAATATTCAAAGCCAAGTTCAAACTGCTTATCCTCTTCTTTCTATTATACATACAATTTTTTAAATTATTAATTTTAATAAGCTTTTAAATTGGTATTTTAAACATACACATACATAAGTGCATACAAATATAAGTGCATATACAAATTCATACATATACACACACAAATATTTGTAGTTAGAAGGCAATGTTATTTAAAGCTTAGTTTCAAAATCAAATTGACCTTACACTTATCGTACAAGGACAGGCATTCACTTCAATACATGTACTATCTATAAAAGGAAGCAAAGATCCTTCTCCATGATCTATTATTCTTTTTTTTTTATGATTTTAAGTTTCTTTAAATGTTTTTCACCAAACCAAAGGTGATTTGTTAATTAACTCATTTCAAATATTAACCCAAGATTTTAAAGCGATTAAAGGATCTAGGAAATCTTATTTAAGTTTACATTTTACAGCATCATGATTCTTCTATATGTTTGTCATAGGAATAACTATGACAAATTTTGCATAAACAGCTCTTGAAGTAGTTAAGTTAACCAGAAATAATCAGTTTGATATAGACATTGATTTTTGTAAGTCAATTTATTTGAACACATATGTTTACATTCTCATGACTTTAAATGTTTTGTGGAAACACTGATAACTTTTCTGACCCATTAATTCAATGTAAGAAAACTGTAGGAAGTTCAGAACAATTAGGTTTTTCATTAGGAAATAATCTCAAAGCCTATATAAAATTAAATTTACATAGCATTATATATTAAACTCTGAAGAAAAATACATTTAGTGCAATTTTAAACAAAATTTTCAATTGAGTCTTATTTGTCCAATAATTCACCAGGCTTAAGGTTATTATATAAATTTGTATACAGATGTAAATCTTCATTTATTAATCATTAAAAATGCTTTACAGAAATGTCCATAGCTCGATTTTATTACATTCAGTTGCTAGCTTGGTACCCATTTATATTTTTTCTTCTTTATGATGAAGAATCTCTCTATTTAAGATAACTTGTTTCTTTAGTACACAGGAATGGCAGATTTGAATGAATAAGTAATTTCCAAGAATGTCCCCCAAATCTGTCCACAGTTACATATGGTTGCAATTATAAATACACCAGTGTAATTGGCTAATTACTCTGCTTTCTTGAGAAAGGGGTAAAGGCTTTTCTTCTTATAGACAAACAAAGAACTGGCAGTAACTTCAACCCACCCAGAATATATATGTGTAAACACCTGTAAGAAAAAAGATAATAAAAACCTGTAAACAGAAAGAATGAATTGTTGCCCAATGTTTTTATATGAATTCTATTTGTCACATCTGTCAGAAAGAGGTTGTAGATTTCTTAGATTTTATCTTGCATTCTCTCTGGGACTTTGTAGTACTCAGACCCTGGAATTTGAAGAATTCTTCAAACAAGCTACAGTAAACACAGTGATAAAGCTACAAGAGTATTACGCTACTTTGGTGTTTCTCAACTGTGGGTTGTTTTGCCCAAAATCCTCCTCCCAGGGATATTTGGCAATGTCTGAAGAAGTATTAGTTGCAAAAACTTAGCACAACTGAGGAGCGAGCAGGTAGGCTACTACTGGCATCTAGTAGGTAGAGGCCAGAGATTCTGCTAAATATCCTACATTGCACAGTACAGCCTCCCAAAGAATTATCCAGCCCAAAATATCAATAGTGCTGAGATTGAGAAATCCTGCTCTACATAAAGTAACTTTTCTAAACTTTCACAGCCATTCAGAAAAGCAAGCTGTTTTTTCACACTGAAAGACTTTATATCTGGTGTCTAATAGGTAATTGAAAGACCAATGTCAGTGCCTAAAATTCTCAGTCTTAAAGACAGTATCCAGATCTTATCTGTTCTCAACTAGAATGCATGTAAGAAACAGATTTCTCAGTTCTTGATTTTGAAAGACAAAGAGGCCTTAAGCAGATCAGACAGTCAGCTTTTGATACAAGAGATTCTGAAAATAAACCCAAATTTCTGTGTCTCTGCAAAAATCTCATCATTTGGTTATAGCACTTCTGAAACAGGAGGCTCAGGATAAGCCTAAGTATCTCAAAGCTTTGTTCTTTGTTTCAGTGGATCACAGTTGGGTAAGCCCCTCTAACTCATTACTACTTACAGTCAAATTACTGAAGGCCTGGATTGTCTTTTAGCTTCTATATAAGATACAACACCTAAGGATCCCAGAATATGAGAGCTTTCATATTAATTCATTGTACGCTTTAGCCACATTCATTATTATACAGGGTAATGATATAGCAAAATAAGGGCATGAGAAGAGGAGGCTTAAAATATAAAAATAATGGAATAGTAGGAAATCAGTATAGTTCCAAGGGCCAAAAAACCTACAGTGTTGCAAGAGCATAATTTAAATGTGCAGGTTTAATGGGAGGCAATGATAAGCATACGTTTAATGAGTTTGTTCTAGAAATTGATGGAGATGGCAAGAAATTGGCACAATATTTTTATGCTAGTTTTTCTGAATTTTTCTTCTGAAAAATTGTGCTGACATTTATTTTGCCCATGTTGATAAAAGTTATATGCTATACAAACACATAAATATAACATATACCTTGTTAGACAAAATTTGTAATTGGTTATAATTGATCTTTCTGGGACTTTTAGCCTTATTTCCTATTATTTATAACACAAATGGCCCATGAGTATAAAACATTAACACTTGTAATATGTTAAAATATTCTTTGCTACATTTCCTGTGTAAAGGAAGTTCAAGTGTTAATCTGTTCCTGTCTTTGTTTAAGAATAAGAAAATAGATAGTATGCCAACTATACGGTGAATTTAGTAAATATAGGAATAAAATTATTCTAGAAATATTAATTTATGAAATATTTTAAATGGTAAAAATTAGCAATTCATAATAAAGCATCCTTTTACATTAAATTGATGCAAACAAGAGTGAAGTAGGATGTTTTGCTGTGATCTGCACAGATTTCCTCACAGTGATAAAAAATATAGTTCAAAATAATCCATTTTTTCAAATCAAAGAGACACATTTTGCTACCATTAAAAATCTTTTAGGGAGCTTCCCTGGTGGCGCAGTGGTTGGGAATCTGCCTGCTAATGCAGGGGACACTGGTTCGAGCCCTGGTCTGGGAGGATCGCACATGCCGCAGAGCAACTAGGCTCGTGAGCCACAACTACTGAGCCTGCGCGTCTGGAGACTGTGCTCCGCAACAAGAGAGGCCGCGATAGTGAGAGGCCCGCGCACCGTGATGAAGAGTGGCCCCTGCTTGCCACAACTAGAGAAAGCCCTCGCACAGAAACGAAGACCCAACACAGCAAAAATAAATAAATAAATAAAAAAAAAAAAGAATTGAAAGATCTCATAGGAAACTTGACTAAAAAAAAAAAACTTTTAGTTAAGCTGGACTCCTACTCAGAATAGCAAAATATCTCATTTTCTATTCAGTTGAGCAGATCTTGAATACAGAAATTAAATTTTAAAGTGTGACTAATGTGCTAGATTCTCGGTTCAGTTTGAGTTTCAGACACAATTATCATCAGTGTGCTTGAGATTTTTCATATATAAATATAGCTTTAAATGCATTATTATTATTTGCAGGAACACTTATTTTTATTTACTAGAAAATATTAAAAAATAAGTAATTAATGATTTTTTTCTGATTACTGCTGTTAGTAATCATTTCCTTTTGGGCACTGTTATAAGGAATTCTTACATGATATGCAATTAATATGACCCTTTTAAACAGTGCAAAAAAAATCCTCATCATTCTTCTGCTCTTTTTCACATGTAAAAGACAAACAAAGAGAAATTTTCTGTTGTTGTTGTTCACATGCTTTTTCTCCAGTTCTTAGAAATGTCACTTAAGTTTTAGTGTTCAGTGTCACACCTTCTCTGGAACTCGAGATTCTGGCAGTCTTTGCAGAAATCCTTGACAGCTTGTCAAGCCCAAGGCAAATGCATGTAATCTTTCCTCCCAGTAATTAATAATTAATTATTGCTCATTAATCTTTAATGAATGGTAGCGGGGAATGATCTAGTCTTTAAGACAGGAAAAAACCCACAAAGACATTGTTATTTCAAAAGGAACTTTTTAGTTCAGGACTTTTACAAGTCAAACTAATCCTGGGGCTAATTGTGAAAAATCAATGAGATAAAAAGACACGCAAGCATGCACAGATGCAGTCACACCTGGTCATAACACCTCTAAACTCTTTCTCTTGAGAGAAATTCTCAACTCCTGAGGTTTAAATCACAAGAGCACACTTATCTTCCAAGGTAGGAGAAAAGAACACACCCCAACAGCAGTTTGTTTTCTAGAAAGGCAGGTTTCCTCTTAGAAGCTGAAAGAAGTGACTTTCTGGAACACTGACACAGGATTGTTATTATCTACCCTGTCAGAATTTTTTTTTTTTTTTTTTCTGAACAACAGAAAGAGTTCTCTGGTAAAATAAAGTAGAAGAGGCTGATGGAATCATTTTAATAAATGTGAATCATTAGATGTTATTTGTATTCAGCTTTGTTCTTCAGGTATTCACAGTGTGACCAGTTGTAATGGCAATGTGTTGAGTACTCACTTGATGGAGAAAAGCTAAAACATCTTTTACTTGATATTTGTAGAAATGGTAAAAAGAAGGAAAAAAATGTCCTTTGAAACTACTGAAACTAATGATAGTCTCCAGTGCTGGGGGGGTAGATAATGCTCCTACTCCTGTAGAAATCATTCCAGAATTTCTCAATGCAGGAGGAAAATAAATCCCTTTACAATCACTCTGTACAAATAACAGAAGAAGTAACTAAGCCCGTCACACATATATGAATATGGATCAAGCCTTGAAGATACAAATATACATTATTATCTATATCTTCTCTTGCTAACATCTTATAAGATGCTATATTTTCAGGGATAATTATCTCCAGTCATGTTTCACCAAATGGAAGGATTAAATCTTTCAGACTCCCCTTCATCTGTCCCCTATTCACTACCTATCAAATCTTAGCCCACTAAGTTTATGATGCAATGTTGACTCTCCCAGATTTGCCAAACTTGGTTTTGTTAATTCCCATCTTCAAACCTCCCACTCCCTGAAAATCTCCAAATTCTTTTATCTCTTTAAAATATGGATCAAAACAATTTTTTTCTGTTCCTGTTCAGGTGAATTTAAGCATAGAAACATATATTTTTATGGCTTTATTATATAATGAAGTAAATAATATATGTTTTTTTACCCTATATTGCCTTTAACTTTTCTCGATGAGGTCATTTTATTGTTTCTTCTTTATTGTTTCTCGATGAGGTCATATTATTGTTTCTTCTTTGGGCAAACCCTGTGTAGTATAGAGGCAAATAACAGATTTAAAAGGCAGTGAGTGTGCTTTGGGTGTTTTTTTTTAATCATTATCCTAGAAAATACTTCATATTTTAAAAAGTAAAAATCATGTAATCTTTTTAAACATATCAATTTGTGGAATGACAATAAATTTTAACACTACATGTGATGAAATCACGTAATGTATATTAAAACACTTCATAGACTGAGAAGCAGGAAGAAATTATTATGTACATACATTTTATCATACATCATTGTCTATTATATTGTTTCAAGGCTTACCTGCTAAATTTCCATGAAATTAGATAAATCAAATTAAATATACAAATCTCTAAAATCCAATCAAAATATAAAAGACCTAAACAAAGGAAACATTTGACTCACTTAAAAACATTGCACCTTTATCAAAGGCAGAAGAAGCATATTAGCACAATTCAAGTCTTAATTGTACTTTGTATTATGATTAGGCTAAATAAGTTTTGTGAATGTTTATTAGCAGTATTTTACTTGGTTAATTTGATGTTTGGTTGAATAAACATGACATATCAATACTACAGATTAATATGTGGTTATTGTAATCATTTTATGAGATTTTATATATATATATATATATATACATTGCTTGTGGAAAATATTAACAAATAACTTTATGATTAAAAGTAGACTAGGAGGTAATATTTCCAATATAAATATAGTTTTGAAAATTATAACTATATTTAAACATTATAAAAAATTTTTAATCAGGATGGTAAGTGTATTTTCATGTCTTAATTTTGCATCTGTACTTACAATTTCTGCATAATGTATAGTTATTATTTATAATTACAAACACAAGTTAGAAACAGGATTTTGATTTTTGTTATAAATATTTCCAACAGGCATATATATATATATATATATATATATATATATATATATATATATATATACATGGAAACATTTAGAGTAAATTATCAATAGAAATTATTCCTGTTTATTGGTATTTCTTATGATTTAGTTAGTGTAAACTTTATTGACAACTTGATGTTTGATTTTTTAAATTTTATTTACTAAGACTAATTATTTAGAGAAGTTTTAGGTTTAATGTTTGATATATTAAAATTAGAAAAATCAATAATTATGTCTTTTTAAACTTTTTTCAGGATCATTGTACATTATTTATTTATTTATTTATTTTCAATTTTTATTTATTTATTTGGCTGTGCTGGGTCTTAGTTGCGGTAAGCAGGATCTCTAGTTGCAGCATGCATGTGGGATCTAGTTCCCTGACCAGGGGTTGAACCCGGGCCCCCTGCATTGGGAGTGTGGAGTATTAGCCACTGGACTACGAGGGAAGTCCCAAATAATTATGTTTTAATGGAGTTTATGGGTTAAGGGATGTAAATAACTGGGAGATTATGTAAATTCACTTGTTACAAATCGAAAGCTTTGAAATGAGGCTGAGAATTAGAAATAAAAGCAGAGTTCTAACCTATCTATATTTGCATACACAATGTGCATATAAAAATACATTATACATTCATCAATAGGCCATGTAAATAGCAATCAAGTCACTAGAGAAAGAATGATTAAAGAAACCTTATAAATGAAAGCATTTAAGGAAGTAGTTCTAATTACATTGTAGTCTTTTTTGCACTTGTGCATTATGTCTCATTTTAAAGTACAAGCTTTTCAGAAACCTATCATGCCTACTACCTCAGTTCTTTGCATATAGAAGATGCTCAATTTTTTGTACTCTTGTGATTTCTTTTTTTTTAATTCTCACATACTCAGCCAGACTCTGTCACATGAATATACTTAAAATAAAAAAGTAATTGTAAATTTGTCTCTGAAGTCATCGTATTTAACCCTTTGTGATCTAGACAAGACAGGTGCTACTAGCTCACTTTTTTTTTTTTGGTGAGAAAATATATAGAGATTATGTGATCGAAGTAAAAGTGTTTAACTCATATCATTCATAAGAAATTAGAAGTTATTACAAGTTTACACTCTTTCCCTTCAACATGTAGTAGCTTGTATATACTAACTTGTGCCACTATTCACAGAGATTTACATTCCATGATTCACTCTCAATTAATATTAAAATTAAGTATAGGGACCACGTTATAAGATAAATTGAATACTATAAATTTCAGAAACACTGAAATTTATATGATTATTTGAATTGAGAGACTTATTGTCAATAATATTAGAAACAAAACACACTAATAATTTTTTAAGGTAAAAAATTATACTAACACCACATTAAATATTATAATGCAAATTGAACTGAGGAATTGAAATGGACTATACAAATAGTATAATCAAAATAATATTTTACTTTTTACTTGTATATTTTGATACCCATCTTATAAATCATAATGACAAATCTACTTCCTCAGGAATTGATCCATTGGAAGAGTTAATGAATACTGGTATTCAGAAAAACAAAAACTAGTACATCATCAGAAGTCAGAAAATAATGAGTGATTTCTCTCTCAATAGACAGATAACTTTTTAGAAGATGGTGAATACTTTTCAGTACAAGGATAATTAAAATTATGAAATATATAATTTTATATCTTCTATTTATAACTTTGTTAAACAAAATAAGGTTTTTCCTTTGTTAAACTGGAAGATAAAATCAAGAGAATAGAAAGCTTAAAGCTACAAAACACAGAAAATTAAAGAAATGTGATATATTATGAAATAATATTAGATTTCCTTATGCATTAAGAAATTTAATTATTTAACTTATATTACCTTATTATGAACTATATATACTATATATATATACATCTATACTATAAATTTTTCCTAAATTTAGATGGGCAAACAAAGTTGCCCTTAAAAGATTATTTCTGATAAGATTTTCTCATACCAGTCTGTTAAATTTTCAATTCTTTTTTTTATGTGATCATGTTGTTTTCATGTAAAATGATTGAAATATGATATCAATTTCTATTTCTATTTTCACAAGAGAAATTATTCTTAAAAGAATGAGTGTGCAGCGCAGTGCCCCGGGGCACAGGCAGGTGTTCAGAAACCCAGGCACCAGGCAGTTGCAGGTGAACACCCACCTCAGGGCAGGGTTGGCTAAAGAGTGCCCTGCAGCCCCCAATACTGGACACATCCCCACTTCCCTGGTTGTTACCAGGTTCAAGGCACTGCTCCCCCTGCCTGATTTTAACAACATATGAAAGTGACAGTTTTCTGTTGAAGATGCTCCTTTTATGGAGGCACACGTTTGCACAGGACATTACTCTGGGTGAAGCCACAGGGCAATGTGCCCACAAGTGTTTCCTAGAAGTCAATCACAACAGTCACTGCATGGAAGAATGGTTTCCCCTTGACATGAACTGATGGGTTGGGATCACTCAAGCAGAACCAGATCACCTGCCCTCTCATTCCTTGCTGCTTAAAATTAAGACACGCACAAGGGGCAGGAGAGGAAGCAGATTGTGTCCTCCTGGAGATGCCCTCCCTCTGCAGCAACTCCAGCCTTGTCATCAGCTCATCGAGGTGAGTCTGCAGGCCACTGAGGGACTGTTTGCTGGTCTGCGGAGTCACTGGGGTCAAAGTGAGCTGCTACAACAGGTTCAAGTGTTCCTGCTGCTAAAAAGCTTCAATCTGCTGGTCTCACTGATGCAAAGTCAACTTTACCTGAAAAGAGTAAAAATTCAGTATGGCTGCTTTTGAATAAAAATAGTGCCCTGCTCCAGGAATTTATTTATTCTTCCTTGTTCAGAAAGATTTTTTTAAAACATTGATGGACACTCAAAAAATGAGTGAATCAGTATGTCCTTAAAGGGAACATTGAATTTTTTAAAACATTTTTTTCTTGTAACTCACATAGCCACAAAAATTATAGTAATTTTACTTTACTTTTTAATTTTGACATAATTATGGAATCACAAGAAGTTTCAAAAATAGTACAGAGAGGTGGCTTGCAACCTTCATCTACCTTCCACTAAAGGTAGCATCTTACTTAATTATGGTATAGAACCAAAACCAGAAAATTCATATGGGCACAATACAATTAACTGGGCGATAGGCAATCCTGATATTTCACAAGTTTTTACATGCACTCAATTTGTGTGTGTGAGTGTATGTATGTGTGTGTGGGGGGGTAGAGTCTATGTAACTAAAACATGAAGGTGATTACATTTCACAAAACTATTTTTTTAATTATAAAATAAAATAACCTGTTAAGTATCATTACCTTACACTATAATGTGAAATTCAATTTAAAATTTCAGAGAAAGACTCTAATGAGAAATAATAATTATGTTGAAAATAGCTTTTTGATTATTTTGGTGTGATATGGGAGTTATATTTAATATTAAATCATCTACAAACAATTACCTTTAATAGCATAGGTACTTTATTACATTAAGAAATAAAGCACTAATTTTTGTTACTGTAAATGTGATGGTTGCTGATTAAAATTGAAACAATCCAGAAACAATGAAGATGAAAATTTTGTAACAAAAGAAATATTTTGAGATGTTGACAATTCTGCATATTTCACCACCCTTCCTCAAATCTACTGAACAGAGAGTGAATATCAAATTCTAGATCTCTCTTAATAGAGGAAAATATATTAAAATTTGTCTTATAAACTTGGTAGCTTAAACATTTCCAGGCATAAAAATTTAAGGTGGATAATTGTGTGGCAAATGATCATGAACTACCAGAGATTTTAGATTGTTCTAAAATAAGGACTAAATTTGCCAAAGATGTATCTTTTTGAATACAAAATTTGTACTTTTTTCTAACTATGATATTTGATTGTTTTGTTTTTGGAGAGGGTAACAGTAAAGATAAATATTTTAGTGTCTATTATTTATTTATATACCTGAGACTATCCCTAGAGTCAAGTCTATTTCAAAAAAACATGCAATGGAAGCAATCTAAGTGTCCATCAACAGATGAATGGATAAAGAAGTTGTGGCACATATATACAATGGAATATTACCCAGCCATAAAAAGAAACAAAATTGAGTTATTTGTAGAGAGGTGGATGGACCTACAGTCTGTCATACAGAGTGAAGTAAGTCAGAAAGAGAAAAACAAATACCATATGCTAACTCATATATATGGAATCAAAAAAAAATGGTTCTGAAGAACCTAGGGGCAGGACAGGAATAAATATGCAGACATAGGGAATGGACTTGAGGACACAGTGGGAGGAAGAGTAAGCTTGGACGAAGTTAGACAGTGACATGGACATATATACACTACCAAATATAAAATACATAGCTAGTGGGAAGCAGCCGCGTAACACAGAGAGATCAGCTCGGTGCTTTGTGTCCACCTAGAGGGGTGGGATAGGTAGGGTGAGAGGGTGACACAAGAGGAGGACATATGGGTATGTACGTATATGTATAGCTGGTTCACTTTGTTATACAGCAGAAACTAACACACCATTGTAAAGCAATTATACTCCAATAAAGATGTTAGAAAAAAAAAAAGTAAGATTTTTTGGGTAGTTCTGTACATAAATATATATTTACTTTTCACCTCCAGTTTTAAGTTGATATATTTCTGTCTTTCTGATTATTAAAAGCAAATTCCACTTTAAACTTTTCAGAATAACTGATTATTCCCTGACATCTTAAATCTTTATGAGTCAAGTTTCTTTATAAGAGTTTGCAGCTTTTAGATTGTGGATAAATATAAAATCATTGGCTTACATTTCTCCTCCTTGAATGTCTTTTAGAAGTTACTATAATTATCTTCTAGCATAAAATAATTCTGTCAAAAATTATGACAATGATTTGCTTTTCTCTCCTTTATATTTGACTAAGTATTTCTCCTGGAGGCCAAAGAAATGTTGCTTTTTCTTTAAAATTCAATAATTTTACCATCATATTTCTATTTGCCTTCTTGGTTAATTTTATCCAATAATGGGGTACTGTTTAAATACATAGTATACAGTAATTTTTCTTTCAGGATTTTTTCTTGAATCATAATATGTAGTATTTGTTATGTTCCATTGTATTAATTTCTGCCTTGAACATTCTTTCTATAAACATATATAGTATTTTCTTTTTTGTGTATATATTATTTTCTTTCAAAGTATTTTCTTCTTGTACATTTATTTTTGAAATAGATAAGCATAGTGGAAACAGCAATGAGAGAGGAAGGGGAAAATGAGCACCAAATGATTGGGAAAATATGTGAATTGGAAGACAGCTGTGTATGTTTTTAAGGGAATAGAAGAGTTACCAGACAAGGAGAAGTTGAAGACACAGGAGAAAGACAAAATAATTATTCAAGTCAAATTTCTGGTTGTGATAGCAGGAGATGGGCTTCAGATCTCATGAATAGGGAGGGGCTGCCTGTCTTAAACAGGATGAGAAGCTAACATACCTGAGACTGAAGTGGCAACACTAAGTATGTGTACGTATGTACATAAATTTGTAGAAAGGATCAATACTGGGAAATAGTTTACACTTAATGGCCAGGAGATAAAGTCATCTAATGGCATGATAATGAAGTAATATGGATGGATAGCTTAACGAGAATGGAGAAGATTTTGAGTAATGAGTGAGTAAATTGGTAGAGCAATTAGATGAAGGAGACATGGAATGGTTTTCAAGTGTCAATAGGATTTTGTTACAATTCAAGACAATTAATTTGTCCTAGAACTTACCTGCATGATCAAAGGGTTAGCTCAAGCATTACTCAAAAGCTTAGGTGTAGCACCAGAGAAAACAGAGTACAAGCCTGATATATGTATGGAATGAAATACAAATATGGTCATCATAGGAATACAGTAAGTAACTGCATCTTAAATATATTTTAAAATACTTTTTTTTTGCATGGGTGCCACTGTTTGTAATTTATTTTAAAACTATACTCATATTATCTATTTAATCTGGGTTTATTTTGTCATCAGATTATTCTAGTCAAAAATGACTTAAATAGACACACACATATTAATACTATATTTTATTTCCCGAAGAAAGGAAATTAATTGTCTAAGTCATTATTCGTATGGCTTTATATAGCTTTGTAGGCTAATTATCAAATGAATCTATCAGAATTACTTCATCATGTCTTCAATTTTCAACTGCAAATTGTTCTTTTACAGGTTAGATATAAATTCAAGTTTCATTATGTAGATATAATCCCACTATATATATCTATAGAACTATAAATATCTATGTGAAATTAGCACAATGACCCTTCCTTAAGGATGTGTAGAAATGCTCATTTAATCTATAATTAACCAATAAATATGACAGAAGACCATTTTATTTGAGTACCAATGATGTAATTTTTTTATTTATATGATGTAGTAAATGAGACAGATTCTCTTATTGCTAGTGATAATTTCATTCTGCAAATTGGGCAAATTCAGAATTTTATAGCTCATTCAGAATCACTAAGTTCTACAGTTTATCACTTTAAATAATGTGGATGCCAGAATGAGAGGATCTATTTGGAGAGGTGAGCTCATTTTCAAGAGATATCTATGCCATTTGGTTAATAAACCTAGGGGAAAAAAATGAACTTACTTGGTTTCTCTTTTCACCTATGTCTCTCAGCTTCATTCCTATTGAGAAAAGAAAATCTACACTCACCTTAAGATTGATGATTATATATCACAACAATATTTTTCATTTCATCCCATTTTCTAGGCAGAGAGTCTGAGAACTCTATGAGTGCTCTTGAATTCTAAAATAAATATGTTCTCTGTGTAACAGGTTATTTCGCACATTCAAAATCTTGTCAACCTAAACATGTTATATTATTCCAGGAGATAATGCTCCCCAATTGCTCAGCTAAAAATAGTGAGGAGAATGATTCAAGGCTACCAAAAGTTATGTACTTTCCTCTGGGTTACATGTGTTTCTTTCTTGTGAAATGTCCACCGTATATGTGTATAACGTAGCTCAGTTTTAGAATTACTCTATTTAGATTCATATTTTGCAACAGCTCTTTGAACTTAACATCTCTAAGCCTTAATCTCTTCATTTGTAGTGGAAGAGAATGACCTATACTCACTATGTTAGCTTATGAAAAGTTTTAAATCTTATGCTTAATCCATAGTTACCACTTAGAAAATGTTAAAAATAAATATCAGTATATATGCCAGTCAGTAAATGGCATGTTTTTAAAACAGTATTTTTCCTCTTCATCTCTATTCAATGTTATTTATTTAATTTCCATGTAAAAACACTGAATCACACATGAATAAGTGATGTATTGAGGGACAACAGTAACCATTTTTTCTTTTCTATAAATTTAGATGAATACCCCTATACTTTCTACATATGCTTCTACAGTCTACATAATAGAGTATGAAATTGTTAAAAAGACTTCTCACACTAGCTGATTCAGTCAGAAGGAATATATAATCTTGTGTAGCAGTCAGTAAAATATAGTCAGAGTGTGGAAATGAGTGCTTACAGAAATGTAGGAGGAGCTGGGAAGTGAAACTTTGGAAAGGGGGTGAGGTGAACTGGAGTAACAGTCACTGGATCTGCCTGAAGCATCAGCAGTGGTGGATAAGATGGAACTTGTAGGAAAGTCTGAGAAACCCTGCATATCTGGAAGCTGAGTTGGCACTATGAAGGTGAAGCTTGTGAAGATCTAGAACATTTGAGAAAGCTCTAAGAAATCACCTTTACATTCTCTTCCATTATAGGTTATTACAGGATATCAAGTATAGTTCCCAGTGCTATACGGTTGATTCTTGTTAGTTATATATTTTATATACAGTAGTGTGTATATATTAATCCTAAACTAATTTATCCTTCTCCCTTTCTCCCCTTTGAGAACCATAATTTTTCTATGTCTGTGAGTCTATTTCTGTTTTGTACATAAGTTCATTTGTATCATTTTTTTTAGAGTCCACATATAAGTGATATCATATATTTGTCTTTCTCTGTCTGGCTTACTTCACTTAGTTTGATAACCTCTAGGTCCATCCATGTTGCTGCAAATGGCATTATTTCATTCTTTTTCATGGCTGAGTGATATTCCATTGTATATATGTACCACATCTTCTTTATTAATTAATCTGTTGATAGCCAACCCAAACTAACACAACATTGTAAATCAACTATATTTCAATAAAAATATTAAAAAATAATAATTTTAAAGAAAGAAACCACCTTTAAGAAACCTGCTTCCTCTGAGAAGACCACTGCATCTAGGGGAAGTGTCACTTTTGTAGTTCTAGATGGCAGGCATTGTGCTATTGTTGGTCAGCTTTAGTGCAAGTGGGAGGAAATAAGGCATAGTTGCCCCCAATTTATCATCATGTGTGTGTACCATAACCTACTAAGAGTAATGATTTTTGCTTCCTTTCTGCCTTCTAAATCTTGCTGGTTTCCTTTCTTGGCCAACTCTCACTTGGAACAATATAGGGAGGATATTATAGGAAACAATTTCACTGGCCTTGGGTGGGAGTAGTAGTTCCAAAGTGACAACTTGCCATCCAACATATTTTATTAAGAGGAGGAATCATCTATCCTCATACTTCTGACAATAGTGATCTGAAAATAAAAATAAAGGAAGTTACTCTCTCCTAAAGCAAAAGTCTATATAAAATACCTTAAGAGAGCATTTTTTGGTCAAGCAATAGGTAGAACCATTAAAAAAAAGTCATTTGGTCTTCATAAGATACTGACAGAGACAAAGCTGTCTTATGCATAAAATTGATTAAAATTATATTTATTTGACTTTTAACAATTACATAAGGAGAAACTGAATTATATGGGTCTTGGTTAAAAACTACATAAACATATTTTATCTTCATCTTAGAATTTTAATTGGAAATTAGATTTTATACAAATTATTACAGCCCACTAGTATAAGAATAGCTTAGAGACAGATTAGGACCAGTATTAATTTTAAAAATATAACCACAGCCAGATGAAAAGAGACACTATTCTTATGTCATAAGATTTATTCACTTAAAAATTAAATTACAATTATTTATATGATCTGTTGTTTTATTCTTTATATATGTACAAATATTACTATAAAATATATTATGTATATAGCTTTCCTTCTAAAATATTGCTCAACTCATTCTCAAAAAAATTTTTTAACCCATTGAGCATCTCACACTATGCTGGTCTGGGTCACCATCATTTCTTTCCAGAGTTGTTGAAATATCCTCCTAACCTTTCTTCTTGCTTTTACTTCTGTGTTCCCCTGCATGCCTATTTTCAGTACATAAACCAAAGCACTCTTAGTAACTTAAGTCAGATCATGTTATTCCTTTACTCAAATTCATGCTATGCATTTTTCTCAAACATCACAGGCATGTTCATGTTCCAGCGCCTCTTGCAGGTCTTACTTAAATATCTTACTTAAATATTAGGTACTTACTTAAATATCACCTCTTCTCATGTAATCTAATCTGGACCCTCTAACAAACACCCCAGTTGCTCATGACTACCTGTCGCCTCCCTGATTTATCTGCCTCATTCATACATTTCACCAGCTAACTTGCTATCATTTTTTGGTGCTTATTTTGCAGATGCTAACTCTAAAAAATAAATTCCCTGAATTCATAGACTTGTTTTTCTTTTGGTCATTGTTGTATCCTCAACAGTTAGAAAAGTGCCAGGCACGAAGCAGGTGCTCACTGAATATTTGTTGGATGAAAGAATGAATACCAATAAAAATACAGTATATTTTGAAATTTTGATAAAATTTAGTATCATCATCTTAATAAATATTTTAATTACTTTCACAATAAAACCTTTAAGTATGAATTTGGTGACAGAATTGTCATCAAATTATGAACATAAAAAAATATGATTATGTATGATGGTTTCTTCACCATCATGTTAATAATGAAATTCAATGACTTTTAGGAAAAAAGTAACTGCCCACACAGGTTCTCTCAACACAAATCTGAAGTCCATCACATATTCATTCTACATACTTACAGAGATAGACATTTCTTCCATATGAAAATTCACATAAAAATATTGTTTGTGTTAATCAAATATTCAGATATGTTTCTGTTAACATTCTTATACAAAAGCAAATATGGATAAGCCTTCAACTCAAAAGTAAAATGAAAGAATTGAGCAAGAATGGTTTTCTGACAGAAACAAATGTTATCAGTGATAAATTCAGTGGAAATTTTCTATTCGAAGCATTGAGTTTTGATGTATAAATTATATGAAAATTATAATAACTTTGGTTCCTAAGAATAAACAGTAGATAAAAGCCTCTGTATTACCTTAATACTAAAGTCTAAACTGTGAAATTATTTTTTTAACATCTTTATTGGAGTATAATTGCTTTACAATGGTGTGTTAGTTTCTGCTGTATAACAAAGTGAATCAGCTATACATCCCCATATCTCCTGCCTCTTGCGTCTCCCTCCCATCCTCCCTATCCCACCTTCTAGGTGGTCAAACTGTGAAATCTTGAGAAGATAAAAATGTATCTGAATTTGTTTTATTCTGTTGTGAAAAACATTACTACATAATTTAAACAAAAACTTACTGGATATTTTATGTCTATTTTATAGAAAAAAATTCTATGAGCCAAAGAAAGCATTATATTTTAACTCTAATAATTAAAAAAACTATAGCATATAGCATACAATGACATTTAAAATGTTCATTAGAGGACACATCTACCTCTTTTGCAAAAAAAATTAATTACATTTTAAATTATAACATAAGTCATGAGTTTACTTATGTGTTTAAGATGACTGGACATCTTCAAAGATGAATAAATATTTATTTATGAAGAAAATGTTATCATCCTAAATACTGATATTTAACAGAGTAATTGAATATTGCTTTCATATTCGTTTTCCAGATTTTCTAAAGTACTTTATTGAAAAGAGAAAAAATAAAACATAATAAAGAAAATTAAATTTTGGAAAGTTACCTTTATCATATTCTTGAACAAAAATTAGATGAAGTATATACAAGCATTGTAAATTTTATATTTCGACAAAAAGAAAATGCATGTGAGACCAAAATTACTTCTAAAACTCCTATTAGCTGATGTAAGAGTTGTTACAGATAAGAGATTACCAACTTGTATATAACTAAAACTGCATTAAAATCAAGTTCCCATATACCCCTGTCCCCACACATGCACAGCGTCCCTCACTATCAATATCCTGTACCAGAGTGGTACAAATGTTGATAGTAAGAAAGTTTGTGCACCTGTTTGTGTGTGTACTTTATGCTCAATTTTGTTGTGAAAGTAAAACTGCTCTAAAAAATAAAGTCTATTTAAATGGTTGGGAAATCAATGGTCAATGGTTACACAAAAATGACAGAAAAATGAAATATATAAGTTAATGACAAAAGCTGAAATCTTGTGTTTATATAAGAAGATTTTTTCCTCTTGTTATATACTTGTCCTAACTTAAAATAACTGATCTCTATTAAGGTTGATAGAGTGACAAAAAAAATACTATATGGCCTTTATACATGGTTTTCATTAACACTGTAAATTTATTTTGTGAGTTCTTGAGCTTGACTTATATAAAATTGTATCTAGATGAATGATTTTATTTCCTTCTAAGGCTTGAATGGTTTGGAGTTTTATTTGGCACTTGACAAGCTACATTATGTCATATTATCAGCCATGTATTAGACAGAAAACTAATTATTTCAAAGAATAGCTACATGGAAAAATAAAGGATGTAAAGTTGTGTTTTCAGGGGTGGTAGCAGAAGAAAACCATGAGATTTGGTAATAGAGAAAGTTTAAGTTTAAAAGATTTAAAATAAGTTTAAAAGTCCTCTCATTGATCGTTATCTTTATACAATATAATTATAAATAAAATAAATGCAATTCAAGAAGTGTACCCAGAGTTAGAACGTGCATGAATATAAGGATATTTGATGTCAACATATATATCTATATATCTTGGAATTAATGAATTAGAAAAATGACAAGAATAATCATATATCCCATGGATTTGAATTGAAACACATGGTTTGGAATTTTTACCTATAGTTTTGTTTCAATCTGGTTTATTATCTTCTTCTATCATAAATAGGTCTCTAAAATGAAATCAGATTTTGGGACTTCCAAATTTCATACTTAGAACAAGACAGTGCATTGTACTTATTCTAAAGCTATATGTTATTTTTTTTCCCACTTAAAAATTGATTCAAAATTTATTTGATTGGTTAGTTCGTTGTTAGTGCTGCTTGGTAAATCTAGTTTGAAACGTGTTTTACTTTTTAAAAAAATCTTTAAAATATCCAATACATTATGTTGGATTTCATTCTGCTTTGCTATTGGGATCATGATTTTAATATGCTGCTGTATTTGTTAATTTTCAAAAGTCCAACAAAATAGTGATGTTTAGGAAGTGGAAATTCATTTTAAATAGCACCAGTATTTTTCTGCATCATATAGTACAAAGAAAATAGAAAAAATATTTTAGTGTGGCTATCCAAGATTATTCAAAATTATAAGTTCCAGAGTTTTTCTCCCAGGGGCCACTAAAGGCTTGCATCAATTTCCTTCACCTTACTTTGTTTAATTATGAACTTCTTCAAGGGCATACTTCATTTATCATTCTATTCCCAGTGACTGGCCTAATTTCTGATAGAATAGCTGTTAATACTTGCTATAGAAAGTTGAATGGCTCTCAGTTTCTTTGGGAAATAATTTTCATTTCAGTGATAAATGTAACTGAAGGTGGATCAGAAATGTTTAGAATTCTAAACACACATGTTTAAAAATTCTAAACAACAGAATGGAGAAAGTATTGGAGGTGATAAATCATCAAAATTAAAATTATATTAGTTTAGTCTGTACTTACATAAAAAAATTATAGCAATACATTTGAGAGTGCTTTAAAACCATAGAGATTGAAAATATTGATGTGGCTCATTATATGTATATATTTGGATATATATATATATATGTCATTTCCATAGGTAGAGTTTGAAGATAATTACAAAATAGGAAATAACATAGGTTTCTTGGTATTATTCTTTTTTGTTTTTAATTGATTTATAAGCAAGTAAACTTTCAGGCTAATCTCTAGTTTGTGATGAGATTAAAGCTATATTATTTCAATGTATCATGCATATTTTTAAATAAATGCATTAAAGAAAATGCACCAATAGTGATTAGAGCCTACTATTATTTGAATGCACTGTAAAAAGGTGTGTGTGGTGTCATGAATGTCAGTGAAAATGGCAGAGTAGGCAGCTCCAAGATCCTGATTCATTATAGACAACTGTAAAGTCAAGCAATAACTCTTAGAATTAACTTTTTAGAAACTGTGGAAAATAGTCAAAAGTTTACAGCAACCAAGAAAATGTTAATCAGAAAAAGGTAACTTAAAAACAATAGGAAAATTTGTAACATTTTTACTTATTCTTACACCACCACCATCCTTTTCTCAGCAGTCTTGAAAATTGCAACCCCTGTTCCCAGTGTGGGATTCTCATTATTGGTTGTGTAGAGAAAAGTGAAGACCTTATTATCAAAGAATTGTGCTTGTCTGTTTTAAACTGTCTAGGAGCTACCTGAAGGAATGATATAAAGTGCTTCCCTTTGTTTCACTTAATTCAGAGATTGATCGGAGCAGAATGACAGCTTTAAAGATGACATCCCTTGAAAATATTGTAAGGCAAATGAACTATCCACAGCCCGCTAGGATAAAAGAAGACAGTTGAGGCAAACAACAGGCACAGAAAATGCCTAGGAGGAAAAAGCTAGGAGAGAGTTTCTCTGGAAATTAGGGCATTACAAACGTTCATGTAATAGGGGGAATTTAGAAGGCTGTTAACATGCATTGGCCAGGCCACATGCTCAGAAAAATCCTGAGAAGACCCTATGTTGACACCTATGGCTTGTATTTAGGCTAAGTGCACACAGGAAGTGAAGACTAAAGCAGAGTAGTAAATAGCCAGATAAGCATTGAAGGAGTATCCCAGCATAAAGCAAATCTGCAAAGAGTTGGATAGCTTTTTCTTTAGTCTTTTGGTTTGTTCATTTTAGCTCTAGGAATTTAGGGAAATCTCTATCAAAACACTAGCTGAACAAAACTTAAAGATGTCAGAGACCACACATGACAAATAATACAGACTTAACAAAATTATTTTTAAAAAATCTTTAAACAAAAAAACACTGCATCTCAGAGCAAGAAACAGAAACAAATCTTGAAGAGGTGGAGGCCATCTGACTTTCAGAGCCACCAAGTATCATACCCAAAATGTCCAATTTTCAATCGAAATTAAAAACATATAATGAAACAAAAGTTTGTGAATAGAAATTATTCTTGAGAAAGTACAGACGTACTAACAAAAACTTTAACTGTACTAAATATACTTATGTATCTTGTGCAACACTGTGAATGTCACTGAATTTTAAACTTTAAGATGATCAATTTAATGTTATGTGAATTTTACCTCAATTTAAAAAATATATTGATTATTCTTATATTAATACTGTAAGATATCTAAATGGATATCTGGCCAATAGGCTTAGAAATTTTAAAAAGATTGTATTTTCTATTTATGGTTCTCTCATTGATAGACCAGGTGACCTAATATTGACCAAACTTTTTCAACATTTTCTCTTTTTTTCTTAATCTACAGTGCATTGATTTTTTGTTTGTTTGTTTTACATCTTTATTGGAGTATAATTGCTTTACAAGTGTGTGTTAGTTTCAGCTTTATAACAAAGTGAATCAGTTATACATATACATATGTTCCCATATCTTTTCCCTCTTGCATCTCCCTCCCTCCCACCCTCCCAATCCCACCCCTCTAGGTAGTCACAAAGCACCGAGCTGATCTCCCTGTGCTTTGTGGCTGCTTCCCACTAGCTAACGATGTTACGTTTGGTAGTGTATATATGTCGATGCCACTCTCTCACTTTGTCACAGCTTACCCTTCCCCCTCCCCATATCCTCAAGTTCATTCGCTAGTAAGTCTGTGTCTTTATTCCCGTCTTACCCCTAGGTTCTTCATGACAGTTTTTTTTTCTTAGATTCCATATATATGTGTGAGCATACGGTATTTGTCTTTCTCTTTATGACTTACTTCTCTCTGTATGACCGACTAAAGGTCCATCCACCTAACTACAAATAACTCAATTTCATTTCTTTTTATGGCTGAGAAATATTCCATTGTATATATGTGCCACATCTTCTTTATCCATTCATCCAATGATGGACACTTAGGTTGTTTCCATGTCCTGGCTATTGTAAATAGAACTACAATGAACATTTTGGTACATGACTCTTTTTGAATTATGGTTTTCTCAGGGTATATGCCCAGTAGTGGGATTGCTGGGTCATATGGCAGTTCTATTTGTAGTTTTTTAAGGAACCTCTATA
Source organism: Grampus griseus (assembly GCF_964374135.1). NCBI lineage: Eukaryota > Metazoa > Chordata > Mammalia > Artiodactyla > Delphinidae > Grampus > Grampus griseus. The sequence continues at coordinate 51,403,589 of NC_139012.1, forward strand.
CTGTTCTCCATAGTGGCTGTACCAATTCACAATCCCACCAGCAGAGCAGGAGTGTTCCCTTTTCTCCACACTCTCTCCAGCATTAATTGTTTCTAGATTTTTTAATGATGGCCATTCTGACCAGTGTGAGATGACATCTCATTGTAGTTTTGATTTGTATTTCTCTAATGATTAGTGATGTTGAGCATTCTTTCATGTGTTTGTTGGCAATCTGTATATCTTCTTTGGAGAAATTTCTATTTAGGTCTTCTGCCCATTTTTGGATTGGGTTGTTTGTTTTTTTGTTATTGAGCTGCATGAGCTGCTCGTAAATATGAGAGATTAATCGTATGTCACTTGCTTAATTTGAAAATAATTTCTCCCATTCTGAGGGTTGTATTTTGGTCTTGTTTATGGTTTCCTTTGCTATGCAAAAGCTTTGAAGTTTCATCAGGTCCCATTTGTTTATTTTTGTTTTTATTTCCATTTCTCTAGGAGGTGGGTCAAAAAGGATCTTGCTGTGATTTATGTCATAGAGTGTTCTGTCTATGTTTTCCTCTAAGAGTTTGATAGTTTCTGGCCTTACATTTAGGTCTTTAATCCATTTTGAGCTTATTTTAGTGTATGGTGTTAGAGAGTGATCTACTCTCATACTTTTACATGTACCTGTCCAGTTTTCCCAGCACCACTTATTGAAGAGGCTGTGCTTTCTCCACTGTACATTCTTGCCTCCTTTATCAAAGAAAAGGTGACCATATGTGCGTGGGTTTATCTCTGGGCTTTCTTTCCTGTTCCATTGATCTATCTTTCTGTTTTTGTGCCAGTACCATACTGTCTTGATTACTGTAGCTTTGTAGTATAGTCTGAAGTCTGGGAGCCTGATTCCTGCAGCTCCGTTTTTCATTCTCAAGATTGCTTTGGCTCTTTGGGGTCTTTTGTGTTTCCATACAAATTGTGAATTTTTTTGTTCTAGTTCTGTGAAAAATGCCAGTGGTAATTTGATAGGGATTGCATTGAATCTGTACATTATTTTGGGTAGAAGAGTCATTTTCACAATGTTGATTCTTCCAATCCAAGAACATGGTATATCTCTCCATCTATTTGTATCATCTCTAATTTATTTCATCAGTGCCTTATAATTTTCTGTCTATATGTCATAAAATACATGTCTTTTGTCTGCTTAGGTAGGTTTATTACTAGATATTTTATTCTTTCTGTTGCAATGGTAAATGGGACTATTTTCTTGATTTCACTATCAGATTTTTCATCATTACTACATAGGAATGCCAGAGATTTCTGTGCATTAATTTTGTATCCTGCTACTTTATCACATTCATTGATTAGCTCTAGTAGTTTTCTGGTAGCATCTTTAGGACTCTCTATGTGTAGTATCATGTTATCTGCAAACAGTGACAGCTTTACTTCTTCTTTTCTGATTTGGATTCCTTTTATTTCCTTTTCTTCTCCGATTGCTGTGGCTAAAACTTCCAAAACTATGTTGAATAAGAATGGTGAGAGTGGGCCACCTTGTCTTTTTCCTGAACTTAGTGGAAATGCTTTCAGTTTTTCACCATTGAGGATGATGTTGGCTGTGGGTTTGTCATATATGGCCTTTATTATGTTGAGGAAAGTTCCCTCTATGCCTACTTTATGCAGGGTTTTTATCATAAATGTGTGTCGAATTTTGTTGAAAGCTTTCTCTGCATCTATTGAGATGACCATATGTTTTTTCTCCTTCAGTTTGTTAATATGGTGTATCACATTGATTGATTTGCATATATTGAAGAATCCTTGCGTTCCTAGAATAAACCCCACTTGATCATGGTGCATGATCCTTTTAATGGGATGTTAGATTCTGTTTGCTAGTATTTTGTTGAGGATTTTTGCATCTATGTTCATTAGTGATATTGTCCTGTAGTTTTCTTTCTTTGTGACAACTTTGTCTGGTTTTGGTATCAGGGTGGTGGTGGCCTCATAGAATGAGTTTGGGATTGTTCCTCCCTCTGCTATATTTGGGAAGAGTTTGAGAAGGATAGGTGTTAGCTCTTCTCTAAATGTTCGATATTCACCTGTGAATCCATCTGGTCCTGGGCTCTTGTATGTTGGAAGATTTTTAATCACAGTTTCAATTTCAGTGCTTGTGATTAGCCTGTTCATATTTTCTATTTCTTCCTGATTCAGTCTTGGCAGGTTGTGTATTTCTAAGAACTTGTCCATTTCTTCCAGGTTGTCCATTTTTTTGGCAGAGTTGCTTGTAGTAATCTCTCATGATCTTTTGTATTTCTGCAGTGTCAATTGTTACTTCTACTTTTTCATTTCTAATTCTATTGATTTGAGTCTTCTCCCTTTTTTTCTTGATGAGTCTGGCTAATGGTTTATCAATTTTGTTTATTTTCTCAAAGAACCTGCTTTTAGTTTTATTGATCTTTGCTATTGTTTCCTTCATTTCTTTTTCATTCATTTCTGATCTGATTTTTATGATTTCTTTCCTTCTGCTAACTTTGGAGGTTTTTTTCTCTTCATTCTCTAATTGCTTTAGGTACAAGATTAGGTTGTTTATTTGAGATGTTTCCTGTTTCTTTAGGTAGGATTCTATTGCTATTAACTTCCCTCTTAGAACTGCTTTTGCTGCATCCCATAGGGTTTGGGTCATCGTGTCTCCATTGTCATTTGTTTCTAGCTATTTTTTTTGATTTCTTCTTTGAATTCTTAAGTGATCACTTAATTATTAAGTAGTGTATTGTTTAGCCTCCATGTGTTTGTATTTTTTACACATCTTTTCCTATAATTGATATCTAGTTTCATAGCATTGTGGTCAGAAAAGATACCTGATAGAATTTCATTTTCTTAAATTTACCAAGGCTTGATTTGTGTCCCAAGATATGATCTATCCTGGAGAATGTTCCATGAGCACTTGAGAAGAAAGTGTATTCTGTTGTTTTTGGATGGAATGTCCTATCAATATTAATTAAGTGCATCATGTTTAATGTATCATTTAAAGCTTGTGTTTCCTTATTTATTTTCATTTTGGATGATCTCTCCATTGGTGAAAGTGGGGTGTTAAAGTCCCCTACTATGATTGTGTTACTATCGATTTCCCCTTTTATGGCTGTTAGTATTGCCTTATGTATTGAGTTGCTCCTATGTTGGGTGCATAAATATTTACAATTGTTATATCTTCTTCTTGGATTGATCCCTTGATTATTACATAGGGTACTTCTTTGTCTCTTCTAATAGTATTTATTTTAAAGTTTATTTTTGTCTGATAGGAGAATTGCTACTCCAGCTTTCTTTTGGTTTCCATTTGCATGGAATATCTTTTTCCATCCCCTCACTTTCAGTCTGTTTGTGTTTATAGGTCTGATGTGGGGCTCTTGTAGACAGCATTTATATGGGTCTTCTTTTTATATCCATTCAGCCATTCTGTGTCTTTTGGTGGGTGCATTTAATCCATTTACATTTAAGGTAATTATCAATATGTATGTTCCTATTCCCATTTTCTTAATTGTTTTGCGTTATTGTAGGTCTTTTCCTTCTCTTGTGTTTCTTGCCTAGAGAAGATCCTTTAGCATTTGTTGTAAAGCTGGTTTGGTGGTGCTGAACTCTCTCAGATTTTGCTTGTCTGTAAATGTTTTAATTTCTCCATCAAATCTGAATGAGACCCTTGCTGGGTAGAGTAATCTTGGTTGCAGGTTTTTCTCCCTCCTCATGTTAAATATGTCCTGCAAGTCCCTTCTGGCTTGCAGAGTTTCTGCTGAAAGATCAGCTGTTAACCTTATGGAGATTCCCTTGTGTGTTATTTGTTGTTTTTCCCTTGCTGCTTTTAATATGCTTTCTTTGTATTTAATTTTTGACACTTTGATTAATATGTGTCTTCATGTGTTTCTCCTTGGATTTGTCATGTATGGGACTCTCTGTTCTTCCTGGCTTGATTACCTCTTTCTTTTCCCATATTAGTGAAGGTTTCAACTATAAACTCTTCAAATATTTTCTCAGTCCCTTTCTTTTTCTCTTCTTCTGCTAGAACCCCTATAATTCAAATGTTGGTGTGTTTAATGTTGTCCTGGAGGTCTCTGAGACTGTCCTCAGTTCTTATCATTCTTTTTTCTTTATTCTGCTCTGCAGTAGATTTTTCCACTATTTTATCTTCCAGGTCACTTATCCGTTCTTCTGCCTCAGTTATTCTTCTATTGATCCCTTCTAGAGTATTTTTAATTTCATTTATTGTGTTGTTCTTCAATGCTTGTTTCATCCTTAGTTCTTCTAGGTCCTTGTTAAATGTTTCTTGCATTTTCTCTATTCTATTTCCAAGATTTGGGATCATCTTTACTGTCATTATTCTGAATTCTTTTTCAGGTAGACTGTCTATTTCCTCTTCATTTGTTGGGTCTGGTGGGTTTTCATCTTGCTCCTTCCTCTGCTGTGTGGTTTTCTGTCTTCTCATTTTGCTTACCTTACTGTGTTTGGGGTATCCTTTTGTAGGTTGCAGGTTTGTAGTTCCCATTGTTTTTGGTGTCTGTCCCCAGTGGTTAAAGTTGGTTCAGTGGGTTGTGTAGGCTTTCTGGTGGAGGGGACTAGTGCCTGTGTTCTGCTGGATGATGCTGGATCTTGTCTTTCTGCTGGGCAGGTCCACATCTTTTGGTGTGTTTTGGGGTGTCTGTGGAATTATTATGATTTTAGGCAACCTCTCTGCTAATGGGTAGGGTTGTGTTCCTGTCTTGGTAATTGTTTGGCATAGGGTGTCCAGCACTGTTGCTTGCTGGTCATTGAGTGAAGCTGGGTGTTGTTGTTGAGTTGGAGATCTCTGGAAGATTTTAACATTTGATATTACAAGGAGCTGGGAGATCTCTTGTGGACCAGTGTCCTGAAATTGGCTCTCCCACCTCAGAAATATCCTGTCTTTCTTGTGGGCAGTTCCACATCTGGTGGTGTGTTTTGGGGTGTCTGTGGACTTATTAGGATTTTAGGCAGCCTCTCTGCTAATGTATGGGGTTGTGTTCCTGTCTTGCTAGTTGTTTTGCATAGGTTGTCCAGCTCTGTAGCTTGCTGGTCATTGAGTGAAACTGGGTGTTGTTGTTGAGATGGAGATCTCTGGGAGATTTTCGTTGTTTGATATTACGTGGAGCTGGGAGGTCTCTTGTGGACCAGTGACCTGAAATTGGCTCTCCCACCTCAAAGGCACATCACTGACTCCTGGCTGCAGCACCAAGAGCCTTTCATCCACACAGCTCAGAATAAAAGTGAGAAAAATTAGAAAGAAAGAAGGTAAAATAAAATAAAATAATGTAAAATAAAATAAAGTTATTAAAATAAAGAATATAATTATTAAGAAAAACAGTTTTTAAAGTAAAAAAAAAAGAGAAAACGGACAGATAGAACCCTAGTACAAATGGTGAAAGCAAAGCTATACAGACAAAATCTCACACAGAAGCATACACATACACACTCACAAAAAGAGGAAAAGGGGAAACAATCATAAATCTTGCTCTCAAAGTCCACCTCCTCAATTTGGGATGATTTGTTGTCTATTCAGGTATTCCACAGTCGCAGGGTAAGTCAAGTTGATTGTGGAGATTTAATCCACTCCTCCTGAGGCTGCTGGGAGAGACTTCCCTTTCTCTTCTTTGTTCTCACAGCTCCCATGGGCTCAGCTTTGGATTTGGCCCCGACTCTGCCTGTAGGTCGCCGGAGGGTGTTTGTTCTTCGCTCAGACAGGAAGGGGTTAAATGAGCAGCGGATTCGGGGGCTCTGGCTCACTCAGGCCGGGGGGGAGGGAGGGGCATGATGCAGGGTGAGCCTGCGGTGACAGAGGCCGGTGGGACATTGCACCAGCCTGAGGCGTGCCGTGCGTTCTCCTGGGGAAGTTGTCCCTGGATCCCGGAACCCTGGCAGTGGCGGGCTGCACAAGCTCCTTGGAAGGGAGGTGTGGAGAGTGACCTGTGCTAGCACAGAGGCTTCTTGGTGGCGGCAGTAGCAGGCTTAGCGTCTCATGCCTGTTTCTGGGCTCCGTGCTTTTAGCCGCGCCTTGCGCCCGTCTCTGGAGCTCCTTTAAGCAGCGCTCTTAATCCCCTCTCCTCGTGCACCAGGAAACAAGGAGGGAAGAAAAAGTCTCTTGCCTCTTCGGCAGTTCCAGACATTTCCCCGGACCCCTCCCGGCTAGCCGTGGTGCACTAACCCCCTGCAGGGTGTGTTCACACCAACCCCAGTCCTCTCCCTGCACTCCAACTGAAGCCCAAGCCTCAGCTCCCAGCCCCGCGCACCCCGGCGGGTGAGCAGACAAGCCTGTCGGGCTGGTGAGTGCCGATCGGCACTGATCCTCTGTTCGGGAATCTCTCCGCTTTGCTCTCGGCACCCCTGTTGCTGCAGTCTCCTCCGTGACTCCAAAGCTTCCCCCGCTCCACCACCCACAGTCCACCCCCGTGAAGGGGCTTCCCTTTGTGTGGAAACCTTTCTTCCTTCACAGCTCCCTCCCACTGGTGCAGGTCCCGTCCCTATTCTTTTGTCTCTGTTTATTTATTTATTTTTTTGCCCTATCCAGGTACATGGGGACTTTCTTGCCCTTCGGGAGGTCTGAGGTCTTCTGCCAGTGTTCAGTAGGTGTTCTGTAACAGTTGTTCCACGTGTAGATGTATTTCTGATGTATCTGTGGGGAGGAAGGTGATCTCCACGTCTTACTCTTCAGCCATCTTCCACCTCTCTCCAGTGCATTGATATTTAAGAAAACAATATGTAACAAAGTATTCATCTTTCATTATATTTCATAATAATTTCACTACCTGATATTTCATTATATAATTACGTGTTTATTGTATGTCTTATACTCAAGAAAACAGGGTAAAAAACTTAGAGAATATAATCATAAGAGGAAGTCCCTTTTTGTGTGCTTCTTCATCCACGAAACAATTGAGCATGCCTTGAGACCTCACCTGGTCTTGTCTCAGTAATTCAAGGTCTAAGACTGTAGCCCAAGGTAACTTAATTTCCCATTATTAGATACTGCCCAACTTCCAGCATGAGGTGAAAAATAAAAGTTGCATCCCAGTGGAAGTGATGAGAACAAAATCAGAAATATTTGTTCAGATCTTTGTCCTTAATTAAGAGGGTTAATTTGAAATCAGTAATGAAGGTACATGGCTAAAACAGGAGGAGGATGGTGAGAGTGTCAGAATCTTAACAAATTTGGGCTAGAATTAATTTTCCCTCTCTATAGTAGTCAGGATGCTAAGATATAGAGATCAATCAATAGATATTTCTCCCAACACCTTATTATCTGTCCAGAACTATATTAAGCTTAATAAAATATTACTAAGTGAAGTAAGTCAGAAAAAGAAAGAAAAATACCATATGGTATCATTTTAGGTGGAATCTAAAATATGATACAAATGAAGTTATTTACAAAGCAGAAACAGATTCAAAGATATAGAAAACAAATTTATGGTTTCCAAAGGGGAAAAGGGTTGGAGGAGGGATAAATTAGGAGTTTCGGATTAGCAGATATAAACTACTGTGTATAAAATATATAAATGACAAGGTCCTACTGTATAGCAAGGGAAGAGTATTCAATATCCTGTAATAAACCATAATGGAAATAATATGAAAAAAATATATAGCTGAATCACTTTGCTGTACACCAGAAACAAACACAACATTCTAAATCAATTATATGTCAGTAATTTTTTTAAAATAAAATATTACCTATATATATATATTTTTTCAAAACTTCACAATTCTTTCTCCAACCTCTGCTGGGAGACTTAAGCATGTTTTAGATACACTGAGGGCTTTTTTTTTTTTTTTAACAGAAGCGATGTTAGAAATAACTTTATTACATTCCTTGGGAGACAAGTAATAAGCCTTGGTTGCAGCCGGTCATAATACTTTTATCTGATTTGAGGCAGGTTCAAAGGACAAGACCAATTCTGCTCTCTAACAACATTAGAAGAGTAAGCAAGTAATCAAGCAAGACATGCTATATTGCTTGCAATATGTGTAACTTATGTTCTTGGGAAAATGCACATATGCCTTGCTGTCACTTACTTATTGACCACAGTATTTCAATTTTACCTTTTTTCTCAAAAATAAAAGCAATTGAAATAAGAGGTTATATTGGGAAATTTTAGCATAGAATGTCCAAGAAGAGAATGGTAGGAACCAAAAGAGGCAATAGAAAAAGAAAACACAGAGAGTTGTGAAAAGGTGAACATTTAATCTGAAGGCAGAATAACAATATCTTCTATGTGTCTAGAAAATGCATGAGAAAAATAAGTTCCTTTAAAAGTGGAATGCCAGATCTTTAATTGACTCCTTGCTGTTTGCTATTTTAATTTGATTGTTAACTTTATTAATTCTAGATCTTTATCTACTTCATTAAATCCTCTGTCAAATTAACTTTAGCCTCCATAGGTGAACTAAACTCATTTTCAAAGTAAAAGCTGTGAAGTAAAAATTCCCTGACTTTTCTTCCTCTTCACACCCTAATTTACAAATAAAATAATTTTCTGATGTCCTCTACTTCCAGTCACAAAAGTGATGGCTTGGAAACATTCAGAATTGGTCAGTGAACTAGATATCATTCCCTACTGACACCTTCTGGACAAATAACTACAGAATATATGAAATATTTCTTATATCCTTCAATACCTTTGTCATTGCTGACTCTATAGTTACTCAGACTACAAACATAATAAAAAAACTCTAGATAGTCTAAAATATTTGCATTACATTGGTTGGATTTTATTTCTGTCATTTTTTATCTGCTTTTATATTGTTTTCTGTTTATAGTTGATTTGTTTTATCCTATTCTTTAAAATTTATATGTTTTTATTAATTAAAGGCAAATCCAAAAATATAGAAATGTTATTTTGAAAGTTTCTTAAAATTATATTATTAATAATAATTGCAATTAATAGCTTGGTATATACTTCCAGACCCTTTCTAGGTGTATTAAAACATGAAATATATAATTGTTGCAATGTGTTTTAGTATTTTATATATACATGGCAATTTTTCTATGCAATTAAAGTAGATATAACTCATTTTTTCTGTCAGTCTTTTAAATATATTCAATATTTTAAATAATTTTTAAAGCATTATTACAAATACAAAGCCTATGGTTCTCTTTTTTGATCTATCCAGTAGAGATAGCCACAATCCTAAATGTATGTCATTAATATGTCTTCATTGTTTTTATTCCCCTGCTTTTGACTTTTGCCATAGGAATACATTTCCTTGATTAAAAAAGATTTAAAAATAATAAAGCAAGTGGGAAATAGGAAGATAAGTAAATGACATTATAATGCAATTTATGAAATAAAATAATGTTAATTCAAGGTAGACTCTGATAAGTTAAGAATACATATGCTGTCTAGAGTAACCACTATTAACACAAAGAGGTATAATGATAAAACTAATAGAAGAGATAGCATAGAGTCCAAAAAACTTTTTGATCATCTCATTAGAAGTCATGAAAGAACAGGGAACAAGTGAAGAACAAATAACAAAATAAAAACTTAAACCTAATTTCATTAGTAATTACATTAAATGTGTCATTAAATAAACTAAACACTAATTACAGGGAAATGATCATTAGCCTGGATTTTTTTAAGGGTCCATTGTATCCTATTAATAATAGATATATAGTGAATGTAAAGACAGTCTGGTTGAAAGTAAGAAGATAGCAAAACATATACCATCGCCAAATTAGGCAGAAAAAAATCAGGTGTACTTTTATTAATGTCTGATCAAGTAGACTTCAAGACAAAGAGTATTACCAGAGATATAAAATGACAATAAAAATTGGTAAAATTATCAAATCTTTGAAAATATATTGCAGTCATAAATATGTATGCACCTATTAACAAAACTTAAGGTTACATGATAAAGTTCATAGAAGTAACAAGACAAAAAGACAAATCCAAAAATATAGTAAAAGTTTACCAACACTTTCTCAAAAAAGAAATAGAACAATTTGAAAAAATACAGAAGAGATATAACAAATCTAAACAACATAATCTGAATTGACCTAATTTCTATTTATAGAATAAAACATTCAAAAAAGAAGTAAACACATTTTTTTCAAGTGCCCATAGGACTTTTGCTAAGATAAGTCATAGGCTGGGACAAATGCTTAATAATTTATTTAAAGGATCAAATTTATATATATATATATATATATATATACACATACATATATATATATATTTTAGCCATAACATAATTAAATTACAGATCATCTGGAAACTAAAACATACTTAAAGAAAACTAGTGTCAAGTAATTAATCACAAGGGAAAAGAGAAAACATTTTGAACTGAATGCTAATGAAACAAACATATCAAAGTGTGTGATTTGCTGCTAACAGTCTGTAGTGTGAAATTTATACTTTTAAATACATATATTAGAAGCAAAGAGAGGTTAAAGATGATCAAATTGCCAATCTTAAGAAATCCAAAGAAAATAAATCAGAAGAAGCAGTAATGGTAATCTAGGAAACCAGTGAAATACGAAGCAGAAAATAATATAGAATACCAATGAAACAGTATTTGGTTCTTTGGAAAGATAACTGAAATTGACAAATGTTAGGCAAGTACAATCAAGAAGAAATGAGAGAACACAATCAACCAGTGTAAAGAATGAGAGAGGGTATCATTACAGATCTTACAGTCATTGAAAACATAGTAAATACTTATTATGAGTAACATTATGACCATAAATTCCCCAAATTAGATGAAATCCACAGATTCCTTGAAAAATACATCTTACCAAATGTACAAGATAAGAAATCAATATTATTAATAACTCTATATACATGAAAAGATAGCCTCTAACTGAAAACACTTTATTTTTATAATTAATGTTTAATGTTTTATCTTTCACTTTTTCCAGTTGTATGATTTATAACTGACATAAAGCATCTGCATACGTTTAATGTGTATAGTACAGCTATTTGACTTACATATATTGTGAAATGATTACCACAATCCATTAATATCCACTATTTCATATAAATACCAAAAAACAGAAAAAAAGGAAAAAAGTTTTTTTTTCCTTATGATGAGAACTCAGGATTTACTCTCAACAACTTTTCTATATACCATACAGCAGTGTTAACAATAGCCATCATGTTGTACATTACATTCATAGCACTTCATCTTATAACTGTAGGTTTGTACCTTTTGACCACCTTCTGAAAATTTTAAACAAAGAAATCTCCACACCATTATTTAATTGGTGAATTCTAAGAAACATTTAAGGACAGTTACACAGGTCTTTAAGAAAACAGAGGAGCGAACACATCCAAACATGTGACTCCCTGTGTTTAACCGTCTGTCTTGACAGTCAGGTTTGCCCTGTCCTCCTCTCTCTTACAGATACTGGAAATGTACAGTTTTCAGTCTGTTCAGCTTTCAACTTGTTAGAACAGATGGAGTAATGATTCCCAAGCTCCTTAAATGCAGAACCAGAAACCTGAAGTCCTTACTTTCCTTTTTATAACATTTTGTTGCATCTGTACTTATTCTCTTATCATATAGATATTTAACCCGAGACATGGAGAATGATTCTGTGTTAGCCTGGTACCGTTTAAGGAAAGGGTGTTTCAAACAGAAAAGAGAGTACAACTTTTAGAGGTAAAAAAGTGAATGACATGTTCAAGGACATGAAGGTGTTTCAATATGTCTGGGGTACAGAGAGAGGTGCAGTAGTAGGTATGAGAAGATGGAACTGGTAATGTTATCAAGTGGCAAGGTGAATGATTATAGATTGTGGGTAAAAAAAAGGAAAAGTGAATTGTATCCCAAGAGCACTAATGATCCACTGAGGGCCCTTAGCTATATAGGGTTGGAAGCTAAGAGGTGCTGGTTAGAAAAACCACTCTGGCTGCAATACAGAGAAGAGACTGAAAAGAAGTAAGACTAGAAATGGCAGAATCATAGTGGAGGCTATTATAATAGGGGTGGAGAGAGGCAAGTAGATTATATTAATGGATTGGAATTCACAGGAAATAGGACTTGTTTTAAACTAAACATACATTTATTGAGAACTTAAAATTGGCAGATTTTGTGCCAAGTGTCCAGAAGAAATGTAATGAGATGTGATCTCATCTGATAGAGCCCCTAATCCAGTGGGAAGCACACACAAATACACAATGACGAAAAAGCTCTAAGAGCAGTTTTACATTGCACCTCACAGGAAGACAGTAAAATCCTCACCTGTGGTTTCTTTAATTGTACGTGTTGGGAAGGAAGATTCAAGTGCGCCAATCAAGCCACTGATTGCATCATAAGAATGATGGTTTCTCATTAACAGAGACAGGAATCTGATTACAAGAATCAAAGTTGGTAGGAATTTTCTCTTGAAAAAAATCAGAGAGTATTTTCCAGGGGGTTAAAACAGAAATAAAGTGCAGTCCCTATTCTTTGCCATAAATTCCTGAAAATTTGCTACCACTTTAAGATGAACTGATGATATGATGTTCCCAAATGGAAAATAGCTACGTGTAGATGACGTTTGAAAAATCATTAATTGCCTTCTTGGACTACCAGCGTTCTTCTTTAACAGCATCTACAAGTGGTTCTATGCTACTCTGAAATCAAAGTCATACATTTTTGGCAGGTGTCCATCAACAAATTATAAGGTTATGTTTAATAACACCATATAGAAAATGACATTATTTCCTTATCTAGATCAATATTTTTCAAATTCTTTTATTTTAAAGAGTACCATTATTGTCGAACACTACAATGGTCACAGATTCATGTTTTATGAACACTTTAGTGGAAATTATTAATGTCTGATTTTGTTTTATTATACTTGTTTTATTATACTTCCAGGATAAATTCATTTCTCCATGCCCTGTGACATAGAAATCAAAGATATTAGCATTCCACCTGTCTTAATTTTAAAGTAAAACTGCAAACATATTTGAGAAAATTTTAATCTTCATAGCACTTATATTTTTCTAAGTAAATATATGTCTTTTAGGATCTTTAATTTTTACAAGAGAATTATCAGCTTTATATCAGCTAACGGTTAAAGTACCTGATTATAGGGCAACATAGACTAGTTGTATTCTAGGTACTTGTTAGGTATATAGTCTCTCAATTACTATCTCCTAATGCCTTTCAAAAGCACTACTGAGAGAACTAGTGTTTATAGAAGATTACCTAAAACATTAAATCCAGCCATTTTTCTTGATACTCTAAAATCTATTGCTAGATTCGTCTAATTTATATAAAGCAAATGGTTTAGTCTTATTCCTCTGGACTTTTGATTTAATTACTTTGACTGAATGGTACTTTGAAGCAATGTCATACACCTATATGTTAAAACACTGTAAACATTGTCTTATAAAAGTTGCCGCTGTGTTACTTACAAGGATGCATATAAAGATGTATTTTATACACGACACAGATCTTGATTTATCAGTACTCATATAAGAATGTTTTCCACTGGTTTTTGCATTATAAATAAATGAAGTCTAGAGCAAATAATATTTTTTTACACATTTGACTCTAAAATTTTAAAACGCTATGTTTCTGAATTGAAGCACCTACTACAAATCTTGAATATATTTTTGCAGGTCACTTTTGGAAGATATAAGAACATTTAATATTTTATATGCTAATTTGGTGCACACACCCATCTTACTTTTTGAATACATGTTCTTTTCTTGATCTCATCTTCTTAACAATTTTAAAATTATGTAAGTTTGATTTATTCTGTTAATTTAAATCTTATATGATATTTACAAGACAGCAGACATATGAAAATAAGTTATATTTTGATATTTGCAATGAAAGATGATTGGTTCATAATTTAAACTATTCTATAGTCATATCTGATCATGTTTTGATATTACTTCTATTGCTACATGCTTATAGAATACATTCTTATTCATTCATTTGGCTATTATTTCAATAAATATTGCTTGAGTAACAAACCATATATTATGTTAAATGATGGAATGCAAAGTTGGAAAATACACACTTCTTAGATCTTGAAACTCATATACTAGTTAAAACAATACACATGTATATAATACAAGGTAAATGTGGATAATGCAGTGATAAAAATCTGGAAAATATTATTAGTGGAATAGTAATATCAAATAAATATTTAGTTATGTTCTATATCTATTTGAGGGGATAGATACATATCACGTTTTGTTCAATTGGTTTTTTCCCTCTAAAATTAAAGTGTACATAAACCACTTTAATTCATTTGAAATATATTTTATTTTATTAGATAATTTTTTAATATATAAATTATTTCTATAATAACCATATCTTACATCTATATATTGGTAATCTTAATAATAGCGTTGGTACAAATATTTTGACACTTAATTTTTTTATAGAACTCTTCAATTTATAAAATTATTGCAAAGATAATACAGAGAATTGCTGTAATCCCATATCCAGTTTCCCTTATTTTTAACATCTTACCTTGGCAGGCTGCAGTGGTCACAACTAGTAAAAAAATTGATAATTCTTACCAAGAAAAGCTGATGCATTATATAGATCCTTAGTTTTTCCCTAATGTATTTGTCTGTTCCAAGATCCCACTGAGGTTAACACATTACATTTATTAATGTCTTCTTAGGATACATTTGGCTGTGAGTTTCTCTGACATTTCTTGTTTCTGCTGACCTTGACTTTTAAGAAGTACAGACCAGGTAGTTATTTTGTAGACTAGCCCTCAATTGGAATTTGTGTGATTTTTTTTTCCCACATGACTAGACTTGGGCAAAAGATTTTTGAGAGGATATCATATCATATCAAGGGAAAATATTTCCAAAAGAACTCAATATAAACTTTAATCACCCAGCATAGGTAGTGTTTGTCAGCCTTCACTACTATAAATTTACTCTTGTTTATTCATTTTCCATCCTGTACTAGAAGAAAGCCACTATGCACAGCCCACACCTAAGGAGTGGGAAATTATGCTTCAGTGGTGGAGTATCCACATAAAATATTTGGAATTCTTTTGTAAGAGAGATTTGTCTTTTCTCCTTCACTTATTTATTTGTTCAACAATTTGTTTATGTCAGTATGGACTCCTGGGTATTTATATGATGTTTTGGATTATAATTCAGTGCTATTTTATTTTATTGCTCAAGTCATTCATAGTTGGCATTGGGACTATTCTGATTGGCTTCTATATCACTTTAATATAACTCCATTAATATAGGGAGTTTCGTTGTGTTGTTTTTTTTTTTGAGTGAGTGCATTCTTGTACTAAAAATATGCTTCATGTTCATTTTGTATATTTCCTCATACAGTCCTAGAACCATCCATTCCTTTTAATGAGAAATGGTATTAAAAACCCATGTCTGGATGATAGAAATTCTCAAGGCTAGTAGAACGTTGTTGGTTCAAGGTCCTTCAACTGACAAAGCATGGAAATAAATGTCTATAGTCTAACCTGTGTTTAACCTGTGTATATAGACATACACATTAATATTTCTGTAGGTATCCATGTCATTATTACACTAAATATGGATTTATGCAGATTCTCCTACTCTAATTCTGTACAACATGGATTATTCTAGCCTCTTCCTATTACCTACATTAACATTCCATCCCAGTAGTGAAAAACTTTGCTCCCAACATGTTCCATTTGTTTACTTAATCATTCAGCCCTATTATACTTGTGCAGTAGTTTCAGAACTATTAACTTCTACCCCATGGTGGGGAGTGGGGACTTTTTCAATGAGACTCAGTGCTTTCGTACAATTCCTTTTGACTTTGCCTTTACAGACTCCACTCATTTTAACATTTATATAATTTAATGCTTTATTTGGTCATCCCTTTCAGTGAAGTTGTTTCATACATTTTAATATATTTAGATTATTTTGTCACATGCTACATTCCATTCTGAGATCCTGATGGCCTCTTAAATGATGTTTTTATTAGTTTCATGCTTTAAATTTACTCTACATGCTGTAAAGTCCTCTGAGTTTTGACAAATGTTTAATGCCTTGTATTTACCATTATAGTACTATATAGAATGTTTTCACTACCCTTAACAAAACCCTTGTGCTCCATCTATTCAATCCACCTTGGTAACCACTGATCTGTTTACCATCTCTATAGCTTATCATTTTCCAAAATTTTGCATTATTTTAATCATATAGTAGGTGGCTCTTTCAGACTGGCTTCTTTTGCTTAGAGTTATACACAAGATTCATACACACATTTTGTTACTTGAAAACTAATTTATTTTTATTGCTGAATAATATTCCATTGCTTGCATTCACCAAGTTTATTTACCTACTGAAATATATCCTTACTGTTTTTGGTTTGATCAATTCTGAATAAAACTTCTCTAAATATTTATGTGCAGGTTTTGTGTGGATATAAGTTTTAAAACCTAACTAGGAGTACAATTACTGAATCACATGGGAAGAGTATATTTAGTTTTGGAAAAAACTAGGATAAGTTGCCTTACAAAGTGGTTGTACCATTTTACATTTCCATCTACAAACTAAGAATTCCTATTGCTCTTAATCCACTACCAGTTAGTGTAGTTAAGATTCTGGATTTTGACTATGTAGAGTGTAGTAGTACCTCATTGTTTTAATTTCCAGTTCACTGATGAAAAATTTTATTGAGTATCTCTTCATTTGCTTATTTCTCATCAGCACATCTTTATGGTGAGTTAACAGTTTGGATTTTTTTTTCCCATTTTCAAAGTGAGTTGTTTGTTTTCTCATGGCTGAGTTTTAAGTGTTCTTTGTGTATTTTGGATTAAAGCCCTCTATCAGGTGTGCATTTTTGCAAATTATTTTCCCAGCCTAAAGTTTGTCTTTTAATTAATTAATAGTGTCTTTCACAAAACAGAAGTTATTTTAATTTTAATAAGGTCAAATTATAATTATTTTTCTTTCATGAATAATTTTATTATTCTCATTTTTTTAAAATGTATCAACAAACTGAAGGTCATATAGATTTTCTTCTATGTTTTCTTCTTGAAGTTTTATAGTTTTTCATTTTCATTTAGGTCTAAATCTATTATGAGTTTTTTTTTTTTTTTTTTTAAGGAATAATGTCTATATCTAGATTCCATTTTTGGTATACAGGTGTCCAATTTTCCCAGTATGATTTCTTGAAAAGATTAGCCATTCTCCATTGGATTATTTGTTCCTTTGTCAAAAATAAGTTTATTATATTTATCTTGCTTATTTCTAGCTTCCACATTCTATTTATTTGATCATTGTGTCTTTCTCATCAATACCAAGCTGTCTTGATTAATATAGTCCTAGAGTAAGTCTTGAAATAGATAGTATCAGTCCTCCAATATTGTGCTTCTTCAGTTTTGTTTTGGCTCTTCCAGTGTGATGTTAAATAGGGGTGCTGAGAGACAACACACTTGCCTTTTTCTTGATCTTATGGGAAAGTCCCTATTTTCTCACCATTAAGTATGAAGTTAGCTATAAGTGTTTTTATAGATGGTCTTTAGCAAGTTGAAGATGTTCCCCCATATGCCTAGTAAACTGAGAGTTTTTATTAGAAATGGTGTTGTATTTTGTCAAATTATTTTTTTCTGAATCAATTTATAATATCATATGATTTTTCTTCTTTGCTTTGTTGATGTGGTAGATGATCTTGATTGTTTTTTATTTATTTTAATTAATTAATTTTTAAAAATTTTATACAGTTTTAAAGATTATATTCCATTTACAGTTATTACAAAATATTGGCTGTATTCCCCATGTTGCACAGTATATCTTTGAGCCTATCTTACAGACAGTAATTTGTACCTCTCATTCTTCCACTCCTATTATTACCCCTCTCCCCAAACAAACCACCAGTTTATTATTTATATCTGTGAGTCTGCTTATTTTTTGTTATATTCACTAGTTTGTTGTATTGTTTAGATTTTAAAAAAGTTGAACCAGTCTTACATACCTGGAATAAACCCTACCTTTTCAGGGTACATACTTCTTTTTATACATCATGAGATTTTGTTTGCTAATATTTGATTGAGGGATTTTACATTTATATCCATGAGAGTTATTGGTTTATAATTTTCATATAATTTTGTAATGACCTTTTAAAATTTTAATTAATTAATTTATTTTTGGCTGCATTGGGTCTTCGTTAGTGGGCACGGGCTTATTCTAGTTGCGGCGAGTGGGGGCTACTCATTGTTGCAGTGAATGGGTTTCTCATTGCACTGGCTTCTTTTGTGGTGGAGCATAGTCTCTAGGCACTCAGGCTTCAGTAGTTGTGGCTTGTGGGCTCTAGAGCACAGGCTCAGTAGTTGTGGTATATGGGCTTTGTTGCTTTGTGGCATGTGGGATCTTCTCGGACCAGGGATTGAACCCATGTCCCCTGAATGAGCAGGTGGATTCTTAACCAATGGACCACCAGGGAAGTCCCTGTAATGGCATTTTTTTTTAATTGCTAACTGAAAAAACTGTCAATAATTCTTTGGAAGCCTACTTGTAGAAAGTTTAGTAGTTATTATATAGAATCAGGGGGAAGGAACTTTGCAGTGAAAATAAGTTCCTTTCTAGGCTTGGCTTTGCTTCCACTAACTGATTTGGGGTATTTACCTAATATCTGTGGCATGTTTTAATGGCTATAATAAAATAAACCTTGATAGTTTCTTATTAGTAGTAAATATGTTTCTATATATAAAACACCTAGCATAATGTCTGATGCAAAGTAAATACCATGATTATCTCTGTTCTCTTAACTTTTATTGACACAAGAGGTACTGGGTACATGGTAGCTACTATAGCGTAATGAGTATATTTAAATCTTTTTATGATGTTAGACTGACACTTATTAGTAGTAGAAGATTCTGATTTCAGTTGAAATTGCACTCAATTATGGAGCACAAAGAGTATTAATACTATATGAAATGTTAGAATGCTTATACTTTACACATCTGCTTAAATATATATATGTATATAAAATTTTCTGACATAAGTTTCTAAGTGGTTATGAAACTAAAACCCTTGATGATTAATAGAATTGTTAAGGCATTTGATGTCCATATATTGCTACCAAAACTTTTCAATTATTTGAAAAGTCAGAAAAGTTTTATGGAAGATGTATAATAATCCATTATTTCACCAAGGGTAATCTCTATAAGATTATCACCTTTTAAAAAGCAATGTATTTGGTAATGTATGGGGAGTTTAAAATAAATCAATGTGTGCCTAGATTGTATTTAAATCCATTTTAGTTATAAGAAATCTAGATATGTCATTTTTAAGAAAAAAAATAACTTTCTGTGAGTTAGAGAAATGCTATAATTTATAGTAAAGCATAATTAGTTTTCTAAATTTAATAGTTCTCCTGAGGAGTATAGAAGTATTACTACTCAGAAACATCATGTGAAATTTGGCTGCATAATCATTTGTTATGTGTAAACTGCTTTTCGTGTTATCTTAAAAATCCCTTAATGCTAAATAGAAAACAGACTAAAAGATATTTTCTGGGATAAATGATTATTGGCAAAATTGTGATGACAGAAGAATTATGCACTGAATTTGACTTAATGTCTATAGGGAACTACAGAGGTATTCTTCTTCTTTTTTTATTTTAATTTTAATTTTTTTTTTTTTTTTAACTTTGGCTGTGCCACACAGCTTGCAGAATCTTAGTTCTCAACCAGGGATTGAATCTGGGCTGCCAGTGAAAGCGCCGAGTCCACTGGACAGGACCGCCAGGGAATTCCCCAGAAGTATTCTTCTTAAAAAGTAACTAAGAACTCAGTGTTGACAACAGGACTGTTAATTGACAAGGATACCAAGAGACTGAGAAAAAAAATGGAAGCTTATTTAATTACGACTTAGTATTTAAAGAACATGTAATGCTAAAATTAAAAAAAAATACAATTTTGACAAAGTAGATTATCATTAAATTATTTTAATTATAATTTTAATACATTTCGTCAGAAAGATGGAATAAAATTATTAACTTTTGAATTATTACTAATTACCACTATAATAGTAATACAAGTGAGCATGTGGTACATATATAGAGGACATGGGGTGGTGGGGAAGGGTAAGCTGGGACGAAGTGAGAGAGTAACCTTGATTGACATATATACACTACCAAATGTAAAATAAATAGCTAGCTGGAAGCAGCTGCATAGCACAGGGAGATCAGCTCCATGCTTTGTGATGACCTAGAATGGTGGGAGAGGGAGGGTGGGAGGGAGGCGCAAGAGGGAGGGGATATGGGGATATATGAATACATATAGCTGATTCACTTTGTTATACAGCAGAAACTAACACAACATTGCAAAGCAGTTATACTACAATAAAGATGTTAAAAAAGAAAGAAAGAAAGAAAAACCTTACTTACTGAAGCATTTTCTCAACTCTCTGCACAGTCCCATACCTAGATTTTCTTATATATAGCTACTATTTTCTTCCAGGGTGGCTAGTGAGTTCTGTCTCAGTACCCATCCAGGCCTTGGTTTCTCAGCTGAGTCTCACAAAAAGGATATCAATTAGTTAAAACGTCATGGTCATTTTTCAGTGTGGCCATCTGTCCACTTAGAATTTGAATCTGATGAAAAATTTATCTCACAAAGGCTGGCACACAGCTGCCAGATGGCAACAACTTGTGATCACCATGACCCAGCTTAAATTTAAACTATATGACTAATAATAAAAAATTGGCTTACCAAAAGAATGAAGTGTGAGGATTATAGGCTTCTGACCCAAGATCAGTAGCTGAGTTATAGTCTGAGTTATATAGTTAGACATGAGCTGATGAACTATGATTACCTCTTTGTGTTTCCATACCCTAATTTTAATAACTGTAAGCACTTCATCTTCAGCAATTGCACATTCTTGAGTTTTTAATGTGTATAATATTTACCTCATAATTTAACTCTTGCATATTTTAAGATAGTTTCCTTTTATATTGAAGCACAGACTACAGAGCACAAAGACTGTAAATACTACAGAAAAAATAAAACACTTTATATTCTATGTATATGTATAAAACATATAATACATAATAAGCTTAGGGAAAAGTATGATAGACATTATTATTCCTATTATGCAATAGAGAAAATGGGGTTTTGGAGAAGTTAATGAACTTTTCATACAACATTCATTTACTAATATAAGTGCCAGACCAGGGACATTAAATAGCTATCACTCCAATCTCGATATAGTTTTCAATAACTACCCTATCTCTTAATAGAAAATAAAAATGGTAATATTAAGCTGGTTTCTTACACTTCATTGGAAATTAATTATTTCCTAAACCAACATTGATGATGATGATGATGATTTGTGTTTACTCAGTTATTATTAAGTTGAAGGATTTAGTCATCATAATTTATTTAATGCTTAAAACATTCCCTTGATACAAAAACTCTTGTTATTATCACCTACAATTTTCCATGGATCATAAACAGAAAATTAAATAAAATGCTACCTTCTGGCATAAAACAACATATACGTCTTTGTGTTGAGGTCTTTGTTTTATTTAACCTGGTTATAGGTTTCATTGGTTCTTTGTTGATGTCAGCTCTATAGTAAACTTGTTTCCTCAGTTGCCTGTTTTTTTAGAGCTACTCATCAAGGAAAGTAATCACTTGAGTCAGCCCATGACCCAATTCAAAGTATAAAAATAAGGGGATAACAAGCTTAACACTTTCTAGTTCATTTGTTTCTTCCATTCAGCAGTGAACACCAAGTATAACAGAAGAAAGATGTGCATTTATAAGCACATAGTTCATTTACTGTGATAGGTCTCTCCTCTCTGACTGATATAAATGCATCTCCTATATTAATATTTTTCTAGAAATTGCAGGTTGATTTTAACCCCTTTAGTTAATGATAGCTAAACCCAAACCTCTCCTTATCTTATTATTTGGTAAAACAAAAGAGACTGCTCTTATGATATTAACCAAAATAATGATACTCCAGCATCACTATTATCAATTCAAAGACAGTGCAGCTTGTGCAAATGAAAATGCTGGCATTGTAGTTGTCTCTCAGTTAGTGTTCCACTAGGGTAAGTACAACTCTCATCCTGGTTTGTCTTACTGTTGCAGTCACAAAAATATAAAAATCCAGTAGCCACCACCACATTCTCAAATTAGATGTTCCTCCAAATGTGTTTCATGAATCACACTTAAACTACTCTATTTTTATAGTATAATATTATAAAACTGTGTTTTTCTAAGACAGTATGTTTATCTTCTAATCAACACAGCCTGATATCTTATTTATTTCTACATGTCCTATCATTAACAGAGTTTATTGCCAATAGAATGGAATCAGTTTAGATCAAAAGCATCTTATTGAGTGTTTATTATGCTCCAGGTGTAGAGGGAAACAACTGTAAATATATTTTACAAACTTAGAAAATGTGATGTCTATTAAGAAGTAAATATTGACAGGCAATTTGATCAATACCCTACTAATACTGAGGCAAGCATGAGTATGCCATAATACAAAGAAACAGCATTCAGGCAAGATTTTCAAGGAAGAGCGAAGCTTTAAATTAGTCATGAAGGATAAGGAAGAGGGCAAAAATATTTGAGGGGATTCTATTCTAAGCAGAAAGAAAGGCATAGAGGTGTAGCACAGAATGTTGTATGCCAGGATCTGCAGTATTGTTGTGTAGGGATATGTATTTGAGATCCTAGTAGAAGGAGGTCTTAAGAAAGATAGTTTAGTGGATGTCTTGAATTGTATATTATAACTTTAGGGGTTCTATAAACAATAGGAAACCACTGAGGTTTCTTTAGCAGAGGACTTATAAAGTCAAAATTATACTTTAAACTTTCTGACTGCAAGTGCAGAGTATGTGTTCAAGGAGGGAAAAACTGAAGTTAGAAAAAAAGTTTGAGTTTCTAAGTTAACTCTTGAACAAGGTAAATGGTTTAAAGCTTATAAAAGAAGGGATATATTTTATAAATGTTTAAATTATGAAATGCCAAGATATGGACAAGTTTATTTGAAATATGAATAGATTTGTTCTTGCTATTGGTAAAAAATATCTTATTTTGTAGAGTTTGAAATTAATGGCTTTTAATCCTATATCCCTTCAGAACTCTTTTATTCTCTTGTGTAGCCCAAACTTAACTATTCTAGACCTTACCTCCCTCTATTCTTAAGCCTGCTGTCCTTAAATTTTAAGGTCTTTTTTAAGATCTCTTATCTCAAAATGATTGTGGAATAGAATATTTTCCTCTCCCTCTCCCTTGAAATAACCCAAACAATGAGAAATAGAAAAAAAAATGGCAAACTTCAACTTTTTAAACCTGGCAAAGATATGTAATCCTGAAGAACGATTTATGGGGTTGGGCTTCCTAAATGTGTTGGTAAGCAGAAATGCAAGGCAGCCACAGTAGGATCTGTTCTTCGTGGCCAATATCAGATAAACAAGGAAGATCAAGGTAAATTCTGAAAAGAAAATGAACAGTAACAACAAAATATATACATTCAAACATACATATTTACACATACAAACACACACACATATTTGGAGTGAGGGAGGGAGGGAGAGAGGAGAGAGAGAGAGAGAGAGAGAGAGAGAGAGAGAGAGAAAGGAAATGAATGAGAGGGAAGTTTTTTAAAAGGCACAAGAAGAGATAACTTGACTGCAGTAAAACACTGATGAGGTTGAACATCTTTTCCTATGCTTAATTGCCAGCTGTATCTTTACTTTTGTAAAGTATTTGTTAAAATTCTTTGTCCATTTTTAAAGAAAAAAATAGATTGTTTTGCTTTCTTATTTTTGAGTTTAGGGAGACCTTTATAGATTCTGAATGCAAGTCCTTTATCAGGTTGATAATTTGCAGATATTTCCTGTCCATGACCAATCTTTTCATTCTCTTAACAGTGTGTTTCAAAGAACAGAAGCTTTTTTTTTTAATTTTTGATTTTTTTTAAGGTAGGTCCTTGTTGGTTATCTATTTTAAATATAGCAGTGTGTACATTGTCAATCTCAAACTCCTGATCTATCCCTCCCCCACACCATTTCACGCTGGTAACCATAAGTTCATTCTCTAAGTCTGTGAGTCTGTTTCTGTTTTGTAAATAAGTTCATTTGTATCAATTTTTTTTAAGATTCCACATATATGTGATATCATATGATATTTGTCTTTCTCTGTCTGATTTACTTCACTTAGTATGATAATCCCCAGGTCCATCCATGTTGTTGCAAATGGCATTATTTCATTCTTTCTAATGGCTGAGTAATATTCCATTGTATATATGTACCACATCTTCTTTATCCATTCATCTTCCAATGGACATTTAAGTTGCTTCCATGTCTTGACTATTGTGAACAGTGCCACAATGAACAATGGGGTGCATTATCCTTTCAAAACATGTTGTATGTAGATATATGCCCAGCAGTGAGATTGCTGGATCATATGGTAGCTCTATCTGTAGTTTTTTTTAAGGAACTTCCGTACTGTTCCCCATAGTGGTTGTACCAATTTACATTCCCACCAACAGTGTAGGAACGGTTCACTTTTCTCCACACCCTCCCAAGCATTTATTGTTTGTAGATATTTTGATCATGTCCAGAAGCTGTACATTTGATGAAGTCCAGTTTATCAATATGTTGCCTTTATGAGCTATGCTTTGGTATTTTATAAAAGAGTTTTTAAATATAATTTAGGGTTACACAGATTTTATCCTCTGTGTTCCCTAGAAGACATATAGTTTTGAGTGTTACATTTCAGTCTGTGATCCATTTTGAGTTAACATTTTTGTTCAGTACAAGTCTTGTGTGGGGAAGGCAGGTTTCCCTGAATAAGCCTGCCAGACAACTACCTATGGTCAGATTTGAAAAATAATATGGAGGATATTGCTGTGGAGCCAGACTCTTCATTAGTGATAAAATCAACTTTCGTATGTCTGAAATTTTCCTTATTTTATCTTTATTTTTGAAAGTTATTTCACTGGATATAAAATTTTCTGTTCACTAATTTTTTTCAGCACTAAGTCATTGCTCCCCTATTTTTGCATGTGCACAATTTTCCATAAGGAAGATGTTATGACTTTTATCTTTATTTCTCTTTATGTATTTTTTTTCCCCTCTGTTTACTTTTAAGATTTTCTCTTCATCACAGTTTTATAAACAATGTGATTATGATGTGCTTGGGGTTAGTTTTACTCATATTTCCTATGCTTGGGTCTTATTGACCTCCTTGAATCTCAGGGCTTATTGTTTTTTATGAATCTGGAAAATGTTCAGCCATTACTTCTGCAAACATTTTGTGTATATGTGTATACATATTAATATATTTTTAATATTTGTTGTTGTTGTTCTCCCCTCTCTCTCCTTGGGAATAGCAATTCAATAAATTCAATATAAATAGGATCACTTGAAGTGCTACAGGTCATTAAAAATCTATTCATTTTTAAATCCCTCTTTTGTTCTCTTTGTGTTTCATTTTGCATACTTCCTATTACAATTGTTTTCACTGACTAATCTTTTCTTCTGTAATGTCTAATCTACTAATTTTCTCGTTCAGTAAATATTTCATCTCTTATACTATAGTTTCAGTTTCAAGAATTCAGTATGGTTAATTTTTATAAGCCCCATGTCTACTTGTTGAATGTATGGAACACAGTTATAATAATTTCTTAAATTCTTGCTGCTAATTTTAATATGTGTGTCAGTTCTGGCTGGTTTGAATTGATTATTTTTTTCTTTTCCTTATGGGTCATATTTTTCTGCTTTTTATATGCTAATAACTTGTTTACTGAATACCAGATATTATGGATTTCACCTTGTTGGACACTGACTATTTTTGTAGTTTTGCAAATATCCTTGATATTTTGGGGCATAGTTAATTTACATGGAAATAGTGTGATTTCTTTAGAACCCTTTAAGCTTTGACTGCCAGAACCTGAGTAGTGTTTAGCCAAGAACAGAGTTTCTTGACCTCAACACTATTGACATTTTGAGAGAGAGGAAACTTTGTTGTTGTGGTGGGGTGGTGGTTGTTCTGTGCAACGATGGAGATTAAGGAAACTTAGCCTTTGCCCTCTTCAGTTGTGACAACTATAATCATCTCCAGAAACTGCCAAATGTCCTTAGAAGGAAAGATAGTCCTACTCTCACAGCAGTACACTTCAAAATAATCTAACCAATGTCAAATGCCCATGAATTATGAGATTTTCTAGGCTGGATGGTAGGAATAGGTACTCTTCTCAGCTCTGTGTTAGCCCAAGGTACTGTTCCTTCTAATCTTTTTTAGTTTGGTTTTTTTCCCTGTCTTTGGGTAGTTTTTCACATAAATTTGCTCATTAGTACTCTATTGAATACTTGAGCTGTACCTGCTTTATAATTCCAGGGTTCTTTCTCTGTGCAACTTTCTCTTCTCTTGCACTCTGTCTTATGAACTCAATAATGCTTGAGCTCCTCAGATTCTCAGTTCCGTCTATTCAATGTAAGGAATTCACTGAGCTCCACCTGACTTTCCCTTCCTTGAAATAAAGCCTGAAAATGTTCTTTCTGCAATAAGCCAAGGCAATGGTAGGGCTCTCAACATTTGTTTTCTGTCCCTCAGGTATCACTATCTTTCATTGTCTGATGCCCAGTATTCCATATATGTCTTTCATTATTGTCTCAGGTAAGAGAGTGAATCTGGTCCGTTGTATGGAAATGGAAGTTGACTTAATCTTGTTTTGAAAATAGAAAAACAAAATAATATTCTCAGAAAATAGTATTTCCCAACATTTATGCACTGTGTACTACATTAGGATGTGGAATGGAAATGCTACAACTACTAACTATGTTCATTCTCTCAAATGAAGTGCGAGAAGTATTCAACACATACTGACATTTAATATGCAACTCTACAGCACAATCTCTGGGTACATATGTCTGACTTCCATGTTTCACTTCTTTTGTAAAGGAATAACAAAATCTACAAGGAATAGAGCTGACTTCACTCTTTGTTTTTGTTTTCCAGTGCATCATGGCAATATGGAGTGTGTTTTAGGATATAACCTATATAACTGGTATGGTTGCATTGATAAAAATGAGAAATTAAAATAAGTTACTTACAATATCGGTAATATACTAGGTAATGTCCCTGAAGAGCTTTTCTGTGGAAGTTCACTGGATATCTCACATTGAACTTAAACTTGAGTTATTTTCTTTTATAGAAAGACATTTCCAAATTTGCTGACATTTTTAGTGATAATAACTCACTGTAAGTAGAGACTGCCTAGCAGATGTTTTTTAAATGATGAACAATATGTACCTTAAAGCTAAAGGAGAGAGTAAAAAATGTTGAGCTGCTTTCAAAGAAGTTCATTGTTGTATGGAGAAAGGATGTTGAAAGTGAGTGTTTTTAAATATCCCCCTGTTTTCAGAAATGCAGTTTTTTCATTTGTATACATGAATCTTTGTGAATATGCTTTTTAGAAGTGATCACCATTAAAACCAACTATAAAATAAATTGAAACTTAAAATTGGACTTTGATTTGCTCTATCAAAAAGAGCTAAATTCAGATTTTCACAAAATAATGTATCATATTACCATACTGAATTAAAATTACAATAATTAATAGTGAGTAAATTAAATGTGAAATAATAATAATTATAAATTATTTTCCTCATTTCAGCTTTACCTTTTTATGAGTTCTATTTAGAATACATACAATATTAATACAGGACTATGAATGATTTATAAATATATGCATGCATAAAATCACCTCCAGGTACCAACTCACTGTTTTCTCTACCTTTAAGCATGTGAGATAAAAATAATGTAGATCATTGCTCTACCAGAGTTACTTCTTTTTGTTTTCCTAAAAGGAGTAAAGTTCTTCTTTGAGAACTGTCTTTGGTTTTTACAGTTACCACAAATATAATTCCAACTTTTCAATCAACTCCAAAATTCAAAAGCACAATTCTATTTAAAAAGAAAAAAAATTAATTTCCATTTAAAAAAGAATTGACATTTATTTTATATGTCTGATATTTCTGCATAACTATTTTCTGTGTTCACTTAAGTTTATGTAGTTCTGATAGAGATATTTTATCTGGAGAGATCTATATCTGGTAGCAAGACTGCATAATATCCAATACCTATATAACCTGAAAAATAAATTGATTTTAAATTATTCCTTAACACTCACTGCTTTTAACAGTACTAAATTATACATTGAAGCATCCTTAGTTTTCAGTTTATTTTCAGTATATTCTTTCATACTCACTGTTTTCTTTTTCCATGTAAAACAACTGGCTTACATTTTGAGGAGAGTTTTCTAATATTAAGAAATAAAACTAAAACAACTCCTTTTAAACTTATTGAATATTTCAAAGGAACATGAGTATATACTTGAATCACTTAAATACATGCAGTTTTTCTATTTCTTTATTTTGCTTTATGGATTATTTTTATTATCATAAAGTTAGCACAGTCCTTTAATGGCTTTTCTCAGGGCCCTCATATGTGTAAGAGAAACCTATTATGTTCTCAATAAGAAAACATATTGGAATGAACTCACCCACACTTTATATGCTTTATAAATTAGAAGCATAAAAACAAAAACAACTGTTTCAAGACAGGCTCTAAGACACATCATTATGGGACCTGCAAATGTTACTACAAACAATGACCTACTACGAAGAAATGCATACCTATCTAGAAAAAAGTCATGCTTTTCCTAATCAAATTTAAATAGAATCTTACTGGGATTTAGCTCATTATTATATGAAATCAGATATGCAAGGGTCAAAACATGTGCTTGAAATACAAATATGTTTAGTAAATGCTATAAAAATAATCTTTTGTTTTTTTTTAATGTCTACAGACCATGTTTACACATCCTTACATAAAATTTTAAAGGCAGATATAATCCTGTTTAATTGTCCTCATTTTCCTATTTAAGAAACAAGATTTCCTAGGTAAACAAGATCACATAGCTTGCATTAGACAAACAAATTCAAGTCTCATATCCAAGTTAGCTGTCTTTAACCACTTCATCATACAGTTTCAAAACCAAAAAGAATGTATAGCAAATCTGAGACATAGCTACTATCACACAAATCACAGAAGAGATAACTTTGAGTACCACTAAAAGTGCTTGTCATCCAAGCAAAGAAACTGGGAATAATTTCTCAGGATTCTGTTCTTAAATAATTTTCTTTTAACTTCAACATGGTGAAGTTAGCCATTCAATCATTTTCTTTTGCTCTTACATTCCATTAATATTAAGTCACATAGGGTGAAGTAAATTAAGAAATAACAAAGGAATGAAGGCAAAAGCACAGTTTGGACTGATATATTTTGAAGCATGTTTGTTAGCTGATGAAGACTTGGAGGTACAATACCTCTAAGTAAACTATCTTATAGTTTGTATAAGAAGAGAGAGGATGGGAGGAAGCCAAAATAAAGATATTTCTCCTATCAAATATCACAGCTGGGACTAAGAATAAAGCAAGAGGACAAACCATGTAGATGAAAAGAATCATTCATTAGATTGATTTAAAGTGTAGTATACTAAGCTACTGTCTCTGTCCTTTGTGCCACTGTACATGATACCATATATGCTTATTGTATGACATCTGCATCAGGTTGCATTTAAATAAATGTATAACTGCATAATTTGTATAACTTCATTCTAGAATTTGAGATGCCTTAATATTTTTTTGAAGTTTCAAGGAAAATCTTTAGGGTGTCTTGATGCTATAGCTATCTAATCTTTTCCAGAAGTTCAGACAAAAATATGAAATGATACATCCTTTAATATTTGAGCAAATTAGCCTATCTTTGCCTTCCTTTTCCCTTTCTAGTTTCTCAAGAAGTTTTTGATAAGTAATCCTCATTTTTCTATCTCTATATATTGTTGTGTCACAAGGCCCATCATTTTCTGGGTAAAGCTCACTTCCCAGGCCCGCTCACCCAAGAAAATAATTTCACATCCTATCTAGATGAAGATGGGCACTTAACATGGGCAAAATCTAATTCTCAATCCCCCTCCCAAACCTGATCTGTAAGTAATGTTCCACAATTCAATGTGTTACCTTCACTCACTTATTTGCTCAGGCCCCTAAACTTGGAGTCATTTTTAACTCTTCATTTTTTCTCATTCTTACTTTCCATTCAACAATACATCCTGTCTGCTCCACCTATAACATACATCATTCCACCTTTCAGTTCTTACCTCTTCTACTAATACCATTCTTGTTTGAGCCACCATCATCTATAATCTGTACCTCTAAAATAACCTAAGAGCTTGATTACCTGTTTTCATTCTTTTTCTTCTATATTATTATTTTCTTCTATATTATTCAGTAGACAAAAACCATGGTCATTGTTTAAATATTTGTAACTAATCATCTCACATCTCTACTTAAAAGTTCTCAAAGGCTTTCTATTACAGTTAGAATAATAATACACATTTCTTACAGGCAAATCTCTAAAAGGCTCTTGTGACCCTCTTGACATCATCTCACACTGTTCTTTCTCATTCCGTTCAAAGCACATTTAGCTTCTTATCAAAAACAGCATGCCTGCCCTAGACTCTATGCCTTACACTTGATTCCTCCATATGGAATGCTTGCCTAAAAAAATCCATGTTTGCCTCTCCCTCAGTTCTTTATCTGCTCAATTTTTACCAAATAAGGAAGGCCTTATCTGAACACCCAATATAATATACAAGGTTGAACCATATGAGATAGCCAATAGTCATTGGTTTTTGATTTAAAGTCTGTTCAACCCATGGTAATCTTTGCTCTCCATCTCTCTCTGTTTCCCCCCACCCCAACATGTTTTTATTGACATAGCAGCACCTAATAATTACCTGAACTTACAGTGAATTTTCACTTGTTTATATGTTTACCATCTGTCTTTCTCCACTAGATATGAATATAAGCTGCACAAGAACAGAACTTTGTTTTATTTCTTTCAGCAGTGTTTACCATAGGAAGCAATCAATGAATATTCATTCACTATATCAATTAATTCTCATTTTATAGATTGAAAGTAATAAGCAATTTAACTCTCTCCTTTTGTGGGGCAAAAATTGGAATATCTGTGATAAAAATCACTAATTTATACAACTGCAGACTTTAAGCTTTATTATAATTTTCATATGTTTCATATTTGATTTTTTATTTCAGTGTTTATTGTTACATATATTGGTGTTTAAATATGGAGTTAATATTTATTCTATGAAATAGAAGCATAGCAAATCTAGCTATGAAAAAATATGTGTTTCCAGATTTTCTTAGTAAATCATACTGTGTATGAAGCACACTGTCCTGGGATCTGGATGGAAAAGATAAAATCATATACTCTTCATCCAGGAAAAGTAGCTTCTTAGCATTTTAAAAGCTCCATTTTAATATTAATATTAAATTCACAATCCAGGAAAAAAGGAGTGTGCCAAGGGTCATTTACCTAATATTTCAAAACCTTCTGAGTAAATCATAACACACATTCTCTCTTTTTTTCTTTAATTTCTTAGTTTGTTGCTCTATTTCCAACTTGTTTCCCATATTTATTTCTCCCTCTTTATTTCCATGGCTCCAGTATTGGGATTTAACATTAAAATTTAAAGTAAATATATAATAGTGAATGAAGTTTTATATTATCAATAGTAAGTTAAACATTTGATGATTTACTGTTTTAACCTTACATGTACAACTTCCTATCACACTCCTCAATTAATTTTTTTAATTAAATTATTGCAGAGAGTTTATTTTCTGTTATTAATTTTCAGGTTCAAAAAACAAAAGAGATTACCATGTAATTCTAAAGGAATAAAATGCTTTAACTTGCTTAATCTGAGACTGCACATATCACTTTAAAATGTAATGCTTTACATTTATATTCCCAATTAAAGGTCAAGTGTCAGTTTTCTCCTTCTCACTATTAATTTCTCTCTAGTAAAATTGGTGTTTTCCAAGCGTGTCTAGTAAGTGTCACTGTTCCCTTTACTTTTGTAGTTGCCCCAAACTCTTGTCCTTTAAATCCTCTCTATTGTACTATCTTTAAAACGGCTCCAGACAGAGAGGGTGAGAAATTGATGTGGTGTGGTTTCACCTCTTTATCTAATACTACCCCTCACTTTCCTCCACCAAAGAACTAGAAAAAGTCATGTGGGCAAATCTAACCATACTGAAAGTCATAGAAAATTAAACACGCTTTCACTATTCTTCTTCAGTCCTCTTCAGACATCTGAGGACAGATAAATGACCAAATACTGGGTCAAATAATGGAAGAAATAGCTGAGCCTGAAGGATACCATACCCAAATTTCATCCAGGTATTTGGATATATCAAGGAAAAACAATATCAGAATATAACAATATTTTTTTTAGTATTTACAGGTGTTGACATTTTAATATCTTATGATGGAAAATCTCAAACATAAACAAAAACAGAGAAGGTAGCAAAAAGAACCTTCATGACAGCATCAACCAGCTTCAATAATTACCAACCATGACCAATTTTTTCCTATCTATATCTTTCAGTGGTCACTTCCCTTCCCTGCTGGATAATTCTGAAACAATTCTCAAATCCCAAACATCATGGCATTTATTTTGTATAAGTAAATTTTAACAACATGTAAAGAATATGCACACACATATTAACATGTACAAATGAGCAAATTTAGCAAAGAGGAAAACTCTGAATTCGTGTGAATAAATATTGAATTTGCCATTTCAGAATGATTATAGATATCTAGACAATGATTGAAAGTTTGTTCTGCTCCTTGATAATATTGCTACCCTTAATATATTATGAATTGAGTTAATCTAGTAGTTCAGTTCTTCTGAATTTGTTGAATGGGTGATTATGTTTCTCTCTCTGCTTCTTTGCTTATCATGTGGAACAATACTAAATCATAGGCAACCAAAAATGAAATAATTGAAAATTTTGGTTAACATGATCACCACCAAATTTTCAAAACACATACCACTAAAAAGATAAATTGTAGAGGTATTAATTCACTTGTTTATTTGTATATAATTTCTTTATTCATATATATATATATACACACACACACTCAGGCTCTTATACTGTGGGTCAGAGTCTGCGCTACATTATGCACTGAAGTGAGAAAGAGAAATATAAAATGTTTCTGATTTTGAGAGAGATAGTCTAATACAAGTGTACACTTACCACACAAAATAAAGAATACTAAGAGAGGCATTTTACATGCTCTTAATAGGTAAATAGAAATAATATATTAATATTAGAAATAGTAATATTAATATTTCATAACAATTTTGGGGTTTTTTCTTAATTATAGTTTTTGAAATAATTCTTCATTATGATCTTGCTATAGAAGCATAACTTCTATAATTATTTTGAAGATAGGTTGCTATCAGTCTCAAGATATTTTGTTCCTGTACATCAATAAAATTTTACTTTTTTCTTTTTTTAAAAAATAGGCTCCTTTCTTAAGAAGCATGTGGTGAAAAACAGAAACTAACATTCAAAAGTAGTGCCAAATTGTATATGTGAACCATAAGGGTTGGGTTAGCCAATTAGTAGGAAATGTACTCAGAAAGACAAATATTAATAGGGACATAAGTCATAGTATTTATTTCTCAGCTTGTGATGTATTCCAAGTGGGTCAACCAAACAGTATAATTCTAAGGTTAAGGTTATCTTAAATAGAGGAAAAATACATTAAATTATCTTAGATAGTATATTAAAATCATATAATGTGCTTCAGTAGAGTGAATAATATGAGCACTTTTATTAATTTCTACTTAATCTTTGGCACTGTTCTTGTCCCTTTTGTCCATTACTGTCTATTGTATCTATTGTCCAACTCCCAACACACACACATAGTCACACACTATAATGCAAGTTCCAGCAGGCAGTGATTTTGATTTGGAGGGGGTCACAAATGTATCTCTGGCACCTAGAAGAGCCCTTGCATTAAGCATGTTCATTAGTGATGTCATGAGAATTGAGTGTTTTAGTCTATTCAATACACCTGCAGGAGGGATAGGACAATTAGGTGGCAAAAAAAAACCCACAAAGCAGAAATAAAAAACCAAATCTTCCATGTAATATAATTTAGAAATAATGAAAAATAAAAGTTTCTCTCTTGCTTTTGGATCACAAATTGAAAAAAGAAAACCAGTTCTGAGACTTGTCAAAAGCTCTCCCCTAGATTCCATGAGAGATCCCATTAGCAGCAGAATGGAAAGTCGGCAAGCCAACATAAACATAGATGTTTCAAGAGAAGGAGAAAGAAAGAGACAGAGCCATGAGAGAGAAAGCTAGATATTCTTGAATACAAAGCAACAGGCAGGTGTAAATTGTCTTGACATACATATTCAGTTGGAATGTCCAAACTGGCTTCACAGTGTTCAAATTGGTTAACAAAAATGTTCCAGTTGGTTAATATGAATGCTCAAATTATCTCCAAAATTGTTTTCATCAAAAAGTTACCACAGAAAATTCTTAATTTCTAGTTTTACTACTTTAATTCACTATTTGAATCCTTGATAGTATTAAGCACAGAATTTAACAATATATAACATTTCTTTTTGATGTTAATTTTTGTTTCCCAAATTTCTAATTTGTTCTTCTGGGTATATACCTAATCTTGTCTTCTCAGTTTCTAATTTTTTTTCTTCTGTTTGTTTAAAATTATGGTTTCATATTTTCTTTTGGAAAATCCAAACTTTATTTTTAAAATTTATATATAAATAAATTTTGTCTGTAGTGAAATCCCATTCTCATTATTGTTTCATTCCTGTTTTTCATGGTATTAGTTTTTATTTTTTACTACGTCAAATTTTTACTTGCAAACTCACTTTAGATTGGGAGTTTCTCTCTCCTCTCATCTCTGTTTGTCTCCTTCTGTTTATTCCCTTTCCTCTCTCTGTCAAGGCCATCTTACTTTCACTTTTTGTACACACTCTCCCTTCTCTAGCAATATTGCAGTTGCTCCCCCACAGTCCCTAGACCCTAACACAGAATCAGATCTTATAAGCATGTTTCTAAGTTACTGCTCTCCAGGAATATTGGTGATTCTGCAGATTCTCCATGAGGTGAATGCACAGCATGGCTCCCATAATGTTTTCCTGGCTATCTTTCTTTGCCAACTTTTTTGGACCATAGTTTTTAATGAAGTCTTAACCCAAGTCAGCATATTGTTAACTTTTTCCTTTCAGCAGTCTTTTATCACAAGAAAAGCTTCACTCCTGCCTTTTCTTTCCTAATCTTACATGGATAATCATTCCCCCCCCTTTTCCCAGGGGAGTCATATTGTATGGTACCACTGCCTATTTATCAACCAGAGATTAATACCACTCAACATTTGGTGTTTTCACTTTTTAATTTTCATAAAGATATTTTGCTATATTTAAAATCAGTTATGTATTCCTTGTTTCTTCTTTTCATATATGTTTTTTTTTTAATTCATTGCTATGTATTTTGAATAGTGGGTGTTTTCTCAGTATATATGCTCTTGGGGCATGTAAGCAGGAAGCTAAACTTGTTTTGCCCAACAGAATGTTAAAATTTAACAATAATGGCAATGTATAGTGTTGGTGTGTGGATGATAACAAATATGAAAAAATAGACTAGCTAGTATTTCAAAACAGATAAGTGTTTTACGACCTTATTGATGCAAATTATTTCCTAATTAGACTTTCCTTATGAGCTTTGTTACTCTTGTTTAACTCAACCCAATGGGATTTCCAGTATTCACAGGTGAAGGCAGACAAACAAATGTACCTGAAGAGAAAGAAAGAACCATATGACAGCTGTTGAAGACAGATTTTGACCATCTGTTATAGAGTGACTACAAAAGGAAGAATAGGGATATTTGAGAATGTGGATTATGTGAGACTATCATAGTACAATATGTAATTTATAAAATATATATATTTTTAGCCATTCAGATGACCAAACTATATTTCTTATATATATTGGGTGGGCCAAAAGTTTGTTCGGGTTTTTCTGTAACATCTTACAGAAAATATTTGGTCTCAGTCCATGGTTACTGGCTCACAGCTCCCAAAACTCTTGGAACTTCCTGAGTGATAAGAGCAATGACAGCATCTTTTGTCATAATATTTGGTCTCTTGTCTTCAGTTCCTAAAATTGCTCCAGAGCTATAAAGTAAAATTGGTGTCCTGTTATTCAGTTGGGTCTTGTGTCTCATTAAACTGGGTTTATGTTAATGAGGTAACTTTTAGAAAGCACCTAACTATGAGAGGTTGTTGACAGGGGAATCATTCATGAATAGAGGGGTGGAACTTTTGGTTCCACCCCCTGATTTCCAGGGAGGGGAGATGGGCTGGAGTTTGAATCAATCACCAATGACCAATGATTTAATAAATCATGTCTATGTAATGAAACCTCCATAAAACCCCAGAAGGATGGGTTTTGAGAGATTCTAAGTTGATGAATACATGGAGCTCCAGGGAGATGGCATGGAACCTCTGTGCCCTTTCCCCATAATTTGTCCAATGCATCTCTTCATTTTGCTCTTACTGAGTTATAACATTTTATAATAAATAGATAATCTAGTAAGTAAAATGGTTCTCTGAGTTCTGTGAGTGGCTCTAGCAAATGAATTGAACCTTAGGAGGGGTCATTTGAGCCTCCAAGCTACAACTGGTTGGTAAGAAACACAGGTAACAACCAGGCTTGAAAATTATATCTGAAGTGGGAGAGGGGCAGTCTTGTGGAACTGAGCCCTTAACCTGTGGGATCCAATGCTATCTCCAGGTCCATAGTGTTATAGTTGAATTGAATTGTAGGACACCCAACTGGCATCCAAGAACTGCTTGGTGGTGTAGTGTCTAGAACCCAAAAAACATAGCAATAATCTATTAACAGAAAATAAGTTAGATAAGCAAAACAAAACAAAATTAACCTTAAGAGAATTATATTACTTTAAAATAACTTTAAAAATAATACCACAAAAGTCAAGCAGGATTTTTTTTTTTGTACCAGAAGTCAATGTAGTGAAGAAAATACTCAAACCATTTGTGTTCAATTATGGCAAAAATCTTTGACATTATAGAAAATTGAATATTTAATAATAATGCAAGATAAAATAATGCAAGATAAAAAAAGAAATCACTTTGGGAGAAAAATGGAGCAGTACCAATACCCTGACAATTGATAAATATATCAGCAATCGAGAGGCTGCTAGAAAATCAAAAACAAATGGGTGTTTATTAAATAAAATATTTCTACAATGACTCATTCAGCTTTAAGTAAATGTTTGTTTTCAATGTCTTTTAAAGTGAAAAAATACTTTAGAAATTAATTTTAGTATGTTTCACATATTCAGGAATTGTTTCAATATTCCACTTTTTTATTAGAAAGAGTTTGAATAATTTGAAGACTTGAGTGAAGTGATATACAATAAATGTTGAGTGAATTCTGCCAGTCTGTTAATATGAGACCCAACTGTAAAATGTGATTGAATCACACATCTGCCTCCCAAGAAAACAGCATAATGGTATAATGGAAATTAAGAGAAGGTCAGGACAAAAGAAAGAACTGAACTTGCCCATGTTGTGAGGTGATTTTCTGCGAGTCTCCTGCATGTCTGTGTGTCTTGTGAGTAGAGTCATTCACTGTATTTGTTGTGAACTGTCTTTTCAGATATATTTGTATAACTGGCATCTTAGAAAAAAGAACTACTGCATCCCTGTAGAGAAAAAGGCAGGCTCATTTACTGTTCAGGATAAAACAGTGTCTCTCTCCAGTTCAAAAGTCAGGTATACTTGCTACTTGCTGCCTATTATAAAAGATTCAACTTTCTTATGCTCAGGGTTCCCCTACTACAATGTATCATAGTATGTGCAGCCATGAGCTTTTCCTCTTCATTTTGCCTTATGCGAATTGGGGCTCCAGGAACTCGTGAAAATACTAACATTGGCTACTGTTAGTTGCAAAGTCCTTTCCTTTTACCCAGAGGTCTTTTGTACTCTGTCATCATTTATGAAACTATGGCAGGCAAATTTCACAGTGCTTGAGAGCCAAAGTTTGTTTTAATTGCAAAATGGGATAGCATTTGGGAGAGGTATTAGGAGAAAAGACAGAAATATTCATGATTGTACTGCATTTCTATAATCAGGCTACTTTATAACAGGGTAAAATCACCCAAAGGGGAACATTTTGGTGAATTACAAATGAAACCCACCCTCATAATCAGGTAGAAAATAAAATCAAGTGTACTATAGAATGGATAACTTTCAGCCAATAGTTGTAATATTTTAGAGACATGTCAGGTGTTGATAAAGGAGATACTTTCATAGTACACCATAAATCCTGCAGGATGGTAGGACTCGTCTTTGACAAAGATTTCCAAAACTTGCTATTGACATATATCCAAATTTAAAGAAGCATATTCTTGAACACAAAATATACTTCATCAACATGAAGTTATAGCAATAAAAATCAAGGAAAAAAGGAGAAATAGATAGTGTTAAATGGTTAACTGAGGCACATTAAAAATTTAAATTAATTATTTGAGCAAACATTGATTTGAATTAGGTAGCACTAAACCAAAAGTTGTGATGAGTGCTCCACCAATAAGAATTAGGGACAAGCTTTGTGTATAGAAGAGATGGAAGCAAAGCAAGTCAATTATTTGATTGGTTATGACTTACGAGGTTGCCTTATTTGGGAAAGCCTAGTCGGCTGTTTGTGATTGGCTTTTCTTAAGCTTCACTGTCTCAGATGTGGGTGCATTAATCCTGGCTTAGGTTTTTGTTTGTTTACATAGGCTACCAAGGCATTAGGGTAACCACAGTCTAAAGATCACTGTGTTAAAATACTTTAATGATGAAAAGATAGATGACTGATAAATACTTAGATTATGTAGATTGATCTATTTTTATATTTATGTCCATCTATCCATCTATCTCTCTATCCTTCAATCTGCCATATCTCCTCTAAAGTGATAATTTTGGCAACCATTAAGAAAAAAGTGAAATGAGACATTTTTCTGATGACTTTTCATATTTCCCTTTGCTTAGTATCTTATTTCCAAATAATGTAATATAAATTGATATTAAATAACCCAAACCTAATGTTGAATACCTAAATGGAAAAAAAAAAAGTGGTGCTCATAGGTATTTTGAACTGGCCTGAGACTCCTGTTCTAAAATAATTATTAACATTATTGTTATTTTTTTATTATTGTTTAGGAAATTAACAATTGATTTAAGAGAAGTTGAATATGAAAAAGAAACAAAAATAACAAATGAAAAGCACATGACTCCAAAAAATTTTTTTGCACAATGAAGATTCTAATAATGTATAAGTGATAGAGAAAAAAAGAAAACAGGAGAAAAACATAAAACATTGAAACACAGTTAAAAGAAAAACTAAACCTACAAATATACATCTTTAAAGAATCAACTGTTGAAGGGAGCGTAATGTAAATTGTGAATGCCAACAGATGAGTATTTTAATGTAATTTATGAAAAGGATATGGTCATTTTAAAATAAGAGATGAAAAATTATCAATTCATAAGAATGCTTGATGTAACAGAATTGATTTGGCAGCTGTAAGATAGAAGTTAACAATTCAAGCCCTGAAGTCAGATTATTTGGATTTTAATTCCAGTTCCTTCACTAACTAGGTATGTTATTTTAGGAAAGTTTCTTCCTCTAGAAATAGAAATAACAGTATGTCTAATATATATCTTATTGTTTTGCCCTCAAATATATTATTTATCCTAACACAGGTTCCATTCTTGATCACAAGATGACTGGCAAGAGTTCTGAAATTTGTATACAATACTTTCAAGATTATATCTAAAACAAAAACCTGTGAACCTGTTTGTCTTATAAAAATTTTGAGTCACTCTTGATATTTTATTTTGCATGCTCTTAATCAGTTTGAGCTGCTATAACAAAGTACCTTAGAATGGGTAATTTATAAACAGCAGAAATTTATTTCTCTTAGTTCTGAAAGCCTGAGAGCAGGATGTCAGCATCGTTGAGTTTTGGTAAGGAACCTCTTCCTGGTTGCAGATTGTCATCTTCCTGTTGTATCTTCAGATGGCTAGCTCTCTGGCCTCTTCTCACAAGGGCACTAAACCAATTTATAAGAGCCTCAATCTAATGATCTAATTACCTCTCAAATGACCTACCTCATAATCACATTGAAGATTAGATTTTAACATATGAATTTTTGGAGAACACAAACATTCTGTCTATAATGCATGTTCACTACTGTAATATTTGTCTGTCCTGCTCAAAAGAATTTACTATTTGGCTTTCCTTGTCTTAACACATAGACCTAACACATAGAACTCCAAAACAAATCAGTGAGATGCTCCCAAATAAATTTTAGATTAGTAGGAGGGAGAAACTAAAGAAAAATGGATGGTGAAGAAACAAATAACTTCATGCATGTTATAATGATATTAAAAAGTGTTCAAGGTGAGCTAATTATGCTTCCTGATCTTACAGGTTGTCATTGAAGACACGTAAGATGTTATTGAGACTACTTACCTAAACTGCATGAACCAAATTGGGTAATTGAGAAAAACTGGCAGAAACTTTTCCCTAAACAGTCATAGAAAAATAATGTATGAACTATATGCATAATTTTTTAATGCAGGGACCCCCTACCCATCTATGAAACATTGCCAATGAATATGAAATTCTGAGAAAATAGATTAGAAACAAAGTAGGAGAAGAATAGGAGGAGGATGAAAGAGAAAGTCTGGGCAAAAGGGACAGAATTAAAATATGAGTGGAGAGGAGCAGTGTTATATCAAAGGGGGGACAAAAAGGGTATCATTGTCTCTAGAAAATTTAAAACGGAAATAAATCTTAGTACAGCTTATTAATAGTTTTTTTCTAGTACTGTGTGCTGGGACTTCTAAATAATGCCTCCCCTTGGTGATCCACTGAAGGAAAAAAAATTCTGTATTATTTCTCCCGATTTTCAGACTTTTTTTTTACCTAGTACTGCGTTAACAAATCTATAGCCAATCTGGGAGTGTATGGCCCTCAGAGATGAAGAATTATGCATCCTTCTTGAACTACTGAACCTGAGGTGTTTTCATCAGGCAGAAACAAAGCTACCTTAGCATCCCTAGAGTCATTTCAGATACCACAGTTTTCAAGTATTTTACTCTTCCAAAAAGTCTAAGAATAAATGAGCAACTTAAGAATACTGCTGCAACCATCTCATATCCACAAAATGATTGAATGAAAAACAATTTCACCACCTGTTATAGCCATTCTTGCTTCTTAGCAAGATTTGATGTTATCAGGTGGAAAGGTGATAGACTAGAAAGTGAACAAAATAGGAAATATTGATTTCTTTTTAGTTCACCAGTAATTTAATCAGCATGAGTGTTGTCAACCATTTACCAACTTTAATTATTTGAGAAAATTCACTTACCAAGAGTTTGTGGCACTGAACTGTCCATTTCCTAGTGGAAATTCCACCTACTCATATCATTCCATCTCTCAATGGGCAAAACACAAAGTGCTCCTATTTTGCAAATTTAAAAATGTACTCTAACATGTGGTGCTAACCAAAAGTGTGCCTTGATGCTTATGAATTTTTCATGCTTTC
Organism: Grampus griseus; assembly: GCF_964374135.1. Classification (NCBI taxonomy): domain Eukaryota; kingdom Metazoa; phylum Chordata; class Mammalia; order Artiodactyla; family Delphinidae; genus Grampus; species Grampus griseus. The sequence goes on from NC_139012.1 coordinate 51,445,068, forward strand.
AGTACTGGCAGTGGAAACAATCCTTTCTTGTGTATCCTATAATGTAACATTGAGACATAACTCTAGTTTTCTCTCTCTATTTTTTGAGAGTCTAGCTTAATCTTTATCAATTCTAAGGTTAGTGATATTGTTCCTCTTCTCTACTTATCAATCATAAATTTATTTTTTTCTCTGTTTGGGGAATTTTTCTTCCTCATGTTTCATCTCTTTTTAGAGAGTCCCAAACATTTGTTTTCTTAGGCTCCTGCCAAAAGTATTACATTTCCAAAGAAATTCTAAAGACCTTCAACTAATTAGTTGAAAAGTTTCATCCACTGGTCTTCCTCATAATGCCATGAAAATCTTCTCTGTATTCAAAGTATTTTGAATTTGCCTGGCTTCCTTTAATAACTGTTATTTTTTTTTATGTACTTTCCCTTAAAATCTTTATTTTCCAACATGTTTCCTCATAGCATGTGCCAGGCTTACTTTTCTTTCTATAATAACTTAGTTGTAGCAAAATTCACCAGCAGGAGAGTACATGGGGAACACATTCCTGAAGAGTTTTCTCGCTCACTTTGTCAATGACATATTGGGTCAGAGGCATATAAATTATGGAGTTTCATGTCTTATTATTACATGGCCAATTCCAGGGTTGTTGTTGCCCTTCACTTCTCCTGCTTTTAAGGAGGTATTTTATTAAATAGTCCATGAAGGGAGGAGGCTTTTTCCTTTCTTAGTATTGACTCTTCTTATTTAAGCCTTCAGCTACTCCAAAACAAACATTGATACTATACTGCTAGTTACTCTTCGGTGGTGGTTTGGATTAAATAACATCAATCTCAGTGAACTGACCTATCTCATTTACATTGTAAGCCCTGTTTCACCTGCCCATCACCATCAGGCCCTTGAATGATGGATTTAGTTACCAGTGGTCATAGATATGTGAAAGCACCATTAAATACAGCATCATTAAAAGTCCAACTGGGCTTTATGTTTACAGTGTGATTTTTTTTTTTCTGTCTCATTCACAGGCCTTGGTACTTTTTGCTTTATATCCTCTTAATTCTTTTTCTTTCCTCAAAGCATTTTCAGTTTCATGAAAACAGTCATTAGCAACCAAGGAATATATATTTTCCTCTGCTGAATCATCCCATTTTTCAATTCTCTGGGAGATTAGCCTTGGTATCCAGACTCCACTGATCTTTATTCCGAGCTATATTCAATTATTTGCTTCCCAAATCATTAGCAATTTGATGCCTTAATAAATCAACCTGTTTCCAGGCTTGAAAAGTTGAATCAACTCAACCACACCTTTACTGACATGTTTCTGTCACCTGAAAAAGTAGAAATTTGCCTTTTTTCTCATTTTAACAAAGTGGAAGGCAGTAATATTGAATTTGAATGAATACAAAAATTTTGAGAAGTGATGCAAATGGATTCTGAGTTATTAGTATACCAATAAGTGTATAAACTATCAGCTAACCTTATAAATACCTCTAAACAACTATTTTGAATAAGGCTTTCTGACTCATCATCTGGAATTTGTTTTCAGATAATACTGTTATCATTGAAGCACAGCTATCACCTATTGAAAAGATATTGATAAGTTAAGATGAAATGGATTTTTTTTTATAATTATGATAGAAAAGACTTCTCAAACGGTGGAGAATACCACTTCCTTTAACCCCCACACCATTGCTTTTGTTTATTCTATGCTTTACTTCCATCATCTCTTATTACTGGCTTTCTTCACACTTTCTTCAGCAGGTTAATTATTAATCTTTCAAACTCTGATATCACATCTACTTGGGGGAAAACAAAAAAAAATATCCCCCAAAACATTGGTTACTAAACCCATGACAAAATGAGATTAGGTATCCCTACTCTTTGTTTGTTCCTGTAGTGCATTGCCCCATACATGGATCTCAGCATTCACCATAATTAAGGACTTGGTTTTCTTCACTTAGTTTTCTCCCCTAAACATTAAAAATCCCTTGAGCAGTCTCACTTCTGTTGCAGTATTCCTAAAACCTAACCACACACCTACCTTGTGGTGTAAGTTCAAAGAATCTTGGTTAAATGAGTAAGTGCCCAAATTGATTTAGTCTTATGAATATTAGAAGCCGCTCAAGTATCTTGTAAGAATTACAGAAATAGGAACCATCCTATGTGGTCAATGGATAATAAAACTATGCACACTTCTTCTACTGCTACATAAACTTAACTTGAACTTAAACTTGAATCTGCCCATTGGTGTTCCTTTCATTGTAATATGCAAAAGCTGAAAACATTATGTTCCAATTATGTGAGTTTTATGTTCCAATGTGATATACAAGTTCATCAGCATATAGTTTAAAAATAGCAAGGAAAACATTAAAAAGATACAGAGTTGATTTTATATGTATTTTAAAAATGATTTTGCATTGTAATAAAAAAAAGAAAAACACTGAAACAATTGTCATAATTGTGAAATATCTACTGTTTTTCCAGGACTGTTGTTTTAGAAATCAAGATGAAGAGTAATGATTAGGTCCCATTTATTTGTAGACAAGTTAATTTAATTTTATAAATATTAATTTTCTATTTACCATATTTTGTTTTATCTAACTAAATTTGGAGAAATCAAGACATTAAGCCACAGTAGCAGGAACATTAAGGAATAACAGGGGGAGATGTAAATATGCAAGTCCTATAGGATGAGCAGTGTTGGAGCTCACAACTCTGTTTTGTAGAAGCCATAGCCTGAGTGGGAGAAACGGGCGTCTCTAAAGCTTTTGACCTACATCTGATGTAACTGACTCTCTGTATGATGTGGACTTGTATATTTAACCTTTTCAGGACAACTTTATATTTCCTTGCTAACTGACTGTACTCACTGGCTATATATTTGTACATGCTGCTGCTTGCTCCTCTAATTTTAAACCTTTCTTACCCAGGGTTAAATTAGAACATTTAAAAGATAATGCTCTCCCCATTCACAATTAAATTAAAATTTAAATTATTCAAGTAAAGTAATTCTAAACAACAATAAATATATATAAAGAAGCAAAATGATGGCAGAAGGTTGATTTAATTATATTCTTTAGTTCACAGCACATTATTACCTAGAATATTAAAACAAGAGGATTATGTGTGTTTTGAGGATGAATCTATATAACTTGTAAAATTTATTAATAAATATTTAATATTAAACAATATAAAGTTAGTAAAGTACATTTATTAAATAAGTACTTAAGCTCTCACAGTGGATATACTTGTGACATACCAAAAACATCCAAAAAATTCTTTTGCACTTTCACTTTCATAAGTTTAACAATAGCACACAGGATATTTAACCCATTAATCAAAATCCAGTGATCCATCATTGTTTCTCTCTCTATGCTCCATTTTTGCCTTCCCTTATAGTCTTAATTCCATACATTTCTTGACTATGTTTCTTAGGTTATAAAAATAATTCCTGTAACCTCACCCACAATAAAATTGTCACTTTGTAGTTTATCAAGCAATCTGTGAGTTGGTAATGCTGATATTCTGAATCTTTTCTCCTGAAATCTCTCTAGATTGGTTATACTTATTTTAATCTTTTAGATGTACCCCTATTCCTTTTCCTCTGGATTTTTCAGTTTTTGCTTTAAGAGATCCCCTCTTCATAATTTCCTGACATCGTGTCACCTCTAAATGAATCATTTCAGTAAGTTCTCTGAGACTCTGAGCCTCATGCTTGATCTGATTTTCTTAGGGCCCCATCAGTTTGTGGTCTAGTAACATCTAAGGCAGCTTCCCTTTGTTGCCTTCTTAAAAACAGTAAGATTCAGCACATTTTATTTTATCTTTTACATATGTGTTTCAGAACCTTTCAGATATCATTTTCCCTTTCATCTCTAAAGAGCCTCTCCTCTAAGATATAATGTATTATCTCAAGAAAAGCTTAATGTCTTTTCTTCTAACTTAATTTGTATCCCCTTTAAAATTTTGTCTTTCTTCTATCACTTTACATATTATCAGCCTATTCCATATTCTCTTTGGATTCTGTAGAAAACGCAATTCCTAAAGACAGGTTATTCCAAAGAGAGATTTTAAAATTACCCAAATAGAAGACAATGTGGAGGGCCCTCTCTGCTCTGCCTATGTAGGCCTGGCACAGATATCTTAAAGTCAAAATTAACAGACTTATGTTCCTTACCTCACATGAGACTTACTTGCATTCTAAAGTTTAGATATGGATAGAAAAAACAGTGAAAATTGAAAATGAATTTTCATGCCCTTTTATGTACAGATGCACTATATACAGAAACGTTTCTTTCCCCAGTCGTTGAATCATTACCGCTTACAGGGAAAATAACACCTGGATGCTTTGAGATTTCCACGAAGCCCCATGTAGCTGGTGTATGCTGACGTTTTCACGCTTGCCTTGGTCATGAGGAACCCAAATTCCTGTGTTTAAGTCTAGGTGGCCCAAACGTTGGCTGAAAGATGTCTCCATAGGCAGATGAGAATGAGGAATTTTATGAATAATTCCTTAAACAGGAAAGAAGGAAGAAGAAAAGGGCTGAACAATTATTTGTCTATTCTGCATCCAGAATCACTCATAACATTTTTTACTCTTTCTTCAGTCCTAGGAGTGAGTGAGGATTCTGAGAGAGCCTGGAATTTTAACTGTGATAGGAGCCCCTGCCCAATAGAAATAGAACCACAGTACGCAGGACAACTGATTGTGGGAGGCAAGTCATAAGACCAGCAACAAATCATTTCCTTCCTAAAATGACTGAGGTTGATATCTATCTCACATCTGCTTTGATTGGCAAGACAGAATTCTATCCTATTACACACAAATGTCATACCTGTAAGAAACATTTTCTTTAGAGCTATTTTAGAACATTAGAAAACCACCTGTGATTTTTTTTTATTATTTCAAAAAGCACTGACACACTCAGCAGCAATCCTGCATTTGTTATCACATCTACATATGCTATGTATGTTCCCTGCAGGGAATTTTCCTAGGTTGAAGATTGTAAGCTACACCTGTGTGTTTGGGACTGGGATATGCAGTTTTATTGTCATAAGTTAAGTTTCTGAAAGTCCAGAAAGTGACAGTAGCAATAAGGTAAGGCAAATTTACTTCAAATATTTTTTAGTTATTTCTAAAACAAACAAGGGGATGTTAACATAGAAAATAACTTTGCTTAAAATATTTCAAACAATGAACTTCATGTCATTAATTAGGTGGGAACTAGGTTATTTTTCTAATTTTATAACCAATATATAGCTAGGGAACGGAAAGAGAGAATTGAGAGAGACAGTGTAAAAGGTAAAAGATTTGATATGAGAATACATGTAATGGATGAAAGAGAAACAAAGTAGGGTGGACTAGGAAAAAGGAATAGAGAAAAAAAGAAGCCACTGGAAATGGTTACCTTGGGGAAAAAACAGAATGAAATGTGTCTTCAATATTAATATTCTATTATAAGAAAATAAAGATTTGACTTCTTTTCCATGATTATAGGTGTCAGAAATTATTGCAAAGATTTAATTGCAAAGGGAAGAGTTTGATATCCCTTTAAAACTCTATCATAACTCAATGGAATTTATGAAGTCTTGAAAACATTTTAGATTTTGAATATGCAAATTGGAACTATGAATAATACTTGGGCTATTCATATATTGGACATGGACATATATATCTGTTAAATTAATTTGTAAAGAATATTAAAAGTGAGCTCCTTGCAAAACTTCATTTGTATTAAAGTTTAATAGTATTTTTGATTAGCTTTTCATTTAAATTTAGACCCTATCCTCTTCTTAGACACCTTCCATGTTCTTCTCCCTTCTCAGTCATTATGAAACAGGTAAACCAGCCTTAATTTACTCTCTAGATGTGTTCATTCTTCCTCTAGCTTCTAGATCCTCTTTTAAGGGGAAGTCAGTTCCTCCTTCGAGCAACAAAATTTACTCCAATTCTTTTTTTGCAAGCCTAATCTCTTTCTTCCTTGCTGGTCCACAAATACTATGTGGAAAATTACCAAATCTTATTTGCCTTTTTTTATCCCTATAGCTAAGATAAGTTGCTAGTTAATGATATTTTCTGAATTAATTATATGTAATTCAGATGTGCTCTTCTTTGAATGTTCAAAACTAGTAACATAATTTAACATATTTTAACTTTCTCTCTCTCTCTATATATATATATATACACACACACACACACACATAATATGTGCCAAAGTTTCAGCAGTATATAGTTTTTTATTTTATTCAGTCTTAATTATTGTAGTAAAATGACATGCAGTGACTTTATGTTTTCTCTCTTATAAAATGTTGGAATATGACATTTATCCATTCATATCCATTGGTTATTAAGTATGAGGTTTTATGGTCAGGCTTAATATACCATTCTACAGTTGCTATTTCCAATGTTATTGAAAACAAATTAAGGTTGCATCATAATTAAGTGTAGAACAGGCAACTAAAATCATTGACTATTATGAATTGGGAGATTGGGATTGACATATATACACTAATACGTATAAAATGGATAACTAATAAGAACCTCTGTATAAAAAAAAATAAAATTCAAAAAATAATCATTGACTATGATTATATATATAAAAGACACTTTTTTAATCCTTAATTATTGTTTCACATTGAAGATTAGATTTCTATTTCCATATCTTCTAATCACTAAAATATTTTTATTTGTATCAGATATGAATTTATCTCAATTAAATACTCATCAAAGTCAATAATTTGATTTACCTTTAGATTTATATTGTTTTGGAATACCCTAAATTTCTGTTCTGATAATAACAATAAAATTATTTATATAACATTATGAATTAAACAAATTATACTAATAGGATATAAAAATCAATGAGCCAGAACACTTTTGAGACTGGCAACATGACATGTTTTTCAAACTATAATTCATTATAGTATGCAACTGAAATTTTATGAGCTAATTTAATGTATATAAGTGAATAAGAAATGAACATTCATTAAAAAATAATAACAAGTCATTCTTACAGTAAAAGGAACTTCATAAATTGAATGCCAGTCAAATTTTCCAAAAGCATTATTAAGGCACAAGTATAGAAAATATTTCCATGTATTTATGTACAAAATCTTTCTAATTCACTCTTTATGTTTCAAAATTATCTTTCACATATTATTTTCTTCTTTTTGTCTATTGCTAGATGTGAATCTAAAAATTTAGAGGTTTTAATACTATTGCTATAAATACCCCATTTTAATTTCTTAAGTATTATATAAGAAATTTTTTCAGTTATGAGATCTTATGCTTATGATGGTTTTAAAATTAATGTCATAAAATTAATTCCTAAATATTAAATGATATTTAAAACAAAAGCATTAGTAAGCAATATTGAAAATATTAATTGAACAACTTAATGTTAATTGTATCAGTCATTTGGGAGGTATTTATTACATTTTTTTTTCTTTTTACATTCTAATTTGTATTTAAATTCACCTTAGGCAATTAATAACTTTTCAGGATACTATTAAAGATACAAGGAGACAAATCTCCTCTAGAAAATATAATTAATGTTTTATTACATTAAAATGGGTATAAATAAATTATTAACTTTATTTAAACTAGATGAGGAGAAATGTGAGGAGTTTGTTAATTGACATAAGTGTACCCAGGAAGAAAAAAAGTGAAATTTGGAAAAGAGTAACTAGTTAAAGAAAGGTAGCTGCTTTACATAAAAATATTATTGTAAAGCTGTATTACTTCACATTATGTTAAAAGTTTTAAGTAAAAATAAAATATATATATATATTTACATTTAAAAGTAAGAATGGTTATTTAATTGAATGGGATAATCAAATAATTGTTAGTGTAAATAGATTATAGAGGTTTATATTTCACATGTACTTTCTAAAGTTTATATTGCTGAACACATTTTTTTTGTACACACAGGGTCAAGTAGGAAATTGCATGCTATGGTTACAGAAATGTATCAAAATATATGTAAAAGAGATGAATGTTTCTAGGAAAAAAATTTAGAAAAACAAAATTATTCAACCCCTATACTTAACTCTATTCCTAAATGCATATGAATCTCATTCTTGTGAATTTTCTTCTATTTAAAATTCTTGCTTTGGCCCTGTCTTGTGATTATATATCTCTACCTATGAATGCCAGTCCACTACATTTATGCCAAGATCGCTAGTTATGTTTGTATCTTGTTGATTCAGTGATGCACAGTCCAATTATCCAGTATTTGGTCACTCTTATGTAGTTAGCCTTGGTATCTTATTCAAATCATATAATCATATCTCTAAGTCTCAGTTCTTATCTGTATAATGGCCTTAATAGAGAAAATGCATGCAAAGTGATCAACTTTCTACCTGCCACATAATTTTCCCCAAGTTAGTAACTTAAAAACAAAGATGAGCAAACTGAACATTTACCTCTCAACCAATAAAATACATATATACTTTTGGTTTTGATATAATAATAGATAAAAATACAACATAAAATATAACAAAACTATACAGTATTTCATGGAAGAAACTAAGTACAAGTAGCAGATCAAATAAGCTTCACAGAGAAAGCAATGCTGCAAATAAAGTGATAGTTGCCTTATTCTTAAAGTATTTGAATTAAACCAAAGTCAAAGGGTCCTATGATCTTGTTGAATGTGTAAGGGAGTCAGCAAAAACAAAAGCAAAAAAAAAAAAAAAAGAATGAAAGAAGAAAGAGTGAAAGAGAATAAAATTAATCTCTCATCTATTATATTTCATTCAAGGAGACAATTTTGTCTATCTTTATATATAGACATGACCATGCACAGCTTGGGTCAAAATAACGTTTCCGAAATTACAATCACCTAAATCTGTGGCTCAGTGGGAATGGAACTGTTTGAAGTGTTTGATTTAGTTTAATCATCAGTAAATATTTAATTTAATTATCAGTAACTAAATACTTGCCTACTTAAGCTTTCAGTTCATTATAACTTTAATGGGCAAGACTCATTTAAGTTGAAAGCCAAAGATAGAGAAAACATCAGCGCTCAAGAAAATCATGGCCGTCATCTCAGATTATTGGCTTTAAACCAGGGAATCAAAACCCCACACATTACTTCTTTCTATCCCTAAGTTGGAGAACAGAGGGCAGAGCATGGGAAGTTAAACATCTCTCCAGATATAATTATTATGACAGTATATGAGAAATTGAATGACTATTGTAAGTCTTGTAGTGAAATATTGACATTCTACAATTACATCATTTTAGATTTGTATAAAGTCTTAATGTATCTATTATTATTGAAGCAAAAATAATAAAATAGACTTGTTCATTGGTCATACACAGGTCACTGTGAAATAGGAAAGATGATAATTTTTCATTGTTTCTTATTAAACTTTAGTCTTAGTAGGAAAATGCCATAATTCTATCATTTTACTTTCAGCGTGTTTACCACAAATGACAGGAGAGTGAATAATATAAAAACTATAATTTATGTCCTCAGTTCTACCCAGTAACTTGGTTTTGCAGTACTTGAATTCATGGATGGTTAGTTGATTAAAGGCATAAAAATCTATGCAGTTTTAACATATATACTATTTTTTTAAATAAAATAATCAGGTGGATAACAATTCTTATACTTAAGTTACAGTTGTCTTTTCCAGCCAAGAAGTTAATTTCACTTTATTTCAAAATCAAATATGCTATTTGTTTATTTAAATTAAAAGTAAAATGTGTAAACTAATAAATTATTCAGAAGAAATATGTTTATAAACTATGCACAACATATCTATAGCACTGGAAACAGCTGCCATACAACAGGTGTGTGCCATATTACCATTCAAATGACGTGATTTCTTTTAAATTAGAATATAATTCATTGAATTTAAGAGACGGCACAGCCATCATGTGGAAGTCATTAGTAATTATCATGAAGCATTGGGTTAAAGTTTAGGGACAACTATAAGAACTTCACTCTTCATGTATTGGAGTCTTCAACCAATCATAGGGGATCCTTTCAGATACCTTTCAAACCTTTTTGCAAAGGTGCTTCAAGTCCTTAGGAGAGGGTTTCTATACTTCTACCTTCTCTGTCTCCTCATTTACACATTCTTTTCTTGTGCCAAGTTAATGCTTAGATAGAGAAAGAAAATTACTATCCATTTTTAAAATGGCTTGGATTATTGTTTATATGTTTGTGTATTTTGTTTATTAGAAGTCCAGTAGAGAAAAATTTAACATACCTCAGAGAAAAACACCTAGTAAAGTAGAATGAAAAACGTTCTGTCAAATTTGTTTTGCAAACAAGAAAGTATATTCCAACCTTCCTTGTGGACACTTAAGAAAGAAAATAATTCAGGTTTAAGGAAATCCACAATATCTTAATCGGTTGAATTTTGGGACAAAAAGTTATTTCTCATAAGAATGGAATATATATACACTATATGGCACTATACCTGAATTATTATGTGTATATATATATATATATATATATATACTCATACTATATATGTATATACATATATATATGATAAAGTTTATCCAAAGAATGTCCCTTGATGCAAAAATTCAGCAGACAACTCTTTTAACTAACTTTTGGGAAAAGGAGTCTAACAGATATGACCCCATCAACAGTGTCAGGGTATAAATCGAATACAATTTGTTTTATATTTTGACAAATCTATATTTATTGAAAAGCTATAACATTCAAGATTATCAGGAATTGTAAGTTTTCCCTCTTGATGCTACTATCCCAGATAAACTATAATAATAATAATATTATCATTATTGCAAAATGGCAAACAGGTGCTCAGTTTGTGAGGAGTACCATTTCTACTTCCATTCCCAAGCCCAGGAGCTCAAGTCTGGTTCATCTGCTATTGTCATTGCTGTTACTAGCACAGGATTTTCCTAGTATCTACTCATCCTATGTCCCGAGGTGCAGACCAAGATGGCTTCAATGTTCCCCTCACCCTGAATAAAATTTAGACAGGTTTCTTTCTCAATATACGTCCCTTCCTATTCTTAGAGCATATATTTAGAAAATTTGGAATTATAAACTCTCTCTCTGTCCCTTGAGATGTAAATCTTCTCTCAACCTGTTGCTGATTTTTGCAACCCAGGAATGTCTTTCTCAAGGACCTGTGAAGAATCCCTTTGAAAAGTAATCTCCATTGGAGGGTAAGATACTAATTTTGATAAGTACCAATTAGCCAGTTAACAAACACAGACAGTCTAATCACATTAGCTAATGTTCCCCCTAATGTTCTCCAGTGATTTTCCTTTGGTTTATCCAAACACTTGAAAAACCTCCCACCTCTTGTTTCAGTGGAGTTAAACTAGTTCTAGATGGAAGTTTCTTTCCCCTACTGCAGTGGTCTGAATAAAATCTGTCTTGTTCTTTTTTTTTTTTTTTTTTTCTTTTTTTGTGGTACGCGGGTCTCTCACTGTTATGGCCTCTCCCATTGCGGAGCACAGGCATGTGGGATCTTCCCGGACCGGGGCACAAACCCGTGTCCCCTGCAACAGCAGGTGGACTCTCAACCACTGCGCCACCAGGGAAGCCCTGTCTTGTTCTTTTTTAACAAGTATCCTTTGAAATTTTTCTTTGGCAGTCCTTGATTTCATGTTATAATCTTATAAGATTATCTTTCAAAACCGTTTAACAACTCAGGGAAGTTAGGATAAAGTTTGTATACGTATGGCAGACCTGTATAAAATTTCAAAGAAGAGCTTGGTGAATTACTTTATGTCTTTATTTGAGTTTAATGGATTTTTAATTTTTTTATTTTATTTTATTTTCAAAAGTACATTTTATGTTCATTGGCTTATTATCACAGAGGAGGAAGAGAAAAATTCTGACATTGAAATATATCTTAGTAGTAAGTTGGATGGAAGGAAATGCTATTGTCAGGGAAAAGATCTCAGTAAAGTATGTTGGAAAGGCCACTGTACTTGTATTTCTCTTTTAAATCCAAAGCCATCTTAATGAGAAATTTATATGTTAAGTCAGATAGCCGAAAAAAGAGAGCTAGACATTATCTTGAAGGTTGAGGAAAGTAAAACCTCTAAGAAGAAATAATCTGCCAGCTTTGTTATACTCATGTAATTAATAGGAAAGAGTAAATTGGCTATAGGAAAATTCTTAATCTGGGAGTAATTTCATTAAATGACAATGTTAGAAAAATTATGAAACAAAATATATGGAAGTACTTGATGAAACAAAACGATAGGAAATATAATAATGATAATGATCATAACAATGATAATATATTAAAGATGATGTTGATAATAATAATGCTGTTTATTGTTTATTAATTGCAGACATGTGGTAATGTAGGCATATACTGTCTCATTAAACCTTCATATCTGAAACCTCTTTTATCAATCTAGCTTTTGATGTAAAGGAATGTGGTGTGTAGACGACTCTGAGTGAAAATGTCTGTCTCCAGATCTCCAGAATGACATACTGTCACATAATGTCTGGAATGTTTCTGAATACAATTAAATTATTGACAGTGTTTTCTCCATGTTGTATACTAGCCTGTTCTTGACTTGGTGTAAGTAGAATTTTAATTTGTTGACATGTGAATACTATTTTGGTCCACATAAACTCTCTTCTTGTTTCTTTTAGTAATTTATGTGTTTATTAAACTCTAACATAAATTTAAAAATAACAAATGATAAAGAAAAACCTTAAAACAAAAGGATGCTGAGAACTTTTTCAGACCCATCAGGTTTCCTGCCTTATTTAATTACATATTTTAATAATAATTTGTAATTTACATTTTATTTTTGTTGTTGGGTTTTATTTTGCCTGTTGAGCAGATGTAAATATCTTTGCTACTCATGCTTTAATAATGCTACAGATGTTCAAATCAAGTAAGTATATTTTATTTGCATTTCTATGATGATTAGTAATATTGAGTACCTTTTTATATACCTATTGGTCATTTATTTGTATGTCATCTTTGGAAAAATTTCTTTTAAGGTCTTTTGCTCATTTTTAATTTTGTTATTTGTTTTTTTGCTATTGAATTCTTTATGTATTTTGGATATTAACTCCTTATCAAATTTGTGATTTGCAAATATTTTCTCCCATTCCATAGATTACCTTTTCATTTTGTTGATGGTTAACTTTGCTGTGCAGAAGTGTTTTAGTTTGATATAGTTCTGTTTATTTATTGTTGCTTTTGATGTCAATTCCAAATGATCAATTGCAGGACCAAGGTCAAGGAGCTTACCTCTTATTTTTTCTTCTAAGATTTTTATGTTTTCAGGTATTATATTCAAGTCTTTAATCCATTTTGAGTTGATTTTTATGTATGGTGTAAGATAGGGGCATAGTTTCATTCTCTTGCATGTGGCTGTCCAGTTTTTCCACCACCATTTCTTGCAAAGACTGTCCCTTTCCCAATGTATATTCTTTATTCTTTGTCATAAATTAATAAACATATATGAATGGGTTTATTAACCATATATGCATGGCATGGCTTTCTATTATGTTTCATTGACCTATGCATCTGTTTTTATGCCAATACTATACTGTTTTGATCAATATAGCTGTGACATATAATATCACACCTGTTAGACTTTCTATCATTAAAAAAATAAGAGATAACAAATACTGATGTGGATATGGAGAAAAGAAAACTCTTGTATATTGTTGGCAGGAATGTAAAATTGTAAAGTCACTATGGAAAACAGTATGGAGTTTCCTCAAGAAACTGAAACAGATCTACCATATCATCCAGCAACTGAACTTCTGAGTTTATATCCAAAGGAAATGAAACTATTATACCAATGAGATATCTGTACTCTCATCTTCATTGCAGCATTATTCACAGTAGCCCGGGTATGGAAACAAACTAAGTTTCTGTTGATGTATGAAGGAATAGAGAGAGTGTGGTAAATATATATATATATATATATATATATATATATATATATATATATATATATATAAAATGTATTAGTATTTACCCTTACCAAAGAAGAAAACCCTATCACTTGTAACAATATGGATGAACCTGGAAGACAATATGCTAAATGAAATAAACAAGACAGTAAAACAAATACCACATAGTATCACTTATATGTAGAATCAAAAAGGAAAAAAAAAAAGAAAGAAAGAAAAAGTAAAAGTCAACTCATAGAAATAGAATGTAGAAAAGTGGTTTCCAGGGGCTGGGGATGAAGGAAATGGGAAGAGCTAGGTAAAATGGTACAAACTTTCTGTTATAAGATGCATAAGTTCTGAGAATCTAATATATAATACAGTAACTATAGTTGATGACACTACAGTATAATTGAAATTTGCTGAGGCAGTAGAATTTATATACTCTCTCTCTCTCTCTCTCTCTCTCTCACACACACACACACACACACAAAAGGTAAGTATGTGAGGTGAAGGATGTGTTAATTACCTGGATGTGAGGAAACTTTTCAGTATGCATACATATATTAAATCATCACATTGTACATTTTAAATGTCTTACAATTTTATTTGTCAATTTCACCTCAATAAAGTTAAAAAATACTAAGTCCATTTTGCTTCCTAATTAAATTGAGAAATATGACAGTTATCTTTATGGATGCTTTTCTATCAAAAAGATCTGGAGGGAAAAAATAAATATTTTCAAAAGAGCTGAAACATTACAAAATTCTAGTTATAATAGCCATAATGAAATAAAATATATCATTTTTATTTTGTTTTAATGTACTATATTTAAAATTATGATTTATTTTCTTTTAAAATTATGCAATACAATATTTTTGGTGTAAAGTTCTATGAATTTTGACACATAACTATTAATTTATGTAAATACTAGCATAAACAAATGCAAAACTGTTTCATCTTCCCCAAAAATCTTTTGTGTTATCCCTTTTTAATAACACCCTACCTTCATCCCTAATCCAAGACAATCACAGATCTCCACACTATACACATTATAGCAGTACAGTTTTGTCTTTACAAGAGTATATAAATAAGATCATAAAATATGAAATAATAATTTCATAAAATATACAAAAAATATTCATATTATGAAATAATATGAATAATAATTTACACTACTTTCCCTCAGTGTAAGTATCAGTAGTTCATCCCTTTTTCTTGTTGAGTAACATTCTATAGCATGGACATATCACTCTATATGCTTCAGCCATTGATGACATTTGAGTTATGTCCACTTTTGCCAATTATGAACAGTGTTGCTATAAACAATCACGTATATAATTGTATGTATACCCACATTTTATTTCCCTTGGGTAAATACCCAGGAAGAGGATTGTTGGGCCATTTGGTAAGTGTATATTTAACTTTACAAAAATTACCAAACTGTTTTCTGGAGAGGCTATACCATTTTGCTTTCCCACCAGCAATACATGAGAGATTCAGTTGCTTTACATCCTAAATTATGGTGTTAATTTGTTTTGATCCTAAATAGAGTTGGCTCTTATAAATAAGAGAAAGCCATTGTTTACATAGAAATATATCCTTTATAGTCAGCAATTTCGTTATATTTAAAAATATAGATAATATGATGAAACACAATTTTTATTTTTCTAGCTATTAAGAAAGCAAAAAAAAACCTAGAATTAGCTTTTATGTCATTCATGCATTAGTTAAATTTCAAATTTATATTTAAAAAGCATAATAAATTTCCAAAACTATAAAAATATAGGTGTTTTTGTAGTCTGTTAGGACATCACCACTGATCTTGTAGAAATCTATTTTATACTAACAAATTTGACAATTTGGATGAACAGAAAAACTCCCCAAAATATGCAATTTACCAAATCTAATAATAGGATAAATAGAACATTTGAATAGTATATCTAGGACAAAAATTGAATCATTTAAGTCATTTGACAAAGAAATCCCAGGCTCACCTTGCTACTGGATACATCAGGAAATTCTTCTAAATATTTAATCTTATTTCTAAACTTAATTCAATTTTATGCAAGTCATTTAAAGAATAGAAAAATTTAAAAATCACACCCAGCTTTTTTGAGACCAGCATAAATTTGATTCTGTCTAACTTCCTATTAGACAGGGAAGAACTGACAGGATTTGTTTTGGAATAAAAGATCTGGTTTCGCACATCTGTTCTGTCACTTCCTGCTATGACTGAGAGCAGGCTACTTTACCTTTTGAAAATCATGTCTCCAAATATTTTTCTGATGAATAATGTGATTTTTATATATATATATATATATATATATATATATATATATATATATATATATATATATAATGTATGGAGAGAGAGAGAAAGAAAAAAAGAGAACATAAATTATTCACACATTACTTGAAATATACTAAATGCTCTTATATGATAGCAGTTTTAATAGTCTCATATTTGTTAAGTACATCTATTTGATAATAATTATTATTACCATTATTATTTTTTTCAAATACAATTATGTCTAGATGCAAGAAAAGTGTTTCAAATTGTCCTTTAAAAAAGCTCCTCCCTTTTCTTTATATGTTTAATAACAGGCATAAGATGTATGAATAAAACTTCTTTGATAAATATTTCAGTCAGTTATTTGGATAGACATTTTTATCATCTTACATCCAACCTCCTAATATTATATATTTATTATATTCTCTTATTTGAATTTTAAAAATCTATATTTGCAAATTAAGGTTATATTATTCCATTCCTTAAACAATAAACTATCCCGTTCCTCAAACAAATTTCATGAAGTTCTGATTATTATATGTTTTTTCTTGTCATCTTTCTCCAGCCCTCCTGGAGGCTCTGTGACAAGTATTAATGATTTTTCTCTATGGAAAGGAAATGATAAGTAGTAGTTCTTTCTAGACCTGGAATCTATCAATATATGACACATGACTCAGATATTGTCACATGCCCTATGGTAACTATCTGAGTATAAACTGGAGATGTGTTATGGCCAAAACACCTCCATGTGTGTAAGTTTACTGAGCATTTACACTTCTTAGAGTCTTTATATGCGAATCTGGGCCAGAGTGCTTCCTGTTTTGGCCAGAAAGTACGTACGGAGCACTTTAGAAGTCTTAAACCTCTCTCTGCCTTTTTCTCCTCTGTCTCCTTGAAAGCTGTAGCAAAGTTTCCTACTGGCTAAGTTCTCTGAATTCTGTGAGTCTGATATAACCACCTTATCCTTGTGCTGTCTCACATTGGCACTGTTAGCAACATTGTCTTCTAGACAGTTTTAGCTGCCCTAACAGAATACCATAGACTGGATAGATTATAAAAAACAAATATTTATTTCTCACAGATCTGGAGGCTGGGAAGTCTAAGATCACGGTACTGGCAAATTCATGTGGTGGCTGGTAAGGGCTCACTTTCTGGTACATAGATGGAGCTGTGTCCTCACATGGTTGAAGGGGGCAAGGGAACTCTCCTTGGTCTCTCTTATGAGGGCACTAATCCCATTCATGACAGAGCTCTCTTGACCTAATCACCTCTCAAAAGTCCCACCTCCTGCTACCATCACCATGGGGCATAGGTTTAATCATATGAATTTAGTGGGGGACACATTCAAAACATAGCACAGACCCATCAATCATAATGGCTGAGGTATTTTCTGGCAGACAAAGCAGGGGATAAAGAGAAACATGGTGAGGACTTGATTCTAGAATGACTGTTTACACAATCTCCGTATAAAGTGGCAAAGGCTTGGAGTGGATTATAGGTGATAAGTTTATGAAAAGAACTTGGAAGAAATAGAACTAGACTTGTCAGAGATGGGTAAGTGCAAGAAATGCAAGGCAGATGTTAAATAAGAAAAACATTCCATTCCCTGACATTTGTTAAGAGCCCTGGTAAAAGCTAGATTTCTAAAATAAGAGGCTATAGTAGTTCTAGAAAAATCCTTTCTCTGGAAGCCTCATTAAATGTTGGCTACCTGGGCAGGTGGTACCTTATTTCACAAAGTAACTCAATTGAAACCATTTGAAATAATCTGAAACTAAAAACAAACAAACAACACAAAATAAAACAAAAAAACTGTATAGGTAGGTGGAAACCACTGCCAGGTAACTACAGAATGCAAAGAGTATCTTGTTATAAAGTTAAAATGATTTTTTGAAGAAATGATAAGGTGAAGTATGCTGAGTCATTACTGATTTAGTTTTAGCAATAACAAATAGGACCAAATTATCATATGGCTAATTCCAGATACTTTTGAATGAAAAGGATTATTGGGGTTGTTGATGGGTCCCCAGGTGGCTGCAAATTTTATATGCAGAAAATTTAACGTGGTATGACAATATTACTGTTGTAGAAGGTGAAGGTGGGGATTGGGAAGATCTACACTGAAGTTGAAAATTGGCCCGTTTCCTTGTTGACTTAAGAGTAGAATTTTTTTTTTAAATTGATAGAAAAATGGAGCACAAAGAGATCTAGGTTGGCTGTATGGTGGCTAATCTATCACAGTTGTTTTCATGTTCATGACAAAGATAGTGTTAAAAGATTGTACATGTCATGGACATGATGAAAACAGTAGAACCTGTATGCTACCATAGTTACACTTGAGAATGTCATTTCACTAAGACACCCTTACCCTCCTTTTGGAGTTCAGATTTCACAGGACTTGTCAGTAATGCTTCTGAGACTGTGCTTATCCTTTTCCGTTAACTTTTTTGTTTGTTTGTTCTCCCTTTCTCTGCTCTCTTTTAAAATCTTTGTTCTATGTGATAGGTTTGAAGTAGGGAAATTTACTTTTTGTGCTTTTAATATCCTTTATTTCACCAAATCAACTGGAGTCCAAAGAAAGATATCTTAATTTTGTTAGTAATATCCTAATTAATTAATGTCTACACTGCCAGAAACACCTTTAGTGAGCACTTTATATTCTTTCTGGCTGTACTCACTCATTTTGTATCTTTCCTCCTACACTCAATTGTATCAGTTTGAGATAAGAGACTTTCATAGTGCCTTACACATGATATGCCTTTAGAAGAGTTGAAAGTAATGAGAAGAGGGAGATAAATACACCATAGCTTTTGTAAAAGATCGCCTTATATGTGTATGTTACAAATCTGAAGCAACCTCTTTCTGTCCTTCTTTACCTACTCCTTTACATTCCAACAGTCCACTTGCTTTCTGGAGCTGTTTTAAAGGTGAACTGTCTAATTTCTGAAATGTGAGTTGCCGTGCTCTTTTCATTTTGTGTCCCTAAGCTGTAGAAGATGGGAGTGACTATGCTTACATTGCTAGTGGTGAAAAATACCATATTTATGGAGTTTTCAATTCTATTTCCCTAGAGATGCTCTAGAGAATTTACATTGCCAGAACTGTCAAGAACTCCAATAAGATGGTGATCCTCTATGGCTGAAAATTTGGCTGCAAATCAGTACAGCTGAAAAATGATTAGGGGAATGGTTTATTACTGTCCATAGAAAAGGGGACTGCATGATTTCTTTAATTTTGAAAATGCTTTGGGAATTCCTTTTAATGTAACTTTATCACAATTGAGAAACTAGAGTTAAGGAAAGATTTATTATATCATCAATGTCACTGACAAGGAATGCCTGGTTATTACTGCTGGAAATAATTTTCCTCTATTAATATCCCAGTGACTAGATTAAGTTTTTTCTGTAATGATTCACAGGAGACTTATGAATGGCACATTTAAATATTAAATTAGTTGAAATGTTACATTAAAAACAAACTAATTAATCATGGAATTAAAAAGCTTTTTATACCAAGGGAAATTATTAATATTCTGTTTTGTTTTACATTTTCTTAGAGATTATTCATAGGTTAAACTACAAGTACATCACATATAGACACCCACATCTATACGCACATCTACATATACATACAGTGTAACATTTTTGTGTTCATTAGCTTGTCTTCCACTGACTGCTTTTAATATCAGTTTATATCTGCTTTTTTTTAATGCCATATCTACGTAAAGCCAGGCAATTGATTTTATCAGTTTGCTTTGTGAACATTGAATTAGAAAAAAAAAAAAAAGTTGTGTTAATAAAGGGTTAATGGCAATTGACCAAAATGTAGTGTTTATAAATTTATCCAATAATGGATATTATACTGTACTGCTTCATGTACAATGCTTGGTTAGACATTTAGCATTATTTTGTTCTTATAACCCTTATTTTAATATAATTCATTGGCTAATAAATACTTAACCTCCTGTTTTATTTTTGTTCTCATTCTTTGAGACAAATAATTTAGATAGGTGAGGATGCCTTTATATGATTGTAATCAAGTCCTACTGCACAAGAATCTAATTTTAGCTTTAAGTTTTCTCTGGTTTATTTCATCATTTGCTAATTTTTTAATTTAATTTTCAGAGGACCATCATTTATACTTTATTATATAGTTTTTTGCAGTAAGTAGTTCTATAATTTTATATTCCAAATATCATGTATGTTTCATTTTGTCTTTTAAAATAATTCATATAAACTATTTTCCCTTTGGAAGCTTAATGTAGTATTCAATGAAAGCAGCAGCTTTAATTCACATCTATATATCTTTTCCTGAACTTTTGACAAATTCTGAAATTAAAGATCTATGTAGAAGTTACTTATAATAGATATGAGTTGTTATTAACACAGGCCAAGAAAAAAAGGCAGAAGTTGTATGTGAATATACATAGAAATATACTGTCCAAGATGCAAATTATTTTCTTTTAATTATTTGTAACTATGAAACATTTATTGACTGACCACTGCTGTATTTAAGATATCTTAGTGCACATTAAAGACATAAAAATGTGGGAAAGGGATCCCTGATTACAATACAAAAATACAAAATGGTTGTATTTATTTCTATAGAGAGCAACATTTGTATTTACTTTTATTACATTAGATAATGCAAATAAAAACCAAATTTATAAGTAAGACATCTAAATGTGGAAGTAAAGTTGAAGTTAGAATATGCATTCTGAGTTTATATGTGATAAAGAAACTTTGCATTATTGAATGAGGAGAGATTTAATGAGCCATAATAATATGTATGAAACATTTATTTCTACTTATAATCCTCTTCAAAATATGTAAAATAAAAGGAAATATATAGATACTATGGTTTAATTTAAAAAGCATCTATTTTGGAGAATGAAAGTCTGAGTTGAAAAAGTCCATGCTGTCAATTCCTTTGAGCACCATGCTTTAACATTTTGAGACTCAGTTTATGATGCTGAAAAGGTCATAATTATATTTAGCCCAATGCCTTGCAATGATTAGATCGTACTTATATTCAAGCCCAGATTGCTCTTATTTTAAAAGGACAACACTCCATAGTAACAATGGAAATTGAATAAAATTTAATTTTCTGCTAGTTTGAGAAATATTTATTAATTAACACATTGATTTGAAATAAATTGTAATAAGTAACAATATTTTATTTTTAAAAAATCTGAGTCCTGTCTGGAATTATATTTGATCAGGTTCTGATGCTCCCCCAGATCTGCTACTGAAGACATTTGTCAGCCATACTGCTCTGCCAGGATGCTGTTTACTGAAGGAAAAGATTTCTCTATTGTTTCAGCAATAATGAATCCAAAGTAAACATACCAGTGGGGAATAGATATGTAAAAGATATAGCTATAAGATCAGAAAAGGAAGTCACCAAGGGAAAAGAGCCATTCTAGGGATTAGGAGTTGTTTTTTTTTTTTTAAGTTTATCTGAAAAATCTTCATAATATCCATTCTGTCTGTGATTGCAATAGTGATGCTGTAGGGAACATTACCACAATCCATTAAAGCCAAATTAAAAGAATTTCTGATTAAGCCTAGAAATTAGGCCATGGATTGTGAATGGCTACCTTCTCTTCTCTTTTTTTCAGAGAGAAGGACTCCAGTTAAGTCAATGTGGACACAGAATAGATAAGCCGCCTGTTGATAAGTGATGGGCCTAGAAATATGTCTTGACTCCTGCCAAGTTACTTAACATTTACGTGTCTCTATTTCTCCGTCTGTTTTTTATAAGGACTAAATGTAAAGTCTTTAGAATAGTGACACATATAAAATGTTTTTTTATTTTAATCTTCTAGCTATTGCTATTCTTCTTATAATAGAAAAGCTTATATTCTATAGATGTTCCAAACTGTCTTATAAGCCAAATAGAGCATGCAGTTAGGTTTTGCATACTCTACACTGTTAGCACCACATAATGCTTTTAGATTGAGTTTAATAACATCATTGATATTGGGATATTTTACTCACAAAAAACCATATTCTGTTGAAAAATTGGATTATATATTAATTATATGTTCATAATCTTTTTTGCTAATATAATAGTCTAGATTTAAGTAAAAGCTGTTCCCAGTCTAGACAGGGATTCACAATCGCCAGGTTTACATAGATCTAACCATTCACTGTTATCATTCTACTTAGAGAATGCTTATTTATAATGTCTCCAACAACCCACTCTGTTGTTGAGTCTATGTTACCTTTTCTGTCCCAGGTGGCATGTAAAAATTGAGTCCTGGCACAAACATTTCACCTCAAGGCCCTTCCAATTATGCTTCAGCTATGATGCCCCCTCCCACTTTTTTAAACTCTTGTTCTCTATTGTTTAGAGTTTTACATGTTGGAAACTATTTTGTTTGACTATTGTACCACAGAAGGGGTAGAAGAAAATGAATTAACAATTCTGTCTCTGACCGGTTCAAAATATATTTTTTAATTATTTTAGAGGGAAATCCACGTGTTGTTTTTCTTTTCTATGCATTTCTTTGGAGGAAGAAATTTTGTTTTCATTTTCATCTTTGCAGCCTCTGCACTCTAGATTTATGCATGGGTAATTGGTGGAGTCAATTACATCAAACTCCTCTTGGTTCTGTCTGCCTGTTCTGGTTAAGCATATGGCATGTTATGAGTAATCAAGACTGCATTCTAAATTCAATCTTTTCTATCATTCGTTTAGTGGAAAACTTCTCCAGGCAAGAGCAAACATTCAGTGTTTTTGCCAGACTTTGATTTTTCTATATTCTCAAGGATATTTTAAAGGGAGATGGAAAAATTTCATATTTAGAAAATAAAAAAGATTGTCATGATGTTACTATCAGCAGAAATTATGTTTACCTGTCTATCTGTGCTACTCTTTCCTAAATTCTCTGAGATCTGGTCTTTGAGTCCCTAAAGCCTAGAACAGTTACTGACATACAAGAGCCCTTCAGTATATATTTACTGAATGAGCTTTACCTCTGAGAATTGCACCTGCTCTGAATTGATTTAATGTCTATCTTTGCAATGCTTGTGTTAGTCTGTGAAAGCAGTAAATATCTTAGATCTTCTAGATCAGTATCCCCAGGGCAATGTTTGATTTTTCTTTATAAACAAAAGTAAAAGTTAAAAGGTGTACAAGAAAACAGAGAAGGGAAAGAATAATCAATGACTCCTTTCACAGAGGAGCTTGTGTTTCCTCTGACAAAGTGTTACACCAGCTAGTCAAAGTTACCAAGTTCCTTTCCTGTAGAACATTGCATTGTTGTAATTGTCAAAATTTTAATAAGGCAATATATTCCCTGAACTAGTGATAAAATATGAACCTTTAACAATTCTTAGGAAACTGGAAATGAAATTATTTCTGAAAGAAATTGAACTAACTTAGCTTCCTTCTTACTTTCCAAGACTAAAGATATATGTTTGCGATTTATAAACAAATAAATGTTAAACTTCTACTAAAAAACTGAGAATAACTTGGATATTTAATCAGAAGATAAAACTGGGAAATTAGAAATCCAGAAAGGATGCTGTACACATTGCACTTATAACATAATTTAGCCTGCTGCTTTAAAACACTTGAAACAGTAATTCCACACTTTTATTTTTTAAATATGTTTATTGGAGTAAAATTGCTTTACAATGTTGTGTTAGTTTCTGCTGTATCACAAAGTGAATCAGCTATACGTATACATATATCCACATATCTCCTCCCTCGTGTGTCTCCCTCCCACCCTCCCTATCCCACCCCTCTAGGTGGTCACAAAACACCGAGCTGACCTCCCTGTGTTATGTGGCTGCTTCCTACTAGGTATCTATTTTGCATTTGGTAGTGTATATATGTCCATTGTACTCTCTCACTTCATCCCAGCTTACCCTTCCCCCTCCCCGTGTCCTCAAGTCAATTCTCTACGTCTGTGTCTTTATCCCTGTCCTGACCCTAGGTTCATCAGAACCACTTAGTCTTCTTAGATTCCATATATATGTGTTAGCATATGGTATTTGTTTTTCTTTCTGACTTACTTCACTCTGTATGACAGACTATAGGTCCATCCACCTCACTACAAATAACTCAATTTTGTTTCTTTTTATGGATGAGTAATATTCCATCGTATACATGTGCCACATCATCTCTATCCATTCATCTGTCGATGGACACTTAGATTGCTTCTATATTCTGTCTATTGTAAATAGTGTTGCAATGAATATTGTGGTACAAGACTCTTTTTGAATTGTGGTTTGCTCCAGGAATATGCCTAGAAGTGGGATTGCAGGGTCATATGGTAGTTCTATTTTTCGTTTTTAAAGGAACCTCCATACTGTTCTCCACAGTGGCTATATCAGTTTACATTCCCACCAACAGTGCAAGAGGATTCCTTTTCTCCACACCCTCTCCAGCATTTAAAGTTTGTAGCTTTTCTGATGATGCCCATTCTGACTGGTGTGAGGTGATACCTCATTGTAGTTTTGATTAGCGTGTTTCTAATGATTAGTGGTGTTGAGCATCCATTCATGTGTTTGTTAGCAATATGTATATCTTCTTTGGATAAATGTCTATTTAACTCTTCTGCCCATTTTTTGATTGGGTTGTTTGTTTTTTTGATACTGAGCTGCATGTGCTGCTTGTATATTTTGGAGATTAATCTTTTGTCAGCTGCTTCATTTGCAAATATTTTCTCCCATTCTGAGGGTTGTCTTTTCATCTTGTTTATAGTTTCCTTTGCTGTGCAAAAGCTTTTAATTTTCATTAGGTCCCATTTGTTAATTTAAGTTTTCATTTCCATTTCTCTAGGACGTGGGTCAAAAAGGATCTTGCTATGAAGTATGACATAGTGTGTTCTGCCTATGTTTTCCTCTAAGAGTTTTATAGTGTCTGGCCTTACACTTAGGTCTTTAATCCATTTTGAGTTTATTTTTCTCTATCGTGTTAGGGAGTGTTCTAATTTCATTCTTTTACATGTAGCTGTCTAGTTTTCCCAGCACCACTTATTAAAGAGATTGTATTTTCTCTATTGCGCATACTTGCCTCCTTTATCAAGGATAAGATGACCATATGTACGTGAGATTTTCACTGAGCTTTCTACCCTGTCCCATGAGCTATATTTCTCTTTTTGTGCTAGTATCATATTGTCTTGATTACTGTAGCTTTGTATTATAGTCTGAAGTCAGGGAGCCTGATTCCTCCAGCTACATTTTCTTTCACAAGATTGCTTTGGCTCTTCAGGGTGTTTTTTTTTTTTTTTTTTTCTTGGTGATACGCGGGCCTCTCACTGTTGTGGCTTCTTCCATTGCAGAGCACAGGCTCTGGATGAACAGGCTCAGTGGCCATGGCTCATGGGCCCTGCCGCTCCACAGCATGTTAGATCTTCCCAGACCGGGACACGAACCTGTGTCCCCTGCATCGGCAGGCAGACTCTCAACAGGGTGTTTTTTGTTTCCATACAAATTGTAAATGATTTGTTCTAGTTCTATGAAAAAGATCATTTGTAGTTTGATAGGGATTGTATTGAATCTGTAGATTGCTTTGGATAGTATAGTCATTTTCACAGTGTTGTTTCTTCCAGTCCAAGAACATGGTATACCTCTCCATCTATTTGTATCATCTTTAAGTTCTTTCATCAGTGTCTTACAGTTTTCTACATACAGGTCTTTTGTGGGCTTAGGTAGTTTATTCCTAGGTATTTTATTCTTTTTGTTGCAGTGGTAAATGAGAGTGTTTCCTGAATTTCTCCTTCACATTTTTCATCATTACTGTATAGGAATGCAAGAGATTTCTGTGCATTAATTTTGTATCCTGCTACTGTACCAAATTCTTTGATTACCTCTAGCAGTTTTCTGGTAGCATCTTTAGGATTCTCTATGTATAGTACCATGTCATTGGCAAACAGTGACAGTTTACTTCCTCTTTTCTGATTTGGATTCCTTTTATTTCTTTTACTTCTCTGATTGCTGTGGCTAAAACTTCCAAACATTGTTAAATAATAGCAGTGAGAGTGGGCAACCTTGTCTTGTACCTGATCTTAGTGAAAATGGTTTCATTTTTTCCCCATTCAGAACAATGTTGGCTGTGTGTTTCTCATATATAGCTTTTATCATATTGAGGTAAGTTCCCTCTATGCCTACTTTCTGGAAGGTTATTATCATAAATCAGTGTTGAGTTTTGTTGAAAGCTTTTTCTGCATCTATTGAGATAATCATATGTTTTTTATCTTTCAGTTTGTTAATATGGTGTATCATATTGATTCATTTGCATATACTGAAGAATCCTTGCATTCCTGGGATAAACCCCACTTGATCATGGTGTATGATCCTTTTAATGTGCCATTGGATTCTGTTTGCTAGTATTTTGTTTACATTTTTTGCATCTATGTTCATCAGTAATATTGGCCTGTAGTTTTCTTTTTTTGTGACATCTTTGTCTGGTTTTGGTATCACAATGATGTTGGTCTCATAGAATGAATTAGGGAGTGTTCCTCCCTCTGCTATATTTGGAGGAGTTTGAGAAAATTACATGTTAGCTCTTCCCTAAATGTTTGATAGAATTTGCCTATGAATCCATCTGCTCCTGGGCATTTTTTGTTGGAAGATTTTTAAACACAGTTTCAATTTCAATGGTTGTGATTGGTCTGTCTATATTTTATATTTCTTCCAGGTTAAGTCTTGGAAGGTTGTACTTTTCTAATAATTTGTCCATTTCTTCCAGGTGTCCATTTTATTGGCATATAGTTGCTTTTAGTAATCTCTCATTGTCCTTTGTATTTCTGCCGTGTCAGTTGTTTCTTCTCCTTTTTCATTTCTACTTTTGTTGATTTTAGTCTTCTCTCTTTTTTTCTTGATGAGTCTGGCTAATGGTTTAGAAATTTTATTTATCTTCTCAAAGAACAAGCTTTTAGTTTTGTTGATCTTTGCTATCGTTTCCTTCATTTCTTTTTCATTTATTTCTGATCTGATCTTTATGATTTCTTTCTTTCTGCTAACTGTGCTTTTTTGTTGTTGTTGTTGTTCTTCTTCTTCTTTCTCTAATTGCTTTAGGTGTAAATTTAGGTCGTTTATTTGAGATTATCTTGTTTCTTGAGGTAGGATTTTATTACTACAAACTCTCCTCTTAAAACTGCTTTTGCTGCATCCCATAGGTTTTGGGCCATCACGTTTTCATTGTCATTTGTTTCTAGGTGTTTTTTGATTTTTTTCTTGACTTCTTCAGTGATCTCTTGGTTATTTAGTAGCATATTGTTTAGTCTCCATGTGTTTGCCTGTTTTACAGTCTTTTTCCTGTAATTGCTATCTAGTCTCATAGCATTGTGGTCAGAAAAGATACTTGATTCAATTTCAATATTCTTAAATTTCCCATGTCTTGATTTGTGACCTGAGATATGGTCTATCCTGGAGAATATTCCATGAGCACTTGAAAAGGAAGTGTATTCTGTTTTTTTTGGATAGAATGTCCTATAAATATCAATTAAGTCCATCTCGCTTAATATGCCATTTAAAGTTTGTGTTTCCTTATTTATTTTCATTTTGGTTGATCTCTGCATTGGTGAAAGTGGGGAATTAACGTCCCCTACTATTACTGTATTACTGTCGTATTTCCCTTTTATGGCTGTTAGCATTTGCCTTATATATTGAGGTGCTCCTATGTTGGGTGCATAAATATTTACAGTTCTTTTATCTTCTTCTGGAATTATTCCCTTGATCATTATATAGTGTCCTTCTTTGTCTCTTGTAATAGTCTTCATTTTAAAATCTATTTTGACTGATATGAGAATTGCTACTCCAGCTTTCTTTCAATTTCCATTTACATGGGATATCTTTTTACATCCCCTCACTTTCAGTTTGTATGTGTCCCTATGTCTGAAATGGACCTCTTGCTGATAGCCTATATATGGGTCTTGTTTTTTATCCATTCAGCCAACCTGTGTCTTTTGGTTGGAGCATTTAATCCATTTACGTTTAAAGTAATTATCAATGTGTATGTTTCTATCACCATTTTCTTAATTGTTTGGGTTTTTTTTGTTGTTGTTGTAGGTCTTTTCCTTCTCTGTGTTTACTGCCTAGAGAAGTTCCTTTAGCATTTTTAGTAAAGCTGGTTTGGTGAGGCTGAATTATCTTAGCTTTTGCTTGCCTGTAAAGGTTTTAATTTCTCCATAGAATCTGATTGAGGACCTTGCAGTGTACAGTAATCTTGGTCATAGATTTTACCCTTTCATCACTTTAAATATGTCCTGCCACTCCCTTATGGCTTGTAGAGTTTCTGCTGAAAGATCAGGTATTAACATTATGGAGATTCCATTGTACATTATTTGTTTCTTTTCTCTTGCTGCCTTTAATATTTATTCTTTGTATTTAATTTTTGATTGTTTGATTAACATGTGTATTGGCATGTTTCCCCTTGGATTTGTCCTGTAAGGAATTCTCTGATCTTCGTGGAATTGATTGACTCTTTCCTTTCCCTTATTAGGGAAGTTTTCAACCTTAAACTCTTCAAATATGTTCTCCACCCCTTGCTACTTCTCTTCTTCTTCTGGGACCCCTATAATCTGTATGTTGGTACATTTAATGTTGTTCCACAAGTCTCTGAGGCTGTCCTCAATTCTTTTCATTCTTTTTTCTTTATTCTGCTCTGCAGTTCCTATTTCCACAATTTTATCTTCCAGGTCACTTATCCGTTCTTCTTCCTCAGTTATTCTGCTAATGATTGCTTCTACAGAATTTTTAATTTAATTTATTGTGTTGGTCATCATTGTTTTTTTGCTCTATAGTTCTTCTAGGTCCTTGTTAAACGTTTCTTGTATTTTCTCCATTCTATTTCCAAGATTTTGGATCATCTTTATTCTCATTACTCTGAATTCATTTTCAGGTAGACTGCCTATTTCCTCTTCATTTGTTTGGTCTGGTGGGTTTTTCCCTTGTTCTGTCATCTGCTGTGTATTTCTCTGTCTTCTCATTTTGCTTAACTTAGTGTGTTTGGTATCTCCTTTTCACAGGCTGAAGGTTTGTAGTTCCTGTTGTTTTTGGTGTCTACACTCAGTGGGAAAGGTTGGTTCAGTGGGTTGTGTAGGCTTCCTGGTGGAGGAGACTGGTGACTGTGTTCTGGTGGATGAGGCTGGATCTTCTCTCTGCTGGCAGGGACGTATCTGGTTGTGTGTTTTGGGGTGTCTGTGAAATTTGCATGATTTTAGGTAGCTTCCCTGATAATGGGTATGGTTGTGTTCCAGTCTTGCTAGTTTGGCATGGGGTGTCCAGCACTGGAGTGTGCTGGTCATTGAGTGGATCTGGGTCTTAGCGTTAAGATGGAGAAATCTGGGAGAGGTCCTGCCAATTGATATTACATGGGACTGTGAGGTCTCTGGTGGTCCAATGTCCTGAAATAGCCTCTCCAACTTCAGAGGCTCAGGCCTGACACCAGGCCGGAGCACCAAGACCTTTTCAGCCACCTGGCTGAGAAGAAAAGGGATAAAAAAAAATAGAAAGAAAGAAAAATAAATAAAATTAAATAAATTTATTAAAATAAAAATATAATTATTGAAATAAAAAAATAAAAAGTAAAAAAATGAGAGCAAACCAATAAACAAATCCACCAATGATAACAAGTGCTAAAAACTATACTAAGATAAACATAAAAATCAGAAACAAATCAGTTGCATAAAGCAAACCCTAAGTCTACAGTTGCTTGCAAAGCCCACAGCCTCAATTTTGGGATGATTCGGTGTCTATTCCAGCATTCCACAGATGCAGGGTACATCAAGTTGATTGTGGCAATTTAATCTGCTGCTCCTGAGGCTGCACAGAGAAATTCCCTTTTCTCTTCTTTGTTCGCACAGCTCCTAGGGTTCAGCTTTGGATTTGGTCTGCCTCTGCATGTTAGTCACCCTCTGGCATCTGTTCTTTGTCCAGACAGCAAGGGGTTAAAGGAGCAGCTGATTAGGGGCTCTGGCTCACTCAGGCTGGGGAGAGGGAGGCATATGGAATGCAGGGTGAGCCTGCAGCAGCAGAGGCCAGCATAACATTGCAACAGCCTGAAGTGTGCCATGTGTCTCCCAAGGTAGTTGTCCCTGGATCACGGGACCCTGGCAGTGCCAGGTTGACCGGCTCCCTGGAGGAGTGGGGTCAATAGTGACCTGTGTTTGCACACAGAATTCTTGGTGGCTGCAGCAGCCTTTGTTTCTCATGCCTGTCTCTAGTGTCCATGCTGATAGCCATGGCTTGTGCCACATCTCTGACGTTTGTTTAGGTTGTGGTCTGAATCCCCTCTCCTCACCCACCCTGAAGCAGTAGTCTCTTGATTCTTAAGCAGTTCCAGACGTTTTTTCAGACTAATTCCTGGTTAGCTGTGGTGCACTAGCCCCTTTCAGGCTGTGTTTACACAGCCAACCCTAGTCCTCTCCCTGGGAACTGAACTCAGAAACCCGAACCTCAGCTGCCAGCGCTGACCCACCCCAGTGGGTGAGCAGACAAACTTTTCAGGTTAGTGAGTTCTGGTCGGTACTAATCCTCTGTGTGGGAAACTCTATGCTTTTCCCTCTGCACACCTGTTGCTGAGCTCTCCTCCATGGCTCCAAAGCTTCCCCCCACCCACCTCCGTCTCCACCAGTGAAGGGGCTTCCTAGTGTGTGGTGACTTTTCCTCCTTCACAGCTCCCTTCCAGAGTTGCAGGTTCCATCCCTATTTTTTTGTCTCTGTTTTTTTCTTTTTTCTTTTGCCCTACCCAGGTATGTGGGTATTTTCTTGCCTTTTGAGAAGTCTGAGGTCTTCTCCCAGCATTCAGTAGGTGTTCTGTAGGAGTTGTTCCACATGTAGATGTATTTTTGAGGTATTTGTGGAGAGGATGGTGATCTCCATGTCTTAATCCTCTGCCATCTTGAAGATCCTCTGTAATTCCACACTTTTAAAGGAATGTTTGTGAAAAAGCTCAAGCAACAATTGTAACTTTGGTAATGCCATTGTGAAAATCCCCTGCAAGTTACACTTAATTTTTGGGGAAAATTTCCTGGGGGGAAAATGTGAAATTAAATCAAATAATTATTTTGATCCAAACCTTGTTATTGTACAGCTTATTTAAATGGAATATTTTTCTTCTTTGTTAATGTCATTTAATATCAATATATTTGTGAGAAAATAAGCTTATATTGCAATCATCAGAGATTTTCTTTAAGTTGTACCTCAGCAGTGATAAATACTGGCCTGGAAATTTTTAAAAACGTACACCACACCCATGTGTTTGTCAAATAACAGTGTTATATGTGCTGATATCATAAAGTATTGTTATTCTACACATTTCTATCTCTGTGTGTGTCTACACACACAGAAAAACAACAAAATGTAGTAGTGTGATTTTAAGTTCTGAAAACCTGAATCAAAACTTAGAACTCTTGGAAATTTATTGTAAGATCAGTTAATTTATTTGTAATCAGGGGCTTCCCTGGTGACACAGTTGTTGAGAGTCTGCCTGCCGATGCAGGGGACATGGGTTCATGCCCCAGTCCGGGAAGATCCCACATGCTGCGGAGCGGCTGGGCCCGTGAGCAATGGCCGCTGAGCCTGTGCGTCCGGAGCCTGTGCTCCGCAACGGGAGAGGCCACAACGGTGAGAGGCCTGTGTACCTCAAAAAAAAAAAAAAAGAAGAGAATGGGAAATTTACCCATGCAGCCTCAGGAGCAGTGGATTAAATCTCCACAATCAACTTGATGTATGCTGCACCTGTGGAATGACTGAATAGACAATGAACCATACCAAAATTGAGGCAGTGGA
This sequence comes from Grampus griseus, assembly GCF_964374135.1. Taxonomy (NCBI): domain Eukaryota; kingdom Metazoa; phylum Chordata; class Mammalia; order Artiodactyla; family Delphinidae; genus Grampus; species Grampus griseus. Next base: position 51,476,972 of record NC_139012.1, read on the forward strand.
CATTGGGAGCAACAGTGGACTTGGGGTTTGCTGTATGTGACTGACTAGTTTCTGACTTATATGCTTGTCATAGATATTAGTTTTTAGTGCCTGTTATGCTTGCTGGATTTGTTTATTGGTCTGGTTTCTCTCTTCTTTTTTTTTATTACTATTTAATTTTTTTTTAATTTTAATAATATTCTTTTAATTTTTAATTTTAACAACCTTTCATTTCTTTCTTTCTTTCTTTTTTTCTTTCTTTCTTTCTATTTTTCTCACTTTTCTTCTGAGCTATGTGGCTGACAGGGTCTTGGTGCTCCAGCTGGGTGTCAGGCCTGAGCCTCTGAGGTGGGAGAGCTGAGATCAGGAAACTAGACCACAACAGACCTCCCAACACCATGTAATATCAACCAGTGAGAGCTCTTCCAGAGATCTCCATCTCAATGCTAAGACCCAGCTGTACCCAACGGCCAGCAAGCTCAAGTGCTAGATGCCCTATGCCAAACAACTAACAAGAGAGGAACACAACCTCATTCATTAGCAGAGAGGCTACCTGAAATCATACTAAGTTCACAGACAATTCAAAACACACCACCAGATGCATCCCTGCCCACCAGAGAGAAAAGATCCAAACCCACTCACCAGAGCACATGCACCAGTCCCCTCCACCAGGAAGCCTACAAAACACACTAAAACAACTGTACCCACTGGGGGCAGACACCAAACACAACAGGAACTACAAACCTGTAGCCTGTGAAAAGGAGACACTAAGCACAGTAAGTTAAGCAAAATGAGAACACAGAAAATACACTGCAGATGAAGGAACAAGGTAAAAACCCACCAGAACAAACAAATGAAGAGGAAATAGGCAGTCTACCTGATTGAGATTTTAGAGTAATGAGAATAAAGATGATCCAAAATCTTGGAAATATAATGGAGAAAATATAAGAAACGTTTACAAAGACTTAGAAGAACTAAAGAGCAAAAAAACCCAATGATGAACAACAAAATAAATGAAATTAAAATTTCCCTAGGAGGAATCAACAGCAGAATAACTGAGGCAGAATAAAGGATACGTGACCAGGAAGATAAAATAATGAAAATAACTACCACAGAGCAGAATAAAGAACAAAGAATGAAAAGAATTGAGGAGAGTCTCAGAGACTTCTGGGACAACATTAAATGCACCAACATTCGAATTATAGGGGTCCCAGAAGATGAAGAGGTAAAGAAAGGGACAGAGAAAATTTTTGAAGAGACTATGGTTGAAAACTTCCCTAATATGGGAAAGGAAATAGTCATTCAAGCCCAGGAGGCTCAGAGAATCACTTACAGGAGAAAACCAAGGAGACACACCAAGACACATACTAATCAAACTATCAAAAATTAAATATAAAGAAAAAAATACTAAAAGAAGCAAGGGAAAGGCAACAAATAACATAGAAAGGAATACCCATGGAGTTAACAGCTTATCTTTCAGCAGAAACTCTACAAGCCATAAGAGAGTAGCAGGAATATTTAAAGTGATGAAAGGGAAAAACCTACAACCAAGATTACCCTACCAAGCAAAGTTCTCATTCAGATTTCATGGAGAACTCAAAAGGTTTACAGACAAGTGAAAGTTAAGAGAAATCAGCACCACAAAAAAAGTTTCACAGCAAATGCTAAAGGAACTTCTCTAGGCAGGGAACACAAGAGAAGGAAAAGACCTACAAAAGCATACCCAAAACAAATTAAGAAAATGGTAAGAGGAATATACATATTGATAATTACCATAAATATAAATGGATTAAATGCTCCAACCAAAAGGCATAGACAGGCTGAATGGACACAAAAACAAGACCCATAACATGCTGTTTACAAGATACCCACTTCAGACCTAGGGACACATACACAACGAAAGTCAGGGGATGGAAAAAGATATTCCACGCAAATGGAAATCAAGAGAAAGCTTGAGTAGCAATTCTCATATCAGACAAAATAGACTTTAAAATAAGACTATTATGGGCTTCCCTGGTGGCGCAGTGGTTGAGGGTCCTCCTGTTGATGCAGGGGACACAGGTTCGTGCCCTGGTCCAGGAAGATCCCACATGCCGCGGAGCAGCTGTGCCCGTAAGCCATGGCTGCTGAGCCTGCGTGTCCGGAGCCTGTGCTCCGCAACGGAAGAGGCCACAACAGTGAGAGGCCTGCGTACCACAAAAAAATAAAATAAAAGATAAGACTATTACAAGAGACAAAGAAGAACACTACATAATGATCAAGGGATCAATCCAAGAAGATATAACAATTGTAAATATATATGCACCCAACATAGGAGCACTTCAATACATAAGGCAAATGCTAACAGCCATAAAAGGAAAAACTGACACTAATACAGTAATAGTAGGGGACGTTAATTCCCCACTTTCACCAATGCAGAGACCATCCAAAATGAAAATAAATAAGGAAAAACAAGCTTTAAATAACAAATTAAATAAGATGGACTCAATTGATATTTATAGGACATTCCATCCAAAATCAACAGAATACACTTTCTTCTCAAGTGCTCCTGGAACATTCTCCTGGATAGACCATATCAGTCACAAATCCAGCCTTGTTAAATTTAAGAAAACTGAAATCTTTTCAAGTATCTTTTCTGACCACAACACTATGAGACTAGATATCAATTCCTGGAAAAAAAAAACTGTAAAAAATGCAAACAGATGGAGACTAAACAATATGCTACTAAATAACCAAGAGATCACAGAAGAAATCGAAAAATATGAAGAAAAAATGACAATGAAAACATGATGACCGAAAACCTATGGGAAGCCGCAAAAGCAGTTCTAGAGGGAAGTTTATAGCAATACAACCCTACCTCAAGAAACAAGAAAAATATCAAATAAACAACCTAAATTTACACCTAAAACAATTAGAGAAAGAAGAACAACAACAACAAAAAAAAAACAAAGTTAGCAGAAGGAAAGAAATCATAAAAATCAGATCAGAAATAAATGAAAAAGAAATGAAGAAAATGATAAGGATCAAGAAAACTAAAAGCTGGTTCTTAAAGAATATTAAAAAATTGCTAAACCATTAGCCAGACTCATCAAGAAAAAAAAGGGAGAAGACTCAAACCAACAGAATTTAGAAATGAAAAAGTAGAAGTAACAAATGACACTGCAGAAATACAAAGGATCATGAGATATTACTATAGGCAACTATATGCCAATAAAATGGACACCTGGAAAAAATGGACAAATTCTTCAAAAAGCACAACCTTCTGAGACTGAACCAGGAAGAAATGGAAAATATAAACAGACAAATCACAACCATTGAAATTGAAAGTGAGTTTAAAAATCTCCCAAAGAGCAAGCCCATGACCAGATGGCTTAACAGGCAAATTCCATCAAACATTTAGAGAAGAGCTAACACCTATACTTCTCAAACTCTTCCAAAATATAGCAGAGGGATGAACACACCCAAAAACATTCTCTGAGGCCACCATCACCCTGATACCAAAACCAAACAAAGATGTCACAAAGAAAGAAAACTACAGGTCAATATCACTGATGAATATAGATGCAATAATCCTCAACAAAATACAAGCAAACAGAACCCAACAGCACAGTGAAATGATCACACACCATGATCAAGTGGGGTTTATCCAGGAATGCAAAGATTCTTCAATATATGCAAATCAATCAATGTGATACACCATTTAAAAAAACTGAAGGATAAAAACACATGATAATCTCAATAGATGCAGAAAAAGGTTTTGAAAAAAGTCAACACCCATTTATGATAAAAAACTTCCAAAAAGTAGGCTTAGAGGGAAGTTACCTCAACATAAGAAAGGCTATATATGACAAACCCACGGCCAGCATTGCTCTCAATGGGGAAAAAATGAAACCGTTTCCACCAAGATCAGGGACAAGACAAGGTTGCCCACTGTCAACCCTATTATTTTACATAGTTTTGGAAGTTTTAGCCACAGCAATCACAGAAGAAAAATAAATAAAAGGAATCCAAATTGGAAAAGAAGAAATAAACCTGTCACTGTTTGCAGATGACATGATATTACATATAGAGAATCCTAAAGATGCTACCAGAAATCTACTAAAGCTACTCAATGAATCTGGTAAAGTACCAGGATACAAAATTAATGCATAGAAATCTCTTGCATTCCTATACACTAATGATGAAAAATCTGAAACAGAAATTCAGGAAACACTCCCATTTACCACTGCAACAAAAGAATAAAATACCTAGGAATAAACCTACCTAAGGAGACAAAAGACCTGTATACAGAAAACTATAAGACACTGATGAAAGAAATAAAAGATTATACAAACAGATGGGGAGACATACCATGTTCTTGGACTGGAGCAATCAACATTGTGACAATGACTATCTACAGACTATCAAAGCAATCTACAGATTCAATGCAATCCCTATCAAACGACCAATGGCCTTTTTCACAGAACTACATCAAAATATTTACAATTTGTATGGAAACAAAAAACACACTGAATAGCCAAAAAAATTTTGAGAAAGAAAAACAGAGCTGGAGGAATCAGGCTCCCTGACTTCAGACTATACTACAAAGCTACAATAACCAAGACCGTTTGGTACTAGCACAAAAAAAGAAATATAGATCAATGGAAGAGGACAGAAAGCCCAGAGAAAAACCACTGAACATATGGACACCTTATCTTTGACAAAGGAGGCAGGAATATACAATGGAGAAAGACAACCTCTTCAATAAGTGGTGCTGAGAAAACTGGACAGGTACATGTAAAAGAATGAAATTGGAACACTCCCTAACACCATATACAAAAATAAACTCAAAATGGATTAAAGATATAAATGTAAGGCCAGACACTATTAAACTCTGAGAGGAAAACATAGGCAGAATACTCTATGCCATACATCACAACATCCTTTTTGACCCACCTCTTAGAGAAATGGAAATAAAATAAAAACAAAAATAAACAAGTGGGACCTAAAGAAACTTAAAAGCTTTCACACAGCAAAGGAAACCATAAACAAGATGAAAAGACAACCCTCAGAATGGGAGAAAATATTTGCAAAAGAAGCAACTGACAAGGGATTAATCTCCAAAATATACAGGAAGCTCATGCAGCTCAATATCAAAAAAAAAACAGCCAATCCAAAAATGCGCAGAAGACGTGAATAGGCATTTCTCCAAAGAAGATATATAGATTGCCAACAAACACGTGAAAAGATGCTCAACATCACTAATCATTAGAGAAATGTAACTCAAAATTACAATGAGGTATCACCTAACACCAGTCAGAATGGCCATCATCAAAAAATCTACAAACAATAAATGCTGGAGGGGGTGTGGAGGAAAGGGAACCCTCTTGCACTGCTGGAGGGAATGTAAATTGATTTAACCACTATGGAGAACATTATGGACTTTCCTTAAAAATCTAAAAGTAGAACTACCATATGACCTAGCAATCCCACTTGTGGGCATCTACCTGGAGAAAACCATAATTTAAAAAGAGACATGTACCACAGTGTTCACTGCAGCTGTATTTGCAATAGCCAGGACATGGAAGCAATCTAAGTGTCCATCATCAGATGAATGGATAAAGCTGTGGCACATATATACAATGGAATATTACTCAGCCATAAAAAGAACTGAAATTGAGTTATTTGTAGTGAGGTAGATGGACCTATAGTCTGTCATACAGAGTGAAGTAAGTCAGAAAGAGAAAAACAAATACCATATGCTAACACATATATATGGAATCTAAAAAAAAAAAAAAAGTTCTGAAGAACCTAGAGGCAGGACAAGATAAAGATGCAGAGGTAGAGAATGGACTTGAGGACATTGGAGGGAGAAGGGTAAGCTGAGACAAAGCAAGAGAGTAGCATTGACATATATACACTACCAAATGTAAAATAGATAGCTACTAGGAAGCAGCCACATAGCACAGGGAGATCAGCTTAGTGCTTTGTGACCACCTAGAGGGGTGGGATCAGGAGGGTGGGAGGGAGATGCAAGAGGGAGGGGACATGGGGATATGTTTATATGTATAGCTGATTCACTTTGTGATACAGTGGAAACTAACATACCATTGTAAAGCAATTATACTCCAACAAAGATGCTAAAAAAAAAAAAAATTAAATCTCACTACAGAGCTACAGTAATCAAGACTGTATATGTACAAGGTTAGACATATAAATAAATGGAATAACAATGAGACTACAGAAATAAACCCTCATATTTATGGACAGTTAATTTTCAATAAGGTTGCCAAGACAATAAAATGGAAAAGAATTGTCTGTCAACAGATGATGCAGGGAAAACTGAGTATCCACATGGAAAAGAATGAAGTTGTGTCTCTTCCTTACATCACACAACAAAATTAACTTTAAATAGATTATAAAGCTAAATATAAGCATTTAAATTACAAAACTCTTAGAAGAAAACTTAGGAATAAATCTTCGTGACATTAGGTTAAACAATGATTACTCAATAGAATTCCAAATCCACAGGTAACAAAAATATCAGTAAATTGGAATACATTAAAACTTTAAACTTTTGTGCTGCAAACAATACCATCAAGAAAGTGAAAAGACGATCCACATAACTGGAAAAGTATCTAATATTCAGCTTTTATTCAGAACACATAAAGAATGCTTACAATGCAAAAATAACCAATTAAAAATGGGCAAAGACTTTTTTGATCAGGATAGATGTTTCTCCAAAGAATATATGCAAATGACCAATAAGCACAAGGAAAAATACTCAACACTAAGGAAATATAAATCAAAACCACAATGAGATACCAGTTCATACTGACTATGATGGCTATAATAAAAAAGGCAAACAGTAAGAACTGTTGGTGAAGATATGGAGAAATTGATACACATACACCGCTGGTAGGTAAAATGTAAAATGATATAGCCATATTGGAAAACAACTTGGGAATTTCTTTAAATGCTAAACATAGAGTTTCCATATGACTTAGCAAAAGCACTCCTAGGCATATAGCCAAGAGAATTGAAAACAGGCATTCAAACGAAAACATGTACACAATTGTTCAAAGCAGAATTATTCATAACAGTCAAAAAGTAGAAACAACCTAGATGTCCATCAACTGAGGAAGAGATAAATAAACTTTGTTGGGATATTTAGCCATAGAAGGAAAAAAGTACTGATACCTGTCACAACATGTATGAACCCTGAAAATGTTATGATAAGTGAAAGAAGCCAGTCACCAAAGATCACATATTGTATGATTACATTTATATGAAATGTCTAGAATAGGAAAATGTACAGAGGCAGAAAGCAGATTAGTGGTTGCCAAAGGCTGGTGGGCTGGGAGAAAGGAGGAATGACTGCTAATGCGCTAATGGGGTTTCTTTAGGGGTGATGAAATATTCTAAAATTAAACGGTCATCAAGGTGCCCAACTCTGAGACTATATCAAAAACCATTGAATTGTACACTTTAAATGAGTGAGCTGAATGGTATATGGATTATTTCTCAATAAAAGTGTTTTGTTGGGCTTCCCTGGTGGTGCAGTGGTTGAGAGTCCGCCTGCCGATGCAGGGGACACAGGTTCGTGTCCCGGTCTGGGAAGATCCCACATGCCATGGAATGGCTAGGCCCATGGGCCATGGCTGCTGGGCCCGTGTGCCCGGAGCCTATGCTTCACAGTGGGAGAGGCCACAGTGGTGAGAGGCCTGTGTACCACCAAAAAAAAAAAAAAAATGTGTTTTGTTAAAAAATAATGACTATATGACCCAAGGCAATCTAGAGATTCAATGCATTCCCTATCAAATTACCAATCACTTTTTTACAGAACTAGAGCAAAAAAAAAAATCACAATTTGTATGGAAGCACAAAAGACCCTGAATAGCCAAACCAATCTTGAGAAAGAAAAACAGAGCTGAAGGAATCAGGCTCACTGACTTCAGACTATGCAACAAAACTACAGTAATCAAGACAGTATGGTACTGGCACAAAAACAGAAATATAGATCAATGGAACAGGATAGAAAGCCCAGAGATAAACCCACGCACATATGGTCACCTTATCTGTGATAAAGGAGGCAAGAATATACAATGGAAAAAAAACAGTCTCTTCAATAAGTGGGGCTGGGAAAACTGGACAGCTACATGTAAAAGAATGAAATTAGAACACTCCCTAACACCATACACAAAAATAAACTCAAAATGGATTAAAGACCTAAATGTAAGGCCAGACACTATAAAACCCTTAGCGGAAAATATAGGCAGAACACACTTCAAAATATATTGCAGCAATATAATTTTGGATCTGTCACCTAGAATAATGGAAATAAAAGCAAAAGCAAACAAATTGGACCTAATGAAACTTAAAACCTTTTGCACAGCAAAGGAAACCATAAACAAAACAAAAACACAACATACAGAATGGGAGAAAAGTTTTGCAAATAATGTGGCAAACAAGAGATTCATTTCCAAAATATACAAATGGCTCATATAGCTCACTATCAAAAAAGCAAACAACCCAATCAAAAAATGGGCAGAAGATCTAAATAGACATTTCTTCAAAGAAGTCATACAGATGGCAAACAGGTACATGAAATAATGTTAAACTTCACTAATTATTAGAGAAATGCAATTTAAAACTACAATGAGGTATCACTTCACACAATGATGATGGCCATTATCAAACAGTCTAAAAATAAATTCTGGAGAGGGCATGGAGAAAAAAGAATTATCCTACATTGTTGGTGGGAATGTAAATTGGTACAGACACTATGGGGAACACTATAGAGTTTCCTTAAAAAAACTAAAACTAAAATTACCATGTGATCCAGGGTTCTCACTCTTGGACATATATCCAGAGAAAATTATAATTCAAAAAGATACATGCACCCCAATGTTCATAGCAGCACTATTCAGAATAGCCAAGACATGGAAACAACCTAATTGTTCATAGACAGATTAATGGATAAAGAAAATATTGTATATATACACAATAGAATATTATTCAGCCATTAAAAAGGAATGAAATAATGACATTTGCATCAACATGGAGAGACCTAGAGATTATCATACTAAGTGAAGTCAGACCAACAAAGACAAATATCATATGATAATGCTTACATATGGAATCTAGGGGGAAAATGATCCAAATTGTCTTATTTATAAAACATATATTGACTCACACACAGAGAAAACAAACTTATGGTTACCAAAGGGGAAAGTGTGGGGAGGGATAAATTAGGAGTTTGAGATTAACATATACACACTATTATGTGTAAAATAGATAAGCAAAAAGGACCTACTGTACAGCACACGAACTATACTCAAGATTTTGTAATAACCTATATGGTAAAAGAATCTGAAAAAGAGAAGATATATATACGTTTAATTGGATCTCTTTGCTTTAAACCTGAAACTAACACTATATTGTAAATCAACTGTACTACAAAACAAATGTGGCAATGAAAATAAATAAATGAATAAATTTTAAAATACATATATTAATTAAATATATATATTATAAGCTTTATATATTAAATATGTATATATATAAAAGCTTAATTTAACTTGATTTGGTGCTATTTTAAAGTTTTCATTCTTATATACACAATTAAAAAAAAAACGAATTCATTAATCATTTATTCTTTCATCAACCTTGCAAGCATTCATTCATCCAACAAAAGAGTTATTGGAGGCCAACGCTGTCCTAATCTCAACACTAGACATTACAAGTAAAATTGTGAATAAGGCATCTGCTCTTTCTTATCATGACGTTTACATTCTAATGGATTAGAAAGTAGACACAGGATTAAATTATTTCCTTATGTTGGGGACACAAAAGTATATCTCCATGAAGCATTTCAACTAGTCTATGAAAAAAATGCCTTTGACATATTTAAGTGGTGTTTACAAGGCAAAGAAATAATTAAAACAGTGTAAGAAATAGGAATACAAATCAATAATAAGTGTGCGAAGAGCACATACACTAGTAGATTTTAGGTGAGGATAGAGCTAGAAATGTGATTTTGGACAGTTTTATAGCATCCATCAAAAACAGGTGTTTTGATATTCTTCTAAATATACATGGGTGGGATAGCTTCAAGATGGCAGAGGAGTAAGACATGGAGATCACATTCTTTTTGAAAAATACATCAAAAATACATCTACATGAAGAACATCTCCTGCAGAACACCTACTGAATGCTGGCAGAAGACCTCAGACTTCCCAAAAGGCAAGAAACTACCCACATAGCTGGCTGTGTGGCTGACAGGGTCTTGGTGCTCTGGCCGGGTGTCAGGCCTGAGCCTCTCATGGGGGAGAGCCGAGTTCAGGACATTTGTGCACCAGAGACCTCCTGGTCCCACGTAATATCAAAAGGCAAAAGCTCTCTCAGAGATCTCCACCTCAATGCAAAGACCCAGCTCTACTCTACGACCAGCAAGCTACAGTGCTGGGCACCCTACAGCAAACAACTAGAAAGAAAGGAACACAAACACACCCATTAGCAGAGAGGTTGCCTAAAATCATAATAAAGTCACAGACACCCCAAAACGCACGACTGGACATGGTCCTGCACAATAGAAAGACAAGATCCAGCCACATCCACCAGAACACAGGAAGTTCCCTCCACCTGGAAACCTAAACAACCCACTGAACCAACCTTATCCACTGGGGGCAGACACGAAAAACAACAGGAACTACGAACTTGCAGCCTGCTAAAAGGAGACCCAAACACAGTAAGTTTAGCAAAATGACAAGACAGAGAAATACACAGCAGATGAAGGAGCAAGTTAAAAACCCAGTAGACCAAACAAATGAATAGGAAATAGGCAGTCTACCTGTAAAAAGAATTCAGAGTAATGATAGTAAAGATAATCCAAAATCTTGGAAATATAATGGAGAAAATACAAAAACGTTTAACAAGGACCTAGAGGAACCAAACAGCAAACAAACAATGATGAACTACACAATACAAAGAATGAAATTAAAAATTCTCCTGAAGTAATCAATAGCAGAATAACAGGCAGAGGAACGGATAAGCGACCTGGAAGATAAAAGAGAGGAAATAACTACTGCAGAGCAGAAAAAGAAAAAAAGAATGAAAATACTTGAGGACAGTCTCAGAGACCTCTGGGACAACAATTAAAGGCACCAACATTAGAATCATAGGGTACCCAGATGAAGAAGAGACAAAAAAAAAAGGGACTGAAAGATTTTATAGTTGAAAACTTCCCTAATATGGGAAAGGAAATAGTCAATCAGGTCCAGGAATAACAGAGTGCCATACAGGATAAATTCAAGTAGAAACATACCAAGACGCATTTTAATCAAACTATCAAAGATTAAATACAAAGAAAAAATATTAAAAGCAGCAAGTAAAGCAGTAAATATCATACAAGAGAATCCCCATAAGGTTAACAGCTGATCTTTCAGCAGAAACTCTGCAAGCCACAAGGGTGTGGCAGGATATATTTAAAGTGATGAAAGGGAAAAAATCTACAACCAAGATTACTCTATCCAGCAAGGATCTCATTCAGATTCGATCTCATTCTCATTCAAGTAGGGTTTATCTTAGGAATACAAGGATTTTTCAATATACGCAAATCAATGTGATAAACCATGCTAACAAATTGAAGCAGAAAAAGCATATGATCATCTCAATAGATGCAGAAAATTTTCTGAAAAATTCAACATCCATTTATGATAAAACCTCTCCAGAAAGTAGGCACAGAGGGAACCTACCTCAACATAATTAAGGCCATACATGACAAAACAACAGCCAACATCGCTCTCAATGGTGAAAAACTGAAACCATTTCCTCTAAGATCAGGAACAAGACAAGGTTGTCAACTCTCATCACTATTATTCAACATAGTTTTGGAAGTTTTAGCCACAGCAATCAGAGGAGGAAAAGAAATAAGAGGAAACCAAATCGGAAAAGAAGTAAAGCTGTCACTGTTTGCAGATGACAGGATACTATATATAGAGAATCCTAAAGATGCTACCAGAAAACTACTAGAGCTAATCAATTAATTTGGTAAAGTAGCAGGATACAAAATTAATGCACAGAAATCTCTTGCATTCCTATACACTAATGATGAAAAATCTGAAAAAGAAATTAAGGAAACTCTCCCATTTATCATTGCCACAAAAAGAATTAAATACCTGGAATAAACCTACCTAAGGAGACAAAAGACCTGTATGCAGAAAACTATAAGACACTGATGAAAAAAATTAAAGATGATACAAACAGATGGAGAGATATACCACGTTCTTGGTTTGGGAGAATCAGCACTGTGAAAATGTCTATACTACCCAAAGCATTCTACAGATTCAGTGCAATCCCTATCACACTACCAATGGCCTTTTTCACAGAACTAAAACAAAAATTTCACAACGTGTATGGAAACACAAAAGACCCCAAATAACTAAAGCAATCTTGAGAAAGAAAAATGGAGCTGGAGGAATCAGACTCCCTGACTTCAGACTAAACTACACAGCTACAGGAATCAAGAGACTATGATACTGGCACAAAACCAGAAATATCGATCAATGCGATAAGATAGAGAGCCCAGAGGTAAACCCATGCATATTTGGTGCCCTTATCTTTGATAAAGGAGGCAAGAATATACAATGGAGAAGAGACAGCTTCTTCAATAAGTGGTGCTGGGAAAACTGGACAGCTACATGTAAAAGAATGAAATTCAAACACTCCCTAGCACCATACACAAAAATAAACTCAAAATGGATAAAATAATTAAATGTAACGCCAGACACTATCAAACTCTTAGAGGAAAACATAGGCAGAACACTCAATGAGATACACCACAGGAAGATCCTTTTTGACCCACTGCCTAGAGAAATGGAAATTAAAACAAAAATAAACAAATGGGACCTAATTAAACTTCAAACCTTTTGCACAGCATACAAAACCATAAACAAGACGAAAAGACAGCCCTCAGAATGGGAGAAAATATTTGCAAACCAAGCAACTGACAAAGGATTAATCTCCAAAATATACAAGCAGCTCATGCGGCTCAATATCATAAAAACAAACAACCCAATCCAAAAACGGGCAGAAGACCTAAATAGACATTTCTCCAAAGATATACAGATTGTCAACAAACACATGAAAGGATGCTCAACATCACTAATCATTAGATCAAAACTACATTGAGGTATCACCTCACACTGGTCAGAATGGCCATCATCAAAAAGTCTACAAACAATAAATGTTGGAGGGACTGTGGAGAAAAGGGAACCCTCTTGCCCTGCTGGTGGGAATGTGAATTGATACAACCACCATTGAGAACAGTATGGAGGTTTCTTTGAAAACTAAAAACAGAACTACCATATGACCCAGCAATCCCATTTCTGGGCATATACCTTGAGAAAACCATAATTCAAAAAGAGTCATATACCACAATGTTCATTGCAGCACTATTTACTATAGCCAGGACATGGAAGCGACCTAAGTGTTCATTGACAGATGAATGGATAAAGAAGATGTGGCACATACATATAATGGAATATTATTCAGCCATATAAAGAAACGAAATTGAGTTATTTGTAATGAGGTGGATGGACCTAGAGTCTGTCATACAGAGTGAAGTAAGTCAGAAAGAGAAAAATAAATACCGTATGCTAACACATATATAAGGAAACAAAAAAAAAAAAAAGAAAAGAAAAGAAATGGTTCTGAAGAGCCTAGGAACAGGACGGAAATTAAGACGCAGACGTAGAGAATGAACTTGAGGACACAGGGAGGGTGAAGGGTAAGCTGGGATGAAGTGAGAGATTGGCATGGATATATATACACTACCAAATGTAAAATAGATAGCTAGTGGGAAGCAGCCACATAGCAGAGGAAGATCAGCTCGGTGTTTTGTGTCCACCTAGAGGGGTGGGATAGGGAGGGTGGGAGGGAGACGCAAGAGGGAGGAAATATGGAGATATATCTATATGTATAGCTGATTCACTTTGTTATGCAGCAGAAACTAACATAGCATTGTAAAGCAATTATACTCCAATAAAAATGTTAAAAAGAAAAAACAAAACAGATGTTTTAGTTTGTTGTTTATGTTAGCATTTAAAACCGAAAATTTTGGTGGGATAATTTTAACAACAATTTGATAGACAAAATTAGAGTCAGAGGGTAATTTAAAAGTCAGTGTAAAAGTTAATTAGGGAATTAAAAAACCTACGAAACTTCAATGACTCCTATTTTGGTGACTGTTACCAACATGAAATCCTCCTTTACCTGACTGAAAAAATCTTAGGAGACCTATTTCTCTTCTTTATTTTCCCTCTGTGACACTTGAGACTATAATAATTACTACTTTCTACAAACCCTCAGATTTGGAGCAGTAGGATATGAAAAACAACAAACAAAACACTACTCTTTCAAAAATTTGACTTGATATTTTAGGTATTCTCCCTTTTCATAATTCAGGGAATTTAACTGTGTAAGTCAACTATCGGAAAGAAGAAATGAGAGGCATTCTGTGTATTTACTTGGCTAACTCAGGGCCTGAATTACAATTTTACTGCTCATCCTGCTACACTTTAATTAGTGGGAAGCAGCTGCATAGCACAGGGAGGTCAGCTTAGTGTTTTTTGACCACCTAGAGGGGTGGATATGGAGGGTGGGAGGGAGACACAAGAGGGAGGGGCTATGGCGATATATGTATACGTATAGCTGATTTTCTCTCTCTTTTTTTTTTTTTTTTTTCAGTTACCAGACCTCTCACTGTTGTGGCCTCTCCCGTTGCGGAGCACAGGCTCCGGACGCGCAGGCTCAGCAGCTATGGCTCACGGGCCCAGCTGCTCCGTGGCATGTGGTATCTTCCCGGACCAGGGCACGAACCCGTGTCCCCTGCATCAGCAGGCGGACTCCCAACCATGGTGCCACCAGGGAAGCCCCTGATTCTCTTTTTTATACAGCAGAAACTAACACACCATTGTAAAGCAATTATACAACAATAAATATGTTTAAAAATATATATTAAAAGCATTTCAGGGTTTCCCTGGTGGCGCCGTGGTTGAGAGTCCGCCTGCCAATGCAGGAGATGTGGATTTGTGCCCCGGTCCAGGAGGATCCCACATGCCGCGGAGCGGCTGGGCCCATGAGCCATGGTTGCTGAGCCTGCGCGTCCGGAACCTTGTGCTCCACAACGGGAGAGGCCACAACCGTGAGAGGCCCACGTACCGAAAAAAAAAAAAAAAGTATTTCACAAAATTGTTAAGAATTTTCCTTGAGTTTAGAAAGAGCTGTTGACCTGGGACCTTAACTATACATTTGGATTTTCCAGTTTGCTGAAGGCTAATAAAGTGCTGGTCAAGTAATAATATTACTACTTCAGGTGCTTCCTTCTAAATCTTAGCCATACGTTTGTTAGTAAATGAGAATTATCTCTGACGTTCTGAATTTGTTCATATTCTATGCATTCACCTTAAGCTCAGAGCTCTGACAATTATATGATTATTATTATTTTTTGCTTTCAACTATTTATTGAATAGCTGTATGTCAAGTTCAGAGGATACAGAAGTTAAATTGCAGACATAGTAATAGGCATTTATAGAACTTTCAGTTAAGTAGTAAAGTTAATGGTAATTATAATATTAATTTACTTCATTTGTGATTCTCTTGTGAATAAATTTAAAATGATCCAAAAGTATATATTTATCCAATTTAGTCTGCACTTTCAAGAAAGGGTTTCCTACAGAAGTGACATGTACAGTGAAAAATAAATGATAACTAGAGATTGTCTAGGAGAAAGTGGGAAGGAGAGAAAACCAAGTGAATAAAACAACACATGAGTTAAGGTCCTGAGATGAGAGGGTGAGGTATGATGGAACAGGGAAAACACAAATGTAATTGAATTGGAAAGAACATGAGTTACAAAGGCAAAAATTGAGGCTAAAAATTTATATAGGCCTATGTACATTCAGGGCCTTATATGAAATATTTTTATTTAAGGTACAAAAATATCTCAACTAACGTTGGGAGGGATAAGTTAAAAAATTAATTTTTTTAAGTAAAAGTTAAGATGTGGTGCTAGCTTCATATATGGATGGATCCAGTGATTCAATAACACTATGAGAACTCTATCTCACAGAAGAGATATCTTCTAGAAGGCAGAATACTCCCATTTTTGATAAGATACCCTACATAATGCCTCATTACCTCTCCCTTCTACTCCCCACTTTCATCAAATATGTTCACTCCTTAATATCCAGAACTTGTGGATACATTACTTTACATGGTAAAAGAGACTTTCAGATATAATTAAGTATTTTGAGATGGAGAGGTTATCCTGAATTATCTCAATAAATCTGATATAATCTACAAGTTACTACATAGAGGAAGGCAAGAGGATCAGCTTCAAAGAGTTAACAACTGATCTTTCAGCAAAAACTGTGCAAACCAGAAGTGAGTGGCAGGACATATTTAAAGAGATGAAATGGAAAAAAAAAAAAAAAAACTACAACAAAGATTACTCTAGCCAGCAAGGATCTGATTCAGATTCGATGGAGAAATTAAATCCTTTTCAGACAAGCAAAAATTAAGAGAATTTAGCACCACCAATCCAGCTTTACAACAAATGTTAAAGGAACATCTCTAGGCAGGAAACACAAGAGAAGGAAAAGACATACAATAACAAACCCAGAAAAATAAAAAAAATGGTAATAGGAACATATCAATAATTACCTTAAATGTAAATGGATTAAATGCTACAACCAAAAGACATAGACTGGCTGAATGGACACAAGAACAAGACCTGTACACATGCTGTCTACAAGAGAACCACTTCAGACCTAGGAACACATACAGACTGAAAGGGAGGGGATGGAAAAAGATATTCCATGCAAATGGAAGTCAAAAGAAAGCTGGAGTGGGAACTCTCATAACAGACAAAATGGACTTTAAAATAAAGAGTATTACAAGAGACAAAGAAGGATACTACATAATGATCAAAGGATCAGTCCAAGAAGAAGATATAACCATGATAAATATTTATGAACCCAACATAGGAACACCTCAATACATAAGGCAAATGTTAAGAGCCATAAAAAGGGAAATCAACAGTAACACAATAATAGTAGGGGACTTTAACACCCCACTTTCACCAATGGAGAGATCACCCAAAATGAAAAAAAATAAGGAAACACAAGCTTTAAATGATACATTAAACAAGATGGACTTAATTGATATTTATAGGACGTTCCATCCAAAAACAACAGAATACACTTTCTTGTCAAGTCCACATGGAACATTCTCCAAGATGGATCACATCTTGAGTCACAAATCAAGTCTTGGTAAATTTTAAAAACTTGAAATCATATCAAGTAACTTTTCTGACCACAACGCTATGAACTAGATATCAATTACAGGAAAAAAAAACTGTAAAAAATACAAACACATGGAAGCTAAACAATATGCTACTAAATAACCAACAGATCACTCAAAAAATCAAAGAGAAAATCAGAAAATACCTAGAAACAAATGACATTTAAAACATGACGACCCCAAACCTATGGTATGCAGCAAAAGCAGTTCTAAGAGGGAATTTTATAGCAAACAATCCTACCTCAAGAAGCAAGAAATATCTCAAATAAACAACCTAAAGTTACACTTAAAGCAATTAGAAAAAGAACCAAAAATTCCAAAGTTAGCAGAAGGAAAGAAATCATAAAGATCAGACCAGAAATAAATGAAAAAGAAATGAAGGAAACAGAGCAAACATCAAAAAGCTAAAGACTGCTTCTTTGAGAAGATAAAGAAAATTGAAAAACCACTAGCCAGACTCATCAAGAAGAAAAGGGAGAAGACTCAAATCAACAGTATTAGAAATGAAAAAGGAGAAGTAACAACTGACATGGCAGAAATACAAAATATCATGAGAGATTGCTACAAGCAGCTATATGCCAATAAAATGGACAACCTGGAAGAAATGGATAGATTCTTAGAAAAGCACAACCTTCCAACACTGAACCAGGAAGAAATAGAAAGTATAAACAGACAAATAACAAGCACTGAATTTGAAACTGTGACTAACAATCTTCCAACAAACAAAAGCCCAGGACCACATGGTTTCACAGGTGAATTCTACCAAACATTTAGAGAAGAGCAAACACCTATCCTCTTCAAACTCTTCCAAAATATAGCAGAGGGAAGAACACACCCAAACTCATTCTACGGGGCCACCATCACACTGATACCAAAACCAGACAAAGATGTCACAGAAAAAGAAAACTACAGGGCTTCCCTGGTGGCGCAGTGGTTGAGAGTCCCTCTGTCGATGCAGGGGACACAGGGACATGGGTTCATGCCCCGGTCTGGGAGGATCCCACGTGCCACAGAGTGGCTGGACCTGTGAGCCATGGCCACTGGGCCTGCGCATCCAGAGCCTGTGCTCCGCAAACGGGAGAGGCCACAACAGTGAGAGGCCTGTGTACTGCAAAAAAAAAAAAAAGAAAGAAAGAAAACTACAGACCAATATCACTGATGAGCATAGATGCAAAAATCCTCAACAAGTGCTAGTAAGCAGACTCGAACAGCACATTAAAAGGATCTACACCATGATCAAGTGGGGTCTATCCCAGGAATGAAGGATTCTTCAATATAAACAAATTAATCAATGTGATACACCATATTAAAAAACTGAAGGAAGAAAACCATATGATAATCTCAGTAGATGAAGAAAAACTTTTGACAAAATTCAACACCCATTTATGATAAAAACTCTCCAGAAAGTGGGCATAGAGAGAACTTATCTCAACATAATAAAGGGCATATATGACAAACCCAGGACCAGTATCATTCTCAATGGTCAAAAACTGAAACCACTTCCTCTACAATCAGGACCAAGACAAGGATGCCCACTCTCACCACTATTATTCAACATAGTTTTGGAAGGCTTAGCCGCAGCAATCAGAGACAAAAAAGAAATAAAAGGAATCCAAATTGGAAAAGAAGATGTAAAACTCTCACTGTTTGCAGATGACATGACACTATACATAGAAAATCCTAAAAATGCTCCCAGAAAACTACTAGAGTTAATCAATGAATTTGGTGAAGTAAAAGGATACAAAATTAATGCACAGAAATCTACTGTATTCCTATACACTATTGATGAAAAATCTGAAAGAGAAATTAAGGAAACACTCCCTTTAACCTTTGCAACAAAAAGAATAAAAGACCTAAGAGTAAAATACCTAGGAGTAAAAGACCTAAGGAGACAAAAGACCTGTATGTAGAAAACTATAAGACACTGATGAAAGGAATTAAAGATGATACAAACAGATGGAGAAACATACCATGTTCTTGAATTGGAAGAATCAACATAGTGAAAATGACTATACTACCCAAAGCAATCTACAGATTCAATGCAATCCCTATCAAACTACCACTGGCATTTTTCACAGAAGCAGAACAAAATATTTCACAATTTGTATGAACGCAAAAAAGACCCTGAATAGCCAAAGCAATCTTCATAAAGAAAAATGGAGCTGGAGGAATCAGGCTCTGTGACTTCAGACAAAGTCTGAAGCTACAAAGCTACAGTAGTCAAGACAGTATCCTACTGGCACAAAACCAGA
This sequence comes from Grampus griseus, assembly GCF_964374135.1. Lineage (NCBI taxonomy): Eukaryota > Metazoa > Chordata > Mammalia > Artiodactyla > Delphinidae > Grampus > Grampus griseus. Next base: position 51,496,546 of record NC_139012.1, read on the forward strand.
AATATAAATCAATGGAATAGGATAGGAAACTCAGAGGTAAACCCATGCACATATGGTCACCTTATCTTTGATAAAGGAGGCAAGAATACACAGTGGAGAAAAGACAGCCTCTTGAATACGTGGTGCTGGCAAAACTGGACAGCTACATGTAAAAGAATGAAATTAGAACACTTCTTAGCACCATACACAAAAATAAACTCAAAATGGATTAAAGACCTAAATGTAAGGCCAGACATTATAAAACTCTTAGAGGAAAACATAGGAAGAACACTTTTTGACATAAATCACAGCAAGATCCTTTGTGACCCATCTCCTAGCGAAATGGAAATAAAAACAAAAATAAACAAATGGGACCTAATGAAAGTTAAAAGTTTGCACAGCAAAGAAAACATAAACAAGACGGAAAGACAACCCTCACAATGGGAGAAAATATTTGAATACGAAGCAACTGACAAAGGGTTAACCTCCAAAGTATATAAGCAGCTCCTGCAGCTCAATACCAAAAAAACCAAACAATCCAATCCAAAAATGAGCAGAAGGCCTAAACAGACATTTCTCCAAAGAAGATATGCAGATTGCCAACAAACACATGAAAGGATGCTCAACATCACTAATCATTAGAGAAATGCAAGTCAAAACTACAATGATGTATCACCTCACACCAGTTAGAATGGGTATCATGAGAAAATCTACAAACAACAAATGCTGGACAGGGTGTGGAGAAAAGGCAACCTTCTTGCACTGTTGGTGGGAATGTAATTTGATACAGCCACTATGGAGAACAGTATGGAGGTTGCTTAAAAAACTAAAAATAGAACTACCATTTTACCCAGCAATTCCACTACTGTGCATATACCCTGGGAATACCATAATTCAAAGGGTCATGTACCACAGTGTTCATTGAAGCACTACTTACAATAGCCAGGACATGGAACCAACCTAAGTGTCCATCAACAGATGAATGGATACAGAAGATATGGCACATATATAGAATGGAATATTACTGAGCCATAAAAGAATGAAAATGAATTATTTGTAGTGAGGTGGATGGACCTAGAGTCTATCATACAGACTGAAGTAAGTCAGAAAAAGAAAAACAAATACTGTATGCTAACTCATAAATATGGAATCTAAAAAGAGAAAAAAAAAAAAAAGAAATGGTTGTGATGAACCTAGGGGCAGGACAGGAATAAAGACGCTGATGTAGAGAAAGGACTTGGGGACACAGGGAGGGGGAAGGGTAAACTGGACAAAGTGAGAGAGTAGCATTGACATATATACACTACCAATTGTGAAATAGATAGCTAGCGGCAAGCAGCTGCATAGCACAGGGAGATCAGCTCGGTGCTTTGTGACCACCTAGAAGGGTGGGATAGGGAGGGTGGGAGGGACATGCAAGAGGGAGGGAATATGGGGATATATGTATACATATAGCTGTTTCACTTTGTTACACAGCAGAAACTAACACAACATTGTAAAGCAATTATACTCCAATAAAGATATTTAAAAAAAAAGAAAAAAAAATAAGTGACTTTCACATGCTAAGATATATGCCAAGAACCAAGCAAACAGATGGAATAAACAGTAGGCAGATAGAAACTTAAAATCATATTTGATGAGCCCAAGTAATGCCATCTGACATCCAGTTACAAAATTGTAGTAAATTATATTTTCTTGTTATCTCCGTATGAAACCTATTGGTAAAGTAAGGCAGTAACATATTGAACAATGATATTTTCTTCCTGATACTGTCAATTCTATAACATTTTCCTTGATACTTGTCTCTCTTCTCCAGAGATGAATTTTAGCAATGCCTTACATGGCAACCCTCTTTAAAAATACACTTAGGAAAATAATGTTAATGTGTTGGCATAAGTCAACTCCACTGAGAAAGAGTGAAACTCCCATATGGTTTACAGACAATAATAAAAGCTTACCATCTTAGGCATCCTTTGCAATAGTTCTAATCTGATTCTAATTATTTAACGAGAGGTCTAACCAACAAAATCATTTTAGCAGTTCCACCTGAAGATCAAAGTCAACAGCATGAATATTTCTAGTGTTATGCTGCTTATTCTCTTTAGACTTTGTAATAGAAGCTGAATGGATGGCACATTATATTTTAGAAGTAATTTTAATTATATTGTTCCTGTGGTAAGCTAAAATAATACAGGGGAAATATTTAGGATATAAGAGTTATTTTAAGGATTTCTTAATTCCCATCTCTAGATATAACAATATCACACTTCTTGAAAGAAAACTACTATAACTTACCTGAATATTTTCAACTTTATAAAATTCAGTCTTTAGCCTGACATTCAAGGCTGATTAACATTTCATTTCACCTTTACTCTCAAACACAATTTTCACATTATGTTCTGTAAACCCATCGTGAAAGAACCTGGGAACATTAAAAAATATTGAGCTTGCTATACTTTTTCAATTAATAAGGTTTATGATTACCATAGAAGTTATATGTATGATTCATGGTTTTCTGATTTCCAGCTTCATATACAATCCTATCAATCCATAAAGGACTAATCAATTCAGAAGTTGCTTCTTCTAAGAAACTTATATCTTCACCTCCTAACTGAACCCTACAAACCAAACCTAGGAATCATCTGCATTAATTCCCTGAATTTCAGTATTAGCTTTATATATTTCTTTTAAGTCACTTTAATATCACCTTAAACTTATTCATTCACATATCCAGTGCCTCAATACACTGTGAATTCCTTGATTTTCATACTCCTTTTATTCCCAGTATAATATAATACTTTCTATTGCAGATTTCTAATAAAATTGCTTCTCTTTTCCTACTTAAACATTCAAATAGTATTAAAGTGTTATTTTAACTGAGATAATTATCAGCCACACATTTCTTACATATTTATGTATAGATACATTCTTAATAGTATAACAGAGATCATTTTTAGCTTAAGTTACATATACTATTTCTAGGTCTGTCAGAAGCACTTTATATAAATTGAATCTTGGGAAAGTTTTCATCATTGGTGAAAGAATTAATGTTCTCAGAGTTAGAAAGGGAAAGAAAGAAGATTTATGAAGGGTGAAACTAATCTGAGCTTGTTCTCTGGCTATCTTCCGTTCTCCTGCTAAACCCTTTGTTAAAAGGGCTACACTGCAGCCAGTTACATTTTTAAAGAACAAATATGATCATGTCTGTCCCTAATGAAAACCCACAGATTTATTAAATTTCCTTGATGTGGAACAGTCAGTAAAATGAAAAATGAAAAGGTATTAAAAATAATATAGGTAGAACACAAATGTATCTGGTTCAAGTCTTTAAATAGACAGGCTTTTAGAAAGAAGAAGAAAAAACAGAGGAGAAGAAAATACCTAAGATAATGCAAGGTAATTTCACAAAACCAAATGATAAAATTCTATATGAAAGGGGTCAATTCATGGAACACACACACACACACACACACACACACACACATTTCTAACCATATATTGTGGCATTTCAGAACGCATAGAAGGATAATTATAAAAACTTCCTGGAAGAAAACATCAAAAACAAACCAAAAAAATCTCCCAAATAACCCACTATGAAACAGATTACTGTGAAAATAAGTAATAATCAAAATGGAATTAGACTTCCCATCAGCAACACTGATGATAAAAAGCAATAAAAACATCAGAAAAATGATATTTAATATAGATTTATTAAATTTAGCTAAATTACTGAATAATGCTGACAAAATAAAGATATTTTTACACATATAAAGAAGTTCTTAGAAAATATTTCCACAGCCTATTTCTTGGCATATTATGAATGATGTCCTTTAGCGATATAAAACTTTCCTTAAGGAATTGAAGTAACAAAGGATCAAGTCAGCAGAGCAGTAGTGAAATGGTGTTTCATGAATTCCTCTCTGCTGCTTGCTTAATAAGAACGCTGTTAAAATTATATCAGAATGATGGAAAAATTCCAGGAGGAAGTTTTCCCAAGGAAAAGGACATTCTAAAGATTCAGAATTTGAAATAAGGTACAAAGATTTTAAAGTATAAGATAAAAGAAAATTCAATCATAGTATTTTAAATAATTTTAAATAAACTGCCTTTACATAGTGACAATACTAATACTGATTTTTATTTTCAACTTTGACTCAATATAGAGGCTTAATAATATCAATAATAATGACAAAAGAATTCACAGAAACTTGAGTCAATCAATTGTAAGATACACAATTATATAATGGAATTCAAGGTCAAACTTTTGTTAGATACACCATATGTCACATACCACAGAGGAAAACACTAGCAGCTAAAACATGATCCAGGATCAATAGTAAAACATGCATATTAGAATTGAAAAAAGAGTGAAAACTCTAACAATAACTAACACTTATTAAGCACTTACTATGTGCCAATTCTGTTTTTTTTTAAATGTATAAAATAATAGAATTCTAACAGCCACTCTTCGCAGTTGAGGAAACAGAGGCAAAATTAAGTAGAGTAAGCTACCCAAGACACAGGTGTAAAAAACTGTACAGCAGTTATTTGAATAGGTAACTCTGCTCTTAATAAAACAAGACCAGGCGGTATTGTAGATACAAGAAACAAATGAATGAATGCTTTCCTTAAATTTGGAAAGGAGCTAGTATAAGATGCAAAGTTAATTCTATATCTATCCTGAAATTTGTGTTGACTGGGTGTGGTGAATTGTGTTAAAATGACCTAAATTTTTATTTATTATAAGGGACAAAATATATAATGGTAAGGCATATTACTTAGTAAAATAGAGGTAATCAGAAAATAATAAAATAATTTAAAATATATTCTTCTAGCGAGTAGAGGTGAGATGATGGGGTAGGATACTATTACTTTTCATTATAAAGCTATTATTAAATCTTGTTTTAATATATTTTCTTTATCAATTTCATAAAAACTAAATTATACACATTTAAAATGTGAATATAAATGTTATACTTCAAAACACATAAAATATTAAAATCCTGTAGTGGCTTCAATTTACCATCAAAACCTAATAGAAGTAACCAGCCTTTTATCACTTGATTCTTGTTAAATCTCCCTCCTCATTGCTTGTTGCTACTAATCTAAATCCCCATTGAACGAATTCCTAAACAAAGATTGACGCAGCTTCGGTAAGAACTGGTTACATTAATGTCAATTCATCATTCTACTAAAGAATTTCAGCTCTTCTAAGCTTCTTTGCTTCTTATGTCTCCTTCCCATGGGATCTTCTCACCTTAGGTCTTTAAACTTGTTAAAATTGTTTTATTACAGGTTGCTTCCTTATTTTGGTAGATTTTTATTTATCTCTAATCTTCATTTCATTTTTTCTTTGGCTCTGGAACTCTTTCTTACTCTTATTTTATGTTCTTTTTCCAAGATCTCCTTCCATTGGTGGACATAACTTGTGCTATATTTTGTAGTTGAGCTTGAAATATTCTTTTATAGCTGAGTTGTAAGCCTGTCATAAGCAGGACCACGTCAAAAGAACTTGTAGTGTCAAGTTCTAGAGTTAATTTTTTCTTAAGGGCTAGTGCTGTTATAAGCTTAAAGAATGTTTTCAAGAGGTGAGGAAAGTTCCTAAGAGGTAAAGACATATAAGACATTACTATCTTATTCAGAAATACAGCTGTTAATTTATTTCAGACTGAAGGAATGCCATTCCCTTGTTCAGATGTTATCGAAATTTGTTGTATTCAAAAAGTTTAGCTTCAAATACCACTAAATATATTAACTGAGCTTTAAGTGAATCAAGTGAGCACATTAATTTCAGTTTAATAAAATTCCATCTTATATTTATTAAATCAAACTTAACAGAAAGTGTTTCATTTTGTCCATTCAATAAGTACAATTTGGAAATTGACAGCTGTTAGAGAAACAAAGTGTCTGATGTTAAAACAAGTGAGGTACTTTTCTTGAAACTGAATACACTGTGCAGTCATCACTCTTCACATCTTTCACCCACTGATTTAGGTATGTTGAAACTAGATCCACATGATTCTTCTTTGTAAGGAGCATTTTAAAGAATACATCAAACATGACAATACAACTTTAGGGTGTAAATAAGCAGCAAATATTGCTATCTTTCCCAGGGAAAGAATAAAGTCTTTATACTCTGTATTAAGTTGATAGTAAGTATAAAAGAAAAGGTAAGCACGAAGAAAATGGAAAATGCTCTCTAGTTTTAAGGAAAATGCACTGCATTGTAAGGTACTTAAAAATACATATCTTCTTGTTTATATGTTTCAGGTCTAAATAGCTTTGCTTTGGTTGGTGGGCAACAAAAAATATAAATTGTTTATTTGCTTTCAGCTAGGGAAAATTCTAACTCATGACTTCTAAATAAGTCTTTCTCTTTTTATTTATGTATTATGAAAGAAAATACAGTTTTCTTTCTAAGAAAGGGAAGTTTAATTTAATTTAGTAAAGGTTACCACATCTCTCTATCAATCATGAAGTATTTACTAATATTGGGAGACATAAAATATGAAATTGAAAATTGAGGTTTTGAGACACATGACTTAATTCTATAATTTACTTATTAGCAGAACATAACCCATGTCTTGAACCATATCCAGTAAGCATGTAGGATTGTTATACAGTCTGACAATTCTTTTTTAAATATTAACTTCAACTTTGACACCATAATAAATATAGTAGTTGCAGGGCTTACTTGTTTTTCAAAGTCTACTGTTTACAGTGTTTACAGTCTATAGGTTACAGTTTTTAAAATAATGTGTTTTGGAAATTGTATATAGAATATAATGATGGAATCCATACTTTCAAATACAGAAAATCTCTGAAATTTCTAGTAACCATTGATGTTTATAGTCTCTGGATTGGCTGATAATGGCCTACCTCTGTGGTCTCCAACATTTTTGGCACCAGGGACCAGTTCCATGGAAGACAATTTTTCCACAGACTGGGGTGGGCATGTTTTCAGGATGATTCAAGTACATTGCATTTATTGTGCTCTTTATTTCTATTATTATTACATTGCAATAAATAATGAAATAATTATACAACTCACCATAATGCAGAATCAGTGAGAGCCTGAGCTTGTTTTCCTGCAACTAGATGGTCCCATCTTGGGGTGATGGGAGAAAGTGACACCCGAAGTGTGTTCCTTATGTCCAGTCTACTCCATAAGATGCAGCTTAATTGTCACTTGCCACTCACAGATAGGGTTTTGATATGAGTCTGCAAGTAACTGATTTATTATGGTCTCTGTGCAGTTAAACCTCTCTGCTAATGATAATCTGCATTTGCAGCTGCTCCGCAGCGCTAGCATCACTGCCTCAGCTCCACCTCAGATCATTAGGCATTGGATTCTCATAAGGAGTGCACAACCTAGATCCCTCGTGTGCGTAGTTCACAGTAGGGTTTGCACTCCTATGAGAATCTAATGTTGCTGCTGATCTGACAGGAGGCAGAGCTCAGGTAGTAAAGCAAGAGATGGGGAGCGGCTATAAATACAGATGAAACTTCACTCTCTCGCCTGCCGTGCACTTCCTGCTGTGTGACCTGGTTCTTAACAGGCCATGGACTAGTACAGGTCCATGGCTTGGGGGTTGGGGATCCCTGGCCTACATCACACACTATAGGAGGGTCTTTCAAAGACACTCCACGTTCTTCTATATCAAATGGTGTTATCCAGCAGTATGACAAGATATTTATCTCTTATTGCTTGCATCTGATTGAATATATTGCCAGCTGACAGTATAAAGTGATTTATGAAACTTTTTCTTGTTATTTCCTCATATTAATTATACATAAATTTATACACATAACAGTATGTATTAGGAAGAGCTATATAATTGGGAAGTTCTGCTTTTAATATTAGATTGCTAATAATCCTGTATGTGACTTTGTCAAACTGATTGAACTTTACTGGGATTCTGTTGTATAACAAGCTTTAAGGGATCTTTCATATCTAAAGATAAAATACTGCTGTAATAGAAACAAATATTTCTTCCAAAATTTTTAGTGAACTAAACTTCTTTTGGGAAACTGATTTCAAATTATTTTAGAAAAGTCATAATTTAAAACTCATTTTAAAAAATGGAAAAATGTGGAATAAATCCAATTGTATCTGTATTATAAGCAATGAATTTCACTTGTAACTTATCTGAACTTAATAACATATCAGTAAAATGAAAAAGGAGAAATTATTGAATTCAACCTCATTAGTTTTTAAGGACTGAATAACAAAATAGCTTGCCATCTTAGATATGCCCTTTTAATTAATAAATTATAGAAATTAAATAACCTTTATTATATAAATTTATGATTTATAAATTAAATTACGATAAAGTTATTTTATAAATTATGAATAAATAAATTAAATTATTGTTAAACATTATTTTATAAATTATAAATAAATTATAATTATGACATTTGTGATGAGTCAATAAATACATAACTATTATACTTCCTGTTTAGTGGGTGTCTTTTTAGTGTGATAGGTTAACCTTTTAATTAATTATTGAGGCTTTTCATATGATGGTTTTACATGACTCTTGGACTTTGAAATCAATTTTTTCTACCATATAAAGACATTCTTTATTCCTTTGCATGTTAGAAACTATACTAATACTTGTAGGTCTTTAGTTCCTGACACTGTCTTCAGAATCTAAACCTCTACTACAGATTGGAACCACAAATTATGTTTCTATGTGAACACTCACTGCATATTATGGGAAACATAGTAACCATGTGTGTATATGCACAGACACTTTACCAGGCTCACTCTAAATGTTTATGGTTTTTTTTCCTTTGCTGACATTGCATCCTTTTCCACATAATTAGAAGAAACCCATGGTACAGTCTATTTTCTGGATTTGTCATATATGACTGGAAAAAAATTAGAAAACTAGTAGCTATAGAGAAAAATGGATGAGGGATAGTACCATAAACAAATACTTGTGGTCTAACTCAGCAGTTAGACCACAAGTACTAACTGGGTAAGGGAGATTGGAAAATGAGCAATTTTAGAGATTTTAGCCTTAATAAGAGTTACAGAATGTTTAAAAAAAAATGAACTGAGAAATCACAGAAGATTTAGGAAATGTTTCTATGATTTACAAATCCTTACCTTTAGGTGGAAGAAAACAATATTTTTAAGATGTCAGTATTTCCCAAATTAGTTTATACATTAAGTTTCTAATCAAAATTATATTAAGATTGTAGTAGACAGCCTTTAAGGTGGCCCCCTGATGATCCTGTACTCCTGATTTTTACATATTAGTGAAATCCGCTCCCTTTGAGTATGGGCTGGACTTACTGACACACTTGAAACTAGTAGAATATGATAGAAATGATGTCATATTGTATGCTCCTTCCGACGTTAGGTTAGTAAGAGTCTTGCTTCTGCTTGCACATACTCTCAAGTTCTATCTGGGTCACTCATCCTGGCAGAAACCAGCTGCCATGTTGGAAGGTAGCCTTGTGGAGATTCATGTGACAAAGTACTGTGATCTGCAAATAACTACATAAATGAGCTTGGAAGAGGATTCCTATCCTTACAGTAGAACTTTCAGAAGAGACCACAATCCAAATTGACAGATTTCTTGAGCCAGAAGCAATCAGATAAGCTGAACAAGATAACTGATTAACTGTGAGAAAATAAATGTATAAAACTAAGTTTTGATGCAATTTATTACACGGAAATGAATAAATAATACAGAATTTGGCACCTGAATGTTGGGAACTGCCAAAAGATATGACTAAAATGGGGAGAGTAAGCTTTGAAATCATGCTGCAGTCAGAATCTGGAAAAGCTGTAATTTTGAGGAGAGTGTTAATGAAAGCATTAAGTGCATTGAACACACCATAAAATTTTGAACTTTGAAAATGTTATATGTAAAGGCTAAGCAGGATAATGAGAAAAATCTTATTTGAAACTAAAGGCAATGGATTCTAGTTACATAGTGACAGAAAGTCACTGTTACCTGAAGTTATGTGGAATATGCTTATTTGTAGGAAATTAATTTTACTCACTTAAAGTGATAATGTGTGCAGCAGTGTAATCATAAACTCATTTTCTAAGATACCACTGATTTTATACATATTTATATAAAATTATATATGCATATTATATTCTACACACATATTACATATTTTATACATAAATATACATTACATATGTATATGTAATGTATATATATATATATATATATATACATACATACACACACAGACACACACAACTCATTTTCAATATTGATTCCCTCACACCACATCCTTGAGGGCTATTTTCATCTTGGTTTCTCAGAGACCCCTGTGGCTGGGCATAATATTACTTATTACCACATCAGAGAAAAAAGAGTTTTGCAGGGAATCACAGTAGTGACTAAATGCTTCAGCCTTCCAGACAATAATGTTTCTTCCTATCACAACTATTAAGATATTCAAACAATCAAAAGGAATCCATGAAACACATGTCCATGGAAAGAGAGAGTACCAGCAGTATTTGGAAAATAGTCTGAATGACAATTAAAATTATTACCAGTATTTTTCAGTGATATATCCTGATGTTCAGAAAGGCTAAACATAAATGTCTGAAAAGTCTACAAGAGGGCACTATGAAAAATATGTTTGAGGGATAGAGAATCAACCAAGATAAACGATGTGATGAATGTAAAGGAGGAGGGAGAGTTCAATACATCTTTATAACACACACACAGAGCCAATACCCTGCTGCAATTGGGATGCCATTGGGAGTTGCTTATCTGTACTGTTTGTGATTATATACAATACTAGAGTCATCTGAATATTTTGCTCTTTTTTTGTACCTTATGTGCTACTTCAAATCCATACTTATCTATTCCATTGCCATCTTCACCTAAATTGTTTCACCATTGTTTGTAAAACAATGACAACAGCAGCAACAATAAAGTAAATTAAACTTTATTACATACATTCTACATAATAGAGTAGTATATTTATAAACAATTTATAAATTTCTTCATCTCTATATTCTATCCCATATAATTCAAGTTATTTTTCATACTCAGAAGGAACCTACAATATCTGACCCAAGAAATTTAGTTTTAGTTTTTGAGTTTTTTCTCCCAATTGTTTTCTTACAACTGACACTATTACTGTTCCTGGAATTGCACTCCAAATGCATCATGTGAGCATTCACTTCTCAACCCTCCATATGCAGAATTTGAATATTAATGTATCAACTGGAAAACTAACATTTTGTATATTAGCTTGATGATACAACAGTAGGGGAGCAAAAAATATTTTTCCTTCTACCCTTCTAGGTTCTTGGCTAAGACCCCCACATAATAAAAAAGATTAACATGAGGAAAACAAACACAGGTTTAGTAAGATACATACCTCCTGTATTCATGGGAGATACCCAGGAAGAGTAACTCCCCCCACAGTGGCCCAAAGCCACCAACTTAAGTACCATCTCCAGCTAAAGACTAAAGAAGATGTCACGGCTAGCGGGGAGGGAGAAGCCAGTTATAGGAGGTTATCAGGCAAACAGAGTAAACAAGGGTAAAATTGTTATACAGATTTAAGTAGTTGCCTTCTCCATTGATAACAGTTTCTAGAAATTTGGTCTCCCTTCTCTTCCCGGTACAAAGAGAGAGACATCCTTCCAGATAAAGATTTCCCTTATAAATACAATATTTTTTCCATACAAAAGATTAACTTCTACTTTGTTTTCAGAGCTTTTCCTATGTTTGCTGTTTCTTAAAAATAATCAGATCAAAATAATCCTTATGCCAAAGAGACATATTTTGGGTTATTATGTCCCCTTCACCACAAACCAGTGACATTTAGGTTTTGACATTTTTGGTAGAACAATTATGTACCATGAAATTATTTGTGTATTTTATTGCATTTTTTAACTCTTACCAAGTAGTAGAAAAAATTTTTAAAAGACTAAGCAGTGATGATACAAATATTAGAGAAAATCCACAAACTAAAAAAATTCCATCAAAGATTAACTTTAACAACTTTAACAATCTTCTAGCTTTAATTTGGCATTCCTTTTAAACTAGTCCACTGCATTTCCTAGAGTAAAAGAAAAAAAAACTAAAATAAAGTAAAACTGCATACAATACTCCAAAATAATACTGAAGTAAAAGTGAGATATTTTCTTTGTTCTCTTTCTGAGAACAGAACAAAGATCCACCTGTCACCCCAGCTCAACCTAGGAAAAGTCATTGTTAGGTTCATTTTTCTTTCATTAGTGTTTTAGAAATGCATTATGCAAGAAAGAAGCAGATTGCTGGTAATCTAATCACAAAGAAGGTTATAGCAACCTCCTAAAACTCAAAGGGAATGCCTGCAGGCAGCCTTCTCTTCAAATAAGAGAAAATGCTGGACACAAAGAAAGGTACTCTCCATTATAAAGGCTTTTAACAAAGAGTACAAAGGAAATAGAAAGGTCTATTAGACTTTAGATGTAGAAATAGTGCCTTAGAGAAAGTATTATTCATCTTAAAATATGCTGACAAAGAGAGAGAAGGGGAAAGAAACACTTAGGAAGGTTTGAACCCAGATTATCACTCTATATGATAGTAGTTCATGCTGATTCTGACCATTTTAAGCCTTTGCCAACAAACACCGAAAAATATAAAAAAAATTAAACTTGAAAACTATCAACTTGGGATATAATAACATAAAATTAGCAACATATAAATATGATTTACTGTTAATGTAAATTTTATTTCATTGAAAATAGTAATTTTTCTTAATGTCATTTCAAAAGAGTTTATTTTACATATTTTAAGATTAATATTACTTAATGTTAAATCAAACCTTTAGTGATTTTTGTTCAGTTCAGTACTTTGATCCTCTGCAGGGTTACAGATGAAAAAAGTATATAACTACATAGAGAAGCTGTATTCCTTAAAGGGGTATAAAGAGTAGATTGGGAATCAGGTGTCCAGAGAACTAATGCAGACAGTATTGAGGGTGTACCCCCAAGGCCAGAAACACTCAGCATCTCACAGATTTAATTCTCCTTACATTCCTGTGTAAGAAGAGTGCTGCTCTAATGCCCATTCTATGAGGAAAAGGAAGCATAAAGGGGTTAAGTAACTGGCTGAAAATTATATTAGCAAATATTGTATGCTTTAAGTGGAGTCAGTCATGATTCCAGCTCTAGCAGATGGCTTTCAGGATTGCTGCTCTTGCACTACACTTGTTAAAAAACAAAATTCAATTGACTAAAATTCAAAGATCTTACTGGTTTTATTCAACAAGTCATGAATCAGGCAGTATCCCATCTAGCAGACAGAAAGAGCACCAAGGAGATGGACAAACTGAAAGACTTCTATAGGCAGAAGGGAGCCGGAAAAGAAAGCTATACTAGCAAAAAGTGGGTTGGTTGTGGCAAACTCACTTTCCTTTAGGGGAAGGCAGGGGTCTATCAGGCAGTTGACCTCACTAATGCTGACCAGGTGATTTTTGATTCACTCCCATTACTGGGAGAAGTTGAAACTATAATTAAGTCTTAGTTTGGTGGCATGAGGTTTAACATAAGTGACTCCATTTTGGTCGTGTTGTTTTGTTTTTAACACACTCAGTGTGCTGCAGAAATGTACTCCTGCTGGCCTTTACCTAGACATGATTGTACCAAGTCTCATCACTTTTTGCCTGTATTTTTTTATGTATAAAATTTTAAGGTTGAAAGATAGAAGAACATGTCACCACAAAATAAGGATTGGTATGTATTGGCATAAGGATTACTTTGAGCTGATAATTTTTGTAAAACTACAGACACAGGAGAATCTGGAAAAAGAGTAGAACTTATCCTTTTGTAAGGAAAATTTCCATTTGTAAGGGTGTCTTCCTCACTGTACTAAGACCCCACAATCATACCCCTGTCCCTTCCTCAAATAGAAACCAACTACTCTTATCTAAGTTTCAGGAAGAAGATGCAAAGAGAAAAAAAGCAAGAACTGATTAAAACCAACTAGGCTTAAGATGGCAGAAGATTTGGCTTCCAGTAGACCTTGAGCCTCATTACAAACTCATTGTAATACATTAGCTAAATGACACACACACCAGCACCATGACAGTTGACGATTGCCATGGCAACAACCAGAAAAGCCCATACAAGGACTGAAAAGAAAAGCTGCATCAGTTCCAGGTGCAAACCACACCCCTCTTCTCAGATAACTCATGAATATTCCTCCCACTCTTTTCAAAGCCCTTCATTTTACTTCGACCCTCCTATATATTTGGTGTTTCCACCCAAATTGGTTTGAGCAGTTGATTTACCAACTAGGTTCCAGCTTCTCCATTCTTGGCCATTGAATAAAGCTTCTGCTGTTCCTGTCTCAGCATTGGTTTCATTATTGGCTGCATGAATCCAATTGTAAAAAGAACCTCCCTATTTAAGACAGGAGGTGTCTGGTCAGACTAGGACCCTGGTGGGGATCTGGTTGACCAGTTTGGTAATAGAATGACTCTAAATCATAAGAAACTCATCAACAGAGAAGGCTCAGCCTTAAATCTGTATACCTGCCTTACCTCTGTTCACTGTCCTTTTCCTGATATACCTTCCCTTAACTGGTCTCCAACATCTTTCTTTCATCTTTAGCTGAAGATGGTATTTAAGGTGGTGGTTTGGGCCCTTTCAGGGAGTTTTACTCAGTTTTTCTGGGTATCTCCCATGCATACAGGAGGTACACATGTTAATCAACTTCTGCTTTTTCTTCTTATTAATCTTTGAATAAGGGAGGCTCCAGCATAGAACTTAGGAAAATAGAGAAAAAAATTTTTTTCTACCTCTACAAAGTTTAGTTTAACACACACATTTTGTTGTTGTTCTTTTCCTCTCCTTTTTGCTCTTTACTATTCCCCTTTTTCTTTATAGCTCTAAAATATCCCTGTGTAATTCTAACTTATTCACCCTTTCAATATACACCTATGTCTATATGCATATGTATGCCATTGTTTTACTATATTTGTATACTTACAGCTGTATCACTGTAAATAATTTATAATATTTATCTCATCTTTATCTATAGCATTCACCTTTATATACTTTATACTTTAGTGAAAGAAATCCTTAATAAATAGTTATTATTTCATTAGGGTCTTCTGTACCTTTTCCTTTCCTTAACTGAATGTTTTCAGAGGCTGAATGTTTCAGCAGTATAAACTTAATGGGTACAATGTTTTATTTATTCTGTCTAAATGCAGAGGTAACTTGACCTTTGCATAACTGAAGCTTTTTTTTTTAGGAAAGTTGACATTTTAACTGCTTCTAAATGACCCAAAAAGATTATCTGTAGTAGCACAGAGTGAATTTGGCTTTTCAAAGAAAAGGCATCTCTTGGCCTATGAGTAGGGTACCTGTGTGTGCCCTCTGAGAACAATATGCTAAACCATGTTCATCACATAAAAAGACTATTATACTAAGTATTTTGGAGAAAAATATTTTAATAAATGTTATATTAAGACAAAGAATGAACAGTATTATTATCTCTTCTTTGAAGAGTGAATGCAATTCCCTGAAAGTAACAAAGATTATAAAATAATTTGGAGAACAAGTCTGCTAGTAACTGTAAAGCATTCTTTCATTCTTTGAGAAACTCATGGGGAAAGATGAGATAGGCAGAAACAATCACTGGGGATGTCCTAGCCTTCCTGGTGACAAATTCAAATCTGATTTGAAGGGAGAATACAAGCCAGTTTAAGGGCATGTGTGACATAGTCAGTGTGATGTGTAATAATGATTATTTTAGCCTTCTTGGGTGGGGGTGATAAGCCTGCAGGGTAGAAGGCTAATGAGGGGAAAGATGCTGGTTCATAAGTCAACTACCTCAGGATGAATTGGTTAGGAGTGTCATAGCACTCCAAACATCAGGGAACAGTCACCCAGGGAGTGTGCAAAAATCCACCTATCTGATCATTATCTCTACTACCTATAAAGCACTTTCAGACAAAAAACATTATATGAAAACACTCATCAGTAGCTTTTCTTCAAAAGTTGCTTTCGTAGATATGTGTAATATGAAAAAAAAAACAAAGTTTCCTTTTGGAATAAAAAGGAAATAAAACCGAAGAATTATTTTGCATTTGTAAGAAAAAATAGAAGTTCACTGACATCTTTCTCGGTTACAAATACAAAGGAAAGTCACTTGTGCCAGAGGTACAAACAGAACTGCCCTGGACTGTGGGACATTCCTCTCTAAGGACACTTGCCTCTTTCACATACCTAGTACTCTCTGAATTTCTCTTGGTCTCATTCATAATTTTGCATCTTAGAAAGGCCCAGAAAAGTGAAAGATTGAAGTGTTCAGTTAGTTTAGTACTAATCCACATATTCTAGTATAAAGATGGAACAAAAGTAAGTTAGTAGCAAATATTGTAGGGGTTCAGAACAGGTCTCCCCAAGATGTACCACTTTGGCATGTAAATTATTTTTAGCTAAAGGCAATGGAGACCCCAGAGGCTCAAGAGAAACTATTGCCCCTCCCTTAAATACCTGGAAGAATTTAAAGAAGACATTTTTCCCAGAAAAATAATTACTGCCAGAGATAAATTTTAACTAAATGGCCCCACCTGTATGGCAGGGCAAACATATACCTACCAAACATCTTCGCTTCTTTTTATCATTCTATGAATGACCCTCCTGTCCTTGGAAATCCCAGGCCCCTATTCTATTTCTTAGAAGAAGCTGGCATATATACTTCATTTTACATTCTGTCTTGGAACCACTCAATTATGTTGGTTTCCCATACATAAGGAATTAAATACGTTTTTCCTCTGTTAATTTGTTTCGTGTCATATTAATTATTCAGCCAGTCATAAGAACCAGAAAGAAAGGAAGGAGGAATAGAAAATTTTCCTTTCCTGCATCATAAATACTTATCTACCTAATTACTAAGAAGTTATTAGATAATATATGTATAAAATATATCGACAGATATGTATCACATATAGGCATATCATAGACAACTGATTATGCTTGGATGAATTCAGAAGTTTCCTAACTATAACTACTTTGACTGGGTGTACCTCTTAAAGTCCAAAAATTCAATTTGTTTCTGGTTCTTGCCATTTTCATCTCATGTTTTTCTCAACAAACATAAAATAACAGTAATAATTCCCCCAAATAAATAAACAAAAACCCCCCAAATCTCTTCTAACATAATTACTAGGGAACATACTATTTAGATATCTTTATCCATTCTCACTGTGGTTGAAAAAACTTCAAGCAATGCACTTTATTTTACTAAGGAAGATAAAGGCAAAATAATAAATAACATGGAAAATGACAAAATACCCAACTTGTTATCTAAATCTGTCTATGACTACTAGGCATTCTTAGCTCTCAAAATGAATTTCAGTTCTTCACAGGTGCCACAGAAAAAATGTGATCCTGGAAATGTAGATTTCATAATTAGAATAAATTGTACTAGACAGAGAAGGAAGAAAGCAAGCAAGAGGAACTGGACAGATATTATTAAGGTAATTGACATTTGTTAACAATATTTTCAGGTCATGTCTCACTTGAATGAAAAAGTCTTTCTTTTCCATAATCATTTACATTTTACGAAGTTTCTACAATGAATTTAAATTAGGGAAAATTATATTTTTTTCTCAACATGATATTATTTTTGTAGAGATAAAATTGGATTTAAATGAGGTTTATTGGGTTTTTGGCCAATAAAACCCCAAATACTATAGCAGAATATGTAGACTTTGAAACACATTTGATGAAAGTGAGGAAAGTCAGTTTAATTTATTTTTAAGTATAAAAGAATCTTCTTAAAAATTTTAAGAGACATTATTCTGGATTCAATGATGACATTTACATGCATTTTAGATCTTTTTGTTATTTAAAAATAATTATATTTGTTTATTTATTTTGGTATTTAGCAGGAAGTAACATAAGCCTATCATTCTCTGTAAGCTGGCTGCTTTGATACTGCAGCTGGAGAAAGAATCCCAAAGTAGCCCCAGAGCCCAGGGCTCCTGGTAATACCCCCTGTCTCCACACTCCTTCTCTTTCCATCTTCCTTTCAGTTACTTCTTGTTCTTACAGTTCTAAGAATTATCATAGTAATGAATTTTATGATTCTTTTCTGAGAGCAATTCCCAGATTAGAGCAAAGCATAAATACTAATCCAAAACCATCCTCACCCCTGCACCATCTGAGATATTTGTTAGAACTTTATGGCAACCATAATTACCATAATGATAACAATTTAACAAGTGGTATAAAAAAAATACAGCTGGTTTGAAAAACTTGTTTTATAATGTTTTTATATTTCATGAAATTCTACTAAAAATTCCACATTAAATTCCTGGGTTTTGTTGTACTAATGAGTATGTAGTATTGTCATATTTAAACTGTTGATAATTTAAAGGCCATAAAGAAGTCAGATTTAAAAAATAAATAAATACATTGATTGCCTTGATGATAAACTTCTTCATTTAATTTTGTTTTTAATTTATTTTTCTATAACTTATTTTTTTCCTTTTTGGTACATGTTTTCTCTTCTTAGTATTTTTCCTGTAAACTTCAAGAATTCTTTATAAATTAAAGTTTTCAATATCTTGTCTAAAGCTATATTTCCCATTTGTGATTGTGCCTTTTAATTATGTATAAACTTGTGGTTGCTTAAATTTCTATTTTATGCATTCTATAAGTTTCTCTTTATGATTCATCCACTAATTTTTATGTTTTGAATAGTCTGTTAAACTCCAAGTATTGTAAATATACTCTTGAATGATTTTTCCATTTTTCCCCTTTTCCCGTATAATTCTAGTCTGGTATTTATTTTGAGATCTTGCATTTAGTAATAATCTGACTTGTACTATTTTCCTATTAGTGAGAACAACTTGCCCCCAAATTTTGTTTAAAATCCAACTCTCTTATTCACTAAATTTTATATGCCCTACTGGGATCAGGTTCTTGGATATTTGTGGTAAGCAGAAATGTCTCTCTGAAAAATGTCCACATTCTAATCCCAGAACATGTGACTATTCTAGGTTTCACAGTAAAGGAGAATGAAAGCTGTAGATGGAATTAAGTTTGCAAATAGGGTGATCATTCCTTATTATACAGGTGTGAAACTGAGCAGAGCATTGTGGGACTCCTGGGAAGGAAAACTTTCTGTTCAACCTCTGTGATCTTTCCTGAGTTCCAAAGGGCAGGTTCAAACAGTTGCTAATCAAGAAAGGGAGGGGATGCAGAGACCCTGGAGGAGCAGCCAAGAAAAAATAGTGCAGCCTTGGGGCAGAACCTTCCTGGTTCTGCCTCAGAGAATACACATAACAATATCTTTGAGCTCTTTACAGAATCAAAACCCCCAACAAATGGAGTGATCATTCTTCATTCCAGAGAAGACCACTGGAGGCCAGATTAAAGGAACCAGAGAAACTCATCAAGAGATTTCTTGGGACCAGATTAAAGGAGAGCTGGCACTGTACACACCCTAATCTTATTGGCACCCCTGCTCTAGAACTATTGCTATAAAACTCCTCACCACATCCTCCCCTTGGCCTGGCAAAGCAATAAAACTATTTTTTTCTACTTCACCCAAAACTCTGTCTCTAAGATTTGATTCGACACGGTGCACAGAGGCTGAGTTTTTGGCATCAAGTGTGTCCAATGTGGTCACAAGAGACATTAAAAGTGAAGAAAAAAGAAGTGGAAGATGAGAATCAGTTCTATCCTATAGAACTGCTATACAAGATCCAAAATCAAAACAAAAAAGGTCCTCTTTAAGCTTCTAAATTTGTGATAATTTGTTACAGTGGCATAGAAAAATGATATAGTACTGTATTTTATTGACTTCTGTGTAATCAGCACTCATTCGTTCTTTTTCTCATTTTCCATTCATTCTAGAAATGTGCATTAAACTCCCTTCTAGACTCAGGGCTATAGTGGAGATGGGCAAACCAACATACAAATGTGTAATATATCAGGTGATAATAGCTCTGAAGAATATTAAAACAAAATAACATGAAAATTGTAAAGTTTTATATATATATATATATATATATATATATTTTTTTTTTTTTTTTTTTTTTTTTTTTTTTCCTGTACGCGGGCCTCTCACTGTTGCGGCTTCTCCCGTTGCGGAGCACAGGCTCCGGACGCGCAGGTTCCGGACGCGCAGGCTCAGCGGCATGGCTCATGGGCCTAGCCGCTCCGCGGCATGTGGGATCTTCCTGGACTGGGGCACGAACCCGTGTCCCCTGCATCGGCAGGCGGACTCTCAACCACTGCGCCACGGGTGAAACCCCAGTAAAGTTATATTTTATGAAGGCATACAAGAGCAAAACGAGTGGGTTTTGGAGGCAGAGAAACAGTGCCTGGGGATAAAATTTTTTGAATTATTATTATGCTTAAAGCCAAAAGCCTAGGAACTGCCATAGCCCTGGGTCAGTCCTAGGTTGTAAAGAAACCCTGGGGCCCTCTCAGATTTAGAGTTTCAAAAGAAAAGGAAGAAGTGACAGAGAGAAGGCAGTGAAAGGAGAGGCAGAGGGGAACTGAGATTTTTTACCATCGTAAGAGTGGATAATATGAGTAAAATTGTTTTTATTACTGCTGAAAGAAATATATTCAAGTTTCTCATTTTGTTGGAGCTATTTCATGGTTGGTTACAGTAATAAAAAGTGTAGGAACAGTTGGTAATTTCTCTTCTTTCTATACCCAGCCCTCAAAGCTCTTAGCTCATTTTCACAGAAAAAGTACTATCGTTTTCCGGACCCACAGCATTAATGTGAAGGAATAATACGATCTTTTCTTTTAAAGTTATTTTTGTATATTAATGGCATTAAAAGAGTACAAAATACAAGTGTTAATGCATATCAAAAATTCTGAATTAATGAGGTTTTCCCTTTTTAAAATAATCTACTATGTATATTTAAGTTCCATGTTCCTATATTTTAGTTCAGCTTGATATTTTAGTTCTAATAGACTAGCACTGATATTTTGTATATGTGAATATAAAGATAATTAGTATTTCCAATTGCCCATGTAATGTTATTATGCCTGAAGTTTTCATAAACATAATATTTATTTAGTGTTTTCAGAATCATTCCACAATATATTTTTAGAGGGTAGTTTTGCTAAAATTACATATGGTAAAATTTGGTAAGCATGATCCTTATTGTTTATATTTATATGATTAAAATATGATATTATGACCAGAAAATGAGATATAGCCTATGATGCTCAAATTTAATTTATTTCAGTACCAACAAATAGCTCTATGCAAATTAAGCTTCCTAACTTGGGGTTTAAATATCTATTTGTTATTAAGATAAATGCAAGATTGATGTTATAAAGAAACTTGCAATTTTAAGAGGGTTAAAACAGATGGCTTATCTTTTTAAAGAAGAATGAAAAACAAGAAGGGCAAAGAATATACTTACTTCATGATTTACCACAGAGGGTCTTAATGATAGCATCTGTTAGTGCTGTTAAAAAGTAGATGAGCAGAGGACAGGAAGTTACATTTTTCCAGTAATTGAGCAATGCAGCCAACAAGTTGTCTGGGACAAAGAGAGAGAAGGAAAATGAGGAAGAGATAGACAGATGCCTGGAAGCAAGCTTTAAGGAAGCAAAGAGTAAGAGATATCTGGCCTTTTGACAGAATGGATCAACTCCTCTGTAGTAAACTTTTTTTTTTTCAATTTTTTTTCCCTTTAATCTTTAAGGTTAAATGTTGGTTTTCCATTTAGATCTTATACTTAGAGTACTGTCATGCATGGATTGTTAAAAAAAAAAAACAATGTGTGTGTGTGATAAACATTTATCGAAGAGTTTCATTTAAAATTTATTCTGCCAGAGGACTTTTATTCAACATTTAAAAAAAATTTATAACATGCCACCTATATGCCAGGAGCTAGGTTTTTTGAGGAAACAAACAAACAAACAAACAAAAAACTCTGCTTCATGGTTGGGAAAATAATAGTTCCATTCGTTCATAATATACCTAGAAATTTACAAAGCAAATTTCAGCTACATTGCCTATTTAATTCTCAGGACACCCTTGTGAGTTAGGTATTATTTTGCTCTTTTCTAGGTCAAGAAAATGAAGCTCAATGAGTTGAAAAAGTCATGAGTAAATGATGGAGATGATCTTTGAATTCAGAGTTCCCAAATTTAATGCTATTCTTATTCATATTTATTTTTGAAAAATATAGGGATTTTAAAGTATAAATTTCCTCATTCAGATATTCCTTACAAATTTTATTAAGAGCTCTTTATAATGAGGGCATGGTTAGAATTGTGAAGAGATACCAAATTATATGAACTGTAATTGTAACATGAATTTTCTTATGTGATGGTAGGCTAAATATTGAGCACATATTCAAATATGAAAAGTCATTAAAAATAAAAACAACTTGGCAGGTAGGTTTAAAATGATGACCGTGGTAATAAATCACAAAAGAAGAATTCATTTAACTTTCACTAACTCAGAAGTCACAGAGCATCAGAGCATCAGACTGAAGTTTCCTTAGATTTTCTGTGATTTAACTAAATGAAGTAAATCAGTTTGCCAGACAAGTTGTAAATATTTAAGAGAGCTATATTTTCAATCATCTCAAACATTGTGATTGCACCTGTATTTATAAAATCATTATGTGCTAATTACAAATTTGTTCTCAACAGCTTCTAAACCATAAACCACTAAGGAGCTCTCCCAGTTACTATCCTTTGAGAAAATAACAAAAGAACATTCCTATTTGTTAGGTAGTTAGACATTAGTAGCAAGGAGGTGACAATGGCGAGAAAGACAAGAAGAAATCAAGTCACACCCAGCCATTTGGGGACTCTCCCTGAACCCCATCCAGAATGGGTGAAACTATGGTCATGTGGTGGGCAGCTTATCCTGATAAAGAGGGGCACAGTAACACGAGGAGACTTCCTTGGGCTGCGCATGCCCAGACCAGACAGGCATATAACCTATAGTAAAACCAAACTCATTATACCATAATTATAATAAAATCTACATGTGGTCTTGCCCCCCTGAGTGGGTGTTTCTTAGCAAGTCAAGGGTGAAAGCATGCGCAGCAGTAAACTTGTTACATAGCTTGGGACCGTCAATTAAATAATGATCCCCTGTCACCCCCGCCTCCCTGCAAAATGCTCCTTAAAAGCGCCCTTAAGCCTGTATAGGAATGCTGCTTTCAATTCACAGCAAGAGCCGGCTCTCCCTCTCTCTCTCTCTCTCTCTCTCTCTCTCTCTGAGAGTGTACCTTTGCTTTGATAAACTTTGCTTTGGGCTTGCTTCACTTTGCTCTCTCTCTCTCTCTCTCTCTTTCTCTCTGTCTCTGAGAGTGTACTTATGCTTAAATAAACTTTGCTTTTTGCTTAAGCTTAACGTGGTAGTTTGTAATTCTTTGCTTGCTTTCGTGGAACCGAGATTACTTGTGTGGGCCTTCCGTTGACCTCCTCTGTCGAAGCTATTTTGTTACAATGCACGGCCACCTGGTGACGCTATAACCAGATTTTTTAATTAAATCAATTTGTGTTTTCCTGGACCAAATGTGTTTTCTTTAATAAATGAATGATGTGATGTTTCTATATTCCCCAAATAAATGAAAATATTAATCCTTTCCTTAAATCAGTATATAGTCCTGCAGAACGAGACAATAAAATACCTACTTTACTTTTTTTGATGCAAATAAAATTAATGCTTTTTCCTTTCTATTAGGTCAGTAGGAATCCAACATTAAAAAATGTTTAAAATTCACATTTTTTTCTCTCCATTGTCATAACATTTAAACTGAGTTTACTTAAACAGTTCAAATCTCAGTCACTACTATGTAAATGTTAGGTGGAATTCTTATTTTTATGTGTACTACAATCTAAGTTCATGATAATTATTTTCCAGTTCATAAGATTTTCATGACGTTATTATGCTTACATCAATATAATAAAATGAGTTAAAATTCAAATATAAACTAAAGTGGGACAATTAAAAGGACTTTTAAAAATAAAAGTTAAGAAAATTCACATATTTTTATAAGAATTGACTCTTTCATGGCAATTACTGAGACATGTTCATGTGGTACAGCCTATTTGTATATCACCACTTTCCATCTCTTCTCTAACCTCCTGCATGCCTGGTTCCCCTAATGCTGTCCATGTTTGTTTGTTTGTTTGTTTGTTTTCCCAATTCACTTGTTTTCTAATACAGTAGGTAAATTATCTCTATACTATGTTCACTGTTTATTATTTGTCTCCTTCATTCTACTAGAATATAAACTCCTCAGTCAGATTTTTCTTTGGTCTTAAAGGCCAAAGCAGTACTAGCCCCTTGTAGAAGTCCCTCTATTCATAGTTTGGAAAGAAGGGACAAGTGAATCTAGTATTATTTTAAGGGAAAATATCAGCTGTGCTATCTTTCTATGGGTTTATAAGTAAGTTAGAAGGAAATTGCTTTACTCCTTAGGAAGCTTCATGCTGAGAATAGTTCAAAAGGGGAAGTTTGAGGCTTCCAAGGTAGAAGATACATCCACATTTATGTAGTCATTAAACAAGCATAAATTCACATATGGTGTGCCAGATGAAATTATAGGCACTGAGCATACAGATTTTAAAAGCACAATTCCTCCATTGAGGAACTAAAAATGTAACCGGCTATTTAGTTAAGAACATGACATTTGGAATAAAATCTGACTGTGAATCTGCACACTCTCTTTTTCTTTTTTAACTGGGTGTGAAACCAAGTTAATAAAACTAGAAATGTTTGATTCCCCATTTGTTATATAGGGGTAATAATAACATTTATCTCATTGAGCTTCTGCTCAAAATTGAATGAGATAAACTATACAGTATGCTGGGCATAGCAAGGGTGCTTAATAAATATCAGTCAGAAGTAATGTGGTTGTCATTTTGTTGCCAATTGCAAGTTCGTGTGCCCAGCACACAGTGAGGCCAAACAGACCAAACCGTCAGAGTTTGGAGCAAAGAAACACTTACTGCAGGGTCAAGCAAAGAGAATGGGCAGCTCCTGCTCAAAAGACCCAATGGTTTTCAGGGAAGAGATTTTATAGACAAAATGTGGAGGGAGGGTTTCATGGTGTGTGACTTTCTTTTGATTGGTTGGTGGTTAGGTAACAGGGTGGTTTTCTAGGAATCTTGTGCTCAGCCTGAAGTTACCATCCTCCACCTGGGAAGGGGCCTTAGTTCCTTCAGAAAGACTCAAATATATATTGTTTTGTATATCCCTTGAGGAAGAATCAGGACCCTGCTTTATCACTGCATATTGTTTCTTGACTGTTCCTCCTTTGTTCCTTCCCTAATTAGTAAGTTTAGAATCTGTCCTTTGGAACTAAGGGAAGGTCTAGGAGGCTGAAGTCTTTCCCTACAAACAAGAAACGGGGGACATGGAAAGGTTTTTGTACCCTGGAGGGCCCCACAGGATCCTGCTCAGTTTCAGTTGTAGTAAAATTTGGTTATTAGAGATTCCATTACAAAAAACAACAGTTTTATTTGTTTTTAATTCTGTTTTCTCATACATGTTTAGACTTACATGGTTCATCTCTCAGTAGTTTTCATAGGAAATGGGTTTTTGGTTTCTTGTAAAATGCCAAATATCCTCTCTTCTATGTGAAACATTTATTTTTCCCTTGAGGACCACTGTTCCAAGAGAGCATGAACTGCACAAAACTTGTATCTGCCTGGCATTTCTTCTTTTGGAGAATTGCTTCTCTCTCTTATGTGGACCTGGTGGAGCTGTCAGTCATGCTGCTCAGTTCCTTAACACATTCAAAGAGTGAGCATTTTACTCAAGACTGTCTAATGGTGTTGTTACTGAACTCAGGTTCAGCTGCTCATGCTTGGAAGCCAATACTAGAGCAGCAAGTGTTGGTTGGAAAAGGAAAGTTTGCTTTACTCAGTAGGCCAGCAACATGGGGAGAATGTGGACTCATGTCCAAAAACCGACTATGAAGACTCTACTCAATTACTAAAGTTTTTAAAGGGAGAATCATTTGGGGAAGGGTGAGAGTCTCTGTTATCTTCCACTGTTATCTTCCACTTTGTTATCTTCCACTGTGATCATATTGTTTGTTCCTTTCAGTTGAACAGTGCCTGAAGTCAGCCTCAGGCATCTTAGATGTATGAGGTAATCTTGAGGTAGATTTCTGCTGCAGAGATTTCTATCAAAACACTGAAATTTCCCAAGCAATCACCTTTCTCCAGTGTCTTGCCCTACAGTTAATAACTCTATCTGTGTTCATTCTTCCTCTCTTCTGCTTTAATATCAAGAGTAAACAGGTCCCCTGAAAATACCCTCATCCTGGGATGTTTTCTTCCCAGAGGGTTAAATTATGTAGATGTTGGGGAGAAAGAAATTTTCCACTACACTTCTAGGTTCTTCTGGCTTGTCTAATAATTAAATTGACATGAGACAGATTAATAGGAGACAATCAAATAAAATTTAATAACATGTATATATGAGAGAGACTCGAAAAAACTGAGTAACTCATCAAAATGGCCAAAGCCTTCACCTTAAATACCATCCTCAGCTAAAGACAGAATAGGATGTTGAGAGTGAAAATAGTCATTTATGGGAGGTTACCAGGAAAGGCACAGTAAACAAGGATGATTGTATTGCAGGTTTAAGTCATTGTCTGCTTCACTGATAAGAGTTTCTAGATATTTGGTCATCCTCCTGCTTTAGGTACAGAGATTGAGACACTCCATGTTTATGGAGATTTCTGTTACAAGTGTAAATGTTTCTTACAGAAAGGCAAGTCCTACTTGGTTTTCAGAGCCCTTCCCTGTCTGCTGTTTCTCAGAAAGTAACCAGCTTAAAACAATATATGCCAAAGAGCCCTATTTTAGGGTGGCAAATTCTTCTGTCCTACAGAGACATCCACTCAACCATCTTTCCAGTGCTCAAATGGGCAAGGCCTAGGTACTCAATAAATTTAGAATATGCTTGCCTCAACCATTGAGGTACTTTTGAACACAATATTTTTATGAATTATTCTAATATTCTAAGTACAGAAGTGTGGGAGTTATTTATAGATTATTGTGTATAAATTGGAAAAGTTCTTTTCCAAATCTACCATTTTTCTACAAATGAATTTTAAGAGAATTTTGGGCAGACCTTCCTTCTATTTTTCCCTTTGGATAATTTTCCATTTAATATCCATTATTCATCTAGGAGCTTCAATACTTAGGTTCAAATTTAGATGATATTCATAAAAATCCTATTTCAATTTTATAAATTATACACATATATGCATATATAAAGAGAGCTGTATATTCCTCTAAATTTTTCAGGGAAAGTGTTGAAGTCTTTCTTGAATATTCAGGTTTGTTGTTCTGAGAAGCAATTATGCAATTGTGCTGAAATTTCTGCAGTAAGAGCCTTGAGGTTGACTGTGCAATGTGGGACCACTTAGCCTTGTGCAAAATCATCTCAGATTGTTGCTTTTTGCATTTTGTGTTCCCCTCTTTTTCTTGTCAGTAACCATTTCCTAATTGTGTATAGTTTGTTTTCTCTCCAAATTTCTTCCTTCCCCTTGTTATTTTCCTTAGTATCATGTTTATGTGACTGGAAACTGAATTACTAAACTAATTAGAATTATCTTTAAGTTAAAAGTAAATAAGCTTTAAGTGAAAAATTAAGGAATAATGGTATGATAAAACTGTTTATGCTTTAGTAAATCAATATTAAGACAATTATTTTGATCTTTCAGAATTTTTTTTTAAGCTGAGTTCATGTGGGTGACATGTTGCTACATTTCATGTCTCATATAACTATGTACATTCAAATATATCTAATGATATAACTCTCTGCTTACCATTCCAGGAACTATTCCTCTCAGTGCTAGTATAAATTATTAGTTTATCTTTAGTTTAACCCGCTTAATAAAAAGTAAATAGCTTTTGCAGGGATGTTTACATTTCCTTATCTTTTCATTACTGAGATTATCAAGGATCCATTATGAGTGTTCTCATATTTTGATTTACTTTTGGATGCACAGCAAAATCCTCAGGAGTATTAGAACTGGTCTTCAGTCAACAAGCACAGGTAGATAAGAGCCACAGGCACAAAGCCACATAGCACTTTTATTTACTGCAAATCATCCTTTCAAGGTGTTTTTCCCTCCTTATTTTCATCATCCTTTCAAAATGTGTAGGAATCATAAGTTCTGATCATAGTTATTAGAGATAAGTTACGTGCTTAAGGAGGGGAAGGGGAAATGAAGACAGGTTGTAGGAGAGCCACAGATCTCGTTGCATTTGGGTCTTGCCATTCTATGACAGTCTGAATTCTGACACTCACGCGCAATATTAAAAATAGAAAACAAGCACCAGCAAAAATCAAAAGTTAATGCTGCTGCTTGCATGTTGCCAGTTTGAAACATATACTGCTGAACCATTGGCCTCTGAGGTTTTTGAATGACTGTAGTGTGTGGCATTGCTTGAAGGAAAGTACTTCTAGGATAGATCTTTACTCTCCACTGAATTACTTAGAACTGGAGATATTAAAATTCAACACAGGATTTTCATCATTCACTGATACATAGGGAATTATCTAGCTGTGACTGGCTCTGAGAAATACAAAGTGAACATCAGAGTACTACTTGATCTAACAAAGAATTTCATAAGAAATGCAGGAAATGAAGTTCTACAGACAAAGACTACATTTTTTTAATATCTACATATTAATAATGATATTTTAAGCTGATTTTAGAGATGTACTTATATCTATAGTGTCTGTATTACTTAAAAATAAATTAAATATTTCAAATCAAGCTACAGTAGAATGCAAAATGACTAATCAGAACATAGATTTAATACAGGAAGTAACATTTGAACAATTGTTTGCAAAGATTTATTTACATTGTTGACTTGCTGAAAATTACCTTTTAATAATCCAATTTTAATTTTCTACATTTTTAGTAATGTCTTCAAAGTCTGAAAATGTATTTCTTAAAATATTCAGAAAGGTGAGCCATAAACATTGTAAAACAAAGAATGATTTTGTTTAATGGTTATACTTATTCATATAATTTTATATGCTTAAATAACACATTGCGTATTTAATTTTTTTATCACTAACAATCATTATATGTAAAAGTACCTTTTGAACTAATTATATGAGAAGCAATGCTTTTTGAAAATAATTAAACTCTGAAAAGTCTTTGCTTACAGATAGCTTTCAAGCTCAAGTTTTGTCACTTGACTAAAGTGTTGCATGTGGACCACTTCTCCTCCTCCTTTATCGTTGTTTTCTTAACTTCTTGGGATGGAAAATATCATCTCCCATCAAAAGTAATTTTTCCTTTTAGTGCACTGGATTTCTCTCATTAAAAAAATAAAATAAAATAGCAATGATAACTGAAAAGTCCCTGTTACTGCTTCATTTCTCCTTAGATGACATTTTGAAATTTTAATATTACCTTTTTCCTGATAATATCACTACTATCAGTCTTGATATATCATTGGTATTTCCAATAACTGATAGCAATATATACTGTAAAATATTCATTTATATCAAATGTCATTGAATTTGAGAAGTAAGAGCAATGTACCAACTCAACACTACATTTAGTCTACTGCTTTCCCATGTCCAAGTATAAAAGGAAGTCCTTTACCTTCTCAAGAGATAAAATCTGATATTTTTACAAACAGCCACACTTGAGTGTATTGCTATACAACATTCTCTAAAACATTTTTATAAGACACTTTTTCGTGTGCCCCTGTTGAGCACAGGGTAGGCATAATTATACATGTTACACTCTTCCAAATTTAAGATGCCATTCTTTAATTTTTCTATTACATATTCTTCATGTTCATGACCAAGATTGTTAATGATCTTTCTTTGAGAGAATACATTTAAACTAAAGAAACTCAGTTTTTCTTACATTAAAAAGATCAAGGTGAATGCAGAACTGAATATAATTCAATAACACTTCATTGCATTATGTAAGCTATATAATTAGTTACATATACTTAAATATCAAGCTTGCACAAGACTTACATTCATCTCTCAGTAACATCCCAAATAACAATAAGCTATGATCATTTGGGGTCATGAAAAGTGAGTGTGAAACTGAGTATTCAATCCCAAACTGCCCAGATATCATTATATCTATATCTTATGATAATATTCACACTACCATAGCCATGGAAGGAAAATTAAACCAGTATTAGCTTGCAAAGATTTAAATTAGATCTTATTCCTCCTTGACTATTTCTAAATTATATTTTCTTCCAGAGGTGGAACAGACCAACACAGCTGAAGGCAAAAGAAGCCCACCATTAACTGCCCAAGCACTGACCATCTGTTGATTTCAGCCTACTGTGAACCGTGGACCAGTGAGTTTGGTAGTTGTGTTTTATCCTAGCTCTTCTCTGTTTTGAGGATTATGTTTTTGCCATCTTCTCAGTGGATGCAGAAGATTAAAAGAGCTCCTGTGAGATTTGGCTACAGTACAATGGTTGAACTACATGAGCTGAAAAATTTGTAAAACAGCATCAATTATAAATTTAGAACAACATTTGTTGGTTTTGGGGTCTTATTTTTTTATAACTCAGAATAAGCAAAAAAATACTTTATTTTATCTCTTTCTTGGTTCTTACAAAGTTTACTAATAGACACATTTATGAAAATTTAGTATAAGATATTTAACATCTTAGTAATATTTTACAATTTAAAATCTTAAACATTTGTTAATAATTGGTTTTAAGTAATAGTAATAAATTTTAAAATAATAAATGAATAAAAGATAAATTAAATCAATTTTTATTCTCCAAATTGAAATAGATGAAAACTGATGCTTTTTCATTTTTGCCAATTCTTCATCAAAATGCAAAGATTAAGTTTTATCACTGTTAAACAATTCTCACTGCCTAAACATGCAAAAACTACATTCTCCAGAATTTGAGAAATTTTCCAAATGAGATAAATTCAGAGAATATATTAATAAATTTGACAAAATAAAATCTAGTCCAGATATTATGCAGACTTCCCCTCCAAAGCAATTCCATTTGTAAGTAAACCTATTTAAGTAAGGGAAGACTTTCTAGATAGGATTAAACAACAAACTCAATTAGTTTTAATCAGCAATGCAAGTGAAGCAGATTTTAATTTAATTAAAGCTAGCAGAAGTAAAATGCCTTGTAAGATAATGGGAGATAATGGAATTTGAATTCCTCTTACTGGAAATAATATGACTAGGACTATCTGTCTGATAGGAGACTGGTACAAAGGCTTTAATAGTTACTTGGGTGGTTCTAATAATTAAAAGCAAATGGATACCTTGAATACGCTAAAGAAAGAGGTAGCTAGCTCATAGTGCTTAAAAGTCACCAATTAATGTGATTGCTCTTGTCACGTTTTTCCTAATGAAAGAAATAGCTTTTGTAACTAAAATACATTACACATAACATACTACTGAACAAAGTCCAACTTGTAGTTGTGGTTAGGTGAAACCACATGAGTTTTGGATGTTTTGTCATCTTCCTTAAAAAAAAAAAATTATAAAGCTTTATCTCTCCCATATTTATTTATGAAAATAAAAAGACATCAAAATAACATAGCAGTAATGTTTGATTATTAACAAAATGAATAATAGTAACTATACCTTACATTTATTTAACACATCATGGTTTCCAAACCTCAAGCAGGTAGAATTAATATTATCTTCATTTTAAGTATAAGAAGATGAGAGCCTTAGAGAATTTTATTCAAATTTTCAAAGAAAATAAAATCCAACTTTTATTTTCTTTTTACTTGTATTTTTTTAATTGATTTATTTTCTCTCCTGTATTGCTGCTCTGACAAACTGGCAAGACATTTCAAGGAGAAAGTTGTTAGTCAGTGATTTCATCATTTTCATGTGTGGGTGAGATGAGGTATGTAAAAATCACTTTGCCTAACCTGGGGATAAATCAAAATAGATATTTGAAGGTATTTTTGAGAAGCTAAGAGTATTTTTTTACAAAATTTGAAAATATGGAAAACTATCTTTTGTGGGTAGATAAGATCCAAGAATGCAATCATATGAAAGGGACTCTTCAGACAAGAGAATTTACAGTACATAGAGAATGGAATAAACCAATCTTTATAATTCACTGTAATATAACACATAAAAGTAAACTTGTCCCAGCATAAATGCAATTTCTGCTATAGTCCATAAAATTCTCTGTTCCATCTTAGTAGGTAGCCATGTGAATAACTATAGTCTGGGCTGAATCAGTCAGGGACATTCTCTGGGACAATCTTATTCTATCTGCCTACTGAGGTGTAACAAATTTATTTTCCTACAGAAGTAGGAAAATAAACCTATGTGATGTTGCCCCAGACAGATCAGATGGAACCATAATTGCAAAAAAAAAAATTATGTTGAAACAAGTAAAACTCCAAACTGTGTAAGAAAACACAATTAAATATAAAAACAAAGTGAAACATGTTCCTGTATCTTTTTTTTTTTTTTGCGGTACACGGACCTCTCACTGTTGTGGCCTCTCCCGTTGCAGAGCACAGGCTCCGGACGTGCAGGCTCAGCGGCCATGGCTCACGGGCCCAGCCGCTCCACAGCATGTGGGATCTTCCCAGACCGGGGCACGAACTCGTGTCCCCTGCCTTGGCAGGCAGACTCTCAACCACTATGCCACCAGGGAAGCCCTAACTGTTCCTTTTACTATCTTGGTTCTTGACTTTCCAGTTCTCAGTTTCAGCATCTTGTGAAACTGGCTGTTCTTTTTGCTTTGGTTTAGGTTTTTGTGAAATATCCATGTATCTTCCCAATAGAATCTTGTTTCCCATTCCACCAATGTTAGTCTGGTTTGAATAGGTTTCTATTTCTTGTTTCAGACTGATTACATGCCTATGTAGTACAAAGGGCAGCTATGTAACTAGAGTCTAGAATTACACATAAATTAATCTTTTAAAAAATTCCAACTCCCCATACACATTGCAAACATATCTGTATACTTACTATATGTTTATATTATATATATTATATATTACAGCATTTCTTTGAAAATGTGATACTTATTTGTTAATTTTTCCCATAACATTGGGGCATAGATTTGTTTTTTCCTTCCTTCCTTCTTCAAATATTTATTGAACTCTTACTGATTGCTAGCCACTGTTAATAGGTATTATAGAAATAGTAGTGATTATAAATGTCAAAATATCTGCTTTCATTGAACTTTCATACTTAGATACCAGAGGAAAAATATTTTTTTAAAAAGGCAACATGTCTAATATGTCAGTGTAGGCCAGTGCTTTGGAGGAAAATAAATAAATGGAAAGAATTTTTTAAATGATGGAGACAGTTTCTGGGTCTGCATGTAAGAAGTTTGAAAGTTGCCACTATGTCCTTACAAATACAAAGCTGAAAAGACTGAAAAATTAACAACCGTTCTTGGATCTGTAAGAGAGGGGCAGCAAACTGCTGCCCTCCAAGTGGGAGAAACAGACACATCCAGAGTCGTGGTGTACTAGAGCAGAAACTCATGAGCTGAAACCACCAAGAGAACCAGAATTGGAGTAGGAAAACCTGAACTGTAATTGACAAATAGCTAGAGGCCCAATGTGGACAACTCTGAGTTGTACAAAATGCTCTGGTGTACATACACAATTCAAAAAACTTTGAATATCTTTACCATTCTCTTTTGTTGTAAACATAGTTATTTTAATTAATATTTATGTTCTTATTAGTCTTTTTTTTTTTTTTAAGCGCAGGCTCAGTGGCCATGGCTCATGGGCCCAGCTGCTCCGCGGCATGTGGGACCTTCCCGGGCCGGGGCACAAACCCGTGTCCCGTGCATCGGCAGGCGGACTCTCAACCACTGTGCCATCAGGGAAGCCCCCAGTCTTATTTTTTAATTATAGTAACATAATATAGAATGCTACTTCTTCCTGAGCAATGAGTGCAGCACATTTTATTTTCCAAAATGCCCACTGCAATATATCTGGTCCCTCAAGCTCTTCCCTAACTTTGTCACTCACCTTTCAAAAAATAGATACAATTGCCTTCCCTTGTACTGAACAGGCAGCTCTTTTCCACTGCAGCAGAAGTGACACAATGTGACTACTAAATCTAGATATAAAAGGCAATGTGGATGGACCTAGAGGGTATCATGCTCAGTGAAATAAGTCAGATAAAGACAAGTACTTTATGATATCACTTGCATGTAGAATCTCAAAAAATAATGCAAATGAATGTATATGCAAAAGAGAAAAAGTTGTTGATATAGAAACCAAACTAGTGGTTACCAAAAGGGAGAGAAAAGGGAGGAGGGGCAAATTCGGGTATGGATTTAAGAGATACAAACTACTATGTATAAAATAGATAAACAATAAGGATATATTGTATAGCACAAGGAGTTATAGCCATTTTCCTGTAATAACTTTTAAAGGAGTATAATCTGTAAAAATACTGAATCACTATGCTCTAATCACTAATATAATATTGTAAACCAACTATACTTAAACTTTTAAAAATAATTAAACTTATTATTTAATAAAGGCAATGTGAATTTTAGCTAGTTCTTTTTCTCTCAAGATGCTTACTCTTAATCTAAAAAAAATGGTACTGATGAACCTAGTGGCAGGGCAGGAATAAAGACACAGACGTAGAGAATGGACTTGAGGTCACGGGGATGGGTGAAGGGGAAGATGGGAGGAAGTGAGAGAGTAACACTGACATATATACACTACCAAATGTAAAATGGTTGGCTAGAGGGAAGCTGCTGCATAGCACAGGGAGATTAGCTCAATGCTTTGTGACGACCTAGAGAGTGGGATAGGGAGGGTGGGAGGGAGGCTCAAGAGGGAGAAGATATGGGGATATATGTATACATATAGCTGATTCACTTTTTGTACAGCAGAAAATAACACAACATTGTAAAGCAATTATACTCCTATAAAGATTATATATATATATAATATATATATATATATATATAAATATATATAAATGCTTACCCTTGAAACCTAGTTGCTATGTTTTAAGGAAGCCCAGACCAAATGGAGAGAATGCATGAAGGTGTTCTAGTCAACAATACCAGTTGGCAACCAGCATCAAACATTAAACACACCAGGGAAAAATACCTTCAAGTGATTGTAAATTCATCTTCAAATCTTCCAGCTGAGGCCTCAGATATCACAGAACAGAAACACAGCATTCTGTCAGGATTCCAGACCCAAAGAATCCAAGAGCATGAATAGATTGTTTTATACCAGTAAGTTTTATAGTTCTAACAAAGGGAATCACAATTTTGTGTTAATTTCTAGACACTAATAACTTTTCACCTGCTCATGCATTTTTTTCTTTCTTTTTATTTTATTTTATTTTATTTTTGCTGTTAGAAAGTTGACATGAAAATGTGTAGCATCCTTTGGGTTAATGGTACAATTCAGCTTTTCCATGTGTTAATCTTTCCTCTCAGTTAGTCTGCCTACTTAATATTCCCTTTGTTTAAGTCTCTCAAATATGAAATATTTTCTTGTAGGCAGAATTGTAAAAATGTACTCTTTCCTGAGATTTTACACCCTAATCCTCAGAACCTGTAAATATAATGACATATCACTCCCATGATATGCTACATGATACAGTTAACCTTAAAATAGGGAGATTATGCTGCTTGGTCTAAACTAATCACATAAGCCTTAAAAAGCAGAACATTTTTCTTACAGTTTTTGGCAAAAGAGGAGGAAAATTCAAAGCAGAAGAAGGACTTGACACAGCTTTGCTGGTTTGAAGATGGAAAGTGCCACAGAAGAAGGAATGCAGGTGACACCTGGGAGCAGAGACCAGCCCCTGGCTGACAGCCAGGAAGAAAATAGGGAACTACTTCCTATATCAGCAAGGAACTGGATTCTCTCAACATGAATAACCTGGAAGTGGATTTTTACCCAAAGCCCCAGCATAAGTTCCAAAACCTTGATATTGGCCTTGTGAACTACTAAGCAAACAATCCAGTTAAGCCATGCTGGACTTCAGACCTACAAAATTATGGATAATGAAAAGGTACTTTTTCTTTTTAAAACCACTAATTTTTGTGGTAATTTGTTATACAGCAAAATAAAGCTAATCTATGTGTCATACATTCATTTTCAACTGTTAAATTTTCTGTAAATCTACTTGAGAAATGCATGTAAAAATAAAAATTAACAACTTTATATTAATACTTTTACTGGCTTAGTCTCTTTCCTGAAACAGAGAATGCAATGTATAGCCATTGGCAAAATACAGGCCACCACCCATATTTGTATGGTCCATGAGGTAGTTTTTACATTTTTATGTAGTTGAAAAATATCAAAAGAAGTATAAAATATTATAATACATGAACATTATGTGAATTTAACAGTTCAGTCTATAAATAAAATTGGAACACTGCCACATTCACTGGTTTACATATTGTCTACTGATGATTTCATACCCAATAGAAGGATTTCATATGCGATGACAGTGATTTGTGTAACAACATCTTTTATGCTCCCCTGACTCTGCAAATTTTCATTACTTTTTAAATTCAAAGCTTGTTTTAAATTCTACTTACCCTTTCACTCAACTTAAATTCTATCATCACTATATATCTTCCCTGAGGATCTTATCCATTTGAGATTGCAAAATCAAGGTAAGTATGTAACCATCATTTGACACATTTGATTTTTAATATTATTATTATTTTCATATCTTATTTCCCCAACTTGTAACCAAATTACAATTTTCTGGAAACCAAAGATTATGCTCCACAATTGTTTGGACAATCACAGTGCCTATCAATATGTAGTATACTTGATATTGGGAATAATAAAGCATTCCATTTAGTTGTTAAAATTGTCTTTTAATCTGCACCAAATCCTTTTAATTTGAATCCTTTGATAAGGGAAGTAATAATGCAATATCTGTGCTTATTTTTTTTGTTTATTGGGGACGTGAAAGATAAAACATATTTTTCCCCTAAATGAAAGGCCTTCTTATTTTTTATAAGCAGCACTGATTTTCCTCAACAACTCTGCAAAAACAAATTCTTCTCAAACAAGAACTTGGCTAAACAAAGTTTGTCAAGTAACATTTTAGATATTACTCTTCCTATACCTCAGGTGTAGTTTGCTTCTGTTATAAAGGAGTAAAATCTTTTGAAAGTGAAGTGTTAAGATCAAAGAGAATTAATATTAGAACCAATAATATGCATTATGTATTAAGTTAAAAAATGATTTCTGCTTATTGAAGGCAGAAGTGGTAAAAGGAAACAGTAATATTTGGAACTGGAATATTCTGATCACCTAAAGGAACACCATACCCTGATTCTTTTGGAAAAGCAAAATATTTTCTGTCCTTTATCCTTCTTAGTTTTCTACCTGGATTCAAGCTTATAACTCATTCTAGAATGGTAATGTAAAAAATGATAAACAATATTTTCTCTCCTTTCCCAAAGTTATGAAAACGGCTCCAAGGATGAGAAAATGAGTGCCACAAGCCTGTACTTTTTGCTAAGAGAGGCTGAACTGCCTCTGCAGGACTTGTTCAGAGATGGCCCATCTGGACTTTTACCCAACTACTCCATTGCCCCTCCCTCTGTGCTACACCAGCACCCTTTTCTTTCCAACCTACATGTAAGGGAAGCAAGAGGTTCACTGAGGTTTTTTTTTTTTTGCGGTATGAGGGCCTCTCACTGTTGTGGCCTCTCCCATTGCAGAGCACAGGCTCCGGACGCGCAAGCTCAGCGGCCATGGCTCACAGGCCCAGCTGTTCCGCAGCATGTGGGATCTTCCCAGACCGGGGCATGAACCCGTATCCCCTGCATCGGCAGGCGAACTCTCAACCACTGCGCCACCAGGGAAGCCCTCATTGAGATTTTTTAAAGGAAACTTATACAAAGAGAGAACTCGCTGTGAAGATGAATATATTTCCTCTTCCATTTACGTTAGATGAGATCGCTAGCAGAAAAACACGTTAAAGGAAGTGATAGGCATGATCTGTGGAGACTGGCTTCTTAACTCCAGAAAACTGTCCCATCAGTGCTGGGAAAAAAGGTGTCTCAGAGCCAGTTGGAGGCAACTGGGAAAGTAAAGCTGTTTTCTGATTATACCCTACACAGTCCAATCCATTCAGCAACATAGATATTGAAGACCATACGACAACAGGAAGCAGCACATTTAGTAATAAATTTGTGGATTCCAGATGCTTTATTTTATCTGTGGAATAAATTTTCGTGTCTCAACAGTGGTTGATCTTGTGGGTTTTATATTTGTACATCACTCCACAAATAAGATATGGTTACATCTTTACAGGATGTTGATTTCTGATTACATATTTGGAGGTTTAGCCTAATCCTTGGTAAAGGACATGGATTAGAAAATTTCCCCCAATCCCACTCTGAGTAAATGGAGAATGGGTTTCTTATTTATAACTGATGATATGGTAAGCAGTTTTCTATCTTTCCATATGTATTGGTAATGGAATAAGTACATCAGAAAAGTTGATTATTGGTTAGAAAAAAAAAGAAAAACACACATACATTCTGACTTATTTTGTTTGCAACATGCATGCTCAGTGGTATATTAGTCACTTATGAAAAAATTAAAACTGAACCAAAAGTTCCCTAGTAAAATCATTATTATTGATTACACAAAAACTAGATTATTATTAAAGAAGTTTACACCCAGCTTAACACATTACGGAATAATCAAATCAAACAAAATCCAGATTTATGGAGAGTTGAAATCCTAAGTAGAATAGATATTTTTTTTCTAAAGCAACTGTAACATTGCACAGAAGAAAGACATAAGTACGTGATTAATATATTTGTGGAAAATATGTATAAATGATAGGAGGTGTGACTTTTTTTTTTTTTTAACAGAAGAGTACACAAACCTTGAAACTATAAATGGCATTTTTGACCTCTACATTGTCCTCAGAGGTCTACATCCTGCTTCTTTCTTTATGGAAAGAAATCTGCATTTCAGTAGTAACTGATTAGTTTAAGTGGGTTTCTGATGGTAAGTTATAATAATAATAATAATTTACACCTCAATATTTTGTTCTTAGAATATGAAAACACCAC
The DNA here is from genome assembly GCF_964374135.1 of Grampus griseus. NCBI lineage: Eukaryota > Metazoa > Chordata > Mammalia > Artiodactyla > Delphinidae > Grampus > Grampus griseus. The sequence goes on from NC_139012.1 coordinate 51,535,547, forward strand.
ATTTTTCTCAAAAAGCTCAATAAAACTATTATCTAGTGATAGGTAAAGTTCCAAATGAAGTACATACCCTCTCAATTTTACTTTTAGAATTACACTGGGTATAGAATTTCTTTAAATTATAAAAGACTATATAGCTCTAATTGTATTTTTCCAAACTATATTTATTGGTAAAGGCAGGGTTCCTGAGAGAAAAATTTTAATGTGATAACCCTTTAGAAAATAATATTTTTTTTAAATAAAAACGAATACAAACTTAACCCTATATGATTTCACTGTGTCACTTCAGACACACAGGAAATGTTCTATAGATCATTAATCCGTTTTATAGTAACTCTCCTAAATTTTGAGACTGGTCTTCAATGGTTCTATACTTCGGCTCAAATAGAGTGGAACTTGGAATACTTGGATAAACTATCTTTAGAGAGACTTTGAAAATAATCAATAGTTTGTCAAATGTATTAATCCTTGACCAGGAAGTTGGTCTTCCTTGTAGAAATAATAATGTGAATAACTTTGAACAATTTAGAGAGTTAGTATGAAGATTCAAACATATCTGTTTCTGGGCCCATTTACTATTTTGTATTATTTTTAAAATTATTAATTAAAAAATTTTAAACATTTAGTTTAAATAAATTTTTTCAGTATTCTTTTAGTAGTAAATCACATTTAAAAATTTCTGAAGAGCACACTGTATTTCCAAGATGACCTGCATTATACTTAGATAAGCTAAGCCAACCTTTAAAATAAATTCCAATTATATTAAAGAGAAGAGATATGTCAAGGTACTTTGGGTAGAATTCTTAGAAGATTGCAAACAGTTTTTTGAAAATAAAGCAAAATTTTACTTTTCCCATAATATGAATTAAAATGCGCGTAAACAGTTCTTTCTATTTCTAATATTTGTTAAATCATTTTTCATTTCATTAACATTACTTTTTTATCTCTGAAAAAAAAAAACAACTAGTTCTTCTGATAAGAGTAAGTTAAAGGAATTTTATCAGTATAAAATACAATTGATTTGTTCCACATCCTTGCCAACACTTGTTACATTTGCTTTTTCTTAATAGCCATCTTAACATGTGTGAGGTTATGGCTCATTGTGGTTTTGATTTTGGATTGCCATAATAAAATTTTGAGCACATTTTCATAGTTTTGTTGACCACTTGTATGTCTTCTTTGGGAAAATGTCTATTAAGGTCCTTAGTCTATTTTTTAAATTGGGTTATTATTATTATCTGTAAGGCTTCCTTATATATTTCAGAAATTAACCTCTTATCAAACATATGATTTCCAAATATTTTCTCATATTCTCCAGGCTGCGTTTTCATTTTGTTGATGGTTTCTTTTGCTGTGCAGAGTCTTTTTAATCAAACATAGTCCCACTTGTTTACATTGCTTTTGTTACTTGAGTTTTTTCTTATCAATTCTGAAAAAAAATTGCCAAGCCTAATCAAAATTGATGTCAAGGAGCTATGTTCTAGGAATTTTACAGTGTCAAGTCTTACATTCAAGTCTTTAACCAATTTTGAGTTGATTTTTTCTGTTTTGTGTGAGATAGGGATCCAGTTTCATTATTTTCCGTGTGGCTGTCTAGTTTTCTCAAAACCATTTTTTGAAGACATGATGGATCTTGTGTAATAAATTAATTGATCAGTTTACTTCTGGGCTTTCTATTCTCTTCCACTGGTCTATGTGACTGTTCTTATGCCAATACCATACTGTTTTGATTACTAGAGCTTTGTAATATAGATTGAAATCAGGAAGTGGGATGCTTCCAACTTTGCTCTTTTTTCTCAAGATTGCTTTGGCTATTCTGGATTTGTGTGGTTCCTACAAATTTTAGGATTTTTTTTCTAAATTTGTGAAAAATGCCATTGGTGTTTTGATAGGGATTGCATTGATTCTGCAGATTGCTTTGGCTAGTATGGTCATTTTAATGGTATTAATTCTTCCAATCCATTAGAATTGGATATATTTCCATTTATATGTGTCATCTTCAACGTCGTTCATAAATGTTTTGTAGATTTCAGTATACAGATCTTCTGCCTCTTTGGTTAAATTTATTCCCACATGTCTTCTTGTTTTTGAAGGATATGCCTCATTTCTTATTCAAATCTTAGAGATATAAGGAATAGTTCTTTGAATGTTGTTTTCATATTAAAAAGCATTTGAACACCTCCCTTTATTTCTCTTTATATATATATATATATATATATATATAATCATTTTTCCCTTTCTATCCTTGAAATTAGTTTTTAAAAATAATCAAAATTGATTAAGTTACATTTTTGAGATTACCAATGTTTACCTTTTATGTTGGAAGCTTTGAAAAACATAACATCAATGACAACAACAGGTTATTTTTAAGTTATTGTTTTTTTCCAAGATGCAGTTCAAAAGTTCATTAGCATTTGTTAACAAAATTGACTTTTTCGGGCTTCCCCGGTGGCACAGTGGTTGACAGTCTGCCTGCCAATGCAGGGGACACAGGTTCGTGTCCCAGTCCGGGAGGATCCCACATGCCGCGGAGCGGCTGGGCCCGTGAGCCATGGACGCTGAGCCTGTGCGTCCGGAGCCTGTTGCTCCGCAACGGGAGAGGCCACAACAGTGAGAGGCCTGTGTACTGCAAAAAAAAAAAAAACAAAAAAAACAAAATTGACTTTTTCATATTAATCATTTAATCAAATATGAATTAACAAATAGAATTTAAAGCGATTTTGTATTACATTTAAATGTTTTATATTTTATTTTATTTTATTTTTGTGGTACACGGGCCTCTCACTCTTGTGGCTTCTCCCACTGTGGAGCACAGGCTCCGGACGCACAGGCCCAGCAGCCATGACTCACGGGCCCAGCCTCTCCGTGGCATGTGGGGTCCTCCCAGACCGGGGCACGAACCCATGTCCCCTGCATCGGCAGGCGGACTCTCAACCACTGCACCACCACGGAAGCCCCAAAATGTTTTATATTTTAATGATTCAATAGAAAAAATCTCTATTCATTTAGCTCTCCTATAAATTGGCTCTCTTTTCAGGTAAAATAAAAGAGACTGTTGATATAAGATCACCTTATATCTATTGTTTTTAACTTTCTGATTAAGCCCTTATTTTTTCTCTGTGATCAAACCACCCACATGGTTGTCATTTTCAAGGAAACTTAACTGATTAAAAATACATTAAAATCTTTCATCTAAATAAAATGAGCAACAATTAATAAATCCTTCAGAGCACACTTTTTTTTTAAATGGAAATACACTTCTTTTATTTATTTATTTATTTTATTTTACTTTTGGCTGTGTTGGGTCTTTGTTTCTGTGCGAGGGCTTTCTCTAGTTGTGGCAAGCGGGGGCCACTCTTCATTGCAGCGGGTGGACCTCTCCCTATCACGGCATCTCTTGTTGCGGAGCACAGGTTCCAGATGCTCAGGCTCAGTAGTTGTGGCTCATGGACCTAGCTGCTCCATGGATCTTCCCAGACCAGGGCTCGAACCTGTGTCCCTTGCATTAGCAGGCAGATTCTCAACCACTGCGCCACCAGGGAAGCCCTGTATGCTTTTTCTTACCATGATTATTGCTATCAGTAATTCTTATTCTTCTGAAGCATGGTCAGAAAGTATATAGAGTTTTCAGCTCTCAGGGAAAAGTTACCAGCTATGTTTCACTTAGCTTTATTAATGATATAATGATATAACTTAATTTAGGATGCCAAGGAAAAATAATGATATGTTTAGTAGAAACATGTAGTGAATTTAGTTTAGCTTTGCAATGCATATGATTCACTCTTTTCATGTACCTTATTATTTTATGTCTCTTCAACTACTTTCCTTCCAAAAGAATTGGATAGCTAGATGATGGCAAAATTCATGATACTTTTATTTGTATAAGGAAAATGTAGTGTGATTGATTATATCGACCAGAAGGACAGAATCATCTAAAAAATTTCTGAGTAGCTCCGGTTTTATTACCTCAGTTAAAGATACTAAAGGAGAGAGAGGAGGCACTGGTTGAAGCAGATGAACCGTACAGGCTGGTGATGGCGAATGCAGGGTCAGTGCAGTATGACCATACCAACCACATAGTCACCATGACCACAGTCAAGGACATTGATCTGTGAGGGCTGTCTACTCCCACGGCTCCAACCTAAACAAAGGTCCTGGGCACAGGTCCAAAAAGTAGAACTAGTCCATGGACAAGCTGACAGGAGCCTTACTCAGGAAGTCCAGAGACCCTGCTCTCCCAGCAAGTATCATCTTTTATCTCCTCAGCATCACTGCACACACATAGTCGCAAAAGGTAAAGAGGATACATCTCCGACTGGCTCAGGACTCTACCAAGAAGCCCCCAAATACCACTCATACCAGCAAGACACAGTGCCACAGGCAGATAGGCAAAGCCTAACACAGAGAAGAATGATCCTGAGAACCAGGTGATGCCCCAGTCTAGACTACAAAGACCTGTCCTATCTCAACTTGGTTGTCCCGCTATCCCAGCCTGCATGGAGGTGATGACTCCATAGCCCAAGGTTGGGATTCCAGCACCTTTCCAACCTGACTCTTGGACCCCAAAAGACAGGCAGCTGAGAGCTGACCTCCCCTGGAGAAGCCTTCAGAGCCAAGTTTAGGTGGTCTTCCTAAACTTATAACCCACTGGGCCTTCACCAGATTGTGAAGCTAAAATACATACATACATACATACTTACACACCTACACACATAAACACAAAAATAAATTTACTCTTCCTGAGTAAAGCTGGATTCTCATGTCTTTTCATAAATGAGACATCTGTCTTATTTATGAAAAAACTAAAAAATGCTATGCTTTTCTTTTTCTTCTTTTTGATATCTGATAGTGTCAGAATCTTTAAAACATTGTTCATAATCATATAGGTTTTACAAGTAAATTTCAAAAGAATTAATGGATTTAGGATTCAAATGAAAATTAAATAATTCAATTAAAAGTAAGATTACAGCCTCTTCAAATCAATGCTTTCTATTAAGCCCCTAAGAAATAGATTTTGTCAGTATCTTCTGTGAAGATTTTAGTTATTTATAAATTTCTGTCTTGCCCTCAACTACATCTAAACTTTTTCATAAATTAATTGCTAAGAATTAGAGTTTATAATTTGACTTTGAAGTTTAAATACTCATATAACAGAGAAGGAAAGAAATCTCAAAGTTAAGTGACAAAGTAACAGTAGGTCTCAAAACTTAGGCAAGTTCTTCTACTACTCTTAATCTGTCTCTTTCTCTCTCTCACTCCTTAGTTTGATAATTTCTGGTCACGAATACTCAGTGTCTTTGTGCAGAGGAGCTGAATAAATAAAATATGTGCCAACAGGGTATGCAGTCATTAGTTTAAGATGATTTTGCCACCATTTGATATAGAAAAAAATTTCTGGCTAATGCTAATTTAAGACATATATTCAGCTAGAGTCAGTGATTTTATTAATAATGCTCTACCTAAAAGAGGAGGCAGATAGATAAATGAAACAACATTTAGGCAAAAGAAAAAAAATTAGATATATGTAAGTGGCTTACAGACAGAAGTTTGAAAGGAGTTTTATATAACAATTAATTAGAACTGCTGAAAAATTGATGGCTACAATGCATAGGAGATATCATTAAACTTTTAGAGTTTGACTACCTATAAAAGTTTTCCACAATAACATTGAGGTAATTTATACTTATCACAAGAAAAGAATGTAACATTTTATAAGATATAGTAGAAATGAAAATCTGACAATGAAACCCCTTCAAAAATTTTCCTTTATGTTTATTCTTTATTCCTGTGATTTAAGGAACTTTCATTGCCTCAGCTTTATCATAAAATATTTTAATTTCTACACTATATAAAACATCTTAGTAAATAGAATTATCTTGGTAAAGAAATGTTTTCTGGGATGACTGTTAATTAGAGGTACACAACATTTGTCTTCAGTCTATATTTATTAGTAAACTCTGAAACAAGTAATATTTTTATGGCTAATAAAATCAAAAGTCTAACAAATAAAGGAAATTAGGATCACTACTTTTATATTAAGAAAACAAGTTTAATATTTTTTCTGCTTCCATGTTTGATATTATAGGAGAAAAATTGTATGGATAATATTTTTCCCCAAATTATTTTGGTTTTGTGTCTTTTATCCTGATATTTATAATTATATACAGTTGGACCTTGAACAACACAGATTTGAACTGAATGGGTCCACTTACACATGTATATTTTTCGGTACAGTCAGCTTTTTGTATCTGTGGGTTCCATATTCACAGATTCAACCAGCTGCAGATTGTGGGTTGTGTACTATGCCATTTTGTATAAGGGACTGGAGCATACATGGATGTTGTTATCTGTGGCGGGTCCTGGAAGAAATCCCCCACATATATGTAAGGATGACTATATACTCATATAAATTAAAAGCAAAAAAAAAAAAAAAGAAAGAAAGAAAGAGAAAGAAAGAAAAGAAAGTTTAGTTTTATAGAAAGGGAAAAACTCAAAAGGGATTAAAGGCTTACATGTAAGACTTAAAACTATAAAACTCCTAGAAGAAAACATAGAGGGAAGCTTTGTGACATTGGTTTTAGCAATGACACCAAAAGTACAAGTGAAAAAAAAATCAAAACTCTGTTAATATTTTAATGTAAACTGGAAATTTTCTTCCTTTATTTTCATTTATATTATACATGTATATGTGCAATTTTCAATATTGCATACTAGACTTATTTGCATTTACTAAAACCCAAATATAATATGAACTGATTCTTATTTGTGGACTTTCAGAGAAAACAGTTTCATGTTTCTACATAGTTTAGGGTTTCTGAACAAAAAAGTTACCAGCAACAGGAGCAACTTGAGAAAGCAGAACACGGAATTGTTTGTGGATTTAGATTCCCCACTATGCTGAAGACAATAGGGGCATTATTATTTATAGTCAGTATGTTCATTGGAAGGGATGGGGTGTATTCTCTGGTATGGAGTAGCATCAGAGTGACTACAGTTTTCATCAGTGGTTAATTAGTTTGGAGTATAAATGGAAGGTGGAGTACTGGGATGCACAATGTATATGATTTTTATTTGGTAAAGATGCAGTGATAATTACAAGGATTGTCACGTGGGCTGGTTAGATTAGTGTCACTGAAATCCTTGTAATAAGGAAATTATGCGTTACTCAGGACATCAAGATGACAACTTGAGACATGCTGTGATAGGCAGAGGTCCTTTTTGGCATCGTTGTTGGAGAGACCATTTCTTGAAGTCCCATTGAAAAATTATGCTGACTTTTCATCTTGTTTATGGTTTCCTTTGCTGTGCAAAAGCTTTTAATTTTAATTAAGTCCCATTTGTTAATTTCTGTTTTTATTCTCATTACGCTAGGAGGTGGGTCAAAAAAGATATTGCTGCAATTTATATAAGAATGCTCTGTCTATGTTTTCCTCTAAGAGTTTTATAGTATCTGGTCTTACATTTAGGTCTTTAATCCATTCTGTATTTATTTTTGTGTATGGTGTTAAGGAGTGTTCTAAGTTCATTCTTTTACATATAGCTGTCCAGTTTTCCCAGCACCACTTATTGAAGAGGTTGTCTTTTCTCCATTGTATATTCTTGCCTCCTTTGTCATAGATTAGGTGTCCATATGTGCATGGGTTTATCTCTGGGCTTTCTATCCTGTTCCATTGATCTATATTTCTGTTTTTGTGCCAGTACCATACTATCTTGAATACCATAGCTTTATACTATAGTCTGTAGTATATTTCTGTTTCTGTGCCAGTACCATACTGTCTTGATTACTGTAGTTTGTAGTATAGCCTGATTCCTCCAGCTCCATTTTTCTTTCTCAAGATTGCTTTGGCTATTCAGGGTCTTTTGTGTTTCCATACAAATTGTAAAATTTTCTGTTCCAATTCTGTGAAAAGTGCCATTGGTAATTTGATAGGGATTGCATTGAATCTGTAGGCTGCTTTGAGTAGTATAGTCATTTTCACAATGTTGATTCCTCCAATCTAAAAACATGGTATATCTCTGTGTTTGTGTTGTCTGATTTCATTCATCACTATCTTAGTTTTCTGTGTACAGGTCTTTTGCCTCATTAGGTAAGTTTATTCCTAGGTACTTTTTTTCTTTTGTTGCAATGGTGAATGGGATTGTTTCCTTAATATCTCTTTCTGATCTTTTGTTGTTAGTATATAAATTCATTGATTAGCTCTAGTAATTTTCTGGTGGCATCTTTAGGATTTTCCATGTATAGTGTCATGTCATCTGCAAAGAGTGAGAGCTTTATTTCTTGTTTTCTGATTTGGATTCCTTTTATTTCTTTTTCCTCTCTGATTGCTGTTGCTAGGACTTCCAAAACTATGTTGAATAATAGTGGTGAGAGTGGACACCCTTGTCTTCATCCTGATCTTAGAGGAAATGCTTTCTCTTTTCACCATTGAGAATGATGTTTGCTGTGGGTTTGTTATATATGGACTTTATTAAGTTGAGGTAGGTTCCCTCTATGCCCACTTTCTGGAGAGTTTTTATCAAATCGGTGTTGAATTTTGTTGGAAGATTTTTCTACATCTATTGAGATTATCATATGGTTTTTATGCTTCAGTTTGTTAATATGGTGTATCACATTGATTTGCATATATTGAAGAACACTGGCATCCCTGGGATAAATCCCACTTGATCATGATGTATGATCCTTTTAACGTGTTATTGGATTGGTTTGCTAGTATTTTGTTGAGGATGTTTGCATCTATGTTCATCAGTGATATTGGCCTGTAATTTTCTTTTTTTTGGTCATATCTTTGTCTGGTTTTGGTATCACGGTGATGGTGACCTTGTAGAAAGAGTTTGGGTGTGTTCCTCCCTCTGTAGTTTTTAGGAAGAGTTTGAGAAGAATAGGTGTTAGCTCTTATCTAAATGTTTGATAGAATTTTCCTGTGAAGCCATCTGGTCCTGGACTTTGGTGTTTTGGAAGACTTTTAGTCACAGTTTCAATTCATTACTTATGATTGGTCTGTTCGTATTTTCTATTTCTTCCTGGTTTAGTCTTGGACGGTTGTACTTTTCTAATAACTATCATACAAAGTGAAGTAACCCAGAAAGAGAAAAACAAATATGATATATTTACGCATATATGTGGAATATAGAAAAATGGTACAGATAATCTTATTTGCAAAGCAGAAGTAGAGACAGAGATGTACAGAGCAAATGTATGGATACCAAGGGGGAAAAGGGGTGGATGGGAGAAATTGGGAGATTGGGATTGACATATATACACTATTGATACTATGTATAAAATAGATAACTAATTAAAGCCTATTGTGTAGCATAGGGAACTCTACTCAATGCTCTTTGGTGACCTAAATTGAAAGGAAATCTAAAAAAGAGGGGATATATGTATACGTACATCTGGTTCACTTTGCTGTATAGTAGAAACTAACACAACATTGTAAAGCAACTATACTCCAATAAAAATGAATTAAAAAAAAGAAAATTATGCTGAAAATTGGGACTATTATGTGAGTTTGAAGGTGGGAGAATGACAAAAGAGAGGACATGTTCAGCTTTAACAGGTCCTCTTTGTTAAAGCCAGGTCCTGAGAGACAGAGTAGAACCGTAAATTATGGAATGAAAAATTATGATTGATGACCTCAAGAAATATGAGCCCCAAATTTGCTTCATCCCTCAACATCACTCTGATCTCTTTACCTGTGATATAGTTATTTAGAATAAGAAATCTATGTTTGATCTTCATCCTTGTCTCTGGCACAGAGCTCTTAAAACCCTTGGAATTTCTTGAGATGAGAGTGATAAATATGTCTTTTGTTTTGTAAATGAGATAACTTTTGGAAAGCACCTAAGGATGGGAACTGTTGCCAGTGGAGTCAACCATGTGATTAGTAGGTTGGGACTTTTATTTTTTTTATTTATTTTTATTTTTTAATATCTTTATTGGAGTATAATTGCTTTACAATGGTGTGTTAGTTTCTGCTGTATAAAAAAGTGAATCAGCTCTATGTATACATATATCCCCATATCCCCTGCCTCTTGTGTCTCCCTCCCTCCCTCCCTATCCCACCTCTCTAGTTAGACACAAAGCACTGAGGAGCTGATCTTCCTGTGCTATGCAGCTGCTTCCCATTAGCTATCTATTTTACATTTGGTAGTGTATATGTGTCCATGCACTCTCTCACTTCGTCCCAGCTTACCCTTCCCCCTCCCTATGTCCTCAAGTCCATTCTCTACATCTGTGTCTTTATTCCTGTCCTGCCCCTAGGTTCTACAGACCTTTATTATTCTTTTTTTTAGATTCCATATATATGTGTTAGCATATGGTATTTGTTTTTCTCTTACTGACTTACTTCACTCTGTATGACAGTCTCTAGGTTCATCCACCTCACTACAAATAACTCAATTTTGTTTATTTTTATGGCTGAGTAATATTCCATTGTATATATGTGCCACATTTGAAGGTTGAGACTTTTAACTTCACCACCTGACCTTCAGGGAGAGGTGAGGAGCTAAGATGACATTTTATGATTTAATCAGTCATGCCTATGCAATGAAGCCTATATAAACACAAAAGGACAGGGTTTGGAGATCTTCCATATTGGTGAACACATGGAGTTTTAGGGAGAGTGGCATACTCAGAGATGTCATGGAAGCTCCCCATTCTTCCTTATTCATCTCTTCCATCTAAGTTATATCCTTGTATTAATATAATAAACTGGTACTCAAGTAAGTAAAATGTTTCTGTGTTCTGTGAGCTACTCTAGCAAATTAATTGAACCCAAGGAGGGAGGGGTCACTGGAACTCCCAATCTATAGTCAGTTAGTCAGAATCACAGGTGACAACCTGTACTTAAAATTGGCAACTGAAGTGGGAGGTAGTCTTGAAGGGCTGAGCATTTACCTATAGGATCCAGGTAGATAGTGTTAAAATTGAATTAAATTGTGAGACTCCCAGCTGGTATCCCAAAGAATTGCTTGGTGGTGTGGGGAAAAAAAAAAAAAAAAAAAAACAAGTTAGAACTGGATGCAGAATCCTACACCTAAATTCCATATTTCTATCCAAATCATGTTTCATTATTTATGAATAGGTATAGATCCATACCACTGGCCAACCACACAGAGTGGCAACCAAGAGTATTTCCTAAAGTTATGTGCACTAAAATAGTTCCCCTTTTTTATTCTCTTTCTTGGCCATCCATAAGTGAAGCTGTAATTCTTTTAGCACTTTACTTTTAGTAAAGGCTAATATTTTGCACAGGACATTTGGAAACTGTTCCCAAGTTTTATTATTTTATCATTAACTAGTTATAAGAAATTATACATATGACCATATTTGTGGATTAAGAAGGATGAGTAGATACATTGGAAGTCTGAGCTTCTTGCTTATAGAATACGCTCATGTTTTTTACAATTGTTTGTGTTTGATCTCATATATAATACTAAGATTTTATAATAAATTACTGATAGGCTACTCAATTTCATGGCTTATTGGAACAGATAATACTATATTTATAATGCACAACTCAGGTTACATATGTTTTGTTGTCCTACACCAAGCATTCTGTTTTTGTTTGTTTTTTCCATTACACAGTACAAAGAAGCCTCAATTTTTCCAAAGGAGATGGGTTAGAAAAACAACATGAACAGAGTTCTTGGCTTTGCCTCAAAATATAAAGATGTCTGCTGAATATTATTTGGTTATTTGTTTTTTAATTATGACCACCTAATAAACAGTGTTGAAACTGATGCATCATAAGGCCCAGGCATTCAACAGGCATATGAAAAGCTGCTCAACATCACAAACTATTAGAGAAATGCAAATCAAAACTACAATGAGGTTTCACCTCACACCAGTTAGAATGAGCATCATCAGAAAATCTACAAACAACAAATGCTGGAGAGGCTGTGGAGAAAAGGGAACCCTCTTGCACTGTTGGTGGGAATGTAAATTGATACAGCCACTATGGAGAACAGTATGGAGGTTCCTTAAAAAACTAAAAATAGAATTACCATATGACCCAGCAATCCCACTACTGGGCATATACCCAGAGAAAACCATAATTCAAAAAGACACATGCACCCCAATGTTCATTGCAGCACTATTTACAATAGCCAGATCTCAAAAGCAACCTAAATGCCCATCAACAAATGAAAGGATAAAGAATATGTGGTACATATATACAATGGAATATTACTCAGCCATGAAAAGGAATGAAATTGGGTCATTTGTAGAGACATGGATGGACATAAAGCCTGTCATACAGAGGGAAATAAGTCAGAAAGAGAAAAACATATATAGCATATTAATGCATATATGTGGAATCTAGAAAAATAGTACAAATGAACTGGTTTGCAAGGCAGAAATAGAGGCACAGATGTAGAGAACAAACTTATGGACACCAAGGTGGGGAAGCAGGGCAGTGGGTGGTGATGGTGAGATGAGTTGGGAGATTGGCATTGACATATACTAATGTATATAAAATAGATAACTAATAAGAAACTGTGTATAAAAAATAAAATAAAATTCAAAAACAAAACAAAACAAAAAAATAAGATCCAGTCATCGATGAAAGTAATTAAAGAAGAGACAAATAAATGGAAGGACATTCATGTTGATGGATTGGAAGTTTTAATATTATTAAAATGTCCATACTACAGATTCAGTGCAATTCCTATTTAAATCCCACTGGCATTTTTTTTTTTTTAAGAAATAGCATAAACAATTCTAAAATTCATTTGGAACCACAAGGAACACCAATTAATTAAAAGGATGCTAAGAATACACAATGGGAGAAAGACAGTCTCTTCATCAAATGGTGAAGATATCAAACTGGATATCCACATGTAAAAGAATGAAACTGGTCCCATTTCTTACACCATATACAAAAAAACAACTCAAAATGGATTAAAGGCTTAAATGTTAAGGCCTGAAACTGTAAACTTCTTTGAAGAAAACACAGTAGAAAAGCTTTATAACATTGGTCTTGGTAATGATTCTTTTATTTTTGGATATGACATCAAAGCACAGTGAACAAAAGCAAAAATAGATAACTGAGATTGTATCAAAAAGAAAAAACAAAATCAATAAAACAAAACAAAAAAACCCTTCTGCACAGCAAAGAAAACAAACAGTAGAGTCAAAAGGCAATTTATGGGGCTTCCCTGGTGGTGCAGTTGTTGAGAGTCCGCCTGCCGATGCAGGGGACATGGGTTCGTGCCCCAGTCCAGGAGGACATGGGTTCGTGCCCCAGTCATGCTGTGTAGCGGCTGGGCCTGTGAGCCATGACCACTGGGACTGCATGTCTGGAGCCTGTGCTCCACAACGGGAGAGGCCACAACAGTGAGAGGTCCACGTACTGCAAAAAAAAAAGGCAATTTATGGAATGGGAGAAAATACTTGCAAAACATCAATTTGAAACAGGGTTAATACCCAAAATATATTTAAAAACTCATGACTCAATAGCAAATTAAAAAACAAAACAAAGCAAAACAAAAACTCAGTTAAAATAAGAAGTGATAGAATTGGCCAGCAGGTATATGAAAACGTAGTCAACATCACTAATCATCAGGGAAATGTATATCCAAAACACAATGACATATCACCTCATGCTTGAAGGATGGCTATTATCAAAAACAAAACAAAACCAAAGACAACAAGTGTTGACAAGGGTGTGGAAATATGGGAACCCTTATATATTCTTGAAGGAGTGTGCAACATTGCAGTCATTATGGAAAACACTTTGGAGATTACCCAAAAAATTAAAAATAGAACTACCATACAATCCAGTTATTCCATTTCTCGGTGTTTAACCAAAATAATTGAAATCAGGATCTTGAGATATTTGCACACCCATGTTCACTGCAGCATTATTCACAGTAACCAAGATGTGGAAATAACCTAAAAGTCCATCAACAGATGAATGGGTAAAATGTGGTATATACCTGCAACAGAATTTTATTCAGCCTTTAAAAAGAAGGAAAGCCTGCAATATGAAACAAAAAGATGAAATTGCAGGGCATTGTGCTAAGTGAAATAAGTCAGTCACAGGAAATCATATCAAGATATATCAAGCATACAAAACATTCAAACTCCTAAAAGCAGAGAGACAAATTGTGGTTGTCAGGGGCTGGGGAAAGGGGATATGCAGAGTTGCTATTCAATGGTTATAAAGTTTAAATTATGCAGAATGAATGAGCCTGCCCATATTTAACAATATTGTATGGTACACTGAAAACATTTTTAGGAAAGTAGATCTCAAGTAAAATGCTTTTTCTACAATGAGAGAGAGAGAGAGAGAGAGAGAGAGAGAGAGGGGCTATACTTAAAAAAAAACAACAAAACAAACAAACAAAAAAAAACAAGGTTGCAGGATACTTGCGGACACAGCTGGACCTGAGGCTAAACTTTCTCTTATTCTGGACCCAACCTACAACTAGCAGCCTTAATTTTTTTTAAGTTATTGAATTAGAATAGTTCACTGACATATTTAACAGGTTACCATTAAAATCAGAAGAGGCCAGCAACCACTGTGCTACTTTGTATTGATTGTGGTTTGAGGTACAGTAACTTGCTTTTCATCTTAGGCAAGCTGTAAACAGTTGAACCTTTAGAAATTTACTAATATGGTAAGTCCTTTAATTTTCAAAGGGCTTATATCATACCTCTGTGAACTGTATAACTCACCATATCCTGTCATCAGTATAACAGATCATTTCTGTATTATGTTGTAATACAGAGAAAGAAAATTAATATATTTCTAGGTTAAGACACTGTCTTTGTTCCATAACGGCAAACTGTTACTGATCATTTTCACTAATCGATCTGGAGAAAAGAGCACTTTCCAGATCAATAGCTACATGCCAGTACCCGAGAATATGATTATTTGCTCCAACAGGGTACCACATATGGAATGTCAACTGCAGTTTGAGACCATCTGATTATGTGTGCAATAATTCTCCAATAACTAGTTGTTTTTTACACTACTCTTAGATATGAGATTAAAAAAATTGATAGAACCCATCACCTTGCATCTTTTAAATATTTAATGGTCACCCTAATCTTTGCAATTACTCAATGGATGTGGTTTTGCTTTAGGTTCTCTATTTTGGTTGAGTAAGGCAGATCAAAGAGTTTCCATTTGATACTTGCAAATATAATAGCTTTTAGTATACAGATCAGGATACCAGTATGGGGATATTTTCAGTTGTCAGAAAATAATTATCTAGTTCAATGTTGTCAGGAACTGGATAAATTATTGCCAGATGATTCAGCATGTCCATTGGGGATATTGTGAGATTAACTTGGGCTGAAAGTTAATTTCCTATTTTACCTCCCTAAATCTCCTTTCTGACCACAGGACAATAGTAGTATTTAGGTTCTCTAGGTATTGGCATCAATTTATATCCTCTGTCATATAATCCCTGAAACATTCTAGGTATTTTTGTTTTCCCAGTGCTCATTCATCTGTGAAGCTGCTCATAGAGGCCTTTGGAAAATACTTGGAGAAATATTTACAGTATTAACACTTAGCAGTGGCACAGGGTATTTTCTCAAGGAAGACACTTCAATCATGGGATCTTGGTGTATAGAGTTAGCTTAGGTTTCAGAACTAACTGAGAGGCTAAGAATCTTTGTTGTGTTCTCTAATGTCAGAATTCTGTTCACCAGAACGCTTTACTGTTATATAGATTAAGAAATAGTAGATAATCAAAACTTTTAATTCCTGGTGTCCTCATGATTAATTAGTCACTACCACAGATCCTGGCTCAAAATACTCTTGTTTCCACTCCATTCCTGATCCCTGTTATGGTCATTGCATGCATTTTGCCTCTGCTGGTGAATGTTACAAACTGAACTCTATCTATCTTGTATTCGATAATTTACATGGAAAATATGCTATCCACTTCATTGTCATTATCCCTAGCATCTAAAAACATTTATCATTGAGATTTCCAAGGATGCTTGTGGTCCCCTTGCCAATACATTTTTCATTGCCTTCTTGAATGTGTTTCCTGGCCCTTAAGGGATATAGTTTGCAGGGATGGGGTGTAGTTTGTATTTAATAAACCTGTGCAATCAATCTTATCATAAAACTTTGAATTTCATCAGAAAAGTCCTAGCATGTATGCTTCATTAATAAGCCACTATTGTTTCTAGTCTTCAGTTAGTTGACCAAGAAAACAATCAGATCCATTTTAAGATATACAAGCTAGCTTATATTAATTCATAAATCAAGGATAAGTACATTTGATCAATAAATATGGAGTCAATTAGTGGAGGGATAAAGATTATTTCTGGGGGTAGATAGGTTAAAAGCCTGTTTTCTATTTTTATTTATTTTTGTGTCTTTGCATCATAAATGGGACTCAGTGGGTAAAACAGTAAGTCACTTCTCCCCAGGTCTTCCAGATTTAACCTACCTATATTTATAAGTCCATCTCTTTCATTTCTATACTAGATATAAATTTATTTGCCCATTCAAAGACAACACTTAAACAAAATTCCCTTCTCTTTTCAGCTTTTTTTCTTTTTGTTTTTCTGTAATTCTCCCACTTTTTATAAAAACCTCCTGTGATTCCACAATTCCCTCCAAATTCTCTCTGCCCTTTATCCAAAACTCCTCAAAAAGATCACTTCTTCCTCTGTCTCCAATTCCCATCTTATTTGCTTTTCCTCAAGCTTATCCCAGTCAAGATCTGACTCCTCCTCTCTCCATGCACTTAAGAGCAGGGGTCTCCTTTTTGTTTCTGGAACATGATATGCTGGCTACTACTCAGGGATTTTGAAAATGGTTCCTTCTTACCATAAGTAAGTTTTTTGGTTATATTTATTGTTTATATCTTATGTCTTTCACGTGTTTGTTATAATTCTCATTGAAGGCTTTTCTGGCCATCCTATTTAGGTATTAATATATCATTCTTTCTTCAAAAATGCTACATAATTTCCTTAATTTTTATATTGAATGTAAATGCTTGTTAGATAGAAATTTCCATTAAAATAAAGACCTTTTTAAACTCTATTTTGTTTGCTGATATATCCCCAAAACGTATCTGGCATATGAGAAATTCTTAGCAAATATTTGTGAATCAAATTTAAAAGTGTATATTTCTAATAATGACATTTCATTAACATTATATCATGAAAAAGTTCAAAACATATTTGAAAATCTATTTTGTTTTATGGCATACTGTTTATATATATATATATATATATATATCACTAGGTATAGATTACTTAGCAATTGTTCACAATTAATTTTCCAGTTTTATTCTATTATAAAATGATATACATGATTTGTTTAGCCTATGATAAAAAAATCCATAGGATAGTTTCCTGAAAGTGAAATTACTCTATTCAAATATCCGGAAATGTTTAAGGTACTCAGTTTTAATATCTTACTTTCCAGAAGATCTGGACAGATTTACACTCAGAAGCAATCTCATGAGAATATCTGTATGTTTGACCTCTTTAAGGTTCTATAGATAGTTCTGTGCTTTGGCACATAATATTTTTTAAAATCTAAATGATCAGTGAAATTATTTTAAATTTTTATAAGTATGAAAAACTTTGAATTACTAACAGGATATTCAGGGAAAAACTATTCCCTGAAAATTGGAAAATAACATAATATATTGATACAGATTTTGTATCTTAAGATTGATCCTAATATGATCTAATGAGAACTGTAAAAGTGTAAGAAAAAATTTGTGGTGCTTTGATATAGTATTTATCATTATAATTGTCAGAAGCTCTCCATTTTTTAAAATATATATAATGTTTCAATTTCATACATACACCAAAGTCTTTGAGTACAATAAAGATTAAAGGTGATTTTAAAAAGACATTATTTTCCACATATTTTACTATTTACAAAGGCTTTTCAAAATCAATTCATCATATGATAAACAATATAATAATAGGTTTACATACTCTTTCTTGAAGTTGCCAAAATAAAACTCTAAGGTGATAAGTAAAACTTGTATGAAAATATACTGTTATTTCCTTGTATTGCATATATATTCTGATTGCAATTCAAGTATTCTTTGAGTTTCACCAATAAGAGCTCTAATAGCATTTCATATCTAGGGATCAATACTTCATAGGTATAATATAAGATCCTGTATTAAAAAGGAAAACTATGATTCTGTCTACTCAAAGAAATAGACATGGCTGGCTTTCCACTTTCAGTCATTTAAGTTTATGAATATTGTTTATTTTATGACAATCTTCTGTTCCCCATGAAAATATCTTGTGCTCCGAATTTATTTTTCTTATTAGAAACTCATAATATCAGCAGTCTTTACAACATTAAGGTGTCAGCTCCACTTTTGTGGTTCAAAAAGCTAGTCTGTTATATTTCCATATTATATTACATTTTTATTATTGTATCTAAGAAACCATCATGACTTGTACGAGTTATTATGGAATAGAGATCACATACTAAGAACTATAAGGGCCATTCCATGATAGAAATTAACAAAGGAAATGGTATAAGAAATAAAAATAGGAAATTGTGGTGCATTGTGTAAACAGGCAGCTCTGCTACTCTGCTCAGGTGCACTATTAACTCTCTGGGAATGTGAGTCCATGTTTGTCAAATACTCCAACTTCTGGAGAGAAACAAAAATGCATGTTTTTTTTTGTGTGAAATAGCTTGATTTTTAGTGTTGTTAATTAATTTACATTTAAAAAAGACTGAATGCCAAATAGATTACAAGAAGAGTATCAGTCTGGTTTTATTCACTGGCAAACTGATTCACAACTTTCAGACTGTTACAGAACAAACGGGGATGCTTGTCCCATTTTACATCATTACTAAAAGTTTGGTACAGACATTACAACCATCTGCCAAGTGATAAGATCATTATCTAATAATTTTAAACAGAATGATAGGAATTACAATGTTATCTCAATAAGATAGGGTACTCCTGTTAAGGATCTCACTATATAATGGTAGAGATTTAATTATGGTATAGTGTTATAAATACAAAGTCATAAGACTTGACTCTGGATTCCTTCAAACTTTTAAGTAATATTTAAGTGTTCTTGAATGGTAACCTGTATTTTGAGGGGTTTGAAATTTTAAAAATGCTTAATATTTCCAAAAGAAAAATTCAAACCGAATAATATTTTTGGAACTTATAATTAAATAATTTTCTTTTCTTTTCTTTTTAAATTTATTAGCATGATAGTGTAAGACTTTTTTATTTTTATTTTTTAAATTTATTTATTTTTGCGGTACGCGGGCCTCTCACTGCCGTGGCCTCTCCCGCCGCGGAGCACAGGCTCCGGACGCGCAGGCCCAGCGGCCATGGCTCAAGGTCCCAGCTGCTCCGCGGCATGTGGGATCCTCCCGGACAGGGGCACGAACCCATGTCCCCTGCATCGGCAGGCGGACTCTCAACTACTGCCCCACCAGAGAAGCCCAAGACTTTTTTTAACTATTCACAAAGCTCCACACAACTTTTTCTTTTTTTTATGCTCAATTCATGGTATTGTGTGTGTCTCTGTGTGTGTTTAATTAAATTCCTTCATGAAAGTGGTGGAAATATTACTGAAAGAATACTACTGGCATTAGTAGTCACAAAACTAAACATTTTGATGTTTAAATAATTATTTGAAAAATGTAGTCTTTAAAATGTAAAAACATTCTTTATGTATTTCAGACTTTCTCCCTTTGACCCTTGATTAACTGCTTTGATGTAGCCAGCACTTAAGCGCCATTCAAAAAAGTATACGTTTAGACTGAGATTATAATGGATTAATCATATTTTGTATATTACCTTATAATTCCAAAAGTTCTTTTAGGTCACACAAATAAAATACTTTGAATTTTTTTCTATTGATTCAATAGCCTGATTCTAAATTTATTGTTCACTGCAAATCTTGTCTTTATTCTCTGGCTTATAGTGAGACGTGATTATATTGCTTGGAATTTTGCTCTATAGAGTAGTTATGAATTCTACATTTTATTGCAATTTTTATGAAATTTTCTAAAATACAGCTATATAAATACCAGGCACGACTAGTGGCATTTAAAATTCTACACTCATGTTGTAGACATATGGAGCAGTGAAATATAGGGTAATGATAACCATAGAAGAAACTTAAAACAGTTTTAAATACTTGAGATATCAGCATATATTGATTTGGCAAAGCATTTGAAATATACTTTAATTTCATAAGCAGAATGTTATCCCTCTTTTAAAAATTGCAAATTATTTGTACACATAGCATTCAACATAACTGTTGGCTTTGAGCTCAGAAGCCCAGCTGAAATTAGCTTGGCCAAAAATGGGAATTCATTGATCCCACGGTCATGTATGGCACTAAAGTTGTAGATTTAACCCAATCCATACACAAGAATAACACCAGAAACAGCTCTCCCCTTTCTCTTTTACTGTCTATTTCTGACTGTTGATTTCAATATCAGCCAGATTTTGTCCTTTGACTACTGACAGCCCTTGAGCTGTAAATCTAACAGTTCAGCAGAGATGGAGATATATATATATATATATATATTTTTCTCTTAGCTCTAGTTTAATAAAAAAAAAATTTCTTAAGAAGTTACTCTGGTAACTGATATGAGTCATCATCTGATAGATGAAATTTATGAGTTAGCAGGCCATTGACCTTCTCATCTTATATTGGGTAGTGCTTCAGGGTAATGAGATTTAGTACCTCCAGGAAGTCCCATTTATTGTCAAGCATATTACCCATCTTGAGTGGGACCACCATATTTTCCCTCTCAGGAATAAGTGACCTACTATGATAACCACCAGGTTCCTAATTCAATGAGAGAGCATTGACTGTATTTTGAATCTATGGGAAACATAGAAATTATCATAATCTATCCATCAGTTCACACTTAAGTGTGAACCATGAGAAATCTTTTTCTAGTCTTTCCTCCTCACAAGTAACATCTAATCCATATCCAATTTCCATGAATTTTGCTTTCTAAATTTCTTCCTAATGTAGTCTATATATTTTTCAATTAAACCCAGATCTGAGGAGTAAAGATGAAATTTAATTCATCTATATTCGTTACAACAGCCATCCTATTTTTTAGATAAATATAGTAGACATCCAATGAGTCTTCCTGTATCCCTTCCAAATTAGTTTTCATGTTGCTACTAATTTTTTAAAAATAGAATTTGACCAAGATAGCACATCAATCTACCTTCTTTAAATTATACCATATACTAATCATGACCACATTAATACTCTAAGCATAGTTGTTTTCTTAGCCCCAGATGCATATATTCTACTTCTAATATTTTTCTATCTTTAGATATCACTTTAGCATTTCTAAGTTAATGGGAATGAATTTATAATAAAACATGATTTTATCAGAAGACTTTCCTTTACCATAATTTTGATATGTGTAATTTTCATAATATCTCAAATAACTTTTCAATAATAAATTGGCAAATACAGATTACTTCTGTGAGGGTGTGTGTGTATTACAGTATTCATGTAACCATCAGTGTTATACAAATAAATGTCATAGAATGAAAACTTACTGTGATATTGTTGTGATAAAAATGATTACAGAATACTTCTTTCATCTAAAGATCTTACATAGTTTTATATCAGTGGGAAAATAAATATTTTTTTTGCTCACTTTTCTCTATAAGAACCAGGAAAGGGAGAAAGAAAATTTTATATTTCTAAACTTTGCCATGTCTTTTACATATGAAGTGATGAGACACTGATTAAATGATTCTGTTCAGCAAACTCCATTAAAAATACTTTCTACATGAAAAAATAAACCCAGAGCTGAGGAGTAAGAGGGAGATTTAATTCATCTATATGATGAAATAAACAGAGGAGCTGGAGCCACTGAGCGTTGGAGAACTTAGAGGCAAATTAATCTCTTATTCAATGGTGGAGCCATGTCAGGAGGTGAAATCCTAGGAAAATGGATAATGAGAACTCATTTGCAAGATGACTAAAGGACTACATAATAGTTTCAGTTGTAAAGGTTTTGATGTTGGAAATCATGTATACATCCAGTATATTCCCCTAAAACCTTTAGCAAAATATAATATATGCATGTAAATGTTTTTTGTGAGTGTTGTGTAAGAAAACTCAATTAAAAGGGGCTACGTTCCTTGGCTAGTTTTGAGTAGTTAACTCAATTAATCCAATTAAGTATTGTCACAAAATTGTCAATTAAAAACAGCAATAGAATCTCAGTGGCATACAGAAATGAATATTTGCTTCTCATATATAAGCAGTGATTAGCTGATCCAGACTTAATTGGCTATTTTCCAGGTATTTTTCATCCTTCTCCTGGATCAGTGAGCACGTTTGGACATATTCTTCAGGATGGCAAAAATGCAAGAGAGGAATAAAAAGCATGCAATAACTCTTGAAGTGTAGGGATGAAACTGGCATATCATCACTTCCATCTCTTCATTATCTTACTGGTCAAAGCAAATGAAAAGATTAATCCCAGATTCAAATGTGGGACAAATATCTCCTTCATTTTAAGAAAAACTACAAAGTCATATGTCAAAATTCATAGAGAAAGGGACATTGGAAAGATTACATATAAACTGTTCTATATTCATCTCGTCCCTATACTGGAATAAAAGATAAACTTTGGGGCTTCCCTGGTGGCGCAGTGGTTGACAGTCCGCCTGCCGATGCAGGGGACAAGGGTTTGTGCCCCGGTCCAGGAAGATCCCACATGCCGTGGAGCGGCTGGGCCCGTGAGCCATGGCCGCTGAGCCTGTGTGTCCAGAGCCTGTGCTCTGCAATGGGAGAGGCCACAACAGTGAGAGGCCCGTGTACCGCAAAAAAAAAAAAAAAAAGATGAAAAGATAAACTTTGCTCCAAATCTTCTCCGTCTCCCCTAGAATTGCAGTGTTCGTGGAAGAAGCACCAGGCTTCAGAGAAAAGTATAATAAGAGAGTCTAGACATTTTTCTCATCAAAGATAAGAGTAATCAGAAATACCATTCTGAAGTACTTTTGTTGGATAGCTTTGAAGTTCTTATGAGTCCACATGCAGCACAGTCTGTATCTTGAACCAATTATTATCTAAGTAATTAAGGCAGTCATGTGTGAATCTTCACTGATTATCTAAATAATTGAGACAGTCATGTGTGAATCTTCACTATGCCTACTTTTAAAGAAATAATAAAAATAATATGTGACTCATTTTTGTAACATTACTGCATATTCACAGGTGAATATTGGAAATCATTTTGGAATTGAGATTGCATTTTCAACCTTTAAATTTCAGACAGAAAATATTATCAATATTCTAAAAACTTTTGAGATTGTATATGTCCTAGGATTTCCTCCCTTATGTTGCAGGCAATAGAATAGTTTGAGTTATTATGCAAACCAACGTCAAAAAGTTATGTCTGCATATATCAGAGGTCACAATCTTGTCTTGGGTAACACTGATGGGGAAAAGATGAGGTCTCATATGTTAGAGCATTTAAGCATAGTAGAGCTTATACCCAAGAGAATTGCTGGGGACAGCTTCAGGAAGTGCCAGAGACTGATTCAGAATTGAAGACTTAAAATAGTAGATGGATTACCACAAAGAGATGCAAAAATGTATATATGAAAGGAGTCAGGTGCGGATAGGTAAAGTAAACTGTTATGAAGCCTCTGAAGCCATCATCTAAAAGTCATCAATAGTTTACAATTTCATGTGCATCAGAATAACAGTACCTAAATATGTGTACAATTGTATATTGAGGAGAGGGGATTAAAACTTCAGAGTTTTAATTAAGCACCATAAAGAAGCATATATCACTTGATTGATACTAGTGCTATAATGATACCAAGCCAAAAATAGTAGAGATGGGTAATATTAAATGAAGAAGGGAAAAGCAGAATAGATCTAATTAAGTTACCACAGAAACTCTTTGGGGGGTTGTGGTGGTGGTGGTATGAATTGGGAGATTGGGATTGACATATATACACTAATATGTATAAGATAAGTAATAAGAACCTGCTGTATAAAAAAATAAAATTCAATTAAAAAAAAAAAGAAACTCTTTAGAGTGTCCTTTCAGGAAAAATATAATATAATGAAAGAGTTTTCTTTCTCTAAGTCTAGTTAATTGAGGAAAAGAAGACAGTCAACAATTGCTACTCTCTTCAAGGAACAGTACAAGAATGCATTATGCTGGACACTGAAGCTCAGACTAGGAGAGCTCATGAAGGATGACAGCCAGATAAGTCAGTGGCCTCAAATTTCAAGGCATAGGCAGTTTACTGACCTCCAGATAGACAACTTTCCAAACCATGCACTGTGTTATTTTGTTTCCAAATATTTCAGGGTTTTTCAGAGACATTTCTATAATTGATTTTTAATTTATTACCATTGTGGTCTGAGAACAGACTTAATATAACTAGATTTTTTAAAATTTAGTATATTTATTTTGTTAACCAGAACATGTAGGTCTACAAATATAAAATTTGGGGATGAATTAAAGGACTGACCATTTTGAATTGTGTTATTTTTACATCTCTCTGCAAATTATCTGATCAAAATAATGGAAGCTTATATAAAAGTTAAAAGGTTTCATTTTATGCCATAATCTCTATTAATTAAGTTAATAATTTAATTTATTTTCTCTCAAAATGGTCTGTAGAAATAACATGTTTTCCTCATTCCTCTAATGGCAACCTTTTAAGAAATTTTCTGAATCCCAATTCTTAACCAGTAGAAAAATTTCTGTCGAGGAAGATACTTCAGGAGGCGTTCCCAAGATGGTGAAGTAGAAAGGCCCTGAGCTCAGCTTCTCTTGCAGCCACATGAAAATTACAACTATTTACAGAACAACTATTGATGAAAAGGAAAATAACTTATCAGAAAAGATCTTCTACAACTGAAGATATAAACAAAGAAACACAACGAGATAGGTAGGAGAGGCAGAGTTGCAGTATAGCCAAGACTCATACCCCCCATTTGTGGGTGATCCACAAACAGGAGGATAATTACAATTGCAGCGTTTTTCCAAAAGGAGCAAGAGGTCTGAGCCCCACATCAGGTTCGCCAGCCCTAAGGTCCTGTGCTGGGAAGATGAGCCCCCAGAACATTTGGCTTTGAAGGGCATCAGGACTTACATTTGGGAGACCCACAGGGCTGTGGGAAACGGAGACTTCACCCTTAAAGGGCACACACAGAATCTCACACACTCCAGGACCAAGGGAAGAAGCAGTAATTTGAAAGGATCCTGGGTCAGATCTAACTGCTGATCTTGGAGAATCCCCTGGAGAGGCAGGAGGAAACTACAGTTCACCCTGGGGAGGTAGACACAGATGGCAGCCATTTGGGGGAACCTCTTCTACCACACAGACGTTGGTGCTGGTATGTGCCATTTTGGAATGCTCCATCCAGCTTGCTAGCCTCAGGACCCAGCTCTACCCCAGCCCACCATCCTGTAGGTACCAGTACTGGGACCCCTCAGAGCAAGCAACTAGATGGATAGGGACATAGCCCCCCACCACCACCTACCAGCAGATAGGCTGTCTTAAAACCCTCTGAGCCCACAGCCACCACTGGACATGGTCCTACCCAACAGAGGGACCAGGACCCAGCCCCACATACCAGTGTTCAGGCACTAGAACCAGGACACCCAGAGCCCTGCAACCAGAGACCTCAGAACCAGGTCTGACCACTAGTAGGCAGGCACCAGCCCAAGACTCCCTGGTCCCTGGCCTTGCCCACCATCAAGTATCCTCTAGACTTGGGGCCAGCCTCACCCACCAGAGGGTGGACACTAGCCCCAGGACAACCGCAGCCCTGCAGCCTGCCATGGCAGGAACCTCCCTAAACACCAGCAGACCAGTATAAGCCTCAGGACATCCTAGACCCCTCAGTGAACTTTTTCAGGAATTGACCTCACACACCACTGGTCAGACACCAGGTATGGGGCCCTAAGCCTTGAAGCCAGACCCCAGCATTGGGGTCTGCCAGTTAGTGGGCTAGTACTAGCCCTAGGACCTGTCTTCACCCACCAGTCATTGGGCACCAGGCCCTAGATCTTCTGGACCATGATTCCACCCAATAGTGAGCCAGCACTAGCTCCGTGACCCCCCAGGGTTCCATATCCAGCTGCCTCATGACCCAACACCACCAACAAGTGACCTCCACACAAGGCAGGGCCTGGCAACCAAATGGACTGGGTGCCAAGCAGACCTACCAGACCCACCACAGTGGTCAACCTGTCATAACAGAAGAGTTCATGCAACCCACACACTGGGCACCCCTAGAGCATACAGCTCTGGTGACCAGAGAATGGTGACCAGAGAAGGGTGTGCTGTTGGGACACCTAGGAACTCTCCCACAAAAGGCCATTTCTCAAAGACTGGGAAACATAACCAAACTACCAAATATATAGAAGTGATAACAGCAAGTTAGGCAAAATGAGGTAACAGAGGAACATGTTCCAAACAAGATAAAACCCCATAAGAGCTAAGTGAAGTGGAAATAGGCAATCTCTTGAGAAAGAGTTCAAGGTAATGATCCAAAGATTATTGAAGAACTTGAAAGAAAAATGGATGCACAGAGCTAGAAGTTAAAATATTTAGCAAGGAGCTAAAAAAGTATAAAGAACAATCAAAAAAAAATGAAGAATACAATAACTGAAATGAAAAAGTTACGGAGAAATGGATCAGCAAACTGAAAGGCAGAGTAGTGGAAATCACTGAAGCTGAACAGAAAAAAAGGGATAAAAAGAAATCAGGGGAGTTTAAGAGAACTCAGGGACAACATCAAGTGTACTAACATTCACATTATAGGGGGCCCAGAAGGAGAAGAGGGAGAGAAAGGGGGAGTGAACATATTTGAAGACAAAATAGCCAAAATTTCTCTAACCTGGGAAAGAACACAGACATCTCAGTCCAGAAAGCACAGAGTTCCACCCAGGATCAATCCAAGGAGGACCACATAAACACACATTGTTATTAAAATGGTAAAAATTAAAGATGAAGAGAGAATATTAAAAACAATATAGGAAAACCAACAAGTTACATACAAGGGAACAGCCCTAAGGCTATCAGCTGACTTTTCAGCAGAAACTCTGCAGGCCAGAAGGGAGTGACACTATATATTTAAAGTGATAAAAGGGAAAAATGTACAACCAAGAATATTCTACCTGGTAAGGCTCTCATTCAGAGTTGATGGAGAGATCAAAAGTTTTACAGACAAGCAAGAGCTAAAAGAGTTCTGCACCACCAAATCAGCTTTACAAGAAAAGTTAAATGGACTTCTCTAAGAGAAAACGAAAATGCCAGAACTAGAAACATAAAAATTATGAAAGGAAAAAGCTCATCAGTAAAAGCAAATATACAGTAAAGGTAGTAAATAAACGATATACAAAGCTAGCAGGAAGGTTAAAAGACACAAGTGGTAAAGTCATCTGTATTGACAATAAGCAGTTAAGGGATACACAAAACAAATAGATGTAAAATATTATGTCAAAAACAGTAATCATGAAGGGAGGAGAGTAAAAATGCAGGCTTGTTAAAATGCGTTTGAAATTATGAGATCAGCAATTTAAAATGAGTACATATATATTGCTATATATGAACCTCATGGTAGCCACAAACCAAAAATATATAATAGATACATACAAAAAAAAGAAAGGAATCCAAAGATAACACTAAAGATAGTCATACAATCACAAGAAAAAATAACACAAGAAGAAGAAAGGAGAAAAAAGAACTACAAAACAACTCCAAAACAGTAACAAAATGCTAATTATAAAATACAACTGCACTGAAAAGAGTAAAAGAGAACCACAACTCCATCCACAAAACATTATCAACAAGGAACACAATATTTGTTCTGGTACTTGTTGGGGGGAAAGAAAAACTGAAACTCTAAACACACTTGGTACCTATATCTTTCTTTGTACATAATGCACAAGTAAAATAATCTTAAAAAACAACGAGGGAGAAGAAAATATGTCAGGAGACAATATATCTCTATCTTTAAAATGCAGAAGGAAATAACTGCTAAAATATTATTCAAGGTAAAGGGAAAAGTAAATATATTTTCACGTAAGTGTGAAAAACCCCCTTCCTATCTCCCTTCTGGGGAGTCTCATACTTTCTTGGCATCTACAGGACACAGTAAGATCAGTTGATTTTACTATTACAATACCTCCAATCACATTTTAAGCTTTATTCATTGCTAAAAGAGGAAACTTCATCATTTTGTGAGATGCCAATAAATATATAAATGGAAATTTTATTATCTCTATGCATATCTTAGGAAAGAAAAAATGTAAAAGAAAAAGAAAATCATTATCCACATGGGGAACCTTGAAAAAGTTTAACCAAGTACCTGCACCTGGAAGTAGTTGCAAGAAAGTATCCCCAAAAGTGCATAAATTAGTGAAATAATATTAAAGTAGCAATTCAATATATTTATTTAACCAAAATCAAGCATGTATAAAATAAAATTGGAAATATTGTTCACCAAAAAAAAAAAAAAAAAAAAGGGACACCATCCAAGTAAAGTCAGGACTGAGAAAGAGGATGCAATTACAGAGAAAATAACAATTTAAAAATATATATGAAGACTATTGACAGCTATATGCCATGACAAATGTGAAAGAAAATGCAATGAATAATTTCTATAGAAACAATATATATATTAGAAAAATTATTTCAAGAAGATGTAGTGTACTGAAAGTCATATCAGAAGTGTTAGGTTAAAAATGACAGGAAGAATCTTTTGGAGGTGATGGACAGGTTTATGGCATAGATTTGTGGTGATACCTTCATAAGTGTATAC
Organism: Grampus griseus; assembly: GCF_964374135.1. Lineage (NCBI taxonomy): Eukaryota > Metazoa > Chordata > Mammalia > Artiodactyla > Delphinidae > Grampus > Grampus griseus. The sequence goes on from NC_139012.1 coordinate 51,564,315, forward strand.
TTAACTCCAAACTCATCAAGTTGTGTACATTAATTATGTACAGTTTTTGGTATATAAAGAGAAAAATGTGTCTTCCCACTCCAAAACAAAAACATATTGTGCAAGTAACACATACACATACACACACACAAAGAGCTCAGATTGTTTTAAAAGAGGATTCTAAAAATAAATCCAGAAAGAGATAATTTCCATTATTTTAGAAAGGAGAGAGACTTTCTAAATCACCTTATGAAACTAGAATTACTTTTTAATAAATTAAATGAGGATAGCACAGGTAAGAAAAACCATAGATGACTATCAAAGTAAAATTTTAAGCAACAAAGTCTACAATGGTATACAATAAACAAATTATGTTTATCCCGGAAGCATAAGGTTTATCAATAAAAATATTTATCAAAGTAATTTATAACATTTACAGATTAAAATAGGAATAGCTTTAAATTATTTCAATTAATGTTAAAAGTGAATTTTATAAAATTTGTCTATTCATAATATATCTTTGCAGCCCAGTAATACAGGAGGTCTGCTTTAATCTGATAAAGTTTGTCCACCAAAAACTTACTGAAAATAATATTTAAGAAATATAAAATTATTATATTTAAAATAAAGGAAATGACGAATGCTTTTCATTTTAATTTAAAATTCTAGTGAGGAAAATTAGAAAAGAAAATAATACATTATATGAGGATATAAAAGGGAAGAAACAAACTATTGTTTTCACATGATATAATTTATCAAGAAAGAATACATTTACAGAGAATTGATTATAATAACAAATTTGGGCTAGCTTTCATATATGTTTGTGTGTGTGTGTGTGATATGTGTATCAATAGCATTCTTATACATTAGCAACAACAGTTTGGAAAATATAATTTAAGGAAGCCATTTCAGAGGGAACAAACTGTTAAGTATGGGGAATAAATCTACTAAAAACTTGTGAGAATCTTATTCATAAATTTATAAAACTTTATCAATAGTAATGTATATAGAACAATTTGCTCTATTAACGTATAAATATAAACATTACATAACATATAAATATTACTTCCCATATATGTGGATGGGATAGATTTTAACAATAAATAATGAAAAATGCCAAAGGATATATGCATGAAGAAACAAACATTTCATGGGTAAATACATATATAGTATAGCACAGATATACACTTTGTAGACATGATCATTGATGTTAGAATAATTTTCTCTCGATAAAAAATGAGGAGGAAGTAACTTGATCTGGATTTCATTATAAATGTAATGATATTTCATTCATATGGACAAATAATATTTTCTCAATATTTAATGATATCCCATTCTTCCCTTTTAAAAAATAATATTTTCTCAATATTTTGTGATGTCTATTTTTGCTAATATGAAATCATCTGCAAATCTAAATTTTTTGTTGAAAATTTGATCAGCTTAATATATATATGTATAGTTTAATTTATGACTCCTTAGGTTTTTTTTTTTTTTTAACATGTGTATTATTATGTGTTTGTGAGTTACATTTTATTTATCCTGCTTAGGTGCATTTATTTCAGTATCTAAGGATTCTTGTTTTCATCAATTCTGAGAAATTTGTAGTCATTACCTTTTGCACATTGCCTCCTTCATCTATTTTGTTTTATGTAAATCATATTAGATGTGATTGTACATATGTTCCTGCTCTCATTTTCACTTCTTTCTTTGTTAATTTCTTTGTTAACATTTCCTGGAAATGTATTTATTTATTCACGTTTGTGCATTGAAACAGATGTTTATTGTACTTTTTTAGTCACTTGTCTTGGGAGAGGTTTTATGGTTTCTAGACTGCCACTTTCGCAGAGACTCTATTCAAAATTTTATTATGTTTCAATACATTTTTGGATGGGAAAATAATATATATTTTTCATAACAGACAAGTATTTTACTATCTTTAATATTTTTTATATTTCTTGTTTTTTTCCTAGTAAAAGTAATATAAATGTAATCAAAACATTCTAAATGTATAAAAATTCTAAACTTTGGAAGTGAGCAATGGTTCTAGCTTATCCATATATGAAATCTTCAATCTTATAGTTAGGAAACTCGAATAAAATTAAAATGTATTAATAAGGGACATGCCTGGTGGCACAGTGGTTAAGAATTTGCCTGTCAATGCAGGGGACATGGGTTTGATCCTTGGTCCGGGAAGATCGCACATGCCGCAGAGCAACTAAGCCTGTGTGCCACAACTACTGAACCTGTGCTCTAGAGCCCGCGAGCCACAACTACTGAGCCCACATGTCACAACTACTGAAGCTTGTGAGCCTAGAGCCCATGCTCTGCAACAAGAGAAGCCACCACAATGAGAAGCCCATACACCACAACAAAGAGTAACCCCCATTTGCCAAAACTAGAGAAAGCCCGCGCACAGCAAAGAAGACCCAATGCAGCCAAAACTAAATAAATTTATTTTTAAAATGTATTAATAAGTTTATCTTTTTTTTTTTTTTTTTTTTTTTTTTTGTGGTAAGTGGGCCTCTCACTGCTGTGGCCTCTCCCGTTGAGGAGCACAGGCTCCGGATGAGCAGGCTCAGTGACCATGGCTCATGGGCCCAGCCGCTCCATGGCATGTGGGAACTTCCCGGACTGGGGCACAAACCCATGTCCCCTGCATCGGCAGGTGGACTCTCAACCACTGTGCCACCAGAGAAGCCCTATTATTCTTATAATCAATCAAATCACCTACTATTTACAGTATATGTTGGTTAGTGATATAAAGGATACAAGTGTTATAATACATAATTTCTGTCCTTTTCTCATGAAGTTATGGTTAGGTGAGTTGAGTTGACTGAATATCTACCAACCTATCTACCTAAACACACAACACATATACACACAAAGAGAAATTTGTGTATGGTACTCCCATAAAACTAAAGATAAAATACGTTAAGTAATACATTTTTAACATGTTCTTCTATGCTATTTACAGTAGATATATTAATTTATATTTAGGGGATTAAAAATACTGCTTAAGTTGATTTACATTTCTCATTGCAAGAAATATTTTTGATTCATTTAACATTTAGAAAATGGTATCTTTGCATGAGTTTCTAAGATTGTAATAGCAAGGAAAAGAATAATTAAACAGTAACTAGATTTTCTTGTAAAGCCAATAAATTAAGACCATTTTCACCAAAGATACAAATGATTTTATCATATGCAATTACATTATAGAAATTTAATATAAAGCTAATCAATTTTTTAAAAATCTTAGATGACATCAAGTTTTGGTATATTTTAAATTAATACAACTTAAATCCTTATCCTGATGGAAGACTTTTAAAAAAGGACAAAATTTTCTTATATAGAGTATTAGGCATGTCAGGAAAAGATTTTAACGTTGTAGCAAATCAGTTAAGGAGTAGAGATTTACTAGTCTCAAGGGACCCACGGCCGTTTTACGTGACTTAAATGTCTTTTTTGAGTGGAAGAGGTAGAAGACTAAGAAATAAAGAAATGACTGTTCATGATTCACACTAATAAAACTGCAGAGTCAGAATGCATGCATATATTACAGATGCACAGAAAGCAGCTCAGCTAATTCCTCCAAGGTGAAATTTGTATATTTCTTTCCTGAAGAAGTACAGATAGGAGAGTGATAAATTGCAATGCTGTTAGGAATAAGAATAGAGTAATGGTTCCACATTCTATTGCCAGGTCTTTTAAGTGGTATAAGGATTTGTGCAGGCCCCTGAGCATTTGTCGTGAGTGGATATCCCCTTTATGATGCTTTTACATAAAGCTCAGAAAGAGACGGTGTTATAGGTGAGTGTCATGTATAGGTGTCTCTAACTGTCTCAAACACAAGCAGAACCTTGAGTTTTTCAGGATAGGTATGAATGAATGGGATTCCCTGTACAACTCTCTCACCACACCCTCATATTCCACACACACAACCTAACTGACAAGAAGCCATTTTAGTAGCCCAAGGGAGAAGTTAGACAAATGTTTCTGTCTCATATGATTTTTAGCCTTTTCGTTGAATCACTTACTTAAAGAATGAGCAAATATCTTCAAATATTGGCACTAACACAATTCTCATATAATTTTTTTTTACTTGAACCTAATGTTTAACTCATTTACATTGAGAACCAAAAAAAAAAAAAAAAAAACAAAATTAGTGTCATGAGTTTGCTTCAAATGAGTAAAAATGATAATTATGTCTAAGAAAATAAAATAGATCAATAATTCTCAAAATCTTGGTTATAGGAATATTTAACTTCTTTTAATACTTGGAAACCTAAAGATATATTGTTCATTTACTTTATAGGTAATAATATCTACCACATTAGTGAATAAAATATTATATTTAAAATTATTTATTTGTGAAATTATTACAAACAATACTAAGCCCATTATACTCACAAAACTGGCAGATTAAAATATATTTTCTCCCCAGAATAGTGATGAGTGGAATTGTTTTACATTCTTCCCTTTTAAAAAAAAATATCTAGCTTGATAAAAGATATCTGAATTATTCTTTCTGCCTTTGGAGTCAATCTGCTAAGGTTTGTTGTTTTGGTTGAAGTATGGGGGGAAATGTGGTCTTTTACTGAAAGGATAGCAGTATTCCAACAGACTCTTTAGCAAATTGTGAATATTCTTTGTTAATACATCCAACTGGACAAGCAGGGTGGTATTTTTCCTTGCAAATACACAGAAAATAGACAAACAGCTTTTGTTTTTATATTTTTTTCAGGATTAGTTGCAAAATACAATATATCACTCTGTTTCACTAAGATCGCATTTAGTATAAAACAAGTTTTCATGTGTTTGAAAAGAGGCAGCAGAAGACAGTGATCTTTGAGTGAATGGAAACAAACAAGGCAACTCACTGCCTACACAAGCTTGCTGTCTGAGAAGACTTCCCCCATAAAGCAGAGTACCAAAGAAGAGAAAGCTACACAGGGAAAGAGTACCAGACATCTGGTGAGGGTTCCCTAGAATCTTTACAGAATACAGACCAGAAAATTCATATGAGGATAATTCCTGAGCCTGGGAAAGTCTCACAGGAGATTAGCAGGCAGAAAAATCTCAGGAGTTCACACAAGGCCCAGAATTGTTTGTGTGCCATCAGTCAAAGTGTAAAAATATCATACTACATGGGGTATTGGTTAAAGCATTCAGTATGCTATTGCCTTAAGAATGAAAGGGAATTGGCCTTAGATGAAAAGCTGTTCTGATCCAATCTAACAAAAAGTAAAAGCAAATATTGGTAAGACTAAAGTTTTTAAGTTACTTAACTGCATCCCACACAATCTCAAGAACATGTAAAGGAACATAAAAATAACCAGCCTCCAACAAGTTATAAATTATAATGGCTGGGGCATCCCTGGTGGCACAGTGGTTGAGAGTCCGCCTGTCAATGGAGGGGATGCGGGTTCGTACCCCGGTCTGGGAAGATTCCACATGCCGTTGAGCAGCTAGACCCATGAGCCATGACTGCTGAGGTGAGAGGCCCGTATATCGTAAAAAAAAAAAAAAAAAAAAAAAAAAAATTATAATGGCTGGCATTCTATTAAAGCTCAGAAGGTATGCAAAAAAACAGAAAAAATGCCCTTTAAGGAGAAAATCAGTCAATAGAAACAGACACCAAAACACCACATACAAAAACACACTTTTAAAAAACCCATGAGTCAAAAAAGATGTCAAAAGGGAAATTAGAAATAGTCTGAAAGTGTAAATGAAAACAAAACATATTAAAATTGTGGGCAATAGAGCTAGTAAACTACATGGAGGGAAATTTATAACACTAAATACCAACATTGAAAAGAAGAAAGTTCCCAAATCAATTGTCTAGGTTTCTACCATAAGAAAGTAGAAGAAGAAGAGAAAATTAAACAAAAGTAAAAAGAAGAAAGAAAACAATAAATACAAAATAGAAAAATCTGAAACAGAAAATTGAAAAAATATAAAGAAAATCAAATCAAATCTGTATTTCTAAGATCAATTAAATTGATAAAACTCTATCTAGTTTGATCTAGAAAAGAAAGAGAAAAGACACAAATTACCAATATTAGGAATTAAGGGAAATCACTGAATCCTACAGTTATTAAATATATAATCAGGGAATGTTATTAATAAATTTATGCTAGTAATCTTGACCCCACAGATTAAATGGACAAATTGCTTTAAACACACAAATTACCAATGCTAAATTAAGAAAAAAAGTCATCAGAATAGCCTGAATTTCTAGTTTAAAACCTTTTTAAAAGTAAACTCAGCTGCTTTTCTGATGAATTCTTTGAAAACATTTAAGAAAAAATAATACTAATTCTATGTAAAATCTTCCAGAAAATTGAATATGAGGATATACATAATTAATTCTATAATGCCAATAACCTTGATATAAAGAACAGCCAAATACATTACCTGAAAAGAAAGCTAATGATTAATACCCCTTATAAAGTTATATGCAAAAATTATTAATATCAATTGTGTTATTCTATACCTTGAATGGAACTTTTACCTATTATGGTTTTGTCAAATATACATTGCTCATTTGGAAAATATTGGTTTACAGAGTGATACAAATTTTTCAAATTTTGACACATTTTATCATATAATATTAAAAATCAAAGATTAATATCATCACCAATCCCAGCAGAAAATCCATGTAATGTGATGTTGGAAAGCTCACATTTGAAGCATTAATTTTCTTAAAAAATGTTTAAGACAGTTTAAATTTTCACATATACATTATATTTGGAAAAGAGTCACTTAGTTCAGTTTTTAATTAAACTCACAAATATTTTTCCTCAACAGAATAATTCCACTTAAATAAAGCAGTATAAGTGATATGTGTACTTTTCATTTTACTACATAGAATACTAAAAAGACGAATAAGAAAGGGTCAATAATTTTAATTGTAATTATTATTTAATTAGTAATTTTTACTTTCACCTCAAAGACATGCAAAACACATTTTACTTATAATGAATGCATAGTGGTACAGAATAAAATAAATATGACTAAATACAGTTTATTTCCATAGTTTGTTTGTGCTAAGTCACCTGCAATTTTGTGCATAGTTTGCAAAACACTGAAAAAGGCATCTTATTATTAGAATAAAAATATTTGACACCACAAACCCTCCAGAAAGGTCCATGGATCACCAAGTTTCCACAAACCACCTTTTGAGAACCATTTAAACAGATTTTGATGTGGGAAGAGTGCATACATAATTGGCTAACTTTTAGCATTTTCTAAATTTTTAAGTCAAAATAACACCACTTTTGAGTGGGAAGATGGCTCACAAAATTGTTTGTACTGTTTAATTATTATTTATTTAATAATATATATATTATTTATTTATTTATTAAATAATTTATTAAATAATAAATATATTATTTAATTACAAATCATATGCACAATACTTTTTTGGTATGAAACATTTTCAACAACAAAATATTTCTTCACATGTATTTTGAAATATATGTAATGTCCCCCCTTATCTGTGGAGAATATTTTGCGAGAACTATAGTGGATGCCTGGCACAATGGAGAATGTCAAACCCTATATATACTGTGTTTTTTCTATACATACATACCTACAATAAAGTTTGATCTATATTTTAGGCACGTAAGAGATCAACAAAAATAACTAATAATAAAATAGAACAATTATAACAATATAATATTTATATTTGTATTTTTGAATGTTGGATTATTGTCAAGCTACTGAATCTCTTCCCTTTTCCTTGCAATTTCATCTTCAATAAAATTATTTTAACAATTTTGGTAATTCAGATGCTGTTGAAGTGAGTACCTAGAGGTAGTGTAAATGACCACCTCTCCACTTTGGTTTATTAGTAACTGAGGCCCTTCATTAATGACTTGTATTTATTTAGATACCAAGTTTTAAAACTTTCAAAACTATTAAAGGAATAATAATTATTTTTATCGTATTTTTATTGAGGAACCATTGGCTATACTTTAATTTTGATATACTCAATTAACTTTATTTTTATTTTATTTCAATTTTATAAAAGTGTATGATCCAAAACTAATGGGGATAATTTAGGTTAGATTAATGATAATGTGTGTGTTTGTTGTTGTAGTTGTTTATTTTTTGCAAATGTAATCCTCTCTCTATAATAGATATCCAAATAGATATTTAAAGTCTTCACCTAAATGTAAGTTTTTACCTGGGAAATTGATACTGGCCCCTTCCTCCACACAGTCTCTTTTTCTAACTTTCTCTCACTTTTTCTTCCTCTTTTACTCTCTTCCTCTCTCTTTTTTTTTTTCCTCTCTCAGTAATGAAAATTCTGCTTATACTTTCCTGTTGGGTAAGAATTTTTCTTCCTTGTTATCTAGAGTTATTATTATATGTACACTATCTTAATGCATTTATCTCATGAAATTTTAAAAACTTTATATGTCTAATGTATATTAGTATAAAATTTTCACCATGTTTTCTGTTTTGTGAATTAAATAACAAAAAAAAAGAAAAAGAAAATGATAAAATGAATCAAGGTGATCAAGTTAGTTTCTTTTTAAAAGTGAACTTCTAGAATATACATTCCAGAAATAAGGACATTAATCTTGCTTATGACAATTTGCTCATGTAAAATGTTATATGATGTTTTCCATTAAAATGAAAAACTAAGGGAAACTAAAATGCATATTTAATATAAATTATTATTAGCCAGCAAATCCGTTATAAAATTAGTAGTGTCATTTCTTTAGGCTTTTCTGTTCTAGAAAAATCTTTTGAAGAGATTGCCACTTCTAGAATAGTGTTGTAGCTTCTAATCAGCTCTTTGCTACTTACATGTGACAGCATTCTACTATTGAGCTGGATGAAGATGCTTATGAAGTAATTGGATTTTGCTTAAAATATGATGTTTGACAATAAGATATGGTGAGTATACATTTGCTCTGTGTGTGTGTATTTGAACTATTAAGAAATGGCACAAGTAAAAACAATTATATTTGCTTTGAGTGATTAATCATGATCTGAAAGCTTTTAAAGATTTAGATGCTTTACTTTACTCTTCAGGCATCACACATCTGATTATTTACATTTTCTTCACCTTTCCATTCAGAAAAAGAGCCTCACAAAAAAAAATGTCATTTATTAATTTATTTTCCTTAAAAAAAATTGAAGTATAGCTGACACACAATATTATATTAGTTTCAGGTGTACAACATAGCGATTCCACATTTATATACATTACAAAATGACCACCACAATAAGTCTAGATTCCATGTATCACCACACAAGTTTATTAAAATATTTTTGACTGTATTCCCCATGAAGTACATTTCATCCTTGTGACTTATTCATTTTGTAACTAGAAATTTGTACCTCTTAATCCCTTTCACCTATTTGCCCAGCCCCCACCCTCTCCCCACTGGTGACCACCAGTTCATTTTTGATGTCCGTGAATCTGTTTCTGTTTTGTTTCATTCTTCTGTGTTGTACTTTAGACTCCATATATAAGTTAAGTCGTATGGTATTTGTCTTTGTCTGACTTATTCCACTTAGCATAATACCCTCCAGGTAGATCCATGTTGTCCCAAATGGCAAGATTATATTCTTTTTTATGGCTGATTAATATTCAATTGTATAAATATACCACATCTCCTTTATCCATCATCATGGGCACTTAGGTTGTTTCCAAACCTTGACTATTGTGAATAATGCTGCAATGAACATAGGGATGCATATATCATTTCAAATTAGTGTTTGTGTTTTCTTGGAAAAACTACTCAGAGGAGAGAGAATTGCTGGATCTTATTGTAGTTCTATTTTTTTAACTTTGGGGGTATCTTCTTACTGTTTTCCATAGTGGCTTCATGGATTTGCATTCCCACCAACAGTGCAGGAGAGTTTCATTGTTTTCATATCTTCACCAACACTTGTTATTTGTTGTCTTTTTTACAATAGATATTTTGACAGGTGTGAAGTGATATCTCATTGTGGTTTTGATTTACATTTCCCTGATGATTAGTGATGTTGAGCAGCTTTTCCTGTGTCTGTTGGCCATCTGTATATCTCCTTTGAAAAATGCCTAAAAAAAGAAAAAGAAAAATGTCTTTCAGGTACTCTGCTCATTTTTTATTTTACATTTTTTATTTTTTTTCTTTTTTGAAGTACACGGGCTTCTCACTGTTGTGGCCTCTCCTGTTGAAAACACAGGCTCCAGACACACAGGCTTAGCGGCCATGGCTCACGGGCCTAGCCGCTCTGCATCATGTGGGATCTTCCAGTACCAGGGCATGAACCTGTGTCCCCTGCATTGGCAGGCAGACTCTCAACCACTGTGCCACCAGGGAAGCCCCCTCTGTTCATTTTTTAATTCAATTGTTTGCTTTTCTTGGTATTGAGCTATGTGAGTTCTTCATATATTTTGGATACTAACACCACATCAGATATATCAATTGCAAATATCTTCTCCCATTTACTAGGTTGCCTTTTCCCTTTGTTGATGGTTTCCTTCCCTGTACATTTTTTTTTTTAGTTTGATGTAGCCTCATTTGTGTATTTTTTATTTTGTTACCCTTGCCTGAGGAGACAGACCCAAAAATTATTGTTAAGACCAATGTTTTCTTCTAGGAGTTTTATAATTTCAGGTCTTACATTTAAGTCTTTACTCCATTTTGAGTTTATTTTTGTATATGGAATAAAAAAAGTTGTCCACTTTCATTCTTTTGCATGTTGCAAATTTTTGAAGAGATTGTCTTTTTGCCACTGTGTAATTTACAGCCCCTTTGTCATAAATGAACTGACCTTATAATTATGAGTTTACTTCTGGGCTCTCTATGCTTTTCCATTGAGCTATGTGCCTGTTTTTGTGCCAGTACCATACTGTTTTGATTACTGTAGCTTTGCAGCATAGTTTGAAATCAGGGAGTGTAATACCTCCAGCTATGTTCTTCTTTCTTAAGGTTGTTTTAGCTATTTGTGATCTTTTGTGGTTCCATGCAAATTTTAGAAATATTTGTTCTAGTTCTGTGAAAAATGCCATTGGTATTTTGATAAGATTGCATTGAATCTGTAGACTGCTTTAAGGTACTATGGACATTTTAATAATATCAATTCTTCCAATCCCTGAGCATGGTATATCTTCCCATTTATTTTTGATGTACTCAATGTGTTTTATAGTTTTCTGAGTACAAGTCATTTACCTCATCTTGGTTAGATTTACTCCTAGGTATTTTATTCTTTTTGATGCAACCATAAATGGGATTGTTTTCTGATAGTTCATTTTTAATGTAATACAACAGATTCTGTACGTTGATTTTGTATCTTGAAGTTTTACTAAACTATTAATCTTAATAGTTTTATTCGTGGTGGTCTTTGGAGTTTTTAATATACAGTATCATGTCATCTGCATATAGTTGCAATTTCACTTCTTTTCCAATTGTGTTGCCTTCTACCTCTTTTCATGTGTGATTTCTGTAGTTAAAACAGCAAATACTCTGTTGAACAAAAGTTGCAAGAGTGGATATCCTTGTTTTCTTCCTGATGTTAAAGGAAAAGTTTTTAGCTTTTCACCATTGAGTACGAAGTTAGCTGTGGAATTGTCATATTTGACCTTTATTGTTTCCTCCATATTTTTGTTGCTTGATTACTTATTCTTTTTTTTTTTTTTTTTTTTTTTTTGCGGTACACAGGCCTCTCACTTCTGTGGCCTCTCCTGCTGCAGAGCACAGGCTCCGGAGGCGCAGCCTCAGCAGCCATGGCTCACGGGCCCAGCTGCTCCGCGGCATGTGGGATCTTCCCAGACAGGGACATGAACCCATGTCCCCTGCATCGGCAGGTGGACTCTCAACCACTGTGCCACCACTGAAGCACTACTTAATCATTTTTATCACTGAATGATATTCCATTGTAGGGAACTACCATAGTTTATCCATTAATCTATTGAAGGACATCTAGATTGTTTCCACTTTTTTGGTGATTTTGAATAAAGCTATTATAAACATTTATGTGCAGATTTTTGCTTGGACATAAAGTTTGAAATCAATTTGGCAAATAGCTAGGAGTACAGTGAGTGGATCATATATTAAAACAATATTTGGCTTTCTAAGAAACTGTCAAACTGTCTTCCAAAGTGGCTGTACCATTTTTCATTTACAGCAGGAATAGAGGAGAGTTCCTGTTTCTCTGATTTTATGCCAGCATTTGGGATTGTCAGATTTTTGGATTTTAGTCATTTTAATTGGTGTGTAATGTGTCTCAATGTTGTTGTGGTTTTAATTGTTCAATTCCCTAATGGCACATAATATTGACTATCTCTTTATATACTGATTTGGTACTGGCATATCTATTTTGTGAGGTGTCTATTGAACTTATTTTCACATTTTTAAATTGTGTTGTTTATTTTTACTGTTGAGTTTTAAGTGTTGTACACTATTTCTACTAATTCTTTATATATGTTTTGCAATTTTATTTCTCGCAGTCAGTGACTGGTCCTTTCACTCTCTTAACAGTGTCTACAGCAGAGCAGTTTTCCATTTCAGTAAACTCTCAGATGATTTTATTTCTTTCATAGATTGTAACTTTGATTTTTGCATCTAAAACACATAAACCAAAAATCAAATCAGTTTTTGCCTAGATTTTCTTTTCTAGAAGTTTTACAGTCTTTCTTTATATTTAATATTTTGGTGTACTTTGTGTTAATTTTTGTGAAAGTTGTGAGATCTGTCATCTGTTTCTACATTAATTTTTGGAATTTTTTAATAGCCATTTGTTGAGAAAAATAATTTCTCCATTAAATTTTCTTTATTCTTGTAAAAGATCAGTTTACTATATTTATGTGATTCTACTATGGGCTTGCTATTTGTTCAATTGATCTATATTTCTATTTTTTCACTAATACCATGGTGTCTAATAACAAAAGATTTATTGAAAATTTAGAAGTAGGGTAGTGTCAGTGCTCAAACTTTGTTCTTTTTCAGCACTTTATTGATTATTTGGTGGCTCCTGCTTTTCCATATAAACTTTAAAATTAGTCATAGGTATCTACAATGTAGCTTGCCTAGATTTTCATTAGGATAGTCTTAGATTTATAAATGAAGTTAAGAATAATCACCATCTTTAAGATATTTTTTCTATCTATGAGCATGAAATGACTCTCCATTTATTGAAATGATCTTTGATATCATTCATCAGAGTTTTTTAATCTTCCCCATACAAATCTTGCATATATTTTGTTAGAGACATGCCTACTTTTTTTGGTATTACTATAATAGATGTACCATGAAAATGCCAATCCAAAGATGTTAGAGCAGCTGTATTAATTTCAGACACAGCACACTTCATAATAAAGAAAATTAAAATTTTTAGGTACAAAGAGAACCACTACAAAATGATACAGGAGTTAATTCTCCATGAGAACATTTTTTTTTGAACTATACTTTTTATTGGAGCCTGGCTTTTCAGTAGAAACTATTACAGGTAGTATTCTGGATCACTAACATGACATATACAGAATAACAAAAAGATTCTTAATTATAAGAACTTAATTAGAGCTTTATTTATATCCGATTATTATTCAAATAATTAATATGTGTTACTAAATAATATTGTGTGGATCTAACTTAAGAGCAGATCTTCAGTGCAATAAACAGTAAATTTAGGATAGAATCCTTGTGTAGTAAAATAATAAAATATATATAATATCACTTGTTTTTAAATGTTATTCACAGACTGACAGACAAAGCAATTTTGGAAATGTGTGTGGTACAGTACCTAATTCAATGATGGTTAAAATGTTTTCAAGATGCATTTATATCTTTATATTCATTTGTAAATTACTTTCTGAGAAAATTTAATGAAATGAAAATAAGATCATTTAGCACAGTCATACTGATGCTACAGGATGAAAAAAAATTATTTCAAAAGAAATAAAGAAGGCTTCCAGGAAGATGGTGGAAGAGTAAGACACGGAGATAACCTTCCTCCCCACAGATACACCCGAAATACATCTACACGTGGAACAACTCCTACAGAACACCTACTGAACGCTGGCAGAAGACCTCAGAACTCCCAAAAGGCAAGAAACCCCCCACATACCAGGGTAAGACAAAAGAAAAAAGAATAAACAGAGACAAAAGGACAGGGACAGGACCTGCATCAGTGGGAGGGAGCTGTGAAGGAGGAAAGGTTTCCACACACTAGGAAGCCCCTTCATGGGCAGAGACTGTGAGTAGCAGAGAGGGAAAGCTTTGGAGCTGCAGAGGAGAGCACAGCAACAGGAGTGCAGGGGGCAAAGTGGAGAGATTCCTGCACAGAGGATCGGCGCCGACCAGCACTCACCAGCCCGAAAGGCTTCTCTGCTCCCTGCCAGGGTCAGCGGGGCTGGGAGCTGAGGCTCGGGCTTCGATCAGAGCACAGGGAGAGGACTGGGGTTGGCGGCGTGAACACAGCCTGCAGGGGGTTAGTGTGCCATGGCTGGACGGGTGGGAGTCCGGGGAAAAGTCTGGCCCTGCTAAAGAGGCAAGAGACTTTTTCTTCCCTCTTTGTTTCCTGGTGCGAGAGGAGAGGGGATTAAGAATGCTGTTTAAAGGAGCTCCAGAGATGGGTGCAAGCCGTGGCTAAAAGCGTGGACCCCACAGACAGACATGAGATGCTAAGGCTGCTGCTGTCACCACCAAGAAGCCTGTGTGCAAACACAGGTCACTAACCACACACACCACTTCTGGGTAGCCTGTGCAGCCTTCCACTGCCAGGGTCCCGGGATCCAGGGACAACTCCCCCGGGAGAATGCACGGCGCGCCTCAGGCTGGTGCAACGTCATGCTAGCCTATGCCACTGCAGGCTCGCCCCACACTCCGTGTCCCTCCCTCCCCCAGGCCTGAGTGAGCCAAAGCCCCCAAATCAGCGGCTTCTTTAACCCTGTCTTGTCTGAGCAAAGAACAGACGCCCTCTGGTGACCTACATGCAGAGGCGGGGCCAAATCCAAAGCTGAGCCCCTGTGAGCTGTGAGAACAAAGAAGAGAAAGAGAAATCTCTCCCAGCAGCCTCAGAAGCAGCGGATTAAATATCCACAATCAACTTGATGCACCCTGCATCTGTGGAATACATGAATAGACAATGGATCATCCCAAATTGAGGAGGTGGACTTTGAGAGCAAGATTTATGATTTTTCCCCCTTTTCCTCTTTTGTTAAGTGTGTATGTGTGTGCTTCTGTGTGAGATTTTGTCTGTATAGCTTTGCTTCCACCATTTGTCCGAGGGTTCTAGACATCCATATTTCTTTTTGTTTGTTTTTTTTCTTAATAATTAGTTTTTATTTTAATAACTTTATTTTATTTTACTTTATCTTCATTCTTTCTTTCCTTCCTTCCCTCCTTTAGACAATGAATCATCCCAAATTGAGGAGGTGGACTTTGAGAGCAAGATTTATGATTTTTTTCCCACTTTTCCTCTCTTTGTGAGTCTGCATGTGTATGCTTCTGTGTGAGATTTTGTCTATATAGCTTTACTTCCACCATTTGTCCTAGGGTTCTATCCGACTGTTTTTTTTTTCCTCTTAATAATTATTTTTTTATTTTAATAGCTTTATTATATTTTATTTTAACTTTTTATTTTTTTATTTATTTAACTTTTTATTTTATTTATTTATTTATTTACTTTATTTTATTTTACTTTATATTCTTTCTTTTCTTTCCTTCCTTCCCTCCTTCCTTCCATGCTTACTCCATCTCTCTCTCCCTTCCTCCTTTCTTTCTTTCTTTCTTTCTACTTCTACTAATTTCTTCTTTCTACTTTTTCTCCCTTTTATTCTGAGCCATGTGGATGAAAGGCTCTAGGTGCTGCAGCCGGAGTCAGCGCTGTGCCTCTGAGGTTGGAGAGCCAAATTCAGGAAACTGGTCCACAAGAGACCTCCAAGCTCCACATAATATCAAATGGCCAAAATCTTCCAGAGTTCTCCATCTCAACACCAGCACCCAGCTTCAGTCAACGACCAGCAAGCTACATTGCTGGACACCCTATGCCAAACAACTAGCAAGACAGGAACAAAACCCCACCCATTAGAAGAGAGGCTGCCTAAAATCATAATAAGTCCACAGACACCCCAAAACACACCATCAGATGTAGACCTGCTCACCAGAAAGACAAGATCCAGCCTCATCCACGAGAACACAGGCACTAGTCCCCTCCACCAGGAAGCCTACAAAACCCACTGAACCAACCATAGCCACTGGGGACAGTCACCAAAAACAACGGGAACTACGAACCTGCAGCCTGCAAAAAGGAGACCCCAAACACAGTAAGATAGGCAAAATGAGAAGACAGAAAAACACACAGCAGATGAAGTACCAAGTTAAAAACCTACCAGACCTAATAAATGAAGAAGATATATGCAGTCTACCTGAAAAATAATTCACAATAATGATAGTAAAGATGATGCAAAATCTTGGAAATAGATAAAATGCAAGAAACATTTAACAAGGACGTAGAAGAACTAAAGATGAAACAAACAATGACGAACAACAAAATAAATGAAATGAAAAATACTCTAGATGGAATCAATAGCAGAATAACTGAGGTAGAAGAACGGATAAGTGACCTGGAAGATAAAATAGTGGAAATAACTACTGTAGAGCAGAATAAAGAAAAGAGAATGAAAGGAACTGAGGACAGTCTCAGAGACCTCAGGGGCAACATTAAACACACCAACATTCTAATTATAGGGGATCCAGAAGAAGAGAAAAAGAAAGGGACTGAGAAAATATTTGAAGAGGTAGTTGAAAACTTCCCTAATATGGGAAAGGAAATAGTTAATCAAGTCCAGGAAGCACAGAGAGTCCTATACAGGATAAATCCAAGGAGAAACATGCCAAGACACATATTAATCAAACTGTCCAAAATTAAATACAAAGAAAATATATTAAAAGTCGCAAGGGAAAAACAAAAAATAACACACAAGGGAATCCCCATAAGGTTAACAGCTGATCTCTCAGCAGAAACTCTACAAGCCAGAAGGGAGTGGCAGGACATACTGAAAGTGATGAAGGAGAAAAACCTGCAACCAAGACTACTCTACCCAGCAAGGATCTCATTCAGATTTGGTGGAGAAATTAAAACCTTTAGAGACAAGCAAAAGCTGAGAGAGTTCAGCACCACCAAACCAGCTCTACAACAACTGCTAAATGAACTTCTCTAGACAAGAAACACAAGAGACGAAAAATACCTACAATAACAAATCCAAAACAAGTAGGAAAATGGGAATAGGAACATACATATCAATAATTACCTTAAATGTAAATGGACTAAATGCTCCCACCAAAAGACACAGATTCATATGTTTGCTGTCTACAAGAGACCCACTTCAGACCTAGAGACACATACAGACGGAAAGTAAGGGGATGGAAAAAGATATTTCATGCAAATGGAAATCAAAAGAAAGTAGAGTAGCAATTCTCATATCAGACAAAATAGACTTTAAAATAAAGACAATTAGAAGAGACAAAAAGGACACTACATAATGATCAAGGGATCCATCCAAGAATTAAATATAACAATTGTAAATATTTATGCACCCAACATAGTAGCACCACAATACATGAGGCAAATGCTAAGAGCCTCAAAAGGGGAAATCGACAGTAACACATTCATAGTAGGGGACTTTAACATCCCACTTTCACCAATGGACAGATCATCCAAAATGAAAATAAATAAGGAAACACAAGCTTTAAATGATACATTAAACAAGATGGAGTTAATTCATATTTATAGGACATTCCATCCAAAACCTGAAGAATACACATTTTTCTCAAATGCTCATGGAACATTCTCCAGGATAGATCATATCTTGGGTCACAAATCAAGCCTTGGTAAATTTAAGAAAATTGAAATTGTATCAAGTATCTTTTCTGATCACAATGCAATGAGACTAGATATCAAATACAGGAAAAGAACTGTAAAAAATACAAACACATGGAGGCTAAACAATACACTACTTAATAACGAAGTGAACACTGAGGAAATCAAAGAGGAAATTAAAAAATACCTAGAAACAAATGACAGTGGAGAACCGACAACCCAAAATCTATGGGATGCAGCAAAAGCAGTTCTAAGAAGGAAGTTTATAACAATACAATCCTACCTGAAGAAACAGGAAACATCTCGAATAAACAACCTAACTTTGCACCTAAAGTAATTAAAGAAAGAAGAACAAAATAAAAAACAAAGTTAGAAGAAGCAAAGAAGTCATAAAAATCAGATCAGAAATAAATGAAAAAGAAATGAAGGAAACGATAGCAAAGATCAATAAAACTAAAAGCTGGTTCTTTGAGAAGATAACAAAATTGAAAAAACCCTTAGCCAGACTCATCAAGAAAAAAAGGGAGAAGACTCAAATCAATAGAATTAGAAATGAAAAAGGAGAAGTAACAACTGACACTGCAGAAATACAAAAGATCCTGAGAGATTACTACAAGCAACTCTATGCCAATAAAATGGACAACCTGGAAGAAATGGATAAATTCTTAGAAATGCACAACCTGCCAAGCATGAATCAGGAAGAAATAGAAAATATGAATAGACCAGTCACAAGCACTGAAATTAAAACTGTGATTAATAATCTTTCAACAAACAAAGGTCAAGGACCAGGAGGCTTCACAGGCAAATTCTGTCAAACATTATGAGAAGAGCTAACACCTATCTTTCTCAAACTCTTCCAAAATATAGAAGAGTGAGGAACACTCCCGAACTCATTCTATGAGGCCACCATTCCCCTGATTCCAAAACCAGACAAGGATGTCACAAAGAAAAATACTACAGGCCAATATCACTGATGAACATAGATGCAAAAATCCTCAACAAAATAGTAGCAAACAGAATCCAACAGCACATTAAATGGATCATACACGATGATCAAGTGGGGTTTATTCCGGGAATGCAAGGATTCTTCAATATATGCAAATCAATCAACGTGATACACCATATTAACAAGTTGAAGGAGAAAAAACATATGATCATCTCAATAGATGCAGAGAAAGCTTTGGACAAAATTCAACACCCATTTATTATTAAAAAAAACCCTGCATAGGCATAGAGGGAACTTTCCTCAACATAATAAAGGCCATATATGAAAAACTCAAAGCCAACATCGTCCTCAATGGTGAAATACTTAAAGCATTCCACTAAGATCAGGAAAAAGAAACTGTTGCCCACTCTCACCACTCTTATTCAACATAGTTTTGGAAGTTTTACCCACAGCAATCAGAGAAGAAAAGGAAATAAAAGTAATCCATATCGGAAATCAAGAAGTAAAGTTGTCACTGTTTGCAGAAGACACGATACTATACATAGGGAATCCTAAAGATGCTACCAGAAAACTACTAGAGCTAATCAATGAATTTGGTAAAGTAGCAGGATACAAAATTAATGCACAGAAATCTCTGGCATTCCTATACACTAATGATAAAAAATCTGAAAGTGAAATCAAGAAAACACTCCCATTTATCACTGCAACAAAAAGAAAAAAATATCTAGGTAAAAAACTACCTAAGGAGACAAAAGACCTGTATGCAGAAAATTATAAGACACTGATGAAATAAATTAAAGATGATACAAATAGATGGAGAGATATACTATGTTCTTGGATTGGAAGAATCAACATTGTGAAAATGACTCTACTACCCAAAGCAATCTACAGATTCAATGCAATCCCTATCAACCTACCACTGGCATTTTTTACAGTACTTGAACAAAACATTTCACAATTTGTATGAACACACAAAAGATGCCGAGTAGCCAAAGCAATCTTGAGGATGAAAAATGGAGCTGGAGGAATCAGGCTTCCTGACTTCAGACTATACTACAAAGCTACAGTAATCAAGACAGTATGGTACTGGCACCAAAACAGAAAGATAGATCAATGGAACAGGATAGAAAGCCCAGAGTTAAACCCACACACATATGGACACCTTATCTTTGATAAAAGAGGCAGGAATGTACAGTGGAGAAAGGACAGCCTCTTCAATAAGTGGTGCTGGGAAAACTGGACGGGTACACATAAAAGTATGGGATTAGATCACTTCCTAACACCATACAAAAAAATAAGCTCAAAATGGATTAAAGACCTAAATGTAAGGCCAGAAACTATCAAACTCTTAGAGGAAAACATAGGCAGAACACTCTATGACATAAATCATAGCAAGATCCTTTTTGACCCACCTCCTAGAGAAATGGAAATAGAAACAAAAATAAACAAATGGGACCTAATGAAACTTCAAAGCTTTTGCACAGCAAAGGAAACCATAAACAAGACCAAAAGACAACCTTCAGAATGGGAGAAAATATTTGCAAATGAAGCAACTGACAAAAGATTAATCTCCAAAATGTATAAGCAGCTCATGCAGCTTAATAACAAAAAAACAAACAACCCAATCCAAAAATGGACAAAAGACCTAAATAGACGTTTCTCCAAAGAAGATATACTTTTGGTAGTGTTTATATATCCATATAACTGAATCATTTTGTTGTAAAGCAGAAACTAACACACCATTGTAAAGCAATTATACTCCAATAAAGATGTTTAAAAAAAAAAAAGAAACAAGAAGAAGATATACAGCCTGCCAAGAAACACATGCAAGAATGCTCAACATCACTAATCATTAGAGAAATGCAAATCAAAACTACAATGAGATATCACCTCACACCAGTCAGAATGACCATCATCAAAAAATCTAGAAACAATAAATGCTGGAGAGGGTATGGAGAAAAGGGAACCCTCTTGCACTGTGTGTGGGAATGTAAATTGATACATCCACTGTGGAGAACAGTATGGAGGTTCCTTAAAAAAACTACAAATAGAACTACCATATGACCCAGCAATCCCACTACTGGGCATATACCCTGAGAAAACCATAATTCAAAAAGAGTCATGTACCAAGATGTTCATTGCAGCTCTATTCACAATAGCCCGGAGATGGAAACAACCTAAGTGTTCATCATCGGATGAAAGGATAAAAAAGATGTGGCACATATATACAATGGAATATTACTCAGCCATAAAAAGAAACGAAATTGAGCTATTTGTAATGAGGTGGATAGACCTAGAGTCTGTCATACAGAGTGAAGTAAGTCAAAAAGAGAGAGACAAATACCGTACGCTAACACATATATATGGAATTTAAGAAAAAAAATGTTATGAAGAACCTAGGGGTAAGACAGGAATAAAGACACAGACCTATTAGAGAATGGACTTGAGGATATGGGGAGGAGGAAGTGTAAGCTGTGACAAAGCGAGAGAGGGTCATGGACATATATACACTACCAAATGTAAGGTAGATAGCTAGTTGGGAGAAGCCGCATAGCACAGGGAGATCAGCTCCGTGCTTTGTGACCACCTGGAGGTGTGGGATAGGGAGGGTTGGAGGGAGGGAGACACAAGAGGGAAGAGATATGGGAACATATGTATATATATAACTGATTCATTTTGTTGTAACACAGAAACTAACACACCATTGTAAAGCAATTATAGTCCAATAAAGATGTTAAAAAAAAATAAAGAATGAATGAATGGTGCAAAGAACAAATGATGTTTGCCTGCAAATATTAGTCATTTTGCTATTAGCTATTTGAACCACTATTTATGAACAATTTTATAGATATAACTATACTCATTGAGAAATACACTTAGTTGTTACAGTACTTCTCCTCCTCTGGTTTTAGATATAGGAAATGCTATTAGAAGGGTGATGAAAAATTAAATAAGTGAAAAACTATAGTGAAGGAATGTGTCAAGACAGGTTGCCTTCAAACCAAGAAAGTTAGATAAAGCTTAATGTCCAAGTTGACAATCAGACACTGATCCAGTTACAATGAAAGAATAAAGAAACCATTTTTTTTTTTAACTTGAAGCAACGTGAAATGCAAAAGCATGGTCATGAAAATATAGTGGCTGCAGTAGTGCTACAAATTGTTTCTGAGAATTGCAGTTAAATTGAGCTGTGATAAGATTTTTGACATGAAATGAACATATAAACATTTACAATTTCCAACTATGTCTGTTGTTCATTTCACAATGTAAATTTTAGAAATGTCAGGGAAAGCTTCTATGGATGGAAACTTGGAAGTCCAACTTGACTGGCTCCATCTGAAAGAAATCAACACATATTGTTGTCAAACTGAGTTACTACCTTGCATTCCACAGAGCAAATCTTCAGTGAAGGACTTGTATTATTCCATGCATACTCAATGAGAAATAATGTATTTAAAGAGAAGAGGAGGACTTACAAGATGACGGAGGAGTAAGGTGTTCCCATACAAAAACATCAAAAATACATTGACACATGGAACAACTTCTACAGAACACCTACTGAACACTAGCAGAAGACCTCAGACTTCCCAAAAGGCAAGAAACTCCCCGCATAACTGGCAGAGTGGCTGACAGGTCTTGGTGCTTAGGCTGGGTGTCAGGCATGGGCCTCTGCGTTGGGAGAGCTGAATTCAGTACATTGAGCCACTATAGACATGTAATATTAAACAGTGAAAGCTCTCCGAGAGACCTCCATTTCAATGCTAAAACCCAGCTCAGCTCAACACCAAGCAAGCTACAGTGCTGGAAACCCATGCCAAAAAACTAGTAAGACAAGAACACAACCCCACCTGGTAGCAGAGCGGCTGCCTAAAATCATAATAACTTCACAGACACACCAAAACACACCACCAGATGTGGTCCTGCCCACCAGAAAGAAAAGATCCAGGCTCAACCACCAGAACACAGGCACCAGTCCCATCTACCAGGTAGCCTACACAACGCACTGAACCAACCTTACCCACTGGGGCAGACACCAAAAAAACGGGAACTACGAACATGCAGCCTTCAAAAAGGAGACCCCAAACATGGTAAGTTAAGCAAAATGAGATGAGAGAAAAATACACAGCAGATAAAGGAGCAAGGTAAAAAACAACCACAACAAACAAATGAGGGTATATGCAGCCTACCTGAAAAAGAATTCAGAGTACTGATAGTAAAGTTGATCAAAAACCTTGACAATAGAATGGAGAAAATACAAGAAATGTTCAACAAGAACCTAGAAGAACTAAAGAGCAAAGAAACAATGATGATGAATAACACATAAATGAAATTAAAAATTCTCAAGAAGGAACCAATAGCAGAATAACTGAGGCAGAAGAATGGATAAGTGACCTGGAAGATAAAATAGTGCAAATAACTACCACAGAGTAGAAAAAAGGAAAAAGAATGAAAAGAATTGAGGACAGTCTCAGAGACCTCTGGGACAACAATAAAGGCACCAACAGTCAAATGATAGGGGTAAGAGAAGAAGAAAAGGAAAAGAAAGAGACCAAGAAAATATTTGAAGAGATTTTAGTTGAAAACTTCCCTAATATGGGAAAGGAAATGGTCAATTAAGTCCAGGAAGCACAGAGGTCCCATTCAGGAAAAATCCAAGGAGAAACACGCAAAGACACATATTAATCAAACTATCAAAAATTAAATACAAAGAAAATATATTAAAAGCAGCAAAGGAAAAGCAAAAAATAACACACAAGGGGAACCCCATAAGGTTAACAGCTGATATTTGGGCAGAAACTCTGCAAGCAAGAAGGGAGTGACAGGATATATTTAAAGTGATGAAAGGGAAAAACTTATAACAAAGATTACTTTACCCAGCAAGGAGCTCATTGAGATTTGGCAGAGAAAGTAAAACCTTTACAGACAAGAAAAAGCTAAGAGAATTGAGCACCACTAAACCAGCTTTATAGCAAATGCTAAAGGAACTTCTCTAGGCAGGAAACACAAGAAAAGGAAAAGACATACAATAACAAACCCAGAACAATTAAGAGAATGGTAATAAGAACAGACATATCAATAATTACCTTAAATGTAAATGAATTAAATGTTCCAACCAAAAGACATAGACTGGCTGAATGGATACAAAAACAAGACCCATATATATGCTGTCTACAAGAGGCCCATTTCAGCCCTAGGGACACATACAGACTGAAAGTGAGGGGATGGAAAAAGATATTCCAAGCAAATGGAAATCAAAAGAAAGCTGGTATAGCAATGCTCATATCAGACAAAAGAGACTTAAAAATAAAGACTATTACAAGAGACAAAGAAGGACACTACATAATGATCAAGAGATCAATCCAAGAAGAAGATATAGCAATTGTAAATATTCATGCACCCAACATAGGAACACCACAATACATAAGGCAAATGCTAACAGCCATAAAAGGGGAAATCGACAGTAGCACAAGCATAGTAGGAGACTTTAACACCCCACTTTCACCAATGGACAGATCATCCAAAATGAAAATAAATAATGAAACACAAGCTTTAAATGATACATTAAACAAGATGGACTTAATTGATACTTACAGGACATTCCATCCAAAAACAAGAGTATACACTTTCTTCTCATGTGTTCATGGAACATTCTCCAGGATAGCTCACACCTTGGGTCACAAATCAAACCTTGGTAAATTTAAGAAAATTGAAATCATATCAAGCATCTTTTCTGACCACAATGTTATGAGATTAGAAATAAATGACAGGGAAAAAAATGTAAAAAATACAAACACATGGTGGTTAAACGTACACTACTAAATAACCAGGAGATCACATAAGAAATCAAAAAGCAAATTCAAAAATACCTAGAAACAAATGACAATGAAAACACAATGACCCAAAACTTATAAGATGGAGCAAAACAGTTCTAAGAGGGAACTTTATAGCAATGCAATCCTACTTCAAGAAACAAGAAACAACTCAAATAAACACCCTAACCTTACACCTAAAGCAATTAGAGAAAGAAGAAGAACAACAACAATAACAAAAAGTCAAATTGAGCAGAAGGAAAGAAATCATACAGATCAGATCAGAAATAAAGAAAAGGAAATGAAGGAAACAATAGCAAAGATCAATAAAACTAAAAGCTCGTTCTTTGAGAAGATAAACAATATTTATAAATCATTAGTTACACTCATCAAGAAAAAAGAGAGGACTCAAGTCAATTGAATTAGAAATGAAAAAGGAGAAGTAACAACTGAACTGCAGAAATACAAGGATCATGAGAGATTACTACAATCAACTATATGCCAATAAAATGGGCAATCTGGAAGAAATGGACAAATTCTTAGAAAAGCACAACCTTCCAAGACTGAACCAGGAAGAAGTAGAAAATATAAACAGACCAATCACAAGCACTGAAATTGAAATTGTGATTAAAATCTTCCAACGAACCAAAGTCCAGGACCAGACGGGTTCCCAGGCAAATTCTACCAAACTTTTAGAGAAGAGCTAACACCAATCCTCAAACTCTTCCAAAATATAACAGAGGGAGGAACAATGCCAAACTCATTCTGTGAGGCCACCATCACTGTGGCACCAAAACCAGATGAAGATGTCACAAGGAAAGTACAGGCCGATATCACTGGTGAACATAGGTGCAAATATCCTCAACCAAACACTAGCAAACAGAATCCAATAGCACATTAAGGGGATCATACACCATGATCAAGTGGGGTTTATCCCAGGAAGGCAAGAATTCTTCAATATATGCAAATCAATCCATGTGATACACCATACTCACAAACTGAAAGACAAAAAACATATGATCATCTCAATAGAAGCAGAAAAAGCTTTTGACAAAATACAACACCACTTTTTGACAAAAACCCTCCAGAGAGCAGGCATAGGGGGAAATTACCTCAACATAATAAAGGTGATGTATGACAAACCCACAGCCAGCATTTTTCTCAATGGTGAAAAATTGAAATCATTTTCACTAAGATAGGAACAAGACAAGGTTGCCCACTCTCACCACTATTATTCAGAATACTTTTGGAAGTTTTAACCACAGCAATCAGAGAAGAAAAAGAAATAAAAGGAATCCAAATCTGGAAAGAAGAAGTAGAACTGTCACTATTTGCAGATGACATGATACTATACACAGAGCATCCTAAAGATGCTAACAGAAAACTACTAGAACTAATCAATGAATCTGGTGAAGCAGCAGGATACAAAGTTAATGCACAGTAATCTCTTGCATTCCTATACACTAATGATGAAAAATCTGAAAGAGAAATTAAGGAAACACTCCCATTTGCCATTGCAAGAAAAAGAATAAAATACCAAGGAATAAGCCAAACTAAGGAGACAAAAGACCTGTATGCATAAAACTATAAGACACTGATGAAAGAAATTAAAGATGAAACAAACAGATGGAGAGATATACCATGTTCTTGGGTTGGCAAAACCAACGTTGTGAAAATGGCTTTAGTACCCAAAGCAATCTACAGATTTAATGCAATCCCTATCAAACAATGAATGGCATTTCTCACAGAACTAGAGCAAAAAATTTCACAATTTGTATGGAAACACAAAAGACTCCAAATAGAGAAAGCAATCTTGAGAAAGAAAAACAGAGCTGGAGGAATCAGGTTCACTGACTTCAAATTATATTACAAAGCTACAGTAACCAACAGAATATGGTACTGGCACAAAAACAGAAATATAGATCAATGGAAGAAGATAGAAAGTCCAGAAATAAACCCACACACATATGGTCACCTTCTCTTTCATAAAGGAGCCAAGAATATACAATGGAGAAAAGACAGCCTCTTCAAAACGTGGTGCTGGGAAAACTGGACAGCTACATGTAAAAGAATGAAATCAGAACACTCCTTAACACCATACACACAAAAAACCTCAAAATACATTAAGGACCTAAATGTAAGGCCAGACAGTATATACATCTTAGAGGAAAACAGAGGCAGAACACTCTATGACATTAATCATAGGAAGATCCTTTTTGACTCACCTCTTAGAGAAATGGAAATAAAAACAAAAATAAATAAATGGGACCTAACGAAACAAAAGTTTTGCATAACAAAGGAAACCATAAACAGGACGAAAAGACAACCCTCAGAATGGAGAAAATATTTACAAATGAAACAACCTACCAAGGATTAGTCTCCAAAATTTACAAGCCACACATGCAGCTCAATATCAAAAAAAAAACAACCCAATCCAAAAATGAGCCAAAGACCTAAACAGACATTTCTCCAAAGAAGACATACAGATTGCCAACAAACTTGTGAAAGAATGCTCCACATCACTAATCATTAGAGAAACGCAAATCAAAGCTACAGTGAGGTATTAGATTACACCGGTCAGAATCACTATCATAAAAAAAATCTACAAATAATAAATGCTGGAGAGGCTGTGGAGAAAAACGAACCCTCTTTCACTGTTGGTGGGAATGTAAATTGTTACAGCCACTATGGAGAACATTATGGAAGTTCCTTAAAAACCTAAAAATAGAACTACCATATGACCCAGCAATCCCACTACTGACAATATACTCTGAGATAACCATTATTCAAAAAGAGACATGTACCACAATGTTCACTGCAGCACTATTTACAATAGCTAAGACATGTAAGCATCCTAAGTGACTATCGACAGATGAAAGGATAAAGAAGATGTGGCACACATATACAATAAAATATTACTCAGCCATAAAAAGAAATGAAACTGAGTTATTTGCAGTGAGGTGGATGGACCTAAAGTCTACCATACAGAGTGAAGGAAGTCAGAAAGAGAAAAACAAATGCTGTATGTTAACCCATATATATGGAATCTAAAAAAAAGGAAAAAAAATGGTTCTGAAGAACCTAGGGTCAGGACATGAATAAAGACGCAGATGTAGAGAATGGACTTGAGGACACGGGGAAGGGGGGAACGGTAAGATGGGACGAAGTGAGAGAGTGGCATGGACATATATACACTGCCAAATGTAAAATAAATAGCTAGTGGGCATCAGCCGCATGGTACAGGGAGATCAACCCGGTGCTTTAATTCTACCTAGAGGGGCTGGATAGGGAGGGTGGGAGGGAGACACAAGAGGGAGGAGAAATGAGAATATATGTATATGTATAGCTGATTCACTTTGTTATACAGAAGAAACTAACACACCATTGTAAAGCAATTATACTCCAATAAAGACGTTAAAAAAATAATGTGAAAAAGGAATGCATACAGTGAAGGCTCCTTTTCTCCCCACACAGAGTACAGAAAGTTCTGTGCAAGAGATTCAGATTATAATGAAAGAATGAAGAGCCCTACAAATTGTAGCTCAAACTGAGCTGTTTGCTTTCTTATAAATAAATCTTATAAACTTCCCAGATCATTACTGCTTTTATAAGGCAACATATTTTTAAATGATGAGGCTGAAATTAGAGTGAGAATAAAAGAGCTCAGTCTCATCTCCAATGCAAAGGCTTTGAATGTTGAATTCTTTCTAGTGTTGCCCAAATATTTTCAAGATTTTTTGCACCTTCATTGATCCATCTGCAAAACTCTTTCATATCTTATTCAATACAGACACCTAAAGAATTCATTATTCTGAATAGACTAGTAAAAAAAGTGATTGTTATACTTTTCATTCTAATCTAAAAATAACAAAAAGGATTATGTTATATAACAATGTTAAATAATTCTTCAAAACTTTACAATTACATAAAACTCAGGGAAAATTATCACTGGCTTTTAACCCTAAATTTGACTTCATTTCTTTTCCCATGACTTTTGAATTTAGCAAGAAAATGATCAAATCATCTAATAATTTATTTTATAATTCATATCTTCCACATAAGGTTTAAGTTATGCACAGGACTTAAGCATAGAAATTTAGAAATGAACAAATCTGTTTCATAGTTTAAATTTGGCAGTCAGGCAATAAAACAAGTTCCTGAAACTGTAATGATATTTTTATTCTGATTTTTCATTTTTGACGAGGCTATATTATAAATATTATTGGATAATCTTCATTGTATATATTGAATAGCAGTTTCTTTTATTTTTAAAGAATTTTCTGAAATTCAGTCTTATATGATTCCTAGGTGAGAAAAATATTTACCTTACTCAAACTATTGTGCTGCTTTTTTTTTTTTTTTTGCTTAAAAAATCAGTTATCTCCATCTGAACTTCCCTTTGTTGTAAGCATTAAAGGAAGTCTCTCTCTTGTAGTGGTTCAGAGATGTGGAAATGTAATGTAGGTATTTTGCACCACTAAGTGAGACACTAGATTTATACTGGCTCTAGGCAAGACAAAGAATAGGAGGTTTGACTTGAAGATGCTACTAATTTAGGTTTCCTTTCTGTGGCCAGTGGTTCATTCCCTCTTGGCAGACAATCTAAGTAAAGCTCCCAGGAATACAAACTCTTTTGGATTTAGTTCAGTATCCAGACTTTCATTGAAGCCGAGAGATGTGATTAGATAAAAACTGAAAAGTACATCAGACCTATAGATAAATAAAAGATACACAAAGAGGGAAAGCATTAGAACCATGACACATAATGATTGAGTTGCTCTTTAAATACACTGTTCAGCATACATCTGTAATAAAATGATTTTATGAAAAATATTATCTTAATTCCCAATATTCACATTTATTTATTAATTAAAAAAAATAAATGTTCTTTCCTATGATTTCAGAAAAGTGATGTCACTGAAACTTACAATTCTTTCAGACTTTGGAAGAAACCTTCATTATCCACAGTGAAACTTTTAGGAAAATACATTAAATCAGAAATAGATTGTGTTACACTCATGTAATGTAATGTTGTCAAAGACATATATATATATATATATGTATATATGTATATATATGTATATATGTATATATATGTATATATATATGTATATGTATATGTATATGTATATGTATATGTATATGTATATGTATATGTATATGTATATATATATGTATATATGTATATATATGTATATATATGTATATATGTATATATATGTATATATGTATATGTATACATATATATATATATATATACTTCAATTAACCACCCACAGAAAAATAAAATGCAGTCATGAATACTGTATTCATTTAAGAAATAAAAGTGTTACACATATGGGGAAGCAAATATCAAATATTTATAGTTAGTATCTTTTAAAGAACTCCAGTGTTTAATCTTGCTCATTTTGTTGATCACATTTTGATAGATATATTAAATGTATTCATGTTGAATTTTTACTAATTTATTCTCTTTTAAAACTGTCCCATTTGAAAGATGATGTTCTAAGTAATGATATCATTGTATCAGCTAATAGTGATTAATCTAAATTTTGACATTTTCCCCAGAAATTCTATTTTCAGTGTTAATTCTTCTAGTAACTATGAAGATTAAATTCATGTATTTATTGAAATAAAATATTTTGTAGAAACCCCAAGGTCACAGCTACAAAAGCAGGAAATCAAAAAATGAATCTTTCTATAAAATCAAAGCAACTATTTTTCATTATTTTTCAGTAAACAAAATAAAAATAGAATAATAAGCTCACTGAAAAAAACCTATATTTCATAATGTCATTTTAAGCATTCTAGTATTGGTGTAACAAATAATTTTTTAAAAATTAATACAACTGTATTATGGAACTTTATTTTCAAATGCATACAATACTAGATTTAACTTATATATGTCAAAATACTAAGAAAGAGAATTTGGAAGAAGCAAATGAAGATAAGGAAATAATTTAAAAACATATAAGCATGTGGGAGAAATCCCAAAGGATGCTCATATGCTACCAGTTGGAAAACAACTTATAGCTTATCTGTATGTGAATAAAAATATTTCAGTCTTATATCCATGCAAGTTGTGTAAAGCAAGAATATATTTATTGGACAAAATCACTTTCTATTCATTTATCGATTTTATCTGTAATAAAACGCCATGACATATTGTCAATGACCTGAGTATTGGTCATGATTTAAATATTTTCAAATTTAATTTGCATTATTTTCTTCTCCAATAATCCAAAACTTACTATTCCATGATTGGATCTTTTCTAATTTTCTCCTGAATACTTTTGTTTTAAAATTTCTGAAAGTAAATTTAAGGCTTTTGTTGTCACTTTATTATCTGTTACTTTATATTAACCTTTGGGATTCACAGAACTTCCAATCTCTTCTTTCACTCTATAAAGTCTCTTAATTCCTTAATGAAACGTTTCTTATTAAAAACATTGTATTTTACACTAATACCCTTAAAATATAAAGGTAATTTCTAACACCAATAATAAAGCAATAAGCATATTTTTTCTTGACTCTATTAATGATTGTATATATCTCATAACATTAATAATGCATCAACTCTATTAATAGAAAAAACAAATAACTTATAATATAATATTAATATAAATATGAAGAGAAGAAAAACTGGGAAACTAGAAGACAATAGTTAAAGGACCACTCTATTTTAGTCAAATTTTGTAATCTCTCACCTCAATGAAATCGTTTTCTAAAATTATCTCTTTTAATTTGCTAATATATAAGGCTTCTGTAGACTTAAATCATACATATTTATCTATTTAACTGAGATGTTGAAAGATGATTATATATGTTTCCAGGTATAAGTTGAACATATTTAATTTGTATTGACTCAAATTTAAGTTGATTTAGTCATTATTAAATAAATGGCAATATGCAGTTTAGGTTCTGAATATATGAAAAATTATTTATTTCTCATGAGGAACACTTAGAAATGCTAGATAAAATAGAACACTTTTCAATGCATACTAGATCTTTAAAAGCAAATAAAATACTAATGAAATTCTAATTAACTATAAATGAAGAAGAAATTAAAAATCATAAGACTTTATAGCTCTATTAATCTAGATAATTCATTTTTAAACACAGGCTGAGAATGCATAGTAAAAGGCAAAACTACTCTATAGAAGAACTTCAAATGTACTGTGTAGATGTAGAAATATGGAGTTGATAAGTAAGATACTAAAGGGAAATTATTAAATTGTAAAAAAGATCTATGGAAAATATGCAGAATTTCATACAGAAGGAAGAAAATGGCATTGTGAAAGAGGAGAGAGATTGTATATCTAAAACAAGTATCATGAAGAAAGGCTTGACATAATGAGAAAATCCTACAATTAAGCAGGAATTGGCCAAGAACTCTCTAGAACTGTCAGAAGATGTGGTTTCTCAAATGAATAACATTGCACTTATTTAGGATGGAGTAAATAAACATAAATCCTCAATGAAATCTCAAGTAAACAACCTAACTTTTTATGTAAGGAACTAGAAAAAGAAAAAAAATAATTAAGTCCTAAGTTAGTTGAAGGAAAGAAATAATAAAGATCAGATCAGAAATAAATGAAATAGAGACTAAAAAAAATAGAAAAGCTTAATAAAACTTAAAAGCTACTTCTTTGAAAAGATAAATAAATTGATAAACCTTTAGCTGGATTCATCAAGAAAAAAGAGAGAAGTTAAATAAATAAAATTGGAACTGAAAGAAGAGAAGTTACAACAGACACCAGAGAAATACAATGGATCATAAGAGATTACTACAAATATTATTCTCCAATAAAATGGACAAACTAGAAAAACTGCATAGATTCCTGGAAACATACAATCTCCTAGGACAATATGAACACATCAATCACCAGTAACAAACTGAATCAGATTAAAAAAAAAAAAAATCTCCCAAATGACAAAAGTCCAGGACCAGAAGTCTTCTTCTTAGGTGAATTTTACTAAACATTTAAAGAAGTGTTAACATACATTCTTCTCAAATTATTCCCTAAGTTGAAGAGGCAGGAACAATTCCAAATTCATTCTATAGGCCAGCATCACCCTGATACCAAAATCAGAGAAGAACACCACAAATAAAATTATAAGCCAATATCAGTAATGAACATAGATGCAAAGACCCTCAACAAAATATTAGCAAAACAAATTCAACAATACATTGAAAGGTTCACACACCATTATAAAGTGGGAATAATCCCAGGGATGCAAGGATCAGTCAATATCCAAAAATTGAGAAATATGATACACCAACTTAATAAATTGAATAAAATGATCATCCCTACAGATGCAGAAAAAGCTTTTGACAAATTAAATGTCAATTTATGATAAAAACTCTCAACAAAGTGAGTGTAGAGGAACATAATACAAGTCAACATAATAAAAGGCATATATGTCAAGCCTACAGTCAACATCATGCTCAATAGTGAAAAGCTGAAAGCATTTCATCTAAGATCAAGAGCAAGACAATGATGCCTACTGTCACCACTGTTATTGAACATAGTACTTGAAGTCCTAGCCACAGCAATTAGAGAAGAAATAGAAGTAAAAGGAATCCAAATTGGAAAGGAAGTAAAAGTGTCATTGTTTGCAGATGAAATGACAATATATGTAGAAATCCTAAATATGCCATCACAAATATTACTAGAGCCAATAAATGAAACCAGTAAAGTTGCAGGATACAAACTTAATGTACAGAAATCAGCTGAGTTACTATACACTAGCAATGAACTATTAGAAAAATAAATTAAAAAAAATTTACAATTGTATCAAAAATAATGAAATACTTAGGAATAAATCTGACTAAGGAGGTAAAAGACCTTTACTTGGAAAATTATAAGACACTGATGAAAGAAATTGAGGATGACACAAACAAGTGGAAAGATATACCATGTTCATGGACTGGAAGAACTGGATACTGTTAAAATGACTATATTCCCTAAGGCAGTCTACAGATTTAATGCAATTCCTATCAAAATGCCAATAGCATTTTCACAGAACTGGAAAAATCTTTCTAAAATTTGTATGGAACCATAAAATACCCCAAATAGCCAAAGCAATCTTGAGAAAGAAGAAAAATCTGGATGTATCATTTTGCCTGGTTTCAAACTAGACTACCAAGAGAAAAAAATCAAAATAGTATTGGACTGGCACAAAAGCAGACATACCGATCAATGGAACAGAATAGTGAGCCCAGAAATAAACACAGATTTATCTGGTCAATTAATCTGACAAATGAGTCATAAATATAATGTGGGCTAAAGGCAGCCTCTTTAATAAATGGTATTGAAAAAACTGGACAGCTATGTGTAAATGAATCAAACTGGACTACTCTCTCACACTGTATACAAACATGAACTCAAAATGGATTAAAGCTTTAAAATATGAGACGTGAAACCATAAAACTCCTAGAAGAAAACATACATTGTATGGTCTTTGACACTCGTTTTCCCATTTTTTTTTTTTTTGATCTGTCTCTTCAGTCAAGGGAAACTAGAGAAAAAATAAACAACTAGGACTAAATCAAAGTAACAATTTTTTGCATAGGAAAGGAAACCATCAACAAAAAGAAAATATCACCTACTGACTGGGGGAAGATATTTACAAATGATATATCTAACTAGGGGTTAAAATCTAAAGTATATAAAGAAGTTATACAACTCAACAAAAAAATAAACAAGCTGATTAAAAAAATGAGCAGAGGACCTGAATAGACATTTCTCCAGAGAAGACATATAGATGGCCAACACAGACACGAGAAGATGCTTCACATCTCTAATCATCATGGAAATACAAATGAAAACCACAATGAGATATCACCTCAAACATGTGAGAATGGCTTTTATCAAAAAGAAAACAAATAAGTGTTGGCAAAAATGTGGAGAAAAAGGAATCCTCCTGTACTGTTGGTGGAAATGTAAATTGATGCAGCCACCATGGAAAATAGTATGGAGACGCTCAAAAAATTAAAAACAGAACTACCATAATATCCAGGAATTCTACTTCTGTGTATTTTTTCCAAAGAAAACAAAAACACTAATTTGAAAAGATATATGTAACCCTATGTTCATTGCAGTATTATTCACAATAGCCAAGGTATGAAAATAACGTAGGTGTCTATTGATAGATGAATCAATATAGAAAATAATGAAATCTTGCCATTTGTGATATGGATGGACTGAGAGGGTATTATGTTAAGGAAAAAATTCAGACAGAGAAAGACAAAACCATATGACTTCTATATGGAATCTAAAATATAAAATAAATGAAAAAACATAAAAGAGAAACAAAGTCATAAATATGGAAAAAAAAAGTCATTGCCACAGGGGAAGGGTGTGGGGGGATGAGTGTAATAGGTTAGGGAAATTAAGAGTATTAATTAACTTCCAGTAACAAAATAAATAAGTCAAGGGGATGAAATGTACAGCATGGGGAATATAGTCAGTAATAATGCAATATCTTTGTATGGTGGCAGTGAAATACATCTATGTGTATCAATATGAGTTGCACTTCATAATAATAATATTGAGCAATGAATGACATTTGTAAAATGACTTTACAATATGATAGAGTATAATAGAAATTTTATAAATTTTACAACACAATAAACAGTAATGTATAGTATGGAGAGTAATTTTCATATTAAAAAGATCACAGAAACAGCAATCAGGAGGAGAAACACTACATCACAATAATAGTTACTTGTATTGGAAGGAGAAACAAGGGGAGATCTGTTCATAAATGGCCTAGCAGTTCATAATGGTTTAGGTGTAACAGAGTAGAGAGAGAGAGAGAGAGAGAAAGAGGGAGGAGGGGATGCAGGAGCATTTGTTACATTTCTTTTGAGCTTTCTACATATTTGAACTATTTCACAATTAAAAAACACTTTAGTATGATTGCACACATTCTTCATATTGCTATACTCTTTGGGTATGACCTTAGGTACTGTTCTTAAAAAAAAAAAAAAAGGAAGAAAAACACTATAAAACTAAATCAATCAATGAACTTATTCCACAGGACTAAATGTGATATTGAGAGCATAAAGTCTTAGACACAAGAGATTTTAATGTCAAAAATTTAAGAAACCTTAACTTCAAGAATTGATCTGAGACACATCACCCCCCACAGTTCCAAAATATTCTCTGAAACATTAAAACCACCTTGATACCAATTTACAGGAACTAGTTACATAAATTAAGATCTATCTAAATGATGTAATACTGTGCAGATCCCTCTCCTCAAATAAGGGAAACACCTCTTCACATACTGCTTTGTAATGATCCTCACAATATACTGAAAAGTTAAAGAACAAAACAGAAGCAAAGCAAGGTGCAGAATGATGTTTTACATATGAAATTTATATGTACAATTTCATATTAACTGAGAAATAAATTAACAAAAAATAGGTATGGAACCTGATATATTTACATTTTATGGAAGGCTAACTTCTGGAATACTAAATATATATATATATATATATATATATATATATATATATATGAAATATTGAAGCATGTAACCATCTGCTATTGACAATCTAACTTTGCTTGTTAATTTCCTGGTGTCAATGTCTCTGGTGATATACTGAATTATAGAAGATCTGAAGTATGGAGATTTAACAACTCTCTAATTAAACTGCAGTATTTGTGCAACAAATGAAGACTATTTCAGAATAAATTAATATCAATAAAAAACAAGAAACTAGCCTGGGTGTTTTGTGGGAAGCTACCAGAGCAGTCATGAGGGATAGAATAATTTGCTTTGTGGCAACAGCAGCACAAAAAGTATACATTGAGTACCAGTGTCAATTAGAAGAAGTTAATGAGATGTAAAAAGTTACACAATAAAGGAGGTAACCTAGGACCCTCCAGCTTTGAATAGAATGAGAGAAACAAAATTCTTTGTGGTGAATAACACAGACAATGTGTTAAAGCTTAATGAACAAACCACTAAGAAAGGGAAATAAATTTAACAATTTACGTGCATATGATCAGAATGCAAAAAGTAGGAAAATATATTTAATAAGGAGAACCTTTTTCTGGTTAAATAATGATTATCAAAAATATTTCAGAATATTTAGCATATAGTAAATTTATGCTTGCTGAAAATTCTTCACAATGAAAATTCCTGTATGAATGAATACACTGTGGATTAAAAGATAACTTTATTTCTTCTCAGACTTTGTGAAATAAGATAAATTACTGAATTACTTAGTTTTAAAAATATATTACCATAAATTGAGTTTGTAAATTTTAAAAAGTTGCTTGTAGTAAAGGAATATCTTACAAATTAAATGTGGACGTTGCCCTATACTTTTAAACTTAAGATTCACTGACTAATTTAATTTGCATGGTGCTATATCTTGTTTCTTCAGTAGCATTTTATGATAAAGATTTTAAATGAATATTTGCAAATAAAATCAACAACTAATATATAGTCAATAGCAGAATTTTTAAGATCGCCATTGAAAACTGTCATAACAAAGCACTACAGCAAGGAGTTTATCATACTTTTTTCAAGATGTAACTGAAAGCATGTTAGATAAAATATAGAAGATCTATTGCTCGCTCATATTCTTTCACTTAAAGCTAAAGTTTTTAAAACAGCACAAAAGAGGATACGGGATAAGACACAAAGAGTTCTCAGGGCAATTATCAGTCAGCCATCTGAATAGAAAAGAAAACCCAACGTAAAGACCCAAGAATCTGGAGTTTTTTTTTTTTTTTTCCTTAGAGCAATTTGCTTATTAAGAGTCAGCCAAGGTTCAAGAGGTTAAGAAAAAACTTTCCATACCTTTATGGAACAGGGAGGGCAAAAGTTGGAACCTTAAGCCTACCAGAGGAAACATAATCCACCATTTCCTAGCAATGGAAAAAAAAACTAGAAATACTGAAATTGTTACTCAAGTCCAATTTGGGATGGTCTCTGTCCTGACATTGGATTTAGCTATATGATGATTACTAATGCTCCTAGCTTACTGCCACATGTAAATACTTTCTAGAAGAAGACAAATCATTTTAAGTCTCATGTTATTTCTATACTTTTTCTAGTGGTGTGCAAGATAACCAGTGTTAAGATAGAAAATTTTATCCTGGAATGCATTTATTAGAAAAAAAGAGAAATGAAATTAATGATGTACATATATAGGTCAAGAAGTTAATCAAAGAAGAAGTTAATCTGATGAACTAAAGAATAAAGATCAGGAAAGAAAATTATAAAATAAAAAATAAACACATACGTAAGTATCAATAGTGATAACTGATGTTACTTAATAAAATAACTGAAGTTGATAAATTTATGACCTCTGGTGAGAGTAATCAAGAGAAATTATAAGGTATATTAGAAA
Organism: Grampus griseus; assembly: GCF_964374135.1. NCBI lineage: Eukaryota > Metazoa > Chordata > Mammalia > Artiodactyla > Delphinidae > Grampus > Grampus griseus. The sequence goes on from NC_139012.1 coordinate 51,602,254, forward strand.
TTATATTACCAAACTTTTCATTCTCTCCCACCATCAAAATAGCTCTATGCCTGTAAGATATTTTTATTACAATTATATGACAATATAAATATATGCTAAGAAAATAATGGGATACAATCCTTACTATGTGGCCAATAAAATATTAGGGGCAAAAGTATGCTACCTATCCTATTTGTCTCTTTCCTTAAAGCATACATATAACTCCTTTGTCTTTGTGATTTAAAATGATAAAATAAAATTAAAGAATTATAACTATGATGTACATGGTATAACTTGAAACCCTGGTTAATATCTGATCACTGGAATATTGCTTATTTCAATGTGCTACAATTTATCAAATAAGTTATTGTGAGCTGTCAATTGACCATATAATAACACGTACTTGGTTTGTCAAAAATCTCTGAAAGTAGTAAAATCTAAATCACAAAAATAACATCTATAAAGCTGAATTAAAATATTTAAATTCTAATATAAATTTTTGTCCTAGCAATTGTACTGTTTAATACTGTGAGCTCATCCTAAACACATAGTAAAAATGTATGTCACTCATTTAGCCAATGATTATATGACTTCTTTTAACAGTATTTCTCATTAATATATTTTTAAAATAGATTTATGTTTTAACTCTGAACTAGGCAGAAATTTCCTTAAGAAGATAGAAAGGTTGTTTCAGAAATTTTATCTGAAATATCTCAGGTTACTCTACATATAAGAAAGTGCACAGTTAATATTTATTTTACCCATGAATGGGTAAAAAAAATGTTGAGAGTTTAGCTACACCACTCCACGGTATTTCTGCCTCAGCATCCATTTCCTTTGGCAAAGCAGCCTGCAGGGACCTTAAACTAACAGTAGCCCCCTTGTGCAAACTCATACCCTAGAAAGCAGCACACAGAATCACAGGGAATATAAATTCCTGATGCAACTTTCCAAACAGCCCTTATGATTAACAGCTTCCTGACTCCCAGTGCATAGTCTGTCTTATATGCCTCTTAGATAATACTCCCTGTGGGGCTTACCAAAACCCTGTTCTTTTGGTTTAAATTGACCAATTTTTTTAAAAACGTTTTTTTTTAATTGGAGTATAGCCGATTAACAATGTTGTGATAGTTTCAGGTGCACAACAAAGGGACTCAGCCATACATGTACATGTATCCATTCTCCCCCAAACTCCCCTCCCATCCAGGCTGCCACATAGCATTGAGCAGAGTTCCTTCCCTGTGCTATATAGTAGGTCCTTGTTGCTTATCCATTTTAAATACAGCAGTGTGTACATGTGAATTAACCAATTTGGCCCCAGCCTGGGAACCCAAAAGCACTGCATCCAGGGACCCTAATAAAGGTATGCCCCAGGTTGACCTTTCTGCTTGGCACTCTGCCTTGACTTCCCACTGTGGCCCCTACAGGCATGTTGGTTACTTCCTCCAGGACCTGTGAATAATAAACTTTGCTATTTCAGTTGCTCTTGTGGTCTGCTGCTGAGCCCATCTATAACTAATGAGAACCTACTATACAGCACAGGGAATTCTCAGTGATCTGTGGTGACCTAAATCGGAAGGAAATATAAAAAAGAGTGGAAATGTGTATACGTATGACTGATACTTTGCTGTACAGCAAGAAACTAACACAATATTGTAAAGCAACTATACTCCAATAAAAATTAATTTTTAAAATTTTTAAATAAAAATAATGTTGAAAAAAATCAGACCCTGTGCTCCACCTAATACATGTCAATTTAACAAAATCATAGCAATGATGGAATGAATAAAATGATTTAATTTTAATTTGTTGAGACATACCCTTAAATTATTTTTTATTATTTTTATTTATTTTTATTTTTTTTTTGCGGTACGCGGGCCTCTCACTGCTGTGGCCTCTCCCGTTGCGGAGCACAGGCTCCGGATGCACAGGCTCAGCGGCCATGGCTCACGGGCCCAGCTGCTCCACGGCATGTGGGATCTTCCCGGACCGGGGCACGAACCCGTGTCCCCTGCATCGGCAGGCGGACCCTCAACCACGGCACCACCAGGGAAGCCCTTAAATTATTTTTTGACAGAGCTATCCAGTATAAGGAAAATAAAGGCCATAATTTTTTAAATAATCATTTTTAGTCAAACAAAGTTGATCAAAAATCAATTAGTTGATCAGAATATTCTAATATGCTGGAAAATGACCTTAATATTTAAAACTTGCTCTCAAGTTATCATAGTTTGCAAAGATGTATTTCCTTAGCATTGGTTGATAAAAAAGTAAACATAACAGATATAAAATAGAATAATGTATAACCAGTGGAAATTAAGTACAGCTAAAAGACCTGTAATGTTTTATTAGGAATTAGAATAAATGAAAAAGATGACACCAGAAGCTTATAAAACCAAAAATAATTTTGCTTTGCTTTTGCTTTTTTGTGTTTATATTTTTATGGAGATTCATATTATCTTATATCTTATATTGATTTTTTCACAATAAATAAGTGAAAAGCAATTTGGTACAGTGAACAAGAAAGAAGTCTTCAAGTTTATCAAAGAAACCACACCAATTACCTATATGACTTGGAAAGATTAATTAATTTCTTTATGACACCATGAATTATGCTCTTTTGTCTATTAATTTAGTGTTGCCAGACAAAAAACAAAAGCTAACATAGGCAGATGCTTTCAGTTTCCTCTACCAGTTAAAGGAATTACTCCTTTAAGGAAGTTGAGGTTACTGGTTAAAATACTTCTTTGACTTTAGTGTTTTGTTTTGTTTTGTTTTGTTTTGTAGTACATGGGCCTCTCACTGCTGTGGTCTCTCCTGTTTTGGAGCACAGGCTCTGGACGCGCAGGCTCAGCGGCCATGGCTCACGGGCCCAGCCACTCCGCGGCATGTGGGATCTTCCTGGACCGGGGCACAAACCCGTGTCCCCTGCACTGGCAGGCGGACTCTCAACCACTGCACCACCACCAGGGAAGCCCGACTTTAGTGTTTTTTGTTTGTTTTTTTAAGACTCAGCATGCTACCTATTATCTGTATTTGCTCCCAACATGTTACAATTCTTCTTTTGGGCTGAGGCTTTCAGAATCCTGACTCTACTGTTAAAATTCATTGTTTTGAATTACAATCCATTTTTGTTAGTTTGTTTCTCCTTTCCTATAGTATCTATTGCTGTACAAAGTCCAGAATTCAGATTCAGTTTCAAGGGATTTAGGGAATGAAAGAAGATGTGAACTTAATGATGATGAACATTTCAGTAAAATTTCAAATTTTATGGAAGTGGTTTAAAACAGATTGCTCTTACCAATATTGTCTCATCAATTTCAAAAGATATAAACAAAAACTACGACTTTATTGTTTATCTTATCACAAATTATCCACAATTTTATCTTTTTTTCACCCTATGCAAAGAATACATTTTATAGCTGTTTTTCTATGCCATTTACAAGTTTTTAAAAGAAGTCTTATAATTCTGTGCTTAATCTTCTTCATGACTTTGTATTACTAATGAAAAAAACCTGCTTTCACACTTAAAATTTTTTAAATTCTTTACTTTAGAATTTAAAAATTATTTCCTCTGAAATTACAATTTGTTTACCCTTTTGAAAAGCAGGTTCCCTTTGGATACAAAATGCTTATAGTTTTTATGCATCATATAAATATATTTTATTTGTTAAAAACTACTTTATTTTACTTTTTAGAAAAATTTTTGAATGTTTATAGATTTGCAGAAAAGTCATGAAGATAGTACAGAGATTGCCCATATGTTGCACATTTTTTCCCCTATTACAAACAATATTACATTAATATGATACATTTATCACAATTAAGAAACCAATATTGATACATATTATTAACTAAAGTCCATACTTTGTTAAGATTTCCTGAGTTTTTATGTAATACTCTTTTTCTGTTACAGGTTCCCATCTAGATACCACATTAGAATAACGTGTCAGGTCTCCTTAGGCTCCTCCTAAGTCTGATTTCTCAGACTTTCATTGGTCTTGATGACCTTGAACATTTTCAGGAGTACTGATTTGTGTTTTATGGAATGTCCCTCCATTGGGATTTTTCTGGTATTTTTCTCATGAGTAGACTGGAGTTATAGCTTTTTGGAAGGAAGACCACAGAGGTAAAGTACCATTTTTCTCATCATATCAGATAAGGGTACATAAAACCAACATGATTTGTCACATTTGTCAGCTTGCTCCACTAGAAAGTTACATGTTTTCCTCCTTTCTGTATTGTATTGCTTGCAGAAAAGCTACTATATCCAAGCCACACTTAAAAGTGTTAGTTACACTTCATGTAGAGGGTGGAGTATCTACATAAATTACTTGGAATTATTCTGCAAAAGAGATTAGTCTTTCTCCCCTCTTTTACTTATGCAATGATTATTTATATTAGTATGGACTCATGGATATTTATTTTATATGTTGGATTATAATTCACTACTTATTTATTTATTTTATTTCTCAAAATACCTCAGTTTTGTGAGCACTTTCACTTGGCTCCTTATTTCTTTGACATACCTCTCATCACTGAGAATTTTTGTTTGCTTATTTTCTTGTTTGTTTGTTTTAGTAATTCCTTTCTTTGTAACACTAGAAGATGTTCCAGACTCCTCTTGTACATATCTTGCTTCAGACCTGTAATCAGTTATTTCTCCAAGGAATGCTGGTCTCTTTTATTAAAGAATGATATTAGAAACGAAGATCTGTGCACAATATATAGTTTTATTTTTAATAGAATTTTTAAAAAGAGTTAGTTTATTTTGCCTCTAAGGATCTTGTTCTTTCACTCTTTTCTGTGGCTTTCTTGAGTCTTCGTTAATATTCAACTGTTATATGTATTGCCATAAATATTTGAATCAGTAAAAGAACAATTATATATTTCATAGGTACTGCTGAATGCAGTTAAAGAAATTGTGCCTAATTCCATTAGCTTAGACTATAATAAAAAGCTGAAGGGAAATTATTTTATTTCCAATAGTGCTTTAGATCAAGCTCTTTTTCTCTTACACACAGATATATTATCACAAGGTTGTTAGAATTCATCTTTATGTTCCCAATTTTTTCTCCCCTGAGTGAATATAGAACTCTTCTAGATCCTATGAATCTAGATTCTTAAAGTATTATGATAAATGTGTAACCATCAAACATTAAAAGAGACTTCAAGTTTAAGCAGTGTTTTGTTAGCACCTGCTTGTTCATCTTTTAGTGATTTTTAATTAAAATGAAAAAAATCTGCTAAAATATAAGCAATATAAAAACTCAAATAAATTTGAAACATAGAAAAAAACACTTTATATAATATTAAAAAATAACATGAATCTCTCTAAATATTAATACACTGAAGAAGAGTTGAAAATAAAACAATTTTTATGTTGTCCTCAAAACATTGTCTAAAAATAAAACATGCCTATAAAATAACTTCCCCATTCTCTTCCTCCTTACTGAAGCAAAAATTATGTTTTGGTCATGGGAATTCTTGAGGTAACTGCACTCATATATTCCTTACTAAACCTATTCTTTAATTCTGTATACATTCATTAATTCATCAAGTAGTATTTGACTTAGCTCAAACTGTGTTTCCTCAAGGAGGCACAGTCATATTATCCTTTTATTAAAAAAAACAAAAAACTAGATATTTTGTATTACTTATTCCAAGTACTTCCTTAAAAGTACTTGGACTTCCCTGGTGGTGCAGTGGTTAAGAATCCACCTGCCAATTCAGGGGACACGGGTTTGAGCCCTGGGCTGGGAAGATTCCACATGCCATGGAACAACTAAACCCGTGCACCACAAGTACTGAGCCTGCGCTCTAGAGCTCTCGAGCCACAAATACTGAGCCTGCGTGCCACAACTACTGAACCCCGTGTGCCTAGAGCCTGTGCTCCACAACAAGAGAACCCACCACAATGAGAAGCCCATGCACCACAACAAAGAGTAGACCCCACTTTCCACAGCAAGAGAGAGAGCCCACACACAGCAAAGAAGGTTCAACACAGCCAAAAATAGATAAGTAAATTAGTTAATTAATTGTTTTAAAAAGTACTTATCATAATCAAAAATTATCATGTCCGTTTAATATCCTTATCCCACTACTAGAATATAAATTCATTGAGGAAAGAGAACATCTCTATCCATCTTATCCACTGTTGTATCCATTATCATATCTGCTACTGTATACATTGAGTAATATTGTATTACTTGTATACTTGATGAGTGAATAAGTGAACGATTTGAAAAATGAGAATCTACATGTTAAATAGTATTCAGAATTGTATCATATTTTAATCATAATAGCAGAGATCAGTTATAAGGCTCACTGCTCTGATTAATTTGTACTAACTTACCACTAATAGGATCACTTTGACTACAAATTTCTATCAATCTACTCTTTTAGAAATGTTTAACCTTTGTTCCAAAGAATACTGATTTCAGAAGATGCTTTTTGGGAAGGGGTGAATTTCACACTTCAAATGAATTTCAATTTTAACTTAATATTTCACTATAGAGATTCACAATTGTTACTGGCAAAAGTAAAATATAGGACTTTATTTAGTAAGCAAACCTCGTTAACTTTTTGTATTCTAGGATTTTTCAAATGTATTCAGTCACAAACTGTTTTTCTTTTAAATATTTGTTGTCATTTTCTTCAAAATAGTATATCTCAGAATCTAAAGTCAGGATTGTGCATGAAATGAAGATGTTATTTTTATATGGTTGATGGATTTTTTAAGTTCAAGACAATTTTTGAATTTGTTTCTTTAAAAATTTATGATTTTCAGATAGTCCTTCTGTTTGAAAACATCTTTTTTTATTTTATAGTCCATCGAAGATGGTTATCATTCTCAAACCTATATATCCAGCAAAATTCACAAGTATAGTTAATTTAACTTATTGATAAATTTATTGAATAGGAAACTAGAAACAAAGAATAGATCAAATGGCAATACCTATAGGGAACTTCCTCCAGGCTCACATTGATTTATTAATCATGAGAAAACTATTTTCTCAAGTCAAGAGACAGAGTTTTTCTCTAATAGCCTCATGGTCTTCAATCTATTGACATTGCCACACACACACACACACACACACACACACACACACACAAGATATTGTCCTTTTTTTTTTCTTGACATGTTCTTTATGAATCATAGTAATATTTAACCCTAGTGATATTTTCTTATCGAAATACTCATTTACCATCTTTAAAAAAATAATATATTTATAATTTTTCCATTTATTAATATCAGTTTAAAGGTGGGACTTATACCACATCTCTACTCAAGTTCAAAGTTAAATAGAGGATTCCATCTCAATTTAGCATCACCTGTGCCTTAACATGCCTTACCCCATTTAACTTCTGTGCTATATGAACATTCTCTCTTTTTTGCTTGGTTAAATCCTAATTATCCTTTGAGTTTTTTCCTTAAGTATTAGTATTACCTCCTTGCTGAATATTCTCCAACATTATCTTGATTGGTAAGTAAGCACTAACCTCTATCTTGCATCTGTACCTTTCTTTATCTGAACTGATAATATCATATTTGAATCATTCTCACATTTTTTTTTCTCACTAAATTATGAAATACTTGCAGGCCAAGGTTGGGAAGATAATTTTATGAGAACCGACTTTACACGATTTATTCTACTAAACACTTTATCTAGTTTATCTTATTTGATACAATGATGATAAACAATATTTACCTCCATAGAGTTGAGGAACAAGATTCTTAGGGTAATTAATTCATTCGAGGTTAAACAGCTGGTGATTGGGCACTTCTATTTAACCATATATCATCTGATGCCAGAGGTTACACTCTTCATTATCAGTTGCATTTTTCATATGTAAAGCAAAAAAAAAATTTATATTGAAAATTAAGAGAGAACTGGAATTATTGAATGAAGAGATGAGAGGCTAAGAATGGATAATTCTACTTCTGTCTAAAAAGATAGCATTTTCTGGGACTTTTGTAGGCTCTCTCACTATTAGGCTAAATGGGTAAAGAAAATATTTGAGGTTGGTGTAAGAACATATAGGTAGTGAATGATATATATAGGATTCCAAATTTGTTTCAGTTGACCCAAAGAATATGTTCTTTGCATGCTGTTTATTAAATGTTTACCAGGTGTGAAGCATTGGGCTATATATTTTTAGAATTCTGCCTGTTTAAAATACTTCAGATTTATCACTAGTTCTGTTAATACTAGATTCTTTTAATTACTCTATGAATAAGCTGATTTGTATATCAGTTAGCAGTGATAGAATTGAATTCATAAGGTCTTACTTAAAATATATCTTAGCTTGTTTGTTTGTTTTGTTTTGTTTTGTTTTGTTTTTTAAAGGAAAGCCAGTTTATTAGTTCCTTACTCTATGCTAGATACACTATAAGTAGTGATAGGATTGTAGTGAACAAATATGTATGATGACACCTGGCCATTTGGAGCCTGTATTTTAATAAAACATAAAGGTATTAAACACATAAATACAATCATTGTAAGGCTAAAAAGAGTATCACAAGGTGCTAAGTGTTCTTTACTGAGTCACTGATTCAGACCAGATGCATAATATTGCCATGATAATATCACTAATTTTAAAAAAATAATTCACTTGAAAAATAAAAGTTTTTTTTTTTCCATATAAACTATCTGTTCACTGCAGGCTGTCTGGAGTCTCTGCTTCACATTATATATACTCTGATATCCAGATGATGTAATAACTGCAATTAAGAGCATGGCTATTCTCTTTGGTAGATAACAAGAGAGGATGGGAGGGGATAGAACTTAGAACTGCCCATTACCACTCATATGTCTTTGGATAAAGTAAGTTTCATGAAAACAACTAAAATTAAGCAGATTGAAAAGTAAAATTTTTAGATGTAGATAGAAACAGAACTGAAAATCCTTCTTGAATGCCCTAATGCCTATCCCAAAGATTTCAAATTTTGTCATGCTAATTATGGGACCTATGAAGATATAGAGAGATGCTAAATGAGAACCAACTTCTGAGCTTAGAAGAAAGATCTGCTCCTTTTCCCTAGTTAAAATTTTGAAAATTTTCAATTTTCCATAATTACTAAAAAAAAAGTTGTTTGTAAAAATTAAACCATGAAACAGAGAAACTTAAATTTTCTTTAAAATAATTTTTATCTTCTACTCTATTTACATAGAAGCTCCAGCAATATCCATCATGCTAATAAACTTTAGATATTTTCTGGGTCGTTAAGTGTTCTTGACAGCATAAGAGAAATGTATAGGGTACTAATTGTAGAAGAAAAATGTAGAGATGAAGAAGAAAGTAATCTTAAGAGATCATCTGTCAGAAAATATTGCATTCTATAATTTTATTTTTTAAATATTTATATTTTGATTTCTCTATTTTGCTACTATTAAGTTTTTGACAATGAAAGTTCTGTTACTGGGATATAAATAAAACATACTATTTAAAACATCTGCAAGACAAGAAATAATGAAAAAACCCATTCCTAGTGGGCTCACCCACCCTCCATATAAGGGTACTCCATTATCACAGAATCCAAAGGTGAATAGAAATTGACAATCAATACAAATTAAAATAAACAAACAAACAAAAAGCACATTGGCTTCTGAGATATGTTGTAGACTTAATGGAATTAGGAATAACATTAACCCAATTCAGAATTAAGTTAGAAGAAGCAGTTTTTTAATGCATATGTACACAGAAAATTACACCTCAAGGCTTTCCCCCTTTTACTGTGATTTATATTACTTCCCAAGTGAGTTTTATACCTATTATTAGGGACCCAATACAATCTGAAAGGAACAGTACCACCCTTCTTCCATTATATTACTGAGCTTTGTTTTAGCTAATTTGGGCTGCTATACAGAGTATCATAGAATGGGATGGAAATTTATTTATTACAGTTCTAGAGGCTGGAAAGTCCAAGATCAAGGCACAGGCAGATTCAGTGTCTGGTGAGAATCCATTTCCTTATTCAAAGACAGCCATCTTCTCACTGTGTTCTCACATGGCCAAAAGGGTGAGAGAGAAATCTGGAGTGTTTTTTATAAGGGCATTATACCTTTTATGAGGGATTCACCCTCATGGTTTGATCATTTCTCAAAGGCTCCTCCTCTAAATATTATTGCATTGGGAATTTGGTTTCAACATATGAATTCTGAGGGACACAATCATTAGTCTACAGGTTTCTACCCCAAGACCCCCCAAATTCATGTTCTTCTTGCACACCAAATACACTTATCAGATCCCAGTACCTCCCCCTCCAAATCATAACTTGTTCAGTATCAACTTTTAAAGTCTAAATTCAAAGTTGCATCTAACTATTGTCTAAATCAGATAATGATTGAGGCTCAATGTAAGATTCATCCTGAGACAAAATTCCTCTCCAGCAATGAACTTGTGAATCAAAACATGTTATGTGCTTCCAAAACAAAATGATAAGATAGGCCTAGGATAGACATTCTTGTTCTAAAATGGAGAAAAGAAATTGATAGTCACAAGGAAGTCCAAAACCTAGTGGGTGTTGACCTAAGACAAGTAGACTGCTAAATATTTCTCCAGCAAAGGCGGGTTTATCTGGGATCAGCAGAGAATTGCAATTCAGGATCTGAAGTCATGGCAAGCCATGTGCAAGTCCCTGCATGGCAAGGGAAGAACACTTTTATAGAGGGAAAATGGAAGTTAGGAAGACTATTGTAAGCAAAAGTCTATGACTTTTCATTGGCTGAGTCCTTTCTAGGAAAGAAAAGAAGTCTTTCTTCTTCCTGTTGGCTTTGCTATACTCACAGGGCATGAGAGCTCTTCCCTCTGGCATCCTTATTCTATTTAATTGAGGTTTCTGTTTATTAATTTTTTACATTTTCTCCTTTGGATCAAGATCTTTCTCTGAAAGCATTGCTGACCAAAAGTTAGGTTTTCCATTTTCAGCAGATTTTTATCCTTCAATACCAGAAGGACCTTTCCTGAGCGTAGTGTCTCATGTTGGAGGAAAAGTGCACAGATTGGAAACCTACTGAGGTCACATTCGAGTAATAAGTGAGGTAAGAGGGAGAACTCTCATATGCTTTTAACTAAAGTACACATGTTATCAAGATCATAGACATAGTAGGTCATCTATTTATTATGTCATCATCAAGGATTTGGCAGACAAACTTCCAACAGGTCTAGTTCAGATACTTTGGGAAAAATGTCTCATCAGATGTGTGCTTCAATTTTAGGAAATTTTTACTGTTAGGTCACCAGATGATGTGCAGGTCCACTCAGTGTTCTGTGCTTTCTTTAATTGTGTCATGTGAATCCAAGAGTCTATTTTTTGGAGTTTGGTTGCACAAGGGTTGGTTAACAGTACCTGATAAGGGACTCTGCAGTGAGGTTGAAGAGAGTCCTTCTGGTGTCTTTTCCAATAGATGAAACCTCCAGGTTGCAAGATGCAGTGCTTAAGGTCTTAATCACCCAAGAGTGCACTGTGAAAAGATGGCTCTACCAAAATATAGTTATTTTTAATAGAAGCAACTGGGATTTTGCAATATTGGAATATCTCTTCTTTATCCTGTTGTGGGTCAAAGAGGAAGGAGCTAAGTGCATTGGATATCCTGTGACTATCTCAAAGAATAAGAGTGTGAATTCCAAAAGGAGTGAATCTGAGATTTAGAAAGAAAAATAATAATGCTTTTGGCCAAGGCATTTGGAGAGCCTCTACAAATTTTGCCAATTGAGTCTTAATAATTTTGTTAATGTATTCAACTAAAGCAGAAGATCATGGGTAGTAAGTGCAGTGAAAGTGTAAAACCAACCAAACAGCACAGACTTGTCAAAGCCCTGGCCGGTAAAATGGGTTGCTTGATCACTATGAAGTTAAAAAGGAGTTCGCCAAATAGGGTTAATCTTTTCCAAAAGGACTTTAGCCACAGAAAAGGTATAGTCTGTCTGCAAGGAAAGGCTTTGGCCCACTGTGAAAACATACAGACAATGACTTAAACATATTTATATTCATAAGATGGAGAAAGTTTTATGAAATCTATTTGCTCAACCTTGAAATGTCCATTAAGCTGTTAAATGTCTGGGAGCAGAGTAAACATGCTCCCCTGAGTTATACTTCAGACAAGCGGGACAAGTGAAGTAGGCACTTTTTGTAGTCTTGTTAATATCCTCCACCACTACTGATTCATGAATGCTATCATTTTGTCAGTAGACCAATGATGTAACGCATGAACAACGTTGAGAAGTGAGAATTTTAGAGTCTCCAGTACAACTGACTTGTTACTTGGTACAAACCAGAAGTCTGTCTTTTTATCAAACCATTAATTGTTGAATTTCCAATCCTGTTTGTTTCCTGAGGTCAATTTTTGGGCTTTTGTAGCCAATTTTTCTGACTTATCATTTGGAGAAATAGCCCTTTGGACAATGTCACAGGTTTGGCAGCTAGTGGCCCCTTTAAGGGCAGAATTTCTTGTAAAAATATCAGCAAGTTCGTTTCCCTTAGCTTCTAGAGGGTCAAGTTTAGAATGCCATAGATTCTAAATAGTAGCTAAAGTGGCAGGTTAAAGTATTGCATCTAATAATTCCTGAACATAGGGGATGTTTTAAATTGTATTTCCACTGGACGTGAGAAAGCCAAGTTGTTTCTGCAATATTCCAAAGTCATGAGCTACTCAGAAAGCATATTACTATCAGTATAAATGTTGGCAGTTCTGTCCTTGGCCAAAGTATAGGCCCACGTAAGAGTGTTCAGCCTGTTGAGCTTAAGTAGCCATAGGTAAAGATGGGGCATCGATAATGTCAAAAGGAGTTTCAATAACATACTCAGCAAAATATGTGCCATTGCCGTCTTTAAATAAGAACCAGCAGTGAACGGTGAAAAGTCTGCATTACCTATAGGAATTTTTTGTAGATCATCATGAGGAGTCAGGAGGCAATCCCTGATCTCCAGCAGTCCTGAGGAACATCTTTAGTGACAGAGGAGAGAAGAGTAGTAGAGTTAATGTTATCATAGAGATACTTGAGGAGCAATTAACAAAAGGACATTATAGGAGGTGAGGCAGCTGGCTGAGAAATATTAAATGTGATGAGAATACAGGAGAGATTCTACTGCAACAGAGACAAAAGTGGTTAAAGGGGATTCCACAATGAATTTCTTGGTGGCCCTAATCAAAAAGGCAGTGACTGTAATGACTCTAAGGAAAGGGAGGTGTCCCCATTTCACTGGGTCTAGCAGCTGACTATAATACCTTATAGGTCAAAAGTGATTCCTGTTTTCAGGTGAGTAAACCAAGGGCATTTCTTTCCTTTTTATATACAAAAAAAGATAAAAGGAATTATGATACTTAGGATGTCTGAGGGCAGGTGGGTTCATCAGAGTCTCCTGTGAGGCCTTAAAGACTATTTAAAATTGGGTCAGAGTTATTATTGTTTAGTAACATACAGAGGTTTGGCCATAAGAGACAAATTCTCTCTTTTCTCATTGTACTATTAAGCAGTCAGGATAAGCCAAGCAATACCTTCAACAATGTGACTAGATATCTCTTCAGCTAAGCATCCAATTTCATCACTAGCAAGTTTTACCTTCCACAAAATACTAGAACATGAACACAATTCAACCAACTTCTTTGCCAAATTTATAGCAAGAATCACTTTTCTTCCTGTTTCCAATAACATATTCCTCATTTCTATCTGAGACCTCATCAGAATGGCCTTTACAAGTAAATTTTTTTTAATTTAATTTAATTTTATATTTTTAACGTTTTTATTGGAGTATAATTGCTTTACAATGGTGTGTTAGTTTCTGCTTTATACCGAAGGGAATCAGTTATACATATACGTATATCACCATCTCTCTTCCCTCTTACATCTCCCTCCCTCCCACCCTCCCTATACCACCCTTCTAGCTGGTCACAAACCACAGAGGTGATCTCCCTGTGTTATGTGACTGCTTCCCACTAGCTATCTATTTTATATTTGGTAGTGTATATGTATCCATATGTACACTACCACTCTCTCACTTTGTCCCAGCTTACCATTCCTCCTCCCTGTGTCCTCAAGTCCATTTTCTAGTAGGTCTGTGACTTTATTCTCATCTTGCCCTTGGGTTACTCATGACCATTTTTTTTTTTTTTAGATTCCATATATATGTGTTAGCATATGGTATTTGTTTTTCTCTTTCTGACTTACTTCACTCTGTATGACAGACTCTATGTCATCAACCTCACTACACATAACTCAATTTTGCTCCTTTTATGGTTGAGTAATATTCCATTGTATATATGGGCCACATCTTCTTTATCCGTTCATTTGTCAATGGACACTTAGGTTGCTTCCATGTCCTGGCTATTGTAAACAGAGCTGCAATGAACATTGTGGTACATGACTCTTTTGGAATTATGTTTTTCTCAGGGTATATGTCCAATAGTGGGATTGCCAGGTCATATGGACATTCAATTTTTAGTATTTTAGAAACCTCCATACTGTTCTCCATAGTGGTTGTATCAATTTACATTCGCACCAACAGTGTATGAGGGTTCCCTTGTCTCCACACCTTGTCCAGCATTTATGGTTTGTAGACTTTTTGATGATGGCCATTCTGAACAGTGTGAGATGATACTGCATTGTAGTTTTGATTTGTATTTTTCTAATGATTAGTAATGTTAAGCATTCTTTCATGTGTTTTTTGGCAATCTGTATATCTTCTTTGGAGAAATGTCTATTTAGGGCTTCTGCCCATTTATTGATTGGGTTGTTTGTTTGTTTGTTTTTTGATATTGAGCTGCATGAGCTGCTTGTAAACTTTGGAGATTAATCCTTTGTCAGTTGCTTCATTTGCAAATATTTTCATCCATTCTGAGGGTTGTCTTTTCATCTTGCTTGTAGTTTCCTTTGCTGTGCAAAAGATTTTAAGTTTCATTAGATCCCATTTGTTTATTTTTATTTCCATTTCTCTAGGATTTGGGTCAAAAAGGATCTTGCTGTGATTTATGCCATAGAGTGTTCTGCCTATGTTTTCCTCTAAGAGTTTTATAGTGTCTGTCCTTACATTTAGGTATATAATGGATTTTGGGTTTATTTTCATGTATGGTGTCCGGGAGTGCTCTAATTTCATTCTTTTACATGTAGCTGTAAAGTTTTCCCAGCACCACTTGTTGAAGAGGCTGTCTTTTCTCCATTGTATATTGTTGCCTCCTTTGTCAAAGATAAGGTGACCATATGTGCATAGGTTTATCTCTGGGCTTTATATCCTGTTCCATTGATCTATATTTCTGTTTTTGTGCCAGTACCATACTGTCTTGATTGCTGTAACTTTGTAGTATAGTCTGAAATCAGCAAGACTGATTCCTCCAGCTCCATTTTTCATTCTCAAGATTTCTTTGGCTATTCAGAGTCTTTTGTGTTTCCATACAAATTGTGAATTTTTTAGTTCTACTTCTGTGAGAAATGCCATGGTAGCTTGATAGGGATTGCATTGAATCAGTAGATTGCTTTGGTAGTATAGTCATTTTCACAGTGTTGCTTCTTCCAATCCACGAACATGGTATATCTCTCCATCTATTTGTATCACCTTTAATTTCTTTCATCAGTGCCTTATAATTTTCTGCATACAGGTCTTTTGTCTCCTTAGGTAGGTTTATTCCTAGGTATTTTATTCTTTTTGTTGCAATGGTAAATGGGAGTGTTTTCTTAAATTCACTTTCACATTTTTCATCATTAGTGTATAGGAAGCCAGAGATTTCTGTGCATTAATTTTGTATCCTGCTACTTTACCAAATTCATTGATTAGATCTAGTAGTTTTCTGGTAGCATCTTTAGGATTCTCTATGTATAGTATCATGTCGTCTGAAAAGAGTGGCAGCTTAACTCCTTCTTTTCCTATTTTTATTCCTTTTCTTTTTTTTTTTTTTTTTTTTCAGTACACGGGCCTCTCACTGTTGTGACCTCTCCCGTTGCAGAGCACAGGCTCTGGATGCACAGACTCAGAAGCCATGGCTCATGGACACAGCCACTCTGTGGCACGTGGGATCCTCCCAGACTGGGGCACGATCCCATGTTCCCTGCATCGGCAGGCAGACACTCAACCACTGTGCCACCAGGGAAGCCCTCAATTCCTTTTATTTCTTTTTCTTCTCTGATAGCTGTGGCTAAAACTTCCAAAACTATGTTGAATAATAGTGGTGAGAGTGGACAATTTTGTCTTGTTCCTCATCTTAGAGGAAATGGTTTCCATTTTTCACCATTGAGGACAATGATGGCTGTGGGTTTGTCATATATGGCCTTTATTATGTTGAGGTAAGTTCCCTCTATGCCTACCCTCTGGAGTATTTTTATCATAACTGGGTGTTGAATTTTGTCAAAAGTTTTCTCTGCATCTATTGAGATGATCATATGGTTTTTCTCCTTCAGTTTCGTAATATGATCTATTGCATTGATTGATTTGCATATATTGAAGAATCCTTGCATTCTTGGGACAAACCCCACTTGAATATGGTGTATGATCCTTTTAATGTGCTCTTGGATTCTGTTTGCTAGTATTTTGTTGAGGATTTTTGCATATATGTTCATCAGTGATATTGGTCTGTAGTTTCCTTTTTTTGTGACATCTTTGTCCGGTTTTGGTATCAGGGTGATGGTGGCCTCGTATAATGAATTTGGGAGTGTTCCTCCCTCTGCTATATTTTGGAAGCATTTGAGAAATGTAGGTGTTAACTCTTCTCTAAATATTTGACAGAATTCGCCTGTGAAGCCATATCGTCCTGGGCTTTTGTTTGTTGGAAGATTTTAAATCACAGTTTCAATTTCAGTTCTTGTGTTTGGTCTGTTCATATTTTCTATGTCTTCCAGGTTCAGTCTTGGAAGGTTGTGCTTTTTGAAGAATTTGTCCATTTCATCCAGATTGCCCATTTTATTGGCATATAGTTGATTGTAGTAATCGCTCATCATCCTTGTATTTCTGCAGTTTCAGTTGTTACTTCCCCTTCTTCATTTCTAATTCTACTGATTTGAGGCTTCTCCCTTTTTTTCTTGATGAGTCTGGCTAATGATTTATCAATTATGATTATCTTCTCAAAGAACCAGCTTTTAGTTTTATTGATCTCTGCTACTGTTTCCTTCATTTCTTTTTAATGTATTTCTGATCTGATTTTTATAATTTCTTTCTTTCTGCTCACTTTGGGGTTTTTTGTTCTTATTTCTCTAACTGCTTTAGGTGTAAGGTTAGGTTGTTTATTTGAGATGTTTCTTGTTTCTTAAGGTAGGATTGTACTGCTATAAACTTCCCTCTTAGAACTGCTTTTGATGCATCCCATAGGCTTTGGGAGGTCGTGTTTTCATGTCATTTGTTTCTAGGTATTTTTGAATTTCCTCCTTGATTTCTTCAGTGGCGTCTTGGTTATTAATAGTGTATTATTTAGCCTCCATATGTTTGTAATTTTTACAGATTTTTTTCATGTAATTGTTATGTAGTCTCATAGCTTTGTGGTACAAAAATACACTTGATGCAATTTCAATTTTCTTAAACTTACCAAGGCTTGACTTGTGACCTAAGATATGATCTATCTTAGGGAATATTACATGAGCACTTGAGGAAAAGTGTGTTCTGTTGTTTTTAAATTGAATGTCCTATAAATATCAATTAAATCCATCTTGTTTAATGTATCATTTAAAGCTTGTGTTTCCTTATTTATCTTCATTTTGGATGATCTATCCATTGGTGAAAGTGGGGTGTTTAAGTCCCCTATACTATGATTGTGTTACTGTTGATTTCCCCTTTTATGGCTGTTAGTATTTCCCTTATGTATTGAGGTGCTACTATGTTGGGTGCATAAATATTTACAATGGTTATATCTTCTTCTTGGATTGATCCATTGAATATTATGGAGTGTCCTTCTTCATCTCTTGTAATAGTCTTTGCTTTAAACTCTCTTTTTTCTGATATGAGAATTGCTACTCCAGCTTTCTTTTGATTTCCGTTTGCATGGAATATCTTTTTCCATCCCCTCACTTTCAGTCTGTATGTGTCCCTAGGTCTGAAGTGGGTCTCTTGTAGACAGCATATATATGGGTTTTGTTTTTGTATTCATTCAGCCATTCTATGTCTTTTGGTTGGAGCATTTAATCCATTTAAATTTAAGGTAATTATCAATATGTATGTTCATATTACCATTACCTTAATTGTTTTGGGTTTGTTATTGTAGATCATTATTTCCTTGTCTTGTGTTTCCTGCCTAGAGAAGTTCCTTTAGCATTTGTTATAAAGCTGGTTTTGTTGTGCTGAATTCTTTTAGTTTTTGCTTGTCTGTAAAGGTTTTTATTTCTCCCTCATATCTGAATGAGATCCTTGCTGGGTAGAGTAAACTTGGTTGTAGGTTTTTCCCTTTCATCACTTTAAGTATGTCCTGCTACTCGCTTATGGCTTGCAGAGTTTCTGCTGACAGATCAGCTGTTCACCTTATGGGGATTCCCTTTTATGTTATTTGTTGTTTTTCCATTGCTGCTTTTAATATTTTTTTCTTTGTATTTAATTTTTGATAGTTTGATTCATATGTGTCTTGGTGGCTTTCTCCTTGGATTTATCCTGAATGGGACTCTGTGTGCTTCCTGGACTTGATTAACTATTTCCTTATCCATATTAGGGAAGTTTTCAACTATAATCTCTTCAAATATTTTCTAAGTTCCTTTCTTTTTCTCTTCTTCTTCTGGGACCCCTATAATTTGAATGTTGGTGCATTTAATATTGTCCCAGAAGTCTCTGAGACTTCCTTAATTCTTTTCATTCTTTTTTCTTTATTCTTCTCTGCAGTAGTTATTTCCACTATTTTATCTTCCAGGTCACTTATCTGTTCTTCTGCCTCAGTTATTCCACTATTGATGCCTCCTAGAGAATTTTCAATTTCATTTATTGTGTTGTTCATGAATGTTTGTTTGCTCTTTAGTTTTTCTAGGTCTTTCTTAAATGATTTTTGTATTTTCTCCATTCTATTTCCAATATTTTGGATCATCTTTACTATCATTATTCTGAACTATTTTTCAGTTAGACTGCCTATTTCCTCTTCATTTTTTAAGTCTGGTGGGTTTTTACCTTGGTCCTTCATCTGCTGTGTGTTTCTTTGTCTTCTCATTTTGCTTAACTTACTGTGTTTTGGGTCTCCTTTTCACAGGCTGCAAGTTGGTAGTTCCCATTGTTTTTGTTGTCTGCCCCCAGTGGCTAACGTTGGTTCAGTTTGTTGTGTAGGCTTCCTGGTGGAGGGGACTAGTGCCTATGTTCTGGTGGGTGATGCTGGATCTTGTCTTTCTGGCGAGCAGATCTACATTTGGTGGTGTGTTTTGGGGTGTCTGTGACTATATTATGATTTTAAGCAACCTTTCTGCTAATGGGTGGGGTTGTGTTCCTGTCTTTCTAGTTGTTTGGCATAGGGTGTCCAGCACTGTAGCTTGCTGGTTGTTGAGTGGAGCTGGGTCTTGGCATTGAATTGGAGATCTCTGGGAAATATTTGCCATTTGATATTATGTGGAGCTGGGAGGTCTCTGTTGGACCAATATCCTGAACTTGGCTCTCCCACCTCAGAAGCACAGCCCTGACACCTGGTTGGAGCACCAAGAGCCTGTCATCCACACGGCTCAGAATAAAATGGAGAAAAAAGAAAGAAAGAAAGAAAAAGGTAAAGTAAAATAAGGTAAAATAAAAGTTATTAAAATAAAAAACAAAAAATAAATATTAAAGAAAAATTTTAAAGTAATTAAAAAAAGAAAGAAAAAAGAAGAGAACCACCAAACCAAAAAAAATCTACCAATGATAACAAGTGATGAAACCTATACAAAAAACACACAAAAAAACAAACAAACAAACAAAAATGGACAGACAGAACCCTAGGACACATGGTAAAAGTAAAGCTATACAGACAAAATCACACAGAGAAGCATACGCATACACACTCACAAAAAGAGAAAAAGGGAAAAATACATACATATCATTGCTCCCAAGGTCCACCTTGTCAATTTGGGATGATTCGTGGTCTATTCAGGTATTCCACATAGGCAGGGTACATCAGGTTGACTGTGGAGATTTAATCCGCTGTTCCTGAGGCTGCTGGGAGAGATTTCCCTTTCTCATCTTTGTTCACACAACTCCTGGGATCCAGCTTTGGATTTGGCCTTGCCTCTGCGTGCAGGTTGCCTGAGGGCATCTGTTCTTCTCTCAGACAGTACGGGGTTAAAGGATCAGCTTCTTCGGGGTTTCTGGCTCACTGAGGCCGGGGGGAGGGAGGGTTACGGAGTGCAGGGCGAGCCTGCGGCGGCAGAGCCCAGCGTGACATTGCACCAGCCTGAGGCATGCCGTGTGTTCTCCTGGGAAAGTGTCCCTGGATCACGGGACCCTGGCAGTGGCGGGCTGCACAGGCTCCAGGGAGGGGAGGTATGGATAGTGACCTGTGCTTGCACACAGGCTTCTTGGTGGCTGCAGCAGCAGCCTTAGCGTCTTATGCCTGTCTCTGGTGTCCGTGCTGATAGTTGCGACTTGCGCCTGTCTCTGGAGCTCCTTTAAGCAGCGCTCTTAATCCCCTCTCCTCTCGCACCATGAAACAAAGAGGCAAGTAAAAGTCTCTTGTCTCTTCGGCTGTTCCAGACCTTTTCCCGGACTCCATCCCAGCTAGCCATGGTGCACTAGCCCCTTTCAGGCAGTGTTCACACAGCCAGCCCCTGTCCTCTCCCTGGGGTGTGACCTCCGAAGCTGGAGTCTCAGCTCCCAAACCCCACCTGTCCCATTGGGTGAGCAGACAAGCCTCTTGGGCTGGTGAGAGCACAGATCCTCTGTGTGGGAATCTCTCTACTTTGCCCTCTGCACCCCTCTTGCTGCACTCTCCTCCGTGGCTCTGAAGCTTCCCCTCTCTGCCATCCACAGTCTCCGCCCATGAAGGGGATTCCTAGTGTGTGGAAACCTTTCCTCCTTCACAGCTTCCTCCCACTGGTGCAGGTCCCGTCCCTTTTCTTTTGTCTCTGTTTTTTTTCTTTTTTCTTTTGCCCTACCCATGTACATGGGGAGTTCCTTTCCTTTTGGGAGGTCTGAGGTCTTCTGCCAGCTTTCAGTAGGTGTTCTGTAGTAGTTGTTCCACATGTAGATGTATTTCTGATGTATTTGTGGGGAGGAAGGTGATCTCCATGTCTTACTCTTCCACCATCTTGAAGCTCCTCCTTCTTTTTATAATTTTTAATCAGCACAGCAAATCTCTCCACACTGGCTAGGCTGCTGGCTGAGGCAGGGAATGTGGAAGTGAGCTGAGAAAGTTTTCTGACCTCTCACTAAAATTACTTTTAAAGGTTCATTCACAGAAATATAAGCTTTTTCTAGCAAGCCCTTCCAAACTCTTCCAGCCTCTACTTATTACCCAAATCCAAAGCTGTTTCCACAGTTTTAGGTATTTATTACAGCCATGCCTCACTCCATCAGTGCTAGTTTTTGTCTTAGTCAGTTGGGCTGCTATGGCAGAATACCATAGACTAGGTGACTTAGAAATTTATTTATCACAGTTCTGAAGTCTGGGGAGTCCAAGATCAAGGCACTGGTAGATTCCGTGTCTGGTGAGAATTCAAGGAATGTTCATTTTTAGATCACACTTGTTTAGGCAGATTGAAGCCCTTCATTCCTCATCACTTGTCCCTTAAGTCAATGTTTTTTTCTATCCACTGCTTCTATACACACAGAGCTGAAGCATCCTAGAAGTCTCAGCCATCTATTATTGGGATGGTTTTATAATCAGGAAGAGTAGACATTACTTTGGAAGTCTTTCAATACTTATTCATTTTCTACCCATCACCTAGATAAAACTAAAATTATTTATTAAGAACTCATTATGCTTTCAGAGTCCTGCATACTATATTTATTCAGTCATTTCCTGACATTCTCTTCCTTGTATTTCATTCTATCATATTATCAAACTGTTTATAGTCTCCTTTTCCATTTGTCTGTGTTCAAGTTATCATCACTCGTTCTATAATTCTGCTTAGCCTTTTATCAATTTTCCAATCTCATATTGATGAGCTTTCCCAATAGAAGATTTGCTTAAACAACTAGGTAGAGCTAGTATCCTTTGCTGTGTTGCCATTGTAACCTGAGTATACCTTTATCACAACACTAATATATACATACAAACTTATTTACTTACCTTCTTGTTATGTATTCTTAGATTATAAGAACTTCATAAAAACATTTTTCATAATTATCTCTATGTTTTCAGTAAGAAGAAGAATGCCTAGACATAACTGTCAGTCAATAAACATTTTTGAGCCACTGTTGATAAAAATCCATGTTATGTTAAAGGTAAAGTATCATCTGTGTGCAATAAATTCCAGAGCCACAGTTAGTCATTTTTATACAGAAACTCTAACATAACCAAAATACACTTTTACAACATTCTGTTATATTTTACAAGATGCTATAATTGGGGGTGGAGAGGATGCATATTGCAATATTAACATCTGGAGTTTGCATCTTTATTATATTTTATGACTTTGATAAAGTAATTTTCCTTCAGTTTTGCTCTGCAAAATTGAAATAATACTGATAACATAATTAGATGTAAAAATACATGTGAATCTTCCTTATATTAACACACTAAACTTATTTTTACATATGCAACATATTTAAAATTTAGAAAAAAATATGTGTTTATAAGAACACTGATATGGGGGCTTCCCTGGTCGTGCAGTGGTTGAGAATCTGCCTGCCAATGCAGGGGAAATGGGTTTGGGCCCTGGTCTGGGAGGATCCCACATGCCGCGGGGCAACTAAGCCCATGCACCACAACTACTGAGCCTGCGTGTCTGGAGCTTGTGCTCCGCAACAAGAGAGGCCACGATAGTGAGAGGCCCGCACACTGTGATGAAGAGTGGCCCCTGCTTGCCACAACTAGAGAAAGCCCTTGCACAGAAACGAAGCCCCAATGCAGCCAAAATAAAAAAAAAATAAAAATAAAAATAATAAAAACATAAAAATACCCTAAAAAAAAGAACACTGATATGAAATATTGCATAAATTTAGTATTATACGCACTCATCTTACTCCTAATTCAAACACATCTACCTTTACCAAAATTCCTCCTAGTAATACTTTATATCACTTATTACGTATTTAATATATGTCCATGATAAATATTTTAATGTTTTCCTAAGAAGTGTTCACAACAAATATCTTTTAGGTAGTCATTAGCAATGCTATTGTTTGCAATGTGAAATTGCCCTAAGACTTAAAAATATCGTATAAATATGAATTACTATGTTTAACTAGAATAAAAATCTCATATAAATTACTATGTTTAACTTGACCCTAGATCTCTGAGTTTTCTAGAGCAATTTGTATATAGGTAGGTTGAATTAATACTCTCCATATAACAAATTAGTTGGGATATTTTTATCCATATTTTTTAAACCTCTATAAAAGTCTTAGGTAGGAGTAGTTGTGGTATCTGACAATTGATCCAAGCTATTATTTCACTTTATAAACCCACTCTTCCTTAGGTGACCCCAACTTACCCTGTCAGATAATTTTGATATCTGTAAAGATCCTATTGAATCTTTCTAGGGTGAGACAGCCCATCCTTACCTTACACTGACCCTAGTAAAACTCATCCATTGATTCATTTCTCTCTTTAGTAAATATTTATTGAACATCTACTGCATGTCAGGTGTTGATTTAGACATTCAAGAAAAATTTGTTAATGAAATAAGCAGATCACTGTAATACAGTCTGAATTCTGGGACATCTCTAGTTAATGACACATTTGGTAGTTTTCTGTTGTTCTTCCTACCAGAGTAATTCTGATGCTGTAATTCTATTGTCATTGCATTTCGTGGACTATTCACAAGGTGGCAATAGCATGCCCTTGTTCCCATGGCCTATCTCTTGAAGCCTTAAAAAGATACCAAATTGTTTCCAATGGTTGATTCCCCTGACTCAATGATCCCTTCTAAAGGAGAAGTCCTTTCCTTAAATAATATTTAGCACATTCAGAAGGAGACCACATCACAGTACATAGAGATGCATATAGTTACCTCTATAAATTTTTCTTTTGCTTTTTTTCTACAACTCACTGGTACTTAAAAATGTGGATTTGGGGGTAGACTTTGTCTTGGTGCACAAAAGGAACTCTCCTAGTAGCTGGAGCCACTATTCCTTCCTGGAACTTAAAAGTTGGCTGTAAAAGTAGACTATTAGAGTAGAACTTCGCAGTCATTCAGGGTATTTTTCCCTCTCTTTGAGTGTCCATTTCCCACACTCTCCACTATATTTGTCAGGAATTTCATAATACAGCAGGACAGGGTTTAAGGTTTACCCCATGTGGTATCCAAACTCTAGGTAAGTTAGAAAAGTCAGGACACCAGTTTCAGCGCCTCAAAACATTCCAAGTGAGTTAGATAGGATAGGAGTTGGGGGGCCTGAACTTGGCATTTGTCAAGTACCACTATTATATATATATATATATATATATATATATATATATATATATATATATATATATATATATATATATATACTGGTGCAGTTTTTTTAAAAAGACAGAATATTGGTAATTTAATGGTTGATTAATTAACTACTAATGTGTAAGAAATATTCCAAAAATATGATGATTTAAAGCAACACTTAATATGTATTATCATATATATTTTCTGGTTCAAAAATCTTGCAGCAGCCCAGCTGATGGAGTGGTGGCTCAGTACCTCTAATGACTTCAGCTAGGATTCTTAAGGTTGTTATTCCAAATTTAGGTTATTAATCTTAAACTTTTCAGATTTAGTACTGTTTCATTATAGGATATAAGTTGTCTGTTAAAATACAGTGTATTTTACTCATATATATTCTCTCATTCACACATATATTTAAAAAGAAACAGCAAATCAATAATATTTTTTAAAATTCATTTAACAAAAAATGTGAAGAAGATAGAGTTTTCATCAGTTTATTAAAATGTTTAAATCCATATTTTAAACTATATTTCCATTTTCTCTCCACATGTACTCTAAATTCATAGTATACTTTTCCTCTTCATGGGAAGCTGATTAATTTTAGGTATTTGATATTTAATGTCTCACCTCCTACTCTTTAGGGTAATTTGTTTTCCATTTCTGAGCTAACTCTGTTTCTCCTCAGTGTGATGGCAGTCTCCATGTTGACAGGGAGCAGTGTTGAACCAGGAGTGGCTGGAGTGGGATCCCAGAGCAGGGTGGTAGTGTGTGTGGGATGTGCTCTGGGCCAGTCCTGGAAGGCAAGTCATAGCTCCAGACAATTTTCAATATGCTGCCTCTCTGTTGGGCCAGGGAGCAAGAAAATATGTGTCCACAGTCTTCAAGTGGGGCGTCTCAGTTTCCCATAGCCCTCCTATAAGTCCCACTGGTTTTCAAGTCAGCCAAGAATCTTGTATTCTTGGCACCAGACCTCAGGGCTGGGATGCTTACTATATGTGGTCCAAACATGTAACTCCTCAGGGAGGATCCTTGAGACTGTGATACTCCTCTCTGGGTCACCTGCCAGTGGTGTGTTTCCCAACTGGATCATTTCTGCATCACGCATAACAGACTCCATGTAGTTCTTTCTTTATAACTTTGGTTGTAGAAAAGCCATTCTGCTAGTCTTCAGATCATTCTCAGAGAGAGTTGCTGCATATATAGTTGTGGTTTTGATGTGCTTATGAGGGGAAGTGAGCCCAGAATCTTTTTACTATGACATCTTAATCCGTCCTCCTGCATGCTCTCATTTAAAGCTCATAAGAACTCCATGAAAGAGATTCTATAAATGTTCTTTGCATCTGAGGCTAAGCAACATAGTTTTCCAAGTTTACACAGTTTAGAAAAATTAGAATTAAACTTTTAAATAACTGTAACTCAAACCCATAAGAAGTAAACTTAACTGTAAGATTTGTTAATATTATTTTGCCTGAGAATGATGAACTTCTTTTTAGGTCATATTGAATTTTAGATGATTGTAGTCCAATCAAGTGAAGGTATACATTTTCATTTTAGAGCTAGAACCAGGCAGATGAATCTGCCTGAGATTAAAAATGTGGGGAGGTCTTCCCTGGTGGCGCAGTGGTTGAGAGTCCACCTGCTGATGCAGGGGACACGGGTTCGTGCCCTGGTCCAGGAAGATCCCACATGCCACGGAGAGGCTCGGCCCGTGAGCCATGGCCGCTGAGCCTGCGCGTCCAGACGCTGTGCTCTGTAACGGGAGAGGCCACAACAGTGAGAGGCCCGCATACAGCAAAAAATAAAACTAAAAAGTGAGGAAGCTCAACAGTGGAACATTTCTTTTTATTATTATTATTATTTGATAATCCTCCTTGTATACCTTATTCTACTTCTTGCTTTAGAATCCTGATAGCATGGGTGATGAATCTCTTGGATTGGTCTTTACTGTTGTCATTTTCTTCTAACATGTTAAATATTTTTGTATTTTTCTGCATTTTAATTATTTCCTCAGTTTAATTTATAAATAACAAGCTTTACTTTTAGGGCTATACTTAAAATTAGACAGTCAAAACAAGACATATTTTCTTTTTTTAGTTTCAATATCATGTTTCTTTTAAAAAAAATACCATATACTACTTTGTTTTCTTATTTTTTAATAAACTTTTTTATGGATAAATTATTCTCTCAAACCTCTCTGAAAATATATAAGATCTTTAAAACATTTTACTTATTCCTATAAATGTTTCTATTCTGTCTGTCTGTAAGAATAGTACTATTTTACTATTTTATGAAAAATTCAAAAACCCCGTAAATAATGATATATTATAAAGAAAGTCTATATTTTTATCACCATTCAATAATCAAACTGTGGACAGTGTTGTTTAATTTAAATTCTCATTAACTTATCCACCTAGATTATTTTAAAGAAGACCCCAGACATAATATTATATAATCAAGAGAAATACTACATTTTTTATGGCTGAGGAATATTCCATTTTATATATGTACCATATCTTTATCCATTCATCTGTTGATGGACATTTAAGTGGATTCCATGTCTTGACTATTTTAAACAGTGGTGCAAGAATATTGGGGTGCATGTATCCTTTCAAACCATGGTTTTCTCCATATATATGTCCAGGAGTGGGATTGCTGGATCATATGTTAGCTCTATATTTAACTTCTTAAGGAACTTCTATACTGTTCTCCATAGAGGCTGTAACAATTTACATTCCCACTAACAGTGTAGAAAGGTTCCCTTTTTTCCACACCCTCTCCAGAATTTATTGTTTGTGGACTTTTTGATGATGACTATTCTGACTGGGGAGAGGTGATATCTCATTGTAGTTTCGATTTGCATTTCTCAAATAATTAGTGATGTCGAGCATATTTTCATGTACCTCGTGGCCATCTGTATTTCTTCTTTGGAAAAAATGTCTATTTAGGTCTTCTGCCCAGGTTTTGATTGGGTTATTTGTTTTTTTTTTTTTTTCATAATGAGCTGAATGAGCTGTTGGTAATTTTGGAGACTAATCCCTTGTCATTCACATAATTTGCAAATATTTTCTCCCATTCTGTGGGTTTTCTTTTCATTTTGTTTATGGTTTCCTTTGTTGTGCAAAAGCTTTTGAGTTTAATTAGATTCCATTTGTTTATTTTTGTTTTTATTTCCATTACTCTAGGAGACAGCTCAGAAGAATATTACAGTGATTTATGTCAAAGAGTGTTCTGCTTATGTTTTCCTCTAAGACTTTTATAGTATCCAGTCTTACATTTAGGTCTTTAATTCACTTTGAGATTATTTTTTGTGTATGGTGTTAAAGAATGTTCTAATTTCATTTTATTTACATGTAACTGTCCAGTGTTCCCAGCACCATTTATTGAAGAAACTGTCTTTCCTCCGTTGTATAGTCTTGGCTCCTTTGTTCTAGATTAATTGACCATAGGTGTGTGGGTTTATTTTGGGTCTTTCCCTCCTGTTCCATTAATCTATATTTCTGTTTTTCTACCAGTACCATACTGTTTTGATGACTATAGTTTTGTAGTCTGAAGTCAGGGAGCCTGAGTCCTCCTGCTCCATTTTTATTTCTCAAGATTGCTATGGGTATTTGGGTTTTTTTATGTCTCCATGCAAATTTTAAGATTTTTTTCTTCTAGTTCTGTGAAAAATGCCATTGGTAATTTGATAGGGATTGCACTGAATCTGTAGATTGCCTTGGGTAGTATAGTCATTTTGACAATATTGATTATTCCAATCCAAGAACGTGGTACACCTTTCCATCTGCATCATCTTCGATTTCTTTCATCAGTGTTTTATAGTTTTCAGAGCATAGGTCTTTTGTCTCCTTAGGTAGGTTTATTCTTAGGTATTTTATTCATTTTGATGTGGTGGTAAATGAGATTGTTTCTTGAATTTCTCTTTCTGATCTTCTGTTGTTAGTATATAGAAATGCAACAGATTTCTGTGTATTAATTTTGTATCCTGCAACTTTACCAAATACATTTATGAGCTCTAGCAGTTTTCTGGCATCATCTTTAGGATCTTCTATGTATAGTATCATGTCCTCTGCAACCAGTAACAGTTTTACTTCTTTTCCAATTTGGATTCTTTTATTTCCTTTTCTTTTCTGATTGCCATGGCTAGGACTTCCAAAACCATGTTGAATAATAGTGGTGAGAATGGACATCCTCATTTTATTCCTGATCTTAGAGGAAATGTTTTCAGCCTTTCACCATTGAGTATGATGTTTGCTGTAGATTTGTCATATATGGCCTTTATTATGTTGAGGTAGGTTCCCTCTATGTCTACTTTCTAGAGAGTTTTTATCATAAATGGTTGTTGAATTTTGAGGGTGTTCCATGTTGCATGCATATATGTTTCAATTGTTAAATCTTCATCTTGGATTTATCCTTTGTTTATTATGTAGTATCCTTCTTTGCCTCTTATAACAGTCTTTATTTTAAAGTCTATTTTTTCTAATATGGGTATTGCTACTCCAGCTTTCTTTTGATTTCCATTTCATGGAATACCTTTTTCCATCCCCTCACTTTCAGTCTGTATATGTCCCTAGATATGAAGTGGGTCTCTTGTGGACAGCATATATACAAGTCTTGTATCCATTAGGCCAGTCTATTTCTTTTTGTTGGAGCATTTAATCCATTTATTGTACATTTAAGGTAATTTTTGATATATATGTTCCTATTGTCATTTTCTTAATTGAAAGAATGAAATAATGCCATCTACAGCAACCTGGATGGGCCTGGATTATCATACTCAGTGAAGTAAGACAGACAGAAAAAGACAAATGCCATATGATATTGCTTATATGCAAGAAAAAGAATGATACAAATGAACTTATTTAGAAAGTAGAAACAGACTTACAGACTTAGAGAACTAAGAAGGGTAAGGGAGAGAGATTGGGAGTTTGGGATTGACATGTACACACAACTATATTTAAAACAGATAATGAAAAAAGACCTACTGCATAGCACAGGGAGCACTGTTCATTTAGGTTATATTCTGTAATAACCTAAATGGGAAAAGAATTTGAAACAGAATAGATACATGTGTACATTTAACTGAATCACTTTGCTGTACACCTGAAACTAACACAAAATTATTAATCAACTATGCTCCAATATAAAACAAAAATTAAGAAAAGAAGAAATAGAAATACTTCATTATCTATGTTTAAAATGTGTGGACAATCATGATGTATCAAAATGCCAATATCATATGTTAAAGAATAGCATTAATGCTTTAATGTCATCAAATATTATATCTAGTCAGCAATCAAATCCCTCTGTCTGTATATTTATTTTACAGTTTAGTTGTTGAATTCAGAAAAGAAAATATATATATTTTTAGAGTATCATAATTGGAGTCTTATTAATAGTCATTTCTCCTCTCTCTCTCTCTCTCTCTTTCTCTCTCTTTTTGCTTTGCAATTTGGCCATTAAATAACATATAATAACATTCCTCCTTTCTGGATTTGCTTGTTCACTGTTTTATTTAAAATGTTTATATTTGCTCTCTGTTTACTGGAAGTTACATCTTGATAATTTATTGGATTAATATGAGGTTTATTCGTGTACTTTCAAGAGAAGGTATGCAATGTCTAATTTTCTATGTTTTTGTGATACAAATCACCATTGTTTATTATTGCTTAGAACTGCTAATTCATTAGGGATTGTAAAGTGAAAATATTCTAATATCATTCCCTTTTCACTTATTAGCTAGAATGTCCCTATAGGGAAAACATCTCTTCATCAACTCTTGTGTTACCTTGAAGTAAGTTTCTAACAATAAAGAAAGATAAATGCCTGATTTTCTATCACCCCCACCTTTATATATTAGTATTCAGAATATCTGGTAATATCACTAGAATTGCCTCAAAGTGACCAAAGTTTATTTTGTTTGTTTCTGAATCATTGCACACACTGAGACTTAGTGTGCTATGGTCCACTCTAGTTACTATAGTTATTGAAAATTATTCTATTTTGTCAGTGTGCAGCTCTTCTTTCTGTTTCCTTTACATATGATTGCAGTAGTTTTTGCCTTATTGTATGATCATACTCCAGACTCATTTTCTAAGTATTTTGTCCCAGCACAGATGTAAGTTATTTCTACCAGGACTCCTGACTTTAATAGAAGATATTATTTGGACACCATAATTGAGACAGTAGAAATTATCATTGCTGCTTGGTTAATAAGTCTTTTATGTAGAGTAAATAGTCATCCTTATTGAAGAAAAAAT
Source organism: Grampus griseus (assembly GCF_964374135.1). NCBI lineage: Eukaryota > Metazoa > Chordata > Mammalia > Artiodactyla > Delphinidae > Grampus > Grampus griseus. The sequence continues at coordinate 51,632,931 of NC_139012.1, forward strand.
ACATTATGAGTTCATTCTGATATTTCCTACTCAAATTTATGATCATGGGGGTTTTACTTAACAATTTTTAGGCTGATATTTTTATTTTAAAATAAAACACATACAGAAAAGGGCAGAAAACAAATGTATAGGTTAATGAGAAAACAACTTTTTGTATATAGGTAGATGTAGGTTTTTATTAAAGTAAGAACAAACTATGTGGGAGAATAAATTTTCAGGAGAAGACAATAAATTCAGTTAAGCTGGAGTTGCAATTCATGTTGAGATATTAATGTTGAGACCTATCGTAGGCTGCAGAATTCTATAGTCATCAGAGTGAAGGTGGTTATAAACATAGACATAAATAGGATTGAAAATATGCTTAAAGTTTATAAAGTTAGAGGGGAAAAGATTAAAATTGGGTTTCTATGAATTTGGGTTATGGTAAGAGTAGAAAAAAGGAAGTAGAACCAAACATAAAGATAAAGCTGACAAAAGGGAGGCTAAATCAAAAGTTTAAAGTGGAAAGAAAATAGAAAAAAATATGTTCCTGCATAAAAAATAAATTCATATGTCATAACTATAACAAAAAAAAGAAGAGAAGAGAAAAAAGAAAAGAGAAGAGAAGAGAAGAGAAGAGAAGAGAAGAGAAGAGAAGAAGAGAAGGGAAGGGAAGGGAAGAGAAGAGAAAGAAGAGAAGAGAAGAGAAGAGAAGAGAAGTGAAAAGAAGAGATGAGGTGACCAGGAAATGGCCATGAGGTGATCATCCACGACATTATTCAGGAGAGTTGGATTAGATTGTTGGGTCAGGAATCATATTTCTATGGTTGGGAAAGTGAATGTGGGGAAGAAGAAATAAACAGCTAAAATGATAAAGAAACTTTAAAATTGAAAATCAAATTTCAGCTATCCAATTCTGCCCACTTTTTCAATCAGGCTAGTTTTGAAATGATGTTCTCAGAGACTCTCACTAGTCATAAGAGAAGCCAGGCTGATTCAAATTTTATAAAATATTATATACTAGACTTCCTGTGAATATGCTACTTAAATAAGTTGTTCTCTTTTTTTAAAGCCAAAAATTTGAAAGCCATTGCTTTCATATCATATTTTATTGAATTAATTTTATACTTCTTTTAAAGCAGACCAAGAAATACATGGCTTTAAGAAAGATATGTAAACACTTTAACAAAACAACATATTTTTATTTTGTAATCATTTGTAATGAAAACTTTTATTTTCTTCTCATGGTCTTTGTGTATTATTAAATTATGTGGTGTAATGTAAATCATCTGAAGTTTTCTAAATTTTAGAAATCAAAAATATAGAAAATTATGACATATTTTCAATAGATAATAAAATTATAAATATCAATTTCTTTTAAAAAATAAAGTCATCTTAACTTTTCTCACTTATTAGAAGACAATTTTCTTACAGGTTCCCAAGTACTAAATTAGAATATTATTGGAATGTTCTCCTATGTAGAAATGATATTTACCAAATTTACCTGTTTTTCCATCAGTGGAAAAAGCTGGTAAAATTCACTATTATTAAACACTATCTTTCATATATGTTTTCTCTTAATCTAAAACAAAAAAATATATGGATCTATTTTGAAAAAAAGTAAAATAAATTGATAAAAATGAGAATTTTGTGATTTAGTTGACACAAATTAATTATAATAAAATATTACTTTATTAATAGTCTTTAGATAAGTACAATGACACTATAGCCTCCTTTAAATACACCAATTATTTGAAAATTAAAACTTGTTGAAAATCCTCCATTAATAAATTGCTTCAATTTTCTATCAATATGAACTTTACCTTCTATTATTTGAAAATTTAGGCCATAAGTTTGCAGATTATTCTCATATGAATTATTCCTTTTTTTCTGTGCTAAATATAGTAATTCTCTAAAATTTTTTCCTTCAGGTGGTTGCTAACTTTACAGTATTTTTTAAATAGTATTTTGTTAAACAAATATACCAATGTGTCCACTCCCTTACCTCAACAGATGGTTAACAGCAGATGGTGTAGGTGATTGCTCATATATTTTCTCAGAACAGAATAAGAAGAAAAATTCAGGTGTGTTTATTTACCCAAATTTAACCAATTAAATAGGTTCAAAAGAGTCTCTGAATTTAACACCACTTATATGACCCTAAGAAAGATATTTATTGTACTTGTAGTCTTCTTTTGATTGATTTAGCCAGTTTTCTTGTTACTTTCATTCTTAGAGATCCATGGCTTCTCCTTGATAATTTTAAATATTTCAGCTTTTAAAAGTTGACCAATAATGTATTGACAGAGGCAAAAAACAACAACAACAACAAAAAACACATGAACAAAACAAAAGCAGTACATTGGAGTTTACGATAAAACTTCCGTTTCCTCCTAGTCCTTGTTGCATATATCACAAGAAAAACTGTGTCCTATATGAGTATAAACATACTCATAAATACATATATACATGCATGTATACATATATGTGTGTATTCATATTCATGTATTCATATCCTTGCCAAAATCTTTTCTGCTTTTTTGGTTTATTGTTTTATTTCATTCTACACATGATTTTAATGTTTACTGCTTTTTAAAATCAACAATCGTTCATGAGAATTGTGTAGTTATTTTGTGTGCTCTCTCTGTTCTATAGGAATGTTGTAATGGAGAATACAGGCATACTTAGTTTAATTGCACTTCCTTTTATTGTGCTTCATAGATATTGCATTTTTTACAAATTTAAAGTTTGTAGCAACCTTGTGTGGAGCAAATCTGTAGTTGCCATTTTTTCCAACAGCATTTGCTCACTTCATGCCTCTGTGCCATATTTTGGTAATTCTTGCAATATTTCAAATACTTACATTACTAATATATTTGCTTTGCTGATCTGTGGTCCATGATCTTTGATGTTACAAGTGTAATTATTTGGGGGTGCCACGAAACATGCCCATATGAAAAAGGGAACTTAATTGATAAATGTGTGTGTTCTGACGGTTCCACTGACCAGCTGTTTCCCCATCTTTCTCTCCTCAGGCTATTCTATTCACTAAGACATGATATTAATGACTAATATTAGTCTAGAAATGATTAAGTTTAGTGAGAATGGCATGTTGAAAGCTGAGATAGTCCAAAAGCTAGACCTCTTGTACCAAACAATTAGTCAAGTCATGAATGCAAAGGAAAAGTTCTTAAAGGATATTAAATGTGCTACTCTAGTGAACCCTAGAATGATAAGAAGACAAAGTAGCCTTATTGCTGATAGGGAGAAAGTTTTAGTGATCCAGATAAAAGATTAAACCTGCTACAACATTTCCTTAAGTCAAAGCCTAATCCAGAGCAAGGCCTTAATTCCCTACAATTCTATGAAGCCTGAGAGAGGTGAGGAAGCTGTAGAAGAAAAGTTTGAAGCTAGCAGAGGTTGATTCATGAGGTTAAAGGAAACAAGCCATCCCCATAACATAAAAGTGTAAGGTGAAGCAGCAAGTGCTGATGTAGATCAAGTGCTGATGAAAATCATTCTATGCAGCTAGTTTTTTATGGTTCTTTAGATGAAAACTCTCTGAGAAATTCTTAACATATCTAAGCCTTAATTTTCTTTGTACAGTTAAAGAATAAATAGCACCCACAATATAAGGTTTTGTTTAGGTATTTGTAATTTGCTTAGAACAGTGCCTGCATAGACGAAGTGTCATACAAATGACTGTTTATAAAACTTGGACTATCAAAAGCACCTCTTTTTTTCCAGCTTTGTTACTTCAAGTCTGAATCCTTGTTTGGGATGGTGTGAGGGTACATTCAGAGCCTCATTTCCATTTCCATGCATTCCATTTCTCTCTCTTCTTCCAGTAGACAGCTACTATTTTTACGATGTTCTTGGATCCTGGTGAAAGAGAAATATGGTTATAGAAATATCTTACCTGCCTTGATTTGGCATAGCAGGTTCATGGATTGGCACCTGCTAATTTTGCTCTCATTGTGACTATATAATTGTAACTCTTTTGATGTTTCTTCACTGACTTCTTAAGACAATGTCCTTGAAGTTGTGAAAATGAAATCTCATTGATGATTAGAGTGTATATTGGTAAAATTATTTTGGAGAGATTTTAATTATACAAGAAAGTTAAAATGCATGTACTCCGTGACCTTTAAATTTCATTTCTAAATGTCTCCCCTACAGAAAATCTCATATATGTGTACAAGGACACTAATATGAGAATGTTTATTGAAAAACTCCCTGTAATAATGGACAAGAAAAACTACCTAACCAGGCCTTAACTGATATTTAAACTAGTTATTCACACATATTACTTGAACTCTCAATATAACTGGTCAAAATTTCTCCACTAATTTTTACACTCCTTCTTTCTATACTATTTCATTTGAAAGCATTAACTCATTTAAGTTATAATGTCTTTCCTATATCTGCCTTCTTACCCAGTTTATGACTATAATTTTTAAGTATGCATGGATTTCCAATTTACCAGCTTTGAAGACCATGATACTTAATAATGTTTATCTAAGGTGACTATTAATAGAGAAAGTTCTGGACTAGTACAGCCAATGAAAATTTAAACCATTTTATCCCTCTCCATATATTCACTACAATAAAGTCACTCAATTTATTTTTAATGCTTTTAACGTGATCAGTGAGGTCCAACATGATTTGGTTATAGCCCGGATTCTTCATTTTTATAGAATTTACCTCCCATATTATCCTTCTGTTGTTTTCTAAATGGATTAGTGGCTTTTCATGTCATAGCCTAAAAATACCTTTACATGCCAAAGTTAACACCCTCATATTTTTTCTTTCCTGTCTCCCTGTCTCTCATACACACACATACACATACACATCACATACACATACACCCATTCATACACTACATATATGCACACAACATTAACTATGTCTGTACTGGTACAATTTCAATGTCAGTGTTTAAACATTACTTCCCTGGGGAAGTCTCCTTTGATCACATATATGGCCATAAGCTCTAACTGCAAACTGCAATCTGTTTTCATAGTTATCATTATAACTACAATTGGATAATTATGTTTCAATTACTTTTGTTTTATATCCATCTTTCCCACTATACTGTGCATTTATTATTAAATAAATGGATGAATGCATGCATGGATGAATGCATGCATGAATGAATGGACAGAAACAAACCAAACTAAATTAGGATTTCCAATAAATGTCAATAAGCCACAGGTTTCTTATCTGAAAAAAAAATAACTAGAGACATACTCTATTTTACAGAAGAGTGAAGATTAAAGAAATATATATATATATTGCAGTAAGTTATAAAATATATACATAGTAAATTAGTAAGTTACTGACTCACTGTCAGGCAGTAATTCTTTTCTCTTTTTAGAAGCTCTTTCAACATCATAAAAGAAATTGTAAATTTATAGTAAAAGGCTACAGGAGAGATTAGATAATCTGAAAACCCTCTTACTTAAAATATTTTAAAATGCTTCATAAAGTCCCATTAAATGACTAGATAATTTGCAAATGAACAAGAAAATTTTCCAGGAGATAAAATCAAGGGAAAAAAAGAACACTGAATAATTCTTTACTTCTTTTTTTTACTTTTATTTTTATTTAACACCTTTATTGGAGTATAATTGTTTTACCTTGCTGTGTTAGTTTCTGCTGTATAACAAAGTGAATCAGCTACATGTATACATATATCCCATTATCCCCTTGTATCTGCGTCTCCCTCCCACCCACCCTAACCAACCCAACTAGGTGGACATAAAGCACTGAGCTGGTCTCCCTGTGCTATGCAGCTGCTTCCCACTAGCTATCTATTTTACATTTGGTAGTGTATATATGTCCATGCCACTCTCTTAATTTGTCCCAGCTTACCATTCCCCATGCCTGTGACCTTAAGTACATTCTATATATCTGTGTCTTTATTCCTGTCCTGCCCTTAGGTTTTTCAGACCCAATTTTTTTTGGTTTGTTTTTAGATTCCACATATATGTGTTAGCATATGGTATTTGTTTTTCTCTTTCTGACTCACTTCATTCTGTATGACAGACTCTAGGTCCATCCACCTCACTACAAATAATTCAATTTCATTTCTTTTTCCATTGTATATATGTGCCACATCTTCTTTTTTTTTTTTTTTTTTTTGCGGTATGCGGGCCTCTCACTGTTGTGGCCTCTCCCGTTGCGGAGCACAGGCTCTGGACACGCAGGCTCAGCAGCCATGGCTCATGGGCCCAGCCGCTCCGCGGCATGTGGGATCTTCCCAGACCGGGGCACGAACCCATGTCCCCTGCATCGGCAGGCGGACTCTTAACCACTGCGCCACCAGGGAAGCCCGCCACTGCAATGAACACTGTGATACATGACAATTTTTGAATTATGGTTTTCTTAGGGTATATCCCCAGTAGGGGTATTGCTGGGTCGTATGGTAGTTCTATTTTTAGTTTTTTAAAGAACCTCCATACAGCTCTCCACAGTGGCTGTATCAATTTACATTCCCACCAAGAGTGCAAGAGGCTTCCCTTTTCTCCTCACCTTCTCCAGCATTTATTGTTCGTAGATTTTTTGATGATGGCCATTCTGACTGGTGTGAGATGATACCTCATTGTAGATTTGATTTGCATTTTTCTAAAGATTAATGATGTTGAGAATCCTTTCATGTGTTTGATATCTTCTTTGGAGAAATGTCTGTTTAGATCATCTGCCCATATTTGTATTGGGTTGTCTGTTTTATTTGATATTGAGCTGCATGAGCTGCTTGTATATTTTGGAGATTAATCCTTTGTCAGTTGCTTCATTTGCAAATATTTTCACCCATTTTGAGGGCTGTCTTTTTGTCTTGTTTATGGTTTCCTTTGCTGTGCAAAAGCTTTTAAGTTTCATTAAGTCCCATTAGTTTATTTTTGTTTTTATTTCCATTTCTCTAGGAGGTGGGTCAAAAAATATCTTGCTGTGATTTCTGTCAGAGTGTACTACCTATGTTTTCCTATAAGAGTTTTATAGTGTATGGCCTTACATTTAGGTCTTTACTCCATTTTGAGTTTATTTTTATGTATGGTGTTAGGGAGTATTCTAATTTCATTCTTTTACATGTAGATATTCAGTTTTCCCAGCACCACTAATTGAACAGGCAGTCTTTTCTCCATTGTATATTCTTGCCTCTTTTATCAAAGATAAGGTGACTATATGTGCGTGGTTTACCTCTGGGCTTTCTATCCTGTTCCATTGATCTATATTGCTGTGATTGTACCAGTACCATGCTGTCTTGATTGCTGAAGCTTTGTAGTATAGTCTGAAGCTCCATTTTTCGTTCTCAAGATTGCTTTGGCTATTCGGGATCTTTTGTGTTTCCATAAAAATTGTGAAATTTTTTGTTCTAGTTCTGTTAAAAATGCCATTGGCAGTTTGATAGGGATTGCTCTGAATCTGTAGATTGCTTTGTGTAGAATGATCATTTTCACAATGTTGATTCTTCCAATTCAAGAACATGGTATATCTCTCCATATGTTTGTATCATCTTTAATTTCTTTCATCAGTGTCTATAATTTTCTACATACAGGTTTTTTTCTCCTTAGGTAGGTTTATTCCTAGGCATTTTATTCTTTATGTTGCAGTGGTAGATGGGAGTGTTTCCTTAATTTCTCTTTCAGATTTTTCATCAATAGTGTGTAGGAATGCAAGAGATTTCTGTGCATTAATTTTGTATCTTGCTTCTCTATGAAATTCATTGATTAGCTCTCATAATTTTCTAGTAGCATCTTTAGGATTCTCTATGTATATTATCATGTTATCTACAAAGAGTGACACTTTTACTTCTTCTTTTCTGAGGTGGATATATTTGATTTCTTTTTCTTCTCTGATTTCTGTGGCTAAAGATTCCAAAACTATGTTGAATAATAGTGGTGAGAGTGGGCAACCTTGTCTTGTTCTTGTTCTTAGTGGAAATGATTTCAGTTTTGCACCATTGAGAACAATGTTGGCTGTGGGTTTGTCACATATGGCCTTTATTATCTTGAGGTAGGTTCCCTCTATGCCTAATTTCTGAGGGGTTTTATCATAAATGGGTGTTGAATTTTGTCAAAGGCTATTTCTGCATCTATTGAGATGATCATATGGTTTTTCCCCTTCAATTGGTTATTATGATTTATCACATTGATTGATTTGTGTATATTGAAGAATCCTCACATTGCTGGGATAAACCCAACTTAATCATGGTGTACAATCTGTTTCAAGTGCTGTTGAATTCTGTTTGCTAGTATTTTGTTGAGGATTTTACATCTATGTTCAGCAGTGTTATCAACTTGTAGTTTTCTTTCTGTGTAACAGCTTTGTCTGGTTTTGATATCAGGGTGATGGCCTCGTAGAAGGAGTTTGGGACTGTTCCTCCCTCTCCTATATTTTGGAGGAGTTTGAGAACGATAAGTGTTAGCTCTTCTCTAAACGTTTGATAGATTTCGCCTGTGAAGCCATCTGGTCCTGGGCTTTTGTTTGTTGAAAGACGTTTAATCACAGTTTCAATTTCAGTGCTTCTGATTGATCTATTTATGTTTTCTGTTTCCTTCTTGTTCTGTCTCAGAAGGTTGTGTTTTTCTAAGACTTTATCCATTTCTTCCAGCTTGTTCATTTCATTGCCATAAAGTTGATTGTAGTAATCTCATGATCCTTTGTTTTTCTGCTGTGTCAGTTGTTACTCCTTTTTCATTTCCAATTCTATTGATTTGACTCTCCTCCCTTTGTTTCTTGGTGAGTCTGGCTAATGGTTTATCAGTTTTCTTTATCTTCTAAAAGGACCAGCTTTTAGTTTTATTGATCTTTGCTATTGTTTCCTTCATTTCTTTTTCATTTATTTCTAATCTGATCTTTATGATTTCTTTCCTTCTGCTAATTTGGGTTTTTTTTGTGCTTCTTTCTGTAATTGCTTTAGGTGTAAGTTTAGGTTGTTTCTTTGAGATGCTTCTTCTTTCTTGAGGTAGGATTGTATTCGTATAAACTTCCCTCTTAGAATTGTTTTCGTACATCCCATAGGTTTTGGGTTGTTGTGATTTAATTGTCATTAGTTTCTAGGTATTTTTGATCTCCTCAGTGATTTCTCGGTTAATTACTATCATACTGTTTAGTCCCCATGTGTTTGCATTTTTTACAGTTTTATTCCTGTTATTGATATGTAGTCTCATAGCATTGTGGTCAGAAAAGATACTTGATACAATTTCAAATTTCTTAAATTTACCAAGGCTTGATTTGTGACCCAAGATATGATCTATCCTGGAGAGTGTTCCATGAGCACTTGAGAAGAAAGTGTATTCTGTTGTTTTTGGATGGAATATCCAATAAATATCAGTTAAATCCATCTTGTTTAGTGTGTCATTTAAAGCTTGTGTTTCCTTATTTATTTTCATTTTTGATGATCTGTCCATTGGTGAAAGTGGTGTGTTAAAGTCCCCTTCTATTATTGTGTTACTGTGGATTTCCCCTTTTCTGGTTGTTAACATTTGCCTTATGTATTGTTGTGTTTCTATGTTGGGTGCATAAATATGTACAATTGGTATATCTTTTTCTTGGATTGATCCCTTGATCATTATGCAGTGTCCTTGTTTGTGTCCTGCAATAATTTATTTTAAAGTCTATATTGTCTGATATGAGCATTTCTCTAAGAGCTTTCTTTTGATTTCCATTTGCATGGAATAGCTTTTTCCACCTCCTCACTTTCAGTCTGTACGTGTCCCTGTGTCTGAAGTGGGTCTATTGTAGAGAGCATATATACAAGTCTTGTTTTTGTATCCATTCAGCCATTCTATGTCTTTTGGTTGAATCATTTAATCCATTTATATTTAAGGTAATTATCGATATGTATGTTCGTATTACCATTTTCTTAATTGTTTTGGGTTTGTTGTTGTATGTCTTTTCCTTCTCTTGTGTTTCTTGCCTAGAGAAGTTCCTTTAGCTTTTGTTGTAAAGCTGGTTTGGTGGTGCAGAATTCTCTTAGCCTCTGCTTGTCTGTAAAGGTTTTAATTTCTTCATCAAATCTGAATGAGATCCTTGCTGGGTAGAGTAATCTTGGTTGTAGGTTTTCCCCTTTCATCACTTTAAATATGTCCTTCCACTCCCTTCTGGCTTGCAGAGTTTCTGCTGAAAGATCAGCTGTTAACCTTATGGGGATTCCCTTGTATGTTATTGTTGTTTTTCCCTTGCTGCTTTTAATATTTTTTCTTTGTATTTAATTTTTGACAATTTGATTAATATGTGTCTTGGCAGGTTTCTCCTTGGATTTATCCTGTATGGGACTCTTTGTGTTTCGTGGACTTAACTATTTGCCACATTAGGAAAGTTTTCAACTGTAATCTCTTCAAATATTTTCTCAATCCCTTTATTTTTTGCTTCTTCTTCTGGGAACCCTATAATTTGAATGTTGGTGCCTTTAATATTGTTCCTGAGGTCTCTGAGAATGTCTTCTATTCTTTTCATTTTTTTTTCTTTATTCTGCTCTGCTCTGTGATAGATGTTTCCACTCTTTTACCTTCCAGGTCACTTATCCATTTTCTGCCTCAGTTATTCAGCTCTTGTTTCCCTCTAGAGAATTTTAAATTTCATTTATTGTGTTGTCTATCATCATTTGTTTGCTTTTTAGTTCTTCTAGGTTCTTTTGAAAGTTTCTTGTATTTTCTCCATTCTATTTCCAAGATTTTGGATCATCTTTACTAGCATTACTCCGAATTATTTTTCAGGTAGACTGTCTATTTTCACCTCATTCATTATTTTCTGTTTTTTTTTTTTTTTTTTTTTTTACTTTGTTCCTTCATCTGCTGCATATTTCTCTGTCTTCCCATTTTGTTTAACTTACTGCTTTTGGTGTCTCTTTTTCACAGGCTGCAGGTTCGTAGTTCCCATTGTTTTTGGTGTGTTTCCCCAGTGGGTAAGGTTGTTGGATCAGTGGGTTGTGTAGGTTTCCTTGTGGAGGGGTCTTGTGCCTATGTTCTGGTGGAAGAAGCTGGAAATTTTCCTTCTGGTGTGCAGGACCTTGTCTGGTAGTGGGTTTGGGGTGTCTGTGAATTTATTACGATTTTAGGAGCCTCTCTCTAATGGATGGTGTTGTGTTCCTGTCTTGCTAGTTGTTTGGCATGGGTTGCCTAGCACTGTAGCTTGCTGGTCATGGAGTAGAGCTGGGTTTTACTGTTGAGATGGAGTTCCCTGGTAGAACTTTTGCCATTTGATATTCTGTGGGGCTGGGAATTTTCTGACCTACAAATATCCTGATCTTGGCTCTCCAACCTCAGAGGCTCAGGCCTGACACCTGGCTGAAGTACCAAGACCCTGTCAGCCACATGGCTCAGAAGAAAAGAGTGAAAATAAAGGAAATAAATAAAATAAAATAATATAAAATTAAAGTTATTAAAATTAAAAATATTAAAAATAAGAAAATTAAAAAGCAATTAAAAAAATGGACAGACAGAATCCTAAGATAAATGTTAAAAGCAAAGCTATACAGACAAAATCACAAAAAGAAGCATACACATACATACTCACAAAAATAGAAAAAGAAAAAAAAACATATATATATATGTTTTATATATACATATATATATATATACATATATACATATAAAGGAAGAGAGCAACCAAATCAATAAACAAATTTACCAATGTTAATAAACTGTAAATACTAAACCAAGATATACCTAAAAACAGAAACAAATTAGATGTAGAAAGCAAACCCCAAGTCTACAGTTGCTCCCAATGTCCACCACCTAATATTTGGGATGAATCATTGTTTATTCATATATTCCACAGATGCAGGTACATCAAGTTGATTGTTGATATTTAACCTGCTGTTCCTGAGGCTGCTGGGAAAAATTTGCCTTCTTTGTTTTTTTGTTTGCAGAGCTCCTGGGGTTTAGCTTTGGATTTGTTCCCACTTCTGTGTGTAGGTCACCTGAGAGCATCAGTTCCCTGCCCAGACAGGACGGGGTTAAAGTAGCAGCTGATTAGGGGGCTCTGGCTCACTCAGGCTGGAGGAAGGGTTGGGTATGGAATATGATGTGAATCTGAATCAGCAGAGGCCAGCGTGATGTTGCAACAGCTTGAGGTGTGACATTTGTTCTCCTGGGGAAGTTGTCCCTGGATCACGGGACCCTGGCAGTGGTGAGCTGCACAGGCTCCTGGGAGATGTGTGGATAGTGATCTGTGCTTGCATACAGGCTTCTTGGTAGCTGCAGCAGCTGCCTTAGATTTTCCTGTTGGTCTGGTGTCTACACTGATAGCCATGGCTCGTACCTGTCTCTGGAGCTTATTTAGGCAGTGCTCTGAATCCCCTCCCCTCTCGCATCCTGAAACAATGGTCTCTTGCCTCTTAGGCAATTCCAGACTTTTTCCTGGACTCCATTTCAGCTAGCTGTGGTGCACTAGCCCCCTTCAGGCTGTGTTCATGCAGACAACCCCAGTCCTCTCCCTGGGATCTCGAAGATTAAGTTTTGATGCCTCACTGGGGGCAGGAATTGAAACTTTGAACATGAGAAGTAGATTAGAATTTAGATATATATCTATCTTTAGCATTCATGAAAGGCTTCATACTGAGCAAGGAGTTGGCTAGAAAAATAAAGGCATTAGTACAGAGACAATAAGAAACTATTGTATAAAAAAGATCATCCCTGAGGGATGACAAGAAACAGTTTTTCTCAGAGTGTGGGCCAAAATAATGAGCTTACAATCCAAAGTTATAAAGCACATGAGGAAAACCTACTGTGGTTTGTAGTTAGCACATATATCAAATATATAAACAGATTGCATATAAAAATCTCTTTAACAATACTAAAAAAATAGACAAAATTTTGAGAAATTTATAAATTAAATAAAAGCAAGAGACACATAAACAGTAGTAAGATATAAAATGCTTGTTTGTAATTCTTGGACTACAGGATTATTAAATACTAGAAAACACATCTCTTAATCCCCAGAACCTGTCAAGATTCTGTTATATTACGTTGTTAGGGTAAATAAAGGTTACAAATGGAATTAAGGAATTAAACTGTTACAGGAACTAATACAGTTGCATTTTGCCTTCACCTTCAAAGTAACACAATAGAGTTTTGCATGTTGTGAGGTACCTCAGTAGTCTCACACACATTTGCATGCAAGATCTTAGCCACATGCAACTCCTCCAGAAGCTCATGTATGATATCACACTGATGATATCTTCCTCTGAGGACAATTTTTTGAACACTAATTTAGAATACACAAATATTCACAAAGGAGGCTCTAGAAGGGGATGGACCATTTTATGACACATGGTACAACCCCAACACCTCAGTTAAATTCCTAACAAGGCTGTTCCATCCCTGACACCATCAATTAACAGCCATTAACTCTCCCAGCACCCATGACTTTAACACAAACCCAACATCTTTTAGTCCTTTTTGAGTTCTAGAGGCAACATACTCTTCATTGACATTTGCTGTTACTTGCAAATCAGCACAACTTACATGGGACCTTCTCTAGCAAAGGGTTCTAAGTTGAAATACAAGAAGTGTTTCCATTAATCCCACCCAGAGGCTTTAGCAACCTCTTCTCATGCCTGTTGGAGTCTTAGGACCACTAATGATGTCCATAATTACCCATGTGCTTCTGATGAATAAACCGCCCTTCTTGGGCCCATTTTATGTTAATTGAAGGGACAATTGCTGGGCACATATTCAGCTCTCCTGCAAAGAGGGTTTAATAGGCTCTGAGCCCCTGACCCTCTATACCTAGTTCTCTATTATACCTGGGGTCACAAGAACCAATGCCCCACGCATTAGGCATGGCATCCAAAGCCTGTCTGCTATGGGATGGAGACAACCTGAGAACTCTGGCATACTCAATATGCAGGAGGGCTGGCCTCTCTGTCTTCTATCCTTTGCCAGTCCCAGTAGGAGGTCACTCTTGGTATTGTGATCTGAATGTGTCCTCCCCAAATTCATATGTTGAAATCCTAATGCACAATATAATGGTATTAGAAGGTGGGGTCGTTGAGAGATGCTAAAGTCATTGGTGTGGAGCTCTCATAAAGAAGATTAGTACCATTATAAAAAAAGGCCCCACAGATCTCCCAATCACCCCATGCCATGTGAGGACACAACTAGAAGTCTGCAGTCTATAATCCAGGAGAAGGGCTTCACTGGAACCTGATCATGCTGGCACCTAATCTTGGACGTCCAGCCTCCAGAACTATGAGACATAAATTTTTATTTATAAGTCACCCAGTCTGTGGTATTTTGTTATGGCAGCCAGAATGGACTAAGACAGTTGGTTACCTGTGGAACTGTTTGGGATCAACTAAGTGAGTCAGAGGGAGTTTACACACTTTATAGATGATATCACCATCATTAAAAATCAGGAAACTCATTGGGGTGTTGCTGCATTTTTCATCTCTTAACCAGGATGTCCCTAGTAAAGGTCAGGACCAGGATTAGCACAATTAGTCAAACATCAAGCAGGCATCTTGGCAAAGCATGCCCTGACCAAAAATAAGCAATATATGCACATTTACACAATTTTTGTTGGCCATCTCCTGTCCAATGGCAGCAACTAAGATTTTTTAGTTTAGGGAGAGCCATTGTCTTTCTTCACAGATACTCAAAATGTAAGTCAAGGTAGTACATGTCTCTATACCTATTTCAATGATACCAGGCCTCCCCAGGACATTCTTTATACCATTTGTAGTAGTTCTGACATCATTGATAATGACCAAGGCACTAATTTTACTTCAAAGAATACCCAGTCCAGGACTCTCTTTTTTTAATTTTTTTAATTTTTTATTATTATTATTTTTTAACATCTTTATTGGGGTATATTTGCTTTACAATGGTGTGTTAGTTTCTGCTTTATAACAAAGTGAATCAGTTTTACATATACATATGTTCCCATATCTCTTCCCTCTTGCATCTCCCTCCCTCCCACCCTCCCTATCCCACCCCTCCAGGCAGTCACAAAGCACCAGGCCGATGTCCCTTTGCCATGCGGCTGCTTCCCATTAGCATTCTACCTTACGTTTGTTAGTGTGTATATGTCCATGACTCTCTCTCGCCCTGTCACAGCTCACCCTTACCCCTCCCAATATCCTCAAGTCCGTTCTCCAGTAGGTCTATGTCTTTATTCCTGTCTTACCCCTAGGTTCTTCATGACATTTTTTTCTCTTCTTAAATTCCATATATATGTGTTAGCATACGGTATTTGTCTTTTTCTTTCTGACTTACTTCACTCTGTATGACAGACTCTAGGTCTATCCACCTCATTACAAATAGCTCAATTTCATTTCTTTTTATGGCTGAGTAATATTCCATTGTATATATGTGCCACATCTTCTTTATTCCTTCATCCAATGATGGGCACTTAGGTTGTTTCCATCTCCAGGCTATTGTAAATAGAGCTGCAATGAACATTTTGGTACATGACTCTTTTTGAATTTTGGTTTTCTCAGGGTATATGCCCAGTAGTGGGATTGCTGGGTCATATGGTAGTTCTATTTGTAGTTTTTTAAGGAACCTCCATACTGTTCTCCATAGTGGCTGAACCAATTCACATCCCAACCAGCAGTGCAAGACTGTTCCCTTTTCTCCACACCCTCTCCAGCATTTATTGTTTCTAGATTTTTTTATGATGACCATTCTGACTGGTGTGAGATGATATCTAATACTAGTTTTGATTTGCTTTTCTCTAATGATTAATGATGTTAAGCATTCTTTCATGTGTTTGTTGGCAGTCTGTATATCTTCTTTGGAGAAATGTCTATTTAGGTCTTCTGCCCATTTTTGGATTGGGTTTTTTGTTTTTTTGTTATTGAGCTGCATGAGCTGCTTGTAAATTTTGGAGATTAATCCTTTGTCAGTTTCTTCATTTGAAAATATTTTCTCCCATGCTGAGGGTTGTCTTTTGGTCTTGTTTATGGTTTCCTTTGCTGTGCAAAAGCTTTGACGTTTCATTAGGTCCCATTTGTTTATTTTTGTTTTTATTTCCATTACTCTAGAAGGTGGGTCAGAAAGGATCTTGCTGTGATTTATGTCATAGAGTGTTCTGCCTATGTTTTCCTCTAAGAGTTTGATAGTTTCTGGCCTTACATTTAGGTCTTTAATCCATTTTGAGCTTATTTTTGTGTATGGTGATAAGGAGTGATCTAATCTCATACTTTTACATGTATCTGTCCAGTTTTCCCAGCACCACTTATTGAAGAGGCTATCCCTTCTCCACTGTACATTCCTGCCACCTTTATCAAAGATAAGGTGTCCATATGTGTGTGGGTTTATCTCTGGGCTTTCTATCCTGTTCCATTGATCTATCTTTCTGTTTTGGTGCCAGTACCATACTGTCTTGATTACTGTAGCTTTGTAGTATAGTCTGAAGACAGGGAGCCTGATTCCTCCAGCTCCATTTTTCGTCCTCAAGATTGCTTTGGCTACTCGGCGTCTTTTGTGTGTTCATACAAATTGTGAAATGTTTTGTTCTAGTTCTGTGAAAAATGCCAGTGGTAGTTTGATAGGGATTGTATTGAATCTGTAGATTGCTTTGGGTAGTAGAGTCATTTTCACAATGTTGATTCTTCCAATCCAAGAACATGGTATATCTCTCCATCTATTTGTATCATCTTTAATTTCTTTCATCAGTGTCTTATAATTTTCTGCATACAGGGCTTTTGTCTCCTTAGGTAGGTTTATTCCTAGATACTTTACTCTTTTTGTTGCAATGGTAAATGGGAGTGTTTTCTTGATTTCAATTTCAGATTTTTCATCATTAGTATATAGGAATGCCACAGATTTCTGTGCATTAATTTTGTATCCTGCTACTTTACCAAATTCATTGATTAGCTCTAGTAGTTATCTGGTAGCATCTTTAGGATTCTCTATGTATAGTATGTCATCTGCAAACAGTGACAGCTTTACTTCTTCTTTTCCGATTTGGATTCCTTTTATTTCCTTTTCTTCTCTGATTGCTGTGGCTAAAACTTCCAAAACTATGTTGAATAACAATGGTGAGAGTGGGCAACCTTGTCTTGTTCCTGATCTTAGTGGAAATGCTTTCAGTTTTTCACCATTGAGGATGATGTTGGCTGTGGGCTTGTCGTATATGACCTTTATTATGTTGAGGAAAGTTCACTCTATGCCTACTTTCTGCAGGGTTTTTATCATAAATTGGTGTTGAATTTTGTCAAAAGCTTTCTCTTCATCTATTGAGATGATCATATGGTTTTTCTCCTTCAATTTGTTAATATGGTTTATCACATTGATAGATTTGCGTATATTGAAGAATCCTTGCATTCCTGGAATAAACCCCACTTGATCATGGTGTTTGATCCTTTTAATGTGCTGTTGGATTCTGTTTGCTAGTATTTTGTTGAGGATTTTTGCATCTATGTTTATCAGTGATGTTGGCCTGTAGTTTTCTTTCTTTGTGACATCCTTGTCTTGTTTTGGTATCAGGGTTATGGTGGCCTCATAGAATGAGTTTGGGAGTGTTCCTCCCTGTGCTATATTTTGGAAGAGTTTGAGAAGGATTGGTGTTAGCTCTTCTCTAAATGTTTGATAGAATTCGCCTGTGAAGCCATCTGGTCCTGGGCTTTTGTTTGTTGGAAGATTTTTAATCACAGTTTCAATTTCAGTGCTTGTGATTGGTCTGTTCATATTTTCTATTTCTTCCTGATTCAGTCTTTGCAGGTTGTGCATTTCTAAGAATTTGTCCATTTCTTCTAGATTGTCCATTTTATTGGCATAGAGTTGCTTGTAGTAATCTCTCATGAGCTTTTGTATTTCTGCAGTGTCAGTTTTTACTTCTCCTTTTTCATTTCTAATTCTATTGATTTGAGTCTTCTCCCTTTTTTTCTTGATGAGTCTGGCTAGTGGTTTATCTATTTTGTTTATCTTCTAAAGAACCAGCTTTTAGTTGTATTGATCTTTGCTATTTTTTCCTTCATTTCTTTTTCGTTTATTTCTGATCTGATTTTTTATGATTTCTTTCCTTCTGCTAGCTTTGGGGTTTTTTTGTTCTTCTTTCTCTAATTGCTTGAGGTGCAAGGTTAGGTTGTTTATTAGAGATGTTTCCTGTTTCTTAAGGTGGGCTTGTATTGCTATAAACTTCCCTCTTAGGACTGCTTTTGCTGCATCCCATAGAATTTGGGTTGTTGTGTCTCCATTGTCATTTGTTTCTAGGTATTTTTTGATTTCCTCTTTGATTTGTTCAGTTATCACTTAGTTATTAAGTAGTGCATTGTTTAGCCTCCATGTGTTTGTATTTTTTACAGATATTTTCCTGTAATTGATATCTAGTCTCATGGCGTTGTTGCCAGAAAAGATACTAGATACAATTTCAATTTTCTTAAATTTACCAAGACTTGATTTGTGACCCAAGATATGATCTATCCTGGAAAATGTTCCATGAGCACTTGAGAAAAATGTGTATTTTGTTATTTTTGGATGGAGTGTCCTATAAATATCAATTAAGTCCATCTTGTTTAATGTATCATTTAAAGCTTGTGTTTCCTTATTTATTTTCATTTTGGATGATCTGTCCATGGGTGAAAGTGGGGTGTTAAAGTTCCCTACTATGAATGTGTTACTGTCAATTTCCCCTTTTATGGCTGTTAGTATTTGCCTTCTGTATTGAGGCGTCCTATGTTGGGTGCATAAATATTTACAATTGTTATATCTTCTTCTTGGATCGATCCCTTGATCATTATGTAGTGTCCTTCTTTGTCTCTTCTAATAGTCTCTTCTAATAGTCCTAATAGTTTATTTTGTCTGATATGAGAATTGCTACTCCAGCTTTCTTTTGGTTTCCATTTGCATGGAATATCTTTTTCCATCCCTTACTTTCAGTCTGTATGTGTCTCTAGGTCTGAAGTGAGTCTCTTGTAGACAACATATATAAGGGTCTTGTTTTTGTATCCATTCAGCCAATCTGTGTCTCTTCATGGGAGCATTTAGTCCATTTACATTTAAGGTAATTATTGATATGTATGTGCCTATTCCCATTTTCTAAATTGTTTTGGGTTCGTTATTATAGTTTTTTTCCTTCTCTTGTGTTTCTTGTCTAGAGAAGTTCCTTTAGCATTTGTTGTAAAGGCGGTTTGGTTGTGCTGAACTCTCTCAGCTTTTGCTTGTCTGTAAATGTTTTAATTTCTCCATCAAATCTGAATGAGATCCTTGCTGGGTAGAGTAATCTTGGTTGCAGGTTTTTCTCCTTCATCACTTTCAGTATGCCCTGCCACTCCCTTCTGGCTCGTAGGGTTTCTGCTGAGAGATCAGCTGTTAACCTTACGGGGATTCCCTTGTGTGTTATTTGTTGTTTGTCCCTTGCTGATTTTAATATGCTTTCTTTGTATTTAATTTTTGACAGTTTGATTAATATGTGTCTTGGCGTATTTCTCCTTGGATTTATCCTGTATGGGACTCTCTGTGCATCCTAGACTTGATTAACTATTTCCTTTCCCATATTAGGGAAGTTTTCAACTATAATCTCTTCAAATATTTTCACAGTCCCTTTCTTTTTCTCTTCTTCTTCTGGAACCCATATAATTCGAATGTTGGTGCATTTAATGTTGTCCCAGAGGTCTCTGAGACTGTCCTCAGTTCTTTTCATTCTTTTTTCTTTATTCTGCTCTGCAGTAGTTATTTCCACTATTTTATCTTCCAGGTCACTTATCCGTTCTTCTGCCTCAGTTATTCTGCTATTGATCCCATCTAGAGTACTTTTAATTTCATTTATTGTGTTGTTCATCATTGCTTGTTTCATCTTTATTTCTTCTAGGTCCTTGTTAACTGTTTCTTGCATTTTGTCCATTCTATTTCCAAGATTTTGGATCATCCTTACTATCATTATTCTGAATTCTTTTTCAGGTAGACTGCCTATTTCCTCTTCATTTGTTAGGTCTGCTGCATTTTTATCTTGCTCCTTTATCTGTTGTGTGCTTTTCTGTCTTCTCATTTTGCTTATCTTACTGTGTTTAGGGTCTCCTTTTTGCAGTCTGCAGGATCGTAGTTCCTGCTGTTTTTGATGTCTGTCTCCAGTGGATAAGATTGGTTCAGTGGGTTGTGTAGGCTTCCTGGTGGAGGGGACTAGTGCCTGTTTTGTGGTGGATGAGGCTGGATCTTGTCTCTCTAGTGGGCAGGTTCACGTCCTGTGGTGTGTTTTGGGGTGTCTGTGGCTTTATTATGATTTTAGGAAACCTCTCTGCTAATGGGTGGGGTTGTGTCCCTCTTTTGCTAGTTGTTTGGCATAGGTTGTCCAGCATTGTAGTTTGCTGGTCATTGAGTGAAGCTGGGTGCTGGTGTTAAGATGGAGGTCTCTGGGAGATTTTCACCATTTGATATTATGAGGAGATGGGAGGTCTCTTGTTGACCAGTGTCCTGAAGTTGGCTCTCCTACCTCAGAGGCAGAGCCCTGACTCCTGGCTGGAGCACCAAGAGCCTTTCATCCACACAGCTCAGAATAAAAGGGAGAAAATGTAGAGAGAATTAGTAGAAGTATGAAGAAAGAAAGAATGAAAGGAGGGAAGGAATGAAGGCAGGAAGGAAGGAAGAAAGAAAGAAGCAAAGAAGGAAAGAAAGGAGGGAGGGAGAGGGAGGGAGGGAGGGAGCAAGGAAGGAAGGAGGGAAAGAAGGAAAAAAGACAGAAAGAAAGAAGATACAGTAAAATAAAATAAAATAAAGTTATTGAATTTAAAAATACTTATTTAGAAAAAAAAAAGGGGATGGATAGAACCTTAGGACAAATGTTGGAAGCAAAGCTATACAGACAAAATCTTACACAGAAGCATACACATACACCCTCACAAAAAGAGGTAAAGGGGAAAAAATCATAAATCTTGCTCTCAGAGACCACCTCCTCAATTTGGGATGATTCATTGTCTCGAGGAGGGAAAAAAGGAAGGAGGGAAAGAAAGAAAGAAAGAAAGAAAGAAAGAAAGAAAGAAAGAAAGAAAGAAAGAAAGAAAGAAAGAAAGAAAGAAAGAAAAGTATAACAAAGTTATTAAAATCAATTATTAAGAAAAAAAATTTTTAAAAAACACCATGGACGGGTAGAACCCTAGGACAAATGGTAGAAGCAAAACTATACAGACAAGATCTCACACAGATGCATACACATACACATTCACAAAAAGAGGAAAAGGGAAAAAATCATAGATCTTGCTCTCGAAGCCCACCTCCTCAATTTGGGATGACTCGTTGTCTATTCATGTATTCCACAGATGCAGGGTACATCAAGTTGATTGTGGAGCTTTAATCCTCTGCTTCTGAGGCTGCTGGGAGAGATTTCCCTTTCTCTTCTTTGTTCTCACAGCTCACAGGGGCTCAGCTTTGGATTTGTCCCTGCCTCTGCGTGTACGTCGCTGGAGGGCGTCTGTTTTTTGCTCAGACAGGACGGGGTTAAAGGAGCCGCTGATTCGGGGGCTCTGGCGCTCTCAGGCCGGGGGTGGGGGGAGGGAGGGGCACTGCGTGCGGGGCGGGCCTGCGGCGGCAGAGGTCGGCGTGACGTTGCACCAGACTGAGGCCCGCCGTGCGTTCTCCCGGGGAAGTTGTCCCTGGATCCCGGGACCCTGGCAGTGGCGGGCTGCACAGGCTTCGCGGAAGAGGGGTGTGGATAGTGACCTGTGCTCACACACAGGCCCGTTGGTGGCAGCAGCAGCAGCCTTAGTGTCTCCCACCCGTCCCTGGGGTCCGTGCTTTTAGCCGTGGCTCGCGCCCGTCTCTGGGGTTCCTTTAAGCAGAGATCTTAAACCCCTCTTCTCATGCACCAGTAAACAAAGAGGGAAGAAAAAGTCTCTTGCCTCTTCAGCAGGTGCAGACTTTTCCCCGGACTCCCTCCCGGCTAGCTGTGGTGCACTAACCCCTTCAGGCTATGTTCAAGCTGCCAACCCCAGTCCTCTCCCTGCGCTCCGTCCGAAACCGAAACCCGAGCCTCAGCTCGCAGCCCCGCCCGCCCCGGCGGGTAAGCAGACAAGCCTCTCGGGCTGGTGAGTGCTGGTCGGCACCGATCCTCTGTGCGGGAATCCTTTGCCCTCCGCACCCCTGTTGCTGTGCACTCCTCTGCGGCCCCGAAGCTCCCCCCTCCACCTCCCGCAGTCTCCGCCCGCGAAGGGGCTTCCTAGTGTGTGGAAACTTTTCCTCCTTCACAGCTCCCTCCCACTGGTGCAGGTGCCATCCCTATTCTTTTGTCTCTGTTTTTTCTTTTTTTTCTTTTTTTTTTGCCCTACCCAGGTACGTGGGGGAGTTTCTTGCCTTTTGGGAGGTCTGAGGTCTTCTGCCAGCCTTCAGTAGATGTTCTGTAGGAGTTGTTCCACGTGTAGATGTATTTCTGGTGTATCTGTGGGGAGGAAGGTGATCTCCGCGTCTTACTCTTCCGCCATCTTCAAAGTCTTCCAGTCCTGGACTCTTAAACAAGGTTTTTAATGTAATTGTCCCCTCCCTTACCAGTTTCAGTCTACAAATCTTATAGGGTACAATAATGGCTTACTTAAGTTGAAATTCAATTAAATGAAACATGACACATTCCATTCATTAGACAACCATCAGAAATTAATTGTAAAAATGAATCTGACAATTTTTTTTATCTTTGGCTGCTGACAACTTTTATGCCTTACTCTTCCTTCTTCCTATTCTGTTCCATAAATAAGGAAACTGATGAGAAAGTTCAGGTGCTCCCTTCTTTTGTGCCTCCAGGAGTTTAAAGTTTAAATCATGTATGGGAAGCCTCAGCCAGGTCTCACCTCGTACCACCATAAATACCACATGTCAGTCTTCTGTGCCTGCTGTCTCAAACCAGTTTTGGACCAGCTTGGTATGACTGTCTTGATTTCTGCATAATGTTTATGTGAGTAATAAAAGTTTCACACCCTCTTCGTGCATATGTGCATCATTATCTTCACATTGAAACCTAATTTTGATTGAATATATATAACACCTTTGTGGGGTGATCATAAAACACAGGGCATACAAAGATTTACCAAAAATCAACTGGGTAAAGACAAACCCAAAAGTTAATGAGTAATTGATCTGTTCAGAAATTTTAGGAGAAAAATCTTAAATAGACAACAAGCATCAACCTTGCAGATAACCATGGGTATGCTAATTAATACTATAATGGTATATTTTTAATATATCATACTGGAAAAAAAAAAACTGACCACTAAGTATAACATTAACCTTTGGCTAGGATGGCGATCCAAGGAAAATCTCAAATATTGTTGGTTTTATCATAGCTCAGCACTAATTTGTGATTTAGCAGTGTCTAGTTAATTTGAAGAGACACATACTATATGATTAAGACAACTCAAACATCAGTTTTCATGGAATAGTCCTAGTATTTACCTGTTTTCCTGGTATAATAATTCATAACTTCCCTTTTTATTCTAAAAATAATCCCAGTTTGAGCAACAAGTTATTTAGCTATCTTATCTATAATCTTGTATTTATACTACTACATATACTCTAGAGAAATTCATATACCTGTGTGCAAAGATAAATCTACAATAATGTTATTGTGGCATTATTTTCCATAAAAAAATATAAACATCATCTATTCTCTTTTTCTTAAAAACATAAGGTGTATTTTACTTGGGTGTTATTGTGCCCAACCAAAAAAGAAAAAAAAATTGCCAGTCCTCAATTGCTCAATCCTCAATTGAGTATCCACATGACATGGAGCTGGTTAATGATATACATGTGGAAAACTTTGGATGGGGGTTTCAGGAAAGCACTCTGAAAAGGAGATCAACTGACGTATACCTTTATAAACACTTTTTTCTTCCTTTTCCTTTCAAAATGATAACAATACCTATAATTGCAGTCTCTGTAATACAGTTAAGAAGCGAAGACCAAGAGAATCACACAAACTGCAGCACTGATATCTATGAGCTGCAGATTGAATACTAGCAAGCAACTAATTCCCCATGGGTAAACATTACTTGAAAAAAGTATCCCCTTTTTAGTTAGGTTAGTATTGTTGTTGTTGTTTTTTTCCTAAATATCCAAAGACTGAATATAACAAAGGTGGGGTATAGTTACAGAATGAATCATTATACAGTGATTAAAATGAATGAACCAGAGTTACGTTAACAACATAGACTTTTTTTTTTTAAGTTGTGGAAGTGTATGTCAAATTTTATATAAAAATTTTAAATATGCAAAAATTTCTACTGTATGAGTTGATGTACTTATATGTGGAAAATTTATACAAGTATATTTGGAAAAATTATCACAAGTAATACCATTCTTGTCTGAGGTTGGAGAGAGAAATTAAAGTTTAAGGAGAGGTACACAATGACCTAAATTTTATGGCTCCATGGCTCACATGGTTAGTTATATTATTCACTAGATTTTGGGCCTTCCCTCTAATAATTGATGATAAGTGATAATTGGATATATATAAGAATTATGTGGGAGAGAGAAAAGAGCAAAATCCTTGTTCACTACTGTGTGATTTCTTTTGTATCTAACATCTTGTATGATATAGTTAGAGAGGAAATATTACTGTTACTCAAGGTAGGGTTTTGGTCAAATTGTTATACTTAAATGGAGTTCAATTGAGAACCATATATTTCATGTAGTTATATAAACACGGAAAATTACAAGGCATTTTATAACTGTTAATTTTGAAATTATGCTCATTAAGTCTCAACTATTCATATATCTTGCTCTTTCCTGGAACATTTGACCTACCATACATATTTTCCCAGGGCTGCTGTTTAATAAATTATATACTCAATGATCTGTTTACCTATTGATAATTATTCTGTTTCCTTTTTTAAAAGATACTGTACTTGTTAATTATCATGTATTTTTCTCCTTCAATGAAACTCTGAAATTCCCTTGTAGATCGATGAAAACTATAAATAACCTTGAAAAAAGATTTTATGCCTTTTAATTATTTCTTGTTATAGGAACAATCACACATTTTACATTAAATTTATGTTATTAAGTGGAAACTGCAAGTGGTTTATTATTTTACTTCATTATTAGCTAAATTTCCATATCAATATCATGCTGGTAAGTATCATCAGCTATTTCATCAGTTTTATCTAAATTAATACAAACAGTAATACCCCATTAGCAAATAAAATAGTGTATAAACTAAATAATCATTTACTTCAAATGTTTCTAAATGTATCCATTTTACCCTACTGCATCTATTTGCAGCAATGGGAGTATATATTCTGTCTATGCATTTGCGGGATTTTACTCTTTCCTATATTCAATATAAGTGAGTCAATGCCATACATTATAGGTTATTCCCACTCACCTACTTATTAAAGAACATCCTACGTGTTGAGGCTTAACATTTTACCCACTTCTCTATTATTTTCTGAGTAATAATTAGTGTTACTGGGGTTCTGTAGTAAGTGATATATTGTTTTTTTCTCTCACCGCTTTCAAGGATTTTTCTTTAACTTTGGTTTTTTACATTTTAACTGTTATGGGACTGGGTTGAATCTCTTTCAATTTACCCTTTTTGAAATTTGCTAAGTTTTCAGTACATGTAAAATAATGTTTTTCTTCAAATTATGGGAAACTTTCAGTCATTGCCATTATGTCCTTGCATAGTATTTTCTGTCAGTTTTCCTCTAATCTCTCCTTGTAATATTCCTATTATTCATATTTCTGTGGAATTAATGGTGTTCCATATTTCTCTGAGGCTCCGTCTGCTTTCCTTTGCTCTCTTTTTCAGATTGTATACTCTATTGGACTACCATCAGGTTCACTAAGTCTTTTCTGTCAGCCAAAAATCTATTGTTGAGACACTGGGAATTTTTCATTTCACTTATTATACTTTTTAAATACCGAATTTCCATTTTGTTCCTTTTTTAAAGCAATATCTTTAGTGATATTCTCTAATTGATGGAACATTGCTTCATATCCTCCTTTATATTTTTAAATGTCTCCTTTAGTTCTTCGAACATATTTAAAATAGCTGGCTTGAAATGTGTGTATCCTGAGTCTACACTTGGGCCCCTTCAAGGCGAGTTCCTATTGCCTGTTCTTTTGTTCTTGGGTGTGGCTCACACTTTCCTACTTTGTTTTGTTTTTACTCATTTGTTTGTTTGCTTTGATGTCTCAATGTTTGGTTTTATAAAATTTGACTTTTTAATAATATAATATAACACTTCTGGGTAATGATGCCCATCTGCCTCCCTACTCTGGTGGTAGTTGTTACTGTCATTATTGGTTTAGTTGTTTTCTTTGTTTATTTGTTTGTTTAAGCGACTTGGCTTCAACTTATCCTGCAAACTATTTCTCATGCAGTGTGCAGCCTCTGGTGTACCTGCTCATTTTCTCCCTTGGTTTTCATCTTTCAGCTTATCTACAAAACTGTCACCTCTGTGTTTTCCTATGCCATTTACTGATCAAAGATTATGCTAAAATCTGTCAGTCAGTTAAGTTGTTTCACATATATTTGGAGAAATATGTCTTTGGGAGAATGCTATTACAGTTCAGGGAGTTTACATTTTTGCCCCACATTCTACCTGGGACTAGTAGTTTAAAAACTTTCCCTCACCCACGGTTGAAGAGAAGGAGCAGGTGGCCATGTCTACAATCTTCCAAACTACAAGGATGAGTACAATTTCATTTTTAAACCATTTCCTAACAGTTGTTACTGGGTTAAGGAAGCTGATTTTCAGTCAGTGTTTGGTCAGAGGTTCTTTTCAAGCCCCTTGTGAAGCTTGAGGAATGCTTTCCCACCTGTCTTGTTTCCAGTTTTATTGCTTCCAAGTGGGTGCAGCCGAGTTCACATGCACAACTTTTCTAACTCCCAGTGTTGGCTGTGATTACAGGAGGGTTATTCTTAACTGTCACCTCCCCTGAGTCTCTCAAACTTTTGGCTGCTTGTATCAGGCAGCTACCAATTTCCTCTTAATTTCTGTCTCCCAATATTTCCATTCTTTTCAACAATGCCTTTAGACAAGGAATTCTCTAAGTTTTGTTCCAGATAGTCAGTCACCTCAAGTGGAGCTGCAAAACTCTTTGCCTTTATGGCTTATCTTTACCCTGGGCAGAATCCCTATTCTGTTGTCTGAGAGAAGAAGACAGAGACCTCCTATTACCAGAGTGATACACCTATTCCTATTAGGCACTTGATGGGGGGTGGTCTAGTGATCACTGATCCTTTTGGATTTCCCCTCTATTGTGGACACTTCTTCCCTACAAGCAAGCTGGGGGCCAAGATGATTGGGGCCCGTGTAGTCTCAATCTGCTATGGCTGAGGTAGAGTTTCTGGCCTATAATTGAGGATGGGATGGAACCTAGGAGATTCCAACTTCATGGCTGTACCTGCCTGCAGTAGAGTTTCTGCTCTATGTTTTTGGGACAGTGGGTAGTGAGAATGTCAGGAAAGTTTCCTTCTCATGTTGAAATAATAGTACATGGACCAGACTGGAGCTGAGAGGTGAAAGAGTTCGCACCTTCCTGACCCCACCTACCCAAAGTAGAGCACCTTGTATACTGCTTCCATAGCTCAGAGCTAGGGTGGGAGTAAGAGAGTAAGTCTGACTCACATGCCACAGATGCTCTTGCTCTTCTCACTGGGATTTTGTAGATTGAATGAATGATTCTCCATTTACTGTAATCCCTCAGGACAATTTCCACAGCCCTTAAATGATATTATTTTTTATAGTTTTCACTAATGAAATTGTACTTTTGATGAAAAGAGGTTTTTTATCTCTCTTTTCTGCCATTACAAAAGTCCTACATCAAAATATATTAATCATCACAATATAAAGAAATTAATATATATAATGCATGTTTGTTATTAGCTTCTACTATTTTTTTGATGGGCTTAAATATCATGTTACCTCAGCAGCCATCTTCACATGTGCAATCTAAACTTGGCTGACCCCCTTCCCTTAAAGCATGTCAGTTATTTTCTCTCTTATCACCTGTTTTACTTTCATAGCAATCAGTATAACATGTTATAACCTCTTTAATATACCATTTGATGGGGTACTTGCTGTTTCACACAGACTATGTTCATTTATTTACCACTTATTCAGAACACATATATGTGTGAATTTACTATTTCTTAAGTGAATGCATGAATAAATGAATGTATAATTTTACCATAAATCTGAATTATGTAAATTTATAGTAAATACAACAAAATTCCACATTTTGACTAGTGTGATATAATACTAATGTGGTGTCACCATTTGTGAGAAACTTATTTTGGACAGAGCTACCTTGAATGTAATGAAGCTTAAGCTTCAGGGTTTTTCACTTGAAAGGGTGCCTTCAATATATATAGCATATGAGTATACTTATATATCATGTGAGTATATAAACTATGTAAGTTATAGTATATGAGTAAATATATATTTGCTATGAGTTAATGTAATACCTAAATATTTAAGTCTATACACTATCATGTCAATTTTAAAAAGAGTTAGAATTACTCTTCCATATGCTTTTTGTCTGATTAAATTACTTGTTTTGCAGAAAAAATGATTATATAAAATTAAAATATAATTGAAAATGCTATTTTAGTTGAGACCCAAAGCATAAAGTGAAAGGAAGAAGATGTCACACACTTTGAAATGTGAAAACTTCTATATATGAAATAGAAAGTAAAATTTGATAGTCAACTTACAAAGATAGAGAATGGAATCATGATAGTCACTAAATTATACCTAATGAAAAATTACAACAAAAGATAAAGAACATTGTGAGAATCAGAACACTGCCAAACTAGAAATGGAAAATAAGGGAAATGCAATAATAGTTAAGTAGTGCACAGTTTGTATTATCTGTACCTTATACAGATAATAAGGTAGTTATTTAGTTCACAAAATGTTAAACATATTGTCACCATATGATGTAACAATTACACTACAAGGTATATTCCCAACATAAATGAAAATGTATGTTCTCAGAAAAACTTATATATGAAGGTTTATAGCATTATTACTCCTTAAAGCCAAAAAGTGGAAATAATCCATGTTTCCATCAATGGATGCCAGAATGAATAAAATGTTATATGTTCACCTAATGGAGTATTATTCAGCAATAAAGGTGATGTACTGACACATGCTGCAACATGGCAAAACTTTGAATATTTATGTTAATATGAAATTTCTGTTAAGTGAAAGAAGTAAGTCAGAAAAAACACTTATTGTATGATTCTATTTATATGCAATGTAATGGAAGGAAAACCTATAAATACAGAAAACAGTTTAGTGGTTGTCTAAGTGCTGGGGTGTTAGGGGTAAATTGGTAGTGACTAAGTGGTATTGCTTTTCTTTGGAATTGTGAAAATGCTATGGATTGTGATGTTTGCAACTCCGTGAATATACTAATAAACTTTGAATTGTACACCTAAAAGAATACTGATAACATCTTCATTTTGAGGAATTATTTAACTTTGATAGGCACAGTGAACTTTGATATCATAGTAAAATACACTTTATATTGCAATAACGTAATTTCATAATAAACCAATTTGAAGCTGACAGCAAAATAGTGAATAAATGTCAGGAATTAAAAATTATTTATAAATAGTCATTAAGTAAGGATAGTTAAAATATCTTGAAATCTCTCAGACCATATAATGAAAACACTTGAAGAAGTTTTCCTGTGTTTGACAAGTCTAAACATGTACATGACATTACCAATTAAATTTTGCAAAGCTGAAGGAAATTTCTCTAAATGACCAATACTAATAAAGAATATTAATCAACCATGTTAAAGAAAAGATTGAATTTTATTTCTGTTCTCTCTGTGGAATATATTTATTTTACAATTTTTTGTATT
This sequence comes from Grampus griseus, assembly GCF_964374135.1. Classification (NCBI taxonomy): domain Eukaryota; kingdom Metazoa; phylum Chordata; class Mammalia; order Artiodactyla; family Delphinidae; genus Grampus; species Grampus griseus. Next base: position 51,662,663 of record NC_139012.1, read on the forward strand.
CTGAGAGAAAATTTAAAAAATAAGGAACGAAAGGGTAGGAAAAATATACTTCTTTCAGAAAGTTAATATCTTTTGTTCTGGCTCTCATTATGTTTGTGATATAATCCTTTCCTAATTTGTAGTTTGTTGTAATTTATTTTATCATTTCAAATATTCACTTTCATACATCATTTAACATTCATAATTTTGTGGACTATGAAATTATGTATAATTAGAGTTTCACAAAGTCTGGATATGGCCCAGTGTGGTGTTCAATCATTTAATAGATTTTCACGTTTCACTCATTCTTATAACATGCAACAATACTTTTAACAAAAAACATGTAACGAGTATTCATAAGGCGCTGATAGGGCACTTCCCCTTCATCTGCGAGCAATAGGATATTGCTCACAGGTGACTCCATTGTCACTCAATTTTCAAAAGCCCACATCAAAGAGGTTCATGTGCTACTTCTTGTTGGGAAATTCCCATCAGTCTGAAAGTGCTATGATAAACAAAACACGATGATGTTTAGCAAATTTAGGAGATCCTGAAACCTGAGAACGTCTGGTGACTTGAAACTGCTGCTAGAGACCAAAACGCTACATGTGTTGCCTCTCAAGGACGATTGGGTTGGTTTTGATAAATACTATAATAAGAAACCACTGCAGATGACAAGAATGCAAAATTGTTCAAGGATATTAATACAACTCCAATCAAGGAGACATGGGGGCGTCTCCATTCTACACTGAAGGCACCTGATTGTGCCTTTAATACCATCACCAAACCTTATTGTCAGATCAGTGGCCCTCTCTGCTGCCAGAGGTATTGTGTCTTCATGATTGGAATCAAGTTGGAAACAAGAGGGGGAAGGTCTGAGAGAAATAAAGGCATGAGGACTGGTGAAGAGCTTGTTCATCTTGAACTCCAAATCACTGAAGACTTAACTTGATCGTGTGCTGAGTGAATGTGTAAACTTAAAATCAAATATGAAATTGAATAATTAAAATGCAAAATACTTCATCTTAAAAACATAAAGTGACAGAAAATATACAGAATTGCCCCAAGTGGTCATTTAAGTCTTATTATTCTTTGGAAACAAGTAGATAATTTCTCAATAGAGTGGATAGTTGTTACTGAAAAATAAATAAACAAATAAAAGTGTTCTTGTTTATAATTCAATAAATTAACAGTAACAATAAGTACTTAATAAAAAATGTGAAAACATTTTAGGAATATTATATTTAGTTGTAGACTTAAATTTCTACCCTTTGGATATTTATAAAAATAACAGAGTAAATATGCTTCAAAATGTTATTTCAATAAATGGTTGTGTACTAAATATTCTGGTAAAAACACTGATAAAATACTATGGCATTTTAGAGAAGGGAAATACTTCTTCCAGTTATGGTTACTAGAAAAATGTCTGTGGACATTGACCTTGAAAGATTAGTGGATTATAAATTTCTGGAGAGATGTGAAAGAATATAACATATAGGACAGAAATTTTAAATAACAGCTATCATTTGCATGGAAGATTATGTTCATGAAGGAAATACAAGTAATTTTACTCAACACCAGTTTTTAATAATATTTATTTCTTTGTAGTATAAATGATAGAATTAAATATATATATGCTTATATCAAACAATTAATGCATTTTACATACTTATGGTTTGTTATTGTACCATAGTGGGAAAAAAAAAAGAAAAGTAAAGTTTTACATATTTTATTTTTATATTCTTTTTATTACTAATTCATAAAGCACTAATATCTTGAGTAAAAACATTTTTTTTCTAATAAACTACTATGGAACACATAGCTTAGTTATTAAATTTTAAAAGGGGGCATGAAATCAGATGAGGAGTAGACAGATGATCCATAGATGAAAACAATATCAGCAAAGTCTCATCTGCCAGAAAGACTTAAATCGTTTGATTAGTTAAAATGTTGCCTGCATTGCTCACAATTACATAGGCAACACAAAAGATAAATTGTACCATTTCTACTTAGTTCCTAAATGGGATCTTAGAAGTGTACTTAAAAGAATCCCTGGGAGAGATGGAAGCAACCTAAGTGTCCATCATAAGATGGATGGATAAAGAAGATGTGGCACATATATACAATGGAATATTACTCAGCCATAAAAAGAAACTAAATTAAGTTATTTGTAGTGAGGTGGATGGACCTAGAGCCTGTCATAGAGAGTGAAGTAAGTCAGAAAGAGAAAGACAAATACTATGTGCTAACACATATATATGGAATCTAAGAAAAAAAAATGTCATGAAGAAGCTAGGGGTAAGATGGGAATAAAGACACAGACCTACTAGAGAATGGACTTGAGGATATGGGGAGGGGGAAGGGTAAGCTGGGACAAAGTGAGAGAGTGGCATGGACATATATACACTAACAAACGTAAAATAGATAGCTAGCGGGAAGCAGCCGCATAGCACAGGGAGATCAGCTCGGTGTTTTGTGACCACATAGAGTGGTGGGATAGGGAGTGTGGGAGGGAGACTCAAGAAGGAAGAGATATGGGAACATATGTATATGTATAACTGATTCACTTTGTTATAAAGCAGAAACTAGCACACCATTGTAAAGCAATTATACTCCAATAAAGGTGTAAAAATAAATAAATAAATAAACGAAAGAATGAAGCATTTCAACTGGGAAAAAAAAAGGAAAGGAAAAAATTAGTAAAAGAAAGAATGAGCCTGATCTTCCCAAGGCCTAAATTAGTCCCTAGTCACACACGCTTTGGCAACAAGTGTTTTTTTCAGGCTTCCAGGGTACCACTTAGGGCTTTACAGAGGAGACACTTGAGCACTAGAGAGAACAGAGCCTGTAATTATGAAAGGTACCAAATATCACAGGAGGCTGAAATTTGACTTCTGAGGCTGTTAACTAGTTTTAGTTTGGACGATTTCTTGACAGAGGTTTAAATCTTTATGCCACCACCTTGTAGTTTTATAAAGTCTCAAATTGCTGGAATGCTGAGAGAAGAGGGAAAAACGAGAAAATAGGAAGGGAAAGGAAAAAATAAAATAAAAAGAATCCCTGGGAATGAAAAGCAGGAATTCTCAATTATTCCCATATCTCCTCCCTCTTGCATCTCCCTCCCATTTTGTTATACAGTAGAAACTAACACACCATTGTAAAGCAATTATACTCCAGGAAAGATGTTAACAAAAAAGAATTCTCAATTATTTTCTAAACATATGCATAAGAAACTTCTTTAGGGTAGAAATAAACTGAGCAAAACCCATTCTCCTTGAAAACAGTCTTTAGCTGGAAACAGTAATTTCCTGTGACAAAAACACTCTTGTAAAAAACACAAAAAAGAAAAATGGTTATCTTACTATGCTTGCTTTTGTTAGTTTAAAAGTGTTTGGCAAACATCTTGAACGTATTGGAATTTGATTCATATATAAGTTATTTCAAAATGAAAAATAAATTTCTTTTCACTGTATTTTAAAGAAATATTATGAGAAGTCAGAATGGTATAAAACATGTCTTATTCTCTCCTTGTGTCAATTGCAACCTTCATATTTTCAAAGGTTGCTTCCTTATTCCAGAATATATTTTTGAAAAATGTAAAGATCTTATTTCTCTAATTTGCTTTTATTAGTGCATAGTAAAGCAGAAATTTAGGTTAAAATGTGAAATAATTATGTAGGATGTTTATATCACACGAATGCATTTGTTTGGAAAACAGAATAAAATTACCAATCAGATTAACACTTGCTTATGCTACATGATTGATACATATATCAATGGATATCTTTTGTTTTGCAAAGTTAGGTTAGTATACGTATATTCATGGATGTGTGTCATGATCTTATTTTAAGGATATAATTTATTTTTCTTAAAAATGGTGTATACTTACAGTTACTGTAATTTCCCTGACAGAACTTTGAGTTGACAAAGTTTGAATACAACATAGGGTGGAATGGGGGTACATTTGTAATTAAGAGATAACAGGTAATAAATTTACAGCAACTTTCACCAAATTAAGGTCATAATTACTGAAATAAATTACTGAAATTTCTGAAATGTGCAAGTATTTCATGCCTAACAGAAATCAGAATTTATATTTCAGAAATTATATTTCAAAGTGAAAGTTTTTCAAAAGCAACCATGTCTTGAAAGGTACATAATTGAATAGCATGATAACCGTGGAAGTTATATATATACACACATATATATGTCTTTTACATACGTGCTTTGTAATTTTTGCTGAATGTTCTAGTGTTGTTTAAATTGCATATATTTTCAAGTTTTCTATGAAAAAATTCTAGGCCTTAAAAATGTACTCAACTCAAAATTGCTGCAAAAACTAATCTGTTTGAAGATTATTTTACATACACTTTATTGAAATAGTATACAATACTATAAAAATACAGAAAGGCACATAAATCATAAGTGGATTTTCCTCAAGTGACCAGCACTGAAGATCAAGCAATAGAACATTGCAAGTACCACAGAAGTCACTACTCCCTCTCCAAGGGTAAACAATATAGTGACTTTTAAAATAATTGTAGATTACTATGAACTGTTTTTAAATTTCATCAAAATGAAATCATATAGTATGTTGTTCTTACTATCTGGCCACATTAGCTAAATTTTTTGTGTGTGTGAGTGTCATCACATTATCATGTGTAGCAACAGATTGTTATTCCCATCATTTTATAACTTTCTAAGGAATTAATATGTAGCAACTTATTTCTTCACTCTACTATTATTTTTTTAACATCTTTATTGGGGTAAAATTGCCTTACAATGGTGTGTTAGTTTCTGCTCTATAACAAAGTGAATCAGTTATACATATACATATGTTCCCACACCTCCTCCCTCTTGCGTCTCCCTCCCACTAACCATCCCCATCCCACCCCTCCAGGTGGTCACAAATCACCAAGCTGATCACCCTGTTCTATGGGGCTGCCTCCCACCAGCCATCCACCCTACGTTCGGCAGTGCATACATGTCCATGCCTCTCTCTCGCTCTGTCACAGCTCACCCTTCCACCTCCCCACATCCCCAAGTCAGCCCTCCAGCAGATCTGTGGCTTTATCACTGTCTTACCCCTAGGTTCTTCATGACATTTTTTTTCTTAAATTAAATATATATGTGTTAGCATACAGTATTTGTCTTTTTCTTTCTGACTTACTTCACTCTGTATGACAGACTCTAGGTCTATCCAACTCATTACAAATAGCTCAATTTTGTATCTTTTTATGGCTGAGTAATATTCCATTGTATATATGTGCCACATCTTCTTTATCCATTCATCCGATGATGGGCACTTAGGTTGTTTCCATCTCTGGGCTATTGTAAATAGAGCTGCAATGAACATTTTGGTACATGACTCTTTTTGAATTATGGTTTTCTCAGGGTATATGCCCAGTAGTGGGATTGCTGGGTCATATGGTAGCTGTATTTGTAGTTTTTAAAGAAACCTCCATACTGTTCTCCATAGTGGCTGTACCAATTCTCATTCCCACCAGCAGTGCAAGAGTGTTCCCATTTCTCCTCACCCTCTCCAGCATTTATTGTTTCTAGATTTTTTGATGATGGCCATTCTGACTGGTGTGAGATGATATCTCATTGTAGTTTTGATTTGCATTTCTCTAATGATTAATGATGTTGAGCATTCTTTCATGTGTTTGTTGGAAGTTTGTATATCTTCTTTGGAGAAATGTTTATTTAGTTCTGCCCATTTTTGGATTGGGTTGTTTGTTTTTTTGTTATTGAACTGCATGAGCTGCTTGTAATTTTGGAAATTACTCCTTTGACATTTGCTTCATTTGCAAATAATTTCTCCCATTCTCAGGGTTGTCTTTTGGTCTTTTTCATGGTTTCCTTTGTTGTGAAAAAGATTTGAAGTTTCATTAGGTCCCATTTCTTTATTTCTGTTTTTATTTCCATTTCTCTAGGAGGTGGGTCAAAAAGGATCTTGCTGTGATTTATATCATAGAGTGTTCTGCCTATGTTTTCCTCTAACAGTTTGATAGTTTCTGACCTTACATTTAGGTCTTTAATCCATTTTGAGCTTATTTTTGTGTATGGTGATAGGGAGTGATCTAATCTCATATTTTTTACATGTATCTGTCCAGTTTTCCCAGCACCACTTATTGAAGAGGCTGTCCTTTCTCTACTGTACATTCCTGCCTCCTTTATCAAAGATAAGGTGACCATATGTGCGAGGGTTAATCTCTGGGCTTTCTATCCTGTTCCATTGATCTATCTTTCTGTTTTTGTGCCAGTACCATACTGTCTTGATTATTCTAGCTTTGTAGTATAGTCTGAAGTCAGAGAGCCTGATTCCTCCAGCTCCATTTTTCATTATGAAGATTTCTTTGGCTCTTCGGGGTCTTCTGTGTTTCCATACAAATTGTGAAACTTTTTTGTTCTAGATCTGTGAAAAATGGCAGTGGTAATTTGATAGTTATTGCATTGAATCTGTAGATTGCTTGGGTAGTAAAGTCATTTTCAAAATGTTGATTCTTCTAATCCAAGAACATGGTATATCTCTCCATCTATTTGGATCATCTTTAATTTCTTACATCACTGTCTTATAATTTTCTGCATACAGGTCTTTTGTCTCCTTAGGTAGGTTTATACCTAGATATTTTATTCTTTCTGTTGCAATGGTAAATGGGAGTGTTTTCTTGATTTCACTTTCAGATTTTTCATCATTAGTGTATAGGAATACCAGAGACATCAGTGCATTAATTTTGTATCCTGCAACTTTACCAAATTCATTGATTAACTCTAGTAGTTATCTGGTAGCATCTTTAGGATTCTCTATGCATAGTATCATGTCATCTGCAAACAGTGACAGCTTTACTTCTTCCTTTCCAATTTGGATTCCTTTTATTTCCTTTTCTTCTCTGATTGCTGTGGCTAGAACTTCCAAAAGTATGATGAATAAGAGTGGTGAGAGTGGACAACCTTGTCTCGTTCCTGATCTTAGTGGAAATGGTTTCAGTTTTTCACCATTGAGGATGATGTTGGCCCTGGGCTTGTCATATATGGCCTAGATTATGTTGAGGAAAGTTCCCTCTATGCCTACTTTCTGGGTTTTTGTCATAAATGGGTGTTGAATTTTGTCAAAAGCTTTCTCTGCATCTATTGAGATGATCATATGGTTTTTCTCCTTCAATATCTTAATATGGTTTATCACATTGATTGATTTGCGTATATTGAAGAATCCTTGCATTCCTGGAATAAACCCCACTTAATCATGGTGTATGAACCATTTACTGTGCTGTTGGATTCTGTTTGCTAGTATTTTGTTGAGGATTTTTGCATCTATGTTCATCGGTGATATTGGCCTGTAGTTTTCTTTCTTTGTGACATCCTTGTCTGGTTTTGGTATCAAGGTAGAATGAATTTGGGAGTGTTCCTCCCTCTACTATATTTTGGAAGAGTTTGAGAAGGATAGGTGTTAACTCTTCTCTATATCTTTGATAGAATTCGCCTGTGAAGCCATCTGGTCCTTGACTTTTTTTTGTTGGAAGATTTTTAATCACAGTTTCAATTTCAGTGCTTGTGATTGGTCTGTTCATATTTTCTATTTCTTCCTGATTCAGTCTTGGCAGGTTGTGCATTTCTAAGAATGTGTTCATTTCTTCCAGGTTGTCCATTTCATTGGCATAGAGTTGCTTGTAGTAATCTCTCATGAGCTTTTGTATTTCTGCAGTGTCAGTTGTTATTTCTCCTTTTTCCTTTCTAATTCTATTGATTTGAGTCTTCTCCCTTTCTTTTTTTTTTTTGATGAGTCTTGTTAATTCTTTATCTATATTGTTTATCTTCTCAAAAAACCAGCTTTTAGTTTTATTGATCTTTGCTACCATTTCCTTCATTTTTTTTTCATTTATTTCTGATCTGATCTTTATGATTTCTTTCCTTCTGATAACTTTGGGTTTTTTTTGTTTGTTTGTTTGTTTTCTTTCTCTACTTGCTTTAGTTGCAAGGTTAGGTTGTTTATTAGAGATGTTTCCTGTTTCTTAAGGTGGGCTTGTATTGCTATAAACTTCCCTCTTAGGACTGCTTTTGCTGCATCCCATAGAATTTGGGTTGTTGTGTCTCCATTGTCATTTGTTTCTAGGTATTTTTTGATTTCCTCTTTGATTTGTTCAGTTATCACTTAGTTATTAAGTAGTGCATTGTTTAGCCTCCATGTGTTTGTATTTTTTACAGATATTTTCCTGTAATTGATATCTAGTCTCATGGCGTTGTTGCCAGAAAAGATACTAGATACAATTTCAATTTTCTTAAATTTACCAAGGCTTGACTTGTGACCCAAGATATGATCTATCCTGGAGAATGTTCCATGAGCACTTGAGAAAAATGTGTATTCTGTTCTTTTTGGATGGAGTGTCCTATAAATATCAATTAAGTCCATCTTGTTTAATGTATCATTTAAAGCTTGTGTTTCCTTATTTATTTTCATTTTGGATGATCTGTCCATGGGTGAAAGTGGGGTGTTAAAGTCCCCTACTATGAATGTGTTACTGTCGATTTCCCCTTTTATGGCTGTTAGTATTTGCCTTATGTACTGAGATACTCCTATGTTGGGTGCATAAATATATACAATTGTTATATCTTCTTCTTGGATGGATCCCTTGATCATTATCTAGTGTCCATCTTTGTCTATTCTAATAGTCTTTATTTTAAACTCTATTTTGTCTGATATTAGAATTGCTACTCCAGCTTTCTTTTGGTTTCCATTTGCATGGAATATCTTTTCCCATCCCCTTACTTTCAGTCTGTATGTGTCTCTAGGTCTGAAATGGGTCTCTTGCAGACAGCATATATATGGATCTTGTTTTTTTTATCCCTTCAGCCAATCTGTGTCTCTTCATGGGGGCATTAAGTCCATTTACATTAAAGATATTTATCGATATGTATGTTCCTATTCTCATTTTCTAAATTGTTTTAGGTTTGTTATTGTAAGTCCTTTCCTTCTCTTGTGTCTCTTGCCTAGAGAAGTTCCTTTAGCATTTGTTGTAAAGCTGGTTTGGTGCTGCTGAACTCTCTCAGCTTTTGCTTGTCTGTAAAGATTTTAATTTCTCCATCAAATCTGAATGAGATTTCTGCTGGGTAGAGTAATCTTGGTTGCAGATTTTTGTCCTTCATCACTTTCAGTATGTCCTGCCACTCCCTTCTGGCTTCCAGAGTTTCTGCTGAAAGTTCAGCTGTTAACCTTATGGAGATTCCCTTGTGTGTTATTTGTTGTTTGTCTCTTGCTGCTTTTAATATGCTTTCTTTGTATTTAGTTTTTGACAGTTTGATTAATATGTGTCTTGGCATATTTCTCCTTGTATTTATCCTGTATGGGACTCACTGTGCTTCCTGGACTTGATTAACTATTTCCTTTCCCATATTAGGGAAGTTTTCAACTATAATCTCTTCAAATATTTTCTCAGTCCGTTTCTTTTCCTCTTCTTCTTCTGGAACCCCTATAATTTGTATGTTGGTGCATTTAATATTGTCCCAGAGGTCTCTGAGACTGTTCTCAGTTCTTTTCATTCTTTTTTCTTTATTCTGCTCTGTGGTAGTTATTTCCACTATTTTATCTTCCAGGTCACTTATCCGTCCTTCTGTCTCAGTTATTCTGCTATTGATCCAATCTAGAGTATTTTTCATTTCATTTATTGTGTTGTTCATCATTGTTTGTTTCATCTTTCGTTCTTCTAGGTCCTTTTTAAATGTTTCTTGCATTTTGTCTATTCTATTTCCATGATTTTAGATATCTTTACTATCATTATTCTGAATTCTTTTTCAGGTAGACTGCCTATTTCCCCTTCATTTGTTTCGTCTGGTGGGTTTTTAAGTTGCTCCTTCAACTGCTGTGTGTTTTTCTGTCTTCTCATTTTACTTATCTTACTGTGTTTGTGGTCTCCTTTTTGCAGGCTGCAGGTTTGTAGTTCCCGTTGTTTTTGGTGTCTGTCCCCAGTGGCTAAGGTTGGTTCAGTGGGTTGTGTAGGCTTCCTGGTGGAGGGGACTAGTGCCTGTGTTCTGGTGGATGAACCTGGATCTTGTCCCTCTGGTGGGCAGGTCCATGTCTGTTGGTGTGTTTTGGGGTGTCTGTGGACTTATTATGATTTTAGACAGCCTCTCTGCTAATGGGTGGAGTTATGTTCCTGTTTTCCTACTTGTTTGGCATAGGGTGTCCAGCACTGTTACTTACTGGTCGTTGAATGAAGTTGGATGCTGGCGTTGAGATGGAGATCTCTGGGAGATTTTTGTCATTTGATATTATATGGAGCTGAGAGGTCTCTTGTAGACCAGTGTCTTGAGGTTGGATCTGCCACCTCAGAGGCACAGCACTGACTCCTGGCTGCATCACCAAGATCCTTTACTCCACACGGCTCAGAATAAAAGGGAGAAAATGTAAAGAGAAATAATTAGTAGATGTAGGAAGAAATAAAGAAAGAAAATGGAAGGAAGGAAGGATGGAAACAAGGAAGGAAGGAAGGAAGGAAGAAAGAAAGAAGAAAAGAAGGAAAGAAGGAAAGAAAGAAAGAAAGGAAGGAAGGAGGGAGGGAGAGATGGAGGTAGGGACAGAGGGAGGAAGGAAGGAAGGAAGATAGGAGGGAAGGAAGGAAAAAAGAAAGAAAGAAGGAAAAAAGAAAGAAAGAAGGAAGATGAAGTAAAATAAAATAGAGTAAAATATAATAAAGTTATTAAATTAAAAAATAATTATTAAGAAAAAAAGTTAAAAACAAAACAAAACCAAAAACAGATGGATAGAACCTTAGGACAAATGGTGGAAGCAAAGCTATACAGACAAAGTCTCATACAGAAGCATACACATACACACTCACAAAAAGAGGAAAAGGGGAAAAAAATCATAAATCTTGCTCTCAAAGTCCACCACCTCAATTTGGGATGGTTTGTTGTCTAAAGGAGGGAAGGAAGGAAGGAAGGAAGGAAGGAAGGAAGGAAGGAAGGAAGGAAGAAAGAAAGAAAGAAAGAAAGAAAGAAAGAAAGAAAGAAAGAAAGAAAGGAAGGAAGAAAGAAAGAAAGAAAGAAAGAAAGAAAGAAAGAAAGAAAGAAAGAAAGAAAGAAAGAAAGAAGTTAAAATAAAATAGAGTTATTAAAATTAATTATTAAGAACGAAAAAAAATTCAAAAAAACAAAAAAACGGACGGATAGAACCCTTGGACAAATGGTGGAAGCAAAGCTATACAGACAAAATCTCATACAGAAGCAAACACATACACACTCACAGAAATAGGAAAAAGGGAAAAAATCAAAAATCTTGCTCTCAAAGTCCACCTCCTCAATTTGGGATGATTCGTTGTGTATTCATGTATTCCACAGTTGCAGGCTACATCAAGTTGATTGTGTAGTTTTAATCTGCTGCTTCTGAGGCTGCTGTGAGAGATTTCCCTTTCTCTTTGTTCTCACAGCTCCCACGGGCTCAGCTTTGAATTTGGCCCTGCCCCTGCGTGTAGGTCACCGGAGGGCATCTGTTTTTCACTGAGACAGGACGGGGTTAAAGGAGACGCTGATTTGGGGGCTCTGGCTCACTCAGGCCTGGGGGATGAAGGGGTGCGGAGTGCGGGGCGAGCCTGTGGTGACAGAGGCTGGCGTGACGTTGCACCGGCCTGAGGCTTGCCGTCCATTCTCCCGGAGAAGTTGTCCCTGGATCCCGGGACCCTGGCAGTGGTGGGCTGCACAGGCTTCCCGGAAGGGAGGTGTGGATAGTGACCTGTGCTCGCACACAGGCTTCTTGTTGGTGGCAGCAGCAGCCTTAGCTTCTCATGCCTGTCTCTGGGGTCCTTGCGTTTAGCCGTGGCTCGTGCGCGTCTCTGGAGCTCCTTTAAGCAGTGCTCTTAATACCTTCTCCTCGCCCACCAGGAAACAAAGAGGGAAGAAAAAGTCTCTTGCCTCTTTGGCAGTTCCAGACGTTTTCCCAGACTCCCTCCCAGCTAGCCGTGGTACACTAACCCCTTCAGGCTGTGTTCACACCACCAACCCCAGTCCTCTCCCTGCGCTCTGACCAAGGCCCAAGCCTCAGCTGGCAGCCCCACCTGCCCCGGCAGGTTAGCAGACAAGCCTCTTGGGCTGGTGAGTGCCGGTCAGCACCGATCCTCTGTGCGGGAATCTCCCCGCTTTGCCCTCCATACTCCTGTTGCTGCACTCTCCTCCGTGGCTCCGAAGCTCCCTCCTGTGCCGCCACCCACAGTCTCAGCCCACGTAGGGGCTTCCTAGTGTGTGGAAACCTTTCCTCCTTCACAACTCCCTCCCACTGGTGCAGGTCCCGTCCCTATCCTTTTGTCTCTTTATTTTTTCTTTTGCCCTACCCAGGTACGTGGGGGAGTTTCTTGCCTTTTGGGAGGTCTGAGGTCTTCTGCCAGCGTTCAGTAGGTGTTCTGTAGGAGTTGTTCCACGTGTAGATGTATGTCTGGTGTATCTGTGGGGAGGAAGGTGATCTCCACGTCTTACTCTTCCGCCATCTTCCCCTCGTCCCCACTCTACTATTAATAGACAATTGTGTTGTTTCTAGGATGAGGCTGTTACAAATAGTGCTTTAATAAACATTCTGGAGTACGTTTTTTGTGAATACATATATAAATTTCTCCTTGATATATATGGAAGAAAGAAATTTCTGAATCAAAGAATGTAAGTATTTTGTGTTTTAGTAGGTATCACCAAGAAGATTTCGGAATTAGTTACACCAGTTTTCATCTGCATGATGAATGAATTTTATATATGACTAGTGATTAATGAACTTGATAGTTTTAATGTGTTTTTTAATGCTTTCAGTGTCCTTATCTTGAAGTTTCAAGTTTTGCCCATATATATCAAATTACCCATTTTTTTTGTCATTGCTTTGTAAAGTTATTTTTTTTTTTTAATTCAGGATACAGTCTTTCTTCTCATAAGATACATTCTCTCTTTTCTCTGACTTGAGGCTTAACTTTTTTTTTTTTTAACATCTTTATTGGGGTATAATTGCTTTACAATGGTGTGTTAGTTTCTGCTTGATAACAAAGTGAATCAGTTATACATATACATATGTTCCCATATCTCTTCCCTCTTGCGTCTCCCTCCCTCCCACCCTCCCTATCCCACCCCTCCAGGCTGTCCCAAAGCACCAAGCCAATATCCCTGTGCCATGCGGCTGCTTCCAACTAGCTATCTACCTTACTACGTTTGTTAGTGTGTATATGTCCATGACTCTCTCTCGCCCCGTCACAGCTCACCCTTCCCCTTCCCCATAACCTCAAGTCCGTTCTCTAGGAGGTCTGCCACTTTATTCCTGCCTTACCCCTAGGTTCTTCATGACATTTTTTTTTTCTTAAATTCCATATATATGTGTTAGCATACGGTATTTGTCTTTTTCTTTCTGACTTACTTCACTCTGTATGACAGACTCTAGGTCTATCCACCTCATTACAAATAGCTCAATTTCATTTCTTTTTATGGCTGAGTAATATTCCATTGTATATATGTGCCACATCTTCTTTATCCATTCATCCGATGATGGGCACTTAGGTTGTTTCCATCTCCGGACTATTGTAAATAGAGCTGCAATGAACATTTTGGTACATGACTCTTTTTGAATTATGGTTTTCTCAGGGTATATGCCCAGTAGTGGGATTGCTGGGTCATATGGTAGTTCTATTTGTAGCTTTTTAAGGAACCTCCGTACTGTTCTCCATAGTGGCTGAACCAATTCACATTCCCACCAGCAGTGCAAGAGGCTTAACTTTTCATTCTCTAATGGTGTCTTTTACTGGACAAACTCTTTTCATTTTAATGTGACTCAAATGATTTTTGTGTCCTATTTGCAATCATAAAATTATTCTCATATATCCTAAACCTAAATATTTTCTTTCACATTAAAGCTAAAATTCATCTGGAATTAATTTTTAATGTGGTATGAGGTAGATTGCAAAATTCATTTTATTTTCCAAATGGATATCCAATCAACCCAGTACCATCTATGTAAAAAGTTATCATTGGGCTTCCCTGGTGGCACAGTGGTTGGGAGTCCACCTGCTGATGAGGGGACGTGGGTTCGTGCCTCAGTCCAGGAGGATCCCACATGCCACAGAGCACCTGGGCCTGTGAGCCATGGCCACTGAGCCTGTGCTCCATAGTGGGAGAGGTCACAGCAGTGAGAGGCCTGTGTACCGGAAAAATAAATAAATAAATAAAAAGTTATCATTTACCCACTTAATTATGAGTTTATTTATAAACTCTACATTCTAGTCTATTAGTCAATCATTTTTTATTTGTGCCAACTTCATACAGTCTTAATTAATGAATATACAAATTCTTTATATTGGTTATAATAAGTCCTCGATTTCTAATTTCTAAATATTACATTGGTGATACTATATCTTTCTATCTATATATCTATCTAAATTGTCAGATTACATAAAAATCTGAGTTAATCACACACACACACACACACATACACACAGCTACATGCATATAGACAGGGGTAGATGCATATTCTTCCATTTGTTTAGATCTTTTAAAGTTTCCTCAGTAATGATTTATGGCTCATGTTTTTATTCTCATGTATGTGATATTTTTTGATGATATTGAAACAGGTGTCAGTTTACATTTGCTCATTCCTGGTATATACATGTGTATCTGATATTTTTTTTCAATTTCTAATACTTTACTGAAGTATAATTTACAGAAAATAAACTGCACATATTTAAGATGTAAAATTTGACAAGTCTTAACTTATATAAACATTCATAAAAAATCACCAGAATCCCGGAATCAATGTGTTTATCACTCACAAAAATTCCTTTATATTATTTTGTAAATCATTCCTCTCATTTCCTGACCATGAACCCAATCAAACACTGATCTGTCACAGTATATTAGGCTGCATGTTCTAGTTTACTACTAGAAATGAAATCAAACAAGTGATTTTGGGCTGAGTACTTTCACTTAGCTTATATATTTGGAGATTCATCCATGTTATTGTATGTGTCAGTAGATCATTACTCTTAATTGCTGAATATCACTTAGCAATATGGTGTTGAATATTATTATATATGTATATCATAATTTTTTTATTCATCCACCTGTCTATGGACATACAGGTCATTTTGATATTTAGCTATTATGAATAAAGCTGCTAGAAACATTTTTATTCAGGATTTTTGTAAACATATGCTTTTATTCCTTATGTAATAAGATCAATTTAAACAAAAGAAGTAGCTAGAGTGTAAGGATTTCTTTTTGAGCTAAACATATAATTTTTCTTTTTTAGTCTACTGGTATGGTGAATTACAATGATCATCAAATTTACACATATCTTTTCCCCACAAATATATTTCTGTTTATAGTATCCATGTCAAGCCAGAAAGCCAGAAATCTGGTATACATTTTTATTAATTATTAATTTTATATCTTATTACCACATACAATGAGTTACCACATCCTAAGAATAATAAAGTATAGTTAACTTTTCTTTGACTACAAACAGTGAATGTTCACATTCAACTATTGTGAAAATAGATTGCGAAGAAAAAATATAAAGTGATATTATGGCTAGAGTTAAAACATATGACTTAATGAATCGACTCTTTTTCTTAGGTATATTTTCATTAGGTGTGATCTCATAGGCCATAAAATGTTGTGCTTGATTTATATTATTTAACATATAAGATTTTTTAAAATTCCACATAACAACTTATTTAACTACCTCTCCTGAATTGAACACTTAAGCAATTTCCACTCATTTTACTATTATAAGTAATGTCTTATTGAACTTCTTTGTGCAAGACACTTTCCTTTTATTTACAGTTACTTCTATATGACTGATCCTCAGAAGTGGAATAACTGTCAATGATCATGAATAATTTGAAGACCCTTACTACCTATTACCAGCTTGTTTCCCAAAAGAGATGTAACAATTTATACAATCTCCAGCAGTGTCCATTTCCCTCTAGTCTGGATAGTATTGACTGTTTTCATTTTAAACAAAGCAAAACACATCAAAAATAAAATCTGTGCTACCTTGATATATATGTTACATTAATTCTACTTCTAAACAGTTTGCCAAATCAATCCATTATACTTTGTTACTGAAACTGGCTTGGATTTTACCCCCATATGTCATGTACTGTGTATCATTTGCCTCTTAAAGAGTGTTTCTGCCTCTCTTCTAATCTTCCTTCAGTCTTGTCAACACCATTAAAAATGAGTTTCTAAAACTTTAAGTTAGTTTTATATCTCTCATGTGTATAACATAGTCTCTCACCAACTCTGTATGCACAAAATATACACAATAGAATCCCAATTACATGATAGAGAATTAAGAAGAGACCTTATCTCAACCAAAGTATGTTTTTGTTTTGAGTTGCTGTAAAATGCTACCTGAAATCTCTACCTGTATTCCCAGTTCTTGCTTTTTTGATTGTAAGCTCTATGAGGACAGGGACATGTCTATCTTAATTTGTTCACATATCCGTAATTCTAGGCCTAGTGCGTGACACAGATATAGCATAATTATACAAGCAATTGTGAATATGTTTATAGTCTCTTCCTTACAATTTCAGTTTCATTCCCACAGATTTACAAAACAAATATTAATAATATATACTCAGTAATTTACTGACATGCAGATAGATTCCTGGGTATATTATGTTCTGCCATTCCTCTTCTCTCTGAATATGCTGTTGTCTATTCTATATCTAACTAAGAAATCACTTGTCACAGTGAAGTCTTAACATGAATTAACTATTCTTCGTCTGTAAATTTTTTGAGAACCTCTAGTTTAGCAA
Organism: Grampus griseus; assembly: GCF_964374135.1. Classification (NCBI taxonomy): domain Eukaryota; kingdom Metazoa; phylum Chordata; class Mammalia; order Artiodactyla; family Delphinidae; genus Grampus; species Grampus griseus. The sequence goes on from NC_139012.1 coordinate 51,679,417, forward strand.
GTATCTAGATTCTCTCTATATATATACTTGTCAGTTTCTTGCCTTTACTGAGATTTCCTTGAGGAAAAGGACTTTGTCTCATACATCCATGAATCAAAGGCTGGTGTGATATTATTTGCCCCATTAAGCAAAAGAACAAAAAAGAATCAACTACTTCAAGTATTTTGTGAGGAGAGTGGCTAATAAGCTTAAAATATAAGTGATGTGTCATGTAGGAACAAAACGTGAGTGAGTCCTTATGAGATAAAAGTCTTAACAGGCAATAGTATAATTTGGATGAACCATGGGGCCTAGTTCATATTTTTTTAATAATGTAAAGCTCTAATGCAGAGACTGTATTTGTTTACTTCACAATGTTCTGGTGAATGAGAAGACCACGAGGAAGACTATTCATAATAGTAATTTAAAATCACACGTTGGAGAGGCTTCAAGATGGCGGAAGAGTAAGATGAGGAGATCACTTCCTCTCCACAAACACATCATAAATACATCTACATGTGGAACAGCTCCTATAGAACACCTACTGAAAGCTGGCAGAAGACCTCAGACATCCCAAAAGGCAAGAAACTCCCCACGTACCTGCGTAGGGCAAAAGTAAAAAGAAAAAACAGAGACAAAAGAATAGGGATGGGACCTGCACTAGTGGGAGGGAGCTGTGAAAGAGGAAAGGTTTTCACACACTAGGAAGACCCTTCATGGGTTGAGACTGCAGGTGGCAGAGGAGGGGAAGCTTCAGAGCCACGGAGGAGAGTGCAGCAACAGGGTTGTGAAGGGCAAAGTGGACAGATTCCCGCAGAGAGGATTGGTGCTGACCAGCACTTGCCAGCCCGAGAGGCTCGTCTGCTCATCCACTGGGATGGGCGGGGTCTGGGAGCTGAGGCTCAGGCTTTGGAGATCGGATCCCAGGGAGAGGACTGGGGTTGGCTGCATGAACACAGCTTGCAAGGGCTAGTGCACTACAGCTAGGTGGGAGGGAGTCCGGGAAAAAGTCTGGAGCTGCCAAAGAGGCAAGAGACTTTTTCTTGCCTCTTTGTTTCCTGGTGCACTAGAAGAGGGGATTAAGAGCTCTACTTAAAGGAGCTCCAGAGAGGGGTGTGGGTCATGGCTACCAGCGCAGACCCCAGAGATGGGCATGGGATGCTAAGGGTGCTGCTGCTGACACCAAGAAGCCTGTGTGCAAGCACAGGTCATTATGCACAACTCCCCTCCCTGGAACCTGGGCAGCCCGCCTCTGCCAGGGTCCCGTGATCCAGGGAACCTTCCCTGGGAGAACACACAGCACACCTCAGGCTGTTGCAACGTCATGCTGGCCTCTGCAGCTGCAGGCTTGCCCCACATCCTTACCTCTCCTACCCGCAGCCTGAGTGAGTCAGAACCACCGAATCAGCTGCTCCTTTAACCCTGTCCTGTCTGAGTGAAGAACAGATGCCCTCAGGCAACCTACATGCAGAGGGGGGACCAAATCCAAAGCTGAACCCTGGGAGCTGTGTGAACAAATAAGAGAAAGGGAAATTTTTCCCAGCAGCCTCAGGATCAGAGGATTAAATCTTCACAATCAACTTGATGTACCCTGAATTGGTGGAATACCTGAATAGACAAAGAATCACCCCAAATTGAGGAGGTGGACTTTGGGAGCAAAAGATATATATATATTTTTCCCCATTTTCTCTTTTTGTGAGTGTGTATGCTTCTGTGTGTGGTTTTGTCTTTAGAGATTTATTTATTTAGTTATTGCGGTATGCAGGCTTCTCACTGTTGTGGCTGCTCCCATTGAGGAGCACAGGATCCGGATGTACAGGCTTAGTGACCATGGATCATGGGCCTAGCCGCTCTGTGGCATGTGGGATCTTCCCAGACCGGGGCACAAACCCATGTCCCCTGCATCAGCAGACAGACTCTCAAACACTGTGCCACCAGGGAGGCCCCTAGAGATTTACTTTTACCATTTGTCCTAGGGTTCTGTCTGCCCGTTTTGTTTTTGTTATTTTTGTTTTAATTACTTTTTAATTTTTTTCTTAATAATTGTTTTCATTTATTTTAATAACTTTATTTTATTTTTTTATCTTCCTTCTTTCTTTCCTTCCTTCTTTCTTTCTTTCTTTCTATTTTTTCTCTCTTTTAAACTGAGCCGTGTGGACAAAAGGCTTTTGTTGCTCCAACCAGGCGTCAGGGCTGTGCCTCTGAAGTGGGAGAGCCAAGTCAGGACACTGGTCCACAAGAGACCTCCCAGAAGCATGTAATAACAAATCGTGAAAGTCTCCCAGAGATGTCCATCTCAATGCCAAGACCAAGCTTCACTCAAAAATCAGCAAGCTACAACACTGGACACCCTATGCCAAACAAGTAGCAATACAGGATCACAAACCCTCAATTAGCAGAGATGCTGCCTGAAATCATAATAAGATCACAGACACCCCAAAACACACCACCAGACGTGGACCTGCCCACCAGAAAGACAAGCTCCAGCCTCATCCACCAGAACACAGGTATTAGTCCCCTCCACCAGGAAGCCTACACAACCCACTGAACCAACTTTAGCCACTGGGGACAGACATCAAAAACAATGGGAACTATGAACCTGCAGCCTGCAAAAAGGAGACCCCAAACACAGTAAGTTAAACAAAATGAGAAGAGAGAAAAACACACAGCAGATGAAGGAAAAAGGCCAAAACCCACCAGACCTAACAAATGAAGAGGAAATAAGCAATCTATCTGAAAAAGAATTCAGAAAAATGATAGTAAAGATGATCCAAAATCTGGGAAATAGAATAGAGAAAATACAAGAAACGTTTAACAAGGAACAAGAAGAACTAAAGAGCAAACAAACAGTGATGAACAACACAGTAAATGAAATTTAAAAATTCTCTAGACAGGATCAATGGCAGAATAACTCAGGCAGAAGAACAGATAAGTGACCTGGGAGATAAAATAGTGGAAATAACTACTGCAAAGCAGAATAAAGAAAAAAGAATGAAAAGAATTGAAGATAGTCTCAGGGATCTCTGGGACAATATTAAACACAACAACATATGAATTACAGGGGTCTCAGAAGAAGAAGAGAAAAAGAAAGGGACTGAGAAAAATTTTGAAGTGACGATAGTTGAAAATTTCCCTAATATGGGAAAGGAAATAGTTAATCAATTCAAGGAAGCACACAGAGTCCCATACAGGATAAATCCGAGGGGTAACACACCAAGACACATATTAATCAAACTATCAAAAGTTAAATACAAGGAAAAAATATTAAAAGCAGCAAGGGAAAAACAACAAATAACACAAAAGGGAATCCCCATAAGGTTAACAGCTGATCTTTCAGCAGAAATTATACAAGCCGGAAGGGAGGGGCAGGACATACTTAAAGTGATGAAAAAGAAAAACCTACAACAAAGATTACTCTACACAGCAAGGATCTCATTCAGGTTTGATGGAGAAATTAAAACCTTTACAGACAAGCAAAAGCTAAGAAAATTCATCACCACTAAACCAGCATTACAACAAATGCTAAAGGAACTTCTCTAGGCAGGACACACAAGAGAGGAAAAAGACCTACAATAACAAGCCCAACACAATTAAGACAATGGTAATAGGAACATACATATTGATAATTACCTTAAATGTAAATGGCTTAAATGTTCCAACCAAAAGACATAGACTGGCTGAATGGATACAAAAACAAGACCTGTATATATGCTGCCTACAAGAGACCCACTTCAGACCAAGGGACACATACAGACTGAAAGTGAGGGGATGGAAAAAGTTATTCTGTGAAAATGGAAATCAAAAGAAAGCTGGAGTAGCAACTCTCATATCAGACAAAAGAGACTTTAAACTAAAGACTATTACAAGAGACAAAGAAGGACACTACATAATGATCAAGGGATCGATCCAATAAGAAGATGTAACAAATGTAAATTTTTATGCACCCAACCTAGGGGCACCTCAATACATAAGGCAAATACTAACAGCCACAAAAGGGGAAATCGACAGGAAAACAATCACAGTAGGGGACTTTAACACCCCACTTTCACCAATGGACAGATCAAGCAAAATGAAAATAAATAAGGAAATGCAAGCTTTAAATTATACATTAAACAAGATGGACTTAACTGATATATATAGAACATTCCATCCCTTAACAACAGAATACACATTCTTCTCAAGTGCTCATGGAACATTCTCCAGGATCGATCATATTTTTGGTCACAAATCAAGCTTTGGTAAATTTAAGAAAATTGAAATCATATCAAGTATCTTTTCCAACCAGAACGCTATGAGACTAGATATCAATTACGGAATTAACCTGTAAAAATTACAAACACATGGAGGCTTAACAATACACTACTTAATAACCAAGAGATCACTTAAGAAATCAAAGAGGCAATCAAAAAATATATAGAAACAAATGACAATGAAAACACAATGACTCAAATCCTTCGGGATACAGCAAAAGCAGTTCTAAGAGGAAATTTTATAGCAATACAATCCTACCTTAAAACACAAGAGACATCTCAAATAAACAACCTAACATTACACCTAAAGCAATTATAGAAAGATGAACAACAACAACAAAAAAAAAACAAAGTGAGCAGAAGGAAAGAAATCTTAAGTATCAGCTCAGAAATAAATGAAAAATACATGAAGGAAATGATAGCAAAGATCAAAAATAAAAGCTCGTTCTTTGAGAAGATAAACAAAATTGATAAACCATTAGCCAGACTCATTAAGGAAAAAAGGGAGAAGACTCAAATCAATAGAATTAGAAATGAAAAAGGAGAAGTAACAACTGACACTGCAGAAATGCACAGGATCATGAGAGATTACTACAAGCAACTTTATGCCAATACAATGGACAACCTGGAAGAAATGGATAAGTTCTTAGAAATGCACAACCTTCTGAGACTGAACCAAGAAGAAATAGAAAATATGAACATACCAATCACAAGCACTGAAATTGAAACTGGGATTAAAAATCTTCCAACAAACAAAAGCTCAGGACAAGATGGATTCACAGGTGTATTCTATCAAACATTTAAAGAAGAGCTAACACCTATCCTTCTCAAACTCTTCCAAAATATAGCAGAGGGAGGAACACTTCCAAACCCATTCTACAAGGCCACCATCACCTAATTCCAAAGCTAGACAAAGATGTCACAAAGAAAGAAAACTCCAGGCCAATATCGCTGATGAACATAGATGCAAAAATCCTCAACAAATTACTAGCAAACAGAATCCAACAGCACATTAACAGGATCATACACCATGAACAAATGGGGTTTATCCTGGGAATGCAAAGATTCTTCAATATACACAAATCAATCAATGTGATACACCATATTAACAAATTGAAGGAGAAAAAACATATGATCATCTCAATAGATGCAGAGAAAGCTTTTGACAAAATTCAACACCCATTTATGATAAAAACCCTGCAGAAAGTAGGCATAGAGGGAAATTTACTCAGCATTATAACAAACCCACAGCCAACATCGTCCTCAATGGTGAAAAACTGAAAGCATTTCCACTAAGATCAGGAACAAGACAAGGTTGCCCACTCTCCCCATTATTATTCAACATAGTTGTGGAAGTTTTAGCCACAGAAATCAGAGAAGAAAAAGAAATTAAAGGAATTCAAATTGGAAAGAAGAAGTAAAGCTGTCACTGTCTGCAGATGACATGATACTATACATAGAGAATTCTAAAGATGCTACCAGAAAACTACTAAAGCTAATCAATGAATTTGGTAAAGTAGCAGGATACAAAATTAATGTACAGAAATCTCTAGCATTCCTATAGTAATACTAATGATGAAAAATCTGAAAACGAAATTACGGAAACACTCCCATTTACCATTGCAAAAAAAGAGTAAAATATCTAAGAAAAACCTACCTAAGGAGACAATTGACCTGTATGCATATAATTATAAGACACTGATGAAAGAAATTAAAGATGATCCAAAAACATGGAGAGATATACCATGTTCTTGGATTGGAAGAATCAACATTGTGAAAGTGACTCTACTACCCAAAGCAATCAACAGATTCAATTCAATCCTTATCAAACTACCTCTGGCATTTTTCACATAACTAGAACAAAAAATATCACAATTTGTATGAAAACACAAAAGACCCCGGATAGCCAAAGCAATCTTGAGAAAGAAAAACAGAGCTGGAGGAATGAGGCTCCCTGAGTTTGGCCTATACTACAAAGCTACAGTAATCAAGACAGTATGGTACTGGCACAAAAACAAAAATATACATCAATGGAATAGGATAGAAAGCCCAGAGATTATCCCACGCACATATCGTCACCCTATCTTTGATAAAGGAGGAAAGAATATACAGTGGATAAAGTACAGCCTCTTCAATAAGTGGTGCTGGGAAAACTGGATGGGTACATGTAACAGTATGATATTAGAACACTCCCTAACACCATACACAGTAATAAACTCAAAATGGATTAAAGACCTAAATGTAAGGCCAGACACTGTCAAAATCTTAATGGAAAACATAAGCTGCACACTCTGTGACCTAAATCACAGCAAGATCCTTTTTGACCCACCTCCTAGAGAAATGGAAATAAAAACAAAGAAACAAATGGTGCCTAATGAAACGTAAAAGCTTTTGCACAGCAAAGGAAACCATAAACAAGATGAAAAGACCACTCAGAATGGGAAAAAATATCTGCAAATGAAGCAGCTGACAAAGGATTAATCTCCAAAATTTACAAGCAGCTCATGCAGCTCAATATCAAAAAGAACAAAAAGCCCATTCCAAAAATGGGCAGAAGACCTAAATACACATTTCTCCAGAGAAGATATACAGATTGCCAAAAAACACCTGAAAGGGTGCTCAATGTCATTAATCATTAGAGAAATGCAAATTAAAACTAGAATGAGATATCATCTTATACTGGTCAGAATGGCCATCATCAAAAAATCCACAAACCGTAAATGCTGGAGAGGGTGTGGAGAAAAGGGAACCCTCACACACTGTTGATGGGAATGTAAGTTGATACAGCCACTATGGAGAACAATATGGAGATTCCTTAAAAAACTAAAAATAGAACTACCATATGACCCAGCAATACCACTCCTGGGCATATACCCGGAGAAAACAATAATTCAAATATTGTCCATCAACAGATGAATGGATAAAGAGGATGTGGCACATATAGACAATAGAATATTACTCAGCCATAAAAAGAAACAAAATTGAGTTATTTGTAGTGAGGTGGATTGACCTAGAGTCTGTCATACAGAGTGAAGTAAGTCCGAAAGAGAAAAACAAATACCGTATGCTAACAGATATATATGGAATCTAAGGGAAAAAAAAAAAAAAGCTCATTAAGAACCAGGGGCAAGATGGGAATAAACACTCAGACCTACTTGAGAATGGACTTGAGGATATGGGGAGGGGGAAGGGGAAGCTGTGACAAAGTGAGTGTGGCATGGACATATATACACTACCAAACATAAAATAGATAGCTAGTGGGAAGCAGCCACATATCGCAGGGAGATCAGCTTGGTGCTTTGTGACCACCTAGAGGGGTTGGATAGGGAGGGTGAGAGGGAGGGAGATGCAAGAGGAAAGAGATATGGGAATATATGTATATGCATAAGTGATTCACTTTGTTATCAAGCAGAAACTAACACACCATTGTAAAGTAATTATACTCCAATAAAGATGTTAAAAAATAAATATAAAATAAATAGAGTAAAATAAAATCATAAGCTTCCCTGGTGGTGCAGTGGTTGAGAGTCCATCTGCCAATGCAGGGGACACGGGTTCGTGTCCTGGTATGGGAAGATCCCACATACCGCGGAGCAGCTAGATCCATGAGCCATGGCTGCTGAGCCTGTGTGCCCAGAGCCTGTGCTCCGCAACGGGAGAGGCCACAACAGTGAGAGGCCCGTGTACCACAAAAAAATTAAAATAAAATAAATAAAAAATAAAATAAAATCACATGTTGTATCACCAATAACTGGAAATTACTTCAATATTTTGTGCTTGTATGTACGCCTGCTATTTAAGCCATGAAAGCTAATATTAACCATAAACCTAACTCATATAATTGGGCCTTCAATTATTATAGAACTTCAATAAAATGGAAGTGCTCATAGAACTCATCTATCATTACATCTTCACCTGACTCCACTAGCATCATACTTATGGTCTTAGGTGATCAGATGGACCTGACCCCATAAATCAGGGTTTTAACTACTCTTATTGTTAACAATTTGAATTATTCCTCTGAAATTGGTGCCTCTGGTCACACTAGTTATTCAAGCAACTCAATTTAGCCCAACCAAAATCAGCTCTGTAAAATTCTTTACTTGGTGCCGTAATGGGTATGCCAAAGGTGGGTGGGTAGAGAGGGTGACTTTATCCAGTATCAACTCAATTCTTTATTAATGTTCTAATTCAAGATCCCTGTTTTTGACTTCCAGGACACAGAATAAGCTTTAATATTTTTATAGGTATTATTTAAGGCTAGTTTGAAATTTCAGAGATGATACATACAAACACAAACTAGTAAATATTAATTATAAATTAAAAATAGTCTTTATTTGAATAGCACTAAAGCCTATGGATTTAAAAAAAAATTTACAACATTTCCATAAGAATATTTAAAACTGTAGGAGATGATTTTAAGAATATGTATATATTTAATAATGGTGAATAGGCAAAGCCAGGATATGAGAAAATAGAAAATAAATGATGCTGCTTCCCAGCAGAAATATTAATATGCACATTAATGTGTTACTGGAATAGGATCAGAACAACAAAATAATCAATGTGAGTCCAGTCTCATTTTTAAAACATCTTTTTTCCTTTACTGAGTGTAATATATAAGCATGCATCAAAAACCACCCTTGAACCCTTATTCCTTTCAGGTTCATTTTTCCAGATCTTCATCTAGAATATATTGACCTCAACTAGTTTTATCTTAGAATTCTTGTTTTTCATGGTCTTAAATATTCTCAATAGTATAAAACTTTGCATGTTAAAAAGTAAAAGTGTTTTCTTGTGGCAAAAGCATACGTTGTGAGAGACACATGGGAGTGCTGCTTCTCATTCAATCCTAAATCACTTTATCTGAAGCAAAAACTTATAAGAAAATATTATATTAACTTTAATAAGAAAATTCACTTAACAGTAGAAAATTTCAATGACCCCATCTAATCTAATATTTAATAGTACCATCATGATCAGTATGATATTACTCATGTCTTCCTTCTTTCTTCAGATATTTTTTGGCCTATGACATAAAGGCAATTCCACAAAAAATGGCCATGTCTAAGTAAACAAAATAATGTTTTCTAATAAGCATGCAAATATATTACATGGATGTACCCTAATTAATTAAATTACTCAAATTTTAAATTATATATATTAAAATAATATTTTAAGTTTTTGCTCTCATTAAAAGAGCATACAATATAAAGAGCATATTTTTTGATGGGGTCCAGTATATCAATTTTTTTCCTTTACTTATGGTAATGTATTTTGTTCTGAGAAATCCTTAGATTACCCACTGTCGAAGATTTTCCCCTTTTTTTTAGAATATTTTTTCAGTTTTTTATGTAAATATATAATTTATCTCTTATTATTATTTTTTATGATGTGTGGTAAAAGCTGAGATGTATTTTCAATTATTTTGCTCGTAAAATATTCAATTGTTCTTGTATCATCTGTTGAAAAGACTAGAGTTTCTCTCAGTTGCCTGATCTTAGTACTTTTGTTCAAAATAAAATCAACTGACTTTATATATTTGACTGTATTTCTGAACTGTTTACTCTGTATTATTCTCTTTATATCCACATTTATGCTAATGTTAAATTGCCTGGGTCACTGTCTTTATATACAGTAAATCATAACATTAAATTCTCCATCTTTGATTTTCTTTTTTCAAAATTGTTAGCTAATCTAGTCCTTTGGCTTTTACATACAAATTTTAGAATCTACTTGCCAACCCTAGTTAAAAAAAAATAGAATTTTGACTGGGTTGGCATTGAAACTGTAAATCAGTTTTGTAAAAAATTAACATTTTGAAAATACCGAGTCAAAATTATTGTCTTCTCTTTCAAGGAGACAACTTATCTCTTTGTTTGTTTTATTTAATTCCTTTAACCAATGTTCTGTAGTTTTCAGCATGTATACAGACATATCTCATTTCATTGCACTTTTCTTTATTGTGCTTAAAAGACGTTGTGTTTTGTACAAATTGAAGGTTTGAGGCAACCATGCATTGAGCAAGTCTATTGATGCCATTTTTCCAACATTTGCTTACATCAAGTCTCTGTGTCACAGTTTAGTGATTCTCACAATATTTCAAACTTTTTCATTATTATTATATTTGTTATAGTGATCTGTAACTAGTGATCTTTGATGTTACTATTATAAAAAGATTACAGTTTGCTGAAGCCTCAGATGATGGTTACAATTTTTTAGCAATAAAATATTTTTTAATTAATAAAATAATTTTTAATTAAGGTAGGTACATTGTTTTTTTTAGGTAATATTATTACATACATTATAGACTGCAGTATAGTGTAAACATATCTTTTGATGTGCTGGGAAACCAAAAAGTCCAAGTGCAATATTCACTTTAATGTGATGATCTGGAACCAAACAGCAATATCTCCAAGGTTTGCCTGGATATTGGCCATGCTTTGTTAGAATTGTGAAAGGCTAATTCAGGACTGTGCTGCCAAATTAATCTGTTGGTTGACTCTTTATATGGTTATTGTCACAATTATGTCACCTCTTAATTAGAAACTCTCATGCTTAGAAATTTCATTGCATTAATCACAGAATTGTTGACTAGTTAATAATAATATTAACTAATATTTATTTTGTGCTTATTATGTATTGGGTTGTTTCCAAAATACTTTACATACATTTTTGTCAGTAAGGCCAAAAATTCTATGAAATGAATGATATCATCATCCTCATTTTATAGAAGGGTAAATTGACATGTGTTCTTATATATTGTACTAAATGTATAAAAGTGGCAAGAGTGGGCATCATTGTCTTCTTCCTCATCTTAGAGGAAATGCTTTCAGCTTTTCACCATTGAGTATGATGTTAGCTGTGGGTTTGTCATATATGTCCTTTATTATGTTGAGGTATGTTCCCTCTATGTCCACTTTCTGGAGAGTTATTATCATCAAAAATTCTAGAAATAATGAATGCTTGAGAGGGTGTGGAGAAAAAGGAAGCCTCCAACACTGTAGGTGAGAATGTAAATTGGTGCAGACACTTTGGAGAACAGCATGGAGGTTCCTTGAAAAAACTAAAAATAGAGTTACCATATGATCAAGTGACCCCATTTCTGGACATATATCCAGAAAATATGAAAACTCTAATTTGGAAAGATACATGCACCCAGATGTTCATAGCAGTGCTGTTTACAATAGCCAAGACATGGAAGCAACCTAAATGTCCATCAACAGACGAATAGATAAAGGAGATATGGTATATATACAGAATGGAATATTACTCAGCCATAAGAAATAATGAAATAATGTAATTTGCAGCAACATGGATGGATCTAGAGATTATCATATTAAATGAAGTAAATCAGAGAATGAAAAATGTCATATGATATCACTTATAAATGGAATCTAAAAAATGATAAAAATGAACTTATTTACAAAACAGAAATAGACTCATAGACATGGAAAACAAACATATGGTTACCAAGAGGGAAAGGGGGAGGAGGGATTAATTAGAAGTTTTGGATTAAAATATACACACTACTCTGTATAAAATAGGTAACCAACAAGGACCTACTGTATAGCACAGGGAACTATACTCAATATCTTGTAATAACCTATAATGGAAGAGAATCTAAAAAGTATATATATATATATATATATATATATATATGTATGTATATATATAACTAAATTACTGTGCTGTACACCTGAAACTATCAGTAACACAACATTGTAAATCAACTATATTTCAATAAATAATCTAGCAACAAATCAAAATATTTTAAATGTATATGTTAATACATACATTTACTTGAAACATATACATATGCACAATTATATACATAAACACAACAAAATTCATTAAGGCAGAACAAAATTGGTAAACTGGACTTCATTAAAACTATTGGTCTTCAAAACCTCCCCTTAAAAGTAAATGAAAAGCAACAGTGGAATAAAATGTTTACAAAAAATATATAAGATCAAGAACTTGCATTCTGTGTATCTAAAGAAAATGTATAACTCAAAAATGAGATAAACACGATAAAAATGTTCAGAGAGGTAAACAAATGGCACATACACACACAGATATACATATGATTAATATGCTCAGGAAAAATGTTCAGTGTTTCAGTCATCAGGGCAATGCAATTTCATATTAAAGTCACAACAGATAACACTACACACTCCCCAGAATAGCCAAAATTAAAAGGTGGACAATACCAAGAGCTGGTGAAGATATGCAGAAACTAGAGCACTCATACATTGCTGGTGTAAATATAAAATTGTGAAACCAATTTGGAAAGCAGTTTGACAATTTTTTACAAATGTAAATATTCACTTACTAAATGTCACAGCAATTTCACTCCTAGATATTTAGCTAAGAGAAATGAAAATATATTTCAACAACAACAAAAAGTGTACAAGATTGTTCCTTGTAGCTTTCTCTTAAAGCCCCAAATTGGAAACAGTCCAAGTATTCATAGATAGGAGAACAAACACATAAATGGAATACAGTACAGGAATTAAATGTTTAAAAAATGACTATAGACATCACATCAATGTGAATTAATCTCTAAAATATTACACTATTATATAAGTATATTATTCCATTCATGTCACTTTTAAAATAGGCAACACTAATCTAATGTGATAGTAGTCAAACCAGTGATTTTCTGGGCTAAGGAGTAGAGAATTGGCTCCAGCAAGCTCTTGGAGATGATGGGAACTTTCAATATCTTTTTTTTTTTTTTTTTTTTTTGTATTGTATATATGTTTATAGCATATATAAAATGAGAATATGAAAACAATAGCATAAAGGATGGAGGGAGAAATTAGAAATATAATACAAGTTATTACTCTCTATGTAGAGTAGGATAATATTTGAATTTGGACTATGATAACTTAAAGTACAATATTACATTAGTTTCAGGTATATTACATAGTGATTTGACATTTGCATATATTATGAAATGATCACCACAATAAGTCTAGTGACAATCTATCCTCATACAAAGTTATTAAAATATTATTGACCATATACCATATGCTGTATATTACAACCCCAAGGCTTACTTATTTTATAACTGGAGGTATGTACCACTTAATACCCTTCACCTATTTCACACCCTTACCTCCCTCACCTCTGCTAACCACCTATTTATTCTCTGTATCTCTGAGTTTGGTTTCATTATGTTTTCTTTATGTTTGTTTGTTTTGTTTTTTAGATTCCACATATAAGTGAGATCCTATGGTAGATATCTTTCTCTGACTTATTTTACTTAGCATAATAATCTTTAGATTCATGTATGCTATCACAACTGGCAATATTTCATTTTTTATGGCTAAGTAATATTCCATTATGAGAGATAGAAAGATGGACACTTTGGTTCCATCTCTTGCTTCCATATTGTTGGACACTTTGGTTCCATCTCTTGCTTCCATATCTTGACTACAGAAAATGATTCCACAATGAACACTGATATGCACTTTCAATATCTTAATTGTGGTATATATACTAGTTTGTCAAAGCCCATCTATCTGAACAGTTATAATCAGTGCATTTTATTGTAGGGAATTTACATTTTAATAAGGTGATATTGTCAAATTTTAGAAATAAACCAGGAATAAGATATAGTAAAATCCCATTCTGACAATTGTTCATAAGTTTAGAAATCAATTGGTTCAATCCAGATATAAAAGTTAGAGTTCTAGGAAAATTGTCTTCACTAAATAAATGAGGAGGAAAATAGCATTATGCACATGATTGCAGATAATAGTACATGATTATGAATGCAAAAGCATCCCTATAGCTTGTTATCTATAAGAATAAGATATAGATCTCTTTAACTGAGCAAGGATATAGAAAATAAATTTAAAAACACACAACACAAATATGCCCACATTTAAACAATCTTGATAATTGATATTACTTTGGAAATTTGTGGTATTTTTTGAAATTGTAAAGCAAGTTATTGTCACATTATAGATAATGTCTAATTAGTACTCTAGGATAATATTGGATTCTATTTTTAATAAATTATTTACCTATTCATGTGTTATGTATTTGTATAGCAAAATTTCTATTTTTTATTCTTTAGAAGTAATTCCTACAGGACATGCAGAGTTAAATATATTATTTTGTTTTAGATTGAAAAGAAGAATATTTGATGGTGTTTATTTTTTAACAATTGAGTTAGCCTTCTGATTTGTATAAGTAGGTTGAATTGTTTTCTGATTTTTATAAGTAGAGTGAATACACATAAAGTCAGAGTTAGTCACAACATTTAGTTTAAAACCCTCATAAATATTCTTATTCTTTTTTAAACTTTGAGAATCATTTTTGAGGTAAACTATAATCTTTTGAAGAAAATTAGCTTAACTTCAGAAACTCCTCTCCTTCACTGCCAGTATTTGTTTCTATTTAAATATGCATTTTGTGTTAAAATTATAAAGAAAATCATTAGATTTTGAAACACTAAAAAAAAGTTTTACACACATTGAAATCTTTTATTTGGGAAAAAAGAGAGTGCTATTAACATTTTAGGAAGATCTATAGAAATACATGAGATTTTCAAGGAATCACTTATGTGAAAACTCTCATTATTCAACATGTCATATTCCATATGAGAAAAAAGTACAGAAGTGAACATTAATAATTATAATCATAATAATAGCGACAACAAGAATAGAAAGTGTTTTCCTGTTTGGAGCTGACAAATGTATGCTGATACTCTCAGCACACAATATCTATTATCCGGAAGAGTTGCAATTACATATTTTTTTGTTGTTTTTAATTAATGTAGTTTCAGAGTTAAAGAATAAGGGGAACTAATGTTTCTCTAAAAGAAGGACTTATGACAAAACAATTAGGAGTTGATCAAATGTTAAAAGTGTTGAAAAATTTATTGTGTGTTTGTGGACAAGAGGGAAAGTTTAAAGTTAGGGGAGTGTGGTAAGATACCAAATTCTAAGTATTTTGTGAAGAAATAGAAGGGAAAGGACATGATCAGTTGCAAGTAAGATTGTCTTCTGGGAATAAACAAAGCAAAACAAAACTTGTGAAAGATTTGTGAACAGGAAAAATATGTTGTTACCCTTTTCCAATAGGTTTGCTTGTTTTCTATGTGTTTCTTGGTACAGTAAGACGGAAGAATCTCATTGTAAACACCTGTGATAGTCTGTAGAACTATGGGAAAGAAAACAAATGAGGGCCAAAATAGAATGCAGAAAGTCCAAAGGAAAGAAATATGCCAAATAAATCATGATCATAAGAAACCAGTACAGTTGTTTCCAACATGTCAGTGTTGAAGGCATAAAGTTATGAGACAAAGGGAAGCATTATGTAATAAAAATATTTCCAAAAAAAAATCAAACTGAAGAGTGATGTAAAAACTGGAAATAGCTTAGAATTGGAGCAATTTGAACTTTAGGTACTTATGGCAGGGCTTTATACCAAAATCTCTTAGGTGCTATAAGAGGGGATATTTATGTTTAATTATCAAATGCCTATCCTTAAGAATATAGTGGGTAATCATGATCCAATAATATTCTACTGAATAAAAATTCACCTTTACACATTTAGGCATCTGTACTTCTAATACTCTCTCCATTTTCTCCTCCTTGTTAAACCAATGATTCTCATATTCCTTTATTCAGGCCACTGTTTACTTACCCTTCAGCTGTCACCTTAGAAGTCATGTTCTCTACATCAATACACCTCAAACCATCCCAGACTGGGCTAGGTGACTCCCTATGTGATCATATATTATTCCTCACACTACATTTTATTATCCTTTGTATCTCATACTAGCCTTTGATAGTAAGGATAACAGGGCCTTGTTATTCTTTGCACATAAGCCCTTAAATGTTAGTTAACATATAGTAGGGTCTCAAAACTATTAACTGAATGAATAAATTAAAATTTGGGGGAAAATGAGCATGAGCAGAGGCATGGGGAGAAGATAATGGAGTCTGTGAGATAGGGAACAGTAGGTATCCATGGGATTTTTAGATATAAATGGAGTCCCTGAAAGCCAGCCTAATTACCTAAGGATCTGCTGGAGTAGGACATGTCAATATGCTCATATGTTTTAGTACAGAAGCAATAATGTTTATGATGGAGGAAAACAAAGAATTTAAAGATAGTAGGTGATGAGCCAAGTATCAGAAAGAAATATATATATAAGTTGTAATGTTGGAATTAGAAAGTAGAGAATTGACAGCAGCTCATGGACTTTTTATTTTATTTTTTTTAACATCTTTATTGGAGTATACTTGCTTTACAATGGTGTGTTAGTTTCTGCTGTATAACAAAGTGAATCAGCTATACGTGTACATATATCCCCATATCTCCTCCCTCTTACGTCTCCCTCCCACCTTCCCTATTCCACCCCTCTATGTGGACACAAAGCACCGAGCTGATCTCCCTGTGCTATGTGGCTGCTTCCCACTAGCTATCTATTTTACATTTGGTAGTATACACTATCATGGACTTTTTTAAAAATAAGGAAAACTATAACTATAGACAGATTAAGTGTTGCAGATAAAAAAAAAAGAAATTGATGAAAATTAATTTAAATTTCTACAATCAAATATGAAAGCAAGTATGAGACAAATTTGGACTTAAGATTTTAGGCAACCCTGTCTAAGTAAGTAAACTATCAAATACATTCACAAATCAAACAAAAAATTGCTCTTTAACATTATTGTTTTCTTCTTAACAGTATTCATAACTGACTAACATTCAGTCTGTCACTGAGTATGTTTGTATGAGTAAGATTTTTTTAAAAGTTACAAGTATGACTCTAAACCAGAAGCATGGTGGTACCAGTAATTCAAGTAATGAATTTGAAAGTAAAACAGTTAAGGGGAAATTTCACTGGCTGGATTCTGCACAGGTCTTTATTTTAATTTAATTGAATTAATTCATTTTTATTTTTTCCAGGTTTTGAGACATAATTGACAATATAACATTGTGCAAATTTAAGATATACATGATAATTTAACATATGTATGTATTGTGAATTTAGTACCATAATCAGGTGAGTTAAATCCATCACCTCACATAGTTATATTTTTTCATGGTGGGAATATTTAAGATCTACTCTTTTAGCAACTTTCAAGTATGTAATATAGTCTTGTTAACTATACTGATTACACTGAGTATTAGATCCTCAGAACTTATTCATCTCTTGACCAATATCTCATTATTCCACTTCCCCACCCCCTGCCTCCTCACCCTACCCCAGCCACTGGCAACCACCATTCTACTTTCTGTTTCTATGAGTTTGACTTTTTTTTAAATATAAGTATATATATTTATATACATATAAGTGAGATCATGCAGTATTTGTCTTTGTCTGTCTGACTTATTTCACTTAATATTATGCCTTCAAGTTCCATCTATATTGTTGCAAATGGCAGGACTTTTTTCTTTCTCTTTCTTTCTCTCTTTCTTCCCTTTTTCCTTTCTTTCTTTCTTTGTTTCTTTCTTTGTTTCTTTCTTTCTTTCTTTCTTTTTCTTTCTTTCTTTCTTTCTTTTTCTTTTTTCGCCTGAATAACATTCATAATCAAAAGAATAATATTCACATTTTCTTTATGCATTCATCCATTCCATGTGTTGGCCACTGTGAATAATGCTGCAGTGAACATGGGGGTGTAAGTATCTATTCCAGATAGGGATTTCATTTCTTTCAGATCTACACAAAGAAGTGAAACTGCTGAATCATATGCTAGCTATATTTTAAATTTTTTAAGGATCCTCCATATTGTTTTCCACAATGGCTATAGCAATTTACATTCTCACCAACAATGCATGAGGGTTCCCTTTTCTTCCATTCCCCCAACATTGATATCTCTTGTCTCTTTTATAATAGCCATTCTAACAAGTATGAGGTGATATCTCATTGTGGTTTCGATTTGCATTTCCCTGATAATTAGTGACAGTGACACTGAGTATTTTTTCATGTACCTGTTAGTCATTTGAATGTATTCTTTGGAAAGATTTTTCTTTAGTACCTTTGCCCATTTTTCAACTGTATAATTTATTTATTTATTTTTATTTTTTGCTATTGAGTAGTATGAGTTCTTTATATATTCAATATTTTGTATATTTACCCCTTATCAGATATGTGGTTTGCAAATATTTTCTCTCATTTTGTACATTGTCTTTCCATTCTTTTGATTTTTTTTTTTTTTTTTTTTTTTTTTTTTTTTTTTTTTTTTGCTATACAGAAGCTTTTTAGTTTGACATATTCCCATTTGTGTATTTTTACTTTTCTTGCTTGTGATTTTGGTCCAAAAATATTGTTGCCAATATCAAGGAACTTTCTTCCAATGTTTTCTTCTAGGAGTTTTACAGTTTCAGGTCTTACTTATAAGTCTTTAATTCTTCAATTCAACTTCTGTGAGTGGTATAAGATAGGAGGTACAAGTTCTGTCTTTTGCATATGAATATCCAGGTTTCCCAGCACCATTTATTGAAGAGAACACATTTTCTCCATTAGGTATTGTTGACACTCTTGTCAAATATTAGGACTATATATTTATGGGTTTATTTTGGGGATCTTGATTTCATTCCATTGTTCTATGTGTTTGATTTTACAAAAATACCAGACTGTTTTGATTACTATGTCTTTGCAGTATAGTTTGAAATCAAGATACATGATGACTCCCATTTTGTTCTTTTTTCTCATGGCTGCTTTGGCTATTTGGAGTCTTCCATACAAATTTTAGGATGTTTTTCTATTTCTGTCAAAAATACCATTGGAATTTTGATAGAGATTGCATTGAATCTACTGATGTCTCAGGGTAGTATGGACATTTTATCAATATTAATTGTTCTGATCCACAAATATGCCATATCTTGCCATTTATTGTCTTCTTCAATTCCTTTAATCAATGTCATATAATTTTCAATACACAGAACTTTCAATTCCGTGGTTAAATCTATTCCTAAGTATTTTATTTATTTTTGATGCTATGTAGATGGGATTGTATTCTTTATTTCTCTTTCAGGTATTTTGTTGATAGTGCATAGAAATGCAACTTATTTTTCCATTTTGAATTTGTATCCTGCAACTTTACTAAATTTGTTACTTAGCTCTAACTGTCTTTTGGTGGAGTCTTCAAGATTTTCTATATATAAGATCATGTCATCTGTGAACAGAAAATGTTACTTCTTTTTTTCTGATTTGGATGTCTTTTATTTCTTTTTCTTACTTAATTGCTCTGGCTAGGACTTCTAGTTCTATGCTGAATACAGTGGCAAGAGTGGGCATCCTTGTCTTGTTCCCGAATTTAGAGAGAAAGTTTTACCTTTTCACCCTTGAGCATGATATTAGCTGTGGGATTATCATATATGGCCTTTATTATATTGACATATATTCTTTGATACCCAATTTGCTGAGAACTTTTATCATGAAAGGTTATTAAATTTTATCAATTTGTCTGTACTTATTGAGAATATATGATTTTTACCCTTCATTCTATTAATGTGATGTATCACATTTGCTTACGTTGAACCATCCTTGCATTCCAGGGATAAGTCCCTTTTGACCATGGTGTATAATCCTTTTCTTGTACTGTTGAATTTGGCTTCCTAGAATTTTCTTAAGAATCTTTGCATTTATATTCATCAAGGATACTGACCCTTGTGTTCTTTTCTTGTAGTGTCCTTATCTGGTTTTACTATCAGGGTAGTGCTGGCCTCATGAAATGAGTATGGGCATGTTCCTGCCCCTTCAATTGTTTTTCAATCCCTTCAAAAAGATTGGCATTACTTATTTTTAAAATACTTCACAGACTTCACCAGTGAAACCATCTGTCTTCAGCTTTCCTTTGTGAGAGGACTTTGAATACTGCTTCAATTTCTTTAGTAGTTATTAATATGTTCAGGTTTCTTATTTCTTTCTAGTCTTGGTAGATTGTATCTTTCTAAAATGTTACCCATTTCTTGTAGGTTATCACCTTTGTCTGCATATAAGTATTCATAATAACATCTTATGACCCTTTGTATTTCTGTGGTGTCATTTGTAATTTATCCTCTTTATAATTTTGTTTGAGTCCTTGACTTTTTTCTTGGTTAGTCTACCTAAAGGTTTATCAATTTTGCTTACCTTTCAAAATACCAACTCTTAGTTTTATTGATTTTTCCTATTGTCTGTCTATTTTATTTATTCTGCCCTAAACTTTATGATTCCTATCCTTCTGCTAATTTTGGGCTTAAATTTTAATTATTGGTGTAAAGTTAGTTTTTTATCTGTAATCTTTATTTTAATGTAGACATGTATTACTCTAAACTTTACTTTTTTAAAAAAACAGTTTTATCATAGTGTGTCATGGAGTAATCTTCTTTGGGTTGACATTGCTTGGGGTCCTTTGTGCTTCCTGTACCTGGATGTTCATGTCTCACACAAGATTTGGAAAGTTTTTAGCTATTATTTCTTTAAATCATCTTTCTGCTCCTTTCTCTCTCTTCTTCTTCTTCTGGGACTCTGTGACACAATGATCACTTGCTTGATGGTGTTGTATACTTCATGTAGGCTTTCTTCGCTCGTTTTTTCATTTTTTCTTTTTGTTCCTCTAATTAGCTAATTTCAAATGATATTTTTCTAGTTTGCTGATTCATTCTTCTATATTATCACATCTGTTGTTGTAGATTTCTATTGATTTTTATTTTTTATTTCTGTCATTGTATTCTTTAGCTCCAGGATTTCTGTTTGGTACTATTTTATGGCTTCTATTTCTATATAAATCTACCAAATGTAAAGTAGATAGCTAGTGGGAAGCAACCACATAGCACAGTGAGATCAGTTCAGTGCTTTTTGTCCACCTAGAGGGGTGGGACAGGAGGGTGGGAAGGAGATGCAAGAGGGAGGGGATACGGGGATATATGTATAGCTGATTCACTTCATTATAAAGCAGAAACTAACACACCATTGTAAAGAAATTATACTCCAATAAAGATGTTAAAAAAACTTATTTTGTTCATGAGCTGTTTTCTTGATTTTATTCAGTCATTATATGTGTTTTGCATTTTATTCAGTTTTTAATAGATGATGATTTTGAATTATTTGTCATCAAATCATAGATCTCCATTTCTTTGAGGTCAGTTACTGGACCTTTATTAGCTTCCTTTGGTGTTGTCATATTTGTCTCATTCTTCATGATCCAGGTAGCCTTCCATTAGTGTCTATGTATTTAAAGGGGCAAATACCTCTTCCAGCATTTAAAGACTGGTTTTATCAGATAAATACATTTTTGCCTGATGCCCAGGCTGTTGGGATGACATCTGGAATCACGATTGTGCTGAGTTAGAGCCAGATATGTGGCTGTCATTGGGGCACAGAGTGTCTCCTGCCTCTTCCCTGTGCCAGCAGTCCTGCTCATAGATAATGGCTGGGAGGAGGTTGATTCCTAGTACATGGCCAATTTAAGATCTCTGGGGGGTGGAGATAGAATTTTTTCTCATTGGGATTCTGGACCCTCAGGACTGCTGGCAGACTGGGAGTCTGTGGTTTTTGAGGAAACTGAAGCCATGTAGAGGGCTCTTTCAAGATCTCCAAGTATGCAGACAGGAGTTTCTCCTTCCTGGTCCCTATGCCAGCATGTTTGCTCACACACTGTGGCTGCAAGGGAGCTGAGGCTTAACATAGGGTCCTTTCAGGATTTTGGGGGACACAGATGGGAGTATCCCCTGCCTGGTCTCTGCACCAGAATCTGCAGTCTAACCAAGTTTGGTGGGCTTACCTCTAGGGGCTCCCAGACCATACCAGGTGGGATAGAGGCTGCTCATGGGCCAGTTCAGGGTCCACAGCCAGGACCAAAGTCTGTATGTGTGTTACCCAACACACAGGTGGGCATGACTATGCCCAGGTCCATTAGCATATGGTGCTAGTCACAGAGTCAAAGCTAAATGGAGGTAAAACCAAGTTCTCAGAGGCATACAGTTGTGGCTGGGTTTATAGACAAGACCATAGTCAGAGGGTCAGTTACCTGGGTGAGAATTCTGCCTTCTCAAGATGGCCTTCCCCAGTCCTGGAATACACCAGCTTTCATGATCTCCTATCTGAATCCCAAAGCTACCACAAAGGTACTTTTGTCCATGAATAGAAGGCAAATGATTGTTTTTAAGGAGGAATATGGGCAAGGAAGTCTTAGTTGTCCATCTTGCTGACATCACTCCTTTATTTTAATTTTTAAAAGTCTTAATATTGTACAGATACCACAACTTTTACTTACATGTTTTTTTTTCTCCACCTTCCATTCACTATGGCTTATTCAATATATACAATTTTTTTGATTCATAATGTATATAATTTGGAACAAATGCATTTATGTATAAGACAATTTCTATTCCTACATACTATTAAATTATGCAAACCTAACACAAATCTCTATAGAACCTTAAAAATATTCCAATAATTGGATTATTTAAAGTCTTTCAGAAGCACTTAACTTTTTCCTTAAAATACATTGAATTGTTAAGAGCCAGTTTGAGAAATCTGTTAATAAAAACTAATGACAGTGTAAATGTACCACATAATTTATTTTGGAAAAAAATATCATTTGACAAATTCTTTATGGAGTCAGTTTATAGAGATTGATGCAATATAATAAAAAATATAAAATGAATAATACACAGATAGATATTTATATACACAAACATATGCATATACATGTATATATGAACCCAATAACCCAAATGATAATGTAATGTAAAATAAAATATTTTGGCTTTATTTATTCTTTATTGGCTCATTTACATAGATTGATTTGAGATAATAGATCTGCATTTTTTCTTATCAAGAATATGATATTCCAGGAAGCTAAGACTAGGCCATGGAAACAGAAGTAAATGAATAAAACAGTCACACATTTTGAAGTTTCATATGTAGAAAATAGAAAGTTCTACATGAATATAAGTAAAATATAGCACTGGAAGTTTGGAAAAAGGGAACATAGGGGACAGATCAAAACCTAGAGTGACTAGAGTTTAGCCACAGGTTTCCTGCTGTTCATATAGATTATTAGCTACTTTTTGAAGTGTTAATTAGGCACAATGGTAATTAGGCACAGATCTTCAATGTCTTTATTCCTCAAATTTTGATGCATTCCACCTTGAAAGGGACAAAAAGGACATTTTATTAAAGAAAACCCTCTCTTAGAGAATCAGTAACCTGTGTAATATAATTTCCAGAAAGACAAGGACAGAATTGTATGCCAAATTAAATTTTTCCTTCCAACAGTATAACAGTCAACTTAATTTTTATGTTCCATAGTGAAAGAATATATGAGGAAATTGTTTAATTTGAGTATTTATTTATTATTATTTCTTTGTATGGTGTGTGTGTGTGTGTGTGTGTGTGTGTGTGTGTGTGTGTGTGCATGCGTGTGTGTTTGTATATAGACTAGATAAACATGAGATTTCTGTTTCTGTCCCTTCCACACGAAAAGATAAAACTATGTATTGTGTACATTATGCCACAAACCAAGGAAGGATAGAAAATTTGAAAAAAAAATTAGCTAAAAGCATGGTCACAGAATTTAGACAATTGTATTTAGTAGGTAAACTCAAGCTATACATAAATTTCCTAGAAACATGGTGCTTTTAAAAACTTTGGCTTTGGTCAGACAGATTTGAACTTGAATCAGTTTCTGTTTCCCCTGTGTTTCCTTGAAAAAGTCACTCATTTATTCCTGAGTTTGTTTTCTTACTTGCAATGCAAGGATAAATAAACCAGTTTTCATACATTTGTACCCTTAAATAGGAAGCCATATATAAAGGTATAAACACAGTGTTATAGTAGACAGCCAAAAATGATAGACATTATTTTTATTGTTACTATTATTCTTGTTGTTAATTGAAATTGATACTTGAATAACAAATCTTGATAAGTAAATTATAAATTATATTAGAAGGATTATTTAGAATTTTTTTAGTAGTTAACATAGAGTTTAATATGCTCAAAATTAAATGTGACAATAAATGAGTAGTTTATTCCACTGCAGAGTATTATCTATTTTTCTTGGAAAGGATTGGTATTCTAGTTATTTTGTAATTTGTGGCTTGCTACGGTTTTCCTAATCTCATTAATTGCATTTCCAAGTATAAAGTTCCATGTCCTCATTTATAGTAAATGTCAAAGTGCACTGCACATAAAACTTTAAAAACATTTTGGACATTTTTTCCCTTAAAGATTCTCCCTGGTCGTTTTTCATCCAATAGTACTTTTTCCATACTTACACACATCTTGTCATATAAAAATGAGGGGTGACCACTGGCACACAGAATCACAAAATCAAAGTTTTTCATTACAGTAGACACTAAATCATCCAAAGGAAAGATTATGTACTCTTTATTCTCCCTTGTTCAAGTGGTAGGCAGTGCTCCATATGGTTTCCATAAAAATAATAGTTTATATATTATCTATATGAAAAATGGCTTTTCTTCTTTTAATTCCAACAACAGATATAAAACAAAAAAACCTATCCTATCAAAGACAAACTGCTCACATAAACCAAAGAGTTTAAGATGCCTGACTGAAATTAGAAATTCACCGCATCACTCTTCAAAGCACTTAAGTACAGTGCTTGATAATGTTGTTATTTTGTTCCTACTGTTGACACAGTTTTAGAAACAGTTACTTCCAGTTTATATTGACATATTATCATCAATTATATTTCACCATCTGTGGATCTAATTAAGTTTACCCTTAAATTTGATTTTACCAGACGTCATTCACAAACAAGACATGTTTACTAAAGATCCTTTTTGCAAACAGAAGAAGCAGAAAATAAGTTAAGATGGTCCTAAATAATTTTGATGTTAACAAATTGGGCATCAAATAAAATTACTTAAGTTAGACTATTGTAAGAGTGGTGGCTGGCTATCCCAGAATAGGGCGGTTGCTGTAAGGACTCCAATGAACACCAAGAACATTTTTATATTTCACTATGTAGAAAGGTGGTAAAATTCATTTCCTTTCTCCTTCTCACTTTAATGTTCACTACACAAGTGTAATAAATGTTACATATTTTTTTAGATTTTTCAAAAGTTGCACCTCCTTAGAAATATTGGTAATGTCATACTTGATTTTTCATTTTCATACATATTAACTCAGTGCCCTTGACCAAGTAGGCTCTTAATAGCCAGTTTAAAAATGAGCAGTGCAATGAATGATGAAAAGATGAAATGATATTTTTTCTCCAAAATTTGTTTAAATGAATATACTTAAAATATGCTTTTTTATTTTTAGATTTCATGTTATTGAAGAAATGAGAAAGCACATAAAGAAACAAAATAGAACATGAAATAAGTAGGGGAGCAGGGATATGATTAAGTATCATCTTTCAATCACTTTGGATTGCAAAAGCAGTATTCAGACACTATTTATTTATGGTAAAATATATTCCTCTTATTAAGGGTACATTGCAAACTACTTTTGACCTAGAAAAAAAAGGGCAAATAATCCAGAAAAGGGAAATGTGCAAATAATGACAAATAGAAGATTTTTACTTATTTAATTATAAAACTATTTTCTAAAAACTGAGCATAAGCATAAGGCAAAAAAAGAAAACAACAATATTCTATTTAGTGACTTTCCACTGGACCATATTTGCAGGTCAGCCCTGCACAGGTTAATGTAAATTATATCTCTAGGCTTACTTTACAAATAAGTGATTTGTTGGATGACAGTAAGCATCCTGCAGAAGGATATTCTATTCCAGTCACTAGGCTGAATTATTGTAAAGAGGAATATTCAATCCCCAAATAAAGGCATTATCTAGTATACTCTTCTAGTATTCCTGTGAAAATTGGTGGAAGAATTGCACCTCTAAAACAATGTTAAGAAAATCACTCAGGTGTAATTTTATTTTCAACAGATATACTCTCAGCAATCAGAAGAAAATATATGATTACATTTAAAGATGTCTGTGAACAGATATATAGAAATAATTTTAATATTAAAACAAACCAATATATGAACATTATACTACCAAATTTCATTTGAAAATAATCAAGGTTTATAAAGTTATTCACTTGTTTTAAAGCTAATCAGATCCCAATTTATACTCATACTGTCAGAGAACATGGATCTCTCATCACCTTCATCATATTGTCATTAGTACAATTAATAAAAGCTAAAAATGAGAGAAGTTGGACCTAGAATTATGAATGTTTTAAAGGCATTAATTTTTATTACCAGTAAACTAGATCTTTTTTTCACTTTTTATATCAGTTGATAGAAATCAAGAATTATCTACACGGAGCATATTGTTGTTAGAAATAAAATTAAACAAACAATAAGTATATAAAGCACTGGGTATTTAATTACCCAATGAAATACCTTCTGAGCAAAGGGACTGGCTTCACTAATAGTGTAGTAAGTCAACTCTTATAAAATTGCCAAACAGAAAATCTATACTCAAACGGCAAAGGCATGCCTAAGTTGTGAGCATTTAAAATGTCCCTGTCTAGAATCCCAGGCAAATTCATATTTCAAAACATGAACATATAAAACAGTGTGATCAATATTGTATTGAAGCCTCTAAATACAATTCCTAAAACCCATAATCAAGTGCTAATAGCTGCACTATGGTCAATATACTCTGGAACAGTATTTCACAGAACGAAGGCCTGGAGGTTTATCAACGTCTGTAAAAAGAGGTTGTACAGGGAGATGCAGGAGAGCTTTATCCTGTCGTTCAGAGATGAGAGATCACAGATTCAAATCTTAGAATTACAATGACTGAAGTGTGTGTGTATGCATGTGTGATCTTTTTCATAAAGGGTGTTGACCTCTATCTCCTGGGATTTCCCATCTCACTTATGTCATCTTTCACTTTGTTTTGATTGTGTGGTGTTATAGCACTATTTTAACATCTTCATAGCAGGTGGACTTGGAGACGTAGTGGTACCCAATGCATACTGAACTGTGAACATGCAATACTGCTCCGGTGAGAATCATGAAATCATGGGGATTAAAGATTTAAGAGAAAGATCTGTGGATAACTTCTTAATTTAAGGAAAAAGATAAAATAAAAACAGCACATATGTTACTGAATTTTAGATTAAACTCTGGTAATCATTTTGTTCAGGTACCAGCTTTGTTTGCTTTCCATCTTCTTACTCAGTTTCCAAATATCAGATTTTTAAAGTGAGCACTTCAACTGCCACAGTTGTAGTTTATACTGCAGACTTCTTTTTGGATGGAAAGCAAAATACTCATTCACTGCAGTCATTTACAACAGCAACCATGTATCCTTTCCAAAAGTTATCATTCTTTAAAGCCACATCCACATGGCATTTAGCCGCCCTGCTTCCTGTATGCCAAGCACTGTTGTAGTTTATTTATCATTGAATTCCCCATAAGTTGATGAATCAAAAGCAATTTTATGCTAGGAAATGTGCTAAAGTCAAATAAATTATCTTTATTTTATTCCCATATCTTCCCATATTACAGATGAGAGAACAGAAACACAGGTATTTTCTTAAATCCACACTAGTAATTTACAGAGCCATAGTTAAAGCCCAGGCTGCCCAACTGCAGAATGTCATCATGTCAGTCAAAACATAGCACCATCAGCCATTCACAAAAGACAATTAGCCATTGGGGGCAGAGAAGGGTGGGTGTGGAGTAGAGTTAAAGCTTTTTGCTTCCTCATGAATAAGGCGTTGGTGGACATACTTCTTCCTCCTTAACTAGTTGATAGGTAAACTTAGTGTTGTGGAAGCCAAAGTAGAAAATTCTAGAGAAGGAGACTGATCAGTGCTGTCAGATGTTGCAGCAACATCCAGAAAATGGAAAAAGATTTAGCGAAAAGTAAAGTTTTGGAGATTTTAACATAAGAGGCAGAAATCAGATCTCTGTCAGTGGTAGGTAAATGAGATGGTGAGAAAGAGAAAATATGGGATTTAGACTATTTAGGGAGATCTGGATGAAAATGGGGACAGTCTGACTAGCAGCTGGAGCAGAACATGAGTCATGGCAGTGAAATCATAAGTTTGCTTTTTAAGTTTGAAAAGGACACAGGAAGAAAGTTTCATAATGAAGCATTGGGTAACTTGATGATCTCAGAATGAAGTAAGGCGACAACATGGTGTTTATAGACTTTTAACTAGGGGTTGAGAAATTATAATTCTTGTATAAATTAATATTTTCCTATTCCTATGTGATATCTGATCAAACCATCTATTTCTTTAAAAGCTTAGACTCAGGTGGAATCACAGACACTTTGAATGGTGTTGTCATTCTCAAAATGCTTTGTTTTATGAAGACCCAACAACTTTATTATTATTATTATCATTATTTTTAAAATAGCACATATTATGAGAAAAAAATAGTTCGCTGTGCCCTACGATGCACGTGTGTGTGAACAATTTGGTTATATCGAATGAAGCTTGAATGGCCCTTCTTCTTTTGTTGAATGAAAGTAGTACATTCAAAATAAAATTTCCTGAGAACACAATTTTCCTTCAAGAAACTAAATTGTAAATAAAACTCAAACAGCACTAGGGTTATATACAATAAAAAGGAGAATAATTATATTGGTAAATAGAAACTATAGGTTCTGGAACAACTTTTTAAAGCAGGACAGGTGACAGCAATACACATTTTTTATGTTTATATCTATGTAAAGTGTGAAATTCCTCACTTCTTTTTCCTTCCTCTAGTATTTTGGGTAAAGAGCATTGGTGGGGCTTAACTTGATGATTTTTAGTTCATGGATAATCAGACCTTGAGCAGCTCTATGTAGACCTGGGGGGAGTCACCATGGCCTTGGAGAAGGCTATAGTGACTGACGAGACATTGTGTCTCCCCTTACTTTGGGGCATAAGGGCAAATAAGAATTAAAAATAAAATATTTCATTCTCATTCTTGAAAAAAAGGGGAATCATGTTTTTTAGAATATTCACCTTAGAAAATTTGTAATTATAAATTCATTATCTGTCTCTGAAATGACTATAAATCTTGTTATGCTCTTGTAAGCCTCTTTCCATGTTTCAGGTCCAGGAGTATATTTCTCAAGGAACTGGGAACCATCTCCTTGAAATATAAACATCAAGTGAGATAGTGTCCCTCCCAGCATCTGTGGTAGGGTAAGAGACTAACTTAGGTGGGCACCTTGTTCCAAATTGCAAAATTACCTCTTGTCACAAAGAAATGAGTTCATTTTCTATAGATAAAGTCAATATGTCAACATAGATGACCACATAAATTTTCAAGTGATTTTAGGATGGCTTATGAATGACAAGTGATGCTGTTGAATCATCTTACTTGAAGACTAGTTATTGTTTATCTTGAGAACATGTAAGTAACAGACTTTATCTGCTTGGCTGTATAAAATGTTGAGATTTCTTCCTGTTTTTGCAATCTCTTATCAAATTTCCCATGATGTTAACCATTTATGGTTCAATGATTATTGAATAATAACATTTTTTGTTCTCTTCTACATTTGTGGGGAGGTTTTCTGGGTTGGGAAGGGACTTGGTTTTTAATTATATTTTTTTCCCAACAGAGGATAAGGTGAGATAATATTATTTTGGGCAAAAGATAATTACTTCAGGTTAGGTGAAAGCATGAACTTTTGCTTTATAAAACATTGGTAGAGAGTTTAAAATATATGCTGATTAACAAAATGAGTAGAGCTTGACTGTCAAGTCATCTGCCTTTCTATTCTTAAATAGCTTCCCCCCACCACACATTTGCCAACCAAACCCCATTTTGTGGGTTCCCTTACCAACTACTTTCATTTAAGTCTGGATGATGGAAAGTATTGCCAGGAGATTGGGGAACAGGAGAAAGGAGGAACCTATTGTATTTCTCTCCCTCTTTCTGCTCTTGGCAGCTTCTCCCAAAAGTGACTGCCTTTTCTTCATTGACTCAGCTCTCACTGAGCAGCCCCAATTCTTGGGCCTTGGTACAAAACCCCTTCCTTGGTTTCTTCAGTTTGTTTGTTTTTGTTTTTTTTAATAGATCCTTATTGGAGTATAATTGTTTCACAATACTGTGTTAGTTTCTGTTGTACACCAAAGTGAATCAGCCATATGTATACATATGTCCCCATATCCCCTCCCTCTTGAGCTTCCCTCCCATCCTCTCTATCCCACCCTCTAGGTCATCGCAAAGCACAGAGTGATCTTCCTGTGCTATGCTGCTGCTTCCCACTAGCTATCTATTTTATATTCGGTAGTGTATATATGTCGATGTTACTCTCACTTTGCCCCAGATTCCCCCTCCTACCCTGTGCCCTCAAGTCCATTCTCTATGTCTACATCTTTATTCCTGTCCTGCAACTACGTTCATCAGTACCTTTTTTTTTTTTAAGATTCCATATATGTGCTTTCACATACAGTATTTGTTTTTCTCCTTCTGACATACTTCACTCTGTATGACAGACTCTAGGTTCCATCCACCTCACTACAAATAACTCAATTTTGTTTCTTTTTATGGCTGAGTAATATTCCATTTTATATATGTGCCACATCTTCTTTATCCATTCATCTATCGATGGACATTTAGGTTGCGTCCACGTCCTGGTTATTGTAAATAGTGCTGCAATGAACATTGTGGTACATCTCTCCTTTTGAATTATGGTTTTATCAGGGTATATGCCCAGTAGTGGGATTGCTGGGTCATATGGTAGTTCTAATTTTTGTTTTTTTAGGAATCTCCATACTGTTTTTCTATAGTGGTTGTGTCAACTTACATTCCCACCCACAGTGTAAGAGGGTTCCCTTTTCACCACACCCTTTCCAGCATTTATTATTTCTAGATTTTGATAATGGCCATTCTGACCAGTGTGAAGTGATACCTCATTGTAGTTTTGATATGCATTTCTCTAATAATTAGTGATGTTGAGCATCTTTTCATGTGCCTCTTGGCCATCTGTATGTCTTCTTTGGTGAAATGTCTATTTAGGTCTTCCACCCATTTTTTTTAGGCCAGTCTCCTGCCTTCCAAAGCCCCCTCCAGGCCGCATGGGTCCTTGGGGGTATAGGAGGGAGGCCGTGGAGAGCAGGAGAGGCAAGTGGGAAGAGTGGGAGAGGAACAGAGGGTGTTTGCCTCATTCACTAGGACCCAGGGAGCCTGCTAAGCTCCCAGGATGGTCCCCTGCCCTCCAAGAGCCCCCATCCCCCTGGCCGCATTTGTCCTGTGGGCATAGGAAAGAAGCTGAGGGGAGAACAGGAGAGGCAGGTGGGAGGGGCCCTCTAGACTGGAGGAGAGAGAGAGGAGCAGAGGGCATTTGCCCAGCCCACTCGAGCCCAGGAAGCCAGCTGGGCTCCCAGGTAAGGCCCGCACCTGCCAAGACCAGGGGTCCGATGCATGCCTGCACTCCTTTTGTTCCGTTGAGCCTAAGCCCCACCCCTCACAGCCCCCATGGCCATTTCCAGCCCTGTGGGTCCTAAGCAGAGGCCCCGCCCACTGCTCAAACCTCACCCTTGCTAAGGTTCCATCAGCTTTGAGGTGCACAGTATCTTCTAGGAATTGCTAACTCTGAGATTCCTCAAAATTCGCTGTTTGTCTTGGTGCTTATGACATTTTAAAAACTGATTTTCTGAACTAAAATTCTTACCTGGTTTGGGATCCTGTTAGTTTTGCACATTTAAAATTCTTATGAGGAATTCGAGTGTGCTAGTCCTTATGGTTTTCATTTTAGAAGAGATATAAAACTATCTCTCTCATGATAAGACTAAATTGTCCACTATCAGTCATATATTTTAAAACAAATTAGTCTCAAGTGAAATCACCACTGTGGAGATATATAGATATCACTTGATAAAAAGAAATAATAGGAGGTAGAGGGGAAGATGGCGGAAGAGTAAGATGCGGAAATCACCTTCCTCCCCACAGATACACCAGAAATACATCTACACGTGGAGCAACTCCTACAGAACACCTAATGAATGCTGGCAGAAGACCTCAGACCTCCCAAAAGGCAAGAAACTCCCCACGTACCTGGGTAGGAGAAAAGAAAAACAAAAAAAAAACAGAGACAAAAGAATAGGGGCAGGACCTACACCAGTGGGAAGGAGCTGTGAAGAAGGAAAGGTTTCCACACACTAGGAAGCCCCTACGTGGGCGGAGACTGCAGGTGGCAGCGCAGGAGGGAGATTCGGAGCTGCGGAGGCGAGGACAACAACAGGGGTACGGAGGACAAAGCAGGGAGATTCCCTCACAGAGGATCGGTGCCGACCGGAACTCACCAGCCCAAGATGCTTGTCTGCTCACCCTCCGGGGCGGGCGGGGCTGCGAGCTGAGGCTTGGGCTTTTGTCAGAGCGCAGGGAGAGGACTGGGGTTGGCTGCGTGAACACAGCCTGAAGGGGTTAGTGCACCACGGCTAGCCAGGAGGGAGTCCAGGAAAAGGTCTTGAGTTGCCGAAGAGGCAAGAGACTGTTTCTTCCCTCTTTGTTTCTTGATGCGTGAGGAGAGGGGATTAAGAGTGCTGCTTAAGGGAACTCCAGAGACAGGCGTGAGCCGCAGCTAAAAGCGCAGATCCCAGAGACAGGCGGGAGAGGCTAAGGCTGCTGCTGCCGCCACCAAGAAACCTGTGTGCGAGCACAGGTCACTATCCACACCCCTCTTCCGGGGACCCTGTGCAGCCCGCCACTGCCAGGTTCCCGGGATCCAGGGACAACTTCCCCGGGAGAACGCAAGGCGGGCCTCAGGCTGGTGCAATGTCATGCTGACCTCTGCTGCCGCAAGCTCGTCCCGAACTCTGCGCCCCTCCCTTCCCCTTGCCTGATTGAGCCAGAGACCCTGAATCAGCGGCTACTTTCACCCGGTCCTGTCTGAGCAAAAAACAGATGCCCTCCAGTGACATACACAGAGAGGCGGGGCAAATCCAAAGCGGAGCCCCTGGGAGATGTGAGAGCAAAGAAGCGAAAGGGAAATCTCTCCCAGCAGCTCAGAAGCACCGGATTAAAGCTCCACAATCAACTGGATGTATCCTCATCTGTGCAATACATGAATACACAACGAATCATCCCAAATTGAGGAGGTGGACTTTGAGAGGAAGACTTATGATTTTTTCCCCTTCTCCTCTTTTTGCGAGTGTATATGTGTATGCTTCTGTGTGAGATTTTGTCTGTATAGCTTGGCTTCCACCATTTGTCCTAAGGTTCTATCCGTCCGTTTATTTTTTTCTTAATAACTATTTTTAATTTAATAACTTTATTATATTTTACTTTATTTTTTTTAATTTACCTTTTTTTCTTTCTTTCTCATTCCTTCCTTCCCTCCTTCCTTCCTGCCTACCTTCCTCCCACCGTCCCTCCCTCCCTCCCTACCTGCTTTCTTTCTTTCTTTCCTTTTCTTCATTCCTTCTTTTCTTCTTTCTTTCTTTCTTTCTTTCTTCCATTCTTCCTTCCTTCCTTGCTTCCTTCCTTCCTTTCTTCCCTCCTTTCTTTCTTCCTACTTCTACTAATTCTTTCTCTCTAATTTTTCTCCCTATTATTCTGAGCCATGTGGATGAAAGGCACTTGGTGCTCCAGCCAGGAGGCAGGGCTCTGTCTCTGAGGTGGGAGAGCCAACTTCAGGACACTGGTAAACAAGAGACCTCCCAGCTCCACATAATATCAAACGGCAAAAATCTCCCAGAGATCTCCATCTCAACACCAGCACTCAGCTTCACTCAACGACCAGCAAGCTACAGTGATGGACACCCTATGCCAAACGACTAGCAAAACAGGAACACAACACCACATATTAGCAGAGAGGCTACCTATAATCAAATTAAGTCCACAGACACCCCAAAACACACCAACAGACATGTACCTGCCCACCAGAGAGACAAGATCCAAACTCATCCACCAGAACACAGGCGCTAGTCCCCTCCACCAGGAAGCCTACACAACCCACTGAACCAACCTTGGCCACTGGGGACAGACATGAAAAACAACGGGAATAACGAACTTGCAGCCAGCAAAAAGGAGACAACAAACACAGTAAGATAAGCAAAATGAGAAGACAGAATAACACAAAGCAGATGAAGGAGCAAGATAAAAACGCACCAGACCTAACAAATGAAGAGGAAACAGGCAGTACTACCTGAAAAAAAATTCAGAATAATGAGAGTAAAGATGATCCAAAATCTTGGAAATAGAATAGACAAAATGCAAGAAACATTTAACAAGGACCTAGAAGAACTAAAGATGAAACAAACAATGATGAACAAAATAATAAGTGAAATGAAAAATACTCTAGATGGGATCAATAGAAGAATAACTGAGGCAGAAGAAAGGATAAGTGACCTGGAAGATAAAATAGTGGAAATAACTACTGCAGAGCAGAATAAAGAAAAAAGAATGAAAAGAACTGAGGACAGTCTCAGAGGCCTCTGGGACAACATTAAGCATACCAAAATTCGAATTATAGGGTTTCCAGAAGAAGAAGAGAAAAAGAAAGGGACTGAGAAAATATTTGAAGAGATTATAGTTGAAAACTTCCTTAATATGGGGAAGGAAATAGTTAATCAAGTCCAGGACGCACAGAGAGTCCCATACAGGATAAATACAAGGAGAAATATGCCAAGACACATATTAATCAAACTGTCAAAAACTAAATACAAAGAAAGCATATTAAAAGCAGCAAGGGAAAAATAACACACAAGGGAATCTCCATAAGGTTAGCAGCTGATCTCTCAGCAGAAACTCTGCAAGCCAGAAGGGAGTGGCAGGACATACTGAAAGTGATGAAGGAGAAAAACCTGCAACCAAGATTACTCTACCAAGCAAGGATCTCATTCAGATTTGATGGAGAAATTAAAACATTTACAGACAAGCAAAAGCTGAGAGAGTTCAGCACCACCAAACCAGCTTTACAACAAATGCTAAAGGAACTTCTCTATGCAAGAAACACAGGAGAAGGAAAAGACCTACAATAATGAACCCAAAACAATTTAGAAAATGGGAATAGGAACTTACATATTGATAATAACCTTATAAGTAAATGGACTAAATCCTCCCACCAAAAGACACAGATTGGGTGAATAAATCCAAACACAATATCCATATATATGCTGTGTACAAGAGACCCACTTCAGACCTAGGGATACATAGGGACTGAAAGTAAGGGGATGGAAAAATATATTCTGTGCAAATAGAAACCAAAAGAAAGCTGGAGTAGCAATTCTAATATCAGACAAAAGAGACTTATAATAAAAACTACTAGAAGAGACAAAGAAGGACACTAGGTAATGATAAAGGGATCGATCCAAGAAGAAGATATAACAATTGTATATATTTATGCACCCAACATAGGAGCATCTCAATACATAAGGCAAATACTAACAGCCATAAAAGGGGAAATCGACAGTATCACATTCATAGTAGGGGACTTTAACACCCCACTTTCACCCATGGACAGATCATCCAAAATGAAAATAAATAAGGAAACACAAGCTTTAAATGATACATTAAACAAGATGGACTTAATTGATATTTATAGGACACTCCATCCAAAAAGAACAGAATACACATTTTTCTCAAGTGCTCATGGAACATTCTCCAGGATAGATCATATCTTGGGTCACAAGTCAAGCCTTGGTAAATTTAAGAAAATGAAATTGTATCAAGTTATCTTTTCCGACCACAACACCATGAGACTAGATATCAATTACAGGAAAATATCTGTAAAAAATACAAACACATGGAGGCTAAACAATACACTACTTAATAACTAAGTGATAACTGAACAAATCAAAGAGGAAATCAAAAAATACCTAGAAACAAATGACAATGGAGAAACGACAACCCAAATCTTATGGGATGCAGCAAAAGCAGTCCTAAGAGGGAAGTTTATAGCAATACAAGCTCACCTTAAGAAACAGGAAACATCTCTAACAAACAACCTAACCTTGCAACTAAAGCAAGTAGAGAAGGAGACAAAAGCCCTGTATGCAGAAAATTATAAGACACTGATGAAAGAAATTAAGAGTGATACAAATAGATGGAGAGATATACTGTGTTCTTGGATTGGAAGAATCAACATTGTGAAAATGACTCTACTACCCAAAGCAATCTACAGATTCAATGCAATCCCTATCAACCTACCACTGGCATTTTTCACAGTACTTGAACAAAACTTTTCACAATTTGTATGAACACACAAAAGATGCTGAGTAGCCAAAGCAATCTTGAGGATGAAAAATGGAGCTGGAGGAATCAGGCTCCCTGACTTCAGACTATACTACAAAGCTACAGTAATCAAGACAGTATGGTACTGGCACCAAAACAGAAAGATAGATCAATGGAACAGGATAGAAAGCCCAGAGTTAAACCCACACACATATGGACACCTTATCTTTGATAAAGGAGGCAGGAATGTACAGTGGAGAAAGGACAGCCTCTTCAATAAGTGGTGCTGGGAAAACTGGATGGGTACACATAAAAGTATGGGATTAGATCACTTCCTAACACCATACACAAAAATAAGCTCAAAATGGATTAAAGACCTAAATGTAAGGCCAGAAACTATCAAACTCTTAGAGGAAAACATAGGCAGAACACTCTATGACATAAATCATAGCAAGATCCTTTTTGACCCACCTCTTAGAGAAATGGAAATAGAAACAAAAATAAACAAATGGGACCTAATGAAACTTCAAAGCTTTTGCACAGCAAAGGAAACCATAAACAAGACCAAAAGACAACCCTCAGAATGGGAGAAAATATTTGCAAATGAAGCAACTGACAAAGGATTAATTTCCAAAATTTACAAGCAGCTCATGCAGCTCAATAAGAGAAAAACAAACAACCCAATCCAAAATGGGCAGAAGACCTAAATAGACATTTCTCCAAAGAAGATATACAGACTGCCAACAAACACATGAAAGAATGCTAATCGTCATTAATCCTTAGGGAAATGTAAATCAAAACTACAATGAGATATCATCTCACACCAGTCAGAATGGCCATCATTTAAAAACCTAAAAGCCGTAAATGCTGGAGAGGGTGTGGAGAAAAGGGAACAGTCTTGCACTGCTGGTGGGAATGTGAATTGGTTCAGCCACTATGGAGAACAGCATGGAGGTTCCTTATAAAACTACAAATAGAACTATCATATGACCCAGCAATCCCACTACTGGGCATATACCCTGAGAAAACCATAATTCAAAAAGAGTCATGTACCAAAATATTCATTGCAGCTGCATTTACAGTAGCCCAGAGATGGAAGCAACCTAAGTGCCCATCATCGGATGAATGGATAAAGATGTGGCACATATATACAATGGAATATTACTCAGCCATAAAAAGAAACAAAATTACGCTATTTTTAATGAGGTGGATAGACCTAGAGTCTGTCATACAGAGTGAAGTAAGTCAGAAAGAGAAAGACAAATACCATATGCTAACACATATATATGGAATTTAAGAAAAAAAAATGTCTTGAAGAACCTAAAGGTAAGATAGGAATAAAGACAGTCCCACTGGAGAACAGACATGAGGATATGGGGAGGGAGAAGTGTGAGCTGTGACAAAGCGAGAGGGAGGCATGGACATATATACACTACAAACCGTAAGGTAGATAGCTAGTGGGAAGCAGCCGCATAGCACAGGGATATCAGCTCGGTGCTTTTTGACCACCTGGGGGGTGGGATAGGGAGGGTGGGAGGGATGGAGATGCAAGAGGGAAGAGATATGGGAACATATGTATATTTATAACTGATTCACTTTTTTATAAAGCAGAAACTAACACACCATTGTAAAGCAATTATACCCCAATAAAGATGTTAACAAAAAAAAAAAAATAGAAATCATAATACAATGGAAAAAGCAAGCTTCTTAGCTTTTAAGAAATAAAATACCCAAACATTTTCAGTCATATTAAAACTATAAGACACATTTTAGTATAATTATAGTAGCCTCTTATGAAGGTAGGTTATCATCAATCTCTTGTTTGGGGCCACTTTTTTTTTCAATCATTTATATAATGCACAAATAAATGTCTTTCTGAGTAAAATATTGGTCACTTAAATTATTTTTTGGAATAACTTTTTAGATGTTGTATTGTGCAAAGTTTTCAAAATGAAATTATCTTGATGTGCAATGACCAAAGGGCTTCATTAGGAGTGATTTTAATTATTGATAATATCTGCAATTATGCTATGGATTTAAATTTGAAGCACAAAATGCTTCATTTATTTATATGTAACAGTTTATAAATGATAGGTAGGTGATAGTACTATTCTTTAAATTTCTAAATGCTACGTAATATGAAAATATAGTAATTCTTATTACAATAATAAAATAATTTTATATTTTGTGAATGCTTGATTTGCATTTCTCTTATCTTGCTTTGTTCATGTTATGCTGACACATTTTCTATATTTACAACTGTTTTCATGATCAGCTACCCAGTATGTTTTGCAGTAATAATTCACAATCATGTTTCAAGTAATAGCTCAAAAAGCAGCTAAAATACAAAGTTAACACAGAAAGAGTGTGCCAAAAATTAAAAAAGCATATGTTTTAAAACCAGATGGAATCGGTTTTTAATAAAAATTATAGCATTTAGGTCTTCCCTGGTGGCGCAGTGGTTGAGAGTCCGCCTGCCGATGCAGGGGACACAGATTCGTGCCCCGGTCCGGGAAGATCCCACATGCCGCGGAGCAGCTGGGCCCGTGAGCCATGGCTGCTGAGCCTGCATGTCCGGAGCCTGGGCTCCACAACGGGAGAGGCCACAACAGTGAGAGGCCCGCGTACCGCAAAAAAAAAGAAAAAAAAATTATAGCATTTACTAGTTATTTGGATGTTAGCATGTAAGTTAATTACTTTTTCATTTGACTATCTCTTTTCAAGGAATTGTTAAAATATTATACAATAAAATATTTTAATAAATCACATTAAATAATATTTTATGCTCAGTTACCATGTCACATATTTATTCTCAAACTTCTATGTACAGAAATTACAGGTAAAAAAAATGATAATACAGGTTAACAAATATGTATGGTGTTTATTACCATGTCCACAGAAAGTGAAGAATTAAATCCTAAGTCAGAAAATGAGTTCCCTATTATTGCCCATTTCAGAGAGGCAAAAATGAGTCATCTGATGTCACTTAGATTTTCAGCACCATGAGTCAAGAGGGGGAATATATCATTTCTATCAAGAATATCAGACATTGATATTTATGCTTTAAATGCTTTAAAATTCATCCTTGTGGATTAGAAGAGTATATACCAAGGGAAAAATTGGCTTATTATTATACGGATACATGGTCCTGTATAAAAACTGTTATAATGCCTGTAGACAGATAGGATAGGAAAAAAAAAAAAAAAGACCTCACAAAATTCTCCTGGTGGTAGGTTTTTGGCAAATAGCAGGGAAGACAACTTAAATTAATGTAATGAACAAACAGGTGATCAGCACACTCTTAAAAAATCCTTTAATCTAGCTTCAAAAGAGATGACAATTAAGTGAAAACCTGCAGAGCATGATCGCAATTACACAAACCCCCTGCCTTGCAAAATGTCTGAACTTAATCAGGCATGATTTCTTGCATAAAACAGAAACAAGGAACATGTTAAGTAAGGACATGCAAATCCCAGGGAACAGACTGAAAAGCTGGAAGACATATCCCATATATGGTATGTTACTATACACATTAATTGTTCATACAATTCTCATGGGGGAAACCAGAAGATGGGACATAATGAATATGTATATACATACCACGATACATTTCTTTTTGAGAACAGCACATGAAACAAAATCCTCTATGATGTTTTCTACTAGATATTAAAGATGATGAGCTCTGTTCACAAGGGCTGATATTCTCTCTTCGTTATTTAAGAATTGTGAATAACAAGATTTATACAATTATTTAAAAGAGTGCTTATAAACAGAAGTGACACCACCTTTTCTAAACAAATGCTGAACAGCAGGCCAAGAAATTTCCAATTAAGGAAAAGAACCCTCTTATTAATAAAGAACTTATCATCACAGATGCAAGTGCATTAGGGACACAAAAGGCCTCCGAAGTCAGCGCATCTCTCCATTGACCACATCTGGAAGTCCCTCTGACAAAATGGTGTGGTTCATCCCATGTCATTTTAAATCTATAGAGTAACTTATCTTCATAACATATTTTAAATTAACCCTAATACTTTTTACTTAACTGTTTTATTTGAAGAATTCTAAATGTGTAACCTAAGAAATATAAAAGCCCAGAAGAAGGTCTTTAGAAGTATAATATTCAGTATATAATTATCTTATTTTTATAATGTTTACTTTTTACTCAGTTCTAAAATGTTACAACATAAAGGAGTAGCTTCAAGATAGTGGAAGAGTAGGATGAGGAGAGCACCTTCTTCCCCACAAATACATCAGAAATACATCTACATGTGGAACAACTCCTACAGAACACCTACTGAATGCTGGCAGAAGACCTCAGACCTCCCAAAAGGTAAGAAACTCCCCACGTACCTGGGTAGGGCAAAAGAAAAAAGGAAAAACAGAGACAAAAGAATAGGGAGGGGTCCTGCATCAGTGGGAGGGAGCTGTGAAGGAGGAAAGGTTTCCACACACTAGGAAGGTGCTTCGCTGGCGGAGACTGCGGTTGGTGGAGGGGGAAGCTTCAGAGTTATGGAGGAGAGCACAGTCACAGGAGTGCGGAGGGCAAAGCGGAGAGATTCCTTCATGGAGGATTGGTGCCGACCAGCACTCACCAGCCTGAGAGGCTTGTCTGCTCACCTGCCAGGGTGGGTGGGGGCTGGGAGCTGAGGCTCAGGCTTCGGAGGTCAGATTCCAGGGAGAGGATGTGGGTTGGCTGTGTGGACACCGCCTGAAGGGGGCCAGTGTGCCATGGCTAGGTGGGAGGGAGGCTGGGAAATGTCTGGAGCTGCTGAAGAAGCCAGAGACTTTTTCTTGCCTCTTTGTTTTGTGGTGCACAAGGAGAGGGAATTAAGAGCGCTGCTTAAACAAGCCATGGCTCTCAGCACGGACGCCAGAGATGGATATGAAATGTTAAGACTGCTGCCGCTGCCAACAACAAGCCTGTGTGCAAGCACAGGTCACTATCCACTCCTCCACTCCCGGGAGCCTGTGCAGCCAACCACTGCCAGTGTCCTGTGATCCAGGGAGAACTTCCCCCGGAGAACACATGGCATGCCTCAGCCTGTTGCAATGTCATGGTCTCCTCTGCTGCTGCAGGCTCTCCCTGCATTCTGTACCCCTCCCACCCCTGACCTGAGTGAATCAGAGCCCCCACATCAGCTACTCCTTTAACCCCATCCTGTCTGACCAGGAAGAGATGCCCTCAGGTGACCTTATGCAGAAGGGAGCCAAATCCAAAGCTGAACCCAGGAGCTGTGCGAATAAAGGAGAGAAAGGGAAATCTCTCCCAATAACCTCAGGAGCAGCAGATTAAGTCTCCACAATCAACTTGATGTACCGTGCATCTGTGGAATACCTAAATAGACAATGAATCATCCCAAATTGAGAAGGTGGACTTAGGGAGCAATGATATACATTTTTCCCCTTATTCTCTTTTCCTGAGTGTGTATATGTATGCTTCTGTGTGTGATTTTGTCTGTATAGCTTTGCTTTTACCATTTGTCCTAAGGTTCTGTCTGTCCATTTTTTTTTTTTTTTTTTAGTATAGTTTTCAGCACTTGTTATCATTGGTGGATTCATTTTTTGGTTTGGTTGCTCTCTTTATCTTTCTTTTTTTAATTACTTTTAAAATTTTTGTAATAACTTTTTTTATTTTAATAACTTTATTTCATTTTTTTCTTTCTTTCTTTCTTTTTTCCTCTCTTTTATTTCCAACCGTGTGGATGACAGGGTGTTGCTGCTCCAGTCAGGTGTCAAGCCTGTGCCTCTGAAGTGGGAGAGACAAGTTCAGGACATTGGTCCACCAGAGACCTCCAAGCTCCACATAATATCAAATGGCAAAAACTCCCAGAGATCTCCATCTCAACACTAAGACCCAGCTCCACTCAACGACAAGCAAGCTACAGTGCTGGACACCCTATGCCAAACAAATAACAAGACAGGAACACAACACCACCCATTAGCAGAGAGGTTGCCTAAAAACATAATAAGATCACAGACACCCAAAAAAACACCACCAGATGAGGACCTGCCCACCAAAAAGAAAAGATGCAGCCTCATATACCAGAACACAGGCACTAGTCCCCTCTACCAGGAGCCTACACAACCCATTGAACCAACCTTAGCCACTGAGGGCAGACACCAAAAACAATGGGAACTATGAACCTGCAGCCTGCGAAAAAGAGACCCCAAACACAGTAAGTTGAGCAAAATGAGAAGTCAGAGAAACATACAGCAGATGAAGGAGCAAGGTAAAAACCCACTAGACTTAACAAATGAAGAGGAAATAGGGAGTCTACCTGAAAAAAGAATTCAGAAAAATGATAGTAAAGATGATCCAAAATCTTGGAAATAGAATGGAGAAAATACAAGAAATATTCAACAAACACCTAGAACTAAAGAGCAAACAAAAATGTTGAAAAACAAAATAAATGAAATTTAAAATTCTCTAGAAGAAATCAATATCAGAATAACTGAGACAGAAGAACGGATAAGTGACCTGGAAGATAAAATAGTAGAAATGACTACTGCAGAGCAGAATAAAGAAAAAAGAATGAAAAGAATTAAGGACAATCTCAGAGACCACTGGGACGATATTAAACACAAGAACATTCAAATTATAGGGGTCCCAGAAAAGAAGAGACAAAGAAAGGGACTGAGAAAATATTTGAAGAGATTATAGTTGAAAACATTCCTAATATCAGAAAGGAAATAGTTAAGTCCAGGAAGCACAGACAGTACCATACAGATTAAAGCTGAGGAGAAATCCACCATGACACATATGAATCAAACTATCAAAAATTAAATAAAAATAAAAAATATTAAAATCAACAATGGAAAAGCAACAAATAACATACAAGTGAATCCCCATAAGGTTAACAGCTGATCTTTCAGCAGAAACTCTGCAAGCAAGAAGAGAATGGCAGGACATATTTAAAGTGATGAAAGGGAAAAACCTACAACCAAGATTACTCTACCCAGCAAGGATCTCATTCAAATTTGACAGAGAAATTAAAATCTTTACAGACAAGGAAAAGTTAAGAGAAATTAGCACCACCAAACCAGCTTTACAAAAAATGCTAAAGGAACTACTCTAGGCAGGAAACACAGGAGAAGGAAAAGACCTACAATAACAAACACAAAAGAATTAAGAAAATGGCAATAGGAACATACATATTGATAATTACCTTAAATGTAAATGGACTAAATGCTCCAACCAAAGGACATAGACTGGCCAAAAATAACACGCATATATATGCTGTCTGCAAAAGACCCACTTCAGACATAAGGACACATACAGACTAAAAGTGAGGGGATGGAAAAAGGTATTCCATGTAAATGAAAATCAAAAGAAAGCTGG
Organism: Grampus griseus; assembly: GCF_964374135.1. Taxonomy (NCBI): domain Eukaryota; kingdom Metazoa; phylum Chordata; class Mammalia; order Artiodactyla; family Delphinidae; genus Grampus; species Grampus griseus. Next base: position 51,723,062 of record NC_139012.1, read on the forward strand.
AGTAGCAATTCTCATAGCAGAAAAAATAGACTTTAAAACAAATCTATTATAAGACACAAAGAAGGACACTACGTAATAATCAAGGGATCAATCCAAGAAGAAGATATAACAACTGTAAATATTTTTGCACCCAACGTAAGAGCATCCCAATACAAAAGACAAATACTAACAGCCATAAAAAGGGAAATCGACAGAAACACAATCATAGTAGCAGACTTTAACACCCCACTTTCACCAATGGACAAATAATCCAGAAGGAAAATAAATAAGGAAACATGAGCTTTAAATGACACATTAAACAAGATGGACTTAATTGATATGTATAGGACATTCCACCCCAAAACAACAGAATACACATTTTTCTCAAGTGCTCATGGATCATTCTGAGAATAGATCATATGTTGGGTCACAAATCAGGCATTGGTAAATTTAAGAAAATTGAAATCATATTAAGTAATTTTTCCGACCACAACGCTATGAGACTAGATATTGATTAGAGGAGAAAATCTGTAAAAAATACAAACACAAGGAGGCTAAAAATACACTAACTACTTAATAACCAAGAGGTCACTGAAGAATTCAAAGAGGAAATAAAAAAATACCAAGAAACAGCTGCAATAAAAACACGATGACCCAAAACCTTTGGGATGCAGCAAAAGCAGTTTTAAGAGGGAAGTTTATAGCAATAAAATCCTACCTTAAGAAACAAGAAACATCTCAAATAAACAACCTAACCTTACACCTAAAACAATTAGAGAAAGAAGAACAAAAAAACCCCAAAGTGAGCAGAAGGAAAGAAATCATAAATATCAGATCAGAAATAAATCAAAAAGAATTGAAGGAAACGATAGCAACAATGAATAAAACTAAAAGCTGGTTCATTGAGAAGATAAAAATAATTGATAAACCATTAGCCAGACTCATTAAGAAAAAAAGGGAGAAGACTCAAATCAATAGAACTAGAAATGAAAAAGGAGAAATAAAAACTAACAATGCAGAAATATGAAGGATCATGAGAGATTACTAGAAGCAACTATAGGCCAATAAAATGGACAACCAGGATTAAATGGACAAATTCTTAAAAATGCACAACGTTCTGAGACTGAACGAGGAAGAAAGAGAAAATATAAATAGACCAATTACAAGCACTGAAATTGAAACTCTGATTAAAATTCTTCCAACAAACAAAACTCCAGGACCACCTGGCTTCACAGGCATATTCTAACAAACATTTAGAGAAGAGCTAACATGTATCCTTCTCAAACTCTTCCAAAATAAAGCAGAGGGAGGAACACTCTATGAGGCCACCACCACCCTGATACCAACATCAAACAAAGATACTATAGAAAGAAGGAAATTACACACCAATATAACTGATGAACATAGATGCAAAAATCCTCAACAAAATACTAGCAAACAGAATACCACTGCACATTAAAAGGATCATACACCATGATTAAGTGGGGTTTATCCCAGGAATGCAAGGATTCTTCAATATAGGCAAATCAATCAATATGATACACCATATTAACAAACTGAAGAAAAACCCATAAGATCATCTCAATAGATGCAGACAAAGTTTTCCACAAAATTCAACACCCAGTTATGATAAAAACCCTGCAGAAAGTAGGCATAGAGGGAACTTACCTCGAGATAATAAAGGCCATATATGACAAATCCACAGCCAATATTGTTCTCAATGGTGAAAAATTGAAACCATTTCCACTAAGATCAGGAACAAGACAAGGTTTCCAACTATAATCACTATTATTCAACATAGTTTTGGAAGTTTTAGCCACAGCAACCAGAGAAGAAAAAGAGATAAAAGGAATCCAAATAGGAAAAGAAGAAGTTAAGCTGTCCCTCTTTGCAGATGACATGATACTATACATAGAGAATCCTAAAGATGCTACCAGAAAACTACTAGAGCTAATCAATGAATTTGGTAAAGTAGCAGGATACAAAATTAAGGAACAGAAATCTCTTTCATTCCTATACATTAATGATGAAATATCTGAAAGTGAAATTAAGAAAACACTCCCATTTACCACTGGAACAAAAAGAATAAGATATCTAAGAATAAACTTACCTAATGAGACAAAACTCCTGTATGTAGAAAACAATAAGACACTGATGGAAGAAATTAAACATATACAAACAGATGGAGAGATATACCATGTTCTTGGATTGGAAAAATCAACATTGTGAAAATGAATATACTACCCAAAGCAATCTACAGATTCAATGTAATCCCTATCAAACTACCACTGACATTTTTCAGAGAACTAGAACAAAATATTTCACAATTTGTTTGGAAACAAAAATGACCATGAATAGCCAAAGCAATCTTGAGAAAGAAAAAATGGAGCTGGAGGAATCAGCCTCCTGGACTCAGACTATACTACTGAGTTACAGTAATCAAGACAGTATGGTACTGGCACAAAAACAGAAAGATAGATCAATGGAACAGGATACAAAGCCCAGAGATAAACCCATGCACATATGGTCACCTTATTTTTGATAAAGGAGGCAAGAATATATAATGGAGAAAAAGCCTCTTCAATAAGTGGTGCTGGGAAAACTGGACAGCTATATGTAAAAGAATGAAATTAGAACACTCCCTAACACCATACATGAAAATAAACTCAAAATGGATTAAAGACCTAAATGTAAGTCCAGCCAGTGTAAAACTCTTAGAGGAAAACATAGGCAGAACACTCTATGACATAAATCACAGAAAGATCCTTTTGACCCACCACCTAGAGAAGTGGAAATAAAATCAAAAATAAATAAAAGGGACCTAATGAAACTTAAAAGCTTCTGCACAGGAAAGGAAACCATAAACAAGATAAAAAGACCACCCTCAGAATGGGAGAAAATATTTACAAATGAAGCAACTGACAAAAGTTTAATCTCCAAAATTTATAAGCAGCTCATGCAGCTCAATAACAATAAAACAAACACCCAATTCAAAAATGGGCAGAAGACCTAAATAGACATTTCTCCAAAGAAGATATACAGATTGCCAACAAACACATGAAAGAATGCTCAACATCATTAATCATTAGAGATATGCAAATCAAAACTACAAGGTGGTATCATCTCACACCAGTCAGAATGGCCATCATCAAAGAATCTAAAAACAATAAATGCTGCAGAGGGTGTGGAGAAAAAGGAACCCTCTTGTACTGTTGGAGGGAATGTAAATTGATACAGCCACTATGGAGAACAGTCTGGAAGTTCCTTAAAAAGCTAAAAATAGAACTACCATATGACTCAGCAATCCCACTACTGGGCATATACCCTGAGAAAAACATAATTGAAAAAGAGTCATGTACCACAATGTTCATTCCATCTCTATTTACAATAGCCAGGACATGGAAGCAACCTAAGTGCCCATCGATAGATGAATGGATAAAGAAGATGTGGCACACATATACAATGGAATATTACTCAGCCATGAAAAGAAATGAAATTGAGTCATTTGTAGTGAGTTGGATGGACCTAGAGTCTGTCATACAGAGTGAAGTAAGTCAAAAAGAGAAAAACATATACCATATGCTAACACATGTATATGGAATCTAAATATATATATTTATATATATAATGTATATATACATAATATACATATATAATACATACATAATCATGAAGAACCTAAGGGCAAGACAGGACTAAAGATGCAGACCTACTAGAGAATCGACTTGAGGACAGAGGGAGGGGGAAGTGTAAGCTGGGACAAAGTGAGATAGTGGCATGGACATATATACACTATCAAATGTAAAATAGATAGCTAATGGGAAGCAGCCACATAGCACAGGGAGACTAGCTCGGTGCTTTGTGACCACCTAGAGTTGTGGTATAGGAGTGTGGGAGGGAGAGAGACGTAAGAGGGAAGAGATATGGAGATATATGTATATATATAGCTGATTTACTTTGTTATAAGGCAGAAACCAGCACACCATTGTTAAGCTATTATACTCCAATAAAGATGTTAAAAAATTAAAATTAAAATATTACAACATAAAAGATGAATGTCAAAGGAAAAGACCATCAGTAAATTTATAACTCTGAGGTTAGTGTTGTTGACAATAACCAGTCTGGCCAGGTTGTAAAGCAATATGAACTAGCATTCTCTACTGGTCGGAATATAAATTGGACAACCACAATGGAAAAATGGCAATATGTACTCAACTTGAACATAGGTATGCCTTTTGACACTGGTATTCCTCTACTAAATATATATGCAGAAGAAATTCACACATATGTGCATCAAGAGGCATATATAAGTACATTCCTGACACTATTATTTGTAAGATCAAAAAACTAGAAAAAAAAATGGACATATATCTCCAAATTTTATATCTTTTCTCCTTTTCATTTTTTTCAGTAGTAGTGCATTAAAATAGGCAAGGTGTGATTTATTATTCTGTATACTTCTTTTTAAAGTTTAATATTAAATACTGATCACTTTACACACCTTTGAAATTGTTTTGAAAATAAATCTGTCCTGTGAATAATCAATATTATATTTAACTGAGTTCAATATTCTGTTATTTATAAGAATCTATAAATTGTTCCTATGTTTTCTTGTTAAATAAACACAATGACAATTGCTCTCTTATTTAAATGTATTTTGCAAATGCTTTTTTCTCTCTAAATATTAATAAATGCAGAAATGTTGGTCATCTGTACATGAACACTGTTAAGATTATTGATGTACATTGCAAAATTTCTTTCCATAAAGCTAATTTAAAGTTAACTGTTACAAAATATAATGTGCAAGTATGTCCACCCTAATAAAATATTGCTTACCTTAATGTAGTTCAATAAATGTTCACATTTATATTCAATTATAAATGTTTACTAAGATATAAAGCAGTATGAAAATGGAAGTAAGAGCACTGACTTTTATAATCTCATTTCTTCCTGATAATGATGTAACTATATAGTGTACATATAACATATTTTACATACATATACCACATTTTACCTACATACACACAAACTGACAGTTCCAGGATACATGTAATTACATTGCTGAGTGTGTTACCTAAATTAATTTAAATATTGAAGTTACATTTGTGAATCTAAGTTATATATGTATATGAAACATATGTCTTGTAGAATATATTGAATAACTTCCAAGAAGATCCCTGACTTAAAACAAAAATTATAAACATATATGAAGTACATTTTAAATTAAATATTTTTAAATATAAAGTTGCTTTTTCCTTTTTATACATTTCTCTCTGTTTACTTTCTGTTTTGTTACAAAAACAAAATTCAGTCGAGTAAATTGTAAAGATCTAATTGGCTTTATTGAATGATTCATGAATTAGGTATCATCCCTTTTAGCAAGTAGAGGGGAGCTCCAAAGGGCTGCAAAAAGGGAAAGGTTTTAAAAGGCAGGTCAAGGAAGTCATAAACAGAAAAATAATGATTTCAGATTTGTTTATCTTCCATTTGGGTAAAAAAAAAAAAATTGTTAGGTGGATTACCTCATCTTTTTTTGAGGGATGGAGAAGGCCCATGTGAGAAATTAACTCATTGGTGCTGACCAGAAAATTCTTGACTGACTGATTTAGACTACATTTCAGAAGGAGGTTGAAGATTTAATTAGGTTAGGTATTTAAGCCCCAGTTTGTTGTTATGGTGTAGCATAAGTGACTGCATCGGGGCTTGTGGGGTTTTTTAAACTGTTTTTAGAATTCAAAAATTGATATAGGGTATATATCAATATGACATTTTTTTTTCAATATTCTGCCTAAACCAACTTATTTATTCTTAGGGACTCTTTCCTCATCGTATATTTTAGTTTCAGTTATTATTTATTCTCTTTGTTTTCTCCTTCTAAAATTAATACCATAGCTAGTGCATCCTTTGTGTGATTTAGAATGCTCCTTATTTTTCCCTCAAATTTTAACTTCTTTACTTTTTACTCTGTGTATGGAATAATTTCTTAAGGTGTCTTAACACACCAAAACACTTTTAGCAATATCAGTTATAAATATGCCAGCAATATCAATTTTAAATATGCCAGGTCTACTGAGAGTTTTGAGAAAATTTTGTTATATATCCACTGAATAAATAATAAATATTTGTTAAACAAATTGATGAATTTTTAAACATTAAACACTAAGCTACTCAAAATGAGAAAAATCCCTAGGGTATATTAATTACAAAAAAAATGTACAGGGAATATAGTATGTTGATAATGTGAATTTTAAAAAAAGAACTTCTGGTTCTAGCTGCAATATGTAAATAGTCTGGAAATTGTCACTTCTGTTTTAAAAGCAAGAAAACATTTTAATAAATTGGAAATCTAGAATTTTTTTTTTTTAGATCCTGTAGAGAATTGAAGGACCATCAAATGGAAAGCTGGGGAGACAGGCTAATACAGAGAATCATGGCTGAGATTAGCTTACCTGAAACAAGCCAGTGAATTTTTTAACTGATAAGAACACTAACTAGTAAACTGACAAATTGCTAGAGACCAAGTATAGACTCTCTTGAGAGTTAAAATCTCCTGCGACACAGGCTTTATATGGTTTTGCCTCTATCAACAATACCAAGTTTTCATGGTGAAGATCTAAAAATATATCCTCTTGTGACAGACAGTCAGAGGGAAAAAAAACAAAAAAACAAAAAACCATCATTTTGAAATATTCCCAGAGTGTTCTCCACAACAAAGAGGTCCCTTTGAAAGGAAACTACTTACCAGAGACTTATCTGTCCTGCAGTAAGTGCAGTTAACCAATTCCACTCCCCCTTTAATCTGTCTGTCTCAAATAAAGGAAGGGAGAAAAGGGTAAGAAAAACACTTAGAGGTCAAGGAAGCCAGGCCCACCAAAACTTAAATTTAATCATAAGATTAAAGAATAGTTATACTCTCAACCTGTTACCACCATGTCAACAGAAAACAATAATAGGGAATGCTAGAAACAAAAAACACTGTAACAGAAATAAAGAATGCCTTTGATGGGCTCATCAGCAGAAAGGACAAGGCTGAGTAAAGAATCTGTGGGATAGGGCTTCCCTGGTGGCGCAGTGGTTGAGAGTCCGCCTGCCGATGCAGGGGACACGGGTTCATGCCCCGGTCTGGGAAGATCCCACATGCCACTGAGCCTGCGCGTCCGGAGGCTGTGCTCTGCAACGGGAGAGGCCACAACAGTGAGAGGCCCAAGTAACGCAAAAAAAAAAAAAAAAAAAGAAAAAAAAGAAAGAAAGAAGAATCTGTGGGATAGAATATAAATGTCAACAGAAACTTCTTGAACTGAACTGCAAAATATGTTGAAAAGGATGAACACAATATCATGAACTGTGGGAATAATATACTTTACTTAAAAGATCAGAAGGTGAAGAAAAGAGAAGAAGAAATAGTTAATTAATAAGGGTTAAGAATTTTCCAAAATTAATGACATATCAAACCACACATTCAGCACACTCAGAGAACACAAAGCAGGATAAATACTATAAGCCTATACCTAGGCACATCATAATAAATTGTATACAACCAAAGACAAACAGATAATCTTGAAAAAAGCCAGAGTGGGAAAACCACCTTACCTACATGCTAAAGAAGAAGGATAAGATTTACATTTATTTCTCATTAGAAAGAACATAAAAAAGGACACAGTGTGGGCTTCCCTGGTGGAGCACTGGTTGAGAGTCTGCCTGCCGATGCAGGGGACACGGGTTCGTGGCCCGGTCTGGGAGGATCCCACATGCCGCGGAGCGGCTGGGCCCGTGAGCCATGGCCGCTGAGCCTGCGCGTCTGGAGCCTGTGCTCCGCAACGGGAGAGGCCACAACAGTGAGAGGCCCGCGTACCGCAAAAAAAAAAAAAAGGACACAGTGGAAGGAAATAATATAATGTATTGAAGAAAAAACACAAACATACAATTACGTATCAGACTAGGTTACGCTTCAAAAGTTAATGGAAATAAGGACTTTCTTAGACAAACAAGGACCGAGGGTATCCATCACAAGTAAATCTGCCTGCAAGAAATTTTAACTAATTCAGAGAGAAGGAAAATAAAATAGATCAGAGACTTGGATTAAAGAAAGAAAGAAAAGGGGCTTCCCTGGTGGTGCAGTGGTTGAAAGTCCACCTGCCAATGCAGGGAACACGGGTTCATGTCCCAGTTCAGGAAGATCCCACATGCCGTGGAGTGGCTGGGCCCGTGAGCCATGGCCACTGAGCCTGTGTGTCCGGAGCCTGTGCTCCACAATGGGAGAGGCAACAACAGTAAGAAGCCCGTGTACAACAAAAAAAAAAAAAAAAAAAAGAAAGAAAAGAAAGAAAAGGACTTAGACATTTCTCCAAGTAAGACAGAGAGATGGCCAATAGGCATAAGAAAAAATGCTCAACATCTCTAATTATTAGAGAAATGCAAATCAAAACCAGAGTGAGCTACCACCTCAAAATGGTCAAAATAGCTATCATCAAAAACTTCTACAAACAATGAATGCTGGAGAGGGTGTGGAGAAAAGGGAATGCTCCTACACTGTTGGTGGTAATGTAAATTGGTGCAGCCACTATGGGAAACAGTATGGAGGTTCCTTAAAAAATTAAAAATAGAGCTACCATATGATCCAGCAATCACTCTCCTGGACATATATCTAGGAAAGATGAAAACTGTACTTCAGAAAGATACATGAACTCCAGTGTTCATAGCAAATAATTAACAAGAGTCAAGACATGGAAGCAACCCAAGAGCCAAAAACAGATGGTTGGTTTAAGAAGTGGTATGCAGAGACCTTCAAGATGGCAGATAAGTAAGACATGGAGATCACCTTCTTCCCCACAAATACATCACAAATATATCTGCATGTGGAAAAATTCCTACAGACACATAATGAATGCTGGCAGAAGACCTCAGACTTCCCAAAAGGCAAGAAACACCCCACTTACTTGGGTAAGGCAAAAGAAAAAAAAATGGAGACAAAAGAATAGGGACAGGACCTCCACCTCTGGGAGGGATCTGTGAAGGAAGAAAAGTTTCCACACACTAGGAAACTCCTTCACTGGCTGAGATGGGGAGTGGTGGTGGGGGGAATCTTCAGAACCATGGAGGAGAGCCCAAAAATAGGGGTGCAGAAAGCAAAGCAGAAAGATTCCTGCCCAGAGGATCGGTGCTGATCAGCACTCACCAGCCTGAGAGGCTTGTCTGCTCACTCCCCAGGGTGGTGGGGGCTGAGAGCTGAGGCTTCGGAGGTCAGATCCCACGGAGAGGACTGAGTTTGACTGCATAAGCACAGGTTGAAAGAGGCTAGTGAGCCACAGCTAGCTGGGATGCAGTCTGGGAAAAAGTCTGGAATTGCCTAAGAGGCAAGAGAAAATTATTCTGGGGTGTGCAAGAGAGGAGATTCAGAGCACTGCTTAAACAAGCTCCAGAGATTGGTGCAAGGCACGTTATCAGCACAGACACCACAGATGAGTATGAAATCATGAGGCTGCTGCTGCAGCCACCAAGAAGCTTGTGTGCAAGTACAGGTCACTGTCCATACTTCCCCTCTTGGTAGCCTGTGCAGCCTGCCACTGCCAGGGTCCTGTGATCCAGGGACAACTTCCCCGCAAGAACATATGGTGTGCCTCAAGCTGTTGGAATGTCACGATGGCCTCTGCCACTGCAGGCTTGCCCTGCATTTTGAATCCTTCCCTTCCTCCAGCCTGAGTGAGCCAGAGCCCCCTAATCAGCTGCTACATTAACCCCATCCTGCCTGAGTGAAGAACAGATGACCTCAGGTGACCAACATACAGAGGCAGTGCTAAATCCAAAGCTGAACCCCAGGAGCTGTGTAAAAAAAGAGGAGAAAGGGAAATTTCTCCCAGCAGCCTCAGGAGCAGTGGATTAAATCTATGCAATCAACTAGATGTACCCGGCATCTGTGGAATACCTAAATAAACAACAAATCACCCCTAAATAGAGACATTGGATTTTGGGAACAACTGTAGATTTGGGGTTTGCTGTATGCGACTAACTGGTTTCTGGTTTTATGATTATCTTAGTTTAGTATTTAGAGTTTATTATCATTGATAGATTTCTTTATTGATTTGGTTGCTCTCTTTTATATATATATAGATAGATATGTATATATTTTTTTCCTTTTTCTCTTTTTGTTAGAGTGTATGTGTATGCTTCTTTGTGTGATTTTGTCTGTATAGCTTTAATATTACATTTTGTCCTAGGGTTCTGTCTGCACGTTTTTTGGGTTTTTTTAGGTTAGCTTTTAGCACTTGTTATGTAGGTGGATTTTTTGGTTATTCACCCATTTCTTCTTTTTTTTTCTTTTTTTATTATTTTTTATTTTTAACAATATTTTATATTTAAATAAATTTATCTTATTTTATTTTATATATTTTTTTCATTCTTTCTTCCTTTTTTGTCCCTTTTCTCCTGAGCCGTGTGGCTGACAGGGTCATGGTGCTTCAGCTAGGTATCAGGCCTGTGCCTCAGAGTTGGGAGAGCCAAATTCAGGACATTAGTCCACCAGAGACCTCCAGCTCCACATAATATCAAATGGCAAAAGCTCTTCCAGAAATCCCCACTTCAATGCTGGGGCTCAGATCCACTCAAAAACCAGCAAGCTACAGTGGTACACACCCCATGCCAAACAACTAGCTAGACAGGAACACAACACCACCCATTAGAAGAGAAGCTGCCTAAAATCATAATAAGATCACAGACACAGCAAAACACACAACCGGACGCAGCCCTGTCCACTAGAAAGACAAGATCCAGCCTCGTCCACCAGAACACAGGCACCAGTCCCCTCCACCAGGAAGCCAATACAACCCACTGAACCAACCTTAGCCACTGTTGGCAGACACCAAAAACAACAGGAACTACAAACCTGCAGCCTGCAGAAAGGAGACCCCAAACACAGTAAGTTAAGCAAAATGAGAAGACAGAGAGACACACAGCAGATGAGGGAGCAAGGTAAAAACCCATGAGACCAAACAAATGAGGAGGAAATAGGCAGCCTACCTGAAAAAGAATTCAGAGTACTGATAGTAAAGATGATGCAAAATCTTGAAAATAGAATGGAGAAAATAAAAGAAACATTTAAAAAGAATCTAGAAGAACTAAAGAGCAAACAAACAATGATGAACAACAAAATAGATGAAATTAAAAATTCTCAAGAAGGAATCAATAGCAAAATGCCTGAGGCAGAAGAACAGATAAGTGACCTGGAAGATAAAAGAGTGGAAATAATTATTGCAGAGAAGAATAAAGAAAAAAGAATGAAAATAATTGAGGACAGCTTCAGAGACTCCTGAGAAAACATTAAACACACCAACATTTGAATGATAGGGATGTCAGAAGAAGAGAAAAAAAAAAGGAACTGAGAAAACATTTCAGGAGATTATAGTTGAAAATTCCCTAATATGGGAAAGGAAATAGTCAGTCAAGTCCAAGAAGCACAGAGAGTCCCATACAGTGTAAATCAAAGGAGAAACATGCCAAGATACATATTAATCAAATTATCAAAAATTAAATACAAAGAAAAGATATTAAAAACAGCAAGGGAAAAACAACAAATAACATACAAGGGAATCCCCATAAAGTTAACAGCTGATTTATCAGTAGAAATTCTGCAAGCCATAATGGAGTGGCAGGACATACTTAAAGTAATGAAAGGGAAAAATCTACAACCAAGATTACTCTACCCAGCAAGGAGCTCATTCAGATTTGATGGAGAAATTAAAACTTTTACAGGCAAGCTAAAAGTAAGAGAATTCAGCACCACCAAACCAGCTTTACAACAAATGCTAAAGGAATTTCACTAGGCAGGAAACACAAGAGAAGGAAAAGCCCTGCAATAACAAGCCCAAAACAATTAAGAAAATGGCAATAGGAACATACATATTGATAACTACCTTAAATGTAAATGTATTAAATGCTCCAACTAAAAGACATAGAATGGCTGAATGGATACTAAAACAGTACCTGTATATATGCTGTATAAAAGAGACCCACTTCAGACCTAGGGACACATACAGACTGAAAGAGATGGGGTGGAAAAAGATATTCCACACAAATGGAAATCAAAAGAAAGCAGGAGTAGCAATTCTCATATGAGACAAAATAGACTTTAAAATAAAGACTACTACAAGAGACAAAGAATGACACTACATAATGATCAAGGGATCAAAGCAAGTAGAAGATATAACCATTGTAAATATTTATGCCCCAACATAGGAGCACCACAATACATAAGGCAAATGCCAACAGCTATAAAAGGGGAAATTGACAGTAACTCAATATTAGAAAGAGACTTTTAACACCCCACTTTCACAAATGGACAAATCATCCAAAATGAAAATAAATAAGGAAACACAGCTTTAAATGATATATTAAACAAGATGGACTTAATTGATGTTTATAGGACATTCCATTCAAAAACAACAGAATACACTTTCTTCTCAAGTGTTCATGGAATATTCTCCAGGATACATCATTTCTTGGGTCACAAATCAAGCCTTGGTAAGTAAAAAAAGATTTAAATCATATCAAGTATCTTTTCTGACCAAAATGCTATAAGACTAGATATCAATTACAGGAAAAAATCTGTAAAAAATACGAAAACATAAAGTCTTAACAATACACAACTAAATAACCAATAGGTCACTGAGGAAATCAAAGAAGAAATCAAAAAATACCTAGTAACAAATGACAATGAAAACATGACGACTGAAAACCTATGAGATATAGTAAAAGCAGTTCTAAGAGGGAAGTTTATAGCAACATAATCCTACATCATGAAAAAAGAAATATCTCAAATAAACAACCTAACCTTACACTTAAAGCAATTAAAGAGGGAAGAACCAAAAAAAAACAAAAACAAAAAACAAACAAACAAACAAACAAAAAAAAACACACACACAGACAAATGTAGCAGAAGGAAAGAAATCATAAAGATCAGATCAGAAATAAATGAAAAAGCTAACAAAGAAAACAATAGAAAAGATCCATATAATTAAAAGCTGGTACTTTAAGAAGATAAAATTGATAAACCATTAGCCAGACTCATTAAGAAAAAAAGAGAGAAGACTCAAATCAATAGAATTAGAAGGGAAAAATGAGAAGTAACTGACTGCAGAAATACAAAGGGTTATGAGAGATTACTACAAGCAACAATATGCCAATAAAATGGATAACCTTGAAAGAATGGACAAATTCCTAGAAAAGCACAAACTTCCAAGACTGAACCAGGACGAAATAGAAAATATAAACAGACCAATCACAAGCACTGAGATTGAGACTTTGATTAAAAATCTTCCAACAAACAAAAGTCAGGATCAGATGGATTCCCAGGCAAATTCTATCAAACATTTAGAGAAAAGCTAACAGCTATCCTTCTCAAACTTTCTAAAGTATATCAGAGGAAGTAACACTCCCAAACTCATTCTATGAGGCCAATATCACCCTGATACCAAAACCAGACCAAGATGTCACAAAGAAAAACAAACAAACAAACAAAACCTACAGGCCAATAACACTGATAAACATGGATGCAAAAATTCTCAACAAAATACTAGCAAACAGAATCTAACTGCACATTAAAAGCATCATACAACATGATCAAGTGAAGTTTATCCCAGGAATGCAATGATTCTTCACTATATGCAAATAAATCAATGTGATACACCATACTAACAAATGGACAGGGAAAAACCATATGATAATCTCAGTACATGCTGAAAAAGTTTTTGGCAAAATTCAACACCAATTTATGATAAAAACCTTCCAGAAAGTGGGCATAGAGGGAACCTACCTCAACATAACAAAGGCAATATATGACAAACCCACAGCCATCATTGTCCTCAATGGTGAAAAACTGAAACTATTTCCACTAAGATCAGGAAAAAGACAAGGTTGCCCACTCTCATCACTATTATTCAACAGAGTTTTAGAAGATTTAGCCACAGCAATCAGAGTAGAAAACGAAATAAAAGGAATCCAAATTGGAAAAGAAGTAAAGCTGTCACTCTGCAGATGACATGATACTATACATAGAGAATCCTAAAGATCCTACCAGAAAACTACTAGACCTAATCAATGAATTTGGTAAAGTAGCAGGATACAAAATTAAGGCACACAAATCACTTGCATTCCTATACACTAATGATGAAATATCTGAAAGTGAAAATAAGGAAACACTCCCATTTACCATTGCACCAAAAAGAATAAAATACCTAGGAATAATCCTACCTAAGAAGACAAAAGATCTGTATGCAGAAATCTATAACATACTGATGAAAGAAATTAAAGATGATACAAATACAGAGGGAGAAATATACCATGTTCTTGGATTGGAAGAATCAACATTGTGAAAATGACTATAATACCCAAAGCAATCTACAGATGAATGCAATCCTTATCAAACTACCAATGGCATTTTTCACAAAACTAAAACAAAAAATTTCAGTTTGTATGGAAGCACAAAGACTCCAAATAGCCAAAGCAATCTTAAAAAGAAAAACAGAGCTGGAGGAATCAGGTTCCCTGACTTCAAATTATATTACAGATCTACAGTAACCAAGACAGTATGGTACTGGCACAAAAACAGAAACATAGATAAATGGAAGAGGATAGAAGTCCACAAATAAACCCACTCACATATGGTCTCCTTATCTTTGATAAAGGAAGCAAGAATATACAATGGAGAAAAGACAGCCTCTTCAATAAAAGGTGCTGGGAAAACTGGACAGCTACGTATAAAAGAATGAAACAGAACACTCCCTAACACCATACACAAAAATAAACTGAAATGGATTAAAGGCCTAAAAGTAAGGCCAGACACTATAAATCTCTTAGAGTAAAACATAGGCAGAACATGATATACATAAATCACAGCAAGATCCTTTTTCACCCACCTCCTAGTGAAATGGAAATAAAAACAAAAATAAACAAATGGGACCCAATTTAAGTTAAAACCTTTTGCACAACAAAGGAAACCATAAACAAGATGAAAAGACAATCCTCAGAATGGGAGAAAATATCTGCAAATGAAGCAACTGACAAAGGATTAATCTCCAAAATTTAGAAGCAGCTCATGCAGCTCAATATCAAAACAACAAAAAACCCAATCCCAAAATGGGCAGAAGCCCTAACTAGACATTTCTCCAAAGAAGATATACAGGTTGCCAACATCACTAATCATTAGAGAAATGCAAATCAAAACTACAATGAGGTATCACCTCATTGATATGGCCACCATCAAAAATACTACAAACAATAAATGCTGGGGAGGGTATGGAGAAAAGCAAACCCTCTTGCACTGTTGTTGCGAATTTAAATTGATACAGCCACTGTGGAGAACAGTATGGAGGTTCTTAAAAAAACTAAAAATAGAACTACTGTAAAACCCATCAATCCCACTACTGGGCATATACCCTTAAAAATCCATAAATCCAAAAGTGTCCTGCACCACAATGTTCATTGCAGCACTATTTACAATAGCCAGGACATGGAATCAACCTAAATGTCCATCGACATATGAATGAATAAAGAATATGTGCACATATATACAATGGAATATTACTCAGCCATAAAAATAAATGAAATTGAGTTATTTGTAGTGACGTGAATAGACCTAGAATCTGTCATACAAAGTGAAGTAAGTCAGAAAGAGAAAAACAAGTACCATATGCTAACACATATATATATATAGAATCTTAAAAAAAAAATGGTTCTGAAGAACCTAGGGGCAGGACAGGAATAAAGGTGATATGTAGAGAATGAACTTGAGGACACAGGGAAAGGGAAGGGGAAGCTGGGATAAAGTGAGAGAGTGACATGTTGTTATATACACTACGAAATGTAAAATAGATTGCTCGTGACAAGCAGCCACATAGCACAGGGAGATCCGCTTTGTGCTTTGTGACCACCTAGAGGGGTGGGATAGAGAGGGTGGCAGAGAGATGCAAGAGGGAGAAGATATGTGAATATATGTATATGTATAGCTGATTCACTTTGTTATAAAGCAGAAACTAACACACCATTGTAAAGCAATTATATTCCAATAAAGATGTTATAAATAAAGAGGTGGTATGTATATACAATGTAATATTATTCAGCCATAAATAAGCATGGCATATTGCTATTTGCAACCACATGCATGGACCTAGAATATATCATACTAATTGAAGTAAGTCAGACAGAGAAAGCCAAATCATATATTCTATCACTTATATGTGGCATCTAAAAATAATACAAATTAATCTATACCGAAAACAGCACTCACTGACATGGAAAACAAACTCATGGTTACCAAAGGGGAAAAGGAAAGAAGGATGGATAAATTAGAACTATGGGATTAATAGATAGGAACTACTACACATAAAATAGGTAAGCAACAATGATTTAACATATAGCAGAGTGAACATATTCAATATCGTATAATAACCTATACTGGAAAATAATCTGAAATATATATATATATATGTAAATCACTTTGCTGTACTGAAACTAACACAATATTGTAAATCAACTATACATCAATTTTTAAGAAGAATGGAAGATTTTCAAAGAAGGAATAAATTATGGTAAAATAAGATCATTTTTTTCCTTAATTATTTTTTTCTTTTCAAAATTGATTTTTTTAAATTAATTTTTATTGGAGTATAGTTGCTTTACAATGCTGTGTTAGTTTCTAGTGTACCGTAAAATGAATCAGTTATACATTTACATATGTCCCTCTAATTTTGATTTCCTCCCCATTTCTGTCACCACAGGGCATTAAGTAGAATTCCCTGTGCTGTACAGTAGGTTCTCATTAATTGTCTATTGCATACATAGTATCAATATTGTATAAGTTTCAATCACAATCTCCCAATTCCTCCAAGCACCCCCCCCTTTCCCTTTTGGTGTCCTTACGTTTGTTCTCTACATCTGTGTCTCTATTCCTTCCCTGCAAATAGGATCATCTATACCATTTTTCTAGATTCTACATATATAGCATTAATATATGATATTTGTTTTTCTCATTCTGCCTTACTTAACTCTGTATGACACTCTCTATGTCTGTCCACATTTCTACAAAGGACCCAGTTCCATTCCTTTAATGGCTGAGTAATATTCCACTGAATATATGTAACACATCTTCTTTATCCATTCATCTGTTGATGGACATTTAGTTTGCTTCCACGTCCTGGCTATTGTAAATAGTGTGGCAATGAACATTGGGGTGCATGTGTCTGGGTTTGCTGGGTCATATGGTATTTATTTTTAATTTTTAAAGGAACCTCCATACTGCTTTCCATAGAGGCTGTATCAGTTTACATTCCCACCAACAGTGCAAATTTGTTCTCTTTTCTCCACACCTTTTCCAGAACTTATTGATTGTAGATTTTTGATGATGGCCATTCTGACTGGTGTGAGGTGATACCTCATTGTAGTGTTTTTTTTTTTTTTTCTTTTCTGTACACAGGCCTCTCACCGCTGTGGCCTCTCCCGTCGTGGAGCACAGGCTCTGGACACACAGGCCCAGTGGCCATGGCCTATGGGCCCAGCTGCTCTATGGCACACAGAATCCTCCCAGACCGGGGCATGAACCCACTTCCCCTAGCATTGGCAAGCAGACTGCCAACCACTGTGCCACAAGGGAAGCCCCTCATTATAGTTTTGATTTGCATTCTTCTAATGATTAGTGATGTTGACCATCTTGTCACGTGCCTCTTGGCCATCTGTATGTTTTATTTGGTGAAATGTCTATTTTGGTCTTCTGTCCATTTTTAAATTGGGTTGTTTATTTTTTTTTTTGATATTGAGCTCCATGGGCTGTTTGTATATTTTGGATTTCAATCCTTCATCAGTTGCTTCATCAGCAAATATTTTCTCCCATCCTGGGGGTTGTCTTTTTGTTTTGTTTATGGTTTCATTTGCTGTGCAAAACTTTTGTTTCATTAGGTCCCATTTGTTTATTTTTGTTTTCATTTTCATTACTCAAGGAGGTAATTCAACAAAGACCTTGCAGTGGTTTTTGTCAAAGAGTGTTTTTCCTCCAAGAGTTTTATAGTGCCCTGTCTTACCATTAGGTCTTTAATCCATTTTGAGTTTATTTTTTTAATGGTTTTAGGGACTGTCCTAATTTCATTGTTTTGCATGTAGCTGTCCAGTTTCCCCAAAACCACTTACTGAAAAGACTGTCTTTTCTCCATTGTATGTTCTTGCCTCCTTTGTCAAAAATTAGAAAAACCATATGTGCATGGGTGTATCTCTGGGTTTTCTGTCTCGTACTATTGATCTATATTTCTGTATTTTGTTCCATTACCATACTGTCTTGATTACTGTAGCTTTGTAGTATAGTTTGAATTTGGGTAGCCTGATTCCTCCAGCTTCATTTTTCTTTCTCAAGATTGCATTTGCTATTTGGGGTCTGTGTTCTTCCATACAAATTGTAAATTTTTTTGTAATAATCCTGCGAAGAGTGCCATTTGTAATTTAATAGGGATTGCATTGAATCTGTAGATTGCTTTGAGTAGTATAGCCATTTTCACAATATTGATTCTTCCCATCCAAGAACATGGTATATTTCTCAACCTGTTTATGTCATCTTTAATTTCTTTCATCAGTGTTTTATAGTTGTCTACATACAAGTCTTTTCCCCCTTAGGTAGGTTTATTCCTAGGTACTTTATTCTTTTTGTTGGGATTGTAAATGTGATTGTTTCCTTAATTTCTCTTTCTGATCATTCATTTCTAGTTTATAAGAATTCCAGAGATTTCTGGGCATTAATTTTGTATCCTGAAACATTACCAAATTCATTGATTAGTCTAGTAGTTTTCTTGTGGTATCTTTAGGTACTTCAATGTGTAGTACTATGTTATCTGCACACAGTGACAGGTTTACTTGTTTTCCAATTTAGATTCCTTTTATTTCTTTTTCTTCTCTGATTGCCATGGCAATCAGAGAACAAGAGTGACAAGAGTGGACTTCCTTGTTTTGTTACCGATCTTAGTGGAAATGGTTAATTTTTTCACCACTGAGTATGATCTTTTCTATGGTTTTGTCATATATTGCCTTTATTATGTTGCAGTAGGTTCCCTCTATGACCACTTTCTGGAGAGTTTTGATCATAAATTGGTGTTAAATTTTGTCAAAAGCATTATCTGCATCTACTGAGATGATCATATGGTTTTTATTCCTTAATTTGTTAATATGTTGTAGCACACTGATTGATGTGCATATATTGACAAATCCTTGCATCCTTGGGATAAATCTCACTTGTTCATGGTGTATGATCCTTTTAATGTGTTGTTGGATTCTGTTTGCTAGTATTTTTTTGAGGATTTTTGTATTCATGTTGATCAGTGATATTGGTCTCTAATTTTCTTTTTTTGTGATATGTTTGTCTGGTTTTTGTATCAGGGTGATATTGGCTTTGTAGAACGAATTTGAGAATGTTCCTTCCTCTTCAATTTTTTGGAAGGATTTGAGAAGTATCTGTGTTAGCTCTTCTCTAATTTTTTGATAGAATTCTCCTGTGAAGACTTCTGATCCTGAACTTTTGTTTGTTGGAAGATGTGTAATTACAGTTTCAATTTCATTACTTATGATAAGTCTGTTTTAATTTTTTAATTCTTCCTGGTTCAGTCTTGGAAAATTGTACCTTTCCAAGAATTTGTCAATTTCTTCATGGTTGTCCATTTTATTGGTATATATTTGTTTGTAGTAGTCTCATAATCCTTTGTATTTCTGTGGTGTTAGTTGTGTTTTCCCCTCTATCATTTCATTTACTGATTTTCATCCTCTTTTTCTCTTGATGAGTCTGGCTAAAGGTTTACATATTTTGGTATCTTCTCAAAGAACAAACTTTTAGTCTTATTGATCTTTGCTACTGTTTTCTTCATTTCTATTTCATTTATTTCTGCTCTGATCTTTATGATTTTTTCCTTCTGCTGACTTTGTGTTTCCTTTGTTTTTCTTTCTCTAGTTCGTTTATGTGTAAGGTTAGATTGTTTATGTGAGATTTTTCCTCTTTCTTGAGGTGAGATTTAATTGCTATAAACTTCCCTCTGAGAACTGCTTTTCTGCCTCTCATATGTTTTGGGTTTTCATTGTCATTTATTTTCTATGTATTTTTTTTTTAAATTTCTTCTTTGATTTCTTCAGTGATCTCTTGGTTATTTACTAGTGCACTGTTTAGTCTCCATGTATTTTTGTTTCTTATAGTCTTTTACCTGTAATTGATTTCCAAGCTCATAGCATTGTGGTCAAAAAAGAAGCTTGATATGATTTAAATTTTCTTAAATTTTCTGAGGCCTGATTTTTGACCCAAGATATGATCTATCCTGCAGAATGTTCCATGTGCACTTGAGAAGAAAGTGTATTCTGCCACTTTGGGGCAGAATGTTCTATAAATATCAATTAAATCTATCAGGTCTATTGTGTCATTTAAAGCCTGTGTTTTCTATTTTAGTTTCTATTTGGATGATCAGTCCATTGGTGTCATTGTGGTGTTAAAGTCCCCTACTATTATTGTGTTACTGTCTATTTACCCTTTTCTGGTTGTTAACATTGTCTTATGTATTGAGGTGCTCCTGTGTTGGCTTCATAAATATTTACAATTGTTATATCTTCTTCTTAGATTGATCACATGATCATTATGTAGTGTCCTTCTTTGTCTCTTATAATAGTCTTTATTTTAAAGTCTATTTTGTCTGATATGAGAATTGTTACTCCAGCTTTCTTTTGATTTCCATTTGCATGGAATATCTTTTTCCATCCCCTCACTTTCAGTCTGTATGTGTCCCTAGGGCTGAAGTACGTCTCTTGTAGGCAGCATATATATGGGTCTTGTTTTTGTATCCATTCACTCAGTCTGTGTCTTTTGGTTGGAGCATTTAATCCATTTACATTCAAAGTTATTATCAATATGTATGTTCTTATTACCATTTTCTTAAATGTTTTGGGTTATTTCTGTGGGTCTTTTTCTTCTCTTGTGTTTCCCAGCTAGAGAATTTCTTTTAGCATTTGTCATAAGGCTTGTTTGGTGGTGCTGAATTCTCTTACCTTTTGCTTATCTGAAAAGTTTTTGATTTCTCTGCTGAATTTGAATGAGATCCTTGATGGATAGAATAATCTTGGTTGTAGGTTTTTCTCTTTCATCACTTTAAGTATTTCCTTCCACTTGCTTCTGACCTGCAGAATTTCTGCTGAAAAATCAGCTGATAACCTTATGGGGTTTCCTTTGTATGTTATTTTTTTTCTTTTCCTTTGTTGCTTTTAATATTTTTTTTAAATTAATTTTTGTTAGTTTGATTAATTTGTGTCTTGGTATGTTTCTCCTAGGGTTTAGCCTATATGGGACTCTCTGCACTTCCTGAATTTGGATGACAATTTCCTTTCCCATGCTGGGGAAGTTTTCCACTATAATCTCTTCAAACATTTTCTCAGACCCTTTCTTTTTCTCTTCTTCTTCTGAGACCCCCTAATTTGAATGTTTGTGTGTTTAGTGTTGTCCCAGGCATCTCTGAGATTATCTTCAATTCTTTTCATTCTTTTTTCTTTATTCTGCTCCGTGGTGGTTATTTCCACCATTCTGTCTTCCCCTCACTTATTTGTTCTTCTGCCTCAGTTATTCTGCTATTGTTTCCTTCTAGTGTATTTTTAATTTCTGTTATTTTGTTGTTCATCTCTGTTTGGTTGTCTTTTAGTTCTTTTAGATCTTTTTTAAACATGTCTTGCATTTTCTCATTCCATGCCTCCATTCTATTTCTGAGATTCTGGATCATCTTTACTATCATTACTCTGAATTATTTTTCATGTAGGTTGCTTTTTTCGTCTTCCTTTATTTGGTCTTGTAGGTTTTTACCTTGATCCTTCCTCTGTGACGTATTTTTTGTCATCTCACTTTTTTTTTCTTCTGATAGGTGGGATTGTGCTCCAGTTTTACTGGTTGTTTGGCCTGAGGCTTCTAGCACTGTAGTTTGTAGGCTGTTGGTTAGATCTGGGTCTTAGTGCTGAGGTGAGGACCTCTGGGAGACCTCACTTTGATGAATATTCCCTGGGGTCTGAGGTTCTCTGTTAGTCCAGTAGTTTGGACTCAGTGCTCTCACTGCAGGAGCTCTGCCCTGCCAACCCCTGGCTCATGAACAAAGATCACAAAAGCTGCAAGGGGTAGCAAAAAAGAAAAAGAAAAAAAAAGGTAGAACAATAAAAAAGAGTAGAAAATTATATTAGATTAGTAAACAAACAGACATGTTAGAAAGAATGAAAAAAATATATATATAGACAAAACAATAACTGCAAGGTAAAACAAACCCAAAATAGTAAAAAAGAAAAAAAAAAAGGCAGAAAAGGCCTCAGCTGTGGGGGGTAAGACTTAGGCAGGGGTAGGTTTTAGGCAGTAGGCAGGGCCTATGCTTAGGACCCACAGAGCAGGAAAAGGCCCTGGGTAGGGTAGGGGGTGGGCCTTAGGCTCAACACAGCTGGAGGGGCCTAGGGATTCCTCTGACCTTGGAGGACAGAGGACCAGGTCCAACACCCCAGCAGGTTCACTGGGCCTGAGTACATTCCCCCTGATCCTCTGATCCTGGAGGGCCCCTCCCCATTGGCCTCTCTTCTTCTCCCCCCTTCTTCCCTCCTATGCCCCTGGGACCCATTCTGCCAGAGGGGATCCCAGAAGGAAATGTCCACACCTGGGAGCCCAACAGGCCTCCTGGGGCTGAGTGGGTGGTGGGAAACCTCACAGGACCTCCCCTGATCCCCTGGCCCTGGATGGTCTCCCCCTTCACCTTTCCTCCTCTTTCCCCCTCCTCCCTCCCTCCTATACCCTTAGGATCCCCAAAGCCAGAGGGGTTCTCAAAGAACAGAGGACCAGGTCTGGGAGCCCAGCAGGCCTCCTGGGGCCAAGTTGGTGGGGGAAACACCCTCTACACCTCCCCAGGTCTTCTAATCTCAGATGGTCCCTCCTCGTCCATCCACCTCTCCTCTTCTCACCCCCCACCCTCCTATGCCCCTAGGACCCATGTGGCCTCGAAGGGACCTTGGAGGGTGGGGGAACTGGTCTGGGAGCCCAGCAGTCTTCCTCGGTCTGAGTGGGCAGGGGAAACATCTACAGCACTTCCCTGATTTTCCAGTCCTGGAGGGCTCCCCCAAACAGTCTGCCTCTCCTTGTCTTCAACCTCTCCTCCCTCCCTCCAAGCCCCTAGGACCCAGGAGGCCAGAGGAGCCCTGGGATAATGGAGGACCAGACCTGGGAACCCAGCAGGCCTCCCAGGGCCCGAGTGGGTGGGAGAGATTTAGGTGCATTCACTCCTGATCCTTTGAGCCCCCAAGGGTCCCTCCAGGTGTGGGAACCCCTCCACTCTCCTAGCCATCCCTCAGGTGTGCCGGTCCTGTCTGGCTTCCACTTCATCTGCTCCCTTGTCCTACCAGTTGCTTGGGGGTTCCTCCATCTCCTTGGACATTGAGGTCCCCCACCAGTGTCCAGCAGGCACCGTAGTTGTAGGGAGATGCAAGCTTTGCATTCTTCCCCCATTGTAGTTTTGATTTGCATTTCTCTAATAATTAGTGATGTTAACTGTCTTTTCATGTGCTGGTTGGCCATCTGTATGTCTTCTTTGGAGAAATGTTTACTTACATCTTCCACCCATCTTTTGATTGTGTTGTTTGTTTATTTGATACTGAGCTGCATGAGCTGTTTGTATATTTTGAAGATTAATCCCTTGTTGGTCACTTCATTTGCAAATATTTTCTCCCATTCTGTGGGTTTTCTTTTTATTTTGTTTATGGTTTCCTTTGCTGTGGAGAAGTTTTTAAGTTTAATTAGGTCCCATTTGTATATTTTTGTTTTTATTTTCATTACTCTAGGAGGTGGGTCAAAAAAGATCTTGCTGCGATTTATGTCAAAAAGAGTGTTCTTCCTATGTTTTCCTCTAAGAGTTTTATAGTATCTGGCCTTTTAGGTTTTTAATTCATGTTGAGTTTATTTTTGTGTATGGTTTTAGGGAGTGTTCTAATTTCATCATTTTATATGTAGTTGTTCAGTTTTCCAAGCACCACTTGTTAAAGAGGCTGTCTTTTCTCCATTGTACATTTTTGCCTCCTCTATCAATGTTTTCCCTTAATCTTAATTGATCAAATAGGTAACAGTTTAAAGTAATAAGAGCAACAATATGTTAGTTGATCATAGCATATAAATAAGTGAAATAAATGACAACAATATTATAAATTATGGTCAGAGGAATTGAGAATAATCTATTATAAGGTATTTGAACTAACTGTGAAAAGGTATAGTGTTATTTGAAAGTTGAGCTATATTATTGGTATATGTATATCACAACTATAGGGAAAAGATGAAAAAATTAAAATAAGAAGTATAAATAATATTTAAGTTATAGGAAAATATGAAATTTTATGAAGTGGTTTATCAATTTAAACCAGAGAAGGCAGAAAAAATAAAAATAAATAAAAATAAAACAAAGAACAAGGGGGAAAGGAAACAGTTACAATCATAGTAGGTTTTAATCCAACAGTATTCATGGTTATTGTAAATCTGAAAGTTCTAAATATACCAATAAAAAGACAAAGTTTTCCAGCCTACATTTCATAAAACAAGCGACACCACTATATTCCCCATAAGAAATTCACTTTAATTACAAAGATACAGCTTAAAATTAAAGGGATGGAGGAAGATATACCATGCTAACACAAATCAAAGAGTTGGAATGACTATATTTATTTCTGAAAAAAAAATCTGAGTTTGGAAATGCAGTAACATTATCATGATAAAAATGAGCATTACATTAAGATAGAGGAGTCTGTTCTCCAAGAAAAATAACAATCCTCCACATGCATGCACCTAACAATAGAACAACTAATTATGAGAGATTAAAATTGATAGAAATGCAAGGAGAAATTTGCAAATCCACTATTGCAGTTAGATATTTCAACAGTCCCATATCAATAATTGGTAGATCAGAGACAGAAAATCAGTAACAATATAGTGTAACTGAACAGAACCATCAAAGAACTGTATCCAATTAACATTTCTAGAATAGGTCACCATCAATAGCAGAATAAAAATTATTTTCAAGCTCTGTTGGCACATTCAACAAGATATACCACATTCTTGCCGCCAAAACAAACTTAACAAACTTAAATGAATAGAAAACATACAAAGCATATCTTAAACCACAAAGGAATAAACTAGGTATCAATAATAGAAAGAGCTGGAAAGACCTGAAAATACTTTGAGATTAAACACCCATCTCTATATACACATGGATCAAAATGTACCTGTCAAAAGAGATTAAAAAGTATTTTGAACTCAAAATGAACATACAAGTTGTCAAATTTGTAAGATGTAGTAAAACCATGCTTAGTGGAAAATTTATGACATTGTATCCATATATTAGAAAAAATATATAGGATCAGCAATCTAAGCTTTTACTTTATGAAACTACAGGAAGAACAGTGATATAAGCACAAAGCAAGCATAGGAAAATAAGTAATAAAATATTAAAATAGAAATATTAATAAAAATAGGAAATCAAAAGAGAAAATAAATGACACAAAAGCTTGTCTTTTTAAAAAGATCAATATCATGGGTAAATACCTAGATAGCTTAACTAATAAAAAAGAGAAATGACACATTTTACTAACCCCAAAATGAAACAGGGGTTATTATTACTAACCCCATAGACATTTAAAGGTTAATAGGGGGAAATAGTTACAAATATGTCCACAAATTTAATAACAGATGAAAAAAAAACAATTCCTAAAAGATCAAAATACCAAAACTCACACAAGAAGTAACTATTCTAAATATACCCTTATTCATTAAGAAATTCAATCAACAATAATAACTTTTCAAAAATCAAAACATCATTCCCAGATGGTTTCACTGGTGATTTCTATCAAACCTTTAAAGAAAAAATAGCACCAATTCTCTACAATCTTTTTTCCAGAAAATTGAAGCAAAGGGAACACTTCTTAACACATTCTATGAGGCTGGCATAACCCCAATACCAAAACCAGATAAGCCATTACCAAATGAAAAACTACACATCAAAAACTAATGAACACAGATGAAAAACTGAACAAGAAAATTTTAGCAAATGGAATTCACACTACATAAATATAATTATACATCAGTGCCATTTGAGATTAATTCCAGGTATCCAAAGCTGGTCAACATTTAAAAATCAATTAGTGTCTTCCATTAACAGACTAACGAAGAAAATCAAATGATTATAATAATTGGTGCAGAAAAAAAGTTTTTGTCAAAATTCGCCACCCATTCATGATAAAAATTTGTAGAAAACTAGGAATAGAGGTGATATTGCTAAACTTGCTAAAGAACATCTACAAAATCCCTACAGTTGACATACTTTCAATGGTAAGAAACTAAATGCTTTTGTCCTAAGTTCAGGAACAAGGCAAGGATGGCTCTTCTCACCACTCCTATTCAACAGAGTACTGGAAATCTTAGTTCCAGCAAGCTAATACAAGAGATGGGAGTGGAGGGAAAGTATACAGTTTGGAAAAGGAGAAAATAAACTGCCATTGTTTGCAGATAATAAGATTATCTATGTAGAAAATCCCAAATAACTAAAAAAAAAATCCTGGAGTTAATGTGATTATAGTATGGTTAGAATATAAGATTAAAATAGAAAAGTAATTTTTCCCTATAAACTAGCAATAAGCAATTGGAATTTGAAATTAAAAACACAGTATCATTTACTTTAACACCAAAAACGATAGGTAAAACAAGAAAAAAAATACTTAGGTATAAACTTAACAAAATATGTACCAGAATTATTTTTGAAAATTTATAAAACTCTGATGAAGTAAAATAAATGTAAATAAATAGAAAAAAAATGTGTTCATGGATAAGAAGTTTTGATTTGTTAAGAGGTCAGTTACTCCCAAATTTATCTATTATTTAACACAATCCTAATCAACATTTAGAAAAATTATCTTGTGGATATTGACAAATGGAATCTAAAATTTATATTGAGGAGCAAAAGACATAGAATAGATAAAACAATATTTAAAAAGAACAAAATTATGGGACTGATATATCCTGACTATAAAGCTACTATAATCAAGACAATTTGGTATTAGCAAAAAATAGATCAATCAACAGAATAAAGAGCTTAACAATAAAGGAGCAGAGTCAGTCCAATGGAGCAAGAATAGTCTTTTCCCAAATGATGCTGGAAAAATTGGAACTCTGCTTATAGAAAAAGCTGGATATAAACCTTAAATCTTTCACAAGCATTAATGTATAATAGATCATATATCTGAAAGAAAATGTAAAACTAGGGGAATTCTTGAAAGTAACATAGGTAAAAATGGATGACCTTAGATTTGAGAATGACTTTTAAATACAATACACCAAAAGCATAATGCATTTAAAATTTGTTGTTCATCTTCATTAAAATTAAAATCTCTGTTCTGGTACAAGTCCTGCTAAGAGAATAAAACAATAAGCCACAAACTGGGAGAAAATATTTGCAAAACACATATCTGTTAGTATGTGTCCAAAATTTTCAGAGAGCTCTTCAAACTCAAAAGTAACAAAACAAGAAATCCAGTTTGAAAATGGCAAAGTATCTGAACAGAAATCTCATCAAGGTGAATATACAGATTAGAAATAAGCTTATGAAAATATGATCAACATCCTATGTCATTAAGAAATTCTACATAGAAACAACGTGATACCTATTAAGATGGCTAAAATTCATAAATCTGAAAATACCAAATACAAGCAAGGATGTAGAGCAAAATGAATTCTCAATCATTGCTAGTTGCAATTTAACATTGTACAACCATTTTAGAAGACTGCTGGAATTTTTTTGTTTTTTTTTTTTTTTAGAAAGCTAAACATAGTCTTTCCATATGATCCAGCTATAGCACTCATAGATATTTATCCAATTGAGTTGAAAACTTATGCCCATACATTGATGTTTATTGCAGCTTTCTTGAAAAATACCCATAATTGAAGGCAATCAAAATGTCCTCTGTAGGTGAATGGAAAAACTATGGTTAATCCATTCAAGGCATGTTTTTCAGCTATAAAAAATATATCATGGCATGAAGAGATCTTAAATGCATACTGCTAAATGAAAGAAGCCAGTCTGAAAAGCTACATACTGTAAGATTCCAACTATATAACATTCTGAGAAAGGCAAAACTACAGAGGGAGTGAAGTTGTCAGAGTATCAAGGTGTAGAATTGAATATGTGAAACATGGGATTTTTAGGGCGGTGAAACTATACTGTATGACTCTGTAATGGTGGATCCATGATATTATACATTTGTCAAAACCAATAGAAAGAAAAATACAAAGAGTAAACCCTAATGTAAATTATGGAATTTAAGTAAGAGTAATGTATAAATACTTGTGCCTTTATTATAACAAACATACCATACTAAATTAAGACGTTATTAATAGGGAAAACTGTGCTGAAGTGTGGGTATATAGCATATGAAAATTCTCTGTATTTTCTCTAAATCTAAAACTCTTCTAAAAATAAATCTTATGAATTAAAAATAAGACAAAGTGTACACCTAAAATATCAGAATTTTTACATAAAAATATCTTCTTAGAATACTTTACAAGAAATTTATAACAAGTTGTTTTGTGTTACGGATAGCTCTGGGACACAAATGGGAAGGCAACCCTTAACTAATTTCCTTTTGTACCTTTTATCCTGTAAAGGATATAAATAAATTACAGTTCAAATATAATTAATTAAATCACATTAAAATTAGGAATAGTAACAATACTCAAACTACTTCAGCATTATTCACGCTACGTATTATAAGTAGTTCAGACTTTGAGAAAACTTTAAAAAGGCACATATGTTAGAAATTGCAATCTTACTAGTTCCTTTGAAATTTGTGTTTCCAAGAATCAAATAACTCTACATTACTACAGTAAAAAAGCAGTGTTAATATTAAGTTGTAATTTTCGGTTAATTAATTTTGCCCCTCTCATGACCCCAAATCATTTATCTTATTAGAATATGAAAGTGTCTATAATTTAACTCTTTCTGAATTAATAACAAGTGACCTCTCTGTTACTACAAAGTAAGAAAAAAAAAAGCATCAAAATAAACATAATTAACTCTTATTTGGGTATTTGTTCCAGGACATTTTATTCAGCAATTTTTGAACACTTCACATTTACTTTGGAACTCTGTACATATATACAATGAAGTATTACTCAGCCATAAAAAATAATGAAATAATGCCATTTGCAGCAACATGGATGAACCTATAGATTGTCATACTGAGTGAAGTAAGTCAGACAAAGACAAATATCATATGATATTGCTTATTTGTGGAATCTAAAAAAATGGTACAAGTGAACTTATTTACACAACAGAAATAGAGTCACAGACGTAAAAAACAAACTTACGGTTACCGGGCGGAAGAGAGAGGGAGAGAAAAATTGGGAGATTGGGATTGACATATACACACTACTATATATAAAATAGATTAATAAGGACCTACTGTACTACTGTGTAGCACAAGGAACTCTACTCAATACTCTGTAATGACTTATATGGGAAAATAATATAAAAAAGACTGTATATATGTGTATGCATAACTGATTCACTTTGCTGTACAACTGAAACTACCATAACATTGTAAATCAACTATACTCCAATATTTTTTTAAAAAAAATACATTTTGCAACTTAGAAGTTCTTCTGGAGTTGCTTACAATTCCCTATCAGCCAAATTTTGTAAATCTATATCTTAAAACCAACTATGATAACTTTCAGAGAAACAATAGAAAATTATATCATCAAGGTCAGGATTTCTATATAGTTACCTTGGCACTCTAGCCATTAACAAAATGTCTGGTAAAGAGATTGAATTTTTGTTAAACATTATTTAAATTATTTTGCTTCATAGTACTCTGGTCCTCAGTATCACTTTAGAGAAAATATTTATGTGATTGATTACTCAATTTATTATACTTTCAGATATAATTATATCAAAAAAGAAGACAATAAAAGTTTTGCTTATTTAGAATTATTCTTCTTTATTTGTTATAGAATGTACCAATACAACATGAATGGCAACAATGTTAAGCAGTAAAAAGCCCATCTGCAATTTCATTAACACATTACCTTTTCCAAGTAAAGTTTTGCTTGTTTAACTAATTTAGATAGATGTAATGTGAGATCCAAATTAGGTACAATTTATCTCATATATTTTTTCTCTAATATAATCATAATCAGTTTCCTGATGAACATATTTTAATGATTCCAGGTAATTTTATTCCATAAATTTAAATTTTAAATTTATTTTTTATTCAGTTGTGGTGCTATTTTAAATTTATTGACCTTTTTTGATGTTACAGTTTTTTGGATATATATCTAAGAATATACAGTTTTAACAAAAATACTCTGAAATTCTTTACAGTGTTAATGATATAATTGGTGATTATAGTTTAGTTACTTTTATACTGCTAAGAAAATTTCTTCAATTTACATGTCAATTTTTTGGGGGGAGTTGATTTTGTTATTGAGTTATAATTGGCATAAAATGACTAGCAAACAAAATGTACAATTTTAAAAGTTTGACATATGTTTATACCCATGAAACCATCAATGCTACAAGAAAGATAATGAATGTATCTAGATTTTTCAGATGCTTCCCCATATCCTATTTTACCTTCTTCCTTCTTACCCTGTGCCAAGGCAACTATTAACATGTTAATTTTCATTATAGATTCTTTTGCATTTTCTCAAGTTTTATATCAATGGAATCCTATGGTATGTATTCTTTATTTGTTTACTTTAACAGCAAAATTATTTTGGGATTCATCTGTGCTGTAATGGGTCACTAATTCACTCCTTTTTTGGCTAAATAGTATTTTATCATGTGTGAATAATGTGGATTTTTGTCCACTCAACTGTTAATGGAATGTTTCCAGTTTGGGGCTATCACAAATAAAATTGTTATATACATTATCTTTATGCAAGACTTTTTATAAATCTATGCTTTTATTTCTCTTGCATAAATGCCTAGGAATGAATGACTGGATCATATAGAATGTATATATTTAGTTTTTTGAGACTGCCCAACTAATTCCCAACATATTACTTTCACTTTACGTTCTTTTCAGAAATGTATGAGAGTTTCATATACGTGCCCTCTTAGTCTTTTAAAGTCAGTCTTTTAAAATTGCAACTACTCTAATAGTTATGTAGTAGCATCTCATTTGGGTATTTATTTGTGTTTCCTTAATGAATAATGATGGTGAGCATCTTTACAAGTGCTTAGTTGCTATTGAAATATCTTCTCTGGTCAAGTCTTGTTCTAACCTTTTTTTTTTTTTTTTTTTGCGATACGTGGGCCTCTCACTGTTGTGGCCTCTCCTGTTGTGGAGCACTGGCTCAGGATGCACAGGCTCAGCAGCCATGCCTCACGGGCCCAGCCACTCCGCGTCATGTGGGATTTTCCTGGACTGGGGCACAAACCCGTGTCCCCTGCATCAGCAAGCGGATTCTCAACCACTGCGCCACCAGGGAAGCCCTTGTTCTAACCTTTTGCCCTCTTTCTATTTGTTCTATTATTGAGTTTGAGGAGTGTTCATATGATTGGTTTTCATGTCATGTATTGAATATATGATTTTCAAGTAGTTCTGAGTTAGTAGCTAGGTTTTCATATTCTTAGAATTGTCTTTCAAATAGATCTATTTTTAATTTTGATGAAGTGTAATTTATCAATTTTTTTTCTATGGATAATATTTTTTGTATGTTTAAATGACCTAATGTTTTTTCTTATGTGTTTATTTAGACATCTTATAGTTTGAGGCTTTGCATTGCAGTCCATGATTTGTTTCAAAGTTTTAATTTTTTGTTTGTATGATGTAAGAGACCTGTCTACTTTTTTTCAATTAAGTGTAATTGACTTACAATGTTATATTAGTTTTAGATGTAGAATACTGTGATTCAATATTTTTCTAGGTTATACATCACATAAAGTTATTATAAAATATTGATTATATTCTCTGTGCTGTATATTACACCCTTGTAACTTATTTTATGCCTAGTGTATTGTACCTCTTTATCCCCTTCACTTATCCTGCACTTTTCCACACCCTACTCCCTTATGGTAAACCACTAATTTGTTCTCTATATCTCTGAGGCTGTTTTGTTATATTTGTTCAGTTGTTTTATTCTTCAGATTCCTAATATAAGTGAAAACCTACACTATTTGTCTTTATCTGTCTGACATTTCACTAAGCATAATACCTTCCAGGTCCATACACTTGATTGTAAATGGAAAAAAAAATTGTTATTATTTATGGCTGAGAAATTTTCCATTATATATACATATAATATCCATACATTTATCTATGTATACCACTTCTTTGTTAACCATTCATATGGTTATAGGCACTTAAATTGCTTTCATATCTTGGTTATTGTAAATAATGCTACCATGAACATAAGAATGCATGTATCTGTTTGAATTAGTGGTTTTGGATTTTTTTTTTCTTTTTTTGAATATATATCCAGGAGTGGAATTACAGGACCATACAGTACTTCTATTTTTAATTTTTTTGAGGAACATCTATCTTGCTTTCCATAGTGACTATACCAATTTACACTCCCACCAATAGTTTACTAGAGTTCCCTTTTCTCCACTTTCTTGTCTTTCAGATGATAGCCATTCTGACATGTGTGAGGTGATATCTCATTGCAGTTTTAATTTGCATTTCCCTGAAAATTAGTGATGTTGAGCACTTTTTCATGTGCCTTTTGGCCATTTGTCTTCTTTGGAAAAATGCCTATTTGTGTCCTCTATCCATTTTTCAATTAAGTTATTTTTTGATATAGAGTTTTATATGTTCTTTACATATTTTGAATATTAACTCTTTATCAGATATATCATCTGCAAATATCTTCTCTCATTCAGTAAGCTTTTTTTTTCTTTTGATGGGTTCCTTCACTGTGGACAAGCTTTTGTTTGATTAAGTAAGATTTATTTATTTTGCTTATGTTTCCCTTGCCTAAGGAGATGGATCAAAATATATATATATATATGACCATGACCTACATCAAAGAGTGTACTGCCTATGTTTTCTACTAGGAGTTTTATGGCTTCCAGTCTTGCATTTAGGTGTTTAATATATTTTGAGTTTATTTCTATATATGGTGTGAAAAAATGTTCTAATCTTATTCTTTTCCATGTAGCTGTCCAGTTTTCCCAACACCATTTATTGAAGAGGTTGTCTTTCTCCCATTGTATATTCTTTCCCCTTTTGTCATAGATTAATTGAGCATATGTGCATGGGTTTATTTCTGAGCTTTTTACTCTGTTCCATTGATCTGTGTGTCTGTTTTTGTGCCAGTAGCATACTATTTTGATTACTGTAGTATAGTGTAGTTTGAAGTCAGGGAGTGTGATACCCCCAACTTTGTTCTTCTTTCTTAAGATTGCTTCAGATATTCAGAGTTTTTGTGGTTCCACACCAATATTATGATTTGCTCTAATTTTGTGAAAAATATCATGGGTATTTTCATAGGAATTGCATTAAATCTGTAGATTGCTTTGAACAATATGTATATTTTAACAATATCAATTCTTCCAATCCATGAACAGGGGATATCTTTCCATTTATTTGTATAGTTTTCAACTTTCCATTTATTTATATAATTTTCAATTTTCTTCATTGATGCCTTATAGTTTTTAGAGTATAAGTCTTTCACCTCCTTGGTTAAGTTTACCCCTAGGTATTTCAGTCTTGATGCGATTGTAAATGGAATTGTTTTATCAATTTCTCTTTCTAATAGTTCATTATCAGTGTATAGAAATGGAACAGGTTTCTGGATGTTAATCTTATATCCTGCAACTTTACTAAATTCATTTTTTAGTTCTAATAAATTTTGGTGGTGTCTTTAGGATTTTCCAAATATAATATCATGTCATCTGTAATAGTGACACTTTTACTTCTTCCCTTCCAATTTGGACAATTTCACTTCTTTTCCTTGGCTGACTGCTGTGACTAGGAAACCCAAGAATATATTAAATAGATGTGGTGAGAGTTGGCATCCTTATCTTGTTCCTCATCTTACAGGAAAAGTTTTCAGATTTTCCACAATAAGAATAGTGTTAGCCTTGGGTTTGTCATAAATGGTCTTTATCATGTTGAGGTATTTTGCTTCCATATCGACTTTTCTGAGAGTTTTAATCATGAATGAATATTCAATTTTATCAAACACTTTTTCTTCATTTGAGAAGATCATGTGATTTTTATCCTTCCTTTTTTTAGTGTGGTGTATCACACTGATTGATTTTCAGATTTGAATGATTCTTGTATCCTTGGAATAAATGTCTGTTGATCATTGTATATGATCTTTTTTATGTATTGTTGAATTTGGTTTGCTAATATTTTATTGAGAATTTTTACATCTATATTCATCAGGGATATTTGCCTATAATTTTCTTTATTTCTAGTGTCTTTGTCTGGTTTCAGTAGTAGGTTAATTCTAGGATCACAGAATGACTTTGTGAGGTTTCCTTCCTCTTCAGTTTCTTGTACTATTTCAAGAATGATAGGTTTTAATTCTTCCTTAAATGCTTGGTAGAATTTCCCTATGAAGATGTGTGGTTCTGGGCTTTTGTTTGTTGGTAGTTTTTTTTGGTTACTCATTCAATTTCAATACTAGTAATCAGTCTTTTAAGAATTTCTATATTTTCCTGATTCTGTGTTGGAAATTGTAAGTCTAGAAATTTATCCATTTCATTCTAGGTTCTCCAGTTTGTTTGTGTATAACTGTAGTATTCTCTTATGATTGCTTATATTTCTGTGATATCATTTGTAGCCTGTCATCTTTTGTTTCTAATTTTGTTTATTTTGTTTCTCTTTTCTTTTTCTTAATAAGCCTGACTGAAGGTTTATAAATTTTGTTTATCTTAAAAAAAACCCAAAACACTTAGATTCACTGATCTTTTCTATTTTTTGGTTTTTATTTAATTTATCTCCACTCTGATGTTTACTATTTCCTTCCTTCTTCTTACTTTAGGCTTTGTTTGTTATTTTTCTAATTCCTTTAGATAGAAAGTTAGGTTGTATGAGATCTATTTTGTTTCTTGAGGTAGGCCTGTATTGTTAATAATTTACCTCTTAGAATTGCTTTCACTGTGTCCCATAGATTTGGAAAGTTTTCTTTATTGTTTTCATTTGAAGGTATTTTCTGATTTTCTCTTTGATTTCTTCATTGACCCAATAGTATTTTACTAGAAAGTTGTTTAGTTTCCACATGTCTGTGGTTTTTCTATTTTCCTTC
Organism: Grampus griseus; assembly: GCF_964374135.1. NCBI lineage: Eukaryota > Metazoa > Chordata > Mammalia > Artiodactyla > Delphinidae > Grampus > Grampus griseus. The sequence continues at coordinate 51,758,343 of NC_139012.1, forward strand.
CTGTAATTGATTGATTTGTAGTTTCATACCATTTTGGCTTGATGTACTTTCAAGCTTTTAAAATTCATTGAGACTTGTTTTGTTGCCTAGCATGTGATTTATCCTGGAGAAAATCCCATGTGTTTGAAAAGAATATGTTCTGTAGATATCTATTAATTCCATATGATCTAAGGTGTCATTTATGGGCACTTTTTACTTATTGATTTTCTGTCTGGATGATATACCCATTGATATAAGTAGGGAATTAAAGTTCCCTAGTATTATTATAGTAAAATCAATTTATCCCTTTATATCTGCTAATAGTTGTTTTATATATTTACATGTCCCTAAATTAGGTGTGTATATGCTTACAAAGGTCATATCCTCTTTGGATTAACCCCTTTATCATTATATAATGCCCTACTTTGTCTTTTATTGTAGCCTTTTCTAAAAGTCTACTTAGTCTGATATGACTATTGTTACCACAGCTTTTTTTCTGTTTTGATTTGCATAGAATCCCTTTTTCCATCCTTTTACTTTTAGTCTGTGTGTGTCATTAGCTCTTAAGTGAATCTCTTATAGACAGCATATTGGAGGGTCTTATTTTTTATACAATCAGCCATCCTGTATCTTTTGATTGGAACATTTAGTCCATTGACTTTTAGAGTATTTGTTGATGGGTATTCTTATTTTCATTGTGTTACTTGTCTTCTGTTTGTTTTTGTTGTTCTTCTATGTTATTTTCTCCTTTTAGAATCTTCCCTTGTGGTTCAGTGATTTTCCTTAGTGTTGTGTTTGGACTCCTGTCTCTTTAACTTTTTGTATCTATTGTAGGTTTTTGATTTGTGGTTACTGTGAAGTTTGTATATGTCAACATATAACTATACCTACTTGATTTAAACTCATAGTCATTTCAATTCAAACACATTCTAAAAAATCTATATTTTTTACTCCCCCTTCCCACATTTTATTTTATTTTTCTTAACCAAGTGGTTTTTATTTTTTCTATTTTTTGGCTTCCCTGAGTGGCATGTGAGAGCTTAGTTCCCTGACTAGAGATCAAACCCGTGCCCCCAGCAGTGGGAGCACAGATCCTTAACCATTGAACTGCCAGGGTAGTCCCCCACATTTTATGTTTTTAATGTCATATTTCACATCTTTGTGTCTATCCCTTAACTGTTTATTGTAGGTATAGTCTATTTTACAATTTTTGTCTTTTAACCTTTATACTAGCTTATTTAAGTTGTTAGTTCTCTGACTTTACTGTATATTTGCCTTTACTAGTGGGATTTTTCTCTTTATATATTTTCTTATTTTTTGTTATGGCCTTTTCTTTTTTGCTTAAAGAAGACCCTATAACATTTTTTGTAGGGCTGGTTTAGTGGTTATAAACTCTTTTAGTTTTTGCTTATCTGGGAAAATCTTTATCTTGTCTTCAATTCTGAATGATAACCTTGCTGGGTAGAGTATCATTGGTTGTAGGTTCTCTACTCTTTGGCACTTTAAATGTGCCAAACATCTATTTAATATATTCTTGGACTTCACTCCTCTCTCTACTGTCCTGCAAAATTTCTGCTGAAAACCAGCTGATAGTCTTATGGGAGCACCTTGTATGTGACTCTTTGTTCTTCTATTGCTACCTTTAAATTCTCTCTTTATCTTTGACTTTTTTCATTTTAATTGTGATATGTCTTGATGTGGGTTTCTTTGGGTTCATCTCGTTAGAGACTGTCTGTTCTTCCTGGATATGTTTCCTTTTTCAGGTTAGGAAAATTTTCATGCATAATTCATCAAATACATTGTCTGCCCCTTTCTTATCCTTTCTTATCCTTCTGGAGCCCTGAACACAAATGTTAGTACACTTGATGTTTTTCCAGATGTCCCTTAACTATTCTTATTTTAAAATATTTTGTTTGTTTTCATTGTGCTGATTGGGTGATTTCCATTATTCTGTCTTCCATGTCACTTCTGCATTCTTCTGTATCACCTAATCTTCTGTTAATTATTTCTAGTGTATTTTTCTTTTCAGTTATTGTAATCTTCAGCTCTGTTTGGTTCTGCTTTATATTTTCTAGTTCTTTGTTGTAGTTCTCACTGTGTTCCTCTATTTTTTTCCTTGAGTTCAGTAAGCATTTTATTACTGTTGCTTTGAAGTCTTTAGCAGGGAAATTATTTATCTGTTTTATTAGGTTTTTTTTTTTTTCTCCCTAGGTTTTGTCTTGTCCTTTCCTTTGAACCTTTCCTCTTTCTTCTCCTTTTGTTTTACTTTCTCTGGCTGTCTATAAAATTAGGTGAAACAGTTAACTATCCCAGTCTTGAAGGCTTGTCCTTGTGTGGGATCATCCCTATGCCATCTGTGAGTGACCTGTGGGTTTGATGGGAGTCTGGATCTGAAGTGAGCATAAGCTGTATCTTCTTCCAGGATGCACTAGCTTTCACTCCTTTTGTGGGAGATTTGGGCTGGAGTCTGAGGGCTAAAGTTTGAACCAGGTGCAAGTCAGGTCTTCTCCTAGGCTCAATGGCAGTTACTGCCATATTAAGGACAGGGTCATTGTCTGTGGGGCTGGAGTAGGATCCCTAAGTGTGTTGTCTTCTCTTCTCTGTGATAGCAGTCACTAACTTCGTTGGGGTCATGGCCAGGGGCAGAGGACTTGGAGCTACACTTCTAAGCTGGATCCACTCCTTTCCCTAAGGCAATAGTAGTCTGCATCTTAGCCAGAGGCAGGTTTGGACTCAAGGGTTTGGAGCCACACTTCTGAGCTGGCTCTAATAAAACAGATAATTTCCCTGCTAAAGACTTCAAAGCAATAGTAATAAAAAAATGCTTACTGAACTCAGGGAAAAAAAAGAATAGAGGAACACAGTAAGAACTTCAACAAAGAACTAGAAAATATAAAACACCCCAATCAGAGCTGAAGAATACAATATCTGAAAAAAATACATTAGAAATAATTAACAGAAGATTAAGTGATACAGAAGAATGCAGAAGCTACCTGGAAGACAGAATAATGAAAATCACCGAGTCAGAACAATGGCTCTGTTTTTCCCTACTGTATGTGCTTGTTGTAATGGTGATATAGTGGGGAGCAGTGCTGGATCAGCAGGGGCTGAAGCAGAAGTCTGGTGTCATCTGGAGGGCACACTGGGGTGGTCCTGCAGGGTGAACAGAGCACCAGCGAGTTTTCAATCTGCTACCTCTGCTCTGGGACTGGGAGAAAACAAGTCTGTGCATGTACTCTTCAGGAGTCCACTCTTGGTTTCTTACTCTTCTCCTGTGAGCCTCATTGGTTTTCAAACTTGCTAAGGGAGTTCATCTTTCTGGTTCTTGTCCCTAGGGCTTAAGTGCATATATGGGGCTCAAACCCTTTGCTTCTTATGGAGGGTCCCTGAGGTTGTGATATCCCCTTCCTCTTCTGGGTCACCCACTAGCAGTGTGAGTCTTTACTAGATAGCTTCTCCTTTCCTCCTACCAGAACTCTGCCTGGTTCTTTCTTAACAGCTTTGATTATAGAAGAGCTGTTCTTCTAGTCTTCAAATCATTCTCACAAGAGTTACTCTATATGTAGTTGTGGTATTAATGTATTCATGGGGGGAGGTGGACTCAGGGACTTCCTACTCCATTATCTTGAATCCCACCTTCATTGTTTTTCCATACAGATATTCATTTAATCCCATAAAATTGTTGAAGACATTTTTCCTTTCCCCATTTACTTGCCATTGTACCTTTGTCAAAAGTAAGTTGTCATGTGTTTGTTGGAAATCTGTATATCTTCTTTGGAGAAATGTCTATTTACGTATTCTGCCCATTTTTGGATTGGGTTGTTTGTTTTTTTAATACTGAGCTGCATGAGCTGCTTGTAAATTTTGGAGATTAATCCTTTGTCAGTTGCTTCATATGCAAATATTTTCTCCCATTCTGAGGGTTGTCTTTTCATCTTGTTTATGGTTTCCTTTGCTGTGCAAAAGATTTTAAGTTTCATTAGGTCCCATTTGTTTATTTTTGTTTTTATTTCCATTTCTCTAAGAGGTGGGTCAATGCTCAACATAATTAATCATTAGAGAAATGCAAATCAAAACTACAATGAGATATAATCTCACACTGGTCAGAATGGCCATCATCAAAAAAATCTACAAAAAATAAATGCTGGAGAGGCTGTGGAGAAAAGGGAACCCTCTTGCACTGTTGGTGAGAATGTAAATTGATACAGCCACTATGGAGAACAGTATGGAGTTCCTTAAAAATCTACAAATAGAACTACCATACAATCCAGCAATACCACTACTGGGCATATACCCTGAGAAAACCATAATTCTAAAAGAGTCAGGTAACAAAATGTTCATTGCAGCTCTATTTACAATTGCCAGGACATGAAAGCAACCTAAGTGTCCATCAACAGATGAATGGATAAAGAAAATGTGGCACATATATACAATGGAATATTACTCAGCAATAAAATGAAACAAAATTGAGTTATTTGTAGTGAGTTGGATGGACCTAGAGTCTGTCATACAGAGTGAAGTAATTCAGAAAGCGTAAAAAACATATACCATATGCTAACACATATATATGGAAACTAAAAAAAAAAAAAAAAAAAAAATTGTCCTGAAGAACCTAGGGGCAAGATGGGAATAAAGACATAGACCTACTAGAGAATGGACTTGAGGAGATGGGGAGGGGGAAGGGTAAGCTGGGACAAAGTGAGAGAGTGGCATGGACATATATACACTAACAAACATAAAATAGATAGCTAGTGGGAAGCAGCTGCATAGCACAGGGAGATCAGCTTGGTGCTTTGTGACCACCTAGAAGGGTGGGATAAGGAGAGTGGGAGGGAGGGAGATGCAACAGGGAAGAGATATGGGAACATATGTATATATATAACTGATTAACTTTGTTATAAAGCAGAAACTAACACAACATTGTAAAGCAATTATACTCCAATAAAGATGTTTAAAAAAAAAAAGTATGTTGTCTATTCATGAATATCTATTTTTGTACTCTTTTTTTGTTCAATTCATCTATGATTATTCCAGTACCAAAATGTTTTGGTTTCACTAACTTTTAAGAGTCTTGAAATTAAGTACTGTTAGTTCTCCAAATTTGCTTTATCATTTTCAAAGTAGATTTGGCTATTCTGAGACCTTTGCAATTCCATTTAATTTGGGATTTTGTTGAATCTCCAGATCAGTTTGCAGAGAACTTCCACCTGAACAATTTTGAGTCTTCCAATCAATGAACATAGCATATCTCTCTTTATTTTCTCAAATGTTTCTTTAATTTCTCTGCAGTGTTTTAAATTTTTCAGTGTACAGATTTTTGACATTCTTGCCAAATATATCCCTAAACATCTCCCTATATTAATCCTATTGTGAGTAGTATTTCCTTTTAATTTTCAGTTTTCATTTCTTCTTGTATATAGAAATACAATTTTTTTTATTGACCATGTGTACTATAATCTTGCTAAAATCACTCATTAGTTCTGATGTTTTAAATATTCAATCAGGTATTCTATGTAAATAATCACTTAGTCCATGAATAAATAGAGTTTACTTCTTCCAATCAAATCTGCATGGTTGGATTTTTTTTTAATAAAAAATTATTTATTTATTTTTGGCTGTGTTAGGTCTTTGTTGCTGCACACAGGCTTTCTCTGGTTGCAGCGAGTGGGGGTTACTCTTCGTTGCAGTGCACGGGCTTCTCATTGTGGTGGCTTCTCTCATTGCAAAGCATGGGATCTAGGTGCACAGGCTTCAGTATTTGCAGCACACGGGCTCAGTAGCTGTGGCTCGTGGGCTTTAGAGTGCAGGCTCAGTAGTTGTAGCACACAGGTTTAGTTATTCCATGGCATGTGGGATCTTCCCGGACCTGGGATCGAACCCATGTCCCCTGAATTGGCAGGCGGATTCTTAATCACTGTGCCACCAGGGAAGTCCCTCTGGGTATGTTTTTTATTTCTTTTTCTTTGCTTATTTTGCTAGGTAGATCTTGTAAGACAATTTATGTAGCAGTTTTGAGGTCAGACGTAATTGCGTTGTTCCTCTATTTAAGACTAAGATATTCAGGTTTCACAAGTAAATATAGTGATAGCTCTGGCTTTTTCCAGGATGTCCGTTATTCAGTAAAGAAGTTTCTTTCTATTCCAAGTTTGTTAGAAGTTTTTTATTTTGAATGGATGTTCCATTTAGTTACATTATTTCTTCTACATGTATTGAGAGAATCATATGGTTTTATATTTTTGCCTGTTGTTAATATTATTATATTGATTGACTTTAAAATGCTAAATCAACACTGCATTTGTAGGATAAATGCCATTTTGTCATGGTTTGTTATTATTTTATATATTGTTGGCTTTGGTTTGTTTCTTTCTAATTTTTTAGGAGTTATGTATGTATATATATATAGTTATTTTATATATATATAAATATAGCTATATAGATATGAATAGATAGATAGCTATTTTATACTTTGGATGACAGTCCACTGCTTCTTTGCATATTTGTTCAAATTCTTTCAGTTTTGACCATTAGGAGGTATTTCATTTGGTTCCTGTGCTCCTTTGACATGCACCCATCAATGTGTGTCTGAGTTTGCATGTGTGCATGGGTTGTCTTTTTTGAGTACTTAGCTTTTTCTGACCCTACAAGATAATTTATACTCATCATATGTATTTCCTGTCCCAGTCCTAGAATAAGCAGTTACTCTAAGGAACATTGACTTCTTTCATTAGAAAAAGGTATGAGAAGCCAAGATATAGATGTTAGCAGTGCTTGCTACTACTCGAGTATTGTTCCTTTTAGTCTTCTCAGATGACAGGGCACAGAAATATATGTGCATATACCAAACTGTGCATGTGCACATAAGTATAAATATTATTTTATATAAGTATCTAGATTAAGCTAAATGTGAATTCCTCTGACATTTCAAATTCTAGCCTATTAACACATGGACCTTTCTAAACTTCTCCTCTTGCTTATCTGTAAATTCCCACTCTAAGAGAGAGAGACTTAGCTTTCACCATAGATCATTCATTTAAATAATGCTTCGATTCTAGTATTCATATACAGCAGTATCAAAATTGTAAACCTGTACACCATGAAAAAATCTTTGTCAACTAGAAGAGAGTGCATATGTGTTTTTAGTCTTACGGACTCCATTCATTTCCCGTTATTTCCAATTGTCCTCCCCCCTCCCCCATACACCCTTTAGATGAGGTTTGTTGGTTTGTTTGTTTGTTTGCTTTCATCCATTTTAATAAAATTGTATTCTCTGTTCTGGGCTTCCCCAACCTCCTAAGTGACTATTTTTTTTTAATTGCTCACATTAATGTAAGTACATCCTTACAAGATGATCTTACTATGTCAGTACGTTTTTCCTTTTTCAAAGTATCATATAATTGGAATTATATACTATGTAGACTTTTCAAACTGGGTTTTTTCACTTAGAAATATTTAATTAATGTTCATTAAGGTTCTTTTGAGGATTTTTTTGAAGTTTGAGAGCTCATTTTTCTTATTGCTGAATAATATTCCATTATACAGATGTACTAAAATTTATCTACTCATCTATTAAAGTACACCTTGGTTGTTTCCAGTTGTTTGCAATTATGAATATATCTGACATAAAACGTTGCATGCAGTTCTGTGTGAACATAAGTATTCAAAACAGTTAGATAAATAGCCTGTGACACCTTTGTTGGATTTCATGATAAGAATATGTTTAGCTTTGCAAGAAATTGTTAAAATATCACCCAAAGTGGCTGTAGCATTTTGCATTCCAACCAGCAATGAATGAGAGTTTTGCTCTTCCATATCCTTGTCAGCATTTGGTATTGTTGTTTTTTTGGATTTTAGCCAATCTAGTAGTTATAAAGTGGTATCTTATTGTTGTTTTAATTGGCGATCCCCAGATGAAAAATAACATTGAACAATTCTTCATAGACAATCAGTATATCTTCTTTGGTGAGGTATTTGTTTACATCTTTTTCATAATTATTTATTGGTCTTTTGTTTCATTTTGAGTTTTAAGAAATCTTTGTCTATTTTGGATACAAATGCTTTTAAAATGTATACTTACAAATATTTCTCCCAGTTTCTAGTAGTCTTTTTATTCTTTTAACAGTGTCTTTCATATAGCAGAAGTTTTAACTATTAATAAAACCCAATTTATCGGTGTTTTATATCATGGATTATGGATTATATTATATTATAACATACATTATGTTTTATATCAAGGTAACTAGATATTTTCTCTTTTTCTCCTGTAAGTTTTATAATACTGAATTTAAAAAGTTAGACCTATAATCCATTGTTTCATTTTGAGTTATTTTTTATAAAGAGTTTAACATCTTTGCTTATATTTTTAATCAGTTGATTGATTTATTTCTTGCATGTGGACTTCCAAGAAAAAATGTTTAGTACTATTATTGAAAAGAATATCCATTTCCATTGAAGTCCTTTGTACATTTCTCAAAAATCAGTACTGTGAATACATTGCTGGACACTCTATTTTGTTTCACTGACCTATTACTCTATTCTTTTGCCAGTTCTAATTTGTCTCCATTTTGGTTGCTTTTTATTAACTGCTGAAGTTGGGTAATGTCACTCCTCCAACTTTTCCCTTCCTCCTCAATATTGTGTTTGTTATTTAGGGTCTTTTGTCCTTCCATACAAATTTTAGACCCCTTTTGTTTATACGCAAAGAAGAGCTTGCTGACTTTTTGACTGAGCTTGAGGTTTTATTTTAATCTGGCTAGGAGTTGAGCTGTGTTTAATGTTTCCTGTATCTGTGGCAAAGGCTTTAATTCCTCTTGTGTTCTGATATTATTTTCTTTGGATTCCCTAACTACCCTTCCTCCTCAGACAGAGTCTTCATCTTGTAGGTCTTTTGGCTGTAGTCCAGTTATGTGAAAGCCCTGTAGATGTGGTAGTAAATTATGTGGGGAAGTGTAATGTTCTATAAACTTATGATTAAATCTCAGTCTTCTAGTGGCCTTATATTCTTGGGCTCCAAGTTTCACAAATGTTTCTTATTATTTATTTATTTATTTATTGTTTTAGTTAATACAGAAAGCCTAGTGTGTTCTGGAAAGGGTAATTTTCTCTCACCCAAGTTAAAATACAGTTCTGGTTAAGTTTTACTCTTGCTGATTGGGACTTTGTTATGGAAAATGCTCTTGGAATATTTAAAAATGATGTTTTTTCCCATTCCCTCTGCCAGAAACAAATGTTTTTTTCTGCACTCTTTACCATGAGAACCTGGAGATGTCTGAGCAGTTTAGCTGCTTTGCCATGGTTTCTGAAGTGAGAAACTTAAATGTTAGATTTAAATTTCATGAATACATTAAATAAAGTTTCTGGAAGGTTTTCAAGATGGCAGAGGAGCTGGAAGACATGGAGTCCATCTCTCTCCAAAAATGCATCAAGAATACATCTACAGATGCAACAATACTCACAGAACACTGGCTGAACACTAGCAGAAGACTTTGGACACTGGAAAGGACAAGAAAAATCCCTGCATAACTGGGTAGGATGAAAGAAAGAAGGGAGAAAGAAGAGAAGAGGAAACAGGATGGGACCTGAGCCCCAGGGGAGAGAAGAAACAGAGGAGGGGGTCCTGCATTGGGAGAAACCCCATCACCGATGAGGAAATCAGTTGGGACATAAGGGAGGCATATGAGGCTGTTGGAGGAGGGTGAAACGGCCAGTCTGTGGCAGACAGGACAGAGTGAGAACTACACAGATTGTCCATGCCACAGCCCTGCACCCCAGACTGGGACATGTGTCTGCTGGTGCACATGAAGTCTGGGAGCTGGAGTGTGGGGATTGGAGAGCAAACCCAGTGGTAAGACTGCTGTTGGCTGTGAGGAGACAGCCTGAGGGGATGGAGGGGGAGGAAATCCATAACCAAGAATACCTGTGGAGGAAACCCGGACTGCCATGGAAGCATGGTGACACTGTTGAGTGACACGCAGAGGGTGGAGTTGCCACTGAAGTCTCTCCCTCCCCACCTGCCAGCCACTGTCCCCCTCCCCACCAGGTGCTAGGAAAGGGAAGACAGAGAAAGAAAAAAAACTGTATGTTTTCACTTATATGTGAAATCTAAAGAATTAAATGAATGAACAAATATAAGAGAAACAGACTCACAGATAGGGAAAACAGATTGGTGATTGCCAGAGGGGCGAGTGTTGCGGGGAAGGGAAAAATAGGTGAGAAGGATTAAGAGGTACAAACTACTAGGTATAAAATACATAAGTTACAAGGATGTAATTTACTACATAGAGATATAGCCAATATTTTATAACTTTATATTGAGTATAATCTGTAAAAATAAATTACTATGTTGTACACCTAAAACTAATATAATATTGTAAGTTAACTATACTTCAATTAAGAAAAAGCAAAAAATAATTTTTATAATCTTTTATTAGATCTTTATATTGCAAAGATTTTACAATATTATTGAACTTACAGACTTTTGAAATCGATGAACACCATAAATACTGCATGTTAATTGTAGATTACTTAGTTTTCTTTTTTTCTGAGGAATTTTTATACTGTAGAATAATGTTTTTCTGGACAAAGAATGATTGTAAAAAAATTATTTTACTGCAGTATATTTAAAATGTGCTCAGCCTCAATAACAAAAATCCAAATAAAATTATTTTAAGCAATATCAAAATTCTGGAAATCAGAAAGTTCCATTATGATTAATACAGGGGTCAAAATTATTTTTGGAGTTCAAATTTCTTTCTTTTACTCAACTTGCCCTTCTCAGCATATTTTTTCTATGTAACTTTTCTCATGGTTTCAAGAAAACCACTGCAATACCAGAATTATATGTATACCTTAAAATGTTTTTTTCAGGAGAGGAGTACATCCTACAACAAACAAGGAATACTCTCAAGAATATTCTCAATATACTTCCCCTTAGTAATATTGCCCAAATTGTTGAATATATTTTGCATATTTTTTTTCAGCACCAAGTGGAATTGGACTTCATGATTAGACTATAACAATTGTAATTCCACCCTTGAGTTAGGGCCTAGATTACACATATCCTAAATCCAATGCAGTTTGAATATCTAAAAAAAATTTGTATTTTTTTAACAAAGAAGAGAAGTAAAAATTTGTTAATGACCAACACAAATTATTTTCAACAACTACATATTTAGGAAAATGAAAGACTTAGAAAATGAAAAGATGGAAATGTTATACCATGTAATAAAATTCAGCATAGGAGAAAAGATGGAAAATAAGTAATGTCAGAAAAAATAGATTACTTATTTGATATAATTAGGGACCAGTGTTAAATCATTTGATGTAATATAAGTCGGCTTTAATAAATCAGTTGACACCATGTCTCAAAATCTTACTAAGAAGTTAATTGAAATTGGCTTGGATACGAGCACTGTCACTTAGACTGAAACAAACAGACCATGAATAAAAATTAATGATAAATGACATGTAGGAAATGTTTTCAATTGAGAAAAATTAACATCGCTATAAATACTGTGAAAATGTAAATGTTTTTTATCAATGTGAATAACAATTAAATTTTTCCAAAGAAATTACAAAGGAAGTAAATTAATTCAAAGTGTTTTAACATTGTTTTTATTGTTCACTGCTTTTTTGGATGCTTGAACTTGTGATAGAAAAGAAGCTAATGAAAGATTGTACACAGGATTTTACTTTTCCCCCAAAATGATACAGCTGTGAACATCCCTTCAAGTCTTAAATTTATGGTATTTATGGCTTAAAAGACGTTTCCATTAGAAAGGTTTTTCTGATGTATGTCAAAGTGTCAGCATCTTTGAAGGAAGACGTTATTTAAACCTATCAACTTTCTTTTCTTGGGGTAGTTTTCTTATGTGTACTTTTACATTTTGTATTGCAATTCAGTTTCTTAATATTATGTCTGTGCATGCTGTATGTTTGTCTGACCTTTATTATTTATTTAACTAGCCAGGTCAAAATCACTTAGAAAATCTAAATGAAAGATAGTCTCTCTATTCATGGCAATTACAGACAACTGAAAAATGTTTCTTGGATAAATTTTCAACTTGTTTTATCTATTTAACAATTTTTTTACGCAGTGCTTAGTATTTGCCTGGCATTGTTCTAAGTTTTCTTTACAATATCTCATATATTGATAAAATAATAATTATATTTAATAATAAATAGTATTTTCTCACTTAAAACAATTTGAAACTTTCATATTTTCCCCATTCTCTCCATAAACTCTGCTAGACAGCCTGGGTTTCAATAACCAATCACAAAATTGCAGGAACAAATTACTGAAGCCTTGGTGACAAAAAACACCATGAAAGCATTATAATGGCCCGACAACTTAAGGACCTTCATACATTTAGAAAGAAAACCTATTTCTTTCATCCATTATTTAGGTTTTTGGCTATATGTAAGAAAAGGTAATACTATTTACATGCATAGTACAAACAGAACCAGAGTCACAGATACAGAAAACAAATATGTGATTGCCAGAGGGGAGGGGGTGGGGGGGATGATAGAAATAGGAGATAGAGAAATAAGAGGTACAAACTTCCAGTTACAAGATAAATGAGTCATGGGTATGAAATGTAGTGTGGGAATATAGTCAATAATTATATAATATCTTTGTATGGTGACAGATTGTAACTAGACTTTCTGTGGTCATCATTTGAAAGGTGTAAAATATTGAATCACTATGTTGTGCACCAGGAATTAACATAGTGTTGTAGGTCAATTATACTTCAAAAGAAAACAAATAAAAAAACAAACAAACAAACTCATAGGAAAATAGATTAGATTTGAGGAAAGGGAATTGAATGAAGGTAGTCAAAAGTACATATTTCTAGTTATAAGATAAATAATGTACAACATGATTAATATAATTAACACTGCTGTGTGTTATATATGAAATTTGTTGAGACAAAATACTTAGAGTTCTCATTACAAGGAAATTTTTTTCTATTTCTTTTATTCTTTATCTATATGAGATGATGGTTGTTCACTAAACTTATTATGGCAATCGTTTCATGATGTGTGTAAGTCAAATCATTAGGCTGTACACCTTAAACTTACACAGTGTTGTATGTCATTTATATCTCAAAAGAACTGGAAGAAAAAAATCATAGATTTTGAAGAGATTATAAAAGATACAGCCAAAACCAAATTTAAAAAATAAACTGAAAATATGGTGAATGGTTTCCATCCTCAAAGGCACTTCACAGTTTAACCCAGGTGGATACTAACCATAATATCTGAATTACATGACTGAGGAAGGTAAGAGTGAAGGACAAAGAAGGACACATTCTGGCTGAGTCAGCTTTCTTTGGGAGCCTTTCCAAGGTTGTAAAATATGTTTTGCTTGTAATTAATAAATCATAACTTTGTCACATTGTCACATGTAAAGCAGGTTGGTAATATAGTCTTTTCGTCTGGGATACATATCCTACCTAAAAATCAGGGCTCTTTTTCTCTAAGGGAGAATGAGATGATAGATGTTTTATTAGGCAATGAATAGTCTCTGAAACCATATACAGGCTGAAACGTAAAGTAAGTATGAAAAAGATAATAATTATATTAAAGAGTATATATTCTTAAAGTGTAAATCAAAATATGTGCAATTTAGGAAGCCACAGTCAATTTTCCTATTGGTATTTGCTTTTGCTTAAAGGGTCAGATTCTAATCAATTTTATAATTTTTAATTTAATGATCAGTTATATCACAGACTGGAAGCCCAGTGATATCAACTTCTATCTTAGTGTCTCTGAATGCTTGGAATTCCTCTCTTAATCTTCAGCTGCATTGAAAGGCTACAAAAGATCTAGCACAAATTCCACATTCGTAAACAAAGATAACCACATTTTAAAAAATTCTATTTCATTTATTTATTTTTTATACAGCAGGTTCTTATTAGTTATCTATTTTATACATATTATATATATATATATATATATATATATATATATGTCAATCCCAATCTGCCAGTTCATCCCACCCCTCTCATCAATTTCCCCCCAAGTGTCCATACATTTGTTCTCTACATCTGTGTCTCAATTTCTGCCTTGCAAACTGGTTCATCTGTACCATTTTCTAGATTCCACGTATATGAGTTAATATATGATATTTGTTTTCTCTTTCTGACTTACTTCACTCTTTATGACAGTCCCTAGGTCCATCCACATCTCTACAAATGACCCAATTTCATTCCTTTTTATGGCTGAGTACTGTTCCATTGTATATATGTATCACATCTTTATCCATTTGTCTGTCTATGGGCATTTAGGTTGCTTCCATGACCTCACCATTGTAGTGCTGCAATGAATATTTGGGTGCATGTGTCTTTTTGAATTATGGTTTTCTCTAGGTATATGTCCAAGGGTGGGATTGCTGCATCATACGGTAATTCTATTTTTAGTTTTTTAAGGAACCTCCATGCTGTTCTCCATAGTGACTGTATCAATTTACATTCCCACCAACAGTGCAAGAGTGTTCCCTTTTCTCCACACCAACTCCAGCATTTATTGTTTCTAGATTTTTTGATGATGGCCATTCTGACCAGTGTGAGATGATATCTCATTGTAGTTTCTTTTTTTTTTTTTTGGTGGTATGCGGCTCTCTCACTGTTGTGGCGTCTCCTGTTGTGGAGCACAGGCTCTGGATGCGCAGGCTCAGCGGCCATGGCTCACGGGTGCAGCCGCTCCACGACATATGGGATCTTCCCAGACCAGGGCACGAAACTGTGTCCCCTGCATCGGCAGGCGGACTCTCAACCACTGTGCCACCAGGGAAGCCCTGATTGTAGTTTTGATTTGCATTTCTCTAATGATTAATGATGTTGAGCATTCTTTCACGTGTTTGTTGGCAATCTGTATAATCCTCTTTGGAGAAATATCTATTTAGGTCTTCTGCCCATTTTTGGATTGGGTTGTTTGTTTTTTTATTATTGAGCTGCATGAGCTGCTTGTAAATTTTGGAGATTAATCCTTTGTCAGTTGCATGTGTTTGCAGTTTTTTACATTTTATTCCTTTTAATTTATTTTTGATCTCATAGAATTGTGATCAGAAGAGATGCTTGATATGCTTTCAAATTTCTTAAATTTACCAAAGCTTGATTTGTGACCAAAGATGTGATCTATCCTGGAGAAAGTTCCGTGTGCACTTGAGAAGAAAGTGTAATCTGCTGGTTTTGTTTGGAATGTCCTATAAATATCAATTGAATCTATCTGGTCTATTGTGTCATTTAAAGCTTGTGTTTTCTTATTAATTTTCTGTCTAGGTGATCTGCCCATTGGTGTAAGTGAGGTGTTAAAGTCCCCCACTATTACTGTGTCACTGTCAGTTTCCTCTTTTATAGCTGTTAGCATTCGTGTTATGTACTGATGTGCTCCTACGTTGGGTGCACATATGTTTAAAACTGTTATAACTTCTTCTTCGATTGATCCCTTGATCTTTATGTAGTGTCCTTCCTTGTCTCTTGTAATATTCTTTATTTTAAAGTCTATTTTACCTGATATGAGTATTGCTACTCCAGCTTTCTTTTGATTTCCATTTGCATGGAATATCATTTTCCAGCCCCTCACTTTCAGTCTGTATGTGTGTCTAGGTCTGAAATGGGTCTCTTGTAGACAGCATATATATGACTCTTGTTTTTGTATCCATTCAGCAAGCCTGTGTCTGTGGTTGCAGAATTTAATCTATGCACATTTAAGGTAATTGTTGGTATGTATGTTCATATTACCATTTTCTTAATTGTTATGGGTTTGTTTTTGTAGGTCTTTCCTTCTCTTGTGTTTCCCACTTAGAGAAGTTCCTTTAGCATTTGTTGTAGAGCTGGTTTGGTAGTGCTGAATTCTCTTAGCTTTTCCTTTTCTGTAAAGCTGTTGATTCCTCCATCGAATCTGAATAAGATCCTTGCTGGGTAGAGTAATCTTGGTTGTAGGTTCTTCCCTTTCATCACTTTAAAGATGTCATGCCCCTCCCTTCTTGCTTGTAGAATTTCTGCTGAGAAATCAGCTGTTAACTTTATGGGAATTCCCTTGTATATTATTTGTCATTTTTCCCTTGATATTTTTAATAATTTTTCTTTGTCTTTATTTTTTGTCAATTTGATTACTATGTGTCTTGGCATGTTTCTCTTTGGGTTTATCCTGCCTGGTACTCTCTGCCCTTCCTGGACTTGGGTGGTTATATCCTTTCCCATGTTAGGGACGTTTTCAACTATAATCTCTTCAAATATGTTCTCAGGTCCTTTCTCTCTCTCTTCTCTTTCTGGGACATCTATAATTCGAATGTTGGTGCATTTAATGTTGTCCCAGTGGTCTCTTTGGCTGTCTCCATTTCTTTACATTCTTTTTTCTTTATTCTATTGTGCAGCAGTGAATTCCACCATTCTGTCTTCCAGGTCACGTATCCATTCTTGTGCCTCAGTTATTCTGCTATTGATTACGTCTAGTGTATTTTTCTTTTCAGTTATTGTATTGTTCATCTCTTTTTGTTTGTTCTTTAATTCTTCTAGGTGTTTGTTCTTTAATTCTTTTAGGCCTTTGTTAAACATTTCTTGCATCTTCTCGATGTTTGCCTCCAATCTTTGACCAAGATCCTGGATCATCTTCACTATTAGGGTTCTGGATTCTTTTTCTGGATGGTTGCCTATCTCCACTTCATTTAGTTGCTTTTATGGCTTTTATTTTGTTCCTTCCTCTGGTACATAGTCCTCTGCCTTTTCATTTTGTCTGTCTTTCTGTGAATGTGGTTTTTAGTTTCACAGGTTGCAGGACTGTAGTTCTTCTTGCTTCTGCTGTCTGCCCTCTCAAACTCTTAATTTATAAATAGGCTTAACTACACTGTTTACGATACCCAAGCATGAAACAATAAGTGCACATCAACAGATAACTGGCTTAAGAAAATGTGGTCTATCTATCTATCTATCTATCTATATAAATAAAATGACATATTACTCAGCCATGAAAGAGAATGAAATATTAACATTTGTAGCAGCATGGGTGGACTGAGAGATTATTATAGTGAGTAAAGTAAGTCAGAGAAAGACAAATACTATATGATGTCACTTATTTGTGAAATATAAAAGTAATACCAAAATAAATCTGTATACAAAACAAAACCAGACTCATAGAAATAGGAAACAAACTTATGGTTACCAAAGTGAGAGGGAGATGGAGAGGGACAAGTTAGGAGTATCAGATTAACAAACTACTAGGCATAAAAATAGATAAAGTACAAGGCTTTACTGTATAGCACAGGGAATTATATTCAATATCTTGTAAGAATGTACAATGAAATGTAATCTGAAAAAAATAACTAAATCATAATGCTGTATACCTGAAACTAATACAATATTATAAATCAACTTTACTTCAATAAATAAATAAAAGGGAAAATAAAAATAGGCTTAACAAAGCTGTAAACAGCCCGAGTTATAATTAGTATTAGAGAAAAGATCTTATATTTAGATCAATGACCACTTTGACCTCAGAGGCAACACACTTAGTCAATTATTATGTACCATAAAGACATTCTGCACTGTGTCAGGAGAACAGAAAAAACTCACCTTATTTCAAGTACAAAGGATTTCAGTTCAGGACATTAGAGAATCCCATGATTGTCAGAAGTTTTGGGCGAGTGAAGGTGGAGGAAGTAACTGGTAGAAAGTGATGAATTTCAGAGGAAGTTACATCCTTAGAATTTCTCAGCAGTCCACATTCTACATCATAGAGAGAAATAAATTTTCTTTATATCACGTGAATTACATGCATATACACAGAGAAATATGATTTAAGGCAAATTGAAGTTACAGTTAAAACACAGAGAAGTGAAAAAATATTTTTTCTTGCAAATATTTTTCTAATGGCATAGACATTTATTTCACAAAGGACTGAAATGGTTAACTGGGAACATATTGTATCTCTTATCACCTCCTTTTGTGCTTCTTGATTTTTGCACAACAGTTATTAAAACATGGCTGTTTTTGAGGTTGAATAACAGTTTATTCTTTCCAAATCTATGTCTAGACTCAAACTCTGAAAATTATGAGTACATGAATACATACTCATATTTGTTCAAAGGGAACATTATTTTTAAAACATAAATCCTCTGATTTTATAAATAATTTTGTTATGATAAGAATAAAGTTTTAAAATGAGAAAATTGAGTTTAAAATAAATGTATAATAATTTTCAATAATTCTCAGTTTCATTGTAATTTAATAATGCTGCCTAAATTTTCTAAGTTAGGAACATATGACCTAGAAATGTTGATTCACTTACTTTGATGAAACAGTGGCAGAATATCACATTAGTTACATTGGCCATCAAATGAATGAACAATTTTACTGAAGTAAAAATTACACTTGAAATGAATATTGCCTAAATAAATATGTGTAAATTTACAAACTCATGATAAATGGGATCATGACAATGAAAGAGTTCAAGGTATCTACTGTAAGACTAATTTTATTCTAATACTATTAGCTGAATTTAAGAATAATATTAATAAAAGCATATAAATAAATACATATGATGGACACTAAAGAGTCAGATCTAAAATTGTATTCTGCTTATGATTATTCTTGATGAAAAACTGTGGATGTTAATTTCTGATATCATTTATAGTCCAAATTAACTTTAATGAAATATACTATTTGTCATGTCTCCTGGAAGTATGTTTGTTCAAAATATCAACTGATTTGGAGTTTATGTAAAATAAAAGAGAACATCATGTATATTTGTACAACTGCACCCTGTTTTTTGTCAAGAATTTCAACATTCTCTTCCTTTTGTAATTACCAATCTTTTCTATAAAAGCTAAGGTTCAGAAGGCCAAGGTACAAGAGAGAAGGCTACAAGTACCTTTTCCACTCTATATCAACTTCATTCAAAATCACAATTGAAAGGACTCACATAAAAAAAATATATCAAAAATATATTTTCAATGTTTTGTTGTATTTGGAGAAAAGCACTATAATTACCTCATTATTTATACAATAGGAAAATCGTTATGGTTCATCACAATAAGGTTTTAATTCTGATATTAATTTGCTCTTGCATAAATGCTAAATGATAAAATTGAACAGATTGTCAAAGAGTGGTGTTTTATACTATACACATTAAGGTACTGAAAACTTTTAGTTGCCTTTGAATTTTGAATGAATAAGATTTAAGAAAGTTAAAATCTATTATTTTTTTTCTCTTAGATGAATAATGAAAATTGAATAGAATACCTCTATTAGTAGTGGAGAAAATCCAGCAGATTTCTAGGATATTATTCTAATGAACTAGGGATGTTTTTTAATAAATTATATATATATATATATATATATATATATAATTACTTCTCCTTGATATCCCATAGACATAATACATTTTTGTAAAGGCTAAATAATTTCCATATATATTTAATGCAGAATATTATTTTAAAATTAAAAGAATACCAGTTGTGTGAAGTGTCAGAACCATAAGAATTTTCAATAATTACAACCCAGGTATGACTGCAACTGACAGGTTAAGAGCAAGGTTAGAAAATGACAATGTGATATGAGTTTTGAACTAGAAATGTTCAGTTATAGACTGTGTCTAGTTGTTTATTCTAAAAGCAATTTGTGGGCTTCCCTGGTGGCGCAGTGGTTGAGAGTCCGCCTGTCGATGCAGGGGACACGGGTTCGTGCCCCGGTCCGGGAAGATCACACATGCCGTGGAGCGGCTAGGCCCATGCACCATGGCCGCTGAGCCTGTGCGTCCAGAGCCTGTGCTCCATGGCGGGAGAGGCCACAACAGTGAGAGGTCCACATACTGCAAAAAAATAATAATAATAAAATTTAAAAAATAAATAAAAAATATAATGAAAGCAACTTTTTCTATGAATGGTTTCTTCACAGTCTGTAGATCAGTCCTCCTATTGCAGTTTTTGTTAATATTTGTATTAAAAGCCAACCTTATACTGTTTGTAATGAATGTACACCAAGGCTGACATAGCTCTGGCTGAGATTATAATCTGGATTACTTGAAATCATTTCCCAATTATCCCAAACATAAATTCATAAAGTATTTACGAATATCTTTAAATCAATATTGTTTTCCCTTCCAGTGCACCTCTAGCATTATTTTATACTGTACATATTTGTACTTAAGAATCTTAAATATTGTACATGAATTTTTGTTAGGTAAATATTTTATTGATGATTTCTTTCACCCCCAAAATCCCATGACATTTGAAGCTATTTTTTATGTACATACTTTATAATACTTTTGTCAATAAGCTTACGTTTATAGATACAGAATAGTCAAATATGATATTTGAATTCAGTGTTTAATTAATGACATAAATCACCTAAGTTATCATCAATGATGAAACATTAATGAACTGTATGCTTTCCAGATAGTACAGGTAAACTTTAAATAAATTATATAAGAAAAATTGGTGAATCTTGCCTATATGTTCTTATACCTGCTAAGTTAATTATTGTTCATACTTACTGATCAAGCTCTAATCAATCAACATCAAACACACATTATATCTTCTGATTTAAACAAAATAAGTACTCTCGTAATTAAAGGAATATAGTATATACATATATATGTATACATATGTGTGTGTGTTTATATATATATATATATACATATATACATATAACACAAATGAAATATAGGTAAAATTTGACAAAGCATGTACCTTTATTTTATTTTATTTTATTTTTACATCTTTATTGGAGTGTAATTTCTTTACAATGGTGTGTTAGTTTCTGCTTTATACCAAAGTGAATCAGTTATACATATACATATGTTCCCATATCTCCTCCTTCCTGCATCTTCCTCCCTCGAACCCTCCCTCTCCCACCCAACCAGGTGGTCACAAAGCACTGAGTAGATCTCCCTGTGCTATGCAGCTGCCTCCCACTAGCTATCTGTCTTATGCTTGGTAGTGTATATATGTCCATGCCACTCTCTCGCCTCATCACAGCTTACCCTTCCCCCTCCCCATATCCTCAAGTCCATTCTCTAGTAGGTCGCTGTCTTTATTCCTGTCTTACCCCTACGTTCTTCGTGACTTTTTTTTTTCTTAACTTCCATATATATGTGTTAGCATATGGTACCTGTCTCTCTCTTTCTGACTTACTTCACCCTGTATGACAGACTCTAGGTCCATCCACCTCATTACAAATAGCTCAATTTTGCTTCTTTTTATGGCTGAGTAATATTCCATTGTATATATGTGCCACCTCTTCTTTATCCATTCATCCGATGGTGGATACTTAGGTTGTTTCCATCTCCGGGCTATTGTACATAGAGTTGCAATGAACATTTTGGTACATGACTCTTTTTGAATTATGGTTTTCTCAGAGTATATGCCTAGTAGTAGTATTGCTGGGTCATATGGTAGTTCTATTTGTAGTTTTTTAAGGAATCTCCATACTGTTCTCCATAGTGACTGTACCAATTCACATTCCCACCAGCAGTGCAAGAATCTTCCCTTTTCTCCACATCCTCTCCAGCATTTATTGTTTCTAGATTTTTTGATGATGGCCAATCTGACTGGTGTGAGATGATGTCTCACTGTAGTTTTGATTTGCATTTCTCTAATGATTAATGATGTTGAGCATTCTTTAATGTGTCTGTATATTTTCTTTGGAGAAATGTCTATTTAGGTCATTGGCCCATTTTTGGATTGGGTTGTTTGTTTTTTTGATACTGAGCTGCATGAGCTGCTTGTAAATTTTGGAGATTAGTCCTTTGTCAGTTTCTTCATATGCAAATATTTTCTCCCATTCTGAGAGTTGTCTTTTGGTCTTGTTTATGGTTTCCTTTGCTGTGCAAAAGCTTTGAAGTTTCATTAGGTCCCTTTTGTTTATTTTTATTTCCATTTCTCTAGGAGGTAGGTCAAAAAGGACCTTGCTGTATTTTATGTCATAGAGTGTTCTACCTATGTTTTCCTCTAAGAGTTTGACAGTTTCTGGCCTTACATTTAGGTCTTTAATCCATTTTGAGCTTATTTTTGTGTATGGTGTTAGGGAGTGATCTAATCTCATTCTTTTATATGTACTTGTCCAGTTTTCCGAGCACCACTTATTGAAGAGTCTGTCCTTGTTCCACTGTACATTCCTGCCTCCTTTATCAAAGATAAGATGACCATATGTGTATGGGTTTATCTCTGGGTTATCTATGCTGTTCCACTGATCTATCTTTCTGTTTTTGTGCCAGTACCATACTGTCTTGATTACTGTAGCTTTGTAGTATAGTCTGAAGCCAGGCAGACTGATTCCTCCAGTTCTGTTTTTCGTTCTCAAGATTGCTTTGACTATTCGGGTCTTTTGTGTTTCCATTCAAATTGTGAAATGTATTGTTCTACTTCTGTGGAAAATGCCAGTGGTAATTTGATAGTGATTGCATTGAATCTGTAGATTGCTTTGGGTAGTAGAGTTATTTTCACAATGTTGATTCTTCCAATCCAAGAACATGGTATATCTCTCCATCTATTTGTATCATCTTTAATTTCTTTCATCAGTGTCTTATAATTTTCTGCATATAGGTCTTTTGTCTCCTTACGTAGGTTTATTCCTAGATATTTTATTCTTTTTGTTGCAATGGTAAATGGGAGTGTTTTCTTGATTTCACTTTCAGATTTTTCATCATTAGTATATAGGAATGCCAGAGATTTCTGTGCATTAATTTTGTATCCTGCTACTTAACCAAATTCATTGATTAGCTCTGGTAATTTTCTGGTAGCATCTTTAGGATTCTCTATGTATAGTATCATGTCATCTGCAAACAGTGACAGCTTTACTTCTTCTTTTCCGATTTGGATTCCTTTTATTTCCTTTTCTTCTCTGATTGCTTTGGCTAAAACTTCCAAAACTATGTTGAATAAGAGCAGTGAGAGTGGGCAACCTTGTCTTTTTCCTGATCTTAGTGGAAATGCTTTCAGGTTTTCACCACTGAGGATGATGTTGGCTGTAGGCTTGTCATATATGGACTTCATTATGTTGAGGAAAGTTCCCTCTATGCTACTTTCTGCAGGGTTTTTATCATAAATTGGTGTTGAATTTTGTCAAAAGCTTTCTCTGCATCTATTGAGATGATCATATGGTTTTTCTCCTTCAATTTGTTAATATGGTTTATCACATTGATAGATTTGCATATATTGAAGTATCCTTGCATTCCTGGAATAAACCCCACTTGATCATGGTGTATGATCCTTTTAATGTGCTGTTGGATTCTGTTTGCTAGTATTTTGTTGAGGATTTTTGCATCTATGTTCATCAGTGATATTGGCCTGTAGTTTTCTTTCTTTGTGACATCCTTGTCTGGTTTTGGTATCAAGGTGATGGTGACCTCGTAGAATGTGTTTGGGAGTGTACCTCCCTCTGCTATATTTTGGAAAAGTTTGAGAAGGATACATGTTAGCTCTTCTCTAAATATTTGATAGAATTCACATGTGAAGCCATCTGGTCCTGGGCTTTTGTTTGTTGGAAGATTTTTAATCACTGTTTCAATTTCAGTGCTTGTGATTGTTCTGTTCATATTTTCTATTTCTTCCTGGTTCAGTCTTGGCAGGTTTTGCATTTCTAAAAATTTGTGCATTTCTTCCAGGTTGTCCATTTTATTGGCATAGAGTTGCTTGTAATAATCTCTCATGATCTTTTGTATTTCTGCAGTGTCAGTTGTTACTTCTCCTTTTTCATTTCTAATTCTATTGATTTGCGTCTTCCCCCTTTTTTGTTGATGAGTGTGGCTAATGGTTTGTCGATTTTATCTTCTCAAAGAATGAGCTTTTAGTTGTATTGATCTTTGTTATTGTTTCCTTCATTTCTTTTTCATTTATTTCAGATCTGATTTTTATGATTTCTTTCCTTCTGTTAATTTTGGTTTTTTTTTTTTTTTGTTCTTCTTTCTCTAATTGCTTTAGGTGCAAGGTTAAGTTGTTTATTCGAGATGTTTCCTGTTTCTTAAGGTAGGATTGTATTGCTATAAACTTCTCTCTTAGAACTTCTTTTGCAGCATTCCACAGGTTTAGGGTCGTTGTGTCTCTATTGTCATTGCTTCTAGGTATTTTTTTATTTCTTCTTTGATTTCTTCAGTGATCACTTTGTTATTTATTAGTGTATTGTTTATCCTCCATGTGTTTGTATTTTTTACAGATCTTTTCCTGTAATTGATATCTAGTCTCATATCATTTTGTCGGAAAACATACTTGATAAAATTTCAATTTTCTTAAATTTACCAAGGGTTGATTTGTGACACATGATATGATCTATCCTGGAGAATGTTCTATGAGCACTTCAGAAAAATGTGTATTTTGTTGTTTTTGGATGGAGTGTCCTATAAATATCAATTAAGTCCATCTTATTTAATGTATCATTTAAAACTTGTGTTTCCTTATTTATTTTCATTTTGCATGATCTGTCCATGGTTGAAAGTGGGGTATTAAAGTCCCCTACTATGAATGTGTTACTGTCGATTTCCCTTTTTATGGCTGTTAGTATTTTCCTTATATATTGAGGTGCTCCTATGTTGGGTGCATAAATATACACAATTGTTATATCTTCTTCTTGGATCGATCCCTTGATCATTATGTAGTGTCCTTCTTTCTCTCTTCTAATAGTCTTTACTATAAAGTCTCTTTTGTCTGATATGAGAATTGCTACTCCAGCTTTCTTTTGGTTTCCATTTGCATGGAATATCTTTTTCCATCCCCTTACTTTCAGTCTGTATGTGTCTCTAGGTCTGAAATGGGTCTCTTGCAGACAGCATATATATGGATCTTGTTTTATTTATCCCTTCAGCCAATCTGTGTCTCTTCATGGGGGCATTAAGTCCATTTACATTAAAGGTATTTATCGATATGTATGTTCCTATTCCCATTTTCTAAATTGTTTTAGGTTCGTTATTGTAGCTCCTTTCCTTCTCTTGTGTCTCTTGCCAAGAGAAGTTCCTTTAGCATTTGTTGTAAAGCTGGTTTGGTGGTGCTGAACTCTCTCAGCTTTTGCTTCTTGGTAAATGTTTTAATTTCTCCATCAAATCTGAATGAGATCCTTGCTGGGTAGAGTAATCTTGGTTGCTGGTTTTTCTCCTTCATCACTTTAAATATTCTTCCACTCCCTTCTGGCTTGCAGCGTTTTTGCTGAAAGATCAGCTCTTAACCTATGTGGATTCCCTTGTGTGTTATTTGTTGTTTTTCCCTTGCTGTTTTTAATATGTTTTCTTTGTATTTAATATTTGACCATTTGATTAATATGTGTCTTGGTGTATTTCTCCTAGGATTTATCCTGTATGGGACTCTCTGTTCTTCCTGGACTTGATTAACTCTTTCCTTTCCCATATTAGGGAAGTTTTCAACTATAATCTCTTCAAATATTTTCTCAGTCCCTTTCTTTTTCTCTTCTTCTTCTGGGACCCCTATAATTCGAATGTTGGTGTGGTTAATGTTGTCCCAGAGGTCTCTGAGACTGTCCTCAGTTCTTTTCATTCTTTTTTCTTTATTCTGCTCTGCAGTCGTTATTTCCACTATTTTATTTTCCAGGTCACTATCCATTCTTCTGCCTCAGTTATTCTGCTATTAATGCCACCTAGAGTATTTTTAATTTCATTTATTGTGCTGTTCATTGTTGCTTGTTTCATCTTTATTTCTTGTAGGTCCTTGTTAAATGTTTCTTGCATTTTGTCTCTTCTGTTTCCAAGATTTTGGATCATCTTTACTATCATTATTCTGAATTCTTTTTCAGGTGGACTGACTATTTCCTCTTCATTAGTTAGGTCTGGCGGGTTTGTATCTTGCTCCTTCATCTGCTGTGTGTGTTATTGTCTTCTCATTTTACTTATTTACTGTGTTTGGGGTTTCCTTTTTGTTGGCTGCAGGTTCGTAGTTCCTGTTTTTTTTGGTGTCTGTCCCCAGTAGCTAAAGTTGGTTCAGTGGGTTGTGTTGGCTTCCTGGTGGAGGGGACTAGTGCCTGTGTTCTGGTGGATGATGCTGGATCTTGTCTTTCTGGTGGGCAGGTCCACGTCTGGTGGTATGTTTTGGAGTGTCTGTGGACTTATTATGATTTTAGGCCGCCTCTCTGCTAATGGATTTTGTTGTGTTCCTGTTTTGCAGGGTATTTTGCATAGGGTGTCCAACAGTGTAGCTTGCTGGTCGGTGAATGAAACTGGGTGCTGGTGTTGACATGGAGATCTCTGGGGGATTTTCACAATGTGATATTATGCGGAGTTGGGAGGTCTTCTGTAGGCCAGTGTCCTGAAGTTGGCTCTGCCACCTCAGAGGCACAGCACTGACTCCTGGCTACAGCACCAAAAGTCTTTCATCCACATGGCTCAGAATAAAAGGGAGAAAATGTAGAAAGAAAGAAAGAAAGAAAGAAAGAAAGAAAGAAAGAAAGAAAGAAAGAAAGAAAGAAAGAAAGAGGAAGAAAGAAGAGAAAGAAAGAAAGAAAGAAAGAAAGAAAGAAAGAAAGAAAGAAGAAAGAAAGAAAGAAAGGAAGAAAGAAAGGAGGGAGAGAGGGAGGGAGGGAGGGAGGGAGGAAGGAAGGAAAGAAGGAAAGAAAAAAGAAAGAAAGAGAGAGAGAAGACAAAATAAAATAATATAAAATAAAGATATTAAAATAAAACAATTATTAAGGAAAAAAAAATTTAAAGAAAAAGAAAGAAAAAACAAAAATGGACAGATGGAACCCTAGGACAAATGGTGGAAGCAAAGCTATACAGACAAAATCTCACACAGAAGCAACCACATACACACTCACAAAAAGAGGAAAAGGGGAAAAAATCATAAATCCGGCTCTCAAAGTCCACCTCCTCAATTTGGGATTATTCATTGTCTATTCAAGTATTCCACAGATGCAGGTACATCAACTTGATTGTGGAGCTTTAATTTGCTGCTTCTTAGGCTGCTGGGAGAGATTTCCCTTTCTCTTTGTTCTCACAGCTCCCAGAACTCAGCTTTGGATTTGGCCCTGCCTCTGCGTGTAGGTCGCCGGAGGGAGTCTGTTCTTCGCTCAGACAGGATGAGGTTAAAGGAGCAGCTGCTTTGGGAACTCTGGCTCACTCAGGCTCGGGGGAGGGAGGGGTACGGAGTGCAGGGCGATCCTGTGGCGGCAGACGTTGCACCAGCCTGAGGCGTGCCCTGCATTCTCCCTGGGAAGTTGTCCCTGGATCCTGGGACCCTGGCAGTGGCGGGCTGCACAAGCTCTCCAGAAGGGGTGTGTGGATAGTGACCTGTGCTCGCACACCAGCTTCTTGGTGGCGGCAGCAGCAGCCTTAATGTCTCATGCCCGTCTCTGTGGTCTGCACTGATAGCCGTGGCTTGCGCCCGTCTCTGGAGCTCCTTTAAGCAGCACTCTTAATCCCCTCTCCCCACACACCAGGAAACAAAGAGGGAAGACCTCTTCAACAGGTCCAGACTTTTCCCCGGACTTCCTCCCGGCTAGCCGTTGTACACTAACCCCCTGCAGGCTGTGTTCACGCCGCCAACCCCAGTCCTCTCCCTGTGCTCTGACCGAAGCCTGAGACTCAGCTCCCAGCCCCGCCTGCCCCGGCAGTTGAGCAGACAAGCCTCTCGGGTTGGTGAGTGCCAGTTGGCACCGATCCACTGTGCAGGAATCTCTCCACTTTGCCCTCCACACTGCTGTTGCTGTCCTGTCCTCCGTGGCTCCAAAACTTTTCCCCTCTGCCACCCAAAATCTACCCCCACGAAGGGGCTTCCCAGTGTGTGGGAACCTTTCCTCCTTCACAGCTCCCTCCCACTGGTGCAGGTCCCATCCCTATCCTTTTGTCCTGCTTATTTTTTTTTTTGCCCTACCCAGGTACATGGGGACTTTCTTGACTTTTGGGAGGTCTGAGGTCTTCTGCCAGAGTTCAGTAGCTGTTCTGTAGGAGTTGTTCCACATGTAGATGTATTTCTGGTGTATCTTGGTAATTTTTTGTACAGGAATCGTTTTAGGTTTCGGATCATCCGCCATGATCACAAACCATGTATCTTTAAAATAAGTTTTTGGAAAGAAAACTGAGTGAAGAACATTCCAGGAATACTATACCATTCCTAAATTGTTTCAAAATTATTGTATAAACACATCCATTTGAAAAAAATGTTATGGATAAGTTTCAACTGTACCAACGACACCAGTTGTAATTACAATAAACATGTCGGATACTGAAACAGAAATTAAAATTATTTGGATTATAGATAAAGGAATTCTACAATTTATGGGCTAAATTTTGGAATAAGACTTCAACATTGAAAATGACAACATATTTTATCTGAGGAAACGTGGATAAATTCTTTTTTTTTTTTTTTTGATCATGCTGTACTGCTTGCAGAATCTTATTTGCTCAGCTGTGATTGAACCCGAGCACATGACAGTGAAAGCACTGAGTCCTAACCACTGGACTACCAGGGAATTCTCTGGATAAATTCCTTTAAAGACAAAACTGCCAAGGTTCAGTCAAGAATAATTGTTTATCTTAAGAAAAATTTAATTTGTAATTAAAAGTTTCCCACAAAGAAAACCCCCGACTCAGATAACTTCATTGAAAAAATCTGCCAAACATATGGAATATGTGGCATAATGGCAATTCTACTCAAGTCTACCCAGAAATTTTAGAGGAGGAATTGTATTAGTCAGGGTTCTTTAAGAAATAGAACCAATAGAGAGAGAAATACAGAGACAGAGAGAGAAAGAGGGACAGAGAGAGAGGGAGCTATTTGATATAGGAAATGGTTCACATGAATGTGGTGGGGGAGAAATCCCACAGTCTGCCATCTGCAAGCTGGAGAACCAGAAAAGCTGGTGGTATAATTCAGTCTGAGGCCAAAAGCCTGGGAATTGGGCCACTGGTTTAAGTCCCAGAGTTTAAAACCCTGATATCCAGGAGCTGTGATGTCTAAAGGCAGGTAGAGATAGATGGTTCAGCTCCAGAAGAGACAGTTTGCCATGTTTAGCATTTTTGCTCCATTCAGGACCCCAAGGGATTGAATGATGCCAGCCTACATCAGAGAGGATGAATCTCTTTACTCAGTCTACTGAATCAGATACTAAAATCCTTTCAGAAACACTCCCACAGACACATCCAGAAATAATGTTGTATCATCTATCTGGGAATCCCTTAGGCCAGTCAACTTGACACATAAAATTAACCATCACAGGGAAAATTCATTCAATGAAGTGAACATTACTCTGATACCATAACCAAATGAAGACATTATAAGAAAATAAAACTATAAATCAATATGTTTTATAAGTATAGGTGCCAAAATTCTTAACAAAATCTTAGCAAGTTGTGTTCAACAATACAAAAGAAAAAAAAAATAGAACCCGAAAAAACCAAAAACATCTCGACTGTCGTTTATTTCATGAAACAAGGTTGTTGTACATTAGCAGATCAATTATTTTAACTTATTAATGTTAAAGTTTTTATTAATTAATCTTATTAATAGACTTAAAAATCATCCTAATGCAGCTGGAAAAGCATTTGGAAAAAATTAATGTTCAGACTTGATAATAATTCCTAGCAAATTAGATATAGTAAGGAATTCCTTTACCCTAATAGAGGGCAACATAGAAACTTAGTCAACATCATACTTAATGGTAAAAAACTCAATATGGGTTAGTGTGGTGACAAGACAGAAACTGGCAGGAAACACAGATAAGAAGAGCTCACACACACACATAAATTATAAAAAAAAATATATGAAAATGTGGAAAAGTGTAGTTTCAATCAATGACACATAGTAAATTATGATAATTGCAAGAGTAAAGCTTAACAAATGGATTGTTTTGTCACAGTGAAATATCATGTTTCTAACAGTTGTAAATAGCTATTCTACACTGTGATCAATGTTCCCAGTTTTGCCTCAATGTTATTTTTCCCTTTTTACATAGTAATAGGATTTTAGCTTTTCTGGTATCTGAGCTAAATATCCCAGTCATCTTTGGAACAAGATATGACCTTGTAGCTAATTTCTGACTAACAAGTATATTAGGCTTTTAATATGCATATTAATTAATGTCCTGAGTTCACATGCAATGTTTCTATAGTGGAGCAGACTATTTTTACTTACAAGCAAATAATATCAGTGTGGTTTCTGTACCCACTTTTTACCCTTGAGTAGCCATGATAAGAACTAAATACCATACACATATATAAAAGGTCTGTGTTTTACAATAGGACCACTCAAAAAAATGAACATGGGGTATTTGTATGGAGGAAAGAGGCATCTATTACCCTTCCCCTTCTGAGACAATCACCTTGGAACTTAATGGGAAGAATCTCCACTTGAACACAGATATGTCAGTAAATATCTCCAGATAAAAGATAAGGCTATGTGCTCAGTTTTACAAACTTGTAATTTCTCCATGATTGTTCGTCTCAAGCCTCTTGAAATACAAACAAATACATCTGGAGTTAAGTAAGTCTCTCCAGGGTCTTTAATATCTATATTGTTGTAAATTAATATGTAAGTCTTTGGTTCAGACCTCAAGATCTGCTCAGAAAGCCCTAAATGCAGAAATACAAAAATATTTTCTCCTAATTCCACATGTGGAAGCTAAGTCATATTTTCAAAATTTGTGTTATGACATCATGCAAAGGGTGTGTCTTGCACTTTGCTTTTCTCTCTTTCTGGTTAGCACTATCCAAATGTGATAGTTGGCATGGTGCCAGTCATGTGGACAATAGTATAGAAGCTTCATAATGAAAATGGCAGAACAGCAAGTTTGAATGAATCTGGCCACTGTTCTGATTTTCTATTTTTGCATAACTAATTACCCCCAAAATTGGCAGGTGAAACCAACAACAATTTTATTACATCTCATGATTTTGTAGTTAGGACATGAATAGCTATGGTGTCTAATTCTTCTACTCTACATGATTTTGACTGAATTTGGGCTCGTATAGCTGGTTTTGTATGGAGGATCCAAGATGCCTTCCCTTAAATGACTAGCCTCTTGGCAGAGAGGCTTAGAAAGCTGGGTCCAGCTCTCTTTCCATGTAGTATCAGTATCTCTGCACCTGTTCTTTCTACCAGGTAACTGAAACTCTCACACAGGAACTGTAAGTTTCAGGAGCAAGTCTTTCAAGACACAGAAAGTGGACACTGTCACACTCAAGGTCAGGGCAAGGAAACTAGTACAATCTTCATTCTGCCATATTCTATTGATCAAAACAGTTACAGAGTCCTTTCAGGTTGAAGGGGAAGACACAGTGAATACATAACTTCACTAGAGAAGTATCAAGAATGTTACCATCTTTAATCTGCTACAGTCTTTGTCATAGAGAAACCTCCATACTTACTGGCATGAATATAACTTTTATGTTAGGTAGAAATAATATTTTATATTCTAAGCAGCTACAGTTACATAGAGTGTCTTTTTAAAATAATGCATCTTTTGTTAGAATTTCTTTGACTAAATACCAAATTCAGAGCTATATTATCTTAATTGAATATTATATATTTACTTTCCTATCTCTAATTCAGGCCACTTTGCTTAGTCATTTTGTACACCATTTTTCTCAAGAAAGTCTCTATTTTTCTCAACATTTATACATATAAACACAAACACTTATATATATATATATACATATATATATATAATATATACGTAAGACATTTCATAGGTTGGACATTTTACTCTCTTTGAATATAACATAAATAACTGATTTTATTGCCTCCAATTTCCTCACAATAATAATGATAAAACCTCATTTTTGGTAATGGCCTCAGTGTTATTAATGCCATTATATTAAAATCAAGTACTAAATAACTTAATAAAAAATAATATATAAATCAATGCCTAAGATATTTGATCATAGTGAATTTTAAACAAATGTTTCCAAAAGTGTCAGTAACTGGGATTTTTCTTTTTTTCCCTCAGGTTAATGTCTCACATCTATTTTTCGTGCCATATTAGATTCTTGAAAAATTGTATGCACGTAAACTGTTAAGACATATGGGAGTTTCTGTAACATGGTGAAGAGCAAATGTTTTATGTTGGCGGAAAAACTAGCGATAAGAAAGGGCAACATTTACAGACATTCTCAGTTCCATTTCTATTGTAAGAATGAAGAATTGAGGTATTATAGTGATGTGGAAAATGTATATTTGATGTCTTTTGAAGAAAAAACTAATAACAGATAGAGGAATAAACCATAGTTCAAGAGAAAGGTACAGAAAGAAAGGGGTGACAGGCTTTTTGCAGCACTTGAGAGAAATCATCTCTTTTGATTGCTTGACATTCCTGAAGAGACTATTGCACATAAAATTTTATGCTAGTATCTGAGCATCTATTTTTATGATAAAGAAATTTTCCAAGCAATCAGAACTTCGATACTTAAAAAAAACTAGTGTATTTTAATAAAAACCATTCCCCAAAATGAAAGGAAAGTTTAAGTTATCCTTTATAAATTTGTTTTAAAGCTAGTCCCAGAAATGTATGCATACTTTTGAGACCTAGTTGGATTTGGGGATATTTTGATAAGGCAGTAATAACTTCCATTAGCACTTAATTAGCATTTGTATCTTCAGGATATTCTGTCAACAACAAATGTACAGGTGTAAAATCTGAGGCATAAAATTGACATGATAAGTCTAAGGCCACCATGGATTTAAAAGTAAATTTTAATCAAACAATACAAAAATCTTAAGACTGATACATAAACTGTTATAAAACAAAGCATGCTATTACTGTGTATGGAGAATGAGTTATTAAAGTCAATAACCTAAGTCTGGACCTCAGTTTTAAAAGTAGTGTCACTCCAAGAGACACTGTTTATGTATGTTTTATGAGTGATCAATGTTAAGATCGGGGTTATTTATTGCACTTTGTTTTTATTGTGGTTTGGGGGGGTAATAATAATTTTTCATGTATTTGATAGAAACAGGTACCATAGAGCCTTAAAACAGTAAACCAACTGTCAATGAGGTAAAAATTTTATATAGTAAAATTCAAGATGTTAACATACTTTCACAATCTAAATTTCATAGCATTTGTCATTTTAAAAAACATTTTATTATAAACATCTTGAAACATAAAAGTAGAGACAATGGTAAAATGAATCATCATGGATACATAACCTAGATGGAAAAATTACTCATTTTTTTAACATTTATTATTTTTTTCTTTTTACTGAAGTATTTTAAAACAAGTCCAAGATATCATGACATTTTATCTCTAAATACTTCAATATAAAACTCTGTGAAATAGGACATTTTCTTATATAACAGCAATCTCATTATCATAGTGAAATAAATTTACAACAATTCTTCTGAATCAACTAATTGGTGGCTATATTAAAAGTTCTGTAATTACCCCCAAAATGCCTTCTTTTAGTTCATTTGTTTTGAAGATTATCTAAACAAAGTATACTGCAATTCATTGTTCTATATCTTAAATAATTTTGCTGTTTGTTTTCATTGCTGTTGTAAAAAAAAAAATCTTGTCTTTTTTCTAATTTCTGTTTGGATCTATGATTTTTAGTTTATTTTCCCTTTCTTTTCTCATTTTTAAAATTGCAATATAATTCAGAGAGCATAAAATTGAGTTTCTTAAAACATGGAATTCAGTGCTCTATAGTATATTCATAAAGATGTGCAACTGTCACCACTGTCTACAAACAGAACATTTTTGTCACCCCAAGAAGAAACCCCATACCAGTCACTTCCTAATTCCCACCCCACCCTTCTCCATACACCTGACAACTACTAATGTACCTCTCTCTATGTATTCGATTACTCTGGGCATTTCATTTGTATGTAATTATTCAACATGTTGTCTTTGATGTTGACTTCTTTCACATAGAATAATGTTTTCAAGGATCATCCATGTGTTATCATGTAGCAGTAATTTGTTATATTATGACTGAATAATATTCCACTGTAAGGATACACCACATTTTCATTCATTCATTCATTCATTCATCCATTGATGGATTTTTAGGTTGCTTCTATGCTTTGCTTTTTACAAGTAATGTTCATATTAACAATCATGCTCAGGTTTTGTGTGGACATATATTTTCAGTTCTCTTGGGAATAAACCTAAAATTGCTAAGTCATGACACCAAAAGCACATGCAACAAAAATGAAATAAATGAGTGAGATTACATCAAACTAAAAAGATTTGCATGGCAAAGGAAACAATCAACAAAATGAAGTGGGGGTCTACAGGAGTGGCAGAGAAAATATTTACAAACCATTTATCTGATGACTGAATATCAAAAACATATAAGGAACTCACTCAACTCAATATTAAAAATATAAATAATCTGATTAAATGAACAAAGAACCTAAATAGACATTTTCCAAAGAAAACATACAAATAACCCACAGGTCTATGAAAAAGTGCCCAATATCCCTAATCATCAGGGAAATGCAAGCCAAAACCACAGTGACAGATTCTTTAAATTCTATAATGCATTACAATTTTCAAAAGTTTCCACACACATGATTTCATATAATCTCATTTAAAAGAAACACAATGAGATATCACCTCACACTTTTTAGGGTGGTCATTATCAAAAAGGTAAGAGATAATAAATGTTGGTAAATGTGTAGAGAAAAGAAAATCCTTATACACAGTTGGTGGGAATATAAATTGGTACAGCCATTATGGAAAACAGTATGGAGGTTCCTCAGAAATTTTAAAACAGATCTACCTATGAATGATATGAATCAGCATTTCCATTTCTGAATATTTATTTAAAGGAATTGAAATCAGGATGTTGAAGATACATCTGCACTCCCATGTTCATTTTATTTGGCAATTATACCTCAATACAACTGGAAAATTATGAAAATAAACAAATTAAATTACTGAGTCATGTGGTAACTTTGTGTTTAACATTTACAGGAACTGGAAAACACAATTTCCAAGATGGCTGCATCATCTTATAATTCCAAAAACAACATATAATGATTTAAATATCTCTATATCCATGCCAGCAATGTTTATTGTCTCTGCCATTTTAAAAACCATCTTAGTGAGTATGAAGTAGTATGTTATAAACAACTTTGATTTGCATTTCCGTATTGAGACCTGATGTTGAGCATCTTTTTCTGTGCTTTTTGCTTATTTGTATATCTTCTTTGGAGGATGTTTATTTTGTTTACTTAATGTTATTTAATATTTATTTAAATATTTAAATATGTGCTTCTTTAAAAAAATATTGATGTATAGCTGATTTACAATGCTGTGTTAATTTCTACTGTACAGGAAAGTGAATCAGTTATACATATATCCACTCTTTTTTTAGATTTTTTTTCTATATAGGTCACTACAGAGTACTGAGTGGAGTTCCCTGTTCTATATAGTAGGTCCTTATTTGTTATCTATTTTATATATAGTAGTGTGTATATGTCAATCCCAATGTCCCAGTTTATCCTTCTTCCTCTTTTTCCTGCTGGTTAGGGTTAGGGTTTTCTGCATCTGTGACTCTATTTCTGTCTTATAAATAAGTTCATTTGTATCATGTTTTTAGATTCCACATATAAGCAATATTATATGATATTTGTCTTTCTCTATCTGACTTACTTCCCTTAGTACGATAATCTCTAGTTCTACCCATGTTGCTGTAAATGATATGATTTTATTCTTTTTTTTTTTTTAATTAGTTAATTTATTTTTGGCTGTGTTGGATCTTCGTTGCTGCACACAGGCTCTCTCCAGCTACGGCGAGCAGGAGCTATATTTCATTGCAGTGTGGGCCTCTCATTGCAGTGGCTTCTCCTGTTGTGGAGCATGGACTCTATGTGTGTGGGCTTCAGTAGTTATGGCACGTGAGGTCAGTAGTTGTAGCTCATGGGCTCTAGAGCGCAGGCTCAGTAGTTGTGGCACACAGGCTTAGTTGCTCCACAGCATGTGGGATCTTCCCAGACCAGGGATCAAACCCATGTCCCTTGCATTGGCAGGCAGATTCTTAACCACTGCGCTAACAGGGAAGTCCCAACATTATTTTATTCATTTTTATGGCTGAGTAACATTCCATTGTATATATGGACCAAGTCTTCTTTATCCATTCTTCTGTCAATGGACATTTAGGTTGTTTCCATGTCTTGGCTATTGTAAAGAGTGCTGCGATGAACATTGGGGTGCATATATCCTTTCAGACCATTTTTTTCTCCAGATATATGTCTGGGAGTGGGATTTCTGGATCACATGTTAGCTCCATTTTTAGATTTTTTAAGGAAACTCCATACTGCTCTCCATAGTGGTTGTACCAATGTATATTCCCACCAACAGTGTAAAAGGGTTCCCTTTTCTCCACATCCTCTCCAGCATTTATGGTGTAGACTTTTTGATGATGGCCATTCTGATCAGTGTGAGGTGATGCCTCATTGTAGTTTTGATTTGCATTTCTCTAATAATTAGTGATGCTGAGCATTTCTAAAGTGCATTTTGGCCATCTGTATGTCTTCTTTGGAGAAATATCTATTTAGATATTCTTCCCATTTTTTGATTGGCTTGTCTGTTTTTTTTTTTACATTGAGCTGCATGGGCTCTTTGTATATTTTGGAGATTAATCCCTTGTCAATTGCTTCATTTGCAAATATTTTCTCCCATTCTGTGGGTCATCTTTTTGTCTTGTTTATTGTTTCCTTTGCTGTGCAAAAGCTTTTAAATTTAATTACGTCCCATTTGTTTATTTTTTGTTTTTATTTTCATTGCTCTAGGAGGTGGATCCAAAAAGATCTTGCTGTGATTTATGTCAAAGTGTGTTCTGCCTATGTTCTCCTCTAAGAGTTTTTTTTATGGTCCAGCCTCACATTTATGTCTTTCATCCATTTCAAGTTAATTTCATGTATGGTGTTAGAGAGTGTTCTAATTTTATTTTATTTTTTTTACATGTAGCTGTCTAGTTTGCATAGCACCACTTATTGAAGAGACTGTTTTTTTCTCCATTGTATATTCTTGCTTTCTTTGGCATAAATTAGGTGACCATGGGTGCATGAGTTTACTTCTGGGCTTTCTATTCTGTTCCATTGATTTATATTTCTTTTTGTGTGCCATTACCATACTGTTTTGATTACTGTAGCTTTGTAGTATAGTCTGAACCCAGGGAGTCTAATTTCTCAAGATCCATTTTTCTTTCTCAGGATTGCTTTGGCTATGTGGGGTCTTTTGTGTTTCTACATAAATTTTAGAATTTTTTTCTCTAGTTCCATAAAAAATTTCATTGGTAATTTGATAGGGATTGCATTGAATCTGTAGATTGCCTTGGGTAATATAGTCATTTTGACAATATTTATTCTTCTAAGAATATAGTAGATCCTTCTATCTGCTTGTGTTACCACTGACTTATTTCATCAGCATCACATAGTTTTTCAGAGTAGAGGTCTTTTGCCTAGGTTTATTCCTAGGTATTTTACTCTTTCTTTTGCAATGGTAAATGGGACTGTTTCCTTGATTTCTCTTTCTGATCTTTAACCATTAATGTATAGGAATGCAAGAGATTTCTGTGTATTAATTTTGTATCCTGTAACTTTACCAAATTCATTGATGTGCCCTAGTAGTTTTCTGGTAGCATCTTCAGGATTTTCTATGTATAGTATCATGTCATCTGCAAACAGTGACAGTTTTACTTCTTTTCCAATTTGGATTCCTTTGATTTCTTTTTCTTCTCTGATTGCCATGGCTAGAACTTCCAAAACTATGTTGAATAAATGTGGTGACAATGGACATACTTGTCTTGTTCCTGATCTCAGAAGGAATGCTTTCAGCTTTTCACCATTGAGAATGACATTAACTGTGGCCTTGTCATATATGGCCTTTATTATTTTGAAGTAAATAACCCAATATTTAAGTGAGTTACTTTTCCTTTTTTGCTGTTGTTATGCTATAAGAAAGAAGTTCCTTATAATATAAATGTTTTGCAAATATTTGTCCCATCTTTAGATTACCATTTCAGTTTTTTGATGGGGTCTTTGAAATACATTTTTTTAAAATTATGAACATGTCAAATTTATTTATTTATTTTCTTTTGTTTCTTGCATTTTTGCTGTGACTTAATCTAAAATCATAAAGATTCATACCTACTTTTCTTTCATGAGTTTTATAGGTTTAACTTTTACATTTAGGTCTTTGATTCACTTTGAGTTAATTTTTGTATGTGGAGGGAGGTAAAAATCCAATCTCATTATTTTGCTTGTGGAGAAAACCATGGAACTCTGTCAAAAACCACTTGACTCTAAACATACGGGTTTATTTCTGGACTCTCAATTCTACTTCACTGATATATATATATATATATATCTGTCATTGTGCCAGTACCACACTGTCTTTAGTACTATAATCCCATAGTAAGTTTTGAAATTGAGAACTGTGTCCTACAGCTTTGTTCTTCTTTTTCAAGGTTGTATAGCTATTCCTTGTAAACTTTGTTGCAGGTGAATGTCATACCTTTTGGCATGTTGTCTTTTCATTCTCATTCATCTCAAAGTATTTTCTATTTCCTTTTAAATTTACTTTTTAACTCATTGATAATTTAGAAATGTGTTTAATCGTTATATATTTGTGAATTTCCCAAATACCTTTTAAATTTATTAAGACTTATTTCATGGCCTGATATATGATTTAACCTCTCCTGGAGAATATTTCATTTACATTTGAGAAATATGTGCATTCTTGAGTTGTGGGGTAGAGTGTTGTATAGATGTCTGTTAGGTTTAGTTTGGCTTGTAGCTTGTTCAACTCTTCTATGTCTTTATGGTCTTGCATCCAATTGTTATATAAATTATTGTAACTGAGATATTGATGTCTCTGAGTCATGGAATCTAGACAACAATATTTCTTTCTAGTTTCG
Organism: Grampus griseus; assembly: GCF_964374135.1. Classification (NCBI taxonomy): domain Eukaryota; kingdom Metazoa; phylum Chordata; class Mammalia; order Artiodactyla; family Delphinidae; genus Grampus; species Grampus griseus. The sequence goes on from NC_139012.1 coordinate 51,797,115, forward strand.
ATGCATTACAATGAACAGCCACATGTGAGAAAAAAAGTGTTTTCTGAACAGTGCTATTATAGAGCAATTGTTTGTGAACTCATGCTATTAGTTAAAGACATAAGTACTAAAATTGAGAGTAGAATTTTTATGCTTTGATAACAATTTAAGATGATAATTTTATATCTGTTGACAATAATATAACAAGAGTTTGTATTCTTTCATTTTGTTTTTATTTTTCTATTAATTTTTATTATATTTTACAAAAGAAATGGTTTGTGATAATTGAAAAAAATCCTTTCTTGTCCATAAACAATTTGAAAAAGATTGAGTATTAGTATTTTCACCAACAGTAGTATATCTTAAACATTTATTTAATTTTTTAGAAAAGGTAACTTTCTCGTTCCACTACCCATTCCAGTCCAGGAAAAATCTCAAATCTCTGTCACTATAAGTATGTGGATAGGTAGTTGGATGGATTCCTAGGTAGGATAGATTTACTTCAGAAAATTTCAGTTTTGTGTGTGTGTGTTCAGTCCTACATCTCAGTTCTAACCTTTACAAGCAATAACAATGACTACATAAAAAGAATATGTTCCTAGATTCAGATGGGCCCAGGAGGTGAAGAAATAGAGAAAATGTCTATAAGTCTTAGAGGGAGATAAAGTGGCAAAAGTTGCTTGTTTGTGTTTGTATATATCTCATTAAGTCATGAGTTTTATAAAGTTTTTGAACATGTTATAAGGCTTAGGGAAGAAGTTAATGAAGATGGAGCAAATAAATATTATAGCTGGGACATAGTGGAATTTAGAAGTGGGGTAGATGGCTCAATCTTGAGCAACAAAAAGAAAAAAAAAATCCACTGTGAATACTGTGATGGTTCTAAGCATATTTATGTGTATGTGTTTGCATGTGTATGTGTGCATACTTTCTCATATTGTTCGTTCATGTAGTATATGAGACTTATTGTTCTTGAATACATTATTCTAATGATGATATTGAAGAGACATAGTTTGTTCAAAAGCATTATCTTTTAAACCCCATAAGCAAAATACTAATAGCATAAAAAACTAATCACCAGGTGGGTAAAGTGTTCGTTCACATGAAACCCATCAATTACTTCAGGACATTTGTACTTGACATAAGTTGTCATTCATGAAATGCTACTTTTGTTTACTGAAATAATTTGTTGTGTGCAGGAATGAACATTTTAATTCAATAATTGTTTAATACCTCATAAGATTTATTCCTAAGACATCTGAAATTCTAAACATTTTGACATATAAGGAGAAAAAAGTCAACTAAATATCCCATTTGTACTTAAAAGTGTGAAGTGTAGATATACTTTGTATTTTTATATCTCCTCCTTTTATTAGACAATTTATAATCTGCATTTCAATGTTTATTACCATTCCCTAAGTAATGTATAAATAAATATATTATTAAAATAATTCTCATAAATATTTAAGGAGCAAATTATATATAATTTTCCAAATTCTCTCATTAGTAAAAAACATTTTCTTACACACTTCCAAAAGTACACCATGTATAGATTTACACAACATCAAAAATCCCCTCTGAAATTATTTTATTTAGTGCATCTACATTATTATAATTTATTACTTTACAGATTCCCCAGAAGAAAAGAAAACAAAACAAAGAAAAATATATGTAAGTTTCTATGGTAATTAACTGGGATGCTAATCACAAATGTGGCATCCTAGATATAGCATAGAGATGACAAGGACCAATTTGTTATCTACCACCATCCTGGAAGCAATTTATATCTCTTATAAAATCTAAGTATGGGGAGGACACTTTTACAATCTTAGTGTCATTAAAATTGTATCATTTAAGTGTCTTCCCATTTTCTTCCAGATTTGTTTTCATCCATCAATATAACAACATAATATAACACCGAAAAAGAATCATTAGGAAAAGCAGTAAAACAAATGAAACAAATAGGAAAGGTAGAGGGATGCTCACCTATTGGTGACTGTCCTTATAGAATAAAACTTGAATAGATTTTTTGTCAGAAGTTTTCAGCATCTCATCATTTTTTACTAATTTGGATATAAAAATTGTTTCCTCTAGTAAATCCCTAAATCTGTGCAATTAATATGATACATTAAGACCTAAAATTTCCAGTTCAATGTGTTTGGTATCTGGTTACCAAAGATATAAAATTGTGTAATTCAAATATATCATCCCAGAGGAAACGTGACCTTTCTATTGTATGTTAACAAAAATAATAGATGATAAATAGAGCAGAAGAATATATATATATATATATATATATATATATATATATATATGATGTAAGCGAATGAGTACTCTAAAGAACTCTGACCCAGAAAAGTCATTTATGAAAATGAAAAGATCAAATAAACGTTGTCAGGAAACATGCATGATAAGAGTACTAATGAAGAGGAGCTCTATCAGAAGTCTCCAACATTTTGAGTCATCTATACTATATTTGTAATTTTGGTTAATATTGAACTTCTGCAATACTTACGAACTTCACCAATTTCAGGATATAGATAAGCAAAAAATGTAAATTTTCATCTCATAATTTTTTATTGAAGTACAGTTGATTTACAATGTTGTGTTAGTTTCAGGTGTATAGAAAAGTGATTCAGTTATACATATATATTCTTTCTCAGATTCTTTTCCATTATAGGTTATTAAAAGATATTGAAATATTTCCCTAGGATGTACAGTAGTTCTTTGTTGTTTATCTATTTTATATATAATAGTGTGTATTTGTTAATTCCAAACTCCTTATTTATCCCTCCCTCTCCACCCCCTTTCCCTTTGCATAAGTTTGTTTTCCATGTTGGTCAATCTATGTCTGTTTTTTAAATAAGTTAATTTGAAACATTTTTTTAGATTCCTCATAAAAGTGATATCATATGATATTTGTTTTTATCTCATCTTTTTTAAAAAAATTGATAACATAAAAGTGACCATTTCCGAGTGAACATTCAGTATCATTTTACACATTCACTATGTTGTGTAACTTATAATTTAGTGTTGTGGAGAGTTTCTCATAAATTCATTTAATCAGTCCTTCTTAGTTTTCTGAATGTTATTTGCCATGAAAACACATTAGATTGGGCCAAATGATTTTTCTGTATTAACTGAGATGGTCATGTTTTTTTTCCCCTTTGTACTTTAAGTGTTGATTTTTAAGAGTGTATTTCTTAATTTTCACATATTTATTAATTTTTCAAATTTCTTTGTTATTGATGTCTGTCCTCTAGCATAATAATCTATTGAGTATTATGTTGTGTGTTAATATATGGTCTGTCCTGAAGAATGTTTCTTGTGTACTTGAAAAGAATGTGTATCCTGTTGTAATTGGGTGGTGTATGTTATGTATATCTGTTACATCTTGTTGGTTTACAGTTGCATTAGTTTCCTGGGTGGCTTAACCAACTCAAATTTATTGATTCATAGCTTTGGAAGTTATAATTCCAAGATCAAGGTGTCAGTGGGATTTTTCCCTTCTGCGGGCTGTGAGGAAGGATCAGTTCAATGCCTCTCTCTTAGCTTCTGGTTGATTGCTAGAAATGTTTGGTGATTCTTGGCTTGGAGAAACATCACTCTAACCTTTGTCTTCATGTTGGCATGGTGTTTCCTTGCATATTTGTTTGCATCCAAATTCCTTTTTATTTCAGCACCAGTCATATTGGAACAGGGACTCACCCTACTCCAGTGTAAACTCATCTTAGCCTAACTAGTTACATTTGCAATGGCCGTTATTTCCAAGTAAACTCATATTCTGAGGTACTGGAAATTTGGACTTTTACATATGAATTTTGGAAGGGACACAATTCAACCTATAACAATAAGATTTTTCCATCCTTCAGTTCTCTTATTACAAAGTGTTGGGGGAGCCCATCAGTTAGGTGGGTGCTTCTGCAGTTGAGGTATCCTTTGGGGTCCTAGCCAGAGTTCTCAGTGGAATCCCTGAACCAGTTTTTAAGATCTGTAGTTGGTTATTGAGTTCCATGCACCAGTTGTGGTGACCTCCATTTTCCCTAATCTTATCTCTCCCCAGACTATTCATTTGTGCTGATCCACTCAGTGTTCAGCTTGGGATGAGAAGTGGACCACTTGGGCCATATCCCAAAAGGCTGGGGAAGTTGAGATCTCATTTTTCTATCACTTTATCCTATGGAGAGATCACAGACTGTGAGGTAACTCTTGGCAGTGAATTGTGCTGCTTTGGAGGAAGGGTGACCCATGTAAGGAAAAACTATTCTTACCTTCTTCAATGAATCTATTCTCATATTTTTCTCCACTGAGGAACTGGAACCTCTCAGCTAGACTCCCAGGCTCCTATAAATGTGTTCTCATCAATAAGTGTTTGTTAAAATTGGTTTTCTATGGAAGTTTGAGGGCTACAACCTCCTTTTTCACCATCTAACTGATTTAATTCTCAAAATTCTTTCAGTAATGTTTGTTAATTTTCTTTACACAAGCCTTAAATCTCCTTCATTAAATTTAATCTTCCTCTTGTTAATCTTTGGACGTTATTGTGAGTGTAATTGTCTACTTATACCCTTTTCAATTTTATTTACTGTGGGTACATTCAAATTTGTATGTTGATCTTGTACTTTGCAACTTTAATTATTTTATTAGCTCTAGTATCTTCCTTGTGGATTCTTTAGGACGTTCTGTATGTAGAATCATGTCATTTGTGAGTAGATATAGTTTTGCTTATATCTTTCCTGTTTAGATAATTTTTACTTCATTTTCTTGCTGAATTGTTCTGGCCGAACTTTCAGTACAAGGTTGAACAGCAGAGGTGGTAGTGGGTTATTTACTCTTGTTCTAGATTTAGGGAAAACTTTTATTCTTTCAAAATTGAGCATAATGTTACCTGTGTGTTTTTCATTAATGCCTTCTATCATGTTTAAGAAGTTCTCTTCTATTCCCAGTCTTCTGTGTTTTCATCATGAAATGGTGTTGGATTTTATCAAATGCCTTTTCTCCCTTAATTTAGACGATCATGTGTATTTTCCCTTCATTCTATCTATGTGGTGTATTATATGGATTATGTTCTTGTCTTGAATTACCCTTGCATTCCTGGGATAAATTGCACTTGGCTATGATGCATAACCCTTTTCATTTGCTGTTTATTTTGACATATTTTGTTGAGGATATTTACATCTATATTCATAAAGGATTCTAGTATGTAATTTTCTTTTCTTGTGATTTATGTGTCTTGATATTAGGGTAATGGTGACCTCAAATAATGAGTTAGGAAGTGTCCCTTCCTTTTCATTTTTTAATGAGTTTTAGAAGGATTGTTGTTCATTTATCTTGAAGTTTTTGTCTTCCAGTGAAGACATCTCTTCCTGGACTTTTCTTTGGTTTGAAGTATTTGATTACTTATTTTACTTGTTCCGTTGTTATCAGGTGCTGAGATTTTCTATTTCTTCTTGAGCCTCTGTATTTCGAAATGTATCCAATTTATCTAGGTCATTTAATAATTACATAATTTTCCTCTAATTCTCTTTATTTCTATAAGTTTGATAGTAAAATCCCCACTTTCATTTGTTTTCAGTTATTTTCATCTTTCTTTTTTTCTTTATCAGATTAGCTAAAGGTATGTCAATTCTGTTGATCTTTTTAAAGAACCACTTTTTGGTATAATTGACTCTCTCAACATTTTTCTTCTATTGTCTCTGTAGTTTCTCTATAATCTTTATAATTTTATTTCCTTCTCCTGGCTTTCAATTTAGTTGGTTCTTGTTTTTCTAGTTCCTCAAGATGTAAAATTAGATTATTGATTTGATGTTTTTCTTTTTTTAATGTAAGCATTTACAGCTCTAAATTTCCCATGGAATATTGTCTTCACTATATCTCTTAAGTTTTGGTATGCTGTGTTTTCATTTTTCTCTATGTATTTTCTAATTTCCTGTGTCATTTCTTCTTTGACCCATTCATTGTTTAACAGTGTGCTGTTTAATTTCCACATATTTGTTTATTTTCTAGGTTTCCTTCTGTTGATTACTAGATTCATTCCATTGTGATCTTAGAAAACACTTTGTACGGTTTTAATCTTTTTAAATTTAATGAGCCATATTGTGGCTTAATGTATGGTCTATCCTCGAGAATACTCCATGTACATTTATAAAGAATGTGTATTCTGCTGTTGTTGGCCAGAGGAATTTATATATGTTTGTTAGGTCTAGTTCATCTATAATATTGTTTAAGCCCTTAATTGCTTTATAGATCTTCTGTCTAGATGTTCTATCCATTATTGAAAGTGATGTATTGATGTTTCCAACTATTGTTGTAGAACTGTCTATTTTTCCTTTCAGTTCTTTCAATGGGTGGATTCCTGGTCCTAGGATACTTCAGCATCAACTGGGAATAAGTCAGAAAACTTGACCTTATGAAGGCATTAGAAATCAGCTGTACATTTAGGTTTAAACTAGAACCCACTTTTTTGTTATGTTTTTGGTGAATATACATCAGAAACAACACCACCTCATATTTATGTTAATTCTCAACTTGCAAAGCATCTTGGCATGCATTAATTATTTTATCTTTTCTGGTAACCATGTGAGCTAGTAGAGACAGTATAGTCATCATTTTATAAACAGAGGACTAATCCTCTGAAGTAGTAAATATAATGCACATGATTACATTCATTCTATATGAAGAGTCAGCTCTGAACTTGCTCTTCCAAATTCTGTTTGTTTTTATTTTTACATATTCTACTCTAGCAGGATATATCACAGTCTGCTAAAGTAAGCTTGTAACCAAAATTTTTCAGTATGTAATGTGAGACAAAGCAGGTTAAGTTATTGTATTGTCTGTCACATTGAATCTTCGTTCAATGTGTCAAATCATTTCATATTTAAAATATTTTTAAAGAAAACACTTTAATATATAATGCCATTTAAAGTTATCTACATATGTGCATTCAAAGAAAGTTAGATATTTTATATAGTATTTCTTTCTTATGTAGGAATTCTTATATAGGAATTATTTCTGTCCTGCAGAAAGCAATTTTAAAGAAAGCATTTTAACAGAAATAATCTTTATTTATTTCTGAATAAAGAATATAAGAATTAGGACTTCTTGATATCAAACATCAGTCCATTTTATGTAAGCTATCACAATCTTCATATTTAAAAGAGTTAAATGAAAATGACAAACTGAATAAGAAAACTTCCTTTCTATAATTTTCTAAAGTAAACTTACAATTAAATGTTAGAGAATTTGAGATGATTAATCCCTTTAGAGTAACTTTCCTGTGTATCTCAAAATGACTTTCTTTACGATATTTTTTATTACTTTATTTTTTAAAATTTTTATTGAGGCATAATTGACATATAACATTATGTTAGTTTCAGTTGTGCCATGCAATGATTTGATATTTGTATACATTGCAAAATGATCTCTTCAGTAAGTCTGGTTAACAGCTATCACCATACATAGTTACGAAACTGTTTTATCTTATGATAAGGACCTTTAAGGTCTACTTTCCAGAATATTTTTAAAAAAGAAAGAGATTAATTGAGACTACTAATCTGGACAGAAGAATTACGAGTGGAGATATAAACTATCATTTTTACATATGAGAATTTGCTCTTGTATATTTTTCTTCTACTTACATTTGTATTTCTTGGCTAACACAGGAAATCTCAGCTACAAATTAAAGTAAAAGTAGTATGAAATTATACAATTTATGTTTGGTTCTTTAATCAGCAAAAAAATGTACATTTTATATAAATGCATCATATCGAGACAGTTTTCTGTACAAGTGAATCTGTGTAAAATTCTAGTTTCAAATCATTTCTACTATAATATCAAAAGTATTTTGATAAGCAGATTTTAATGTAGCTATAAATCAGAGGTAAATCTCAAGGAAACATTAAAAAAAAACTTGTGAAATAAATTACCACAGGTCTTGAAAATTGTAATAATGCAGTATCTTGAGATCACTTGGTAATGTTTAATATTAGATATTCTGTTATTTTTGTCCATGAATTAAACTATTTTAGTTTCATTGTGCTATTTAAATGTAAATATTGATATTAGATGTCATGACTTTATCTTACGGTCTTTTAATCTCATTTTCTGGTAAAAGAACTAAACTCATAAATATATAATAAAGGAATAGAATTCCAATATGCAAATGTTACATAAATGACTATTATGTGGACTGCCTTTTTCCATACCTTATGATATATATTATCTATGATGTATTTTTGTATTAATTTAATTTATGCTTAACTAAACACCACTGATACAATATTGAAGAAAATTATTTTATGTATATTCATAATATTCAAAATGTGTATGTTTAAAAAGATCCTTACACATTTGCAAAAAATACTAAGGGTAAAGGAACTTATCATTTATTAATCGACCACTACTACCCAGGCACTTGCCTAAAACTGCATACTTTCCATTTGATTTTTTTGAACAACCACATGAAGTAAATATTGCAATTTCCATTATATGTAATCAAAAGCACAGTCTCTGAGATAAGAATTAACTTCCTAAAGAAGTAAAAATACAAACACATATTTGACTCATTTCCCATTTTGTTCCTCCCAACTACTCAATAAAATATAAGCCTTTGTGTATATTTAAAACATATGCTTACTCCGGTTCTCTGAGAAGTTAAGCAATAAACCATTTGTTGATCATTTGTTGATTTGTTAAAAAATATTTTAAAATAGTATTTTAAAATTTTATATAATTATTATGTTTTTGAGACTCAAGTTACCCACTAATTTAAATTGAACCTTCCACAAATATGACCCAATTAGCAAATTATTACTTCATTCTAATTTTCTATTTCCTTAATTAAAATAGTAACTTCTAGAAAAGTTTTGTTTCTTTGAATTCTTGGAAAGTAAAATACTTTGGTTCAGCAAGGCAGTTTGCCTCAATTTTTGTTACACTTTTATTTTTTATATTGGGATCTTTTAAATTTGTGTCATGTCAAAGATCATATGCCATCTATCAGCATGATATGTGAAATTACAAAGCTTGCATTAAAGTTTTATGATGTTGACAGTTTCTTCTGTTTAAATGTGCAGCATTTTATTTTCAGAGAGAATTTATTTTTCAATTTCATTTAGTGTTCTCTTTTGGAAGGCAATTTATCATGTTTGATCTACATTGTTCATTATTTAGGATATTTTCTGGTATCATTTTGACACCTAATGCAAGAATCTTACAAAACTGAAAACAATTTTACTGTATCTCATATTCAAATTTAATTTCATGTTATGATACTTCATCTTGCATAGAGGAATTTTTGCTAGTGGCTTTAAATATAGCAGAGTTGAAAGTGAAAATATTTTAAAATTGGTTTATCTTTTATTATTGTACCAGTATCATCTTTTTGAGTTTTGAAATCATATACATCCAGAGTCTAATTAAATGTGTTTTTAATATATCACAGCCAGGGTGTATGCATTTTAATTTAAAAACAACAAACAGTTATGTTGTTAATGTTGAGAGAAGTTTGGTTTAACAGAAAATGCATTTCCATCATTAGGGACCTAATTATCTATTTACGTATGAAGAGAAAGGTACAGAATCAATACAGGTACATTGTTGCTAAACATAGCCTTAATTTTTGAAATCTGGTACAAAGTAGGAGAATTGAGAGTTACTCTGTACAAGAAATCTATTACTTCTGCCTTTGTACTTCAGATTTCTTGGACTTTTCATCACTGAATTTGAAATACGCTCTTTTTAATCTAGAAGTAGCAAATTTGTAACGTATAGTCTGTATTATTTTTTTGCCTGGTAAAAATCAAGGTATAAATCGCATACAGTGAACTACACAGATCTTAACTTTTATATTTTATAGTTTTGGCAAATGTGTATACTCTTGTAATCCACAGCCCTATAAAAATACAGACTATTCATCACCATAGATTCAATTCTCTCTCAAACCCTAGTTAACCATAACAACATACACTCGATTAGATTTTTAAATAATAGAAATGCAATTAGAACTGTTAGAAGATATGACTGACAAAATTATATAACATTAACTCTGTACAATATTATTTTTCTTCTTTTATGCTTTGTCTATGGTTTAAGGAATGATGTAACACCTGGAAATGCAAATAACACTCTATAAACCTTGTTTTAGTTTTTTAATATGTCCTGATTAATGGGAGGTAGATATTCACAATTTTTTTTCCTTTGAATATATGTGTGTATATTTATGCAGATAAAGTATACCATTCAAATTTTAGAATAACTTTCTATTATATAGTCTAGATTATTTTTAAAATTGGTGTTGAAAAATACTATTGATTTTTCATGTTGATTTTACAATTGACCATCTTTTGGAATATCCTTATTAGATCTGACAAGTGGACTCTTCTGTTCTTTGTTTCTTTGGTTTTTCGTGCTAGACGATTCTCTTTTTTCTGTTGTTGTTGCGGTATGTGGACCTCTCACTGTTGTGGCCTCTCCCGTTGCGGAGCACAGGCTCCAGACACGCAGGCTCAGCGGCCATGGCTCACGGGCCCAGCCACTCTGCGGCATGTGGGATCTTCCCGGACTTGGGCATGAACCCGTGTCCCCTGCATTGGCAGGTGGACTCCCAACCACTGCGCCACCAGGGAAGCCCTAGACGATTCTCTTTTAAGCAAATAATATTTAAAACACTTGTATAAGTATAAATGTTACATTTTAAAAGTGGAACATTTGACCAAACAGGCTAAGTTTAAAAAATTAGTCTCAATTCCAGTCACGGTTACTGAGTTATCTTCTTCCCTCTCTGAAAAACCGTTTATTCTTTATGAATTTTGATGGGTTCTGTGAAGTTTAAGATGATGATATTTTTAATTCAATTTTAGTACATCTGAGAAACAATATAGTGTATTACCATTTGATCTTTAACATTCATCACATATTAATATGGTCAATTCCTGTATCCTCAAGATTCTCCCTAGATCTAACATTGTACCTTGCTTCAATAGACAATATAAATAGTTATAAATAAAATATTTTAAACATAGCTATAGAACTAAAACCTTTTTCTGTGTATGAAAACCACCTTATCAAATAAAAGTATAATACTCAAGAGTAATTGTGCATTCCCTTCATCTTTAGGAAACTTAGAGCTAGTGATCTTTAAATAGATACAAAATAATTATGAATAGACTCCCATCAGACATTTGCTGTTTAAACAAGATTCAACTCTATATTTAACTAATGATCATTTATTTTATAACTTGATGGAGATTAAGTTTACAATTAATTGCATCATTTTTTCTTTGGCAAAATAAATTAATAAGTATTAAATTTTTCTTTTATTCCTTTCTAGAAAACTACATTCCTTAGTTGGCAAGCAAAAACATAAGTTTCTTAATTTTCATGACTCCCTATGGTTGAAAACAAGATGACAGGTCCAAAATGGAGTTGCTTATGCTAAGCCCCACATCACCAAATTGAGACTTAACCTTACTGCAGTTTCAGGTCTCCCAGAAACTACATCTTAAAACAATCAATCACCAGATCAGCACAAGTTGTGTTATCTGCCTGATAGAATCCAGCCATCCCCTGAAGGAAACTACCCTTGACATAGCAAAACAATTGTTTTTTGCCTAGTGTAACTTCTTTGTATAAAAGTCTCTCATTCTGTACAGTTTCTAGGAGTGTCTTTCTATCTGCTAGATCAAAATCTGCCCAATTCATGAATCACTGAACAAAGCCAATAAGATATTTAAAATATACTCAGTTGAAATTTTTTTTTTTTTTTTTTTTTTTTTTTTTTTTTTTTTTTTGCGGTACGCGGGCCTCTCACTGTTGTGGCCTCTCCTGTTACGGAGCACGGGCTCCAGACGCGCAGGCTCAGCAGCCATGGCTCACGGGACCAGCCGCTCCGCAGCATGCGGGATCCTCCCGAACCGGGACACGAACCCGTGTCCCCTGCATCGGCAGGTGGACTCTCAACCACTGCACCACCAGGGAATCCCTGAATTTTGTTTTTTTGACACTATTCTCCTTACTCTGTCTTACACTTTAAATACCAGTACTTGAGCAACAGAAGCCAAAGACAAAACCACAAATCAAGCTAAGAGGCAGTAAGGCAGTGTTTTTCTGAGAAGGTCAAAAACTCAAGTATGCTCTCACTCACAGAGCAAAAGAGCTATTTGATGTGAAGAGTACATCTCTTTTTGGGGCATTACCTGCTGATATTTCAATTTAGCATCAGTCAAAATTTTTTATGATTTAAAGACTAAGAATGGAGTAATGCACTAGAATTATTTACTTTTCTTCATTCATTCGTATCTCAAGCTTTCAATATCTGCTGTACACCTGTCATATTCCAATGTCTGAGCTTATCTCTCTTATCTGTCTTTGTAAACCTTGAAATGTGGAAAGTGTAAGAATACTGTCAGCACAATGCAGTATGTGCTACATTGCAGATATACACAGGGATGCACAGTGGGGAAGCACATGGAAAACTCAGTCAGACTGTACCAGCCAATCCTTAGAAAGAGACATACTTAGTTATATATTAAGAAATGACTAAGAGTTCATAAGAGGAAGAAAAGGGAAAGGGACAATATCTTTGCTTCTGTGTCTCTTAAAAATGTAAAGGAACTCCTATTTCTTATATTTCTGATAACAGAAAATTAATTAAATAAATAACATGGCAATAAAGGATAAATTATCTCTCTTAACCAAGTTTTTTTTCTGAATATTCATGTCATATTCTTTTTGGAATAAAATATATCACACACTCTCACTTCATTGTTTATTTTTTGACAATGCCTTAGATAGTAAATTGTTTAACAATATATTATACATTCTATAATACATGGTATTATATATAACATATGCTGTATCATACATAATATGATATAATATACATTATTATATATTTATTGATACAATTAAATGCAGGCTCCTTCCCAGGTGTAGTATTTGAGGACAATATTTAAGGTTTGATCCAACCTCATCTTCTTGTAGTTTCTTTTCCTTGTTCTCTTTCTTAAATTTCTAGATGTTCTATGGTTTGAATTGTTGGTCACATGGAGCTATCAGCCTCCTCTTAGTTGATTATCAAAAACAATTGTTTTCAACAATACTCATGTTCTTGAATTTTACCAAACTTTGTTCTTAAAAAGTTTGTTACTGAGGAGAGAGCTATAGAAGTGTTTACTCTTATGGTTGGCTTCTCCCTATGGAAAAGATCTCTTTACTATTTTCCAGACCTAGGGGCAGGGACTTCTTCTCTTGGAATGCTACCCTTACTTTACAACTGGGGTCCTGGATAGGGTGATAGTATCTGGGCTTCTTGGCTTGCTCCATCCACAATGTAACCTTTATTCTATAAGCAAGCTGAAGCAAGGGTAATCAGGATCCAGTATTTTTGGTCTGCTATACTTGAGAAAGAGCTTCTGCCCTACAGATGTAGGCTGGTTGGAAGAATGGAGCCCCACATCTTTCTGTCTCTCTTCCTGGAATAGAGCTCAGTGCTGAATGAAGATGGAGCCCTGTGTTCCTGTGCTCTGTTTCTACAACCGAAATTTGGGGGTGGGGAATAAGTGGGTCTTGAATCAAATGGCATAGACTTAAACACTGTTTTAACCAAGAGGTAGTAGATTTTCTGGAATAAATATTTCGCCATTTACTTATCCATTTACTTTATCCATTCCCTTATACATATGACCCTTAAGATAATTTCCAGAGACTTTAAATGTTGTCTTTTAAAATATGTTTTTAAATAAATTTTGGTTGTCTTGCTGGGGACAGGATCTATGGAGCTTCCTATACTACCATTCTAGAAATATCATATAAATTTTATAAATGTGATCATTGTGTGCTTCATGACACATGAGCAAAAAATTGAAGAACTTGAGAAAATTGACCCCCCAAAATATATTGAGAAGTAACAGTCCAAGTTAAGGGAATAGTAAGCAAAAAATCCTTAAATTACTACCATTTCTAATAAGTTTACAGAAAGGAAAGGACTCTTACATAGATGAACAGGAGTGACCAATACATAGATATTTAGTTTTCTTTGATGATGGTAAAGGGAATGCAATTATTTAAATATACCTTACTGAAATTACTTCCATTACTTCAAAGTCAATATGTCTAAAAGTAATATCATCTTTTTAAAATTAACTATATGTTTTGAGGACAGAGTAAACTCAAGTAAAAGTCAGTCTTCTTTCTGTCATATGTCCTATTCTATTGTAATTTGTCTAAATTCCTCATCTTACTGTACACTTCTAAATTTTATAATGATCATCATCTATTATTTCTCTTTCAGGTTAAATGACAAGGGACAATTTCATCAGATTAATTTAATTGCTCAGAAAGTCAATGTCAGAGTTTATATGTATAAGATGGTTATAAATTAAGGTCACTCTTATCAGAAGTTTGGACTTCTTTTTTTTTTTTTTTTTTTTTTTTTTTTTTGCAGTACGTGGGCCTCTCACTGTTGTGGCCTCTCCCGTTGCAGAGCACAGGCTCCGGATGCGCAGGCTCAGTGGCCATGGCTCACGGGCCCAGCCGCTCCACGGCATGTGGGATCTTCCCGGACCGGGGCAGGAACCTGTGTCCCCTGCATTGGCAGGCGGACTCTCAACCACTGCGCCACCAGGGAAGCCCTGGAGTTTTTTTGTTAAAAAAAAAAAAGATATTTTTATAAGTTAGCTGGTATCAGCAGTCTCCATAGTGATCCAAGGATGGGACTATTTAGTTTATGACAATTTTATCTTGTGATCTGTGGGCTTCGCTCCTCTTAAATCATATACAGGCTCTAAGAATATAGTAGACTGTGGAAAAGGTTTATTTTGCTGCTATAAATAGAGGCACTTCTTCATTCTTCAATAAGGCATAACATAATTGCTTTAATGGAGCCAAATAAATAAATTCTGAGGTAATAATAGCATTTAATATAACCTTATAGTTTTATGAATGAGATGAAACTAAATTGTAGCATTTGATATCATCAACAGTTTAAAACCCTTATTTCTCTACAGTCTCTGAAATGAAAGGTCACTGGGGCATAAAATCTGTACTACCATGATGTAGAAACCATAATTACATTAACATATATTTGAAATGTTTAAATTAAACCTATTAAAAGGACTAACTTGGGAATTTTCCCATCTCTGTCTTAGTGAATTTTAACTTTACAAATAAGCTTACTGGGTAGTTTTAACTTATTCACTTTCAAAACTACATAAATAAGATATCAAAATCTATGTGTGCCTCCCTAGGTTGTGTTCGGGTCAATATACACTTTTGGCCCAGGGCACATTTTCCCCATACTATCATAGTACTATTACTTCCTTTAAAATGAATCTCTTTCCCTCTGTAGTCCCTTTCTTTGCTGCTTAGTTAGTTCACTGCCTCTGATCAATTTTCCCTGAGCCTCATTCCAAAGTGCCCTTTGGAATGAGCAATTACTCCCAGAAATCGGACTTGCTAATGCTGCTCATCACTGTTTTATAACACTTAACAGTCACCACTAACTCCTTCAAGATAATTAGGCTTCCCATGTGGCCTCATGACCAAAATTCTCATCGATGGAACATTTACATAAGTATATCAACTCATTTTAAATAGAAATTTACCGTTGACAGTGGACTCCCAATGGAATGAGCCTAACAACACACAACGCTGGCCCAGAATAAACTGACTCACATGCTATTACAACAAATAAGATACAGATGTGTAAATGTATTACCCTTTTATTTAGTTTTGTTTTCTTTTATTTTCTCTCCTAATATTCAAAGGTCAACTATAATAACATGTTTCATACAGTGGCTTTATAGTAGTATTTCAAAAACATTTGACTTTAGGCAGTTTAATAAGAAAATATTATATTCAAACATATTTTAACTAATTTTATTTTATTTTATTTATTTATTTTTTTTGGTATATATTTTTTTGGCCTCACAGTGTGGCACATGAAATCTTAGTTCCCCGACAAGGGATCGAATGCCCCCTGCATTGGAAGTGTGGAGTCTTAACCACTGGACCACCAGAGAAGTCCCTAATTAATTTTAAAAAGTCATAATTTTGAACATTGATAGTACTAGTTTCTTCTAATATTCAATTTATTTTAATTTTATGATATCACAAGAAAACTGCTCCTATTCTGCTATATGTCTAAGTGAGCCCCATATAGTTAACATGTGATAGGGCATAAAAACCTAACTAAATATTATTCCTGATCAGCTTGAAATAAATAGTTACACACAAAATTTTTCAAGAATAAAGACAATATTATATGAAACAATGTAAATTAATTGAAATTGGTCTACTATTTACACAAAATTGAATAAAATGTAAGAATCAATTAAAGATACATTTTTCTTTCTGTACATCTATATCTATCTATCTATCTATTCTATTTTCTCATATTCCTGGCTTGAAGATTAAAATTATAGTGATAGTGATTATTACTGACTTGCTCTATACTTAGGTTTGCTTTTATGCTATGAGACACTGGAATCTTATTATCTTAATAGATACTAAATGCGTTCTTTGAGTAAAATGATTTACAAAAAGAAATGCAGACCTGAATCTAAGAATGGATATATTACTGATGCTGATTTTTTGCACCATTAACCATATCTTCTTTATACTTAACTGCTATCATCTTTTTAATAATTGATATATTCAGTAGAAAAACTGCTGTTCAACATGAGTTAGTGCAAAATTTCTGCTAATCACAGGTCTTGAATATAGTTTCAAAGAGAGTTAATCTGATTAAGCTAAAATTGTCTTAGATATAACTTATTTTTATACCAATAATTCATGTTTAATTTTAAAATTTTCTCAACCATTTCATTTTAATGAACTTGAAATAACAATTGACTTACTAGATATTCAAATTTTATTTTCTTATAATATGTTACATGTCTAATTTTTCTTTATGACAGAGTATACAGTAAAATGTATAGTCTGAGATTGGTATCTTACATTGAGAGAATAAAATAGAAAAAGGAATATAGACTCTTTTTAGCTTTTCTACCTAGTATTTCTATTATTATGTTTTTTCTATTATCATGTATAACATCTAAGCATTTTCTCTGTCATTTTCTAAAAACAATGCAAGACTCCCAAAGGTTATGCAGCTAACAAGGGAGATTCAGGATACATAAAACAACTAGAGTAGATAGAATGGAAAGGACAAATTCACACTTATAACTGGATACATCCAAATTTTGTCTTTATGGGTAATAGAACAAGATGAGAGAAAATCAAAATGACACAGATGATCTGAACAACACTATCAACTGACTTAAACTTCATCCAACAGTGGCACCAGCAGAATATGGATTATTCTCATGGGCATATATGACATTGACAAAGATAAACCATAAAAAATACTTCACCACATATAAAATAATATAATTATATAAAAATCTACTCTGACAAGACATCAATAATCAAAGATATCTTTAAATCTCCAAAAACTTCCTAAATTTGCCATGAATCAAAGACATAATAAGCAAAGTATAAAATATTTGAAATGAATAAAAAATAAAACAAAACTCTTTGTTAATTGCAGTTACATTTGTTCTTAAATGGAAATTCATAGAATGAAATGCTTGTATGAGACAAGAAAAAAGTTCTTAAATCAATGATATAAGCTTAAACCTTAGAAAATAGAAAAAAATTTAGACATATAGAAAGGAATAGTAAATATAAATGCAAAAATCCATGAAATTGAAATAATAAAAATATTAGATAAAGCTATAAAGTGAAATATATTTTCCTTGAGATTAATAAAATTGATAGCCAGACTTGTAATAAACAAGAGGAAAACAACAAATTCTTAATATCAAGGATCAAAAGGTGACATTTATAAAAATATTATAGATATTAATATAAAGGGACTGTTATGAGAATAATAAGGGAATATTATGAACAACTTTATGACAATCAATTTGATAAAATAAATGGATTAATTTCTTGAGGGATTCAAATTAAAATGCTCACACAAAAATAAATATGTATTCTACAAGCTCTATATCCATTAAAATATTGAATACACAATCAAATACATTCCTACAAATTAAACTCTAGCCCCAGGTAATATTACTGTTGAATTCTGAAAAATATTGAAAGAAGAAATAAATATATTCTATACAATCTCTCCAATAGAAGGGGAGACAACCCTACCAATTCATTTTCTGAGGCCAGAATTATCTTGCAGGCAAAGGTATACTAGAAAAGAAAACTATAGAACAGTATTCATGAACATAGATTCAAAAATCTTTAAAATATCAGCAAATTTTATTCAATAATTAACAAATGATAATTCATCATGACCAATCATGGTATATTTCTTTTAATTTTTTTGTATTTTTTAATACAGCAGTCTTATATTAGTTATTTATTTTATACACATGAGTGTATATATGTTAACCCCAATCTCCCAATTCATCCCACTACCACCCCCCCACCTGCTTTCCCCCCATCGTGTCCATACATTTGTTCTCTACATCTGTGTCACTATTTCTGCCTTGCAAACTGGTTCATCTGTACTATTTAATCATGGATTATTTCAATAAATAAAGTTAATACAACATTTGAACACCAAACTATATAATTCATTTTATCAAAAGTCCAAAAATAGAGAATTCAATCTTTTAATAGATAAAGAAAAATAATTTGTCAAAATGTTGCGTGTATTCATGAAAAAGCTCTCAACATACTAGGATAAGTAAGAAACTTCTTAACCCCAGTAAAGAACATCTAAAGAAAGTCTATGGCTAACATCATATTTAATAGGAAAAAAAATAGACTGATATAGCTTTTCACCTAAAACCAGGAAGATGTGTATGTTCTCACCACTTATATTCAACATTATAATGGAAGTCATAGGTAATATAGATTATAAAGGAAGAAGTAAAACTCTTTTTATTTTCAGACAACATGATAATCTGATGATCTATGTAAAAAAAATACCTAAGGTTTTATATTTTAGGTATAAAATATCTTATACCTAATAGGTGAATATAGTAAGATGTCAGGATAAAGGTTAATATACAAAATCAATTGCATTTCTACACAATGAAAATAAACATTGGACATTAGTTTTATAAATACATTTACAATAACATCATATAAAATTGAATTTTAGGGATATATTTAACATATAAAATTAATAAATTTAGTATAAAACTATAAAACATTTATGAGTGTAATTAAATCAGAACAAAATAAATGAAGAGCTAAAACAGGCATAGGGATTTGAACTAATATTGGAAAATTACAAATTTTCTAAAATCAATTTAAACTCTATTAATATTCCTAATTTTTTTTTTTAGAATTGGCAAGCTAATACTAAAAATTTACATGGGAAAAACAAAGCCTTGGAATAATAAAAAAGAGGAAAAGAATTAAAAGTTGGAGAACTCATCTAAAGTTAAGACATGCTATAAGGTAACCATAATTAAGTCAGTGCAGAATTGAATTATGGATAGATATACAGATCAACCCAGTAGCATAAAAGGAATAAGAAAAAAAGCTCAAAACAATCATACATTGTCAACTGATTTTTGACAAATTTACCAAGCTAATACAATAGAGAAAGAGTAGTCTTATCAGCAAATACTGCAGGAAAAATTGGACATCCATATGAAAATAACTCATCTTTCACCTTTACTGCACACCATTTAAAAAACTTACTCAAAGTGGATCATGGTCCAAAACTAAGGGCAAAAAACATAGCTTTCTATAAGAAACATAGGAGAATATGTTTGTGATCCTGGGTTAGACAAATAGTTCTTTGGCACAAACACCATAAACCATAAAAATAGTGTACAGTACTTCATCATGATTAAAGTCTCTTGTTCATTGAAAGATTCTACAAAAATTGGAAAGACATCTTACAGATTGTTTTTTGTTTTCCTGTAATTGATTTATAATCTCATAGCCTTGTGGTCAGAAAAGATGCTTGATATGATTTCAATTTTCTTAAATTTACTGAGGCTTGATTTGTGACCCAAAATGTGATTTATCCTGGATCTATTTTGTCTGATATGAGCATTGCTACTCCAACTTTCTTTCGATTTCCATTTGCATGGAATATCTGTTTCCATCCCCTCACTTTCAGTTTGTATGTTTCCCTAGGTCTGAAGTGGGTCTCTTGTACACAGTATTTACATGGGTCTTGTTTTTGTATCCATTCAGCCAGTCTATGTCTTTTGGTTGGAACATTAAATCCATTTACATTTAAGGTAATTAGCAATATGTATGTTCCTATTACCATTTTCTTAATTGTTTTGGGTTTGTTTTTTTAGGTCTTTTCCTTCTCTTGTGTTTCCTGCCTACAGAAGTTCCTTTAGCATTTATTGTAAAGCGCTTTTGGTGGTGCTGAATTCTCTTAGCTTTTGCTTGCCTGCAAAGCTTTTGATTTCTCCATCAAATCTGAATGAGAACCTTTCTGGGCAGACTATTCTTGATTGTAGGTTTTTCCCTTTCATCACTTTAAATATATCCTGCTACTCACTTCTGGCTTGCAGATTTTCTGCTGAAAAATCAGCTGATAACTTTATGGGGAGTCCCTTGTATGTTATTTGTTGTTTTTAATAATTTTTCTTTGTATTTAATTTTTGTTAGCTTGATTAATATGTGTCTTGGCATCTCTCTCCTTTGGTTTATCCTGTATGGGATTCTCTGCACTTCTTGGACTTGGGTGATTATTTCCTTTCTCATGTTAGGGAAGTTTTCAACTATAATCTCTTCAAATATTTTCTCAGACCCTTTCTCTTTTTCTTCTTCTTCCAGGACCCTTATAATTTGACTGTTGGTCATTTAATGTTGTCCCAGAGGTCTCCAAGACTGTTTTCATTTCTTTTAATTCTTTTTTTTTATTCTGTTCCATGGCAGAGATTTCTACCATTCTGTCTTCCAAGTCACTTATCCCTTCTCCTACTTCAGTTATTATGCTATTGATTCATTCTAGAGTATTTTTCATTTCAGTTATTGTCTTGTTCATCTCTGTTGTTTGTTCTTTAGTTCTTCTAGGTCTTTGTTAAATTTTTCTTGTATCTTCTCGATCTGTGCCTCCATTCTTTTTCTGAGATCTTGGATCATCTTTACCATCCTTATTTTGAATTCTTTTTTTAGATAGATTGCTTATCTCCAAGACATCTTACAGGATGAGTGAAAGCATTTGCAAAGCACATATCTGTTAAAGGATTCTTACAACTCAGTAGTAAGAAGACAAACAACTCATGTAAAGATAAGGATTATAAATAGGCACATGAAGTATGCTCAATGTCTTCAGCTTTTAGAGAAAGGCAAATTCAAATTATGAAATATCACTACAAATATTCCAGTATGGATAATATGAAGATGATAAATGTTAGATATATAGATGATAGGTAGATACATAAATAGATGATAGATATTTAGATAGATATGGATTGATAGATGGATGGAATAATAACAATCCTGAGAGTACCAATAGCTGATTGGGGGTAAAGCAGTTGAATTGTCCATATATTGCCAATGGAAATTCAAATTAGCACAGCCTCTTTGCCTAATGGTTTGAGAGTTGCTTCTAAAATCACATCAACTTTTGATGTGATCCACTTATCCCACTCCACAACTGAAATGTATATATATATATATATATATATATATATATATATATAGTGCTTGTATATATTCACTAATACCCAAAAACTGGGATATTGAACATATGGCTCAACATATGGTTGAACATCTATAAAAAGGAATATTATTTTGCATGACCTGCTGGTACAACACCCTACCCTGCCATCCTTCCCAAAAAAGAAAATAGATGGATCTCAGAAATTTGAGTGATTGAAGAATGGGAAATGGGAATGTCATGCTATCTGATCCTATTTATATGAAAGTCTTGAAAAGGCAAAGCAGTAAGGATGGAAGTCAAGTTAGTGGGTGCCAGGTTTTTCATATATTTTCCAAAAGTCACCAAATCATATACCTAAAAAGAGTGACTATTTTAATATTTAAATCCTATATCAATAAACTTGTAAATAAAAGTTACAGAAAATAAAGATTTAAAAAACAGTCATGGAGGTTACAAGGACATATAGTTTGTTTCCATTTTCAGAATGGTACCTCTATTAATCTCTATTAATCTCTTCTATAGAACCCAATCTTTTCTGGGAGACATTACTCAGGCCTAATTGGGCTGCACTTCCAGAAAGTTCAGTCACTGGGGAAGAAATAAACCCATTTCATAATAATTTCTTATGGTACCTAGAATCCTCACAAGATCAGAGGCTGCTGAAACTTAGTAAGCTAGTTTCCTTTGATGGCATTTAAGTCAGTGAGAAGACAGAGGGAATAAGAAGGATATATTGGAAATACATTACTAACCTCTCCATCCCTGAACACAAAGAAAAAATATCAGGTGGTTTATGCTTGCAGTTTGTCAGTGTGCTGCTCCATGGAATTTGACAGTGATGATTATGTGACTCAAATAGTAAATTCACCCTTGGTCTGTTATGTATATAACTCCCCAAAACTATTTTGGTGAAATAATTTCTTTATATTTTAAGGATTTTCTTATATACACTCTTCAGCATAAGGCAGATTATAAAACTCTAAATTTCATTTTGAATGAGAGTTATTTGTTCTGTGAAATATGGATGAAAATCAAATTTTACCCTTGAGTAAAGGGAGACCTTATTGCTAAAATAGTTTGCATTTTTCTGAATAGGAATATATAATTACTTATTCCCTTAGATTTAGCTATTCATATCAGTATTCATTCTTATTCTCTTTTTCCTCCTTTTCCCCTTTCCCACTATAAATTTTATTGATTCCTTTGAAATAATGAAGCCTCAAATAAGTACAACATTACTCCTAAACAATGTACCTCCATGTTATATCTCTATGAAAATGAAAAAAAATGCCTAATAAATAAATGATATTAAGAGATAAACACAGATCATCAAAGTAATAAATGCACATTTTAAGTAAGTTTTTTTTTCTTAGAAAATTTAATGCTAGCATTAAGCTATAGCACTTTCTTCAAGTTTCAGGTAGATCTACCCTTTAAATGTAGGCCATAATTTTCATCATAGTTGTGTTCCAATACTTGTTTATCACTACTTATGAGAAATCTGAAACATATTTTCCCTCTAAGGGTCTGTACAAAGGAAAGCTTTAAAGCACAAGGAGACAAACATAAGGACATTAAAGAAATATGATATATTTTGTACTTATGCCTACAATGTACACTAACATCCCTACTCTTAGCCAGATTAGTATAAATCCTCATGTTGAAGGTCTGTGTATTTAAATCCTTATTTATTACTTTACATAATGTCAGCTTCAATGGAAAAAAAAACCCAAAAAAAACAAAACAAGGCATGCTAAAAGGAAAGAAAAAAACTTCTGAAAAAGTAAAGCAACTACCAGAATCAGACTCAGATATGACACATGTGGGAATTATCAGATGAGAGAATTAAAATTATTAAGGTTAGAACTCAAAAGGAAAAAGTAAACAACATGACAGATTATGTCAATAATGTAACAGATGAAAATGCTAAGAAAGTATCAATGGGAACATTAGAAATTAGAAATACAGTAACAGAACTGAAAAATGCTTTGCATAGGTTCATTAATAGACTCTACATAGGTGAGGAAAGAATCAGTGAGCTTGACGATAGATTAATAGAAATTTTCCAAACTGAAATACAAAGAGAAATATGAATTAAAAATTAAAATAAAATAAAAATAAGGAAAGAAAATGAACAGAACATCCAAGAACAGTAGGATAATCATAATAATTAAAAAGTAAAACTTACACACAATTGGAATATCAGAAAAGAAGAAAGAGAAAATGTAGAAGAAACATTTTAAGTAATATGACCAGTTAGTAAATTAGTAAATAAGTAATTACTAATTTAATGACAGGCACTAAGCCATAAATTGAAGAATCTGAGAGTACACCAAGAAAATTTAATAAAAAGAAAAAAATAACCTCACAAGTAGGCATACCATATTCAAACTGCAGGGGAAAAAGAGAGGAGATAATATTGAAGGAGGATAAAAAAAAAAGGACACTCATTTAGACAGAAATAAGAGTAAGAATTTCAGCAGGCTTCTCATCAAAAAACATGCCAAAAAAAAGAGTGTGCGTTGAAACGTTTGAAGAATTAAAAGGAAAAAAAAAAACCCCAACACCTAGAAATCTATATCCTGTGAAATTATCCTTCAAAGGTGAAGAAGAAATAAAGACTAAGAAAAAATGATGAAAGAAGTCATTTCTAGCATCTTTGCTCTGCAAGAAACATTAAAAGAAGTTCTTCAAGCAGGAAACAAATAAAAAGAAGATACAGGTCAGAAACTTGGAACTACATAAAGAAGAGAGTTGCCAAAGGTATAAATGAAAACAAAATAAAGTATTTGTTTCTTGTTCTTTGTTGATATGAAAGACAACTGCTTGTTTAAAGTAATTTTGTAATTATGTATCAGGAATATATAACCTATGGACAATTGATATACATGACAGCAATGTCACAAGGTATGGGAAGGAGGAATTGAGGATAAATTCTTAAAGGTAATTGAAGAGGTTGGCTCCTGGTTAAAAACCAATGTGTGTTTTTTCAGGCCTGACTGTAGGCAATTATAAAGGCTTTACCTGTCATGTCTTACAGGCCAAAGCTGCACTGCAGTCTCTGAAGAGAGTTGCGTCAAGGTCTGAGGCCCCTGGACAGTAAGCTCTTCACACATATGCAGCCACAGCCTCTGTGCCTTCATTCTGAGGTCTATTCATCTGAGGCCTTGGGCAGAAGTCCACTTCAGCCTCCTCTGGTGATGCCTCCTTAAGGGGGATAAAAGGGGATAAAATGGGGCAGGAAGCCATGAAGACACTTTTCCCCATTATGCCTCGGTACCCAGTACTTTTCCACTCCTATCCACTCTCTCCAGCCTTCCCTGAACTTAGGATCCTTAAAAGTGCCAGACCCTTCTCTTCAGGATATCAGCAGCCAGCAAACCCGCACATCTGCGCTGTTCCCTCTGTCCCTTGACTGGTGCGCTGTTCCACCGGGGAAAATGAAACGCAGAGTTGGGTTACTTCATTCTAGCCTCTTGCTTATTGCCACTGCGGTAAATGATTAAAGACTAAACTCTTTCATTTGTTGGCTTGTTGCTTGAGTTGGCTTCTCTGACATCCAGCAGCTCATTTCTCTCTAGCTCAACTCAGCCGAGCTACTGACAGAAACCGCACCACACAGAAAGTTATAGCGAAATTTGATGGTGCACATACATTATTTAAACACACATATTGTAAATTCTAGGACAACCATTAAAATAGTTTTAAGAAAAACAGAAGGATAAATAACACACAAAAAGAAAATATAAAAATAGAATCAAATAAAAAGTTGGAGGTTTGAAACCTATCTGTTATAAATTGATAGATTAAACAGGTAGAAAATCAGGAAGGACAGAGTTGACCTGAACAGATCTATCAATGAACTTGATCAAATTAACTTTACAGAATTCTCCATTCAGCAACAAAAGAAAACACATCTTCTCAAGCATACATGAAAGATTTTACAGAATTAGACCACATTCAGGCCATAAAACAGAACTGATCTGGGCAGGCTTGTAAGAAAGGTGGAATGCTACCTCTGTTAGCCCTCATGGGAAGTTCAAACCACAGAAACCCAGTGGTCACATAGGAAACCTTCCCTACAATATCAGACCCATGCTGCAGGAACCCAAGCCAGTCTTCCTTTCCTGCTTTTTCAAACCATTTTTGGACCTGCTTGGGAGTCAACCCTGCTCTCCCTAGAAAGTCTTATTATGTGATTAATAAACATGTCTATACCTTCTTGGTGCATATGTGTTTTCATCTATACTCTAACCCTATGTATGTTTGTGTGTGTTTGTGTGATTTACACACAATTAGGGTAAGTGTAGAACAATGACCTGTAATAGGTAATCAAAAATACAATTATAAGGAATTTAACATTCAGTTTGGTTTAAAATAAAATACAATTAAATATTTTTGATTTTATTAAACATAAAACAATTTCTTTCCAAAATAGAAAGAACTGTGATTTCCCTTTAGATACACTTAATTTAGCCAAGCTTGTAGATGGTTTAAGAATACACAATTCTTTCCAATTCATTGAATCTTTTCTAACTATTGACTTACTCATTCCACCTTGAGGCCATGTATTTTTCTATCCCCCTCTGTGTCCAATATATATAAGAAAATCTGTCTGTGGATCTGAAAATCAAAATCTTTCTCACCCAACACAGATTCCTTTGAAAACCTAATAGGAAAGCAATTGGAAAAAGAGACAGGGGTTCTTCTTTACTTTTCTCTCATCCTTCCTGTTTGATACCTTTCTCTCATGACTTGGATTTATTTTGGTCTTGGTTTGTGGTCACATGCTAATTTGCACAGCTCAATTCACCCAGATGGAAACTATAGCTACCTATGGGGATAACAGCACATTTTAGATATCACTTTTTTCAAGGTCTAATGGTTTATATATCCCCAGGACTAACTTTCTTAAACAGCAGGCAGTCAGTATCTTCCCTGATTGATAAGTAGTAAAAAGTGTTTTCTAAACTCTTTGTCTTAACATCTTGTACCCCTTATTGTATGTCCTAATAATTTCTAGTAATATCACTAGAGAACCAAAACTCACAAAAATCACCTTTTAGAAGAGAATATATTTGTGCAGAAATTTGTAGAATGTATGGCACTTATGTATTCTGCACATCTCAGTTTCTGTGTGTAGTCTAATATTCATCTATCTTGTTGACACAAGGTTAGCTACTTTGGGAACTAGTTTTTGATTAATAACTTAAGGAAAGATAAAAATTTCCTTTTACATGAACTGAATGTGTTTATGAGCGTATCTAAAATTGCATTCATTCCCTCTCCCCCATGTTTGCAAGTAAATGCAAAAGAAAAATCAGTTTGCAACAAAAATCATTTAAACTTTAATTTAGGAGGAAGGGATATCCATTTAGGGGAAAGTATATTTTAATTTATTATTAGAGACAAATTTTGCAAGAATATACTGAATAGTTCTGTCAGCATAAGCATGTCTATATCCTTTCAATGAACTAGAATTCATTTATGGTGTGGAAAGCTGTACAATTTCATTCTGCAGTCTCACTTACTTCAATGGAAGTACTTTAACACCTTTACTCTCATCAGCCCCCACCCCATGTTATAACATCCTCAACTAGATCAAAAGCAGAAATAGAAGCATCAGAGTTACCCAGGGTCATCTGATTTTGTATTGGGAAATCACACTTTGAAATGTCTTTTGTATTTTATCTTTATTGTTAGTTGCTACCTTAACAGAAACTAGTATAAATACAATTTAAGAAAATAGAAAATGTTATCTTCCTCATGTAGGTAGCTGAATGCATGTGCTGTCTTTTCCATTTTTACATCATGTTTCAGACAATTACACATTTTTTTCCCTCTGGGATCTTAGAAAAACATGATTTGTTGCCAAATGCATTAACTAGCAGGGGGTAGAACACAATGATATGATTCTTTGATGTTAGGCTCTCTTTATGTACTACCTCTAAGGCTTCATTTCTTACTCAGTAAGACCTTCGTATCCATAGGAACATCTGGAGTAGGTTTTTATATAAAGTGAAGCTTCACAAGAAATCTTAGCTGTTTTAAGTACTGGTCAATCATTTAATGATTAAAGAAACTTGATCAACTGTGAAACTATTTTCTCAAGATTTCATATTAAGAAAATAAAAAAAAAACCTGGACTAGATAATAGTTTTGCTGATACGCCCTATCCATGTTTTTTTCCTATACATGCTGCTTTGATCAGTTTATCTGCCACTGAGAATCTGCATTCATATGGTATAGTATTTTACACACTGCAATTAAATGATAATTTTATTCTTATGTCTTCCCCTATAGGTTGTACTATTACTAAAAGAAAAAATAAAAAGAGATAACATGGCATTCATTTTAAAATCTTTAGTGCTTATCACATGGTCACAGTTCTCAAATGTCATTCAGTAAACCTTTGGTGATCTGAATGAAAGTGCTATATTAATGCTATTTATAGAATGCGGGTATTGAAATGAAATAATTTAATTAAATGCCACATGTAATCAGAGTATATGAATCTGGAGTCTCACAAAAAAATTGTAATTTAAATCATGCCAATTCTGCTTCTCCCACTACTTAACATTTTGTTATTTTTATAACAACAATGCTACTCTAAAAAGCAATAACACATTCTCAAAGCCTCCATTCTAAGGGCCATCTTACAGGCAAAATCTCACCATAATTATTTTTTTATTCTTGTATCAGAAGCCAAAAAACACTCATTCTTTATTAAATTCTGTTCTATTGAGATATATGGTGTATTGACTTAGAGGTTATCGTGTTTACAGTTCAGACATATAGGGAACAACCAGTGAATGATATCTCAGGTAAAACCCTGTTCATAAATAAAATGCTTAGGTAAAAGTTTTCCCATAACTCAATTCTCAGCATCATATCCAGTAAAAATTTAAACTTAGGGATATAGAAGTTTACTTCAGTAGAGAGGGCATTGTTTATCTTTGAGCTGGGAGCTGAGAAAGTTGGTTATATTTGGGGCTAAACATTTGAGCTAAAGCAACTTTACTGGATACAGTGCAACATGGTGGGCAGGACACAGTTTCCTGCGGACAGTAGGAAGCAGGATTTTGGACATATAGTCACAGCTTAAGACTTACCTCTAAAACTTTCTGTTTTTAACATCAATATATGTCAATCTCTTCAGATGTTATAAAATGGAGATAATTACAAATGTATAAAATTAACTATAATTTTGGAATATGTATTTAAATCCATATCTACATATTTTACTAAAGTGAATTTATTTACAATTGATTTTCAATTGCTTTAAAATGAAAGCATAATAAATTTACTTTTACCTTTTTAACTTTTACAGCATTATATTCATTTTTAAATTTGTGAGCATGTTATTACCTATTTTGTGTTGATTATAGGATACAGAAAGAAATTCATATGCTTCAGAATTATTATTATTATTTTAAAGGACTTTTCAAAATCAATTTTAGATTCACAGCAAAATTGAGAGGAAAATGCAGAGATTTCACACATATCCCCTGTCTCCACAAATGTATAGTCCCCCCCATTACCAACCTCCCCCACCAGAGTGGTACATTTATTACAATTGACATACTTACCTTGACACACCATAATTACCCAAAGTCCATAGTTTACATTAGTGTTCACTCTTGATGTACATTCTATGGGTTTGGACCAATATATAGTGATATGTATTCATCATTCTAACCTCATATAGTGTATTTTCACTGCCTTAAATATGATCTGTGCTCAGCCTGTTCATCCCTTATCACTCCCTGCGCCCCACTCTTGACAAGCACCGATCTTTTTCTGGCTTCATAATTTTGCTTTTACAGAATGTCATATAGTAGTAGTCTTTTTAGATTGGCTTCTTTAGATCAGTAATACGTATTTAAGGTTCCTCCTTGACTTTTCGTGGTTTGATAGCTCATTCCTTTTTAGCACTGAATAATATTCCTTTGTATATATGTACCACGATTTATTTATACATTCACCACTGAAGGACATCTTGGTTGTTTCTAAGTTTTGGCAATTGTGAATAAAGCTGTTGTAAACATCCATATGCAGGTTTTATGTGGACATAAATTTTCACATCCTTTAGGTAAATACCAAAGGACACAATTGTTGAATCATATAATAAGGGCATGTTTATTTTTGTAAGAAACTGTCAAACTCTCTTCCAAAGTGACTATACCATTTTGCATTCCCATGAGCAATGAGTTCCTATTTCTCCACATCCTCCCCAGCATTTGTTGTTGTCAGTATTCCAGATTTTAGCCTTTTTAATGTGTTGTTTAATTTATATTTCCCTGATGACGTATGATGTGGAGCATTCTTTTCATATGCTTATTTGAAATCTCTATATCTTCTTAGGTGAGATGTCTGTTAAGGTCTTTGAGTCATTATCTTGATTGTTTATGATTTGTAAATTGCATGCCTACATATAGGTTTTCTTGGTATTTGTCATGCTTGATGTTCTCAGAGCTTTCTGAATCTATGCTTTAGTATTTGGCATTATATTACAGAAATTATTGGTCATTATTCTTTTAAATATCTAATCTTCCTCTCTTTTTCTGTCCTGACATTTCCATCATGTATATGTTATACGTTTTATTATTGTCCCACAGTACTTGAATATTCTGTTCTATTTTTTAAGTCTTTATTCTCTTTGCTTTCCAGTTTGGGGGGTTTCTATTGAGATACGCTGAGCTCAGAGATTCTTTCCTCAAGCATGACCAGTCTACTAGTAAGCTCATCAAAGGCCTTTCTCGTTTCTATTATACTGACTTTTATTTCTAATGTTTCTTTTTGGTTCATTCTTAGGATTTCCATCTCTCTGTTTACCTTGCCCATCTGTTCTTGTATGATGTCTATTTTATCCATGAGAGCCCTTAGCATATTAATCACAGTTGTCTTAAATTCTCCTTCTCATAATTCCAACATCCTTGCCATGTCTGGTTCTGACTTGCTCTGCCCCTTCAAGTTGTGTTTTTCACCTTTTGGTATACGATATAATTTTTCTTGATAGCCAGACAGGATGGACTGGATAAAGGAACTGCTGTAAATTGGCCTTCACTAATGTGGTGTTGAGGGCTCAGGGGAAACATTTTTAGTCCTGTGATTAAGTCTTAGTATTTTAGTGAGCCTATGCCTGCCTCTGGACTGTGATATTCACAAGTGTTTAAACTTTTTTCTACTCCCCTTAGGTGGGAGAAGTTGGCTACAGTGGTCTTGTTTTTTTTTTTTTTTTTCCTCCCCTTCTCCCAATCAGTTAGGATGTGATAACATGCCAGCAGGTTAGGCTCCACTGAACTAGTTTCTGCTGAGAGCAGGCTTTGCTAAGAACAGAGTGCTCTGGTGTATTTCAAAATGATTCGTTTTCCCCAGCCTCTGCTTTTTGTAGGAGGGGATTTTCCTCTGATATTTACAGTGGGGATCTGGTTGAGCTCCTGGAGGTAAATATCACATTGTGCTCCCCACACCAGGACTCATTCCCCATGGAGTTTTAACTCTCACAATTGTCCGCACTGAACCTCCAGCAATTTGGCAATTGCAGTTCTTGTTTTCCTACTTAGGCACTGGCTCCCATGGCAGTTTCTGCTCATGTCTCTGCTTTAGTTAAGTTGTTATTCTCTGTATTTTTTGTCCATCTGATCTCTTTTGGGAACAGTGATTTGCCTTCTGTCCTCACCTCTCTTGGGGATTCTAGAATAATTGAAGAAGATTTTTAAGTCTTTCAGCTTTTACTTGTGTTGGGACAAAGTGGTGGCTTCTACATTTCTTACATTCAGAACTGGAAACCTCACAA
Source organism: Grampus griseus (assembly GCF_964374135.1). Taxonomy (NCBI): domain Eukaryota; kingdom Metazoa; phylum Chordata; class Mammalia; order Artiodactyla; family Delphinidae; genus Grampus; species Grampus griseus. The sequence continues at coordinate 51,828,500 of NC_139012.1, forward strand.
TTATTATTTATTTAGTAAATGTTCATTGAAATTTTACTGTGTGCCAGAAATCTACTAGAAGGGGATTCAACACAAGTAAGACAGACAAAATTTATTTATTTTCTAGGTGTTTATGATTTACTAATGGACAATTACAAAGACTTTTAATATTAACTGATTCAATTTTAGAGCTAAAAAAGGAAGCACAAATCGTTAAAGATCTTGCTGTAGAAGAATACATTCTTTCTATATGGCTGAAATTCTGTTACTTATATAATCTAACTGATCTCATAATAATCTTGCCATAAAAAAATTATTGTAGTATACTAGATTAAGATACTGAAAAGAAAATCAAAGAAGTAGAACGACTTTCCTATAGGCAACCAAGCATAAGACAAATGAGAATTCAAATCACCAAACTTCTAGCTGTTTTAAGTATAAATAGAGGCTATGGTCTGAATGTTTATATGCCACAAAACTTCATCTGTTGAAGTCTTAACCCCCAAAGGTGATGGTATTAGACCCTTTGGGAGGTGCTTAAATCATGATTGTGGAACTCTGGTGAATGGAATTAGAGCCTTATAAAAGAGATGAAGAGATCCTGGGACATTTCCGCCATGTGAGGACACAAGAGAAGTCTCACTTGACATGCTGCCCCCCAGATCTCAGACTTCCAGCCTACATAATTGTGAGAAATAAGTATTTATTTTGTAGAAGCTACCTAGTCTGTTGTATTTTGTTATATCACCTAATGGACTTATACAGTATATAACCTACATAAACTTCAGTAAATTGTCTTAATAGTATGGTCTTTTTCAGGCTAGCGTATAATTCATGAATACTGAGAATCTAAAACTATTGTTTATCAATATTAAAGGAAAGTGAGTGCTTAACAGAAAGGTTAGAAAATAAATTTAATTCTTAATAAGTTTACAACTGGCATTCAGACTTTCTGGCTGACATCAGACAAGTTATTAATATGTTAAAATTGTGAATTCACTAACTGTATAATAAATTGGATATTAATACTGACTCCACTGTGTAGACAGTTTATGTGATTCAGCCAATACACTTCTGTTAAATGCTCAGAAGACAGAAAAATCACATAAAGGTAGTAGAAATAATTCTTAAATTTTATTTTCTCATCAAGAATAGGGATTTTTGTGGTGTATATGCTATAAGAATCTATTATAAAGACACTAAATGGTCACCAGAGCTCACATGTCAAAGATTTTTATTTTGAAGACAAATTTATTATCACATCACTACTGGTGAAAAAAGAAAGAAAGAGGAAGAAAGGAAGGAGAGAGGGAAGGAAGAAAGGAAGGAAGGAAGGAATTAAAGACCAAACAATGTGACAGCAGATTACCTCACTGTATAGAAATATAGAAATAAATGAAAAGATTAACAAGGCACCCAAGTTAAGGGAGGTGTCTATGATGTAACAGACTTATAGTCAGAAAGTCTGGAGCTAAACCCTCATCTAGGATTTATTGTGTTTTACTTTGACCACCACTCTTTATTTCTCTAAATTTCAAATTCCTCATTTTAAATGCTGGATGATTATGCAGTCCATAGAACTGCTGTACAGGTGAAAAAAAAGTGAGATGTTTGGAAAAGCCATTGACATATTGTGTAGCACCCAGTTGAGGCTCTATAAATACTTGATCCTTTCTTAATCAATCAAACAGTTAGTGACAGTCAAAGGAGATAGAACTTGAAAAAAATGAAAATAATAACAAGAACAAGGAGATATAGAATGAAGAGAAAACTTAAAACCCTACACTTTATTGTTTTTAACAACTAAACTCAATGAAACTAACTGAATATTATAGCTCAGAGTGGGAGTCAACTGATGGATGTGACTGTGCCCTGGGTAAGATATTTCCTGGAATCACTTATGTTGAAGAGTTCTTCAGCATAGATGAATGTTATATCTTAATAATGTTAATATAATAATCATCATAATAATCATCATAATAATACTCTAAGTAACTCTGCAAAGTCATTGTCTAGGAAATCAGATAGTTTCCTTTTATTTATCTGTGGGAAGGAAAAATTAAAGGGATTGAAAAATTATTATTAAAAAATTATGGATCTAGTGGCATAGCTTTCAATCCTGGGGCTGTGAAGAAAATATTTTTAACAGTTCGTCAATATGCAGATTTTTACAAGACTTCCTCACTGATCCACCTTCACCTCAGTGATATTATGGGGACAAGTTACATAATTATCCACTAGATTAGAAACACAAATATTTGTAGACATATATTGCCTCTGCTAATTTTTTTACAGGTAGTATGGAGAATAGCTTAGCTTGTTTGGGGAATATTTATAATTTAAATAATAAAAGCTTGAGGACCTATAAATAAATTTCATCTTTCTCAGTTTAGGAGAGCGAGCTAGTCAATTCAAGAGACCAAGGGAACACTAATCTCTCTCAAATAAATCCCAAACTATACAGCTTTGGGAATGCTTGCTACCCATTCAAATAACCATAAAGATGAATGTTTTGATATTTCACTTGGGGGCTTAGGGTTCAGAATGTAAACTTAAATTAAAATATATATTGAAGGTTATCTCATTTGAGCTTCTCTCCTAAAATTACATAAATGTAGTTTGTTAATCTACCAATTTCTTTAGTTACCAATTAGGGTACATTTTTCTTATTCAAATATTTTGATTATTTATTTTTAATCATGCTATATTGAAACATATATAAAATCAGAAAAAATTGTCTCTCTAGCATGTACCACCATATTTACTTCACTTTATTTTTTAAATTAATTGTTATTGAAGCATAGTTGGTTTACAATGTTGTGTTAGTTTCTGCTGTACAGCAAAGTGAATCAGTTATACATATACATATAGCCACTGTTTTTTTAGATTCTATTCCCATGTGGGTCATTACAGAGTTTTGAATAGAGCTCCCTGTGCTATACAGTAGTTTCTTATTAATTATCTGTTTTACATATAGTAGTTTGTATATGTCAATCCCAACCTCCCAGCTTATCTCTCCCCCCATTTTTCCTTTTGGTAACCATAAGTTTGGTTACCAAGGGGAAACCAAACTGTGTCCTACATCTATTTCTGTCTTGTAAATAGGTTAATTTGTACCATTTTTTAAGATTCCACATATAAGCAATATCATATGATATTTGTCTTTGTCTGTCTGACTTACTTCACTCAGTATGACAATCTCTAGGTCCATCCATGTACGCTGCAAATGGTATTATTTCATTCTTTTTTATGGCTGAGTAATATTCCATTGTATATATGTACCACATCTTCTTTATCTATTCTTCCATCGATGGACATTTAAGTAGATTGATGTCCTGGCTATTGTAAATAGTGCTGCAATGAATATTCGGGTGCATGTATCCTTTCAAATTATGGTTTTCTCCAGATATATGCCTAGGAGTGGGATTGCTGGATCATATGGTAGCTCTATTTTCAGTTTTTTAAGGAAACTCCATACTGTTCTCCATAGTGGCTGTATCAATTTATATTCCCACCAAAAGTGTAGGAAGGTTGCCTTTTCTCCACACCCTGTCTAGCATTTATTGCTTGTAGAGTTTTTGATGATGGCCATTCTGACCAGTGTGAGATGATATCACATTGTAGTTTTGATTTGCATATCTCTAATAATTAGTGATATTGAGCATCTTTTCATGTGCCTCTTGGCCATCTGTATGTCTTTGGATAAATGATGTTTTAGATCTTCCACCCATTTTTTGATTGGGTTGTTTGTTTATTTGATACTAAGCTGCATGAGCTATTTGTATATTTTGGAGATTAATCCCTTGTTGGTTACTTCATTTGCAAATATTTTGTACCATTTTGTGAGTTTTATTTCCATGGTTTCCGTTGCTATTGAAAAGTTTTTAAGTTTAATTAGGTCCCATTTCTTTCTTTATTTTATTTTCATTACTCTCAGAGGTGGATCAAAAAAAATCTTGCTGTGATTTATGTTAGAGAGTGTTCTGCCTATGTTTTCCTCTAAGAGTTTTATAGTACGCAGTCTTACATTTAGGTCTTTACTCCATTTTGAGTTTATTTTTGTGCCCACATGAAATTAGGACATTCTCTAACACCATACAGATTATAATTTTAAAACTAGGGAAAAAGAAAAGAAGGAAGAGAAAGAAAGCAGGAGGTTGGGTGAGAGGGAGAAAAAGAAGGAAGGACAGAAATAGCTTCATGTATAGAACTAAAACTTGATCTTCCTTGTCCCATCCAGTTCTACTTCCTCAGAGGAAATCTGTATGTTGAAATAGTGTATCTAATTCCCATACTTAAACATTCTTTACCATGAATGCTTAAATTCCTGTCAAACACAAAATTTCTCAGCATATGTCTTATCTTCTCCTGGAGCCTTTTGTTGTAATTATTTCTGGGAAATTTCTGAATACCTGGGAAAGAGAAGAAATTCATGTTGTTATTTATTGGGTTTTGGTAGAGGTAGAAAATTTCACATCAGGTGGAGTTTGGGAAAACTGTTTACTCAGAATAAAAAGAAGAAATCTGATAGTTATTTTTCCAGTTAATCCAGAAGGCATGATTGCTGTAAAGCAGAGAAATCTGCATTAAAGGAATAATAGTATCTATGTGAAACATCCATTTATTATGCTTTAGTGTTAATTTAAAAGGAAGTGTGGTATCTCGTACAGAATATTTCATTGACATAGGAATCAAGTATCTTGACTTATTCTCTCAAATCTGTCACTAGATAGCAAGCTTGACATCAGCAAGTCAGTTAACATCTTCATCCCCATTTCTTTATCTATAAGGTAATGAAGGGTTGGATATGTATTTTTATAAGTGTTTTACAGCTTGAAAATCATATTATTCTGAAAATTATATGGTATTATAATTTATCAATTCCAAAGGAACAAAAATCACAAAGAAGTATTGATTACACTTCATCTGTGCATAATCCAGGAAAGATCACTAATAAAATAATTTCTTTTGTATTGGACATTGGATTATCTGCATTGCATCTTGAGACCTGAAAAATTCTATTTATAGAATTAGGATTATGGAAATCTATTAACTTGTTACATTTAAACATTTTGTATTTTACTTACAGTATTTAAAATGGGAGGGTGAAGAGTTTGCATTGTACTTGTCAACATTTAACCTTGAATATGTCAAGAAGTATTAGCTAATAATTTGTTTGTTTGTATAATATACTCCTAAATCCACAGAGTTATAGTGATTCTAACTGCACATAATATTTGATATAAACTCATTTGTTGTCAAAAATGAAATTCAAAGCAATCTCTAAAATGATAGCTTTCACTTTGCACTATTACATTGTGGCATTGTGCTATTTGCAAACCATTAAGTGAATTCACAGTTATTTACTTAGTACCCAAAAACTTAACTCCTTTTCACAGAGAAAAGTATAGACCATTAAGTTACACTGTAACTCAGAAGAGAATAAACAAGGAAAAAACAAATTATAAAATCTCAATCAATCTTTCTGGCTGAAATATATACAATAACATTTAACCTGGTATGATAGTCTGATTAGAGAAGTATTAATTAAACACATCTGAAGAGGTGGTTTTTAAATAATTAAATAATTTAAAATTTATTTAGAAAACATATAAACCATTAAAATACATATTTATCAAATATTTTTCTTAGCCATACTTATAATCATTGAGTGATAATGTTGTAAAGCTTTTTTTTTGAATTGTAAATTGTTCAGAGACATTTCTTTCAAACATGGTTATATATCTGGAGATCTCAGTTTTTGGAACAAAATTCTACATGTGTTAGAGAACCACAGTTCTCCAGCGAGAGTCATTTACTGTTCATCAAACATACTCACTCAGCAGCAGAGGGAGATTCCAAGTTATCTGTATTCTTCACGGATGGATCCTGTGTTAGTAGAAAATGCCCTTGGGCTGGACCAGCAACATTAATTCTCCAGATAATCAGAGTCAAGGAAGGACAGCCGGCAAAGGGTGATATATTCCTTTCCATTCAAGGAACAAAGGAATTACTAAACAAGTCAATGATAAAGACAGTTCAGAGTGGAGTTCTAGTGACGATAAGGATACATGTAGTATTTTGAGTCTCATAATGATTCAAGAGGAAAGTCTAGTTTCTTCAGTGATGGTGGAAGTGACTAAAGGGAAGGTTTGATGATAATGAAGAGAGTGACTATAACAACACTGGCTACCATGGTGACAGGTGTGGCTTTGGAAAATTTGAACATGGTAGAAACTGTCATTGGTGTGACAAATAGAAATGTTTGGAAAACCATTTCCAAGTGACTGCTTGGAGCAGGAACTTTTTTCTGAAGATAACACTGAGATTAACTTTGAGAAATATGACATTTCAATTGAGGCAAAAGCCAATAGCTGGCTCCCACACATTGAAAGTGTTATTGATGTTAAGATGGGAGAAACTATTATGGGAAACATCAAGCTTACTTTTTATACTCACTTGGCTCCACTGCAACCTTGTGCTATTCTTTTTATGAAAGAGAAAGACACTTGATGTCTTGTACCCAAACAGCATCTGTAAAAATTCTTTTGCCGATCTTGAGTCATATTTATTCAGATGGCCAAGGAGAGACTTTGAGGGCCATGAAGAAAAACAGAAGGTAAGGGTAATATCCAATATCCAATTTCTTTGGTATTAGCATCAACAAGAGAGATTTGGCAGTACCAATCTATAAGGAAGCCAGAAAATTTTCATACTGGCCTGGAGATAGTCCTTACATCATTTATGGTGATGCTAGTATTGGATAGCAGATTCGATACTTAGAATGTGGATGGCACATGTTAGTTGCTACTCCCAGAGCCCTGGTAGACATGATGGAAAGAGAAAATATTAGAGTTCCACAAATACTTGGTGTTGGATAAAGTGGATCTTATATTGGTATGGGATTTGAACCTCAGATATACGGGATACTTGAACAAGATACTATGCTACCAAAGAGAGTTTATCATAACATGTTTAGTGCTGCTTTCCCTAAGGAAATACAGATACTTGCTCATGATTTCTTGGATGAATATATCTTTTTGGATGTAGGAATATTGGCTCTACCTCTGAGAACCTCACATCAAAAGAGTAAGACAAACAGTTATTTCTGCTTAACCTTTTAAGTGCAACAGGAAAGAATTCATTGACCTTAGTGTTTGTGGAGACCAAAAATGTGCGGATAGTCTGGAGGACTTTTTACACCATGAAGGATATGCTTGTACCAGTATCCATGGAGAATGATCTTGGAGAGATGATGAAGAAGTCTTCACCAGTTCCTCTCAGGAAAAAGCCCAATCCTAGTGGCTAGAGCAGGAGCAGCAAGAGGACTTCACATTTCAAATGGGAAAGAAGTTGTAAATTTTGACTTGCCAAATGGTATTGAAGAAAATGTACATTGCATTGACTGCACAGGATGTGTAGGAAACCTTGGCCTTGCCACCTTGTTCTTTAACAAGAGGAACATAAATATGACCAAGGGTTTGTTGGATCTTCTTGTGGAAGCTAAATAAGAAGTGCCATCTTAGTTTGAAAATAAGACATATCAACATCATTACAAGGGTAGCTGTAGTGGACATTCTAAGAGTAGTAGATTCTGTGGAGGATTTGTGCCAGATATTATTCACATAGTAGTGTTTTTAGCAATTCCAGCTTCAGTAGCAGCTGTACTGGCAGCAGCAGAGGTGATGGAAGCAGCTACAGAGAGTTTGGTGGATGTGGCTATGGAAGCTTTTATAACAGTGATGGATATAGAGGAAATTTTAACTACTGGGGGATTGACTAGTGGGGCAACTAGCCTACTTTGTAGTAGATCATCCTGCCAAACAAGCTAATATGGAAACCACATGTAATTTAGCCAGATTATACCTTTTATAGTCTCAAGAATTTGTAACAAATTACCAACTGTGATACTCCATTGATTCTTTTTTTCTTAAAGGGAACTCAATGTCTCAAAAAGAGATGAAAGGAAAAATCAATGGTCTTGTTCAGAAGATAGTTTGAAGACTTCCATTGCTGTAATTTGGATTAACTCCCCTCCACCTACCCCCAACCCAAACTGCATTTATAATTTTGTGACTACAAATCATTTGTTTGTTAATGTAATATGCTTTAACTTTAGACAATTTTTATTTTGATGTCCTATTGGGTCAGTAATGCTCAAGATATCAATTGTTTTGACAAAATAAATTTACTGAACTTTGGCAATTTTTTGTTGTTGTAAATCTATACATTTTAAACTTAAGCACACATTTACACACAAAACACTATTCGTTACTTAAGTATTTAAAGAGTAGACTGACTTTATTATAGTAAATGTCTCTTTTAAGGATATTTGACTTCCCAAATATGTCATTATAGAGAATAGCAGATATATGTTTTCCAGATTAAAATATTGAGATAGTAATGCCATCCTTTCTCCCTAATATAAAAATGTGCTTTGCCTTATGATTGTAAGGAGATCTGATTCTAATGAAGAAAATGGCAGACACATGGGGCATACTGACAATTACCAGAGAGACTCAGTGGGTCCTGATGAATGTACCTAGCACAGGAAAATTAAACAGTACCTCATTACAGTTTGCTAATACTAGGCTCATCTGTGTACACATTTAATTTATGGATTTAATTTACTTTTAATGTAAAATATAACTTCCAAGGATTTAATATATCTCTTGTCCTTAATAAACCTGTCATGAATGTGAGTTAGTCTTATATGATTTTTAGAAGCAATCTTGGAGTCTAAGAAAAATTCAACTAAATCACAGTTTTTAATGTTTACTATATGAATAAAATATGCCTGCAATAATACTTTAGTAGTTAGTGGTGACATTTGCCTTGAATGGAAAATAGCAAATAATTAAAAAAAAAAAAAGAACAAAAACAATGACATCCCTTAGAATTTTCTATATTAGCCTAGTTTAGTAAGGTAGGACATATGACTTGAAAGTGCTGATCTTCTGGATATTCAATTTCAAGTGACTGGTGTTTACAGAAAAGAGTTCAAGGAGCAAAATCTAGAAGAATGAAAAGAAATGAGATTTATTGTGAGATTTAAGGGCAGAAGTTAAAAACTCTTAATCATGAGCTAAAAGTTCACCAATGTCTTTATTCTGATCACATATATCCTGTTTACCACATTTACATCTGTTGCTTTAATTTAAAAAATTCTCTCCTAAATAGCACTTCAAAAATATATCAGCTTTAATTTTTCATTTTAAGTATTTAAGAAAATATTCTACAAAGCAGAAGTTAAAAGAAAGAAAGATGAGAAAAATAATAAGAAAGCCTCACGCACTGTGATTAATATGCTTTACTGGTTTATCTTGCTTCCGTATCATGAATCAGGTTAGAAATGTGATTTTTTACTCAGCTTTTATTTTTATTTATTGGTTTAACACATCTGGAATATACACCACATCACTTTTCTGTTGAAATTTGTCCTTTTCTGTGTTCATATTAGAAAACAAAACATAATTTCCATTTTAATTAAAGCTGGGGACTGAGAAATCTAAAGTTGAAAACTTTTTTTATACTCATTTCTTTTTTAGTTAGAATATAAAATGTGTCTAAAGAGCCTTAGCTTATTTTGAGTCCTGGAAGAAAAAGGGATATTTCTGAAGGGCTCAGGAGGTTGTAAGTCAATTCCACTGCCTGACTGAGAGCAGAGGACCATCCAGAACCAACATTTCTCACAGGTTCAAGCTAAAATGGCACAGTGCATTACAAGTTACAAACACTTTAGTAAGTTCAGCATTCTTTTTCCAAGAGACTAAATAAACAAACAAGTAAACAAATAAAGGCTGTAAACTATTCTTGTCAAGTTTTCATTGTCATTTGATCCTCTAATCTCACTATAATGAAAAATGAATTTTTTACTAAAATAAAATAATAATAAAAATATATAGTTTTGCAACGAGCTCCCAAAGATATAGTTTTGCAATGAGCTCCCTCCTGCAATTCCTACAGCAGGAATTACAAACCTGCTTTATAGCCAAAAAAAAAAAAAAAAAAGGAAAAAAAAAGAAAATAAAATGGAATTACAAAAAGTTAAATAACTGACTGGTATTTAGCATCAGTTTGGTAAACTTTTTACATTAAATTGAGACATAACTGTTTCCCTAACAATTATAGTGAAATGTTAGGTAAACCCAACAAAGTAGTGATAGACAGGAAAATAATTTTTCCCAATTACATGTGTTTATATTAATAAATATTCTGCCAACGTCATGAGCTTCTTCCATGCGTCTGAAAGATCAATAGACTTGACTTGTTGAATTGTGGCTGAACTAATTACATAACTTCAAGCTTGAGAACATATTTTTCACTTACCAAGAAACAATTTAAAAATGAATAGGTACACATAAAGGATAAAATGTACTTGGGCACCTCATGAAAGATCTGTATAGAGCAATGGTTCAGGATACAGAAAAACTGGGTGTGAATCTCAGCTCTTTTTTCCTTATATGCAAACTTGGACAAGTTACATATTATTTTGTATTTGTTTCCTCATTTATAAAAGGAAAATAGTAATATCTACTTCACTAGATTTTTGTGAAAATTAAATGAATTGATGCATATGAAGAGCTGAATAAAGAGCCAGCTATATTACAAACTCTTGGAACTGAGATATGACAGACTTCTTCTTTTTTTTTTTTTTTTTTTTTTTTGTGGTACGCAGGCCTCTAACTGTTGTGGTCTCTCCCATTGTGGAGCACAGGTTCTGGATGTGCAGGCTCAGTGGTTATTGCTCAGGGGCCCAGCTGCTCTGCAGCATGTGGGATCCTCCTGGACCAGGGCACAAACCTGTGTCCCCTGTATCAGCAGATGGACTCTCAACCACTGCACCACCAGGGAAGCCCTGACAGACTTCTTTTATGGTAGCAAATATAAATATAATATTTCCCTAAGTATTGGTCACTAACTGGTTGATTATATTCTTTGTTTCTAAGTTATTGACTTTAGTTTTTATCTTATTTATCATAATTTTAGTTTGTTTCCCTTTCTATGGTGAGAAATTATTGTTTAATTGTAGACTTAGTATTACTTGTGTATCATATATAGAAAATGCTACAATTCAATGTGATGATTAAGATATTCTTTTCAAAGAGTATTTAAATAAAAGTAAATGATGTCCTCAAGTAAAGGTGACTATTCTGCAATGTAAAATAACTGAATGGATAAAGTGTATTGAAGATTGTTAGGCCAAAAGGAAAAAAAGAAAAGGAAAAATATGGTCTTATATCTCTAACCTCTGTCTATAAGTTTTAAACATAATGATAGGGAGCAGAGTTAAGATGCAAGAATTGTAGGATGCAGAATTTGTCTCTCCTACAAGTACATCAAGAATACATCTACAAATGGAACAATTCTAACAGAGTACCTGCTGAACATTAGTGGAAGATTTCAGACACCTACAAGGACAAGAAAAATCCCCTCACAACTGGGTAGGATGAAAGAAAGAAAAAAAGAAAAGAGGAATCAAAAAGAGGACCAGCAACCCTGGTGGGAAGCTGAAGGTGAGGAGAGGTTTCCACAGTCAGAGAAACCTCCTCACGGTGGGTAAATTGGCTGGGACAGAAAGGGACTTTCAGGGGATTAAAGGAGAATGCAGCAGACAGTCTGTGGAAGGCAGGACAAAGTAAAAACTGTGCGCTTGGTCTATATTGCTGCCCTGCACACCCCAGTCTGAGTTGTGTGTCTCCTGTTGCAGAGGTGGGCTGGATGCTGGAAAGTGAGGTATGGAACATGGACCCAGAGACGGGACAGCTGTTTTCTGTGAAAAGACAGCCTGAAGGGACAGGAGTAAGGAGCTCCACAACCAGGAAAGTTTGTGGAAAAAGCCTGGGACACCATAGAAGCAAGGTATCATTGTTGAGTAGCATGCAAGGGATGGGGCTCTCACTGCTGGTTTCCCCACCTGCTGTCTTCAGCCTCCATGGGCACCAATCTCAGCAGGCTCACCCTTCCCTCAGGCCAAGGTCTCTTCCACCCTCATAGGCTCTGGGATCTTGAGCACCACCCATCACAAAGCCTCCTCAGGAATCAGCCATGGGCACCCCTGTCTGAGATGCGACTCTACCACTCCTGGCAGGGACTGAGTACTAAAGCGTGGGGTTAAGAGAGCAGACTGGGCAGAGGAGCACTGTTGGCTGTGCAGATATAACAGAAGGGACGGGAGTGAGGAGCTCTGTGGCTGGGAGTACCCATAAAAGAAGCATGGTCTGCCTAGGAAATGAAGTTCCATTGCTGAGTGATTTGCAAAGGATGGGGCTGCCACTGCCCCCACATACCAGCCCTTGCCTCCATAGACACTGGGAGGGACTCCCACCAGAGAAAGTGTGCCACAGTCTGGTGCAACTACCTTCCAGTTTATGCTACAGGCACTTCATGCACACCCCAGTTGTGGCTGCCATACCCCTCCATGGCCTGAATGAGTAAGTGTACCCCAATCAGTCACTGCTTTCACTCTTTTTGCCTGTATGGGGAACAGAAGCCTGAGGGTGGCACACATGCAGAGGTGGAGCCAAAAGCAAAGCTGAGCACCAGGTGTGCTGCAACTAAGGAAAGAGGATTGGAAAGCTCTCCATGCAACTGCACAAGCCTACAATTTGAATGTTGGTACATTTAATGTTGTCCCAGAAGTCTCTGAGACTGTACTCATTTCATTCTTTTTTCTTTATTCTGCACTGCAGAATTGTTTTTGACCATTCTGTCTTCCAGCCCACTTATCCATTCTTCTACCTAAGTTATTCTGCTACTGAGTCCTTCTAGTATATTTTTCATTTTAGTTATTTTGTTGTTCATCACTGGTTGTTTGTTCTTTAGTTCTTCTAGGTACTTGTTAAATATTTCTTGTATCTTCTCGATCCATGCCTCCATTCTATTTACAAGATCTTGGATGATCTTTACTATAATTACTCTGAATTCTTTTTCAGGTAGATTGCCTATTTCCTCTTCATTTATTTGGTGTTGTTTGTTTTTACCTTGCTCCTTCGTCTGCAACATATTTCTCTGTCATCTCATTTTGTTTAACTTACTCTGTTTATGTTCTCCTTTTGGCAGGCTGCAGGATCATAGTTCCTCTTGCTTCTTTTATATGCTCACTGTTGTGTGAGGATGGTCCAAGTGTTTGTGTGGGCTTCTCAGTGAGAGGGACTTGTGTCTGTGCTCTGGTGGGTGGAACTATTTTCACTCTGATGGGCAAGGCCACGTCATGTGGTGTGTTTTGGTGTGTCTGTGAGCTTTGTACAACTTTAGGCAGCCTGTTTGCAAATGGGTGGGGCTGTGTTCCTGTCTTGCTGGTTGTTTGGTGTGTGGTGTCCAGCTCTGGATCCTGCAGCCAGTTGGGTGGAGCCGGGTCTTGGTGTCAAGATGAATACTTCTGGGAGAGTGAAAGCTTATTAATATTTCCTTGTCTTGGGAATTCTCTGGCAGTCCAGCATCCTGGGCTCAACACTCTCACCCTAGAAACCCAGGCCTGATCCCTGGCTGGGGACTCAAGAGCCCACAAGCTTCACAGCAGTGCCAGAGTAAAAAGAAAGAAGAAAAAAGGAAAAGAAAACAAAGAGACAAATGAAACTCAATACAAACAGCAAAGACAAAAACAAACAGGAACACACACACACAAAATAAAAAAGAAGAAAGAAAACAGACAAACTATACCCAAAACAAATAATAAAAAACAAAAACAAAGAGAAACAAAGAAGCAGACAGAAAAGGAAAAAAAAAAAAAAAGAAATAAAAAAAAAAACAACAGAACAAACAAAAGAACTCAAAAATGAAAGCTATCCATAAGGACTAAACTAACAAAAACAAACAAATATATATATATATATATATATATATATATATATATATATATATATATATATATATATAAAAGTAAAAAAAAAAGAAAAGAAAAAAAAAACAAACATTAAACACATAAAAACCACCAAAAAAAAAAAAGAAAAATAAGAAAAAAATCTCACAAAAGAACAAAAAGGTAAAGTAAAAATAGAGAAATTTAAGAAATATTAAAAAGTAAAAATATAAAAATAATAAAGACAACACCACAACTATGGAACAACAGGAAACACACACAAAAAAAGAATACTAATACTAAGCATATTTTCCCGGGGCCTCCTCTGTCTGTGTCCTTACTCCCACAGTGAACCACAGCCAACCTCTGCCTCCCAAGGAGGCCCTCAAATACCTCTAAGTAGATCTCCGGACCTCCTGTGGGCCTTGTGGGTCCAGATCAGTCTCTGACCTGGCCCAATTCCTGCGTGTACTTGCTCCCAAAGTCCATTGTTGCTATAGCTAAACTGGTCTCAGTTGTGGGAACACTCATTTTCTATTCAGATATTCCAGGGTTTACCAAGGTAATTGCAGGGATTTAATTAATAGCTTGTGCAGCTTCATGGAGAGCTTTCTGATCCTCTTCCTTAGTTGTACCACCCCTGGTGCTCAGCTCTGCTTTTGGCCCTACCTCTGCATGTGTGCCACTCTCAGGCTTCTGTTCCCCATACAGGCAAAAGGAGTGAAAGCAGTGACTGATTGGGGCACACTTACACTTTCAGGCCAGGGAGGGGTATGGCAATCACAACTTGGGTGTGAATGAAGTTCCTGTAGCATAAACTAGAAGGCAGTTGCACCAGACTGTGGGGTACTTTCACTGGTTGGAGTCCCTCCCAGTGCCCATGGAGACAAGGGCTGGCATGTGGGGGTGGTGGCAGCCCCGCCCCTTGCAAACAACTCAGCAATGGCACCTCATTTCCTAGGCATACCATGCTTCTTTTAGACAAAGAGAAAGAGAAAGGGTCTGAGAAAATATTTGAAGAGATTACAGTTGAAAACTTCACTAACATGGGAAAGGAAATTGGCACCAAAGTCCAGAAAGGGCAGAGTCCCATACAGGATAAACTCAAGGAGAAACATGCTGAGACATATTAATAAAACTAACAAAAATTAAAAACTAAGAAAAAATATTAAAAGCCGCAAAGGAAAAGCAACTAATAACATACAAGAGAATCCCCATAAGGTTATCAGCTGATTTTTCAGCAGAAACTCTTCAGGACAGAAGGGAGTGGCAGGATAGATTTAAAGTGATGAAAAGGAAAAACCTACAAAGAAGATTATTCTACCCAGCAAGAATCTCATTCAGATTCAATGGAGAACTCAAAAACTTTACAGACAAGCAAAAAGTAAGCAAATTCAGCACCACCAAACCAGCTCTACAACAAATGCTAAAGGAACTTCTCTAGGCAGGAAACACAAGAGAAGAAAAACACACAAAGGCAAACCCAAAACAATTAAGAAAATTGTAATAGGAACATACATATCAATAATTACCTTAAATGTAAATGGATTAAATACTCCAACCAAAACACACAGACTGGTTGAATGGGTACAAAAACAAGACCCATATATATGCTGTCTACAAGAGACCCACTTCAGACCTAGTGACACCTACAGACTGAAAGTGAGGGGATGGAAAAAAGATATTCCATGCAAATGGAAATCAAAAGAAAGCTGGAGTAGCAATACTCACATCAGACAAAATAGACTTTAAAATAAAGACTATTACAAGACACAAGGAAGGACACACATAATGATCATGAAATCAACCCAGGAAGAAGATATAACAACTGTAAATATGTATGCAACCAACATAGGCACTACAATACAGAATGCAAGTGCTAATAGCCATCAAAGGGTAAATCGACAGTAACACAATAATAGCGGGGAACTTTAACACTCTACTTACACGAATGGATAGATCATGGGGACAGAAAATTTAAAAGGAAATAAAAAACTTAAATGACAAACTTAATTGGTGTTTATAGGACATTCCATTGGAAAGCAGAATAATATACTTTCTTCTCAAGTGCACATGGAACATTCTTCAAAATAGATCACATCTTGGCTCACAAATCAAGATTCAGTAAATTTAAGAAAATTTAAGCATATCAAGTATCTTTTCTGACCACAACATTGAGATAAGAATCAATTACAGGAAAAAAAAAATCTGTAGAAACACAAACAATAAGAAGCTAAATAGTGTGCTACTAAATAACCAAGAGATTAATGAAGAAATCAGAGAAATTTTTTAAAAAATCTAGAAACAAATGACAACAAAATCATTATAACCCAAAACCTATAGGATGCAGCAAAAGCATTACTAAGAGGAAGATTATAACAATACAATCCTACCTCAAGAAACAAGAAAAATTTCAAATAAACAACCTAACCTTACACCTAAAACAAATAGAGAAATAGCAACAACAACAAAAACACACCTTAAACTTAGTAGAAGGAAATAAATCATAAAGATCAGGGCAGAAATAAATGAAATAGAAACAAAGAAAACAGTAGCAAAGATCAATGAAACTAAATGCTGGTTCTTTGAGAAGATAAATAAAATTGGTAAACCTTTAGCCAGACACATCAAGAAAAAATGGGAGAGGAGTCAAATCAATAAAGTTAGAAATGAAAAAGTAGAAGTTACAACTGACATTGAAAAAACACAAAGGATCATAAGAGACTACTACAAGCAACTGATATGCCAATAAAATGGACAACCATGAAGAAATGGACAAATTCTTAGAAAAGCACAACCTTCCAAGACTGAAACTGGAAGAAATAGAAAATATGAACAGACCAATCACAAGTAATGAAATTGAAACTGTGATTAAAAATCTTCCAGCAAACAAAAGTCCAGGACCAGATGACTTCACAGGTGAATTCCATTAAACACTTAGAGAAGTGATAATACCTATCCTTCTGAAATGCTTCCAAAACATTGCAGATGGAGGAACACTCCCAAACTCATTCTACGAGGCCACTATCACCCTGATACCAAAACCAGACAAAGATACTACAAAGAAAGAAAATTACAGACCAATACCACTGACGAATATAGATGGAAAAATCCTCAACAAAATACTAGCAAACAGAATTTAACAATACTTTAAAAGGATCATATACCATGATCAAGTTGGATTTATCCCAGGGATGCAAGGATTCTTCAATATAAGCAAATCAATGTGATACACCATATTAAAAAACTGAAGGATAAAACCATATGATCATCTCAATAGATTTATAAAAAGCTTTTGACAAAATTCAGCATACATTTATGAAATAAACTCTCCAGTAAGTAGCCATAGAGGGAACCTACCTCAAAATAATAAAAGCCATATACAACAAACCCACAGCAAACATCATTCTCAATGGTGAAAAACAGAACGCATTTCCTCTAATATCAGGAAAGAGACATGGATATCCACTCTTTTTTTTTTTTAATAACATTATTTCTAATATTTTATTCAAAAACATTCTAGCAGAGACATAAGAAATAATTGGATATGTTAGTCTATAATCTTGTAGTTTAACATCATTGTTCTTTAGCTTTACTTTTGAATGAGGAATTAAAGGATTTATATCAATGTGTATTTAGTGCCAGTATTTTTTTTTTTAACATCTTTATTGGAGCATAATTGCTTTACAATGGTATGTTAGTTTCAGCTTCACAACAAAATGAATCAGTTATATATATACATATGTTCCCATATCTCTTCCCGCTTGCGTCACCCTCCCTCCAACCCTCCCTATCCCACCCCTCCAGGCGGTCACACAGCACCGAGCTGATCTCCCTGTGCTATGCGGCTGCTTCCCACTAGCTATCTACCTTACGTTTGGTAGTGTATACAAGTCCATGCCTCTTTATTGCTTTGTCACCGTTTACCCTTCCCCCTCCCCATAGCCTCAAGTCCATTCTCTAGTAAGTCTGTGTCTTTATTCCTGTTTCACCCCTAGGTTTTTCATGACATTTTTTTTTCTTAAATTCCATATATATGTGTTAGCATACGGTATTTGTCTCTCTCTTTCTGACTTACTTCACTCTGTATGACAGACTCTAGGTCTATCCACCTCATTACAAATAGCTCAATTTCGTCTCTTTTTATGGCTGAGTAATACTCCATTGTATATATGTGCCACATCTTCTTTATCCATTCATCCGATGATGGACACTTAGGTTGTTTCCATCTCTGGGCTATTGTAAATAGAGCTGCAATGAACATTTTGGTACATGACTCTTTTTGAATTATGGTTTTCTCAGGGTATATGCCCAGTAGTGGGATTGCTGGGTCATATGGTAGTTCTATTTGTAGCTTTTTAAGGAACCTCCATACTGTTCTCCACAGTGGCTGTATCAATTTACATTCCCACCAACAGTGTAAGAGGGTTCCCTTTTCTCCACACCCTCTCCAGCATTTATTGTTTCTAGATTTTTTGATGATGGCCATTCTGACTGGTGTGAGATGATATCTCATTGTAGTTTTGGTTTGCATTTCTCTAATGATTAGTGATGTTGAGCATTCTTTCATGTGTTTGTTGGCACTCTGTATATCTTCTTTGGAGAAATGTCTATTTAGGTCTTCTGCCCATTTTTGGATTGGGTTGTTTGTTCTTTTGTTATTAAGCTGCATGAGCTGCTTATAAATTTTGGAGATTAATCCTTTGTCAGTTGCTTCATTTGCAAATATTTTCTCCCATTCTGAGGGTTGTCTTTTGGTCTTCTTTATGGTTTCCTTTGCTGTGCAAAAGCTTTTAAGTTTCATTAGGTCCCATTTGTTTACTTTTGTTTTTATTTCCATTTCTCTAGGAGGTGGGTCAAAAAGGATCTTGCTGTGATTTATGTCATAGAGTGTTCTGCCTATGTTTTCCTCTAAGAGTTTGATAGTTTCTGGCCTTACATTTAGGTCTTTAATCCATTTTGAGCTTATTTTTGTGTATGGTGTTAGGGAGTGATCTAATCTCATACTTTTACATGTAGCTGTCCAGTTTTCCCAGCACCACTTATTGAATAGGCTGTCCTTTCTCCACTGTACATTTCTGCCTCCTTTGTCAAAGATAAGGTGACCATATGTGTGTGGGTTTATCTCTGGGCTTTCTATCCTGTTCCATTGATCTATATTTCTGTTTTTGTGCCAGTACCATACTGTCTTGATTACTGTAGCTTTGTAGTATAGTCTGAAGTCAGGAAGCCTGATTCCTCCAGCTCCATTTTTCGTTCTCAAAATTGCTTTGGCTATTCGGGGTCTTTTGTGTTTCCATACAAATTGTGAGATTTTTTGTTCTAGTTCTGTGAAAAATGCCAGTGGTAGTTTGATAGGGATTGCATTGAATCTGTAGATTGCTTTGGGTAGTAGAGTCATTTTCACAATGTTGATTCTTCCAATCCAAGAACATGGTATATCTCTCCATCTATTTGTATCATTTTTAATTTCTTTCATCAGTGTCTTATAATTTTCTGCATACAGGTCTTTTGTCTCCTTAGGTAGGTTTATTTCTAGGTATTTTATTCTTTTTGTTGCAATGGTAAATGGGAGTGTTTTCTTGATTTCACTTTCAGATTTTTCATCCTTAGTGTATAGGAATGCCAGAGATTTCTGTGAATTAATTTTGTATCCTGCTACTTTACCAAATTCATTGATTAGCTCTAGTAGTTTTCTGGTAGCATCTTTAGGATTCTCTATGTATAGTATCATGTCATCTGCAAAGAGTGACAGCTTTACTTCTTCTTTTCCGATTTGGATTCCTTTTATTTCCTTTTCTTCTCTGATTGCTGTGGCTAAAACTTCCAAAACTATGTTGAATAAGAGTGGTGAGAGTGGGCAACCTTGTCTTGTTCCTGATCTTAGTGGAAATGCTTTCAGTTTTTCACCATTGAGGATGATGTTGGCTGTGGGTTTGTCATATATGGCCTTTATTATGTTGAGGTAGGTTCCCTCTATGCCTACTTTCTGCAGGGTTTTTATCATAAATGGGTGTTGAATTTTGTCAAAAGCTTTCTCTGCATCTATTGAGATGATCATATGGTTTTTCTCCTTCAATTTGTTAATATGGTGTATCATGTTGATTGATTTGCGTATATTGAAGAATCCTTGCATTCCTGGAATAAACCCCACTTGATCATGGTGTATGATCCGTTTAATGTGCTGTTGGATTCTGTTTGCTAGTATTTTGTTGAGGATCTTTGCATCTATGTTCATCAGTGATATTGGCCTGTAGTTTTCTTTCTTTGTGACATCCTTGTCTGGTTTTGGTATCAGGGTGACGGTGGCCTCCTAGAATGAGTTGGGGAGTGTTCCTCCCTCTGCTATATTTTGGAAGAGTCTGAGAAGGATAGGTGATAGCTCTTCTCTAAATGTTTGATAGAATTCGCCTGTGAAGCCATCTGGTCCTGGGCTTTTGCTTGTTGGAAGATTTTTAATCACAGTTTCAATTTCACTGCTTGTGATTGGTCTGTTCATATTTTCTATTTCTTCCTGATTCAGTCTTGGCAGGTTGTGCCTTTCT
This sequence comes from Grampus griseus, assembly GCF_964374135.1. Lineage (NCBI taxonomy): Eukaryota > Metazoa > Chordata > Mammalia > Artiodactyla > Delphinidae > Grampus > Grampus griseus. Next base: position 51,848,825 of record NC_139012.1, read on the forward strand.
AAGAATTTGTCCATTTCTTCCAGGTTGTCCATTTTATTGGCATAGAGTTGCTTGTAGTAATCTCTCATGATCTTTTGTATTTCTGCAGTGTCAGTCGTTACTTCTCCTTTTTCATTTCTAATTCTATTGATTTGAGTCTTCTCCCTTTTTTTCTTGATGAGTCTGGCTAATGGTTTATCAATTTTGTTTATCCTTTCAAAGAACCAGCTTTTAGTTTTATTGATCTTTGCTATCGTTTCCTTCATTTCTTTTTCATTTATTTCTGATCTGATTTTTATGATTTCTTTCCTCCTGCTAACTTTGGGGTTTTTTTGTTCTTCTTTCTCTAATTGCTTTAGGTGCAAGGTTAGGTTGTTTATTCGAGATGTTTCCTGTTTCTTAAGGTAAGATTGTATTGCTATAAACTTCCCTCTTAGAACTGCTTTTGCTGCATCCCATAGATTTTGAGTCGTCGTGTCTCCATTGTCATTTGTTTCTAGGTATTTTTTGATTTCCCCTTTGATTTCTTCAGTGATCACTTCGTTATTAAGTAGTGTATTGTTTAGCCTCCATGTGTTTGTATTTTTTACAGATCTTCTCCTGTGATTGATATCGAGTCTCATAGCGTTGTGGTCGGAAAAGATACTTGATACAATTTCAATTTTCTTAAATTTACCAAGGCTTGATTTGTGACCCAAGATATGATCTATCCTGGAGAATGTTCCATGAGCACTTGAGAAAAATGTGTATTCTGTTGTTTTTGGATGGAATGTCCTATAAATATCAATTAACTCCATCTCGTTTAATGTATCATTTAAAGCTTGTGTTTCCTTATTTATTTTCATTTTGGATGATCTGTCCATTGGTGAAAGTGGGGTGTTAAAGTCCCCTACTATGAATGTGTTACTGTCGATTTCCCCTTTTATGGTTGTCAGTATTTGCCTTATGTACTGAGGTGCACCTATGTTGGGTGCATAAATATTTACAATTGTTATATCTTCCTCTTGGATCGATCCCTTGATCATTATGTAGTGTCCTTCTTTGTCTCTTCTAATAGTCTTTGTTTTAAAGTCTATTTTGTCTGATATGAGAATTGCTACTCCAGCTTTCTTTTGGTTTCCATTTGCATGAAATACCTTTTTCCATCCCCTTACTTTCAGTCTGTATGTGTCTCTAGGTCTGAAGTGGGTCTCTTGTAGACAGCAAATATATGGGTCTTGTTTTTGTATCCATTCAGCCAATCTGTGTCTTTTGGTGGGAGCATTTAGTCCATTTACATTTAAGGTAATTATCGATATGTGTGTTCCCATTCCCATTTTCTTAATTGTTTTGGGTTTGTTATTGTAGGTCTTTTCCTTCTTTTGTGTTTCTTACCTAGAGAAGTTCCTTTAGCAGTTGTTGTAGAGCTGGTTTGGTTGTGCTGAACTCTCTCAGCTTTTGCTTGTCTCTAAAGGTTTTAATTTCTCCATCAAATCTGAATGAGATCCTTGCTGGGTAGAGTAATCTTGGTTGCAGGTTTTTCTCCTTCAACACTTTCAATATGTCCTGCCACTCCCTTCTGGCTTGCAGAGTTTCTGCTGAAAGATCAGCTGTTAACCTTATGGGGATTCCCTTGTGTGTTATTTGTTGTTTTTCCCTTGCTGCTTTTAATATGTTTTCTTTGTATTTAATTTTTGACAGTTTGATTAATATGTGTCTTGGTGTATTTCTCCTTGGATTTATCCTGTATGGGACTCTCTGTGCTTCCTGGACTTGATTAACTATTTCCTTTCCCATATTAGGGAAGTTTTCAACTATAATCTCTTCAAATATTTTCTCAGTCCCTTTCTTTTTCTCTTCTTCTTCTGGAACCCCTATAATTCGAATGTTGGTACGTTTAATGTTGTCCCAGAGGTCTCTGAGACTGTCCTCAGTTCTTTTCATTCTTTTTTCTTTATTCTGCTCTGCAGTAGTTATTTCCACTATTTTATCTTCCAGGTCACTTATCCGTTCTTCTGCCTCAGTTATTCTGCTATTGATCCCATCTAGAGTACTTTTAATTTCATTTATTGTGTTGTTCATCGTTGCTTGTTTCATCTTTAGTTCTTCTAGGTCCTTGTTAACTGATTCTTGCATTTTGTCCATTCTATTGTCCATTCTATCTCCAAGATTTCGGATCAACCTTACTATCATTATTCTGAATTCTTTTTCAGGTAGACTGCCTATTTCCTCTTCATTTGTTAGGTCTGATGGGTTTTTATCTTGCTCCTTCATCTGCGGTGTGTTTTTCTGTCTTTTCATTTTGCTTATCTTACTGTGTTTGGGGTCTCCTTTTTTGCAGGCTGAAGGTTCGTAGTTCCTGTTGTTTTTTGTGTCTGTCCCCAGTGGCTAAGGTTGGTTCAGTGGGTTGTGTAGGCTTCCTGGTGGAGGGTACTAGTGCCTGTGTTCTGGTGGATGAGGCTAGATCTTGTCTTTCTGGTGGGCAGGTCCACGTCTGGTGGTGTGTTTTGGGGTGTCTGTAGACTTATTATGATTTTGGGCCGCCTCTCTGCTAATGGGTGGGGTTGTGTTCCTGTCTTGCTAGTTGTTTGGCATAGGATGTCCAGCACTGTAGCTTGCTGGTCGTTGAGTGAAGCTGGGTGCTGGCGTTGAGATGGAGATCTCTCGGAAATTTTTGCTGTTTGATATTATGTGCAGCTGGGAGGTCTCTTGTGGATCAGTGTCCTGAAGTTGGCTCTCCCACCTCAGAGGCACAGCACTGACTCCTGGCTGCAGCACCAAGAGCCTTTCATCCACAGGGCTCCTTAATTTGGGATGATTGGTTGTCTATTCAGGTATTCCACAGATGCAGGGTATATCAAGTTGATTGTGGAGCTTTAATCCGCTGCTTCTGAGGCTGCTGGGAGAGATTTCCCTTTCTCTTCTTTGTTCTCACAGCTCCCAGGGGCTCAGCTTTGGATTTAGCCCCGCCTGTGCGTGTAGGTCCCCGGAGGGCGTCTGTTCTTTGCTCAGACAGTACGGGGTTAAAGGAGCCGCTGATTCGGAGGCTCTGGCTCACTCAGGCCCGGGGGTAGGGAGGGGCACGGAGTGTGGGGCGGGCCTGCGGCGGCAGAGGCCGGCGAGACGTTGCAGCCTGAGGCGCGCCTGTGCGTTCTCCCGGGGGAGTTGTCCCTGGATCCCGGGACCCTGGCAGTGGCGGGCTGCACAGGCTCCCCGGAAGGGCGTGTGGCTAGTGACCTGTGTTCGCACACAGGCCTCCCGGTGGCGGCAGCAGCGGCCCTAGCGTCTCATGTCTGTCTCTGGGCTCCGCACTTTTAGCCGCGGCTCGCGCCCATCCCTGGAGCTCTCTCAAGCAGCGTTCTTAATCCCCTCTCCTCGTGCACCAGGAAACAAAGAGGGACGTAAAAGTCTCTTGCCTCTTCGGCAGTTCCAGACTTCTCCCCGGACTCTCTCCCGGCCAGCCGCGGTGCACTAACGCCCTGCAGGCTGTGTTCACGCCGCCAACCTCAGTCCTCTCCCGGCGCTCCGACAAAAGCCGGAGCCTCAGCTCCCAGTCCCGCCCACCCCGGCGGGCGAGCAGACAAGCCTCTCGGCTGGCGAGTTCCGGTCGGCCCGATCCTCTGCGCTGGAATCTGTCCGCTTTGCCCTCCGCACTCCTGTTGCTGTGCTCTCCTCCGCGGCTCCCAAGCTCCCCCACTCCGCGTCCCGAAGCCTCCACCCGCGAAGGGGCTTCCTAGTGTGTGGACACTTTTCCTCCTTCACAGCTCTCTCCCGCTGGTGCAGGACCCGTCCCTATCCTTTTGTCTCTGTTTAGTTTTTTCTTTTGCCCTACACAGGTACGTGGGGGGTTTCTTGCCTTTTGGGAGGTCTGAGGTCTTCTGCCAGCGTTCAGTAGATGCTCTGTAGGAGTTGTTCCATGCGTAGATGTATTTCTGGTGTATCTGTGGGGAGGAACGTGATCTCCGCGTCTTACTCTTCCGCCATCTTCCGGATATCCACTCTTGTCACTATTATTTAACATAGTTATTGAAGTTTTAGCCACAGCAATCAGAGAAGAAAAAGAAATAAAAGGAATCCAAATCGGAAAAAATAGTAGTAAAACTGTCACTGTTTGAAGATGACATGATACTATATATATAGAAAAATCTAAAAATGCCACCAGAAAAGTACTATAGCTAATCAATGAATTTGTTAAAATAGAAGTATATAAAATTAATGCACAGAAATCCCTTGCATTCCTATACACTAAAAAAGAAAGATCAGAAAGAGAAATTAAGGAAACAATCCCACTCACCATTGCAACAAAAAGAATAAAATATCTAGGAATAAACCTACCTAAGGAGGCAAAAACCTGTACTCAGAAAACTATAAGACTCTGATGAAAGAAATCAAAGATGACACAAACAGATGGAGTGATATACCATGTTCTTGGATTGGAAGAATCAATATTGTGAAAATGAGTACACTTCCCAAAGCAATCTACTGAATCAATGAAATCCCTATCAAATTACCAATGGCATTTTTCACAGAATTAGAACAAAAAATCTTAAAATTTGTATGGAGACACAAAAGTCCCTTAATAGTCAAAGCAATCTTGAAAAAAAAAAAAAAAAAACAGAGCTGGAGGAATCAGGCTCCCTGACTTCAGACACTACTACAAAGCTACAGTAGTCAAGACAGTATGGTACTGACACAAAAACAGAAACATAGATCAATGGAACAGAATAGAAAGCCCAGAGATAAACCTACCCACTTATGGTCACCTAAGCTATGAAAAAGGAGGCAAGGATATACGATGGAGAAAAGACACTCATTTCAATAAGTGTTGCTGGGAAAACTGGACAGCTACATGTAGAAGAATGAAATTAAAACACGCCTTAACACCATACACAATAAACTCAAAATGGATTAAAGACCTAAATGTAAGTCCAGACACTATAAGACTCTTAGAAGAAAATATAGGCAGAACACTTTGACATAAATCACAGCAAGATATTTTTGACCCACCTCCTAGAGTAATGGAAATAAAAACAAAAATAAACAAATGTGAACTAATGAAACTTAAAAGCTTTTGCACAACAAATGAAGCCATAAACAAGATGAAAAGACAACCCTCAGATGGGAGAAAATAAATATAAAAGATTCAATGGACCAAGGATTATCCTACCTAATATACAAAAAGCCCATGCAACTCAATATCAAAAACAAACAAACAAACAAACAATGTAATGCAAAAATGGGTAGAAGACCCAAATAGGCTTTTCTCCAAGGAAGACATACAGATGGCCAAGAGACACATGAAAAGTTGCTGAACGTCACTAATTATTAGAGAAATGCAAATCAAAACAACAGTGAGGTATCACATCACACAGGTTAGAATGGGTATCACCAGAAGCCTACAAACAATAAATGCTGGAGAGGGTGTGGAGAAATGGGAACCCTCTTACACTGTTGGTGGGAATGTTAATTGATACAGCCACTATGGAGAACAGTATGGAGGTTCTTTAAAAAACTAAAAATAGAATTACCATATGATCCAGCAATCTCACTACTGGGCATATACCAACAGAAATCCATAATTCAAAAAGATACATGCACCACAATGTTCATTGCAGCACTATTTACAATAGCCAGGTCATGGAAGCAACCTAAATGTCCATCCACATATGAATGGATAAAGAAGATGTGGTACAGATATACAGTGGAATATTAGCCATAAAAAGGAACAAAACTGGGTCATTTGTGGAGACATGGGTGGACCCAGAGACTGTCATACAGAGTGAAGTAGGTCAGAAAGATAAAAACAAATATCATATATTAACGTATATATTTGGAATCTAGAAAAATGGTACAGATGAACTGGTTTGCAAGATAGAAATAGAAACACAGAAAAGAGAACAAACCTATGCACACCAAGGGGGGAAATCTGGGAGTGGGGGGTGGGATGAACTGGGAGATCGGGATTGATACATATACCATAATATGTATAAAGTAGATAACTAATGAGAACCTGCTGTATAGTACCAGGAGCTCCATTCTCTGTACAGTAGAAACTAGCACAATATTGTAAAACAACTATACCCCATTAAAAAACATTAGCATACAGAAATATCTTGCATTCCTATACACTAAAAATAAAAGATCAGAAAGAGAAATTAAGGAAACAATCCCATTTATCATCACAACAAAAAGAATAAAATACCTAGAAATAAACAACCTAAGGAGGCAAAAGACCTGTATGCAGAAAACTATAAGATACTGATGAAAGAAATCAAAGACAACACAAACAGATGGAGTGATATAGCATGTTCTTGGATTGGAAGAATCAATATTGTGAAAATGACTATAATACCCAAACAATTTATAGATTCAATGTAACCGCTATCAAATTTCCAATGGTATTTTTCACAGAAATAGATCAAAAATTTTTACAATTTATTTGGAAACACAAAAGACCCCGAATAGCCAAAGCAGTCTTGAGAAAGAAAAACGAAGCTGAAGGAATCAGACTCCCTGACTTCAGACTGCACTACAAAGCCACAGTAATCAAAACAGTATGGTACTGACACAAAAATAGAAATAGAGAACATAATAGAAAGCCCAGAGATAAATTAACGCACCTATGATCACCTAATCTATGACAAAGAAAGCAAGATATACAATGGAGAAAAGACAGTCTCTATAAGAATTGATGCTGGGAAAACTGGACAGCTATATGTAAAAGAATGAAATGAGAACACTCCCTAACACAATACACAAAAATAAACTTAAAACAGATTAAAGACCTACCAGACACTATAAAACTCTTAGAGGAAAACATAAGCAGAATACTCTTTGACATAAATTGCACCAAGATCTTTTCTGACCTACCTCCTAGAGTAATGAAAATAAAAACAGGGACTTCCCTAGTAGTTCAGGGGTTAAGACATTGCCTTCTAATGCAGGAGGTGTGGGTTTGATCCCTGGTTGGGGACCTATGATCCCACATGAATAGCAGCCAAAAAACCAAAACATAAAACAGCAGCAATATTGTAACAAATTCAATAAAATCTTTAAAAAATGGTCTACATCAAAAAAAAAAAAAAAAGAGAGAGAGGAAAAACAAAAATAAACAAATGGGACCTAATTAAACTTAAAAATTTTGCACAGCAAAGGAAACCATAAACTAGATGAAAAGACAACCCTCACAATGGGAGAAAATATTTGTAAATGAAGCAACTTACAAAGGATCAATCTCCAAAATATACAAACAGCTCATGCAGCTCAATGTCAAATAAACAACTCAATCAAAAAACGGTGGAATACCTAAACAGACATTTCTCCAAAGAAGACATCCAGATGGGCAACAAACACATGAAAAGATGGTCAACATCACAAATTATTAGAGAAATGCAAATCAAAACTACAATGAAGTGTCACCTCACCACAGTCAGAATGGCCATCATCAAAAAATCTACAAGCAATAAATGCTGGAGAGGGTGTGGAGAAGAGGAAAACCCCTTACACTGCTAGTGGGAATGTAAGTTGATCCAGCCACTAGGGAGAACATTATGGTAGTTCCTTAAAAAACTAAAATAGAACTATCATATGACCCAGAAAGCCCACTACTGGGCATATACCCAGAAAACCATAATTCAGAAAGATACATGCACCCCAATGTTCATTGCAACACTATTTACAATAGCCAGGACATAGAAGCAATCAGAATGTCCATCAACTGAGGAATGGATAAAGATGTGGTACATATATACAAAGGAATATTACTCAGAAATAAAAAGGAATAAAATTGTGTCATTTGCAGAGAAGTGGATGGACCTAGAGACTGTCATACCGAGTGGAGTAAGTCAGAAAAAGAAAAATAAATATCATATATTAATGCATATATGTGGAGTCTAGAAAAATGGCATAGATGATCTTATTTGCAAAGTAGAAATAGAAACACAGACATAGACAACAAACTTATGGATACCAAGGGGGAAAGGGAGTTGGTGTGATGAATTGGGAGATCGGGATTGACATATATACACTGCTATGCATAAAATAGATAGCTAATGGGAACCTATTGTGTAGCTCAGGGAACTCTACTCAGTGCTCTGTGGTGACCTAAATGGGAAGGAAATCCAAAAAAAAGGTGATATATGTATACATATAGCTGATTCACTTTGTTGTGCAGCAGAAACTGACACAGCAGTGTAAAGCAACTATTCTCCAATAAAAAGCTTTTATTTTAATTAAAAAAAAGAAAAAAATAGCATTTGGGAGACAATACAGGTAGGCATGAATTAAGGCAGTGGGAATGGAGAGGAGGGGACTTATTTGGGGAACATTAAGGTGTGGAATTTTAGAATGACAGGGGATAAGGGAGTGGGAGAGTAAAGGAAAACTGACAGATGTGTGGAAAACCGATGGGATGGTGATACCATTAGTTGAAAAAATAAATCCAGTTTTGAGTGACTATAAATTTGAAGATACAGAGTTTGAGATTTTTATGGGATATTCAGGTGAGAATCTCTGCTTGTCAATTAGAAGTATATTTCTGGGACTGAAATGAGATAGATGTCCATGCCAGAGATAGAGATTTGGGGGTTAATCAACTTATAGACAGCAGCTAAAGCTGTGGGAATAAATGCCATCCACTGATGGTTTATAGAAAAGGGAAGGAGGGCACTTCTGGTTCTGAAATATGGCAGACCAGGAACTTGAGAACCTATCCAATGTAAACACATAAACATGTAAGATACAAGGCAGTAAAGCTTATTAGAGTAGAGCTACACTCAGAGGGTAGTGGATGGAGTGAGAGTTTGGGGTTAGTAGAGGCAAACCATTACATTTATAATGGATAAATAACAAGGTCCTACTGTATATCACAGAGAACTATATCCTGTCTCCTAGGATAAACCATAATGAAAAAGAATATAAAAAAATAATGTATATATGTATATAACTGAGTTACTTCTCTTTATAGAAGAAATTAATACAACATTGTAAATCAACAATATTTCAATAAATTTAAAAAGTAAATATAATGATAAAGTTGATATAGTTATATTACAAGATTAAGATAGTAGAAATACTAAAAATGATACTCAGAATTTTACTATGCTATAAAACTGTTATCTCTGATTACAAAGGAAGGTATCTTATAGACAGGTAAATAAATGATTGATTTGAAAATATTTCAAATATCAGAATATGAACAGAATGAAATTTAGGAACTACATCCTATAAACAAAAACAGTATAACATACGAGCATGCCATCTCTCTATAGGAGTAGATAATATACTCAGATATTTAAGTCTACTGTTGCACTGGAAATAATTAACTGAAATACATGTGTGGCCTATACCAGTTTCTTATACTGAGAAAATATAAAACCCTGTCATGAGTAATACAAAATCATTTGTTAATCAAATTTCATTGAAATATTCTATTTTATGGTAAAATTTTAATTTTATAAGAAAAAACGTTTAGAAGAAATTTTTAAACATTGTCAGTATTAACATCTTCACTCATAAAAATAATCATCATTTCATTCCTGCAAGGATAGTGGTATGCTGAAGGGATGCAGAATATTGCAGAATATAATTAAATTGCTAAATTCACAAGATTCACTGGATTTTTGGCTCAAGTATCACTGAGTGATGGTTTTATTTCATATCTATAGTTAAGAAAGCTTAAGCTTTATTACTTTAAAATAATATTTGATCTGGGCATTATTAATGTGAGGTTATAAGTTGATACACAGGCATACTTTTTTTACTGTGCTTCACTTCATTGAGTATCTCAGATATTGCATTTTATACAAATTGAAGTTTTGTGGCAACCCTGTATAAAGCAAGCCCGTAGGCACGATTTTTCTAACAGCATTTGCTCCTATGTGTTTCTTGGTTACAGTTTGGTGATTCTCACACTATTTCAAACTTTCATTATTATTATATTTGTTATGGTGGTCTGTCATCAGTGAGTTTTGATGCTACTATTCTAATTGTTTTGACATGCCACAAACCATACCATATGACAGCAAACTTAGTCAATAAATGTTGTGTGTGACAATCTGCTCCACTGACCAGCCATTCCCCCATCTTTTTCCCTCTCTTGGGACCTTCCTCTTCCTGAGATACAACAATATGGAAATTAGACCAATTAATAACCCTCCGGTGACTTCTAAGTGAAAGGAAGAGTCACACATCTCTCACTTTAAATCAAAAGCTAGAAATGATTTAGCTTAGTGAGGAAGGCATGCAGAAAGCTGAGATAGGCCAAAAGCTAGGCCTCTTGTACCCAACAGTTAGCCAAGTTGTGAATACAAAGGAAAAGTTCTTGAAGGAAATTAAAAGTGCTACACCAGTGAACACATGAATGATAAGAAAGAAAAGCAGCTTTCTTGGTGACATGAAGAAAGTTGTAGTGGTCTGGATAGAGGATCAAACCAAATGCAACTTTCCCTTAAACCAAAGCCAATCCAGAGCAAGGCCATAACTCTCTTCAATTCTGGCAAGGCTGAGATAGATGAGGAAGATGCAGAAAAAACGTCTGAAGTTAGCAGCAGCTGGTTCATGAGGTTGAAGGAAAGAAACCATCTCCATAACACAGAAGTACAAGGTGAAGAAATAAGTGCTGATGTAGAAGCTTCAGCAAGTTATTCAGACACTCTAGTCAAGATAATGAAGGTGGATACACTAAACAACATATTTTCAAGGTAGACAAAATTACTTTATATTAGAAAAAGATGTTATCTAGGACTTTCATAGCTAGACAGGATAAGGCAATGCTTAGCTTCAATTCTTCAAAGGACAGCCTGACTCTTTTTTAGGGGTTAATATAGTTGGTGACTTTAAGTTGAAGCCAACACTCATTTATTACCATTCCAAAAATTGTACGGCTCTTAAAAATTATACTAAGTCTAATTTTCCTGTGCTCTATAAATTGAATATCAAAGTCTGGATGATAGTACATCTGTTGACAACATGGTTTATTGAATATTTTAAGCCCAAAGTTGAAACCTACTGCTCAGAAAAAAAAAAAAATTCTTTAAAATATTCCTGTTCATTTACAAGGTACCTGGTCATCCAAGAGTTCTAATAGAGATGTACAACAAAATTAATGTTATTTTCACACTTGCTAATACAACATCTATTCTGCAGCCCATGAATTAAGGAATAATTTGACTTTCAAGTCTTATCATTTAAGAAATGAATTTCATAAGCTTATAGCTGCCATAGATAGTGATTCCTCTGATGGACCTGGGCAAAGTAAATTGAAAACCTTCTGGAAAGAATTCTCCATTCTAGGTGACCTTAAGAACGTTTATAATTCATGAGAAGCAGTTACAGTATCAACATGAATAGGAATTAAGAAGAAGTCGATCCCAACTCTCATGGATGACCTTGAAGAATTCAAGACTTCAGTGGAGGAAGTAACTGCAGATGTGGCAGAAGAAACAAAAGAACTAGAATTAGAAGTGGAGACTGAAGAAATGACTGAATTACTGCAATCTCATGATAAAACTTTAATGGATGATGAGTCGCCTTTTATGGATGAGTGAGGAAAGTGGTTTCTTGAGATGGAATATATTCCTAGTGAAGATGAGGTGAAGATTGTTGAAATCACAACAAAGGATTTAGAATATTACATGAACTTAGCTGATAAAGCAGCAGCAGGTTTTTATAAGCAGCAGGTTTTGTAATTTTGAAAGAAGTTCTACTGTGGGTTAAATGCTATCAAACAACACTGCATGCTACAGAGAAATCATTTACAAAAGGAAGAGTCAATTGTTGAGGCAGACTTCATTGTTGTCTTATTTTAAGAAATTGCCATGGCCATCCCAAACTTCAGCAACCACCACCCTGGTCAATCAACAGCCATCAACATCGAGGCAAGACTCTCCACCAGCAAAAAATTATGACTTGCTGAAGGCTCAGATGAAGGTTAGCATGTTAGACCAATAAAGTTTTTTTTTTTAATTAAGGTATGTATATTGTTTTTTAGACAAAATGCTATTGTATACTTAATAGACTACAGTATAGTGTAAACATAAATTTTATATCCACTGGGAAACCAAAAATTTGTGTGACTGTATTGTGATATTCACTTTATTGTGGTATTTGGAATTGAACTTACAATATCTCTGAGGTATGCCTGTAGTTATAATTCTAAAATATCAGCTAATTGGAAATATGTATGACTAGCATATTTTGATAGTCTATCAACTTTCTGTCCTTTTCATATAAACATTAAGGCTTTAAAATTTGATTATTATTTATCAGAAATAAATCTTTTTTTTCAAATTAAAATACATGTTATCTCTTCCACATTATCAAATGTAATTAAGTTATTCTCAAAATCAAAATGTTCAAGGGGAGAGTGTTGATAATAAAGCAACAATGTGAAAATACAATTCTCTATGTTGTTACCTAAAAAGTAAACTAAAAGTTAAAAGTTATAATAAGAGAAAATTAATTATATCTATGTATATATGTATATGCTTTCTATGTAGGTATAATTTGTATCTTATACAAGTATATATATAATATATACTAATATATATATAATATATATATATAATTTCTGGGAACTAAATATATAATATTTACTTATCAAAATTACAGATAACCCCTTATATGATAGAGAGAAATTATACCAAAGTTTCTTAAAATATCTATGTTTGTGTCAAGTACAGTTTAAGAGAAGGGAAGACTAAACAGTTTATGTGCTATAATAATTCTAGTAACAAAGAGGAAGACAAAATACCAGCATATTAAATTACATATTATAAATTCAAACTGATAATCTAGAATCCAGTGCTAATGACAATAATACATTCATAAATTATACATAACATTCATGGTTACATGAAACACAAACTTTCAAGAGAAAACAAATAATATAATTAATTGGGATACAAGAAACTTAGTTAGAATATAAATTCAACTTAGAATAGTCCAGAGTAAAAGACAGAATACCTATTGATCATTATAAGAAAACAGGATATTTAGTAGTACTTTTCACATTGAATCAGAATTGGAGCCAAAGAACTGCCCAAACTAAGCCACATTTATAATGAGAGAGTCAGCTTTGCATAGTGGCAGTGTCGTAGCCAAAGAGGTTTATCCGATGCACGATTATTGTTAATTGAAAAATTTTCCCAATAATGAGAGAGTCAGTCATAGTCAGAAGATTTCATTAAGACTAAGAGGTGATCATGACATATTCCCTAAATTTCCAGGCTCCATAAAAAATACCGGGCAGGAAAAAAGTCAGAGTGAGTGTGGAAGAGAGGGAGACACAAGTGCACTGTTAGTGTAGTCAGTGTACAAGCTTTAGAGTAGAGTGTGGTTTACTCTCCCATTAGCCAAGGGTATGTACGTGTGTGAATATGTGTGTTTTCTAAAAAGAGAGATTGAAAGTTTGTCACCTGGATTTTAGGCAAAAGGAAAGAAACCTTTCTAAAAGGTTTAAAGAAAGGCTTTACTTGAAGAATTGACTCTGTAAAATACATGGAATTTGTGTGATGCTGTCTTGAAAAATGACAAAGAAAAAGTTGATAAAATGGTGACTTCTTTAGGATTAAAAATTGGAACTCATGTGGCATGACATTCAGATCCTTAAGTTCAAATTAATGCCATCTGCAGTCAGTGACTACCCATATCCCATGCTGTTCTTGTTACAGTGTTTGAGAAACTTCTTAGTCTCCTGGATATTACATCTGAGAGAGAAAAGAAAACAAGATGATGTGCACAGCTTAACTCTCTTTCACCAAAACCCAGACACTAAAGCAGCTTTTATGAAATATGGAAATGAAGATACTGCTCTAGTTATTATCTTTGTTTCCAGAATGTTTGCAATTGATGCTAAGGCTTTGCCTTAGAATAAGCCAAGACTGTCCATTCAAAACGAAATCGCTCAGAGGCGTGAGCATGCAAGGCTAAGGCACATGAAGAAGCTTGTAGCAGCACAGGGGCAGGCATCCTTGGAGCCCATCCAGTATGGGCGTCCTCTTGAAACAAGTCCAAAGGTAGAAGAGCCAAAAGGTGATGAGCAGCAGGTGGAGAGTATGACCTCTAAACCTGTGCTCCAGGAAAGAAACAACTAAGGGTCTTTTATTGCATTTGTTCAAGTATTCAGTGGCATGGCTCAAAGGGGAAAGAAAATTTTGTCTTGGGGCCCAAATACAGTTCTGTTGAGTTTCTGTAGTGTGTATCTTTAGGCTTCTCAACTCCAGTAGATGACCTTTCCCAAGTTCCCCACATGGCATACTGTAATCTGAAGAACCTGTATCTTCTGCTAGGAAGGGAGCTGGGAGACCTAGAGGAGGTACTTCTAGGAAATGTGCTAATAGAATGCCAACAAGACTTTGTGCTGAAATCTGCAGCACTGTGCAACTTGTCATCCTGCCCGCCATTTATATCACTCAACTTTGAAGCACCCTTATTGTGAAGGTTGCTGTTGGACTAAAACACCCAAGTGAAATGCCTCAGTCTGTCAAAGAAATTAAGCTGTTGAACCAAGCTGATCCCTGTGTCCAGATCTTAATTCAGGAAATAGAAGAGCACATCTTTATATGGAAGAAAAGATCATGGAGCAGGCAGAAAAGCAGAGAACCCTCAACAAAAATAAATAACTACTACTATAAGCAGATTATTTTCTTCATAATAAATTGAAAAGAATCACCCAGCATTTGATATTGAGAAGATATTGCATGCTGCAATATCTCTGTATATTCACTTTCAATAAAGTTCATCCATATAAGTATCTTTTAAAAATGCCAAAATTCTCCTGTCCATCTCTGAGCAATAGAGAAGAGAATTGAAGAGATATAGAGCAAGGATAAAAACAATAGGAAAGACAACATTCCATATTGTGTTTCTTGGACAGAAGGAGTGAGTTTTTCATAGGGTAAGTGGACACCCCAGAAATGAATAGAGCTTGAGCTGCTGTTATTTCTCCCAAGAGGATTGTCTACAGATAATGAACACAAAGAGCATGAACTGTGGATCCATGGGTGGCAGGAGGTAAGGGGATTCCTATAAAAGGACTAGGTAAAACTAAGTCTACATAGGTAGAATCTTCCCCGGGTCTTCCAAAGAACTCACAAATAAATCCTTTGAAAGAACAAGTCCTTGGACTATGCCAAATAGAGGACATGAATGGCCAGTCAGTGCCAACCAGAGTGTCAAAAACAACAAGGTAGAATAAAGCAAGTGCCAGTTGGGTAAAAAGATGCTTCCTTTCTCACCTTTTTTCAATCTCCTCAATAATTTGGAAAAAATCTAGCCTCAAGAAAGGAAAAGTGAATTAAAGCTAACCATAAACTTCATTTTTTATTCCCACCATTTACAGTCCCAGAAGAAAACATGAATTGGGCTCTGTACTTGAAGGAGGAGAAAAATTAAAATCAATTCATCCTTAATTTGATTGATCTTTAAAACTTCTAAGTCACCAGAGAATTTTGGTATCTGCTCAAGATATAACAGAGATAAACATGGAGATTTGACAGGGCCTGATTAAATTCAGTGAATTTACAAAAATGTCATTTATACCCCTCTGTTTTGAGACTCCTCAATATACTAGCTTCTATATTTATAACATTCTTCAATAGCTATGTCCCTTCTAATAGAGCTGTACTACTTTCAGTGCACTGCAAAAATTCCTTAAATATGTACGTGACTTAAAATTGTTTATATATTAAAAGAAAGGCTCTATTCCTCTAAAGGAAGTAATACAATAGAAGCATATATGGAAAGAGACTCAATTAATACTTATGCTTCCTCCTGGTGCCCTAGATATTCAGAGGTGGCAATGTCATACTGATATAATTTCCCTATATTATTTTAGAAATGGATAGGAGGAGACTAAATACGATTTAACTCTGTCTTTATGTTGAACAGAAAACATGGTAATGGAAGCAACAAGAGTCTCCAAAATTTTTTCTTCCTCCTTCTCTATTCAAGAAATATTTATCGACAAAGGAAAATGTTTCACATTTTTTAGAAGTGACTGAAGCAATATTTATCTTATCAACAAATGTTTTTTCTCTTCAAACAAGCACCCTCAATGCAAATACAAAAATTTATATCTCTAATCCACATAACTTGCTTTCTTAAATTAGTCACCTAGAAGATAAATAATAGCCCTGTACTTGAATACATCATTTACTCTGGTCAGCTATTTTTTTCAGAAAATTCATTGAATTCAAAGCTAATTACTCAAAGGTAAGATTTGGTTCTCTGATTTATACAAAATTTACTCTTCAGCAAAAACCATGGTTAAGCTTGACACGTGATGATAGATAGATAGATAGATAGATAGAGAGATAGATAGATAGATAGTTTTTAGTGACATATATTGAATTTGAAATCAAGACTATTTTATTCAGTTAAATTTTAAGCATCAGAGTTTCTGAATACCAGTCCTAAACTAATTTCATTCTAATGTAATGTTTTATGAATAATGTCCAATTTTGCACAGTGGTTTTTTTTTAAACTATTTATTAGAAATAATACTTGAGAAGTTATAAAAGGGGAAAGCTAGCTGCATGTGATAAAAATGTTGATCAAATTTCAAGTGGGACAGAATATTTGAAAATATTTTTTGAAAATCTATCAACACTTTGTTTTGTGTCATCAATTCAAGCAATTTGTTAGTCTAGTGTTCTTTCTCTGAGGGAAGATATATAAGAGGTGGTCTGTCTTTTGTTTATAAAAGCCTACTCCCTGTGAATAGCCTACAAATGTGTATTTCTAAAGCTATTACAAAGAGTTGAGAGACATGTTGGTGCAGGGAAATAAGGGAAAATTCTAGAGAGAGAAAGAAAATATTTGAAACTTAATTCTATGAAAGAGTCTAAGGGTGATGGAGAAACCTCAAGTATTTTTGGAGACATGATAATAAAACGTGTATCCGAGTATGAATACACATGGGTCTTATTCATTATTCAGTTCGAGAAGATATTCATTGAACTCTTTCCATATGAAGAGATGCATACCAATTTTATCGATCTTAATCAATGCAGTATTAAGTAAATCATTTAATTTTAGGAAGGTCAACAGTCCAATAAATGTAAATATTAAATATAAATTTTAACTGATGGTAAATAGTATTTGCTTAGGTCAACAACAGTTGTAAGTGTATTTTGACAAGTAGCATTCAATTATTGAAGTCCATACCTCTGTCTCAGTATTGAAAAAGGGTACCATCTAACCAATGTTTTAAACTATATCATACCACCCTACCCTACACATAGTCCCATAATTGGTGATTTCAGCTATCAAGAGATTACCAATAACTAGAAAGGAACATAAGTGATCATAACAGTTCTTGAATAAAGCCTTTATTTATAGATTATTTACTCATAGCCCATTTTCACGCAATTTTCATTTGCTTGATTAGCTTGTTTCCAGTATTATAAAAATTAAAACTCACAAGAGGGTAGGCTGATAAACACAGGCACAATAAGAACTTTTTAATTATGAAAGACTGACCGTAACACCAAGATACCCAAATGTGTAAATACACATGATATTATTAAGTTTATAAAATAAGCACAAGTATAAAAATCTACATAAATGAAACAAAACAAATCAATTAAATCCTAATGAAAATTTTATTTTAGTTATTCTATATGACGGTCTTTTTTTACTGTAAAAAGTCAATTCCCACCTCTCCATCTCCTTATACACACACACACACACACACACACACAACTAACAGCACACCCTAATGATCCGATTCCTGCCACATTTATGCATCAGAATTCCTCCTGTGTATGTTTGTTAAAGAAAAAAACCTTGGAGAGAATTCTGCAAAAAGAAGTATATAGTCGTGAAAATCTCTTATTCCTATTGGATATCACCCCTGTTATTATGATAGAAATGAAAATGAGGAGATATTCTGATAGTCTGAATAGAGGCAGAACTGCTTCCGGCCCAAAGAGAGGAGGTCATTTTGTACACTTCAGGAAGTGCATGTTTGGATTCTTTGGGAACATCAGGACACAGCAATCATAACCAGGTATACTTGGCAAGCCTGTGTAAGAGAATGGAAAAATGGAGGCTACCCTAAGTAGTTTGCTTGTAAGAGAAAAAGAAGGATGGAAATTCCAAACGATAACTGTAGACTTTCTGTACAACAAATATACTACATGGATGATCCTCAGGAATGACTAATAGACCCTTCGGGTAGTTCTGAGATTCTGTTTTAACTTATTTAGGAATTAGCACTTCAATAGATATTTAAGATATGAACATTTTTGTTCCTGGTAATGAAATAAGTTTTCAGAAATTTCATTTATGTACAATTATCCATACACAGGTAAAGTTGGTAGTTCCCTACTGTCTTGCACTGTGATTGCTATTCTCAGGAGTTTTACAAATCTCAACTGAAAGTTGTTGAGGCAAAGATCCATATCTTACACTTTTAAGAGAAATTTACTCTGAAATCCTGACTCAACTCCTACTTGGTGATCCCAACTGGACCAATTTTCACTTGAAATCTAGCCTTGAGCTCTAAGCAGTTTGCTCCTTAATGATTCTCCTAGGTCCTCTGGCAGCCCCTTTAGTCTTCTTGAATCAACAGTTCTTCTTAAGTAGAGAAAATAAAGCTCCAGGCCAAAATAAGACAGAAAGCGCAAAGAAAAAAAACTGGCACATCTTTCTCTCTTATGATTATTTCATTCACTACAGGCCACATACTCAGTTTTTATAAAGTGAGAGAATCAAGATGGAAAGGAGAAAAGAAAAAAAACAATATAATTCCCTTTTCATTGAAGGTTAGGTAGTATTCAACATTCTTCCAATGATTGCTGGTCTATTTCATTAATATATATTTGTGGAGGTTTTATTATGCTGTAGTCTTTCTCAGTACTCCTTCTGTATGTCCATCATACTAAGTGGTCTCCCCTACCACCTTAAAGAGACAGGAATGCTTTCAGTAAATTTGGGGCCAATTTGTATTTTACCTTCTCTCTTTTTATTTCATTTCCATGATAATTTTTATATTTTAGTAATATGTAATAGATTATTTGCTATAAATAAGTAAAATATCTGCCCTAAGTACATCATATGGGAGGTAATGTACTTCACTTAAAATGTGATATATCTTAGAATTATTATGTATTATTTAATGTACAGTTATGATATGATAGACTATTGAAAGACAGTCATGGTGGTGTCTTGGTTTAACATAATGACAATAGAGTATGAAGAAAGAAAATGGCTTTACATCACTAGCAGAATGAGTACCTTTTGGCAATAGATTAATTTTGAGTTCTGAACAAAAGTAAAAATTTAATTCTATCTTAAGTAATTAGTTTCTTAAGGATGAAGAAATCAAGTTGTTTGTGCTAGGATTGAATTAGATACTCAAGCACCTGGGGAAAAAAGGCAATCAGTACATACACATTTAAAGCTTACAAAAATCTTAAGTGAGAAACACGTTTGCCAAATTTTGGTATAGAGGTGACATTTAAAATTACAGAGATGGATGAGCTTGCCTAAGAAGAGAGAAGAGGCAGAAATTAGTAGATGCTCAGAACGTGGGTTCAGAAACTGAACAATTAGTGATCTCGTGGATGTTGCCTGCTAATATATTGTCTTTTTAATATGATTCTAGTCTGGAGGGTTTTCAGGTCATATCATCTTAAAGAATCAGAACTCTGAGTTTTTTCTATTTTAGAGAGTGTATTTATTTTTGAATATTGTTATTTTTCAAAAGAATGATCAGGTTTATTTTACATTATAACAATTAACATTTATTTCATCTTTGCTTAATTTTCAGTTTATCAGCTACCATGAAACAATTTGCACTATTTGATGCTTTTTATACTTTTACAGCATGCAATTATGAAGAAAATATACTATTTTATTTTTATTTATGAAATGTTAGAATTTTAGATATTTAAACTGTACTTAATTTAATATAAAATAGTTATTTAATATAGATTTAATGATAAAATCATTTAAACTTTTAAAAAAATTATTGCAGTATAGTTGATTTACAATGTTGTGTTGGTTTCAGATGTACAGCAAAGAGAATCAGTTATACATATACATATATCCATTCTCTTTTTTTTTAGATTATTTTCCCATATAGGCCATTACATAGTATTGAGTAGAGTTCCCTGTGCTATACAGCAGGTTCTTATTAGTTATCTATTTTATATATAGTAGTGAGTATATGTTAGTCCCAATGTCCCAATTTATCCCTCCCCCACATCTCCTGGTAAGCACAAGTCTGTTTTCTACATCCATGACTCTACTTCTGTTTTGTAAATAAGTTCATTTGTACCCTTTTTTTTCAGATTCTACATATAAGCAATATCGTATATTTATTTTTCTGTGTCTGACTTATTTCACTCAGTATGACAATCTCAAGGTCCATTCATGTTGCTGCAGATGGCATTATTTTATTCTTTTTTATGGCTGAATAATATTCCTTGCATATATGTACCACATCTTCTTTATGCATTTCTTTGTTGATGGATATTTAAGTTGCTTCCTTGTCATAGCTATTGTAAATAGTGCTACAATGAACATTGGGGTACATGTATCTTTTTGAATTAAGCTTTTCTCTGGGTATGTGCCCAGGAGTGGGATTGCTGGATCATCATCAAAAAATCTATAAACAATAAATGCTGGAGAGGATGTGGAGAAAAGGGAACTCTCATACACTGTTGGTGGGGATGAAAATTGGTACAGCCACTATAGAGAACAGTATGGAGGTTCCTTAAAAAGCTAAAAATAGAACTACCAAAGCATTTAATATTAAATATCAGCAGCAATTAGGTAACTTAATACAGTTTTATCTGGATGTTGAAGATATTTATTTAAAAAATCCACATGATATGTTTGGAAAGGGATTTCCAGGAAAATTCCATATTCTCTTTACAATTGTGCTGAGAGATACTGGGAGATTATCGATAGTGAGTAAGAAGGAAAATATATCCTTGACAATTGAGAGGATGGTAACAACAGAAGGCAGACCTGAAATAAAGAATATAGTTATGTTATGGGGTAGATTATTAAACAGTCTCCTTTGGAATGCCATGAATAATTATTCCAGAAATTCCCTAGCCAGGTCCATTTCACTCTTGGAAACTTGAAGCCCTTAGTTCTTACTAGAAGGTCTGGTTAACTTGCATAGAATCATCCAAAATAAATATTCATTACAACCAGTGTCATAAAAAGAAGATAAGATGTTTCCAAAGTAATAATAGTGCAGGGACAGGAATGGGAATTGGGTTTCAGTGCTTTGTGTGTCCTCCATTTCCTGTCATGGGAAAGGAGACTTTTTATAAATGGGGCTCCAAATTATGAGCTTCTCTATGTGGCAAATGTAGGGGATCACATAATTCATCACTTCTTCTACAAATATTTTATATTTAGCTTGTTATAGTGTCTCTACAGTTAATTTCAGAAAGGCAAAAATATAGATGAGTCAAATCTAAATTAAAATTCTAAAATAAAAAAATATATATTTTATTACTCTGGTCTTACCTGCTTGATTTATCCCACTGGATTTCCCATTGACCTTTATGCTTTGATTCTTGTTATTAGAGAGGGGAACAAATGCATAAGTTTTTTTTATCCAGAAGGCAAACTCCCCCAGATAGGACAAATCATATGTTTGCTGACATTTACCCTTTAGACCATTTTTGACCTTTAATATTTAAGGATTTCTCTATTTTATACACATCTGAGTGACAACTACTAAACTTTTTTTTATTTGGAAATGTATAATTATTGTACATATTGTCTCCATGCAGGGCATTCTGGAATACGGTAAAATGATAGTTTGTTACTTGGTTAATGTTTTATCAATATGTCCCATTTTATTTTTATAGCAAATAACTTTTTTATGATTTTAGCTGGAAAAAAAGCAACAATAAGCAAAACATTGAAAATCAGTACTGAGTTGTAAAATAGATGAATATTTTACTCACCTTTCATCCTGTGAAAATGCATAAGATTGCATGATTAATAGAAGACTTCAGCAAAATTCCTCAAAATATTTCAGTCAAGGGTATCAATTCACAAAAGATAGCCACACTAACTAAAAATACGAGCTTAGCTATTTTGAATGTGGGTTCATATGTCTTTGTGTATTTTAAATTTTGGTAGGCAATTCAATTGTAACAAATGTACTACTAAAGAAATAAAAGACGTGCTCAAGAAAAATTGGAACTGAATGCTGTGCTTAATAACTAAATCATAAATTTTATTTCTGTGAAATGTATTGACACATGTGATGCAAATTTAACAATTAAGTAACCATGCTACTTAAAGATATACAAGTCATATTATTTTTATGTTGATACAAAGTTTTAAGAAAATATGCTGTTGGTTAATGAAATTATGAAGGAATAAATCAAAAAGCAATAATCTTATGATAAAGTCATTTTAACTTCATTTCTCTCACAATAATATAGTATATTCTCCTAAAAATTTCACACAAGATAGGAATGTAACAAATTTGAAATTTGGTCATACTCTAAAGTTAATCCCCAAGAAAATTCAATTTATTAAAATCTTTTTACATGTGTTTACTGTTATATATATTTACATATGTTTGTCTGTTTAGCTCTACACAAACTGGATAACTATACACACATTATTTTGTACACTTCCTTTTTAACTAAATAGTTTGTGTTTATTATGGTCAATACAAATAGAGTTAGGTATGTATATAGTGTTTACAAAATATACTAGAGCAAGTTCTTTGGGGGAAAATATCTATCACTGCAAAACTGTCTGTTATTTACTTTGTAAAATGGTTTTATTCTATTATGGAGCATATCAGAGTGTTAAGTCATAGCGTGAACTTAAAAGGGGAATCTATGTTTGCCAAATTTATTTTTGGCTTGAGATCTTTCTTCCTTTCTTTCTTTCTTTTTCTATTCCCACTTATTTTTGGCTCTTGGGGAAATGTCATCTTTTCAATATGAAAAAAAGCAACAAGTTCAGCAAAAATTAGAAATCTGAAGTGTAGAATAGGACAAAAGCAGGGTAGGGGGGAAAAGGCAATAGTAAAAGCAAGAGATGAGATGTTGCCAAAAGATGGAGGGTGTCCTGTCCCCTATCTGGGGAATGACATTTAGATGACAGCACATACCTTTACATATATGTACAGAATGACTGCTTTATATATTTTTTTTTCTGTAAGAAATGATAGGGTTGTAGAGGGGCTTTCTGGAGACTTAGGGACCAAGGCTAGTCTCTCTCTTACTCCTCTTGACCCCTTTTTCCCACCAGGGTTAAGGAAGGAATCCAACATTATGAAGGAGGCAAAGTGGAAGAGGGAAGGATCCCCCTTGACAGGGTGGGGGTCAGACCCCTGCAAAGGAAACCACCAAGGACAGAGCTTGGAGGAGACTGAAAATGGAGATAGTACTGTTAACACCTCCCCAGAAACTGAGAGAGGAGTGGGGAGATATCTGGAAACTAGGACTTCAATAACCTGGATGCCCTTCTTAAAAACCCCACCTCGGGGGGGACCTAGAAGATGGCGTAAGTGTAAGACGCGGAGATAACCTTCCTCCCCACAGATACATCAGAAATACATCTGCACGTGGAACAGCTCCTACAGAACACCTACTGAAGGCTGGCAGAAGACCTCAGACCTCCCAAAAGGCAAGAAACTCCCCACGTACCTGGGTAGGGCAAAAGAAAAAAAGAAAAAACAGAGACAAAAGAATAGGGATGGCACCTGCACCAGTGGGAGGGAGCTGTGAAGGAGGAAAAGTTTCCACACACTTGGAAGCCCCTTCGTGGGTGGAGACTGCGGGAGGTGGAGGGGGGAGCTTCAGGGCCGCGGAGGAGTGCACAGCAATAGGAGGGCAGGAGGGCAAAGCGGAGAGATTCCCGCAGAGAGGATCGGTGCCGACCGGCACTCACCAGCCCGAGAGGCTTGTCTGCTCACCCACCCGGGCGGGCGGGGCTGCGAGCTGAGACTCGGGTTTCAGTTTCAGTCGGAGCACAGGGAGAGGACTGGGGTTGGTGGCTTGAACATAGCCTGAAGGGGTTAGTGCACCACAGCTAGCCGGGAGGGAGTCCGGGGAAAAGTCTGCACCTGCCGAAGAGGCAAGAGACTTTTTCTTCCCTCTTTGTTTCCTGGTGCGTGAGGAGAGGGGTTTAAGAGCACTGCTTAAAGGAACTGCAGAGACGGGCACGAGCTGCGGCTAAAAGCGCGAACCCCAGAGACGGGCGCGAGCCACGGCTAAAAGCGCAAACCCCAGACATGGGTGCGAGCCGCGGCTAAAAGCATGGACCCCAGGGACGGGCGGGAGATGCTAAGACTGCTGCTGCCGCCACCAAGGGGCCTGTGTGCGAGCACAGGTCACTCTCCACACCCCTCTTCCAGGGAGCCTGTGCAGCTCGCCACTGCCAGGTTCCCGGGATCCGGGGACAACTTCCCCGGGAGAACGCACGGCAGGCCTCAGTCTGGTGCAACGTCACGCCGGCCTCTGTCGCCACAGGCCCGCCCCACACGCAGTGTCCCTCCCTCCCCCCGGCCTGAGTGTTCCAGAGCCCACGAATCAGCGGCTCCTTTAACCCCATCCTTTCTGAGCAAAACACAGATGCCCTCCAGCGACCTACACGCAGAGGCAGGACCAAATCCAAAGCTGAGCCCCTGTGAGCTGTGAGAACAAAGAATAGAAAGGGAAATCTCTCCCAGCAGCCTCAGAAGCAGTGGGTTAAAGCTCCACAATCAACTTGATGTACCCTGCATCTGTGGAATACATGAATAGACAACGAATCATCCCAAATTGAGGAGGTGGGCTTCGAGAGCAAGATCTATGATTTTCTCCCCTTTTCCTCTTTTTGTGAATGTATATGTGTATGCTTCTGTGTGAGATCTTGTCTGTATAGCTTTGCTTCCACCATTTGTCCTAGGGTTCTATCCGTCCATTTTTTTTAAATTTTTTTCTTAATAATTAATTTTAATAACTTTATTATACTTTACCTTCGTTCATTCTTTCTTTCTTTCTTTCTTTCTTTCTTTCTTTCTTTCTTTCTTTCTTTCTTTCTTTCTTTCTTTCTTTCTTTCTTTCTTCCTTCCTTTCCTTCCTTCCCTCCTTTACACAATGAATCATCCCAAATTGAGGAGGTGGTCTCTGAGAGCAAGATTTATGATTTTTTCCCCTTTACTTTTTTTTCTGAGGGTGTATGTGTATGCTGCTGTGTAAGATTTTGTCTGTATAGCTTTGCTTCCAACATTTGTCCTAAGGTTCTATCTGTCCCTCTTTTTTTTCTAAATAATTATTTTTCAATTCAATAACTTTATTATACTTTATTTTATTTTACTGTATCTTCTTCCTTTCTGTCTTTTTTTCCTTCCTTCCCTCCTTCCTTCCTTCCTCCCCCCTTTCTTTCCTTCTTTGTTTCTTTTTCTTTCTTTCTTCCTTCCTTCCTTCCTTCCTTCATTCCCTCCTTTCTTTCTTTCTTTCTTTCTTTCTTCATACTTCTACTAATTCTCTCACTTTTTCTCTCTTTTATTCTGAGCCGTGTGAATGAAAGGCTCTTGGTGCTCCAGCCAGGAGTCAGGGCTCTGCCTCTGAGGTGGGAGAGCCAACTTCAGGACACTGGTCAACAAGAGACCTCCCAGCTCCACATAATATCAAACGGCGAAAATCTCCCAGAGACCTTCATCTTAACACCAGCACCCAGCTTCACTCAATGACCAGCAAGCTACAGTGCTGGACAACCTATGCCAAAGAACTAGCAAAATAGGAACACAACCCCACCCATTAGCAGAGAGGCTGCCTAAAATCATAATAGGGCCACAGACACCTCAAAACACACCACCAGATGTGAACCTGCCCACTAGAGAGACAAGATCCAGCCTCATCCACCACAAAACAGGCACTCGTCCCCTCTACCAGGAAGCCTACACACCCCACTGAACCAACCTTAGCCACTGGAGACAGACATCAAAAACAGTGGGAACTATGAACCTGCAGCCTGCAAAAAGCAGACCCCAGACACAGTAAGATAAGATAAATGAGAGGACAGAAAAACACACAGCAGATAAAGGAGCAAGATAAAACTGCAACAGAACTAACAAATGAAGTGGAAATAGGCAGTCTACCTGATAAAGAATTCAGAAAAATGATAGCAAGGATGATCCAAAATCATGGAAATAGAATGGACAAAATGCAAGAAACAGTTAACAAGGACCTAGAAGGAATAAAGATGAAACAAGCAACGATGAACAACACAATAAATGAAAGTAATAGAACTCTAGATGGGATCAATAGCAGAATAACTGAGGCAGAAGAACGGATAAGTGACCTGGAAGATAAAATAGTGGAAATAACTACTGCAGAGCAGAATAAAGAAAAAAGAATGAAAAGAACTGAGGACAGTCTCAGAGACCTCTGGGGCAACTTTAAACACACCAACATTCAAATTATAGCGGTTCCAGAAGAAGAAGAGAAAAAGAAAGGGACTGAGAAAATATTTGAAGAGATTATAGTTGAAAACTTCCCTAATATGGGAAAGGAAATAGTTAATCAAGTCCAGGAAGCACAGAGAGTTCCATACAGGATAAATCCAAGGAGATATATGCCAAACACATATTAATCAAACTGTCAAAAATTAAATACAAAGAAAGCATATTAAAAGCAGCAAGGGAAAAATAACAAATAACACACAAGCGAATCCCCATAAGGTAAACAGCTGATCTTTCAGCTGAAACCCTACAAGCCAGAAGGGAGTGGTAGGACAAACTAAAAGTGATGAAGGAGAAACACCTGCAACCAAGACTACTCTACCCAGCCAGGATCTCATTCAGATTTGATGGAGAAATTAAAACATTCACAGAGAAGCAAAAGCTGAGAGAGTTCAGCACCACCAAACCAGCTTTACAACAAATGCTAAAGGAACTTCTCTAGACATGAAACACATGAGAAGGAAAAGACCTATAATAACGAACCCAAAACAATTTAGAAAGCGGGAATAGGAACATACATATCGGTAATTACCTTAAATGTAAATGGACTAAATGCTCCCACCAAAAGATACAGATTGGCTGAATGGATACAAAAGCAAGACCCTTATATATGCTGTCTACAAGAGACCCACTTCAGACCTAGAGACACATACAGATTGAAAGTAAGGAGATGGAAAAAGATATTCCATGCAAATGGAAACCAAAAGAAAGCTGGACTACCAATTCTCATATCAGACAAAATAGACTTTAAAATAAGGACTATCAAAAGAGACAAAGAAGAACACTAGATAATGATCAAGGGATCGATCCAAGAAGAAGATATAACAATTGTAAATATTTATGCACCCAACATAGGAGCACCTCAATACATAAGGCAAATACTAACAGCCATAAAAGGGGAAATCGACAGTAACACATTCATAAAGGGGACTATAACACCCCACTTTCACTCATGGACAGATCATCCAAAATGAAAATAAATAAGGAAACACAAGCTTTAAATGATACATTAAACAAGATGGACTAAATTGATATTTGTAGGACACTCCATCCAAAAACAACAGAATACACAATTTTCTCAAGTGCTCATGGAATATTCTCCAGGATAGATCATATCTTGGGTCACAAATCAGGCCTTGATAAATTTAAGAAACTTGAAATTGTATCAAGTATCTTTTCCGACAACAACGTCATGAGACTAGATATCAATTACAGGAAAAGATCTGTAAAAAATACAAACACATGGAGGCTAAACAATACACTACTTAATAATGAAGCGATCAGTGAAGAAAATCAAAGAGGAAATAAAAAAATAACTAGAAACATATGACAATGGAGACACAATGACTCAAAACCTATGGGATGCAGCAAAAGCAGTTCTAAGGGGGAAGTTTATAGCAATACAAGCCCACCTTAAGAAGCAGGAAACATCTCGAATAATCAACCTAACCTTGCACCTCATGCAATTAGAGAAAGAAGAACAAAAATACACCAAAGCTAGCAGAAGGAAGGAATCATAAAAATCAGAACAGAAATAAATGAAAAAGAAATGAAGGAAACAATAGCAAAGATCAATAAAATTAAAAGCTGGTTCTTTGAGAAGATAAACAAAATAGATAAACCACTAGCCAGACTCATCAGGAAAAAAAGGGAGAAGACTCAAATCAATAGAATTAGAAATGAAAAAGGAGAAGTAACAACTGACACTGCAGAAATATAAAAGATCATGAGAGATTACTACAAGCAACTCTATGCCAATAAAATGGACAACCTGGAAGAAATGGACAAATTTTAGAAATGCACAACCTGCCAAGACTGAATCAGGAAGAAATAGAAAATATGAACAGACCAATCACAAGCACTGAAATTGAAACTGTGATTAAAAATCTTCCAACAAACAAAAGCTCAGGACCAGATGGTTTCACAGGCGAATTCTATCAAACATTTAGAGAAGAGCTAACATCTATCCTTCTCAATTTCTTCCAAAATATAGCAGAGGGAGGAACATTTCCAAACACATTCTACGAGGCCACCATCACCCTGATACCAAAACCAGACAAGGATGTCACAAAGAAAGAAAACTACAGGCCAATATCACTGATGAACATAGATGCAAAAATCCTCAACAAAATACTAGCAAACAGAATCCAACAGCACATTAAAAGGATCATACACCATGATCATGTGGGGTTTGTCCCAGAAATGCAAGGATTTTTCAATATACGCAAATCTATCAATGTGATAAAGAATATTAACAAATTGAAGGAGAAAAACCATATGATCATCTCAATAGATGCAGAGAAAGCTTTTGACAAAATTCAACACCCATTTATGATAAAAACCCTGCAGAAAGTAAGCATAGAGGGAACTTTCCTCAACATAATAAAGGCCATATATGACAAGCCCACAGCCAACATCATCCTCAATGGTGAAAAACTGAAAGCATTTCCACTAAGATCAGGAACAAGACAAGGTTGCCCACTCTCACCGCTCTTATTCAACATAGTTTTGGAAGTTTTAGCCAAAGCAATCAGAGAAGAAAAGGAAATAAAAGGAATCCAAATCAGAAAAGAAGACGTAAAGCTGTCACTGTTTGCAGATGACTTGATACTATATATAGAGAATCCTAAAGTTGCTACCAGAAAACTACTAGAGCTAATCAATGAATTTGGTAAAGTAGCAGGATACAAAATTAATGCACAGAAATCTCTGGCATTCCTATATACTAATGATGAAAAATCTGAAAGTGAAATCAAGAAAACTCCCATTTACCATTGCAACAAAAAGAATAAAATATCTTGGAATAAACCTACCTAAGGAGACAAAAGACCTATATGCAGAAAATTATAAGACACTGATGAAAGAAATTAAAGATGATACAAATAGATGGAGAGATATACCATGTTCTTGTATTGGAAGAATCAACATTGTGAAAATGACTCTACTACCCAAAGCAATCTATAGATTCAATGCAATCCCTATCAAACTACCACTGGCATTTTTCACAGAACTAGAACGAAAAATTTCACAATTTGTATGGAAACACAAAAGACCCTGAACAGCCAAAGCAATCTTGAGAATGAAAAACGGAGCTGGAGGAATCAGGCTCCCTGTCTTCAGACTATACTACAAAGCTACAGTAATCAAGACAGTATGGTACTGGCACAAAAACAGAAAGATAGATCAATGGAACAGGATAGAAAGCCCAGAGATAAACCCACACACATATGGACACCTTATCTTTGATAAAGGTGGCAGGAATGTACAGTGGAGAAAGGACAGCCTCTTCAGTAAGTGGTGCTGGGAAAACTGGACAGATACCTGTAAAAGTATGAGATTAGATCACTCCCTAACACCATACACAAAAATAAGCTCAAAATGGATTAAAGACCTAAATGTAAGGCCAGAAACTATTAAACTCTTAGAGGAAAACATAGGCAGAACACTCTATGACATAAATCACAGCAAGATCCTTTTTGACCCACCTCCTAGAGAAATGGAAATAAAAACAAAAATAAACAAATGGGACCTAATGAAACTTCAAAGCTTTTGCACAGCAAAGGAAACCATAAACAAGACCAAAAGACAACCCTCAGAATGGGAGAAAATATTTGCAAATGAAGCAACTGACAAAGGATTAATCTCCAAAATTTACAAGCAGCTCATTCAGCTCAATAACAAAAAAACAAACAACCCAATCCAAAAATGGGCAGAAGACCTAAATAGACATTTCTCCAAAGAAGATATACAGA
Source organism: Grampus griseus (assembly GCF_964374135.1). Lineage (NCBI taxonomy): Eukaryota > Metazoa > Chordata > Mammalia > Artiodactyla > Delphinidae > Grampus > Grampus griseus. Next base: position 51,878,981 of record NC_139012.1, read on the forward strand.
CTGCCAACAAACACATGAAAGAATGCTCAACATCATTAATCATTAGAGAAATGCAAATGAAAACTACAATGAGATATCATCTCACACCAGTCAGAATGGCCATCATCAAATATCTAGAAACAATAAATGCTGGAGAGGGTGTGGAGAAAAGGGAACACTCTTGCACTGCTGGTGGGAATGTGAATTGGTAAGCCACTATGGAGAACAGTATGGAGGTTCCTTAAAAAACTACAAGTAGAACTACCATAAGACCCAGCAATCCCACTACTGGGCATATACCCTGAGAAAACCAAAATTCAAAAAGAGTCATGTACCAAAATGTTCATTGCAGCTCTGTTTACAATAGCCAGTACATGGAAGCAACCTAAGTGTCCATTGACAAATGAATGGATAAAGAAGATGTGGCACATATATACAATGGAATATTACTCAGCCATAAAGAGAAACGAAATTGAGCTATTTGTAATGAGGTGGATAGACCTAGAGTCTGTCATACAGAGTGAAATAAGTCAGAAAGAAAAAGACAAATACCGTATGCTAACACATATATATGGAATTTAAGAAAAAAGAATGTCATGAAGAACCTAAGGGTAAGACAGGAATAAAGACACAGACCTACTGGAGAACAGACTTGAGGATATGGGGAGGGGGAAGGGTGAGCTGTGAAAGGACGAGAGAAAGTCATGGACATATATACACTAAAAAACATAAGGTAGAATGCTAGTGGGAAGCAGCCGCATGGCATAGGGATATCGCCTCGGTGCTTTGTGACAGCCTGGAGGGGTGGGATAAGGAGGGTGGGAGGGAGGGAGACGCAAGAGGGAAGAGATATGGGAATATATGTATAACTGATTCACTTTGTTATAAAGCAGAAACTAACACACCATTGTAAAGCAAGTATACCCCAATAAAGATGTTAAAAAAACAAAACAAAACAAAAACCATCTCTTCCTTGTAGGGACTTCTACCTGTTGCTTGGTTTCCTTTCCCCTGGGCTACCACACAGGTCTAGGTTGGTGGTCATCTAACTGGGTTGTCAGCCCACAGTTCTACGTGAGATTTGATGAGACACAGCTTCTTGATGAGTTATCTTGAAAACGAAGTTGGAAATGTTAACTGTACAGATGGGAGGAATGGGCACCAGAAGGAAATACAGGGTTACCCAGAATGGCAGAAACGGTTCTGCCAGAAGTGGAAAGAGAGAGGAGATATTTAACAAATGACAAATATTTATTGAGTGCCTATTATGTGCCAGGCACTGTTCTAGAACCTCTACCCACATCCCAAAAAAAGAAAAAAAAAAGAGTCAGAAAATGCAAATTCTGAGGGAGAGGAAAGGGATGACTGAGGAAGAAGTCTGAAGGGACTGAGAAGACTTAGGTGATGGGGTTTGACCTTAGGCCTCCTATTCAGCCTCCTCACTAAAAATCTCTTCTTCTGCTGTGGCATCTTGCTACTGGTGGTATTCAGAGATGAGGTCTTTCATGTTGCTCTCAGCCTTGGTGAAATCCATCTCGTCCCTGCCCTCGCCTGTGTACAGTGGAGGAAGGCGTTCCAGCAGAACATGGAAGAGAACTGCACTCAGGTGAACTTGAACAACTCCGGTATGGCTGTGCTCTTGCCAATGAAAGTGACCACAACCTTGAGGCCACAGATTGGGATGTTGCAGACAGCTGTCTTGACGTTGCTGGGGATTGATTCCAGGAAGTAGCTGCTGCTCTTGTTCTGCATGTTGAGCTTCTGCTCATCCACCTCCTTCATGGACATTCACCCACAGAAGACAGGAGCCAAGGTGAGGTACCAGCCATAGTGGGGGTCACAGGCAGCCATTGTGTTCTTGGCATAGAAGATCTTCTGGGTGAGCTCGGGCACAGTGAGTGTCTGATACTGCTGGCTTCCACCTCTGGTTAGAGGTGAAAAAACAGGCATGAAGAAGTGAAGACATGGGAAGGACACCATGTTGACTGCCAGCTTGCAGAGGTCAGCAATGAGCTGGCTAAGGAAGTGGAGGCAGGTGGTGACACCACTCTTAGTGGTCAGGATGAGGCGGTTCAGGTCCCCTTAGGTTGGCGTGGTCAGCTTGAGGGTGTGGAAGCAGATGTTGTAAAGGGCCTGGTTGTGGATGCAGTAGGTCTCATCAGTGTTCTCCACCAGCTGATGGATGGTGAGGGTGGCATTATAGGGCTCAGCTACAGATTCGGACACTTTGGGTGAGGGCACTACACTGAAGACTTCATGATGCCATTGGGATACTCTTCATATGTCTTGCTGATGAGCAAGGTGCCCATTCCAGAATCTGTGACCCTTCCAGCGAGTGGGTCAGCTGGAAACCCTAAAGGCAGTCGCAGATCTCTGCCTCCTTCAGAACCACATCCACGACTTAACCAGCTCGGCACCTTCTGTGTAGTGGTCCTTGGCCCAGTTGTTGCCTGCCCCAGACTGACCAAAAACAAAATTGTCTGGTCTGAAGATCTGACCAAAAGGACCTAAGCGAATAGAGTCCATGGTCCCAGGTTCTAGATCCACCAAGATGGCATGAGGAACATATTTGTCACCTGTGGCTTCATTGTAGTTCATGGAGATGCAGTCCAACTGCAGGTCTCTATCCCCATGATAGGTGTCGGTGGGGTCTATGCCATGTTCATCACTTATCACCTCCCAGAATTTGGCACCAATTAGGTTGCCACACTGATGGGCCAAGATGTGCACAATTTCCCTCATTGTTAAAATTTATTCTATTTTTTTGCTTGCCTCAAGGTGTGTATGGGGCAAGAAAATGATATGTAATTAGTTTTTCTCTGCTGCTCGTCACAGGCTGGAAGGATTGAATGGGCCCTGGAGGTTGGAGAAACAGGATACAAATGCGGCATCAGGAAGGTTCTGAGAGAGGATCCTTCTTTCTAATACCACAATTTACTACCTATAAGAAATGTAATTCCATTTTCTAGAAATATATTTTATTATTGAAATTATTTTCACAGTTTAAAATGTGTTATATATTTTGAAATAGTGTCTATAAAAGTTCCTATCTTTAAAAATTCTTGCTATTGATGTCACCATATATATTTTAATATTTGAAAGAGATAGTAGAAATATTATAACTTATAATATTTTATTTGCAATTATTATAGTGCTATTTAACCGTTTAATATACTTATTTTATATTATTTTTTCTTTATTTGTAACAAAACTTTCTTTGTAGTAACACAGTTTTGAAATTGTCCATTGTTATATCTTGACTACATACCATTTTTTCATAGATATGTTTCTCATTATCTTTACTTTTCAAATATGTATTAATCATAAATTTTACTAGACCCTTAAATTGGGTTCATATAAGAGTGTATATTGTAATACCCATATAATTTAGGTGAATATTGGGTTTTTTTATTGCTTTTTAAAGTAATTTATACTTTAATTTCTAAATTAATTTCATTAAGATAATATTTTTGGAATTCCTTAATGTTATTTCTAGGCATAAAATATAGTTAGGTGTTGTAAAATGTTTCATGGACGCTTACATGCATGATTTATTCTCTACAAGGTGTAGATTTTAGTACAAAACAATACTAAAATTAATATATATTGAAATTTTATTAAATATTGTTTATTTTTATCTCTTTGATATGCCAAGGGCTGGAAGGAATAGGTTAAAATACATTAACAAACATAAAATGTTTCTTCTGTTATCTTTGTACTCCCTATACATTTTTTACTGTGTGTATATGTGGTGTGTATATGCCTGTGTTTATTTTCCTTATACAAATTTCAAGGAAATTAAAAGTTTTTGTAATTGCACATTTTAAATAATGATACTTTTTTCTGTGAAAAAAGTGTTTTTTACATTTTAATTCAAATATCTCAGATATTAATATGATGACCAATTAAAAATTATTCCTGTTCTACACTTGTCAATTTTTATTTTTTTCTTTATTTTAGTCATTGCTCTTGTGGACATCAAATAGATTTGACTTTTACTTGGTCTTATATTACCCACATGAGAAAAGTCTTCTTTAAATACATATTATTATGTAAAAATTTAAATTGGTATTAATTCTAAGTGGTTTTAAATTTTTAAAATATTGTTGCTTCTGCTGGTAATGTTGTTTTATGGTTCCTTGCTTTTTTTTAATTTTATTTTACTTTTTAGGAAGTTGTATTTTCTTTGTCAAATTGTATTCTACATATCTTGTTTTTATTCATAGTGTTTTTACCTCCAAATAAGTTTATTATTTTCCTAGATATCTCAACAACTCCAAATAAGAAATAAAACTGTTTATTGATTTCTAGTGATTAAAAGGAAAAAATTAATACATACAACAAATCCTTACAAACCATCCCTTTCTTCTTCTATTTTTCCAAAGGTTAAAAAACTTTTTCCAGCCTATTTTCATCACATGCCTAGAAAATTTAATTACCTCTTTAAAAATCCTTAAGTTTTATTTGTTTTTAAGTAGAATTATTTTTGTTTCCTTCTATGAATAAATTAAATTTATACTTATCCATTGTTCTGTGCTATCATAGATTTCAAGGTCATAATCTTATTTCAAATCATTTATTAGTTGTGTTCTGTTTAGTATACTATTTTGCTGTACTGGGATTTGGATCTTGACACATTTTTGAAGTACACAGCAAGTCTTTGAATATTTCAAAAAGATTATTCTATTGGAATTATATGAAAATGCTATTGTTGTTGTTATAGGACTCTCAATTTTATCCTGGGGGAGTAATTGACAGTGAGGGACAAAGGGGACCTGAGGCTCTGTCTGAGCAGAGCAAGGAGAACAATTGCTGACAGCTGCACAGGCAGCTCACTGGTGCATCAAAGACAGCTCCAAACTCTGTGTGCAGCCAACATGAGCTGACAGTCCACATAGATCTCACTCGCATCAGCACTCCTTCTCACTGGGGTAAGTGTCTTGTACTGGGAGAGGGGGAAAAAAAACAACTTCAAGGGAACAAAGCCAGCTCAAGCCTGACCCTCATGTCTTCTGCTCCAGCAACTTGGAATCAGACCTTGCCACCAATAGGGTGGTGATGATCACTGAGAAGAGGGGAAATCCACCTTACACCTGGCTCCAGCTCTAGCCCTTTCATCTCCAGCCCCACTCCCTACCAAGTAATAGCTGCCAACACACACTGAGGAAGGATGTGACTGGTATCTATGTCAAATCCACTTCTCCCACCAAAGGTAGGATGTTGCCACATAAGAACAGTGCTTGCTTCAAGACTTAATAGGTAATCATTTCACCTAAATTCATAGGGGCAGAGAAAGTTAAGCAAAATGAAATGGCAAAGGAACTGGTCTCAACTAAAAGAACTGAAAAAATAAATAATGAAACAAATAAGCAATAGACTAGATAAAGAATTCAACGCATGCTAATAAGAATGTTAAATGAGTTAGAGAAAAAAGCAGATGAAAACAGTGAGGATTTTAAAAATGAAATAGAAAGCATAAAAATGAACCAGTCAGAACTAAAGAATACAATAGTTGAAATGAAAAACATACTAGAAGGCATTAATAGCAGACTAGGTGATAAACAGACGTGCTCTGGAAAACAGAGTAAAGGAAATCACCCAATTAGAACAGCAAAAAGGAAAAAAAAAAATGAAGACATTTCTGGAATAACATGAAGCATACCAACATTTGCATTATAGGAGTCCCAAAAGGAGAAGAGAGAGAGAAGGGGATCAAAAATGTATTTGACGAAATTATGGCTGAAAATTTCCCAAACATGATGGAAGAAACAGATATCCAAATACAGGAAGCACACAGGGTCCCCAAAGAAGAAGAACCCAAACAACCCACACAAAGACATATCATAATTAAAATGGCAAAATGTTAAAAAGAGAATACTAAAGGCATCAAGAGAAAAGCAAATAATCCTATACAAAGGAACCCCCATAAAGTTATCAGCTGATTTTTCAGCATAAACTTTGCAGGCCAAAAAGAGTGGAATGATATATTCAAACTGCTAAAAAGGAAAATCTGCAACCCAGGATACCCAGCAAAGTGTCATTACCTATCAAACATGGTTTGAAAGTATAAATACACCTCAATGTTCATTGCTGCACTCTTTACAAGAGCCAAGACATGGAAGCAATCAGCAGATTAATGGATAAAGAAAATGTGGTACAGCTATACAAGGGAATATTACTCAGCTACTAAAAAGAATGAAATAATGTCATTTGCAGCAACGTGGATGGACCTGATGATTATCAGGCTAAGTGAAGTAAGTCAGACAGAGAAAGCTAAATATCACATGATATTGTTTACATGTGGAATATAAAAAAAAAAAGATACAAATGAACTTATTTACAAAACTCACAGACTTGAATAACAGACTTATGGTTACTGTCGGTGGTGGGGAAGGGAGGAGAGGAGGGATAGATTGGGAGTTTGGGATAGACCTGTACACACTGCTATATTTAAAAGAAAATGCCTTTCCATTATATATATATATATATATATATATAGAGAGAGAGAGAGAGAGAGAGAGAGAGAGTTTAGAATAGAAGAAAAGATAAAGAACTCTTCAGACAAGCACAAAGTAAAAGAATTTATCAACACTATACCCACCCTAAAATAAGTTTTAAAGTGTTTTCTCTAAGTGAAAAATAAGTAAAAATCTATAGGAAAGAGAAAAATATCACTAGGAAAGGCAAATATATATAAGGACTAAGGTTCAGGCACTTAAATAAGCCAGTACAAAGATTAAAAGACAAAAAAAGCAAGCCAAAACTGTAAAAACTACTATAACTACAATAAACAGTTAAGAGATAAACATAAATATGTGAAATATGACACCAAAAAGGCAAAACATGGGGAAGGAGGGTAAAAATGTTGACCTTTTAGAGTATGTTTGAATTTAAATAACTACCAGTTTAAAACAAGTATACATATTTATCGGTAAATATATATGAACCCCATGGTAACCACAAATTTAAAACCTACAATAGATACACAAAAACTAAAAAGAACACAAGCATAATACTAAAGAAAATCATCAAACAAAAAGGGAAGAAACAAAAAGAAGAAAAAAGAACATAGAACTAAAAAAAATCCAGAAAACAAGTAATAAAATGGCAATAAGCACATACCTATCAATAACTACTTTAAATGTCAATGGACTAAATGCTCCAATCCAAAGATATAGGGTGGCTGACTGGATTTTAAAATAAATAAAATAAAATAAGATCCATCTATATGGAACCTACAAGAGACTAATTTTAGAGCTAAAGACACACACAAACTGCAAATTAGGGGATGGAAAAATATATTTCATGCAAAAGGAAACAAACAGAAAGCTGAAATAGCAATACTCATATCAGGCAGAATGCCTTCAAAACAAGGGCCCTAACCGAAGACAAGGAAAGGCATTATATAATGATAAAGGAATCAATACAAACAAAGGATATTACACCCATTAACATATATGGACCCAATACAGGAGTATCTAAATATATAAAGCAAATACTAGCAGTCATAAAGGGAGAAATTAGCAATAAAATAATAACAGTAGGAGATTTTAACAACCCACTTACAACAATAGACAGTTCATCCTGACAGAAAATCAGTAAGGTAATACCAGTCTTATGACACAATAGACCATTTGGACTTAACAGAAATCCATAGGACTTTACATCCCAAAACATCAGAATACATATTCTTTTCAAGTGCATATGGAATGTTCTCTAAGGTAGATCATATGCTAGACCACAAAACAAGTCTCAACAAATTTAAGAAGATAGAAATTATCAAGTATTTTTTCAGATCACAATGGTATGAAACTAGAATCAATCACAGGAAGAAAAATGGGAAAAGAAAAAACAGTTGGTGAATAAACAACATGTTACTAAAAAACAAATGCCTTAATGAAGAAATCAAAAAAGAAATCAGAAAATACCTGAAGACAAATGAAAATGGAAACACAACTCTCCAAAATCTATGGGATGCAGCAAAACTAGTTCTAAGAGAGAAGTTTATACCAAGTTTATACAAGCCTTCCTCTAGAAACAAACAAACAAAAAGACTCAAAAACAACCTAACCTGCCTCCTAAAGTAATTAGGAAAAAAAAAAAAAAGCCAAAAGTCAGCAGAAGGAAGGAAACAAAATATTAGAGAGGAAATAAATAAAATAGGAAATAAAAAGAAAAAGCAATAGAAAATATCCATGAAAAAATGAGGTTTTTTTAAGATAAACAAAATTGATAAACTTTTAGCCAGGCTCACTAAAAAGAAAATAGTGAGGACCCAAATAAACTAAATATGAGATGAAAGAGGAGAAATATACAACAACATTCCACAGAGCTACAAAAAAACCATAAGAGAATACCTCAAATATGTATATGACAACAAATTGGAAAAGCTAAAATAAATGGACAAATTTCTAGAAACATATAACTTGCCAAGACAGAATCAAGAAGAAATAGACAATTTGAACAGACATATTACTAGTAGTGCAATTGAATTTGTAATGAAAAAAAAAAAATCCAACAAACAAAAGGCCAAGTCCAAGACAGCTTCACAGGGGAATTTTACCAAACATATAAAGAAGAGTTAATTCTTATCCTTCACAAACTATTCCAAAAAGTTGAGGACAGAACACACCCAAATTCATTCTATGAAGCCATGATTACACTGATATCAAAACCAGACAATGAGATTACAAAAAAAATGACAGACCAATATCTTGGATGAATATAGATGAAAAATTTATCAACAAAATATTAGCAAACGGAATCCAACAATATATAAAAAGTATCATACACCATGATCAAGTTGGATTGATTCCAGAGACACAAGGATGTTTCAATATTTGCAAACCAATCAGTGTGATACACCACATTAACAAAAGAAAGAATAAAAATCTCATGATCATTTCAATAGAGGCAGAAAAAACATTTGACATCCATTCATGATAAAAACTCTCATCAAAGTTTGTATGGAGAGAACATATTTCAGCATAATAAAGGCAAGTTATGACAAACCCACAGTTAACATCATACTCAACAATAAAAATCTGAAAGTCTTTCTTTTAAATTCAGTAACAAGACAATGATATCCACTCTTGCCATTTCTATTACACATAGTATGAGAAATCCTTGTCAGAGCAATTAGATGAGAAAAAGAAATAAAAAGAATCCATATTGTAAGCTAAGAATTTAAACTTTCAGGTGACAGGATACTCTATATAGAAAACCCTTAACTGTCTAGCAGAAAACTCTTAGTCCTAATAAATGAAATCAGTAAGTTCTAGGATACAAGATTAATATACAGAAAACTGTTGCTTGTCTATACACTAATAATAAACTACCAGAAAGAGAAAGAAAAAAAATTAAAATCATATGAAAAAGAATAAAATACCTATGAATAGGGGAATGAGAGGAAGATGGCGGAAGAGTAAGACGCGGAGATCACCTTCCTCCCCACAGATACACCAGAAATACATCTAAACGTGGAACAACTCCTACAGAACACCTACTGAAGGCTGGCAGAAGACCTCAGACCTCCCAAAAGGAAAGAAACTCCCCACGTACCTGGGTAGGGAAAAAGAAACAAAAGAAAAAACAGAGACAAAAGAATAGGGACGGCACCTGCACCAGTGGGAGGAAGCTGTGAAGGAGGAAAAGTTTCCACACACTAGGAAGCCCCTTCGCGGGCGGAGACTGCGGGAGGCGGAGGGGGGAGCTTCGAAGCCGGAGGAGTGAACAGCAACGGGTGCGGAGGGCAGAGCGGGGAGATTCCCGCACAGAGGATCGGTGCCGACCAGCACTCACCAGCCCGAGAGGATTGTCTGCTCACCCGCCGGGGCAGGCGGGGCTGCGAGCTGAGGCTCTGAGGCTCGGGTTTCGGTTTCGGACGGAGCGCAGGGAGAGGACTGGGGTTGGTGGCTTGAACATAGCCTGAAGGGGTTAGTGCACCACGGCTAGCCGGGAGGGAGTCCGGGGAAAAGTCTGCACCTGCCGAAGAGGCAAGAGACTTTTTCTTCCCTCTTTGTTTCCTGGTGCGCGAGGAGAGGGGTTTAAGAGCACTGCTTAAAGGAACTCCAGAGACGGTCGCAAGCCGCGGCTAAAAGCGCGGACCCCAGAGACAGGCGGGAGATGCTAAGGCTCTGCTGCCGCCACCAAGGGGCCTGTGTGCGAGCACAGGTCACTCTTCACACCCCTCTTCCGCGGAGCCTGTGCAGCCCGCCACTGCCAGGTTCCCGGAATGGCCATCACCAAAAAATCTAGAAACAATAAATGCTGGAGAGGGTGTGGAGAAAAGGGAACACTCTTGCACTGCTCGTGGGAATGTGAATTGGTAAGCCACTATGGAGAACAGTATGGAGGTTCCTTAAAAAACTACAAGTAGAACTACCATATGACCCAGCAGTCCCACTACTGGGCATATACCCTGAGAAAACCATAATTCAAAAAGAGTCATGTACCAAAATATTCATTGCAGCTCTATTTACAATAGCCCAGAGATGGAAACAACCTAAGTGCCCATCATTGGATGAATGGATAAAGAAGATGTGGCACATATATACAATGGAATATTACTCAGCCATAAAGAGAAACGAAATTGAGCTATTTGTAATGAGGTGGATAGACCTAGAGTCTGTCATACAGAGTGAAGTAAGTCAGAAAGAAATAGACAAATACCGTATGCTAACACATATATATATATATGGAATTTAAGAAAAAAGAATGTCATGAAGAACCTAGGGGTAAGGCAGGAATAAAGACGCAGACCTACTTGAGAACGGACTTGAGGTTATGGGGAGGGGGAGGGGTGAGCTGTGACAGGTCGAGAGAGAGTCATGGACATGTACACACTAACAAACGTTTTAAGGTAGATAGCTAGTGGGAAGCAGCCGCATGGCACAGGGAAATTGGCTCGGTGCTTTGTGACAGCCTGGAGGGGTGGGATAGGGAGGGTGGGAGGGAGGGAGATGCAAGAGGGAAGACATATGGGAACATATGTATATGTATAACTGATTCACTTTGTTATAAAGTAGAAACTAACACACCATTGTAAAGCAATTATACCCCAATAAAGATGTTTAAAAAAAAAAGGATTAAAAAAAAAAACCTATGAATAAACTTAACTAAGGAGGTGAAAGACCAAACTCTGAAAACTATAAAATATTAATGAAGGAGGTTGAAGATGATAATAAAGACATGGAAAGATAGCCTGTGCTCTTGAATTTGAAGAATTGATATTGTTACAATGGCCATACTACAATCTACAGATTCAATGCAATTTCTTACAAAATACCCATGACATTTTTCACAGAACTAGAACAAATAATCCTAAAATTTAGATGGAGCCATAAAAGACCCAGAATTTCTAAAGCAATCTTGAGAAAAAAGAAGAAAGCTGGAGGTATCACCCTCCCTGACTTCAGACTATACTTCAAAGCTAAAGTAATCCAAACAGTATAATACTGGCCAAAAAAACAGATACTTAGATTAGTGGAAAGTAATAGACAGCCCAGAAATAAACCCACACACCTGTGGTCAGTTAATCTACAACAAAGTTAATCTACAAGAATATACAATGGAGAAAAGATAGTCTCATCAATACCTTGTGCTGGGAAATCTGGACACATACATGTAAAGGAATGAGGTTAGAACATTTACACCATATACAAAAGACAATTCAAAATGGATTAAAGACCTACATGCAAGATATTAAACCATAAAACTCCTAGAAGAGAACATACGCAGAGCACTCTTTGACGTTAATTGTAGAAATATGTTTTTTGGATCTATCTCCTAAGGAAAAAGAACCAAAAGTACAAATTAACAAATGGGACAAAAAGCTTTTGCACAGCAAAGGAAAACATCCATAAAACTCTAAGACAACCTACAGAATGGGGGAAAATATTTGCAAACTATATGACTGACAAAATGTTAAGTTCCAAAATATAAAAATAGCTTATACAGCTCAATATCAAAAAAATAAACAACCCAATCAAAAAATGGGGAAAAGACCTGAATAGACATCTTTACAAAGAAGACATACAGATAGCTAACAAGCCATGAAAAGACACTCAAAATCACTAATTACTAGAGAATGCAACTCAAAATAAAAATGAGGTATCACCTCACACCTGTCAGATGGCTATCAGCAAAAAGACCACAAATAGCAAACGTTGGTGAGGATGCGGTGAAAAGGGAACACTTCTATACTGTTGGTGGGAATGTAAATTGGTGCAGCCACCATGAAAAACAGTATGGAAGTTCCTCAAAAAACTAAAAATGGAACTACCACATGATCCATCCAGCAGTACCACTCCTGGGTATATATTTGGAAAAAAAGGAAAGCATAAATTTGAAAAGCTACATGCACCCCAACGTTCATAGCAGCTATATTTACAATAGCTAAGATATGGAAGTAACCTAAGTGTATATCAACAAACAGACAAAGAAGATGAGCTATCTATCTATCTATCTACCTACCTACCTACCTATATCGATAAAATGGAATATTATTCAGCCATAAAAAAGAATGAAATTCTGCCATTTGCAGCAATGTGGCTGGACTTAGACAATATGCTTAGTGAAATAAGTCAGACAGAGAAAGAATAATATTCTATGTTATCATTTACATGTGGAATCTAAAAATAAAACAAATGAATGTATAGCAAAATAGAAACACATAGAAAACCAACTAATGGTTACCAGAGAGGAGAGGGAAGAAGGGAGGGGCAAGATAGGGGTATGGGATTAAGAGACACAAATTACTATGCATAAAATAGATAAACAACAAAGATATATTGTATAGCATCAGGAATTATAGCCATTATTTTGTAATAATTTTTAATGGATTATAATCTATAAAAATACTAAATCACTATGTTGTACACATGAAACTAATATAATATTGCAAGTCAACTATACTTCAATTAAAAAAAAAAAGAAACACGATCTTTGAGTTAAAACATGATAAAAACTACAAAACTTTTTTAAAAGTAAAAGATATTTTTATATTTGAGGATACAAAACAGTAGGAATTTCTCACTTGTTTTTCAAACATGTGGGTCTCAATGGCTATGTGATCCATCTGTTTCTGACTTATTTATACTTAACTCACTGTAGTGCTATTTTTTTTTAAATTACTTGTCCAAGAAAAAAAGTACTGTAATATCTTTGTATGTTGAAGAATGTGGCCCAAAGGTACAAACTTCCAGTTATAAGATAAATAGGTACTAAAGATATAAATAATATACAACATGATAAACATAATTAACACTGCTGTAAGCTATATATGAAGATTTTTATGGTAAATCACAAAAATATTCTTTTATTTTTTGTCTGTATAAGACAAATTTTCTTTTATTTTTTGGCTGTATAAGAAAATGGATGTTCACTAAACTTGTAGTGGTAATCATTTAATGATGCATGTAGGTCAAATCATTATACTGTATAACTTAAAGATATACTGTGTTGTATGTCAATTATATCTCAATGAAAGTGATGAAAATAAAATTTTAAAGCCATCACAAAAAAGTGGTTAAACAAATTAATGCAAAATATACAAAACAGCAAGATAAATAAAGCACAAGCACATAACGGAGATGTTCAAGAATTCCAGGTGTCAAGATTCTTTATGTTACAGGACATGTTTCATCTTTGGATCATAACACATATAAAATATTTTAGACTCAGGCAATCCACAGGCTCATCTGAGGAGAGGTCTTTTATATTTCTTTTGTAACATAACCTGTATCAGGCTGCTAGATTAGGATCAATAGCAGAAACCAAGAGAATATAATAGAAACCACATGCAAACTGTCAATCTGTATATTTTCTGTAAACAGTGCTGATAAGTTGGTACAGGTTGTCCCTTTGTTTTGGACAGTGGAATATATATATATATATATATATATATATATATAAAGTATAGTTGATTTAAAATGTTGCATTAGTTCCTGCTGTACAACAAAGTGATTCATATATATATATATAATATATATATAATATATATACATTCTTTTTTATATTATTTTCTATTATAGTTTATCACAGGATATTGAATATAGTTCCCTTTGCCATAGAGTAGGACTTTGTTGTTTATATATTTTATGTATAATAGTTTGCATCTGCTAAACCCAAACTCCCACTCCATCCCTCCCCCTCCCCCCCTCCCCCTTGGCCACCACAAGTCTGTTCTCTATGTCTGTGAGGCTGTTTCTGTTTCATGGATAAAGTTCATTTGTGTCATATTTTAGATTCCACACTAAGTGATATCATATGGTATTTGTCTTTCTCTTTCTGACTTACTTCACTTAGCATGATAATCTCTAGTTCCATTCATGTTTCTGCAAATGACTTTACTTCATTCATTTTTTATGGCTGAGTAATATTCCATTGTATATATGTACCATATATTCTTTATCTAATCATCTGTTGATGGACATTTAGGTTGTTTCCATGTCTTTGCTATTGTGAATAGTGCTGCTATGAATGTAGGGGGTACATGTATTTTTTGAGTTATAGTTTTGTCTGGATATATGCCTAAGAGTGGGATTCCTGGATCATATGGCAACTCTATTTTTAGTTTTTGAGGAACCTCCATACTGTTTACTTTAGCAGCTTCACCAACTTACATTCCCACCAACAGTGTAGGAGGGTTCCCTTTTCTCCACACCATTTCCAACATTTGTTATTTGTAGACTTTTTAATGATGGACATTCTAACTGGTGTGAGGTGATACCTCACTGTAGTTTTGATTTGCATTTCTCTAATAATTAGTGATGCTGAGCTTCTTTTCATGGCCATTTTCATGTCTTCTTTGGAGAAATGTCTATTTATGTCTCCTGCCCATTTTTCGATTGGGCTGTTTGCTTTTTGTTGTTGAGTTGTATGAGCTGTTTGTATTTTGGAAATTAAACCCTTTTTGTGGACGCTGGAATATATTAGTCAATACTTAGTGATTCAACTTTGGCTAAGGATCTGTTAGTGTTATGACTTCAAGCATCCCTGCATATAAACACATGTTTTATCAGACCAGCTGAGACTTACCTTGTACTTACAGAGAGAATAATTATGTGAACATATTGGCAACATTACATCTCTCAAGTGGGGGACATAGGCATATCCACCCAAAGCTCACAGGAAGTGTTCTGATGTTATCTTGTGTAGGAGTTTCAATTCTGTATTATTACAAATAAGCCATAACTTCATCATCAATTTTAATTAAATAAAATATTATACATTTTCTAGATTACAAACGTCATATGGAATGGAAAATATATATTCTTCTTCTATCCTAATCTTCAGTTTTTATGGAATTCTACTGTAACTGACTTTAAGCAAACGGGCTTAAATATTTAACAGAGGTCTCATAAGGAAATAATTGGTAAATGAAACAGCAAAATGCTAGGTATCTACAACTATTAAAAATACAAAAGAATCTGTATAAAAGGAAGGAAAGGACACTTGAAAACGTCTGTATGTTTGCTGATATTCTAAACCTGAATTATTGACATGATTAAATAATGATATCAATGAACAAATAGGAGTCCGGTACTAACTACACAGCGACTTAATAATTAATCCCAAAATCCTCAATAGGAAAGCAGAATGGGTTAAAAGCTTAATCACTATTTTTTGCCACTGTTGTATAGGATTTAAGGATCATATGAGATAATGTAGATATGTATTACAAGTTTTGCTTACCACATAGTACATTTAAATAAGTGATAACTATTATTAAAATATTGGAGAAAAAAATTCCAAATTCAGAAGATATTCCTGCATTGGGAACATAGAAAGCATGCCTTTATGCAAAGATGTTCTATAGTGTCTTCAGTCACCAAGTGTGTATAGATACGAAAAGAGCGTAAAAATAAAGATTTAATCCTGAGAAGTCCTCAATATGGTGGGGAAAGTATAACAATTGAACAAAGGAGTTATTGTAGAAGTTAGAAAGCTAAAAAATGATCAGTAGTGTGAAATTACACGCAGAATAAAGGCAGGGATTTTTAAGAATGACGTAGTAATCTGCAAGTTCAAATCTGGCCAGGAATCACAGAAAGTTAGGGTGTTCTATTACTTACAGTTTATTTCACTATTCTTGGTTTTCTTTCCAACTCAAGAAATCACACTGAAAAAACATATTATTGTGTCATACAGTATTTTAAGTGAAGATATCAAAAATAATTAAATACTTAATATTTGGTTTAAAAACATTTTTCTGTGTGCTTTAATATAGAAAGTTTGTGATAATTTTTATCCATTAAATTTCTGCTTAATAAATGTCAGCCTTGGTATTTTAGTATCATACGCCTGTGCTGTACTCTTTTTCACTTATTAAAATCAAAGAGCTGTGGCATGCTTATCAGGAACAAAATGGTCTACCTATAAACATCATTGGTTTTGGTTTCCTGAAGAAACTCCTATCCATTCATAATTATTGGGGAATTTTCCCTCTCAAATGAGAATTTTCACATTTATTCTAAAATTATCTTCAAATGGTATTTTAAATTTTTGATATAGATTTTTAAGAAGACAATTTACTCTTTTGAAGTTACCTTGATAAGCAAAGTTCAGTGAATGATATAATATTTCCAGGTAAAGTGAAGATAATTCTATCAGTTGCTTTCAATAGGACTTCAGGATTAAACTTGTATATGTTTTCTTGGAAATACAATCAAGAATTTATAATATAATCCTCAACCAAATATTAGCAACTTGAATCGAACAGTGTTCAAAAGAGAATTATGCATCACGATCAATTGGGATTGCTCCCATGTATGCAAGGTGGTTCAACATTTGAAAATTAATTAATGTAATCCATCACATCAACAAACTAAAAAAAAAAGTCACATTATCCTATCAATAGATGCAGAAAAAACATTTGACAAAATTCAATACCGATTGATGATAAAATTTATTGGTAGACTAGGAATAGAGGGAGCAATTCTCAAATTGATAAAGAATATCTACAAAAAATTACAGCCATCATTATAATTAATGGTGAGAACTGTGAAGCTTTCCCACTAAGATCACACACAAAGCAAGAATCCCCCCTCTTGCCACTTCTTTTCAATATTTTACTGGAAATTCTAGCTTATGCAATAATACAAGAGGAAATAAAGAGTATACAGATTGGAAAGGAGTCTTTGTTCACAGATAACATGATCATCTCTGTAGAAAGATTTTAAAAATCACCAAAAAAATCCTGAAACAAATATATACTTATAACAAGGTGCAAGACACCGGGTTAAAATATAAAAGTCTTTCCTATATACCAACAATGAACAAATGGATCTTGAAATTAAAAACACAATACTATTACTATTTACTTTAACATCCTCATTACAGAAATGTTAGAGTGTAAATCTGACAAAATACGTACACAATCAATATGAGAAAATCTACAAACACCAGATGAATAAAATCAAAGAACTAAACAAATGAAGTGATATTCCGTGTTCATGGAAGACTAGTAATATATCATCAAGATGTCATTTCTTCCCAACCTGATCTATAGACTCAAGGCAATTTCAATCAAAATGCCAGTAAGTTATTTGGTGTATTTTGACAAATTTATCCTAAAGTTTCTGTAGGGAGGCAAAAGACCCATTATAGCCAACACAATATTGAAGGAGAAGACAAAGTTGGAGCACTTATGCTACCTGACTTCAAATCTCAGTATAAAAGCTACAACAACCAAGATAGTGAGGTATTGGTAAAAGAATAAATAACTAGATCAATGGAACAGAAGAGTTTGCCCAGATATAGACCCACACAAACTGGTATTTGACCAAGGAGTAAAGGCAATACAATGGAGCAGAAGTAGCCTTTTCAATAATTGGTGCTGTAATAACTAAATATCCACATGCAAAAAAAAAAAATGAATGTAGACCCAGACAATTCACCGTTTTCAAAAATAAATTTAAAGTGGGTCACACACCTAAATGTAAAATACAAAACTATAGAACTCCTTGAAAATACATAGGACAAAGCCTAGATGATCTTGAGTATGAAGACCTTTCAAATACAACACCAAAGGCACAATCCATGAAGGAAATAATTAATAAGCTGATTCTCATTAAAGTTAAAAAACGTCTGCTCTGCAAAAGACAAGGTCAAGAGAATTAGAAGAAAAGCCACATTGGGAGAAATATTTCTAAATGACACACCAGATAAAGGACTGTTGCATAAAATATACAAAGAACTTTTAAAACCCAACAAGAAAACCAACAACCTGATTTAAAAATGGATGAAATACCTTAACAAACACCTTACTCATGAAGAAATGCAGATGATAAATAAACATATGAAAAGATGCTCCATATCATATGTCATCAAGGAAATACAAATTACAATGAGATACCACTCACACCTATTAAAATGTCCAAAATTTGGAACACTGACAACACCAAACACTGGCAAGAATGTGAAGCAGCAGGAAATTTCACTCATTGGTGGGAATGTAAAATGGTACACCAACTCTGGAAGAATGTTTGGTGGCTTCTTACAAAACTAAATATCCCCTTACCATATAATTCAACATCTCAGTTCCTTGGTATTTCACCAAAGGATGTGAAAATTTATGTTCACACAAAAACCTACACATGGTTTTTAATGCTGCTTTATTTATAATTGCCAAAACTTGGAAGCAGCCAAGATGTTCTTGTAGGTGAATGCCCAGCAAATGAAAGGTTAAACTATGGTACACACAGGTAATAGATATAGCACTAAAAATAAATGAGTTATCAAGCCATGAAAAGAATGGAGGAATCTTAAATGTATATTACAAGTGAAATAAGCCAACCTGAAAAGGCTACCTACTATATGATTCCAACTATAGTCCAACTAAATTCTGTAAAAGCAAAATTATGGAGCAAGGAGAGAGATCAGTGGTTCACAGGGGTGGATAGGGTGGTGGGAATGAGGGACAAATAGGTAGAGCACAAAAATATTTTGTGTGAAACTATAATGGTGGATTCATATCACTGTACATCTGCCCACAACCATAGAATGTAAAATGCCATGAGTGAACCCTAATGTAAGCTATGGACTTTGGAAGATAATGATGTTTCAATGTAGGTTCATCAGTTGTAATGAATGTACCACTTTGGTGGGAGATGCTGATAATGGGGGAGGCTATGCATTATGTGAGCAAGGGTTATATGGGAATGCTATATACCTTCTATGAATTTTGCTATAAACCTAAAACTGCTCTACAAAAATAGAGTGTTAAAGCAAAAAAAAAAGAATTTCTCTAGGAGGTGTGTCAAAAAGGATCTTGCTGTGATTTATATCATAGAGTGGTCTGCCTATGTTTTCCTCTAAGAGTTTGATAGTTTCTGGCCTTACGTTTATGTCTTGAATCCAGTTTGAGTTTATTTTTGTGTATGGTGTTAGGGAGTTTTCTAATTTCATTCTTTTACATGTAGCTGTCCAGTTTTCCCAGGATCACTTATTGAAGAGGCTGTCTTTTCTCCACTGTATATTCTTGGCTCCATTATCAAAGATAAGGTGACCAATGTGTGTGGGTTTATCTCTGGGCTTTCTATCCTGTTCCATTGATCTATTTTTCTGTTTTTGTGACAGTACCATACTGTCTTGATTACTGCAGCTTTATAGTATAGTCTGAAGTCTGGGAGCCTGATTCTTCCAGCTCCGTTTTTCTTTCTCAAGAATGTTTTAGCTATTCTTTTGTGTGTTCATACAAATTGTGAAATGTTTTGTTCTAGTTCTGTGAAAAATGCCAGTGGTCTTTTGATAGGGATTGCATTGAATCTGTAGATTGCTTTGTGTAGTAGAGTCATTTTCACAATGTTGATTCTTCCAACCCAAGAACATGGTATATCTCTCCATCTATTTGTATCATCTTTAATTTCTTTCATCAGTGTCTTATAATTTTCTGCATACAGGTCTTTTGTCTCCTTAGGTAGGTTTATTCCTACATATTTTATTCTTTTTGTTGCAACGGTAAATGGGAGTGTTTTCTTAATTTCACTTTCAGATTTTTCATCATTAGTGTATAGGAATGCAAAAGATTTCTGTGCATTAATTTTGTATACTGCTACTTCACAAAATTCATTGTTTAGCTCTAGTAGTTTTCTGGTAGCAACTTTAGGATTCTCTATGTAAAGTATCATGTTATCTGCAAAAAGTGACAACTTTACTTCTTCTTTTCCGATTTGGATTCCTTTTATTTCTTTTTCTTCTCTGATTGCTGAGGCTAAAACTTCCAAAATTATGTTGAATAATAGTGGTGAGAGTGGGCAACCTTGTCTTGTTCCTGATCTTAGTGGAAATGCTTTCAGTTTTTCACCATTGAGGACGATGTTGGCTGTGGGTTTGTCATATATGGCCTTTATTATGTTGAGGAAAGTTCCCTGTATGCCTACTTTCTGGACGGATTTTATCATAAATGGGTGTTGAATTTTGTCAAAAGCTTTTTCTGCATCTATTGAGATGATCATGTTTTTTCTCCTTCAATTTGTTAATATGGTGTATCCCATTGATTGATAAAAAAAACAAAAAACAAAAAAAAAAACAAATGGGACCTAATGAAACTTAAAAGCTTTTACACAGCAAAGGAAACCATAAACAAGATGAAGAGACCACCCTTAGAATGGGAGAAAATATTTGCAAATGAAGCAGCTGGCAAAGGCTTAATTCTCCAAAATTTACAAGCAGCTCAATATCAAAAAAAAAAAAAAAAACAAAAAGCCCAATCCAAAAATGAGCAGAAGACCTAAATAGACATCTCCAAAGAAGATATACATATTGCCAACAAACACATGAACGAATGCTCAACGTCATTAATCACTAGAGAAATGCAAATCAAAACTACAATGAAGGGGCATCCCTGGTGGCGCAGTGGTTGAGAGTCCGCCTGCCGATGGGGGGGACACGGGTTCGTTCTGTAGTCTGGGAAGATCCCACATGCCATGGAGTGGCTAGGCCTGTGATCCATGGCCACTGAGCCTGTGCATCTGGAGCCTGTGCTCTGAAACGGGAGATGCCACAACAGTGAGAGGCCCACGTACCACAAAAAAACCCCAAAAACAACCAAAAAAAACAACTACAATGAAATGTCATCTCACACCGGGCAGAAGGGCCATCATCAAAAAATCTACAAACAATAAATGCTGGAGAGGGTGTGGAGAAAAGGGAACCCTCTTGCAGTCTTGGTGGAAATGTAAATTGATACAGCCGCTATGGAGAACAGTATGTAGGTTCCTTATAAAAGTGAAAATAGAATTACCATATGACCCAGCAATCCCAATACTTGGCATATACCCTGAGAAAACCATAATTCAAAAAGAGTCATGTACCGAAATGTTCATGCAGCTCTATTTACAATAGCCGGGACATGGAAGCAACCGAAGTGTCCATCAACAGATTAATGGATAAAGAAGATGTAGTACATATATACAATGGAATATCACTCAGCCTTAAAAAGAAACGAAACTGAGTTATTTGTAATGAGGTGGATGGATGTAGAGTCTGTCATACAGTGTGAAGTAAGTCAGAAAGAGAAAAACAAAAACCATATGCTAACACATATATATGGTATCTAAAAAAAAATGGTCATGAAGAACCTAGGGGCAAGACGGGAATAAAGATGCAGACTTACTTGAGAGTGGACTTGAGGATATGGGGAGGTGGAAGCGTAAGCTGTGACAAAGTGAGAGAGTGGCATGGACATATATACACTACCAAATGTAAAATAATTAGCTAGTGGGAAGCAGCCACACAGCACAGGGTGATCAGTTCGGTGCTTTGTGTCCACCTAGAGGGGTGGGATATGGAGGATGGGAGGGAGACACAAGAGGGAGGAGATAGGGGGACATACGTATAGATATAACTGATTAACTTTGTTATAAAGCAGAAACTTACACACCATTGTAAAGCAATTATACTCCAATAAAGATGTTAAAGAAAAAAAATACTAAAGAAAAACAAACAAACAAAAAATTGAGGACACATTCTTAGTGCTTCTCCATGGGATCATGCCCAAAGTTATGGAAAGAGAAGGTAAAATTATTAGCATTTATTGAAGATGAGTTCTCATGTAGTGAATATAATTTAATTATAATACTTATATAAAATTAGGCTTTTTAATTGTATCGTTCATTTGTTTAATTATGTTATCTTCTTATGAGAATACCATTTCTGAATTGGAATACCTTTAGATAAATAGAATTGGAAAAAGAATAATACCTTATTTTTAATCTCTGATAAAGTTTTTATTTCCCCTTTCCCTATACAGAATATATGATTTTTTTTTTTTTTTTTTTTGTGTGGTAAGCGGGCCTCTCACTGTTGTGGCCTCTCCCATTGCGGAGCACAGGCTCCGGACGCGCAGGCTCAGTGGCCATGGTTCACGGGCCCAGCCGCTCCGCGGCATGTGGGATATTCCTGGACTCGGGGCACAAACCCGTGTCCCCTGCATCGGCAGGCGGACTCTCAACCACTGCACCACCAGGGAAGCCCCTAAATATATGATTCTTAAGGAGTTTATCTAATGGGTGTGGGGAGAACACGTTTTTAAAATAAACTTTCTATTATATATGTCAATAAATGCAACTAACAAATATTCAGCTTAAGGTTTTCTGTATTACAGTTTTATAGATTGCTGGTCTTATTTCCTCTGCCTCTGAAACTGAGAAGGTGCATGAAACGTTATAAAGAAACAAAAAATATCACAGCTAATTGTCAAGACCAAACAGGAAGAATGATCAGCATCACTGAAAGTTAAATTTCTAAAGCAACCATCATGTAAACGGAAGTATGATTTTTCCCCATTCTTTTGATAAAGGATTCTTTTCTAACTCTGTCAGAATGTAGGGGTAAAATGTGTGTAGGCAAAAGACCTCTAAATGAAATTAAAGCTGTGTAAAAAAATATTTCTTCTTAGAT
Organism: Grampus griseus; assembly: GCF_964374135.1. Classification (NCBI taxonomy): domain Eukaryota; kingdom Metazoa; phylum Chordata; class Mammalia; order Artiodactyla; family Delphinidae; genus Grampus; species Grampus griseus. Next base: position 51,901,865 of record NC_139012.1, read on the forward strand.
AGACTTATTCTCATATGATATGCTAATATGTAGCTCTAGTGTCATACAACAGCTTGTATCACAGAGAATAACATATAAGTTTTCATTTTCATGTGGAGGGGTGTTATATTCTAATAATATACAAATACAATAAGGGTACCTTATCTCTTTTATTCATATGTTTTAATGCACCTAATTTCTCAATCCACATGATGTATATTTAAGAGATGTATTTTCATTTAAGAGAAAATAATATTTATGTAATTAAATTCAAAGAAAGTTAAAACTCCATTCTAGCCTTAGACAATCATATGAGTGAGGTTATGTAGCAATTTTTATTAATGAATAGATATATTCTTGAAGTTCTAAGCAAAGCAAAGAAGTTCAAATGGTAAATTAAACATGTGTTTCCTCTGATGTTCATAAGTTGTCCATATCCATGTAATTTGATGGAGCAATGTATAAGAAAAATGTAAGAGTGTAGCCTAGTTTATGTGTTGCTTGAAAAATGAACAAATCATAGGCAAGTGTCTTTCCAGTTTAAGTCTGAAGTATGAGTGTTATTGGGTCTAAGAGCAAGCTGACAGGCAGAATCTTCTCCCTCAGAGATCACTGGTAGAGCTCTAGCAGGATGAAAAATTGTGCAAGAACGAACTCAAATGAAACTTCAACGGTGCCTAGAGTATAGGAGAAATAACTTTAAATATGCATTTGAAGTTGAAGAATGCAACCAAATCACGCACAGCATGATCTTCTTCACTGGGCAGAAATGTTTTGTGAAACTAAGATCAAAGGATGCCAGATCATGTTGTGAAATTATGTCGTGAAAGCTAGTAAAGAGAAACTAAGTAAATTAAAAATAGGAACATCCTAATGATCAGAGTGATGTTTTGAATGTGGATATATATATCTACATATGACATGAATCAGTGAAAGGGAATATTCTATTTGCTTAACAAGATTTCATATTCTTTTTTTAATGTAGTACATTACATTACCATTTGAGTAGTGTTGTCCATTTGTCAAAATTATCTCTGGTTCTATAAATAAATACAGTCTCCCAGTGATTGCTGTCTTATATTCACTTTTTAAAACCCGTTAAGTTTTTCTGGTCACAGTCACTTCACTTAATGCTGTGTAGTTGCCTGTAACGAGGTGAGAAAAACGATGAACAGGGTCACTCAGATATTTGTGGAGGCCATTCTGAACACCTGCTGAGAGAACTAGCATATTCTCACACAAAAGGTTTACTAGAGCTGTAACAAAACAGTGGAAGACTAAAGTAAGTCAGTGTACTGTCTAGTGGGGAAGTAATTGAGAAACTACTCATGTTTCTCATGAGTATGAGATGCAGGCTAGTCCTAAAAAATTAGCTGGGCAGTCTCATTCACAGAGTCATAGGGGATTTGCTGTATAATTTGACACACTCAGGTAACAGAATGGGTTCAGTGTGACAAGCAGCCCTCCTGTGGTACTAAACAATCAGTTCACTCACAAATTGACCCGGCTTTCATTTGGAAATAGAGATCAAATCTCACTTCTGAGGAAAGACTGTGACAAGGGTGAAGACAGGTTAGAGGGTTACAATTAAACTATTTGACTATCCACTCAGAGATCAACAGTCATAGGAGTGATGGTGGCATGACATTGAAAATGCAGAATTGCAGCCCTTCAGATTTGTTAAAATGCAGGCAATATGGGAACTTTGAAATACAATGGTGTTGTATTTTCCAGAGCACTAATGCCAAATACATAATAATTGTGGTATCAGTTTAAATGTAACACATTGTCCTTCACTGGCTGATGTAGCCCGAAGCCTTCTGGTTACACACGTACTTCAGAAAAATTGTTTACGGAATTATGCTTCTTAGGTGAAGAGTCTGTCTTCTGCCAAGATTGTGGTTGAGCTGAATGATGCTGATACAGTACACATACATGGAAACTTACTATAATTGTTTGACTGTAGGGATCAACTAGAATTGTACTGAAAGTTTAAAATATAGAAAACTCTGGTCCAGCACTGTGTGAAACAACGATACAAATGATAGAGTTGTTCTATATCTGTGCTGTGTATTACAATAACCACTAGCCCCACGATGGTATTGAACACTTGAAATGTTGTTATCTTGGCAAAACTGAGTTTTTAATGGAGCTTAATTTAATTTTAATTTTAAATATCTATAAATGCCTAGTGACTACCTCTTTGTACACTGTAGCTCTAGACCATAAAATTAAAACAACCAGAAATGAGAAACTTACCTGATGAGGAGTCAAACAGCAACTGTTTAGCAGGAACTTAAATATAAATTTCCATCCTGACCAGAAGCTCGAATTTATTATTATCCAAGTGTTATTTCAGGAGTTCATAAATTCAATCAGAAGCCTAAATACTTCTCATCTTTTGAATGTACCATCCTTAAGGTATCCAAGTGTGGCTCTTTATGGACACATGTTTCCTGAAGCTCCAAGAATCAGATCTGCATTCAGAACATCTAAGGATGAAGGGAATTGATGAGGTTCTCTTATTTCTTGGTCTTTATATTGGAAAGGAAAATCTTTCTTAGAAGACACTGCACAAACTTGATTTACATTTTATTTATTTTAACAGTCCCCATGGGCACAACTAGCTGCAGAGGTTAAAGGGAACATGACTATCTGACAATTTCAGACTGATTTGTGGGAGATAGGCTCACCCAACAAGGAAAAAGAGGAAGAATTGTTAAGCAGGGCACCACTGATGGTTTCTAGACATCCTATTAGTCTTGAAGAAAATATCAGCTGGATAGGGAAACGAAAAAGGAAAAAAAGAATACAATGTAATATATGCTTCAATAGAAATATAAAAATATACCAGAGGCCTTTAAATGTAGGCAGTGGTGAAAATCAGCTTTTCAGTATTTGAGTAAAGAGTTTTAAAAGTCAGAGAGCATTGCTTCTTTAGACTGAGGCATATGGTATGTAGTGAGCAGTAGAAAGATATGAACGTAAGGGCTTACTAAGAGTTAAAGTGTCTGAAATATGTATGTCAAGATAAAAATTTGCACATCAAATCAGAAATGGTGGGGAAGTACAGAACAGTTTTCAGTAGAGAATATTATTAGATTACTTATTGATCACCATATTTAATGTATACCAAAGTGTATAATATGGCAAAGTCTTCTCATGTCCACAAATACTAATAACCCCAACCCAGCACCCTATTCTCCTTCCCAGCCATATTTTACTCCATAGCAATTATCACCTCTTAATATATAATGAGCCATATGCAACATGCTTAAGCCCCCACCCCCTCTGCCAAAAACCTCCCTGGCTATTTGTTTTACTCTTTACTCCACTACTCTACTCAAGCCACACTAATCTCCTTTATGATCAATACACATGCCAGCCATCTCCCTCCTTGGAGCATTTGCAGTTGCTGTCCATTCTATTTGAAATGCTCTTTCCCTGGATATTGTATCATTTAATTCTTTTCAGGTACTCATCAAGTTTTTCCTGAGAAAAAACATCTTTAAACAATATATTAAATGTTATAGCCACTACCCTCCCTGCTTAGCAAATTCTATATACATTCCTAGACTGCTTTTTACATAGTAGTTTTTCTCATTGAACATATATACTTTGGATAATATTCTAGATGTTATACTATACGAAAATTCCATGAGTGCAGGTATTTTGTCTGTTTTGCTCATTGCTAACAAGTAATGCTAACAGTGCCCATGTTAAGCATATAGCAGATTCTCTGTAAATATTACTTGAAGGAATATATTCTCATTGTGTAACAGCTGTATGCACGTAACTATCTTTCTCTCACTAATAAGGTCCTTCAGATAGGGAGGTATTTTATTTGTTTATTTCAGGCTTAGTTTTCTGTTATATAAGACCCACACAAATAATTAATATGCAAGTTGTATTGGCAGACACTGCAAGCTAGTAATATGTGGGATTATACATGGTCCAGCTATGAGCTTCATTTTGCTCTGATAATATGGACTTAAAAATTGAATTATTAACCAATATTTTAAACAAGTATATTTAAGTTTAAACTCCATATATTTCATAGTAAACCTAGACCTTCTTTCTCTCATGGTAATAATCAATTAATGTCAACTATTAGTTGCATAATCTAGAGAAGACATATACTCACCAGTTAAAAATATCTCCCTTTCCCAACTCACTTTATTCACTTATACTTTGTCTTGCTTTCTCAATATTTTAGTTTGTAACCTCTGGTATAAGTACTGGAAAACTTGAGAAGAATGTAAATATATTATTTTCACTAAGTATTAGAATCTCTTCAAGAAAATTGGTTTTAATTATTTCTATTTTAAAATGAAATATAATTATTTGTTGATAGTAGAACTTTATTCACTGTATTAATGTGCATATTTTGATAATATTTATAATTATTTTCTGTTTGTTAATTTAACATATTAGCTAATTCAATATATTAATTAACTTCAGCTCTCTAAATTGATTACATCTAAAATATCACAAAGAGTCCTGCTGTCTTTGATTAGTAAACAGTCTTAAGAAAACCTGGAAAGGAAACACAGGAGCAGAGCAACAGAATTGGGAGGCTGGAAAACACAAACAGAGGTTAATTAACTTGAACTATTCTTCAATATTGGTATTTTTTCAACCCATTTTAGAGGGAACATAATGCTATGACAGTTTTTCAGAGTAAGCTGAAGGAATTCGAAAGTGTGATGAGAAGGTATCTATATGTTTACTGACCCAATGAACTTGAAGGTAGGCCAATCATTTTCCTGGCTCCATTCAAGATTTAGTCTCTATATTAGAAAACTTCTCAGACCCTGACTATACCTCCAGAAAGGTGGAACCATTCAAAGGAATGATTTAAATTTTACTGTGCATCTGCATGTTTAGATACATGCACAATGTTTGAAATGTTTTGATGCCATTAGTCTAAGAAAGAGCATAAAAGAGTGATTCAGAAGAGGTGATTATATTTATAGGATCAAATGTCCTTGAGAAGGTAAGAGTACATGATTCTAAAGCTTGAGAATGAAGATAGCTTCTGATATGAGTTAGGAGACACAGGAAGGAAAACAGAGGATGTGGATTAGATGCAGGTGGTTTGTTACAATTGGTTCAAAGAAGAAGAGGTCATTACTAAGCAACCAAGTTTATATTTGTTATTAGTATCTATGTAAATAGATACCTATTGTGACATCAATATTTTAGAGAAATATAAGGTTACATCATCCACTCAGAGTGAGAAGTGAGAAAAAGTGTTGGAGGTTTGAGGGGAAAAGAGATAGTGTGAAAACAGGTGTAGAGTGTGGGCAAGTGCACATTATAATCAAGGACGATAGGATTTATGGGCAGTGTTAAGTTACTATTTGAGATTTTTGTGTGAATTAGAGTAGGTCACTCAAAATGAATGTGTGATTTCTCCCTGATATAATCAGTTTTGCAGGGACCAGTGAGGACTAGGCTAACTTTAATATTAATAATCACTAATGATTATTGTACTATGTGTACTAAATACTTTAAATATATACATTCTTTTACAACATCAAATACACAGATAGGTATTAATAATCGATCCAATATCACACATGAAATATAGAGATTGAAATTGGAAAAATATTTGGGTTTATCCAGTGTGAGAGGTGGAGTGAAGGAGGAGCAAGATATTAAGAGTGTGGGGAATGGAGTGATTCCAAGAGCAAGTGAATGATGGAATTTAAGTAGAGAATGGGATACTACATATCTAGATATCAGATATAGCACAGTTATTAAGAAGATTTTTTCCCTTCAAATAAGTACCTAATGTGAAATACCAAAATGTTATTTGGAGGTGATCCAGTCAAAGGGCAGTGAGACCAGGAATACCACAAAACCAAGGAAAAGAGTGGGAAAAGGGCCATTATCTTCACTCCACAGTGGAAAGAGAGAACGGTGGGAAAAGAGAGGTGATCTTGAATGTGGAGGAATAATTGAGAAATCATCACTAAGTGTTGTATATCAGGTTTCTATTTATTTAAATTTAGAATCACACATCAAATAAGCTATATTTAAAATGAAATATTTAAAAACGTCTTAGTGGTTTTGGAGAGTCATTCAAGATTAAGCTAATTAAATATGGTAGCATTACATACGAATACCATGAGGCATGTTGATCATAATATATTTGAATGCAGGTGTGTAGATTATCACAAATACCAGATTCTTTCAGAGTTATGGTTCTCCAGTTCACAGTAAGAGAAAACAAGATATGGATATGATGTACTGACAAGCTATGTGGAAGTTTCTTGAGTCAAAGGGAAGGTTGAAAATTTTTAGTGGAGAATATAGAACCCAGGTAGCTCCATATGTTCTTAGAAGTAGAAATAATTCATCAGTTTTGCTTACATTTATCTACTGAATTAAAGACATTTCAACTTTTATTCTATTTTCTCCCCCACTTTTCTCAAAATTAATTTTTTTTAAATGTATTTATCTAATAGATGGCTAAGCCATGATGGTAAGAGGAAGGTTCTGGTAAAAGAAGCCACCAGGACCCTTCAAAGTTTGGATAGGCTATGTAATGCTGCAGCAACAACTTTAAAATATCAGCGGCTTAATACAACAAAAGTGTATGTTGTACTTACATGACCTGTCCAAAGACTTTTGGCAATTGGGTTCCACTAATTCCATTCACGCAAAAGCTAGGATCACAGAAGCTTCACCATCTCATAACACTGCAACTGCAATAGACAACTTTCAGGTTTGTCTTGACAGATGAAGAGAGTATGGATAATCTTGTATTGGCACTTAATTTTATTTGCAAAGAAATACTACATTTTCCATCTACTTATAGATCATTTGTTAACGTGTCTCATGACCTTACTAAACATCAAGAACATTTTCTTGACAAGAGAGATCTTGCTGAGCACCAGTAATGTCTACCACAGACCACTGTAGCTTCTAAGGGGGATCAAATAGAGTGAATTACTGCCTTTGAGAAAGGGGGAATGAACTCTGGGAAACAACTGTTTACTATAGAAATATTATAAAAATTGAGATTCAAACTTTGTTTGTGATTGACACATAGGACACATTTCTTATATCCATTATAGAGGTGGAAATATAAAGGAAAATAATTTGCCCAATCATTAATGGCATAGCCCATGTCTTATTGAAGTACTTTCGCTGCTCCTTCCTTAGTTAAATAAAGTTCTTTTTAACCCTGAAAGTTCAGGATCAATGGTCCAAATTCTGTTTAGCATTTTCCAAACTCTTTATCTGTTCTCTGCTCTTATTTCATTTGCACATACCTTAACTCTAGCATTAGCACTTGTAACATGATTAGCTGGTATTCCTTATTGTCTTCTAAGATACAATGAAAGTACCTAAAATATATCAGAGTGAATATTGAGATTGAAAGTATATATATTTAATAAAAAGCATTATCAATCTTTTAATTTCAGTGCTTGACTCTGTTACTTGCAGAATGCCTCTGGAATGTTAATTATTTGCACTGTTTTTAGAACTAATCCAATTGTATTCATTTATATAGCTGCAAGTTGACACAAACTGTTCAGATGATATTTATGCCACTGCTTATAAGTATGAAATACATTTCATTTGTTACTGTTTTATTTTAAGAATAAGTGATAAAGGATTTAAAGGTATTTATTTTTTTATTTTTAAACAAACAAATGAAAACTAATAAATCTTGAGTAGATTTTGTAGATTTTTTACAATGTGAATATTATTATTCTTGTATTTATTTTCAATTTTTTCCCTTTCAAATTTACAATTTTATTAGTAAATATAAGGCCTTCTAATCAATAAATAATTTACATAAACCCATACATAATGTCCAATCTAACAGAGAAACATAAAATTGAAATCCTGGCAATACATTGTTACTACAAGAATAGTATATTTAAAATTTAAAATAGGTTTTTATATCAATAGCTAAAGATTCTATGCTGTTAAAAAATAATTACTTTCTGTAAATCCTTGTCCAAGCTATCCTGTAAACATTTGTCTGATCAATGCAATACAAAAAAAAAAAAACTTCAAATAATATATGTCTCATACAATGGACATTTCATCTACTGTAATGGAAGCCCATTCTTTTTTTTTTTTTTTTCTTCAAACAGTTTGAAGAAAGAATCTTAAAATAAAACCTTTATGTAATTGCAAATAATCATTTTCTACATAAGTCCATCTTGTATAGAATACATATATAGTAGATTTGTCAGTCTTTTTTGATCCCTATCCTTTTCACAAATGAGGTTTTATATTGAGCTCTACTGAATAGTCTCCATTTATTACAGTTTAGAAAGGTACTTTCTGAACAAAGTATAACATGGTTTATAAATTTTACATATACAACATATTTTTCCCTTTTTGTTTGTTCCCAGGATCCCTACTGACATGTTTTCACTCACTTCAGTTCATCTGTAGTTTTATCATGACCCAGTAATCTTATTTTATCATTGATAAAAGGTTAAATCTCTTTTATATTTCTTATCCTAGAAGAATATGTGCTTTCTTTTCAATTTATTTAACTTTGTTTGCTCTAGACCTCTGGGCATATTGATTCAACTAAAAACATATTGATCAACTATCAACAAAAAAGCACTCTCTCAACTTTTCAAAACAACTCTAACACAACATTCTCATTCAATTATTTAAAAAATCTAAGTAATATTTGCATTGTTTACCAAGTTTACATGAATGAAATCGAGCAGGACTCTGTGGGGCCTTCCTGCAGGCAAACCCTCATGACCGCTGCTTCTTGTTTGTAGAAAAACTTTAACCTCCCATCCCTTCCCCAAGTTCCAAAGAGAAAATTTAATCAGAGAAGTATGAAAGTGCAGAAACAAAGGAAATCACTCAAGGAAGACAAAATAATAATAGTTTAGACATAAAACAAAGTAAAAGACCTTTAGTTCCTTTTCCAAGGCTATAGATAATATTATGAGTTATACCTTTAGTTGTTTTGCAGATACTAAAATGCCCACCATATGGAAGAAGTTAACTGCTTGATGACCATGAGCATATAGCTCCCAGGCCTGTGTTTTGATAATGCTAACCCTGTGACTTCACCTGTTACCTTACTAGCAACCAATCAGAAGGATGTACACAAGCTGATCAGGCACCCCATGACCCTCTCTCACACTTTGCCTTTAAAACCCTTCCCTGAAAGTCATCAGGGAGCTTGGGTCTTTTGAGCATTAGCTGCCTGTTTTTCTTGCTTGACCTTGCAGTAAACACTGTACTTTCCTTCACCACAACCTGGTGTCAATACATTGGCTCTGCTGTGCACAGGCTAGTAGACCCAAGTTTAGTTGGGTAACATGAATAATATTTCAGTTATTTTCCCCAAATGCCATTTGTGATCATCTATTAACATTAACCTAAATAAAAATATATTTACATATAATTATATGTATTTTTGGTTTATTTGTATCATTGGTACATAAATTATCATAAACTTACATTTATGCACAGATCCATAAAGAAATCTATAACAATAAGTGCTCCCTAATTAGGAAAAATGATCATAGACAAATCTACATTTTTTAGCTCAACAAGTTAACAGTTAATGAATTTTATTGTATATGTAAAAAATTGTTTACAAATTATGTTAGTCTTCTCAGGCTGTTATAACAAAATATAGAATAAGTGGCTTAAACAATGGAAATTTACTTTCTTACAGTTCTGGAGACTGGAAGTCCAAGAAGTCTAAGAACAAGCTGCAAGCAGATATGGTTTCTGAAGAGAACACTTTCTTAGATTACAGAAAGTCACCTTCTCACTTTATACTCATATGGCCTCTTCTTTGTGGAGAGGGAGAGAGAGGGAAAACACACTCTGGTTTCTCTTCTTTTAAGATGCTAATCCTATCAGATCAGGATGCTACTCTTATGATTTCATTTAATCTTAATTACTTCCTTACTCCAAATACAGGCACACTGGTGGTTAGGGCTTCAATGTATGAATTTTGGAGGGACTCATATTCAGGCCATCACACAAATACTTAAAACTTGCAATAAAGTTGATTAAATAAAATAAGTTATTCTAAAACACAGTATACTTTGAAAAGTAATTATCTATTGTAATTGCACATGAAACTTTTACTCCAATTAAGAAATACTATTTAATTTATAAATTTTGATTCAAATAAAACATTATAAGCATAAACATATGTAGTTTAATGTCATTTTATTATAGTAATCTTATTAAAAAAACCTTATCCTCAGTTCGAAATTATAGCCAGATTTTTTTTTTTCCTTTGTGGTATGCAGGTCTCTCACTGTTGTGGCCTCTCACTGTTGTGGCTTCTCCTGCTGCGGAGCACAGTTTCCAGACGCACAAGCTCAGCAGCCATGGCTCACGGGCCCTTCCGCTCCGCAGCATGTGGGATCCTTCTGGACGGGGGCACGAACCCATGTCCCCTGCATCGGCAGGCAGACTCTCAACCACTGCGCCACCAGAGAAGCCCCTATAGCCACATTTTTTGAAAAGCATTTTGACATCTCTACAATAAGTATAGACAAAGATGAATCAACCTATATTTATGATATGAAATTTAAATGTGACTGTACATGACAATATTAAAAACCACACACCAAAGGGTTTAAAGGTCATCTCAAAGTAAAGTGGAATACAACAGACTTTAAATACTTCCTTCAAGATAATTAATCTTATATTTATTAATAGTAGTCCTTGGAAGATTATTTCATAATTAAGAAAAAAGAATTTCAAATTATTTAAAATATGAATTAAATTATTGACTATCAATTGCATTGTGGAAGGAAAGCTAGAATAGTGGTTTCGAATACAAATACATATTTGTATAATTAACAAAATATGGAACTTATATTTGTTTAATAGTCATATGTAATGTTTGAAAGCAGTGGCAATAGAAGATATTATTTGTATAATAAATATACTGGAAGAAAAATAAGTCTACCACCCCCCACCCATATTGCACAACAAAATTGGTTGAGTTAATATACAAGTGATGACAAGAAAAATAGAATTGGAAAGACAATTTATTCTTTCACAAGAAAAGAGACTAATACTACTTTCTAGAAGAAAAAGAAATATAAAAAAGAGAAGATAAAGTCAAATATGAAAGAGTGAAAAAAAGTGAAGAGAGAAACAACAGAGGTTGGAAGCTGAAGGAATGAGAGATCTGGAGAGTTACTATGAGCCACTGTGATTTTTAAAAGATAGATGAGTAAAAAGGATTTTGAGTTTCTTTGAGTTTTCTGTGATATAATTCCCTTTTTCTACCTGCAGAATACAATTATAAAGACATATGTTTCAAATGAACTCCTATTTGCTGTTGGACATGTATGTATGTGCACCTGTATGTTTTATAGATAACATACTGACATGAGCCTATAAGTGATATCAACACATCCCGGTTTATTTAGGTTACATGACAACAAAGCCAAAAATTCCAGATGGCAGGGAATTGTAGGCAGTACTAAAACTGGATAGAAACAGAGAGAATTTATAATTGGCAGGCCCAAAATAGACCAAGAAAAGCATTATAAAGATGAAAATCCACTGATAGAGCTGCCTATGGTATGGCTCCACCCCTCTCTTTTCCCACCTTTCTTCAGTCCTTTGTTCTGCTGATCTTCTAACATAAATTTAATTAAAGTAACATTGTGGAGGGAGTCTATAAGACACAAAGGCCTGTGCTGATCAGAGAAATGGACATTTCAGAAATTTCTGGACAGATGACTGGGGAGGACAATCCCAACTTATTGGCTCTGCATTAGACCTTTAAAACTTTGGCAAATAGTAAGAGAATGGGAAGGAAGGTAACTCTAAGAATGTTTGAAGTTAAAATTTTCTATCACTTCATTGGAGGGGGCATAAAAGCAAAATTAGTTTGAATCATGGAAAACAGAGAGAATTTGTTTTCTTGTGAGCAGTTTATGGATTTAGATTATTATTTATTACACATGGCTAAAAATTTCCATGTGGTGCATGAGCTATGCTATGAACTAATTAAAAATCATTAAAAAATTAGCATTCATTTTTATGCAAGTGTTTGGAACTTGCTGAATAATTGATTTCAGAGAGCAGGTGTCTTCTCAAAAGTTACTGCTGATTATAGCAATGTCACTGAACTATGATGAGACTGAATTAAAATAATTCTGTGGAGTCTTTACAATACTTACCAGAAACAGTAGCCAGAAGAAAGAAAAAGTGAATGAGTGAAGGATTTAAAAACGGCTGAATACTTCAAATCCTCTTGACTTCCTGGAAAATAACTAGAAAGAGAGGTAGAAGCAAGAGATTTTTCAAAACCTTATCGTTGGATCTCTTTATTCTGTTAGCAGAAACTAAGCTCTCTAGCTAGGGAACATAGAAAATTACCATAATTTAAAACTGCTACTGTATGTTCACAAAGTGCCAATGCTAAAGCAAAGTTTGGTCTAATTATGTAGTTTATTTGACAAGCAAAATGTTAAATAAATGAGAGGAAAGCAAAAGAAGAAACACAATATGAAAAGGTGAACACTTTATGCAGGACAGGTTTATCAGCATTTGCTCATTCACTCTTTACCCTACTATCTTGTGTGGCTCTACCTTGTTTCTTTTATATACCTGGTCCCTCAAAGACATTTTTGTCTATTCTACTTTTCATGATAATTGAGCTTTTCCTGTCAAACATTATCTTTGATGGAGACTTTTAACAGTAAGACTGTCAAGAACTTGAAGGGTCTGAGATTTGACCCTACTTCCATAATAGCACGTAGTAGAACCGTTTCATAGATCTTGACAAAAGACACAAGACATCTGTGTCAGAAACCAGGGATTTAATTCCTTTCAGCAGAGCAGGAAGCATGAGGGTGGTGTTCACATCAGTTTCCCTTGTTCTAAAAGGTGATTGCTGTACACACAGTAGGTTTGTGCCACAGCTGAGGAATCTCCAACTTAGGAAACCCTCAACATTGTGAAGGGGATGCTGGCATATCTATCCAATATTTTCTCTGGAAAAATATGTTATCTTTATTGTCTTAGTGAAGAAAAAAATCTGCCCTCTGTCCTGGAGGGAGACATTATATCTGTCTTTCAAAGGTGTGTGCTATACAAACATTCTTGAACAAAACTTAATGTCACTTGACAAGACTTTCCAAAAGGTAAGACACATGAACAACTGTCCCCCAACAGAATCAACCTGCCATGCATGTGAGGGTGGCTAGTGGTGCTTAGAGAAATATTGGATTTCATAAGAAATCTAGAGATTAGGCTTCCTATGTTTGTTTGGCAAGGGTATGTTTCTAAGTAAGCCTTTAAGAGTTTAGAAAATGTAAGCACCCCGTTTTTCATTTGCTTGTGCAAAATAAAAACATTTAATGGTACCCTTATCCATTAATGAAAACAGCATTTCTAGTATAGAACTTAAGGTGATTGGGGGCATCTCAAGTCATCATCAAGGGGTAAGAGGATAAGATTATTCAAAAACCCCTTCTCTTCTGGGAAATTGTAAAGGTCCAGATACTGGAAGAACAGTGAATCTGACTGAAGATGGGTCATGATTCTAATTCCAGTTGGGACATTGTATAGATATCACATCCAGCTATAAACAAAGATTGCCTAATTATGCAAGGATTACCTGTAGCAGGAGAACTGTTCTCTGCTTCAGTGGCTGAGCTGAGTGAGGGTGTCTTTTACGGGGAGACATTGAACTTTTACGGGTATGAGTAGATCTTATATGAGGAAGATGATGAAATTACGAGTAGTCAGAATCAACTACTTGGCAGTTGTAAAGTCTGAATAAAACAACACTTATACGACAGGCATATGGAAATCACTGTTTAAGAGAATCCAATTTGAAACAATGACTCAAGGCCCAGAAATCTGAAAAGAGAAATTTGCCTGGAAATGAGATAAATTTACAAAGACAATAAGAAGATTCTGATGGAATCAAAAGTGAAGATAGTTTACAAATTGGTTTAATTTTTAAACTTTTTAATATTTACACTGTCTTACATTGTTCCTGATAATTATTTGAGGAAACTGGCTACAAAGTCTCAATCCCTCCTTTCTCTCTGTATCTTTCTTTCTTTCTCTGTCCACTTATAAACAAGAATACATATTCAAAGGCCAAAAAGTGGAAAAATACTTTCCTTATAAGACACTAGAGCTGGAGATCACAAGAGCCAACAAATTTGACAATTTCATAAAAGTAAAAGTTGGAAAAAAATCTGTATGAGCAAAAATTAAAATATTAATCTAAATAAAATTTAAATTATGAGAAACACAATTTTCAGTACACTGGGAATCCTGAGAAAGTGTTTGCTACAGATTGATGTTCCTTCAGATCAGGCATTTCTGCACATGAAACATTTACAAATGTAAAACAGGATAGCAATACTCCAAACAAAAATGCTTAAAAAACATCAGTAGGTAATTCAAAAAATGAGAAATTTAAATAAAAAGGAATGAATTCAATTCCATTGCTTATACAAGAAACACAATTTAGAAACAATTTGCCAGAGCAGATGAAGTAGTTTCACAAAGAACTATGATGGATTTTTACAGTTATTCTGGAGGTCATTTTTATAAAGTGAATGAATTTATCATAGTTTTTTGTTTCCTTCTTTCTTTTATTTGTTTCCTTTTAAATGTAATTTAATTTTACTTCATTTTATTTTATGGAGTACGTGAAAGGAGCAGATTTTGTTATATTAATGTTATGGCATTAACACAGTGATGGTGTTTAGTACTTAGTATTAGAAGTACTAGTTGCTTTATTATTACCTATTACATTTTATTTTTATTTTATTTTATTTTACTTTTTTGCGGTACGTGGGCCTCTCACTGTTGTGGCCTCTCCCATTGTGGAGCATGGGCTCCGGACACGTAGGCTCAGCAACCATGGCTCACGGGCCTAGCCGCTCTGCAGTGTGTGGGATCTTCCCAGACCAGGGCACGAACCTGTGTCCCCTGCATCGGCAGGCGGACTCCCAACAACTGCGCCACCAGGGAAGCCCTACCTGTTACATTTCAAATGGTCCTTTTGTGTGATCCAAAATATTTAAGAAATTATCGAAGGAGATTCACATGCAGATGGAAAGACATTTTAAAATAATACATATATTTTTATAATACTGCCTAATACAAGGGATGTTTATGGTTTAGAACAATATTCATCATTATATTATCAGTTAGGCAAAACACAGTGCATTCATGTAATGCAATCCCATGACATTAAATTTTGCACCCTTATTTTAACATCTTGGCACCACAATATGTGATTGTTGTAAGATTATAATATTTTACATACATATAAAACACTGTGTGTGTGAGAGAGAGAAACACTATTTCTCCAAATGTCTTCGAGGACAATGGCCTATACACCAGTGATTGAAGAGGAAGTTCAATGAAAGACCAAGGTATAATCAGGGGTAACTTTAGAAGTACATACACACTTCCAGTTTTCAGATACAACTTGATTCTTTCCCTCTTCCTCTGATGGAGCTAACAACTGGCCAAGGGAGCTCAGAAGCAGTACCATCATGATGATTAGGAAATCATTCATTTCATATAAGTTCATCCACACTTATTCCAAATATTCTCATTGCAGGTGGGTAGGCTGCTCCAGCACCATGACTGTAACTACAGGATAATGAAGTACTACCACTGACTTCTTTCTTTATTTAAGATTACTGAACACAGTGCTTGTTTTCTTTTTAAATTTCCCATATTGATTCTTAAATTTATCTAAACCATGTGCATAGAAAATGTATGATTTTGAAAAGCATATCTTCCCCCTAAATTTCTTTGTGTATATAAGAATATCCATTAGATATCTCAGGATGTCTGAAATAATAACTACTTACATATTGACAATTGTTATCTTAACAGGAGGTTCAATATTTCTTTCAATTTTTAAAATTTGTATTATATTTTAGTTAATTATGTAAGGCATATGAGTGCTATGTTAATAAGATAATAAATAACTTAAAATAATAGCACATCTTTAAACATACCAGAAAGGAAAACTACTAACACATAAGAATTAACATATATACACTATTGGGATTGACATATATTCACTACTGATACTACGTATAAAATAGATAACTAATGAGAACCTACTGTATAGCACAGGGAACTCTACTCAATGTTCTGTTGTGACCTAAATGGAAAGGAAATCCAAAAAAGAGGAGGTATATGTATACGTATAGCTGATTCACTTTGCTGTACAGTAGAAACTAACACAACATTGTAAAGCAACTATACGCCAATAAAAACTAAAAAAAAAGGAAATAACACTTTGGGAAATTATTTGCAACATATATCACAAAAGTAATATTTTCATTTTTATATAAATAGGGGAATCACACAGGACCTAGAAAATTCATTCATGAATACTAAATTACATATTCAAAATAAGTACATAATCTCAGTCTTATTAGAAATCAAGGAAATACACATATAAATAATGAAATGATGTTGCTCAAATTTTTTAAAAAAAAATACTAATACTCAAATGTATCAGACAGATAAATCTCTCTTACAATCAATACAACTGTATATCATTAAAGGTGGTGGTAGCATTACATAATTAATCAACAATCTTAAGTAGTATGCTTTGAACCAGTATTTTTATTTCTATGATTTTATTTATTTTATATTTAGAAATATTCAACATGATATATGACAAATAATCACCTAAAGTTGTGAGAAATTTTAAACAATATTATGTACTGTTATAGGGATTGGTTAAAATAACAGTTACCTTTATGAGAAGAACAAGCATGTATTGAATATTTTGTATTTTATGGGCAAAGTGTTTGTGTGTGTGTGTGTGTGTGTGTGTGTAGTTTATTTAATCAGCATAATAATGTATATAGGTAGGCATAAGTGCTGGAGTCATAAGGTTATCCCAAGTTGGTAAGACCCCAAAACTTGTGCTTTTGAGTATCACAAATAGTTCCATTTTTAACTAAGATAAAATGCAATACAATTCTAAAATTTGTTTATAGAAAAATTTAAAAAAATGTTCACAGCATATCAAATAAAAGTAAATAATTTAAAGTATAGGATGTAAATATAATCCTGTTTGTGTTTATACTCAGAAATATATCAACATATTTTTGTTATTTAATCTTGGATGTACAGAATATGTGGTCTTAAATGTTATTATTATAGTAAAACTCATAATAAGATGACATAATGTTTAAATTTAGAATTATTATTCAATTTGAATAAAACAATGTATACAATGAATAAAAGAACAAATGCCAAGTAGTATTTGAATCAGGGAAAGCAATTAACAAATAATTTCAACAGTGAATATTTATTCTACTAATAGGGTTAAACATTTGTTTAAAGATGATGACCCAGTTTCATTAACATCATCATTGCATGTAAACAGTGTGAATATTCTCACAAATATTGTAGAATTACAAACATTTTTAAACCTCACAGTAGGACTCTGTAATCATGGCAGAAGTTCCTTCTAAAATGAACAGTATTTCTTTCCCAATAGGACCACAAGTACACAAATGAGGATACTATGAATAATCATGGCTTCCATAAAACAGCAGTAATGTTAATTTAGTATAGTTTAAGAATTTTATCTCTTGAGGAAATTTCTGAGACAAAAGAAAGAGTATTTGCCTGGAAGCCATTGCACAGTACAAAAAGTGGGATAAATATTTTAGTATCAGAATAAGAAATGTAGTGTTTGCCAATTTTTTAACCAGCACATTCATTTTTGAAATTTTGTTAACATGAAACTTTTATTGAAGTTTAAAACAATATATTCCTTTCGACTTTAGAGAAATGAGACTAGAATATGGCTTTTCATGGAAACTTTACTTTGTTAATTATATATGTGTGAATAAACATAAATTGTATTGGTTAGAATTTTGAAAATTAAAAAGAAAGTAATTTAAAGGATAAATTGTGTGTCCTTCCTTTCTCTATTGCAAATTGTTTTCTTTTAAATTCACATGATGTTAAAGAGAGGTTGCTCTTAGAGAAAACATAAATTTAATTATAATACACTGATATAAAAATAGAAATTTGCTAAGCAAGGATTTTTATTGATAAAGTGAATATTAAATTAGAAGATTAATATGTATATTAGTTGAATGCTGAAGAATAGCACCCCTAAGTGGCAAAAGTAATATTTCCTTTTCATTTCATAATAAAGTTATATTTAATCTTTTGTATTATTTCATTATTTTGATCATTTCTTGAAAAACAAAAAACGGAAGTGCACCATTTAGAAAAACAATTTTTTTTTTTACCACCAACAACTATGAAGGATTTGCAATTTCCCTACTTGTAATCTAATCAATTGGCCTACTACCATTTCTTTGTTGGTGACAGAAGATAGAAAACTCCTGGATCAGAGAAAAAGGATATTATTACTAACAGAAATAGCAATAGATACAGTATCAGCATTGTGGGTTTCATTTTCTGGAGCCTTGATTCCCATAGAGTGATATGAAGAGGATCCCTGCACACTCACTAAGTGGAATTACATAGGAGAAGCCTTGACCTTAGGCAATCCAGACTTTTTGTCCTGTAGAGTAAAGCATGCTCACCTTTCATTCTGGAGGGAGACACCTCTATCTTCCAAGTTCTTTACTATAAAAACATCCTCATAAAGATAAGCTACATTAAAGATAATCAGTACCTCTGATCACAAAAAGTGCTGAAAAATTTTTTCCTAACTCCTATAAATTGAAAAAAAAATATCATTAAGATTTTGTATTCTACAATTTAATTCATTAAGTATGAGTCTACCATTTGGGGAAAAATCATTAATATTTAATCAACATATCCATATTTGTTCTAAGTTCATATTTTTAAACTATTACATTTACAGATTTCATAGATAAATACCTTTTATATTTTACATTTATTTTTCATTGTTAGAATATAATAAAAATTTTATAATACATGCATGATGGAAATTTGGCAGAATAATATAAAGCAGACCATAAGACTGGGTGTCAGAATATGTGAAATATTGGCCAACTCCAACATTAACTAAGAATGTGTCCTTTGATAAGTTATAGAATAAAACTGTGTTATTTTATTTATCTATAAAACATGAAAAATAGAATAGATGATCTCTAAGGACCTTTTAACATTAAGAGTTAATAAAAATATAAAGTATGCTGGAAGTTTATGCAAAGATTGCAATTTTCTTTTTTCCCCCAATTTAACTTGTTTCGTTTCAACTCAGTGAAAATGTATTTTTCATAAGTAGACTAGTATGAATACATAAAGGAGGAAAATATGAACATTTTCCTTGAGGAAATTTAATATATGGGGAAACAGAACTGCCATATAATTGTGCAGGTTTTGTATCACATAAAGCTAGACTGTTATTGAATGGAATTCTCTATAATTGTGCATTATACAACCTGAGAAACTATATAAACCATTCTATATTGGCTTTCTATTTCTGTCTAACAAATTACCATAAACTTAGCAGCTTAAAGCAACACATTTGTTGCCTCACACTTCCTGGTTCAGAAGTCCGTTCCTGGCTTAGCTGGATCATCTATTTCAGGGTTAATTACAGAGCTGCAATTAAAATGTTACTTGGATCATGTTTCCATCAGAAGCTCAATTGAAAAAAGATGTTTTCAAGTTCTGTTGGTTTCTTGGCAGAAATCATCTCCTTGTGGTTGTAGGACAGAGGTCCCCATGTTCTTGCTGTCTGTTGACTGGGGTTCATGCCAAGCTCCTAGAGGTCCCAGTAGTTTCTTGCCATTTGATCTTCTCCATAAGCCCTCTCACAACAGGCAGTTTACTTGTTCAAGACAACAAAGGAGAAAGTCTTTACATCCATTCTGTTAAGACAGAATCTTCTAAAAAATAACTTACTCCCAAGAGAGTGATATCCCATAAGTTTATACTTGTAGTATAATCTAATCAATGGATGACTTCCTTTCACCTTGGCCATATCTTATTGGTTAGAAGGAAGTCACAGGTCCCACCCATAATCAATGGGAGAGACACAAAACAGGACAATTAACAAGCAGGGATTATTGGGAGAGGGGAGTCAACCTAGAGTCTGCCCATCTCAGAGCCCTAACAGGTAAAAATAGAACTAAAGGAAAAGTACATGTGTTATTGATATTGAGAGTCTATGGCAAAATACCCTTGAATATAATAAGCGTGAAATATTGTTGATATTAGTTTAAAGGAAGTTTATATTCATAAAACACAAGGTGGTATGATATAAAAACTGGTCTGATAAGCACATAAAGAATGAAGCTAATATTTTCTTTGATGTTGTGAAAATAAAAAGAGATAGTACATGAAACTAGACTGTTAAATTGACTTGATTAACAAATATAGTAAACATAAAGTTACTGCATATGACAAGCATTGTTATGCTTTCTCTGAGAACACCAAATGTTTTCACGCCCATGATAATAGCTTATGCAGCAACCACAGTGTCTCAAATGAATTGTCAGTATTAGAAAGTACTCTGGTTAAGTGAGAGGCAAAGGTGCAAAGGCAATTCAATGGAAAAAGGATAATCTTTTCAATAAAATATCCTGGAACATTTGTGTGCCCATATCCAAAAAATGAACAGTACAAATTGTAAAATGTAACACTATAGAACTTTTAGAAGAAAACAAATGAGAGAATATATGTGACCACAGCTTCAGTGATCCATTTTTAGATGTAATATTAAAAGTCCAATACATTTTTTTTAAATGAATGCTATCAAAAATACATAAACAATTCAACATAACAAAATTAAAATAAAACTGTTGCCTTAAGAAAGACACTGTTAAAAGAAATAAAAGCAAAGTCACAAAACACAAAATAATATTTGGAACTTCATATATGATAAATAACTCATCCACAATATATAAAGATCTCTCTAAAATAATCAATGAGAAAATAAAAGAAAAATAATAAAATGTGGGCAAAGCATCTGAACAGACTCTTTACAAAAGATATATAATTGGCAAATAAGTATGTAAAAGAGGTCCAATATCATTTATCATTAAGGAAATGTGAATTAAAACCACATTGTGACAAGTACTCACCTATTTGAATGATTAAAATACAAAACACAGACAATAATAAATGCTGATGAAGAGGCAGAGCAAAAGAAATTACCATTACTGGCTATAGGAATGCAAAATGACACATCCTCTTTGGAAGACAGTTTGGTAGTATCTTATGAGTTTGAACATAGACTTATATGACCCAGCAATTGTACTCTTATGTAACAAGAGTATATTGGGAATTATGTTAACAGAAATCCTGTACATGACTGTTTACAACAGCTTTATGCATAATAATTACAAGCTGGAAGCAATCAAGATGTTCCTCAACAAATAAATTAATAAACAGTATATCTATACAATGGAATATTATTCAGAAATATAAAGGGACTGAACTATTAATTCACAGACCCATATGGCTGAATTTAAATGCAATTTGCTAACAGAAGGAAGCCAGATACAAAAGGATACATATTGTGTTTTCATTCACACGGTATTCTAGATGAAGCAAAACTATAGAGATGAAAGGAAGATTCAGAACTTCCCTGAAGAGTTGATTGTCTATAAAAGGAATACACAGTGGAATTATTAGGGTGATGAATTGATAACTTCTCTACATTTCTAAAACAGCATACAATTGTTCATCACAAAGAGTGTAGTTTAACACATAAAAATTAAAAGTGCACACAGGATAATGAGGATCACATGATGCAATCTATACTGTCACAGATTAATAGAATTCTCTCACGCATTGATGACATGATCTCATTGAAGGACATGGTGGGAAAGAAGCTGACCTGTATAATTTTGGAATAATGTTGATTTGACTGGAAACTCCAATGCCAAAGGCAAACAGAACTCTGTACTCTAGGTTGTAATTTATTTTTCTCACCTGAGTTGAAATTAACAATTCTGAAAGTACTTTCTGTGAATTAGTGTTGAGAAAAGGAAATAAATGGAGGATGATGAGAGCCAGTTTTCTCACTGTAAGAAAAAAAAAAACATTAGGAATAAGCAGTAGAGGAAGATTCAAATAAACGGTCAAAATGCAGTAAAGTCAGAGATATCATTATACATCAATATTAAGTTTAATATACACACAGATATATAGATGACATGATAATCATAAATATGTGTGTATGTGTGAGTTTTTATATTTAGATATATTTCCTACTTCTGTCTGTTAAGACTGCATAAAAGCAGTGACACACCAGCAGCAACAAAAATACCCAGAACTCAGATCCTGGTTTCTAAGTACTATCCTACAGTAAACAGAACCATGGTTCATGGAAAAATGGCTGATTCTAGGATTGGTGAAAGGAAAATGCAAGATGAATCTAGAGCGTTTTGTAGTACCAGAAAGCAGGACATTTCCTCAATAAGCAGAGTTGGAAAGGTGAAGAGAATATGAGGACCAACATGAAAGGGTTCCCAATGACCAAAACTTGAAAGATTTGTGCAGTAAAATAAATTTTCTAGTGTTGGGTTATTACATTCTGTTAGTTTTCTATGAATGCTGTGATAACACATATTTAGAGGCTTAAAACAACATAAATCATCTTACAGTTCTGTGGGTCAGAAGTACAACAAAATGCTCATTGGCTGAAAACTGAGGTGTTGGGAAGATTGTATTATTTTCAGAGACTCTAGGGGAAAATCTGTTTCATTGACTTTTCCGAAGTTTTGAGGTCATTCACTTTCCTTGACAAGTGGCCCCTTTCCTCCATTTTCAAAGCCAGCACTGTTGCATTCCAGGGACTATTCTTCCTAAGTCTTACCTTCCTCTGACCATAGTCAGGAAAAAGTACTCTACTTTTAAGAACTTGTATGAGAGGAATAAACTCACCAAGATAATTCAGGATAATCACTTCTTTTCAAGGTAGTCAACCTTAACCACGTTTGCAAAGTCTCTTTTGTCATGTAAAGTAACGTTCACAGGTTCTAGGAATTAGGACCTGGACTTATTTGGGGAGCCGTTATCCTGCCTATCATTAACATAAAATATAAAATAAATATGCACAATTCCATACTGATATAAATAAATATATAAATACATAGGTGATAAGGGACAGATCTTTCTTATACAAGAATTTCAGATAATAAATGTAGGTATGCCCCTCGCTAAGAGGTAGAGTCTTTTGGTGAGCTAGACTAATAGTGACTGATTTCTAAAGAATAAATTATATATAGGAGGAAATAATAACTGTAGAATAGAAAAGCCTGTCAAACCTTAACCAAGTGATCAAATATAACATCATTAGTTGTAAGTCATATTTTTATCATATGCACCCTGATATGATACGTAGAGAAGGCATTTCACCTCTGTGGTAATCTTCCCCGATATTCATAACTCTAACCTAATTGTGAGAGATATGAGAAAAATTCAGATTGAGAGCACTTTACAGAATATCTGACCAGTACTCACCAAAACATTCATGTTCACAAAAAATGAAGAAAGACTGAGAAACTGTCACAGAGCAAAGGAGATGAGGGGGACAATATAACTAAATGCAAAGTGGTATCCTGGAATGGATCATAGTTTCTATTGAAACATACTCTGCCTGTTAAGATAATAACAATAGCTACCACCAATCATGTGCCAGCCATTGCTGAAGCACTTTACATGTTCTAGTTCATTTAATGTTCACGACAATCCAGTATATCCCCATTTTATAAATGGGGAAACCCGATCAATGTTATGATACTAACAAAGAGCAGGGTTGGGTTTGTATGTAGGTTGTTTGACTTGGAGGATAGGTGCTCTTTATCGTTTGGCTACACTGCCTCACTCACAAATGAAAGAAATTTGTCCCACTGCTATGGAAGTGTAGCTTACTCCCAGTACATCCCACTCTCCTCTGTCTTCTGGTAAAGGCATTTCCAGCCACAACCTCTAACCTGTAATTATTTTTTTCACAACAGCCTTATTGAAAAAGAGTTTGCATAACATAATAATCTCCATTTTTAAAGTATACAGTTCTGTTATTTTAATATATTAACAAACATCTCCACTATCTAATTTTAGAACATTTTAATCCCCCTCAAAAGAAAGTCCATTGAGCTCACAGTCATTCACCATGTTCTGTTCCCCACCTCAAGCCTCTGGCAATCTGTAATCTATCTGTGTCTCTATGGATTCCGCAACACTGGACATTTTATAAAAAATATAATCATACAATGTGTGGTGTTGTGCAGTTGGCTTTTTTACTTGGCAAAATGTTTTTAAGATTCATTCATGTCATAATATTAGTATTTTACTCAGTCTTTATTGCCAGTTAATATTCCATTGAATGTATATACTATTGAATATTGTTCATTCATTCATCAGTTCATGGACATTTGAATTGTTCCCACTCTGGCTTTTCTGAATAAGACTGTTATTAATATTCATGTACAAGTTTTGTATGCAAATATATTTTAATTTGTCTTGATATATAATTGGAAATTAAATCACTGGGTCATATGGTAACTCTGTTCAACAATTTGTTGAATGGCCAAACTGTTTTTGCCAATATAGCAGTACTAATTTACAGTTCTACCATCAATGTATGAAATTTCCAATTTGTCTACATCCTTGTCCCTATCATTGTACTTTTGATTGTAGCCATGTAGTGGGCACAGAGTGGTATACTATCAAGGGTTTGATTTTCATTTATCTAATGATTAATGATGTTAAGCGTCTTTTAGTTTGCTTATTGGTTATTTGTATACATTCATAGGAGAAATGCCTATTCAAATTCTTTGCTAATTTTTAATAAGGTTAATTGGACTTCTACTGTTGAGCTGTATGACTTCTTTTTATATTCTACATACACATCCATTACCACATATATAATTTGCAAATGTTTTTCTTCCATTCTTTGGGTACCCTTTTCACTCACTTTCTTTTTTTTTTTTTTTTTTTGCAGTACGCGGGCCTCTCACTGTTGTGGCCTCTCCTGTTGCGGAACACAGGCTCCGGATGCGCAGGCCCATCGACCATGGCTCATGGGACTAGCTGCTCCGCGACATGCGGGATCCTCCCAGACTGGAGCACAAACCCGTGTCCCCTGCATCGGCAGGTGGACTCCCAACCACTGCACCACCAGGGAAGCCCATTCACTCACTTTCTTGATGGTGTTCTTTAAAGCACAAATATGTTTTATTTTGATACTATTGTAAATAAAATTGTTTCTTCATTTCATTTTCAGTTATTCATTACTACTGATAGAAGTCTATTGGTTATGTATATTGATTTTGTATCCTACAAGCTCACTGAACTAACTTATTAGTTCTAGTAAGTTTCATGGATTGCTTATAATTTTCATTATACAAGATCTATCATCTAAAAATAGAGATAATTTTACTTCTTCCTTTCTAATATGGATGCCTTCTTTTATTTGTCTAATTGCCCTGACTAGAACCTTCAGTACAAAGTTAAATACAAGTTAAAGAGAGGACATTTTTGTCTTATTCTTAATCTTTGGGGGAAAGTTTTGACCTTTCACATTAAGTATGCTGTTAGCTGTTTTTTTTTTTTTTTTTTAATGCCCTTTATGTGGTTGAAGGAGTTCCATTTCATTACTACTTTGCTGGTACTGAATTTTATAAAATGCTTCTTTGTGTATAAGATGATCATGTGGTTTCTGCTTTTTATTATACCAATATATTATATAAATTGATTTTGGGGTGTTAAGACTACCTTGCATATCTAGGATAAATCCCATTTGGTCATTGCCATGGTTCTCCAGAAAAACAGAATCAATAGGATGTGTGCATGTATATAGAGAAGGAGGGAAAAATTTATGCTAAGGAGTTGGTTCATGTGATTTTGGAGGCTGACAAGTCTAAAATCTACAGATTAAGCTGGCAAGCTGGAGACCCAGGGAAGAACTGAAGTTTGAGTCTGAAGGCAATCAGTTGGCATAATTCTCTATCCCTCAGTGGAGGTTAGTCTTTTTTCTATTAAAGCCTTCAATTGATTGGATGAGGCCCATCTGTATTATGGAGGTTAATCTGCTCTACTCACAGTTTACAGATTTAAATGTTAATCTCATTTTTAAAATACCCTCATAGAAATATTTAGAATAATGTTTGACCAAATATCTGGGTATCATAGACAGCCAAGTTGGTACATAATGTTACTCAAGGCAGTCAATTTGTATAATACCTTTGTATACGGATTTAGTTTACTAGTATTTGGCAGTAGAGGACATTGTATCTGTATTCATAAGGGATATTGGTTTCCACTGTGTTCTTGTTATGCATTTGTCTGGTTTGATGTCGGAATTATAATGGCCTCACAGAATGAGACATGCTGTGTTCCTTCCTTTTCTATTTTTTGTTAGAGTTTATGAATGGTTAGTATTAATTCCGCCTGAGTTTTTCTTTATGACAGTCGTTTTAATTACCAATTTTATCTCTTTATTTTTTATAGCTCCATTCAAATTTTATAGCTCCATTCAAGATTTCTTTTTTTCTTTTTTAAAATAACATCATTTTTGGTGGTTTGGTTCCTTCGAGGAATTTTCCCATTTCAAATAGCTTATGTATAGGGTTGGCATACAATTGTTCATTGTATTTCCTTATACTACTCTTTATTTCTGTGAATTCAGTAGTTATGACTCATCTTTTATGTATGATGTTTATAATTTGAGTTTTCTTGATTTTTAAAATTTCTCTAATGATTTCCTATTCTCTAATTCATTTATTTGCATTCATTGTTTTTATTTCCTTCCTTCTGTATATTTTAGGTTTCATTTGTTCCTATTCTTCTAGTTTCTTAAGATGAAAGTTTATGTTATTGATTTGAGGTCTTTATTTTTTAATATAGATAGCTACAGGTATAAATTTCCCACTGAGCTCTTATTTAGTTGCATCTAGTGTGTTTTGATATGTTATGCTTTCCTTTAATGTATCACAAAGTATTTTCAAATTTCCCCTGTGTTTTCCTTTGTGTGTGTGTGCTTTCTTTTGACACACCAATTATTTATGAACGTGCTGTTTAATTTCCACATATTTGTGTATTTCTCATGTGCCTTTTCTTATCAATGTCCAGTTTAATAGCATTTTGGACAGAATATACTTTTATGATTGCAATCCTTTTATTTTTATTGTGATATTTCTGTGACTTAAAAGCTGCCCTCTGTCAAACTCTCTGAATCGTACCTGTGAACATCTCCTTAGTTGATTTCAGGTAAAAAAGAAACATCTAGTCCTTCCTCACAAGAAGAGGTTGGAAAATTACACAGTACTTCAATATCTCCCCTTCAGGATGCTCTGATTCCATCTCTTATTGGCAAAAGGTAGCTGATGGACTACTAGTGACAGAACATTTCAGAGCAAATTATTTTTCATGTTTTAAATTAATTTTGAATTTGATAGTAGCATTTTCTTTTCTTTTTAAAATATTTCCTTTTGACTTCAGACTACATAATTTGAATTCCCATAAATACATTATTATCATCATTAAGATTTTCAAAAGGTGTTAGCAGTTTTCATTCCCCTTTAAGGTAGCCAGTATATTACATAAAGAAACCTTTGGAAAATCACTTTTTTAAAGTTTTAGAATAAAGCTTTGGAGAAACTCCTACAATGACCAAAAAAAGGAGGGAAGAGAAATATTATGAGAAAGAGAAAAAAGGAAGAAAGCAAATGGAAAGAAAAGAATCAGAAACTACCTTTATCATAAAGATCAGAAGTTTAAGAAGCCTAAAGTTACCTGCAAAAAGCAAAGAAGTCAAGAATGAGTTATCATGTGAAAGCAACTGGCAAATCATAGACCTGACCTGGAAATATAAATATTTTGTTCAAATTAAAATAGTTTTAATGCTACTGTTTTTGTTTGACTCTAATCTATGGAAAGTTAGAGAGCTAGTTAAGCAAAAAAGTGGTTTTGATCTAATAAATTTTCACATATATAAAAACAAAAAACTTTAGCAATTCAACATTTAAGTAAGTAATTAATCTTGAGCTTGAGGATAAAAAATGATTAAGAAGTATTTATTTCTAGAAGAGCTTAAAGTTTAATATTAGTGTATAGATGCATGTGTAATTATTTTGAAAAATATACGGAGTGCTATTATAAAAGTGTATGAAGTTTTTGTGTGTTTGGTGAACAGATAATTTATTAGCAGTACCTAGATGGGACAATAATCATAAAATGAGGATAGCCAGGTAAATCTGGGTCCAAACATGAGACTAAAATGGTTAAACACAATCAAAGAAATATAAGTGTATAAATAACCAAAATTCTATTGTTTAGAGGAAAGATGTTGATCAGAACAAGGATAATGGTGCACTATCTCCTTATATTAGAGAGTATTTGATGGAAATTTTTCATTTGTAAAAAGAAATATAAATACTCAAAACATATCTAGTGAGAAAAGAATAGAAACTTTCTATAAATGGATTGATTAGTTTCAATGAATATTGTAACACTCTCAAAAATTGCATGTCACTTTTCATCTGAGAGTCTCAACATACTTATAGTGATATTAAAAGATGATAAATATGAAGAGGAAGTGTACGTTCAAGTTTATGTAAAAAACTTTTTAATTTTATGGTCCTGTATTTCTGGGAAAATTTTTTTCTTTTTGCTACATCGATATCTGTTCTGTATTTCATTTTGTTTTGTTTGTTTGCTTTCTCCCCCATGATACTTTTTTAGTTACTCTTTAGGTTAGTGAATTAGTCCTATAAGATATATCAGAACAGCTAATTTATAAAGAGTTATATTGCTTAAAAACAATAAAAATATCAATTGAAGATACTTTCATGTCCCTTTACCACTTATAATTATGCAGAACTTGTGCAGGTTGACCTAGGTATATACCATAATTTTATTTTATGTAAAACTGGATTGTAAAAAAAAGCAATACTTTTTTTTCTATTTTTAATACCTACAGAATTGGGCTTCTTTTACATTTCAGGACCACGATACTGATGACAACAGAGAGACATGACTTTTTATTATCTGTTTTTTCATGCTTTCCTTCTTAACAAAAGTGATGGGATTTGCTTGAGAGTCTAGATTTATTTATGACATTTATTTTTGCTTAAATGTTTTGGTACATTAACTACAGGATTTATGATTACCTCCACATTCTGTAGCAAATCTGACGTCCATCTTCAACATTGCTCTGTTGAATTAAGCCATTGATTGAAATTATACAGTGTCCATAATCTTTTTCTGAAAGTCCAAATTTGTTTTAGACTTATACTTGTTTGGGTACATAATCACACAATATATGGCTTTGGGGAATAAAAAAACAAGTATATTTAAAGTTCTTACTTTGAATTGACTATGTACATATCCTACCAAAGAAAGTTAGTCTTCATGAGAGCTATCTATAAGCAACCATCTTCTCTCTAATGTCAAGCAACAAGATATATTCCTCATTAGATATTTGATCAACACAGAAGGACTTACTTAGACAGTTTATTTCATGATGAGAATAGAAAACTTGCAACTTCTATCATGCATGCACTATATAAAAGCTACAAAGAGTGTCCCTAGTCAGTTAATTGTATCTAAAGCTTCACAACCTTTGTAGAATGGTTATTTTTAAAGGGTGCATATGGAATCTGCAAGTGACATTGATATTTTCAGGTGTTTCTTTGTTTTCCCATTTAATCCTCAATAATATGCAATAGATTGCTGGGCATTTGGTTAATCAAGTGTTATTGTTGGCCTCTGTTTCAGTGTTTCATTGGGAGGTTTCCATTCTAATCAAAATAAATAAGCTGTTTAATACCAAAAGTGATCTTATAGACTGATCCTAAAAATGTTAAATGAGCAAAATGTCCAAAAACTGTTCTGTTCTAATTTAAAATCATTACAGCACTGGAGTCCTGACATGAAACTATTTGTTATAATTTCTATTTGGTTGGTGTATGCTACTTCAGGTATTTCTTCTTTGATTTGACTTTATTTAAAATTATTAACACAATAGTTATAATAGTTACATTTATATTTACAACTTTACTCTGAAAAAAATATGGCACAAAGAAAACAATTTCTATTTTACTATTTGATTTCACAGTTGATAAATTGGTACTTGGGTGTTTTAGTAATTAAGTTATGAGTTTTTTAAACAATTTCTATAATTTATCACATTCATTATATATTAACTTTTCCTAGACATGTAAGGACAATGGGACTTTGTTTCTTTTGTAATTCAAATTTATCCTCGCAACACCAAGCAAACAAACAACTACAACAAAAATTTCGTTATCAAGAAAAGATTTTTGAATATTATTTTTTATTTTAACTGTTTAAGATTTCACTATAACTTTCCTTATTTTCATTATTAAGAAGCTAGTTGGAAGAATTTTACCTCTCTTTAACTGCCTAAAGGAATTTACATAGGGAGCCTGCCCCAGGAAGAGAACAACCACCAGAAATGACCACAAATGGGCTAGGTGTAGTAAGCTGAGGGGAGCTCAGCAGGGCCTATTTGTTCCAAGTTCTCTCTGTATCCTGTTGTCTCTGAAAATATTGACAAACCTTTGTTTACCAAACATTTGCTCTTCTCATACATATAAGCCTCAGTTGCCTGGCTGTCTGGGAGCCTCTCATGTCTGTGTGGGGATTCTGTACATATGAAATCAAATTTTTCCCCCTTTACTCTGTCTTATGTCAATTTAATTATTAAACCACCCAAAAGAAACTAAAAGGGTAGAGGACAAATTTTCCTCCCCTACACAAGGACATAAATCTATATTGCTGTATTCAAGTGTGAGGCTAGAGATAAAAAGCTCTGTTCTGGCCCTAAATTCTGATCAAAGAGTTAAACTAGGACTTGTTCTCTGTCAAGGACCACTTTAGCCTTCATTTTCCTTATCTGTGAAATGGAGCTGAAAATATATTCCTTTTTATGCCTTTTTTTTTTCCTATATATGCCTTTTTTTAGATGTTTGTTTAGAGGAATAACTTAGACAATGAATAAAATTATTTTATTAAATTCAAAATATTTCCCAGTTATTTATTAATTATAATGACCAATTTTAATTTATGATTATACTAGGCATTCAATAAATTTTTCAAGTCAATCTTCTACCACTTTTTTTTTTAAATAATAGACTATATTATAAAGTAGTTTTAGGTTTTACAGTAAAACTGAGGAAAAAGTACAAAAAGTTACCACACACACATTCCCTCTCTCCACCCTTGGTTTCCTCTGTTACTAACATTTTCTATTGCTGTGGTGAATTTGTTACAACTGATGAAACAATATTGATGTTTTCTTATTACCTAAAGCTAATGCTTTACATGAGAATTTGCTCCTTATATTTTACAGTTTTGTCAGTTTTACCAAAAGCATAATGCTATGTATCTATAATTACAAGTACCATGTAGAATAGATTTATTGCCCTACAAACCCCTGTGCTACCCTTATTTACTACCACCACCCAGAAATAACTCTTAGCAAACACTTATCTTTTTACTGTCCCTATAGTTTTGCCTTTTTGTGAATGTCATATAGTTGGACTCACACAAGAAGGCCACAGCCTTTTTTTACTGGCTTCTTTTACTTAACAATATGTATTTAAGCTTCCGCCATGTATTACTTCATTCTTTATCATTGAATAATATTCCATTGTATGGATTACCACAGTTTGTTTATCCATTCACCTTTAAAAGGAAATCTCAGTTTCTTCCAATTCTTGGTTAATATGTATAAAGCTGCTATAAATATCAGTGTGAAGGTTTTTGTGTGGACATAGTTTTAACACATTTGCGTAAATTTATCTAGGAGTGGATTGCTGGATTTTATAATAAGACTATGTTTCCTTTTCTAAGAAGCTGTTGAACTGTCTTCTAAAGTAGCTTTATTATTTGTATCTTTAGAAGTAAGGAATGAGATTTCCTGTTGCTCCATTTCTCCACCAGCATTTGATGTTCTCAGTGTTTTGGATTTTAGTGCAATGATATCTCATTGTTTAACTTGCAATTTCCTAATATATATGATATTGACATTGAGAATATTCATGTAGGCTTATTTGCCATCTATGTATCTTCTTTGGTGAGGTGTTTGTTAAGATCCTTTGCCTATGTTTTAATTAGGTTGTTTGTTTTCTTATTGTTGATTTTTAAGTGTTCATGTATATTTTGGATACAAGTACTTTCTCAGAGCTATGCATTAAAAGTATTTTCTTCCAGTTTGTGACTGGTCTTCATTCTCTTAACAGTGTCTTTACAGAGCAATGTTGTATCTGAAAACTCATTGTCAAACTCAAGTTCATCTATATTGTCTACTATGTTATATTCTGGAAGTTTTATAGTTTTACATTTACATTTAGGTCTATGATCCACTTTGAGTTTTTTGTTTTGTTTTGTTTTGTTTTTGAGATTGTAACTTTTGCATCTAAGTTCATTTTCTTGCCTTTTGATGCTCAGTTACTTTAGCACCATTGGTTGCAAAGACTATCCTTTCTCTGTTGAAATGCTGTTACTAATTTGTCAAAAATCAATTGACTATATTTGTGTAGGTGTATTTCTGTACTCGATTCCATTCCATTGATCTGATTGTCTACGTTTTCACAAAAAGCACACTGTCTCAATTACTGTAACTTTATAATGTCTTGAAGTAGGGTAGTGTCGGTCCTTGAATTTTATTCTTCTCCTTTAATATTGTATTTCTTATTTTGGGACTTTTTATTTTCCATATAAACTTTAAAATCAATTTGATGATATTCACAAAGTAAAACTTGCTGAGATTTTGACTGGGATTGCCTTGAATTTATAGATCAATTTGGGGAGAACTAATATCTTAATTGTGGATGCTTCTTAACTGTGAAATCTCTCTAATTATTTAGTTTTTTGAGTTTTTACCTCAGTTTTATAGTTTTCCTCATATATATTTTGAGAATACGTTATTAGATTTATATCTAAGAATTTCAACTTTGAGGATGTTAATTAAAAGTTTGTTGTGCTTTTAACTTCAACTGCCAGTTGTTCATTGCTTGTATATAGGAAAGAAATTGATCTTTCTGTATTAACTTCTTGTCCTGCAGCCTTGCTATAATGGCTTATTAGTTTAAGAAGATTTGTGTGTGTGTGTGAAATATCTGGGACTCTGTCCATTGACAATCATGACATCTGTTAATAAAGACAGATTCATTTATTCCTTCACAATCTGTATATATTTATTTCCTATTGTTTTCTTAATGTATTAGATAGAAAATTTATTACAGTGTTGAAATATTGAGTAGAAGTAGTTAGGGAAACATTCTTTCCTTTTTTCTGAGCTTAATAATAAAGCATCTAGTTTATCACCATTAATTATAATGTAGTAGTTGATTTTTTGTAGATATTTTTATAAACTTGAGGAAATTTGCCTCTATTACCAGTTTGCTGAGATTTTAAAACCACAAATGGGCATTAGGTTTTGTCAAATGTTTTTTCTGTATCTATTGATGTAACCATATGACTTTTCTTCTTAGCCTGTTGATATAATATATTGCATTAATTTATTTTTGAATGTTGAACTAGCCTTGTATATTTGGTAAAATACCACATGGTTGTAGTGTGTACTTATTTTTATACATCGTTGGATTTGATTTCCTAATATTTTATTGAGAATTTTGCACCTACTATCATAAGATAGTTTTCCTTTCTTGCAATGTCTAGTTTTGGTATGAGAGTAATGCTGACCTTATAAATGAGTTAGGAAGTGTTCCCTCTGCTTCTGCTTTCAGGAACAGATTATAGAAAATTGTATATCTTTTGCTCTTTAGTGTCTGGTGGAATTCACCAGTGAAACCATTGGGTCCTGGTGCTTTCTGATTTAGATTGTTATTATTTATATTTAATTTCTTTAATAGACACAGATTTTTTCAGATGATCTATTTGTCCTTGTGAGTTTTGGTAACTTGTATGTTTTAATGAATTGGTATATTTAATTTAAGTTATTGAATTTGTGGCAATAGAGTTGGTCAGCGTATTCCCTTATTACCCATTTACTGCCCTTGGCATCCGCTACTCCATGGTCTTGCTGCCTCAGTATCCGTTTTTGGCCAAGTAGCCTGCATTGACCTTAAACTGACAGTAGCCCCTCATGCAAGCAGAGGCCATAGATAGCAGCCTGCAGTCACAAACAAATGTAAGTTCCTGATATGATTTTCCCAACAGCCCTTGTGATTAACAGTCTCCCATGCCTCCCAACACCTTATTCATATCTACCCCTTTGATAAGACCCCTGTGGGGTTTACCAAAATCCTTGCTCTTTTTGTTTGAATTGACCAGTCTGGTCTTCGTGCTAGACTGCAAAATACTTCCTACAGACCCTAGTAAAGACATATGTCCTAAGTCCTATCTCTGTCTGCACTCTGCCTTGACCTCCTCACGTGGACCTTCTAGGTATGCCAGGACCTATGAGTAATAAACTTCTCTATTTCAAGTCTTTTATGGTCTGCTGTTGAACTGCAACAACACAATATCCAGCACAC
Organism: Grampus griseus; assembly: GCF_964374135.1. NCBI lineage: Eukaryota > Metazoa > Chordata > Mammalia > Artiodactyla > Delphinidae > Grampus > Grampus griseus. The sequence goes on from NC_139012.1 coordinate 51,936,271, forward strand.
TGTGTTCCACTTAACGAGTGCTAATTTGACAAATTCACAACAAACTAGCTTTTTGTTTTGTTGATTTTTTCTATTGTTTGCCTGTTTTCAATGTCACTGATATCTGTTCTGAATTTTATTATTTATTTTCATCCACTTCTTTGGATTTAATTTGTTTTTTTTTTTAATTTTTTCATAATGTGGAAGCTTAGATGATTGGTTTTAGATCTTTCTTCATTCTAATATTGCATTCTATGATGTAAATTTTCCTCTATGCACTACTTTTGCCATATCACACAAATTTTGATAAGTTGTATTTTTATATTAATCAGATAAAAATATTTTAAATTCCACTTAACACATTTTTTTGACACAGTGTTTTTTAGAAGTGTGATGTTAATCTCAAAATACTTTGGGATTTCTAGCTTTTTCTCTATCATTAATTTCTACTTTAATTCCATGTGGTCTGAGCACATACTTTGTATCATATCTCTTATTTTAAACGTGTTAAAATGTGCTTCATGGTCCAGAAAGTTACACATCTTGGTGAATGTTCAATGTGACCTTGAGAAAAATATGTATTCTGCTGTTCTTTGATGAAATATTCTATAAATGTCAATTAGATGCATTTGGTTTATAATACTGTTCAGTTCAACTATATCCTTACAGATTTTTTGTGTGCTGGTTCTGTTGAAGCATCCAACTATAAGAGTGGATTTGTCTATTTCTCCCTGTAGTTCTATCAGTTTTTGCCTCATGAATTTTGATCTTGATGCTATGTTTTTCCATACATATACATTAAGGATTGTTATATTGTCTTGGAAAATTGACTCTCTTATCATCATGCAATGCCCCTCTTTATCCAAAAATGAATTCTTTATTAGCCAAACAGTTTATATTTTAAAAATACAAATTTCCTGATATAACCTATATGTGTGTTAAATAGTCATTGAAATATTACAAGATTTTAGAAAACAGGCTAATAAAAGTTTATACTTATTTGCATAGATTACTTCATGAAATAATAAATTTAGTTTGAAACCAGTAGCGAAGGATATCCACAGCTCCAAATTTCAAATTGGGGTATGTATATAAATGTTATTAGTTAAATTAATGATATGAATTAAATTAATGAAGAAAGAAGAAGAAAGAGGAGGGGGGAAGTTTCTTTCCCTCCAGTATTCCCATTACATATAATTTATACATTTTGTAATTGTCACACAGTTCTTAGATTGTATGTCATCTTTTTAATTAATTGTTCTTTCTCTTTGCATTGCAGCTTTTGAAGTTTCTATTGACATATCTTCAAGCTCACTGATTAGCTCCTTTGCCATGTCCATTTCTGTTACAGAAGTTTTCATTTCTAGAATTTTCTTTTGATGTTTTCTTAGAACTTCCATCTTTTTACTTTCATTATCCATATGTTCATGCATGTTGTCCAATTTTTGCATTAAAACTCTGAGCATATTAATCATATTTATTTTAAATTTCTGGTGTGATAATTCCAAAAATCTCTGGAATGTCTGAGTTTGGTTCTAAAGCTTGGCTTTTCTCTTCATACTGTGTTTTTTGCCATTTAAATGGCAACCTTGTAAATTGTGTTGAAAACTGGGCATGTTGTACAGAGTAAAAGGAAATGAGGTAGATAGGCCTTTCATGTGAGATTTTATGTTTATCTGGCTAGGGACCAGATTATGTTTACTGTTTGCTGCAGCTGTGGTGTCAAAGGCTAAACTTTCCTATAGTCTCCATGTTTTAGTTTCCCTTGTTGTCTTTAGGTATACCTAGAGACTCTTTAAATAGGTCTGAGGTTTACAGTTCTTTCAGCAGTAGTCTTCTGTCAAAACTTATTAGAAGTTTTGAGATTCTCTAACATATTCCTTGTACACATCAGAAAATATAAGCAAAGGTCCAACACAGTATCTGTGACAAAACTATAGTGAAAAACTATTGGGTTGGCCAAAAAGTTTCTTTGGTTTTTAAGTAAAAATAAAAGACACATTTTTCATTTTCACCAAGAACTTTATTGAACAATGTAGTCACCATTTCGTTCCACTACCTTCTGCCATTTTTCAGATAACTTCATAATTCCATCTTCCCAAAACTTTTTATCTTTTTGGGCAAAGAACTGTTCCAGGTTCCCTTTACAGTCTTCCAGGGAATTGAAATATTTTTCCATTAAGAGAATTTTGTAAAGACCGAAATAAATGGAAATATGAAGGTGCAATATCTGGTGAATATGGCGGATGAATCAGAACTTCCCAGCCAAGCTGTAATAGGTTTTGCCTGGTCATCAAAGAAACGTGTGGTCTTGTGGTATCCTGATGGAAGATTATGCACCTTCTGTGGATTAATTCCAGGCAATTTTCATTGCGTGTTTTCAGTTGGTCTAATTGAGAGCAGTACTTGTTGGAATTAATCATTTTGTTTTCCAGAAGAATCTCATAATAGAGGACTCCTTTCCAATCCCACCATATACACAGCATCACTTTCTTTGAATGAAGACCGGTCTTTTGTGTGGTTGATGGTGGTTCATTTCACTTGCCCCACAATCTCTTCTGTTCTACATGATTCTACAGTATCCACTTTCCATGGCCGTCACAATTTGTTTTTTTTTAAAAAGGAACACTTTCGTTTTGTTTAAGTAGAGAATTGCATGCGGAAATACAGTCAAGACGGTTTCTTTCACTTAAGTTATGTGGAACCCAAACATCAAAGGGACTAACATAACCAAGTTGGTGTAAATGATTTTCAGCACTTGATTTGGATATTTTGAGTATGTCGGCTATCTCCTGCATGGTATAATGTTGATTGTTCTCAATTAATGTCTTGATTTGACTGCTATCAGCTTCAAGTGTACCCAACCATGGATCATCGTCCAGCTAGAAATCACCAGCAAGAAACTTAGCAAACCACTTTTGATATATTCAGTCAGTCACAGCACCTACTCCATACACTGCACAATTTTTTTTTTTGCATTTCAGTTGTGTTTTTACCTTTCTTGAATGTAATAATAAAGCATAATATTCTGAAGATGCTGCTTTTTTTCTTCCATCTTCAATATTAAAATGGCTACACAAAAATTCACCAATTTGGTAAGGTTTTTTCTTTTAATGCATGCTGATATGACAGCTGTCACAATACAATCTAACAAAATTGTTTCCAATGTAATTAAAGACAACTAAACATTACTAGAACCATCTTACAGAAAAATACGAACAAATCTTTTGGTCAACCCAATAGTTATCCTGAGTCTTAACTCAGGACTCTTTTCTCCTAATACATAAATTAAATACAGGAGACAGGTAAAAGCATAAGGAATGTGTGAAACCTTTGTATCTATTCTTATAGCTGTGCTGATAAGAACATCTAAGAAGAAAGACACAGTGACTCTGAATGCAGAGCAACTATTAGGGAGAAGGTAGGAAGAAATTAGTTGTGATCAGTGAAATCATAGAAGTGCTTGGGTGCAGTTCTTTCAAATGGGGTAAACTTATCCCCTTTGTCTTTACACAAGATGGATGGAAAGAGAAAAGGGTCACAAATTTCATGAACTCGGCATACTTATATGTGTCACTAAATGAACTAACTGGTCTTTGACTGAGAAATCTGAAAAAATAAGGGGGTAGGATAAATATGAAGAATTGAAAAAAAAAGAGTATTGCTCTCGGTAAAAGGTAACAATACCTTATTAAAGTTAAAAACGATAGAAAAATGTGCAATCTATGTTTGAATAACCTGGTTCCTGACATTCTTAAGAGTAAAGGTTGTTTCATCTCACTTTACACTTTTATTATGCATTTTATCTTAGGGAGTATAGCACAGCTAATTAATGTATCATGATAAATGGAGTTTCTGTATCATTAAAATCCACTTATAAAGAATGAAAAGGGACCTCCATGTGCAAACACAGAAAAAGCTAATCCCTAGATATCAAAGGTTCATCTCCTGCAAAGTGATTTCACTTTGCTCATACATTTAATAGGAGTCATTTATATAAAATTCAGGCAATGGGAGAGAAACTGTAAAAAAAAAAAAAAGTAGTTTTAATTGAGTTATTCAGTGATCAATTCAGGCTTGTCAGATTGTAAGAAGAGAAATTGAGACAGAAATCCTGAGAGAGGATTTCCTACAAAAAAATAAAAGCCTGAGAAAACCAAAATGGATCTTTTCACTGTTCCTAGACTGGGAGGAAACTTGCTAATTGCTATAATTTTTAGAAGAGTGAAACTTTCAGGGACATTATATTATACTTAGATATCCAGTAGCTAGCTTATTTAGCTCTCATCTCTACAAAATTTTTAATATGCATACTTTAACAATGACCTTTTTTAAGAATATATTTGATACAGAAAAAAAACATAGGGTACAGACAAATGAGATGAATACTTGCAAATTCTAACTTAGAAGTATTTTTTATTAGTCATTATATAAAAGATATTTCCCAGAATTCATGATAGCAAAACTCTAAGATATTTTACTTTAATTAAAGGGAAATTGATTCAAAAGGCAGATTGAATTCTTTGTTAATAAGAGATAAAAGTCTTCAGTTGCCATACCTGTGTAAGTTTACAAGCTAGAATTTTATTCCCTTAGAAGACACTTGACTTAAAACACACCAGCCATATTGACTAATATGCTAGTCTACATGATACACTTCTCTTATCTTTATTATTATTTCTTATCTAGTCAAAATTTCCTTTCTTAATATTTTAACTACATTTTGAGGTCAAACATAACAATAGAATTCCTTCATAATTGTACAGAAAAGATGATGAAATAGAAAATTCTCTGTTGTGCAAACCTGAATGAAGAAAAAATATGCTATGTCACATGAGATTTTTGTACATTTCTCATAACCACTTTTTAACAGGCATTGATAAACTAGACATGTGAAAGAGAAGAAAATGGGTAAATAATAAGGAATATTTCAAACTAGAGAAATTTAACTGGTTTAGCCTTATATTTATATCTTTAAAATGGATTAAATTGTATGTAAAAAGTAGGATGTTGTTGATGAATTTGAAAATGCAAATGTAAGACTGAGTAGATATTATCGTAGATAGTTTTCTGCCTTAAGTTATTATGTTACTTCATTATTCTTATCTTAACTGGAAAATATTACACAAAGAGGGTTCACAGACTTTGAAGTCAATGGCTATCTCTAACATACCTTTCAATATGAAAGTTATGTTTATTATACTCCATAGATTAAAAAATGTGTTATTAAATGAGGAACTCTGCTGCCACTAGACCAAATTTTAAGAAATAACATATCCCTTCATATACACATGAAGTAAATTTTCTAGTTTTTTCCATCTCCTAAGATATCCTGTAAACATATATATGACACATCAGTAAAACCATATTTATGTAAACCCCTATGTCTCTGGTATTGTTTCAAGTAAAATATTCTTTCAAGATGGTAACAGTGGTCTGTTCTCCTATCTTCCTTTTCATTTCAGCCTGGTAGAATCATATGTTGTTCTCTTAACAAGACATTAACTCCAAACACATTCTTGTTATCCAATTTACTTTTTTAAAAATAAAGGTTATTTAAATCATGATTTAACCAGTTAAGCACTATTTTCTGAGCAACGAACTGTGTACCAGACACTGTCTCAGTCATTGGGGATGCAAAAGAGATAAACTCTATTTCTTGGTAAACGTTGAAGTGAAACTTTACTTTCCATTGTAGAATGTCCATGTTTCTCAATTTTAAAGGGCATAGGTATTGAAATCTGAGATTAAATTAGAAGGAAGTAGTGCTTTAAGGGACAAATTAATCCTGCATATATCTATTTAACATTTTGGATTGCTTTAGTAGACTGTAAGTTTCTTGAAGAGAGGGTCATGGCTTATTATTCTAGTGCCAATCATGGAATACCCTGCATATGATGAATGTTTATTGAATAAATGAGTTAATGAAAGAATGAATTAATGAAACTGGCACAGCATTATCTTAAGTGAGACAAGGGAAGAAATTATAAAGACAGAATCTTGGTCATATAAAACATAAAATAATATAGTTACATTTAAATTTGTATTATTAAAGGTAAATGTCAAAAGTTCTATACCTTCTGAAAGTTTTAAAATATGATATTAAAATAAAAAACATATTCACTGAAATACAAGTTTCATGAGACAGGATAACTTTTGCTATTGGCCTCTATCAAAACTTCTACCTTTCAGAGATATCTGGAACAAATAGGAGACTATAAATTCTTGTTGAATGAATGGAAGACTGATTGAATGACATGGTATAAGTATTCATTGTCTTTTTGAGCTTAAGGGAATTAATATCTTTCAGTAAATTTATAAAATTTCTGTAGCTACTTACAGTGAAGGGCAATGTCTACAGTTGCTTTTGTAAAGAGAGACTTCTTTTAATTCCAAGTATTTACCTTTGCAACATTCAATTTGGAGTTTATATTTATTATTATTTGCTTTTTATATTGGTGCTAAGATATGTATGGCATATATTTCACATCTTGTAGTTATCTTTTGTTTGTTGTATTTTAGTTTCAGTTCCTCGAGTGGACACTTGATAATTAATTGAAAAAAATCCTGAATTTATTCTCTAATGAATAGCTTATATTTTAAAACCCTAATCCACTAATATAGCCTCCACTTATGCTGAAAACTCATTGAAACATGTTCAAGTGTTGAGAAAAGTGATATACTTATATGTATAGATAACTCCATGAAATTATAAATGTATTTTGAAATCTCTAGCAAGGGATTTTAGCAGGTCCAAATTTCAAATTGAGTTAATAAATATGAAGCAGAAGAAGAAGAAGCAAGAGCAGGAGAGGTAGAGGAGCAGAAGGAGGAGGAGGAAGAAGAAGAAGAAGAAGAAGAAGAAGAAGAAGAAGAAGAAGAAGAAGAAGAAGAAGAAGAAGAAGAAGAAGAAGAAGAAGAAGAAGAAGAAGAAGAAGAAGAAGAAGAAGAAGAAGAGGAAGAGGAAGAGGAAGAGGAAGAAGAAGAAGAAGAAGAAGAAGAAGAAGAAGAAGAAGAAGAAGAAGAAGAAGAAGAAGAAGAAGAAGAAGAAGAAGAAGAAGAAGAAGAAGAAGAAGAAGAAGAAAAAGAAGAAGAAGAAGAAGAGGAGGAAGGAGAAGGAGAAGGAGAAGGAGAAGGAGAAAATGAGGAGAAGAAGGAGAAGGAGAAGGAGGAGAAGGAGAAGAAGGAAGAGGAGGAAGAAAGGGAAGAAGGGAGAGGGGAAGGAAGGAGAGGGGGAAGAGGAGAGGAGTAGAAGGTGGAGGGGGAGGAAGAAGAAGGAGGGAAAGAAGGGGAAATAAAGTCTAAAGCTAGAAGACACGATAGACTTAACAATGGTGTTTTCCCTTTGCTGAGTATTAAATGTTTCCCAGATACAGTTTCTACTTAATTATTTTCATTAGCTGACATTTACTAAAAGCAACATTTTTTCAAGGCTTACCTTAAAATACAGTTTTTAAATGTATGTGTTTTTATTAATTTATATTACTCAACTGGTAAAGTATTGTTTTCATGGCAAATAAGGAGGGTTATAATAAATGCCAAAATATAATACATGTAATATATAATTGATTATATTTTTATAATGGGGATTTTCCCATACTGTATTCTGGAGTCATAATTTCCCATTTCTCCAACGATACAGAGAAAATGATTTCTAAAAAAATAAAAATTATTAGAGTATAGTTGCTTTTACAATGTTGTGTTAGTCTCTGCTGTACAGCAAAGTGAGTTATACATATACCCCCTCTTTTTAAGATTTCCTTTTCCCATTTAGGTCATCACAGAGCACTGAATAGAGTTTTTCTGGATTTTAAGTTAACATCATTTTAGGCTCCATATTGATTCAAACCATACAAAGCTTAAAATAATAAGCAATCATTAAGTGTTTTGTAAGAGTCATGAACTGAGCTACATGTTGGTTTGGCTCCCTTTTTGGATTTTAATCTACCCAAGGTTGTTACTCTTCTGAATCATTTTAATTCTAAGCTCCAAATATCAATGATTAATTATATTGAAGATATTATACAAAGTCTGTTTTCTCTGTTGCTTTCCTCAGGGTACATAGTTATGTATCTGTCAAAAAAATAAGCTTATTTAATCACAAACATTCTGCTCTCTGATGCATCTAGAACTGATGAATATTTGAAAAATGGGAATTTTTAAAAACCAACATAAATTACTATAATATAGTTGCATTACATTTTCAATATTTGAATATCTGATTCATGATATTCTTAAAGTAAATTTATTGGTATTTCATTTTGAATCATCATAAGCCTTGTCATTTAGATTGCAAGATATTCAAACTATTTTCTCAACTCTTTATTCATTAATCCTATTGTCCTGTGAAGGCATGAATTTAATGGAAAAAGAACAAAATATTGCTTAATGAATACACTACACAAAAAGGATGAAATGTGATAATGCATTATATTAACATCCAATAGTTTTCCAAGCATCATAATAAAATTTTATGGGTGAAAGTTAAAGGTGAACATGTATTTTTAAAGTTTTAAAATAGGCTTTATTTTCTAAAACATTTTTGGTTTACAGAAAAGTTAAGAATGTACAGTGAGTCTCTATATACCACATAGTAAATTTTTTCTATTATTAACAACTTAAAGAAGTATACTACATTTTCTACAATCATACATATGTATATATATATACTTTATACATTAAATGATTTTATAGTGACATTTATTCCCATATTTTGCCATTTGTCATGTTATTTGTCTTTCATCCAATGTGTGAAAGTCCTGCCACAGTGTGAAATTCACCTACTAAATTTTTAGACTTTCCTTTTTTCAAATGTATATATCATTGGTATCAATATTACCTTCCTGGTTTCACAAGTGGGGTGGGAAATGATATGTTATCCATTTATATAGGAAAATTGATTTATCTCTATGGATTATGATAGAATTTTTCAAACTGTGGTCAGGGCAGTCAAAATACTTCAGTGGCATTCTCAGCAAACTCAAATTCTAATCCCTTAAAAACAGCTGTTTTGAAGAAAGAGTAGCAAACCCTGTCTTATAAGAATAGAAGGACTTCAGTCAATTCTTAGTCCTTTTGCATTTGTATGTTCTTATGATTGCAATTAGACACAATACTCAGATATAAGGGCAACCTGATTGTTTGTCCAAAATTGGAACAAATTCTATTCCCCACAATTTAGACTGGATTCAATTGAGAGAGAGGTTTGTGGAAGTGTTGAAACCGTAACCCATAATGCCTAATATCCAGTCTAGAGATTTGTGTTAAACTGCATTACACTTTATCAGGTGTGATATAAAAAGGCAGATTTTCCTGCTCCCACTTCTTTTTGGGGAAGAAACAAAAGTGACATCCTTTAAAACCAAGTTATAATATATATCAAGGACAAATAGAAAGGTTTGAAAAGTTCTGTTTTTATCATCACAGATATAGCATTGTTATGATTTGAATACTTTAACTAATGATTAAAAACCAGGTAACTTGAAGCACCTAAAAAAAGACAATGTGTGAAAATAGCAAGAGTGTGTTTTATTTTGGTGAAAAATAATTACTGAACTCTAAAATAAATGCTTTTGATTAGAAATATTTTTCTTCAGAAAATTTAGGTGCAAACAGAAATATAACACTTAGAAATGTCCTTGGACAATATTTCCAACTTTTTATTTAATAAGAAAGTTAAACCTGAAATCCCCAGCATGTCCCATCAGTTGAAATCTAACTAGAATGTATCTTGATGCTGTCCCAACACAGCCTTGATCAGTGTTACCATCATCCTCACAAGTAGCAATTGAACACTTTAGTGAGAAGAGACTCCATGGGGAATTTATAAAGTACAGAGAGAGTAAATTTACATTTCTCCTAAACAAATATGCAGAGAAGGCACTAAAAGGTTAAGAAAGTAGTGTTTTTGAGCCCATCAAACACAGTTTGGAATATGGTAATAGATAAGTTTCATTTCTTTAATTTAAGATATTTTAAAATCAAATCTTGTACCACTTTACTATTTAGGATTTGCAAAGCTCAGTTATGATAAAGGGGTGATGCACTTGATAATGTTTATTTTTTTTTAATGTGCCCCCAACAAAGGAAATAACAAATGCTGGAAATAAATGAAAAGATATCATTATCAAAATCATGAAACATAGTGTCTATATTTTTTAATAATAGCAAAAATCATTCAAATTATTGCTGAGTTCAAGTACATATAAACTTCATATAGAAGACCTTTGTCCCTTTCCATTTACCTGATTTAATATGTTTTAAAAGTTTGTACATCAGGGAATGTACTAAACCATATACTCACATGGACAGGGAAAACTGCATATGTTTTCCAAGAGTTGGCTATAAATTCTCCACTCCATCTAAAATGAATATATATATATATATATATATATATATATATATATAGGACACTACAATGTTTTCATGATAGAATTTGATAAATTTTAAGTTCAGAAAACCTTCCATATGTATAAAATTTTAAAAATCCAAATCAACTCTTACCTTTATTGTAGCCCACAGTGACAGAAATAGATTATGGTTTAGAATATTTGAGATAAAAATAAACAATAGAAATCTGATTTGAGTTCTCTTCATAAGCAGAATATAGCCTTATTGGAAAGAATATATATGTAAATCTTCTCCTTAAAATAAAAGTTGTGATGAGCTGAACACCTCAATATCAGTTAATTTAACTTATAATCTGTATTCTCTTTATCTCAAAATAAATATATTAATGAGCTCCCAAAAGAAGTATATCAATTGATTACTATATAGAAACAAAGCAACAAATCCATTATAATCTAAAATGATAAATATTTCTAAAAATAGGCTATTTTACAGATTTGTGCAATTAATGAATAATGTATTTTTATTTCTATCATTAATCATTTTTAGAGTTTTATGTCAAAGAAGCAAAGTTAATAAATTTGTGAAGATAATGCCATTTATGTTATAGAGCTGTCATAAATATAAATATCTACATTTTACATGAGATTTTGATAACATTTCTTTCATAATGTATACCTTTATATATTTCATGATGAAACATTATGTTTGTGCCTCTTGGCTAAAACAAATTTGACATTGATAGTGGCCTAAGGGGAAAAGCAGAATAAAAACAAAAACAAATTTAATTAACAAAGGAACATCTTTTCATTTTATAATCACCAGAGACACATTTTTTTGATATACATGGTTTATATGGTGGGAAATGTTGATTAATAAAGTCTACTGAACAAAAACAAAAGAACAAAGATAAAAAAAAGTCTATAGAGTCGGCAAAGTATTAAACCAATGGTCAGTGATCAGAATCCAAAAAAAAAGATAATAGGTTGCACAAGGTATTTTTTCCCTAAACCATATTAAATATGCAGTCTTTAAAATGCATCATGCTTCATTTTTCTAGTTTTCTCCCTCACCATCTAATAACAGTTTTCTGGTTGCTACAAAACAAACATCCCCCAAATTTGGTGTTTAAAACAACCTTGAAAACACTTTGGAATGGTGGAGTAAGAGCTATAGAATATGCTAGTCCATAAAAGCAGTGATTTTTTTTTTTTTTTTTTTTTTTAGCTAGGCTCTTTTATTTAAAAAAAAAACAAGAAACAAACAAACAAACAAAACAAATGCAGACTGACTCTTCAGTGATAAGATTTGGAATCAGACGCGTCCAAAAGGTCACTTGAGGTCAGGCTGAAGACTGTGCTTCCCCTGGTGGGGACCAGTTGGCAGACACTTCCAGACAAGGCCTTGGTGTCAGCTGAAAGCGCTAGAGTCCCAGGTGATCCCCATTCCCCCAGGCCCAGCGTGCATCCTGAGGACTCGGAACTCTCGCTATTGACAGAACGTACTGTGGAGTTCTCCAGGCCACACACCTCAGGGAGAAAGGAGCCGCACAAAGCTTCTGGTCTGTTCACGGCAGACGTCCCTTCCTGACTCCTTACAGACCCTGGCTTTGACGGTGAAAGGCACATCGCCGTGATACCCGCGTCTGGGGGAAACAAATGCGCAATCACGTGACCTTAACCTGCCTGGCAAAGTTGTAGCTTTGAGCAACTGCTGCTCTGCCGCTGCTTATGCTTTGAAATCTGCCATTAAAGAGAGATGCCGGGCATGAACGGGGCTCATCCTTTTAGCGTTCAGTTGTAAGCATTGGTCGGAGGAATTGAACCACGGTTGTAAATGTGAATGATCTCCGTGCAAAGTCTCTTCCCCTGACTTAAAGGCGACTTTCTCATTTTTTTGTAAATCATTAGGCATTAAGTAGCAGCCAAATACTCTTATTTCTAGCTTTAAGTTATTTACAAAGTCGCAAAAATTGTCGATACTGGTAAAAATTGTCAAAATGAACTTTTTAGAACTCTAGAAATTAACCACAGGCAAACTGAGAGAGTGGTTATTCAAGAAAAATGACTGAATCACAGTAAATACAAATTTCTTGGTGTTTTAACTTTCCCTTTCCCATTTCCCTTACCCCATGCACCCTTGAAATTAACAGTCTTGTAACAAGGATAGCCATCAAAACTAGAAGCTTAACAGCTGTTAGTGAAGGTTTTAGAGTTTGTCAAAAGCCCCATCTCCAGAGATTGTCACTATTTGAACTGGTTGGCAGTTTCCTGAAAACTATCCAGACACAGAGTTTGTCTATATTGTTGTCTGAACTCTCTCACTGAGAAACCCTATCCCTTAGAGCATTCATAGAAACATTCAGTGGCAATTCCTTAACATCAAAGCTGCCTGGGGTGGAAATAATAGCTGGGGTAAACAAGAGTCTTGCTAGAAAAATTAGGAAATCTGGAAAATGAGACATTAAAAGGGCATTGAAGGGCTTCCCTGGTGGCGCAGTGGTTGAGAGTCCACCCGCCAATGCACGGGACACAGGTTTGTGCCCCGGTCCAGGAAGATCCCACGTGCCGCGGAGTGGCTGGGCCTGTGAGCCATGGCCGCTGAGCCTGCGCATCCGGAGTCTGTGCTCCACAACAGGAGAGGCCACAACAGTGAGAGGCCCGTGTACTGCAAAAAAAAAAAAAAAAAAAAGAGGGCATTGAAAAGGTGCAACATATTCCAAGAATCTAAATGGTTATGACTCCCACCTTACCTTAGCCTAGTAATAACAAGAAACTTCCTCCTCCCCATCCGTAGTATGAATAGAGACTTAGTGTGTAACCTGGACTTCTCTCACCATTTGGCAGAACAATGTCAGAATGGATCAGCTAAAACAGAACATTTTAACAAGACTCAAAAGTCAAATAACACAATACAAAAATATTTAAGCTTCAATTGAAAATCAATCATCATAACAAGAATCAAGAATATGTCACAATGGATTTGAAAATAGAGGATCAATTGATGACAAGACTGAGAAAACAGAGACATTAGAAATATCTGAAAAAGATTTTAATGCACCCATTATAAAACCTCTTCAATGAGCAATTATAACATAATTTTTAATAAATTAAATTAAAAAAATAAAAAAACAGAGTCTCTTCAAAGAAATTGAATATATTAAGAAGACCTAAATAGAAATATTACAACTTAAAAATGCAATAACCAAAATAAAAAGCTCAGGTTGAACTCAACAGGAGAATGGAGGTGACAGAGCAGAAGATCATCAATGACAACCAACAAAAATCCCAGTGAAATTGAAGATGGAATAATAGAAATTATGCAATTTCAACAGCATAGAAAAGATACACTGAAGAAAGTGAACAAAGTCTCACGGGCTTATAGGAGAATAAAAAAAGATTTAACACTCATAGATTTGAGTTTTTCCTGGCAGGGGAGGTAAAGGAGGAGGAGCTATAAGTGTACTTAAAGAAATAATGGCTGAAAACTCTCCAAATGTTGCAAAAGACATAAACCTACAGATTCAACTTGAGTTAGTTCTAAATAGTATTAAGTCAAATAATCTACATCAAGATACATCATAATTACTTTCTAAAAACTAAGTAGGAAGAATAAATTTCAAAAGCATCAACAGAAAAATGACAGTTTACCTATAGAGTAAAAATAATTTGAAAAAATATTATATTCTGTATCAGAAACCATGGTTGCCAGAAATAATAGGTAAACAATACTATTTTTCATGTGCCACAAGAAAAATCACTGTATATACACAGTATACTCACAATATGCCCACTGAGAATACCCTTCAGGAATAAAGGAGAAATCAAGATACTGTCACATGAAGGAAAACAAAAATAATTTATCACAGACACACCTATCATAAAAGAAGGGCTAAAGAAAGTTCTTTAAACAGAAAGGAAACACTAAAATATGGAATCTTGGAAATCAGGAATAAAGAAAGATCACAGTAAGCAAAACATGAGTAAATAAAATACACATTCCTCCTCTGTGTTTTCTAAATTATGTGTGCTGGTTAAAGTAAAAATTTAACACTGTCTAATGTAGTCCTAAGTGTATGTATGAAGAGGAGCTATTTAAGACATATTGTAAAGTGAGAGACACAAAGGGATATAAAGGGCAATAAGATTTCTATTTTTAACTTGAATGGTGAAAAGAGAACACCAATAGACTGATCAGTTGTGTATAAATAGTGAAATACCTAGAACAACAACTAAAAAAGCTGCATGAAGAGATGCACTAAAAAACACATTCAGTAAATCAAAATGGAATTATAAATATATGCTCATATAATCCACAGATTAAATAGGTCTCTTTTGGTAAAGTTCCATGAGTGCTGTTATTGTTTTCAATTAACCATTCTAGTAGATGTGTAGTGATATGTCCTGATGATTTTAATTTGCCTTTTTATAAGGACAAATGATGTTAGAACTTCTTCATGCATATATTGTCTATTTGTATGTCTTCTTTTATGTGTGTCTACTTAAATTTTTCACCTATTTTTTGGGGTTGGTTTCTCTTTCCTCGTTTTTATTGAGTTGTGGACAGTTTTTCTATAACTCGAAAACCAGTTTTTTGAGAGATGTGATCTGTGAATATTTTTCCCAGTCTGTAGATTGCCTAATTACTTACTTAATGTTGCATTTTGGTAATCAAAATTTTTACTTTTAATGGAGATGTATTCACCAATTATTTTTTATGCTTGTTTCTTTTGCTTTCCTGTCTAAGCTGCATATGCCCACCCAAAGACACAGAAGTATTGTCTAAAGTTTTTCAATAAAAGTTTTAAGTATTTAGCTTTTTACCTTTAGGTCTGTGAAACAATACAAATTATTTTTCAACAGTGTGAGGCAGAGGTAGATGTTCACTTTTCCCCCAATATTGATATCCAGTAATTCCAGTTTCACTTGTTGAAAACACTTTACCTTCCCAATTGGCTACTATGTCAAAACTTAAATGATTGTAATAATGTGTATTTATATCTGGGCACTCTCTTCTGATCCATTGACCAGTTTGTCAGTTCTTCCACTACAACCACTCTATCTTAATTACCTTGGCGTTAGTCTGGAGTATGTATTATAAATGTTTCAATTTTGTTCTTTTATAGGATTATTTTTATTTCCATTTCTGTATGAATTTTTTATGTTGCTTGTCATTTTCAAAAATACTCCTAATAGAATTATGATTGAATTAATACATAAAATTGTAGAGATTTGACATTTTAATGTTTATTCTTCCAATCCATGAACATGCTATATCCGTCAAATTAGTTTGGTATTATTTATATAATTTCAGAAGTGATAAGTCTTCAGCTTTCCAGCCAATATTATTATTTTTATTTTTAATATTATTGATTTAGGGATTTCAATGTATACCATAATTATTCATGATCTACCAGTGTTAACATAGACTTTTAAAAACAATATTAAATAATTTACAGTTCATTTTATTATAAATTCCAAAATATTGTTTTATTTTTCCTCTAAAAAGCTTTATGTAATTTAAAAAGAAAGAGAAGAAATAATGAAAGATAAAAGTACTTATTCCCTTCAATACTCACCCAAACAATTACTATTTTCAATGTTTTGTATTCCTTCTCAGAGCTCCAGATTTCAGTCTATTACCAGTTCTTTCAGTATTTCTTTTTGTGGAGATCTGTTAGCAACCAAATTTTTAAGTGTTTTTATTTAATGTAGAAAACATTTTCCATTTCTTTCATCTTGATCTTATTTTTGATGGATATAGAATTCTAGGCTTATAATTTTTATTCTTTTTTTTCATTAAAGTTGTTGTACTGTCTTTTATTCTCCATTGTTCCTAAAAAAATTCAGTTGTTTAGGAATTGTTATTCCCCTGTTTGTAATATATTTCACAATTTTTTACAAGATTTTCTCTTCATTTGTGGTTTCAGGATTTAGACTATGATGTACTAAAAACGTTTATTTTTTTTTTCATTTTAGTCTTTCTTGATATTTGGAAAATTGTTGAATTTAATCAGCAAATTTGGAAAATTTGAGGCCATTGTTCCTTTTATCAAATTGACTTACAATATTTTATTAGTTTCAGAGGTATAACATAGTGATTCAATATTTTTATGCATTAAAAAATGATCACCACTATAAGTCTAGGTACCACCTGTCACCACTTAAATTTATTACAGTATTATTGACTGTATTTATTCCCTATGCTGTACATTACCTCCCATGACTTATTTATTTTATACCTGGAAGTTTGTACCTCTTAATTCACTTCACCTATTTTGATTTCCCTACTCTCTTCCACTCTGGCAACCATGTGTTTGTTCTCTGTATCTATGAGTCTGCGTCTGTTTTGTTATACTTGTTTGTTTGCTTTGTTTTATAGATCCCACATGTACATGAAATCTTATGATATGTGTTTTTCTCTGTCTGACTTATTTCACTTAACATAATACCGTTTAGGTACATCCATGTTATTGCAAATGGCAGAATGTCATTCTTTTTATGGCTAATATTCCATTATATATATATATATATATATATATATATATATATATATATATATATATATATATACACCACATTTCCTTTATTCATTCCTCTATCAATGGACACTTAGTTTGCTTATAAGTCTTGTCTACTATAAATAATGCTGCAATGAACAATGAACACTGGGGTGCATATACCTTTTAAATCAATGTTTTATATTCTTCAAATAAATACCCAGAAGTATAATTGCTGAACTGTGAAGTAGTTCTATTTTTAATTTTTTGAGGAAACTCCACACTGTTTTCCATAGTGGCTGTACCAATTTATATCCCCATCAGTGCATGAGGATTTCCTTTTCTTCACATTCTTATGGAAACTTGTTATTATTATATACTTTTTGATGACAGACATTCTGACAAGTTTGAGGTGATATCTCATTGTGGTTTTGATTTTCATTTCCCTGATGATAGTGATGCTGATCATCTTTTCATTGCCTGTTGGCCATCTGTATGTCTTCTTTGGAAAATAAATCTATTCGAATCCTCTGCCAATATTTTAATCATTTTTTTATACTGAGTTGCATGAGTTTTTTTTTTTTTACTATATTTTGGATATTAACTCTTTATCAACTATATCATTTGCAAATATCTTCTCCCATTCAGTAGGCATACTTTTCATTTTGTTGATGGTTTCCTTTGCAGTGCAAAAGCTTTTTAGTTTGATGTGATCCCATTTGTTTATTTTTGCATTGATTACCCTTGCCTGTGGAGATATATCCAAAAAATTACTGTTAAGATCAATGTCAAAGAGCATACTGCCTATGTTTTCTTCTAGGAGTTTTTTGATTCCAAGCTTTATATTTAATTCTTTATTCCATTTTGAGTTTGTTTTAGTATGTGGTGTAAGAAAATATCTAGTTTCATTCTTTTACATGTAGATGTCTAGTTTTGCCAATATCATTTATTGAAGAGACTATCTTTTCCCTATTGTATATTCCATTGTCATAGATTAATTGCCCGTATAATCTTGGGTTTATTTCTGGGCTCCCTATCTGATTCATTGAATTATGTGTCTACTTTGGACAGTACCATACTGTTGTTATTACTACAGCTTTGTGTTATATTTAGAAATTAGGAAGCATGATATATCCAGCTTTCTTCTTTCTTAAGATTGCTTTGACTATTTGAGGTCTTTTGGGTTCCATACAAATTTTAAGATTATTTGTTCTAGTATTATGAAAAATTCCACAGGTATTTTGGTAAGTATTGCATCGAATCTGTAAATTGCTTTAAAAGTAATATGGTCACTTTTATTAACTTTATTTTTATTTTATTTATTTTATTTTTTATTCAGGCATAGCCAAGTTACAATATTATGTGTCAGATGTACAACACAGTGATTCAAATTTTTTAAAAGTTATAATCCAAGTACAGTTATTATAAAATATTGGCTATATTCCCTGTGCTGTAGAATGTACTCTTGTAGCTTATTTGTTTTACACCTCTTAATCCACTACCCCTATCTTGCTCCTCCCCCACTTCTCTCTCCCAACTGGTGACCGCTAGTCTGTTCTCTATATTTGTGAATCTGTTTTGTTTTTGTTATATTTACTAGTTTGTTTTATTTTTTAGATTTCACACATAAGTGATATCATACAGTATTTGTCTTTCTCTGTCTGACTTATTTCACTAAGTATAATACCCTCTAAGTCCGTCCATGTTGTCTTAAGTGGCAGAATTTCATTCTGCTGTATGGCTGAGTAATATTCCATTGTTTATATATATCATATATACTTTATCCATCTCTCTGTTGATAGACATTTTATTTTTTGTGTTTCTATTATAGATTTTTGTTTTGTGGTTACTATGAGAATTATATATATCAACCTTTATATATATTTGCTTATTTTAAGCTGATAAGCCACTTAAATATGAATGTATTCTAAAAGAAGTCCATTTTTACTATCCCCCACTCACTTATTATATTTTTGATGTCATATTTTACATCTTTTAACTTTATGTAACACTTAATGACATGTTGCAGTTGTAGTTGATTTAAGACTTTTGTCTTTTAACCTTCTACTAACATTTTAATTGGCTGATATACTACTTTTTCTATATATTTGCCTTTATCAAATATAAAGATTTATATTTGCCTTGATTTTTTCTTCCATATATTTTCTTATGGCCATTTTTTTTAAGATATTTCTCTCCCTTATTCTCTTTTTCTTCTTCTTCATGACACTAATTACGTGTACATTTGATTTTCTTTTATCTTCCACATATACCTGAGACTGTTCATATACATATTTCAGCTATCTCTCTTTCCCTTTATTCTTCAGAGTGATTGTGATGCATTGTAGTGCCATCAGATTCATTGACTTTTTCTTCTGTTACCTACTGTTATTTACTTATGCTTCTCAAGTAAATCATATTGTATTTATTTTTAATTCTATAACTACCATTAGTTTCCTCTTTGTCAGATGAATTCTCTATCTTTTCATTTATAGTGTGCAAGCATTCCTTTACCTGTAGGCATAGTAATAAGAATTGCTTTCAATTATTTTTTTTCCTAATTCCAACATGTAAGTTATTATAATGTTGATGTCCATAACTGTCCATAATTGTCTTGAGAAAGGGTCACATTTACTTGATTATTCCATTGCTGTTATTTTATATCAAGCAGTTTTGGGTTATATCCTGATTTGATCAAAACTTTAAGCTGTACCTCTTAAGTGGCTTCTCAAATCATTTGATATGATTTGATTTGCATTTGCCCTGCATATGAGTGGGATCGTCAAGGATTAGGAAGTGTTTATACATATAATATGAGCCTACTTCACTTTTGTTCTCTCTCTCTCTCTCCTTTTTTTTTTTTTTTTTTTCTATGATTCCCTCCTCACTTTCCAGTATCTTCAGTTTCTCTTAAATTTATCATCAGGTTCATGAGTCTGGAAAGACTACTTGTTCTATCAAATTGTTCTATCAAAGTTTCCTATACTGTATGCATGTATATAAGGTATGTACATATATTCAGGCAAAATGCCAGAAAAATGAGAAAATAATTCCATGTTATTCTTCTCATCTAAGTTTTCACTTCCTTCCAAAATCTGATTTTTTCAACTCCCTGTTAGTAGTTGTTTCCACATTATTTCCAGAGCTTATAGTGGTTAATCATGGGAGTCATGGTGCAGTGAGAACTTACTCTGTCCTGCAATATTCAGAGTTCTGATCATGTATTTTTGCCTTATTGTATACTTAGTAATTTTTGTTGAATGTGCAACACTGTGGTATGTTTAAAGACAATTTTATATTCTAGATGATGTTTTATTATTTTAGCATAATTTACTTCTGACTTTGGCATAGAGTATATTAAGGATATATGACCTCAACCAAATCAGAGATTGAACTGATTTGAGCCTACACTTAGTCTTTGTGGAACTGGTACATTACTGGTTTGTCTTAAGCTGTAGCCCTTTTGTGTCCCACCTGGAACTTTGTTGTTTGTTAGAGTCTCTCCGTCTTGGTTGGCCTGAACTCCATTAGTGTTCCCCACTTTGTTGAAAATGTTAGACGTGTGCTAATTTTCTCAGACATTTAACTGCTACTTTCTATTTAGCTCCTCAACCTCAGTCCCAGGCATACTGGAGGAAAGAAAGTAGAACTGTGACTATCTTGCTCACCTTTCAAAATTTCTATTACACCTTTTCTTTAGTGGCATCAAAGAGAGATAACTTCACTATTTGTTTTCTATTGTTTCCAGTTTTTCTCACCTAGACAATTTCTTAAAAACAACCTATATTTTTATTTCTAGAAGTTTAAATTAATTAAAATAATTATTGAGAATTAACTATTTTAAAACAAAATGGATTGGCAATAGGTAAAATTATTGACAGCAATAATATATACCACATTATAAAACTTATGTGACAGTATCATTATTATTATTATTGCATTTTTCAATTCCCTTGGATTTTATTTTGGGGTAGATGCTTGCCAGACTGAAATAAAATGATTCTGAATACTTTTAATAATTTTAGGTTCAGTGAAGCCAAAATCATGTAATCTTTCACCTCTTACCAATTAATGCCATTTAATAGTAAACGCTGTATGCTGAAAAAGGTAAGTAGGTGGTTTATATTTTTAACAGATATATATATATATCTAAATTATATTATTCAAGTATAATAACAAAACCAATTACTCTATCTGATAAGATATAAATTTAAAATAAACTCAGTGGAAAACTTTTATTATTGCCCAAAGCAGTAGTTCTGAACACATTTTTTAGTCAGGTAAAAGTCTGCAAATCTGAAAGGACAGAGAAAATCTTTTTGAAATGTTTCAAATATTCATTGTTAATATCACTTATGCTTTCTTTATAAATTATTTAAAAGTCATATTTTATGAAATACTGTATTAAAGAAAATCTTAATGCCTAGTCTAGTCTATATCTTTAAGCAATAATAAAGTGATGTAAAATTATGCTCACAATTTTTGCCAAGTACATTATGCTAAAATTTTATTTTAAAAATTCAAAAAAATTATTCAGGATGACAATTCAACATTTGTCAGTTCTAAAGATATGTGACCTTAATTGAATCCTAGATGAAGTCAAGCATCAAGTAGAAATTATTAGACTGAGAATTAGGAAAACTTTATCATACATCTTATTTGGGTAAGTCACTGCAATTTTCTGAGTCTCCAATGTAAGATATAATTTGATTAAATTATCACTTAAGATGCAAATTATTTACTAAATTATGAAATCACATCTGTAGAATAGTTTTTACTGAAAATGACCAGCTTCAGTTTCTTTATATGTCAAAAGAAATAAAGTGTCATTAAAGCTATTTCCCATTGATCATCAAGACCAATGACCACAATTGTTCATTAACCCTCTAACTTCACTATTGTGGCAGAGCATGAAGAACAAAAACTGAACAGGGCCAGTCACAATTTCAAGTTCAACAGACATATTGTTCACATGTGGAAGTATTGGTCCGTTATGAACTAATGCCTTCAAAGAAGGATGGTCCATGTTTTGGAACATGTCATGAAAGTATAATAGTGTCATGATGAAAGAAAAAATTCCTACATTTATTCAATGATAAAATTATTTAAGTTTAATAAGAAAGAACACCACATAATTGCCAGTAGTTCAGGGAACATACTGCATCTTCCTGTACAGCTGTCTCATCACACGCTGTTCTATTCTAGCTGGTGCCATACTTGAGTATTCAGTAGGTTATTCCATCCTTCTAGAAAGCCAGCTACTTGTGTCAAAAATGGTTAATTTCCATTTCCCTAAGAAGCCAGTAAAAGCATTAACAGCAGTGTAAATACATATGTCTGATTGATGTTCTTTTAGGCATAGGAACTGCTTGACTGCTATTGACTGTAAGAATTTATTGGCCCCTCAGGACCATCCATTAAAAGGATTTTTCATAAACATATCTAATATAAACTTATTTTAGATAAAATTTTGAACAAAATATTTTTGAAACTAGACAAGATAATGCTGAATTATGTTTAGAAAAATAAGCAAAATATATATATTTGCAGTATAAGGTAAAGATAAATTACACCAGTCAATGAAATTATACTCAATTTCACTGATCAGTAGAGGAAAATATTTAAAAAATACAATTAGATATGATTTTTCATGTACCAGTTTGGAGTGCTTGGAGTATAAGTTGATGATCCTCTATGCAAAGGGAATTAAAACTTCTATGAAATTATTTTAATGTATGTGTGAATATAATTATATGTGAAAATATGATGCATAAATAAAGATACTTATTGCAGGTCTGTTTGTAATTGCATATTATTCAGAAAGGACCAAATTGACTATCAGGGAGAGACCTTTAAAACTAATTGTATAGATGAGATTTGAACATCTAGGGCCTGCCTGTTTTTCTACATAACAATTTATGGAACACAACCACATCAATTTATTTACCTACTGTCTATGACTGTTTTCATGCTACAATGATGTTGTTGAGTAGCTGTGACAAAGACCATTTAACCCACAAAGTCTAAAATATTTAGTAGCTGATCATTTGTGTAAAGGTCTGTAGACCACAGCTATAGATTCATATCCTAGGCTACTATGCAGCACATCTAGGTAATAAATGACGTCTAAACATCTTGAGATTGATCAATCTCCACGAGATATTGTGAGAAAGAAAAATGAAAAGAATGCACATAATACAACAATATATATTTTCATATCACATTATTTACTTATATATAATACATAAATGTATATATCTGTTGACTTCCAATTTTATACAAAATCATCTCTATTACATATTAAAAAAAATTAAACTAAATGTGCCTTATTCATAAAATAATAAAATGGTTGATAATTAAGATATATATATTTTTTTAATATTAGGATGTGTAATTTTCTGTATTATTGACTTGTTCTTTCTGTTTTATCTCATTTTGGTAAAGCTAAATCCTGGGCACATTCAGGCTATTTGTCTGTTGCATGATCAATAAGATTCCCATAGCCCATAGATATAAAGAGTTTTCACGTGCATACATTGTACTACTTGCGTTGTAACGGGAGAAATTTAAGAAGTATGATTCTCAGTTGTTCATAATATTGTTATAAACATGTATCTCCTGGTAAAGCAAAAAGTAAGTTTTTTGTGTACAATATGGTTACTTTATTCATTATAAAGATATGGTACACAAGCATATCTAGGGATTTCTTATTTAATACCAAGTTCAAAATTGCTTACAAAAATACAAGCATTTCACCAAAAAGGAGAATCTACTGTTTATCTGTGTACAAATGAAGATTGCTGCTTAAAAATAATTTTTCTCCCTTTCCTTTTCTTGCCTCTTTATCTGAGTTTTCATTATTTCTCTCCATTTGTTTCTACCTCATTGATTATCTAAGATCATTTTCACATATACAAGGATAACAAATCTATAAATGTGTGTATGTGTCTGTGTGTGCAATATGTGTGTCTACATAAGTTCATTTAGTAAGTTTATATAACATTAGAATATAGACTTACAATAAATTAAATTATAAAATTATGAGAAATTTTTCCAACAATGTTTGAGAATAATAATTACAGAGCTTATTCTATTCCATTCATACCATCCTCAGAAAGAGGATATAAAGCTAGTCTACCAGCAGACACATTAACAATTAGTGATTGTCATATCTTAGTTATTCCTCTGGTTTCTATATTCCATTTTAATTGGGATAATTATTTCCAAAATTATAAGTTAAAGAGTTTCTTTTTAAGATTCAGTTTTAATAATTACCTTGTTTTTATATCAAAGTCCTCAAGAATAATATCCATATGTCCCAGTATATTTAGGCTCTTATAACAAAAAATACCTTAGACTGGGTAGCTTAAACAACAAACATGCATTTCACACAATTCCAGAGTCTGGGAAGTACAAGGTCAAGGCACTAGCAGACTCCTTGTCTTGTGAAAGCTTCCTTCCTGGTTCATAGATGGCTGTCTTTTCACTGTGTCCTCACATAGGGTCTCTTTCATAAGGGCACTCACTAATCCCACTCATGAGGACTTCACCTACGTGACTTAATCATCTTCCAAAGGCCCCCACCTCCAATACCATCACATGGGGAGTTAGTTCTAACATATAAATGTTGGGATGACATAAATATTACTGGCCATGTTCTTAAATTCTCAGGAATCATTACTTAGAGTCTTGAATGGTGACTATAAATAATATTTCCTATTTTGGGGTTTTGATGTTCCAATGTTTGGAAAAATGAAGGCTTGGAAAATTACTTGGCAAAGATAAAGAGTTACACAATTTTATTATTGTCATTGTATTTACCTTTTCCTAAGCCAGATTAGTGTGAAGCTGATCCTAAGTGAAACTCAGAGACAAAAATAATACATTTCTTTTTAGGTAAATTTATATTTTTCTAAAACAAAACCAAATACCCCCAAACACTATCAAATAATACTTAGTATGTTAATGCTGTTCATATAAATATAATGCTGTTCATACATAAGAGTAAAAGAAATGCCAGTTAGAGAAAGTAAATTCAAGTTCTTTACACCCCATAAATGCAGCATCAAGCATTGGTAGTTATGTGGGTTAAGGTTTAATACAAGAGAAAAAATAATCCTCAGTAAGTTAAGCCATGGATAATTAAATATAGTGATTGTAACATCTTTTGAAGACTGGATCAGAAGCAAGAGGACAGGCATTGGGCTTTTGTTTTCAAGATCCCAGCTGTGAGCTTGCTGTCTAGTACTAAGGAGTCACTGCCATCACCCTCACCATGGCCACTACCACAACTTCCTCACACCTGCAACACACATGAATGGACGGTTTAGCTGCTACAAACACTCTCATTTGGGGGATTTGTGAACAACAACTGCCATGAACAAGAGGTGTCTTCTGTTTAGTTTCTGCCATCCAAATCTTATCCAACTACCTCTAATTGGTGTAGCTTCATTCGGCTACAATAGATTCCAGGAAAGTTTATTTTAGCGTTCTCCTGGTAGAACAGGATGAGAGAACAAATAACAGTATCCACTTCAGTAGTTAATAGGATTTAATCCAACATTTTATCTTTTATTATAAATGTCCCAGAAAGTAGGCAATCCCACACAGTTTCTCTATATATCAATTGCAAATCTTCAATGTTTAAATCATTAAAGAGTGTTTCTGTGGTGTTTTTGACAATGAGAACTAAAATCTTAATGTACATAAAAGTATTAGAAATATTTCTAGCATCTTACTTGTTTCCAAGTGTTATAATGGGCCTAAAGCTAACAAAACAAAACAAAAATCAAAACACCAGTTATGTAGCCATTTCTCTTTATGTAATTCTAAACAATAGTTCATGCTTTGTGATTGACTAGAGATGATGTACAGTTCCTTCAATTTAGCTTTTTTCAGAACCATGGTCAAATAATGCATAATGTTTTATCTTCTAAATTTTTACTTTTTCAAAAAAATACTTTATCTTCCAAGTTTTATCAGTCTGAATATAACAGAAATACTCCATGTGATTAAACAGCTAAAATGTTTTCCCTTTAACCTCTTTGAATTTTTAGCATTTTAAGGCAGAGTTAATAATGTAAATACATGGTTTTATTCTATATTATATGTCTATTTAGCTTGAATGAAAGGGATTAGTAGTAATGTTATCAGTAGCACATATAGTTCATATAGTATGAAAAGAGTAACTTAGTTGCTTTATAATAAATATTTCTTTCCTCCAAAAAATTACACATAGGCAAAATATTTAAAACAAAAATGTATATGTATTGAATGTGTGCAGTTTTTTTTTTCCCTCATGACAGGGAAAAATCTAGTCAACCAATATGCATTTAAAACATTAAAACTGATCACATTTTCCATGCATTGTTTTTTTTTCCCTTTTCTCAGAACAAATATACCTCAAATAATTGATAAGAAAATAGGTAGTTGGGTTATAGAAACAGACACAAATAGGTCACAACTTCCTAAATTGTACAGAAAAGCTTAGCATAAGGTCTATACCATTGACCTTCTTCAGCAGATCTTTATAACTGAGTAATTCCTCTACCATAAGGGTGAAGTAGCTGGATTATACTCATGGGAGGCAATGTAATCTCTGTTCAGATTTTGCTTGGAATCATACATCACTAATTGACTAAATTAGGAATAAAATGCAATGATTGAACTTACTGATATTTCACTTACTGATATTTCAATATCATCTTTTTGGTAATAATCAGCTATAATTTTGAAGCCAGTGAACACTCTTCTGTCAATTCAAGCTACTGTCATGGGAGTAATTCATTCTCCTTCTATATTTATATTATATCACAACTCAGAAATTACACCAAAGGCCTATAAAAATCTATTTTTATGTATTTTTAGCTTTATATCTATTAAAATCACAGTTATATCATCAAACTCTCCAAATAAAACACAAAATTTGAGATTAAAATATTAAACTTGAAATATAAATTTGAATTGAAATGTCACTTATATCTGGTCTCTAGGAGGGATACATGTGATTTTAGCAACTCACCAAAACTATTTATAAGATTTAATATACCTATCTCACTCAATCCATATGATGAAAAGGTTAGTAAGGACCACTTAGCAAACATGATATATTGCTGGTTTATCCTTTAAATTGTACAAAAATTAATATGCCCACATTCTTTTCTTCATTTTTTACTTAAGAACATTGAGAAGCAATGTAAAGTAACTAGACAATATCAGAAGTGCTCATAATAGTGAAAAATAAATATCAAACTTGTCCATAAAATGTCAAAGGTCCTTGGCTTTATTTTTCACCTCAATAACAAGTTGGCTTTATTTTTCACCTCAAAAACCAATTAGCAAAAGAAATAGACCATGTTTGAGTAGGCCATATATGAGACAAATGCAATTATAAATTTTAATTTGTACATCAATAATATAATTTATAAAATTATAAATTTTAATTTGTAAATCAATAATAATAATTTGTACATCAATAATAAAGAGTAAAATTAAGCTTTCTCATGATTTCTTTCTAAATAGAGACATATTTGATTTAATTCTTTCTTGAAGTCTGTTATCTCATCCCTGAGTTTTTTTCTACTTTTTTTCTCTTGTGTTATTTCATGTTTTTTTTATCATTTTACTAACATCTTCACCCATTTGCTGTAGAAGCTAATAGTTTTATATCAGTTCTGTGAGCAGATCTTTTTCTAGCAAATCTTCATATTCTATAGTGAAGTAATGCTGTTCTATTTTGTTAAAAAAAGGTTGTGGGATTTAACCTCAATTCTTTTATGTTGTTTATTTTTGTGTGTGAAACTAGTCTTCTTGAGTGTTTACAATGAAACTTTTTCAGGAAAGCTATTCTGAGTTCACAGAATATCCTCTTCAGTCTTTTTTTTTTTTTTTTACTTTAATGTCCCCAAATCTAGTGGCTTGTTCCAAAATCTAATGTCCCCAAAATCAGATTCCCTCATTCTATATCCTCCTCCACTATCCTTTCTTTTGTGTCTGTTTTTCCTGTCATACTCAGTTTTGTTGGCAGCCCAATACCTTCTCCTTACTTGGTGTTCCTACACTGGAAAAGAGCTCTGCCAACTCAGTTTTCAGGGATTCTAGGAGCTAGACTGCTCCTCTAGTTCCTGTCACAAACTTCGCTGTCAGATGCTATTTGAATAGGAAAAAAAACACTCCCTACTCACTAGTTTGGGATCCCAGGTCTCTGGTCTGTCAGGCCCTCTCTTACCTCCCTCTACTCTGCTTTGTTTAGACATGGATAACACACATGTCTTGTAGCTATTGCTCTTTGGGGTGTTACTTTGGATGACTTGTCACCTAGTTTATTGTGAACACTGTTGATGAATTCAGATTTTGCTGCTTAATTGCTCTGTCTGATTTTAGGTCGGGGTTTGCACAGAGTAAAAAGTTATAGCTAGGGACTTCCCTGGTGGTCCAGTGGTAAAGAATCCACCTTCCAATGCAGTGGATGTGGGTTCGATCCCTGGTCTGGGAACTAAGGTCCCACATGCCACATGGCAACTAAACCAGTGTGCCACAACAGGTGAGCTCTTGCACCTCAGTGAGGGAGCCTGCATGTCACAAGCTACAGAGCCCATGAGCTCTGAAGTTCATGTGTCACAACTAGAGAGAGAAAACCCACATGCCACAAATAGAGAGAAGCCCTCTCACAACTAGGGAGAAGCCTGCACACCACAATGAAAGACCTCTCATGCAGCAACTAAGACCCAATACAGTCAATAAATAAATAAATAAATAATATATTTTAAAAAGCTGTAGTCAGAGTCACCATCTTCCTAAAATATATTTATGTTATTTTTGAATATTATTATAAGTGGGATTGTTTTTTCCTATTAAATTATAAAGTGACTCATTCCTGGTATTTAAGAAATTTAATGAATTTTTCATTAAACTTATTCAACAATCTGAGCATTTTAATATTATATATGTGTTCAATTATTTATTTCTTTATATGTTTATTTCTGTTTTATAAGGGAAGACTGTGTGGTTTCCCAACATGTTTTTCTTACTTGGTGTGGGTTTATTCAGATTTTTTAATACTTTCTATACATTATCTTTAGCTCTACATACATTTTGTTATTTGAAATTTCATCTACATTTCAGGTGTCCTTTATTCAATTTGAATAATAATAATTTTGTCTCCTAATTAAAATTTAGTCAAAAAGTCAACTGTCTTATCCCTTCACAAAGAATGAGTCTTGGATTCACATATGTCATGATAAATTCTTTTTGTTGCTGTTAAGGATTTTCATTCCATAGTTCTGTTTTTACCCCCATCAAGCTATTTGTTACATATTGTTTTAACTTCTTTGTAGTTTCCTTAAAAAATTCTACATATATTTATTTTAGTTTTATTTTTAATGTTTAAAAATACAACTTAATTGGAAGAATCAACATTGTGAAAAATGACTCTACTACCCAAAGCAATCTACAGATTCAATGCAATTTCTATCAAACTACCACTGGCATTTTTCACAGAACTAGAACAAAAAATTTCACAATTTGTATGGAAACACAAAAGACCCCGAATAGCCAAAGCAATATTGAGAATGAAAAATGGAGCTGGAGGAATCAGGCTCCCTGACTTCAGACTATACTACAAAGCTACAGTAATCAAAACAGAAACAAAAACAGAAATATAGATCAATGGAACAGGATAGAAAGCCCAGAGATAAACCCACACACATATGGTCACTGTATCTTTGATAAAGGAGGCAAGAATATACAGTGGACAAAAGACAGTCTCTTCAATAAGTGGTGCTGCGAAAACTGTACAGCTACATGTAAAAGTTTGAAATTAGAACACTCCCTAACACCATACACAAAAATAACCTCAAAATGGATTAAAGACCTAAATGTAAGGCCAGACACTATCAAACTCTTAGAGGAAATCATAGGCAGAATGCTCTAAGACATAAATCACAGCAGATCCTTTCTGACCTACCTCCTAGAGAAATGGAAATAAAAACAAAATAAAAACAAAAATAAACAAATGAGACCTAATGAAACTTCAAAGCTTTTGCACAGCAAAGGAAACCATAAACAAGACCAAAAGACAACTCTCAGAATGGGAGAAAATATTTGCAAATGAAGCAACTGACAAAGGATTAATCTCCAAAATTTACAAGCAACTCATGCAGCTCAATAACAAAAAAACAAACAACCCAATCCAAAAATGGGCAGAAGAACTAAATAGACATTTCTCCAAAGAAGATATACAGATTTCCAACAAACACATGAACGAATGCTCAACATCATTAATCATTACAGAAATGCAAATCAAAACTACAATGAGATATCATCTCACACCAGTCAGAATGGCCATCATCAAAAAATCTAGAAACAATAAATGCTGGAGAGGGTGTGGAGAAAAGAGAATACTCTTGCACTGTTGGTGGGAATGTAAATTGATACAGCCACTATGGAGAACCTTATGCAGGTTCCTTAAAAAACTACAAATAGAACTACCGTACGACCCAGCAATCCCACTACTGGGTATATACCCTGAGAAAACCATAATTCAAAAAGAGTCATGTACCAGAATGTTTATTGCAGCTCTATTTACAATAGCCAGGACATGGAAGCAACCTTAGTGTCCATCAACAGATGAATGGCTAAAGAAGATGTGGCACATGTATACAATGGAATATTACTCAGCCATAAAAAGAAATGAAATTGAGTTATTTGTAGTGAGTTGGATGGACCTAGAGTCTGTCATACAGAGTGAAGTAAGTCAGAAAGAGAAAAACAAATACCGTATGCTAACACATATATATGGAATCTAAGAAATAAAAAAGGTCATGAGGTACCTAGGGGTAAGACGGGAATAAAGATGCAGACCTACTAGAGCATGGACTTGAGGATATGGGGAAGGTGAAGGGTAAGCTGTGACAAAGTGAGAGAGTGGCGTGAACTACCAAACATAAAATAGTTAGCTAGTGGGAAGCAGCCTCATAGCACACGGAGATTAGCTCGGTGCTTTGTGACCACTTAGAGGGGTGGGATAGGGAGGGTGGGAGGGAGGAAGATGCAAGAGGGAAGAGATATGGGAACATATGTGTATGTATAACTGATTCACTTTGTTATAAAGTAGAAACTAACACACCATTGTAAAGCAATTATACTCCAATAAAGATGTTGAAAAAAAATACATCTTAAGACTTCCAAGACATCAATTCTAACAAAAAAATTCTTGACATTTTTGTAATACAGATATACATAGAAAATGAATAGCCAAGATTGTACGTACCTTTATTTTTTTTTAATGTGTGCTTCAAATATTATCAAAGTCAGCTAATGTTTTAAAGAACAATTAATTATGCAAAGTTTTGAGATTTTGGCAAGGATTTTGTAATGCAGTATTAAGTTGACATACTACTCATATATGAGGAACACTTAGAGTGGACAAAAGTTTTAAAAGTTTTTAAACGCTGTATTGATTGGATGCCAAACAAATAGTTGACTTCATTTTCCCTTTTCAGTTGCCTCTATGAAGTAATGAACACAAAGTAAATCACTATTATTCTCCTTTGAAATTGACACTGCTCATCTTAAATCCTGCTTAAAAAAATCCATCACAGCTTTTACAGATTCATACTGTTTACAGAGTCATACTGTTTGAAGATATGAAATTAGAACTCAGGAATTCCTCACATTTAATTTTAAACTCAGTGCTCCCAGATGCACATCTTTCTGAACAGTCCATTAATCAGAAAAGCTTGAAACTATTCATCATAGTTCAGTATAACAATTCTTTCATATGTTCCTATCTTTGTTGGGCTATAAATTTTGAAAATTGCTTACTCTTGGGCATTTTCTCCATTTGAAGATAAAATATCATGTCATCAACTTAAAATGTCTGCTATAATGATCTGAAAATGTGCTGTTCATTTTTTAAGACATTCTGGAAAGCTGACAAGATCAAACAGTCAGCTTTTGAATCATCACTAGCTTGAAAGATTTGATTATTAAAACATTTGTTCATTATTATAAAATTCATTCAGATACATGTAAAAGAAAAAACATTTTTTTCTAATGGAAGAATAAAAATGACATGGTAAAGATTTCACGTGATGCCTCTAATTTCTGTGGCCTTTTAGGCTTCAAAGGTAGCAAGGGGAGGGCTTCCCTGGTGGTGCAGTGGTTGAGAGTCCGCCTGCCAATGCAGGGGACACGGGTTCGTGCCCCAGTCCGGGAAGATCCCACATGCCACAGAACAGCTGGGCCCGTGAGTCATGGCCGCTTCGCCTGCGTGTCTGGAGCCTGTGCTCCACTAGGCAGACAGAAAGGGAGAAACATGTTTTAGTGATGACACAATTTCCATTGTACTAAGGGAGAGACTTTCATTGTATAATATCCTCTCCAATCTCCAAACATGTCTGTTAACTTCCTTTCCTTGACAACCTAGAGCCTAGTAAAAAGGGAAATTAATGGTGAATTCCCTTTTTACATATATTGGAAAAACTTTTGTTAATAAAAAAGGCTTCCTCCTTCTCTGATGAGAAATGCTACATCTTGCCCCATAGATACCCCTGACATTGGGCTCTAGGCAATACAGATACAGGCGTGATTCTGGAAAATGTATATTGATGTTACATCATTGCACCAGTGGCTTCTGATTCTCTGCCAGGTGAATTTGATTATCTTAGCCTTAATTCTTGCCCACTGTCATAGAACCAAGAGAACCTTGGTAATCTGTATTCAGCTTATAGAACAGAATTTAACATTTGCTTCAAATGTTGGGAATTACTGAGACATAGAGAGAGAATTCAGATACCATGCAGCCACTCAGTATATCAATCATAAAGCATCTTAATATCAACAGTTATTTTTGCAAGCAGTTATCTTAATATCAACAGATATTTTTGCAAGCAGTTATACAGCAATCACATTATAGATGTGCTTTATATAAACATTTGAGGTAAAGAGCTGTTATGCTTTTTTTAAAATGCTATATATAAACATGGAGGAGGGCTGGTATGGTGAAATTCTTCTCAACTTTTTCGTATCTTATGACATATAGTAAATAAAAATAGTGGTATGACATTGGGCTAGTCTGCTAACTCTGACCATTGCTTCTCCAGATTTAGCCCAGGTGTCCCAATGCCTGAAGGTAATCAAAATATTGGCTCACTGTCACCGATACACAGCATTTCACTTGGGAAGCTTATTCTATCTTAAGTGAATCACTTAATCTTCAGAATCTCTTTTTTTTTCTGATTTATAACATGGAATTAAAAGTACATAAGCATATCCATATCTTAGGTATATAAATATATAAATATCAAAATAAGTAGATGTTGATTCAAAACTGCTAAGACCATTATAGAACTAAATAAAGTAGCCAGATATTAATGATACTGTCATGTTAATATTATAAAGTATACCTTCTATTAAGATGGCCTGGATTTGTTTTTAATAGATATAATAAGGAGATTTTTTTCCTTTTAATAACTTTTTATTTCAAAATAGATTTACAGAAAAATTGAAAAGATAGTACAGAGATCCCATATACATCATAACCACTATTCCCTGGTGATCATGTCTCCTAGCCTCTCTTTGTCTGTGATGGTTAATAGGTATTATTTATTCTTATCTGTAGGAATTCT
This sequence comes from Grampus griseus, assembly GCF_964374135.1. Lineage (NCBI taxonomy): Eukaryota > Metazoa > Chordata > Mammalia > Artiodactyla > Delphinidae > Grampus > Grampus griseus. Next base: position 51,969,724 of record NC_139012.1, read on the forward strand.
TATTAAGTATATAGTATTGATTTGTATAAGTGAATTTTTAAATTGCACAAATGATATTTTGCTACAGATATCATTCCTTTATTTACCTTTATCATTGATAATTTTTTTTTTTTTTTGCGGTACGCAGACCTCTCCCTGTTGTGGCCTCTCCTGTTGCGGAGCACAGGCTCTAGATGCGCAGGCTCAGCGGCCATGGCTCATGGACATAGCTGCTCCGCGGCATGTGGGATCTTCCCAGGCCAGGGCACGAACCCGTGTCCCCTGCATCAGCAGGCGGATTCTCAACCACTGCGCCACCAGGGAAGCCCCCATCACTGATAATTTTAACAAGAAATTTGCTTTGTGTTACTACTTGTAATTATTGTATCTATATGAAATTTTACATACTTATTTCCCCTGTCATGGGTAAATATACAGCTTCAACTCTTGGCTATCACCAGAAAAGAAATAAAAATTTTCAGTGAACATTATTGCTTACATCTCATTATATTTTGTTTTGTATTTTTGTTTTGTGTGTGCATACTTTATTTTTTGAAGTATAGTTTATGTATAATATTATATAATTTACAGGTATACAGTATAGTAATTCACAATTTTTAAAGTTTATACTCCATTTATAGTTATTATAAAATATTGGCTATATTCTCCATGTTGCACAATATATCCTTGTAGCTTAATTTATGCATAATAATTTGTACCTCTTAATCTTTTATCGCTATATTGCCCCTCATCACTTCCCTCTTCCAACTGGTAATCATTAGTTGGTTCTCTATATCTGTGAGTCTGTTTTGTTGTATTCGCCAGTTTGCTGTATTTTTTAGATTCCACATATAAGTGATATCATAGAGCATTTGTCTTTGTCTGACTTATTTCACCTAGTTTAATGCCCTCCACGTCCATCCTTGTTGCTGCAAATGGCAAAATTTCATTCTTTTTTTATGGCTGAGGAGTATCCCATTGTGTCTGTGTGTGCATGCATATGTGTGTACACACATACCACATCTTCTTATCTATTCATCTGTTGATGGACACAAGTTGCTTTCATATCTTCGCAATTATAAATAATGCTGCTATGACATTGAGATGCACGTATCTTTTTGAATTAGTGCTTTTATTGGCGAGGTTATATACCCAGGAGTGGAACTGCTGGGTCACATGGTAGTTTTATTTTTGTTTTTTTTGAGAAACCTCCATATTATTTTCCACAGTGGCTGCACCAATTCACTTTCCCACCAAGAGTGTACGAGGGTTCCTCTTTCTCCATATCCTTTCAATATTTGTTATTTCTTTTTAGTGGTAGCCATTCTGACACGGGTGAGGTGATATCTCATTGTGGTTTTGATTTGCATTTGTCCTATTATGGTTTTGTGTGAGAATTTATATATATATACAGAAGTGAGATTTCAGATTTATGACTTTTACTTTACTTACATTGATATTCCAGATAATGATTGGTATTACCTATCAAGTTAGGAAACTTTCCCTTTATTAAAGAAATGATCAAATGTTTAAAAACTGATGGATGAAATTTTATGGCTTTTTTCTCTTTTAGGCTAATAATATAATAATAATACCTTGGTGGTTTTCTAACATAAAACCACTGATGACACTTAGATTCCTACCCCCTTGTGTACACGCTCTTTATACTTCCCTCAACTTGAGTGTGGACAGGACATGAGAGGTTTTACTTTTGTGACTCCATAATATTATATGACAAAATAAAAGGGATTTTGATGTAATTCAGTTCCTTGATCAGTTAACTTTCAATTAAGGGATTATCCTGAGATTGTCTGACCTAATCAGTTCAGAGGAAGATTACGTCTGACAGACCTGACTAAATAATTCGGAATTCTTTAAAAGAGGGTGTAGGCCCTTCCTGGAGAGAGAGAGTTAATCTTCCCTGTGTACAGCAGCCTCCTCCTGTGACTGTGTGGTTTCAGTCTGCGTATGCACCTCACTTCCTGACAGCCTGAACTTTGGATGTGCTTAGTCACCTCCCTAACTCGACTGCATAAGCCAATTTCTTATAATAAATAACATATAAGTATTAAATAAGTAAACAAATATTAACTGGTTATGTATGTGTATGATTGTCCATATTTCCTCAAAATTAACAGGAATTAAAATTATTAAACATATATTTATTTTAAAGATAATAATATGGGCAAAACATTGATGTAGTAATTTCTTAAATGAGTGCTTTGGCTCCTCCTTAATATTTTGCATGCCAAGTTTCTACTACATGAGCCAATATTCATCTTAAGCATATGGTTCCTCATTTATAAGTGTTATTTTATTCATAATCCCAAAATGATGAATACCAAATCCATTCATAATGAAATTAATTAAACTAATTTTATTATTTTAAGTGAAATTTGGCAATCCATTTTGAAATACTTTTAAAGTGTTAAAGAACTTCTTTCAGTGTTTTTCTAATGCATTTTCACCCGATGTAAGGCAGATTGACAATTAATATGAAAAGTACCTGGACAATATGATTGATTTAAATACTTACAAACTAATATATAATTCATCAGTCAAATCACACAGAAGTATATCAAGAGGACAATTGAGATAGTCGAATAATACTAATTTGAAGTTTGCTCTTGAACATTGTTATCAAGTTTTTTCAATCAGTATTCTATATCATTTTTTTCTATTCTTTAATTAATATTAACCTGGGATCAATTGTAAGGTTTCAAACAAGGAACACACACACAGACACATAAAAATGATGATACTGGTGGAGATATTTTATATTTAAATGATTATATATTACAAAATTTGGTTAAATACTGTCTCTTGCTTATTTTCTATACTTCCATTCTTATATTCTATATTCTATACATGATAAATAATGCATTATAAACATTTTTATTTAAATAAATTCAGAGATGTATTTTTTCACAGATCCTTATAAAGAAATATCAAGTTTGATTATTCAGCTACAATAGTAGATTTCATTTGGCTCTTTTCTTTTTAGTTATTAAAGTTAATTGATACTTCCTAGGCTTAAGAGTACTAAATCTGCCTGTATGTTGCCTGAATTTTTTTGATAACTCAACCTGATGACTTCATGCAAATAACCTGTAAAAGAAATATTATTGCCAATCAGGTGAGGCTAATGAAATAAAATATTTTAATGGATACAAAATATTTAGCATATTGAACAGTTTACAGAATGTCCTCAGTATATATCATATAGTTTTAATAACTTAAAGGTAGACATATTTTATTTTTATCTTCAGTAGTAATAATTCCTTTCTTGATTCCAAAATGTGTTCCCTCTTTGATTGATACACATATAAAAGAAAATAGCAGAGTTTTATTTCACCTTTCATAGATAATTTCTGTTCATTCTGCTCCTAGTCCAGTGGGTAATTGCAAGGCTTCCTAAGGGAAAAAAAAAAAGATATGAGATAAAAAAAATGTATTTTTACTTGCAACACAGTTTTGCATGTTTGTGAGAGACTAATAAGAAAATAAGCCTGCTTATTTTTATTTAGCAGTTTTGATTCTTTTATTTTGCATCTTTGGAGATAATGTGCTGGGAAATAATTTAAGGAATCATAGGTAGGGAGAAAAGATTGTTGCATAATAATAAAGTTGTTGAAATGTATTCAATAGTATATTACTTTTCCAGATATAGTTTTCATTACCTCCTTTTAAACTTGTTTATTTCTTTCAAACAATTTGTTCTCTAAGAAAGTATAAAATTATTAGTTCTTTGTGTTCAGAGGCTTACTTAATGTACTATGTACTCCCATATAGCCTTTCCCTAGGCTATTTATTACAGCACTAGCAGATGAATTTGAGATGTCAGTTAATGATGCAAGATGGGTCCCAGTGATGAGTTTTATTGGAAAATAGGATAGCCTAAGAAAATGAAAATCTAAATCTATGCAATTTTTATGGAATAGTTAAATGATTTCTTAAACTATTCAAATGTTAAAGACTGTAGCAACTACAGATTTTAATAAATACTTTATTCAGAGATTTCAAAATATACCCTCACGCATGTGTATTTTTGCCTAAACATTTGCCTATGTTTTCTGTTCTTACTTATTTTCATGCTTTGAAGAGTAGAATTCTTTAGGAACAACTCATATATATCTTTTAAGATATAAACTGCAAATTTATTTATAATCATGAATGAGTGAACAGAAGCTAGTTTAGCTTGGGGCAATAAAATCTCAGTCATTAACTATCTTACTGAATCCCTGAAATCAGATCACTCTATGAGCTATAGGTAACTCTATTAGAAAGGTCAACATCAAACAGACCATGCTAATGTTGGGCAGTCTTTTTGCCCTAGCTTTGACATATGTAAATATTAAGTATGCTAATTAAAACATACTTCAAATATAAGCGCTACACTTTTGGAGGAGCATCATTTTGGCTGAGTAATTCATAATGTCATCATTAGATGATTTGTATCCTAGAATAAGAAAGTATATTGAAAGAGAGAGAAAGGGGCTCATATTTTTCAGTATATTTTATGTGAGAGGTGCTCTACATGGAATTGTTACTTACAGTCAATCTGAGATGTTTGCCATCATTCCCCATTTTATAGATGAGGTAACTAAGACTTAGAGAGAATGATTGACTTGCCAATTGTCACACATATGAGAATTGATTTGATCCCATTATATATGACTTCAAAGCCTGGGCTCCTCTAGCATGCTACTCTCATTTCCCAAGTGAATTAGTTCAAGTTATTGAGAAATAGTTCACATATAATGAGATGCAGCTGTCTTAAATGTCTTTTTTTTTTTTTTTTAGTTTGGACAAATATATACATCCATAACAGAACTACCATAATCAAGACATGAAATACTTCCAGTTTCCAAAATATTCCATCTGTCCCTTCTCAGTCAATTCCCCCAAATCTCAGCCCTAGTCATCCACTCATCTTTCTGTTAGGGTAGGTAAGTTTGCCTCCTCCAGAATTTCATGTAAAGAGATGATACAGTATGTATAATTTGTGTCTGGCTCTTTCATTCAGCTTAATGTTTTTTTGAAATTAATTTATGTTCTTATATTTATCTCTATTGAGTGATCTTTTATTGCTCAGTATTCAACTCTATGGATATACATTGTTTTGTTTATCCATTCATTAATTGATAAACATCTGTTTTGTTTCCAGATTTTGACAAATGTGAAGGAAGCTGTTATGAACAAGTACAGTTTTCTTTGGACATATATTTTTATCTTTATTGACTATATAAAAGTGGGATTGATGGGTCAAATGTTAAGGTGTTCATAAGTGGAGAATTCTTGTGTGAAAACTTGCAACATTCAGCAGAGACTCCAAAGGGCTCATACCTAAGAGTAAAAACTATTCTAGTAAAAACTTCCTAACAAAACAAAAATATATGTAGAAAAAGAATAAACTCTTTTCTAAGTAACTTAACCCACTCCAGAAACAAACTTCCACACTCCCTAAAATAACACCTAGACACTTGAAACCATAACATTCATAATATCCATAATCAAAACTTACTGCACATGAGAAAATGCAGGAGAATGTGATCCATAACCAAGAAAAACAAATAAACAAATAGGGAATTAAAGCAGATGAGAAATAATGTAGATAATTGAACTATGGATTTAGCAAGTAAATCCTTTTAACCTCACAAGGATTTTTACTGCAACTTACGGGTTATAGCTATGCTCCAATCTCTCAACCCTAGATTTTGAAACTAGTCAATGCTGCAAAAAAATGCTGGTCTTAGTTTTTCATCCTTCCCAAAAAATTGGATAAAAGCCTTTAATATGAAAAATATGCAAAAAAGAATAATATCCAATTAGTATATCCGACATTTATATATTTGTAACTTTGCCGTAAAATGGATTATATTTTTCCTTTCCAATTTACATGTGCTGCCCATGAAAAAAGTAAGCTTATCCAATATACAAACACATTTATTTACCTAAGTATTTCATCTAGTTGAGGTGCAATAGTTTATATACATGTCAAAAGTTATAGCTCATGAAACAAATTGACAATTATAATAATATTTATCTTTATCCTGGGCTCTATGCAGTCTACTTATTCTTCATGAAAATAATTCCTTATTCAAATAACTTATTGGGATGGCTCCTCATTTCTAATTTTTTTCTAAGATTAATTCATACTTCTATAATGAAAAAGTTAACAACCTAAAGCTCATATTCTTAAAATTTATTGTATCATTACTTCAGTATAAAATTATTTATTAACTAATTGTGATTTGAAAAAATCACTTAGGAGACTCTCTTTAAATTGGACACTGATCTAACTGAAATACTTTCCATTGGTTTATACATGAATATCACAAGAATATCTGCGCATCTACATATGCCAATATGTTCCATAACTTATTTCAATATGAGTATGCACGCACACATCCATTTATGTTCTTATCGTTTGATAGCATTGTAAACTCTTCTCTTGTGAATTGATCATTTAGATGTTGCAGGCCAGACTTCATTTTCTGTGTATGTTTCCTTATAGTTATTTAATATAACACATTCTAAATAGGAATTTGCTTTTTATATATCTGCTTTTATCAAAATGGAAATACAGTACTTATCACAAGCAATTCATGAATCTCTAAAATTTTTTTCAGATATTATTTACTAAACATGTTCTAAGAGTATTTTTTTTTTTCTCGGTATGCGGGCCTCTCACTGTTGTGGTCTTTCCCCTTGTGGAGCACAGGCTCCAGACGTGCAGGCTCAGTGGCCATGGCTCATGGGCCCAGTCACTCAGTGGCATGCGGGATCTTCCTGGACTGGGGCACAAACCTGTGTCCCCTGCATCAGAAGGCGGACTCTCAACCACTGCACCACCAGGGAAGCCCCCTAAGAGTATTTTTAAAGCAATGAATATCTTTGGTCACTATTTATAATAAACTATTCTACAAAATATACATTTATGTTGTTTAGCCTAAGATAATCTTTATTAAAATTATTGTACTCAAATCCATTTTAAGCTCTGTTATATAATAGTTCAAACAATTCACATAATATACCTTGTTCTAATATATTTTGCATTGGACAGAAGAGGCTATCAAAGATATGGTGAGCCTTTATTTCTTTTTCATGATTTTTGTTCTTATATTTTACCTGGAGTATTCACATGTGTAAAAAATTCTCCTCTAAATCCTGATGTAAAGGCCTTTTGAAATATTTTACTATATTAACATAAAACAAATTAGCAACACAATTGTGCCACGTGGTGATACTGTTTTCCTATGAAACTGTTTATCGTTCTTTCAGTCTACAAAATTTTAGTACATTTCCCAGGAGTAAGCCTTCATCAAAATAAGGACACTTCAGAGCACAGAATAGAAGAACTATAAAACTGTCATAGATGTCAGAATATATTGCAATCAGCAGCAGAGTAACATTGCCTGGAAAACAGCCATTTCATCTAAGGAGTTCTTTATGGTCTGGTAAATTGCATTACATTTAAACAAAATAGAAATGGCATTCTTACACAAAATAGTTTAATCACTCAGTACATGGTTAATTTTTCTGACATATCCTATTTCTTCATTTTCTGAAATGTGTGGGTTTTTCATTTACTTTGAATTCAAGAGAGTATATCCAAATAAACTTTATTTTACCAAAGGGGATGTGAACACAGCAAGAAAGGAAAGGAAAAAGAAAGCCCCACCACCTTGAAAAATATAATACAGACTCTTACAAAGAGTCTATTGAAAATAATTTCAAATATTAAACTTAAATAATGGTAACTGCATGTGTGTGTGTGTGTGTGTGTGTGTGTGTGTGTTGATAGGCAGAAAAGAAAAACGAGAGAGAGAATATAAGTAATAAGCAGTACTAAAATAGCAACACCAGTAAGCAAAGTTGTTATTCAAACTTGTCTTGTTAATTTTAGTGTTTTTTTATCTTGAATAGGGACCGTTCTGAGTGGAGACCCAGTATACTGAATATATGGCACCGGGTAGCTTGATTTTTTTCTTCTTCTTTCACATTATTTTATTCTTCATTGTTTTAATTTTTTTTAACTTATGCTCACGTTTCAACGCATTGGACTCATTTGGTCATGTCATTAAGAAGTGCTGGATCTGGGATTTTATTATTTGATTATTGAGTGTTTTGCACACTCTGAAGCAAATTAGTATTCCAGCTTCTCTGCTCACTGCTAGACACTGAACGCAGATAGAACACATTATGCGTTAGACTAGTTAAGAATTTTTAAATTAGATTTGTGACTTGGAAGGTTGAATAAGAAAACTAATAGAACACAAAATGAAGTGGAGGGAAAATTAGATTAATTATCTACATCATTCTGTGTGAACGGTTGCTGATGTGCTGTGTTGTTGAGTGGTATTTTGGAACTAAAACATGGCTTAATTTTGCTTACATTAAGCTGCTATAATTGTTGTGTTTTACACATATACATATTTACAAATCATAGTATCTTGGAGTATTTTAAAAATAAAAATATATTTAAATAGGACATTCTTTTTTTTTTTTTTTTTTGCGGTATGCAGGTTTCTCACTGCTGTGGCCTCTCCCGTTGTGGAGCACAGGCTCCAGATGCGCAGGCTCAGCGGCCATGGCTCACGGGCCCACCCACTCTGCAGCATGTGGGATCTTCCTAGACCGGGGCAGGAACCTGTGTCTCCTTCATCGGCAGGCGGACTCTCAACCACTGTGCCACCAGGGAAGCCCCTTAAATAGGACATTCTTATCCTTTCTCTCTCCTACACCTCCTCCTCCTCCTCTTTCTTTCCTCTCTCTCTCTCCCTCCCTTCAGTTAGGCATATTTACATGTGTGATTAAACCAAATATTCATCTTGTGTATTTTTTCTTCATTAAAATAACTTCTAACTTGTTAGTTCAAGAAACTATATACTAAGTGCAAAAACGTAAAGCATTTTTTCTAATCATTCTCATTTCCTAACCTTCCTAAAAAGGTTATCTTTCACTCACCAGGAGAAAATTCCAAATAATGGTATCTGCAGGAATTTCACATTCAGTGTAACAACAAAGGTCAAACTTTCTTGATCTATTTCTGAGGCTACTTTCTCTTACTTTAGGTAATGCAGACAAATTGAACCCATCCTCCTGCAAATCTGGTTCAGTTCAGATGCCTTAAATTCCTATTGTGTGTGTGTGTGTGTGTGTGTGTGTGTGTGTGTGTCTTTTGCTCTTATTTCAGTATTCTCTAATGGCAATGACACTGATATTTAACTGAAATAATTCCTGCTGGGACATCAAACATGCCTGAATAAACATTCACCTAGTCCTTGTAAATGGCATCAAGTGCTCATTCTGTGTGACAAGCTATATTTTAATTTTAAGTATTCATTTTTTTTATGCTCTGAACCTCAGCAGGGTGAGATTGCCATGAAGCCCTCTGGTTGGTAAAATAGTGGGGGGAATTAGGAAAGAATGTTTGCAAATTCTGCTTGGTAATTAATGCAGCATGACAATTATTATTAAAGTAATTAAAACATAAACAACAGCTAGTTCCTAGTTAAGATTGTACTTAGACTTTTTTGGATTAATTATATAAATTCAGAGTTACAAAAAACCTGCTTATCTCTCTAGAAAACAACTAAGTAAATTATAAATTATCTCTTATTCTAAGTATATATATTTTTTACACAATGTAAATATTTTCAATAAGTATATTCCTTTCTATATTTTACACAATGTAAATAAGTTCAATAAGTATATTCCTTTCAGTTTAAATTTCAACTGATTAAGATAAAATAATGAAGGCCTGTTTACCAGAAAAAGTGAGGTAGAAAGATATGGATTAAGTAGACTTTTTTTAAATACAATATTCTTTTTTTAATGTATATTTTAATTTTTTTGGCTGTGTTGGGTCTTTGTTTCTGTGTGAGGGCTTTCTCTAGTTGTGGCAAGTGGGGGCCACTCTTCATAATGGTGCGCGGGCCTCTCTCTGTCGCAGCCTCTCTTGTTGCGGAGCACAAGCTCCAGACACGCAGGCTCAGTAGTTGTGGCGCACGGGCTTAGCTGCTCCGTGGCATGTGGGGTCTTCCCAGACCAGAGCTCAAACCCATGTCCCCTGCATTGGCAGACAGATTCTCAACCACCACGCCACCAGGGAAGTCCGGATAAAGTAGACTTTTTTAGACAAAAATGCAGCATTAATCGATAAAACAAAGAACACCAAATCAAACTATCACAAATTAGAAAGTTTACCCAACATCAAGCTTTACTATTAATTGTAAGTAATAACTAAAGAATATTCAGGAGGAACAAGTTGGAGTCTAGGAATGCCTTTACATCTCCTATCCTGCGTTATCAGGACACGCTTAGGCCACAATTAATATACTGAAAATCTAACTTTTGCATTTATCACCATGACTTAAAAGAGAAATGTTCAACCCTGAAATATCTCCACTTTATACTCAGATAGTTGCACAGCTAATGTGATATTTGCTATGAAACATGCCTCAAAATTCCACGATTCCAGCTTTGTTTACAAAGTATGCTATACACACTAGGCATGGAATGTTCTGATGAAACCTTTCCATACATAAGAACTTTCCAGCTAGCAAAAGCATTTGTATAATTTCTAAGAGTTCTATCATTAACATGTACATGTGAAGATTTGACTGGATTGTCTTTATTTGTTTACTTCTGGAACACATCCTCCTTCTTTCACCACAATTATAAAATGAAAGAAAAGATTGCAGACTTGCTATTAACCATTTATTGACAGTTCTGTCACTTGCCATTGTTCACTATGTAAGGGATTCAGAGGAAAGAAGAGAATTACAACAATGCATGGCACAGAATATGTTCTATATATGTGTTAACTATTATTAATGTTATTATAATCCCATTAAATATAAATAGTTCTCACTTCTATAAACATTAAAACAAAATATCTTTAATTTTTAGTAAGTTCTTTTAAAAATCCAGAAACATTTTATGAGTCATGCAAAGCATAAATTTCCTTGTAAATAAGGATAGAAAAGGAGTCTGAACATAATGTTTGGTAATGAAGACCAGTCTTTACTAATCAGACATCAGCTTTTACTGCCACAATAAAATTATCTTACTTAGGCACTGTCTGAGACTTAGTTTTCATATGGTTTAAAGTCATGAGAATTTTTATGTTCACACAAAAATCTTCCTATGTGGCAGATTATTATTCCAAAGAAAAGGATCAATTTCAAGAAAATTATCATCCTTATTTATTGCTTAAAATGTGTAATTGAATGTTTAGAACTTAATCTATGGGCTATCAATACACTGAAGGGAAAACTATATTACTACTAGTTCAAATGATGACTATTTTATGATAAAACATATGATCAATGACTTGTACATATCAGACTTGGAAACAGTCTCAGTGGAGACTTAGACAGAAATTAAAGTCAACGCATAATGTTATTAACCTGATAAGCATAGATCCTTGGTCTATGTGAGAGGAAATGCAAAAGTAACATGTATGTACAGCATACACATAGTCCATGACCATCTCGTCATGACCACATACAGAACATCGCAGATCAGGAAAATAAACTACATAGTTGGGATTATTCACATTAAGGGTTAGATTGTTCAGAAAATGAGTGAAATAATTGGATAACTGTGGGAGAAGAAATAAGAGGAACTTGTGCATAATGGACTAAAGATCTTGAGAAGGACATCTTATGTAAATTGAAATATCATTCTTTTTTTAATGTTCTTGAACTGTAATGTAAGGTTCAAAGACCCCTACAAAAATAATCCTAGGGCTAAAATCCAAAATGAAGTAGAGAGCCTAAATAAAAGAGTAGACACAAGTTACCTAAGAGTGCTTCTACATTTATTCTGGTTTGCTGCCAATTCTGTCTCTGTGCTATATGCTTTCTTTAGAAATATAAGTATGGAGCTTTCATTATTTCTTTTTTTAAGGGTCCATTATCTTTCCTAGGAGAGAAGAAGTACATTTACCTTACATGAAGAAGATTCTAGACTGGGCAGATAAATTTTAGTTTCTAAGTTCAAGGCATTCTGGGTAGTTATTTATTTTATTTAATATTGACACAATCTTGTTGAAGGAATGATGCAGATAGCTTTATCATAATTTTGGTTAAAAATTAATAAAACAACAAAGAATTAGAATATTGTGTATTACTTGTCCTGGTTGTCATAGCATAGAAAACATATATCAACATTAGCATTTGTCACCACATATATATGGCATCAAACTACAAGATATTTAGACTAACACATTGCCTCAGAGTATAATTATTAAAATATAGTAGGAGGAGAACCATTCCTAGAAAGTCAGGTTGAGCTCCTCATGGACCCTCTCTCTAATGAAACAAATGTAATTGCATAAAAAAAAAAAGGGTCCCTGTCATTGTCTTGATCACACAGAAAATGAATATATATATATATATATATATATATATATATATATATATATATATATATATATATATGGTTTCTCTCTGATAGTGGCAGACAAAAATTTCTCATTTCCCAGATCTATGTTGCAAAACCTTTATTTGAGGCAAGCAGAGCAAAATCAATCAATCTGCTTCATCTACCAAGCTTCTACTCATAGAGTGCAAGACTACTGCAGTTGCAGCAGATTGAGAATCCCAGGCCTTGATCATCCTACCACATCACTCATATGGCAGATGTTCCAATGACAGGAAAAGGAAGCCAAGAAACCAGAGGCTATCATCCATGCCCCCTGCTCTCCTTAGAGTAGGAATGCAAATGTAAGGCAAATGAGGCACTCCATGCCCCCAGCTCTGGATGAATGGCACATAGGTTCTTCCCAGGTGGAGTGGTAGGCCATAATAACAGAAATTTGTAGCTCTCCGTAAAGTGACTGACTTTATCTGCAGCAGAGTTTGGGGATCTTCACGCCCAAGGACACTATCAAAAATGGAGATCTTAGTGATAAATAATTAAGATGAGGCTGGTAGTTCCTTGTTATAGCAACAAATAAAATAATAGACCAGCTAGTCATTTATCAGAAAGAACCAGGGAAAACAGAGCTTTCTTGGGATTGGGTCAAACCCCGAAGACTGTGCCCAAAAATTATCCTGCAGAAGAGGCTGACTTAGTTGGAATAGTAATCAACTAGTAATCATTGGAAATAAACATCTGAGTGTGATACTAATAGAGGCAGACTGGACAGTTTGTCATCCACAGTGTATGGGGTATCATGAAGATAGTGCAACTTCTGGGATGCAACATTAGAGGCTGGATTCTGCAGGGGTAATAGACTTTCCTGAAAGAGTCTATCAAAATCACTAAATAAATAAATAAATAAACAAATAATAACAAAGTTTTCAATAAAATATCATGAGACATACAAAACAAACAAGTCATGAAACTTTGACTCATACACAGAAAAAATAAAACAGGCAATAAAAACTGCCTTCAACGTGACCCAAATATGGTACTTCAGAGAAAAAACAAACAACAACAACAACAAAACCTTCAAAGTACTATTATAAATATGTTCAAACACCTAAATGCAAAAACTTCCAAATTAAACAAACAATTTAATCTATGCATCCAATAAGCTCAACTATCTCTAAGTAGAATATATAGAAAGATATCCACAAGCAAACACATCATAGTAGAACTTTTGAAGGCAAAAGATAAAAGGAAAACCCTGAAAGCAGCAAAAGAAAACTGACTTGTCACATACAAGAAACCTCAATAACAATTACAGCTGGTTTCTCATCAGAAACGGAGAAAACCAGAAGGCAGTGGGATGACCTATGCAAAGCTCTGAAAGGCAAAATATCTGTCAACCTAGAATCTTATATCCTACAAAACTATCTTACAAAATAAAAGGGAAATAACATATTCCCATTTAGGCAACAACTGAGAGCATTCATAGTTAGCAGGTATGACATAATAAAGAGTTCATCAGGAGGAAAGCAAGTGATATGACCATTAAAGAATGCATCAGGATGAAAGCAAGTGATAAAAAATAATGCTGTTTGAAAAATAGCAATGATAGACATTCTATGGAGGGTTGCCATAAACCTCCAATTTGTAAAAAATGCAATATCTTCAAAGCAAAACAAAGCAAGTACAATAAAAGGTGGTATGCCTGTATTACCCAAACAGTAAAGCCAAGCAAAGACATCCCAAAAAATTAAAACCACAAACCAATATCCCTTATAAATATATGCACAAGAACCATTTACAAAACACTAGTAAACATAATCCAATAATATATCAAAAGGATTATACATCATGATCAAAATATTGTTGAGAGAAATTAAAGAAGACCTAAATACATGGAAAGATATCCCAAGTTCATGCATCAGAAGACTTAGTGTTGTTATTATGACAATACTCCCCAAATTGATCTACATATTTAACACAAATTCCTATGAAAATTCTAGTTGCTGAACCCATGAAAATGTATATACTTAAAGTATCCAAAAGCATCTTGAAAAAGAATAAGATTGGAGCATTCCAACTTATAATTTCAAAAATTATTACAAAGCTGCAGTAATATATTGGCATAAGGGTAGACATTTAGATCAATGGGATGAAATTCAGAGTCAAGAAAGTAACTTTATATGAATAATAAATTGACAATTGAAAAGGATACCAAGGCATTCTATGGGGGGGGGGGTACCTCCAGTGTTTTTCAATAAATATTGCTGAAACCACAGGATACCAAGTGCAAAATAATGAAGTTGTATTTCTTCCTTACACTGTAACACAAAAATTAATTCTAAATGGATCAACAATGTAAATGTAAGTGCTAAAAATATAAAAATCTCAGAGAAAACACAAGAATAAATCTTCATGAACTTGGGATAGGCAAAGCTTTATAAGATATGACAATAAAAGCCAAGATACAAAGAAAAAATATGAATTTTACTTCATCCATAACTAAAACATGTATGCTTTAAAGTATCTCACCAAGAAAATAAAAAGGCAAGCCACATAATGAAACAAAATATTTACCTGATAAAATATCTGTATCTAGAATGTAATAGTTCTAGAGAACTATTACAACTCAATTATAAAAATATTAAATATTTTAAAAAGTAAAAATACCACTTAAATGATAATCAGAATGTTTATGTACACAAATAAACAAAGGACCAATAAGCACTTGACATTTGCTGAACAGCTTCAGATATTAAGGAAATGCAAATCAAAACAACAATAAGATACCACTTTACACCCACTAGGGTAACTATTATCAAAAAGACAGATAATAACAAGTATTGTTGAGGGTATGGAGAAATTGGAATGCTTGTAGGTTGGTCAAAGGAATGTATAATTGTACAATTACTTTATAAAACAGTATGACAATTCATCAAAATGTTATATATAGTTTTATGATATGACCCAGTAATTCCACTTCTAGGTATAAACTTTAAATAAAAATCTATGCAATATAAAAAAGTGCACACAAATGTTTACAGCAACATTATTCATAATGACCAAAAGCAGGAACAACACATGCCTTTAAACTGATGAATGGTATAAAGTGTCATACAATAGCATTTTATTCAATTATAAAATGGAATAAATTACTTATACATGCTACAACATGGATGAACCTTGACAATATTTTGCTAAGTGAAGGAAGCCAGTCAAAAATATAATACATTATATTCTTCCATTTATATAAAACATCCAGAACTGACAAATCTATATAAACAGAAAGTATATGAGTAGATGCCTATGAGCTGGCCTTAGGGTAGAACAGGAAATAACTGCTAAGGGGAGCCGTGTTTCCTTTGGGTGATGAAACTATTCTAAAATTAGATAGTGTTGATGGTTTCAGAACTTTGTGAATACATTTAAAAATATTGACTTGAACACTTTAAATGGGTTAACTGTATTTTATATAAATTATTTTAAAGTGTTAAGAAAAAAATAAGATTAATTGGAAGCATGTTGGAAGAAGTAACAGTGATTGTGTGATAACGTAAAAAATATTTAAAATCAAATATGGTGAAGGATTGGGAAGGGACAGATTAGATTAGATAGAAAGATGATGAATAGGTGGCAGATAGATGATAGATAGACAGATAGATGATCTCAATTGAGTTAACAAAATATCCATAGGTAGAATATTAATGTAACTTCAAAGAATATTGAGAAAAATCCTACACGTTTGAGGACAAAAACCTAAGATTGAGTTGTATGCTTCGTTATGTAAACATAATGAAGCTACTGGCTGTTTTCTCATCATGAAAAATTAATGAAAGTTTTGGTCCTTGTACTGAGGATTTGCTCTAGTTAAGGAACAGTACTTCATGAATGGAATCTCCCAAATACATGGAACCCAGTAAATCTTCTTCTCTTGGTTCATAGACTATTAGAAGTATATAAAGTACTTATTCATATTTAAGTTTGATGGTAGTCTAAAAGATGAAATTATCCAGAAGATTATGAAAAAACTGAGCTAAATCTAAAGTTGTATTCATAAATAACAAATATGAAAAGTCTATTGTGGGTAATTTTCTTATTTTTTAAAATATCATTGAAACTGTTTTCAAAAATCTAATCAGTCTTGGGTACCCTTCATATCTTTCTAGGTCTATCAACATTTTATTCACATAATAAAATAAGTGGTAAAAATATTCTTTTCATGTGTTCGAAAATATATATATTTTCATGTATTCGACTAGTTTAGGGATGTTACTTTGTTTGCTTATAACAATAAATGCATCTGCTAAATACTGAATACTCATGCTTTGCATTTCTCAAATAATCTAAAAGAGAGTTGTTTCTAAGATCAATGTAGAACCTGTCTCCTACCTAATTTTTATATCTCTTCTTTTAGATAACTTTCCAAATCATATTTTCAAGATATCAAAACACAAAAAGAAAATGGACTTATAGCTAACATATGAAAATTTTCAAATGATTATAAGAAAAAAAGTGTGATAAACTTTCATGTTCTATGATTCGAATAACAAATATGATGCTGTAAATGTATTCTCTCTATGATTAAGGAAAATGAGAGATAAGAGTCAGATACATTTCAAATGAAATCACACTGCAGTTATAAGAAAAGTTGATTTGGTATTGGTATTTGGAACATATATTTAAGACAAGATACAGTTAAATGTATTGGGTAGAAAAAAAGGAATTATTGTTTTTTATAATTCTCTTTTTTAAACGTACTGGGTCACTCTATGTCTTTTATTTCTAAATTATTTCTAAATTAATATTGCAGTAGCCATTGAGAAATTAAGATAGGCAGTGTCATTGTCATTTTAATCATTCTTTACCCTTGGATTTTAACATAGCTGGCAAAGTGACTTTGCCATAATTAGTTCATTATTTTAAAGTAATATATATTCATTGTAAAGATTGGATCCTGAATTGCATTGCAAAGATTGCAGAAAACAAATATAAATAGAATTTTAAAATAAAAATAAATCATCCCATCTAGATTTAGCCGGTGGTAACATTTTGCTTTATTTCCTTTTGGCATATTTACCATGCAATCTTTCTTCATTTATTTTCCAAAACATTTAGAATACTTGTATATGTCTGAATTTTAGAAGATACTTTTATTAACTAATTTTTGAATTGATTTCATCTAAAATCAATTAGAAGTTTTTTGAGCCATATCTTCAGCTTTTCCATACTCTTTCAAAATTTTCCAGTGGTAAGAAATATAAACTTATATATTTGATTCTGCCCCAACTCTCCTTTGTGTCACTTGCCTAGAATGATAGTTTATTTGTAATTTACTTTAACCTTTAAAATGTTTTAAAGATATCTGTGAATTAAAAATTATTATTATGAAACAACTATGGTACACAAGAAAGAAAGAAACATATTGGCACAATGCAACCACACTGAAGAAAGCACATCTGACTGTTTGGTCATAACAAAAGATGGCTGAACCTGTATTTATGAACTGAAATGTTCTATTACTGAAGAAACAGTAACATCTCAATAGGTCTGAACTTATATTTCTATTAAATCAGAAATTATTTCATAAGCATAATAAAACTTTAGCCAATAAATGAGACTGTCTCCTTGATTGGACTCTTGTAGACAGCAAGCCCATAAAAAATCATATTTTGAGTAATTAGAATTTTTTTAGATTAAATGCTCTGCAGAGGGACAATAGAATGATTCTGTTTAGTGACTGGCAACAGAAGTGGACAACTGATTCCTGATTTCAAATTGGTGACTTAATCCCACAGAAAAAATGTAAATCTTTTCAAGTAACTTCAGAACAATATACTATCTTATTGTACATCTGTAATGGGGTATGTTACAAGGGGAAAACTACAAAGAAATAAAGTTTGTCAATAGTCTGTCACTATTAATATATTAATTATAATTTTAAAATGCTTCATGAATGATGATGGGTGACACGTTAAGTAAAATCTATTAATATTATTAATAATTATAAATTTTGGTTTATGTGAAAGGACTACAAATAATTAAGCACACCCAATTTAATTTTAAATTATTTGATCTATCTCTCCATCTATCTATGAATTTATATATTTGTACATATTTTTTCTAAACATTTTTTATTTACTAATCTTGAAAGTAAAAATATCTTAGTAGCAATAAATAGATGTAGCTTCCAGATCTTCCTTCATAGTATAATTTTCCACTAAAAAATCCAAGGTTTTGAGGATAAATGGTTTAGATAAGTTCTGTGTCATGAACGTACCAAGTAAGCCCTAGGACCATGTTATACCAGAAAACAAAGAGGAACTCAGAGACTAAAGGAGTTTTCAAGGGACACAGAGGTGAGCTTTGTGGTACTCACAACAGCCACATTTGTATTCAATGATTCTCATTAATTATAAAATATTAAATATAAATCAATGAGTCCTTAATGATGCTCAAAAATTGATAAAAGAGACTCATTTACACCATTTGAAGTATCTATGACATCATATCTTTATTCAGAAAATCGGTAATTAAAAGGACATAAGTAAGCATTTACCCTGCCTCCTTAAGGGTCATTATATTGCTTGATTTAAAAGGGTTGCTCACTAATAAATGTAAAAGGAGTGATTGGATTAGAAAATTATGATTATAAAACCTCCCCAAACTTAGCTGCTGAAAAGTGATTCATATTGCTTCAATATGTCTTTCAGACATTATTTTCTAAGTACAAAAATGTACCTTTAGGGCTTCCCTGGTGGCGTAGTGGTTGAGAATCTGCCTGCCAATGCAGGGGACACAGGTTCGAGCCTGGTCTGGGAAGATCACACATGCCGCGGAGCAACTAGGCCCGTGAGCCACAACTACTGAGCCTGCGCGTCTGGAGCCTGTGCTCCGCAACAAGAGAGGCCACGATAGTGAGAGGCCCGCGCACCGCGATGAAGAGTGGCCCCCGCTTGCCACAACTGGAGAAAGCCCTCGCACAGAAACGAAGACCCAACACAGCCATAAATAAATAAATATTTTTAAAAATATATACCTTTAAAATGGAGAAAACTTCAGCCATGATCATAACAAAATGATCAAACTTTAGGATCATGAACATTGAGGTTCTGACTTTATGCAATGTTTGAGATGTTGCAAAATAAATTGTATTGTAACATCTCTGTGGTATTCCCACCAAAAAAATTTTACCTGAATTTAATAAAATAATTAGATTTAAGTCCCTGTTTATAGGAATACAAGGAATAAAGGAAGAAATCAATTGAACCAGGAAGAGTAATATAAAATATCCAGGTTGTGAATGTATAACCATGCACTAGTGACAGTTCTCATATATCACTGTTTAGAGTAGATATTTTTATGGGCTTTACAAAATAGTTTGGCTTTACCTAGTAGATTTAAACGTGCACATACCCTACACCTAACATCTTTACTCTAAATATATACCCAGAGAAATTCCCATATCTATGCACCAAGTGATGTGCAGCAGATTATTCATAGCATTTTTCATAATAACCCCAAGCTGGATATGACCTAATGACCATCAATAACAGAATAGAAAATAAAAATGTGTTGCCACCAAAACATACAGTATTAATTACACAGGCATAAATGTTAATACAAATACTTGTATTCACATCAATGTATCTCAAAAACATGACTTTAAGTAGAGGATAAAAGTCACAAAAATATATAAGCATAACTAAACCATGTTATCTCTAAGTGCACATGAGAGATAAATGTATGAAGCAAAGGAAATAATTATCACGAATGTAATAGAAGAGGTTTTCTATTAAGCAAAGGACAGAGGGAAAGAGGTGTGAGCAATGACGTTTCTAAGGTTTTGGCAAATTTATTTTTTATCTTAGGTGGCTAGTACATGGGTCTCTTTTATCATTATTATTTAAATTGCACACATATAGTGCCAAAAATCGTATGAAACGTATAAAATATAAGCTTATATGGGATTGAAAAGAAGACTCCCTACCTTTCATTTGTGAGTGATACTACCATTCTAAGGCTATATTACCATCGTAGAAGTCTGGAAAATAAATACAGTTTTAGAGTTAAACACACATACACAAAAGACAGTTGTATGTCCATGCTAAGCATCTTTTATTTCTGTAGGATGAAGAAGAGATTGTACCCCAGGAATGCCACGCTGGAGAATAAACTGTCATCACATCGCAGCATGGTCAAAGTCACCTCATCACAAAATGACGTACAAAAGTGATACATTTTTGATTGCTAAACTTTTGGAAGTTTTTTTCTTTTTTTTATTAGTTTTATTACCAAAGGTTTAGGAATAATAATTTTGCTCTTATATCATGGAAAATCCTTCAAGTTGCCCAAATATCATATGATCTCTCTTGTAAAGTCTATCTAGAATTGAGTCTAGAATCTTGTCTGATATATAATTTTTAATTTATAAATATTATACATTTTTCCCTTTGCTTGTTCATTCTGAGTGATTTTGAAGGGTACATTTCAACTTTTTCATCATTATTTAACATTGTAAACAGTACATGGCACATAAAGAATAATCCTTAAATATTTTCTGAAATAAAGTTTCTCCTTCTATAAATGGATTTGAAACTAGAAAATACCTATTTTAATGCTACTATGAAGATATGTGATGGTATAGAGAGAGTCTGGAGTTCTGTCTCTGGCTTTGATTTTATACCTTGGTAGTTTCTAATTGTTGCTCCATTTTGATATCAAGTACAAAATAATTTTTTTATTTCAAATAAAGTGGTCTCATTTCATAAACTCTGAAACAGTCCTCTATCCATGACTTCTTTAAGCTATTGTATTATTATTACTGATGATATCTTAGGTTGGAATTACTTAAGGCTATATGGATTCAGAAATGCTGATCCATATTCTCCTGTTTTCTTCAAACTGGGAATAAGGAAGAAAGGATGGAAGAGAAAATGAAATAACAGCATATCACTAGTTCTACACAACATCAATAAGGCTTCAGGGAAAAATATTGAATGTAAGAAATAGAGAGAATTTAGCTGTGTTGCATATTTTCTGTTTTCTGCTAGTACAAAACAGGCCATTTATACACACTTACCTGCACATGAGGGAGTATTTTAGTGACGATAATCACTCTACAGAGTTGTAAAATTGTTAACTGGTCATTTTTCAAATTGATGACTATTGAAAAATACTGAGAAAAAGAAGAAAATAAGAGGAAGTTTTTCTTCTGACCAAGGAACTCTCCTCTGAAAAACCTATTAAACTGATTTTTCTTCAAGGTCTATGTAAACAAACTAAATGTAGGATTTAAAACAAAAAATTAATTCAATATTTAATATAAAACTGTTGTCAGAGAAACCTAACATTATTATAGTATATTTATCTATTAAAGTTTATAGATAAAGATATGCTTTGGTCTCTTGCTGGTCTGGTCAGAGATATTTGTTGACCCAACAAGTAATCCTCTCCATTGTAAGAAACAACCAGAGCAGTGAAGCCACAAAGCAGAACCTAAGGTAAAATATCACAACATACTTTGAACAGAAGGGTCTAACTGTGCCTGAGCACAGGTATATTTCCTGGATTTCCAAGTTATCTGAGCTAATTAAGTTCCCTTTTGTTTTACCTACATGGAGTTGAACTTTGGTCTTTGATACCAGCAGAATACAGATTAATAAAGCAATCAGTGAAAATTTTACTGAAAACTTTTGGGACAGGGAGTTTCAAAAGACAGAAAGTCTAATATTAATTTGTCTGGGGAGACTAATGAAAAAAAATACATAAAAGGGAGATGGATCATCACTACCAAGAATATTTTAAAGTATGTGTGGAGAAGAGAATTATTTAATGTTCATCTTAAATAAAATTTTGCCTTACTGAGTATAATATAAACCGATTCTATGAATCTGACACTAAAGTTTTAGTAAAGTCATTCAACAGAGTGATAAGATCAGATTTGGGAGTGGGGTGTGGGGAGCATTTTTACCTTGAAAAAACAATTATTAATATAATTGAATTACTTGACCTATTTTGAGAAGAACTTTAAGACTGGTTATATTATTGCTAAAAAAGATCCAAAAGACTAAACAAAAATAGAGTGGGAGGAGGGGTTAATATATTTCATGGTGACCATTCTTTTATTTAAACAAAAGTGGAAACAAAAACATGTTTAAATGACTCTGAAGGAAAACAATTATTCAGCAGAGATAGTCAATGTTTGAAAAAGCCCATTATGACTAAACTCACAAAACAAGAACATTTACTGTGAAGGTTAATACACTATATGTTACTTATGCAACTACATTTAGCCAATGTCAAAGATTTTGAAATTGAGCTAGATGTATCATAAACAAGAGAATACTTTACTTTGAAAGACTCACACACCTCAGAATATATAGGGTAAAATCCAAGATAAGACTCTCTTTATTTATTTTTTTAAACATTCTTATTGAGTATAATTGCTTTAAAGTGGTGTGTTAGTTTCTGCTTTTTCACAAAGTGAATCAGCTATACATATACGTATATCCCCATATCTCTTCCCTCTTGCATCTCCCTCCCACCCTCCCTATCTAACCCCTCTAAGAGGTCACAAAGCACCGAGCTGATCTCCCTGTGCTTTGCAGCTTCTTCTCACTAGCTATCTATTTTATATTAGGTAATATTTATAAGTCCGTGCTACTCTCTCACTTCGTCCCAGCTTACCCTTCCCCCTACCCATGTCCTCAAGTCCATTCTCTACATCTGCGTCCTTATTTCTGTTCTGCCCCTAGGTTCTTCAAAACCATTTATTTTTTCGTTTCTTTGGTTCCATATATATGTGTTAGTATGTGGTATTTGTTTTTCTCTTTCTGACTTACTTCAATCTGTATGACAGACTCTAGGTCCATCGACCTCAATACAAAAAACTCAATTGCATTTATTTTTATGGCTGAGTAATAGTCCATTGTATACATGTGCGACATCTTCTTTATCCATTCATCTGCTGATGCACACTTAGGTTGCTTCCATGTCCTGGCTATGTAAATAGAGCTGCAATGAACATTGTGTACATGACTCTGAATTATGGTTTTCTCAGGGTATATGCCCACTAGTGGGATTGCTGGGTGGTATGGTAGTTCTATTTTTAGCTTTTTGAGGAACCTCCATACTGTTCCCCATAGTAGCTGTATCAATTTACATTTCCAACAACAGTGCAAGAGTGTTCCATTTTCTCCACACCCTCTCCAGCATTTTTGTTTGTAGATTTTGATGATGGCCATTCTGACTGGTGTAAAATGATATCTCATTGTACTGTTGATTTGCATTTCTCTAATGATTAATGACATTGAGCATTCTTTCACGTGTTTGTTGGCAATCTGTATATCTTCTTTGGAAAAATGTCTATTTAGATCTTTGCCCACTTTTGGATTGGGCTGTTTGTTTTTTAGACATTGAGCTACATGAACTGCTTGTAAATTTCGGACATTAATCCTTTGTCAGTTGCTTCATTTGCAAATATATTCTCCTACTCTGAGGATTGTCTTTTCATCTTGTTTATGGTTTCCTTTGCTGTGCAAAAGCTTTTAAGTTTCATTAAGTCCCATTTGTTTATTTTGGTTTTTATTTCCAATTCTCTAGGAGGTGGGTAAAAAAAGGATCTTGCTGTAATTTATGTCATAGAGTGTTCTGCCTAATTTTTCCTCTAAGAGTTTTATAGTGTGTGGCCTTACATTTAGGTCTTTAATCCATTCTGAGTTTATTTTTGTGTATGGTGTTAAGGAGTGTTCTATTTCCTTTATTTTACATGTAGCTCTCCAGTTTTCCCAGCACCATTTATTGAAAAGGCTGTCTTTTCTCCACTGTATATTCTTGACACCTTTACCAAAAGTAAAGTAACCATATGTGTGTGGGCTTATCTCTGGGCTTTCTATCCTTTTCCATTGATCTATATTTCTGTTTTTGTGCCAGTACCATACTGTCTTGACTACTGTAGCTTTGCAGTATATTCTGAAGTCTGGGAGCCTAATTCCACCAGCTCTGGTTTTCTTTCTCAAAATTGCTTCAGCTGTTTGGGGTCTTTTGTGTTTCCATACAAACTGTGAAATTTTTTGTTCTAGTTCTGTGAAAAATGACACTGGTAGTTTGATAGAAATTGCATTGAATCTGTAGATTGCTTTGGGTAGTATAGTCATTTTCACAATATTGATTCTTCCTATCCAAGAATATGGTGTACTTCTCGATCTGTTGGTATCATCTTTATTTTCTTTCATCAGTATCTTATAGTTTTCTGCATACAGGTTTTTGTCTCCTTAGGTTGGTTTATTCCTAGGTATTCTCAGTTTTTTGTTGCAAAGATAAATGAGAGTGTTTCCTTAATTTCTCTTTCAGGGTTTTCATCATTAGTGTATAGGAATGCAAGATTTCTCTGCATGAATTCTTTATCCTGCTACTTTACCAAATTCATTGTTTAGCTCTAGTAGTTAGAATTTGCCTGTGAAGCCATCTGGTCCTGGACTTTTGTTTGTTGAAAGATTTTTAATCACAGTCTCAATTTTAGTGTTTGTGATATCTTTGTTTATATTTTCTATGTCTTCCTGGTTCAATTTCAGAAGGTTGTGCTATCCTAGGAATTTGTCCATTTCTTCTATGTTGGCCATTTTATTGGCATATGGTTGCTTGTAGTAATCTCTCATGATCCCTTTTATTTCTGCAGTGTCAGTTGTTACTTCTCTTTTTTCATTTCTAATTTTGTTTATTTGAGTTTTCTCCCTTTTGTTCTTGATGAGTCTGGCTAACAGTTTATCAATTTTGTTTATATTCTCAAAGAACCATCTTTTAGTTTTATTGATCTTTGCTATTGTTTCCTTCTTTTTTTTTCATTTATTTCTGATCTGATCTTTATGATTTCTTTCCTTCTGCTAATTTTGTGGTTTTTTGTTCTTCATTCTCTAATTGCTTTAGGTGTAAGGTTACATTGTTTATTTGAGATGTTTCTTGTTTCTTGAATTAGGATTCTATTGCTGTAAACTTCCCTCTGAGAACTGCTTTTTCTGCATCCCATAGGTTTTGGGTCATCGTGTTTTCATTGTCATAGTTTCTAGGTATTTTTGATTTCTTCTTTTATTTCTTCAGGGCTCTCTTGGTTATTAAGTAGTATATTGTTTAGCCTCCATGTGTTTGCACTTTTTACAGATATTTTCCTGTAATTGATATCTAGTCTCATAGCGTTGTGGTCAGAAAACATACTTGATACGATTTCAATTTTCTTAAATTTAACAAGGCTTGATTTGTGACCCAAGATACAATCTATCTTGGAGAAAGTTCCATGAGCACTTGAGAAGAAAGTGTATTCTGTTGTTTTTGGATGGAATGCCCTATAAATATCAACTAAGTCCATCTTGTTTAATAAATCATTTAAAGCTTTTGTTTCCTTATGCATTTACATTGTGGGTGATCTGTCCATTGGTGATAGTGGGATGTTAAAGTCCCATTCTATTATTGTGTTATTGTCTATTTCCCCTTTTATGGCTGTTAGCATTTGCCTTACATATTGAGGTGCTGCTATGTTGGGTGCTTAAATATTTACAATTGTTATATCTTCCACCTGGATTGATCCCTTGATCATTACATAGTGTCCTTCTTTGTCTCTTGTAATAGTCTTTATTTTAAAGTATATATTTTCTGATATGAGAATTGCTACTCCAGCTTTCATTTGATTTCCATTTGCATGGAATATCATTTTCCATCCCCTCACGTTCAGTCTATATGTGTCTGAAGTGTGTCTCTTGTAGACAGCATATATATGGTTCTTGTTTTTGTATCCATTCAGCCAGTCTATTACTTTTGGTTGGAACATTTAATCCATTTACATTTAAGGTAATTATTGATATATATGTTCCTATTACCTTTTTTTTTTTTTTTTTTGCGGTACGTGGGCCTCTCACTGTTGTGGCCTCTCCCGTTGCAGAGCACAGACTCCAGACACGCAGGCTCAGCAGCCATGGCTCACGGGCTCAGCTGCTCCACAGCATGAGGGATCTTCCCAGACCAGGGCACAAACCTGTGTCCCCTGCATCGGCAGGCGGACTCTCAACCACTGCCCCACCAGGGAAGCCCCCTATTACCATTTATTAATTGTTTTGGGTTTGTTTTTGTAGGTAGTTTCTTTCTCTTTTGTTCTCTGACTAGATGATTTCCTTTAGCATTTGTTGTAAAGCTGGTTTTGTCGTTTGGTTGTGGTGAATTCTCTTAGCTTTTTCTTGTCTGTAAAGTTTTTAATTTCTCTGTCAAATCTGAATGAGATCTTTGCTGGTTAGAGTAATCTTGGTTGTAGGTATTTCCCTTTCATCACTTTAAATATTTCCTGCCACTTACTTCAGTCTTGCAGAGTTTCTGCTGAAAGATCAGCTGTTAAACTTATGGGGATTTCCTTGTATATTCTTTGTTGTTTTTCCCTTGCTGCTTTTAATTTTTGTCTTTGTATTTAATTTTTGATAGTTTGAGTAATATGTGTTGTGGCATTTTTCTCCTTGGATTTATCCTGTATGGGACTCTCTGCACTTTCTGGACTTGATTGACTCTTTCCTTTCCCATATTATGGAATTTTTCAACTATAATCTCTTGAAATGTTTTCTCAGTCCCTTTCTTTTCCTATTCTTCTTCATGGACCCCTATGATTCGAATGTTGGTGCATTTAATGTTGTCCCAGACTTCTGTAAAACTGTCCTCAATTCTTTACATGCTTTTTTTCTTTATTCTGCTCTGCAGCAATTATTTCCACTATTTTATCTCCCAGGTCACTTATCTGTTCTTCTGCCTCAGTTATTCTGTTATTGATTCCTTCTGGAGAATTTTTAATTTAATTTATTGTGTTGTTCATCATTGTTTGTTTGCTCTTTATTTTTTCTCAGTCCTTGTTAAACATTTCTTGTATTTTCTCCATTCTGTTTCCAAGATTTTGGATCATCTTTATTATCATTACTCTGAATTCTTTTTTAGGTAAACTGACTATTTCCTCTTCATTTCTTTGGTCTGGTGAGTGTTTATCTTGCTCCTTTGTCAGCTGCATATTTCTCTGTCTTCTTATTTTGCTTAACTTACTGTGTTTGGAGTCTTCTTTTTGCAGGCTGAAGGTTTGTAGTTCCCATTGTTTTTGGTGTCTGCCTCCAGTGGATAAGGTTGATTCAGTGGGTTGTGTAGGTTTCCTGGTGGAGGGGACTGGTGCCTGTGTTCTGGTGGATGAGGCTGGATCTTGTCTTTCTGGTGGTCAGGACCACATCTGGTGGTGTGTTTTGGGGTGTCTGTGACCTTATTATTATTTTAGTCAGCCTCTCTGCTAATGGGAGAGGTTGTGTTTCTGTCTTGTTAGCTGTTTGGCATAGGGTGTCCAGCACTGTAGCTTGCTGGTCATTGAGTGAAGCTAGGTCTTGGTATTGAGATGGAGATCTCTGGGAGATTTTTTGCCATTTGCTAGTATGTGGAGCTGGGAGGTCTCTTGTGGACCAGTGTCCTGAAGTTGGCTCTCCCACCTCAGAGGCACAGCCCTGACAACTGGCCAGAGCACCAAGACCCTGTCAGCCAAACAGCTCAGAAGAAATGGGAGAAAAAATGAAAGAAAGAAAGAAAGAAAGAAGGAAAGGGAGAAAGAAAGAAAGAAAAAGGGAAAGAAAGAAAGATAGAAGGAACGAAAGAAAGAAAAGAAAAGAAAAGTTATTAAAATAAAAAATGATTATTAAAAATTAAAAAGTAATAAAAAAAGAGAAAGAGAGCAACCAAAACAAACAAACAAAAAAATCTACCAATGATAACAAGTCCTAGAAACTATACCAAAAAAAAAAAGACAGTCAGAACCCTAGGACAAATGGTAAAAGCAAAGCTATATAGGCAAAATCACACAAAGAAGCACACACATACACACTCACATAAAGAGAAAAAGGAAATAAATAAATATATATATATATATATATATATAAAGGAGGAAGAGAAAAATCAAATCAATAAACAAATCTACCAATGGTAATAAACTCCAAATACTAAACTAATATAAACATAAAGCCAGGACAAATTAGATGCAGAAAGCAAACCCCAAGTCTACAGTTGCTCCCAAAGTCCACCGCCTCAATTTTGGTATAATTAGTTGTCTATTCAGTTATTCCACAGATGCAGGGTACATCAAGTTGATTGTGGAGATATAATCTGCTGCTCCCGAGGCTGCTGGGAGAAATTTCCCTTTCTCTTCTTTGTTCACACAGCTCCTGGGGTTCAGCTTTGGATTTGGCCCCACCTCTGCATGGAGGTTGTCTGAGGGCTTCTGTTCCCGCTTCAGACAGGACAGGGTTAAAGTAGCAGCTGATTCGGGGGGCTCTGGTTCACTCAGGCTTGTGGGGAGGGAGGGTTATGGAATGCGGGGCAAGCCTGCGGCAGCAGAGGCCAGCATGACATTGCAACAGCCTGAGGCATGCCGTGTGTTCTCCCGGGGAAGGTGTCCCCGGATCACAGGATCCTGGCAGTGGCGGGCTGCACAGGCTCTCAGGAGGGCAGGTGTGGATAGTGACCTGTGCTTGCAAACGGGCTTCTTGGTGGCGGCAGCAGCAGACTTAGCATCTCATGCTCGTCTCTGGGGTCCGCGCTGATAGCCGCGGCTCGCACCCATCTCTGGAGCTCGTTTAGGCATTGCACTGAATCCCCTCTCCTCGTGCACCAGGAAACAATGGTCTCTTGCCTCTTAGGCAGGTCCAGACTTTTTCCCAGACTCCTTCCCGGCTAGCTGTGGTGTAGTAGTCCCCTTCAGGCTCCCAGCCCCCACCCGTCCTGGCGGGTGAGCAGACAGTCCTCTCGGGCTGGTGAGTGCTGGTCGGCCGATCGTCTGTGTGGGAATCTCTCCACTTTGCCCTCTACACCCCTGTTGCTGCGCTCTCCTCCGTGGCTCTGAAGCTTACCAACCCCCGCCCAGCCCCCGTCTCTGCCAGTGAAAGGGCTTCTCTGTGTGTGGAAATTTTTCCTCCTTCACAGCTCCCTCCCAGAAGTGCAGGTCCCGTCCCTATTCTTTTGTCTCTGTTTTTTCTTTTTTCTTTTACCCTACACAGGTACATGGGGAATTTCTTGCCTTTTTGGAAGTCTGAAGTCTTCTGCCAGCGTTCAGTAGTGCTCTGTAGGAGTTGTTCCACGTGTAGGTGTGTTTCTGATGTATTTCGGGGGAAGAAGGTGATGTCCATGTCTTATCCGCCTGCCATCTTGAAGTTCTCCACAGACTCGCTTTATATTTGCTGTTGCTCTGTATTAGGAGCACGAAGAGTCTTGCATATTCATATAATTGTGGGCATGAATATTAAAAGAAACGTTTACATTGACATCTTATTAGATTACCGCCAGGAAAGTCAAAAAGGAAAATTTGAAAATGGTTAATATTTATCTTCTATGTTGGTCATTACCAGAGAAGGTTATTATTACCTGACTTTGAACCAAGATATACCTTTTTAACATTCTGCACCATTGTCATAGCCAGTTAAAAAAGCACAAAGGAATTGAAGTATAAGGATAAATGATAAAAGAAAATAAGTGCAGAAAAGGATAAAATGATTGTTTTTACTGTTGGGTTTTATTTCTAAGTCATCCACTCCTAACCTTTATTAAAGCAGGTAATTAACATGAAACATATTCAGGGAGGATTCAGCAGTAGCAACCGAAGTATATTTTTCCGAATCTAGTAATGAATGACATTGCAGAATTAATATTTAAACAGCTTCGCCTTTCGGCTACAGATTGTATTAAAAATCAGGCAACCTGGGTCCCCTTAAGGTTGTTTCCTGTTATAAAATTATTTAAACATACTGAGAAAATTACAACTTATCTAAATTTCATAATACCAGAAAAACAATTAGTTTTGGGAAAGCAACTTGAACAACTTTCTTTTTGGGATGATTTGTTGTACTATCACTAAAAACGTTGATAAATTGCAGCTTAGATGGTGAAATTTATCTTAGATAGTACTGATATAACAGCAGAAAATGACATTACCTTAAACTTGCTTCACTGCTTCCCATCAAAAGAGTCTTAAGGGGATTTAAGGTAACTCTCAATCTTCCCATCCTTTCTAGGAGAAAATCTGTCAGAACTCTGTCATGACTTAAATACATGTTCCCCTTCCTTAGTAAAGTTCCCTCACTGCCCAATAATGCAAGTCCCAAGTGGAGTCATAAATCTTATTTGGAGAGTAAAGCTGCAGTCTGAACCAAGTAGATTTGGAATCTGTGCTCCTTTGGGCTGGAGTATTGTATAGTTACACAATTTATTTTTGTATTGTAAGTGTTGCCACAAATGTGGATGAATACGGGCAATATTTTTCCCCAAAGAACAAGTTCAGCTTCAGAAAAATAAAAAATAGAAAATCAGGACTTCCCCTATTTTTCAAGAAGTAACTGGAAATCATCATTTAAAATATTTTATTTGCCTCACCCAACTGAAAGCTCAAAGCAAATGTTGATACCACTAGACACTAAGAAATTGTTCTGTTAGAATAGACCAGACACTTGGGGCTCATCTGAAGAACACTGTATTTTGACCAAAGGCTGCTGGGATAATTTCAGACAATTTTAGTTGTTGTTAAATGACCACAGGCATATCTTAGGAAGAGTTGGCCATGGAAGAAACTATGGGATATTGTCTCACATAACATATAAGACATGCACACTCAGCAGATCACACAGAATCCCAACCACAAACCTATTTACAAATTTTCTGTGCAATGGATGAGGCCAGGATTGTGTTTGTGGGGGTAGAGCAATATTGATGGTGAACAGTTGTCTAGGCAGATTGAAACAATTACATATGGTATCCCAACCTCTGTTGTTAATGTGAAAAGACTGAATCTTTGATCCTTCTGAGGCTTTATATTTCTCATTAGTCCAGGTTTATGACGGTCTAGCCAAAGTGTGTTTGCCGTCAGGAATTGGCAGAGGTAAATGTTGACACTATGTTGTGTTCAGTTATATGGGCACAAGTAAATTGCCTGGCTGAGTTGCCAGCTTCCAGAGGTTCAGCAGATTTTCTGCCTAGGAATAAAATTGAAGAAAACAGCAGCCAAATAAAATGCCTATGCAGCAAAACACAATGAGCTCAGAGACATGATTCAGAATTCAATTGTCTATTATGGAGGTCACGTGTGTTTAGTATTGGAGTGATTTTTGGTTTTTATAGCTATTTCCTTCAAGGTTCTGTGACTTCTTTCTGGCTTTTATTTTCTTTATATATATGGTAGTATTCTCAGGTATATTTGGTGCCTTTAACAAATATGGATGGGGAAAAATGTCATTTTATGTTTATGATTTAATTTAGTTCTAAACTTTCCTGTTAGAAAATATTGATTTAAAAAAAGTTTCTGGAAGTGAGTTACAGTCTCATTCATATCTCATATTTATGCAATTAAGATGTCAGTAATTTTATATTTGAAAACTTGTATATCTTTGTAAGAACACAAAAATCTGGAAAAAGATTGTGTTCTGAGTGCTTTGAGTTTAGCTAATTGTAAAAACAAAATGAAAATAAAACAAGCGAACAAAAAACCCTTTCTTTTTAACATGTTATTTCACTATGGGGAAATCATAGGCAAAATATGTATCTTCAAAATGGACTTTATATCCATATCTTGCATATCTTAATAAGTGAACATATTATTTTTCTGCAAGAAGAGATACTTCTAATATGTTAAAGTGGTTTTCAATAGTTACAATCTTTTTGTCAGATGGTGCCAGGTTAAATTATTAGGAAATGAGCAGTAAAACACACTGTTTACTTATATGAATGCTGATAAGATTTTTTTTAAAAATGTAACTTAATAAAAAATGTCAGGGGCTTCCCTGATGGCGCAGTGGTTGAGAGTCCGCCTACCGTTGCAGGGGACACGGATTCGTGCCCCGGTCCGGGAAGATCCCACACGCCGCGGAGCGGCTAGGCCTGTGAGCCATGGCCGCTGAGCCTGTGCGTCTGGAGCCTGTGCTCCGCAACAGGAGAGGCCACAACAGTGAGAGGCCCGCGTACAGCAAAAAAAAAAAAAAAAAAAAAAAAAAGTCAGTAAAATGCACTGGCATCTATGTATTTCCATAAAAGTATTTTCAGGAGGCAATTCATTTTTATCAAAAGAAAGCAATTATGTATTTGAGTCCTTATAAAATCTTTTATACAAATATACTTATCAACATCTTGAACATGAAAGAGTGTTTAAACATAATTCGATAATTTTGCCTCTGTTTTTTCTAAATTTTTATGTGAAGGCACTCAGCATTTCTCACCCTAGCCTCCATATGTGGACATTGTTATATTATCTCAATGTTGTTTCCACAAATTTATTTCATCATGGGACACAGTGCCTACTTTGTTATTAGGATCTAAGTGAGAGAATGTGATCAAGACAGTCGAGTAGGAAGACTTTGATCTCACCTCCCCACATGGGTACACCAAAATTACAACTTTTTTTTTTTTCCAAAGAAGATGTTGTTGGTAGGAGTTTATTATTTTATTTGTTTACTTTTGCTGTGTTGGGTCTTCGTTTCTATGTGAGGGCTTTCTCTAGTTGTGGCAAGCGGGGGCCACTCTTCATTGCAGTGTGCGGGCCTCTCACTATCGCGGCCTCTCTTGTTGCGGAGCACAGGCTCCAGATGCACAGGCTCAGAAGTTGTGGTTCACGGGCCTAGTTGCTCTGCGGCATGTGAGATCCTCCCAGACCAGGGTTCGAACCCGTGTCCCCTGCACCAGCAGGCAGATTCTCAACCACTGTGCCACCAGGGAAGCCCCCAAATTACAACTATTTACAGAATAACTATTAATGAGAAAACCAGAAGACTAGCAGAAAATATCTTCTACAACTAAAAATATAAATAAGAAACCTTGATGATATGGATAGGTGAGTGGCAATGCAGTCTAGTCAAGACCCATACCCTTAGGTGGGTGACCTACAAATGGGAGAATAATTACAATTGCAGAGGATCTTCTCAAGCAACGAAGGGTCCAAGACTCATACCAGGCTACCCAGTCCAGGGTTCCTACACCCAGAAAATGAGCCCTAAGAACATTTGCTTTGAAGTCCAGCAGGGCTTACTTTAGGGAGAGCCAGAAGGATGTGGGAAATAGAGACTCCACTGTTAAAGGGTGCACACAAAATCTCACATGCTCTGAGACCCAGGGAAGAAGTAGTAATTTGAAAGGAGCCTGGGTCAGACACACCTGTTGATCTTGGAGAGACAGGAGGCAACTGGAACTCACCCTGGGGACACAGACACTGGCAGCAGACATTTATGGGAGCTCATTCTCCCAGGAGTACATTGATGCTGGGAAGCACCATTTTAGGAATCTTCCATTTAGCTTATTAGAGCCAGGAGCTGACCCTGCTCATGAGTACTCTTAGCAGCAGTTCAGGGATACCTCAAGACAAGCAGCCAACTGGGTGGGGACAAAGCCCCACCAATCAGAATGTCAGTTGCCTTAAGACATGCTAAGCCCACAGCCCTCCCAGAACCAGCCTGTCTACCAGAGGGCTCAGGACTTGGTCTTATATATCAGTGCACCAGCACTAGCCCCGGGACCCACCAGAATCCCCAAACCAGTTGTCAAAACTCATCTTCAACCACCAGCAGGCCAACATCAATTCTAGAACCCCTAGGACCCTGCAGCCAGAGACCCCAGGACCCAGCACCACCAACCAGTGGGCCACAGTAACCCCAGGCCTCCATGGACCCAAGCTCTGCTCACCAACAAGC
Source organism: Grampus griseus (assembly GCF_964374135.1). Lineage (NCBI taxonomy): Eukaryota > Metazoa > Chordata > Mammalia > Artiodactyla > Delphinidae > Grampus > Grampus griseus. The sequence goes on from NC_139012.1 coordinate 52,003,803, forward strand.
CAACACCAGCTCTGGGACAACTTGGGCCCCTCAGCCAACCATCCTGGGATATAACCCCATCCACCAGTAGGCAGACACCAGCTTCAGGATACCCCAAACCTCAAAGTCAGCTGTACCAGAAAGTGTCCCACCCACCAGCAGGACTACAGTAGCTCTGGGTTCCCCAGAACCTGGCAGCCAAAGACCCCAGATCTGGATCCAACACAAGCAGGCTGTCATTAGCCTGGGCATCCCTGGGCCCCAACACTGCCCACCAGCAGGTCGACACTGAGACACCTCGTACACCTCAGCCAACTGCCTGAGAATCCAGTTCCACTCACCAGTGGAGACACCAGCTTTGGGACATCCTGGAACCCACAGCCAGCCATGTCAGGAGCCAGTAGCACCCACCAGCAAGCAAATACTAGAGCTGGGAACCCCAGGGTTCTGCAGTTAGCTGACTTGTGACCAGCCCTGCTCACAAACAGCAGGCAGCCTCTGCACAAGACAGGACCAGACAACCAACCAGATCAGGGGCCAGCATGCCTACCAAACCAGGCAGAGTGGTCAGCCTGTCAAAACAGAAGGACGCACTCAGTCCACATAGGGACACCCCTAAAGCATATAGCTCTGGTGACCAGAGGGGAATGTGTGGCTGGGACACATAGGATATCTCCTAAAAAGGCCACTTCTCCAGGGTTGGGAAATATAACCAACATACCAGATACATAGAAATAAGCAGAGCAAATAAGGCAAAATGAGGAGACAGAGGAATATGTTCCAAAGAAAGAAATAAGATAATCCCCAGAAGAAAAACTAATTAAAATAGAGATAAGCAATCTACCTGATAAAAAGTTCAAGGTAATAATCATAAAGATGCTCAAAGAACTTGAGAGAAGATTGGATGAACAGAGTGAGAAGTTAGGAGTATCTAACAAAGAGAGAATACAAAGAAGAACCAAACAGAGATGAAGAATACAGTAACTGACAAAATACACTACAAGGGATGGACAGTAGATTAGATGATACAGAGGAGCTAAGGAGTATAGTTAGTATTGAGTATGTATAGTTTTTCCCATATGGTTTTACATTCAACAGATAATTCTTTGACCCTCCCATTTGATTTTCTCTAATTAAACAGTTTCCTTTATGACAATAGGATATTGTCCTAGTTTGAGATCCCAGAAGCAGAATTTGAGATGGTGATTTAGGCATAAGTTGTTTATTGAGTTAGTGCTCTCTGGTGAAATCTGTGAGAACAGAGCAGGAGAAAAAGTCAAGCAAATTTATGGTTTTACCTGAAGTTTAGACTCAGCCTGATTTCATAGGGAGATCAAGAGTATTAATTGCATCAAAAGTTGTCCTACCTTGAGATATTTTGCAGCCTATTATCCATCATTCATTGACTGGATAGGTGGGGGCAATAGAAGACATGTTCTCTGAGGTATTTCAATCTTCCCAGGGCAATTCTCTGGGAAAGGGTGTGGCTCTGAGTCTTTAAAAGTCAATACTCACACAACCTGGGGCATGAGTAAACAGGTCTGGTAAAAGTAATCTGAGGCTATTACCTGTTCGTCCATAGCACATATGCTCTAGCATTTCATTTCATGTTGTTTTAACTTGCTAGACTCATTCTTCCTGGGATTGGCAGCAGTCAGCATAATGAAGGTCCAGAATTTGTCCACAAACACCATTACTGATGCTGCTGAGCCAGCAACCACTGCAGGGATCAAGCAAGAATACAATATAAGATTTTGGTCTTTGTGCAAATAACATGTGCTCATGTGTAGCAGGGCCCCAGCAGGAAATTTATTCTAGGGACCCAGAGCAGATGGTACAGTTGCCAATTGACCTTTATGGAACATTGTTCACTGCTTGACTTTACTGAAATAAAGAGGCAGGAAAAATATCAGGTTTCCCATTCTCAAAGTTCTATTTAATCCATCTAAGTATTTGTTCTGTAACCATACATACACATTGAAATAATTTATATTTTCCTCAAAATGATTATTTCTGAGAATTAAATCTGGGGAAGATAATATTAGGGTTGCCAGATAAAACACAGGATTCTCAGTTAAATTTGAATTTCGGATAAACAATGAATATTTTCTTAGTATAACTTTCCCCACACAATATTTGGGACATACTTATACTAAAATTTATTCATTGTTTATTTGAAATTTAAATTTAACTGAGAATCATATTTTTACCTACAAAAACTATCAACTATAGTCAATAGCCAGGGTAGTTAGAATATCATACAGTCACAGTGCGATGGTGTGTTATAATCTCAAACAAGGACACTTTAAAAAATCACTTGTCCTGAGTTTTTATTATCAATATACAAATTAAAGATAGAGTTGTTTTTACAAAGAAATAAGGGAAAACATCAAAATATATTCAAGTGCTTGGATTTTTGCTCCTGTCAACTTCTTAGAAACGTCAAATGTTAGACATACACTTACACACACAGGTATACGCTTGAACATACACACAATTTTTCATCCTCATTAAGTTTTAAAAGCTACTGCTTGGTGGGGTTGCCATATCAATTTATAAATGATACATAAAAAGAAAAATCTCCGCTCCCCTGCAGTGCCAGTTGAAAATACACTGCATCACCTTCACCACTGAGCAGAGTGATGCTGCACTCCTTGCTATAATTATCACTTGGAATTGGAGACATCAATCACACTGAGGAACCCCACCAGTTGGAAGGAAAAGGAACTTTCTTTATGTGTGATCTCCCTATAGGAAGGGAGAAAGGAGTCAGTTTTTCTTGTCCACACTTTCTTTTGCTTTTCATTTTTGTATTATTATTTGAGAATATTTATCACAGCAGTTATTCCTTTGTCTACTCACACATACCATTAACAAGCCAAAGTGTTTGCATGTGTTCCCTATATGCAACACCAGTTGGTTCATTTTTAATAAAAAGTCCCTGAAGGAACAAAACAGTTTAAAGAAAGCTAAAAATAATCTTTAACAATTTAAAATTAATGATAATAAAACTTCCAGCCATATAAATGAAGCCTGATTTTGCTTTAAGAGAAAATGTTTCTGATTTGCTTAAAAAGACTTTTATGGCAGAGCTCTACAGATCATTCAGTTTGAATTTTACTTCAAAATAAATTTGAACAGTGTTTAGGAAGCTTGGAGCTTAGATCTATAAAAATAATAAAAGGGGGCTTTCCTGGTGGCGCAGTAGTTAAGAGTCCGCCTGCCGATGCAGGGGACATGGGTTCGTGCCCCGGTCTGGGAAGATCCCACATGCCCCAGAGCGGCTGGGCCCGTGAGCCATGGCCGCTGAGCCTGTGCATCCGGAGCCTGTGTTCCGCAACGGGAGAAGCCACAACAGTGAGAGGCCCACGTACCGCAAAGAAAAAAAAACAACAAATAATAATAATAATAAAAGTTTCACTAATCCATTCACAACACTGAGCATTAACCAGGATTTTAGTAAAGTGTTTGGTTTGGTCTTTTGTTTGTTTGCTTGTTTGCTTCCTTGTTACTTTTTAAATTTTGGCTTTTAACCTTTTTTTTTTTAGTTTTTCAGATGCCTGTTTTGTTATTCCCCTCCAGCACGTCAATCACAGTTGTACCTAATTGCCAGTCTTTAAATTCATCTGTTTAAAGCACAATAATAGATTTCTGATTTTCTGATTGGATGCTGACTGAAACAATGTTTCAGCAGATATATGGAAAGCCAAGAGGAATAATAACTATTTGCTGTTTGAAAAGTAATAACAAAATTTTATCTTTAGATCCTGAGAATTAATATCGTGCAATAATACCAAAATGTAAGAGAAAGGAGAGGAAAAGACCAAAGGGCAAGAAAAACATTTTAATTTGTCTTTCTGATGACAATACAAAGGTGAGATAGAGATATTTATGAGAAAGGAAGGAATAAACACAAGTATAAGTAACAATATGATAGAGGTAACAACTAGAAGAATAAAATATAATGGATAACATGCAAATCCACATAGAAATTTGATCTATAAAGTGGGTGGTGGGAAAAGAAGAAAACAATATGTAGAAGCTGATCAATGGAAAATAAAAAGATGGTAAAAATGAGCTCTGAGGTAACAAATATTTTCTGAAGTGTAATTGAGTAAACTACAGATCAGATCAAAGACTCTCAGATTTTTTTGAAATCTTGTCACAGTACATAAGATCAAGAGCTGGCAAAAAAAAAAAAAAGAAAGAAAAAGAGAGAAAGTGACAAGGTAGAGAGTGAGAGAAATGGGGAAATAAACAACTGTTAAGAAAAAAGAAAAGTCAACTATCCCAAAGAAACATATTTAAAAGTAGGCATTTCTTCAAAAGTGTAAAATAAAAGAATGAAAAAAAGTATATTTTAGGCACATATGATCAAAAGAAAAGAAGTGTTACAGCATACACAAAATATGCTATGATACAGAGCATTTGAATACTTAATAACTTGAACTTATTTATGATTGATAGGTAGAGAGGGAACATATCATATTGATATGTATTGTCCTCTGCATTTGTAAATGCAATTTTCTAGATATATTATTTAAAGATGAAGAATATTTGTATGAAGATAATTTTTAAATGTGGTTAAAAATTTTAAAGGGCAATATAAATAAATACATACATAGTCTTCATTTTATGGTGCAAGTTAATATGATACAGATGCCAGGTCTTCTGAAAGCAATCTAGAAATCCAATTCAATTTTAATTAAACGTCTAATGGATTTTTTTTTTCTTGCTGTATGCGGGCCTCTCACTGTTGTGGCCTCTCCTGTTGCGGAGCACAGGCTCCGGACGTGCAGGCCCACTTGCCATGGCTCACAGGCCCAGCCACTCCATGGCATGTGGGATACTCCCGGACCAAGGCATGAACCCATGTCCGCTGCATTGGCAGGTGGACTCTCAACCACTGCGCCACCAGGGAAGCCCCATCTAATGGATTTTTAATTTAATATATTTTACAAACAATCTTAGGGAAAAAGTTCACAATACCTATGGAAATGTTGGAATTAAAAAAACTATGTAGGAAGATTTGTTCTACAGATGTTAAAATATGTTACCTACTGATGGTAATAAAAATAAACAAATAAATAAAAAAGTGAGTTAACTAATTAATGAACAAATACAGGCAAACAGATGTTACTGGGAAATAAATAGGAAACTAAATTTCAAAAGACAATTGAGTGTCCAGCAAGAGACACATATGAAAACACAATATGTGATCAAAGAAGTATTACAAATGTGCAGACATTACTGTTTTAAAACAGTCCCAATATATGGACTAAAATAAAGGAGTTTTTATACCATACATAAATGTGTCTTTCAGTTGGAAAAAATGACCTAAATGAGAAAGACAATTTTAAAATGTAATGGAAGAAAATATAGGAAAATATATTTGTTACATTAAGTGAAATAGTTCTAAAGGAAACCCAAAAGCATAACTCATATGATAAAATTTTTTGGCTTTGAAATCATTAAAAGTAATTATATATGCTCCATATGGAATACTATAGATGGAGTTAACAGGTAGGTCTCATTTTTGGAGAAGATATATATGTAAAATCTTAAACCAGCAAGGCAATATAGATACTTATACATATTAACAAAAGAAGTACAGAAATCCACCAAAAATACTGATCTTTGGCTTTGATTTTGTTTTTAGATTTTTAATGCACTTATCTATGTAAAACTACATGCAAACATATGAAACACACACACACACACACACACACATTATTTTAGCTACTCAACTTCACTAACATTTAGGAAAACGTATTTTTAAACCACTATAAGGGAGAAGCTTCAAGATGGCAGAAGAGTAAGACATGGAGATCACCTTCCTTCCCACAAATACATCAGAAATACATCTACATGTGGAACAACCCCTACAGAACACCTACTGAATGCTGGCAGAAGAACTCAGACCTCCCAAAAAGCAAGAAACTCCCTACGTACCTGTGTAGGGCAAAAGAAAAAAGAAAAAACAGAGACAAATGGATAGGGATGGGACCTGCACCAGTGGGAGGGAGCTGTGAAGGAGGAAAGGTTTCCACACACTAGGAAGCCCCTTTGAGGGCAGAGACTGCAGGTGGTGGAGGGGGAAAGAAGCTTCAGAGCCATGGAGGAGAGCACAGTAACAGGGGTGAAGAGGGAAAAGCAGAGAGATTCCCACATGAAAGATGAGTGCCGACCAGCACTCACCAGCCTCAGAGGATTGTCTGCTCACCCACCAGGGAGGGTGGGGGCTGGGAGCTGAGGCTCCCACTTCGGAAGTCAGATCCCAGGGAGAGGACTTGGGTTGGCTGCATGAACACAGCCTGAAGGGAGCTAGTGTGCCACAGCTAGCAAGGAGGTTGTCCACAAGAAGGTCTGGAGCTGCCGAAGAGGCAAGAGACTATTTTTTGCCTCTTTTTTTCGTGGTGCATGAAGAGAGGAGATTCAGAGCAACACCTAAATGAGCTCCAGAGATGGGTGCGAGCCACGTCTATCAGCACAACACCAGAGACGGTCATGAGATGTTAAGCTGGCTTTTGCAGGCACCAAGAAGCCTGTGTGCAAGCACAAGTCACTATCCACACCTCCCCTCCTGGGAGCCTGTGCAGACCACCATTGCCAGGGTCCCATGATCCAGGGACAACTTCCCTGGGAGAACACATGGCATGCCTCAGGCTGGTACAACGTCACACCAGCTTCTGCCACCGCAGGCACACCCTGCATTCCGTGTCCCTCTCTCTCCTCAGCCTGAGTGAGCCAGAGCCCCCTAATCAGCTCCTAATTTAACCCCTTCCTGTCTGAGCCGAGAACAGATGCCCTCAGGAGACCTACAAGCAAAGGCAGGGCAAAAGCCAAAGCTGAACCCCAGGAGCTATGCGAACAAAGAAGAGAAAGGGAAATTTCTACCAGCAGCTTCAAGTGCAGCGAATTAAATCTCTACAATCAACTTGATGTACCCAGCTGCATCTGTGGAATACCTGAATAGACAACAAATCATCACAAATTGAGGCAGTGGACTTTGGGAGCAATGATAAATATATTTCCTTTTTCCTTTTTTGTGAGTGTGTATATGTATGCTTCTGTGTGACATTGTCTATATAGCTTTGCATTAACCATTTGTCCTAGGGTTCCTTCTGTCGTTTTTTTTGTTTGTTTGTTTTGCTTTTTTTAGTATAGTTTTAAGTTCTTGTTATCATCAGTAGAATTGTGTTTTGGTTTAGTTGCTCTCTTCTTTCTTTTTCTAATTACTTTTAATTTTTAAAAAAAAATAATTATTATTTTTATTTTAATAATTTTATTATTTTTCTTTCTTTCTTTCTTCTTTTCTCCATTTTATTCTGGGCTGTGTGGATGACAGGGTCTTGGAGCTCAGGCCGGGTGACAGGCCTCTGCCTCTGAGGTGGGAGAGCCAAGTTCAAAACATAGGTCCACCAGAGACCTCCCAGCCCCAAGTAATATCAAATGGCAAAAATCTCCCAGAGATCTTCATCTCAACGCCAAGACCCAGCTCCATTCAATGACCAGCAAGATACAGTGTTGGACACCCTATACCAAGCAGCTAACAAGACAGGAACACAAACAAACGCATAAGCAGAAAAGCTGCCTAAAATCATAATATGGTCACAGACACATGAAAACACACCACCAGATGGAGAACTTCCCAACAGAAAGACAAGATCCAGCCTCACCTAACAGAACACAGGCACTTGTCCCCTCCACCAGGAAGACTACACAACCCACTGAACCAACCTTAGCCACTGGGGGCAGACACCAAAAATAACAGGAATTACACACGTGCAGCCAGTGAAAAGGAGACCCCAAACACAGCTAGTTAAACAAAATGAGAAGACAGAGAAACACAAAGCAGTTGAAGGAGCAAGGTACAAACCCACCAGATCAAACAAATGAAGAGGAAATAGGCAGTCTACCTAAAAATTAGTTCAGAGTAATGATAGTAAAGATGATTAAAAATCTTGAAAGTAGAATGGAGAAAATAAAAGAAACATTTAACAAAGACCTAGAAGAACTAAAGAGCAAACAAACAATGATGGACAACAAAATAAATGAAATTAAAAATTCTCTAGAAGGAAGCAATAGCAGAATGACTGAAGCAGAAGAACAGATAAGTGACCTGGAAGATAAAATAGTGTAAATAACTACTGCAGAGCAGAATAAAGAAAAAAGAATGAAAAGAATTGAGAACAGTCTCATAGACATCTGGGACAAAATTAAACACACCAACATTAGAATTATAGGGGTCCCAGAGGAAGAAGAGAAAATGAAAGGGACTGAGAAAATATTTGAAGAGATTATAGTTGAAAACTTGCCTACTATGGAAAAGGAAATAGTTGATCAAGTCCAGGAAGCACAGAGAGACCCATACAGAATAAATCCTAGGAGAAACACGCCAAGGCACATATTAATCAAATTATCAAAAACTAAATACAAAGAAAAATTATTAAAAGCAACAAGGGAAAAAAAACAAAGAATGCACAAGGGAACCCCCATAAGGATAACAGCTGATCTTTCAGCAGAAACTCTGCAAGCCAGAAGGAACTGGCAGGATATATTTAAAGTGATGAAAGGGAAAAATCTACAACCAAGATTACTCTACCCAGCAAGAATCTCATTCAGATTTGATGGAGAAATTAAAACTTTTACTGACAAACAAAAACTAAGAGAGTTCAGCACCACCAAACCAGCTTTACAATAAATGCTAAAGGAACTTCTCTAGGGAGGAAACACAAGAGAAGGAAAAGACCTACAATAACAAACCCAAAAGAATTAAGAAAATGGTAATAGGAACATACATATTGATAATAACCTTGAATGTAAATGGATTAAATGCTCCAATTAAAAGACATAGACTGGCTGAATGGATACAAAAACAAGACCCATATATATCATGTCTACAAGAGACCCACTTCAGACCAAAGGACACATACAGACTGAAAGTGAGGGGATGGAAGAAGATATTCCATGCAAATGGAAATCAAAAGAAAGCTGGAGTAGCAATTTTCATATCAGACAAAATACACTTTAAAACAAAGACTATTACAAGGGACAAAGAAGGACACTACATAATGATCAAGGGGTCAATCCAAGAAGAAGATATAACAATTGTAAATATTTATGAACCCAACATAGAAGCACCTCAATACATAAGGCAAATACTGACAACCATAAAAGGGGAAATAGACAATAACACAATAATAGAATTAGACTTTAACACCCTACTTTCGCCAATGGGCAGATCTTCCAAAATGAAAATAAACAAGGAGACACAAGCTTTAAATGATATATTAAACAAGATAGACTTCATTGATATTTATAGGACATTCCATCCAAAAACAACAGTATACACTTTCTTCTCAAGTGCTTAAGGAAATTTCTCCAGGATAGATCATATCTTGGGTCACAAATCAAGCCTTGGTAAATTTAAGAAAACTGATATCATATCAAGTATCTTTACTGACCACAATGCTATGAGACTAGATATCAATTACAGGAAGAAATCTGTAAAAAATACAAACACATGGAGGCTAAACAGTGCACTACTGAATAACCAAGAGATCACTGAAGAAATCAAAGAGGAAATCAGAAAATATCTAAAAACAAATGACAATGAAAGCACGATGACCCAAAACCTATGGGATACAGCAAAAGCAGTTCTAAGAGGGAAGTTTATAGCCACAGAATCCTACCTCAAGAAACATGAAACATCTCAAATAAACAGCCTAACTTTACACCTAAAGCAAGTAGAGAAAGAAGAACAAAGAAACCCCAAAGTTAGCAGAAGGAAAGAAATAATAAAGATCAGATCAGAAATAAATGAAAAAGAAATGAAGGATATGATAGCAAAGATCAATAAAACTAAAAGCTGGTTCTTTGAGAAGATAAACAAAAATGATAAACCATTAGCCAGACTCATCAAGAGAAAATGGGAGGAGACTCAGATCAGTAGAATTAGAAATGAAAATGGAGAAGTAACAGCAGACACTGCAGAAATTCACAGGATCATGAGAGATTACTACAAGCAACTCTATGCCAAATAAATGGACAAACTCTGAGAAATGGATAAGTTCTTAGAAAAGCACAACCTTCCAAGACTGAACCAGGAAGAAATAGAAAATATAAACAGACCAATCACCAGCACTGAAATTGAAACTGTGATTAAAAATCTTGCAAGAAGCTAAAGCCCAGGATCAGATGGTTTCAAAGGCAAATTCTATCAAGCATTTAGAGAAGAACTAATACCTATCCTTCTCAAAGTCTTCCAAAATATAGCAGAAGGAGGGACACTCCCAAACTCATTCTACGAGGCCACTATCACACGGATACCAAAACCAGACAAAGATACTACAAAAAATAGAAAATTACAGACTAATATCACTGATGAATATACACGCAAAAATCCTCCACAAAATAGTAGCAAAAAGAATCCAACAGCACATTAAAAGGATCATACACCATGATCAAGTGGGGTTTGTCCCAGGAATGCAAGGATTCTTCAGTATACACAAATCAATCAATGTGATACACCATATTAACAAATTGAAGGAGAAAAACCATATGATCATCTTAATAGATGCAGGAAAAGCTTTTGACAAAATTCAACATCCAGTTATAATAAAAACCCTGCAGAAAGTAGGCATAGAAGGAACTTTCCTCAAAATAATAAAGGCCATATATGACAAACCCACAGCCAACAGTGCTCTCAATGGTGAAAAATTGAAACTATTTCCACTAAGATCAGGAACAAGACAAGATGCCCACTCTCACCACTATTATGCAACATTGTTTTGGGAGTTTTAGTCACAGCAATCAGAAGAAAAAGAAATGAAAGGAATCCAAATGAGAAAACAAGAAGTAAAGCTGAAACTGTTTGCAGATGACATGATACTGTACATAGAGAATCCTAAAGATGTTACCAAAAAACTATTAGAGCTAATCAATGAATTTGGTAAACTAACAGAAACAAAAATTAATTCATAGAAATCTCTTACATTCCTATGCACTAATGATGAAAAATCTGAAAGTGAAATTAAGGAAACACTCCCACTTACCATTGCAACAAAAAGAGTAAGATACCTAGGAATAAATCTACCTAAGGACACAAAAGACCTGTATGAAGAAAACTATAAAACACTGATGAAAGAAATTAAAGATGATACAAATAGATGGAGAGAAATACTATGTTCTTGGATTGGAAGAATTAATATTGTGAAAATGACTATACTACCCAAAGCAATCTACAGATTCAATGCAATTTCTATCAAACTACCAGTGGCATTTTTCACAGACGAGAACAAATAATTTCACAATTTGTATGGAAACACAAAAGACCTTGAATACCCAAAGCACTCTTGAGAAAGAAAACCAGAGCTGGTGGAATCAAGCGTCCAGACTTCAGACTATATTGCAAAGCTACAGTAATCAAGACAGTATGGTACTGGCACAAAAACAGAAATACAGATCAATGGAACAGAATAGAAAGCCCAGAGATAAACTCACACATATATGGTCACCTTATTTTTGATAAAGGCATCAAGGATATACAATGGAGAGAAGACAGCCTTTTCAATAAGTGGTGCTGGGAAAACTGGAGAGCTACATGTAAAAGAATGAAATTAGAACACTCCCTAACACCATACACAAAAATAAACTCAAAATGGATTAAAGACCTAAATGTAAAGCTACACACTATAAAACTCTTAGAGGAAAAGATAGGCAGAACACTCTATGACATAAATTACAGCAAGATCCTTTTTTTACCCACCTCCTAGAGAATTGGAAATAAAAACCAAAATAAACAAATGGAACCTAATGAAACTTAAAAGCTTTTGCACAGCAAAGGAAACCATAAACAAGATGAAAAGACAATCCTCAGAGTAGGAGAATATATTTGCAAATGAAGCAACTGACAAAGGATTAATGTCCGAAATTTACAAGCAGCTCATGTAGTTCAATATCAAAAAAAACAAACAACCCAATCCAAAAATGGGCAAAGACCTAAGACATTTCTCCAAAGAAGATATACAGATAACAAACATGTGAAAGAATGCTCAATATCATTAATCATTAGAGAAATGCAAATCAACAGTACAATGAGATATCATTTTACACTGGTCAGAAGGGCCATCATCAAAATATACAAACAGTAAATGTTGGAGAGGGTGTGGAGAAAAGGAAACCCTCTTACACTGTTGGTAGAAATGTAAATTGATACAGTCACTATGGGAACATTATGGAGGTTCCTCAGAAAACTAAGACTAGAACTACCATATGACCCAGCAATCCCATTCCTAGGCATATACCCTGAGAAAACCATAATTCAAAAAGAGTCAGGTACCACAATGTTCATTGCAGCTCTATTTACAATAGCCAGGACGTGGAAGCAACCTACGTGTCCATCAACAGATGAATGGATAAAGAAGAGGTGGCACATATATACAATGGAATATTACTCAGCCATAAAAAGAAACAAAATTGAGTTATTTGTATTGAGGTGGATGAACCTAGAATCTGTCATACAGAGTGAAGTAAGTCAGAAAGAGGAAAAGAAATGCTGTATGCTACCACATATATATGAAATCTAAAAAAAAAAAAAAAGAAAAGAAAAAATGATCATGAACAACCTAGGGGCAGGACAGGAATAAGGATGCAGACCTACTAGAGAATGGACTTGAGGACGTACAGAGGGGGAATGGTAATCTGGAACAAAGTGAGAGAGTGGCATGGACATATATACACTACCATATGTAAAACTGATAGCTAGTGGGAAGCAGCTGCATAGCACAGGGAGATCACCTCGGTGCTTTGTGACCACTGAGGGAGGTGGGATAGGGAGGGTGGGAGAGAGGGAGACGTAGGAGGGAAGAGATATGGGGATAAACGTATATGTGCAGCTGGTTCACTTTGTTATAATGTAGAAACTAACATCATTGTAAAGCAGTTATACTCTAATAAAGATGTTTTAAAAAAAGCTACCCTAAGACAAAAGAAAACACTATAAAATATAAAATACAGTTAATATATATTTGATTGACTAAATGTGAAAGCAAGTTTATATCAAGGTCTGGGGATATGGAGAACTTCATGCTTTCCTGGAACTCATTCATCCAAACTGGAAACAAAATTAGCAGTATTTAATCAATTTTAAAATGATCATTCCCTTTGAGGGAGCATGAGCAATTCTTCTACTTGTTGTGTACCACAGCAAAGCTCTTACACAGATCCCCAAAGAGGCGTATACTTGGGTCTTCATGGAAGCTTTATTTGTGGTAGCAGTGAGATAGTAGCATCCCATATTCTATCATCAAGGAAATAGATATGAGAAATATGCAATATGTTACATGCCTTTGACAGTAGAGTGTGATATAAGCACAAGTCCTGAGTTAGACTATTAGCAATATGGGTACATCTTGAAAACTGTGGAATACAATAAGTATCAAATTGAATGCAATTTCTATCACAATAACAATAATACAAATTAAAAGACAGATATATACAAACCACACTACTCATAATTTCAAGGATAATGACAATGTCATATGAGCCAATAGAGTGAGCATATATGGGAAATTTCTCTAATGGGAGAGATGACAAGAGGAGAAGCAATAAAATAAAATACAAATATGTGTGGTGCCTTCCACAGATGAAAAATAAAGTGCTTTTAAAGAGGTATACGATGAGCTCAACACTAAAAATTATATTAGCACATAGCGGTTTCATTAAAAATTTGTGTGGAAACTTTATACTGAGATTTAAAATCATTAATAATTCATGTATTTCTACCAATAGCACTCTATTGTTTGAACATAAATAAAGTTAAATAAAATCAACAAAAATATGAGAAAGTAAATTAAAATTTATTTACCAGTTTTCCATATTTTTTAGGAGCAGACTCACACGTTTTAATTAATATGCATATTACTTTGATTGTAAGGTTTTCAAATAATTATAGAAAAATCTGATAATAGTATTTGCTTAAGAATAAGTGATTCAGTTGTTAAAACTATCAAAGTTAATTTTAGAATAAAGGATATCATATGCTTTTACAAATTATTAAAAGGAATTCTACAGATGGTTTATTTTATTAAATATAACACTATCAATCAATCTTACCAATCTAATCAATTTAACGATCTTTTTAAATGGTGAAATGATTTAAAACCCCACTCTTGGGCTTCCCTGGTGGCGCAGTGGTTGAGAGTCAGCCTGTCGATGCAGGGGACACGGGTTCGTGCCATGGTCTGGGAAGATCCCACATGCCACGGAGTGGCTGGGCCCGTGAGCCATGGCCACTGAGCCTGCGTGTCCGGAGCCTGTGCTCCGCAATGGGAGAGGCCACAACAGTGAGGGGCCTGCGTACCGCAAAAAAAAAAAAAAAAACCCACTCTACCTACAAAAAATGACCTATAATAACTACTTAATATTTACAGGAAAACACATTTCCTGTAAAGATGAATTTTAAGTTATTATTTCTATATATTGATGGAGATATTAGTAGAGTGTAAAACAAATTGTTTTGGAAGTGAAATATGTGACACTACTTCCTATACATCCATAGAAAATTCACCTAAGTCTTCTCAGTTTCAGACTCCTCACCTGAAGCCCGAACATATTTATTATTTATCTTTTTTTAAAAAAATAATAATTATAAAAATTTTAAAAATTAGAAAATAAAGCTAAAATGTATGATTTCATTTAGTCAACAGTGTTTTAGCACATATATACATGTTTTCATTAACTTATTTATTAACTTACTAATCATGCAAGCATGCATATCTCACTATTGACAATACATTTACTCTGTTCTGATTTCAGCAATATCTCCCTTAAATTCTTCTTTCATATTATAGCCAAGGGTTCATTTTATCCCTCTGTACATGTATATTGCTCTCTTTCACTAATAGAATAAAATTTAATATTTCACATATCAAACAAGGTCCCAACAAAACTCAATACTACTTATCCCTTCAGTTTTATCTTTCAACATTCTTTCCTTAAGTATTACATGTTTGTGTCTGGCTACCTACATCACACATTATAATGTATTGGTGCTTTTTCTTATGCTTTTCTTACAGACTTGAATTTATTTTCCATTTATCTTTGCCTTTACAACACTTCCAATTTTCTGCAAAATATAAATGTCATCATATATACTAGAAAGTTTCCTAGCCTTGAGATTTTGACTTTAATGCCCCAAATTTTATGGTCCTCAAGTCTTGCCTCTAACTTCATACTTACTTAATAACAATAAAATTTACACTGTAGATTTATATGTCAACCTCCCCCTTTGAGTAATAATTCACCAAAGAGCAAGGCCTTTTCCTATCAATATGTATATTACTAGTCATAATATATTGCCTAGAAATGAACATGAGCACAATAATTAATTTTAATTCAATAAGTAAATCAATATATTAGAAATTAACATGGCAAATGCATTCAATAAATCCAAAGAACTCTACAAGCTTAAAGCCCAAATTAATTGAATTAAAACTCCAGATTTCCACTTGATTTTCAAAGATGGCATGCAAAGATGCAAAGGAGCATTACCCTGTCAAGTTGGCTATACTCATGAACAAACAAATATTCTTAATTATCTGATACTTTAGAAATGATTTACACATCTTTTATGCTTTTATAAAGCACTTAGAAAAACATCATTGAAGAAATATGAAATAATGTTATAGTATGCTAATCACTACATGTCTATATGTGTTGTAAAAATATGCTGATTAGTCTGGGACATTTTCAACAAAATTATACTTTCTTCTGTGTCTTATAAAAATCATGTCAAAAACATAAGTTTTCTGGCAATGCTGAGCCATCTGTTTTGTTCAGATCTTATCATTGCTTTGCTCTGTGCAACAATAATTAAGTATGTCGGCAGTAGGAGAAATAACAGTTGGATTTCTTTAGAAGATTAACAGCATGAACAGTACAGCTAAGAAGGGAATTTTCCCACAGATTCCAAAAATATCCCACCTTTATAACTTTATAGCAGAGGAACTTATAGAGCCACCCACTCTCTCCTATCTACCACCAAATGGTCACAAAATCTTCAATGCATGCAGCACTTTCCAGAGGGTCGTTTTTTTTCTTCTGAAACAAGAATGGTTACTACTGTTATATTACCTCTATCTTATAATTATCATTTTTATCTTCTTTTTTCTTATTTCTATCTTTGTATTTTATATCATTTCTTTTCTTTTCTCATTCCCTTTAATCTGGCATCTATTTTTAGGTACATCTATTTAAAATAATTTAAAATTTTGGCATCTGACACCAAAAACACAGGCGACAAAAGCAAAAATAAGCAAGGGGGAACTAAAATGTTTCTGAACAATAGAGGAAACAAGCAACACATGAAAAAGCAAAGTGGGACAAAAATATTTGCAAACCATATATCTTATAAAAGGGTTAAAAATGCAACATATGTAAGGAACTCATACAACTCAATAGCAAAAAAACAAACCTCATTATAAAATTGGCAAAAGACCTGAATAGACATTTCTCCAAAGAAGACATACAAATGGCCAACAACAAATGACTAACAGATATATATAATGTGCTCTACATCACCTATCATCAGGAAAGTCAGGAAAATACAGATCAAAACTATAATGAGATATCACCTTACATTTCTTAGGATGTCCATTATCAAAAATAATAATAATATGTGTAGGTGAGGATGTGGAGTAAAGAGAAACTTTGTACACTGTTGAGGGAAATGTAAATTGGTGCAGCCACTACAGAAAACAGTATAGATTTTCCTCAAAAAATTAAAAATAGAATTACTATATGATCCAACAGCCTCACTTCTGGGTATATATTCAAAGGAATTGAAAGCAGGAGCTCTAAGAGATATCTCTACTCCCATGTTTATTTCAGCATTATTCACAATATCCAAGACATGGAAACAACCTAAATGTCCACTGATGGATAAAAGAATAAAGAAAATGTAGTATGTGCATACAATGGAATATTACTCAGCCTTAAAAAAAAAGTAAATTCTGCCATTTGTGACAACATGGATAAACCTGGAGGACACTATGCTAAGTAAAAAAGCCAGAAACAAAAGAACAAATATTACATGATACCACATATATGAGGTATCTAAAATAGTGAAACTCATAGAAGCAGAGAGTTATCAATAGGATGGTGGTTGCCAGGGCCTAGAGGTGGGGAGAAACAGCAAAGTATTAGTCAAAGGGTATGAAACAGCATAGTGCCTAAAGTTAACAGTATTGTATTGTATACTTAAAAACTTACTAAGAAGGTAGATCTTATGTTGTGCTCTTTTCATAAAAAATAAAATAATGATAAAGAAGATGGGAGAAAACTTTTGGAGGTGATGGATATGTTTATGGCATAGATTCTGATGAAGTTTTCACAGGCATATATTATCTACAAACTCATCAAGTTCTATACATTAGATATGTAAAGCTTTTCGTATGTCAATCATACCTCAATAAAGTGGTTTAAAATTTTTTATTTGCATTTTTCAACTGAATCTCAAATGTATACTTTTGTTCTTAAAAATATGTTTCCTCCATTGTTTCCTAAGAAGATGCCTTAATTTGCAATCAGTCTTAACATTTAGATTAACATCTTGGTTTTGATTAGAGACAGAGTAATATTTTATATAGAAGATTCTGTTTACATGCCCGAAGGATTTCTCTAATATTGCATAAGAATCAAGTTCAAATATTCTAATTTCATTATAAATTGTTGAGTATTATACATTTTCTAATTTTCTCATCACATCAATACGATGCTCAGTTTTCTTCAAATTTTTAACTCCAAATTTGAGGTATATATATATATATATATATATATATATATATATATATATATATATATATATATTTGTAAATTTATTGTTTTAATCCATAGTTAAGTTATACCAAATTCATCCTTGCTATCTAGATTAAATTAGAAATTTTAATTCAAAATCCTGATTTGGCATGTTTCATATAAATATCAAGATTTTTCAGTTGAATTTTTCAGTAATTGTATCTGTTTGGTTTTATATAAAAATAAAATACAAGTACGTATGTCACTTTCTTGTATTTTGTATACTTAGTTTTCGTGTTTGTGTTTATGTATGTGTGTACGTTTCCTTCTTGAAGCCTGCCACAAACTAAATACATGATCACAAATACATATAGTCAGAGTTCTGTAAAGGGCAAACCATTTTAAATCATGTTACAATTCTTGTTTGCTACAACCTTCAGCAATTTGTAAGATATATTGCAATGAAAATTCCAACTGAAAAAAGTTATTCCCTGGGCATCTCTCACAATATTTTGTGTATTATATCTAGTGTTTCTTTCTTAAAAAAATACTTTTGGATTTTCTATCTGAAAATTGACATTTTGGTTTTTATTTTTTTTAATCAATTCAAATTTGGGACTAAATACAAAATTTCATTTTCTACACTTTTATGAAAACATATCAAAAAGAAAGCCATCATCCAAGAATATGGAGGAAAGATTGAAATATGCCTTTATAATGACAAGTTAAAGTAAAAACATACATATGTGTACATATTTATACATATTATTTTAAAATTTTGATTATAGGCTAATTTTATTGGACATTTTTCCAACTAAATGTAAGCTATTGATTGCCTCATGACTATGACTTTCTTTAAATAACCCCATTAATACTCTGAGTTAACATTTATGAAATCTAGCATTCTATAGATCTATTTTAAAAGTTAATTTTGTTCTCTGCCATATATTATGCTGTTAAACATATCCAGTGAATTATTATATTTTTAATTCAGTTTTTTTTATTCAGTCATAATTTCTATTTGTTTCTTTTTTCATAGTTTCTACTTCTCTGCTAAGTTTTTCTATATTTTCTTTCATCATAAGTGTATTTCATCCCTACCTTTGTATTCAATACGATATCCTTGTAACCTTTTAATGAATCATCCTTTTATTCTTATACTTGTTGAAATGGTTTCTCTTACTAATTCTTTAATAATAGAATAATAGCCAACCTTTATTGAATGACTAGTATATACCAAACATCATTATACTACACTATATTATCTATTCACATATACAGGAATACTGTGCTTTTTTTTTTTTTTTTTTTTTTGCACTTCACAGATACTATGTTTTTTAAAAATGAAAGGTTTGTGATTAACATGCATTAAACAAATCTATAGATGCCATTTTCCAACAGCTCACTTTGTGTCTCTATCTCACATTTTGGTAATTCTCACAATAGTTCAAAGTTTTTCATTATTATTATGTTTGTTATGGTGATCTGTGGTCAGTGATCTTTGATAATGTTCTTTCAAAAAGATTATGACTTGATAAAGGCTCAGATGATGGTTAGCATTTCTTAGCAATAAAATATTTTTTAATTAAGGTATGTACATTGTTCTTTTAGACATAATGCTATTACACACATAATAGACTACAGTATAGTGTAAACATAACTTTTATATGAACTGGGAACACAAAAAGTCACATGACTTGCTTTATTGTGATATTTGCTTTATTGCGGTGGTCTGGAATCAAACCTGTAGTATCTCCAAGGTATCCCTGTATTATATACTATACTATTATATATATTGTACTACAAAATATGTATTATTTATCCTAGTTTTGTTTATCACAGAATAGTGTAGCACAGTCTTGAGAACCAAATTCCTGAGGTTATATTTCAGTTTACTCACTGCATCATAGATGACTGGGTAACAACTAGAGATTCATTTCCCTTCCATAGTAAGAATCTTTTTTCTTGAAACTGGCTGCCTTACTAAGAAACATATTTTATCATATCTTCTAATTTCTCATATCTCATAGAGGAGGACGTGGACTTAGGTTTGTCTAATGTAACATGTGTCAATTCCAGGTCCCAGTTAAGTGTGTTGTATGATTTCCTCATGCTTTCTTCTTTCTGACTGCAAACTCAGTGGTGTCAGGGTCAACTAGAAACCACAAGATGGCAGAGGTACAACATGGCATCAGCTAGTGACCTTCACTTCCACTTCAAGGAGGGCTTTGTAGGGGAGCCAACTGACCAGAAATATTTCCATTGGATTTGACCTAAATAAAACCAAACCTTTATTTTATTATTTCACTGAGATTTGGGACTTGTTTGTTATAGCAGTTAACCAATACTGATTAAAGTATGACCTTTTACACATTATTTACCCTTGTGATAACACAGATTCACTATTTATTAAATAAGCATATTGAATAATTAAATGAATTCATCTATGTGGACCACATAGATTAGATTTTGGTGCATAGTAAGCACTACCTAATTACTTGTTATAATAATTATTTGTAGTAGTAATGTAAATTTATGTGGCATGTACTATACCAATTATGCACATAGGGAAATTGGTCAATCAACTAGCAGCTCCTTTTGAGTCTCTTCAGTTTGTAAGCAATTATAAAACATGTTAAGTGGAGATTAAAACAATATGCTAGATGTAATCTGATCATTTCTTCACAAATTCTAAAGTATAAAGTAAAATATACTCAAATATCATAAGTGAAAACAACCTCAAAGTCTTGAGCAGATTAATTCTTAATAAAAAGCATTATAGGGGGCTTCCCTGGTGGTGCAGTGGTTGAGAGTCCACCCGCCGATGCAGGGGACATGGGTTCGTGCCCCGGTCCAGGAAGATCCCGCATGCCACGGAGCGGCTGGGCCCGTGAGCCATGGCCGCTGGGCCTGCGTGTCTGGAGCCTATGCTCCGCAATGGGAGAGGCCACAACAGTGAGAGGCCCGCGTATCGAAAAAAAAAACGCATTATAAAGACTACCCAAAATACCATTGCATTATCCTTGGTTTCAAGGAACTTTTGTGTTTAGTTAAATAAATGTTAGTTTATATTGAGTGGCACAATTACTGAAAAAAACTATAGCAAGTCTTGAGTGAGTATTATTTTTATCTGTTTAGACTTGATTTTCAGTAGAATTGAATCTGAAAATTAAGTTCAACTAAAGCAAGTTATGTTTGTGAAGGTGAGTATTACACAGATGGACTGTGGAGCATTTTATATGTAGGCTGCGGGAGGAGTAGAGAGAACTACAGAATCCAAAGAGAAAAGGATGATAGTAGATGGTCTTATCCCAGATAATCTTATCCCAGATAAGATTCACATTGTGAACAATGTGATTCTTATTCCCAAGGCTTTGAATTAGTCAATCTTTAAGAATAGGTTTGTTATAGACTTTTTTTTTTAAAGCTTACCTTCATTTGAAAATGTCTTTATTTCCCTGTCATTTCTGAAAGATAGTTTCAAAGAATAAAAAAATTGAGGTTGACAGTACTTTTCATCCAACAATGGAAAAAGATTGTGCTACTTCCTTCTGCCTCTTTACTTTCAAATAGGAAATCTACACTTATTCAAATTAATGTTCCCCTATAAGTAATGTGTCATTTCTTTCTGGCTGTTTTCCAGATTTTTTTTTGTCTTTAGTTTTCAAAATTGAATTATTGTATGTCTGGGGAGGAATTCTTTTAGTTTTTTTCATTTTAGGGTTTGCTAAGTGTTTTGAATCTGTGGGTTATTTATTTTTCCAAATGTAGGACGTTTTCAGCCATTACTTCTTCAGACCACCTTTTAGGTATATTCTCCTTCTTCTCTTCTCTATGACTCTGATGACACACATGGTGTACCCTTTGCTATTAACACATTGTTCCTAAGCCTTTGTTCATTTTTTTAGTCCATACTTGTTCAGATTATGTGAATTATATTTTCTTTCCACAAGTTTACTGATTCTATCTATGTCATTTCCGGTCTACTACTAAACCAACTGAGTGAAATTTTTGTTTTGTATTTTTTGTTCTGTAATTTACATTTGGTTTTTTATAACATATTAATTTGCAGAGTTTTTTAATTTATTTCAGGAGAATCTTTAATTTATTGTTGAAACATTTTGAAGATATCTGTTTTAAAACACTTGTCAGATACGCCCAACATCTGATTCATCTTAGTGTTAACATCTATTGTGATTTATTTTTCCAGTTTCTTCGTAAGATGAGTGATTTTTTTATGATAGCCTGGACATTTTGTCTATTATATCATTTGACTTGGATCTTATGTAAATATTTTATTTTAGCAGGAATTCAATGTTTAGGTTTAACAAACATGTCTTGCCTTACTCTTGTGTGCTTTGGTTGCAAAGACATTTTCATTTTCAGAGACTTTGCCAGGTAATTTTGGATTTCTTCAGTTATATGCTACCTCTGGGAAATCCAAAGACCCCTGCTGTTTTATGATGGTAGTGAGAGGTTTTCCCCAGTTTGAGCTGTCCAGTGTCTTTAGTTGGGTATGATAGACAAAACAATGGCTCCTCAAAGATGTTAACATCCTAACCCCTGGAACTTGTGAATATGTTATATTACATGGCAAAAGGTGTTTGAACATGTGGCTAAGTTATGGGTCTTGAGATGAGAAGAATATCCTGGATGATCTGGGTAGGCCCAGTGTAATCACAAGGATCTTTAAACAATTGAGACAGAGAGTCAGAGGAGACACAACAGGCAGAGAATCGGAGTGGTAAACTTTGAAATAGAAGAAGGAGCTGCAGGCTGAGAATTTCAGATGTCCTCTAGAACCTGAAAAAGGCAAGGAAATAATTCTTCCCTAGAGCCTCCAAAATAAATGTAACCATGCCCTTACCTTGATTTTAAGATTTCGGACCCCAAAGCAGTAAGATAATAAATTTGAGTTGTTTTAAGACAATATTTTGGTAATGCTTATAGTAGCAATGAATAATAAAGTGGGACACTGCTATTACAAAAACTAAAAATGTGGAAGTGGCTTTGCAATTGGGTAATAGGTAGAGGCTGAAAGAGTTTTAAGGAGCATGATAGAAAAAACCTTGATTTCCTTGAAGAGATTGTTAGTAGAAATATGGATATTAACCACTTTGTTAGTAAGTAAGCAGTAGGAAGTGTAGAACATGATAGATAACATGATTTTCTTAGAGGATATTTAAATAATCAAAAACAGACTATCAGAACAAATATAGATATTAAGAACTTTGCTAGTAAGAACTCAGGAGTGAGGAGTATGGAAGAGAAAACATATCTTGTTATAGAAAACATAAATTGTTGTATAGAGACTCTTGTTAGCCATTAAATATGGGTATTAAAAATGCTGCTGGTGAGGATTCAGAAGGAAATGAGGAATACATTATTGATAAGTAGGAAAGTATCTCTTTGTTATATAACGGTAGAAAGCTTAGCTGGATTGTATCTTAGAGTTATACAGAAAGTAGAATTTTTAAGTGACAAACAAGGGCATTTAGCCAAAGATAATTTCTAAGCAGTGTTTAAGATGAAGCCTGGTTTACTCTTGCTGTTTTCACTTACTGCTGTTACTATAATGTGAAAGAAATGAAATGAACTGAGGAAGAACTGTTAAGAAAAAAGGAAGCAGGATTTGATGTCCGCGGAACTTCTTCACTTATCCAGATTTCAAGAGATGCTAAAATTAGAAGATTAATTGTAAGGCAAGCATGTTCTGGAGACACCACGCTGCTGGTTTTGTGTTTCTTCACAGGTACATAACAAGCTTCTGTTTCCAGGTGGAGCTGCATCTCATCAATTATAAATACTCATAAATTATAGGTTACTTATCAATTACATGTTACTTAATAAGTAACTATCTGTAACCAGGCAGAGATACTTGGATTGTACAATATTCTGAGAGTGCTTCTAAAGGAACAAAAAGTCCTGTTGCACTGAAGATTCTTTGAAGAGATTAGGCATGTCATTCACAGATTCCTCTCAAAAGAAAGCCAGAAATAAAGATGAGATTATCTAGGAAAGATCTGTGTACCAATCTTGTGTCTAATTAAATGATTCCTTGAGACACATATTGTGATGCACAATGCTCTTGTGAATGTTATAACAGCAGAAACGCTGCTGTCTTGCATGGAAAGGGACAGAGACAGGACAAAATAAACTAAAGCTGGCAAACTCCCAAAGTTCTACAGGCAAGTTAATGGCTAATAAAATTACTCAGATGAAAACACATGCTACAATACCTTTCTTGTAAAAGAAGGATGACTCTGAGGGCGGAACCAAGAAGCATGAAGTCAGGGAAGAATTGACTTCAGAACCAGAAACTGTTCTTCTTAGGGCTTAAAACCTGATGGAGTTTGTCAGGCTGACTTTCAAAATTTCTAAGAATTTTTTTTTTCCGTCCATTTTCTCTCTTTTAAAGTGGTTGTGTTTTTATGTGAATTTTTGCTCCGGACGCGCAGGCCCAGTGTCCATGGCTCACGGGCCCAGCCGCTCCGAGGCATGTGGGATCTTCCCGGACTGGAGCACGAACCCATGTCCCCTGCATCGGCAGGCGGACACAACCACTGCGCCACCAGGGAAGCCCCTAAAATGGTTGTGTTTTTAAATGTTATGCCTGACCCACAATTTTATCTTAAGCAGTTAAATTGTTTCTTGAGTTCCTTGGATTTACACATGGAGAGGAATTTTGTCTCAGGAAGTGTTATAGTCAGATCTTCCCTTATATGTAATTTAGATGATGATATTTGGGACTTTGAGGCTGATAAAGTTTAGATGAGATTTTGGATTTTGAAATAATGCTATAGTGGTTTTAGACTTACGGAAATGTTGGGATGGGGTGAATATAGTTTACACGTGGAGAGCACATGAATATCGGGGGACACAAGGGAGACTATAGTAGGCACAATATCCCCCCAAGACATCTACAAGTTAATCTCTGGAACTGTGAATATGTTACGTTACATGGCAAAAGGGACTTTTTGGTGTGACTAAGCTAAGAATTTTGAGGTGAAAAGATTATCCTGGATTATTTGGGTGAGTGCAATATAATTACAAGAGTCTTTATAAGATAGAAGGGGGGACAGAGCATCAGAGAATGATATGTGGTAACAGAGACAGAGGTTGGAATCATACAGTTTGTAGCTGAAGGAAGGGGCCATGAGCCAAGAAGTTCAGACTGAGTCTAGAAGCTGGAAAGCAAGAGAAGGATTGTTTCCTAGAAACTCCAGAAGGAATATAGCACGGACAGCATCTTTATTTTAGGATTTCTGACTTCCAGAAATGTAAGAAAATTAATTTGCATGGTTTTAAGACACTAAATTTGTGGTACTGTTTCAGCAGAAATAAGAACCGAAAAAGTGGGAGATATATCTCAGAACTTCAGGGACAAAGAAGATTTTATGGTTAGACCTTTGCTGGGTCAACTGAAAAAAAAAATGCACGACCTAAAAATTGAGAATTATGTTTTATTTGGCAGACGTACTGAAGATTAAACACAGAATGCAGACTCTCAGATAGTTCTGAGGGGCTGTTTTGAAGACGCAAGGGAGGAGCCAGTGTATATAGGAGTTTTTGCAGAAAACGAAACAAAACAAACAAACAAAAACAGGTAGCCAGAACATCAAAAGATTGCTGTTAATTAAAGAAAAAACAGACATCTCAAGTTAATGAATTTAGCACTTTTCTAAGTACGGGAAGATACAACAGTCTGGGCTTAATGAAATTATTTCTTTAATATGCACCTTAACTATCTAAGGCCAGTATCATGTTTTTCTCCATCCTGTATCCCCTCAGGATGCACTGTTGAGAGAGTGTGGTGGCTGCAGTAGCTGATGGCTTGATAGTCACAACATCCTTTGTCCACAGCTGTGGGGGTATGGTCCCTGTCTCCCTATCCAGCCCCATGATGTCAGGCATGAAGAGTACTTATTTGGTAGGTTCTTGTGGTGTGATCCTCCCTGCCAGTGCTTCTTGGCCACCCTGGTGTCTCTGTATGGAGTATGGATAACTCCATGGCATGGGAACTAAGGAACACTTGTTAAGGTAGAATCTCTCTTGCCAGTGCCACCCATTTATCCCATTATCTCTTAGTCAGGTAGGGAAGTCTGAGAGCCAGCAGGCAAGGAGAATATTTCACCTGTTCACTTATTTTTAGCAGGGCTAGTTTTGTCAGGCTCATCTGTTGTCAAAGGAACTCAGATTTGATCCAGAGATTAAATGATTTTATCTGCCTATTGTTGCCAGATTAGCAACTGTAAACACTCTGAGCCAAGGTCTCCTACCTTCTGTTGCATGGGGAGACATAAGACACTTTGTAGTTGTGTTTTTCCTTCAGTTATGGGGGGGGTCAAACCAGTTCATCCTCACACCACCTCACAGTTGTCCTTAGATTGCCTGGTGTGTTATATCCAGGGTTTTAGTTGTACTTGGCATAAAGGAGCAGGGAAAAATTAGTCTATTACATTTTGGCTGAACCAGAAGTCCGTATATATTTTTATCCTTCCTAAAATTATAGATTTTAATAAAGCATTTCAGACAATATACATATATAAAATTTATATATGCTTTATATATATGTGTACATATATATATATATATATATATATATATATATATATATATATATATACTTTTTAACTATACAAATTGTCGAGTAGACAAAGAAAATATATAGTACTATAGTATTTGAACTCGGAAAGATTCTGTTTCCAAAACCACAAAGATATGAGCAAATGTTCAGAGAAGCTCTCTCTCTCCCACATATTTGGAAACACTCATGTGCCAGCAAATCATACTCCATGCCCCCTGATGTATTACATTAAAAGTTCCACAATGTGAATAATGACAACCTCAAAACATGTTTTCTTTTCTCATCCCACTTACCTCAACAACTGAAGCATGACCTTTTTTAATAACAAGAATATACTTCAATTCAGTTTAAATATCAGAACTGCATCTTTATTCTGGTAGCCTTCTGCCTGCATGATCACATTCAAAATAATTCATATTGCCCCATTAAATATATTTATATTATGCATTTTTTTCTGAACAAGAGTGGTGAAACATAACATACAGCAACCATGAATTATTTCCAACATTTTTAATGTGTTTTCAACAATTATTATTGTGGAAAATTGCTTTTATTTTCATGGATTTAAGTTATGATACTTCCAATTTAAGGTGGAACATGAAACACAGATTTAAGTTCTCCATTCTTAAAGACCCTCTAAATCAGAAATTCATAACCAGGCTCCCTGAGTTTTAATGAATTTAAACTTTGATGTACATATTTATTTTCATTTGTCTATTTCCTTCAATTACATGTACAGGCAAAAACTCCAGTAGTATTAGCAATATTTATGGCTTTATTATCATTAAAAAACACAAGTAGCTTCATAACATATTTTACCCATTGAAGATGTAGAAATTTAGATTATACTGATTACTACCAAATTATTTTACTTTTTAGACCTGAAACTCAATATTTTTATTTAATGCATGACTGGAGATACATTTATTCTTATATTTAAAATGCTGTTGAAAATATTTGTATGATCACTTTTCAGTGCAGTTGTTTTCTGTTTTATTTCTATATATTTTATTTCATGAATTTAAATCATTATTTGGATAACTCCATAGGCTTTACTAGCCTGCCAAAGAGATGTATAGAGCAAATGTATGAGGAACCCCTACTCCAAAAGGATAGTATATATATTTTTAAACCATAATTTCAAAATCAACACAAATGGGAGAAAAAAAATCAAAAACACAATATTGGAAGCCATAATCTGATGGAAGTGGTAACTTAGAAGAGGCAATTGAGCTGAACACTAAATCAACAGAATGTAAAGTGAAGAATGAACAAATTGATATAAAAACTCATCCAAGGGTTCAGGAATTGGCATGTTAGCTGCTCCTGAAAAGTGAAGTGAATGTGGGGTTAACATGGCCTGATGATTTATATTCAGAAAAAAAAAGCAAAAGAAAGGGACACAGTAGCAGTGTAATAAAGGGTTAAATTTAAGTCAGGCGTAAGTCATTATCATACTGTAACTGAGAGGAATAGAATAAAAGTCTACAGCCAGCAATGATCACTCT
The DNA here is from genome assembly GCF_964374135.1 of Grampus griseus. Lineage (NCBI taxonomy): Eukaryota > Metazoa > Chordata > Mammalia > Artiodactyla > Delphinidae > Grampus > Grampus griseus. The sequence continues at coordinate 52,031,676 of NC_139012.1, forward strand.
GCTCCAGAAGCCGGGTTCCTGGATTTGAATGGACAGTCAAACTTATAAGGCAATATGGCATCATCAAAACATTTAGTGATGAGAAATTGTACAGAATATGCAACAACACAGCATGCACTGTAACAGCATGGCAAAATTCTTAGGCCTCCCATACATGTTACCTGAATGTTCCAATAACACTAGACTGGGCTCCCCATGGAGGAAAATGCAGACTGCATACCTTTGGAGTGAATCCATTAGCATTAGAATTCCTCCAGTTTTTATACCCTGCTGGTCATACCCTCCCTCAGAAGTACATAACAAGCTCCCATTCACAGATGGAGCTGCATCTCATTAATTATATATTACTCATCAGTTATAGATTATTTATCAGTTACATGTTCCTTAATAAACACTACCTGTAACCAGGCACAGGTGCTTGGATTGGTAGATAATAACTGAGCAGAACCCTGATTTACCTTGTACTTAGTGTACTTATACCATCCTTGAGTTAATGTGGAAGGAGAGTTTAAGTAAGAGTCAAATCCTTGGGCATTCCTGAACCTAGAGATGGCCAAGCCAGCTGTTAAATATTTAATTCAATACCAAACATTGAAAACTCTAATCTTCATCTAAGAGATTTCTGTAAGATAGACCTATAGACATCCTTTACATGCTAAGTATAGGAAGAACTATCTGAAGAACATAAAGGAAAAGGCCTAAAAACACAACTTTCTTGATTTCAAAGATAGCATCACAACCAGAACAAACTCCAGAGAAGACAAGATCCACCTATATGCATAAGGCTCCCAATTAGCATTTCAGTGGTCAGTTATCAAATATGAGAAAAAGTCAAGAATCAATAGGCATTTCAGATAAAACTTCTAATATGAAAACCAGAAATCAAATCTCACAGATGAAAATGAAAGAATAAAAAATTTGGAAAGAGAAGTTTATAAAAATATATTTATATTCACACTTACTGAAGATAATTCTGTATAAAACAATAATAAAATTTAATGATAAAAGAATAATATTCAGGAAATGTAACATGTTCTTGAAAATTAAAAATGTGATAAAAGTACATTAGAGTCCTTAATTCCATTTCACTCTAAATAGACTATTTTATACTGTTATGCTATTTTATTCTATTTGTCATCTTATTATAGAAAACACTCTTAGAAGTCTGTATATTTGTGACTTCCATACATTTGCCTCCACCTTCTAATTCTGCCCTGTAAAAAACAAATTAATAGGGATTCTTGTCTGCAAGAGAGATCTTCAAATAAAAGAAGTCTTAAAGCATATTTCCCTAAATAGTCTCTTCTAAAAAATAAAAGCTTCTGTTGCATTAAAGTTTTCATTTTGTAGGAGAAATTAAACCTATCTTTTGTACTGTTTATTTATATGTTTGTTTTTCAAAACATCATTTGTTTAATACAGAACACAAACACATTATCCTGAGATAGTAAATCTTTTTCTGTAAAAAGTTGTATAATATGTATAATAAATATATTAAGTTTGGTCACATATGGCCACTGTAATATATTCTTTGTTTTTGTGTTATATTTTTAAATAATCAATTAAAAATATTTTTTATGACTCCAAGGCTATACAAAAACAAGCTGCAAGCTGGATTTGACATTCAGGCAATAGTTTACCAACCTCTGATCTAATCCACCAAAGAAAGCTTTTCTGATTAAAAAAAGGTCATCAGGGCTTCCCTGGTGGCGCAGTGGTTGAGAGTCTGCCTGCTGATGTAGGGGACACGGGTTCGTGCCCCAGTCCGGGAAGATCCCACATGCAGTGGAGCAGCTGGGCCCGTGAGCCATGGCAGCTGAGCCCGCGCATCTGGAGCCTGTGCTCTGCAACTGGAGAGGCCACAACAGTGAGAGGTCCATGTACTGCAGAAAAGAAAAACAAACAAACAAAAAAACAAACAAAAAACGTTCATCAAAGTAATGTAATCTTTAAATTGTATTCGCATATTGAGTGAGGACACCACAAACCTTGAATTATAGTGAGTTTATGGACACTAAAATCTCAGTATCTTTTCCACATTAACTCATCATAAATCTACATATCTATCAAGATGTGGATAGCTAAAATTTTTTATTTACTTTACTCCTCATCTTTTTTAGATAAGAAAAGGTATCAGTTAACTTTTTTTAAAGCTGTATAGAACCAGATGGTGAATATTTTACACTTTGTGAGTTTAAACCACTCTGTTGAACTCAATTCTATCCTTGTCATAGGAAAGCAGCCATAGGCAGAACATAAATAAATGAACATGATTGTCTTGTAATTAACCTTTATTTATAAAAAATCCCATTTCCAACTGTCATTACAGGCTAAAAAATCATTTTATTTAGTGATGCTGTTGCTAATGGATTAAGTATTTCTCCCAGTTTCTGGTAACCCGAAAAGCATATGTATTTTCTGTTAAAGTGAAAACAACATGATAAATAGGAGAGGTGGAAGGTTTTCTCTTAAGTTTAATGACAATTTGAAAATATATATCACACTCTTAAACTGGAATTCAGATATATATGGGAAACTATTGTTATGGGAGTTTCCAATCATTATCATTTATTTATATATGCATGTAAAATGTATTTACATGTATTTATATATGACACATAATGTATATTTACATATATATGTATACATATGTATTAATTTTATTTGGAAAATAAAAGCTGTTCTGTTAAATTAAGTGTTCAAACCATTTCTCTAGCCCATACATATTACACTAAAATGGTTTTACCTGTTGCATTGTATCAAATACCTTGTGAAATCAATGTCTGTATACTATCATAGTTCCTTGTATATTTTATAAATAAATAAATATATATATATTATTTATATATAAATAAATTTATATATAACCAAACAAGTGCCAATTAAACTTGTAGTAGTTGTCGACTGAAAAAAAAATGCACAACATGAAAGTTGTGAGTTAAGTTTTATTTGGGGCAAAATGAGGACTATAGCCAGGGGGCAACGTTTCAGATAGCTCTGAGAAACCACTCGGAAGAGGCCGGAGGAATGGTCTGTATATATGTGATTTTGGTGAAGGGAGTTACATGCAATCATGCACACAGTTTTGCAGACGTTTGCTGCTAGCCTTGTGAATATTACTGCTAGTTACAAGGAGCAGACATCACCATGAAAAATTTGAGTGCTTTTCTAGATACGAGGAGATGCAAGAATTGGGCTCATAAAATCTTCTCCTGAAAATATCTTTCTGAAGACCTGTTCTGCCAGTTTTTCCCCCGAGCACAGAGTGCCTAATTCCTGATTTCCACCCTGAACTCCATTCAGGGGATGTTGAAGGTCAGCAGCTTCAGTAGCTCATGATTTAATCCTTGTAGATAGAGGTAGAAGGCAAGTGCCAAATTGTAGTTGGCATAGTAAAGATTGTTTAGCTTTCATTTTTAATAATATATGTTATACCATATAACATAATTTCTCGAAAGTCAAATTCTCTCATTCACTTTTCTTCACACACTGATGAAAAGATGCTCTAACACCTATCTGTACCTCTAAATAACCCTCCTAATTCAATCTATGTGTCTGTACTTACCCCCTTGTATTTTTTCCATCCAATTCTGAAACACAAGCTCAAATCACTGTTCTAACTAAATAAAAATATGTGCAAAAAAATAAGATAGAGGAAATCAATATGAAGAATCTTTATAGTTTGATGAAGAGTTGTGTTGGCTAAAAAAAGTAAACTTATAATATTTGTCCCCCACCAAATGTTATTAGAAAATTAATTTGTCTGGTAGAAGTTAATGGTGATATCAGATTATTTTAATTTTCTAATAGCCAAACCAGTATCAGAGTAAATCCAAATTTGCTTCCTTTATCTCTTAAAGGAAATACTTTTCTGTCTTTATTATGTGGACATGTAAATATAACAACTTACTAAACCATCAACATTAAATTTATTCCCATTTTATTGCATTTGAGCAACTATATTAGCTAATTATAGGAATAAAGCAAGGTCATTACTTAAAGTAACATAGAATTCAAGCATCTTCTTCCTCTTGTTTTGCTCTTCATATCTAGCTGGAAGTAATATAAAGTTGAATTAGCTGATGAAATTAATTTAAACTAGCCTAAGTCCCTATCAATCTTTATTTTGTGATAATAATATTTTTAATCTGTAAAATATCATCAAGTAAGAATGTAGAATTTTGGAAACAAGCATATTTTTTTAATTAGATAATTATTAAAATTAAACATATGCATATTAGACCAATTCTAGTAAGTTAAATTAATATTTATATTATCTAAAAGAATCTAGAATTATACTATCCAATATGGTAACCAATAGTTTAATGTTGTTTAAACTGAATTAATTAACCTTAAATTAATTAAAAGTTGAATTCTTTGAACCACTGGTTTGAAGGATAATTTATGCTTACTTAGGTTCTTGCAAAAAAATAAGACAAATTCATCTATTAAAAAGAAGACTAAATGACACTGACATTACATATATAATGTGTCATATATATGTATTTATTGTGTATCCAAAATACACATATATGACACATTATATAATATCAGTGTTGTTATACATATATATATGTGTATTTATACATACACATACAATAATACATTATGTGTAACACTAAGTTGAGAGAGAAGTATAAAATGTACAGTAGGAATTCAGACAAGGAAAAATCACCTTTAAATAAAGAAATAAGTGGGATAATGTTTCATGGTGTAGGCATCATTTGCCAAAACTTTGAAAGAGTAACAGAATTTCACTTAATTAGCATGGATAATGGCAGTATCAGGGGAAAATGTGAGCAAAATTAGGGAATATGAGTATAGGATGTGCAAAAAAGAATTAGCTAGAAACTTGAGTACAGAAAGTTGTGTCAGTAACTGGGAAAATAAGAATGGGATTTCCCCCCTAGTTCTAGCAAAAATATTCACACAAAAGTGAGGAGTGTCAAAGCAAATTTTGTACCAGACAAACTTAAACAGACAGACAAGGAATACTATCCAAACTATTGCAATAGGGAAGAAAGGTTCAACTCAACACAACTGAAATAAAAGTGCTTAAGCATTAGGGTGAAATAGTGGAAAAAATATTGAAGGACTTTAGGGGGAAGGTTAATCAATGGGATATGTAAAGAACATTGAGTTTGCAAATATTTTTTTCTCTGTGATTTGGACTCTGTGTCTGATAATTGGTGCCTATCAAAATTGCTCCTACCCTCCCACAGGAATTGAGAGATAGTGGTCCTACTTCCTTAGAAGTTTACACACCAAAGGGATGGTTTCCAAGTGCTTGAGCAACTTGTAAAATTGGCAAGGGACTGGGAGTAGATTTGCATACATTTCAAAAAGGCAGAGAAATAATTTACAATTGCAAGCTTTCTAAGTAAGTTCTCTAAGAAAAAAATAAGATGAAGTGCCTATAGTCAGGAAGAAATCTGTGTAAAGTTTAACCACGCCTAGTGGAATATTAAGGCCATTTTGGTCAGTGGGAAACACACAATCTGGAATAGTCTGAATCTTCTCAAGAGTATGGGTGATGGGTGTAGAGGACTTTAGAAGTCTTACAAGTTTCCTTGTAAAAGTCCTCCCCAGAGGAACATTGTATGAAATCAAACAGAAATGAATAAAATGTCTTATAGTGTTAGGTGAAGAATCCTTGGGCATCTTCTTAATTAACTTATCCTTCTGCATATGACTAAACTACTTTTTTAAGCTTAAATAAGTTACTCAATGTCACAATTAAAGTAATAGCTGAGTTAGAATCAGAACTTAAATCTCCTGTAGTTAACTTAGCAGGGAAAATAACCAAAATAGATTAGCTCGAATTTGCGGTTAGCTATCATCATGTTTATATTTTAGAAATAAGAGAGGAAATAGAGAAAATAATGTCTTACACTATGCGATTCAAACAGGGGTAGAGAAAGAGATAATTAGATACTAGTAAACATGATATTTAAGAATATTCCAGTACAAAGTTCATAACATAATCTGCTCTTTATTATCAAATGGCATGCTATGTCAAAAGACTCATTATTTTTATTGCTTTCAATTTACTTTCATAGCAAAGCACAGCATGATATCCACATGGTTTCCTTGCATATCAAATATTTAGGCTATTAATTTTGTTATTAGGCACTTTTTTTTCCTATTGGAAGAGTAAGCACCTATAGAGTTCCTCCTCTGGATTTTCTTTCAAATAGACATGAAAATTATAAATCATATACAACTGGATTTTAACCACTGGTATTGTGGATCAAAGAAGCCTTAGACTACAAACTTCAGTAGCTAAGACAGAAAAATAACTGAGGGACTGCTCTTTTGCATGCTCCAGACGATTCCTCCTGCCTTTCAGTGTTCTTTCTTGTTGGGACTGCAACTTGGTCAGTTTGTTTTAATCCACATCCCTAACAGCAAGACACAACAAAAAGCTGGCAAAACACCATCTGGGTCAGATCAAAGGCAGAGTTGGGCTGAGTGACATCAACATACTGAAGGACTAATGTTGCCAAGAATCCCTCTGCTCATTACAGGCAAAATGTCACATTGACTGGTCTTTCTTCTTTAGCCTTTCAAACCTTATGAAGCCTTTCAATAAGTTAAAGTTCATAACAGGTGTTTAGCACAACAGGTGAGTACATTAAACACTGAGATATAGACTTTTATGACAAAAATTCCTTTCTGTTTTCAGTTTTTATGTCTTTTCTTTGGTTTAAGATATATTTCCTTCTTTGAATACCTATAAAAACAGGTATGTATACGTATAATTTATAAATATAAGGATGTATCTCTATGACTGTCTATAAATAATGTAGTAGCCAAAGGTGATTCAAAGAATGCAGTTATATCAACTGAGACCTTTTAATTTACAGCACAAATTAATATATTCTGTTTATCCATTATATTACATGTGGCTGAAAAATAAATCAATGAGACAGAAACATAAGTTTGAAATTTTGGAAATTTAGGAAAATCTCTAGTTGAGCAAAAACATTTATTTAAAAATTCAACACATCACAGGTTTCTTTATTCTAACTAATACTTATTAATAATATGCTGGGATGTATACCAATAGAAGATTTTAAGGTTTGAAAAAATTTTGTAATATTCCATATGTTTTCTCCAGGAAGTATTTTCATGAACTTGCTTCTCCAGTCTGTCAACACCACTGTCTCTCTTTAAAGCAAATCATTATATCTACCTACGTGCACATTGGTGAAAAAACACACATATACATATACATGTGCATGTACATAAACATACAGAGTGAGAGTATGTGAGAGAATCATCCAAACTAATATTAAATTTGCTGGTCTCAATTTGAGAATGAAATATGAAGGTGTCAGCATATTTGCATTGTTAATGATGGTCAAATACACAGTTAACATAAATTAACTCTTTTGTATCAATCCTAAGTTTAATTGAAGAGTTTCAAATATATATTTTTTTAGTCACACCCACATCTACTTGAAAAGCCTCTACAGAAATCAAAAGCAAGTTATAATATTGCAGGAGCTGGTTAAATTTTTACTGTTTCCAGACTCATTATAAACATTGTCATCAGTACAAAGATAGGTTGTTTCCTTTTCTCTTTTTGTTACATTTCTCAGGCTTCCAGAAAATGTCATTTCCATACAAATTACCCTTCTGCAACATTCATTGAAACATTTTTACTGAGAATCTAGCTGGCTCTCAATCTTCTCAGTTATCTATGAGAAATCTTGGAAGGGTCGAAACAGCAGAATAACGTATTGTTTTAATATAAAATATGAAAAAGCAAGAATATAATATTTTTGTATAGTAAGAATGTTACAGAGGAAAAATACGGAAATAGAATATATTATTATGTGTTAAATAGAATTATTAAACTAATAACTGGTACAAATTAATCGATTTTTATTACAACTTCCATGTAACAGTTTCATCATCCTCTTCTGAATCTGTACTTCCAAGAAATGAACTATTTAGATCAAATCAGTGAAAATTCTAGCAAATGGCAATTTTTCCATTTGTTGCAATGTCTGACTTCCTAACAGTGGAAACATATTGTGTGACTTAATAGTAATCCTCAACAATGGAAATGAAAGCATTATACTTTGTTACAATGATATAATTGTTATATCCAGATTAACTTTTCCAAACTATTTTTGACCTATAAATACTTTTGACAGAAATGTGCATTTTATAAACCATGTGGGGAAATTTAATCATTTGGGGGATATCATTAAAAAAACATAATAAAGAAAAAAATTAACAGCGTATTATTAACTGCTATTATAAATTAATTTAAACATTCTACTCAATTATTTTAATCACACATGAAGTTCTATTTTGATTTGAACCCATTTAACAAGTGATTCACACTGGCTAATTTAATTATGTGAGAATATATATGATTTGAAGATACAATATAACATATTACATTTGGGAGTGACCATTTATATGAAAACTGCAGCATCAGATAAAAATAATACAGTGGATTTTTAGCAAATCCACTGTATTATTTTATAATTTCTATGTTTTATAGTAAAACTCACAATAAGTGAAAATAATTCAGACTTGTATTTATTAGCATTTCCCTGCAAATAGCATATAATAGGTAAATATAGTCTTATTCGCAAATAACAAAATAATAAACTGGATTATCATCACTGTATTTTATATTTTTAATATTTGCCTTACTGGCAAAATTACTTTTAAATATTAAAATTACTTTCAATAAGTAATTTTTAAAGTTTCATCAAATATTTGTAACTCTTAGAATGGGCAAAAATCACCTTGGGGAAAATTTGGAGAAATATCAGTATTTTATGCTGTTAATTTTCATTTTAATATCAGTGTTCTTTTTGCTTTCTCTGATAACCAGTGGTTCATTTAAAAAATGCACTTTCTAAATGATATTTTGTTATTACTTCATATGGACATTTATTTTCTCTACTGTTTCTCTACTACTCATTTTTTTCTTGATCACTCCAATACATCTTTAAGAGTTCCATTCCAAGGTGACTGCCCTTCAACAATTATTTTGTCAATTAAAAATAGCATTTCTCCTTTTATCTATATCTATTTTCTGAAATGACTTCATAGAACTACTTCAAAAATGCATGAGGGATATCAAACTATAGGTGAGTGTTAGGATATCTCTCGATAGGTTAGTAGAGATGTGAACAGTAAAAGAACCACACACTGTAAATATAAACAAGTATGAGGGACATGGAATTAGGAGGTTAATCAGAAGAAATTCAGTTTTCTTAGATGATAAGTTAGACATAAAGCATGTCCTCCTTGGATTAGAAAGACTATATCTGCCTCAAGCCTGGATAATTTCCTGGAGTGCATCTCCTATCTCCACCATTAGCAAAACTGCTTCCAAACACCTCAAAATAGAAAGGAGTGTGGCATCTAGTAAAGTTCTGGGTGAATTATGAATGATATCATTCCACTTTCCTGGCTTGGACAAATCACTTGCTTACAGTGTTCCCACCTATGTGTGGAAAAGAAGAATAAAGTAATTATTGAAACTACTGTTGTATATTTAAGGTAATAATATGCTTAAAAAGGAATAAAATCAGCTTTATCTTGTTAATAAAATATCTAGATAAAATGAGTATGTAGTATTTTGTTTCAGGGAAGGTACACAATTTGAAAATTTCAGTGCTCTGAAGCTAGTCCAGAGAACATGGTGAAGGTGCATTACCAAGGTGTTTCAAAAATCTAATAGAACAATCTATTGGATTCCTGTTCTGACTCTTTTACTCATTCAGACAGGTTTGACCCTGATCTAAAATGAATCAGATAATCAATCATCACAACAAGCAACCTTAGTTTTTATCAAAGGAAGACAATCACAAATATTACCAAGAAAACAAACCTTCTCACAAAATTACCGAGAAAACTATCTATCTTGCTATCTCCAAGTCCAAAGTTCCTTTAGAAGTCTCTTCTATAAAGTCACAGTATCTGGCTTCTTCTCCTCATCCTTTTTGTATATTTCTCTCATATACTGCTTACACATAATTTAGCAGCTCATGCTTTTTTCTAACATCACATTCAAATATTCTCCATCATGCCCAACTGTAACAATTACATCTTTATATGACCTATATTAACATGTATTTATATAATCATTACATCCTATTTTTCCTTACCAGAATTGTATAGAGTTCTCTTCTGATAACTTCCATGTGGTTCACACTTGGGGAATAGAATGACCCCTTCCACCAGTGAAAAAGAACGGCAATTATTATTCAGATATCCAGAGCTACTATCTAGTGGAGTAATAACTAAAGAAGTAGAGCTCAAATTCTCAAGGACACTCAGTCTGGCAAACAACAGAATGGAAAAGACTAAAACAGTATTTCTTTGAATATTAGCTCTTGGCTCACTTGCATCAAAATCAAAAGGGGAACTTTATAAAAAACACCACTTTTGGATTCCATCACAACCATAATTAATCTGAAATTTAGGGGGGTGGTTCTCAGACTATTTATTAACAAGTTTATCAGATTACAATACACACTAAAGTGTGAGAAACATTAAAATGAGGATTTCAAATTAAGGTACAGATGATGAATAAGAAAAAAATCTGTAACAGCGTATCTTCTTCGTGGTTAGAACTTAAAATTTATGAAAAAAATAAAAAAGAAGCAGGAAGGGAAGGTGATTTTTATATAAACTACCTATAGAGGTTTAAAGATGTAGATTTCATTAACCTTTGAGAATAGGTGTTATTTTTAAAGTTTGTTTAAAACTTTCCAGTTTGGGAAAATGCCAAAATGGCATTGATAGCCAAATATAGCTCAAAATGTGAGTTTTCTCAGTAAATTGTGAAAACTCCATTAACCAGAAGGGAGATGGTATGTGTACTACATTGGAATTTACCATTTTAATATCACTGATGCATCCTTCTTTATCTCTTTGTTATTTCTGTTGAAATAATATTAATATAATCATACCAGTTTTCTAATCATTCATGATTGAGTGATACATATTTTTGTTATCTTTTTACTTTCAACATATTTTTGTATTTAGGTGTAAAGATTGCTTCTTCTGAAGACCATTGAGTTTTAACAATCTCTGTCTTTCCATTAGATATTTAAAATACAATCTTTCTGTTACTGAACAAACTTGGGTCTGCTTGCCATCACACAGACCCAAGCCAATCTATTGACACCTGATTGTGGTGAAGGAAAGTGAAGCATTTATTGCAGGCTGTTAAGGAAGGAGTCCAGGGCAGCTAGTGCTTAAAAGACCCAAACTCCCTGAAGGTTTTCAGGGAAAGGTTTTTAAAGACAGTGTGAGGGAGGGGTGTTGTGGGGTATGTGATCAACTTGTGGACATTCTTCTGATTGGTTGGTGGCGAGGTAATTGAGCGTCAACATCATTAACCTTCTGGTTCCAACCAGTCTAGGGTCTACTTTCTTGTGGGCATCATACAGTTAACTTCTTCCCCCTGGTGAGGGTTTGGTATCTGCAAGATGGTTCAAAGGACTTGGCTCAGAATATTATCTGTAGTCCTCGAGAAGCAACCAAAAGTCCTGACTTTGCCAAATGGCTATACTATTATTATTTTGTCTTGCTTGACTGTTTTGCTTTCTTTCTGCATTTTCTCACTTCTCTGATTACATTTATTCCTTGACTAAAGTTTTTCTACAGACAAAAGGCAGGTGGAGGACATAGAGGGGAGTGCTATTCTGGTAAGGACCCACAGGTCCTGCTCAGTTACAATTCCTAGGTTATCTATGGGGGATTGCTTCCAGGAACACCAGTGGATAACAAACCTGAAGATGCTCAAGTCCCTTATATAAAATGGTGTAGTGAAAAGAATAAAGTCAGCCCTCTGTATCCTTGGGTCTTGCATTCATGGATTAAACCAACAATAGATTGAAATTCCATCCATGGTTCATTGAATCAGTGGATGTGAAACTCAAAAATACAGAGAGCTGACTGTAATTTAATTTAATATATCTGTTGAAATATCTGAATTTGGTGTTTGTTTTCTATTTTTCCCATCTGCTTTTTATTTTCTCATCTCCTTCCTTCATTTTGATGAGTCAAGCATTTGTTCCACTTTTTCCTCTGCTGATTTAGTTATGCCTAATTGTGTTGTTTTTAGTGCTTTCTCTATATCACAATATACATTTAAACTTAGTACAGTTATCTTCTAAAATACTCTACTACCTCTCACATAATGTGAGAATTTAAAAAAAATATGTTTCTGGGCTTCCCTGATGGCGCAGTGGTTGAGAGTCCGCCTGCCGATGCAGGGCACACGGGTTCGTGCCCCGGTCGGTGAAGATCCCACATGCCGTGGAGCGGCTGGGCCCGTGAGCCATGGCCGTTGAGCCTGCGCGTCCGGAGCCTGTGCTCCGCAACGGGAGAGGCCACAACAGTGAGAGGCCCACGTGCCGAAAAAAAAAAAATATATATATATGTTTCCAATTGATCCTGACATACATTGTGCTCTTGTTGTCAACTATTTTACATTCGCATATGCTGTGAAACCATACTGCATTGCTATTATTTTTACTCTGCAACATGGATAATCTTTTACAGGGATTTCACATCTGGATATTAAAAAGTGCTTTATATTTACTGACATATTACACTTTCTGGTGTTCCTCATCCTTATGGCCTTCTCTCAGTATAATTTCCTTTCATTTCAAAAATCATCTTTAAAAATTTCTTGAATACAGTACTGGTTAACCAGCAATGAATCTTTCAGCATTGAATCTTTCTGAAAAAATCTTGATGTAGCATTGATTTTCGGATGAAGATTCTGCTTCATATAGAATTTGGGGCTAACAATTCATCGTTGATGTGAGAATCCAGCATGTCTGCCTCAGTTCTTCAGTACTGCCCTCACCCTTAGCACTCTGGCACTGGCACCCTGGCATGTGGGCCCTTCTCTGCATTTCTCCACCTCATTCATCTGCAGGAAGCATTTGTCTCATACTTCACGTAACATCTCCAGTGCCTGGATGGTATGCTCAGCTTCCAGGGCCCTCCTGTTTGTACCTGTGCTTTGGGGCATTTCTCCCTCAAATAACCTGCGTCTCCCACAATCAGAGACAGTAGAAGACCTGGAGTTCCTGGAGGCACTCATGACCAACACTAAGACTTCTGTAGGCTCCAAGTGAGGAATAGCTCTCAGCTCTTACCCTGCCCCTAATCTTTCTTATGAGCACTCGGTAAACGCCTGCATAGAAAACTTGATAAGTGAGTACAGACTCTCCTTACATCTGGGTCTCCTAGTGACTCTAAACTATCATGCTGGCATATGCTCAAACTTTAAAAAATTCATTAGAAATTCAGCTATTCTGTTCTTACCCTGTGATTCTTGCAGCTTCTCCTTCTCCTACTGCTCCAGAAAGGATGAGACAGTCAGCAGGCTCTTCTAGCTTTGAGTACAAGTGTTTCTTTGAGTCCTCAATTCTACAATGGGTTAAAAAATTACTGTGTTGTAAGTTATCTAGTTTGTAATTATTATTGTCATGTGACTTTCTATATTCCATTGAAACAAAAGTTCAAACAACACACACACACACACACACACACACACACACACATTCCAGATTGTTCAACTGGTATGAAATAACTTAGTCAACCATTGTCACAAGTTGAATTGTCATTGTATTCTTTATAAATTGTATGCCCCCTGGATGCTGTTGCTATTTTTCTATTTTAGAGTGGAAGAAGAATTGTAAAATGAGATCTAGAGCTAGAATAATGCCAAATGAAGTAAATATTTAGACTTATCATTTTTTTTAAATAGAGTATATTTGAAAACTGATTCCCTAGCAATATTTATGCTGGAGTAGTTTGGACTGTCTTCCAACAAACCCCCTTTCCTGCCCTAGGGATACTAATAACCCATTTGGAGAAGCCAGCAGTTAAACTGGAAGGAAATCTATTGGTATTTAATGATAAATCCAAAGGTAAGAACCTTCAGGGTTTGATTATTCATAATAATATTCTCAAAAGGCCCAGGCCTCACTAACCAAACCTTCCATTCTGGCACCTTCACTGTATAATTAGCTCCTGTCCTCAAGGTCACAGGTTGTTTCTGAGAAGTCACATGTGACAGAAGTTAGTGATTCATCCTCAGAGAATATCTTCATTGCGCGTCTTTCTTTAGGAAAAAAAAATTCTTACCTCACCTTCCCTCCCCCACAGCAGACTTCGTAGAACATTGGATCAAGACTCATAGGCTCATACTTAGGTGAACAACTGAGTAACTTGCGAAGGGAGATATGATTATGACAATTAGTTATAAATATTCAGATTCATCCCAGACATCTCTGCATGTTATCTGTTGAGCAATCTGAGGCTATATTACAAGGATCAAGTTAGAAGAGATGCTGACAAGGTAACTAACGGTGCCTGCTGCAAAAGAGAGAGTCTTTTCTGTGCCTGCTGCTTGTAAGCAAAACATAATGTGATTGTATGCTGAAAGCCCCCTGCCACTCCCAATTACTCTTTTGGCTTAAATTTGTGCCAGGTTGATTCTTTACCCATTGGTAGGTTTCTCTTTGTGACACAAATGATTTTTATTGCCATTATCATTCTAGTAAAAATACAAACATTCCTCCTTCCAGAAGTGATGAAAACAATACCAGATAGAGAAAAACAGTCAAATTTTCAACTCTGCAACATTTATTGAGGTGGATTAAGGAATTTCTTGTTGAATCCACTAGGAGCTTTTTGATACTGACTTTTAGAAACTGTTCCAATTAATGCATTTAAGGATGTTTGCACTGAAAAAGAAATTTCACAGTCTTTCCAGGCTATTGCAGTCAGGCTTCTCAATTTCAAGACAAAATTAAGACTATGCAATATTTTCATGGTGAGGATGCAATTAGCACTTTAAGATTCCCAATGACCAGTACAATTTTTGTTATATAATGAACACAATAGTTATTGAAGCAAATATATTTTAAAGCACATGAGCAAAATGAAACATATGTAAGAAAAATTGTAAAGATAACAGCCTCCATGAATTTAATGTTATCCTTGAATTCTGATTATAGAGATTTAATAAGATTGACTATGAATTTTTAAAAAAATTAGGAAGAAATATTCAGTAGAATTCTTCCTAGATATACCAATTACATATGAACTTAGAAAAAGAACTGACAAACAAACAGAAAATCTTCTGTCTTGTAAAAAAATATATGGACATTCTGCATAAAGATGACAGATATCTTTTAATCCCTACTAATCTTGACTATGGACAAAAGATTAATGAATGTGAAGAAAAATGACAAAGAAATAAATGATGATAATAACATTTCTTAAGCATTTACTCTGTCCAGTATTTTAAGAATTCATTTGTCTTTAGACTTAAATGTATCACCTGAAAGCATAAAACTCCTAGGAGAAAACATAGGGGAAAACCTCCTTGACGTCAGTTTCAGCAATGATTTTTTGGCTAAACACCAAAGCACAAGCAAAAAAAGCAAAAATAAACAAGTGGAACTACATTGAACTAGCAAAAGAAACACTCAACAAAATGAAGAAGAAACCTCTGGAATGGGGGAAAATATTTGCAACCATATCTGATAGGAGGTTAATATCTGAAATATAAACATAGAACTCAATAACAAAAATCAAATAATCCAATTAATAAATGGTCAGAGTAACTGAATAGACATTTTTTGAAAGAAAACATACAAATGGCCAACAGGTATATGAAAAGTTGCACATCTTCACTAATCTTCATGGAAATGCAAATTAAAATAACAACAAGCTATTACTTCACAACTGTTTGAATGCTAGTATCAAAAGGACAAGTGATATCAAGTATTGGTGAGGATGCAGAGAAAAGAAACACTTGTGCACTCTTTGTGGGAATGTACATGGTACAAGCAATATGGAAAATAGCATGGAGGTTTCACAAAAAATTAAAAAATAAAACTACCATATGATCCACTCCTGAGTATATTCTGATGGATATGAAATCACTATCTCAAGGAGATATCTGTATACATGTGCTCACTACAACTTTATTCACAACGACCAAGACATGGAAATAACCTAAGCATGTCCTGATAGATGAATGGATAAAGAAAATGTGATATATATAGTATATGTGCAATGGAATATTATTCAGCCACCAGAAAGAAGGACATCCTGCCATTTTCAATAACGTGGATGGATCTTGAGGGTATTGTGTTGAATGAAACAAGTCAGAGAGAAAGACAAATACTATATGGTTTAATTTGTATGTAGAATCTTTAAAAAGCCAAATAAAAACAATGAGTAGAATGATGGTTGCCAGGGGGTAAAGGATAGGGGGTGAGATGTTGATCAAAGGATACAAACTTCCAGTTCTAAGATAAATAAATCCTGGGAATCTAATGCACAGCAAGTGAGTATGGTTATTAATAATGTATTATGTACTTGAAAGGAGATAAGAATAGGTCTGAAACATTGTTACCAACACACACCAGTAAGTTATATGTGTGAAGTGAAGGATATGTTAACTAATCTTACTTTAGTTATTTTGTAGTATATATATGTATCAAATCATCACATTGTACATCTTATAATTACATATGCCTATGTCAATTTTATCTCAAAGCTGGGGAAATTTTTAAAAATTTATTTATCTTCAAAGCATCTTGAAAACTACATACATTATCATACCCTTAAAATATATGAGTTAATAAAGAATAAGAATTTGGATAACTTGAAGGGGCTGGCCAAGATGACAGAGTAGGAAGACCTGGAGCTCACCTCCTCCTATGAGAGCACCAAAATTATAGCTATTTACAGAGCAAGTAATTATAGAACAGCCTGAAGACTAGCAGAAAAGATTTTCCACAA
Organism: Grampus griseus; assembly: GCF_964374135.1. Lineage (NCBI taxonomy): Eukaryota > Metazoa > Chordata > Mammalia > Artiodactyla > Delphinidae > Grampus > Grampus griseus. The sequence goes on from NC_139012.1 coordinate 52,048,497, forward strand.
CTAAAGATATAAAAAATTAACCAGAATGAGATAAGTAGCAGAGGTAGAGATGTGGTCCAGTCAAGACCCAAAACTCTGGGTAGGCAACCCTAAAACAGGAGGATAATCACAATCACAGAGGTTCTTCCTAAGAAGTGAGGGGTCTGAGGCCACACTGGGCTCACCAGCCCAGGAGTCCTGCAGCAGGAAGATGAGCTCCAGAAACACCTGGCTTTGAAGGCCAGTGGGACTAGCAAATGGGAGAGACAGAGGCTGTGGGAAACAGAGACTCCCTTCTTAAAGTACGTGCAAAAATCCTCATGTGCTCCAAGTCCAAAGTCAGCACCAATAATTTGAAGAAAGAGTGAGTCAGCCAATTTGCTGATCTTAGAGAGCCTTCCTGAGGGGTAGCAGGCAAATGGGACTCTTCTAGGGAACATAGACACTGGCAGCAGCCATTTTTGGGAGGTCATTCTACCAAAAAGAGACTGATGCTGGCAAGGACCATTTTGGAATGGTCCTAACCTATTAGCTCTAAGGGCTTACTGACACACCAGTGAGCCAGAATGAGGCTCACAATTCCCAGGCCCTGCAGCCAGTGGCCTTACCTGACCACTTGCACTAGCAGGGCAGCAATAAATCTGGACCCTCTGGGCCTCTCAGCCAGATGCCCCAGGACATGGTCCCACTCACTAGTGGACTGACACCTTCCCTAGGACTCCCAGGCTGCAGAGCCAGCTTTGCAAAGACCCAGCCTGGCCCACCAGCTTGCTGGAAGCCATGATATAAGGAAGGACCTGGCAGTAAGCAGGCTGGGGCCAGTGATACTTACCTGCATGCCCACACAACAAAAGAAAGGCACCACTAGAGCATATAGCTTTGGTGACCAGAGAGGAGTCTCCTTCTGGGCCCCATAGGGCATCTCCTACATAAAGCCACATCTCCAAAATTGGTAAATGCAACTGACATACCTAATAACATAGAAATTAACTGGACAATTAGGCAAAATAAGGACTCAGAGAAATATGTTTCAAATGAAGGAAGAAGAAGAAAAAACAAAACAAACAAACAAAACCCAGAAGAACTAAATGAAGGAGAGAGAAGCAACCTATCTAAAAAATATTTCAAGTTAATGATCATAAAGATGCTCAACAAACTCGAGAGAAGATTGGATGAAGAATATGAGGAGATTAACAAAATTGTTAGAACATATAAAGAAGAATGAAGAGAGCTGAAGAATACAATAACTGAAAGAAAAAAAAAAAGACTAGAAAGAGTCCACAGTAGATTAGATGATACAAAAGAATGAATGAGTGAATTGGAAGACAGAGTTGTGGAAATTACCACAACAGAAGAGAGAAAAGAAAATGACTTTTAAAAAATGAAGACATTTTAAGAGATCTCCAGGAAACATCACCATACTATCATTCACATTATAGGCATCCCAGAAGGAGAAGAAAGAAAAAGGGAGAAGATGTATTTGAGGAGACAGCTGAACACTTCCTTAACTTAGAAATGGAAACAGACATCTAGTTTCAGGAAGCCGAAGGAGTCCCAAACATGATAAACTCATAGAGGTCAAACACCAAGACACAAAATTAAAATGGAAAAATAAGATTAAGAGAGAAGAAGCAACAGAAAAACAAAGAGTTACACACAAGGGAACTCCCATAAGGTTATATGCTGACTTCTCAGAAAAAACTTTGCAGGCCAGAAGGAGTGGCATAATATATTCAAAATGATGCAAAGAAAAAAAAAACTGCAACCAATATATTACCCAGAATATATTACCCAGCAAGATTAGCATTCAGACTTGAAGGAGAGATAAAGAGTTTTGCAGACAAGCAAAAGCTAAGAGTTCAGCACCACTAAACTGACTTTACAAAAAATGTTAAAGGAACTTCTCTAATTGAAAAAGAAAAAAAATAAAATAAACACAACTAGAAATATGAAATCTATGAAAGAAAAACTGTCACTGATAAAGGCAAACACACAGTAAAGGTAATAGATAAACTACTTATAAAGGTAGTTGGAAAGTTAAAAGACAAAACTAGTAAAATTATATATCCACAATATGTAGTTAAGGGATACACAAAATAAAAAGATGTAGAATATGATGTTAAATCATTAAACATGGAAAGGGGAAGTAAAAAAGCAGGGATGTTAGAATGTATTCAAACTTAAGATATTATCAATGTAAAAATATCATATATTAATATGTTGTCATATATGAACCACATGGTAACTTCAAACCCAAAATGCTTAATAGATACACACAGGAATAAAGAAAGGAATCCACACATAACCCTAAAGATAGTCATAAAATCACAAGAGAAGACATCAAAAGAAGAAGAAAGGAACAAGAAAGAACTACAAAAACAATCTGAAAACAATTAACAAAATGGCAGTAAGTACATACCTATCAATAACTATGTAAATGGAATAAGTGCTCTAATCAAAAGACTTAGAATGGCAGAATGGATAAAACAACAACATCCATCGACCCATATCTATGCTGCCTACAACAGACTAAATTCATGTTTAAAGACACATGCAGGCTGAAAGTTAGGGGATGAGAAAAGGTATTCCATGTAAATGGAAATGTAAAGAAAGCCGGGGTGGCAAAACTTAGACAGAAGTTGGTGACCAGAGACAAAAAAATGACATTACCTAATGATAAAGGGGTCAATCCAATAAGAACATATAACAATTGTAAGTATATAGGCACCCAACATAGGAGCACCTAAATACATAAAGTGAATATAAACAAAAAGGGGAAATTGATAAAAACACAGTAATAGTAGGGGACTTTAATAACCCACTTACGTCAATGGAAGAATCATCCAAACAAAAAATCAATCAAGAAACACTGGCATTAAATAGCACATGAGACCCAATGAAAACAGTTTCCTTGGGCAAAACCTCCATGCCCTAATTATCTTATTTTAAAAAGAAAAAAACCGTGCCAACTCATGAGGTGAGGGTTACACTATTTATAAGATGCAAATCTCTTGAAACATTCCCTTGTACTGAAAATCTCTAAATAGTATAACATGCCATAATTGAAAACTGCTAAAGTTTACTTATTTTCCAAGTGTTCCAAGTGAACATATTTGATTCAATTATATTAGCTCATATACTATTGCATGTGCACACTCACATGCATTTGAAATCTTTTAAAATATGTAATCCTATTAATTCAAATATTAATCATCCAAAAAACTTACACCTAACTTAACATGCATTTTTTATCTAATTGTCAGAAATGACTTAGATAAGTGTAATAATATTTTAAGAAACCAACTACAATAGAATTCATTTAGATTAAGTGTTTCACTGAGCATATTGATGAATACATATTTTTGAAAAATAATATAATGCTAAAAATGTTTAATAATATTACTCATTAGGAATAAGATACATAGTCTTATTCTAACACCTACAGTATCATAAAGAATTGCAAGAGGCAGTAATGTTGTGTTCTGATAAAAGATATTAAAGAGATTATATGAATTACAACTCCATTTTGGTATAAATTAGCTTTTGACATATACCTTAATGTCAATATCTTTAAAATATTTTATTTACCAGAACATAAATATGACTAAAAATAAATAACAATGATGATAGCATTACCATTACTTCTAATAAAAAAATATCTAAAATAGCTTGAGTATTTACTTGGTTAAAATAAATTTACACATGTTAAAATAACAGTGTTAAGACATTAGAACATATACTGATATATATTTTATTTACATAGTGTAGAAGGAAGATATTTGTGTCAGTTAGGAGTATTGCTTTAATAGAAAGATGCATTATTTTGTTTTGTTTTTTTAATTTCTAGAATGCAGAATATTGCCTTGGGGAATTTGTAGTGTTTTATGTATAATGTTGATATACATCAATAATTTTAGCAGTAAATGCACTTTATGCTAAGCTGATTGAAAAGTATTATTTACCTTACCAGAAAATTTTAAAAAATTAGAACTCCTCAGAAGATGCTTTTTAGAAAAAAAATTGTACCTAAAGTGCTAAAAATCACTTAAGGTATGGTAATCCTTTCAATATACTGAACAAAATAAAATATCATTAAAAATTAATTCAGTACTGAAAATAGTTGTAAATGATGAGAAAATATAGAATCACTGACACATGAAAAGCTGCTCATCAGAAAGGAAAATAAAAAGGCTAAACCATGAACAAAAGTTTCATTAGCGCAAAATTCTAAAACAGTGCATATTTATTCATTTCTTTCAGGTTGGAAATCAACTCTGTCCTACTTCAAAATAAATAGTATACATTTTGGTTATAAACTGATGATTGTCCAGAAACAATAAAGGGATTGCAAAAGAGAATTAATATTTTTTTATGTTTCCACTAGAGATAAACTTCTAGTGGTTAAATATCATCTCAGCATGTTAAAAGAATATTTCAAAAAGAAGGAAGGAAGGGAGGGAGGGAGAGAGAGAGGGAGGAAGTAAGGAAGAAAAGAAAAAAAAAACAAAAGAAAGTGTAGGAGGGAAGAAAAGAAAGAAAAAGAGAAGAGAAGAAGGAAGGAAGGAAAGAAGAAAGGAAGGTAGACAAACAAAATCACAAAATGCTAAATTGCTCATTCAGTGTTCATGGCCAAATATAAGACCCACTTCATAATTTCAGTTTATATAGTCTTACCATTCTGAATAACTTTCAAATTGTTTATCACTTCAGTAACATCATCACCTGCATCCTATTTTATACCCATATATGTTGGCTCAATTTATTTGAATTCTCCTTTAAATACAAGAAAAATTAAGTTATTCAAAACACACTTCTGTGCCTTAACCATTGTTTTAAAAATATTCATTTTGTTCTAATTTTTAATATACATTAAAGATAATTTCCACATTTCTAAGAGTAGTGAATACTGTAAAATTCAAAGCTGTCATTCTACACAATGTAAAAAGAATCTTATCTTTGTAAAGTACATTGTATATAAAATATATTTGGCATTGACATATTTATAGTACAATCAAAAAGCTGGATTTAATTTAAAATTCATCTACAACTGATTTTCTTAGGATTTATTGCATATATTCATGTATATGCACACATACACATGCATACATACACAGAGCTACTTACATAATTTTCCATTTTGGTTACTTATTACTTAAAGATTCTGTTTATTTTGCATTTTTCTTAACATTTAATGCATATTACTTAATATTAGACTATATTAACATCAACAAAAACACAATAGTTGCTCTCAAACTATCAACAAAAAACACTAATATTGAATACTTTCAGAATTGTTCAGAGGGATTGACTCCAAGATAAGAAAATTTCAAAGGTATCCTACATACCTTGCAGCATGTGTTGTCTTATAATCTTCAAAACATATCCCTACAGGCTTCAGTTCAATTACATATCATATGTAATTCAGTAAAAGGAATATTTTGAATATTCCTCAAACCTTTGGAAATAGATACAGAAGGCAGAATCCAACCCAAGAGCAATCTTACAATCAATTGTAGTAAATAAAAATATGAACAACAATAACAACAAAATGTTGGAATATAATAAAGTGTGACATATATAATGACACATATATAAAGAGGGAAGAATTATGAACTTCATGATTTGGGAAACTTTGTTTAAATATAGAGTACAGTTAGCACAAGATAAATTTCACATTGCCTGAAGGTGCTTGTAATGGTTCTGTCCTCTGATACTGATCTATTACATAGGAACTTCCCAGAAATTAGAAAGCTTCGAAGGACTGGCCAGTGAATTAATATTTCGTTTGTGTGTTTGTTTTTACCTCATAAGGAATTATAGTCTATCATATGGAACTATGAGTTTTCCTTCATTTCTAAATAATGCAGTAGTGATTTCACCAATATTGTTCTCATAGGCAGAAAAATTCTGTGCTCAGAAACCTATGTACCTTCCATTTACATTTTTGGACAAGATGGAGTAACAGAAGCTTGATTTACTCTCCCACTGGAAGCAATCACAAAGCAGAGAAAACATATGAAACAACAGTTTGCAAGACACTGGACATGAGGGAATGAAAGACAGTGACCCCTGAAATATGGAAAACAAAGAAGCTGAGCCCTACTTGTGTCAGTTTACTACTCTGAGTTTCCAGCATGCAGTGCAGGGAGTTGAGGACCTCTGCAGAGCCAGGCAGATGCCATGAGGTGAGGAGTAGAGCTGTTATTCAGGGGAGGGATGTAGCTAGAGATTACAGTGCAGAGAACAAGAGAGGAGAGAGAGCTGGAACTGAATGTTGCTACACCAAACTTGATGGCAAATGTAACAATTTACATGACGTTGAACATATTTTTGGTATTTAGGTACACTGTTACTTCGGACAGCAAGAAAAAGCTACCTTGTAAGAAACTCATTTTTTTGATACTTCTCTATGAAACAGGTGAGCGAATGGACTAGAAGACCTTATCATGAATTCCAAGTGACATAAAGGGTCCACCTGGGTCTAGTGATTAATAATTTAAAGTTATACAAGTCTTCATCATTGCATATGTTTATTTAAACATATTCAGATGCTGGAGTGGGCACAGAGTAGTTAAGAAAATTTTAGCGTAGCCAAGAGAGTACTAAGAAATCAGAACTAGACAAGAATTGAAGGCATAATCAGAAAAGGTTTCTGTTCTTCAAACTTTATCTGCGTTTTCCTGTTTCTTTTCATACTCCCAAATCAATTTGACAGTCAATTCCTATCATTTTACTTGTTAATTTTTTAATTTACATTTGTTATTTCATTGTTATATTTAGATTTTTATCATGTTATTTTATTCTTTATGTTTCTCAAGATTTTTACTAATGTTTTTATGTATTCTTTCTAGTTTTATGAAGATTTTATTTTCTTAATTTCATTTAAAATTCTATTTTTATCCTTTGGAAGTTTTATATTATATTTTTAAATCAATATCTCACTCCCATGCCATATTGACTGTATAGGGCTACTTATATTGAATAACTATAATATTTGTGAGGTTATAGCTTTTCAAGAACAAAAAATATAAATGGGCATTGTTCAGGGGATTTAATCCAAATAATATTTCCTCATGCTTTTGCCTCTGGTAACTGGTTGTTGCTTGTGTTTGTTTATCACACAAACTGGGAGAGGGCAAATGCATTCTTTTATGTATGTGAAATTCTGGATCCATACTAAGGAGACTTTTGAATGTATGGAAAAACAGTTTGCCTGCTTGCTATAGCTGTTGCCGGGCTCCATGTTTTTGTTTAAGTCTTCCAGTTGGCAAGACTTAGCCTCAATAGCTATGTGAATCATTGCATTAATCTTACCTCTTTTATATCATCTGCACTCCTGACAGATGGCTCCAAGGTATTACTGAGAGTGCTCTCAGGGATTTAGAAAATTTATGTTAAAAATAGGAATTAAAGCTACATGAAATGATTGAAATATATTTTCAATTGGAAATTAAACAAGAAAATGTTTTAGAGTCTCAGTTTTTATTAAATGCTAACAACCTTCATTAAAAATAAAAGATAATCATTCCCTCCTCACTCCACCTCCACCCTCAGGGCTCAACTCAAAGTGTAACTGTATTTTGTAATTTCATTTACCAATATCATATATTATCACTGTATAATTTGTAATTTTTTCATTAGCTTGTTTAAAATATACAATATAGGGTGTGGTCAAGATGGTGGAGTAGGAAGATCCTGAGCACAGTTCCTCCAATAGGCACATCAAAATTACAACTATTTACAGAGATTTAATCAATGAAAATGACCTGAAAACTAGCAGAAAAGATTTTTCACAATTGAAGGTGTATAGAAGGAACCACATCGAGATGGGTAGGAGAGGCAGACGTGGTATAGTCAAGACTCAAACCTCTGGGTAGGTGACCCACAAATAGGAGAATAATCACAATTTCAGAGGTTGTCCCCAAGAAGCAAGGGGTATGCACCCCACATTGGGCTCCTCAGACTGATGGTCCTGCATGGGGAAGTTGAACTCCCAGAATATCTGGTTTTGAATGCTACTGGGGCTTGTGTATGGGAGACCTAAAGTGCTGTATAAAAGAGAGACTTCTCTCTTAAAGTGTGCATACAAAATATTATATGCTCTGGGGCCCAGCGCAGAGGCAGAAATTTGAAAGGAGCCTGGAACAGACCCACTTGCTGATCTTGGAGAGCCTCCTGGAAAGGCAGAAGGCAACTGGTACTCCCCAGGAACATAGACACTGGTGGCGGTCATTTTGGGAAGCTCTTAGTACTACAAGGACAATGGTACTAGCAAGCACTACTTTGGAGACTTCCCTCTAACCTATTAGTACCTGGGGCTTGCCCACCCACCAGCCATTTGACATCAATCTCTGGAACTCCTGGGCCAAGCCAGCTCCATGGGACCCTGACTACCAGCCAGCAGGCTGGCTCGAGCCCCACAACATCTCAGCCCACACAGGCAACTGCTACAGGACCTGGCTCCACTCACCAGAGGGTGAGAAGCCTCCACATGAGGCAAGGACTGGCAGCTAAGCAGACCAGTGTCCAGACCCATCACAATAAAAGAGCCCACACAGGGAGCACCCCTAGATCATTCGGCTCTGGTGACCAAAGGGAGTATGTTCCTGAGCTCCATAGAATGTCTTCTACATAAGGTCACTTCTCCAAGATCAGGAAACATAACCAACCTAATATATATAAATAAGAACAGAGAATTAGGCAAAATGAGGTGACAGAAACAGTTTCTAAAAGAAGGAGCAGGATAAAACACCAGAAGAACTAAACAAAGTGGAGGTGAGCAACTTACCCACTACAGAATTCAAGTTAATAATAAAAAGGACACTCAACAAACTTGAGAAAAATGTATGAAAGCTATGAGAAGTAAATTTAAGAATTAATTTCATTTTGGATGCCAAAGACCTCCAACAAAGACAAATTAGTGCTATGTGGAATCCTATAATATCAGGCAGAATTATTCTTATGCAAGGGGGTCATGTAGAATGACCCAAAGGAAATATTTTAAAAGTAAAATTAGTTCAGGATTGTGAATAATCTTCTGTTGAACAGTACAACTTCTATTAGATATCTTCAGCTCCAAATCTATACTAAGAACCTATTTATTAATTCCTATGTCTAAATTCTATCTTATGACTAGTGCTACAGTGAAATGTAATTTTATACAAAAATAACTCTATAAAAGAGCTAATAGTAAGCTGTCAGAATTTTTATATAAATAACTATATTTGTTTCAAGTCCTGCTATTTCTTAATTTGAAAGATCATGTTTAATTTGAAAATAGAGAAAAATTAAAACAAGATTTTTTAAAAATATATATACTAATGAGAATTTTGTACTTTTAAAAAATTTTCATTGGGGTATAGTTGATTTACAATGTTGTGTTAGTTTCTGCTGTACAGCAAAATGAATCAGTTGTACGTATACATATATCCACTCTTTTTTAGATTCCTTTCCCATATAGGTCATTACAGAGTATTGAGTAGAGTTCCCTGTGCTATACAGTAGGTCCTTATTAGTTATCTATTTTATATACAATAGTGTGTATATGTCAATCCCAATCTCCCAATTTATTCCTCCCCCTCCTTCCCTCCGGTAACCTTGATTGTTTTCTACATCTGTGACTCTGTTTCTGTTTTGTAAATAAGTTCATTTGTACCATTTTTTTAGATTCCACATATAAGCAATATCATATAATATTTGTCTTTCTCTGTTTGACATACTTCACTTAATATGATAATCTTTAGGTCCATTCATATTGCTGCAAATGACATTATTTCATTCTTTTTTATGGTTAATATTCCATTGTATATATGTACTACATCTTCTTTTTTCCTCTGTCGATTGATATTTAGGTTGCTTCCATGTCTTGGCTATTGTAAAGAGTGCCGCAATGAACATTGGGGTGCATGTATCTTTTTGGCTTGTGGTTTTCTCCAGTTGTATGCCCAGGAATGGGATTGCTGGATCATGTGGTAGCTCTATTTTCAGTTTTATAAGGAACTTCCATACTGTTCTCCATAGCAGCTGCACCAATTTACATTCGTGCCAACAGTGCAGAAGGGTTCCCTTTTATCCACACTATCTCCAGCATTTATTGTTTGTAGACTTTTTGATGATGACCATTCTGATTGGTGTGAGGTGATAGCTCATTGTAGTTTTGATTTGCATTTCTCTGATAATTAGTGACGTTGAGCATCTTTTCATATGCTTTTTGGCCATCTGTATGTCTTCTTTAGAGAAATGTCTATATAGACCTTTGGCCCATTTTCTGATTGGGCTTTTGTTTTTTTTTGACATAGAGCTGCATGAGCTGTTTGTATATTTTGGAGATTAATCCCTTGGTCACTTCATGTGCAAATATTTTATCCTATTCATTTGCAAATATTTTCTCCTATTCTGTCTTTTGGTTTTGTTTACGTTTAATTTGACCAAAGAGAAAAGGGAATTAAAACCTTTTTTTTTTTTTTTTTCCAGTACTCGGGCCTCTCACTGTTGTGGCCTCTCCCATTGTGAAGCACAGGCTCCGGACGCACAGGCTCAGTGGCCATGGCTCACGGGTCCAGCCACTCCGCATCATGTGGGATCTTCCCGGACTGGGGCACAAACCCACATCCCCTGCATCGGCAGGCAGACTCTCAACCACTGCGCAACCAGGGAAGCCCAAAACAAGATTTTTTTTTAAAGTATATAGTCTAATGAGAATTTTGTGCTTGTTTTAAATTGTTTTAAGAATATTAAATCCCAAATAAGAAATTCAATTCTATTATTTATTTATTTTTTTCTAAAAAAAAAAGATATCCATGGGCTTCCCTGGTGGTGCAGTGGTTGAGAGTCCGCCTGCCGATGCAGGGGACACAGGTTCGTGCCCCTGTCTGGGAAGATCCCACATGCCGCGGAGCGGCTGGGCCCGTGAGCCATGGCCACTGAGCCTGCGCATCCAGAGCCTGTGCTCCGCAACGGGAGAGGCCAAACAGTGAGAGGCCCGCGTACCGAAAAAAAAAAAAAAAAAAAAAAAAAGATATCCATATACTGCTGACCTTTAAAATGTCTTTAGGGCTCTAAGTATGAAACTAGTACCTTGTTTTTTCAAAGTATTCTAGTTAACCAAGTAATTAATTTAAACATTTAGAAACCCCAGTCTATGTTGAAAATCATGTTATCATCATGAATATTTTGGTGTATTTTTTCAGATATTTTCATATGCATTAATACGTGATTACTAGAGAGAATGAGAGAAAGAAAAACTTGATTTTAAGAAAGGTTTTTATGAAATATAATGCTATACAATGTCAGTTTTCTCTTAACAGAGAATAACATAAATGATGTTTCAGGTAAGTGCATATAGATTTAACTGGCTTTTAATAGTTAAAAAATATTTTATAATATTTATTTGTCAGAATTTATCTAAGCTCTACTCAGTGATGAACAAATATGGTGTTTACAATTTTAGCATTACATTTATTTTGTAAATATATTGAATCCCTCTGAGGCAAATCCATTTCTGAAACATAAACTTTAAAAAATGTAATTGTCATAAAAAGGGATACATATTTCAAATTTTGCGATATTTCTTAGTTTCTCTCATTTACTTAACAAATATTTATTGAGTGCTTACCTTAAGCCTGGTACTGTTTTGAGCACTTGAAGTCTATCGCTGGAAGAAACAAGAAATACACTTGCCTTTGAAGAGCAAATTTTCAAGCAGACAAATTAGATTTTATGTATTTTATGAAATGGGAGCCCTACGTTATTTTTACGTAGTTATTATCAAAATATCATAGTACAGTTTATTGGAAAGTGTGTCTTTTCCACTGCAATCTACAAACAACCTCATTTATTTATTAAGTGATTTTTTCTAAGTTCTTTACAGTTTTTCATTGATTCCTTTATCTAGCCTTGGACCAGTATTAAATACCATAGTTTATAAAATATTTTGACATGTGGTGGAACTAATCCTATGTCAGTCTGTTAAAATAACTGTCATATTAAGAATCAGTTTAAATATTACCATTTCATATATCTGTTAGGTTGTTCCTTATACATTGATTTATAGCAGTACTTCAGTTGCTTTCAATCTCATATTTCAGTTTTATTTACCTCATAGTAATCATATTATCTTTTCTAAATGTTGATTTACTTGTTTAAAATCACATTTCTTCCAGTGAAATCTAAGCTTCATAAAAACAGGGATCCTGGCTGAATATGGCACTGCTACCTGCTAGTACCTACCTCACTAAGGAAGATGCCTTGCACGTAGGAGATAATAATAATTGTTTAAAGCATAGATCAGTAGAAAAACTATATACTTATTAAACACAATCCATAACTTCTGAATCACATTTTATCTTCTGTGTGTTTGAATGCTTGCACAAAACTCAGTTTCTCAAAATGTAAGTAACTACGGCCACCAATACTGTTACTGATAAAAATGGCAAAGTAGTGGTTTCAATTTGTTTCTGAAAATGTGGCAGTCACTAAACTAAGGAAATTATCATGAGTGTCAGCACATGTAATTCTCATTATCACAACAACCTTATGAGGCTTGTGTTTTTTTGTTCCTTCTTTATTGTGAAATAATATGTAGACTACAAAAGTGCATAAACCATCTGTGTACTAACAGATAAGTATAAGTAGTTTACTGTCAAATCTAGAAATAGAGCCGTACCTGTATTCTAGAAGCCTCCCAAAGGTCGCTAATGGTCTACACTTCTAACTTCCCTCTAGAGAGAGACTACATTGACTTTTTTAAAAGTTCATCTTTGCTTTTCTTTTTCATTCTATTACGTAAGTCTATATCCCTAAGTAATATAGTTTTATATTGCTTGTCTTTGTGTTTTCTATGAGTGGAATAGTAGGGTAGATATTCTCCTTAGTTTGCTTCTTTCACTCACTGTGTTTGTGAGATCAAACTATAGTGTTTATGGGATCCTTAACATTGCTCTAGAGTAAATCAATAGAGAATGTATCTCACTCTATTAGTTTATTTCATAGTTGATATTTGATGAGCTTCTAGGTTCCAATTTGGAGCTTTTACATGTAAAGTTTTCATAAGTTTTATTGTGCATGGGTTTTGGTGTCTGTATACGTGAGTTTCTCTAGGTATATATTTAGGAGTCAAAGTTCTGGGAGATATTTCAGCTTTTCTAGATAATGCCAACTTATTTTCCACATTACTTGTAGCATTAACACTCCTAAAAGTATATGAAATTTATTTATATTCCTCCTGATCACCAATATTTAGTATTATGCAATTTTTATTTTCCTATCATTCCAAAGTAAATCTATGAGAATATCTTTATGGTTCTAATTTTTAGTTTATGTTTAATAATATTGGGTACCTTTTAACATAGTGTCCATTTGTATTTCTCTTTTGAAGTGTGAAAGTATTTTGCTGATGTTTTTCTTGGTTTGTCTGCTTTCTTCCTTATTATTTATACAAATGGTTAATATACACTTGATACTTGTCCTTTGTTGAGTTTAAGAGTGGAAAATATTTTCTGTCACTTCATTAATGTTAATTTGATAAAAATTTTAATTCTAAGACAAAGTATTAATTATTTTCTTAGTGATTAATACTTTCTGTATTTTGTTTTACTATAATTTTTACCTTGAAATCATAGAGATAGCACTCTTTCAAAATATTTTTTAGATTTTCTTTTATAAATAGGTATTGATTCTCTTTGGGATTGAATTTCACATATGGTATGAAGTAGGAATCCAACTTTTAAAATTTATTTACTGCCCCAAATATCCTAGCATTTTTTATTAGAAAGTCTGCCCTTTCCCTGCCTCATTCAAATATTGTCTCTAGAAATGCATGGGTCTGTTTCTGAGTTCATTTTGTTCCTTTACTCTCTTTAGCCTTGTACCAGTACCTGATAATCTTAAATACTACAACTTTATAGAAGATCTTGTCATTTGTGGAGAAAATTCTTCAAATGCATTTTTTCCCAATAATATATTGTCTGTTCTTGGTCTTTTTCATTTTCAAATGTATTTAAAAATCAACTTGTTATGTTTGATTTTCTTTTTAAATTTCTTGACTATTTTAGAATTTTTTGAACTTGTAAAATCATTTGGGGAAGAAATGGTATCTTTATACTATTGACTATTTTAATCTGTAAATATGATATAGCTCTCATTTTCAGAATTCATATTTTGGACTGTTTTCATTAATAACATTTAAAAACTTCCACTTGCTAATTTTTGTTGCTTGCACATAAAAATATGACTTTTTTTTTTGTTTTTTTTTTGCGGTACACAGGCCTCTCACTGCTGTGGCCTCTCCCGTTGCAGAGCACAGGATCCGGACGCGCAGGCTCAGCGGCCATAGCTCACAGGTCTAGCCGCTCCGCGGCATGTGGGATCTTCCCGGACCAGGGCAAGAACCCATGTCCCCCACCTCAGCAGGCGGACTCTCAACCACTGCACCACCAGGGAAGTCCCAAAATATGACTTTTTTTAAACAACATCTTTGTATCCTCCATCTACTTGTCAAAGTCTTCATTCTAGTAAACTTTTCTAGTTAACTTTTGAAATTTTGTTAAGTATAAAATTATATCATTTCTTAATAGATTTTGTTTTTTTAATTATTTGTAAATATATATATATTTTAAAAGTTTATAATTAATATATATCGTATTGCCTATCCTCACTGGCTGGGGTGATTAGTAACCGAAATCAAATTGAAGTTGAAAAGAAATGATAACTATTAAATGTCCTTGCCTAGTTCCTGGTATCGAAGCGATAACTTTCAGTGTTTTATCAATCATATTTGTTGTAGGTTTATGTGTGAAAAAGTCATCCATGCTTTCAAATAGATTTCATCAAGAGTTATTTTCTCAAAAAATTCTAAAAATAAATTATTTTTGTTAATCCCAAAATCCATATCATTGGGGGTCATCCTGTGTTAACTTGTTTCTTTATGTGTTGGGCTTTAGTTGACTATATTCTCTTTATCATCCTGAAATTTCTTCTCCGAAGAGAATTCTTGTTTTCTCATACCAAATATATGGAGTATCTTTTTAAACTAAATCAATAGATTAAATCATCTTGTGACATACTGATGATAAGTAAATCACAAATATACTAAAAATGTAGCTCAATATTTTATCCTCAGTTGAGCATATCAGCAAAATTTTAGAAATTGCCCTTTGTTTTATTGTCTTTTAATTTTCCTTTAAATATATGAATATTCAGAAATTTACTATACATGGCTTACCCAGTGAATGAAATAAGTAAATATTAGTTTCACTGATAACTCAATAAACACCAGAAATCTTTTATTTATTTTACTCACAACTTTGTACTAGGTTATTTTTGTTACTATGGTTAATATCCATACTCAAACATATTTATTCATATTTTCTAATCTCTATGGTTAATTTTAGTTCATATGAAAGGTTATGAAATTGACAAAACTAATTAGAATCACATAAGAATTACTGATAGTGGCAGGATAAAATCAGAGAAAAATTATCCACAACATAAAGCTTCCTATACATAAACAGCAACATAGTTAGCTGTTTATAGAAAAAAAAAATCCAAGCAGTAACTCTTTAACTTTTCACAATGGCCGTATGAGAAATGAGCAATGGAAGATGCAGAACACATAAAACCATTTTGAGTAAGGTATTCGAGAAAGTTCAAAGCTGTTATAGACATCATTTTTAATCTTTAGTTTGTCAATCTTTATTACAGAGTTTGTAAAGCTCATGTTGAAATTAATTTCAGTAGTTTTTAAAACACATACATAAAGTACATTTATTTTATTGACAAATTATATTCACATAGAAAGAAAAACTGATATGAAAGGATTAATTTATTAGTTTATTTTATGAGAATTTAACTTCTATAAACAGTAAATTAACAGAGATAGAGGAATATAAATCTGGAGTTATACAGGGAAAGTTCTGCACAACTGAGTTCTGAAATCATTTGAAATAAGTAAATTGGATATTAAAGGTTTTTTTAGAAAAAACCTTAATATGGTCATAATTCAAAGCATTATTTGACTGTGCACTATAATTCTTTTTATCTATTTGTGCTATTTCTCAATGTTCATAGAAACTAATAAGAATTACAATCAAACAGTCACCATTAATCATAGATATATGTAATACATGACTTCAGTTTGTAACTAAGGGACCTGTATTATTGTGACTTTTTAAAACATGGATTCAAACCTTTTTTAGAGAATAACTAAATATATCAAAATTAAATCCATTTGAAATAATATGCTTAAATTATTTTTATGCTCATCAATATGGCTAAATATATTTGATGTTCTGTGCTTAAAATTCTCAAACTTAGATAAGATCAGTGTATAAATAATAGCATTACATTTCTTGTTTTGCCTACCAGACCCAAATGTAATTTTAAAAGGGTTTTCCTTGTAATCATATATATATTTTTTAATGCGAATAGCTCTGTGTTTTAAAGTATTGAAATTTCTTTCAGGAAGTCATGATTGCAAATATCATTTTGATGTGACAGACATTAGTAGTGTTCGTCAATATCAACTTTCCTTTCCTTCCAGTCAGGGAACACTGAATTTCTCAACCTTGTTACTTTCAGGCAGGGATCTCCACCTAGTTCAGCTCAAGGACTTTGGTAGAAGTGATGTATTTCAATTCAGGGCCACAACATGAATTAACCTTTGTACAAGACCTTCCAGTCGCCTCTTTCTTCCTATCCCAGTGAAACTGGAGGAGGCCTTGGTGTGAAGATGGTAAAGCCAAAAAGATCAACAGCCTCCTAGATAGATGCAAAAAGCCAATTTTAAGAACTGTTGGTGCCAATATAAGCAAGTGGCCCAAGAGGTAAGCACTTTCTGCACTCTAGAATTGTAAATGTTTTGGAAAATTCTAAAAAGACCAGAAAAGTATTGATAAAAAATGGTAAAAGGTAGTTAACAGCTTATTAAACATATACTATTGTATGTAATTTTGTCAACAGTGAATCCAAGAGTGAAGTTCACTCAAGACACTCAGGCTTCATGATGATATATAGGATCATATGATATCACTTATACATGGAATATAAAATAATGATATAAATGAACTTATTTGCAAAACAGAAATAAACTCACAGACATAGAAAATAAACTTATGGTTACCAGAGGGAAAAGGAGGGGGAGGGGGGAGATGAATTAGGACTTTGGGATTAACATATACACAGTACCACGTATAAAATAGATAAACAACAAGGACCTACTGTATAGTACAGGGAGGTATATTCAATATCTTAAAATAATGTGTTATATATATATATATTCTTTTTCAGATACAGTTATATATGACTGAATCACTTTACTGTACACTTGAAGCTAACACAACATTGTAAATTAACTACACTTCAATTAAAAAAGAAAGGTCAGAACAGAAAAAAATGATTTAACTCTCTGAATCTCTTCTAGTGCACTGGACTTGTTTGGGAACTGTAACACATTAATGATAAGGCAGCACCAATCCTTTGTGTAGATGGAGAGACTTTGTCCTTCTAAAGGCTCATGTCACCACTAGATGTACCAGCTGGGAGCAGATGGTGGCCTAGGCAGGGAGAAAGAAAATTCCACCCTTTCTTCTCTTTTGATTGTTCACAGTTGCCACTCAGCTTGTTGAAAGGAATAAATAATTATAGGTGTTAAAACGGAGTTGCGTTGTATCTGGCTATGCCTGTTCTTCAACAACGTGAACCCAGGTAGTTGTTTTAACCTTGAAGTACAATGCCTCAGAATAAAACACTTATACATGTAAAATATCCTTCATTTGAAAATATGAGTCAATGTGTCCATTTCAGTTGATAAGTTAATATTCCATGAATGTGATTGAAAGCATACCAAATCAATGAAGTATCATTCTGGAATTTTAAAAGACAAATTACAAAATTATTATATACTGTCATTTGTAAATGAAAAAAACAAAAAGAGATGAGAAAAAATTAACCACTCACTTTTGAAAATATGAATATAAGAAAACACAATGATATATTGAGAATTTTGGACAGCATCTCAACACTTCTTCACCTCTCTTTTGCATTCATATACATTCAATGTCATAAACTAATCAATTGCACAGCATATATGCATCTTTCTCAGTAAGTAGGTGAGAAAGATATTACTGCATTCCAGTTTTGATAATCATTCTATAATTAAAGTTCCAATGTATGTTCAAATGAGCCTATCTCAACTTTATTTTAACCTACAATCCATTTTGGTAAATATCAAACTCTTAAGTTTTCCATTAATGTCATTTGAGTTTCAAAATAAATTAGGCATTGTCACCAAGAACATGTCAAATCAATGATAATATTAGTAAAAAAATTATAATTTGAAAGATAAGATCATTGTGTGCTTAAGGTCTGACTGTTTGTCAGGAAGTTCACTCTCCTAGGAAGTAAAGAAGTTTAAACACAATATAGGTCACTCTCAATGTCAAGTCTGTTTTACTCTTTAGTTTCCAAGCTAAATTTTTATTGTAAAATTTGTTTGACTTTTTACTTCTGAACTGATTGACAAAAGATATTAGTCCTTGAGAATTAAGTAGAAAAAGTTTCACTGTTGTCTTTTTGTCCTTGCAAACCCCCACTCTCTCTATGTCAATAATTAACTCAGAACTACTCAGAAATGGATTCCCTCCAGTGTTTCAAAAAACCATCAGCACTCCGTCATATTAGATAATGGCTTACAGTAGTATACCATCTCTGTGTTGATATACTAATGATGCATCACTATCAGAAACAGATTAAAGAGAAAATTCACTTTAACTACAGAATCTAAGTTATATTAAGACAAAATATACTCAGAAGGCATACTCAGACACAAAAAAAACAGTGTGTCCAGAATTATCATAGGCCAAGTCAGCAGAAGTAGTTAAGAATTAATTTTGTAGAGATGTTACAAATAAAAAAATAATAATACAAATAGGAAGGAAGGAATGAGGGAAGGAAGAAACAAAGAATGAAGCTCATCTTTTCATGAAAACAACTGATTTATTAGAATCTTTCTTTTTTGTAGTTGTTTAAATTCATTCTTAATACTTTAAATTTACAAAAATATATAAATAAATTACATGAGAAGAACAAAACACACACAGTAAGATTTTACATTCTGAAGCTCCTCACTGCCAATAAACTTGTACCATTAGAAAGTCAACTTTATGTGCTAATAAAGGCATGATACTGAGATAATAAATAATACTTGTAGCATAGCATTTATATAAGAAATGCAATTCAGATTACAGTGGTAATTCATTTGAATGACTATGTTATTAAATGGTGACCACTTATTTCCTATTCCCAATTCAACCTTTCTACATCTATCAGGTTACATATGCTCCAGGCCCTGTATTTTTACAACCCACCATAGACTGGAAACACAAATGAAAGCAGGTGTAAAGGACACTGAAACTGTGTGGCCCTAGGGAAAAACAGATTGTGTATAGGTCCAGGTGGATTGATTTTACTTTGTTTTCAAAATGCTTGATTATATACAAGGCTTAAACTGAGGGGAAAATAAGCCTACTTTTATACCTGTTGACATACATCATCAATAATTTTGTGCTCAAAAGTAAGAAAACATTTTACTCAGTTTTGTAGATAATATAATGCCATAACCTATTATCAGTTGGGTGTGTAGTAATCTTTCAGCATCCCTTCAACCAGAAAGTAGAGATGCAATAGAATTGAGTCTCTCTCTAAATCTATTTAACTAAAACAGAATCATAGAATGTTTTTCTGATGATGAATAAATATAGTTTAATTCCCACATTAACTTTACGAAACAATGTCTTGCCCTATCTATCTGGAGAGGAAGTCTTGGTAAGAAAAAGAATATGAGATTGGAATCAGGAACCTGGAGGGAAAAATCCCAGTGCTCTACTTATTAGCTGTGTGACTTTACATATATCACTTCATATTTCAAAGACTGGCTCTCATCTGTCAAAGATGCTAGTGCCTAATTTATAGGCATATCTTGAGAATTAAGTAGAAAAAAGTATGAAACTGCTCTATATGTTGATGGCCCCATCTCTATTTCTTTAGGCCAAATTAATCTCTGTAGCATCAATTGCCTAAAGTCAAATTTTACTACTTGGTTATTCCACAGATATATTAATGAAATAACTTTTCTAAAGTAGAAGTCTCTGTATTCACCTACAGTATGATTTCTCATGTAAAGCTGATATGTTAATAGTACCATCATCTACTTTTCAGAAGTTTTCATCACCTGAAAAATATCTTCCATCAACCAACTTACCTACTCTGCTTTGTTTATATTCTGACTCTAGTAACAGGGAATTAGTCACCATACTCTGCACTCATAATATTTCTAACCTCTAATTTCAGGCTTAACAGCTCTCACTGTTCACCATCTGAGTACTTTGAATTATTCTGGAAAACTCTGTCTTAGTATATGCTATGTTAAAATTCTCTTTTTAAATGCTTTTTTTTTTTCTTTTAATAGATGTTGGCTTTCAACAGTGGGAAGAATACGGTTCATTAACTTTTGTATCTCCAATGTTTAAAACATTGCTTGGCACGTAGTTGTTATCAAGAAATGTGTATTGAACTACATTAAGTATGTAAAGCTATTTCCTACATATATGTTGCAATTCTCAGAGATTAGTAGTCTGGTTTATGACAAGATAGCAAAGTTTGAGTTAGTGTTATCTTTTTTATTTATTTATTTATTATTATATATATTTTTTGCGGTACGCGGGCCTCTCACTGTTGTGGACTCTCCCGTTGCGTAACACAGGCTCCGGACGCGCAGGCTCAGCGGCCATGGCTCACGGGCCCAGCCACTCCGCGGCATGTAGGATCTTCTTGGACCGGGGCACAAACCCGCGTCCCCTGCATCGGCAGGCGGACTCTCAACCACTGCGCCACCAGGGAAGCCCTAGTGTTATCTTTTAATTAATCTATTATTTGAATTAAAATACATTTCAACATAGCAAAATTAACATATTTCACTATTTGTAGACCCCATATATTTGGATATTCTTTTCATATAGAAATTAGTTTCATGAACTGAAGTGATTTCTTTTTCCTTCCTTCTTTTCTTCCTCCCTTCCTCCCTCCCTTCCTCCCTCTCTCCCTTCCTTCCTTTCTCTCCCTTCCCTCTTCTTTTCCTTTCTCTCTCTTTTTCTTGTTTTTTCTACTTCTAAAGCCTCTGCAAAGTTAATCCCTTAACTGCTTTTCCTAATTTGACATACTCTTTCACCAAGACACATGTGTGTGTGTTTGTGTATAGTATTTAATGAGAATTCTGATTCTCACCACTAAGGTAACTTTCCTGTCTTATCAACCCATTACAATTTATATAGTAAATTGTAATGCTTACTTGATTTTCTTTCCTTTATAAGAGAGTTGTTTTTTGTTGTAGTTTGCCCAAATAATTTATTGTCTGAAATGCCAATAAATTTAGAAAGATATATCAAACTATTGACACATTTAGGTAACTATTATGTGAAATTATATATCCTTGACAATCTGAATTCAGAGGTTTTTCTCTCTCTCTTTTTTTTTTTTTTTAAAGCCAGGAATGTTTCTAAAGTTTTGTTCCATTGTTTTAGCTTTTCTTTCCAGGAATTATACTTATCCATCTGTTGGTTTCCCTTTGCCTGTCTTCTATAGTTTCTACTACTTTTTCAATCATTTTTGTCTCTTACATTTTTTTTTTCCTTTTGACCAGTGAAAAATATGTCATATTAAAAGTTTTATGGCATATTTTCACCTTATGTTCACTGGGGTACCTGTGGCCTTTCTGTTAAAGATGTATATTTTTCTTCTATGTCTTTCCTTCATGATATCTGGTCAATACATCTTATTGTCTAGATATATCATTGATTTTTTATTTTTATTGTTTCCAGTTGTCTTTCATTGTTGACATTTTCTGATGGTTTTAAATTCAAGTTTAAATATGAGGTTATAAGTTTTCCCTGTTTTATAATATTTTTTTCAGAATCACAAGGATATGTTCAAGAATTTGTTGCATTCTTTCATATTGCTTTTTTTTGTGGTATCTTTGTATGCATACTATGTTTATATTTGTTTTACTGTTATTTAAATGAGTTGTATTTTGCTATATCAGTTGTTAGCAGGAGATTCCCATGACAGAGGGTGAAATGAAGTCTTGTGTTTGTTAGTTTAATCAGCTTAAGGGCTTCTTTTTCTGTACCCACAGACATGGATCGTTTCACTGAAATATAGCTTCTTTATGTAGTTACACCTCTTCTGTTCCCAAAACATACTTGTTTCAGGAATACTCTAGATTCAGTGCTGAATTCCCCCATTCATTTATTGGCTGGTTCTACCTAAGACTTCCAAAATGACCACTCCATTTCTAAGGTCTGCCACTTCAATTCTCGCCCCCCCACCCTAACCCCAGTCCCTCACCAAACCTTGATTTTCCAACTCCATCAGCCATGATGTCCTCTTAAGACTCAGCTCTGTTCAGAGCTGTTCACTGTGTAGGGTGGTGTATCTTTTCTTGGTAGGAACATTTGCCTGATATTGACTTCTGGATCTAACACAGCTAGATGCCTCTGCATTCTCTGTCCCTTTATACCTTTGTGGCTTACCATCCATCAGTTTTGCTGCTATCAGTAAATTTGACTCTAGTCTCAAGTAATTTAAATTTTTTAATCATCCAAGTCTCCTAGTTTTGCTGAAGATGTAGCTTGAGGAGTTTTTCTTTTACTGTATGATATCCAGGAGGAAAATGGAATATTCAAACTTATGCCACCATCTTATTCCTACTTCTTCTCTTTATATGTGAAATATCATGATTTCACACACTTTTCTCTAAATGTTTATTTATTTAAATAATAATTGTAAATGACAGAGAAAAGCAAACCTGAATATACAGGGGGTAAAATTGATATGTTAGAGGTAAAAAATTTGTTCATAAACAGTAAAAATGTGATTTTATTATTTTCACCAAGATCCGTCATTTTGCAAGGTTTAATATTACTTTATTTAGTTTCCTAGGTTTACATTGATTTAGAAAATGCATTGATTTAAGACACTACTGCATGCTGATACGCAGAATCATATATATGAAACAAGGAACTGTGAGTTTCTCCTGCAACTTGTCTGGGATAAAAAGAAAGAAGAGATATGAATGGAAATGAATATATCCTGGGCATAGTGATAAACTCTTTTTAGATTTGAAGCTACTGTTTATTTACCAAATTATTATGAAACACCCTCGCACATACAAAATCTAATAAAAATACTTACAACAGGTATATGATGGTGTTACAACTGCAACTTAGCTAAAATATCAATCAATCAATCAATGATAAATTTTTAGCAGTTCTCTGTTATATTGCTGTTATTTTGCTAAACAAGATAAATTAGCAAAATAACCAGAGTGGAAATTAATTTACAATAACTACATGCCACCTTAAGTATTATGGTGTATTGCTCAAATGTCACTCAGTGTGAAATTTATTATATTGGGTAATTTAATTTCTTAAATGAACTTTCCTTCAAACACTGTCTTATTACTTTGTTATTTCCCCAAGCACCCTATGTTAAAAAGGAAATCTATTCCTTAAATTTGTAAGTACAGAATTAAAACATATTTAATGAGTTGATAAAAAACATCTAACATGAATCTCTTATATAATTAAACTTCAATAAAGGTTTATAATTGTCTTTTGATGTTTTAAGTTTTCAATTTTCTTTTGCCCAATTTAAATGTACATTATATCCTTTTTCACAACAATTTAAATTATGGACATGAGATTTTTTTTTTTCATCTAACTTCATTTTGAAATGAAAGGCAAGGAAGAAGGTATGTCTGTTTAGAGACATGTTCTCTAGTTTAAAAATTATTTTCATACCGATCTTGAATAATTCTTATAAGAGTTGTAAAATACACATTTATGTATGAATGGTGATCTCATTTCTATTTCTACTGGCAAAAACAATCATCATCAAATTGAATATCTTACAAGAGTTAAGGATAAATGTCACCAACATGGCCCAATGGGAGGCCCCTGAATCTTCCTCCTCCTACAGTTGTACCAAATATACAGCTACAATGGGTAAATTTCCTCTGCGAGAAATCCAGAAACTAGTTGAATGACTCCTACTCATTGGGCAACTGAGAAAATACATTAAAATGGAGATGAAAGGCTGAGACACACTCTTGCCATAAACCCCAATCCCATCTCAGAGACTTATGTACTGAACTGAACTTGAGTCTGCTTCCTGATGTGCATCAAAGCCAATCTACTGACACTAGGTGAAGGAAAGTACAGCATTTATTTGCAATGAACCAAGCAAAGAGAACAGGAAGCTCATTTGCAAAAGACACAAACTCCCTAGTGGTTTTTAGGCAAAGGTTTTTAAGTACACTGTTAGGGAAGAGGGTCATAGGATACCTGATCAGCTTGTGGACATTCTTCTGATTGGTTGGTAGTGAGATAACAGGGTCATATTTCAGGAACCTCAATCATTCATCTCCTGGTTCTAATCAGTCTGGGATCTACATGCTTGTGGTCAGGATGTAGTCACCATCCTCCATAGTGGATGGTTTTAGTTTCTGCTGAACAACTCAAAGATATGCATCAGATTGCTATCTATGTGCCTTCAGTAGAAACTAGGAGTCTTGTGACTCTATTGTTATAATCATTAACTGCTTGAATCTTCTCTTTTGAACTCTAGGAAGCCCTGAGACTAAACTGCTTTTTTCTACAAATAAGAAAGAGGGGGCATGGAGGGGCTTTTGTACCTGGGAAGGTCTTGTAAAGTCCTGCTTGGTTTCAATCCCCCCTTTTCTTTGATACTCCTCAGTCCTGAAGGGAACGGGGCAGAACAAGAAAGGAAATAAAGCTTTAGATACAGAGATTAATCATAAACTTGACAAGGGAATTCAGTTTTAGTGGGACTCCGTTTCACTTACAGTTGGAAGGGAATACTCAACTTCCAGCTTCTCTCTGAAGAGGAAAGATTTTGGGTAAACTAGCATCCCATCTTTTAAGACTTCCACCCAAGGGACAGACCCCCAAATCACCCAGCTCTGATAGCCAACAGGGCTTACATTCACGAGTCCCAACGGGCTATAGTCAAAAAAGAGAATTTCTTAAACAGGTATATGAGTGCTCAGCATAGCTACTGCTCCTGGCTCAGTGCCAAGGGAACAGACAAAAATACCAATCTCCCAGTTCTGCCCCAGAAGGAGTTTGATGGAGTTTGATGGCATTCTTTCCCAGATTCTGAATGACTAGAAGTTTTCTGGCTTCTAATTAGCCTGCATCTAGGGGTTGACTGGAATTATTTCCAGAGCACAAAAGAGCTAGGGAGACATTTCTCCACCCTCTCCATCCCACTCACTACAATAATATTTAAAACCAAGTTGCTAGCTTCTCCTTTAAAGGAGCTTGTCCACACATCTAGTGCCCCAACCCTTATGGCTGCTACTGTTACCGACAGAATGGTGATTTCCTTAGTTCTTGTCCTCTTAAGGGAAAGAATTCAGATGAGAGACATAGAGCAGTTTCAAGCAGCAGGAGTTTTATCAAGCAAAGCAAGAGTACACTCTCAAGAAAGGAAGAGAGTGGGCTGTCTGGAAACCAGAAGCAGTCCTGCAGTGAGGGTAGGGTTGGGTTTTTTAGAGTGGTTGCAGTCCCTCCCCACATCTTAGGTTATTTGACTGACAAGTTGATTGACAGTTTTAGGTTGTATAACTTTTCCCTTACTGTGCAGGCATTTACCTGTAATCATCCATGGTGGGGGCGGGGGGAAAAACTGCAATGCTAATTTATTATAATTATGACCTAATGAACCCCAGGTTACTTTGAGTCACCTTTTAGGTCTTGGTGTGCCTGCACCAAGTTGTGCTGGTGGTTTTATGTTGCTTGGTCCTGATAAAAGTTTGGAAAATTATTGGTGGTCCTTGACTAGAAGAAGGAGGATATCTGGATGTGCTCTCATTAACAGTGTCCAAGCGGAGGAGGGAAAGATGACCACCTCCAGGATGTGGTGGACCTGCTCATGTTTTACTAGCTACGGAAAACTACCTGAAGGATAGGCCTCCCAAATCACCTAGCACTGACAGCTAACAGAGTTTGCATTCAGGAGACTTACAGCACTGCTATAGCAAAAAAAGAAGCAAGTTTAAATGGGCATGAGAGCACACTTCAAGGCTATACGCCTGGGCTCAGTGCAAGGGCAACAGACAAAAACACCAATCTCCCAGTTTCTCCCTGGAAGAGATTTGACTACATGCTTTCTTAGCTGCTACATAAGCTTCTGACCTCTAATCAGCCTGCATATGGGAGCTGACTAGGATCCTCCCAGTAACCTTATAGAGCTGGTGAGCTGGATCCCTGCTGTCTCCCCCCAGGTGGCACCAAAAGCAAAACCATGTCTCTAGCTTCTCCCTGGAAAGTGTGTCCACACATCTGGCACCCCAACTGTTATGGTTACCACTTGTAGGACTGGCTCCTGAGTCATCTAGCTCTGGGAACTGCCGGAGTTCAGTTTTCATCAATCCTGCCATTGTCGCCCCCCCACCCCACCCCGACCACACAAAAACAAAGAGGTGGTTCCATTTGGATGCAAAATACTCCTAGCAACTATACCCTTTGGCTCAGCATGGAGTGGGTAAGCAAAAACACTTAACTTTTGGTTTCTCCTTCATTGTGGGTGGACTGCATATGCAATGTCCTGACTTTCCCAGATGTTGCCTCAAGTTTTGGCTTCCAATTAGCGTGCACCAGATTGCTGAAAGTCAAATAACAGTCCTCCGGTACCCTGAACAGGCACATGGACATTTCCATGCATTTGGATAGATAAAAGTCTACAGGAGCAACTTATGTATTTTTTTTTTCTATTTTAGTCACTAAGAAATATACTTTTTTCCTTGGGCTTGTGTTAATAATGGGGATAGATTCTGCTTTAATCTTACTGTTTTTAACTATATTTCTATCTCTCACTCAAGGAAGCATATGTGAAGTCAAATGAGTAAGACTGACTTTATGATGAGGAAATCCTTTCCTTTGATTTATTTTTATACATAAATGTTCACGAGATTCTATTTTAACTTGTTTTAGTAAGATATTTGATATAGCATAAGTCATAATTTGTTGAGATATGTTAATGGGCCATGGCTTCACTGTCAAGTTGCCTTAATAGACATTGTTGTGCAATAAAGCTGATACAGTATACCATAGAATTTTTGAGCATTAATGTACCAGGAATTTTTTTCCCCCATCTCTCATTTAGCACAAGGATGGAGAATTAAAATTCAGAAAAATGTCTTCCCAAGTTTAAGCAGTGAATTAGTATCCAAGCTGAATCTATTATAATTATTATCAATATCAATATTCTGATATTATAATACTATTAATAAATATTAATATTTGTTGTGTACTGATATATGTATTCAAGGCATTGTAAAGGTTTTTATACATAATCAAGTAATGTAGTCATCACAATAACATGAGAAGTTATGTAATTTCACCACGGAAATCAGCTAGAAACTGAAAGAAACAGAATTTCAAGTCAGACAGATTTATTCAATAACTTCCGGTTTTAATCACTAAATTCTATTAAATAATCTGTAATTATTATGTGTTACATGATATAGACTTTTTTTTAATATACAGTCTTTTAAGGTAGACCATAAAGAAAATTTAACAGTTTGTTGAGTTCTTAAAATAATTGTCTTGCACTCTGTAGTTTGATCCTTATAACAGCCCTATAAAACAGATTCCATAATTAGTTTCATCTTTACAGATAAGTAAACCAAAAGATAGAGACGGTAAATAACTTTCCCAGAGTGTTAGGAACTTGCCCAAGATCAAAAAGCTAGTAAAAGACAAACTTGGCCTTGGACTCTAAAACACATTTTTTTTTACAACCTTAGGAACCCTATTTTATTCCCACTGGGATTGTGGGGGGGGGGCAGGTTGGTGGGAAGTTATCTGTTTTTCCATCACATACAATAAACCTTCAGGCATATCACAGACTTTGGAACTTTATCTTTGTCAGTTACTGCACAAAGAAAGCATTCCTCATAGAAAATAATGAGTTTGAATAAATGATTTCTAGCACCTATCCAACTCTAACATTCATTCTTTCTATGATTTCTGACACTGTGTTATCTGGGTCAGGTGGTATTGTTTCAGGTGTATAATCTAATTAACATCGTCACCATACATAAAAAAAAAAATCTTCTTCATGTGATAACCATTTTTTTTTTTTTTTTTTTGCAATACGCGAGCCTCTCACTGTTGTGGCTTCTCCCGTTGCAGAGCACAGGATCCGGACGCACAGGCTCAGTGGCCATGGCTCACGGGTCCGGCTGCTCCGCGGCATGTGGGATCTTCCCAGACTGGGGCACGAACCCGTGTCCCCTGCATCAGTAGGCAGACTCTCAACCACTGCACCACCAGGGAAGCCCGTGATAAACATCTTTAAAATCTACTCTCTTATCCATTTTCAAATATGCAATGCAGTATTCTTAGCTATAGTCACCATGTTGTGTCTTATTTATTTTATAACTGGAACTTTGGAAAACATGTTCCTATGGCTTGTTATTGTAATGTATAACCAAGAGAGTTGCCATGGCAGAGTGACACATTGTAACTCAATAACCATGTAAGGCAGCAGTATGGATATTGTTCTACGGAAACAAGCTGAAGACTATGTGGTATGAACAATAAATATATTATTTCAAACTAATATTAATGAATTGATAAACAATGTAGATTCTTATCTGTATTTTAATGGTTGTACCCATTGAAATAAGGCAAAACACTAAGGTAAGGGGAAAATGTTTGCTTTGTCAGAACCAGTGAGCAAATGAAAATATTACTGAATAATACAGGACTAGCAGCTGGTTGCTTTGACTTCCTTTAAAAATCTGCAAATTTCTTTCAAAGGCATGATGTTGCTCCTAATCAAACACTTCCTCAAATATTACTCTCATGATATGGTTTACTCTAAATAAATGTGAGTCTTTCAGTATATCTCATATAGTATTATACAACATATTTTAAAAGTAGATCACAAGTAATTTACACTAGTTCTAACCTATGTAAATTTCTCATTGTGCTTTAATCAGTTTTATAGTTCACAATATATTACATTAACTCTCATCATATGAGAATTATAATTTTTCCTATAGTAATATTCAGAGAAATTACTCCCAATCTCTATTCTACTTAAAGTGTGTGCTATGTTGTGTTATGTAACTTTTAAAAAGTACATATGTGTTGTGTATAATACGTATAAGATATATATGTATATATATCTTTTGAAAAGAACTAAAGGTAAGAATTAAGAGGTTAACCTTGCTTTAAGAGAGCTGTACTCTTGGACATCTCGTTCTTCCTTTTTTTCCTTCAAATAGGAAAGTGTTCAAACTTCAAGGAAATGGAAGTTTCCACTTGTATGATGGTTTCTTTCTATTTAAAGATACTTAGTTATTGTCACTCAGAGCTTTCTTGTAATTTTCACACTATCTCATCAACCAGTCAATAAATAATTCTCTACAGAGCTATAGTTCCTTTTTTACATGTTGCATTCTTTTTTTCTAAATTGAGCCATGACTCACACTTTTGTAATGTAGGCCTTGATTTATCAAACTCAAATCCAGATGTCTGATATTTTTTCATACAGGTTCTTCAGCATGGCATCTTTTTTATACTTTGGATCTGTAGTATACAATCCATGGGACACTTGGATAAGTTATATCTGCAGTGATCTCTTAATATATTTCATATGGAATGAGAAAAAGCTTTCATTTCATGTTTGCTTAAATGAAATGTAAAAAAATGTAATATTTTTATATTACTTCTTGTAGCAGCTAGGCTAATTGTAGTTTGTAGAACTTCTGTGAAGTAACATGTGCATTTTGCATGAATTACCTATCCCTTAGTGGACTGGAAAATTGGAGTAATCAACACAATACTGTCTTTAATTATTATGATTTTGAATAAATGTACACTCTTTAAGCTTCCATCTCAAAAAAACTCTAAAAAGAACATCAACCAAACAAAAGAACATAAAGAAAATAAACAATAATGGTGAAAGAAGAAATCAATTAAATTGAAAAGTAAAATGCAATTAAGAAAAATGACAATGTTGACATATTAATCAAATTGATAAACTCTTTTAAAATATGATCAAAAAAAGAAAGAACCCAAATGATCATCACCAGAGATCCTAGACATGAAAATAATAAAATTACTTATAGTGTTTTGCCAATAAACTTGTCCATATAGACAAATTACTCAAAAACCTTAAAACTCACTCAAAAAGAATAGAAAGTCTAAATTGTTATATATCCTATAAAAATGAATCCATTATTTAAAAAATTAAAAAGAAAATCTAAAGTCCTGATGATTTCCCATAGATTTTTCTACATTTTTAAGAAAGAACTAAGCATTACTTTTCTAAGTGTTTTCCAAATTTTAGCTAAGAAAAACTAATTTTATGTAGCCAACACAACCTTCATACCAAAAGGTGACAAACCCTTTACAAAACTCAGGAAGAAAACATCTGATCAGTAGCTCTTATAAACATGGATGCAAAAACTTTTAACAAAATATTAACAAATCAAATTCAATAGTATATAACAAGAATAAAATATGATGATAAAGAAAAGCTTATTTCATAAGTAAAAGAGAAATATATTCTTTTAAAATATGTTATAATTTGTAACATTAACAGAAAAATGGAAACTCATGTGATCAACAAGACAGAAAAACTTCACAAATAAGCCAGCTCCTATTACCGCTGGGAGAAAAAACTTAGCCATAAAAGGGAAAGTACATGGAAAAACATATGTAACAATGAGGTATTGTTAACTTTCTCTCTGAGACCAAGGAAGGTCACTATTAACACTTCTATTGAAAGAATATATGATGACAGAGATCCTAGAAATTGCAGTAAAGCAAGAAAATAAGAGGTGAAAGTCATAAAGGATTAAAAAAAGTATGAAACAATTTTGTCCTGATTTTTCTAAAAATATTTTTTAGCATTTGAGGTCTTACATAGACATTCATGGGCACACTTCTCCAAAGTCATTCTTTGTTTTGGGAGAAAATCATGGTAATTTCACCATGATATCCACAGATATTAATAATGTTTAAACCTCATTTTATTCATTAAACATATCTACAAGTAGGAAATCTTTACTGAAATATTTTGAATGATTTTTTTGAAAGTAAGTGTATTTAAAATAAACTGTAAAAAATATCAGTAGTTGATTAGTAGATGCTTTCAATGACAAGACTTTAACTTCAAATGTGTACTTCTTTTACAAGATATAAAAATGCTTGAACATTCTCAGGATATATTTATAAACTTTTTCTTTTAACTTGACAATACTACAGGCAGACTTAAAAATTGCAGCTCTATTTACAATAGCCAGGAGATGGAAGCAACGTAAGTGTCCATCATCAGATGAGTGGACAAAGAAGATGTGGCACATATATACAATGGAATATTACTCAGCCATAAAAAGAAATGAAATTGAGTTATTTGTAGTGAGGTGGATGGACCTAGAGTCTGTCGTACAGAGTGAAGTAAGTCAGAAAGAGAAAAACAAATACCGTAAGCTAACACATATATATGGAATCTAAGGAAAAAAAAATGTCATGAAGAACTTAGGGGTAAGATGGGAATAAAGACACAGACCTACTAGAGAATGGACTTGAGGATATGGGGAGGAGGAAGGGTAAGCTGTGACAAAGTGAGAGAGTGGCATAAACATATATACACTACCAAATGTAAAATAGCTAGCTAGTGGGAAGCAACCGCATGGCCCAGGGAGATCAGTTCGGTGCTTTGTGACCACCTAGAGGGTTGGGATAGGGAGGGTGGGAGGGAGGGAGACGCAAGAGGGAAGAGATATGGGAACGTATGTATATGTATAACTGATTCACTTTGTTACAAAGCAGAAACTAACACACCATTGTAAAGCACTTATACTCCAATAAAGATGTTGAAAAAAAATGCTTCAAGAGGAGATATTTATTTGTCCTGTTTAGGTTTGTTTTGCAGAGAATGTTCAGGGTAAAACAAATCCATGGATTATATACTAGTCTTTTCAAATATTTTATTTAAAATATTCTGGTACATTTTTACAATGGAAAGATAATAAGTCACTTCTTAAACATTGCTAAGTCACTTCTTAAACATTGCTGTCTTCAAGCAAAAATATTTAGAATGATTGATAATGCTTTAGTGTTAAATGTGATTAAGAAGTTTCCTTTAAAAAACTAAAAACAGAGTAACCATATGGTCCAGCAATCTTACTCCTAGGCATATATCTGGAGAAAGCCATGGTTCCAAAGGATACATCATCCCAATATTCATTGCAGCATTAGTTACAATAGCCAAGACATGGGAGTAACCTAAATGTCCATGGACAGATGAATGGATAAAGAAGATGTGGCATATATACAAACAATGGAATATTAGCCATAAAAAATAATTAAATAGTGCCATTTGCCACAACATAGATGGACTTAGAGATTATATCCTACTAAGTGAAATAAGTCAGACAGAGAAAGACAAATATCATATGATATCACTTATATACGGAATCTAAAAAACTGATATAAATGAACTGATTTACAAAACATAAATAGACTTATAGACACAGAAAACAAACATATAGTTACCAAAGGGGAAGGGGGGGAATGATAAACTGGGAGTTTGGTATTAACATATACACACTACCATATACAAAATAGATAAACAACAAGAACCTACTGTATAGAACTGGAAACTATATTCAGTACCTTGTAATAATGTATAATGGAAAATAATCTGAAAAAGAATACATACACAAATATATATATATATATGTATGTATAACTGAATCACTTTACTGTACACTTGAAACTAACATAACTTTGTAAATCAACTATACTACAAGAAAAAAGAAAGGAAGTTTCCTGAATTTGCAACCTATGGAAAACATAGTAATATTTCTAATTTTGTGAAATTGGTTTCACTAAGACTTTGGATTCTTTAAGCATGTCTGGGTATACTCAAGTTATTCCTGAGTAAATATATGTGAGGAAAAACAACTGCCAAATTTGGGTTGAATAATTACTAAGATCTCTTTCAATTTTGAGGTTTCTTCATTCTGAGACTGAATAAAGTGTTCTCTGATTCATTCAGCTTTCTTTACAGCTCCCCCCTCAATCAATTGAATCCCTGAAGCGTTGGTCTGATGCAACTGAAAAATAATATATCAATCATGTCCTGGACCAGTGATTTCTGCTGTCCAAATGATCAGATAGGTTTGACAATAAACCAATGTGTTTTTTTTACCTGTCTATTTGCTATTGCTACATATGAAACAGAAATACCTAAATATGCAACAAATTGGAAAATTTAATCTTGACATTTGGATATAGCCTACTACACATGGGATATAACTTCAAATGATGTGAACTAGCATCATAAAACACAGTGTTTAAAATAAAGACTAGCATTTATCAAGAATGGAAGCTGACCTTTGGAGAAAATTAAAGTTTATGTGCTTGGATCTCACCAGTCTGTCATTAACTTGTGTTATTTTACCATGTCCCCGTAAAGAAAAAAACTTGACTATTTTACCTAGTTATATTTTGATAATAAAATGAACAGTACCTGAAGTTGAATAGACACCTCTTGTGTAAGTGAAGTTTACTCATTATTAATTTATATTAAAAGCAAGTAAGGAGTAAATACAGTCGTGCTCACACAAGAATAAGTCGGTCTTCTAGCAGGTATCAGGAAATGCCTGGAGACATTTTTAGTTTTCAACAAAATGTGGGGAAATGTTTTACTGGAAATTAGTGGGTAGAGGCCAGGGATGCTGCTAAGCATCCTACAAAGCACAGGAACATCGTGCACAATAAAGAATAATCCTGCCCCAAATTTCAGGGACTCTGAGGTTGCAAATCCCTGACTTAACATATAAAAAAGATCATACTGTTTGCTAGCAAGTTTGGTTTATATTTTTTAAAAGAATCTTTGGTTAATATTGAAAGAATTTAAAGTAAGCATGGAACAGAGGAATTGAACACTGCTAAAGTATAGACAATGTAAAATTTTGGGAGCACTATACGTGTAGTACACATGAACAGATAACAGAGGACAAAGTTAGTAGAAATGAGTTTTTCACAGTGGGGAGAGGATGGCAGGGTGTACTTTATCTAAGAAGGCATATATTTCCACAAATATAAACAGTCTAGGAAATCGTTAATGAGCATTTGCCGTTAGCCATTCAGCTGATCGTCTTCTTTTCCTTCCACTACTTGTAATGGTAATGCTGTAATAATGTATCAGCTTGCCAGTAGGCAGATTCACAAATGTCCCTGGAGCATTCTAATCCTCAAATGGTCTCTTTAAGTTTTGGTTGTTTGGGGAGGTTCTGGTTTACTTTTTTAGTTGTCAGCCTTCTTTAAACACATACATACTGGAATCATTTAAAAAAAAAATCTTATTTCCTAACTCAACACTCATACAGATTTTCTTATGTAATGATAAGGGAAAAAGAGTTACTTTTCTGTGTCCATGTTCTTTCTTTCCCATACAAATCAGGAATCCGTTGTTTTTAAAACTGAGTATCATTTGGACACCATAAAATCCACACATTCTCCATATAATGTCTTTACCAGGAAACTAATTCAGAACAAATATAATGTGACACAAATTTCCCATGGTTTTCAATAATACTTTTAGTTGCCATCAAACATCAAATAAAGTGATGAAAACTGTAAATGTTTAAATAAACTTTAAATTTCCAAAGGAAGTTAGAATAGTTTTTTATTTTCTTTGTTAAAAAGCTACTGTATTAGTCTGCTAGGTCTGCCAAAATCAAATACCACAAGCTGGATAGTTTAAAAAATAGTTCTGGATGCTGGAAAACTAAGATCAGTGTGCCAGCAGTGTTGGTGTCTGATGAAATGTCTTTTCCTGGTTTGTAGATGGCCACCTTATTGGTATGTCCTCATATCACCTTTTTTTCTGTACACATGTAAGTAGAGAGAGCTCTTTGGTGCCTCTTTCTCTTCTTATTAAGGACACCATTGCTAACAGATTATGAACCCACCCTTATGACTTCATTTAACCTTGATTATCCCTTTATAGGCCCTATCTCTAAATATAGTCAAATTGGGAATTAGAGCTTCAACATACACATTTTAGAGGGACATAATTCAGTCCACAAGAGCTATATAAAATTTTGCTGTTTCCTAAGATTGTGATAATTCATAAAATAAGATAAGTAAAATTCCTACTTATTGATTTAAAATGTCATAATCCTATTTGTTAAATACTATGCTACTCTGTCAGGATGGAGTAAAGAGCAGAACAGAAACATTCACTGACATCTCGCAGCTAATAGCCTAGTAGGAAAGATTTTTGACCAAATCTAGTGATACCATTAGATCCATGTTTATTCTTATAGGTTTGGAGATTTCAGGGTGAGAGAAAAGGATGTTCTCACATATTAGTTTATATTTGTATTTTTAAATAAAATGTAAGGTTATGAGGATGAAAATGGGCAGAGTTAGAAGTAATAAGGGCTTGGAGGACAGTAGAGAGAATTGGAAAATTAGTTTCCTTGAGAGGGCAAGGATAAAAAAAGAAATATAGTAACATTGTGATTCATCACTGAAAAAACAGTTAAGTTGATGACCATAAATTTAAAATGATCATATATTTAAACTCTGACTCTATTCTATCATATGAAATGACAGAGTAAGCGGACAAAAATAAAAACAATAACTGCAATGATGATGATAGTGGAAACTATGAAATACTTTGTAGGCACTTGATAAAACCTTTTACTGAATTATTTCTTTTTATAGTAGTTCTACGAAGTATCTACTGTTATTATTCTCATTTGGTGGCTGAGCAAACTGAGGCTTACAAAGGTCTTCAGAACTATTCATAGTTCTCCAAATTATAATTAGTCTAAGGTAGAAATACATATAGTCTAACTTCCTCATAATCAAGATTCTTACACCCTTCACTGTTTTTTATAGGGTCAGAATTTTGGCAGTTGCATGTGATGTGACATCAGAGATACAATAAAATGAAATCATCCACAGGAGCAATTGACAACATAAATCATGCAATGTTTGCTAAATGGGGTTGGGAATAAACACTATAGAAAGATTAGATGGGAGAAGTCAATGTTTTCCAGTGTAATAAGGAAGAAGAAAAACTGATTTGGAGTACTTGAGTAAGCCAATGGGAATGCAGAAAAAGAGTTGTACTGCATAGTGTGGTGTTTAAATTATAGATTGGTGACTCTATTTTTTAAGAAAAATATAAATTATCATTACTGTAATCAGTTAGTGAGGATGGTGAGGAGAAAGTCACTGGAAAATATGATGTGAAAAATCCTAGCTGCCAAATCCACAGGCCAGGGTATTCAAGGATTATCAATGAACATCACATACAACAGCAATATTGTCAGGATCTAATGTGTCATCCATACCCAAGTCATCAATGATTTATAGGATGGGAAGTTGATAATCCAGTATTGATGATAAGGTGCTAAAAAATACTTTTTTCTTTATATTCTGGGTAGAGGAGAAGTGATATGGAAGCAGTAGTGAGTGTAAAAGACACCATCTTTACTCTTGCTCTGAATTATGAAGGATGTGAATAAGTTCATATTTTCACTTGGTGATTATTATGGAAGAAGCAGTGTCATTTGGAAATGGTAAGTCTTTTGCTTTTTTTTTTTTTTTTTTTGGCCATGCCTTGCAGCTTGAGGAATCTCAGTTCCCCAACCAGGGATGAACCCAGACCATGGCAGTGAAAGCACAGAATCCTAACAACTAGACAACCAGGAAACTCCCTGGTCAGAGTTTATTTAAAGCAACAAGGTAAAGGAAGTGTTCAGAGAATGGGGTTGTGGATATAGTGCTGATTGATCACAGAATGGGCATTTCAAGAGATTAGTGGAAGGTTGGAGAAGGAAAGAAGTCATGAAATGTAGAGTAAAAGGAGAAAAGTTGAAATGAGCAAGTATGTCACAATCGAGTACATGATGGATTAAAAAAGCAACTTTCATGCTAACTGGAAAACAACAAACAGCAGCAAATAATGTTAGGCATGATGAAATTAACCTTAAAAGTCT
This sequence comes from Grampus griseus, assembly GCF_964374135.1. Taxonomy (NCBI): domain Eukaryota; kingdom Metazoa; phylum Chordata; class Mammalia; order Artiodactyla; family Delphinidae; genus Grampus; species Grampus griseus. Next base: position 52,085,593 of record NC_139012.1, read on the forward strand.
TTTAGAAGGTGCTGCATGGGCATTTTGCAGGCTGTAGCTGTGACTTTGAAATGAAATCTAGTAAACATGATACAGACTTTTGGGGTTGACATTAATTTTCTTCATGTTCTGCTAGTGTTGGCATGTGTGATAAGGATAGCATTGTCAGAAAGCAGTAAGAAAGCAAGGATGAGTCATATCATCCTTCATACTGAGTTTGGGGGCTGATGCCAGTGTTGGTAGAGCCCAAAAATATGCATGTCTGGTTCATTCCTTCAGTAATGACAAGATTTTATCTCAGTGTCCTCTGCGGTGGTAGGAAGTACTCTACTTGATAACTTCATAGTCATTGCAGGACAGTCTCAGGTCTTGATTTCTTTCTCCTCTGCATTGCAATGATACTGCCTTGGTATACATGAATTATATATTTTGTGGAATTGACCAGATTTATTTATAAAATGTTACACTGAGTAATGTCCTAACAGTTTTCTTCCCAAATAGAAATCTCCCAGGATTTTTATTCCTGGTGCTTTGTTCAAAGTAATGTTTCTCTAGAGAGATTCCTATTTTGACTTTCATTCCCTCATTCATCAGAAAGAGCCCTGTACTACTTGCTTTCTATAATTATGTTTCCAGATCCAATCTATAAGGAAATATATACAGACAAATCACAATAGTGGCTGAAATTGTACCACTGCTTATGTTTTTATAAATTCATTACCACATGAAGGTATAAATTTAATTTTCAAATATTTTCATATATTTTATTCCATTTGTTCTTCATATTAACCATTAATGATTTATATGTTCATTCATCCATTCCACAAGTATTTATTAAATGTTATATGTTTGCAACTCTACTCATTGCTGTGGATTGGAAGATAAGTAATAGATCACCGTTACCCTCAAAGAGGAAGCTCTCTAAATGCATAACATAATCAGTGTAATAAGAGAATTATGTACAAAGGGTACAGTGTTAACACAGAAAAAATAATGATAGTCTGTATAGATAGCAGTATATCTTGGCAATATTTTTGAGAAATAATTGATATTAAAGTAAGGTTATGAAATAAGGGTAAACTTTTACCATATATGCCAAAAAGAGGTAAAAAAAAAATGGACCAACACATTCTAAGGCATGGGGTATCCACAAAGTTGCAAGGAATTGCAGACTGCATTGTCCTACTGTGGGAGGAGTGGTACTATTTCCCAAGAACATATGTACCATGCTAATAAGCTGAAGTTTATTCTTGAAGCAGTTGACAGTTTCTTATATCTAGCAATCAGTTCTGGGGTTCTGAGCCATAAGGGTGGGAAAATAATCAGACTTTTGAGTAGTTTGTTTTGCTTCCAATTTTCTGTAATCTTTGGAGAAAAGATTGGTTTTCTGAATGAATTAAAGATACTACATGAAGATTATTTTGAATGTCCATTATAGTCTATATACTTTTTATAAATTCTTTGCTTGATTTTTTAAAGTTGTATCCTTTGACTCCTATAGGTAGGCAGGGAAGTAGATAGATAGATATAGATAGATGATAGATCGTTAGACAGATAGATAGATAGGGAGATGCATAGATAGATAGACAGATTGATAGACTCCTTCTGTACGTCATTACCCAAGACAGCCTAATCATTCACTCAGCTAGATTAAAGTATAGACAGTTTTCTTCCTGACTTAGGCCACTCTCTACTCTTCTTAGAGCATCAACCTTAGAGATCTTGCAATTGTAAATTCTTTCTCTGCTCCATTGAGATGAAAGTTTTCTACAACCCAGGATAGTCTTTCATGAAAACCTGGGAGCTACTCCTTTGAAATATAATCATCAAGAAAGATAAGGTGTCTATCTCCCTTTCTCTGTGGAAGGATAGGAGCCTTACTTCAATAAGTGCCAAATGGTAAACACAGATCACCTTAACAAATGGACCGGCCTCCCGCTTAAAGTCCTTCATACTTTCTATTAGTTCACCCCAGTGCTTTTATTTCATTTATTTATTTATTTTTTATTTTTTAAATATCTTTATTGGAGTATAATTGCTTTACAATGTTGTGTTGGTTTCTATTGTACAACATTTATCCATTCATCTGTCAATGGACCTTTAGGTTACTTCCATGTCCTGGCAATTGTAAATAGTGCTGCAATGAACATTTTGTTACATGTATCTTTTAGAATTATGGTTTTCTCAGGGTATATGCCCAGTAGTGTGATTGCGGGTCATATAGTAATTCTATTTTTAGTTTTTTAAGAAACCATCATACTGTTCTCTATAGTGGGCTGTATCAATTTTCATTCCCACCAACAGTGCAGGAGTGTTCCCTTTTCTCCCCAGTGCTTTTAAACTTTCCTGCCTTTGAAGGGAGTTCAGTATATTTTCCCTTTTGCAATGGTCTTGAATAAAGTTTTCCATGTTATTTAACTCCATCCAATGCAATTTCTCTTTGACATTATGAGGCTAAGCCTAGAAGACCATGAATTAAAAACATATGTAGATTTCATTGAGTCCAACTGAAATTCCTTTTATATACAATGGATATAGATTGAAGAGAATGGAACAATATTTTATGATTTTTCTGTCTCTGTAAATATTTTATTGATAAATTGTAGTGGCTGCCTCCAGAGTACTCTGCAGATTATATTATAATAGTTAAACATTACCTATTATATCTAAAGCTCCTTGAAAACAGGGAACATGACTTAAATTCCTCCTTATCCATCATCACACCTTGAAAGGAATGCTGAAATAAGCAGACATTTAATAAATGTTTTGCATGGTAGGGAAATTCTGATAACAGTCAACTCACGGATGAGGAAAATCATTGGAGTAGAAAACAGGTGCAGGTCCACACTAAATACAATTATGGAGATTATATCATCTGATTATAATAATGATGGCTAAAATTTAGTTATATCTATATAATTTCAGAAAATGGAGTTGATCACCCTATGGTAGATTTTGACTTACTGAAATCACACACATGCACACACACATACACACAAAGAAATATTCCTATGATCATAATGACTTTGCTTAATATACAGATGTGTCTTTCTAAAAGATGTGTATCTATATTTATAGCTATGTAAATGTAGCTCAATATACATGAAAAGATGAAATTGCAAACTAGTTTAAGTGATTACTTCTACAGAATTTAAAAGATATTCTTATCTTCACACATCACCAAATGATTTACCACTGAGTGCATATAAATAGAGGCATACATGATTACACTTAATTGTTTTATGTAATATTAACTACTTGTCCAGTGGATAAAGGATGAATGGTCATTAGCAATCAAGGATCAAAATAGACAAAGATAAAACTAATCATATATACAAAGTGTTTCACTCATAGGGATTTTATTTACAGAAATTTTACTTATAAGAATTTCATATGCAGATACACATTTTTAACAACACAAAATATGTATGGTGTATTCCACTGGAAGATTTTTTTAAAGAACTTTCATTGGAATTATTTAAAATTAAAAAATAAAAAAGAAAATGATTTGTGCAATTTGTCTTGCATCATTTAGTGCTCTGGAGCACTCACCTGTTTCATGGCACCCTAACATCTAAAAGGTTTGGTGTCTTGTCCAAAGACAAAGGGGTTTAATTCCATAATAATAAAAGTTTTCTTTATTACTCATAATTGTAACAAGAAAAACAAAATAAATTATTTCCATTCTGTCTTAAGATTATATGCACTATCTACCCATTATAAGAAGTCAAATATACCTGCATATTCTCAAGCTGATATTTATACAAGCCAGATATAAATTTAATCAAATATTTTAAAATAATGAAATCCATTTTTTTTTTTTTTTTTTTTGCGGTACGTGGGCCTCTCACTGTTGTGGCCTCTCCCATTGTGGAGCACAGGCTCTGGACGCGCAGGCTCAGCGGCCATGGCTCACAGGCCCAGCCGCTCCGCAGCAGGAACCCATGTCCTCTGCATTGGCAGGCCGACTCTCAACCACTGCACCACCAGGGAAGCCCAATTAAATCCATTTTAAAACACTATTTTATGAATATTTTAAAGACTGCAGTATTATAATCACTTAAAAATTACCTTCTTGGTTTAAATTGTTTTGTTAAACTGCCCCTATTTATTCATATATTTTAATAAAATAAGGATTGTTTTAAACCAAATTTAATATTTTTAAAAAGACAAATTTTTTTTTTGCATTTGGTATGCATCCTAATGAACGATCAAGGGCATTAGATAAAGACCGTATTTAGGGCTTTCCTGGTGGCGCAGTGGTTGAGAGTCTGCCTACCAATGCAGGGGATGTGGGTTCGTAGCCTGGTCCGCGAGGATCCCACATGCCGCGGAGCGACTGGGCCAGTGAACCATGGCCGCTGAGCCTGTGCGTCCGGGGCCTGTGCTCCGCAACGGGAGAGAAAACAACGTCTTTAGTGTTACAGAAAGCAAAGTTTAAATGAAGAAGGAAACGTTAAACCACAGAATACCAGCTCTGTTCAGACACTCACTTCTGCTTTAATCCTGAATCTAGGTCAGTTCTCCCTCCACCTTCCCTTTTACATGACAGACACAACATTTGGAGCTTAAAACAAATAAGACAAACATAGAAACTCAGCCCAGATCAGTTGAGATGAATTTCTTTCTTAACGGAGTTAATTTCTACAATACGTTTCACAGTCAGTCTCACCCTTGAATACCTTATCTCAGAAGACAGATAATCAAGTTGTAGGAAAGCCTCAAACATATTTTTTTGCTATTATTTAACCATAAACAGCCATTAAGAGACAAACTCAGTGGAACAAGTGATAGAACCTACATGCTTTTAAGATCCAGGGTCATTCAGGCTTGTCCTCAATCTCAAAGCTCTGGACTTCTCTGCTCTGTGATATTGCATCCTGGCTCTAAAGATCTGCGTCCAGCAACCATATCCAGGCAATGGGACCCAGTTGGCTAGCTCTTGCTGACATGTATAAGTAGAGATGACCTTTTTGCCAAAGGAAAAGCAAAGCACACATTTTTTCATTCCTTATTAGGAAACAGTAGCCAAAAGAAATGTGAGAACACTCAAAGTTTAATAAAGTTAGAGTTTAGAATCTTCCAATTTGGAACCTAAACAGGGTAAACATGAGGAAATAGTAAGGAATTTCTATGGGAAAGGAAGTATCAATTGACTTATATATTAGAAGGAAGTGTGTATATACTTAAAAAAAAAAGAAATATGTATTGACTTACATCCAAGGCACACAGGAGGCTTCAGAAAGCAATGCTTGGGAGAATTTAAGTATGTGGTCTTGGGATCATCTCTTCCCATTATCTACGCATAAAGAATGGACAACAATACCAGGTATTACCCTATTCTCCCCATATGAAGAAAAAGCTTAAAACTGAATGATCTTAGAAATTTTATTGTGGAACATGGTATCTTGACAATCAGAGGTCAGGGGTGTTGTGAGGCTAATTGAGCAGCGTCCCAGAGACCTTTTTGTCACTGACTACACTGCAGTTTGTGAAACATGTGGGAGTTACTGCAAGTACCCTTATAAGAACTAACAATCCAGGCCACACAGTCAGAAATTCCACTCACAAATTAAAACTGGTTCTGAGAAAGGGATAGAGTCAAGATATATTTATAGTAAATGTAAAAACTTAAAAAATATGTCTTATAAAAATATACCACTAGCCTTGTATTTTCACAGTAGCTCCTCTGGTTAGGGAGTTTTATTCCTATTGTACAGGCATGAAAATGGGCTCAGAATGTTTAAAGGTACATCTCAGGACTCATAACCAGTCCGTAGTAGACCATGTAAAGCAAATAGGGACCTACTGGCCTGCAATGGTTTTGCAGAACATTCATTAATTCTCTGAAACATGTCATTTTTATATAAAGACACCAGACATCTGTCAAATAAGGACTTCAACATAAGGAGTGTGTATGGAATCTGGAATAAGCTTATCTTTAGCACAAGGAGGTATTGTGATTTAATTTCTGATTCCTATATTCTTAAAGCAAGAAGACAGGAAAGACTTGAGGACACAAGGAGGGGGAAGGACAAGCTGGGATGAAATGAGAGAGTGGCATGGATTTATATATACTACCAAATGTAAAATAGATAGCTAGTGGGAAGCAGCCGCATAGCACAGGGAGATCAGCTCGGTGCTTTGTGACCACCTAGAGGGGTGGGATAGGGAGGGTGGGAGGGAGACGCAAGAGGGAGGAGATATAGGGATGTATGTATATGTATAGTTGATTCACTTTGTTATACAGCAGAAATTAACACACCATTGTAAAGGAATTATACTCCAATAAAGATGTTAAAAAAAAAGACAAGAAAGATAAAAGCACAAAACATTTCTATTGCTCCAATTCCAAATCATTTTGCCTTTATTCTGATGTTTTATCACAAACACTGGTTTTTATTTAGGAAATTTGAAAAAGTGAAATACACTTGCTTTCAAAAGTGCATTTAGATCTGGTCAAAATCATTGTGTTGTGGTCATTTTCACTTAAGGTAAGGCACATTTGTAGCAATCTACTCATATTTGGAAAAAATATTTATTATGTCTAATTTTCAATAACTATGTAAAGATTAAAAAACAAGTTTGGGAGACACAAACTGAAATAATCTTCACCATTATTAATTGGTAAATTTGAAGTTACACTCAGATTTATTAACTTAAAACCAATTTGCTTTACACTGCAGGACAGCTAGGCATCTAAACATTGTCTTAGAATGGAAATGAAGATAACTGTGATAAAGCTCTAAAGAGGTCTTTAGATAGAAACATTAAAAAGGTAATAAAGTTAATTCTTAATTACCAGTAGTTTTTAAAATAAACTAAATTATGTAATCTTCAAATTTATGAAAACAGAGTGGTGTCTTAAGAAAAATATATAATTTCAGAAAATTATTTGGTAAATATGAAATACAGTATCGAATTTAATTTAATAACCATACTGAGAGAAGTTAGCAAGATGGTGGAGTAGGAAGACTCTGACCTTACCTCCTTCCACAGGCATACCAAAATTGCAACTATTTACAGAGCAACTATCAATGAGAACAACCTGAAGACCAGCAGAAAAAATGTCCACAACTAAAGATATAAAGAAGGAACCACAATAAGATGGGTAGGAGGAGTAGAGACTGGGTACAGTCAAGATCCAACCCACAACTTCAGGTAGGCAACCCACAAATGAAAGGATGGCCACAATTGCAAAGGTTCTCCCCAAGGAGCAAGAGCTCTGAGCCCTACAACACGGTCCCCAACCTTGGGGTCCTGCATCAGGAAAATGAGGCCCCAGAATGTCTGTCTTTGAAGGTCAGTAGGGCTTGCATACAGGGGTGTTGGACCGCAGTAAGAAACTGAGACTCCCCTCTTAAAGGGCACATGCAAAATCTCACTTGATCCAGACCCAGCTCAGAAGCAGCAGTTTGAAAGGAGCCAGTGACAGGCTCACTTGCTGATTTTGGAGAAGCCTCCTAGAGAGGCAAGAGGCTACTGGGACTCCCCATGGGGACATAGACACTAGTGGTAACCATTTAAGGGAACTTGTACTACAAGGAGGACAATAATTCTGACCATTTTGGAGTCCTCCCTATAGACTCACAGTAGCCTGTTAACATCATTTCCAAGACTCCAGAACAAAGCAATCAGCCATTCTAGGACCCAGCCTAACCCACCAGCAGGTCAGCACCAACCCTTGAATTTTCATGTCTCCAGCCCCGCTTGCTAGTGGGTTGGCTCCAGCACTGAGACCTCCAGACACTCGTAGACAGCCAGCTTGGGACACAGCACTGCCCACCAGTGGGATGGCCCTTCCTTTGGGACTACCCAGGTCATGCAACCAGCCATGCCAGAACCTGTCCTTGCCCACCAGTAACCAGTGGTCTCTGCCTAAGGCAGGCCCTGGGAGCCAATCTGGTTGGAGACCAACCCTGCCTACAGGCACATCTACAGTACTAGGCTCAGTCACAATAGAAGTGCCAACGTAGCCCTCACAGAAGGTGTCCCTAGATCAGATAGCTTTGATGACCAGAGGAGGGTGGGCCCCATATGACATCTCCAACATAGGGTCACTTCCCCAAGATCATAAACATAACCAACATATGAAATACATGCAAATAAACACAGAGAATAAGACAAAACCAGGTGACAAAGGAGTATGTTCCAAACTAAATAACAAAATAAAACCCCAGAAGAACTAAACAAAGTGGAGATAGGCAATTTACCCAATAAAAGATTTTAGTTAATGATCTCAAAGATGTTCAATGAACTTGGGAGAAGAATGGATGAATCCAATACGAAGTTTCACAAAGAGAAAATATAAAGAATAATCAAACAGAGATGAAGAATACAATAATTGAAATAAAACATGCACTAGAAGAAATAAAAGGATTATAGATACAGAAGAATAGATCAGTAAACTGGAAGACAAAGTAGTGGAAATCACCCTTGCTGAAAAGAAAAAAGAAAAAAAATGATTAAAAAACATGAGGACAGTTTAAGAGACCACCGAGACAACATTAAGCACATTAACATTTCATATTACAGGGATCCTAGGAGAAGAAGAAAGAAAAGGGCAGAAGCCATATTCGAAAAGACAATAGATGAGAAGTTTCCTTACCTGGGAAAGGAAAGAGCTACCTAGGTCCAGAATTCACAAAGAATCACAAACAAGATCAAATCACAAAGGACCACACCAAGACACTTTTAATTAAAATGGCAAAATTAAAGATAAAGAGAGAATGTTAAAAGCAGTTAGATAAAAGCAACTAGTTATGCACAAGGGAGCACCTATAAGGATATCAGCAGAAACTCTGCAGTCCAGAGGGAGTAGCAATGATATATTTAAAATGATGAAAGAGCAGAACATAAAAGGCACCATGCTAAACTGAACCACTGCCTACAGAAGATGCCAAAACAGCATGAAAAATTTGTCCTACCTGCTATACCTTGGTCAAGGCTAAAAACTCTGCCCAGGGACAGATTCCCAGCCTAATTAGTCAGAATCTTCTTGGCAAATAAATCACATTGGTCTGTCAAACACATACTACATTGTTATAGTTTTGTTTAAATAGTTGTCTTTAAGGAACTTTGAAACACAAGATAATTTATCAAATAATATGCCCATATATTTAGCATTTCTGATACTCTTCACTGATTTTTGTGGATTCATTTTTCCTTCCATTTTTTTCTGTTTTTGTTTGTTTTTTCCTTCTGCCCAAAGTACGTCTTTTAATTTGTTTGATCATGCATGTCTGTTTGCTGGTGATGAGTTTATTAAATTTTCTATGTATAAAAGTGTCTTTCTTTTGTCTTTGTTAAAGAAGATATTTATGCTGGGTATAGAATGCCAGATGCACTATATCTTTCAGTACTGTAAAGATGTTGCTCCAATACCTCTCCCTTCATGTGTTTTCTATCAGATAATCTGCTTTCAATTTTATTTTTTTCCTCTGCATGCAACATGTCATTTTTCTTTAACTATGTTTAAGTATTTTCTCTTTACCACTTGCTTTGAGCAGTTTGATATGATGTAACTTGGCTGAGTTTCTTTCATGTATCCTGTGCTGCAGGTTCATTGAGCTTCTTGGATCTGTGGATTTATAGTTTTATTCAGGTTTGAGACATTTTAGACATTATTTCTTTGTACTCTTTTCTGTTTCTCCCTGTCTGTCCTCTCATCTGAGGATTCTATTTGCACATATATTAGGTCACATAACTTTCCTTCAGCTCACTGAATCTGTTTTCATTTTTAATTTTTTTCTCTCTGGGTTTAAGTTCCAATAGTTTTTAACGCTGTCTTCAAACTCACTAATCTATTTTTCTGTGATAATATGCCACTAATTCTATTCAAAGTATTTTCCATTGTAAATATCATAATTTTCATCTCTAGAAGTTTGACTACGGTTTTTTAACATATATATTTCATGTCACAATGATAATTATCTGCTTTAATGCCCATGTTTACTACTTCTGCAAGTTGGTAGTTGTTCCACCTGTGAATAAAAGACAGTTTTTGAGTGCACAACATTGACCACCAAGGATGAGTACAAGATTTTTATTAGTCTCATTGGTCCAGTTCTGACATGGGCAGATAAAGTCTGTATTGGTGAATCTAGATTATTTTCCTTAAGCTGCATGTTCAATGATTCAACTGAAGAAACTATAGAGATTGTGAGGGTTAAAATCATTTATAGGAAAGATTTATTAAGCACTGAAATCTATATAAGTTTAAAAGACTCTTCTTATGTATATATTTTAATTGAGACACATTAAATTCTATGTTGATAAATAGTTTGTGGACAAATAATATCTGTATAAGTCTTAATGAGTCTTTTGTCTCAAGATGGCACCTGCTAGTCCTAATGCATGCTGTCTTGATCAACAAAAATTTACTTTACACTGTGTTTAGTCCAGATTGCTTTATTCCATTCCATTTATTTTGCTCTAGAAACTAAAAGGATATCAACTAAAAGAATCTACATTTAGAGCATCCTCTATAAAATAACAAACTGGTTATATAGCAACATGCATATCATTTTTTTAATTTACTTTTATAGTAATACTTACTTTTATATCAGCACAACTAAATACTAAGTACCCTAGTATATAAAAATTATTATATCCTAGGAGCCAGAAAAACTGGATTCTTATTTAACCTTCTCTAAGTACACACATATCATGTAAGGAAGGTTTATAAGTTCTAAGCCTGTTTTCTTATCTGTAAAAGAAGGACTGCATTAGATGACTTCTATAGTAACTTTGAATTAGAATAATTATATATTTGAGATAATAATGTGCACATCAGAAATTGTGAGGATTAAAACTTGTTCATACTGGATATTTTATTTTTTATTATGGAATATTCTAAGTCTAAAGAAGTAGAGAGAATACATTAATGAACCCCTATGTACTCTTCTCTCAGCTTAATTATCAACTTATGTGCAGTTTTGTTTTATCTATACAACTACTATTTTCCATTTATTATTTTAAAGCAAATTCCACACATTTTATAATCTTAATCCAAAAATATATTGATGTATATCTATATCTTCTCATTTTAAGGAGGTCAGTTTTCACATGGAAGTTTTAACTCTTGCTTTCAGGGAGAAAAAGGGAGGTCTGAGTCCTGTCTTGCACCTGCTATTTTTCAAGTGCTTTTAGCTCAAAATAATATTCATGCCAAAGTGGCATATTTGGGGGTAGCATATTCAGTCATCCTCAGAGTGTATGTCCCTCATCAAATAGGAGTTCACATGGAAAGACAGGATAAATGCTTGAGTTGTCCCTTTACTTGACAACTTACAAATTAATAAATTATTTACTTAATGTTCTACAACTTTGTCCAATAAATTGTTGTCACTGTTGCTTTTTATCTTTATGAACCTATGATATAAATACATTTGATATGTTTTAATACTTAACAATTTTTATTCTTACAAGGCTCACATTTTTTCCTTTGGTCAGTGACAGCCTCTTCAAGTTGGTCCCCACATCCTTTTGGAATACTGTTTGTTATTTTATTGAAACTACCATAGTTTCTGGCACGACAGATCTTTCATATGTCCTGCCCGGGATCTGTAACCAGCACTTGATACAAGCAGCCCTGAAGTCCTGCTTGGGGAAATGTTTCTCAGAGATTACAATCTATGCACTAGTGATGTTCATATTTACTAGATTGACCCTGGTATCTAGTCCTTTCCATTAGAAAGGAAAAATCAATAAATTAATATTTCTTATAAGATAAAGTCATCATGAATTATACTAAAACTTCCAATTCAAATCAGAGCAACAAAGACTTTACTTAAACATTTATAGCTACTTCTCGTTTGTCCCATTCTAAAAATCTGGTTCTCAACAAATCAACATAATTATTAATTTCCTTTATTAGACAATACAAATGCAACTGTATTACAATTATAATGCTAACACTACCTCCAAACTTACAACAATCTTAAAATAACAATACTAACACTATTTCCAACTTCATGACTAATATCAGACAAAGATTTTTATTTTGCTTTATTTGTTTGTTTGTGTTGTCCTTTTGGTAACTTTGAGTGTTTGAAGACACTTGAAATAATTTTTCTATTAGTTATCCTAACCACTGGATATACAATTAAAGTCACTTGTGTAATTTGGATTTCAAAGATTATGAAGGATTTTTAAAGAAAATTTTCTTATATTGATATGTAAAATAGGTATATGGTTGTAATGTTAAATACACATAATGCCCAAGAGCCATCCTTGTGTGTGCATGTGTGTATTTTTAAATATGTTACTGGATGCTATTTGCTAACATTTTGTTTAATATTTTACCTCTATTTTCTTAAGTAAAATTGGTCTTTTGTGGTAGAGTAGTTTAATTAATTAATTTATTTATTTTATTTATTTTCCTTTGGCTGCACTGCGTGGCTTGTGGGATCTTAGTTCCCCCACCAGGGATCAAACCCAGGTCCTGGCAGTGAAAGCACTGAGTCCTAACCACTGGACTGCCAGGGAATTCCCAGTATTTTTATGTTTGAGGATTAATGCTGTATTTATTTGTTTAAAATAATTTGGAAATTTGGAATTTTGCATCTATGCTCTAAAGAAGTTAGAGTAGCATATTATTATGTAATTTTTAAAGCTGTGACAAAATACCTCTTTGAAATTATCTGGGCCTGATGGCTTTTGTGAGTGATCTCTTTAGCTGCTTTTTTATTTCCCCTATGTTTATTGATCCTTTTAGATTTATAGACTAGAACCATTGTCTGTAAGTTGTCTTTTCGTAGAAAAGTATCCATTTACTGAAGCTTTTCAAATGTATTTATACAGAGTTGTGCAAAAATCTCTGAGTGTTCTTTTAACTTACTCAGGTTTGATGATTATTTCCCCTTTGTCATGTTTTTGGTTTTCTGTATTTTTTCCTGATTATATTGGCTAATGGATTGTCCACTATTTTTATCCCCCCTAGAAATAAACATTAAATTTTCACACACAATTCAGGTGACAAACCTACATTTGAATCCTGACTTGGTTACTTAGATTTTGTCAGATTATTAACTCTCTCTAAATTTCTTTATCTGTAAAGTAATACACATTTTAAGGATTTAAGTGAAAATGAAAGATAATTCTTAGCTCAAAAACTAATATTGGGTAAGCAATATTTACTCTCATTATTAGGAACTACTGATAACAAATAAAACAAAACAAAATTTTCTCCTATGTGTTTTTGATTATTTTAACAGAATCACTTATTGGTTGTACTAAAATATATAATGATTGCCTTATATAGAACAGCTGTATCGTAATGGAAGTAGGGTAAATCACTTCATAAAATTAACATTGCTAAAATTATGAATATTATAGTTCTGAATGGTCAGATTTATAGTATTGGTCATAATGATAATTTTGTGTTTAAATTCAAACTGATGGTACTTCTCTGGCCGTCCAGTGGTTAAAACTCCAAGCTTCCACTGCAGGGGGCATGGGTTTGATCCCTGGTTGGGAAACTAAGATCCCACATGCTGCAGCACAGCCAAAAAAAAAAAAAAAAATAGATGACCAAATTTAATCTGATATTTCCCATAAAAATCAACAATTTAAAATTCCTGTTTTTTGCTTAATTATCATTCAACAAAAATAGACAAGAGCAAGACTTTAAAAAGTGAATTAAAATTACAAACGCAAAACTATAAATGATGGTGAGATATTTTTCTTATATTTTTATGAAGCTAATATTTGAAATACTATCAATGTTTACTTTGATAGTGTTTTGTAAAGGAATGAGTTGAAAAAAAAATGGAAAAAGAGAATACCAAAAACATTCAACAAACTAAGGAGGGAAAATCATTTTTATCCCCACCTACAACATCATAGAAAAATAGATTAGGTACTTGTGTAGAATCACATAGTAAAAGTTACAATATCTAATTAGAATTATTAAGAACTCTAATAAATATAGAAATTTGGAAACTCTAAAATAAAGTTAACTTTTATTTCAGTAATTAGTAGGTAGCTTTATTTTTAATGAAATTGCATTACAAGTCTTATATTTGCATTATGTGAAGACTAAGTTAACATGGGAAGCCTTGTCATGCATGTTTGCATGTGGTGTGTATATGTGTGAGAGAGAGAGAGAGACAGGGAGAGGGAGAGAGAGTGAGATCTGTATAGTTTTAGAAAACTTCAGTCTATTAAGAGATTGCCACTGTTACATTTTAAAACATTTTTATATGCAAATTTCCTTTCAGGAGTGGGAAAGATAAATGCTAGTTTATATTGTTCATTCAACAACCATTTTTGAAAGTTACTACTATGTTCTACTACTGTAGAATATTAAAGTGTTGCCATATTAAAATTAAAATAATATTTTATGGACAATTATAAACATAAAATTTAAATAGAATACAGTAAGTACTGTAATAGTCAAAGTTTAAGTACCTTGACATTATTTATACCAGTTTATCATCACATATCATATCTATGCACATATACGTATATCTTTACAGAAAATTTATAATTCTAAAACTAAACCTGCTATCTTTCTATTGTTTAAAATATACATAATTTTCTTTAATTGTAAAATTCAATAAAATTACATTAACCATGTCCTACATGCAATAAATAATTTAAAATGCCTTTCACATGTGTTCATGTTATATGTGTTCTTGCTGTAGTTAAATGACAATATTTTTTCTTTTAAAGCTTGTTCTCTGATTTTTTGTCTATTAACAATGGAATCTAGCAGGCCCCTGAGATCTAAGGCACTTGATCTGTTTGAGAGAATGGGGGATGAGATATCGTTTGTAATAAGGAAAAATGAGCATGGTAAGGTAGGAGGAAAGGGACTACACACAGGATATAACTCTGATTTTCAGAATAAAACACTTTGTGTAATTTATTTTACCCTATTTCTGCTTCCCCTTTTCCCATTCCAATTATCTCTCTTATTCAACTTCTATTACAGATTTCAGCCGCTGGCAAAAGCAGCACACAAGAATGACTCCTCTGAGGCAGAAGCTCATGCTCATCCCCGGATTGCCCAATAGCCCCTCTAAATTTTGTAGTTTGAGTTCCCAGAGCACATCACCCTTACAATAGCAGCCAGTGACCCCAAAATGATAAGTAGAAGCAAATGTCCCAATTGCTTATGGTAACTTCATTTGCCCAAGGTCAGAACAACCCAGTTATGTGTTTAGGAATCCCTGATGAGGACTTGTACTGAATTTACCTTTCTTCTGAATGAGTCTGAAACTCCAAAATGCCTTGTAAAACAGAACTGTGAATTTGAAAATACAAATCATCTTCATGAGAGCATTGTCTTTAATTTTAAGTAGTAGACTGAGCATTCTTTAGACTACAATGTATGCATTGAGTTGCTTGAGTAAAAGTAGCTAAAAAGAGCGTGCATTGTAGGACTCTGGAATTTGGTGACCGTTTTTCATAAATAAACTTAGTAGAGGGAGTTAAAGGGAAGGGTGGATAAATAGAGAATAGCTTAGAAAGTAATCCAGTGAGATATATCGAATTATCACACTAATCAAACAAATGGATTGAACTGTCTTACTATTCCTGGAAAATGGATTCCTCTTTCTTAGAAAATTCTTAATCATTACACATTTTATCCTCACATAACAAAAATCCAATTAGCAAGTAGTTCTTGAGCTAATGTGCTTAATTAAAGATGTTTGACATAATTTTTTAGGTCTTAGAAGCCTAAATTATTAGGGTTGATATTGACCAGTCAGCAGCTACAGAATCCTAGGCTTCTTCATCCCTGAGCACTACTGTTCTGAAGAAGCCAATGGGCTCTTATCAAAAGTAATAGCCATAAATGATTGCATGTTTAATATGAGATGCATTACACATGCATGCATTTAATTATCAAAAATTAGGAATCTGGTATTATTTTGCAATGATTTTATTATGCAGATAAAGAAATTGAGGCTTAAACATGTTACATAATTATTCTAAAGTCTTATTAATAATAAATACAAAGCAATTATTTGAAACAGTGTTGAAAGTGCATTGTCTGTCCATTCTTAAACCATGATTCTCATTGTTCTATAATCAAACTAATCTTGTGGTTTTCTCCTTTTGGAGAAACTAGATGTATATGCACAAAAGTTTATCATATTGCATATCTAAATCATAGAGAGAAATTTTTGTTAACAAATTACCATATTTTCTTTAAAAAATATCTTGAGACACAAACGCTATACTGAAAAATAGTAGCCAATATTTTGGGAGAGACAATGACTAAATCATCTTATTTTTATGGCCTTCTAGTTGGTCTTTAATATAAGAAGGGATTGATATTACAGTATAGACTTTGCTATAAAATACAAATTTATAAGACTGTACATTTCATGTCAGCAGTAAATATTTTGGGAGAAGAGTTTTGAACTTATTTATTTAGTTATTTTTTAACTTCTCCCTCTATATCTTATCTTTGAAAAATTCCTTCTCTACAATTTTTACACCATTGTATGTTTTTGGGATCAATTTGCTATCATAAATTTAATGTTTTTGATTATATGATCATCTCAATACATACAGAAAAAATGTTTGATAAAATTCAACATCCATGTATGATAAAAACTCTCCAGAAAGCAGGCATAGAGGGAACATACTTGAAAATAATAAAGGCCATATATTACAAACCCACAGCTAACATCATATTCAACAGTGAAAAGTTGAAAGCATTTCCTTTAAGATCAGGAACAAAACAAATATACCCACTCTCACCATTTTTATTCAACATAGTTTTGAAAGTCCTAGCCACAGAAATCAGAGAAGAAAAATAAATAAAATGAATCTAACTTAGAAAGAAAGGATTAAAACTGCTATTGTTCGTAGAAGACATGATATTATGCATAGAAAATCCTTGACACGTCACCCGAAAACTATTAGAGCTCATCAATGAATTTGGTAAAGTTGCAGGATACAAAATTAATATACAGAAATCTGTTGCATTTCTATAAACTAACAATTAACTGTCAGAAAGAGAAATTAAGGGAACAATCCCATTTACCATTGCATCAAAAAGAATAAAATACTTAGGAATAAACCTACCTGAAGAGGCAAAAGAACCTTGGAAAACTAAAAGACACTGATGAAAGAAAGTTTAATTGACATGAACAGATGGAGATGTACCATGTTCTTGGATTGAAAGAATAAATATTGTTAAAATGACCATACTACACAAGGCAATCTACAGATTCAATGCAATCCCTATCAAAATACAAATGGCATTTTTCACAGAACTAGAACAAATAATTTTAAAATTTTTGTGGAAACACAAAAGGCCCTGAACAGCCAAAACAATCTTGGGAAAGAAGAACAGAGCTGCGGGAATCATGCTCCCTGACTTCAGACTACACTACAAAGCTACAGTCATCAAAACACTATGGTGCAAAAATAGACATATAGATCAATGGAATGGTATAGAAAGTCCAGAAATAAACCCATGCACTTATGGTTAATTAATCTATGACAAGTGTTTTCAATAAGTTGTGTTGTGAAAACTGGACAGGAAAAAAAGGAAAAAAAAAACAAAAATAAACAAATGAACCTAATTAAGGTTAAAAGCTTTTGCACAACAAAGGAAATCATTGACAAAAGAAAAAGACAACCTACAAAATGGCAGAAAATATTTTCAAATGATATTACTAATAAGGGGTTAATATCCAACATATGCAAACAGCTCATACAACTCAACATCAAAAAAAAAAAAAAACAGATTAAAAAATGGGCAGAAGGACTGATTAGGCCTTTTTTCATAGAGGACAGGCAGATGGCCAATCGGCACATGAAAAGATGCTCCACATTGCTAATAATCAGGGAAATGAAATCAAAACCACAATGAGATATCACCTCACACTTGTCAGAAAAGCTATCATCAAAAAGAACACAAATAACAATGTTGACAAGGATGTGGAGAAAATGGAACCTCCCAACATTGTTGTGAGGAATCTAAATTGGGGCAGCCACTCTAAAAAACAGTATTGAGATTTCTCAAAAAACTAAAAATAGAACTACCACACAATCCAGCAATTCCATTCCTGGGTATATATCAGAAAACAAACAAACAAACAAACAAACAAAACACAATAAAACAAAAAAAAAGAAGCACTAATTCAAAAAGATACATGTACTCCAATGTTCATAGCAGCATTATTTGAAATTGCCATGATACAGAAACATCCTAAGTATCTATCAACAGATGAATGGATAAAGAATAAATTACATACATATTTATATAATTCCATTGTGTGTATATAAATGTATATATAATGGAATACCACTCAGTCATAAAAAATAATGATATCTTGCCATTTGCAGCAATATGGATGGACTTGGAGGGCATTATGCTAAGTGAAATAATTCAGAGAAAGACAAATACTGTATAATATCACTTATATGTGGAACCTAAAAAAATATAGGAAACTAATTACCATAACAAAAAAGATAAGCAGGCTCACAGATAGAGAGAACAAACTAGTGGTTACCAGTAGGGAGAGGGAAGGGGAAATATCCATATAATTGTAGGGGAGTAAGAGGTACAGATAGGTATAAAATTAAATACGAGGATATACTGTTACAACATGGGGAGTATAACCAATACTTCACAGCGACTATAAATTGAGTATAATCTTTAAGATTTGTGAATCATAAAATTTGTACACCTGTAACATATAATATTATACAGCAACTATACTTCAATTAAAATAAGAAAAAAATTAAACTATACTTGTAAAAAAAAAAGAGCATATTTAAATAAAAATGATGTTAAAAATCACCTAAAGCACTACTCTTATAGAAAATGTGAAACTTTTCTGAGGGAAAAAAAAATTCATATATTTCAGTCATATATTTTGTTAGAAATCTACTATTCCTTCTAAAATCATTCTAATTTTTATTTTGCAATATAATCTAAACACAATGTCTAAAAATGTGTAAAAGGAAATCACTTGATACCTGTGCATTCCTCAAGTTCCATTAGTGATAAAATCTGCTGCACTAGATTAGTCATATATTTCTGTGTAACAAATCATACCTAAAATTATTAGCCTAAAATAGAAATATTAATTTATTAGCACTTATTCTTTTTGTGGGTAAAAAACTCAATTAGAGAAGAGCAGAGATATTCTCAATATATGAGGCCTCAAATGGAGGTTCATTCACTCACACATCCAGGGGTTGATATTGGATGTAGGCTGGGACCCTAGCTGGTCAGAAATAATTACACGTCTCTCTATTTAGCCTGGACTTCCTAACAGCATGTTGACTAGGTTCCAAGTAGGAGTGTCCCTGGTGAGAAACGGCAGGGTAGAAACAATATTTTATTTTCTCTTCAATGTTTTGAAGCTGAACAGCATCACTTCCACCACATTCTATTCCATAGGCAGTTGCACAGATCTGTCTAGGCACCGTGGGAAGAAACAAAGACTCCTCACCTCTGTAGAGAAGCCTGTCAACTTTACACTCTAAGATGGGATATATCGTGTTACCATGGTGTGCTTTCCAGGCCAACAAAATATAAATAATTCCAACTCATTCCCTCCCACAAAACCCCAAGATTTCTTCCCATTATGATATCCACTAACTGTCCAGGATCTTATATAAATGAGGTTCAAAGGCAGCTGAATCTCCTGTGCTGTCGTTCCTGGGCACAGCTCTTCAAGTACAGTTCTTTGCATTCTAAAGACCCACAAAATTAAGGGGAAAGTGCATATGCCCCTCATATCCAATATGCAGTGGTTATGCCGATATGGTATAATTTCCACGGATACCCCTATTCAATAAGGGAGAAAACTGAAGGCACACACAGATGTCACCAGTTGGTAGAAATTATGAAATTTAGCTGAGCACATGATGCTTGCTGACTACTTGAATAAGATTCAGTTCTATTTCCTGGAAATGGTTTGACACAGCTGTTTGATACACATTCTAGGCTTTTAGCTACCTTATGAGTTATTATTACATCTCCACAAAAATATGCCCAGTGTGTGCATCTGAGTATTTTTCTCAGCCTGTTTCTGTTTGTTATTTGGACTCCAAAGGCACATTTGTATGTTGTTCTATCTCTGCCTTTTGATTCCTATCTGGTTGTATTTCTGTCAATATAATTCTCTTAAAAACTTTGTGTATTTTCTATGGAACTTACAGGGATATTTTTCTGCTAGAAAAAAACTACACATAAAAATTTGGGTGGAACATACTCTTCTCTACCGGGGATTTCTTATAAGGTTGCTGTAGGATAATACCAGTAAGATTCTTAGAGACATTTATTTTCTGTTTGAGACACCAAGTTAAAACTTTGAGTTCGTAATCAAAGTTTTATAGTCACAACATCAGCTTCATCTTTATATTATGGATCTTAACAATGCCTTTGATGTAAGATTAGCTCAGTATCCATTTAATAATTTTAGCAGCATTTATCATCTGGAGATACCAGGAATCAGAAAAAAAAAATCATCTTCAGACCCAGAAATCCATAGCTGCTTTATGTTTATTCACTCATTCTTTAGCTTATCTGTGGTCTCATTTTACTACATGCACTTAGAAGAAACAAATGAATAGCTTCAACAGAAATCTCCTTAACTTCACTATCTACTTCATTTGATACAATTTCTTCTTTTTTTTTAATACTGCAGGTGATACGTTGTTGTTGCTACTGCTGTTTTAATTTTTTACATAATAACACAGCGTCTTAAAGGGTCATGAGACTTCTGCTAATATTCTCTTCAAGGTCATTTCAATTTCCAACTACCACTTGGTCTCAAAGTCACTGACCCAAGTTTTAGGGTTTGATTGTTTATTTTTGTGGAAGAACTACACTCATAGTTGCATAGCAAAAAATAATCTATGTTATTTATTTATCACTGTATAACACATTAACCTTAAATGTAGTGATTTAACAGCAATAATCTAATAATTTCTATGGATTTCAGACAGAGCACTGGGCACGTTGCTTTTTTCTGCTCCACAGTGCCTAATATCTCATCTGGGAGACTTGAACACTGCAGACTGAAATTATCTGAAGGCTTATTATTTAGATATTTGGTAGCTGAAGGCATTGTTAGTTTAGCTGAAGTAAAACACATGGACAGTTCATGTAGCTTCTGCTTCCTGAAACATAATGGCTGGGTCCACAAAAATTGTACAGAGAGAAAGAAAGAGAGAGAGATAGGCAGAAGTAATATTACCTTTTATAACCTTATAGCTTCAGAAGTCATGCAGTATTACTTCTGTCACATAATACTGGCTGAGACAGTTATGATGCTCTGTACAGTTTCAAGTAGGATAAGGAGCACAACCTCACCTTTCAGTAGAGTTGTGTCTATATCATAATATAAGTGTGTGTGAGGTTGCACAATATAAATTAACATGGTCATATTTGGAAACTAAAATCTTTAGCATCTAATAACATGAAGTGGTTCAAAAAAATACCAAGGAACTGAGGAATTCCAGAACTCATGAGGAGAAACTTACTATAGGAATGGCCAGTTATGCAATAAAATAAAGTACAATCAAACACAACACCATTTTTTCAAAATATATTGAAGTACAAGTTAATCTTTGTCAACAATTGTATCAATGATGTATTTTTAATGTTAAGGATAAGGAGAATAAAATAAATTAAATTTTCACTTTACCAGGTGATTCCTGGCTACTTATAAAGAGTGGCAAATCAAATATTTATATTTCAACATAGGTAAAATTTCACAGGTATGTATTCTGTGTGTATTTTTAATAGTAATTGATCACTAATTGTGTCTGGCCAGTGGGCAGGAATACAGCTGATAAAAGTAAATTCTATATGGAATGATTTGATTGAAATATTTTTTGTGGGGTAGCAATATAAATTATCATAGTTTACCTGGTTTTCTGCCAGCAAAATCTCCATCTGCATAACTGGAGACACAGTTTATAGCTAAAGGTTTGAGAGAGTAATGATAAAGCATGAATGAAAATAACATACCCATAGTTTAAAGACATAGAAGATCTTTACTCTTTATTCATTTCTTTCAATAACTCCCTGTGTATTTCCTAGTGAATAGTGAAAAGACAGTGAAATTATGGCTAGAGGAAAGTTTCAGAAAACAGAAATGTGAGCCACTTGCCCTAGAGCTGTGTGATAAAAAAGACTAGAAAATTTAGATAATCTAGGGTCTAAAATATTATATCCTGGTGGAAAATGCAGGCTGTAATATAATTTCCCATGAACTCTGTATACTGTATGTATATATATACATAAAGGTGGACCAAACAAAAACCAAAAAAAAAACCAGTAAAAGTAATGGATTTACACTGTGGGTGAGCTGGAGATAAAAAGTGTTTTTCCAGGGAGAAGGCTTCATTTTTTCTCAGAAGAAAGTTTAAAAATGCTTATCATTTATTGCATCCTTGGCATTTAATATAGGTGAATAGCCCACAGAACAAAAATCAAGTAGCCATTATCATTACCATCATTCTCATTTAGCAACAGTATATCAGTACTTCGTACATACTTTGAACAAAAAGAATCCACTATTAAGTGTGGATTGATGGATAATCTTAACTACCTCACAGCTTTCCCAGTGAATGACCTCTTAGAAGAGATTAGAACTCATCATAAACTCTGTCATTAGTGTAAACAGTAGAATTCCATTACATCTGTTCTTATTTGTCAAATATGTTCCAATTGAAAGCTGCAAAATTTTTTTTTTAAAGTCAGCATTCTGTGTTTTTTCAGAAGAATGAGCAGAACTCCACAGGAATTACCCAGGCTAGTTATTGCTGGAAAAATTTTGAACTTTCCTACAAGTGCAGTAGAATAGAATTTTCATAATGTATACCTTAAAGGGCACTGGTAAAGCTGACAGCTTTAAAATATTTGTTTTTCTACCTGCTGACTTAACAAAAGCTCTGAATGTGTTTTTCTCTTTTTCCCCTGACCCATGCAGGAGTGTAAATGGGAGCTGTGAGTTAGTGGAGTTTTGCTTGAGACCTACTGTGTACTATGTTATCAGCAGTGATTTCAAAGTCCAGCATTAATAAACATTCAACTCTATTTCCTATTAATAATAGTTCATTAACCTTCACTCCAAGCCTCAGGACTAAAAAAGAAAAAAAAAATCATTGCTGCTGACTTTGAATTTGAATAGAGGACATTAAAATTTGAAGCTAAACTTTGTGTGGGCAAATTGATGTCCAAGTGGCAGTAAAATAGCACATTAAGAAAGATTTTTCTGCTATTATTATTTTTTTTCCTTTGCTGATTATTATCCTCCTAGTGCTTCTATGCATCCAGAAGTACAATATGCTTGTAGATGTGGGCCGTTTTAGAGTAACATCAGTAAGAGGCAATAACTGTGGATAGTCCATCCCCCTTACTCTACCCTCATGAGCATACAAGGGAGAGAAAGCCCAGGATCTTGCTTAGGAGATTATGAAACCAACTGAAAATCAGTGGATTATAAATAAACTTCTATATTTTTATTTTTTTTACACAAAAAAGTAAATCTTGTACCTTGATTTTTTAGGAAGAATAGTTGTGGTGAAAAGTATGTGGAAAGCACCATTAGTCAATATTGCCATGATACACGTTGTTATCTACAAATCAAAATGTATAAGAATAAGAGACACTAATATTTGCTCATGACTACTAGGATTAGTCATTAGTTCAAGTGAATCGATAATTTCATAATACGTGTGTGGAATACTGAGTGAACATAGTGTGGAGTTCCTTATCATCCGCTAAATTTATACAAGAAGTCTGTGTATCTTTTGTATAATGTTTCAGATACAAACTACATTGAGAATCTTTTCTCTTTTGAAGTATAAAGCAAAAGAGACCCACATTAATGAAATATTAAAATTGAGTGATTTAAGTATATGAAGATTAAAGTTATCACAACTATAGTCTTATTTGTTTTCCCTCTGCTCTAATTGGCTCATATATATATATATATATTTTTTTTTTTTTAAATCGGTGGGAGCTTCATTCTTGGAACTATTCCATGGCTTTCAAAAAAAAAAAAAGAGGTAATAGGTCTCCAATGTTAACTAGCTCACAAAACTGTAAATTAAAGAGTCTAATATATCATTTTTAATCAGTTTGAATAAACCATCAATATGGTTGCCCAACTCTTGATGAAGATAAACATTTAATTCTTTTATATGAATGAATTTGGATGTTCTCAAATTTATTTCCAAGCACAGGATTTAAAAGCTACATAAAATTAAAAATTTTTTGGGACAAATAATAGGCAGAATAATGGCCTTCCTAAAGATGTTCACATACAAATTTCTCTAGCCTGTGAATGTTTAGCTTTACATGACAAAAAGGGATTTTACAGATGTAATAAATTAAGATCAGTCTGGATTACCTAGATGGGAAGAGTGCAATCACAATGACACTTTTAATAGGCAGAAACAAAGGTCAGAGTCAGAGAAGGTGATGTGAGGAAGAAAGCAGAGGTCAGAGATATAAGGCTCCAAAGGCAGGAATGCCTTCAGCCTCTAGAAGCTAGAAAAGGCAGTTCTGCCAATAGCTTGATTTTAGCCCTTTAAGACCCATTTCAAGCTTCTGACCTTCAGGACTGTGAGATTATATAGTTGTGTTGTGTCAAGCCATGAAATTTGTGGTAATTTTTTACAGCAGCAATAGGAAATGTACAGAATTCAGCCAAAAAGATCTGTAAAACAGGAATAATTACATTATTTTGCTCTAGCTTCTCTCACCCTGTAAAAAATAAAATTCAAGTTCTTTATTAATGAAGTGATAGGTAGTGAAGAAAGTCCTTTCTAAGACCTTGCTTTACTATTGAACATATTCATTCAATATTTGTTGTCTTCTTTACCATCAGACTATTTAAAGTGAGGTCCAAAATTATAACATTTATTCTTTCAGTTCATGTTCACTCCCCATATCAGTCACATTGGCTTATGTCCACACTGCTCTCCTGAAACTTACCTCACAGTCAAAAATCCCATATGTTCTTCACAACACATATCCTACTGATCTTATCTGCAGCTCTAAATTGAAATGCTCATTCTTTCCTGAAAATCCTTTTCTACCTAAGATTCAATGACTCTAGATTTTCCTGACCTTTCAATGACCTGTCCTCCATTTTTCTCCATTTCCATGACTAATCAAACTTCCTTTGGTCAAATTCAAATGAAACATTTCTAAAAATTCTGTTCATAAACATGCTGTCTTCTTGCTCTAGACCAGAGATTTCTAAATGTTATCAGTTTGAGCCTTTCTCTATGTGTATCTTAATAAAATCTAATGTAGAACACTAATATATAAAATATATATTATTGAATATGTTTGTTTTGAAAATTTAACAATATAAAATATATTGAAAATTGAACCTCTCCTTTTATTGCCTTCTACTTCTCAATCATCCAGCTTTTTCAGGAAACCACAAGACTATTTTCTGTGCATTCATGTATATAGTTTTCATTTTCTATTTTTCCACTAGATGTGTTTCTATTAATGAATCCATGCATATAATTCTGCCATTTCTTCAGGTGTCCAATCAAAAGCTCAAATTCAATACACTAAAAATTGAACCCAACATGTTTCCCACTTGTTTCTGAATCCCTTACCAATTAAAGTCATCATGTGCTCTAATTTAAGTTTTGAAATCTCAGAATTATGTTTGATTTTTCTTGTATATATCCACATTCAATAGGTTATATCAGTTTTTCAAAATGATTTTCATTTTTCATTTTCCTATTTGTTAGATTATTTGTCTACTTGAGGCCTTTATTAACTCATATAATTTATGTCAATACTTCCCTAACTTTTACTACTATTTTCTCCACCTCCTTCCGGTTTACCATTCTCTAAAGGTCAAAGCTTCTTCCCAAAACACAGATTTGAACATCCTTCTCTCCTAAGCAGAAAATCACACATTGCTCTTCTTTGCACACTTAATATATTCTGAATCCTTCAACAATACATTCAAAGCCTTCTATAATTTGACTCTGACTTAAGTTTCCAGAGACTGCAATGGCCCTTCTTCTTAGAAAGGTTACAGTGGACAATATTGTTCTTTCTGTAACTCTAGTCCTGCAGTTCAGTTTCTTCCACTGCCTCAGTCTCTCCACACCCACAGAATAGTTAAAATCCTATGGGCTGAATTATGTCTGCTCAAAATTCATACATTGGAAGTCCTAATCTGATGTCTCAGAATGTAAATATGGCCTTTAAAGAGGTGATTAAACAAAATGAAATTGTCAGAGCGGACCCTAATCCAACGTGACTGATGTCCTTATAAGGAAATTTGGACACACAGGGAGACAGCAGGGGTACACGTGAGCAGAGAGATGGCCATGGGAATAGGCAGCAAGTGGGTAGCCAACTGCAAATCAAGAAGAGAGGCCTAAGTATTATGTTTTAAGATACTGAGTTTTATAGTAACATCTTTTCTCTTAAACAGATTTGTTTTTAGTAGACTGACTATTCTAATGTTGAGAATGCTTTAAACATCCTATGACTCTTCTATATCTCTATTATCTATCTATCTATCTATCTACCTATCCAATAGCTCAGTGAATTGTAAATACAGGCAAAAATTGGGAACTTTAGGTAATGGAAATCTATTTTCAAAAACAAATATTTTTCTAGATTATTAATATTCCTGACTCATTCCTCCACTTGCATATATCATGTAAATGTAGTAGGTATTCAAATATTTAGTGTTTGTGTGGTGATATGAATGAGCAGAAGGAAAATATTCTAACTTAATTTGATAAATTACAATAAAATCCATCTTAATCATCAATGTCAGAAGCAGTACTTAATTAATTAGTCAAAAAAACACTTAAAGCATGAAGTTATAAATAATGACTCATACAATATTCACACATTTTATTTTATGTTAAATCATATAAAAGTACATTCACTATATATCACCTTGTATTGCAGAGTGTTAGAGAGCAATGTGTTTTGTTTTTTACATAAACAGTATCCATAGAGTCATCTATCATTTTAATTTTTTTACTACAACACTCAATAAGACAGTGATATTTTAGCCTTTTAGACTTAGAAATTTTTGAAGTGTTCAACTTAGTTTTCATGGTAACAATTATTCTATTTGCAATTAAAATTTTTACCTTGTTAAAAATGAAATTATAGGGCTTCCCTGGTGGCGCAGTGGTTGAGAGTCCGCCTGCCATTGCATGGGACACGGGTTTGTGTCCTGGTCCGGGAAGATCCCGCATGCTGCAGAGCGGCTGGGCCCGTGAGCCATGGCCACTGAACCTGCGCGTCTAGAGCCTGTGCTCTGTAACGGGAGAGGCCACAACAGTGAGAGGCCCGCGCACCGCAAAAAAAAAAAAAATAAAGAAAAAAAGAAATTATAAAAACAATTATAACTGGCAAATAATGGCTTAGAAAGAAAAGCTCTTCACTCATAAGAGCATACAGCTCAATAGGTTGAAGCAGAAGTGCATGTGGGGTCATGAGAAAAATAATTTGTTATTATTCCTTGATGTGTCAAATGCATTGGTCAGTAGGTTTTAGAAATGGGAACAAAAATAATTTTTTTTAATGAAGACTAATTAAGCCAGTGATTTTGTTAAATTCAGGTTCTACTCTTCATAGATGGACATAATTCCCTCTGACTTCTTGAAACATTTATCATGGTGTAATGCATAAAGTAGGTGTTCAGTAAGGGTTTGGTGGGTTACTTAGACATTGCATAATGGTTAATGACACGAGGTAAACAAACCAGACACATGCACTCCTTAACATGTTTCCATAAGCAGAATTGTCTATTTTCAAGGTCTTAGAATGGCAAATTAACACAATCATTTAGAGGTACTGGATCATAAGCTACTTGAACTTTTCTGTCATTATTTTACTTTTATCACTGTTTCTAAAAATTGAAACAGATGAAGATTGATTGAAGGCTCATACTGCAGAGACCTATGCAGTGAATTATTCAATTTCTTTTCTATGATAATCAAGATGCTAGAAAAGTAAACAAAGAATATACCATGTGAGAATTTGAGAAGACAATGGAAGAATGGCTAAGTTTAATAGAATTTTTATACTCAGCTGAAATATTAAAGTGTGATGGACAAAATTCAAGAAATATTTAGACACATATGAGCTCAGAAAATATGCTCCCAACACACACTGTCTTGTGAATTTAATTGTATTTAAATGATTTTTATCCCCATTGTTAAAAGAAGGTAAGAAACCAAGACAAAGAAAGACAAGTGATCCACAGACTGAGGGAACAATGTAGAAAGACAGTAAAAAGGAATTCAGGGGCTTCCCTGGTGGCGCAGTGGTTGAGAGTCCGCCTGCCGATGCAGGGGTTGCAGATTCGTGCCCCAGTCCAGGAAGATTCCACATGCCGCGGAGCAGCTAGGCCCATGAGCCATGGCCTCTGAGCCTGCGTGTCCAGAGCCTGTGCTCCGCAACGGGAGAGGCCACAACAGTGAGAGGCTCGCGTACCACACACACACACACACACACACACACACACACACACACACACACACAAAGGAATTCAGGAGGGCAGATTAGTAGCTGTCCTAGCGATTAACCAGTCAGCAGATTGGACAAAGATGCATGGAACTTCAGAAGAAAGTTTGTCAACAGCAACAATAAAATTGAATAAAGAAAATATTGTAATAGAAAGAACTGTAATTAGAATCTTCAGGAAAATGAAAAGCCATGACAAGAACAAACATGTCATCATAGTTTATTACAACTGCAGTATTCTCCTCTTCCTTGAGCTTCTAAATAGAAAATCTTTTCTAATTTTACTATATTTCTTGATCATACCCTCAGAAATTAAAAGCAACCTTGGATTATGGCCAATCTGAGAAGCTTTGCTGTTGTCTATGGGCATACATACTTTCAAAGACAACTTTTCCTTGTAAGGCTATCACAATAGTCTTTGAGCATCCAAAATGAACCTCTTAACAATTGTCTGATGATCCCTATTGGATATTTAGAAATACAATTTGAGCTCCTGGAGGTTTGTGTGTGTTGGTGGGAAAAACTGTTCAGCAGATTTTCCTTTATGTGGATTAGATATCATGCTTTGAGACCTTCTAAACTAGGGACAAAAATCCTTAAGCACTCACACAAGATACCCCGTGATTTTACACACAGTCCATATAATTTATTTAGAGTGGAATCTCCTTTATTCACCTCATTTATATATCTATCTCTGGAGGTGCTGGTAGGGGTGGAAGGTGAGTGATAGGATCCATTGTATCCTGGACTTCACAAAGTTCTCTGTACAGAAATAGTGAAGAAGCAAGAAGGAATGGGCAACTGTTCCAGCTAGTGTATTTCAAATAATCTACAGGTTTTTGTTTTCATATCTCACTCTGGGACTCCTCCACTCACATGGCTTTTCTAACCCTTTGAGTTTCTAGAACTCAAATCAGTTTCCTGCTGAGAAAAGACATACATCATGCAAATCCCAGAAGGAGAAGCTAGAAAGAGCAGGATTAAATTGAAGTAATAATGGCTGAAAATTTCTTAATCTGATAAAATGTTTTAATCCACAAATCCAAGAAATTCAATGAATCCCAAGTAGGTTAATCCCAGAGATCCACCTTGAGACACATTATAATCAAAGTGTTGAAACCCAAAGACAGAGGATCTTGAAAGCAGCAAGAAAAAAGTGACTCATCACATAAAAGGGATCCTCAATAAATTTATCAGTCAATGTCTTGTCAGAAACCTGGAGGCCAGAAGGCAGTGGGTGATGTATTTCAATGGCAAAAAAAACAGCAAACAAAAAACAAGAAACAGAAACAACCCAAAAAACCCTGTCAACCTAGAATTCTATATTCAGCAAAACAGTCCTTTAAAATGAAAGAGAAATTTAGACATTCTTAGGTAAAACAAAAGGAAAGGGAGCTCAATACCACTTCACCTGCTCTACAAGAGATGCTAAAGGAAGTCCTTAGGTAGAAATAAAAAGGCACTAGACAGTAACTCAAAACATATGATGATATAATGATCTCTGGTAAAGGTAAATACATGAGAAAATTTAAAAAGTGTTCTCGTAGTATTGGTTTGTAACTCCATTTTTAATTTCTATAGATTTTAAAGATGAATGTATAAGAAATAAATCCTATGATGCAACTTCTATACATTTAAAAAACCTCTTCCTCTAACTATGCAGTACACCTTAGATACTATCAATAGCTACCAAATGAATCACATGGTGAACGACTGCGGTTCCTACACTACCTCTTATATATGTAAAGGGGGGCTAATCATGCCAATAATGGTGTCAGATTGCCATCATACTGACATCCTCATTGAAAGCAGTACATTGACTACTGAGTGAAAGCAAACGTCATCTATGTCATGATCTTTTCCTAGTCCCTAACATTACATCTAATGACACTTGCATTCATTCCCATATATTTTTTCATTTGTACTATATATATATATATATATATATATATATATATATATATATATATATATATATATATATATATATATATTTCGTTCTGTTTTCAGGATTCATAATGAATTCCTGAAAATGCATGGTGAAGATTGCTAGTTCTTTACCCCAAATAAATTCTTCCTCTCTTTTCCTTAGGAAGAGAACTCTCATTTTATTCAGGTGGCAAAGTAAACAGCTTTAAAATTTTCCCAGTCTATTTTACAGGTTGATGTGGCCATATAAAAAAGTCTTGCTAATATGTAAAAAACAGCATGTACTGTGTGGGAATCTTGAATAAGCTCCTTAGAATCTTGAGTATATCTCATGTGTATACCTTTTTGCTCTCCCCACTTCTTCCTTTCCTGCTTAGGATCTAGAAGGATGATGAGACAAATCTGAATATGGAGGCCTGGGTTAAGGACAGTGGTACAAAAATAGAATAGAATATTTGTCCCTGTGAACAAGGAGCTATTATATCAGATCTGCAATGCATACCTCTTGATTTCTTTTACATGAGAGAAGTCAATTAATATATTTTAAGTTCCTGTATTTTTCTGATTGTTGTTACTAGAAGGTAAAGGAAATTCCTATTAGATACACAGATGGATTTTTTTTTTTAATTTTAGAAATTACTTTCTCCCTGCATAAAATGAATTTACTCTTATTGTTCACCTGGAAAAATATTTTTTAAGCCATGTCGGGCCCTGCTAAAATATATAAAATATAAAGCCTTTGCAGATGTCTCTCATCCACTCAAAGCCACAATTACAATTACCTCCTCTGCTTTGCTCTCATTAATTTCATCACTTGCTGCTATAAACTGATTAGTTTTTGAATGTGAGAATTGTGTGAGAATTTAGAAGATGTAAATCATGTTATCTATTTTTTATATCTAGACACATAACACATATTAATTTATATCATCCATGCATGCATAAGATATTCAGACTCTATATTAAGTTCTGATTACTTAACGTCAGAAAAGTTATCTGGAGAACACTCGTACAGTGTCATTGTTATTTAAAATATCGTATATATAACACATTATATATATCTATATATGATGTCATCATTGCTCCTGAAGAAAACCAAGATTTTTGTGAGAATCTCAAAATAATAATACCTACTCATAACTTATTCACTTAAAATCATTCCTAAATTTGAACCCAACATATTTAAAATGTTAATTAGCTACCTAGACAGTTCATCTGGTTAACCACCTCAATCTAAAAATGAAATTTAATCAAGGAAAATGTGAAAGAAAAACAGTATATTTGAGTATATTTCTTTCCAGTGTTTTTCTATCTTGCATAATAAAGTTCTTAGAGAACTTCACATGTGGATTAATTCACTCGTGACTTTCCAAAATCTAGTTGATAAACATTTCCATTTGAAAGCTTCAAATTGCTCACCAGTTCAAACAAAAGTTAACATTTTATTCTCCCAAGCTAGCTCATATTCCATTTTCTTAGTTTCTGTCCATTACTGTTTTCAAATTCTCAGTCTGATACGATGAAATATGTTTTCTTCATTACCTACATCAACTTTGTCTATCACATCAATCTTCCATACTTATCCCTTAGTGTCTATTTCCACAGTTACCACACTGGTCCGTGGCCTCAATTATTACACTATATGAATTTAATATTACTGGCTTCCTGCCATATTACCTGACCCAAAATTTATGTAAAGATAAAATTTCTCTGGTTTAAAAGACCTCCATAATTTCTTCCATGTAATTTGTTACTACCTGCTAATATACATCTTCTATTAAAATCAGGCAGTAAATGCCTCTGAAACTTTCATGTGACTTGTTTTTATCCCAAAATATATATGTTGCTGTATACTGTGGTTTATAGCCTCATATGCTTCCCCTTAGATTTTTTTGCCATTCCAGTGAGGATCTCAGAACATTAGGCTTTCTTAAGTTCTTCCTGTTCCTTAGGCTTTTTTTTAAATGTTGGGAGTCATCTTTCATTGTCTTCAGCACTTCCTCAGTGCTTCTAATCAGTTACTTCACTGTGCAGATAATGTCAGGTGAGCGGTTTTACATCTCTTTAACGGAATTTAATCTGTTGACTTTGTTAGCCTCCTATTTAGAGGATTTTGACTTTCAATGCCTGTCTGGTTGTTGTGCTGTGCTGTTTGCTTGCCTGCTTGGAAACTGTTAGATGTCTGAACAGTTGCTTACAAGAGAATGGCAGAGTCAGCTCAAGATGAAAAATTATAATACTTAACAATAGGAATCAGAATAATGTCAAATTCATGAACAAATATTTAGTGGTGGTAATGTTCCCAAGAACCCTTAATATCATCTAATAAAATCTTCACAGTACTGATTGAAAATAGGTATCGTAATTCTATATGTACAAAAGAGAAAATTGAAATTGTTTGTCATAGGTCACCTCCTCTGCAAATAGCTGTGTAGAAATATATACTCGAGTCTATCTGACCTGAAAGCCCATTTTATTCCCATAAAAAAACTTCAATTTCTTATCTACAGTGAGAACAGATTTTGGTTTAAAAATGAGAGAAATCATTTGAACTCATGTTGAAGAAGTTGTTTTCTCATATCACTGCCAAAGCACAGTAACTTGAAATCCTAGAAAAGAGCAACATGAGATACTCTATATTTAATATAACAAATAGATCAAAAGGAAGTATTTGCACCAGAATTTTCAAGGAGATTCTCAGTCTCTCCCTCTCACTTTTGGAAGCAGTAGCAGAGCATAAAAAACAACTGTGTGGAAATGGTAGCAGCTTATTTGAAAATAGAAACTTCTCATTTGTTTCAAAAGTAATAACCCAACAAAATCCTTTAATTCTTGATGGACAGTTTAGAAATATGATGAAAATAGGATCACTGTATAATTAATTTGTCTTGTGGCTAACAGACACAGTTTGATTGTACTTACAAAGTCAATCATAAATAACAAGATAACCCTTTTATAATTAAACCAGTACAAATATACAGATTAATCAATCCTTCCCATTACTGGTAGCCTTGTTTGAAAAAAAAAAAATTCCTTCAGATTAAAAACCAAACAACAGAAGAGAACATGAAGAGAAATGTACTAATTCTATTACTTTTCCAAGTCATTTTTAAATGACAAAACAGAGAGTATAAATATAAATTTCTGTTGTCTATTGTTGGTATTCTGCTGGGAACTCTGGATTCTTACCAAAATCTTAATAACATTTATGTTAAAAATATGAGAATATTAGTCGTTGGATTTGTAATATAAATCTCAGTTATGCTTGAGGACACTATG
This sequence comes from Grampus griseus, assembly GCF_964374135.1. NCBI lineage: Eukaryota > Metazoa > Chordata > Mammalia > Artiodactyla > Delphinidae > Grampus > Grampus griseus. The sequence goes on from NC_139012.1 coordinate 52,119,248, forward strand.
AGTCATTTACCTGTATGTACAAAGTCAGAAATGGAGGTAGCAACTATAAGATATTCACACGTCGGGATACGGGTAGTGCAGTTGCCTTATGGAAACATCTACTTATATACCTTTTCAAGTTTTCCTTTTTTTCATGTATTTATTTTACTACCTTTAAGTAGAGTCAAAAAGAAACTTTAGTGGAAAGTGTTCTACTTAAATTATTCCTTTACAATCTCATTCCCTAACCTAATTGCCAGCCTTTAGAAATGCAAAAAAAAAAAAAATATATATACTCACTGACGTTTCCCTCATGAAGAAAGATATCCTATATGTATAAAAATAGGTGCCAGTTCCTTTTGATGAGTTAAATATAGTTCAGGTATCAAAAGTAAACACAATGGGATGAAGATGAACAAAAAAATATAGAAATATGCTTATGTTGATGACATTTACTACTCAATTTAGTTTTGACACATTTATAAAAATGTTAACTGTTAGAAAAAGCAAGGTTATTTTAAAAATTTTCCTTACAATTTTTAAATCTAATTGGCTTGCTCAATGCTGCAACTAAATTAATTTTAACTTCTTGTAATCAAATCACATTTGTTATGTGATGTCAACATTGTAGTCACAGTATTTTGATTTGCAAAGTATTAACTGGAAGCAATTATTCCATTTTCTATCAATGTGTATCTGTGTATCTAAAGGCAATATTCAAGCCCTGAGGGTGCTACTTCATTATGAAGTGTGCTAGAGTAAGAATTATTCAGAAAAGGAAAGGAAGAGAAAGCTGTAAACTCCAATATGTTTTAAAGTAATATGTTATTTTTGTTAAATGCATTTTTTGATCAATGCAGCATGTCAGATTATCTCATTTTGTAGCTTGCTGTAATATATTTTAGAGTGCACTAAATTAAGACACTCATACCTAGTTACAGACATCACAAATTGCTATCATTGCCCACCCTATTCATGTCATTAATTACATTATCCTAAGTGGTAAGAATGTTTCCCCTTTTTTTAACAAAACTCAATTAAACTACATTTATAAATCCAATTCACTTGTTACCTATAGAAAAAAATATATATGCATTTTGTATCAGTATGATAAAATTCTAAGCATATCTTGGTTAGAAAAAAATAGCCATCTAGTTAAAAATAAACTTTTACAGTTGATGATTTTCTACTCAAATTAGAAAATATTTACTTTTCCACCCTAAGTAACCTTTTTACCTGAACAATATATGTACAATCAAATATTAGTAAAGCTGTCTAATTTATTTCAAATCTCCTTGTTAAATAGAAAGAGTGAAAAGCAGAAATAATCAGACTTGATCTCATATTGCACAAAAACTCATATCTGCTCTGCATACCATTGTGGATGCATAGAAATGTCTCAGATAGACCTAATCCAAAAGGAAACACCTTATTTCAGGGAAATGGAATTCATGAACATTATCATTTTGCTCTAGCACTTACATAACACCTTCCTCTAGCACTTATATAATCCAAATAATTATATCAGCAGATATCTTTTAAATAAAATAAACATACTTAAGAGCAAGCATACAATAAAATATTCCTCTGAGCATTAGACCACTGTGGAAAAGAAAGTAAACTGATTTTGGAGTCACTGGCATAAATACTACTCTTCACATAAATGACTTAGATTTTTAGCATGGTGGTTACTGTCAGCAGGAGGTTGAGAAGTGTTAATTTTTGTAAAATTAAAATTTTATTTACCAGTACTCTCATCACGTTTTCTGCATGTGTACATATTTTTGAGGTTGATTTAAAAGTTAAACTTAGTCACACTGTCATTAATCTGTAGCGAATATACAAATCTGATTTATCGTGGTAATCTTGAAATACACCAAAAAAATCACCTTAGTTATCAGGTGAAAGGCATAGAAAAATTTCCTGAGATATATTGATAATAAACCTGCCCTATAATACATACTTTTATTCAAGGATGCATTTTCTCAATATCTCAAAATATTGTCATTTCTAAGTTTTATTCTCTAGCATTAGAAGAATAATGTTTATCTATAATTCAAAACTCACAAGAAAATAAGATAAATGTAAAGAAAGTTATTCCTTAAAATATTCATTTATTTCATACTTATTTATGTAATCAGAATAAATTGCTTTATTTTCAATTGAAAAATAACCACAAAAGCAAATTAGAGCTTTGTATTAAATCCATGAAAGTCGAAACCAAGAGTTGGTGGTCTTTCATAAAGTACTCTGCTCCAAAGAAGAAACTACATTTTGATGGTTAGATTATTGAATCATGACACATCCGAATTCTTCTACATAGTATCCTCCTTTGTGTACATAAGTATTAAAAAAATTAGCAACAATCAATTTCATTAAGATAAACTTATCATGCCTAAAGAAAGGACTTGGACCAGATATTATGGTTCTTTTAAATTCTAGCATGCTTTGATTTCTCGGAATATGTTTATATCAACTCTAAAACTATCAAAAATTTAGACTCCTTCAAATAGAAATAATTTTAAGTTATAATTTTTGTGGTTATTGTGGCATCATCACTGCTATTTTATTAAATAGGGAAAAGTCTTAGAGTTGAAGAGTGAAAATGCAAGATTCTGAGAATATGAACTGAATACAAAACCAGGAATGTCTGAAATAGTTTATTATGTTTAGAGAAATGCAATAACATCAGTAAGACTAAGACACTCCATGTTTGTGTTTGAAGGTATGTATACTGGGCTGGATCTGGGATTTGAGAAAATAAAGTTAGGGAGATAAGCTAGGGCCAGATTATGACAGACATTGCATGCTATACTGAGGAATTGGGACTTTGACCCCAAAGATTTAAGGAAATAGTGAATGGTTCTGAGCACAAAATCAATATATTAACGTGGTCAGGTTTTATTTTATAGTTTAAAAAAAAAACATTTTTGCTTTTAACATAACTTGAAGGAAGGCAAATCATAAAATAGAATAAAGTTTTCCTTGATTATTTCTTGGGTTTGATTTTGTTAGAAAAGGAAATAACTGGGCTTCCCTGGTGGCACAGTGGTTGAGAGTCCGCCTGCTGATGCAGGGGACATGGGTTCGTGCCCCAGTCCGGGAAGATCCCACATGACGCAGAGCGGCTGGGCCCGTGAGCCATGGCTGCTGAGTCTGCGTGTCCAGAGCCTGTGCTCCGCAACGGGAGAGGCCACAACAGTGAGAGGCCCGCGTACCACAAAAAAAAAAAAAAAAAAGAAAGAAAAGGAAATATCTAAATAAATTACAATGGAGTAATTGAAACTTTTGATATCTGCCTTTTAATAACATATATTTGATACTAAAGAAACTTTTACCTCAGATTCTAATTTACTTCAGGCTACGTATTCACTTATAATTGTAAACCGTTCCCTTCAAAATTGAAATTTTTATTAAAGATTCTGTACTCAATCATATATTCTTAATGATATTTAAAATTATAATAGTAATAAAAGTAACTAACATATTTTAGTTGCTTAATGTCTGCCCAACACTGGGGTAAGTGCTTTATATCAATTTGTATGCATTTAATTATTACACCACCCTAAAAATAAGCTCTTAGATGTTTAGTCTCCCTGTATATTATAGTGGCTGAAATGAAAACATAGTTAAACTTTTCTCAAGATTAATGTATTTGTGTATAATTGGACATTCTGTAGAATATAATTGTCACATTTATATATTAGTTGACTCTTTTTCATCATTCAGTTCCATTGTACTATTTAGTTCTTGGCGCATTCTATTTTTACAACATACACTGCTAAGGAATCCAGCAATCTAGGGGAGCCACATAAGAGCATTCATTTCACTGCTAGTTAGGCGAAAAAAAAGATAGCTAAAAGATAGGATGAACTGTCCCCTCTTCTAGGAAGAATAATAAAATTTGTTTTCTTGTCCCCCTGGATCAGAATGTTGCTAATATGTACCTGGAGCTTTCTGTCACCTTACTTAAACTCTCACTTAGTTTAGATTTTGTAGTAGTATGCTAATTCGATATTTAATATGTTAAAGTGTTACTTAAACATTCTTTAGCACAGCACAACCATTCACATCTTATATTTTTCTTTAGTGCCCAACTCTAAAGACCAATGCCAAGTATTTGTGGAGAAAGAGGAAGCAGTGGTCTATGGAAACATTATCTTCAAGTCTTGCATGTGGAAGTAGAAAATCTGAATTTAAAACCACCTAAACAGTTCTTTTTATGGTTACAATGCCCTCCATTTTCCAAAACTTAGCATCATTTTATGCTGTCTTCATTTGTGGCTTTATCCTCGTAGTTTTCCACTTATCTCTAGCTCATACTTCTTTCAACCCAGACCTGGCTATCCAAATACCTACTTGAATGTCCTCTGAGACATTTGAAAGGTTTTTTTTAAAGGAGAATAATTAATTCCTTACTCCTGAGATTTCTGTATATATGCATAAAGATTCATATCCTCCTTCCTGACCTCCTTCCACATTTTATTTCATCACAAAGAAAACAAAACCATTTATCGGACTGGTAAACCAGGAAAGAATAGACAGTGATGTATAGGCCAGATTCAGCTTTCTTCCTGCTGGGATTAAGGAATCATTAAGGAGCATGTTTTCTAATTTGCCTCACACCCAGTCCTTCATTGTGTTCTCTTTTCATCACCACACAATGATATAGAGGGTAAAATTTAAATTTATACATAGATGTAGAATAGAAAAAAAATTTAAGCTACAATTTTCTTTAAGATCCAAGCAATCATGGAGAAGCAAAACAAATCTTGCAAAAAAATTAAACACATTTTAAAATCCTGCAAACCTTAGTAATCACCATGATTTAACAGACATTACAAATTGATGCATTCAGCTTTCAAAAGGTTAATGCTTTAGGCTGCCAAATAGACGTGAATTGATTAAGTGAGGATAAACTAAGATAAATTAAAGTTTACACTTAGCTGTGATATTAATTCCTGATCAGCATGACCTATCTACTCATTTCTCATTTCTGTAAAATACATTCTAAAAAGTAGAGTATACATATTCAAAGTTACCTTTAACAATAAGGGTCAGAGTTCTATTCTAAAGATTTTAAAACCACAAGATACAAAAGTATTTCAAGGGCATAACATTCCCCACAGGGGATCTAATTAGTTGCTTGTGGTCATCCTGAGCATTCTACTGAATACATCTGTCCTCCTAGATGGCCAGTATCCCTCCATCTGATTTGGCAGCTATATTCTTAAGGGCACAACGTGCAATATTGAAATCAGCAAAATAAAAGCTTGGGTCTTAATCAGAAAATTCAGACACCAGAATGAAACAGGATGGAAAGATGAGGAAGAGCTCTAATTAATGAGGTATTAAAAAAAAAAAAATGAGTTAACCATCAAACGTATAAACTGATGTATAAGCTGGTTACATTCAAAAGTTACCAAAAAAAGAAAAACTATGCTCAAGATCAAAGTTCCATAAATCACCAGGGGGTGTGAAGAGTGGCTGGAGGTAACGTTTTATTTTTTAAAAAACAATAAACTAATAATAAAAGGAAGGGCAGTGTCTGCAGAAAAGGCCACAAATGAGTAAGAATTTCATGGTGAACGGACTGCTACAGCTCCCGAGGTTATTGTGCCTTAACCCAAGGCCGCAGACGGTGCTGAAACAGCCCCAGTGCCCATCCTGCCGCTCCCTGCTGAGGACCGACTGGGCCTCAGGCCTCTGCTGGAGTCAGGACTGCAGCTCCCACTGCTCAGGCCTCTGAAGGGCACTTAGTCTGAAAACTAAAGAGGAATCAAATTCATGTTAGTAGATGAGCACAATCAAGAGAGATACTGTATGGTATAAAAATCTGAAGACATAAGATTCAAAATTGGGGAAATTTATGGAGGAAGAACTGAATTTATTTTGAAATCAGAAATAAGCAGGGACTGCATCAATTTACTAGAGGAAAAAATATATAAAGCTTTTTATTAAAAAAAAAGCTTTCTAGGATGAGGGGAAGATGGTGGAAGAGTAAGACACGATCACTTTCCTCCCCACAGATACACCAGAAATACATCTACACGTGAAACAACTCCTACAGAACACCTACTGAACACTGGCAGAAGACCTCAGACCTCCCAAATGGCAAGAAAGTCCCCACGTACCTGGGTAGGGCAAAAAAAAAAAAGAATAAACAGAGACAAAAGGATAGGGACAGGACCTGCACCAGTGGGAGGGAGCTGTGAAGGAGGAAAGGTTTCCACACACTAGGAAGCCCCTTCACGGGCGGAGACTGCAGGTGGCAGAGGGGGTAAGCTTTGGAGCCACAGGGGAGAGCACAGCAACAGGTGTGTGAGGGGCAAAGCGGAAAGATTCCCGCACAGAGGATCGGTGCCGACCGGCACTCACCAGCCCGAGAGGCTTGTCTGCCCACCGCCGGGGCGAGCGGGGCTGGGAGCTGAGGCTTGGGCTTTGGTTGGAGCGCAGGGAGAGGACTGGGGTTGACTGCTTGAACACAGCCTGAAGGGGCTAGTGCACCACGGCTGGACGGGAGGAAGTCCGGGGAAAAGTCTGGACCTGCCGAAGAGGCAAGAGACTTTTCCTTCCCACTTTGTTTCCTGGTGCGCGAGGAGAGGGGATTAAGAGCACTGCTTAAAGGAGCTTCAGAAACAGGCGCGAGCAGCGGCTAAAACCGCGGACCCTGGAGACGGGCATGAGACGCTAAGTCTGCTGCTGCCACCTCCAAGAAGCCTGTGGGCGAGCATAGGTCATTATCCACACCCCCCTTCCGGGAAGCCTGTGCAGCTCGCCACTGCCAGGGTCCCGTGATCCAGGGACAACTTCCCCAGGAGAACGCAGGGCGCGCCTTAGGCTGGTGCAACGTCACGCCATCCTCTGCCACCGCAGGCTCACCCAGCACTCCGTACCCCTCCCTCCCCCCGGCTTCAGTGAGCCAGAGTCACCAAAGCAGCTGCTCCTTTAACCCCGTCCTGTCAGAGCAAAGAACAGATGCCCTCCGGTGACCTACACACAGAGGCAGGGCCAAATCCAAAGCTGAGCCCCTGTGAGCTGTGAGAACAAAGAATAGAAAGGAAAATCTCTCCCAGCAGCCTCAGGAGCAGTGGATTAAATCTCCACAATCAACTAGATGTACCCTGCATCTGTGGAATACATGAATAGACAACAAATCATCCCAAATTGAGGAGGTGGACTTTGAGAGCAAGATTTATTATTTTTGCCCCTTTTCCTCTTTTTTTGAGTGTGTATGTGTATGCTTCTATGTGAGATTTTGTCTGTATAGCTTTGCTTCCACCATTTGTCCTAGGGTTCTATCTGTCCGTTTTTATAATAATTATTTTTTTATTTTAATAACTTTATTTTATTTTATCTTCTTTCTTTCTTTCCTTCCTTACCTCCTTCCTTCTTTCATTCCTTCCTTCCTCCCTCCCTCCCTCCCTCCCTCCTTTCTTTCCCTTTCTTTGTTTCTTTCATCTTTCTTTCTCCTTTTTCTCCCTTTTATTCTGAGCCATATGGATGAAAAGCTCTCAGTACTGCAGAGAGGAGTCAGTGCTGTTCCTCTGAGGTGGGAGAGACAACTTCAGGACACTGGTCCACAAGAGACCTCCCAGCTCCACATAACATCTAATGGTGAAAATCTTCCAGAGATCTCCATCTCAACACCAACACCCAGCTTCACTCAACGACCAGTAAGCTCCAGTGCTGGACACCATATGGCAAACAACTAGCAAGAGAGAAGCACAACCCTACACATTAGCAGAGAGGATGCATAAAATCATAATAAGTCCACAGACACCTGAAAACACACCTCCAGACGTTGACCTGCCCACCAGAAAGACAAGATACAACCTCATCCACCAGAACACAGGCACTAGTCCCCTCCACCAGGAAGCCTACACAACCCACTGAACAAACCTTAGCCATTGGGAACAGTCACCAAAAACAATGGGAAATACGAACCAGCAGCCTGAAAAAAGGAGACCCCAAACACAGTAAGATAAGCAAAATGAGAAGACAGAAAAGCACACAGAAGGTGAAAGAGCAAGATAAAAACCCACCAGACTTAAAAAATGAAGAGGAACTAGGCAGTATACCTGAGAAATAATTCAGAATAATGATAGTAAAGATGATCCAAAATCTTGGAAATAGAATAGGCAAAATTCGAGAAACATTTAACAAGGACCTAGAACAACTAAATATGAAAGAAGCAATGATGAACAACACAATAAATGAAATTAAAAATACTCTACATGGGATCGATAGCAGAATAACTGATGCAGAAGAACAGATAAGTGACCTGGAAGATAAAAAAGTGGAAATTACTGCAGAGCAGAATAAAGAAAAAAGAATGAAAAGAACTGAGGACAGTCTCAGAGACCTCTGGGACAACATTAAACACACCAATATTCGAATTATAGGGGTTCCAGAAGAAGAGAAAAAGAAAAGGACAGAGAAAATATTTGAAGAGATTAGAGTTGAAAACTTCCCTAATATGGGAAAGGAAATAGTTAATCAAGTCCAGGAAGCACACAGAGTCCCATACAGTATAAATCCAAGAAGAAATACGCCAAGACACATATTAATCAAACTGTCAAAAATTAAATACAAAGCAAATATATTAAAAGCAGCAAGGGAAAAACAACAAATAACACACAATGGAATCCCCATAAGGTTAACAGCTGATCTTTCAGCAGAAACTCTGCAATCCAGAAGGGACGGGCAGGACATATTTAAAGTGATGAAGGAGAAAAACCTGTACCCAAGATTATTCTAAACAGCAAGGGTCTCATTCAGATTTGATGGAGATATTAAAATCTTTACAGACAAGCAAAAGCTGAGAGAGTTCAGCACCACCAAACCAGCTTTACAACAAATGTTAAAGGAACTTCTCTGGGCAAGAAACACAAGAGAAGGAAAAGACCTACAATAACAAACCCAAAACAATTAAGAAAATGGGAATAGGAACATACATATTGATAATTACCTTAAATGTAAATGGATTAAATGCTCCCACCAAAAGACACAGATTGGCTGAATGGATACAAAAACAAGACCCATATATATACTGTCTATAAGAGACCCACTTCAGACATAGAGACACATACAGACTGAAAGTAAGGGGATGGAAAAAGAAAAAGATATTCTATGCAAATGGAAACCAAAAGAAAGCTGGAGTAGCAATTCTCATATCAGACAAAATAAACTTTAAAATAAAGACTATTAGAAGAGACAAAGAAGGACACTACATAAGGATCAAGGGATCGATCCAAGAAGAAGATACAACAATTGTAAATATTTATCCACCCAACAGAGGAGCACATCAATACATAAGGCAAATACTAACAGCCATAAAAGGAGAAATCAACAATAACACATTCATAGTAGGGAACTTTGACACCCCACTATCACCAATGGGCAGATCATCCAAAATGAAAATAAATAAGGAAACACAAGCTTAAATGGTACATTAAACAAGATGGACTTAATTGATATTGATAGGACATTCCATCCAAAAACAACAGAATACACATTTTTCTCAAGTGCTCATGGAACATTCTCCAGGATAGATCATATCTTGAGTCACAAATCAAGCCTTGGTAAATTTAAGAAAATTGAAATTGTATCGAGTATCTTTTCCAACAACAACACTATGAGACTGGATATCAATTACAAGAAAAGATCTGTAAAAAATACAAACACATGGAGGCTAAACAATACACTATCTAATAGTGAAGGGATCACTGAAGAAATCAAAGAGGAAATCAAACAATACCTAGAATGAAATGACAATGGAGACACAATGACCCAAAACCTAAGGGATGCCGCAAAAACAGTTTTAAAAGGGAAGTTTATAGCAATACAATCCTACCTTAAGAAATAGGAAACATCTCAAATAAACAACCTAACCTTGCACCTAAAGCAATTAGAGAAAGAAGAATAAAAAAAAAAACCCATAGTTAGCAGAAGGAAAGAAATCATAAAAATCAGATCAGAAATAAATGAAATAGAAATGAAGGAAACGACAGCAAAGATCAATAAAACTAAAAGTTATGATAAGATAAACAAAATTGATAAACCATTAACCAGACTCATCAAAAAAAAAAAAAAAGGGAGAAGACTCAAGTCAATAGAATTAGAAATGAAAAAGGAAAAGTAACAACTGACACTGCATAAATACAAAAGATCATGAGAGATTACTACAAGCAACTCTATGCCAATAAAATGGACAATCTGGAAGAAATGGACACATTCTTAGAAATGAACAACCTGCCAAGACTGAATCAGGAAGAAATAGAAAATATGAACAGACCAATCACAAGCACTGAAATTGAAACTGTGATTAAAAATCTTCCAACAGGGCTTCCCTGGTGGCGCAGTGGTTGAGAATCCACCTGTCGATGCAAGGGACATGGGTTTGTGCCCCGGTCCGGGGAGATCCCACATACCACGGAGCGACTGGGCCCGTGAGTCATGGTGGCTGAGCCTGCGCGTCTGGAGCCTGTGCTCCGCAATGGAAGAGGCCACAACAGTGAGAGGCCCGCGTACCGCAAAAAAAGAAAAAAATCTTCCAACAAACAAAAGCCCAGGACCAGAAGGCTTCACAGGCGAATTCTAACAAACATTTAGAGAAGAGCTAACATCTATCCTTATCAAACTCTTCCAAAATATAGCAGACTCATTCCCAAACTCATTCTACGAGGCCACCATCACCCTGATGCCAAAACCAGACAAGGATGTCACAAAGAAAGAAAACAACAGGCCAATATCACTGATGAACATAGATGCAAAAATCTTCAACAAAATACTAGCAAACAGAATCCAACAGCACATTAAACGGATCATACACCATGATGAAGTGGGGTTTATTCCAGATATGCAAGGATTCTTCAAGATACACAAATCAATCAACGTGATACACCATATTAACAAATTGAAAGAGAAAAAACATATGATCATCTCAATAGATACAGAGAAAGCTTTTGACAAAATTCAACACCCATTTATGATAAAAACCCTGCAGGAATTAGGCATAGAAGGAACTTTCCTCAACGTAATAAAGGCCATATATAACAAACCTACAGCCAACGTTGTCCTCAATGGTGAAAAACTGAAAGCATTTCCACTAAGATCAGGAAAAAGACAAGTTTGCCCACTCTCACCACTCTTATTCAACATTGTTTTGGAAGTTTTAGCCACAGCAATCAGAGAAGAAAAATAAATAAAAGGAATCCAAATCGGAAAAGAAGAAGTAAAGCTGTCACTGTTTGCAGATGACATGATACTATACATAGAGAATCCTAAAGATGCTACCAGAAAACTACTAGAGCTAATCAATGAATTTGGTAAAGTGGCAGGATACAAAATTAATGCACAGAAATCTCTGGCATTCCTATACACTAAGGATGAAAAATCTGAAAGTGAAATCAAGAAAGCACTCCCATTTACCATTGCAAAAAAAGAATAAAATATCTACGAATAAACCTACATAGGAGACAAAAGACCGGTATGCAGAAAATTATGAGACACTGATGTAAGAAATTAAAGATGATACAAACAGATGGAGAGATATACCATGTTCTTGGATTGGAAGAATGAACATTGTGAAAATGACTACACTACCCAAAGCAATCTACAGATTCAAAGCAATCCCTATCAAACTGCCACTGGCATTTTTGATAGAACTAGAACAAAAAATTTCCCAATTTGTATGGAAACACAAAAGACCCCGAATAGCCAAAGCAATCTTGAGAACGAAAAATGGAGCTGGAGGAATCAGGCTCTCTGACTTCAGACTATACTACAAAGCTACAGTAATCAAGAGAGTATGGTATTGGCACAAAAACAGAAAGATAGATCAATGGAACAGGATAGAAAGCCCAAAGATAAACCCACGCACATATGGTCACCTTATCTTTGATAAAGGAGGCAGGAATGTACAGTGGAGAAAGGGCAGCCTCTTCAGTAAGTGGTGCTGGGAAAACTGTACAGGTACATGTAAAAGTGTGAGATTAGATCACTTCCTAATACCATACACAAAAAAAAGGTCAAAATGGATTAAAGACCTAAGTGTAAGGCCCAAAACTACCAAACTCTTAGAAGAAAAGATAGGCAGAACACTCTATGACATAAATCACAGCAAGAACCTTCTTGACCCACCTCCTAGAGAAATGGAAATAAAAACCAAAATAAACAAATGGGGCCTAATGAAACTTCAAAGCTTTTGCACAGCAAAGGAACCCATAAACACGACCAAAAGACGACCCTCAGAATGAGAGACATTTTTTGCAAATGAAGCAACTGACAAAGGATCAATCTCCAAAATTTATAAGCAGCTCATGCAGCTCAATAACAAATAAACAAACAACCCAATCCAAAAATGGGCAGAAGACCTAAATAGACATTTCTCCATAGAAGATATACAGACTGCCAACAAACACATTAAAGGGTGCGCAACATAATTAATCATTAGAGAAATGCAACTCAAAACTACAATGAGATATCATCTCACACCAGTCAGAATGGCCATCATCAAAAAATCTAGAGACAATAAATGCTGGAGAGGGTGTGGAGAAGGGGGAACACTCTTGCACTGCTGGTGGGAATGTGAATTGGTACAGCCACTATGGAGAACGGTATGGAGGTTCCTTAAAAACTACAAATAGAACTACGATATGACCCAGCAATCCCACTACTGGGCATATACCCTGAGAAAACCATAATTCAAAGAGAGTCATGTATCAAAATGTTCATTGCAGCTCTATTTACAATAGCTCGGAGATGGAAACAAACTAAGTGTCCAACATTGGATGAATGGATAAAGAAAATGTGGCACATATATACAATGGAATATTACTCAGCCACAAAAAGAAACAAAATTGAGCTATTTGTAATGAGGTGGATGGACCTATCATCTGTCATACGGAGTGAAGTAAGTCAGAAAGAGAAAGACAAATACCATATGCTAACACATATATATGGAATTTAAGAAAAAATAAATGTCATGAAGAACTTAGGGGTAAGACAAGAATAAAGACAGAGACCTACTAGAGAATGGACTTGAGGATGTGGGGAGGGGGAAGGGTAATCTGTGACAAAGTGAGAGAGTGGCATGGACATACTTACATTACCAAATGTAAAATAGATAGCTATTGGGAAGTAGCCGCATAGCACAGGGAGATCAGCTCGGTACTTTGTGACCACCTAGAGGGGTGGGATAGGGAGGGTGGGAGGGAGGGAGACCAAAGAGGGAAGTGATATGGGAACATATGTATATGTATAATTGATTTACTTTGTTATAAAGCAGAAAGTAACACACCATTGTAAAGCAATTATACTCCAATAAAGATGTAAAACCAAGCCAAACCAAAACAAACAAACAAAAAAATAAACTAATGTAATGAGACAGTTTCTCTGTCACTGGTTTTAATGACTAGAATTGTATTCTTACTATTTTAATTCCACTAGGAGTCAAGTTCTGTTCTGTTAGTATTACAAAAGAGAAAAATATTGTGCCAAATCCTACTGTAGTATATGAAATCTCTTTTCTCATACAGTTCATCCTGCCAACAAAACACTCTGTCCAATCAATAAACAAATAATTCCAGGAAAATATAGTTGGAAATACACTGAACCATAATTATAGTGTAGAAGACAAAAATAAATCCTTTCACAATTCTTAGAGCTTTCTGTGCTATTTCAATCATAGAATGTACCTGCATATAGCTCACTTAAAATTGTGGCATTTGTGAATTATAGATCTTTCGCACATGTGAAATACTGGTAAAAAATTCACATACTTTACCTTATTTCATTCTTCTTTTAAAAGTTCTTTACAAAAATAATTGGAAGGGGCTGAATTTTCTGTTGCTTTTTTTTTTTAATCAATCAGCAAAGACATTACACAACATCTATACTTTAAGAAATGGAAGTGAGAATGCATGGTTTTCTAGGTGTTTTGTGAAACCTTTTGAAGGAATAATGAAACTTCTTGAAAGGGTGGTAAGAAACACTTGAAAGTCTTATCTATAATTTATAGCCAAGTAAAGAGTTGATGCATTCCTCTGATTGATGAAGAGCCCATACATTTTAGGGAGGGAGAAACAAGAAGGAAGGAAATATATATATTTTTAATAAATAACAATATCAGTTTTTTCTTATTTAATAAATGACTTTAGTAGGAGATGCTATTAAAAGCCCATTGAGAAGGGTTAGAATAAATGATAGAAATCTACAAAGAACATAAATGAATTGAACTGGACACTATATAAAATTATGAAAATAGTCTAGTACAGAAATATTTTTAGTGGAAAATTTGAATTACATACCAGCGTAAGTGAAACAGGTGGAAAGGGAGCAGGACACAGCGTTTAAAAGGACAACATAGTCCAAGGACACGACATAAACTGATTAGAAACAAATAGGTCCAAGATGGCAGATGAGTTGACTTCCACTAGACCTTGAGCCTCAGTATATGCTCATTGTAATACATCAATGAGCTAAATGACACACCCACAGGTACCATGACAGCTCCAAGGCTGACCATAAAGGCCAAAGAGTGGACGGTGGCCCAATTCCTGGAAATCCCCACTCCTTCCCCAAAATAGCTGGAATACCCCTCCCTCTCATTAGCCTATGAAGTTACCCAGCCCATAAAAATTAACCATACCATACCATGTTTTGGTGTTCTCACCTTCTAAGGTGGCCCACATTCCCTCTATGGAGTGTGTTCTCGCAAGGTCTCTTGCCTTCTGAAATGGTCCATACTCTGTCTGTGGAGTGTGCTTCACTCTAAATAAAGCCACTTCTCATCTATCAATTTTTCTCTCACTGAATTCTTTATGCGATGAGACATCAAGAACCTGAGCTTCATTAAGTCCTAAGACCAGGTGTGTGATCTCAATTAAAAGATCATGGGTTCAAGTTGCAATCTGAGTTGCATGGTTTCAGCATGAACATCAGTTCAACAACATAGACATTCAACAGATAAAAATCTAGTACTATTATCCTTCAAATTGATGGATCACCTTATGAAAATTTAATATTTTATATAGGCATTTATTAAAAACCTGTAGCATTCAATTATAATACAGCTGTTATTTAATTTTTCACATTTTTAATACCAAATTCAAGTTAATATTTTTCCTAAGGTTCAATTTTTGCTTATTATATTGTGATTTAATGTATACCAATTGTTGGAACTCTCAGGATTTATTCCAACTTTATACTGAGATATCAAATTGGAAACATGTTTTTGTAATTTTTAAGTGCTATCTCTTCTTAATTCCTACTTTTGAATTTATGTATATCTTTAATGCTCCTGCATTTCTATTAAAAAATAACTGAAGGATAAATAGCAACCACTGATTTCAATTTCTACCTTTACCTGCATAATAACATCACATTATCAAAGTCATATTTGGATGTTACATCTTATAAAATAATTTTGATAAGTTAATGCTTTTATCTACATTTCCAATAAATTGAAGCAAGCCTAGAGTACTCATTGATCAAGCCAAACATATACCTTGTAAAGGAGTGATGACAAATGTCTTGTGTGATGTTTGTTGCCATGTGCCAACATGAAAAAGTACATGTGTGTGTTTGTTTAAAAATCTTCATTTAACCATATAAAAATGAACTTGGTGGAATCCTTGCTATGCATGTTTTTAATAGCCAGTATTTCAAAATATATCTGAGATTAAACTTATTTTTCATGCTGTTTCTTCATTCTATCTGAAGAAAATTTAGGATATCTATTTATGTGTATATATGTGTGAAAGTGTGTGTGTGTGGGGGGGGTGGTAACTAGACTTTAGAATTTGCTTGAGGACATTAGTTTGAATAAATATTTGTTAAGGGCAAACTACTTCAACTGATACTTGTTTGCATAAGTTGTTCCTTAGGGGTTAGGTGCTTAAAGTCTCCTTCAGGGATATTGCTTTGCATAAGCTGTTTGCATTTAGATTCCCTTTAGGAAATGTTAATTGCTTGAGCTGTCATTAAAGAGTGGAGATTTAGATTCTGTTAAAGTAATACCCTGGAATGTGACTGAGAGGAACTGCTGAGGTGAATTTGAATATATTTAAATCCTGGAGGTTTGCCACAGAATGGATAAGCCAAGAAGTGAACTGTCTTACTGCACCATTAGAAAGTAAGTTCCATGTAAGCAGGCATGGAGGAAACATTATTTAAGGAAAAGTCTACCTTTGCAGCCCATTTTTATTCCCATACTACTCATTAAGCCTTATAATAAAGATAGCACACCTCCTTTGGGAGATAATTTTAAGTTGCTATGTGCCTCAATCGATAGAAACTATTTGTCGCTTCTTTTTAAACAATATCCTGTTGGTCATAATAGTTTCTTACAATTTACTAATACCTGAAATAGTGCACATAAAGTAGGATTCTATTTTCTATAATATAGTTTTCCCAAATATATTAGTTTAGGAATAGAGGTTATCTATTGATTCACCATAACCTAACACACATTGTTCCACTACACCTGCATCCATCTTTAGCGTTAAAACTTTTAGTTCTTCTATCAAGCATTCTCCACTCTAAAATTAATGCTGAATATTTTTCTATCTAAATATCTACCTAGCTATCCATTAATCACTACAAACATCTGTTGTTAAGTTAATTTTATATGCATTTTACTGTTGATTCTTTCATTCAGTTACCTATTCATTTATTAATTCACTGAGTATTCCTTATGGTCCAGGCATATTCCAAATGTTGAAGTAGTATACAAAGGAAGCAATATCTCTACTCTCATGAGATTAATATTCTAGTAAAAGAAATGAATGATAAACAAGTAAATAAAAATTGAGGTTACCTCAGATAGAAGTTATTACTATGAAGAAAATAAAAATGTGTAATGAGTAAGAATACGTGAGTGTAGTTGAGGAGACAGAATAGAAAATTTTAAAAAGGATAAACTAATGAAGCAAAATATAGTTTGTTTTCTGTAAGATTTTGGATCCAATTGGTCTCAACAAATATTTTGGTTATTGGAGTTAAGTGATTCCTCTTGTTGTTATCATAGAGAGACTCCAGAATTGCACGATTCCTATCTGTTGCAAAGAAGTGTCAAGGCAATTATATTGGGACTTGTTACTTATGTTTTATAGTATTGAATCCACTCATTCTTAGATCTTACATATGCACAGATAACAAATATAGTTATTGTCATGCCTGTTTTTAAAGCATTCTGTAGTTGGCACTCTTATTGCTCTACCTGACACCTTTTATTCTTCCTAATATTTCCCCAATTTTATTGGAGATGTCCAGCCTTCCCTGAAACAGCCTGGATGCTTCAGTGTGAACTGATCAACCATGACCTCAGAGGTTAATTCATCTAAGAGTAATTTCAATTCCATTACACATGACTCATTCTAGACATTCTAGGCACTTAAAGCATACAGGTCACAGGTATTCTTGATATTGATCTTGAAGGGATAAGCCTGTAGAGACTGCTGACAGTCAGACAAAATCCATTATTTCCTTTCTTCCTAGGCACATAGCTAAATTACCTTTCCTAGGTTCTCTTATAGTTGTGTTCATATGGTTAAACTTTTGCCAGTGACACAGGTGCAGAAGGGATAGGTGTAATTCTATTCTTTTTAAAATGTTACTCTTTGAAAAGTGTTTCAGATAATCCCAATAAGCAGCCAGTTTGGGAACTATATCTTGAAGCCTAAAACATTTAACTTAACCTATACAATTTCTTTTGTCAGTTTTTTGTTTCCTTCATATGTCAATTTATATTTTCAATAATCTACTATCTTTTGTTTCAGGTTTATTGAAGTGTAATTGACAAAGTTCTAATATATTTAAAGTATACAACATGATGATTTGATATATGTATACATTATGAATGGATTCCCCCATTGAGTTAATTAACACATACATCACCTCACATATTTATTTCTTCTTCTTCCTTTTTTTTTTTTTTTTTTTGGTGAGAATATCTAAGTTGTACTGTTGTAGCAAATTTCAATTATATAATACAGTGTTATCAACTATAGTCATCTTGTTATACGTTAGACTCTCAAACCTTATTCATCTTATAGCTGAATGTTTATATCCTTTTACTATCTCTCCCTATTTCCCCCACCTTCTCAATAATCTAATATCTAATGTTATTGTAATTTACCTAATATTAATACATCAGAATATTTTTTAAACCTATGAAGAACATTATAAGAGTAAAGGAAGAATATATATTTTAGTTATTGATTTTCTAAGCTTTTATATTTTAAAATTTTTGTATTAAAATATTTTGATCATTGAATCTGATATTTGGGGAGTGTCTCAGTCCCCAATATATGATAATATATTTTTCCATAATACTTTAGTTGATCTTTCATTAAACATCAATATATGAGTTATGATAACAGTAGGAAAGAGTGATAAATTGCTCCTCCAAGTTTGTTTTCTCTTTCTTTCTTAGTGTTAGAACCTCTGATATTTACATAGACACATTCTGGATGGTCACCCAGAATAATGACACCATTTCACAGTTTCCTTGACTTTATGACTACGTTTTTGCCAATGGAATTTACATAGGAGTGTGGTATGCAATATCTTGCTAAAAAAGAAAAGCATAAGCTTTTTCTCCAGATTTTTTTTCCTGCTTGCTGTAACATGTTCAAGATGCCTGAAACCTGAGCAGCCACCTTGAACCATAAAATCAATGCCATGTGTTAAGGAGGGCAAAACAACAATATCGAAGGAATGTTTGTCTCTGATGATTGTAGAAGTGCTCTCTAGCTCTACACTTGTTTCTTATGAAATTGGATTCATATCAGGTGTAAGCAACAATTAATTGAGGTTTCCTTAATTTTGCAGCCAAACATGGCTTCTGTGTAGCATACCTCTAAGCACATCATTCGACTGATAGAGAGAAGATATTGAGGTCTATGGAGATTTCATCCCCAGTTTAATAGTGTATGACATTTATATGAACTCCAGTGTGAAGATGTTCCTTTGAGTTTTTCATTGTAGAGACCCTATTGCCAAACCAAATGTTAAAGCAATTAAATTATTATAATCAGTTTTTACCTCATTATGTGGAGACATAATTGGACATTAAACAAGATTTGTTAGACTCTAAGAACCCATCAATCCTATAAAATTTTAGTGATTGAATTCCATGATAAAAATGACTTTGAAACTCTCTACATTATGCTCTGTATTTCACTGTCATTACTGACCTGTAACTCTTATTAAGATACAATTTGCTCTTCTTCAGCTGCCCTAGGACCTAGAACAGCCATTAGTGAAGACTTCAGCACTGATATCCATCCCTGGTATTGATCTGCTGTTGGCAGGTTCACTTTACTAACAGAACACATCATTGGGGGTTTGTGTTATGTTCATCATAAGAAAAAGCACCAATGGTCTACACACCTATTGCTTTGACAGAAACTCTTTTCCAGTATATCAAATGACATGAGTGTCAAAGATATTTTGATGACTGTGTTTTCTACTCCACTGATATGACTGTTAGTAAAGTAAAATAATTTTTTAAAAAATAAAAATAAGCTAAACCTTCCCCAGAATCCCATGAATATAAAATCATCCAACCTGTTTACTGAGAAAATTGAGAGATTATTCAATTACACATTCATTTCCCAGTCTCTATTTGTAATTTCTGTTCACTAGTGATTTTAATTCCATGCAATCACTGTTATTGTGAAATGATATTTCAATAATGTGACCTTTGCTGTTTTCTTTTTATGCAGACACATTTTTAACAAAGATTAGATAGAAAAGAAGCTGTAATAATCACCAATTTATATTGATGCAAAAATGCACCAATATTTTGCTTCTTTAGAATATAAAATAAATGTTTGGAAACTGATATCTTCAAAACTTTTCTTCCCAAACTTTCTTCAGTTTTCAATCACTGGTATTAGAAAGAAAAAAAATTGGCATTCATTCAGTTTTGACTTCACAGAAAGATTTTTCTCGTAGCCTACAATTTCTCTACACTTTTGTGAATGAAACATTATGGACATTATTCCCAAAATAGGTTAGAGAAGTTAATAACTCTACAAAAAGAAAACTTTATGTTAATAAGGTGCCTATTATTTTCCAAGCTCTGAAATTTAGCACTTTCTACTATTTATGTGAATTATCTCTCAAAAAATACTATGTAGTACATATTTTTATTATCATCACTGGTTAGGTAAAGAGAATCACAGCTTAAAGTAAATACACAGAAGCCTGAGGTCATATTTTTCATAAAGTTATAATGTTGGGATTTGAATCCAGACTGTTTAACTCTAGGTCCTTCTTATAAACCACTGCACAAAGAATCAGGAGCTACTTGGAAACTCAGCAGAAAGGTTAGTAGAAAAATTATTATTATTTTTTAATCTAGTTAAACAGCTTAGTCATTTTGTTAGCTATGCAAGTAATGTGTATGTTTTATAAAATACATTACCATAGATAACTAATTAATATATCTATCAGCATTTAGCAAAATATGGACCCAGGGAAAAATCTGGCCTCTTGCTTGTTTTTATAAATAATATTTTAGTGGAACACTGACACATTCATTAATTTAAGTATTGTCTGTGGCCATGTTTTTACCACAAGGACAGAATTTAATAGTTGTAGCAGAGACCACATGGAATGCAAAGTCTAAAATATTTGCTATCTGCTTTATGGAAAATGTTTGCAAACATCTGATATAGATTATTATCTTTCATATCATATAAGACTTCAAAAAAGCTATTTAGCTTCTATTATAAGTTGTAAAACTAAAGACATCTTTCTAAATTATCAACAAACGAAAAAATTTGAATGATCATATTAAAGGAGTAAATTGTCTTTCTTATCTTCCTGTAGAAAGTGATGTTACAAATTTTTGTCATATTAAGAGATGAAAGGAGATGTAGTCAGGTTGTAAGAAATATATTATGCAGATATACCCAGAAGTTTGTCTTTAAAATATTATGTTATCTTTCAGGATTTATGTTTATTTGTATGCTTTCCCCACCCAGACTGAACTCCATGAGAGCAGGCTTTGTGTTCTTATTTACCACTTTACATACATCTCCCAATTTTTAGGTGAGTCCTTGGCACAAAATAGATGTTAATGAAAGTTGCTGATAAACAAATGTGTTTATTTAATTGTATAATTATCCACTATATTCTTATGTAGAATAAATAAAAATAATTAATTATCCATGAAAGATTAGACACTATTAATCTACCTACATAATCCAAAAGAATGAAGAAATTAAGAAAAGTAAACTCTAGTACTATATACAATTGTAGCTATATAAAGTTAGGAAGAAGAGAAAACAGAAAGGAAATCCCTGTCAAGAGAGTTGTTTGAAGTAATATATTAAACAAAGATAAATATAAGGGCAAAGCATAACAGACACAGGAAAAACAGAATCAGATGAAGGAAGCCATTGAAGAACAAGAAATTTCATTTGAAATTCAAGAAGGAAGTCATATCTTTATTTTCCATATAAATGTAAAGATTGAACAGTAGTTCACAGAGCTATCTCAGATAATTAATAGTAGCATCTTTGTAAAAACAAAAATTGTTTTTCTCAAATAATCACAAACAATCAGGGGCATAGTAAAGAATCTTCTGTAATGCCACACCTCACTGAACAAACACATTTGAAATATACATGTGTATATGCACACATGCAAAGAGAGGTAAATTATTTCAGAAATTAGGACTTGTTTTATTAGACCCTAGATTCAGATTAATAGTATATATAAATTTGATTTTAAAGAAAGGTCAGGGAAATGTGAGCATAAAACTGCCTCAATTTTCTACTTTGCTTTGACTATGAGAGAATCTCTTTCATAGTTCAGACTATTTATAAGTTATTGATTTTGGAATGATTCAAAAAGAAAAATGAGTTTGCTCCAGCTGTTACCAGGCCACTCATCCAAAACTTAACTAAAATGAGTTAAAATTTAACTAATCATAAACAAGATGAAAAGACAACCCTCAGAATGGGAGAAAATATTTGCAAATGAAACAACTGAGAAGGGATTATTCTCCAAAATATACCAACAGTTCATGCAGCTCAATAACAAAAAACAAACAAACTAATCAAAAAATGTGCAGAAGATCTTAAGTAGACATTTTTCCAAAGAAGACATACAGATGGCCAACAAACACATGAAAAGATGCTCAACATCATTAATTATTAGAAAAATACATATCAAAACTACAACGAGGTTTCACCTAATACTGGTCAGAATAGCCATCATCAAAAAATCTACAAACAATAAATACTGGAGAGGATACAGAGAAAAGGGAAACCTCTTGCACTGTTGGTGGGGATGTAAATTGATACAGCCACTATGGAGAATAGTATGGAGGTTCCTTAAAAACCTAAAAATAGAATTACCATATGATCCAGCAATCCCACTACTGGGCATATACCCAGAGAAAACCATAATTCAAAAAAACACATGCACCCCAATGTTCATGACAGCACTTTTTATAATAGCCAGGTCATGGAAGCAACCTAAATGTCCATCGACAGACAAATGGATAAAGAAGTTGTGGTACATATATACAATGGAATATTACTCAGCCATAAAAAGGAACAAAATTGGGTCATTTGTAGAGACATGGATGGACCTAGAGACTGTTATACAGAGTGAAGTAAGTCAGAAAGAGAAAAACAAAAATCGTATATTAATGCATATATGTGGAATCTAGAAAAATGGTGTAGATAAACTTATTTGCAAAGCAGAAATAAAGACATAGACATAGAGAACAAACGTATGGATGCCAAGGGGGGAAAGTGGGGGTGGAATGGATTGGGAGATTGGGATTGACATATATATACTACATTGTATAAAATAGATAAGTAATGAGAACATACTGTATAGCACAGATAACTCTACTCAGTGCTCTGTGGGACCTAAATGGGAAGGAAATCCAAGAAAGACGGGGTATATATATACGTGTGGCTGATTCACTTTGTTGTACATCAGGAACTAACACAACATTGTAAAGCAACTATACTCTAAAAAAAACAAAAACAAAAAAAAAAGCAAATCAGATCCTAGTCAATTGTGAAGAGGTTAGAAAATCTGAGGAAGGATTTAAAGGGTAACTTTTTCCTTAAAGAAATAAAAAAAGTAAGAGAGATATTTTTTTTTAAAAAACATGTATTTTATTTCTTTGTTTTAAACCTAGATCGCCAAAGACAAACTCTTCCAGTGCATGACTAATGACATCCTAATCTTCAAATAAAATGCAGCCATTTGTGTGAGGAGCCAGTGAAAATCTCAGGGTGATTAGAGTCTGTTATAAATTGTTCTCTATATTTATTTGATACTAGATTTTCTGGTACTGAAACATTTCCTATTGAACTCTTGAATTTTGTCTCATGAAGGTATCAACATTCTGCATTTCATATATATATATATATATATATATATATATATATATATATATATATGACATATACATATTTCCCCCACATATAACATGGATTGATCTTATATATAAGCAATATGACCCTCTACAATTTTAATGCTTGATTCAGACTTTAATACTTATACATATTTTGTCTGAAAGGTTGAAAGAATTATTACAGTTGACATAGCTTTTAGACCAGAAAAAACATTAAGGTGAAATATTCAAACTTACATAGACCTTGTTTTATGCACAAAACATTCCCAGATTCTATTTCAGAAACACGTTTTGTTCTCTTCCTTATATAATGCTAATATTTTCAGTTACAATTTTAAAACCGTACCAACTACATTATAGAAAAGGGCAGGTTCTCTAGTGTTTGATGAATCATAGAGAACTACTAGGATTTCTGATATCAGTACATTTCACTGGGCCTTTGGGGACATCTTGATGTGGTTAAGAATGAGTTGCTTCTCCTTGAGCCTCTGCTTTGAAGGCATTGTTGATGAATGCTTTGGGGTTGGACTAACTGAAGTTATAGTCCAGGTTATACCACTGAATAAGTTGGGTTTACATTGCCTAAAACTTTTAAACCTCACATTCCTCACCTATTGAGTGTGAGTGCCAGATGAAATAAAATTTACAAAGCTCAATCCATTCGTGACACCATTAAGCAATAAGTAAAATGTTATTTATTATTATTTAGACCTGGTCTGTTATCATGCTAACTCTAAAGTCAATTTAAAATATCACGCAATAAACCAGTTTCTAATTAAACTTCACTCTTCTCCATGGGATTAACTAACTCCAAGGAAGTCTGAGTAGTACTTTCAGATTATTAACGTAATTATAGATTTATGAGTTAGTACACTAAAAAGATGTAATTCAGCACTGTGTTCCTTGACTTTCTGAAGGCAGGAATAATAATTTCTTCATTTTTTTTTTTTTTAGAATTGTATGCAATGACACATTTTAGGTTCTCAATATACATTTGAATGCTGGGAAAATAAATGGAAACATGTTTAAATAAACGATCTCCAAATTTTAGTTTTACTGAAACTAGGCACAAACAAACATTGTATTTTCTAATGGGGGGCTCTAGAGTCAGAAAGCCAGGGGTCAAGTCCAAGTTTTTCTACTTACTAGTTCTGTAACTGGCTGAGTGATCCACTGCTGTATTCAGCAACTTTTTCTTCTTCAATAAATGACCTCAAAATCTCAACAGCTCAAAACCACAAATCCCAGTTCTACAGGTGGGCTATGTCTATGGCTCTTCTCAGCTAGGTTCAACTGTGCCTGATTCCACACCTGCATTACGTGCAGGTCTGTTTTATACACATTTCTTTCTGGAACTCATACTGAGTGCAGGAGTTCAAGAGGATTAAGGAAATACAGGTGATGCTGTTTAAAGCCTCTGCTCAGAACTGGCACACTATAACTCCTTCCCACATACTGCTGGGTAAAAGAATCACACAGTCCAGCTCAAAGTCAATGGTTGTAGATATATACTTCACTTCTCCATTGGGAGGCATTAAAAAGCCCCAAGTCAAAGCACGAGGGTATATATTCATACAATAAGGAAGGGGAAGAATGATCCAATCTCCAACACTATGTTGGTGTATTTTTCCCTCTGATTATGTTAATAAAGTCACTGAATTAATAGGATTATTGTGAGAATTAAGTAAGATAATAGACTTAAAGTGTGTAACACAGTGACTGGCAGAAATCAAATGTAATATTAATAATTCCTATTAATATTATCTTATTGTTCCATGACCTCAGTATACCATGTTCTTTCCTATTTAGCTCACATAATTACTGTACAGTTTCTAAACTTTGGTGTTTGTGGTATGCAGTATCCAAGATGACCTCCATGATTCCTGCCTTCTGATAGTCATGGCCTTGTGTATGTATACATGTTAAGAGGAGAAATGATGTAGAATATATAGACAACTTTTCACCACCTGATAAAAGGAGGTGATATAGAATTTCCTGGTAATATAACAAAATAAAATATACATTCACTTAATCTTTACCAACTCCATTTATACCTTTTTTTTAACATAAACACTGTCAGGAGGAAATGTTATTTAATATATCTGATAGGCACATGCTATATTAAATAGTATTTATTGTATGACGTTCCATAGCCACATCTATTTTGCATATTTAGAAATGCCAATAATTCTAAATCCCAAGAGCTTTTAATAAGAAAGATGAATAATAATAAAATATATACATAAACAAGTGTCTCTGTCCATTCACACTGAGCGAATTGCCCTCCATTTCACAATTATATTTTGTGAGCATTTTCTATGATTGTTAGATTTTCAGTGTTTAACAGGACCTTAGAATTCATATGCTCCAAACTCTCAGACAGATGATGACCTAACTACTTACTGTCTGAATATTGAAACATCCAGAGCTGGGGACATTATCAGAAATGATTGGTTCCTGTAGTGAGGCCCTGTTTAAGATTTCACTAAGTTAAACCTAACAGTTCATTAACATTAAAGTCTTCCTCACAATCTTGTACTCCATTGTCAGGCTTTTCTGTTTGTCCTTCTCCCTCTGGAATGAATTCTTTCCTCAAATGGTGTATAATGATCCTGCTGTGCTCTGATGAGTAAAGATTCTTTTGTATAATTCTTGGTTTAGGTTTTTGGGGACACTTTGTTTTCTTATTCTTCACCAAAATTTTGAGAGAGCAAAAATAATATCTCTTATAGTTTCACTTTCCCTAGAGAACTACTGTTTAATACTTTTATTTTCAGTGTACTCTAATGGTTACATTCATTCCCATTAACAGTACAGTGACAATTCTTTCTGAATACCCTTCTGAAGAGAGGAAAGGAGTGGATCTTCTCTTGATTTACCATGGCCTCCTCCATACGTTCTACATGCATTTGGGCTTTGTTGCATCTGTAAAAAAAATTACCTCTGAGATGAAGAATAAACTTTATGCAGATTATCCAACTTCCAATAGAGTGGGGCAAAGGGGGAAGGAGAGAGAAGCTATATTCATGAAGAAGTTTTGAACATTAACCCTCAAAATAAAGCATACACAATTCTTTTTTTTTTTTTTGAGTCAATCTAATTTGACATCTGAGTCACCATTCTGCAGAACTGATGAAAAGTGGGATATAAATGTCTTCTTTAAGTTTCTATTAGAAATGTCTTCTTTAAGTTTCTATTTTCCAACTCCACCCTCCCATGCTGTATCTTGCTCCACGAAAAATACTTTATGTCAAGAATATGGGAGAGCATACATACACCTGTGCATATGTGCCAGTGAGGTTTTCTTTGTTGCTCTCCAGATGGTGCTTCTTCCATGCATGCTAAAGCCATAGAAAACTTTTGTATGTTTGCTTCTATTCCCATATGCCTTGACTTATCATCTTGCATCTTTCTTCTTTACTAGGTCTGTTCCCCTTCTGGAAACACACATTTCACCCTCTTCCACCAAGCCTGAGGGTATCTCTTTTAGCAAGTGGAGAAAGCCTTGTACTTAATCTTTCCTCAAGAATTTAACCTTATACTTTCTCCTTCTTACCTACCCTACAAAAATTATATCTTACTCTTCAACTTTTGATAATGAAAGTCAGAAAACCTTAAAGACTACTTTTATTTTCCAGTTGGACACCTTTCACCCAGCCAATTGGATGTCAAAAGATTCCTTACTTAAATTGTGGGATTGAAGTGTAGCAGGTTAGGAGAAATGGAAACTTCAGTACAAAATTGATTAAATATATATATTTCAAAGTAATATCCAGCATACTCGCTTTCCAAAGAATCTAACATTCCTTTTCTTTTGAGTTCTTTATTTAAATTTCCTTTCAAACATCTTGCCTTCTGATGTACACCTCCTACTCTCCCATCTCAGTGTCCCTTGAATACCTCTGCATTAAATAGTTTGCCTCATGAAGTTATTTCATTCATTGACCCTCTCTTGTACATGGTGTTTCTTTTGCTTAGTTTATATCTCAAGCTTCATTAATGTAATCACTTATTTGAAAATATTCTCAACATCTTTGTCTGTTCTTCCATTGGATTCAACTGGAAATCCTAATATTTATTGAACTGAATTATCATTTGGCAGCCACTTAAATCCTCTTTCTCATTACCACCCTCAGATGATTATATTGCCTCAATTTTTCACCATCAGATTATAAAATAATATAATCTCACTCATTTGCTCCCATTCTCTTTTATTAAAATGGATCAAGTGTCTTTCTTCTTATTAAAAATCAGTTCCTTTATTCATCCCTTTATATCTTCTATTATATCTCTGCATCTTTCCCTAAATTGACAATCTCTGCTGGAGCATACATCTCGGCATGCAAACACAATATCACTACTGAATAAGTAAGTAAATATATGTAATACATAAATTAATAAACCCTCTTTTGAACCCACCTTCCCTTCCACATGTAGCCCTATATCATTTCTGATTCACAATTAGAGCTTCTGGAAGAATTTCTTACCCTTATTTCTCCACTTTTTCATCTTTCTGTTACTCTTCAATTTTTGCAGTCAGACTTTCGTCATGGTCATGAGTGTTCCTCCAAATGTGTTCTCATTTAAATCACAAATTTCTCACACTTCCAAATGTAAAGGTCAAAAGTATTCAAATTTGATAAACTTTTCTCAAGACCTCTTAACCCCTTCCCCTCTGTATTTTTATTCTTGGAACTTAACACTTTCATACATGCCATATGTTTTATATACTTCATATTTGTCTTGTGTCTTGTCAGTCTCCCTTCTCCAGAATATTGTCTCAATAAATGCAGAAATGTTTAATCACTTTAGTCACTGCTGCTTCTCTGGTGCCAGAAGAATCTCTAGCATAGAATAGAATTTAGGTTCATTTTACTCTATGGCATGATTGAATAAAGGCACACTACTCTACTCTGTCTTTAAATAACCAGCTTCTTAGATTTATTGACTACTATTGAAATAGTGTTCTCCCTCTTGACTTCAAAAATAATACCCCATTCAATTTCCTAACTCACAGATTAACTTTCCAGTGTCCTTTGCTGAGTTTTTGCCCTTCTATTCTATTTCAAGGTTTAAGGCTATAACCTGGGTACAATTTCTTTCTATATGTTTTATCCCTTAGTAACATTATTTGTATCTATAACAGTTGACTAAATGCTGATGCTTTTAAGTTAATATTCCCATCCCAGACACTTCCTTAATTTTACAAACTCCTGTATCTGTCTGCTTACCTGTTGATTCTACTTGGATGCTTTCTAGGAACCTGAAATTTAGCATGACCATGCTAGAAATTTTGATTTACTTCGTTCTAATCTATTCTTCACCCAGCATTTCCCATCAGAGTAAATGATATCACCATTCACCTAGTGGCAAAAACTAGAACTCTTGGAGTCCTCTGTGATTAATCATATATGTTCTGATCTACCTGATCCATCGTCAGAGACACATAGTGTGATATATGATTATAAGCTTAAATGTTAAGCTACTTCTTCTACAACAAAAGTATTTCAAATGTGTTCACTCCTCTCTATCTTAACTGTCATTTTGCTAGCCCAAGCTACACCACTCTATCACTGTTCGTTTTTCCTATTCCTTCCTCACTCCTTCTTCATAAAGGCTAATTTAAAACATAAATATGAAGATCAATTATGTGATCTCCACAATTAAATAACTTGACACCAAACTCAAAAAAACATAAAATTCTTTATGAAAGTTTGCAGGATATTCCTTGATCTGGTCTGTGCACTCTTACTCAACTTCCATCTTGTGCTCACTTTACTACAAGGGCTTCAGGTACACTGTTTTCCCAGCAGTTCCTAGAAGAGAGAAAATTTGGGGGGGGGGTATTGGGGGCTTTAGTGAACTTGAACTTGTCTTTCTATATGCCTATAACTTTCTTTCTTTTACTCTTTATGTAGTTGTCTCTTCATTCCACAAACCCCAGAGTAAATATATCCTCTTTGAAAATCCTCCCCTGGCAAAGCTATTAAAAAATAGGCTTCCCATTATTTGTTCTATGCAATAGTATTCTTACTTCCTAGCACATCAGAAACTAAATTTGTAATTGATTTTCTTAATTGCCTGCAGCTAAATATAATGCCAACTCCATTTTGGCCTGACCATGCTTTTCCTGTGTGTAGTGGAATCTCCAGCACCTAAACTTATACTTGGCATAAATCAGGGATCACTAACTAGTTGTTAATGAAATAATAAAAATGTTTCTTATAATAATTTCTTTTAATAATAGTCTTACAATAATAATTATTTAGAAACTATTTAATAGCTTCTGCCCAGGTAATTTATATTTATGAAATATTTAACGGTCCTGGAGAGTAAACCTGTTTAACCATGTTTTACATAATTGAGTAAGTCTCAGGAAGATTCACCACACCATAAGCATTCAGGAAGAAAATGGTCCAGGCATTGTAAGCCATTCAAAGACTTATGGTATGGTGTATGATTACAAGCTTAAATTTCAAACCTTCATCTCCTCAACAGTCAATATTTTTAAAAGAACTTTTGCCCTTTATTCGACTTCACATCTTTATTCTTTCTTTTTCATATTGACACTAAAGCAAGTACTTTTATGCCTTGATATTCCTTGATATGTGAAAATTGTTATAAATATTTTAAAATATTAAATTAGGACTTTGAAAACTATTCCATGGCAAAATCTTACATACTGCTTATATCAAAGTACTGCTATAATTTGATTATTCAGCATGTTGGATGAAACCGAAATGGTAATCAAATGTTCTGGTTAAATTAAAGTTTATTCAGGTTGCTGTAAATAGTTCTGCTCTCCACTGTTCTAAAGGCTTTAATATAAAAGAAGCTACTCAGAAAAATACAAATCAAATTTTTTGTATATTCTTAAGGCTTTTGAAGCATACATTTCTCCCACTCCTTGACATACATCAATACACAACGAAAGGTCATTAGAGTCTAGATATCCAATAGCTCTACCTAAAAATAATTTGTTTTCTCTTCTCTGATAATCTTCCCATTCAGTGCCAGATGTTATAGTGAAGACCTGTATTGTGGTATACTACACAACAGTTTCTATAGAATCTGAGACATCACGAGATGAAGGGATCCCAGGATATTTGTTTATCTCTACACCCAGTGAAGGATCTACCTCTTCAATAAACCTTGCAAATAACTATTCAATTTCTACTTGAAATCTGCAGTGTGGACATATTTTACAATTGAAAGACTTGTAATGGTAGTTTTAATTTGTTTAGCCTTACATTTTGCTAGATAGCATACCAGATAAGTTATCATATACATTGTATTAATTAATTTTCATAACATTTCAAGAAGATAAATACCTTTTTTTTTAAATTGAAGTGTGCTTGATTTACAATATCATATTAGTTTCAGGTGTACATCATAGTGATTCAGTATTTTTATATATTATACTCCATTAAAAGTTATTACAGGATAATGGCTATGATTCCCTGTGCTATACAACATAGCCTTGCTGCTTACCTATTTTATACATAGCAGTTTGTATCTATTAATCTCATACTACTAACATGTCCCTTTCCCCTTTCCTCTTCCTACTGGTAAGGACTAGTTTGTTTCTATATCTGTGAGTCTGTTCCTGTTTTGCTGTATAGGTACCTTTGTATTACTTTTTAAATTCTTCATATAAGTGATATCATACAGTATTCGTCTTTCCCTGTCTGACTTATTTCACTAAGCATAATATTCTCTAGGTCCAGCCACGTTGCTGCAAATGGCAGAATTTCATTCTTCTTTATGGCTGAGTAATATATATATATATCTCACATCTTCTTTATCCATTCATCTGTTGAGGACACGGCGATATGACGGACAAGGGGTTAATATCCAAAATATATAAACAGTTCATACAAATCAATATCAAATAAAAAATCCACCAAATTTAAAAAAAAAATGAGCAGAGGACCTGAATAGACATTTTTCCAAAGAAGACACACAGCTAACAGGCACATGAAAAGATGCTCAACATTGCTAATTATTAGAGAGATGCAAATCAAAACAGCAATGAAATATCACCTCATACCTGTCAGAATGGCTATCATCAAAGGCTACAAATAACAAGTGT
Organism: Grampus griseus; assembly: GCF_964374135.1. NCBI lineage: Eukaryota > Metazoa > Chordata > Mammalia > Artiodactyla > Delphinidae > Grampus > Grampus griseus. Next base: position 52,150,717 of record NC_139012.1, read on the forward strand.
TGGCAAGGATGTGGAGAAAAGGGAACACTTGTACACTGTTAGTAGAAATATGAATTGGTGCAACCACTATGGAAAACTGTATGGAGCTTTCTCAAAATAACTAAAAATAGAACTTCTATATGATCCAGCAATTCAACTCCTGGGTTTATATCTGGAAAAAAACAAAAACACTAATTCAAAAAGGTACATACACCCCTACGGTCATGCCAGAACTATCTAATAACCAAGAAATGGAAGCATCCCCTTTTTTTTCTTGAAAGTGTGAGATAAAACTCCCATATGGAAGATGTTCTCCTTATATCAGAAGGAAAATAAGTTTTATCATTGAAGACTGGAAGTTGAAACAGAATTCTGTACAAACAGGCCTTGTTAAAATATTTATGATCTTTTAGCCTCCCACATAGTTTACTTTTCCACAATGCTCTCTTTTTGTTCAACCTGGTATAAAGTGTTCAGGTTTTGTGACACCTTTGGATCTTCATTTCCTTATGACAGCTCCTGTGTTATGTAAAATTTATGTTAAATAAATTAATATGCTTTTCTTTTGTTGCTCTGTCTTGCATCAATTGAATTCTCAGCCTCAGCCAAACCCCTTAAAAGGTAGAGGTAATTTTTTTCCTCCCTCTCCTACGATACTAGGCAGCATCTTTTTATTTTCAAGTTTTGAAAACACACAATATATCTGAGGCTGAAACTAGTTGTGTAAGTAAAAGATTCAGTTGAAAATATGGAATTTAGTCATTTGGGCAGTTAAAATGTTAATTTTGGGGATATTTCATATAAAATATATTATTTCTAAACTCTCAAAAATCGTAAGGTATGAATTCATATTTCTATATATGAAAAGTAGACAGAAATAAAATAGTTGCTGTTCTTTTTAGATGAAATTTGTCTTCTGCAGTTTTACATAGTTCACACATTATTTGCCTCCTGTAACAAAAGTAAAGTGATTTTTTTTATTATTATACTTAGTTTTATGTTTTCAATAGAATAGTTAAAAACGACTTATGTTCATGCAGTGTATTACTTTCATAGGCCTGCCTTACAAATTATCATGGACTTGATGAATTAAAAAAACAGAAATTTATTCTCTCACAGTTGTGGGAGCCAGAAGTCCAAAATCAAGGTGTTGTCAGGGTCAGTTCCCTCCAACGGCTCTAGGGGAGAATCCTCTCTCAGCTTTTCCAGCTTCTGGTGGCTCCAGGAGTTCCTTTATTTGGGCCTACATCACTTCAACCTCTGCCTGTGTCTTCATGTGGCCTTCCCTCCTATGTATCTGAATCCCAAATCTTTCTTGACCTTTCTTTTATAAGTACACCTAGCACTGGATTTAAGTTCCACACTGAATCTATGATATCTACAAAACCATTTTTCTAAATAAAATTGCATTCATAGATTTCAGGGTACGGACATGGGTATATCCTTTGGGGGCTACTACTGAACTCATTCTGCCATGCTAATAGTATAAAAGAAACTATTATTAGAGTAATATGTCTTAAGAAAAATGGGAGATATCATATTACTTGGAGGAAAAGAGATAACTTTTACATGTTTAATTTTTAAAAGCATATATGCACGGAATGACTACAGTTTGAATCACCATAGGGAAAAAATATAACTCATGTACAAAAATAGCCACACAGTACAAGATGTAATGCCTTGATAGAGAACTAAAATTGAAATTATAAAAATAAATTATGAACTTTTATAATAAAATTCAATTGTATATTAAGTGAAACTTTTAAAATAGATGGTGTCTATTGGGCTTCCCTCGTGGTGCAGTGGTTGGGAGTCCACCTGCCGATGCAGGGGACATGGGTTCGTGCCCCGGTCTGGGAAGATCCCACATGCCACGGAGCGGCTGGGCCCGTGAGCCATGGCCGCTGAGCCTGCACGTCTGGAGCCTGTGCTCCGCAACGGGAGAGGCCACAACAGTGAGAGGCCTGCGTACAGAAAAAAAAAAAAAAGAAAAAGTGTCTATTGAGGATAGCAAAAAACAGTTCTACTTACAATCACATGTTTGTTAATGTAAATTCAACTACAAATTCTCTAAACTCTATCTTTGGGAAATGTGGATAAAAACTTCCTACTAAAATTTTGTGTAAAATATAAAAAAAAGTTGAAGCATGTCCTAATGCAGCTGATGACAATGCAGATGTAAAAAATACCATATGGTTATAATATTTAGCTATTAACAATTTTTATGTGGTTAAAAGCCTATTGGACATGATGCCCCAAATATTCAATATTCTGATATGACATACATATTTGGAAAAGTAGTTAAATCTTTATGTAGGTTGATCAAAATAAATGCTAATATACATCAAGGGTAAGCAAAAAATAGCACACAGGCCAAATCTGGCCAAACCTGCCTTTGTAAATAAAGTTTTCTTAGAAGACAGCCACATACGTTTGTTCATCTATGGCTGTTTTCCTGCTACAACCGCAGAACTGAGTAATTGTAACAGAGAACATACAGCCCACAAAGCCTAAAATACTTTGTACTTGGCCCTTTACAGAAAATGTTTACCATCCCCTATAATGGATCAGCACTTTGCAACAGCTTTTTGAGATAATGGGTATATTCTACACCTGTGATCTCCAAGAAACTTGCTACCAACCACATGTGACTGCTGAACATTTGAAATGTGGCTAGTGTGACTGAGGAAATGAACTGTTAATTTAACTTACTTAATTTTTTTTTTTTTTCCAGTATGCGGGCCTCTCACTGCTGTGGCCTCTCCCGTTGCGGAGCACAGGCTCCAGACGCGCAGGCCCAGCGGCCATGGCTCACGGGCCCAGCCGCTCTGCGGCATGTGGGATCCTCCCGGACGGGGGCACGAACCTGCGTCCCCTGCATCGGCAGGCGGACTCTCAACCACCGCGCCACCAGGGAAGCCCAACTTACTTAAATTTAAATTTAAATAGCTGCATGTTGCTAGTGGCTAGGTTAACAGATAGTGCAGCTATAGATGGTATTCGAGCTGTGAAATACAGTATAATTTTAGTTAAACAATTTAAATACAATGTGACTACATTTTTTTCAAGAATTCAGGTTATAAATACACTTGTTGCACTATTCACAAGTAATTATTCCATGCTAGAAAGTTAAAAAATTAATGAAAAGTCCTGGAATGTAATAACACGGTGTTACAGATTGTTAAAGTGTCACAGAAATATTACTGCTTCTCTAGGCATATTATATGCACAACATGGTTGATTATTACAAAGTGGATCATGGTTTAAAATAATGTTGAAGATTTTTTTCAACTATTGAAAGAAATAAGGTCCCTGTCATCCAGTGAAAATACATGCTTTAGTTTACTGAATAAGTGGGGTAAAAAATTAGGATTTGTGAGTTTTTTTACAGAAAATCTATCTATACAGTTTGAATATTTCCTAGCAATTACCACCAAGCATATATACAAATTATATAATTCACTTTTATCCTTAGTGAAATAGTTTCTTTGGGAAACTCCTCTGGTAAGGATTAATATGACCCAATTTCTTATGCAGATAAAGTTTTCAGAAATGAAAGTAATACTCTGAACTATATTCTTATAAATTGTGGAATTAGATTGAAGTTTAGAAAATATTCTCTGATTTGCTACTTTATGAAAATGAACGAACATTGTTCAATTCACCTCTCTCAATGAATATTGATAGTGTGAATGAAGAGCTTCAAGTGGAAGTTATTGAACTACAATAAAATTTGATACTGAAAATTAAATATGATAATGCTGGTATATTAGAACTTTACAAATACCTTGGGACATGTTACTGTAAATATAAAAACCACTGTGAAAGATTATACCTATCTTTGGAAGCACTTACAATGGTGAACAGATGTATTCTACTATAAAACTGAATATAGTTAAATATTCTTCCATGTTAAGTGATTCAAAGCTGACTTCTTATTGGATACTAAGAATGACATTGATATTTCTTGATATAGAAGAAAAGGACCCAGGTATCTGGAACTAAATAAAAGTAAACATAGAACAATAATATATGTTATCTTTAAAGGTGTCTATTTTTAATATTAAATGCAAAGTGCAATACTTACTATCATATATATTATAATTGTATTATTTTATATTATATAAACAAAATAATATATTTGTATATAATAGTACATATATAAAATAATAATAATCAACAGAAAAGTTTAATTTCTGGTAGTCAATTTTTCTAATTTCTGTCCTGGTTCACTTATTTATATTTACTACATTGTCTTTGTATAGATATTTGTGTTCCTGGCTTTCACAATACACAAAACAAAGGTGATTTCAATATGTTTACAAAAAGAATGTGAATAAGTAAGCATGATTATATAGAAGTACAAATGATAGTAGTTGGGAGATAAGAGGATGAAGATGTTGAGAAGTGTAGGAATGCAAATATCTTCATTTTATAAAGGACAGTGGGCAGCAGGTAATATCTAGTATTGTTAGAACAATAAATAAAAGTGCAATAATATATTTATAATGGAAATTAATGGAGGAACTTAAAATATTATTATTATTAAATTATAAGTGGTGGATTTAACTGTGGGTCATTAAGTATGATAAATCCTTATAATCAAAGTTGGAAATTAATTGAGGGGTCAAGAAAAAGTAGAATAAATTATTACTTAAAAATATGAATAAAAACTAATATAGAAATCTTAAAATTAAATCAATTCCCCATGAGAAGTTGACTTGGGCTTATGAGGAACAGGTCACAATTTATTGCTGCTACAGTCATTTTTTGCAGAATTTGATTGTTTAATACAGGGAATTCTCTGGCAGTCCAATGGTTAGGACTCCATGCTTCCACGACTGATTGTTTAATACAGTGCAGCATTGCTTTCATAAAAAATGTTTAGGATACATTTAAAAATCTGAATAACCAAGTACACCAAAATTGCAAAAAAACATATACTGGAATTTGATAAATTTGATAATGCCTTCTCTTTTTCAAAAGAATCAAAAATGAGGGAAATGAAAGTAAATCCAGACTTCTTTTCCCCTATGGTAGGCACTTGCCTTTATTCTTAATTGTTATACATATATTTTGAAATATACATAATAAAACATCCACTGAAACACTGTTCTTCAATCATTCAATACTGCACCCTCATGAAACTAACATTTTAATTGGGAACACAATTGAAAATTAATTGCATTAAACTTTGATAAACATGTTTGGCAAATTAAAAGACACTGTGGACTTATCTAGCAACAGTGTCTCACGTGGCCAAGGCCAGACCAGGGAATATTTAGTAGACAAATCCATATTTCACACTAAATATCTTAATAGAGAATTCCCGACTGAGGAGTCACATGTGTATGACAGAACACTATATTTGGAAGATATTGGGTGATTCTAGATATATAAAGATAGCAATAACCCTTTTGAAAGGTGTTTGGTAACCAAAATAAAATTAATCTTTTTGTCAGTGGCCTTTAAATATTACCTTTTGTACATTTGTAGGATCATGGTTAGTAAGGCTTCTGCTCTGGTAATATATAGAAAATAAAACATAAAATTCATACTCATTGCAAATCTAATTTTTTTAACACAAGATTATAGAGGAGTTAGAAAAAGTAGAAAGAACCATGTGACAGTAAGTTGTAGACTTAATATCACACCAACCCCTAGTTGTTAGTATGTTTTTACTACAAGAATATTCTTCTGTTACTACAAAACAACCTTCAAAATCAGAAAATTAGCATCCATATATTACTACTATCTAAGCTTCAGACTTCATTAAAGTTCCCCAATTATTATGCTAATATTTTAATAGGAAAATAATTCAGTTCAGAATCACACATAGTAAATAGTTCTTCCTGCCTCCATAATTTCCCTCAAGCAGTCTTCAGTCTTTTCTTAACGATCTTGACACTTTTGCATATCTGAGGTCAATTATTTTATAAATTGCCCCTTAATCTGGAATCATCAGATGTTTCTTCATGATTTGATTCATAAATCTTTGGGAAGAATATCACAGGAGAGACACTGTGTTCTTTTTATTACACCTGATGTGGTGGCATATGATTTTAATTTATCCAATTACTGATGGTCTTCATCTTAATCACTTGATTGAGGTGAAGTTTGCCAGGCTTCTCTACCATGTGGTTGATATTTTCCCCATTGAAACTAATATGTATTCAGTGGGAGGTTACATTTATACCTTATACATTTCCTATTCCTAATCATACTTTCAATGCATTTATTCATTTATTGATATCTGTATGAAACCCATGGTTTTCTATTTTATTCCATGTACTAGAATCTGTTATTATAGTTATTTATTTTCATGTTAAAATTTTCCCAGATATAGTCAGTTGGAGAAGCTCTTGAAAGCTGGCTCCTGTGTTCTTTTGAAATGCCCCCATGATTCTTTGATCACTTTATTTTCGAGGATAACAAGATGTCCTAGATTCATTTTGTACTTTACTTGAGACAACCTTAGAATCAGCCATTTCTACAAGAAGCTTTGGTTTCTTTTAGAAGAAAATAACATTTAGAAGTCAAGAACCATGATCTAGTTATGCTCATAGTGAATGAGGTGTCAGTAATGACAGGCTTTTTCAGTAAATAGAACAAGGGAATATATATAGGAATGTATGTATGGAACAGAGTAGGACAAACCTGACTCCATATTGGATCTATTCCTTTAGCTCTAATCTTTGTGCTCCATTGCCTGTGCTGAGTCATGCTGGCTCTGCACCTTTTGTAAAAGAATATTGCCTATAGCCTGAAATACACAGGATAACCCATTCTCTAAGCTGTGACCTTTAAAGATATAACACTTTCCATTCATACAGAGATTAAAATTTGCAGAACAGAGAATAACATTTATCTTGTTGGAGGTTATAGAAGCATTGTGACCAGACCTATATGGACAGCTGCAAGAACAAAGGGTTCTGGCATCAAGAAGTTTGAAACAAGCAGCCATGCCCTACCCTTTTAGTATAAAGAAAGTCTGAATTCTAACTCAAGTAAAATGGTTCTTTGGGACACTAGTCCACCACCTTCTTGGTCTGCTGGCTTGATGCATAAAGTCACTGTTCCTTGCCCCAACAACTCATCTCTCGATTTATTGGCTCTCTGTGTGGCAAGCAGTATGAGCGTGGATTTGGTAACCCATACAGATATTTACACACACAATTAAGTCTATGTCCATCTATCTATCTATCATCTGTCTATCTATCTATCTAATCTATCTATTCTATCAAACTGCATATTAAAAGTCAAATCTTCACCCTGATGTATACAATTTAACACCACAGGATACATTACTAGTTTTCTCCCTTTTTGTATCTGAAACTTCTTTATCCACTCCTAGGAAACATTGTTTTATTAACTTTAATATATTTACTTATTTGATTAATGCCCTGTATCTAACCAATCTTCCACCTCTGCTGCCACCCATTTTCTGCACAGATACCCACCACTCCCTGCTTCAGCTCTGACCTCCTTTCTGGGCAGCACCCCTGCCCCATATGGATGTCCTCTTCAGCCTATTAGATAATTAGGTTTTAGTCCCTTTAATGTATAAATACCATCTCTGTGTATCTCTAATAGTTACAATAGACTCCAATTTTTGCAAAGCTATTTGATTTTCTATTTCAGTTAACACTTAAATGTATAGAAATACTTTGTTGAATGTATATTATGCATGATCAATACATTATAGACATTATTGTCCATGTGTCGCTCTCTAGTGGCACTATTTCAGGATTATATTCCCCACGGGAGGCACATTCTACATTATTTTTTTCATACTAAGTTCACCTTTTCCCATTGAAGAGAATACTATGATACTGCATTGTAATATCAAAAAGATACTAATATATGTATATATATTTCAAAAATTAATATTATTACTTTACATTTATTTGGGGCACACATTTAACACTGAAGAGTTTTTAATATTATAGATAGTTTGAGCTTAAACTAGACCCTTAAATAGGTCTTTGTGTATATGAAAAAATATACAACACTGTTTTAGTGCCTCTATGTGTGTGTGTGTGTGTGTGTGTGTGTGCAATTAAAATTAGAACAGGTAAGAGAATTACTAATATTCTGATTCTTTTGAAGGAATAGGTTTTGTGAGACTGTATGTGCTTGCAGAAATCCACCAAGCAGAAAATTCACATAACATGTTGTGAAAGAACATAGATTTTTTTCTCAAGGCATTCTGATTTAAAATCCCAATTCTCTTCTGTTTATGGGTTTTGGGGAAAATAATCACCTGACCAATTTGTATTTTAACCCTCATCTACAAAATGATGATGAAAGAGTGCCTGTCTCACTGAGTTATGGTGAAGATTAAATGTATTTCAAGTATAAAAGGACCTGGCGTATAATATACACTGTGTAATTGTTAGATATTATTATTGCAATATAAAAATATTATTTGCTTACAGATGATATTTCTACTGTGTCTTCCTTGGAAATCTAAAATATAGTCCTTTATTAAATGTTCACCTTTCACTGGAAATCTCTGTTTATGCCTAAGAATATTTGGAAACCAATTTGATCATTCCCAACTATTTTACTTATATATGCTAGGACATGTGAAAGTTATCTAATTTGATTTCTCTGTTTTATGTCACCTCTTTTTAATGAATCTCCCTCCAGCCAATTTGAATAAGAAAATTGTTAAGTGGTGAATAGTTTAGTGAATTTAGTAAAAGAAATACATAACTGTGGATATCTGGGGAGAACAGCTTGCATTTGCCAGTAAACTAACCAGAAGGCACATTTAATAATTTTTGTCAATCCTTTTGCACTTGACACATAAAGAATATCCACTGTTTCATGCTTTTTCCAAAGAAGGGTTGTCCACTTTTATTCACATTTTCCCACAGCTATCTAAACACCTGAGCAATAACTATTTTCTCCTCTTTCTGCCCTGCTTGAGCTACTCATCCATATCTATTTTTAGTTCCCTCCTGTTTTGGAGGAGAGGTGTCCTTGATTTGAGAAGACTAGTGCTGATTCCTAGTATCAAAGGCTATTCCACCTATCTATCTTCTTCCAAGACAATTCAAAGTAACATTTCATCCCTCTTCCTTGTGGACAATCATTAATGAAACTTGCATTTTTCATGTTACAGTCCTGCTGGCCACCACATCTGAAACCATAAGAATGACAGTGTATGCAAAACCTTATCCTACTGTGCTTTTACTCACTGCCTGTGAAACTGAGATCCAATGCAGAAAGTCCTGGAGTTTTGACACTTCACTTTGAATGGAAGCTTTGTTGTTTTGGCACCAGAAAAGAAAAACCTAGGGAGAATTGTTAGGTTACAAAGTTGGATAATACCAAAACGCTAAAAAAAAAAAAAAATGCTGTAAACTAGGAGTCATGGAGTTGCCCCTGGATGTGAGTACATGATGAAAACTTTTGTGTATTGTATTTTGTTAACCTCAGAAATTTAGATGTATTGGGCTCAACCTACATTATTTAGGCTATTTTTTACAAGATCATTTTAATAACCAATTAATTGCTTGTAGTGCATTGGCAGACCTGTTGTACCTGGTCTATCCAGAAGAAATCATTATCAGAATTAAAGTTAAGTATGTTCCCATAAAGGCCTTTCAAAACCCCCCAACAAAAAGGATTAATTCTCTTAGATAGGAACATGTGCACATTATATCAACCAACAAATAAGAACTCAGCTATGAGTTCATCTATGTTTTGCAGAGTTAGAGAACTAATTTTGGAAACTGGATGAATTTTCCAAATCAGGTACTTAGCAAATGCAGACAATAGTATAGCAAGCCATCTTAAAAAGATATCATGATTGCTTTCTGTGGCAGGATGACAGACAGAATCGTTAAAAGGATAAATGAAAAGACACAGACAATTTTCTACACAGGGAGATTTTCAAGCCATGCCAATCCCTGAAACAGACTTCGTAATAAACATAAACAGATCCATGCTCAGGTTAAGGTGATCTTTTATGGTAATAAGAAGCAATATATCATAACAGTTAAGAGCAAAATTATAGTAAAAAAAAACAAAATATCATTCAGTAGTAACAGTGCCATGTTTTATGTTCATTCAATCAATAAATTTTATTATGAGTCTGCCATTTTCATACACTATACTAGACACTTATGATGCAACAGTGACTTTTAAAAAAATCTGCATTTAAAAGATGTGCATTCCACTATGACCCGGGGTAAGTTACCTAAACTCTGAAAGTCAGTCTCTTAGTATATAAAAACGAATAATAGGAGTATCCCATCTGGTAGTTAAAAATAGAATAGATTATTTCCTTGCCCATAGTCAATAATCAATGTTACCTATCATTATCGTCTTCTTCATCATCATCATCATCATCAAAAATTATTATATTTGTCCTCATCTATCATAGGGAGCACAAAAGATAATTATTACATTTGTACAAAATGATGAAAGGGATTTACATCTCTTTACAAAATGGTTCTAAAGGACAAATACTATTATCATTATTTTTTACTGTAACACATGTGAGACCATTTCTAAACATGTTTTCTGGATGACTAATTTAAAGGACAGCCCTATATATGTTTATTAAATTTCCATCAGTGGTAGACAACACCAATGAATTATTTTAAGAAGATACATGATATGTAGAGGAAATTTTCAGCCCAATGTTTTTAGGTTGATCTATAATTTGAGGATATAATCTGTCCCTTATTATTCCAGAAACAATTATGTACTTTTAGAATTGAAATTCTTCCACCATCCTCTATCCATACAATTGTATATTAGCTAATTCATTCAAGATACTTTGGTTTTAAAATGTTTTATACTATCTTAGTAGAAGGATACAAAAGTCATTAAAACATGGTCTTGTCCTTGAAATAGAAATAATACAACTGGGGAGACAGGTATGTGTTTATATTTATATTGCTTCGATTCTATGACAGAAATTATTATTTTAAAAATGTCCATTCTGCCACCTTACCTATACCTCCTTTGACATGCTCACATCATCCATTGCAGGAACTAGATAAGTCACCACTACAGCTGCCTGAATTTCAGGTTTAGTTTGAGGCTGGTTTGCTCTTCCATATCAGCTTTGAATCCTCTTCCTCAGTGACTAGTCTTATATGGCTTAAGATCTCAACTATTTCCCTTTGTTTAGTGTGATTTATTGAATTTATTTTGGATTCTAAGACTTATATCTGGTTTTGTACGTTTTTATGTAACTCTATATGGGAGTGGCTTTTTCCCTTATACTAGGCCTGAGTATTTGAGCACATGATGCCACACATCCCAAGAATGCAAGGAAGTGGAGAGCAAAAAATATAGAGAATTACAGGGAACAACTGACTCACATCTTACAGGGGAGTTAGATTCTTAGGACAGCACGTGAAGCAAGAATTTTGCTTAAGGACGCCAAATAAGAGTTAGAAATATTGCATCAGAATGAGTTAAATACAACTGATGCTTCCTCCAGCACTGGAACAGATTTAATAGCAGATGAATTGGTTGCTGGTAATATTAATAGTAATAAAAATAACATGAGTAATATCTCTGCACCATACATTCTTTTAAGCACTGTACATATATTAATCCACATAATTTTTCAATAATCTTAAGAGATAGTTACCCCACTCCCATTTTATAAATGAGGTAATTTAGGCAAGAGTGGCTAATGGAAGAGTGATGGTATATATGCAACATATTATCCAGGTTTACAGAAGCTTTGAAGAAAAAGCAAGGGAATTTCTTCATATAAAATGTGATCATATTCATCGAACTCTCCCGTAACTGCGAGAGAGTTAACTCTTGTAACTCCATTAGTTAAATACAAGTTCTCTGGAGTAAGCCTTCCTGGGTACCAACCCTAATTCCTCCACTTCCTTTGTGGGAACTTAGACAAGTTATTTGACCTCTCCTTTGTCTATTTTCTCATGCTGAAGTTCAAATAACATCTCTACAGTAATGTTATCCATTGCTATGTTAAAACATCTCCATATTCCCTGACAATGAAAAAACTTCCCTCAAATAAGATTTCTCAATTGAGAAATCAATTGATACAAAGGAGTTAAAACTGTTCCTGGGAATTAATAAACATTTAATAGATGATATCTGCTACTGTCAGTTATTATTTATTATTACTTATCTTTCTATAAGGACTACAGGGAAACTTTCACATCCCAATGTACTGTGGGACATTTCTTCATTCAGAACAATATAATATTACACCAAAGAAAAAATTTTGGTTGTTAAATGTTTACCTTTTAACAGCATATAAAAGATTTTGCAAAATATAGAGGTATTATAATGTAGCTTCATTGTAAGTCATTTTATTTAGGAAATCTGGACTGGTGCTACTTTCTGGACTTTGCAGAGAGATGTGATTTGACTTCCTCCTTACACAGTGCACATGGAGGATCCATGTTTTAAAAAAGATATAATAAAGTGGCATTCAAATTAAGTGAGACTTCTCATAAAGAGAAGCAAGTTTCTATTCTCATTTTCTATAAATTACTACTTTTAAGCCTTTTTTTTTTTTTTTTTTTTTTTTTTTTTTTGGTGGTACGCGGACCTCTCACTGTCGTGGCCTCTCCCGTTGCGGAGCACAGGCCTATTTTTAATATTATCTCATTAATTCTTCCCTTTTCTTTCTCCGAATAGTTTATTCTTCTCTTTCTGTGTGCCACCCTAAGATAATTCCACTTATTTCCTGCACAAAAGAATGAGGATTTTTCTCAGTTACAACACTCAGCTCCTGCCTGTCTCTGTCCTCCTAACTTACTTATTATTTAGATATTATTGGTTGCCTTCAAACTGGAAGTCAAAAATTCACTTGTGTCCATGGAATAGGAAATTAATCAGCTCTTTTTGCCTTCTTTGAGCTCCTGTCCTTGCTCATACCTTTCAGCCCTGAGCTTGAAGATGTTTGGGTCTATGCTTGTCATATTGGCTCTCTTTTTTTTTTTTTTTTTTTTTTTCGGTACGCGGGCCTCTCACTGTTGTGGCCTCTCCCGTTGCAGAGCACAGGCTCCGGACGTGCAGACCCAGCGGCCATGGCTCACGGGCCCAGCCGCTCCGCGGCATGTGGGATCATCCCGGACCGGCGCACGAACCCGTGTCCCCTGCATCGGCAGGCGGACTCTCAACCACTGCACCACCAGGGAAGCCCTGGCTCTCGTTTTTAATTGAATAATCTGATGTTTCCTCCCACAGAAGTAGCCATTAAACAGATATCCAGTCTTTCTATCTTCAGGAAATTGGTGAATTCCCTGTTTTGCTTATGTTCCTTCTCCTGTGTCTTTGCTTATATGGGTTTAAGTTAATTTTAAGTTGCTTTACTATAATTTAAATTGGTCCTAAGAAGGAAATTAAAAAATGGATGTGCTCATTTCTTGTTTTTACAGTTCATCTTTGTCTTTCTACAGGTGTTGGTGATGCAAAAATATTACCTATTTATCAGGGTTACATCAAAGAAACATTCAGAAGTAAATTATTGTTTAAAAAGATTTTTAAAATATTTTCAATTTTACATAAATAAAGTGAATGGAAAATTTATAGAATCTTATTTGAGGGAAGTTTTTTCATTGTCAGGGAATATGGAGATGTTTTAACATAGCAATGGATAACATTACTGTAGAGGTGTTATTTGAACTTCAGCATTTTTTTTTAAACTCACTTAAAAATGGCTTATAATCTCTCTTAAGCATGTATGTGTGCATGTGTGTGTATGTATGTATGAATGTGATACTTGTATGTGTATCTCAGGTACACTTGTATGTGTACCTTACGATTCTGTAAGAGAAAGTAAATATTCTAACAGAAAAAAAGGCTATGGAATTTCTCATGTCAAATGTATGTTTCATTATATTCTATAGAAACAATATTTAATTCTAATACTTTGTATGGGGAATGTCAGCTTGTAATAAAGCAACTAAAAGCAACCAAATGAATATGTCTTCTCTTTATACCATGTATAGGTGATTTCAATAAGAGAGTATATGCCACATTAGGAAATGGATCTGGAAATATACCAGGTGAAAGAGAGGCAGATTAAATCAACATAGTCTTATCCAGTTTATGTTTTGCAATTAGAATTGCTAATGATTTTTTAACAACATTAAGATTCTAAGCTTCATTTAAAATATAATATTTTTAATATAATAGTCCATTGAAAATTCTATAACATTTCTAAAGTATATCCTTGGAGGAAAACAGAAGACAGAACACCTTTGTTTGAAAAATATATGTTTTTGTTATTTCAATTGTAGGAAGTAGAGAAGAATTTCAATCAGCCAACTTCTAAAAGGTCGAGACGGAGGTCATCAGTGAAAGTGAAACAGTCATGTCTCAAAAAGCAAAATATACCCCTTAATAAACTACTTCTCAAAAGGAATATGGCTTATTTAGTGTTAGAGAATAGAAGTATTAAAACAAACATTCCCATCTGTGTATGTTTCCAAGTATATCACAAAATAGAGATGTATTTTTTGTGTCTTCTGCAGTTTTCTTTCTTTTGGGCACTTTACCTCCTCTCCCTAGGCAGCCCAAAATAAGTTGCTAAATTCCAGAAAGCATTCTGTGTTTGATAGATTTTAGAATTCTGAGCTTCACTCTTAATATGACTGAAACCGTCCCCTGACTGATCTGTCTCTTGCGTATCTCATTGTATCCTCATGCTAATTCGGGATTGGATATAGGTGATTGCAAAAGAAATGAGTAGTTATTGAATCAATGGTTGTTGTTTGCTGCAATGCAGTGCACTTGATTTTTAACCACCATGTTTTTTGTTTTTGTTTTTTAATTTACACAACACCACATTACTAAATGTTTAAAACTGAATAATTCTTATTGCAAATGAGAACATTTGATAAATAGTAAATAATTGAGTTGAGTCAACAGCTTCTATTTCCTTTTATGACAGTTAAATTTGTCATAAAAGATCATAATTATACATACCTCAAAATGTTGCTTAAAAATATAAACTATTCTATTTCCAGAAGAATGCATTAAAGCACTTAGCAACTACTTATTAAATACGGATATGTATTATGTATGTGTATGTAGAAGACATATGCACATACACATGCTTTTTTTTTTTATTACAAGAAGGATTTGAAGCAATCTTCAAAACAAATACTGAACAAAGAATAAAATTACTAGATGGTGATTTACTTCTGTATATGGTGTCTAACTTATATATTACTAACCTTTCAACAGATAAAAAATAAAAATCTGGAAAATATTTTTTAATTATTTGAAGCAATTGAAGATTGAAAAAATACAAGAAAAATGGGAAAGTAATCAAAATATTAAAAGAGAAATAGCAATGGTTGATTTGTGGTCTTGAGGGTTCACTTTTCCCGAGGACACTTCCCACTCCACAAAACATTAAGCTGGTGAAACTCAACAAGGAAGTTCCAATTTAGCTAGCTAAATTCTGCCCTTCAATTTCTAAAGTAGAAATTGAAGGGCAGAATCTAAGACTGCCAGAGTGGCTGGAAAGTGAGGCAAAGTCTTGTAAAAAGGAGGGAGATTTGAAGTGGGGAGACCCCAAAATCTGCAACTATACTCCATTCAAAGGCTTGGCTAGCTCTTGAACTGCACTTGTGTGGGGAAGACTTCAACAGGCCCAGTGGAAAGCAAGAGATGTAAGGCTGAAACACTGAAGATTTCATTTGCTGTTTCTTGCAGAAGAAACAGAGTTTGGAATTTGAGTCAAGTCATCTCCTTTATAGAACAAAAAATCAACGTTCTTTAAATGATGCAAACAAAATTTAGAACCTCTACAATGTATCATTCTAAATGTACAATATACAATCAAAATTGCTACACATGCGAAGAAAGAGAAAAATAAGACATGTACTCAATAGACAAAGGATTCAATAAAGTGATGATAAGATAATAAAGAGGTTGAAATAAGAATATAAGGACCCTGATCCTCAAACCAGATAAACACATTTCAAGAAAATAAACTTGCAGACCAGTATTTTTCAAAGTTATAAATATGTATCAACCAATGTAATTTCTTCACCGTATTAACAGGATAGTGGAGAAGAGACATTTGATCTTGTCATAGATGCAGATGGAAAAGAAAAATTACCACATTTGATAACATTAAACACCCACTGAGGGTACAAGTTCTTAGCAAATTAAGAATATATGAAAACTCCCTGAAGCTGATAATGCCTTACCTTCACCTACAAATCTACAGCTAGTATCATTCTAATGTTTAATGGTGAAATATTGAACACTTTCTTCTCACAGTGAACAAGACAAGGTTATACATGCTCACCACATTGTTTCCACTTTATACTACAGGCCCTAGCCATTGCAATAAGGCAAGTAAGAGAAACAAATCATAAGGACAGAAAAAAAGAGAATGAAGCAGTCTATATAAAGTTTTTTAAAAAAAAAAACAAATCTACAAATTAACCACTACAACTAATAAGTGAATTTAGCAAACAGCAGGATATAAAGTCCATATACACATATTTTATTGTATTTATATACACTAGCAACAAACAATTGAAAATTAGGTTTTAAAAGTTCATTTAAAATAACATTTAAAAACATACACTAATCTTATTAAAATTTAACAAAGGATATATAAGACTTTTTCACTAAAAACTATAAAACATAATCCAGAGGGCTTTTAAAGTAGAAACTGACATGCTGATACTAAAATAAAGAAATTCAAATGACCCAGAGTAGTAAAATAACATTTGAAATGAGCAGTATATTTGGAAAATTTATAATATCAAATTTTTATATAATTATATATATATTTATTTATTTGCTTGCTTGTTAAATAGAAGTACAGACATACAATTTTGGAAGGGAGTCTTTCCAAAATAAATTAGATATATATGTAGGAAAAGTAAACCTCAATCCCTACCACTCAGTGTTCATCAGCAATAGTTTGAGTTATACTCTTGTTGTAAATATAAAAGCAAAACCTATAACACTTCTTAAAGAAAAATGACAGAATATCTTCAAAAACTGGAGACAAAGAAAACAGAGTGAAATGTAAAAACAAGAAAACAAAAAACAACTTTTCCCAAGAGTGATATCAGCAAGATGGTAGAATAGGAGATCCTGAGTGCTCATCGTCCAACAGAAACACTTATTTGAAAATCTACACAGGCCCATTACTTTGTGGGAGATTTTGGGTCTGGGTAAGACACTGTGACAACTTCAAAGAGCCCAAGACCAAGAAAAACTGCATTGAGAAAGCAGGCCTATGTCCCCTGTAGCAGACCTCATACCGACCTGCATAACTCAGCTCAGTCCCATTCCCCTGTGCACTGGCCTCCGGTCTTACTCTTGCATGGTTCCACTACCAGTCTTCTCAGCTCCAGGACTTGGCAGGAACCACAGTTGCCTGTGCTACTGGTAATAGGTTCACCAAATGGGACCTGACTATCAACCCAGAGGCAATCACATCATCTAGGGATAGTGACAACCATGCCTTCCTATGTCTCAAATAACAGGTCTGCCAGCTGTGGACTTGACTGTGAATTCAGAAGCATAATCATCTACCCTCCTGACCCAGCCACATCCATGCCTGCCTGCTGATTTGGAGGCAACCCCATCCTCCAACAGACACAGCAGGAGTCACACCAAATTGCATCTCCAGTGGCTGAACTACCATCAATGGAACTAACTATGGTCCCAGAGGCAGCCCAGCCCTCCCACAGGTACAGGGAAAACTCCATCAGATTACCCATAGACCTGACTTCAGCACCACCCACCAGCAGATGTGGCCTTAGCCATGCTCATATGCATCCCAACAGCCCAGATGAGAAATAGAAACCATAAAACATAAAAAAGAATGAAAATACATCTTGAAGCTGAAGAATATAGGGACTGAACTGAAAAATTTAATAGAGAATTTCAATAACAGACTTAATCAAGCAGAAGAAAGAATCAGAAAACTTTCAAACAGGTCACTTGAAATTAACCAAGGAGAAAAAAGACAAAATGAATGAAAGAAAGTGAGTGATGAAAGCCTGTAGGATGTAAGGGATACTATCAAGTGATCTGATATACACATTATGGAGTTTCAGAAGGAGAAGACAGAGATAAAGGGACAGAAATCTTATTTTAGATTATAATGGTTGAAAACTTTCCAAATCTAAGGAGTGAAATGTACATCCAGATTTAAAAAGCTTAAAAATCCCCAAATAGATTGTATATAAAGAAGTCTACACAGGTACATATTAAAATTAAATTTTCCAGACAAAATCTGAGGGAGTTTATCACCAATAGACCTACTTTACAAGACATGCTAAAGGGAAATCTTCAAGTTGAAATGAAAAGATGCTAAACAACAACAAAAAAGCATATGAAAGTAAAATCTCACTGCTGAATATAAATATAAAAAAGAATTTTACAGTTGTAACAATCTATTTTAAATTGCAACAATTTAACTTCAATTGAATACAGAAACTTTACAGGTTATTTTCCCTGCCCACATCTTATATAACTGATGTCAGATTTTATTTTGTACCGTGTTTCTATTAAAAGATTTCTTTGGTTATAACTATTCTTACTTACTTTTTTCTTTTAATTTATATACTAGTATTAAAAGTGATTTTTGTAATACCATCATGGTGTTGCAATATTGTTTGACATAAGACTGCTGGTAAGAGCACA
Organism: Grampus griseus; assembly: GCF_964374135.1. Classification (NCBI taxonomy): domain Eukaryota; kingdom Metazoa; phylum Chordata; class Mammalia; order Artiodactyla; family Delphinidae; genus Grampus; species Grampus griseus. The sequence goes on from NC_139012.1 coordinate 52,169,341, forward strand.
ATAAATAAGTGCTGGGAGATCTGCATACAGCATAAGGTCTATGACTAACAATATTGTATTGTATACTTAAAAATTTCCTAAGAACATAGGTCTTATGTTAAATGCTCTTACCACAAAAAGAAACAAAATAAATCAGTATGAAAAACAAAATCAAAGGGGGCAGGAAAAAACTTCTGGAGTTTATGGCATTGATTGTGATGATGGATTCACAGTGCATAGTTATCTCCAAGTACATCAAGTTGTATACATTAAAAATCTACAGTTTTTGTATGTCAATCATTCTTCAAAGAGGTTTAAAAAACAACTTTACTAAACATACAATCTATCTAAAAATTATAGGCAACCTACAAACTGAGATAAAATATTTGGGGAAAATATATACTACATGGTTTATATATATATCTGTAATATAACATTATAATATATATGAAAAACAAAATTTATCCAGAATATACATTTATAATTTTTACAACTCATAGTACAAAAAATGCAAAATGGACAAAATATTTGTATTGACTTCATCATGGAAAATACACAAAAAGTCACTCAACTAGAAAAGTGTACTACCATCATTAGGGAAATGCAAGTTAATTCACTGTGAGGTACCACTATTCTACTTGAATGAGGAAAATATAAAAGATTGACTGCAGCAACTATGGTGAGGTTATAAAACACCAGTAGTTTCAAACATTGCTGAAGGAAGATAAAATGGCAAATTAGAAAAGTTTATCAATTTCTTACAAAGTTAAACATATACCTACCATATGACCAAGAGTTTCCTTCATAGAGATGCATTGTCATCCACACAAAGACTAATAAAGCTGTTTTTATGAGTCCCACACTGTAAACAATTCAAAAGCCAGTAACAGAAAATTTGATAGAATAATCATAGTATATTAACACTCCACAATAATATAAACTACTAAACTACTGATACATCTAACAGCTTGGATAAATCTCACAGTAAAAAAAAAAAAAATCATATATAAAAACTACATGCTGGATGTTTCTATTTCTATGAAAATCTGCAACAGTCAAAACCAATCTCTTTGGTTAAAAGAAACAAACAAAAAAAACCCCACAGAAGTAGCTCCTTTTATGTGGAAACAGCCTGGGAAAAGCTATGATGTATGGGTGGTGCAAAAACTCTGTATTAAAAAAAAACCAAAACTTTGATATCCAACATTGTGAATGTTTAAGGTGTACACCATGTTACTTTGATACACTTGTATATTGTAACATTATTCTATCACTTATATATGTGGAATCTACAAAACTATTATCTTAAAAGTGTTGTGGATTACATGCATGTGTGCATTTATTAAAATTCATTGATCATTGATTGTAACCTTAATATTTTCCATCGTAGTTTGTGCATAAGTTATCTAAAAAAGAGTTGCAAACAAATATTTAACACTAGCTTGTAAGGTTTTTTTTACATAGTTATATGAGTTAGACATTCTGAAAGTACCTTCTGTGAGTCCTAGCCTAGAGCAAATGAGAAATATATTGAGAGCAATGGGCTCCTGGTTTCTTGCTGTTGGGGAAGGAAGTGATAAATATATAATGGGGAAAGTCTAGAATGCAGTCTGTACTGTTGGGTTGAAAATGGAGGTATCATTAAGAAGTGAGTATGTGTGTGAGGGAGAGAGAGAGAGAGAGAGAGAGAAAGAGAGAGAGAGAGGGAGGGCAGGCACTCAGGTTTGTTTTCTAAGAGGAACTAGGAGCAATGTCACACGAATAACAATGAGTGGACCCAGTACTCAGAATTCAGTTTCTAAATAACATCCTCCTTTGAAAGAAATTAGAGGTCCTTGGAGGAAATACTGATTTCAGGGTTGAGTCAGAAAACATATAAATGGGCCTAAAACATCTTGCTATTCCAAAAAGCAAGACAGTTCTCAAATAATGATGGTAGCACAGTGATAAAAGAGAAGCTAGTCTGCAGTGACTCCGAGTTTCCAGTTCTGGAAGAATTTGAGCATCAAAGTAAACACTGATATTTATTGATTATCATTGAATAATGTAACTACCCATGAGATCACTATATAACTGAATAAAGGAATAAATAAATGGGAGAAAAGAATGTTCTTCCTTGTAGTAAAATGATAAATAATAAACATAGAAAGTTTGAAGGAGTTTGAAAAACATCAGTAGATGGTATGAAATTATAGTGAGAAATAAGATATTTAAGACATTTAAGTAACTTTCCCCCAAATATTTATTAATTAAATGGGGGTAAAAGTAATTGTACAGGCAGAAACTAGTAGGTACAACCTTAAACACATATTGAAATTCAACTTTGGAATAAACTACTACTGTGTGTCTCTTGATAGGATGTAGAAGGACACCACTTTTGTGATACTCCTAACAAATATACACATTACCTAAATCTAATCAATAGGAAACTTAAATTGAGAAATATTCTATAAAATAACTGGCCTATACTCTAAAAAAATCACAATGCAAGGTTGGGGAATTAGATTAACTTAATATAAAGGATTAAATCCATGATTAAAGGGAAAAAATTACCATAAAGGGCATTGTTGGGATATTTGATGACATTTGAAAACAGACTGTGAATTTAATTATAGGATTGTTTCAATATTGTTTTCTGTTTTTGATAACTGCTCAGTGGGTATGTAAGAGAATATCCTTACTCATAAGAAAGACACACTGAGCATTTAGGTTTAAGGACATACATAATGTCTTTAACTTACTCTCAAATGGTTTATTTAGAATGATATGCACACATATGTAAATATATATGGATAGATCAACAAAGCAAAAAGGAGATAACATAAGCAATGGATAAATCTGGTTAAAGAATATATGAGAATTCCTTGTAAGCTTCTGTGAAATTTTCTGTAAGTTTAATATTAGATCAAATTGAAAATTTCAAAATATAAGGAAAAGTTAAAGACAAAATTTATGAGACAGACAGGATGATGAGATAAGAGAGAAACACACAAGTAGTTTCAAGGTCATGGGAACACCTAGTTATTAAATGTGATGGTTCACAAGTGTTCATTTTACTATATTTCACAACAATCATATGTATTTCTTACACTTTTTAATGTATCATATCACATATTACACACTGAAAAAATAGTGTGAGAATATATTCTTATGAAACAATTGCTATATACAGAATTTTAAGCATCTTTGTAATGACCTTTATTTTATTGTTTACCACAGAAAAGAGTCACGGTACCACAGCAGTATAAAATAAACAGAGAGAGAACATGAGTAATTAATTTCAAATTACAGATTATGGAGGAGAATAACATTTCTGCCCCGGTGTATGATATTCTGAGACCTGAAAAACTCACTTCTCAACACCACAGATACAAAGTTCCTTTTCTGGGATAGCCCATAGTTTCACAATGACATTGTTTTACATACCCAAATGTATAATAGTTTTGTATTGGCTTACATTTTGTTTCTAGTTGCTGCAGGTTTGTTTTAATCAGTATAAATCATTTGTATTTGTTTTATTATTCATAGTTCATTACTGTTCAGCTTTAGTGAGCAGCTTATAACAATAGTGAAGGAAGGAGACTTTCACTCCATGATTCACCTTAATAGACTGATAAAGAACCATGAAGTTACTGGCTATTTTATGTTATTGGAGATACCAGGGCACTATCAAATTGTTTTGAACTGGAAATAAACCTGGAATTAATCTATTGATATCAAGATATGAAACTGATCATTTTTTAAATTTTGTGGGAAGCTATTTTTAACATTTGTTCCATTGGAGAAAAGGTTTGCAGCAATCACTGCTTGACACAATTTCATGAGTATAGGAGCCTACCTTGATTGTGGCTTGTTAAGAGGTATTAATTTTCCAAAGTTGTATGGGATAGGATTAATGTTAAACCTTTTGTCAGAATCTTGACTTTGTTGATTGATGTAATCAAAACAAAACAAGGATTTTCCTTCCTTGCTGCTGAAGTAGTCTTCTGAACATAAGAAATATGATACATATGTTGATGGTTAGATACTTTTCTAATAATTATATTAAATTGTGGTGAATAATTATCTTAAAACTTATTTTGATTTTAATGAAGAATAAAAATAAATTTTCCTTAAGGTGCTTAACTCTTTTTTAAATAGAGAGCTTTTCTGGAGGGAATGATGAAGAAGAAATCATACCTTTCAAATTCTGTTTATAAATAACATACAAAAAGCAGTTGAAAGCAAGTGTTTTATTTTTCCATTCTGAATCCTTCCATAATCAGATTATTGCACCTGAATTAACACACATCTTTGTTTGGGGTGCCATATAACCAAAAAGCAAATTGTAAACTTACTGTTACCAGGCAGTGGCAATTTTCATCAAATCATCCCTAAGCAAAATAACATAACCATAAATAAAAGTAAAATATATGGTGTCAAAAGTTTATTTCAAATGTCCCATAAAATATCACACTGTTAAAATGTAAGCAGTTATTTTAAAAAATATTTTCAGATGATCATTGCAAATTACCTTGTGCTTTCCTACATATTTGTATCTATATACAATGCAAAAAATCTGACTTAAATTATCAAGCCAAGATTGTTCATTATTTTAACTCTAAGCCTATGGTTTGTTTGCTTTTTTCTTCCATTTTCTTAAAGTATGAACCATGATAATATACAATAGAGAGACACTAAAACACTTCTTACTTTTCATTTAAGAAAAATTCACTGTTGTAATTTTTATTTTTAGCATTAAGAAATAGTATCAATCATTATCTTTCCTTCATAATCATTTCAATAATGACTGATTGAAAAATTGTGTCCTATTTGCAAGTTATCTTGTTTCATTTTCAGGTCATTACAACTAAGAGTCACATGATGCTGTGAGAACATGTATCTCAACTGACAGTTAATATAATGACAGTGTAATCTGGTCTTTAGTCCTAGTCAAAGAATTAATATCTGTGCTGAGATTGCAATTAGGGTCCAAAAGTTATGTGTTGCTTATTAATTATCCATCAGCTGAATCCTGCCTTCTTTCCTTCTGTCCCCCCTTCTCCCCCTCTTCCTTTCCTCCCTCCTACTTTCTTTCCTTCCTTCCTTCCTTCCTTCCTTCTTTCTTCCCTTCCTTCCCTCTTTCACTCTTTCCTTCCTTTTCCCTTATATATGCATGTGGTGTCCAATATGTATGTGGAATTTGCTGTAAGTGCTGTTCAGACTGGCCTTAATTATATGAATGAGTAAATAAAACATTCAATTAATGATGCCAAGATTAGGGAAAAAAAATTGTCAAAACCTCATTTTCAATTAACTCTGGAATTATTTTTAGGAATTATTATTGGAATAAAATCATTTTTATTTCACACAAAATTTAATATTAAAGGAAGACAGGATATCACTATATTAACATTAAAAAACTAGAAAAAGTTGAACAAGAAACAACAGAATTTGGGTAAATAAATTATGATACATATACCTGTATATGTTACTAAAATATAGAAAGATATATGATTAATAGGAGGTGTTTACATTTATTGGTAAGTTTTTCTAAAAATAAAGGAAAAAAAATAGGTCCAGAAGTATGTGTGTGCATATGTGTGTGTTTCAACAGCATTTCTCCACTGGTATGTTAAACATATTAAATGTTAATATAGTATAGTATAGTGTAGAATATTGTATAGAGGGCTTCCCTGGTGGCACAGTGGTTGAGAGTCCACCTGCCAATACAGGGGACACGGGTTCGTGTCCCACTCTGGGAAGATCCCACATGCTGCGGAGCGGCTGGGCCCATGAGCCATGGCCGCTGAGTCTGCGCATCCGGAGCCTGTGTTCCATAATGGGAGAGGCCACAACAGTGAGAGGCCCGCGTACCACAATAAAAAAAAAAAGGAATATTGTATGGAATTTAAGTTTAAAGATTAAATTCCAATTGCACAAGCTTCCTTTAATGTGAGTTGCAAAACATCTAGAATTTGCCCAGTAGCCTCCTCTCTCACTGCACTTTGTAAGAGGACCTGAAAAGTCAGCGAAGGCGTCTCTGATTCTCACTTGTTACCAGAACAGTTTTTACAGTAGTGTACCCTCCATGTTCACTACTCTTATTGTCCTTCTTCTGTTGATGCTCCTCCTGATGCACATGGGTTGTCACCTTTGCATGCACAATCACTTTTTTTAATTTTTTTTTTGCGGGCCTCTCACTGTTGTGGCCTCTCCCGTTGTGGAGCACAGGCTCCGGACGCGCAGGCTCAGCGGCCATGGCTCACGGGCCCAGCCGCTCCGTGGCATGTGGGATACCCCTGGACCGGGGCATGAACCCGTGTCCTCTGAATTTGCAGGCAGACTCTCAACTACTGCGCCACCAGGGAATCTCCACTTTATTATCACTACACTCTTTACTGACAGTGTATTACCATTTACCTCTTAATACTTGAAATTAACTACTCTTCTCTTTCTTGATGTGTTATTTCCAGCACAAGTTCCCATATCTTAGCCCCCAGTACAAAATACATTTTTTTCTAGAATACCACTTTACAAATCTTGGGTTATGAGACATGAATAGGTGTAGAAAAAATATTGTGGATCAATCTTCACTAGAAAATTTTAACTGAAATGAAAACTATCAAATAGAAAATAATATAGTGCATCAAAATGAGAAAGAGTAGGATTATTTTGTGCAGCATTTGTGTGTTGAATTGGATTTTTTCCCTCCAAAGAGATTCTATGACCTATGCAAATCATGAAACAATACTACTAATAATAACAGTAATAGTAATTTATATTTAAAGACCATATATTAATATTTAATGTAATCATGACAAATCTATGATTACATAGATCTCTGCTCTCTGAGGAAACAGAAACTAAGACTTTAAATAACTTGCTCCAGGTCACAGTAGTAGTTGATGACAGATCTGCGACTCAAGTCTGTCCCAAACCCAACAATGTCCCTAGGCGCTACCAGCAGCCTCATTGCCCCAGTACTCTATGTGTCAGCAAACCATTCTGACAAGTGCTCAGCAAGAGAAAGTTAGTGTGCCCTGAGTGCCTGGAAGGCTGTTGCCTCTGCCCCAAGTCAGCCTCACCAAGTCTCATTTCTAACCAACACAAGTTCTATTCCGCAAATACACATGGATAAGGAGTTGACTGCATATAATAATCTGTGATATATCAACAGTGTCTCTAAGTTGTGAAATTTCCTTTCTTATGTTTAAGTTTTTTCTAATTTTTAACTTTCTTAAAATTAATATTTGTAAATAAATAGAAGATAAATGAAGGAATGACAGTACTCAGAGATCTGGTGTTTTTATCTTAATCAGAATATGACTGCAACATTTTGACAAAGGAAATTGATATTTACTTTAATTTTAGCAAGGGAGAAATTAGCCAAGACCTGACCTGCAAATATAGAGGCAATCATTTTGCTTAGTAAATATCCCTTCCAGCCATGCTAGACCAGTTTCCATTAGGTTATGAAAAGAGTTTTTACTTGAAGTGGTGCTGTGTAACTTTCAGATCTAGACAGATTCCACAATGATGCTGATTGACATCAGAGGATCAGACTGCTTTGTCAGTTCCAGTCATTGTCATGTCAGAAACAGTCTACCAGTGCAATGATTCCAATAGTGATGAATGACAAAACCTCCTACTTAGGTTGTGACATGAAAATATGTAGTTAATAACTTGAGAAACGTTTATTAGGACCTCCCTTGTGTCAAATACTATTTTAAGTGCAGAAGAGTTTTGCTTAGTTTGCTACTTTAAATGGTCCATAGACAAGTTTGTTGTTTAGGATTAAAATATAATTTAAAAATTAGAAACATCTGTAAAAATAGCTGACTAAGATTTTGCCAATAAACATAATACTAAAATGTTTACATTACTCCAAGTAATTTATCCAATTATCCAAGTAACAGGATTAAAAAAAAGAAAACAGAAACATCAACATGGTAAGAATAACCGATAAAAGTGGGAAAGTATCAAAGGTATAGGTGATTGCAAAACGAAAAAAGTTGAATAAAGTACTGAAAGTAGGGAGAGCAAAAAAGTATATAATTTACATCCTATTCCTGCTTGTTCATTCACTATTCCTCATTTTACACAAATGTGTGATAACTGCTATTACTTCTTTGGGGCATATGCCATTAATGCATAATCATATTTTAAAATATAGGTGCATAAACACTTCTGCTATTAATAACAATAGCATACATTTACCTACTGATTATTAGGCACTGTTATAGCTGCCTCAGAAGCATTAGTATTTTACTACTTAATAGTAGTCCTGAGATTATTCTTTAAAAGTTCAGGGTAAATGTGCACCCGTGTGTGAGTGTGTATGTGTGTGTTATAAATGTGTGTTATATTCAAAGCCAAAAATATGCTCATATATAAACAATAAATTGTATCACATGTAGTATTTATTGTGTATATCTATTATCTGAAATACATTAAAATTGTTTTTAAATGTAAAAACTTAAAAAAAAATTGTTAAATAGGGGAAGCATCAAAGAGGTGCTTTTTGCACTTCTAAAGTTTGAAACATTAGATACTTAACAAAGATGTTATACTTTTATTTAAAAAACAATTTAAAAAGCAGTACTAGACATGCTATGTTTACAAACAATTGTTTTAAGCAGTTGCGTAATCTTACTATCACCTTTTTGTAATGCTAATTATAGGAAGTGAAATAGTTTAAATAAAACAAGCAGGAAAACAAACCTTAAAGAGATGCTCTTGTAGACACTTAAGACTCCATCATCCTGGTAAAATAAGAGTTTTCTACTGTTTTCCCACCAAAGAACACCAATTTTGACAGCACCACGGATGAGAGAAGTCGTTGCTGAAGTCCAGGAGGCCAGTGGAGAAGTTCCAGCACACCACTGGAGCAACAAGTCTGAGACAGGACACATTTTAGAGGGTAAGAGAAACAGTTTACTTTACCCAAGTCTCCCCTCCCCTAAGGCAGCACAGCTCAGTGCCAAGCGGGACCTTCTTGGCTGTGATTTCTTCTGCAGGCGAAAGTGAGAGTGTGCCTGGCTGCCTCAGCTGCGCAGGATGCTGCCAAAGAGACCCATTTCTTTTACACCCCATTCAGAACACTGAAGTATGAGGCACAACTTGGGTGGGAGACGCTGGGAGAACCACAGACACCGAAAATCCTACATATCCCGCTAACCGTTTTGCAGACTCCATCAGTAAGTCTGCCTAAGAGCTGCTGGGGATGCCTTGCCTTGGATCCCACCAATTGGACTACAGCTACCCCCAATGCTCCTCTCACCTCATTGCCCTGCCTACCCCCATCCCCCAACTCCATGGCTGGCTCCCTGTCTGCACTCTCTGTGGCAGCAAGAGCCAGCCTTTGCAGACCGCTAGTGAGCATGCACAGAAAGCTGGCCCAACTCTGCGGAACTGGGAGAAACCACACAAACTTGAGCATCCGGCACCTTCCTAGGGAAAGCAAAAGAAAGCTGTCAGCATTCTGCCTGGTTCTGCAGGATGGCGAGATGGGCATACAATCTTAAGAACACCCTGACAAGCAGGAACAAGAATTGTGGAGCATTGTATCCATAGAAAAGATCTGAGAAAGCCTCAGAATCTCTAATAGAACTGACAAAAGGTATTTCTTTCCTGAAGCTGGTCTGTAAAGACTGGAAGAGGTAGAAACTATTTGCAAACTAATATATATATATATATATATATATATATATATATATATATATATATATATATATATAACAAGGGTTAATATACAAAATATATGAGACTTATACAACTAAATAGTAAAAAAAAATACTAATAATTACACAAATAATCCAACTGTAACTTGGGCAGAGGACCTGAACAAAGAAGATATACAAATGGCCAACAGATATGTGAAAAAAAAATGCTCAACATCACTAACCATCAGGGAAATGCCAGTAAAAACCACAATGAGGGCTTTCCTGGTGGCGCAGTGGTTGAGAGTCCGCCTGCCGATGCAGAGGACATGGGTTCGTGCCCCAGTCTGGGAAAATCCCACATGCCGCGGAGTGGCTGGGCCCGTGAGCCATGGTCGCTGAGCCTGCGCGTCCGGAGCCTGTGCTCTGCAACGGGAGGGGGCCACAACAGTGAGAGGCCCGTGTATCGCAAAAAAAAAAAAAAAAAAAAACACAATGAGATATCACCTCACACCTCTCAGAATGGTTATTGTCAAAAAGGCAAGAGAAAATGGAATCCTGTTGCACTGTTGGTGGGGATGTACATTGGTACAGCCACTAAGGAAAACAACATGGATTTTCCTCAATTAATTAAAAATAGAACTATCGTATGGCCCAGCAATTCCACTTCTGGGCATATATCAAGTGAAATAAAATGATTGTTTTGAAGGATAGCTGCACTTCCATGTTCACAGAAGCATTATTTATAATAGCCAAGATATTGAAACAACCTCAGTGTCCATCAATAAATGAATGGATTAAGAAAATATGGTAAATATATATTATATAAATATTTTATAGTTATAAAATATATAATAACGGGGTATTATTCACTCACAAAAAGAAAATCCTTTGTCAAAAATTTACTAAATTCTACCAGCTGCCACAGTTATAGATATACAGATGACCCTAATTCAGCTGCTGTTTTAGAGAATTTTCCCTGCCTGGGTGGGAAAACAACAGCAACAACAACAAAAAGAAACACAATGCTTTTTGTAAAGCTTTGGCTATCAAGATGCTAAACTAATGCTTTGATTTCTGAAAATATCCACTGAAATAAGAGAGAAAAGGACACAGAACCTGATTTTCAAAAAAGCTTATTTCTTAAGTTATATTACCTATAATAAATTTGCTGATGGGTATGAGTAAACTGTAGATAGTACTTGATTTCACATCAGTCACATAATCAGAGTCTCTGAGTGAAGGTCCCAGGGAACTATATTTGAAACAAACACTCCAAGAGATTATTAATGAGCAATGTTTTGAGAACCACTGTTTTGTCAATGTGTTACTGTAAGCTACATAGGTTACTGGAAGAGAAGAGAGGAGATGAGAAGTTAAATGGTCCCAGTTCAATTTTAGATAAAATGATAATTCAGTCCTCTTTGCTATCTTGAATGAATAGAACTAAAAGAAATCATCGTACATTTTTTTTAACATATATGTGTATTCTATTCTGTTTTATTATTTGGTAGTCAAAGGCAAAAACTTAAAAGCTGGTAAAATCATAAGTTATTTTCTCCAAGATTGCAGTGAGTAGGTATGCAAAATTAAAAGAATTTCTCACTTAAAATACATTGCATTTGCTTTCATTAGTAATCTATTTTTTTAAATGTGTATATATTTTTGTGTGTGCTTATCATATTAAAAACTATTTTTTTTTAGGAGTGTCTGAGCACTTGGGTTGAAACTGTTCTAAAATTAACTGGATTTTCAATTTGCCCTTCAAGTAAGTTTGTCATATGTATCCTTTCTGCTTTTTGCTAGGAAATTCTAGCTCCATATCTAAAGCCATGTTCTTCTTCCTGGGCACACTGCTAGACTACATACATTTCTCCCTTTCTATTGTGACCCAATACATCAGTCTGACTATTTCTAGCCTGTGGAATATCATCTAAGTGGTAAGTGCCACTTCAGGGGCTGCCCGTTATAGTTTTTCTTGTGTACAACCACATATTCTTGTCCTCATTTAGCTTGTTGAATTAGAATCTATACCCAGGATAAACTAAGCCTTGGACTCTGGATGACTATGGAGAAGAGCAGCTCACTGTCAATGCACCCATTAAATCCTGTTATATGAGCAAGATATATGCTCCTACTTTGCTTGAGACATGATATATTTATCATGTATTTTTATTATGTCTGTTTCACCTAATATACACACAAATAGAATTATTGTAAATTCATGGATCATATACGATTATTTTTTAAACAGTCTTGTATTAAAAATAAATTCCCTAGACTAATATTAGCAAAGTATTTTTCATAGAGAAATTGAGGATAACAAAACAATAATATGAAGCTTCTGCTTTACTCACAGGGATATATAAAATTTGGAAAAAGCATCAGCCCAAACCATACAGTGAAAAGAAGCTGGACGAACTGCAAGTCTGAAGCTTCTGTTGAACATACCAGGTTTCTGAAGTTGCAGAGCAAGCACTTGACACAAAAATCTAAGAAGAGACTGGTGCCAGTTGGGAGAGATGCAATGGGAGCAGTCACTTAACCAGGGCAAGATTCACCTACAAACCAGAAAGAAGAGTTCAGGCAGGATGACTTGTGAATAAGTAGATACTGAGTATTCATTGACAAGAGAAGATGAAACTCCCAGAGTCTGCAAATGTACGGGGAGTCCATATCCTCCCACAGCCTTTCTCCACAAACCCCATCAGGCACTCACTGAAAAGATTGGGAGTGCCCTGAAAAATCTCCCTCATGGTGCATAAGTGCAAGAGAAGAAAAGAGGCTACTGAAAATCCCACTGAGACTCCTCTCCCCTATGGAATGAAAGCTCGATCTGTGGAGTTAAGGACAACAAAAACTAACCCACAGGATACTGGTGAAAATCCACTGCAACTGGAGAAAAGGAACACAAAATAGCATCTGTACTGAGGAAGGAGCAGACATAAGTGCTACACAGAAGTTCAGAGGAGGCTACACCATGAAATTCAAAGATACCGAGCTTGCCGATGATTAAGACTTAATTAGAAAAACATAGAATATCCTTAAACCTCCACCACCCACACAACCATGCCAACAAATGTCTAGTAATGAGTAATGTGCAATGGTGTGACTCTCTCAAAAGTTCAGCACAAAAGAAAGACTCAAAGCCAAAGATGGAGCAGACATTGAGGTTAAAACAACAACAACAACAACAACAACAACAACTCTGGCTAAGCAGGTCTTACCCTTAACACAGATATAGTTAAGGATTTGAAGTCTCTGAGGCACTGAGGTTCACCATAGGAACAAGAAACCACAAATCCAGCTCAAATAGTTGTATTAATTTATTTCTCACTAAGGGTCTTGTGGAAGCAAAGGCATGAAAGTTAGCAAATACAAAAACATGTCATTTCAGTCTCCACCATCATTCACAATATACCTGCTTTTCAACAACAAAATGATGAGGCATACTGAATTCAAAATATATGCATACTAGGAAGAGACAAAGAAATCATCAGATTTAGATTCAGATGGCACTGATGTTTGGACTATCTAACAATAAAACATATACTGAGGCATACTATCTTCCAGTTTCTAGAAGCACAAAGAAATGGAAAATTGTAAATATAGGCAGAGAAGAATGGACTCATTTCACAGAGAGTAACCCAGATAAGAATTCTCACTTCAGAAACCATATAAGCTAGAAAACAATAAAATGATATATTAAAAGTGTTGAATGAAAACAACCAGCACTCTATGAACAGTGAACATATCTTTCTAAAATGAAAGCTAAATGAAGAATTTTTCAGATAAACAAAATCTGGGGACTTCATTGTCAACTGACCTACACTTAAGAAATATTAAAGGCTAAGGAATATGCTACCAGATGGATACTTCATTTACACAAAGAAATAGAGTGTAGAAATAAAATAAATCAAAGTAAAATAAAATTATTATTAAAATAGTTTAATGCCTCTCAAAGATAACTGAGTTTCTAAAGCAAAACAGGAATAATAAATCATAGGTTAACAGCATTTTTAATGTACGACAGAAATGGCACAAGAGCTTTAAGTGAGGAATTGGAAATTTACTGTAATACATTTCTTATACTACTTGTGAATATTTGTAATTTTATTTGAAGATTGACTCATTAATAGTGTATATGAAACAATATGGCAAACACTAAATTTTTTAAGGTATATAAATAATAAGTCAATAGACAGATAAAGTCATAAAGAATCCTCAGTTAAACCAAGATTAAGCAGGAAAAGAACAAAATAAACAAAGAACAAGTTAGAACAAAGTAAACAGCTTGCAAGCTGGTAGAATTAAATACAACCATATTAGTAATCATATTAACTGTGAATAGTCTAAAGAGACCATTTAAAGAAAGAGATTGTTAGGTTGAATTAAAAGGCAAAACTCCACTACTTATATGCCTACAAAAAGAAACACAATTTAAATGAAAGACATTGACAAAAGTGACATCAGCAACATTTTTGAGAAAGAATCTCTGCAAATTCTCTCCCACATAAAAGCAATTAGAAAAATGATAAAAATTGATAGAACTTTTTCAGAGCTCTGTATATTAATTAGAGGCTTGTAACAAAGAGATAAATATTTCTAAACAAAATTGGCTGCATCTAAGTGAGAATGGTCAGTTTTGTGGTATTACAATGTTCTAGTCACACTCCCTGGTTACAGTTCTCTTGTAGCCTTGAAAACTAATAGCCAGCAACCACAAAAATTAGCAGCACAGCAAAACTCTACTTTCATGAATGGATAGGACACCTAGACAGAAGATGAACAAGAAAGTAAAAGATTTAAATGCCATAAACCTAATAGAAGTTATGGAACAAATCACTCAACAATAGCAGAATACATATTCTTCTTCATTATACCTAGAACATTCTCAAGAATGTAAGAATATACCATAAACTAGTCTATAAAATGTCTCAATATATTTAAGAAGACTGAAATCATACAAAGTGTGGACTGCAAACAAAATTGAATAAAATTAGAAATAATGAAGAAGGAAACCTGAAATATTCACAGCATGTGGAAATTAAACAACACACTCTGAAATTATTGATGGGACAACGAAGAAATGACAAACAAAATTAGAAAATTATTTAAGATAAATGTAAAGGACAAGAGCTTCACGATGACAGAGGAGTAAGATATGGAGATCACCTTCCTCCCCACAAATACATCAGATATACATCTACATGTGGAACAACTCCTACAGAACACTTGCTGAACACTGGCAGAAGACCTCAGATTTCCCATAAGGCAAGAAACTCCCCACATATCTGCGTAGGGCAAAAGAAAAAACAGAGACAAAAGAATAGAGATGGGACCTGCACCTCTGTGAGGGAGCTATGAAGGAGGAAAATTTTCCACACATTAGGAAGCCCCTTCACTGGAAGAGACGGGCAGTGGGCGGGGGGGAAGCTTCAGAGTCACAGAGGAGAGTGAAGCAACAAGAGTGTGGAAGGCAAAGTGGAGAGATTCCCGCACAAAAGATTGGTGCCGACCAGTACTCAGCAGCCTGAGAGGCATGACTGCTCACCCGCCGGGGTGGGTAGGGCCTGGGAGCTGAGGCTTGGGCTTCAGAGTTCAGATCCCAGGGAGAGGACTGGAGTTGTCTGCATGAACACAGCCTGAAGGGGGCTAGTGCAACACAGCTAGCCAGGAGGGAGTCCAGTAAAATGTTTGGACCTGCCTAAGAGGCAAAAGACCATTGTTTTGAGATGTGTGAGGAGAGGGGATTCAGAACACTACCTAAGTCAGCTTCAGAGATGGATGAGAGCCACGGCTATCAGTGCACACACCAGAGATGGGCATGAAATGCTAAAGCTGCTGCTGCAGCCACCAAGAAGCTTGGGTGCAAGCACAGGTCACTATCCACATCACCACTCCTGGGAGCCTGTGCAGCCTGCCACTGCCAGGGTCCCATGATCCAGGGACAACTTCCCCAGGAAAACACACGGTGCACCTCAGGCTGCTGCAATGTCGTGCTGGCCTCTGCCACCAGACGCTCACATCACATTCTGTTCCTCTCCCTACCCCAGGCCTGAGTGAGCAAGCACACCCTAATCGGCTGCTCCTATAACCCCCTCGGTCTGGGTAAAGAACAGATGCCAGAGGGTGACCTACATGTAAAAGTGGAGCCAAATCCAAAGCTGAACCCCCAGGAGCTGTGCGAAAAAAGAAGAGAAAAGTAAATTTCTCTGTGCAGCCTCAGGAGCAGTGGTTTAAATCTCCACAATCAACTTGATGCACCCTGCATCTATGGAATAGCTGAATAGACAAGGAATCATCTGCCAATTGAGGTGGTGGACTTTGGGACCAACTGTAGACCTGGGGTTTGCTGAATGAGACTGACTAGATTCTGATTTTTATGTTTATCTTAGTATAGTTTTTAGCACTTATTATCATTGGTGGATGTGTTTATTAGTTTGGTTGCTCTCTTGTTTTTTTTTTAAATTGTTTTTCTTATTTTTTATTTTAATATTTTAATTTTTTTTAATTTTAATAACTTCATTTTATTTTATTTTTTTCTTTCTTTCTTTCTTTTTTTCTGAGATAGGTGGTTGACAGGGACTTGATGCTCTGGCCAAGTGTCAGGTCTGAGCCATTGAGTTGGGAGAGCCAAGTTCAGGACCTCCAAGCTACATGTAACATCAAACGTGAAAGCTCTCAAAGAGATCTCCATCTCAAAGCTAAGACCCAGCTCCACTCAACGACCAGCAAGCTACAGTGTTGGACACCCTATACCAAGCAACAAGCAAGACAGGAACAGAAGCCCACCCATTAACAGAGAGATTGACTAAAATCATAATAAGGTCACAGACACCCCAAAACATACCATCAGAAGCAGTCCTTTCCACCAGAAAGACAAGATCCAGCCTCATCCAACAGAACACAGGAACCAGTCCCCTCCACCAGGAAGCCTACACAACCCACTGAACCAACCTTACCCACTGGGGGCAGACACCAAAAACAATGGGAACTATGAACCTGCAGACTGCCAAAAGGAGACCCCAAGCACAGTAAGTTAGGCAAAATGAGAAGCCAGAGAAATACACAGCAGATGAAGAAGCAAAGTAAAAACCTATCACACCAAACAAATGAAGAAATAGGCAGTCTACCTGAAAAAAAATTCAGAATAATGATAGTAAAGATGATCCAAAATCTTGGAAATAGAATGGAGAAAATACAAGAAATGTTTAACAGGGGCCTGGTAGAACTAAAGAGCAAACAAAAAATGTTGAACAACACAATAAATGATATTAATAATTCTCTAGAAGGAATCAATAGCTGAAAAACTGAGGCAGAAAAATGGATAAGTGACCTGGAAGATAAAATAGTGGAAATAACTACCACAGAGCAGAAAAAAGAAAAAAAAAGAATGAAAATAATTGAGGACAGTCTCAGAGACCTCTGGGACAACATTCAATGCACCAACATTCAAACTATAGAAGAAAAAGAGAAGAAGAAGAAGAGAAAAAGAAAGGGACTGAGAAGATATTTGAAGAGATTATAGTTGAAAACTTCCATAATCTGGGAAAGGAAATAGTCAATCAAGTACAGGAAGTGCAGAGTCCCATACAAAATATATCCAGGAGAAACTGGCCAACACACATATTAATCAAGCTATAAAAAACTACATACAAAGAAAAAATATTAAAAGCAGCAAGAGAAAAACAACAAATAAAATACAAGGAAATCCTCAAAAGGTTAATAGCTGACTTTTCAGCAGAAACTCTGCAAGCCAGAAGGGAGTGGCAGGACATATTTAAAGTGATGAAAGGGAAAAAACTTTAAATCAAGATTACTCTACTGAGCAAGGATCTCATTCAGATTTGATGGAGAAATTAAAACGTTTACAGACAACAAAAGCTAAGAGAATTCAGCACCACAAAACCAGGTTTACAACAAATACTAAAGGAACTTCTCCAGTCACAAGAGAAGGAAAAGACCTACAATAAAAAACCCAAAACAATTAAAAAAACGGTAATAAGAATATACATATCAATAACTACCTTAAATGTAAATGGATTAAATGCTCAAACCAAAAGACACAGACTGGCTGAATGGATACCAAACAAGACCTGTATATATGCTGTCTACAAGAGACCTACTTCAGACCTAGGGACACATACAGACTGAATGTGAGGGGGTGGAAAATGATATTCCATGCACATGGAAATCAAAAAACAGCTGGAGAAGCAATTCTCATATCAGACAAAATAGACTTTAAAATAAAGACTATTACAAGAGGCAAAGAAGGACACTACATAATGATCAAGGGATCAATCCAAGAAGAAGATATAATGATTGTAAATATTTATGCACCCAATATAAGAGCACCTCAATATAAAGGCTAACGCTAACAGCCATAAAAGGGGAAATCGATAATAACACAATCATAGTACAGGACTTTAATACCCCATTTCGATAATGGACAGATCATCTAAAATGAAAATAAATAGGGAAACACAAGCTTTTAATGACACATTAAACAAGAAAGACTTAATTGATATTTATAAAATAGTCCATAAAAAACAAAAGAATACACTTTCTTCTCAAGTGCTCATGGAACATTCTCCAGGATAGATCATACACTGGGTCACAAATCAAGCCTTGGTAAATTTCAGAAAATTGAAATCTTATCAAGTATCTTTTCTGACCATAATGCTATAAGACTAGATATCAATAACAGGAAAAAAAAATGTAAAAATACAAACACATAGAGACTAAACAATACACTGCTAAATATACAAGAGACCACTGAAGAAGTCAAAGAGGAAATCAAAATATAAATAGAAAAAAATGACAATTAAAACATGATAACCCAAAACCTATGGGATGCAGCAAAAGCAGTCCTAAGAGGGAAGTTAATAGCCATACAATCCTACCTCAAGAAACATCTCAAATAAACAACCTACACTTACACCTAAAGCAATTAGAGAAAGAAGAACAAAAAATTGTAAAGTTAGCAGAAGGAAAGAAATCATAAACATCAGATCAGAAATAAATGAAAACGAAATGAATGAAACGATAACAAAGATAAAAAAAAATACTAAAAGCTGGTTCTTTGAGAAGATAAACAAAATTGAATAACCGTTAGCAAGACTCATCAAGAAAAAGGGAAGTTCTAAATAAAACAATCAGAGAAGAAAAAGAAATAAAAGGAATCCAAATCGGAAAAGAAGAAGTAAAGTTGTCATTGTTTGCAGATGACATGTTACTATACATAGAGAATCCTAAAGATGCTATGAGAAAACTACTAAAGCTAATCAATGAATTTGGTAAAGTAGCAGGATAAAAAATTAATGCACAGAAATCTCTGGCATTCTTATACACTAATGAGGAAAAATCTCAACGTGAAATTAAGAAAACACTCTCACTTACCATTGCAACAAAAAGAAAAAAAACATATCTAGAATAAACATATCTAAGGAGACAAAAGACCTGTATGCAGAAAATTATGAGACAATGATGAAAGAAATTAAAGATGATACAAATAGAGAGAGAGATATACCATGTTCTTGGATTGGAAGAATCAACATTGTGAAAATAACTTTACTACCCAAAGCAATCTACAGATTCAATGCAATCCCTATCAAACTACCACTGGCATTTTTTACAGAACTAGAACAAAAAATTTCACAATTTGTATGGAAACACAAAAGACCCTGAATAGCCAAATCAATCTTGAGAACGAAAAATGGAGCTGGAGGAATCAGGCTCCCTGACTTCAGACTATACTACAAAGCTACAGTAATCAAGACAGTATGGCACTGGCACAAAAACAGAAATATAGGTCAGTGGAACAGGCAAGAAAGCCCAGAGATAAACCTACGTACATATGGTCAACTTATCTTTGTTAAAGGAGGCAGGAATGTACAGTGGAGAAAGGACAGCCTCTTCAATAAGTGGTGCTGGGAAAACTGGACAGGTACATGTAAAAGTATGGGATTAGATCACTCCCTAACACCATACACAAAAATAAGCTCAAAATGGATTAAACACCTAAAGGTAAGTCCAGAAGCTATCAAACTCTGAGAGGAAAGCATAGGCAGAACACCCTATGACATAAAACACAGCAAGATCCTTTTTGACCCACCTCCCAGAGAAATGGAAATAAAAACAAAAATAAACAAATGGGACCTAATGAAACTTCAGAGCTTTTGCACAGCAAAAGAAGCTATAAACAAGACCAATAGACAACCCTCAGAATGGGAGAAAATATTTGCAAATGAAGCAACTGACAAAGGATTAATCTCCAAAATTTATAAGCAGCTCATGCAGCTCAATAACAAAAGAACAAACAACCCAAACCAAAAATGGGCAGAAGACCTAAATAGACATTTCTCCAAAGAAGATATACAGACTTCCAACAAACACATGAAAGAATGCTCAACATCATTAATCATTAGAGAAAGGCAAAGTAAAACTACAATGAGATATCATCTCACATCAGTCAGAATGGCCATCATCAAAAAATCTAGAAACAATAAATGCTGGAGAGGGTGTGGAGAAAAGGGAACCCTCTTGCACTGTTAGTGGGAATGTAAATTGATACAACGACTATTGAGAATAGTATGGAGGTTCCTTAAAAAACTACAAATAGAACTACCATATGACCCAGCAATCCCACTACTGGTTATATACTTGAGAAAACGATAATTCAAAAAGAGTCATGCACCAAAATGTTCATTGCAGCTCTGTTTACAATAGCCAGGACATGGAAGTAACCTAAGTGTCCATCAACAGATGAATAGATAAAGAAAGTGTGGCACATATATACAATGGAATTTTACTCAGCCATAAAAAGAAATGAAGTTGAGTTACTTGTAGTGAGGTGGATAGACCTGGAGTCTGTCATACAGAGTGAAGTAAGTCAGAAGGAGAAAAACAAATACCATACACTAACACATATATATGGAATCTAAGGGAAAAAAAATGTCATGAAGAGCCTAGGGGTAGGACGGGAATAAAGACACAGACCTAGTAGTGAATGGACTTGAGGATATGGGGAGGGGATGGGTAAGCTGTGAAAAAGTGAGAGTGGCATGGACATATATACACTACCAAACATAAGGTGGATAGCTAGTGGGAAGCAGCCACATGGCACAGGGAGATCAGCTCTGTGGTTTGTGAACACCTAGAGGGATGGGATAGGGAGGGTGGGAGGGAGGGAGATGCAAGAGGGAAGAAATATGGGAACATATGTATATGTATAATTGATTCACTTTGTAGTAAAGCAGAAACTAACACACCATTGTAAAGCAATTATACTCCAATAAAGATGTTAAAAAAAAAAGTAAAAAAGGGAAAGACTCAAATCAACAGAATTAGAAATGAAAAAAGAGAAGTAACAACTGACACTGCAGAAGTACAAAGGATCATGAGAGATTACTACAAGTAACTATAGGCCAATAAAATGGACAACCTGGAAGAAATGGACAAATTCTTAGAAATACTCACCCTTCCAATTCTGAACCAGGAAGAAATAGAAACTATGAACAGACTAATCACAAGAACTGAAATTGAGACTGTGATTAAAAATATTTCAACAAACAAAAGCCCAGAACCAGATGGCTTCACAGGCGAATTCTATCAAACAGTTAGAGAAGAGCTAACATCTATCCTTCTCAAACTCTTCCAAAATATAGCAGAAGGAAGAACCCACCTAATCTCATTCTATGAGGCTGCCATCTCCCCAGATACCAAAACCAAAGATGTCACAAAAAAAACAAAACTACAGGCTAATACGACTGATGAAAATAGATGCAAAAATCTTCAACAAAATACTAGCAAACAGAATCCAACAGCACATTAAAAGGATCATACACAATAATCAAGTGGGGTTTATCCCAGGAAGGCAAGGATTTTTTCAATATATGCAAATCAATCAATGTGATACACCATATTAACAAACTGAAGGATATAAAACATATTATAATGTCAACATATGCAGAAAAAGCTTTTGACTTAATTCAACACCAATTTATTATAAAAAAAAACCTCCAGAAAGTAGGCATAGAGTGAACTTACTTCAACATAATAAAGGCCACATATGACAAACCCACAGCCAACATCATTCTCAATGGTGAAAATATGAAACCATTTCCACTAAGATCTGGAACAATACTGGATTGTCCAATCTCACCACTATTATTCAACATAGTTTTGGAAGTTTTAGCCACAGCAATCAGAGAAGAAAAAGAAATAAAAGGAATCCAAATCAGAAAAGAAGAAGTAAAGCTGTCACTGTTTGCATATGACATGAAGTTATACATAGAGAATCCTAAAGATGTTACCAGAAAACAACTAGAGCTAATCAATGAATTTGGTAAAGTAGAAGGATACAAAATGAATGCACAGAATTCTCTTGCATTCCTATACACTAATGATGAACAATCTGAAAGAGATTAAGGAAACACTCCCATTCACCATTGCAAAAAATAAAAATAAAATATCTAGGAATAAACCTACCTAGGGAGACAAAAGACCTGTATGCAGAAAACTATAAGACACTGATGAAAGAAATTAAAGATGATACAAACAGATGGAGAGATATACCATGTTCTTGGATTGGAAGAATCAACATTGTGAAAATGACTATTCTACATAAAGCAAAGTACAGATTCAATGCATTTCCTATCACTCTACCAATGACATTTTTCACAGAACTAGAGCAAAAAATTTCACAATTTGTATGGAAACCCAAAAGACCCTGAAGCCAAAGCAATCTTGAAAAAGAAAACCAGAGCTGGTGGAATCAGGCTCCTGGAGTTCAGACTATACTACAAAGCTACAGTAACCAAGACAGTTTGGTACTGGCACAAAAACAGAAATATAGATCAATGGAACAGGATAGAAAACCCAGAGATAAACCTACAAACAAATGGTCACCTTATCTTTGATAAAGGCAGCAAGAATACAAAATGGAGAAAAGACAGCCTCTTCAATAAGTGATGCTGGTAAAACTGGACAGCTACATGTAAAAGAATGAAATTAGAACACTCTTTAACACCATACACAAAAATAAAATCAAAATGGATTAAAGACCTAAATTTAATGCCAGACACTATATAACTCTTAGAGGAAAACATAGGCAGAACACTCTATCACATAAATCACAGCCAGATCCGTTTTGACCCACCTCCTAGAGAAATGGAAATAAAAAGAAAAATAAACAAATGGGACCTAATGAAACTTCAAAGCTTTTGCACAGCAAAGGAAACCATAAACAAGATGAAAAGACAGCCCTCAGAATGGGAGAAAATATTTGCAATCGAAGCAACTGACAAAGGATTAATCTCCAAAATATACAAGCAACTCATGCAGCTCAATATCAAAAAAACAAATGGCTCAATCCAAATATAGGCAGAAAACCTAAATAGACATTTCTCCAAAGAAGATATACAGATTGCCAACAAACACATGAAAAAGGCTCAACATCACTAATCATTAGAGAAATGCAAATCAAAACTACAATGAGGTATCACCTCACATGTGTCAGAATGGCTATCATCAAGAAATCTACAAGCAGTAAATGCTGGAGAAGGTGTAGAGAAAAGGGAACCCTCTTGCATTGTTGTTGGAATATAAATTGATACAGCCACTATGGAGATCAGCATGGAGGTTCCTTATAAAACTACAAATAGAACTACCATATGACCCTGCAATCCCACTACTGGACATATACCCTGAGTAAACCATAATTCAAAAAGAATCATGTACCACAATGTTCACTGCAGCACTATTTACAATAGCCAGGATGTGGAAGCAACCTAAATGTCCATCAACAGATGAATGGATAAAGAAGATGTGGAATATTACTCTGCCATAAAAGGAAACAAAATTTAGTTATTTGCAGTGAGGTGGATGGACATAGAGTCTGTAATACAGAGTAAAATAAGTCAAAAAGAGAAAAACAAATATCATACATACAAATATCATACGCTAACACATATATATGGAATCTAGAAAAAAATAAAAGGTTATTCTGAACTTAGGTGCAGGGTAGTAATAAAGACACAGGTGTAGAGAATGGACTTGAGGATATGGGGACGGGGAAGAATAAGCTGAGACAAAGTGAAAGAGTGGCATTGACATATATACACTACCATATGTAAAATAGATAGTGGGAAGAAGCCACATAGCACAGGGATATCAGCTTGATACTTTGTGACCACCTAGAGGGGTGGAAAAGAGAGGGTAGGAAGGAGACACAAGAGGGAGGAGATATGGGGATATATGTATACGTATAGCTGATTCACTTTTTTATACAGCAGAAACTGAGAAAACATTGTCAAGCAATTATACTCCAATAAAGATGTTAAAAAAGGGAAAAATATATATATATAAATGAAAGCACGACATATCAATAACTTAAAAGCAGTGCTTAGCAGGAATTTTATAGCTGTAAGTCCCTTTATTGAAACAAGAATAATCATCTCAAATCAATAACTTAAATGCCACCTTAAGAAACTAAGAAAGAGCACAGTCAATCTGAAGGAAGCATAAGGAAGGAAGTAATAAGATTTGGGTGGAAATAAATGACATAGAGAGTCCAAAAACAATGCAGAAAATCAATGAAATAAAAAGTTGGTTCTTTGAAAATCAACAAAATTGAAGTCCTTTAACCAGATTGAAAAAAAGGAGAAAATTCAAATTATTAATATCAAGATTGATAAAGGAGACATTACTATCAACCTGGCAGAAATAAAAAGGATTTCATACAACATGAACTATTGTTTGCCATCAAATTAGAAAGCCTAGATGAAATGGACAAACCCCTAGAAAAATGCTGAAACTGGCTCAACAAGGAATAGAAAATCTGAATAGAACTCTAAAGAGCAAAGAGATTGAATTAGTAATTTTTAAAGTTCTACAAAGAAAAGCCCAGGGCCTGATAGCAATGGGATGGCTTCATTTGTGAAGTCTACCAATGTTTTAAAAAAAAAAAAAAAAAACAGTTTTTTCAAATTCTATAAAAGACAAAATAATAATAATTAAAAATAATTGTAGAAAGAGGGGAAAACACTTTCTAACTCAATCTATGAGGCCAGCATTACTCTGATACCAAAGTCAGAGAATGGCATCACAAGATCTTAAAATTACTGACTCAAATTCCTTATGAATACACAAAATTCTCAACAAAATATTAACAAGTCAAATCCAGTAACACAGGAAAAGGATTATATACCATGCCCAAGTGAGATTATCCATAGGACATAAGGTTGATTCAATATACAAACATCAGTCACTGTATTGCATCTTATTAATAAATATTCCCCATATTCAGTGCAATTATTCTCAATATCTCAGTTGGATTTCTTGCAGAAATTGACATATTAATTCTACCATTCACATGTTAATCTTACAATTTACATGTAAATGAAGTATCCCAGAATAGGTAAAACAATCTTAAAAAATAGGAATAAACTAGGAGAACTCACACTTCCTGACTTCAAAACCTACGGCAATAGGTACAGTAATGAAGATAGCATTTTACTGGCATAAAGAATAGACATAATAGTCAATGGAATAGAACTGAAATTCCAGAAGTAAACCCATATATCTATGGTTAGCTGATTTTCAATAAAATTGCTGAGACCATTCAATGAGGAAATAATAGTTTTTTCAACAAATTGTGTTAGAATAACTGGATATCCATATATAAAAGAATGAAGTTGTACTTCTATTTCACAACAGATAAAAAATAACTCAGTGTGGATCAAAGACCTTACATTTGTAAGATCTCACACTATAAAACTCTCAGGAGAAAGTACAAGTGTAAATCTTTGTGACTTTAGATTAGACAATGCTTTCTTATATATTACTCTTAAAGCATAGCAACACACCCCCTCCCCCCAAAAAAAAGAAACCAAACTTCATGCAGATTAAAAGCTTTTGTGATTCAAAGGACACTGTCAAGAAATTGATAAGATGCCCAAAGAACATGAGAAGACATCTCTAAATCATTTATCTGATAAGTATCTTACTTCCAGAATACGTAAAGAACTCTCAAAACTCAAAAATAAAAAATCCAATTAAAAAATGGGCAAAGGACTTTACTAAACCATTCCCCAAAGAAGATATACAATTGATCAACAAGCACATGAAAAAGTGTTCAACATCCATAGTCATTAGGGAAATGTAAAAAAACAAAACAAAACACAATGACATAACACTTCACTCCTGCCATGATGGCTGCAGTAAATTAAAAAAAAAAAAAAAAAGGAAAATTACAAATGGTAACAAGGATGTGGGGAAATGGGAACTGTGGTAACTTGAAATATGAAATTGGAACTGGTGGGAATGTAAAACTGTGCAGCTGCTTTGGTAAACAGTGTGCAGTTCCTCAATAAGCTAAGCATAGAGTTACCATAAAAGCCTGCAATTCCATTCTTAGGTATATACCCAGGAGAACTGAAAACATAGCTTCACACATAAACTTGTACTAAAAAGTTCATAGAAGCATTATTCGTAATAGCAAAAAAGTGGAAATAACTCAAGTTTTAATTAAATGATGAATAGATAAGCAAATATATATATATATGTATAAATATACACACAAGTGGAATATCTTGCAGTCGTTAAAAGGAATTAGGTACTGATACATTCTACTAGATGAATGAACTTTGAAAACCTTATGCTAAGTGAAAGAAGCCAGCCACAAAGGCCACATAGTAAATAAGTCTGCTTACAGAAAATATCTAGAAACTGGGAAATCTATGGAGACAGGAAATAGTGAAGTGACTGCTAATGTGTATGGAATTCCTTTTGGAATGATCAAAATGTTCTGAATTAGGTAATTGTGATGTTGTAAAGCCTCATGAATACACTAAAAATGTTTAATTGTATACTTAATTAGATGAATTTTATATGAATTATATCTCAAAAAAAGGCATAAACATATTAAAAGAAAAAGAATGGACAGAGAAACTCCATATAGACACAAAACAAAATAAAGATAGAATTGCTATATTAATAACATAAAAAATAGACTTCAGAAGAAGAAATATTATTAGGCATATAGTAAATATTACAAAATGACAAATGAGTATATTATCCAATAATACATAAAACACTAATGTGTATTCTCCCCCAAAGAGTTTCTAACGTATGAAGCAAGAAATGAAAGAAAAAATCAACAATGCATAAATATATTTCAATATTCAACAATATTTTCTCAGTAATTAATAAAAGTAGGCAGAAAATTGGCAATGACCTGAAAAACAATATTTATCAGGTTAACTAAATGCCTTATTAGAATACTCCACCCAACAGCAGAATACACATTCTTCTCAAGTGTGCATGGGCTAGTCACCAAAACAACCTACAGTTGGGCACATAAAAAATCTTTACAAGTTTAAAAGAATACAAATAATACATAGAAGTTTCTCAGACTGTAACAAATTAAAATATAAATAAATATCTGGAAAATACCAAAATATTTTAATATTTGGAAAGCACTATACTTTTAAATAGCACATGTGTTCATGAGAGAAACTCTAAAGAAATTAAAATACATTTTGAATTAAATAAAATTGAAAACACAGCATATAAAATTTGTCAGATGCACCTAAAATAGTGCATAGAGGGAAATATATAGCATAAAATGCTTATAAAAGTGTAGATGAAAGGTCTTACTTGAATCAGTAACTTAAATTTATACTTTACTAATCAAGAGTAAAAAGAACAAATTAAACCAAAGCAAACAGAAAGAAGGAAATGTGCTTCATAGCACAGGCAGTGAAACTGAAAACAGAAAAACAATAGAGAACATCAATGAATCCAGATGTTATTTCTTTTATAAAAAGTTAATAAAATTGATACAACTGTAGGCAAACTGAACAAGAATGAAGGAGGAAACATTATTCCAGATCCCTAAGTCATTAAAATGATAACAAGGGATTAATATAAACAAGTATATGCACATAAATTCAACAATTTAGATGAAATGGACCAATTTGTGAATAGACAAAAGCTATCAACATTCAATCAAGAGAATCCTATTATGCTAAACAAACACAATTGGGAAAGGATAGTTTCTTCAATAAATGGTATTGGGAAAACTGGATGTCCACATGTAGAAGAATGAAACAGGATCCTTATTAACACTATACAAAAAAAAATCAACTCTGTATGGGTTAAAGACTTAAACGTAAGACCTGAAACTGTAAACTACTAGAAGAAAATAGGGAGAATTCCTTTTGACATGGGTCTGGGCAATGATATTTTTGATATGACCTCAAAAGCATAGGCAGCAAATGAAAGCTAAAATAGACAAATCAGATTGCATCAAACTAAAATGTTTTTGCCTAGCAAAAGAAACAATCAACAAAGAGGCAACCTGTGTAATGGGAAAAATATTTGCAAGCCAAGTATTTAATTTGGGGTTAATATCCAAAATATATAAAGAACTCAAAAACAAGAAAATAGTCTGATTTAAAAATGGGAAAAGGATCTGAATAGACATTTCTCTAAAGAAGACATACAAATTACCAACAGATATGTGAAAAGGTGCTCAACATCACTAATCATCAGGGAAATGCAAATCAAAATCACAAGGAGGTATTGTCTCACACCTGTGAGCATGGCTATTATCAAAAAGACAAGAAATAACAAGAGCTGTTGAAGAGGATGTGGAGAAAAGGGAAGCCTTGAACACTGTTGGTTGGAATGTAAATTGGTGCAGCTACTATGGAAAATAGTAGGGAGGTTCCTCAAAAAAACTAAAAATAGAACTACCATAAAATCCAGCAATCACACTTCTGGGTATATATCCAAAGGAAATGAAAACAGGTTATTGAAGAGATATCTGCCCTCCCAGGTGCACTGCAACATTATTCACACTATTCACAAAAGCCAAGATATGGAAACAACCTAAGTATCTATTAACATATGAATGTATAGAGAAAATTATATATATATATATATATATATATATAGTATATATACTATAGATAGTATATATTAGTACAATCTATAGTATATATACTATATATATTGTGTATATATATTTATATACACATACACACATAACAAGATTTCCTTATTTCTTGAGGCTGAACAATATTCCATTGTGTATTACGACAAAATGGATAAAACTGGAGACCCTTATGCCAAGTGAAATAAGTCAGACACAGAGAGACAAATACTGTCTAATCTCACTTAGATGCGGAACATACAAAAGTCAGACTCTTAGAAGCAGAGAGTAAAATGGTGGTTACCAGGGGCTAGGGAATGCAGAAAATAGGGAAAATGTTGGTCAAGGGGTACAAAGTTTTAGATATGCAGGATGAAATTCTGAAGATTAGATGTACTACAGCATGGTGACTGTCATTAACAATACTTCACTGTACACATGAAAATGGCTAAGTGAGTAGATCTTAATTGTTCTCACACACAAAAAATGGTAACTATGTGAGGTGATGGATATTTTAACTAACTTGATTATGGTAAACATTTCACAGTGTATATGTATATAAAAACATCACATTGTATACCTTAAATATATTCAATTTTTGTCTATACCTCAATAAAGCTGGGGAATAGAAATAATCTTATTAAAGAAAGTGAATTTGTAATTATAACCTTTCAATAAATAAAACATCAGGCCCAAGTGGTTTCCTGAGCAAATTCTATCAAACATTTAAAAAAGAAAAAATATCAAAGCAATACTACCTCTTCCTGAAGATGAAGAGGAGGGGACACTTCCCAACTCACTGTAAGTCCAGCATTACCAAAATACTAAAATGACTAAAGACGTTACAAGAAAGGGAGACTACAGACCAAAAACCTTCATGTGTATGAATGCAAAATTATTAACCAAACAAGAGCAAATATATTCAGTAATATACACAAAAGAAACTACATCGTGACCAGTGGGGTTTATCCCAAGATTGTAAACTGGTTCAACAATCAAAGATAATTAATACAATCTATCATATCAACAGCTTAAAGGAAAAGCACATGATCTTCTCAATAAATGCAGAAAAAGCATTTGACAAACTCAACATTCATTTATGGTATATCTATGTATTTGACAGATAGTCAATAAATCCATATTGGTTGAATGAATTAAAATACTCATTAAAGCCATAAAAATGGAAGGAAAACAAACAAACAACTTTAAAGCCATACTGATTGCAGAGTTATGATAAATTATAAAATGAAGCCACAGAAGCCAAATGAGAGAGATTTTTTGAAGGAAGGTGACCAAGAGCAGTGAGC
This sequence comes from Grampus griseus, assembly GCF_964374135.1. Classification (NCBI taxonomy): domain Eukaryota; kingdom Metazoa; phylum Chordata; class Mammalia; order Artiodactyla; family Delphinidae; genus Grampus; species Grampus griseus. Next base: position 52,199,208 of record NC_139012.1, read on the forward strand.
TGCTGATGTCCTTCATTATGAAAACTGAGGAAAACGTACTTGAAAATTAGAAAATCCCTGGTGATCTTCATAATACAAGTTAAACAATCTAAAACAGAAGTGTGTGTGTGTATATATATGTATATATATACACACTAAGAGGAAGAGGGGAAAATAATTAATACCTGATACCTTTTTTTCAATGTGAAGAAACAAAATCTACCAAGAGGCAATATGAAAGTAAGCATCAAAATAATTTTAAATATGTTAAATACTTTAGAATTTCCAAATATTTTAGGGAAAAATATCATATGACGATTAAAAGTAGACCACCTCAGGAAGTTCCATAAAATTTTACTGCAATGGCCCACATATCAAAAATTAATATCGAGATAGAACATCCGATCTAATGTATTCATTTTAGTGAAGAAAGATTTCGAAAATAGAAAATTTGTATAGCACCTTGATTTCTAGAGAAAGCAGTTTAGGAAAATTATTTTTAGAGCCAGTCCTTCAAAAGAGGAAAATGATTAATTCTGTAAGTATTAGTTTTAAGACTGAAACAAAGCAGTATACATTTTACATAATATATTTTTGTGAGGGAGAGAAAGTTCATTGGTTAATCCATTATCTTTCATGTCTGAATGGCCATTCATTGATGTATTAAATAAAATTGATGCCATAGCAAATTAATTTTTGCAGAACAGATACCTGTAGTGAAATTGAGGACAATAGTGAATTAAATGGGATCAATATTCAATTTTATAAAACAGCAGTATATTTACTAGTTTTTAAGTAAAGTTAATTATTTTGGAATAAAAGTACACAAGAAAAAATCTTAGTATATAAACTATGCCTTTGCATCCTAATACTCAGAAAACCAAATTCACACTTTAAAAAAAAATGAATGTATAAAATGACTATTCATGTGTGTTACATATACTCAGAAAGAATTTTGTTTTTATTCAATGTCAAATGAAAAAAAAAAGCTCTTGTCTTACTCTGGTGAAACTTATCCTTGCCTGATTATAATGGTGATGGATAATTTAACACCATCTTCACAACTCTGGTATGTTCTAGCCTTAGTCTAGCAACATTCATAATGAGGGATAATTAAGATAATATTGGGCCGTGCCACCAACAGGACAACCCACAGTTTTGTTATCTTACTTAATGTATCAGCAAGGGAACAGAGGCCAAATAATGTCACCTAACTAATTCGGGAATTTTTCATGCAGTTGTGATAGATCATCTTCTAAAACATTACCTTGTTAGCTTACAGCTAAAATGGTCCCTATGTTAATATCTCACAGTCAATTCTGTAGCCTTTCTTGGGGAATTCACTTCATTGATTTCAGTTATGATTGAGCAAAGGACTATTGATTCAGACCCCAAAGGCTTAAGGTAATAAATTTTCACAGACCTTATAACTAATTGCATTGTCCCAATTCATTACAATACACTACTCAACCTTTGTAATAAAGCTTTATTCACTGAACAAAATGAACATTGTTTTCATGCTGGCCAGTATCCTAAAGTGACAGATTTAAACCAATATGGTTTTATGTATCTCTTTGAGGTCCCTATAATAGAGTAAATTCTTTATCAAATCAATATCACACACTTATGGAGACATTTGGCTATCTCAACTTTTGACAGTCCATATTCTAGATCAATGAAACACATATTTTAGTCTGTTTTTATTTGGAACATCTGTATATTGATTAGATAAAACAACCCCAACCAGAAATGTTTAGAGATAAGGTTAGAAATGATGCAAAACTCTTAAACAAATCTGAAGAAATTTATTCCTCCAGGTATTTTAAATAAAACAAAACAAAACACAAACAACAACAAAATATAACTTTATTCCAAATCTTACCTCATTCTGATTTAATCTCAGTCATATAGAGTAACTTAATATTTTGGATTGTCCCAGTGTTCAGGAATGTTGTTGAAAAAAGAAAATCCAATTTTATTGCTAATATCAGGGCCAAAGAACTTTTCTTAAACATTCTTACTATGCTGAAGTAATGAACTCCAATCATCAGTGGTTTAAAATAACAGAGGCATATTTCTTATGTTTGCTACCTGCCCATGAGGCTCACCTAGGATACTACCCCCGAATTTTGCTTTTCTAAGAAAACAATAAAATTAGACTACTTATAATAATTTTAACCAATGGTACATGAGACTTTTTTTCAATCTTAGCAATAAAGTTTCCAACATCTTACAAATTTCCCTTGTTCTCTTCTTCCAGGCTATAACCATTTCCTTAGAATACATGCAGGTTGTGAATAAAATGAAATGGCCCTATTTACCACTCTTCTGCCATTAATTTCCTGCCACTGGAGAGTGGTCATTTATAAAGCTACAGTTTTCTAAATAATCAGCACTATTCTTCCTGGAGTTGCCAAAAGCAGCCTTCGAATTCAAAGACCATCTAGCAAAGTTTTGCTTAGCTGTGAAAATAAGCCTGAGGATGTTCCACCAAGCATATTACCAATGAGCTAAATCATTTACTGTAATCCACAACAAAGACGCTTTTAAATAGAAAAGCAACTGAGTTGGAAACTTCTCCTTATGAGGAAGAGTAGCAGCAAGGCAAGGGCAAATAAATGAAAAATGTAGGCACACTAGTTCACAAAACCAAAGCAGTGAGAACATTGGGATGTATTACAATGAACTACTAGTGCTCAATTTCAAAGCATGTATATTGGAATATTGCCAGAAAATACTTTTATTATCCAAAAATGACTTATGTGCTACTTTACTAGCAATAAGAATTACTGATATTATTGAAAATGACAGCACAAATAGTAACTAATGCACTGAAATGCCTGAGCATGAAGCTTTCTCGCTTGCACAGCCTTGCCATAAAATTGATACAAAACTGATTTTCATAGTTGACAGGTTATTTTAAAGAAAGAAAGGTACATTTCCACTTTCAGCAAATATAGCATATGAAAATCATGATACACCCCAGAGGTGCAAATAATGCCTAACATGTCATTGGTAAAATAAACCGTATTGTAAAATAAATAAATAAACAAATCTTTTTAGTTACGTTCTACCCTTACAGTGTTGTTATTTGTGAGTAGAGGAAAAAGAGAAAGTCTGACAAGCTTTGTCATGAAAAATAACACAAAAGATCATTAAAAGAGATGCACTGACTTTTGGAGAGGCAACATAAAACAGTGACTAAAAGACAGATTTGGAATCAGAAAACCTATGTTTAAAGTCACAGGTTTTCTACTAACTAGGAAACAATTTCATGTAAATTACCTCTCCAAGCCTCAGGGTCTTCACCTGTTAAATAAGGTATTAATATCTTCTTCACCATGTGTGAATATATTTAGTAAAATAAATATAAATCCAGCACATTGCTTGATGAAAAATCAGTGGTATTTGTAATAGAAGACTATGACTAAATGGTCACTCAAGTAGGAGTCAATAAGCCTAGGTTTATCCCAATTAGAACACTAACTCAATGTCTTGGCTTTTTCACTTATCTTCAGATCTTTCATTTTCATCATCTATAAACTATGAGAGAAGAGAGCAGGTGGATAAGAACATTCATTCATTCATTCATTCATCCTTTCATTAATTCATTCTCTTTTACTGAGCACTTCCTATGGTTTAAGCACAGGGCACAATGGATGCACAGATGAATAAGTCAGTCTCTACCTTCCAGACATTGTTTGTCTAGTGAGGGAGTCAGAGAAGCAATCAGAGTAAGCACCATGTAGCAAGGTCACCACTTTAACAAATTATAGTTGAACATAGAGAAGAGATAAATCAAAACTGCCAGGAAAAGTCAGAGCTTGCTAAATCTCTGAATACTATGCGTACTCCATCTTGAGAAATAATTTTTTAATGTAGTTTAAGAAGAAGAAGTAGAATTACTTTCCAGAAGGAAGAACATGTGCATAGTCAGGGATCAGTAAATGACACTTTTGAGTTAGAAGGGCAATTGATAGTGAGCTCGGTGCCACAGTTGGAGAGGTGGGTAAATTCAATCTAGTCTGGAGGTCTTATCTAAGGAAGCAATGTGCAAAGCTTTATCACAACTTTTGGATATGAGCTTCAAGCTGAGGTTTGGATAACTATTAGCAAAGGACTACATGAAATGTTTGAATATAAAATAAATCACAGCTAAGTTCTGGGTGGTGGGTGGCAAAGTGGAAGGGATTACAGTAAGTGACAGTGTTCTGCACTCAGTCTTTTGGAAGGACTCCAAGGTTTTGATCAAATATTGAGTCTATTAGGCAAAATTGACACTTGCAAAATGTTTGGAGGAGAAACAGTAGAAAGAAATACAGGCACAATTAAAGAGACTAAATTTACCTCTGAATCCACTGGGCAGGTGAACAACATTAGACTTCCAGGTCACACCGCAGATCTGGAAGACAGAATAGAAGAAAGATGTTCACCCTGTAAGTGCATGTGGTTATAAGTAAGTGCAGCCAGACTGTAAACATCAAGAAAAATGATAAACTCACAGATCTGCTTTTCAAAATTATTAACTCTGGAGTTTCTTTTAGACCATGGACTTTTATCTTTTTCACAAAACAGATAACCCATAACTAAAATAATTTACTTTATCTCAAAAAATACTATACTTAAGGTAGGAGGTAGGTAGGTAAAATATTTGTATTATTAAGCTTCCCACTCTATTAGAAATGCATAAGGCTTGACCTTGTAACTCTGTCCTGTTCTTGTTTAAAATCCAGCTTGTCACTTTTTCTTTATTCACTTCATCAACTACAAATCAAAATCACGACATAGGTTCTGCCCATCTTCTGAGATCCTAATTACCACTCATTGTCTCCTTCTAAGGCAACATGATTGTGATGCTTAGCAATCTTCATCGTTATCATTCGGGAGGGAAGGTGAATGATTCTGAGATGATCCTTAGGATGAAAATTTGTAATACACAGAACTATTTTTTGAACCTTAGAGAAAGGAAGATAGTGCTTTTGAAATGCAAAAATCAAGAGTCTCTTCTTTGAAGCATGTGATGGTTAGTGTAGCATCATGCTGACTAAACAACTCATTGGAAAACCATAATATTCCACATTTTAAATCCCACGTGCCATTGATAGTAATCACACACTAGGTTTCAGGTAAGTGAATGTTATTGTTCAACATAAAAACACAATTTCTTATCTTCTCCCTTCCCTAATACAGTACTAATAATACCACCCAGTACAATCATCAGTGTACTTTTATCTTGGTTCTTATCATTAAATAAATTAAAATTTACCTGTAAATTATTATTTTACATGACTTTCCTTTCTTAAAAGCCCTGAGCAGTAAATTTTATTTAAAAAAGAAATAAATTTTATTTATTTAAAAAAGAAATAAAATTTTATTTATTTTAAAAAAATAAATAAAATTTATTGATATTCTCCTCTACTGGGAATATCGTGTGTTTACCAGACTCCTGGGGAAGAGATTTGTGTCATAGAATTCCTGCTAGAATTAGTCTATGGGAATATATTTGCTTATTGCTGAATAATATTTTAGGAATGTAACCAAACATGCTATTAACAATATTAGGAGGAAGTTTGGGGCCGGGAAAGGAGGAAAACTAAACAAAAATCTATACACACATGTGTGCATACACACATATATTTCTAAAGCCATGAACCATTTTCCTATATCATTTTATATATTAGCCCAATTTCTAATTCAGTTTGAAGTCACATTGTAGTTTCTCTTATTTTTTTTTTTAATTATTAAACTCGAATCACATTGCTTGTCTATCCTCACTCATCATAGCCTCAATTCTCATGTACTTTGCCTTCCTTTCAATTATCACACATGGTCCCACTGTGCTACAAGGTAAGTCCAGCCCTCTATGTGTGCCCTAGATTCCATTTCTTGTTACCTATCCAAGGACATCAAGACATCGCATTAACAAATTTTCTATCTCTCTTTTTCATTATCAATTTTGCCTTTTCCATCCATCAGCATGAAAACACACTGTTATGTTTGTGATTTTAAAGAACCAGGAGACAAACAGCAAAGGCAAAACTTCTCTGGACACCTCTACCCGCTTCAACTTCAATCCTATTTCCCTGTTTTCAATTACAACAATAATCCTCAAAAGTATTTTTTTTTCTACTCACTTTATTCAATATTTCTTCTCACCCTATCTTGACCTTTTGCAGTGATCTTCAAGATACTAAACCCCATGGTCAATTGTCAGTGCTCTTCTTACTGAACTATCAGCAGCATTAGTCTCTCTTTCTCAGAAATGTTGTCTGGTTCCCAGAACAGCCCATATTCTTGGTTTTCCTCCTAGATTTCAGGTGGCTCTGTATTATTATCTTTTTGTCAATTCTTATTACCTGGGGTCCTTAAATTTGGGGTTCCCCTGTACTCAAAGATTTTCTCTTTTCTACATAGTGTTTGACTTGGTAATCTCTTCCTGGGTCATGGCTTAAACCACTAATTGAACAATGAATGTTTGTACATTTTTATCCCTAGTGTAGATTTCTCTTAGGTGTTGATTCCACAACCAACATAGAGTGAAAAAATACTGCTCATGGGTTAGGTAAAAAGATGATTAACCATTAACCACTGTACATAATAAGAAGACTTGACGTGTGTTATTTTAGTGTACAGGTGGGGTTGAAATCCTGTGAAGAATAGATTCAACAGAATCTATTGAATGAAATAAAAAAAACAGAAAACAGGATGAAATAATTGGAGACTGTAAGCACTGATAAATATTTCAAGGAGGTTTTTTATAAAGGGGAATAGAGAAATGGGGTAATACCTGCAAGAGAGGGTTTTATGTTGAGAAATATTACAAGGCAATGGTCCTGGTGCATATGTAAAATTGGTAGATATTTTGACTTACTCAATTTGGGGACTTTGTCAAATTTGGAGAACACATGAAAGTCAAAAGTAGAAGATATATGTATGTATGTATGTATATATATATGTATATATGTGTGTATATATATATATATTAAATCAACTAATTATATTTAAATTTTTCACAACCATTGACAAGAAATGATTTCCAGAAAGAATAATTTGATTTGCTTATATTAAGCAAGTATATCCTTGCTTAGCAGCTTTAAGTTTAATGGAATTAATGAGAATGATGAGACAAAAATATTATGCATCTACCATTTTTTTGTAAAACAATTCAAATCTGTGAAAAGCATATAAAATATTCATCAAAAGTGGTCAAAGTTATATTTTGAAAATAATACCAGTTCATTTCTACCTTGCTTTTCTTGAATGGTACTTTTTATATATCTGTTATCAGAGTTTTAAAAAATTCTATTAATTTCCCATATGGTTTTCTTCTCTTACCAAGATTTTAATGACTCCACATTTCCTTTAGATTTTTCCAAATGCTGTCTTTTTATATTTTTGTTAAAAGTTGTATTTATTGTAAAATAGGCACATATGTGTTTTTAAAAACAGAATGTAATGCAGCAAATCATAATGGACACGACATTTAGACTTTATAGGAATAAGAAGGAAAAGAGTGTAGAGGGCACTTTTATCCTCTAACTGCCCTTATAGTCACAATGACCAATTGTACAGTTTATTGCATTTGAGAAATTACTTTCACATATATAATCTTAATTGATCTTCCAAATAATTCAGTGAAAGAGATTTTCATCTCTATTTGCAAATAACTATTTGAGTCCTCCTTTTAGTCACAAGTTATTATATTTAGGATCAAATTCAAGTCTTTTAATCTTAGAGCTCTTTTTGCTAATTTTACTGATGATTAAACTTGGCCCTTATTTGGATTAAAAAGTTTAAAAGTCCCATTAATAAGAAGCTTTTATGGTTTTCCTTTTTTTTTTTTTTGTCTTCCTTGTATTAACTGCTATATCTGATTCTGTATTCCTAAAAATTCAAAAGAGTTCATGAGTGATTACAGAAAATATGGATTTCACATAGGGCAAACCAGACACAAAGAGTTCTGCTATAAACTTATCCAGAATCTTGAAATAAGATAATCTACACTTAATTTACTTTAAATTTGTTTCAATAAGGATGTCACATTTAGGAGATAAGCATACTTTTATTTTTTTATTTTTATTTTATTTTTATTTATTTATTTATTTTGTGATACGTGGGCCTCTCACTGCTGCGGCCTCTCTCGTTGTGGAGCACAGGCTCTGGATGCACAGGCTCAGTGGCCATGGCTTACGGACCCAGCCGCTCCGCGTCATGTGGGATCCTCCAGGACCCGGGGAAGAACCCGTGTCCCCTGCATCGGCAGGCGGACTCCCAACCACTGCACCACCACGGAAGCCCAATCCTTTTATTTTGAGTCAGTCTTTAGAAACAACACAATATTTCAGGAAAAAATGAATAAGAGAGGATTTTGAATAAAAGAAAAATGCTGATTACAAACAATGCAAGGTTTTCCTAATTTTTTGTTAAAGAAGTGTCCAAAGTCATTTATAAGCTAATTTTAAGTGGCATGCCATCTTATACATGCCCGTATTTTTGTAAAATCCAGTGTGCATAGTATCTATAGAATCAATGCAATTTGGAAGCTTTTTAATTTCAAAATGTTATCAATACACAGATAAGTTAGTAAACATTTTAGACATATTAAATTGGGATGTTAAGAATAATTTTATTGACTTAGAAACAAGTAATCATTTCTTTATATTTCTACGTATTGATGTCCATTATACAATGTCCACTGACACTTAACCAAAAACAGTACTAATGACTTTTCACAGTGGACTAATCTTTTATTGTAAATCATCATAGTAATGTTTATTAATATTTTTGAATAGTAATAATTTTAGCTTCTTAAAACTTTAAAAATGATTCTATATTTAAACAAACTTCCCTGGTCCCTATTCAATAAAGATAAGAAATCCAAAAGTGTATGATTTCAGAGCTCACTCAGAACATTAAATTTTATATGAAATCATTAAAATTAATTATTCATAATTGAACCTGAAATGGAATATAGCAAATATCTTTTTTACGAAATCAGGTCAAGTCATCTTTTTTCATTAAAATTGATTATTTAAAATTCAATGCACACAGTACTTTCTTCTAAAAATTATTCAAGAATTATGAAAATATAGAATTCTTCCATTTTCATTATTGAATTATTCTGACCATCTGGGGAAAACCATCTTGGTCATGATCCCATGTTTCTGGAGGCTATTTTCTTAATTGTTAACTATGGAGGCCTGGAGTAACTTGAATTATTAAAACATGAATTGTTATGAATCATGTACTAATAGTCTTACTCAGTTTATTTAGAGAATAAATAAACCAATGTAATGTATACTTGTATAGTTGCTTCTGCTGCCTGACATTTGTCTATTGCTAATTTTATAACACAAGGGAAAGGTATTCAACCTTTAATATGGAAAAATTTTGATTCTTCATATTTTTTTTATTCCCCCCCAGCTTTATTGAGATATAATTGACATAAAAATTTTATAAGTTTAAGGTACATGATGATTTGATGCATTTATATATTGCAGAAAGATTACCACCATAGCATTAGCTAATACCTCCATCCCATCACAAAATTACCACTTTTTTCACACACATACACACTGTATTTTATTTTTACAAGAGATAAACTGACAGCAAGCATTGTAAATGGATGACCACAACAAAAGCAACAATGATTGCATTTACCAAACATGAAACAAACTCATACTATGTCATAATATTGACGTTCAGTCCAATAATCCTCCACTGTAACAGCTCCTTTCCTTCACAGTAAATATTGATTTGTATATTTTTTGCCTCTGAGTCGTTGTGGGATACTTTTTTTTATTCAAACAGAAAATCACAGAAATTATAATCATCCTCATCAGTTCACTCAGTCCCATGTAATTAATTTTTTTTCATCTTGATCTTTTGTTAGCACGTTTATGAATTCATCAGTTTTCCATTAGAGTTCTGAAAATGCTTATTCATTCAGTTCAGAAGCACAGTCAGTTACCAGAAACCTGTACTTGTCAAGAGTTTTTTCCATGAATTCCTTGAAGATGAAACAAATATGTTCCTTTTATAGGAATATATTTGCAAAAGCCTCAGAGTACACCCAGAACTGTCTGTAAGGACAAAAGACTTAAAAATGCCCACAGTTAAAGATTTGATGAAAGTTAATAATAATGCAATTGACAAGGAAATATAGTTATTTCTGAGATATACATTTTAAAGTAATAACTAGAAATATGACTTATAACATTATACCAGAACATTTAAGATTTTTAGAAATTTCATGTAATGTCTGAAACATTTATATTAACATATTTCCATACAAATAACCCAAAGAAAGTTTAGTATTAGTTGTTTTTTTGTGTTTGTTTGTTTGTTTGTTTTATACTGCAGGTTCTGATTAGTCATCAATTTTACACATATCAGTGTATACATGTCAAACCCAATCGCCCAATTCACCACACCACCATCCCCACCCCACTTCAGTTTTCCTCCCTTGGTGTCCATAAGTTTGTTCTCTACCTCAGTGTCTCAACTTCTGCCCTGCAAACTGGTTCATCTGTACCATTTTTCTAGGTTCCACATATATACATTAATATACAATATTTGTTTTTCTCTTTCTGACTTACTTCACTCTGTATGACAGTCTCTAGATCCATCCACTTCTCAACAAATGACTCAATTTTGTTCCTTTTTATGGCTGAGTAATATTCCATTGTATATATGTACCACACTTCTTTATCCATTCATTTGTCGATGGGCATTTACATTGCTTCCATGACCTGGCTATTGTAAATAGTGCTGCAATGAACATTGGGGTGCAAGTGTATTTTTAAATTATGGTTTTCTCTGGGTATATGCCCAGTAGTGAGATTGCTGGATCATACGATAATTCTATTTTTAGTTTTTTAAGGACCCTCCATACTGTTCTCCATAGTGGCTGTATCAATTACATTCCCACGAAGTGCAAGAGGGTTCCCATTTCTCCACATCCTCTCCAGCATTTGCTGTTTATAGGTTTTCTGATGATGCCCATTCTGACTGGTGTGAGGTGATACCTCATTAGAGTTTTGATTTGCATTTCTCTAATAAGTAGTGATGTTGAGCAGCTTTTCATGTGCTTCTTGGCCATCTGTATGTCTTTTTTGTAGAAATGTCTATTTAGGTCTTCTGCCCATTTTTGGATTGGGTTATTTGTTTCTTTAATATTGAGCTGCATGAGTTGATAATATATTTTGGAGATTAATCCTTTGTCCGTTGATTCATTTGCAAATATTTTCTCCCATTCTGAGGGTTGTCTTTTCGTCTTGTTTTTATGGTTTCCTTTGCTGTGCAAAAGCTTTGAAGTTGTATTAGATCCCATTTGTTTATTTTTGTTTTTCTTTCCACTACTCTAGGAGGTGGATCAAAGAGGATCTTGCTGTGATTTATGTCAAAGAGTGTTTTTCCTATGTTTTCCTCTAAGAGTTTTATAGTGTCTGGTCTTACATTTAGGTTTTGAATCCATTTTGAGTTTATTTTTGTGTATGGTGTTAGGGAGTGTTCTAATTTCATTCTTTTAAATGTAGTTGTCCAGTTTTCCCAGCACCACTTGCTGAAGAGACTGTCTTTTCTCCATTGTATATCTCTTCCTATTTTGTCATAGATTAGTTGACCATAGATGCATGGGTTTATCTCTGGGCTTTCTATCTTGTTCCATTGATCTATGTTTCTGTTTTTGTGCCAGTACCATATTATCTTGATTACTGTAGCTTTGTAGTATAGTCTGAAGTCAGGGAGCCTGATTCCTCCAGCTCCGATTTTTTTCCCTCAAGACTGCTTTGGCTATTCAGGGTCTTCTGTGTCTCCATACAAATTTTAAGATGACTTGTTCTAGTTCCATAAAAATGTCATTGGTAATTTGATAGGGATTGCATGGAATCTGTAGATTACTTTGTGTAGTATAGTCATTTTCACAATATTGATTCTTCCAATCCAAGAACATGTTATACCTCTCCATCTGTTGGTGTCATCTTTAATTTCTTTCATCAGTGTCTTATAATTTTCTGCATACAGGTCTTTTTTCTCCCTAGGTAGGTTTATTCTTAGGTATTTTATTCTTTATGTTGCAATGGTAAATGGGAGTGTTTCCATAATTTCTATTTCAGATTTTTCATCATTAGTGTATAGAAATGCCAGAGATTTCTGTGCATTAATTTTGTATCCTGCAACATTACTGAATTCATTGATTAGCTCTAGTAGTTTTCTGGTGGCATTTTTAGGATTCTCTATGTATATTATCATGTCGTCTGCAAACAGTGACAGTTTTAATCCTTCTTTTCCAATTTGTATTCTTTTATCTCTTTTTTTCTAAGATTGCCGTGGCTAGGACTTCCAAAACTATGTTGAATAATAGTGGTGAGAGTGGACATCCTTGTCTCTTTCCTGATCTTAGAGGAAATGCTTTCAGTTTTTCAACATTGAGAATGATGTTTGCTGTAGGTTTGTTGGATATGGCCTTTAATATGTTGAGGTAGGTTACCTCTATGCCCACTTTCTGGAGAGTTTTTACCATAAATGGGTGTTGCATTTTGTCACAAGCTTTTTCTTCATCTGTTGAGAGGATCATATGGTTTTTCTCCTTCAATTTGTTAATATGGTGCATCACATCGATTGATCTGCATATATTGAAGAACGCTTGCATCCCTGGGATAAATCCCACTTGATCATGGCGTATTATCCTTTTAATGTGTTGTTGGATTCTGTTTGCTAGTATTTTGTTGAGGATTTTTGTATCTATATTCATCAGTGATATTGGTCTGTAATTTTCTTTTTTTCGTAGTGTCTTTGTCTGGTTTTGGTATCAGGGTGATGGTGGCCTCATAGAATGAGTTTGGGAGTGTTCCTTCTTCTTCAATCTTTTGGAAGAGTTTGAGAAGGATGGGTGTTAGCTCCTCTCTAAATGTTAGATAGAATTCACCTGTGAAGCCATCTGGTCCTGGACGTTTGTTAGTTGGAAGATTTTTAATCACAGATTCAATTTCATTACTTGTGATTGGTCTGTTCATATTTTCTGTTTCTTCCTGGTTGAGCCTTGGAAGGTTATACCTTTCTAAGAATTTGTCTATTTCTTCCAGGTTGTCCATTTTATTGGCACAGAGTTGCTTGTAGTAGTCTCTTAGGATGCTTTGTATTTCTGCGGTGTGTGTTGTAACTTCCCCTTTTTCATTTCTAATTTTATTGATTTGAGTCCTCTCTCTCTTTTTCTTGATGAGTCTGGATAATGGTTTATCAATTTTGTTTTTCTTCTCAAAGAACCAGCTTTTAGTTTTGTTGATCTTTGCTATTGTTTTCTTTGTTTCTATTTCATTTATTTCTGCTCTGATCTTCATGATTTCTCTCCTGCTAACTTTGGGTTTTGTTCGTTCTTCTTTCTCTAGTTCCTTTAAGTGTAAGCTTAAATTGTTTACTTGAGATTTTTCTTGTTTCTTGACGTAGACTTGTATAGCTATAAACTTCCCTCTTAGAAGTGCTTTTGCTGCATCCTGTAATTTTTGGATCATCGTGTTTTCATTGTCATTTGGCTTTAGGTATATTTGATTTCCTCTTTGATTTCTTCAGTGATCTCTTCGTTATTTAGTAACGTATTGTTTAGCCTCCATGTGTTTGTGTTTTTTACGTTTTTATCCCTATAATTCAGTTCTAATCTCATAGTGTTGTGGTCTGAAAAGATGCTTGATATGATTTCAATTTTCTTAAATTTACTGAGGCTTGATTTGTGACCCAGGATGTGACCTATCCTGGAGAATGTTCCATGCGCACTTGAGAAGAAAGCGTAATCTGCTGTTTTTGGATGGAATGTCCTATAAATATCAATTAAATCTATCTGGTCTATTGTGACATTTAAAGCTTCTGTTTCCTTATTTATTTTCATTTTGGATGATCTGTCCATTGGTGTAAGTGAGGTGTTAAAGTCCCCCACTATTATTGTGTTACTGTCGACTTCCTCTTTTATAGCTCTTAGCAGTTGCCTTATGTATTGTGCTGCTCCTATGTTAGGTGAATATACATTTATAATTGTTATATCTTCTTCTTGGATTGATCCCTTGATCATTATGTAGTGTCCTTCCTTGTCTCTTGTAACATTTTTTTTTATTTTAAAGTTTATTTTATCTGATATGAGTATAGCTACTCCAGCTTTCTTTTGATTTCCATTTGCATGGAATATCTTTTTCCATCCCCTCACTTTCATTCTGTATGTGTCCCTAGGTCTGAAGTGGGTCTCTTATAGACAGCATATATATGGGTCTTGTTTTTGTATCCATTCAGCAAGCCTGTGTCTTTTGGTTGGGACATTTAATCCATTGATGTTTAAGGTAATTATCAATATGTATGTTCCTACGACCATTTTCTTATTTGTTTTGGGTTTGTTTATGTAGGTCCTTTTCTTCTCTTTTGTTTCCCACTTAGAGAAGATCCTTTAGCATTTGTTGTAGAGCTGGTTTGGTGGTGCTGAATTCTCTTAGCTTTTGTTTATCTGTAAAGCTTTTGATTTCTCTATCAAATCTGAATGAGATCCTTGCCGGCTAGAGCAATCTTGGTTGTAGGTTCTTCCCTTTCGTCTCTTTAAGTATATCATGCCACTCCCTTCTGGCTTGTAGAGTTTCTGCTGAGAAATCAGCTGTTAGCCTTTGGGAGTTCCCTTGTATGTCATTTGTCTTTTTTCCCTTGCTGCTTTCAATAATTTTTATTTGTCTTTAATTTTTGCCAATTTGATTACTATGTGTCTCGGCATGTTTCTCCTTGGATTTAGACTGTATGGGACTAGGTGTGCTTCCTGGACTTGGGTGGTTATTTCCTGTCCCTTGTTAGGGAAGTTTTCGACTATAATCTCTTCAAATATTTTCTCTGGTCCTTTCTGTCTCTCTTCTCCTTCTGGGACCCCTATAATGCAAATGTTGTTGTGTTTAATGTTGTCCCAGAGGTCTCTTAGGCTGTCTTCATTTCTTTTCATTCTTTTTTCTTTATTCTGTTCAGCAGCAGTGAATTCCACCATTCTGTCTTCCAGGTCACTTATCCGTTCTTCTGCCTCAGTTGATTCCTTCTAGTGTAGTTTTCATTTCCGTTATTGTATTGTTCATCTCTCTTTGTCTGTTGTTTAATTCGTCTAGGACTTTGTTAAACATTTCTTGCATCTTCTCGTTATTTGCCTCTATTCTTTTTCTAAGGTCCTGAATCATCTTCACTATCATTATTCTGAATTCTTTTTCTGGAGAGTTGCCTATCTTCACTTCATTTAGTTGTTTTTCTGGGGTTTTATCTTGTTCCTTCATCTGGTATATAGCCCTCTGCCTTTTCATCTTGTCTATCTTTCTGTGAATGTAGTTTTTGTTCCACAGGCTGCAGTATTGTAGTTCTTCTTGCTTCTGCTGTCTGACCTCTGGTGGATGAGGCTATCTAAGAAGCTTGATGGGAGGGACTGATGGTGGGTAGAGATGACAGTTGCTCTGGTGGGCAGAGCTCAGGAATATTTAATCCACTTGACTGTTTATGGGTGTGGCTGGGTTCCCTCCCTGTTGGTTGTTTTGCCTGAGGCAACTCAACACTGGAGCCTACCTAGGCTCCCTGCTGATGCCAATGACAAACCCTGGGAAGGCCCACACCAAGGAGCACTTCAGAACTTCTGCTGCCAGTGTCCTTGTCTCCATGGTGAAACAGAGCCACACCCTGTCTCCACAGGTGACCCTCCAACACTAGCAGATAGGTCTGCTTCTGTCTCCCCTGGGGTCACTGCTCCTTCCCCTGTGTCCCGATGCACACACCCCTTTGTGTGTGCCCTCCAAGAGTGGAGTCACTGTTTCCCCTAGTCCTTTCAAAGTCCTGCAATCAATTCTCACTAAGCTTCAAAGTCTGATTTTCTAAGATTCCTCCTCCTGTTGCCGGACCCAAAGGTTGGGAAGCCTGACGTGGGGCTCAGAACCTTCACTCCAGTGGGTGGACTTCTGTGGTATAAGTGTTTGCCAGTCTGTGAGTCACCAACCCTCCAGTTATGAGATTTTATTTTAATGTGATTGCACCCTCCCATCGTCTAATTGTGGCTTCTCCTTTGTCTTTGGATGTAGGGTATCTTTTTTTGGTGAGTTCCAGTCTCCTCCTGTCAATGATTGTCCAGCAGCTAGTTGTGACTCTGGTCTTCTTGCAAGAGGGAGTGAGAACACGTCCTTCTACTCTACCATCTTGGTTCCTCCTCCTCTATTCTTCATATTGATCATAGATTTTTAGCTCAAATTTTAAATTGTAATATTTTATTTCCTCTTTTCTAATTTCTGTTCACAGAACATGTATGTTCCACACAATGAATAGTAAACTAACCCATCCAGAAGAACACTGAGTGCAGTATAACATACCACTTATATTGCACTTTATCTACTTTAATTTGTAGCTTAATGTTCTATTATGTCTAGTGTGATGTGATTTTCCCAAGGAAGGCAATTTTCTCCCTCTGCTTTTATTGCATCCTCAGTGTTCAGCACAGGGTCTGGTTCAGAAAAAATGCTCACATAGAATTTATTATTAATGAATTAATACAAAGCAGGAAACAAAAGCATAGTTCTACTTATGGAGGTATTGATCAACCTCATTGGGAGAGGACTTGAAATGAAATGTTACTTTCCAAATATTTTGCAGATAAATTTGTTGGGGAATTTGATTGTATTTATATAAAAAATAAAATTTAAATTGGGAAGCATTTTCATCTTTAGCAGAGCATTTGACGTATCTCAAAATGTATGCTTTGCTTTCTTGTTCAGACAAAAATAGTTTCAGAGATTTTTGAAATTGCATATGTAGGAGACATGCAAAACTGGTTCCTTTTCACTGATTGGAATCTAATAAGTAAATCAAAGCAAAGTAATTAAAGAAATACACACATTTTTCATTTATTTATTATTAATTTATTTATTTATTAACATCATTATGGAGTATAATTGCTTTACAATGGTGTGTTAGTTTCTACCTTATAAGAGAGTGAATCAGCTATACATACACATATATCCCTATATCTCCTCCCTCTTGCATCTCCCTCCCTTCCACCCTCCCTATCCCACCCTTCTACATGGTCACAAAGCACAGAGCTGATCTCCCTGTGCTATAGGGCTGCTTCCCACTAGCTAGCAGTTTTACATTGGGTAGTGTATATATGTCCATGCCACTCCTTTACTTTATCCCAGCTTACGCTTCCCCTTCCCCATGTCCTTAATTCCATGCTCTAGTATGTCTGTGTCTTTATTCCTGTCCTGCCCCTAGGTTCTTCATGACTTTTTTTTTTTTTTTTTTTTTAGATTCCATATATATGTGTTAGCATACAGTATTTGTTTTTCTCTTTCTAACTTACTTCACTCTGTATGACAGACTCTAGGCCATCGACCTCACTAAAAATAACTCAGTTTTGTTTCTTTTTATGGCTGAGTAATATTCTGTTGTATACATGGGCCACAACTTCATTATCCATTCATCTGTCAATGGACAGTTAGGTTGCTTCCATGTCCTGGCTATTGTAAATAGGGCTGCAATGACATTGTGGTACATGACTCTTTTTGAATTATGGTTTTCTCAGGGTATATACACTGTAGTGGGATTGCTGGGTCATATGATAGTTCTATTTGTAGTTTTTTAAGGAACCTCCATACTGGTCTCCATAGTGGCTGTATCAATTTACATTCCCACCAACAGTGCAAGAGTGTTCCCTTTTCTCCACACCCTCTCCAGCATTTATTGTTTGTAGGTTTTTTGATGATGGCCATTCTGACTGGTGTGAGATGATATCTCATTGTAGATTTTTTTTTTTTTTTTTTTTTTTTTTACAGTACGCGGGCCTCTCACTGTTGTGGCCTCTCCCATTGTGGAGCACAGGCTCTGGACGTGCAGGCTCAGCAGCCATGGCTCACAGGTGCAGCTGCTCCGTGGCATGTGGGATCCTCCTGGACTGGGGCACGAGCCCACGTCCCCTGCATCGGCAGGCAGACTATCAACCACTGCACCACCAGGGAAGCCTTCATTGTAGTTTTGATTTGCATTTCCCTAATGATTAATGTTGTTGAGCATTCTTTCATGTGTTTACTGGTAATCTGTATATCTTCTTTGGATAAATGTCTATTTAGGTCTTTTGCCCATTTTTGGATTGGGTAAACACACTTTTTAAAAACAACTTTAAAAACATATCTCAGGACTTCCCTGGTGGCGCAGGGGTTAAGAATCCGCCTGCCAATGCAGGTGACATGGGTTCGATCCCTGGTCCGGGAAGATCCCACATACTGCGGAGCAACTAAGCCAGTGGACTGTAACTACTGAGCCTGAGCTCTAGACCCCGAGAGCCACAACTACTGAGCCTGAGTGCCACAACTACTGAAGCCCGCGCACCTAAAGCCTGTGTTCCGCGACAAGAGAAGCCACCGCAATAAGAAGCCCGCACACCGCAACAAAGAGTAGCCCCCACTCAGCGCAACAAGAGAAAGCCTGCATGCAGCAACGAAGACCCAATGCAGCCCAAAACAAATAAATAAATAAATTTAAAGAAAAACAACAACAACAACAAAAAACATATCTCAAATCTTCTCTCATGCAGTCAATATAAATGGCTGGAAAGTGTGCATTTTTATTATTTTTAGGGCCTAAGGAATATTAATTCAGATTCGGAATATTTTTACTTAGTAAATCTCGAGATGCTAACAGGAAAAAAGCAGGATGAAAGCAAAAGAGAGGTTATAAAAATAAAGATTAAAAAAGGAAACTACAAAAATTTGTTACATAGTCCAGTATATGGACTATTCATATAACTTACAGATGGAGGCAATTAATATACCTATGATGTATTCCTAGTTTTTCTATTAAGTAACAAGGGGTTAGGGAGCTTTTGTTTGAATGTGGGTGGACGGGGTGTGTGTGTGTGTATGTGTGTGTGTGTGCATGATGATACCGTCTGTATTAGAGAGTTGAGGACAGATTTTTAACCACAGTTCTGTATTACTCAGGGCTCCCTATCAAACATTTTATTCCACCTTACTCAACAATTTGGTAACATTAAAGGATCCTGTCTTTAAACATATGACAATTAAATAGAAGTAAATTATTCTTCTATAAAACCCAAGATTTTAAGTTCCTATATCTAAGATTTTAGATAGTATTAGAGTATATATAAACTTGGTTTCCCAGCAATATAAAAGAAATTTTAAGAGCGAACTGTAAGTCCACTTTAAGATCAGAAATAACCCAGGAAGATTCCAGCCATTTCCATACATGAAGAATGAATAACAAGAGACCTAGTTCCTTTTGTCTCTATACATCATGAAAGACTTACACAAAAAAAGATTTTTTGTTTTTCTTTTTTGGATTTAACTAGGGTTACGAGTTTTTATTTTCCATTTTAGGACATTATTAACTAAGTCTAGATACCCAAACTGGCATAACCAATTCCCCAAGGGAGCCGTTTAGAAGTAGCAGAAACCTGAGAGAGGATCAAGTCCCACCTTGCACTTACCTGAGCAAACTTCTGGCATCTGCACAGAACATGTGTAAAGCAAAAGAGTAAGTATATACAGAAATCAAACAGTCACACCAAGCAAAGCATAGCCTCTTGCCCCCAATTTCATGGGGAAAAGCTCCCTGATGTCATCCGGTAGCTTGGCTCTATTGCTTCGGTGCTGCTGCTTGTAAATGGTTCTCGCGTCTTCACTGCGGACGCCGCAGAAAGCCGGTGCATGCTCGTGGATATTCGCTGTTTTAGACTTTTGCTCAACTGTGTATTTCTGTAATGGAGCACTTCTGCTATGGGGAAAAATATATTTTCAATGTGTCCTTTATGCTTTTAAACTGAATTCCCAGTACGTGATGAAATATGTAGTATACCCAGATATCATGTATTCTAAAAGAAATGCATTGACATACTATTATTCAGATTGTTTTTTGTATTGCACATTCAATATTATATCTCAGTTGAAATCACTTGGAAACATTAATCAATCTGGTTTACTGGTCCAGGGATGTGGCAAGTAGTCAGGGTGAATTAGTGATGAAGTCTGAGGAACTTTAAAGACATATTTGTAAAATGGTATTGAAAGTGTCTGAGACTGTTTTTTCCCAGTAATTTTCAAAATGAAGAATGATCATTTCAATGTAGGCAAGAATGATGTTCAAAAATCAGAAAATGTTTATGTATTTTCTTATTTAAAAAAGGGTGTTCCCATATATGTATATATATAACTGATTCATTTTGTTGTGAAGCTGAAACTAACATACCATTGTAAAGCAATTATACTCCAATAAAGATGAAAAAAAAAAAAAAAAGGGTGTATGAGCCAATGTCTAAGTAGGAGCCAGATCAGCAGAGGAGTGAGAGGGCTGTGCCTTTGAATTAACCTTCACCAAGACTCCTTACCTTAGCACAGGCCAGAATAATGAATGTGAGGTGTGTATGGGTTACCCAATGTGCAGCTAAATGCTATCAGTCCTTCAAATCACAGTATTTAGGATTGCTAGATTCAGCAAACAAAAATACAGGATGTCCAATTAATTTGAATTTCAGAGAAGCAACAATTAATGTTTTTAGTATATGTATGTCCCATGTAATCTGAGGGACATACTAATACTGAAATGTTTGCTGTTTATCTGAATTTGAGTTTAATTAGAATTCCTGTGTTTTATTTGGCAACATCCTATTATATGGAGATTTTGTCCTATGAGGCTTCCTCTAAATTTACTCTTGGCTCAATTTTTCTTAGAAAATCATGTGTGCAGCCACTATACTGAAAACCTCCTGGTTCCATCTCATACACAATTTTCCATCTATGATACCTAATCTGTGTTACTCAATGCTGGGAATTGCTTCCTGCATCATCCATCTACCATGGGCTGCTAGATCTCTGAGGGATATATTGAAATTCATAAGAAATTTAAAAAAATATTACCTTTGAAGTTTATCCAGAATCAAAAGATTCAGGCAAGAATCTCTGTATCCTGAGCTAGCCTAGGCATCAATCTCTAAAAATGAACTCAGAGAAAATACCAGACCTTAACAGAAACAGTATTTCAAAGAAATAGATCAAACTTAATTACTCTAACACATCCTATAAAATATATTTTCTTAAGAAACAGAATACAGATTCCAAAATATCTAAAATGTCTTTCTGATAGGGACAGAAAAAAGGGACAAAGCAGGTGGTTAAATAATTAATTCCACTAAAGGATTGTAAGGAGAGAAAAAAATATGGGAGACCTGTAATTTAATGATCACTCAAGAAAACAGGCTTAACAACTAAACCAAGCAGGCTTGCTTAGCAACAAAATCATGCAACAGAAGCATGGGACATGCGCCCAAACAATAAAACAATGGTGGAAAGAGACCCACATCTTGTTCAGTGAGGACAGTAAGTTAGTGGTTCTTAGGATATGCTGCTCTGCCTGCACTAAAAACAAAAATATAGAGAAAGGTGACATTATATTGAAACCTGAAATGATTTACCGTATTTTAGTATTTGTTACTAAACTATTTCTAAAGTGCCATGACAGTCCCAGTTTGACCATTTAGGTACAAGAAAACTCCCCTGCCCAACTTGAAGGAGCAGCGGATGATGGAAGTTTGACATCTATTCAAGAATGAGGAATAAGGTGGTCTTCTTACCCTCCTCATTTTTCTTTGATTGTAAAACTGTAGCCCACTAAGTTCTCAGGGTATCAGTCCCTTGCCTGCCTGCTTGCATCTCTCACAAGCTTATATCTCTATACTAATTAACTCTTTCCTTACCTGTCATTCTGCCTCTCACTGAATTCTTTCTGTGTCAAAGCAGGAGAACCTATGCTTTAAAAGTCCCAAGACATATTCTGTGGGTTCATTTCCAATAATATTTAAATTTATAACAGAATAAAGTAATCATGAATAGATTATAAATCTGAAAAAGAAGTCATAGGACAACACAATATTTTAAAGCAATAAAAACAGTAAGTAGCAGAGTAGATATTGCAGTAAAAGTAAATTAATGAAATAAAGCTAATGTAAAACATTCTCCCATTATTCAGAGAAAAAATGTGAAGAACTAAACTTGAAGAATGAAAATAGAAACACTGAAAATACATTGAGGTAATTCAATCAATTATTAAGGAAGAGGGCAAAACAGACAACAAACATGTAGATAACAATTAGAAAGGCACAAATACATTTATCTTTATGTAAAAATTATATCATTATAAAACTGAAAAGCCCAAGTGAATCAACTAATTGAAACATATACTACTTCTGTTCATGATTTTACTATTCTTTATAAAAATATTTGTGAAAAAATAATGCACAAATATTTATATATTTAGTTAAAAATGTAACTGTGGACATTTAAAAATATATAATAATGAGTTTATATTTATATAAATATTTTAGAAGTCAAAATGGATTAAAATTTCAACTTTAAGTTAGTATAAAATGAAAAAGTGAACTTGAATTGATGTTTCACAAGAGAAAAAATATATGTGACTATTTAATCAACTATTAACTGGACCCAGTTTTAGGTATTTTACTCATTTTCCATACATTTATTTATTTCAACCACTCTATGAGTTAGTTCATATATCGTTATCTACTTTTAACAGTCAAAGAACCTAAGGTACAGAGTGGTTAAGTAGCTTGATAAAGTTAGAGATAATTTGCAGTGGAACTGGAATTCAATCCCTGTCATTTTGGCTGGAGAGTCTTTTCTCCTACTAATGTGTGTACTACACCTATACATTTACCTTTACTATTAAAGTGAACAGTATTTTTCTATTTTTTACATATATAAATGATACATATTATATCATTTATATAATGGGTGAAACCAAGGGTTGACAAGAAAACAGTTTTTTGAAAGTGCTTTTTTTTCCCCACTATATTATAAAGGAAGTGATTTAGTAACATATATCATGATCCTTTAATGTTTGTACTTTTTGATCAAATAATTTCCTTTCTAATTTTATATCAAAGTAATAATAGTAGACTTCTAAAATAGCTACACATTTTTTAATCACACTTATTAATGACATTGTACTTTGGGACAGTGAATAAATGTTCAATAATAAAATAATCCTTAAATGATGATGTGTTAAGAGAGTGGACAAGTACAGAGATATTAGTGTGGTACGCAGAATTCTAAAATGACCCCTGACCAAGATTTCCTGCCCTAACCCCCAGGGCTCTGAATAAGATGTGATATCATGCCTGTGATTATGTTAGCTTATATGACAAAATAAATGTTGTGCCTATTTTAAGGTTACAAATCAGTTCATACTGAGTTAATTAAATGGTAGATTATGTAGATGGGCCTGATCTAATCACATGAATCCTTTAAAGCAGAGAGTTTTCTTGGCTGATCACAGAGGGGAAATTAGAGAGATGTAAAGCAAGAAAAAGGTCTGTTGTGACCTGCTGGCTTAGTGACTTCTCCACAACAGCCAGAATGATCTTGCAGGTAGATTCTCCCATTATAGCCCAGGTTAGAGCCCGGCCTGAAAAATACTTGGATTTGTCTTGTGAAAACCTCAGTAGACAACTCAGTTGAATCTGTCCAGACTTCTGAACTATAAAACTGTGAGTTAATAAATAGGTATTGTTTGAAGCTGCTAAATATGTGGTAATTTTCCATGCAGAGATAGAAAACTAACACAATTAAAAATCATTATTTCAATGAAACTTAATAGAACATAATAGTTTAATATTATGTACCATAATAATAGTATCATGAAATGATAAGAATATAAAAATAAACATATGACTCAAACAAATCCAAACATTGATAGGAAAGGAAACATTAATATCATTTAACTATGAGGAATAGAATTGCTGTTCATTTATTTTAAAATGCCTTTGGGCAAGTAACTACACTCTCACTCTATCTTGAAAATGGGGCTAATAGTTGTATCTATCTCATAAGGTTGGTTTAGGTTTAAATGAAATAATTCATGTATAGCACTAAAGATAGTGTCTACCAAGTAGCAAGTGTTCAATAAACATTAGCTAATATAATAATTGTTTAGTAATATTGGTCAAAGTATATTAAGGCCTTCAGTTACCATGATAGGAAAAATAGCACTGCATTGGGGTTCTCCATCCTCAGGTATAAACTATTGAGTTATGCAATTGTTATACTCTTGTTAAGTATTTTACACGTAATATTTTATTATATTACATTTTAAAAGTAAAAATAAAAAGTTATTACTCTTTATTCTGTCATTTATCCTCAAGTTATCTTTTTTGGTATAAGTTACTTTATTTGGAAAAAGGTAAATTAAATATTAATTTAAATAACCCCATACTCTTCTGTACAGTGTTTCCACTTTCCCATTTGTTTCCATTGATGTATTAAACCAATAGAATTATTTTCCATAAAATAATGGAAAATAACTATTTTTCTATAAAAATAGTTATTATTGGGACTTATGTTAAATTAGCATGTCAGGGAAGCTGTCTCTGAGAAACAGATATTTGAGGGGATAAATGAATATTATTGATGAAAAGAATGAGAAGGTGGAGATGAATAAAGGAAGGGATTTTCATTTCATTTATTTTTATCATTAGTTTAAAAATTTTGGTTGGTGAATATTTCAAAGTTATTTTATTTCTTTTTAAACTCCTTTATAGACAGTAATAACTTGCTGTTATCTAATGAAGAATCATCTAAATCTGATTATAAAAGTGGTGTCACATCAAACTCTCTTTGTGATAATATGTTATATGTCTTTACTTCCTACTGCTGATTTACTGGAATTATTTTAGCCCCTGATCATTTGCACATCAATGGTTGCTATAATCTAGGCAGGGTTGTTATTTATTTGCCCAATTAAGATGCAGAAGACAGTTCCTCAACACTGTCTATTTCAGGAGGCATGTGAACTATTTACACTTTGCTATGTGATTCTTAATATTTTGAGGGAGACTAATGACTTATTTAATTAGTAGACTAGATGAAACCAATTTGAACTGTCAATTGCTACAATTTCTAGTCAATTTTTAATTTTTTTCTATTTTTATAGCTATTATTAATATATAAAGGACCTTTTTGTTGGATGTTGTCTTTATTCATGATTTATGGAATTGTGTATGTGTGAGGTACATAGGAATATACCACACAAAGTGTTTAAAATGTGGCCCTTTATCTATTTAATTTATACCACACTCATGTTAATAATATTGCCAGAATATTTTGATGTATATTATACATTTTTATTTGATATTGCTAAGAGCTTGTCTGAAATATATTTATCAACATTTGAAATAATGTTTAAAATTTGGAATAGTTTTATTGATCATACATGATCATGTATTTGGAGAAAGAATATCACTAGTACAGACTTCAGTACTGACTTCTGGAATTTCAAACCAACTATCCAACTGACATTTTTATCTAGATATCCCACAACTCAAACTCAACATACCCAAAGTCAGCTCTTATTTCCCTACCTCTAATCTGGTTCTCATTTAGTATCAATATTATAACGAAGTACATGAACTATTTCACGTCAACCAATCAGAAAACACTTTGCACCTTACGTTGTATTTAACAGTGACCCAGTTCCATTAATATCACCACTGAAACTTATCTCTTATCCAGGCTCACTGTCTTGGTTCCAGCCCCCTCTGTCTTTTGAAGGAATATAACATCAGCTTTTTAACTGATTTCTAAAGATTTCTATCTCATTTCATTATTATCCACAGGATTGTGAGTGGCCTTTCTGCAATATATCTTATCTGGTTAATTTCTCTGTAACATATTTCCATATCCACCCCTGCCACTTAAACTATAGGCTATAAAATTATCCTTCTTAAACATTTATTCTATGTTTTCCAAGGTCTGCCCCTCAAGTTTCCTCTTTTGCCTCATCCTCATTCTGACACTTTGAGGCAATCATACTTAACACTTAAAGTTCTTTGAAAACATCTCTGGATCCTTGCCCTCTGCCTGGAATGTTTACCTAAACCTCCTTCACTTCTTCTTTCATCTTCCTAAAAATACTATTTTGTCTCTAAGATTCTGCTTAAACAAGTTTGCTTGCCCACACCTAATTCTCTATTAGCTACTGGGAAGAATTGATACTCTCTCTTTTATACTCAAATACACACTGGACATTGTGTTAAGTTAGTTATACCTTAATAAATTTACTCTGGATGGTGAAGAAACAAACCATTCAGCTCTGTATAGAGATCATTCTCTCTGCCCCTTTCATGGAGTTCTATCATGAAAGTTCCAATCTTGCCCTGGCCTCTAAATAGTTTCTTCACACATATGTGCTAATCAGTACTCAGATGAAGACGTCAGAACCTTCTGCACACATCTGTAACTTTGTCCCTGTTCAGCTTTCTCTTCCTGGTATTCTGCCTTGATAATTCTAGCCCCCTTAGGTTCCCCAAGACAATAAACTCTCTCAACTCCAGTAGTTCAACAGTCTTTCTCTTTCTCTAGATTCTTGGTCCTTCCAAACTCCTGCCTACTCTCCACCCCCATTTTGCAACTTGATAACTCAGCAAGTCAGAAGCTGGGACAGTTGTGGGGCTTAATCCATTTATTGCCTTTCTTTCAGGAATCACTGTCCACACTGCCTGTTGTTTAATGTCTGAAAATCATTTTCTCATTTATATGTTTACTTTGTATTTTGCTTTGGTGGGAAGTCTGAATTTAACCTCTGTTACTAAAATATCCCCCTGGAAGCAGATGTCTACTCAGTGTATGTTCCCTCTAAGCATTTTCTGAATTCCTAAACTGCCCAGGGAAAGAGTTTAAGAAGTTAAGTAGAACAATTCTTGTAAAGAGAGAGAATTTTCAGCTGTTTTATGGCTCTGAGAGGGCGAAAACAAAAAACCCGTAGTTCTGTATGCCAGTGAAAAAGGGTCCTGTTGAATGATTTCTGCTGCAAATTGGAATCCCCTAAATTGCTATTCCCCAGAAGTGGAAGCAAACCAGAGGTAGACAAGGTCTTGCTAAAAATGTAGTCCAGAAGTGGGACAGATCATCTGATTGGTTATTTTGATTTGTGCCATTCTATCTACTTTCCAGAGCAAAAAGTGAATTTTCTCTGGAAGAAGATAGCAACACCCAGACATTCTGCAATGTTTCTTACATAATGTACAGAATCCAACAAAATGTTACCAAGTATACCAAGAAAGAGGACCAAGAGAATATTATAAAAAGAGATAGCTACACATAAAGACAGGTACAGAGAAACGATGGCATTATTTGCATTTTCAAACATGGCTTCTAAAATAATATGACTGATATACCCATGAAAATAGATGAGAAGGTAGAGAATTTAACTAGAGAACTGAAATAAAAATCAAATGAAATTATAAAAATATAAATTCAAAAATTAAAATTAAGGACACAATAGATTAATTCAAATACATATTGAGCACAGGAGACACAACATTAGTGAACTGGAAAATATTCAAGTTGAAACACTGAGAGCTAAAAAATTAAAAGTACAAAAAGAGACTTTGTGTTAATTAAAAGGTCTAACAAACAAGTAACTCAAGTCTTAGGGATGAAGAGAGTATATAGGACAAAAACAACCAAAAAAGGTGATATGTCTGCCCACTTAATCATCCACATTTTTACTTAACCTGAGTAGGTATAGTATATGTTTGTTTACTGTCTATAAAAATTAATTACATAAAGTGCAAAGTTTAAGAAAAATAAAGATGTGAGTCCTCAGATAAGATGTACATTATGAGAACTGAGCTGGATAAAGAAAAATAAATTCATATCCAAAATATGATATTTGGGCTTCCCTGGTGGTGCAGTGGTTGAGAGTCTGCCTGCTGATGCAGGGGACACGGGTTCGTGCCCCGGTCCGGGAAGATCCCACACGCCGCAGAGCGGCTGGGCCTGTGAGCTGTGGCCTCGGAGCCTCTGCGTCCGGAGCCTGTGCTCCATAATGGGAGAGGCCACAACAGTGAGAGGCCCGCGTACAGCAAAAAAAAAAAAAAAAAAAAAAAAAAAAGATATTTGTATGGGATGGAGTTATTTTACAACTGGACTGGGAATGCTCTATTCTTGTCTTTGGGGACCTTGGGATTTCTTAGACTCTGGGCTAAGATAAGAGTAGTGGGGTTTATGACCTGCTTTTTTAAGGCTGAACCCCCCTGGCAACTCCCAAGGCCAGTTTGTTTACTGATGATTTCACCGGCATAGCATAATTGGTCAGATGGCATGACTTGAGCAAAGGGGTGTAAAGGACTCCACTGGAACTTCTGCCTTGTGTTTTCCTGAAGCCAAGATTCATTGCACAGATTTTGGTGATTCAAACTGAAGTTTGTCAATACGTCAATAAGGACCCTGGTAAGCTTGCATCTGGATGTTTCTAAGACCTCTAATGATTTCCTGCATTCTCTTCCTCTTGCTTTACCTTATCCTTTGCCTTTAAATAGAAACCTTAGGTTTGTCTGCTATATGGATTCTTGTGAGTCTTTTCAAATATATAAACTTGTGGAATTTTTGTAGTAGTTAAAATATAAAATATTAGAAATGAAGAAAAATCGTCAAAAATACCAATGATAATGAAAGATAAGAACCATATTTGACTGACAGTCAATCCCTTGTCAGAGACAATAGACATTATAAGTAAGCTGAATATTGTTTTCAATATGTAGAAAAATTGTTTCTTGGAATTTTGTAGAACCAAATTATTTTTAAGGTATTGGATAAAATAAAGACATTTTCAAGCACAAAGAGACACATTTGTTTTCTCACATTTACTCTAATAAATATTAGAAAATTTTAGGAAAATAATGAACCCAGGAAAATGTCATAAGTTCTAAAAGAAAAATATGGAAAACACACAATTATATTACATATATCAATAAAGCCAATTATTAACTGTAAAAATGAATATTTTTACTTTGGAATATAAAACAATATCATGAAGGTAAAGTATACAGTGTAACGTCATTAACAATTAGAAAGCAGTTAGAAATATTGAAAAACTATTCTTTTATAAAATATCATATTTCAATATATGATTAAAATGTAATAATTTTAGTTTATAGAAACAATACCTTTTATTACTTCCTTTAGTCTGTGTTGCCTAGGACAACAGTTTTGTCAGGTTTTTTTCTTTTGTTCATTTTATTTATTTATTTACTAAGAATGTATTTTCTTGGGTTTAATAAATAGAATTTTAGATTAAAAGCACTTTCAATCTATCATTTTATTATTTTGGGGCTTTCATTGTATATGATAAAACACTTAAAGACAATGTGTCTATCTGTTGTTAAGGTTGTCGTTTTGTTTTAGTTTTTCTGAGCTATGTCTAGTGGTGGATTTTTTTGTATTTATACAGTTGATATTTTTTAAAAATCTTGAAATTTCTAAGCCATTATTTCTTCCAATATTTCTTCTATCTCATATTCTCTTTCTCTTTTTATGAAACTACAAAAATATATACATTGTTTTTCTCTATTTCCCTGTCTTGTTTTTTTACTTTATTTTCTTTTGTTTTTTGCTCAATGTTTTATATTGAATATATTGTTTTAACCTATATCCCAATTCCCATTAAATTAATTTCTGCTTAGACAATCTGCTCCTACATCTAATTTTTGCATTCTAAATTTCAGTCTTTGCATTGTTCAGCTCTATAATTTTTAAAAATATATGTTCAAATTTTCTCCCCTGAAGTCACCATTTTGTAAGTCTCTTAATCATTCTTTTATGCTTTAAAATATATATATATATGTGTATATATGTATTTATATTTTATATATATATATGTCTGTTGACAACATTATCTAGATTTACTTCTTATTTATTTTTTAAAATAAATGTGTTTATTTTTGGCTGTGTTGAGTGTTTGCTGCTATGCATGGGCTTTCTCTAGTTGTGGTGAGCGGGGGCTACTCTTCACTGCAGTGTGCAGGCTTCTCTTGTTGTGGAACATGGACTGTAGTCATGTGGGCTTCTGTAGTTGCAGCACGTGGGTTCAGTAGTTGTGTTTTGCGAGGTCTAGAGCGCAGGCTCAGTAGTCGTGGCACACGGGCTTAGTTGCTCTGTGGCATGTGAGATCTTCCCGGACCAGGTCTCGAACCATGTCCCCTTCATTCGCAGGTGGATTCTTAACCACTGCACCACCAGGGAAGTCCCTATCTAGATTTTCTTTGGGAGTATTTCAATTTTTTTTTTTCAGGCAAGTGTCTCATCTCATATTTTGTTATGAAATACTGTAAAGATATTTTGAAGCTCTGGGTGATATTACTTCTCACCAGAGAAGATGTATGTACTTTTACTTTTCGTATGTACCTATGCTTGGGTACCTACCATCCCCACAGAAGTAATAAATTATTGGGATAATTTAAACCTAGGCTTCAGTTGTTATGAGGAATGGACTGTTTCTGATTTGCCCTTTCTCTTTAGATACAGACACTTAGTACCCAAATTAATGTTGGGATATTTATCAAATATCTTTATTTTTGGTGGGAACTTAACTTAAATAGTAGCCTCCCAGCCTGTAATTCTTTGAAAGTACTGCCCAGATTCTCAGCTTCTCAATCACTGCTTTAGGCAATGGCTATCATCTCAGATGGAAATATTGCACACAGTGACAGGCTTGACTTTCTTTGCTTTCCTTCCTTTTAGGATCTTTATTTAACAAACCTTTCTATCTTGAAGGCACCCCAATATTTTATATCAATTAGTACTAATATTGTTTTTTTAATATTTCAATAATTAGCTCAAAACCCTCTGGTCTACCATTTTCAGCTGAACAACATCTCTGTAAAGTGGCATGAACAAAGATGATGTGATATTTGTGCAGAGTTAGAGCAAAGGAATAAAAATTATCCAGAAGCTAATGCAGAGAATACTTGATTTATTATGAAGTATAAGTCAGGAAATGGTGGATCATTCAAAACTGTTGTTGCCATTATTGGTTACACAGCTGAATATTAAATTAGATGACTGAATTTCACCATGCACAATATAAATTTCAGACATATTAAAGAATTAAAAGCCCATTCTAAATGACATAGAATAAAATAAATGATAATATTTCTATAATTTTCAGGAAGAGAAGATATTCTAAAATAAAGATTCATACACACAAAAATGGAACTGCAAGAAAACACTGACATAGTTAATGTCACACATTAAATTTTAAAATATCACACATGTCAAAAGCCACTACAGACAAGATATAAAGGCAAGCCAGACACAGGAAAATGATTTTTCTCTTGCAATTAACACCAAAATACATATACAAAATGAAAAATCTGAATTGTAGGAAAATATTCAAAGAGAATGGATATGTAAGCCACAGTAGAAAAACACATAGGAGATGATGAATCATTAGTATTTTACAGAAATTTAAGTTAAAACTATAGGACACTATTCCCTAGCCATCAGAATAGCTAAAGTTAGACATTAAAAGTATTGGTAAGTTTTGGAGAAAGAATTTTCTCACATTGATCATGGGTATATAAATTGGTACATCAGTTTTAGAGACAACTTGATACTTTATGAAAATTCATAGATGCCTTGTATCCAAAAATGTAGAAATTCCTTTTAAAGTATGCATCTTAGAGAACTTTTACCACATACATTCATGAAAATAATATAGAATATATTTATTTTAGAATCTTTCTTTATAAAAAAATGGAAATAATGTAAAAGACCATCAAATCAGAATAAATAAATAGATTATGAAATATTCTGGAGTACCTCAGTTCTTTTGGTATCAATTTTCAATTAGAGGAGAACCCCTTCCCCAAAAGGGGTTCTGCATTGCCACACTTCTTCATGAATTTTCTTCAGAAACAGTCCAAAGCAGGAAGCTATAATTAGACCTGACTGTTCCTTTTGCCCTGTGTGACCTCACATCTTTTGAAGCAGGAAAAAGTAATACATACTGACCATGCTTTTCAGTTAGCTCTGGACATCCATTTCCCAACTAGGCATTGTCACTCTCCAATCAGTTCCCATTATAAAACTGAGTTTTAATACCATGTTTTTCTCCACAGCTTATTTCATTTTATTTTTTAAAAAAATTAACTAGACAAGACATATGAGCATCATGAAGCCTTAAAGCAGTAACTAGAATTGGTCACATTTTAAGTCTGTGGTGTGTAGAGGGAGGGGTTTAGAGAAATACAGAATGTAATGGAGTTTATTCTCTTCCTTTCCTTGTATATCCCCATAGATGATAATATGCTCCCTTTTTCTTATGCTTTGGTTCATTTTACTGGCATCTAGGGTGTGAAGACAGCTGAAGCTAAAGATCAAGAATGAGAAGAAACAGCAGAAGGTTTACTCACTTCTTGTTTTACCTTGTAAATCTTCTTTTGGCAACACAGAAGCAGACCAGGAGATTAAGAATTAAAAAAAAAAAAATAAGATGAGGAGGGGAATAGAGGTTTAGTATTCACAGTCAACAGTTGTATTTTGATATTGAGAAGGGACATGACATGGAAGAAAGGTGGGAATTTACAGGAGCAGCCAAAGATGTATCTTCTGATTGCTTCTGCTTCTTCGGATCTTAGTTTTTTGTGTTTCTCTTCAGAGTCATTTCTATACTAACCACTTGCTAATTTTTGATTAATTTTTGCTATACTCAATTTTTTCTGAATTGCCTTTTGGCAATAGAGGTCCTTCTTTCTACTAATGTATATTATGAAATATCTTTCATAGAAATATTTCCCAAAAGAGAAAAAAAGTATCTGAAGTGATTTAGTGTGAAAAAGATTGTGATGAAAATGGGGAGATTTGACTTCTGGCCCTATTTTATTTTATGAATTAAATACTCCAGCAATAATGTTCATGTAAGACACAGAGAGTCTGCTGAACAACGTTTTTTTTCTCATCTGGGTCACTTCCTGATGCTGAATGCTCTCTGGAAACTCTAAAGAAATTTTTAAAATTCAGAGATATGTCTGAACCACAAATCAGTTATAATGGTTTTACTAAACTGTTATTTTTAGATACAATTCTACATTTTTGTTTTTTCTGGGGATTTAGAGCGTATAGTATACTTTTGATTAAAATTGATGTTAGAAATATTTCAGAATACCGGTTCTAGATTTGGTGGTTCAGATAATCAGTTTGTTATTAAGACAAGTTATTTAAACTTTTTTTTTCTCCAGTATCAATAATTCTAAAATGAAAAGTTTGAACTTAACTATTATAAAACTACTTCAGAACCACTCTGACTCTTCTTGCTTCATCTAGCATGATTTCATACTTGAACCTACTTTCATTTTAGATATTTCATGTTATATAAAATACAGTAATTCTCTATATTTTAATTCAATGTTTAAGTTAAAAAATTAATGAATTTAATGCACACATTATTTATTTTACACATTGAAACAATTTTCCTTTAAATTTATTTTCTTTTATTTATTTTATTTTTGGCTGAATTGGGTCTTCATTGCTGAGTGCAGGCTTTTCTCTGGTTGCAGAGTGCAGGGCCACTCCTCATTGCAGTGCACAGTCTTCTCATTGTGGTGGTTTCTCTCGTTGTGGAGCATGGGCTCTAGGTATGCGGGCTTCAGTAGTTGTGGCACACGGGCTCAGTAGTTGTGGCTCGTGGGCTCTAGAGTGCAGGCTCAGTAGTTGTGATGCACAGGCTTAGTTGTTCTGCGGCATATTGGATCTTCCTGGACCAGGGCCGAAACTATGTCCCCTGCATTGCAAGGAGGATTCTTAACCACTGCGCCACCAGGGAAGCCCAAAACAATTTTCAATTCATACATTTTTATCGTTACAGAAGTATAGGTCTGAAAATGATTCCATTATTTTCTTCATAATTCCCAAGACTTCGAGAAATGGAAATACTAATTTATCTCAAAACATCAGAATGTAGCCAAAGAAGCATTCTAAAAATAAGAATCTGTAATCTTAATGTGTTTTGTTTCCAATTAAATCACCTACTAAGCAATAGGAAATTCTAGTAGTAAGATTATTAAAATGTGATATTCTAGAAACGGAAGAGAAGTTTTCATTGTCTAAATGATTTGGATACAGACCTCTGGTTTAATAGCTTTGGATTTCTTTCATTGCAAAATTGTATTGCATCTCTGTAATTTTCCTTTTTGGCACAGGGGACAGGTGTTCTACAGATGGAGAGACAGTTGTGGTTTTATGGGACCTCCTCTCCAAAGCACATTAATATTTGTCACTCACAGGGGTCCTCTTTCTAGAAATGACAAATTCCCTCATGCACACTTACTGTCAAAAAAGACTTTAGGGTCTGTGAAAAGAGAAGAGATGGTTTACCTTTACTGAGTGTGGGATGGTGGGTGAAGGGAATTTCGTGATGCAATCTAGATATTGATTATATAAGAAAGTGGTTTCTTGATCACATGTACTTATGGAAAAGAGGCTATGGTTGCAACACATACTAATTATAGCCCTAGAATGAGCCATCCCCATCCTCACCCTCCACCCCAACATACTCACAAACAAGAGGAGAAAGGCATGCCATGTAAACAGATGAGAGATCTCTGGTGATAGTGATAGAAGTTACAAGACATCTGTGGAAATGATGAGAGAGATTGAAGTGAGATCTACAGCTCCATTTATCCGCCCACAAGACCACTTTGCAGACCAGGCTTGACCCGCTTTCAGCGAACTAGGTCAATAACATGGTTCATAAAACCCCGTGGGCAGCAGTAGGTGTGGAATAATTACTAAAAAGCACTCCTCAGCCATACAGTTGCTTGGGTAGAATAGATGAATCAGGGGATTTGATTAGTTCCTTTTGTGTCCATAACCCCTGATACTCTTTAGTTAACTGAAACTTTCAGTAAACCCACTTGATAACTGGGCTCCTTGCGGTAAGAGTATCAGAACCAGAGTGTTTTGCTAACCAAGTTTTAACTTGTATTCCAAATTTTGCATCACATTCTAGATATAATAATTTTGTTTACAAATGGGAGAAAATTTTGAAATATTAGCTGTTAGTGAAATTTTTAAAAAATGCTTTGTGGTTATTCCACAGGAAAATCATGTTCAAGAAAAATCTACCTCTTAGGAAATATGTTTCTTAGCCAGAGCAAGAACTAATACATTTGACTGAACATTTTAAAATTCAGCTTTGTCTTTTTGGTAATATATTTCATCTTAAAAATATAAGAAAACAGTGAATTTATGTTTTTGCAGAAGAAATTTAGGAAAAGGGTACTCATTTTAGTGGTGAAAATAAAGAATCAGTACCAGATCTAAATATCCACTAGAAAAAGCAAACAAAGAAACAGATAAATGAAAAACACAAAGAGAAAGATCCTAGTTTTGTTCCTCCACAAAACACTCAGTCTTTATTCTTGCTAAATAGTAAACAGTTGTTAAATATTTTTCCTGGTCACTGGAGAGGGATCTGGATGAAAGAGCACAATCACAATCTAATTAAAATAGGAAAATAAAACCTCACTAATAAGAACAACAGTATTTCTTTGGTATTTTCTGAAATATGACTTAAATAAAAATTTGGTACCATGAGATTATTAAAGAAAAACAGTCATTAAAGATATAATCGTCTTCAAATTCAATTCTTTTCCTTATAGTTTTTAATTTATAGGAGAAGTATATGATTGCAAATTTCAATTTGAGAACTTTAAGTTAAAATGCAAAAATAAATGCTTAAAAATAATAATATTTAGGTAAATTTATCATCTAAATTAACATAACATTTTGGTACATATATATTTTATGTGATGGGGAGCACAGGTATAAAAGCTG
The DNA here is from genome assembly GCF_964374135.1 of Grampus griseus. Taxonomy (NCBI): domain Eukaryota; kingdom Metazoa; phylum Chordata; class Mammalia; order Artiodactyla; family Delphinidae; genus Grampus; species Grampus griseus. The sequence goes on from NC_139012.1 coordinate 52,234,865, forward strand.
CAGTCTGTAATGTACTCTAAGCATCATTATAAGATTAAATAAAAATGCAACTTTCAAACTATGCTGGATTTAAGTAAATAATTAGCACTATACCAGATTAATAATCAAATATAGTACAATTAATGTCCATTTTAATGAAAATTTCCATTTTCCTGTGTCTGGTCCTTTCATCAATTGTTCAGTATCTAATATTAAGAAGTAATCACTGACTTCAATCTCCTGTGTCTGGTCCTCCATTCAATTGTTCAATATCCAATATTAAGAAATAATCTCCGACTCAAATCTCCAGGTTTCCCTTGCAGTTTCAGTGATAGGGAGCAACTTGTTAGTGTGATACTGTGCTCCTAATTAAAGGCTGTACACCTAATCAGAGTCAGCATGGCAAAGACATGAATCTGCAGATTAACCTCTCTGAATACTAATTAACATGAGAAAACATCGAGCACCAGTCCTAATTCACGGTAGATGATCTAGAAGCATTATGTTATTGGAATGTCTGTTTGATCTGAAATTTTATTTACAGGGAATGATATCAAAGGTCACATAATTTTGAAAACCAGTCTGTATATACTTAATTAAACATATCAAGTTTAAGTACCAATCCTTCAAACATTAAAAAAAAAAAATTAGTATATGCTGGCTATGATTGGTGATTAAAAAAATAACAAGTATTTATTACTAATACTAGGTAGTCAGCATAATCTTCCAAATCTAAAATTATATATTAAAAATAGTGTTAAAAATTAAGTAAATTAATTAAAAACCTGGATTTGCTATGAATAGTAAATAGCAACTCAAACCTAAGTTTAATTTTTTTAGATATTTTGAAATCCCACAAATAAATCTAAAGCACAGCACATTTTTTTAAAGTTTTCAAAATCATTGAAGTTATTCTTTATGAAGTAAAAAGTGATATAGAAATGGAAACCAAAAAATCAAAATTAAATGTTCCCAGCAATCCCACTACTGGGCATATACCCTGAGAAAACCATAATTCAAAAAGAGTCATGTACCAAAATGTTCATTGCAGCTCTATTTACAATAGCCAGGAGATGGAAACAACCTAAGTGTCCATCGTCGGATGAATGGGTAAAGAAGATGTGGCACATATATACAATGGAATATTACTCAGCCATAAAAAGAGACGAAATTGAGCTATTTGTAATGAGGTGGATAGACCTAGAGTCTGTCATACAGAGTGAAGTAAGTCAGAAAGAGAGAGACAAATACCGTATGCTAACACATATATATGGAATTTAAGAAAAAAAAAATGTCATGAAAAACCTAGGGGTGAAACAGGAATAAAGACACAGACTTACTAGAGAATGGACTTGAGGCTATGGGGAGGGGGAAGGGTAAACGGTGACAAAGCGATAAAAAGGCATGGACATATATACACTACCAAACGTAAGGTAGATAGCTAGTGGGAAGCAGCCGCATAGCACAGGGAGATCAGCTCGGTGCTTTGTGACCGCCTGGAGGGGTGGGATAGGGAGGGTGGGAGGGAGGGAGACGCAAGTGGGAAGAGATATGGGAATATATGTATATATATAACTGATTCATTTTGTTGTGAAGCTGAAACTAACATACCATTGTAAAGCAATTATACTCCAATAAAAAAAATAAATAAAAAATAAAGGATTTCTGGCAAAAATAAAATAAAATAAAATAAAATAAATGTTCCAAAATCTCATCAATTGGTTTTACAAAAATACACAAGTATAAATGAATTATTTATTTATTTTTTACTCACTCTGCCAGAGTATTTCAGGAATCTTTCCCTTGGGCAGAGTCATTTTCAACACTAACAATATGAGTGTTCTTTATATTTATGAATAAAGTAAAAAATAATTAATTTTTTTTTTAATTTCTAAAATATACTACAACAAGGCTCTAACATCCAGTAAGAGAAGGATACATATAATGTGCTACCACATTTCTATGGCAATTCTCTCAGTTCAAGAGTTATCCGTCTTTATTCTTCATTCTTTTATTACAGAATGAAATTGGCTGCTATGAATGGCTGCTAAGTTAAGGAAGTTGTGATTGGGTATGTTATCATCATGGCCCAATATTTCTGCTCCTGAGTACACCATAAAAGAGGCAGAAAACATTATAATTTGAACTGTAGACCTTGGCTAGTGTTGAGAAAGTGAAGTTTCAGAGGTATTTATACTCATGAATGGAAATTCACCTCATCAGCAGAGAAGTGGATAAGCACTGGCTGTTGTCCTGGATAGAGTAAAATGTGAAGAAAAGGACATTCTTTGACTAGTTTCTGTGAGTTGGAGTCCTTCCTCAAACTTTCATGAGCTAGGTACTATACAAGCTGGAGAGGAAAACCACCTTCCTTATGGCAACATCCTGAAACTCCCACAGTAAAACTGTTTTTTTCCTTCAAACACATTTTAGAGAAATGTTCTGGAAAGAACCTTGCAAAAATCTTATTCAAACCTGTAACTTTGTAGAGGAGGACCTTAAGCTCTAATAAATGGGTTGCTTATGTAAACTGAGTTTTTCCTTAGCTTTGCAAAAGCTTTTAAGTTTAAATAAGTCCCATTTGTTTATTTTTGTTTTTATGGACAAGACAAAAAGACAACCCTCAGAAAGGTAGAAAATATTTGCAAATGAAGCAATGGGCAAAGGATTAATCTCCAAAATATGAAAACAGCTCAGATGGGCAAGAGGCACATGAAAGATGCTCAACATCACTGATTATTAGAGAAATGCAAATCAAAACTACAGTGAGGTATCAATTTACACCAGTCAGAATGGCCACCATCAAACAATCTACAAACAGTAAATGCTGGAGAGGGTGTGGAGAAAAGAGGACCCTCTTGCACTGCTGGTGGGAATGTAAATTGATACAGCCACCATGGAGAACAGTATGGAGGGTACTAAAAAACTAAAAACCAAACTACCATATGGCCCAGTAATCCCACTCCTGGGCATATATCTGGAGAAAACCATAATTCAAAAAGACACATTCACAACAATGTTCATTACAGCACTATTTAAAATAGCCAGGTCATGGAAACAACCTAAATGTCCATCAACAGAGGAATGGATAAAGAAGTTGCAGTACATATATACAATGGAATATTACTCAGCCTTGAAAAGGAATGAAATTTGGTCATTTGTAGAGATGTGGATGGGCCTAGAGTCTGTCATATGGAATGAAGTAAGTTGGAAAGAGAAAAACAAATATCATATATTAATGCATATATGTGGAATCTAGAAAAATAGTACAGATGACCCTATTTCCAGGGCAGGAATAGAAATGCAGATTTAGAGAATGGGAGTGTAGACACAACAGGGGAAGGGGAGGGTGTGATGAATTGGGAGATTAAGTTTGACATAAATACACTACTATGTGTAAAACAGATAGCTAGTCAAACCTGCGGTATAGCACAGGGAGCTCAGCTTGGTGCTCTGTGATGACCTAGATGGGTGGGATACAGGGGATGAGAGGGAGGTCCAAGAGGGAGGGTATATATGTATACATATAGCTGATTCACTTTGTTGTACAGCACAAACTAACACAACATTGTAAAGCAATTATACTCCAATAAAAAAAGTTAGTTATTCTTTGTCAAGACTGAAATCCAAATCATTTGTTTATTTTTAAAATTAGAACATTTTGCATTTATATCAATTTTGTTGCCATTTAAATGTTTTCATACATACCTCTGCATATAGTATGATATTTACAACAACCTTTTACATGACAAAAAAAATCATGATTTTGTATCTCTACTACATCAGCACAGATACTAAACCTCAGAAAGGTACAGTATATTTGTTGCTCTAAAGAAATTTAGGGTTTATTTTCAGATATCTCCAAATATATTTAACACTTCATAAAGTTTCCCCAAATGTCCAATTCACCAAGACAATATGACTCAGAAACTAAACTGAATTCTGAGAAAAAACTTAAGCTTTTTATTTATGAAAAGCTTTAACCTTGCCAATAACAATACAAGAAATTTCATTTTTCATCTGACTTCAGCCAGTTTCTTATGGATCTTCCCGGAACTGCTCCATTCTCTTTGCCATGGAACTGAGAAAATTGAAGCTATTCATCAATCCCAAAGAGTAGCATGCTAGGGTGTGAAACTTTCAGTGAATTTCTTTTGACCTTGTTTTATTTGGTGATTTAACATAGGTGAAATACACCTAGCTGGTGAAGACTTCAAGGTCATTCTCAGAAAAAAGAAAGAAAAAAAAATGTGTGAACTAATATTGACTGATCATCTCTATTTAAATTTGAGAAATTATAAATCTAATGACAAATTAATGTCTTCAGTGGCATGAGCTATTGTGAGAAACAATGTTTGTGAAAAAAAGTGGTAAGGTTTATTTATTCCTCTATTTCCAATTACCAATCCTTTTATTCTTTTGTGTATATAGTCAATTATAATATTGTATTCTGCCAAATGAACTTGTGAGTAAGTATATGTTTAAATGAGTCCATTAATACTACTGGTAACTAATCTGAAAATAGGTGAGTAAAATCACCTCTATTTATGGAATCAACATACATCTTAGAATTCACCCAGTATCATCTTTTGGCAAGGTGAGCTATTTGATCTCCACATCTTAAATTCTGAGAGTCCTAGAACCAATCCTTATATGAACTAATTGAGTGTGCTTAGACAAAAAATAAAATAACACCTGGTTTTTATTGACCAGTATTGGGGCAGTAAAATCATTGAATGTAATAAGCATACCAAATCAATGATTTAACAAGTTGTATATGTTATATTAAAACGTTGACCGGCAAGTAGATATTTTTTTCTTTTGTTGAGAGAATACTGGCAAAACATTTGCACAAACATGGAGAAAAATTGCTTCACAGTCTCTCCCCTCCCATAAATATTCTTTAACCTTGGAATAACTTTCTTCATATAAAATGATGAAAATGTTTTAATAGCTGATTAAGGCTGTTTTCCCACTTATCTTTAAAGGTATTTTTTCCTGTTGTTTCTTTCTTTTTGTTTGTACTTTACCAAAAAATAATTAATTGCATGAGATTAAAAAGGTACTTATCTTTTTTTCACTGCTGTGGCCTCTCCCTTTGCAGAGCACAGGCTCCGGACGTGCAGGCTCAGCGGCCATGGCTCACAGACCTAGCCACTCCACAGCAGGTGGGATCTTCCTGGACTGGGATACGAACCCGTGTGCCCTGCATCAGCAGGTGGACTCTCAACCACTGCGCCACCAGGGAAGCCCGGCACTTATCATTTTAAGTGTTATAGTTATACACTGTTGAATGTTCAGGGTCATATTTCTGTTTTACATAAAATTTAACCTACAGAATATGACCCTTAGATAAAATGAAGCTAAGAGAATACAAAAGAGATACATTCTTTCCAGCGCAGAAATTGTAAGTCACTTTTCATGAAATATAACAACTGATGATGCATTTTGGAAGTTTAATTCTGTCTTATATTTCTGAATAGGACTTTATTTTCCATGGTAAGATAGATGAATTAAATACATGATAGATGAATAGATGGTTGGATGGTATTCAATTAAGTGAGGTATCTAATTTTTTAAATTTATTTTTTGTAGAGGTGTAAAATAATTTTAAAATAATCTTCAAATGTTACACGTCGATTTTCTTTACAAAAGTTTTTGATGAAAATGTTTCATTTTAATACAAATCAAAAATTCCAAATTATTATAGTTAACAGGTAATAGATTTAAATTTTTTTTTCATTTCCTCTAAAGTGAAATATTCTAAAAGTATAAGTACAAAATGATATTACTAAAGTTAAATGTTCAGTAAGATATAAAAAACATTCCCTGCGGAATGTTACCATCACTGTATTGAAGTGATTTATCTGAAATCTTTGCTTTGAGTTAAATGACTCAAACTGATAAGCTTCATGAATTTGTCAGAAAATATTTTGCATTTTTGCCTTCAAACTAGCAGGTTCCAAGTATTTAACAATTTTATCTGTAAACTCCGACTATGAATCAAAAATTGTAATTTTTCAGACTTACAATAAAACCTTCAGTTCACTCTCAGTGATTTCAGTATGTTTTCTTTTTTTGGCATAAGGATATGATAAAAAAATAATTCGCATTCTCTAAAAATGCCCAAATAGAAATGTTATTTTTACTTCAATGTAACATCACTTCAACATATTGTTCATAAATCAAGTTTTATTTATTTAACATATACTGTTAGCCCTGAATATTATCGTATGAGAAAAAGTAATCTTTGTAGGCATTTCCAAATATGTATCTATGAAACAGATCAAGACCCTATGGGCCTGCCCAGGACAGGACCCTCCCTCCCATGTCCTCTGCCTGCCTTTATCTGTAGGAAAACTTGAGTCGAAGAATAAATTTAATCAGAGAAGTGAGAAAAGCAGAAGCAAAGGAAAACAGTCAAACAAGGCCAAATGAAAATAGTTTAGCCATTAAATAAAGTCAAGAACCTTTATTTCCTCCTCAAGAGCTATAGATAATATTCTGACATACAGCCATATCCTGTGAGCTGTTTTGTTGATACTGAAACCCTCACTAGGTGGAAGAAGTTAACTATCAATACATGATGACCAAACTGTAGCCATGACATAAGCTGTCACAATTCTGAGAACTGGTCTCAAAGAAATGGGAGCAAACCAACCCTGGAACGGAAGATTAACTATACTCCAAGCAATACGATGATGCTGTTCAGACCACTGCATGACCAATTTCAAGATGACTGTCAGAGTTGACTGTGCTATTTCTGCATGTAGCCCCCTTCCTCCGCCTATACAACTGTGAAACTCCCCTTTAAAAACTCTTGCCCACTGATTATCAGTGAGGAGTTGACCTTTGGATGTAAGTCTGCCTTCTTTCCTGGCTGTTGACCTCCAGAATAAAACAAACTTTCCTTTCCACCAATCTTGCCTCTTGAGTATTGTTTTTTCAGTGCTGAGCAGTTAGATCTGAGTTTCGGTAGCATATACTCAAGATCAAGTTATGGAATCTACAAGCTATCATATTGGCTAAAATAGAAAAGAAAAGACCTAGGCGGTAAGGAAAGCACTTTTAAAAGTAAAAATTATTGATCACACAGAAGACAATTTGAACGGTCTTCAATCATGTCTACAGATCACTTACTACAGATAAGGTGCATGGTCAAGTTGTAAGATGCTAATACAGTCTTACAAATTACAAAATGTATAGGTCTATGAAATATGCTATTTACCATCTAGAACAGGTACAAGATTTTCTTATCAGGAAGGTCTTAATATCATTATTCTACATCTCCATCCCTTTCACACATTTTTAATTGCTATACCTTGAAGAAAACAAAGCCTCAAATTCAGTTAAGAACTACATGAAAATGCAAAACATGAAAGAGAAAATGCAGGAATTGGCAGGTTAGTTAAGATAGATTCAGTTTGAAAGAGCATTATAATTTGTGTGCCTCCATTTTCCAATAATCTACAATACATTTGCTGTAACAAATATAGTCTGTTTAAAGTAAATTGGCTACTGAGTGGGAGTACTATTCCTCAACTCCTTTCAGGGTTAGGAAAAGAATCTAAAGGCAGCAATGGAATAGCAACAATAGCTGGATAAGACCTGGAGGCAGGAAAGTGTCTGGCTTGTTTAGGGGAGCTGTGTGTGATTCTAGCTCACTTAGACCACATGGTGCATTGTATAGGTGGTAGGCCAGGCTGTAAGAGGTATGGAAGGGCAGGCTAAGGAATTGGTGTTTATTTTGTTGGCAATGAAAGGAGATAATGGAGGTTTTTAAGCAAAGGAATAAGTGATGAGACCAGTCCAAATTGTAAAAAAACACTGATAAGGTGGTGGATGGCAGATAAGTGTAAGAAACACTTCAATGGTTTCCCTGGTGGTGCAGTGGTTGAGAGTCTGCCTGCCGATGCAGGGGATACAGGTTCGTGCCCCGGTTCGGGAAGATCCCACATGCCACGGAGCGGCTGGGCCCATGAGCCATGGCCGCTGAGCCTGCGCGTCCAGAGCCTGTGCTCCACAACGGGAGAGGCCACAGCAGTGAGAGGCCCACGTACAACAACAACAACAACAACAACAAAAAAAAAACTTCGATTCCTTTTAGCATAAAGGTAGATAAAGAAGCTATAGAAAATGACCTAAAATTATGATTTTTGTTTAAATATTATGCAATACATATGTTAGATGTAACAGATGTGCATACATAACATGGGTATATATTTATATGTACTACACACACACACACACACACACACACACACACACACACACACACTATTGGTAGAGTATCAAGACTAGAATTTTATGAAAGCAGAGTCATCATCTCCTAATTTTTAAAAGTTTCTAATTTTTGTTTACCTGATTTGATTTTCTTAATTAGGAAATAAAAAATAAAATGTTTCCATTGTGGACTTTCATTATGTATTATATTATATTTTATCATATCATATTATATAGTTGTTTTTCTCTTTTAGGAGATGCTATCAGGCTTACTTGGAGGTACTATAAAGAGAATGCAGAAAATAAATATGTATTTGAAATAAGGATATTTGCAAAAAGAGACATAATGGGAAGTAAGAAAGAGAGGGCTAAATAAATACAACTATATGTATATATTATGTACAGAATTTCTAAAACTGCATCTTTTTTACTTAAAAATTAATGTTAAGGGAAACTGACACCATATAGATACAAGCATCAAAGTGGATACTATTAAAGGATTACTGTTGTTTAAATTTTATCTCACTATATTGATTTACAGTAATGGAAGTAGATAATGGCAAAGAATTGAACAATTAGTTGATTGAGTCATGATCATTTGTAGTTCTTTGTGTTTCATCTAGAGCATTAGATGGTAACGACGTTTGATGAAGGCTCACTCTTAATTTGTTTAAGAGGTAATAAGCGGGCTTCCCTGGTGGCGCAGTGGTTGAGAGTCCACCTGCCAATGCAGGGGACACGGGTTCGTGCCCCGGTCCAGGAAGATCCCACATGCCACGGAGCGGCTAGGCCCATAAGCCATGGCCACTGAGCCAGCACGTCCGGAGCCTGTGCTCCGCAACGAGAGAGGCCATGACAGCGAGAGGTCCACATAACGCAAAAAAAGAAAAAAAAAAAAAAAAGAGGTAATAAGCAATAATTTGGAACTTTAAATATGTATATGTATATTTTGTATTCAATAAATGGTAAATATTATACTGGCTACAGAATATAAGGCAATTGGTAGAATTCAGTTCATCTTTATAATGATTATGTATTCTAGTTATTGAGACATTTGTTTTCAAGTGACTACATATAATATGCAGCGGTATAGCTAGTTGATAAAGTATTGAAATATTTCCTCAGCAATTTTGGTAAACAGCCACTTCCTGAAGTCCCCTGAGGGTCCCATCACTACTTTCCCTATACCATCCACCTTCTGAAAAGGGTATTAATAAGGAGGCTATAAAAAATGGACTCCAGTTCTGGTGTCCAACTTCCTCACATGTTGAAAGACTCATTTCTTGAAAGAGTAAATGAATAGCAAACAGATAAGGCCTGAGGTGGGAACAAATTTCTACTTTTGAAGAAGAGCAAGGCCACCCACACTGATGAACAGTGATCCAGGAAATAGTGCACAGAGAGATCTGAGGTGGAGACTAATGGTCTAGCTCACTCAGGACCTCTTGAGATAGGGCAAGGTGTTGTGATTTTGTCATATATTAAATAAAAATGCAATGGAATGTGTAAATGAGAAAAAGAACAAGACTGGTTTTACATTTTAAAAATCTTATACAACTGTCCTGTAGAAAAGGGACAAAAAGTTTCTCATTATAAATTCTTTTCTAGACATGTAAGTTTTGAAAAATTTAAGACCAATTGTATAATTAACTTCCGTCTGAAATAGTAGGTTGCCCAAATATTTAATAGTCACACAAAGACTAGAGACACTCCGGATTTGTAAGTCTAGTTTGGACAGCAAAATTACTATATTAAATTGGGCCCTTATGCTTAGAAAATAGATTATGAATGTTAATCATAATGTAAAATAGTACCATCCCTCACTAGAATCCTGTCTACTTATTAAACCTGGTGATTTCTCATGGAGAGAAAATGTTTCTCTCACTTTCTATTTACTTCATTGCACAAATGGATTTCAAAGCCAGATGGCTACACAGATGAAGCAAATTATAGTAAAGAATGAAGTGTGCTCAATGTAAAATAATGAATAATGATGGGGGTAGATTGCCTGTTTATGACCATGAAAAATTATCCAAACATACTTCTAACACATAATAGAGGACAAAGAAAATAAATTTGTTGCAATTTCACAAATTTATAATAGTATATTCACAATGATGACTGTCTGTCATCAGGGGGAAATGTCTGTCTCCCTGGTTTCTTAAATGGAACTGAACAATGCTTTAGGAAAGCTCTTCAAAGGAAGGTTTCAGCTACTGCATATGAGCAAGTAATGACTCTCAAGAAGTTCATCTGATATCAGTGAAGAACCATATACACACAACCTTATAGAATTTTATGGCAGGTAGGAACTGTTATGATGATTGAGTTGAAACCCTTTAGTTTTCAGACAAAGAGAATAAAGATTTATGTCTCAGTATTCTCTATAATATGCAATTTTCACTTGGTTTTCATAGGAAGTATAACATCTGAAAAAGCAGAGGATACTTCTCCCAGTAAATATAAATGGAAGAAAGTAGTTTTCAAATAAAACACAAAATTATATTTAGGAATTAAACTCCAGGAAGAAATCTATTTAGTATCTGTGGTAAAATTCACAAGACCTAATGTATGGGTAAATAAATATATAACTTAGAAATTGTCAAAAACCTTAAATTTTATCCACTGAATATTATTTATTAGTTATTGAAAATCTACATTCTTATATAAGAGTCTATTGTGAATTTTCAACATGAAATAAGAAGAAACACTCAGGAAAGCAAGATCAAGGGTCCCTTACAAGTTACAGTTAAAAATCTAAAGTCACATATCTAGGAATAAACCTACCTAAGGAGACAAAAGACCTCTATGCAGAAAACTATAAGACACTGATGAAAGAAACTAAAGATGATACAAATAGATGGAGAGATATACCATGTTCTTAGATTAGAAGAATCAACATTGTGAAAATGACTCTACTACCCAAAGCAATCTACAGATTCATTACAATCCCTATCAAACTACTACTGTCATTTTTCACAGAACTAGAACAAAAAATTTCACAATTTGTATGGAAACACAAAAGACCCTGAATAGCCAAAGCAATCTTGAGAACGAAAAATGGAGCTGGAGGAATCAGACTCCCTGACTTCAGACTATACTACAAAGCTACAGTAATCAGGAAAGTATGGTACTGGCACAAAAACAGAAAGATAGATCAATGGAACAGGATAGAAAGCCCAGAGATAAACCCACACACATATGGTCACCTTATCTTTGATAAAGGAAGCAGGAATGTACAGTGGAGAAAGCACAGCCTCTTCAATAAGTGGTGTTGGGAAAACTAGACAGGTACATGTAAAAGTATGAGATTAGATCACTCCCTAATACCATAAACAAAAATAAGCTCAAAATGGATTAAAGACCTAAAGGTAAGGCCAGAAACTATCAAATTCTTAGAGGAAAACATAGGCAGAACACTCTATGACATAAATCACAGCAAGATCCTTTTTGACCCACCTCCTAGAGAAATGGAAATAAAAACAGAAATAAACAAATGGGACCTAATGAAAGTTCAAAGCTTTTGCACAGCAAAGGAAACCATAAACAAGACCAAAAGACAACTCTCAGAATGGGAGAAAATATTTGCAAATAAAGCAACTGACAAAGGATTAATCTCCAAAATTTACAAGCAGCTCATGCAACTCAATAACAAAAAAACAAACAACCCAATCCAAAAATGGGCAGAAGACCTAAATAGACATTTCTCCAAAGAAGATATACAGACTGCCAACAAACACATGAAAGAATGCTCAATGTCCTTAATAATTAGAGAAATGCAAATCAAAACTACAATGAGATATCATCTCACACCAGTCAGAATGGCCATCATCAAAAAATCTAGAAACAATAAATGCTGGAGAGGATGTGGAGAAAAGGGAACACTCTTGCACTGCTGGTGGGAATGTGAATTGGTACAGCCACTATGGAGAACAGTATGGAGGTTCCTTAAAAAAAACTACAAATAGAACTACCATATGACCCTTTAATCCCACTACTGGGCATATACCCTGAGAAAACCGTAATTCAAAAAGAGTCATATACCAAAATGTTCATTGCAGCTCTATTTACAATAGCCAGGAGATGGAAACAACCTAAGTGTCCATCATTGGAAGAATGGATAAAGAAGATGTGGCACATATATAGAATGGAATATTAGCCATAAAAAGAAACGAAATTGAGCTAGTTGTAATGAGGTGGATGGATCTAGAGTCTGTAATACAGAGTGAAGTAAGTCAGAAAGAGAAAGACAAATACCATATGCTAACACATATATATGGAATTTAAGAAAAAAAATGTCATGAAGAACCTAGGGATAAGACAGGAATAAAGACAGAGACCTACTAGAGAATGGACTTGAGGCTATGGGGAGGGGGAAGGGTAAGCTGTGACAAAGTGAGAGAGTGGCATGGACATATATACACTACCAAACGTAAGGTAGATAGCTAGTGGGAAGCAGCCGCATAGCACAGGGAGATCAGCTTGGTGCTTTGTGACCACCTAGAGGCGGGGAATAGGGAGGGTGGTAGGGAGGGAGACGCAAGAGGGAAGAGATATGAGAACATATGTATATGTATAACTGATTCACTTTGTTATAAAGCAGAAACTAACACACCATTGTAAAGCAATTATACTCCAATAAAGATGTTAAAAAAAAAGTAACAATGGAAATTTAAAAGAAAAAAAAAATCTAAAGTCATTTAATACACCTCAATCATTTTTTGTTTAAACAAAATCTTTTAATTTATTCAGAAGTCATTTCACAACAATATCTCATTTAGCAGTCATAAGAACATTTCCAGATACCTAGAAAATCTATTATAAATTTCATTTTCTAGGTTAGGAAACTGAAGTTAAATAACTCAAGTAGGGGAAGTTCATAATGATTCAGAACCCCACTTCTGCCTGTACTATCATGTACTAGAGCTCAAGGTTAACATAGTCATGTTGTTTCAGCTGAAAAACCTGGTATATGATACATTTTTCATATCTATCAAGCTTTGTATGCTTTCTGGTTAACTTTATCAAAATTCACATTATGCTAATTTGTTAGGAATGAAGGTGACAGGAAAACGATTTCCTTGGCATTTTTCAGCATTGGTAGATCACTTAAGAGGTCTTATGCTGAATAGGTCCAGTTTTTGAACTGGATTCACTACTGTGAAAATAGAATATCTTCAGAGAATATCTAGAGGTGATTTAGCTCCCCTATGAATAGTATATCCTCCTGTCAACTCTTTAATTGACCTAAAACACATTGTGCAGCCTTTGGTCATAATGATTTTATCTTAGAATAGATATGCTCTTAAAAGAAAAATCAAAGTCAAGTAATATCTGCAGACAATATGAAAATGTGATATCTTTTGGAAAAAGGAGAGGCTTTGGGGTGTTTTCTATTGTTTCTGTCATCTATTATTCTTCTTAGAACACATGTAGATGATATTTATATTTTTATTTTAGAATTTTAGTTTAGAATTGCAGGAACATCTAAATCTATAAAAAGTTAAATTCCTGTTACCTAATTCCCAATTTGACCTAGTTTCTCCCACAAGATGGGTCTATATGTTATGTAAATAGGAGGTTAAAGTGGAGGCAAACAGCAAGTTCTAGTTGCTTCTATTCACAGGTAGTACAAAGCTCAATATGGATCAGAATGACATTTTAGAGCCTTGTAATAGTGATTCAGGTTTTTACCACAGTGAACTTGCATAGTCTTTGAAATACGTGACACTGTTCCCTACTTAAACAATGAACAAGGCACATGGCATGTCACTCAGAATCCTCCATGCCTGTCAAGAGGTCAAGCTCACTTTTGTTAGCTTCAGGGTATTCTGTCAAAGTTGAACATTTTTTTTCACAGATGTCTCAGACAGTGTTCATTGTATAAGCTATTGAATCTATACAAGAGTTTGATAGAGCAAGGAAAAAAATTTCAGTTAGAAATATAAAGAACAATATAAGAGAGCTAAAATGTTGATTTGTCTTTTTATTAAGAGAAGGGAATACAATAAAACAAAAATCCTTACATATTAAATTGTAAAAAACATGCATTGTGTGTAATATAGTTTTCTAAAACACTGTTTTGACCCCATTTTAGAACTCTGACTAGTGGCCTGTCACTTCCCCTTCTTGAGCAGCAAATTAAGTCCACATCTCAACCTCTTCTCTGATCAGCCTCTCACTCCAGGGCTAGTATTAGCACTAGGGCCAGGTACCAGACACTTAGGGATATTCCCTATGTTCTTGATCCCAGGAGATTATTTCAAAATAGACAACCCATACCCTGTTTGTGTTACATAAGCTTCTCCCTACAGCTCCAGCTTGCTGTTACCCTGTCCTCTGGTTCAATCCCCTATGTGACCTTGTCTGGCAACCTAACCTCTTTTGGACCTACAAGTAACAAAAAATTCTGCCTTTCAGCTATCTGAGTGTCATTGTGTTGCATCCTGCCATCAACCAAATCTTTAAATCTTAAAAAAACATCATATAAGTGTAATACTAGACTGGGCCACACAATACATAAATCCTAATGAAGGTTCTGTTATTTCTTAGCTAGATGATGCATAAGAGATATGACATCAAGATTGAAATTATCCTCATTGAGACCACATTCTATGAGAGTGAGGTGATACTTCTTTAATTGCTTTGCCCTAATCCACAGAGTGGGGATTATTAAATTAGTATATATAACTATACAGGCACACATACATGTGTTACCGGCAGAACAGCGATTTCCTCGGTTCTTGTCCTCTCGAGGGAAATAATTTAGAAGAGGCATAGAGCAGTTTCATGCAGCAGGAGTATTATTAAGAGTACAGACTACACTGTTGAGAAAGGTTGAGAGTGGGCTGTCCAGAAACCAGAAGCAGCCCTGCAGTGAGGGTAGTGTTGGGTACTTTAGGGGTGGCAGTCTCTCCCTGTCACCCACATCATTTGACTGACAAGTTGATTGCCAGTTTTTAGGTATATAACTTTTCTCCTAGTAAGCAGTTGCTTACCCATAAGCACCCAAGCGAAACCCATGGTGGGTGGTGGTGGTGGTGGTAAAAACAGCAATGTTAATTTATTATAAATACAGCATAATGGGCCCTGGGTTACTTTGAGTCACTTTTTCGGTCTTGGTTCACCTGCGCCAACCTGTGTTGGTGGTTTTATCCTGCTTAGTCCTGATAAGGCTGGAAAGTTAGTGGTGGTCCTTTACTAGAAGAGAAAGGATCTCTGGACATGATCTGCTTACCAGTGTCCAGGTTGGGGAGAAAAAGTTGACTCCCTCCAGTATGGGGCAGGACCCACTCCTGTGTGACTAGCTACCTAACACATGCATTCAGTGGAAAGAACATATATATTTTAATAGATTATCAAATCAGTTCATGGCTTCCCCAAATTTAAGTATCACTGAAACAGAAGAGTTTTTAACTTAAAATTTTGTGAAGTCAAAAACCTAAGAATAATTGAATCAAAAACGTTGGAAACAATTTAAATAAAATTTAGGGTAGACCTGAATTAAATGCAAAAGTATTATTAATTTTTAATTCTTCCCTACAAAGGACCTTGTAAAAAAACTTTAGTTAAGTGTGGCTCAGAGGTGATATTTACCCTGATTCCACCAGCCTTGCATTTTTCCAGGTGCTTCCCAGGTTCTGATGATACTCTGTTAGGTTTTTCATATCATTTATGACCCATTTGGAGATGTCCTGATTTTCAGGTATTTATATTCTTTTAAAAATGTTCAGTTCCTACAATACAATTTATTTTAACAACAACAATACAACACCCTATCAAGTGTTTAAGTTTTTCTTTGCTCTGCTATAATCAGAAAATGGTTTCTTGTAAACCATTACTCTGAAGAAATTATTTCCTTTTTCCTTCATAGAGCTAGATGCCACTGTTTCCTAATTCCTAGTAATTTAAGTATTCTATGTGTAGGCCTATTGCCTTTGTGTTCTGCTTGTGGAAGGGCTGCTTTACTATTCTCCACATGCCATAAAAAATAATAATATGCTTATATAATATAAACTGAGAAAATAACAATTGTTAATATAAATATTAAGACAATGGCATTTCCTGTATAAACATGTATTATAATGCCTTTATAAATCAGTGCTAGCATCAGAAATTCTCATAGTTTACTATTTGGCTTTTCAATCAAACAACACATAGTTCATTTTGTTCAAACTCTAAATGCTCTCAACTCTGGGTCTCACTTTATTCATTTATAAATCTGCTTTTTTCTTGAAGGTGTTTCCCAAGCCAGTCGAACAGTAGCCTCTGATTTTCATGATCTCACAGGGCCCAAAACCTACCAAAGTAATTTAATTTAATAGGATAACAGCGATATTAAGCAGGTTCCTTCAGATGGAAATGTCATCAGTGCAGAAGGAACTAGAAATAAACACCATATAACCTTTAGTGTCTAGATGAAGCTGACAGAATCAAGTACAGATTTTCTCAGGAAAGAGTCATGAATTTTAGGCCTCATCAATTACTTATAAACAATATAATAAGGAAAATGAATACCTCTCCCTCCCTCTTTCACACACACACACACACACACACACACACACACACACACACACATACACTTAAATTGCAAAATACATATAAACAACTGAAAAAAAAAAACCCAAAAACACCCACACTAGAATAAGACCTGAAAAAGACTTGAGATAAAGGAATTTTGGGCACATAATTAAAATAGTTCAGAAATAATAGAAGCTTGAACATATATAAAAAAATTGTATAAGAACCGAAAAGAAGTTCCAAACATAAAATAAAACAAAATAAAGTAACTGAAATATTAAATCCAATCTATGAGTTTAGCCACAAATTGACATTTTAAGAGACCAGTAAACCAAAAGATAAATCTATAGAAATTATCCAGATTGTATCAGAGAGATTAAAAAAAAAAAAAGAAATAAATTATGTAAAGGCCCTTAAGAGGCATGGAATATAAAATGAGAAACAGGAGTTGTAGAAAAAAAGAAAAAGTTATTAGGTCACAGATATCACTGGAAGATATACAAGTCAATAATTTTCCAGAAGTGATGAGATAAAATAACTTATATAGTCACAGAGCCCAGTGAACCCAAGTAGAATTAATAAAAAGAAATCTAGACCAAAGACATCAAGATAATGACTCAAAACACTAAAAGCAAATAGATGATTTCAAAAATAGCAGAAATCAATGTCAGATTAACTTCAAATGTGCAAAGATAAAATTGATATCCAATTTTAAGAGTGATGTTGGAAGCTAGTGACATTATTTAATTACCTTGTATGAAAGTGAAAATGTGCTGTTAATCTGGAATGCTATACCTAATGATATCCTTTAAGAATTAAGTGTGATTGAAATGTAGTTTCAAAATTGAAGCAGGGTTAACCCTCCACAAACCTTCACTAATGGAAATTCAAAATGCTCTACCACAAAAGGAAGTAGAAAATGATGCCAAATGGAAGTTCTGTGATTGAAAACAATAGGGGAAGACAAGAAATTAATGAAACTATATCTAAATGTAAAGTAACACTAGCTTTATTTTTTAAAAGCATGATGTTATTAACAATGTAAAATAGATCTAAAATACATGAACAATAAAATACATGACCACACTAGTATTTAAATGGAATGGACGATAGAATTTCAAATGTTTTAAGAGATTTTTAGAGTTAAGGTGATGTCAACTGAAAAAAATTTTAAAAAGCACAACCTAAAAGTTGAGAGCTATGTTTTATTCAGTGGACAAAACTGAGGACTTAAGCCTGGGACACAGCACCTCAGATAACTCTGAGACACTGTTCCAAAGAGGCAAGGGGGGATGGGGAAGGGGGCAGGATATATAGGAGTTTTTACAGCAAAGATCAGGTAGTTGGCACATCTAAAGATTACTGTTAATTAAGGAAAACCAGTTATCTCAAGCTAAGGAATTTAGCACTTTCTTATGTATGGGGAGATGAAAAGTCTGAAATTGAAATCATTCCTTTGTTATGCACCTCAGCTATCTAGGGCCAGTATCCTGTTCTTCTCATCCTGAGTCTTGGGCAGGGTGCACTGTTAGGGATGGGTGCAGAGGCTGCCTGCTAGACGTGGGGCATCCTGCCTCCATCCTGAGTTCCCTCAGGGCTCATCATTGAGATGCCTGTAATGTGATAGCTTGATGGCTGCAACATCATTTGTTTACTGACACGGCAGGTGGCATTTTTAGTTCATGGTGGGCAATAAAAATGCTAAATAATATTAAAGTACGCTCAGAATGGGTATTAATATTTATAGCACATATACAACAATTATAGTATGTATAAATTTCCAAATAATAAAGTTTTTAGAATAAGAAAAATGTCCAAAAAGGAAAAAAACAAGAAAAGAGAAAAGTAAACATAAAAAAGATGTAGGAAAATAGCACAAAATAAGATGGGAGAAATTAATGGCTGTGGTTATAATTAATCTAAATGGAGTAAATACTCTTATGAAAATAAATATTTTCACATCGGACAAAAAGAGGTATTAGCTATACATAGTTTAAAGTAGAGACAGTAAAGTACTAAGAACTAAAAACTTGAAAGGAAATGGCTATCAAAAAATATAGCAGACCTTTACTTATTTTATTTTCAACTTTATTTTATTTGCTTAAAACTATAAATGATGCTTATTTCACAATGTTTGTGATGATTATTGCTTCTTTTTATCACAGAAGTCCAGTGTAGATGGAAACTTCTGTACGATTGCCTAATTTTCCTTGAAGTAGAATTGTCTGGCCTTTCACTTTTAGAGTCCCTTTACACCCTGGATATACACCTTTCTATAGATTTATAACTGGCACTAGCTTTTGACTTATAATTTTACCCTTACCCTTTGCTAATTGTAAGAGTAATATAATTGACATCTGTCTATTCTAATATTAGCTTGGGGATATCTTTCTTAGTATGATTTTTAAAAATCAACTTTTATTATAATGCATGCTTTAAAACTAGACTCAAAATGCAACTCTGCCTGCAATCATGAAGACAATAGGCTTCTTAACTCCAATAAAGTTTGCTAAAATTCTATAACCTAAAGTACCCTCTATTCTTCTCTCATGGTAATGTTGAAAACTTAAGAAAGCCAAACTTACCACTGGTAGGTTGAGGGAAAATGCATGACTTAACAATAACATCATCTTGGTAGTGAGGTTAGGATAATTTTTTCCAGTTTGTGTTTCTAAATTTTTAAATAATCATAGACTTATTTTTTCCAGATGAAAAAGCTAGCAAAATTTTGAAATAATCATGGAGGAGATTACAAATTTACAATTCTAAAATTTTTTAAGAGACGGATTAAATGGAGATGAAATGAAAACTTTTTATTTTTCTTAAGCGAGCTAATAAATAATTGTTCACTTTAACAGTAATAATGTTTTGAGTAATTATAACTTATAAATCGGTAAAATTATTGAGAGGATTTGAGAATACTCTGACGTACTTTGAAGTAGTACAGTGTTATCGGAAAGTGGATGTGGAAAGTAGTTTTATGTCTATACTCTGAAATCTAGGGCAATCACTAAAAATGTTTTAAAAGAAGTATAATTAATATGATAAATGAGGAGAGGAAATAGGATCATATAAAGTTCTCATTTAAAACCAGAGAAAGTTAAAAAAGAGGGAAAGATAAAAAAACAATGAACAAGTATAATAAATAGAAAGCAGTTATAGTAAAAGGTAGATATAAATCCAACTATATCAATAATCACTTTCAATGTGAATGGTCTGAATTTACCTATTAAAAGACAGAGACTGAGGGAGTAGGTAAAAAAAAAAATCAACATCTCAATGATATGTTGTCTAAAAGAAACCCATCTTAAATATAAAAACAAAGGTGGATTAAAGTAAATGGGTAGAGTAAGACATACCATGTTAACATGAATCAAAAGAAAACTGGAGTAGCATATTAATTTCAAAGCTGACTTCAGGGCATGGAAAAATGTTCAGGTTTAAATAAGGGCATTACACATTGCTGAAGAGTCGATCTTCAAGCAGACAAAACAATTCTTAATGTGTTAAAATACATTAGGTAAAAACTGACAGAACTGTAAGAAGAAACATAAGTCCACCATTAGAGCTGGATATTTTAACACACTTCTACCAGTATTTGATTGAGCCAGCAAGAAGAAAACCATAAGGATGTAGTTGAATGGAACAGCTTTATGTTAGTCAGAGTTCTCCAGGGAAATATAAATAATTAGATATATCTATATATATATATATATATAGATATATATCGCCTTTAAAAAAAGATTTATTATAGGAATTGGTTCAAGCAATTATAGAGGTTAAATCCCACAGTCTGCCATCTACAAGCTGCGGAACTAGGAAAGCCAATGGTTTAATCCACTAGGACTATGAAAGCCTGAGAAGGGGACAGGGCAGACATGGTCCTAGTTCAAACACGAAGGTCTGAGACCCAGGAGCACCAATGTCTGAGGGCAGGAAAAGACACAAGTCCCACAAGTCCTGTGAAAAGACGAATTTACTAAACAAAGACAGTAACTGAATAATGTAAAAGGTGAGCCTAGAGAGGGAGAGGGAAGAAAGAAAAAGCATCTGTTTTTTTTTTTTTTTTTCTATTTTAGTTCCTGCTGAGGTCAATTTGCATTCCTCTCTTTTTTATGAGATTTCTCCATATTCTCATAATACATCATCCCTTTCTCCTTTGGCTAAAGTTGGTTTTCTTTACTTGAAATCAAAGCAGTTCTAAGTTTTTTCATATCAAATAAGAAATCCTGATAAAGCACAATAGACTCTGGAGGATACTAATTGTACTTCCGTGTATCTACTTTGTTATGTAGCTGATGACTATCTAAAATAGTATTTTAATTATTCATTGATTAGCTTTTTGTTATAAAATATACCACCAAGGAAACCAATCCATATAACAGTGGTGAAGCCTTTAATAAATCACTGCACTAGTGTTTTAAAAGTGCAGATTTTGTCTTAGTTCATATTAAATTTCAGTATTAAAATATTTTTCTCAAGGAATCGGAATGACACACATGTGTTTGTGCAGGCAAAAATGAATGTGAAGACACATCATTAAAGTTGCAGTAATAACAGTTTATAACATAATTACAGTGTAGAAATAATGATAAATCTGGTAATTGAGGTCTTAGATTCACAAATCATAGATCATAATTTCTGCATCCTAAAAGGCAGGCAGACAATGGTCAAAGAATTGGGAAATTCACAATTTCTTTCCCACAAAGAATTGGGAAAAGAGTTTTGGCTTATTATTTCTGAATGACTAATAATGGAAGTAAATCTGGGGGAAATAACATATACCTGAATAGATGTGATACATGACCAGTGATTAAATAAAACAATAATGTTAATTACATAGAAAGGTGTATAAAGTAGACTTATTTTTTTAAAAAAGCTATACAAAAACAAACAACACAACAACCACCACAAAACAAACCTAGTACATGGACATAGGGTAAGGTTTGATATTATACTTACTCAGCTTCTTAAGAAGCAAAACTTATTTTTTTTTTCTAATGGACTATCCCCAAATAAAGAATTATGCTCACTATAATGCTAAGTAAAGACATGAAATATAAAAAGTTATCCATATCATTGCAACTATATAAAAACTAAATATAAGTGAAAAGTTAACATTTATTTTATTATCAAATTGAATTGTAGAAAACTTACATCTTTAGTTTTTGCATTCCTGTTGTTATTTTAATTTTACTTTGCCATAAAGTAACATTTTTTTTTAATCTAGAAATAGAACAAGAAGAAGGAAATTCACATCTACTGAACACCAACTTTGTGTTGGCTTTTTCTTTTTTTTTTTTTATACAACAACCGCATCCATCAGTTTCTGCTATATATTGGGTTGGCCAAAAAGTTCCTTTGGGTTTTTCTGTAGCATCTTACTGAAAAACCTGAACGAACTTTTTGGCCAACCCAATACTTTCTTAGAAGTATAGGAACTGTACTCAGAAGTACAGAAACCCAGAGAAGGTAATTTTTTTCCCCCCTAGAGAAAAAGCTAATAAAGAGTAAAAATAGTTGAAGGACTCAACACCTTCACTATATTTCTGATTGAGAACAGGGAAAAAAATCATTTAAGTATGTTGTAGTTTCATGTATTATTTCATTAGCATTATTTTATAAACAGGTAGAGTTTTACTTGTTTTAATTGGCTGAGATTTTGTTTTCTTTAAAATCTTTACATTACTGCAAATATCAAAGCAAAAAACAAACAAACAAAAAACAGAATACTACTTTCAATTTTGGCTAAGTAAAAATCACTCATAAAATGGACCTTGCAAATTTCTTCATAATACTTGAATGTGATTATATTTAATATAAGGACAGATATTAGCTTTAGCTGTCATACTTATGATTAAAAATATACTGACCAATACTGCCTACTTGGTAATAGTAAAATGCAAAAGCTTATCTAAATAAAACACTTTTCTTAGTTGTATAAAACTAGACCTTTTTTTATCAGCTTTATAATTTAATTACGCTTTTATGTATTTCTGTCTAGTTTTATATTAATATTGAAAACTGCTATTTCTATCGTGTAATTTTTCTCTGAATTTAATTGAACAGAAGCTACCTTATATGTGATTGAAAGCTATAATGTGTTTAACAATAGACATCACTCATTGATTGCATTTTGGCTTGTTGCTGTGCTTATAAACGTATTTAGTTTAGTTGGTTTCTTTCGGTTTATTTATTTATTTTTTGTATATTTTACTAAAAGGGAACCACTCCATTTCCACATGCTCCACAATAACAGCTTCTGTCCAAGTTTTCAGTCAACAACAACATGTATTACTTCCCAAGGCATTTCAGTTGTCTGCTGTACACACACCCCTTCCGTTTTGCTTTTCAGAGTTTACCACAGTATGTATTTTTTTCTTCCAATTTCTTTCCTTCTTTTTAAATTTTTCAGCCCAGCAAAATTAGAAACACTAATGCTGAACTCTAATTTCTGATGTCTTTACAGCTGATGCTGCCTTACCACTTAAGATTATCTATAGCATACTGAGAAAATTCCTAGAGGATAAGGCTGCTATGGCGAATCTGAGTTTCATGCATGTAAGAGCGAGTGTCATCGTCCTTCTGTAAATCTTTAGCTTTGTCTGGAGTTTAATATAACATGGATGTCAGAATGTTGGCCTTCCAAAGGACATGCTGAGATTTTTGATCCCCTTCTCTGATTCTTGTCTATTAATAAATTCTGTGACAGCATCCTGCTGAGTAGCAAAATTCAGTGACAACTTTCAGATAGGTGTTGCCAAGAGATTTTTGAGTGCATGTAGTTTTCATCTGATGCAATTTAGTACATGACCTTTATCTTCTTTAGCCTCTCTATTAAACCACAGGGCTGGGCTGACTGTAAAAAATGACTCATAATATTGGTGTACCTACTTGGATGTGATTTTGGGGAAAAGATTGTTCTAACATCATACATTGAAGCTGTTGAGGAGGTAGTATTTCCTGGAGATAAAAAAGTTCATAAAATGCCAATACTGAATCTTTGCTTATTTTTTGTTTTATATCATAGAAAAAACACAGGCTCAGTTACAAATGGGTTAGGGAGAACATTATTATTATTATTATATTTTCAATCCTTACCAAAAACAATATGCTTTTTATGATTCATAGTTGACTGGAATCGTTTTTTAAGTTTTTTTTCTTCCAGATTTATTGAGATGTCATTGACATATAACATTTTGTAAGTTTAAGATATACAATGTTAGGGAGAACATTATTACTACATTTCTTACCTGCTTTTATTTCTATGAAAACAACTTATTGGAAATGTGTGGAAATAAAAATAAAGAACATTTACTTTACTTCTCAAAGCATAATGACCATCTGCTTAAACTGAGAATTTAATGATGAAAAATCCTTGGAAGGGGAGTGGGAAACAGAAACAAAAACAAAAAGAAGGGGAGAAGGTGGAAGAAGGAAGGGAGAGCTAAGATTCAGTGAGGAAATTTTAAGTGCCAGGAACAGTGTGTTCTAATTTCTTTATGGGAATCATCTTATAAATGTTTATAATAACTTTATGCATGAGGTACTATTATTATCACCATTTCACATATGTAGAACTGAGGCACAGTGAGATTAAGTGACTTGTTGAAGATCATCCAGTAAATGATGATAACACTGGTATTTGAATGTTGGCAATGTGCTGCAGAGTAGGAGAATGGTATCAAAGGATGTTGCTTCTCCCATTCCTATCAGAACAAAAGTTCTGATACAACCCTCGATAGAGTTTCTTGTAAAAAGAAATGAATTCTTTCACAAATGAATGATGTCGAAGGAGAGTTTACCTCAAGTTAAGATTCAAGAGAGGTACTATATCATTACATAACAAAATACTTCACAATGAGTGGCTTAAACAACAAACATTTATTTTCTACAGTTCTGGAAACTGGAAGTCCAAGATCAAGGTGAAGGAAGATTTGATTTCTCTTGAGGCCTCTCTCCTTCGTTTGCATATGGCTGCCTTCTCAACACATCGTGTCCTCATGTGGCCTTTTCTCTGTGCACACCTATCCCTGGTGTCTCTTCCTCTCCTTATAAAGACATTAATCATATTAGATTAGGGCCTACTCATATGATCTCAGTTAGCCTTAATTACCTCTTTAAGGTCCTTATCTCAAAATAAAGTCATGTTAGGGCTTAAGGTTTCAACATATGAATGGTACATAAGTATTATACTTACAAATATGTATGTATATATTAGGTACATGCATGGTATATATTATGTGTACATATGTATTATTTATCCATCTATATCAAGGGAGATTATATATACATATTCATTATTTTGCTTTTATTTGACCCTTGCTTTTAAGTAGGAGATGTTCTACTTATATAGAATTATATAATAGCTGTTCTGACTAGATAGCCTCAAGAGTGCTTACAGATTTATCAGATCAAAAAATTGCCTTTCTTATGTCTCAAAAATGTCAAATTTATATCCATAACTACCAATATCTGAGTAAATTGATATTCTTAAATAAAGATAGCAAAAAGAAATGTTGTTAAATGGTATGAAACTAGATTGACAGACTTGATGTGATTCTCTGAATTTAACCTTGAAAAAATGTGCAGGTCTGTAATTATTTATTGAACTAATTACAATAAAGATATTCTGAGAGAAAGAGATTGCCAAAAATCCCAAATCTGAACTTAGGTAAGGTGAGACTTTATTTAAAATATTATCACAGTAAGGGAGGGTGGCTTACAATAGGGAGAGTGCTCTGACCATAAAATCTACAAGTTTCAAGAGTAAGGCAGAAAGGAATTTTCTTTTCTAGGGAGGTATAAATGAGAACCAGGCATTATGGAGTGGGAAGGGCCAGGGACATGGTCTGACAATTGAGTAGGGGAGTTCTTTCCCTGAGGTCAGCCTATTTTCAAGAGTGCCCTTGAGGAGGGGTTGCTCCATATTCCACTGTTGACCAGATTGAGGGTTGGTCGATGTTGAGGAGACTGAGGGGAAGGAAAAAAGCTTAACTAAACTTTGATCAAGTCAAATTTGCAGCTATTTTGTGGAGGTTGGTCAGTATCAACAGTTCAACTAATCACCTTGAAAGCAAAGAATTTAGATGGTCTGTGTCTTGTCTTGTCATAGATAAACTGAATTTATCTAGTCCTATGGGAAGGTGATTCTTTGAATTAAACCTTTTCTCAGAGAGAAAAATTTAAAAAAAAGGGTGGGAGAGGGATTCCTGAACCTTTACTCTCTTTCAAGAGCACAGACTTCAGGTAGCTTAACATTGTCACAATCAATGTACATTGATGAGTTACTGTGTTTCAACATTCAGACATGTTGTATATGTAACCTTATGACTGTATAACAGAGCACTTCATAAATACTACTGATAATGACATGTTTATCATCACAATTAGCTAAAAAGGACTGAGAAAGCAGACAAAAGTCAATTCTTAGTTCCTCTTATAAATGAAACTGTGACAAATTAATGACTGTAGCAAAATCAGAGGTGCTAAATATTTTGTGGATTCACCTCACTTTGGGCATGAGATTGAAAGATATTGGGTTGTCTTTCCCTCAAAAAAAAATGATATGGGCTCTAAAGTTTAGGAGGAGTGGTGAACATCTGTGTCTGCCACTTATTTTGGACATATGCTGTGAGTCATAGGGATTCAATAGAACTTTGACTTCTGGAGTAAATTCATAGCAGGTTTTGTCTCCCATTTCTGATGCTGACTCTCTTTCAACAGATGATGCTAGCTGCTTCTTCTTCTTCTTTTTTTTTTTTTTTTATACTTCTAGGAGAAATAAAATCTTGATACTGTCACAGTCTCTTAAAATCAATATGGACCAGGGATTGCATGGACATTTCTAGAGTACAGAGTGCCTCATTCCTGGTCTCCACCCTGAAATCCTTTCAGGGGTTGTTGAAGGTCAGCGGCTGCAGCAGCATGTGATTTAATCCTTGTAAAGGCAGCTGGCAAGTGCCAATTTTTAGCTGGCACCATCAACAGTGTACAAGTCTTCCAATTTCTCCACATCCTTGTCAACATTTACCTTTTGTTTTTTCATGATAGCCACACTAGCAAGTGTGAGGTGATCTCTCACTGTGATTTTGATTTGCATTTCTCTGATGATTACCAATGTTGAGCACTCTTTCATATACCTGTTGGCAGAGTCAAAAATAATGGAAACAACATAAATGTCTACTGACAGATAAATGGATAAAGAAAATGTGGTATATACCTACAATGGAATATTATTCAGCCTTAAGAAAGAAGAAAATCCTGCCAAATGAAACAAAATGGATGAACCTGGAGAACATATATTAAGTGAAGTAAGTCAGTCACAGAAGAACAAATACTGTGTGATTCCACTTATATGAGATATCTAAAATAGTCAAACTCATAGAAGCAGAGTAGAATGGTGGTTTCCAGGAGTGGGGGTGGGGTGGGGAGGGGAGTTTTTCTACAGGTATGTTTTAAAGTTTCAGTTATGTAAGAGATATACATTCTAGAGAACTGCTGTACAATAAATATAGTGCCTAGAGTTGACTATACTCTATTGTACACTTAAAAATTTAAGAGGGTAGATATTATTTTTAGTGTTTTTACCACAGTAAAAAAAAAAATAAAAGAAAGGGTTAAGTACAAGAAGTTATTGGGTTTGATAGCAGAGTTAGCCTCCCTTGTTTTATAAGTTTGAAATAAGACACATATTAATGTATTTTGCTTTAACACATGAACATAGATAAGTGTATCCATAGTATCACAGATCATTTCTACTGAAACGCTTTTTCTGTAAATTATTACCCATTACAAGACAGGCTTATGTGACATTATAAAGGGAAAAGTGACAGTAACTTATTTGTTTTCTTGTATTGATGCACTGGATTAATAGATTTTTTTCCTAGCAATGTGTGCATAATGATAGACCTATGAGAAATTCAATAACAGTGCCAGGAAAAAAAATAGAGGTAACTCAAATCATGTCTATGCACTATTATGTGGGAATATGTGTCACACTAGCCAGGGATTTTCATTTGTCCTCTATTTCTTCACTTTAAGAAACAATGGTCTAGATATATGGATGTCACACTTTCTTAGAATGGTTCCATTTTTCCTCAGCACTCACAGCAAAGCCTATGAAGAACTAGCTATCCCCCAAACTACACCACATCCCAGCGTAACCAATAGACGATGCTCTTCATCAGCTTAGCAAATGTTTACAGGGGGCACATTTGTTTTCTGACAGTTTGATTTATGAAGAAATTACATATAGTGTTTTATCTTATGCTAACTATAGCTATAAATAAATAAAAGCAATAACTTGATTGTTAACAATAAACATGATTGCGGTTGAGAAATATATTGGAGCAAGCAACATCTATTTAGAAAAGGCTGATCCTTTATCTCTTTTTGCTTTTCTAAGGTTAAATTATTAAGTATCCCTGCTGTATCACTGAGCATTTTCTGAACAAAATACATTATTGAAATTAGTATGTCATAAATGAATAGAATGAAAATTAAAATATTAATATAATTAAATTAACGAACAATTAAGTACCCAAATTAAAAAAAAAAATGCATTGCCCTGATCCACGGTTTAACACAGTGATAGTATAATCCAGGTAATAGAACTCTGTTGGAAATATTCTAAGCACTCCCTTAGCAAAGTCATTACAGACTGGCCTGATGCTTCATATAATTTCTGTGATAAGCTACTGAAAATTTAATTGGTTTTAGCTCTAAAATATTTCTTCATAAAGTAAGTACAACAGATGAATAAACCTCTTTGATTCACCTATTTATAGCAACTTAAGGAAACTCATTAACATACTTCCTTTGCAGATATTTATATTAAATAGGAATGTTCAATGAAATATTACAAGGATCTTTAAGAACCCATATTCCATAGCATAAAATCATGTTTGTGGATGAAAATTTTGATTAAGTGAATTAAGTATCCACTTAATTTGATGCCAGAAATAGAAAGTACTATTGTGGTCTCTTATTGAGATATAGTAGAAGTCATTACAGAAATGTATGGCTTTCTTGAATAATATTTTTTTTCTAGAATCTTAGAAATGCAGCCTCCTTATAATCATTTAATTTGAGAATTAGCCACATGCCCATATTTCAAATATTGTGATTTCATTTACTATTTTCCTTTACTGTGAATTTCCTTGCTCATTTTAAGTGGTTCTTTTGCAGGAATCATGATTTGTAAGCAAATGAAACAAAGTTCTACTAGGAGCCCCAAACTTTCCTTGTAATTTCAACCCAGATCTCATTCAATCAATAGTTATATTAAATAAAATTTTTACTTCTACCTTAAGTATAAGGATATTAAATATCCTATGTAATCATACCCAGAAGTCACTTTGACATTCCAGAGATTCCTCTGGAGTCTCTCCCTTAACCTAGATCCCAGAGTAGCTTCGTGCCCTTTTATCCCTGTGATGTTTTCTCTCTCTTAGATGTTTCCTCAGTGATGACTCTTATTTTTAAACAAATTTCTGTCATATTTTCTCAGTCTTTTTCACAACCTCAAAACATTTGGTGGAATAAAATAATATTTACACATATATCTAACTTACACATTGAGGATAAATACTAGGATTAGGTAATTTCTTGAAAATATTATTTTCCCCGGTGTGTATGTTTCTCTTCCAGAACCACTGATGGACAGCTTTTAGTTCCTCATGGCATACAGTCCAAGCCTCTTAGCCTAGATCACAGGATCCCTCATGATATCCTTTCAAGCTACCTTCCCCATCTTTTCTGTAAATACTAGTGCTTTTCATTTCACCAAGTCCTCTTCAGTCTATCTGCCCATGTCTGAAAGTTCTAGCTCTAATCCACTTTCCAATTATGTATATAATTCACAAAACTCTCAAAAAATTCCTTACCAGTCAAGCCAAGTAAGATACTTAAATGTCTAAAAAGGGTTATACAATAAATTTCTGATTATCGAGTGTACACCTGTATGTGTGTGTGTTTACTCATTTAATCTTTTTTCTTATAATCATCCAAGAAAGCGTATCGTTCAACATATTTCCTAAATTCTGGAATCTCAAAATGACTTTGTGTTGCTTGTATTAGATGAGCTGTAATGTGGAATTGCAAATTTGGGGTCTAAAACCACACTCCTAAAAAATCTATTGATACCAATGATACCACTATATACATTTTAGTTTCTATACTCCTGGTATTGTTTTTAAAGACATTTTTTTCTGTTTAATTTCATTCAAAACAATAGTATTTATTATATATTGTATATAAATATATATTTATCTATACATACTCTTTATTTGTATTCTCATTTTTGCTTTTTTATTTCTTTCACATTTTATTTTGCTATTTTCTTCATCATTTTTTTTTCCTGTAACAAGTGTATTGTGAAAACTGTCAAATTTGTTCTCCACAACTTTTTTTATATTTTATTCATCGTAAGGTTGGCTGCTTTGTGCCTTTAATGTGGAAGGTTCTCCCACTTTCTCCTTTTTTATTAAAATACATATTTTTGATATACCAAAGTAAAAAGGAAATAATATGAGTGTTTCCATAACCAAAACTCACTAGGGTGAGTTGATACACAAGTTTTATTTTCTTGTGTATCATTCCATAATCACATTCTCTCCTTCTTTCCCACCCAGAAAAAAGCATCATTTTGAAATAAGATCTCATAACACCTATAGTTTATCATTTTATTATGTGTGTTTATATTGAAAAGTTATTAATTTCAAAAGTTTTAAAAGTCATCTCTATGGTATTGTATAACTCACCTTTATAATACATAATTTTATAATCAGTATCTTTGTAATATTTATCCAAGTATATATAGCTTCTGTTAATTTTCACTTCTGTATAGCATTATTTTATTCAAATATATAGATATTTATAAATCCATTATCCAGGTGGTAAATATTGGGATTATTTTCAGCATTTGCAAGTACAAAAAATTATTTTTGTATGTGTTGCTTGTGTATATACATAAGTACCTCTTAAGTATATAAATAAGAACCAAATTACTGTGTTAAATGATGTGAACCTCTTCATTTTACTGGGTATTTCTAACTTTGTCTTAAAGTGGAAATAAAAATTGATGTACTAGCAGTGTATAAAAGTTTTAATTGTTCTATCTACTCATGAATTCTTACTCTTTTTTGACACATTTTTAAATCTGGGAAGTAATGAGTAGTTTTGTTAAATTGAGATTTGAATATGTGTTTGATTATTAGCAATTTGGAACATCTTTTCATACACTTATAAAGTTTTCCTCTAAATGATTTATATGAACTCTATATTCTAAAGGTAATTACTTTTTTAGGTTTTCAGTATTTCACATATTTTCTACAACTCTATCATTTGTGGAACATGACAAATCTGTGTGCTGTATTCTTAATTAAATAAATAAACATACATATAAAAATACATATATGCATATACATATTTACCCACACATATATAAACCATATCCATGTGTATAAATGTACAATTCTATATATACACACATTATATGATATACACATTTATATACCTATTTACCTATGTAATTAGTATTTTCCTGTTTTAACACACAGACACCCAATATACACACATGCACACATACACCAGAAAGAAATATCTCTGAGAAATGATGATGTAAAGGTGATTATGATACTGATGACAATATATTTACAAATGAGGAAATTATAAATATATTTGATGTTTAATGATTTTGTTTCTTCAATAATCAATTTAGTTATTATGTAAAAGTATATTGTACACAAAGAAAAATTAAGAGGCTATGTATTGTCACATAATTTAAAAATGTTTATGGCTAAAACTCAAATCTTCCTTTCAAATAATCAATAGGATGTATCTGGTATTCTTGCCTTTAATTATGAAAACCATAAGTCTGATTACCCTCATACACTCAATTTGTTTGGCATAAAACTACCTTAAAATGACCTCTTCACATCCTAGAGGTGAAGGTACATTTTAGTTTTAAAACTTCCATTTCTCAAGCAATTGAAATGATTTATATATAATCTCATAGATCTCTCCTACATTAAATAAAAAAATAAGAATCACAGTATCACATATTTGGTGAAAATATAGATAACATCTTTTCAAACTTTACTAGAATCATTATGAAGTACAAGATGTCAAAATCTGAGGACCTGAAAAACTAGTTTACAAATTCAAATTAAGAAATAAAAGCATGGTTATATAAACTTTGTTTTTTCTAGTGACATACACACCAAAGAATTGTATTAAAGGTTTCTTCTTCATAATAGCAATTCTGGAGTTGGTGCATAACCCTTTTTCCAAATCTTTCTATTAATCTTTAAAAAATGCTAGAATGGCATATTGCTAATACTAAAACCTTGTTCTCCAAGAATGTATTAATGCAGCATGAGATTTCCTTCCCAGAGAGGAAGGGCAACATTTATATTACAGAAACTTAAAAAAAAAAAAAAAAGTCACTTTACTATATTAGAAATTCTAGTCACTATGGTGTAATTGTATATATATTTTACTTTAATTCATTTGTTCAGTTTTTTTTCAGTGAAATGTTAATAAACCAAACATTTTATTATATACCTTTAATAAATAAAAGTCATGTATAGCTTTCCATTTCTCATAAGACAGAACTTTTCTTCTCATTAAATAGTTTTTTCCCACTGTTACCCAATCCCTAATCTTATACTCCCAGACACAATATTTTATTAATTATTGGTATGAAAATCCAGCTTAGTATCATAATGAATACGGAGATGATGAGGTTTGTTAGTTCTTCTTTCATACTCAAACCATATGAGGGTGAGCATATTCTTCTGCAATCTTTTTTGAAACTTTTTCCTCTTGTCTAGCAAAATAATATTTATGCAAATGAATGTAACACAGTAACATCAAAAACTGCTGTTTAGTACAAACTTTGGGGCAAGATATTACAAATTGTATCTAAGTTTCTTTGATATTTATTGTAATTGCTTCAAGCTCACACACGCACACAAAATAAGTTCAGATGCCACACTTAAGGTATGTGACTATTATAAAGCTGCATCTTACTGACCCTGGCCCATTTTCACTTCTGAATGAACTATATAGAAATTAACAAAAAAGGAACGTATAACATCTATACAATGGGCTATTCACCTCTATATCCTTTTAAGATCGCTTGATTATACATTCATGCATAAATATAGTCTGATATTTCATTTAATTATTCAGGCTGAGATTTACCTTTGCTTATTATTTTGGGTAAAATGTTGCTAAAATTAAATTCACTATGAAATACAGTACTGCATGAAGTTTAAATACTAGATATATTTTTTTCTGAAATCTTTATGTTGGCATCTTTCTCAGCTTTATATCTTAAATGACCTAAACATTTGTATTAAACTTGAACATTAATACTTTTAAAATGCTTCATATACTTAAAAAAAAGTGCATTGAGGCTAAATCATGAACCTAGTCAGGTACAAGAGATCTGCTTGAAGTGTAGAATTTACCCAAGGAAAGTATGTCAATAAGCAGTGCTGAGTTCCACAAAGCAGGTACAAAACAGCAACTAGAACAATCGCTCATAATGGCACATTTCAAACCAAAGAAATGAGAGATCTGTGTCAATTGACTTCAGCTAACAATCTGTAGAAAACAGACTTGAAAACTCCTTCTGGTAACTTTGTCTCCAGGCATGGCATTTTAATACAGTTCTAGAACTTTATAGGTAATGCAAAATTTGAGGATCACCTGGGGTAGCCAAGTCAAAGATGGTATAGCAAGTAGAAATCAAGTCGTCCTCTTAATTATGCTAGATTAATGTTATAATCAAAGAAGGCTGCAATTGACAACATGCAAAAAAGTTACTTGGAAAATGTGTCAATTCTAAAAGAAATACAATCTCTCAAAAAAGATGCCATCATATTTTAAATGAATAGGCAATGTCAATCAAAGTGTCCCATATTTTAATAATAGCTTAGATTTAAAATATTTATTAAACAAAGTCTGGATACTATAAATTATACAGTAGATTATACAATAGATTATCTAAAACCACACACACCAAATGTCAGGTATTGTCTAAGGGACTGGGATTGGGAAAAATGTAAAAGAATGCAAGGTGTCAGTTTTGGACATATTTTAAGTTAATGGTGGGGTATTTAAGGGAATTCCAGTGAGAGTGCAGAAGTAATAATGGGCAAAATATGCATTTTTATTTAGAGGTAATTATAAATGGCTATGTAATTTAGAGGTCTGTGCTTTTATTATAAAATTAGGATAAGTAACAGTGTGAGAGTATGTTGAATATTGAAGAGGAGATTTCTATTTATGTTTCTAGGAAAGAACATGAATATTTAATAAATGCAAAACTGTGTCTCATTCTTGGCTTTGGAAAATAAAATTTCTAACTTTTACTCCTCCATTCTCCATAGACTTTCCTATTTTCTATAAAATGTCTCTTCAACTACTGAATAAGGAGTATCTGACAACTTAAATATGATTCATCTGAGGACTAAAAACATGAAAATACACAAGGCTGTCTCCACCTTTTTTTTTCCTTTTTATTTTATTTACTTTTTCAGAACAATTTGAGCTCTAGTAAATCCACTTCAGAATACATCCTAAATAAGGTGAATGGTAATTCTATGCTCAGTGACGTTCTAGCAGGTAGATCTTACAGAGAAGGCAAGTGTTAAGTTGTTAATTTATTTAGCTGGTAAAGTCAGGAAGAAATGTTTGTTTTATTGAAAGATAAAAACAATTATTTTTTTTTAAATTTCAAGACTATTTTATAGAGCAGTTTTAGATTTATAGTAAAATTGAGAGGAAGGTAAGAGATTTCCCACACACCCACTGCCCCCACACCTGCATAGTCTCCCCCACTATCAGTATCCCTCATCAGAATGGTACATTTTTTATGAAGGATGAACCTACCTTGACACATCATAAGCATCCCAAATCCATAGTTTAAATTAGGATTCCTTCTTGGTGTTGTACCTTCTATAGGTTTGGACAAGTCTTTATTAAAATATCATACAAAATATTTTCACTGCCCTAAAATATCCTCTGTACTCTATTCATCTATCTCTCCCCATCACCCCATAGCCATTGTTTTTTAAAAAATTTCCTCTGTAGTTATGCTTTTTCCAGAATGTCACATAGTTGGAATCATAAAATATTGAGCCTTTCCAGTTTGGTTTCTTTCACTTAGTAATAATAATTTAATTTTCCTCCATGTCTTTTCCTGGCTTCATAGCTCATTTCTTTTGAGTGCTGAATAATGTTCCATTGTCTGGATATACCAGTTTATGTATCCAATACTGAAGGACATCTTGGTTTCTCCCAAGTTTTGGAAACCATGAATAAATGGCTATGAACATCCATGTGCAGATTTTTATGTGAACATAAAAGTTTCTAACTCTTTGGGTAAAAGTTTCTAACTCTTTGAGTAAATACCAAGGAATGCGATTGTTGGGTTCCAAAGTGGGTGTACCATTTTGCATTCCCACCAGCAATAAATGAGAGTCCCTGTTGCTCCATCTCCTCACTAGCATTTGTGTTGTCCATGTTCTGGAGTTTGGCCATTCTAATAGCTGTATATTGGAATCTTATTGTTTTAATTTTCATTTTCCTAATGACATATGATGTGGGGGATCTTTTCATATGCTTATTTGTCATTTCTATATTTTCTTATATTTCTTCTTTAAGTAATTAGTTAAGATAATTATTAGAGTGCTTATATTTACACATAAATTAGTATTTCAAATAGTTACTCATTAAGGCTGAAATTTTATTTTACCTGAGGAGATGGAAAAAAAATGAATTTTGCCTTAGGTACATATGACACATTTTTCTGCTAATTGCAGAAAATGATAAAACTGAGTCAAATAGTTTATAGGAAATAATAAATAATCCACAGACTCATCAATCACAAAATAGCAAATATAATGTAATATTCTTAATTTCTACAAAATCAAAACTACCTCACATGAAACATTAGCCTTTTAAGACTAGAACACTGTCCTAATTTAAATGACATTTTCTTCGATTTTTTTTCTAAGAATACATTTTGTTAGATTTCTTATGAATAATGAAATAATCTAATCCAGGGTTGAAAGCAAAAGGCAAAAGGACTTTAAATGGCAAAAAAAAAAAAAAAAAAAAAATCTAACTTAGGAGATATAAGGACTAGTTTCTTCTCCTGTCTTCTAGTATTTCAATGGCTGAACCATTATTCTGATTTTGTAGGATTGTTGTGAGAGTTGGTGATATGTTAAAATATCTACCCCAGGACATGATTGTTACTCAATCAATGTAAACTCTATCTGAATTCTAAGCTTGTCTTTACATAGACTTTCAAGAAAGTTATTGATCCATACACATGAATAGCCAATAATTTTGAAAAATAAAACAAAATAAAAGTGAGTCTGAACTTTGAAGGCTTCTAGTGACATAGCTATTTTTTTTTCTTTTACCTAATAAACAAAAGAGATCCTTAAAAGATTATGACAAGGGAAATTATAATATGACAGCTTTAATATGTCATATTTTAACATATTTAATCTGACTTGATTGGCAAGTGATTGTACATGTGTGTGCATTCATGTTAGTGTAAGAACAAAGAGCAATTAATAAAGAGGCCCTTAAAATTTAACTGGTCTGGATAGAAGGCACACATCTTGCTTCCTTTCAGATTTATTTTGGGGGGGCATATGATCCTGACCACTTTTCTGTATTGAATTTTATGATTTGTATGTGATAATAAGTCTCAGTATGCTCAACTGGGTAATTCTCTTTCTTTCCTGATAGTTCACACAAATAGCAATAAACTTATCTGATGCCTGCTGCTTTCTTTCTGTCATTTGGAAATGAGTTACTGTTATATTTTCAGCATAAATTGAATTCTATCCTTTCAAACACAGATTTAAGTGGTTTGGTACTTTAGCTTTTTTCTGTTATGTTACAGAATATTATTTAGTCCAAAGTGATACACTGTGGGAAGAGTGCCATCTAAATCCTGTTGCTATTGTGGAATCCGGGATTTGTTTCCATGGACACTGAGCCAAGCTAACAGTCAGGGTTTCATAGCCTAACATTGACTGAGACTGAGAACCTAAGCAGTCTTTATTTAAAATGAAGTGACTGTAAATTAAGCAAACATTGTGTATATTACATAAAGAACTAGCTTATCAAATTTTCTCTACAGAAACATATTGAAAAGAGACTATTAGAACTTCCAGAAATTTCTTAAAGCAGGAAAGACCACTACTTTCTCCAATCCTAGTATCTATAGGTTAATAATTTTGATGCTTATACTAACACACACATATGATAATAAATTAAATATAATGAAAGATGGCATATTTATTGATCTAGAGTAAAACTAGAAGCTAATATAACAAGCATCTCTATTGACTTTGAAACAAAAATTCTCCAACTGTATTTCTGTCTATAGTAAAAAATAAAAGAACAAAATGCTAGTATAAAGTAAAAATATTAATCAACCAGTTAACTCAAATTATATAAAAGTGCTACATTAAGAAGACTATTTTTTTCTTCATTCCATTTCAGTAGAAATATTGCTTTCCAATGTGGGTGGCTATGAGGTTCCTAGGTTCAGATTCTTGTATTCTGGGAAGAAAGACATCTTTACTAAATTGTGAATCTGCCTTGCTTACTGTTTCACTCAGCCATCAACCTATTTCATTCATTCTGGAGAGCTGCATGTAGGCTGGGTTTTATATGGCATAAAGTTTTATCTCATCAGTGGTTGATTGACCTTTATTTATTATTTTCCTCAGAATTGCAGTAAAATAAATCTTAATCTACTAGTGATATAACATAATCATTATTCAATTCCTAATTAAATTCATGTATGTTACTATAGAAATCATGCTTAATTTCAAATAAATTAGAATAATAATGTTTATCAAGAGCCTCATGTGATATTCACCATATGATAAATTTCCAACAATTTTAAATTATATGAAACAGGACAATCTTAAGTAACTCTTTAAAAATAATTTTAATTGAGGCTTATAAAGGCTTATAACACCAAAAAATACATATTTTACACACACTTGTGGTTGCAGCAACTATCCCTATGTTCCCTAGTATACCGATTTGATTGTTTCTGATTTGCGCTTGGTTTGTCTGAGCTATTAATGCAAGGCAAGGATTCTAAATCATTTTGGATGTCTTTGCAAATATTGGTTAAACTTATTTTATTAGGCACTTTCACCAATCCTTTGTTCTACGTATTCCAGGTAATGTCACCTGTTTCTTGCCAATAAAACAAAGTGCTACATTGGTGGCACACAAACATTGTCTGAGAAAACACTGAAACTTTTAATACAAAGACAAAAAAGGAAAGACAGAAGAAAGAAAAAAGTCTTCTGAAGTCTGCCTACTTTCAAATAGGGGAAACAATAATTACTGATGTGTATGTCAGAGTTTCAGTTAAGA
This sequence comes from Grampus griseus, assembly GCF_964374135.1. Lineage (NCBI taxonomy): Eukaryota > Metazoa > Chordata > Mammalia > Artiodactyla > Delphinidae > Grampus > Grampus griseus. Next base: position 52,273,022 of record NC_139012.1, read on the forward strand.
CTTGAATCAAATGTGACAATATAAAATGAAAATCTGTTGTCTTTCTATATTCAGCTTTAGTAGCTGAAGAACATATTGGAAAATTGTGTGTTGTACAAGTGGAGGACACATTTAGAGACAAATTTCCAGCTAAATCACCAGAAATCATCTGTTGCTTTGTTTAAAGCTATATTGCAAAGTCCAACAGCCTTGAGAATGAGCTCATTTTTTAAATGGGGTAAAAATAATTACTAATATTGACCAAAAAATAAGTATTTTAGATTAATCTATGGATTGATGTTGACATTAATTACATTATTAAAAACTTTAAAGATGCAAGCAGTGCAAATGTGTTACCAAATTTCCCATTCACTTTCCATATTGATCATGTAAAATTTCTTATGGTCATCTTGTAATGAAGCTGCTTGACTTCCTCCTAAAATATAAAGCCATTAATTTAGTTTCTGTGTTCTCCTTCTCTTCTGACAATTATGGTAAAATGGTCCATAAAGTTACTTGCATTTTGGTGACAAAAACTTCAATTGTTACATGCATGGTTTTATTAACTTCTTTCTTCAAATAATAATTTTAATAATTATGAAATTAGCCTCAGAAAAAAATGCTAGCTGCTTTTTGTGTTGACAAGTTATTTACCTTTTTGAAAATCATATGTAAGAAAATGTCAAAACATAACTACCTCTGTAGGGTCAAAATAATTATCTATCGCATGGGTCCATTTTGTCCACAAGGACTGAACATCTTCCATTCACACCCTTCTTGATTCTAATTGGTTATTAACCCTATTCTTCTCCTTATCTCACAAACTGGTGAGGGAATAAAAATGCAAAAAAAAAAAAAAAAGAAATGATTATCTTGACTCTAGTCCCTTATAAGCAAAAAGAAATTAAAAAAAAACATTTAATGAGATATTCATAAAATGAGAGAATTCTTCTCTTTCTCTGCGATAGAAATGAAGGACATAAATATGACTTAATATATAGCTATACCTGGTGTGTAGAGCCAAAAGTAGTATTTCCATCTTGTTGACTCTTTCTTTCAAAGTACAGAAACATCTAATCAACTGCTTTCTGCAATAATGAAAATTAATATACTATAGTCAAAGATATATTTAAACATATATTTGAAAAAAACTCTGTGGGATAAACAGCATTTTTTTTTCATTTTAAATGAGAGAAAACTGATGCTCAAAGTTTAAATTTTATTCAGAAACTCACTCATATTTAAACTTCAAAGCCCATTCAATTTCCAGTATACTATGAAGTAGGGTGATGCCCCCAATATGGAGGTTTAGTCAGAGAGTACAGTTCCACAATTCAGATTTTACAAATGGAACAAGTTAAGATCCTTGCAAGTGTCTTGGTGACTATATTGCTAAAATGGAGTGGAGAGAAGTTTAATGTTGCTCAGGATTCTAGGGGGTTGGAGGTGTTACACCTGGTCACTTGAAAATAGCTTGTTAGATATAAGATTGGTTTTAAGGAAAAGTGGTTTTCTGGGGGATGAGTATTGGCAGAGGATAAGATTGAAAAGCAGGGCCCTGATAAGAAAAATAAATGAATGTATTCATTCACAGCCTCTCTTGGAGGCCAACACAGGGCAATTTGTCTACATGAGCTCTCCCCGCTGGGAACAGATATAACAGTGGTGTCGGTCAGGGGCCAACCAAAGCACACTCTTCAAGCAAAGACAAAAGAGCATTCCTTTAGCCTGAAACAGGGTAAAATATTCCCACCTGAAATCATAAGCTCAGCCCAGGTGGTGTCGGGTTCTTTATCTCTTGATAAGAAAGTGTTGCAAACACAAAGCCCAGTCTTAAGTGGCCCACTGGGGGCCAAAAGACTACATGCACAAGGAAACTGCCTTTACCAAAAGATAATCTGATTTAAATCCACTTCTTTTCTTTTGCAAATGACTTTGTTTTTACAACAGTCCATGAACTTTTAAGATCTCTTTATTCCTTTTTAAAAAAAAAATATTGGAATATAGTTTATTTACAATGTTTTAGTTTCTTCTGTACAGCAAAGTGAATCAGTTATATATATATATATATATATATATATATATATATATATATATATACATATATCCACTCTTTTTAAGATTCTTTTCCCATAAGATTTCCTTTTTCTTAATATTTAAAATTTCAACAGATATTTCTGTTTTTTTTTTTTACATTTTAATCATTCAGTATAACCTTTAAATATAAATATGTGGTTTTCATCTCTAAACCATTTTTCTATTATTTCTTTAACATTTTTTCCTCCCAATATTTTCTGTTCTCTTTTCTAGAGCCTCCTATTAGGTTTTTGGACCTATGAATCACATTACTTATATTTTCCATTTTTATCTTTCTGCGTAGCTTTTAAGCAAATTTCCTCAAATATAGTTTTAGCAATTTTTTTTGTGTGTGTGTGTGGTATGCGGGCCTCTCACCACTGCAGCCTCTCCCGTTGCGGAGCACAGGCTCCGGACTCACAGGCTCAGCGGCCATGGCTCACGGGCCCAGCCGCTCCGCGGCGGCATGTGGGATCTTCCCGGACCGGGGCATGAACCCGCGTCCCCTGCATCGGCAGGCGGACTCTCAACCACTGCGCCACCAGGGAAGCCCAGTTTTAGCATTTAAAAAAAAATTTTAACTACAAATATTTAATATATAGAGCGGTTTATTATATGTATATATATATGTGCATATGTCAGTATTTTTTATATTCACACACACAAGTGTGTATATAAATTTTTCAACAGCAAAAGCAGCTTAGATACCCATTACTTGAAAAGTGGATAAATTATATCACATATATTCCACATACATATATCAACATATATCAACTTTAAGAAACTAATGCTGAGTGAAAAATGAAGCAAAATGAGACATAAAAATATTCAAACAGTACTTTATCTAGGAACATAAAAATTATATATACTTATATATATAAATAAATTATATATATATAATATATATGTATATTACAATTATGGTTTCCTATTGTAATGAAAGAGAATGGAAGAAACTGAATGGTTTGTGTAGAAAAAAGTAAAAAAAAAAATCATTAAATTAAAAAAAGTCTTTTCATAGGCCAATGATAAAGATTCTCTCTCTCTCTCTCTCTCTCTCTCTCTCTCTCTCTCTGGTCAAATAACAAAATGCACCTAATTAATGCATATTAATTTGTATTCAGTAAATTTGTCACTGCTGTTACAGATCAAGGGCTCATGCTGTCTGACTGGAATAGAAGCCAGTATTACGGTACTGGCTTTCTGAGGAAAGAAACAGCTTTGTGAGGTTGACCATCAAGGAGACAGAAGGCAGGGCTCAAATACAAAATACAAATTCTTCCTAGTATTAATTCAAAGGAATGCCATCATTCCATTTGGTGGATTTCCTGAAGCTCTAAATGGGATTACTTTGAGAGAAAAACACTCCAATGTTTGCTTCAGCAGCCCATATACAAAAAATGCAATGATGCAGAGAAGCTTAGCATGGTCCCTGTGCAAGAATAACATGTACATTTGTGAAGTGTTCTCTATTTTTTTCTATTTTTTATTGTTCATATGCTCCAGAGTTTTTGTTAAAGTAAAAAAGTATTTTGGAAATAGATAGTGGTGATGGTTGCACAATGTAGTGAATGTAAATAAGGTAAACAAAATTTATGTTTAAAAATTGTTAAAATAGCAAAGTATATATATATATATATATATATATATATATATATATATATATATACAAAATAAGGGTACACAAAATACAGTTAATTTATAAAAGTTCTATTATATTGCATCATTGTTCTCCATTCTCTTTACTCTTTTAAGGGAAAATTGAAAATTAAATAGAAGGATAAGAATATAACCTGGTATCATTATTTGTTTTTTACCCATTTTAAAGCTCAATAACAAATATAGTAGTGATTTACATATGGAATACATTGAAAAATTAATAGATCACCTGTAATAATAGCCATGGCAGGACATTTTTTTTTTAATCTCACAGAGTCATTCCTAAAAATATATTGCTTGTTTATATAGAAATTGTTTTGCCTTTTAATCTGCTGGTATATTCAAAATTTATTTCTGAATCTCTTGCCATTTTGCTAGAACTGTGCTCTCACCAACTTCATTTTTCTTACTCATTGTGCTAAAGAGCCAAAATCTTTTAATTCTGTATTTACAGAAATGATGCTTGACATGTTATACCATCTTTTAATTTTTGTTTGTCTTAAAAATAATAACATAATTCTAGAACTGTTCTAAAGCCAAATATATGTTTATTAAACACACAGGATTGTCTTTTCTTTTGAACTGCCTCACAGAACATCACCAACTGTCAGAAGATACCAGATTTAGTATGATAATCACTGTTCTCTTACTAAACATGCAATTCTAAATAAGATTTATTTTGTGTCTGCTCAGTTACCTAGACTAATATCAATTCTGTAACAATATCATATCAGAATGTAGTCATGACAGCAACACAACATATGTAGTAAGAAGAACTAGTTTTTTTGTTCTTTATTTAGATCTTTCTAACTTAACTTTTTAAATACATTGTAGGTTTGCTGATAATAACATGTGCCAGACCTAACTACTTCAGTTAGTTTAAGAGATAACTAAAATATCTTTGAAATGATTCTGTACACTAGGGGAAATAATTATTATAAATATTATTTGTGGAGTTTGGTAGCACAGTAACTGTAGAGAATTTTCGGAAATTAAACAATTCACTGAAAACACATGAACACATTCATTGAAATAAAATGGAATTCATCACAAGAAACTGCAGGGTAGTTCTTTTCCCCTATACTACCTAGGTTTTATTTGTCTCTTGTCATTTTCATTTCTAGTATTATCCGTAAAGAAAAACAGAGATTTCAATTCATCTACTGATAACAAGGGCTGATTGTATCCAGTGAAATTCATTACTGCTTTGATTTTTACATAGTTCCCTCCCTCTGTTTGAGCTGTTGTCTTCTTGTCATGTCCACTTTTTTCTCGTAGTCAAGATCACTCTGCTCTGTACTTTGATATTCATTTCCTTGCTGCCTCTTGCACACTACATAATGACATGAATGTCTATCATGTTGAAGAAAGAAGATACTGTTTTTGGTACTTTAAAATAAGTGAATTTAGGGTTTTGTTGCTGCATATACAAAAATAATGTACCGTGAAGTGTAAAATTATTTTTAAATGATACTGAAATGTGTAAAGTTAATAAATAACTAACAAAGGGAAAAAATCAGAGGCAAGAAAAGAAAAAAAAAGTACCATAGTTAAGAGATTTAAATCTGTGTTTTTTTCTTGGTGCTGTTTCCCTCAATGCTTATAGAAAACATTGCAATAGATCTCATATGTACTATTTATGCATTGTGCACTTGCTTCAAATTGTTTATGTCTATAAAAAGTTAATGTGTATATACCCTTTTATCTGTGTGAGGTATGAATCAATAATTTATCTTAATATGTGTTTTAGGAAATCTAAGATATTTGCATACCTTATTACCCTTATTGAGCAAGGTAAGTTAAGAGTTGTGTTATTGTTCAAGTTGACACATCCTCATATGATGTAATTTTTCTTGAGCTTGATTATCTAACACAGTTATAAACACAGTGTATTGAACACTTACTCTGTTCTGAGCACAAAATACTGTATTTGAATTTCTTGAAGCATTTCAAAGATATTCCCAAGACCAAGGGGATCTTACAATTTCACACAACCCCATTTACACTTGGAATTATAAAGTATTCTAATTTGACAGTGATTGAGGTATAAAATGATATCCCAAATTTCCTTTAATCAGCATTTTTAAATGCCAAAGATTTTGAGCACTTCTTCATATGCTTATTCTCTCTTTGGGTTTCTTATTCTATAAAGTGTCTATATACACTCTTTATACACTTTCTATTACAGTTTCAGTACCTTTGCTGTTAATTTGAAGAAGTTTTTTGTATATTCTAGATATTTGTTTTTTCTATCAGACATATTCAATTCTGTCCTCTAACTTTTAAATTCATGCAAATTTTATGCAATCCTGACTTCAGAAATTTTTATTTTTGAGAAACCTGAAAATTGCTCAAAAATATATAGAGTATAAGAATGCACAAAGACCCCAGTAATTTTTTTTAAAAGAAGATAAAGACTTACTATAGTATACTATAGCATCTCATATGTTTTAAAATTTAGCATGTGTAAGAACACACTGATAAACCAATTGAAAGAACAGAGAGCTGAAAACAGACCATTTATAGATGGTCTTCTCAAATACAATAAAGTGTTATCATAAATCATTGAAAAAAGATGGAGAATTTCAGTAGATTGCATCAGGAAACCTAGCTCTCCGTATAGAGAAAAAGAAATTTAATCAAATGTGACACACAAGGATGGAACTTAGATGGATTGAATATTTAACTTTGAAGAATAAACTGTAAAGTTAATAAAGGAAATTGAAAAAAAAAACAAACTTTATTGTATCCTAGAGGCAGAAAAGAAACTTCTGGCATAAAACCTTTACAGAACAAATGACAAGACAAAAAATGATAGATTTAGTTACATCAAAACTAAAGATTTCTTTTTATAAAGGACATTACTGTCATTTTCAAATTTATTCACTACCAACAGAGAATGAAAAATATATTTAAAAAAAGTGATACCGGGCTTCCCTGGTGGCGCAGTGGTTGAGAGTCCGCCTGCCGATGCAGGGGACACGGGTTCGTGCCCTGGTCCGGGAAGATCCCACATGCCGCCGAGCGGCTGGGTCCGTGAGCCATGGCCGCTGAGCCTGTGCATCCGGAGCCTGTGCTCCGCAACGGGAGAGGCCACAACAGTGAGAGGCCCGCGTACCACAAAAAAAAAAAAATAATAATAATAATTTTTAAAAATTAAAAAAAAAAAGGAGAGGCGATTACACGGGGGCAAGAGTACAAGGAGGTGGGGCTCTTTGGGGGCCATTTTAGAGGCTACTTCCTGTAATAGGTAAATGAATAGTGATAAGGACTAAGGAGAAAAGTTATGCAGAGAAGAAGGTAAGTTTCCGGGGAGGGTTGAAATTTTAGATAGGATGAGAAGACAGCACTGACAATGAAATTTGACACAAGTAAAGGGTGATGACACATGTGAATATGCGAGACAAGATCATTCAAGACTGAGAAAATGGCAAATAAAGAGACCTTGATATGTAACAAATCAGTAACGAGAAAATTAAAATTAGCACATACTGAGAAAGTTATAATTGGCTCTCTCACTCATTAGGCTAGGATAACAGACAAGGCCAGCTCAAAGTTAACATGAAACAATATGTATCTGAGGATATGCTACAGCTGTAAAGTGTCATAACAATCACCTCCTTTAGTGACTACTGATTTCTTAATCTCTGAGAAGCTCTGTCTCCTGAAAATCATACCATCAGAAACGTTGTGGTTTGAAACAATGTAACTAAGAATTAAACATGCCACTCTTGCCTGGATATCTATGTCATTTGGTATTGAGTCCAGCCTCAATTTTCAATCCAGGTCCAGAGATGCAGATAATAGTTTTCTGGACACAACATTCCACATTTAAATTAACTTTGTCATTTCCATGGAAACAGATCCTGGGTCCACTTTCCAATCCAGACCTCACGTTGACCCTGTTACACAAAGCCCAGCTCTGTTTTTAGCCTATCAAACACTGCTTCAGCTAGAGTTCACCTACATGCCACCTGTCCCAAATCCCATAATAACTGTCTTTTCTCCTTTGTGGAAACATGTTTTTGTCCCCCCAATGTACAGTCTTTCTCACTAAGATAGGTCTATAAGCTTGACTTTGGGGGACTACAAGCTTGTTCTCATTGGTCTTAGATTGATTGGGCTGGAAAAGTAAGGCGTGTTGAGAGAATGAAGAAGAGGCAGTTAGCAGAGGAGGACAGAGAAATACATTTTTTCCTCCTTCAGGGTAACAAAGGGTCTACTCAAATGGAGGGTACTATTATATTGCTGGCATTGCATCACTAATATCATTAATTTCATTGGAGAAAATTGAACAAACTAATTGAATAACATGGTTGGAGATATTTTGGATGGATAATAATAAATTTTCAGTCTTGAATACATGGTGGGATTGAAGTTAATTTAATGTGCTATTTGTTTTCTGGAGGAAGGTTCTACACTGCCCACTTTGGGAACCAGAATAATACCTATGAAGCAGTTGTTTGTGTTTTGAAAGTAGCTGATGGAAGTAAGAGTAGAATAGCCAAGATAGACTTCTGTTTTTTTCTCCCAAAGGAGATCACTAAACCCTGGATGGCCAAAATTTGTGACTAGCAGGTAAAAGTATTTAATACTGAGTATGGATGTGGGCATGGATACTTACTCGAAGTAGTATTTCTGGTAGCTTGTCTTTGTTTTGATTTTCTGAGTGGGTGCAGAAATCTAGTACTAGCTGTGAGCACATGGCTGTCCCACCCAATCCCTACTGGGGCCAAGCAACAGTTCTGGGTAAGGGTGTCTGTAAAGAAAATTAAAACTTGCCCTCAGGAGCTCTTTTTCAAAGTTTAACCTTTTTGGAGGATGAGTTGGGCAAAGCATGTTACCAAGTCCATTTGGATACATAACTTATCCATATAACCAACCTAAAATTTACCAATAATACAATGTCTCATAATAATTATTATTCCATTTATTTAGCTCCTGTGTCTACCTCTAAACTGGTTGTGAATTTATGTGGAATGCATATTATGGATGGGTACTATAAAGCTTCAACAGTCTGCACTAGCTACCATCCTATTTTTTGGTTCTCCATCTTATCCAAACCTCTGAACAATATTATCTACATTTGCTATCTACACTTTCTCATTTCTCTAGCAAGTTATTCTAATCTGACTTTCATTACCCAAACTCTGCTGAAGCCCTTTTAAAGTTTATAGTGATCTCCATGTTGCTAAACGTTCAACATTTGGAACGTTTGACCATTCTCTCTTTCATGATATGCTTTTTTCCCTTAGCTTCTACATACCTCCCATCAACATGTCTCCACTTTTTAACTGATATTTCATTCTTTACTCCACCTGTAAAATCTAAAACCTGAGGAGCTCAACTTTGGTTTTCAGTCCTTGTCTTCTTCTGTGCTTCCTATAGAGAACCTCTTATGATCTTAATCTTAAATGTAGTTCACACACACACACACACACAAAACGGTTCCCAAGATATTTTGTCCAGACATCATGTGTTTCATAAGCTCCTTCAGACCCAAAATCAATGAAGCATCTACTTACCACCTTTATCTAGATAACTAACATGTACCTCAGGTTTATGATTTCAAACTTTACTACCTTCATCCCCTCCAAAGCTGCTCATGTTTAGTTTTCCCTTTCGTATTAAATAGTGTTCCAGTCCATTCATATCTTCCATTTTAAACCCAACAGTCATCTTTTCCTTGTTACCTTCCCCACCCCACATACATTTAATCCTTGTGCATAGATTCTATAAATTCACTTCAAACTGCCATCATCTCTATCTTGAAAAAAATGCAGTAAACACTTATCAGATCTCTCTTCAATGATTCTTATTTCCCTCCAAACAATTCTATTCTATAGGCTCAAATTGTTCTGATCTAATATGATTATATTTCTATCCATATGATAATTTTTAAGCCTGTACCTTTTAACCTTATAGCCCATTTTTCATAAATTAGAGTGATTTTTTTAATGGAAGTAAGTCACGCCATTCTCTCCTCAAAATCATCCCATAACATCCCACTATGAAAGGACATTTTTAATAATTTTAGCATTGGACTTACAGATTGTGTAAGAAAGCACAACTTTTCTTTTCATCCTCAATTTCATCCACTACTCAATCTCTACCCTATGCTCCAGTAACTGGACTGCTCATCATTGCCATAAATAAGTCATGTCATTTCTAGGGCTGTTTTTCAGAACCTCTGTTCTCCTATCTCAATGAAAAAATCTAAGCCAAGTACTTCAAGGTCTAAGTCAAATGACAACTCTTTGATAAAGTCTTTTTTCTTCTTCCCTTCTGGTCTTTCATGATCTCTTTGTGGATACATTTTATAGCACGTGTAATTTATAAATAGACGAGTACATATCTACCTTTTCTCATTATTTTAGACTGCCAGACTTCTAAGACTTATTAACCATATCCCCAGTTCCTAGCACATGGTCCCTAGTTCAAAGGGAATAGTTTAGAACTGATGATTGAATCACATTGAGATAATACTAATTATCTACTAATAAGTGATTGATAAAGTTAGGTAATTTAGCCTTGAGATTTTGTACTCATTAAATACCATTTTCAACTCTTTTCTCTGTCTTACTTTGAACATTTATGCCCCAAAATGCTTCTGTTGTAAATAAGTAACAAAAATATATTTTGCCCACAGGTTAGACAACAACCATGAAATCATTTTCATAGATTTTTGAATTTATTAAATAGTGTAACTACCATTAGTACAGAAGAAAGTTGTAATAGTGCTGTTTATTTTCTGCATAGGCAAAATATGCTGAAATTTGGGAATTAGTCTCTGTTACTTAGTACCATGGTAAACATGATGTCAAGTTGTACATGAATAAGGCATAGATTTCTTAGAATTCAAGAAATAAGCATGTGATACTGTTAATATTAATATGTTATTATTAGTCCCAGTAGAATTTCTAACCATGTCACTTAGTCTGCAGCATATGGCTGAACAGGCCTAACACACTTTCCTTCCTCTGGCCACAAATTCCCATTCCCTAGTTCTGCATAGCATATAGAGAAACTGCACATCTCCAACACATTACCTAAATAAACCGGCTTTACTTAAGAAACTGGAGGAATAGCTCTATAGCACATAGACTGGTTAACATTCATAGGTTGCACAATCATGACTATGGTAATGAAATGAAACAAAATAAGAAAAACAAATAAATTATGCATTTACACCCATTAAAAGTTTAATAACGAAAATATGATGCTCTATGGTGAGCCACAAGAAAAGAGAAAATCTGAACAGTTAGAAAAACGGGACTTCCCCATCATTAAATAGCCTGAGGGCTGTACTTAAAATATGTCACTTAACCAGTGCCTTACTGCTTGAAGTGCCTTACTGCTTACTGCTTGAAGTGCCTTACTGCTAAGGCACCTGAAGTGCCTTACTGCTTAATCACATAATGGTCTCAGTCTGTATGGAACACAGCCCATTGCCAATCCAGCTCATCTTTATTTTTCTCTCTCTCTCAGTCTCCATTTTCTTATTCTTATTATTTTTTTTTTGGTAATCTCTCTTATCCTAATACGTGTGACTTAACCCCCAATATACATACACAATACCCCAAAGTGATTCCCTGTAAGGCTTGTTCAAAATATGATTTGTGAGAGAGATTTTGATTTTACAACAGTAAGCTGAATTCTGAGGAAAAAGTAAGAAAACCCTCCTCCACAAGGATTTCGTTCAGCCCACTTTTAAACTTGATCCATAATTTGATCAAATGCTCTTGGGCACTATTAAATAGTAATAATGAACTTCACCTAAAGCCCTTAATAATTTTGTTCCACATTTCCTTCTCTAATTATCCACTATTCCCTATTTATTACTACTTCATTCTCTGCCTCAGGCTGTCTAAAAATACTAAGAATGATAAATTAAACAATACATTTGGCACTAAGTTAACCTGTGGGGAGGGTTATAATTTAATGGGTTGTCTTCTGAATTAATTATTTCTGAATTATTTAATTGTAGTTTCTAAACAAATTTCTTAGAATATGTGACATTAGAACTTGCAGTATATTTCTCATAAAATTATTATGGCAAAATCACAGGTTATTATAATTATCTATTTCAGTTTAATTTTATGGTAATTTTACTATACATATATACAGGTTTACTGATTATATTTTTACTAACAAGTATTGTCTTCTACAGAAGTTTAACAATATTTTCCTTAATATCTTGCCAGTGCAGACATTAAATTCTTGACATTTTGAAACCAGTGCCTTTTTCCCCCCTAAGTAACAATAACCATTGACTTTTATATTAAAGTCTTATGAGTCTCACTCTAGTTATAGTTTTTTAGATTAAGTACTACTTTAGAGAAGTTGGTGATACATTGTACATTATTTACTTAAACCCCTCAGTCTCATTAAAGTTCTGTGATAATCAATTTCAGATTCTCAGCTAAAAATCTCATTTTATCAGGAGAAACTGTCATTTAGAAGAATCCACATTGCAAAATGACAATCCACATTGCAAACTGTCATTTAGAAGAATCCACATTGCAAAATGACAATGTCATTTTTAACCCATTTTTAACCCATAAAGCTGAACTTTTATGAAAGTTTCTTACAATGCCAATAAACAAAAACTTCTCAACCATTCATCAGTAGTCAGCAGGTCTAGAAGTGGAACAGGTCAGCTGGTCTTAACCTCTGAATTTTCCCCAATTAATTACCTACTACATCCAGCCCACAAAAGTCTTCTCAAATTCTATGTTAGAATGGTTGTAGTGTCGATCCAAAGCTCTTTACAACCTCCTTTAATACTTTGATCTACTGGACAGATACTTTTTAATACTTTAAAACGCTCAGTGGTAGAAAGAAAGTTTGCATGAAGTACTAGGATATTATTCAACTGTAAAGTCTTAAATTTCCAAAGTATATCAGGTCCTTTAATATATAAAATATATATATAATATATATATATAAATTATATATTTTTTCTTTTACATATTGTTCAATCTTAACTACAGAAGGACTAAGCTCATTAGGTGCTGTTAACCACAGACTAATTTTATTCTTAACACTTAGAATAAAATAGCTCCTGAATCTCTCAAAAATACCAATGATATAACTGTCTCAGAAAGAAATATTTAGGAAGGTAAATGCATTTCAAAAGGAAAGTATAATTCTTATACAGTACAGGTAGGAAGTATAAATTGCTACATGGTCTTTGGAATACTATTTGACACTATCAAATTTAAACATGCATGCACTCAAATGACTCAACAGTTTTGTAAATGGATACACAAGTGCACCAACAGAATTGACAAGAATATTCATAGAAAAAATATTGTATAAAATCCACAAAGTGGTAATAAAGATAAATAGTAAATTGGAAAAAAATATAAATTACAACATCTACATACAGTGGGGAAATTATGTAGTGACAAAAAATAAATAACTATAGTTTCATGCAACAATATGGCTAAATCTTACTAACACAATGTTGATTGAAATAAGCCAAACACAAATAATGTATTAATTCATTTATCTAGTATCCAATAACAGGCAAATCAATCTGTAGAACTGAAGTCAGGACAGTGGTTACTTTCAGGGAGAAGGGAGGTAGTGTGAATGGGTGTGGCCACAAGCCTGGATTCTGGGCTTTTGGCAACATGACTTGACCAAGGTAGCGGTTACACAAATGTGTTTGCTCATTCAATTGTACACTTCTATATGTCCATAGTGCTTCAACTAAAATGGTAAAAAATTCAATTTGACATATTTAAGTATTAACATCTATTTTTTTTTTCTTTTGGCCATTATCACCATCATTTACACAGCTATCTACCTTAAAGACTTCAATTTGATTCATCTCTTTCCCTCATTTCCTAATTCAAACTGCCATGAATTATTTAATTGGGGGTTTTGAAATATGTTTTACAATTGTCCTTCCTATGATCCAATTTGATCTTCATGCCCATTACTATTCTAATAGAGATTCTCCCCAGTTCAAACTCCCTCAGACAGATCTGATTTAAATTTGTTTTATCTGTCTTAGATAATTTTCTTGAGCCACTACTGTTAGAATTTGAGACTTATGACCAAATAGTCTCTTTAGTGAATTTGATCACCTACCAGAAAATGAGTAAACCATTTTGCTTTGCTTTGGAGGCCCTCCATTTTCTTATACTTACAATTTTATTATTACTTACCCAGGTTTTCTGTACAAAGGGCTTCTTCAGAAAGACTTCCATTCTCTATATATTATGGAAAATATATTCTCATAACAGTTTCTTATTTTAGATGTTCATTCATTTTCTTTTTTCTTTATTTACTCATACTTCAACTTCTTTGTTTCAGCTATTTCATGAAGTTTTGTTTGATAATACCAGATTGATTGGTATCCCCTTCTTTTGTAACACTTCTACCATTCTTACAAAATGCACAGTATGATGATTAATTACACTCATTTACTTATAAAGATTCTATTAATATTATGTGTCAGGGTCTGCACATATGCAGATGTAATAATACGTACGGGGATGTGTAGAAGAGTTCTATGCTCTGTTCTGCAAAATCTCACAGTCATATACAGATAAAAGTAAGGAAACACATAACTAGAGTATACTGGAGTGTTCAACATTGTAATATTTTTTTAATATTGTGCGAATGTAGGGCAGAAAGAAATAAAGAATTTCTTTAAAAGAGTATTGTGGGTTTCACAAAGGGGACTATAAACTGCGTTCAATAAGCTAGAATAAGAAGTTTCCCATTTGTTTGGTTGATGGATGGACATTGAAGTGACTGAGTTAGTGTGTCGTGATTTTATTTTTACATGTATTTAGTAAAATTTTGGTAACAATATTTTTATGTCATCATTTTTTTGTCTATCTCCGACAATGTTAGGAACATTTTCAAGCATAGTAGGTGCTCAATACATTTTTTTAATGAATTATACAGAATGTAGTGATTATGAATGCAAACTTAAGAGTAAGGCAAAATCTAACTCTGGTTTTCTAACTGCAAGCCTTTAAATTCTCTTAAATGAATTTCAAAATACTATTATATATTTTGGAAATATTATATATAAATATATTTATATATTTTATATATAACTTTACATAAACTATATGAATGCAGATTTTTAGTAGTTGACATATTATTTATCACTCATAATATATAAATATATGATATTGCAAACATACAAAGCCCTTAATATAATTCAATTAAATGAGAAATTATATGTCAAGCAATTAACACTGTACCTGGCAAATAGTAAGTCCACCAAAGTTATCATTATCAACATTTTTATGGTTGATTTGGCCAATACATTTATTCTATGTTTTATTATATCAATAGTAAATTCTAATTTTAGGATACAGTACAAATACAGAGGGCAAAGCTTTTAATTAATTCTTTTCTCTTTCTATTTGACAGCTCCTAACCTTTTTTTTTTTTTTTAATTGAAAGTAAGAGTTTGCTAACCTTAAGCCTTAGCACAATTGGTGGGGCCAAACAATGGCAAGGAGTAGCTGATACCAGCAGGAATAAGCTGTATATGCTTGTAAATTATGTATGAGCAAGGCAAGTATTATAAGCCCACAAAGTAGACAAAGTAGAATTTTTGAAGGAGATAGGGTTTAAACGCTCTTAAGGTGTAAGAGGAAATTCAATAGTGGAGGAAAGTGAAGAGACAGGAATCTTATTTTGCCTGAAGATTTACAATTGTATTCCCCTGGGAGGAGAAGATTAATTATTCAGAAATAAGTTGTTTTATTTTTCTTTTATCTTCTATTAATATATATATACAAATATATATATATATGTATATATATATATATATATAATCCCTTATGGAAATAACAATATCCTATATTTTACACATGAAAATTTTATTGTGATTATTAAATTTACCTCTGGACTGAACATATTTTAAATATGCATAAAATATTTTATAGAACACATATATCACAAGAATATATTGTTTTGTTTTAAAAAATTGAAAAAGTCACTCATAACAGATCTTAACTAAGGGATTACTATACCTGCATGTGTTGCAGTTTCTTTAAATGACTATGGAATTTGGGATCCCTAAGATAAATTTGTGAGGGAAAGTATAAAATGTAAATAAAAAATACTTGTTTAAGTAGCTGTTTTAACTACTTGTTTTTTCAAAATGCAATAAAGTTATGACATTCCTAGGCAAAAACAAACAAAAGACTTTCCAATTAATTAAATGTACATCAACATTCTTCAGGTAATGGAAATTTTCAAATGCCCATGCATATTTGTGTAGCACAATTTAAATTGGTTTTCATTAACAAACTAAGAAAATAACAGTGTGGCATTTGCAGATAACTATGCCTGACTTGCTGTGTTAATTTTGAAAAGATATTCATAATTGTTTTGTTAATTGTGTTTGAAATAGCATACATGAAATCATAGTTTTATATTTATTTATTGTACAATTATCTAAAATTATTTTCAGTCAAAGCCACCTAGCATGTAAATAATGCTCTAAAACTATAGAAACAAATCACATTTCTACTACATTATTTACTTCTAAGTAGCATCAAAACTGCATGCATAATAAAATTTGCTGTTTTCCCCCTAAAGATAACAGTCAATTAACTATATGAATGCATTTGTTTAGCAGTCGTTTTGATATATTATTACACATTCAATTTTACAAGAATACAAATACTATATATATGCTTTAATTCATACCCCTAAGTAGTAATACATGATAGTTTATAAATATAATGTGTATTATTAGTACCAACTCTACAGAAAAGGGTACAATTTATAAATAAAATGTGTTGTTATGAAAGTAGAGAGATAATAAACCACAAATTTCTTATACAGTTAATTATATTAGAATTTGTTTCTTTTAAAGAAACATTGGGATTTCATTTTCAATTTGCAATCAGGACATAAAGGCTACTATAGTTTCTCATGCAATATCTGTGTTTTGTTTTCATTATCATGTGTCAGCCACCTGACATGCATGCAAATGGGATGAATAGCCCATCCAATTGATTTTTTCTGAACATGCATTATATTCTTTCAAATGGGAAACTCAAAACCACAAGTAGTTTTGTTATACTGACATATTTTTACCACTGAAAGGCCATGAGTATCTAAATAATTCTATAGTAATCCATATTTCATGTGACTTTATTTTAAACATAAAAATGAAAATATATTTTCCTTCTTTTGATTCTCTATATACAGATATGGAAATCCACATGATATATACACATAAATAGTTGATGGACTATGTGGGTATAATATAAAGTCAGAAAATATTAATGGTAATTATATTCACATTGAGTTAATTCATATGTGTGTGTATGTATGTGTGTGTAAAATTTTTCATAATTTTGGACAATAGGCATGCCTCAATTTGCATCCAAACAAGCTTTGGCATTTATTAGCTGGCTCAACAAAGAAATATATTGGAAATCCCCTTATCCTCTGTTGCTTAATCTGAAAAATGATATTAGTGTTATTGTGAGAATAAATACAATTACATATATAAAGTGCTATGCATGCATTTGAATATGTCATTATCACTCAATAAATTGTGTAGCCATACATATGTAAAATGTTAAAATCCATAAATCGATGCAATATAGAGTTTCAAATTAATATGTTAATTTCCTAAATGTATAATATTAAAGTATTACATAAGAAATACAAATGAAAACATTTACTTCAAAATAGTAAATATTTATATGTAAATTTAAAATTATTATGTCTTTTTTATAAATATATATACCAAAATGTCTTTAATAATCATTTTATAGAGATACAGTAATAAAATAATAAAATTAAGATAACTTTTATAAATGCCCCATCTATACTAATTTTAAGTCCCAAGAAATAAAGACACCATTTCTTGGGAGACATTTTTAATGTATTGATAGATTGTATTTCTTTATATTATGCATCAATTCCAACCTCTCTTTCTTTTGTATTATAATATATATGCAGAAGATTTTTTAATAGCCTTGATTCAATAATTGTAGCTTTTTAGAGCTGATCAAACATAGAGAATTTTGAAAATCACAAACAGAACAATTTTATGAACCATAGTAGTTTATGTCTTTCTTTGATACTCTTCCCTATGCCATTGTCATAATACTTGAATTTTTGAACATCAATACAAATTATTTTTTGTGTAGTTGAAAATGTAGAGCAAAAAGGGAAAGTGTACATAAAATGATCCACGTTATTTTATGTTCCAAATCTTCATAATGCTCGCCATCTGTAACACCACAACCATCTAGTTCCAGTCCACATTGTCTAAACACAAGTGAGAAACTGAAATGAGGCAAATGCATAGTTACTAAGGTTCCTACTTGAAATTCAAAGTCAAGTTTCTCTTCACTACACCATTCTCAAGAAGTTGAAAGTTAATAAGAAAGAAAATATTGGTATATAAATAAGTATAATGTAAGACTGAATATGATAAATTTCTAACAGGAATACAAAAATGTATTAAAAAGGTTGAGGGGAGAGAGAAATTGAAAATGGAGTGAAATATGAGAAAAATATTCTTAAGAAGTTGTCTTTTTAATTCTGAGTCTGAATAATTCTAAATAAGAGTTATGTTCAGAACTCAGATCAAGTGGCTGAGTAGGAGTATGTGGAACTCACCTCCCCCAAGGAACACATCAAAAATATATCTACATGTGGAAAAATTCTCACTGAAAGCTAACTGAAGACTGGCATAAAGAATCCTATTCAAGGGCTTCCCTGGTGGCGCAGTGGTTGAGAGTCCGCCTGTCGATGCAGGGGATACGGGTTCGTGCTACGGTCTGGGAAGATCCCACATGCCGCGGAGCGGCTGGGCCCGTGAGCCATGGCCGCTGAACCTGCGTGTCCAGAGCCTGTGCTCCGCAATGGGAGAGGCCACAACAGTGAGAGCCCCGCGTACCGCAAAAAAAAAAAAAAAAAAAAAAAAAAAAAAAAAAAATCCCATTCAAACAAGCTGTACGAAATATCTGGAATTGAGTAGGATGGGAGGAGAAGCAATTGGGCTAGAACTTATGTCCCGGGGAAGGAGGGAACTCAGAGGAGAAGGGAGATTACACATGGAGTGGAGATCCTCCCTGAGAAATGAGCTGTTCAAGCCACATATTGTGCTACAAAGACCTGGTGTGTGATACAGGGAAGATGAGCCCCCTTGGCTGGCTGATGGGCTGGTGGGTCTAACAGGAAGGCTGTGGGAAGCCTGGACTCTGCTCTTGAGTTGTGCATGAATGCATTCTTGCCAAAGTGCATGTCCCAGCCTGAGCTGAGGGAATGCACCATCCCTGCTTGCCTCACATCACGGTTTCATACTGGAGTGAGGGCTGCCACAGCTGAGGAAAGACCTCAGCCATGAGATGCTGAGGCAACTCAAACCCAAAGCCTGAGCAGGGAGGGGACAGACATTGCTGGTACTTACATGCCTGGTGCATCAGAGGAAGTCCAGATCTCTGTCAGTGGCTGAACAGCCAAAGCTCAGACCCTGGCCCTCAACATGTGCCCACATCAGACCCTCTTGGTCCAACACTGCTCCCGTCTGGGACAAAGGTGCTGATGCTGCAAGGCAGGGGAGAGCTCACATGCAAATGAAACTGAGCCAGCTCATACTGAACCTCAGGGCTTCTGCTCTAGCAACTTGGGACCTGACCCTACCCCTGAGAGGTGATTATAGCCATTGAGCAGAGGAGAAGTTCCACCTCACATGTGGCTCTGGCCTTAGACCCTCCAGTTCTAACCCCACCTCCTACCAAGGTAAGGACTGCCAGCACAGCCTGAGGAAAGATGTGGCATGTGTTCATGTCAAATCCAGCTCTCCCACCAAAGCCACTGGACATATGCAGACAATACAGGGATGCTCTCAGATAAGGATACCCCTTCAAGACTGCAATAGTTAACTATTTAACCTAATTTTGTAGAGACAGAGAAATAAATAAAAATGAGAAGACAGGAATTTGTCCCAATTGAAAGAGCAAAAGAAAACCTCTAAAAAATTAACTAATGTAAAAGAAATAAACAGTTTCCCAGATAAATGTTCAAAACATTAGTAGTAGGAATGTTAACTGACTTAAGGAAAAGAATAGATAAACACAATGAGAAATTTAAAAAGGAACTAAAAAATATAACAAATAACCAGAACTGAAGAGTACAATAACTGAAAAGAAAAACACACAGGAAGGAATGAACAGCAAAATAGGTGATACAGAAGAACACATAAGTGATCTGGAAGATGAAATGATGCCAAACACCCAGTAAAAATAACAAAAAGAAAAACAAATTTAAAAAAATAAGAACAGTTTAAGAGATGTCTGGGATAACACCAAGTGTATCACAATTTAAATTATAGGGATCCCAGAGGAGATGAGAGAGAGAAGGTGGTCAAAAATATATTTAATGGAATTATGACTAAAAAAGTTTCCAAACTGCAAGAAAGAAATAGATATTAAAGTATAGGAAGCAAAGATAGTCCCAAACATGAACCCAAACAGACCCACACCAAGATACATCACAATTAAAAAGGAAAAAGTTAAAGAGAGAATTCTAAACGTAGCAAGAGAAAAACAAAGAGTTGTATACAGGGAACCCCAAAATATTATTAACTGATTTTTCTGCAGAAATTTTGCAGGACAGAAG